>NC_091075.1:15000000-20000000 GCF_032405125.1 Capricornis sumatraensis
GTTTCAAAGCGACTTTCAGTGGTGACTGTCAATGGAAAAGCTCATGATTGTCTTGGCCTGCATCTACCGTGAGGACTTAGCAAAATGCCTGGAACAGAATAGGGCTTAAATGCAGGAATGAGTGGATGGAGGAAGATGATTATTCTGTGGCTCAGCCCCTCTGGTTGTTGCTAAGTCAGCATCATTTCCACTCTACAGTCTTCCTTTCAGGCTGGGGGAAGATCCTCAGAACTCTATTTCCTGGCACCCCCTTTCTAGCGGTGTTGTGTGATAGATTCTGCCAATGATACGTGTTCATCTGATTTCTGAAAGGGAAAGAGAAGTAAAAAGTTTACTTGTCAAGGAGCAGCTGGGCTTTGGCAGAAGACAGAGGAAGGGTTTTCTGCACTCACGTCCAGGCCTTCTCTTAAGCAGCCCACACTTGTCGCTGCAAAGAGCTGAACCTGTCAGTGGCTGAAGTTCTGATTTCTGCACCTACGAATTTTTTTAAAGTAGCATCAATTTCACTGCCTTCCAACATTTGTATAAGTAATTCCCTGCATTAAACCCTTTCCTACTAAAAATGCCCAATGGATTTTCAGTTCAGTTCAGTCGCTCAGTCGTGTCCAACTCTTTGCAACTCCATGGACTGCAGCACGCCAGGCCTCCCTGTCCATCACCAACTCCCGGAGCTTGCTCAAACTCATGTCCATTGAGTCAGTGATGCCATCCAACCATCTCATCCTCTGTCATCACCTTCTCCTCCTATCTTCAATCTTCCCCAGCATCAGGGTCTTTTCCAATTAGTCAGTTCTTCGCATCAGGTGGCCAAAATATTGGAGTTTCAGCTTCAGCATCAGGCCTTCCAGTGAATATTCAGGACTGATTTCTTTAGGATTGACTGGTTGGATCTCCTTGCAGTCCAAGGGACTCTCAAGAGTCTTCTCCAACACCACAGTTGAAAAGCATCAATTCTTTGGTGCTCAGCTTTCTTTATGGTCCAACTCTCATATCCGTACATGACTGCTTGGAAAACCATAGCCTTGACTAGATGGACCTTTGTTGGCAGAGTAATGTCTCTGCTTTTTAATATGCTGTCTAGGTTGGTCACAGCTTTTCTTCCAAGGCACAAATGTCTTTTAATTTTATGGCTGCAGTCACCATCTGCAGTGATTTTGGAGCCCAAGAATATAAAGTCTGTCACTGTTTCCATTGTTTCCCCATCTATTTGCCATGAAGTGATGGGACCAGATGCCATGATCTTAGTTTTCTGAATATTGAGTTTTAAGCCAGCTTTTTCACTCTCCTCTTTAACTTTCATCAAGAGGTTCTTTAGTTCTTCACTTTCCGCCATAAGGGTGGTGTCATCTGTGTATCTGAGGTTATTGATATTTCTCCCAGCAATCTTGATTCCAGCTTGTGCTTCATCCAGCCAGTATTTCACATGATGTTTTCTGCATATAAGTTAAATAAGCAGGGTGACAATATACAGCCTTGATGTATTCCCAATCTGGAACCAGTCTGTTGTTCCAGGTCCAGTTCTAACTGTTTTTTCTTGACCTGCATATAGATTTCTCAGGAGGCAGGTAAGTGGTCTGGTATTCCCATCTCTTTAAGAATTTTCCATAGTTGCTTAAAGGCTTTAGGGGAGTCAATAAAGCAGAAGTAGATGTTTGTACTTCTAAAGCAGACTAAATCCAATTGTTGCGATTGGAATTGTATGCCCCCAAAATTCACATTGGATTAATTAAGCATTAAGCTCCAGTACTTCAAAATGTAACTGTAGTTGGAAATAGGGCCTTTAAGGAGGTGACTTGTTTAAAATGAAACCACTATAGCTGGCCCAGCTGAATCTGACTGGTGACATGAGATGACATTTGGACACACAAAGAGACACCAGGCTACCTACACACAGAAGAAAGAAAATGTGAGGACATAGTGAGAAGGTGGCAAAGAGAAAGAGAAGAGAAACGAGTTCTGCTGACATCTTGGCCTGATTCCTGCCCTCCAGAGCTGCCAGAAAACACATCTGTTTTTCAAGCCCTCTAATACGTGGTGTTCTTTTATCACAGTCCTAGGAAATGAACACACCAGTCTAAACAGTAACTGCATCTCTGGAACCACAGACGCTCCAAATTGTCCCTCTGATGCTTGGAGTGACAGACTATGGTTGGGGTGGTGGTTCTTTAAGGTATCAAACATTTGGGAGTCACTCAGAAAATGCACACAAGGCCAACTCATGCAGAAGTTGCTGCTATGCTAGAGGCATGTCAACCCTGCCTACATCATGGCTTAAAGGAGGTCTGAGTTCAACGCCCGGAAAAAAGCTGGCAGGATGAGGATTTCATGCTGACGTTATATTTCAATTGTTTCTGCACAACCACGAAGACAGCTGTTGTGTTCAGACCCGCCTCCAGTCCAGCTCAGGCCCCTGCCAGCACTTCTCTCTACAGCAGCTAAGTTGGACCTAGGAGAGTTTGGGTGGTTTTATGCAATTCTGCAGTTTTGAAAGTGGGAAAAATAAAATAAAAGGAAAGAAAGAAACCCCCCAGCAGAATATGTGTGGGAAGTCTGAAAAAGTATTGGGAACTAGAACTGTGCTCTAAGGACCTGATGAGAAGAAATGAGATCCTGAAGAATCCTTCCTCAGAAGGGAAGTAAATCAAAGGCTTAATTGACAAGCGTGTCCTGTGAGTCTCTGGGCGGAAATGGCTCAACTAATTTGCTAACCTAGAGGGCTCCCACCTTCAGTTCCAAATCAGAGGCTCACTCCTTCCCACAGAGGTGGAAGGTCACAAACATGGGTCCATGCCTAATGGCCTCCAAGGACACATAGGACATGGTGACATTTCTGGATTAAAGGTGACGGGTGGGGCAGGACTTGAGGTCCTTCCCTGCATCTGGTAAGGCGAGAGGATTCCGAGGCAAGTACAGTCAGCCCTCCTTATGTGGGTTCTCCCATTATCGGATTCAACCAGCTATGGATCATTTTGTAGCCTACTGAATCCCTGGATGCAGAACCCATGGGTTTGGAGGGCTGACTCTATCAGGCAATTTTATACAAAAGACTTGAGCATCCATGGGTTTTGATGTCCATGGGGGGGCTTCTGGAACCATCCTGGAGGATAATGAGGGATAACTGATTATTATCTCTTATTTTCCTCATAAGGGAATTGTGTTCAAGTGGGTAAACCTATTCACAAAGTCACATAAATGCTGACATAGCTAGGCTGATTCCAGTCCAGTCTTATTCACGATCATCTGTTTAACCTTCGTGTCATCTATTTAACCTTTGCTTCACAGAGACATTTCAAGGATGTATCAGCTGAACATTTCCAGTGATTGAAGAGATCTGTTGAGTCTCTGGCTACTATACAGAACAGCTGAGCCCGAAGTGTACTGATGTATATTGACATATAAAGTATATTGATCAATATATTGATGTATATTAATACCATGGAGTAATTCAAAACAGGGGAGTACTTCTTTTTCCCCAGGAAGTCTGAATATAATAATAAAGAAAGAATAGTTTAACTTGTGTGCAGGAATTGGATGGGAATGCAGGTTTTTCTTAAGGTCCTTAAAATATTTTCTTAAATATTCTGTTGAGTGAGAAAAAGTTGTATTACATATCGACATAGGTGATTCATTCTAAGATTGTAATTCTAGTTTTAATTAGATCAGAAATAAAAATCATACCTTAACTGAAGGGAGGACAGTGTAGTTTTTCAACAGGGCATGATGACTGAAGACAGGCTTTCCAATGCCTTTTTTATACCATAATGAAAATAAGCAGACCATCTTTACTCTGTGAATCAAGAAAATCTTGTAATGATTTTGGTTCTCATTAAATATTTGTTTAGCTTCCCTTTATCGGTTTATTGTCTACTTGCCACACCCGGAACTGCCATGGTGGCATAAACGACAAGGGCAACTCAAGTTTAAATTCAAGTCGGTTTCAATGTGCATGTAGGTGATCTGCACCTATCCACGGTTAATTCAAGTCATTCATGAGATGCGCATAATCTTCCCTCAGTCTAGGGGGTTCCCCTCAACTTCATGTTTTAAATATTTTTCTGTAAAATGTGATATGAGTCACTGCTCATTTTTTATTTGGGGTTGCAAACCACGTAAACATGGGAAGACATTGAACATTCTCTGATGCTTTAATCTCCTAATCAAGCTCAAGGAAATGGAAGCTCAGAGTTCCTGTCAATAGAAAGCATAACACATGAAATAAATGGGATGGTCACATAGCTACTCCCACTTAGGAAAAAATTCTTTTAATGTTGATTCTTTTTTCTTTGAAATACTTCAAGTATAATTGGTATTCAATTTTGGAAGATCTTGCAAATCAACTAGGCAGATAAGCCAGATTCAGTGAGCTTTCTATCCCATACTAGGTGAGATTTAAACAGATCTTAGGTTTTTACCTTGCTCCTTCATCTGTAACATGTTTTTTTGTCATCTCATTTGTGTGTGTGTGTTCCTGTCTTACTGGATATTTGGCCTGAGGCCTCCAGCACAGGAGTCTGCAAGCAGTTGGGCAGAGCTGTGCTTGGTGCCAAAATGAGGACCCTCAGAAGACTTCACCCCAGTTAATATTCTCTAGGGTCTGAGGTTCTCTGTCAGTCCAGCAGTTTGTACTCAGTGCTCCCACCACAGGAGCTCAGGGGTCATGAACCAAGATTTCCGCAAGCTGCACAGTGTGCCAAACAAAAGGGAGCAGAACGATAACAAAGATTAAAAACAAAAATTATAAAGCTAACAGATATATTAGGAAAAATGGAAATGAAAAAATAACTGGAAGGTAAAACAGAACCACAATAGCAAAAAGAAAAAAAAAAAGAAAAAGACCAGAAAAGGCCTTGGCTGTGAGGGTGGGGTGTAGGGAGCGGGCGGGGTCCAGGCTCAGGGCCTGGGGTGTGGGGGCGGGACTTAGGACCCTAGCAGGCTCCCCAGGGCCTGAGTGGGTAGGGGAAACACTAGCAGCATTTCCCTGATTTTCTGAATCCTGGAGGATCTCTCCCCATCCCCATTGATCCCCTTGCAGTGAGGGGCCTCTCCAGGTGTGGGAACACCTCTCCTCCCCAAGCCAGGGGTGCCAGTCCTAACTTCCACTCCTCCCCACCCCAACATTCTACCTGGTCACTCGGGAGTTCCTCTTGTCCCCTTGTGTGTCAAGGTCCCCTATCAGCATCTGGTAGGCACCCTAAGTTATGAGGAAAGGTGAACTCCATGTCCTCCTACTCCTCCATAATAAAAGCCATATACAACAAACCCAAAGCAAACACCATTCTCTATGGTGAAAACCTGAAAGCATTTCCTCTAATACCAGGAATAAGACAGGATGTGTAGTCTCATTACTCTTTTCAACACAGTTTTGGAAGTCCTAGCCATGGCAATCAGAGAAAAAAGAAGCCAAAGGAATCCAAATCAGAAAAGAAGTAAAACTGTCACTATTTGCAGATGACATGATACGATACATAGAAAATCCTAAAGATGCCACCAGAAAATTATTAATACTAAAGCTAATCAGTGAATTTGGTAAAGTTGCAGGATACAAAATTAATGCCCAGAAATATCTTACATTCCTATATACTAACAATTAAAGATTAGCATGCAAAAGATCTGTACTCAGATAACTGTAAAACACTGATGAAAGAAATCAAAGATGACAAACATATGGAGAAATATACCACGTTCTTGGATTGGAAGAATCAATTTTGTGAAATGATTGTATTACCCAAGGCAATCTAGAAATTCAATGCAATCTCTATCAAATTACCAATCACATTCTTCACAGAATTAGAACAAAAAATTTTACAGTTTGTGTGGAAATACAAAAGAACCTGAATAGGCAAAGCAACCTTGAGAAAGTAAAACAGAGGAATCAGGCTCCCTGACTTCAAACTATACTATAAAACTACAGTAATCAAGACAGTATGGTACCAGCACAGAAGAAGAAATATAGATCAATGGTACAGAATAGAAAGTCTAGAGATAAACCTATACATCTATGGCCACCTAATCAATGACACAGGAGGCAAGGATATACAGTGGATAAAAGACAGCCTCTTCAATGAATGGTGCTGGGAAAATTGAACAGCTATGTGTAAAAGAATGAATTAGAACACTACGTAACACCACACACACAAATAAACTCAAAATGGATTAAAGATCTAAATGTAAGACCAGACACTATAAAACTCTTAGAGGGAAAGCATAGGAAAAACACACTGACATAAACAACAGCAAGATTTTTTTTTAACCTCCTAATGAAAATAAACACAAAAATAAGCAAATGAGACCTAATTAAACTTAAAAGCTTTTGTACAGCAAAGGAAACCACAAGATGAAAAACAACCCTCAGAATGGGAGAAAATATTTGCAAATGAAGCAATTAACAAAGGGTTAATTTCCAAAATATACAAACACCTCATGCAGCTCAATATCAAAAAAACAGACAGCCTAATCAAAAAATGAGCAGATCTAAACAGACACCTCTCTAAAGAAGACATACAGATGGCTAAGAGGCACATGAAAAGATGCTCAAGATCACTAATTATTAGAGAAACACAAATCAAAAGTACAGATATCATCTCAGACCTGTCAGAATGGCCATCATCAAAATATTTACAAATAATAAATTACTGGAGAGGATGTGGCAAAAAGGAACCCTCTTGCACTATGTAAAGCTCAAAATTCTCCAAGCTAGACTTCAACAGTACATGAACAGAGACCTTCCAGCTGTTCAAGCTGTATTTAGAAAAGGCAGAGGAGCTGACTCATTAGAAAAGACCCTGATGCTGGGGATGACAGAGAGTGAGATGGTTGGATGGCATCATTGACTTGATAGGCATGACTCCGGGAGTTGGTGATGGACAGGGAAGCCTGGCACGCTGCAGTCCATGGGGTCACAAAGAGTCAGACTCGACTTAGCAACTGAACTGAACTGAACTTGCACTATGGGTGGGAATGTATATTGATAAAGCCACTGTGGAAAACAGTATGGAGTTTCCTTTAAAACCTAAAAATAAAAGTACCATAAGACCCAGCAATCCCCATACTGGGCATATGTACTGAGCATATATACTTTTGGGGCATAATCCAAAAAGACACATGTAACCCCAATGTCACTGCAACACTATTTACAGTAGCCAGGACACGGAAACTAAACATCTAACGACAGGTGAATGGATAAGGAAGACACAGTACATATATACAATGAAATATTACTCAGTCAGAAAAAGGAATGAAACTGGGTCATTTGCAGAGAAGTGCATGGACCTAGAGTGAAGTTAGTCAGAGAAAAACAAACATTGTATATTAATGCATACATGTGGAAACTGTAAAAACGGTACTGCTGCTGCTGCTGCTGCTAAGTCGCTTCAGTCGTGTCCGACTCTTTGCGACCCCATAGAAGGCGGGCCACCAGGCTCCCCCGTCCCTGGGATTCTCCAGGCAAGAACACTGGAGTGGGTTGCCATTTCCTTCTCCAATGCATGAAAGTGAAAAGTGAAAGTGAAGTCGCTCAGTCGTGTAGGGCACTGAGAATGCCCTACATGAATGGGTTGGAATGAACCCATTTCCAGGGTAGGAACAGAGCCATTGATGCCGAGAATGAACGTGTGGACACGGGGTTAGGGGAAGGGGAGGGTGGGACAAACTGAGAGGCTACAATTGACATACATACACTACCACCTGTAAGCTAGATAGCTGGTGGGAACCTGCTACAACGTTTAGGAAGCTCGGCTCGGTGCTCTGTGATGACCTAGATGGGTAGGACCGGGGGTGGGGGATGGCGGCAAGGAGGAGCAAAAAGGAAAGGATACATGTATACACAGAGCTGATTCACTTCACCAGAAAGTAACAGAACATTGTAAAGCAATTATACTTCAATAAAAAAAAGCATAAAATAAATAAAATGACTCAATTCTTAAGCTGTGTCTTTCTGTTGTTTTTGCAGTAAAAAGGTTATAGCAGCACTAAAGGACTTCTTCCAAAAACAAAACCAAAGATACTCTCCAAACACAACTGGTTTCAGTTTTGCACATCCCTGCACTGTTCTTTATTTGCATTAAAGGATCCATTTCATTTCTAACTCTCAGTCGATGAGAGACGAGTAAAGCCCCAGAGCTAAATGGTGCTTCCAAAGGCAGAAGGCGTTCTCTGAGCACCATGACCGCACAGAAGAGCATGGCCCCTCTTCGCATCTCTTCCAGGCCCCCAAATTCCCATTTCTCGTTTACTCGTGATCCCAAAACTAAAAATAAATCATTGTTTTTCTCCTTTTGCATAACAATAAAAATTCTTTCAAGACAGAATACAGTCTGTTTCTCCCAGTGCTTAACAGCATTGGGCATGAAGAATATTCAGTTCCCAAACAAGAACAAAAGCAAATTGTGTCTTCCTTCAGGCTTCACATCTATTTCATCTCTTTAATATTAATCTGTAATCTCCTGGAATCAAAGGTGAGTGATAAAGAACAACAAATCACTGTTGCCACATTTAACACTTGTACATTTTATTTAATTAAATCAGCCATTGTACACATTGCAGCTATGTACTGTTAGTGTTGTATTTTTTCCGTTAACTAATACATGCCCTCAAAGATATATTCAATTAGTGTTATCACCATGGGAACAAGATGCTGATTCATCAACTGAAAATTCACTTCTTCTCACAGTATTCAAGTTTTTTGATTACACAGCAAAAATCAAAACCAAAAAAAAAAAAAAAAAAGGTGAATAACCATTATGTTGTTACACAGACATCATCTGCACTGCAAATAACACAACAGAAATGCTTTTCTTGAGCTCCAGTGAAGGTTTGGACAAGAAGGCCATGGTGTGCTCAAAAAGTTTCACCACTGGCCTCCCTCATTTAGGCTGCCAAAGAATGCTTTATTTCCTATCCAATTGCCAAAAAGTGCTATCATTTGAGGTTTAGGAGATTTGGCTTGTGGGAAACCTCCCTCCCAGGAAATTTTCTCTCTTGGCAACATTACTTGAAATGATGAAGTACCATTGTTTGTCATCTTTGTTTTTGACATTCGGAACAATGAGTCATTTTCGCACAACAGGAAAAGACCAGATAGCATTGGAAAATGTTCAATCCCTGGAGGATAGACTCTAGTTTTTAAAATTTTTAAATTTCATCTTCATTGAATATACTTTTCTTTAACAAATAACTGAGTCAAAATGTATACTGTTTATATGAATATATTTGTGAATATATATATGTTAAAATGCTACACAGCTTCAACCACTAGAGTAACGAGGAGTAGGACATGGAAATCACTCAGATGATTAAAGTCCCTTCTTTGAAACAGACAGACAGGAACGTGCACAAATGCACTTCAGAGTTTCCAAGGGAGTTCGGATTTCAAATAAATAAACTAAAAATTTTAAACCCAAACCAAAATTTTCAGGATTTCTCAATCTCGTCTGCAAGCTAAAAAACAGACCTAGCAGAAAAGTGAAAAGTGCTTGCTGAGGGTAAAAAGAATGAAAACCATTGATGTGATTAGAAGAGGGGTTTGTGGTTTGATTCTTAAATGCTACATGCAGGTATTAGAGAAGATATAAACCTGGAGAGGAAAAAAAAAAAAAGAAGAAGAAACCACTTCAACATGGTGAAGGAGTTCAACCATTTGTGTTGGGCAAATCTTGTTTCCGATGAATTATCTACAGTGCAGTGGCCAGGAGAAAGTACCACCAATAAGACAGCGTGGTTTGCTAAAGCAGCAATGAAAACTGGAAAACTACAGTAGTTATAGCTTTTTAAAATACCCTGCCAACATGTCCCAAATCTAAAGGACCTGAAGATGCTAGACAGCTGTGGGATGCTGCTGCTGGCAACTGAACACCTCACTGCTTCATCTCGTTGCCTCGGCTCCCCGCCTCCCCGCCCTCGATGACGGCTGGAGAGTCATAAATCGTGGCTGGCCAGCACCAGCAGTAAGTGCTTAGTTAGGACAGTTCTTCAAGGTTATGAACCCATCTTTAACTAGGAGCCAGGGCTACTCTGGAAATTCTAAGGACATGGTAGGTCTGAAGTGCTTCTTTTGTGGTAGAACTGTATTATCATTCGATTGTGTTAGCAATATCTTAATGAACCATGGTTCAGCAATTCCTCTAGAGGCCTTTTACTCCGTGATGCCCAGTGTAGTCATGATAGGCAGTGGTTTTAATTTTAATATAGTGTTCATCTGAGCATTAGCTATATACATCGTACACGGGTATCTCTTGGAAGGATTCCTATGTGTCATCATTTGAAGAGGTCTGCAGGTGAAGTTCTCCCGTTGAATGGATTTTCATGGAGCTTGTGCAGAAGCCAAGAAGAACAATGGAGGTGGCCAGGTCCCAGGTCAGCACAGACACAACAGAGTAGTGGATACAGCATCCAGAGTGAGGGATGCTATCTTTGGTCACAAATTAGCTTACAGTTAAAGAGGATGGGGGAAAACTCAAACCAAATGCCGCATGTTTCCTAGAAGTGAAATGTCAGGGTATCCCATTAATCAGGCCAGTGAGGTCACTCCTCTAATGAAACGGGACGTTGCATATTGAGTGAAGGTGTGGTTTCTGGTGTGAGAACTGGGCAGCCCCTCACTGGGCCTCTTGCTTCGAGTCCTCCTTGCAGAAATGCCGAAGGAGTTGCTGGAGGTCGTGCTGGAGGTCATCCTGGTCTAGGGCTTCTGGGACATCCTCCAGGTGCTCCAAGTAAATGCGTTTTCCCTGCTGGTCCTTCACCACAGCCCTCTTCTGGGTTCTAGCTTTACTCATTGTTGTCCTGGAGGAAAGCAGACAAGAGAATGTTACATTCTTTCTTTACTGCTAAAGGCAGCTACTACCTTTGGCACGAGGGGACCCAAGACATGAAGGCAGTACTTATTGTCGACGCCTCTGTACTGGGCGGTTACCATCTCTGCACTTCTTTCTTTTAAACACGGCTCTCCTATTTAAATGACTCATGAGATTTCGAAAAAGTATTCTGGAACAAGGAGCATTTTTTTTTTTAACTTTAAGAAATATTTCAAATAAATTAAATGTTGCTTTCATATGATTCTCTTAAGAACTAACCGTACAATCATGCCTGTTTTGATTAGGGCACTGCCTCATCTCAAAATACTGTTATATTGGTACAATTATTTTCCTGCATCCTTACTGCAAAGTGATCACACTGTGATTTGCTCCCTCTCTACCTGTAAATACAATTCTTCACTCCACAAATAAGTGGTGAACATGTCTTATGGACCAGGTACTATTATTATAATAGCAAGTAAGGAAACTGGATCTCAGAGAATTTAAGCAATGCTCCAAATACAAAAAATAGCTAAATTACTAGAGAGCAGGGCCCAAAATCAAAGATTTCAGGATTTGAATCTATAACCATGAGGCCATAGAGACCAACTTTATACCAGCATTGGAAGTATCAGTTTTTGAAGCTTTACCCAGTATTTTCCTTACAGATTCCTAGTGTCAAGAACCTGAGGGTTCTGCCCACGGGCTGCCCTTAAGCATTATTCTTCCTTCTGACATCTCTACACATCTGTCAAGAGCACTTTGATTTTTTAAATGGCTGACTTCAGTCAAAACACTTCCGGCTTACCTTTGGACATCTTGTCTCCTTCCGTCTCTTGTGTTGTCTTATCACCCCTTTCCTTTGAGTCTACCTGAATTATTTGGTATCTGAAAGCAAACTTTCATTTGTTCCTTTTGAGTAAAACGTCAAATTTGGTGCCAGTGGTTGAAATCAGATTGTTTTATCACTATTCAGCATCCATATATATTTTTTTCACCCAAAATGCAAATTTCTGACTGTTGCCACCAGGATCTAGCATAAACCTTTAGGGCGCTGGCATTGGGGGTTAAGCTTCTATCAGAGGACACTGCTTGGTGTTTTGTGTCCACAAACGTCAATCAATGTGTTTATGAATACACTTACATATAGGACTCAAACAGTGGAATGAACTGCATGCCTATCAGGGGAGCAGTGGGTATGATCAAATGTCTTCAGCAACATGTAAGATAAAGTGTTGTGGATCACAAATAGAGTTCCATAAACTAAGTAGCTGTGGAACTGGACTGAGATGTCTATATTCCTGGCTTCAAATTCACCAGCTGTCACTGACAGTTTTGGATGAACTGGTCTCAATCTAATTCCATCTTAAGATCTCATGATGCTAGGGTGTGCGTGGTTTATGTGGTCCCATATGAATAACTGAGTAAAAAGACGTAAAAGTTCAGAGTATAAAAAGCACTTTATCCTTAATTCATATAGCATTTTTAAAGTTCTGTGAGCAATTACTCTCTCTTAAATTCCTAGCTGGGGGCTGTTTTTCACATGTGGTTGGAGGGTGGAATTGTGACAGAACCTTTAATTTCACTGTTCTAATTATTATGTTCTATAAGGCTAAAAATAGCCTTGTAGAGTACTATAAACGACCATCTTTCTTTTCCTTTCACTGAAATGAAAAGCACAGCAGTAACTTCAATGTCCACTGTGTCTTCAATGAGAAGCTGAGAACATTTTGTTAATACACATGGCATTGCTAGAAGTCCAGAAAGAAGTGAAGTGACAGTGCCCAAGTTTACACATCGAACAGGCAATGGGGATGAGGGTAGACCAGAAAGCCTCAGAGTGAATTCTCGTTCATATGCACAGATATGAGCTGCTTACTGCTTTTATAATACTTTCTGAATTTATTAGAGCCCCCGGTTTCAGCCTCACTAGGTACATTCAGCTTCACGGGTATCAAATTCATGCTCATGTTATTTGCCACTCACATGCAGGATCATGAAACAGCTTGTTAAAGACAAAAACCCATCAAAGGAATGATTTACCAAGATTGAGCTGAAGGCAGCTAGATTAATTTGTGAGCAATTTAATTGGATTCCTCTTACTGTGTTCTACAATGGAATATCCCAGATGGTTGGCCCAGCGAAACTGGTGACTTGCTGAAATCTAGGAAGGGACTGTCTAACAGTCATCTATTATCATGTCTTAGTGTTACTTAAAATTTTTTTTATTTGCTCATTTATTTATGGCTGTGCTGGGTCTTCATTTCCGTGGTACGTGGGATCTTCCTGGACCAGGGATTGAACCCAGGTCTCCTGCATTGGCAAGCGGATTCCTCACCACTGAGCCACCAGGGAAGCACCTGAGTATTACTTTTAAAGCATCAGGAGAACACTTTAGGAATGACACAGCGACAGAAGTGTCACTTGACGGAAGTCTTAAAATGCAGGGTGAGTCTGTAGCTCCCAAAGGTTTTAGGGTAGATGTGCGGACTCTATTTACCTTTTCTTAAAATTAGAAAACTTTTAAAAAGTGTTAGTTGGCAAAGCATCACCCCATGCTAACCCAAACCTTCTAATTATTGATCCATCCTCCTTCAGGACTTCATTCTCTACTAAACTGGGGGAGTAGACTTTCATGTGGCTACCTGTGTAACTCAAAGCCTGAAATACGGAAAAAACAGAACAAGACAAAGTCCATCATAAACCATAGACTTTAACTTAATCTACCACTCTGCTTAATGGATAGTCAATATAAAAATACATGCTTGAAAGGATAAAGAAAAGCAATTCTTAGGAGCAGATCTAAGGATCAGGTTTTATTTAACAGGTCTGTAAAATTTCTTCCATTCATGAAGGAGACTTGTTCAACTACTTTACAGTGGTCCCTGCCTATACTGGTTGATTTCTAATTTCCTCCTCGCCTCACCCTGCTCCTTTCTACAACTCAGACTTTAATGACAAATACAATCAATAATGACCAGAGGCAAAAACAAGCAACAAACAAATAAAGTGTATAACTCAGGGGATTCTTCTTTTGATAGTTCAAGGTCGCCAGTTGTCAAAATGTGAAGAACTAAAAGTATTACAAATAAAGTATGCTCTTAATATCCTAATGCATTCATATATAATCTCAATGCATACTGTGGGTATAAAAGAGGGCATACACATAACATTTTGGAGAAGGCAATGGCACCCCACTTCAGTACTCTTGCCTGGAAAATCCCATGGACAGAGGAGCCTGGTAGGCTGTAGTCCATGGGGTCGCTAAGAGTCAGACACGACTGAGAGACTTCACTTTGACTTTTCACGTTCATGCACTGGAGAAGGAACTGGCAACCCACTCCAGTATTCTTGCCTAGACAATCCCAGAGATGGGGCAGCCTGGTGGGCTGCCATCTATGGGGTTGCACAGGGTCGGACATGACTGAAGCGACCTAGCAGCGGCAGCAGCAACACATAACATTTAACTTCAAAATGTTTCAATAGCGAAGAATGTTTCATAGACCTATTTGGCACATGCCCACCAGCCCTTAGCTGAATATTTGGGACCAAATGTGTTTCAAATTTCCGGTTTTTTTCCTTTTTGGATTTTAGGTAATATGAGGTATACACGGTATATTCTAATATCTCAGTTGGGTTAGGGACAGCATCCTGAAATCATACCCATTAATGTATCAATAGAAAAACACAAACATTCATTCTTTTGGAATAAAAAAGACTCCAAGTCATTACAATTCCTTGTCAGTTCACACTAAGTTTTTCTGCCAAACTAGCTTGCTACTATCTGAAAAAATTTGTTTTGGTTTTCAAAATTTGAGGAGTTTTTGTATTGTAGTAAGTGTTTATGGATATCACTATGGACCCATTTTGTAATTATTGAAAATCAGAACTTAATTATAAATGCTTGATTTATTTATGGTTATGAAAGATATCTGAATCTTCTTTAATGCGTATCACTGGAAATATCTGAGAATATCCATGAGCAAAAATAAGGGGCAATATCTAATTTTTTCCCTTACGAATTGGAAGTACAAGTCAGTTCTGAGACTTTAAGGCAAGAGGTACCATCATGCCCCCACTTTGGAGATTCTGATCCAGAATGAGCTGAAGTGAATCCTGGTCATATGGATTTTTAAAAACTCTTCAGGTGGCTCAAATGAACACATGTTGAGGAAAATTATTTCACTGTACACATTATTCAAATAGGAATTCTACGCTCTTGAATTATTCTGCAACCTTCCAAGAATACAGGTATGGAATGACACAATGATAAATCATTTTCTTCTCAAACAGAAAGCACATAAAGACAAGGTGATGATGCTTCTATACCTCTTCAAAGTCATCTTTGGCTGAAGGAAGATCAGTGGCTAAACTAGAATCCCCCAGATGTTTCTCCATCCTCTCTCCATGGACCACAGTTGTCTTAACAACTTTGCTGACTCTACGGCCTTCCACTGGTTCAGCCTGAAATTGTGAGGTACTGGACAAAATGCTGGGCTCAGACAAAGTTACCTGATGAATGAAGGACACACAATACACAGTTTCTGATGACCAAAATGTAACAATGATGAATTTTTCCAGGCCCAAACCCACATACTACAACAGTGTATCTTAAAAACAGCATTTTGTCCACAAAAAGCAGAAAAAAAACTACAATCAATTGGTAACATCTATGTAATGACCATACAGACACAGCACCAAATCAGCCACTTAATTCGTTGCTTGGACAGAGGTTGATCAGGAAGTTTCATGACTGAGGAACTGGCTGCTCAGGGCAGACACAGTGCCCTACGGATGAACTCTCTTTTCCCAAGTGTAAATGGGTTGTTCTGACGTTATGAAGACAAAATTAACCATCAAAGAAGGAACTTAGAGAGACATGAGAAACTGAAAATGTAGATTTTTAGAGAACCTCATGTGTATAATAATAAAATTTTGAGGATGTGAATGGATACAAGATGGTGAGAACGTCGCAAACTACATGTCAAAGAGAGTAAATACACTTCTGAAAGAGGCAAGTAAAACAGGAAGAAATAAAACTACAAATCAAGGGAGTTTCTGGATCCTGATTTCAGTGACTCTGAAATGCAGAAGTTTAGAAATCCAGTATTTATCAAAGGTGCCCTAGAGAAGGCTGTGGTGACTGACTGGGCACAGCACCACAGTGCATTTGCACAAGTTTTTTTTTTTCAGAATCTACCACTTGCCAGCTAATAGGATTGCTGTCTTTAAAATTTTGACTTTTGGATGTCTGCTCCTATCAACTGAATTAATGAGAAAGTGGAAATGAAAAGGACCAAAGACAATCAGTACAGTGGTTACAAATCTCCCTCGTGGTTATTTAAAAATTTTCTACATCACAAAGACAAAAAAAATCAATGTGTAACTAAACACAGGCTGCCTTACAAAGGGGAGAAGTGAGGCCAACAGGATTAAACTATCTCGTCCAACTCTTGTGAGCTCTATTTTACACCTCTCCATAAAGTCAGTTCTGGAGACGTTATGGGCTCACCTCTGACTGCTCAGTGTCACTCTTCAACACAATGCGTTTTATGACTTTGGAATAGCCATCCCCTTCTTCAACACTGATAGAATCCTGTGGAGTTCCCTGCATCGTAATCTCTTCTTTCTCTGTGCCATCAGAGGAGATGAACCGCCTAATAATTTTCCTAGTAACCTAGAAGACATTTTATTCATGTAACTTGTTTTTAAGTGACAGTGCCAGGGTACTGATACACATTTAGACAGAAAACTTGAATCAATCATGTTAAGATACTTAAGATAATACCTTCTTTACCACGGTGTGTCCATGCTCATCGATGTATTCTTCTTCTGTGACTGTTTCTGGGGGTATGTCAGGCATATCATCTCCCTACACAGTTGAGAGAAAAGGGTCACTTCTGTGTTTAACATCAGTGCTAAAGAACTACTCCCAAGTGCTTATAATGCAAGGAATGTTAGAAAATTAAAGGAGCTTTGAGAAGCATTGCTGAGATGCCAAATCCTGTCAAGTAGTAAGTTTAAAAAAAAAAAAGGTGGGTAACAACATGCTAGAAAATCTGACCGAAGTTAGCTCAAACTTAAACAAACAAACAAAAATAGACCAGCCAGAGGTGAGGCGGGTGGAGCTGGGGATGCTAAATCTTGCTCTTGCTGTTCATTCTCTCAGAGGGAGGCTGTGGATGTCATTACTGCTTCATTTCTTTACAAACAGAACTTAGGAGGGTTAAGGATCTGCTTTCTGAAGGCCATGCACTACCTAAGGAGCATGCCAAGCCCTCCACTCCAGGCTGCTCACTCTCAAAGGGTTATGGGGACAGAAGTGTCCTGGACGTGCAGTAACGGAATAACTGGTACCTGAATAATCACTCGTCGGCGGACAACCCTGGTTGTTACCATCGCCTCCTCATCTGAGCTGGCCTCCAGCTCACCTAATTCCTCTGTTAGCTCCTGGTGGAAGCATGGAAGCAGGGTTTCTGTTTATCATGCTAAGGAATGTCTCTTCACTACAGGTTTCTGTTTTAGCTCACACTGGTTTCTGCAAGTTCTATTCGTGGAGGCTTCGGTAGAAAAGCCAGGAGGGGTGAAAAAGGCACGTGCTGGGCTCAGACTTCAGTGAGAATATAGCCTTTTGTTTACCGAATTAAAAAAAAAAATCTGAAATTCTGACAGCGGCCTGAGCACCCATCCGTCAAACTGCATCAGAAGAAAGAAGCAACTTGCCCACTCTTCTTGGACTTCAACTCCTGATGCAGGCACAGATCACAGGCAGCTCAAAAAACACCTGTGAGCTGTTGATTCTTGGGCTCAGGCGTGGAATGACCCACCAAAGGCACAGAAATAGCCTATGCTTGTAGAAGAACTTTCTGCAGGAAGCCAAAATTTCCTGTAGCTAGTATCTGGCCAGTAGTGAGTTTCCCTGCCATCAAGGAAGACAGGCTATGAATAGTATTAGACTCGCTGTGCAGAGAAGCTGAGGTGCAGAGGCCAATCCAATTTTATGGGTCTGACCCAAAGCCAGAGCTGGAGCTAAGGTCATAACTTTAGATGAAAACATATCTCTTGGGAGCCATATATTGAATCATTCTTTCCTAATGGAATGCTATTTTTAAAAATTCTATTGAAAAATAGAAAAGATTACTCAACTAA
Source organism: Capricornis sumatraensis (assembly GCF_032405125.1). Lineage (NCBI taxonomy): Eukaryota > Metazoa > Chordata > Mammalia > Artiodactyla > Bovidae > Capricornis > Capricornis sumatraensis. The sequence continues at coordinate 15,017,937 of NC_091075.1, forward strand.
ATTTTGTCAACATACTTTAAAATTTCACTTATATTTCCATATTCTTTCATGCTGCAGGAAAACATGTAAATTTCCAGCCAAATTATACTTTAAGTACACTTAGGAACCTACTGCCTAGAAATATGGTCAGTAAGAAAAGTGACTGAAATTGGACCCTTAAGTCAGGGTCATGAGATGAAAAGAGTCAAAATAGGAAGCTTAAGAGAAGGAATTAGAAATTCATCAATAATAAGTAGAATAGCCCCATATAAATAATGTGGAATATAGGGCAATTTATCAAAATTTACTCATATGCATAGGACAGATTAAATATATGAATTATCCACATAATTGTTTCAAGTGTACAGTTCAGTTAGCCTATATATTCTTAGACTAAAACTGGCAAATTTTAAGTTCAGACAGCATCTATGAAACATTTTTACTAGAAATTCATTTAAGCCAAGAACTTGAGAGACGAATAAAGGCTGTACAAAGGCAAACTTGGAATAAACATCCATTCATGGGATGAATTCATTATTTAAAATAGCTGCCAAAATTTGGAGCAGTTCTTATCTGCCTGGATCTCCCCTAATTTTAAACTATGATTTTAGATAAATCTTGCCAGCAGACATCACACTCAGAGTGAACAAAAACAAATGTAGATTTTAAGCCTGAAGATATTTTCCCTCCAGAGTCTTAATTCTTTTATAAAACATTCTTTCCTAAAAGATGTATATGCATGCTTTAAAAATACTCTGACATATAAAATGTTTTTAAATCCAAAAAAGGAAAAATATATCTAATTTAATTTATATTGTTTAATTCAGAAAGATGTTCACACTTGTGTGTGTGTGTGTGTGTGTGTGTGTGTGTGTGTGTATCTGTGTGACTCCTTCAGGGAGCTATTGAAAATGCTGGTTCTTGTCCTTTCCCCTCCCTGGGTTCATTCTGATCCAGGAGTTCTGAGGAAGGAGCGATACGAACCATTCAGACCGTGTTCTGAGAATAAATGGTTCAACTCAGTTCCTTAAGATGGTCTCCACCTCTCTTCACAATATCAAAACCTCACTTAAAAACAGAGAAAAGACAGTGACGCGTCCTCATGCTGCTATTGGTTTGCTGACTTTTGGAACCAGCCATCAACGCAGGTGTAATGTCCTTTTTCTGAGTCATTCTTAAAATAAATAGGAGCTCTCACTTGGAAATAATACTTCCTCTAATGAGAAACATTTGCTTTGGGAGGTAAACCCCACTCAGTACCCACAATTGGTGTGCTTATCCCCAGACTTGCCAAGAGGGCAGATTCCAGCACTCTCCCACGGCTGGCCAGCTTACCTGACGCTTGGTAAATTCCCCTCACTAGTCGTCTTTATTTATAAGATAACTAATTCTGAAAGGTAATATCAGGTATATTATTTCACCCCAATGCTCATTTTTCTTAGCAAAAGGGTTTCCAACTATAAAACTGGGGCTGATGGTCAAAGAGCTAGAATCAGAACCATGTAGTACTCTTTTTCTAGATTCACGGGTTCTCAGGTTTTAAAAGGGATTGGCGGGCTTCCCATGGCCCAAGTTAATTAATTTGGCAAGCTGTTCTGTGAGAAAAACAGGTCACTGGAGAAATGGACATGGGAGAGGGTGTGGAGCTTTGTTCCACGTGGGCAAAGAGACAGAGGGGGAGATTTTACCTTTTGAAAAGCAGCATCTTCATCAAGCTTCTCGAAGGCCTGAGGCTGGTCCTCGGCTGACTCCACGATCACGAGGCTGGTTTTCCGAGGTGAACTCTCCTCTCTGCTTTCGGGGGTCTCCTCAGGTTCCTGCACAACTGGAGAGCCTCCCCGCTCACTCGACGTCGGGGTTTGGAGATACAGCCTCTCCTCCTCGGGAGGGGTGACAATTTCCTCAGGTGTCTTGGCGGGGGAGCCTGACGTTCCCGTGGCCTTCTGAGTCTCTGACATTTCTGTCCCTGGGGTTGTCACGCTGAAATGGAAAAGCCCCAGTATACCATGAGAACACAGGCATTTGTGCCCCCACTGAAGGAAGGGAAGATGAAATCTGTCTTCATAGTCCATGGAAGTATAAATATGTTTTCTAAATTTGGCCAAGAAATGAACTATGAACAAATATTGTATGTAAAATATAGTTACAGCACATTGATGTAGCATTGACTGGGAAAGATGCATTTTAAAAAGGTAAAAATTATTCTCAAATGTATTACCATTTCCTAATCTCTACAAAGTCGGGTAATAAATAATATGAGATATTAATAAATAAATGATTTCATCTTTCTTTGATAACTCAAGGTAATATTGATGATCTGAGGAGGTTTATATAAGAAAGATCCATGGACAATAAGGCTTCTGAAGCAAGACCAAAGTTTGGCAAAAATTTTAAAAAGCAATATATAAACCCCATGTTAAATATAGTTACCATAATTATAAATAGAGGGAGATTCTTGTTATATCTCTGGAAAATCATTATTACTTGATAAGATCTTTTGGTATTGAAACTTTTTCTATTGATACAGTTTAAGTAATTGCAATTTCTTTTCTAAAAAATTATTTGGTTACACCAGGTCTTAGTTGAGGCACGCGGGATCTAGTTTCCTGACCAGAGATTGGGTGCATGGAGTCTTAGCCACTAGACTACCAGGGATGGTCCTATCATCTCAATTTCTAAAAGAAAAAAAAAGTTCCCCTACTTTATTATAATTTTCTGTCACTCTATAGATGTTAAATGCCCCGAGTGCTTTTCTGATAGTCCCTCTTTGCTTCCCATCTTTTCCTTCTTCCTTCTGTCTGTTCCTGACCTCTCCTTTATGCTCTCCCCTACAATCTAAAGGTGGGTGGGTGAGAAGGCGGTGCTCTGTGGAAGGCAAGGTCATCTTAATGCCCATTTTACCCTCTTCTCCAAATCCAGTGATTTCAGCATAAAGCTCAGTCAACGACAAAGAGCCTCCTGACACACTATTCTCACATTTCAGGGCGGGGACACGCTTGCCTTTCTCATGATCTGGTCGGTTTTCTAGACAAGCGTCATTTAAGAAACTTTCTTTTGCTTTTGCTTTTGCTGCCAGGAAGCCCAGAGCTTGAGTTCTAAGCTCACTGCACTCTGCAGCTTCCTTTATCCAGAAGCTCTCTAGACGACTTCTCTTCATTCCCATTCCAACCTCTAACGGTCTTTCAATCTGTGTGCGTAATTTGTGTGGCATTTCTATATTTATTGTCAGCCATCTCATAGCTTTGTTGAAATACACATGGTGGCTTCTCCTGCACTGGCCCTGTTCACACTCTGCACCAGTCAGAACACAACCGGCATGCACACACAGAAGTGAGGTGCAGCCTGATACACAAGTCATGGCCGCACGGTCTACAGCGTCAACAGTGCCTTCAGAGACACACCCTTAACCTCTGACCCTGTGAGGTGAGTAAAGTGGATATTATTATCATAATCGATAGATGTGGAAACGGAAACTCAAAGGGCTTAGGCATTCACCCAAGGTCACCGAACTGGAAAGTGGTTCAAGCAGACTTGTGCCGTGCAATGCTGTCACACGACGTCTATTAAATATCTTGCTTCTTTTCCTCTAGTTCTGGCACTTGTTATCTGTGGGGTCATTTGAGAACTATCTGAAAACGCTTTACGCTTGGACATGGCTGGCACCCTCGCCAAGTTGGCTGGCATCTCTGGACTGACCCAGCACAGCCTTTCTTTTGGAACTCACAAGTATTCTTGCTGTTCAAGAGATGACTCCTCAGGCAGGTCTTGCATTTTCCCTGAGAAATCCTGTTGAACTTGCTCCTTCTGGGTCTGGGGAAGGAGCTCAGTTGCAGAGCCGTCACCCTCAGTTTTGGGGATGCCATCCTGAAAAGTGGAGTAACCAACAGAAATGTCTTCCTCTGAGACGATAGGAGGGTGGTCAGAGGCCTCATCCTCTTTAGAAGCAGCATGCTCCTCTTTCTGCTTGTGCTGGGCAGTGCATAGCTCCTCTTGGAGTACTGAGAACCCTAGAAGGGAGAATGACTCAAAGTAAGTCTTTAATTGAAGCTTAACTATATTAAGTAGGTATTTATTAAGTAACTACTACATGCCACGTCTGTGATAGGTTCATGGTTACAAAGTTGATAGAGGCACCGTGTCTGCTTTCCATCTAATACTGACCATCTAGGGAAGCACAGGCAAGTAAGAAATATGAAAATGCACAGTGACTGGGCCACCAGCGCTAGCTGATTAACTACCAGGGAAGTTCATCCACAGGGTTAAACAATCAGGAAAGGAAATGCAGAGGGTGGGACATCTTCAGGAGACCTAAAGAGAAGCAGGAACCCACTGCAACAGTCAAGGCATAAACCTACGTAGTAAGAAGAGGGTTAATAAGAATGGTAATAAAAATACTACTACTACTAGCTAACACATTCTGAATATTTATACTACACATCAGGTACCATTATGGGCTTCCCAGGTGGTGCTAGTGGTAAAGAACCTGTCTGCCGAGGCAGGAGACATAAGAGGCATGGGTTTGAACCCTGGATCTGGACGATCCCCTGGAGGAGGGCATGGCATCCCACTCCAGTATTCTTGCTTGGCGAATCCCATGGACAGAGGAGCTTGGTGGGCTACAGTCCATAGGGTCGCAAAGAACCAGACACGACTGAAGCAACCTAGCACAGCACGGGAACTATTATAGGTGCTTTTCAAGCATGAACATGTATTAAACAAACACTCTGAGGTGAGTACTCTTTTTATGAAAGGTCTCTTAGGCCAGGCCACGGAATTTCATCATATCAAAGGCAATAAGGAGTCACTGAAAAATTTTTCGGCAGAGATGTGACTGACGTTCACCTATCTCTCTATTCACTCAACAGATATAATATGTTGAGTTTTACACCTAATAGGTGTTGTTTAGATGCTGGATACATAGTAGTAAACAGGACAGGAAAAGTTTCTGGCCTCACTGAATTTGCATTTCTGCAGATATAGATTTATAATAACTTTTACGGGGCAAGGAAGCCAGGAGAAAAGTACAGAGTAAAACAGGGCCAGTGTTTCAGATAAACTTGTCAGAAAAGGCTCCTTTCAGGAGCTGATAACTTGAGCAGAGGCCTGAATAAAGTGAGAGAAAAAGGTATCTGATGATCTGAGGGAAGAATACCTCAGAACGGAGGAGACAGAAAGCACCAGAGCCTAGAAGCCTGAGAAGACGGAGGCGCTCAGGGAGCAGCCCAGAAGTCAGGTGTCTCGGACTTGGAAAGATGGGGAGAGAAGGGAGACAAGACAAGCTATGTGGCTCCCGCTGACAATAATACATGCCACTGTGTGAATTTACAGAATGCAAACTGCACAAAGACACTGAGGGAGACTACCCTGTGAAATAGCGGAAAAAAAGAAGAGAGGGTATCATTTTAAGAAGGAGAAGAAGGGATTAATTTTCTGCGTCCAATGTTACAAGCGGGTAAAGGAAGATGAAGACTGAGTTGCTCAGTGCGTTTGGTGATGAGCAGAAACTGGTGAATTTTGCAAGATTCTTTTCTGTTGAGTGGTGATGACCACACATGGCCTGTATGGATTCTAGAGACAGTTCTATAGAGAACAGGAAGAGAAAAAGTAGAGATGGGAAAGTCAGACTCTTCTTTGGAAGAGATTTCCCATGAAATGGCTGGAGAAACAGAACCATCAGGGGGACATGTTGGATTTGCTTTGCTTTGTTTTTTAAAGCTGGGATCTATGAAGTACATTGTAATGCTCTAGAGCATGGCTGTAGGAAGACAGAGTGGGTCACTGAAGGAGAGAAGCCCATAGCTGGTAAAGGGGATGAAATCCAGTATGAAAGACGAGATGATGGTTTTAGCAAAGCAAGGCCATTTCATACAGCAGGGAAGGTAGAGTATAAGCACTGAGACGCACGTAAGTTGGGAGATTTTGTGGTGAACGGATATGGACATTTGCTTATAGTTATTTTTTCTAAAAATGTGAATTATGATCAGGTTGGAAAAAACGAAAAGAAGAGAAATATTGGAGGCATGAAAGAAGAGAAAGTGCAAAAATAGTGATGAGACAGACAGAAGGAGAAACAGTCAGTGAGAATGGAAATGAATGAGGGTAAATTAGGGAAATTTTAGTATCAAAAATGAGGCAGGAACAATGGCTGGAGGTCCAGTGGGTTTGAAGATGACTGTGTAGAAGCAAAAGACGATGCAAGTATAATACCTCAAGTTAGGACTTGGAAGTAGTAGAGTCACTGAGGACTCAGTTTGGGTTGCAGGCATAGAAACGGTTACTAAGGTAGAGTAAAAGACACAAGCAGAAGTGCCACCAAGGAGCTGAAGAAAGGGCACTGGGTGGGTCACCCGTGCGGATGGTTGCTATGGACTATTTGAGTGCATGTGCGCACGCTGAGTCGCTTCAGTCATGTCCAGCTGTGCGACCTCACAAACTGTAATCCACCCGATTCTCTGGTCATGGGATTCTCCAGGCAGGAATACTAGAGTGGGTTGCCATGCCCTTCTCCAGGGGATCTTCCTGACCTGGGAATCAAACTTGCATCTGCCTGTGTCTTCTGAATTGCAGGCAGATTCTTTACCCACTGAGCCGCCTGAGAACACTGGTTGGGTCCCCTTCAAATTCATATGCTGAAACCCTAGTCCCAGCGTGATGGTATCTGGACAATGTATCCCTAGGAGGGGATTGGTCATGAGGGGAGAGCCCTCAGGAATATGATTAGTGAGTGCCCTTATAAGAAGAGGTTAGAGAGCTGGCTGTCCTTGATGTGAGGACAGAGCAAGAAGACATCCATGAACCACCCTGAAGAGGGCCCTCACAAGACCCTGACTATGCTATCACCCAGACCTTGAACTTGCAGTTTTCAGAACCAAGAGAAATAAATTTCTGTTGTTTAAGCTACCATGGTTTTCTGTTGGAGATCATGGTTTTCTGTTGGAGCAGCCCACAATGACTGAGACGGTGAGGAAATATCAAAGTATGAGCAGTATTCAGGTACCTAAAGTGGGCAAGGAAGTCTCAGGGGAGTGAGGAGAACATATGACCGAAGACCATAGGCAACCCTCTGAGAAAGGAAGATGGTGGGTCCCATTGCCTGAATTAACCGTACACAACAGACACTCATACACACACAAGCTGTCTGACCTTCACTATGGTCCAGTGTAATGGTCTGCTCAATCTCTGCATAGCTGTGACCGATGCGCTCCTGGAGAGATTCTGTGCTGGTCTCCATGAGATGCACGATATCCATTCGGTTGATCTTGGTGAGACATTCAATGAGACTGGTATCTGGGATATTAACGAAAAAACATGGATTACATCCGAGGGTTAGTCTCTTAAACCCTTTCCTTTAGTTGTCTTAGTGAATTTTTTTGTTGATACATTTTAAGTATAGGAAAAAGTTTACTAAAATTTTGATATCTGTACCCCAAACAGCCAAAGCCCAACTAAGAATCTTTGTAAGCAAACAAACAAGACAAACACACAAAATGGGTGACACAGCATGGTAATAAGCCCTAAAAGCAGAGTTACCAGACAACATGTAGAAGGTCCTGTCAAATGTGAACCTCTGATAAAAAACAATTTTTTAGGCAAAAGTATATCCCAAATACTGCGTGGGATATATTTATACTAGAAAAAGTATTTGTTGACTACCTGAAATTTAGATTTAACTGGGTGCTCTCTATTTTTATTTTTATTTTCTGGCAATCCTGTTGAGAAAAATGGTAAGAGAAGGAAAGATAAATGTGGGCTGAGAGTCTCTAGGCAAGGTCTTCAAAGAGATATTAAAGGAAATAGCAAATTTAGACCAGCTGAAGGATAAGAAGCAGTAATGGCTACTTCCCATTTTCTTTGATGTGCTCAGAATATCCACTTGACGTTTTTCCCCCATTTTAGTCATTTAGGAGTAAAGGAAGCAGAAACTGAATGTAATATACCATCAATAAAACAATGACTAATAAAGCGAGTGTCTGCTGTCAATATTTAGAAACTTTAAGGATTCCTTACATAAGATTCCTGTTAGCAACCAGTGCTAGGATCACTTTTCACTACTTAAGGCTGTTCACAGAAACACAGTACAAGGAGTTTCATGCAATGTGGTTATTTGAGAAATGTTATCACCTCTTCTCATTTGCTTACAGCAGCACTTCAGATTGGTGGCACCTGGCATAAAAGGCATTGAATAAGGCTTATTTCCACCTCCATCCAACTGCCTTTTAGTTAGAGCGCCCCACCTACCTGTAGCATGCTTCCCGTCCCTTTCTAGCCAGTACTTCAACAGCGCATGACTCTGATCCTGGAGGGAGTTCGGGTTCTCAATTCGAATTTGATGAATTTGCTCTTCAGTGAAGTCCAGTTCTCTTGCTAACTCTAGAAGAGAAAATACTTCTTTGTAAACACATTAGCTTCCAAGTCTGAGTCGCAGCACCTTGTCTTGTGATTTTGCAAATGATGTGTTCTTTGTACTGCTGTAACAGAGTTCCTTTATGTCTTCCTATTAGAAAAGACTTTCATATGCCTTTGTTCTTCTAGCACTAATTCCAGATATTTTCCTTACAACTGGGTTTAGAATTGATCACTGTCACAGTGGAAAATTAAGTTTGAAACAATGATTAAAAAATATGTAAATTCAGGCCCATTTAATTCCAAAATTGAGAAGAGACCATTAATACTGGCTTATACTCTTAACCAAGATAATGGAAAATAAATGAGTGAAAACAGTAGAAGAGACCATGTCTCACTTTTAATCATAATTAGGTAATTTTCAAATACTATAAATCCTGTTTCTGAGTACTTGGATAAATATTGGTTGAAGCTGTATTATGGTGGTTGGATAAACTCTTTTCTATAACATTAAGTCATATGAATAAAAGGTCTGGGAAGCATTAACTGACCTAGGGAAGAAGCCACAAAGTTCTTATTTAAAGTCTATACCATTAACATTCTACATGGATGCTAATGTATTCAGGGGTGTGTGTGTGTAAATGAGGTGTCCTCTTTAGAGGGTAATTTGCTAATATGTTTCTAAGTTAAAAATATACATATCCTCACCCCGCAATTTTCCTTTTAGGGGTATGCCCTACAGTGCGTGCGTGCTCTGTCTGACTCTATGTGACCCCGTGGACTGTAGCCCGCCAGGCTCCTCTGTCCATGGAGTTCTCCAGGTAGAATACTGGAGTGGGTTGCCACTTCTTTTTCCAGAGGATCTTCCCGACCCAGGGATCAAACCCACACTGCTTGCATCTCCTGCATTAGTGGGTGGATTCTGTACCTCTGAGCCACCAGAGAAGCCCATGCCCTACACACACAGCCACAAAACTACCAGTGCACAAAGGTATTTACTGCCACTAACAAGAAACAACCTAGGCATCCATCAACAAAGGCCATTGATAAAATGGTCTCCTATACAGTGGAGTTAAATATGTATTTAAAAGAATTACATAGATATTTCTATGCTGATGCATTATGTATGAGAAATACTGTTAATTACACAGCTTTATTTTTTAAATAATAGGCATAGACGTGAGCACTGCAGATTTTGTCTGAATACATGAGAAAGTGTTAGCAGTTACCCTTGAGGAATGGAGCTCGAAGATAAGATGTAGGCAGTGTGAGGGACTTGTTTATATTTTATACCATTCCATATGATTTTAAGGTTTGAATTTTCACCAACTATAATAGATACTGCATTTAACATACATATACATACATACATACTAAAAGGCAAAGTAAATAATTCAGAATGCTACCTATTTAATAAGTCAACTAGGGATATTTTGAGATCCTCCCTTCCTCTAAATTCCTCAATTAAATAAATATGATCAGTATTATTAAATTACTTTAAACTATTTCAGTCATTTATTCTACATTATCAATTATCTTTGTTAAGAGTATTATGACTTCATACTAAATCTTTAAGAAACTTAAAGGAGCTTAATATTAACTTTATAATGTTTCAATTACGTAGTCTGCCAGGTTCCTCTGCCCATGGAATTCTCCAGGCCAGAATACTGGAGTGGGTAGCCATTCCCTTCTCCAGGGGATCTTCCCAACCTAGGGATCGAATCCAGGTCTCCCACAATGCAGGCGGATTCTTTACTGTCTGGGCCACCAGGGAAGCGCTTACTTATACTGTTTAAGTTAAGTAGTCACAAATGACATAAAAGTCAGACCAAAAAAAAAACTGGAAAAAGCAAAAAATCCTGACAATCTTGCTTTAGTATGTTATATCATAGGAAAGATGAAAAAGATACCTTTTAAATCCTGATTTATAAATAAGCCACATTGATTTTAGAATTCACTTTGCATCAGAAAAATTATTTAACATATAATTTCTAAACTGAAACATTCCTATTTCTCAGAAAATTACTGAACATCTCATTTATATGTATTTTAACTTTCATTTGAAGTTACATTTAGTACTGTTTACAATGAAAATATCTGATACAAGGTATCTAAAACAAGAAATTCAAATTGAATTTCAAATTAAATTCTGGTTGAATTTCAAATTAAATTCTATGACAACTGCATCTAACACAGTAATCTCTCCAAAATTTAGATATCCAAAGGAGGGGGGTGGGAATTCTTTTGTTCTCAATCTAAAGTTCTATTATTCAAAATTCCAGAGACAATATAAGGCTTGCCCTGGTTCACACAGTGAGTTAATACAGTCCCTGGATTTTTGAGTTCACAGTTTATCATTCTTTTCACTATTCCATGTGGTCTTCTTCAAAGGGGGAAAAAAAGACCTTTTTCACTGTTAATGACACTTGGCTGATGCAAACTATGTCATTCAAACCAAGCAGGTTTTGTTGAAGAAATGGTTCATATGCATTTTACCTGTCCAGCTGAAGCCAAGGTGATCAGCAATATATGCCAGCCTTTCCTCAATCCGTTCCTGCTCATCCTGCTGATCTATAGAAGGTCAAAAACAGAATGGCCAAAAGTTGTCCATGACAGGAGAGGAACCACAGTACTGATCATCCAAAGAAAGACAGTCAATTGTCCAAATATCTGATTACAGCACAAGTTAACTATTACATTTTAAATCATATTAAACTGTGTGTTTGCCTGATTTCTGGAATGGAATGGGGGGGATACATTTAATAAAAATCATGGAAACCATCTGCTTCCATATCTCTTTAATCAAGACTAGCCATTGAACATAATTGCATAAGTTACTGATTTCTAGTACTCTTATGACTTTCCTCTTATATTGTCTGAGAGGATACTGCCCACCCTAAGATAATCATCTTGCTCATCAAAGAGCAGAAAAATCATAAATGGGACGGAGAAGTGGAGTAATTAGTTAGGACCTCCTAATATTGCCTATGGGAGTATAAGATCACTTCTGAGTCACGTAGCAAAAAATCACTTCCAAGATTCAAAAGAGATCTAGATCACCGGTTGATCGGACCATCCCGGTTTTTTTCCGTATGGCCAGAAACAATGTTTATCTTGGTCCTGGTGACCTTGGAAGAAGGAAGAATAAAATGTACATAGTTGTATGTGTACCTTATATTAGTGTGTATATATGTTTTTTGGGCAAAGTTTCTGTCTGCTTATCACTAAGTAAACTCAGATAATACTCCCACAGACTAAAATTTTGCCTTTTAACTTCCATTAATTGATGGGCAGCACTTTAGGTCATGGTATCATGACATTTTTTATAATCCAAATTTAAGATAATAGTCTTTATTGTAGAGATATTGGAAGACCAGAGGCTTCTTCTCAAAGCCATTTATGGTTTCCTTTTTTCATAATTCAAAGGGTCATCATCCCCTCACAGTCAACTTAAATCATGCAAAGTTTGAGTTTTCGTTGTCTGCTGCATCTAATCAAAGTCCATTCTCTATTCATCTGTCGCATAAATGAAAAGCATGCTTTTACCTTATGACTGCTTAAAGTATTTACCATTGGTATCTGAAATCCAACCTTTCTAAATCAAAAACAAATCCGCAACAATTAGAATTTCATGATATGTGAAATCATCTTGTGCAAACGGCTTTCTAATGATCATAAAATTGCAAAGTACTAATTATTTCAAAGTACACAAAGGTAAGAAGAGAAAGCAATGAATCCTCATAATACAAAACCAAACCAAATAAATCCATGTGCTTAATTTGAGGCTAAGCCTGGAAAGTCAGAACAACAAAACTCAAAGCTTGCATGGCCTCACGTGCAGCAGCTAGAGAAAAAGCAAGATCCTGGTTGCCTGCCGATCATGTTTATGTTTTCCATAAGCATTCTCATTACTCAATCTTGAGATTGTTTCCACGGACAAGAGTATACAGAGAAAGCACAAAACACAAAGGGCTTACACAAACATAGTAACCACTACAGAAAGCTTAAAGGAAATGAGACACAAATCACCAAATAAAACAGACATACAAAAAAAACAAAACAAAACTATATCAATTTATGACATGCGTAGCACAGGGAATCCCAGTGGCTGGCAAATACCTTCAGCACGGTCATGGCCATTTTCATCAGGGATGCGTTCAATCAGAGTCTCAATGGACTCATCCCAAATGGGCCTTGTGTCAAAGATGTCCTCAGGAATTGAGTTCTCGGTCTCAACAGGTGGCAGGTTTTCAATTACTGAAACTTCCAGGGCACTACTACTTTCATCATCTGAAACTAAATCTTGCTCCCTTTCTGACTGTGTAAGTCTATCCACTAACTTGGAAGCTTCATCACTAATCTCCTCAAAGAATTCTATGGAGTTCCTGTAAAGATCAAAGAAATGCTCCTTACTGTCTTTTGTGGGGCTTGTGGGCCCCCTGCAGGAAGATGTGGTGCTTTTGCTCTTTACTGGCAATCGGGATGCAAATATCTTTGGTCTTGTGGCCCCTTCCTCTGATTCTAACTCAAGCTCCTCTTCCTCGCCTGTGCTTTCTGTTTCTGTCTCAATGTAACTTCTGGTTTCTACTGGGCATTTGGTCTTCATGCCCAAACTGGCATCAGATTCAGATTTGCTTCTATCATCTGGTGCGCTGCTTGTCAAGTCCTGTCCCTGGGGACCATCTGTCTTCTTTAGAGGTGAGTCTAGATGTGAAGGTTGCTGCTCCACTCTTTGGACAGGTGCTTTCACGGGGATTTTAGACTTTGGTTTTGCTTCATCTTCTTTACTTTCCTCATCCAGGCTGGGTAGAAAATCTTCAGAAAGGGAACTCTCATATTCCGCCGACGGAGGTATTGAGGTTGAAGTGGGGACAGTCCTTGCAGGGATTTTGGATTTGCTCTCAGTAGAAGGCACATTCTCCATGGGTGCAGTAGGGATTTCAATGACTGATTTCTGTTCCTCTGGGGAGGAATCGGGAGAATCATCACCCCGATCTGAATATACAGACCTAGTGACTGTGGAAAAATCTAACTGAACTTGTACAACTTGTTCAGGGAAGTCAGGGCAAGTGGTCTGCTTCACGCTGGACAGAGGAAGGGAATCACCCATTTGCCTGGTGGGTAGGTCCTCAAGCCCTGTAGAAGTAGCCTCTTTCATGGATGTTTCTATGGAGGCTGAAATGTCTATTTGGGAGCTAAGTGGGGTATCTGAAGTGTGTATTTCCCCCACCTCCTCACTCAGGTCATCTGGGAGTAACTCTGCTTCATCATCCACTGTTTCTTTCGATTCTGAGAGTGTTAATGACTCAGCTGATGTCTCCACCTGTGGGGCCTCAGCACCTGTACCCCCTTCTTTCATGTCTTGTGAGAGAGTCTCTTCCCTGGATTCTTGCCCAATTTGGAAAAAGTGAAAGCTTTCATCGGCATAGGACCTTTTGGTCATATCAATGGCACCACTTCGGGTCATCTCAAACAATTTTCCTTCCTGAAAGAGAAATGGATTTTGCTCACTGGTTGGGGTCCCCTCTTCAGTTGGGGTCCTAGCAGGAGTGGTGTCAGGAGTGGTACCCTGCGACTGTCTGTCTACCATCAAACCAAATATCTTCTGTTCTTCCTCTTTCACTCGAGCCTCAAAGGCTTCGTCATCCTCACGGATTTCACTCCAGGAATCAGAATCCACATCCGTTTTTGTGATAATGACTTTGCTTATCTGTTCACTGACAACTGTTGATGTTTTTGGTACAGTTGTCTCCAAAGATGAGGAGGCTCCATCTGACTGTACTTCCTGCAAGGTACTCTCTTGCTTGGATTCTACTTCCAAGACCTGGTCCTCAAAATTAGCTTCTTTACTTGAAACAGTTTTATCAGAGGAGCTTGTCTCTACTACATCTTCAACAGAGGATGTGATGGTAACAGAATACTCTTCAGAAGAATGAAAACTTGTGTGTCTTGTATCTGTTTGGGTTTTGCTTTCTTTACCAGAGAAAAAAGATTGAGAAGGAACATTTTCATACGGGCTTATGACTTGAGGATCATAGATTTCATCCGTCTCTGTTGGGTCTGACACCGGAACATCCAAGGATGATCTATCAGTTTGAGTAGTAATGAGTGAATCTTGAATGGAACAGTCCTCTGGTAAGCTCTCAAAAGCTTGGTCAGTTTTTGTGACCTCCATTTCTGTAGCAGAAGCTGTAGAGACCATGTCTTCATCTAATTCTTTTGCTTCAGATGCTGGACAAAGAGGTAAAGAGGAGAAAGATGGAGAGCTTTCACTGGGGGGATCTGCTTGTGGAGATTCGACTCCAGGAACATCAAGCTCTTCTTCTAGGTCTTTCTCACTAGTGTCTTGGAGGGCTAGCGATTCCTTATGGATAACTAGCTGCTCACTGACATCGTCACCAGGGGAACTGCGGAGACCTGAAGAGACAGGAGCGGCTGAGTTGGTAGGACTCCCAATCTCACACCCAAGGCTATCACAAAGTTTTGGTTGATAAGTATCTCCATTCAGATCATCATAAGATATCTCTGGTCCATCAGTGGGAAGAGCATGACTGTCTTCAGGTAAGCGAGATTTATAATCTTTTTCTTCTTCTGATTTATCTGAATCTTCCTGAGCATCTTCATTCATCTTAAAAGTGTATTGTTTGGAAACAATGGGCTGGAATTGTATTTCTTCAGGACTGGAATTTGAGTCTATGCTGGATGGAAGTGGGGAAGGAGGCTGCACTCGAATAACCGGCTCTGCCAAGAGACCTGAGTCAGCACCTTTCTTCAGCTGTGTCAACTCAGGTTCACTTTCTGAGGAGGAAGAAGCCTTCCTGCCCTCTGTTGTTACTACCACAGGAGCGTCACTTTCATCCTCGACACTCTCTGTGTGTTTTGGTTCATCCGTGTCTGCTGAACCGTCAACATCTGCATCAGAGGATGAAGAAGACTCTTCCTGCTTGGGTTCCCTTTTGTAGTCCCTTTTCTGCTTTGCTTCTTGTTCAAGTTCATCAAACGTTTTGACTTTGGTTACCATTTTAAACATTTCCTCTTCCGGTGTGAACCTCTTTTTCTCCCCATTTTCTGAGTCGTCCTCCTCCGCACATTCAGGAATCACAGCTGGTTTTGGGGTGTCTGTGGTTTTGGGCGTGACCTCGTAGCTAACTTCTTCGGAGCTGGGGGTGTCTGGGGAAAGGGGGCTCTTCCCCGAGCTCTCCATGAGTGACGTCTGCTCGAGGCTGTCATCCTCGGCACTGCCGTCGGGGTCTCGGAGCAGCCGGGACCGCACAGAGGCCACTTCCGTGAAGAGCTCGGTCTTGGCAACAGCTGAGGGAAGAGGGAAGTGACTTGGGAGAATTCCAGCTTTCATCTTTGGTTCAACGGGGCTGCTTTCAAGAGAGTCACGGCAAGGGGATTCCTTCAGAGGACTCGGTTCCAGAGAATCGGGAGTTTTGTGTGAGGAGTTATCTTCCAGCACAGGGCTGGCCTCCAGGGAGTCTTTGTGGCTCACAGCAAAGGATTCATCAGCCCCGGGGCTGAAAACCTCACTCTCGCGGCTAGGGAGTGCGAGTTCTAACCCTTGCGGACTTCTAATGGCTGCCTGGGGCTTTGATTCAGTCCCTGAGCCTGCCTTTACAGCAGCCTCTGTCAACGGCGAGGCCTCTGCCTCCTCTGAGGGCTTGGTGGCTGTGGATTCCTGAGCTTCAGTATCAGTTTGCGGCTCATGGGATGGACTAATGTGTGCAAGCGGACCTTTGTCACAGGTCGCTTCCTCAGTCGGTCCTTCGGGTGTTTCTTTTGCTAATGATACACTCTGACCACCGAGGCTGTCGCCTTCTTGTGGGGGGCACATGTCTTTGGAAGGGTCTGGGGTGGCCTCTGTCAGCTGACACTCAGCAGAGGACTCTGCTGCCTCAGTGACTGCAGCGCCTTGCCCTTCAGAACCATCAGCAACATCTTTGGTTGAGGGATGTCCTTTTTCGGAATGACTTTCTGGTGCTGTTTCTAACTTGGTAGTTTCGTGTGTTTCCCCAATCTGCTCCTCACTTTTCTTTGGCGAGAAGGAAAGGCTCTCTGGGCTTGTCTCGGGGGTCTCGGCTAGGCCCTCATGCTTATAGCTTTCCTCTGAACTAATCTGAGGGGTCCCTTCCATCAGGCTGCCACACGGAGAATCTGCCACCCCTTCGGGCTTCAGGCTCTCAGAACTGCCAGGTAAAGCACCACTCTGCAAAGACAGGGCTGGGAGGAACTCATCTTTCATGTAATCTAGTGGAAATGTTGTGTTGAAAGGACTAGTGAGCACTTGGTCTAAGTGAAGCTGTGCCTTCTCAGGCTCCTCACTCATACGGAACTGCTGGTATTTGTCATTGTCTTCCAGTTCTTGCTTAATGACGTCAGAAAAGTCAGTGGAGGTTTTCCGGTCTGGGCTGATCTGGAGATCCATGTCTCCCTGGTCGTCGGCCAGCTTTTCTTTGGGGACTTCACTATCTTTATGGCTTTCTTCTTCAGGCACTGGCTGAACAGGTTCAGGTGTTTTGTGGTTGAGAGATTTCTCCTTTTCTCCAGCCCCATCTTCTCTCTTAAACCCTGTGGAGGAAGCACGGACTGCTCTTCTGGGTTCTGAGAGTCCCGTGACCAGGAACCTCTGGCCTCGTCTGATTGTCTGACTCTCCGTTTTCTGCGCTTCTCTTGGGGTTACTATCGGCCCCTTTTCTTTTTCTAGCCGACCTCTGCCTTTTTCTTGTGGCTGTTTTTGTTTTGCAGATTTGTGCTCAAAGAGTCCGGTCTTGTGTTTCGACGGGTCCTGACCTGACTGGAAAGCTTTCATCAGCTCCCGAACAGACATGGTCTCCTCGATTCTTTCTGTTTTTGAGGTGGGGGAGACAGGTGGTTGTTTGTCCGTTTTCCCAGAAGGTGACACTGGCAGGTGCTTCTCAGTTTTCCCGGAGCTTGAGGCAGGAGAATGCTTTTCCATCCTTCCAGCAGGTGACACCGGCAAGCGTTTCTCTGTTCTGCCAGGAGACACTGGCGGATGTTTCTCGGTTCTCCCAGAGGGAGATCCAGGGGGGCGTTTATCTGTCTTACCTGACGGTGAAACAGGTGGGTGTCTTTCTGTTTTTGCAGAAGAGGACACAGGGGAGTGTCTTTCCGTTTTGGTCGAGGGTGACACGGGTGAGTGTTTCTCAGTTTTACTTGAAGATGACACAGGGGAGTGCCTTTCAGTTTTCGCTGAGGGTGACACGGGTGAGTGTTTCTCGTTCTTACTCGACGGTGACACCGGAGGGTGCCTTTCTGTTTTGGCAGAGGAGGAAAGAGAAGTGTGTCTTTCTGTTCTAGAGGAGGCAGATGCTGGCGCGTGCCTCTCTGACTTCAGAGAGGGGGATGCAGCCAAATGTGTCCTTTGTGTTATCTTTTTTGGCACATCCTCTTTGCCTTTGACTCTGACAGGCAACTTGCTTCGACCTTTCTGTTCATCTTCCACTCGTTTCTGAAGGGCCTTCACCTTGTCCTTTATGGAACCAATGGGCGTTTCCTCTATCAAAGGTGACGTAGCTTTTACAGCGGGAAGAGGCTCGGGGGCTGAACCTGTGTCTTCATCTAATGACTCTTCTGAACTCCCTTTTTTAAGTTCTGTTTTTTCTGCACTAGCTTGTGAGCTGTCCTCCTTCTGCTTTTGTTTCTCCTTTAATTTCCTTCTCACCGGCTTCTTTATCCCCAGGCTTGGTTTGAGCTGTTTCTGTGTACTCTGTGTCTCCTCTGAGGGTGCATCCTTGCCTTCACTTTCTGAGCGCCTGCTGGGACCCTGAGCCTCACGCTTCTCCCCTCCCATACCTCGCTCCTTCTGGGGCTGCTCTTCGTGAGGAGGCACGTAGGAGTTCAGATCCTCAGTAAGGTAGTCCACTAGCCCCGCTGAGTCTTTCTCTACTTCTGCTTTGGTCTCTTTATCTAGTCTAACTTCTACGCATGGGTATTCGGTGATCTCTGAAGATGCTTTTTGCTTAGCCTCCTCTATCTCCTCCTCACTGACAATGACCCACTCCTCCTCCTCTAACTCTTTCTCTGGCTGAGACCTCGGCACACTGCCTTCATCTCCTGTGCAGGTTCCGCTTCTCAGGATTTCGTTCACCTTCTCTAAGTCCTCTTTAACTCTTTCAACAATTTCAAAAGGCTCCCCTGGCTCTTCCTCGGCAGCCTTCACCAGCTCCTTCACTTTGATGGAACCTGCCCTATCAGATCCATCTGTGGTCAAGATGGCGGTCATTTTGATCAAATCTTGTTTCATCTCAGAAACTTCAGAGAGCAAGTCCGGACTTGCCAGGACAGGAACTTCATTAACCAGGTGACTTTTCAGGACAGATGTTTCTGTAGATTCTGTCTCATCATCTTTGATGTGAATGGAAAAACATCGAAAGTAAAATGGAAATCAAAAAAGATATTGGCAAATGTAATCAGGACTGAAACGACACAGTGTCTTTTCCTGTCGTGGCGGGAGGGACAACAAAATGGGCTGGGAATGGTGGATCCACAAGGTCTCAGGATACGAAAGCAAAGCAAGGCTAACGGAAAAAAAAACTGAAAAGGAAAAATGAGCAGGAAATAACTTGCTTAATTTTCTCACTTGTAGCACATCCACACATATAACAAAGCTTTAACAAATAATCAAGACACACACACAATCACAAAACAAAGAACGAACGCAGTGAAATTACACAGAGATATCTCAAGATTGTTCAGATGTTACAGATCAATGTCGAAAAAAAATGAATATGGGAAAAAAAGGAAAAAAGCATTAGAAATCGCAGATAGTTGATTTCCTCTAGGAGAAAGCCAGTAGTAGCAAACTCAGAATACTTCCTAATGATGTATATACATTATTTAATCATAGAAAAATCTGGAACGCAGCATGTTTAGTTCTGCCAATATACAACGACTATATAAAATATATCTGAATCAGCTGCAAACCGGCATTTCATCTAAGGGAAATTCACACCTAACAGTGAAACAAACAGTCTTGTGCTGAGAGGCATGGTCCTTTCCTTGGAGCAACCTCCTTGCTTAGACACATAATGGACAGACCAAGGAGGGAAAGAAAGGAAAGGAAAGAAAAACAACAAAAACGATTGTGATTAAACTTATATGTGAGTCCAAAGTTAAAATGTGATGCATGGCAACCCAAATCAGAGACAGTCACACGGGACACACGCACAGTTTATGTAAGCCAAGTTATTTCCATGCAAAGCAAAGGTGCACTAAAACTGGTGGGAGAGGCAGCCTTGCGGAGATGCACGGGCGGGAAGATGGTGAGAAATTAGAACAAATGCGGAAAACGACTGTGGTGAAGCATAGTTATTTCCCTAAAAGTCCATACACAAGATACTCAATGCAGTATGCTTGAGGCATGGGCAGTGGGTGCCTGCACCCATTAAAGCAAGGAGGAAAACTCAAACTCTTTTAGAATGTACTCAGGAAAAGACCTTAGTTCAAAAAGCCCTTTCAACAGAGCTCTTCTTTGGAGATTATTTCATACCTGGATGAAGATTATTTTATGATTGTTTTTACACTAAAAGAAAGCCAAACATGGGACTTCCCTGGCAGTTCAGTGGTTAAGAGCTTCCACTACAGGGGATAAGCATTTGATCCCTGGTCGGGGAACTAAGATCCCACATGCTGCACAGTGTAGCCCCCCCCAAAGGGAGGCCAAATGTAAGCCTATATTTGAAAATTTTTAAACAGTCACGATACCTTGATTCATTCAGGAGGATTAATGGCACTATATCAATATAGTAACCTTTTTTTTTTAAATGATTGAGCCAGATGGATGAATTTTTAATTCCTATAAGCTTGTATCCAAGGAATAAAGGGTCATTTAAATAAACATTAGTACCAAAGAAAAAAGTGGAATAATAAAATCTCTTTATAAAAAGGAATTAATGAAATCAATAATAATGTAAAATTTTTTATAAACATAAGTGCCTTCTCTTGAGAGAATATTTGTTGAGATATACTCTGTGAAATGCATTTATAAAGATACATTTAACTTATATTAATACAGATTTGTTCAGATATAAAACAATGAAAACATCCAGAATTTTAAATATGCTAGTCCTAAACAAAGATTTATAGTGGTTAGTAATAGTGGTTAATAATGGCAACTAGCTTGTATCTTACATCATGATCTTAACCCTCATATTTAAGAGGGTAAAGAGACTCAATTAAAAGTATTTCAAAAACTTAGCAGTAAATTAACATTGTGCTAGGACTTCAAGAAAGGGGGGGAAAGTCCAAAGATTACTGCATTGGGCCTAAAGACCATATTAAACATACTTCTAAGTTTTCTCCTTTCAGGAATAGCACTCTGAAATACAGTAAATCAAAATAAATCTTTAGATGAATAAACATTAAAAATCAGATTTTTTTCTAAAGCATTTGGGGCATAAGAGTAAGAAAGAATCCTGAAAAACTCAGTTTCTTCCACACAAGAACCTAGTCACCAGAAACAAGCCAACAAACTGAAAATTTAACTGAATGTTACAAACCTAAAATGAGCTCTAAGATAGCTCTCTCAATGTCTATAAAAATCAGTTCTTTCTGTACTATATTATGTTTAGGCTCTGCATCATTATTTAAAATTAGCCCTATTATGACATTATGACATACTGTTATGATTAGTAATTTCATCCAGGAGGTTTTCATTTTTGCTTTTCCTGGTTCTTAATTTTTTCAGAACACTTTTATAATTAGACCTCAGCCCTAGAGAAGTCAGTTACACTTCACCACAGTAAGAGGTGCAAGGGGTCGGGGGGTGGTGTGAGGGGAACATTAGCTTTAGCTGAGAACTATTAAGACAGTATCACTTTTGCAGGTGTGGCCTACATAAGTAATGAGCTCTCTACTGATGTCAGGGTCGCTTGATATAAAAAGTGATACTGTCACTTCAGAGCTTAAAAAAATGAGATGACAATGTTATGCTAACAAATGGACAAAAACGGTATGGTGAGTTTCTAAACAAGCATAACAGCAAAAGCAGGGTTAACAGGGATCCAAAAGAAAGTGAATGCTTAGATGAATAATCATTGCATTTTACTGATAATTTGCTCACAAATTAGATATATTCATAATTTAACTGGCCAAGCTGCTTCTCTAAAAATATATTAATGATTAATAAGGATAATATAAAAATATAATTATTATAATGGTTAGTAATGGCAACTAGCTTGCATCTTAATTCATGCTTTTCTTTATTGTAGCCAGCTTTCAAACAAACTCAGTTTTATTTGAAATCTTACTTTTTTCTGATGTCATATCGATCTGAAAGAAAAGATACATAAATTGAATGGTTACAAATAGTGTTGTGTCCCACATCCCTGATGTACACAATAAACTCTATCATAATTATAAACATGGGAGACACCATAAGTTATAGGAAGGTCAGAGTAATTTGCTACAGTTCTTCCCCAAGAGTGTCTTTGATTCTTATCCTAGCTTTGGAAAAAACAAATCTGCTTTCTAGACTCTATGGGTAGAAAGTCCTTCCCAACATGTTTCTTTGGGAAGATAAGACCTAGAGGTGTTTGCTGTTAGAAATACATATTAGAGAAAAGGGCCAGGAAAAAAAAAAAGTGAAGTAGGTATAAAACAGTAAGTGTCAATTTAGTTGAGAAAAAGCAAAGAACATGCCAGGGTGATATGTTCTATAGAAACAGTTTCATTATTAGTTACAAGACAGAATTCCAAACCCCCAAAATAACACCAACTAGATCTATTGCACTGAATAGTTCCTGAAAATATTCAATAGAAAATCGCAAGCCTAATAGAAAAACTCATTTGGATATAATAGGAAAGCTGGTTTCATAACTGTGTTGCTCTCTCAACAAAGTATGTAGGTGTCATTTTGACCAGCCTGGGGATCGAGTCATCAGCTGCAGAAGGGAAACTGAATATGTGAGGCAAAGAGTGACCGTACACTTGAGGGTAAGCATGGCTTTAGTCGTGTAAGTTTATTGTGCATCTGGTCATACACGGTAGGACAAGGAGTCTATAATTACCCCTCTCATCCTGCTCCACGGCTGGTATGAATAAAGAAGGGAATTGATGGGGTAGTCTCTGAACAGATAAAGGCCTTAAATTTTAAGCTGGTGAGCACAAGGGTATTTATTATGTTTTTCTTTAGGGTTTTGTATTTCAAATCCATCAGAATAACATTAAAAAATAAAACTGGTATATTTGAAAACATTTACATGAAACAAATAACAATTCCATTTTTCTTAGAGATATGAAGCAATATGTTAATTAAGTATAATAACTTTTTCAATAATTTCTTTTGTTTCTATAATGCTTAGGCATTTTCAGATCTTTATTAGGAAAACAAAATACTTTCTTTGACTATCAAAGCAGGTATAATTCAAATGGCTATTTATTCAAGGTAACCTCTCTAAGACTCATTTTTTCCTCTGTCATATAGCCCCTATGGTATGACAACATACATCTTTTAGCGTGACTGTGAGATCGCTGTTGACGGGGTATGTGGAATACTTAATAAAGCGTCTACCTTATAAGAAGTGCTCATTATTAGTAGAGTTCTGCATTATAATATTAGTATAGTAAAATGGATGAACTACATGCTCCTTTTGATTTCAGTGGTTCTCAAACTTTTTGTTCTTAAGACTCCCTTTATACTCCTAAAAAAATACTGGGGAGTCTGAAGAACTTTTGCTTATGTTTAATATATATAAATATGTATCTGTATTATAAATGACAGCTGAGAAAATACAAGAGCCCAAGTGTAAACAAGCACACATTCCATAGTGTCAGGGTGATAATGTCATCATATGCAATGCAGCCTCTGGAATACTTCTGTGTAGCTTGTGAGGATATGGGGGCTAAAAGGCAAATGATGACTCAGTATTAAGGAAATGGTTTTATCCTCCTGGCATCTCCTGACCAACCTTTGAGAACCACTGAGATTGTGGTTTGATTTTCAGTAATTGGTAGAGAAATCTGTATTATTGCACAGACAGGTAATAATTTATAGAGAAGTCTTAGTGTCCTATGAAATGAGTCCATAACATGAGAAAACAAGTTCAGGGAGTTAAGTAAAACTGTGACCCTTCAATTACTAAAAACAACTGTATAACCATTCTCTGTTAATCATGTGCTCTTATCAGTGGTTACAGCAATGACACAGCCATTAACAAGCGACAAGGCCATATAATTACCTCTTCCTCCTGTTCTTGATCTGACTCTGATTCCTGGCCACCCCAAGATGCCATGCAAGGTGGAGAAAGAGAGCAGGAAGAGTAGAGAGTATTTAGAAGAAAAGACAAGACTAAATACCCTGACAATAAACATCAACAGGCAAGCATACAGTTAGCATTCACATATTTTTTCTTACTAACAGTTTACAGAAGGCAAGCACAAAAATTAAAGAAGATTGATTTAAATGTAAACATCTATAGATTCAAAAGACAAAAGAACCAAAATTATAAATATACTAATCTATTAGACAAAAGAACTAATATAAATGTATTCATTTCAGATATAGGTTACCAGCAGTCACAAAGTGTGACATTTCGTGGATTTGATGGCATATGTCTACAGAAATGGTGATGATAATATTTCAGCATAATATCCTGATGCTTTTGAACTGTGGTGTTGGAGAAGACTCTTGAGAGTCCCTTGGACAGCAAGGAGATCCAACCAGTCCATCCTAAAGGAAATCAGTCCTGAATATTCATTGGAAGGACTGATGCTGAAACTGAAACTCCAATACTTTGGCCACCTGATGCGAAGAACTGGCTCATTGGAAAAGACCCTCACTCTGGGAAAGATTGAAGGCGAGAGGAGAAGGGGATGACGGAGAATGAGATGGTTGGATGACATCACCGACTCAATGGACATGTGTTGGAGCAAACTCCGGGAGCTGGTGAAGGACAGGGAAGCCTGGCGTGCTGCAGTCCATGGGGTTGGAAAGAGTCAGACACAACTGAGCAACTGAACTGACTGAAATGAATATCTCAGCCATTACAGGTATTGATTAAACATGTAAAAGCCACAAATGAACATGCATTGAAGATATTTTCAATACACAGGCAATACTTAGGAGTTCTCTTGTAATAAAGAGCTACTCTGTTCTAAAATATATCTAAACTCTACCATGTTTGTCAATGTTTTCTTTTTGTTTTAGTTACTAAATGGAGAGCTGTCCTGGACCATCATAGAATTAGTAACTGTGCCGGATATATCTTGACTTAGATACAAAAAGGAATAATGAACTAAATGCTTTCTTTTATAGCATACTGAAAGCTCATTTGACTCAGAGACAAAGCTCATTCATCTTTACACATCACTCAGATGGATTGCCCCAGCATTTACATATTTCTCTGTGGTTCTTATTTGGCATTCTGCTTCAGTGTTTCAAAAGTGCTCAGAACTACAACCCCCAAAGTACATTCTTTACCACTGGAATGCTATTAGATAACAGTTATTTGGATGCATATCCCTACCGCTGTATTTTAATTCTTGTAATAACATGTAAATTTACATATGC
Source organism: Capricornis sumatraensis (assembly GCF_032405125.1). NCBI lineage: Eukaryota > Metazoa > Chordata > Mammalia > Artiodactyla > Bovidae > Capricornis > Capricornis sumatraensis. The sequence continues at coordinate 15,042,790 of NC_091075.1, forward strand.
AGATTGTGGTATTTCATTTTGATCATTAAATAAGAACTTAGTGTTAAATACGATGCTACATAGTTTTCTCTATGTGACCGAGTTCTAATTTGTAAGAATAATTAATCATGAAAAATGGTGAATGAAAATAAACATAGAAAATGTTCTCTTTCATGGAGTTAAGATTTAGGATTTTAAATATGTTTCTACCTCTCCTCCTGGGCTTCCCTTGTGGCTCAGTAGATAAAGAATCAGCCTGCAATGAGGGAGACCTGGGTTTGATCCCTGGGTTGGGAAGATCCCCTGAAGAAGGCAAAGGCTACCCACTTCAGTATTCTGGCCTGGAGAGTTCCATGGACTGTAGAATCCACGGGGTCGCAAAGAGTCGGACACGACTGAGCGACATTCACTTTCACCTTTCACCTCTCCTCCAAGTCTCACCTGCTAGTATCCCACTTCTCAACCTCTAAAATACACTCTGACATCTTGCTATAACCTTCTATAAATTGCCACATGGGAACTTTCCATTAAAAAGGAATACTGGTCAAAATTTTTCAAAAAATAAAAGAAGCTTTTCCCAACATTTAATCTATTCCCTAGTCTTCTTTGATTTTATCAGAGTAATGAAGGAATTCTGTAAAGAGGAGAAGTTTGACTAGAAAGAAAAACTTCTAGTAGATTTGGGTCAAGTATTAATTTTCCTTTCAACAATGTTTCAAATCTATTCCTATAACATGTGAGTATTTTGTATACTCATCATGTTAAAATAGTTGGAACAATGAATCTGATGCTCCCCAGATAGTACAGGTTACAAAATGAACACATAATTATTTTAGCAACAAGGTAAAATACCCTGAAGTTGCTCTGAATTTCATAATACATAATCCACCTGTGAACTGGCAGTAAACCGAAGCTAATAGACTCGTAATGTTTTGGCAGGGCCGAAAGCACTACTAGCATGGTGCCAGGAGGGCGCATAAAAACAATAAGGAAGGCAAAGTGAATAATTTCATGTTCAATTTCAGTCCAAAAGGTTACATCTTACATTGAAATCTTCTCTCTTCCATATCCAACACATATTTATAGAAATTTTTCCATCAAAGTGAATTTAATGCAAAATAAGGTAGAGCTACTTTTTTCCCTACTTAAATGGAAAATCACAAACTGGACAGAATATCAAAAATGACTATTATACGTGGTTGCATTCAGTGTCTTTGCCTGTATCTATTCTAAAGGATTTGAAAATCAAATCCTCTACAGCCTGAACTGCACTACAGCAGATTATAATACCTTCGTATAAATTGGCAGGGTGATGTTTAAGTTGCAAATAGCTTGGTGCACCAGGCCTCTTGTAGATTTTGGCTCTTTCATAAATGATAGTCGTCCGCAAGGTTCCTGAGTCGTATCACGTACCTTGAACAAGAAAGGCATACATGCTTCACTCACGTGTGATAAACACTGTTTACTTTAGTGAGATGACACTCAAAACAACCAGAGAAAAGTAAAATTCACTTGGTGATGCTAAGCGAGGATTTGGAAGTGTTCCTTTTCCCCTTTCCTATTATCATTTACAATGATTTAAAAAATCATTCAGCTTTTTTAATATTGTGATAAAGTATACGTAACACAAAACTGACCATTTCCACTTATATTCTTACCATTGTTATGCATACAACTCAGTGGCATGAAGCTCATTCACAAAGTTATGTGATTATCACTACTGTGCAAAATTTCCCATCATCCCAAACAGCAACATTACACCATTAAGCAATAACTCCCCATTCTCCTCTCTCTAGCACCTAATAGCCTCTACTTAACTTTCTGTCCCTATAAATTTGCTTGTTCTAGGTACCTTGTATAGACAGAGTTATACAATCTTTGTTCATTTGTATCTGTTATTTCAGGTTGCATAATATTATTAAGATTCATTCACATTGCAATATATACCAGAATTTCATTTTTAAAAAAATTGTGTTAAATTGTACATAAAACATCATTTCAACCATTTTTACATGTATAGTTTACTAGCATTAAGTACATACACATTGTTGTACAATCATTACCACCATGCATCTTCAGAATGTCTGCACCTTCACAGACTGAAACTGTTTCCATAAAACAATAATTTTCTATTCCTTCCTTCCCCCATATCCTGGTAACCACTATTCTACTTTCTGACTAGTTGACAACTCTAGGTATCTCATATAAGAGGAAACATACAATATTTGTCTTTTGGTGTCTGGCTAATTTTACTCATTTAAGGCTGAATAATATTACATTGTATGCATATATCACATTTTGTATATCCATTCATCTGTCGATGGATATTTAGAGTATTTCCACTTTTTGACTATTGGGAATAATGCTGCTATGAATATTGCAATTAACTGGTTGAGTCCCTGCTTTCAATTTTTGGGGAATTGTTGGATGATATGCTAATTCTATGTTTTAACTTTTTGAGGAACTGTCATACTATTTTCCACAGTATGGAGTGGCTACACCATTTTATATTCTTTCCAGCAAGGCATCAGGGTCCCCATTTCTCCATATCCTCACCAATATTTGCTATTTTGTTTTGTTTTTGATAATAGCCATCCTAATGAGTACTGAGTGGTATCTCATAGTGGTTTGAATTTGAATTTCTCTGCTGTTAAACATCATTTCATGTGTTTACTGGTCATTTGTACATCTTCTTTAGAGAAATGTTTAAGTCATTTTCCTATTTTTGTATTTGAAAACTTTTGCCCACTAACAATATCAAATATTAGCATAATTACAGAGCATAGTAAATGGATCCATTACCCCTTAGAAGAACCTATCTTTAATCAGGAAAACCACTAAACCAGAAATGGCACAATGAAAGCTTTCAGTAGAGATCTTGAGAAAACAGACATTAAAACTTAAATAGAATTATTATTTCCTTTTATTTCATGAATCTCTCCCTCATACTCATTTTTGTTCTCTTCAGAACTGGTATCTAAAATGTAACTTGCATATGTTAAATTACGATAAATTGTGTATGTTAAATATGATAAATTCCTAACTTAGATTAACATTCCTAAACAGGGACAACAAATTCATGGTACATTGAAATGTCTCCACAAATGTTTATTGAATGAATTTATGAATGTATATCCAGTCTATTGCTCTATCTGGGATAATTTCTTGATAGATTAACTGGGTTTTTAAGAGCTTTTACTATAAAAATTTGTCACTAAGAACTCTTTTTGGTCTCCACATTTGTGAAGTTCATATATCAAAAAAAATTTAAGCACAAATATTTAAAAGAAATAATAGTTAAAAAAATAGAGAGGCTTCTCTTAAAATTTGGAAAAGACTGACCAGTTTTCCTAATTAATCAGTAGGCAATTTGTCGCTCATTCTTAGCCTATAACTAAAAATCAAGGTTGAATCTGATTTTAAAAAACAGTTTTTAGGAGTTTAAAATTTTATAGAAATACTTACAAAAAATCATTAGAAATGATTGAAAAGCAAATATTCTCTTCTACCAAAGGAAGTCAAAGCCTTACTTGATGCTGAATAAAACACATTTCCAAATTCCATATATATATTACCTTGACAAAGAGAGGAAGTCTGTTTTCTTTGAAGGCAAAAAAACTGAATATATGATGTTGGCCACTCTTGGTTAATGGCACCAGGTTGCCAAAACAATCAACATAGATGGGTTTTCCTTCTAAGACCTGACGAAAATAGAGAAAAACAAAAAGAATACCATAGCTGAAATTATTACATTACTGGAACATTAAAATTCTTAAAATGTGCATACAATAATCTTTAAAATCCTGACTGACGTTTTGTCTTATCTGTGACAAGCATGGACCAGCACTCCCTCTCCCTTCTCCAGGGGATCTTCCCAACCCAGGGCTCGAACCCGGGTCTCCTGCATTGTAGACAGATGCTTTACCGCTTTACTGTCTGAGCCACCAGGGAAGTCCCTTACTAGTAATAGGAATCTTCAAATGCATGGGGGCATTTAATCTTACTGTACTCATTTCTAACACTGTACCATGTTATTTTCCCAAATCAATATGTCTTTAAATCATAAATTTATATGTTTGACATCACAATGAATTGGGTTACTTGAATTCGATATCAAAAATACACACTTATGGAAAATTAAGAAATAAGACAGAGTAGTGTAGCAAAGCCCTGGATATTGTATTTTTACGTTTACACAAAGGATATACCTCCTGGGCTGTTTCCTTTACTAGTTTTTAAATTTCCTTAAAATTTGCTTAATTTTATTTGGAGGGTAATTGCTCTACAATATTGTGTTGGTTTCTGCTGTACATCCGCATGAGTCAGCCACGGGAGTTACATGCCCCTTCCTTCCTGAACCTCCATCCCACCCATTCCACCCCTCCAGGTTGTTTTCGTTATGATTAAAGAATAATAGGAAAAAAAAAATCCAATAAATAGTCACCTCAAAAAAAAAGAACAAGGAAACATAACAACATGTAAATTGCTATATCCATTTATATACTTATAATTTATTGATAATGCATAATTTCTCCCTTAATAATCTTTAAAAGAGTCCTTTTATCCCTACTGAATGGGTCCAAATTGGCTGAAAATGGCACGTTGTAGACACTGGCCTTCTAGCTGATCAGGATGTTGACTGGTCTGTTTCTGATGGCATTATTTATTAGATGGGCTGCCCTGGCGGCCCAGCATGAAGAACCCCTCTGCCAGTGCAGGAGATGCAGGTTCAGCCCCTGGGTCGGGAAGATCCCTTGGAAGAGGAAACGGCAACCCACTCCAGTATTCTTGCCTGGGAAATCCCAGGGACAGAGGAGCCTGGTGGGCTAGAGTTCATGGGATTGCAAAGAGCTGGACACGACTTAGCGACTGAATAACATTTAATAAATACTATTTTAAATATATTAAAAGAGGTGTAAACAACATGCTAACATAAATTGGTTTTTGAAACACAGTACCTCCACATCCCTGCTTCTGGCCACCTCAGCAAAGTTCTCTTGTTGTTCCAGGGTCTTATCCACTTTATCATCAGTCATGCAGAAACACCTCAATCTGGCTTCAATGGGGTCATGTGATTTGGCAAACACTACAAATTTGGCCATATATGGTACACAGATAATTTCTCTATACACTTGTGATGCAAAGGTAACAGATTCCTGAATTTGTCGACAATCGATCAGCCAGAACCTATAAAAAAAAACAAAGTCAGTTATCTGAAATTTAATTACAGTCATCCCTTAGTATCTACAGAGGATTGGTTCTTGGAACTCCACAGATATCGCGATCCACAGACGCTCAGGTTCATTTTACAAAAAGGCAGAATACAGTCGGCCCTCTGTATCCATGGACTCCACAACTATGAAAAAGGATAGTCAGTTACATGAAAAATAAATTAGTTCCTTCAATACAATCAGAGTAATCATTGCATGCCTCTTGGAAAAAGTGAGAAGCAAGAGAGGGAGATAATGAGAGAAAGCAAAAACAAAGGGAAAGAAAGACAGGGAGGGGGAAATGGAGGAGGATGGATGAGAAGGAGGGAGAGACAAGGATGTGCAGGTGTTTCAGCCCAAATATTAAACACTGTGTAACTTTCTTCCTTGGGAAGTCTTCTGAGTATTCAGTCTTCTGAAATACATCTTCAGTGTCTAGAATCCTTTTGTGGTGCACCCTGGTATTATACCAGTATCTTGCTGGATGAGTTTCTATTTTCTTTGATCACCCTTGCTGTTCCTCATTTCATTTCCTAAAACTCTTTTCAACAAAATCTACCTAACGTTTCTTCATCTCATCATTCTTTTCCAAAGGACTCATAGTCACCAAGGTTGGATCAACCACACTACTTTTCAAAAAAATCTGCTTTTGCTTCAGAACTCCTAAATACTGCTTAATATAATCCATACAAGAAATTATTGGCTTTGTGAATAATTTATCATTTCTAGCTTCAGTCAAATCTGTGACATATTTTGGTAATTTTTTTCCTTAGATATCATTTTATACATTATAGTAATGTTGCTAAACCTTTATGACATCCCTCAGGCCTTCAGAAAGGTAACTTCACAGAAAAAGCAGTAACCATCAGATGCACATTTTCTCAATTTGCTCTTTATACACGTCAAAGATTTTTTCCAGATCCTCTCACTTTGAAACCTTCCTCCATCACTGATCCCTCCTTCCTGATTCATTGCTCATAATCTTTAAAGATTTGGAAATTTCCTTATCTTCTTAGCTTTTCTCTCCTTCAAGTTCCTGATCCATCTCTCCTCTTCTACTTTTTAATTGTGATAAAATATAATCTAATTGGCAGCCTCAACTCCAAGAAATGGGCTGTGTGCACTAATGATAATATAAAATTTGTCATTTTAACCATTCTTGAGTGCGCAATTCAGTGGCAGTAGTACATTTAAAATACTACGCAACCACAGCCACTTTCCATTTCCAGAAATGTTTCATCATCCCAAACACAGACACTATACCCATTAGACAGTAACTTTGAACTTTCCTGTTCACCTCAGTCCCTGGTAAACTCTATTAAACTTTGTCTCTACGAATTTGCCTATCCTAGGTACCTCATTTATGTGGAGACATGCAATATTTGTTCTTTTGGGTCTGGCCTATTTCATTTACTGTAATGCTTTGAAGGCAGCCTAGTTCCTGGTCCTTGGCAGGCCCTCAGTATTACCTCCTTCCTCTTTACACTGATTCAACTATCCTTGACTCACTGCTTCTTCGACTGTCTGAAAGAATTATATTATTCCTATAATAATATAATAACTCCTGATTTCTTTGTCTCTCCTATAAGGCCTGCTGTAAATAATGTTAACCAACATTCTGGCATTATTTCTGAATTACAGACTCCATTGTTGCCAGCCTCCAATGCCCTTCTGCATCTTAGCTCATGTTACCTTCTTTTCCACTTTTATCTGCCTGTTAGGTTTCTGTCAATCTCATGGGCTACCTTCTCTCTGACCACTCTGATGTGAACACCCTTTTTTGAATTCTTTCAGTAACTCTTTTGTATCTTTCCATTCAAAACTTGTCATTTTCCGGCATTAGAGTGGAGATGAGTGAATGGCAGGACACACAGACACACAGAACCAGAGACTCACAGGTGAGCCCTTTGGGTGGCTCCGACTACAAACGGATCATCACACCCAGCTATTGCTGTGCATTGTTATTCATGCATCTATCGTTTTACCCCCTGAATAAGAATGTAAGCTTTAACTACTCTCAACTTCAGCTTTCTCATCTTTAAAATGGACATATTCTATACACCTGTGTCTCTTTTGCTGTCTCGAATACAGGGTTATCGTTACCATCTTTCTAAATTCCATATATATGTGTTAGCATACTGTATTGGTCTTTTGGACTCTGTGGGAAAGGGAGAGGGTGGGATGATTTGGGAGAATGGCACTGAAACATGTATAATATCAAATAAGAGACGAACTGCCAGTCTAGGTTCGATGCAGGATACAGGATGCTTGGGGCTGATGCACTGGGATGACCCAGAGAGATGGTACGGGGAGGGAGGTGGGAGGGGGGTTCAGGATTGGGAACACGTGTACACCCGTGGTGGATTCATGTTGATGTATGGCAAAACCAATGCAGTATTGTAAAGTAAAATAAAGTAAAAAAATAAAAAGAAAATAAAAGAAAATGGACATATTGCCTCTTGCTCTTAAGTCACAAGAGTTTATAGTAATCAAATTAAACAAATAGGAAAACACTTGGCAATCCATTAAAGATCAAGCAAATGAGAACTAGTGAGTTGGTGTACACACATGCAATGAAACTAAACAGCTTAAGCTTTTTAAAGATATGTGACACAAAAAGGATAATGTGTAAATATGCTATGGTGCATAGACGTCACTGAAAACTCTAAACTGTGTAAGCAAACCATGATATGCTCTGTGGTTTGGTTATCATTCTGTTTGGAAAAAAAAAAAAAAAACAGTTCAGGCTATTTTGTTGACAGCAGGAAATTCATCGTTCCTAAGTCCTTCAGGACTGGAGAAATTGGCTGTGGCTGCTAAAACTAGAGTCTGGGTCACACAGTAATAGCCAGCAATAATTTACTTTCTTTAGATTTTAATCTGAATGGCTGTACTTCATACTTCATTAATGCATTATCACTATTGCATTTACTGGCGAGTCTGGTTTAAGACATGAAAGTAAATGCAGACCATTTTTAAAACCAAACCCCCAAAAAATCACTTTTAAAGAATGTATGAAACAAAGTAAAACAAAAGACATTTGGGCACACAATTCCAATGGTTTTTCTGTGCAGTATAACCATACCTGGCAGACACATTGGTTGTAAAGGAAACACATTCATTGACAAATGTTAATGGCGTAGTTCCTGTAATATCTTCCCACTGAGCAGGGGTGGTTCCACCTGAAATAACAGGATTGTTGAAAAAAAAATTAGGCAGAACTCCAAACTCGGTGCTATAAAATAAAGGCTTTGTGGTTCTGGCTTCTGGCTACGTTCATTCACTCTTCAGGATGACACCCTGGAAACAAAGTGACTGAAAACTATGTGCTAAGAAAATGACACACTGAAAACAGACATTAACACCACATTTCACGGAACTAAATTTAAGGGAGGTCATTTGAATAACTGCTTCAAATTACTAGGTGCTCTTTTCTCTCCCTGACATTCTAAAGTTTTTTTTTTATTGTAATTGCTAGTTTCTGAAGATAATTTTGAATTGTATTCAGTTGATGATTTTAAAAGGTCCTTCGACTAACCAAGGAGCTGAATGCTTTGTTAAAGCAAAAATCCAAACACTCTTTCACTTGATATTTTAGGTAATTATTTTCAAGAAACAAAATTTCCTTTCAATTTGCAATTGAAGGTTGGCAAAAATCCTTGGAAAATATTAAAAGCTCAGTAAATATCAAAGTGAAAGAACAAATGAGTGAATGCCTCTGTACACTGACACATCACTCTGGAGGGTGATGCTGACTTTCACTTCTACTGAGAAATTAAGTTGGCATAAATAAGGACAAAACTGTCTTCAGGCATTGCAGGAGAAATATATGTTTGAGAGGAAAACAAATTTTGACTCTAAAGGATTGTTAAAGAAGGGAATGAGTTATCAAAATTCCTTATTCTAGGAGGCCCATAAAATATACATTCTAAACAGAATTATATAATAGAGCAAAACACAAAAATCCAAAAATCTACTAACATATTTGTAAAAATTAACAAGTAAATTTAAGAAGTTGTTCAGAACAAATCCATCCCAAGACAGAGGCCCAGAATAACTAGACTAGATGGTGTCAAGGCCCAGGTGGTATCTTCATTTGATCATCTAGAAGGGCAGGATGTGCCACAGACATTTTTCAATCTGACTTGTTTTGCGTCTGCGCTGCTACATAGCATATTATAGGATGATTAATCACATACACATGAATCAGTAAGTATGGGAAGGCTATATAATAAGCAGACATGAATAACTGGGAGAGGCCCTGAGTGAAGCATATGATTTCTCACTACTCTCATTTTAGGGCACGTATTTTCTTTTATTATTTTTGCTTTGTTTTGGTTTTGAGTGTCTTTTTTTGCGTGTGTGTGTGGTCATGCCATGTGGCATGTAGGACCTTGGTTCCCCCAACCATGGATCAAACCTGAGCCCTCTACACTGGAAGCACAGTCTTAACCACTAGACCACCAGGGAAACCCCCATGTATTTTAAAATTATGTCATACTATTAAACTTATGGGGTAAAGTCTCAATGGTTTGCTATCAAGAGTACAGGAAAAAAAACATTGATATGAAGGAAGAATGAGAGAGAGGATAAAAGAAGGATGAACATTCCTGCTAAAATGAGGAGAAATGAAAAAACAATCCAATAATACTGAAGCAGATATGGTTATTATTCCTACTAAAAACAGTATGAATATTTACTGAATGCTAGTACCATTCAGTTTCTGTTAAATAGGGAAATTCTCAATGATGTAGTTCCAGCACAGGTTACTTGTGTGGATTTTTTTCTCTCTCACCATCTGTGGTAGTATTATTGGTCTGCGACAGCCAGTGTCCTGGGAATATCTTTCTGGAGTTTGATGGTTAACTGAAAGCTATTGCAACTTCCAACTGAGAAGACTAAATACCCTTCCTTTTCCCATAGTTAGCCCACAGATTAATGATAAAGTCATAACCAATTCCTGGACAGAAAAGTTTGAAATAGTTGGTATAATTATTCAAGGTATCATTTAGTTTGCCACAGGTATAAGGTGATATCTTCAATGAAGGCTTAAAGCTTGGGTTTAGAGGTACATGGACTTGGGTTTGAATCCAAACTCTGTCAGATATTTACAGTATAATCTCAAGCAAACTGTAAAAAAACTTCTCTCAGTCTTGGTTTCCTTTCTAGTAAAAGGGGATTAAACTTTCCTCAGAGGGCTACTTTGGAGATAAAAATGACCATGTATTTGAAGTGTCTAAAAGTCTGGCTGGCATCAGGCTTTATTTAGAAAATATTAGTTCATTTCCTATTCCCTCTCACTTCCCTAGTCAGTGTGCTTTTCCTGAATTAATGCATATTAGTAAGATGCAGGCATCTTAGAACAAAGGTAATTTAGCATTTACAATCTAAGTTTCTTCTTCCAGAACTTTCTATTATTAACAAAATAGTCCTATGTGACTCACCTGTGATGCTGCATAGCAATCTTAAGGTTGGTGCATCTCCCCCAAAACCATTCAACATGACATCACTCGAAGCTTTGGGGACAGGAATTGTCATGGTAATTGGCTTGTGAAATTTTCTTCTTCTAGGTTCCAAAGTGACTATAGGGCTGAAGGTAGCTTTGTTGCCCAGAATCTTCTTAACCAACTCACTGTGCATAGGTTGAGCCTTTTAAAAGAAAGGAAAAATATTAAAATAAACAATACATCATTATATTCCATGTCAAATTTCTTAATACATTTTTATTTCATAAATCAGTTTTGTGTCTTCAAATATGGCAACTGTAATTTCCTACTGTTACCAAACACTCATATAAAACTTTACGACACTGATGACTTCTAAGGGCACCTTTTGCTCACCCAAGAATAATTGGATGCTTTAGCCATTTAATCCTCTTTTGAAAAGCTGATTCTGAATCACCGGAATAAAATCCATGTTAGGTTAACTTGCATCTTGATGTGGGCGTACCTGTAGGCCAACGCGGATCCGCTTGGTCAGTGCCCCCTCGGGGAACACGGCCTGCACCTGGGGCACCACGGTGCTGCTCAGCACGCCTCCCTCCGGGCCAATCAGGTTGCTGTCCTGCTTGATGCGAGACACCACCGCAAAGTACTGTGGGAAGTCACGGGTGATGATGCGGCAGACCCGTTTCTTTTCTAGGTCTTCCGGGGTATCCAGCACTGAGATAAGAAATGACCCATCTTCACAGAGCAATGATTCACTTTTGAAAACATTCTAGCAAACTCACTGGCATAGGTTAACACTGAACAGATGTGGCAGCAAAAACCTTTTTTAAATAATAGGAAAATTTTAAAAGCAAGGCTATCCTAACAATACCAGAATCTCTCAAGACTTGTCAGCATTTGGTTGGCACATTTTCTCTCTGTGAAAACTACATCTTTCCAGGGCACTGTGAAACAAAGCATTTAGTTCCAGGTGCGATATTGCAAGGCTGTCTTTGTAAGTAAGGGGGTTTGAGGGCAATGAAACAAACCTGTCCTATTTTTGGCTCAACGTGAGGAAGAGGAAATTGACCACGGGCTTGTTTCTTTACAAATTTCAAAGTTAGTTCAAAACTAGTTATTTGTGGTTTTCAGAAGTAATATGGTCCTTTTGGTTCTCAGGGGAGTAGTGTGGGAATAAAATCTGTCTTTGAAGGGTGAGATTTGTATCAGTGTGTTCATTCCAGTGGCATGGTTGTCTCTGAGATAATCACCGTGGATATTTTAAAAAGATCACTGATTGCAAATTTAGGGTTTCAGTATTCCCCTGAAATCATGAACTTACCAAGCAGATCATCTAACATCAGAATGGGATAATGGACTCTTGATAAATTGCATTAGTGTAGATATGTAGGGCAATACAGTAAATCCAACTGGTTTAAAATTTGAAACTTTGAACTAAGTAGATTACTGAATTTTAAGAGATTATGGAAAGCTATTCATTTTTAGAAAGCATTTTACAATTCTTACAGAGGCATGAACAGCAAGTGCCTTCTTCTTGACTCTTGAATATAACTAGATAGCAAAAGTCAGAAGTCCCAGCATCTGATCATTCATGACTGAAGACTGATACGTTGGCAATTACTAGCATATACTTATGAAAAAACAGGTTTTCACAGAACAAACATAACAAACATAAAAATATACAAATTCAATTCTGTTTCAAAATGAGCTTTTTATTTATGTAAAAAATTATGTAAGAGTGGGTCCCCATCTAAGGACAACATGGCATTGTTAATGAATGACAGGTAAATATATCAGAGGGAAATATCCTAAACTCAACGCACGCAAAAGAAATGGTTCCCAGGAGCAGAAGCAGCTAAATACAGGACAGAACAAGCTTTATCAGTAAGAATCCTGATCTTTTCATCTTAATTGGAAAATACTGACCCACACGTCTAGAAGGCATAATTTCCTCTTCCATGGCCTCTCTTCTTACTAACCCTCAGCAGGATACAGGAAGAAACATTAAAGCAGCTGCTGTCAGGCTACACTTCACTATCCATGAGCCACACATGAAGCTACAGTTAGTGGTCCTGGAAGACTGATAAAATCTGGCAAACAGCCACACAGTTGTGTGCCCAGGTCAATGCAAATTTTGGTATGTTCTTGGCACCTGGGCAAAAAAAAGTGCCTATTTGTGTAGTCACGTAAAGTGGAACATATCTCTGGTTATCAGGACTGACACCTCATCTCTGTGCAACCTCAGGAAGTCTAAGAAAGAACACCTCCCTCTAGCCAAACTAAAGTATTTCAACCTGAGGCTAAATGGCCTAAACTAGGATTTGAGATTTACAGAGATTAAAGCCCTAATGAAAAACACGATCCTTAACTTTATGTGTAAGTGTGCATATGAAATTCAACCATAGCTAACTCTCTGTTTAAAAAGTGTAAACTGTGAGTGAACTTAATTTTCCTAAGTCCTTAATAGAAAGTTAAAAGTATTATTCTAGTGAGAAGTTGCTATATAGCACAGAGAGCCCAGCCTGGTGCTCTGTGATGCTCTAGAGGGATGGGATGGGGCAGGGGAGGGAGGCATAAGAGAGAGGTAAAGGACTTCTCAGGTGGCGCTAATGGCAAAGAACCTGCCTGCCAATGCAGGAGAAGTAAGAGGTGTGGTTTCAGTTCCTGGGTTGGGAAGATTCCCTGGAGAATGAAATGGCAACCCACTCCAGTATTCTTGCCTGGAGAATCCCACGGAGAGAGGAGTTTGGTGGGTTACAGTCCACAGAGTGGCAAAGAGTTCGACATGACTAAAGCAACTTAGCACACACAGTATGTGCATAATATGGCTGATCTGCATTGTTGCATGGCAGAAAACAATACAACATTGTAAAGCTATTTTCCTCCAACTGAAAAATGTTAATGAAAGAAAAAATTATATTGTCCTATAATGTAGTAGTTATGGGTATATGTAAGTTTTCCTATAGAAAAATTTAGCACTTTTTATCAGTGTCTTAAATATCTAAATGTTCAAATTAGGTATTTTTTTAAATCATGGATATATTATCCAATATCTATTCATTTTGTTATGAAACAGTATCTGCTGCTGCTGCTAAGTCGCTTCAGTTGTGTCCGACTCTGTGCGACCCCATAGACGGCAGCCCACCAGGCTCCCCCGTCCCAGGGATTCTCCAGGCAAGTACATTGGAGTGGGTTGCCATTTCCTTCTCAACTGCATGGAAGTGGAAAGTAAAAGTGAAGTCACTCAGTTGTGTCCAACTCTTAGCAACCCCATTGACTGCAGCCTACTAGGTTGTAGTGGGATTTTCCAGGCGAGAGTACTGGAGTGGGGTGCCACTGCCTTCTCTGGAAACAGCATCTATTCTATTTCTTTTTTTTTTTTTTCTTTTTTTCTTATCCTATATCGAACCTAGACTAGTGATTCGTTTCTTAAATGATAGTATATATGTTTCAATGGCATTCTCCCAAATCATCCCACCCTCTCCCTCTCCCACAGAGTCCAAAAGTCTGTTCTTTACATCTGTGTCTCTTTTGCTGTCTCACATACAGGGTTATCATTACCATCTTTCTAAATTCCATATATATGTATTTTAGAAAAGTTTGCATGAAAGATAGAGATGGACTGTATTTCTTTATTAATCCAAGATATTTACTATTAAAAAATTTCATTTTCCTGAATGCAACAAAAATAAGACAAGGCAAATATACTGTGCACTCCAATGCATCACCATGGTAATATACCAGAACACTCTATTGTTTTTAGTCACTAAATCATGTCCAACTCTTTTGTAACCCCATGGACTGTAGCCTGCCAGGCTGCTCTGTCCATGGAATTTCCCAGGCAAGAATACTGGAGTGGGTTGCCATTTCCTTCTCCAGGGGACCTTCCCAACCCAGGGGTCAAACCCACGTCTCCTGCACTGGCAGATGGATTCTTTACCACTGAGTCACTGGTGCTAAACAAGGGGTCTGGGCAGCTAATGCTCAAAAACCCAGACTTCTTGTTTGGCACCTGCAATAACCTGGTATTATTTCCTTCACCACAACCTCGTGTCAATAGGCAGGCTTTACTGTGCAAGCACCAGCAGAGAAAATTGGATTAGGTAACACCCCCCCCCCCCGGGATATAAACAAATGCATCACTATCATGCCTCCACTTCAGAGTCCTTTTAAAACCTTCAGTATGAAGTACCTTCATCCATGCCATTCAGGATTTCATTCAGCTCCTCCTCCGTGTATTCACAGTAATGCTCTTTCCAGCTGTCCCCGTTCTCACTGCGCAGGACCACCAGTTCCCTCTCTTTTCCTCGCAGGGCAGCGAAATGAGGGATCTCCACGATCACAGGCCTGACACAGCAAGGCAGAACATTCAGTGTGGACAGGAGCTAACCACCAGCAAGACAAGCACCTCGATGCGGTCTGTTGCAAAGTGACCTGGAATTCTTCTCTTTCTGGGGACAGGGACAGAGCGGGGCCATCCTCCGGAGCCCTGCAGCTAGCACTCCACCTCAGGGGCACCAATCCTCGGGGCCATGCTGCTACCTTAAGCCAATGATGTCTCCCTGTGAGTGCATGTGGCATTCTGGAACTTCTCCTTTGATAAACGTAAGGATAACACATTTAACCAAAAGAAACGTACATGCATATCTATGAGGTATGCCAATCTCTTTAAATGTTTTCTACAAGGTGCAAAATGACAAAATGGTTTAAGAGGGAAAATGGCTCATACACTGCGTAATTTCATGTGCCATAAATGAGGAGATGTCAGAAAAGACAACTGCTTCGGAACTCGAGAGGCATGCACTCAAGGACTCTCTCCGTCTATTTCCTCCATTCAAGGAGACATAGGCATGTGCACACAGGGCGGCGCTACAGGAGCGCTCAGCAGGCAGCCAGGTTGTGTCCAGTGCCTATTTTATTCAGGATCCAGAACATGCACGGCCCTACTGTGTTTCGGTCACATTCACTCTCGAAATCCAGAGAGGCTTTTGATTTTTTTTTCAGTCCAGGTTGCTTTGATACAGACTCCGAATTTATCATAACAACATCGTAACTAGCACATAGTACAACTAGGCAGAAATCTCATGCTTTAAACGAAAATGAAGGTCACAGCACTTAAGGGAAAAGATATAAAAACATCACTCAAAAATAAAAGTCACATACCACAAGGGTCAGAAATGGTCCACTAAAGATAGGTTGTACAGAATTTAAATCATAGAGAGGGACATGTCATGGGCACAATGACAAAAAGAGAAATCATATTGCAGAAGGAGGAGAAGAATGGGGGCCCGCAGCCATCAATTTGTTTTAAGTCACTCCTACCCAAGGAATTTGGTTCCAGGAGGCCCCAGCTGAAGGATGCGGCTGACCAAACTTTCTCCCTCATTAAGTGGGGGAGGAGCCGTTGGCAGGTGAAGTTTACTGAGTACATCCAAAGCAGCAGTGAAAGAAAGAACATAGGTAAGCTTCAGGTGTTGTGTTCCACAGAACCCCAGCGTCACGAGCTGATGAACAGAGTGAAGTTTGGTTTCACACTGCGTTTGGTTCTGCCCCCTCCATTGGTCACAAAGAGCAAGAACAGAGACCCAGAGTGTGCAATGGAGGCGCGTGGAAGGAGGGCGCTTGGGGTCGGATCTATTCCTGCTTAGGTTCACCGCCAGGGCATGAGCCAAAAAAAAATAAAATAAAATATGCCCCACAGGAAAGACAAAGCTGTTGGGAATACAATAAAAACTCTGACTCTGTAATGAGGCCAGAAGTTTTCATGGGTATTTCTCAACAGATCTGACAATTATTAAAAAGCCTACGACTATCTGTAGGAGAAAGGACCTTGTACAGAATATGAAAGGAATCACTGGGGAATTATTCCAACCATAATGGAATTTTCTGATGCAACCCAGAACTTCACAGGCTCCTTCTAAATCTGTGGTCTGTCTGATTGGAGGACATGGGAGGTAGTTTCCATAACTGGGAAATACATACACACACCTTTTCAGGTGTGAACATAATTTGGAACAACCTGTTAACAGTTTGCTCCAAATTATGAGGCTTTAGAACAGTTTCCTGAGTTCTAAAGGAAGAAATCCACTTCCCCAGTATGACACTGGCAAAGCAAAAGAGTTCATAATGAATAGGATTTTCTCCCAGTTTTTCAGCACAAAGACTTTATATAACAAGACTTAAATACAACTGATTTGTTTCAAAATATTTTGAAACTTGTCCCCCTCCAAAACTTTGTTTTGTCAGTTTTCAGGAGGTGCTACTCATTTCTTGGCATACTGAGATACCAGGTAATATCACAGCAGCAGTACAAACAGAAGAAAAGCTTATTTCTGCTCAAAATTGCTAAAATGAGCATGGTAAAAGTCATTCTGGATTTTTGTCCTCTTAATGAAATCTATGCCAAATAAAACTGCCAGGATAATTTTTAACTCATGGTAGCAATTTTGATAACAGAAAAGACAAATCACATAGATTAAATTTTTGTATGTGCTATAAAGAACACTGCTCTCCAAAGCAAAGATGATGATTCTGTTTGTAGTAACTATACAAGACGTCAAGTTCATGTTCAGAACAGACTAGTACAGTTGACCCTTGAACAACTAGGCAGGTCCATTTGATTTTTTTCAATGGCAAATGGGTCAGAACCACGTGGTCCATCAGTGGTTGTTGGATCCACAGATGCAATACCTGGGATGTGGAGGAGCCTCTTACAGGCAGAGCCAACCCTCAGGTGTTTGCAAAGTTTCGACTGTGTAGGGGGCGGTCAGCACCTCTAACCCCTGCATCGTTCAAGGGCCAACTCTATTTTTTCTCTACGACTTTCCCACTGAAATCCAGATTAAAAAATACCTACCATCAACCAAAGTATGATTATGCATAGTGGAAGCCTGGCAGCTACTATCACATCCAAAGAGAAAGAGTAATAATCAACCTGAATGCTTAACCCACTAAAGCCTTAAAATAAGAGGCATTTAAGTGCAGTCAAACATTGAGGCATTACTTTCAATTCTTAAAGAATTTCATAGGGGCCAATCTTCTTTCAAAAGCTTGACGTACCTTTTTCCACTCCATCCTAGTGATTTCATGTAGAGGACTCAAGCTCACCGGTTGACTAACTGGGAGGTTTAGCAGAAACCCTTACCCAAGGAACTGAGCACCAGAAGGTCCGACTTCAATCAGGCGACTGGCCAGGCCTTCTCCTTCCACCATTGGGGGCATTGTCGCCAGTCTATGGCGTTTGACCAGTCGGCAGGTGACTCGTGTTGGGGCAGTACATTTCCGAGGCGGAATAATGATGCGGAGCCCGTTGTGTCTGCATCCTCGCATAGCACCACCTCGGGCATCCACCATAAAACTAACCAGGAAACTAAAAATTAAAATGGAAGATTAGGTGGTGTTTTGAAATATCGAAGGCAGATAAACAAGCTTTGTCAAGTTAGCTTTTTTC
Source organism: Capricornis sumatraensis (assembly GCF_032405125.1). NCBI lineage: Eukaryota > Metazoa > Chordata > Mammalia > Artiodactyla > Bovidae > Capricornis > Capricornis sumatraensis. The sequence continues at coordinate 15,060,876 of NC_091075.1, forward strand.
CGATAATGCTCTGTTCTTCAAACATCTCTTATTTATATGCATGGTGGCCAAAAGCATGCCCTTAAAAAGTAATTTTACTGTATACCAGTGCCTTTACTTCAGTTTGGTTGCTGTTTTAACTTTTGCATTTTTTGATCTGTTACTAAAGAACAGTTCTGCCCCTAATTTGACAATGGTAATATTAAACATGAACTTGTAAATTAAACATACATCCATCTGACTTAGAAAGTGGAATGAAATTACATAAAGAATATGAGTCTCCTTTTGTTTTAAATGCAGAGGCATTTGCTTCCCTCTATATGCGTCCTAAAAAATCCATAGTTTGAAATAATATAAAGATAGAGCAGAGAGGAAAGACTAAATTGTAGCTTTTCTAAGTTAACTCAACTTGACTTTTAAAAATTACATCATGTCCAGATCATTTTAGCATAATTCTGTGAGGCTTTCTCTCAAGACCAAATCCATGTACATGCATCCTGCTCCAACACTGTCATACCCAGGATGCGGGTTTTTAACTGATTACATTCTGAAAAAGAGGAAAACCAAAATAATCAAATGCTTTGGGAAGAGCCCATTTACCGATTCAAAGGTGCTTTTTCACTTCTTAAGTAGAAATATCTCTTCTATACCATTGTAATTGATAGGAGAGAAAGAAAACATGATTATCAATCCCCTCTGCTCTAGGTTTTGAGGGGGAAATCCTGGGCTCATGTTAATGGAAGACATCTGGGCATTGTGATTTTCCCCAAATTACAATAAATTAAACATGGAAAATTATAGCTAGTAATTCGGAAATGTAAAGGCATCTCTTCTTTTGCTTCTTTTTTGCCAACCTAATTGTTCATGAATAGGGGAATAATGATCCAAGGTAATTTGGCTTATTTTAACTGTACCAAGAGAAAGGGTTTGTCTCAACTCTGAAGTTGGTTCCTTCAGGATGTTTCTGCAGCTTAGTTTGAGTTCGTCTCACTAGGTTAGTGTAAAACTCAAAGTCTGGGAGGCACTCACTTTGTCAAGGAGGAAAAATTAAACCAGGCAATCTGCTGGTCGTATACGTACACACAAAGACACACACAAATAATGTGCACACCCTCTCACAAATAACATTACTGTCTTTCCCAATTCTCCTTGCACTGGCAAGAATTTTATACCAAAACAGAAAGAGGAAAGCAACACATAGGTGTAGTAAGATCTACTGATAGCTTAACCAGCACAGAACTATACTAGATTCATCACACTCAGACATTACATCCATGACAAGCACGTAAAACATTTGAAAGGCATTTCGTTAAAGTAAGTTACGGGACAGAAGCACAATATATTTGTGTTCTTTTTAAATAAGTGAAGGAAAAATACCTTAGCATCCTCTTCATAGCAGAACACAGAACTCATTAAGCATGCTATTGAACAGAACCCTGCTGCTAGGAATACAGATGTCTGTGAAGTAGCCCAGAGTGCCTATCTGAAGCAAGTCATGCAGAACGAGACCGAGAGAGGAGGTCTCACTCTTCTTTCCCCATGCAGGAGCCAGTCTAGACCTACCAGTTCCAACCCCGTCCTCTCAGCTTTTAGTACAGGGCACAAATTGGGGAGTATAAGCAACAGGTCAGCTCTGAAGTGTGGATGTTTCTGGTCTTTATCAAAATGCAATGAGAAAATGTTGGCTGCTTTTCTTATTACTAGCGTTTAAGTAGGAATTCTTAAATTATTTTCTATTTGCTTTTTAAAATGCACTATCGCTCAAAAGAATGAAAGAACTGGTAAAACGTCTAGATGACTAGAAAGGTTTATTTCCCATTTTATTATTTTCATTTGACTATGATATTTATTGTTGATTTTTATAAAAACTAGAAAAAAATGACTCAAGTTTCAACCGGTGCTATTTCGAACTCAATGCTGTATTTCTGACTTTCTCTACTTTCTTTGAGTTCTTTTTCATCTTTTGATTACTAGCACCATTGCTGAAGAACAGGGACTCAAAAAAGTATGGAATTATTATAATACATCTGATTAATATTATCAATATCCAATACTATCTGTATTTTTGGAAAGCATCCAGGGTGTTTCCCCATTCATGGTACATGCTATTATATTTTCACTATATTTATTCCAGTAATGGTTCACAGCCTATATATTCCATTTAGAATATCTTCTAGTGGTGGATTCTGTAAGGAGTGAATTGAAGTAGCTATATACTTGGCTGTAACAATGTCTGAGCACCTACATGTTTGATTACTTTCTCTGATTTCTATGTTACTTTCTTTTGAAATTCTCTTTTGTTCTCATGTACCCCAAAATTTCCACGCTGCTTTTCATGTCACATTTTGTACACTTCTTGAAAGTGCCAGGTGCTCTGCTAGGAACTTGGCAAGGATACAGAAAGTAAAGACATAGTCACTGCTGCCGAGATGCTCACAGTCTAAGCCCCAAATGTCACATGATGATTTCACTTACTCGGAACCAGTTACTCTCCTGGTCAAGGAGGAAGGAACTAAACCACACACAGGTCCATATCAGTGTCACAGTGGCAGTGACCTTGTCCTCCGTGTTTCTTCCTGTGTGTCCCAAGTGCCTAGTGCAATGTGAATGGGGCACATAGTAGGCAGTTAATAAGCAATTGCTTAATAGTGAATGAATGGAAGAGTGAAAAGGGTAAGTTGTGAGAAGCTGTATATATTTGTTTCTAATTGAGAAGGCTAAAGTAGAAGGTTATTTAATTCTTTGATTCCTGGATGACCAATCCAGTCAGACCTCATTCAAATTACTACACTCAGACATTTCAGTTCATAAAATAGCTAAATAGACGAGAAGGATTGTCTTCAATATTAAATATTCCTCTACAGGCATTTCCCTGCTTGAAAATGACAGAGTGAACATATTTAATTCCCTTGATAGAGGATTAGTAGAAAATGAGAGCAAGCAGAAAACCAAGAGTTTGGATACACCAAAGTAATGATTTTGTTAGGAGTGAAAACTATATGAAGAAAGACCAAAGACTGGGAAGTAAAAGGACTTAAAGACTGGAGCTGCAGTAAATAAATCTAACTATATATGTCTTGGTGTCATCATAGATCTAGAAAATTGTATTTAAGTATCACACCAGAACAGCAAGCAAATTTGAAAAATTAAAGTGGCAATGTGTCTAATTCAGAGAAAATTTCCAACAGAAACAAGCTTTTGTGTCTTTATGAAATAACTAAAGGAAGTGCACTAGGCTAATAAAAAACAACAAGCTCTATTGAGGGAATTATTAGATGAGAGAGGGAGAGAGAGATGAAGGAAGAGAGGGGCAGGCAGATAGAGAAGAAAGTAAATCACAAAGATATCACAAAAGAAACAAAAGGATGGGAAGTCATGAAAGAGCTAAATATTGATAGTCAACATGAATAAAAATGTTTACAAATTTAGTAAGAGAATACTCTAAGCAAATCAGACTCAAATAGTGTAACTGTAGATGCTGCTTAATAGTGAATGGTGGAAGAGTGAAAAGGGTAAGTTGTGAGAAGCTGTATATATTTATTTCTAATTGAAAAGAAGGCTAAAGTAGAAAGTTATTTAATTCTTTGGTCCCTGGACAACCAGGGACCAAACACCAGTCAGACTTCATTAAAGTAAGCTAAGCTAAGTCACTTCAGTCGTGTCTGACTCTGTGTGACCCCACAGATGGCAGCCCACCAGGCTCCCCCATCCCTGGGATTCTCTAGGCAAGAACACTGGAGTGGGCTGCCATTTCCTTCTCCAACTAATTAAAAAGCTGACTATGCAGAATTATATATATAAGTCTTTCCTTCAACTAAAAGAGAATAAGAGAAGTAACCATTCAATTTTTTTTTCTAGGTACTGATACAAAGTCTTTTGATAAAAGTCAACATGCTAATCAGTGAATCCCAATAGTTTATAATATAAAATTGGCTTAGCATTTGAATATTTTCATTAAAAATATCAGGATATCCAAAGGTGTTACTGCTTGGATGTGTGTGTTAGTCATTCAGTTGTGTCCAACTGTGTGCCACGCTCCTTTCTGTCCATGGGATTTCCCACTGGAGTGGGTCGCCATTTCCTTCTCCAGGGGATCTTCCCAACCCAGGGATCAAACCCACGTCACCAGTATTGGCAGGCGGGTTGTTAACCACTGAGCCACCAGCGAAGCTGAGGTAATAGATTAGTGGATAGTTATTTTGTGATGTATAACAATTTCAAAAAGCAGATGTTAAGAGACTATTTTTTTTTTTTTTGTATCACAGGAAGAAGTGAAAGGTTAGGGTGAATCATGAGAGAAATTAGTTCACATACCAGATTTGATTAAGTAAATTTGATTTTCTCATATTTTCAGGAGATTAAAAATGGGACAAGATAACCCTAACCCTAACACTGGGAGATGAAAAGAACTAAAGTAAAATGTATTGATAAATGGATTGAAGTTCAGTTCCATTGTTTGTGAGCTGTGACTGAAACCTCATCTGTCAATGAGGGATAATCCTATCACCACTTTTAAGCGTAGAATGAGAATTAAATCATTGTGGGTCAAGCAGATAGAATTCAATAAATGCATATAATTTTATATATTTTGAATGTCTTAAAATTAGCATATAATATACAAAGTTAAACAGAGAAACTAACATTTATTAAATACCTACAGTGAACCCAGAACTTTGCTAAAGTAGTTTAATATGGAGTTTTGATGAGTTTATGAACTGTACTAAAGAAGATGTAAAAAACACTATTAGTATAGAGCACAAGATAATTCAACAAGTACCACATTCTTTCCTGGCTCCAGCTTGGATCTATCACGAGATCTAACCCTGTGTTGAATTTCTGCTGTAACCTCCGGCAAGTCATTTAACATCTTTAGGTTTCAGTTTTCTCATCCCCAAAATGAGAGACTTTGATTAAACTCAAACTTTAATTCGGCATTCTGGTATTAAAATTCTAACTAGGTTAGGCGACCTACTGGAATGTTCCATTTCATAAGTTCTGGAAGCATTACTATTTGAAAAACAAACTGCTATTCCTCCAAGAAATATATACTACTTTTGCTGTATGGCTAAAACAATCAAGAGTAGTTTTGCAAAAAATCTATACACATACTACACTAAACATTGACTTCAGACTGTACAGACAAAAAAACATCACATAACATACTTGGTTTTAATTGTTTATCTTACTCTTCAAAGGAAATTCAGCAGTCATGCAAAGTAGAAATCCTTATTGAAGTTTTCGAAATTGTGAGATACACTGTTATCACAATTTAAAAGGGATAAAAGCAAAAGCAATCCACCATTATTATGCAGATGACTTGCCTAGGAATATGTAGTTGATTAGCTAGACAGATACATGCTTCAGTGGAGGCAGCAGAAAACAATGATTCTGGTCTTTTGAGGACTATATCCTCCACCCCGAAAGTTATGAATCCTTAGGTTTACGTTTAATTCATCCAGGACCATGGGGTAAGGATGGGGAGGAAATTGCAGCATTCAGAGTTAGTTATTGAGTGAAAATAGGAAAAAAAATCTGTCATCAGGGTGCTTCAGTGATTTACACATACATAGCAAGAGGGCCTTGAATCAAATCTCATTTCTGGGTTACTGTGAGAAAACCGTACCGTGAGCTCCCTGTCCTCTATAATTTCCTTAATTTCTTCCTAATCTTCCAAATTCCATCAACTGAAAAACGGATGAAAACAGCTTTGAAATAAAGTGCCTCAAACCTGTTAAAATCACCAAAAATGTATTTATCACTATGTTCATGTATAGACACAAAATATTTAGTGGGTATTGCAGAAAAAGTAAAAAAAAATGGATATAAATTTGTCAAAATTGAAAATTGTCTGATTTGTAGACAATCTTCAGTATCCTGATCCTGATGCATGACTGTATAATAAAAATACTATAACCAGTAGTCTGATAAGAACTTTTAAAAATAAGCTTATCAAAATAACATAGAAGCATAGATATTTTTAGAACACTGGAATCATTCTATAGTACAATTTCCAAAATATCAAAAGTTGCATTTAAAGCAGTACTAGCAAGCAAGTGCACTATTAATAAACTTTCAGCCTTTGGTTCCCCTAGACTATAGCTTTAAAAAACTCTTGCTAAGTGACACTTAAAATCATAACCTTTACTATAACTTGAAAACAGCTTAACCAATTTGCATAATTGCTGGGAATAACATCTTTCAGCTCTATGTAGCCCTTTCTCTCTCAAAAGAAGCAGAGATACGGAGACTTATGAGGAAGACAGCCTCTCACATTAGGTCTACACTCATTTTAGCATAACCCCACTTATTTCCAACAAAATAACAAATACTCGCTGTCCCTGTACCATAATGGGGAATTCAGTAATGGTCATGATGTGGAGGCAATACACCATTCTCCCTCGTGTGCGCCCTCTCTTGCTCTCTCTGGCTAGGTACGGTCACACTAAAGCATCCCGAGGCAAGGTACAGGGAGAAGGACATGGAGAAAGGGGAAGAGGAGAGGCAACATGTTCAGAGTAGGAATTATACGGAAGTTCACCTGCTGTTGTCACGATCAAGACATGGAGAGGTGCGGCTGCAACAGAATAGATACTTTAGCACAGAGAAGGAATGGATAAAGTGAAATATAAAGAAGGAAATCAGAAGTGACTTTCAAATGAAATATTTATATACCAATACCGTATCCACTGAAAAAAAGGATGGAAATACAAATGAGATACAGCTCTATGAAAAGGCTGAGAGAAGACCCAGATATGGGGGCTATGGAGTAACTCCCATGTTAGGGAACTGGGATATAAAATCACTGGAGAGGGATTTGTGGCCTTACTCAACACTGGTGTATGTGGATACTCAAAGTCTAAATATCCAAGAAGCTACACAACATCAAGGGGCAGTATAAAGAAAGATAAAAAGTCTTTGATTTGATAGACATAGTTTTGCCCCCATAGCTTTTCACTCACACTTTTAATACTTTCAAAATAATGGTAGTGCCCTTTGGGCTGCTACGTAAGAAATGCAAACAGAAAAGGTGCTATTTAAAAATTAGCTCCAATGACAAACAGTAGCATAAACTATAAGGCAGAGTAGGTAACATTAATTACCTACTACAGGTAACAAAAACTAAGTGAACGAAGTCTTAGTGCTTTCTCAAGACTTCCATTCCCTGTCTTTCTCACTGGTCACATTGTTTGATCTTGCTTTACGGTCCTGTCTTTCATGCCTCTTCTACTTGAATCTGCTCTTCCTCAAAATGCTCCGTGCGTTTTCATACGAGTCCACTTGGGTTTTCAACACCTGATGATTTACAAATGGATATGTGTATCCTCTGGACCAGAAACCTAACTTGACAAAGCAGTTGTTTTATGAAACAATTTTCTTCACCCCAAATAATTTACCTTCGTGTACCATTAAAAAAAAAAGAGTGTTTGAAATACATGAACAACTAAATTAACTGCCACAGGTACTTAGATAAATATTGATGTCATCAAAGGAAAAACATCTTTAATTTCTATGAATTTCAAATATCAACTTCCACTATATGAGCTAACATTTTTACCTTTTAAAAAAATAGACTATATTTTTTAGAGTAGTTTTAGGTTCACAGCAAAACCATCTTCAACATGTTTTTATGAAAAAGTCCTATAAAAGTTTACTTTCCTATTGACTTCTAGTTACTATGTCTTATATACGACATTATGAACTGGCATTTATTCGTTGGTACTTGGCTGACATTAAAAAACTATAACAATAAAGACTTTTGAAATAATATTTAAAATGAGTCACAAAACTAGCTATTGATAGGAATTTGTGGCTTACATCTGTTGATTCATTATGCACTTATGAAATGGGGAAGAAATGTAAAATTTAAGCTCTTGTCCAAGCTTGCACTGGATGTGATCATGGTTAGGATACTAGAAATAATCATCACGCTGTGAATCAGTAAGGCAACTTCTTTAAGAACAACAACAACAACAATATTACAGTCAGCCTTTCTTTTGCTAGGTACTGGCTGTATTTATTGGTCAGAACAGATTTTTTAATCACCGAGACCTATTTTCCTATTGTGATGAACACTAGTCATTGGAAACAGTAGAAGTAAAAGAAAATAATGGTGTTTATTGGTAGAAGTTATGTCTTCTATTAATCTAAAATCTCCATCTAATCTAATAGATCATTATCCACAAATTAGTGACATATGCTTATAAAAGCTAGCTTTATTATCTTCTCTATCAAAAATTATTTTTTTCTTACAATTTGGGCAGGCTTTGAAGTGGCTTAGGAATTCACCTAATTAATTAAAGAGAAACTCAGCTCCTTGTAAATTCCATAAAAACTATTACTCAGGAACCTGGTGTATAGTGAATAAAATTATAAGAAGTCATTTTTATATGATATATTATAAACAGTATTTATATTAATATCACAGTAGCTTTCAAATACCGTCACGCTCAGAAATATTGAATTTTTAGTGGTAACTATCCATTTCTTTGGAGTCATCTTTTGCAGTATTCATTCAAATACTATAGTAGAAACACAACCTTAAGATAGATTACCTGATAAAAAATAAGTCAAACACTGCCATTATGAATTGTACCACATTGGTTATTCCCATTTAGAGAATTCAGAATACTTTTGTTTCACTAACTGGAAGTTTGCGAAAGATGTGTGTGTGGATTGTATAAATACTAATGGCTAAAATCTATTGAGTACTTATTCTTTCTAGGCAAAGTGCTAACTACTTAAGAAGCATCTAATCCTTAAGTCTCCCCTATGGAGTCTATAATATAATATTCATCTTATAGATAAATAAACTGAAACACTTTACACAGTTTGCCCAGTGTCACATATTGAATGTCAGGGCCAGGATCTGAATTCTGTTTGATATGATTCCAAAGCACACTCTTAACCATCATGTTATTGCTCTTTTGGAGACTGTCTCCCAAATTCAAATAACAACACATCAGCAAGCTTCTTAAAGGTACTGGCTATGACTGACTCATCTGTTTTCCTTGGTGCCTGGCACAAAATTTGGTGCGTTGCAGAATTCAACAGTGTGTGAAGAGAGAATACTTAAGTAAATGGAAAGGATAAAAAGATATTTGAGGTAACTAGTCATATGTTAATTACCTAAGCCAAACTTATAGTCGAAGCTTTATTAGGCAATAGTGTTCCTTTCTAATAGCCTATATAAAACAAATATATTTGACAGCTGGTGCTTGTAGAAAATACCAATGGCAAGGCCCCAACAATAGAGACTGTGATAGAATTGGTTTCAGCTGGGGCCTGGGCATCAGTATTTTTAAAGCTCCCAAGTGATTCCCATGTACAGCCAGAGTTGAGGATCAGAGTTAGTGATCATGTTTCACAGTAAAAAAATTAGGATCTTTAAAATCTTGGTCTGCAATAAGACAATTTTTCTATGTCACAGTTTGCTTAAAATTATCTTGTCACTTTGTAGGCTGGACATGGACTTCAAATACTAGATTATAGTTTCTAAATTCTGATCTATTATCCATCAACACTCTAGGCCCAAGGTTTTTTTCTTCTTCTTCTTGTTGAAAAATTTAGTATGTGATGTTATGCTTTTTGAACCACTTATAGCTGTCAGATTTTAATTATCTCATTTCCTACTTAAAACAAGTAAATTTGAACGAGGTTTAATTGGTTTTTATTCCCCTGAATAACATTTGCATCAAGAACTAGCTTTTACTTATTTAACATAGAAGAGTATTATAATTATTTTCAATATTCTATGTAACTAATGTTATATCTATGCAACTAATTTTAAGAGCCTTTAACAGATCAGATTAAGAAGTCCCAAATTTTAAACTACAGTATCTTAGAATGCTTTCCTGAAAGGAGAATATTTTAGAATAATAAAAACAAGAAAGGATCCATCACTCAAAATCATTCTGGGGATTATGGATAAGGAGTTTGGGATAATAATTTAAATCAAAATATTATATTTAGTTAGATAAAATATGAGCAGGGTTTAAAAAGTAATTAAAGAAAAACATTTAAAAAGTTTATTCATAATTATGGAATTACTATACAACTTGAAACCATTAAAATGTAAGAAAAAGACCAGTTGTGAAGAGTATTACAATTTAAAGCCCCTTAAGGAATTTATATTCCAAATAATTGAATTCTTCTAACTTAAGATCATCTTTAAGGATATTTAAAATCTTTAACTCAAAGTCCTATTTTTTAATGAGATAATATAAATAGGCAGCATTTCTTCAGTAGTGTCATATATATTACCTGAATGACTTTAGAATGATAATTGAGAACCTAACTGGTTGCACTCAAACCTCCCTTTTTAATATATTCCTACTTCAACCATCATGTGAACTCCTTTGTAGATCTGTATGACTCAGACTCCTGTGGACATTATTTTAAATGCATTAATATGCAAGGAAAGGCATTTATTAAACTAGTCAATCTTAGTAAACAGAACTTTCAAAAGCAAATGCTCTTGCCCCTCTTTTCAAGGTATCTTAAAGACAAAAATATGAACAATAAGGAGGCCACAGGTATACTCTGGTTAGTTAACAAGCTATTTGACACAGTTCTATGTGTTATTTTAAAACAATGGTCCGTTCTTCTGTGTGCAATTCAACCCTTTTTGCTGGTCTGTTTGTGTGGAGAGAGTCCATGGCGGATAAAGCATGACCTTTTTAAAAAAGGTCACTTCCCCTGTAAGCTAGCCATCAGCTAAAGCTACTGGACAAAGCTGTTATTTTCACTCATCTCTTTTTACCTCTTGATCTGGATACATAATATTGATTTACTCACCCTGAATGAATAGGGCTGGAAGAAAGAGCCACGTTGTCCAAGTTTTCAGTGCCCCAGCTTAGACGATAAGAATTCCTTTCTGCCTCCTTGGCTAGAGTTGTCACCTGAACACAAAGAACACTGGATTTAATAAGAAAGACTTTCTTCCAATTAAATTAAAATATAATGAACTTCAATAATTGGAATCACAGAAAGTGGTATTACATGGAAAAACATTCATTTAAAAATATGATATGAGACTAAGGCATTTAAAATACATTCCGATTTAACTTACATTATTGATGTAGGGTTACACTTGTGTAGTTGTCTTTGAAAAACATAGGTTTCATCTACTTCCTTCCAGAAAACAGTCAAAACTGATAAAAATCATATCTAAAATTGAGTTCATAACAAATTCTACACCTTTTCTCATAGAAAACAATTTTAAAGATTGAGAGACATATTTTAACTTGTACCTTTTATCTTATACTTTAAAATGCATCCAACCTTACATTTTCCTTTAATAGAGATTTCACAAAGAAACTGAGTTTTATATATAATCTTCACAGAAGAATCCAGTATAGCTGAAGACACAAGTAGTATATTATTTTAGAAAAACTCTGCTCATTGAGAAATGTAGCAAACGTTCTTTATGCTTTTGAAAAACTTGTAAATCTCTTATCCTAGGCTTATCGTCCGAATTAAGACAGTTTTGTTTGTGTTTTTTTAGGTTAAAAATCTTCCAGATATTTCCAACATCAGATAATGTTGAAAAGGCCTCCAGAAAACAGAAACGCAAAGGCAAAAAGTCACGTACCTGGTGACTGGGGATCACAACTGTGTCGTCGATCATGGCACTGTCCCTCAGGTACGAGGCATGGCTCAGGGTGTGAGACCTGTCGGAACTGAAGGATCGAAGGCTGGTAGGTTGGCAGGAGGTCATGGTGATATACCAACAGCAGTAGTAGGGTTGGGAGGATGGAATGATGAGCCGAGCAGGAGAGTGAAAAAAGCGTGCTATTAGCTAACGGTGCAACTTCCAGGGGGACATAAATCGCAACTGTGGAAGAAGGAAACCCGGGTCTCTGTGTTGCCACACCTCTCTGTCCAGCAACTAAACTAACACATCTTTTGACTGGTTCCTACCACTCAATGGCCAGGGCACAAGGGAATCCAGAAGATAAAATTTGATCCTCCTAATCTGATTCATTTTCTTCCCAGAAATGTTAAACCGGCAACTGTAGCTTACTGCTAGTATAAGAAATTCACACAGAAAGTAATCCCAGGATAGACTGCTTAAATCTGTGTTAAATGTAAATCTCCCTGCAGCTAGGAAAAATATTAGTAGAGTAGAAGACAGCCCTCGGAGAGAGGTTTCATTTTCACTCATTTTCCTTTCTCTCCACACCTCTTTCTCCTCCTCTCCAGCTGTGAATGACTGCATGTTGGGACACACCCCTGGAAGCTACAGAGAGAGATGAATGGTGGCCAGATGCATGCTTCCTGTGGAAGCACTGTTTCTCCTGTTTGTCTCTGGTGTTTCCAATAAAGGTATTTCAAAGGACAGCACTGTTCCCGGTGCATGTCCTGTGTGTGGTGAGTGAAGCACCAAAGAATGCTGGCTGCTGTGGCAATGAGATGCAAGAGCACGAAAAACCGTTTCTAAGACCAACCCACAACACACGCGCGCACACAGAGCTGCCAGCGTGAAAATGAATTGCCAGCCGACACTGACCAAAACTGAGGTTTGGCTTCACAATGGGATTTAGGCCTTGATAAGCAATGCTTTACAGTTTTGGTAAATCTCAATTTCAAAGTTCTGAATTACATACTCATATGTAATGGGTGAAACTCAATATGTGCATAGATGCAATTTCCTTACTTTCTAGTCAATTTGTCTAATCAAATGACAAACACGTTGGTATCTTAAATAGACTATGTTTTATACAGGTTAGCCCAAGAATTAAAGATCTGTATTCAAAATACTAGCCCAAAGCCCACAAGGGAAAATAAAGAGATAGGCAAACTTTCACCTTATTTATAGAAGCAAGATTTCATTCACTTTTAGCCAGTAGGTATTTGGCCAGTGAAGCGCTGTAGAATTATGGACTAAACATCAAGTTAGATCTATTAGCAGAAACTATTTTCTTTTGCAAATATACCTAAGTTTGTAAGCCACATATTGTCATCTTTGAGAGGTATCAATATCTCCAACTATCTTTGAGGAAATCATCACTTGGTAGATAATTTATAGCAATTTGGGGCCTTCTCCTATTTTGCTGTAGGATCTATGCCCCCAAAGTAAATGCTGAATATTAGAGGGTAAGTGACATGAATCAAAAGAGTCAAATTATCTGATCCTATGTTTTTACACCTATATAAGTCTCTGTGTTTATAATACAATTAAATCTAAATAGAATTTGTCAATACGCTATTTTATGTTCTACAGGCTCTTGGGGAAGATAGAGGCTCCTGACACGGCCGTGGCAGGAGAAGCCTGGATGCCAAGCAAACTCTCCACAGGGGTTTTAGTTCTGGCACCTGGAAGCAGCTTATATTATAGTTATTTTTACAGCTATGCAGCTAGATTTTGATGGTGCACTTCATAAATAGGCTACTGTGACTAACCTTGGCCTGACTTTGAAATTGAGGACAGGAAAGGGATTAAACTATTGGGAACAGGGGTCTTTAATCTCAGCGAAAGCTTGTCTCAACTGGTGGACTGAGTATTTTTTTTTTCCTGCTTTAAACTACAAAGATAGCTAAAGATTCACTTGTATGTGTTTCGTACCAGGCAGCACTACATCAACAGCTCTTAAATTCTCTTCTCCTTTATTTTGTTTTGAATTGAACCAAGAAGGGAAAAATAGTAGAGAGGTCAACCTCTTGGAATGATATGTTGTCTATGGGCTCATCCATCTTCCCCCATCAAGACCTACTGGGTTTAGATGTATTAATTACATAGTCTCCATCCTCAGCTTTGAAATTCATAGATCCAGAGGTGACTTGATACATTTAAAAGTGCTAGATTTATATTAATGAACAGTACAGAAGGACCAACAGGCACTGGAGTACAGGAATAAAAATGCCTGCTCATAACAGCAAGTAGAGACTCCTTCACTATGTAGACTTTACCCTTAAATGCAGCCGTGCAATAGCAGAAACACAGGTCTCAAAGGGAAAATGGATATTTAGCTTGGATGGGAAAAAATTGAATGGATTAAAAAAAAAGATGCCTCAGTTAAGACCCAGTGACGTGGCTGCCACCACTGTGAAAGTATAAACTTGTAGAGAGGGCAGCCAGGTCTCAACTGCCGCTCTCAGGGAGGCCCCATAACCGAGTGGAGGTGTGTCTGCTTTAGGAACGAGGTATTTAAGGGCTCCTCTGGGTGTGAATGGAAAGAGGTATTAATGAGGTTTTTAAGAGTTCCTTGGAACGTGAATTTAAAGCCACATCCTGCAGTAAGTGTGTCAGTAATAAAGGTGGATTACTGATATCCATCGACCTAATACCTGGGTCTACCTTTCAATTGGTTTTGAACCAAGAGGAGAAAAGGGATGTTGGTGCTACTTTCTGTCTTTCCTAGAGCCCAAACACCAAAGAAACATGGAGGGAGAAGACAGGAAAGAAAGAGACAAAATGATCACAAAAAGGAGATTAGGGTAAGGAGAAATGATATTAGGATCTGCAGAGAGTAAGGGAAGTTAGAGACACAGAATGAAGAGAATGAGCAAGTTAAAACCATACGTCTGACTATCTCTACCCTCTGATTTTATTTTAGCTCTCTCTGTTTACTGCCTTCTGAAATGCTAATTGGTATTTAATCAATGTTTGCAGTTCTAATTGCTCTTTTTTCTATGATATCAAAGAATCTACTTAAATGAAATTAATGAAGTTAGAATATTCCAAGAGTAAGGAAATTCTTCTCTCTAAAGGACTAATGACTATAATTCAAGTCTCTGGATCAGAAACTGTCTACTCTGGTTTAAAACACTGCAAGTAAATTCAAATATTTTGCAACAGAATTGCCACTTTTTAAAAATTAGGTCAGAGGTGGTGCTGTTCAGTTAAATTTGCAGTAACATATCTATAGAAGTGTAAATTTTTACTTGCTGTTCAGCTAAGGGATGAGCCAAAAGTTTTTTTATAATCTTAAATTTAAACTTTTTCACCATGATACAGCTGCTTTATGGACACATATTAGGTAGTATCAAAGTTTGTAATTTCACTGAAAAGTATAATAATTACTATCTTAGTAAGCTGCAAGATTTATCAGAAATTCAATTAATGGTGTTTTCAAAGCTGTTATAACAAGTGAATATCCCCAAATTCAATGTGTTTGCTTTAATACATGGGGAAGCTTTTGTGGTTCACTGTTATTTAATTCTGCACTGACTCTGAATGGCACTTTTTAATTTGTAAGCAATAATAACATAAAATGGAAACAAAACCCAACTAATCAGATCTTGGTTGTGTTCCTATTCAATGTAATCAAAGTTTAGCTTCTTTTATTCCTCTGCATCCATATACATTTTAGGCATCAGAGTAATTTTCTCTATCATCTCCAACTATGAATAGGCTAATTACATTTCTTTTGGAGAAGGAAATGGCAACCCACTCCAGTGTTCTTGCCTCGAGAATCCCATGGACAGAAGCGCCTGGTGGGCAGCAGTGCATGGGGTCACAAAGAGTCGGACATGACTGAGTGACTTAACACAAACACCTTTCTTTTAGGGAAGCCATGCTAATGTTTGATCAACCACAAGGTGGAGCTGTGACAGTTAAAATAAAGTCGGGTGGGGGCATGTCACAGACTTTCATCCTAGTAAAATATTCCCCCTCCTCTAGCTCAAATATTAATAGATACTCAATTTAATACACAAAAATCCTAATTTGAGAATAAATCCATAATTCTAGAATATAAGCAATCCTTGCCAAAACATATATGCATGCGTGTACGCGCGCGCGCACACACAAACACACACAATACACATATATTGAGCAGTGAGCAGGGAAACATGGGTGTATCCAGGAAGGTCACGTTTTCATGGTATGCAATTAATACCTACCTGGGCATGGTACTATTGAAAGCACACCAAATAAGGAAATGAGAAGGAAAAAATGATTACCGAAAAAGATAGCATATTCAATTGGCTAAGCAAAACTAAAAAAAAAAAAAAAAGCGATCATGAAAATGAAACACTGACTATAATGCCAACTCGGAAAGGATGAATGCATCTGGTGTTTTACAAATGCAAGCGTGGCCCCAGACAACTGATCATGTCTTCCTTGTTTCATATCCCCTGTCTTTACAAGCTGAGAAGTATTCAGTTTAGGTAGAATCCTCAAACCACTGATACTAGTCTTATAGAAAGCATTGTTTTAAATCTTTCTCCGCACTAAGTATTTCAAAGTAGGCAAAAGGATCAACTTAAGCACTTATTCTTACAAAAGAGAAATCTAGCTGAAAAAAAAAAAGATTTTTAGATAACAGTAATATGATTATTCACAGATTACTGTGAATTTTTGCAAGGCCATAAATATTTTATTGCAATTTAAAGTCTTTCAAGAATCTCAGACTGTAAGGCTCAAATCAATCAGTGTATCAAAATTCAGAATCTAGAACACTGACCCCTCACAAGCTCCCCTACCCTCACTCTCTGAGCAGCTCCCCCTATATCCTGATCCCAAGGACCCTCTCCATCTAAGTCACTGAAGCCAACGAGCCAATTGGGTCTTCTTCCTCTTCCTCACGCACCCCATAAAACCTGTCACCGCATCTGGCCAGTTTTGCCTCACTGATATGTTCTCAAATTTTTCACTTCTAAAATTCTCTCCAGGATTGCTACCACCCAGGTTAAAAGTTCAAGTCTTGTCCTGGCTACTCCAGCGAACATTGCCGCAGGAGCTTCTCAGCTGGTCACTACTGCCAGAGGTGGGTGGCCCTTTGACAAAGCCGCTGAAATTCACCCTCTGTCTCACTGTCAGAGAGATCCATCCAAAATGCAGACGAGGCCTCCCCTCCTTCACACTTGCACCCCAGCCGCACTACACTACTGTTTCTCTCACACACCGCAAGCCTTTGCTCACCTCCCTAAAGCTTCAAATGCCCTCCCCGCCTCTCCTCACCACTACGACTCATTCCTTCTCCATCTAGGCTCATCCGCTCCAGGAAGCCTGAGCCTCAGGGATCCAGGGACACTGTGGTACCACTGGCCTCATCCTTCTCTCACACCATTAGATTGTGAATTCAGCAATCGTATCTTAGTCATTTTTGTACCTCCAGCACCTACCACAAAGCCAGTCCAGAAAGGCACTTATATGCACATTGAATTAAAAAATATAAATAAAAAGGAGGGAGACATTAGTACTCAAGGAAAAAACCCAAGGTAGGCTTGTTTTTGCTAATTATCCCTTTAAAATTGACTAGGCTTTAAGGTATTTATTTCTCACACTCCACATTTGCTGGATATAGCCAAAAATAGAGCCAATATTAAAATTATAAACCTGAGATTATTGATTGGCAAAAGATATTACATTATATGAAGAATCACACACAATCTAAATTGGCAGTCATACTTTTGATGAGGCACCATGGGATGTTCTTAGTCAGTTTGTCTCAAAAAATAATAAACACCTGATGTGCTAGTTAGTAATAACCCCCAAAATCGATTGTCTATTTCAGAATAAAATGTAAACCTCCTTGGATCTGGTGATAAAACCTGGTCTCCTTCAGATTTTGCTCAGATTGCTCTTGGTATCCAGCCTCTTGGGGGATTCTATTCCAATTCTTTTTCATAAAGCAGTCAGTTCCAGTCAATGTTTCCTTCTCAATTTGTTATTTGTAAATCCTTCTTCACAGTATAGTTTGGTTCACAGAAATGATTCTACTAACAAAAACCCCAAGGGGGTTTGGGAGTACCTGTAACTGCCATTGAGTAAAGACTGCCCATAAGGCAAAACCATCCTTTTAACTGGCCTCGAGAAAAAGTTGTAGATGATTAAAAGTATCATACTTTAATGGTTCAGAGCTCTTTATTTGTCATGACTCTGCTTCTTACAAAGTTAAACTTTCACTGAACGACTTAATCTCTCTAGGCCTCAGTTTCCTTTAAAATGGACACAAAGTTGTTAGAGAATGCCATAAGATAATACTTTAACTGCTGAGAGGATAGGATACCTCTGAAGTGTCAATGATCGTGTCTACTTTTTTTTATTACTATCATCGCAAAGGGAGTGCTCTCTGTGCATACCTGTCGGAGCGTCCCCCCTCCAAGCTGTATCGCAGGTAATTCATCCCGTCCAGGAACTGACTGCTGGGGAGGGAATCATCACCCAGTTCCTTGAGGTCCTCAGGTCTGAGGTACTCTGCCCCATCCCCCGTCATTGTGTCATCACCTTGAAACAGAGAGAGATGGAGACTTATTTGTTGAATGTAATATCAACTACAAAATATGATTATAATTGTGAAAAAAATCAGCACAATAGCACTGACATCACTTGAAATACTGCATACTGGAAAAAATGGAACACATGCAATTACAAAGTGCTGAATCTCAGGGAAACAATATTTGACCCATTTTCCTATTACTTAACAAGGAGAAATAATTACCTGAATTGGAATTCTTTTAATATCAGTCAACCTTCTTTACTCATTTGTTATCATAATAGCTGATCCATAGCTTTATATTCAACTTAATAATTAGTACAATATGTACAACTTAGCTTCTGAATGTGGTTTCCATAATTTTATACACAGTAGCCAGCATTAACAGTCTTCATGTAATCAACAATATGCTAAGAAATATCTACTGCTCTAAAACAAAGAAGAAGTGTACTAAATGGAGTTAATACGGCTTATATACAGATATTAGCAAAATAACGCACGTTAGGAAAAGAACACTACAACGAAGTGGGCAGATTGTGACATTTTAATAAACAACCAGGGATTTAATTTTAAAAACATTACAGAGCTTAGAAAGGAAGCCATCCCGAAGGTGAAGTACCAGGGGAAAAGTGAGCTAAGGAACGAACCAGTGGCAGAAAGAGATGACTAAGTGTTGTAGCTGTCATCTGGAAGCACAGATGGCGAGAGTACATTCCCTGCCCATGAACTGGAATAGAACGCTTTCAAAAATACAGATTTCAGGAAATCCAGTAAATGATACCTCACTCACACAAATGCTCTCTAAAGCTTTAATGCGCTAGAATGGGGGAATAATTTAGCTCAGAGAAATTATTTTTGAAGATCTTTGAAGGGCACTAATCACACAAAGCCTGAAAACCTATGTAAGAGTAAACTTGAAGGAATGTACTTCATTCTTATAAGTTAAATATTATTTTAATTTCTTCTGTTTAAAATAACTATTTCAAATCAGCACTAACTTATTTATAAAGACACAGCATCAAAGAACCATAAGCATGTCTTCAGCATTTCATCACTTCCCTGTATACACGAGCCGAAGAGCCCATAATCAAAAGATTATTAGCTTCCTAAATTACTTAAAGCCAAAGACAGCTTGAACAAAAGATCTTCCAGTGAACAGAGATGCAATTTATTCACCACTGGAGGTTTTTCTCAGAATCATTATACTTAATATTTGGCAGTTACAAGTCTCATCATTAAAATTACTTTTTATTTTTCCTCAGTGAAAGAATTATATTTTTATTTAGGTTTAGTTGAGTGAGGCTACACAGAAAAGTAATTAAAAGTTGAGTCTTTAAAATCAGATAGACCTGGTTTAAAATTCTAATTCTGCTACTTACTGGCCAGTTAATCTTCCCATGAGAGTGATACTAATAATCTATCTCACATGCTGGGGATCTGAATTAAATAATACATAAGGACATATTATAGAGTTCTAGGATATAATATTACTAGGTATTATTTTTGTTAACACAAAATGGTTAAAGTGTTGACACTGATATATAAGCTAAACTTCATTTATACAAAATAATTTTGAAAATATATAAAGAAAAATATAATTGCACTGCTTAAATAGTTCATAAATATGGTAACTCTAATGAAAACATGAGTAAATTTTTAAAATTAATTTTGTTAAACTGGTTCCCCCTCAACTCTTGTATATAATCTCTTCTTTAAAGTGTTCCCTCACAAAACCAGATGCAGCAACAGCAGCTGCTGCTGCTGCTAAGTCGCTTCAGTCGTGTCCGACTCTGTGCGATCCCATAGATGGCAGCCCACCAGGCTCCCCCGTCCCTGGAATTCTCCAGGCAAGAACACTGGAGTGGGTTGCCATTTCCTTCTCCAATAGCAACAGCAGCAACCCATAGATAAATAACAATACAGATCCACATGAAATGCATGATGTTAGTTAACTTTAAGGACCAAAAAGGCCAAAGGAGGGAGAGATCTCTTGTAGTGCAGTGGGTTGAGCAGTGTCCCCCCGAAATTTCATTTTGTCAACTTGGAGCCCCAGGATGTGGTCTTATGTGGAGTCAGGGTCCTAGATGTTAAAGAAGGATTTAGATGAGATCATACGGGATAATTTCAAAAAGAGTGTTTTCACAAGAGACAGAGAAGGACACAAAGAGACTCAAAGGAGAATGCCATGCGAATGCAGACGTTAAAGAGATATGTCTCTCAGCCAAGGAACACCAAGGGCTGCCGACAGGCACTGAGGCTGGAAGCAGTGATCAAGAGTTCTTCCCCGCAGCTCTCAGAGGTGAGCATGGTCCCACCACAGACTTCAGCCTCCAGACCTGCAAGCGGATAAATCTGTGGTGATTTTGCTGCAGCAGTCCTAGGAAATTCCAGGGAAGCTGCAAAAGGAATAGCTGAAGAAGGAATGGGAGGTGGTCAATTGCTTGGGGGCAGTTGTGATAGGCAGCTGCTGCTGCTGCTGCTGCTAAGTCGCTTCAGTCGTGTCCGACTCTGTGCGACCCCACATACGGCAGCCCACCAGACTCCCCCATCCCAGGGATTCTCCAGGCAAGAACACTGGAGTGGGTTGCCATTTCCTCCTCCAATGCATGAAAGTGAAACGTGAAAGTGAAGTCGCTCAGTCGTGTCCGACTCTTAGCGACCCCATGGACTGCAGCCCACCAGGCTCCTCCATCCATGGGATTTTCCAGGCAAGAGCACTGGAGTGGGTTGTGTGACGGGCAGAGATGAGTGTATTGCAAGTGAGAGGCTGGCGTGTGAGGGGTCATGGAGGGAAGCAAAAATAGTATGAATATAAGAGTAACATGCCTGACTTACTGAGAGAATACTAAGTGGAATGACAGCATTAGTCAGTGTTCATGCTGGTGAGCAATGGGAAGAATCTACGAAGAAAGTCTGTCTCTGAACACAGCAACGAGATCAGGAAGCTTGGACATTTTATTACAGGACTTGTGGGACTTTCCGCTTTCTCCCTCTTGTATAACTGGTAAGTCTTTACACAGGAGTATTTTTATGAGTCAAATAAGTTGGGACTCCCCCTTGGTTTATTTCTGGGAGACAAAAAGTTCTAAGATCAATTCTAAGACTTGGCTTATTAAAACACAAGTATTGTCTGGATATAAGCCTAAATTATTTCAGAAAAGAAAATGCAAGTTTTGTTAACCTTTGAGAAAACTAAGCCTTATTTATGAAAAAGTAGAGGGAATGGCTGAATTCACGGTGACATATAAAACAAGCTGTACTTCATGGATCCCTTGAGCAAAAGGCCTACAGAACTATTTAAAACCCAAAAGTGCTTGAATGTACTCTCTCGTTCTTGCTCTATCCCCCACTCTACTACCCCAACCTTCCTCAAAGCTCCAGCAATCAAATAGTTGAGCTTTGCCTTCTAGCATCAAATTCCTAATTTCACCCAGACTGAGGCATCCTACCCATCCCCAGAGTCAATGGGCTTTTGCATTTCATCTTGCTTTTCATAATTTGCCAGCTCTCACCAGTCTCTTAGCAACCAAGATGGTTACAGAGAACAAAGACAAGTCACAATGAGCTTCAATTTCTTCTTAAAATCACTCACAAGTGAAAGCATTAGCCGCTCAGTCAGGTCCAACGCTTTGCGACCCCATGGACTGTAGCCCACCAGGTTCCTCTGTCCATGGAATTATCCAGACAATAATACTGGAGTGGGTTGCCATTCCCTTCTCCAGGGGATCTTCCTGACCCAGGGATCAAACCTGGGTCTCCTTGCATTGTAGGCAAACTCCTTACTACCTGAACCACCAAGGAAGCCCCCAAATTACTCAAAACTCCTTAATAAAGTAGGGCTTACACTTCAGGTTCTCTGTCTTATTCCTCCCCTTCTTCTTCCCCTCTTGTCATCCCTAAGTGGACAGAAGGTTTACATGGTGAAGGAAAGAGAAGAGAATGTCACTCAGCTGGACTCACTCCCCATCTGGAGAAGCAAGGCCCAGTGTCAGCAGTTTTACCTTGTAGAAGATGCAAATGAACTGAGCCTTCCCCTCCTGTGCATGTAGTTATATTAAAAGACAGAAAGAAAGCAACTGGAAGAGGACACTTTTAATCAAATATATCAAACTGAGTGACTGTGGTGATAAGTCAATGCACAACTGAAAGAGCCCTTATTTCACTGAGTTCATGAGAGAGTGGATGTCCTTTACATTCTTCCACATTTCTGCATTTTGATGGTTTTATTACAATGCTATCTGCCCAAGACAGCTGCTACATTAAAAAAAAATTGCGTCCTAGGCTCTGTATTACCAAATGTGAAGTTCAAGGGTTCAGAGACCCCTACGGTGGCCTTGTGTCTATCCTGATGCCCGATTATGTTTCAGAGTTGCTCAGTCGCGTCCAACTCGACTCTTTGCGACCCCATGTTCTGTAGCCCGCCTGGCTCCTCTAGCCATGGAATTCTCCAGGCAAGAATACTGGAGTGGAGGTCCTACAATATAGCACTTGGAACTCTGCTCAACATTATGTGGCAGTCTGGATGGGAGGGGAGTTTGGGAAAGAACGTACACGTATACGTATGGCTGGTGGGCTTTCCTGATAGCTCAGTTGGTAAAGGATCTGCCTGCAATGCTGGAGACCTGGGTTCAATCCCCGGGTTGAGAAGATCCCCTGGAGAAGAGAAAGGCTACCCACTCCAGTATTCTGGCCTGGAGAATTCCATGGACTCTTTATCCATGGTGTTGCAAAGAGTCAGACACGACTGAGCAACTTTGACTTTCACTTTCATGTACGGCTAAGCCCCTTTGCTGCCCACCTGAAACTATTACAACATTGCTAACTGGCTATACTCCAATATAAAATAAAAATTTTAAATAAAATAAAAAAAAGAGAATACTTGAGTGGGTTATGATTCCCTTCTCCAGGGAATCTTCCTGACCCAGGGATCAAACCCAGGTCTCCTGCATTGCAGGTAGACTCTTTACCGTCTGAGCCACCAGGGAACACCTACGTCTCAGAGAGAAATGGTCAAAGACGCAGAATCCAAACACGCTGGTGTCAGTGGCCAGATGCTAACCCAATGTGGGAATTATCTGGAAAGGTATGTACTTAGGTACTATTCTCTCCATAAAACTCCTCTCCCAGGACATGTGTGTATAAACCATGCTATTTGATAGTGTCTGTAGAGTGGGATGGAAAGCAGAAATGTCTATAGAAATTAATGAAAAATAAGTCTGGGGAAAACATGATAGATAATGCTTTAAATATTATAGTGTCCAAAAAAATAAGACAATCATATTCTTGCCTTTCAACGTGGTAAGTAAGATGACTTCTACAGTCCAAGGTGAGCCTATCCCGGCCTTTAAACCCTCATCTTCTTTCATCTTCCTGAACTCCTGTCCGTTAGATCCTTTATTCGACCTCTGCTTCTCTGCCAGCCCTGTCTTTCCTCAGAAACGTCCATGTTTCTGCCCTCTTTGGAATACAGTAACCTCTTCCTCCAACGCTTAGGCCTTCTTTATTTCATACTCTGAGTCCTCTTCCTTTCACAAAGAGAGGCTTTCTGTTTTTACAAATTAATCAGGGGCCAAGAGGTGACTTCTTTGCAAAACTACCCTCCTTAATTTCTCTGACCGTAAATCCTCCCTGGTCTTCCCCCTTGCATCTTTGAGTCTTTCTTTCCAGTCTCCACTCTCCTTAAATGTTGATACTTCCCTTCCAAACTTTCTTCTTATTTGATATATAATCATGTGTTTTTAAGACGTCAAAGATCTCCTACATTTTGCTTACACACTTTCTGCATCCATCCCAAACCTCTCTCACAAACTCAATGCGCACATTCAAATGTTTCCTGGGCTGCCCCACCTGAACTTGCTATAAGCGTCTCGGGTTCAGCATAGTGACCCCCGACTCATCTTCTTCCCACCATCCTCTCCATCCATCTGCTTCTCTCTGCAAATTCCCTACATGAACAGACAGTACAACTACTTCCCTACGTGAGCCAAGGTGGGGAAAAGGGATATAGGACTACTTTCAAATAAGATTCTGAATTTAAATACTTAACCCTTATTTGTTCAAGTACAGTTCTACAGGCTTGGAAAGAGTTCATGACAGAGTGATTATGCCCTAGAATTCTCTGTCTTATCAACTTTCTTATTTGTTGTAAAATAAGTAAAAAGCAAATTACTCAAAAAGAATTTTTTTTTTGCGTCATAACAAACCTAAAGTGAACTTCCTTTCTGTTTCTTATATTTGAACAACCCCTTCCCTGACATTACATATTTACTTACTTCACAGAATTCTACTTACTTCACAGAATTGTGACTTCCAGATTTTAGGAGTTAACTTGTTTTTCATTGTATTCTCCAATTATTCCAAACAACTTCATGAAAACCCTTTCCTACTAATTGTACAGCATTCATGTATTGCTTGCTTTCAAACTTTCCTGTTTTAATATCCAGAAACTAAAGAGTCCTCAGGGCCTGAGCCACCGTCAGTCTCTAGAGGGCACAGATCATAAGAGTATGGGAACAGATACCTACGCACAGCGGGAAGGGCCCAGGATTCTTCCTCCTGACAACTCTTCACAATGCCAGGAAGAAGGAGAGTCTCTGAAATGTTCCTGAGGTCTCTCCCTCTTAAGACTACTTAGCATTTCTGCAGTTAAGTGTGTAAAGAACTGAAATCTGGGGGAGGTGCCGTCCTAGGGTCAAGTGTCCACAGTGGAAGTGGGTCAAAAGGAAAAGACAGGTGTGCCTCTGTGCTCATCCCAACACTCAGCCACTCTGGAGTTCTCTTGATTATTAGGACACATCATCCCAGAGAAGTCTGCACAAACCTCCCGCTCACAAATCCCTGAGTATAAGGGACACATGGGTCACATTTCCACAGCTAATTTAGTTACACAGGTGTTATAATCCCAGAGCCCCATCATGTAATTTACGGCTGGGGAGCTGAGTCAGCAAAGATAGGAAGCAGCTCACAATCCTATGAAGATGTAAAGGATTACATTGACAGCTTGGTTTTAGTCTGCACAGTAGAATATTCTTAGGCGGAATTCCCATTTCTCTGCCATCTGACTTATTTTACATCCTGACTGAGCTATTAGCAGCTTTCCAAATGGGTTTAGATTCCACATCTACCACTTAGTAGCTCTGTGTCACTGAACAAACTACTGAATATGTTTAAGCCTTAGTCTCCTCACCCTTAGGTGAGTCTTTCTCACCTGAAAATAAAACGCGGGGAAATCCACAGTTGATCTCATATGGATGCTACTGAACAAACTATTGAATATGTTTAAGCCTTAGTCTCCTTACCCTTAGGTGAGTCTTTCTCACCTGAAAAAAAAATGCGGGGAAATCCACAGTTGATCTCATATGGGTGCTTTGGGGATGGGATAACGCTCCTAGCGCTGTGATGTTTACTGCTTTCTTCTCCCTCAGATACCTGCTTTCCACAGCGAAATCCGCATGTCTTACCGCGTCAGCCACACTGAATGGCTAGATCCACTCTGTGTCCCCTCTCTGTACCTTCCTATCTCAGGACCTTCCGTCCTGTTCCTTTTCACGCCCTAAAACCTGCGCCACCCTCCTATTCGTCTCTCAGCAAGTCCACGAGACCATGCTGGGTCCTGCTCGTGATGTTCCCAGGCACATACGAAAAGCGGATGACATAGTGCCTTCAGCTGTGCTTCATGAATTTATACACTGCATCTCCATATATGTTCATCTTTGATTCTGCCTCAGTACCAGTCATAGAGCTTACACACAGTAACATAACTTTCACCATCTGTAGACTGGATTCATGAATGGAAAATTCTGATTTCACTATAGCAAGTTAGCCTGCTAGGACATCTATACTTGGCTTGAATACTCTTCTGACTATTGATACACAGACTATTATTAAAACAGTAGAGTTGTAAAGAAAACAGGGATTAGCTAATACTGTCCAAACACATGCAGCTGTACTTTGCCCATATAAATGATGGTAGGTTCCAAGAAAACATTTGAAACTCACAAAAAATTAAAGGATCGCCACTGTCAACTAGTCAAACTCTTTTATACTAATTGTACTAAAACGTTACTTCACAATACTTAGCTATATTCTACACGAGAAAATTATTCGACTTGAATTTCTTAGTAGGGAAAAATGCTCCCTGGTGGCGCTAGTGGTGAAGAATCTGCCTGCAATGCAAGAGACGCAGGAGACTCAGGTTTGATTCCTGGGTCAGGAGGATCCCCTGGAGAAGGGAATGGCAACCCACTCCAGGATTCTTGCCTGGAGAATCTCATGGACAGAGGAGCCTGGTGGGATGCAGTCCACGGGGTCACAAAGAGTCAGACACGACTGAAGCGACTTGGCACACAAGAAGCCACAGGAAGCTTCCTCTCTCACCATGAAAGATATTCATGATCATTCACCAATATTCCTTCAGAGTTCTTATCACTAATAACTTTAAAACAGTTTTAGCAAAAGTATATAAGATGCTATACCTAGATCTTATGTTATGCAATGCGTAGGTTCAAGAGGTTGTCTCATACAAATGAAATTTCTAAAACCTCAGTAAATACTTTGGAAGCATTAGCCACTGGAATTCTTTATCAAGTATTTTAGAAATAAGGAACTATTTTTAAATTTAATAATCACTACCTAATTTATCTCATTTATAAATTTAGATTTTCATGTAATAGGTTTCCTTAAAGTGGTACCACATGTATTTTGCAGTCTTCTTAATAGAAAGGATATTTTATATTATTCATTTTTCCCTATGTGCCAAAATCTCCCCTAAATTTTTAAATTTTAAAATTTATTTATTTTCAATTTTATTTCTAGGCAATTTTAAAAAATTAGATTATAATTACTAACCTAATATATTTTTAACTACATCTAAAACAAATCTTTATCCAAGAATGGTATGACTACATATTCAAGCAGTCTAATGAAGTTAATATGTTCATGCTAATTCAATGTCAACTTGCCAAAAATTAATTTTTCTCTAAATTTGTATTCTAAGAAGAAATATAAGTTTCTAAAAATATTTCTATAGTGTCATTAGATAGTATAATTAGTTACTAGGTCTCAATAATAGTTTCAAATCATTAGTATTATAGTATAAGCAATTCATGGCATTAAACTTCCAAACTAATACAATCCACACACTCAAATGCACATGTAAACAATTCCACTCATATTATACGTGCTATATAAAACAAAAACAAAAACAGATGAGTATTAGGCACCCAGATGTAAATATTAAGCAAGTTGCTTCTAGCCAGTTAAGAAAAATTTAAAGCAAAGACAGGCTTTCACTCCAACAATTTCCTCGAAAGGTACCTGAATCACTAAGGACTTCCCCATCAATAAAGTGGTCACCAAACTGTTTAAAAGCTGTTCAACATGTAAGTGAAGATAAGAAAGATGATCACACAAAGCAAAATACAGTGTGCAAATACGAATGCAGAAAATTGGCAAGTATTAGGATGGAAGACAGAATCATCATAATAAATACCTGGAACCATTATTTTTTGCAACATCTTTTAATTTGACCCAACATTTGTTTGTTCTTATCATAAGTTCTTACAAAAGTTGAGACAACTCAATGTCTGTCACTGATAAGTGAATTAATGAATTGGTTTCAAACGAGGGCATCTCAATGGAAAGTCTGGCCTTATGATTTTATCTTGAAGAACCTAAAGAAATATCTTTAATATTTCTCCATAAAAGCAATTAGCATGGGGCCCACTACTAGGGCCAGTATGGCAACAGGTTTTCAAACATATACACTTGCTATGTGCATACATACGTACACATGTTTTTCAAACATGTATGCCTGACCAATAGCTGTACTACTGAAACTTGGTTATTCACTTTATTCATTCACAAATTTTTCTTTTTTTTTTTTTTTGTTCAAGAAAAGTCAACTACTCTGGTGAAGTACAGTAGTGGAAACCTGCTGTCTGGACCTCAAGCATAATGCCTCTTACCTACCCCAGAGAGTCCCTAGCGCTCCTCACAGAGCTTCTCAGAACTTTGAAATCCACTGGCTCAGACAATTTTTATCAACTTTTAAACTATAGCAGGCACATTTTCTGACTTAAAGAATCAAATCTCAGGTTTAATTTCTATGCTATTCTTAACCTTCTCTAAGGCTATTTTCCTCTGGATTTAAAGTAGATTCTGTGTGACTGAGCCAATTAGAAAGCAGAAATTTCTCAATATACCCTCGATAAAACATGCTTTAAGTTCTTTTGCTTTCAGGCATTTTAATAAAGAACATATTTCAGCACAGTTAAACCGTACTAACAACAACTGTGTTATCAGGTAGACATTTTAACAGATGGTCAATTTCCAGTTGCTTTCCCTTTTCCCAGTCCTGTTATTTAGTCATTAAAGATAACACCAGTTGAAAATACATTAACAGAGTCCTCCCTCCCCCCAAACTGAAACAGTAACTGTACTGAAACAAAGGTGAAAAAGTGACTTTAAGCGCTAAGATGTTGTCATCTACACCCACTGTACCAGCTTCGTCCCTGAAAAAAAAAGATGATTTCCTTCATGTAAGATCGTGACAGATTTCATAGGAGATTGAATAAAAGTCTTACCTTCTTCATCAGAAACATCAAGAACCTCAGTCATGGTCTCAGGAACATTTAGCTTGTGTTTTTCAGTGATAGTCTGGAAAGACAAAAATCATTAATGTTCAACTTAAAACAAAGGATTAGAAGAATCCTAGAGGAGAACACAGTCAGTAGCATCAGCAAGTGATCAGGCCCTGAGCACGCCGTCTCCTCCATGTGGACATTCTGGAAACTTACTCTCTTACTCTCCTTTACGGAAGTTCCTTTGTTCTTTCTGAAGATAAATGACCATTTATTCCAGTGAAGTTGTTAAGAGAAAGTTCATTATTTTGAGTTCCCATTTGCAAAACACATTCTTTAGCAACGGCATTAGAAGCCATGTGGAGGAAGCAGATTCGTGTTTTCGGGGCTTCCCTAAAATGGACTAAGTTATGTCTCTAGACAATCTTTAAAAGGAAGCAGTGAACACAGGCAATCTATTACAAACAAAACCATTGGTTAGAAGTTGTAAGCAATGTGACAGGCTTGGGCAGAAAATATGATGCATCTGTTCTGGACCAAGATCAACAGTGGATGGCCAACCATCCTTGCAGACTTTCACTGGGCTACAATTCTGGCTTGCTACTTAGCCGCCTTCCACAGTAGCACCCCAGAGCTGCCAAATTCTCTGCCTTCCAGCCCTGACGTACCAGGTAGGGTTACGAGATCACGCTCTGGAGTCTGGCTGCCTAAGTTCAGATTCTAACTTCATCACTCACCAGCTATGAGGCCTTAGCAAAGCCTCTATTTTTCCATGCCTTAATTCCCTCATTTATAAAATGGGAATAATAATACTACTTCCTAAAACTGTTATGAAGATTAGATGAAACAATATATAGAAGAGCTCTAAGAACAGAGTTTAGAATATAATAGTATTCAATAAATATTAGCTAGCATAACTTATCATAATTTGATATTAAATTAGTCTTAAAAACAAAGGTCCTCTGAACTTTTTAGTCATTCAGGCACTCAAGAAACATTTTGAGTGCCTATTCCATGATAGGCACTGTTGAGACACCAGGGATACCAAGGTGATTAAAAACTAAAGATAAAAAGTCAAATCCCACAACTTTAAATATCACTTAGAGATGGCTCAGTCTCTTTTTTCTGTATCCCTGTCTCTTGATTCTGTATTGAAAGTGTATTAAGTACATCAATTGGCATAGCCATGAGAACGTTCAAATACTAATCTCTCAGAATAAAGAGTATAATCTTCAACTAAAGACACCAAAATACAGTCAATAGGTTGTCAAGGTTTTTAAACTTTGCTGCATAGATATTCCAGACTTGTTTGTCTTTAGTATCCCATTACCAGCTCATTTCTTTCCAAAAGTAGTAAAGAACTTCAAATATATTTATAGGGAAATTCAGTTGATTAATTTGAAAATATATTTATATGTGTGATAATCTCTTAGTGATGTCTGACTCTTTGCGACACCAAGGACTGTAGCCCACCAGACTCCTCTGTCTATGGAATTCTCCAGGCAAGAACACTGGTGTGGGTTGCTATGACCTCCTCTAGGGGATCTTCCCAATCCAGGGATTGAACCCAGGTCTCTGGCATTGCAGATAGATTCTTTACCGTCTGAGCCACCAGGGAAGGCCAATATACAGGTATAATTTCTTTGTAGTAAGAGGGACTGATTAAATTATAACATGATACAGAACAACCTTTCAGTGGCTTCCCATTTTCTTCAGAAAAAACTTAATATAGTTGATCCCTAAATAATTCAGGTTTGAACTGCATGGGTCCACTTACATAGGCTATTTTCCAAAAGTATTTACTACATTACTATATGATCCGAGGTTGGCTAAATCCATGGATGCGGGACGGGGCATGGCTGACTGTAAGTTTCACTTGGATGAACTGCTTAGGTTGTCAGGGAGTCAGATGAACTGGCTTCGACAATGCCTGGTGATGTAGCCAGAGGCAGGGAGACCACATCGCTCCCCCAACCCTGCATCCGTGTTGGCAGCCACGTTCTCTTACACCTCCGTTTTCCTCCCATATCCTTTTCTTTACAAGACATGTTCTTTTTCTCTCTTTTTTTTTTTTTTTGCTCATGTAAGATGTAACTTCCTTGGAGAAACACTCCTTGACCCTCCCCAATGAATGTATTTGTTTAGCTGTGTTTATCTGCTACTACTCACTCCTACAACATCATGTGGGCCACACCACACACACCTGTACATGTCTCAGCCACCTCCTACCTGAGTGTGAGTCATTAAAGAGATGGTTTCCACAGAACCAGAAACATAGTAGGGGCTTCTCAAATACATAGAGGAACAAATCGATGACATAAAATTATGCAAATACATTTAAAATGCACGTAATGACTACGTAGATTTCCTCTGGGGAAGAAAAGTAAAGGAAGAAATGGAGAAAGCCTTATGTTATCCAGAGGAGGGCACACTGAAGACTCGAGTAGTAAGCTCAGCTTTCCAGAATGTTGCTTCTGATGTTCAAATAGTTCCATAATGTCTTATTCACTGAAAACAAAGTAAACACTGTAGGAATGACAAAAGCACCTATCCAAAATTACGGAGACTAACAGGTGGTAAATAAGTATTTGATGAATGAACAAATTTTTAAAAATACACCATTTAGTTATAACATTAATTTATGAATTGAACACAAAAAGATGATAATCTAAGTTCTATATCAATGGTTCTCAACTCTAGCTGTGTATTATAATTATTAGAGAAGTTTAAAACATATTATTGCTTGGGTCTCAACACAGTCAATTAAATCTGTATCGTTCAAGAGAGGAACCAATTACAGGTGTTTAAAAAATGTTCTTCGGGTGGGTCTATTGTGCAACTCAATTTGCAACCTGTTACCTTTTGCTGTATTAAGAAAGTACATAGATTGCAGAAAAATGACTTTTTTTTTTGCATTTTATAAATAGGATAGAGATAATGAGATCCTATTAAATTATGACTGCTGGGGAAACTTTAAAAATAAGTCTAAGTGTAAATTAAATGATTTAAAAAGTTAAGGGATATCTGCTGTATTAAACTACACTAGAAAGTCAGTTTTTGCAGAAACGTTCTAGAGTAATTGTCCTTCACTGGAAATAGTTCCACAAGAGGATGCGTCTCAACTTAAAAACTGATAGAAATATACTTTAAATAGGTAACTTATATTGCCCAACATTCTCAGTTTCTATTTCAGATGCTGATGATGCGACTGTATTTTCTTTGAACTCGTGACAGCGCAACTAGCTTTGCATTAGTTTGGTTACTGCATGCTATTAAAATTACTATCAGCAAATATATGTGGCAACAGAAAAAGTAACACACTGATCATATTAGTCATGGATATTTTTTGGTAGATGTTAAAAATGCCTTCTATTTACAAAGCAGTAAATATAGGATGCATTTTTACATGACATAGTGTCTGACCTTTAAAAAATCATCAGTAAATATTTGTTAAATGGATAATAATAAGTCTTGTACTCATGACTAATGATAAAAGAAATGAAAAAAAAAAAAAAACCCATCCCTTTAAATGAACTGTCCTTTGAAAACTTGATTAGCCAAACATAAATATAGTTTGGGGCAACTCCATCTGAATAGTCCACAGAAAACAAGGATATAATTAAATGATCATAGGCATCTTCTTCTGCTCTAGAATCTGATTCTATGGTCAAGACTAGAAACAACTTTAAAATTAAAATGAGCAGTGCACAAAGCGTAAGTTTAATAGGATGTAGTTAAATCATATATTGTGGCAAAACAAGTATGTGATAGCCGGCAGACTTAACTTACATAATAATGCAGAAAATAAAACATGAGTCCTTAACATGTTATTTTTATAAATGGGGGATAATGCCTGGTTTGTTTCATGTGAAAGAAAAAGTGTGCTTTACTGCCCTCCATATGGTCCCCTGGCCAACCATTCCCTTAGTATCACATACTCCGCAAGTCGCAGCATTCGGGGCGACCCTAGCTAGCATACCGCCTTCCAGCAGCCACAGTCTCCCATCAGTACTACAAGCCCAACCTTTATACCAACTGTACATGTTAACATAATTTCTGTATATAATTTAAGTACTATGTAAGCAATATTTTTCTATTAAAGGTTGGAAAGTCTCAGTGAAGGTGAATTACCAAAAATAACTGCTACTCATATGTGGTTGAGACAATTATAGCACATTGGGGAAAAATATGTCAAAAGTTTAAAAAGGTTCTGCATTCAGAACCTTTTGCAGAAGGTTCTGAATCAAAGTGTTCTGAGTGTGTGACTCAGTGTTCTGAGTCAAAAGTTTTAAAAAGTTCTGTACACAGACTATCTCTTTAAGATAACATTTTTATTTATTTATTACTTTTATTATTTTTTCATTTTTATTTTAGGTTATTCAGTATGTATGCCCTACATATCAATGATCATATGCAACACAAAACACAACACTTTAAAACTGTGCAAATAACTGATGATTGCTGATCAATCATCTGAGCCACTGCTCCCTGGTGGCTCAGATGGCAAAGAATCTGCCTGTAATTCAGGAGACACAGGTTTGATTCCTGGGTCGAAGATCCCCTGGAGAAGGACATGGCAACCCAGTCTAGTGTTTTTGCTTGAAGAATCCCATGGACAGAGGAGCCTGGCGAGTTACAGTCCATAGGGTCGCACAGAGTCGGACAGGATTGAAGCGACTTAGCACGCACGATCAATAACCAAAGGATGAGTCATATCTCACAGTTCTTCCAAACTGCATTAGGAGATTGAGCTTGTTGGCTTCTGTGACCAGAAATGTGTCCCTCCCACTTTGATGTCCATTCCGGCAAACAGACAATAATTGTAATCCCTGGAGAATGCTCAACTGCCTCATATTCCCTGCTGCGTCTTATGAAGCTAGAAAAGCAAAGGTTAAGGAAACAAACTGCAATCCCAAAATGTCTCACAAATTTCTGAAGCAATGACTTTTCCTTTACAAACTGCTACCTCACTCTCCTCTCTACACAATGACTTTATTCATACTTTGGGGTAAAGAACTCTGGAAGGAGGAATAGCTAAGGAGACTTTCTCTGATGGCAAAGAGCTCACATGGCTGTTCAAATGGCACATTGTACTAAGTGAATGATGTGAGGTTTGTATGTTAGGTGTGTGGCTGTAGCTCAGCTAATACATTCAAATGGTAATAATATTAAATTTAATTTGGTTTATTTTACATATTATTAAATTGCTTCATGCTATTTGCCTACCACCAGTGAGTAGTTCCAAATAATTTTTAGTGAATCTATAGACTTTAGAAAATGATACTGAATATGATCCTTCCATGAAAATCAATAAAGGGTATTATTTATGTAAGTTTTTAAAAGTTGAAAATTTCTATTTATATCAGAAAGATTAAGACTATGGATTTTGTAATCTGACAACCTAAATTTGAATCTTAGATCTACCCTCAATGTTTGGCATATTTGTAACTTACTAAATAATTGTCATAGCTTTAAATATCATCATTATGTGGAAAAGGAAAGAATGAAAATCCCTTCTGAAAAAGAGTATAAAGTCGTAAGACCTACATCACAGGAGGAATAAGTTTGTATTTTCAATCCTTAGACCCAAATTCCATCTCATAAAACAATGAAACTCATAATTCTAAGAATCCAATTCTAAGAGAAGCAGAAAATAAAGATAGGACAGTAGCAAAGCATGTAACCGGTAAAACTACCCATTTAGAGAAAGGGGGTACTCGTGTGGTTAACGTGGGCGATGATTTATTATTTTGCGTACTGAAAGTGGTTACAATCTAAAACATTTTATTATGTTTTATATTTATTTGCTGGCTTTTCACATAGAAATTTGATTGCTAAGTACGGTGGTTTTTATTGGAGCAATGCTTAGCGAGGCAGCGTAAAGAATAATAGACACAAGAAAAAAAGCTCACAGAGGAGCTTTGCGGAGTTTTCACATCCCCCTAGAGCTACATGTGGAGATATGACCTATGTCTAATTTGTGACAAGGTATCTGAGAACTTGTGTGGCAATAGAATTTAAAAGCAACTGCTCCTCTTTTAAAATATAGCTCTGAATGGTTAAAGTATCACTCTAAGTAATATTTATGAGCCTGAGATCTCTTTGAAACATGTAAATTTTATAGTTTTGGTGATATTAAAGAAGATTTTCTTTCAAAACTTAAAATCTCATTTTCCACTCCCCCTACACTGTAAGTTATTGGTCGGGAGGAATAATGTTTTTATCACTGATGACTCTTCAGCACCCAGCACGGAATCCAACCCACCTTTTATATCCAATAAACACTAAATGAAAGAAAAGCAGGTCACGATAGCAAAAAGAGGCCATCTAGTGGCCATTTGATAAAAACGCATATACATGACTCCTAGAAAGAAGAGGTTATAAAGTTGAGAGATGACTAGAACAAATGTTTAGCCAATCTTGCCACCTAAAGTTCCACTTATCTGTGATGTGCACACTGTTTCAAAGGTTCCAAATGAAGACATATGTAAAGGTCCCTAATGTGAAGATTCTCCTGGTATAAGAAACCATACAGTAAGAAAAAGCCATTACGATCCATTCATATACAGTGACTCAGGACAGCGCTAGATGGTGACAAGACTTGTTTTTCTCCAATATAATTTATGAATGCTATGCTTTAAATCTTTAAAAATATTGTCGTATACTGGCCAAAGATTTTGCTTGGGGAAACAAGCAGTGCCATTTTCTTATCTAGATTCAGTCTGTGTCTTGCAGTTCATTAATACATCATCCTTCCACTCTACTTAAAACTTCATGTCAAACTGCTTCAAGGTCTGTCAGCAGGGACTTGCTGTCAGCCTGAAGAACAAAATTCTCTTCTTCTTCTTCACATCTATCAAAAGAAGCAAGAGTTCTAAAACTATATGCATCACTCCTAGCTTGGAGCATGTATTAGAACCTCATTCAGAATTTTTTACTTGTTGATTCATGATCTCACTGGATCTCATCTCATCTCTAAGGAACAGCTAGTGATCTTCTGTCACTCTACTTTTCTAGTTTAGGAATAGAAATTATAGAGCTGTTGTTCTCGCTCAAAGAGGAAAGTTAATAAAGAAAAGCAAAGAGCACTGTTAGCTGTGAGTCTCCCTCTCAGGAGGCCTCCTTTAAGCTCTGCTCCAACTGAATAGCACAAGAGCGTTAGGAACAATTGCATCACGGTCTTCACTATTCCAGAGGATCACTGGCCTAAAGAATCAGCACTTGTATTCCATGTAGTGAAAAAAAAATTAAATATACACTCTGTCAAGATGCAGACACGGTTTCTCTCCTAAGCACACTCAATTTTCTTTTTGAATAAAAATTAATACTCAGAAATAGGAAGAAAATCAGGATGAACTGTTCTCACTGCAAATGCATCTGAGTTAGTCCTGAGCTAAGAAGGGGCCAAGGTCTTCCCAGCATCTGGAGTGACCTTCAGGCTGAGATGAGAAGTGAAGTGTCCTACCACTTTGCCAGCAGCGGGTGTCACACCCAACCCCAGCAACAGGGCAGAAGAGCCAGAGAAAAAGAAGTGAGTCACAGAAAAAGGGCTAAGTGGTATAAAATTGCATTCACACATTTTATATGGATTTACGTTGACAAAAGGAAGCTGAAATCCCTGTATGAGCTGTGTAAATGCGTTTACA
Source organism: Capricornis sumatraensis (assembly GCF_032405125.1). Taxonomy (NCBI): domain Eukaryota; kingdom Metazoa; phylum Chordata; class Mammalia; order Artiodactyla; family Bovidae; genus Capricornis; species Capricornis sumatraensis. The sequence goes on from NC_091075.1 coordinate 15,097,242, forward strand.
TCTGCATACTTCAAGGTACACAGGCTCTTTACAATATGTTCACCCCAAGTTTCTACAACCTGTTCACACAAAGAAGTTCAAACACTCGAAACATTTTGTAAATGAAAATGCCTGTGGCTTACAAACCACAACAACGGAGCCAAAGTCGATGGGTTCCTTTTACTTACCGTGGTGGTGGTGGTGACCTCCTCCGTTACAACCTTCAGGGTGTCCACCACGGAGATGTAGCCCAGACGCTTAGCAATCGCCAAGGCAGTGTTGCCATTCTGAAGAGCGAGCGAAAGAGAGAGAAAGGGAAGTGAGAGCGGAGTGGAGGGATGGCGGGGTGAGCCAATGAGCTCACCCGCGGCTCCACATGAGCCAGCATTTTCTTCCAAAACAAGGCACAGCTTAGGAAAATCACTAGTTTTTACCATTACATCTGAATCTTCTTTGTAACTTCTTCAAACTATAGCCCAGGTCACCATGGTAACACAACAAGCTGCATCTGCCTGCTCTAATAAGAAGCACTCGATTGCTTTAACCCTGAGGTTGTCAAGGAAGCGCTCCGAATTCTGTACTGTGCTTAGGAGAGTCACCTCTGAATCCAGAAGGAGGCCTCCGAAGAACAAGAATCAAGCACACTCAGTCCTCATCAGAAGGCAGGCCATCTGCAGCAGGTAAGATGTTACCACAGGGAACGCGGCAACATATTTAGCTACAGCTGTGCAGAAGTTCTCCGTGCAGCGAAAGAACACAAGCAAGCAACTGAGGCCCCAGGCCAGGCCACTGGGGATCTCGGTTGGTTTAATTGCACCGCTTAGTTTACATTTCAATAGCTCCACATCCCAAAGAGCTCAGTCGGAGCCAGCGGCCTCAGAAAGCGTACTCCCTTAAGAAGATCGGGCGGGAGGGGTGGACTCCGCTCCCAGCCGAGAGCCAGCTGGAAGCCGAGCCTGCTTCCGCAGCCCGAGCCGAGGGCCCCCTCCCGGGAGGGAAAACTGAGTCAGGCCTCTGCGCTCTCTCCCGGGACCAGCGCTCTCAGAAATCACATGCTGATTTCTGGAAATCCCGGGCTTTCCCCCCGAGTGCGGAGGTTTACGAAGAATGTGGGGGGCTGGGGGACTCAGCTCGGCCAAGCGGCTCCCGGGAAGGGGGATTCTAAGTTAATCAAAGGGAAAGAGGGGCTGCGTGGTGAGGGGCAGCCGGCGCTCCCTTACCGCGGTGGTGGCGTTGGGCTTGGCCCCGTGCTGCAGCAAAACGTTGATGATGTGCGTGTGGCCCTGCTGGGCGGCCTGGTGCAAAGGCGTGTAGCCATTCTGTAGACGACGGCGGCGGCGGCGGACCCAGCAGGGGTGTGCGGGAGAAGGAGGAAAACTAGTTAGCCTTCATTTTGAATTTCGTAGTCTTATTTACACCCAAGTCGGCGCGGAGGCCTGTTTCTCTGGAGCAAGATATCACCAGCAACCCATTTTCTCAGCAGCAAAACTCCCTCACACCTTATGGTCCGCTAAACAAAGAGGCTGGCTTCTGAAATTAGCAAGATCAACAGACTCCAAATGGTAACTAATATTATATTTTCACCAATTAGCATTCTAATTAGCATTCACAATGGATATGCTGAGCGAGGAGATTTATAATGAGGAAGAGTATTATCAAAGTGATTCCTTCCCTAGGAAAAATGGAAGCATCAACTGTTTAACTGAAACCTAGGAGGATCATACAAACCAGTTTGTTCACTGTGACTTCCTGCGTCACTAACCTCTGGGCTAGCTTTAGCAATTCTAAACCAGTGACAGTACATCGAAATCTATTCCTTTCAGAAAATCTTCAGTCAAAGATGTACACACTGAACAGAAGATTTCATTGGAAGCTGAGTGGCCCAGTTTCAAATAAAAACTCCTTTAAAAGTAGGTTCTTTTAAACATTCTGGTCTAAACTTTCACTTAGATGAAAGTTCTGCAACTGTGATTTCTGAAAAATTGTAGCTGAGGTTAGTGAGAAGCCAATCTTGCTCAGAACTCTAGGAGTGCTAGGGATGGTAGTTGCATGCTGCTGCTGCTGCTGCTAAGTCGCTTCAGTCGCGTCCGACCCTGTGCGACCCCACAGACGACAGCCCACCAGGCTCCCTCGTCCCTGGGATTCTCCAGGCAAGAGTACTGGAGTGGGGTGCTATTGCCTTCTCCGGATTGGTTGCATACGCACATCAATACAAGCAAATTGCACTGGAATCCTTGGAGGCACAGTGAAACAGTAATAGCTGTCGTGTCCTAAGGACCCATTTTATGCCAGATATTGGATCTTATCTTTATTCTCTTAATCTTTACTACCATTCTGAAAATGAGGGTGCTTGGTGCATAGTAGGTGTCTTATAAATGAATCCATGAACAAATGAGTGAATGAAGAACTATCTCCCTATTTCAGAGATGATGAAAGTGAAAATAACGGGGCTAAGTAATTTGTTCACAATCATTCTAGGTTCCGATCCTAGGTAGAAGATCATGAAGACAACGACCATCAGATTACTTTTTTATTGTCCACCTGCCTCAGCCCTGAGTCCTGGGCTCTAAGTTCTGAGCAGCCCATTCATACCTTAAACGTGTTAAGAGTATACATCCCCTATTTCTAGCGTCACTACCTCTTCATGACCAACAGGCACATTTGCTTCTTCTGTCTACATGAAGTGACTATCTGTATGCTGTTAAAAAGAACACTACAGGCCCAAAATAGAGTCACTTATGCCAGGCAACCCCACCACATTGGGGCTTAACACCTAACCTAATAGAAGCTTCAACCTCCCCAGAAATGTCGCCTTAATTGTCAGCCAGGAATTTTCTGGTCAGCACCAAGGAGATAATCTGCCACGTGGGTCCCCTGCATACAAGGAAGATGAGGTAATCTGCCACTGAGACCCCTTCTGTCTGCCATACATAGGTTACTTTTTTTTTTTCTTTACGACTTCCTTGTTCTGCATTTAGAAACCCTTCCCTTTCTGTCTTCCTTGGGAACTCCTCCCTACTTGCTAGATGGATGCCACCGATTCATGAATCATTTAATAAAGCCAACTAGAGCTTTAAAATTTACTTGACTTAAAGACTTTTAAAAAAGCAATGCACAGGGTGCCACATGATTCCGTCTATGCTTTCACTTGGGCCTTTCCATCCATGGGGATGTACCGTATGTGTGAGAGTCTGTCTGAGGATCTCTCAGACTGGAATGTCATCAGCTCAGCCTTGTCTGCTATGTATCCCTGTAATGGGATGACTCCAGGAAACCTGGAAATAAAAATCAACTTCAGGGACTCTGAAAACATAGCTGTTGCAGGCACTCTGCTCTCAAATCAGGCAATCCATGGATATTTCAGGAGCATAAAATAAGTAATATTTCTTAATTTTTTTCCCCTTTCCATTGCGTTTATAAATACTACACCAAAGTTTTACAAACTTTTCCAAATTTTTATACCAAGTGATGAACGTTTGAAGAGTAAAGGAAATACACATATTTTCATAGCAACAAAACAATTTGTAGTAACTATGGTTACATATGAGATGTGAGGAAGAAAACTAAATTTCTTTTCCAAAAGTGTCATTCTATGTGAAAACATTCTGAAGTGTATTAAAAGACTGTCCTTTGGGGTATGGATCAATCCACTCCTCTGAAGATATATGAAAAGAGAATTCCAACTGCAAGTAAAATCTACATAGTTCACTTTTTAAAAACCTTAAAAGTTAAACTGAGATTTTTCTCTAAATGTCCATTTGAATGCAGATCAAACCCAAGGGAGACAAATGATGCTATCTAGACCACATGTTTGGCTTCTCAATATTATAACTATTTCAACAGTCAAACACCTAAGATAAAAATATAGTAAATATTTTCAAGTTCTGCCAAAATCTCTTTGCATTGCTGCATTAGGCCTTACAAGAGAATACCTGGATTCCAAGTCTTTCCTGTAGTACTTGTACGTGAACTGACTCAGCCAAAATGGTATTACACATTAATGCCTGAGGGAGACCTCATATTGGAGCTTTTAAATAAGTCTCCAAGTACAGTTTCATGAGAACTCAAGAATTGCTCAGAAACTAGGCAGTCACCATTGTTGCTTGAGTCAGATTAGAAGTTTTGTATCTCAAATGTTAATAGTATAATTTTAAAATAACTTTAATTCACTTACAAATATTCTTATGTATAGACATGTTTTGTTTATGCTTCAAAGAGGATATGAAAAAGCTAACTTCTGAAATTTATTTATGTTTCTAATTAGTATCGTCTTGAATGATGACTTTGAAAAATCCTGAATGTGCTCACAGTAATTTACTTGAGCCTACTCACATAGCTGAAAATTGGGGATTTGTGATACATAAATGATGCAATTACATACATTTTGGACTAAAAAAAAATCAGAGCTCGTAGGTTACGCTATACATAGTACCAATAGTTATTTTACCCAGTTCTCTTCCCTTGAAATAACCTGAATGTACTGAAGTGTGGTGTTATGTTCCCATCATGCTTTGCAGGATAGACCCCTTCAGGTTACACTAGGAAACATACTCACCTCTATATTATCCTTGAAAACTCCCAACCCAGGCTTACGTATTACTGCCTCACTGAGCACAACCACGTGGTATTCCAAATGTGACAAGAGTTCATTAAAATGAAAGGCAGGCAGTCCCGGCGGCCTAATTGTATTTTCTCACTAAGGGATGAGGGCTGGGGGAAGGGGGGAGTCAAGGCTCTGAAACAAGGTAAAGGAAATCAGCCTGAACTTAAGATGTTCTTGCTGGCATCTATTGCATCCTGCAGCGAATTGTTAAATCAATGTCAGCTACTTGAACTTCCTAACAGAAGTAGTTCTGAAGCTGACCTACATGGCTGTCAAAGGTTATTACAAAGAAAAGTCTCAAACAATTGCACAAAGCTACATGGCTTATTCAAAATCACTAGAAGCACTAAGAGGAAAATATGTAACTATGGTGAGCTGGTGAAGTGTCCCTATGGCTGAACCAATGGTTCACAGGAAACAGAAATGAGCACAAGCATTTTACCTTGGTTTTTGCGTTGACATTTGCTCCCTGCTTCAGAAGGAAGTTGACCATTTTCACGTTTCCATAGTGACAGGCCACAATTAAAGGAGTGTAACCAAGCTATAAAGAATAATAAGTAAGTTACTACTCCAGTAGTTAAAACTGAAGGGGAGAGGGATTAGGGAGAACTTCAGTTCTGGGAGGATTGGTAGAAATTCTGTTTGCTTGTCCAGATATTATTAGCAGATGATATATGCATCCTGTGGATACAGACATAGAGCAGACCTCTGAGCACAAGAACTTAACGCAGCACAGCAGATCCGTCACTGGGCAACTTAACCTGACAAAGAGCTAAGAGAAAGACACAGATAATAGGATCTGAAAGCAAGGAAGAGAGACTGAGTCTAATAGGATCCAGAGGAGACGCGCAGAAAACAGAAAATTTTGTGTTTGCTCACCTATGAGAATAAGATGAGCTCGTAGAATTTGATGACACAGAGAGAGAAAAGCTGTTTAGAAATCAAGGACATGGAGGCAAGCAGACACAGAAAGAAGGCAACTCATTTTGCCTAACAGATGTGATGGGGCTGCTGCTGCTGCTAAGTCACTTCAGTCGTGTCCGACTCTGCGACCCCATAGACGGCAGCCCACCAGGCTCCCCCATCCCTGGGATTCTCCAGGCAAGAACACTGGAGTGGGTTGCCATTTCCTTCTCCAATGCATGAAAGTGAAGTCGCTCAGTCGTGTCAGACTCTCAGCCTGCAGCCCACCAGGCTCCCCTATCCATAGGATTTTCCAGGCAAGAGTACTGGAGTGGGGTGCCATTGCCTTCTCCGATGTGATGAAGGGGAAAGGGTAAACTTAAGCCTGCAAAGTTGGAATCTTTTGGTATCTTTTGCTATCCATTTGACTTGATTCCAGCAAAAATGGAGCACCATTAAATATTTGTGAGCAGAGAGAGCCACAATTAAATCAGAATGGCCATCTGAAGAGGCGGGGACTTGGACTTGGGATGACATGAATGTGGGCTACTGGGAATCATCCAGGATAGAACCTGTCCTGATATCAACAGTGATTGGCTTTACCTTTGTGTGAGCATCCTGGTCAGCCCCATGCTTGGTGAGAATATCAGCGACATTCACTTTATCTTCCTGGGCTGCAAGGTGTAAAGATGTAAGTCCACTCTATGGAGAGAATGAAACAAAGGGGTTACATTTGAAGAAGAAAATACACAGTAGCATCTGTAATAGCATGTCATGCAAAAAATCCTGGAAAATTCAGAACCGCTCCCTAGAAACTGCATCTTTTAATATCTAAAACAAACCCTCCAAGTGAATATAACTTTCCATCAAAGATATGCTCTCTAAGTTAATCAACACTGCCCTCAAATTACATTTTCTATATTGGGTACTTATATTACGATGTGAGATTTTAAAATAACCCAGCTAATAAGCTTCCAAACAACATTCATTTCAAACCCATTCGGATTCTCCTGCTGAATCTATTTATTCACTTGAATAACTGATCAACCAATTACTACTTCTACTTTATAACTGCAGCAATAATGTATATTTTCATCAGTAAAACATCACATCAATGTAAAAAACATCCAGAGTTACAGGAAATGAGTTCAGAATAAATCTCTCCAGCACCCAAAGACAGGATACTATTTTAGGGATTTACCTAAGTGATAAATAGTGACCCGATCACTCATATATCACACCATATATTTGGCCAGTTATATGTAAATTTCCTGGCATAGGTACATCAAGTAATTATTTTAAGTAATTAGGCATGCAGATAAAGTACAGTTAAGAATTAATAAAAGAATAGAGAAAGGAGGGGAAAGTGATTTATTGCCAATGACAGCCTCACTACATATGTAAGTATCTCCCATCAAGCAAAACTGAAATTTAAAGGGTATCTTTAAAACCTAAATCACTTGTATGTTTAAAACGTGTTTTTTGAGTACCTCTCATATGCCAGGAAGTGTCCTAGACACTTGAATACATCAGTGAACAAAAGCTGCTGCCCTTTTAGAACTTACATTCCAGCTACCAGGATATTCGCCTGGAGAATCCCAGGGATGGGGGGAGCCTGGTGGGCTGCCGTCTATGGGGTCGCACAGAGTCGGACACGACTGAAGCGACTTAGCAGCAGCAGCAGCAACAGGATATTCATAAAATATGTCCATCTCCTGCTGTATCGTTCAAACACCTAGTGTATTTATCCTCTCCCGGTGCATCCTGCGTCTCCATACTGCGCTACCCTACTTGTCCTCTCAGTTGGCACTCTCACTCCCCGAGCTCATATCCAATCAAAGTGTCTCAACTATGGCCTGCAGGCCGGCTCGCCTACAGTCTGCTTGGGTTGAGAAATCTAAACCATGTTCTTCAAAATTCATGCTCTCTAGCCATGGTGTTACTTCTATAAAGTGACAAGTTCTCTGACCTTTAAAAAATCGAAGTAATATTTACAGAGAAAAAAAAAAAGAAAAAGATTCTCCAACTAGAGAAAGGGCTTTATGTTTAAGTCTGAGGCCTTTTAATTCGTAGAGTTCTGACTGAGCTCAGCTTTGAGTTTCACAAACTATAAGAATGAGATGGAAGATACACCCTTCTGCATTAAAATGATATCATTTCTAAACAAATAGTATAAAGCCCTAAAGTACAAACATTATGAATATTAGGACAAAGCAGATTTTTCTTCATACTGTTATTCTCTATATTAAAATAGCAAACATAAAATTATTTCTCCTTAGAAATAAATAATCAGCCTTTTAAAAATGTTACTGAAGTGATCATTTAATGAAGTAATCATCAGATGTCTCAAAGGCATCTTTAATGGCATTTCAAATGTATGTGCTGACTGCTACATTATTTGCAGAATGGATTTTTTACAATATAAGATGGCAAACTAACAACCAGTGTAAAAATCTTCTACAGTTTATTATGGTAAAGGTACATGCCTAAATCAAATTATGTATACCTTCCTAATAAATTAAGAAAACAGAAGATGTTGAAAGAATTCTTTTCAAAAAAAAGTAATCTATTTCCTAAGATGCACTGGTAGACTCTACAATTGGTTTTATTATTAGATGGGTGATTGGATAAGGAATGAAATATCTATTTCTGTATTATAGTTCTTACTGCGAAATAGCCACTTAGAGCATATTAGTTGATTTTGGTTGACCTTTCTTTCTTTTTGGCCATACTGAGTGGCATGAGAGATCTTAATTCTCAAACCAGGGATTGAACCCATGTGCCCTTTAGTGAAAGCATGGATTCTTAACCACCAGACCGCCAGGGAAGTCCCTGATTTTAGTTGGTCTTAAATAGAAAAAGAATATATGTATGTAGTTTAAAAGAGCAATGGTAAATCTATTATCAGCTTCGCTTATTATCTAAGATACCTTCACAGTTGCATTTTCCTGTATTTATTTCATATAAATTTATTTATTATTATAATTTATAAAATAAATAACACCAACCAAAAGGCAAAGTTATATTTTTTGATATCATATTGTTATTTAGATATATCTTAACATATTTACTAAAGTTTTACTCCAGTAACAAATACATCATCATTGATCTTTAGGAAATCACCCAGTATTGAAATCACATTATACAGATAACATAAATTGTGGTTCAAATGGAATATTTTTCTCCATTGCTGAGTGGAGAAAATATTCAAAAATACTCATTAAGTATTTGTTGACTGCTAAAAGTGTCTCAAAAGAAGTAATATGTTTAGAAGAATGCCATCAGGGAGGACACAGCAAACTGATTCTAGATAGATGTGTGCGATTTTTATGAATTAAAAATTACACCATCAGAAGCACAGTGTGATCAGTTTCACGAAATGTCAATTCTACTCAAAATTTTGCATGATTCGTTTATGGATTTCTTGTGTTTATTCTCAAATGAAGATTTGTTTTTAATGGTCAATAAACATATGACTCATTTGTGTACTGATGTAAAATGAAATATTCTACCACTGGTTTCATGATGAGACTGTCCCCAGTGAGCTAAAAGATCACTTGAGTCCCATGATTTTAACAATCACAAGGAAATCCATGCCCCAGACTTTAAGGATTGTCTGGCTGACACATTGAATTTCACCGTAAAGCATCTTCATGTTCATTCTTGTTAAAAATGCAAATATCTTTTGGAGGGTTAAGCCTATAATTCGTCTCACCATACTTTAAAAAAGGATCTCTGAGGCCTTTTGATAGAGAAGAGAGAAATGCATAAGGGCAAGGAATGTACTGGAATACTTCTGAGGGATTAAGGCACAGAATAGGACTCTGGAGGCTGTCAAGACAATCTGTCTTTTTCACAGCTCTTTCTAAAGGACAAAAGCTACATAACCTATTTACAAATGTTATTAAGACCAACTTACAATTGAGTCTCCAAAAGTAATAATTAACTCAACAGTGAAATGTGGAAAATATCTTATTTGTTTATTTGTGGGAAATCCTAAGAAACTTAACTTTCACTAAACCCACACCATGTGTTAAAAAAAAAGCATCAGAAGATATAAATGATGACTAACTTATAAACAAGCTCCAATTTTTTTGTTTCTCAGCAGCTGGTTCCAATGGAGTACAAAGAAGTGTAAAAAAAAAAAGATAAGATACATAAATAGACAGTGTTATGGATATATATGGAGAAAGACTGGCATGTACTTGCAAAAATTTTAATATCTTTTTCCAATATGTCCCTGACTTGCTCTATTATAGTTAATATACTTGTCCACAAAGGCTATTCTCTGGAGAGATGCTTTATTAAAAACACTGATTCTCTGACCACCACCATAACCACCCAAGCTAAGCAGAAATCATTATTTTACTGAGTTCTCCGCTACTGATCAACAGGTGCCTCTGATGCTCAGTCCCGTTGAGAATGACCTGGGTCGCAGGCACAGAACAACAGCTTAGAAGCAAGTGTTTGGATTGGGCCCCAGATGAAACAGCCAAGTCTCCTCTCTCTCTGGAATCTGGAAGTAGGACCAGCAGGTTCTATAGCAATCTGGACAGCTGCTTGAACTGTGGTGATACTAACTCTTGGGAGCGATAGGATAGCCTCTCTGGTCACAGACAGAGAAGCAAAGGGAGCAGGCACACAGAGAGAGGAAAAGGACACCAACTTGCCAGAAAAGTCAGGACACAACCAGACAGCCCTCCAGGCAGAGTCTGTGAGCCTCGCCCCTCACTTCCTTCTGATTTTCCAGCCCCTCATAAGGCTTGACTCCTTTGCTTCCCTTGAATTCTATAAGATATCCCTGTTTGTCTCCAATACACGCCCCCTTTTTGTTTCAAATTGTCTTAGATTGGTTTCTATTTATGTTCACTCAAAAGACTCTTCACGAAAGCAAGAGGCCAAACTGGAATACCTTGGTTGACATGTGGATATTGGCTCCCTTATCCAGAAGCAAGGTGACCATATCTGTGTGTCCCTCCTGCGAGGCCAGATGGAGTGGAGTGACCCCTTGCTTTGTCACGATGTTCGTCTCTGCTCCGTAGCTCAGGAGTGTGGAAGCTATCTGCATTTGATTCTTCTTGGCAGCAATATGTAAAGGAGTGTAGCCATTCTAAAAAAATGAAAACACACCTATGTTGTAACCTTAGCCATTGCCCTGAGGTACGCCTAATGGAAATAAGAATCTCTAATCAACAGAAAAGTTAAAAAGTAAGGTTATAAGAAATCCAAATTCTTGCTCATCATAAGTTTCAGTCCAATAACACCCAAATCTTTGCAAACCATTCTACTATAAGACAGATATAGACACAAATGCCCCAAAGCTTAAAATCTCCCCATCATAATGCTACTCCTGAAGAACAACAAGCCAGATTCCTCATCTACATCACCGTCCTTTAAATACCTGGAGATGGTTTTCATATCTCCCTTTAGTCTTTTTTTCAGGTTAAATTTCCCATTCCTTCAACTATTCCTGACAGAAGCCCCACTTCTAGAGTTCTCCATTGAGGAGGACCTGCTTCGGACTGACTCTAGTTTGTTAATATACTTTAGATATGATTTTAATGACACGAATAAAACAGCATTATTTCCATGATCTTGTTATAACACCCCTACTAATGTGCTTCTAGTTGGAGTGTACTTTTTAATCATATAACAATTATTTAGTATGTGCCTACCATAGCCAGTCAGCAGGTGTGGTGTGGTGAAAAAGATTTCTGTTGTTATTGTTCAGTTGCTAAGCCATGTCCAATTCTTTGCGACCCCATGGACTGTAGCACACCAGGCCTCCCTGTCCTTCACCATCCCCAGGAGTTTGCTCAAAATTCACGTCCACTGAGTCAGTGATGCTATCTAACCATCTCATCCTCTGCCACCGTCTTCTCCTTTTGCCTTCAATCTTTCCTAGCATCAAGGTCTTTTCCAGTGAGTTGGCTCTTAGCCTCAAGTGGCCAAAGTATTGCTGCTTCAGCTTCAGCATCAGTCCTTCCAATGAATATTCAGGGTTGATTTTCTTTAGGATTGACTGATTTGATATCCTTGCTATCCAACAGACTCAAGAGTCTGAGAGTCTTCCACAGTTCCACAATTCAAAAGCATCAATTCTTCAGGGCTCAGCCTTCTTTATGGTCCAACTCTCACATCTGTACATGACTACTGGAAAAACCATAACTTTGACTATATGGACTTTTGTCAGCAAAGTGATGTCTCTGCTTTATAATACCCTGTCTAGGTTTGTCAGGGTTTTCCTTCTAAGAAGCAAGAGCCTTTTAATTTCATGGCTGCCGTCACTGTGAGAAGTGATTTTGGAGCCCAAGAAAACAAAGTCTGTCTCTGTTTCCACTTTTCCCCCTTTTCTCTATTGGCCATGAAGTGATGGGACCAGATGCCATGATCTTTTAAATGTTGAGTTTCAAGCCAGCTTTTTCACTCTCTTCTTTCACCCTCTTCAAGAGGCTCTTTAGCTCCTCTTCACTTTCTACCATTAGAGTGGTATCATCTGCATTTTTGAGATTGTTGATATTTCTCCCAGAAATCTTGATTCCAGCTTGTGATTTATGCAGTCTGGCATTTCGCATATGTACTCTGCATATAAGTTAAATAAGCAGGGTGATAATATACACCCTTGTCATACTCCTTTCATAATTTTGAACCAGTCTGTTGTTCCATGTCCAGTTCTAACTGTTGCTTCTTGACCCAAATACAGATTTCTCAGGAGACAGGTAAAGTGATCTGATATTCCCACCTCTTTAAGAACTTCCAGTTTGTTGTGATCCACACAGTCAAAAGCTTTCACCTAGTCAATGAAGCAGAAGTAGATGTTTTTTCTGGAATTCCCGTGCTTTCTCCATGATCCAATGGATGTTGGCAATTTGATCTCTGGCTCTTCTGCCTTTTCTAAATCCAACCTGTATATCTGGAAGCTCTCAGTTCACATACTCAAAGCCTAGCTTAAGGGATTTTGAGCATTATCTTGCTAGTATGTGAAATGAGGACAACTGTGTGGCAGTCTGAACATTTTTTGGCATTGCCCTTCTTTGGGATTGGAATAAAAACTGACCTTTTCCAGTCCTGTGGCCATGCTGAGTTTTCCAAATTTGCTAACATACTGAGTGCAGCACTTTCACAGCATCATCTTTTAGGATTTGAAATAGCTCAGCTGGAATTCCATCAAATGATGGAATTCCATCAAAGCTAGAACAAATTCTAGCTTTGTTCATAGTGATACTTCCTAAGGCCCACTGAACTTCATACTCCAAGATGTCTAGCTCTAGGTGAGTGATCACACCATCGTGGTTATCTGGGTCACTGAGACCTTTCTTATACAGTTCTTCTGTGTATTCTTGCCACCTCTTCTTAATCTCTTCTGCTTCCATTAGGTCCTTACCACATCTGCCCTTTATCATGACCATTCATGCATGGAATGTTTCCTTGATATCTCCAGTTTTCTTCAAGAGAAGTCTGATCTTCCTCATTCTATTGTTTTCCTCTATTTCTTTGCATTGTTCATTTAAGGTCTTCTTATCTCTCCTTGCTATTCTCAGAAACTCTCCATTCAGTTAGGCATATTTTTCCCATTTTCCCTTGCCTTTCACTTTTCTTCTTTCCTCAGCAATTTGTAAAACCCTCTCAGACAACTGTTTTGCCTTCTTGCATTTCCTTCTCTTTGGAATGGTTATGGTCATGGCCTCCTGTACAATATTATGGGCCTCAGTCCATAGTTCTTCAGGCACCCTGTCTACTAGATTGAATCTCTTGAATTTATTCATCATCTCCGCTGTATATTAATAAGGGGGTTGATTTAGGTTAGATCTGAATGGCCTAGTGGCTTTCCCTACTTTCTTCAATTTAAACAATAAAATCAGCTTATATTAATCTCATGGTCAACTAAAATCCTCAACCTCCTTTTTGTCTCTAAAAGCTGCTCAAAGGTAGAAATATGAGGCTACTAGTTTTACGTGGGAGTTTGTGGAGAGAACCAGAAACCAGAGAACTCAAACTTTGCTTATAACAGCCTAAGTTTAAACCTCATACTTAGTTAAAAGGACAAACAGATTAGCAAAACTCCGGAACAAGTGAAGTCTGGAACCTACACTGTTTCTTTCCTCCTCTTTGTCAATTCTGGTAGAATTTTTCATGGAAAACAGTGACTTGCCATTAATTGTGAGACGCTGAAGGGAAGCACAGCATACTGATGAGGTGCTTCTTGTGAGACTCCTGAAGTCTAACTGCAAAGTGTACTGAAAAATGAAAAGGGGCTTTGAGACTTTAAAAGGCCTCTCTGTAGTCATGAAATCTGGTGCCTCACACGTCCCTACGTTATCCCACTGTCTCCTTCTCTCCAAGTCAACAGAAGCATCTTTCAGTTCCAGTGGACGTTTCCCTCTGAGCTGCTCGGGAAATTCAGCAGCTCTTCCTGGAAGTCTTTTCACAGGCCCCTTATGTTCCACGTGATCTAGAACACTGCACTTGAACCATGGGCTCTACTGAATAGAAGAGCACATAGATTATTGTGGACCCTGTAAGTTTACAATTTTTTTTTTTTTTTTTTTGCAGTGGGCTTTCTTTCTTCAGCCCCAACTCTCCCCAGTCCTGTAGCACAGACTACCAAAGCTAAGCAAAGTATCAGTAAACCTACCAAGGTTAGGTAAAATCCGGGACTCATGTAGAGAAGGACAGAGAGGTTTAAAAAAAAAAAAAAAAAACACAAGAGATCAAAGAGAATGCTAAGTTGTAGCAATATAAGAGGTCTGACTGTCCAGCAGATACTTAACCTGCTAGTCTGAAGAACCCTCCTAACTCCATATAGAGTCAAATTTTGGGGAACCAAATAACAACAACAAACCCAATGAAAACTAAGAAAGGATTCTGGAGTTTGATAGAAAGAAGCAAAGAGGTTCCAGGATCCCAGGGACCGTGTGTGTGTGGGGCAGGTGGGGTAGGGTGGGGTGGGGTGGGGGATGGATGGGGTTTGGGGGCGGTTAGGGTGCTGTAGTGAGCAGAGGGTCCATAGTGGCAGCGCTGGGGTCCGCCCACTGTGTGTGTGTGTGTGTGTGTGTGTGTGTGTGTGTGTGTGTGTGGCAGGCGGGGTGGGGTGGGGTGGTTTGGGGTGGGGGATGGATGGGGTTGGGGGGGTTAGGGCGCTGTAGTGAGCAGAGGGTCAAGAGTGGGAGCGCTGGGGTCCACCCACTGGCAGCCTCTTGGAGCAGCCTCAGAGCTGCAGGCCTCAAGCTCCCTGACAAGCCGGGGCAGGTGAGCAGAAGATACGAGAGGAGCCTCTGAAACCCGCCCACTGCAAACCCTGGAGCACAGGCTGCTCTCCCCAGTCTTCGGGACTCCTTATGTTTGCTCCTGAGTAAGGACCACACTTTGTCCAGGTGAGAGATCAAGGCTATAGTTGTCTCTTTAGAAAAACCATACACTTTATAAGTTAGGTCTTCTCTCCCTGGTAGATTGAGTCTCTTATGGGGGGAGAACATCCATTTATAGTTTTACAACAACCCTTTCTTTACACATATTAAGAGTTCAGATAAAGAGTTGTGTTGGGTATTGACAAAGCCTTTCTATCTTTGTTCAAAATGGTCAGCCTAGAGAGTTAATGGAAAAAACACTGGGATGTTAAATGAGCAGGTATTTTTTATTTCATTGGGATAGTTGCTCAGTCTTCATTCTTTCACTAAAATGTATTGAGAACCTACATACAACTGTATGAGACACCTCAGAGACATACAAATGTGAGTATCACATGATTACTGTCCTCAAATAATTTATAGTCTAGTAAGAAGAAAGACATTTTATGACAAATGCAGAAGTGATGACATTATAGAGAACAGGGGTTATAAATAAGAATAGTATGTGCAATAATAAAATCTGCCCTGTTCTTTTGATAAACATCACAAGCTATATATTTGTAACAATAAAATATGTGTATATATATTTATACGTACACATATAGGCACATATATAGGTATGGGTACAAAGTTTAAGTATTTGTAATAGTTTATCATATATAACATTTTTATATAGAAAATATTTGGTATTATACAAAATATACTTCTAAATAGAGTATTCCATTTTCTTATGTATGTATAATGTATACAATTTAAATAGACATGTGAGTATATATGTACATATTGCTATACTAAAAGCGGGATAATTCTCTCTCTAATGCTTTGGGACACAACAGCCCTAGTAGTTAAGAGTGCTGGCTCTAAAGTCCGATTGTCTGAGATCAAATCCTTGTTCTGTCAATTCTTAGTCATGTGACTTTGGACTTACAAACCAACCTATTTAAATCTCACTTCCTCATCTGTAAGATAGAAATTATTACCCTAATCTCACAGCATCATTATGAAAGTAAATGAGACATTGCTTGGCAAGTGTTTGGCATATAGATGCTAACAGCTGTTGCTCTGCTATGTCATCTAATATAGCATGAATATTTTTCCACCGCAATAAATAGTTTCTTTTTAAATAAACAAATAAACTCTGACATGTTTTCAATACATGTCTGCTGAATGAATAAATGCAGCAGACAATAATGACGTTAGGTGTTATAGGACACTCATGTGTATTTTCAGTGTAATAAAGAGGCGGCTCGGATGATAGAAACATCATCCAAAGGTTCAAGTCTTAGTTGGAGCTCTTTTATGAGCTGCTGCTACACATACTCCCAAAAATGCATTCCTAGACTAGAAGTTTAAAAGGATGTATGCTATAGTTAACAAGCATGCAACATTTAAAAACCAAAGAGCATTTCATAGAGCACAGTGGAAATTCTGAGAAAAAATGAGCAAATAAAAGGGTGGGTGTATCACAACATTTGGTTTATACAAGAAAAGGAAAAACCTGAACTTTCTTAAGTCAAAACTCATACTTCTGAGTCTAAAATACGGAGTCCTGGCAGAAAGAGTCATCTTTCCTGGCTCCTGGGACCATCTCCTTAATATTTGCCAACTTGTAAAAACATTTTAAAAGGTTTTGTGGAATCAAATGGAAGGGAAAAAATGTTAATACCAAAAGCTACTATCAGTACTAGTTGCAGTTATAACACTACCGTATGTTTAAAAACCAGTTCCCACGTGCCGTCAGATCAGTTACATCCTGCATCTGTAAGCCCTTTCTGGGCTCCTCACCTTGGCCGTGGCGTGAGGGGAAGCACCCTTCTCCAGTAACAGCAGCGCCACCTTCTGGTTGTCATAGTGAGCAGCAACATGGAGCGGGGTAAGGCCATTCTGTAAAGGGTGTGTTTAAGTTTCAGTATTAATAAATTAGCATTAGCTGCTGTAAAGCTGCCAGGATGCATGGAAACTGATACAGATTAAGTTCATGTTAATGCATTAATATAGTCAATAGGAAAAAATCAAAGTAAATATCTCATGATTTTCATGCTAGAAATGTAACTAGAACTGAAAATGAGCAGTTGAGCTTACGATTAACACAGAGCATCTGGATTCCACCATAAAAAAACGTCTAAAATGCCATGTAAGAATTATTACATTAACATTGCAAGGATTCTTCTTAATATACAGAAGTTCTGGACCCTGTTGTGATACCAACACACGTTTGAGACACAGCTTCTTTAAACACCTTCAGAATCGGTATGTATGTGGACAGGTCATGGACAGACACCTGCATCATGTCTCTTTGGCATAGTTTCAACAATTACATTGATATTTCTTTCAGAAGACTGAGAAAAATATCTTGAAACAGCGATCCCCCAAGTTTCCAACTTAACCGAGTTACAGGCTAAGAACAAACATGCATTACTGAAAACTTTTACCTTCCCCGCAGAGTCTGCGGCAGCACAGCGTTGCAAGAGAAGTTTTGCCACATCCAGGCTTCCATACTTGGCAGCTACGTGCAAGGGGGTAAAACCCTTCTGAAAATGGGAAGAACAAAAGTAAAATGCAGCATTTGTCTTTGTGACTGCTAACAAAAATCGTTTTAACAAAACTATTAAGCAAACTATGTTGATTCTCCACTTGGGAAAAATACTGGAAACATTAAATCTGTTAGTCATAAACAAGGACTAGAATAAGGAATAAAATTTAACAAGCAAGAGTTTGGCTTGATAGACTGGACAAAAAAAAATCTTATTTTGAGGGCTTGGAGACTGAAATTGGACCTTATAGGCTTGGAATGTGCAAGGGTCAGTAAAATGGCTCTGATCTGTGAGTGAAAAAAAATTCCTGCCTTTTTCTTACCTCTAAAATTAACAGGATTAAACCAATAGTGCCTTCTGTCCAGACTCTTTTTTTCCTATTCTTTTCATAATATCTGAATTCCAAATGTCTTCATCTAAGATTTAGGGTATTTTAGCAGTCATGATAAAAAAAAATGATTTGTGATTCAGTTGATAGCATTTTCTGCAGAAATAGCAAGATGAATGGTGGACAGAACAAAAAGTGTTCACCTTAAAAACCACCTCTCTTCCTGACTGTTATCCCTTTTCTCAGAAGACCCACCCTTTATCTAATACCTTTTGGAAAATACACTTTACTTCT
This sequence comes from Capricornis sumatraensis, assembly GCF_032405125.1. Lineage (NCBI taxonomy): Eukaryota > Metazoa > Chordata > Mammalia > Artiodactyla > Bovidae > Capricornis > Capricornis sumatraensis. Next base: position 15,115,230 of record NC_091075.1, read on the forward strand.
GGCATTCTATTGAGCTGATTAACACCAGATTAACCGTTGCTCTCCTACACGTTTGTACGTACAGATTCAATGTCTTGTGTGCCTAATCCACATCACTCTGTAATTAGCAGTCCGTTACAAACATAGCCAAGTTCCTGGACTCAGATCTCTAGGATGGCAAGCTCCTACACCATGATCTCAAATCCATCCTATTGGCCAGACAGTCTAACCACATGCTCTTCTGGCACTGGGGTGGGTGTGGGAGGATTCTAAAGCTAACCAGGCCTTGCAAAACACACACGACAAACATGCCTGGGTTAAGTGGTCTAAGATATGCTCTATCCTCCAGAGCACTTAGGCCCTCGTCAGAATACAGAACATCCCTCAAGAAACAACACTGCTTTCTCATGGTATCACTTTACCCATTATTTTTAACTAAGATGTCTTTTTTTCTTTTTGCTTTTTTTGAACCTTAGGTACTAGTCAGTCTTTGGAGGAGAGTAAATCTGCTTTTTGCAAGTGTGGGAGGAATATAAGAAGTCCATTTAAGCCAACATATGTTATTAATACTCTCCTCCATACACACAATGACTGGGATGACCCCCAGGGTGAAGTAGAGTTCTTTGAGACAAACCACGTGGTAAAGAAGAAAAAAACTAAATTTTTATCCTTAAACTCTTGCTGGAATAGTGGTCCAGCCCCTTTATAAATTTGGAAACTATTATTAGACAAGACTACATAGAATCTTTACTGTAGAATCACAAAATAGAAGGTGGAAAAATCTCTCTTGAGTCACACATTTTCCTTCTTCCCCTATGTTAATCTCATCAGGATTTCACTTGCCCTCTGATATTTATAAACACACAAATAGCTTTAATAATGATGAGTCAACTACTCTTCAGAACCCCAGGCACTTCCACTGTGGAACTGTTTTGTTCAATAGTTTCTTCTATTTAACTGTCGTAATTTAATATTGCTTTAGATATATCTTTAATTCTAAAAATCTTTGAAAGACAAGAGACAACTATATTTTATTCCCTATTTCTGTATTTTGCATATCTGAATTTCATTTATTTATCACCTTTGTCTGAGGAGACAATCACCCAACCTTTCTTGGCTTGCTATTGGGTTGCTATTGCTGCTATTATTATTATGGAGTTGACCCTTGAATAAAATGCATTTGCACTGTGGGAGTTCACTTATACGCAGGTTTTTTTCAATGGCAAATACTATAGTACTGCACAGTCTGCATTTGGTTGAATCCAAGGCTGCACAATGGATAAGGAAGAAACCAGGATACAGAGGAAGTGTGGATGCGAGGACAGACTGCAAGCTATATGAATATTTTCAACTGCATGAAGCATGGGTGCCCTTAACCTCCTCAGTGTTCAAGGATCAAATTCATAACGGATAATGGACTGCTTCTACTGCTAAGAGGACAATACTTCAGTTTATGCTTGAAAACTTCCTTCTCTCTTAGATGTAGTATTTATGTCTATTTATTATGAGCAAATTGAAGGTGTCCCTTTAATAATCTGAATCACTGTTGGACGTGTCGGAATTATTTTGCCCTGCAAGCAGTTCAGTTGTTGTAGGCTGTAACATGGCTCATTCTCCTCTTCTGGACTAGTTCATTTCTTCTGCTCCAGTAAATTGTGTTCATTTTTCATTCTAAGTCACATTCAAATAGTGGATCTCAAATAGAATGTGTCAAGTGGAAAAAAAATTGTCTGCCCTAGCATTAAACTTTGAACATAAGTAAAATTCTGTGATATAGATTTTCTTTAGAAAATCTAATTTTCTAATTAGATTAGAATGTGATTTAAATTGTCTAATTTTATATTAGACAATAGTGACTAATAAAGTATGATTCTGCAGCCCACTTCTGTTTAGTCCACTGTTGAACCACCGTGAGCTGGTTAAGTAGAAACCAGAAAAGGCATGATAGCGGATACCAAGGTTGGGAAAATGCAAGATTAAATAAAGTGAACTTCTAGGTGGTACTCTTAACAAACTCGTAACTCTTAACAAATACAGTACTGCCAATCTAATGCAATGTTCTTTTCCTCACTAGTAATACTAGCTCAATGCTATTGGGAATAGTATTTTTTTTTCCTTGTGGCAATATATTAACAGATTTTACCATGGAAAGTGAAGAGAATGTAGCCCCTGCTTTATGGAAATCATCTTAATTAAAGTTCTAGGGGGGATTCCCTGGCAGTCCAGTGGTTAGGACCCCACATTCCCACTGCAGGGAGCCCAGGTTTGATCGCTGGTCAGGGAACTAAGATCCCACAAGCCAGACAGCCTGGCCAAAACAATAATAATAATAAAGTGCTAGAAATAACACTGGCATTAAATTAGAAGAAGAAAATCCAGCCCTCTTTATTGAAGACACTATACGTGATCTCACAATCCCCCTTGGTCATCTAGAAAATGAATCTAAAACATTCAAAGAGAAAGAAGTGAGTGGGAGGCTGACGGGAGCTCCACCCTCCCTGCCTCTGTGCCTCAGGGTTGCTCCTGGTCCACGTCGGTGGGAAGCCACTCCTCTTACCTTGGTAGCCAAGGAGTGGGCTGCCCCTGCTTCCAGGAGGACCGAGGCCACGTCCACCTGCCCTTCCCTGGCAGAGATGTGCAGCGGTGTGTACCCATTTGTAGTGGCCGCATCTGGGTGAGCCATATGTTGCAGAAGCAGCTGAACAATTTCCGTCTTACCCAGGCGGGAGGCAATATGCAAAGGCGTCTGTTCCTCCTACAACTCAAGTCAAGGAAAAAGTTAGTGCCAGGATACACCGAACTTAACCAATAGTGCATTTCACCCAGATGTTTCATGATGTCTCCTTGGAATCTCTAGGAACCTCTACCCCAGAGGAAATTATTTCAACTCTGAACACAACTTATATCTTATTACAGAATGACAAACTCTTCCTCAGATTTTTTAAAAGTAGATATTTCCATGAACTTGGTCATTGTTTTCTGTACATGCCAAAATGCTTCTCAACTCATTAAGGCTTCAGCGCTCACTGATGTTTAAATATAAACCAGCTTATGGTTCTGAATAAGAAAGAAATCTAGTCCAGAAGTCCTAAGACCTAGATTCTCATCCAAAAGCTTTCACCAAGAGACAGTATTCTGGGAACTGTATCAAGAGAAAAAGAACAAAGGATGCTGGGAAAATGTTGTTATTATTCCACTTAGCAAGCCAAGGATACTCATGCTGGTTATTTCCTTCAAGGAGAGACTGTGGATAAAGAAGATATCGTAATCTAATTTTAAAAGATGTCATTCCAGGAAACGTAGCAGACAGGTCTGGGACTTGCATCCAGGACTTCAAAGATCAAATGGAAGCCTGGCAAGAAGATAATGGGGTTAAGAATTTGCCAAGTGCTTTTCATTTAAAAAAGGGAGAGGATATAGCTAGTATAAGAGACAGGAAGGACACATTCAAGGAGGCTCAAGAAAACACCTGACTCTAATGTGTGGTCAGGAAAACGTTTTCAGTGTTCAGAAAACCAGGCCAAACTATTCTCTTGTAAAAAGAAAATTGTGGGTAACCTTAGTGATGAAAAGAGGTATCTCTAATCTGCCCAAGGGTGTGTCCTAACAAAGGTGAAGGAGGAAAAGCTGGGCCAGCTTCCAGGGCTAAGAATGAACAGAGAAGATAGAGTGGGGAAGAACTGTTCAAAAAACGCAGTATCTTAAAGTTATAAGAAAAGAAGTATTAAGAGGGAGTGAAAAGAAGAGATGAAATAGCGTATATGCATTCCAGGATGCTAAGAACAAAATAATAAACAGTAATTGTCAGACTTTATTTTTTTGGGCTCCAAAATCACAGCAGATGGTGACTGCAGCCATGAAATTAAAAGATGCTTACTCCTTGGAAGACAAGTTATGACCAACCTAGATAGCATATTCAAAAGCAGAGACATTACTTTGCCGACTAAGGTCCGTCTAGTCAAGGCTATGGTTTTTCCTGTAGTCATGTATGGATGTGAGAGTTGGACTGTGAAGAAGGCTGAGCACTGAAGAATTGATGCTTTTGAACTGTGGTGTTGGAGAAGACTCTTGAGAGTCCCTTGGACTGCAAGGAGATCCAACCAGTCCATTCTAAAGGAGATCAGCCCTGGGATTTCTTTGGAAGGAATGATGCTAAAGCTGAAACTCCAGTACTTTGGCCACCTCATGGGAAGAGTTGACTCATTGGAAAAGACTCTGATGCTGGGAGGGATTGGGGGCAGGAGGAAAAGGGGACGACAGAGGATGAGATGGCTGGATGGCATCACTGACTTGATAGACGTGAGTCTGAGTGAACTCTGGGAGTTGGTGATGGACAGGGGGGCCTGGCGTGCTGCGATTCATGGGGTTGCAAAGAGTCAGACACAACTGAGGGACTGAACTGAACTGAATTATATAGAACTGGGATTTTAGAAAAATTTGCACTTTCTAAATGTCTTTCATGTACTCGACAAGTCCTATGCTTATAACAGACCTCAAAGGAAGGTGTAGGATGCATTAGTCGGTCTTTTCCAGAGGAATTAAATGAGTTCTCCAGGACTGTCCAAGGTCACTCAGTTATTAAAACAGAACATGAATTTAGGCAATGGATTCTAAAGACATTTCTTTGTCTATTCATTCTACAGAGACAATATGACGGCCACTAAGAAAACTAATGGGCTTCCCAGGTGGCACCAGTGGTAAAGAACCTGCCTGCCAATACTGGAGACATAAGAGACATGGGTTCGATCCCTGGGCTGGGAAGATCTCCTGGAGGAGGGCATGGCAACCCACTCCAGTATTCTTGCCTGGAAAATCCCACGGAGAGAGGATCCTGGTGGGTTACAGTCCAAAGGTTCGCAAAGAGTTGGACATGACTGAGCAACTTAGCACACATATCAGAAAACTAATAGGACAATGGGGGTTTCTCGATAGAAAAGGAAACTGACAACAGTTTAAAAGATACAATTTTCTCTGAAATATAGAGGAGATAAGAGAGGAGAGGAATGAAGAGTAACAACTACCCAAATAAATGGAGAGCAAAAACAACAGCAACAATCAAAAGACCAAAGAACTTGAGGATAGCAATCATGAACATCTGTCGTTTCTGGGTGTCCTTTCTTGGACTTCTGCCCAGCAGATTTTGACAGAGGTGGGTATTGCACATGACACGCTCTAACATGTGTTTTCAGTGAGCAAGGGAGAGAGTTGGGGCAATGATGACCCCTCAATCCATACCTGGGAAGCGACGAACCTTGACTAGTGATGACTGAGTAACTGGCTAAATTATCAGTGTCTCTTGGTTCTTAGACCATAGAGCATTAAGGTACTTGTTTTTTGTTTATTTTTAAAGTTAAGAAATAACCTTTCTTGCCTAATTTCTTCAATTTTTGGTACAATCCTATCTGAAAATTGAAAAGGAAAGCACATACAGATTCAATAAGAAATTTTTTCCACCTGAAATCAGAGATTCTAAGACTTCTGAATGTGCGGGTTGTTGTTTTCCTATTGAATAACAAAGGTTTAATTTGCCACCCCCAGTTAAAGCTAATTCAATCCAAAACAAAGAACTGGGAAAGCAGAGATGATATTCAAGAAAAACTGTGTGTATCTTGACCTTCTCGGTCTCCTCCAACTATCAGTTCAGTCATTCAGTCGTGTCCGACTCTTTGGACCCCATGGACTGCAGCACGCCAGGCTCCCCTGTCCATCACCAACTCCCAGAGCTTGCTCAGACTCATGTCCATCAAGTCGGTGATGCCATCCAACCATCTCATTCTCTGTCGTCCCCTTCTCCTCCTGCCCTCAATCTTCCCCAGCATCAGGGTCTTTTCCAATGAGTCAGTGCTTCACATCAGGTAGGCAAAGTACTGGAGTTTCAGCTTCAACATCAGTCCTTCCAGTGAATATTCAGGACTGATTTCCTTTAGGATGGACTGGCTGGATCTCCTGGCAGTCCAAGGGACTCTCAAGAGTCTTTTCCAACACCACAGTTCAAAAGCATAAATTCTTCAGCCCTCAGCTTTCTTTATAGTCCAACTCTCATATCCATACATGACCACTGGAAAAACCATAGCTTTGACTAGACGGACCTTTGTTAGCAAAGTAATATCTCTGCTTTTTAATATGCTGTCTAGGTTGGTCGAAGCTTTTCTTCCAAGGAGCAAGCATCTTTTAATTTCTTGGCTTGCAGTCACCATTGGCAGTATGAGGGGCAGCAATTCTCTCATCATAAAGCATCATTGACTGTGATACAGCCTGATCCAGGCAGATATGGGCTCAGCCTTACCATCACTACTAGCTTGAAAAGTCAGGGAGACTTTCTGAGCCCCAACCCCTTTTACCAAAATGACAAAAAAGCAATGGCTGGGACCGGGTTTAAATGTTTGATAAAATTTCCGCTACTAGTTTCTAGCTAACAAGATCCCCAGGAACCATATCTGCTGGCAGCTAACTAAAATCTTCATTAAGTTTCAAGTGAGTTTAAATTAGGAGCCCTGTGATTGCTCAATACCTAAAGAGAATGCCAGACCCCCATACTGTGCCAACAGAACGTGGGCACTTAAAGCTAGAAAGCTCCCAGAAGCGCAGGTCCTAGCAGTGCCCCCAGTTAGGTCCATCCACGGTGGACGCTGGCTGAGAAAGAACCTGGGCCGGGGGTGGGGCAAGCACACAGATCAGTGTGGTAACCGGGTAAAACTTTACTGTCTCCCCTTTGTAAGAAAGTGAATTTTAGCACAATGGTATTAGGTTAAGAGAGGGAGTTTTCAGAAGTGCATGCATGTGGGAATTTGACTCAAACTATTAGGTAGTTTCATATTAAGAGAGAGGGCTTCCCTGATAGCTCAGTTGGTAAAGAATCCACCTGCAATGCAGGAGACCCTGGTTCGATTCCTGGGTCAGGAAGATCCACTGGAGAAAGGACAGGCTACCCACTCCAGGATTCTGGCCTGGAGAATTCCGTGGACTGTACCGTCCATAGGGTCGCAAAGAGTCAGACGCAACTGAGTAACTTTCACTTTCACTTCATTTCACATTAAGAGAGAGAAATGTGAAGGCCTCTTATGATTAAGCATGGATTATAAAATATTTACCAGAACACTACCACAATTTCTGGTAAACTTAGTGAAGTTCATAGTACTCAGAAGGCATTGACTGACCATAATTTTTTTCTAAGAGCTGAATTGCCAGGCAAACTTAAAAGGAAGTGAGAATAGGTAGAGCACAGAGGATTTTAGGGCAGTGACACTACTCTGTTTGACGCCTTAAGGATGGATACCTGTCATTATACATTTGTCCAAACCCAGAGAATGTACAACACCTAGGGTGAACCCTTGTGTAAACTATGGGCTTGGGGGTATCACGGTGTATCAATGTAGGTTCATCGTTCATAATCAATGTTCCACTCCAGCGGGGAATGCTGACAATCTGGAGATTATGGGGTCAGGTGCCTTTTGGAAATCTATGAACCTTCCTCTCAATTTTGCTGTGAAACTAACACTGCTTTTAAAAAATAGTCTTTAAGGGTCAGGGAGGGGAGAGGGAACCAAGAAAAATGCCAAGGCAGGGAAGAATAGAGATTGAATAACAAAACACTTGATCCATAAGAGCATAAAATAATAATAATGATTACCAAAGAATGTAAGTTACGCTACTTGTACAGTGGATAGAAAGGTGGATAAAATCTAAACACACAACAGTAATGTCAAGGCTGCCCATGTATCACTGCATTCTGCATGAAGGTCTGCAGGAAAAAATGCTGCAACATCCACAGAGTCAGAGAATGTTAAGGAAGTCTAGCAGAGTTTCAAGGTTTCTAAGGCCAAGCTTACATTTTAAGCATAAAGACTCGGAAGTGAAATGACTTGCCTAAAATGACAATTTGTATGACTCCAGTAGAATGCTTTCATTCCAGTACACTAATGTTTCTGAAATGGACTCACAATGGTGGGATTCATGCTGAAGTGAACTCTAGCTTAGATATTGAACAAGGAGAGAAAAAGTATTTAAATATTCTATGAGAAATCCGAGAGATGCTAGTGCAAAAGTTAACAGAACAGCGTGGAAAAGGAAACAGAAGATATTGCTAAAATATTCAGTGTAAAGGAAGAAAGTGAAAAAAGCAACAGGGAAGCAAAACTTTTTTTAAAAGAAGAGGGAAAAAAAATCAAGTTGCGGGGGAATTAGAAATGGAAGAATCCAATCACACAATCTCCCATATTTTGGAAGAGTGGAAGGGCAGAACGTCTAAATATGGAAAATCAGAGTAAGAAGAAAAGTAGAACTCATTACAAAAAGGAGGAAAGTAAAGCAGATGAAGGGGAAACATGAAAACTTTGAACATGATTTATTTCTCAGTAACTAGTAAGAAATGTCTATGGAAATTTGATCAGCTTTGGTGGTAAGAAATAACTGTTATGTAAGTATCTTTATAATATAGATAAAAATATTAAAGCTCATGAAAATGAAGATATTTGTGGAAGTGCTTTCATAGGTTAAAAAAATCATTAAGATGTTACTTAATGCCAAATTTCTTATATACTGTATATTTTTTTCAAATGTTAACGTTTCTAAAATTGGAGTGTATTTTCCATTGTGTATATTCACTGTACCATTTTGTTTCTGCCTGAAAAACTGTTACTGAATTGATGCGTTCACCTAGAGTCCTTGGCATTTCCACATCAGGAGATGAAGGACAGCAGCATCCCTTGGAGATGGAAGTCATGCGCGTAACAGCAGCAAGCCCCAAGCACCAGCACCTACCCTGGCTCTGGCATCGACGAGGGCACCGTTCCTCAGAAGGCATCGGACCACTTCCACCTGCCCTGCACGGGCCGCCATGTGCAGGGCCGTCTCCCCACGCTGCCAGGAAACAGAGATCACTGAATCTTAAGCAAACCCATTGCTCTGGATGGCACACGATAAACATGTGCCTTTTTGTGAAAGATAGCATTATATCCAAAGGTGTAAGAAATCTAGGTAAAGGCACAATTACTTCATAATTCTCCAGTCTGGAAAAACACAGTTAGGTATCTTCTCCATCTTCATAAGGATAGAACAAATGTTTATATAAGTATTTTTCTGGCTCAGATGGTAAAGTGTCTGCCTACAATGCGGAAGACCCAGGTTCAATCCCTGGGTCAGGAATATACCCTGGAGAAGGAAATGGCAACCCACTCCAGTACTCTTGCCTGGAAAATCCCATGGACGGAGGAGCCCGGTAGGCTACAGTCCATGGGGTCGCAGAGAGTCGGACACGACTGAGCGACTTCACTTCACTTCACTCCTTAAAAAAGCTAGTGAACTTACCCAAACATCCAGGATACCCTGAGGTTTGACTTTGTAACCAACATAAACTAAACTCTCTTTGGTGACATGAAGTCATCTTTTATCCAGCAAACCTAAATCTGTCACACTTGCCTATGTGATTACGACTTCATCCTGTTATTACTAATGCAAAACTCCAGAGGCTGAAGATCAAGTCAACACAAAAAATTGCAGCACCTGCACCATACGGAAGCCATTCCTTTCCAGAATTCAACATCTACTTCTGAAATAAGCTATTATTTTACATTTGGTTTGGTGTTATGAGACTAAAGACAGTTCCTATGAGAAATCTGATTTGCCCAGGAGGTCCCGGCTTATCACTGATGAGCATGTTGAATTACAGACAGCTATTTGATAGAACCACTCAGAAGTGAGTACAGCAGTGTTAACAATGCCATAGGTTGAGGTGGGCAGCACTGAGCTTCAGGTCTCTCCTTAAGCATCTCCGTGCTACATCAAAGAAGACACACCTGTCAGGAAAAGGCAGCTCACCCTGCAGCACGAAGGATGACGGTTAGACATAAGAGAATTTTCTCATTAGGAAGCCTGTTAATTACTGCCTCTAAGAGAGAGATTTTTTTTTTTTTTCCAATCAGCATACTAAAACCACAGTAGTTCTAAAGAAAGCAGGGGTTCATTCTGTTAAACAATTTTACAATTACAAAAGAATAAGATTCTAGAATAAAAGTTGTTTTTGTCACCACAACTATACTAGAAAAGAAGGTTGACTTCAACCTGGTAAAGTAAACCGTTCCAAATAGACTAAATTGATTTCAAAGTTGGTTGAGGTAATTGGATAACACCTGACAAATCCTGGTGAATAATTTCTTCTGATTCTTTGCACAACAAACACTTAGACTAAGAAGATTTAAGACAAACTTTAGTTTGGTACTTAGCTCACAGTTCATTTTTTGCTAGTGTTCAGTGTTCCACTCCTTATGAAATTATAAGAAATTCATTTCCAATGATCTGAATTTAAAAGCACTGAATTGGATGTCTAACTCTAATGTTCTTTTTGTTGGTGATTCATTTATCCTCTAATGGCCTTATTTTCTGATGCTCTTTTTTGACTTTTGTAAATGTATCGGAGTATGTTATCACATCAAATAACATTATCAGAATAGCTGTATTTGTTTCTACCCTTTGGATGTATGGGAAGATTTTTCCTCTTCAGCCAACCACAATTTCTAACTTTTCTGTATCACTTAAAACCTGTCCCTAAATAGATGAAGCAAGATCTTCTGCTTTAGGGAAAAAAAAAAAAAAAACCCTCAAATTTTTTATTCAGAGTCCTATAATAATATGGCAATTTTACTAATTTTGGAAGAAATGAAGACAAAAATAAGTTTTCTTAAAAGAAGTTAAATCAAAGCGGTCTCAGGAGTACCTACTTAATGATGAATTTTATATGTTTCCTTTACAAGCCAAATTTTATCAGTAAGGGGTTTTCAAAAGGTAGTGTTTCCAGTATTAGTCTTAGTATTTTCAATATCTTTATTTGTACTTAAAATAAGTTATTTTTTAATAGTTTTTACACATTTGAAATTGATAAGTAAGATATAAACCCTAAAATATTAAACATTATATTCAAAGAAAAGTTACACACATATACACGCAAATCGTCTGTCTGCTTTAAAACAATGGCCGTGTTCAATTCTTATTTAATGACTTTTGGATAATTTACTTTTATCGTAAATTGTCCTTATTCTTTTAGCTTTATGTTATCCTTGTTTATACGTAAGTATAAATAAGAAAATGAAAGATGTTATATATTATTTTAATCAGTAACTTCCATTTCTTAGTTACTGGGTACCTCATCTTATTCAAGGATCTTGTTTTCCTTATCTTAAGCTAATTAACCTTAAGGATTAGGGGACATTCTTAAATATAATATGCAGTGTGAACTTAAGCCATGAACCCACTGATTAACTATAAGAAGAGAAAACCTCTGTGTCCCCCACACTGCAGTCTGGACAGCCCCCAGAGTGCTGGGGTTTTTACTCCCACGCTTGTCAATGCGTACTTTGGATTATGGATGTATCACAACTGTCGGCTCAGCTTTCTAGGTTTTAAAGTACATTTGCGAGCTTTCTGGAAAGGGAAGTTTGCAGTAATAATATTTGCACATGACTGAGTTGTTGGCACACTTCAAACTTGGAGTGAATTTTGAGACAGAAACAAGACTGGCAGGAGAATGAGTATGCTCATGTCCAAAGCAGGTACTAAAGGTCATGCGCCTCCTCCCCGTCATTAAGACCGACTCTGCGGACAGCTACGCTGACTTCCACTTTGGCTACATCAGTTGGAAAGCATCGAAGCACAACAGACAGCATTGCATTCAAAAATGCAACATGATTTCAGGCAACACACAAAGGCTCCAAGGGTGGGGTACTTTGGGGTCAGGAAATGACCAACTCTGACACAGCAAGCAGGCAGCCAGTGTTCACATGGTTTCTTAATCAACCTGCAAAGAATTCTGGATCCAGTAGCTATGCCTCACGTTCTGAGAATACATCAGTTCACAGGCATCCCACTGCTAGAGAAAGTTAGATTCCTCTAAATGTTGGGTTGCCAGAATTACCAAATCAAAATACAGGATGGCCGGCTAAATTTGAATTCCAGACAAAGAATAATTAATTTAGCATAAGTGTGTCTAGACTATTGCCTGGGGAATGCGTATACTAAAAACAATTATGTGTTGTCTATCTGAAATTCAAATTTAACCGGGAGTACTGTATTTTTTCTGGCAATCCTATCTATATGGTATCTGTTCCCTGAAGGACACATCATACAAAACTTAAAATGAACAAACAAAAAGCAACTAGGAAACATGTTCAAGGAGAGGATTACATTGGCAGGTGCCCCTCAAATATTTATTTTGAAGGATTTGAAGGAAAAGAGTATGGATGGACAAATGAGAAGATGAAGAATGAAGAACTTTATAATGACCAACAGGTGGAAGTTAAAGTTTAATATAGCAATTGCCAAATTTGGGAGTATTTAAGAACCTAAAGATGTCAATATTTTTATTGCTTTAATTGCTATTTATTTTTACTTGAAAATCTATATGTAGCCTACACAGGTTTGTTTGTTTGTTTGTTTGTTTTTTGTGGAATGGAGCATATCAATATGGAGTAAATCCATAGCATCAAATAATTTTGAATTGGTCAGTTAAGAACCAAATTAAGAGTGCCACAGAATCATATAACCATTTCTAGTGGATTTCTTTGATTAAGAAAATATTTAGCAAAAATCTCCCCTCAAAAAGATTTTCCAAAAAGTCTCCCCTCAGAAAGATTAACATAGGGAGTTTCAATCAAGCATTGCATGGACTATACTTATCTATATTATTATAGCATTATAGCATGATAATGTAATTAACATAGTATCCCCATTGCTCCTGAGATCCTGTAGGCATTTTAATGAAGAGAAGGAAAATACAGTACAGTGAGAAAGTACTCAGAGAACTTCTTTTAACAGATACTGGATTGTACAGGTTTCAATTTAAAAAAAGAGAGGAAGTCATTTCGGAACACAAAAAATGATGCTGTTGATTTCTGGTAAAGTCCTAAGAAGTGACCATAAATTAAACTCAAGTTGGCATGTTGTGAAATTTATCTTTAAGGGAGAAATTAAAATTTGCATACAGTATTACTTTAGGATCAATAAGGTATAAGTAGGGGAATTATAAATATAGACTAGATTTCAATTCTTCAGTGGTTTTATACTCCAATTGTGAATACTATGGAGAGGTGCTAAATCATATTTAAAATCTAATGAATTTATTTCATATGGATTTTGTCCATGCATCAGAATCTTCAGCATGGAAACAGTGTGTAAAACACAAGGAAATGAGAAAGTGAGAGGGAATATGAATAAAAGTGAAATTGAACATTCTGTTTTACAACCTAAAAGGAATGGGATACCCAAAATTAATAGCCATAGTAAACCAACTGCTTTTGAAAGCATGATTCACTTTAATAATAAACACTAACATGTATTGGGGGAGTTATTTCTGTTGAATACTTTTTTTAAAGCCTCTCAGTGGTTCAGTGGGTCCTGGTGAGCTTCAAATACTTGACATCACCTTGTACAGAGCAAGTTCTCTTGTTCAAAAGAAAATCTGCATTCAATGATCAAAGTTTAACTGGGCAGACTCCAAGAAAATGAGAGAAATAAGAAATGGGAAATAAAAATCCTAACTTAGATTATGTAGAAGAATTCTGAAATATCCAGCATTTACTGGCAGAACAAGTTGTCTGGAGACCAACATGGACTTTAGGATATGTGAAAAAGTTGCAAAGTATAACTATTTCAGCAAACAGAATCAAATCAAAAGGAAAAATCAGAGTAAGCTTAGAAAATGGAAAATCTATGTAATTTAAAGAGGGAGAATTTGATATTAAGCAAAAAACAGAAAAAAAAAAAAAACAACTCTTGGTCTACCTCTGGTTAATCATTTGATATAACCAATTATGGTACTCAATATTTTAACCAAAATTACCTGCATATGATTCACTCAAAACAAGTATATTGAGCCATAAAGTTTTTATTCCAACCAATAATTCATTCACATTCAGAGAACCTCTTAAAACGCATTTTGTTTTAATAAGTGTATTTAAGATGTGTGGCCAATTCGTCTGCACCAGGAAGCTGACACAGTCTTGCTCCACAGCTTCCAGTGTCCTGTGGGAAATATTTCTTACCCTATAGAGGTTCTCCTCAGCGACATTCTAGCAATTATTTCAATAAAGTTATCACAGGGGTGCTTCCCAAAGCTCGGCCGGCCACTGAGCTTTGATCGCACACACACACACATCTCTACACACAGCCGCACACGTCCTCTCGCTCTCTCTCCTGTGGTTATTCTGACCCAAGCCATACTCACAATGTTAGTGACATCTGGAGAGGCTCCGTTCTGCAGCAGAAGGAGGACAATGTTCAAGTGGCCCATGAAGGCAGCCACATGTATTGGTGTGAGGCCAGACTGCGAAACAAAGCGACAGCAGTTTTACTCCTCTGCACCGGTGGGGGCCTTGGGGCTTCTTCAGATAAATCAGACTCGGAGAGGACAGAAGATGGGTGGAAGGAAGGGGAAGAAGGAGTAAGACAAGGAATGTTTCGTGACAAGCTGAAACATTTTTCTACCTCTGTTATAGCTTGGATTGAAGCCCCATATTTCACCAGCAGTTCCATGACTTTGATGCGGTTTTTCTTGCAGGCAATGTGCAGTGGAGTAAAACCATTCTGTGCAAAAGACAATCAAGTTAGTTGAAAACATGCAGAAACGAGTCTCACACAACTCCATGCTGGCACACTGCAGGCAGTAATGCTACATCGTCACATAATGTTACCATTTCTTCAAATGCTGTAGCTGTTGGAGTTAGAGAGACAGTGATGGTGTATTCCTGGCGGCTTGTGTCATATGTGGGGGGCAGGTATGGCATTGTTGTGCGGTTACAGAGAAAACAAAAGGGACGTGGGCCTATTCTTCTAAGATGGAAGAAACACACATAATTATAGTTTAGTTCTAAAATGGTTTAAAGTATACTAATAGGACAGATTATGAAATGGCTTAAAGATGCTTCAAAGATAAGAATACATTTTTTTTTGATGATGGGCTATTTCTTAGAGCGAAAAATCATTACCTGTTTTATTTTGAAAATCTAAGATGTATGACTACCTCTATAATAAATGTTTCAGGTTAGCTACGACATTTTTTTAGGAAACAGGTGTTACAAATTAACAGAAATCATTATTTGTGTTGATCATTTTTTATAGCCAGAAGTTATACTGTTTATATTTAAAATGTTTTATGAGGAGTTGTTGCATGTTAGCAGAAATCATTATTTATGTTGATAATATCTTTATAGCCATGTTATATTTCTTATATTTTTAATATATTTTTATAACATGCCAATCAAGATACATTTTGTTTTAGAAAGAAATTAATAAGTGCTGAAATATTTTCAAAAATAGTATGAAGAATTTTTGAAATAACTGTAAGAAGATATCTCTTAAAAGCAAAGAAATGTGGAGAAATCTTTAAGGTACTTTTTAACTTTCCATACTAGGATAATGTGCAGGAATTGGGGGAAATTACATAAAAATTTGTTAACCCCATGCTTAATCCTTATGTGTTATGTTTAAGTATGATATTTTTATTTGAACAATGATGACTCTATATAGAATAGCTGTATCCATTCTGCTAGTTAACAATTTTGCATGTCCCAATAGGGACTTTTTATCAGAAAATATTTTGCTATATTAACAGTTCTTGGGAAAGTATATAATTTTCTTTAACCTATGACATTATTATTCACAACATTTTAAAACTAGTTTCCCATCTATTAGCTATGTAACAAGCCAGATATAAATAACCACATGTATAATGTAGCACTTAAAAGATCTTCAATGATTAGAGTATGATATCTTACAAGCTTATTGGCCACTATCCAATTAAAAATGAGTACTTTTTTCTTTATAAGAAAACAAATGTCATGTAATTGCACATAACCCAAAAAGTATAGTTGTTTCCCAAGCAACAATAAATAAGTTGATTCCAATGGAAAATTCCTCATAAAAGTAAGATCTAATATTTTCTAATTCTAATGCATTCTCTTAAATATTGATTGCCTGAAGACTAATTTAACTGACATAAACAAATAGAAAAAAGGATTTGCCTTTAGTTAGAGAATTAGGAAACAAGAGGCATAAATTAATACACTCCTAATATTTCCAATGATTACGGTTAAGATGTAAGAGCAGCAAGGAGACTTAATCACTATTAGACCGTGAGGGAAACAGAAGGTGCTCTAGGGACAACCACTTGCAGATTTCTCTTGAGCAACTGCTGAAATAGTTCATATAAAATGCTTCCTGAAGTAAAAAGATGAAAAGCATCACTTTTCTATTAGTCTATGGTTGAGTAATCAGGTCAATAAGGAACCTCTCCGAGTGAATTCTTTACAGCTTACATTTTACGTTACCTTACACAGTCAAATCTGTTCACTTTAAAACATTTTTCCCCCAAAGGTTATAAAGTTTAGCTTTTTTACAATTTTATTCTGACTCTATATAGAGATGTATAGAACTTATTTTTGTAACTGCCTATTTTGCAACTCCGATTTTCCATTTAAAAATGCTTATCACTCCAGAGGTTTCATATTATCTATGACTTGCTAATTATGGCAATGTTACCTGGGTGTTCTCTTAAACCTATCCCTGCCATTGTTTAACAGCAAACTGTGAAGGCATGAAGTAGGCAGGCAACTTGTGGGAGGTGACAAATTTAGAATTAATTGCGTATCTGTAACCATGCACTGCTGCTGTCTGCAATCATTGATCAATCAGTGTGGGTTTGCTGGTGTCAATCTGTGTTCATTTAACGTGGACTGGGCCAGGTTTACCAGGGCTCTGGCGTTCGGGTTGGCTCTCTTGTCCAGAAGAAGTTTGGTTACACGGTAGTGGCCACAGTGTGCAGCAACGTGGAGGGCCGTCAAGTAGTCCAAGGTGACGTCATCAACAGGCGCCTTGTGCTGGAGCAGGTGCTTCACACATTCCACGTGGTCTCCCTGCGCAGCCATGTGAAGTGGAGACAGCCCATTCTGCACATCAAAACCAAACCAGGCCCACATTTTAGTCATACTGAGTAATGTAAGAGAGAGAAAGACATATCATATGGTATCACTTATAGGTGGAATCTAGAAAAAGGGCACAGATGAACTTATTTACAAAACAGAAGCAGAATCACAGATGCAGAGAACAAACTTAAGGTTATGGAGGGATAAGGGTGGAAGAGGGATAAATTGGGGGATTGAAGTTGATATATACACACTACTAAAAATAAATAGATAATTAATAAGGACCTATTGTGTAGCATAGGCACTCTACTCAATACTCTGCAATGGCCTATATGGGAAAAGAATCTAAAAAACAGAGGGTGTATGTATAACTGACTCACTTTGCTGAAATTAACACTCACATCTGAAATTAACATAACACTGAGAATCAACAATACTCTAATAAAATTTTTTTCACAAAGAAGTTTGAAGGAAAATGAAAATGTACAGAATAATCAGATGGCAGGGAAAATACAGTGTGCAGTCAGGCAGCATCAGGCTGACTCAGGGATCACAGGGATCATCAGGGATTACAAAGTTAAAGAGAGCCCCATTCAGCCTCAAAAATGGGAGTTGGACTTAATCAGGGTGAAATGTAGCAAGTGTGTATGAGTATGTCAGGAAGTGGTACAAGTAACCAGGGAATTCCTGGTGCATAGAGGTGAGGGCATAAGGTGAATGAGGGACAGTTCAACACCTGGCTAATGGCACCGGCACAATAAACACTTTTCTGGAGTTGGGCTTCTGGAGAGTATTCACTGAAACAGAGAAGGAGGTGGTTTGACAAAGGGGAGGTTAAACACAAAAATTACAGAGGCTTCACAGTGACCAAATGGAGAGGCCAAGTGTGAGGATCATCTACTGCTCTCACCAAGATTGTTAAAATCACCAATTAGAACAGGGGTTGTGGGGACTTCCCTGTTGGTCCAGTGGCTAAGACCCGACACTCTCAATGCAAGAGGCCCAGGTTTGATCCCTGGTCATGGACTCGATCTTGCATCACAACTAAGACCCAGTGCATCCAAATAAATAATAGATACATGTTTTGTGTTGTGTTTTTTTTTAAAGGATGAGTTGTAGAGAAGAGTCACAGTTTACTGAGAATTTGAATTTTCAAAGAAAGAGGGAGGGTGACAACTAAATAGATGAATATTTGCTTGAAGGAGGAATAAAAGATGATACAAAGCTGGGAGATATGGAGAGGGAGGGAAGCTAGTCTGGTATTAGTTGCCTTGGCCCTTTCCAGGCTAGTATTGTCACCTCACTCCAAGATGGCTAATTCACTTTCTTCTGTTCCTTACCATAAACATAGTCCTACTTTTTGTAGCTAACTCCTTCTCTATCTTACCCACGTAAATTCCGAGCTTCTTGAAACTACAGATGGCATATTATTTTTCTTGATAGTCCCTTGGTGCTCAGAACACTGCTTGGCACACTGCAGCTACTCACTACGATAGACTGATGATGCACGTGTGCATGCATGCTCAATCGTTTCAATCACGTCTGACTCTCTGCAACACTAAGGACTGTAGCCCACCAGGATCCGCTCTCCATGAGATTCTCCAGGCAAGAATACTGGAGTGGTTTGCCAAACCCTTCTCCAGGGGATCTTCCTGACACAGGGGTCAAACCTGTGTCTCCTGGATCTCGTGTATTGCAAGCAGATACTTTACCCACTGAGTCTCCTGAGAAGACCAGTTTGATGATATATGAATGATATCTGATTTTTACAAGTAGGCCATTAAAAAATTCCATCAAGGTAATCCATAGTCCTCATTAGTGATTACAATTACAGGCGAATTCTGCAGATGAGATTATTTTATAGTTTGTGGACTGGCCTATCTGCCTACCCTCCATTTGATACAGGTCTTTTATTAGTTATAGCATGACCAGTGTGAAACTTTGTTCCTTCCATTTAAATTTCAATCTATTTCCTCAACAAAAATTTTCCTTAATTATGTATGCATTACCCAGCCCCAAAGGTTGCATTTTAAAGGCAGATCTCTACAACATTCATAGCATAGATATGAGAATGAAAATGATGCAGATGATTTATTCTTTGTCTTCATATACTTCTGATTTGAAACCACTCTTTCAGGACCTATGAGGCACATCTCTAAAGACTGAGTTCATTCTATACAAATTTTGAACCTGTGGGCTGGGTTTTGCTCCAATGATTTCAATTAAATATTTAATTATAACATAAGTTGAAAAATATGTACTTGTGTACTACCTTATTTTTCTCAGCTTACCCTAGTTACAGCAGCAGTTGATATGAATCATGTTCAAAGGATGGGAGAAATGCAATAGGGAGAAAATAAAAGAAATGCCCCCTGTCTAAATTTCTGCTCTATTTAAGGATCCAAGTGTTGTTACATTTCCCATTAAATAACTCTGTGTGATTATTTGCAAACTGTGCCTCACAATATCTTTTGGTAACCCAAAGAAAATATCCAATAAATCAGCTCATCACTCTGTTTCTATTTGTATGGATAAGAGTTTTCCTCATGGCTATGAACATCGATGAAATGAGACCAAAATAAATGTACTATGTACTATAGTACCAAATAGATGTACTATGCCATAGAGAACAATATGCTTGTTTAATGGTTCTCTGTAGCTAGACTATCCTGACTTTTGCTTTTCACATCACCTATTAATCCCAATTATAATCAACCAACACCACTGGTGAGTAATTCTTTTTAATAGTACTGTCTAAGAAATAAACATTGGACAGCTTAACCTATACTATCTTTTCTTGTATTGCTACTTGTACTTCTTTAAAACATAATTTTATATGAGTTTTACAGCCATCTCAGAGTATCATAAAAATGTAGACTAACAATGTTAAGAGACGTTATCACATATATAATATCCTCATTTACACAGAATACAGTAATATTCACATTTCTATCTACAGAGAGAACAGCAGGTAAAAATACAGAAATAATTGGAAGTTATACATTTAATATAAAATAAAGTTGGCTTAAAACTCAACACTCAGAAAACTAAGATCACAGCATCCAGTCCCATCACTTCATGGCAAATAGATGGGGAAACAGTGGAAACAGTGTCAAACTTTATTTTGGGGGGCTCCAAAATCACTGCAGATGGTGACTGCAGCCATGAAATTAAAAGATGCTTACTCCCTGGAAGAAAAGTTATGACCAATATAGACAGCATACTAAAAAGCAGAGACATTACTTTGCCAACAAAGGTCTGTCTAGTCAAGGCTATAGTTTATCCAGTAGTCATATATGGATGTGGGAGTTTGACTATAAAGAAAGCTGAGTGCCAAAGAATTGATGCTTTTGAGCTGTGGTGTTGGAGAAGACTCTTCAGAGTCCCTTAAACTGAAGGAGATACAACCAGTCCATCTTAAAGGAAATCAATCCTGAATATTCATTGGAAGGACTCATGTTGAATGAAACTCCAATACTTTGGCCACCTGATGTGAAGAACTGACTCACTGGAAAAGACCCTGCTGCTGGGAAAGATTGAGGGCAGGAGGAGAAGGGGAGGACAGAGGATCAGATGGTTGGATGTCATCGCCGACTCAATGGACATGAGTTTGAGTAAACTCTGGAGTTGGTGATAGACAGGGAGGCCTGGCGTGCTGCAGTCCATGACGTCACAAAGAGTTGGACATGACTGAGAGATTCAACTGAACTGACACATCTAATACACCTCAATGCATGTATTTTTTAAAATAATTTCTAAAGTTTGATACCTACAACTCATTCCTCAAACACAACTATTGAGGAACTAGAATGTGCTCAGCTGATGCTTTGATTTCAAGAATAGATATTATCAAAAAATGTATTAAAGAGTTTGCTGGACACCGTCTTCCTCGTAACAACTCACCTTCGTCCTTGCCAGCAAGGGAGCGCCCCGCTCCAGCAGAAGCTCCACCACTTGGTCATGACCGCTTCTTGCAGCACAATGAAGGGGTGTCAACCCATCCTGCCAAAAGAATGAAAGACAGGCCTGAGTTCACTTAAAACAAACCAACCAAGATTGGATCTACTGCCATCTTGAAGAGAGGGTTTCCTAAATTCAGTCCCAGTGACTCAGATCAGTTAAGTGACAGAGAAGAAAACTTAAGAAAGAAAACAAGATAGAGAGATCTTGATAGAGAGAAAGAGAAAGGCAAAGACAAAACAGAAAGAGGGAGAGAAAGAGAAATCCCATGTGTGGAGGTTCAACATAAAAAATAAAAAATAAAAAGAAACTGTGGCTGGTCATGAATTTGCATATTTAGGAAGCTGGAGAAGCAAAGTGTGCTGCATTTGTTGAACTTCAAAATCCTACTAGCCTGGAGCCACCCCCAGAGATGATATTTGATGATTCTATTTTCATTCTGGTTATTCTAACACAGCTCCTAAAAATTCTTCTTAATCTAACTTGTCCATCTATCTTCTCTCTTGATTGGTCACTTTTGATAAATTCTTCTGAAATGCTCCATGAGGCTTATAAAAAAAAAAAAGGGTCATTTTTTTTCACCTTCTCCTAAAGGTTTCTGCTCATATTTTCATCATTTTACAAAATACATAATTATTTTTCAAAGATTAAATTTATTATCAGTAAATAGCATTAAAATACTGTCAAAATTATGACAAAACTGCATGTTATGCTATTTATAAAACTTTCTGACCTTGATAATGTCACAGGTAGTTTTTAACTCTAGGGCAATCTCCAATACTTTGGCCACCTGATGTGAAGAACTGACTCATTGGAAAAGACCCTGATGCTGGGAAAGATTGAAGGCAGGAGGAGAAGGGAACGACAGAGGATGAGATGGTTGGATGGCCACATTGACTCGATGGACGTGAGTTTGAGCAAGCTTCAGTAGTTGGTGATGGACAGGGAAACTTGGCGTGCTGCAGTCCATGGGGTCGCAAAGAGTCAGACATGACTGAGCAACTGAACTGAACTGAATCTCCAAGTACCCTCTGTCTTTTGGGCTTTATGGGTAACATGGCCCAAGAGCACAATAGATGGAAAATATGGTATAAGATATATAAAACAAGATATAAGAACAATGGGTAAGAAGCAAAACAGAAAATAAAACCCTGAGTACATAAATTTACTAGTGATTTCAGATTTAAAGGGAAAAAGAAAAAAAAAGGATCGTCTCAGGAAAAGAGGTTGAGAAGATATGCAGTGTTTGAGAAAATGAGGGATGACAAGAAGTTAAGAGGACTTTAGAAGCTTCTGATTTATCCAGAATTTTAATGGGCCTATCTTTTGTGTTTCTGCTTCAATGACTGCTATCTCTGGGTTATGTTTTCCTCCTAATGAATATCATTCATCTGGTTTGCAACACTCTTCCTGGTAAAACATTCTGTGATGTCTAAGCTAGCTACCCAGATCTGTGCTCTACCCTTCTCCACTGTGGGCTACCCTGCCCCCTGGCTTCTGGCTGGGGTTGGCCAATGGGATACACAGCAAGATATGGAAGCAAATTCCTGAAGGGTCTGCTGGGTCTGGCAGTGACTCTTTAACCAAGTGTGCACTCCTACCAAAGCAGCCTTCCGTGTACAGCCCTCTCCTTTGAAGGGCAGGTGACCTCTTCTACTTCTCACCTTTCAGACCTAGGGTTGGTAATGAGCCCTGTGGGCAACTAGCCCCAGGGATATGCCACCTTCCCTGTTGCCTCCACTTCAGTCCAGCTACAATGGTGTAAATAAGCCCTTGAATAATCTCTAGTCAAATTATCAAATTTGAGTGTGTCCTCCGATTTTGGCTAGGACCTTAATGATAACTATTCCTTGCTTTGTTAAATCTTTTTGGCCAGTATTGAGATACTAGCAACCAAAATAGAACCCTGCAGTTTTGGGGTATCTGAGAATTAGCATGAAAAGACTGTCTTCTCTGCTATATATATATATATATATATATATATATATATATATACTACTGCAGTTGAGATGCCAATTAATTTTAAAGTTTGCCAAAAAGAACTTAAAAGAAAAATTGTGTGGGCAAGGTGATTACCATGATGACGCATTTGTACACTGGTACCAGTGACTGGTGGTGGACATACTGAGCACTGGTTGCTCTATTATAAGTGAAATAGCAATTAGATGCAACTTTATATCTCAAAAATATTCTTGGTGGGGGCTTCATGGAGATCTAGAGCTTGAGAAATCCAACACAGTAAATGAAGACATGATGCACACAGTCTGGCATGTCCAGTGGTCTCTGGAACCACTGAGCTCTGGGTGTGCGTGTGTCTCGGATCAACCCAGATTCTGGGTGAATCTGCCTGAGGCTCTGGGTGAATCTGCCTGAGGCTCAGCTTCACGATATGTTGAATGAGGATGGTTTTTCTTACCCAGTTTAACTTACAGCCTTGTTCGAAAGATGAAGGGATGCTATTTTAAATCACTTTTAGAAAAGGCAGAGTATTGCTTTCTAAAGATTATATGAAATATTCATTGCATAATCATTTTGAAACCTCCAAAATGCTCAGAATAATAGGAAAATATGGAGAATACTTAATAAACCCACCAGAATATCAAGGAGCAGTAAGGGTTAAATAATTGGTTCTACTAATAAATATTACAATTTAGTGATGTAATTTATCTGCCTGTATAAATGATATGTAAATTGTATCAAATTCAAGTTGCCCAACATTATCAATCTGGGAAGATTTTGGATATATTCTAAAAAGTACAGTGTCTCATCCCCTGCCCCAAATCTTTATCGAGATGTTTTATATTCAAGAATGTTTTAAACTCTTTTTACTCTTAGGAGCTATTACCGGTTCATTACCCTTTTTTTTTTTTTACTTACATTCCTAAGACTGTATTTGAAGATTACCTTTTCTCCCGCTTCAGAGGCCCCTTCCGTGTGTTCTCTTCCCCCCACCACACTGGAATCATTCAAATCACACCGCGATGTATGTAATCCTTAAAAGGACACCATGTATCTGGCTAGGAACCGACAGCATTAGCTTCTTACAACCATTTCTCTTCTTATCTTTTCCTCTCCTCCCTGTCAGCTTAGATTATTCTTCCAGCAATGTATCCTGAAGTCTATGTGTTAATATAAGCTCTGCTAATTACTAAGCTGTGTGTCCTTGGTTAAGTTATATAACTCCTCTGAAACTCATTTTTCACATTGGTAGTCTCATTTCTCAATTAAAACCACCATATTTTCTCAACAAGAAAACAATAATACTTGGTAGGTTGTTAGGAAGATGAATTAAGATGATATTAGCATAGTACTTAACAGGGTGCCTAGAAAAGCATGTGTATATGATAACTTATAGCCACTACTACTACTTTAATTATTACTTCTAATAATAAGTAGCAAGGGTGATCTCTTTTTTTGATGCATTGTTTTTCATTTATCATCCTTTAATGTTTTTTGTATATTTTTATTGCTTGCATTGAAATACATATTTCAACATTTTAACCATAATCCTTATAGGAAGTATTTCCACATTTAGATAAAAATAAGTTTAAGAATAAAAAGAATAATGCCTTTAATAAAAGTTGAGTTAATAATATCATGTTTAACTAGCTATAACATTTGTTTTAACATGAAAATGAGGTTTTTCAGACACTAGTAAACCAAGGTTCTGGTTAAAATGTCTTAGAGTTTCACATGAGATTCTAGTCAATGATGAGAATACCTCTGAGATGCAAAATGTCTCAATGACTGACATACTGCCGGTGAAAGTGGTGAGAAATTATGGGTATGATTTTTTAAATTGCCCCAAAGTCTTTACATATAATATTACAGAATAACATTTATATTATTTAAAATTCATCTATAGACACATTATTATATTACCTAAAAAGATAGTCAAAAACAAATACAACATTTTTAAATTTTAAAATATATTTTTAAAGGACAAAAGAAAAAACAAACCATGCATTGGCCTCCTGATTCTAGACATAGTCCTGGATTTTCAGCATTTACCTCTATGAGATTTTACTTTTGGTAAGAAGGATACAGGTCTAATAATTATAGCCCAAACCTAAAGAATGTAATAGCTTTTAAAATTCTACTTGAGAAATGAGGAAATGTTTTCACTTACGGGAACAGCTCAGTGCCACCTTCAGTATTGTGACTGATCCCACGGTACACTGGAATCAGCTTGCGCAAATCGGTGAGAGTCAATTTTTTGCCTAGCTTTTCTCAGTTCTGCGTCAGTGATATGACATTGGTAGCTCTAGTTGGCCATGATAGAAGTATGGAAGTATTTACACCATGCGAATCACCAGAGGGAAAGGCTACAAATCAGAGTCTATAGTTTTTTGAAGAGCTTATTATTAAACTTTTACCAGTATGCTGCTAACCCTTGGGTATTCTTGATATGCATCTCTGAGTACAGAGATCTAGTCTGTCTTTGTTAACAGCTGTATCACTAGGGTTCATAACATCAGGTAGGAAATCAGTAATTATTTATTTAAGGAAGGAATGAACAGAATGTCTGCACAATGTGTACAATTAGAAAGTCTATTTTCACTTTATAAATTCCTGAGTGAAATTCTATTTATTTGCTATATCTAAAAGCTACACTGGGTGAAATACAGTCCAAATATTCCCTGTAAGAAGAAGAAAGCAATGCTTACACTGACAGAACCAGCATAAAAATCCATTTCTCAGAACCCTTTCTATGAAAAAGCAATGCTCATTTGCAGTTACAGTTTTAAACCATATAGTGTTAAGTGTTAGTGTTAGTCACTCAGTCGTGCCCGACTCTTTGTGACCCAATGGACTGCAGCCCACCAGGCTCCTCCGTCCTTAGTCCTTGAGATTTTCCAGGCAAGGATACTGGAGTGGGTTGCCATTTCCTTCTCCAGGGGATCTTCCCAACCCAGGGATCAAACCCGGGTTTCCTGCACTGCAGGCAGACTCTTTACCAACTGAGCTACAAGGGAAGCCTTTTAAATCATATACGCAAATGTATGAAGGGCAAGCAAATTAGAGCATCTTGTAAAGGACAAAGCAAATATTGTGATGATCAATAAAAACAAAATCAATCGCCTCCATAATGAATGAATATACCGGAAAAGCATTAGCAAGAGTAACATGCATCCCTAAAACACTGGCGAAGATAATTTTTTTTGCATTTCAAAGTGCTATCTTTACACTGGTCCTCTCAGTTACTAGAGAGTCTCAATAGAGACACACAGGTCAGTGTAAAGGGACTCATTATGTAAATAATGGATTTAAAGAAGGAGGCACCGAAACTCTTTCTTTCAAATACAGAGAACAAGTAAGCAAAGCATGTGACACTATATGTAATTATTCCAATTTCTGCATACCTACAGCATAGCAAGAGAAAAGGCAAGCCCTCAAAGCAAAGGGCAGAAACCACATAAAACCCTGATGAAAGACACTAGACATCACAGCAGAGATCTTGACAGACAAAGCAAACAATTTCAGAGTTCCCACATGATGACCCAAGTGCTCTGGACCAAATGTCGTAGAGAAATGAGATGTAAAAAGCAACGTAGTCTAAAGTCATTAAAAACCAAAATGTATAGTCTGGGACTGGTGTAGTTTCTGAAAGCTCAAAGATGATGATTTATTAAAATATTTTTTAGTCTTAAGATTTGCAAGGGAATTAGATCTCTATTCCTTCGACTATGAGAAAGCAAAGCCCCAGAATTAAACAAAGTGATAATAAAATATCATAAGGGACATATTCTATCTACTAACTTATATAGACTTCTTCCACCATACATTTCAGAATTTTACATAATAGGGATGTTTAAAGTTTTGCTTAAGTCTATGAGTAATCAAATGTACTCGAGAATTAACACTAAAGTACTAGTTTAATGTTTAAGCAAGTAATTGTACATCATTTCCATAACATGATAAAAATTATGAGTAGCTAAGTAATTTATTGGTAGTTCAGCTGGTAAAGAATCCACAATGAAGGAGAACCTGGTTTGCTTTCTGGGCCAGGAAGATTCTCTGGAGAAGGGATAGGCTACCCATTCCAGTAATTTTGGGTTTCTCTGGTGGCTCAGATGGTAAAGAATCCACCTGCAATGTAGGAGACGTGGGTTTGATCCCTGGACTGGGAAGATCCCCTGAAGGAGGGCATGGTAACCCACTCCAGTATTCTTGCCTGGAGAATCCCCATGGACAGAGGAGCCTGGTGGGCTATAGTCCATGGGCTGCAAAGAGTCAGACACAACTGAGCGACTAACCACAAAACGCTTAAAAAAATACCTAAGAGTTGATTCTCACACAGCCCTATGAGGCAGGTAGTATTATTAGCCTAACTAAGTTTAGAAAAGACAAGTAAAAGGTTAATATCACTCAGCTAGTAAGCAGAAGGTAGGATTTGAAATCAAGTATTCTGCATTCGGAGTCTGCACTTTAAACAGTCCTTTGTCCTGCTATCTTATTATCTAGTTTTGGGGACTGCATAAAAACTCAGAGCTATATTTCACTCAAAAAATTTGAAATGAATGAAGGGCACTGCCTCTTGGCAAGTTGACATGAGTAAACGTGCAACCTAGCAATAACTGTATGCCTTTTTTCCCATAAGCATAACCAGAGATCTCCTGCTCAGATCCCTACAGTATAACCAGTTAAGAAAAACGACTTAGGAACTGAAAAGTTCAACCCAAAAGATGTTCAACATGTTTTAAAGTATTTCTATGTAAAAACCACACTTTCGTAGCTTAATGTGTCCTAATGAGTCTGGGCTCTTGATATTTATGACTAGCCAAATCACAGATGAGCAAGTTCAATCTTTGATCTTTGTGCCCAGAAAATCAGGAAGCAAGAACTTGAAAAACTGTCTCATTGAGGAGCTAGCATTTTGCTTCTCTGGGTACTTATGATCAAATATTAATGCCACTTTATCATGTAAAACCTTTATATAATGTATGAATTTTAAATCAAATCCAAGAAGGTGATTTCCTTGAAAATGCATTGCTTGTGTTTAGGGACTGGCATTTTAAAGTGCCTATTAAAAGAATACAAAAAATAATAATGGTAGGAAATTCAAAGAACAGAGACACTCACCCTAGTTTTGGCATCAATCTGACCACCGCGATCCAGTAGGAGCTTCACCATGTTTGTGTTTCCCCTTTTGGAAGCCACATGCAGAGGAGTGATTCCATTCTACAAAGTGGAGAGACCAAACAAGAGCATGTTGGGTGTGACAGGGCATGGTGGTGATGGCTTGGTGCTGAAGAGCACAAAGGAGATTGTGACCTATTTTGCAATTTTATCCAAGGTTTCTATGGCTTCAATGCTTTTGATTTTTAAGGAACAAAAAAAGCACACAAACTACATAGCACTATAGAGAATGAAAAACATAATAAAACTGCATAACTAAGTTAATCAATAACTACAACATATGTACTGAATCTACACATCACAGTCAAGACACAAAGGAAGCAATTTTGCGTAACAGAAGCAAAATTTCAGATCCTACCTAGTCCAAAGTCTATCTTTCTTAAAACATTCATGCACTTAAAGATTCTGGGATCCTAAAGTTTGCTATGCTTAAAAATGGAATATACATATGCCAATAAATACCCAGTGGAAAAGTGATTCTTAAAAACATCTTCAGAATAATTCAGAATGAAAAACTTGAAAATAAGTCAATACAGTTTCAGGGCAGAAGACTTCTAAGGACAAAAACACTGTAAGCAGGAATTATATGTATTTCTTTTCTTGGCTATTCTATAATCATCATGATGTCAAGGATATGTAACTGATTTTTTGGTATGCTATGATTTTGCAAAATCAAGTATTGCATTTACAGTATATTAAGTATACTGAATTTTATATCTGTCATGTAAGTGAATTCTTTCCAATGAAAGTATACCATTAAACCTATAACACATCATAATATCTTTAGCTAATAAGACTCCTCATATGACCAAATTCTCAATTTATTTTAAAAAATCCATGTCAAATTATGTTCCCTATAATCACTGTTAGGACACAGTATAAATGTACTTATATATTTTATACTGAACATTTTAACAGTTTTTTGTTGACTTGAAGCTTCTCATTCACGATTCATGGTGTGACCTTTAAATGTAACTGCTCATATTGATGTCAGAATCAGCATCCTCCTTATCGAAAATGATCTGGGTGCATGTGAATTTACACACTACTTTTCACTTCCTGGCTCATAATGACTTCCTAAGATTTGAAGAGAAAAGAAAAAAAGGAAATCTAATTTCTCCAGCACAGATAAATCCATTAAGAAAAAAATAAATAAAATCTTTATCACTGTTTATTTTTACTTTAGTGAAATGCCAAATTCCCTGGCAGTCCAGTGGTTAGGACACTTTAACTGCTGAGGGCTCAGTTTAATCCCTGCTCAGGGAACCAAGATGCTGCAAGCCACACAATATAGCCAATCAACCAATAAATTAAATTAAAAGAGAAACTATTTGAATCCATACCCTGGCTGTGAAGTCCACAGCAGCTCCCCGGTTTAGAAGAAGAGTTGCCACGTTGACGTTTCCATAGTGGGCAGCGATGTGCAAAGGGGTGAATCCACTCTATGGAAAGCAAAGAAAACAGCAGTCAGTAAAGCATTTTACCGCCATGTGTTTTAGTCACTGGATTAGTGAAGAAAATCATATGGTAACTGTCTACCTAACATGTGGGCAAAGTAAATCAGGTCATAAATGCTTTAATAAGATTTTTAAGTTTGAGTGGTATTATTTAAATTTAGTGGTAAATAAGTCAACATAGAAATAAGTAAAATATCCTATATTTCTTGGCAACATTATTTCTAATTACTATAACAATGTATTTATTTATGAGATTGGTTGTTTATATAAAACCATGTTTCCTGAGTTGATTTAGCTTTAAAGCAAAACAAAATATGATTAAACAACAGTATTTTTTCAGCCATAGAATATAACTATGAATAAAGAATGTTTTTCCCAAGAAAACTTCACATCTTCTATTTTTAAAATTTGTGTTTTAGTTTGGGTGTTTTTCAAAATGAAAAATAGCATTGGTTGATATTGAATCTTTGGAACTATGAATATATTGTGAGAAATTCTTACAGAAGATATACAATTTCATCCCACATCATTCATACTATCCTGTTATTTCTATCCTCTTTAACAACTGAGTTTTGTCAGTCTATATTGTTATGAAAAAAAGTTTAAAAAGCAATAGTTAAACAATACAATAGAATAAATATGAATATAAAATAAAAAATTAAGTGGAATCCAAATTTGAATTTAATTAAAATAAATTTTATCAGTAAGACTAATATAAAAAATAAATTAAATCATATGAGCATTAGAGAATGGTTTACTCTGAGTGTTTTAAAAATGAGTCTGAAAATCTTAAATAGAGAAAAGCATATTTCCTTTCATTTTTGCTAATGAAAGCGTAGTTAGAAATTTCTGCCATTTTCACAGCAGAAGCATATTGATTCTTTTCTTATTTACTGTATTAAAAAAAGCATTGTTCCTGCTCTCCATAATTTCCATTGCTTAATAAAAATAACAGGAACAATAAAGACTGTTCCTGTAAAGCTGGGTATCAAATCCTGCAGTTCTGAGACCATTTTGCATTGCCCTCTTTTGTTTGAAATGAATTTTGATATACACAATATTGTTCTTAAGAAATGTTACTCACATCACAACCATTATTTTCCTATTCACTTAGTGACTTTGCTTTTAAAATGGCCTAAATAAGTATTCAGATACCTTAGGTAACAGAAATTCCTCTGTGCTAGTAGCCAAATTAGCTGCAAATAATTTCTGACTCTAGCGAAGCAAGATACAAAATAAGAATAGCAACTATGAATCCAAAGCCTACGCTTATAGTCATGATATTTTTATTTTGTGTCTACATGATGCCAAATATTCATGTCAATACAGAAGAAAAAAAATCAGCCTACAACCTGGGGGCTATTTTACAAAATGTCAAACTTTAATATTTTAGGAAATAATTGACTAGATGTTTTTCATTTTTATCTTGATATTTCCTGTCACCCAGTCATATCCTGAACATGTATCTATTATTTGAGTTACAATTTAATTTCAGAAAAACACAGAGATCACTGATGAATCATTTTCAAATCATTCAAGTATAATAATATTATTTTCCCATTTTCAGAAATAAACTAATTTATTGCTTGACACAGCCTCATTGAAAATCCACAGTGATGCCTCAGGCTGTGACTTTTGGATTAGCATGAGGCTGGCGTAAGCCCCTCAGGAATCCTTCCCTGATTAACAGGGAGATGGAAGGCTCAGGTCACGATTCTACAGGACTATGGACGAATGGGTTTCTCTTCTTTGTTATTCTACTGTCCTTGAAGAAACACTTCTAACTCAGTACGTATCTACTCGAATTGCTGCATAATGATTAGAACCAACACTGCTTTCAAAAACGTAAATAATTACCAAAAATCACTTAAAAGTAAAAATATTAAAATCAGTAATTAAGATATATCAATTTGTATTATTCCAGTCTTGAGCAATTTCACCAAGCAGTTGGGCATTTTTTAAAGTCTCTGGCCTAAGATTTGGAACAGAAGAAATGATATGAATAATTTAAGTCTATTCACATCTCAATGGATAAACTTGTCAATAAACAGGTATTAGTTTTAGAAATACACTACTTATACTAAGCACAAATGCTCAAAATCCCCATAGGTCCACAACCCAGTGATCATATGAAATGTTAATCTAGAGAACTTTCTCAGCAAAGTGAAAATCATCTACAGAAACAGTCACTTGCCTTTGAAGGTTAAATTTTATAATACAGCTTAATTTTTACAATACACTTTCAACAGATTTTGTATTAGTGCCTCTTGATAGCAACAAAGAGAGACCACTACACACACGCACTCAGACATACTCTCTCTCTCACACACACACACTCTAAACCAAATGCTCTTATTGATTTTGTTGGTGGATGGGACTTATTTAGGTATGTGGAAAACAGATGATTTCATAACAACTATTATCAGATAGCAAGATGATGAAAATATTTTGTTCATGATATGCTCAACATTACTGATTATATGGAACGTGGTTAAAAAAATACAAAAAAGGGCAGTTGTAATTAGATAAGAGGATGAAACACTGGCAGAGCAACCTCGTTAAATTACACTTCACTAGATTCTAAATGGAGAATTCTCATTAAGAGAAGGAGGTCACATCTCTCATTGGCAAAAAGTTAATAATAAAGCTCACTTAGTAAAATAAATATTATGGAACAGTATTGTTTCATGCTCTACTCTAATGAGCTATTTAAATAGTTATACTGATTAATAATGTTTCAAAAATATGTTATATTAAAATTTTTGAATTACCTATTTGCCCTAATTATACACAAAGTTTCCAAATTAATTTCCTAATAATGAAAGTTCTAATCATTAGTATGAATTAGTGAGCATTTATTCTAATTGGACAAAAAATACAATAAAATTTTTTTAAAGATATATTTTGGTATAACCGCAATACTGTACCTCGGTTGTCCTATTCACCATCATCTGAAGCAGTGTTGTGTGGGGAAAAGAGGGAAGATATTACACAGTGCAAAATTAAGGAAACAATCAACCTGCTCTCTGCAATTGGCTACACCATTCCAGCATGCCAAAATGCATTCTATTTAGCAAAGGCAACCATAACACTATACAATTGTATCTTTCTATTTCTGTTCCTGTTATTTTTTATCATAAATAGAATAAATAAGAAGATTTCTAAAAAGCTTCACCTTTTAAAGAAAATTATCTTATAGGGTTCTTTTTTTGTTCTCTTGCTGTACCCAGTAGACAGTCCCCTTTATTCTGAAATACCTCTGAAAGTAACTTATCTCTTTTGATGACCAGAAGTAATTTTGCATTATCACCATGGCCTACTTCTTTATCATCCCCCAGGAGGAAGCCGGCAGCTGAAGAGTTCCTGTCCACAAATACATGCAGCTTTTACCTTGGACTGTACGTCAGCGTTGTGATCGTTCTGAAGCAGGAGGGCGGCAGATTTGGTGTCATCTTTCCTGGCTGCAATATGCAGAGCTGGCAGCCTCACCTTCCCTTTGGTGTCGTTCTCCAGGAGGATGGCCACTGCCTGGTTGTGTCCCTGCTGGAGCGCCACCGCCAGGGGCGTAAAGCCATCCTGGGAAGACAGAAGGAAAAAATTTCCATCAACTTTGGGAAGCCTGGGATTCAACTCCAAGAAACAGTGCATCTAATTTTCAAATTAAAGATTAAGATTGACAAAAACATTGGAAGGAATAAATCTTACTGTGAAGACTGCAGCAAATTATAGTCATTTATTATACTATGTACTGGCTTCATCAGATAGTTTAAAATATCTGTTCTATATATATTTTTTAAAACATCTGCATTTCCTAATGAAGCATACTGCACACAGGATATGCTCAATTATGTTTTGAATCTGAAAATAAAAATTAGAAGCAACCCAAAGTGATGCCTGCTTATACAAGGAAAACTGTGGGAAGGGGAGAAATAATGAAAACCAAGTCTGACTGATATAGTAGCCAACACAGGGAAATAAATGACATGATTAACTTTGCAAAGCTGCTAAATATCTCTGTATTGATTAGGGAAAACAACAACTGTTAATGGGATGGTCTATTCCCAATTAATTTGGGAAACCTGGGACATAATATGATCTAAAATTCTTTGGCAAATAAGGCTAATTCATTAATTTTGCACTTAGTTGAATTATATAATGTCTTTTGAATATAAAATTGTGCTAAATAATGTAGAAAATCAGCCTTTCACTTTAAAACTTAAAAAAAAATTAAAGAAATAGCACAGATCATCAAAGTTAGAGGAGTCTTAGTGGTAGATGGATAGCCATGCTGGAAAACTGGGAAGCTATATTTTCTCTCTGGAAACATGTATTCAAAAATGGAAAGGTGACAAGTGGAAAAAAATATATACACTCTAGGCTCTGTTAATGTGAAAACCTCCCTTAATTCACAAAAGCTTGAAATAAGTCTCAGAGTTAAAAGTTTCCATTCATAGAAGAGACAAGAGGAATTGGATGGGACCTCTAACAAATGCATACCAGAGACAATGGCTATTTAACCGCATCTAACTGCTCCATTTGTTTCCAAGAGTAATTTTTAAAAAGGTAACTTAGGATTTCCCTGGTGGCTCAGTGGTAAAGAATCCTGCCTGCCATTGGAGGAGACACGGGTTTGATCCCTGGTCCAGGAAGATCCCGCATGCTGTCAGCAATGAGGCCCGTGCACCATAACTATTGAGCCTGTGCTCTATAGCGCAAGAACTGCAATTATTGAGCCCACAGGCCACAACTACCCAAGCCCACGCGCCCTAGATCCCGGGATCCGCAGCAAGAGAAGCTGCCACAAAGAGAAGCTTGCGCAGTGCAATGAAGGCAGCCTCCGCGTGCCACAACTAGAGAAAAAGCTTGCGCAGCAATGAAGGCCCAGCACAACCAAAAATAAGTGAATTAATTAGCTAACTTTTAAAAAAGGTAACTGTAGACTTTGGAGGGAAAATTATTTTCCTCAAGTGTACATATCATATATGCACTACTCTTAGGGGAAGCACACTGATTGAAACCGCCCACCTTGGCCAGGCACCAGAGTAACCATTTGCATGAGTTGTTTTACTACAGGAGATCCTGATAAGGAATACGGAACTAATAAGCCACCACCAACCGGAAGAGTTCGGGAAGGGTGGAAAGGAGACACTGCGTGTCCGTCCACTTCCCAGAAGCCCTCTCACTAGCATCCATCTTGGCTGTGACGTGTGCGCCACCAGGAAAGACTCTGAATTAGAGTGATTGGCCAAAGACCACCCGGAAACTAATCCCATCACCATAAAACCCGAGACTGCAAGCCACGCGGCAGAGCAGTTCTACTGGGTTCCCTTACCCTACTGCTCTCCACCCAGGTGCCCTTTCCTAATAAAATATCTTGCTTTGTCAGCACATGTGTCTCCTCCGACAATTCATTTCCGAGTGTTAGACAAGAGCCCAGTTTCGGGCCCTGGAAGGGGTCCCCCTTCCTGCAACACTACCACAATAAGGACTGAATTTTCAAAATTAGAAGTGAATTTCAAATCAACACATTACTTAATGAAATGGAAGAGTAAAGCATGTAGTGTTGTAAGATGAAAGAGAGTAGCCTAAATTTGGAACTTTGGCACAAATCAAGTCCTCTGTGAAGGAGGAAAGAACAGGCTGATTATCATACATATTTAATTTGATTCCCCCTGCAAGAGTGAGATAGTTTATATTAAAAGAGTGTGAACTTTATTTTTTCCTTAGAGACAAGGCATTTGCTGACAGTACAGGGCCTGATTTAAAAATTCCTAGCTTTCAATTTTGGTAACATTCAGGAAGAAGGAAGAAAGTAGAATATTATAAAACTGATACTGGATGGACAGATAACTCCTTGCAGAGAATTTAACTTTGAATCTCCACCACATGATTTCATTCTAATCTACACTTCATGGAAGAAGAGTAAATATTTGAAATTATTTTTTTCAAGTATCTCTACCAACTCTATGAAAAGGAAACCAATATTAAAATTCAATAAGCTTCATTTTTCACCATCTATTTACCAATGCCAATTGCTATAATTATGGGAAATTTCAAAACTTTAAATATTTCTTTTCAAATATGAGTTTCACTGCCATACTGAATGATCTCAAACTATCTGATAAACTGGTCATAATGTCTTGCTTAGTAATTTTTGCAAATTAGGGCTGTTAATGGGTTCAGGGTGTCTTCTTTAGGTATTTTCACACATGCACACATAATCATTGAAGGTATTTAGCAATACAGCCTAAAATATCACATAGTAATCAACTATAAAGCCCTGTGAAGATGTCATTTATTCACAGAATGATAACTAAAGCATGCACTCGTGCCCGTTCAGTTGGGTCTGACTCTTTCCGACCCCATGGACTGTAGTCTGCCAGGCTCCTCTGTCCACGGAATTTTCCAGGCAAGAATACTGGAGTGGGGTGCCATCTTTTCCTCCAGGGTATCTTCCCGACCTAGGGGTCAAACTCCCATCTCCTGCATTGGCAGGTGGATTTTTTACCACTGTGTCACCTGGGAAGCCCAATAGACTAAAGGGAAACATGCAAAGAGTTTTCCATTAGTGCATTTTCTGATAACCATTAAGGCCAGTGGTGTGGAATAACCAATTAAGTTTATATATGTCCATCAGAAAAAATTATAGTTATTTAAATGATTAAGGGGCTTCCCCTGTGGTGCAGCGGTAAAGAATCCGCCCGTAAGGCAGGAGACTCAAGAGATATGGGATGGATCCCCAGGTCGGGAAGATCCCCTGAAGGAGGAAATGGCAACACACTCCAATATTCTCACCTGGAAAATTCCATGGGCAGAGCAGCCTGGACAGCTACAGTCCATGATGTTGCAAAAGTCGGACACAACTGAGGATTCCTAACGCAAATGATTAAAAAATGAAACAACAGGCGTAAATGAATCTACACCAGGATTCAAAACCCCACGCGATTGACTTGCAAGAGCCACTTCGGTGGCTCTTCTTGCAAGACTGACTTCTGTGTGGAAATCAAAGACCACTTTCATTTTCTGAGGACCACAGTGTGACAGGGACTCAACCAAT
This sequence comes from Capricornis sumatraensis, assembly GCF_032405125.1. Taxonomy (NCBI): domain Eukaryota; kingdom Metazoa; phylum Chordata; class Mammalia; order Artiodactyla; family Bovidae; genus Capricornis; species Capricornis sumatraensis. Next base: position 15,151,730 of record NC_091075.1, read on the forward strand.
GCAACACACATAAAAAGGTGTTAATATTTCTGGAAACAGACTGGGATGGTACAGAGGTCTAGTCTGGAGGAGCCATGAGACGGCTGAGAGTGCTGACAGGCCGCGCTTCCCTAAACCACACACTAGAAATAATAAGTCTATATGATCGGCAGAATTCTGTAGTGTAAAGATTTCTCCAGGTAAATGAATCTGTTTTCAAGGAACTAAAACAAATGCAGATAAGCATATTTAGCTACAATTCTCAGAGGATGTGATGCAGAGATACAGTCTCCTATTGTTACCCAAGCTTTGCCTGAGGATAGTCACACGCCACTCATTGACAGAATTAGTATCTCAGAAAGTCATAAAATCAATCATAAAATCATAATTATAAAAATTACACTGTACTCATGTGGTAAGAGGGTAAAATCTGTGTGTGCTTAGTAGAGAATATGAAATCGTTTCACACTAGGTAGTTGTATTTTCCAGTTATAAGCAGGAAACGTGGTCTCATTAATAGAGATGTCTTGGGATTGTTTTTAACTAATGAGAATAAGCTGTCAGAAAGTTACTATGAGGCTCCACAAAAACTTTTCTATCAAAGGGCCTGGACATGAATTCAATAGCTTATAATGACCTCTCCCCACAATGCAGGTTAGAATGCAGGTTGTGTTTATTTCATCTGGAGATTTAATTGCCCATAAAGGAGGTCATTTAGACATTAAAAATTAACAAGACAGTTTCTATTAGTCATCTTTCACTCCTCGCCAGAAGTTTTAAAGTTTTGTCAGTGGAGCCACAGAACATGAACCAGGGAAATTAAAGCTGATTGAAATGGGTGAGGAGAGGCATGTCCCAGTGGAGGTCTCCTCCCTTCCTCTCCTATGTCACCTACTCCCAACCTTCCAGGGGCCCCTGAGCATTTTCCCCAAGCTCGAAAACATCCTGACCATCAGGTACAAATCACTATTCCAAACAGTCACTAAAGTCACTCCTTAATCTGCCTAGGGCAAACCTCAGAAGGAAAATACGAAGCAGGTTCTGCTTATTGGAGAACACACACAGGGAAAGGAAAGTGATACACCATGTTGGCTAATTCCAAAACCATTTCTATTTCTAGATGTCCTGAATATTTGAAGACTGGATTGATTTTGAACATTCTACTCAGTTGCTGCCATAAGCACAGTCATACAACCACATCATAATTTGAACTTCAGAAATACAAACACCTTTCTGATGTTCTATTCCTCATGAAACTGTACAAATACAAAGAACTATGAATCAGTGCTTACCACTAAAAAAAAAAAGCCCCTTTAAGGAATTGTATTAGATTCTAACAAAGATAAAATATTGATGAAAAGAGATGGGTAGAATTTACTATAATTTGATTTTAGAATGGTATAAAGCTCCAAAAAGGCTACAGAATGGCAAAATTGATGGACGTGTGATTTCACATAAGAATAAATTGATATGAATCCCAAATTATAAACTCATTGAACTGTGCCCTGGATTGCTCGTTCACGGCCACTGTTGTAGATTACAATAGTGACATAAACATTCCTAAAATAAAGATAACGGAGACCCTTTACAGTTAGATACAAAGAAAATGGACATTAACATCAGAAAAATTCAAGTCTTCAGAGCTGACAGTCTTACCTCAGTAGCAGTGCTCTGATTAGCTCCATTTTCCAGCAAATATTTTACCACATCAATGTGATTCTCTTGAGCAGCCATGTATAACGGAGTGAAGCCATTCTGAGGACAAACAGTGAAACAGGTATCTTCAGTCATTTGACAAGTTTAAAGCAGGGAAGAATTCAAGACAAGGAAAGAATGAACACTATGGAGAAAAATTCTGAACTGTTGAAACAAATAACGTACCTTCATACTGAAGAAGTCATACCCGCATTTACCATCATAAAATTAGACAAAATCAAAATTAACCAATTCCCACCTAAGATATTTCAAAAAAGGAGGAGAAATGGAAGAAATATCCCCCTCATTTCCTGCCTTCATTTCAGTATCAGAGAGTCACATTTCTTACCACCCAACACTGTGTTAAAACTAAAGATATTTAGTATCTAAATATCTATATAATTCTATAATATATAGAATTCTCATTATATATACTATCTATATAAAGTAATGTTATATAATATCTCCTGTATTTATCAATTCATAAATCATTTAAACAGATGATTATTATCTTGAATATACACATTTCAACACTCTTAAAGGTATAAAATATTACTCATATCAAAATAAGCCTGGGAGACATTATAAATCTGATTGAAAATTTAAAAATCCGTATTTCAATGTTCTGACTGAGGTAGCATGATTTATATTGAACCCTCTTTACTTTTTAAAATCTATTCTGAAATTCTATTATTTGTTAATTCTCATATTCATTTACTCTATTATTTACAAAAATCCAAGCACTGGGAGCTGGGCCATTGCTGGGAAATGATCACAAACAAGACAGACATCCACCCTCCTGGAGAACGTACCACAGTAATATGACAATATCATGTAGTCATTGTTTTTCAAAGCATTTACATTTTATAAATGAGTTCGAAACTAAGTTTAAACTGGCAAATTTTCTTTTCATTAGAACCTTTGCAATATGTAATATTTTATTAAGGTAAAAACCCATAAAGCTTTACTTTTAAAAACACATGAAATAATTCATAAACTATCAAAACTCAACATTCTCTCAAAATTATGTCAGAATCTTAAACACAGTTGGTTCCCTTAAAACTTGAATGCATTAATGAGAATAAGTAAAACTACAGATGAAACTTCAGGGAGTTTCAAAAACTTACAAGGAAAGAAAAATATCTTTTTTGAAAAATTCTTCTGTATACATTCTATAAGTGTGGAAATGTAATTCAAAATGGTCAAGATACAGCAAAATATAAATACACAAGGGTATAAGTAGAATAGGCCTCTCAGGTGGCTCAGTGGTAAAGAACCCACCTGCCAATGCAGGAGACATGGGTTTGATCCCTGGGTGGAAAGATCCCCTGGAGGAGGGCACGGCAACCCACTCCAGTATTTTTTCCTGGGAAATCCCATGGACAAGAGGAGCCTGGCAGGCCACAGTCCATTCGGTCACAAAGAGTCAGACATGACTGAGCAACTGAGCATGCATGCACAGATACAAGTGGAATAAGAAAAGTTATTTAAAATTTGGTTACAAAAGAAAATCTGTAGGTTTCAAATGATGGTGGAAATTTTAAAACAAAGAAATATTACAACAGGAATGAACTGCCAGTTTTGTAGGATTCAGGAATAACTTGCTAGCTGGAGAGCATATTTTTTAAAAAACACAGAAAACAGGTGAAATCTTGTGTATTTTAAGAACTGAAGAGGTGGCGGAAGGATGGAATTAGAGATTCAGAGGAAGGGAAAGCCAGTGAGGACGGTTACAAACAATGAGTGGGTGTGGACTGGGGCTCTTTCACGACAAGTAAAAGGCAGAGATGCAAAAAGAAAAAAAGAACTTTGAACAGAATAAAATAAGTTGCTTACATGTTTCCCTTGGAGCCTTGTATGTGGATCAGGAGAAAGGTAAATAGACTGTGGCTGCCAGATGGCAGGGGGAAGGAGCAATGGGCCATCCTTAGGCTTCTGTCTTGGGTCGTGGACTTTAAAGGGACCTCCTCTAGCTGAGCAGAGTAAGGGATCCAGAGGCTAAGAGGGCATGCCCTCTCTGATCCTGGAGCTCCCCTGCCCTCAGATCACACATCAGACATGCTGCCGCCCAGAGTTCCCTCCCGTGCAGCCCCAAGTGTGCTTCAGCGCTGGCTCAGACATCTTCCTTGGGATCATCCTCTCAAGGGTCCACTGGCAAGCACTCCCTGCAGGGGTTGAAAAGTGGTCCTCAAATATGTCCACATCCTAATCCCCAGAACATGTAAATATTACCTATAATGGCAAAAGGAATCGAGCAGATGTCATTAGGTTAAAGATTCTGAGATGAGGAGATTAACCTGAATTATGCAGGTGGGCTTGATGTAATCACAAAAGGTTTTTACCATAGGGAGGCAGCAAGTGAGAAAGGAAAGATTTACTCGGAGCATTTAGTAGGAATTAGCAGTGCCAGCACCTTGGCATTAACCCTGTAGGAGTGATTTTAGACTTCAGACTTCTAAAATTATAAAAGAATAATAAAAAAATAAACTGTGGGGTTGTTTTTTTTTTTACTACAGTTTGACATTTTTCATTGAAGGATGCTTTATAATATTGTGTTGCTTTCCATCATACATCAACATGAATCAGCCTTAGGTATACATATGTCCTATCTCTCTTGAACCTCCCTCCCTCCTTCCACCCCATCCCACCCCTTTAGGTTGTCACAGAGCACTGCTTTTGGCTCACTGAGACATACAGCAAATTCCCACTGGTCATCAATTTTACATACGGTAATGTACATGTTTTTATGCTATTCTCTCCATTCATCCCACCCTCTCCTTCCTTCTTTTGTGTCCACAAGTTTCTTCTCTCTATCTGCAACTCCATTCAGTTCAGTCAGTTCAGTTCAGTCACTCAGTCGTGTCTGACTCTTTGCAACCCCATAAATCGCAGCATGCCAGGCCTCCCTGTCCATCACCAACTCCCGGAGTACACCCAAACTCATGTCCATCGAGTCGGTGATGCCATCCAGCCATCTCATCCTCTGTCGTCCCCTTCTTCTCCTGCCCCCAATCCCCCCCCACCCCCAGCACCAGGGTCTTTTCCAATGAGTCAACTCTTTGCTTGAGGTGGCCAAAGTATTGGAGTTTCAGCCTTAGCATCATTCCTTCCAATGAATACCCAGGACTGGTCTCTTTTAGGATGGATTGCTTGGATCTCCTTGCAGTCCAAGGGACTCTCAAGAGTCTTCTCCAACACCACAGTTCAAAAACATCAATTCTTCAGTGCTCAGCTTTCTTCACAGTTCAGCTCTCACATCCATACATGACTACTGGAAAAACCATAGCCTTGACTTGACCTTTGTTGGCAAAGTAATATCTCTGCTTTTGAATATGCTGTCTAGGTTGGTCATAACTTTTCTTCCAAGGAGTAAGCATCTTTTAATTTCATGGCTGCAGTCACCATCTGCAGTGATTTTGGAGCCCCCCCAAAATAAAGTCTGACACTGTTTCCACTGTTTCCCCATCTATTTCCCATGAAGTGATGGGACCAGATGCCATGATCTTCGTTTTCTGAATGTTGAGCTTTAAGCCAACTTTTTCACTCTCCTCTTGCACTTTCATCAAGAGGCTTTTTAGCTCTTCTTCACTTTCTACCATAAGGGTGGTGTCATATGCATATCTGAGGTTATTGATATTGTCCTGACAATCTTGATTCCAGCTTTTGCATCCAGCCCAGCGTTTCTCATGATGTACTCTGCATATAAGTTAAATAAGCAGGGTGACAATATACAGCCTTGACGCACTCCTTTTCCTATTTGGAACCAGTCTGTTGTTCCATGTCCAGTTCTAACTGTTGCTTCCTGCCCTGCATATAGGTTTCTCAAGAGGCAGGTCAGGTGGTCTGGTATTCCCATCTATTTCAGAATTTTCGACAGTTGACTGTGATCTACACAGTCAAAGGCTTTGGCATAGTCAACAAAGCAGAAATAGATATTTTTCTGGAACTCTCTTGCTTTTTTGATGATCCAGCGGATGTTGGCAATTTGATCTCTGGTTCCTCTGCCTTTTCTAAAAGCAGCTCCATTGCTGCCCTGAAAATGGAGAAGGCGATGGCACCCCAACTCCAGTACTCTTGCCTGGAAAATCCCATGGACAGAGGAGCCTGGTGGGCTGCAGTCCATGGCGTCACAAAGAGTTGGACACGACTGAGCAATTTCACTTTCACTTTTCACTTTCATGCATTGGAGAAGGAAATGGCACCCCACTCCAGTGTTCTTGCCTGGAGAATCCCAGGGACGGGGGAGCCTGGTGGGCTGCCGTCTCTGGGGTTGCACAGAGTCGGACATGACTGAAGCGACTTAGCAGCAGCAGCAGCAGCCCTGCAAATAGGTTCATCAGCACCATCTTTCTAGACTGTATACACGTGTGTTAATATACGAAAAATGAATTATGTTAAGTCACTGAATTTGTGATAACTGTTACAGCAGCAACATGAGTCTAACACACACTTACTAGATGTTTTTGTGAGGAAGGGTGCCAGTAATTGATGAACAGAGCCTGAATGTACAGGCTGGGGTGTCTACACCTTTACACATGATGTTCCTGTGGTATGGATGGAGCCTAGGGTGAGGAAGGGGAAGGAGCCAGAGGGGGAAGGAGCCAGAGTCCAGAATCAGTCCCAATCCTGCAAAAAATGAACTCCAGGATTTTTAAGAAGTCTAAATTTGGACTTATCATATTGCTAGAAAGATATATTTATCACTGTAGGAGGATGTGTGTATGTTCAGTTGCTTCGGTCATGTCCAACTCTTTGCGACCCTATGGACTACAGCCTGCCAGGCTACTCTGTCCATGGGATTCTCCAGGCAAGAATACTGGAGTGGGTTGCCATGTCCTCCTCCAGGGGACCTTCTTGACCCAGGGACTGAACCCGTGTCTCCTGCACCTTCTGCATCACAGGCGGATTCTTTACTGCTGAGCCCCTGGGGAAACCCAAGGGAGGTTGATTTGATAGTGTATTAGCTTGATACTTAACTTTTAATTTAAAAATATGCTATGAGTGGACCTCTTTTGCGCTCTTGTCCTGGGCCCTGTGACTTTAATGGTAGACTAGAATAATAGACAAGAAAAGGGAAAATCTAAAAACAGAGAAATATCAATGGTGACAGTGTATAATGTCCAGGGGGGAAAGGCAATGGCAAATGTCCGGGATCTTAGTTAGGGAGCACCCTGATCACCATTTGCTCTCTATGCCACAACCTCAGCGTGCAAGGGCTTCCAGCAGAGTGCGGGATGCAGATGTGAAGAACAATGAAAATAAAAATGATTTATTGAACACACGCTATATATCATTCACTGCGAGAAATGCTTTGAATATAAGGCTTCAAATTACTATGACCACATGTCTCAGTTGCCTGGGATGGTCTAAGTTATGAATAATATCTTGGAGTAATTATTAATAGAGTCTCAGTTCAGGTGATAAAAGGCCCAATACTATCTTGAATATTTAAAATTGTGCTGTAACACTGGTATCATTATCCCCATTTGCAATAAGGCAGCTGGGGCTCAAGTATTAGTTAACCCTGCCAAAATCTCACAGGTATTAAGTGAACTGGAAGCGACAGGGAGGAGGCAGTCCACGGAGAGCCTTCTTCCCTACAAAGGACCCGATCCTGTGGATGTGGGATTCTCAGCCTGGCTGTGTGATAGAATCTCCAGTGAAACTTGTAAGAAAGCCTAGGGACTACCCTGCCTCCCCTGAAGTGGAGTATCCAGATAGGAAATCAACACACATGCATTAAAAAAAAATTTTTTTTTAACTACCTTTAGGACTTTGTTATAGGCAATGCAGAAGAGGACAAGGCTTTTGGCAGGGATCACATTTGCATTTTGGAAAGGTCACTCTGGTGACCACAGATGCCTTGGTTTGGGATGGTAGGGGACAGAAATTGAAATATGGGATTAATCAGCTTTTGCAATATTTGAGAAAGTGTATGGAAAAGATGATGGACACATGAGCTAAGACATCATCTTTGCTAAGAAGGAAGGGGAGTTTACTGTTACTAACTGTGTGAACTAAGAAGGCAGTAAAGATTTACTACAGGTGCTAAAGATGTTGGAAATTATCCCTCCTTCACTTACTGATGCTATTTAGTAAGAACTAGTCTACCAGACAATATGAAACACATCTCTGGGTAACTGGGAAAGGGCATGGCAACACTTTAACACCACTGTCAGTTTTATAGGGAAGCTTTTATCTTCCTACATTGACAGGTCCTCAACACAGGATTATTGGCTCCTGTGTCCGTGTATACAAGTACTTCCCAATAAATTATGTCTCCATGTTTTTCTGTAACAGTCTGACTGCATGTAGGCATCAAAGTATACATTTGATATTTACTCCTTGTTGATATCAAAGTCACAGGGACTTCCCTGATGGTCCAGTGGTTAAAACTGCACGTTTCCAATACAGGGGGCCCTGGGTTCAATCCCTGGTCAGGGAACTAGATCCCACGGGCCACAACTAAAGATTCTGCATGCTGCAACTAAGACCTGGCACAGATAAAGAAACAAATACATATGGGTTCAATCTCTGGTCAGGGAACTAGATCCCACAGGCCACAACTAAAGATTCTGCATGCTGCAACTAAGACCTGGCACAGATGAAGAAATCAATACATATTTTAAAATAAATAAATACAATAAATTAAATATTTGTTGTCAGAGTAGTTCCAAGGTGACCAACAGAAGCCTCTACCAACTAGTTATTAAATATTTTGAATGCTGTTCCTCTCCATAGCAATTATTAATTATTTGCCATTCATTTATATTTATTCACTAAACAAAACTGTGTTTGGTGACTTCACTGCCAGGCATTGTGCTCAGCTCCAGTGATTCAGAAATGAAAGTTCCCTGTTTATGAGGAGCTCATGGTTCAGAGGCTGAGATGGACAAGTAAGCAAACTACAGTATTACAGTTCAGTGAGCACATATCTAGTTAAGTTTCTTTAAAAAAAATTATGTGTTGGATACAAGGAGAACATAAAGGGACATAGAACTCAGCGGAATAAAAAAATTATATCTGAAGGAAACCCTGGGAGTGATACTTGGAAGACCTTGGGAGTGATTTGGCTTGAGCTAAGCTAAAAAACACAGAATTTAGGCACAGAGGTAGGGAAGGTTTTCCAAACAGAGGAAAGCCCATGAGAAGAGAAAATCCTGACTGTACAGGGATTTCCAGAAAATTCACTGTGACCAGTAAGGAGAACAGGCTGAGACGGGCAGGGATCAGCACCCATCCCTCACACAAAGGCATCTGAATTTTATTCTAAAGTCTTGGGAGTCACTGAAGGGTTTTAGGGCTTCCTAGGAGAAGGCAATGGCACCCCACTCCAGTACTCTTGCCTGGAAAATCCCATGGATGGAGGAGCCTGGTAGGCCGCAGTCCATGGGGTCGCAAAGAGTCGGACACGACTGAGCGACGTCACTTTCACTTTCCACTTTCATGCACTGGAGAAGGCAATGGCAACCCACTCCCGTGTTCTTGCCTGGAGAATCCCAGGGACGGTGGAGCCTGGTGGGCTGCCGTCTATGGGACTGCACAGAGTCGGACACGACTGAAGCGACTTAGCAGCAGCAGCAGCAGCAGCAGGTGGCGCTGGTAGTAAAGAATCTGCTTGCCAGTGCAGGAGACATTAAGAGACACATGTTTGATCCCTGGGTTGGGAAAATCCCCTGGAGGAGAGCATGGCAAACCATTCTAGTAATCTTGCCTGGAGAATCCCACAGACAGAGGAGGCTGGCAGGCTACAGTCCATAAGGTCACACAGATTCGAACATGAATGAAGTGACTTCGCATGCACACACAAAGGGTTTTAAACAGGGGTTTGACATATTCATATTTGCATTTTAAAGAGATAACGTTGCCAGAATGGGGAGGATGAATTAGAAAATGGTCAGAGAATAGTCTGGAAGAGTAGAAAGAAGATTTTTGTAATAATTCAGATGCGAAATGAGGATTAGAAATATTTAATATGATTTGGGGATTTTGAACTGTCATTAACTATTTATATGTATTTATATGCTACTTAAAGATTGGAAGTACTTTCAGTCTGCATAATTTATTAGTCATTATAACATTTATCAGATTTATTGAAAAGTTAAAAGACTTTTCTTCAAATCCAGAAATTATATTTTGGAGAATTCAAACACTTGCAATATTACCAAAAATATTTTTCCTACTTTCATTAGTGATATAACTATGAACCAGTAACGAGGGTTTAGTTATTGGAGAAAAATTTTTTTGGTAATTGGATTATTTTGGAAAATTGAATGAACATGAGCTAATAATTTTCCTATCAAATACAGATTTATTGCAGTTTTGGGAACATTTTAATGCAATTAATCTATTGCTATTTATATGTCATTTCAAAGAAATTATATAGCAACAGATAATGTGAGTATGAAAAGTAATGAATGGATCAGAATCAAAGTTTTAGATAAGGACCAAAACTCTAAGAACTATCATTATCACCAATTTTTAACAAATCTTAACTTTTCAGACTTAATTGTGCCAGAACATATAACCTTATTCTTCTATTACACAAATTAAGATTTATCAGTTGGATTATTTGAAATGATTGATCATACAAAATCACTTTCATCTTAACATAAGAGTCAATGTTATCATTCAATTCAATAGGTATTTTTTAAAATTAGATAAAATTGACATATTATATTAGTTTCAGGTGCATAACATAATGACTTAAAGGTTATACATATTGAGAAGTGATTAACAAAGTAAGTCCAGTTATCTTCTAAGATCATAATTTTTATAATAATGAAAACTTCAAAAAAAGGTCTTTTTTAACAGCACCAGATTTGTTCTAAAGTTTTTCACTTTAGCACTGGAATAGCTGCTTTGAGAGCAACAATTATGAATATAATATTGTTCCTGCCCTCAAGAACAGAAAATGCAACAGAATTCATTGATTACTACACATATACAGAATCATAGCACAAGACATTATAATTGCCAAAAGAGAAACATGAACAAAATGTTTTCAGGGCACTAAAGAGTGAGCAATTAACATGGAAAAATGGCATCATTGGCCTAAGCACGCAGATCTGAGAGGAAATCAGGAACTAATGAAATCAAGAGGGTAGATCTAGAGAAAATGAAACATTCTTTGTAGCTCTTTTTTTCTTGTTTCATTTTCTCTATCTCTCAAGAGATGTGATTTTTGTGTGAAAACTCAAAAGATTCTTACAGGTCTAAAAATTAAAAGAAAAAATTCAAAGATCTCTTAGGCTTCTAACAGAAAACTGCAATTCACATTTAGCATATTACTACCCAGCTAAAGATATACTTTAGGTAATTTTATATATCAAGAGTGAGCTAAAAGAGTAGAAAATTATTATGGAAATTTCAAATGATGTACAAATTAATTTCCTTATAACTGCTCATTATCATTTTATTTGTTCTTAATTTCAGTTCTATGCTACTAAAATTAAGTATATTTCAATGATTTAAAAAACTGCCCTATTTTTCTAGATTAAGATGTTCTATCTAAAAGGAGACTCATCATTTTACAATTGAGGAAATTTTAACCCAGAGACTGAGTGAACTTTCAAGAGGACAGGGCAGCAAAAGAGATGAAGCAGAGACCAGAAGGTTTGCTGTTGTTTAGTTGATAAGTCATATCCAACTGTGATCCCAAGGACTGTAGCCCACCAGGCTCCTCTGTGCATGAGATTTCCCAGACAAGAATACTGGAGTGGGTTGCCGTTCCCTTCTCCAGGGGATCTTCCCAACCCAGGGATCGAACCCGCATCCCCTGCATTGGCAGGAAGATTCTCTACCACTGAGCCACCTGGGAAGCCTGGAACAGGTCAGTTGGAAATAAACGGCACAGCAGGGGCAAAGATGCTCGGGATCTGTAACCCTTTCCTTCTCATCTTTCAAGCCCTGACACAAGTGTCACCTTCCCTGGGAGGCCTCATCTGCACACATAACAATGCTTAACAATGGATGAATCAATAAAGTGGACTAGGACCCAAATTTGTTTATGTCTGTCCTGGTTTTAGAATACGTCTGCCTGTTCTTTTCCCATAAAGTTTATTACAAATATTGAGTAGGGCTCCCCATGCTGTAAAGTAGGTTCTTACTGATTATCTATTTTATACATAGTGGTATGTATATGAAAATCCCCAAGAAGAATAGACTTAGGTATATGTATAACTGAATCACTTTGCTGTACAACTGAAACGAACACAGCACTGTAAATCAATCAACTATTCGCCAATATAAAATAAAAATTTACCAAAAAAGAGCACTGCATATGTCTAAAAGCTCAAATCTTCTATACAAATCATGACAGAATTCTGGAAAAGAACTGTGTTGTTGGCAATGGTATCTAAAATAAAACTATAAGTAAAAATTTTAAATTCATACACAAAAATAAAACAAAACGTGTCTGCAAATTCTTTGACACTCCTCCCTTCAAAAGGTGGAGCATAATTCTCTTTCCCTTGAGTGTGGGCCAACTTAGTACTTTGTTTCCAATGCACTGATTAGGGTGGAACTGACAATGTGTGACCCCTGGGGCCACGGTTTAAAGTCCCTGTCCTGTTACCAGGTCTCTCTTGGGTTGTCTGCGCTGAAGGAAATGAGCTGCCATGTCATGTTAACATTCAAACAGCCAGTGGAGAGACTCACAAGAGAAAGAACTGAAACTTCTCACCAACAATCAGCACCGCCTTGTCAACCATGTGATAGAGAGCTTTCTGGGGAGTGAATCCTCCGTCCTCAGGAAAGCCCTGGTCAGCCTCTTCTCTACAGCCTCCTAAGAGACTCTGAGCCATAATTTCACCGTGAAGCTACTAATGAATTCCTGATTCACATATATGGTAATGATAACATGTGTTTGTTACTGTTTTAGGCCACTACGTTTTGGGATAATTTGTTACATAGCTATAACTAACTGACACATGTCCAACAAAGCCATACGTGATCTGGCCGTGGTCTACCTTGCCGACCATGTCTCTTTCCACTCTCACTCTAAACTATCCCCTTTCTGTTTACAAAAGAAATTCAGATCCTAATTTTGTTGTTTTTTTTTTTTCAAATTTTCTAATCATACAACTTTCTTCAAATGCTGTCTATCCTAAAAATTTTGAAAATAAAATATTAAATAAACGGGGTCCTCTGTTTGATGTTGAGAGCGTTACAACTGTTCAACGTCCTCCTTATTTGCAGACTACTAGGACAATCGTTTATAAACTGTTGTGTTCCCAGGAGGTATATCAGGGTTCCTCCTAGTAGAATAGTGAGTTTTATGAGTTATCACTGTTTGAACAAAGACAGAGCAGCATGATTTCATAGTCATGTGTTACTTTTCCTTTAGTATTTTGCATTTAAAAATGATACAGTCTTCGCAATAAGAAGAAGAAATGAGTGAAGTAGGCAGTTTGCATATATTTGCTTAGATGGAGCAATCTGTATTTCAGAGAGTTTGAAACCTGCAGCTTTAAATATTTATAATACTCTTAATTCCCTGTGTCATTTGCCAGTGGATAAAAACATTACATATACTCTCCATATCTACTGGAAAACTCATCAACAAGTTACACAATCAGTTCTAAAAGCAGAAAATGGTAGTGGGTATAAATAGCTCTGAGCTTCCCAGGTAGCACTAGTAGTAAAGAATCCACCTGTCAATGCAGGAGACATCAGAGTCGGCAGACCTGGGTTCTATTCCTGGGTAGGGAAGATCCCCTGGAGAAGGAACTGACAACCCACTGCTGTATTCTTGCTTGGAAAATTCCAAAGACAGAGGAGCCTGGTGGGCTCCAGTCCATGGGGCCACAAAGAGTCGCACACGACAGCACATAAATAACTCTGGGTTTGAACTCAGCAAAAGTAGAATTTCCTTTTCAATGAAACCTTCTGTCTTTTGCAGGAAGGTCACTATCAAGATTTAGCTTTTGCACAGAGCAGAATTCTTCAGCAGCCTCAGCTATGACGTGCTCAGAGGCTGTCTGTCATATACCAGTCAGCACTGGTTAGAAATTACTCCTCTAGTTTCTATTTCAAATACTATGTATCATCTTATTTTGAATTAGCATTGTGAGGGATAAGGTTAGAAAGCATCCTCAAATTATCACATAGCTTTAAAGTCAGGATGATTCAAATTATTTGCCTAAATATACCGTAAATGCACAGCTGCAAAGGATGCAAAAAGCCAATGAGTACTAATTGCAGTCACAAAAATGAAGGCTACTTTGTGTACTTCGGAAGTGTGCTTACGGCAAAAGAACAAAAGATACAATTATACACTTCCTTAGAAGTTAAGAAGGCATTTTATTAATTAAAATGTCATATAAATTTTCTCAGATAATCTAAACATGCCAGTTCCTTACAATGGTTAGGATATTATCTGTTATAACCATCTTTTCTCCAAAGGTCTCTTTAAAGGATTATAGCTAAACTGTTACATGACACTAAAATGATCAATACTAAATTTTTCTAGGAAGGTTAAACTGTATGAACTGTTTGCTATGTCATCGTGTTTCATCCCCACCCTATGTTATTAACGTCATTTAAGATGATGGCTGGGGCGTCCTTGCTGTTCAAGTGGTTAAGAATCTGCCTTGCACTGAAGGGGACACAGGTTTGATCCCGAGCCAGGGAACTAAGATCCCACACGCGTTGGAGCCACTAAGCCTGAGCAGCACAACTAGAAAGTCTGTGTACTGCAACAGAAGATCCGACATGATGCAACACTGATACCACATGCTGCCAAATAAATAAATATTAAAAAAAAAGAAGATAATAGTTCACAGTCATTCACCCAAGGGCACACCACAAGTGGTACGATCAGGGTCTGAAGCCTGAATGACTCCAAATGCAGCACTCCCTCCTCTCCCCTCAGCTGTCCCCCTCAACCAGAATTCCATCGCCTCAGAGAACAGACTTCTCTCTAGTAATCGGACAACGAGCTTTCTCTTAGACTCTTCACTAGAGGTGACAGCATTAGAAATGCTGTGACTTGCTTGATGAAGAATGTCCAAGTGCACTCTTAGGCATAAGAATTCTTCCAGTCTTTATTTCCAGTGACTAAGAAATTTAAGGTAGGGGTCGTGAGGAGAGAGAAGGCTACATACTTCATATTTGCTATTTAACCCTAACAGCGGAGTGAAATAAGTCATATATCTTTATATGACTCAAATTAAGTAACATTCACAGGGATTAAGGAGCATGACTAGGGATTTCCCTGGTGGTCCAGTGAATAAGGCTTTGCCTTCCAATGCAGGGGTTGTGGTTTCAATCCCTGGTTCAGGAGCTAAGATCCTACATGCCTCATGGCCAAAAAAACAACAACAACAAAAAACAGAAGCAATACTGTAACAAATTCAATACAGACTTTTAAAATAGTTACATCAAAAAAAAAAAACTTAAAATAAAAAAGAAGTGTGCCTAAATTTTCACACCATTACAACATGGAGCTGGGATTTGAACCAACATATAACTAATTCTAGAGCTCATGTTCTTCCTACTACACTAATCTGCCATGTGTTTTAGCAGCAAATTTGACAGACAGTATTTTATCACATATTTCAAGTTACTCACTCCAGTGCACCTTATACATCAACCTGAACCAATTTCTTTAAAACTATTTTCAACACTTTCCTGCACTGACTGTCATCTTACTGACCATAATCAAAGACCACGGCTAAGGACAAACACCATTTCTATCCTCACCCACTGTCATATTAAGAACAAACTTTCAATGCGTAATAGAGTGTCATTCCAAACCAGCCTCTCATCAGCGTTTCTACACTCACCAAGCTCAACTGTACCTTCCGCCATTGTTGTAATTAATCTTCCCATGTGGAAAGCCTTCTGTTTCAGTTTCCCCTCGGCAGACCTTAGCTCCTTCTCAATGCTGGGCTCAATCCTCTGAGAATTTTTCATTAACAGAATTTAGCCAATTTCAACCTTCCTCTCTATGTGGTTGTGTTAGTCGCTCAGTTGTGTCCGACTCGTTCTGACCTCATGGGCTGTAGCCCACCAGGCTCCTCTGTCCATGGGATTCTCCTGCAAGAATACTGGAATGGGGAGCCATTCCCTTCTCCAGTGGGTCTTCCCAACCCAGGAATCGAACTCAGGTCTCTTGCATTATAGAGGAATTCTTTACCATCTGAGCTATCAGGGAAGCCCCTCTAGAATGTAGCCTGTTCCATACAAGTTATATCAAATTGTCTACCATCTTCTGTTATTTACCTTTCCTTGTGTGCTTGTCTGGACTTTGCAGATAGCCTATATACTTTTTAAAGCAGCTTCCTGCCTCACACTTGTTCAGAATCTTCCACAGCAATGACTCTGCTGAGTACACAGTTCAGTTCAGTTCAGTTCAGTCGCTCAGTCGTGTCCTACTCTTTGCGACCCCATGAATTGCAGCACGCCAGGCCTCCCTGTCCATCACCAACTCCCGGAGTTCACTCAGACTCACGTCCATCGAGTCGGTCATGCCATCCAGCCATCTCATCCTCTGTCGTCCCCTCCTCCTCCTGCCCCCAATCCCTCCCAGCATCAGAGTTTTTTCCAATGAGTCAATTCTTCGCATGAGGTGGCCAAAGTACTGGAGTTTCAGCTTCAGCATGATTCCCTCCAAAGAAATCCCAGGGCTGTTCTGTTTGCAATTTTTAAAGGAATCTCCACGCTGTTCTCCATAGTGGCTGTACTAGTTTGCATTCCCACCAACAGTGTAGAAGGGTTCCCTTTTCTCCAGATCCTCTCCAGCATTTATTGCTTGGAGATTTTTGGATCGCAGACATTCTGACTGGTGTGAAGTGGTACCTCATTGTGGTCTTGATTTGCATTTCTCTAATAATGAGTGATGTTGAGCATCTTTTCATGTGTTTGTTAGCCATCCGTATGTCTTCTTTGGAGAAATGTCTATTTAGTTCTTTGGCCCATTTTTTGATTGGGTCGTTTATTTTTCTGGAATTGAGCTGCATAAGTTGCTTGTATATTTTTGAGATTAGTTGTTTGTCAGTTGCTTCATTTGTTATTATTTTCTCCCATTCAGAAGGCTGTCTTCTCACCTTGCTTATAGTTTCCTTTGTTGTGCAGAAGCTTTTCATTTTAATTAGATTCCATTTGTTTATTTTTGCTTTTATTTCCAGAATTCTGGGAGGTGGATCATAGAAGATCCTGCTGTGATTTATGTCTGAGAGTGTTTTGCCTATGTTCTCCTCTAGGAGTTTTATAGTTTCTGGTCTTACGTTTAGATCTTTAATCCATTTTGAGTTTATTTTTGTCTGTGGTGTTAGAAAGTGATCTAGTTTCATTCTTTTACAAGTGGTTGACCAGTTTTCCCAGCACCACTTGTTAAAGAGATTGTCTTTACTCCATTGTATATTCTTGCCTCCTTTGTCAAAGATAAGGTGTCCATATGTGTGTGGATTTATCTCTGGGCTTTCTATTTTGTTCCATTGATCTATATTTCTGTCTTTGTGCCAGTACCATACTGTCTTGATGACTGTGGCTTTGTAGTAGAGCCTGAAGTCAGGCAAGTTGATTTCTCCAGTTCCATTCTTCTTTCTCAAGATTGCTTTGGCTAGTCGAGGTTTTTTGTATTTCCATACAAATTTTGAAATTACTTGTTCTAGTTCTGTGAAAAATATCGCTGGTAGCTTGATAGGGATTGCATTGAATTTGTAAATTGCTTTGGGTAGTATACTCATTTTCACTATATTGATTCTTCCGATCCATAAACATGGTATATTTCTCCATCTATTAGTGTCCTCTTTGATTTCTTTCATCAGTGTTTTATAGTTTTCTATATATAGGTCTTTAGTTTCTTTAGGTTGATATATTCCTAAGTATTTTATTCTTTTCGTTGCAATGGTGAATGGAATTGTTTCCTTAATTTCTTTTTCTACTTTCTCATTATTAGTGTATAGGAATGCAAGGGATTTCTGTGTGTTGATTTTATATCCTGCAACTTTACTATATCATTGATTAGCTCTAGTAATTTTCTGGTGGAGTCTTTAGGGTTTTCTATGTAGAGGATCATGTCATCTGCAAACAGTGAGAGTTTTACTTCTTCTTTTCCAGTTTGGATTCCTTTTATTTCTTTTTCTGCTCTGATTGCTGTGGCCAAAACTTCCAGAACTATGTTGAATAGTAGCAGTGAAAGTGGGCACCCTTGACTTGTTCCTGACTTTAGGGGAAATGCTTTCAATTTTTCACCATTGAGGATAATGTTTGCCGTGGATTTGTCATATATAGCTTTTAATATGTTGAGGTATGTTTCTTCTATTCCTGCTTTCTGGAGAGTTTTTATCATAAATGGATGTTGAATTTTGTCAAAGGCCTTCTCTGCATCTATTGAGATAATCATATGGCTTTTATTTTTCAATTTGTTAATGTGGTGAATTACATTGATTGATTTGCGGATATTGAAAAATCCTTGCATCCCTGGGATAAAGCCCACTTGGTCATGGTGTCTGATCTTTTTAATGTGTTGTTGGATTCTATAGAGACACATGTACCCCAATGTTCATCTCAGCACTGTTTATAATAGCCAGGACATGGAAACACCCTAGATGTCCATCAGCAGATGAATGGATAAGAAAGCTGTGGTACATATACACAATGGAGTATTACTCAGCCGTTAAAAAGAATATATTTGAATCAGTTCTGATGAAATGGATGAAACTGGAGCCGATTATACAGAGTGAAGTAAGCCAGAAAGAAAAACACCAATATAGTATACTAACACATATATATGGAATTTAGAAAGATGGCAATGATGACTGTATGCAAGACAGCAAAAAAGACACAGACATGTATAGCAGACTTTTGGACTCAGAGGGAGAGGGAGGGGGTGGGATGATTTGGGAGAATGGCATTGAAACATGTATACTATCATGTAAGAATCGAATCGCCAGTCTATGTCCAATGCAGGATACAACATGCTTGGGGCTGGTGCATGGGGATGACCTGGAGAGATGTTATGGGGAGGGAGGTGGGAGGGGGGTTCATGTTTGGGAACGCATGTACACCCATGGTGGATTCATGTCAACGTATGGCAAAACCAATGCAGTATTGTAAAGTAAAATAAAGTAAAAAAAAAAAAAAAAGAAAGAAATCCCAGGGCTGATCTCCTTTAGAATGGACTGGTTGGATCTCCTTGCAGTCCAAGGGACTCTCAAGAGTCTTCTCCAGCACCACACTTCAAAAGCATCAATTCTTTGGTGCTCAGCCTTCTTCACAGTCCAACTCTCACATCCAAACATGGCCACTGGAAAAACCATAGCCTTGACTAGACAGACCTTTGCTGGCAAAGTAATGTCTCTGCTTTTCAATATGCTATCTAGGTTGGTCATAACTTTTCTTCCAAGGAATAAGCATCTTTTAATTTCATGGCTGCAGTCACCATCTGCAGTGATTTTGGAGCCCAAAAAAATAAAGTCTCTCACTGTTTCCACTGTTTCCCCATCTATTTGCCATGAAGTGATGGGACCAGATGCCATGATCTTCGTTTTCTGAACGTTGAGCTTTAAGCCAACTTTTAAACTCTCCACTTTCACTTTCATCAAGAGGTTTTTTAGTTCCTCTTCACTTTCTGCCATAAGGGTGGTGTCATCTGCATATCTGAGGTTATTGTTATTTCTCCCGACAATCTTGATTCCAGCTTGTGCTTCCTCCAGCCCAGCGTTTCTCGTGATGCACTCTGCATAGAAGTTAAATAAGCAGGGTGACAATATACAGCCTTGACATATTCCTTTTCCTATTTGGAACCAGTCTGTTGTTCCATGTACAGGTCTAACTGTTGCTTCCTGACCTGCATACAGATTTCTCAAGAGGCAGGTCAGGTGGTCTGGTATTCCCATCTCTTTCAGAATTTTCTACAGTTGATTGTGATCTACACAGTCAAAGGCTTTGGCATAGTCAATAAAGCAGAAATAGATGTTTTTCTGGAACTCTCTTGCTTTTTCGACGATCCAGCGGATGTTGGCAATTTGATCTCTGGTTCCTCTTCCTTTTCTAAATCCAGCTTGATCAGCGAGTTCATGGTTCACATATTGTTGAAGCCTGGCTTGGAGAATTTTGAGCATTACTTTACTAGCGTGTGAGATGAGTGCAATCGTGCGGTAGTTTGAGCATTCTTTGGCATTGCCTTTCTTTGGGCTTGGAATGAAAACTGACCTTTTCCAGTCCTGTGGCCACTGCTGAGTCTTCCAAATTTGCTGGCATATTGAGTGCAGCACTTTCACAGCATCATCCTTCAGGATTTGAAATAGCTCAGCTGGAATTCCATCATCCCCACTAGCTTTAAACAGCTTCTGACTAACAGTTTACCCTCAGTTCCTGACAACTACCAAGAGCTTAGATTTGTGCTTTTCTCCTTTCTCATTTAAAATTTAAATTTAACAGGTGACATAGCACCAGTTCATTCTACAAAGGAGCTAAGGTAGCTGGTGATGTTTATTCATTCTCACAGAACTCCAAAATACTGAAAACATTTATCTCCGTGTTTTACTTTACAAAGGTAAATAGATACCTCATTATATTGTTAAGCCATTACTGAATAATTACAGTTTATGTTCTTGAATTTGCAAACAAAAAATGAGGAATCAAATGAATTTTTAAATAAACATAGAGGAAGCAAATGCATTTTAAAAGAAAGTAAATGACATTTTAAAACTGAAGAAAGCAACTGAATTTTTTTTTTAATTGCAATGCCCAGGATATGGCGGTAGGTTAATGCCTACCCAGGAGCCTTCCACTTTTTTTTTTTCAGTTGATTAAAATACATAGTTTTAATTGATGCTACAGTTGAAATCTTCCACTTTTTAAAAAAGCATTCTGGTTTCGTCTTAGAATATCTAAGAGATACTCTAGATATTTGTGTCTTTCCTGACACAGTTCACGTAATTCCAACAAAATTGAACTTCTCCCCTCATCGTCTAGCTCCAGGAAGAGTATCAGATGACCTAAGACAATCAACACTTTTCATTCTCTTACATATAATCAGTGTCTCAAGTTTGGGCAAGAGAATTTAAGATGGCCCAATCAGTCAGACTCAGGATTCTCTTATGGAAAGCTGGAGCAGAGTTCCCTTATTTTAACCCTGAGCAAGAAAATCCCTGGCTTTAATCTTAGGTCCACAAGGAAACCCAGTCTAGAATAAAGCTGCAGAAACCACAGCAAAGAGAAAGAGTGAATCTGAGCTCTTGGCTATGAATACCTGGCAGGGGGAGGTGGGGGGAAACAACAAAAATAATTTAGTGCTGGAGTTGAGCATTTATCTGTTTCAACACTGTGGGCTTCCCAGGTAGCACAGTGGTAAAGAATCTGCCTGCCAATGCAGGAGGTACAAGAGATGCTGGTTTGATTCATGGATCAGGAAGATCCCTGGAGTAGGAAATGGCACCCCACTCCAGTATTCTTGCCTGGGAAATTGCATGGACTGAGGAACCTGGCGGGCTACAGTCCATGGTATCCCAAAGAGTTGAATATTACTGAGCAGCAGGCATGGCATGACTGCATTTGAACGTTGTACTCATGAAAACTAAGAAAGTCCCTGTTTTATTTACCTAAATATGAAGTAAGTTTTTTCTTGTTTGCAATCGAAGGCATCCTAGTTGATATAGACACCTACACTAAAATAAAGCTTATATTGCCATTAGTTTAAAATAAAGCATATTCCAGGAAATCCGGAGTATTACAAAGTATATCACAGAAGTAGAAACATTAATAGGGATGCAATCTACAACAAGATGACTATAGCTAACACTACTGTATGGTATATAGGAAGCTGTTAAGAGAGTAAATCCTATGAGTTCTCATCACAGGGAGAAAATTTTTATTTTCTTTCTTATTCTTTTTATCATATCTATATGAAAAGGTGGATGTCAGCTGATACTATGTGGTAACGATTCAAAATATATGTAAATCAAACCATCACACTATACACCTTAAGCTTACGTGATCAATAAAACTGAAACATTTTTTCAATAAAACTGAAAAAAATATATAATTAGATTTTTAAGAATGAGGTTAAACTACAAAAAGGCAAGTAGATCATTTTCAGTAAGGAAATATATTTGCTCTTCCAAGCAATAAGATTTAAAATATTTCTGTGTGAATGGCAAATACTAAGGTATTCAGTGGTAAGTTTTCTCCCATTACTGTTTTTGCACATATAAATGCTAACTTTTATTTAAATTATTGATAGAAATAGCAAATTTATGTACCCCTGGATTAAATGATTTCTCACTAGTCACATAAAATTTATATAATAATCTATACAAATGCTTTTATGTTGCATGTGTAGTAAATGATTTTAATGATAAAAATTAAATTTGCAGATGTTTTAGTAGAACTTATCTCTATAGAAGTAATAAAAACGTCGAAACATCAAAGATGAAAATTTAACATAAAGTTAATTAATATTTGAATACTGAAATTACGTGGAAATTAATTATCTGATACATAGGGTTTAAGTGCACTTTTCTAAATGTTCAAATTGCTGAATAATATAGATGATTAGGTTCAGAACTTTAGTTTGTAATACAATTTACTTGGTATATGTAGCAGATGCTTTAAAAAAGTGTGCATTTTGTGGCAGCTTCATAATGACCCAAAACTTTTGAAGCAAGAAGAAATGTGTCACCTCCAAAAGCAAAAATATCGACTATTGTACAGGTCCATGACATGGAGAAAATTCAGCCAATAACAATCACTGGAGGGGTGCTTTTATTTTCCCTCAGCAGAGTAAAATCCCTAAAACTGAAATAATTATTTTGAATTAAGCTATGCATGCATGCTAAGTTGCTTCAGTTGTATCAACTCTTTGCAACCCTACAACCCTTTGGACTGTAGCTCAACCAGGCTCCTCTGTCCACGGGTTTCTCGAGGCAAGAATATTAGAGTGGGTTGTTGCCGTAGGGGACCTTCCTGACCCAGGGATCGAATCCATGTCTCTGACTTCTCCTTCATTGGCAGAGGGGGTTATTTACCCCTAGTGCTACCTGGGAAGCCCTGGATTAAGCTGTGAAAAGTTAGAGCATTAGTCTTAGTCATGTCCAGCTCTTTGCAACCCCATGGACTATAGCTGGCCAGGTTCCTGTGTCCATGGAATTCTCCAGTCAAGGAAAGCGAAGTGGGTAGCCATTCCCTCCTTCAGCATATTCTCCCATCCAGGGATCAAACCTCGGTCTCCACACTACAGGCAGATTCTTTACTGTCTGAGCCACCAGGGAAGCCCCAAATTAAGCTATAGTACTAACTTAATTGATTATTGTTTTATTATTTTGAGGTTGATTAAATCTAATAAGGATCAAAGAATTTTGACTCTCCAGATTAAAATACTCAAAGTAAGTATAATGGGAGTAATAAGTACCTCTCTTGCACATTATACAAAAATATTAAATTAATGCTTACTAAATAGTTTTCTTATTTCTACTCAGCTGCCTTTGAGAAAATAAAATGCTGCTCTAAGTCTTTAAAAATACCCCTAACATCAGAACAATATATGATTCATTTAGACCAACAAATGTAAAGCCATATTTCTCATAATCCTGTCAACAGCTGCAACTAGGAAACTTAGTTTTGTTAATAAATATAGAATGCAATCAAATAGCATTTCTTTATCACCTGAGACACATATTCAGAAAGTTTAAATATTTAATGCAAATGACATCATTGCTTCCCTCAGTGATGTCAGTCACTTTTTGCCATTTAATAATTAAAGTACTTTGCAAGCTAATATAAAAATTAAACCATATAGTTGAGAACATGCAGACACCCAACCCCATTGGGTTTCAAACATTTTTTTCTTAATTTTCCCAAGTAAAAGTTTCCTTTTCTTTGTTTCCAAAATATTTGCTATAAGTTTTCTTAGTCACTCAATACTGGTCAGACTTGCACTGCTATTCTTACCTCTTGTCCAATGTTAACAATTGTATATAAATTGTTATATAAGTAACAATTTATATCAATATAAATAACGTCTCATAACATCTCATTTTGTTTGATATAAATAACATATCATTTTGTATCATATTAGACATATTACACCAACAAAAATTAGAACAAAACTCTGCAATATAAACAGGTTCGGTAATGCCTGAATAACAGAGTAGCAGGCACCCCACTCCAGTGCTCTTGCCTGGAAAGTCCCATGGACGGAGGAGCCTGGTGGGCTGCAGTCCATGGGGTTGCTAACAGTCAGACACGACTGAGCGACTTCACTTTCACTTTTCACTTTCATGCATTGGAGAAGGCAATGGCACCCCACTCCAGTACTGTTGCCTGGAGAATCCCAAGGACAGTGTAGCCTGATGGGCTGCTGTCTATGGGGTCGCATAGAGTTGGACACAAACTGAAACAACTTAGCAGCAGCAGCAGCAGCAGGGCAACAAAAGCCTTAATACGGAACTCTTCCCTTACTAAGTATGGGGTTTTATCTGTGTTGATTTACCCTTATCTAACCTCTCTTAAAAGCTGCCATGGAGTTAGAGCAGACAGTGCTTCCAGGCAGTGTTGAGACCGAGAAAGAAAATAGATCCATTAAAATAACCAGCCCCACATGATATACTCAATATTTAACAGCTGCTTTATACATGTAGTTCACAACTTGCCAAAGATATAACCTCAAAGAATGAATAATGTCATGATTCAGAAACTCATGTAGACAACATGTGAAACCACTCAATCATGTACTCAGACTTGGTGTCCCTTGGAGTGTTATTTATAATTTGAAATATATTCATATTCACAAAGGACTTTAGGTTACATATACACATAGAGTTAACATATATACCTATAGTTAAGATAGGACTATAAAGGCCTTCAATCAACAAACTAGTTGCAGAAATCTAGTGGGGATAAGCAGGGCCCAGAATGAGCTGGCTATGATCACTGAACACTTGAATTTTTGCAGCCACAGAAATAAGGGGAATGTGAGAAATGGTGGGAGTTGCCATATTTTTGGAAAAAGGAAGCTTGCTGATTGTACTCTAGAATCTCGATTTCATACGAGACAGAGAAGACACAGAAGCTGGTTGTCTAAGCATTCCTGAGGCTATTTTCCCTTGGGAGAGTGGTCTCGGGTACAAAAATGTCAAGGCAAGAACTGTCACTGAATGGACAGCAAGTTCTCCTCCAGGGAAATAAACTCTAATTAGCATCTGAGGTGACAAGGCTGATTCATGCTATTCCTGAAAGCTATGAGCGTGATATATCCTTCTTGAGTCAGAGGCTGCCTTACTGCAACTTAGACGTACGAACAGCCACCCTTCTCTTCAAAAACTGTGTTTGATCTGCTTAAAAAGTTTGGGTGCATGGAATTCTTGATCTCAAAATAGAAAAGCTAAAATTTTTATCCAAATTATTTTGAGGGAAGATGTACCCTTCAAGTTCACTCATATGTGGATATAAATATGCCCCATTCACTCCTTGAAAGTGAAAGTGTTAGTCATTCAGTCATGCCTTTGCAACTCCATGAACCATAGCCCACCAGGCTCCTCTATTCATGCAGTTCTCTAGGCAAGAATACTGGAGTGGGTTTCCATGCTCTCTTCCAAGGGATCTTCCTGACCCAGGGATAGAATCCGTGTCTCCTGCATTGCAAGCAGATTCCTTCCTTCTGAGCCACCAGGGAAGTCCAATCCATTCCTTATTCTGCCATTAAAAATTTGATTTTGAACAAAAACATTCTGATAGTCGTTCCTGAATGGTGGCTTCAAACAGTACACAGCAGCAACCAACCAGTTTTTAGATGTGTTTCTGAAGCATGCCCTCCCACACTTCTCATGGTCTCTGAGATAATAATAATTATTATGTTTCCAAATGATGATGTCTTAACAGATCTAATTGCAAAAGGATTACTACTAGTTTCTGTTCATAAATCATCATCATTGCCATTGAACAGAATTCTTATCTTTCTTTTGGCTATGGCAAGTGAATGTTTACTAAATCATGTAAGTACAGAATCAGGTTGTTTAAGACCTAAGCACGTTTACAGGTCTAAACTTAGAATCTGATTTGTCAATAGACAGTGCTTTTCCTTCCTGGTGTTATAAACTACACTAGTTGAGAAAGCCTGTACTGTGTGAGGTCACTCACAGCATCCTTTAACTTGAGCTGAAACAGTTTCTAGTTACAAAATCAGAAGGTGACAAAAAATTGGTAAAATGGTTCAGGAAAATGCATACTGTTTTAATAATTTCCTCAGGAAACTGAAAGATGATGACATATTAGTCATGAAATAGTTTTGCCAAAAGTAGCTTGCTCATTACATAAAGTAACATATTAAGAGGGTGGGACTTGAAATATACCAAGAAAATGTAGAGAGGGTAGCTTAATTTAACAGTTGAAAAAGAAAAAATAAGATTTTCCTAAGCAAGTGATTTTCTTATCTTTGGCCATCAAATGTGTTTTTCATGTGTAACAAGATAAAAAGAACAGCTTTTTCCACTATTAAATCATATTTAAGAAAATTTGTTAAATACTGCCATTTAAAGTGTAAGTTATATTGAAATAATGGAAAAGAGAAAATTAATTATTAGATAAAGATAACACAAGGCACAATATTGTAAAGCAATTATCCTCCAATTAAAAATAAATTTCTAAAAAGATACAAGAGAAAGGTAATACTTTCCAGTTTGGTTGTTTTAACCATGAAAAAGTTGATAAAACAGATTCTTTCTCTTGCACTGCCAGCAGCAACAGCAATGCTTGGCATATGGTATGGGTTCATTGAATATAGTCTTTTTTCTTTCTTGCTGTTTGGAGAAAGTTCCTTTTCTCATCTTTCAACTTCATGCCCTTTGCTCTGAACCTACATTATATCAAGAAAAAGTTATATATTGTTAGTCACTAAAGATAAAATTTTTGTCAAATCTTTCCTCTGCTTCTCTCTGGATAATATAATGACCTCATAGCTGGAATGGACAATCATCCAAACTAACAGATATTGTCCTAAACTGATCTCTATACCATTTATCTCTCACTCAGTAACTCAATAATAAGCAGGTAATACCAATATATCTAATAATTAGGATAATAGCTAACATATAAATTGCATTTGGGCTTCCCAGGTGGCTCAGTGGTAAAGAATCAGCCAGCCAAGCAAGAGACATGGGTTCGATCCCTAGATTGGGACAATCGCCTGAAGAAGGGGAGAAGGCAATGGGACCCCACTCCGGTGCTCTTGCCTGGAAAATCCCACGGACGGAGGAGCCTGGTGGGCTGCAGTCCATGGGGTCACTAAGAGTCGGACACGACTGAGCGACTTCACTTTCACTTTTCACTTTCATGCATTGGAGAAGGCAATGGCAACCCACTCCAGTGTTCTTGCCTGGAGAACCCCAGGGACGGGGGAGCCTGGCAGGCTGCCGTCTATGGGGTCACACAGAGTCGGACACGACTGAAGCGACTTAGCAGCAGCAGCAGAAGCCTGAAGAAGGAAATCGCAGGCCACTCCAATATTCTTGTCTGGGAAATCCCATGGATAGAAAGGAGCCTGGTGGGCTCAGTCCACATGGTGGCAAAGAGTTGGACACGACTGGTGACTAAACAAACAACAGCAGAATATTGCGTTTATTGTGTACCAGGTACTTGTTCTAAGCACTTTACATGTATTAACCCACTTCATCTTTATACTTAACCTGTGCAGTAAATACAATTATCCCTATTTTAAAGTCGAGAATATGGAGTCAATGAGAGTTTCAGTAACAAGCCCAAGGTCATACAAATAGTAAGTCACAGAGTAGGGGTTCATAGCCAAAAGACTACAGTGTCTCTCATGGAGTCTACAGCCCCGCGTGCAGTTTTCCGGGGCTAATTGAACATATTTCATTGCCTTCTATCTGTTACTCAGAAGTAATGGAAACTTTGCCAGGTTCCTGTGCCTGTGACAACACCCACTTTTCCCCCTCAGTCAGTCTCCCCCATCAGGAAGCTGTCATAAGCCTCTTATCCTTCTCCATGAAAGGGCAGACATACTGAAAACCACAGTCACAGAAAACCAGCCAGTCAGATCACATGGACCACAGCCTTGTCTAACTCAATGAAACTATGAGCCATGCTGTGTGGGGCCACCCAAGACGGACAGGTCATGGTGGTAAGCTCTGACAAAACATGGTCCATTGGAGAAGGGAAAGGCCACTTCAGTATTCTTGCCTTGAGAACTCCATGAACAGTATGAAAAGGCAAAAGGATAGAATACTGAAAGATGAACTTCCCAGGTCAGGAGGTGCCCAATAAGTTACTAGAGATCAGTGGAGAAATAACTCCAGAAAGAGTGAAGGGATGGAGCCAAAGCAAAAACAACACCCAGCTGTGGATGTGACTGTGACAGAAGTAAAGTCGGATGCTATAAGGAGTGTTGTAAGGAGCAATATTGCATAGGAACCTGGAATGTTAGGTCCATGAATCAAGGCAAATTAGAAATGGTCAAACAGGAGATGGCAAGAGTGAACATCGACATGTTAGGAATCAGTGAACTAAAATGGACTGGAATGAGGGAATTTAACTCAGATGACCATAATGTCTACTAAAGTGGGCAGGAATCCTTTAGGAGAAATGGAGTCGCCATCATAGCCAACAGAAGAGTCCGAAATGCAGTACTTGGATGCAATCTCAAAAATGACAGAATGATCTCTGTTCATTTCCAAGGCAAACCGTTCAATATCACAGTGTTCCAAGTCTATGCCCTGATCAGTAATGCTGAAGAAGCTGAAGTTGAATGCTTCTATGAAGACCTCCAAGACCTTCTAGAACTAACACCCCAAAAAAGATGTCCTTTTCATTATAGGGGACTGGAAGACAAAGGTAGGAAGTCAAGAAATACCTGGAATAACATGCAAGTTTGGCCTTGGAGTACAGAATGAAACAGGGCAAAGGCTAATAGAGTTTTGCCAAGAGAACACACTGGTCACAGCAAATTCCAACAAAGCAAGAGAAGGCTCTACGCATGGACATCACCAGGTGGTCAACACCGAAATCAGATTGATTATATTCTTTGCAGCCAAAGATGGAGAACCTCTATACAGTCAGCAAAAACAAGACCAGGAGTTCACTGTGGCTCAGATCATTAACTCCTTACTGCCAAATTTAGACTTAAATTGAAGAAAGTAGGGGAAACCACTAGACCATTCAGGTATGACCTAAATCAAATCCAATTATATAGTGAAAGTGAGAAATAGATGCAAGATTAGAGGTCTCTGAAAGAAAATTAGAGATACCAAGGAACATTTAATGCAAAGATAGGCTCAATAAAGGACGAAAATGGTATGGACCTAATAGAAGCAGAAGATATTAAGAAGAGGTGGCAAGAATACACAGAGTAACTATGCAAAAAATATCTAGACAACCCAGATAACCACCATGGTATGATCACTAACCCAGAGCCAGACATCCTGGAATGTGCAGTCAAGTGGGGTATAGGAAGCATCACTGCGAACAAAGCTAGTGGAGGTGATGGAATTCCAGTTGAGCAATTTCAAATCCTAAAAGATGATACAGTAAAAGTGCTGCACTCAATATGCCAATAAATTTGGAAAACTCAGCAGTGGCCACAGGACTGGACAAAGTCAGTTTCTTTTCATTCCAATACTAAAGAAAAGCAATGCCAAAGAATGTTCAAAAGTACCACACAATTACACTCATTTCACATGCTAGTAAAGTAATACTCAAAACTCGCCAAGCCAGGTTTCAACAGTATGTGAACGTGAACGTTCAGATGTTCAAGCTGGATTTAGAAAAGGCAGAGGAACTAGATATCAAATTGCCAATATCCAATGGATCATCGAAAAGGCAAGAGAGTTCCTGGAAAAGATCTACTTGTGCTTTATTAGCTATGCCAAAGCCTTTGACTGTGTGGATCACAACAAACTGTGGAAAATTCTGAAAGAGACAGGAATACCAGACCACCTTACCTGCCTCCTGAGAAATCTGTATGCAGGTCAAGAAGCAACAGTTAGAACTGGACATGGAATAACAGACTGGTTACAAACAGGGGAAGGAGTACGTCAAGGCTGTATATTGTCTCCCTGCTTATTTAACTTCTATGCAGAGTACATCATGAGAAACGCTGGGCTGGATGAAGCACAAGCTGGAATCAAGATTGCCAGGAGAAATATCAATAACCTCAGATACGCAGATGACACCACCCTTATGGCAGAAAGTGAAGAGGAACTAAAGAGCCTCTTGAGAAAAGTGAAAGAGAAGAGTGAAAAAGTTGGCTTAAAACTCAACATTCAGAAAACCAAGATCATGGCATCTGGTCCCATCACACCATGGCAAATAGATGGGGAAACAGTGGAAACAGTGACAGACTATTTTCGGGGGGCTCCAAAATCACTGCAGATGGTGACTGCAGCCATGACATTAAAAGACACTTGCTCCTTGGAAGAAAAGCTGTGACCAAACTAGACAGCATATTAAAAAGCAGAAACATTACTTTGCCAACAAAGGTCCATCTGGTCAAAGCTATAGTTTTCCAGTAGTCATGTATGAATGTGAGAGTTATACTATAGAGAAAGCTGAGCACCAAAGAATTGATGCTTTTAAGCTGTGGTGTTGAAGAAGACTCTTTAGAGTCCTTTGGACTGCAAGGAGATCCAACCAGTCCATCCTAAAGGAGATCAGTCCTGAATATTCGTTGGAAGGACTGATGCTAAAGCTGAAACTCCAATACTTTGGCCACCTGATGCAAAGAACTGACTCATTGGGAAGGACCCTGATGCTGGGAAAGATTGAAGGCGGGAGGAGAAGGGGATGACAGAGGATGAGATGGCTGGATGGCATCACCGACTTGGTGGCCATGAGTTTGAGTAAGCTCTGGGAGTTGGTGATGGACAGGGAGGCCTGATGTGCTGCAGTCCATGGGGTCGCAAAGAGTCGGACATGACTGAGCGACTGAACTGAATAGAATTGTGTTTGTGGTCACCTAGTTAAGTCTTTATCTTGCTCTCCTGAAACGATACACCTTTGTTTTACATTTTAATGTCAAAGTTTCACTCTACTGCTTACATTTTCTGCTATGTGGGAGTCTTTAAGTCGATATGTTTAAATGGTTAGATTTTAAAATATTTTACCAAGTAGGCTCAAACTGCATGTGTGACAACCCCTAGTACAACTGGAAAAATAATAAATATCTTTTGCTGACATTTTTGGTTCTCATGGGTTTCAATTTCTGAAAATCCAAAATTTTAAAGGACGGCTGGTTGTAAATAAATATATATATACTTGCACAATGATAAGGTTTTGTGACATTTTAAAATCATTTTTTAAATTTACCAATGATTTGAAAAGAACAGAAAATATGGTTGAAGTGAGTTATATAAGCACACTATAATAAAGCTTTAACTTGTTCAGTTTAGTTCAGTCACTCAGTCACGTCCAACTCTTTATGACCCCATGGACTGCAGCACACCTGGCTTCCCTGTCCATCACCAATTCCCAGAGCTTACTCAAACTCATGTCCATTGAGTCGGTGATGCCATCCAACCATCTCATCCTCTGCCATCCTCTTCTCCTCCCGCCTTCAAGAGTCTTCTCCAACACCACAGTTCAAAAGCATCAATTCTTCAGGGCTCAGCTCTCTTTATAGTCCAACTCTCACATCCATACATGACTACTGGAAAAACTATAGCTTTGACTAGATGGACCTTTGTCGGCAAAGTAACATCTCTGCGTTTTAAGATACTGTCTAGGTTCGTCATAGCTTTTCTTCCAAGGAGCTAGCATCTTTTAATTTCAGGGCTGCAGTCACCATCTGCAGTGATTTTGGAGCCCCAAAGAATAAAGTCTGTCACTGTTTCCATTGTTTACCCATCTATTTCCCATGAAGTGATGGGACTGGATCATGATCTTTGTTTTTTAAATATTGTGCTTTAAGCCAACTTTTTCATTCTCCTCTTTCACTTTCATCAAGAGGCTCTTTAGTTCTTCATGTTCTGCCATAATGGTGGTATCATCTGCGTATCTGAGGTTATTAACATTTCTCCCAGCAATCTTGATTCCAGCTTGTGCTTCATCCATCCTGGCATTTCGCATAATGTACTCTGCATATAAGTTAAATAAGCATGGTGACAATATACAGCCCTGACATATCCCTTTCCCGATTTGGAACCAGTCTGTTGTTCCATGTCTGGTTCTAACTATTGCTTCTTGACCTGCATAAAGATTTCTCAGGAGCCAGGTAAAGTGGTCTGGTACTCCCACCTGTGCAAGAATTTTCCACATTTTGTTGTGATCCACACAGTCAAAGGCTTTGGCATAGTCAATAAAGCAGAAGTATAAGTTTTTCTGGAACTCTCTTGCTTGTACTTCTCAAATCTAATTTCATTTAAGATCTTCAAAGTCTTCTGTGCATGTATGCTCAGTCATGTCCAACTCTGCAATTCCATGGACTTAACCCTCCAGGCCCTTCTGTTCAGGCAAGAATACTGAAGTGGTTAGCTATGTCCTTCTCAAAGGGATCTTCCCATTCCAGGGATGGAACCCACGTCTCCCGCATTGGCAGGTGGATTCTTTACCACTGAGCCACCAGAAGCCCTTAAAGTACTAATCTATCATTTTTAGATATGAAATTTGCTTCTTTATTTTAACGTTTAACTTTTTTAAAGAATAAAAATGTTTCAGCTTTCATACTGCTGAAAATCATAGTATTTTCACAAAAGGACAACTTTGTGAGGCATGGGATAGAATTATGCAGGTAGTAAGCTCTTAATAAATTAGTGAAGGAAAGTAATATTTTAACAACTGATTAGTTTTGGATTATCTAAACAATTAAATCTTACATGAAGCCATATTGTCTTTTCTTCTCATTCATATTCTTCTTATTTCACGGCATTGGCTAGGGCTTGAATGCAATGCTGAATAGTATCACAAACAAGAGTCTTTTTATTTGTTTCAGACTTTAAGGAGAATACTTCTAATATCTTAACATTTAGGCTGACATTTCAGTGGTTTTTGGTATATTTCTTCATAAGCAGCCTAATATTACTAGTTGAATATTTTTTACATTATTAAAATTAAATTTTAATTTACTAATTTAAATAATGTTTGAAACAACATTTAAAATAATACTACAATGTTAGATACAAAAATATGAGTAGTAAAGGACTAAAACGACCCTTAAAAGTACCACCAATTAATCCTGAAAAGGGCTATCTGCCCAAATAATAAATGTAGTAAGGAACTTTAAAGAAAACCAGTCCATATCAATCAAACACTCTGGATGTTTTTTAAAGAATTTAAACTTTCTCTTCAACCTGAGACTTTAGCAACATTGATACCTTGTTCTAACTAAGGTGTACTAGCACTGTATTTTAGATATCTTCAAAAATATTTTTTTATTATTGTACTATAAGCAAAATGTAAACCATCCTGATAAGGTTTCTGGTATTCTATTTAGAATTTTCTACATTTGGAATTTGCCAGTGAAAGTGATTTTCAAAAATAATGACATTTCATTATAACCACATTTTGCTATTTGTACTTCAGTGTTCACTATCCAGAATATGTAAATTGAGAATTCTCATTCTTTAATCCATTAGTATGAAGCTGCGAGGATCTCTAGGTAATCAATGTTTATACGCTAAAAGACCTGATCATTCAATTACTTAACCAAGCAAATTACTATTGCATCTATGCTTAGAATAACTACAGCCAAATGGCAGTGTTCTGAAGAGCACGTGGAAAAAGCCAGTCACGTGATCTACAGATTTCACTGTTAGTAGCAATCTCTTAATCTATGTCAATGAACTGATTTTGTTACATTCTTCACTTTGCTAAGAACAGGCAGCACTGATTATGCCGAGTGGCCGTTATTACACAAATGCACTGTCACTGAACCTACTGGAGCTGGACACAACTGATGCAATTTGGCAGCAGCAGCAGCAACAGTCATTGAGTTCTTATGCCAGGCCTCATTCTAAGTGCTATACATGAGTTAACTAGTTTAATTCTCACAACAACTTCTATGAGGGAAGTACTATTATTATTATGCCCCTTTTAGAGAGGAAGACTTCCCTGGTGACTCAGACGGTAAAGCGTCTGCCTACAACACGGGAGACACGGGTTCAGTCCCTGGGTTGGGAAGATCTCTTGCTGAAGGAAATGGCAACCCAGTCCAGTATTCTTGCCTGGAAAATCCCATGGACAAAGGAACCTGGTAGGCTACAGTCCATGGGGTCGCAAAGAGTCAGACATGACTGAGCGGCTCACTTTCACTTTCACTTTAGAGAAGGAGACACTGAAGCATGGTTACATGAGTAGAAAGTAGAAGAGTTTGATAATCTCACTTCAGAATTTGTATTCTCATCCACTTCCCTATGCTGCCTACCTATGCAATGTCAAAAGTGGTCATGGGAAATTTTAATATCTTAAAAACATGTATTTGATTTCATGGATTCAAGAGTGGACATAAAAAGTAGAAACAATCCGAAGATTTCAGTTATAACACATAAGTAGTTAAGCTATAGTTAACACTGTAATATGTTCCAGTACTAAGTCGTTTCAGTCGTGTCTGACTCTTTGTGACCCTATGGACTATAGTCCAGCAGGCTCCTCTGTCCGTGGGATTCTCCAGGCAAGAACACTGGAGTGGGTTGCCATGCTCTTCTCCAGGAGACCTTCCAGACCCAGGGATCAAATCCATGTCAAGTTCTTTACCACTAGCGCCACCTGGGAAGCCCCAAAGGTGTAATATATTTACATATAAATTTGTAGTGTTTTACATGTGCAGTACATTATTGGGCACTGCTTGTATGTGTGTGTGTGTGTGTTAGTCACCCAGTCATATCCAACTCTTTGTGGCCCCTGGACTGTAGCCCGCCAGGTTCCTCTGTCCCTGGGATTCTCCAGGCAAGAACACTGAAGTGAGTTGCCATTCCCTTCTCCAGGGGATCATCCCAACCCAGGGACTGAACCCAGGCCTCTTGCATATTTGGTGCTGCAAATCTTCCCAAATAAAAAAATAAATGAATACTTAAGATATTAGTTAGAGGACTTCCCTGGTGGTCCAGCGGTTAAGAATCTGACTGCCAGTGCAGGGGATATGGGTTCAGTCCCTGGTCCATGAAGATTCCTCATGCTGCAGGGCAACTAAGCCCGCAAGCTGCAGCTACTGAAGCCCATGCACCTAGAACCCGTGCTCTGTGACAAGAGAAGCTACCACAGTAAGAAGCCTGCGCACTGCAGTGAAGAATAACCCTCTACTCACTACTACCAGAGAAAGCCGGTGCACAGCAATAAAGACCCAGCACAGTCAACAGTAAGTAAATAAAATTTTTTTAAAGATATTGGTTAGAATAACACTTGAAAAGAATTATGAGGAATTGTACCAAATATGAAAGTTTAAAAAATTAATCCATAAGGTAGATGCTAATTTTCATCTTCAATTATGGTTATATAATTAATCAATGTTTGGGATATAAACAAAATCACTGAAACCATGAGTGTTATCTAAACTCTCAATTTCCTCTCTACAAAATGAAGAAATGGCTGATCTCTGTACAAATAATGCAGCAAGGAATCATACAATATTCTCAATAAATTTCCTTGTGCTCTTCAGAGTTTCAGACACACATACCTAAAAAATTCCATGAAGGGCCAATAAAAATGCAATTACTTATGAAGTATTATAATGTATCAATAGTATAAAGAGAGTTTAACCGCATAGAAAGAAACCAGAAAAATAATTCCTTCTGAGGAAGGGCATGGTAGCTGGGAAATGGGAATTAGTGCTTTTTAAGTATACTTTGACATTGTTTTGATTGTTTACAATAAGAATAAATTCACATGTTACCTGTTAAGATAGATAGCTAGACACTCAAATCACATGGAGTATTTAACCAGATATCAGAAGACAAGTGACACCAATATGACTTTGGGTAAGACACTTGGCTCTGTAGACCTCAGATTCCTATAATTAGTGCTAGAGATAGGCTGTCTCTAATACTACTCTTTCACTTCTAAACTATAATAATTGGTGAGGGACATAATAAGGAGAGAATGTTAGGAACTCACAGCCCCCAAATAAAGCAAATGCTTAATAGCTCATTAGAGGAGACTTACCCTCCAAATAGAATACTGTCCCCACCCTATTACCTCTACTGTTTTTGCTAAAGCACTAAATACAGTGAATACAGAAGGTCAAAAGCTCTTCAAAACAATTTCATAAAATAGAAAAAACACCACAGTATCCATGTAAGGTGTAACACACTGAATGAGGGAGTGAGTGGCAGTCACTCGGTCCTGTCCGACTCTTTGCGACCCCATGGACTGGTGCCTGCCAGGCTACTCTGTCTATGGGATTCCCCAGGCAAGAAAACTGGGGTGGGTTGCCATTTCCTTCTCTATAGGATACTGAACCTAGCTCCAAACTGCAAAGCTGTTTAACTGCTAATGAATGACACATTAGAATAAAGGAAAAGATGGGCCATCTCCAAAGTCTTTGCAGTTGGTCCAGTTTATCAAATGTCTGAGTTATAAACTGGCACAACTAACAAACTCATGACTGTTAGAATGTTTGTCATTATATACAATACATGGTGTGCACATTGATACAAGAACCACTTTTTAATCAGAACTGAAGTAGGTGTATAAGTTGCAAATCTCTGATCTGTTTAAAAGGCCTTGATATAGTTTCATATTTTGGGTTTTCTCTTGGCTTCTCTCTCTCTCTCTTTTTTTTTTTTGGTTTTCAGTGGTTCCCAGGTTTCTTTCAGTGGTCCTTACCCTGCTCTCCTCTCTTTTACACTATGCTTGACTTGTGAATGCAAACTTAGATTGCACCTTATGTTTTTATTCCTAAGAATCAATAAATTTAATAAAAAGAGGGAAAGTAATTTAGGACCTAATGAATCAGTAACAACTGAACCATTGCTTCCCACATAGAGCAATATCCTTCCCATGCCCATGAAGCCAACAACAAAAAGAATAAAAATAACAACAACAATGTACCGTGGATTGTGCTACATACTTCAATCCTCATAATAATCCTAGATTTATGTAGTATAGTTACTCCTGTTTTACAGATAAGTAAACCCAGACACAAATATGGTAAGGAACTTGCTCAAAATCACAAGGTTAGTCAGTGAAGCAGGATTCAGGATTCTAGATTATGACTCCTGAGTTGATGCTCTTAATCACTGTTAAACTGAAGTCTGTCCAACTTTAAATCAAGTGCTCATTACACTGGTCTTAAATGGTTCTCATTCTAATTCTTCAAAATGTACTATTTTTCACTCACTTTATATTAAGGACCCAGAATCCTCAAGACAATTACTATAACATTTTTACAGTTTTTGGCCCTATGTCCCAAGTTTTCTTCAATATGAAAAATGTCTTTGAAACCTACACCCTCCTCTACCTCTCCCTGGCTTCACTGCTTTGGCAGTCTCATTGAAGTCCGCTGCTTCAATAACTATATCTGTCAGATGACCCATAAATGTCTTCATTTCATTCCAGAATTCTCTGAACGCCAGACTTGCAGCTCCAGCTTCCCATTAAAACCTCCTCTTGGATGTCTCACTAGCACCTAAAACTCATGTTCTTTACCCACCCCACCCCTGACAACAAAAACAAAACCTTGTCCTTATCCAGCGTCCTCTTTATCAAGGGACTGCATCACCACCCATAGTGGCTGACAGACGGGAAATCCAAAAGCCATCACTGTCACCATCCTCTTCCTCACCTACTTTATGCCACCATGACCAAGTGATGAACGAGGTCCTGTATCTCCTTGAAAGCAGTTCCCGTTCTCCATGACCCAAAGCACCAGCAAGCACTCCACTCTGAGCTAACATCACCTATTGGCTAGAGTCGGCCTCTGCGATCATCTCCAAACAGTTTGCTCTGCATCTGTCCTGTCTCCCTCCCAGTTGTTCTCTAACTGCACCAGGTGACCTTTCCAAAACCTAAGTCTCATGTTATCCCCCATCTCCACCTCACACTGGGCTTAGGACAAATAGCTTAAAACAAAGTCCTCAACATGGTTCACAGGGTCCCATAGGCTCTCACTTTCTCTCTCAGGCTTCATATATATCTCATTTTCCCTAATGTTTTAACCCTCAGGTTTATTTTAGGCTCATGCACGAGCTACTTCATCTTGCCGTAGCACACACTATCTCCTCTTATCCCTAATAGTAATATTAACTCCCTTCTTTAAGAGAACAGGTCACTGGAGGAAATCATGCTAAATGAAGTAAGTCAGACAGAGAAAGAGAAACACCACACGGTGTCACTTATATGTGCAATCTAAAAGAAAAAAGCCAAACTCATACAAACAGAGGGAAGGAAAGTAGCTGCCAGGAGCTGGGGGATGAGAGAAACAGAGGTTGGTAAAAGGGTATGAAATTTCAATTATAAGGTGAATAAAGTTTGAGGAGCTAAAGTATAACATGGTGGCTATAGCTGATAACACTTGTATAATGTAAATTTGCTAAGAGAATAGAACTTAAATGTTCTTATAAAAGAAAGAAGGAAGGGAAGAAAGAAAGAAAAAAGAGGAGGAAGGGAGGGATGAAGGAAGAGAGAAAGAAGGGAAGGGAAGACAGAGAGGAAGGAAGGAAGAAATATTTGAGGTGATGGATTGTTAATTAACTTGATGCCTTGTGGGGGTATCCTTTCACAAAGAATATATATAACCAATTATCATGTGGTACACTTCAACTAACAATTTTATAGACCATTCAGGTACGACCTAAATCAAATCCCTTATGATTATACAGTGGAAGTGAGAAATAGATTTAAGGGCCTAGATCTGATAGAAAGAGTGCCTAATGAACTACGGAATGAGTCGAATGGGTCGCTAAGAGTTGGACACGACTGAGCGACTTCACTTTCACTTTTCACTTTCATGCACTGGAGAAGGAAATGGAAACCCACTCCAGTGTTCTTGCCTGGAGAATCCCAGGGACCAGGGAACCTGGTAGGTTGCCCTCTACGGGGCTGCACAGAGTCAGACACGACTGAAGTGACTTAGCAGCAGCAGCATTCTTAGTTTAATAATTTTATATATAGAGACTATAATAAAGATCTAAAAACATACACTTATATGAGGAACAAGAGTTGATAGAGAAATGTTTCTCTGTTAACACATTTTGATAGAGGAAATTAAATAGGAGAGATTTCTCAGGCCACATATCTTTGTAGAAATAGCACATGTTCATGTTTTGAACTTTCTGCAAAGATATAACATTTATATATTGTTGTCTATTTATACAACAAATACTAGTTAAAATTTTTTCATATTAAACCTTTTGTAGGGATTCTGCTTCAAGAGAATCAGCTTATTTAGACCTTAACAGGATTTCAGCCAGAAGAAAAAAATTATCCTCTGGGGTCTGTAGTGAAGGTAGAACTGAGGTCTTGCTGAGATCTTCACGCCACTAAATCCAGAAGACCAAAGAACCAAGCCAAGGAGCTACATGGTCAAGGCAAGGATTAAAATCACACCAAGAACTGACTCAGTAGAGACCACACCGCTACCACTGCTGAACAAAGAATCAGTTGGTGACTGTTTTTGTATCCATCACACAGTTCTACTTAAAACACTTAAATTGTTCCCGCTGGTTTTCTGGAATTCTTCTTGAATGAAGGATACTACCTACGAAACGTGGCACAGTGCCATATGAAGGTAAGCCTTCCATGGATCACTGTTTATGTAGAGAATACATAAGAATCCATAGAGGCATACATCTCCATAACCTAAGAGTCTGTAAATGTTGATTCAGTGATGGCTCCATGGAGCCTTTCAGAGTTTCCTACTTTCCCAATTCAACAATAACCTTAGTGCTCCATTTCCAAATAACTCAGAAGTTTGTCAAAGGCAAACTACAGTGCATGACGCTATAGTAACAGGCTATTCTGCATTCGCCATGCATTAGGTTCTCACAAAAAAAGTAGAAGACGTAATTTAAGTACAAAATTCAGGATTTAACATTATACATCTGGGATTCCTATGCTCTTTTTATGGTTCTCAAAAGGGAGTGAGTGTCCAGCTATCATAAGCACAGTCCCTACTGATTCACCTGACATTCACTGTTCTCACACAAGAAATCTGTACCTTAACAACCCTCCACTGACAAGAATCATGCATGGAGAAGGGCTCACATTCTCCTTCAACAATCCTTAAAATGATGCCTTTGCAATTTGCTCACACACATGGCAAATAATCAGTCTGTTTTACATAAATCCCAGCATTTTAAGTTCAATTATAAATTATAAAATATTCTGTTATAATAATTTTTGTTAATTGGTAGTGATGGCTACCTAAATTTAATATATCAAATAGTGTTATAGATCTTATCAAATGACTTAGGCATTCGAAAAACTAAATTTTAATTATGAATTTTTCTTACTCTAAAACTTTCTCACAAAAATATATGAAAATATAGAAATTAGTGTGAAGCTATCCGTCAGGATTCCCTACATTATAAACCTAAATTGAGTTAACTGAATA
The DNA here is from genome assembly GCF_032405125.1 of Capricornis sumatraensis. Taxonomy (NCBI): domain Eukaryota; kingdom Metazoa; phylum Chordata; class Mammalia; order Artiodactyla; family Bovidae; genus Capricornis; species Capricornis sumatraensis. The sequence continues at coordinate 15,191,844 of NC_091075.1, forward strand.
CAGACAAATAAAAATTATTTTAATCTCAAAGACAATACAAAATTTCCTTTAAGATCTGTTATAATCTGGCATGGTGTGACTATAAAGAACAGCCTCATTGACACTGAAAGCAAATCACTGATTAAATGGTTTGTTTTCTTTGAAAAGTTTCAAAGCATATAATATCTAACAGACAGTAAAATAACTGATATAACTTTTAACAAGTTTTTACCTTACAGCATTTGACACCTGTCCGCTTATGTGAAATTACTATGCTTAGTTGACCATTTCGAGGAAAGTAGGCAAGTTCTTTGGATAGATATACAGTACCAACATATATGTGAACTCTCCATCAAAAGCAACCTCCTATGGGCAAAGGAGGGCTTCTGTTTCCATGCTTTTTTTAAGGTCACAGACTACTGATTTATTATATGCAGTTGAATCTGTATTTAGACAATCTTACTGCAATATCCTTACACTCAGTTTTCTCTTACATTCTCTCCAAAGCAGAGGTTCTCAAAGTGTGGTCCCTAGATCAGCAACATCAGCATTACCTGAGAATATGTAAGAAATGAAAATTCTCAGGTCCCTCATCTGAACTGAATCAGAAGCTCTGAGGTGTGGCCCAGAAACAGGTGTTTTAACAAGTCATGCAGGTGATGCTGGCTAAAGTTTGTGAAACTCTGCTCTAAAGCCAAAAGATATTCTCTAGCTATGAAGAAAAGTTTGCTTGTTTTTTTTTTTTTAAATTTTTTAATGTATTTATTTTTAAATGAAGAATAATTGCTTTACAGTACTGTGCTGGTTTCTACCAAACATCAACATGCATGAAGAAAAGTTTTTATCCCTTACTTTGGAGCAGTCAATTTTGCAGTGTCCTATGTCTCTAAGCCCAAGGTGCCATTATACTTTATAGAATATACTAGAGTTATTTACAATGATACCGATTATTTTAAAGAATTTCATTTAACAAAGATTTTAGAATATGGCATATTCTCAATAAGTGTTAAAATACTGATACACACTTAACTAAAAACGTGAATTATAAAGGGAAATGTAGTTATTCAAAACAGTATGGTATAGAGATAAAAATTGATAATGTTTTATCTATTGTAATTTCAACAGATTCTTCCCTACAGTTAAGGTCAAAGAAAATAGGGCTGATTTTAAATTCCACCCACTAGTGTTTCTGGGTCCAGAACTTGAGTCATTTATACAAGCAGAGCCATGTCTGCGTGATGAATCAATGAAGAGTACAGGTAATATGTATTCCTGTACAAAGGTCTTCAAAGGCAACCTGGAGAGATTAACCCAAGGAATGGACAGAGAGGAACTGGTTTATTTTGCCAATAACACCTCTGGTGTGGTCTATGTTATTAGAAAGGCTAAAAACTTTAAAAACAGAACGAACGGATTTGAAAGATATGTACCTCAAATTCTGCATAAATATATAATAGAAACTAAGGATAAAGCTTTTGGCAAAGCAACATTTTCTCAGCCTTTCAACCAGAAAAAAACAGGGATCAAGTCTGTAGTATGGTGCATTTTGATTATTATTTTAAAATTGTAATTAGTTTCATTTTAAGATTATCATTCTCTATACCCTATAATTAGTATTACATGCACCATAAGGCTATGGGTCTCGAATTTTCCTATTTCCCTAAGGAGATCTGTAAAGCCCACATTTGACATGAAACTACCCAAAGGAGTATGATTCCCACTTTATAGCAGATTCTCCACTGGACTACTAATTTTTTGATAAGTTTTTTTAATTTAAGGAAAGAAAATACTTTATAGAGTGATATAACTTGCATGAATAATTCATCTTTCACAGATGTTACATTCAAGGAAAAACACTATATCATTTTTTAATGCACTTAAAGACAATGATAGACTGTGAACTTGTCAAATTTTCAAGTTATATTAACAGGAAGATGATGTACTAAGTGAAATAAGTCAGAGAGAGAAAGACAAATACCGTATGATATCACTTATATGTAGGATCTAAAATATGACACAAATGAACGTATCTACAAAACAAAAAAGATTCACAGACAGAGAACAGACTTGTGGTTGCTAAGGAGGAGGGGGAAGGATGGATTGGGAATCCAGAATTAGCAGATGCAAACTATTACATCTCTAGATGGATAAACAACGAGGTCCCATTAAACAGCATAGAGATCTATATTCATATACTACGATAAACCATGGAAAAGAATATGAAAAAGAATGTATACAAATATATGTAAAACTGAATCACTTTTCTGTATAGCAGAAATTAATATAACAATGTCAACCAAAATAAAAAGAAAAGGAAAGAAGCTAGAAAAAAAGAGAAAGATGATGATACATAAGGAAAATCAGAAATGGTATGAGTTAGTAAAATAACTTGGCTGAAATAAATCACAGAGTGTTTATAGTAAATTTATGTACCCAATAGCTGGCTAAACATATTAAATCAATTTCACAAGGTTAATTTAAATTTTTCTACATTATAGAAAATCAGAATGTAATACCTGAGACTGTGCATTAATGTTGGCTCCTTCCTTGACAAGAACTTTGACAACTTCTGCTTGTCCAGCCAAAGATGCAATGTGAAGAGCAGTATTTCCTTTCTGTTTTGAAACAAAATAAAAGATGTTGGAGGCTTCTAAACCTTGTAGAAATCAAAATGTACAGATATTTTTAATTTTGCTGATTAAAGCACATTTCAAGTGCTTAAAACTTGTTATTCTGTTAAGATAGCAGCCCAGCTAGGGAAAAAATAATTTTTACCATCAAAACATTGGCCATCCTATACAACATTTCCCTTCTCTATTCTGTACAATCCTGGTTTAATGTTAAGAACATGGAAAGACTTGAGATCTTACTGAAGTAAATAATTTGGGACACGTGTGCATACATGTGTATGAGTGACAATATTACCATTCATGTTATTTAATCAACAACAAAAAAAGTCCTACCCTAAAGATAAAGTTAACTAAAAAAAAGAGTTTATCTGAATTCACTTCATTATGTAGAGAAACCTAGGAATTTTAAGTGGTGAAGAAAATGACAAATTTACATTCTTTAAATATTTAACATTTATTTGACGTTCTCAAGAGAAACGTTAAAAATGTTTACTCTCTCTTTAGACTTAAAAGTAAGCAATTTCTTGCATATGGTGAACTTATATTTTAACTTCTTTGGAATTGCCAAAGAGTTTTTCACTTGATTTTGTTTTTATATTTCCACTGGAACTGCTGTATATTACACTGGGGGTAGTGTCAGTCCACATTTTGGCAATTATGTATGAGGTATTAGAAATTCGGGTTAAATGGTCATATTTCTAATTTACTCCAGCACTCTTTTTGTCTATTCCTGACTAGGCTAATGACCCAGCTGGGGGCTGGGGTGCCTGCAAGCCTCTCTCTGCGTCAAACACAATCAAATTGTCATACTTCAGCCCTAGTCAACAGGCTTGACTCTGATTGGCTATGGGTTTGTTTTTTGTTTTTTTTTCAAATTAAATTTTCACCTCCTAAAGATAAAGATTTGTCACCACTGATGATATTTTTTAAAATACTTGTTTCTGAAATGATCCCCCAAAGTTCAAATATATTTCACCAAAAACAGCATCAACAAGTAACAGGTACTAGTGTACTGAGCATCTTATAAACGCCTTTAAAAATGAGCTCAATTTCTTTACAAATACACATTATAGTGACAAAAATCTAGTTTTGCCCTAATATTTTAACCTATGATCAAAAATCTCTCTTCCATTAGAGTATAAAGTATCTGTATATTCTCTACCAAGGAATATATTAAGTTATAACAACTTACTGAAAGCATGAAAATTACTTGTTCATTTCCATCAAGTAGTTTACTATGTCAATTTATTTTTAAAAATGAATTAATCTTGGGAAAATAGGTGCTTTTGTCTATAGAGGATTATATTAATCTAGTCTCTATGTGAATCAAATGAGAAAATAAAAGATAAAATATTAAAAGCTAAAGATACAGAATTCTTTAGTCTCTGTTAAGCCCCTAAAGGAAACAATTCAAACTCTGCAAGATTTAATGAACAGAGGTTTCAATTTCAGTTCTGCATTGTGAAGAATCTTGGTATTCCTGCAAACCTCTGAAATATACAGCCAGGGAAAAGAAGGTTTAAATTGTTTCCTCTTTACCATGAGATAAATATGACCAGCACAAACATTACCTTGGTGGCAGAGTCCACAGCAGATCCTCTTCCCAGCAGCTCCTGAACTAGCCCCACGTGGCCTTCCTTGGCAGCCAGGTGAAGCGCATTGAGTCCATTCTGAAAGGAGAAAGCAACAAGGCTAAGAAGTGGAGTGATGATGAGGCATACCATTGCTGATATTAAGCAAGAATAAAACCCAGAGGATAGACAGACTCTGATCCTAACATTTTCTCTCTTTTTGCATTAGCTTGAAGCTCTTAATTTCACAGAGACTAATTTCCAATGGTTTTGATTCAAAGAGGCAAAGAAGTAAATATCATCACTGCCCCTTCCTTCTCTTTCAGGATTAATCCCAAACCAATGACCACCTCTTGAGGCGCTGCTGGCTCTTCTAAGAGAGGTCTCAGAGCAGCCGTGGAACCCAGAGAAGGGGCCCAGGGTTCCAAGCCATTGGAAGCAGTGTTAGAGGTAGTCCAGGGATGGCCCAGGCAGAAAAGGAGGCCCACGTGGGCCTAGTGATGGAGCTGCAAGGCCATGGGGTGAGGACCACCTGCTGGAGAGGAAAGAGTAGATGATGCTCACTGTAGCATACGGGGGATTAGGGCTGGATGCAGGAGAGGAGCCCTCGGGCGAGGTGGCCACAGATGCTGGTGGCAGAAATAGGGCGTCTCAAGCCACTGGACTGTCCAGGTGACTCCAATGACCATGGCTAAACGTACCCAAGTCCACAAACAGAGGGTCATCCACCCTGGGAGGAACCACTGCGGCTACAACGGCTGCCCGGAACTGGCGCAGCCTGCTAGTAGATATGGGCCTGCCAGTAGGTGTGGGCCTGCCAGTAGGTGTGGGTTGCCATCACTGGGCAGGCCGCTGGAACTGCTGGGACCTGCATTGCTTCTCCTATGGGGACTGCGGGTGAAGCAGGTATATAGTCGGGATTCTGGTTGCCAGAGCCCCAGAGCTGCCTGCTGAAACAGGGCCATCTCTGCCTCCATCTCTTTCAAGCATTCCTTGCTGCCCTCGCCTGGCTGTTGGAACCAGGGCCCACGACCAGGGGTCCTTGTGGATCCAGGAATTGTGAGGCTGACCCGCCAGCTGATGTCTTTACTGTGGCGGCATCCTGAATACGGACCAACCAAAACAGGCTACTGTTGATAACTCTTTGACATTGGCTTTATGTAAGTTAATGTTGATAAAAGAATATGAACTTGAGAAAAAGGAATAAGCAAAAAAATATGAACTTGTCTTTTGAAACAATGAAAAAATATTCATTGAGCTGGCTTACTGAGAGCAAAATACTGATTGGGCTTATACATCTGTGAATCCCAAGCAAGACATCACCCTGATCTACACAACTTTTGGATTAATGCTATTTCTATATAATATCATTAAAATGACTAAATATACCACATAGTTAAAAAATAAGATCTTACCACTACTTTGAAACAACCATGTGTACATTAATCGAAGGACAGAGTTACCTCTTTTGATTAGCACTTTTAAAGTAATATTGTACTATTTTATTTACAATTAAATTTTACAATCAGCTCTATTCTCCATTTCTCTTACTGATTTTATGAGATATTTTGCCCATTGACTGCTTTTCCATGATCATATAAAACTAGTGGATGAAAACCCAGGTAAAACAGTCAATAAAATTTTATAGAGCCACTGACCATTGTTTACATTTCTGACACATACAGAATATGCATAGATTAATCCATTTCTAAAAGTTGAGGAACAGATTCAAGAAGGACAGCTAAACATAACTGAATGTTAAAAGCATTGAAATCCATTAAACTGTTTAGCATCCTAGGACAAAACTGTAATTAATACAAACTTAGCAGCTAATCAACAAGCATTTGCTAAGTTCCGACCAAGTGATCAGCTCTAGATGCTAGGTGCTAAGGGAGGACCCATGGCATAGTTTCCAGCCCCAAAGAGCCCTGAAATATTCATTATTAAACTACTGAAAATTGCTTCTGCGCTAACATATACTTGTCCATGACTTTTTCAAATCTCTGTCTATTCTACTTTGCAAATCTTACATGTAGAGTTAAAGGTTCTTCAATCTGTTTGAAAAGTAAAACTAACTTATATAACTTCCTTAATAACATTAATAGTTAAATATCTGAAAGGAGGCAATTGCAAATAAATATGAGTTATTGAAAAATATTAAAGGAAAAAGATGGATACATCAAAAGGCAAATAACAGGAGAAAGCAAAACTTGGTCCCTAACCTCCATCCCACCCCCACTCTTAATGGGATTCCTGTGTCAGAGACACTAAACCAGGAGCTCTTTTCAAAAGCAACTAAATGCCAACATATAGAGATGCAAATAACTGTGAAATGCTATTTACTGTTTCAAGCTTCCCAAGTGGCTCAGTGGTAAAGAATCTACCTGCCAAGCAGGAGATGCTTGGGTCAGGAAGATCCTCTTGAGAAGATAACAGCAACCCATTCCAGTATTCTTGCCTGGAAAATCCCATGGACAAAGGAATTTGGTGGGTTACAGTCCAAAGGGTCACAAAGAGTCAAACACAACTTAGTAAATAAAACACCACCATTTAGAGTTTTACTCTGCCATTAGCATAAATGACACTGATAAAAGGAATCACCTATAATGGGAAGAAAAAAATCAAACTCAAAATGAAAAAGACTGTTTACATATTCCCAATCCACTTCCCACTCGGAAAACTCATCCAGAATCTATCTGCACCTTTCCCATCTCTTTCACGGTGGCTGCTCTAAACTAAGAGTACTCACTGTGTGACAGAATTAAGAATGTATTCAGTTTTCACGAAAACAAGGAAAAGTAAAGCATGTGTCATCTTTATCAGTTTAACTGGTTTTACTGTGTAGAAGAATTGATGCTTTTGAGCTGTGATGCTGGAGAAGACTCTTGTACTGTAGTCAAGTCTTGTACTAAGTCCCTTGTACTGTAAGGAGATCAAACCAGTCAATCCTAGAGGAAATCAATCCTGAATATTCATCAGAAGGACTGATGCTCCAATATTTCGGCCATCTGATGTGAAGAGGTGTCTATCTGAAAAGACCCTGATGCTGGGAAAGACTGAAGGCAGGAGGAAAAGGGGATGACAGAGAGACAAGATGGCATCACTGACTCAATGGACATGAGTTTGAACAAGCTCCAGGAGATGATGAAGGTCAGGGAAGCCTGGCGGGCTGTAGTCCACGGGGTCACAAAGAGTCGGACACGACTGAGCAATTGAACAACACTGTGTCTTGATGTCCAAAGATTTCTGATTTAATAAGTAAATCAAGCTAGGGATAATCCAAGAGGAATATTGTTTTGTTAGTGAGTTATTCTCAAATCCTAAAGACTTTCTTTTTAATTCCCAAATGATAAATATTTATGAGGATTTACTGAGTCTTTAATTTAAAAATATTTACAATGAGGCTTGAAATTTAGTGACTCATTGATAACTTTATAGGGAAAAGTGAGAATATAAGTGCTTTGAAGATACTACTTTATAAAGCCTGTTTCTGGATCTCCATTTCAACCATAGTGGAAGGCCTATCTAGCACCCCTAGCTGGTAGCTCCCTTTACGGCCGCTGGTCCGTCTCCCCTGTCCAGCCCTATCAAATGTTTCTATTGTAAAATCCCCAAAGATAGAGAATGACACTAAATATGATGGTGAGTTACCTGAGAGAAGAAAGAGTTGCAGAAATCCTTCAAAATCTTACCAAGTACAATGAAAATATTATCGGAGCTGAGATATAAATACTTAATGAATGAAAGATAAGCTTATGACATAAATATCATTATTATATTCTACACTGAACATATATTATATCACATTATAATATTTTACAGATGAAGATACTAAAACCCTAAGACGCCAAGGGACTTGCCTCAAAGATCCTTACCGTTAAGAAGAGGAAGACAAAAAACTCAAACTTAGATCTGATTTCCAAACTCATGCTTTACGTTGAAGGTCAGGAAGGGCAGTGGTGTGGAGATACCCCTCATCCAAGGTAAGGAGCAGCGGCTGCGCTTTGCTGGAGCAGCCGTGAAGAGATAAACCACGCCCAAGGTAAGAGAAACCCAAGTAAGATGGCAGGTGTCGCAAGAGGGCATCAGAGGGCTGACACACTGAAACCACACTCACAGAAAACTAGTCAATCTAATCACACTAGGACCACAGCCTTGTCTAACTCAATGAAACCAAGCCATGCCCATGGGGCAACCCAGGACAGGCAGGTCATGGTGGAGAGGTCTGACAGAATGTGGTTCACTGGAGAAGGGAATGGCAAACCTCTTCAGTATTCTTGCCTTGAGAATCCCATGAACAGTATGAAAAGGCAAAATGATAGGATACTGAAAGAGGAACTCCCCAGGTCAGTAGGTGCCCAATATGCTACTGGAGATCAGTGGAGAAATAACTCCAGAAAGAATGAAGAGATGGAGCCAAAGCAAAAACAATACCCAGCTGTGGATGTGACTGGTGATAGAAGCAAGGTCCGATGCTGTAAAGAGCAATATTGCATAGGAACCTGAAATGTCAGGTCCATGAATCAAGGCAAATTGGAAGTGGTCAAACAAGAGATGGCAAGAGTGAACGTCGACATTCTAGGAATCAGTGAACTAAAATGGACTGGAATGGGTGAGTTTAACTCAGATGACCATTATATCTACTACTGCGGGCAGGAATCCCTCAGAAGAAATGGAGTAGCCATCATGGTCAATAAAAGAGACTGAAATGAAGTACTTGGATGCAGTCTCAAAGACGACAGGATGATCTCTGTTCGTTTCCAAGGCAAACCATTCAATATCATGATAATCCAAGTCTATGACCCAACCAGTAACGCTGAAGAAGCTGAAGTTGAACGGTTCTATAAAGACCTAGAAGATCTTTTAGAACTAACACCCAAAAAAGATGTCCTTTTCATTATAGGGGACTGGAATGCAAAAGTAAGAAGTCAAGAAATACCTGGAGTAACAGGCAAATTTGACCTTGGAATGCGGAATGAAGCAGGGCCAAGACTAATAGAGTTTTGCCAAGAAAATGCACTGGTCATAGCAAACACCCTCTTCCAACAACACAAGAGAAGACTCTACACATGGACATCACCAGATGGTCAACATCGAAATCAGATTGATTATATTCTTTGCAGCCAAAGATGGAAAAGCTCTATACAGTCAACAAAAACAATACCAGGAGCTGACTGTGGCTCAGATCATGAACTCCTTATTACCAAATTCAGACTCAAATTGAAGAAAGTAGGGAAAACCGCTAGACCATTCAGGTATGACCTAAATCAAATCCCTTATGATTATACAGTGGAAGTGAGAAATAGATTTAAGGGTCTAGATTTGATAGATAGAGTGTCTGATGAACTACGGAATGAGGTTCGTGACATTATACAGCAGACAGGGATCAAGACCATCCCCATAGAAAAGAAATGCAAAAAAGCAAAATGGCTGTCTGGGGAGGCCTTACAAATAGCTGTGAAAATAAGAGAGGCAAAAAGCAAAGGAGAAAAGGAAAGATATAAACATCTGAATGCAGAGTTCCAAAGAATAGCAAGAAGAGATAAGAAAGCCTTCTTCAGCAATCAATGCAAAGAAATAGAGGAAAACAACAGAATGGGAAAGACTAGAGATCTCTTCAAGAAAATTAGAGATAACAAGGGAACATTTCATGCAAAGATGGGCTTGATAAAGGACAGAAATTGTATGGACCTAACAGAAGCAGAAGATATTAAGAAGAGGTGGCAAGAATACACAGAAGAACTGTACAAAAAAGATCTTCACGACCCAGATAATCACAATGGTGTGATCACTCATCTAGAGCCAGACATCCTGGAATATGAAGTCAAGTGGGCCTTAGAAAGCATCACTATGAACAAAGCTAGTGGAGGTGATGGAATTCCAGTTGAGCTATTTCAAATCCTGAAAGTTGGTGCCGTGAAAGTGCTGCACTCAATATGCCAGCAAATTTGGAAAACTCAGCAGTGGCCACAGGACTGGAAAGGGGCAGTTTTCATTCCAATCCCAAAGAAAGGTAATGCCAAAGAATGCTCAAACTACCGCACAATTGCACTCATCTCACATGCTAGTAAAGTAATGCTCAAAATTCTCCAAGCCAGGCTTCAGCAATATGTGAAAGGTGAACTTCCTGATATTCAAGCTGCTTTTAGAAAAGGCAGAGGAACCAGAGATCAAATTGCCAACACCCGCTGGATTGTTGAAAAGGCAAGAGCGTTCCAGAAAAACATCTATTTCTGTTTTATTGACTATGCCAAAGCCTTTGACTGTGTGGATCACAATCAACTGTGGAAAATTCTGAAAGAGATGGGAATACCAGACCACCTGACCTGCCTCTTGAGAAATCTGTATGCAGGTCAGGAAGTAACAGTTAAAACTGGATATGGAACAACAGACTAGTTCCAAATAGGAAAAGGAGTATGTTAAGGCTGTATATTGTCACCCTGCTTATTTAACTTAACTTATATGCAGAGTACATCATGAGAAACGCTGGACTGGAAGAAACACAAGCTGGAATCAAGATTGCCGGGAGAAATATCAATAACCTCAGATATGCAGATGACACCACCCTTATGGCAGAAAGTGAAGAACTAAAGAGCCTCTTGATGAAAGTGAAAGAGAAGAGTGAAAAAGTTGGCTTAAAGCTCAACATTCAGGACACTAAGATTATGGCATCTGGTCCCATCACTTCATGGGAAATAGATGGGGAAACACTGGAAACAGTGACAGACTTTATTTTCGGGGGCTTCAAAATCACTGCAGATGGTGACTGCAGCCATGAAATTAAAAGATGCTTGCTCCTTGGAAGGAAAGTTATGACCAACCTAGACAGCATATTAAAAAGCAGAGACATTACTTTGTGCACTAAGGTCCATCTAGTCAAGGCTATGGTTTTTCCAGTGGTCATATATGGATGTGAGAGTTGGACAGTGAAGAAGGCTGAGCGCCGAAGAATCGATGCTTTTGAAGTGTGGTGTTGGAGAAGACTCTTGAGAGTCCCTTGGACTGCAAGGAGATCCAACCAGTCCATCCTAAAGGAGATCAGTCCTGAATATTGATTGGAAGGACTGATGCTGAAACTGAAACTCCAATACTTTGGCCACCTGTGTGAAGAACTGACTCATTTGAAAAGACCCTGATGCTGGGAAAGATTGAAGGTGGGAGGAGAAGGGGACAACAGAGGATGAGATGGCTGGATGGCATCACCGACTCGATGGCCACGAGTTTAAGTAAGCTCCGGGAGCTGGTGATGGACAGGGAAGCCTGGCGTGCTACAGTCCATGGGGTTGCAAAAAGTCAGACATGACTGAGCAACTGAACTGAACACATGTGCACACATCTACATTGGGTGTGCATGCAGTGTGCACCTGTGTTTGTGTGTGTATGTGTACACGCACACTGCTCTACATTACAAGAAAAGCTTGAAGACCCGAAACATGAGAGCATCTTGGGAAAACAAGATGTTGTTTCAGACCAACAAGTAAGTTAAAAAGCTGATAAAATGATCATTCTAAAAGAAAAATGGTTTTTATGATATGTCTACTCGAATTTTATGAAATAAAATTTCAGAAATTTCATGAAATTTCAAAAGTAATTTTCATTTTAGATGAGTGTTGTGATGTAAATAAAATAAATGACATTTGCACAAACAAGATTTCTTTATTTTGAAAATACTGGCAGAATCACAGTTAAATGACATCCACATTTTGAGTTCTAAGAAGGGTTGTGGTATAGTAGACAAGACACATGTTAGGGACCCAATCCTGTCTCTCTTATTACTGACAATATAATTTAGTTACTTCACTAGTATAAAATGGGGACATTTCCATTCTGCTTACTTCAGATAGCTACTTAGAAGAGAACATAAAATAATGTATGTTTCTGTTGTCTGGAATCTATGAAGTAACATGCAAGAGTAGGTTAGATGCAAGTAGTAATAAATTCACACATATTCCTAAGTCTTTCCTTCTGTTTTCTATCACAGACATTTGGCTGAAGGATGATGAGCTGAACTGAGTATTTTTTCTTTCATGAAATGGACCGCAAGCAAATGGCATTCTCGAAGTCAGATGTTGAAATCGAATTTCACTGGGCTAAAATCATGGTGTCAGCAGCACTGTATTCCTTCCAGAGGTTCTAGGGTAGAACGGTTTCTTTGCCTTTTCTAGCTTCTAGAGGCCACCTGCATTCCTTGGCTGGTGGCCCCTTTCTCCATCTTTAAAGCCCACAGCACAGCATGTGCAAACCAGTCTTGAGTGTTTGGGGTCTAACCCATAATGTTTACCTGGGCTGGGAAAATTATTAATTTAAACAGAAATGATTATTTTAAAAAGTATTTTGAATTCTGTGTGCTTAGACACACACATACACACACACACGTGTTTAACGCACTGCTGTCTATGTGTGTGCGAGTGTGTGTGTGCTCAGTCACTCACTCAGACATGTTTAACTCTTTGCAGCCCGATGGACTGCACCCCACCAGGCTTCTCTGTCCATGGGATTTCCCAGACAAGAATACTGGAGTGGGTTGCCATTTTCTGCTTCAGTAGTTCTTCCCAACCCAGGAATTGAACCCCTGTCTACAGCATTGGCAGGTGGATTCTTTACCACTTAGCCACCTGGGAAGCCTCATTTTTATTTTTTTAGAATCCTAATGAACCCCCAAAAAGCAGATGGGAACCTGGTCCTTTAGTAGCCATCCTGTCAATAATTCAAAGAACTGCTATTTTACTTCTGAGTTTTAACTCTCTAAACTTAAATATCATTTTCACATGGTCTTTGGTTAATTTAATTTTGTAAGAAATGATAAATTATTTTAGTATCTGACTTGTGCTGAAGCAAGACAGCTGATTTACCGTGACACTCACAGACAGAAAATTACTTGAGCTACTTATTCTAATATCATGGTTTAAAGCAATTTAAACATTACAAGTCAGCAGCAAATCATTTAAATAATAACTAAAACTTATTCAAATTTATACCCTTGTCTTAGGCTTGACTCTAACCTTTTAATTGCATAAACTCATTTAACCCTGAATGGAACATTATGAGTTATGAACTACCTGGTGATTCTAGCTCAGAAACAATACTCCACTCCTACAATCAAGATAAAGGCAAACTATATGGGCCCTTTATTATAATTTTATTTCACTTCCTTTAGACCTCAGTTTCTCATCAACTGTTATTTGGTACTTTTTAGAATAAAAATATCTCAGCCTTTGATAATAAGTCAGCAGTTAAGGAGAAAAATGATTTCCTCTAGGCCTCTACACTTACAATGTCTAAATATGTCAAAATTAGAAATGAATTCTATAAAGAGTTCTAGACTGTTGTGTCACGTACATGCCAAACTTAGGTGGTTAAGCAGGTTCAGTGTAGTTGATCTTTTAAGTTGTATACAGTAATAAAATTCTTTGGTTCTTAAATAACAAGTAATGAGAGTATAATTTCCAGATAACTTAAAGAAAGTATCCTTGAGATGAATAAATATACAAGTCTTCCCCTTGTATATTTATCACTCATTTAACTTTTCAATCAACTCACCTTGACAGAAAACTTTAAAAACATGGCTCTTCTCCTTCTGACATTGAATTTATCAAGATTAGAAGCAGGGGAAGGAGTCTACATCAGAATTAACCAGCAATCTCTTTTTTAAAAAATGAAATGAAAAAACTCCCCTAGTAGGACAGCCTGAATTGGATGTGCATTCAGGGGTAAAGGGTAAAATTGAAGTGAGAGAGGGAAAGAGTGGCAGGATCTCCAAGGGAAGGAAGTAACACAGAACAGATCCTTAAAAGGTCCCACACAGTTCATTCCAGTTGCGCCATGTCCTGCTACTGTTAAACCTGGCACAGAGTTTTATATTAATATAGACTAGAGAAAGCTTAAATTCAATAATTAATAATAACTGAATATCAATTATTCAACTATTTAAACAGTTTTGTACATGCATTATATGCCAAGCATCATTCTAGGTACCAAGTCTACATTTCAAGGTACCCATAAAAAAATCTAGAAATGTTATTAGGGAATTAATAATTAATCATCTCTCCCCCCATTTTACAATTTTAATTAAAAATAAGCCAAATTTGGCTTTCTGGGCTCTACAAGACTACAGCAAGAGAGAGGAGGGAACCTTCAAACAACAAAAGTTAGCTTACAGCAGTCTTCTAAGCAGCTCATCATCACTCTGCTTTACATCATAATAAAATTATTCCTGCAATTTGCACTTGGTATCAGTTTCAGATTTGTCTCAGATACACTCACTGGCTTAGTCGCTTTATCCTTTGCCCAACCACAAAATTTGTTTCTTTTCACAATTGATTGTATTGTGTGTTTCCTGTTTATCTTCTATGAGAAACAAGGTTTCTCATGAACAACAGTCAAATCTATTCAACCTTGTAAACTCTACACCTAACATAGTACCTGGAACAAGAGGAAGGACACCAGTAATGTTCTTACAATGAATGAGCTAATAAATATTAAGTGCCATGCAGAGGTAAACAAGAACTAGCTTAATTCACCCAATAACTGCATTTTGTCAGTAAATGCGACAGGTGCACAGACAAGTCAGGGACAATTACATCCACCTTTAGCCTTTGGAAATACAATCAAGAAAAGTGCACTCTCTGAGGCTGAAGTTGTTAACATTAACATATATACCAGCAAATCAGACTCTGAGATAAATACTTAAAGAGGTTTCTCTCAACCTGAAATCCTTGGATGTGCTCTTAAGGATCTCTGAATTCTCTGAGAAATTTTTTAATTTGGCATTTTCATGCAAGTGCCAATCTTAAAGTTAATAGACATATATGCTGGATCATCTGAATAATCACATTTAATTAAATACCATCTAGCAATTTCTTGTTCTCATATTCTTGATTGATTCTCAAGGGTCATTTAAAGGAACATGAATTTTTAATGCAGTATTTCTGAACCTGAAGCATACAGATATATTCTCACGGTTCTCAAAATAGTCTCCTTCTCTAAGTAGAGGAAATATGGCCTCGAGAGATGGTTCGTAAACATAACCTAATGAAACTTGGGTTGCTCAAATTAGAAAGTAGAACAGATGCTTGAGGAGGCAAGATAAGAACTACTCAGCCATAAAAAGAAACAAATTTGAGTCAGTTGTGAGGTGAATGAACCTAGAGCCTGTTATAGAAGTCAGAGAAAAACAAATATAATAATGCATATATATATATATATATATATATATGGAATCTAGAAAAAGAGTACAGATGAACCTGTTTACAGGGAAGAAATGGAGATGCAGACATAGGGAACAGACCTGTGGACACAGCAGGGGAAGGAGAGAGGCGGGACTGATTGAGAAAGTATCATAGACATCATACACTATCATGTGTAAAACGAAGCATGTAGTAGGAAGCTGCTACGTAACACAAGGAGCCCAGCCTGATGCTCTGTGATGACCTAGAGGTGTGGGATGGGAGAGGGGAACGAAGCTCAAGAGGGAGGCCCCTGCATATATGACTGATGGGGGCTGTTGTTCAGCAGGAGCCAACACAATGTTGTAAAGCAATTATCCTCCAATTAAAATAAAAGAACCTTCCTAAGCATTAGAAGCTTTACTATGTCCCAGAGAATTATAAATTACCTGAACTGAATACTGACAATATTGATCATATTGGAAGGAATACACTTGTTAGAATTTATCCAGAATTTGTCCATCCAGCTACTCTGCTGCTGCTGCTGCTGCTGCTAAGTCACTTCAGTCATATCTAATTCTGTGCGACCCCATAGACAGCAGCCCACCAGGCTCCCCCATCCCTGGGATTCTCCAGGCAAGAACCCTGGAGTGGGTTGCCATTTCCTTCTCCAATGCGTGAAAGTGAAAAGTCAAAGTGAAGTCACTCAGTCGTGTCTGACTCTTCGCAACCCCATGGACTGCAGCCCATCAGGCTTCTCCGTCCATAGGATTTTCCAGGCAAGAGTACTGGAGTGGGTTGCCATTGCCTTCTCCGTCCAGCTACTCTAGCTTGAGTGAAATCAGTAACTGTGCCCAGCCCAACATTTTTGTTAACTTCTCTCCAACTGCAACTGACACAGCCATAATTTGTCCCCTGAATAAGTGTGTGCAACACAGTGGGTTTTCTCTGATATCATTTGAGCCTAAAGTAGTCTTGCTTTGAGGAAGAGAACTACACTGTGAAGGTTATTACATATATAAAGTACATAGACAGTGACGAGCATGTACCCGGCACGCAATAAAGTATTATTTAATACCACAGGTATTATTTCCCATTTCATGACGGGGTAATATGAGATTCAGAATGATTTAGGAGAATGGCTCAATATCCATATTTATTCAATTATTCTTTAGTGAATATTAATTGGAAACCTATTGTGTGCCAGTCCTTCCAGCAAAGTGCCCTTTTCACTAAACAACACTGAAGCTTAAATTTTAGCTTATAAATCATTCTTTGTGAGCTGGTTCATATAAGTCAGTAACCACATTTCGATTGCTATACTTCATGGACTTCTCTTTTTTAAACCCCTTAATCTTTCTATGCTGTTAATGTTCCAAGTTTTCCGTTTGTGGGTTGTGCATTCATTTCTTTCTGCGTTCTGCTAAATTGTGAGCTCTGGATACAAATGGTTAATAAAGATATAGTGCCTTCTTTAGAGACATAAAAATCCCACTAAAAGGAGTCATTTAAAAAGGCTATAGAGATCATAGCTAGTTTGTTTTTCAAATTAATAATTTCAAGAGAACTTGAACAGCAAACCTCTTAAGCAACTTCTCTTTGGTTGCTTTGGATGAGAAAATATATTCTCATCTCCCTGATAAATTGCTTCCTTCCATCCCTATCTCTCTCCCCCGCCTCCCATGGGCACCTTTGCTGTCTTCCTGCATTCCTTAAGAGAAATATCACATCACAGGTTCTCCAATAAACCTCTTTCCCAAGAGCAGTAGCATCCTTCTCTCACCCCAGCAATGGGTTTGTGTACATGATCAGGTGCAGGGTTTGATATCAGATTGTCCTCACCGCACTCTCTACCCTGCACAAAGTACTTGTCTTCTTTGTATTGTTGGTAACTTTTTTTTGGTGGTGGTGGTGGTAGTGAAGGGCGTCAGAGGAAGGGAAGAGCCAGGCATTACCTTTTCCAAGGTGTGCCCTTATGAGCCCTTGTCCATCTGCATTTTAGACTCTTTTATCCTACCCTGAAGACCTTTCATTTCTGAGGGAAGAGACCGAAGAAAAAACAGTATGGTACTAAAATCAATCACTTACATCAAGTTATACACCTGTACATACACAGGCTCATCAACAGACAGGTAGCTCCCGATCATGTCCATTTCAATGGACAACCACATGGAGCTGCTGAATTCTCGTCTACATGTCTGTTTTCCTCATTTCTAAGAATCTGAAGAAGTTGCCATCTGAAAACAGGGTTTCCTTTTCTTTCCTACTCCTTATCCATAAGAGAAGACTTTGAAGACTAGAGATCCTAGGATTGGGGGTTGCTCCTTTACAATCATCAAAACACACTCACACACAGGAGAAAGAGAAAATTATGAGGGTAGACAGGCATGGTCAAGGCCTGGGAAATGTCTATAGACGAGTGGGAAAAGACTGGAATTAGTGATTAGCAAAGAAAGAGACTGTTAGACCAGGAGTGGGCAAAACCTCAGCTACTGCAGAAGAGCTGGCTGATTTTTAATGGCACAAGGAAAGAAACCAAGCAGAAAAATGACTAAGCAAGAATGGCATCTAAATACACCTCACTTCACACACCACCTGTGTTTGGCTGCTGTGAGTATCTGAAGAGCTCTATTGCATACATGTTTGGATAAAGATCTTCCCTCTCTTGACCCTCCACAGCCGAAATCAAGGCGGGACTCCAGAGCTCTGTGGGCTCCTGGTTAGACTCCCCACTGCCTCATATCTTTTTCCAGGCAACTTTCACTATCTCACCATCACTATCTGGCTGGGACTATATAAACTAAATTTAACAGAACTTACCATACCCTGTATCTTTGTGTATGCCAGTCACCAGGTCAATCCTCATCCCTCCAAATGCAACCCCCATATGCGTCCCTTTTTCTGATCATCTCTGATTACCTCCCATATTCTGAAACTCCTACACAAGGTCTTCTAGAACACATGCATGTGGTTATTAGCAGTGTCTCTGTGCCTTAAATCTCTTCTCTGAACATTCCTTTTAACCTTTCTGTTCTAACAAACTCAAAACCCCTGCTTCCCTGAAGCCCACTCAAGTGATAATATTATATTTATCCCCCATGCCCCAGTTAACCACTGGACTTGGTGGAGCTGTGCTGAGGCTTCTTGCTCCTCACTGCTCTTCAAAACTATTTTTCCTTCTCCTTTTACATAAATCTCCAGATGTCATCAGCCTGTATCTTTCAGATTCCATCCTCATCTCTTGAAGATTTTGCTTCTAGTTTATTGCCACTTTTTCCAACAAACATGAAGGTGGTTTTTCCAAAACCACTGTCAGGATCCTGACTTCTCTATCAATAATGTTTCCTTCTCTCTACCTCATCTACTCTCTCCACAGTCATATCCAGTAACAGAATCTTCCTCCAGGATTTCAACTTCAAGCATCGAATCTGTTCACTACCATTTACTCTCTTGCCAATCTCCTGACCCAAATCCAACAATCCTTCAGTCCCTGACACCTAGAGTCTGCTCACCTCTTTACTGTGTCCATTTTCATTTCTTTCCTCACTCAGCCTAAATTCCATGCATAATCTTTAAAATAATTTTATTCATTCCATTGCAGGCATCCTCAGTTGGCTTGATCTTCTCTAGCTACACCATACATGCTTAGCTGAACCACATTCCTGGTGACAGACCTCTCCCTCTGACACCATGTCTGAATGCAGCTGCAGAAGAACTCATGCATACATGCTTGCTCATCATGCTGCCTGGCAATCATACTGTTACTGTTTCTCCCATTCCCCTAGGTGATCATTTCACATCTTCTCTCTCCTCAATCTCCAATACCACCTCTCTCCCATCTCTCCTCTCTGCTGATGACCTTCATTCAGATTTCACTAAAAAAAATAGAAGCAATGAAAAGAACTTCCATTCCACATGCAGCTCCCAGCACCTCCTCTGAAGTGCTTCTTGCTCTTTTATCCGTAAACCCTTCCCTTTTCCTGAACTAGCCCTGTTCTTAGCAAAGGCCAACTCCCCTTGTGTATACCAGGCCCCATCCCCTTTCACCCACCTCAGGCCAGCATCCAGCATTTCTCCCTTCTCTCTCATCCCTCATTGACTTTTCACCCCTCTGCTTATTTTTTCCATTAATGAGACAAAAACGCTATACTTTATCTCATTTTTTTTTTAAAGCCTGTCTCAATTCTACCTCCTCTTCCAGCTCCCTCCTCTGTTTTCTCCTTCCCTTTATAGAGTCCCTGCAGTAGTATCTGGTCTTCCCATTTCAACTGAATCAATCCCAGTCAGGCTTTCACCCTACCAGGCAACCAAGAAAGCTTTAATCAAGTCATTAGCTATCACCACTTTACTAAGGCTCTTGTTCCCTCCTTCAGGTTATCTGAACAGTGTTTTACAGAGCATTTTTCTCCACCTGAAAATAAACCTTTCACTCGGTTTCCTGGACACCACACTCCAGGTTTTCTCCCACTTTTCGGGGCACTTTTCTCCATTCTCCTTCCCAGCTCCACCTCATCTTCCTGACCTCTAAGAGTTGGAGTGTCCCAAGGCTCAGTCCTTGGACCTCTTCAGTTTTCTCACATAATTTTCATATATTGTTTTGGGGACATGGTCCACCTTCATGGCTTTACATATCATCTATAACACTGAAAGCTCCAAAATATGTATCTCTGGTAAAAAGCTCTCCTCTGAACCCAAGACTCATATGCCCAACCACATGCTCAACTTTTGGATATCAAATAGATGAATTGAACTTATATTCACAGCTGAACTTACGATTATTTCCTTAAACCTACTCAAATCACAGTCTTTCCCATCTCAGTTAATGAAACTTTTAACCCTCACTATTCTTGTGACCCCAGCCTTCATTGCCGACTCCTATTGTTTCTACTCATTCTACTTCGCTGCTTGGCAACCGTTCACTTCACAGGCGGTGCAGTGGTAAAGAATCCACCTGCCAGTGCAGGAGACACGGGAGAGTCTCGGGTTTAATCCCTGGGTTGGGAAGATCCCCTGGAGAAGGAAATGGCAACCCCTCCAGTATTCTTGAGTGGAAAATTCCATGGACAGAGGAACCTGGCAGGCTACAGTCCGTGGAGTCACAAAGAGTCACACACAACTTAGCAACTGAGCACAGACACACACAACCATTCGGTTACCCTTCATCACTCTCTTCCATTCTCCTAGAAGATTATTTCACAACTTCTCTCTCCTCTCCAGTAACAAATCTTCAACCCTCATGAGTCTCCTTGCAGCCCAATATTCATCCCCAATATCTCTCTTTGGCTCCCAGACTACATTAAATCCATCAACAACATTTATCAGCTCTATGTTAAAAATATATCCAGACTCCAACCACTTCTCATATCTCTCCAATCTGATGCCTTAGAACAGAACACCTCATCTCTCACCTAAGGTATTACAGAAGTGTAACTAAGATCATGGCATCTGGTCCCATCACTTCATGGGAAATAGATGGGGAAACAGTGGAAACAGAGTCAGACTTTATTTTGGGGGGCTTCAAAATCACTGCAGATGGTGATTGCAGCCATGAAATTAAAAAGGTACTTGGGAGGAAAGTTATGACCAACCCAGATAGCATATTCAAAAGCAGAGACATTACTTTGCCAACAAAGGTCCATCTAGTCAAGGCTATGGTTTTTCCAGTGGTCATGTATGGATGTGAGAGTTGGATTGTGAAGAAAGCTGAGCACTGAAGAATTGATACTTTTGAACTGTGGTGTTGGAGAAGACTCTTGAGAGTCCCTTGGACTGCAAGGAGATCCAACCAGTCCATCCTAAAGGAGATCAGTTCTGAGTGTTCATTGGAAAGACTGATGCTAAAGCTGAAACTCCAATACTTTGGCCACCTCCTGCAAAGAGTTGATTCATTGGAAAAGACCCTGATCCTGGGAGGGATTGGGGGCAGGAGGAGAAGGGGACGACCGAGGATGAGATGGCTGGATGGCATCACGGACTCGATGGATGTGAGTCTGAGTGAACTCCAGGAGTTGGTGATGGACAGGGAGGCCTGGTGTGCTGCGATTCATGGGGTCGCAAAGAGTCGGACGCGACTGAGTGACTGAACTGAACTGAACTGAATGCGTGCTTCTGTGTAACATTCCCTCTTCATAAAGTATTCCAAAGCATTTGCTCCTTCTGAGCTTGCTCCCTTTCGATTTAAGGGCTACTTTTCAACATAAAGTCAGTTTATGCCCCGTCTTTGCTATTACTCCTAATCAATCCTCTTCCCTCAAGTTAAAGCCAAAGTTCCTGAAATAGCCTATACGCTCTTTGGTGCTGCCTCCGGCTCTCCCCTGACCTTCTCTTCCCCTCCCTCATGCTAATCCAGCTACACTGGCCTCAAACATACCAGGCACGCTCCTCACTTGGGGCTTCCTCTCTGCTAAGGCTTCTATTAAAAAGCACTCCCTGGGACTGACATATATGCACTACTGATACTATGGGTAAAGGAGATAACTAACGAGAAGCTACTGTCGAGCTCGGGGAACTCTACTCTGGGCTCTGTGGTGACCTAAATGGGAAGCAAACCCCCCAAAGAGGGGATATATGTATTTATAGCTGGTTCACTTTTCTGTACAGCAGAAGCTAACCCAACATTGTAGAGCAACCACACTCCAAGAAAAAGTAAAAAATAAAATAAAACGTACTCCCTCCAAACAAGCCGAGTTTCCTTGTTCAACTCTTCCAGGTCTTCTAACCATCCCGCCTTCAGTAACATGCTGCTCCCCACCCCCCTCCCTTTCTTCGTCCTGGCTGTATTTTTCTCCTTGTCATCGATTGCCATCTCTCTTCCCACATACTTTACTTTTTCCCTTGGTGACCATCTCTCTCCTCTCAGGCAGACTGTAAGCTACATGAGGGCAGGGTTCTGCCCCTCCCTTCATGGCACCTAGAATTCTGCCTGCCACATAGTAAACATATAATATGTGCTTGAATAAACAGATCCACAGATGGTAAGCTTGCATTCAGACTGGCTGAAAGGCTGCTATGAGGGTAAAATCTGAGATGACCTAGGGAGGAATGAGCAACTGCCTGGTTGTTATGTTTCAAAATCAACATCTTTTAAGATATAGAAAGCAAGCACTGAAGAATATTCTTAGAATATAAAGTGTTCTGTTCAGTCTAAATCACTTAGCAAAGTACTTAAGAAGACAGTGACAGGAATAATCTGCAGGAAGCTACCCTTGGGAGTTTTTAAATGAAAAGTGTGAAAGTGTTAGTTGCTCAGTCTTCTCTGACACTATGCTACCCCATGGACTGTAGCCCACCAGACTCCTCTGTCCATGGGATTCTGCAGGCAGGAATACTGGAGCTCCCCTTCTCCTGGGGATCTTCCCGACCCAGAGATCGCACTTGGGCCTCCTGCATTGCAGGCAGACGCTTTGTCATCTGAGCCACCAGGGAAAGCTGTTTTAAAGTGAAAGAAGAGTTACATTTCAAACATTTTGTAAATCTGGGTGGTTACACATGGAAACAAAGCTTTTTAGAGCTATGGAGAAGTAGCTGAGGAAAAGTTTCTATTGGAATTTCTTTACATTGAATGACTTAACTCTGAAACTGAAAATTCTAAGTGCTCAAATTATTTGGCAGACATCATTCAAATCCAATTTGAGTCAACACTACTCAGTATAAAGCAAGAATTAGTGTTAATGTATTGAAGAAAATCAGAGAATGATGCAGAATCCAATAACAAAAGAGTGTACCTAACCTGAATCAGAAAAATGCACTACCTTTTGCTTCCTCTAAAAGAGGTGTCACAATGAACTCATAGATATACACCTAGATTATTTGTACAAATATTTGTACCTCATTTCACTTGTTAGAAAACTGTGTGTAGTTCATTTCATATTCCATTAATTTTATGAATTCAGTTCTCAGCTATTCATTTTTCTTTTTATCTTTATAAAGTCCCAGGCTAAAAATTGTTTTTGGCATTTTTAAAAAGAAGTTCTGACCAGATGGAGCCAAATGACATTCATAAAAAAGATTCTTGTTCCAAAAAAGATTTTAGTTTAAAATAACCCATATAAACAGTAACTGTTACCAAATTGCTACTAAATGGGATCTTTCCTACTTGATGACACAGGCTATGATAATACCTTTTATGTTCTGCCTGTGAGAACCAGCATTACTTTTACTAAAGCTCAGGTTGAGAATCAATATAAAAATATTACACTGGTACAAGGATTATAATTTGCTAATAATTTTAGAATTCTTGCTCTGTTAAGCATTTTGCAAACATCATATTTAATTATCATAAAAGTCCTATGACTTCAGTGTTGTTATGATCGCTATTTTGAGAAAACAGGTCTTGGAGAAGTTGACTGCCCAGGGTCAGGTAGCTGAGAGGTGGCTAAAATGAGAATTTGGATTTCAGCACCCACATTTTTAATGTGGCTTCCAAAAAGGCTGTGTGGTCTGAGTCATAACTATGTGAGCTTATGATAAAGTCATTGGTGGGTGCACCGACATTGCCCTCTGCTTTTGAGAAATGAAACATAGGCTGTAACTGATATTTTGCACTTTATCACTTCAGTGGTAAAAATGTCAAGACCAAAAATCAGAACACTTTAAGAACTGTTAACCTTTAAGGTAATAATTAGAATTATGTCCAATAAATGAATGTGATATCCTTCATTCTGAAGTCACTGCAGTGGAACCAATAAGTTTTGTACATGGTGAAAGTATCTGAACCTTCAGAGGCTTTTACTGATGTATATGCTGTGCTTAGTTGCTCAGTCGGGTCTGACTCTTTGTGACCCCATAGACTGGGAGCCTGCCAGACACCTCTGTCCATGGGGATTCTCCAGGCAAGAATATTGGACTGGATTGCCATGCGCTCCTCCAAGGGATCTTCCCAACCCAGGGATCAAACACAGGTCTCTTGCATTACAGGTGGATTCTTTACCGTCTGAGCCACAGACTGGCTATAAAATCTTATGAAAAGATCATAGAGGCTATTTTTAATATCTAGATGTTAACTTTGTTTATAATATTATCTTATGAATAATTACTAAGTAAATATAAAATAAGCACACATGAGTTTCAAAAATAGGGAACAAAAGCTAAGATTTATTCTCTTTTTCTGAAAGTACAAGAGATAGAAAATACATTACCAGCTTAATCTTTTAACAAAAATGAAAGTTTAAAAAATTGTGATTGCTATGAAAAAAGAAAAATGAAAATTCAGTTTTTTAAAAGAAATCTATCTTATGCCATATTTTGAATTTTCCTCATATCCTTCAAATGAAAGTAGAAGCCAAATGGCATTTTTCAATTAAATTTGAAAATTTTCATGGTAGTTATGAGACCAATTTTATAAAGAAAAGGACTTTCATCCATATTTTAGTTTAAGGAATCTTAGCACGCCAACACACATGGTATTTTTGGGAAGCTGGTACAGCCCAGATTGCCTTTCATTGAGAAATACAACATGGTACAGAAAGTCCTGGTTTCTATGTTACATGTCATAATGCTCCCCAGAAGCTCAGGCTTATGAGCAAGATATGCAATATTAGCTTTGATATTTAATGTATTTAGAAATAGCAATACTTTGGCTAAAGAGTTGCCTCTTTTGCTCTCCTGGATGTTTGGGAATTATTTCTGTTCTATATTTTATTTGAGTTTAAGTAGTAATCCTGGTGGTGGTGCTCTTTGACTTAAAAGTTCCCTTAATTGCATATTATGCTAATCTGTGGATGAATAAGGTCCTTTTTATACCAGCAACATTATATTAAAAATAAGATTTGAGCTTTAAAATAAAGGGCAGCACCACGGCAAATTTTGAAGGGCAGATTCAAACATCTCAGGAAGATTACAAGTTGAAAGAGAACAGACCTCTGTGACCCTGAGGACATCACTTAACTACTTATGGACTCTTCCTGTATTTGTACTCAAGGGAGTGTCTCCCTTACATTTGTCTCTGCTGATTGATGAAGTATCAGGCCATCAACACAAAGCCTGATATGTAGTAACTAATTAGTTAGCATTTGTCACTTCATTTGCCTAACCTCTACTTGAGGTACATTACTGAATGGTATTAAAACAGAGCGAACACCAGACAACAATATTTACTTTCAGTTCAGTTCAGTTCAGTCGCGCTCAGTCGTGTCCGACTCTTTGCGACCCCATGAATCGCAGCACGCCAGGCCTCCCTGTCCATCACCAACTCCTGGAGTTCACTCAAACTCATGTCCATCGACTCGGTGATGCCATCCAGCCATTTCATCCTCTGTCGTCCCCTTCTCCTCCTGCCCTCAATCCCTCCCAGAATCAGGTCTTTTCCACTGAGTCATTCTTCGAGTGAGGTGGCCAAAGTACTGGAGTTTCAGCTTCAACATCAGTCCTTCCAATGAACACCCAGGACTGATCTCCTTCAGAATGGACTGGTTGGATCTCCTTGCAGTCCAAGGGACTCTCAAGAGTCTTCTCCAACACCACACTTCAAAAGCATCAATTCTTTGGTGCTCAGCTTTCTTCACAGTCCAACTCTCACATCCATACATGACCACAGGAAAAACCATAGCCTTGACTAGATGGACCTTTGTTGGCAAACTAATGTCTCTGCTTTAGAATATGCTGTCTAGGTTGGTCATAACTTTTCTTCCAAGGAATAAGCGTCTTTTAATTTCATGGCTGCAATCACCATCTGCAGTGATTTTGGAGCCCCCCAAAATAAAGTCTGACACTGTTTCCACTGTTTCCCCATCTATTTCCCATGAAGTGATGGGACCAGATGCCATGATCTTCATTTTCTGAATGTTGAGCTTTAAGCCAACTTTTTCACTCTCCTCTTTCACTTTCATCAAGAGGCTTTTGAGTTCCTCTTCACTTTCTGCTGTAAGGGTGGTGTCATCTGCATATCTGAGGTTATTGATATTTCTCCCAGCAATCTTCATTCCAGCTTGTGTTTCTTCCAGTCCAGCTTTTCTCATGATGTACTCTGCATATAAGTTAAATAAGCAGGGTGACAATATACAGCCTTAACATACTCCTTTTCCTATTTGGAACCAGTCTGTTGTTCCATGTCCAGTTCTAACTGTTGCTTCCTGACCTGCATACAGATTTCTCAAGAGGCAGGTCAGGTGGTCTGGTATTCCCATCTCTTTCAGAATTTTCCACAGTTTATTGTGATCCACACAGTCAAAGGCTTTGGCATAGTCAATAAAACAGAAATAGATGTTTTTCTGGAACTCTCTTGCTTCTTTGATGATCCAGCAGATGTTGGCAATTTGATTTCTGGTTCCTCTGCCTTTTCTAAAACCAGCTTGAACATCAGGAAGTTCATGGTTCATGTACTGCTGAAGCCTGGCTTGGAGAATTTTGAGCATTACTTTACTAGCGTGTGAGATGAGTGCAATTGTGCGGTGGTTTGAACATTCTTTGGCATTGCCTTTCTTTGGGATTGGAATGAAAACTAACCTTTTCCAGTCCTGTGGCCACTGCTGAGTTTTCCAAATTTGCTGGCATATTGAGTGCAGCACTTTCACAGCATCATCTTTCAGGATTTGAAATAGCTCAACTGGAATTCCATCACCTCCACTAGCTTTGTTTGTAGTGATGCTTTCTCTGGCCCACTTGACTTCATATTCCAGGATGTCTGGCTCAGGTGAGTGATCACACCATCGTGATTATCTGGGTCGTGAAGATCTTTTCTGTACAGTTCTTCTGTGTATTCTTGCCACCTCTTCTTAATATCTTCTGCTTCTGTTAGGTCCAGACCATTTCTGTCCTTTATCGACCCCATCTTTGCATGAAATGTTCTCTTGGTATCTCTAATTTTCTTGAAGAGATCTCTAGTCTTTCCCATTCTGATATTTTCCTCTGTTTCTTTGCACTGCTCACTGAGGAAGGCTTTCTAATCTCTCCTTGCTATTCTTTGCAACTCTGCATTACTTTATTACCTGGTTAAATTCTGGTGACTGAGGAGAATCAACGTCATACTTTGCAAGGAGGTCTACTTCAATTTTACTGGTTCTCAGTAGATTATACACAGTAATAGCAGTTAGAATATGTACACCTTAGAAAGTCCTTTCGTATTTCATATTTAATTCACATTGCTGCTCAGTGTGTAAAATTGAACATATTATTATTTTCTTGTCCTAGAGATTAGAAAGATGTCACTTTCTAACTTGAAATGACTTGATGAAAGTGGAGACAGAACTTAAACTTGAGCCTCTGGGCTTTAAATTCTGTGCGATTTCATGATATTTTGTTGCCTTCTCACAAAAACAAATGTTCTTCCCTTTTATAGTAACGTGTTAGTGGACACTGGGCCACAAGAAAAATATGTTAAGCTACTAAAAACTTTTCTAGGTACCTCAAGAAGTTAGGTTCATAACTCTATAAAGCAGATAAGAAGTCAGCATCTACTGCTGAGAGTTTTTCTTTAAAAAAAAAATCCATAGATCTTTTATATGATTAAGATATTTCTTATATTTTAGGGTAAAGTGGACTTGGTTTGACTGAAGTTAATGTCGTTTTCCTTGAGTTCCTCTTCTGGCATCACTTATGAAGATTTTATCTAAATAAACTAATACCTCAGACAGTTTCATGCCTTTTTTCTAGCATATTACAAATATAGAATGTTAATGAATTGGTATTAAAATTGGGTAAATGTATTTAATGTACTTGAAAAAACTCTACAAAAGCATGTTAAAATATTTTAAAAATTTATATTCATTCTCACAGGCAGTTTTGGAAGAAGTTCATATGTCTATATAGGAATTTGGAGGAAGTTCATACATCTATATAGGAATTTCATATAGTCACAGCTTTATTTTTCCAGTAGTCATGTTTGGATATGAGAATTGGACCATACAGAAGGCTGAGTGCCAGAGAATTGATGCTTTTGAATTGTGGTGCTGGAGAAGACTCTTGAGAATCTCTTAAGCTACAAGGAGATCAAACAAGTCAATCCTAAAGGAAATCAACCTTGAGTATTCATTGGAAGGACTGATGCTGAAGCTGAAGCTCCAATACTTTGGTCACCTGATATGAAGAGCTGTCTCATTGGAAAAGACCCTAATGGTGGGAAAGATTGAAGGAAAAAGGAGAAGGGGGCAGTAGAAGATGAGATTGGTAAATAGCATCACCGACTCAATGCACATGAAATTGAGCAAACTCCAGGAGATGGTAAAGGACAGCAGTAGTCCGTGGGGTCACAGTCAGACATGACTTGGAGACTGAACAACAACAAGAATAAGAATTTGGATGTTCTTTCTCTTTTAATATATGAAAACCCCAAATTATTTGTTCAAAAACTACTAGAAACATATCAAATAAAAGAATTCATAACAAAATATGACAAATAAGAAATGGAAGTATAAAATGTGAAGGTCTTATATACTAGGATAAAGGCATTTGGCTTGATTCCATATGTCAGTGCCAAAAACTATGTAAGGTCTGCTATTTTATCTTACCTATAAGCGAAACTGTTAAACTGCTACGGCTTCCTAATGCTAGAAGAAGACCCGAGTCTCCTAGATGAGAGACAATGGACTTCATGCATGCATGCTAAGTTGCATCAGTTGTGTCCAACTGTTTGCGACCTACGGACTGTAGCCTACCAGGCTCCTCTATCCATAGGATTTCCCAGGCAAGAATCCTGGAGTAGGTTGCCATGTCCTACTGAGGGGGTCTTCCCAACTCAGGAATTAAACCTGCATCTCCGGAGGCTCGTGCATTGCAGGTGGATTCTTTACTATTGAGACACGAGGGAAGCTCAATGGACTTCATAGTTCACAGCAAAGAATCGGCTGGCTGTCAACATGTTGCCTACATCAGTTCCCTATGTCCCCTCCCAATCCCAAGGAAGTTACACAGAGGAACATGGATACCTGTGCATACCGTGGGTTGTGTTAAAGAAGAATTAACCTTCAGGGATTCACAGCTTTTAAACTAAAAATGAATAAGCCTACATTTTCTCTGAAGGAATGAGCTACCTAATCCCTTAAGGTTGCTCACTGCAAACACTACCCTGAGATATGCCCGTGATAAACAGCATTCAGTGTCTTTCATTCTTGTCACACCCAAAGGAATACATAGGGATGCTCAGGGTTATAGCAGATTGATTCCTAAAAGCAAGCAGCACTCAATATTTTTTATGCCAAGAGATATACTTCCCTAAAGGACAAGAAATATTGCCATTGGTGACAATATTTCCTATGGTGGAAAGTCTTGGGAGGGGCAAGGAAATTCCTGCACCTTTTGCAAAAGTCTGCAGGTAATTTTTATATGACAACCACACTGATCTAAGCATTGGAAGCCATAGAAAGTTTGGGGGTGGAGGAGTACCATAAAAATATTTTTATTTTAGAAAGATGACTCAAGACAGCATAGAGATTGACCAGAGTGACGAGATGAAGAGAGAACCTAATTAAGCAGGGGCTTACAGCAACTATGGTAAGTGACCATACTGCGGGTTAATGCAAATTTGTGGATGTGGAAAATGAACCAGGAAAGAAGTGCTGGACTGAAGTAGGGGAGAAGACAAGGGTAGAAACCTGTTGGAACTAAGTATTAGTAAGGAAATTGACTATGCTAAAGCCTTTCACTGTGTGGATCACAACAAACTGTGGGATATTCTTAAAGAAATGGGAATATCAGACCACCTTACCTGCCTCCTGAGAAACCTGTATGCAGGACAAGAAGCAACAGTTAGAACCAAACATGGAACAACAGACTGGTTCAAAACTGGGAAAGGAGTATGTCAAGGCTGTATATTATCACCCTTCTTGTTTAACTTATTATATGCAGAGTACATCATGCAAAATGCTGGGTTGGATGAAGCACAAGCTGGAATCAAGATTTCCGGGAGAAATATCAACAACCTCAGATATGCAGATGATACCACTTTAATGACAGAAAGTGAAGAGGAACTAAAGAGTCTCTTGATGAAAGTGAAAGAGAAGAGTGAAAAAGCTGGCTTAAAACTCAACATTCAAAACACAAAGATCATGGCATCCAGTCCAATCACTTCATAGCAAATAGATGAGGAAAATATGGGAACAGTGGCAGATTTCTTTCTCTTGGGCTCCAAAATCAATGCAGACAGTGACTGCAGCACGAAATTAAAAGATGCTCCTTGGAAGGATAGCTATGACAAACTTAGTGTATTAAAATGCAGAGACAACACTTTGCTGACAAAGGTTCATATAGTCAAAGCTATGGTTTTTCCAGTAGTCATGTATGCTTGCGAGAGTTGGACCATAAAGAAGGCTGAATGTCAAAGAATTGATACTTTTGAAATGTAGTGCTGGAGAAGACTCTTGAGAGTCTCTTGGACAACAAGCAGATCAAATCAGTCAATCCTAAAGGAAATCAACCTTGCATATTCATTGAAAGGACTAATGCTGAAGCTGAAGCTCTAATACTTTGGCCACCTCATGGGAAGAGCGATTCACTTGAAAAGACCCTGATGCTGGGAAAGACTGAAGGCAGAAGGAGAAGAGGGTGACAGAGGATGAGATGGCATCACCGACTGAATGGACATGAGTTTAAGTAAACTCAGGGAGATAGTGATGGACAGAGAAGCCTAGCACGCTGCAATTCATGGGGTCACAAAGAGTCAGACACGACTTCGCAACCGAACAACAAAAAGAAAATCAGCAGTTAGGAATTTGGGAGGAAAGCAAGTTTGAGTATGACAAGACACCGGATTCAGTTTTTGAGAAGTCGTATTTGAAAGATTCACTAATTTCAAGGGACTACAGAATGAACATAACTGGGCTAAATACACATCAGGATATATATATCAGTATATATCACGACATTCTATAGATGATTTAGAACTAGACAATGAAATTTATCTCCTGCTAGCTTATAATTAGGCAGGATTATTCATTTCCCAGTTAGCTCTGTCATGCACACACACACATCAGCAACATTTAGCACACTATAGTGAATACTGGCGTTCATGAGACACTTTTATTCATGGTATTAAAATCTTACAGAAAACACAAAAATCTCAACATCCCTGGGATCAAATAATATCCAGAATGTATAATACCATCTAAAGTCCTTAGCAAATGGATGTAATAAATGAATAATCCAAACACCTCATTTAAGCCAACAGTTTCAAACTCTTCTAACTCAAATCCATACTTTAAAAGTAATGGCAGGGTGGGAAGGGGTAAGTAGGTGCATAATTTTGATTTTATTCTTTTATTTCTCTATCCCAAGTTGTAATAATCAGTTACCCCCTGAATAAAAGGCTTACAGCAGACAAGAACAGAAGCCAGCATCTGGATAACTAGTTGATAATAAATGAGCAGTATTTCAGCTAAGGGCAGCCCAGATCATTTCATAGGCAAACCTGATGTTCAATCATTTTTGATCTATCTACTTTGCTGGTATTATTAGCTCTAGATACAAATGTCTGAGGCTTTAAAAGTTGGTACGGAGGCAAAAATGAACTTTCATAATTCTGGACTGGTGCTATTTCAGTAAATTTAACAAGAGACAAAAACCCTGCTGGGCTTTTTGAGTGTATCTATAGGTGACAGGAGTGTCTTCGGCGTATAATACAGAGGCAGCTGCAGGGCGCTTACCTGGTTGCAGGTATTGATGTCTATGCCCCCCTTCAGATATTCCACGACTTTGTCTAAGTTGCCTGCTCTGGCGGCACGGAGGAAGCTTGCATTGCTGTCAGACTGTGAGAAACAGAAAAGAGCTTCAGTGAGTTACTGATAAAGTGACAACATAACAAAAACAAAGAAACATGAATGTTTGCACCACAGATCAGAAAAGCTTTGGCTGCAAAATAATTCAAACCTGAGTTTAAAACACTTAATAATAATTAACAGGACAAGTGAGCAACCTCACAACATTTCTAGAGAGCTAAGGACATTAATGTCAATGGGAATACATTCTGCTTTATTAAAGAGTGTAAAAGAATCATTAAAATAAAAATAATTTTACTGCTTTATTCCAAATCTTTGGCTACATTTGAAGATGAATTTATACTACCCCCAAATCCACTTTTACCCATTCATTTTAGCTTCAGGAAGCTAGTGACTTTATACTGAGCCTAGTATGAAGCCAAAAAGGAAGAAAAAACTGCAAAGAAATGAAAGGTTCTGGGTTTCTTCTTTCTTCCTTGACTGGTTTTCAGATGCATCTGAGGGAGAATACCGACTACGGGTCACCTGGAAGTCATCTGTCCTTATGATAGGGGAAAAACAGAAAGTTGCAAGGATGCTTTGAGGAAAGCAGATAGTGCTAGCTGGCAGGTGCGGACTGGGCCAATGCAAATTTTGTGATCCTAGTGATTTTGGAAGAACAAGATTAAATGTAAACCAGCTGACATAATACCAGATTCAAATCTCTTGGTAAAGATGATCAGTCCGAGTGGAAACTGCCTTCTAAGTCCTCACCTTGAGTCCATTCCTCTCAAAACCTGATCCTGGGAAAATCAACTGAATCCCCCCACCCCCACCAAAAAATATGTCCAAAGGAGGCTATTTCGGAGACGTAGCCACAGGCACCTTGCCTCTCTGACTTGCTGACAAAGTCTGATTTCAAACCTTAACACAAGGATGATGATAAAACTTCATTAGGTTCCAAGATACTGGCCTCACTCTGTAGATCTTGTGGTATAACATCTGACTAAAGAGGAAATGGGCTTCCCAGGTGGCGCTAGTGGTAAAGAACCCGCCTGCCAATGCACGAGACATAGAGATGTGGGTTCAATCCCTGGATCAGGAAGATCCCCTGGAGGAGGGCATGGCAACCCAGCCCAGTATTCATGTCTGGAGAATCCCCAAGAACAGAGGAGACTGGCACGTTATGGTCCATAGCGTCGCAAAGAGTCAGACGCGACTGAAGCCACTTAGCACACACACACATGCAAAGAGAAAACAGCAACCTACCTACAAGAATAGATCCCCACGAAAAGGGACCTACTAGAAAGGGAGGTGCGGGTGGGATGGCTCTTAATCCACCATTCTCCCCAGTAGGCTACACTGCTGCCTCCCTCTCTCTTGAAAGGACTCGGCAAGGGCCTCTGGCATATTCTTGGACATGTTTATTATGACTGCTGATGAAGTACACACATAGAAATGGAAGTGTTTCCTCTGGGAGTCTCAAATATGGAATCACTTGCAGACTGTTAGAATGATTTACACTGGGGAAGACTGAACACCCTAAGACAAAATTACCTCACATTTAAGCCAAATGCCACAATGCCATATATATTTACAAATTTGATAGATAATTTATGCGGAGTCAAAAGGTACGACTGAAATCTGTACATCTGGACTGCATGCTCGGAGCCTTCAGAAACATATCCCGGTGTGACTAACATAGTGCTGCCTTCCTCCTCCCTGCTCTACTGGGATGCCTCACGCTTCACCCTTCCTGAAAGTTATGCTCATGGCAGGGTGCCCCCGGCATATCTGCAATGCTGCAGGGACTGAATGGTAACTCATTTTGAAATGCCTATGCTATGGAAGTATTTGTGATTTGCAGCAAATTCTAAATTCCAGGAAGATTTTCCTCCTTCAAGTTTCTTGCCCTAGCACTTAGAAGTGAAACATGATAATACTTTGCATTATGCTCCGTCAATATCCCACAAGAAACATTAGTTATTACAAAACAGCAATTAAATAACATTAGGTCACAAAAAGTATGACAGCATTATTTCCAATATCTAGGTTTTTAAAAACGAATCCACATGCTATATATATTCTTGGTCTTCCCAGGTAGTACCAGTGGTAAAGAATTCACCCAAAGATGCAGGTTCGACCCCTGGGTTGGGAAGATCCCCTGGAAGAGGGCATGGCAACCCACTTCAGTATTCTTGCCTGGAGAATCCCCATGGACAGAGGAGCCTGGCGGGCTACAAGAGTCCAACATGACTGAAGTGACTTAGTACGCACATATATTCCATACTATATTAAAGATGATGCCTAGAAAGTACTTCCATCCAGTACACAAGGCTTCATAATTATAAGTAACATTTATGAATGTCAAGCACTTTCCTGGTGGCGCTGGTGGTAAAGAATCAACTTGCCAATGCAGGAGACGCAGGACACAGGTTCAATCCTTGGGTCTGGAAGATCTCCTGGAGTAAGAAGTGGCTTCCCCCTCCAGTATTCTTGCCTGGAAAATTCCATGGACAGAGGAGTCTGGCGGGCTACAGTCCATTGGGCCACAAAGAGTCAGACTGAGCACATGAATGTTTACGGTGGGTCAGGCACAGAGCTAAGAAGTCATATGCATTATATTGTGACTACAATTATACCAGGAGAAAGCAACTATTATTATGCTCATTTAATAGGTGAGGAAAGAGGTTTAGAAAATTTTTAAGGTCACAGAATTTTTCAGTGGAAGATCCAAGGTTTAACTCCTGTTTCTCCATCTCGAAGCAGCAAGTCTTATCTGCTGTTCTGCCTCATCTGTGCAAAGTATCAAAGCAGATGTTACTGTAGCTACCTAACCTCAGCTATAGGTTTAGTTTGTTTGTGATAACCTCAGTATGCCCTTGGTCTACCTATTTGCTCTGTAAATCCTGGCACTTGCTTGATAGAGTGCCTTAGCTAGAGAGAGAATTCTTGGCTGACAGCTCTAGCCTCAAATTTATCAGCCATCTATGCACCTAGAAAAATGAAGAGTTGGCTTGAGACAAACTACTTAGAAACACATTCACTTCGGAATAAGGAAAGAGACAGTAAAGTACATTCTGCATTAAAAAGCCAGTTGACTGTCTTTCTCTACACGTCTAACATGATCAAACTCACAAACTATGATCAGGGTTCACTATCATCCCTGGTAAAAAAAAAAAAAAAAAGAAAGCCATGAACAGAAGTAGAGACAGAGGGTGTAGCTGACCCTGCAGGAATGAAGAAACACCCAGAGACACCCTGTGGAAGCTTGGGGGTGGGGGGTGCTATTGTTGGCCTGAAGGGACTTCAGGTGTCATGGAGGGGTACCTATTAGACCCTCTCAGAACCTTCTGTAGGGGCTGGGCATGACATTGAGGATTGCTTTTGCTGTTACATAATAACAAGTTTTAATAACTAATTTTCTCTTTTCTGAATCAAACTCCTAAAAAGTAAAGGCAAGTAAAAGATTTAAGGCCAGTCCCTGGAATTCTAGCAACAACAAAAACATAGTTTCCAGGTTTTTAGACAGGTTAGAGCCAATGGAAAGGAAACACGTGAGCTATCCTGGCAAGGATCTCTTCAGCAGTTGAGTCACAGTAAATTTTGCTAGAAGCTGTATTCTTCTAGAACCCCATTAAAGGATTTAGTTTCCCCAAAGTAAGAAAATGCATTAGAAACGCATTTTGCAAATGCAACTAAGTGTGTTATTATAAAATGCTTTCAGATCATGAGTTTCAAGAACAAACTTAAAATGAAACTTCAAAATGTATATGTAGATCCTGGCATTATTGAAAGTTAAAAGTATAGATTGGTACAGAAGTATATATTTTTCTCCTACTTCCAGATAAACACTTGCAAACCCTGTACTACAAAGAGGTCAATCTGTGATTAAAGCTCTTGACATAAGAGCTTAGGATAAACAGCTTTTAGTCTGGTTACCTTCAATCAACACAGAGATGAAAGAGGATTCCAGGACTCCTGGTGAGAGACGCAGCAATTTTTACGATGCTATGTTTCCCTCTGAGTATGACAAAAGTAAGAACTTAAAAATTAAAATTAGGTATTAGTAGTGGGAGAAGCATGCTTTCAAAACAGACTGTTGTCTCTTGGCTTGACCCGGGAGACTTCACGCACAAAAAGCACGAGAAAGAGAGAAGAAGGCAACATCAATTCCTTTGAGAGCAAAGTCTGACACACAGACCAACTTTTTATGCTTTGTTGCTGTCTGTCCCTAGAACTCTGGATCCTAAAACCAATTGTGCTTATGCCTATATAAAGTCTGACTCTGAACAAGGCATTCAAATGCTGAGCTCCACTTATTTTAATCTGCAACAGATGGAGGTCATTAAAACTTGTCCCTTTTACAACCCGAGTGTGGCATCTCAAGCCGAGAAAGAAGAATTTCCTCTTCAATTCTTCTTGACACAGTTCTGTACGTTTTTTGATCCAAATGTTAGAAAAACAATACTTTCTCAGCATCCAGCAGAGCGGACATGAAAGGCAAGGAGGAATGTGCGTCCACAGAGCCGCGTTACGGCCTGAAGGAGTGCTTCCCCGAAAGATCCAGGGGCTCACTCACAGGGGTCCTTGAGTTTGCTCCAAGATTTTCAAAAACGTCTATGCTTACAGTTCAATAACAGCCTAACACGGAGAATATAAGCATGTTCCAGGTCTTCTGGATGGCTACCCTTTTACTGAATACAGCCATCCATTTCAGTATGTGACTTTGTGTTTATAATTCAATGCATAACAGGTGAAGGAGAGATGGAATACAGACAGATGCACAATATGCAAAATATTTTGCCTTAGAACAGACTCGTCAGAGAATCTGGCCATCATGCATGGCAGGACGCACTAAAGAACCTGAGCATAGCACGCAGTAGCACATCAGTGTTCGTTTAGTCACTAAGTCATGTCCGACTCTTGTGACCCCATGGACTGTAGCCCGCCAGGCTCCTCTGTCCATGGGATTTTCCAGGCAAGAGTACTGGAGTGGGGTGCCACTTCCTTCTCCAGGGGATCTTCCTGATTCAGGGATTGAACCTGCGTCTCCTGCATTAAAGGAAGATTCTTTACTAACTGAGCTGCAGACCCTGCACACTCATAGGGACTTCCTTGGCAGTTCAGTGGCTAAGACTCCAAACTTCCTCTGCGGAGGGAGCAGGTTTGATCCTTGCCCAGGAAACTAAGATCCCACATGTTGCACAGAGTGGCCAAAAAAAAAAAAAAAACTAATAAAAAAATAAAGTTACAAATAATAGGCTCAGATGCTATCTCTGTGTGGTCCAACTTGTCTTGACTATTGTCAGTAAGCATAATAGAAAATCCAGAGTAAAATGTTTTTCAGTTCCTAATTGCAGTGTTACTGGTTTAGGTACATATCTTTAGCACAATACTAATTCCATCACCAAGTAAAAGAAGAAAGTTTTAAATGATTATCAAATAGCATGCCTTTAAAATTGGTTTCCCAGGTGGCTCAGATGGTAAAGTGTCTGCCTGCAATGTTGAACCTAGGTTCGATCCCCGGGTTGGGAAGATACCCTGGAGAAGGAAATGGCAACCCACTCCAGTACTTTTGCCTGGAAATTCCAAAGAGTTGGACATGACTGAGCGACTTCACTTTCACTTTCAATATTGGCATTGGAGAAGTTCTCTGATAGCTTTATGTTTTTATTCTGAAGTAGGAAACAAAAGTTTAAATGTATTAATAATGGTTGTATGACATGCTTCTAAAAATGTATGCTCTGTATTTTTATTTAGGGCAAATTCAGAAGTACATTATAGAAATACAAGGTTAAATCTTTTTACTATTAAACCAACATCTGTGATTTAGTTTTACACAGTTCTGTCCATTCTATTACATTGGCGCTATTTTTTTTGAATAATACTAGTTTTGTAGTTCTGTTCATGCTTAATTTGTACAACTTTCATTTTAGTAATGGTCTAAGAGTTTAAGGAGTTTTATGTAGTTTGATTTTTACATTTAAATTACCACTAAAGGGAATTCTGTGGCAGTCCAGGGGTTAGGACTCCAAGCTCTCACAGGCCAAGGGCCCATGCTTAATCCCTGCTCAGAGTGCTAAAATCCTGCAAGCCACATGGTGAGGCCCCCCAAAAATGTTTCTAATAAAAAATTAATTATTAGTCTAATAAACATAACACTAGAGGTTACAAACTATTTTCATACTTCAAAGAGAGGAATATATTATTAATATTTGAGACACTCACATCCTGTAGGATGAATTAGCCACCAGCCTCAACTAACCTAGCAAGTGACCCTGGGTACCTCCCCTCAGTCTGTGGCTTATCCTGTACCCTCCACAAATATTTTCCAACCAATTAACCATAAGAAAGCACATTTTCCTTGTGAAACTGAGGGAATTTGCTTATTTTCTTAGGATACAGTTATTCTTTAAAAAAAAAAAAAACGGGGTCATTTACCTGCCTACCCGGAGATCTACATTTTTACAGTAATACAAAATAAACAAAATTTATTAAAATCACTTGAGGGGAAAAATCTTAATATGAACATAATAAAATAAGGGACATTTCTACAATTCCTTAGGTCTTTTCTTAGGAATGTTAAAACTATTTATGTCCAGCAAATTACAAGTTGTATGATCTTGAGTCTTTGTGGGTCTCAATTTCCTTATCAAAAAAAAAATGTACTTTATAGAATTGCTGTAAGAATGAAATATGATTTAAAGTGCTTAGCCCAATGACAGGCACAGTAGACACTGACTGAGCTTTTTTTAATTGCAGTTTATCTTGTAAATTATAAAGGCAAAACAAGAATGGCAAATCAAAGGATAGATGCATACATATTATCTTCTTTAAATAAGAAGGTGCTGCCAGAAGACCAGAGTATTTGAAAATATCCTGCTAACTATTAAAGTGTCCTAACTGTTAAAGTGTCCTAACTGTTAAAGTAAGTGTTAAAACCCCACTTACTTTCAATTTAGCTGGCCACTAATAGCAAAAATTACGATAAAACCTAAGTTTGTACACTGCAGCTCAAACTACATTTTTAGTGTCATTTTAACAGGTCTTTACACTGCAACTAAATGGAAAATGCTGAAGGAGCTCTGATCTTCAGAAAGAATTAACATAACCTCTCGAAAGGTTGTTTTTACTTCAGTGACATATGTTTTAAGAATTTTAGTTCTGATACAGGTGGTTCTATTTTTACTTTTAAAACATTACTTAAAATAATTAATGATTAACACATAAAATTGAGAATTGTATCAAAACAATATTTAACTTTATTTATCTAAATAAATTGCACCTGAATATTTCAAGCAAATACCTATCTGATATGCAAGATCATTTGAAATTACTTTTACATAAAGACAAAGATTTTTTCCTTAACTTCATATGACATTTTGACATTGATTTGCACTAGCACACTAAATAAATCTTTTCATTATCAATGTTTCCCCTGAGATTATTATCCATGAGAAGAACTGCCTATAGGATACCATAGGACATCATCTTTAAAAAGATGGTGACACTGACAAATTAGTTGTTCCTAACTTGCATAATGGTGACAAAATCACTGCAGAGTAAATAGATGAAAAAATTAGTATTCAAAAGCAATATCTTTTTTTTTTTTTTTTACTGTGGAGGCAGTTTTCCTAATGCAGATTATTCGTATTATGCAGGGCCCTAGAGGTAAAGAAACCAGCAGCAAATGAAGGAGACCAAGAGAACAAGGGAGGGAGCCCTGAGTCGGGAAAATCCTCTGGAGCAGGAAATGGCAACCTGCTTCAGAATTCTTGCCTGGAAAAATTCCATGGACAAAGGAGCCTGGAGGGCTACCATCCATAGGGTGGCAGAGTCAGACACAACTGAGTGACCTGCTCTTTTACTTTCAAGGTGCCACACAGGCAAGAAAGAAACAATGCAGATTACTAAGTACGCATGGCTATGTACTTGAACTCAAACTGTGATGCTGAGTCAAATTCTAGAGCATCTTTTTATTATACTATTCTAATAGCATCCTCTGGTCTTTAGAAATATTTAACATGAATCCAGGAAGACTGGATATGGCTCAAAGATCTTGATTGTTAAGTCTTCTAGGATAAATAGAAGTAAGTTGTTAGAGATAATTGTATACCTTAAAAAAATTTCTGAACACATTTTTGAACAGAGTCAAAATACTAATAATGTAACAATATCTCTCCTCAGTAAATTAAAAATATGGCAAGAACATACAACTAATAGGAACAAAGACCTTAAATCAAAAAAATAATTGTAATGTACATTTGATTGATAACTATTTTATACTTCAGATTCCCTGTGATTTATACACAGATATATCCATTTAAAAATAATTATTAAACAGAAGAAGTATGAATTCCTCAGTTAGTATATCCTCAGACAGTAGAAGTCTGACCTGAAAAGAAACTCTTTTGCAGACATGAGTTTGGTTTAATAAAAATTACAAATGAGACATACTGAAACCTTAACTAAAACAGGAACTTTTACAAAGAAAAGGTAGAAACTTTCTTAAGTGTTTATAAGTTTCAGTTTTCTACTGAACATTATCATAAATTGAAAATTAAAACAACTTCTCCTAAGTCAGGAAAATCAACAGATTTTGATTATTTGTATTCTAGCTATATGTCCTGCCTATGACTCCAAAACGCCTACAGAACTCAGAAATTCTGTCACAAAGTACATGTCAATTTTTTTTTCTGAATTTAAATGGGAAGATAGTAATGGCTCCACCACAATACTTACAAATCTAAGGAAATCAGAAAAAAGGGAAACATTTTGCCATAGCTATAAGTCAAACATTAGATTTAATAGTTTTAGGTTCATCTTAAAACTTTAAATTTTAGAACACTGCAACTGAATGCTTCAGATTTTTCCAAGGGATAAGAAACTCTGTGAAAGTGAAAGTATGAAAGTGATAGTCGCTCAGTCATGTCTGACTCTGTGGACCTCATGAACTGTAGCCCACCAGGCTTCTCTGTCCATGGGGATTCTCCAGGCCAGAATACTGGAGTAGGTAGCCCTTCCCTTCTCCAGGGGATCTTCCCATCCCAGAGAAGGAACCCAGGTCTCCTGCACTGCAGGGGGATTCTTTACTGTCTGAACCACCAGGGAAGCTCTTTGGGAGGTTTCAATTACACAAACAGATTAAAGGTAGTACTACAGTCAGTGAGCTAAGCACCTTAATAATTGCTTTAAACTGTTTATCTAGAGTTGCCATTCCTCCCTAAAGAGCATATCGTACTGGGAAAAAAATGGCATATGGTCAGGGGGTCAGATTGTGACCCCCACTTTCAACCATTCAGGTTCCTCTTGGTGTAGAGGTATCCTGTCACATTATGGCTTCATGCCACACACCACCCCTCACATGACTACCTGAACTGATGGATTTGAAAAGTTCTGCTCTATTTATTTGTTTATTTATTTACTAACAAGGCAAAGGCCAGCAAAAATATTCTACACATCTTATATTACTGAATATTAGTTCCTCCATAATATTCGCTAATTTTTTCAATAGCTGACGTATAATGGAAATCTGCATTTCACATGCCAACAACAAAATTAATAAAAACTCACATTCCATATGCATGCATTAATATTTGATATTTGGCTTTCTCTTTCTGATTTCTGGAAAAATAGCACTGGTGAGCCTATTAACTGAGAAGAAATCGAGACAAACATAGCAAACAGTCTGGTGGAAACACTGGAGGAAGGAGCGGGTAGGGCAAATTGCGAAAATGGCATGGACATATATACACGCTCGTGTGTAACGTAACTAGTGGGGAACTGCTGCACAACACAGGGGCCCCAGCCTGGCACGCCCACAACCTAGAGGGGCTGAACGGGGGGCGGGGGTGTGGCGCGCCGGGCTGAGGCTTACCAGGGAGGAAATGCAAGTCAGAAGTCGCTCAGTCGTGTCCAACTCTTTGCAACCCCATGGACTGTAGCCTACTAGCCTCCTCCATCCATGGAATTTTCCAGGCAAGAGTACTGGAGTGGGTTGCCATTTCCTGCTCCAGGGGATCTTCCTGACTCAGGGATTGAACCCGGGTCTCCTGCATTGCAGGCAGACGCTTTACCATCTGAGCCGCCAAGGAAGCCCCTTATGAGGGAGGGGATATACATAAATATGACTGATTTGTGTTGATGTATGGCTGAGACCACTACAACACTGTAAAGCAATTATCCTCCAATTAAAAAAAAAAAAAAAGAAAACCTAGAGTTTCACGATAGAAATTTAATAGCACACACCACATCTGAATAGGATTGAATTCTAAACAGTTCTCTACTATTGCTTTGGGACCTCCAACCAGCATTAATTGAGAGTAAAACATTGAAAACATATTTTTAAAACAATCTGTATCCCAAGCCTAATATCTTTCCTAATTTTCAATGAGCTGGACATCTCCGTAAAAATGTTCTGCCAGCATCTTAAACTTAAATGAACATGGGCCAAAGCATGGAAGAGATTATCAAGCTTTCTGTCATATACACAAACCCCCAAAGGAATTTCCCTTTGCCCAGCACTGTCCATAAGAGTAGGTTTCATAAATGAATAATAACCTACCATAATAACACTCCAGTCAGAAGAAAAAAGACAGAGCTTTTGATATAATTTGGTAACAATTGTTTATTTAACTCTTTCTTTAAGAAATATTCTCTACACAAAACTCTTCTCATTCCCTGACTAATCCGTGTGTTAATATATTACAGAGCCTTTGGGAGGAAAGGTATATTAGAGTTTATCCCACTGCTATACTCAAGGATCAAGATAAATGAACCTGAATTAGGTTTTAGTCTCCCTGAAAGCCTTTAGAACTGTCGTGATAGGAAAAAAAATAAACCCAACCAAGTGAAAATGTCTTTCATCAATTCTTTATTATGCTGGGCATCCTACAGTGTTAATTTACTATTGCCCCCTTGAGGTAGGCACTGAATTTCTATCCCCATTGGTCTGATTATTCATCTTTAGACCATCTGTTCTGAAGCAGACATCACTCAGTCAAAAGCAGCTTCTTGACACAGCACAAAGGAGGCACTGACCGCAGCCCCACATACTGCACACACAAAAAAGCTGATTGCTTCTCTAGCACTGAATTATTCAAGACTGAACAAGAAAATACATTCTTCCAAGGAAAGCTTCACAGTGGCATACCTTAAAATATGACCACTATTTTAAAAGAACTTGCATATATTTTTCGATTCTTACATTGTTAATTTTAATGTGGCCCTCCTAAAACTCACATGCAGATACAGAAGAGTTTTCTGTTTACAATAGTCCAGTGTATATCTGTAATTGTCAGTCAGACTGATTTTCTAGAACAGTATCACTTATTTACAGCTTACCAACCACACACAGTGATAACCTGACTCTACTTGTTTAAAATGTAACTCTGGACTCATTTCCCATTTATAGGAAATCATTTCCCATAAAAGACCAATTTAGAGAAAACGCATCAAAACTGAGTAACTCAATTTTTTAATTTTACTTTTTTGAGTACATATGTTATATAATATTAATATCTACTCCAGAATAAAAAAAGAATTTGAATTCGTTACTTTCTAGTGCCATTTTTGACCCAAGATGATATTTTAATTTTATAGGAATAATAGACCTAAGAACTCTATTTGTGCCACTCTTAGCATTTCTATTTTTTTAGAAATCTTTCTAATTACTGGGTGTCAGGAATTTCAGCATTATAATTATGTTGCTTATTGGAAATAATTTGAGTCACTAGTCCCTTTGGTTAAACGATTCTTGTTTATTGTTATCTACAAAATGGCAAAAGTCAATCCTTCTAATGTGCATATAATTTTTGAGAAGTTGTTTATTCAACCCATTCTCCAAAGCATGTGGGTCCCAAAGGAGTATACAGTTTTCAGACTCTTCTGTACATTTGTGATGATCTACATGGAAAGCAAAATTCCAGTTCTCAAAAAGTCTGCATTATGCTAAATATAACATACAAAGTCATTTTTTACACTCATTTCTTGACTCTATGCTGGCCCAGTGGTGCACAGTTGAAAGTCAACAAAACTTTAAAGTTAAATTAAAAAATACCTAAAGGATACACAATATGTGTACTGTATAAGAAGGAAATCATTTCCCAGTTTGACTCATTTCATTAACTTGATTAAATTACTGAAGAGATATAAATGTGTACATACTGGAAAAATCAAAGCTTCAGTTTGGAAAAAGTGAAACCAAATTAGTCTAAAACCAGATTATTTTGATAATAAAAAATATATATAGGATGGGCAAACAACAAGGTCCAACTGCATAGCACAGGGAATTATAGTCAGTATTCTTTAATAAATCATAATGGAAAGAATATGAAAAAGAATATATATATGTGTGTGTAAATCACTTTTTTTGTACACCAGAGACTAACAAAATTGTCAATCAACTATGCTTCAATAAAAAAAATTTTTAATAGTTAAAAGAATTTAACCAGTTCTTTATAAGAAGTTATTTAGTTGAGAATAAGACAATTTTGAAGTCCAGCAGTGTGTTAAATGCAAAGAATTAAATGCAGAAAAAATAAACATGATCTGTCCCCTCAAAGGCTTCCCAGGTAGCTCAGTGGTAAAGAATCTGCCTGCCAAAGCAGGAGACACAAGACACTTGGGTTCTATCCCTGGGTCAGGAAGATTCCCTGGAGTAAGAAATGGC
Organism: Capricornis sumatraensis; assembly: GCF_032405125.1. Lineage (NCBI taxonomy): Eukaryota > Metazoa > Chordata > Mammalia > Artiodactyla > Bovidae > Capricornis > Capricornis sumatraensis. The sequence goes on from NC_091075.1 coordinate 15,236,484, forward strand.
AACCCACTCCAGTACTCTGTCTGGAAAATTCCATGGAGATAGGAGCCTGACAGGCTACAGTACCATGGGGTAACAAAGACTGAGCGACTGAACACACATACATTCCCTCAAAAGATTTTAAGATCTGCATTTAGAAAATATCTTTTAGCTGCAACATAGTCCATGAATCAGATAGAAGTGGGCAAAAATGGATCCATGGATATCCATTTAGAAACAGTAGTCCAAGCAATAAATGCTTGTGTGTTTTACAATATATTTTACATTTGGAACATATAATAGGAATAGCAACACAGTATTTTACACAGTTCCTGGTGATAAGTTAGGTGGAAGGCACAGCGGGCATAGGACTAGCAAGTGAAATGTCATAGTGGTAGGGAAGAAGACAGTATGCAGGAAACTATGAGTAATGCAGTGTGGTGAATTATAAAGTTGGAAATGACAAAGAAGTTAAAATTCTCAACGTAAGGCAGGGCCCAGCCTATGAATGTTCTTACATGCTATAATAAGAAGACTGAATATTACCCTTTAGGTGAAAGAGCAGGAACTGCCAAGATCAGAATGCTGTCCTCAAAATGATCACTGGAGTCACATATGGAGGGTGAGTTAGAGGTAAGAAGAATGAAGTCTGTAAGATAGTTTGGATACTATTGCAATGGTCCTAGTGAGCAACGTTTCAGGGACAGCAATGTGAAAAAAGGAAGTGATCTGTCATACATGCAGGGGAAAGAAGTTATACAACTTGGGGGAACTGAATTTAAGGATTTATAGAAAAGAAGAAATTAAGGAAAGCTTGGAAACGTCTAGCTTTAGTACATAATCAGCAATAATACTAATCAAGATCAGAAAATTGGGGAAACAATACCTAAAATTGGAGAGAACACAACAGTGTGGTTTTGGTCTAGTGAAATCTGATGTGCTATCCCAGCATGGTAGTGTGTTCAAAATGCAAGACTGAAAGGTCTAGGAGAGTGCATGGACTATAGACAGAGGCCACAGTGTAACCTCTGGGACACGGTCTGGTGTTTTTTGCAGTGATACTGGATTTGTCTTCATTCCTTACCATTTCTCTGTCAATAAGCCTCCTCAGAATAGGAAAGCACTTCTTGTGTTGCCTGTGGAAGCAAATACTGCTGACCTATCAACATCTTGCATGAATGCCAGGAAGTGCTGATAAAATAAAAATTGCAATGTATACGTATACTTCAGTATACATGTATATGCATATACCAGAGAGACTAAAACAGAAATCTGTACGGGAAGTTTCTCACGAGCTTAGAATACTAATAGCATGCAGCTGACGTTTCCCCATAAGACCAGGGCACAACTGAAGTACCGCTTTATCCACAATGGATGTGACCTGCTGTAACTTTCTAAATTTACCCTTGTGGTATGTATGAACTATAATTGTCTAGAATGGCTCCAGCTATTCAGTTCTAATTCTATGAAAGGTAAAGAGATTCCTTAACTTTACACTCAAATATAAAAAAGGCATGGAAAAGTGGTTTTAAAAAGAAATGTAGGTATTATACTAAGTGAAAAAGAGCCAATCACAAAAATACAAATGCTTTATGACTCCACTTATATGAAGGACCTAGAGTAGTCAGATTCATAAAAACAGAAAGCAGAGTGGTGGTTGGCAGAGGCTGGGGTTGGGGGTTGGGGTGGGTGGAGAGTTATTTAATGGATGTAGAGTTTCAGGTTTGCAAGGTGAAAAAGTTCTGGAAACTGGTTGTACAACAATATGAATATGTATATTTAACACTATTGAACTGTAGAAATGAACTTAGAAATGGTTAAGATGGTAAATTTTATGTTAGGTGTTTTTTAATCCACAATTAAAATTTTTAAAAAGAATTCTTAAAACTGAACCATAAAAAGACAAATAATCCAACTAAAAAAAAAAAGAAAGAAATGTGTTTAATTAATTATAGTACCTGACACATGGCAGTGGGAAAGGATTAGCAAATCAAGTATCTGTAGCTTGCACTGCCTTTAAAAAAAAAAATTAGCTTATACTACAAAATCTCTGTTGGAAATCAGTCAATAAAAACCCCTCCAGTTATTACTGCATTTCACAGAATATCTGAACTTCTTCTGAGGCAGCTTTCAAAACAAATTCTTGATTTGTTGGGGTAAGAGTATTGGCATCAACTTCAAAGAGAATTTTGAAAAGTAAGGGATCTCCTAATTTAAACAGAACTAAAAACAAAAGCAGGGTTAATTCATCTCATGAAACTAAGCTTTAGTTCAGATGCTCAAGACCGTTTTTTAAAAATTAAGCTTAAGCCAGGTTTAATGAGAAATGGAGAATTCTCTATTAGTTGTTTTTTATTCTTTGACTTCTACAGTTCAGTTCAGTTCAGTTGCTCAGTCATGCCCGACTCTTTGTGATCCCACGGACTGTAGCATGCCAGGCTTCCCTGTCCATCACCAACTCCCAGAGTTTACTCAAACTCATGTCCACTGAGTTGGTGAAGCCATCCAACTATCTCATCCTCTGTTGTCCCCTTCTCCTCCCGCCTTCAATTTTCTACAAGAATTTGTATTAAGTGGATCCTGTGGGTCTATTTGCAGAGGCTTGGGAAAACATCTTCACAACACCCTCCCAACCCACCCTTCTCGCCTCAAGTCTGACCAAGTTCCATTACTCTGGGGTTCCATAACACCCTGAGACTCATTCAGTCATTCATAAACGCTTGTTGACTACTAGTTGTAAAAACAACACTGCACTAAATGTTGTGAATGGCTACAGCAGGATCCCCAAATATACGCTGACACATCTATCTCCCAAACTAGCCTGACCCTCCAGGATAGATGAGGCCATCACTTATTCATCTTGGGTGTCTCCACGGCCCAGCACAGGGTTTAACAGAGAGTAGATCAATAAACCTTTGTGGAAATAAGATAAAATAAAGGAAGAAGTTCAACAAAGTGAAACTGGCCAAATAGACACATGAAACAGCACTGGTCACTATGAATTAAACTAATGAAATTTTGGTGAATCAAGTACATTTTCACAGACTTACTAAATTTTAAAACTTGGTTTAAAATCAACATGTATACACTATCATGTGTAAAATGGATAGCTAGTGGCAAACTGCCATATAACACACACTATATAATAGCCTGGCACTCTGTGAAAGCCTAGAGGGATGGGATGGGGGCAGAGGAGGGAGGCTAAAGAAGAAGAGATTATATATGTAATTATGACTGATTATTGGTGTATGGCAGAAACCAACACAACACCGTAAAGCAGTTTTCCTCCAATTAAAAAATAAATTAAAAATTAAATCCTGATTAGCAACATTTATACTTATTATTTCACCTTTATAATTCTATTAGATAACCACAATAAAACCAAATCTTGCCTAACTCTTCCTAAGGGTATGTGAATATAGAGTAATGGGGTCAGGATGCCCTCCAACTATGGGACTTCCCCAGCGACTCAGCAGTAAAGAAGCTGCCTGATATTCAGAAGACGCAATGTCGATCCCTGGGTTGGGAAGACCCCCTGGAGGTGGACATGGCAACCCACTCCAGTATTCCTGCCTGGAGAATCCCATGGACAGAGGAGCCTGGCGGGGTACACCCTACTGTCCATAGAGTGGCAAAGAGTCCGACACAACTAAAGCTCCTTAGCACGCATGCAGGCCCTCCATCTGTATCATTATTATCTTACAGCTGAAATCATGGGAAAACTTAACAGTGGAATTGGTTAGATAGGCCATGGACTCAACATTCTCTGAGCTTACTTAGTTTAACAGATAACTGCCAACTATGACATTAGTAAAGAAATTAAACACAGAAAGAAAAAGTATTTTACTGATACTGACTACATAGAACAATTAGTATCCTGTTTCTCAGAAATAATAAACTATAATTTTATCATTATAAAATTGTTATTATTGCTCAAATTGTTAAACGATTTTTAATAAAAATTGTTTAAATTGTTATTGTTTTATTATTATAAAATTGTTCTTTTCTGGAGGGGGAAACTTTATATAAAGCAGTAACCTAAGCTTCCATTATTGCAAAAATTATCCAAAGAAGAAGGCATTATAATGTATAACAACACATAGTAATACACTGCACTAACCCCAGTAGTTACAATAAGACTAACTTCTAAATAAAAGAGATGATTGGCATGTTTAAATTATTTTGACCAAGATACCAATGAGAGAGGCTATTTTCTTTTATAATTATTATGCATATAAAATATACCTCACTTCACTCATAGGGAAACTATATATGTACCTCCACATTCTTATATCTGTTACAAGATATATAAAATTAAACCAACATTTATGTGCACAGGTGTATGTGAGGTGTGTGTGTAAGAATTTGTGTGGAGAGTGAAGGAGACAACCTACTGAGTGGGAGAAATTATTTGTAAACAATATGATGGACAAGGGGTTAATATTCAGAATATATAAAGAGCTTATACAATTCAACATTAAAAAAAATTCAATTAAAAAAAAAACAGGGGGGAAAAAGAAAACCAAACAATTCAATTTTTTAAAAAATGGGGAAAAGAACTGAACAGACATTTTTCCAAAGAAGAAATGCAGATGCTAACAGGCACATGCAAAGATGCTTAACATCACTAACCATCAGGGAAATGCAAATCAAAACCACAATGAAATATCACCTCACGCCTGTCAGAATGGCTATCATCAAAAAGACAGCAAATAACAAACGGTAAAAATGTGGAGAAAGAGAACCTTTGTATACTGTCAGTGAGAATGTAAATTCGTGCAGCCATGGTGGAAAACCGTATAGAGGTTTCTCAAAAAACTACAAATAGAACTACCATGTGACTCAGAAATTCCATGCTGAAACAAACCAAAACTGCTAACTCAAAAAGGTACCTGTACCCTGATGTTCACAACAGCATTATTTACAATTGCCAAGCTATGGAAGCAACCTAAATGTCCATCAACATATGGCTGGATAAAGCAGCTGAGATATATACATATAGAGAGATACACACACTATGTAATAATATCCAGCCATAAAAAATGCAATTTTGCCATTTGCAGCAATATGGATGGACTTGGGGGGGTATTATGCCCAGTGAGATAAGTCAGATACAGAAAGACAAATGCCGTATGATATCACTTATATGTGGAAGCCAAAATACAACACACTAGTGTCGGGCAGGACTGAGCGACTGAACTGAACTGAACTGAGTGAATGTAACAAAAAAGCAGCAAACTCAGATATAGAAAACAAACTAGTAGTTACCAATGGGGAGAGGAAAGGAGGGGGATTAAAGGAGCAGAGGAGTAGAGGAATAAGAGATACAAGCCATTATGTATAAAATAAGCTAGAAGGATATATTGGAGAAGGCAGTGGCACCCCACTCCAGTACTCTTGCCTGGAAAATCCCATGGGCGGAGGAGCCTGGTAGGCTGCAGTCCATGGGGTCGCTAATCGTTAGACACGACTGAGCGACTTCACTTTGACTTTTCACTTTCATGCATTGGAGAAGGAAATGGCAACCCACTCCAGTGTTCTTGCCTGGAGAATCCCAGGGACGGGGGAGCCTGGTGGGCTGCCGTCTACGGCGTCGCACAGAGTTGGACACGACTGAAGAGACTTAGCAGTAGCAGAAGGATATATAATTTACAGCATAGGGAATACAGGCAACATTTTATAAATTTATTTATAAATGGAGTGTAACCTTTAAAAATTGTGAATCACTGTACTTATAATTTATATAATATAGTACAGCAACTATACCTCAATAAAAATAAAAATCAAAAGATGTTTAGATTGTGCCACTTCTGATTAGCAATGTTTAATATGGGAACCCAGCACATAATATGAAGCTTGATGAGAATTTGGGTATATACTAAAATCCTGTGGCATCCCAACAAGGTACGTCCTTTATAGTTGGAGAAGCTCCACGTCTATTTGGTTTCCTTTTCCTATTGGGCTTTCCTCAATTGTGCTCAGACAATTAAGAATCTACTTGCAATGCGGGAGACCTGAGTCAGGAAGATGCCCCGGAAAAGGCAATGGCTATCCACTCCAGGATTGTTGCCTGGAGAATTCCATGGACAGAGGAGCCTTGGGGGCTACAGTCCAGGGAATCCCAAAAAGTCAGACACGATAGCAACTAACACTTTCCCACATGTAAGTGTGGCATATTTTAGCAGTTCAGTTCCCTCTACTAATGACATCTTTTCATAGATTTAACTATTAATTTAACATGAATTATATAAAGAAATCATTACAAAGATTATCCTGACCTAAAGCCTTTCTCTTCTGGTTATAATTTCAAGTAAGAGAATTAATTACACGTGTTTTGATTAGGGTCACCACACTTGTGTTCCCTATGTTTCATTCAAAGATAATTGTCAAAGGCACACTGAATAAGTCAATTGTTTACCGTTTTTACAAGGTTCGTGCACATTTATGTCGTTTTAGTGATTTTTTCCTTAATTTAAAAAGGATTTTCTGATAGCATATGAACTGACATATACCATATTAGAATTCTATGGGGCTTCCCTGGCGATCCAGTAGTTAAGACTCTGTGCTTCCACTGCAGGGGGTCCAGGTTCAATCCCTGGTCAGGGAACTAAGATTCCACATGCCACATGGTGCAGCCAAAAAGAAATAAAACGAAACAAAAAAAGAATTCTACGTGCCACCTAGATTTGCTTTTTTCTAAGTCGTTCTACTCATGAGACTGTGTGATGTGCAGTCTGCTTTGTGTGGTTACACTCTGGCTAGTCAGCTCCCTGAAGGAATGAATAATAGTTTGTACTTTTTGTCTTTCTCACACTTACTACTACAATACTAACTGCAGGCTAATCCTACTATATGCCAAAATATTTATGTTCTCATTGAATAAAACATGCTATTGAAGAAACTGAGGTATAGTTAGATTAAAGCACTCGTCCATGGAGAAGGAAATGGCAACCCACTCTAGTACCCTTGCCTGGAAAATCCCATGGACAGAGGAGCCTGGTATGCTACAGTCCATGGGGTCGCGTGGAGTCGGACACGACTGAGCGACTTCACTCACTTTTTGACTATTCTACCTCCAAACTTAGGTTTGGACCTGAAGATAAATACTTCAAGTGATTTTCCCCAGTGTTTTACATGAAAGATTTCCTTTGGATTTATTTTTAATATAATAAAGATACTTTACTTAAAAAAAAGAAAAAGCACTTGTCCGTGGATATTTCGTAATAAGTGTCAGAGCTGTGTTTGGTACCCAGTCAGTCTTATTCCAGAGGCCATGATCATATCACCATAAGATACCATCTCCCAGGCTCTGCCCAAAGGTGCCATATATCTTTCCACTACTGAATGCCTTGTAGAAGTGTCTGCTGCTTCCTGTTCTGGGGGCAAATTAATGCAGTCATGTTGGTGGCCCCAGTGGTCATGTTCTGGTTTCCCTTGGCACCCAACTCCCTCTCCTGTGCCCGGGGCAGGGCCTGAAGTCTGAGCATATGGCACTGACACCGCTGGAATACCAAAATTTCTTTTCTTTAATGATGCTAGCTCGAGAGCTGTGACTCTCAGGGACTCAACCATGGTACTTCAAAATATTATTGCATACTATATTCAACAAGTGAATCCAGAGCAATGTCTCCATCACACTTGTTATTACTACGATGCACGGGGAAAAAGTTTCAAGCTCCAGAGCACAGTAGGCTTCAAAGACAGCATTTGTTCCTCTGTTTTCAAAGCAGCATGCAGACTTTTACAAGCTCTTACTGACACATTTTCCTGAGTGGGATTTAAACCTGGACTGCTTCCAAAGTGGATAAAATCTCTCTCAGCTGTTCTTAATTAATCACCATACCTGCTATTTAAATGTTGGTTACACCTATACAAACATAATAGTAAATCTTGTTTTCCTAGTAAAACTTTAGTAAAGTATACCTATAAAAAGTCCTCCCCTCCAAATTAATTGAAAAGTTAAATGTAGAGTAGTAAATAATAATTTCTTATGCAACCTAAAGGATACAGAAAAGCATATTCCATCAGAGTATAACTTTCTGGGCTTCCCAGGGGGCGCTTGTGGTAAAGAACCCACCTGCCAATGCAGGAGACCTAAGAAACTTGGGTTTGATCCCTCTGGGTTGGGAAGATTCCCTGGAGGAGGGCATGGCAAACTGCTCCAGTATTCTTGTCTGGAGAATCCTATGGACAGAGAAGCCAGGCAGGCTGCAGCCCATAGGGTTGCACAGAGTCAGACAAGACTGAAGTGACTTAGCATGCACATATAACTCTCTAGGTTCTTTAAGTCCTTTTTTGTTTTTAAAATCTCCCTTCTTTGAAAAAAAAAAAAAACAGGGGGAATCACTATAAAAGCATATACATATTCTCACAGAACATTTTAACAGTGAGTTAAAGGGAACTCCCTGGCAGTCCAGTGGTTAAGGCTCTGCACTTATCCCTGGTCAGGTCATTAAGATCCCACAAACCTCACAGCACAACCAAAAAATAAATTAAAAAGTAAAACACACATTAAAGAAAAACAGCCAGCAGCTCTAGTTCCATTACTCAAACTTAACACTGCTTATTTCAATGTACTTTTTAAAATTTAAATGTATTTATTTTAATTGGAGGCTAATTACTTTACAATATTGTATTGGTTTTGCCATACATCAACATGAACCTGCCACGGGTGTACATGTGTTCCCCATCCTGAACCCCCCTCCCACCCCCCACCTCCCTCCCCGTACCATCCTTCTGGGTCATCCCAGTGCACCAGCCCCGAGCATCCTGTATCATGTATCGAACATGGACTGGCGATTCGTTTCATGTATGATATTATACATATTTCAATGCCATTCTCCCAAATCACCCCACTCTTCGATGTACTTTCTTTTAGAAGTTTTCTAATATACACTGTATCTATGCATATATGTAATATTTTTACAAAACTGGGATAATAATACCTAGTCTTCTACTTTCAAAAACTAACATTACTTGATGTACACGAGCTGTTCAAGCAAATCTGTTGAGTGGATGGTCTATTTTCAAAAGCCTGTAAATTAAAGTAAACCCAATGAATTTAAATAAATAAATAAAAATAAAAACTAATGTTACCAAATTGATAATGCCTACACCATTCCCTGGTGGCTCAGAGTTTAAAATGTCTGCCTGGAATGCAGGAGACCTCGGTTCAATCCCTGGGTCGGGAAGATCCCCTGGAGAAGGAAATGGCACCCCACTCCAGTACTCTTGCCTGGAGAATCCCATGGAGGGAGGAGCCTGGTAGGCTACAGTCCATGCGGTCGCAAAGAGTCAGACACAACTGAGCGACTTCACTTTCACTTCTCACACCATTCAAAAGTTGTAAAGGAAATTCAAAATCTCATACAGTAGTTTATAGTTGGATTACAATTTTTTTTTTTTTTTAGCTTTCCCTAGTTATTTGCAGAATAGTGCCTTTGTTTTCACTGTTGTCAAGAACGCTACAATAGGGACTCCCAGGGCAGCCCAGTGGTGAAGACTCTGTGCTCTCAAGGCAGGGGGCACAAGTTTGGTCCCTGATCAGGGAACTAAGATCTCACATGGAGAAAGAATGCTTGCTATGACCAAAAGTTATATACCTAAGTCTTTGTCCTTGCCTTGACTATGTCCACTGTTCAAATTCCTCAATATCGAATAGTGCTGTCAATGGATGCAGATTGTTGATACATATTTTAATACTGCAAAACTATCCTTGAGACAGGCTGAACCAGATGTCACCATAACTGTTTGTGGAATAGTCTTTCTCAACTCAGTCACATGCTCAAATCTGCTTTGCTCAACTAATATGTCTATCATTATGGTCTTGATTTATCTTTTTTATTTTTGAAGAGTTTAAAAACTCAGTCATACATTTAATGCCTATTGCTATTTTTGTCTTCTTTGACTTGCCCATATTTTTGTCCTTTTAGAGTTTCAAATGTCTTTTTTTATTATTTTTAAAAACTTCATACAGGCAAGATAATATTTTGCCATATTTGTTGCAAATTTTTCCAAGTTTTCTATTTTCTCTTTAATGGAAATTTTAAAAGTATAAACTTCTACTTCTAGATTTTTATTCCATAGCTTTTATGTCTTACAACCCTAAAATCAATGAAATACTTCCTTTCATTCTCTTCTAGGTTTAAAAAATTATTTTTGTTTCCATTTAACTTTTAATAATCTGAAATTTGTTTGGGTATAGTGTTTAAGTAATGATCTTACTTGAAATTTCCCAAGTGGGCAATTTTTTCAATTGTTGAAAATCATTGAACCCACTATTAATTTTCTTTAATGTTTCCTCTGTACAATTTGCTTTCTTCCAAAAGTCCAATACAATGAGCTTAGAACTATCTTTTCAAGGAGACTACAAATGTAGGGTTTTTCATGCATTTAAAATTAAGAAATCAATCACAAATACATATATAGACTGTTATAAATAAAACCTCGTGGCAGCCACAAACCAAAAATCTGTTATAGATACACACACAGAAAAGAAAAGGGAATCCAACATAGCACTAAAGAGAACCATCAAATCACAAGAGAACAAAAGAAGAAGAAATGTGAAGAACTACCTTTTCCATCTAGTTCTACCACTTACCATGAGTTATACGGCCTTGAGCAAAGTACTGAACTCAAATAAGCCTCAGTTTACTTGTTCACGAAACGTATATGGACTAATTTAGGAAATACAAGTAAAATCCCTAAGAAGAGTACAGTGGGATAGCAGACACTCAGTATAAGTATGTTTTAATACTTGATTAACAGAGCTATCGTTAGGAGTAAATGAAAGCTGTATACATAAATCGTATGTAGACCACCATTACATAACCCAGCAAACAATAGGAGCTCAATAAATGATAGATGCATTGACATTTCTACACCCTTTTATTTATTTTTTATTCTCCTGCTGTTTTCCACATCTAAGTCAACTGTTTATTATCAGAAGAATAGATCCAGTCCCAATGCCAAATCAAGCAGTTAGCCACAGACCAGAAGGCGCCCCAGGATCCATAACGTGGCTGGCGATCTCATGGCCAGGGTCTGACGCATGGCTAGAACTGCGTGAGTCACTTTAAATGGAAATGGAAGTTGGCCTGTCCATCTGGATTACTGCTCAGTTCTTCAAAGAATTCACTAGTAAGTTTACACAAACCAACACCAAAGAAAAGACAGGCTCTTTAACCTGTATTTCTATGCTCATGCTGTGTCACAAAAGGAAGAAAGAAGAGAGTATGTACACAATGGAGTTCACTATTTACTTTCTTGGAAAAAAACCTGATTTAATACTTAATTTTACAGGTCTTTCAGAAACGCACATATACTTTTAAAGACTGAAAATAAACAGAGTGAATACTGAACACCTCACATTAGTTAATTTATTTTACTAAGAAATTTTAATAAGGCCAGAAGAACTGTCAATCGTCCCTCACATGCAACATGACTTTTTTAGTCACAAGTGTGGAACTGAGCCAGGAAATTATACTCGACTTCAATTCCACGGGAGGATCAAATCATTCAGAACAATCTTACTGTTCTAGCTCAACATGGAATGAAATTTTGACTTTTACAAAAAATCGGGGGCACATTTTTATAACAATGTCTTACGGTACCTCAGTGTCTAGGTTTCTGATGGAAGTTTATAAACTTAAGCAATGAAAGGACTCTATATAGGTATATATCGATGATTACTTTTTAGAAGTAGAGTTTAAATTTAAGAGTTGTGGTTTAAAGTTTCATTGCAATACAATGCAAACACCTTTACTTTTAAGATAATGCATGGGACTATAGGAAGCCCCATTCACTGGCAAAGTAGCCTTAGTTCCCAAGTCCTGTGTAGTCCTGGTGTCTTTGTCAGGAAATGGAATTTGGCAATTGTTGAATTAACCTGAAATAGAAGAAACTTAATATAATATGAAGGGTTTTTATACTCATATGCCCTTATGTGCAGTTGTTACATATGCAGCCCCATCTCTTCAGTAAAGTCAACCACTTAGAACATAAAGCAGTGGTTATCATACACTAATGCACTTAAGGGTTACTTAGAGATCATGCTTAATCCTGTTAAATAAATATTCTTGGCTCCCACCTCAGAGATTCTAATTCTGAAGGTCTGGAGTGGAGCTCAGCAATCTACATCAGTTTAAAACACTGCAGGTGATTCTTCTGATGAGAGCAGTTCAAGGAACACACTTTGAGAGGTGATGACATAAGGGATTAACTAGACCTCTCATTCTATGTATTTATTACACAACCCAAATACACTTTATCCTTTATGTCATCTGCTATCATTTAGGCAGTCAGAATGTATGAGGTAAGAATGCATAAGAAGCTGAACGATAAGCCATTTCTAAAGAAATAATCATATACTACAGATATATGGACAATTTTATGAAACATATACCTTACTAATAGAGAACTGTTAAAAGGGTTTCACTTCTGAAAAATGAGCTTTTTCTTTTGTAAATCTAAAGAAAAAATTATATGTGACAATCAGCGGTTTTCAAAAAGAAAAAGAACCACAAATTTTCCTATTTACTTCTGTTTTACTAGATGTCTCAGCATTGACACATGCTTTCTTATTTCCCTCAGAAGGCTGACAGTCTAGAAAGATATGATTCTAAAGTAGCAAATCTAAAGAGGCTTCAACTCTAGTTTTAATGCATTATTTCTGCCTGATGTGATCCTTCCCATGATAAAGTAAGAATTCCTCACTAGACAAATGATTAGTCTTAGAGATTTAATTTTAACTATATGATATGTTTATTTAATAGAGTTGTTATACTAGATATAGAAATTGCTATGGTATCAGGTAAAACATAAGATTATATTTCAAAGCCCCCTTTGAAACTCATTGATAACTGAGGTAGGTAAAGAGTAGAAAAATCCAAATTTTAAAATAAACAATATGTCAGCAACATTTATAATTAATCAAAAACACTGTTTCAGCTCACAATCTCTATTCAACACCTGGCTTTCACATAGCTTTTAGATAGAATTCATTAGCTCAAAGACACCATTGAAACGATTATGATTCTGACGATCATTGTAACATTTTACCTCATATAAGCAAATATTAAGGGAAGTTTTACTATAATCACATAAGGTCAAATAAATATGACATGAATGTAAGGTTTGAAAAGTCAAACTATTAAAATTTTGGCAATAAAAATGTAATATTACATGCCCCAAATTTCCAAGAAAGACCTTTAAATGAAAATGAAGAAACCAGAAAGCCAGTAGCTATTTCTTATGGCAAATAAATTTTAAGTTTCACCCATTAAAAGGGCATTCAATCCAAAACAGCAACTGAAAGTGGGTAAGAAACAGCAGATGCCTGTGTGGGAAGAAAACAGAACACGGTTCAAAAGACAGCTCTGTCTCAACAGTCTTCTCAGCTGCACCATACTGTGACCTTGGAAAGGCCACTGTATATCCGGTAGACCCAATCTTATTAAATATAGCAGAGAGAAGATTTAAAAATTCTTACATTGTTCAAATTTGGTATGGATGAACATCACTGTAAGAAAAATATAGCAGAAATAGTATTATATATTGATCTTTTATATTACGAAAATGATTCCTCTTATCACAGTGTAATCTTTCACTGAGGGCATCTATTCCATTTTTGAATAATTTTGTATGGAGAATGCATAATAGTTCAAGAAATTATTATAGTAAATATGTTTTATACAATTACTATTTCACACAGTAATGCGTGTGCACTTGTAGTAGAGTACATTTTTTTTGAGCAGAAGGTTATAATTAAAACTTCTTAGTTTCAATTCTTAAGTTTTTCCATGTTCTTTAAATATTTTTAGAAATGCTTTTTGTGTCTTTATCACTTTTTCAATCTTCACAGCCTCTGGTTTCATCTAGGGGCTTGTGGGTCACCTGTAGCTACAAAATGCCCACAACTAGATTTGCTACCTTGGGTGACTTCTTAGCTATCAATTAATTCATATTTTCCAAAAACATTTATTGAGCATGTGTTAGGTGCTAGGTGCTTGTTAGGCACTGAGAACAGAGTGAAGCTTCTGATACGCAAACCACAATCCAACTGCTGCTGCTGCTGCTGCTAAGTCGCTTCAGTCATGTCCGACTCTGTGCGACCCCAAAGACGGCAGCCCACCGGGCTCCCTCATCCCTGGGATTCTCTAGGCAAGAACACTGGAGTGGGGTGCCATTTCCTTCTCCAATGCGTGAAAGTGAAAAGTCAAAGTGAAGTCGCTCAGTCGTGTCCGACTCTTAGCGACCCCATGGACTGCAGCCTACCAGGCTCCTCCATCCACGGGATTTTCCAGGCAAGAGTACTGGAGTGGGGTGCCATTGCCTTCTCCAAAATCCAACTGGTTCTCCTAAAAAAGTCTTTGTCAGGGCTCTTTCAGTAGAACAGAAGCCAAATTCTGAAGCTTGGCTTATGAAGCTCTTGACAGCCTGATGTCATGAATACTAACCACATTTCACAAATTCCACATATGTCCAATAAAAATGAGGTGTCACCTCCAGGGGCACTCATACACTGCTTCTCCATCATTCTAACATTACAACTGACTCCAAGACGGAGTTTGTGATCTGCTCGTTACGCTTCAACATTTGACTTTTCTGTAACCCTCTGAGACTCGGTTGTCATTCTAAGGTATTCCACACACCCTGTGCCTTCTCACCACACTGTAACACAGTACTGGGACTCCTGCTTTGTCCATCCTTGGATCACGCTCCTTCAAGTAAAGCTTGCAAGTCTTACTCATCTTGGTAGGCCCAGTGCCTGGCACTTAATAGACATTCAAAAAATGCTTAGGAAATGTCCCTTCTTCCCAACAGGAACCAAGATTGTACTCTGCTTCCAAGATCTACTGCAGGCTAGCATATCTATATAATGTGTGCAATGGAGTACTACCCAGTCATAAAAATGAATGAAAACTTGCCATTTGTAACAACATGGATGGACTTAAAGGGTAATATGCTAAGTGAAATGAGAAAGACGAGTAATGTATGATATCACTTTTATGTGGAATCTAAAAAATACAACAAACTAGTGAATATAAGAAAAAAGAAATAGACGTAGAGAACAAACTGGTCAACACCAGTTGCGGAGGGTGGGGAGGCAAGTTAGGGCTAGGGGTTTTAGAGGTATAAACTATATATAAAATAAATAAACCGCAAGGATATATTGTATAGTTTAAAGAATACAGCCAATATCTTGTGATACTTATACGTGGAGTATAACCTTTAAAAACTGTAAATCACTACACTGTACACCTGAAACTTATATAATATTATATACCAACTCTACTGCAGTGGCACCCCACTCCAGTACTCTTGCCTGGAAAATCCCACGGACGGAGGAGCCTGGTGGGCTGCTGTCCATGGGGTCGCTAAGAGTCAGGCATGACTGAGCGACTTCCCTTTCACTTTTCACTTTCATGCACTGGAGAAGGAAATGGCAACCCACTCCAGTGTTCTTGCCTGGAGAATCCCAGGGACGGGAGAGCCTAGTGGGCTGCCATCTATGGGGTCGCACAGAGTCGGACACGACTGAAGCGACTTAGCAGCAGCAGCGTACTGCAATAAAAACATTAAAAAATAAAAAGATCTACTACAGGCTATAACATATCCACTAACAGACTGGATATTCAGAATATGTAACAACTGGTACAGTTCACACATCAAACAATCACAGTGGATGCTGGCTGTAGCACTGGAGGAAAGTGGTCCTGAAGGCCCCTAGCTGGCCCACACAGTAATCCTTTGTTTGCTCATGTTAGGGTTGGAAGTAAGCTGAAGCATCCCGGGGTGGGGTCCAGGTAGGCATTATAGAAGGAACAGCTTGGTGAGCTCACAGAAGCAGCTATTTAGTTAGTCTGCACGAAAACGTTTCAAACTGGAAACAACTGGTGCAGCTGTTCTCTTCCATACTGGCTGAATCTCAGCCCTGTCTGTGGTTATCCCCCAAACACTGTGGGCTATGCCGTTCCTCTCCTTCCTTGGCATCTTGTAGGTACTCATTTCACCACCCACAGTGCCACCTACTCTCCTACTGAGGGTTCACTGACTACATGTGAATAAGCCCTGCTTCTAAAACTAGATTGAAAATTCCTAGAGGACAGAAGCCATATCTTTCTTATTTCAATATTTACCTTTAATAAATCATCTAAAAGTTACATAACCATGCTCTGTATCATTTTATACTTTTAATGTTTTACCAGAAAGATTTTCATTATACTTCCAGATCTTTTTAGGGTTAATAACAAGACTATATGAAGGCCCTTTTATTAGCCGTTATAAAAAGACTTCACAAGGTAATGCTCACAATATCAGAGTCTCTTATTTCTGTCTTCTTAGAACTGAAACTTGAAAAGTTTAACCCTCCTGACATTCTGTGTACTTCATGGATAAGGAATTATCTCTTTCTCTCACCTACACACCACATTCATTCACACTCTTACACATGCCACTCCATCTTAGTAAACAGCACCATCTGGTACCCAGTTGCTTAAACCAATAACTCCTCGTCTTTCTTTTATATTCCGATACAACCTTTGATAAAAACAAAACATTCTCCGAGAAATTGATAACTTCGCACTACCACTGATAACACCCTAATTTAATCCTATGTCATCATTTGCCTGGCAGGCTACAGTCCATGGGCTTGCAAAAGAGTTGGGCATGACTTAGCAACTAAACACCACTGTTTACCTCAGGGGTTTCTGGGCAGCTCAAATCAGCTCCCCTTCTTCCTCCCTTGATAGAATGTACAACCCATTCTCCACCAAGCAAAGACAGACAAAGAGAGAGGCAGAGACAGAGACATAGGGAGGGAGTAAGAGTGGGAGGAGGGACACAGAGATCTTTTGAAGCAAAACAGAGGTTCTACTATTTCCCTAAACCTTTCCGAGATTTCCCACTGTACTTTAAATGAAATCCAAAGTCCTTTACCAAGACCCACTACAGTTAGAAAGAAAGCTAAACATCTGCCAAGGTAGGCTTGGGTCCACCTCTCAGACCTTGTTGCCAGCCCCTCTGTTCACAATGCTGCAACCACACTGTCTTTCTGCCCCTTAAATTAACCCAACACACTCCTACCTCAGCTGGGCGGCATGTTCCCCAAACCTCCCTAAGCATGGTTAAAGTCTGTCTCCCCTTACTCTGGCTCATCAACATATCGCCAGCATTCAGATCAATACCTACCTCAATAAATATTTTCTGACTGACTTACTACCTTTTGATTCAGCACAGAAGAAAAGTACTGAGTCATTTTCACAATAACATCAGAGTTCCATGATCATGGACTAAAGTCACAGAAAATTTATACAGTAACAAAAAACCTGAAATAAAGAAAATAAAATTCTTTGCTATAACTGGGGAAATAAATAAATGAAACAAGAAAATAAAAATCTATGAGAAAAAAACTGATAAAACAAGGATATCATAATTCAAAAATCAGGATGGATAATCTAAGTAACATTTGCAATGAAGCATCACATTTATGGTTTTGCTCTTGGGACAAGACAAATTCATCTGAAATAGTAAAGAAACTACAATGAAAAGTACACGATCTTAATGCAAGAAAAATATACAGAACACACAGACCAAAATGCAAATCTATAAATGATGCCATAACAAAAACACAAGCCAAGAACAAGAAATAAAGATACATTCCTGATGTTGCTCTAGACTGCACTTTACCAAAGCATGGGAAGCTGTCTCTCTGGAAGCCGGCTCAGCCCCTGCATGGCTTTGTAAACTTATGTCCCTGATAGAGCTCCCCTAAGGATCCAGGACAAATTCTATAAGGTATCTCTTAGAACTTCTTCTTTAATAAGTGAACCTAGAATAAACATACCAGTCATCCGCATAAATGAAAAGGAAAAAGTATCTGAGAATGATTCCATTTTCCCTTCTGTGATCAACAGAAACATTGAGAACTATTACTAGAACTTACTCTGAGTAAGAACTTGAATTTTGTTCTTGACTCTCTCCTGCCCCACATGCTTCCTCTTTCTGGAACTGTCAAGCTGACTGATAATAGCAGACTGTGGAGCCTTAAGGACTGATGTAAGAGACAACCACACTTCAGAGGAAAACCCTAACATACGCTCAGGAGTCTTACCTCTCCAGACATCGGTGGATTTGGAATAAGGTCTCTGAGGGTAGAGGTCTCTGGCACCCTTAAAGTTTGCAGTAAGGGAGGGGTAGGCTTGGGAATACTCACTATAGAGGGGTTGGAGTCCAGTGTAGTTGGGGCTAGGAGTCTGCCCAGAAGGTTTGCCTACTCTTTTTCTCCATGCAAATACCTCCTTGCTACTAGAGTCCTCACTGCACTAGCAAAATGAAAAGAGACACTGTAACTAGTTTGAAATACATTCCCAGATTGCATTCCAAATATTTAGAAAAAGTTTACAGCACACCCAGGAATGTCTACCAGTCTCAAAGCATTCTTCTGACACTGAATATCACTATATTCTTTGTTTACAAATAGAATGCTATTTTATCATTTTTTAAAGGATAGTATTACAAAATGCAAAAAGTAACTAAAATTAATATTTTAGTGGCTGAAAAAACCAGCAATCAAAAATTTAATTTAAAAATTTAGTAATTGTTTTAATACAGCCAGCTATCTGTCTCCTGTCTACGACTGCTTTTTATCTACAGCCAAACACAGCAGAGAAGCTGCAACAGAGCCCACGTGTCCACAACGCCTATAAAATCCACTCTCCGGCCCTTTACAGAAGGGGTTTGTTGAATTTGGCTCTGCAATTTAAGTATTAATTTGTACATAAGTTATAAAATAACCTATTTTTAATCCAGCTGTAGAATTTTTAAATGCAGCGGTGTATGAACTGTTCATCTTTTTTGCTATCATCTTTTAAAGTTGCTTTAAAGCTTAGGAAGTTATTATATTGCCACAATATTTACTTTTATTTTCTACTTTTTTGGCATAACTTCTGGGCTTAACTATGTAACAAACTTGGAAATTATTCTGGTCTGTTTTTTTTTAATCTTATAAAAAACGAACAACACAACACTGTAATGCAATTTTCTTCCAATTAAAAACCTTTTAAAAATGGATAAGTCTATAAGTGAAATTTCAAATATACACACACAAGAAGAAATTCTTTTTGCTTGCTTACTTCCAACACAATTGCTAGTAACATACTTATTCCTCATTGCTATACTTATCTATACAAGCAAATGTCAGAATATTCAAAATTCTAAATAAAAACTTAAGGAAAAGAATGAAGTATTAATTTACATAAAGCCCAGCAATTTTAGAATCTTAAATTTATATTTTCCCTACGAGTTTAGCTCTGATTATGAATAAAGATGGGAGACTTATTTATTGGGAAATTGTGGGTCCCCAAACACAACAAACTCTATAAAACACGTATAAGTTAATTTTCAGAAGAAAAAAAAGTGCTAAGGACCTCTGTTTCTGGTTTTCCCCTTAAAAAAAAGAATATTATAAAAATATAAGATAATAAGACTTGAATCTCCTAACTGAATCATCAATTGTGATAAGCCTGAATGATACAAAAAGAGACTAATTAAGATACGTATTTAGATGGCCTAAGGAGTGAGTGACTTCAGTCTTACAGTACCTATTTAAAAGTAAAGAAAGATGGTAGATTACTTAAATTTGGGGAACTTAAGCTAGAGAGAACCACACATTTTGCTTGCTATTATTGGTATTAATTAATCTTTTTGCCCATGATTAAAGTGATAAAATCCTGAGCAGAATATCACTACATAAGGCAGACAACAGGTGCATTTCACTTCTGCCATTTCTTTCCATATCACAGCAATCATTATATGCTCCTGCCTGTAAAATCTTTGACAGAAGGGTTTATTTAACTATCAGCAGGCTACAAGTATATTATTTAATTCACAGAAATTAGACTGTAATTATTTTTTTTTAAATCAACTCAAAAGTTTTTTAGGGCTAATATCTATATTACAAGAGATATGAGGATTTTTAACAAGGGAATGATTTATTTCTTCTTAAAAAGCTTTTTAAAATCATTTTCTGAACTCAGAAGTTTTAAATGAATTGATTTTAGCCCTTGAATCTCAAAATCACACTAACTCTTCTTGCTCTTCTTAACTCACTAACTCTAACACTTGCTCTTCTTTACCTGAAAGAAACCATCAGAATACTGTCTCTTCTCTACATTTTAAAAATAGGCCTTTATATTGGACTTTTAAAGTACTTTCAATTTATTTTCATGCTTTACATTTTCCTTATTGGTTTTTAAGAGGTGAAAACACGGAATAGAGTTGTGTAACTTAAAAATATTGAAGGAAGTCTTAGTTAATATTTCAAAGAATGGCCTAAATGATAAATTAAGGGGAAAAAAATCCCTAGAAGTTATTTTTTGAACAAGGTAGTCACTGCTTAGAAAATATAAATATATAATGCAACTAAGCAAGCTTGTAGAGGCTGCTGAACAGTTACCCAAAAGTTCACCCTCTCTAGCCCCTTCAGGTGATAACTGGACTCCAAATGGCTACTCAGAAATTCTGAATGACACTGTTGGTGGATGTGGGAAATTTAAACCTTAAACCATAACCTGCGACAGCCCTGGGTCGCAAACCCAAGCTATTTTTATGGCAGTTTTAAAGGCAGGCAGCTTCCCTCCGCAGGGGAGCACCTCCGTCCCCACCTTTTCGCTTCATTTCTTGCCCGGGGTGGCGTCTTTCTAATTCCAGAGCACCATATTCCTTTGCGCTACAGTGCTGACAGACCCTTTTCACTGGAGCTGCAAACGCTGGCCCTGCACGTTATTTTTATTGATAAATTCTTAGTTTCTCTTTCCGTTTCACTGTGGGCTGACAGAATTTCAAAGCTACAATATGATGAAATTATCCAGGTCAGAGTAAAAGCCAAAGAGCATAGGGAGTCGCCTCAAAGTCCTCACTCCTGGAAATATCGGGCTAACCCTTCGAAGTGTTAATACAAAGCATGCTTCTCTGATTCGGAAATCCTCCTTATCTTAGTTTCACGGTTTCACTCTGAAACAAATGCCTTGCAATGCAGGTCAAATTCCTGCATCTGACAGATCAAAGATACACTTTATCCTCCAGCAAAAATGAAAATCAAAATATTTCAGAAAGATTTCTGGCCCTCCCCCCCACCACCAAAAAAATTCACAATAAGCCTTTGTAACCAGTTTAGGGAACCCACCACAACTGAATTATTAAAGCATGTAAGTCAACTTAAATAAGTGATGGCTCAACTTCTCTAGGACTCTGAACAAAATATTATTATCATAATAGGAACAGTATTTAAAGGGCTTTCCACTGAGGTCAATTAAATATTAGAAGAAAAAATGCCTTTATAGGCTGAAACTGAGATTTGAAGTTAGCATGAGCTTTTCAAAAATAATCTGTGATTCTAATGAAAAATCAACTATCAATATATCAACAGGCAAAATAAATTAACCGGTTGAATGTAAGTGAATCTGTGCAATACTGCTGCAAGTCACTCTGTAATAAAATATATATTCAGTTTTGCAAATTTTAAATTAAAGAGATGGCATCCTTGTAATACCCCCAAATGTCAGTTCATCGCTAAAGTCAGATCAGAAGGTACAAACATGAACCTTGCGGGTCACGAGGAGGAAACAGCAGCAGGCCACAGAACCAGAGGCAGTCAGCTGGTTTGATCACATTGGTTTTATTCTGTCAGCTTCCTTCCAGGAAGTTCAGAGGTTCAACCAATGAGGTCCAATGTTGATTCTTATGCCACCATCCTCCTCTCCTCCGGTCTGGAGCTCAGAACTTACCCGCGGCCCAAGTTCTTTGGTGTCCTCGCCGTGACAGCCGTAGTAGTCTGGGGTTCTATCCAATTCCTGCAAGTGTCCCTGTGCTCTTACGCTCTTATCCGCTTGGCAAGACGGGCAGAGAGCTGCGTTCCCCATCTCAGTTCTTCCTGCTGTCAGTAGGCCCGGCCTTGGCCTCTATGCTCTGTCCAGGGCTCCCAGGGGGACACTAACGTGGACGATTCATTCAGGCGATCCTTGGCTCCTCTGCTCAATTCCCCTACACGCCCCTCACCCGTTCTCCCCATCTGCTGGCTGGCTTGCTGGTGTCAGAGAGAACTCAAAACCCCAGCAACTGCAGGCTGCCTTCAGTGACCATTTCCAATTCAGGCGCTGCCAGTCTATTTTTACACCTACCAGGCCAGCTATGCATGTCAATGGAGTGAGGGGGGGCGAGGCCGAGGCGGGGCAGGGGAGGGGGCGGTGTTGTTTTGTTTTTCACCATGCGAGCAGCCTGCTTTACACATGGACTTAAGTTCCTGCTGTATAAAATGTCTCTACATAGAATTCCTGCATTACTCAATGAATGCCTTTGATTTTTTCCCCTCAGTCTTTCTACTCACACAGAACACCAAAGCTGCTAACCTCACTTCACCAACATAACAGGTAAAAATTACTTTTGTAATTGCATAAACCAAGAAGCAGCCCCTTGGCTTAAACAGATTTTTTTTCATAATCATTTACAGGAGACAATTAACCATCCTTGCAGCATTTAAAGTCCACTGGAAAAACATCCATCAAAATGGTTCATTTTACACCAATATGGATGTTTGAAATTTTATAAGTTATCCACAGTTTTTCATTACCTGCCAGCATTTCAGGAAGAACAAACATTTTGCTTCATTTATAATTCATTTTGGGTTTCCCTGGAGGTTCAGAAAGTAAGGAATCTGCCTGCAATGCAGGAGACCACGGTTGGATCCTTGGGTCGGGAAGATCCCCTGTAGAAGGGAATGGCAACCCACTCCTGCATTCTTGCCTGGAGAATTCCATGGACAGAGGAGCATGGCGGGCTACAGTCCACGGGGTCGCAGAGTCAGACTGAGTAAATAACACTTTTTACATAATTTGTTTTAATTTGTACTATTTTGAAAATGCTTCACTCAGCTTTATAATAGATATTCAAGAATGGTTTTCAACACAATACATACTATCTTTGAAACCACATTACAGATTTTGAAAGACACTGTTCTCCACTGAGATGAGCACAGCAAATACACCATAGGTTTTTAAAGCCAATTATGATTTTTTAAAAAATCACGACTTTGTTATAGACTATTATGGGTTGATGGAGAAGGAAATGGCACCCCACTCCACTATTCTTGCTGGAGAGTCCCACGGACAGAGGAGCCTGGCAGGCTACAGTGCATGGGGTGGCAAAGAGTCGGACACAACTGAGCGACTAACACATATTATGGGTTGAACTTTATTCCCCCCATAGAACTTCCTCTAAAATTTATATATTTAGTTATTTTAGTCATTCTATCCTTCCTCAATTGTTATTTGTTTTGTGTATGCATATTTTCTCTTCCAAATAGGTTTTTAAACTATTCACTTGTAGGGTCCAGTTTTGATTTTTATATCATCCATCCATATGTTATATATTAAATAGTAAATGCTTAAATGTTTTCAACTGAATTGAAAATAATCATTTGGGGAAAACAGGATGTGGAAGATACTTATGAATCAAACACATTACACTTGATAACTAGAGCTCACCTTTCAATCTGTCATTTAAAAAAAAAAACTAAACATGCCTTGTCATTTTTTTCCATTAAAAATGGCATTCCTGAAATAGTCTATTACTCTATATTGCTGTCCAAAACTCTATGAACTTAAATCTGAGAATGATACTTCTGGATTGTTGACTTTTGTAAGAGCCTCATGCTGCTTTTCTTTTACCAATCCTGGTTTTTGTTTTTTCTTTACCCTTTGATTTCTTTCTTTTTTTTTTTTAAATTGGAGGATAACTGCTTTACGATGCTGTCTTAGTTTCTGCTGTACGACGATGTGAATCAGCTATTTGCTTGTGTCGCGTGCATGCTCAGTTGTATCCGCCTATTTGCAACCCCATGGGCTGCAGCCCCCCAGGCTCCTCTGTTCATGGGGTTCTCCAGGCAAAAATACTGGAGTGGGTTGCCATTTCCTCCTCCAAGGGATCTTCCCAACCCAGGGATCAAATCAGCTTTAAGGATACATATATACGGGCTTCCCTGGTAGCTCAGCTGGTAAAGAATCCGCCTGCAATGCAGGAGACCCTGCTTTGATACCTGGGTTGGGAAAATCCCCAGGAGGAGGGCATGGCAACCCACTCCAGTATTCTTGCCTAGAGAATCCCCATGAACAGAGGAGCCTCATGGACTGCGGTCCCTGGGGTCACAACGAGTGGACACGACTGAGTGACTAAGCATAGCACAGTGTATATATATATATATGTATCTATATATACTTTTTTTTTTTTAATTGACTGAACCAACAGTATTAGGACAACAATGGAGGGGTGGACATGATTTCTTCATTCACATCAAAGAGGAACATAATATAAACACTTTAAATGTTAAAGGTTTGGATGAAGGTATTAAAAAAGATGGAGCTTCAGTATCAGTTACACGATTGGATTGGTAACTGAGGTATATCAAGGAAAAGCCTTCCATGTTGCCTAAATTATCCTTAAATAAACTATTTGCATGGTATGGTAGTTTTTCATCAAATGTTCCATGTACTTGAACCTTCTTCTGCAGGAATAAGGTAAGCTATGATGTTTAATGATGTGGTTACAAATTCTATCAGAAGAATATGTTTGAAATTTCCCTCTCTTTTCTAGAAGCCACTTAAAGCCTTACAATGCATTACAAACTCTTACAATGGCTGCTTCTTCCTGAATATATATGAACTATTTTATTCAAAATATAAATCGAGGTTTCACTAGCCATTTAGCGCCATCTTTAGAATCAACTAGTTGACTTTTTTTAAACAAGAAATTTAATATTCAATTCTTTTATATAGAATTATGCAACTTAATAACTGAAAGCAAATCCTAAAAATTCTCTCTAGCCTTCTTGAGCCTTCGCTGAGCTCAGATCTGAAAATCAGTACTAAACCATGTTGAAAAAAGGAAAAAATTAACTACTCCAGATTGGAAGAGATGTTCTTCGGTGCTTGATAAAACACTTTTACAGTGCTTCACCAGCATAAAGTCTTCCCTGGCATGTTTCTGCCATGTTAATACATTACCCATTCTACCACCACTGAGCCTTAGATTTTGTTTCTCTTTCAGCCAAGCACGCCTTGCCATTCCTCTGCCAGTACAAGTTCACTGTCTTTTGCAAAACTCTTAAAATTCACTTCCTTCTGGAAGTCTTAATTACATCTATGGTAGTCTCTTTTTCTATTTGTTCTATCTTGAATAAAGTTGAGACTACCATTGGCTCTTGTCTTTTTATATAATATTCTTCATCTCTCTCACTGACCTTCTCAGAGGTAAAACCCACACAAGAGTCTTAAATGTTTGTTAAGTGAATGAATAAAAGGTAGCCGCAGATAGGAGCACAATTTGTAACATCAATATTTAACTGGACTACACTGACCTAAACTTCTCCTTTCCTACATTAACAGTGATAGATTTAATCATTATAAACATTTTAAACATGACAAATCTTTAATTTTATTTCCAGATCTGCAATAAACACCCTTTTTAGTCTTTGAAAAAAAATATTAACATTGTTTGGGTGAATCTTCCTAGAAAAGAATTTGTAGTGCTTTGTTACAAAAGAAAAAAAATTCCAACAAAGAAGCTGTTAACAACTCTTAGAAGATACTTTTTCTAAATGACTAGCAATCAATCTTCAACCCTTTTCTTACATTTTTATTCCAGGGACATCTTCTCATTCTTTTCCTAGAAGAGAAATGTCATGTTTGTTGACTATAATATCCACGCTGCTATCATTTGAGCAGCCCAAAATACGTCCCATAGTGGTACCAAAATCCCATTGCCAAAGGTCAATGGCTAAACAAAAATGGGCAAAGGAAAAGTACCCAAGACTGGTGCTCCTGTAACTGCTGACATTTTCTATTTTCTGGCCTTTAGATTTAAAGTATTGACTTGGAAGATATAATAGCTACTAAAAACAGAACTTCCAACAAATAGCTTTCACATTCCAAACTTTGCCAGTGGTCTGATGCTTTCAGTCTGATCAAAACAAAACGATGGGAACGGTCCACAGAAAAAGGCATTACTTCAGAAGTAAAGACATTTCCAGTTTCACACCTAGTGCTTAAGTCAGAGTGACCGCCAGACAAGTCTGTGACAAAGCCTCGGGTGATATGACAATGTATATACCTAACACGGTGTCATCTAGAAGGTAAGTTAGTGTGTACTGTGCAGCACCCATGCCCTAACAGTATGCCCACAGAGTGCTAGGATTTCTCTGGATACAACAAGGAGTATGTTTTCTGCTAGGGCAGAACAATGTCACCACTGTTTCTCAAAAATGTTCCAAAGTCATTAGGGCAAATTACTCAGAAAGCAAATATTTGCATGTTTGGCCACACTTGGAGCAGGATACTTGAACTTGGTGTATGATGTAGAAAGTGAAATTAAAGACACCTGCGATGTGACGTATTTGCAATATCTTCATAAATCCTCAGGCACTTGTACTGTTATTATTCCACCTATATTGCTGGGTTTCAAATCCATCAAGAGAGAAGTGATTCAGGACTGAGAACAAAGGCCATCTTCTCAGCTCTAATCTTCTGAAAGTAGCTCCTGTAGTCCCTATGGTGGCAAATCTGAAAACCACCCCCTGTAGTTTTACATTTCACCTCCTAAGTAAGAAGCAATGATTACAGAATCATCAGAAAACTAACACCTTGGAGAAGAAATACCTGTCAAGGTTCTACAAGTTAACCTATAGAGTTAGATCACAGCTTCTGCAGAGGCATGAAAAGACCTCATAGCTAGGAGTAACTAATTCTAGATTTTGGTTTTACTACTAATACACCTGTGCAGATGTGTGTAACCTATATCAAATCAGGGCTTTCATTTTCTCTTTTCTAAAATAAGGGGGTTAGACTGACTGATTGCTAGATTCCTTCCAGCTCTGAAGCTCTTTACTTCTATGAAATAAGTTAACACTTGAACATACATCTAACACCAGGTGATGAGTGAAGGTGACATCTGTTTAGTTCATTAGCGTTAAAAACAAACAAAAAGAATAAGTACTCAGCATCTTGCATCACGGGCCCCTGTGCTATGAGCTGACTATGACGCATAGCATTTCCCTGGGAGACTAATAAAGAAGAAAGGACCATAGTGTGAGATATGGGCAACTCTTTGTTGGCATAGAGGATGTAGACTCAACCCACTCCAGTACTCTTGCCTGGAGAATCCCATGGAGAGAGGAGCCTGGTAGGCTACAGTCCATGGGGTCGCAAAAGAGTCGGACACGACTGAGCGACTTCACTTTCTTTCACTTTCTGAATATTAGCCCCACTGAAAACTTTCAAACGTTTTGGAAACTGCACCCTGCCACTATTCTATACTTCACAATTTGTAACAGAACTTTCACTTGGAATGGTCTCATTCACCAAAATGGGCGAGGTAGGACAGCTTTATAGGACTCTGTAGGAGACGTGTTTGAAAATCAACTGCAAATACTAGTAGGGGTTTCATTTTCCCTCAAATATTTTGATTCATTTGTTCTTAAAGGGCAAGTGCTATCATATTGAAAATACTGAAAGAAAAATCTTTTGCCAAAATTCTTAAAAGTGGCAAATCAGAAAGAAAAGTTCACTCAGAATCATGGAAATTAATTTTTTCCCTCTCTTCCAAGTAGTAAGGGTTTTTCAGGAATATCTATTAGATGAAAAATTCAAGGTAAAATCTCTCTTAATCTGAACTATCATGTACAAAGTGTACAGTTCTAACATGATATTTAGTTAACACTTTGATTGTATTTTGAAGGCTACTGTTAATATGTAAGATTTATTTTACTTCTGCTGAATTTAGAAATCTGCTTAGATTACAAACCATCTCTGTCTTTCTGCCTTTTTTCCCCCAATTCAAGACTAATTGTTATGGTCAAATGTATTTATCGGATTAGAGTAGTATTTTGTTACTCCTATTGTGTGCAAAATTCTCCATGCCCAAC
Organism: Capricornis sumatraensis; assembly: GCF_032405125.1. Taxonomy (NCBI): domain Eukaryota; kingdom Metazoa; phylum Chordata; class Mammalia; order Artiodactyla; family Bovidae; genus Capricornis; species Capricornis sumatraensis. Next base: position 15,264,430 of record NC_091075.1, read on the forward strand.
CACATGAAACCAAGGACAGGTTCTTCTAACTTTGAAACCACTGACCTGTGGAAATAAAACTGGAACACTTTGTGCAAAAACTGAGGCAGCATGTTATTTTCTCCCTTGTCTGGATACATTCAATGTCATGTCTTTGACTAGAAGTTAAATATATAATGATTTTCACCAGTCGGAACTGTTATATAATTGATCGATCAGAAAAACCATTGCATAATTTATAGATCCACGCTAGATTCCCTGTAGTAACATGTGGCATAACTTTTCTAATTGAGGTCAGTGCAAAGGCATTTTACTGTTTATGCTATACATAAATTAATCAAGATGAATATTGCCAAGCTATTTATATGCCCACAAACATCAATTAACCAATTTAATTTTACATTCCTGCCAGTGATTATTTTCATTCCAGACTGCTGGCTCTTCACTTCTAGTACATAAAGGAGGACATTCTTTAATAAACAGTGCTAACAACTTGAGAAGTTTTCTAAAGGCTACTCCACACAATGCCCACCACAAAGTGGGCACTCAATAAATGTCTTTGACTAACATTAAAGAGACCATGAGGCAAGAATTGTAGGGTGTGCAAACTCAGTCTAAAGGGCCATTTGACCAGCTCTATGCCCTGTCATATTAAACTGGATTTTGAAACACAACATGAATAAAACAATTTAGCCATTGTGCACTGCTACTTTTTCTGAAGAAAACTATGTGTGTACATAATACTCAGAAAGAGGTTAACAACTAAAGCAGGGGTTCCCGACAAGCATTGTTTATAGAGAGGACCACGTGACAAAAATAAAAAAGCAGGTAGAGGGCTCTACTACAATCTGGCTTTAATCAACACTTCTTGTAAATTTCCACCTATAAACTAGAAAGATAGCTAACAAAGGGAATCCGAAAAGGATCCTGTTAAGGTGATTTAAAAATCAATGAATGGTGTGGAGAACAGCTGTGGATCAGTTAATGGGGAAAGTCTAGTGTTCAAAGGAACAACGTTCTCCAAGGCTGCGGAGAAAGCTGCCCGGCTCTGTTCTGTCCATTGTTTGCCACGGTTCTCTAGACCTGCCTATCTGACCACCACAGCGATTAGACACAGGACTTGAACCTTCGGACAAGATAAACAGGAGAGCTATAGTAGTAAGAATTTATAATCAATCTCTTCAAATAATGTTCTACTATTAAGCATACAGGAAATCCCACTAGGAAGCTCAAATTAATTATCCATGACTGAGACAAAAAAATTAAAATTTACTTATCCTTTCCATACTTCTCAATTCTCACTTCACTCAGAATCTGGACAATGTTTTCCTTTGATGATTCACAGGTGTTAAACTACATGCATTGATAGTCTCAGTTTGTACATTCACCCTGGAGGGTCCAGAGAAATAGCAACTTTTCATCAACTTTGAGGGTTATGCCATCCAATATGATGGTTTAAATGTTTTAATCGACTTGTCATTACTGCAAGAATGTCTTCAGCTGTAAAACAGAGTCCAGTTCAATGCAATCATATACTCAGATATTTTAATTTGTTGGTCTCAAATATTTTAAAATAATATTTTCCAAACAAAATAAGAGCAGATGTATATACACACACACACACCATTTGAAACAGACTGTCAGGCTATAGCCAAGTATTGATCAATCAAGAACAAATTCAACTTCAAACTACATATCTAACCAAATTGGAGCAGATATGAGTATTTATCAAAGTTACAAATTAAACTGAATTATTATGAGTATGGTACCCAATATTGTTGTAATATATTAAAACATTGAAACAAGTAGTTTCATCCAAGTTTGACTGTAAACTATGCTATCACTAGTTTTCTTTTAAAACTACTTGTTGAGTGTGCATTTAATCAAGAATTAAATGAACTACAAGATGATAGACTAAATTGAATTTATTTCAAAGGCTGTGATAAATTAGAGTACCAGAAAGCATCTGAATTTCATTGTCCAAATGATAATTAATTTAGAATCTATTTTAAGTTCTCTCTAGAACAAATGTATTCTATGCACCTCAAAGTACAAACAACTTTATTTTCATATGTTATTTATACTAGAATATTCTGGTCAGATATAGAAAACAATCTTACGGCAACCAATGGGAGCAGAAATAAATTGGGAGATTGGGATTGATATATACACATGTGAATGTGAAAGTTGTTCAGTCGTGTTCAACTCTTTGCAACCCTATGGACTGTAGCCTGCCAGGCTCCTCTGTCCATGGGATTCTCCAGGCCAAAGTACCAGAGTGGGCTGCCATTTCCTCCTACAGGGGATCTTCCCAACCTAGGGATCGATCCCAGGTCTCCCCTCACTGCAGGCAAATCTTTACTGTCCGAGACACCAGGGAAGCACATATACACGCTCAGTTCAGTTCAGTCACTCAATCATGTTCGACTCTCTGTGACCCCATGAATGGCAGCACACCAGGCCTCCCTGTCCATCACCAACTCCCGGACTTCACTCAGACTCATGTCCATCGAGTCCGTGATGCCATCCAGCCATCTCATCCTCTGTCATCCCCTTCTCCTCCTGCCCCCAATCCCTCCCAGCATCAGAGTCTTTTCCAGTGAGTCAACTCTTCGCATGAGGTGGCCAAAGTACTGGAGTTTCAGCTTCAGCATCATTCCCTCCAAAGAAATCCCAAAATAGACAACTAAAAGAACCTGCTGCATAGCATAGGAAACTACCAGCACTCTATAATGACCTACAGGGGAAAAGAACCTAAAAACAGTGAGTACATGTATATGTGTAACTGATTCACTTTGCTGTACAGCAGAAAGTAACACAACATTGTAAATCAACTCTACTCCAATAAATTTTTTAAATAAATAAATATCCTGATTAAATGTCAGTTATTCTCCCTGAAAAGTGGAAAGTTTTTTAAGTTTTAATAATGTCTTACATCTTTTGATGGCAGAATAATTTTATAGCCAATCAAAAACCATCAAAATTAAAATATCATAAAATTAATATTGAAAACTCAAGTCTTCATAGTGTCAGTGTGGTCTTACGTCCTCTGAGCTACAATGTTATTGGCCACGTGTTGTTAAAGAATGAATACTGAACAGAGTGCTGATAGCTGCCATGTTGGAATTTATTCTTACCTGTATAATAACGAGCTACGGTAAACAGACTCTTATACTAATACTTGTATGTCTTTAATCTTTAGAGTTGTAATCTATAAATCATACTATGAGCTCAGCAAATGATATCTTCTCTGCAGCAGATAAGAAAGAAGGGAAGGAAAGAAAGAGGGAACGTAAATACGATATGAAAACACAGATCTGTTTCGAAATCTTGAGTATTTTTAAGAGAGGTTATTTAAAAAATCTTTTTTAAAAGTTCTCCTTTCTAATAGATCTTCAAAGTTGGCATTTAAACATGCTCAGGGCTTTCCAAGGTCATGAAAATTCTCTCCTCTGAGCCACTGTTTCCCCCAAACCCACTCCCGACCCTGTCTTCTCCAGCTCACTGAGCAGCACCCTTGCACACCTTGTTGCTCCAGCTGGAAACTGCTGATGTATTTAACGTCCCCTTTTCCATACACCCAGGCCTGAAGAGGCTACTTTTGTACACCCCTTTGCTACTGTGCTACGTCAGGAATTTACCATTTCCTGGCTGCTTTACTATAACCATTTCCTAAACAGTTTCCTACTTCTAGCCTTGCTCTATTCCAATCCATTCTCGACACCATAGCTAGAGTGATCTTTCCAAAGCTTAAACCTGTTCAGGGCACTTCTCATAATTTTCCTGATAAAAGGGAGAATCTCTAATGTGGTCTGCAGAGTCCTGTACGATCTGGTCCCCTCCTCCCTCCACCTTAGCCTTTTCTCTTGTAATTTCTTCCAGACTTTTATAAACAACTAGTATTCCATCTGGATCCCCTCTCTCCCTCCCTCCCTCTATATCTGCAAGACTTCTCTTGGAAGCCCTGCCTGGCCAACAGGATTAGGGCCTATTGCCAACAGAACTATCACAGTGATTGCTACACTCAACTGTAATCATCTTTTTACATGCCTGTCTTCTTCACAAGAGTATGAGTTCATTATATATTTATTTTTCTATTTGTCTCCAGTGCTTCTGATAATGCTTCTGATATAGCAGCCACTTGTAACTGATTATTGAATATATAAAAAAAAAAATCTTCCTTAACACATTTAAAATAAAATTGGCTTTTAAAAACATTTATTTCATTCATCTCATTAATATTTATTCAGCAGTATAAGCCAGGTTCAAATATATCATTTATGTAAAAAGAGGCAAATGTGTAATATTTCTGATGTACACACAGAAATCCTTCAATAAATCTCTGAGAATGGCAATCCACAGCAAACTATTCAATTACCAGTTAATGCTCCTTGGTTTTGTTCATATTATTATTCTGTCAGTTCTCTTATGATCATTTTTTCAGATGTTTAATTTTTGTCATGAAATAGTCTAGGCACTGAACCTATTGGTAATCATTAGCATATGAGCAGGCGTGAAAAGAACAAAAATACAAATGACCACAAAAGTAGCCACAAACCAGAATATGGTTTATTAAGTAAGAGAAAAACTACTGATTTTTATCATGGATAGTTCATCCATGGCTAAAACCTATGGAGAGTAATCACTGCTAATGCCAGAAAAATGCAATGACTGTTGTCTAGAGGCCCAAAGAGATTACTCTTACAATGAATGTTTACACCCTCACACTACTCTGTGGTTTGGCCACTCTGGGTCTCTAATGTGTTACTTGTGGTAGAAACGTATTTTCATTCCATTCTTTCCACCTGGGGTGCTGCTCTGTGCTCTTTCACTATTGGCTCTTTTTTATTGATGATGATAGATTATCAATAAATCCCTGCCTTTACTGTCACATCTAATCCTCTTCATGGCCATCACCTCTATACAGTCAGGAGCTCCTCTGACATTGCCTCCAATCTATGAAACCCACTTCCATCTCCTCTCGCCAGTTTTTACTTCTTCACACGTACCCTTACTTCTCACATATCTAACCTTCAGTGAAAAACACGAACATTTGCAGACAACAATCAATAGCACAGTAAATCCGCAGTGCAAAATCACCCCACAGGGATCCGTCTACAGTAGGTACTCGTAGAAAAGATTTGCACTTTCAACTTTAGTTCACAAAAAATAATCAATTAAAGTTCTCAAGTGGAACTCTCCGATATTTGCCACTATTAGCTGCCAGTGATTCTGATATATGTTACTTGCAATAAATCTGTGTCCTGAAGAAAGGAGCACCACAAAAATTCAAAGTCTTGCCTTTTTTATGATAATTCTAAAGCTTGAAATTACAATTTACAATTTCTAAATCCCTATGGCAATAGCATTTATTCCTAACTTCATATTTTAATAACTCATAGGATTATATTGCAAGATTCTAATCAGATTTTTGTCAAATTTTAATAAACACATAGGTAATGTTTTATTTGACTGACTAAGAAGCATTTTATGACATCGATATGTGCAAATGTAGCTTTCATTAACCACTGACATTTTAAAATGTCAATTTTGCCGAAATATGTTCTTTCTATTTTAATAACATTTGATTTTAGCTGCTTTGGGGATCAAATGTTAAAAATCACTTCTTAAAAGTTTGCTTCTCTTTGCTCTGGAAACCAAAATAGTTCAGTTTATTAATAGCCCACACTAAGATAGAGCACGATCGATCTCTCTGAGTTACACAGGTAACATACAGATCCTCATCCTCACTGCTCAGCAAAGCCGAAAGGCCACCCAAAGACCTTTATGTGCTATATACCTTTTTGTGCTCAGAATCAACAATGCCTCCATGATCTTTCTTTTCCAGTTTGTTTTGTGTTTTTGTCCTTGGGTTCTCTTTACGGTCCAGTGAAAAAACTAACTTTCAAGAAAATTTAGAACCAGCTGCATCCACAGTTTGATAAACTGACTTCAAATTAATCAGCTATTTGATACTCACAGCGCCACGAGACCTACCTCATCTGTCTTCCACTTTTACAACATATTCCTCTTAGAGACATCTAGGACTTAGACATCTGCTTTGAAGTTATTTGGATTGTTGGAGATGCAAGTCATACTTGAGCACTTAATAATTTTAATGACTTTGTCCTTCATTCTATAACCTTACTATTGAAGAACTTGATATAGTATAAACCACATCATGACTCTTAAGAGGCTGCTCTATCCTATTTGCTTTGTTCCTGGAAATGTCAGAAATATTTTCATGTGTCTTGGTGTTATATATCCTACATCACAGCTACTTTTCTCTCCAGCATTATAAATAGAAGTGCAGATACAAGTTGTCTAGAGCTTTCTCTTTCTTCTTCCTTAAACCTCATTTTTCCATTTGACAAAAGGGGGTTATAATCATTTCTATTTCATGGTGTTGTGAGAGTTGAAATAGTTGCTATATAAATACTTAACATAGTGCCTGGCACATTGCATTGTTCAGGAAATGTTAGCTATGATAAATTTTCCTCACTTTATTTTTCTTTGTTTGAATAGCACTTGTATTTATTTATCTGTTCTACAATTTGGTGGTACTAGTGGTAATGGAGAAGGCAATGGCACCTCATTCCAGTCCTCTTGCCTGGAAAATCCCATGGACGGAAGAGCCTGCCTGGTAGGCTGCAGTCCATGGGGTCGCTAAGAGTCGGACACGACTGAGCGACTTCACTTTGACTTTTCACTTCCATGCACTGGAGAAGGAAATGGCAACCCACTCCAATGTTCTTGCCTGGAGAATCCCAGGGACAGGGGAGCCTGGTGGGCTGCCATTTATGAGGTCGCACAGAGCTGGACACGACTGAAGCGACTTAAGAGCAGCAGCAGCAGTGGTAAAGAATCCACCTGCCAATGCAGAGATGTAACATAAACAGGTTTGATCCCTGGGTTGGGAAGATGCCCTGGAGGAGGAAATGGCAACCCACTCCAGTATTCTTGCCTGGAGAATCCCATGGACAGAGGAGCCTGGGGGGCTACAGTCCATGGGGTTGCAAAGAGTCAGACATGACTGAGCATCTGAGCACATACACAATATAATTTAAAAGTGCTGAAAAATTAGATATTGTGTCACAGTACACACCAGCATGGTTTAGAGAAAAGGCATGAGCTCTGGAATTGGATATCTGGGATGTTGCTCTGAGATTTGGAGGAAGATAAATTAATCTTTCTAAACCTCATTTATGCACCTGAAAAATGAAGCTGAAAATATACTTTGTTGTGGGGATCAAATAATATAATGAATAATTGTTTTTTTAAAAAACTACAGAGGCTACACGGTCTTATTTCTCTCTAGATCCCATTTGCTGCCTCCATTCATCCTTAATTTCAAAGCAAATGGGTCAAACTTCCTCAGGTTTCCACCTAGTGGTAGCTCACGATGAAGTCAGTTTCAGGAAAAGTTCCTCCTGCTCCCCTGTCTCATTTACCAACCATTTGGAAGCAAGTCCTTGAAGCTTCATCTGCATCTAAGGACAACCAGTAATGATGTCATCCCCCAAATATAACTTCATTTTCCTCTCCGTTTTTCTGTCCATGTTGTCACTGAAAAGGAGTAACCCTTCCTTCTAAATCTAGTCTGTGTGCCTCTCTCTGGTTGGAGGGTTGTCACGAAGAAGGTTGTAGGTGGTATAGCTTCCAAGGTACACTTATGATACTTTTCTCTCCAATACCAAAGCTTTGTCCCATAATCTGTAACATGGAGTCGTATCGTCCTGGCCAAGAAGAGAAGCCTGCTTGATTGCCAAGCCGCTGAAGTTCCCCACTGCTATATTCCCCTGCCCAATAAAAACCCCAGTGTTTGCCGCTTTGTACATTGTGGATGAGGTGACTGTGTGACGCCACATCTGGCATGGGCTTCCCAGATGGCTCAGTGATAAAGAACATGCCTGTCAGTGCAGGAGGCCCGTGTTCAATCCCTGGGCTGGGGAGACCCCCAGAGAAGGAAACGGCAACCCACTTCAGTATCCTTGCCTGGGAAATGCCATGGACACAGGAGTCTGGAGGGCTACAGTCCCTGGAGTCGCAAGAGTCAGACGTGACTTAGTGACTAAACAACAGCAAAGCCTGGCATACCTGTCTGGGCCCAGACTTTGCAACTCCATGGGTCTAAAAACAGACCCCAAACGTTCCCATCCATCTCATGGGCTGTCTCACTGAGACCGTGTCATCAGACCTCAAGCCAGCGTTGCAAGATAGAAAGTAGTGCTGTGAAATGATTCTATATTTTAAATGTTGGTACTTTTGAACTTCCTAAATTTGTTTTTAATTTCACATACTTATGGATGTGATCCATTCTCTTGTTAAATCTTACTAAAATGATCGTTCCCTTAAGTACACTTGAAGTACATACTACAATAAGATGACGACACTGTAACTTCAATATATTGAAAACTCAGGGGGAGAAAAAGTAGAGGAGAGAAATAAAATTTTGAGAAATACAGATGCATAGAATCTAGATCCTATGTGCATACATATACATCATACCTTAGGAACAGAGTTCCAAGGAAAGGTTTTCTCAGAAAAGATACTACTTCAAAATAAGCTAGTTAGAAGGGGAAAAAAAAAAACCCTCTAATCAAGTTGCAATAGAATTTATCATCTTGTGACATCTCAGAACAGTGTTCTATTTTTTCTTTTATATGATAATTTCCTAGTCAACTTTACTTCTCTAGTAGGTCACACTGTTGACCTATGTACTCCAAGGAATTAGACAATCATTGAACTCACAGAAGAAAGCGGGGTGGGAAGAGCCTTTGAACCATTAAAGCTTTTATCTTTACAAAAGCTGTATGAAGCTTTTGTATGAAGTCTATATTTCATTTTTATATCTTGCCTGTGTGTGTTTTTACCCCCTGAATCTTCCATGAAAATGAATGTGGTTTCACAAAGGAAAAAACTGCTTCTTCAGAATATGAAGACTCATGAAGAATCCCATTTAATTCCACCATGCTTTTGCATACAGGAATGTTAGAAGGTTTTATACTCGGTTACAATATACTGCTTGTTGCAACAGAAGTGTGCCTTTGGTGTTCTGTTCTGCAGATTGGTCTCCACTTGACAGTCTATAAAATACACTGACATGCCACAGTTTCTTTGCGAGTCTTTCAAGTCTAAATGAGCTTCACAGTTCCTTGCTTTATTTTTGCACTACAATGATGTGTACACTTTCTAGCAGCTTTCCATTGGAAAAACCCACACATGTCAGAGAGCTTCCCAGGTGGCACTAGTTGTAAAGAACTTGCCTGTAAATGCAGGGGACAAAAGAGACACGGGTTTGCTCCCTGGGTTGGGAAGATCTCCTGGAGAAGAGAATGGCAACCCACTCCAGTATTCTTGCCTGGAGAATCCCATGGACAGAGGAGTCTGGTGGGCTACAGTCCATGGGGCCACAAACAGTCAGACACGACCAAAGCGACTTAGCATGCATGCATGTGTGCTAAGACAGAAGAGAGAATCCTTCAAAAGTTTTAGAAATCACTGGAACCTTGATATATTTCACAAAGGATAAAATCATGATTTCAGTAGTGCAGCCTATATCTAAACAAGCTACATGTATGGGTCACTGGCATGAAGACACTTCATCACAGGAGCCTGGGTCGCATTCATCAAAATAGAGCAGGAAGAGAACAGAAACAGTTACTGACGTTGGCCAGCTAAGTGTGCCATTATTATGTGTGAACAAGGATCAAGGTTAAGAGGAGAAACAGGGCAAACAGGAGTTATGAGAGAGTGTTGCCAGCCTAATGCAGCAGAGTTCATGCACCCCAGAGGAAAGTTTCAAATACTATGCAGACAAGGGAGTTTGCACTGAAAACAGGAAAGTAATAGTTTACAAAATTAATAATTTATAGTTTTAAACATTAGTGTGATTTTTAAGATGCAAATTCTGTGCATTAACTTTTAAACATACAAAGGAAGATAAAAAATATTCCTCTAGAAAAATTTTTGTCCCACCCTTCATAATGTCTTTAATTTCCCTGCTAATAAATGTAATTGAGAATAGTTTTTCACAAAATGTTAACATTTCTGGTTCTGTTTCATTCTGTGATAACTGTTTATGCTACAATCCACAAGTTGACCAAATAAACTTTTCTTCCTAGGTTTGCTTCAGAAGACTAAGCTATGACAAATTAGAGTTGATGACACAAAAATAGTACTTAGGTGTTTAGAATTGGTAGGGTATCTACTGTGTCTTAGGCAATGGTGACACAGTATAGGAAGAAAATCAGCCATTATTATCGACACAGCAAATTGGTCAAATTCCATGACACCAGGGTATGTGGGACACCGTTCTCATCTTATAAATTAAAACTACAAAGTACGTAGGCTTAAAGAAAGAACTTTAGTCCTCCCAGGTAAACACATTTAGTTATCAGTATATCATGCAGTCACTTACACAGAGAAAAATGCATGGAATGTTAACAGAAGTACTTGTGTGTGTTCTGATCAGAGTACAAGTGCTCTCTACAGGAGGTTGTTGAAAACAGCTCAGCTTACAAGGTCATCATACCCTTGATCATAGCGATGAATTTAGTGTCAAGAGTGAACCAACATTACACAGATAAATGAACCAACTTTACACATCTAAATATTTTATCAAGCTAGACTGAGGTAGGCAAGCAGACGACTAATGGCAAAGAAATCAGAAAGGAAAAAATTTACTGAGTTTGGCCATTCAGTAGGAAAGTAAATTGAAACTAGAAACGAAGTGTACTCTTGGGAGGGACCAGGGACTGAGTCATAATTTGTGAGGTTATTACCTGTATGTGGAGAGCAGATGCCTGCTTCTGAAAATAATCAGAGAATTAAGTATGGTAAATCAAAGACAAAGTCAATTCTCATAGCCAAGGTAGAAAAAGGGCTACTCAAGACATACGCTGTTACCACTGAAAACGGCAAGAGCGTACTGTATAGGTTCTGCAGATTCACAGTATGTGTCAACTTACAAAAGAGGCAGAGAAGTAGTACAATTATCCCAGGAATTCAAACTATGTAAAATTATAATTTTGCACACCAACGGAAGGATGAAAAGTGCTCAGCAAATGTTAGTTGCCAATGTAATTTTATTACCAGCAAATAAATATACTTATACACATTACCAAAACAAACTCAAGTACCTGTCTAGAAGAGACGTTGTTTGATATAAATTCTTTTTTTATTCAACCAAAAATCTTTACCACTCAAAGTCTAGTTTGTAGTAGTTATTCGCTTAATAATTATTTTATCCAAGGTACTGCAATATGCTGAAGTATATCTGCATTCATAATGGAAATGGAGAGGAGGATTAATGGGAAATGAATTGTGATAATATTTTTTAATGTAGCATAAAAAAGAGAAATTAATAAGTACAATATAAAAGCTTCTGGGTGGCTTTAAGTGGAAAATGTTCAACTTTCTAGCATAATCATCTGAGTTTCTTGATTGAGTTTCACAGAATTTTAAAGATCATTGGAGGGACTAAATTGTTTTGTAAGCTCTTACGCAACTTACTCTAGAATACATAACCCAGAAGGCTCATGTGTGAAGGCTAATTACAGTGATTAAAGAGACATGCATCTCAGTTACCAAGCTTCCTTTGATGGCAAAAAAGATTGCCCTTACTAGCTTACTATAAATTCTTCTTCCAGTGCTGTTTTCTAGTATAAAAGTCAAAAGTTCTGAAATATCGCCACTTGTGTTCAATGGGTGAGTGTGAGTGTTTTACGTTATATACAAAGTCCTTTCTATGGCTGATAAAGTGTTTGTAGTTATAGGGTTGGCATCTGCTGCTGGGTCCTTTGTCATCTGCTTCCTCCCCATTAATGACAACTTGTGCTTCCACAGATGGCTTTTTTCTCCACCACCCACGCCCAGCCTTTGACTCGTGTCCTTCAGAGCCCACATGCTTTGCAGCCCCATGTTGGGTAGGTAACTGCCCCAAGCAAAAGCTCCTCATTTCCTAAGTGACCTCCTCAAAGGAGTTGTTTCCAGGTTACCTGTTCTACTTATACTTTATTGGTTTCAGTCACGCTAGGATGTAAGCATCTGGCACAGTTTGAGCAGTTTGAGGCAGAAGCCAGAAACAAGGAGGAAGTTTGTACTACTACCCCTAGAAGAATGCAGGAGATGTCTTATTTTCACTGAGCTATACAGCTGAATTGTTTGTGAACTGCTGAGGTTCCTTTAAGTGCTTACCACAGGCTCTTTCCGCCATAGCACCCTCTAGTTCAAAGGCAGCTATCATCACTATCATTGGATCTTTGTAAAATAATTAACACCATGATGATACTTGCTGTGGGTTTATAAGATGTGGCATTATCAGGATACACAGGCTCTAACAGAAAATAATGGAACCACAATAAACTTCTTCCTGCAAAATGACTCAAATCAGTCCCTAAAATACAAAACAAAAACAACTGCACAGCTTCATAAGATTACTTCATTTTCTGTATCTTCTGTCTTGACTACTTGCAGAAAATTTCAAGTGTTACCACAACAGGAACTACCTTCTTCCATTATTTTTTCTGCCAAATAAGAGCTTACAAAAATACACAGTCTATTAAATAAAACTTGCGTCATATGCACAAAAATAGACAATCTCCCTTCCAACTTAATGGCCCAAATAACATTTTATTCTTGTTATTTGTACCTATCACCCCAAGTGGTATGAGAGCTTCTTGGTTGCAGGGACTGTGTCTGGGACACAGTGTCAGGCCAAAGCAATTCCTATTATATGAAGAAAAACTTGGAAATTCAATGGAACTACCTCAATCACTTACAAAAATAAAGAGAAGCAAAAACAATTGAAAACAGTGCAGAATCATATAGGAACAAGAAAGATCGCTAATAGATTTCAGGGCCACATCATTTCATGTGAGAAAACTAAAGTCAGGTTAATAGTTTGCCCAGTGTCATAGTTAGGAGATGCAATCATATACAGATCTCCTGAATTTGTCTTTATGGAGCTTTAGGAGTATCTGGTAATTTTATGCAAATATCACTTATTAAATTAGTAAACAGCTTTCTAGTATGTTTTCTGTTCTTTATAACCCTATGTACCATATCCACCTCCAATCGTGCTGAATGTCTTGCAAGGATTGGCAGCTAAACTTAGTTTCAAATGCAAAAGTAATATTTGATCCCTATAATTAATTAAAAAAACTACAGTAGATTCTTAAGAGTTCATGTTTGTAATGCTAACATAATTTACTTTTAAAATCTAATCAATATTAATTGATTTGATTTTTTTAAATTACATTAGTAACACAAACATGAACTCTAAGATAATCTACTTTGGCTTTTCATTAATATATAGGGACCAAGTATTACTTTAGCACTTGAAATTAAGTTTCTTTGTTGCAAAACTTCTATATAACCTGGCTCCTCCCTTTGCCTCCTTGGAGCAGTTCTCTCAGGGTCTCTTGAAATGCTGTCTCCTAGGCTTGAAGTCCTAAGAATACCCAACAAATAAAACAAAACTCTCAAAAAAAATTGATCTAGAGAGTAAATAACTCCCTTGAAAAAAAAAGATATTTGGTAAGACCATCATTATTCACATAAAGATACATAGAGGTCAAAGTCAGTTTTGATTTCAACCTTTTTTTACAGACAAACTGTGAAAAAATGAGTTAAAATTGGTAATTAACAGGTCTCTATTTGGGTCAGCGGTAAAGAATCCACCGGCCAATGCAGGAGACACAGGTTTTATCCCTGGCTCAGGAAGATCCCCTGGAGGAGAAAATGGCAACCCACTCCAGCATTCCTGCCTGAAAAGTCCCATGGACAGAGGAGCCTGGGGGGCTAGAGTCCATGAGATCACAAAGAGCTGACCATGACTGAGCCACAAGCACGCATGCATGCAAAATATATAGAGAGCCAAGAAATACGCATTAACGTGAAATTATTAATGTAAAATGATACTATTTCTCTAACCAAATAAAGATGAGGTTGATATGTTCATAATAATTTTTGTATCCCTGATATTTCTCCTTAATAATACATACTTTTTTATTGAGGTGTTCCTCATGAGATGAGCAGTATAGTAATGATAAATATACAGTAAAGGGACATCTCTAGAAAAGAGCTAAGTTGGCATCAATGCAGATCTAATGGGAAAAGTTTTGGCAAGGTACTAATGAAGTGAAGGAAAATGGAGGGAGTAATAGTTCAGCTATACATGCTGAAAAGTCCATTTCAGAATTCTGTATAACCTGGTGGGGAATCCCTTTCTGGCTACCCTGGAAGCTCCGGTGAGCGAGGATGAGAGTGAGAGAACAGGTGGTAACGTTCATGCAAGTAACCAAAAATATAACAAAGAAACAAACAAACACAACCCTGGCATCTAAAGAGCTTGTTGAGCTAGAACTATTAAAAGGAGATATCTGAGGGACTGGGAGAGAGAATTAATCTACGAGCTGCTCATTCCTTCTTTCTTCCCTACATTCATGGATTTTATACTACTTTAAAGATATAGAAAATCTACCAAAGTCAAGGACAAAGAACAAAAAGTAGTTGCTGTCTTGTGTTTAGGAGTTTCAGAACTGCTGATGTCTCTAAAGGTTTGAGGTCTCCAAGGCTGACAAATTACCAATTAAATCCCCAGGATATTTATCGAAGTTTATTCAAAACAGCACAGTCTGTTTAAGGCAGAGCTTTTAAATCACACTTTAGTGGTCTTCTTTCAAAACTTCAGCTTGAGTATCACCTGGGGCCTCTATGAGCTTAGTTATATATGTATGTATCAGAAACACACAGCCTCATTCCTGAAGATCATACCACTAGGACAGAGACAGTCATACTTCACGCAGATCATACAGCCTTTCAACTTATCTGATAAGACTGTTTCCTCTTTTCCATGCTCAAAGGTAACTGGAGGACAGGGTGGAAGGAAGGCTCAAAAAGGGAGGAGATATATGTATACTTATGGCTGGTTCACCTGAAGAACAGCAGAAACTAACACCACATTGTAAAGCAATTTTATCCTACAATTTTTTAAAATTCCAAAAAATTAGTTAGTTATTAGATAGACCAATTCGTGTCATTAAACATTCAAAAAATCGCTATGGTGTCTCATATATACACATGGAAATTTTTTTCTCAATCGCAATGTGGAATCATACTGATTATTAAAAGCAGATCTGCTATTGCTTCAGATTGAAAGATGGGGTGGGTAGAGTAAGGATGATGGGGAGATGAAAGTATTTATTGCAGCGGTTTCCAATTTTGGTTGGAATCACCAGGGGAGCTTTAAATGTATATAGTTTATGGTCTTCTTTCCTTTTTTAGCCTACCCCAGGATCCTGATTTATTATGAATGGAATGGAGCTAGATGACTTTAATGAGATTTTCCACAATATGCATTTAAAAATGACAAGTCACCTTTGAAGCAAAAGGGTCATACTCAAACAGCTGATGATTCCACTAGCAATTTCTGTAGAACTCCAAAATTCGGGAAGTGCCTTTTTTGTACTATTCTTTATTTTAATATACTATATCTCTGTCTCTGATAATAAAGGTAGTCATTCTTTGTGAAGAAATTATTTTGAGAAATACAAATGAGAAGAGTGATATAATGGAAAAATACAAACACAAAAAATCATTAAATATGGCACGAGTTGAATTCTTAACTTCCTTGTATTTTCACTGACTCCTATAATACTTCTACAAAATATTTCAATATTCTTTTGATGTAAAAATGTACGATAAATAGCATCACTTTTATCCAAGTAAATGAATACAGTAACTAATAAAAATTTTTTAATAAAGGTCACCAATGAAATCTGTTTTCATAAAGATTAAAACATTTATATGAATTCAGATTAACATAAACAAAAGGGGGTGGTGAATTCCACTGAGGTATGCTTAAAGAATTTAGATTCCAAAAATGAACCTATTCATAGTAGCTTATTTAAGATTTTTGTCTTTTTAGTCTTCTTAAAAACTTATTTCAAGCCATATACTTGGGACTAGTTCTGCCACAATCCCACAAATTTGACAGTTGTAATCCTAAACTAGTAGTTAGTCACCCACTCAAGTGGTTGAAAGAGGTTCTTTATAATTAAAAACTAATAAAAACTTAGATTACTGTGCTATTCAAGAGTACCATTAATAGTGCAAGTCACTTACATAAAAATAAAAATTCTAGCCAGGAAGGGGTTTCTGAATTGAACTAAGAGAGGAAGATAGAAGGAATGTAAAAGAAAAAATATATAGGTTTTTAAAAAATCATGATTCTATAGAAGCTTCCCCATGTAAACAGATATGCCTGAACATACTTATTTAGACTCAAGTGACCATTAAGACATAAAAAGAGAGAAAGCTGTCCAGATCAAGCTCAAGATCTCAGCAATCTACTTTATGTAAATATGGTTTTTGGAAGTGCGAATGTGTCGCTGAAGGGGTTATACGAAACGATATGAAGACAGTTTGATACAAGTGCTAACATACATTATTGGAACTTTCCATATTTGAAGAGTTCTAGAATGTAATACAGTATGCAGGACCCACATCATTCTGTTGTGATTTGTACGTTTAATCATATTGCATTTAGCTTAGTATCCAGAAAACTGCATACATGGTTCTTAACTAAGCGTTGCTCATCTCAGTGGAGGGCTTCCCTTCAGGAGCAGGCTGGGTGTCCGTGCAGAAGGGACCAGCACAGGAGAGCTGACTGGCCTGTCCTCTCTTCCTCCTATACAACTGAGTGCACTCAGACCACCAGGAAAGCAGGCTCAGCTGGTCATTGCATTTTATGCTTATTTTAAACCCATAACATAATTCAAAAGTTACAGAATACATTCCTCTCCACACTTGTAAATAAGCATTTCTCCATTTTAACAAAGTATACTAACTAACTTTCAATATTCTTTATATTTCCATGTTCCCTTACAACTTAGTGATAGGTCCATTAAATATACTCAGTAAGACTTCTCATTGTCATCAATAACAAAATGGACAAGAAGAATATGGTTGGGACAGTACCCAAAAGTTATCCTAGAAATAAGTCTTATTCTTTCCAAAATAATAATTATATACATTTAAAAGAAAGCAAATAACTGATCAGAACCCTTTTTTATGAGAGTCAATGAAAAGGACTTGGAAAAAAGTTTGCTTTTATTTTCTACTTGCTGCTGCTGCTAAGTCGCTTCAGTCGTGCCAACTCTGTGCGACCCCATAGACGGCAGCCGACCAGGCTCCCCCGTCCCTGGGATTCTCCAGGCAAGAACACTGGAGTGGGTTGCCATGTCCTTCTCCAGTGCATGAAAGTGAAAAGTGAAAATGAAGTCACTCAGTCATGTCCGACTCATAGCGACCCCATGGACTGCAGCCTACCAGGCGCCTCTGCCCATGGGGTTTTCCATGCAAGAGTACTGGAGTGGGTTGCCATTGCCTTCTCCGATTTTCTACTTAATCCTATGCAAAATCACGCTTCTGTGTTACTTAAATAAGTGTAAATACGCAAATACATCTGATGTCTTGATAAAACTGTAACAAAGACTGATCATATATAATCATTTATCACTGACAGCAATTGCTATGTTTAAGAAGCATATGTTGACTTCTAACAATTGATTTTCCAAAAAAATCTCATGGACTATTTTGGTGCAATTATAGTAGAAGCATAACCTTAAATTTATACAGTTTCCTCTAAAATATGTCATTTAACTTATTCCCACAGTAATTAAATTTCTCTCAGTTATATGAAAATATTTTAGAGGTTAGAAAATTGAGACTTTGGCAGATTAAATGATTTACTTATGCTCTAGATTCAATGTAGGTGTAAGACCAAGAAATCACACTACCTTTTTTCCCAATGAATTTTGGAGCCTGAGGTTCAAATCTCAACTCTGCCATATACTAGTTGGATATGATTAAGCAAGTTCCATAATGCTGACCCTAAGTTTCCTCATTTGTGAAATGGAGAGAATATCTAATGTATAGAACTGCCATTAGGATTAAATTGTACAATGTGTGTGCCAGACATGGGACCACCTTGGTACTCAGTAAATATTACCATAATTTTCACACAAAATATGAACTTTGGCATTTTAATAGTATAAATAAAAATAATAGGAATAATTCTAGCATTACAATGCCAAGAACTAGTCATACAAATTGCCTTTCATGCTATATGATTTAAATAAATATTTCAGACAGTATGATGGATTAGAAAATGGTTTGTCCGTGCTGAAAAATGGGGAATACATCTATTTATTTGAACTGGTAATCATAACTTTAAATGACAAAGATAATTTAAACATATGTTTTCCTTTCAAGAACGAAACTGTTTTGTTTAGTGATCCTCTGAAAATTATACATTTTTCCAAATTTTAAAAAAACTACATTTGGGAAAGAGTATATGACTGTGGAATGAATATTATACTCAAAATCGCTTTCTAGAACAAAGTCTTAGAAGTCTGTGAGAAAGCATTCCTTTTGGAATCCTCAAGTCTAAAGTTCTCAGAGTTTAGTATGAAAACTATATATCTGGACATATACAGAAACGACTTAAGTTAATCAGCAAATAATGAGCTCTCATCTCTGTAAAAAAGCTAGAATATCAATGTACTCTTTTGAACAAATAAATGATAAATTAGCTTGCTTCAAATGATCTTACTCTTGGTCCATTTGCTTGAAGCTTGGTTTTATTCTTGGTCTACCACAGTATGACACATGTACCATATATGGTTTGGTACACACTATATTTAAAACAGTCCAAAGAAGCCTGAACATTTTATTCTAAGATAAATCTTGCTTGTAATGAAGTTGAAACTACGTTCCTCAGTATACAAATCCAGCGTTTACAAAAACCGTACCACTGAGAAGCTGGTAGAGGGGTGACGGCCAAGCATGCAAAGTGTTTTAACTTTACAAATAATTAAAACTTATTTAAGATGTTTTATGGAATATAAAATAACAATGCAAAGATTATTTTAATTAACAGCAAGTTTATAAAAGAATATTAAAATGAAATCTAAATATGAGGATGCTTAATTGATTTAATACTCTATAATATTTTACTTCAGTAAAAGTGTTTTCAAAATCAGTTAATTTTTTTTAAATCCACAGTTGGTTTTAACACCACTGGGGCATGTCTCATCTGAATTTTTTGAATAAACTGGTTCATCTACAATACACTTTACAAATGGATACGTAACTGATAAACTCAATCATCTCTATAATGGATGTATTCCTTTATGGTTATAAAATGGCATCAGCAAATAAAGTACAATCATTTTTAGGTTAATTTCTAGAGATGGTGTTCCAGAGTGCTGCTAATAAGCAACCATCCTTTTTTCATTTCTTTTTGAATTACCATTATATATACCTTAAGGAGTAATTTTGAGGTAGAGCTTTCTTCTTTTAAACCAAATTTTAGAACTAACTCAATTTGGTTATGTGTGCATGGGGCCAGGGGAGGGGGAGGTGGAAATATATAGAGAAGATAAACCTGACACAGCTAAAAAACCCAGCCACTCTTTTAGCAAGCACTTGTGCTGTGTGAATAGCTGTGTGATGCCACATGCATCTGCAGTGGAAAAGGGAAGAGGACCAATAGAGTTGTGTATCCCCCCCTAAAAGAGGAGGAGCAAAAACAAATAGTAGCTATGCCATTATTTCCCTAATTTAATGATACTATCTAAATACGAAGATCAGATGATCCCATCATATGATCACAGTATCAACCAATGATCTCTCTCTGCCGAGCTGGATTCAAGCTAAAGCAATGCAGCACCCAGGCAACTGAGACTCAGCAACTGTTGGCACTCTTCCATCTTAATGATGTGGCTTTGCAATTTTACTAAAGTACAGAAAAAGAAGAAGCTTGAACTAGATACAGAAGCAAGCCAAAGGCAGACCAAGAGAGTGGTGGGAGTGATACTTTAGGTAAGCAAAGTTATTAGGTTACAGTATACGCTAAACAAGCACTCCTGGCCAAAAAATAATACACTGTGTTTCAGAGAACAAAAGATTAAAAAAAGATATAATTACAGGAAACTACTTTACGGCACAGTGTTCCATTTAGACAATTAGAAACAGAACTGCAGTAGCTGTCAAAAAGGGAGCCGACTCCCACCAAAATGGCCAATAACATTCTTGATATTATAAAACAGAATGAATGCATCCTTAAAACAAGGCCATTTAAAGGTCAGGCAGGCAGTATTAAAGTTTTCCCCAGAAGGAAAATAATAATATACTGAAATTTTTATTTGTTTGTATCACCTAATGACAACCATCTGATCTAACTACTGATGAAATAAGTAGTAAAACTGAAATGTAAGGAGTCCCTGTGCAGTAAGATCTGAACTTAATGTGGGTCCTCAAGTGTCCTTCCAAAAGTGAGGCAAAGATAACAACCCCCAAATGAAAAGGTAAACGCATCTATTACTGAAGAAACAAAAGACATTGAGCACATGGATTATTAAGCCTATGGATCCCCAGTGCATCCCTAATCCCAGAGCTATGTTTAACAGCTTGTGTACAAACCACTATTTTTATGCTCTGCTAATGTAATATGTCATTTATCATCTTCTGAAATTATTCACTGACCCACTTTGTTAATTAAAGCATTTATAGAGATCTCCTTGCCTTACAGAAACAGACCACTAGCTAACGGAATAGTTCAGTTCCATCAAGTTGTAAGATTGTTTCTGTCTTAAAGAAAAAAATATTTTAAAAGACAGAAAGAGAAATACAATGATTCTATACTTTAATGTAAGTGGA
Organism: Capricornis sumatraensis; assembly: GCF_032405125.1. Lineage (NCBI taxonomy): Eukaryota > Metazoa > Chordata > Mammalia > Artiodactyla > Bovidae > Capricornis > Capricornis sumatraensis. The sequence continues at coordinate 15,285,136 of NC_091075.1, forward strand.
ATCAACATTTTGTTCCATTTACTTAACCCTGGTCTTTTCACTTAGTGGCTACAGTCAGAAAAGAAAATCATAAGATTAATCATGAAAACCAAAAAGTGAATTAATTAAAATTATAATTTTAAAAATTCTGAGACACAGCTCACTGCATCAAGACTCTCAGTTTGATATGGATCAGTGTCAACCTTTACAAGGTGGGGTGGGGGAAGAGTAAATAAAACCTGCGGTTTATTCTCACCAGAGATCTACAGCAGATACATCAAGTCGGAGAGAAGGCACAGGCTAAAGATCCTGTAGCAGAGGTGATGAGCAAGAAGAAAATACTTTAACCCTCCAACCAACCGTTCCTGCTTCTATGACAAGTGTTCAGAGTCACTTGGAGGAATTAAAAAAAAACACCTAGCTTTGAGACTGAATAAAGATATTAAGGAAAAGCAGAAAAATGAAGTGGAGACTTTTTTTGTTTTTGTTTTTTTGTTTTCTTTACTTAGTTAAGCCAAGGAAATTTGCCCTGCTCAGACATCTCCTCCCAATGCAGCAAATCTAGGCATGAGCTATAGCCTGCAAACTGAGCTTGGAAATGGTGCAGGGTAATGATGGAGGGAAGGGAGGAGGAAGTTGCCAGCTCTGAGGCTGATGGTTCTACACTGAGCCTCAGAAGCAAGGGCCTAAAAGGATGCTCCTCATACCTTTCTTTTCCGTTCCATACGTTCCCTGGGGATTTTCCGTTGTTTTTTTCTCTCTCTCTCAAGGTTTTTTTCCTTTTCATCCAGTTCAGCCTCTCGAACTTTTTTAATAGAAGCAGCAGCGTGAGCCATTTTTGCAGAGGAGAGCAGCAGGAGCAGTTGCGGCAGCTCAGTTTCCACTCCCCAGCAATCCAGGTGATATTAGAGCTAGATGGGGAGGAGATTTTCCCCACCAGGGCAATGGCTGGCAGCCAGAACACTCACAAAATAATCCACTCCGCCCCCGAGCTAGGTCGGAATCTTGCTCCAGCCTCCGCAGCATTCATAATTCACAAGGTACCAAGGTCCGCGGCCAAGCCCCTCCAGGAGCGCACACCTGCACACACGCGGGCATAGGTGGGCGCCCACACTTAGAAATGGTCCCACGGGGAAGGCGGAGCACTAGATTCCGAGCTCTTCAGCCGTTGGATGGCCGCAAGGGCAGACAAGCATCCTACTAGTTGAAAAAGCCTTCCTCTTAGACACACATCACCAATTGGAACGGTCTTTGGGGACTCCTCCAGACAGTCTGTGTCTTCCGACTGGAGCCAGGAAGAGGCCACCTCCGTGGAACTGGTAGGGGGTGGGTAGTTGATTGCCGCTTGCAACCACACCTCTATGCAGGGTGAGAAGAAAATGGTGCAGTCTTGCTAAATGACTCGCTGCTGCTGCTGCTGCTGCTACTGCCGTTGCTAGGGCTGCTCTGCTGTAGCACATGACATGAATTCCCGTCTCTTAAATCTCTCAGCCCTTCCCCTCTCCAAGGGTCATTTAAGAGGGAAGATCAACGCTGCAGTTCGGGGGGAAGAGGAGCGCAGTTGGAGTCACTTGCAGAGAAACACGGGGGTGAGCCCGTCTGGGAAGGGCTGGGAGTACTGTCAGGCGTGAGCCCGCATTAGGCAGCTGCGTTAAGCAGGGAATGGAAAGGAGCTGTCAGCGAGTACACAGCATAATCTGGACTCAGCCAGGTTATCCTGGGAGAAAGAGGGGCCCTCCAAAGAGAGAGAGGAGAGCAGAGGCAGAGAAAGGGAGAGAGAGAAGCAGGCAACACCTGAAGTCACTCTCCATCATTCTGAGAGGCACACAGGTACTCATCATTCATTACCAAAGGCTTTCCTTAAATACAAAATTAATGTGATGAGGTCACACAGGATTAATATTTCGGGATGTTCCTGTATGTATACCCAAAAAGAGACGCAATGAAAGAAGAGAAAGGATACAACCTGTTAATTCAAGAAGATGCAGTTCTGTATAGTGTTTCAATTGCTTACAGTACCAGTCTTTTTTCTTAGAAGTTTACAGTTTTATCTAGGGCCAAAAAAATGTCACTGCTTTCTTAATTATTCATCTCTGGGCTCTAGAGTCATAACACTGTGTTGTACAGAGTGGATTATGGAACCCCCATCCCTACATATAATCACACAGTTGTCTCATTTTAGAAGAAAATTTTTGACTTGTACTATAATTGTTGACATTTAAACAATATAATCCTATCCTACTTAGATCCTATTATTAGGAAAAAGGTAAAATATTAAAAGTGCTCTTTTACAAAATGGCATATTTTTGTATCCTAATTCTATGACATATCTACCTAGATAAAGGAAAATGTAATATTTCATTTCCAATACTACATGAAAAGAGTAACTCTTCTGGAAGGGAACATACTAATTTTCTATACTGTGGGTCATCTCTACATGTTTTGACCTATTACAACATAATTTGTAATTTTTCATTTTTACCTAAACGAAGTTGAAAGAAAGGATTAATACAATATCCCATAAGCAAGCAAAATGTACTTCATGGTAGTTCAAGGCAGTGGTCCCCAACCTTTTGGGCATCAGGGACAGGTTTCATGGTAGACAATTTTTTGATAGACTGGGATGGGGGGGGAAGTTTGGGGGATGATTCAAGCATATTACATTTATCGTACACTTTATTTCTATTATTATTACATCAGCTCCACCTCAGATTATTAAGCATTAGATCCTGGAGGTTGGGGACCCCTGATACAGGGAACCCTGCGCTTAAATTGGACTCAAGTCAGTCAAAAAATAGAAATAATTCCCACGGCATGAGCCGGCATTGTATTGGCACCACGAAGATTCACAGGTCGGTTAACTTTCAGCCAGCATTACTAGTTTTTTTTATATATGATGAGCATAACTTTCTCTGACTTGAGCAGCTGAGAATTCATCTTCTTAAAAAAAAAAAAAATCAGCTTCTTACTAACTCCCGCCTCTGGAAAATCTTGTACGTATTTACAAAGAAACATACATAGATATTTAAGTTCCTTGACCAGGTGAGTCATTACCTGCCACTTGATATAAGATAATTCAAACATTTTCTCCTCTGAGGGACTTTGAGATAATCATCTGTGATGGTATCAAAGCTGTTGTTGGAAATGAAAGTGGTTCAGTTAAAGTAACAAGACTGAAGCACAGGGTGATCCTAACGCCATCTGGCATTCTCTTTTCTTCTAATCGTTTTTTAAAATGTTTACAACCAACAAGTCTTACTTGATTTGTGAATATCCTTTTAACTTAATAACATGAATCCCAACAAACTGTACCTGAGTCTCCTAAAGCAGATTCTCTTTAGTGAGAATCTTTCTGGGCTTGTCTGGGACGATGCCTCTCCCACACCCCTTTAGAACCTGCTTATACTGGATCACAATATCTTCTCCTCTCTATAAACCTCCCCAAAGGAAAATGAAAAACCACAAGCATAGCTAGAGAAGAAAGTGGGGAGTTGTTAAAAACATTTGTTTGTTTCATGAGCCTTTAATGAACTCAATAGACCTACTTGTAAAATTGGACAATATCGGTTTAATTATATGATTTTCTAGTGCCAGGAGAATTACACATTTTTAAAACTGCAATCTAATAACTTTACAAAAATGATTTTAGGCACAGTTTACAAAGTCTTAATCCTCTAGATTCCCTCCATTTTTCTACAAAAAGTATGAGAGCTCTTTTCCTCATTCTGTCACATGAAAGGAAGGTAATAAATCAGATGTTAGTTTGACATTAATCTTCCACAAAGCACCATGACTGCCAGATCTTTAAAAACAATAATTACACTGCTTTGATTACATTTTCTCATAATATCTTTGGATGCAACTCAGGGAGCAAAGTCACCGCGATTTTACAGTTGAGGACCCCAGAAGGACAATGACTTGCTCCAGATAGCCCTCCCCAGGAATGGCAGGAAGGCTGAGGTTCTGTGTTTTTAAATCAGCCCACCTCAGGAGAAGGAACGCACCCAGAAAGCCTCACTGTGGGCTCTCCTATTCAAACTATAGGAAATCTCAGACTAGTATGAATACATTTAAATAAAATAAACTGATCACAAGTTCTTTTTTAGCCTGTGATTTTTCACTCATCCTTTTCCCAATCACAGAAAGTTTTCTTCCCACATAAGATGGATAGAAGCACATAATCCTTTTTGGAGCGTCAGACCGGACATTCCTATCCAGTGATGATGTTTTCTCTCTACTACTGACTTATTTAATAGTAAACTGTTGAGAAAATCATTTTATAAAATCATTCCTTCTTGTATATTTGTGTTGCTCACACCCTCCTATGATTTTCTATTTGAATGGAAAAAAAATGTCTCAATTTTCTGAAGAAAGAGCAGCATACACTCACCAGCTGACCTCTGCAGAGACAGGGCACCAGGTTCCAGTCCCAGGAGCTCCGGGCCATTTAAATGATGCGTGTACCACAAAAAAAAGGAGTCTTCCCATCAGGCCTCCAGCAGAGAGAGAATACTGGCTGAATTCTGAACTTGTAACAAAAGCTGCTTCCTTTTACAAAGCATTTTGGCCATCATTGGGATAAGCTTGTGTCTGCCTTCAAAGTAAGGAATGCACTGTCGTTTACATTTAAACTTGAGAGCCAGCGTAGACGGATTGCCCTCCAGAGAGGACATACTTCACTTTAAAGACAGGAGGGAAAACGGCCATTCGCTGTTCTCAGTCTCTAGCATTCCATTGATCCAGAATCCCAAGAAAATCCTCCGCAGACATCAGGCATCAGTCGGGACGTTGTCAATAACAACTGAGCTAGCCATATGCAATTTAATCTCCCTGCTCTCTCCCCAGCCTCACCCAGGAGGAGCAGCTATACAATTAAACAGCATATACTGTCACTCCTCCACAAATGGAAAGTGGATGGTAAGTGGGAAAAGAAGCAAAGGTACTACGAAGACCTAAAATATCACCTGGTCAGGAAAAATTAAAAGGCTCTGCTAACTTGAACTATGAACCAAGAGCTCATTCTATTCGAGTTCAAGGGTGTTTATCCATATTTAAAAATGTACGTGTGTTCTCAGACAGATGAACGGTCAGGGTAAGGTAAAGTAGACCGAATGAGTGACTACATCGATATATCTCCGCCCAATTTGTTTTGTTGTTGTTTAGTCACTAAGTTGTGTCTGACTCTTTTGCAACCCTATGGACTATAGTCCACCAGGCTCCTCTGTCCATGGGATTTCCCAGGCAAGAATACTTGCGTGTGTTTCCTTCTCCAAGGCATCTTCCTGACCCAGGGATCAAACCCGTGTCTTCTGCATTGGCAGGTGGATTCTGTACTCCTGAGCCACCAGAGGAGCCACCAGAGAAGCCCCCAGTTTGTTTTACTCGAGCCAAACCAAAAGTCAATTTGATGACACAAATTAATATAGCAGAGCTTGCTAGTAGTGCAATAGGTCCTACTTTCTATTGATAATACTTTCTGTAGGGAGATGCCTTGGTTACAATTACAATACCCAAATCATGTCTTCCTTCTACTTCTGCCTGAGGAATGGAAACAAAGAGTTTCCATAGCTCAGGATGGTGACTCAGCGGTAAAAGAATCTGCTGCCATGAAGGAGACTGGAGTTCAATCCCTGGGTCAGGAAGATCCCCTGGAGAAGAAAATGGCAACTCACTCTGGTATTCTTGCCAGAGAATTCCATCAGCAGGGGAGCCTGGCTACAGTTCATGGGGTTGCAAAAGAGTCAGACACAACTGAGCAACTGAACAAAAACAACATAACTCAGGATGGAGAAGCAGAAGCGGTACCAAGGCCCTCACCTTCCAGCCTCTGAAACAAGCTCACAGCACTTCTGAGGTTTCCCAGAAACTTTCCAGCTGGTAACAATGGTAAGGGCACAAGGAGTGAAAAACTTCCAGCCACACAAACTGTAGGAGATAAATAGCTAACATTTTGTCAGCACAGGCCTCGGCTCTGTGACGACAGTCAGGGGATCATGGGCAGCAGCCACATCTGTAACAGGGAGAAAGAGGAAAGCACGGACAGAGAAGGGAAAATCGAAAAAGCCACAATTCAGAAGAAAAAGAGAGACACACCCCATCCCTCCCTGAATTCTGCCAACCCTCATCTCCAGTCATTCATTCCCCAATTGCAAATTTAGATGAACAAAGATGACTGTGCCTTAGCCTCACTGGTGAAGATGGGAGCTTGTGAGCATGGGTTGTATTTGCCCACTGTGAAAAACTTCTGACAGAAAATCCCTTCCACAGAGGCTTCTTATTCAAATTTATTTTCTTGAGCTCAGCTGGACAGGAAATAAAGAAACAAATTCATTCTGGAATCAGAAAAGCCCCACAATGCTAAAAATCTTTCTTCCTTTTAATCTACTCTATAATATCTTAGATTAAAAGCCTAGGAATTAATCTTAAAAAGCACTTCTAAAATATTTTTCAAATAAAAACTTTCTCCCTGTCCCCACCTCATTACGGCACAGCTTGTCTCTGGTGCCATCTTTTTTATCAAATACAGTTACTGAAGGCCCCTAAGAGCCAGTCAAGGAGCACTGGGGATCCCTTAGTGAAAAAGACAGTCTCCGCCCTCACGGAGGAGAAAGTCTAGCTGTTAATATGTTCTCAGACTTCCTTGCAACATCTCAGTCCCTTTGTATTATCTAGTTTCTGACATTATGAATATTCAAATCTTGACTAGAAAGCTACTTCACAGGGTTCACATGCCTTGCTTCAAGGTTCCAACTATTTCTTAGATATCATCAAATGTCTTCTTGGGACTACACTCTTCTTTTAATTCTGAAAAACATAACGATCATGGGTAAGAAAGACCCACAGTCTATTAGGGATTGAAATATTGGGGTTAAGTTCTAATCCCTCCTGAAATTTTACTGTTATGTTTTCAAAAACATAAAACTTCCCTTTGGGGTTTGCAACAGCTTTTTATAAAAACTCAGAATGTGTTTCCCAACCTTTTTACTTTGGTAAAGGAAAGAACACTGAATTGTGGTTAAAATGTAAAAATGCAATCTCGAGCCTGTTAGTCCTAAAGAACCCTGAAGGTATTTCTGTGTGCCTATTGGCAATGGCACCCCACTCCAGTACTCTTGCCTGGAAAATCCCACGGACGGAGGAGCCTGGTGGGCTGCAGTCCATGAGGTCACTAAGAGTCGGACACGACTGAGCGACTTCACTTTCATGCATTGGAGAAGGAAATGGCAACCCACTCCAGAGTTCTTGCCTGGAGAATCCCAGGGACGGGGGAGCCTGGTGGGCTGCCGTCTATGGGGTCGCACAGAGTCGGACACGACTGAAGCAACTTAGCAGCAGCAGCATTATCCATAAAGTAATTTATGTTTTAAGAAATTTTATTTTTACTCAGGAATTATTATTTGACAGTAGTTTTAGCATCTCAAATGAAACAAGTTATTGGTAAGGAGAGAGGAGTCTGGTCACTATTTGAAGGCTGATATTTGTACAATGTCAATTATAGAAGTGCCACTGAAATAGTTTGACAGAACACGTTTTAGTTAGACACAAAAACAGATTATTGTCTTGATAGTGACAAAATTATTTTTAATTCTTGTTCTTTGTGTGAATCCAAATTAAGCCATCTATATCCTAAATTTTTGTGAAATAACATATTTGCATATTAATCAGTAAGGCTTAAAAGCCAGTAAGTGGGGGTTTAAATGAATGGGCTATTATTCTATACTTTTTATGGACCATGAATTGTAGCCATCATTATTCCCGGCCAGTAAATTATTAGCCAAAAGGTCTCATTGTTTTTCAAAATTAACCATATAAAAAGGGCAAAGTGTCATCTTAGATTATAAGCAAATCTGCTGTAGATCAAATATCAAATCAGTGACAGACATTTCAGATCTCTGATTTTCCAACCCAATGCACTTATCATTAAAACATGCACATAAACACTTTCCAGAGTTTCAACGACCACTTTAATGCCCAGTAGAGTTTCTGTGTAGTAGATACTTCAATAGGTATAAAAGACATAAAATATGGTGTTTCAATAATACAAACATTTTTAAAAAATCCCCTTGTGGCAGAATTGCTGGTACCAGAAAACTGAAGTACCATAAAGTGTTACCATTATATCCATGGGTAGTTAGAAATTTTTATGAAGATCTGGATTATTGTTGCTTCTGGTGCTACTCCATATAGTTAGCCATCCCGTCTCTGACTCACTGAGTGTCCATGAACTGTTTCCAAAAAATGTTCTTTTTATTGCAACCTTTGTTTAATTAACCTATAAATAAAATCTGTTGGTAGGCAGTCAATGTTTCTTGCTTTAGGCATGACCAGCACTTTTCATTTTATACTTACTCATGCAAAGTCATAGTCCATGAATAGGCAGCCAAAGTATAAAATTTAATCAAACTTTCTTTGGAAACCACATTTTAGAGGTAAGGCATGGTCAAGTCTTTTCTGTGACCTGGTGAAATCAAATATCACTTTGAAATCAAATCAATCATGGAAATACTAAACACCAACATATACAGTACGTGTTTCCAGCTACTGAAACACACTAGCCATGTTGGATGAAATATAAAAAGAACTTCTTAATAGCAACAAATAACTGATGTGATAGCAAGGAATTCCTAGGCAAAACTGAAAGAAAATGGAACCACTGGGAGATAAAAAAGCAGAGAAATTCCTTTTTTTTCCTGAGTGTATTTCCTAGAAAATTTGAACTTTCATTTTGAAAAGTTCATCAGCAAGAGGGCAGAAATCAGAACTCTACTCAATGCTCTGTGGCAAGGAAAGTCAAAAAAGAGGGGATAGATTGGATTGGCCAAGAAGTTCAACAAACGTTTTGGCCAACCCAGTATTTATACATACAGCTGATTCACTTTGCTGTTCAGCAGAAACTAACACTACATTGTACAGCAACTGTACTCCAGTAAAATGTAATTTTAAAAAGGAAGGCAGAAATCAAAGAGCAATCAATGTCTAAACAAGGTGCAGAATCAAATAAGTGCCTCCCTACAACAAAAAGCTATATTCTCAAGCTAGGAGTAGAATAATAAATAAGCAGCCCTTCAGCTGAGGTTTTATTGCCTGGAGTTTCAATAAAACTCAAACCCTGAACTTGCGTTAGGGTGATTTCCAAATGATTTGTGACCACAGAGCCTGGGAGAACTAAATATGTATCTTCTCTGAAGAAGTTACCTTCGGGCCTCAAATTATCTATATAAATAATTTTTCAAGTACAGTGACCTGCCCACAATCAAAAACAACCAAACATACAGCAAAAACCACAGAGCAGAGAGACAGACCTATAAAGACTTGAACAAAAGGGAACTATGGACAAGGCACAGACACAAAAGAGATAAATTAAAGGAAAAAAATATTCAGTTCTGGTTCCCCAAAGTAGCGTTAAGCAGATTAGAAGTTAAATAATCTGAACTCTTCAAGCACAGTCTTATCTCATATTTTTCTGTACCCTTCCATCAAACTACACTATTTGCATAAGAACAAATAACAATAAATGTTAGATAAATGAGCAATATAAGCATCAAATGAATTGTAGAAGCAATATGTACTATAAAGCTTTAGAACAATATACTTATTTCTTAATAAAAAGTTTTAACAATGAAGTAATAAATCTTAATAAAGAATTGCATCCTTCAATGTTTGATAATTCAAAAATGGCACCAAAATCTAATAAATACATGTTGCTGAAAAAATACAATAGAAATATTTTTCACAAGTTAGAAGTTTTATACAAAAAACAAACTTGATGGCTTAGGTAGAAACTTTAGGCAATGTTCAACCAAACATTGTAAAATAGAAAAACTATAGAGAGTTTTTGGAGAAGGCAATGGCACCCGACTCCAGTACTCTTGCCTGGAAAATCCCATGGACGGAGGAGCCTGGTGGGGTGCCGTCCAGGGGGTTGCGAATTGTCGGACATGACTGAGCAACTTCACTTTGACTTTTCGCTTTCATGCATTGGAGAAGGAAATGGCAACCCACTCCAGTGTTCTTGCCTGGAGAGTCCCGGGGACGGGGGAGCCTGGTGGGCTGCCATCATTGCGGTCACACAGAGTCGGACACGACTGAAGTGACTTAGCAGCAGCAGCAGCAGCAGCAGCATAGAGAGTTTTAATGTTTCAAGTCTGTGATACATTTAGATTTCAGTGTCTTCAGAGAAAGGGAATGAGTTTTATTCCTCCCCTCATTTCTTAAAAAACATGGAGTAGAAGTTCTAACAAACCTTTACTTAATAAAATGTCTCTATGCTCTCTATAAATACTGACTAATGCTCACCAAATATTAAAAGCTTGTAGCTTATTAGCTCTTGAATACTATGTGTATATTCTTCTCCCACCAGTAAAGTTGTATGATTACCAACAGCCAGGTACATTTACTAACAATCTTTTTAATCTCAGTTTTAATTTTATTATCATTATATAATATAAATTAATAAATCATTTCTAATGAAATATGGGTGCAAAAGAATTGTTTTATGAAATTAACATAAATGCTTTGTAAGGACTTGATAAAGATGAATCCCTAACAAATACTATTATTGAATTATAGGTATAAATAATTATTATACTTGCTGAAACAAATGTAAAAGATGAGGGAAGTGGCTTTGAAAATCTAGAAATTATCCAAGCAAATTGTTTTGAAAATGTCTTTAAGTTCTGAGTCCAATTAAAAGATATCAAACTGAAAAATAGAGATGAGACAATACCTATGAGTATGTATTGTTAAAAAAGATAAGGTGAAGCCCCAAACAGTGGCAAGTTCGTAAACAAAATATTCTTAAATGAAATGTTATGATCTTACATCAAACCATTGGTAAAAAAATTCCAATGTATACATTTCAAGTTAAAATAAAATGTTTTATATATGTATGTATCATTGTTTTTGATTCTCCGCGTTAATCATCTTTTTGTTTTTTTACTAAGGGATAAAATAATAGTTTTCATAATGTTAGAAAATAGAGTTTCTTTTGTGTAGTAAAGGGTCTTGAGTTTGGGTTTTGAATTCCAACTTTGGCTTTATAACTTTCGGTATATCATCTAGTCGACAAAGACTTCAGTCTTCTTTTTATATAAATAGGGATTGCCATTTCCTTCTCCAGGGCATCTTCCCAACCCAGGAATCGAACCCAGGTCTCCTGTATTGTAGACAGACGCTTTACCGTCTGAGCCACCAGGAAAGTCCTATAAATGGGGATAGTCTATCAAATAGAACCAAGATAACTCGTGCACATATAACATCTGTTCTGAGGAAAAAAAGAAAAACATGAATATAAACGCATGAAAGGGAAGCAAATTCAACCTGTAAAACAGAAACACAGGAAATAGGACATGAGATAGAATAACCCTTCAAAATAGTGTGTGTAGATAGAAAATGCTGATCACTTTGGATAACCAACACCATTAATAAACTCACTTCTCAGGACTATATGAATAACGAAAGCCAACACAGTCCTTGTAACACAGAATAAGTCTTAAAGTCAATGAACATGTGATATGGTCTGAATGTTTGTTCCTTCACCCCAAAATGCACAGGTTGAAATCCTAATACCAAATGTAATGATACTATCAGGTGGGCCTTCAGGAGGCAATTAGGTCATGAACGAGACCAATGTCCTTGTGAAAGATACCCGAGAGAGCTCCCCGCCTGCTTTCCACCATGGGGGAATACAAGAAGAAGTCTGCTACCTGGAAGCGGGGCCTCATCTCACCTGACCATGCTGGCACCCCGATCTCGGACTTCCAGACTCCAGAACTCTAAGAATGCATTCCTGTTGCTTATTCTCGGACTTCCAGACTCCAGAACTCTAAGAATGCATTCCTGTTGCTTATAAGCTACCCAGTCTGTATTTTGTTACCGTACCTTGAATAGATGGAGATAACATATGTGCCTCGGAAAGTATTCATTAGCCCCTATGAAAGCACCACTTTTATAGTTGTGTTGCTTAAATAAATTAAGTACCAAAGACTTAGACCAGGCCTCAATCAGAATAAAGGAACATCCTACAAAAGCTTCACTCTGATTGGAAAAACAAAACGAAGAACAATTACCGTCTGGCTACTGGGGAGGCACAGTTCCAAATGGAAGGTTCTGTAATGGTTTCTTTTGTAAATAGATTTATAACCAAGGCAAAGTAAGAAACAGGTAGGAGATGGAATGCTTTTTCACTCTCATAATTAATCCCTAAAATTCAATTTTAGTAAAGGGCACCACTGGCCCCATTACAGGAATAGTTTTACAAGTACACAAACAGTCTATCAGTTTGGCACACCTCTGAAAACTGAGAAAATCGGTCAAAATAAATGCCTTTGCCTCCTACTGTACAGCACAGGAAATTCTGTTCAATGTTATGTGGCAGCCTGGATGGGAGGGGAGTTTTGGGGGAGAATGGATACATGTATGTGTACGGCTGAGGCCCTCTACTCTTCATCTGAAACCGTTCATCTGTTCGTCTGAACTTGTTAATCAGATATACTCCAATTTAAAGTTTAAAAAAAAGTCTTTTCCATTCCTAAGATTGGAAATAAAACAGCCATCTTTCCTGAAACAAAACAAACAAACAAAGAAACAAGACCTACAACCACACAGTCGGAATTATAATTGAAGACAAAAACCTGTGTGAGGAACTTTCGTAACTCACACATTATTCCGCTTCTATTTTTTCCTGCTGTGTCAGCATTATGATTGTCACAGAGGGAAAAATATTTACGACACTGCTCGAGAAGAGCTGACTTTGAATTTGGAAGAATATTTTTGGATAAATCAGAGCAGAGAGTTTCGATTATTTTCCTCACCTCACTGGGGTTTCTGCAGAGGCATTCGGGGGCTCTTCTGCAATTAAAGCAGCTTCACGTGTATCTCCTCTATGTGTTGGAAAATTCCATTTTAGGAAAAGGATCTGGTGCTTAACAAACAAACAAAAACTAGAAAACTGAAATCCGGTGTGTTTGTGCTCAGTCTTGTCTGTCTGACTCTGAGATGCCATGGACTGTAGCCCGCCAAGCTCCTCCGTCCACGGAATTTTCCAGGCAAGAATCCTGGAGTGGGTTGCCATTCCCTTCTCCAGGGGATCTTTCCAACCCAGGGGTCAAACCCGCATCTCTTGCACCTTCTGCATTGGCAGGTGGATTCTTTACCACTGTGCCACTTGGGATCAAAACATTCAGTTCCTCAAATAATACTTTAGAGCAACTGGATTTAATAGTTTATATCAGAGAAATAAACTATGTAAATTTGTAGTCATGTGTGTAAATAGAAATTGATAGAGTTTGGTAGCCCTCTGCTGGCTGAAAGATATTAAAGCCAGTTGCTCTAAAGTATTATTTGAGGAATGAAATGTTTTCATATGGATTATAGGACTGCTTTAATGCTTACTATACGCATATTTTTGTTTAGTGGATATTTTCTTGTTATTGCAGAAGAGAGACAGGAAATATCCTCTCTCCCAAGCCATGTAATCTAACATCTAACTAGACGAATATAATGGAGATTATTATTAAAATACCTTGCAGTTTTCTTAAAAAAGAAATTGAAACAAAGCAAGTAAAATTTGCAGACAACAAATATATTTGAATGTTCTCAGTTGTCAAATCCCAAACCAGGATTTCTGTTAATTAAAAATTACCTGTTGATGCAGTCTTAAACTGTCTAGTAATATGCACTGTGAGATCCAATCTTACATACATTTGACTAATAAAATATAATCAGGCTTTTTGCTTTAAGTAAATTTCTAAACATGATGATAGAATCACTTTAGAATATTCAACTCTTAGTTTGGATGTGCAATTTCTGAAGCAAGCCAGGTCCTAGAACAATACTATTTTTCCAAAACCTGTTTCACAAATGAACTTTCATGCTTATGAAACCCAATTAGAAAATTATTTGTTGTATATTTTGAAACCTCAGTAGTAAGCCTTAAAAATGAATGAGCCTTGAAATAGTCTCTTTAGAACTTGGATTAATTTCTGGTTAATTCATTGGAAGGACTGATGCTGAAGCTGAAACTCCAAAACTTTGGCCACCTCATGCGAAGAGTTGACTCACTGGAAAAGACCCTGGTGCTGGGAGGGATTGGGGGCAAGAAGAGAAGGGGATGACAGAGGATGAGATGGCTGGATGGCATCACCGACTCGATGGACATGAGTTTGGGTAGACTCCGGGAGTTGGTGATGGACAGGGAGGCCTGGTGTGCTGCGATTCATAGGGTTGCAAAGTCGGACACGACTGAGCGACTGAACTGAACTGAATTTTATTTCACGTCATGTATCCAATCTTCCTGTTGTATCACTGGGGATGGGATATGCCCATCCTCTTCATACGCCCAGCCCCTGTCATTACTGCTTCCTAAAACTAACTGATGAGGTTTTATCCAGTCCCCAGTATTCAGTGTTCCCATCCTCCCAGCAGAGGCCACTTGATGTTCACTTTCAAATTCTTTTAATCTTGTCCCAAGGCAAAAAGGATTTAGGAATTAATTTCCAATTATCTAAAATGCAGGACCAACTCACTTTTATATCTCAGTTTAGATAACTTGGTTTATGCTTTAATGTCAAAATTTAATCTCAACCGGGCTTAGTAAAATGCCTGTGACTTCAGAAGTGCTACCTACTGACAGGGATTCCCTGGTGGCTCAGATGGTGAAGAATCCACCTGCAACGCAGGAGACCTGGGTTCCATAGTTGCCTATCACCAACTGCCCATCATTCTACCAAATACCGGGAACAACTCTCCTCCCAAATTTCCATCTCCATGCCTTACCTATCTGCTGGGACACCACTGTCACACACATTAGATCCTCTCAATGTGTTTGGATTATCACATATTCCCTGAGGCCATTTTCTACCACTACCCTAACTACTGAGTATACCAAGTCTCACTATTTTCTGTTTCTGCTGCTCACTGTTCCTAATGAGACACTGCTGGAGGAGTCCCAAGGTACTGTGCTCACTACCAAAATACTGTTCTTCACCTTCACCCATTATATTTTATTTCATTTATATTCAATCACATGACGCTTCACTTGATTTTTTTAACGATCCTCCCTTGTCCTTCAGTTTTTCCTCCATTCTATATGCTTTTCACTCGTCTTCAAAACAACTGTCCAGATTTATACAGCTCTTCTGCGATATTAAAGTTTTCAATTTTCTTTTTAAGGTGAAAGTCTGCTTTTGCTTTTCTCCTTATTTCCCAACTGAAAAGTCCCATGATGTCTTCATCAAATCATAAATCACTAACTGTTGGGGGGAAAGACTATGACATTCCACCTGGGGAACAGTAACATGAAGTAGGGGTTACATTCTTAGCCTGATACTGAAAAAAGAAACAGACTAGGGGAATGATCACGTGGACAAAGCAGGTTTACCCTTCAATCTGCTTCTAACGTTAACAAATATTCATCAAACCTCAGGTCTCTTAGAGCCTTGATATTTTAAAAAGCACTGCCCAAGTCAGCATTTTGTCTGTTTTCCAAGGACAAGAATGAAAGGCATCTAGGAGGATAGGGACAAAAATGACAATTCATCTTTTTTAACTTCCTAAAATCCAAATATTATTAATCTTTTACTATAAAACTAGGCTTAAACATGTTCCTCTTTGTAGTTAAATAAACATTCAAGTGTTTATAAATATTAAATAAACATTCAATATTTCATGCAAAATTTATGCAATATCCTTAAAAGTGGCTAATGGATACATCTAATGTATATGCTCTATCAACTTAATACAGCTGACTTTTAAAACAGTGGCAATAAAAGCTAATATTCCTAAATAAGAATCAACCATTCAAGGCACAAATTATATCCAGGAATGCATTTCCAGAAATCTTACCTGTCTCAAAAGTACTAAGCATTATTTTAACTGGATTTTGCTTAGTGTCAAGCAAGATTCTAGATTATTTAACTCATTTACAAAAATTCACAATGATGCATATACTGGAGCAACTTTTGATTACTTCCAAAAATTGCTTTGAAAATGTCACTAATATTCTTTTTCATCTCGAGAAACATTTTCTACTTAGAAGAAATCTTTAGTCTTAGATAACACTATCTTTAAAACTACATTTAACTATAATTAACACTATATTTCGGAGAAGGCAATGGCACCCCACTCCAGTACTCTTGCCTGGAAAATCCCATGGACAGAGGAGCCTCGTGGGCTGCAGTCCATAGGGTCGTTAAGAGTCGGGCATGACTGAGTGACTTCACTTTCGCTTTTTACTTTCATGCATTGGAGAAGGAAATGGCAACCCACTCCAGTGTTCTTGCCTGGAGAATCCCAGGGACGGGGGAGCCTGGTGGGCTGCCATCTATGGGGTCGCACAGAGTCGGACATGACTGAAGTGACTTAGCAGCAGCAGCAGCAGCAACACTATATTTAATACTACATTTAAAACATTTGATATTTTTGTACCACAAATGACATCAAAGTTGCCTTCTATTCCTGGCCATATAAGCATTTATTTATTAGCCTTTAATGCCATGTCTTTTCTTCTATGAATGTTATAAAAAATTAAGTGAAAAAACATGAGAAATTTCAAGTCATCATGACATAAGCCATGACTAGTATTTATGTTCCAAATTGAGGCCAATTTCATTTTATACAATGGCTTCCAGCAAATCACATTGCAAAGAGAGCTCTATTTGTGACTTAACCCGCCAGGAGTAGACAAAATAAGGATGTATTCACATGGGTTTGATAAAACAGATAATATTTTATTACTGATTCTAAGTAGATGAAGGTAAGTAAATTAATATAAAAAGCAAGAAAAGTAATTCTATGAAGGACAGTAGAAAATAATTATATATTGGACATGTGCTGCATTAACTTTTTCTTTTGTCCTGTTCCATTCTCCCTGCCTGCCCTCTCCATGTGTCATACTTTTCTTTTGGCTCAAAAAAAAAAAAAAAAGAAAAATTAGATAGGGGAGGATACGTTGGAGTGGAACAGAAAATGCAGTCATTCCCTGGTGACGATACAAAGGTGAAAAGGATAAAGATGAGGATATCCTAGAAATTCAGTTCAGTCTAGTTATGTGCTTTCAAAATACCTTCCTAAGTTTCCAGTGACCCCCATGTTGCCAAATCTAATGGAGGGCTGTCAGTCCTCGAATTACTTGACTCTCAAACAGTATTTCATATACCTGAATATTCCTTACTCGTTTGGAAAACTCTCTTTCCTCAGTTCTGGCTCTAGAAACTTCTGTTCTTCCTCCCATCATTTTAGCCATGCTTCAGCCTCCTTTGAGGTGTCCTCCTTATCCACTATCTGAACTCAGATGTTCAGAACTGTCCTGGGGTCTCACCTCTTCTCATGCTACACATGTTCCCCAGCAGCACCATGCACCATGAAGAGCAGCCAGCCAGCACCCTGGGAATTTTCCACATTTAATCCATCTCGAACCCGTGCTTTCTCACCTAAATGTATCTTCGTCTCTGTGTTCCTCGCATCCCTGCATTATCACTGCCTCTCACCAAGGCAATCACAATAGCTTCTTATTAACTCCTCACTTTCCCTCCATCCCTCCTGCCTTCCTCTCAGTAAAAAGGGGTCAAAGTTTAAATTGCATCCTGCTTAGCAAATGCCTAAACAGTTCCAAGGAATTCACACTGAGCTTAGCAACAGTCTCAAAGTCTTCATGATCTGGCTGTTCTTTGCTCCTCTCTCCTGACTCTGCTCCAGTGACCTGATCTTACTTCAGTCCCTGTCCCTGTGCGCTACAAGCCTTGTCCCACTTGAGGACATCTACTTCCCTCTGCCTAGAATGGTGTCTTCATTCTCCTCACTTATCTTTCAAATCACAGATTCAGGGTTACTTGCTTATAGTAGGTTCCTCTGATAACTTTCTCAACCAAGCCAAATTAGGTTTTCTTATAAAACTCTTATAACAATCTGTAGTCTATTTTATAGCATTTATCACAATTTATAATGATCCAGTTAATTAGGTTCTTACTTGGTTAATGTCTACCCCCCCCCCAAACCCCCGCATTGGGATGTCAACTCCATGAAGGCAAGTTCCTGGTGCCACAAACGCTTACTAGCACATAATATGGAGTCTTTTTGTTTGACAGATGGATGAATGCATGAATGATTTATTAGTAACTCAGCATATTGAAAGGATGTTTGATTTTGTCAAACGTTTTTTTCTATATCTATTGATACGATCATATAATATTTTTGCTTTAGACTATTGATGTAATGGATTATTTTAATTGATTTTTCACTATTGAAATAACCTCATATACCATCATTTTACTTTATTTGTCAATATTTTTATTAAAGATTTTTACATCTATTTTCAAGACAGATATTGGTCTGCAGTCTTCCTTTCTTGTCATGATTTTGGTATTAGAGTAATGATGGTCTCATAGAATGGTTTAGGATGTGCTCTCTCTTGATATTTACTGGAAGAGATCGTAGAGAATTGATATTATTCCCTCCTTAGATGTTTTGTGGATTTCATCAGTGAAATCATCTGGGCCTGATGCTTTCTTATTGAAAAGATATTATTGATATAATTTTTTAATAGATATAGGTTTATCCATAGGCCCAGGTGGTACAGTCATAAAGAATCTGCCTGTAAATGCAGGATACACAGGTTTGATCCCTGGGTCAGGAAGATCCCCTGGAGGAGGAAATGGCAGCCCACTCTAGCATTCTTCCTGGGAAAATCCCAAGGACAGAGGAACTTGGCAGGCTACAGTACATGGGGTTGCAGAGTCAGATACAACTGAGCATGTATGCACAGGCTTATTCATACTATTTTTCCTTATATGAGTTTTGGTAATTATATTTTTCAGTGAATTAATCAATTTCTATTTTCAATAAAAAATATTTCTTTATTTTCCTTTTAATGTACATGGGGTCACTATTGATAGTCCCTCTTTCATTTGTGATATTAGTAATTTATGTCTTCCCTTTTTCCCTCTTGGTTAGCCTAGTTAGGAGTTTTAAAAATTATTTATTTATTTTTGGCTATATCAGGGTTTAATTGTGGCTGGTGGGCTTGGTTGCCCATTGGTACGTGTGATTTTTAGTTCCCCAACCAGGGATCAAACCCACACCTGGACCACTAGGGATGTCCCAAACATTAGAATTTTATCAATTTCATTGACCTCCTCAAAGAACCAGTTTTTGGTTTGGTTGATTTTCTGTATTGTTTTACTATTTTCAATTTCACTAACTTCTGCTCTAGTTTTTATTATTTCTTTGCTTCTGCTTGCTTGAGGTTTATATTGCTCTTCCTCCTACAGCTTCCTAGGGTGGCAGCCTAGATTACTGGGTTTTGGATTTTCTTTTCTAAAACTGCATTCAAGGCCATAAATGTCCTTCTAAGCACTGTTCTTGCTGTTTTGTTTTGTTCATCTGGATTTTTGAACTTTTCAAAAGAAACTCAACACGTATTACACATATGCATGAGTGTGTGCATGTGTGCTCAGCAATGCTGGACTCTTTGCAACACCTGTAGCCCACCAGGCTTCTCTGTCCATGGAATTTTTCAGACAAAAATACTGGACTAGGTTACCATTTTCCTCTCCAAGGGATCTTCCCGACCCAAGGATTGAACCCGTCTTTTGCATCTCCTGCACTGGCCAGCAGATTCTTTACCAGCTGAGCTACCAGGGAAGCCCTATCATACATATAGGCAAATATAGAAAAGCAATATAAACTCTGAAACATGGATAGAATTTATTGATCACTAAGATATGTTAGACCTGTGTAGCACTTTATTCAAATCATACATGTATATATGCTTATGTGTATGTACAAAAGAAAAATGCCTATAGCTTTCTTGGTTTTTCCTCTGAGTTAATGGCTAACTGAAATTTCAAAATTAGCATTCTAAAAGGTAAAATGATTAGCAGTTCTCAAATATCTGCAGCATATGAGGTTACTGAATCTGTCTACAATTTCTCTTGATTGTATCTAAAAATTAATTTCCCTTCAAACAGGATCAGCCTTAGGCAAAAATTAGACCATTTTTCAACCACATAATGCCTCCTGAAATAAATGTGTACCAAAAGCAGATAGCTCTGAGAATGATCTAAACATTAATTGATCCTGATAACTTGATTTTTAACCAATAGGATTTTTTTTTTTAATGACTGCTTGCAACTTTTCAAAGTGTCCTTAATGACAAGGCATGAATACCCCTCCTAACTGCTAGATGTGATGACTAGAGTGTAAGCCATTATTCCAGGCTATGAGGAAGAAGACTAATAGTGAGGATGGCTGGGCAAAAACGTAAAAGGACCCTGGATTCCTGACCCAGGAATTCCCTCATCAGCCCCAGATTATTTCATGTGAAACAGAAATGAACTTCTATCTCATTTAGGCCACTATTACTATGAATTTTTAATGGTTCCAATGATAAATCAATCATAAACTAATTAATCCTAATTAATGATGAGATTGACCTGCAATGCAGGAGACTCAGGTTCAGTCTCTGGGTAGGGAAGATCCTCTGGAGAAGGGAAAGGCTACCCACTCCAGTATTCTTGCCTGGAGAATCCCATGCACAGATGAGCCTGATGGGCTAAAACATGACTGAGTGACTGACACTTTCACTTTTCAGGGAACTTTTAGGTTAAAAATGAAAAACAACTCATTCAGTCTCTTCAGCAAGTGGTGCTGGGAAAGCTGGGCAACTGCATATAAATTATTGAAGTTAAAACACTCCCTCACACCATATTCAAAAATTAACTCAAAATGGCTTAAAGACTTAAATGTATGACATGACACCATTAAATTCCTAGAAGAAAACGTAAGCAAAACATCTCTCTCATAAATCACGGCAATACTTTCTTAGATCAGTCTCCCAAAGAAAAGAAATAAAAGCAAAAATAAACAAATGGGACCTAATCAAACATATAAACTTTTGCATAGCAAAGAAACTATAAACAAAATGAAAAAACAACCCACAGAATGGGAGAAAATATTTGCAAATGATGTGACTGTCTCCAAAATATATGAGGAGCTTATGCAGCTCAATATAAAAAGAACAAACAACCCAATCAAATAATGGGCAGAAGATTTAAATAGATATTTCTCCAAGGAATACATACAGATGGCCAATAGGCACATGAAAAGAGGTTCCTCATCACTCATTATTAGAGAAATGTAAATTAACACTACAATGTATTATCACCTTACAAGAGTCAGAATGGCCATCATCAAATAAACTCCACAAATAATAAATGCAGGAGAGGGTGTGCAGAAAAGGGAGCCCTCCTACATTGTTGCAGGGAATATACACCGGTGCACTCACTGTGGAAAACAGTACAGCGGTTCCTCAAAACACTAAAAATAGAAGTACCATATGATTCAACAATCCCACTGCTGGGCATACACCTGGAAAAGATGGAAACTCTAATTTGAAAAGGTGCATGCACCTCAGTGTTCACAGCAGTACTGTTTACAAAAGCCACCTACATGTCCATCAACAAATGAATGGATAAACAAGATGAGGTACATATATTCAAGAGTATTAGTCATAAAAAAAGATAAAACATTGCCATTTTCAGCAACATGCATGGACCTAGATATTATCATACTAAGTGAAGTAAGTCAGACAGAGAAAGACAAAGATCATGTGATATCACTTATATGTGGAATCTTAAAAAATGACACAAATGAACTTGTTTAGAAAACAGAAACATATTTACAGACATAGAAAGCAAACTTATGGTTACCAAAAAGGAAAAGAGGGGATAAATTAGGAGATTGGAATTAACAGATATATGCTCCTATATACAAAATAACATGTACCTAATATATAGTACAAGGAGCTACGGTTAATATCTTGTAATAACCTATAATGGAAATGAAGCTGGAAAAGAATCTGAAAATCTATATTTATATCTGTATCTATATATATATCAGATATCTCTCTATATATAAGACACATATAAGATACATTTAGAGAGAGAGACGATATCTGAATCACCTTGCCACACATCTGAAACTAACACAATATTGTAAATCAAATATACTGCAACAATTTTTAAAAAATAACTCATTCAAATAGAAAAAGGAGTGATTCACAGAAGATTCATGCAGTAACAAGGTCATCTTCAGGAAACAGGAAGAGCTGGCAGCTGTCACAGCTATTTAACTCAGCTACTTTACAGAAAGAACTGGAATGAAATTTGTAAGACACTGGGGCACAAGCTACACTGCTTTGGCTGCCGTTCCGCGTCTGGCACGGTGGGAAATGCGTTCCAGTCAGTTCCTTGGTGCCTCAAGGGCACTGACGCATCAGTGGAGCCTGGTGAGAGAGCAGTGGGCAGTGGGAGAAAAGGAGTGACATGCTCAGAAATCTTACAACAGCCAATGAGCTGGCTCACCAGACTTGAAGACGAACACTGGTTAGACCACACCAGTGATCCCTCCCTTCCTTAAATACAAGTGTGGTGAATGAGGGCAAGGACAGCAGGCTTCTCAGGAGACTAAGATGGGGATACGGGTCATTAAAGAAGACCCGTGACTATTAAACTGACCTCATTTGTATCCTTGGCTGGTGAGGCCTAAAAACGTTTGGAATCCAGATGTGGTTTCCGTCAGCCATTGCCATTGTTTTAGTTAACTAAAACAAAATGCCACATAAATTACAGAAGAAAATAAATATGAGCAGAAACAGTGAGATATACAGTATGAATGTATCTAGATGAGAGACTGAAGCAAGGGATGAAGAAGATTCCAGAGCTCCTGGTCCAGGAAAGCAGAAGGAGAAAAAGGATGTAGCAGCGGGGGCCTGCAGGAGGCGAGTAGCAAAATCTTGGAAAACACTCAGTAGTGGTGCAGATTTGCTCGCAGCTGGTCCTAACCAGTCCAACTGGTAGCTGAGGTTCTCCTTTCAAAATGCTGAAGAATTTGACTTTCTACATAAGAATCAATACATTTATAATAAAAAAAAAAATACAATATTTGCTTCACCTCTTCTAATCTAGGCTCTTTCCCTGGTCCGTATCCTTTTATTCATGGTGACAAGAGGTGTCATTTCTGGGGACTATAGAAAAATAGAGAAAAATAATAAGGAGAAAGGACATGCCAAAATAACAGTTTAAGGTCTAATACTCTTTGTCTTCACGCAAACCTCTCAGTTACCCACACTATCATTTATTTTAAATTTAAATTAATTCAAATTAATAGGGCTCTTGTTATGTGGATCCTTCATTTTCACCTATATAGGAACCATTTCAGAATTCTTAGAGTATCTAGCCAAAATTAAAAGCGGCCAGAGAAAAAGGCAGAAAAGAAAAAACAGGTAATACAATAAGGGTATATCTTGGAGAACTATCAGCATAGCAGAGAGAAGATAGCCAGAGAGAAATAAGTCTCTTCACTGAGAAAAAGAAAATCAGTATAAAACTTTCTCTGTGAAAAAGGCCTGAGCAACAACTGCATTAAAGTGACCCCCAGCATCAGAACACTTTTCCCATGGTGGGGGAATCCCAAGATTAGAGGAAGGCAGTTCTGACCTCCCATTATGGAAGACCTGATGTTCCCTTTCACCAGCCCTGCCGATTAGCACGTGATTCATGATCTTAGCTGATGTATCATTGGTCTCCACATTCTTCTGTTGCTTTCAATCTAGCAGCAATGCTATTCTGCCAAGACACCACTGGAGGCCAGTCATGCTACAGTATAAATTGCAGCCACACCCTAAATTAAAAATATATTTGTACCTAAACGACACTTATAAAAACAATGACTAAACACAAATAAATGTACACAATAAACATATACATTTGTATACGTTGTAATGTACACAATAAATGTGCACATTTATTTGTGACTAAACACATACTGGTAAATATAATAGTAAAACATTTTTTCTGGAGAAGAGATGGGATTTGGTTTGGATATTTCAATTGAACATCTCAATCAATCCAAATATAACTAAATACATTGATTATCTTGATTGTGGTAATGGCTTTATGGTTTGCACATATGTCAAAACTTGTCATATTGTACACTACACTAAATATGCATGCTAAATATTTATGTCAATTATATTGTTAAAAGCTGTTACTAAAACATAGGGGCTTCCCGGGTGGCCCTGCTAGTGGTAAAGAAACCAACTGCCAACGCAGGAAACAAGAGATGCAAGGTTGATCCCATCCCCTGGAGAAGGAAATGGCACCCTGCTCGAGTACTCTTGCTTGGAAAAGTACACAGGAGGAGGAGCCTCACAGGCTACAGTTCATGGACTCATAAAGCGTCAGACACGGCTGAGCACACACGCCCAGTAGAAAAGAAGATACACACACCACACAAGAGCTACACACTCCTCTCCATAGCAGTAAACGTTTTCTGGCCTTCTCAGTACTGAAGTAATAATTTTGAATCCATAACCAAAGTCCCTTCTCCAGATGAATGTCCAAACTTTTAAACTTTATATAAACATGGTTCCCTTGAGATTGTCTCTTTTCTAATGACACAAAGTCTCTGCCTCAGAGATCTGTTGATAAGTAAAGTCTTTACTTATTTATGAGTCTGACAATTAAGCAAAACAGTATTCTCATGGTTTTTAAAAAACTACCCTTTTTTAAAAATCGCAGAGTACCTCAATGGGATATGAGTTGCAGATAAATTAAAATAAGCAGAAAAAATGACCCCATTGAATTTGTATTCACGTTAACAGGCAACTCAGTTTAAATATTTATTCAATGTGCTGGCCACATGTTCACCAGGAAAATTTATCATCACTAATTGAGAAAGAGAACTGAAAGCAGCAAATGAAGAAAGGTCCAAGAAGTTCTATTCATTTATAAAACTTTCATAATACACTCTGGTTCCACATAAACACTGACTGAGTTGATTAGGAATTTGGGAGAGGTTTTTCAGGCAAAGAAGAATTAATGAACTCCAAACCAAAAACAAGTTGTTTTTGGTTATCATAGAGTTGAAATTTTGCTACAAACTTTATAACCAGAAAAGAGAAGCAACAAACTTCAGAGAATTTCCAATGGAAAACAGACAATTAGAGTGAAGGTTCTGTCTTTCATCCAGTGAAGATGTGCTGTGTGTTTGCAATGATTCAGCCAATATGCTCACAAAGAGCCTGGACAGTAAGGTGACAGAAAAAGGAGAGGATAGCCAACTTCTATTCCAAGCTTTAGTAAATGAGCGACTGCATTTTCAAATAGCAAGTTATTCCCTATAGAAATAATGGATTTGGGATTAGATATGGATTGCGTGAATGCTCCGTCTCGCAGTCGTGTCCGATATTTTGCGACCCCACGGACTGCAGCACTCCAGGGATTTTCCAGGCAAGAATACTGGAGTGGGTTGCCATTTCCTTCTCTGTAGATATGGGTAATTAGAGCATATATGTGTGGTGGAAACAGTAACAATCATTTGAATGATTTTCTGAAACTTCTAAAAGTACCTGATATAGTACCACAAAAGAATAGTCATCGGAACACAAATTCTCATCATTAAGATGATAAGTCGTTTTGCCAGTTCTATAAAATCTGTAAAAGAGTACTATAAGCATTTTATAGCATTTTATGTTCTCATATAATAGTCATGACATCCAAAGATGTTAGACTTCAGGTTCAAGGTCAAGAGAATGGGACTAGAATATAGTTTGTCTAATTCCCACCACAATGTTCTTCCACTGGGCTCTTTAACTGGAAAATCTTGCTCCTTTCACTTTCAATTTTTAAAAGCATATTTACATTGGTATAACTTCAGAAAACAATTTTGTACTACCTCATAAAATTGAAAACATGCATAAAACATATCTATCTATAGATATAGGGAATTCTGAAATAAGTGTATTATTGCACTTGCTATGTGATAAAGGCAATATAATACAGTACATCAGAGAAAAAAGGAAAAAAATCACTGCACGCATTTATTTACGACATACAACAAGTGAACGATAGTCCATACACCTTTTAACAATTACATCATTTAATATTCACAATAGGGTGAGGTAGGTATTATTATTACTCTGTTTTCCAAGCAACTAAATGGAGATACAGAATAATTTGTCCAGAATCAATGTGGCAAGTGACAAGGAAGGAGGAAACTAAAATATGAGCATAGTAGGTGGCTTACTAAAGATTACACAGCTAATAACTGGTGGAATCCAATATCTCTAGCCAAGTGCTTTTCAAACTTTAGCAGGTACATGAATCACCCATTAATGTAAACATAGGTTCTGATTCCCTGGTCTGGGCTGGCATCTGAGATTATGCAGTTTTTACAAGGGAATGCCCATGCTTCTGGCCTATGGTTATACTTTGATTAGCAAGGATTTATACCATTGTTTCCGCCTCTGCGTCAAGTTACTTCTCACTAATTCTTCCTTATATTTATTAAGCTTAATACTTATTAAACCCTAGTCCCCACAGTCAGGGAAAAGGGCAGTTCTGCACTGGGATAAGTGTAGTATATACCTTTGCTATGTTGTATGGTGAGCACTTTGACCACATGGATTTTAATTCTATCACCAGATGCCATTCTAAACAAATGCAAATCTGTGCTCTGTGTTCAAGCACTCAATCTTATCGGACTCTGTGGCCCCATGGAGATTGCCAGGCACCTCTTTCCATGGAACTTTTCAGGCAAGAGTACTGCGGCGTGTTGCAGTTTCCAGTGAAGTGAATCGCCATTCCCTTCTCCAGGGCATCTTCCCAACCCAGGGACTGAACCTGTGTCTCCTGCATCTCCTGCACTGGCAGGGGGATTCTGTACCACGAGGACCACCTGGGAAGCCCTAGGTAAATTCAAACATTCTAACCTTCATTCTCATCCTTGCACATTACCACATTTTAAGAATAACTTTGAGAATGTACACGGACTCTATTCAAGCCATCTTAGAGAAGAAAAGTAATGTTTAGAGTAGAAACACATGGTTTTATTTTATAAGATTCTACAAATCTTCAGATTGAAGAATCTTATTGTTATCTGTCATTATAGTCCCTACAGGGCTTCCCTGGTGGGTCAGGTGGTAAAGGATCTGCCTGCAATGCAGGAAACCCTGATTTCATCCCTGAGTCAGGAGGATGCCCTGGAGAAGGGAATGGCGACTCACTTCACTGGATTCTTGCCTGCAGAATCCTATGGACAGTGGATCAGGTGGGTCACAGAGTCAGACACAACTGAGAGACTGACACACGCGCACACATAGTACCTAGGATGAAAATTCTTTAAGTTTCATACAATATGTTCCAGAAGCCACAAACACTGTAGACTCCTGCACATTATTGAAACATCTGGTAACAGGCCTTTATGAAATTCAGCAGAGGCTGGAATGTGTGTCAGAGAAACCAGGCAAGAGGTGGTAGAAAAGAGTGATTAAGAGCAGATCTGGAATACAGACTGCCAGGAAACACAATCCTGTGCTCTGTGAGTTTAGACAGATTTTATTCCCTCTCTATGCCTCAATTTTTTAAATCTATAAAGTAGGGCTCT
This sequence comes from Capricornis sumatraensis, assembly GCF_032405125.1. Classification (NCBI taxonomy): domain Eukaryota; kingdom Metazoa; phylum Chordata; class Mammalia; order Artiodactyla; family Bovidae; genus Capricornis; species Capricornis sumatraensis. Next base: position 15,312,556 of record NC_091075.1, read on the forward strand.
CTAATAGGAATAAATGAGTTAATTAATATGGAACTTTAAATACTAGCATGTAATAAGCACTCAATAATGTTAGCTACTACTGCCAAAAACTACTTTTGATCATTTTCAAAATTATTCATGGTGATCCATTCTTTGATTCAAAAAGGAGAACAAGAGAAACTTGGTAATTTTTTTCTTCTTAAACAACCCTAAAATTGACATGAAATTCATAACTATATTCTGGAAAAAATTAATAATAACAAGGCAGAACACATAGCATTTTAAAATAGAGAGATCAAGAAACACATATCGTAATGGCTTGGATCACTTCAGTTCGGTTGCTCAGTCGTGTCCAACTCTTTGCGACCCCATGAACTGCAGCACGCCAGGCCTCCTGTACATCACCAACTCCTGGAGTTTACTCAAACTCATGTCCATTGAGTTTGTGACGCCATCCAGCCATCTCATCCTCTGTCATCCCCTTCACCTCCTGTCTTCAATCTTTCTCAGCATCAGGGTCTTTTCAAATGAGTCAGTACTTCACATCACGTGGCCAAAGTATTTGGAGTTTCAGCTTCAGAATCACTCCTTCCTATTAGTTCCTATTCAGAACTAATTTCCTTTAGGATGGACTGGTTGGATCTCTTCGCAGTCCAAGGGACTCTCAAGAGCCTTTTTCAACACCACAGTTCGAAAGCATCAATTCTTCACTCAGCTTTCTTTATAGTCCAACTCTCTCATCCATACACGACTACTGGAAAAACCATAGTCTTGACTAGACGGATCTTTCTTGGCAAAGTAATGTCTCTGCTTTTTAATATGCCACCTAGGTTGGCCATAACTTTTCTTCCAAGGACCAAGCGTCTTTTAATTTCATGGCTACCGTCACCATCTGCAGTGATTTTGGAGCCCCAAAACATAAAGTCTATTACTGTTTTCCCATCTATTTGCCATGAAGTGATGGGACCAGATGCTACAATCTTAGTTTTCTAAATGTTGAATTTTAAGCCAACTTTTTCACTTTCATTAAGAGGCTTTTCAGTTCTTCTTCACTTTCTGCCATAAGGGTGGTGTCATCTGCATATCTGAGGTTATTAATATTTCTCCCAACAGTCTTGATTCCAGCTTGTGCTTTATCCAGCCCAGCATTTCACATGATATACTCTGCATGTAAGTTAAATAAGCAGGGTGACAATATACAGCCTTGACGTACTCCTTTTCCTATTTGGAACCAGTCTCTTCCATGTCTGATTCTAACTGTTGCTTCCTGACCTGCATACAGATTTTCAAGAGACAGGTCAGGTGCTCTGGTATTCCCATCTTTTTAAGAATTTTCCACAGTTTCTTGTGATCCACACAGTCAAAGGCTTTGGCATAGTCAATAAAGCAGAAATAGATGTTTTTCTGGAACTCTCTTGCTTTTTTGATGATCCAACAAATGTTGGCAATTTGATCTCTGGTTCTTCTGCCTTTTCTAAATCCAGCTTGAACATCTGGAAGTTCACAGTTCACATATTGCTGAAGCCTGGCTTGGAGAACTGAGCATTATTTTACCAGCGTGTGAGATGAGTGTAATTGTGCAGTAGTTTGAGCATTCTTTGGCATTGCCTTTCTTTGGGATTGGAATGAAAACTGACCTTTTCTAATCCTGTGGCCACTGCTGAGTTTTCCAAATGTGCTGGCATATTGAGTGCAGCACTTTCACAGCATCAGCTTTTAGGATCTGAATAGCTCAACTGGAATTCCATCACCTCCACTAGCTCTGCTCGCAGTGACGCTTCCTAAGGCCTACTTAGCTCTATGCAGCTCTAGTCAGCAAAAACAAGACCAGGAGCTGACTGTGGCTCAGATCATGAACTCCTTATTGCCAAATTCAGACTTAAATTGAAGAAAGTAGGGAAAACCACTAGACCATTCAAGTATGTTTAAATCAAATCCCTTATGATTATACAGTGGAAGTGACAAACAGATTCAAGGAATTAGATATGATAGAGTGCCTGAAGAACTAGGGACAGAGGTATGTGACACTGTACAGGAGGCAGGGATCAAGACCATCCCTAAGAAAAGAAATGCAAAAAGGCAAAATGGATGTCCTTAAAGATAGCTGTGAAAAGAAGAGAAGTGAAAGGCAAAGGAAGAAAGGAAAGATATACCCATTTGAATGCAGTTACAAAGGAGAGATATACCCATTTGAATGCAGTTAGCAAGGAGAGATAAGAAAGCCTTCCTCAGTGATCAGTGAAATGGTATGGATCTAACAGAAGCAGAAGATATTTAGAAGAGGCGGCAAGAATACACAGAAGAACTATACATAAAAAGAGGCTTGGATATCAATCCAAAATATGATGAAAGAATTTGACCACTATTTAGTTTGCCTAGATTCCTGAATTCAGAATTCAAGGTAACTTGAAATTATATTTTTTTATTTTTTATAGCTTTAGAAGAGTATTCAGAGAAGTCACAATTTCAGGCTATGTTGGCTTGCATTTCAATATGATGTTAAAGATGACTGATAAGTATTTTTAAAACAGCAGGTGCAATCTAGCCCTGAAGTATTACTGCCAAAATCAGGTTTATGATACGGTTCAGAGACAGACAGAATCTGTACCACTGCAGTTCGGAGCTTGATCAGGAGGTGGATAGACAGAGGTTCTTTTTTGGTATTTGTTTTTGTGCCCATACACCTGATGGTCTCCACACTTAGTCACGTATCTACCACTGAAACCCCACTGTAGCCTCCAAAGTCTTTGATTCTCAAACATCACAGGGGTGTTTGGATCCTGTCAGCCATAAGCCCTCTGCTATCTCAAACTCAAAATGCATCTAGAGGTAAACAGGTTATATAAGCATAAGAAGAAGGGGTGACAGTGACCAACACTGCATTCACCCTATCCAAACAGGGCAATTTCTATTCAGTCTCAAACCATTAAGAGTTTGCATCTTAATTAAGAGTTAAGAGTCATGATTTATAACACAAAATGGAAGCTTATCAATTATCTGATGTTTTTATGAAAGTCATATTCAAGGTTAGAATAATTATTAGAAAGACAGGATGTCAGTGAGAAATGTTATATTGGGAGAAAACGTTTGGAGTTAGCAGGCATTTCTGCATTGTTGTTTGTTTTTCAGTCGCTCAGTTGTGTCCAACTCTCTGTGACCCCAAGGAGTGCAGCACACCAGGCTTCCTATCCTTCAGTATCTCCTGGAGTTTGCTCAAACTCATGTCCCTTGAGTCGATGATGCCATTCAACTATCTCATCCTCTGTTGCCCTCTCCTCATTTAGCCAGAACCATTCCATGCTCATAATATGATTCTATAGACTTCTTAATATAAAAACAACTGGATCTAATAGTATTAACCATCTAAAGGATGGCAAGAGTTGGACTTCACATAGCTTTTACTTATTTCTTATTTCTATGCAAAAAAAAATACAATAAAGAAAATCACATTTCATTGCATTTCAGTAAACTATTAATGCTTCTGTAAGTCTAGAAGAAAATTCCTATGCCCTATGAACTAGATATTGTTTCACATTTCTTTTTAATCTTGTTTTAATCTATTGAAAATTCCTTTTAACTACAAATCTACCATCTTTTATAAATCATAACATCTTAAATTACAGAGGGCTCTATTTATATTTTGGGGGGCTCCAAAATCACCGCAGATGGTGACTGCACCCATGAAATTAAAAGACGCTTACTCCTTGGAAGAAAAGTTATGACTAACGTAGATAGCATATTGAAAAGCAGAGACATTACTTTGCCAACAAAGGTCCGTCTAATCAAGGTTATGGTTTTTCTAGTGGTCATGTATGGATGTGAGAGTTGGACTGTGAGGAAAGCTGAGTGCTGAAGAATTGATGCTTTTGAACTATGGTGTTGGAGAAGACTCTTGAGAGTCCCTTGGACTGCAAGGAGATCCAACTAGTCTATCCTAAAGGAGATCAGTCCTGGGTGTTCTTTGGAAGGAATGATGCTAAAGCTGAAACTCCAGTACTTTGGCCCTATCATGCGAAGAGTTAACTCACTGGAAAAGACTCTGATGTTGAGAGCGATTGGGGGCAGGAGGAGAAGGGGGCGACAGAGGATGAGATGGCTGGATGGCATCCCCGACTCGATGGACATGAGTTTGAGTGAACTCCGGGAGATGGTGATGGACTGGGAGGCCTGGCGTGCTGCGATTCATGGGGTTGCAAAGAGTCGGACACGACTGAGCAACTGAACTGAACTGAAGATATCTTGATGCTCAAATCTCCTTTGAAATGGTAAAGTAGGGCAAAATTAGGAGATATATTCAAGAATCTAAAGCATCATTTTCTAACATTCTTCAGTGTTTTGGTAATAATGCCACATAATATCACATATTAAAAGTCAAAAACAGAAAAGAATAGCAACCAATTAGATATGATCATAATATGTTTATAGTCCATCCCATCAGGAGACGAAATCTTTTTCCATCCCAGTGAGTCTGGGCTTCCCCTGTGACTTGCTTTGACTAGTGCAATGTGGTAAAGCGGCACCACGGGACTTTCAGAGTCCAGGTCTCAAGACACCGTGCAACGTTCATCTCTACCTTCTTTTCTGTTGCCTTGAGACCACCATGAAAAAGAACTGACTGAGTCTACTAGAGTATGAGAGAATTTAAACTGCTGTTGTTTTAAACCATTAAGTGTTCCAGCGGTTTGTTATGCTGCAGTAATTAACTAGAGCAGAACTAAGGCTCAGAACAAACTCATGATGTGTTTAAGCAGAACCAGGACTCATGACAGGCAAGACCATGGACGTTACAGCCAGAAAGGCTGGATTCCGATTCATGATCTAGTCATCCAGTGTCTTTGAGCCTCAATTTGCTGCTGCTGCTGCTGTTGCTAAGTCGCTTCAGTCATGTCCGACTCTGTGCGACCCCAGAGACGGCAGCCCACCAGGCTCCCCCATCCCTGGGATTCTCCAGGCAAGAACACTGGAGTGGGTTGCCATTTCCTTCTCCAATGCATAAAAGTGAAAAGTGAAAGTGAAGTCGCTCAGTCGTGCCCGACTCTCAGTGATTCCATGGACTGCAGCCCACCAGGCTCCTCCGTCCATGGGATTTTCCAGGCTAGAGTACTGGAGTGGGGTGCCACTGCCTTCTCCTTGAGCCTCGGTTTACTCATCTGTAAAATATGGTGCTAACGATGTCTGTGTAACAAATTGTGACACATGAACTAAGCAAAAAAACCAAATACAGTTTGGTTGCCTTCCCAACTTAGGTCATTTGTCTTCTGTTTCATTGTCTTTTGGAGACATAAAATGGTCTTCTTTTCTAAAGAACATTTTGTAAAAGATTAATATTCTGGGATTTTGAGCTTTATTACATAAAGCTTATTAAAGAAAGAGCACAATCGTGCTTTTAGGCATGTGAGGCCAAATGTGGATGATGATGTGCTCTGAAAATCTCCACTTTAAAATGATGTTTGAAGATTAAGGAAGATGCTAATGTTCTGTTCACAAGGACATACATATTCTAAAATACCAGTGTTATCTGATCATTCCTAGGTGAACTGCAACTGCTGGCAACCACTAAAGAAAGGCCTCTCTCTCACACAGTCAGAGAGGCGCCCATGAAAAACTCCCAGTGACCCGACTGTACCTCTATGGGGCTGCCTACAGCTCTGAAGAACCTCAGAGTCCCTGAGCTCAGGTTCCACACAGCCTGTGGTTCCCAAGACATTACTTCACACAGTACTTTCAACTCTAATGAAGAGCGTCAAGGGAGGGTCTGACTCAGCAATTTATCAGCCTTAAACCTACCCAGTGAACAACATTCATGAGTGAATTCTGATTTCTCATAGACAACATAACAGCACTGTTAGAGGAATTCTAGGAGCACTTTAATCTTCAAAAACAGTACCAATGAGGTTTTGCAGATGCCACCAACGTCAACACCCAGCCAAGGTCAACCCACCCTGTTCTTTGACATCACAGTCAAGGGTGAGACCTTCAGCCACATCTCTTTCAAGCTATTTGCAAACAAAGTTCCAAAGACAGCAGAATATTTGCATTCTGATCCCTGGAGAGAGAAGATTTGGTTGTAAAGGTTGCTGCTTTCACAGAATTACTCTGGGGTGTGTATGTCAAGGTGGTGACTTCTCACATGGCAAAGGCACTAGTGGCAAGTTCCTGTAGGGGGAGAAATCTGATGATGCAAACTTCTTCCTGAAGCATAGCTGGGCATCTTGTCCATGGCAAATACTGGGCCAACACAAAAAGTTCCATTTTTCACTCGTACTCTCAAGACAGAGTGGGCGGGCGGCACATGCAAGTAAGGCAAAAGAAGGTACGTATTAGAAGCCGTGGAGCACTTTTGGTCAAGGACTGGCAGGACCACCAAGAAGCTCACCAATGTCCACTGTGAGTGCTTCTAATCAATCTGACTTGTGTATTACCTTAACCACCAGGTCCTCCTCCTGCAGCTCAGGAGAACACCCTTCCACCCTCACTGGCAGGCAATATCGCATAATCATGCTCTCACTGCAGTTCTTCAAGGTCAGTGTTTTCCTGTCTCCATGTAGGTCTAGCTGGATTATAGAATTAGGTTTATGATTACAAAATCAAAACTAAACAAACAATAAAAAATAATACCAATAAAAATATTGCATTGGGAAGTTTATGTTCAGAGTCTAGAATTTATTTACAATGCATTTCTAAAAGTTTCCAGCCAGGATGTAACACAATAAAGCAAATAAATTTTAAATAATGCTAACAGTCATTCAAATCATATGGAATCTCCTGAAAATATTACTTGAGCAAGAAAGAGTTGTTAAAAAAATAGATTACTATATTTATGTCCCTAGAACTAACTCAATTTCTGTGAGGAAACTAGAAAGTCAATCATTTTTTTAAAGTAATTATTAAGTAAAGTAGATACAGCTTTGAGATCTTGATTTTTTTTTCCCCCAAACTGAAAGTTAAAGCAAACATGGAAATTCTTCTTATTTGCCTGCCCTGAAGAAATAGAAAAATTGATCTATCTTTGATATTATTAATTCTTGTTAACAGTTTGCCCTACTTTTAAGGAGTGCCCCCGCCCAAAAAAAAACAGAGGAAAAACAATGACTTTAATGTAATTGATAAAATTTTAAACTTCTATAGCATAAAGTAATTCAAATTAAAAAGGAAAACCTGTCTGGGATATTTAATGTTCAGTTTTCTCTTTTCTTTTGACTTGGAACTTTTACAATTTGATTCTAATCTATTCTCCAGCCTCATCTCCCATTACTTTCCAATATACATCTTTGGGGATTTTGTTTGGCTTTATCTTAATCTCATTGAACATTTTGTTAAATCTAAAAATGCACCTTGACTCTGGCACATGCTCCTCCCTTCCCGTCCTGGAAAGCTCGTCCTCATCTTTCAGGTTCCATTTCGGCATCACTGTCCCGCCAGGGCAGTCAGCTATATTATCCACGGCCCCTTGTTCCTGCCTTCACAATGGCACCTAAGACACTGAATGTCATTTATTCACTTTACATCCATGTGTTATTTGAATGTAAGCTCCGTGCAGCTAAGGGCTGTCTTAGTCCCTTCTGTATTTCTGTCTCCCAGCATACACATGCCACCTAGAGCAGAAATTAAGTGTGGGCCCTGGTGACCTCTGACTTTACCTCTGACCATTCTCCTTCTTGCTTCATATGCTTCAGAATTAATGACCCTTTGCTCCTCATCAAGCATGCCAAGAAAGTTCCCTTTTCAGGAACTACTGTTTTTCTGCCAGGAATGGCGTACCTGAGAGTCACAGAGGCTACTCCCTCTCAGGTCTCCAATGTGACCAATACGTCCTTTCTTTAACTACCCTAGTTCAAACAGCCACATATCACTCTCTAGCCCCTTACTGGGTTTTAGCTTTGGTCATAGAATTTATTGCCATCTAACACTGTCTGTCTGTTGATTGATGTCTCCACTGTCTACCCTATCCCTCCTCCACTAAACATAATCACCATAAGGGGAGGGACACTGCTTTATCCACGGCAGTGTGCTCTGCACTCAGAACAGGGCCTGTCACAGGGTGGGCACTTAGTCAACACTTGTTGAATAAATGAATGATCAATGCTTGACTTAAACTGAATCGCAACTCTAGAAAAATATCAATGAATGCAAAGAGTGGAATATAAATTCGATTTTAAGATAATATAGCAATTAACCTCTTTTCAAATTTTTCTATAATTTTACTGTATTGCTATTTCAATAAAAAACAAAATGGTTTTTTAAAAACGAAGGGAGAATCTTGCAGACATACTATCTTTTATTGACTTTTGAAACTCATGTCAAAGGCAGGCAAGATGCCTTCAAGGTATATATTAAGGAAGCACTCTTAAATGAGTTCTGAGGCAGTTTTTATGTTTATATTAGATATATTAAACTAGTTCTACTATAATCTTCTGATAAATGATCAAAAACTATATAACACTGGAACAGATTTGGGGACATATATAAGGAAAAACCGATTAGCCAGCTGACAGATTTTACAAGGACATGAAGCTAAAAGCAGTCTTGCTAGGTCCTCCACTCTGTCCATCTTTCCCTCTACATATACTCTGTCCATCTTTCCTCCCTACATTTATGCAGCGCTTCAAGAAAACTGGTCCAGATGATGAGAAACTATTTTTTTCAAGGAAAAATAGGTCAAGGTTTTACAAAGTCTAGTGACTGAAAGTCCTTCCTTCCTCTCAACCTCTTAGGCTGTGTCTAAGTCTGGGGTGGTAAGGCTTCCCCACCCCTTTCCTCACAGCCAGCCTCTCTGCTAACAGGGCCTTCAGAGGGTTCAACAGTGTTACAAACTTGTGTTTTAGGTCTGTTCTCTATAATGAACTTTCTCTGATCTCCCATAGAATCTTAATATGCAAAGTCACAATTTGCATCCATTGGTGACTTCTAGGTAGGCAATAAATATTGCCACTGGAATTAATTTTTAAAAAAATCGAAGCCTGCAGAAACAAAAGTGTTACAGAAACATGTAAAGGACAAGGAGTAACACAATAAAGTTGGGTGTAAGTTACCCACATGGAAAAAACTACACATAAGAAGTACATCACAGCAGGCACGGGAAATGATTAATGCAGGCTTAGCCAGAAGTAGTGGAGAAGGCAATGGCACCCCACTCCAGTACTCTTGCCTGGAAAATCCCATGGACAGAGGAGCCTGGTGGGCTGCAGTCATGGGGTCACTAAGAGTCGGGCATGACTGAGCGACTTCACTTTCACGTTTCACTTTTATGCATTGGAGAAGGAAATGGAAACCCACTCCAGCGTTCTTGCCTAGAGAATCCCAGGGACTGGGGAGCCTGGTGGGCTGCTGTCTATGGGGTCGCACAGAGTTGGACACGACTGAAGTGACTTAGGAGCAGCAGCCAGAGGTAGCACAGAGACAGAGTAAAGAGAAGGATACACTACAAAGAAATACACATAGGTCACTATTCGTGAGGAAGCACAGAATAAGCTCAAGTTAATTATAAATCTAACCATAATAGATTTATATTTATGGAATAGATTGCCCTCCCTGGAGAAGGGAATGACAACCCACTCCAGTCTCCTTGTCTAGGAAATTCCATAGACAAAGGAGCCTCGCTGGCTACAGTCCGTGAGGTCACAAAGAGCTGGACACAACTGAGCAACTAACACACACTCAACCATAATTCATGCCTACTACAGTATCCTGTATTTTTAATTGGTTTTATTTCCCAATGTTTATGGGATGACAGAGGATGAGATGGTTGGATGGCATCACCTACTCAATGGACATGAGTTTGAGTAAACTCTGGGAGTTGGTGATGGACAGGGAGGCCTGGAATGCTGCAGTCCATGGGGTCACAAAGAGTTGGACACGACTGAGCGACTGAACAGAACTGAACTGAACCAATGGCTCTCTACTGAGCCATCCTTCAAATTCCTTTTCTGAAGCCCAGATGTAGATATTATGTTTTGATATTATTTCAGAATTTTAAGTCAAATAATTATAATGTAACTGAACTTTGTATTTTATATTTTAAGAAACACCATGTCTGGTTTGAACTTCTACTCATCCTTCCAGAACCAATTCAAACATCACCTTCTTTAGCACCCACCCCATCCCACCCATTCCATCCCACCCTACTCTGGGGGCTTATAAGGCTCCCTGAATATTCTTCTCTCATCACCTTTATGGATTGAGAAGTCTCTGCTTACTCTCTGACCTCATAAGACTGATCTTCTTGAGAAAAGTGACTTAGTCTGTTATATCTGTTAACAACAATTTTAGGCAACAAAAGCTCATCAATGTATCAATGAACAAAAAGGTTAAAAGTCAACTATACTAAAAAAAAGCATTTTGAAAAATATAGAGGAGTTCTGGGTTCATTTAGAAATACACTGGAGCTACAGTTTTGATGGCCCTTCTAGATTAAAAGAAAAAGCCTTATGATCTGTCCACTCCTGGAATTCTACTCTATAAATATTTAAAAGCTAATACATGAGATATGCCTACACCAGCAAAAATGAGTAAGCCCAACAATGCTGATCTGTTCTTTCAGTCACCTTGCGATTCTCACATCACCTGCATCAGTGGTCATTTTTATAGATTGTACAAACTGAAAAATTCAGACTAATGGTCTTTTCCAGTGTTCAGATAGATGCAGTCACGCAAGTAAAGAAAACAGCATTACAAGATTATACTTCTAAGGCATCTAATACTTACAATCCAAAGGATTTTAAGCTAGTCATTTAAACACTGTGAGTCTATATTTCTTATCCAAACAGAGGGCTAATAACACCTTTTCTATGTTTCTCAAAGGCTCATTCATTGTCTCAAGTGGTATAAGGACTCAGAAATACTTTGAAAAGTACTCTAAGGACACAGTTATTCTTAATCACAGAAATTTATTTTAGCAGCACAGAATGATTATATGTCATAATCATTACAATACAAAATGATGTATTGAATATATCTTCTAAATAAAACTATAATCTTGCTTAGCAATTTTATTTAAGCAGCTACAGAAAGACGGCTTTTATTGCGTTACTTCAAAACAATCACCAGAGCGGGAAAAAAAGGAAATAACTATTTTAAACTTCTGAAATTTAAGAATATCTCCATAATCATTTAAATGGGATTCTACTTGATGACACAACCCATGTAGTTTTAAAACAATAGTCCTAAATTTATTCAATTATGCATTGATAATGCTTAGTTGTTGTTTTTAAAAATAGCCTTATTTTTAATACCATTACTCTAAAGACAATTCTCAGTTGTTGCTCGAATATGCAATCATAATCACCTTCTAACCAAAGCAGAGGAAGCTAGCTATTCACTAAAAGTTCATGCTGTCCTTTCACAGAGAAGTATTGTTTTTGGAAAATGGCCACCCGCTGAAGACCCAGTCTTCTTGTTCCCTTTACATCTGGTTAGACTATAAGACATTGCTGTTGTTCAGTCACTAAATCGTGTCTGACTCTTTGCGACCCCACAGACTGCAGCACGCCAGGCTTCCCTGTCCCTCACTACCTCCCAGAGCGTGCTCACACTCATGTCCATTAAGTCAACATGCTATCCAATCGTCTCATCCTCTGTCGCCCCTTCTCCTATAGGAGGAGGGAATGGCAAACCACTCCAGTATTCTTGCCTTGAGAACCCCATGAACAGTAAGACAGATTATGGAACCCAAATAGAAGGAATACACCCCTTTCAGATGAAAATATCCTACACAATTCTCCACATTTTCCTTAGTTGGTAAACCCTGAGGGAGACCTCAGAAGCCCAATGTTAGAAGAAGCAGAGTTTCTATCAACCCGAGTCTCTAAACAAACGCATATAAAGCCAAGTCCCTGACAACGGCATGCAGAAGACGTAAGAACCTTAACTCCCAATCCACCATCATTGCATTAGACTTTATGTGAACAAAAACTAAGCTGCTTCTGTGCGAAGACATGAAATTTCAGGCTTTTATACGATAGTGACCATCAACCATCCCTCTTATATCACCTAAATTTAGCATGAAATCTTAAATAGCCAAGAGAATTTTCAGGAAAACAATTAACATGAATGAATGAATGATTTTTCCAGATACATAAATATTTTCTGTACTAAACTTGCTACTGGCTACTATCTTTAATGAGATTGAGATTTCTTCTTTCCTAATCAATGCTGTCATTATAAATCAACACATCTATGTTATAGCTTTGAAATTCAATGCCCACATGATTTTGCTTGGCTCAGAGAGCCTTACAGATTATACAGTGGAAGGAATACATTGTTAATCCCCCTTTCCCACTCTTTAATCCGTCATGGACCTGGTTTGTGACTCTGAAAGAAGATGGAGTTAAGAACAAGATGCAAGTCATTTGTGTAATCTAATTGAAGTTACTTCTAAAGGAAATTATATGGAAATGCACTGTTCCATCCAGATGAAGCTGAGGGCGTGTACCAATTACACCCTCCTAACGAGAGAAACTCACACTACTTGCGCCCAAGCTACCAAGACATGTTTCCACCTTTGAGATTCAGACAGATTTTGCAGTTTTAAGCAGAATCAGTTTCACAAAGATGGCTCAACATTTATAACAAAATTTACACAATATTTTAAGAAACATAACAATGAACCCTAAATATATTAAATTTAAAGAGAGAACTAGAATAAATTACAGAGACATTGTTTTGTAATATTCATAAGATGAAAAGTATATTGAGTCAGAATATTTGAACCATGTTTTCTCTCCCCTCTTGTATAATATTCTCAACTGAAGCAGTTATCCACAACAGAGGAATACTCTCATCATGTTTCAAATACTAAAACTGAATTGGTTTTGTAAACAGTCCAATGGATACAATGGAAAGAGTAAACTGTATGCTAAAACTAAACATGTTTCATTAAACTTTAATAATCATGGCATTTCATCATTAATAGTAGTATAATATTATTAAATAAGTTATTAAAATGTTTAATTATTATAAAATCTGAAAACAAAAGTAATCCTACAGAAATAAGAAGTAATACATTCTTGTACTAAATGAAGTTGAATTACTATATACATTTTGTTGCATGTTTAAACACAAAAATGTCGATCATACAAATCCAAATCCAAGTTGGTATAAAATGTAAAATTTTTGTATATTACAGATTTTCATGTATGATTTATTGGGCAAATATTTATCAAGTACTTAGAAGGCGCAGCTACTGTACTAATTGCTGGGAATATAAGTAGGATCAAGTTATTTTACAGGGAGCAAGATGAAAAAGTATAGAATGCTTGAATTTACTTAAGTAGAAAAGATTTTCCCTGGGAAACAGGATCTAACCCAAGACTTGACAGACTTGCCAATTTTGCCTGTCATTAATAAATAATTTTTCATCACCATTAAAAGCACTTATAAAACTATCTGAAGTCTGAACCAACAATGATTACATGTTCTCCACAAGTGATTTAAATAATTTATTCAACCATCAAAACCTTGGTCCCAAAGAAGAATAAGGCAAGATTCTGCTATGAATAGTTGACATGACAGCAAAAATCTCCCCAAGAATTGTCAATGATAAAAAAACTTTTCACACCAAAGAACAGGTCTTTTTTTAAATTCAATTAAATATTCGGCTTCTTATTAATTTATTACTGCTGCTGCTAGTGCTGCTAAGTCGCTTCGGTCGTGTCCGACTCTGTGTGACCCCAGAGACGGCAGCCTACCAGGCTCCCCCATCCCTGGGATTCTCCAGGCAAAAATACCAGAGTGGGTTGCCATTTCCTTCTCCAATGCATGAAAGTGAAAAGTGAAAGTGAAGTCGCTCAGTCGTGTCCGACTGTTAGTGACCCCATGGATTGTGACCCACCAGGCTCCTCCGTCCATGGGATTTTCCAGGCAAGAGTACTGGAGTGGGGTGCCATTGCCTTCTCCAACTTTATTACTAAACAGTCCTTAATGTCATTCTGCTAGGATCAAATTAGTGATTAACTCAAAATTCAATGGAAGCCAGCTTTATTAACTGGGAAAAAATGCCCAGTCATTCCAGCAAGGCATCGAAGACTGCTACCCCAGAGTGGAATCATGTTCTTTGCAGGAACTAACGACTATTTTAAACTTAAAAGCAATGAATATACATAGGAGATTCCCACTGATATCCATTTATGCTGAGCTTAAAAATCTAAAGTGGTAAGTGGCACTAGATATACACAGTAAAAATCTTATTAACAGGCCTAACTAAATGAAAAGACAGTCGAGTTAGTGAAATCTCTATATTATTTTTAAAAAGAAATTCAACTTCTTTAAAAAAACACAAACTAATATTTTCCTAAATGGCAACCCACTCCAGTGTTCTTGCCTGGAGAATCCCAGGGACAGGGGAGCCTGGTGGGCTGCCATTGATGGGGTCGCACAGAGTCGGACATGACTGAAGCGACTTAGCAGCAGCAGCAGCAGGGTCTGATATATGTTTTGTAAGTAATACCTTTAAAGAGCTTGAAAATAGTCTGTTCGTGTATTTTATAGATTAAAATCTTCCCACATAGTTCTGTTCATACGGTCAATGTGTCTCTAATGGATCAGTGTGGAGGTTACCACACCGTCCTTACCTGGCTTGGCTGTATCTTTTTTCTCTGTCAGCTTCTCCCTTTCCACCCCTGTTATTTCCTGCTCACAGTATCCCTGGTTTCACTTTCTGCCACACACCCCTTTGTCTTTCTGTCCTAGGGAGACTGATTCCAAATACAAAGCTATACAAAATAAAAAAATCAGTGAGTTACTTGCCCACTAACCACCAGGTGATGGCACAAACAGGAAAACTAGTGAAGAGACTAAGCCAATTACAGGTATTCTTGCCAAGTAGCAGAATTTCTTGCCTTCCATTTGAAGGGCTTTTAAAAGTCTTGCATATACCTATACTAATTCCAGGCTTGAAAATTTTAACCTGTAAGAGCATAAAATCATGAAATCAGTTTTCCTGTGTAACTTAGTCAGTCACAATTATAGTCATCTAAAAACTGGTCATGGCTTGGAGGTTCCTTAAAAAACTAAAAATAGAGTTATCATATGATCCAGCATTCCCACTTCTGGGCACATATCCAGAAAAGACAAACACTTTAGTACGAAAAGATACACGCACCTCAATGTTCAGAGCAGCACTATTTATAATAGTTAAAGCATGGAAGCCACCTAAGTGTCCACCAAGAAAAGAATGGATAAAGAAGATGTGATACCACTTATACAGGTATCATCTAAAAAATGATACAAATGAACTTATGTACAAAACAGAAAGGGATTTACAGACACAGAAAACAAACACGGTTACCAAAGGGGAAAGGAGGTGAAGGTAATAAATTAAGAGGTTGCAATTAATAGATATGCACTACTATGTACAAAATAGATAAACAACCGGAACTTTTGTATAGAAAAGGAACTATATTCAATACCTTGCAATAACCTATAATGGAAAAGAGTAACTTTGCTGTATACCTGAAACACTGTAAGTCAACTATATTTCAACTTTTACAAAATAAAATAATAAAAATAGATAAATAAATTGGTTACAGCTCAATTTAGAAAGTGATCTTTAACTTTGGTTAGAATCTAAGGTCTACAGATAATAGAGTCTATATCCATTACGTTGGGTACATTCTCTCAGAATGATATGGGAAGGAGGCTTCCAGAATGTGTACTTGTTTTTCTATCAAACAACTTAAAAGGCTTCCCAGGGTTTTTATACTCTATTTTATTATTCCTGATTTTTAAAGTCTTCTAGTGATAAAGAATAACAATGAAAAATACAACCATTAGAGGCTGATTGTGAAACAACAGACTGCTATAACAAATAAAACCAATTCTACCTTAATAAACCACACACAAATATCTTCCTTAGGGGAGCAATAGCAACTCTCTTGCTCTAGAGATCATCTTAAAGCCCAGCTAACCACTGGCAAGTTCATAATTCTTGGAAGTCACGAAGAACCATAGCCAAATTAGCTAGAATTGTATCCACCAGAAGCAAGACATGAAGAGTGTTAGGGCGGCAGCTGGCTGCTCTCTCTCCGATGGTTAAAAGTGCCTTCTGCTTTCATCGCTGAT
The DNA here is from genome assembly GCF_032405125.1 of Capricornis sumatraensis. Lineage (NCBI taxonomy): Eukaryota > Metazoa > Chordata > Mammalia > Artiodactyla > Bovidae > Capricornis > Capricornis sumatraensis. The sequence goes on from NC_091075.1 coordinate 15,328,591, forward strand.
TAGGTTTGAATATTCTTTGCTTTAGTTCTTGCGTAGGTTCCATCTGTTTCACCATGAGAATTTTTGGAGCAAGTGAGCTTTGTCTAGGTTTTAATTTTTCATTTTTAGGAAAGCAATGGTTTATATGAAATATTCTGCAACTTTCCATCTGAAACTCCATTTGAAACTCCCTTCTACGAGTCTCTAATTTGAGAATTAGCAATTTTATTCGGATGTTAAGCCATGAGTTTAAGAAGAAAGCAGCTTACTACTTTGCATTATTTTTACATGAATGACTAATCCTAAAATAGCCTCTGGCAGTCGGGCCTTCTAAGTGCTTCAATGTTCCTTTTTGAACTTTGTTTAGAATATTTATAGGTAGACATTGCTAGATACTGTGCAGCAGAGGTTTTACAATCAATCAGTCTACCTGGGAGGCTCCAAAGTTTGGTCCATTGACCTTGAGTGCACTGCCTGGTTTTTCATAGCCTCGCTTTCTTCTTTAAAATAGCAGTAACAACAATATATCGCAGGACTGAGGAGAAGGATCAATGAGACAAAGTATGTTTTGCATAATGTCTGGCACACAAATTGTTCAATTCATGTTTTGAATTCAAAACATCCTTACACGTTTTTACCTTTCTCTGCTAGACTGTAACTAGACAGAGAATATTGACAGCTACTTGTTAATGTGTCATCCTAGACCCCCAATCTAGAGACCTGGCAGTCAGCTTTACACCCAATCTCTACCTCTTGATCTCACCTCCTGAGTGTTTCTTGAATTCTTCTTCCCATCCCTGACTACCAATACCTCATTGAAGAAGTCCCCATCTGTTGCCTGGATGATAATCACATCCTGTATGTCTCCCTGCCTGCATAGCTGCCAAAGTGACTTTTCTATAATTACAAACACTGCCATAATTTCCTCTCCTGATTGAAACTTCATTGCCTAAAGGACAATGTATCTTAGTTTTTAAGGATCTCAAAAAATATGGTGCCTGCTCACCTCTTTGCATACCAGGAAAAAAAAATCACAAAGATCTTATGGAGAGCATCAGGCAAGGTTTAATCAGTCAGGCAGAAGGAGAATCAGAACAGTATATTGTTCTGTAAAAAACATCAACAGTATTTCTCCTTTCTCAAATAGGTAGGACTACTGCTCTATAAATTTAGTAATAAAACAGCTAAAGAAAACACAGCAGGACAGGCTCACACCTGGGTACTTTTCTATTCTGACAAGAAAGAGGAAAATGTCTATCTACCACAAAATTAATCACCTTTTAGAAGCCAAAGAATTCGGTGCTGATGACTCTATGAGGTTTAAGCTTAATTTTAGGAAAAGAAATCATAATTCATCTGTGTCCAGCCTACACCGCAGACAGGCTGTAGCCGTAACCACTAAATCACTGGTAATATGGTGCTTCACTTGACCTTACTTCCCCAGACATCACTGCCACTACTGACCAGCGGCATCCAATATGCTGAGAGAATAATGTCACAAACAATCCTCAGCCACTCTGCCTTCTGGTAGTGCTGCTCCTGCCAATGACATCACAGCCTGTCAGCTCAATATGCTCCTGGCATATGGACTCACTTTAAGTGGTGATAATAAATAGCATCGGGCCATCCAGTTGCACTGCATTCTGAGATCACATTACAAAGCAGCAGGGAGTCCTGGGCAAGGCAGGAGGTCTGATGCTATTTTACTGTCTCCTTAGCATCACCACGTACTTGAAAAGGAAAAGAAATCACGAGAAAAATGTGAACCTAGTCCTCTAACAACTATTTTAGAAATGTAGGTTACAAACTTCTTCCTTACATGTTTTACAGGAGTTGGAGAAAGCCATTATGAGTCCAATTTTAAAGAGGAATAAATTTAAGTTCACTTGAGGTTTCCAAGGTCACTCAATAAGATGTAGCCATCCTGCATTTTGTCTTCATAGTTTCTGTATTTTTGGATGAGCAGGAGCAGATAAAACTGTACTCAGTAGTGTCTGCCTTTCACGCAGGCATATTCAAGATATGGGAGCAGGGCCCCTCTTGAGAAGCTTGGGCTTGGACTATTGTTCTCTGTAATAGTGTGGATGGCCAGCTGCTGGCTTTGATTCAGTAGCCAGTTGTAAAAAGTGAACAACACTTGCATAGAAGCAAAGTAGAAAGCAGCCTTCCTTGGGGACAGTTTGAACTCAATAAATAGCTCCATTAGTAAGGCAGCAGATATGCACGGGGATAAAGAATAGAACTCACAAAGACACATTTCTTTTAGCCTTTACTAACTGGATCTAACTTCTTTCGATGGTTACTGGTTAACAGAACTGGACAGATGGTCCTTAAAATTGAAGGGACGCTAAAGGTCCATTTCACTCATCCTCCTGTCATTCGGAGAACCACACTTCACACAACTTCAGATTTTTAACGTTTAAATTTCTTTAAAATGTTTCCTAATTATGAAAGCCATATAAGCTCACTGAGAAGATTTTGAACTATACAGAAAATTATCAAGAAAGAAACTAAAGTCACCTAAAATCCAGTACTCTAGATATGACCATTGTTGGTTTTGTTTCTATTCAATTTTTTGTGTATGTTTTTATTTTTGTTCTCAAAGTTAACTTTTTTAATCCTGTTTTTTCTCTTAACATTATATGAGAGAAGCCTGATTATGTGATGAGATACTTCCTGTTAAATACTGTTGAAAAATATTAAATTTAAATGGCTGGTGAAATTATTTGCAGGGCAGCAAAGAAGACACTAGACATAGAGAACAGACTTACGGACATGGGTTGGGGGGAGGAAGGAGAGGGTGAGATGAATGAAGAGAGTAACATGGAAACTTACATTACCATACGTAAAACAGATAGCCAGTGGGAATTTGCTGTATAACTCAGAATGCAAACTGGGGCTCTGTAACAAAGTAGAGGGGCGGGGTGGAAAGGGAGATGGTAAGGAGGTTCGAGAGGGAGGGGACATATGTATACCTACGGCTGACTCATGTTGATTTTTGGCAGAAACCAACACAATTCTGGAAAGAAATTATCCTTCAATAAAAAATTAATTAATTAAAAACATTTTGCATTTTCTCTCATACGAATATCACAGAATATGTTTACCCTTGTTTCTATGGTTCAACAGTAAAGTTCACTTTGCTATTGACAAAGAAAGCTGCAATGATCATCCATTTACAGAGATGATTGTTCAAATTTGTTCCAATGACTACTTCCTTAAATTCTTACAGAGGGAATTACTAGCTGAGGAAATATTAAGAGTTTATGATTTGGGGGGCTTCCCAGGTGGTGCTAGTGGTAAAGAACCTACCTGCCAATGCAGGAGACATAGGAGATATGCGTTTGATCCCTGGGTTGGGAGGATCCCCTGGAGGAGGAGGATAAGGCAACCCATTCCAATATTCTTGCCTGGAGAATCCCCATGGACAGAGGAGCCTGGCAAGCTATATCCACAGGGCCACAAAGAGTTAGATATGACTAAAGTGACCAAGCACACACACACACACACACACACACACACACACACACACACACAGATTTTTTAATACAACTATGACTCTTGTTTTCAAAAAAGCACCAGCAATATATAAGAGGGACTCTTAACCTTCATCACCTTTAAATAATATGTTTTATATTCATGTTTGAATTTGCTAATCCAAAAGCTTGTAGGACCTCCCTGGTGGCACAGTGGATAAGAAACCTCATGCCAGTGCGGGCAACACGGGTTTGATCCCTGGTCTGGGAAGATTCCACATGTCATGAAGCAACTAAGCCTGTGGGCCACAACCATGGAGCCTGTGTGTTGCAAATACTGCAGCCCAGAAACCTAGAGCCTGTGCTCCAAAGCAAGAAAGGCCACCACAGTGAGAAGTCTGCACATCTCTACAAAGAGGAACTCTGCCCACCACGACTAGAGAAAGCCTCGGCAAACCAGTGAAGACCCAAACAGTCCAAACAATAATAAAAATAAACAAAAATTTGCAAGTATTCCTGATTTGTCTTTTATTTTTAAAGATATTCAGAGAATGGGATTTTACATCCTCCCTTGACAAAATCCCACATGAATGATTGAATAGACTGAATATAACAAAGTTTAAAATGCTACAAACACTTGTTGTTGTCACTTGATGCAGAATAAAGTTAAGAACAGAGATAAAGTGAAATGAAACATGGAGGTAATTTAATCATATCTCATATAAAAGATTTCTTGGTGTCTTAAATACACACAACAAATATATATTTATCTTTACTTGTCAAAAAGGTATTTCAAATTTGTCTACCTGAGTATTTTAACTCTTGTATCTCCTTCTATGGACATGAATTTGAACAAAACTCTGGGAAATAGCAGAGGACAGATGAACCTTGTATGCTGCAGTTCATGAGATCGCCGAGTTGGATACGACTTAGACTATCCTTTTATATTACAAATTCTCTTAGCTTCATTTTACATGGAAATGCAATGAAGTCATTGACTATTCACAGTTGCAAAAATTCACTGATAAGTTAAGCATGAGAAGTGGCACAAACTCCTCACTTTCCAAGATAAAATTCAACACGGATCCTGCAGCAGATTTACAATAAGATAACTAATTATCTAATATTTCTCAGCCCACAGATGGACAGAAACATCACTTCGCTTTTTTTCTCCTACCTTTCCTCCCTTCTACAATGGTAAGTATGGAAAAAACAAACCAAACCAACAAAACAGTTTTCAGTCTCGGAAAATCAGATGCTAATTGTAGATTTCTTACCAAAAAAATGTACTGAACTATTTTCTACAAAAATGAAACATGATCAATACTCAAATATAATCGAGTGTATATTTCAATGCTTAGAATATGAAATTCTACAGTGAATTAAAAAGTCATTTCTTAATATTATCTCCTTCAGAAAGTTTGCCTGATCAAGTGGATCAATCTACAGTTTACAAAGCTCAGGTAATGCCTGACAATTGGGTTTTAGAAATACTGCTACCGGAAGAAAGTTATTAATTCCTAAGATTATAATGCCTACAAGCAATGCTTTTTCAAATATAGTAAGTACTATTAGCACCAACTAAGAACAACAGAATCTCTTGGAATATCTGTTTCAGTGCAGATACCTGAGCCTTTTCTAAGCTATTAGATCAGAATCTCAGTGAGGTTGGAATAATTCTTTTTAACAACTTTCTCACAAATTCTTTTGCACGCGAAAGACTGAGAAAGGCAGATGGTTTTTGTACATAAAGCAAAATAGCTCTTGTTGCCAAATATCAACCTAAGGATATTTAACCAGATCACCCCATCCAAAACTACTGTACATTTAAATCTGAGTGACTTTGAAGAAGTTTTCCTCTTTAGTTCCCGTCCTAATATCTTAAATGAGGATCTTACAACTGTAGACCTTGATAATATTTCCTTTTCAAATGGATGTCCTCAAAACTCACCTCTGAAACCCATTATAATCCAATATACTGTGCCACTGCCATTCCACTGCACATGGGTTTGGTGGCATGTGGCAGATGGGAAAGAAGAAGAGAGGCCTGTGAGACTTTATCCCCGGAAACCTGAATGCCAGAACAGACCTGATATGCACAGGGAGACGGCCTGGCCTGGGAGCTTAAGCATCGGGCACGACTGAGCGACTAACACTTACTTACTTAAGTACATTTTTCACTACCATGTTTCATTGAAGTATAATTTACAATGCTGTCTAAAGTGCATTTTTGTATCTATGCCTATCATGATATCTATTATATCATAAGACACTTTCAACCTTGTGGTAGGAGTAACTCTTAGAGCATGAGAAAAAAGATTGCTGAAATATCCCATCATTTCATACATGTACTTGAGCTCTTGCTAGCCCAAAATAATTAATACAAATCCATAGTACTTTTCATACCAACAATCAACTGTGTACTCCTTTTACCATAATCATTCTCAGTGTTCTCAGAACTGGGCCCATTCTTTCCCATCCTTGCCTTTGACCCTCTTCCTGGATGCCCAACTCTGCCAATCAAATTTTCACACATGTCAAGTCCATTGAAATATGACCTCCTTCATGAAATTTTTCCTGATGGCCTCAATAGAATGTAATTCATCCCTCTTCTAAATCCTCATACTTTTCAAACAGACAGACCATTAAAAACACTGTCCTTTAAACATCTGTTGGAACTTGGCCACGTACCTGTCACTTCCGTTAGACTAGCTGTCCTTCCTCAAATCCAGCGGCACATTATGTGTATGAGGAGACATATGAAAAATACTGAGGCCACAAGACTCACATAAGGCTTCTTAAATCAAAGTATCTGGGGAGTGAGAACCAGGCATCAGATTCTAACATGTGGCCACAGTTGAGAATCACTATCTTAGATGGTAGGCTCTCCAAAGGGTCGCACTAGGTCTTAGGCATAAATATTCATAACAGTACACTCAGTTCAACTCAATAAATATTTACTGAGGGCCTTAAACACAGTATGCATTTAATAAATACACATCAAATTGAACATGTAAATTTTCCATACTTGAACACTGGGAAGAAAAGGAAAGCATATCAATCAAAAAAGTTTTATTCTTCACAACACATTCTTTAGTGATAGACCGTCAATAACAGAACAAATCCTTCTGTAAAAAAAAGACAAAAAAGGTGAAATTGCTGATATATTCCTCCACTCAAATGTTCACTCTGTAAATTAAGATTTTCCATAAGACTGGGTCCAATTTACTTTTCTTTTTTCGGACAAGCACTTTTCTCCTCTCTTCAAGTTGAAAAGATATTACAAATCATTAATGGAATTTTCAGCAGCAACCATACTGGAAATAATCAGCTGACATCCAAGGTAGGGCGCACTTTTTGCCACTGTCAAACAAAATTAATCACAAGCTTCCAGCATGCTGAGTAGAGGCGGCTTGGGTGCCATCAGATGCGGTGTTTCTACGGCCTGGCAGCCGTGGGTGACCAGCAGGAGAGCCAAGCTGTTTTCAGAAAACACTGCAATGGGTTTCTGTATCTTGCTTTCTTTTCTTTCTTCTTTTAAATTCCTAAGGGGACTCTCCTGGCAATGCATCCAGGAGATTTTCTTATATAGAAACAAGGAAGTAGGGTGTTTGAAAAGCCAGCTGGAGGAAAGAATGTTATTCTCTTTGCTTTCTTCTACCTCTGCCTTACAGTCTTCTACAAAGCACCAGGGGGATTATTTAAACAATTCAGGCTGAGTCCTAGTTTCACCAGAATTACACAAATGACCCAGGTATATTGGGTTGCCCTGACAATATTATCCAGATATATCTGTTCTAGTATTCTTCAATATTATTTAGTAGAGATCTAAATTGTATGTGTTCAATTAATAATGAGTTAATTTACTCATTATACTAAAAAGAAATTAACTGGGCAACATTTATGTGCCAAGTTGTGCAAAACTGCAATAATTAACGGATGCAGTGGAGAAACTAGGCAGGTCTGTGAACAATACTATTCAACTGCCATAAATTCTAAAATAGGGTTTGAATAGAGACACTAGTATTTTTAATTAAGCACCCAGAAATAATCTAAACATAGCTTTAGGAGCTGGAAAGGAAGGACAGCAAAAAAAATTTTTTTGAAGTAAAAAGCCTCTAAAGAAAATAGAAATTACAGAGCCATCATGGTAATTTCTCAGATTTTGGTTGAATTGAATAAGGTATTGTTTTGGCCACCTGATACAAACAGCTGACTCATTACAAAAGACCCTGATGTTGGGAAAGACTGAAGACAGACAGAAAAGGGGGCAACAGAGGATGAGATAGCTGGATGGCATCACCAATTCAGTGGATCTGAACTTGGACAAACTCTGGGAAATGGTGAAGGACAGGGAGGACTGGCATGCTGAGTCGGACACGATTTGGCGACTAAACAACACCACTGCCTAAACAATTACCACAACTTCCCTATCCAGCTAGTACCTCCAGTCCCACCGCCAACACCTCTAAAAAAGATTCTTCTAAATTTCAGACTATCTCATACTTACTTTACTTGGATGTCACCAAGACCAGTCTAGCAAGAAGACTGACATCTGAATACCTGGATATACTGCCACTTGAACTCGACCATTCAAGACACAGTTTTCCCCCTAAAAATACAATTGTCTATGTTGTTTGAGTTTGCTTCTTAAATGACTCCATACAAATCTACCTCTCATCTCTCCCTGCTGGAGATGCCCTGGACAGAGGATCTGCTTCAGTTCAGTTTAGTTGCTCAGTCGTGTTCAATTATTTGTGACCCCGTGGACTGCAGCACACCAGGCTTCCCTGTCCATCGCCAACTCCCAGAACTTGCTCAAACTCATGTCCATTGAGTCAGTGATGCCATCCAGCCATCTCATCCTCTGTCATCACCTTCTCTTCCTGCCTTCAGTCTTTCCCAGCATCAGGATCTTTTCCAATGAGCCAGTTTTTACCATCAGGTGGCCAAAGTATTAGAGTTTCAGCTTCAGCATCAGTCTTTCCAATGAATGTTCAGGACTGATTTCCTTTAGGATGGACTGGTTCAATCTCCTTGCAGTCCAAGGGACTCTCAAGAGTCTTCTCCAACACCACAGTTCAAAAGCACTAATTCTTTGGAGCTCAGCTTTCTTTATAGTCCAACTCTCATATCCATACATGACTACTGAAAAATCACAGCTTTGACTAGACAGACCTTTATCAGCAAAGTAATGTCTCTACTTTTTAATATGCTATCTAGGTTGATCACAACTTTTCTTCCAAGAAGCAAGCATCTTTTAATTTCATGGCTATAGTCACCATCTGCAGTGATTTTGGAGCCTGAAAAAATAAAGTGTGTCACTTTTTCCATTGTTTCCCCATCTACAGGCCATAAAGTGATGGGACCAGATGCTATGATCTTCGATTTTTGAACGTTGAGTTTTAAGACAGCCTTTTCACTCTCCTCTTTCACTTTCATCAAGAGGCTCTTCAGTTCCTCTTCACTTTCTGCCATAAGCATGGTATCATCTGAAGTTTCTGATATTTCTCCCAGCAATCTTGATTCCAGCTTGTGCTTCATCCAGTCCAGCATTTCGCATGATGTACTCTGCATATAAAACAGGGTGACAATATACAGCCTTGATGTACTCCTTCCCTAATTTGGAACCAGTCTGTTGTTCCATGTCTGGTGCTAACTGTTGCTTCTTGACCTGAATACAGATTTCTCAGGAGGCATGTAAGGCGGTCTGGTATTCCCATCTCTTTAAGAATTTTCCACAGTTTGTTGTGATCCACACAGTCAAAGGCTTTGATGTAATCAATGAAGCAGAAGTAGATATTTTCCTGGAATTCTCTTGCTTTTTTGATGATCCAATGGATGTTGGCAATTTCATCTCTGGTTCCTCTGCCTTTTCTAAATCCAGCTTGAACATCTGGAATTTCATGGTTCATATAATTTTGAAGCCTGGCTTGGAGAATTATGAGCATTACTTCACTAGTGTGTGAGATGAGTGCAATTGTGTGATAGTTTGAGCATTCTTTAACATGCCTTTCTTTGGGATTAGAATGAAAACTGACCTTTTCCAGTCCAGTGGCCAATGCTGAGTCTTCCAAATTTGCTGATATATTGAGAGCAACACTTTCACAATATCATCTTTTAGGATTTGAAATAGCTCAACTGGAATTTCATCATCTCTACTAGCTTTGTTCATAGTGATGCTTCCTAAGGCCCACTTGACTTCACATTCCAGGATATCTGGCTCTAGGTGAGTGATCACACCATCTGTGTCATGAAGATGTTTTTTGTACAGTTCTTCTATGTATTGTTGCCACCTCTTAATATCTTCTGCTTCTGCTAGGTCCATACCATTTCTGTCCTTTATTGTGCCCATCTTTGCATGAAATGTTCCCTTGGTATCTCTAATTTTCTAGTCTTTCCCATTCTATTGTTTTCCTCTATTTCTTTGCATTGATCTCTGAGGAAGGCGTTCTTATCTCTCCTTGCTATTCTTTTAACTCTGCATTCAAATGGGTATATCTTTCCTTCTCTACCTTTAGCTTCTCCTCTTTTCTCACCTATTTGTAAGGCCTCCTCAGACAACCATTTTGCATCACCTTTTCTTGGGGATGGTCTTGATCACTGCCTCCTATACAATGTCACAAACCTCCATCCATAGTTCATCAGGCACTCTATCAGACCTAATCCCTTGAATCTATTCCTCACTTCCACTGTATAATTGTACGGGATTTGATTTAGGTCTTACCTGAGTGGTCTAGTGGTTTTCCCTACTTTTTTCAATTTAAATCTGAATTTGGCAATAAGGAGTTCATGATCTGAGCCACAGTCAGCTCCTGGTCTTGTTTTGTTAACTGTATAGAGCTTCTCCATCTTTGGCTGCAAAGAATATAATCAATCTGATTTCGGTGTTGACCATCTGGTGATGTCCATGTGTCGAGTCTTCTCTTGTGTTGTTGGAAGAGGGCATTCGCTATGACCAGTGCATTCTCTTGACAAAACTCTGTTAGCCTTTGCCCTGCTTCATTTTGTACTCCAAGGCCAAATTTGTCTGTTACTCCAGGTAGCTCTTGACTTCTTACTTTTGCATTCCAGTCCCCTATGATGAAAAGGACATCTTTTTTGGGTGTTAGTTCTAGAAGGTCTTATAGGTCTTGAAGACCTATAGAACCATTCAACTTCAGCTTCTTCAGCATTACTCGTTGTGGCATAGACTTGGATCACTGTGATAATGAATGGTTTGCCTTGGAAATGAAGAGATCATTCTGTCATTTTTAGATTGCACCTAAGTACTGCATTTACGACTCTTTTGTTGACTATGAGGGCTACTCCGTTTCTTCTGAGGGATTCTTGCCCACAGTTGTAGATATAATTATCATCTGAATTAAATTCACCTATTTTGGTCCATTTTAGTTCACTGATTCCTAAAATGTCAACGTTCACTCTTACCATCTCCTATCTGACTGCTTCTAATTTACTGTGATTCATGGACCAGCTTCCTATGCAATATTGCTCTTTACAGCATCGGACTTTACTTCATCACCAGTCAAATCCACATCTGGGCATTGTTTCCGCTTTGGCTCCATCTCTTCATTCTTTCTGGAGTTATCTCTCCACCCCTCTCCAGTAGCATATTGGGCACCTACCGACCTCAGGAGTTCATCTTTCAGTATCATATCTTTTTGCCTTTTCATACTGTTCATGTGCTTCTCAAGGCAAAAATACTGAAGTAGTTTGCCATTCCTTTCTCCAGTGGAACACGTTTTGTCAGAACTCTCCACCATGACCCGTCTATCTTGGGTAACCCTACATGGTATGTTCATAGAGGATTTGGTATGAGCATATAAATGTTGTTACAGAAGCTGTGTTTTATTGGCCTTCTTTCCCATACCAAGTAGCCCTTAGGTTATCATGAAGCCAAAGGCCACTCCTACTTACATCAATAGGACAATGGCAGAAGTGTTGGTAAGAGTAGAGAGGTTAGTTTGTAAATGCCTCATCAAGGTACTTGTCTTTCTGGCTGTATGGAGCAGATTTTATTAAAAAGAGAGAAAGGCAAGGGTGTTCCACAGTCTAAGCCTAGACCAGTTTATAAAGCTATTATGGCAACAAAAGGGCTTCACTGGTGGCTCAGCAGTAAAGAATTCACCTGCAAGGCAGGAGACACAGGTTCAATCCCTGAGTCAAGAAGATACCCTGGAGGAAGAAATGGAAACCCACTCCAACATTCTTGCCTAGGAAATCCCATGGACAGACAAGCCTGGCAAGCTACAGTCCTCAGGGTTGCACAAGAGTCAGACACAACTTAGCAACTAAACAGCAATAGCAATAAAAAGGAAGCAATGAATTCTACTGGGGTATGGGTAGTGAGGTGGCCAAAGTACTGGAGTTTCAGCTTTAGCATCATTCCTTCCAAAGAAATCCCCGGGTTGATCTCCTTTAGAATGGACTGGTTGGATCTCCTTGCAGTCCAAGGGACTCTCAAGAGTCTTCTCCAACACCACACTTCAAAAGCATCAATTCTTTGGAGTTGGTGATGGACAGGGAGGCCTGGCGTGCTGCGATTCATGGGGTCGCAACGAGTCAGACACGACTGAGCAACTGAACTGAACTGAACTGATGGGTAGTGAGTAGGGAAAAGTAAGCATGTTAGTCAATCAAGGAATGAGGAAGCTTGGTTAAGGAGAAGGTGGATTTAAGTCTGGGAAGAGTTTTTTGTTTTGTTTTGTTTTGTTTTGCCAACCAAGGTAAGTAAGTAGTCCAGGTAAGGTACAGGCACGAAATACGTGGAGATGTTCACAAAGTGATACCTGATCCTTCAGTTTGAGTAGAGGATGGTATTGTACATTTCTATACCACTGTTCAAAAATATGTAGCATGGCCTTCATTAAAATGAACTGGAAATGCTGTTTATTATCTAGCCTTCCATCCTATCTGCTGAGTGACGTTGGAAAACACGCTGTTATATCTGCCATTCCTTGTCGCTAATCTGAGTGAAAAGACATCAGGCCTAAGCTTCTGTCACCTCCTATTTCATTTAGGCCTGTTTTTCAATAAATGTGAGGTAATTAAGACAAGAACAGTATATATTAGAAGCAGTCATTATTTTAGAACTATGCGATGATTGTCATCTCAATTTAAAATGAACTTAATTTTATTCTTAAGGCTTTCTCCTGTCTGTTACTTCTTTCTAAATAAATCTAACTAGACATTCTTGCTCAAAACTTCTCTGGGGTGTGATAGTGTCCTCTATCTACCACCATTACAGTCATCAAAACTCGATACCATGATCGATTACTAAGGGTTTACTAAGCAAGTAAATAAAAGCATTGCACATGTCCCAAGGGCTTATTGTCTTAGACAGAAAAGACCAAGGCAGGATGGGATGTTAATGACACATGCCGTAAAATTAATTTAATTAGTATTTAAGTGTTTTCAAAAGATTCAGTGCCTTCAATGGCAACAGCAAGTAAAGTCAGGAAAGTCATATAGGGGAATGAGGCCACTGGATCGCCTTTCAAGGAAATGCACAATCTCACTGAGCAGGGATGGTTGCTGCCCAAGAAAACAAGCACTGGTTGACTCCAGAAGTGTAGTGACAGACTCACAGGGCGGACATTCCATCTTTCAGACAAATGCAGTGATTTTTCAAATACACCTTGCATTTCCAGGAAATTCAAGTAAGTGCATTTTTGTTGGAATTCAAACTGAGTCACTAAATTCAGTTGAAATCAGAAGAAATAATTCAAACATGGGGCAATGCCATTTGTACTGATTATTTCCGGAGTAAAAGATGCCAAGAAATTATGTGTGCGGAGAATCGCCATTACACTTCAAATTAAGACCCACAGTTTCATGAGCTTTAATGATAAAGTGACAATGTTGCTATTTTAGGAATGGAACTCAGTAGAGGACAGAGGAAAGCTGATCAGCATTGTCTAGAAGGGAAAACATTCCGCAACCAGAGAAATGGATACTCAAGGCTACATTTTTAATTTGGAGAGTATAACACATATTCTCTCTGAGCAGAAATGCATGGAGAGGAGAATTTAGGGACCAGTTCTCCACAGTGTTCTCCCAGGATGAGGAACAAAATAGACAAGTGGCGTAAAGACTGACATGTGGGCTGAACCTCTGGTTGACTGGACATCCACTGGGCTTGGGATAAGATGGGTTAGGTTATTCTGGTCAAGTGTCAACACGGAGGTAGATAATTCATTTAAAGCACGATATAAAGCTCTAAATCCCCCTTGCAGAGAAAACAAGATGAAAGGGAGGAGATTAACAGAGTCAAGCAGAAGACAGAACTTTGGCAGCAGCACTACTGTAGAACAGTCATACATCCTTGAGGAAGGCCAGAGAAGGAAAAATGAATAGGGACTGTGGTCAAGGTAAAAGTGATGAGCTACAGAGACACCTTGGCTATTTAGCATAAGAAGAGCAGTGAGTCACATGTGGTCCCCAAGGTTAAAGAGAAACAATACCCTTTAATGGAAAAAGTTCAGCATAAATGATGATGCAATAAAAAGATGAGCAGCTCTTTCCTTGTCCTATTTAATTTCACCCAGTAGCAAAATACTCAGTTTAAGATAACACACACAGTAGTTGTGCCAAAGGCCAAATGAATTATTTGACTTTTAAAAGACACATGTAAGAATTAAAGATTTTAAAATTAAATTAAAAAAAATTAAAAAATAAAAATAAAAGACTGATTCCTGGTGGTCCAGTGGTTAAGACTCTGTGCTTTCACTGCCTGGGGCGAGGGCTGGATTATTGGCCAGGGAACTAAGATCCCACAGGTGGCACAGTGCAGCAAAAAATTGGAGAGGGGCGGGGGGAAGGCTGACGGCAGTAGGGAAGTCTCATGAACGTTCATGGATCTTCTGGGATTGCACTGTCCCTTCTTTTACTAAGTACCCTTTCTTGTCTCCCCAGTCCCCGCCCCCCGCCCCGCCCCCAGCTTCTGCTAACCGTCCACTGCATCTTGTCCTGGAGACCTGGACGCTGGCCTGCTCTAATTTGGCTCATTTGATGGCTTGTGCCAATAGACACTACAATTCTGCTCTCCAGGTGGCAAGGTTGTTTTACAACAAATTGCTGGCTAATTAGGGCATAAGTGTTCTTTTCTTCCCTTCTCCCTGACCTTGCTGATTACAAGCCCAGAGACAAAGCTCCCTCCTGGTTCTGCAAAGTCCCCTGCAATCTGTCCACATCACCTATGCCTTCCAGGACGTTGGGCTTCATTTCTAACTTTCCTCATCTGTTGAGTCTGACAGCCCTTACCTGATTCTATATCTTTTTAGTGTTTCCCTAAATCTAGACTGCTACTTTATTATTTATTTATTATACAATTGCCTACATTTTGGGACTCTCAGCCATGTTATCATTCTCTTGGTAACAAGTATACAATCATATGAGTCATTCTGGATCATTCCCATGATTCTCTGTGTGTGCTTAGTCACTCAGTTGTGTCTGACTCTTTGTGACCCCACGTACTGTAGCCTGCCAGGCTCCTCTGTCCATGGGGATTCTCCACGTAAGAAGACTGGAGTGGGTTGCCATGCCCTCCTCCAGGGGATCTTCCCAACCCAGGGATCAACCCAGGTCTGCCCCATTGCAGGCAGAGTCTTTACCATCTGAGTTACCAGGGAAGTCCAAGAACACTGAAGTGGGTAGCTTATCCCTTCTTATCCCAGGAATAGAACCAGGGTCTCCTGTATTGTAGGATTCTTTACCAGCTGAGCTACCCAGGAAGCGCACTGATCCTCATCTGATATCAAACTCTAATCTGAAATCTGGAAAATACATGCAGGTGCTCCTGTAGGCACTTTTCTAATCCATTACTAAAATGGTGTAATTTTATTTGCTTTTCATCATATATCATCAAGTTACAATTTTCCAACACTTTTAGGGGATGCCTGTTTGTATAACATTCACAATACAGCAACTGGTGGAAGCAAACAAGGGTAACACACAAGTTTAAAGGACTTCCAGAGATCTCTATTTTGCAAATTATTTTAAAATAACAAGGTAAATATTCTTATAATAGTTTCTGTCATCACTTACATGCAAAACATCCAGTATATACATAACTAATTGCCTCAATTTTGTATATCTTTACAATTTTTTCATTGTATAGGAGAAATTCACTCACAAAGGCAGGAATAGCTTAAAGATTTTTATCTGGTATTCACAGGCAATTATTAGCAGATTTGTTTTTCTGCAAAGATGTAGCTATAAAGTTCAGGTCTTTCCACACTCAGGAGAAAACTGAAGAAAAATATCATAGAGATGATCTGAATTTCTTTGGGAATAGCTGCCCAAATGAACTTTTTAAAAACTTTTTATATGAAGTATGCGTTAGTTTCAGGTGTACAACAAAGTGATTCAGCTATACATATATGTATATCTATTCTTTTAAAATTTATTTTCCCATTTAGCTTGTTACATAATATTGAGCAGTGATTGCTATGCTATACTGGTGGCTCAGATGGTAAAGAATCTGCCTGCAATGTGGGAGACCTGGGTTCATCCCTGGATCGTGAAGATGCCCTGGAGAAGGAAATGGCAACCCACTCCAGTATTCTTGCCTGGAGAATCCCATGGACAGAGGAGGCTGGCAGGCTATAGTCCATGGGGTCACAAAAAGTCAGACATGACTGAATGACTAAGCACAGCTATGCTACACAGTAGGACCTTGTTGGTTACCCATTTTTTTAATTTACTTATTTTTAATTGGAGGATAACTGCTTTGCAATGTTATGTTGGTTTCTGCCATACATTAACATGAATCAGCTATAAGTATATATACATTCCCTCCCTCTTGAACCTCCCCAAATGATCTTTAGTGATCTCTTTAGTGTGGGAATAACTACCTAAACAATCTACTTAATGCCCCAGTGATACAGCATGCTTAGAAAATCAACTGGCATCACTCAATGGCCCCAAAGACACAATGTGATCAATGGACAAGAGAATGAGCTTGGTCCACCTAACCAAGGAGAAACATGTGATCACTTAGCATTTTCACTATAAGCCATGCAGCCTGGGTGGAAAACCAGGCAACCTTAGACTCATGGTTTGCCCTGGCATTATCATACCTGGAGACAAAGGCGAGCATCTGCTCTTTCCCAGCTCTCCTGGGAGCTCTCTATCTCCTCTCGTCTCTATCCTGAGAATCTCTTTCTTAGCCTTCCCTGTAACTACAAGTGTCACTCCAAGATTCCATCCTCCATCTATGAGTGATTTCATTACTGCTCATGATTTCAACCTCACCATGCTGATGGTTCTTAAAATTACACCTATCCAGATCGTTCCCCCAAGTATCACACTTCAAATGTTTGTTGGATTTTTCCCTCAGCATATCCTACAGGAACTACAAGCCCTACTGGTGAAAATTAGGACCCAACACCTTTCCCTCTGAATCAGCTCCTCCTGTGCTATTTACTATGCCAGTTGTTAGCAATACCAGCCACCAAATCACCAAAATTGGACACCAAGGAGTCATTTTGACTCTTGCTCTTCCCTTAATCCACCTCACCACTATCCACAATCACACTCATATAAGTTTACGTCCCTTCCTCTCCATACCTACCACTATGACATCTTAGTTTATTCCCATATCACATTTCCCAAGCTTTATTGCTTCCTAAATAAATTCTCCCTATACCCTGGAGGGGGAAATGGCAATCCACTCCAGTCTTCTTCCCTGAGAAACCCCATGGACAGATTTACAGGCAGTACCCTGGCAGGCTACAGTCCATGGGGTCTCAAAGAGTCGGACACAATTGAGCATGCACGCATGCACAATTTCCAATTCAGTCTCCAGAGTGATGGAAAAACTAAATCTGGTCACATCACCTCATTGCTTAAAGCCTTTTAAAGTCTCCCCTTTAGCTACACAACATACAGTCCAAGCTCACCACCATGAGGCGCAACAGCTTTCCTTTTGCCCGTATCTTCAGCCTCATTTATCACATGCCCGACTTACTTTCCACTTTATAATCTAGCGAAAGAAAACTTACGTGATGTCCATTATTGCCAAGTCTTCCTCTAAGCACTTTACATATATTAACTCACTAATTCTCACAGAAACCCTAGTAAGCAAGTTCTATAATTATCTCCATTTTTACAGATGAGGAAAGTAAAACACAGAGAAGCTAAATTGCTCATCCAAACTTACATACCTCACACACAGCAGAGCACCTGTCCCCTTCCAGACTCTGACCTCTGCCCCATTCTGCACTTCTTCTCCAGTGAGCGGGCCTGTTTTCACTTCTCCATGACGTGACTCATGCTCTAACTTCTGTCGGAAATGCTTCTGCTGCACCTGTGCCCAGGTCACTCCCACTCATCCCCCAGAGCTCAGCTCAGTCACCATCACTTGCACGAGCTTTGCCTGGCCTTTCTGTGCTCTTGTACTAGACTATGCACACTTCCAGCATATCACTTATCATCTGAGAATCAGCTATTAAGTGAGGGAGACATATTCTTGGGCTTCAAGGAATTAGTATTCTTTATTTTGCACCATATAGTGTCCAGAGGCATTCAATCAATGTGTGTTGAGTGAAGGATTAATAGTACCTGGATAAATAAAGAGCACCCTGCAAGAGTAACCAAGAGCCTTTCCTAATAAGAGTAGTAGAGCAACAAAAATGTCAACACTCACAGAATGAATCTATTAGCCCCTGCAGAAGGCTTACAAGAACCATAAGGCACACATGTGTGTGTACGTGTGTGTGTGTGTGTGTGTGTGTGTTGGGAGGTGGGGGAGGACAACATGTATCAAAGTAGGAAGAGATTAAAAATTGAAGCTGCATGTCCTCAGTCCTTGCCCAATGGGGTAGAGATATAAACTCCCATTTTATTCCCTCTACTTAGATATAAAGTGATAGAAAGTCTTCTCATCCCCATTATTTTTTAGCAGTCTTATTTATAAACTTTGCGTAATCCAAAATAAAATATTAAAGCTGCTTGATAGGCTCTCAGAAGTAACCTTTTGGCAAGCTCTTCTAGCACTTTTACTGCATCTTGGGTTTGTAGTCACAGCAAGTCAATATATGTTGTTTGTTGTTTAGTTGCTAACTCATGTCCAACTTTTGCGACCCTAGAGACTGTAGCCCACCAGGCTCCTCTGTCCATGGGATTTCCCAGGCAAGAATACTGGAGTGATTTGCCATTTCCTTCTCCAGAGGATCTTCCTGACCCAGGGATCAAACCTGCATCAGCTGCATTGGCAGGTGGGTTCCTTACCACTGAGTTACCAAGGAAACTCGATATATACTTCCAGATAAAATTTAAAGTTTACACTTAAACACTAGATGCTTAAAAGAACATCAGAGAATGGAATATTAAATAATACTACACCAACATCTGATATTAACTGTTGACTGGGAATAATACAAGCATTTAGGTGTTATAAAAATCTATCTTGAATTCGGTGAGCCTGGCAAGGAACAGAGACAGGATGTACTCCACTGGGGATATAGAGAAGGAGGGAAAATGTACGCTGAAGCTTGAAGGTGGAGTTGGGACAGAAAAAGATCTTGTGAACTGTGGGTTGTTATAATGTAAAGTGTGTGCAACAGATCTTATAGTCTAATAATTTAGAATAAATGCAAGAGTAATTGATTTTTTAAAATTGAAGCTATTAATACACAGTCTGTTAAGTAAAACTAAGTCCGCTTATAAGATGGATATAGGTTAATGGTTCAACAAATCCACATACAGTTTCCTAATAATGTTTTGATTCCAGCTACCTTTTTTAGTTTGTTTTTAAAGTTCTAATTTTTAAAGGCCTTCACGTATTATAAAATATATACCTGAACCCAGTGGACACAAAAGTAGTGACTCCAGGAAAGTAGCCCCCCTGTCACATGTCCCAAGACTGCCCTAGATTGAGAGCACTAGTATAACAAGTTCTCATGAAGCATCTGAATACTAAATATCAAGAAATTAGCTTTTGCCTAATAACCCTGCAGATGAAAACTTAGCACATCACTTGGCATTAGAAACATGGCTTGTCCTGTCAGCTGACCTAAGTCTCCTCTATAAGCATATAAGGGGCCTTTGTAAAGTTTTACCTTGCTCAAAATCAAAACTTTTTATTCTTCTCATTACTAGGCTCTGATTGCTATTTAAGACGACCCCCAAGCAATAGAAAGATCACCGTTCTAGGAGTCAGGAGACGTGAAGTCTAGGTCCAGGTCTCCCATTAATGACATGATTGTGGCCAACATATCTGATTTCTCTGCATCTTAGTGTTCTCATATAAAATAAGACATTTGGACTTAGAAATTTTAAGCTAATTTCAGCTCCATTTTAAGCTACTTGGAACCCTAAAGTTTATACTCTCAGAGAAATTAGTAAGAATCACACAGTAGAGCCACTTGGATGCATACACATTAACACACATATTCATACACACAAGAGAGTGAGAGACACTAAGCATTCATAAATATATTGGTTTTGCAATAATAAAAAATGTTACCTTTTATTCTGTGCATTATACACATAGGATAGGTACTATGGATATTTGAGAGGTATTACATTTGTTTAAATTTCAATTCTAAAATTGTTTATTTGGTAGAGCTTCTACAGATACACAGAAACTGAATGGCAATTTATGATTTAAACCATAAATAAAAGATTGCTTACTTCTCAAAGAATCATACAAGGTCATATTGTTCACAATAGTCTGGATATTCTAAAAAAAAATGGAGTAACAGGGGGCTTCTGGCACGGGAAAAACAAAAGGTGGCCCTGTGCCACAGTGGAGCGTAGAGTCCTCCTGGCTAATCCTGGCTAAATCCTGACTGGCACGCCTGCTGTAATGTATGTACTCACTGAACAATTGGCACCTGCCTATGGGAAACACAATTAAAGCAGGCACAAAATCCTATCATCATGATAAGCCCCGAGGAGTATTGTTGAGGGAGCTTAATCCACACAGAGAGATGATGAGGTAAGTGGAAGGGATCTTTTTATTTAGCTGTTCGATTTGCAGTGAATTGCATTTATTCATAAAGAACTGAGTCAAAATTTCTCAAAAAGTAAGTCATATACATCTTTAATACCTAAAAGCAATACAATTTAAACTGGAGCATGGTGCTAAAAGTTCCAAAAATGACTTTCAACAGAAGGAAAGTCATTTGCACATATCTACTGGGAAAAATAAAAATAAAAATTTTTGTGTGTCTTTTTAAAAAATCAATTTCAGTTTAATGTTTTAGGTCAACCCCAAAATAAAACATTGTACGAGTGAGTTTATTAGTGGTGAGTTTTCCATAAATAAAGTGCCATTTAAGCCATCAAATGAAATATAGAAGCAGAAACGTATCTTTCCCTTGGCAACCTAAATGAATTCTAATGAATTTAGTTGAAAATTATTATAATGTCTACTCAAAATAGACCAGAGGTTTAGTTTTCAGCCTTACTTTTACATTTGCATTGATTTTGGTTTCATAATTTTAAAAAGTAGAAGTATTTTATTATGAGACAAAATATCATTTTCCATAATTCAATTATTTGATTTTCATATGTACATTAATTTTTAAGAATTTTTGAAATTAAAACACAAAAACAACTACTGCCAGCAAATGAAAATAATCTCTAATAAATATCATAGATGTAGATTACTATTTACCAGTTTATTTGGTCTTCCATTTTCTCCCTACTGAGAAAGTGGCCACATAAAAAGTCTTTTTATTGTAACAAAACGCAATTCTTTTTACAATGGAGAATGACATCTGCCCCATTAAAGAAATACAAATTTTGACTAGACATATAGTGAAAGTGAACTCAACAGCTACAATATATTTTCTGAGAGAAAATACTGAAATCCCTCTTTCTCTGAATTTATTTTAATAATGACTGTTAAGGAGATTATCTTACCTGCAATGTTGGCTGCAGGTATGATTTTACTAAATGATAATCCAGTACTATAACTTAGAAAAGGTAGCAAATTTTATGGTCTCTTTTGCTATTATTTGGCAATATCCAAATATTTGTTATACATATACATAAATATATAAATACATGCTCATATCTATTCCACTGAATATATTTTTACTAAATATCATATTCAATTTCAAAATTTTGATTCAAGTAGATAATACTCTACAGAACTTGAATTTTGGTCACCTATAATACAGACCAATACAAAAATAAAGAAATACATAAATATATAAAGAAAGCTGAGCACCAAAGAATTGATGCTTTTGAACTGAATTGCTGGAGAAGACTCTTGAGAGTCCCTTGGACTGCAAATCCAACCAGTCCATCCTAAAGGAAATCAGTCCTGAATATTCAATGGAAGGACCAATGCTGAAGCTAAAACTCCAACACTTTGGCCACCTGATGTGAAGAACTGACTCATCTGAAAAGACCCTGATGCTGGGAAAGATTGAAGATGGGAGGAGAAGGGGACGACAGAGGATGAGATGGTTGGATGGCATCATCGACTCAATGGTCATGAGTTTGAGTGAATTCTGGGGGTTGGTGATGGACAGGGAGGCCTGGCGTGCTTCAGTCCATGAGGTTGCAAAGAGTCAGACACAACTAAGTGACTGAATTGAACTGAACTGATAATACAGACATATCATTTGTTACCTAAATTGGTATAACCGCCTCATTTCTCAAGGGCATTTTCGGGTCAACAGACATAATTACATTTCACTGTGGCACTAATCAAATTAGTTCTGTAGAAAGAAAAGGTAAAAATATTAAATCTAAAAGTAGTCTAACCCACCATAAGAGGAAGGAAGACTTTTTGGATATTTGGAAATTCAATTTATTACTTCCAAATTAATAATCCGGTTGTACCCAAGAATCTAAAATCTGTATATGGCATAGCACTAGCTTTTTAGAATGAGGATAGTTCATTACAGAAACTTTTTAGGACAACACCAAGAATAAAGGTATTTCAAACATCCAGGCAAATGTGAGTTAGAGTATGGTTATAACATCTTTTTCAAACCAAGGTATTCTGTCAAAAGTAAAAGTACCCAAATCACATGGACTTGTTGCTGTTACCTAAGAACTATCTTCACAAATCAGGCATGGAAGCCACTTGGGATTAGGCCATTTGGAAGAGTGTGGAAATGGACCTCCTATCCTCTCAAAAGGTCCAGGTTACTCCACGGCCAGGAGACAAATGCCTGTTTGGCCCCGTGTAATAGTGCAATCACTCCTACTGATTCTTTAACAACTGGAAAGAGGTCCCTGCTGTGTAATGAGATTATGGAACACATGATAGATTAGTGACCTTTCAAATTAGGACAAGCAACAGAAACTCACTAACAAATTCCTCCTTATATTGGAGAGGCTGTGTTAATAGTGTCAGTCATTTGACTAAAATAGCTGAAGCACAGATGGAAATACCAATGGATAAAGCTTCATTCTTCAGTGTTCCAGAGCTAAGACTAAGAATTCACCTCTGGCTTGGATATTATGAAAGCTTTTGAGAATTTTAGTCAACAACTACATAAAAAACATTTTCCTATTTGGATTTATATTTTTATTTTGAACTATTTTTGAAAAAATTCAATCAAAATAGCTTTTTAGATTCATTGGCCAATCAGTGAAGGCATATTGGTAACAATGGGTTTAGCACATAAAGAAACCTTTCTCTCTTTCATTCTTGGGTCCTGTCTTAATTATTTAAACTGCTCTATCAGCATATGAGGGGGTTTTGGAGATGGGCAAAATGGTAGGTTTGACCTCGGGTTACATCTAGGATAGCTACACAGATTCAGTCTTGGAAGTTTTCAATCCATTTAGATCAATTTCCTCATCTTTAATATGAAGATTATATGGTCAGCCACTCATTGAATAATTGTGAAGAGAAAATTAATCTATGCAGAACTCAGCACAGTGGCTAGCACCTAATACTATAAGCCCTCAGTACTTTTAATTATTGCTTTTTATTTATTCTTGCAAAATGTTGTTACAATGAGGTGAACTATTTTTCTTAATGAATATTTTTTCTATTATTAAATTGCTCAGTTTATTGGAAAAAGCATAATTAATTGACTTAGGCAAACATAAGTCATAGAGAACTTACTCCTCATGTGGATCCTCTACAAAAGAGAACATTTTTATTGAAGAGAAAGATAGTAATTAGGGAGGAATACTGATACATATATGTTTCAACAGAATATCCATTTCTTAAAGTGTATGTGTTGGGTAATGGATTTGGATTTACACATATCTAGCAGTATTCTCCTTCTCTGCCTCCCTTCAATCAACTACTCTTTAAGGTTAAGAATGAAGTCCAAGGTTTGAGCTACAGATAACTGGTCTATATGGAATATAGTGGCTAGACTAGCACTATGCCCTAAATAGCTGAGCAATTCAAACCAAAACCCAGTCACTATCAATCCTAAAACCCCAGTGTCATTATTGCTGTCGTTTAGTCACCCAGTCATGTCTGACTCTTTGCGACCCCATGGACTGCAGCACACCAAGCCTCCCTATCTCCCAGAGTTTGCCCAAGTTCATGTCCATTGCATTGGTGATGCTATTCATCCATCTCATCCTCCAATGCCCTCTTCTCCTTCTACCCTTGATCTTTCCCAGCACCAGGGACTTTTCCAACAAGTCATCTGTTCGCATCAGATGATCAAAATACTGCAGCTTCAGCATCAGTCCTTCCAGTGAATATTCAGGGTTGGTCTCCTTTAAGATTGACTGGTTTGATCTCTTTGCTGTCCAAGGGACTTTCAGGAGTCTTCTCCAGCACCACAGTTTGAAGGTATAAATTCTTTGGTGTTCTGCATTCTTTACGGTCCAGCTCTCAAAACCGACGTGACCACTGGGAAGACCATAGCCTTGATACAGGCCTTTGTCGGCAGGGTAATGTCTCTGCTTTTCAAAACACTGTCTAGGTTTGTCATCACTTTACCGCCAAGAAGCAGTTGTCTTCTGATTTCAAGGCTGCAGTCACCATCCGCAGTGATTTGGGAACCCAAGAAGGGGAAATCTGTCTATACTTCCACCATTTCCCCTTCTATTTGCCATGCAGTAATGGGGTCAGATGCTACAATCTTAGTTTTATTAATAGTTAGTCTTAAACTGGCTCTTTCACTCTCCTCCTTCACCCTTATCAGGAGGCTCTTCAGTTCCTCTTCACTTTCTGCCATTAGAGTGGGATCATCTGCTTATCTGAGGTTGTTGATGTTTCTCCCGCCTATCTTTATTCCAGCCTGGCATTTCTCGTGATGCGCTCAGCATATAGATTAAATAAACAGTGTGACAGCAGACAGCCCTGTCGTACTCTTTTCTCAATTTTGAGCCAATCAGTTGTCCCATACAGGGTTCTAACTGTTGCTTTTTGACCTGCATACAGGTTTCTCAGAAGACAGGTAAGATGTCCTGGTATTCCCATCTCTCTAAGAACTTTCCACAGTTTGTCATGATCTACACAGTCAAAGGCTTAAGCTCAGTATATGGACTTATTCAGAGTCTTAGGACAGACTGATGTATTACTCACAAACATTTTATTAATGTTACTCCAATACGGTTTTCAAAATAGTCTAAATTTATTAAAATAAATGGGTAATTGACATTAAGACTTTTCCTAATCACTACTATAAATTACAGGCTATGAGGAAACTGTTGCCAATTTTGGAATTCTCAACGTACAGATACAAAACTCTCCAAAAAGAATGTTACATATGTACTTTATTTTATCCCCATCACTTGTTTCATTTTGTTCTGAATGTTGTCCTGGGAGAACCAAATCCCTTTGTTAGAACTAGAGGGTAAACTCTGTAATGTAGATTCTATTCTAATATCAGATTTACTTGTTCAAAATGAACAATTATAGTACCTTGAAACCCATACCAAAAGAAAAAAATCTGCTGTGCAGATAAACTCTAGTTGCAAATGTACTGTATCCTGCTGAATCTACAAACTCTGATGCGTGTCTTCTGATATGGGTGGAAGAGGCCATGGGACATTCCCTCCATCCTTCTCCTTAACCTGTACTACACAGGATAAAGCATCATCAGGGCAGAGCAGCACCTTGACTTTCTATAGAGGATGGGAAGCTGACAATCATACTAAAAGTCATATTAGCTTTCTTCAGGAGATTCAGAAGAAACATCACAACCCTGAATATGACAAATCTGCCTCAACACTGTCACAGGCACACATCCCCAGTACATGCTGTGTGACCCAGCAATCAACAGGTGTGTGGCATACAGCCACATCAAAGTCCTGGGACAGAGGAATAATTCATACAGACACACTATGATGATAGCCCTCTCATCTGCATGCTGAGGCAGAACAGAACTGATTCCTATAGGCTATTTACCAAGTCTACTCTTTGGCCATTAAATACAAGCTTTGGAACAACTTTTCTACACAAATGATGATACATGATAAATCACACTAAGCCTCAGTTGCATACACAATTGTTAACTGGACTATACTACTACAGTTCTTGACAACATATGCATACCAAATTCCTCTTGTCTTTTGAATCTGACGGATTTAAGAGGGCACTGAAATGATTTATTGTGTCTTACATGGAAAATACTATACAATTGTAGCAAGTGAAACACATCTAACACAGATTTCACTGGATGTGAGTTAATGAAAGCAGATACTCAGACTCATTTTAATAAGCCAATAGGATGGATGGTTCTAACTGTATCTCTAAATTACTGAATATAAAGTGTCTGTACTTGTTCTAGTTTTTTTCTCTTCTTCCTGATTTTCATTTTAGAATATTGGTTTTTAGCTCTGTTGCCACCTCTCTGTGTAATGATTACAATGAGACAATGCTATAAAATAAGAGAGGAGGGCATCTTGCCACAACACCCTCTCAAATCAGGGCAAATATTTAGAACACCTAGGAAAAGGAATCTTTAGAGATACACATTTTATGAAAAGAGAACCGAAATCCGGACACAGAAAATACCAGACTTCTCATATATAGTTCTCATAATGTTTTGCTTTTTTAAAACTTTCAATAATTTTTTAAAAGTTAGAACACCCTCGTCTAAACTGGTTCACTTTGCCAGAGATATTTGTTGCTAAAGATCAGCATGACAATAAATGATTACATTAAAATACTTATAAAAAGGTATCACTTACTAGAACTTGGTGAAACATTCTAGAATGGTCCACGTTTCATTTTTAACTTCTTCAAACTTGCAAAATCCACACAGATCCTAACACTTATTTCTGTCTTCATAGTTTTACTTAGAATACTCCCTTACTTCTTCCTCTTCAAACCTTAAGTGTTCTTTGAAGTAGCAGTAGCTATTACTGTCCTTATTTTATGGATAGAAAGTCCAAGGCAGCTAGAGGTAAAATAATTGGCCATGAGTCACTCTGCCTGTCAGTGAAGATGGACAAAGACCAAGGGCAGAAACCTGTAGACAGACCAGGTAAGTGGGAACAAAGGAAAAAGTCATGAATTTCATAGTCGAAGATCTGAAAATACAACAGGACCTAGCTATGCAGAGAGAACTCAGAAGTATGCCAATACACAAAGCAGGCTAATGCACAACGGATATAATAATAACCAAATAAGAAAAGCCATTTTCAGCTAATATGCAAAATCTTAGAAATTCCTGTATAAGTGTTGTAGGTAGTTACAGTCCTGAGTTCACCATATCAGTATCTCTTAAGGTAAAGGCAGAAACTGATAATTCGGATAATTTATAAAAATGTTCTCAATGTTTATTTATTGGAATTTACTACTGACTACAGAAATAATGTATAAATATAAATATATATGGGGCAAGGCCTTCATAAATAAGTGACTAGAGATATAGAAGAGAAGGACACAGTAAAATTCCCCAAAGAAAATGGATTGCAAAATGCCAGCCCAGAACCAATCAAGGTTCAGAGCATTAGGACACGACAGCGAGAGTTCACTCCCAAAGTTTATAGCTGTGAGCTACCATCAATGTCTCAACAGTTTCTTAGTCTTTATTATTATTATTATTTTTTTTTTTTTGCTCTTTATTTTTTATTTTGTTTTTTATTTTTTTTACTTTACAACACTGTATTGGTTTTGCCATACATTGACATGAATCCGCCACGGGTGTAACTTGAAACTATATGGCCCACGTTGCTCCATCTGATTGCCTGTGTTCCTTCATACTGAAGTATTCATTGAAATCCAAGGCTTAGGGCTATTGCTCATCCACTCATACGGCTTACTGTTTTAACAAAATCACACTGATCTCTTGCTCTCCTCCAAGCTCTTACAGAATTAATTTTTGGCAATGTACAACATAATAATTATTATAACATAGGTTATACATATTATTCATATTATTCATAGGTTATACAATTCTCCAAATGGCTTATTTTTCAATAGAAATGTCTGCTCAACCAGATTATAAACTCAAAGGAAGGGTATCAAGCATCGACTTTCAGTTTAGTTAATACCACAGCATTTATTGCAGGACTATACACCTAGCAAACCATTGTTGAATTAAAGGAACTTTTCTATGCATAAGGAAGAAACATCTAAATTAAGCTGAGTTAAACAAGTTGATTCCTAGAAACTGAAGCTCGTTAAGTAACTGTTAGAAATCAAGGTCTTTGTCTTAATGAGCACAAACACAAATTAGTGGGTAGAAGATGATAGTTGTCTATGAGCTACCAGGAGGAAAAAAAAAACAGGTTTGGTAACTAACCATAAGCTTACCCTCTAGATTTAGGTGTATCATTAACTAGAACATTTCTTACTATCTCATTCCCTGGTGGCTCAGTGGTAAAGAATCTGCCTGCAATGCAAGAGACACGGGTTCAATCTTTGGGTCGAGAAGACCTCCTGGAGAAGAAAATGACAACCCCCTCCAGTATTCTTGCCTTGAAAATCCCATGGACAGAGAAGCCTGGTGGGCTACAGTCTATGAGGTCAGAAGAGTTAGACATGACTTAACGACTAAACCATCACCACCAGCAGCTTTAAAAAATTCACCCTCCCTGAAGGGTTGGAAGGCATTAATGGATTTCAAAGAAAAGAAATGCCCTATCATATTTACTTGGTCTCAAGTATACAAAAGACTTTTTTATATCAAAAAATTGTTTCATTTGGTAGCAATCCCAACTCTGACTTTCCAAAGTCAAAGGAAATTGAGATGGTAAATTTATTTGCTGTGATGAATCTGCTCAGTGCCAACTAAGATAAAAATAGTGATTTTGTTTCTGCTACTACAGAATGCAAGAAGGAAAGAAACACAACTGTAGACTCATTTATAATTTAGCATGTTCTAACAAATGCAGATTAAAGATCTTAATTCTATTTCAATATGCAATCACTTGTCTCTTTAGAAACTTTATCAAGAAGGAAAAAGAAACCTCAAACACTTCATAAAAGAGTACATGAAGAACAGTCTTCTATAGAATAATTACTGAGAATATCATGCTAACAAAGTTCCTCAAAAGAATAATTAGAACTCACATTATGAAAGTAGGATCAACTTTTTATGCTAGCTTAATCTAACACACCTAAACCACGTCAAGATACCTGTTTACTTTTCTTTGTTGTTTCATTCATTTTTGTGGATTTTCGAAGCTCAGTACATTGTCTGTGTAAACTGAAAGAAACATCTACACAAACATGCCACAAGATGTAATGGAAGCAAAATGAACAGGAAGAGAAGTCCTGCTTAGAAGAATATTTCAGAGAGTCAGGACAAATATCCTCTTTACATATTATTTCCAGGGATTAGAGTGGGCATTTTGGAAACTGTGATCAACTGATGAAAGATAGGAAGTAACATTGGGGGAAAAAATCTGGAGGATATTTTAGCAGAAGACGAAACTATAGATAGCTTAGAAGCTTTGCTAGAGACACAGGAATAGCTTAACATAGAATAACTTAGCATCTGGTTTGCATGGGAAAATGGTTCAAAATATGTCACTTCTTGATTAGTGGGGAAAAGGTCCATCATTTCTCTATCACTATCTCTATATGAAGCTTCTGAGTCTCCAGTTGCTAATCTACAAAACTGGGATAACAGTCCTCCGATAGGAGTTATTGTGAAGATTAAACGATATGGTGTATGTGAAGCATTCAAGGTTCTAGACGTAGAATAAGAACACAATAGGAGAAAAATCCTTTCTCTTCTCTTGTATCATTACTATTGCCATTTAGACTTAAAATAAATAAATGTAATAGCCAAGAAGCAATTTAACATATCTAACTGAAATTAGAGATTCTTCTTTCTAAAGGAACTCAGCTTGCTGACCACATTCTAAAGCAATGGTTCTAAACTCCAGCACACATCAAAAAAAGTGGGATGCCTATCAAAACTCACCAAAAATGATTGAGCGGATCTAAAGTGGATCCTAAGAATTTTATTCTTTTAGTAGGCAACCCAGGTAATTCTGGTAGCTGTGGTCAGCAGACAGCACTTTACTCTAAAAAGCACATTTTAGGATTAATTTTCTAGTTATTGCATATAAAATTAGCAGTGGAAAAAAAAAATAAGTATCATGAAGGCGAGTCCAAAGAAATGGAAACGAGTGACAGATATAGAAAGAAAATCATGGAATATCAAGTTGCACGGGATTTTTCCATCCAGTAAAAATATTTCCATCATCTCTGACAGATGGTCATTTTAAGTACCTTCACTGATGGGGAACTGCTGTCTTCCAGCAACACACACTGTTTTGGATTATAAACTAATGTAAAATAAAGGGTAAATAATAAGTTTTTGGAAAATTGAGGAAATGGGGTATTATTCTGGGAGAATTATACATTGAAGCCTTTCTAGTCCTGGTTGAACGAGATCAGGCACTAACTGAAATCAAAACTAATCTGACTGCCAGACAACTGCCAGAGCCAACACCCAAACACTGTATCTGCTACCTGATTCCACTAAAAAAGTCATGCTTGCTGTGGCTGCTATAAAAATAAACCTTTCACTAGGTTTGTCACTCATGCTTCAATGGCAGAATTTAAAATGGCAGCATTTCAATCATATGTCTGGCACTACTTTCATCTCTCCATTTAGGCAGTGGCAAGTAAACAGCAATAAAATTATATAAAATCAAAATAATGTTGCAATGCTTATAAATATTCTCAAATAATGGTCCAGGTCAAACCTTTTTAAATGAATATAAGGTATATATATAAAGCCATTTTATCTTACTATTCTGTTAAAAACAACAGTACACATTTATATTTTAACTTCATCTTTATATTGATTTCACCAAACAAGGAAAATAATTATAAAGCCATTTAATTATTTACTTGTTTTAGAAGAACTCACCAAACCTAGTGGCTTCAGATGGCTCTGCCATATGTGATTGATGTCTGGGCATTTCCATTACCATTTATGCAAATTACCTAAGGCTCTTGCAGCCTCTTTCAGGGCAAATCCATTGTAACGTCATTGACACAGAATTGAAAAGTGTGGAATGCTGCACATGAATATGGTCTTGGATTATTTTCATCTAATCTGCCAAAATATTATCTGGGATAAGAAATTTTTATAGAGTTGGTTGGGATTTAGAACAGGCTAAACACTCACCCTGATACATCACACAAGTGTCAATGCTTCCTTTTCGTTCAGGATACCAGGTGAGAACTCCAGCATTTCCATGTCCTCTTCTCCATTGAACGTCACTAGAACATCAACTCCAAATCTGTGCCTTAGCTAAGATTCACTGATATTTGTGTGAAATAATTGGGCCTTAAGGAAATTATTTTGATGGAGCATTAAATGAAAAAGTTTCTATGAATACTTTGGCAACAACACTATCTGATTTATTTTCTTTGGACACTAAGGAGCAGCCAATAATAAATACATCTGTCTCTCTCAAAAGCATCTTTGTGTACAAGCCTGAGAAAAAGCTATCACTGACATCCAGGAACTGGTCTGTTCCTATCAGCGTGACCTTGGTGTTCTGCTGCTGAACATAAATAATTTCCCAGAGCATCCCATCATCAGACCAGGCCACTATGTGACCGTGATGGAGAGGGACAAAAATGACACCACTCTCTTATCATGTCTAAACACAGACAAAACATGAATACTGTCCAAGCCACAAGATTCCAGACTTCTGAGAGACTGCCACTTCTTTACTGATTCAGCTTTAGTCTGCTCTCCTAGAGCTAAGATTTACTGGGATACACAATCATAAAACTGCCCCTGCTTCCTGAGAACACCCAACCCAGAGTGAGTCCTCATTTTCTTGGACCCTCCTCCAGATCACTCATTCAAGGCCCAAATCTAATGGGTCATCTCACACTCAGTTCCCCATGATGAACATCCATCCTCAGCGCAATGGGCTGTAATCCCAGCACACCTAACCACATGTGTGCTCCTGGTGGGCTTTGCAGGAGAGCACCAACAAACTCAGTGACTGAAGTCAGAACAGACATTCTTAACAAAAGCTAAAAGAATTTCTAACTTCCAGATACTCACTAAATTTCTAATACAAAATAAACTTGAGTGTATTTTCTCACATGGTGGGTTTTATGGCAAAGGACCCTTTAGTTTTGACCCTCAGAAGAGTTACTTTTGTGAGCCGTAGAATAAACAGGTGGATTGTGCTCATCTGTTAAATATTTACTTGAGGAAGAGGCATATTTCCAAAAATTAAGATTCAACATATTAGATCAACACCCAGGCCACAGTGAGCCTGGAGGTCTGTAATCCTGGATACTGTATAGAATCCTATAGAGGATTCAATAGAAACCTCTAGTATAAAGCAGACAACTGAATTAAAGTGATATACGGCATTGACTTTGCTCCAGTTCTTGTTTTTCTCAGATTTCATCCTTTTTTCAGATTTCATCCTTATTAGGGATGCTTATTTCTTGATTATTATTTCCTCATCAAAGCACATTTAATGGTCTGTTGAATTTAGCAGGAGAGAGGGATGTCTGGTGTTTTCTGGCTTGGACAATTTAAAAGTTTCTAAATATTAAATTAAAGTTGCCTGCTGGGCAAAAGATGTGAAGCAGGACTCTGAAGACCTAGGGTACATTTCTGTAAATCTCAATAATTTGTATGAAATCAAAAGTTTCCGATTTTAAATATAACTTGTAACATTTTGAAAAATGACTATAAGCCTTTGCAAAGTACCAATAGTATATTATGCCTCTCTAAAATAATCTCCATAGTCTCTCTATATAGACTTTGCTTTTATATGCTTTATTCCAATAAATAATTTCCACTTAAGGGAACAGCAACAACACCTAAAAGTTACTGTCAATAATATATTAAATACTGCTCAAACAATACTATATACATTATCTTTAACCCTCACAAAATACCAAAAAGGATTCACATCTTACAAATGAGGACCTGGATCAGAGAAATTAGTGATAGGCTCCAAACATAATACGAAAGGATAGAATTAAGATTACAACCCACTTATGTCGATTTACCAAACTGAAGGATCTTTATGCGTGTGTATGTGTGAATGTGTTCTTTTTAGATGAAATTACTTTTAATACTCAAAATTTACTATCTTAACAGTTCATTTAATATATGCCTATTAATGTATGTGCAAACATACACATATTCAAAGCTTGCTATCAGTTGCTATCATTTTGACTGCAAGTGTGGAAGAGAATTTATTCTTAAAGTGAATATGTTTGAGAAAATGGTGGAGCTTTAAAAAGATTATAGTTATCACATATGATGATTTTCTCTCCTCTATCCCCTCAAACACTTTAAGATGGCTTTGGTTGTATGAATTTAGTATCATCACTTAGAGCTTAAAATCTCCTTGAGATACATTCTCAAACCCTTTAATAGTTCTGAGTATATTGTTTCTAATATAGGCCAGGCCCTTCAGAGAGAAATTAAGAGGATTTTGGAATGATATTGTGAATTCAAGCAAAAATTCCCTTTTTCCTTTTCCCTCTCTCTTGCTCTCTTTCTCTTTTCTAATTGTTTTCTTTTAATGTTGATCAGTTAGCTAACACTATAAAAGTGGTTGGGGTATCCAGAATCTTTAAGTACAAAAGCATATTCTACCAATGTTCCTGCCTGCCCTGAATTATCCTTTTGCCTTTATCAGATTGCATCATTATCCTCATGCTATTATCTAAAAATTGTCATAGGTGAGCATACTTATTTTTATCAAATTACATGGCATTGTACAAATATACTAACCCCTTGTTTGCTTATACAGTGATCTTTTGATATCAGAGGTTTTGAATTTTTTTAATTATGAGACATTTAGTACATCACAGATCTATCACTTCAAACACCATGTAATTTCTACATTATTAAAATAAAAAACATATTCACTTCTTCAAGATACTTATTTTTTTAATCTGCTCATTCAAAACCCTAAACCATCTAGCACTGGAATCCATTTACATTAGAATCACAGACCCGGCCCATATTATTGACTCAGGAAATAAAAGATTTTAGGAGACTATTTAAAAGGCATCTCTTTCAGAGGTGGAGCTCAAAGAGCTCTGTGAGGCTGCAACAGTTTACCAGGAGTCAGGCCATAAAGAAAGAAGTGCTGGCATTGGGTGGGGCCGAATAGTTTGCATCTTTTCCCACTGTTTCTCACTGGTATCATTTCCATGATAATCACAGATGTGGGAATGTACGCCAGGGTAAGAAATCCTACATATTGCTCTGTGTGCCCAATACCCCCTCCCCCATAACACTGTTAGCTGTTTACCTTAATCAATGAAAGAGCTATCACATTAATGTCTGGGAAAACTGCAGAGGAGCTAAGCAAACCAAAGAAATATCACGGTGGGGATCAAATTTCTCCTGTCACAACAGTCTTTTCTCCTTAGGAAGAATACACCTAGCACAGAGGCAAAAGGCATTCGCTGTCCAGCCATCTCAAGATCACCACGGAGCAAACACATCTGGCCCCAAATCTTCCTTCTGCTCCACATTGCTTAACCCATTCCTTCCTAAAGAACTCACCCATTCCAAAACATAAAATGACTCTCTCTGTACCCAGTTACTGCCAGAAGCATCTGTGGCCACAAATACGTATGCAGAACACACCTTAACTCTGTGCTCCTCACCATGCTCCAGTCAACCTATCCATTATGAACCCCAGTTCTTTTCCTCTTCTCAAAAAGCAGCAGCTTGCACCTGCCTCTTTAAAATGCAATGCTTGGCACAGTTTTGGTCTCTAGTTACTCATAACGCTCCACGGTTTCTACAGCCTCACTAATATTACATACACACACACACACACACACACACACACACAACCACACCTCTATACGGCAGCAATTTACCTTTTTGGGTTTTTTTCTTCTCTGACTACTGCCATTGAACTTCTCTCCACTGTCGCTTTTCTGAGCTGCATCTTCGTTCATCATTTTGAACAGTTTGGAAAGAAAATAGCTCTGCCATTAAACCCTGCCGCCGGCACAGACCACTAGCGAGTATGCACTTACTGGAGGAAAGCAGGCGGAGGACGAGGGGTGGGGAAGGGGCGCGCACTGGGAGGGTGAGGACGGTGACGTTGCCATGGCAGCAGCTGCCACAACTGTTTATCTGACTGCATTGTTAAATCTGATTCAACCAATTACCATCAGGGACCGGTTACAATGAAGAAAGCCTTAAAAAAAAAAAAAAAAAACCGCCAGGGACTCGAATGATTGGGGACTCTGCTGGTTGGTTTTTGACACACCCGCAATTCGATCGGCTTTCCACCCACACGCAAAACCTGCACTTAATTTTCTTCCTACAGGTACTTCAACACCAAGCAGACACAATGTGTAATGAGAAAACTGTGACATCCTTGAATGCGTCTCTGAACCTGAAGAGGTACATTTTAGCTGGTGAAGAGGCTACTCGATGAAAAGGGTTAGCCATTATTATTCTAAAGTTAAGGTAAGCTACATTTTTAAGATGTTCTTCATTTGATTCCAGATGATAATCTTTCAAAACTCAGCTCAAAGATGATTTCTGTTATAAAGCCTTGTGAGCAGGCTCCCCAGCAACCAGGTAGCTCAGACCACTTCCTCTTCCTTGCCTCCTCCTTCCCCTGAACTGTTCTGACATAGCACCTGTAACAGCTTATCCAGCTGTTCACCCAGCTGTCTATTTTTGACAGGCCAGGAGCTTCTTACAGCCAGAGATATATTGCGTGTGTGTGTGTAACATAAATATAAGAAAGTTGTAGAGCTGAAACATTTTATAGCTGATCTTAAATGTCTTCTTAACCTAATTCTCTCTACTAACTGATGAACAAAACATAATTCCTGCTCTCCAGGAGTTTATAAAGTTCCAGAATTCTTCTCGATGAGAAAAGAAATCAGCGTTTGTTTTTATAACAAAAAAAAAACAACTTCACCTATTGGATTGTGGTGGCCATATTTGTATATTGAGGTGGTCACAATTTGTTGTAAATTGTGGATACAACCAGAGCCCAACATGTTTTGTACAAACACACACAAGCACATACTTAACACTCATCTCTATTCCTAGAAAACGAACTCAAAGGATAACACAAAGAATACTTAAATGTAAAAAATGGAGTAAAGGATTAAATCAGTGAGATTTTATATATATACACTTTGAAAACTGAAGGCTCCTATATAAATGTGTTGGAGAAGGCAATGGCACCCTACTCCAGTAGTCTTGCCTGGAGAATCCCACGGACGGAGGAGCCTAGTAGGCTGCAGTCCATGGGGTCGCTAAGAGTCAGATACAACTGAGCGACTTCACTCTCACTTTTCACTTTCCACTTTCATGCATTGGAGAAGGAAATGGCAACCCACTCCACTGTTCTTGCCTGGAGAATCCCAGGGACGGGGGAGCCTGGTGGGCTGCCATCTATGGGGTCGCAGAGTCGGACACGACTGAGTGACTTCACTTCATATAAATGTGTTATTGTAATCATATTATTATTATAAATATAGGTACTTTTCAACTCAGAAAAATCTACCTTAAAAATGTTTCCTATAGGAAAATGGCTACCAAAATTGGGAATTTGTCTTTCCAGTAAACACAGAAAGAAAAACACCTTCTCTCCCCACTGCTGTCGGGGCTGCTCACTCCTGAGACCCTGGCCACTTCCTCATCTAGTGGCAGCCCCTCTCACTGCCTCTCACTATCACCACCCTCCTTCTGCTTGAGCAAACCCGTCCCTCATGATTCCTCAGATCCCACAGACAGGACAGAGGCAACGGAACTCTTTTTTCCTAAATGAAATCCTACAAGAACTTCTACAAAAGCCTCAAAAGCCTAACCCCCACTGTTGTCAGAGCCCACGCCAAAATCCCTCACAATATCCCCCCATTCCTTCACTATCTCCTCAGCCAGCTCTTCACTCATTCCCTCACCTGTTCCCATAGTAACCCCTTTTTGACCTTTCTTAGGAGCACCCTCAGCCTGCAAACTGTATTAATTTACTCAATAAATGTTTATTGAATGCCTATCATGTGGTAGGAATTAACCACTAGGGAGACACTGTCCTAATCTCCAGGGATACAATGGTGAACAAAACAGGCAATGTTTTTTGCAAT
Source organism: Capricornis sumatraensis (assembly GCF_032405125.1). Lineage (NCBI taxonomy): Eukaryota > Metazoa > Chordata > Mammalia > Artiodactyla > Bovidae > Capricornis > Capricornis sumatraensis. Next base: position 15,365,473 of record NC_091075.1, read on the forward strand.
CATGGTGCTTATATTCTAACAGGGAAAACAGAGAGTAAACACAAATAACAGTGCTAAGAGCTATTGGGGGGGTGGGGGGGAAGTAGGGTAAAGAATGATGGGGAACAGATGCTATTTTAGATAAGCTGCTGACAGAACAGTCTCTAGAAACCTGAATGAGGTTAGGAACCAAGCAAAGCAATTATCTGGAGGAAGAATATGTTTCCTTATTGCATTAAAAACGAACTTTAGGCCCCTATTATATGCCATGCAATGTGTTAGGTTCCATGTGGGATTTATAGATAGATGCTAATCTTGCCCTCAAGGCAAAGAGAAAAGCAGTTCAAAAGTCCTGAAATGGGAATTTCTTGTCAAACACATTAGAAAAACTATGATACTCCAAAAGGGGAAAAAAAGGAAAAAGGAAAACTTTTCCAGAAACTGGATCTATAGGAGAGATATGTTATTAATACCCTTTATTCGCCTTTGATGCCAGAATGTGCTTTTCAATCAATGGGTTTGGTAGCCCAATTGGGAACCTAATCATTGTTTTTATATCATCTCTGCAATGTAAATCACAAACAGATGTACTTCATATTTCATTACTTCATGAATCAGCAACGTTTGATTGTGTTTGAACCCACCTCTTGTAACACTGCCTTCTCTCTCAATATCCAAATACATAGTACACAGCTTGGACACACACCCGCGGGCCTCCGATTTGGACACTGTGTGCTTCTTCTGAAATGCTAAGCCTTTCCATAATACACTGTCTTTACAGAGTGAAAGTAAAGGACACATACTAGACCAGCATACCACAGAGGTAAGCACCCATATCCAGAGTGTTAAATAAACCTCTCAGCAAGTAGATAACAGGTGCTAGTAGTATTACATGCATTACAATATTAGAAGGTGAATTTTATACACATAGAGGTTATCAGCAACGTGTTATAGCATTGTGAGTGTGTGGATTTCTCTTTTGAAGCTTTCAATCAATTTCTCTGTGCCTCTCTAGTGGACACTCTTCCCTTTCCAATCTTATAGTGCAGTTTTTGTGGGCATCTGTCCAGCTGGACATGAAGCTTCTTGAAGGCAAGACTACTGTCTTTGCATTCCACGTGGAACCTAAGACATTGGATGGTATATAATAGGGGCCCATGGCTGATTTTTAAATGCAATAAGGAAACATTTTAAATATTTACCATGAATTTATACTTTTGGCTAAACTTCCAGTGGGTAAATTCTTCATATTTTGTGTACTTTCTGACATCTAGGAGCTAAGCATGATTTCAAATAAGATTTTTAAAGATATTTGAGAAACTAGAGTTGCAGCACGTATAATAGCAGTGATGAGAGTATCTTGAGAGCCCCTTGGACTGCAAGGAGGTCCAACCAGTCCATCCTGAAGGAGATCAGCCCTGGTGTTCACTGGAAGGACTGATGCTAAAGCTGAAACTCTAGTACTTTGGCCACCTCATGCAAAGAGTTGACTCATTGGAAAAGACCCTGATGCTGGGAGGGGTTGAGGGCAGGAGGAAAAGGGGATGACCGAGGATAAGATGGCTGGATGGCATCACCAACTCGATGGACATGAGTTTAAGTGAACTCCAGGAGTTGGTGATGGACAGGGAGGCCTGGCGTGCTGCGATTCATGGGGTCGCAAAGAGTTGGACACGACTGACCTGAACTGAACTGAACTGAACTGATAGTACCTTACATTTTAAAGCATTTTACAATTTATATACTTTGTAGCTCCAAAATGGAAGATCCATAAAGACTGAGTTCTTTGCTCACTGATCTATCCTGAGGGCTTATAACAATACTGGCAGATGAAATAATTATTTAATGACTGTATGGGGCTCTCACAACCACACAGGGAAAAAGATTAACATCAATACAGGGAAAAAGATTAACATCAATACAGTGCAGGTGAAAAAAGTGAGGTAAAAAGCAGTTTGGGTGACTTTCCCCAGGTAACAAGGTTAATAAGATACAGAGCTCAACGTCTCCTAATTCTAATGTCACTATTCTTTTATTAAATCGTGGCTTGCTTCAACAAAGAGCAGCCACTTAATAAAGTACAGTAAGATGGAAAATGCCAAGAGCAGAAACCATAGTCAGATGACAATGATCCAAGTAGAAAAAGGAAATCTTTATTAGTTTTATTTTAAGCATATTTTATAAGCATGGAGTTTTAGAGCTAATTATATTAATTTTAATATGCCGAGTATGTTTTATTAAGCCATTTGAGTTAACAACATTACAGAATCTGACATATATACATACTCATACATTATAGCATTATTTGAGTGGGGAGAATTTCCCTGAAATGTAAGCAATTGTGTCTTAAAGATAGGTTATCTTCCAAAAGTTTGTCAGTTAAAGTTGCCTGGTGTTAAAAATATTTTTTTTCACAGAAACAATGCTATCAATAAAGGCTTAGTTCTCCAAAATTCTCAAAAATCTTTCCTACTCACTATACTTGTAGTAGAGAATCTTAACAACTAGGCAGAGATTGGACAGTGGTTCATCAGAAAATCTCTTTTCCTCCTGGCCAACTAGACCACTGTCCTGGGTTGAACTGTCCCCTCTTCCATAAAAAAAAAAAAAAAAAAAAGGATTTATGTCCTACCCTCCAGCACCTGTGAATGTGACCTTCCTTGGGAATAGAGCCTTTTGTGAATAGAATCATGTAAAGATGAGGTCATGATGGATTAGAGTTAGACTTAATCCAATGACTGGTATCCTTATAAAAGGGGAGAAATCTGGGCACAGAGACACATAGCAGGAAGACAGCCATGTGAAGACTGAGGCAGAAATAGGAGTAATACGGCTGCAAGCCAAGAAAGACCAATTGCCAGCAGCCACCAGAAACTAGGACGAGGTAAGGAAGGATCCTTCTCTAGAGCTTTCGGAAGGAGCGAGGCTCTAACAGCACCTTGATTTCAGACTTCCATCCTCCATAACTGTGAGAGAATAAAGCTTTGTTATCTTAAATTGCTCAGTTTGTGGTCCTTTGTTATGGCAATCCTAGGAAACTAATACAACCACATTTACCAGCCACCCTGGCAAATGCACCCAGGCATATGACTTGTTCTAGCATTATGGAACACAAGTCCATGTGCCCACTCCACAATGAGGTCAAATACTAACACTAAAACATCAGAGTTACAGCGGGGAAAGGTTTATTGCAGGGCCACGCAAGGAAACAAGTGGATCACGCCTTCAGTTGAGTTCAGTTCAGTCGCTCAGTCCTGTCCGAATCTTTGCAACCCCATGAACCGTGGCACGCCAGGCCTCCCTGTCCATCAGCAACTCCCAGAGTCCGCCCAAACCCATGTCCATTGAGTTGGTGATGCCATCCAACCATCTTATCCTCTGTCGTCCCTAGCTCCTCCTGCCCCCAATCTTTCCCAGCATCAGGGTCTTTTCCAATGAGTCATGCCTTAAAAACCCCAAACTACCCAAAAGCTTTCAGCAAAGCCCTTTTATAGGAAAGGTGAGGGAAGGCTGTGGTTAGTTGTTGTAAACTTTTTGGTGTCAGATCCTTTGTTTTTGAGGTCAAGTCACAGCCAGGTCACGATGCTCTGTTCACCTCCACCAAAACAAATGTTATGCTCTGTAGTGAGCAGAAAGGGCAAGGTCCTGAGGCTCAACTTTTACCCTCTGAGGTCCAGTTTTCGTTTAAGATGAGGGGAGTCCCTGTACAGACCAGTTACCCTGTCTGAAAGCATTCATTCAGCACCCAGTCTGGGTCCTCCTGCCAGTGCCCAGGCATGACTAAAGAGGCACATCTCAACTGGTGGCACCCTCAGGATCCCAGACCCTTCCCAGTTGTCATCACTGAGGGAGCAAGGTGCCCAGAACTCAGCTGGCCCTCAGGCTTTGCATTTCAACTGGAGAGAATCATTTGTATAGAATTAATAGGAATACCTATTATAACAAATACCAATCAGGTTAATTCCCAGCTCACAACTGCCATTCTTTGAGAATAGCCCCAACCATAGAGGTGGGCCTGAAGTAATGCTATGCAACATCCTTGCAGTTGAGACAAGGACCACTTGTTGTATGGTCGCCCCAGTCAGGCCTGTAGTAACCACTTCATCCTAGGCCTGAATGTTTCAACCAGTCTACCTGTCCACAGGCTGATTATTGCCCCTTGGAGGTATCCAAGTGTGATCATGCTTGTGTGTTTAGTCGCTCAGTCGTGTCTGACTCTTTGCAACCCCATGAACTCTAGCCTGCCAGGCTCCTCTGTCCATGGAATCTTCCAGGCAAGAATACTGGAGTGGGTTGCCATTTACTTCTCCAGGGGATCTTCCCAACTCGGTGATCAAACCTGCCTCTCCTGCATTGGCAGGTGGATTCTTTACAACTGAGCCACCTGGGAAGCTCCATCCAAGTGTGATACCTGACCCTTTTAGCTTAGAATATATACTCAGGCTTCCCTGATGGCTCAGATGGTAAAGAATCTGCCTGCAAAGCAGGAGACCCGGATTCGATCCCTGTTTCTGGAAGACCCCTGGAGGAGGGCATGGCAAAAACTCCAGTATTCTTGCCTGGAGAATCCCATGGACAGAGGAGCCTGGCGGGCTACAGTCCATGGGGTCGCAAACAGTCATACATGACTGAGCAACCCAACAACACCAACAAAAATTAAACTTCTGGGAGGAAGTGAGAAGACGGCAATGGGGAGACATCCTGCCTAAAACACAAGAAGAAAGAGACCTCCTCTTCAGTGAAGATTTATATTTAGGAAAGGCCTCAAAGAAAAATTTTGGAAATCCATTTCATTTAACAAAGAAAGAACAAGACTCAGGAAGATTAGAAGTTGTTCCCAAGCTTTTATGACTAGTTAGTAGCCGAAGGAAGACCAGGATCCTGGACTCACGCCACCTCACTGAGCAGCCTTTATACCATGGTAATCTTCACATGGGTGCACTTAGAAAGCTGATGTCAAATCTTAGCTATCTTTATTATTTACAGAAGATGTAACAGAAATCAGAGAGAAATTAGTTCACTGAACAACCACGACTCTCAGGGAATGATTGGAAAGAAAGACCCTTGTTTCTCATGTAAAATGGTATGTGTTCAGCCTGGATTGAAGCAGGTTTATTAAATGTTTCATTGAGATGTATCTTGAAGCATCAGCAACAACTGATTAGGGACCTAATTCTTCCCCTTTAGGGTTTACCAAAGAGATATTTGATTGCTAAATATACCATGTCCAGCATAAAAAGGAGCTTTGGGAACCCCCGGCAAACAATTTGAGTACCTCACTTCACCTGCAAAGTGAAAGTGAAAGTTACTCAGTCATGTCCGACTCTTTGCAACCCCATGGACTATACAGTCCTTGGAATTCTCTAGGGCAGAATACTAGAGTGGGTAGCCTTTCCCTTCTCCAGGGGATCTTCCCAACTCAGGGATCAAACCCAGGTCTCCCGCATTGCAGGCAGATTCTTTACCAGCTGAGCCACAAGGGAATCCCAGAATACTCGAGTGGGTAGCCTAACCCTTCTCCTGCAGATCTTCCTGACCCAGGAATCAAACCAGGGTCTTCTGCATTGCAAGCAGATTCTTTACCAACTGAGCTATCAGGGAACCTGAAGAACCTAATTATTAAAATTAGCGTGTGTGTGTGTGTTCAGTCATGTTGCAACCCCATGGACTATAGCTCACAAGGCTCCTCTGTCCATGGAATTTTGCAGGCAAGAATATTGGAGTGAGTCTCCTTCTCCAGGGCATCTTTCCAACCCAGGGATCAAACCTGTGTCTCTTGTGACTCCTGCATCGGCAGGTGGATTCTTTACCAATGAGCCACCTGGGAAGCCCGAAAATTAGCATAGTGATTAATTACAGTCTCATTTTACATCAATATCAGCTACAATACTTTAGATCAAAGGCAGAATTTTATGCGCGAATAACAAAATACGGGTGAGCTCACCATGTACATGTCCCTCTCTAGGTCAGTTTTTTAGGACGCACTGTTATCTGCTTGCTCATAGGGTGACTCTGCTCAGTCTCCAGTGATATGAGTTCTTGAAAATAGCTGTTATAATTGAGTTTCTCTGCAGATGCAAATGGTACATTCGGGCAGGCTGTGTCCTTGACAGACATTTTCCCAGTGCAATTTAACTTTATTACTGTAAACATTTTAAACCTTAACCTAACCCAGCTTGAAAATAAGTTACAACAATTTTTTAAACTACAAAGAGAAATCGTGTGGCCATTGAGAAATACCCCACATTAAAATAATCCAGAGGCTTAAGTCTCATACAAATATAAATCATATTTTAGAAGTTGTGTAACCACAGTGGTCACAAGTGACAAACCACAAAGAATTACAGTGTTAGAAGGTAATTTAGAGACTATTGTATCCAGCTCCTTGCTTTTAACAAGAAAACTGAAGCCCAACTTTGTATGCTACTTACTGAATGCTGTACCTACAGTTATTAGCACTTCAAATTCAACTTCAAGTTTTCTCATTCCTAACCGAGGACTGATATCTTCCAGTGGGGTGTCTCTTTACTAAAACAGACTTCAAGAAGCCCTCCCTCCTCAGCAAACACATAGGCCCAGTGATGGCCCAGTTATTCAAAGAACAGAGAAAAAATTATATGATTCCTTATACACCAGGCATAAATGTTTCAGGCATGAGAAGTAGAGAACTAAATGAGACAAACTATTTTCTAATGTTGCAAAATATCCCAAGTTTGGACCAGAGTTTAGTATAACATCTACTATTACAGAATCACAGGAGAGGGCAAAGGAGGAATGTTTCTTCCCACAATGTTGCTCTTCTCCAAAGACTAAAAAAATGACAGAAAATTAGTGATACTATGAACTTTAAAGCTTCAAAGAGACTTTAAACAAATGGCTATAATTTAAAAAGGCAGATGAGAATGAATTATTAATGAATGACCACTACTATTCCATCCATTTAAAATAAGGTCAAAGTGAAGAGTTTATATCTATTAGTGCTCTGACTTGTAACTACCATCCTGTCCAGATTGATGGTATTCCAAATATTTATTGCTGTTGCAAACTACCTCATAAACTAAGTGGCTTAAAACAATGGTTCTATTTGGCTCACAGACTTGTGGGCCTGGGGTTCAGGAAGCGCGCAGCTGACGGATCCATTCGCAGTCATGCGGTATCAAGTGAGACAGCTAGGGCTGGAGGCCCCACTCCCACAGTGTCATCCTTACTTGTACATCTGGTACTGACTGGTCTCTCTATCCACATGGCATTTCATTTTCCAGGTCGCACAAGGCTGTGGCTTCTCACTGTATGGTGGTCTCAAGGTAACTGTATCCTTCTGTGACAGCCGGCTTCTAAGAAGTAGGCTGTGGAAAGTGCCAATTAAGGGTGCTACCATATTGTAATGCAGTCACAAGGCCAGTCCAGATTCAGAAGGTAAAGAAATGGACTCCACTTCCTGATGAGAAGGGTGGCAAGGTCACCTGACAGAAGACCATATGGGACCATTTTCCAAGCCATCTTGGAAAATGCAACCTGCCGTAGACGGCTGGCAAGTAACGTAGGCAATGTGGCAGATGAAGTACAAGGGCTGATTCTGCACACTATAAACACAAGGTCTTTTCCCAAATGAACACACTCTGCTAGCTATAAATGCTGTGTTCTGCATTCTTTCATTTATTTTATTACAAAAAGTCATCAATATTAATTTCTGGAATGATTAACTATATATTACTGAGTCAAACTGGACTATTTCCTCTTAAAGCAAAGTCTTCTGTTGATCATTGAAGATGAGTCTCACATATGACACTTTCTGACTGTGACCCACTGTGGCTAATAAATTCACAGGAAGTATTTTGTATACTTGAAGTGCAGCTTGTTTTGTGCTTCCTCTTTTTACTCTTTCTTTCCATTCTCCTTGACCTCTCACTCACTCTTACATCCATTCTATCCTTCCATATAATATCAATGTGCCTCATAACAACCTTAAATTTCACAGTATAAAAAATATGATAATAAAAAAGCTTAAAAAGAAAATGAAAATATGTTATAGTTTAGAATTAACTTCAGCTAATGTCTAAAGAGGGATTGGGGGCAGGAGGAGAGGGGACGACAGAGGATGAGATGGCTGGATGGCATCACTGACTCGATGGACGTGAGTCTGAGTGAACTCCGGGAGTTGGTGATGGACAGGGAGGCCTGGCGTGCTGCGATTCATGGGGTCACAAAGAGTCGGACACGACTGAGCGACTGAATTGAACTGAATGTCTAAAGAGAAAGGTATGCACTGCACCCATATTCGTTGTTTAAATCCTATAAATAACTGGAGACAAGATTATTAACTTGTTAACTGCACAGTTACTACAGCCCAAAATTTAGTCTGTAGGGCTGATATATATAAATGCTGGATATTATATTTGTTCAGGGCCCTAACAAATTCTAAGTGTCTAATGGGTTTTCTTTATCAATCTATATTCTTAGTGTTCTATTCTAATTAGGCCTCAGATTTAGTGTTTATGGCTTGGTGGTAAAACTAAAACAGACAGTATCTATTTTAATTATTCAATCTGCTTAACTACCAAGAGCAAATTGTGCCTTGGGTCTTGATAGTATAGTGATAAGCTTAAGTGAAAGAGAGTTTCCAAATTCAGGTAGGAAGAAAAATCTTCCTCAAGGAAGTTTTTTGCAAAATTCAGGAACCAGGGTATAGTCAATCCATCCATTTTGATCACACTGACTATCTATATAAATTACTATATAATATTTACTTGCCAGTTGATCCTGCATAAATGTCCCAAAATAACTTTTTTCACTATGTCAATTCACACAAACCTTTAGAATATAACAAGAATAATGTATTCAATGCTCTATATGTTGTAAAGGGTGAAAGAAAGTGTTATTTCACAAATGCTTCTATCAGTGAATCCCAGGATATTAATGCCACACTTGGATCTATGACTATTCTATCTAAAATTATAGAAGTCTCAACAAGTAAAAACTGATATACAGCACTTCAAATTTCCTTTCAGTTCAGTTGCTCAGTCGTGTCCGACTCTTTGCAACCCCAAGGACTGCAGCATGCCAGGCTTCCCTGTCCATCACCAACTCCCAGAGCTTGCTCAAACTCATGTCCATCAACATGATGGACAAATTTCCTTTACACCTAGGCAAATTTCCTTTATGCCTAGGCAAATTTCCTTTATGCATAACCAATTATCAGACTTTTCCAAGGTCCATTAACCTCTCTACCTAGAAACTGTTAAGAATTGTGAAGGGTCTGAGATCCTACTTGCAAGCTAATAAGTTAGCCTGCTACAGGTTCATGGATGTTGGTAGAAGATATGAAATTCCTGGGTCCAAGACAAAGAACTTTATTACTCATGGCATAGCAAGCAGCAGGGACATCAATATACTTGTGTCAATTTTCCTTACTATCAATTTTCACAGAGGCTCAAATGCATACCTGCACACTCAATGGGTTATACACAGGAGAGGAACTCTTAGGATCCTGAATCTTTTATAGCAGACAATAAGCATATCTGTACTTTGCTCCACAGGGAGTCATTATCTTTATTATACTGGATAATAAGCAAGTCTGATCTTTGCTCTGCTATCTTCTAGGGCTGTATGCTATACCAACATCTTGGAAAAAATAATCTAAACAAAGAAAACCAGGACGAAATGTAAAGAAGTGTAAGAAACCAGCAGAAATTCTCTCTTCAACAGAAAGTTTTTTAAAAAATACAGATGAGATAAATGCCAAGTTGTTCTTTGTGACTGTCTAAATTTAAGTGGAAATTGAACAAGATTTCCTGCAAATTCTCTACATACATGTCTGTGCAATAAGTTTTATCAGTTATCTTAGTTGTAAACATTTGGAAGATTTTACACATTATTTGTTGGAGAAGGCAGTGGCAACCCACTCCAGTACTCTTGCCTGGAAAATCCCATGGACAAGGGAGCCTGGTAGGCTGCAGTCCACGGGGTTGCAAAGAGTCGGACACAACTGAGCGACTTCACTTTCACTTTTCACTTTCACGCATTGGAGAAGGAAATGGCAACCCACTCCAGTGTTCTTGCCTGGAGAATCCCAGGGACAGGGGAGCCTGGTAGGCTGCCATCTATGGGGTCGCACTGAGTCGGACACGACTGAAGCAGCTTAGCAGTAGCAGCAGCACACATTATTTGTAGTTTTGCCAATATTACTATAACACACTGTAAGGAGCAACGGTTTGAAAGTCAGCACATCTGGGTTTTCATCAGCATGCTGTCATCAACTGACAACATGACTCACAGCAAATCATATAATTTACCTGGACCTTAGTTTCCACATCTCTGAATATATGTTCATTCTCTTATTTTTCTCCTAGATAATTCTCTATTTCTTTTTTATTGCTACAAGTCCTTGAATCTATGAACCTACATTTTAAAGGACAAAATATGCCTCAAAGAGAATTTAATTGCAGACTAAATAGCCAGTGATTCAGTATCAATCAGAACGTGGTGTGCTGTCTTTATTTTCCATTTCCTTTTCTTTCTTCTAATAGAAAACAGAGACATTGAAAAACACATGAGACTATAGAACCTAACTTTACTCAAGGTCAACAAATGAAGTCAGAAATAACTAGGGAAAACAGAAAGGCTGACAGTTATAATACAAATTATGTGGAGCTGTAAAACAAATTTGGCACTCATAAGGATGCTGTGGAGTTTTACCCACCAGTCTGGATAGAAAGAAAATGTCTACTAGGCTAGAAACTTTTGTCACTTCCCCCTTCTCTCTGTTCAGTTTTTCATACCCAGGAAGTAAAGTCTTTTGTTTCTACCCTGGGATTCTTATGTATTCTTCTGTCTTCCCCTCCTTCCTGTCGCCACTGTGCCACCACTTTCTTTTTCCCACCTGAGCTATTTAAATCAACAGAATTTGCTGCCTCATTACCTTCCGGTTTCCTCCTTCAATCTGACCTGCAGACTATTGTACTTCTGTTGTTCATAAAACGTTTTTTCTAGTCTTCACCATCCTCAGAATACAGTTTGAATACCCTCAATTATTACTCAAATTCATCTATATATTTCTGTCTTCAAGCGTTTTACTCAATGGTTTATTTTAAAGGAGATAGATATATCACAATACAATGTGTTCAAATTTTTCTTAAGAAAATGTTATCAGATTTTTTAGAATGAGCATTTATGAATTGCATCAATAAGGTGGGTCTGTGAATAATTCCCAGTTAAAAAAAATACCTATTCTTCTTTTCTTTTTTCTACCTAAAATCTACCCACCTCAAGTCCCAAACTGATCATGGAGCTTTTTCTAACTGCAAAGTACACTGAACTTTCTTTCTCTCAAGATTACTGGGCTACTTCTGTGTATTAATCACACAAGCTAGTTAACTGTTTGATATATATCTATCTTTTATGCCCAACTAAATGCCTTGAAATGTTGAATAAAAAAAACAATGGATGAACTTGGAACAACTCCCCACACCACCACTTATCCCTTTATAAATATCTTTTTATTCTGAGTGAAAGGCACTTGATATTTTTTATTCCCTCTACAGTCAAAGCAGTAAGAAGAGTAGAAAAGCTTATATATATATATATATATATATAAGGTGGATGTGAGACCCTAATTTATAAAAAGGATTGGGTTCCCAAGTTTGAACATATTTGGTCCCAGAAAATATATGTGACCTGATGGATAACCCACAAAACTCTTTGCATTCCCCCAAATGGTTTTTCAATTACATCCAAACTGCTGTTTTAAACATGTCTTCCATAGGAAAGTGAATTTCATTTTCCACTAGAGATGCCAAAATGCACTTCCTCAACATGGTAGCCTGAGCAGGGAAATAGGGGGAAATGGAGAGAGGGAGGTCATCAGGTGGAAAAGAATCAAGTCATTTACTCATTCTTTACATTTGTCCAAAAAAGATGTCAATACTCCTTCAGCAAACATTATTGTACACCTGCTAAGTGCTGGGGTCTGTTCTCCATTCTAGAGATGCAAAGATAATTAAGAAATATGTCTTGCCTTCAAGGGTACATACAAAGGTGGTTTCTTCTCATTGAAACTCTCTGTTCCCACTTTCGCTATAAATTAGGAAGGTTAAAACCACCTCCAGGAGGTGCCTTTGTATTGGTCACAGTATCTTTTCATCAGTATTTTCTTTCCAATAATGCTGGTCACTCAGCAGACAGTGCATATTTCTTGAATATGCATATCAATTGAATAGACAGCAGATAAATCTAGACTACTTAGTTACTATAAGTTTAACTAAAAAAACTCCATCTGGTTATAAGCTACTTAAAAATACAAATAGACAGCAGAGATTCTTCTTTTTTGGCCTATCTAGAGAACATCTGTGACATACATTAATCTTGATTTCCCCTCAGTATCATTTCATTCTCAAATTCACCCATCTTTAAGGCATTCCTGTTCCAACATTCAACCTGGATCTTCCCTTGAATTCAGAGCCTCTTCCTCTAGAAATTTTTTGGTAATTCCACTCCAGCGTTCTTGCCTGGAGAATCCCAGGGACGGGGGAGCCTGGTGGGCTGCCGTCTATGGGGTCGCACAGAGTTGGACACGACTGAAGTGACTTAGCAGCAGCAGCAGCAGCAAATTTACTTATTCCATTCTTCCAGCTAATTTGACATGACAGCATACTGACAGAAAAAAACGAAGCAAGCAGGAAAACAGATTGGCCTCAGCAAGCAGGAAAACAGATCTACACACTGGATTCTACCAGGAGGCTCAACGAGGAAGTCAAGACACACTCTCATTCCTTGGATGACTCAACCAGTCATCCAAGATGTGGTAATGAGACAATGTAGGAGATTAAGGCATATGACTGCTGGAGACTGTCAACATAGGGGTCAAGTGCCAGTAACACATGGCAGTTAGATTGTCCCTACAGTGCTGTCTGTCTTAGACCCTATACACCTAAAACAAATGGAAAATGCCCACTTAATTTGCTTTTTACCATAAAGAGTCACATACTTGGCTGGGCTTCAGGATACTATTAAATGAGAGCAGTCGTGAAGATGACAACTTCCATCTGACCCAACTTGAAATAGAATCCACAAACTTCTTTTTCAAATTGTCGGTAGCTATTACTAGGCAAAGAAATCTCTCCTCTCCAAAAATATAATAAAAGGCATATGATAATAATACAAAGTTCACATTTGATGTGGAGTTTTGTTTGACTTTGTCTTTAATAGTATTTCTCTGTTTTCTAAGGTTTAATTCCCTAGAGAGCCCTTTTTTCCCCCCATCATCCATTATTCACCTTGAGTTTTTGGTCTGCTGTACAGTATAAGCAAGGCTTCCCAGGTGGCACAGCAGTAAAGAATCTGCCTGCCAATGAAGGAGACACCTAGATAGCAGGTTTGATCCCTGGGTTGGGAAGATTCCCTGGAAGAAGGACAGCCTCCTGGACTGGCAACCCACTCCAGTATTCTTGCCTGGAAAACTACATGGACGGGGAGCCTGGAGGGCTGTAGTTCATGGGGCCACAAAGCGTTGGACACAACTGAGCACACACACGTGCACGCACAGGATAAGCAGTCAAGACTCAAGAATCTCATTCCTAGATCAACCACTAATGATATTATGATGGTTGGCAAGTCACTTTACCTGAAGCTCAGTGTCTTTATTTCTGAAATAAGAAAGTTAAACTATAGGTATGATTTCCAGGGTTGTTCTACAGGCTTGTAACCCTGGAAGACACTCAATCATTCTCACCTCATGTAATACAAGATCATGATGTATCCTGCGTCACACTGGTGGCCACATGGTATTCCTTGCATGATTATTTACCATGTTTCTGAAGTCCAGATAATAACTGGTTTTTCAAACACCAGAAAGAGACTGTTTGATGTTTCTCAAGTGTAATCTAATTTAAATGACCCACGTGGGCAAACAGCAGCATTTGCTTTTCCACCAGAGTGCAGATGCTTCTGCTAATGGAAGCTCTTTTGTAGTATAGTGAATGTCAACTGGACCCTCTTCCAAAACTCACTCTAAAATTTGATTCTTCTGGGAGAAACTCATTGCTTTCCTGGGTAAGAGAACAATATTTCACCTGTCTGATAGCAGATATTTTCAGAAAAGATATTTAAGTGTTTAAGTGAGTATTCTAACTCAGCTTAGGAACACTATCCTATGAGAAAGAAAACAGTATGGGTGGCTGTACTAAACTGATTCTTACATCTTTCACTGGTAGCACTGACTTTGGAAAACAGAAGCAGCTACCTTTGAAAACACCTCACAGACATGTTACAGCCTTCCCTCATTGCTAAGGGGAAGATTTGGGAACCACACAAACATCTCTCCATCTATTTCCAGAATCTCAACACCAAAATTACCAGATTGGGAAATTAATAATCTATACTCTCAGTGAATCCCTTTGGGAAAACAGTTAAAAGGCGAATACTGTATGTTAACACTTATAGGTGGAATCTGAAAAATAAAACAGAAACAAACTCACAGATATAGAGAACAAATTTTTGGATACCATTGCAGAGAGGGAAGGAGAGAAGAGACAAGACAGGGTAGGGGATTAAGAGATACAAACTACTATGTATAAAACAGGTAAGCAACAAGGATATACTATGCAGCATTTGGAAACATAGCCATGCTTTTGTAATAACTTTAAAGGGGGTTTATAAAAATATTGAACCACTATGCTGTACTATACCTAAAACTAACACAATATTGTAAATCGAATATAATTCAATTAAAAAATAAAACTTACAGATGATCAAAAATGAATAAGTGTAAAAGCAGGAATGAAGAATAACTGGTAATAGAAAAAGGACTCAGGAAAAAAAAGATTTGTCGTTGCTCTGGAGTCCCTCTTATGCCCCAATGGGAAAATGGAGTTCAGTTCCCCAGTGAGAAACCAAACTGGTATCATAGCACATGGCATTCACAAGGTGACTTCACCTAGATTATTGCCCTCGCTCTAACACCAGAACCCTCTATGAAGAGGTTCTCTTTGGTTCTCTCATTTTACATGGGAGGAGACTTGTAGCTCAAAGAGATTAAGTACTAGCCAAAGCAAACCCCAGTCAGTGGCAGAGACAGGCTTCAATGCAGGTCCTCCAGTTCACATTTCCACTCTTTCACATTCCTTATATTTAACCCATGCCCTTGACTTTCCCTGTGCCCCAGGTCTGGAACAAATCCATGGGGTAACGGGTTTTCTAAATGTAGAAGCCAACTGGAATTATAGAATAAAACAAGAGATTCAAAACATTCCTCATGTGTTTCTCCCTCCCCCAAACCACAGTTGCAAATGTTTTTCAAATAGTGTTTGTAGCCAGAGTAGTACGGTAAATAGAACTGTTGATTAGAGTCAAGATAATGCTTCGATTCATGTGTGAGGGCATTAACATCTCTGCCATGGATATCTGGGATGCTTTGGTTTGAGAAGCTCTTGATTTCTAAAGTACTCTATTGGGCTCATAGAGGGATTACACTTCAATTTGATCACACAGTAATTACATCAAATGGGACTACCTCAAATCCTGCTATGCTTGAGTAAATAGGAAGGTTTTGTTTAAGGGAAGGAAAAAAAAAAGACAAAGAAGGAAGAAAGCACAGGGTTTACTGCAGTTCTCACATACCCTTGCATTTGATTCTAAGGATCTCACTGTTTTATTCATCATGTGTTCTACATTCACAAAATAATAGGAGGAAGGATGTTCAGATGGGATTTCCCAGTTCTTCTTTAATGAGAGGCTTCTCCCAGCTACCTCCCGCTGAACCCTGCAGTTACATCTGTCCTACCCTGATAACAAAAGAACAAAAGAACAAACCACTGGTCCATTTAAGGATTCATCAGTGACAACACTAAGTCACCAAATCAAGCCAGAATACCAAAAATTAGAAATAAGTGAGGGTTGGGGGAGACAAAATAATATCTTTATTTTTAATTATATTTCCATGATTGAGTAAACCTCATTTTAAGTGGCTCCTCTCCCTCAGGAAGAAGTTTAAAGTCAAACCATTCCAGCTTACTAATAAGCAAGAAATCAGCCCATCTGCCCATTATTCTCCAACAGTCCCCAGGGCACCCTCCCTCTCCTTAAATGAATAAACCTAAGGCAAGATATATGACTACTGCACAGAGAGATGAGTATCTCCCCAAAAAAGGAGAAAAGAAAGGGAAATTTTCAGGCAATTAAGAAATTAATTATAAAATGTAAGTTTCCCTAATGCATCTCATAGGAGTCTCAAAAGTAACATTACATAGCTCTGCGTTTCATTTATTTCAATTAAAACATCATTTTTTTCAGAGTTTTTGGCAAACTTCAAATTATAGTCTCAGGAATGGTAGACAAGACAATTCAAGTCATCTACCAAGTATTTTTCAAGTAAGTAAATATCTCAAATTTTCCGGAAAAACAACCATTCATTATCTCAGTCAAGATTTCCAGGATGGTAATTTCACTATTCTCCTTGTCTTCTCTAATAGTTATCAATCTGATAGTCATCAAAGTGTCTTTTTGCCTTTACTGAAACTCTTTTCCTTCCATTTCAATTTAAAGACAAAATAATCAATCTTCCTCTTACTTAAAAATTTCCTTCCTGTACTTAAAAGCATCTATTTAAGTAATTTTTAAGCTCATTTGTTATTTTTTTAATTTTCTGGACTGAACCATCCTGATTTCTTAAATATGTACTCATGTATGACCTTCTTATTCTTTCTTTTATATCATTTGGGTTACTTTTCAGCAGTCTTCAGTTTTACCTTTTAGTTCTTAAAGTACATTGGACTTTCACAAATACAGAATTAACAAAAACTACAATCATCATGGAACAGACATTTTAAAATAATGACATTGTATTATTAATATTCAACTTATACCAGATTTTTCCCCTGGTCTTTTCCTTCTTTTCTTTTGCTGAGTCAAATTATGTGTTTAAATTACAAAAGCACCATACTTCTCTGTATGTAAAACAACTTGAACTTTACTTCTATCCTTTGGGGTCTTGCCTTACAACAAGTACAAACCTGACAAATATATTCCAGATTCTTTTCTCTAGGTCCTCTGTAAAGATGCTAAAGCAAGTGGCCCCAAACTCATTCCAGTTGCTTGATATTCTGAAAGAAAGGAAATGTGCTACCGAGAACTGTGTAGGTTCTTGCTTCAAGGTCACTCTTCTGCCCAACAGTCAGCCTGGCTGGAGACAACTGCTTTGTTTAGGAAGCTATCATGCGTACTCAGTCACTAAGTCGTGTCCAACTCTTTGCAACCCCATGGACTGTAGCCTGCCAGGCTCCTCTGTCCATGGGATTTTCCAGGCAAGAATATTGGAGCAGGCTGCCATTCCCTTCTTCAGGGGATCTTCCTGATACAGTGACTGAACCCGCAATTCCTGTGCCTCCTGCATTGGCAGGACTCTTTATTCCTGAGTCACCTATCAAGTGATGTCAAACATAAGACTTTCCACCCTCCTTTAAGTTATCTGATTGTTTTTACTACAATATAAAGCATGTACTTTTTCTTCTGATCTTTAGTTCCACAGATGAAATACATGCTTTATTTCCCATACTGCCAGTCTATTTGACATTATTTTTAATATATCTTTTTATTCTAAATAACAAATAGATTTATTTTTCATTGAAAAAATATACTTTAGTAGCAGGTAAATTTTTAAGTAAACCAGATTTTACACTAAATTTCAAATTTTTAAAATTTTTACACCAATTTCACAGGAGAAAACCATGTAAAATTGTGTGAATATTAATTGATAAGGTATGTGCATTTTATTATTTCTCTCCCTTTTAAATGTAAGAACAAGTCAACAGACATCCCTATAACCCTACCTCTTTAATCTCTCTCCTTCCTCTACTGGGTACTTGGGCTGTCAAGATGAGGACGTCATTCTGAAGCCGGGAGGCACAGAGGACAAGCACAGGCGAAAGTGAGAAGGTGCGCAGGCGAGCCCGACCGTGGATGCGTCTTTCTGAACAGGAAACTCCAGTTTGCTGGGTCTCAATGGGCCTCACTAATCACTCTGGCCTCTTACGTGCCAAAGGTCCATTTTTTAAGGGAAAGGTCTGCCATATTTATTTGTAGTACCTTCTGTCAAATCCCTAAATCCCCATAAATCATAAAAGTCCTTTCTTTACCCAGCGATAAACCTATGCACCTATGGGCACCTTATGTTTGACAAAGGAAGGAAGGATTTACCCTGGAGAAAAGAAAGTCTCTTCAGCAAGTGGTGCTGGGGAAAAAACTGGACAGCTACGTGTAAAAGGATGAAATTAGAACACTTCCTAACATCATATATATAAATAAACTCAAAATGTGTTAAAGACCTAAATGTAGGACCAGAAACTATAAAACTCTTAGAGGAAAACATAGGTAAAACACTCTTTGACAGAAATCACAGCAAGATCTTCTATGACCCACCTCCTATATTAATGACAATAAAAAAATTTTTTAATGGGGCCTAATTAAACTTAAAACCTTTTGCACAGTGAAGGAAACTTTACAAAGGTGGAAAGACAACCCTCAGAACAGGAGAAATAATTGCAAATGAAACAACTGACAAAGGATTAATCTCCAAAATATACAAGCAGCTCACGCAGCTCAATGCTAGAAAAACAAACAACGCAGTCAGAAAGTGGGCAAAAGACCTAAACAAGCATTTCTCTAATGAAGACATACAGACGGCTAATAAACACATGAAAAGATGCTCAGCGTTGCTCATTATTAGAGAAATGTGAATCAGAACTATTAATACAAGGAGGTTATCATCTCACCCCGGTCAGAATGGCCATCATCAAAAAGTCTACAAACAATAAATGCTGGAGAGGGTGTGGAGAAAAGAGAACCCTCTTCGACTGTTGATGGAAATGTAAATTGATACAGCCACTATGGAAAACAGTGTGGAGATTCCTTAAAAACCTAGGAATAAAACTACCATATGACCCAACAATCCCATGACTGGGGATATACCCTGAGGAAACCATAACTGAAAAAGAGCCTGTTGATGAGAGTGAAACAGGAGAGTGAAAAAGCTGGCTTAAAATTCAACATTCAAAAAACTAAGATCATGGCATCTGGTCCCATCACTTCATGGCAAATAGGTGGGGAAATTGTGGAGAGTGACAGACTCTATTTTCTTGGGCTCCAAAATCACTACAGATGGTGACTGCAGCCATGAAATTAAAAGATGCTTGCTCCTTAGAAGAAAACAAAAAAAAGTCCTTGCTTTAGAATAATTTTGTTTACTTAAAATATTATTTGTCTAGGAATTAATTTCTAGGAATCAATATAATTTACTCTTATTTATATGTTAATAGTGCTTATAGTTTTCCCAGCTACTCCGAATCCAGGTTTCCATTTTAATCATCTACATTCATTCAATTGTGGGACGTCCCTGGTGGTCTAATGGCTAAGACTCCATGCTCCTAATACAGGGGGTCTGAGTTGGATCCCTGGTCAGGGAATAGATCCCACATGTCACAACTAAGAGTTGGCCTGTTGCAAATAAAGATCCATTGTGCCACAACTAAACCTGGCACAGCCAAATAAATAAATATTTTTTAAATATGTATTAAACTAATTCAATTGTATTGATACAAGGTATGATCAAGCTTTTAGAAGCTGAAATGTACTAAAACAAAAAAAACTCTGAGCAACACATCATTCCAAGATATTAATTTATATTAATATAGAGTACTTGAGTTGATTATTTACTTCAATCTTCTTCCTAAGGAGACTACATGTATTGGGTTTACATAAAGCAAAATGCAATGGAAGTAGATGGCCTTTAAAGTTTCTCCTGCAACATCTGAGTTAGCAAATCATTTTCTCCATTATGGAAACAATCTCCCAAATAGAATGAGTAGACTCCACAAGCACTTACTCTAGGTGTCTTATTCTGAAATCAGCTGAAAGCAAACATGTTACCTTGGTAGTACAATCTTGAATTCAGAATTAAGCACCTAAGTAAAAACTGAACAAAAAGCCCCTTTAACTTTTGGACTGTGGTAAAAAAAAAAAATCTCCAGCCTTCCTTCAAACCTCTAAACATAACTGATTATTCCTCCTTTGTTCCACTGCAGCCTTTGTACATGTCTGTCTATTCCACTACTTACCTACTGTCCTGCAATTATTTGTTAATGTGTTAATGCTACTTCCTGACTACAGAGCAAACACGTGAAGATGGTTGCTTTGACTTTATAACTGACTTTAGTATAGTGCCTGGCACACTGTAGGTGCTTAATATATCTGCTTGTTGGATGAATGAGAGCTAACAAATGTTCTCTGCATTTTCTGAATTGCTGTGCCTGGCTGGAGTCTGGGACGGTGTCATCCGCCTCTCCCTCTGTTCAGAACCCTCGTCCGACACCCCGCATTTGGCTCCCTCCGATGCTCCTCAGGTCTTCTGCCACAGGTGACTTCCTCTGAGAAAGCCCTGTCCCGTAGGATTAGTTGCTTGCTCACGCTGTGTTCTCGTGGTACGGCACCTGCCACTCGATTGCAGTCACTTAATTGACCATGTCCCCTGCTAGATACACAGAAATACATTCAAATGCTTTATCATCAGCACCAGGGCATAATCCACAAAGGTGCTAAATAAATGCTAGTTGGATGGATAACTATCAGTCACCTTTTTTTTTTTTTTTTAAATTTTCTGGCTGCACTAAGGCAGCTTGTGAGATCTTAGTTCCCCAATCGGGGATGAAAGTGCAAAGTCCTAACCACTGGATTGCCAGGGAATTCCCAGTCACCTGTTTTAATACCTCTACCAGAAAAGAAGAAATAAATTTGAAGTAAGTTAATTTGAAATTTGAAATAAATAAATGGATTTGCTGGAGGAATGCACATTTTTACACCATCAGATGTATGTTATTCTTAATATCAATAAAACTATGTCACATTACACACCAACACAATAGTATAACCAAGAAAATCAATCATTTCATCCAAAGTCACCATTTCAAGATAAATCCACTAGTCTCCCCTCTTGTATACAAGCTTTATTTATGTGTTTTTTAGGGAATGTCAACCAAAAGGACAGCTTTCTATTTCTATGTATTGCCTATATACCATACAACACAGGATTTATGTTTAATTTCTGCAAATAGGCTAACAGGAACTTTAAAATTCGTGTAAACAGAAGTGCGTTGTACTATTCAGTAGAAGAAAAAAAAGAAAGAAATGGCTGTAAGACACCTGAGGATGTGAGGTCTTCCGTAGCTCTTAGCAATCTGATATTATGATGGAGTCCAAGGCCAGAGCATGTGGGTCAGCTTAGGTAATAGTGGCCCCAGGAAGGGGACAGACATGGAATTCAGAGGAAGGGCTACGCATAGACAGGTAGAGATCCTGTTCTGCACAGCCTGCAAAAATAACCACAGAAAGCTCTTGGCTCAGCTTGGCCCCACACTCAATTTCTTAAAGTACAAGCCACCTTTAATGAACTAAATCCATGGGTCTGGAGACACTGTTACATGCTAAAGTGACTTTCAAACATAGGAGAGATAGTTGATTTCTGGCAACCTGTGAGACAGTGAAGGTATTGAACTTGTGAATATACTCCAAATACGCTCAAGTGATGAGTCATAATTTTATTAATTATCTCATGCAGAAGCTAGCAAGAAATTTTATGTTTCAACTCTGCACACCAGAGAGGGGTTCACATAACTCACCAGGCACGCTAGTCAAAAGAGGTCACTTACTTTCCAATATACCAGTAACAATGAAGAGAGTGTATCACCATCCAGCTTCAAGCGAGCACAGGTACTCCCCATTTCCAACACACTGTCTTCCCTGAAACCAGTGGATTCCGCTACTCTCCTCTAGTCTCTATTCTCTTTGTATCCAGACTCCTGAGAAAGTCGCATACTTCCGGAGCTTCCAATTTCTCACCGCTAACTCCAGTAACCTTCTCCAAGCTGGCTTCCATCTCAGCTTATGCAAAGGGCCACCCTTTCCAAGGTTTCCAATAACCTCCTCTCAGCCAAATCAAACTGCTTCTTCCCTGGACTAATCACTTGATTTCTTCACTCCCAAAAGGCGGTCAGCACAGTCCAGTATTATGAATAACTCCCTTCTCCTTGATTCCCCACTGTCCTATACTTCCAGACATACTCCAGCTATTTGTCATTTTCCTTTGCATCCTGTTAAATCTTTTCTAACCAGATTCTAACATAGGTTCCAGAGTTTATCACTCGGGCTCTTTCTTAAAAATGGCTTCCCTCATAACTATCAGTGTTCTTTGTCCACTAAAAGTACCTTTATAGGTCACATTTCCCCATAAAAATTCAATCCAAGGAAAGTTCTGATTAAGTATTTTTGTCAGTTGCTGATCCACAGTAGCAATGCTTTTTATATAGTTAAAGAATAGATAGTTCCTGCCCTCAAAGAACTTAGCATGGAGCTCTCTAGCACAGAAATGAATCTTAGAGTGATCTAGTCTTTAGGAAACATATCATGGCAGGCCCTTAGCTGGGTACGCCTTCATTGTGTGACCTCACTGAGTTTAGTTTGGTCTACACAGCTTTGTTTTGTTAGAGGTCACTTTAAAAAATCAAGAGATTTTGTATCAAAATTCCAATTTCTCAATTCTTTTGAAAATTCAGATCTAAACACATTGAGCTCACAATCCTACATGACAACAATAAGTAGAGCTAAATTGCTACAGTTCCCTTCAGATAGGGCATTTGCTTTCCACATATCAGGTCCCAAGTGTCAGCTGCCATACATCATAGCACTTGTGTTTGTGGGGCGGTTTCCCTTAAGAAATTTATCTCATCCTTTGTGGCTATTAAATGTCAAAGTGCAAAATGATCAAGAAACAATGAAATGCTTCTTATGCCCATCCAGCTTCATTTGCTTATTTAACATGCTTGTTTCTGTTTTAATTTATATTCCTGACCTCCTAATTTTATAAATTAGGACATTAACATACATAAAGCTGAAATAACCTACATAAGCTCAACGATGGGCTTCCCTCGCAGCTCAGCCGGTAAAGAGTCTGCCTGCAAGGCAGGAGACCTGGGTTTGATTCCTGGGTCGGGAAGATCCCCTGGAGAAGGAAATGGCAACCTACTCCAGTACTCTTGCCTGGAGAATCCCATGGAGCCTGGCAGGCTACAGTCTATGGGGTCGCAAGAGTCAAGACAGGACTGAGCAACTAAGCACACGGCACACACACACAAGTTCAACCATGTATCATTGCTCACTATTGAAAGTTACACAGCTATTAGTTATACATCCATATCTCCACATCCCTGAAAACCATTTTTTCCCAGAAAATAATCCCTGATCGCTCCATCAGAGTGAGATGCTCCCCATCCCCCCAAACCCCTAGGATCCCCTTAACAATTTATATTTACAGATTTCACAAAGAGAAAGAAGCACTCATTAACCATTCATAGAAGCCCAAGAAAGAATGAACAGAGCTAATTACAATTGCATAAGGAGATAGCTACATTCATTTTGAAAGAATGTGAGTATGATTAAAAAGAAGCTTTAGAAAGTGTCACAGAGATTAATTTTTAGCAATGCTTTGAATCGGAGAAACATTATGTTATCAGGAGTTTGGATATTATCCATAAAGGCTCAAAGAAAAGAAAAATTTACATTTGCTTGAACAAAAAGAAGAATACGACTGGAGATGGGTCTGTCAGGTAAAACACGTGTGAAGGAGGGGGCAGCAGTGAAGTGATGTATAAAAACAGCCAAGGAGGGACTTCCCCGGTGGTCCAGTGGTTAAAACTTTTCCTTCCAGTTTATGGGGTGCAGTAAGAGAGCTGGGATCCCACAGGCCTTGAGGCAAAAAAATAAAATAACATAAAAAGGAAGTATTATTGTAACAAATTCAACAAAGATTTTTAAATGGTCCACATCAAAAAAAAAAAACCTCTAAAAACAAAAAAGACACAATAACCAAGGAGATTCTCCAAGTCCACGAGTACATACAAACTTCCTTGCTCTGTCACGATTCTTACATCACGATTCTTACATTTCCGGTGTGTGTGGCTAGGGATAAAGAGTGGAGAGTTCACAGAGGCAACCACTCTAGACATGTTGCCTTGTTGAAAAAAAAAATGCAATGTGATTAGAGTGGCATCTGAAGATTGATGCTGGCATAGTACTGGAGTGGATTGCCATTTCCTTCTCCAGCGGACCTTCCTGACCCAAGGACTGAACCCGGGTCTCCCGCATTGTAGACAGACGCTTTACGTCTGAGCCACCAGGGAAGTCCGAAATTGGGAAAGAGAGCCGAAAAAGAGCAAAAGAAAATAAGTAGAAAAGAGTTGGAGGAATATTGAGGGGTACTTTGAACAAGGATTGAGGATATAATAGGAATTAGGAGGGAAAAGATGACTTTCAGAATTTTAGTTTTTGAATAATAATGAAATAACTTTCCCAGAGTTATAAACCAATTGTATGCTTAAAAAAAAAGATACAAAACTAACATAAAATATTAATTTCTAAAAGTTGACACAAGTAGATTAACCATGAACGTAAGGATAAGGGGTTGCTTGGGTAATCTCTGTACCTTACTTTTAAATTTGACGTGAACCTAGAACTGCTTTTAGGAAATAGTTTGGACCAACACATCATTGTAAAGCAATTATTCTCCAGTTAAAAACAAATTTTAAAAAATAGTCTGGGGACTCTCCCGGCAGGCCAGTGGTTAAGACTCCACACTTTCACTGCTGGAGGCTTGGGTTCCATCCCTGGTTGGAGAACTAAAGAGCCTGCATGCTGCATGGTGTAGTCAAAATAAATAAATAATTTCTTTTTCTTTTTTTAAATAAAGAAATTCTCTTTAGTTTGAAACATAAACGAAAGTACATGCTGGAAAATATTAACCTTTAACATTTTGAATAATACATTCTTCATGCTTTTTGCTATTATCACAGGGACTGAAATTTTGTGACTAACAAATATTTAGAACCAATAACATAAATTGTACTAGCTTCCAGTCTCAAACAGTTACTTATACATGGCATTCCCTGTATGTTCTTTGTAAGGCTAGGAAACAGAGGTGTATTTTTTTTTTTTTCGGAGCTGTATTTAAATTTGCATTATGTCCTCAGGGTCATTAATCTACAAGCTCTGTGTTCCTCACAAAGCCACAGAGAATTGTTTGTCCTGGCGACCTTCACAGTATCTTGCCGGTCACGGGTCAGGTGACTATGGCTGTATTTTTTTTTTTTTTTTAACTTTTACTGTTTGTTTGTTTCTGTAGATAAAAGAAATTTTCTGCATCCTTTTAAGAGTGCTTTCTTCATGTGACAAATTAACAAAATAAATTAGTAGAGAGAAACACATTTTAATGGGAGAAAAGAAATCTGGTACCCTAAAATTGAACAACAGACTATCTCACCTGTGTCTCTGAGAGGTCTAGTATGTTTGTAATCCTTAAATTAAGCTGATGAACATATGCTGTTCATTACTAAGCCCTGCTTCTGCAGCGGAAGAAGATGCTCTTTGAGTAAATATACAATTTTCTGCTGTTAATAAGTTAAAGAATTCCTTTATATGTATCCTTCTCAGTTTCTATTCTCATTTCCTGGTTTCTAGGCTTGATATATGTTCTGCTTTAATAGACTAGAATGTAGGTAAAGTTACTAAGAGGCTAAATATGTTAAATTCCATGAAGGAAGGAACTTTGCTGGTTTCCTTCACTGTTTGCCTTTCAAAATTATCTTCTCATGAAGGAACTCACTGATTTTACTCCAATTATTATTAAGCACCTACTAAGTACCAGGAACTGATCTAGATGCTGGGGATATAACAATAACAAAACAAAGACCCCAACTCATGAAGCTGGAATAACAGAGCCAAGAGACAGGAAACAAATGAAGATGGAACATGGCCAGTGGTGACACAAAGACAACATAGGGTGAGGCAGTAAGAGTGTGGTGAGGGTAGAGAGGTCTTGGATGAGGTATTCAGACACAATGGCTCTGAGAAAGCGGCTTTTGTTCAAAGACCTGAATGGAGTGTGGGAACCAGCCACCAGCACATCTTTCTTTACAGGGAGTTCCAAGCAGCAGATTAGAATATGCCTGCATGGAGAACTTGAGGACCAAGGAGGTCTAGGTGGATGGAGTGAAGGATAGGAGGCAGAGAGTGATGGGGCTGAGGTAGCCAGGGCCATCCATGGAGAGCCTGGCTCCTGCTGGGTTAGACTGCTGGTGTGGAACCTGTGAAATGAGATGGGGGTTTAATGAGAAAGAACAGTGTTTTAAGCTGTGATCTGAATTCATTCTATTCTGTGCTCCATATTCTTGGACTGACTCACTCCTAATTTCCTATCCCACCCATACTTTAAACCATTTTTTAATAATAGACATCACCGGAGTTATACACAGATTTTTTTTTAATTAATCCGAACATGTATTACTTTTATAAAAATTCAAGTAATGGAAGGAGAAATCATCTCTTTTGCTATAGCTTCATTGTATTGATTATGCTAACCTCTTGAAATTTAGCAACACGGCTCCTGTCAGGATAGAAGAAAGCATAATGATAAAAATTTGGCTAATTTTTCAGGACTCATCATCACTGCATTATCCAATGAAAGGTGCAATGAAGTCTCTGCTAAAAATAGGCCACTCCCTGAACCCCCTCAAGGTTAAGTGAAATAGTGTCAGCCACACTGAGACAAGGAGCAACTATATTTTTACATTTTTAAATTTTTCTATCATAGTTAGCCCTAAATGAATGATATAACCCTAAAATTCACTTCAAATAGATGGGGAAACAGTGGAAACAGTGACAGACTATTTTGGGGGGCTCCAAAATCACTGCAGATGGTGACTGCAGCCATGTCATTAAAAGAGGCTTACTCCTTGGAAGAAAAGTTATGACCAACCTAGACAGCATATTAAAAAGCAGAGACATTACTTTGCCAACAAGGGTCCATCTAGTCAAGGCTATGGTTTTTCCAGTAGTCATGTATGGATGTGAGAGTTGGACTATAAAGAAAGCTGAGCACAGAAAAATTGATGCTTTTGAACTGTGGTGTCAGAGAAGACTCTTGAGAGTCCCTTGGACAGCAAGAAGATCCAACCAGTCCATCCTAAAGGAAATCATTCCTGAATATTCATTGGAAGTACTGATGCTGAAGCTGAAACTCCAATACTTTGGCCACCTGTTGTGAAGAATTGGCTCCCTGGAAAAGACCCTGATGCTGGGAAAGATTGAGGGCAGGAGGAGAAGGGGACGACAGAGTATGAGATGGTTGGATGGCATCACCGACTCAACGGATATGAGTTTGAGTGAACTCCAGGAGTTGGTGATGGACAGGGAAGCCTGGCGTGCTGCAGTCCATGGGGTCACAAAGAGTCAGACACAACTAAACGACTCAACTGAACTGAACTGAAAAT
This sequence comes from Capricornis sumatraensis, assembly GCF_032405125.1. Classification (NCBI taxonomy): domain Eukaryota; kingdom Metazoa; phylum Chordata; class Mammalia; order Artiodactyla; family Bovidae; genus Capricornis; species Capricornis sumatraensis. Next base: position 15,392,811 of record NC_091075.1, read on the forward strand.
TCATTCACATAAAGACAGTGTCTCCTGGCAGGGAATGGTCAAGTGCCTGTAGGATGTAACCAGGATTCTAGGGCTCCCAAGAACTAGAAAAATCTCTGAACCACTCTGAGTCACTGTGAAAAATGATGAATTTGCAGTTGAGCCCCTTTCCAGTTGGAAAATGCTGTTATCTTGGAACTGATTATCAAACACAATATGGGTTAGGAATGTCCAATTTAAGGATGAGGAATTAGAATAGATTTTAATAAAAGTAATGCTTTTTCTCTTAAGCTTTAGTTTGCAAGCTGGGAAAACATGCATTCATAAATGACAGGAGCAATGTTGCTGAACTTGCCCAAACACACTGATCAGTTAATTCATGTATGTTATCAAATACATATGATCAGTAACATCACATGGACAAATTGATGATGTACCCTAGTTTTCCTTCCCAGTAGGGGGAAAACACAAACAAACTCATCCAGGTACACACACATATATCCTCTGTAAAAGCAACCTTGCTGGACGCCCTGACCAAAGAATCCCAAAGCTTTTATCTATTAATATAAAATTATCCAAACTTCAGGAAAATTTCTAAGTTCTAAAAGATTGGGAAAAGGAGGAAATAAAAGAAAGCAATCCAGACCACTGACTTCAAAGTGGGAAGCTTAGTGTTAACATTGTTTAAACATAACTTGTTATTAATATTTTAAAACATAGTTAATTCTTACAACAGTTTTATCTAAGTGTCTTTTCTTTCCCTTTAGGTTCCAAGCTCCTCAAAAGCCATGGCTCACATTACCTAATACAACTTATATGTAAGCCAGCTTTAACAGTCACATAGGGAGAGAGGCTGCCATAAACACATAATACTATGTCCCAATCAATGAGTAATAAACAGTTATACATGTCTCAGAAAGGCATCTCCTTATAAAGATGGCAAAGTTATTTCTCAAGATAATGTTTCTTGACATTTAAAAAATCATACAAAATAGATAAAATGAGATCTAACCCAGTTAGGGTAAATAAAAAATGTCCACAGAACTCATCTCCCTCTCCTCCAAAATCCAGGCTGAATTTCTGTCCTGACTCTACCATGAATATGCCTTCTCAGCTCAGGATCCATCACCAAAGTTCTCCATATCATCCTCTCCCAGCCTTTGGGAGGCCTTTTTACCACAAAACTGAAATTAATATTTATATTTAAAGTTCCTTTTAATAAAATAAAAGAAATGAAGCATCACACTGGGTATTAACAGTTACTTAAATGAGAGTAGTACTCACTATTTTCAGAATTAAAACAAGGCCTTGTACCTTGTAGGTTACATGACCTGCAAGTTTTGCACCCTTGAAAGAAAACCTTCTTTCAGTTCTATGAGTTTCTCTTTAATGAATCCCTTTATTTTGAGACTCCTGAACTTCAGAAAATATATTGGAAGAATTCTTACTTAAAGCTACCTTAAAAAAGAAAACAGGAACGGAAAATAAGAGGATCCCGGATTCAATCATAGGAGTAAGCTGTCAGTCATTTTGAATAACTTGGTCTCAACTGGGTCATTAGAGAATCATGAAATAAAATTTACAAGTGTTTTCAGTGCTAGTTTTCAGTCAGGCTTGACTGAATCATATGGGTGACCTAACAATTAATGGAGCATTTTAATAAAAATCTGTCACTTTGAACAAGCTGTCTCACTGAAGCTAATATCAGCAAGAGGATGAGGAAATTTCTGATATCCCAAATGGCCTTCATTTGGGAAACCAAGAATGGTTTTATAAAAAAATGTTTGGTCTCCATTACAGGCAGAAAACTATTCCGAATGTTTCTAAAGAGCTATTGAAATTCAGTGGTGAGTCTGTATCAGGTGGAACAGCAGCGAGGTGTTTTTTCTATTGTGATTGCCTTAGGAGGTGAATTCACATCGTGTGTACTAGAACATTTTTTGAAAATGTAGTTTTAAGGAACAAAAGGACAGGAAAACAGTAGAGAAAACCTGATAGACCTCTGTCTGATACTAAACTGCATCGCAATGTTCTCTTCCTCTTTTGAATAGTAATAATTATCACTTACCTAGTGCTTTATTGTTTACACAGTTTAATCATATTATTTCCCTTGATTTTCTCAAGAGCCCAAAGAGGTAGGGAGATTTATACCAGCAACATAAGGGAGCATTTGAAAATGCAAACACTTGCTTCTTTCTTTTCTCTGGGACTCTTCCTTAATCCTTTTAGGTTTTTACCTCCAAAATGCCACCTTTTTCTGTGAGACTGTCCCTGGTGACCCTACCTAAAATTATAAGTCATCCCACATGTTTCACAGCTTTATTTTTCTTTTTTCTCTTTCCTCTTTGCACTTATCACTCCAATGTATGATATATATATATATATATATATATTTTTTTTTTTTTTTTTAATTCTTCATTCCCCTTCCCTATTAGAACACAGGCCTATAAGACCCTGCCTTTTTCGTCTGAGTTGTTCACGGCTACATCTCGAGCATCAAGAAGAGGTATCTAACAGGTAACAGGGGCTCAGCCTATACTGTTTAAAGGAATAGAGTCAGGTTCCTTCTCTGTACTAGTTTCTTTCTCTGTAAAATGTTGTAACAGTTCCTATTATTTAAGGTTGTTAAGGCGATTAAACCTCGTTAAGCCCTATAATGCACTTAGCACAGCACCTAGAATGTAATAAGCATAGAATCAATAGAAACCATTACTTTCATTTTTCAGGTAAGTGAACTGAGATTTGAAGAATTTAAATGACTTTGCTAAATCACACAGCAAGTATTTAGTGGTGTCTGATCAGGATCTGGTTTGACTTCCATTTCAGTATCTTTTTTTAAAAGTATAGAAATTATTCAGTGCCATAAATGTCACCTTCTGTACAACAGACCTATTCAGAAGTGCTGTGGAATAAAATGCCTAATAAAAATAACTACCATTTATTCAGTGTTTACATGAGCCAGACATTTTCCCTTACATAAATCATTTCTGATAATACTCATTAAAGACTCTATGAGATCAGTTCTATTATTATCCTCATGCTATTGATAAAGCATAGAGGTACAGTTGAGTAACATGCTCTCTGTATTAACTTGACAGAGGTCCCAGTGTTACAAAGCAGATCTGGGGTCTGCTTGGAGGTCTTTCAACTCCAGAGCCCCCAACTACCCGACTGCATCCCCTGCCAGCCCTGCCCCAGCTTGCCATTGCTCCCCTCCCTCTCCCTGCAGAGATCTTATAGAGGTTCACCCGAAGGTGAATATAGGGTCTTCTGGTTCTGAGTGATCCGTGGGAGAACAGAATAGTCCTGTGCAACCAGAAGCCCCTGAAACACTGTACCCTGAGGATCTGGCAGAATAATGGGAATGCACAAGGAGAAGTGTTGTGCTCAAAGAGTACAGGGCTCTCTGAATTCTTTCTTTGTGTATAAAAGCTTCTATTCACTGGGACTTAAGAGAAAAAAAAAATCCCCTTTACTCTCTGTGCTTTGAAGCGTTTACATCATTTCTTCTCACATTCCAATAATTCAGCAGAAACAGCTGTTCTGCCATCGTGGGCAAGAAGCCATAAACTGCATTCCAAAGAATGTGTTCCATTCCGTCATTATTTATTAATTAATGCTATACCTCCTGCCTTACAGTGAACGAATATGTCAAAAAGAAAAAAAAAGGAGAAAAGTTACATTTTCTCTATTTCCCTAACCCAAAGAAATATCTGATTTTTCATCCCTATCGTCTAAATGAACTGCTATGTTATTCTCTCCATTTTTCTAATAAATTCATTAAGAATCCTTCCTTGTCTTTTGCTACAATACAGACCAGAAATATTTTATCATTAAAGCTGTTTCATAAGTAAAAGTGAAAAAGACGTCTTTGTCTCAGGAAGCCAAAAAATACAAAGAAGAAAATTTCAAGACTGTGAAAATGGGAAATGTCTTGCATATAAATTTTTTAAATGGCAAACATTCAAAACAGAAGAATTCTGCACAGCTAGTACAGTCTTATCACTGAAAGCCTAACCAGTTACCCAGATGTTCCGAACAGGAGGACCAATATATCATTGATGCAACTAATAAGATCTAGTCTTTTAGTTTGCTCCTTATCTATACAATTGCATCTACATATTTATTAGATGATAGAGAACACTTTACTAATCTATATTTAGTTCAGAAATAAAATCTACAGCATAAACATATTTAGTTGTATTTAGCAATATATTCACTATTTTTCTGGATTTTTATGGTCATAAAAAATAGTTTGGCTACTTCAGATTTTAAGTTAGTGATCTCTTTCATAAAACAGAAAATTGGGACTTTTCTCCCTAAAACATTATAAAGCTACAAAACCAGATTCTCTGAAGTACTCAAATTTTTTTGAATAGCATTATAATTTTTCATATACAGAAGGTATTTTTGTGTTCAAAATTATTTTTAATACACATCCATGAAAATACATTTTCATTCCTTTTTAAGATTAATTTTTTAAAAAAGGATCCAAGTACTAATATGAGCAAAAATAGTTGCATTTACTCAGTCATTAAAAACTAAAATGATTTTTTCTGTAATATTTTGTGTGTTTTGTTTCACCTGATTTCTTTCTGTTCAAAAAAATCAAACAAAAACATTTAATTGAAAATATTTTGCTTTGAAGAACTGACTTTTTATACATGGGGCAGATTTTAGATACAAAATGTGTGCTCAAAACTTTATTTAAAAGTGTGATTAAAGTATCTGTGTATCTATTTCACGCTATAAGTATAGTGACAGAGAACTGATGAGAATTTTTAAATAAATATTGTTGAAAAATACAGAATATCTTAACTAAAATATTTAATTTCTTTCAAACCTACCGGCAGTAGGTTAACTACCTTTACTTAAACACAGAATCTGTAAGTACAGATATCTTTAAAATAAATATGAACATATACCTTTAATTGTTACCCTAAATAAAAGTGTTTGAAATCCTATCATAAGTGCTCAAGAATAAGGAAGTCACATAGTTCTCCTCAGTTGGTTAATCTGAGAAGTCCAATATTTTAGGACATTCAGCTACACCCTGAATTTATGTGTCTACTTGGATGAAAAGAATAATAGATAATCAGAGGGAATTGCAGAATGAAACAAGAAATTTATATTCTTGCAAGAATCATCAACCCAACTCTGTCCATTTACATCCCAAGGAAATGTGGAAAGTGAAGAGAGTAGTGCCACCCAGGGACACGCTGAAGAAGCAGCCGCCAAGCCTTGGGCTCCGCTGATTTGTGACATGATCAGAGACAAACCATGCTGACGCTAGAACTGCTTTATTTCTTACAGTTTTGCTTTGATTAGCCCTGGCTACGGCCTTAAAAAAAATCATCTCACTCACCACATTTGGCAGAAGTGCTAAAGGAAGCACCCTTTAGACTCTAAACTTAACTCTTAAGTTTCTGGACTGGTGAGCTGTCACATAGTAAAGAATGGTTTAATTTTTCTTTCATTCATACAGGCTTTGCTCCTAAGAGAATAGGACCCACTCCTATGATGTTGATTTTTAACACAATGGTGCCTTAGAAATTGTGCTACCAAAGCAAAATTATGCACTTTAATTGCAAGCTGATGTTTTGAGGGATGGTCAATGATTAATATCCCTCAAAGGATGGCCCTCACCCCAAGATAGACTTAATTTCAAATTTCCTCCAAGTCACAACCACTAGCTTTGCAAAATGGCTTCCTGTAAAGTTGCCTGTGTTTTATATCATTAATTTCAGCCAGCTGCCTCAGGCAGCAGAATACTGGTCTTGTCAGTTTGAACACAGAGACATCGAGAATGACTGACAAATAAAACACTCTTTAAAAACCAAACACGGAACATTTCATCTTGTTATTTTCAAGGGAAGTATCACAGAGAATTGTGATAAATCCCCATTGTTTTCACATGTATGACTTTGAACTTTTCTTCTTTGTATCCATTAAATTCACATAAGAAGGAGTGCCTCAGTGGCCCTTTGCCCTCACACTCACCACATCCAATTATCTAGAAAGTGAATGTTTTCTGTATCTAATGATCAGGTCTGCTGGGCCATTTGACGCTGAAGTAAACGTAGGGAGAAAAAGCTTCTCAGAGCAATTGGTATGGATCTCATTGCATCATATACCATTGGCTCAGAGTGTGTAGTTAATAAGGGCTTCTGTAAAAACTGCATGCTGCAGCGAAAATTCAACCCCATTAGCCAAGTATTTCTAATCCATTTTTAGGTGCACTTAAAACAACTGAAGCATTAAAGGTCCACATGAAAATCTGCATGTTAATGAGAGATGCAAATTCAAGGTTTGGATGGAACCCAAATAATATGAGTCTCTAAAAGATTTATACTTGCAGCATACTTCATGAAGAGAGACTCCATCAACTAAATTATAGAGTCTTTGGGAAATGCATTAGGGTTCTTTGATTTCTGCAGTGTTGGTTTAGCTTATCTCTTTTGTGATAGGCCAAAGCAGAAGTCTTAGTCTTGCAAAATTCTCTCTTTAATGTAAAAGGATCAAAGACTACCAAGCTATACATGCAGCACACTAGGCTTCACTTTTTGTTTTTTCTATTTTTTGCACAGTTCATACCGTCAACCATTCAGTTCAGTTCAGTTCAGTTGCTCAGTTGGGTCTGATTCTTTGTGACCCCATGAATCGCAGCACGCCAGGCCTCCCTATCCATCAGCAACTCCAAGAGTTCACCCAAACTCATGTGCATCAAGTCGTTGATGCCATCCAGCCATCTCATCCTCTGTCGTCCCCTTCTCCTCCTGCTCCCAATCCCTCCCAGCATCAGGGTCTTTTCCAACGAGTCAACTCTTTGCATGAGGTGGCCAAAGTATTGGAGTTTCAGCCTCAGCATCATTCCTTCCAATGAACACCCAGGACTGGTCTCCTTTAGGATGGACTGGTTGGATCTCCTTGTAGTCCAAGGGACTCTCAAGAGTCTTCTCCAGCAGCACAGTTCAAAAGCATCAATTCTTTGGCACTCAGCTTTCTTCACAGTCCAACTCTCACATCCATACATGACCACTGGAAAAACCATAGCCTTGACTAGATGGACCTTTGTTGGCAAAGTAATGTCTCTGTTTTTCAATATGCTATCTAGGTTGGTCATAACAACCATAGTTATTCAAAAAACAGAAAACTGATCAAGTCAGAGTTTCCAAACAACCAAGATACTTCTTGAAAGTACAATGGGTACTGGGAAATTTTAGGTTATACAATGTACTCAAAGAATATGAAAGTTTAATATTTAGCTAAACAAAACAGGAAAATTAACCCTTGCAAAAAGAAAATTCAGTAGTGTACATAGAGGTCAAAAATCAGCCACAAAGTCTTTTGAGATACTTTTACATTAGAAATTAAGAGCTGTTTATTTGCTATTTCAGAAGTAGTCTGCCACCTTTCTAAGTACACACTTGCTTAGAAATGAAGGGGATGGTAGAGAATGCTAATGGTAATCCTCCTTTGTCTGCTGGAGAGAGGAGTCGGGCTGGGGGTATGGAGACGTGGCCCCTAAGCCTTTATTGTTGCTGTGAGGTAGGGCGATCAGCGGCAAGCCACACGCTTCTGACCCTCAGAGACAGAGCCTCTTCTCATCTCTCCCTCAACACCTCCCACAGCCTCTCTGGCAGAACGTATAGGTGGGTTCTACAGAACTGTTAGGGAAGCAAATTCACTGAAATAGCCCACCCTGGCCAGGCACCATAGTAACCATTTGCATGAGTTATAACAGGAGATCCCGGTAAGGAACACAGAACTAACAAGCCAGGAAACGTTCAAAAGGAGACTGCACGTGTCTGACCACCTCCCAGAATCCTTCTCGCTGGCATCCATCATGGCTGAGCAATGTGAGCACCACCAGGAAGGACCCTGTGTCAGAAGGATTGGCCAAAGACAACACAGAAACCAATCCCATCACCATCGAGCCGTTCGGCAGAGCAGATCTCTTGGGTTGGGTTCCCTCGCTCTACTGCTCTCTGCCCAGGAATCCTTTCCTTTGTCAGCACATGTGTCTCCTCGGACAATTCATTTCCGAGTGTTAGACAAGCGCTCCCTTTCAAGCCCTGGAAGTGAAGTGAAGTGAAAGTCACTCAGTTGTGTCCAACTCTTTGCGACCCCATGGACTATACACTCCAGGGGATTCTCCAGGCCAGAATACTGGAGTGGGTAACCTTTCCCTTTTCCAGGAGATCTTCCCAACCCAGGGATCGAACCCAAGTCTCCCGCATTGCAGGAGGATTCTTTACCAGCTGAGTCACAAGGGAAGCCCTTCGGACCCTGGAAGGAGTCCCCTTTCCTGCAACAGAACCAGGATCCAGCTTCCTTTTCACACTGCTACCTTGGGCCTACTTTCCTACTGTGTAACTTTTCATTCCTTTGGGTCTTGACCATTTAAGAAGCAAAACCCCTGTGATGGAGGAGAAAGGTCCAGGCCGAGGGAGGCAGAGGGAGGTGCCACACTATCACTTAACCCTTCACTAGTATATAGCCTTTGCAGGGCCCAGGTGGCAACCCAGGGAAGAATGGGAGGCCTGGGAAGAGCATCCTGAAGCAGAGAAGAGACATTCAGTTCAGTTCAGTTCAGTCGCTCAGTGGTGTCCGACTCTAGCTCTGAAAATGAAACAGGTGGTTGTCAAAACAACATGACAATGTTGCCATTTCCGCAACTGTCTTGCATCACCCTAAAAGCTACCATTGCTGAACAGAAACTTGGTGGATAAAGAATCTACAAGAGCTTGTGCTTCCTGAACATTAAGAATGCACATGAAAGATTCTATGGGCTTCCATCTTGCTAAACCCACTTGATCATTCTCCAACAACCCTTAAAGACTGAAGCCTGCTTGGAAAAAACAAACCAATGTGAGGAAAATCATCATTTTCTCTGATGATTCTCTCAAATGCTTCTACATCTTTTTTCCCTGAAAAATATTACATGTTTTGCAAATGCTGACTTTTAAAAGGCCATATCATCATCTCCTTATTAATCATTTGCTTGTCTCACCAGTTATACAGGACATTATTCCTCAAACCTTGAGCATAACCTTTAAAATCTATGCTAAATTGTCTTTAACTCTCTAGGAAAATGAGCAAAAATTCATGAAAGTAATAAACATACGGACCAAAAAATATATGCACAGTTGAGAATTTAAAATCTGTCAAGTTTTCACAGGACTTTGAAATTGCTTTTGTGAAATGGCATCCTCCCTAACAGTAATCATTAGACCATGTAGTTTGCATGGAAAGCAGAACATGATTCAATATGTTCCAACAGCCCATATACTTTACACTATTCATGAAGTAGAAGAAAGAGCAACAAAACTGCAGGCAGCAAAAAAGGAAACTAATAAATTCATATTAATGACCTCATGAACATATTAAATCATGACATTTAATGCAACAGCTGAAAATGCAATGGGCAGCACACAGAGGGCTGAGTTAGACACTCTCAAAGTTTGGGCATATGATCAGGAACATAAGAGCCTTTGAAATTTCAATTAGTATGGTTTTTCCAGTGGTCATGTATGGATGTGAGAGTTGGACTGTGAAGAAGGCTGAGCGCCAAAGAATTGATGCTTTTGAAGTGTGGTGTTGGAGAAGACTCTTGAGGGTCCCTTGGACTGCAAGGAGCTCCAACCAGTCCATCCTAAAAGGGATCAGCCTTGGGTGTTCTTTGGAAGGAATGATGCTGAAGCTGAAACTCCAGTACTTTGGCCACCTCATGCAAAGAGTTGACTCATTGGAAAAGACTCTGATGCTGGGAGGCATTAGGGGCAAGAGGAGAAGGGGACGACAGAGGATGAGATGGCTGGATGGCATCACTGACTCGATGGATGTGAGTTTGAGTGAACTCCAGGAGATGGTGATGGACAGGGAGGCCTGGCGTGCTGTGATTCATGGGGTCGCAAACAGTCAGACACGACTTAGGAACTGAATTGAACTGAACACTATTAAAAAGTAGTCCTAACCATGTATTTAGGGCTCTGAGCTAAGTCTATTCTCATCTCATCCTTAAACTCTATTATTACCTTGAAAATCAGGTATTACTACATCTTGTCAAAGAAAGTAAGAAATTAAGGCTTAAAAGAGGCTAGGGGTTTGCCAGAAGCCATATACTTTCTAAAATTTCTTTAAACCTGCTCCATAAACAATAGATAAAATTTTTCATGCTCTCTATTTACAGAAATGATATCTCATAAGTCTAATCCATATGACAAGAATGTTGGCTCCTATGTACTAAGAGCACTACGTGAGTGACGGAAATAATGAAAGGTTTCCATATACACTTTTTAATTTAATCTTTACAGTAAGTGTAAGTGAGTATCTTAGTCCTTTCAGGCTGCTATAACAAGTACTCAGACTGGGTATTAGACTAGCTTATAAACAGCAGAAATTTACTTTCCATACAGAGGTTGAAAGTCTAAGATCAGAGAGCCAGCATGGTCGGGTTCTGGTGAGGGCCCACTTCTGAGTTGCAGACTGCTGAGTTTTCATTGTACCTTCACAGGGCAGAAGACGTAAGGGAGCCCTCTGGGGTCTCTTTTAAAGGGCACTAAGCCCACTAATGAGAACTTCACTCTCATCACCTAATCACCTCCCAAACAGCCCACTTCCTAATATCATCACCTTGGGGATTAGGTTTTCAACATATGAATGGGGACAAGGGAAACACAGCCAATCCATAGCAGAAAGTTACTTATTATTTCCATTTATTAAGATGAGAAAACTGAGGCTTTGAGAATTAGCGTCTAGAGAGGATGTAGAGAAAAGGGAACCCTCCTCCATTGTTGGTGGGAACATATGTTGGTAGAGCCACTACAGAAAACAGGATGGCAGTTCGTCAGAAAATAAAATGGAATCACCATGTGATCCAGCAATCCCATTCTTGGATGTATATCCAGGCAAAACTCTAATTCAAAAAGATACATGCAATCCCATGTTCACAGCAGCACTATTTACATAGCTAAGACATGGTAGCAACCTAGATGTTCACTGACAGATGAGTGGATAAAGATGACGTACATGCACACAATGGAATATTATTCAGCCAGAAACAACAATGAAATAATGTCATTTGCAGCAACATGGATGCAACTAGACAGTATCATACAAAATGAAGTCATAAAGAAAGACAAATACCGTGTGATATCATTCAGAAGTGGAATCTAAAATACGATACAAATGAACCTCTCTACAAAACAGAAACAGACTCATGGGCATAGAGAACAGACTTGTAGTTGCCAAGGAGGATGGGGCTTGGTGGGGATCGGGGGGTACTAAGAGGGAGGTTGGGGTGAGGAGATGCAAATTATTACACATGGAATGGATAAGCAACAAGGTCCCTACTGTACAGCACAGAGAACTATATTCAATATTCTATGACAAATCATAATGGAAAAAATATAAAAAAGAATGTGTACGTGTATATATATGCATATATATATACCTGAATCACTTTGCTGTATAGCAGAAAGTAACACAACATTGTAAATCAACTAACTTCAGTAAAATAATATATAAAAATGTCCAAAAACAGCTGAAAGAAGTAGCTTCATCAAAGACACATAGCTACTAAGTGGCAGAGTCAGGACTGGACCCAGTCTCTTGGCCCACAATAGCCATGATCCTAAACCACTTTGCAATATTGCTTTTACCTCTTCAGGTAGGTCAGCAAATGAACTGAACTCTCATTTTTCATAACAGAAAGTAAGCTAAATGCATGAAGAACAGCCAGTTAATACGAATTGGCTAGTTTTTATCCAGTACCATGTGAAGTGAAAGTGCTTTGGTCTTACATGGACTTTTTATTCTTTGATAGTAATACATCCCCAGAGTTAAAGAAAACCAGATACAGTGAAATTGAAAACATACTTTGAGAAATAGTCATTCTAATTTCATTTTCATCAGAACTTTCTGATTTGTAATTTGGTTCCCTGAGTAGCTTTCCACAAAAAAAACAACAAAAAAACAAGGTGTGAAGATGACGTGTCTATCTGAAAAAGTGGCATCTTATTTTGTGAATGGTTTAATCAATCCATACCCTGTGCGTGTACTTACTGTGAGCACACCATTAAAAATAGTATGCCCCTGGATGAATTAACAAAAATACAAAAACTAAGGTCTGTACAAGCAAAACTATGAACAAAATTATGGGCCATGAATATCCCCAATAGAATGAATGGCTTGGCCTAATACAACCATCTAGTATCCCTCAGAGCAAAGCACAGAGGTTTTAGAAGAGGGGTCTTGAAGTACACTCCAGGTTTGAATTCTGGCTCTAATACTTAGTAGTCATGTAACCTTGGAAAGGTGTTCGACTTCACTCTTCCTCAGTGTTATTATCTGTAAAATAGGAATAATAATAGAACTCTCCTAGGGTTATTATTATTAATAGAGGTGGAATCTTCTTAAGAGTGTCTAGCACATACTTAGAGCTTCCCTGGTGGCTCAGATGGTAAAGCGTCTGCCTACAATGCGGGAGACCCGGGTTTGATCCCTGGGTTGGGAAGATCCCCTGGAGAAGGAAATGGCAACCCACTCCAGTATTCTTGCCCGGAGAATCCCACGGACGGAGGAGCATGGTAGGCTACAGTCCATGGGGTCACAAAGAGTCAGACACGACTGAGCGAGCTTCACAGCACATACTTAGTTCTCAAAAAATACTGGCTATTAGTAATTTCTCTTCGATTCACAAACATCTCAATTTTTATTGATTAGCCAATCATCCTATGAAATCATCGAAGATATGCTGTTTTATTTTTCATTCATGGTCTCCATGAAATGACAAACAACAGATAGAGGATGCCACTTCTGGTTCATGGCTGACTCAACCCCATATTCAGTCAACCTAAAACCAACTCTCCAGGCTTCAGTGCTCAACCTCTTAAAATATGTACTTATTTTAATTCCATAAATTGACTAAAATTCTTCATTACAAAGTTGAAATAAAACACTTGCATAGTCTCTTTCCCTGGTTCAAAAGTTTAGTGACAAAAACAAGAAAAAATGCTGGCTTTGTGTTCTATTAAGATGGTGATTAACCAAATCCTTAAGCCAAATATTTTGAATACCTCTTGAAACAGCACAGAACAGATATTTAGTAAACATAAAGGATTTGAACTTTATGACTAAGCTCTGACCATTTCAATGTTTCACTGTACTTGTGAAGGAAAAACAATGTCAAAACCACAAGATAATTCAATGTAGATATCTTTTAAAAACACACTGCCATGGAAACAAATACATATTGTACATCTCTTTATTTAGCAGATACAGATATACATGATTTTTACCAGAAGATGCACAACGCAGTTAGCTCTAGGAGATTTTTATCTGCTTTATTTAATCTAAACTTTCTATAGTTTAGGTTAAAAATATGTAATATGTATAATTAAAAATAAAAAATCACTTTTATTTTGAAAAAGAGAGAAATACAAATATTATTTTTGGAGTCCTCAAGCATTCTGATGTATGACAGCATATGAAATAATAGTTTTGCTTTCAAATAATCAATGTGTGAAGATTGATGGTCTGACTATTTTGTGAGCCCTTAGAAGAGTCAGATGGTACTGACCTTAACTTAGGTAGTATCTGTGAAATCAAGACACTCCAAAAAACAGGTTGCTAAGTTACCACCCTGGTACTGAAGATTACATACTCTGAACTAACCATAAACTAGAGGCATTTCACTGGGGATATCAGTTCCTTTCCAAAGTATGGAGTTCCTGCCTTATGCTAGCTAGGATCACTTTAAAATACCACTGAGATAAATAATGTCTTTCACTTATGAATTCCAACTGATTGCAGGGAAACTTTAAAGTCCTAGCAACACTGTTGCTATAGCAATGCAACCTGATTAGATATTCTTAGCAACCAGCCACAACTCACACCCACGGAGTCCCTTCATTTATTCCAAGAAGAATAATGTTGACATTCCAATCTCTAAAATATACAGAATTCAGTGACAGACATCTATGGATGAGACAGGCCTGTGAGATCCAATGAAATAGCAAGTTAATAAATAATATACCTGGGCCTTGAACATATCCTATATGCATACAATAAGCACATATAAAAGTGTATTCCACATGGCTAAAAACTGAAGATGTTTCATTTGGCCCTTGGAGTATATGTAAACCAGCAGAATCTTTCAATTTCATACTGTAGTAACTAAAGTTTACATGCTTCTCAAACAGTATATTTCATATTGAATTAACAGAGATAACAATAAACTTTCATGTTTGCGACCTACAGCAACAATTTGACATTTTGATTCTAAAGCTTTCATCAAAACTGGTATCACACTTGAAAAACCACAGCCACTAATGAGACTGAGGGTATGGCTAATTATGAGGGGGCACAGCAAAAATACTGCCTTTATCACACATGCTTAAGCCAGAGCTGATACAAGGGATGGATTGAGTTATTGCTCTGCAGGAAAGGACCTGTCACATCCTGAGCAGGATAAGATTTTGAAGACCAAATTCTGCAGTCATCTCCAGGCTGATCATAACAGGGAGGTCAAAAGCAGGATCAGATCTATGAAGGCTCAGAAAAGAAAACAACAGCCCAGACAGCTACAAACACAGTCCATGATTCTATAGCTAAATAAAGGATGCTTCTCTATAAACTGAGATTCTGAATCATTCCGTTCTGATAAGGAAAAGAGCCCAATTACATTCTTAGCCTCCCCTGAATGGCTATACTCTGGCAGTTAATAACCCAGTCTCTCCATATATATACCGTTTCTGTTATAAATAGAGGAGTACAGTGGGAAGGAATTAAGGTGAAAAATAATCAGAATCTTTTGCTGCTGTTGTCATTGCCTTTGAAAGTTATTAAATTTAAGACATGGATACAATATTCTGAAAATAATGACTCTCAGCTAAGAGACAGAATTAGAAAACCCTTTTGAGAGGTCTCCAATTTTGATATTTATTTTAAATTTTCAATTCTATCTTAATTCTGCATTGAAAACTTTTTGCACATCCCTATATAAAAATTTAATATAAGAAAATTATTATCGTGCACATATGCATGGTTAGAAGAATGTTTAACCCAGCAGTCAAAAATAACAAATAACTTCACTGGAAACAGTCTAAATATATAAAAATGTGGCATTGACTAAATTAATTATGGTGTCTTGTATCATGAAATCCTGCTCCACAACCCTCTTACCTGTCCTCTTGAAACCTAAAAAGTATAAAAAATCGAAAGTTTATATATAACTTAACTGGCAGAAAAACCTGATCTGACCAGACTCATTTAACACCAAAATCTAACTGGAAGTGAGATTATTCAGAGGCTTTATTTGTCTCACACAGTGTGATTATTCTTATGGTTCACTGCAGAAATACTCATGTGTTTGATTGCAGAGTGCTACCATAGACACTGCTGAAAATGTTTCCTAGTATTTGAATTTAACCATATTACATTTCAAAAGTTTAAAAATTCCTCCATTCTATACCAAAACAAAGAAAATGTGGACAGTGATATACCCGGTGTTGTCTCTGCCTGACATACTCTCTTCTTGACTTTTACATGACTTGCTTCTTCTCATCCCTCAGGTCTGGACTTCCTAAGTCTCCTTTCGGAGTTGGTTCCCATCTAAGCCTAAAGAAAACCCCTGTACTTACTCTCCACCACACACGCTGGTTATTCTTCCTTCTCAATTCTTCCTATAACCATTGGTGATCTCATTTGTTTCTTGGCTTGCAATCTAGTGACTGTCTCCCCCTAACTAGCTCTAGGAGGGCAGAGACCTTATTTGCCTCACACAATTGGGCTTCCCTGGTGGCTCAGACAGTAAAGAATCCGCCTGCAATATGGGAGATCTGGGTTAGATCCTTGGATCAGGAAGATCCCCTGGAGGAGGGCATGGCTACCCACTCCAGTATTCTTGCCTGAAGAACCCGCATGGACAGAGGAATCTGACAGGCTATAGTCCACAGGGTCACAAACAGTCAGAAATGACTGAAGCAACTTAGCACACACGCATGCTTGTCCGTGATTAAATTGATTCACATTACATCAAACGTTCTTCCCTGATGGCTCAGCTGGTAAAGAATCTCCCTGCAATGCCGGAAATGTGGGTTTGATCTCTGAATTGGGAAGATCTCCTGGAGAAGGCAACAGCTACCCACTCCAATATTCTGGTCTGGAGAATCCCGTGGAGTCCATGGGGTCGCAAAGAGTCAGACATGACTGAGCGACTTTCACTCACACCAAACACTTCTCTGAAAACACTTACTATTACAAAAAGGTCGCAACAATCAAGAATTTCTTCAAGTCAGGACCACACAGCACAGCTCCACCAAAATGAGAAACCACACAGAATAAAAATGAAAGATAAAAGTAAGCCTCTCTTAACGTATATACAGCTGCTTCACTTTGTTGTATAGCAGAAACTAGCAACATTGTCAAGCGATTTTACTCCAACAACAAAAAAGTAAACCTCTCTAGATGTTGTACATTTTTTCTTCAACTGTTTCAAACAGTCACTTTTTCACCAGCTGTGGATTTATTATGTTATTTGCTCTCCTGCCTAATTCTCGAACCAAAGCACTACCCATACTGTACCACCAGCATATCGGGTGTGTGTACACGTATATATGCGATCTCTCCCAACAACAAGGCCTTGAAAACCACGGAATCTACCAAAAACCTTGGGCCAAACAACTCTCTTCCTATTGATGACGAGAGGCTGAGAATTAGAAACACCAACCTACTTCATAAAGGTAAAACATTTTTAAAATCCACAAGGAGGCATTTCTAAAATGGATTCATCATGCTGAGTTACTGTGGATCATTTTACAAAGGACACATACAACCAAATGCTAAAATTTCCAAATTCGTTGCCAAGACCCATTTTATCCTGAGAAGCAGTCCAGCACCGAGCAAGTGAAAGTGCCCTGTCCTCTGACCCAGCCACCCACAGTCTCGAGAACTACAGAGCGTCTGGAAACAGAAAAGCTACATCATATTACAGCCACATTTACACAAAACATTCTCAATATGCTTCCTTCAACCTCCAAAAGCATTTTCAGGAAACTACCTGGAAATATCCCAGTGTTTGCAGACTTACCACACACTGTTTTCCACACATTCTGTTTTGTATTTTTTGCACACTCTGTTTTGTATTTTGTACCTTTAATGTACCTGGGACCATTGCTATGAAATTAGAGGTACTTCAACTGAAAAGGTATCAGGACAATGACGAAATACATCCTAAACACATCAAATTCTAAAATAACTAATGTATATTTAAAACAGCTCCGGATCTTGTGGACACTATAGTTTCCAGGATACGTTTAAATCAAGAACGGCACGGATTTGCTATCATTTTGAGGAATCATTTGACACCACATCCATCTCACTTAGGTCTTTCTCTAACAGCGGCTCAAAAAGCAAAACAAAACCAAATCACTCACCAGAACAGAGTTCTCCTTTATCTGCATGTCTGCAATGTTTATAATTAAACATCTCTGGCTCAGGCCTGGTGGAGAAATCAGTTCCCGCCAGCCCTCTGCCTAGACTATGGTGCGCAGGTGTGTTGCATTGTTATTTAAAACGTGCTGTTTAGAACACAGAATTCTTTCTCTGAGGCCCCTTAAGTGAGGCAGCTGAAGACCAGCAGCTGCAAGTTTTTTGCTTTATTTCCGAGCGTGGCATTGTTAGCTCTGGTCACTGAGCCCTTTTCCCTAATGAACAGGCTGGGTCTGGGGGCTGGGGAGCATCTGGACGGCACTGCTCCTATTTACCCCAGACGTGGAATACAGAACCCCAGAGCCACACCTGCCAACGGCCACTGAGCATGCTGTTTAAGTAATGGCGTGTCTGGGATATTAGATAATAAAATTATCCCACTAATGATACAAAATGAAAAATCACCTTTGATTCAATAATTTTCTGCCCGATGTTCTCCCAATAGTATTTGGATACACTTATGTTTAACTTTTCTACAGAGGACCTCATTTCTTTTAAATTCACATTAAAATACCAAATACCAAAGGCTTATTTCAGGGGAACTCCCCCCCCCATTACATAATAAGCATGAATTAAACTAAATTCTTTCCTCACCTATTACATTTTTTTTGTAAATGATTTTCAAACTTTTAGCCTAAAACTGGCTATAATCAGAGGTCAAAAATACTCCTTCTGGTATGAGAATTAAATTTCCTGTCTAAAAACTTCAATCTTAACTAAAGCTAAAATAACATTCCTATTGGCGTATCAGAACTAAATGCTAAGGCTACACTTGCAAAAACAAACAGATGACAATCATGCGAGGTTTTCCTCTAATTACAAATACAAGACTTTTGTAGAAAAACCTCCACTTAACTGCCTTTAATAGCCAATAAAGCGTAGCACACAAGGCTTTAAGCAGTGTTTACAGTCCTATGCAAATGAGAAATCCTGAAGTTATAACCCGAGTTTATTTCCATTAAAACTTAGTTCATAAGGAAAAAGAAAAAATTCCATTCAGGAAAAAAATGAAAATAAAAAAGCTTAAGAAGTGAATGGTGCAGATACAATATTATCAGGGTAAAAACTACTCTAAAATGTACTAATTAAAACTGTACATGATGGTGGCTCCAAGGAAGAAAATATTTGCTGTTCTTAACCCTGGAAGATTTTAGAGTAGCTGAACTGGAATCCTGAAGCTCACGAGCTGGATTTATATGGTGTGGAGAAATGGCACTCTATAATTTCTGTATGCTGCATTTTCATTTTTTCATGCCATATTACTACCATATGACGGTATTGTTCCACATTTATTTTGCAACCTACTTTAATACTGGCTTTCAGTTGAGTTATGCTTGTGTTTATATAACCTTGCCTTTTTATTAACTTCTATCTTTTTGTTTCTGTTTTTAAATCTTAATGTTGTACTTTCAGATACAAACTTGCACACTGTTCATAAATTCAGTATGTAAGTTCTCTGTTTAGCAACCCAAATCATTAATGTGATGTGATGCTAAATAATATTTTCTTACATCAAAGTCCTTCAGAGCTCTTTCTTTTCTTTCAGTAATAGTTTTCTCCTGGGATGGGGAGAATAAAACACTCTGAATAAAGTACACGGAAAAAATACATATACCCACTTCAGCAGATGGCACTTTGGGTGTCCTGTAATGGAACTATTGATTCTTCCCAGTTTCTGAATATAGTTGTCAGGTAGGGCTAAATCTTTAGGGGTTTGTGGGCCAGGGTCAGACTTAGCCACCTGCTTGAAAAGCTTAAAGCTTACTCTACTCCCCAGAGGCCATGACCAAGGTCAAAGTATTTACAACCAACAGCTCCACAAAACAAGTCAAGAAATTCCATGTATTATATATTTTTCCATTTGTATTATAAAATCAAAGCATGTACCCTAAAAGACATAACTCTCTTTAAAAACAGATATTTTAGAAAAGCAATGGATAGTACCTGCCAGTGTATGGTGTACCTATAATTTTTAGACCATTTATTTCCTCAGGCTAAATAAAATGCTAGCATTTCAGTTTCAAAATAGAAGATAGGAAGAGTAACTCTTTTCCTTCTGTAAATTTTCTAATTGCTAACAGTCTTTAAAGTATGAGTTTCTGTGGAAATGCATTCGTCAGATTCATGGTGGATTCATGAGTCTTACATGTTTGAAGCAAAATATAGGGAGACACATTGCCCTAGCTGGTGGTGGAGAAATGTAGTAAGGAGAAAAGGACAATGCTGGACTAAAATCTTATGAATAAAGGTTTTTAAAAATAAAATAAAGTCGTATTTATATTTTAATATAGGAAATACATTAATACAGTTCTAACTATATCTGTGAATTTAATCCCTACATGTAAAAATACCTAATCAAAGGGCATATTTACTTGTAATGTTGACAAATTTTGCCAACTACCCTCTATAAAAGTTGTACCCACTTACAGTCCTACCAACAATCCATGAGAAAAATTGTCTTCCCACATCTTCTAGCACAATTATCAGAATTTTCTTCATTTTTCTAATCAGAAAGATGATACATGATACCCCAATAAGCTTCAATGTGTACCACTCTTGTGAGTAAAATCATGCCTCTATTCATATGTCCAAGACATTTCATTTTCTGTTAACTATCTCATTTCTTTTACCTATTTTTATTGGCTCATTGGACTTTTTCTTATTCATATATGAGGGTCCTTTATATATTTCCTAAATAAGTCCTAAGTCCATGACACAAGTTGCAAATGTTTCCCTTATTAAGAGATTATTTCTTGAATTGACTATAGTGATCTCTGCATGCAGAAATTCTTTATATGTAGTTGAACTTATTTTTCTTTCTTATGGCTTATTGTTTTTATGTCATACTTAGAAAGATTTTTCCCTACTCCAGTTGTATAAAAATATTCTTCTGTGGCTTATTGAAGGATTTATATTATGCTTCCATTCTTCATATTTAATCTTTAATTCATTGCCATTTATTGTGGTATCACATAAGATTCTTTTTCCTAACTGATCAGTGGTCTCTACAGATTTGAGATGTCATGTTAATCATATATTCAGTCCTCATATGTATTCCAGTCTATTGCCTCATCTTCCAGTTGGTTTCATTGACTTGTTTCTTTTCGTATTCCAAAACTAATGTTCTATGTTTCATGCTTTTATAGTATTTTCAAATATTTAACATTTTAAATATTTAATATAATATTTTAAATATCCAGGCTCCAGGTGGCTCTAGTGGTAAAGAACCCATCTGCGAATGAAGGATATGTAAGAGACATGGGTTCAATCCCTGGGTCTGGAAGATGCTCTGGAGGAGGCATGTCAACCCACTCCAGTATGCCTGCCTGGAGAATCCCATGGACAGAGGAGCCTGGTGGGCAGAGTCAGATACGACTGAAGTAACTCAGCACGCATGCACAGCTCTCTTCCCCCATGTATTGTTCACCTTTTATAGAAGCTTTTAGGCAATTTTTGATTATTTTTTCACTTGAATGTTAGATTCAGCTTGTCTTGCTCAAAAAAGAAATAGAAAAAAGAAACAATAATATTATTTTGGGCATCATGTTAAATGTATAGATTAACTTGAGAAAAATGTATATGATATTGAATTTTCCTATGTGAAAACATGGTATTGCCTTTCCATTTGTTCATATCTTTGAGATTTCAGGAATAGATACAACTTTTTGTTTTTTCATAAAAGCTCACGCATTCCTTGTTTTATTTATTCTAAAGTATTTTATCTTTTCTGTTGCTATTATTAATTGGGAGTACAAAGAATTGCACGGTAAGATATCTAAAAAGAGTTTAACTCCTGTAATGTGATGTGTGCCATTTAAAAAGTCTGTAAAAGCACTCTATGAAAATGGGACCATGGAGATTAGCACACAGAGGAGTCCCCAAAGACCAAATGCATTTCAGATGGAAAAATCTGTACAGATGCCTGAGAGAAAGAGGTGACTTGATGTACTGTAAATAGTTTCTCAGAGCAAATCTGTCAGAACCTTAGAGAGAGTTAGGAGGAGATGAGGCTGAAAAGGTGGGTAAGAGTCCAATCACAAGGGACCTCTGTGTCCTTGCAATGTGTTTAAACTTTATAGATATTAAGGGTTATAAACAGAAAAGGTCCAAAGTACCCCTAGAAATTAGGGGCTAGCCCAGAAATTAGGAAAATAGGAGAATATTTCAAACTTAAAGATAGGAAATAACAAAGATCTGAACTATGGAGTTCAATGAAAGTATTAAATTGATTCTCAGGAAGTAGAATTTGAATTTTAGGACTTATAAATAATAGAATATGTAAAGAAAGAAGGAAGATTCCAGCTTTCTGCCTTGAGCACGTACCAGGCAAGGACTAGAGAGAGAACATCAAGACAGTAAATATTTGGAGACAGATGAAACACACTGTCAAAGTCAAGATACTCATTTGGTGGTGGTTTACCTCATCACCATTCACTCGAGTGGTGAGGTGGAGGGGACAGGTGTGACAGCAGAGACCTAGGAAATCCCAGACTCTAAGTGTCAAGTGGAGGAAGGGAATCCTTGTGAGACTGAGGAATAAGCAGAATTGTAAGTGGAATTGACTCAGCGGTGTCTCAGAATCCAGTGCAGGACCAAACTCACAAAGAGTGAGTGGTCACCAACATCAAAGGTAAAATAATATTTGAATAATTTTCATCTAATCAGAAATATAGGGGCACTTGAGTGGCTTAGTTCTGGGCGATGGAGTGGGATGGGGAAGGAAAAATCTTAGTTAAATACTTATTAATCTGACACACTCTCAGAATATTCAAGAATATGTCAATCATTTGATTGCAGTCTTATCTTTGGTAGTTTTGCTTCATAAACTACATTTGCTTTATGTTTTTCTGTGTAAAAAAAGTATTTTTATTAAAAGGTTCACACTGTTTTTAAAGAACAGAAGCAAGAAAAATGCAATGGAAAGGAAGAAAGCGTTCAACATTCATCTCATATCTTTACCATCACAGATATGAGACCAAAATTTTGTAGAAATTATTCCTGTGTTTTTTTTAAACATTTAGAAAAAGTGACAAATAATTATGTCTTTACGATCTTCCTTACAGTGATGATGGTTTGGGTAATACAGAGAATCATAAAATCAACATTGTTCGGTCATGAACCTATAACAAGGAGCCACGTGAAGGCATCTGGAGTTTTGAGTCAATTTGTTGGTAGTTTATCTGAACCACCCACATGCTTTCCTCAGAAGCTGTGTGCACAAATCTAGTTTTCCTGGTTTACTCAAATTTTGACTCTGTCTTTAGCTACCAGATTCAACTTTTCTTCATTTCTTTCCATATCCCTGAAACTTGCCACACACTTATCAGATTATCATCCTCCATTAACACCCTGGCCAGTGTGGTATGATGAGAAAAATACTGGGTGGTGTATTAAGAACCTTAGATTGCCCTAGCTTTATTATATGTTATTGAGTAAGTCTCTTTAGCTCTCTAGCCCGTAGTCATTTCTAAGACCCTCTAGATTTCACGGCCCCAAATCAACTTTCTTATGATGTTTGTCAAGAAAAGCCAGAAAGGATTCCGGGAGGCTCAAATAAAATTAAAGTTCACAGCAAAACCCCTCGTGGTTGGTATTCCATGGGCTCTTCTCTTTTTCTTTTTTTTAATTTTTTTAGGAAGGGGAAGTGGAGGGAGGAGAGGAGGGAAGACGGTATATTGCTGGAAGTCTCCTACTGCTTTTGCAGTATGCAATTTTAGATATTCTTCAGTGAACCAAAACAGCGAACTGAGTATTTCAAAGCTATATATAGACTTTAGGAATTTTTATCCCTTTGCCTCCTGAGAGACAGGCCTAGATCAGGCTGTGTGGTCTTCAGCAAGTCATTTAACCTCTCTGATCTCCATTTCCTCAACTGTAAAAGGAAGTCAGACTGGACCTGTCTACTCCACAGTTTGATTTCAAGGACTAAAATACATTTGAAATTGCTTGGTAATCTGTGACATCCTAATATAGAGTATAGGACTTCCCTGGTGGCTCAGATGGTAAAAGCGTCTGCCTACAATGCGGGAGACCCGGGTTCGATCCCTGGGTCGGGAAGATCCCCTGGAGAAGGAAATGGCAAGCCACTCCAGTACTCTTGCCTGGAAAATCCCATGGACGGAGGAGCCTGGTGAGCTGCAGTCCATGGGGTCACAAAGAGTCGGACACGACTGAGGGACTTCACTTTCAGTTTCAATATAGAGTATTAGTTACTCTTTTGAAATTGTATTTTTTATCACTATTTTATTATTAAAATAGAGCAAAATATTTTCAACCATGAGGAATGATCTTGGCATCTATCTGCATCACACAGGAAAACGGCAGAGTACAATGCATGTCAATTTTAATATTTAAAAAGGCATAATGTGCACATACAGAGCATTTTGTCTAATAGATGTGTTGCAATAGTTTATACATGTGTATACCTTATACATATACAAGAACAGAAACAAGGTTACTCTTGCTAAATTCCTGATTTCTCCTTTTTTCTATTTGCAACAAAATATATAGGAAAAGGAGCATATATAGAAAGATTTCTCCAAATTAATTTAGACGTGTGTTTATTTTCTGCAAGATGAAAATTGGTATTTTTTAATTTAAAAAAAATGTGCTGTGATCAAATATGTTTAGTCTATACTGTGGACTCTATGCTTATTTTACAGATTAAAAATACAGCAACTTATGAAAGGTTCCAAGAAATCTTGCAACAGAGGAATCTGTTCAACTTCATTTAACACACTTTCCCAAATTTATTTAACCATGACACTCATTTTTTTTTTTAACTAACCGCCTATTAATAGCTTATGAACCTCCAGTATTCTGCATAATACAATGTAGGAAATGCCGAAACCTGTTCCAAATATGAAACAGTCATTATAAAATAAAAGACACCCAGTGTTGACTCTACACTAGGCTTGCTGAGCTCTTTTTTCCTCACTAACATTTCAACCTAAAAGTCATCCTGGAAAACCCTGACAAATGCAAACGAAACATGCCACCACGTGACTGAGATCGAACGAAAGGCAGAGGGACACTTCTGGCAAATGGTACAAAGTATTACAGTTGTTAAACACCATCAGTCATTTTGGACACAAAACCGCTTCTGAATTATACCCTCAGGGCCTAGGGGGTGAGGGGAAAATTGCACCTAATATGAGGCAAGCATAATTGACTTCTGCTTGAAATAGTCAGTTTGCCCTTGGCAAAACAGCCAAATGTACCTTGAAAATGGTAATTATTTATTACCAATGGATTTTCTGAGATTTATGAAAAACTCAAAGTGTGCCAGACTGTATAAAAATATTAGTCTCAACTAATGGACCTTTTAAAATTTCTTTTAACTTTGGAGAATAAAATATGAGGAATTAAGACCATCATGTTTAGTAAAAAAAAAAAAAAAAAAAAAAAGACCATCATGTTTAGGACCACATGCCCAAAAGATGACCTTGGTGTACGTTACAATTTTCCACATGCTATAAAATTCAACAAAGTTTTGTGAAAACTGATGCTACAATTAGAAAATAATGGCCAAAGTATTTGTGTACATGCATACCATGAGAATAAAACAAAACGCTACACTCTCTAAGAACAAGGGAGTTCTGTTGAGTGTTTTTAGTGTTTGAGTAGAAATGAGTTCCCAAGGGTGAAAAATCCAAGAGTCATGTATGGATGTGAGGGTTGGACTGTGAAGAAAGCTGGGCGCTAAAGAATTGATGCTTTTGAACTGTGGTGTTGGAGAAGACTCTTGAGAGTCCCTTGGACTGCAAGGAGATCCAACCAGTCCATTCTGAAGGAGATCAGCCCTGGGATTTCTTTGGAAGGAATGATGCTAAAGCTGAAACTCCAGTACTTTGGCCACCTCATGCGAAGAGTTGACTCATTGGAAAAGACTCTGATGCTGGGAAGGATTGGGGGTAGGAGGAGAAGGGGACGACCGAGGATGAGATGGCTGGATGGCATCACTGACTCGATGGACATGAGTTTGAGTGAACTCCAGGAGCTGGCGATGGAGAGGGAGGCCTGGCATGCTGCAACTCATGGGGTCGCAAAGAGTCAGACACAACTGAGCGACTGAACTGAACTGAACTGAAACTGTGATGGAGAAATCACCTCAGCCTCTGAAGGGTTTCAAGATGAAGACCTGGTTGACACTGTTAAAGCTTGTTGTATTAGCAGTGGTTTCCTGGGGGAAGGAGGAGGGGTGAAATGGAGAGGGGGCTAGGGGAGACAAGCTCCTAGATTTGATTTGATTCTGCCAGATTCCACAAAGTGCAATACATGTTCGATTGGAAAATTTTTACTACTCTTACTACTGGAAAAGAAACTCCATCATACGCCTGTCACCTACAAATGCGCTTTTCAAGGATGTTTGCCGTATGCCTCTGTGGAGACTGAACCCTATGCTACTGACCTTCAGCGTGCCCTGAAGGGAGTTCAGGGTGGAGACTGAGGCACTCTGTGTGCCAGGGACACGGATGGGACAGGTCTTTAGATGGTTAGATATTCTCAGGAACTGAGTTCATGATCCCAATCCTTGCATCTCCTCATATCTAGAAAAGCGTTAAATCCCTTCATGGTGACATCAGCTCCTTGTGACCAGCAGAAAACCTCTTGTAAAGCAAGTAACCGATTGCATTGAACTCCCCTTCACCAAAATCTAATATGTTGGCCTTTCCCCACTCCCTCTTTGGAGCAGTCTCCTCTCTCAGGCTATCTGAGGCGCTGTCTCCCAGGCTGCAGTCCTCCTTTTGCCCCCAATAAAACTTAACTCGCAACTCTCACATTGCGCATCTTTTTAGTTGACACTCTTGACTAGTGAAGATACACTTAGCACAAAAGCACTAGAAGAGAACTCTAAAATTTATGTGGGTTGAAATGAATGAAATATTAGGATACAAATTAAGTGGATAGTGCAATAAAAGAAAATATTCCTATTGCATTCTATGAGCCCAGTCCGTGTTTGATGTGTAAAATGAATATATATGCTTTCCCTTTTTAATATAGTTTTATTGAGGTAAAATTTATGTAAACTAACCTGCATGTATTTAAAGTATACAATCAGAAGCTTTAATGTATGTATATACATGTAACATATGTTAAGCAATCACCACAGTTGAGATAATGAACATATCCATCACTCCCCCAAATTTCCTGATGTCTCTTTGAAATCTGACCCTCTCTATACCCAACCTTGTCCCCAGAAACTCACAACTCTGCTTTCTGTCACTATGGATTAGTTGGCATTTTCTAGAGTTTCATATAAATGGAATAATACAGTATGTGTTTGTTTTATGTCTGGTTTTTTTTTACTTAGATAATTATTTTGAGATCACCTATGTTGGTGTAGAAATCAATAGTTTGTTCCTTTTGTTTACCCATTTGCCAGTTGATGGATATTTGGCTTGTTTCAAGTTTGTGGCTATTACAAATAAAGCTGTTGTAAATATTTGCATACCCACTCCAGTGTCCTTGCCTGGAGAATCCCAGGGACGGGGGAGCCTGGTGGGCTGCCGTCTATGGGGTCACACAGAGTTGGACACAACTGAAGCGACTTAGCAGCAACAGCAGCAATCTTTGTATGGATTCACGCTCTCACTTATCTTGGGTAAATATTTAGGAGTGAAATGGCTGAGTATGGTAGGTGTGTGTTTTAACTTTTTAAGAGACAATCATATTTTTCTCCAGAGTGACTGTACCATTTTACATTCGCACCAGCATTGTATGAAAGTTGGAAAAAACATGGAATCCTCACCAATATCCCATGAAAATAGACCATACTATCAAAATTTCAACATATAGATCACAAAGAATTTTAACTAATGAAGAACTTACTCATAAAACCTTGCAGTCTGAGTGCTGCCAAACTTTATTATTAATAGTAGAGGAAACCCAAAGTAATCTTTGCTAATTTTCTTATGAATTATTGGCCCTAGAATATAAATTTCAAATTCTGTAAACAATCACATCATTTTTCTTTTTGCTATTAATTGTAATGAATCTACCAGTGAAAGGGATTTTATCTATCTACTTGTTTATTGCAATATGTGACAAAAGCGTGGAAGAAGAAATTCCTTTCCTCAGTGTCAAAGAGAACCTGTAAAGATGTCTCTGAGATAAAGCGAAAACCATCACTAGAAAATTGGTTAATATCTGTTTTTATTATTGCATTCACTTATCCACTCAGGTCCAAGCATCAGCATGCAGATCTACCTAGCAATGAATTAGATGCTCCGATAAGATGACAGTCCATCAAACAGAAATATGTCTGTACGCACGGATGAGCTCAGGACTGCAACTGCAGCTAGCACATAAGCTCCATGTACCTGGGGACTTTGTTTCACTTATCCCTGTGTTCCTAGTACTCGTGACAATGCATGACATATAGAAGGTATACAACCACAAACATGCTGGATATTAGAAAACAAAGAAGTATCTGGGCTTAATCCAAAAGTAATACTCAGAGTAGAGTGTCATCTACCCTCTTACAGATTCTGCTCAGGCCAGCCTTCTCAGGGCCTCAAAGCTCTTGTTTTTGCTTAATACATACATTAGTGTCAAAAATTATTAATTCAGTTTGCTAATATATTGTAATTTCAACAACACCTATTGAGCTATGGAATTCAATGTTTATTCTCAATTTCGTCTTGGAAGGATACAGTCATGAATTATCCAAAGTTAAAAAAAATATCTCCTTATGATCCATTGGTTTAAAAGCAGGTATTATTCCCACAGTACAAAACTTGGCACACAATTATACTACCATTAAACCATCAAGCTCACTGACCTCTCACCATTCCCTTTAAAACTCTTCTCTTTCCAAGACCTCTCATGAATTTGCACCGTTTCGGGGAGTTGACAAGGCTACACCACGAGGCTGCAGGGTATTTTCTAAAACTACTCATTTAAAATTTGCCCGGTTGAGACATATTTAATGAAACTATAGTGAGAACGAACTGTATGAGGCTACTGAGTCAGAGGCACTGGGGCTTATTTTTATCCCCAGAATCAATTAGCTACAAAAAATATAAAATAGCACCGCAAACAGAAAGAAATTTGGTAGGTAAACATTATGGCTAAGAGGAATCAATGAATCGGTAAGACCACATGTTTTACCGTATGTTTGTGTCTACAGATTTCATTTTCATCAATATTATAATGTAAATTGTCCTATTTTATGAGTTTCTGTTATACTATTAAGAAATTTTTAACTTGGGAAACTGATGACCTCTTTGTGTCTCAGTTTTCTTATTAAAGTATGAGAAGAACTAGATCTCCAGGGTTACCTCTAGTCATGTGTTGGCTTTTATCCTCTTTAAGAAAAACACAACATGGAGATACATCTACACGTAAATGAAAGTAACATTTGTCTACAGAGAGCTGAGCAGAATCATTCTCTTGGCATGTGGCTCACCTAGAAAATCTGCCTCCTCCCATCAGACTAAGACCAAGTTCTTTTTCTCTCCCAGGTGGATGAAGAAAGTCACCTCCCATGTCAGTAATCAAAGGACGCTGCAGTCCATCAATCCATCAGCAACTGAAGCTGCCCCATGTGTACCCTGAGGGGATTCAGATTGGGGAAAAAATAAAACCAGGAAACAGGATACTGACCCTAGACAGTAAAGGTGCATATCAAAAGAATGAATTCAGAGAGCACAGACTCTTGCAATCTTCCCATGCACTGAAAAATGCTAAGTTCATTAACCCGAGATGTCTGTTTTTTCTTTAATTAACAACAATCTTCTGATGTTCAGACCACCAGGGTTTTGTTGCCAAAAATGCCTGTATATCGTGGCTGCTCCTTAACTCTTCAGAAGAGTCCCTCACAGCTGTCTGAGAGGCGGTCTTCCAGGCGTCAAGTCCTCTCAGTATGTCTGCTGAATAGAAAATAATTCTCAGGACTTCCCAGGGACTGGGACTCTGTGCTCCCAGCGCAAAGGGCCTGGGTTAGGTCCCTGCTGAGGGAACTAGATCCTGCATGCAGCAACTAAGAGACCCCAAGTGCCGCAACTAAGACCTGGCACAGCCAAATAAATACATAAACAAATCAATATTTTAAAAATAATAAGTCTCAAATATTAGGGTGTGCTTTATTTGCAGTTGACACCCGTCAGATTTTTTTAACCATTTGGGTTACCCAGCAAAAGTTGATTAAAAGTTAGAAGCAGAATAAAGACTCTAACCTTTATTTCATCTGTATGTTCTCACACACACATACAGGTTAACGGATCTTTTCCATTCACCTATAGGGTTTCTGTTAGGTTCTAAAAGCATGAATTAGGTGAAAGGAGACTGTAGGTCATAAGGCACTGTATGTATTTTAGCTGTTACTATTTAACAAACATGAACATGACACACTGACGGAACAACAACAACAATCTAACAAACAACAAGTAAACAAAGCTAACATATATCCCAAGTTAATCAGTCATTGTTTCTCCGGATAGGATTCTCCAGTTTCCATGCCTCAGTCTAGAGACTGGAGGTGACTGCCTGCCCTGTAGCACATTGTTTCCTCTTGCTTTGAGAGTAAGTATATGCTGGATTTTTTCTCAGTTCAGTCCTTCTTTCCACTGATTTTGTAAAGCCTCACTTCCACATCTCAGAATCTACCCAAGGAGAGGGTTGGAGTAAAACATGGAATAACAAGTCCACGTAACTAAGAAGTAGATCCCCCACTCAGAGTACTTCAGCCATCATCCTGTAAGCAATGCTCCTAACGTGGTCACCAGAATAACAGGGACAAGCTTTGTTGAGGACACTTGATTCCTACCACAATGTAAATGGCCAGTGAACCAAGGGTTTTCTCTGTTTTGTTTAATGTTGCACCCAGCTGTGGGAATAGAGCCTGGCACACAGAAGTGAACTGAAAGTCGCTCAGTTGTGTCCAACTCTTTGCAAACTCAAGGACTGTAGTCTGCTAGGCTCCTCTGTCCATGGAATTCTCCAAGATCTTCCCAACCCAGGAAACAAACCCAGGTCTCCCGCATTGCACGCAGATTCTTTACAGGCTGCGCCACCAGGGAACATCCTGGCATATAGAAGGTGCCCAATAAATGTCTAGTGAACAAATTAACTGCTTCAAGTATGCTATCTTAGCAACTTTGAAAAGATTCTTTTCTCACATAGCAGTCACATATGTGTAGCTATTATTACTCTGCAGTGCAAGGGACTGATTTCTTTTCACTAGGGCACTGAGAAAGCACTATAGCATAAATGAAATCCTAATTTGGAGCCCATTCCTTCTTTCTTACGCTAGTTCTGCTCTGATATCTGAGTCACCTTCCCTGGCCTATTTCCTATTCTGTTGCACACTAATACTGTCACTTCCTGGAATCTGAAATGATATTATTATCATTCAATTCATTTATCATTCAGTAAATGAAGGTCATTCCTGTGTCCTGCCACATTTAGTCAGGCATTCCCTTCCCCAAGACAGGACACCTTCTAACAAAGGCGGGTCCCAAAGCCAACCTCCAATCTGAACCAGGCTAGTACCTGAAACAAAGGACAAGTGGCTGCTGTTGTTGTTGTTGAGTCTCCAAGTCTTGTCTGACTCTTTGTGACCCCATGGACTACAGCATGCCAGGCTTCCCTGTCCCTCACCATCTCCCAGAGTTTGCCCAAGTTCATGTTCATTGAATCGGTGATGCCATCCAACCATCTCATCTTCTATCACCCTCTTCTTCCACTAACCTCACCTGGAGAGGCGAGCACGTAACCTGCTTACAGCCCAGCACTGCCCACCATAGGAGAGGGAGTCTCAGCCAGAAGAGCAGACATCTGCCCTGTATGCCAACCTAGGATGAACAGATGGGAAGACAGGACCAGAGAACCATGCAAGATCTTGAAATAACTGGGCAGCTGATTTGTGAAAAACTGAATTAGATATATGCAATCTGTGTTGATACCATCTAGTGTATCAAAGTGCAAGTGAAATTTGAACAGAAAAGGTAGAACATGGCACAGTGTTGTTGTCTACAAGCACTAAATGTTCCCTCTGAACAGCTATACCAACTTTATCACCCAAAATACTATTACTCTACTATCTATCTGATAGTACACCCATAATACCATTTAGCAATTTGATGTCTCACAAATCCAAAATACTGGAATGCTTAATAGTGAAACACCTTAAAAGCAAACACTCTGTTACTGTCTTCTGGGAAAATGTCACCTACAGAGAGATATGTTGCAGTCAGTCACACATATATAGGGCATCTCAGACATGTTGAGGATTTTCCAAGCGGAATGTTACCAGGAAGAGTCTTCTCCAAAGTCAAAGCCATTTTCTCTATGCATGTGTTTCTTCTTCCACTCTCAGCACTTCCCTAGCTAGAGTAACGTAGGAGAAAAACCCTCTGCTAACCACCTTTCTGAGGCTTTTACAATTTGCTGGTTTTATACTCATGTTGGTTACCAGAATACATGCCCTCATTTAAAACTAGAATTGAAAGCATTTCAAATACTATAAATTCATATTTTTTTTATAAATGAAGCTTTTGAGCCTTAAAATGCATATGAATGGAATATACAGTCATGACTTGTTCAGTTAGAAAAAGTTGGCTATTTATATACAGTAACTGTGTATAGAGCTTCTCCATCTTTGGCTGCAAAGAATATAATCAATCTGATTTCAGTGTTGGCCATCTGGTGATGTCCATGTGTAGAGTCTTCTCTTGTGTTGTTGGAAGAGGGTGTTTGCTATGACCACTGCGTTCTCTTGGCAGAACTCTTTTAGTCTTTGCCCTGCTTCATTGGAAAAGACTCTGATGCTGGGAGGGATCGGGGGCAGGAGGAGAAGGGGACGACAGAGGATGAGATGGCTGGATGGCATCACCAACTCAATGGACATGAGATTGAGTGAACTCCGGAAGTTGGTGATGGACAGGAAGGCATGGCGTGCTGCAACTCGTGGGGTCGCAAAGAGTTGGACACGACTGAGTGACTGAACTGAACAGAACTGAACTGCTTCATTCTGTACTCCAAGGCCAAATTTGCCTGTTACTCCAGGTGCTTCTTGACTTCCTACTATTGCATTCCAGTCCCCTATAATGAAAAGGACATCTTTTCTGGGTGTTACTTCTAAAAGGTTTTGTAGGTGTTCATAGAACCATTCAACTTCAGCTTCTTCAGCATTACTGGTTGGGGCATAGACTTGGATTACTGTGATATTGAATGATTTGCCTTGGAAATGAACAAGTTTATATAGTCAGCAAAAACAAGACCAGGAGCTGACTTTGGCTCATATCATAAAATCCTTATTACCAAATTCAGACTTAAATTGAAGAAAGTGGGGGAAACCACTAGACTATTCAGGTATGACCTAAAGCAAATCCCTTATGATTAAACAGTGGAAGTGAGAAATACATTTAAGGGACTAGATCTGATAGAGAGCCTGATGAAATTTGGACAGAGGTTCATGATATTGTACAGGAGACAGGGAGCAAGACCATCCCCAAGAAAAAGAAATGCAAAAAAGCAAAATGGCTGTCTGAGGAGGCCTTAGAAATAGCTGTGAAAGAAAGGAAAGTGAAAAGCAAGGAGAAAAGAAAAGATATGCCCATTTGAATGCAGAGTTCCAAAGAATAGCAGGGAAATTAAGAAAGCCTTCCTCAGTGATCAGTGCAAAGAAATAAAGGAAAGTAATAGAATGGGAAAGACTAGATATCTCTTCAAGAAAATTAGAGATACCAAGGGAACATTTCATGCAAAGATGGGCTTGATAAAGGACAGAAATGGTATGGACCTAACAGAAGCAGAAGATATTAAGAAGAGGTGGAAAGAATACACAGAAGAACTCTAAATAAAGATCTTCATGACCCAGATAATCACAATGGTGTGATCACTCACCTTGAGCCAGACATCCTGGAATGTGAAGTCAAGTGCGCCTTAGAAAGCATCACTACAAACAGAGCTAGTGGAGGTGATGGAATTCCAGTTGAGCTGTTTCAAATCCTAAAAGATGATGTTATCAAAGTGCTGCACTCTCTATGTCCAAAAATTTGGAAAACTCAGCAGTGGCCACAGGACTGGAAAATGTCAGTTTTCACTCCAACCCCAAAGAAAGGCAATGCCAAAGAATGCTCAAACTACTGCACAACTGCACTCATTTCACACGCTAGTAAAGTAATGCTTAAAATTCTCCAAGCCAGGCTTCAACAATACTTGAACGTGAACTTTGTGATGTTCAAGCTGGTTTTAGAAAAGGCAGAGGAACCAGAGATCAAATTGCCAACATCTGCTGAATCATCAAAAAAGCAAGAGAGTTCCAGAAAAACATCTATTTCTGCTTTATTGACTATGCCAAAGCCTCTGACTGTGTGGATCACAATAAACTAGAAAATTCTGAAAGAGGTGGGAATACCAGACCACCTTACCTGACTCCTGAGAAATCTGTATGCAGGTCAGGAAGCAACAGTTTGAACTGGACATGGCACAACAGACTGGTCCCAAATAGGAAAAGGAGTACCTCAAGGCTGTATATTGTCCCCTGCTTATTTAACTTCTATGCAGAGTACATTATGAGAAACGCTGGGCTAGATGAAGCACAAGCTGGAATCAAGATTGCTGGGAGAAATATCAATAACCTCAGATATGCAGATGACACCACCTTTATGGCAGAAAGTGAAGAACTAAAGAGCCTCTTGATGAAAGTAAAGGAGGAGAGTGAAAAAGTTGGCTTAAACCTCAACATTCAGAAAACTAAGACCATGGCATCCGGTCCCATCACTTCATGGCAAATAGATGGGGAAATAGTGGTTGACTTCATTTGGGGGGGCTCCAAAATCACTGCAGATGGTGACTGCAGCCACGAAATTAAAAGATGCTTACTCCTTGGAAGGAAAGTTATGACCAACCTAGACAGCATATTAAAAAGCAGAGACATTACTTCGCCAACAAAGGTCTGTCTTGTGAAGGCTATGGTTTTTCCAGTAGTCATGTATGGATGTGAGAGTTGGACTGTAAAAAAAGCTGAGCACTGAAGAATGAATGCTTTTGAACTATAGTGTTGAAAAAGACTCTTGAGAGTCCCTTGGACTACAAGGAGATCCAATCAGTCCATTCTAAAGGAGATCAGTGCTGGATGTTAACTGGAGGGACTGATGTTGAGACTGAAACTCCAATACTTTGGCCACCTAATGCAAAGAGTTGACTCATTTGAAGAGACCCTGATGCTGAGAAAGACTGAGGGCAGGAGGAGAAGGGGACGACAGAGGATGAGATAGTTGGATGGCATCATCCAGTCAATGGACATGAGTTTGAGTAGACTCCAGGAGTTGGTGATGGACAGGGAGGCCTGGCATGCTGCAGTCCATGGGGTTGCAAAGAGTCAGACACAACTGAGCAACTGAACTGAAACTGATACAGGAATTGTACATTTTTCTAAATATATTGTACAGCTTGGTTACAAACAGAAACCAATTGACTATACTGGGATCTTAAACCCTGATTCTATTAACTTAGACCAGAGTATATTTCTTTAATCAGAGCCTAGGGTCCCAAGATCTTCAGTCCCAAATCCTGCCCTCCTAAGGGAGCTGTGAAGCTTAATCAGAACGGCCCTCCAACAACTTGAATAATGAGACTACAGGTAGACTGCTATATTACTAAAGTAATATACAGATGTCTTCTGAAGCTAGTAGCTTCAAAGAACTAACATTAAACCAATCAGGTCCCTGTGGAAGAGTGAATATCTTTATAAACCTCCAGAGGAGAACCATTTTATTAATATGAAAAAAAGGACTATTCTTAATAAAAGCTCAGAAAGAGGTTTCTTTCTGTTAAAACCACAACATAGCTTCAGAGGGAAAGCATGTCACTGTTTGAGAGCCTTCTCTAGAAGCCCTTTTGTTCTCACTGCCTATCTTCCACCCTTAGAAAAATGACTAGAGAGAAAGGGGGAAGAAAACAGGCTTGTGTTAGCATTCTTAGTATGCTGGTACAGGTGGGTGTTGTGCGGTAGTTGCAGTTGTAATACAAATTTCTTACCTGTGAGAGTGAAACATGACAAGTTTGCAGAAAACACTCGACTGGTAATAGCTGGAACTATATCTCAGTAGGACTTCCCAGGTGGTGCTGGTGGTAAAGAACCTGGCTGCCAAATGGAGGAGACATAAGATTCTCAAGTTTGATCCCTGGGTCAGAAAGATCCCCTGGAGGAGAAAATGGCAACCTCTCCAGTATTCTACTCTGGAGAATCCCATGGACAGAGGGGCCTGGCATGCTACAGTCCATTGGGTCACAAAGAGTCAGACACAACTGAAGTGACTTAGCACACAGACACACACACATCTCAGTAGGAGAGGCTTAGGCATAGAACAGAATTCAAAAGTAGATTTAGGGATTTCCCTGGTGGTCCAGTGGCTAGGGCTCTGCCCTTTTACTGCAAGGGGCATGGGTTCAACCCCCTAATTGGGGAACTAAGATCCTGCAAACCAGATGGCACTGCCAAAAAAAAATGTGGGTATTTTGTGGGATCCCCTTCGGTGATTCAGTAGGTAGGTTAGAAATACAAATATTGCTAACTTGATAACAGCAGATATAGACAAATTTATATAAAAATTTAATTATAGAATATAGGTTGTAGGCATATGAACATTCACAATACAATTACTCTATATATTTGAATTTTTCATAATAAAATGTTAGACACTGTTGAGGAAAAACCACACTACAGAGGAGTTAGTTCACTGAGCTTAGTTTATCTAGGGCTACATGTGGCTCAGTACATACTGGTAACACAATTGAGCAGCTCGAATCTAAAGGCGGGCTGAATGTTCTCTGCAGGTTGGCATGTATGAGCTCACTCCTGACTGCTAGGATGAACTTTAATAACAGTCAATAACATTTGCAACAACATGGATGGATCTTGAGGCCATTATGCTAAGTAAAAAAAAAAAAAAAAAGCCAGACAAAGGCAAATACTGAATGCTATCACTTATATGTGGAATATTAAAAAATAATCAAACACACAGAAAGAGAAAGTAGAAAACTGACTACCAGAGGCTAGGGGGTGGAGAAAACAAGCAGAGGTTGGTAAAAGGGTGCAATCTTTCATCTGTA
Organism: Capricornis sumatraensis; assembly: GCF_032405125.1. Lineage (NCBI taxonomy): Eukaryota > Metazoa > Chordata > Mammalia > Artiodactyla > Bovidae > Capricornis > Capricornis sumatraensis. The sequence goes on from NC_091075.1 coordinate 15,429,345, forward strand.
AGATGACTAAGTTCTAGGACCTAACGTAAAACATAGGGACTATGAGTTTATAACATTTTATGTAACGGAAATTTGCTAAGAGAGTAGAACACAAACATTCACAACAATAGAAATTTCTTTAACGGATAAAAAGGGAAATCCTTTTGCAATGTATATTAAAACACATATCAAATCACTATTCATTAATTATATCTCAGTAAAGCTGAAAGTTTAAAAAAATAGTAACCTACTTGGATTAGATGAATTTCTGGGGCTCTACACACCTAGTCATCTTTATTCTTTACATGGAAAGCAGGGATCTAGTAATAAAAACCTGGGCTCTGGATCATAGTTCAGATCTTGATTCTGCCACTTTACACTATCAAACTTCCTGATCCTCTCCCCATACATCAGAAAAACAAAGACACTAATTTCAACTTTTTAATTTTTATTTTTTCCTCTGAAAATATATTTTTAATTTATTGAAGCATTCTTGATTTTCCTTTTTTAAAAAACATTATTGGAGTATAGTTGATTTACAATACTGTGTTAGTTTCAGGTACACAGCAAAGTGATTCAATTATACATATACATATATTCATTCTTTTTCAGATTATCTTCCCATTAGGTTATCACAGAATATTGAGTAGAGTTCCCTGTGCTATATCGTAGGTCCTTGTTGATTATCTATCTTATTTACAGTAGTGTGTGTACGCTAATCCTAAACTCCTGATTTAAACTTCCCCCCAACATTTCCCCTTTGATAACAACGTTTGTTTTTGAAATCTACAAGTCTGCTTATTTTTATAAATAAGTTCCTTTGCATTATTATTTTTTATAAATAAGTTCATTTGTATTTGTATTGTATCAGAGGCTTCCCTCGTAGCTCAGTCAGTAAAGAATCTGACTGCACTGCAGGAGACCTGGGTTCAATTCCTGGGTTGTGAAGATCCCCTGGAGAAGAAAATGGCAACCCACTCCAGTATTCTTGCCTGGAGAATACTGGACAGAGGAGGCTGGCAGGCAACAGTCCATGGTGTTGCAAGAGTCAGACATGACTTAGCAACTAAATCACCACCATCATTTGTATTATTTTTAATTAGAGTCCATAGTGAATTATATGACATTTGTCTTTGTCTGACTTACTTCATTTAGTATGATAATCTCTAGGTCCATCCACATTGCTGCAAATGGCATTATTTAATTCTTTTTTATGGCTAATATTCCATTGCATATGTGTACCATATCTTCTTTATCCATTCCTCTGTCAATGGACTTCGAGGTTGCTCCCAAGTCTAGGCTATTGTAAATAGTATTGCACTAATTTCAATTCTACACAACTGAACACAGAGTAGGAGAAGTTTGGTTATGATTTGATATTGACTGAGCTTTGCCCTGGAGAAGGCAATAGCACCCCACTCCAGTACTCTTGCCTGGAAAATCCCATGGATGGAGGAGCCGGGTGGGCTGCAGTCCATGGGGTCGCTAAGAGTCGGACACGACTGAGCGACTTCACTTTCACTTTTCACTTTCATGCATTGGAGAAGGAAATGGCAACCCACTCCAGTGTTCTTGCATGGAGAATCCCAGGGACGAGGGAGCCTGGTGGGCTGCCGTCTATCGGGTCGCACAGAGTCGGACACGACTGAAGCGACTTAGCAGTAGCAGCAGCAGAGTGTTGCCCAGGACTGTATAGAACTGTTAAAATCCCTTTGGGGCAGTAGGATATCAAATTACCATCACTATTTCTTTTTCAGAATATTAGAAATATAGATAAATTCTTTTAAGGAGACTCTATATTAACTTCCATACATCTACTGAAAAATATTTGGGTTGTTGAATGATGGCCCTGAGGTCCCCAAAATTTCTAAAGTGGCTCCTGAATCATGGTGATGAAAGGGACAAAAGGGGAAAACAGCTGTTCACTCTTCTAGAACTCAGTTCTGTCTGTTCCATTTTATCTATTAAAATAGGGAGAAAGAGGAAAAGCAATTGCAGGAGATAAATTTATAAAGGAAGTTCAATTTTTTAGCCCACATTTTACACTCTGATGTTAGAAGTCTATGCCCCTCAGATAGAGATTTAATGCACACAAATGCCAAGGAAACATAATCATTTTTGTCATTATCTGAATAATTATATAAATATACATGATCTAGAAAATAAGAAAAATCTAGCATGCTGAATAAAATAAAATATATAATGATGTGAGGAAATAAACACATTATATTGAGAAACGAGTATTCTTTTCTAATTCAGCATGACAGTTTTCCTTCAAGATAATAAAGAGTATTTTGACTTTAAATATAGCTAAAAATATCACTTAGAGTTAATGAGAGAAAAGAAAATGATTCCTATTATTAGTCTTGTTGGAGTGGCTGAAATACCGTGTGGGTCTGGTATACTGGTTGCCATGGTGTAGACTGTTGCATTCTCCAAAAAGAGGATAAAACAGTTCTGCAATCAATAACAAAGACTGAAAGAATGAACTCCACTGCACAGACTGCAAAACAGCTTTTCCATATCTGCTTTTTCCTTCAACTACCAGGAGGAGTAACAGAATATACACTAAATGATGGTACTTTCTAGAACTGCTAGAGGTGTAAACAGTGTGTTCTTGGTGGTTCGATTCAAATTTGGCCAGCTTTTATGTCACTGTCTCCCCATCTACAGGACAAGTTCAATTTATGCTAGTCATACAAACTAGATTATTCTGTTTTTCTGATTATTTCACATTGATAGCTGTATATGAGACAATAATGTGGCTTTTCAGTGTCTGTCAAAGATGACGATCCTTTTTCAAAATTTAATCCTTGATATCACTGACCTCTAACGCAAGACTTTCCCCTTATCAGCTTTCTGCTTCTCCCTGTACCTCTCAATGATCATACCTCCTCCAGTTTTTCCTTTCAATCATGGATGCAAACACAAATGTCCACTGAAGGGCGAATGAGTGAGCAATACGTGGTATACACGGACAATGGGATATTATTCAGCCTTTTAAAGGGTAAGGAAATTTCCACACGCTCCAACGTGGATAAACTCTGAAGACATTACAATAACTGAAATAAGCTAGTCACAAAATGACAAACATCATACCACTTACATTAGGTATATAGTATAATCAGATTCATAAGGGTACGAGGAAGAAAGGTGGTTGCCAGGCTCTGAGAAAATGGAGGAAAAGTAGTTATTATTTAATGGATATGAGCTTCAGTTTGGGAAAATGCAAAAGTTCTAGAGAAGAATGGTGGTATGCCAGTGAACTATACACTTAAAGATGCTTAAATGGTAAATTTAAAAATAAAATTAAAAATAGATCAAAACTACCTTGCAAATTCAGAGTAAGAGGAATTTTTAAATGAAAGTAACAGGAAACAAACTTTCAAAAAAGACTAATAAATACTTTTTATCAGAATTTTATGAAAAAATGAACAAATTAATGTTAAGTACTTAAAGAAGAATGATGACAGACATTAGAAAAAGAATCACATTTAAAAGAAATTCAGAAAAGACATTACAGTCAATGATTCAAACTAACTTCAAATTTCTTTGTTTTAGAGTTAATATAAATTGCTCTTGAAACTGAATTCAAAACAGCTTGTACCTTGTTGATGAAGAAAAGTGTACTTTGCTATTGTTAACTTCAACAATATTCCCTAAGGGAGAAAGGTAATTATCCATAACAAATAACTTAAAAGTAACTATTTCCATATCAAAAGAGCATATTTGACATGATCAATTCATTTCTTTAAAGATTACAATAAAGATGAAAGGAAGCTATAAGATTACAGTTTGCTGCTGCTGCTGCTAAGTCACTTCAGTCGTGTCCAACTCTGCGCAACCCCATATTCAGCAGCCCACCAGGCTCCCCCGTCCCTGGGATTCTCCAGGCAAGAATACTGAAGTAGGTTGCCATTTCCTTTTCAATGCAAGCATGCATGCTAAGTCGCTGCAGTCGTGTCCGACTCTATGTGACCCTATGGACAGCAGCCCTTATGGACAGACAGCAGCCCACCAGGCTCCTCTATCCACAGGATTCTCCAGGCAAGAATGCTGGAGTGGGCTGCCATTTCCTTCTCCAGTGATTAGTCTAACACCTGCTATTAGCTTCTCCTTCCATAAACACCTAATCTTTAAAATAAATTTGGCTCAGTATAAACTTTCTTTTAGCAGAGCAAACCTCTGTTTTATTTAAGAAAAGATAAACAAGTGGAAGAATAGAATACATAAGCCCTGCTTTCTTGTCTTGCAAATTAAATCTAACTCAACAGAGACTTGCAAGAGCATGCAATTGGCAAAACCCAGTATGAAATTCTAGGGCTACAAAGATGACTAAGGCCTTTTCTCCCTGTTCTCAAGGAACTAAGTCTCTGGAAAATACAAACATGCATGTAAATGCATCTCTATGTTGTGAGCAGAGATTCAAAGAAGCAGACTTCACAACAGAGGTAGATTCAAAGTACAGTAGGGACCCAAAGAAGCAGTCAGCTTGAAGACGGTGATTCTGGAGCCCTCTTAAAGGCAAATGAAAAAAATCAAAATTACAAGTCTCTCTAGTTTGGAATGGGCTTCCCTGGTGATGCAGACAGTAAAGAAGCTGCCTGCAATCAGGGAGACCTGCATTCGATTCCTGAGTTGAGAAGATCCCCTGGAGGAGGGCATGGCAACCACTCCAGTATTCTTGCCTGGAGTGTCCCCATGGACAGAGGAATCTGGCGGGCTCTAGGCCATGGGGTCGCAAAGAGTCGGACATGACTGAGCTAACTAAGCACAGCACAGTACATAGTTTGGAATGGATGTCTAGAAAAAAACCAATATAAATAGTAGTATCACCTTACATTTCTAATATCACCTTATGTTTCATCGTAAAATTTATTAAGCAATTCCTCACACACTGCTGGATATAAACAATCCATGGAGGCCTCTGTGTGTGTGTGTGTGTGTGTGTGTGTGTGTTCACGCATGTGCATGCACTCAGTCGTGTCCAACTTTTTGCGACCCCATGGACTGTAGCCCTCCAGACTCATCTGTCCATGAAATTTTCTGGGAAACAATACTGGAGTGGGTTGCCATTGGCTCCTCCAGGGGATCTTCCTGACTCAAGGATTGAACCCAGGTCTCCTGCATTACAGGCGGATTCTTTACCATCTAAGCCACCATGGAAGCGCTAAAAGCAACCTGGGAAGCCCAGGATTGTTCACGATAAACTCTTTTAATTCCTAAACTGCTTCCTCACTGCACTTACACCAACATATTCACAAAACAAAGGCATAGGGAAACTGTGGATTGCAGAAACAAGTCTGCAAGAAACAAAAAAATGTCAGAAGCAAGTTTTGGTATATCATATTTTCAAATTGAGAAACATCAATTAAAAGTAAACGGAAACAACCTCTTATCCTTCTGAGGCTTTCTGAATTAAAAAAAAAAAAGAAAGAAAGATTAACTAACACTAGACACAGATTTGGCATATTCAAATATACCCACAAATGGTAGCCATTCTCCATGTGTAGAGAATTTTCTAAAAAGTAATTAATTGCTGCTGTAATCTAATAATCTAATAGTTTAATTGAAATTATCTGATTACCACAATATAGAAGAACTACTGTAAGCCATGCCTCCTGATTGCTGTCAACACTAAGAAAAGCCTTTGTGTAAAAAAAAAAAAAAAAAAAGTGGAAAACACTAAAGAGAGTTTGCTTCCAATTCTGCTGTATATTATTTATGGAGGGAATAAACATTAGAGTGGTTGATGATGTTTGCCTTCAATTAATAGGTCACTGTAGATAAAACTGTCAGCCCTTCCTTTTGATTTATTTCCCCTAGCTTAATTAAACCCATTTTTTTTCTGTATTTAGTGTTTCCCTTCTCCAGGAGATCTTCCCAACACAGGGATCGAACCCAGGTCTCCCTCATTGCAGGTGGATTCTTTACCAGCTGAGCCACCAGGGAAGCCCTTCCATACTACCAAACAAGGAAAAATCATCTGAAGTTCTGTGTAATGTTTTCCAAAAAAATCTTTTAGGATCCAGTGTTTTTTCCTTCCAAGTTTATATTGACTTCAATGATATTTGACAGTCTGAAAACTATATTATTTTATTTGAAGCATCAATGGCAACTTCAAATTTACTCTAGCAAGAAAAAAACTGTAAAAAATAATCATCATGAACTTAAGAAAATTACAATTCCTGCTAAGTGAACATAAACATCAATAAAATATACTGATACAAGTAACTGAGTGGAAGTTCCTAACCAGTATATGCCTTTACAAAAAGTCTATGTCAGACAGATACATAACCACATCTAACTTAAACTGTCTGCGAAGGGGGCATTTTCTCAGTTTGAAATTAAGAAAAGCAACGTAATACAGTATATGGATAGTACTAGACTGGAAATGGGCAACACTAGTTTCAAGTCCAGGCTTACTTCTAACTAAATGTTTTATTTTATTACCTTGAAAGTATAGTTAAAACATCTGAAAATGAAAATGTTGGATTATAGAAACTGAAAACTCCTTCCTATGGTATTTCTTCTCTTCTTTTGATAACCCTGCTTCTCCACTTTTAAGTAAGCACAGGATACACCTATGCTAACTTCCTTTCTCCTTTTTCTACATTTGCCAAGGCAAGACTGGGGTCTAACTTGGAGAGAAGAAACAGACATGACATTTCTATGGATTTTGTGAGTTCTTTAAAGAACACTAATTAGGGAAATGAGACTAGACCAGTTTGTTAATCTCCCTAAACTTCACTGTGTCCATCTATAATGTGAAATGATAAAATTATCCCGAGTATTAATGAGATAATCCATATGCAGGCCTTCCTGCATAGAAAGCATTTAATAAATTCTGGCTATTATTGCTATTGTTTATTTATAGTGGGGAGGTGGAAGGAGAAATAAGACAAGTCCAGAATCATCTATATCCCCTCTTTCTTCTTTTAATTTTATTTTCCCTTTCCTCGCAAACATTTACAGTTCCACTTCACTGTGATGATCTATATGAAATGTCAAGTGGTATTTTAATTTAGCAACAAGAGAAAGTAGGCCTTTCGAATTAGCATTTTATGTTTATTTGATCCCTCTAGGCTCTTTATATTGGACATAGGCAATTAGCAAGGTCCTCTTTTAAAGGAAAATGTTTTCTTGATAACTCTATATTGCTTTCCACTTTAGGCCCTTGTCATTGTGCTTCCACAAATGACACAATTTAACAGTGCATGGGTGGATTCTCTAGAGACTGAGAAGGCTCATGAAAACATGCATAAGAGAGGTGTGCCATTTCCCTCAGCACTACGCATTGCACCCAGTTTAGAAGGACAAACTAAGCAGATGGGTCTCCTGGCCTCTTTCCAATACATGATTCGAATTGTTCTTCAAAGACACCACGAATCAAAAGCTGACTGAGGTTGCAAACAATTTTTATGTCTCAGAGAATCAAGTGACAAGGTCACTGTGAGGCACTGCTTTAATTATTGTACCTTTCAATGACTTGCTTTTTCAAGTATTAGAGCTGGTGGCATAAGTAATTTGAGGCTTTCCTAAGATTATAATGAAATATTTCTTACTTTCAGTTATCTATCCAGTCAGATGGACAGTGACTGACCCTTAACAACAGTGCAGTGGCCTGTAAGAAATACATCTCTGATTTTAATCCTGTTCCTCAATAGAGCACAACCTACATCACACAACCCATCACCCAAAGTGTGACAACTGAGACCGAAGGAACAATGGCAAGAAGTGGCCCGCAACTGGATGAGTTAACATTTCAGACAGTATCCTAAATGACAGCGCAAAGGGCATGCTTATTAAGTCTGAAGAGGAAGCCAGGTTTGAAGGAAGGCAGTGGCCAGCACCTGAGAAAATGCTAATCAGCTCTCTGGGATCATGTCTCATTGGATCCTTATCAAAAGCAACACAACAGAACTAGGCAAGGAGAGTACAGATAGACACAGCGGAGGAGGAAAGAGAAGAGAGAAAAGCACTAAGCTAGTCAGAGCTCTGAGGTCAAGGCCTAACTCTGCCATCTACAGATAAATATATACTACATTATTTATTATTATTATAATTATATAGTACAAATATATATTTTAAAACATATATTTAAATATGAGTCTTGAGTGTGTCACTCTGCTTCTCTATAATCTGTCAACTATAAACCATAAAAATATCCTACCACACCTATTTGTTACAGTTTTGTGAAACTCAAACTGCATCTGTTCACTCGATTTTAAAAATAAAGACATGATGTCCATCAGCAGATGAATGGATAAGAAAGCTGTGGTACATATACACAATGGAGTATTACTCAGCCGTTAAAAAGAATTCATTTGAATCAGTTCTGATGAGATGGATGAAACTGGAGCCGATTATACAGAGTGAAGTAAGCCAGAAAGAAAAACACCAATACAGTATACTAACACATATATATGGAATCTAGAAAGATGGCAATGACGACCCTGTATGCAAGACAGGAAAAAAGACACAGCTGTGTATAACGGACTTTTGGACTCAGAGGGAGAGGGAGAGGGTGGGATGATTTTGGAGAATGGCATTCTATCATGTATACTGTCATGTAAGAATTGAATTGCCAGTCCATGTCTGACGCAGGATACAGCATGCTTGGGGATGGTGCATGGGGATGACCCACTGAGATGTTATGGGGAGGGAGGTGGGAGGGGGGTTCATGTTTGGGAACGCATGTAAGAATTAAAGATTTTAAAATTAAAAAAAATAAAAATAAAGAAAATAAAAATAAAGAAAAACCTATATGTATCCCCCCAAAAAATAAAATAAAATAAAAAATAAAATAAAAATAAAGACATGAAAAGCATGCATTCCAGAGAAAATAACCTCGGTTTTCTGTTGTCCTACTCATATGGAAGTTTTATGGAGGGAATTACATTTACGGAAGACTGTCTGCATCACCTGTGCCATCCTACGGCCGAGGCCACTGCCGCCCGCTCACCCTCGCATCCAGGCCCTCCCCTGGCCGAGAGTAACATCTGTGCCTGACGACTCTCGACACTCACCACCAGATCCCTTCTCTGCTCTGAACCTCAGTCAGTTGAGTCCACCTAACATCCCCACCTGCATATCTAAGAAGCACGGCCAAGCTTACTTTATAATAAGAATAATAATGACAGCGATGAAAACAGCAGTTAGTTTACTGAACCCTTACCTCATGTCAGGCACTATACAACATATGTTTTCAATACCACCTTATTGTTTCTGTCCTGGCAGGCCTCCTGAGAGAGGCAATTCCTAGGCAGGTTGATAGGAGGAGGAGAAAGGGGTCTGGAATTCTCAAGGAGGGGGAAAGGACAAATGTCTTTTTTTTTCTCTACATTCCTTAGTCTTAGTCACATAAAGAAATTTTTTTTCTTTAAGGGAACTGATGATTATACAACAAACAACTGAGTTTAAACTCTATACTAAGGATTATATTACAACAAGGTATCCTGCTTGAGGACAGTTTCTCCTTCCTGAAAACCTTCCAGCTAATCCTGTCATTTTCAAATGTATATTATGGAAGTGGGTCTGGTAAGACCTTTCTATTGTTAGTTCTAACCCCATTATCTTAAAATGTATATTGTGTGCATGGGTCTGGTAAGACTTTTACAACCTTGAAACAGTCTTTTGATTTATTGTAATAACCAATCGAAAAAGTATATAACTCCCTTTTCTAAGGCTAGCGAGGGAGGCAGTCTCCGTCCCCCCTCTGATGTCTGTCAGAAGTATTCTCTGTCCCTTTTTAACTTTAATAAAACTCCGCTACACAGAAGCTCTTGAGTGATCAACACTGGTCTCTTGTCCCGAAGCTAAATCTTCTGCTTCGGAGATAACAAATCCAACATCATTCACCATAAGCTTTCACTCCTTTCCCTTAAATTTCACACTGCTCCTGGCTCAACTCTAAAAAGAGCTCATTGAACCTTGGGTGATTCTTCTACATCTCTTTGAAAAGAATCATTACTAGAGGTAGATCACATAAGCCATCTTAAAGTCAGATTCTTGGACTATAATTATTGTTTCCACTCCATTCTCACCCTATGTCAGTCCCAGGGGAACTGCTTTATTTGGGTGGATTTTAACATCATTTCTGAGGCCTCCATCACAGGGCACTAAGAAGACAGCTCTATGACATCTGTTATTGGATTTTCTGGAGAACTGTTTTGAGGACTGAGATGTAAAATTCCAAGTTCCCATTCCCTGACCCCTAATAAGAGGCTCCCCAGGATAAATTTGTCTTTTTTTTTATGAATTGATGTATTCTTTTCAGCCATAAAATCTTCTACCCTTTCTTATCTTCTATTCTCTTTGCATACCAGAAGACCTATGCTGCTAAGTCGCTTCAGTTGTGTCAGACTCTGCACGACCCCATAGACGGCAGCCCACCAGACTCCTCCATCCCTGGGATTCTCCTATCAAGAACACTGGAGTGGGTTGCCATTTCCTTCTCCAATGCATGAAAGTGAAAAGTGAAAGTGAAGTCGCTCAGTCGTGTCCGACTCGTCAAGACCCCATGGACTGCAGCCGGCCAGGCTCCTCCATCCGTGGGATTCTCCAGGCAAGAGTACTGGAGTGGGTTGCCACTGCCTTCTCCGAGAAGACCTATAACTAAATACAGATTTCAAACACATCAATTATATAGGACCTTACAGCTAGTCTATGAACTTTTAGTCAATGTCCCACCTTTAAACTTGATCATTTACACTAATTTTATGAATTATCGTAAAGAAAAATTATCAAACTTGAAATAGGCAAAAGAAACTACTGCATATGATTTTGTGCAGTACTGTGCTTGACATTCTATTTAGTGACTATTTATAACTCTGTAGAGACAGAAGTTAAAATGTAGATTCTGTCAATAGACTTGCAAATAACTTCTGTCCAGTGGAGCCAGAATATCTTGGTTTATAGCCCTGTTGGACAGTCACCAATTTTGCATCTAATTTAGTAATCTAATAAATTGTAATAAATTTAGTAAATCCCAAATGTTCTTTGGACTGATTCTTAACATTTTACTTGTTCCCTCATCAATTAATATGATGAATGACATCTGTAATATGCATTCATTTTATATTTTCTTGAATTAGGGTTTTTCATTTTTAAAATCACTTTAAGATATTTTATGTAATCAAGATTTTAAATCTCCATTTATACTTTACCATTTTGTTATATGTACTTTTGTAAGCTCTCCTGAATCATTTAGCATTTACATGTCATATATCATTTATATAGAGATAACATATAAAAAGAGATTTATATCATACATATATGTACATATATATATAGTTTGGCAGCACTGTCAATTAAAATGATATGATGAGTTTGAGTGAACTCCAGGAGTTGGTGATAGACAAGGAGGCCTGGTGTGCTGCAATTCATGAGGTCACAAAGTCGGACATGACTGAGCGACTGAACTGAACTGAGATGAGGTTTGCTTGAGTTTTTCTCCTCCACACCATTCAGCTCATATTCCACCTTTCCAAAACATCAGCCTCAAGCTCACTTTTCCATTTTTTCTTTCCCTCCCTACCACTTCATTTTCCTTAAGTCTTATCCTTGAAACATCTAAACATAGTTTGGAAACAGCATAAACTGTTCAATATGCAAGTCCTGGGCAAGGCCAATTGCATGAGAAGTCAGAAAAGAAGGCTAAGAACTAAAATGAGAGATCTGAAAATAAGAAGGAAAATTTTGGGAAAAGGCCATATCTCTTCCCAGGACACTGAGGAAATGGTAGCCTCTTCCCCAGGAAAAATGAAATGTTGCATGTCCAGGGCAAAAAATATTCAGGGCATTTTTATGGCCTGAAATCTAAGTGGAGATGCAAGCAGCTCTCACTAGAGAGCTATGGAGTCAAGAAAAAAGAGCTTCAGTGCCTGAAGTCTGGGAGATCTAGATACCACCATTTATTAACCATGTGTGTACCTGCCAAGTTCGTTCAGTCATGTCCAACTCGTTGAGACCCTATGGACTGCAGCCCTCCAGGTTCCTGTGTCCCTGGGATTCTCCAGACAAGAAAACTGGGGTGGGTTGCCATACCCTCCTCCAGGGGATCTTCCAGACCCAGGGATAGAATCTGCATCGCTTATGTCCCTGCAATGGCGGATGGTTGTTTACCACTAACACCACCACCATTGGCCCAGACCCTCATTTTTCCATGTGTACAATGTGGGTGATCACATACACTTTGCAATATAAAGGTGAAGATTAGACAATGTATGCAGAACTTACAGTGTAGTTCCTGTGCTATTCAAACTACTAGTTAAACAATTTTAATCTGTAATTATTATTAAGGAAGAGAGCCATTCTGAGTTCAGGCTATCGGGATGAATCTGAGGCCAAGACTCACACACACACACACACAAAAACCAGCTCCTCCAGATATCTAGGACCAGTTTAAAAAATCAAGAAAGGTCACTATCAATAAACAAATGAGCACCTAAACAGTAAGTTAAATATTAAACTCTCTAGGATATATCATTTAATGCTTTAACACTATACTAAGATAATTATATAATAAACGTTTGTGTCCCTTATGGAAAAAGCATGTAATTTCTAACTTGGGATTCCTTCCTATTGTAGTAAAAATTGCTTTGAGTGTTATAACAGTAGTTGCTATTGGCAACAGTGGTCAGAATGTAGGAAAAAAGGAAAAACAAAAAAGGAGGTTATTCTATAGGGAATCTCTCTTGGCAGAAATTCTATATCCTTATCCCTCTGTTCTTCATTTTGGGGGCAGGATAAATTTCCTAAAGAGAAGTAAAAGAAAAAACCAAGCCTAGGGCTACATGAGCGATTCCTCAACCAAGGACTCAGGCTCTTCTCTGGGATGGCCATCCCTTTCAGCCAAGGGCATGGCATAGGAGAGCTGAGACAGGGAAAAGCACCGACCAGCCAGTCTGATGAGCCCTGTCAATGGTGAGGTGACAGATACCCCAGTCAACTGCTCTAACATCTGAGAATAAAATCTGTGCCTGCGAGGATCAATGCATCTAACCATGATTTAATAGTACTTACTACCTCTTTGAACCCTGTGCAGTGATACAGATTTTAATTTAAGAATTTCATTAACCCACTAATAATTCAAGTTAAATTATAATTAATGATTCATAGGAAGGTCCTTCAGACGAATAATCAACTGAAAGTCCAATGCCTTCAAAATTTACATATTCTATGACTGAATAAATCTCTCTGGAATAAATTTTAAAATGTCAAAAATGAATAAAAATCACTCTAAGAATCATCTAATTTTATCTCCTAACATATGTAATTTACCATCAACTTCTAGGGAAATGTCTGGGATGCTAAACAAAATGGATCAGTTAGATTTTATCTATTTTGAGAGACAATGGATTTGACAGTCTTCCTTGATATGTCCACACGTATCTGTCTATTCACCTCAGACTGAGAGGGGAAATGATTAAATTTAAAATAAGCAAGCTGCTATGTCTCTCTGCCACCCACATCTAAGGATTTTGCATTTAAGAGCTGTCCGAGTATGACTAATAAGCTAAAAATAAACGATTGAACTAAAATAAAAATCAATATAACATTAAAAACATATTGGCTTGACATAGTTTTTAAGGAGAAATATGAAACGATTAATCCTTTCGACTTGCTACAACTTTGGTATCATCTCTGTTCATTTTTATTTTTTACATCTTTGGAAATGTATACAACATTTCAGTAGTCATTTTCACAGATTTTTCTGAAACGGCAAAAGTCATTTAAAAATGGACAACTTTTCTCATCTAAATTACTATTTGTATTATCAAATAAAGGAAAGAGACTTCTGAACCTCCGTCTAAGTGGTGGGGAGAGGAAACGAGGCAAACTCAAGCCCTCAAATGCAAGTCTCGGTTCTGACACAGAATAATATGGCTTGGGGGGAAACTGTTTCACCTCTTTAAAAATCACGTTCAAAAAAAAAAAAAAAAAAGATCTGGATTAGTTTAATCTTGATCTTGAGTCTTGGTTTCCAGCCCTGGAAAGGCAAAAACCATAATCCAGCCTCTGTACCTGACAAAGGAGAGCCAGGCCATGTGCACAAACATGCAAAGCATACCCTCCTGGTGGGTGGAGATGACATCATTTATATTTCTTATTTGAAACTCAGTACAATACCATAATATTGCAACATTTTAAAATAATAAAATTATTTCATGGAGAGATCTTATTACATTTCATGAAGAGATCTCTTATTTCATGAAGAGATCAACTAAGGATATTTCTAAATTATCTGTAGAGAATATATTTTCTCCTACCACTCAAAGCTGCTCAGTGTGTCTTAAGAACATCCCCAAACAACTATTATGCCAAAAGAACCTGCAGTTTGCTTGACATGCTAACCCCAAGGCTCTCATCAAGCTTTCTTACATTTATTGACAGTGCTTGTTCAGGCTGAAAATGAGATTTTTGCCATTCCAAAAGGAAAGGGCCAGAAGAGTAACACTTTTATTTAATAGGTTTTACAACATTTTATGCATTGTCAACCAAATACCACCAATCAAGATTTTTCAATTGTTTATAAAACGATTTCATAATAGATTTTCAAAGTCTCATATAGAATACATTGTTTTCTATACATACCATCTTACACATGGCTATGGTTTTCAGTCATACTCAAGCATAGATATTTTTAATTCTCTAAAAATCAACTCTATGTACAAAAATATTCACTGTAGCACTACTTGAAACAGTTTAAAAAAGAAAGCAATACTGATAACATTTTCTGAGCATATTTATAAACATGAAGAAATTCCTATTATATAATTAACTTGAAAGATTAATTTTCAACATGATCACAAATTTGCTTTTAAAAGTATATATAGGCCTATATACAGACCTAATTATATATATATATAGAGAGAGACCTATATATATATAATTTTAAAAGGACTAGAAAGAAAAATAAAACATTAACACTAATTTAGGTGGCTAATGTGACTAATGTGAATAATTTTCTAAATTTTATAATAGTAAATTTTTATATCCCTTGGACTGCAAGGAGATCCAACCAGTCCATCCTAAAGGAGATCAGTCTTGAATATTGACTGGAAGGACTGATGCTGAAGCTGAAAACTCCAACATCTGGCTACCTGATGGAAAGAGCTGACTCATTGGAAAAGACCCTGATGTTGGGGAAGACTGTAGGCAGGAGGAGAAGGGAACGACAGAGGATGAGATGGTTGGATAGCATCACCGACGCAACAGACATGAGCTTGAGCAAGCTCCGGGAATTGGTGATGGAAAGGGAAGCCTGACATGCTGCAGACCGTGGGGTTGTAAAGAGTCGGACATGACTGAGGGACTGAACTGACCTAAACTAGATATATATTCCATATTTAGTTTTCCAATTATCTACAGGAAGTATTCTTGTCAGGAAAATCCCATGGACAAAGAGCCTGGCGGGCTGCAGGGTTGCAAAGAGTCATGGCCAAGACAAGACTGAGCAACTAACACTTTCTCTTTAACTTTCATCTACAGGGAACCAAGGTTTGAAGACTAAAGACTAGATTAATGGTTCTTAACTCTGACAGCATATTGTAGGTAGGAAGCTTCCAAAGGAAAGCTTCACAAAAATTCCTAGGCACAGGTCCCACTCCAGACAAATTAAATCAGAGATTTCTGAAGAAGGACTCAAATACCAGTAGCTTTTAAAGCCCCTCAAGTCATTACAATGGACACACAAGGTTGAGAACCACTGCATTCTTTTGCTTTCTTGAAAGCTTTTAAGTCTACTCTGTGAATGTGAAAGTGTTAGTCACTCAGTCGGGTCCACCTCTTGGGACTCCATGGACTGTAGCCCACCAGGCTCCTCTGCCCATGGGATTCTCCATGCAGGAATACTGGAGTGGGTTGCCATTTCTTTCACCAGGGAGGATCTTTCTGACTCAGGGATGAAACCAAAGTTTCTTACGTCTCCTGCTTTGGCAGACAGGTTCTTTACCACTAGCACCACCTGGAAAGCTCCATCAGCATATTATCTTACATTAATTGAAAAATGGGAGTAAACTGTTAACAAGAAGTTGACCAAAGACACATGGTTCAATGGTCTAAAAATGAAGGCAAATGCAACATGCTTTTTCATTTTGGTTATAGAAATTATAGTCTGCAAAAAGCAAATTTTATTGTCTAGCTACAGTACCTACAGGTAAGCCAATGCTCAGTCTCTAAGGCATTTAGAACCTACTAAAGAAATAAGCTGATTAAATACAGAATTTTCCTTTCTCCATCCTATGTTCAGAATCTTTATGTTCATAACTTTGTTTTGGTAATTCTGGTGTAAAAACAGATTGCTTGATAGTATCTTTGAGATGGAAAGAAGTAACGATCACTTGTATACCTAAAAAAAAAAAAATCCTTTAAGTCAGTTCTCCTTTTCCCACCAATGTTGAAAGTAGCACACAGGAGTGTTGCTGCATATGATGTACTGCACTTGCTTTTCTTCACACAGAATTCACTGCAACTAGATCAGACAAACACTTTCCATGGGCTGTTTGCCCAAGCAAGGAAATAGCTGTTTGTACAGAACTCTTCTCTGTAGTGGCATTTTTGTAAAGGAATTTTATCTGTAACCTATTTGCCTCAATTCAGCCCACTATTATAATAGCAATTACTTAAGCAATTTACATAAGCTAAAGAATTTACAATAATCTTAAAAAAATAACCATGCTATACAGATTCACATAGAAATTGAGCTTTGCAAATAGCTTACAAATCTGATGATCTGTAAAAGCATCTGATGATAAGGCAATATGGCAAACTGAGAATAACCTGGAACTTACATCCTAAGGAAAAAAGCAAATTATTATTTTCTGAGGAACCTTGGTTTTTTTGGTAAAATTAGAGTAATGATACCTCTCCTCAATATCCTCATGGGGATGTTACAAAGGTTAAGAGGGAAAAAGCACGGAAGGAAACTTAGCAAGCCAATATATAAAATAAATTACTCTTACTACTATAAAAATGGTGCAGTTAAGGAAAACATTGGTAGAGTTAAATTTTTTTTTAAGAATTATCACTAATTTATTATTTTAAAGAATATATTTATCAACATAATAGTGTTTTCTTATTTTAAATTGATTTAATTCTGGTCTTGAGCTAAACACAATCTAATTTTAGGCATTATGATTGCATTCAAGATTAGGGCTAGTAATTTCTTCTAAAATAAAAGATGTTTTCAGTTCTGGTTCTTAAAAAAACAAACAACAAAAAAAGCAGAAAAAAAACGAATGAGTCACTCTCACTTTCTGACTTGAACTATGTTCTATATATAGAATGTGTATCTTTCTAAATAAACTTCCTTTCATTTTACTTCAGCTCACTCCTCAGTTCTTTCCAGCAAGAAGCCAAGGACCCTTACTTGGTGGCATGTCTCAGGGACTCACCTGAGACCTGGGATATGACCATCATCTTATGCCCCATTCTATTGCAATGCCCTGGTGTCAATTATATCTCATTTTTAACATGGTACTTGCAAGCTGCATTGCAAACAGTTATAACAGGGAATAGAGATCACATACTTTTTCTAATGGCTGTAGAGACATATTTAAGAATGAATGAAATAAGAATATCTCCAAAAATTCCAAAAGTAAATAAATAAAATTTTAAAAAATTAGAAAAGAAGCAAACAGGGATTATACTTGGGAACCAGAAAAACCATATTAGAAAATAGAAACTTTCTATGTGTCTGGTGGATGGGATGAGATCTCAGAGGACAAGGCTGTATGGCAATGACTGACTCAATGAACATGAATTCGAGCAAACTCCGGGACATGGTGAAGGACAGGGAAGGCTGGCATCCTGCAGTCCATGGGGTCACAAAGAGTCAGACATGACTGAGTAACTGAATAACAAATGTGTCTGGTGTAACGGTCAACTATTTTCTGTCATTTTGAGTCACTTTGGAAATGAGATACCAAAAGATACCAGTATGTTTTAAAATGCAGCATTCACACTGTTCCTTCTCTGGTTTGGAATCTACCAGAATCTACACACATTGCATTTACAGTCATCGTGTTTAGATAACCTTGCCCTCAGAAAGTGGCTTTCTGACAATACAGGTAGGCCCTAAAGCCTAGGGGCACCTCCTGACATTCCTGACTCAGATGGGCTTTGTACTATTATAGTGAGGTTTTCTCAGAAGTTTTCCTCTTAGATGATACTATGCATCCTCACCTAGGCTGAGGGTCGAACATGACTGAGCGACTTCACTTTCACTTTTCACTTTCATGCATTGGAGAAGGAAATCGCAACCCACTCCAGTGTTCTTGCCTGGAGAATCCCAGGGACAGGGGAGCCTGGTGGGCTGCCGTCTATGGCGTCGCACAGAGTCGGACACAACTGAAGTGACTTAGCAGCAGCAGGTTATTTTAAATAAATTCTTAATTATTACCAGTGTCACCATAGGAGATCAACAAAATGAAAGGCTCATCAGAGTTTCCATTATGCACTTTCTCTGTCTGGTTTCAAGGTATTTCAGCTATTTAATCTTAAATCAGTCTAAGCCTTGACCTCCAGACTGCAGGAGCATTTGTAATGGCTGACAGTTTTGAGGCAGATATCAAACAGGGGTGTCTCAAACTGGGTTGACATATGGTTCTCCTCATGTTTTTCTTTTTTTGGCTATCCCAGGCAGCATGCGGGATCTTTGATCCCTGACCCAGTATGAACCCTTGCCCTCTGCGTTGCAAGCACAGAGTAGTGGAGCACCAGGGCAGCCCTGGAGCATCAGGGAAGTCCCAAGGTGCTCCTCATGGACCACACAAGTACTGGTGCCTGGACTTTATAATTCTTCTCCAATATTCCTAGAGTTCATCAAGTAGTATTTCTTATTCCCATTCTTTAATCTTACTGCCAGCACTCTCAGTAATGGCAAACAAGAAAACTTGAATGTACATATGTTTCTAAACATCAACAAATTTGAAAGAATTCTGATCATAAAAAGTGGTACTTGAGTTAGAGACTAACAAGTAAAATAAGCTAGTATCGATCTAGCTATCCATACGCATGTATGTGTCTTATGATATCTCCATGAAGATCCTAGGCCTTTATTTTTCACCTTTGTATCACTTCATTTAGGCAAACATTGATTAAAGCATTAGAGAATCAAAAATAATTTATTAATATCCCTAAGGAACATCCTCTTATTTGTGGCAGTAGGGAACACTTCATTAATAAAATAACATTTCATATTCTGACACTTTTTTCCCCAGAAAATCTGCTTCTTTAGGGGTTAAGTCTGAATTTCAGCCTCCTTTTCACCCAATAAGAGAAACTATTATCACTGGATAGGGACAAACACTTGGCTCCATATATTAAGAGTAGTTTATCATTAGCTCTTTTTCAAATATAATCAACTCAACCTTATGTGGTACATATTAAATCTTCAAGACAAGGGCAATATTGCAGATACACTATATTGAAATTTAAGAGGCTACTTTAAAGAAATATGCCATCGACTACATAGTATAGATAGTGTCCACCTTCCAATCCTTAGCCATTATACTTAACTGATACCCAGAGCACTCAATGTCTTTATCCACTTTACTCCCTTCTTTCAATTTTAGCTTTTTCACCAAGACCCCAAGAGAAAATGACTTAGACATCATCCACAATGATTATCTTGGGATTCCTAATATTTGTAAAATGCAGCAGTTCTCTTTGAAGGAAGAATAAAAATAAAAAATCATTTTAATGTTTTTGCTAATAATTATCTTTCTTGCACTAAATACAGCAACTGGTGATTGATAAGTACCTATTAAGTGAATGAATAAATTAATAAATGCCTGTATTGCTGCAACAAAAAAATTCTTAAGGAAACAAGGTAGCATCCATACAAACTTTCCTAACTAGAGACACAGATCCTTCATTTTCCCTCATCCCTCAAATCCTATTATTTAAAGATTAGTACATAAATATTTGATGTTTTATATGCCCAGCATATTACTGCATATAATATGCTTGTTTTTCGTAAATAACACTCACGACATTACAAACTGGAATCCCATTGTATCAGGCTATAAGTATGCATGTAGTAAATTGGTAATTCCTTATGCAATCAAGTATACGTTAACTTCGTTTTCATTTAAAAAGGTTTTTACAATAAGATGTTTTGGGGTTTAAAAGATTTTAGACTAAGAATTAAAAGACTAAAGTTTTAGCCTTTTTTGCTGTCACATCTACATATCAAATGGAAATTTAGAATATGTGATCTCTAAAGTTCTGGCCCTTTCACTATTAAAACTTCTTACCTTCAGTATAATCTTAAATTATTATAGGGATGAAAGATGGTTTGTACAAATCATTAGGCCTAGGTTAATCAGATGTCTAGTTCTGAGTGAGGAATGCAGCTTCTTATTTTTCATGATCTTTATTATAAAAGTACTATGATCTTTTCAATAAAAAAAATGTTAGGCCACAATCACTATTAAATACATCATTTTCTTCCATACAAAGTTTAAATTTTTGCCTATTTTTAGTGAGCCTTTATATCATTTGTATCAAAGAAAATGATTTTTGCCTTTTTTACTTACATTGCCATAAATTTTCATTTTGTTGCCTTGCTTGCATTCATATAATTGTAATATGAGCATAGTTAATGTGACTTCATATTTCTTGCCAGAGATCTACATTTTCCACAATTATAAACATATTTAGCCATGTAGAGTTTTTTAAAATATATTTGGGATTATTTCCTCAGAGCTGATTCCTAGACATTGACTTCTTGCTTGTGTACTCTTTCATGTTTTTAATACATATTTCAAAATAATTATCCAAAAATATTACCCATCTTATGCTCATGCCAGGGGGCAAACCCTATTTATAATACTTCATCTACACAGAATTTGTACCTACAAACAAAAAGCAGAGATTACTCTTCAATTCTCTGAACTTTTTCATTTTTAAATCTAGTGCCTTTCTAGTTTATCAAGATGTCTTCTTAGAGACTATACTTATATACTGCTATTCTTTTTGTTTAGAAGTAAATGCCAGCTAATGGTCAAATAAAATACTATTAAGAAATCAATGGAGGTTAAAAACCAGGAATTACTAGTTTAGATAGCTAGTACAATTTTCTACTGAATGAAGCCCAGAAACCACCACCTGTTTAACAATTTAGAGCTCTTACTAGTGTGCTTATATATTTGAATTGTGTGTTAGATATGAGCCATCAGGGCTCCTGGTGCACCATCCCCTCCATTTAAACACTTTATCACATTATTCTCATGGACAATAAATGGCATAACTTGAGTTCAAATAATATTCTGCCTCAGTTCAGGAAATAAGTTAATGGAAGTGCTTTTTGCCATTTTAACTCTGTAGAGGGAACTATGCCTTTTTAGGGCTGATGTATTACTGAATTGATTTATTGAAATATAAGAAGGAAGGAAATAGATGGGGCAACAGTGGAAACAGTGTCAAACTTTATTTCTGCGGGCTCTAAAATCACTGCAGATGGTGACTGCAGCCATGACATTAAAAGACGCTTGCTCCTTGGAAGGAAAGTTATGACCAACTTATATAGCATATTCAAAAGCAGAGATATTACTTTGCCAACAAAGGTCTGTCTAGTCAAAGGTATGGTTTTTCCAGTAGTCATGTATGGATGTGAGAGTTGGACTATAAAGAAAGCTGAGCACCGAAGAATTGATGCCTTTAAACTGTGGTGTTGGAGAAGACTCTTGAGAGTCCCTTGGACTGCAAGGAGATCCAACCATTCCATTCTGAAGGAGATCAGTCCTGGGGGTTCATTGGAAGGACTGGTGTTGAAGCTGAAACTCCAATACTTTGGCCACCTCATATGAAGAGCTGACTTACTGGAAAAGACCCTGATGCTGCGAGGGATTGGGGGCAGGAGGAGAAGGGGATGACAGAGGATGAGATGGCTGGATGGCATCACTGAGTCGATGGACATGAGTTTGAGTGAACTCTGGGAGTTGGTGATGGACAGGGACGCCTGGCATGCTGCAATTCATGGGGTCACAGAGTCAGACACGATTGAGCAACTGAACTGAACTGAAGGAAGGAAGGGATGAAGGGATGGATAGATAAATGGATGGAAGCAAGGGAGGAAGAAAGGAAGGAAGGAAGGGGGAGGGAGGGAGGAAGGGAGAGATGGAGGAAGACAGCAGAGGGAGGTATCAATATCCATTGGCTAATATAATACCATAAAAATGAACCAAATTATTCACAAAGGAATAGCAATTAGGCAATAAAATCCTGTTTGGGAGTTGGTGATGGACAGGGAGGCCTGGCGTGCTGCAGTCCATGGGGTCGCAAAAAGTTAGACACGACTAAGCAACTGAACTGAACTGAAACAAGTAATCCTCTCAACAGCTAATGGTGGGATTCTCCCTACATCCAGGTGAGGAGGCTCAGGAATGGGAAGCAGAGTGGCCTCCCACTCTGATGTGTGACCATCTCCCTCACTGGACCCTTAGAAAAGAACTCTAGCCTTTGAGTTTCACAAAGAATCAAATACCTGAATTCAGCACGTTCTTTCTGGAATGATGCAAAATAGAAACTGAGAACAATGAAGCTGTATTACTGAGTGGCTAATTGTTTGAAAATATACAATCCTCTAAATAGCAGAATATTAACTTTAGTAAGTTAGCAGAGAGAAACTCATATGCAACAAAAGTCAATGAGCAAACAAAACTCTACAAAGATGTGGTACAACAGAGTATATCTATTACAAGAAATCAGCTTTAATTAGATATTTAAAAAAAAAACAGCTATGGTGTATTTTCCCCCTGGGTGTTAAAATAGTTAAAGAAGAGAAATTACTACACATATCAAAGCTTGGATAAGAAGACACTCAGATAAGGCTAAAAGTGTCTGAAGAAAGAAAAGGGGGGAAAAAGTATGAATACTGTTAAAAACAAAAAACAGAAACGATGGTTTAAAAATAGTTCAGTAAGTTTTAGGCAGTATTATCTCTATCGCAAACTTGAAAATATTTTTAAAAGCCATCCATCATGATTTCTTTATTTATTTAAAGGAAAGATACTAAACATTCCTCAGAGGCTCTTTAAATAACCAAAATTTGGGAAAATAAAAAGGAAAAACAATCCTGTTTAAGGAGAAAGGTAGTATTTAATGATATTTCCCTGGAGCTATTTTTGTAACATTCAAATAAATAGTAAATTAGACCTGCCTGAGAAATGAGTCAGATCTTAAACATTTCCAGTTCTTTATCTGCACAGAATACAAACAGTACAGTTAGAAATGGGGGGGGGGGGGGCAGGAGATAGCTGCGACTCTTGGAATTAGATTCAAGAGTCAGACACACCTGGCTGTGAAACTTCATGTTTTTCACTTCTTTTATAATCTTGCACAAATTGCTCTTCTTCTATGATCTGATTTCCTTAATTGAAAAATGGAGACTTATTGGTTTGCTGAAGGGAGTAAATGAAACACTACCTACAACGTTCAGTGTATCTCCAGTTGGTGGCCAACAAGTCCTGTAGTGACACTGTTTCTGCTGTTCCAGTTGTTGTTCAGTCGCCAAGTCGTGTCCGACTCTGCAATCCCATGGCCTGTGGCACGCCAGGCTTCCCTGTCCCTCAACATCTCCCGGAGTTTGTCCAAGATTATGTCCATTGAATTGGCGATGCCATGCAACCATGTTATCCTCTGTCACCGTTTTCTCCTTCTGTCTTCAGTCTTTCCCAGCATCAGGGTCATTTCCAAAGAGTCAGAGGTTCAGTCAGGTGGCCAAAGTATTGGAACTTCAGCTTCAGCATCAGTCCTTCCAGTGAATATTCACAGTTGATTTCCTTTAGGATGGACTGGTTGGATCTCCTTGCAGTCCAAGGGGTTCTCAAGAGTCTTCTCCAGCACCACAGTTGAAACGCATTATATTCTTCAGCACTCAGCCTTCCTTATGGCACAACCCTCACATTCACACATGACAACTGGAAAGACCATAGACTTGAACATATGGATCTTTGTCAGCAAAATGTCTCTGCTTTTTAATACACTGTTTAGGTTTGTCGTAGCTTTCCCGCCAAGAAGCAACTGTCTTCTAACATCATAGCTACAGTCACCATCCGCAGTCATTTTAGAGCCCAAGAAGAAGAAATCTGTCACTTCTTCCACCTTTTCCCCTTCTATTTGCCATGAAGTGATGGGACCGGATTTCATGATCTTAGTTTTTTATTACTGAGTTTTAAGCCAGCTTTTTCACTCTTCTCTTTACCCCTCATCAAGCAGCCTTTTAGTTCCTCTTCGCTTTCTGCCGTTAGTGTGGTATCATCTGCATATCTGAGATTGTTGATTCCAGCTTGTAACTCATCCACCCCAGCATTTCACATAATGTGCTCCACATAGAAGTTAAATAAACAGGGTCACAATAAACAGCCTTGTCATACTCCTTTCTCAATTTTGAACCAGCCAGCTGTTCCATATAAGATTCTAACTACTGCTTCTTGACCCACACACAGGTTTCTCAGGAGACAGGTAAGATGGTCTGGTATTCCCATCTTTTTGAGAGTTTTCCATATTTTGTTATGTTCCACAGAGTCAAAGGCTTTGGCATAGTCAATGAAACAGAAGTAGATGTTTTTCTGGGATTTCCTCACTTTCTTTATGATCTAGCAAATGTTAGCAATTTGATCTCTAGTTCCTCTGATTTTTCTAAATCCAGCTTGAACATCTGGAAGTTCTCGGTTCACATACTACTACTATAATCTTTATTATTATAACTCTCCTAATCTCTCTTGACCTTGGTCAAGCCACTTAACCTTCTGTATTCCCATTTCTTAACCTATAATATGGGAGTAATGATACCCTCTTAATGGGGTATTAACAGGATCAAATGAGACAACATGAAGAAACAATTTTAAAAGTAAAAGATTTCATAAAACTATCTCCAAGAGATATTTTATTTTGGATAACTGTGTCTGCATGAAAATAATTTCACTCAGTAACTGAGAACTTTGCATGTATCTTTATGCTTTTTTCCCCCTTTTTAAATTTAGATTTAATTTTTGACGGTGGTGGGTCTTTGTTGCTGCACATGGGCTTTCTCTAGCACTAGCTTTCACTAGCACTAGCTGCACTAGTTAAACTTTGCAGCCTGCTCTTTGTGGTGGGTTCTGTCTTGTTGCGGAGCACAGGCAGGCTCTAGGCATGTGAGAGTCAGTAGTTGTGGCTTTTGGCCTCAGTAGTGGTCACACGTGGGTCTGGTTGCTCCGAGGCATGTGGAATCTTCCTAAACCAGGGATGGGACCGGTGTCTCTTTCATTGCAAGGTGGGATTCTTAACCCCTGGACCACCAAGGAAGCTCCCCCTACCTTTCTGTTTTAACAAGAAGCTCAGAGATTTAAAAGACATGTGTCAAGCAAGAGTCTTCTCCTTAATCAATGCATGTTAAGTAAGTAATTACTCTTCTTCAACATGTACTAAAGGCAGATAACAATAAGACAAGCCATAATATGCTGCACAAATTAGAAATTCAAAGAATGGTTCTCTTTCATGGTTCTGCAGTTTTCCCAGAACAATAAAGATAACTCAGAAAGCAAAGATAAAAGCTATATTCAGTGATGTACTGGAACTGGCTAACACAGGCTTGCAAGAGCCAAGTGTCGATTTTTCAAGAATTTTGCAAGTCAGTTGTAACAATTATTGAGGTTATGGTAACTTACAATGAAATATTTAATAATAATTTTAGTTATTAATTTTAATAATATTATAAAACAATTAAAATTTAATATTATATTAAAACTAAAGAAAACTGTATATTTCAAACTTATCTCTTCCTATTGACCACATTTACTACATTGCACTATTATACCTGTTTATGTTGAAAATACTGTGTAATGGTGCTCTACTGTGCATCTGTTCCTAAATTTGTGTTTAGAAAGGCCACATTGATTAGATCAAGACTGACTATGTGGGAATATTTACACAGCAGAAATTTACAATTGCTATACAAAGGGGACTTGGTTTAGTGCTAAAGGTGAGATGTGAGTTTAATGAACATAATTCATATAAGAGTGATAAACAGTTATGGAGTAAATCACATATAACTGGGAAAAGAGTGGATTGGAACACAACTCTATGTGTCAAATCATGGTTGAACCCAACAATGAGCACCCTTCAGAATGGCTATCATCAGAAAGTCTGCAAATAAATCCAGGAGAGAATGTGGAGAAAAGGAAAGCTTCCTACACTATCACTGGAAACGTAAATTGGTGTAGCCAATTATGCAGAACAGTATGAAGGTTCCTTTAAAAAATGAAAAATAGAACTACCACAAAATCCAGCAATCTCACTCCTGGGCATATATCCAAAAAAACTCTAATTTGAAAAGATATAGGTACCTCACCACTGACAGCAATACTATTTACAACTGGTGAGACATGAAAACAACCCAAGTTCCCATCAACTGACAACTGGCAGAAGATGTGGTATATACACAACAGAATACTACTCAGCCACAAAAAAGAATGAAGTATCACCATTTTTAGCAACGTGAATGAACCTAGAGAATACTGTACTTAGCGAAATAAGTCAAAGACAAATCTATATGATATCATTTATATGTAGAATCTATTACAAATGAACCTATATACAAAATAGAAACAGACTCACAGACCTGACAGTCAAATTTATAGTTACCAAAGAGGAAAGGGGCAGGAATAAATTAGGAGCATGGGATTAACAGGCACCAAAGGAGTATGTCAAGGCTATATATTGTCACCCTGCTTACTTAATTTATATGCAGAGTACATCATGAGAAACGCTGGGCTGGATGAAGCACAAGCTGGAATCAAGATTGCCGGGAGAAATATCAATAACCTCAGATATGCAGATGACACCAACCTTATGGCAGAAAGTGAAGAGGAACTAAAAAGCCTCTTGATGAAAGTGAAAGTGGAGAGTGAAAAAGTTGGCTTAAAGCTCAACGTTCAGAAAACGAAGATCATGGGATCCAGTCCCATCACTTCATGGCAAATAGATGGGGAAACAGTGTCAGACTTTATTTTGGGGGGCTCCAAAATCACTGCAGATGGTGAATGCAGCCATGAAATTAAAAGACGCTTACTCCTTGGAAGAAAAGTTATGACCAACCTAGATAGCATATTTAAAAGCAGAGACATTACTTTGCCGACTAAGGTCCGTCTAGTCAAGGCTATGGTTTTTCCTGTGGTCATGTATGGATGTGAGAGTTGGACTGTGAAGAACGCTGAGTGCCGAAGAATTGATGTGTTTGAACTGTGGTGTTGGAGAAGACTCTTGAGAGTCCCTTGGACTGCAAGGAGATCCAACCAGTCCATTCTGAAGGAGATCAACCCTGGGATTTCTTTGGAAGGAATGATGCTGAAGCTGAAACGCCAGTACTTTGGTCACCTCACGTGAAGAGTTGACTTACTGGAAAAGGCCCTGATGCTGGGAGGGATTGGGGGCAGGAGAAGGGGACGACAGAGGATGACATGGCTGGATGGCATCACTGACTCGATGGACGTGAGTCTGAGTGAACTCCAGGAGTTGGTGATGGACAGGGAGGCCTGGCGTGCTGCAATTCATGGGGTCGCAAAGAGTCGGACACGACTGAGCAACTGAACTGAACTGAACTGAACTGAACTACTGTATATAAAATAGAGAAGCAACAAGAATTTAGTGTGTAGTACAGGGAGCTATAGTCAACATCTTGTAATAACATCTAGTGAAAAATAATCTGAGATGAATTATATATATGTGTGTGTATATATACATATGTATGTAACAAAATCATTTTATTGTACACCTAGACTAACACAATATTGTAAATCAATTATATTTCAAGTTATGGTTGAACTGCAGCCATCGTTTAGCTACAGACACATGATGTCAGCAAAAAAATCAATGAAAGCATTCTGTGATAATCCATGAGGTGTGTATAGCTTAAATAAACAGTATTTCCTACTTTATTATCACTTGTACATCGTGTGCTACCTTTACATTAATTGTGTGCATCTTTTATGTGAGTAGAATTTGTTAAAATTTATGAATATATATAGTTTCTTGGAAATTTTGTTGTCAAACATTTACCAGTACACCCCTGGTCATTTTTTTAAAAAACTGCTTTAAAAATAGAGCTATCTTTGGGAAAGAAAAAAGAAGCTATAATCTCAAATGGTAAAATGGTAAACAACTCCTCAACCACTAGGTGGCAATAACAAGTATCATGAAAATCACAGGAAAACTGAGAGGAACAAGGAATTTACAAAGAAATTATTTCATCTGTTTTTTTTTTCAATTGACTCATTAAATAATACTGGGAAAGAAAATTATGACCATTTTTGAGGCTGTCTGTATACTAGCTAGTTATCAAAATAATCCACATTCAGTATAAAAATTGAGAAAATGAACAAGGCCAAATAAATTAAGTAAAATGGCCCATAAAATGACTAAAGAATTAACTGCTATCAATATTTTGGTGAAAATCCTTGTATACATTTTACAAAAACAGTATCATATTATGCATACTTTTTTATAATTTTATTTTCCCCCTGCTGTATCACAAACATTGTTTTCTGCCAAGAAATAAGATCTATACATCATTTTTAGTGACTGTGTAATATTAGGTTGTTTGGATGTGCTACAACAAATCAATTTCCTATTTATTAATTTACTTACTAATAACCCTTCCCTATTATAGGTAATACTTTTATAATCAACCATATGCATATATCTCCGTGCATAATTTGCCCAGTAATTTTCTTAGAATAAATTCCAAGTTGTGAAATTACTTGATTAAAATGACGTATACATTTTAAAATTTGATTCAATCCACCAAATTTTCCTGCAGAAATATTGTGCTAGTTTATGAGAATACATTATTTCACCCACACTGTGCACCTTCTGTTTTCAACCTTTTTCAATTCAATAGGTAAATATTATATGTTTCAATTTACCTTCTATTAACTCCTTCATTCATTTATACAATTACTCAACAAACATTTGAGAATCTACCCTGACCAAGCACTAGACATATGTTAAAAAAAAAAAAAAACAGAGATTAGTTTCCTGATCTTAGAAAGTTCTATTCAAATAGAGGCAGGCAGGCTGTGACACAGAGTGTTACTGAGTTGAGGGGCATTATAGTGAAGACCTGAAGGAAAAGGATCAAGCCTATAAAATTTGTGAGGAAAGGAAAGAAACACTTAATACAAACCAAATAGCAAGTCATCTGTGAGACTGAACATATAATCACAGCTATATTTATCTTTATTGAGTTGCCTATTTCTAGCCTTTGTTAATTTTTCTATCATGTTTCTATTTTTATCTCATATATTGAGAATATTAGCCTATTTTGCAAATTATTTATCTATTGTATAATTAGTCTTTTAAACGGTGCACATCGTACAAAAGTCTTTAATTTTTGCATATCTTCATTAAGCATCACTGTCCTTTATAGTTTCTTAACTTTGGCATCAAATTTAGAAAGGCTTTTCCCAGACTAAAATGATTAATATCTCTTTTTCTGTACTATATTTATTTTATTATCAACTTTTTCACCATTTTAATCATTAAGCCACCTCAGGTTTATTTTCGTATGTGGTATTAAAATAGAGATCATACTATTTTTGTTCCAAATGGTCAGCAGGATATACCACACCATTTGGAAAGAACTTTCTCTAACATGTATGGTTATTATATTCGAAAAATACCATGGAATAAAACTCTTTGTTTTGGCCCAGAATTTAAGTCAAAGCCCCAGGAGGTCAGCGGTGTCTACAAATATTCTAAAAATAACCAATAAAAAGATTCATCATCTCCACAAGAATCAAAAAATACATGAGTCAGCCAGTGAATATATACAAGATGGCTAGACACATTAAGGCTGTTTCTCTGAAGACAATTTTGGGAAGAGAATCCTCTGCGATATCTCCCCTCCACCAAGCCTTGTAGGAAAAGGAGGGACCAAGAGAACCACCTGGGAGATGGTTCCAAGTTCTACCCAGCTAAAGATAGACCAGCCTTTTCTTTCACACTAAGACCAATGAAACTAGACTCAAGTAGCTTAAGTAACTAACAGGCATTGTCAAGAAAGCTGCTACTTGGTGGGACGGAAGGACCCAACAGGAAATGGTGGGGGCTGAATTGTCTGGGACAAAAGCTGAGGGGTGAGAGAAACTCGGAAACTCACTGGAGAAATCTCATGGAAGATCCTCACAGAATTCTATTGACAGTGGCCTCACAAAAGAGGCAGCAGCTGAGTACTTGAAATAAAGAGGACGCTTGATACAAAACGAAAGTGCCACAAATGGCATGACTCATTACCCTTTTTCTCCCAACCCGGGAAGATTGAAGTGAGGGTAATGTGGGACAAGAAGAGTGAAAGCGCAGGCCCTACTCCTCCTTACCCCCTGCCGACACACGTCCAAGCAAAAGTCACGCCTGAGCAGAAAGGAGACAGCGCCTTTAGACTAGATGTCAAAATAAAGCTTCGATATACACAGACTAGACCTTTTAAAGGTCTGAAAATAAGATCTTAAAAGGGGCCCCTGAAAGCAACCCAAAGCTATCAGACGATTTGAGATGATACCCAGAGCTAAGGATGACAGAGCTTGAATGAAATGCTAGGGAAAAGTCAAAGCTGTTTCCTGTGTGCGACCCCTTCATTGAATCAAGCCAGCTACACATCTATCATATAACTGGATTTCTTTCTCGATTCTATCCTGGCTCATTGATCTGTCTGTCTCTCCCTTTACCAGGGACCATTTCAATGATGAATTACTGTTGCTTTAAAATTGCCCAAACACAAACAGCAAATATGTCCAACTTTAATCCAAACAGTTAAAATTTTACATCAATTCTCACAAAAATGAACTATAAACAAAAAGTGGACATGGGATGTGTGTGTGTATATATATACATATATACATACATATATTATCAATATAACATCTATGCTAAACATATACTATCTAACTGCCTGGAAACAATAAGATGACAATCTTCAGTTGTGCAGGTTTCCGAGGCCGACCCTCTGTGGCTTTGTTCTAGATGCCTGCATGCTTCTCTTGTGTGCTTGCATACTAAATGGCTTCAGTCGTGTCCAACTCTTTGCAACCCTATGGACCATAGCCCACCAGGCTCCTCCGTCCATGGGATTCCCAGGCAAGAACACTGGAGCAGGTTGCCACGCCCTCCTCCAGGGGGTCTTCCTGACCCAGGGATCAAACCTGAGCCTCTTACGTCTCCTGCACTGGCAGACAGGTTCTTTACCACTAGTGCCACCACTCATATCTTGATTTTATGAAAGCAAATTAAATAATTCTACTCATTTTTTGGCATAACTCAGAACAAAGTATAAGCACCATATTTGACAGCAAGATCCCAAAGCAAAGATTTTTATTTAAATTTTGGGCATATGTCATCAGTTAATGCAATAAGTAAAATGCCAACCATAAAAGAACTACACTTCATAAAATCAGCCATTAATTGAAAGGCACCACACTGAGATTAATAATGGGGTTAAATAACTGCTTAGTTATGGTTCCTACTCCCAAAGGGCATATTATGTGTAAGATAATGTGGACTTAATTAATGCAGCACCCATTCATAAGAGTGAATCATTTGAGAGAAAATACTGCTCTTTTTGCATTGGTTTCATATCAGTGTTAACTAGGAAAGCGAGTCTAGAAATGTGGGGTGAGCAGAGACTTTGAGAAAAGAGGTAATTCTTCAACTTAAAAGTAGAAATGATCCACTGAAAATAATCACCTAGGCAAGTGTATTTCAAAGAAAAGCAGATGTTTGAAGCTTAGAACCACGACTTTCCAGCTGTATAACTGTAGAGAAAATTATTTGCTTACGTTTCAGTCCGCTTACCTATAAAATGGAATCATAATCAACAACTCTCATAGGGTTGCTGTGAGAAGTCAATAAAACAAGCTATATCTGGCATAACTCCAATACTCTGGCCACCTGATGCAGAGAACTGACCCATTTGAAAAGACCCTGATGCTGGGAAAGAATGAAGGTGGGAGGAAAAGGTGACAACAGAGGGTGAGATGGTTGGATGGCATCACCGACTCAAGGGACATGAGTTTGAGTAAACTCCAGGAGTTGGTGATGGACAGAAAGGCCTGTCATGCTGCAGTCCATGGAGTTGCAAACAGTCAGACACAACTGAGTGACTGAACTGAACTGAACTGAACCTGGCATTGTTTAGTAGTTTTAAGAAAAAGCAGATTTTTTTTTACTATTGCAAACACCAAAATCAGTTGGACTGATATTGTTCCTGGTGTATATATATACACGATATAGGGCTGCCCTGATAGCTCAGTGGTCAAGACTCTGTCTGCCAATGCAAGAGATGGGGTTCGATCCCTGGGTTGGGAAGATCCACTGGAGAAGGGAATGGCAACCCACTCCAGTGTTCTTGCCTGGGAAATCCCAGGGACAGAGAAGCATGGTGCACTACAGTCCTTGAGGTCACAGAATTGGACATGACTTAGAAGGCAATGGCAACCCACTCCAGTACTCTTGCCTGGAAAACCCCATGGACGGAGGAGCCTGGTGGGCTGCAGTCCATGGGGTCGAGAAGAGTCGGACACGACTGAGCGGCTTCACTTTCACTTTTCACTTTCATGCACTGGAGAAGGAAATGGCAACCCACTCCAGTGTTCTTGCCTAGAGAATCCCAGGGACAGGGGAGCCTGGTGGGCTGCCGTCTATGGGGTCACACAGAGTCGAACACGACTGAAGCGACTTAGCAGTAGCACCTAAACAGCAACAACAATATATACGATATAGACCTCATTTATTTGTAAGTTAGAAATGGTGAATAATAGATACCTACATCTGGTTGACTGAAAATTTCACCCTATTTGCCTTTTAATTCTCCCTGAGTGCTATCTTCCTCGCTTGGTTTGCTTTAAGCACCCCTTTAAAGGTCCATTAGCTGACTGTGCCTTAATCAAATTATAGACAGTCTTCAATTTACAAGAACCCTCACAGCCTCTGCTATTTACACGCCTGCTCTCACTTTGGCAGCACTTAGGGCATACCGGTCAGCCTGTTCATTTCCCCAGAGTTCTGACTCCTAAAAGCCCACCTCGCCCTCAACCCCACCACATCCAAGTATCAGGAAGCCAGCTCTGCCGGGCAAGGGCTCCTTTCCAGGAAGGGCTCTGGTCTTCACCTTCTGGGAGATCCCTGGCTCCCAGCCTCAGACAAGGCCTTTCTCCCACGCCCAGGGCAAACAACAACAATAACTGGGCTTCTGTAGCAGGAGTCTAGAAAGTCACTCATTTAAAAACACTTTATTCTGGTAAGATTATGAGCACAACTACTACAGAGTGCCAAGATCGGTCACTCTTTCCCCAGGGAGTCAGCTGATCCGGCCATACCAAGGCAGTCTCCTGACTCCCCAGGGCCCCGGCAGCCAGGTGTCCCATGCCGCTGGGCTTGCTGCAAGCTAGCAGAGTGTGTGGTTAAACACATGTGCTTTGAGGCCAGACAGACAAAGCTCTGTGCTACTCGGGAGATGTGACTTGACCTCTTCCAGCCTGGGCTCCATGTCCATAAAATAGGCATCACAGCACCACCATCACTTATTATAAGCACGATAGGATACAGCCTTGTATCTCTCAAACTAGAGTCTGTTGATCTGAGTTCTTGAGGCTGGGGCTTGCAGGTGGGAGTGCAGTCCTGTGTCTGCTATTGTACTCATGCTGAATTATTATACCCCTTTCCCAAGGAAACAAACTTTTCCTTAGTGATAATTTGCAATTAATACTTTCAGAAAACAAAACT
This sequence comes from Capricornis sumatraensis, assembly GCF_032405125.1. NCBI lineage: Eukaryota > Metazoa > Chordata > Mammalia > Artiodactyla > Bovidae > Capricornis > Capricornis sumatraensis. The sequence continues at coordinate 15,463,092 of NC_091075.1, forward strand.
TCAGTTTCGTAAACTGGGGTTCCTCAGTCTGTTGTCCACGGAGGCATTCCCAGGTACACTTCTCGAAGTGACTGCCATGTGGTTACTGATAAGAAATAGCCTTGACTCAGGGATTTATTAAATAACTTTTTGTGATTAGTCACTATGTCTGTTTTTTTCCTTAAATCTTGATACTAAATAGTGATTGGAAATAAACTTTGCTCTTTTCAGTTGAGCTTGGTGCAATTCACCAGTATTTTTGGTTCTCCTCCTTCCAGGCCCAAGGTGGAGCTTTCCTTGTCCTGCACTTGGTTTAGCCAGAGTATGAGGAGAAGTAACGCTCCTTTACTCTAAGGAGCAGCCTCTCAGTCGATAGCCACGTCACCTGTGCCACGGCACACGGTGCTACTGCAGATGGTGGAACCTCTATCAGCCTGTGCCTTGAATGAGGGCAGGCCCCACCAATCCAAGATGCGCATGTGACAAAACCAAGAGCTAAATCTCTGTAGCTGTAAATAAGTTTTGTCGTCATTTGTCACTTCAGGATAACCTTGTCCATTTTGACTGGTACACAGCTGGTTCAATGCTATGTAATAACTTGTATAACACCTTGGCTATCAAATCCTTGGGCTGAGAATGTTAGCTTTCACTGTAGCACTGGCCTTTTCAATAAGCTGCTTTTTCCTAAAAGGTAATCAGCCACTAGAGGGAGAAATACCTACACTGAATCTTACTCCTCAAAGGTGAGGCGTCATCCTCACCAGTCCACTGATGGCTGTGTGGCCTTTCTTTCCCTCTAATGTCCTCTACCTTGGCGTGGGGTATCTCTTCACGGCTGCTCCAGCAAAGCACAGCCGCTGCTCCTTACCCTGGATGAGGGGTATCTCCTTACCGCCACCATTCCTGACCTTCAACGTGGGATAGCTCCTCTAGGCCCTCCTCCAAAAATTCTTCAGCAACCCAGAATTACTTTCTCTAAGAATATAGGGTCTCGAACTTAAGATCCATCCTCAACCTAGGCAACTGAGTAATTCTTTCTCATCCACTTGCATTCAGTATTCCAAACCTAGAAAAGCCCCAGAAGTGATCCTCTGACTTTGGAATAGCATCTGGTCCCATCACTTCATGGGAAATAGATGGGGAAACTGTAGAAACAGTGTCAGATTTTATTTTGGGGGGCTCCAAAATCACTGCAGATGGTGACTGCAGCCATGAAATTAAAAGACGCTTACTCCTTGGAAGAAAAGTTATGACCAACCTAGATAGCATATTCAAAAGCAGAGATATTATTTTGCCGACTAAGGTCCACCTAGTCAAGGCTATGGTTTTCCCTGTGGTCATGTATGGATGTGAGAGTTGGACTGTGAAGAAGGCTGAGCGCTGAAGAATTGATGCTTTTGAACTGTGGTGTCGGAGAAGACTCTTGAGAGTCCCTTGGCTGCAAGGAGATCCAACCAGTCCATTCTGAAGGAGATCAACCCTGGGATTTCTTTGGAAGGAATGATGCTAAAGCTGAAACTCCAGTACTCTGGCCACCTCATGCGAAGAATTGACTCACTGGAAAAGACTCTGATGCTGGGAGGGATTGGGGGCAGGAGGAGGAGGGGACGACAGAGGATGAGATGGTTGGATGGCATCATGGACTCGATGGACGTAAGTCTGAGTGAACTCTGGGAGTTGGTGATGGACAGGGAGGCCTGGCGTGCTGTGATTCATGGGGTCACAAAGAGTCGGACACGACTGAGCGACTGAACTGAACTGAACTGAAGGTCCTCTACAGGCCGCATTTTTATTCTACACTATCTGCCTCAGCTCTTTGCTGAAAATAAGCGGTCATTTCCTTTCTTGTTCTATGTTGCACCTTAACCTTGGAATCACTTCCCAGTTGCCATGTGCAAGCAACCACCTGGCTCATCAGACCTCAGGAATTCACCCATTTACACCATCAACAACGGAGGAAATGAATATAAAAGAGAAAATTCGAGTTTATAAGGCCCAGGCTCTTAAAGTTAAGGATACTTTTTATGTGCTACATCACTCACTAAATGTATTTATTCATAATAATAATTTCCCATTATCCTATCACAAAGAGGTAGAATGTTTACATCTTTGGAAAAATTCCAAATTAGCCCATGATTTTGCTTACCCAAGTTAAAGAAAATACTATGTCTGGCAGGTCTATCAACTGCAAACATCACTGCCTGTTTATTAACTGGAAATGGAAATACTTACACAGTCGTCTGCGGGTGAGATTATGGTAGACAAATAGACAAAGCAGCTAATACCATGTATCATCATCTTGTCAATTAGGAACAGGCTGTAACGAACAGATTCATCCGAGACCAAGCCCTCTCAGAACAATGAAGTGAAAGGCTTGTCCAGGATGGAAAGTGGGTTTAAAAGCTGCTTTCTATGTAGGTAACCCTGATGCACGTTTTCCCTAGTCCTCATTAAACATAAATATTAGTTCAACGGACTGAAAATTCTGCAAACAAGACCTAGACTTCTCTGATGCAGAGCTACCAAAATCCATTCTCATTTCACAGAAGTAGTCTGAAGTCATCTAAACTATATCGGACAGACAAATTAGATTTGAATCCATAAAGCCTGTTACTGAATGCCAACTCTGCCTTCCTAATCAAAAAATATTACCCAAGAATGCCAGAAAACGAATTAAATTATATTCTCTGAGTAATCATCTCTTTCCACCACCCCAATTCCATCTTCCAAATGTTTATAGCAAAATGAGGTAGAGGAGAAGACAGGAAAAAATTATTATAGGCTCCACTTTACTGTTATTTTTGTAAAATGTCATTAATCTTGACATTATTGTGTACACACACACACACATACACACCCCTTTGATATACAATCAAATTAGAAGAGTATAAAGCTGAAAGGATCTCCAGATGCCTAATGCTGTTATTGTGAAGATGAGAAGACAGAATCCTACAGAAATCAAATCCAGGACTAGAATCCAGATCATATGACTTCTAGTCAAGAGTTACTCCCAACAGGGCACAACGGTCAAAAGTGAAAATAAACAGAAAGGAGACTAACAGGAATCTGGTTCTCCCAATAACCTCTATTTTTCTCCAACAGAGGAAGAAGGAAGCGAGGAGACACAGAGAGAAACTATGTTTATAATGAGTTCTCACAGAGGATACACTTTCCTTTCAAGCTGTACATTTGAGACATCAGCATCTAGCATCTAGGATAAGAAGACTTAGCTACTCCCCGAGCCCCATCTTTCTGCTTAAATCTGAACTCAGATTTAAGGGTTTATTATGAGGGAGAAGGCAATGGCATCCCACTCCAGTAACTCTTGCCTGGAAAATCCCATGGGCGGAGGAGCCTGGTAGGCAGCAGTCCATGAGGTCACTAAGAGTCGGACACGACTGAGCGACTTCACTTTCACTTTTCACTTTCATGCACTGGAGAAGGAAATGGCAACCCACTCCAGTGTTCTTGCCTGGAGAAACCCAGGGACGGGGGAGCCTGGTGGGCTGCCGTCTATGGGGTCGGGTCGCACAGAGTCGGACATGACTGAAGCGACTTAGCAGCAGCATGAGACTTGGGCTTCCCAGGTAGCCCTAGTGGTAAAGAATCTGCCTGCCAATACAGGAGACGCAAGAGATTCCTAGGTCGGGAAGGGTCTGGAGGAGGAAATGGCAACCCTCTCCTGTATTCTTGCCTGGAAAATCCCATGGACAGAGAAGCCTGGTGGGCTACAGTCTGCGGGCTGGCAAACAGTCAGACATGACTGAGCACACAGCAGAATGAATATGAGACTTAAGACTCTGCCATCTCCCTCTACACAGCAGTCTAGAGAAAGAAAACAAAGATTAAGAGCTGCCAAATGGTTAGTGTGTTTTGGGCTTCCCTGGTGGCTCAGTGGTAAAGAATTTGCCTGCCAGTGAAGGAGACACAGGTTCATCCCCTGTCCCAGGAAGATGCCACGTGCCATGGTGCAACTAAGCTCACGTGTCACAACTACGGAAGCCCGCAGGCCCTGGAGTCTGCGCTCCACAGCAGGACAGGCCGCCGCAGCGAGAAGCCAGCGCACCACAGCTGCAGCCCAGCCCCCACCGTAACCAAGTAGAGCGAAGGCTGCACAGCAACGACGACCAGCACAGCCAAAGTTAAATGAATGAGTCTGTTTAAAAATGGCTACCAAGTTTAATTATTTACATGTTTGGGCAAGTAAAATTAGGTTCCATTTTGCCATTTGTCTTGTTGCTAATACTTTGATTACTGTGAATTTTAAAAGCTTCCCTCCCCCAGAAGAGATAGCATGTAAGAAATTAATGGAGAAAATTATTTTCTTAATTATATCTTATGAATCAGGTAATATAAAGAGATAAGCAGATAAATATAAAGTTGACATAAATAGAAATGATTTGCTTGGGAAATTATACGGAAAGAATGTGGCATGTGTACACGTGCAAACCCATCTGTAAAGCATGCTAGATATGCACACATTCTGTTCTGTCCTTCCCAGTTTTATTTTTTCAGTACCAACAGATATTTCAAGAATGTCTTATATTATTGGTACAATTCCTAATAGTATTGTTTTAATCACTTTTCCTCATTTTTCTCATGAGAGACAGCTCCCTTTAATAACATTACCTGGGTTCAAATACTGACCCCACTGCTTGCTTGTTGTGAGTCAGCATAGTTTTCTCATCTGTAAAGTGGGAGCAATATCACTAAATGACATAGCACAAAGTACTAAACGGCTATAAATGCCTTTGAACATATCCTTAGCTTTCATTCATTCAACAAATGTTTACTGAGCACAGACTAGGAACTGGAATAGCATTAGACACAAAGGAAACCAAAATCAGCAAGATCCTCACTGCCCTCTCAGTGAAGTGTATGGTTCACTGACAACAAACCTCAGATACTGAATTACAGTATCAGTATAGGCCGCAAAGGAGAGTGATGAGGGCCTAGCTACCTCACTAAGCTTTGGATGACAGCATTTGGGAACTAAAAAAATTCCTAGAAATAGATTATATATACATATATATATATTTTAAGATTTTCCTTGATGTAAACCATTTTTAAAGTCTTTATTGAATTTGTTGCAATATTGCTTCTGTTTCATGTTTTGGTTTTTTGGCCATGAGGCATGAGGGATCTAAGCTCCCTGAACAGGGATTGAACCACATCCCCTGCATTAGAAGGCAAAGTCTTATCCACTGGAGTGCCAGGGAAGTCCTTAAATAATAAATAACAATCATAAAATTAACATATTGACTATAGAAAAATTAAAAAGTAAAGTAAGGAAAAAAAGAAAGTAAATCTACACAACAATCTATAAAACACTATTCATAGCAACAAAGATGACAATAATAATAGATATTATTTATAGGAGACACTATTTTAAGCATTTTATAACTATTATTTTATTTAATCTTTATAACAACCCCATGAAATAAGTCCTGTCATTAATCTTACTTTTAAACTGAAGAAACTGAGGCACAGAGAAGTTGTCTATCAAAGTTTTGATATACACTTTTCAGTTTTTTTCTGTGCATGTATAAGTGTTTTTCTTTTTAACCAGATGAGATTAACACAGTTTATATTCTTTTTTTTTATATTCTTTTCTAATATGTTTTATTTACTCAACAACATAGCATGAACATTTTCCCATATTATTAACTATTCTTAGTTATAATTTTAGTACATATAATTTGCTGCTGCTGCTAAGTCGCTTCAGTCATGTCCGACTCTGTGCGACCTCATAGACGGCAGCCCACCAGGCTCCCCCGTGCCTGGGATTCTCCAGGCAAGAACACTGGAGAATCAAGAAACACTGCCATTTCCTTCTCCAATGCATGAAAGTGAAAAGGGAAAGTGAAGTCGCTCAGTCATGTCCGACTCTTAGTGACCCCATGGACTGCAGCCTACCAGGCTCCTCCATCCATGGGATTTTCCAGGCAAGACTACTGGAGTGGGGTGCCACTGCCCTCTCTGACATATAATTTAGTACCATATAATTTTAGTACATATTACATAAATGAAGAATACAAATGTCTCAGTGTTAGTTGCTCAGTCGTGTCCGACTCTTTGTGACCCCATAAACTATAGCCTGCCAGATTTCTCTGTCCATGGGATTCTCCAGGCAAGAACACGGGAGTGGGTTGCCATTTCCTTCTCCAGGGGATCTTCCTGACCCAGGGATCAAACCTGGGTCTCCTGCATTGCAGGCAGATTATTTACAATCTGAGCCACCAGAAGTGAAGTGAAGTCACTCAGTCGTGTCCAACTCTTTGCGACCCCATGGACTGTAGCCTACCAGGCTCCTCTGTCCATGGGATTTTCCAGGCAAGAATACTGGAGTCGGTTGCCATTTCCTTCTCCAGGAGATCTTCCTGACCCAGGGATTGAACCCAGGTCTCCTGCATTATAGGCAGACACTTTACCATCTGCGCCACCAGGGAAGTCCATAAATATCTTAAAGATGCTTTTAATACATTCATGGCAAAGTAGCCAAACTCCTCCGACAGTGGTGTTTCAGTATGTTTTCTCAACCTTTAAAACGCCAAAATATTATCTACAGCAGTATGGTGGGTTGAAAGTATCTGTCCCTTTCACCCGTTATTCTATCTGTCCCTTTCACCCGTTGTTCTTAAGTTCTTAATGGGAAATCAAGCATTAAGATTTGTACTCCAGTTCATAAATAAATCTTACAGCTTCACACAAGAATCCCTGTTTGGCTATGCTTTCACCAAGACAGACGGATGGGTCAGGGACAAATCAACGTGCTTTAAGCTCTCTGAACTAAAAATGCTGCTTTCCCATGCAAAAACAAACCAGACCAAAAAAAAAAAATAGTTCAAAGATTCTCAATGGATTCCCTAACTTTGGGTTCTTTATTCAAAATACAAATACTGAGCTGGCATTGCAGGTATGATTCAGAGGCTGTTGTGTTAAATGAAGTCCCAAGATAGTTATCCAACTGACTCTGTGTCAGACAGTCTGAAACTCACTGCATGATATTAAAAGGTACCCAAGTTTTCTGCACAATGCCGCCAGCATTTGGAAGAGTCTTAAAAAGCTCATGACATCACTTCTCATTATCCAAAGACTGAAAGTGATCTGGTGTCACTATGTTTTTTTTTTAAGTAATTAGACATTCCTTGTGTGTGTGTTCAAATATAGCCAAGTTTTAAAATGTCACTAGTTTTGTTTTTTTTTCACATGTCCCTAGGTAGAATTTTTACCACAAATAGTCTACATAATAACTAAGTGATTTTTAGTTTCTAGCATAGTTTTAGGTTTACAGGCACATTTAAGAATGACTTGTCAAGTGAATACGTATCTTGTGTCTTTACCTGGTTTCTTAATAGGAAAATAAAGAAATTAGGCAAAAACCTGGCCAGGTTAACAGGCAACTAACATTTGATAAGGTAAAATGCCTGGAACCGTGCTTCTCCCGCCTGCTGCTATGATTGCAGCAAATTACCAAGGCGCTGGAAACATGAAGTGCTTGCTGGGCATTCGCAACCGCCTGGTAAAACTGTCCAACAACATACAGAGACTCTGTGTAAGTAACGTACATGCAAGTACAAATGTACTGTGACACCTGACTTAAAAAATTGACAAAACTAAAATAAGAACCCTTGTTGAAACATAATTCAGGGAATACCTAAAGGAATTTTTTCAGTGGGAAAACACTGCTATTTTTAATAATTAAAAGCATATTATGAAAGTTAAGATGACTAAGTAACTATGTTTTCCATCAAATTTTGTTCTTTATAATAATAGGTTTAAGTTGTCTAGTAGTCTTATAATATGAGGTACAATCTTATAGACAGGTGTATTCACTTGCAAACATCTAAGACGACTCAGGAAAGACCACGGCAAAACAACACGGGTGGCTTCCAGGTAAGGGAGCTGGGAAATTCAAAGACAGAGACGGAGGGAGGATTTTCACATTTTTCGCACTTTGTGAATTTTGAGTCTAACTTGGGTAGTCTCACTTTAACGACTGCCCAATTTTAAAATAAAACTGTAATTTTAAAGAATGATTTTTCCCTGACCTTTTGTTTTTGAAATGGACTCCTCTGTACTTGATTACTTTGCCCATGAGCTTTCCCATTTTCTACTGACTGACTTGCCATTCTCCAAGCAAATTTAACGAACTAGTCATATCCACAAGCCCTATTTTGGTTTTTTTGAAAAATATGCTTCAAGTTTATATATTACCAAAGTGACTGTGTAAAAGGAGATAGAATTCAAAATTCTAAAGTACAAATAAGACTTTCAATCTTGTTTTTATATATGAACTATAGAAAATTGTCCAGCTAAAGAAAATATACAAATAATATTTTTAATGTAAAAATGAGAAGTCAGCTCATTAATTAATTCATTTAATGAATACTGAGTTGTGACGTGTGATGGGCTGTTCTGGATTTGGGGATACAGTAGTGAACAGAAGAGAAAAAATATTGTGCTTACATTCCAGTGTAATATTCATTGATGGGTGGTTAAAAGTACACTAGAGATTCTAAGGTGGTAAACAGACTCGGTGATTACATGTCCCCTTCTATTGCCTGGAAAATCCCATGGACAGAGGCGCCTGGTAGGCTACAGTCCATGGGGTCGCAAAGAGTCAGACACGACTGAGCGACCTTCCTTCCTTCCTTCCTTCCTTGTTTTCCATTATTTCCACTTTTCCTCTTGGTGCAGAGCTGTCTAGAAAAACTCCACTGGGTGGCACTGTTTTCACTGATCAAAATAAATGTAACTAGTTGTTCACAATGTATTCTTTCTGTCTCTCCTTTGGTTTTATTTTTAACCTGCATTTTTTGTGACCAAAACACAATTTAAAAGTATACCATTTGGGGGAAACAAAAAGTACAGAAATGGAAGACCTATCAGACTAAGTGTGCTGACACATTCCACCTTCTAACATAAGGTATGATCCATCACTTAACCACACCCCAACGCATATAATAGTGGATAGACTCTTCACCACAAATGGATAGAACCCCTGAAAACTAGTCTAGAATGATGGACGAGAAGTCAGCAGAAGGTGTCTAGAGTTGTGCGTTCAAGTCCTAGCTTTAGCTCACCTTTAACCCACCTTTAACCCACCTTTAGGTGAGCAACCAGGGACAACTCACCTAAGCACCATGAACTTCTTACTCAACTAAGGGGGTCTTGTAAAGATCAAATGATTTAAAATCTGTGAAAGTGCTATTTTGAACACATTTAGCTATATGGTTCTGATAAGATATTTTGGCTAGGACAAGATACATGATTTTTGGAATTATGAACATAATAAATAGCATTTTAAATTAGTGTTTACTATCTACTATCTATCTTGAACTGTTTGAACTGCTTTGAAAATATCAACTCACTTAATATTTTCAATGTAACACTATGAGGTAGATACTATTATTATCCTCATTTACAGCTGAGGAAACTGTGTTACAAACAGCAAGAATAACTTGCCAGAAGTCACTCAGTTATTAAATGAGAGAGCTTATCTCTTCCCAAAGACCACCTCATTTTTATAAATCAACCATTACAGGAGCTGTTTGAGGAGCCCCTGTACCACTGAGCTTCACGACCCAGATTATCACGATGGTGTGATCACTCACCTAGAGCCAGACATCCTGGAATGTGAAGTCAAGTGGGCCTTAGAAAGCATCACTACTAACAAAGCTAGTGGAGGTGATGGAATTCCAGTTGAGCTGTTTCACATCCTGAAAGATGATGCTGTGAAAGTGCTGTACTCAATATGCCAGCAAATTTGGAAAACTCAGCAGTGGCCACAGGACTGGAAAAGGTCAGGTTTCATTCCAAGCCCAGAGAAAGGAAATGCCAAAGAATGCTCAAACTACCGCACAATTGCACTCATCTCACATGCTAGTAAAGTAATGCTCAAAATTCTCCAAGCCAGGCTTCAGCAATACGTGAACTGTGAACTTCCAGATGTTCAAGCTGGTTTTAGAACTTCCAAATGTTCAAGCTGGTTTCAGAAAAGGCAGAGGAACCAGAGATCAAATTGCCAACATCCACTGGATCATCAAAAAAGCAAGAGAGTTCCAGAAAAACATCTATTTCTGCTTTCTTGACTATGCCAAAGCTTTTGACTGTGTGGATCACAATAAACTGTGGAAAATTCTAAAAGAGATGGGAATACCACTAGACCACCTGACCTGCCTCTTGAGAAACCTATATGCAGGTCAGGAAGCAACAGTTAGAACTGGACATGGAACAACAGACTGGTTCCAAATAGGAAAAGGAGTACGTCAAGGCTGTATGTTGTTACCCTGCTTATTTAACTTATATGCAGAGTACATCATGAGAAACGCTGGGCTGGAAGAAGCACAAGCTGGAATCAAGATTGCCAGGAGAAATATCAATAACCTCAGATATGCAGATGACACGACCCTTATGGTAGAAAGTGAAGAGGAGCCAAAAAGCCTCTTGATGAAAGTGAAAGAGGAGAGTGAAAAAGTTGGCTTAAAGCTCAACATTCAGAAAACGAAGATCATGGCATCTGGTCCCATCACTTCATGGGAAATAGATGGGGAAACAGTGGAAACAGTGTCAGATGGTGATTGCAACCATGAAATTAAAAGACGCTTACTTCTCGGAAGGAAAGTTATGACCAACCTAGATAGCATATTGAAAAGCAGAGATATTACTTTGCCAACAAAGGTCCGTCTAGTCATCCATACATGTGAGAGTTGGATTGTAAAGAAAGCTGAGCGCCGAAGAATTGATGCTTTTGAACTGTGGTGTTGGAGAATACTCTTGAGAGTCCCTTGGACTGCAAGGAGATCCAACCAGTCCATTCTGAAGGAGATCAGCCCTGGGATTTCTTTGGAAGGAATGATGCTAAAGCTGAAACTCCAATACTTTGGCCACCTCATGCAAAGAGTTGACTCATTGGAAAAGACCCTGATGCTGGGAGGGATTGGAGGCAGGAGGAGAAGGGGACGACAGAGGATGAGATGGCTGGATGGCATCACCGACTCGATGGACATGAGCTTGAGTGAACTCCGGGAGTTGGTGATGGACAGGGAGGCCTAGCGTGCTATTATTTTCATGGGGTCACAAAGAGTCGGACGTGACTGAGCGACTGAACTGAACTGAACTGAACTGTACCACTGAAAACATCATAGCCAATAGAACACTTAGGGTATGCTAGGACTGATGCTGCTGCTGCTGCTAAGTCACTTCAGTCGTGCCCAACTCTGTGCGACCCCATAGACGGCAGCCCACCAGGCTCCACAGTCCCTGGGATTCTCCAGGCAAGAACACTGGAGTGGGTTGCCATTTCCTTCTCCAAAGCATGAAAGTGAAAAGTAAAAGGGAAGTCGCTCAGTCGTGTCTGACTCTTAGCGACCCCATGGACTGCAGCCTACACCAGGCTCCTCTGTCCATGGGATTTTTCAGGCAAGAGTACTGGAGTGGGTTGCCATTGCCTTCTCCGATGCTAGGACTAAAGAACAGAAATTTCTTCCAGAACATGACAGTGTAATGAATGCTTCATATACAGAAATCAAGCTATTCAGACCTAAAGATGCCCAAACTGAAAGAGATAAGAACTGTGATCATACAAATAAAGTCTTACGTATCTTGGGTACTTTTATAGCTGCTTCAGCATAGAGCTGCCATCCCAAAGGTAAGAAATGAAAGGTAAGATTTTTAACACCTACTTGTCTCAGAGGGCCTCATCCTGCAATACCCTGGAGTAGGGCCTGGGCTCCCAGCCAGTGACTGGGGCCGAGACGCAGCAGTGAAGCACCAGATCCTAGCCCCTAGATCAGTGGTCAGTGACAAGGGCTCTGGGCCTTCAGCTCTGCAAAAAAAGAATTTCCAAGAAGATGGAAAGTAATGAAACAAAGCATTTATTAAGAGGAAAAGAGTACTGTATGTGTGGACAGGCACGCTGGTGGACTGAAGCAAAGAGAGAGTAGCTGACTCACAACCTCGAGGCAGCTTGAACTACTTTTACGGAGTATTTCTTTGGGGTTTGCTTTGGCCAGTCATTCTGATTTGCCTGGTTCACAGTCCATATTTGGTACATCTTGAGATCTTCCCAGAGTTAGACACGACTGAAGCGACTTAGCAGCAGCAGCAGCAGCAGGATCTTCCCATGTGTGTGCTTGCATCTCTTAGCAAAGATGGGTTTTACTAAAAAGGCGTATGGGTAGAGAACATCCCTACACATAACTCCCCTTTGACTTCCAATGAGCGTCTTCTGTGCATGTGTGGTCAGAGAGATCTCCTGACTTAGAGAAATGTGTAGTCTGAGGAGGGCCCAGCCTCCCCGCTTTTAACCGTCCTGCTAGCTTCATTCTGGAATTTCGGTCAATAGGGAATACATCTCCAGTTGTTTTATGCTGGCTGTGGAGGGGGCATCTGCCTGCTGACTCACACTACCACTATTCATCCAACCCTTCATATACGTGTAAGCTCTTTGAAAGCAAGTTCAGATTTATTTGTTTGTAATTTTTTTTTAAAAAGTTGGCGAAGTACAAATAATAGTTTGGAACATGACCTCTGTAGAGTGTGGACTATTTTGGAGAATTCTGGTTTCCCACTTGCCAGTTAAAAGATTGGGGGAAAGTTATTGACCCCCCCCACGTCTGTAAAATAGGGGTCGTCATAGTATCTCTTCAAGTTGCAACAGTGAAATGAGTTAATACATGAAAACGCCTAGAATTGGACCTAGCACATAGTAACAGTTTAATAAGTGTTAACAATATTCTTTTTGCTCCCGCTTCTCAAATCACAGGAACTCTTTGCACTTAGTGGTCAAATCATCTTCCACTTAGTGCTGTACAATAGAGAAGCTCCTCCATTTACAAACTTTCTACTAACACAATTACAGAGATGACAACCTAACGCTCTAGAAGAAAAGCATCCACCACTGATAGATGCTGAGAGCAGTCATGATAGATGGAAAAACCTCAAAAGGGCGTTTGTTGTCATCCTTGTTATGCTTAGCGCAGTCTCCAAAACTCACAGCACTGAGAAGACAAGGTGGATGGTCTCAAAGGCAGGGTTGTGGTTTAGACTTCTTTTTCTCTCATGACTGATATTGTTGTAGGCGCTATAGTCCCATGGTGCTGTGCTTAGTCGCTCAGTCATATCTGACTCTTTGTGACCCCATGGACTGTAGCCCACCAGGCTCCTCTGTCCATGGAATTCTCCAGGAAAGAATACTGGAGTGGATTACCATGCCCTCTTCCAGGGGATCTTCCCAACCCAGGTCTCCCAAATTGCAGGCAGATTCTTTACATTCTGAGCCACTAGTGCAGCCCAAGAACACTGGAGTGGGTAGCGCATCCCTTCTCCAGGGGATCTTCCCGGCCTAGGAATCAAGCCGGGGTGTCCTGGTGAAGAATCGAGCAGGCGGATCCTTTACCAGCTGAGCTACCAGGGAAGCCCCATAGTCCCATGGTTTGTGCCCCGAAATATTTATTCAAATAAACAAGAAGTTGTATCATATTTGCCTTCACAGTTTTACTCTTAAGTTTTTTGTTTGTTTTGTTTTGTTTTTTTACTTTCACCTCCAAGAATATAAATCTTTAGTAAAGAAAACATTAAAATGCAATCTGAGACTTCCCTAGTGGTCCAGTGGTTAAGACTCTGAGCTTTCACTGAAGGGGACTTAGGTTTGATCCCTGGTCCAGGGAAATTCCACATGCTGTCTGGTGAGGCCAAAATAAAAAAGGATGCAATTTGGTTCCTGTCACTTCTCAGCTGGCAATCTCCGATGGCACCCTATATCTCACTAGGAGAAAAGCTAAAGACCTTGCCTGACTCTGTACATTACAGCACCCCAGCTGTGCCCTTACACACACACACACATATCTCTGACTGTGGTCTCTGCACTATCCCTTGCTTATTACCCCATTCCAACCACTGGAGAAGGGAATGGCAAACCGCTTCAGAATTCTTGCCTTGAGAACCCCATGAACAGTATGAAAAGGCAAAATGGTAGGCATCACTGACTCGATGGACAGAAGTCTGAGTGAACTCCGGGAGTTGGTGATGGACAGGGAGGCCTGGCGTGCTGTGATTCATGGGGTTGCAAAGAGTTGGACACGACTGAGCGACTGAACTGAACTGAACCACGGTGGACCCCTTGGAATTCCTGGAACAAGCCAAGCACACTCCAACTTAAGACTTCGCCCTCACTGTTCCCTGCATATGGAATATTCTTTCCTCCAACATTAACCCTGTTCTTTTACTTCCTTCAGATTTTTGTTTGTGCTGTCCTGCGCTTTGTTAATCAGTTGTGTCCAGCTCTTTGCAACCCCATGGACTGTAGCCCGCCAAGCTCCTCTGTCCATGGGGATTCTCCAGGCAGGAATACTGGAGCAGGTTGCCATGCCCTCCTCCTTCAGGAGATCTTCCCAACCCAGGGCTTGAATCCAGGTCTCCCACATGGCAGTCAGATTCTTTTACCATCCAAGCCAGCAGGCAAGCCCAAGAATACTGAAGCAGATAGCCTATCACTTTTCCAGGGATCTTCCCCACCCAGGAATCAAATGGGGGTCTCCTGCATTGCAAGCAGATTCTTTACCAGCTGAGCTATCAGGGAAGCCCCCATCTTTGCTTAAATGTCTTCCAATCAGAAAGGACTTTCCTGTCCATTTTATATGTTAAAAAAAACGACAATTATCCCACATATATAGTTTACATATCCTCCATATAAACTATCCTTCACATATAACACTTCTTACTATCTAACAAATTTATTATTATTAGCTTGCTTTCTGTCTTCTTCCAAGAATATAAACTCCATGAGAGCAAGAATCTTTTGCTAATTTTGTTCAGTGCTGTACCTCTAATACCCAAAATATCACTGGCATGTAGAAAATGCCCAATGGTTATTTATTCTAAGTTTATTTTCCATCATCTTCCTAATATATAACTATGTGTTTAACAAAATATGAATAAATAAATTCAGTAAATGCTGGAAGAAGGAAGGAGGGGGATTGACAATGACCTTTAATGACAGAAAGAGAAAATATGGAACCTAATAAAATACCATTGAATTGACTTAAATGCTGGAAAAACAGAGATGCTGACTAAAACCTCAAGTAGAGAGGAATTAGGAGACCAGAGGGAGAAGAAAAGAATGTTGAGAGAGAATAACGACTTAGATAAAATGAAAAATAGAAAAATATGGAGCTACAGGGATCAACAAAACCACAAACAGCTGCAAGTTTTCTCAAGGCTCAAGAGCATCCAACCCCCACCCCCCACCCCTGCTAAGGGGCTTGACAGTAGGTCACTAGCTTCCACTGAAAGCTTCAACCACAGAAATAGTCTTATTTGACAAGATAATCAAATTCTATCTGGAAAAATTCTCATTAAGTAGACCTTTCTAATTCTGAACCCAAACCTTCCACTTTATACTCCCATAAACTGGTCCCATTCTGCTTTCCAGAACTATAGTGATTCTCTTTCCACAAATTTCCAAATATTCAAAAGCAATAAACTGGCCCCATCTCCCCCAAACACTCCCCCTCTAAGCTAAATCTCCACAATGTCTTTGGCCACTCTAATAGGATATAATTTCCAGACAGTCATCCTTTTTTTCTTAGTCAATCTCCTTTATATCTATCATAATTTTCTAGTTTGCTTAAAAAAAAATTTGCACAAGGATAAGTTAAAGTTAAATGATTGTTTATAACTTGTACCTCATTTACGAAAACACTTTCTATTTCTTCAGAGTTCTTTACATGAGTTCTATGGGTCAATCCTCACTGTACAATGCATTTTTTTTTTTTCAGTTTTAAGTTGGAAACACTGAGAATCAGAAGGGCTCATTAACATATCCAGAGTGTGGGTCCAATATCAAACACCTGTCTCTAGTTTTGTTTTTGTTTAACTTTCTATTATGGAAAATTTCAAGACATACAAAAAGCAGAGTTTTGTAAAGTGAACACCCATATCTCTTACCCTACATTTAACAATTATTAACATTGGCTTCATCTAAGTTATTTTATTCTGTAGTATTTTAAAGCAAATTCTAGGCATATGCATCCTGGTGTTCCATCACTAAATTTTTTAATATGCATCTCTAAACTATAAGGACTTCTGCTCACATAACCATGAACTGGTATCACATCTAACAAAATTAACAATAACTTCTCAATATCACCTAATTATCCACCCCATATTCTAATTTCTCTGCTTCTATCCAAAATGGCTGGATTTTTTGCAATGAATTTTCTTCATGAGTCATACCCCTTAACTGGGGCTTCCCTGGTGGGTCAGACAGTAAAGAATATGCCCTCAATGGAGGACACCAGGGTTCAATCCCTGGATCAGGAAGAACCCCTGGAGAAGGGAATGACTACAGTATTCTTGCCTGGAGAATCCCATGAACACAGGAGCCTGTCAGGCTACCCCTAACTCCTGATCCATTCTTATTTCTTCTATTCCATGGAAATTATAAACAAAACGGGAAAAGATATGCTTAAGGAGGCAAAGATGAAAGGGAAAATTGACTGATTAATCAATTAACTGATATTTACATTTTCCTGAATATAGAAAGAAATAGGAGAATATCAAAGGCTACATGAAGTTAACTCCTTTGACTAAATGAAGGAAAATTATATTCGGAGAAGGCAATGGCAACCAACTCCAGTACTCTTGCCTGGAAAATCCCCCGGATGGAGGAGCCTAGTGGGCTGCCGTCTATGGGGTCGCACAGAGTCGGACACGACAGAAGCGACTACCAGCAGCAGCAGCAGCAGCAGCTTGTTTAAGACTGTTCAACATTTCAGCCAAATGTTTTACCTTTATCACTTTCATCAGGCTAGAGGCTAAACCTTGCACTTATTAAACAACATATTAACACTTGTTGATAGACAGCTAGTCAATGGCAGTAGGAACACTATGATATTCTGTTGTCTTTTAAAATATGAATTACACCAAATCTTCAGCACCTATATTAAACAGCAGTTTCCAATTTTTTAGAGTCCCTATAAGCCTGAGTGTTTGATTTCATCACAACTCCCAAATATGAGTGAAAAATAATTTTGTCTATAAGAAAAAATATGCAATTCCTATTAAGATAACTAGAGATAGCAGGATTGGGGATATAAATCAGTATGGGATGCTGTCTGATGGAATCATCATTTGATTCTCTCATCAAGGTATCAAGACCAACCTGCAGTAACTTCAAGTGAGAGAAGAGCCTTTATGGAACTGGTTAAAGTAGAAATCCTGGGATAGCACATAATATTAGTAGTATGCAACCAAGGTTATCATTAACCAACAAAAACACAGGGCTTCTTGCACCCCCATTCATTGATGCTGTGAGCCAATGATAACATGGGATTGAGGAGAAGACCAACTTTGCAGGTTCCGGCCTCTCTATTTCCAACCATTAAGACTCTGGTCTCCATGGCTTGGTTCTGCTCAACCTCTTTCCCAGAAATGGCCCCAGGCTTTCTCCCTAGTCACATGCAGAGTCCATAAAGGGTTTAAAAGTTCTTAACCATCACCAAGAGGAAAGGATTACAGTACTGTTACAAAACATCAAACTTTCTGTTCATCTCCACCTGACACCTTGAAACCTCAGTGTCCTATTCCACATGTGTTCTTCTGACCAAGTCTAGCAGTTATTCTCAATCCTTGCTTAATCTAGTTTCCCCACTAAGACATTTTACACTTGTCAAAGGCAACCCCACCTGCTATTCCTACCTGCTGTCCTTTTATCAATTTGAGCCTCAGTCTTACATCTCACTTTTTTCCCCATATACAGTCCAATCTCACCTTCTCTCTCTGCCCCTCATACCCTGGTTGGTATTCATAGGTGGCCCCCTAAACAACACCTGAGTATTGTCAATAATCAGGAAAATGACTGTACAAGGTGGGCTCCCATCCTGATAAGAACTTCCACCACCAAATATTCTATTCCTCTACCCTCTCAGTGCCATCTTATTCACCAGCTCCATTTTATAGGTCTGGAAGCAAAAAAATGCATTCTTCTGCTAGCGGCAAGAGAGTCACTTAGAGATTGCACTTCATGAGTCACAAACTCCATCACAGTCTCCTCACTGGCTAACAACTCATCGTAAATGGGTATAGGAGAGTTCTTCCAACACCTATATAAGCCTCTACTTTCTGGTAACAAGAGAGAACAGGCCACCATGCCAGTCCTCATCCTATGGAAGGATATCACGAGACCTGTGGTCATCAGAGAATCCAGGTTTAATCTGTGGATCAGATGGTTATGGTGAGAGCCTGCATCGGGATGTAAGAACAATGGCTCATTGTAATCCAAACTCGTTTATCTCTGCATTCCCCTAGAGAGAGTCACTGAGGTAAAGAAACAGATTGGTAAGAGGAAAATCGGCCTGGCCAGCTGGCTAGTGCCTAGGCTGATCATGACAGAAACAAAAAAGAAAGACGAATGCACTGGCTGCACGTGAACACAGTTCCAGGCTGAGCCCAAAGGACAGGATATGTATTCGTCACAGCAAGGCCACTAGGTCAGGAACGCCCCTTCCACAAAGCCTCTCCTCACTTCTTCATTTTTCCCCTAATCCTAAAAGCAATTTGCTTTCATCATAGCAAACTGTTTAGAATAGATATCTGCCTACAGAATAGTATGATCATCTTTAAATGAAGAGGTATATAGCAGTATAAACCAGGGACTCCCTAAATACAGAAGTTAACTTTGACCAAAGGATGAGCCAAATAAATGTTGACTGGTAAGCACAAATCAACCGACTTATCAACTTAAATACACATGGTTCCTCATACTATCTTGAACTCAATGAAAACAAAACAAAACAAAACAAAACTTAAGACTGGGTGGCTTAGACAAGAAAAAATATTTCCTGACAATTCTGGAGGTCGGAAGTCCAAAGTCTAGTGTAGTCAAGATTGGTTTTTTCTGAAGCCTCTCTCCTGGGCTTACAGATGGCTGTCTTCTCCCTGGATTTTCAAATGGTTTTCACTCTGGATGTGTCTGTGTCCTAACCTCTTCTTACAAAGACAAAAGTCCTATTGGACTAGGACCACTCTAATGATCTCATTTTAATTATCTCTTTAAAGATCTCTCTCTAAATATAGTCTGGAGTACTGGAGCTTAGAACTTCAACATATGAATTTTGAGAGGGCACAATTCAGTCCATAACAGTTACTATTCCAAAATATTCTACCTTAGATGTTTTAAGAAAAATGTACATTTTTATGATTGATAATGGAAATATCTCATAGTGTCATTTGTGTTTTCTATTGTAAGTGCTAATGACTTCAGAATATATTCTTTTTCTATTTAAAACACTTCCTAACTGCATCAGCTTAGGAAAATAAGACACTTCCTCCTATCAATTATAATTATTGCAAAAGCTAATTCAAAAAAACACCCCACAGCAACTGTTTTATTGTGAATTCCAATGTATTATTATTTTCTCTATATTTGCACTAGTTAAAAATGCAGCTATATTTATTATTTCAAAACTTAAACATGTTGTCACAGGTGATTCTATTCTTCAGCAAAATTTTTCCTGATATTTCCCAAAGTGTACATATTAATTTATTTTATTTTTTAAGATAAAATGAACCAATAAGACAAGTAGAAAATCAGAAAATGCTTATACATTTTATAGGCTAATAGCACAGCAGAGACTTTCTTAATTAAACATGAAAAATATCTAGAGATAGCCTTATAATGGCTCTGATCATTTGGTATGAGAAAGTTTACTTGTCTGGAAAGCAAGAGAGGATCCTTGAATTGTTTCAAAAGCAAAGTCACATCTCCACACAACAGGTCAAAGAAATAATTACAACTTACATATAGCTTTGACATATTTTGCTTATTGCCATGGGAGCAAGGAAAGTTTCTCTAGTGAATACAATGGGGTTTATGACTATAGCTTAGCAAAAGATGTAAGAATGATTATGATGTAATTAAAAGCTGCAGGATGGTTGATTTTTTTGTCAATAAATCTGCCAGAATAGATTTTTACAAAACGACAAGGTAGATGATTTTGAGAATTTTTTGTGTGTGATATCAGAGACAGACTCATCTCAGCTTATGAAAGAAGCAGTGATAGGCAAGAAAGATATATATTCTATCTCCAACTCCAGTCCCAAGCAGTGATTAAGTGAGAAAACAGCCACCACTTGGAAGAGCAGCAGGTATAGAAATATTTCTGATAGGAAATCCTTTCCAAAGGCAAATCTAACTCATGTGAGGATTTACAGTTGAGAAAGCATCATTTTTGAAAAGGTAAAATCATAACTATCATTCAAATATTTGATGATACATGTCAGATTTTATGTATCTAATTAATGACAAGATCAGTAAAACTGGTTCAGAGGAGAATCTGAAGAACAGACTTACACATGGATCGCTATGTACACTAAGTGCTGAGATAATTGGCTGGCATATACAAAACTGGTTGCTATCGTTTTTGACACAAAAACATTGTTTTGGATTATCTTTTATATGAAACAGAAATTAATCATATTCAAACTGGACAAAGTCTTTTAGCATTTTTAAGGAAAAGAATCATTTGCATTCCTATCAGTTTTCTACAAATTAACTTCTACCTCTACAAAGTTATAAAATGGCCTGGAAAGAGAATTAAATATGCAAAGCCTTACAACATCAGATAATTCTAGGAAGGTCTCCTTGATAACACCTACCACTTCACTGAACAGACACCCAGAAATCTCTTCTGCCCATTTCAGATCTTTGACAATTTATTCTGACACAGTTGAATCAATCAGCCTGTTCTTTGTCACTGTATTCCTGGCACGGTAGAACCTTAGACAATAGACATAAAAACTATCAATATGCGGGATGAGCGCTCATGAAAGAAAGATAATATTTTCTATTAGAAAAAATAAGTATTTACCTATTTTAAAGAGTAGACTCTGAAATCTTTCAGAGAGTAAACAATTTTGAGGACGAGTGGACGTCTTACTTCTTCATATTCTCAATGATCTGCACATACAGCCCAGTCATTCCTGATCTAGGCTACACTTCAAAATGACTAGAGGAGATTTTCTGTTTTGTTTTGTTTAAATATAGTCACTCTGATCCTACTGAAATCTACTGAATCCGGTTCTCCAGGCATAGGATCCAAGTCTCTGGACTTTTTTAATGATCCTGATGTGTGACCACAGGAAAGACACACTGTTAATTGACAGAAAAGAAAAAGTTCAAAGAAGTTATCTCTGAACTTGTGCAGGAGTCCAGAACACAAACTAATGGCTGACTTCAGTTGCAACTATCCTATTAAAAGCAAAGTATCACTGTATTTTCTTTTCATGATCACTACAAATTTTTTCCTGTAACTATCGTAATTATAGTCAACAGTAGATAAATGTGTTGCTTACCAGAGAAGCCCAGGAAAGAAACTTATCCCATGCTCTACAACTTTAATTAATTTTATATTCTGTACCAGCTAACTCTTCTGAATAACCTCTCAAGGTTCTTCCAAGTTTATTACACTCAGGTAATAAAACCCTAAAATGTTTACAGGATATTTGCACCATCAGATTTTATTAATTAAGAATTTCTTTGAGTTACTTACTATCACTATCATTATGTATTAGGAGGACTATGCCAGGTTCATCTTGGTGGGGATTTACCAGAATTAAGCTATTATTTTCTTCCAACCATGTGCAATTTTCCTTTCAGAACATAATTCATATAAGCAATGGAACCTACATTAGGCAGATATATTTTCTGTATTAATGGAAAAATGTCATACAATTTCCCATGGCAGATAGAAACGGATGAATGTTGTTCTTCTAAGATCATGACTGCTAATCTGAGAGGTAAGCTGAAGCAACTGATCCCAGTTTCAGTCTCACAAAGGTATTTTTGCATTCACTGTTGCTTTTCCCCCACACATTTCAGAAAAATACCTAGCATTTAACATATACTATTGATAATGATTATTTCACCACTGTGGCTTGAAATAAGATTTGGAATAAATAAGCTTTAAAAAATGCAGTTTGCAATTTAAAAAATAATGCGTTCATCCTAAGAAAATTTGAAATTAAAAAGTTGAAGAAAAATGATAAGTATCCAATAAAACCACTATTTACATACATATTTCTTTTGTATGTTTCTATGCATATGAAAAATATAGTTGAGGGCATATTGGATGCATTTTTTTCATCCTGAATTTTAAAATTAATAAATAATGAGCATTTTTATGTCATTAACTTTTCTTTTAAAAGATACTTTAAGAATGGATGCATAATACTCCATTTCATGGATAAAGATAAACCATAGTTTATTTAACAATTTCCTTGGGAAGATCCCCTGGAGAAAGAAATGGCACCCCACTCCAGTACTCTTGCCTGGAAAATCCCATGGACGGAGGAGCTTGGTAGGCTACAGTCCATGGGGTCGCAAAGAGTCGGACACGAGTGAGCGACTTCACTTTATTATTAAATATATGATCATTTTTAATTTGGAGTCATAATAAAATAGTAAATCAGCTTTTAAAAAGCTCTTTGCTCAACAAGCATTATCCATATTACACACTAGTCATCTAAAACTAAGTGTCATCCATGGATAAACTACTTGAATTTTCTGGAGATGTTTCAAGAAATCTAAGGAGCTCATAGCTTTAAAATATTAATATATACTTTTTAATTAATTTAAAAATCATTTTTATAAAAACAGAAACCATTATGAGATACCATCTCATACCTGTTAGAATGGACATCATCAGAAAAACAAAAGATAACAATTGCTGGCATGGATGTAGAGAAAAGGGAAACCACTGCGCACTGTTGTTGAAAACTGGTGCAGCCATTGTAGAAAACAGTATGAAGGATCCTCAGAAATTATAAACAGAACTTCTATATGATTCAGCAAGTCCACTTCTAAGAATATGTTCAAAAGAAACACCAACACTAAGTCTAAAAGATCCCTGCACCCCTTTGTTTACTGCAGCATTATTTTCAACAGCCAAGCTATGGAAACATCCTAAGCATCCATCAGTGCGAATGAATAAAGAAACTGCAGCACAAATAAATACAACGGAATCTCATTCGACCGTAAAGAAAATAAGAATTTGCTACAACATGGATATTGAAGGCATTACAATAAGTGAAATAAATCAGACAGAGAAAGATAACACTGTATGATCTCACTAACATGTGGAATTTAAAAAATAATAATAACCTCATAGAAAAAGAGATCAGACTTCTGGATACCAGACATGTAGGATGTAGTGAGGGAAAATTAGAGGAAGTTGGTCAAAGTTACAAACTTCCAGTTAGAAGATAAATAAGCACAAGGATATAATGCACAATGATGATTAGAGCTAACACTGCTATAAGCTGCTGCTGCTGCTGCTAAGTCACTTCGGTCGTGTCCAACTCTGTGTGACCCCATTGACGGCAGCCCACCAGGCTCCCCCGTCCATGGGATTCTCCAGGCAAGAACACTAGAGTGGGTTGCCATTTCCCTTTCCAATGCATGAAAGTGAAAGAGTGAAAGTGAAGTCGCTCAGTCATGTCTGACTGTTAGCGACCCCATGGACTGCAGCCTACTAGGCTTCTCTGTCCATGGGATATTCCAGGCAAGAGTACTGGAGTAGGGTGCCACTGCCTTCTAGACATAGGAAAATTGTTAAGAAAGCAAATTATAAGAGATCTTATCATAGGAAGAATTTTTCCCTTTTTTTCTTTATTCTTTTTATTGTATCTATATGAGATAGAGGTTACCTGAACCTATTGCGGTAATCATTTTGCATTGTATGTAAATCAAACCATCATGCTGGATGCCTTAAATTTACACAGTGATGTATGTCAAATATTTCTTAATAAATTGGGAAAAAGATTCTTTAAAAAATAAATTAACTATATAGGAAAAAACATTTTTACATATCATCTCTTAGTTTTTCACACCAAGACTTATAGAAGTATCTTTGAGGTCATTAAAACAGACGTGTGACAGTGCATCACAACTGGAAGAACCATTATTTTTAAATTTGTGTTAAATTTCAGAGATGATTTCCTTTTGGTTTGAGTCAAATTCCAAGAATTTGGGCGTTGCATTTTATTTCTTTCCAAATCCTCATTCCTCTCTATTTCAATATCTAAAATGCCTTAACAACATAGAAAAAGTGACCAATTCTTTTTTTTTTTTACAACTTTACTCAAGAGATGACTTAATATTAATACTTTGGTTCCCATTTTGTTCCAATCTCAGCACTTGGCCCTTAGGAGTATTTAAAATAAACATTCTAATTTTAGAGCAGTCATGCACTTTTTTTACTTAATAGTTAATTCATATTTGCAAAACACAATCTTTTTTATTTAAAAAAATATCTAGTTCATGTTACTTTCCCCCAACTTCATCTACAACTTGAGCTTGCTATTTGTTAGCATTTTATTGGCCCAACACTCATTTAAAACAAAATGGCAACAATTAGCCTAATAATCAGCTTCCAAAACTATACTATAGAGTTCCATACTATAGAGTTTAATATTTCAGTTAGCAGTTTAAGTACCTACAACATACAACACTCTCTACCAAAGCAATCGCTTTAGCATTTTATTTGGAAAGGCAAAGAAGCAACAACATTAAAGACATTCTTAAAAAGTCTTCATTATTATCTTCCATAGGAATTATTTAAAGTATTGGAATAGAAATGAATTTCATTTCTCTAATCTCTAGTTTAGTATTAATGTGTTAAGTGGGATTGGCTTTGACTCTAGCACTATTATATGTCAAAATACAAAAATGCCAAAAATAGAATAAGTCCAATAGAATATACTGGTTAATGAAAAACCAGACCTCCATTTTGAAACTATTAATACTTATCTGGTGATGACATTTAAATCTATGCTTTTCTAACAACAAGTTCAAAGTATTATCTTCTTTGAAGTTAGAAAAATAATCCTAGCATTATGTAAGTTTTCTTTTTTAAAAGGAACGTTAAAAACAAGTTATCTTTTATAATACTAGAAAAAAGAGAAACAACCAAAAGTAACTCTGTTGCCTCCGCTTCTGTATCTTGAGTTTTGCTAGGCTGATGTCAGTGACAATAAGTATTAGACAGTCATTTTTAATTACAGCTGTTTTTTCAGAGTTTGGCCATACTTAACTAAAATGCGACATTGATATTGAGCTGTCTGAACCGGTTAACGTATTAAGTCAGCATTAAATTTCAAGACCTTTTTGAAACTTTAAGTAATCTCTTTACAAAACCTTTGCTCAAAATAAGTGATTCACCCCATCTCTGAATCTATCATACCAGACTGAGCAGTTTTTGCTACGATCTCAAGTATTTCCAAGTCAAACACACTTTAATCAATAGACACTTTGGTGTTGTAAGATAATAGAAAAAATATATATATATTGGTCTCTCACTGGTTCCTGGCACAGAGAGCCTAAAATCCATGTAAATAACAAGAACTGAAAAAGATAATCTTTCTGTTCTAATAGTTGATCTTTGGCCCCAGTTTCTGACACTAGTTGGAATTTCCCTGTGAGACAGGAGTGCCTTTTGTTCTAAAAAGGTGAGTCTTAGTGAGATCCGGATGGGGGCAGATCCGCAGAAACACCAAGCCTTGTTTAGAAGCTTGTTATTTTCAGCTCCACCATCCCCCATTCTCCAGAGAAGGGAGACGGGCTGAAAATGGAGTTCATGAAGAATCATACGACACGATGAAGTTCCAAAAACATCCCCAAAATAGGGGGTTTGGAGAGCTTCCTCTGGGTTGGTGAACAGTGAGATGTCTCCCCTTCCCGCAGGGATTGCCCTTCGCATTTCTTCCATCATCCAGCCTTACACCTTTATTTAACAATTTAGGAAACTGAGGCCTAAACATGTGGGTCAGGTGTTCAAGGCCACAATATTAAACAGCCCTGCAGCTGGAACTAGTCTTCCAGCTTCCAGACCAGACTTCTATTCCCTCTCATGTGTGTCAGATAATAGTCCCCAGGCAGATGTATACAAGGACAAGAGACCCAGAGCTGAATTGCTGTGCATTCTAAGCACTATACATAGGAGATCATGCCGTTGGACATTTTACAAGAAACAAGTAATAAATTCTTGTTAGTTGCCATGGCCACAAACATTTAAACACAGGAACAAATAGAAATGTAAAAATGTGGAATTGTATTTAAAGTCGCTCTTAAAAAACCTAATAAAAATTAGAGAGAAATGGTATCTCATATTTCTCAAGGCACCTTACTTAACTCTGAATCAGAGCATATAATAGTGACTATAAAAAAAAAAAGAAACCTAAAGCAGAAAATCTTCTCATAAGAAAGCAATACTTAGAATTATTCATTCGGGCTAATCACCATTAAAAACACTCTGATAACATGATGTATTTAAATAAATAAGACTGCCTGAATATTTCTTAACCAGACATCCCTAAGCTATTCAAGCCAAAGTTTTGATTTAAGGTTGGATGTTAAATGTAAAATTTAACAATTTTATATTTGGCATTTAAAGTAACCCTGAACAGAAAGCGAGAGAAGGTAGAAGCAAGTCTACAGAGTAAACATGACGATTCAATTAAATAAAAAAAGAACAGACCATCTTTGATTATCAAAGACCATCTTTGTATTATCAAAGTCCATACACACTGTATCTATGAAGAAGGTAAGCAATAAACGGCTTCTCTGTGCCAGTCTGCACGTTATTTATAACCATTGGGGTAAATCTTTCAAAATTCCAAGAGAATACAAAATATTCAAGCTGAAATTACTATTCATAACTGAAAATAATGTATATCTGTAATCAAAACTCATTGAGATTGCTTCATTTTGTTCAGATTTTAAAAGCATAGCTCTTAATAAAAAACCAAATCTTTAGTGCTACATTCTATATCCTCTGATATGTGTGTAATATCTTTGAAACATTTATCATTTCTTAGCTAATTGCTTTTCCATAGGGAACACATTTTGTTTGAGTGTGGGAAGGTGTATGTATACATTGACATTTCTGACTCAAATGTCATGAGATCACGTCTCTCATCTGACACCATTTCAGGAGTTGTTGCCAACATATAATGTATTTTACAAACATTCGAGGAAAGAAAAGTGAGTTGAGTCTCCTCAACATTAGAAATGCAGACTGAGTTTGTGTCATATAAAAGGTTTAATCAATATTATATACCATAATCAGAGGCAGCACTGAGTGAGGAACAACATTCTGAGATTAGAGACAGGAGATGTGAGTTCTAAACCTAGCATTGCCACTAGCTGGGCCAGTGGAGAACCTTCACTTCTAATGCACTTAAAATAAGATGACTGGACTG
The DNA here is from genome assembly GCF_032405125.1 of Capricornis sumatraensis. Classification (NCBI taxonomy): domain Eukaryota; kingdom Metazoa; phylum Chordata; class Mammalia; order Artiodactyla; family Bovidae; genus Capricornis; species Capricornis sumatraensis. Next base: position 15,490,332 of record NC_091075.1, read on the forward strand.
ACTGATCTATAAGGATCTTTTCTAGGAGAACTAAAATCCTATATCATTATTATTATCTACTCTAAAATATAATAAATTTTATTAATATCTGCATGAGAAAATACTATAAGCAGATTGATATATTCATTAATTAAAACTATATTTATTGTTTTCTAGACAAAATAATTTTTTCATTAAGACATTCAATTTTCATTGATGGCAAATATTTTCATGCAATTAAAATTCACTTTTCTCATTTCCCAACTAGAACTTTAGTTTGGCTCCACTTACATTTTCAAGCATTAGCAAGACACTTAATATGACTAAAGTAAATAAAAGGTTATTTCCTATTACAGAAGTATGAGCAAAATGCTGGCTTATGTGTTTTCTGCTTGCTATTTAGCAAAATAATGCACTTATTCCATTTGTCTTAGGAAAAATAAAGAGACTATTAAAAACTCTATGCAACTCAAATTCTTAGGATTTAGGAAAATTAAAAATAATATAACATATATCCAAATTAGTTACATCAATTATCCTCTATTGGCTTTCATGAAATAAACTAATTATTTCCTCACCTGAAAGGCTGGATTTCAATCAACATAACAACAATTAGTGACTTCTCATGTTAAGTTTCTATTTAAAATATCATGTTTTTTTAAAAGTATAGTTAATACCTATAAAGAAAAAGATCTGTGATAAATGAACTCTGACTAAAGTTAATGGAAGTATAAACTACACTTCCATATAGCTGCTATCATTTAATACAAAAGATGCTTCTCACATGAAAAAATGCTCAATATCAATAATTATTAGAGAAATGCAAATCAGGTCATGTGCATACTGCTATACTAAAAATGAATAAGCAACAAATTCCTATTGTATAGCAGATGGAATTCTGCTCACTGTTACGTGCCAGCCTGGATGGAAGCAGGGTTTGGGGGAGAATGCATACATGTATATGTCTGTCTGAGTCCCTTTACTGTTTACCTGGAACTACCACAACGCTGTTAATCGGCTGTTACAAAATAAGAATTTTAAAATTAAATATTAAAAAAAATTTTAATTAAAAAAAAAACTGCAACGAGGAATCACCTCACACTAATGAGAATGGCCATTGTTACAAAGTCTACAAATAACAAATGATGAAGAGTGAGAAGAAAAGGGATCCCTCCTACACTACGGGTAGGAATATAAGTTGGTGCCGCAACTATGGAAAATAGTATGAAGGTTCCCCAAAAAATGAAAAATAGAGTTGCCATATGACCCAGCAATCCCACTTCCATGCATATACCAAACAAAACTGTAATTTGAAAAGATACATGTACCCCTACTGTCCTAGCTGCACTATTCACAATAGCCAAGACATGGGAACAACCTAATCCATCAGCAGATGAATGGAAGATGCTAGTATACCTTCTGGTATCTTCTATATGTCTAGCACATAAAAAGCATCAATTAGGGCTTCCCTGGTGGCTCAGTGGTAAAGAATTTGCTTGCCAAAGCAGGAGGCACGGGCTTGATCCCTGAACCAGGAAGATCCCACATACTCCAAAGCGACGAGGCCTGTGTACCCCAACTATTGAGCCTGTGAAGTCTGTGTCCTACAACCCCTGCTATGCAACAAAAGCCACAGCAATGGAAAGCCTGTGTGCCACAGTGAAGAGGAACCCCTGCTCACTGCGACTAGAGAAAGCCCACGCAGCAACCAAGACCCAGTGCAGCCAAAACTAAATACAAATATTTTGGAAAAAAAAAAAAAGCTGCTCATGAAAGAGTCTCAACATTGTTAGTGAGATGTGCCCTCAACTCATGCTACAGTCAGGGGCTGCCTAATTCTGCCTACAGCAAAACAGATGAAAACGACCCTCTTTATCAATTAGGTAGTGCTTTATCAAACTGAGTCCACTTACTAATAAAATAAAGCAACAAACAAAACTATAAATCCTCAGATGTGGACATGGGAGTGAGGGAGAGAGCATTAAAAGCACTTAGCGGAACGGCATGAATAATACCTAGCAGTGTTCAAATTAAAAGGCACCAGTAGATTCAGGCCATGAAGTATGATGGGCTTGCCTTTCAGTTAACCATTACTCAGAATTAAGCAAGAATTTCCCACTAAACAGAGGAGTGCTGCCTCTATGAAAAGGCCCTCAGCTTTGCTCAACAAAGCCAATATTTTTAAATATGTTTTTCCTTATCCTTCATATAGGAAAAACAGTATTCACTTGCACAACAAATGCCATCATGATGAAGGCAACTACAGAAAACTAGTCTCCAAGGTTAGATGTTTCTGCGATTTCCCTTGGCTATTCCCAAGTAGCTTACCCATTCCCAAGTAGCTTACCCTCAGTGATACTGGGTACATCAAAACTGGGGAGGCAACTGCGTTATCTTGGTTCCTCCTTAAAGGAAAATCTGATGAGGTCACTTTTCTGCTTATGCTCTTTCAGGTACTAGTACATAATATGAATTATTCATGCAGAGAAAGAAAATATAGTGAATTATCTCTACCCTCCCCTCCTGGAGCCCAGAACATTCTTCAATCACAATCTTCCAGGCACTCTAGTCCTCTAAGCTTGTCTGAGTCCCCAAGTCCTTCTCAAGACAGCTCCAGATAGCAACTTCCAATCAGCTGGAGATGGCCCATGAAATAAAACCCATTTATCTCCTGAATACACTGCTAATCAGGAGAATGCTCTGACCAGAGGAGGGTCTGTCTGGGCAACGGTGGCCTCACAGGTAAAGCAGAGTCAAAGAAGAAACACGTGGACAGTGCCAGTCCAAGCAAGGGCAGTGATGCATGGACCCCAGGTCACCTGCACGCCTACCCTACTAGCCAAATAACGCTTTTATGTAGATGGTGTCTTGGGATACTAGGCTAATGCCCCTGACAATTAAATTATATAAGTATCTTCCTCTTCCTCTAGTCTCATGCTTATGGAAAAATCTTCTGTAAATATTTGACACCCATATAATTTCATTTGCTAGTAGTTAGAATATCAAACTTATGTTAGCACTATTCCAAAGCTGTAACAATATAGTGGAATCCTGTTTTAGATATCACATTCTGTGAGTTCAGTTAACATGAAATACACCCCTAAGAGATTTACTCTTGATGTCCTAACAAACTTAGTTCCTGATCCTACAAAGTAAGCATTCAATACAAAACCATGATGGATTCACTGAGATCTATGCCATCTTATAATGCATCATAACAACCAAACAGCTGAAGTTTATTGCTAATGCTACCTCTTTCTCACCAGACCCTCAACATGGAAAACAGGTCCCCTGTGATCTAAGCCCATCTTTTTTATAATTTTACCTCCTACAGTTAGTACCAACAGCAGGGGTACCACTCATGGCAGCGTTGGTGGTGGGGCACAGGATGCATTATATCGAAAGTCATGAAGCAACATCTCAAATAGGAGAATGAGAAATAACATTAGAAGCAGGAGCATCAAAAGCTTATAGAACTGGATGTTAAATGTAGTTTATATCCAAGAGAGCTATCAGTAAAGAGATTTTTGGGAGTTCTTTTTTACGTGGTGTTTGGTGCTGTGCAGAAAGATGGTAGCTGAAAGCAGCTGTGTGACTCTTGGGCCCTCTACTCAAACTTACCCTGTGCATAGGCCCCGAGGACTCACTGTTCTGAATCACTTGCTATTCTGGAACTGGCATTTCCTTCATATCCCTGCGCCTTTGCAAACGCTTTTCCTTTCCTCTGAAATATCCATTGTCCTTCACTCAAGGCTTCCCTCTTCTCTGCTCCCACAGCATTTATGGAATTGGAATTTAAGTTGTTCCTGTATATCTCCTTTACGATTATAAGTTCCTTAAAAGCAGAGCCCTGTTTAAGTGATCTTAATTCCACTAAAGTGCTATAACATTACTTTGTATTAATATATAGTAAGGAACTATGTAATTTGATCATTGAATTATTCATTCAAATACACTGAATGGAAATCCTGATGCTATTATAATGGTTGAAGATATTCTCACATATATTCATTTACTCACTTATCTGACAAACGTGTATTGAGATTTTAGTTTTTTACCTTTTAAATGTGTCAGACCTGGTGCTGGGAATGGGAGATCTGAAAGTGACATGGCCTTGACCATTACAGTACTCTCTGTCCCGTAAGACTATACAGAGAGTACAGTCTTAGCAGAAAGTTGATGCTTTTACTCTCATTACCAAATTCCTATAAAATATACATAAACTACATATATTTCATTCAATACTTGTATACTTAATAGGTTAAAGGTAGAAATTTTAATTTATGCACCGGTTATTCATCAAGTTTTTATATATCAATTTCCTCTGCTTCATAAATATAGTTTTCAATAAATGAACCCACTTTTCAAAGTTTCCATTACTGAGGTTCAGAGTCCTGCTCAGTGCAACAGTACATTTAGTGCATTAACCTTCAATAACGAAATCAAAGGCAGATTTTTATTACCTATGTCCATAAACTATTAGATATTAATATTAGCCCATTTCCTCATCAAATCACATTGGAACACAAAAATTCCACAGACTCATGTGCTTGCTTTATTAATTCAGGAATTGTAACATTTAGAATCCACAAACCAAAAGTGTCGCTTGATCTCTAAAACAAATATATTTATTGGACAGTTGAACAACTTTTTTATCTTAATGAAAGTCATACATCAGTTTTTCTCAATGCAGAAGCTAAATATTAATTAAAAACACTAAAAAGTATACATGAAAGCAAAAAATTTCCATTTGCTAATTTTGATGGCCTGGGTACAAAATTCTGTGCTAATAGGCAAATATTTGGGCTTCCCTGGTGGCTCAGACAGTAAAGAATCCACCTGCAATGAAGGAGACCTGGGTGCAATCCCTCAATTGGGAAGATCCCCTGGAGTGACAACCCACCCCAGTATTCTTGCCTGGAGAATCCACATGGACAGAGAAAACTGTCCAGGTTACATTCCATGGGGTCTCAAAGAGTCAGACGCGAATGAGCAGCTAAGGATATATACACAGCCAAATGTTACATTCAGTTATACTAAGTACACTTAGACTTAGTAATTATACTAAGCAAAGTCATGTGCCCAGAAGCAAAACTGCAAAGCCTACATCATGAAAGCAAATGCAAGACCAAAACCTAACACAAACTGAAAAATAATCTATACTATATTGTTATCAGTTTTTAAAACTCAAAAGTATTATTCAAGATAAACTCCATCCTATATTATGCTTGACAATTTTAACTTATTCTTTTAAGAAAAATCTGTTTGGAGTCTAATTTTCCTGTCAAATCTGTTCTTGGCAAAGATTTATTTAAACCTAGTTTGCCATTTGCCGTTTGTTTATCCCAATATGATTACCAAGCTCCATCATGAGCTCCAAGGCACTGAGAATCCTGAGGTTAAGAAAATGGACAAGACTCCTGCTCTTGAGCTTTGTCTAGAAAACAAACCAGGAAATCGAAAGAGCAATAATAACTAGAGAAGAAATCAAAATCTAATTTTTTAGCTCAATTCAATTCACTAAAAGTCATAGACTTATTATCTTGGGAAAAGACACTAAATTTAGTCACACCCTTTAGTCTAGATGTAATTTCTTTAACTATTCAGAAGAAACTAGCAGTCACTGAGACTCAGCCTCAGAAGCCCCAGTGATTACCATTACCATTAATACAGTGTTGCATTAAGCTTTCTAAAACTAGGATTCACATCTTCAAATTTACATGTTCCTTCATGTATCCTCAACAGATCTCGCCTCCAACAGAGGAAACATTATTATGTTCTTCCTAGACTATCATTTCAACCGTGAGTTAGGGATTTGAATGTTAAAGATAACAGGGGTTGGACTGCTCTGTAAGACCCTTATAAGCTCTAACTTACAGGAAACAACAGGTGCCACTGCCTCTCAATCTGAACACGCATAAGCTGGGGTGTTTCCCCCCTCAGGTTACAGAAACAACAGTAAGCAAGCGTGGAATCAGATTGTAGTTCATGTTAGAAACCGTATGCCATCACATAACTACGTTAATTCTATCATCGACTGGATGTGGTTAGTAAGTGGTACACAAATGGATGTTTCATTATTATGTTTATGTTCGAGACAGATGTGGATTTGAAGCCTAGCTATGCTGCAACTGATGTTATCCAAACAAGCTATACAGCCATGCTAAGCCTTGGTTTCCACTTCTACAAGATGAGTGTAAGAATCTACCTCAAAGTCAGATGTGCCTGAGGTCCTTAGCAGCAAGTAAGTACTAAAGATGTCAGCTATTACTGCAATAAAACATTTCCATTGAAAAGAATACAGAATGGTTTCTGTGAAAAGTTCCCTAATATAAGAAAACATAAATACAGAAAACATATCTTGAAGATGTTACTGCATCTAAATTTCATAGCAAACTGCACCATGTTTATTAAGACTTGCACTACAACTTCTCTAGTTTCCAAGCAGAACTTTCAAGCTACTAAATAAAAACACCTATATCTGTACAAGTCTAACAAGTTTACAGATAAGAACAATACAGATGAAGAGAATAAAGGATATGAGAGTTTTGAAACATTTAGAGAATTCAAGGTGTTGGAATTACTTACAAATTTGAAAGTCTAACTGGGAAAATTCAAGAATATGCACTTTTCCAAAGGTATTATTCAAACTAACCCTGATCAAAAACAATGTTTTAGGAAAATAATTTAAAAGTACAAGCTAAAATCAATTTTCAGCATTAAAATATTCCATTTTAAAGGGGTAGATCTGGACTTGACAAAGTACTCATATGATACACTCATTCTCTCATTCCCTCCATTTCTCCTATCCCTCCTTTTTACCCTGTTTGTTTTTAGAATGGCAGAGATCATATTCATTTTTAAAAACTTTTATTAAGAATTATTATATTGAGCAAATCTCTTTTTTTCTCAGTATCTTAGTTACTTTGCTCAGAAAGTAGGAATGATAATAACTTTACCTATTCGAAAGGAGAGGAATTATACTGGTCAAAAGATTTTTACAATGAGCTTCATTTTGCTATAAAATTGTACTGCAAAAAGATGCTGAAGTGCTGATGACTGATTATTTTACCGAAATATTTTATATTATATAAATATTTGTTATTCAGGCAATATTTAAATGGCACTATTCGAGTGATATCAGATAATATGGATAGTTACAGTGGTATGAACCAGCAACAATAGATGGGAACAACTATGTAGTTCTGACTACAAGCTAATATTAGTTCTTTTGCTGTGACATAGGTAACCTGGGCCTGTGTAGTGCATCTTGTTCCAACCCTTTATTGACTTCTTATACCAGAAAAGTATAGATCCGGAAGAAACCTTTGAGACAATGAATATTCAGTCTAGTACATTTTTTCCCTAATATGCTTTCCTAGATACATTCATTATCAGACCATATGGAATTTTAATGTAGATTTATAGTAAGTGAAACTAATGGACCCAAACCAAAACTCTGCATATGTTATGAGGGAAAAAAGCTAGATGCTAATTATTTTCCCACTCACTAGCAATGGCTAATGATGAATTTTGTCACTCTATCACAGATAATCTTCTTTAATACATGACGTTTTTGTGACCCTCCAGTTTCATTACTTTCATTCAGAGTAACATTTACAAATAGAAACAATTTTATTTCAGTGCTACTCTCGACACCATCATAACTCTACACTAATTGCAAAGTTCTTAGACTAATTATCTAAATAGAATTGCTATATTTTCTACCTGTCAGCGACCTTATTTAACAATAAAATAGTTAATCTTCTCTTCCTTATCCATGATTCTCTTAATAATCATAAAATATTAAGAGAAAATAATAATCATCATCATAATATCAAAATAAGCAAATCTATTTACTTTTTTTAATGGTCACACACTCAATTACAAAGTCAGGACTAGCAGTCTTTCCACTATGTTATTCCTCTTAAAATATATACATATTTTCTTAAATATATATATATATAGGTGTGTATGTATATTTGAATATATATGCATTAATAAACACTCATTGAAAGAAGATCCAAATGATACAGAATCTATTTATTAAAATTTCCATGTCCACTGACAGAGTCTTATTTACCAAAGGCAGCCACCATTAACAGTTTGGTGTCCTTCAGATATTTACTGTGGCCAGGCACAGCAATTGATTCAAGCATAGCATTACAAAACTTTCTTTTCTTTCATTTTTCTTTTTTTCTACTTTGGCCATCTTTTCACCTCAGAATACATAAACTTATTCATTTTATTTTAACAACTCTTCATCCACCATCCATTCTTAAAAATGTATGTTCTCTTTTAATATGCCTATAATTTAACCACATTAAATATTTTGTAATACCCCAACTGTAACTAAAAATTCTATAATATGTGAAAATCAAAGATTTACATTTCAAATAAGTCAGCCCTTTCTACTGTTTTGTATGATTTAACTCTGTATGATTAAAAAAAACACTTAAAATATGTATATTGAATTTAAAACACTTGTTTCAGATTACTTTCAATTGCTATAATAATTTGTTCTGAAAGACCATGTCATCACCCATCTCATATATTTTCACACAAACACATATACTATAAAGTATATTCTGTATGTTAATATTTATATACATATATATGTAACACATTTTCATTATGCCAACATTTTCTAGAAAATATTCTTTGGAGTAAACTCATTCTACTCTTTTATAATGAGATTATTCATTGGAAGGCCTGATGCTGAAGCTGAAGCTCCAATACTTTGGCCACCTGATGCGAAAAGCCGACTCACTGGAAAAGACCCTGATGCTGGGACAGATAGAAGGCAGGAGGAGAAGGGGATGACAGAGGATGAGATGGTTGGAGGCCATCACCGATTCAATGGACATGAGTTTGAACAAGCTCCGGGAGATGGTGATGGACAGGGCAGCCTGGCGAGCTGCAGTCCTCAGGGTCACAAAGAGTCGGACATGACTAAGTGACTGAACAACAACTCTTTTATAACTTGTTTTTCTGTCATGTAAACAGGATTTGTTTCATACAGATACATACTTAGAGAAATGATGGCATTGGTTTCATAACAATGAAACTAGAGCAATAAACAGCAAGAAAACAAGTGATAATGAAATAGAATTTTGGGGTAAAATGGCAAAGAGTAAATAAATGTCTTCAAATTAGAAACCATATGACTTGGGCTTCTGTTAATTATGACAAACTATTTAAAGAGCATAAATGGGTATTAAAAATATTTTGATAAAGGTTAAATATAGATTTTTCTTTCAACATTTTGCAAATGTTGCTTCTAAAACCTCTTAGGAGTTAATTGTCTTCCAAATATTACCCTCTTTCTAAGGTAAAAGAGACAAAAGATAATTAGTTCCTCTGGAAGTTTATGTTTGCCTGATTATTCTGAGTAGAAAAATGCACATTTGCAGATCTGCCAAGTTCAACCCATTTTGCTGGAGATTTCCCAGTGCACTGGATTTTTGCCAAAGAACTAAGCTAGGCTGCTGAAAGTTCTTTTATCCATCTGCAAAATTTCACTCTCCCTCTGTTGGCGGCCACAGACACCCTTTACAGACACTAGGTTTAGACGTGCAATGAAACACACATTTGTTCCCTGTAAGCTTTTCAACAAAGCACACTTGAGTATCCCCTTCTTGTAAGTATTTCACTTTAGAGCAGCTCGCACTGTCTGGCATTCACCATTCCCTTTGGAGTTGAATAACGCTTTTCTATGATAGGCTCTTCCTGTAAGATTTGCAACTCTCACCATTATTTGAAGAGTTCAGAAGCACTTCTAAAAGCTGTAATCATTTTACAACGTTTTCTTTACACCACTGAGCAGCTCCAGCTGATGAAAGCAAAACGAAAAGGGCCAGATGCATGCTGAGAAGGGCATGATCTTTGCTGTGAGATCAGTATTTCCAGCTTTAGTCCACTGAAGGGGAAGGCCCTGCTTTCCTCCCATCCTTTGCCCTTAAGCATGTGGACTCAGACACTGTAGATCGCTGTGATTCGCATCAGTTTGTGATTTAAAAAAAAGCTCTCCAACTTGTCCAAGACAAACATGCTTACTCTATTGTTCCTTCGTTTGCAAAATTTTAAAAAATAAAGAATATGGTTGATAAAAAGATAACACAAATTTTACTGTTGTGCCCGATTATGTGATCAATATAGTAACTGAAATAAAGAATTATTAGCACAGCTAGAATAATTTATACAAGTTAAATGAAGGAACTGTGGGGGTAGGGGAGGCAAATTTTGCTTGGAAAAAAATAATCAATTAGCTCATGAGAGCTTTGTTCATTATACCAGATATCAATCCTTTCTCCATGGTTGTGTTGCACATAAACTAACCACAGACGTGGGGACTGATTAGTTCCCAGAAACCTTGTCATGGAGTGAACCCATTCTCGCCCCCACCAAAGTCTCTTCTTTTCTTTCAGAAAAATCAGTAGTACTTTGGTTTACTGAGTTTTCATATTCCCCTTCTTTCGCATTGAGGACAGAAAAAGAGATTTTCTGCCAACTGTAAATAGATTTAACCAAAACCAAAATAAAATAGGAAATAGTATAAAACAAAAAGATATTCTTCAGTTGTAAGAACTGTGTGTAAAATACAATTCCAGTAATACAAAGATTATATATCTATTAAATTTAGCCAGTGAGGGGTGGGGGGTGGGGTGAGGGAGAGAGCATCTAGGAAGCTGCCACATTGATTTGATGCTTAGTAACACTCTAAGGGATTAATATGAACAAATCTAATTCTATCATTACTCCTAATTACATACATTCTCCAAGAAAAAAGTATTCCAGAAGATACAGAGCTTAAGAGTTTGAGCTTTCTAAATTAAAGCAAATTATATCACAGTTACTGATCAGAACAAAGGGTCAATATTCCAGCACTGTAGCAAAGTCTCAAATATTATATTTGATTTATACAAAAGGAATTGGAACCACTTAAGTATAAAAAATTTGGTATCACAGGCGAACAAAAACACACATCATCAATAATCGTATCAATGCAGGAAATTCTATCCCCTAACATCTCAGAAGTTTATCAGTCTTTGCCACTTTCTCCCAGTAACCCTACACATTTTAAACAAGTCTTGAAAAGCCTTTTCAAAATTGAAGATTGTAAATTTTATCTCTGGCTCACATGATATCATAGTTAACTTTTCAATTGCTATTTCCTTTTGCTACTTGCTTCTGTATAGCCAGAACAAGATTTCACATACTAGGAGATACAGATCTCAGTGTGTGACTCAAGGATCAACACCTGAATAAAAGATGTCAGGGCACAATCCAGAGCTGAGCTCTTTTCCCTTCCCCAGGAAATGAATTCTGGAATAAAAAGACAAAGCTCTCACCATCGATGGGCAGACTCTCAAGTCAGGGACACCATGGGGAGTCCTGCGCCACTCAGAGTTCTTCCCATCTGAACTCACTATTGAAAGTTGTTGGTGGCATAAAGCCCCAAGTGACCTGAGCCGTGAAGAGACAGTCCTCTAATCACCACAGTATTTAGAGGAAGGACTGTCTGGAGGCAATGAGAAAGACGGTAGATTCCAAGGATAAAAATCCTCACTGGACTGTCAGAGTCACTTCTTTCTTGGTGAGCTAGTGGAGATGCCTAACTTCCTGAGAAGCACCCTGGTGTGGAGGACAAGCCGTCTTCTTGCTGTGTCTCAACAGTGAGGACATTGTTTTCACTTCAGCTACTTCTAATCCCAGCTGGCTGTTGAGTCTGACTTCAATAGGCCATGTGGTGGGGGAATGATCTGGATCTCAATTTTGACTCCACTGCACTTGCGGGTCATTTACTGTGTGAGTTGGACAAACTGCTTAACCTCTGGGAGACTCATCAAATACAAAATCAAGTTATAATATTTACCTCACTCAGGTGCTATAACTATCAAAAATAACTGAAGTGCACAATTTGAAATAGCATGTGGCACAAACACTATTTGTTCATATGTTCAATACTGTCGCATATTAGTTTGACATTATGACTCTATTAGCAAGTTCTATATACACTAATTTAGCTTTCTTTTGACCATTCCCTGTATCTACCTTATCCATGCTCTAGTTCCCAAAAGGTTATTACTGTTTTCTTTAAAACATCCCATTCTATTTCTATGAATACTGTCAGCCCTACATGAAGTCACATCCTAACAGAACAACATCTTTATAACTTATATCACATACTTTCATGGCTGCTCAAGATCAAGGCAGTTAAATCCTCCCTGCCATAGTCCTATGTCCATCTTTTGATGACTACTCCTGAACTTAGTAAAAGGCTCCCCATGTACAAACTTAAATTAAACTAAGTGCCTGGCTTTTCAAACTCCAGATTTGCACATATATAGCAATGGTTTTTATGGAGTTTCCTTGGCCAAAATCAGTATCTATTATTACTAAAGTTACCAATATAAGATAATTATGCACTAACAAAGTAATAAAGTCCAAGTAAATACTAACCTGCCTGCTGGAGAGAGAAAAATTATATTAAAGTCACAGTTAGTTTATCTTAAGAACTTTATATTTTAGTGAAATTCAGTATGGCTGTGGAGACTACCTAGAATTGTAACTTTCAAACAATGTTCCACTTCAAACAAGTGCAATTTTTCAAACAATGGTCAATGGTGATGTCTCAGGGGATTTACACAAAAGTGGATGAAGAAGGAGGGGAAAGAGGTGACCAGAGCAACTGGGTTCAGGTCCCCCATGCCAACTGGAACCAGAATACTTCTCTTTTTATCTTTATTTACACAGATTTTATTTTTCAATGTGGTTTTGCAGCTAAAACAACATTTGACAGTCCCTCAACTAGAGCTCTTTCGAGTTTTATAAAAATCTCTACACTCTCAAGTAAACACTCAACAGAACCAAAAAGGGAAATAGAAGTTTAGAGTTTTCTCATTAAATGGATATATTAACATACTCCCAATTCAAAGTCAACAAACTGAAGTTTTTCATCTTTGGGCCTGTTTAATACTTTCACAGTCTAACTCTACCGTGCAGAGGACCCAGGCCAGAGTAGGAAGAACATGCCTGAGTGGCTTCAGACAGTGGTGCCTAAGTAGCTTCAGACAGCAGGCTATCTCCAGTCATGGCACACAAGACAAAAGTTTTGGATTAAAAAAAAAAATCATTTGGTCAAACAGTGTTCTTAAATTTTGCCGTAAAAACACCATCCTTAGGAGACACACACCAAAAATGAGTACCTGAGAAAAGACTCAATAACTTCTTTTATCCCTTTTCTACAAGCTGAATATCTCAGATTTCTGATTTTTAGGAAGAAATACTCAACATATAGTTCACTTATAAACACACATATGTTCTTGCAAGTTAAGGGAAAACACCACACTTAGGTCCATGTCTTCAAATATGGCTCTATTTTAATTCTTTGGGAGGAGGTCATTATATATTAGATTTAAATAAATCTTCCTACCACCACCTTAAGGCTTGTCATGATCTACAGTGGTCAGTTGAGAATTGTAAACAGATTGGAAACTTTAGTCCACTGATAAAATTTAGGGAATTTGATCATACTACAAATTTCAGTCATTGATACCAACCCAATGCAATGTTCCCTCTCCCTTTCTCCACGAACACTACTTCAAACTTTTCTTCTTTCCTCAAATCACTATTAACTACTCTGGCCACACCCTAATGATGGAGAAAGCAGAAATCTTTGCTGACACTCCCCAAAACTTCCTCTATCAAACCTATCAGCCTATCTGTGTCTGTTCACATTCTACTGCCATTGCCCTAGGTACGTGAGGGGCTCCTCCCATCAGATACGGGGAGTCTTCCTTCCTGCACCGCTACTCCATCCCTTCCCTCCTTCTCACACCTTAAATCTATCCCCTTCTCTCCACTATTCCCAGTAACATTAAAACACGTTTGAAACTCTATCGTCCCACCATCCCATTCCAGCTACTGGATTTTCTTTACTTTTATTCACAGACAAAATTTTCATAAGAACTATCTCCTTGCCAACTTTATCACCTTACCTCACATTTGTTCTCAAAACCACTCCAGTATGGCATATGTCCCCACCATTCCCCCAAAATTTCCCTTTGCCAAAGTCACTAAGGACATTTATGTGGAAAATTCCAGTGGGTTTATTGAAGTCTTCATCTTCCTTGACCTGTCTCATCATTCTCTCCTTTTCTTCAAGGATTAGAACTGGTCCTCTGTTCTTCATCATACTATAATCTCTACTAAATTGGTCTCATTTATTCCCACAGTCTTAGTTACCAACGGTGAGACAATGGTTTCCAAAATCTACCATAGATCTTTGCTCTGAGTTTCTAAGACTCATCTATCTATCCAACTGCCAGCTTAGCATTTATGCTTGGAAATATCACTGGTATTTCGAGTGAAGGAAATTGTATCATAATATATTAATATAATAAGACAGGGTAACAGCTGCCTTGTCTAAAAATAGCCCAAGCTAATTAGGGCTCTCTTATTATCAGTATTAATAAAGTTGCCTGGTTCTCATTTGACATTCAAAAAATAGCCACAAAGTAGAGAAAATTCTTGCTAATTAAACAATCATCATTGGAAAAGAATAAACTTTTTGATGTAAAGCTATTTCCCTAACTTTTTTTAAACTTAGCTTCAAATTAAGCCTCTTCAGAGTAATTGCCCTGGGTTTTGTAAGGTCCTTCAGCAAAACTAAAAAGTTTTTTAAATTGTGGTTTTATACAGACATTAAGCTAATTTCTCCTCTTTTAGTATTCTCATATATCTTATATTCACTGGAATGAATTTTTAATTTAGTATAAAGGGACAATACATGCTTCATTGCATCTAAATGTCACAGATCTGTGCATAATTGCCAACACTGATGGAGTCACACAGCTCATCTAATAGTTCCTAATGCAACTGTTTCCCTTGTAACCAGACATCATGGTTTCTATAATATTTTAAAGATTCCTTCTTGAAAATAAAGAAATTCTTCTAAACAAGGTTCATAACTTCAAAAGGGAATTGGATTTCCCCAAATCATGAATGTGACAGATATTTAAAAGTTTTATAGTCTATTATTTCTTTAAGTGCATTATTTCCTTCTTCCTCTATTAAAAATTTTTTTCATGTAACAGAATCTGGAAAATTCTCCACACTGACGCAATCTGTTTGAATTATCCAAAATCAAATTGCCTTACTAACAAACTTAGAGCAATCAATTTTATGAGCAATTCTGAAGATAATTTTTTGATCACAGAAAACAAATCATAACCCTTTGGAGAAAAACAGACAATTTTGATGCACAAATCCCAATGTATTCACTTTGTCCATTGTATCTAATTTCTTTCCACCATCTCCCTCATTCTACCAATGAATATGAGATAAAGTGATCAATTTACTTATCTTTCCAATCCTAAATAATACTGACAATAATTTCCCAGACTCAGAAAGAAAAGCCCTATCATATTGCATTTCCCATAATTAAAATGTTTAAATTATTAAAACTATAACATCTTTAAATCTGTTTTGCATTGGGATGCATGCTCAG
Organism: Capricornis sumatraensis; assembly: GCF_032405125.1. Taxonomy (NCBI): domain Eukaryota; kingdom Metazoa; phylum Chordata; class Mammalia; order Artiodactyla; family Bovidae; genus Capricornis; species Capricornis sumatraensis. The sequence goes on from NC_091075.1 coordinate 15,505,822, forward strand.
TTGTGTCCTACTCTTTGCAACCCCATGGCTAGCTTCCTCTGTCCATGGAATTTTCCAGGCAAGAATAGTAGAGTGGGTTGGCATTTCCTACTCCAAGGGATCTTCCTAACTCAGGGATCAAACCTGGGTCTCCTGAATTGGCAGGCGGATTCTTTACCACTGTGTCACCTGGGAAGCCCTTTAAATCTATTTACACACACACACACACACACACACACACACACACACACATCTTTACCAAAATAGAACTTATGCATTTCAACCTCTGTGTCTTTTTATAGCATTCCTTCTACAGTAATATTAAAAACACCAAAAGTACCTTTTGCAACATGGTTGTCATTTGAAATGTCAGTTCTTCATGTCCCTGTTCAGTTACTTACCTAAAAAAACAAAAAAGAAAACGTAAGTCTGAAATCATTTCAATTTATCTTAAGGAACAGCTTTCACATTTCTAATAAGTTTTGTCATAGACATTGATAAACCTGTTACTAAGAAAATTGTACTCTATTAGAAATATGAAAGAGCAGCCAAAAATATGTAAATCTTCCAAGAGCTCAGAAAAGTAAGCAAAACAAATTTTAAAAATTATGAAAATGTTCATCTAATTATAAAGAACTTTAAGCGACATTAGTAGATTTGAGATGGTCAAGATAATTGAGAGCAAAATTAAATTCTGTGTTCATACTTCCAAATTGTTTTTTATTGGTTCACATTTAGTATGACAAACATTATTTAGCCAGTATGCTTCAGCTGATGCTTTAGGCACAGTCTATATGAAAGTTTACATAATCTATATTAAAACTTCTAAGTAAGTTATTAAAACATTATAAAAACAATAGGACAGTTTTAGTAACAAGAAAAATCATTCTTATTCCACTACTAAAGTCAACAGGTTTATTTATTCATGTTCTTTCTCTTTTAAACCTACAAATGTGAATAAGTACTCATTTAAACAGGTATTCATTTAAACAGGCATGAATATGTTCTTCTTTAAATTGAGAACATATAATACACTATAATTACAAAATATTGTATTCGTTTTTTACCTGTTATTTACACTTATAACTATTCCCCATGTTTGTATCTACTGTTCATACATGTCATTTTAACATCTACAAGTGTGTGCACTGCAGTGCTGTTTCAAGTCATTATCCTAATGAAAAATTTTTGCCAAATTTCTATAAATTATCATTTCAGTATGTGTGTATACACATTTTTTAATCTCTTTTCACTTTGGTCCTAACTTTTGCTGATTTACGTGTCCCTACATCAGGTACGATACATCCTTCTCTATTATTGTTTCAAGATAGCATATTGAAAAGCAGAGACATTACTTTCCCAACAAAGGCCCATCTAGTCAAGGCTATGGTTTTTCCTGTGGTCATGTATGGATGTGAGAGTTGGACTGTGAAGAAAGCTGAGCACCGAAGAACTGATGCTTTTGAACTGTGGTGTTGGAGAAGACTCTTAAGAGTCCCTTGGACTGCAAGGAGATCCAACCAGTCCATTCTGAAGGAGATCAACCCTGGGATTTCTTTGGAAGGAATGATGCTAAAGCTGAAGCTCCAGGACTTTGGCCACCTCATGCAAAGAGTTGACTCATTGGAAAAGACTCTAATGCTGGGAGGGATTGGGGGGCAGGAGGAGAAGGGGACGACAAAGGATGAGATGGCTGGATGGCATCACTGACTTGATGGATGTAAGTCTGAGTGAACTCCGGGAGTTGGTGATGGATTCATAGGGTGCTGGATTCATAGGATTCATAGGGCGTGCTGCAATTCATAGGGTCGCAAAGAGTCAGACACGACTGAGCTGAACTGAACTGAACTGAACTGAACTGATTCATGCCTGTGTATTTTCCAACTGAAGTATAGTGCCAATTTGTTGAGAGTTTAAGTCCTTAAATTCCAACTAGGCTTATTAGGACTGCATTCAGTCTATAAACAGACTTGATAAGAACTGACATCCTAACAATTATTTGCCATGTGATCCATCCCTTATTTTCATCTCCCAAAAGAGTTTCAGTATTCTTTGCGTAGTCCAGGCACACCCTTTGCTAAGCTCATTCTGAATTACTTAATACTTTTTCTTGCTATTTCCAAAAGGAACTTCTTTCTCATTACATTTTCTCTTTGATATACATTACTACTATTATCTCATATACTTTTGTGTTTATTCTCTTTAGAAAGTTTCTTGGCTCCTCGAAATTTCTAACATTTCTCTAATTACATCACAGCTTTTAAAACCATAAGAAAAATTCACAAGTTCTTCCTGAGTATTCCCATTAGAGAAGTTAATATAACTAGACAAAGGTGTTCAGACCAATCTGGAGTTCATGACAATGAGGACAATTAACATGACTTACTGAGATGCATCTCCAAAGCAGCCTTTGATTTTAGTGGTCCTTCCAGTTATAAACTACATTGCCTCGCACACAACATTCAAATATTTTATACCTTATAAACTATGCTGCCTCCCACATAATATTCAAACATTTTATACCTTTTCATTAGGAGCCTATAAGTACCAACCTAAATCGTTTTAACTGATCAGATTTTCAGATAAAACTTACTACACAATTATGTGGTTTGGCTTTTTTCAGAAAGCTACTTTAAGTGCATATGTGCCTTATGGGAGAAAAGGCCAAAGCATGGGAACTGTGATTTAATAGGAAGAGCCTGGCTTTGGGATCTTATTGGTCTAGTCTCAAGGTCTGACTTGGCCACTTGCTGACAATAGGCCCTTTGCAAATGGCTTAACTCTGAGCCTGAGTTCTCCTCCTGAAATGAGGTTAGTTGGGGGCTTAGACATAGGAGATAGTATGCACCTGGCATAAATTTTACACTCAAAAACTGGTGGGTATCATCATCCAATAACAGAAGACCATATCTAGACCCAATCCCAACCATTTTATATATTTTTACTTATTTAAATTCACAATAGCCATGTGAAATACCTCTTTCCATGAGGAATGAGGTCAGAGTCTATACTGAACAAGTTCATGGTCACAGTTAACACTGATGCATAGCAAAAGTCAACTGACGTTGGTCCTCAGTGTTCTCTCTACACTGACAATGCTCTCTGTCCTATCTTCTGTTTTCATTACTTTTTCCTACTAATATCTGGGTTTCCATAATAGTCTACAGATTTCTTTTTAATTGAAATGATCAGGAATGCACCTTTTCTAATTAATTTTAAAATCCACAGAATAATGCCCATAATGCTGAAACTGTCATTAAAACCACTTATCATCTATTTGACTCAAAATACCTTTTCCAACATTATCATTAATTCCCTTTACTCATCCTACAAACAGACCAAATTCCTTGCTATTCCTCTTTACATACTTAGAAAAGTTTATCTCCTTTTCCTGTCTCCATATTTTATCTCAAGATAATTCATTTTTTTTAAACTTGTTAAAAAAGAAATAACTGCTTGCACTGGTTATTTCCTAGGCACCCCTGAGCTCCCATCTGTTCTCTCTTCTTCTCTACCCTTCCCTCATTCTATGAGGATGACCCCACAGTGTGTCTCACAAGCTCTCCTACCAGCTGACTTCCATTTGTGTTTGCTCAGCACAATGCTCCAGCAACAGATCCCAAAGTGGAATCGGCTGGATATTAACATATGTATCCTTCCTGTTCCCTCCCTGCTTTGACATCCAGAAAGAGCTGCATTTTTCTAGCACCAACAGATTCCATCAGATTCAACAGATTTCATTCTACATTCAAGTAACACAGTTTCCACACTTTAGTCTTTCAGGTCTAACCTGAGGGTGATGGTGGTTGCCCCCACAATACCTCACCACCCATTGATGGCTCCCTTAACCTGACTCAGATCTTCTTAAACTATCTCTTCATTAAAATCTCTTCAAGATCCTGGCTGAGGGACTTCCATGGCAGTCAGTGGTGAAGTCCCCTCCACACTTCCACTGCCAGGGACACCGATTTGATCCATGGTCAGGGAACTAAGATCCTGCACGCCACAAGGTGCAATCTTAAAAAATAAAAATAAAAAAAGAATCCTGGCTGAATGCTTCCTATTCCTTCTCTTTAAAAACAATGGAAGCATAAAAAGTACAAAGAAGAACATTCTATGCACCAAGGATACGAAAGTAATGAGGAAACTGTTCTTGGAAGAACCAGGCTTAACAGGAGACACACTACTCCCAGAATCCCTTTATATACATACATATAGCTGCTTTCATAAATACTATATTATTATATAATGTTGTTTTTTGCCTCATGGTCCTTAGCCATGCCAATATTAATATCTAAAAACTCACTTCATTTGTTTAAATATTTTCTAGCATTCCAGAAAATATGCATCTACCATATTTCTACTTAATCAAAGAAAGACATGCTTTCTATTATATAACATCCAAAATCAGTTTCCAATTTTCTGAGTTTTATATCTTCAAGTTTTTACATTTATAATTGTCACAGGAAAGAAACATGAGGAATGATGTTTACTTGCAGAGTCGGTCTAAAATTCACACAAAAGCATTGACTGAAATTGTTGGCCAAGGAATGTTAAGCTGAACAGGCATCTCCTGTCTCACAGCTAAACTGCAATGAGAAAAACTGAAACGAGAGATGCCTGTGTCCTGTCATTTCCTCTTCCCTTATAACTACCATTTATTAAATACCGACAATATGTCTCTCCATGTTTCATCTATTTATTCTTTGTAACATGTAAGATTGTTGTTTAGTCGTTCAGTTGTGTCTGACTCTTTGGCGACCCATGGACTGTAGCTTGCCAGGCTCCTCTGTCCATGAGATTTCCCAGGCAAGAATACTAGAGTGGGTTGTCATTTCCTTCTCCAGAGGATCTTCCTGATACAAGGATTGAACCTGCATCTCCTGCGTTGGCAAGAGGATTCTTTACCGTTGAACCACCAGGGAAGCCCAACGTGTAAGACAGGAATTGCTAAATCCCTTTCACAGATGACAGAAGGTTAAATAATATGCCTAGGCACTGAATGCTGAAGTCAGGAGCTGCCCATCTGCAAACTCGTTTGTTACATTTTGCTGCCTCTTTCAAAAAATTTATTTATATTTTACTTGATATCAGGAGATTAGGCAACTTGTTCATGCTAAAGTCTTGTTATATCAGGTTTTGCTAAATGCTCATCATATTATATCACAATATATCATATTTTTATCAAATGTGATTTGGTCTACTGTATCATTAAACCATTAAAATATTATAAAACAAATATTATAATGTTCTCATTTTATTATCTCTTACTCTTCAAGGTATATTAGAACTCTTAACAGTCTTTAACTGACAGTTGAGCTATAAACAGGAATATAGGAAGGACCCAAGTACTAAAGGGTTAGTGATATTCCAACGGCATGGAGCCCATAGACTGGTCTCCCTGGACCAATTACAAAATCACTGAACAGAATCACTGAAGTCTTTTTTTAAAATCACAGAGCCTTGAGTCTCACTCCAGTATAATTTTTTAAGACTTAACAACTTTGTACAACCTTTGCATGTGATCTTTCTGCATATTGAAGTTTGAGAGAATAAGGCAAGAATCATTACCTTACTTCAGTGATCTCTGACCAGCAGTATGTCAGCATCACCTAGGAACTGAGATGCACAATACTGGGCCCCACCCTAGGTCTTCTGAATTAAAAATTTGGGAAATGGGCCTAATAATATGTTTTAGCAAGCCTTCCTACTTACAGGCTATTCTAGAACTATTATGGAGCCAAGGCAGTGTCATTCTTCATTTTCCCAGGAGGCTCTTTAAAATTCCCAATAAGAAAGAGCCTTCTCTGATACATATACTATCAAATGCCCACCATTTCTCTTCCCTGCCCTATTTATTTCATCTACCCTATGTCTAGACTAGGGCTTCCCTTGTGGCTCAGCGGGTAAAGAATCCACCTGCAATGAGGGAGACCTGAGTTCAATCCCTGGGTTGGGAAGATCCCTTGGGGACGGAAAAGGCTCTCCACTCCAGTATTCTGGCCTGGAGAATTCCATGGACTGTATAGTCCCTGGGACACAAAGAGTCAGACACGACTGAGTGACATCATAATTCATAATAATGTCTAGACTGGACTGCAAGGAGATCCAACCAGTCCATTCAAAAGGACATCAGTCCTGGGTGTTCATTGGAAGGACTGATGCCAAAGCTGAAACTCCAATACTTTGGCCACCTCATGCAAAGAGTTGACTCATTGGAAAAGACCCTGATGCTGGGAGGGGTTGGGGGCAGGAGGAGAAGGGGACAACAGAGGATGAGATGGCTGGATGACATCACTGACTCGATGGACATGAATTTGGGTAAACTCTGGGAGTTGGTGATGGACAGGGAGGTCTGATGTGCTACAGTCCATGGGTCACAAAGAGTCAGACACGACTGAGTGACATCATAATTCATAATAATGTCTAGATGAAGAGATTAAAGTTTCAACAGATGTAGTGTCTGTATTCACACAATCATTTTTGGAGCTGACAAAATCATACAGAGTTATTCAGACACTTAAACCAGAACCATCACTTCAAAGTGCTTTAGAATCATGTACCTAACCATAGAGGTCACACAGTTTGCATAATGCTGTTTAGAAAAAGTCTTCCCTCGTCCACTTTGTCTGTGGTGAGCAATCCTCTCTGTGCCTTAGCACCAATTTAGAAAGTATAACATTTAAGCATTCATAAGATGTATCCATGGAAAAGGCCAATCAAACTGAAAGACGGAAAACATCGTCTCCAGGTGTCAAAAGAAAACAAGCTCACAGAAACCTTGTCCAATTAAAGTTCAAGACAAATAGCCAATAACATCACAGAATAGTAATTGTGGGTTGGGCTGCTTTCCAGCTCTTAATACTCATGCATGTACTCACAAGGACCTGATTCAACATCTCACACAACAGAAAAACCAATGTAGTACACCACACACCGAGCAAAGTGTTCAATCTGACACTTAGAACTGCTTGCACTCAACTACTTTTCATTTTTGTCCCAATTTCAAGAGACTGCCACCAACACAGAGCTTGAAGTCCTTGCATCTAGCTCCCACTGGGCTGTTCTGTCGAGTCTTTGAATAGTTTGAGCTCCACTGACAAGAACACGCCTGATTTCCTTTTGAAACCGAAAACCAGTGCCTGGGCCTTTGCATACGTGTTTATTCTTCTCCAAGAAAATTAAAAGCAGTTTGCGTGCTTTCCCCTTCACTGTGAGCCTGTAACTCTCCTCGCTTAATGAGGCAGTGTCCTGTGCTTAGCTGAGTTTAAAATGCACTTTCTTGGCCTCTTCCAAATATATAGTTCAACTGGATTCTCTTGGCCTCTGACTGTGAATAGCTTCCTGCAGTGAAATATATCACACTCTGATTTCTCTTCTTTCAAAGGAGAGTATTTTGCTTTGAGGTTGGCAAGGAAACAACTCAGAAAACCATTTGCAACAAATAAAACATTAACAAGACAGAATCTCTCAGCATCAGTTTCTCAACATCTCTTTCCTCCCTAAACTTAATAGAAAACCCCATGTAAAGACAAAGACTCACAAATTTAATCTTTTTGACCTCATTTTAATAACTCCTTAAATAGGAAAAATGGCTACAGTTGCTTCCCTTCATGTTCTGGTCATTTTTCACAAAGTATGTTTCTGTTCATACATTATAGTTGTCCATTCACAACTGACTACTAAAAATAATATCTGGACAGGTGGATCAATATTTAGATGACTATGTAGGAACCCCAGGGTTAAAGGTGGTAGGTCAGGAACCTGAAAAAATGACTGCCCATAAAATGATATGCAGTATCAAGAGTATACTAGGCATTATTTAAGGGCCATTCAGTCTAGCTAGAGATGACATAATTAAGCAAAAATTAATAATAACAATAACTTGTAGAATTTTCTAAAATTATTTCAATAATAATAGAGCCTATAGAATTTTCCAAGTACCAAAAATTACATTGACTACTTTATATACATTTTCTAAGCTACTGTTCAAAACAACTCCATGAAATCATCTTATATTTTTACTCTAAGACAAGGAAAGAGAAATATGAGAAATAAAAGGACTTGCCCAAGACTGTACTGCTAATAAGTGATTAGACTGAAAATCAAATCCAGGTCTCTGGCTTATAAAGCCTAGGTCTTAGCCACAGTTGGTTATAAATGAAGGCAAGGTAAATTAAGGGACATATTGGTGGGCTTCCCTGGTGGCTCAGCAGTGAAGAATTTACCTGCCAATGCAGGAGACCCTGGTTTGATCCTGGGTCAGGAAGATCCTCTGGAGAAGGAAATGGCAACCCACTCCGCTACTTTTGCCTGGGAAATCTCATGGGCAGAGGAGCTTGGTAGGCTACAGTCCACGGGGTTGCAAAGAGTCGAACACGACTTATGACTAAACCACCATCATCACTGGTGGAGCAGGCATTAAATGGCTTGGTGGTGTGTAACCTTTACTGAGGTGATGAAGCTGAACTTTGAAGTAATTAAGAGGAGAGAACAGAAAAAAGAACTGGAGGGAAGGAGATGGGAGAGAAGAGAAAGACCCAAAGGAAAAAGTAACATGTGATGTGTTACTCCTGGCCTAGAGTTCCCTGCTGGCTCAGATGGTAAAGAATCCACTTGCAGTGGAGGAGATCTAGGTTCAATCTCTTGTTCGGGAAGATCCCCTGGAGGAGGAAACAGCAACCCACCCAGTATACTTGCCTGGAGAATTCCTGGACAGAGGAGCCTTCGAGCTACAGTCCATGAGGTTGCAAGAGCGGGACACGACTGAGCAACTCACACACAAGATGCACAGAGGCTTCCCGAGTGGCTCAGCTGTACAGAATCAGCCTGCCAACACAGGGGACACAGGTTCAATCTCCGGGTCAGGAAGGTTCCCTGGAGAAGGAAAGGGCAACCCATCCAGCATTCTTGCCTGGAAGATTCCATGGACAGGGGAGCCGGGCAGGCTACAGTCCATGGGGTTGCAAAACAGTCAGACACAACTGAGCAACCAACAACAAGCAAGATACATAGCAAATATCCAAGGCAAGCTGAAGAGACTAGCAGAGTTATTACTAGCTGCGGTAGAGCTAACAGAAGAGAAAGATAAAATTGAAAACCTAAGCTAAGGTTGGACTTCAGGGTCTTCAGTGTCCAGCTATGCAGTTTGACCTTTATTGATAGAATATGATGCATCATACTTCAGGTTTTTCAGTAAGGAAATGACAGGATCAAAATAGAGTCTTAAAGAGATTCATCTAGTAGGTAGGCAGACAGCTTGGATGAGAGTTAGAGATAAGTAACTGCAATGAAAATAATGATTTAAGGATGTGTCAACTGCAAAATACTTCAAAGCTTAATTACATCTTAATTCCTAAATGCCAAATCTACATCAGTGAAATATTCTGGCCTTATTGGTAAACGTGCCTTTCTTCCCTCCAGGTCAAGTCTAGGGCTATCACTTCCAGTGGCTCTGGCCACCCGAATGCAAGTTCCATGAGGTAGGGATTGCTAGCTACTGCTACATTAAGTGATGAACATCTGTGCTAAACACTGAGTAGGCATGAGTAAATACTTATTGAAGAAATGCATGCCTGAGTCAGAATGCTCAATCATGTAAAGGGCTAATTCTAGGCCTATTGTTATTAAATGTTTAAGTAGAAGAGAGAAAAATCGAAGCAGAAATACACTTTTTATGCAGACCATCATTTACCTATCTTTGACATAAATCAATATGCCAGCAAATCTGGAAAACTCAGCAGTGCCCACAGGACTAAAAATGTCAGTTTTCATTCCAATCCCAAAGAAAGGCAATGCCAAAGAATGCTCAAACGACCAAACAATTGCACTTATCTCACACGCTAGCAAAGTAATGCTCAAAAATCTCCAAGCCAGGCTTCAGCAATACGTGAACCGCGAACTTCCAGATGATGAAGCTGGATTTAGAAAAGTCAGAGGAACCAGAGATCAAATTGCCAACGTCTGCTGGATAATCAAAAAAGTGAGAAAGTTCCAGAAGAATATCTACTTCTGCTTTATTGACTATGCCAAAGTCTTTGTGTGAATCACAACAAACTGTGGAAAAGTTTGAAAGAGATGGGAATACCAGACTACCTGACCTGCCTCTGTATGCCGGTCAGGAAGCAACAGTTAGAATTGGACATGGAACAACAGACTGGTTCCAAATTGGGAAAGGAGTACATCAAGGCTGTATATTGTCACCCTGCTTATTTAACTTATATGCAGATTACATCATGAGAAACGCTGGGCTGGATGAAGCACAAGCTGGAATCAAAATTGCTGGGAGAAATATCAATAACCTTAGATAGGCAGATGACACCACACTTGTGGCAGAAAGTAAAGAAGAACTAAAGAGCTTCTTGATGAAAGTGAAAGAGAAGAGTGAAAAAATTGGCTTAAAATAACATTCAGAAAACTAAAATCACAGCACCTGGTCCCATCACTTCATGGCAAATAGATGGGAAAACAATGAAAACAGTGACAGACTTTATTTTGGGGCTCCAAAATCACTGCAGATGGTGACTGCAGCCATGAAATTAAAAGACATTTGCTCCTTGGAAGAAAAGTTATGACCCAACCTAGACTGCATATTAAAAAACAGAGACATCACTTTGCCAACAAATGTCCATCTAGTCAAAGCTTTGGTTTTTCCAGTAGTCATGCATGGATGTGAGAGTCGGACTATAAAGCAAGCTAAGCATCAAAGAATTGATGCTTTTGAACTGTGGTGTTGGAGAAGATTCTTGAGAGTCCCTTGGACTGCAAGGAGATCCAACCAGTCCATCATCAGTCCTGAATACTCACTGGAAGGACTGATGCTGAAGCTGAAACTCCAGTACTCTGGCCGCCTGATGTGAAGTACTGACTCATTTGAAAAGACCCTGATGTTGGGAAAGATTGAAGGCGGGAGGATAAGGGGATGACGGAGGATGAGATGTTTGGATGGCATCACCGACTCAATGGACAGGAGTTTGAGTAAACTCTGGGAGTTGGTGATAGACAGGGAAGCCTGATTTGCTGCAGTCCATGGGGTTGCAAAGAGTCAGACATGACTGAGCAACTGAACTGAACTGAACTGAACTGACATAAATCACACTCCTCTAGAAGTGAAGATTAAACAAGACCTCATAAAAACCGAATGTAACATACAAGTCTTATCTGTGTTCTGATGTGAACACATCAACCATAAAAAAGGCAGATTTGGGGTCATCACAGAAATATGAATATTAGATATTTGGTATTAAGTTATATTAAAGAGCTGTGTTAATGGCATGGTGGGGAAAAAATGAACTTACCAAGAAGAGGCATACTGAAATATTTACAAGTGAAATGACCTGATGTCTTGGGGTCTTTATTTTTCTTTTCTAAATTTTTGATGTGGGCCATTTTAAAAGTCTTTATTGAATTTGTTACAACATTGTTTCTGTTCTATGTTTTGGCTTTTCAGTCATGAGGTATGTGGGATCCCAGCTCCCTGACCAGGGATCAAACACGTACCTCCAGCATTGGAAGGCAAAGTCTCAACCACTGGACTGCCAGGAAAGCTCCTGGTGTTCTCTTTTAAATACTCCAGCAAAATCAAATGCAAAATATATAAGATGGGAGATAGATGAAACTAAATTAGCAAAATGATGTTGAGTTTCAAGCTTACTGGATACATGAGGATTCATTATAGTATCCTCCTTCCTTTGATCCATGTTTGAAAATGTTCATCAAAGATGTTTCAGAGGCTTATGAAAGGTGGGCAATAAAATAAAAACAAATGCTAATATTTTAGTCAATGCATGAAGATGTCCACTAGATATCCTCCAAATACAGTTAAACTCATTCATTTATTCATTTAACACACAGTTTTTGAGTCTACAATGTACTGGGGCTGTCATTCAAAGTGGATGAGACACTGTCCCTGCCTCAGAGATCTCATCATCGTGTAGGGAGGCAGGACGAAGAATAGTGATAGCAAATCTACAGGCATCATGATACGCAGATGAGAACAAATTACAGTGCAGACACAAAGGATGTAACGAAACTTAATATTGAGAAAGCTCACTCTAGCTGCAGGGTTCTTAACCAAAGAAAAGCAGAGAAAATAATGGCAGGAACCGAGGTAGCAGCACTACACAAGGGGTGGATCCAAGAAATTTTAAGGAATAGACTTCTCACGTTGCTTACACTTTCTTTTAATAATAATAAAATAGCTACCTCTACTAGGTGCCTGCTCTGTACCCCATTCTGTAAAGAAAATCATGTTTCTGAACCTGTCATTTGTGCCAATGGCTAAGAAAATGATATTGATAAATGTGGGCCAGAGAAGGAAGAAGGAAATTGTACATGACATGCGCAAAGCAGTAGCAATGTGAATACTCATTGACAAAATGAGAAAAAACGTTTATGGAGCAATATATAAATAAATAGTACAAAAATAATTTTGCATGACACCAAAAATACGTAAATGCACATTAATCTGTGCAATGGGTTTTATTTTAAGAGAACTCCTTTTAGAAAGATGTAGATGATGGTCCGGTTCAGTTCAGTCGCTCAGTCGTGTCCAACTCTTTGCGATCCTATGGACTGCAGCACATCAGGCTTTCTTGTCCATCACCAACTCCCGGAGTTTACTCAAACTTCTGTCCGTTGAGTCAGTGATGCCATCCAGCCATCTCATCCTCTGTGATCCCCTTCTCCTCCCGCCTTCAATCTTTCCCAGCATCAGGGTCTTTTTCAATGAGTTAGTTCTTTGCATCAGGTGGCCAAAGTATTGGAGTTTCAGCTTCAGCATCAGTCCTTCCAATGAAGAGTCAGGACTGATTTCCTTTAGGAGGGACTGGTTGGATCTCCTTGCTGTGAGTTGCCTCCCTTCTTCAGGGGCTCTTCTAACCCATTGATTGAACCCAGGTCTCCTGCATTGGAGGCAGATTCTTTTCCATCTGAGCCAAGGTTGGGGACCCAGTAAACTATGGACTATCACTAATAATTGGGCTTCCCTGATGGGAAGATCCCTTGGAGAAAGGAATGGCTACCCACTCCACTATTAATAATACAACTAAGAACTATAATTCATAGTCATTTCTTATTAATTGTAACAAATGTACTACACTACTGTATGATGTTAACAATAGGTGAAATGGGTTAGAGAGTTATACCGAAATTCTCTGTACTATCTGCTCAGTTTTTTTGTAGACATAAAACGACTAAAAAACAAAGTCTGTTAATTTTTAAAATGGTTCACTTCTTCCTTGATGAAATAAATCAAAATATATTCTTACCTTTTAAATTGACATTTCACTTTATGTATTAATACTATACTAGATATTAAATATCTGTTCTTTTGAGCTACTTGAGAGGAATATATATCTTTTTTTCTCCATTACCCAAAACAGATTTCCCAGTCTCAGAAAGGAAATATGGTGGAAACTATCTCTTATATCAGGTTTCCCAGGAGGCGCTAATGGTAAAGAACCGGCCTGCCAGTGCAGTAGACATAAAAGACACAGGTTCGATCCCTGGGTCAGGAGGATCCACTGGAGGAGGGCATGGCAACCCACTCCAGTATTCTTGCCTGCAGAATCCCATGGACAGAGGAGTCTGGCGGGCTACAGTCTATAGGGTCACACAGAGTCGGACGTGACTGAAGTGACTTAGCCTGCATGTATGCGTCTCTTATATTATTCTTGGAAATAATAAGAATAAAAGACTCTTCCAGAGACAAGAGGCACGACCCCTTCTGGAAAGGCATTCTGTTGCTGCTGGCTGAAAGGGAGAGCGGTGGGAACTGTAGCCCAGTGGTGTCAGAAATCCCAAACAGATGTTCAATGCATTGATCAAAAAGATGAGCAGTATGGAAGCTGAGATCCATCTGTCCTCTCCCACAAGGAGACAGAGCATCATCAGTGCATGGCAACTTTTGGCACAAGAAAGACCTTAAGAGATTCTTTGCTCTCATCCCTTCATTTTCACAGATGAGGGAATTTTAATGGCCAACTAATAAGCAGTTCTCTCCACACTTTTCTGAAACATGAAAAATAAAGAGCCTGATTCTAAGGGGTTAGAGAAAATCAGCCTCTTTTCTTTATCGTGTACGCAAATAATTTTTGCTTGAGACATAAGATTTTTTCCATTTGAACTTCTATTAACAAGAAGGGGAAAATAGAAACAGTAGCAAAAACAAAGACACAATAAGAGGCACTGGGCAAAGAAAGAGAGGATTGGCAGATTAAGTCAGCAAACTTGAGGCTCAAGGAAAAATCCAGGAGTGGGGATTAACTTCTGTGATGAACTCCAGAAGCCAGAGTCATACAATGTTTTTGGAGGCAGATACAGTTTTTGTTTTGCTTGAGTGAAACCCTGAATACTCACTGCCAAATCCCTAAAGAATTGGCCGCTTCTTCAGTGACCAGTGACCAGAGAAACTCAAGGAGAGGAGACTCGAGCTTTGGCTGCAAAAGAAAGAAGACTTGTCATATCACCACCTGGAGAAGAACCAGCGGGAGAGCACACTGGAGAAGGGAAACTGAAAAAAGGACTTTGTGACTGAGGAACGATCTCCACCTGGGATACAAGAGGCCGCACTGTCACTGACACCTCTGTATATAGTTCACGTGTGCTCCGTCGGCATCCTCACACTTGGAGTTAAGCGATTTGCTTTCCCCTAGAGGACAGTTTCGGAGAAGGCAATGGCACCCCACTCCAGTACTCTTGCCTGGAAAATCCCATGGGCGGAGGAGCCTGGTGGGCTGCAGTCCATGGGGTCGCAAAGAGTCGGACACGACTGAGCGACTTCACTTTCACTTTTCACTTTCATGCATTGGAGAAGGAAATGGCAACCCACTCCAGTGCTCTTGCCTGGAGAATCCCAGGGACGGGGGAGCCTGGTGGGCTGCCATCTATGGGGTCACACAGAGTTGGACACGACTGAAGTGACTTAACAGCAGCAGCAAAGGACAGTTTGACTACAAAGCCAGTGATGACCCAGTCAGAAGGAGCTGTCCTTAGAGCAGGAAAGTGCCCATGGCCAACATTCCAAGGTTGAATACAGGGGGAAGCCCCTAATAGGTCTCAGGTTGATGACAACTGAGTGACAACTGACAAAGCCCAGCATTCACAGTTTTCGTCCAAACCAGCCCCATAGCAGCAATAAAAACTGGCTGAAAGCTCTCTAACCCCTTTCTCAGCATCTGAGATGCCCTAAATGAGAGTTCAACCGCTGTCTTAACCCACCCCAAGAAAAGCATCCAGATACTCACTTATCCTTTCTACAAGGACAGAGAAGTCTCAACAAGCTGAGAAGCTTCGTGCTGAGTTCCTCGACCTTCTTTCTCCCTGCTCTTTATTTTATTCTGGTGAAAACAGTTTGAACCTTCTTTCCAATGCACAGATTTCTCTCTCAGAATGTTACTTGCTTAGACAAAGCAAAGGACTTGGCAACACATGGAATGTAGGAGAAATTCCTGCTTGCACTTGAGACTACAACCCTGGTGAATAAATGGCTTTGCTCTAAACAGAACTTTTTCAAACCATGGTCTGTATCACCTGTGGCAAAAGAAATAATTTTTGAAAGTATACTGACGTTACTTCCCCTATGGCTGGAAAACAACATACAAACAGGTAAGCTCTCAAAATAACCAGTTGGCGTAAATTAAGTCAGCGCTTTACTCCAAGTGCAGCAATTCTGCTGACTCTTCGAAGCATTTTCTAAAGTCAGTTCCTTTCTCAGAGTGTGGACACAGTGGCTTGGAACTGAAGCAGTGTAGTGACAAGAGGCTGGAAACAAACGCTTCCATTGTGCAGCTTGCCGAGACAAAAATGAGACTTTGACTCACAAACACAACACAGTCAGAGGCAGTGTAGAGGCCACAATGGGCCAACATGGAAACACAGACGACGTGAACACTTTCACTTTGACACACACTCTCAGAGTCCAACAGTCCCCCGGAATTACTGCCAACCAAGAAAATGATTTTTAAATCACTGTAACTTATATTCTGATTCTGGAATTCATGAATACTCAGGAAGATAGATTTGACTGGATGTTTTGCCCGGTTTGTTGTCTTTGCCAGCACTTTTTAAACATTAGAATCTTGCATTTCTCAACAGTTTGGGGACTCATGATTGCGGGAGGGCGCAGTTAGGGAGAATTTCAAAGTAACACAACTATGCGATGCAGTTGCTTACGAATTAAAAGTGTTCCTTTGGGTTTTATCATTTGTCTGAAAACTACAGAAGTGCCAGCATCTGCAAGCTCTGGCGCTCTATGGGCATAAAACGGTGACCTCACTTGAGCATTTAAAAAATCTATTTAATTCCCCTGAAGAACAGACAATGATAACTTTCTGTTACTCTGGGGAGAAGCAGATGGCTTTCTTCACCTTAACGGCCATAAAATTGGTGGGGAAAGTAATGCTGATCTTCACTAATGAAGGAAAATTCGTTTTGCAAATCCTGCTTTGAATGATTATTTTTTTCTGTTAAACTGAAAAGAGGCTTACCTCCTCAAATCTGTGAAAGAGAAGATTCACAGGCTCTACGGTGAGTGTATCAAATTCTCCCTAAGTACTGTACTGATGTCATGCACTGTGGCATTAGGCTAATTAGGCATTATGCCTGTTTTCAGTCCCATCTGTATTTTCACTCAGACAAATGGAATATGATAGCAATGAAACTAAGTGGTTCAATGCTTATCACAATAAAAATTTCCATTAGGAAAATATGTTTAAGAGTACTCAGGATACCTGAATTACTCTTAGGTCACTTACCAGAACATTGATGCTTCATTTCTAAGAGGCTCCATCGGAAGCGACTTCATAAAACTACCGCACAAAATGTGTCTAATGCAGCAGCATCCTGATGTCACCAGTGGCATAATTGGTACATTAACCCTGCCAAGCATTTAGTGAATTCTTGAAATTTTATCACTTGTTAGTCATGAAAACTGAGGGGGAAAAATATGTATATACCCAACTTGGCCTTCATCCCATGCAGTCTCACCATATCTTTGAGCTTGGCTGTTCTAAAGCATATTTCATTAATGTGACTCAAAGAAACCACACCTAAACCATGAGCGTCACAGACTCCCCCCTTGTTTCCATCCCGGTGAATTCACAGTGGAGTGGCCAAGGGATGATGGAAAAATTGGGGCAGCTACTGAATCCAAGAAAACATTATGCTTCAATGAGAAACGACAGGGAGCTGTAAGTAATTGCATTTTCCTGTGTTTTCTACATCTATCTCTTAGGCAATTGTGAAACATTCTATAGCACACCCAGAGAAAATAAGTAGCCCCCCAAATTTTATGTCAGTCAATAACAGTAATCTCCTTGAAAAGAGAAGGCCAGCAGAAGCTATTTATACAAATGCATGGAGTCCTCCTTCCTCACAGAACTTCCCAGAGATAGAACCAGTGTTGTACTCACTTCTGAATTACTGGGCCTTACATGCCTCGTATACAGTAGATGCTCAAGAAATGAAAGAATTAGGCTAAAAAACATATGCAGTCAACTAGGACATCTTGAATTGGGACATCACTGAGCTTAGAGACTAGGAATCAACACGACATGGTGGAAACTGCACAGGCCTGTGTTTGTATCCTGATTTTACCACTTCCTATCTGTATGGTATTGAATAAATATCTCAACCACTGCAGTGATTTCCTCCAAGACCATTAAAAAGAACATACGCAAAATGTAGAATTTGATAAATGGTAATTATTATGATACTATCACTTCCTGAAGTTATTTAGAGCATGCTAAGATTTAAGATGCATCATTATTCATATTCATAATAATAATATCTCACACTTGTAGGTATAAGGCACTTTTCTAAGCATCTCATAACTTTTATCGTGTTAACTCAATCAACAACCAAATGAAGTAGTAGTATCTCCATTTTATATCAGAAAAAACTGATGCTCATATTCCTAAGTACATTTACAAAATTAATTTGAATCTCAGAATCTAGTCCTCTAAAGGAAACAAAAAAACAGTTAAAAACCTTAAACATTTATTCAAAATGCAATTGACATGGCTATTTTTTAGATCTATTATCTATTTTAACGAATAATTTGTAAGAAAAAATACAAATAAGATACTTGAAGCTCAAGTAAATGCATGAAGATTGCATCTTTTCTCACCTTAAAGGCCACTGATGTGGCAACATTTGATAGTTGAATATGTGTTGTCAAACTGGGTTTTCAAAGATTGTAATTAAGCTCAAAACCACTTAAGCCCCATATCCTATGATCTCAGGGCACTAAGGGATTTTTTTTGAGGGAATTTAAAAAGTAAGTATGCTTTAAAGTTTAACCTCAATATACGCTTAGCAAACACATCAGTCACAGCCTCAACTCTGACCACATGAATACGGAGCACTGCTGTTTCCGAAGGCCAGCACACCACGGACCAGGGCTTGTAACTAGGACAACGTCAGCATTCATAGCAAGGCCACATCTTTGTAAAGCACTCTACAGTCACAAAGAGCTTTCAAGTACTTAACTTCAAAATTCTATGAGTCAGGTACTTGCTATGGTCCTTAAAAATTATAAAGCTGTCATTTGCTGAATTTCTACTATGAGCAAACATTATATTCATGTATACGCACATGCACGCACACACAGACTTCATTCTAATCCTACAACAACCTCATAAAGGAAATATTATTATCCCTAGCTTTCCTGTGAAGCAGCTGAGTCTGCCTGCCCAAGGGACTTGCTCAAGGTTAATAAAGACAGTCTGATTTCAAGAGCCAAATTTTCCTACCATGCCAGAGCTATTTCTCTTTTCCCAGCATATGATGCCAATAAAATGTTTGTGCAAATGACATTTATCTAAAAGCCTCTTCCATTTCCACCCCTTCATGACACCTGAAATCTAGAGGTTTTACTGGCCCAGAGAACACGTCTAGAACTCCCACATCGCATCTGAGTCTGCCCCCCCGGAGCTGCACACATTCCTCCCACCCAAACTCCCATCTTCCACCGCCACCATCAAAAACTATCTGCTCATCTCCATTCCTTTCAGCTTCTTTAAAATACAAATTATCCTTATAACACAAATGGATGCTAGCACATTTTATTTATCTGGAATAGTATATTCATTCATTCATTTAATTAACATTTATTGAGAACTCACTATGTAATACTTTCCAAAAACTAATGTTTAAATTCTAAGAACCAATGAAGCTATATTTATCATCTGACAAGTGTTTGGATGGCACTCAAAGTTCTCTATGTATAAAAACAGATAATGCTCACCAAATGTTTTAGTCTGTTTTAGTGCTATGCAAGTATTACTTCATTTAAAACAATGGCCTTATAAAACAGGTACTAATCATATCATTCCTATTTTATATATGAGAAAATTGAGGCATACTGGTGAGATACTGTCACAAAAATTATTTGGCTAATAAATAGCAGAATCATAGTTCTGCTTGACTAAGTTCTATCGTGAGGGCTGCTCCTCTTAATGAGCCATACCAGCTTGAGAGGTTTTTGTTTGTTTTTATAATTAAAGTATGTATACATTCTAATTTGCCTGTGATAATTCTGGGATTAGTCTATTTTCCCAGAATAAGTAATAGCACCCCACTTCACTCTCAAAAGTGTCCTTCTTTGAAGAATAAATTATAGTGTCATCCTATTTCCAATAAAAGAAGATAGTTAACTTGACATGGCTGGAAGAGAAAACAGCACAAGAATATTCTACAACAGTCATTAAGATACAAAGGGAATATGGAGAGGAAGGAAAAACAGAAAAACAGGTGTCAATAGACCTTGATTCAAGACCAGGTTCTGCTATAGTTAGTTACGTGGCATTGGCCAAGTTGTGTAACCTCTCTGAGTCTCAGCTAATATTCTCTGTAAAATAGAGTTTAAAACACCAGCTCCCATGGCTATGATGCAAAGATAAGATTATGCTGGAAAAGTACGTGGAACATGATAAGGTCTCAAAAAAAAAAGTACATGTTTAGTTATTCTTTGGAACAGTTTCTCTTATATTCCATGTGATTTTTCTACTACAAATGGAAAAGAATTCTTAGAAGAATTAAACAGGATTTGGATAGGAATTTAACATTAAGAGCCAAGAGAAATTTATACCGTTTATTCCTGCAATAATTTTTATTCTTCAGAGTTACAGTACTGGGAATTATTTATGAAAATGAATCTGTTACATAATGCACTCCTTGAAGGCCACACAATATTCTGAAGCCGGAATGTCCACTCATTGTAGGTGGTCTTACCATGTAGGCTGAAGTAGCAAAACCACACCACACTCTTGGATACATATTTTAATTCTAGAATCTGGGACTTCAAAGACTGAGGAGCCAAATTTCAAGACATCTTGAGGGAACAGGAAAGGAAATCCCAGAGCAGCAAGGTAAATGAAGTTCTTTCCCTTTCTCCCACTAGGAAAGAACAAAACTACTCTGCAAGGAATACTGGGTTTGTACCTCCTTGTACTATGTTTAAAAGAAGAAAGAAAGAATGGAGGGGACCTGAATGCATAAAAACCCACTAAATATGAGTTTAACATTTCTTAAGCCTATTATTTAGGAAAAAATATTTATTTCATCTTTGAAGTAGTCTCTCTTCATAGCGTGGCTTAGCTAGATAGCTGTGAGGCAAGATGCCAAAGAATCACATGTTTTCACCTAACAAACTATAAAAGAAGAAATAAGTTTAGAACAGCACTAAACTAAGAAAATATCACAGTCCCACCAACCTCTGGAACCCTGAATCCTTGAAGAATGTGGATTTATCCAGCATTGGCTATCATTATATTGGGGAGTGATTGTGTTTCTTTAAACTCAAATAATTCTTGTTATTACTTAATTCATGTAACTCCCTATGGATTCAGTAATTCCCTAACAACTGGGATGTGAAATAAAGGCCATAAACTTAGTTCTTTCCAAGGATAAATTAAAACATAAACTGACTGCATCATATTACTTACTAATAAATAAAGTATCATGGTGTACTTTCACTTCTCACGTTAATATTGTAAAAGAAGAAATAACTGGTTATTTTTTAAAAGGAAAAAAAGAAAAAAATCAGGAACCAAGCAAAAAAAAAAAAAAAGAAAGAAAGAAATATAAAAAAATAACACATCCCCGAAATCCAAAGTGTGATATCTAAAATACAGTTGAGGTAAGTGTTTACACTGTTCTATTCAGTGTAGCGCTACAGAATTATGGGCCCCACTGTACCTAGAAGGAGCAGGATGGAGCGCACATCTATAAATGTGTGCGACAGTCTATACAGTACTCTATTAAGAAGCAGCATCATGCATCACTCACTCCAAAGAGAAAAGCTAATATATTCCATGAAAGAGAAGACTGACAGTAGCCGCAGTGTACAAGTGAATTTATAGTTTATCTTCTTAAATGAGAACTTCGAGAGAAATAGCACTCAAAGAATTCAGGAACTAACTGACGTCGTTTCTATTTAACAAGCTTAAAAAACTGAGAAACTATTATTTTAAGGAAACCTTCATAAATTGAGATTTTACAGAGGAACATGTCATTCATAGGAGAGTTAGGAATTGCAATTCACATTTTTGTAACACCACTCAATATAAGTTAGTAGATAAATTTGTATCAGTCAAAGGAACCAAATAGAATGTGGAACTTATGCCCTGATTGTTTTTTGGTGTTTATTTTGCATTACTACTAACAAGTTTTCCAAAAACCCCACCAGAGTCAATAAGGTTCAGGGCACTGCGGTCAGCATTCTGAATCATCCTCTTCTTTGTTTGGCTATCCTGACATGATACATGTTGGTACCACAACAACGACAGCTGACAACTACTTTTCCTATTTGAAAAGACTTTGCCATTCAACTTGGACCAAAAACATTTGTCATGCTGTAGGCAGTGGATTAACTATAATCAGACCAGGCCAGGGGCTGTGCCAGTTCTAGGTTGAAAGAATCTGGAGGAACAAAGACTGGATTTATCTCTTTGAGCATTGTTAGTTTCTTTTTGAGGGGGTGGAAGGGTGAGAGGTTAGAAAACAGACAGGACTCTTTTTCTGTAAAGTTGAAAGAAAATTTCAAAATTAAAATTATTTAGAGCTATTTATTTTGCTAAAATTTTCCCCAAAAGAATGTTTTCATATTGAGTATCTATCTTAGTTACACTGTAAAACACAAACATTTGTTTAATCTCAGAATGCAAAAAAAAAAAAAACTTCCTCATACATTTTTGTTTAAAAAAAGTTTTATTAGTTATCCAAAATATCAACTTTTCCTGACTGTGAACCACTCTCTTTAACTTTCTGGAATTAATTTATTTTATCACATGTGATAATTAGATGAGTCTACAGGGTTCATTTTCACTTTAAAATATGAGGACATTAAACATTCTATTAACCACTGCCACTGTTTATATAACTAGCAATCCCCCATCCACTGACTTTTTTTAAATTTGTGAGTTGTTATTAAAGAGAGAATAAAATTACCATCAGTATGATATACATATAAAGCAAAAAAATCTACAGCTAAAAGCATCTTGTAAAGGAAATGAATATTTTATTTTTATTAAAATGTAGATGTCAGTTAATAGGCCTTATATTGCAATTGTCATTTCAGACAAAAATTATTTGAAACTCTGAAGATTTTTCTGGACACACTCAAATGGTTTAAAATAAATTATCATGAAATGCTAAAATGAGTACCATACTGGTGTTGTGTTAGTCGCTCTTTGATACCCATGGACAGTAGCCTGCCAGGCTCCACTGTCCATGGGATTTTCTAGGCAAGAATACTGTGGTGGATAGCCATTCCTCTCCCCAGGGGATCTTCCTGACTCAGAGATCAAACTTGGGTCTCTGGCATTGCAGGCAGATTCTTTACCACCCGGGCCACCAGAGAAGCCCATATATTTATCAAAGTTTGGCCAAATACCAGTAAATATAAGAAACTTAATAACTATTTATCAGCATTTACTATCTGCCACAAATTGCTGAAAATACTGGTGATAAAAACAAAGACTCTGTCTTCAAGGAGCTTACATTCTAAAGGAGAAGACAGAAGTAAATAAATTTATTCAACGTTTAGGATAAAAATAATTAGCAATTACATTTTCGGAAATACAATCCTTGACCTCAACCAAGAAAATAAAATATGCATGTAGATGGGTGCTGTTCAGTAGGTAAGCTGTATCCAACTCTGCAACCCAGGCTCCTCTGTCCTCTACTATCTCCCTGAGTCTGCTCAAATTCATGTCCATTGAGTCAGTGACGCTATCTAACCATCTCACCCTCTGCCATCCACTTCTCCTTTTACCTTCAATCTTTCTCAGCATCAGGGTCTCTTCCAATGAGTTGGCTTTTCACATAAAGTGGGTGAAGTACTAGAGCTTCTATAACAATCCTTCCAGTGAATATTCAGGGTTAATATCCTTTAGGATTCACTAGTTTGATCTCCCTGTTGTCCAAGGGACTCTCAAGGGTCTTCGCCAGCACTACAATTCAAAAGCATCCGTTCTTCAGCACTCAGCCTTCTTTATGGTCTAACTCTCACATCAGTATACGACAAGGTAACCATGATATAAGATAATCAGGTAGCGTGGAAGAGACACAAAGCAGTGAGAAGTCAAAAGAGAAATAAATTATTTCAAGTTGAAGGAATTTAGGGAAGCCTCTTGAAATTTTCCTACCATTTAAATAGAATCTTGAAGGATGTATTAAATACCAACTTTAAACATGGGAAAAGGCACTACAGATTTTTTGTGGGTTGGCGATAGCCGGGTTGTTTCAGGCTCTCTTTCTCTTGACTGCATTTCTTTCTTGATTATGGATCTTGTTCGTCTTTTCCACATAACTAGTAATATTTTTAATGTCTGGTGAACATTGTGGGTGATATATTGTAGGAAGTCTGGATTATGTCATCTTCATGTAAAGTATGTTGTACTTTGTTTCTGGAAGGCAGTTAAATTATTCACAAACACTTTTAGTCCCATAAGGATCCATTTTGCATTCTTTGTCAGGGCAAGTCTATGTTGAACTTAAACTTGAGTAGGGATAAGCCATAGCTCTTATCCCTGCTTCACGCACTCACTGAAGCATGGTCTTAGGGAATCTCAACTAAACACAAAGTGTCCAATGTGGTATCTCCATTCTCACTGGACCAGAACCTGAACACCTCCCAGCATAGTACAAGCTCTGTATTACATTCACCTCTCGGCCCTGCAGCAGGAGATTTCCGCTGGACCCCCTGGAATCTTGCCTTATACAGATGGAGGCTTGCCTTTGGTCCAGGATGCACGGTAAGTCCCCAGGAAGACTTCTATGACACTCCCCCAGAGTCCTGCCCTACAAAGCCCAGCTGCTCCAGCAGTTTCAAGCTCTCATCTCTGCCTTCTCAGCCCTATGAGACGGCGCTCCACGTGGCTCCACCTCCTTACGTCATGGCAGGAAAGTGTTCTCAGAAAGAAACCAGGGCCACCTCATCCCCATCCCTTTACATATCCAAAATATATTATCTTAGGAAAAAATTACTTCCTTAACTCAACAGAGAATAGACATATACCAAAATAAGCAGAATATTTTACTGTTATTGTTGTTAGCTTTTCTATAAAGAGCAGACTTGAGCATGACTATGGACAAGAATGCTCAAACTACTGCACAACTGCACTCATCTCACACGCTAGTAAAGCAATGCTCAAAATTCTGCAAGCCAGGCTTCAGCAATACGTGAACCGTGAACTTCCTCATATTCAAGCTGGTTTTAGAAAAGACAGAGGAACCAGAGATCAAATTGCCAACATCCGCTGGATTATGGAAAAAGCAAGAGAGTTCCAGAAAAACATCTATTTCTGCTTTATTGACTATGCCAAAGCCTTTGACTGTGTGGATCACAAAAACTGTGGAAAATTCTGAGAGAGATGGGAATACCAGACCACCTGACCTGCCTCTTGAGAAATCTGTATGCAGGTCAGGAAGCAGCAGTTAGAACTGGACATGGAACAACAGACTGGTTCCAAATAGGAAAAGGAGTACATCAAGGCTGTATATTGTCACCCTGCTTATTTAACTTATGTGCAGAGTACATCATGAGAAATGCTGGACTGGAAGAATTACAAGCTGGAATCAAGATTGCCGGGAGAAATATCAATAACCTCAGATATGCAGATGACACCACCCTTATGGCAGAAAGTGAAGAGGAACTAAAAAGCCTCTTGATGAAAGTGAAAGAGAAGAGTGAAAAAGTTGGCTTAAAGCTCAACATTCAGAAAACGAAGATCATGGCATCCGGTCCCATCACTTCATGGGAAATAGATGGGGAAACAGTGGAAACAGTGTCAGACTTTATTTTGGGGGGCTCCAAAATCACTGCAGATGGTGACTGCAGCCATGAAATTAAAAGACGCTTACTCCTTGGAAGAAAAGTTATGACCAACCTAGATACTATATTCAAAAGCAGAGACATTACTTTGCCGACTAAGGTACGTCTAGTCAAGGCTATGGTTTTTCCTGTGGTCATATATGGATGTGAGAGTTGGACTGTGAAGAAGGCTGAGTGCCGAAGAATTGATGCTTTTGAACTGTGGTGTTGGAGAAGACTCTTGAGAGTCCCTTGGACTGCAAGGAGATCCAACCAGTCCATTCTGAAGGAGATCAGCTCTGGGATTGCTTTGGAGGGAATGATGCTAAAGCTGAAGCTCCAGTACTTTGGCCATCTCATGCGAAGAGTTGGCTCATTGGAAAAGACTCTGATGCTGGGAGGGATTGGGGGCAGGAGGAGAAAGGGACAACCGAGGATGAGATGGCTGGATGGCATCACGGACTTGATGGACACTTGAGTCTGAGTGAACTCTGGGAGTTGGTGATGGACAGGGAGGCCTTGCGTGCTGCAATTCATGGGGTCGCAAAGAGTTAGACATGACTGAGCGACTGAACTGAACTGAACTGATGGACAAGAAAGGCAGTGGAAAAGATTAAGAAAGATGGGGGGAAAAGGATATTTGAGACCAAAGACTCAACAGTGCTTTAAAATTTAGTGAAAAAATAATAAATATTGTATTTTGACAAGAAACATGCCAATCTAGTAAGTATTTATCTTTTGTGTGCTTCCTACTATGCTGAGGGAAATTAGAGGGAGTATAATACATGATCTCTGGTCCAAAAATTTATAACCAAAAGAATCAAAGCTCACAGATCTGCAATAATAAAGGACTGACTCACACTAATCATAGGAATGACAGAGGATGAGATGGCTGGATGGCATCACTGATTCGATGGACATGAATCTGAGTGAACCCCTTGGAGCTGGTGATGGACAGGGAGGCCTGACGTGCTGCAATTCATGGAGTTGCAAAGAGTTGGACAGGACTGAGTGACTGAACTGAACTGAATCATAGGAAAGAGAACAAAGGTACTTAAAAGAATTTGAAGGCAAAGGAGACATCTGAGGGAAGCTGGGAACGTTACGAGGAAGAATAGAGGAATTAAGCTAATTCTGGATTAGGAGACACAAAGAGATTATTCCAGGCAAGAAAAAATATGAGCAAAAAAAGTGTAAGCAAATATAAACACAGTGTGTTTCTGTGATGCTGAAAGATCCTGATTAGGTCATGAAAAGGCAGTGTTGAGTAACTAGAATGAGGGCTAGATCAGGAATTGGCAAATGAGCCCAAGGGCGAAATCCAGCCACCCACATGTTTTTTAACAGATTGCAAGCCAAAAATAGTTTTTATATTTTTAAATGGTTGGGAAAAAATCTGAAGAAGAGGACTATATATGACATGTTAACATTATATGAAATTGAAATTTCAGTGCCCATAAGTAAAGTTTTATTGGAACACAACCATGCTGACTAGATCACATGTTGTCTGAGGCTGCTTTGGGTACGAGTAGAATTGAGTAGTAACCATATAATACACAAAGTCAAAACGACTTATTATCTGGCTCTTCACCAAAAGAGTTGCAACCCACAGGCAAAAAATAATGAAACTCCTAATCTATTCTATTAACCACAGAACAACAATTTTAACTATTTAGTCAAAAGAGGCCAGTTTGTTTCATTTTTGTGATAAGACTACTAGAGAGAATTTTAAAGACTACATATTTGGGACTTAGTTGGCAGTGCAGGGATTAAGACTTTGTGCTTCCAACACAAGGGACAAGGATTCAATTCCTAGTCAGGGAACATAGATCACACATGCTGTGTGACAAGGCCAAGAAAATAATTAAAAACTTTTAAAAGGCTTATAAATTTATATTCTATCTATCACTGCTTTGGAAACCTTTTATCAGAATTCCAAGTTTTTCTATAATTACCAAAAGTATTGATGAGTCTAAGTCACATTTTTATAGTTACTCAGGGGAATTTATGAAATGAGACCAAGTTTGATTGAACTGTTACAGAATCTTCTTGTTTTTTAAATCCCTATTGAAAATCACTCACAGTTTAAATTCACTTTCTTATCTCCTTATCTTGAACAAATCAGGTCCAAGTATTGACTGATAAATTGAAAAAGTTAGAATGGAGAAGCAGTTTAAAATATATATAATAACTTAAATACTTTAACTTAATTAAACGTCATCTATTCACCATTGTGTAAGGCCAAGAGCCCTGGTTTAATTTCATGACGGCAATATCTAGTTTTAAGTCTTCTTCCTTGCACACACCACAGCCTCAAAGGAGAGTCTACTACTTCAGATTTCAGTGTAAGTGGAGGGAAAGTGTCAAGCCAGATGTGTGACAATCTGAATACAGATCTTTCATGATCAAAGAGGAAATTCTCTCTAATCTTTTAGTTTTCGGGCCCACCTTGACTCACCTTTATTATCTTTCCAAAGCGTTCCACTTGTCATAAAATAACTTTTTTCAAATATGTTTCATCTGCTTTTGTAACACATATGCTTGCATAACTACAATCACAAATACAAACAGAAACACAAGTGACCGTGAGTACGCATACAACTCCCAGGTAGACCAGAGAGTGGTCTCTCACCACATGCGTTCAGCACATCATGGCCCCCTTCACCATATTCTCCAGGGAAAGGAGTATATAAATTAATCCAGCCTGGGGCTCCATGAGCACCTACTGTACTCTGCCACCAGCTAAGAAAGGCTTGCATCCTTTGTACAAGACACTGTTATTTTCATAGAATTTGTCTAGAAATATTTCATATTCTCAGATTTCCTAAAAAACCTAAAATATTTTCTGTTTATATTAAGTGATGAAATCAACAGAATCTAGGGGTTTCTTTGCTTTGCTTTGTTTTTTAATCTTTCAATTATTGATGCTTTACACCTAGTATTCTTGCTTAATTCTAATGTGGATAATTCCATGTTGCCTACATCAATTTTTCCAAAGTTTCAATTAGATATGGTATCCTTTGATTCTGATCCTAAATCAACATTCTTATTGTTTTAAACCATGGTCCAGCTGCCAAATTCCATTTACCAGATCAGGTTTCCAGCCATTCCAATTAGTAAACATCATTCAGAATCTGAAATGAAAAACACATTTTAAACTGCAAATGAATATTTCAGCAACTAAAAATTAATATTTTCTTCTTTTCTAACTAAGCTGGCAACCTTGACCCTAACATTGCTTGAAATTACTTTTGTACTTTTTCCCCTGTATGTGGGACTATAAAAACAATTCAAGGGTAAAAAGCTTAGAGGAAAAAATGTCTTTATTCACAACAGCTGATATTCAAATTTCATTAAACAAAAATAATATTAGCTAACTTTGTTCTGCATTTTCCAAGTCTCCTATAAATGTTATCATACTTTCATGAGTTAAAAAATAAAGGAAAGAAGTATACATTAGCTATTTTAAATTGTGCTATAGAATATATTTGATAACATAATAATTTATGATACAGTAGGTAAATAACACTTAAAATGTATATTTTCATTCTTATAAAGAAGAATGAGAATTCAGTTTATAAGAAAATAGTTAATAACACTGTAATTGTTAAAAAAAAAGAAAAACTATTTTTGTATGTTAGGCATAGTTATGATTTTTACTTTCTTTTTTACCTTATCTGTACATCTGATTTGGAGCTATTCCCCAAGAAACAAACCACTGGAGCTATTCTCCAGGGAAACACTGAATTATGCCATATTCCTCTCAGTCGAGGGCTTCGGGTGAAGGTGAAAAGGACTAAGATCCTTCCTAATTCATCAATCCTAACCTAATCCTAATTTATCAATCTCTTTGAGGAATTTATAGGGAAGTTACCAACCTCTAGTCTAATCAAACAGAGGAAAAGGAAAGAGGATCAGAGGATACAGATAGGGAATCCCCTGATCATATTTGTATGGGATAACTAAATGGAAGCAGCAAGTTTTATTTTCCTACTTCAATCAAAAACTACAAATCTCTCTTCAACCTATAAAGCTAACTTTTCTAATTACAGTCAGGAGCTAGTTTCCTGGAAGAAGATGATGATTTGCTGTTAGCATTTCACACTCTGCATAATGGGGTAAGCTTGCTATATCTCAGTCAATCTGGCAAACACATCCCTAAAACTCAAGAGCTATCTCATCACAACTGTTAATAGACAGAATTGTTTCCCTACACGATTAGGTTGCAACGCTCACGGACTTTGTAAACAACCAGTATATTAACTACAACAAAATAAAACGGGGTATTCTTTACCAGACCTGCACAAGCACTTTCCAGTAGAACTTTCTATAATGATGGAAACATTTAGAATTTCCCCAAAGAAGTAGAGAGAGATGATGTGAGAAGAAAGGGTTTGGAAGAAACTTTTAAGCATAATGGCTATGTTCACTATCTTGACTATGGTGATGGTTTCAGATTTATCTTAAATCTATCAAAGTGTATACTTTAAATATGTACTGCTGCTGCTGCTGCTGCTGCTGCTAAGTTGCTTCAGCCGTGTCCGACTCTGTGCAACCCCATACACAGCAGCCCACCAGGCTCCCCAGTCCCCACTGGAGTGGGTTGCCATTTCAAATACGTACAGTTTATTACATTTAAATTACACGTCTATAAAATCGTGTGTGTGTGTGTATCCCACTGTGCTAGAAACACATAGGATATATCCCTTCTATTAAAAAATTTATATGTCTAACTTTTCCCCTAACTTTCAACACAAACACACACACACAGAGAATTTTATATTTGGTGCCTCTGAGGTATCTTCACCTGGCTGATCTATCGCTACTTCAAACTCAGTATTTGCCAAACTCATTCCTGTCTTAAGGAAAGTTTCTCTTTCTCTCAGCAATTAAAGGGCTGCTTTAGGGTGTACAACTGGGGTCTCAATTCAAGAAGCTGATCTTTGTCGATCCAAGAATTCTGAAACGTCAGAATACAGACGAAAGTCCAGGGAAACCAGCACCAAGTACCTCCTAGCTGGAGACACTGAAGAGGGAAGTGGAACAAGGTCACACAGACTGGCTAAGTGCAAGGAATTCGAAACGTAATGGGAAACCACGGGGGGATTTAGGCAGAGATTTAAGTTTCAGAGCTCCCTTTGTAGTTGCTGTGTTTGTTTATACAGATAATACATTCCCATGGTTCAAGAGTGCAATACCTATTAAAATGTATACAGCAAAAAGCCTTCTGTATTAGTTTTCCATTGCTATGTAACAAATTACTCTAAAACTTAATGGCTTAGAATAATAAACAATTATTATTTCACAGTTTCTGTGGGTCAGAGATTGGACAGTGACTTGACTGGGTGGTTCTATCTCAGGGTCCCTGAGGAAGTTGCATCAAAACACAGGCTAGGACTCCAAGCATCTGAAGTTTGTTAGGACAGAGGATCTGTCTCCAGGAAGGGACCCACACATGGCTGCTGTCTGGAGGCCTCAGTTCTTCAACAGATGGACCTCTCTACAGGTATGGGGCTGTTTGAGGGGCCCCCACCAAGGCAGGTGGCTTCCTCTAGAGCTACTGATGCAACAGAACAAGATAGAAGCCACATATCTTTTATAACCCAGCCTTACAAGTTTTGGCAATGCCGTGCCCAGGAGCCAGCCCCATTCAGTGTGGGAGAGTATTACACAGGACGTAAATGTTAGGAGGTGGGAATCTTTAGAGACCGTTTTAGAAACTGGCTACCATAATCCTATCCATTCTATCTTTTATGCAACTTCCACCTTTTATTTTTCCAAATTTACCTTTCAAGTCCTATTTCAGAGCTGACATCTTTCCTGAACTTCTCATATTGGTCAGAAAATATAATCTCTCCTTCAACGAGTCCCCCTTAGTATTTTATGTCCAGAATGCCATTAAAAATAAGAGTCACTGAAAAAGGAGAAATCATGGAGAAAAGAACCAGTTTGGTTTGGAAAATGCTGAATTTGAAGTACTCAACTGATCAACCAGGTGAAGCTATCTCAGAAGCAGCAAATATATATTTCTGTGTCTATATGTCTGTGTATGTGCGTATCTAAAGTTAGGGGAAGGGTTAGACATATAGATTTGAAGTTACCAGTTTACATACAGATTTTGAAGTCACACACTTACAGGAAAAATCTGGAGTCACTAAGGTATGGAATAAGTGACAGGACAGTTGGCACCATGAGAATCCACTGAGTAAAATCCAAGGATGGTCATTTACTCATTCAAGAAATAATTTGCTATCAACCATAATGCATGAACGGTGGTGTTGGAGAAGACTGTTGAGAGTCCCTAGGACTGCAAGGAGATCCAACCAGTCCATTCTAAAGGAGATCAGCCCTGGGTTTTATGAATCCCTTTCATCTGTTTCGTGCTCAGTTTATATGTACTGGCTTTCTCTTTACTTAAACAACCAACATCTGAATAGCAACACAGGCAAAGGACTGACTATAGACATGCATGAGTGCGTGCTGAGTCACTTCAGTCGTGTCTGACTCTTCGTGACCCTACAGATCGTAGCCCACCAGGCTCCTCTGTCCATGGCATTCTCCAGGCAAGAATACTAGAAAGGGTTGCCTGGGATGCCCGTGCCCTCCTCCAGAGTATCTCACCGATCCAGGGATGGAAATCACGTCCCAGTGTCTCCTGCATTGGCAGGCAAGTTCTTTACCACTAGCGCCATCCAGGAAGCCCATACACATTCATGAAACCACTTTAAACTGTTGGAAAGACACTGAACACGCTACAGAAAAAAAAAAATTCCAAATATTCAAGGAGCATTTCACCTTTGCTTTAATGATAAATACAGGGGAAAAGGTAATTAGAGAGTTGAAACATAATTTCTCAGAAAGGGTTTCATTCGTCTAAGCATGTCTTCCCTAAAATTTTAAAAACAGACTAGTTATCCTGCCTGTCTCTCAGTTTTTCAATCCACACTTCAAACAATCATCCAACAAATATTTATTGAGCTGCTAAGTAGAAGGCACTATTCCATGCCCCAGAAATGCAGGAGATACTGTAATTATTCATTCCTGCTAAAAACTCCCACGGACTTCCTATTGATTACAAAGAAAGTCTATACTTACTGACAAGGCAATCATCATCTTTCATAATCACAGTCAAATTTGAGTCTAGGGTCATTTGTCACCATTACTTTAAGTCAGTGGTTATCAGTCATTTTAACCTTAGGACCCTCTCACAGTTACGAAAAGTTATGAAGAACATCAAAGAACTTTAGTTTATGAGTTATATCTATCCATATTTATCATATTCAAATTTAAAAACATGAACTCTAAAAATGTTTTTCAAATCATTTTGCACATGGACTGTTCTCTAAGATACACTGTATATTTTGCCATAAAACAAGTCATTAAATTTAAAAGAACTGAAAGTATATGAAGAATATTCTCCAACCACAAGAGAATGAAATTAGAAACCTATAACAGTGGAAAATATTAAAAAATTTTAAATATGTAGAAAATAAATAACACACTTCTAGTAACCAATGGGTCAAAGAAGAAATCACAAGGGTTATTAGATAATACTTTGAGATGAATTAACATGAAAACACAACATAACAAAACTTATGGATTGGAATGATAGCAGGGGGGAAATTATAACTGTATACATGCATGTTAAAAATATTTCAAATCAAAAATCTAATGTTTCACTTTAAGAAACTAGAAAAAGAAGAGCAGAATAAACCAAAAGCAAACAGAAAGAAGGAAAAAATAAAGACTGGAGAATAACTAAGCAAAACAGACAACAGAAAAAATAAAAAAACACAAAAGTTGGTTCTTTGAAAAGATCAACAAACTGACAAATTTTAATTGGATTGACCAAGAAAAAAAAAAGGATTCTCAAATTACTAAAATCAGGAATAAAAAAGGAGGATTAAAAAAAAAAAGGAGTATCCAAAATGCCAAAACAGTACTGAAAAAGAACATGGTTTAGAGGGGACTGCAAGGAGATCGAACCTGTCAGTCCTAAAGGAAATCAGTCTTGAATATTCATTGGAAAGACTGATGCTGAAGCTGAAACTCTAATATTTTGGCCACCTGATGCAAAGAACTGACTCATTGGAAAAGACCCTGATGCTGGGAAAGATTGAAGGTGGGAGAAGGAGACGACAGAGGATGAGATGGTTGGATGGCATCACCTACACGATGGACATGAGTTTGAGTAGGCTCCAGGAGTTAGTGATGGACATGGAAGCCGGGTGTGCTGAAGTCCGTGGGATTGCAAAGCGTCGGACACAACTGAGAGACTGAACTGAACTGAACTGAAGGGAGTGGGAGAGGGGAGTGACTGCTAACAGGTACAGAGTTTTCAGATATAGAGTTTCCTTTGGGGGTGATTAAAATGTTATAATGGAATTAAATAGAGTTATTTGCACAACTCTGTGAATATGCTTTAAAAAATACACTGCTTTAAAATTGTGAATTTTACGGTATACATATTATAACTCAATTTTTTTAAAAAACCGAATTTATACAAAAAGTAATGCAAAAAAAGAAGAAAAACAGCAAAAATAACAAATTAAGATCATTCACCAGAAAAATGCTCCCCAAAACAGACAAGATTTAATCAAAAATATTAATATGCTTTTTAAACTTTTAGAAGTAATTGCATTAAAAAAAAAAAGAGCACAAACTAAAAATACAAGTACTTAGGGAAGATAAGGAGATATCAATACTTTCAAAGGAGATAAAACATGAGCTGGTAGAAATCAAGAAAAAATTAAAAGCCCTCTGGAGTTCCCTAGTGGCCTAGTAGTTAGGATTCCAGACTTTCACTGCCAGGGCCCAGGGTTCAATCCCTGGTCAGTGAACTGAGATCCCCGTCAGGGAACTGAGATCCCACAAGCTGTGTTGCTGCTGCTGCTAAGTCGCTTCAGTCATGTCTGACTCTGTGCGATCCCACAGACGGCAGCCCACCAGGCTCCCCCATCCTTGGGATTCTCCAGGCAAGAACACTGGAGTGGGTTGCCATTTCCTTCTCCAATGCATGAAAGTGAAAAGTGAAAGTGAAATCGCTCAATCGTGTCCAACTCTTAGCGACCCCATGGACTGCAGCCCACCAGGCTCCTCCGTCCATGGGATTTTCCAGGCAAGAGTACTGGAGTGGGGTCACAAGCTGTGTAACAGAACTCAAAAAAGGAAATCATTATAGAAGCAGAAAAATGGGGACATTACAGAGAAAACATAAGATTTTTTAGAGTATAATAAAGGAGAACTTAGAAATCCAGTATAGCATAAATCTAGAAAATAGCTAGACCTATAGAAATACAAATAATTTTATACTGTATGGAAAAGTAATTTGAAGTAATTACACAAACTTAGATGTATTTACAATTTGGGGCAAGCTTTGATACAAGGAAGTAACTCTTCTGACACAGACCAAGACTGATAAACTACCACAAAAGTTTATCAGCAGACAATGTAGAATTGTTAGGGAAAAGGAAAAGACCATAGTTTCCACTAGATATAATTGACTTTTGTTGTTTATTTATAGTAGCTTTATTCATTATCACCACAAAATAGAAGCAACCAAGATGTCTTTTAGTAGGTAGATGGATAATAGACATAAGCTACTTATGAAAAAGTTAAGAATTTAACGTTGGGACCACAACATAAAGCTTCCATATCTTTAAAAAATAATAATAAACATGAAGAAAAACATGTAAAAAGTTTACACCAGTGTTAACATCAAAAATTAACTTAATTTCTGGGTGGTTGGATAATAAATGAACTTTATTATCTTCATTTTGCTTGTGTATTTTAAATATTTTATTAATATCAATTTTCTGTAATAACTAAATTTAAAAAGTATAAACAAGAACAATGATATATATTGTGTGCTATATAAATATAATTATGTACCTGAAGAGTATTCTGCTTCTTATCATTATTCTTCTGCAGTTTGGGTTTAGTAACTCTGTCTTTTTATTGTCATTATATAATCTCATATAAATTGTTCCCTTAGGTACGTGGACTAAGACCTTAACTAGACCTCTGCACAGTAAAGATTTTGATGTTCTTACCAGCAGCTGGATAAGCAGCACTATTGAAGCATGCTGCTTAAGGATTTTTCCTGTCTAGGATTTACAGGAGGTACAGCAGATGGTGACTGCAGCCATGAAATTAAAAGACGCTTACTCCTTGGAAGGAAAGTTATGACCAACCTAGATAGCATATTCAAAAGCAGAGACATTACATTGCCTACAAAGGTCCATCTAGTCAAGGCTATGGTTTTTCCTGTGGTCATGTATGGATGTGAGAGTTGGACTGTGAAGAAGACAGAGCGCCAAAGAATTGATGCTTTTGAACTGTGGTGTTTGAGAAGACTCTTGAGAGTCCCTTGGACTGCAAGGAGATCCAACCAGTCCATTCTGAAGGAGATCAGCCCTGGGATTTCTTTGGAAGGAATAATGCTGAAGCTGAAGCTCCAGTACTTTGACCACCTCAGGCGAAGAGTTGACTCATTGGAAAAGACTCTGATGCTGGGAGGGATTGGGGGCAGGAGAAAAAGGGGATGACAGAGGATGAGATGGCTGGATGGCATCACCAACTCGATGGACGTGAGTCTGAGTGAACTCCGGGAGATGGTGATAGACAAGGAGGCCTGGCGTACTGCAATTCATGGGGTCACAAAGAGTCGGGCACGACGGAGTGATTGAACTGAACTGAACTGAACTGAAGAGGACATAAATTATAGTCACAAAGTATGCCCAATAACAAATAATTAAGAATATTTAGTTCTCCAAAAGATAATTTTTCCTTGCTGTAGCATATATCATACCCCAATTTAAAAACAATTACGGGTAGTATTTCTTTAAGAAAAACAGTAGTGCTGACTTTTTAAAACAAAATGCTTCATAAATGTAGCAAAATGATTCACCAAACAATCAAGCAAAGTCAAAAGTGTGCGTGTGTACATATATGTACACACATATATGTGTATTAGTTAATCAGTAAATTAAATTAATAAATTAGTTATTAGTTCAGTTGAGTTCAGTTCAGTCGCTCAGTCGTGTCCGACTCTTTGCGACCCCATGAATCGCAGCACGCCAGGCCTCCCTGTCTATCACCAACTCCTGGAGTTCACTCAGACTCGCATCCATCGGGTCACTGATGCCATCCAGCCATCTCATCCTCAGTCGTCCCCTTTTTCTCCTGCCCCCAATCCCTCCCAGCATCAAAGTCTTTTCCAATGAGTCAACTCTTCGCATGAGGTGGCCAAAGTACTGGAGTTTTAGCTTCAGCATCATTCCTTCCAAAGAAATCCCAGGGCTGATCTCCTTCAGAATGGACTGGTTGGATCTCCTTGCAGTCCAAGGGACTCTCAAGAGTCTTCTCAAACACCACAGTTCAAAAGCATCAATTCTTTGGCGCTCTGTCTTCTTCACAGTCCAACTCTCACATCCATACATGACTACTAGAAAAACCATAGCCTTGACTAGACGGACCTTGTCATCAAAGTAACGTCTCTGCTTTTGAATATGCTATCTAGGTTGGTCATAACTTTTCTTCCAAGGAGTAAGCATCTTTTAATTTCATGGCTGCAGTCACCATCTGCAGTGATTCCCACAGAACACTATTCAACAACTGAAATGCACATTGCTATGGAAAAATAACAGAGTAATTAATTTCTTTAAAACTTGGAGCAATGACTTTTTTGGAATGAATACATAAGAAATCTAGTGGACCATCCTCTGCCAGTAATAGATGTTTTTAAAACTGCAAGGAAATTTGTGAAACATCCATCTTCAATGTTTCAAGTATATATGTCAGAAAATAAATCTTAGGTAACTGAAAATATCTATATTTTTAAGGTTATGGTATAAAATGAAATTAGACACCTTGTAGTGTTTTCTATCATTACACCTTTTATGAATTCTAACTGCACCAAAACTTCATTCTATTGACTCTGTTCCCCAACTCCACACCACATTATGCTTTGCCCTCATCATTCTGTAAGCAGTTCAATCATCTGTTTTTCATGGGTGAACCTAGCAGTACCTACAGTGAGATTACTGCCACAAAACACACCCTTTTTATGTAACACAGTAATGTTATACTTGGGCTTTTCTAAAGGCTCAGACAGTAAAGGACCTGCATGCAATGCAGGAGATATGGGTTCAATTCCTGGATCAGGAAGATCCCCTGGAGAAGGCAATGGCTACCCACTTCAGTATTCTTGCCCAGAGAATTCCATAGACAGAGGAGCTTGGACAGCTACAGTTCATGAGGTCACAAAGTGTCGGACATGACTGAGCAACTAACACGCGTGCAGGCACAAACACACGCGATATTATACTTATACCCCAGTATCTTTCAAAAAGAGATTTTTAACCATTTTTTAAATTGGGCTTCCCTTATGGCTCAGGTGGTAAAGAATCTGCCTGCAATGTGGGAGACCCGGGTTTGATCCCTGGGTTGTGAAGATTGAAAGATAGTTAATTTACAATGTTGTGTTAGTTTCAGATGTACAGCAAAGTGAATCAGTTATATACATACATATATATTCTCTCACAGATTCAAAGAGATTAAAAAAAAAACAAATTTGAGTTAAAAACAGTACACAAACATTCCCATTGAGACCTTCTACAGTTGTGAGTTTGGTATACACCAAAACTCATTGTAATTGCAAGTTACAGAGGTTTCAAAATTTTTGAGAAAACAAAAGATGGGAAGGTTAATTTCTTTACTGTAATTTTTAAACTCTCTACATTAAGTTTCAGGACTGTTTACAAAGCTTTGGGGAGATTATGACTCAAAATGCTGAGCCACAGGTCTCCCCGTTACTTTGGCAGCAAGTGAAGTCACCTGTACCATTGGGTGGATCAGAGTCATCATCACACACAGGTCTTAGCAAATGCCATTCCTAAGGCTACCGAATCCCCAGGTTACTCCTAATAGTCCCTCAAAATAAAGGGTCATCAGCATAGAACCTAGTTGCTTTTATATAATTTCAAAATATAGCATGAGCTAATGAATCACTTTTGACCATGTACACAAGAAAAAAGTCTTAGAGGTGTAGGCTCAAAACCCTAATAAAAGTTATTGCTTGCTTGCCTTTTTTTTTTTTTTTTACCAGCAGTAAATAATGTCAACAGTCACAAAGAATTAACCTATAAAATCAGCCCATAATGCAGCCTCTTCTTAGAGACAGAGTAGCAGAAGTTCAACACAGGGAATGTCATATCTCCTGTTCCCGGGGCCTTGATCAGTGCCTGATACATAATAAGTGGCAGTCTCTGAGATCATTAACACTCGGACATCTCATTTAAGATATGAACATACCTGAAGTAAGAATGTGCTATGTGCTATTTCAAATTAGAATTCATAAATAGTGGAAAAACAAAAGGAAAGTCATCAGTGCAGATGTTGGCAACGCCCATCTTAAAAAAAAAATCTTTAAAAATCCTTATCAATATGTTAATTAACTAGAAAGAAGTTCCCTTTCACAATGTATATGTATATCAGATCACCAAGATGTACACTTTAAATATTCCACCATTTTCTATGTTGATTCTACCTAGGTTTAAAAAATCCTTACCATTTAATGAAAACGTTATTGGTCTTTCCCAAAATGTAATAATATCACAATAATGGGACAGCACTGAGAATCAGTGATGTATCTGATTAAAGGATATTTTGATTCCACCTGGAACAAAATCTTTCTTGAATGCTAAATGGATGCTAATACTCATTTCTTAACCAGAATCCTTATTTTAGGTCTTCCCTATACTTTGGCCACCTCATGCGAAGAGTTGACTCGTTTGAAAAGACCCTGATGCTGGGAAAGACTGAGGGCAGGAGGAGAAGGGGACGACAGTAGATGAGATGGTTTGGATGGCATCACTGAGTCAATGGACATGATTCTGGGTAAACTCCAGGAGTTGGTGATGGACAAGCAGGCCTGGCATGCTGCAGTCCATGGGGTTGCAAACAGTCGGACGTGACTGAGCGACTGAACTAAACTGAACTGAATTCCTTTAAAAACAGTATTTCATCATATAGTATTTGACCCTCCTTTGTTTACAAGTATTTGATTTTTTTCCTTACAATACAAAAAATAGTCATCACTACATGAAAAATATATAAAGATACCCCAAAGTTAGACATTTTCCCCAAAATTGTGCAGTGCAAGAGTGAAAAATAAGAAAAACAAAATTTTCTAACCTTTCAGATAATGCTGAAATCTTGGGCCACTGAATTTATTATACCTTACATAAAATTACAAATTATTTAATTAGGACATAATACATGACCATTAATATTTTTTAATGATACTATTTGAAAGATAAAAAAACTAAACCATCAATATTTCTACTACCCAAACATAGCCACTCTTCCTCCTAGCCTTTTTCTTTATTGAAACATTTGTTATATTTTCATAGTTACACTCACATTATGTAGAAATTATTGTCTAAGTCATTTTTTTAAATGAAAAAGCATATTTTTGGAGGGAAGAGGTAGTTTGCTAACCTTTTGTTCCAGGAATAAAACATAAACATAAATTAGAAGAAATTACAAAATGGCAAAACATTTAATAGATTCCAAAATCTTTGCTTTATTACTAAAGGTACACATGATAATTTATGTATAAAAACTGTATTTATTTGAAAATTCATGTTCTGGAATTTCCTGAATCCTCTAGAGTAAATGGTTTTCATTTAATTTTTTTATTCATAGGAAAAACATTTATCTCATGCCTTATGAATGTTTTCCAAATCAAATATATAAAATAATTGCAAAGAAATAAATTAGTTAATCTAACAATATGATTAGGTCATAAGACTTCACATTTGAGTATTTGATTGACTAATTTCATTGCCATCTACTTTGAGGAGAAATAACCCTTCTCAAAGGAATCAGACTCAAAGCAGAGTCCATAAACATTTTCCCCACTAGTTTTGTTTCTGAGCTTTTTTTAAAATTCCATAAAAACAACTGGGACTCTGGAATACAGCTGCCCTTGTTAGCATTCCAAAAATTAAACCTCCGATCTGCTTTGGCCAGGAACACTCTAGAAATAATGAAGTCCAGCTTTCACATGGAAGATTAGCATGTTTAAAAACATAGCTTAGAACTGCTTTCATTGGACAAACCATCTGTATCTCTATGAAATCAAAAAGTAATCATCAGATGTTAAAAAAATAATGAAATAAATTTACTCCAAGAGGAGGAATCCTTCCTTACATTTGTCAAGCACCATTGTATTAAGCCTCTTTGTTCCTGTTTTTTATATTGAGAGCTCAGCAGTTTAATGACAGTGGTGGAGGGGACGATGCTCCCTAACTTTTACTGGGCGCTGAGCAAATGCCAGATATTCTCTTTCCAACCTTTCTTTCATCTTCACTACCACCCCCAGTGAAACTAGACCCCCTAAAACTCAGCTCCTCTGTCAAATTAATAATTAACCTCTCTACCCCAGTCTTTTCCTTTCTTGTCCCACAGCTGTTCCCCTTCAAAATTGAGGAGTATCAAAGAAAAGGGGGATTGAAACGGAGCAGGATCTCACAAGGCCCTTCCAGGTACAAAATCCCTTTTGTGCCCCCCTGTTCTTTTTCTAGAAAAAAAAGGGGGGGTGGCTTTAGACTCCTAGGCCTTCCCTGAGTTCCAAAGAGCAGGATTAAGCAGTTAATGATTAGGACAACAGTCACAAAACTCCTAACTCCCCCTGAAGGGAGATAGATCTGATGAATATCAGAGTTGTTCTGCAGAAACTGAGGACCCCCACCCACCCCGGTGAAGGATGGTGACTGCATTCTGACTACAAACACCTCAGACTGGCTGGAACCAGGAGGCTGAGATTCCGGATACATCACTCCACCGCCTCACCACCACCTACCAATCAGAAGAATGTCCATGAGTCGCTCACACATCCTATGACCCTCTCCTCTAACACTATCTTTAAAAACCCTTTCCTGAAAGCTAGAGTTTGGATCTTTTGAGCACAAGCTGCCTGTTCTCCTTGCTTGGTCCTGTAATAAATCTCTGCTCCAAACGCAGACATTCCAGTTTGTTGGATCTCACTGTGTACCAGGAACACAAGCCTGGGTTTGACAACACGAGGAGTATTATTAACCTTCACCATTTTAGATGAGGAAAATGAAGCAGATAAGCTAAATAACTTGCTCCAGTCACTTAGTAACTTGCCCCAGTCACTCTAGATTTGACTCTGGATTTGAACTCAGCGCTGAGTTCTCAATGCTTTTACAGAAAAAGGAAAATTTTCTTTATGTTCTCCATGTAGCTTTGACTACTACCCCCCTATTCTTTCCTCTTTCTCTCAGCACCTTTTTGTTTGCTTGTTTTGAACAAAGAATTATCTCAATGCACATTTATAATACAATGTTGCCAACAGGAAAGAGCTCCATTTTAAAACATCATACCAATACAATATTGTAATTAGCCTCCAATTAAAATAAATTTATATTTTAAAAAAAAAGAAAAGAAAAGAAAAAAAAAGATTAGAAGCCTCATCATGTCCCTTGGGACACAGATCATGTCCCTGAATTTTATTTAATCCTCTTATTAACTCTTTACTTACCCCATTTTAGACATAAACTCAAGTAGCTCCCCTCAAAGCAGCTATTCAGTAGCTATGAAGTTGAGATTTTGTACAGCTGAATTTGAAACCCACCTATTGTTTGCTTCAGAGTCCATGTGCTTTAAGAGGCTAAAATATGTAGGCTACCATGCCTGCAGTAAAGAGCATATTTAAGACAACCCTCAGTAAACCACATGTTTAGTTTGGGTCTCAATCTAAATCCTTGTTAGTCAAATATGATCAGCCTTTGGGAGAATCCTAAATTCCTCAGAAATAGATTTAAAAGTTCCAAATTTCAAGGAATTCCAACCTAATTAGAAGTCCATATGCAATTTCAACCTTTCCTTTTCCCAAGAAGACAGAAATCCAAGAGCTTGAGTGTAGCCCAGCTAATTAGGTCTTTGTCAAACAATAGCCCTTTTCTTTATATCTGTGGCTTCTCACCCAGATGATAAAAAGCTATTTCAGCTCAAGACTTTTACTTAATTGGTTTGCACCCTCCCAGGGACCTCCTGGGCTCCTCCTGCATATCCCCACATCAGAGTGTAGGAAGAGTTCTCTGCCTGCCAGCAAAGCACAGTTCTTCTAAGATTTATGCCTGGCTTTCATGTTCAGCCACTGAATTAAATCGAAAGGCTTTGCTCCTATTGCTGCAACTACCTTCCCTAAGGAAAGCACCGCTTTGGAAACTTGGGCATGTCAAAGGAAGTTTGTTTACCATTAGAAAAGTCCGGCAGAATTAACAGTGCAGCAATTCTTTTGTAGCCTTTGCCAGCCCCTATGGCTCAGGACCCCAGATCACAATAGCCCCAGTCACCCAAACTTGGAAGGCAAAACTCACATTGAAAAACTAGCTGTTGTAAAATCTTTTCACTCAAAAGTGTTCACTTTTTTAAGATTCCACTGATACTTATTAAACCCACAAAACTAAAGAAGCTCCTAATTTGGCAACTATTGCCTTATGTTGTAACTATATGGTATATGTAAACTACACAATTTTAGACCTAAAGATACAGTAATTATTTTCTCAAAATGCTTCATTTTTCCAGAAACTTAAGGCCCAGAGGGTTCAAGTGTCTTTTCCATTAGCAGCAGGGTGGGTCCAAAACCCAGATCTTCTCAATTATTTCTTAGTGTTCAAATTAAAACTTAAAAAAAAAAAAAAAAGGAAGAAAAAAACCCTCTGTTAAAAACTTGAGTCACAAGTTTAAATGGTAAATCTGACTCCAAGAGACTGTGGGAGGAGAGGGTGACTGAGAAAAGAAGCACAGTCAATGGCACTGAATCAAATAAATGTTTTATTCTCCGAGTGCTACGACACTGTAAGAAAGAAACGCTGACACAAATCTTACTTTCACTACAGCTCTTTTCCCCACAGAATGGACCAGATTTGCTGGGATGTGCCACCCAAAGGATACACGTGCTCAGTCGTGTCCAGCTCTTTTGTGACCCCACCAGTTTCCTCTGTCCATGGGAATTCTCCAGGCAAGAATACTAGAATGGGGAGCCAGGGATCGAACCCGCATCTCCAGTGACTCCTGTAACGACAGGCAGACTTCACCAGCGGGCCGCCTGGGAAGCCCACACCACCGAATGGATGTACAGAATAGTATTCTGCATCCTGCAGAGAGTGGTCAGCCCATGATTAGCAGATTAGCCTGTGTATTCCCAGCTGTTAGGGAACGAACACCATGGAAACCAGGGCAAACTTAGTACTAAAATTTCATCTGTTCAGGTTTTTGCTTTTCTTTCTGTCAAGCAATCAAGATCATCAGTTCAGGAGAGTGCTAGCTCTTAGCCACCAAATGCAAGTCAGCCAGGTGAGAGGGAACTCCAGAAAGGGCTTGTGGCCAGGCAGGGTGGTCACAGATGAGGAGTGCTGCAACTGCCACCACGCTGACCCACGAGCACACACACTGGATCCT
Organism: Capricornis sumatraensis; assembly: GCF_032405125.1. NCBI lineage: Eukaryota > Metazoa > Chordata > Mammalia > Artiodactyla > Bovidae > Capricornis > Capricornis sumatraensis. The sequence goes on from NC_091075.1 coordinate 15,549,611, forward strand.
CAGCAGAGACTTTCCGAACAAGACCTCAGGCAGCAGAACAAAAATCCCCGGCTTCCTGCCATACAAGCTGGCAGCAAATGAGAGACGATAGGAGAGACAAACATGGGCCAAGACAGCTCCCTTGAGGGCTGAAGCCTTCCTAGACATGAGGAGGAGGAGCCTGCTGAGGCCAGATAAAACCCAGAGAGACCAACATCTATCTGGACCCAGCTGCCCTTACTCTTTCCCAAATCCAGAAAGCATAAAAGAAGAGTACCAGGAGTGTAAAAGGCATGGTGCTTTAATGTAGATACTGAAACAAATGCTTGTAATTATCTTATCCAAAAGTATAATGCTTTGAGAAAATGCTTTGTGCTCAGAAAACCCCTAAGTTCTCTCTTTAGCTTTGCCCAAGAACTATTTAGCCCAGCGATTATACAGCCCTCAGCCAAGACATACTCGGTTGTCATTTTACTTCAAAGACTTCAGGGTAGGCGGTGGGATAATGCAGTTGTACACTGAAGCGACTTAGCATGCAAACACGCAAACTGATTCTAATCCACACTCTGAGGGCAGCTAAGCCACATTTCCTAGGGGTCGTTTCCTGCACTGGAGAAACCCTCACCAAGAGTCAACATTCCCAAGGTTGTTTGGGGAAACACTTAAGCATCTCCATCTGAATCTATGCAAGAGGCATCATAAATGAACACAAAGGCCTTCGATACAACCTGTTATTGGTGAACTGCGTGGTGCTCAGGCAATGGGGACGGGCTGGAAATGTGGGATGGACAGTCCTACCCTATAGAGCCGAGCACCTGTCTAGCCTAGCGGCATAGAAATTATGAGGTGGCTCTTATAAGCAGAACCTCACGTGTTCCTGCATCTGTCACATAACAGAGAATTCTGTCACCTGTGCCAACTACACGGGCAGGAACGCTGCTGCCAGACCAGCATAACACTGCCTCAGACAGAACTCGTATGTCGGTGACTGCAGGAAATCACGGAAGAGTGGAGAACAGCAGCTGCATTTCAGGTTGTGTGGCTGCTTCTGTACTTGCCAGCTGCTGAATGTGTGTTCACAGAACAGAGTTTGGTCTGAACATGCTCTCACTGTATCGCATCACGTGGTAGTGATGCTGTAGATGGGAGAGAAGACAGTTTTCACTCGTTTCCTCTGCTCGCAGGAACTGCTCTCTGCACAAAAAGAGCCTGAGAACTCTGACTGGCCATACCGCAAGAGAGAGGCACCACTGAAGCCACCACCGCCCACCTCAAAATTAAGTGGGAAATTTCCCACACGTATGTCCCCCTCTAAAACAAAATCCTATAAAAGCTATGAAGTGACATTACTTCTATAACTCCCAAGTGTGTTAGCAGCATGGTAAAACAGTACAGACAAGAATGCCATATACAAGTGATGTGTGGTGATGGTGGGTGTACTCGGATTGATCCCACTAATCGCTGACAAGATAACCATCGTGGGATTTTAGGATGACTGGAGGCATGGCCTCTGAAGGTTGAGTCAACTGTGAAAACTTACAGTAGATAGGATCCATCAGGCCCTTTGCTTTGTGTTTTGTCTTTAGGCCTTGTCAGCTTATATATCAAGTTTTCTTGCTGTTTTTCACCAGAAAAAAAAAAAAAATTATGCAGAGTATTTTGCTGCCAGTGTGGCAATCTACTGAAAATATTTGTGCATGTGTATTAATATACTTCAGAAGTGGCTGATTAGCATTTGCAGTGCATAATCATGAAGCAATATTCCAGGTCAAAAAAAGAGAAACTTTCAAAGGAGACAACATAAGACGGTAAATATTCTCTAAATCATCTTTGTCTTCAAAGATGTTACTCACAGTCATGGTCCCAAACAAAATCCTTAAGCCAAGCTGGTCTTCTTTTCTAATTTTCCCTCTGTTTCAATCAACACAAGAACTAAGATGGAGCATGAAGAATAGAATCCTCCTGAGAAAATAAGGGACCTTGACATCATTCCCCTAAATTTTGACATTACCACTCTTATGATTAGAAACAACTTTAGAGTCAAGCACATCTGAGCTCAAATTTCCCTTCTTTCATTATAGGTACCTAACTTCTCTGAACTATGATTCCTCATCCATCAATCAAAATACATTTAATAATACTAAACTGCAATGTGGTTATAAGGACTTAGAAAGATAATATATAAAGAGCACCTGAAAGAATGCCTAGCACATAATCTGTGCTCAATATATGACAGTTTTATTATTTTTCTTATTGACCTTATTTTTGTGAGCAATAATATTATCACTCATTAGGAGCCTGTGTCCATAAAAATGCTTCCTCTTAACAAGAGATCCTAGAATGAAGGAAGCAGTGATACTTATAAATAATTCATGAAATTTCCATGAAATAGTAGTCATCTTCACTGCCTGGAAGTGAGAAATAAATTAAAATTCTGATTTTCTTCACAATGTGATAAGAACACAAAGGAGATCAAACTATCCTGTCATAAAATATGCCACTTTTGTATAAAAATTGTCTTGAGCTGAAAGCAGTTAAACAACAGCAAATATGGGATGTAGAAAGAGATCTCTGCCCTCACTTTATTTGCCTAAAAGTGGAACATAAGTTTCCCTTTGGGAAGGTGTTCTCCCCTCCCTCTGCCATACCAGGAAATGGAAAACAAGCATTATTACTGCAGACAGAAAGATGTTAACACCAAGACTGATCTGCACAAACAAGCCTTACTAAAGCCTTTATCTTTCATTGTTCTTGCTCTCTGGTTGCTAAGTCACATGTTACTTTTTTGTGATCGCACGGACTATAGCCCACCAGGCTCCTCTGTCCATGGGATTCTCCAGGCAAGAATACTGGAGTAGGTTGCCATTTCGTTCTCCAGGGTATCTTCCCAACCCAGGATTGAACCCATATCTCCTGTGTCTCCTGCACTGACAGGCAGGTTCTTTACCACTGAGCCACCAGGGAAGCCCATTTATATTCCATTATTTCCACCCCACCCCCGCCACAGTACATATTTACTCTCCCACAAAACACGGTCCATAGAAACCCAAAGCCTTTTTCCTTCACTTAATCAATTCTCCACAATTTATTGCGCTTTGTGAAAACGGTATATGAGGCTAAGTGCTTCTTTAAATTTTTGTTTTCTTTCTATAAGGGGCTCTGTGTCCTAAAATTAAAACATTAACACCAAATAAAATGTATATGTTTTTTCTCCTGTTAATTGTTTTGTCAGTTTTAGTCTAATTTGAACATCCCAATAACCGAAGGAAGAGGGTTTTCTTTCTCTACAAATTCATATATGGTTTGAAACTAGGAAGTACTCATTTTAATTTTAGGGGAGACAAGTAAATATTAATAAATCACTTGAAAGAGCACTTAGTGCTATTCCTTTTGAGTTAGATCTTTGCTACAAATCCAAAAACTAACAGAATCTGTCACCTGGGAGGTTGACAGAAATGCAAAATTTCAGACCCTACTCCAGACCTATGGAATCAGAATCTGCATCTTAACAACATCCAGGTGATGTGTATAGACACTAAAGTTTGAGGGACACTGGACCTCTAACTATCCTTTGTTGTTATTGTTTAGTTACTAAGTCATGTCCAACTCTTTGCAACCCCATGGACTGTAGCCCACCAGGCTCCTCTGTCCATGGGATTTCCAAGGCAATAATACTGGAGTGGGTTGCCTTTTCCTTCGCGGGATCTTCCCGACCCAGGGATCAAATCTGTGACTCCTGCCTTGGCAGGTGGATTCTTTACTGCTGAGTCTCTAGGGAAGCCCCCATATTCCTCTACTTGCCTATTTAATGACACCTGGAGTGGTGGGCATTCTGTTATTCTGTTTCTAATCAGTAGGAGGTGACTAAGTCAGTCACTGCAGCATAGTAATATGTTATTTCTTCTTTTAAACCCAGTTCAAGCCTTGTACAATGTGTACAAGGCTCAGAATATCCATGGTGTCAAATTATAAACAAATATATTCTTGTCAATGGATTTTTCAAGCTGCCTTGGCCTAACCATGAGCATCTGCCCCTTGTGCTATGGTCTCTGTAGCAGAGAATACAGTTTACATAATAAGTTGAGGGTGAGCTCAGAAGGTAGACACTGTTGACTTGACATTTCCTGACTTCTTGAAATACAAAAGCTCAGTAAGTGTAAGGAATACCTTCCTTCATTTCTTAGAAAAGTAATTTCATCCACATGTTTATTGCTCACAGTCCTTTTAAAATCTTTTTTTTTTTTTTTCACACTGATTGACAAAAGACTCATTCCAAGGGTTTCTCTGGTGTCTCAGTGGTAAAGAATCCACCTGCCAATGCAGGAGACGGAGGTTTGATCCCTGGGTTAGGAAGATTCCCTGGAGAAGGAAATGGCAACCCACTCTAGTGTTTTTGTCCATGGGAAATCCCATGGACAGAGAAGCTTGGTAAGCCCCACAGTCCATGCGGGTCACAAAAGAGTCAGACACGACTTAGCAAGGAAACACCAACAACTCATTACCAAACTTTAGTTAGGTTCCTTTGAGCCCTAAGTGTCAGTCTTGGCCCCATCCTTGTTAGGACTGGATAGATCAGTTTCAGCAAGAATTCTGCTAAGTTAGTTTAGAAAATCTCCCACCCTGCATATCTGATCAAACACTTCATCTCCCACTCTTGATATCTAGTCACCTCAGCTTGTCTTCAGCAAGAATCCTGTAAAGTCAGTTCAGCAAGAATTCTCCTACCCTTGATGTCTCCTCGTCATTACTTTCCATCCACTGACTCCCTCACTCTGCTCATTGGCTTCAAATCCCCAGCTCTCTTTGCTACGTTGGAAGTCGAGCCTGATCTCACTCACACTTCTGCTACAATAGTCGTGACATTTTTCATAATAGTCCTAAGTAGTCTTCCTTACCCTTTTAACACCTGTCAAAACACTTTTGTCTTTAACAATAAACTTTTTTAAAATTCTTAATGAGAAGCAGCCACAGCACAGAAACATTGTCAAGAATTCATACTCAGAGAACTACGGCATACGCAGAGAGAACTGTAAAACATTGGGAACAGTCTGAGCAGAATTTACAGAAATTGAACAGAAACTTGAACAGAATTCATTAAAAGTATACCTGAGACTATTTAACCCAAAACAAAACAAGTTAAGTTATGCAAGGTTGTGATTTTTACCCAGAATGCTAAATACAGTCTAAGTAAAATCAGACATCTACACAAAAAATGTGAGGTCCCCAAATACTAATGATCTATCTCTGTTTGTATCAATAGTATAAACAGAAATGAGCAAGCTGAACAGAGGTCCACTAATCCTGCACTAACTCATCTCTTGGGCAGGTACCTGCATCTAGTTTCACTCATACTGCTCAAGTTAAGCCCAGCAATGAGACAACAGGAGACTCTTCTCATGTTCCTCCAAAGGCCAAAAAATGATGACAGGGTGGTTCATTTACAAAGTTCCAGGCACTCTACATAACAAGACCCCCATCACATCAAGCACCTCACTAGGGATAATCTTTAAAAGACCTCTAAATACTCTCAAGTCTAAAAATTAGCAAAAAAAGGTCAAAGTAGATGAAGTCGTAGGCATCTCCTTGGTTGGGTGCTTCCTTATCCACAAGTGTCTTTCCCAAGGCTGCATTCTATATAACACAAATCAATGATATGTTCTCAAAAATAAATAAATACATAAAACAAAAACCAAACAATGGTACCTTGATCAAATAAACTTGGAAAAGAATGAATGTTCTATCCTCCTTGGAGCGATTCCATGTGTTCATTAGCATACCCTGCCCAGTGAACTAGGCCCCACATGTTGCAACTAAAGACCCAGTGCAATCAAATAAATACATAAATTTTAAAGATTCTAAACCATATTAGCATTTACGGTTCTGAAAAGTTCTGAAGGAAAGGAGCTTGTATAACTTTCTTTAACCCATGGTTTTCCCAAATGACAATTGCCACGGAACCACTTTTTAAATGTTATATTCTGCATCACTCATTGAAAACGGCTGAAGTTACAGTGAGGACTTCAACTTCTTGGGGAAAGAAAAGAAGGAGGAGATGAGAAAGAAAGGTATGTTACAGTCAGCGAACTTTATAAAGGAAAGGATTAAGGCCTGGCATTCACAACACTCACACACACACACTCTCACACATCACCATCATTACTTTCTCATCTCTCAAAAAAATACTAGGGAAATTTTGCTTTTCCTTTGAAGGTGGAGAGCTTAGAGGTCAAGTGCTGTCAAGCAGAAGAGGCCCTACTGGTGACAGGAGGTGAGGACAGGCATGGAGGATAAGAAGAGGCATTCCATGTAGTGCATGGGGCTGGGGGGAGGTACCTCCTTACCAGGGCAAAGAGAGTCCAGCCCAGTGGCAGCAGCTACAAAAACACCTCATTTATTCAGAAAGACAAAATGCAGTCACTGAGGGCACTAGAAAAATAGGAAGACTGGAGAAAGCAAAGAACGGGGAGGGTAATAGAAGCGACCTTTGCACCCACTGTTACTTCCCACTTGCTATTACCTTGAGGACTTCCCTGGTGGCTCAGAGGTTAAAGCATCTGCCTGCAATGCGGGAGACCCGGGTTCAATCCCTGGGTCGGGAAGATCCCCTGGAGAAGGAAATGGCAACCCACTCCAGTACTCTTGCCTGGAAAATCCCATGGATGGAGGAGCCTGGTAGGCTACAGTTCATGGGGTCGCAAAGAGTCAGACTTCACTCACTCACTCATTACCTTGAAGATGTGGGGCACTTGGTAGGTAAGCTCAGGGACTCTGGAACCAGACTGCCAGAGTCTGAACCCTGGCTCTGTCACTCACCAGATGTGGGATCTTAGATAAGTCACTAACCATTCTGCGCCTCTAGTTTCCTCACAAATATCAGACACACCTACATGATACACTTGTGTCGTAGGCTTGTTGCGAAGCTAGTATGTATAACTCAATATGGCAATGCCTTGCACACAGAAAGTACTAAGAAATATTAGTCATCATCATTACAGATCTTTTTGCTGCAGTTTGATAAACATTCTGGAGAAAAAACTCTGTACTCTACCCAACTGTGCTCTAAAAATATAGTTTATGAGAGGAAAACAAAGAGGAATAGAGGTACGTGTCAAAACGTACGTAACCTGTCATCAGGGCACTACAAAAACTGTAACTAGTATTGCTCCGACTTCCCAAGTAGGAAAGAACAGAGCTGAAAGTTGCCCCAGCAGGTGCTTAAACTGCACAAAGACAACCGAGTGGAAATGTGGGCCATCCTTCAGTCTGAGCAGACTGATTGGTAGGTGCCGAGAGGATGCAGATGGGCGCAGGGCTCTGGACCAGAGGTGCTGCCACTGAGGTGATCCCAGAAAGCAGTGTGACCCACCAGGAGTCATCAACTGCATGAGGCCAGGGGTGTGTCCATCGGGGAATGCAACCTTCAGCCCAGACAAATGATTTTAATTTTCACAAAATACAGCAGAAAGCATCCCTGCCAACAATGCAATTGACCTATTCCAGGGTCTTCACTGAGAGAAAGAAGCTTAGGAAGCTCACTGTTTCCACACATGTAAGCCACATCCTTTCACCCAGTTTTTTCAGCACTGAAGTTAGTAGTTTGCTATCTCTTTGCCTGAATCCTTTGTCACCGAGCTAATGTATAACTCATGCAGGAAAGAGAAGTATTATACATTAGATTCCTGCTTAATAAACTTTCCTATTTTTTTTTTTTTTTTTTTTGGTCGTGCTGTGCAGCTTGCAGTATCTTGGTTCCCAGACCAGGGATTGAACTCTGACCCTCAGCAGTGAAAATGTGGAGTCCTCACTACTGGACTGCCAGGAAATTCCCTAAATTTTCCCATTTCAAGATGAGGTAATTGAGAAAAGAACTCATTAACTTGCCCAACATCAGACAGCCATTCAGAAGCCAAGGCTGTGGTCCATACTCAGAGAGTGGACAGCCTGTCTTCTTCAGTGTCTTTGTGAGATTAAGAAACTAAACTGCAAAATCAACACTTGTCTCAATCGGAGCTTAAAGTTCAAAAACAAACTGAAAAAAAAAATTTTAGGTTTGGCTATATGCCTTCAACCTAACTCTTCAACACCCAATCAGAAACACAAGTAATACAAAAATGTAAGCAATTAAAATTAAGTCAGAGCACCTCGCCTCCATGCTACCCGACTCCTCCCATGCCAAGCCCCGCCCTTCAGCACACAGTCCTCCCCTTCTTTTCCTCACACCACCCCCAACCTGTGCACACCAAGTCCTAACTGAACCCCCCAGACACAAGTTCGTTATGAATCCACCATCTTGTTTTGCTCCTGAATCCAACTGACTTGGAGAGCCAATCTCCGAGATAGACTCCAGTCTTGGTCAACCATTTCTCACTCTGTTGAGCAAGAACCCTTTGGTACTTTCCTGAAACCTGGAACCACTTCCAGACAGGTAAACTGCCGAACCACGTGGATTTATTCTCGAATTCTTACAGCAATGGCCCTTATCATCTCTCTGGAGTCTACAACACTCTCCCAATTTATCTCCTGCCTGCCTGCCACCACCGACAGCACTTCCACAAAAGCAACCAAGTGGCAACACAAGGTGATCCCGTCCCCACAGCACAGCAGTCTGTCTGTCGTCTGCCCCGCACAACCAGCCTCTCCTCTCCTACCGCCTGCCTTAATCACACCAAATGGCTTAAAGTTCCTTAAACATGCCAGATTGGTTCTTAAAATTTTGGTTCTTCAAGCACGCATCTTATTCTGCCTGAAAGATTCCCTCCTCTGCTCCCAGACCCCACCTCCTCCAGTTCTACAATCTACATAATCTCTTGCTAGTAAACCCTCACCCCAAGTTTATATGATTCTATTTAAGAATCATGTTCACTGCTGTGCCTTTACAAACCTGCAATCCCTCCTTCATCCCACAACTTCTGCAGAAGTGCCCATTCCTTCCTTCAGTTCCCTAGTCTTGGTCATAGAGAGTTCTAGCTTCAGGAATTCCCTGTAGTCCAGTGGTTAGAATTCAGCACTGTCACTCCTGAGGGATGGGGTTCAGTCCCTGGCTGGGGAACCAAGATCCTGCAAGCCACACCCAGCGACCTAAAATAATAAATAAATAAACAGTCCTAGCTTAATCCCTATAACACTCTTATCGCCCTCTGTTCCTACAGGCACATCTCCCTCTAATACACTCTGGGCTCTTTGAGGACAGGAACTGTATCTAAACTATTTCAGTATCTCTGGTGCCTAACATTATTCCCGGTATATAGCTGGGGACTCATAAGTGCTTGTTTACTGAGTGAATGAATGACATTTATGTATGTTTAAGGTATTTATTTCTACACCATCTTGTAGTCATTCCTAGACATGGCGCCTGCTCCAAGATTCTGAAATCCTGTGCATTAAGAAACATTCCAGGTTTCTCCAAGATTTCTTTTTCTTAGCTGTCCAAAACACTCATAAAGATGGGAGACTCAACTGATGAGATAACTTGCAATAGTTGTTCTTCTACTATTAAAAGGAACAACTAAAAGTCAAGAACAATAAAAACTTAGGGAATCAATCTCTCAAGCTGTTCTGCATTTATCAGAAAAAAACAACTATATGGATGTAAGTAACACAAAAGCAGACACATTACTTTGCGAACAAAGGTCCGTCTAGTCAAGGCTATGGTTTTTGCAGTAGTCATGTATGGATGTGAGAGCTGGACTATAAAGAAAGCTGAGTGCTGAAGAATTGATGCTGCTGAACTGTGGTGTTGAAGACTCTTGAGAGTCCCTTGGACTGCAAGAAGATCTAACCAATCCATCCGAAAGGGAATCAGTCCTGAATATTCATTGTAAGGACTGATGTTGAAGCTGAAACTCCAATACTTTCGCCACCTGATGCAAAGAAATGACTCATTTGAAAAGACCCTGATGCTAGGAAAGATTGAAGGCGGGAGGAGAAGGGGACAACAGAGGATGAGACGGTTGGATGGCACCACCGACTCAATGGGCATGGGTTTGGGTGGACTCTGGGAGTTAGTGATGGACAGGGAGGCCTGGCATACTGCGGTCCATGCAGTCACAAAGAATCAGATGCGACTGAGTGACTGAACTGAAGTAAGACAAAATCTCCTTCTTTTAATATTTCCCTTTAGTAAACTAAATTGTAGTAGGTATTTTTAGAGTACTTGTTGGCCTTTCCATCAGATATTTTATGCTATTGTACAGTCAATTCAAACATCACTACATATAGCAGAGAGAAACTGGAGTCATTATAAATAAATAACTTACTTTATTTTCCAAGATGAATGGTCCAGAAAGTGGCTTTAAATATTAAATGTACCCAAATGTTTTCTTTTAAAATCAATGAGCCCAGATGACAATATGTCTTTTCTCCAAATTCCTGCTTAATTCCTTCTGATGCTTTCTTGATTGAGGCCATGTGTTATCTTGAGAGGTTTTTTTTTTCCTGTCAATATTCCATTCCAATACTTCTCTCAGGATCCAACAAAGAGAAGGGTCTAGAGTCTTGTAATCCAGCAAGGAATGCATCAGAACTTTAAATAGGACACTTATAAACGCCTATTCATTTACAGAAATTCATAACTAGAAAACAGAGAAGTTTTTTGTTTTTTTTTTTACTTTTTAAAATGTGGAAGACTCACACTTTAGCCTGGAAATTCAACCTCAAATATATCAAGTAACTCACATTATCCTAACTTTCTCTACTAATCAGTTTCACTGATTTTTGTTGTTGCTGTTTTTAGTCCATACTAGATATGTAGGGTAAGGTTGAGCACACATAAGCAAAGGAAATCCTCCTGACTTCAAGAAAATTAGTTGAAAAATTAAAACCAAGAATAATAATAGTATTTTGAAATTATAAAATATAAAATTTTTTAAGTACCATGGCAGAGATGCCAACTAGAGTACACAGAAAGCTATCCAGGAGAGATGGAAGCTGAATTGGAAATTTAAGAATATAAAGGATCAAGGGACTTTTTTCCAAGCATAAATGTCCACTTGGGCAAAGATGCAATAGGAATGAGCATGAAATGTTCCAAAAGCATTTCCTTTCTAAAGTGCTGCTGGTAAGCTGTAGTCTGTCACAAAAGAATGTCATGCAATGAAGAACCACTTAGATACCAATGTGCATTTAATCCAAAATACCCCAGATTTGTAAACAGTCTTCAATAAGAAGCAAATGAGAATGCTTACAAATAAGGGCCTGTCATGAGTTAGTGATAGCAATATTGAAGAATGGACAAAGAAAAGAAGCATTTTAAAGAAAAGTAATGATAGAAATCTGTATCCAGGAAAGGAAGCAACAGTTAGAACTGGACATGGAACAACAGACTGGTTCCAAATCAGGAAAGGAGTTATGTTAAGGCTGTATATTGTCACCCTGCTTATTTAACTTCTATGCAGAGTACATCATGAGAAATGCTGGGCTAGAGGAAGCACAAGCTGGAATCAAGACTGCCAGGAGAAATATCAATAACTTCAGATATGCAAATGACACCACCCTTATGGCAGAAAGTGAAGAACTAAAGAGCCTCTTGATGAAAGTGAAAGAGAAGAGTGAAAAAGTTGGCTTAAAACTCAACATTCAGAAAAATAAGATCAAGGCATCCAGTCCCATCACTTCATGGCAAATAGATGTGGAAACAATGGAAACAGTGTCAGACTTTTACTTTTGGGGGTTCCAAAATCACTGCAGATGGTGATTGCAGCCATGACATTAAAAGAAACTTGCTCCTTGGAAGAAAAGTTATGACCAACCTAGACAGCATATTAAAAAGCAGAGACATTACTTTGCCAACAAAGGTCCATCTAGTCAAAGCTATGGTTTTTCCAGTGGTCATATATGAATGTGAGAGTTGGAGTATAAAGAAAGCTGAGCGCCGAAGAATTGATGCTTTTGAACTGTGGTGTTGGAAAAGACTCTTGAGAGTCCCTTGGACTGCAAGGAGATCCAACCAGTCCATCCTAAAGGAAATCAGTCCTGACTATTCATTGGAAGGACTGATGCTGAAGCTGAAACTCCAATACTTTGGCCACCTGATGTGAAGAACTGATTCATTTGAAAAGACCTTGACATTGGGAACGACTGAAGGCAGGAGGAGAAGGAGACAACAGAGGGTGAGATGGTTGGATGGCATCACCGACTCAATGGACATGAGTTTGAGTAGACTCTGGGAGTTGGTAATGAACAGGGAGGCCTGGTGTGCTGCAGTTCATGGGGTTGCAAAGAGTCAGACATGACTGAGCGACTGAACTGAACTGAATGATATTATACTTGTGGAAAATGAGCAAAGTCAAGTCACTTGAGAAGTTCTAGTGTAATAAGAGTAGTCAAGAAGGAAAGCTGTCTTTGAGGAGGACGTGATGAACATGGATCTGGGATGAGCCTGGGCTATAAGGAGATACTTATAAGGAGATAAGTATGTGAGGGGAGAAGGAGAAATGTCCCTCCCACTCCCGATGTTTCCTCCACGTGGATGAATGTCCAGCAGTGCAATCCCCCGGCCTCACTCCACCTCCTCATTCACTCCTTCCCACATGAGGCTGATTGAGGAATTTGAGAGTAACAGTTAGACAAGTCCCACATCTCTTTTTCTGCTCATCTTGGGCAGCAATTACCAGGAGGAGGTACATCCTGCTCATCCTCCACCTGTTCAAGTTTTAAAGTGGACTGTCTAGTTCTAGGCCCAGTATGAGGAACTCGATTTCTAAGTATAAGCCACTTTTTCAAGTTGCAACTTTATTAATAGTAAAGATGGTGTTCTGGTTTCATTTGACTTACTCCCAGTCTCTCTCTTACCTAGCTCATATCCGGGTGTGGCGGTTGAGTGCCAGTCATTAGTCCCCTAAAACCTCAGTAATGTTCTTCAGGCAATGAGACCATACACAGTGATGCAGATTTAAGAAATATCAACATATAGGTTATAGTTAAAGCTGAATTCCCTAGGAGTGAGTATAAACAAATAAGTGCAGAAGATGGCAGACAGAGAGATGAATAACCAAACACAGGTCACTAATGCATGCTAAAGCATTCCAAGCAGAAAGACCAGCACAGGCAAAATCGGAAAACTACGGGGCATCATAAAAAAGGCGATTAATCCTGATTGACTAAACTATAAAGTCTGTGCAGGGAACGAGAGAAAGGAACAAATGATAGGCTAGAGAGGTAAGTCAGAGCCAGCTTTTAGAAAAATTCAGACATTTCTGGATAGCAATAGGCAAATATTAAGTATTCTAAACAGATCTATGATGAGAATCAACTAGCCTGGAAAAGTGAGAGACAACACATGAGGAGACAGAGAAATCCTGAGAGGACTGATCGACCAGATGTGCAGTGGAGTGGAGAGAGAGAGAATGGGTATAAGGACTACTACAGAACTGAGGGGTACTAGAGAACTGCTAATTACAGGGGACAAGGAAGAATAGAGAGGGCTAACTTCAAAACTTCAGACCCATATAACACAAAGACTGATAATGCCATTGAAAGAAATTAAAAAGTCAGATAGAACACCAAAACTACAGGCAAAAAAAGCAAAAATAGATAAGTGGGACTACGTCAAACTTAAAATCTCCTGAAGATCAAAATAAACACCAATAGGGTGAAAAAAGCAGCCTACAGAATAGAAGAAAATAACTATAAATCATATATCTAATAAGGGGTTAATATCCAATGTAAGGAAAAATTCAACAACAATGATATCCAATTTAAAAAATGGGCAAAGGACTTGAATAGACATTTGTCCAAAGAAGACACTTTACATCACTAATTATTGCTGCTGCTGCTGCTGCTGCTAAGTCACTTCAGTTGTGTCCGACTCTGTGCGACCCCATAGATGGCAGCCCACCAGGCTCCACCGTCCCTGGGATTCTCCAGGCAAAAACACTGGAGTGGGTTGCCATTTCCTTCTCCAGTAATGCCATTTCATAGTAATGCCATTTCCTTCTCCACTAATCATTAGGGAAATGCAAATCAAAATCACATGAGATACTACCTCACTCCCATTAGGACGGCCTTTACAAAAAAAGGAAAAGAACATGGTGAAAATGAAGAGAAACTGAAACCACTTGTGCACGTTGGTGGGAGTGCAAAACGGTACAGCCATTACTGAAAAGAACATGAAAAACAGAATTACCATATTATCTACCTATCCAATTTCTGGGTATTTATCCAAAAGAATTCAAAGGAAAATCTCCAAGATATTTACACACCCATGTTCATCACAGCATTAACACAATAGCCAAGAGATGGAAATAATCCAAAAGTTCATTGACAGGTGAATGGATAAATAAAATGTGGCAGATACAAATAAGAAAATAGTATGCAGCCTTAAAAAGGAAGAATCTTGTCACATGCTACCACATGGATGAACCTCAAGAATATTATAAGTGAAATAAGCCAGTCACGAAAGGACAAATGCTCCATGATACCACTCATGTGAAGTATCTAGAAAAGTCAAAATCAGAAATAGAAACTAAAAGGATGGTTGCCAAAGGCAGGGATAAAGCAAAAAGAATAATTACTGTTAAGTGGGTGTAGCATTTCACTGTTACAAGATGAAAAAGTTCTAGAGATCTGTTGTACAGTATTGTAAATGTACACCACTAAATTATACACTTAAGAATGGTTATGAAGGCTTCACTCGCAGCTCAGCCGGTAAGAAATCCACCTGCAACGCAGGAGACCCCGGTTCAATTCCTCAGGAAGATCCCCTGGAGAAGGGATAGGATACTCACTCCAGTATTCTTGGGCTTCCCTGGTGGATCAGTCGGTAAACAATCTGCCTTTAATTAGCTAGACATGGGTTCAGTCCCTGGGTTAGGACAATCCCTTGGAGGAGCACATGGCAAACCACTCCAGTATTCTTACCTGGAGAATCCCCATGGACAGAGGAGCCTGACAGGAGGCAGTTCATAGGGTCACAAACAGTTGGACACAACTGAGTGACTAAGCACACACACACAAGAACAGTTATGAAGGTAAATCATGTGTTATATTTTTTTTACTACATTAAAAAAAAGAAATAAAGAAGAATAATTTATTTGTTTGATAGGGGGAAGCTGATGTTAAGCCTGATTTTGTCACATAAATATATACCCTGCTTCAAGTGCCAAAATGCCCTCTATAAAAATAGGAGATTATATTGTCAACTCTGAATGCTTGAATACATCAATTTGTCTTACATGTCACTTTTTTGGGACTGTGCCCCACTTCAACTTTGGCCTCCAAACAGATGCTCCTGAAAATCCCTTACATGGTTCAATAAACATGGACTATGAAACAACATTCTACCCTACTGATGCCAAAACAAAACACTTCAGAAAAAATGCAATTTTGCAGATTGTTTCACAGTCCAGCAGTTGCCATTTCATGTTCAAAATCATAAGTCTGCTCCTTTTTATTACAAAACAGCATATGCACATCCATCAAATTCCTTTACCATTCCTCATGGGAAGGGTAAGTCGGAGCCAAGAAAACTGATTGACCTTTATTGGTCTACTACAAATCCATTTCATTTCAATTCAATTCAGTGCACATCAGCTTAAAAGACACTTGTCTTATATCTGTTTTTCCCTAGCACCGAGGATAAAAGGTGAGTGAGTCAAGACTCCTGTCTTCAAAGAGCTCAAAGTCCAACAGGTGAGACAACCATGTACATAAATAAATATAATAATTTAAAGTTCTCTTATAGAAGCATTGTTGTTGTTTAGTTGCTAAGTCATGCCCAACTCTTCTGTGACCCCATGGACTGTAGCCCACTGGCTCTTTTGCCTATGTGATTTCCTAGGAAAGAATACTGGAGACGGTTGCAATTACCTACTCCAGGGGATCTTCCTGATCCAGGGATCAAACCTGACTCTCCAGCATTGGCAAATGGATTCTTTACCACTGAGCTACCAGGGAAGCCCACAGAAGCATTATCAAACGCTATAGAAACACAGACGGGGGAAACCAACTTCTTGCAGTAATCACACACACACAGAAATATAGAAGTGACATTTGAGAAAGGGTGTGAAGAAACTGACATTTTGAGGTTCTCTTTGGCCTGGGTACTTTGTGTAGATTCTCTTATTTAATCCATTCTTCCAAAGAAGAAATCAAGGCTCAGATGAGCTCTGAAGCCAAGTTTATCTAGCTCCAAAGCTCATGCTCTTGCACGTGAGTACTGGTGTGGCCAGCAAATAGGGAGGCACCACTCAGGACTGAAGAAACAGAAGCAAATCAGACCCAGGAGAACCTGACTCGTGTTGGAGTGACTGATGCCACGTGACTATAACAGAGATGATAGAAATACTGGCTAAATGTAAGTTTGAGAAGGTCAGCTAGGACTGGGTTGTGAGAGACTTCTAATTATCAACAGTAATCTGAATTAAAATCCCGAGGCCAGTAATTTTCAAATGACATTCTAAGGACAATGCCCATTCAAGAATTCTGCATATTTTTATAGGGGGAATTTGGAATAGTATTTATTTTAAGGGAAAAGGGGTTCCAGTTCTAAAAATCATACTTAAAGAAAACCCACAGCAAATGGAGGGCCATTACAGAATTTTAATCATCCATATGTGTTTTAGAAAAATAAATACGGTGGCTGTGTGGAGAGGACAGACATTTAAGGAAACAACTTTTGGACTGGAGATCAGTCAGAAGGCTTCAGAAATAATACATGATACAGCTTTTTAAATATTTATTTTTATTTATTTACTTGGCTGGGCGAGGTCTTAGTTGTGGCATGTGGGATCTAGTTCCCTGACCAGGAATCAAACCCAGGCTGCCTGCACTGGGCTGTGGAGTCCCAGCCACTGGCCCACCAGGGAAGTCCCAAGATAAAGTTTCTTAGGGTCTAGATAGACATGGACAGTGGTAGAAGGATGGATTCAATAATTTAAATATATGGAATTTGGAGGGATTTCCCTGATAGTCTGGTGGATAAGACACTGCACTTCCACTACAGGGGAGCAGGGTTCTATCCCTGGTCAGGGAACTAGCATCCTGTATGCAACATGGCCAAAATAAAATATATAGAACCTGGTCGCAAATTTGCCATGGGGAATTTAAAAAAAAAAAAAAAAAGGTCATTGGAAAAGACCCTGATACTGGGAGAGATTGAGGGCAGGAGGAGAAGAGGGGGGCAGGGCAGAGAATGAGATGGTCAGATATCATCACCGACTCAATGGACGAGTTTGAGCAAACTCCAGGAGATAGTGAACCACAGGAAAGCCTGGCATGCTGCAATTCATGGGGTCTCAAAAAGTCAGGCAGGACTTAGTGACTGAACAACAAGTTTTTTATAGTTCAAGCAACATAGTAATGACCACTAACTAAGAATGAGAAAGTTTGCTAGGAGGAGTAGACTTGGAGAAAACAATTAGTTCACGTTTGTTTCATTTTGATGAGTTTGAGGTGTCTACAGGATACACAGAAGAAGACATCACGTTAAATGAGAAGATTCTTTCACAATGTTTATGGAATCAAATCACCACAACATATACTCTAAATATCTTATCATTTTATGTCAATTACACCTCAACAAAGTTGAAATTTTAAAAAAAACTAATGAAATATATTTTTTAAAGGAAGACATCAAAAAGCAGACAGATCTGAGAATGTGGAACATCAGAGAGTGGGGCTAAAGGTATTTTTGTGGGGCCCAATAATTTCGCCTTCTCCCCCTTCATCAGAATGTGGAACATCAGAGAGTGGGGCTAAAGGTATTTTGCTGGGGCCCAATAATTTCACCTTCTCCCCCTTCATCCTCCTAGTCATTAAGCTCACTCCCAACCCCTTTAGATACTACAGGGGGTCAGCAGACTACATCCTCATCAATGCAATTTCAGCAGAAAACTGCATAGTTTGGTTTTTTTTTTTTCCTGTCACTTCCTTAGGCCATTCTTGATCTTCATTTCCTGGTGCTATTGGGCTACTGCAGACAGTACAAATAAAGACAGCACATTAGCAGATGGTGAAGGTACAAGAGAGAAGAAAACTGAGATCCTGGGTGACCAGATGGAGCAGAATCACCCGTCTAGCTCTCTGTTGCAGCAGCTTAGCCTCACTCTAACTACTGCAGGGATCATCAGCATATAGTGGAAACCTCAGGATGAATGAGATTTCCAGAAAAAGAGAAAACCTAGAGAAATACACAAAAGAATAATCTCTAAAAGGTAAAGAAAGGCACTTTACAAGGCCAAAAAGAAATAACCACAGGGGTAGGAGAAGGTCAAGAGAGAGGAGAGAACTCCAGACAGGAAGAAGACTGGTTTAGAAATATAAAATGGGGTACAGGAAAACTAAGATGGAGATTTAAAAGAGGCTAATAAACTTGGGGATTTTTGCTGGTACAAAATCAGTGAAATTGTAGGGGTCGGCCTATTAGAAGTTAACAGGAAGGAAGGAGATACAGTTGGGCAAGACTACTGTTTCAAAAAGTAAAGAGAAGAGAGATGGAGAAAATATATTGAGGGTCAGGATTATAATTTTTTTATGTGGCTTAAAACTCCTGAATGTATGGTGACTCAAAGAAATCAGAAACCAAATAAGAAGGCTGATTTACCATCCTAAATCTGTCTGCTTACCCTTGCCGGCACCAGCGCCCCAAGTCAGAAGTAAGGACGGAGCTCAGAGTAAGGTTTTACCCCAACCTCAGAATTTCTAATATTAAGACAACAAGCCAAAAAAGTCCCCAAGATTTAACTCTGGGGATGTCACATTTTATCAAACGCTTCAGCAAATTTTTGTGTGTGCTCAGTCACCTCAGTCGTGTCTGACTCTGTGACCCCAGGAACCGCAGCCTGCCAGGCTCTCCGGTTCAAGGGATTCCCCAGTCAAGAATACTGAAGCGGGTTGCCATTTCTTCCTCCAGGGGATCTTCCCCTCTCAGGGATCAAACCCATATCTCCCACAGCTCCTACTTTGGCAGGCAGACTCTTTACCAATGAGCCAGCTGGGAAGCCCTCAGTAAATTTTTGCATGTGGACAAATACCTCCAAACTGACATTGGTGGTGCCTCTGTTACGAGATGGCAATATAAAATCCACACAAGTACATAAGAAAGTGATGGTTAATTTCCCAAAAGACATACTATTGCTATCACATCCCTGCAGTTGCAACACTTCTATCCAACTTTCCCCATCCCCAAGAGAGGGCTCCAGGTGCCTGCTCTTCTTTAATTGGTTTCTATTCTCACCTTTCTTTAAGTAATCCTTTTCTGGGATATCTGGTATCTGAATTTTCACTACAGTCCATTTCCTTCTACTGAAAAGGAGCTTAAACTACAACCTAAAGAAGAAATATATTCTCTATTTAACTGAATTTTCACTGCTGTTTAACAACTAGCTCTGCTTGCTGCATTCTATAGTTATACATAGAAAAGTAAAAAAAAAAAGTAAATGATGCTCATCAATATTAGAGCCCCATCTCCAGACAACTGTTTCTATTATTTGATTATAATTTATTCTAATAATGATATAATACATTTTATACTCTTCCACATTTCTTTTCTTTTACCTGCTAGTGAAACTTTATATCCACATTAATTGCTAAATATAGATTTTGCAAAAAATGTTTTAACAGATATTTTCCAATTCTGTCTTTATCACAGGATTTCATGAACCACTGTTTATCCCTTTCCACAGCTGTACTTTTTATATAAGTTATGGTGAAGATGCTACCAGTATAAACCAAGGGTAATATAATAACTCTTTGAAATGCATTGCTGTACTTAAAGACAAGCTGAATACCTTATTCTTTATACTACACAGTAAACTCCTTCTGATATACCATGAGAAGAATTTCTCTCTAGTCATACTTTCAGCAATAACTGTTTCATGTGAGCAACTGGCAACATAATTTTCTAGATACAGAAAATCAACTGCTTCCTTCATACACTCCTAGTAAGTTTAACACCAAATCAAAGTTCTCTCCTTGCAAATGCATAAGATTTTATGGTATATATTTTTCAGAACAAGGTTCAGTCCTACTCATTTCACTTTCCAACCCTTTTCTTTGCTGTAATTATCTTACCTAATTTTAATTTAGCTTTTTCCTTAATCTCTCTATATATGTATCTTTGGGAGTTTCCTCAAATTTTAAGTAGGGAAGGATAAAAATGCACGGATCAACTGATGGATAATTGACATACACACCTGATATTGCTAGGATTTCCATTCTAAATTAATGCATTCATTCATTCATTGAGTCATTCATTTGACAAACACTGGTCCAGTCCAGGCTAAGGGAAAAGCATTGAAACAGGTACATGACGGATATATACTCTCAGGAACTTTACTTGGTACAGATAAACTATAAAACACAATTAATAATGCATGATTAAAAAGTGACTGGTGTCATACGAAAGAAACAAAGAAAGTACAATGAAAGTCTTATCTGACAAAGATTGCACTGCCAACCTATGCTAAGGACCATCTTTCCATGAACCCAGAAGGGGAGGCTAAAGCTCTCTTCACATCATTGTTGGAAGCTTTCAGGAGAATCAACATAAGTTACCAGTACCATTCTGGACCCCTTTAGAGGAACTGTCTTCTCAAAATAGGAAAAAGATGAATATAATTTTTCAACAAATTAACAGATTCAAGTAGTCTGGTGATTCAGAAATTGTCAATTTTTCTACACACCTTGAAAAAAATCAAGATATTATCTCCCTTCTTAAAACAATTTTGTTTGTGTGGTCACAGTCACGTAACATTTGTATGGATGTAATACTATTCTAAATACTTATTAACAGAAATACAAGTTATTCTTGATATCAGTTTTTGAATTTAAATTATGAAAATTGGTTGCCTTAAAATCTAAATAAACTAAAAAATATATATAAATAAACTAAGTTGCACATAAGTAGACAGTTAAATAGGAAATATGTCATTTAGGAGATATTTAGAGTCAACTCTAATATATGCTTCTTATTTTATGTTTTCAGGGCAATATAGTTAAGTCTTAGAATCAAAGACCACATTAAGAACAACAGTTACCGAACATGATACACTGATATCCTTGAGAAGACTACTGATAATTATTTTTTTAAAAAATAGAAAAAATTTTTATTGTCAAATGTATTTAGAATCATAGCCAAGAGCAAGAATTGTCAGTACCTTTCCCTTACGCTCAGAGAAGGCAATGGCACCCCACTCCAGTACTCTTGCCTGGAAAATCCTATGAACGAGGGAGCCTGGTAGGCTGCAGTCCATGGGGTCGCCAAGAGTCGGTTACGACTAAGCGACTTCCCTTTCACTTTTCACTTTCATGCACTGGAGAAGGAAATGGCAACCCACTCCAGTGTTCTTGCCTGGAGAATCCTAGAGACGGGGGAGCCTGGTGGGCTGCCGTCTATGGGGTCGCACAGAGTAGGACACGACTGAAGTGACTTAGCTTAGCTTCCCTTATGCTAATGTATATTAAAGAGGAAGGCGCGTGGGAAGGCGCATACAATGTATTTCAATCTTATTCAAGTCAGAATACTTCTTTTTTTGGCTGTGTCCTGCCTCTTGCGGGATCTTAGTTCCCTGACCAGGAACTGAAGCTGGGGCCACTACCGTGAAAGTGGGAAGTCCTAAGCACAGGCCCACTAGGGAACTCCCTCAGAACACTCTTTGATACAGAGCATCTTTAACATTTCATGGACCTCTAGAGCTCCAGTTTGGTAGATTCTGCTCTAGGGCCCTTTTCTCATCTCTGTCAGGTGTCCTCAGATAAGTCAAATTGGAGACCTCAGTGGAACTTCTGGTATTTGGATGAAAACAGAAGAGTTGAGGGAGAAGCTCTAATTTAATATGAATTTCTCCCACACAAAAGCTGCTGGCAAAGCTGAGTCGTATTCTGTTGAATGTTTTTAATAAGGAGCACATATTATTTTAATGGAAAACAGCTGAAATTAACAAAATGAATATTCAGTGGGGGCTATCAGAAATTCATGCATCTCTTCACAGTCAGAAGTAACAGAAATAACCACGCCTTTCAGTAAAGCTACAAAAGCTGGCCCAGTGAGGCAGGGGTATTGTTGAATGCAGGGACTAAGTATTTATGCTGCAAAGCTATGCCTAAGAATGATTTGGTCAGTTTTGGATAACGGTTTGTGCATGTAATTCTTCCTACAAGAAGGCCTGGAAGATGTCTACATTACCAGGCTCCTGGGCAAAACGTCCAAGAAATGGCAGACCTCTTGGTCCTCATTCTACAGAAAAAAGGAGAGAGAGAGCCACCTTTATTCATCAGTTTCCTTCGGATTCAAGACAACTCCAGATCTGTTTGCAAGCCAGGTCTCTGACAGCTGGTACAATATGTGAAAGAATGTTAAATAGCTCCTGAAAAAGAACTCAAGTCTAATAACTCTTGATGTCGGAAGCTCAGAGTTCAGAAGTATTTTTCCTTGTTAACATTTTTTAAACTTGTTAATGATTAGTCATGTAACTGAACACACAACATGAAAGCATTTTATAGAGGTCTTCCTCTGAAGAAGTCCCAGGTACTAAGAATGTGCAAGACAAAATTTCAACTGCCACATATACATTTTTTCATATCACCCTTCAGCCTAGGCACATAAAATTTTTGTTTAAAGAGCAGAGATGGGTCATTATTGTTTAACATTGGTCATTTGCATCTCAACTAACTTCTCATGGATTAACTGTAAAGTCACTGGAAAAATAAGCAGCCTCCATGTTCCTGATCTTTTTCCTCTGCTTTATATTTTATTTTTCATTTAAGTAACAAAGCCATTCTGTGAGAGTTTGTGATTGCTCCAGATCTCATTAATACACCATTCATCTTAACCAAAACCACTTTTCAATACTTAAAAGTCATTTAAATTTGTCAAAATATTTAGCCTCACCACTTTTTAAAGACTTAGCACATGTTCATGGTATGTTTCTGTCAAAGCAGATAGAGTATCACTAGAATTACCAAAAGTACCTCTTGTTTCCCAGACTGTTACTAAAATATGAGTGTGCCCCTTCAGCAGATTTCATTGAAAACGGCCTGATCAAGCATCAGGGAGCCAACTGTTCTTTTCCAGTCTGCAGTGCTGACTCCGTTATTATCTTCAACATATCATTTCAAATCACTTAACCTTCCTGTACACTGTATATCTGAAAAACCTGGGGCCAGTGAAAGAAAAGCGCTTGTCAGCTATTATATAGGAACATGGGAGAAAAGAAATGAGGTAATGCTGAGAAAGGCCAGTTTTATCCAGTAACAGGGACAAAGGAGTACTGCAGAATGTCTCCTTACTTCATCAACATTTGGTGCTTCTGAGAATCGAAAGATAGATCAGAAAGTAAGGAGCGGAGATGCTAGAAGCCAAAGTCCATAGGGGTGAGAGAGAAAAAGTGTCCATAATTCAATAGCAGTAAGTGGAGGCATAAATCTAAGATGAAGATGAGGTCTTAGTGAGATAAGAGTTGGACCTTAGGCTGAGCACTGAAGAATTGATGCTTTCGAACTGTGGTGTGTTGGAGAAGACTCTTGAGAATCCCTTGAATAGCAAGAAGATCAACCAGCCAATCCTAAAGGAAATCAACCCTGAATATTCATTGGAAGGACTGATGCTAAGGCTGAAGCTCCAATGTTTTAGCCACGAGATGCAAAGAGCCGACTTATTGAAAAAGACCCTGATGCTGGGAAAGTTTGAGGCAGGAGGAGTGGGTGATAGAGAATAAGATGGCTGGATGGCATCATCGACTCGACAGACATGAGTTTGAGCAAACTGTGAGAGACAGTGAAGGACAGGGAAGCCTGGTATGCTGCAATCCATGGGGTTGCAAAGAGTCAGACACAACTTAGCAACTGAACAACAACAAAATGCCATATGGTCTTTAAAAGAATAAGCCAACTGTATTTAGATTAATCAAAAAGTTGATATGGGAAATATTTTTGTACACACTTGCAGGCAATAGATGCAAAAAAGGAATGGAAGAACTAGAAAATCATTTTGCCACCTTAATGGAATAATAGACTGCTGCTGCTGCTAAGTCGCTTTAGTCGTGTCCGAGACTGAGGCAGTAATAATCACAGGATGCCAAAAACATTAGATAAAATGTTGATGGGAAACTTTACAATAGGCAGATCAGACCGACACCACCCAAATCTTCTGCTCAATTTCTGAATTACTCTAAGTGAAAAGTGAGCCCTATGAGCCTCCTAAGCTGATGTATCCACACAGCAGAACACAGCAGGCACCACCCAGGAAGGATTCTTGCCAAAAATATTCAATCTGAATACAATTAAGCCCAAATACGGGGATAGAGGAACAAATTGAACAACACCTGGAGGGAACAGTCAAATCCAGATGATGGGGTAAAATAACTTAGGATAAATAACTTAGTTTCTTAAATGAATAAGGAAGAGAATTATTTTTAAAAAAAGGAAGAGAATTATTAAAGTTTAAAAGTTTTAATGAATGCCATATGTGGACTTGATTTGGCTCCTAATTTAAACAAAACAACTTTAAAAAGACATCCTTGAGAAAATCAGGGAAATGTAAAAATAGACTGGATTTTATCATAAATTATATTTAAAGATATCAATTTTCTGAGTGTGATAATAGCATTGTAGTGGGTTTTTGCTCAGTATGCCTTAGGAATACAAACTAAAGTATTTATAGGTGAAATTACACGATATCTTCTATTTATTTTAAAACACTCCAGAGAAAAAAGGAGAGCTAGAGATGAAATCCGGAGAAGGCAATGGCACCCCACTCCAGTACTCTTGCCTAGAAAATCCCATGGACGGAAGAGCCTGGTAGGCTGCAGTCCATGGGGTCGCTAGGAGTCGGACACCACTGAAGCAACTTAGCAGCAGCAGCAGCAGAGATGAAATCAGAGTATCAAAGGTATTGTTATGGAAATTGTCCAACATACACAATAGCAGAGAAGTAATACAATGAATCTGCATTCATCCAACTTCAACATTTTGTCAATCTTGATTCAAGCTATTCCTCCTACAGATATCTTTTCTTGTATATTTTAAAGTAAATTTCAAACATTAGATGGCATATCATCTCATTTATAAATACATCAGCATGTATCACTAATCAATAAGGAATTTTTCTTTTTAACTTAATAACTAAGGCCAGTATCATTGGAACAAAGTTAATGATAATCTCAATATTTTCAAACTGTCAAAATATTAATATGTATGTTGAAGCTGGATAATAGATACCTGGAGTTCCTTATATATCCTAAATTTGTATACATTTGGTATTTTTCACGATAAAATATTTGCTTAATGAATAAGGCAACTTTGTGTATACTGATATAGAACAATACTCAAGACATATTAAGTGAAAAAAACAGAAAAGTGTATGTACTATGCTAATATATACGTACACATTGAGTATATACATATATATATATACATAATCATGAAATATAATCAGAAAATACACATATAACTAAAATCAGTAGTTGTCTCTGAAGAGGGCAACTACAGCACACGGAAGAAAGATGTGTTTGTCCTTTTGTATCTGTTGAATTTAGGATGCGTGCCAAGTTGCTTCAATCATGTCTGATTCTTTGCAACCCCACAGACTGCAGCCCGCCAAGCTTTTCTGTCCATGGGATTCTCCAGGCAAGAATACTGGAGTGGGTTGCCATGCCCTTCTTCAGGGGATCTTTCCGACCCAGGGATCGAACCCATGTCTCCTGCAGCTACCTGCATTGCAGGTATATCCTTTACCACTGAGCCACAGGGGAAAATTTAGGATATTATATTATATACTCAAAAACATAAATCAGAAATTAAAAGGAAAAAAAAAGCAATGTATAGACATCTGGTATATCATGTATCATCAGAACTAATTATTAACTGTGATTATCGGCCACAGCTTAAACTAATCTAACTTTGGGATCCTTCCAATTATGTTGGAAAATTGCCCTGATGTCTCTAAAATCAGATATCTCCAGCCATCTGTTTAATCCAATATTGTGTATTGTGTTTTAAAGCTACTATGGTCTAAAAGAATGCCACTTCAGCTCACTATCATCTGCCTTACTTGCTACCTCACGTTTGGCTGCTTCTTGTTCAATCCTTTTTATATTTCTGTGTTCCAGCCCTCCTTCAGTAGAGCAAATCTTTTCTGTTTATTTTTCAGTGCTTAAGCTGAAAGCAAGACCACCATTCAGAGGGTGGGATGAAGTGAGAGGGTAACACTGACATATACACTCTGCCCTGTGTAAAACAGGCAGCTAGTAGGACACTGCTGCATAACACAGGGAGCTCAGCTCAGTGCCCTGTGACAGACAGGTGGGAACGGGCTGGGGGAGGGAGGCTCAAGAGGGAAGGAGGATGCGTATACTTACACTGATTCATCGGAGAAGGCGATGGCACCCCACTCCTGCCTGAAAAATCCCATGGGCGGAGGAGCCTGATGGGCTGCAGTCCATAGGGTCGCTAAGAGTCAGACACGACTGAGCGACTTCACTTTTACTTTCACACTGATTCATACTGTTGGTACAGCAGAAACTAACACAGTATCGTAAAGCTATTATCCTCCAAATGAAAAACTAAAAACTGTCCCACATTCAAATGAGACCTATATACAATCCAGCTACTACAGATCATTCTGTGTCCTTTCAACCCAGGTAACTGATGATCAGCTAACAGACACCAGGCTAGGGGTCATTAGAGAAGATTTGCCTTTTTTCCAAATTTAATTTTAAATAATTTAAATAGATTAGTGCCTAAACACAAATGTATAGTTGTCTTTTTACAGCAACAATTTAGACTTAACTGAGGCAGCATACTGGGAGATTATAAAGCACAAAGACACTTCCTTCTTAAAATTTTTTTTCCAAATTTCTTTTCAATCACCAATGAAAAATGAAGTCAGAGTACATAACAAATAGAAAATCGTGGAATGTTATTATTCCTGGTATGAAATTTTAGAATAATAATTATTTTTATTAGTAACATCTGGGTCACATGTTCTTATAGGATTTACTTTATTCTGAAATTAAATACCATACAATATTAGGATGTGGCATTTAATATTTTGCAGTATTATTCCACAAGTCCCTTTACAACTGGAAAGAATATGCTTTTCTATATACCGACAGTTTTAGTAAGCATAAAATATACAACATGGAGAACCAATAGGCTTTCCTGGGCAAAACAAAATAATTATGTGACTGTAAAATAGTGCAAAATCCACTTTGCAACTCAGCTTCATTCTTCATTAGGGATGGTTTAATGCTTCTTTTATTATAAAACCAATGATATTGAGTTATGAGGAAAAGTTATGAATGGCAGAGTTGATGTTCCAACACCAAGATGAGGAAAAGATCTAATATGTAAAACTTTCAGAAACCTATTTTGCATTAGCTCTTGGATAGCACATTCAAGGGCATTCTTGTGTCACAAACAAGACCAGCAACAATATGTAGTTATCCTGAACGGCTAGCATGAAAGGATTTGTCAGATTGCTTTGCCAAAAACCAAGGCACAAGCAGTTCAGTTTGGATTACTTAGATGCTTTTCTGTTTTTCTACAATGTATTCTCTTAAAAAATCAAACGAAACTCTACTTTGAAGTTTCAGCCATTAACCTTACACCTTGAAAGAACTGCCCTCCGAGAACAAGCAACATCTTGTACCAGCCACTGTGCCCAGCTGAGAAGACAAAGGTAAAACTTGACCTTTCTTTCAAGAACTAGATTTCAAAGATACATGGCCAACTGATTACTCAAGTTCAGGGACGTGAAAGATACACAAAAGAAGGAAACCATAACAAATATGATCATGTGCTTTTTCAGATTCTTAGTAATATTGTCCTGTGAAATATTTAATTTTTAAATGAATTTTTAGTACAGTATAGTTGCTTTACAACGTTCTGTTAGTTTCTATTGTCCAGCAAAATGAATGAGCCACACATATACATGTATTCACTCCCTTTTGGACCTCTTTTATGTTCAGGCCACCACAGTGCATTAAGCAGAGTTCCCTGTGCTATACAACATTCTCATTAGTCACCTGTTTTATGTGCACATCAATAGTGCATATGTGGCAATCCCAACTTCCCAGTTCCTCCCTGTCTTTACCCCTCGTGTCCATGCATTTGTCCTCTACAACTGTGTCTCTGTTTCTGCTCTACAAATAAGATCATCTATACCATTTTTCTAGACTCCACATATATGCATTCATAGATTAGTTTTTCTTTTTCTGACTTACCTCACTCTGTATGACAGTCTCTAGGTCCATCCACATCTCTACAAATGACCCAATTTCATCCCTTTTATGGCCGAATAATATTCCATTGTATATATGCACCACTTGTCTTTAACCATTCCTAGGCTGATGGACATTTAGGTTGCTTCCATGTCCTGGCTATTGTAAATTGTGCTGCAATGAACACTGGGGTGCACAGATCTTTTGAATTAGAGTTTTCTTGGAGTATTAGTGCATTAAGTTACATTTTTTTCTTTTTTTAAATTTATTTTTAATTGGAAGATAATTGCTTTACAATGTTGTATTGGTTTCCACTGTACAACAACATGATTAGCTATAAGGATACATATATTCCCTCCCTCTAAAGCCTCCCTCCCACCCCACCCATCTAGGCCATCACAGAGTACCAAACTGAGTTCGCTGTGCTATTCAGCTGCTTCCCGCTAGCATCTATTTTACACATGGTAGTGTAAATACGTTAATTTGTCTCTTCTGTCCTTCCCCTGCTGTGTCCATAAGTACATTCTCTACATCTGCACCTCTATTCTTGCACTGCAAATAGGTTTATCGGTAAATTTTTCTAGTTTTCATATACATATATGTTAATATATGATATTTTTCTCTTTCTGACTTACTTCACATTGGGGTGCATGTATCTTTTTGAATTATGGTTTTCTCTGGACATTAGTGCATTAAATTTCATTGATTACTTTAGGAAGTCCTTAATCATCGCAGGACTTTATAGTAAAGTCTACCATGTTTTGGATAAAGTTGAAAGAACTACTCTTTTAAAAATAAGATCCTGTAATTCAAAGTTTTGTTAAATTATATTTTCGTTAGTAACTTGCTATGGGGACTGTCTTCTAGATGCTATACTTAGAGTAACACTAATAAGCAAGTTAGTATTACTTCTAAGCCTTCCCCATACCTTTTAACCATATCATACCACAATTCATTAACACAACGAAATCTTACCTAAAATAAAGGCAGTCCCTCCTCATCTGTAAATTACACCCCCATCACCAAATCTGTATTGTATATAGATAAAAAGGGCTCTATTATAACATTTTAGTTTGTGTGCACAACTCGATAGAAATCCATAGGTGAAACAATAAGCATAAGTTATAAGATAGAGAACTTTAGACTTAGAAAGACCTGGTTGGAATCTTGGCTGATGTCATGTGCTTTGATGTAAGTTTACCTTACCATCTGTGAAATGTCCACAATAAATGAAATGTTGGTACAGGGTATAGTATATGGGAAGTTCTCAGCAGTGGCAATTGCTATTATTATTATTATTACTTATGATACCTCATGAAAATTGGATAAAAAAGGCACAAATCAAATGAAGTAAGATTAAAATAAGACATATATATAAGTCAACAAAACCCAATACTGGGTCTTGAATGACAGAATTTTCTCTGAAACTGAGAGGAGTAGGTAGTCTTTTTCTAAATCGGTATACCCAGAACTATTTTTCTATGCAGTCTTCTCAAGGGCTGTGTTGCAGTGGTATTTTCAAGTGTAGTATTGTACAATAGATCTTCATGCCTTCCTTTCTGTGCTCATGACAAAGGACAAAAATATGCTGAAGACCTATACCAAACCCAAAGCCCAAAAGACAATAAACAGCTTTCACAAGGAAGTTCTTCATCTAAACAGTTTAGACAGTTGGGTGTATATTAGGTTTAAGAGATTGCTCTAAAAAGAAGCATTAATCAAAACAGACTGGAGCATAGGACCTTGAATTCATGATTGGAAAAATCAATCTATAGCTTCCATTGACCCCAAACTGCAATCTCAGATTTCACATTGAAGCTGGCTGAGTTACTAGCACAGTAAACAGTAGCATCTGGCTCTCATGTGGGATGGTGTATACAATGGGCTGATCCATAATTTTAGCCTACTTTAGACATTTAGATGGATGGGCTAAGAGCCCAGTGTGTTATAATAACCCTGAAAAGCTTTAGGATCTGGCTGTGAACACATTAGCATTAACTTAAATCTGTTGCTTTGTTTACAACAAGAGATACTTGCTTGTGTTTTCGGCCTACGTGGAACCAGTTAAAGGCACCCGAGACCTAAGAGTGAAGTTTCCAGCCATGGCAGCAGCTATTCACTGCATGGAGGCTCCACTGAACACTTTTTTTTTAAATTTCCTCCTAGTTACATCTTTTAAAAAATAAGTGGTTCCTTTATTTGGAGTCTCTCCCTTATTAGAAACATTAACCCCTAATTTCCCTTTTCTGTTTTTTTCCCCTTTCTCCATAACCTGAAGCCTAAACTAAAAAATCAGAGGGTTCCTTGACTATGTCACCATTTAGAAATGTCACACATGCAGCCATTTGTTTCTGAGCTAGAGAGTGCAGGCTCTTAGAACAGTGTTCCAATTATTCTTGTCGAAACCACCCAAAGCTACCAGAACTAATTTCTCCCAATATATCACTATACTTTAATGTCTAGAATGAAAAGACACCCTCACTGGACCAGTAGAAACGGATTATTGCACATTAAGGAGATAATCAGAGGGCCTCTGTATTGTAGTGAAGGTTTCCAAAAAATGTAATTAAACTGTACCCAATCTAATTACATGTTTATTGCTTTTACAAATAGCATTAACATATATGAATAACATGTGACATTTATTCATATTTATTTTGGAAAAAAAATTTTCAAACAACTATGTTAATCACACCCTGACTAAAATTAGATTGAATAATTAACAGATGGACATTCTAATACCATAAAGGAACAGTGTAATACTACATTATCTTTTATACTCACAAGAGGCATTGTGGTGTTCTGTATATCTTATCATTAAATCAATAAGTATGTTTCAAAAATTCTTTTGGGTCTAGTAGTAATCTTAGGAGAGTAAGTCAAGCTGAAATTTTATTTTAAATTAAGCATCTCTTATAAACAGTTTTAAATACATCACCGTAAATAGGGCCTGCATAAAGAAAGAACATTAATATGACTCAGAAAACTACCCAAATGTGAAGAAGTTTCTAAATGTTCTTGGCGTGTTTGATTTGCCAAAAGAAAAGAATAAGAATCCTTCTATTAGTTAAGGTAGTCCCCATTCCCAGGAAGGCAAGATTGGAAAACTGATGATCAGGTGTTTGAGATCTCAACACATGACCTGTGAAGACTATATATATGCTGCACCCCTAAGGAAAAGAAAATTGTCTCTTTAAGGACTTTCCAATCTATTCCAAGATATTCTAAGGAAAGCGAAATTCCAGTGGTTTTACGACTCCAGTAATACCACACCTAAATTAAAAGAACCTCAAGTTGGGGTGGGGGGACCTCAGTACATAGGAAAAGACTCTTTCCTTGTGATGCGTGACTGCAGAAGGCAGACTGAGATCTGGGTGCTAGTCCTAATTCTACCACTCAGCACATGTATAACTCTGGCCAGTCTTCCCCTCTTAAAATAAGGGAATAAGGTCTGTTCAACTCTAAGTCCCTCCCTGCACGTGCTTTCCCTGAAAAGTAGCAAAGTTGGGTGTAGATGGCCTCTCTGCATTAATCATAGCCTGCCAAAAGAGATGATATTAAGACAAGGGAATACAAAGACAGTAAACGGAGCGTTTACTGTAAGAAGGAGAAATGGGTCATTTCCTTCCATTTCTTTTCATAGCCATGTATCGACTTTTGCAGAAAAGAAACTCTAAAACTCCCATAAATGGGCATCTTTATCCTGAGAAGTGGGCAGTGTTCTCTTACAAAGAGATGAGGGCTCCTCGAGTTTGCGTCCAAGGCATCAACACGCCCAAGCATGGACAGCGCTTCATCAGGCTTCCCTTCAGAGAGAGATGGAATTTGGCACATGGCCAAAAAAGGGGGTGTGGTCTCAGGCAGAGAGAGGGCTGTGTCAGTGAAAGCACCTCTGAAGACACGCCTCACACTGTGCTCACCTACTTTACCAGCAGAGTACCAGCTGCATTTCCTCTGCCTTTGTCAGCGTCTCTGAAATAACTAACAGAATTACAAGCAGTGATAGGGCCCTTTCCGGCATAAATCTGGCTTCACTCAACAATATGGAAGGCAGACAAGGTGGGGTGGGGCAGAACAGGGGGAAGCTTCATTTTTCTATGCTTCATTTTATTTGGCTTGTACTCTATTCCACAGAGCTCAAAGGATGAATTGGAAGCCTCTCTGCACTGAGTGCTCATACAATTTAGTGGAATAAAATGGCAAGTGAATAATCCATGTTCACAGCACTATGGGTGGGGCAAGCTCTTGTCTGTTGTGTGATGTTCTGTGACTTAAATCATCTCTTGCAAAAGGCTATAAAAAAAGAATAGACCTCATCTCTGCTTACTTTCTTTGCTCCCACCTCACCATCTTTCCCACCCCAAAGTTTCCTCAATGCTTAAATGTTTCTGGAATTGGTCTTTGGCCCCAAAGTCCACAGTTTATGCAGAGACTCACAGAAAAGACTAAGGTTATCCCTCAAAACAAAACAAAGAAAGAATAAATATTTTTCAATGCTTAAAGACATAGTCTATGTATTTGCTACTGTCCTTCAAGTAGACATCCTATATAACTTGACCTAAAACTCTGTCAAGTCTTCATAAAAAAAAAAAAGCTAAGACAAACAATTTGTTCTAAATTTCCCTTGAAAATCCCTTACAACCATATACATTTATTTTCAGTCTCTGAAACATTTAGTGTCATGCCCAGAAAGAACAGTAAGATGTTACTGAATTTATTCCCCTGTTCTCGAAAAAGGCCACACCTAAACACTGCCAAGGTGAGAATCTCTTCTGATGCCTAAGTGTGGGAATGTGATACATGTTACCAAGCAAAAAAATTAAAATCGCCCCCAAAAGCTGAGCTTAGGAATCTGCACTCTCGCAGTTCTTATCACTCTTTAATTGGGCTTTTGAACCAGGCCAGACAATTTGAAAAGAGAGTGAGAACTCCATCATTCTGCCACTGCCGGCACCTGTTCCGCCAGCTGACACCACCTAACATAATTTGACCATTAAAAACAAGGCAATTTATCAACACCAGTGACTCTAAATCTACATGCTCCTCACTGCTGGTTCACCCTGCTTTCTCTCTCAACACTCACCCAAAGCAGAAAAGAACCAGCAACTGCTAAATATTTTTCCAGCACAGACACAGTCAATATCTTAACATAAGCAATGATTCTGACCTAGAAAGCCACCACCCTCTCTCCCCGCTTGCTTACCACACAGAGACCACACCAAGTCCACCCAGGGGTCTGCGAATCTGAAATCAGTTCGCTTTAACCACATCCAGCATATCTACACTACAATCACAAAAATAGAAAATGAAATTCAGAAAAACACATCACGTGGAAAACAAACCGAAATCAGGGCTGGGGGACATTTGCACATTGGCGCTGCCTGTGAACTCCAGGATGGCATAGAAAGCAATGCTGCCCAGCCCAGATTCTGGGAGAGTGTTTTACAAAGGGCTTCCAGGCACCCCCATCAACACCATCGCTTCCTTTTCGCTTCCAAAATGCTCTGAATAAAGCCCGTCTTTAAGCACTTACTGGGAGCAGCAGCTTTTCTCAGCAAAGTGCCCGTGAGTCATGCAGCAGGAAGGGGCCCCGGAGCAGAGCAAATCAGAGAGCCCCCAGCTTCCCCGCAGGCTGATGTCTGGGAGACAGTAGCCCAGGAGCCGACTTTCCCATCACAGCTTCAGACTGTAATCCATGTGCTTTGGGCGGGCCAGTCCCAGCTGCCCACAGAGCACCACATGATCTGCTGTGACATCAGACCAGCCAGACGTGACGGCCCATCCGCCAGCCTCTTCCACACTCGTGGGGTGCATCACTGGGGTGCCTTCAGCTCGCCTTTAGGCAGGTGGTACAGAATAAGGAACTGTTGTTTTCTCACAAAATATTTTTCTGGCTTGATTTCTTCTGTTTCTAACAGAAGGGAAAATAAGAAAAGGACCTGGATTCGTTTGCAGCCAGAATTCATCAGCTATATGGGAAGTGACTGGACTTCCACGCCTGGTTCTGGGAAGGTGAGAAATGAGCCACTGTCACGATGCCAATACAAGGGGGAGTTTCACCGGAAAACCACCACCACCTCTATCACGCATGTTATACACACGCACACATAGGTATCACAAAATATTGGTGGGGTCTCTGTAGATTTTATAAGCTAGTCACCACTGATTTTAGTTCACAGAAGATCATCTCGGGGAGGTAACCACTAGACTCAGGGCCAGTTACAATAATTCCACTGTGAGGGAACTCATAATACAGTCCAACAGAGATAGATTTGTAGACCTAGAGAGACAGATAAGTAAGTAGGTAGAAAGTCAGGATCATCTGTTAACACTTCTGTTCACTCATTCAGTGACAATTTACTGATCGCCTACCAGATACCTAGCAACAAAGGCGGAATATTAAATTGCAGGGAGGAGGTGAATATTTGAACAGTAGGCATCGTTTCAGTATTTTCTTTAATTTGGCACAGGGCTTCTAATTCTATGTCTGTAATAATTGTGGAAGTAATAGCTTTATCAAGGTTCCTTATGATATGTTCTGCAACTAATACTAAATCTGAATGCTGATAACAAAACCATGTTTTACCCTAATTTTATTATGCTAAATGGTAACAAATATAACCTTTAAGTATAACCAAAATTATTATGCTTTTATGAAGCAAAATAATAGCCAAGCTAGGCAGCAATGACCAGAAAATACATTCTTCCCTAATCAAGAGGAGGATTCACTCTGTCTGCTTTAACTGTATTACTAGGCATGAATTTGGTTAATCAACTTCACTTCAGATATTTATGTGGAAACTGGATCTCCCTAACCAGCTTATAAACCCACTGTATGTCAAACAACTCAGTATTACTTACAGTAACTTAAACATAATAGTTGTTCAATAAGTAGTGAGAATGAATTGGCTCAAAACAGTTATTTTTTATGTGGATTATTCCCAATAGAGAATAAATGGAAATTAGCTGCCTCTCGGAATCTAATATTGAATTCCATACAAGCAACCTGGTAATCTCAGGAAAAAATATCACAAGCTTGATGCAAAACAAATAGATGGCTTAAATATTACATATATATGACAGATAAATTATTAGATGAATAATATATAGATTAATAGATTATTAGACTAGATTATTTCCATAACAATGAGGATATATAGACATTATCTAAACACTGATATTATAGCTTTAATAAATATGCAAGAAAAACAACACAATCCACTTTAAATGTAAAGATCAAAGCTAAAATGCTTTTGATTATTCTGTAGGAAAGAACATATTAATTAAGATACAAGAAAATGAAATTGATGTATTATTCTATTTGAGAAGTATCGTTTAGTTTGGTATCTTGGCATTTTGCTCACCTTTAACTTTATAAACATAATTAACTTGAACATTTTAAAATAACACTTTCCAGGTAAGTGTCTGTACCAATACCTCACTTAGTGATATTCTGCCATTATCTCTTACTATATGGGCTAAGTAGGAAATCTGGCCTCACAGACAAAATACTCCTTCCAAATCTATACAGCTAATAAAAGTTTAATATTTAAAAGACTATCACTGCTACTGCTAAAACCCTAGTCCAAACTACATTACCATTTTTCTCCTACACTATGGCAACTGCCTCCTCTGTCCTCCACAGAGGAAGCAGAATGTTCTTCTTAATCAGATTGCATCATTCTGGTACTTGAAACTTTCCAGCAGTTTCCCATCTCATTTAATTCCTTTCCATGGCCTCTAAAACCCTTCAATAATAGTGCATAGATGTTTCTCAAGAGCCTTTCTTTTTTAGTAAGTAACACTGAACATTACTCTCCTTGGCTGAATTATTCTTCTTTAAGTAATTAACACATTTTCTGTAACTGATTTATTTCACTAGGATAGACTATCAGAAAGTGGAATTATTGAATTGAAGGATATGGCCTTCTTCCAAAGTAATAATGTCTAAGCCAGATATGTAGTTAACTGAGCAGACTACAGCTCCCAACCTCCCTTGCTAGATGAGGCCTTGTAAACAGAATTCTACATCTCCTGTTTAAAATAAAAAGGCTTATTCTAGACTTCTTTCTTTTCCCTTCATAAGAACTGCAATACATACTTACCTGTGACCTAGCATCAACCACACAGCTTTAACACTTCGGAAATGGCAGAGCAAGAGAAGGGAAGAAAACAGGGCCCCCAAACAACCAGAGAAAGCAGAGCTTTTCTTCCATCCTAGACCACTTATTATGGACTATTACATGGGAGAAAAATAAAATTTCTTTTAAGACACTTTATTTGGCACCTCTTTGTCACAGCATCTGAGGCTCTATCCTAATACAAGTTGTTGCAATTTTTAATACTGCAACTTAATTCATATTGCCCAGTTACTTGGCAGAAAGCCAAAAATCAAGTGACATTTCCACCAGTGTGTACAAGATTATAGTTTTACTGCATTTTAATCAACATTGAAGCTTATTTCTTTCAAAGAAAATCTATTGAATTGATAAAGGACAATAACAGTATATGTTCTCTCTTATTATTAGAAAGTTAAACATGATTTGCTGCTCATCAGCATTCCACCTTTTGAGAATTGCTTATTCATGTCATTTTTTATTTTTATTGGAATTTTAGTACTCTTGTCCATTCTGCTAAGCTTCATAGTTTGTCTTTCAATTCTGCTTTTGGGAAATACGCTG
The DNA here is from genome assembly GCF_032405125.1 of Capricornis sumatraensis. NCBI lineage: Eukaryota > Metazoa > Chordata > Mammalia > Artiodactyla > Bovidae > Capricornis > Capricornis sumatraensis. The sequence goes on from NC_091075.1 coordinate 15,586,425, forward strand.
AAATGTTTTATTGTTGTCAAGTTTGTAATTCTTTCATTGCAACTGGTTTCATGAAAAGCATTCCTAATGCCCAGATTTTGAAACCTAAATACTATTACCCAGTAAAAAGTTTTTAGGTGGTTTTAGGAGAAGAGGCTGATTTCAGATCTGAGGCAGAGAATGTACAAGGTAAACTTAGGACATTCTCTTATGCCAGAAAACAGGGAAACTATTGAAGAGCACTAGCATTGTGTCAAAGGACACAGGAATCAGTTTGGGGAGACTCTCAAAGACCAACTTCGTTAAAACACCTGTCCTAATTACTGTGGCTATGTAAGAGCCACACCAAACTTGACTTAAAGCATTTCTTCTTTGCTCAAATCTTCAATCTGGGCAAGGCTCAATGGGGGATCAGCTAATGTCTACTCTGCTCAGTATCAACTGAACATCTCAAAAGCTGGAGGCTGAAACCTACGGAGAGCTTGTTCACTCACATCTCTGTTGCCTGCAAGTGAACAGCTAAGGAATGAAACAATTAGGACTGCTTAGTTAACTCTATATTTCTATGGTGTCTTTTCACAACCTCTTTTCAATGCACTGCTGAGTTTTCCAAGTGCTGGCATATTGAGTGCAGCACTTTCACAGCATCATCTTTTAGGATTCGAAATAGCTTGACTGGAATTTCATCACCTCCACTAGCTTTGTTCGTAGTGATGCTTCCTAAGGCCCACTTGACTTCAGACTCCAGGATGTCTGGCTCTAGGTGAGTGATCACACCATCGTGATTATTTGGGAAATGTGCATTAACCAAAACACAATCACAGCATCATAAAGAATACTATAGTTGATTGATGTACTTGAATATGTAAAAATTCTAAAGACACTCAACACAGGAAAAAAATTAACACATTGACTACTAATTCCTTACTCAAAAATTGGTAAAGAGGTATGGGATGGGGAAGGAGGTGGGAGAGAGGTCCAAGAGGGAGGGGATAGAGGTACACCTCTGGCTAATTCATGTTGATGTTTGGCAGAAACCAACACAATATTGTAAAGCAATTATCCTTTAATTAAAAATAAACTTAATTGTAAAAAACTTGGTAAAGAGAGCAATTTAAGTATTAATTCTTTCTTTTCCACGTGGAACTGTACTTCAGAGTAACAATTAGCTCCAATTGACAAGGGAAAGCTTTTTTTGACAGAATTCCAAATAATGAATGCAAAATGACTGAACGCAAAAACACTGATAGAATTGGGACAGTCATCATTTGGCAACTTGTAATGGAAACTATGGTTCAGGCAAAAATCAGCAATGGATGCTAAAAGCACTGAGTATGAGGCTGACAAGGGACTGGATACTAATCTGCTGCCAAATTATCAACACATAGATTATTTACTTGCCTCCAGGGAAACAATGGTAACTTTACAATGGACTCATGCGGCAGCTTTGACATTAACCATCAATCCAGTGAAGGAGCTTCCCATTATAAAAAGAAAAACAACTGAGTGTTATGCAACTCCTAAAATAATACGATATTCACAGCATCACTCATGAAGAATTCCTGACAAGAATGTTTTACCTGACTTTAGTCATAACTTGAGATCAGAATTTTCAGTTTATAGAAAATACAATGGAGAGTTAATGAAAAGTGAAATAAAACCAGAGGGAAACAATCATTGAAGTCCAGAGGGTGGAATTTTACCCGAAGATGCATTCTACCACAAAACTGACCCAGTCTCTTCAACAAGTATATCTGTTCAGTTCAGTCCAACTCAGTTCAGTCACTCAGTCATGTCTGACTCTGCGACACCATGCACTGCAGCATGCCAGGCCTCCCTGTCCAGCACCAACTCCCGGAATCTACTCAAACTCATGCCCATTGAGTCGTGATGCCATCCAACCATCTCATCTTCTGTCGGCCCCTTCTCCTCCCACCTTCAACCTTGCCCAGCATCAGGGTCTTTTCCAATGAGTCAGCTCTTTGCATCAGGTGGCCAAAGTACTGGAGTTTCAGCTTCAGCATCAGCCTTCCAATGAACACCCAGGACTGATCTCCTTTAGGATGGACTGGTTGGATCTCCTTGCAGTCCAAGGGACTCTCAAGAGTCTTCTCCAACACCACAGTTCAAAAGCATCAATTCTTCAGCACTCAGCTTTCCTTATAGTCCAACTCTCACATCCATACATGACTACTGGAAAAACCATAGCCTTGACTAGATGAACCTTTGTTGACAAAGTAATGTCTCTGCTTTTCAATGTCTAGGTTGGTCATAACTTTTCTTCCAAGGAGTAAGCGTGTTTTAATTTCATGGCTGCAGTCACCATCTGCACTGATTTTGGAGCCCCCAAAAATAAAGTCTGACACTGTTTCCCCATCTATTTACCATGAAGTGATGGGACCGGATGCCATGATCTTAGTTTTCTGAATGTTGAGGTTTAAGCCAACTTTTTCACTCTCCTCCTCCACTTTCATCAAGAGGCTCTTTAGTTCCTCTTCACTTTCTGCCATAAGGGTGGTGTCATCTGCATATCTGAGGTTATTGATATTTCTCCTAGCAATCTTGATTCCACTTGTGAAGCACAAGCATTTCTCCTCCAGCGCAGCATTTCTCATGATGTACTCTACATATAAGATAAATAAGCAGGGTGACAATATTCAGCCTTGACGTACTTCTTTCCTAATTTGGAACCAGTCTGTTGTTCCATGTCCAGTTCTAGCTGTTGCTTCCTGACCTGCATACAGATTTCTCAAGAGGCAGGTCAGGTGGTCTGGTATTCCCATCTCTTTCAGAATTTTCCAGTTTATTGTGATCCACAGAGTCAAAGGCTTTGGCATAGTCATTAAAGCAGAAGTACATGTTTTTCTGGAACTCTCTTGCTTTTTCCATGATCCAGCAGATGTGGCAATTTGATCTCTAGTTCCTCTGCCTTTTCTAAAACCAGCTTGAACATGTGGAAGTTCACGGTTCAAGTATTGCTGAATCCTGGCTTGGAGAATTTTGAGCATTATTTGCTAGCCTGTGAGATCAGTGCAATTGTGCAGTGGTTTGAGCATTCTTTGGCATTGTCTTTATTTAGAACTGGAATGAAAACTGACCTTTTCCAGTCCTGTGGCCACTGCTGAGTTTTCCAAACTTGCTGACATATTGAGTACAGCACTTTAACAGCATTATCTTTTAGGATTTGAAATAGCTGACTGGAATTCCATCACCTCCACTAGCTTTGTTCATTCATAGTGATGCTTCCTAAAGCCCACTTGACTTCGGACTCCAGGATGTCTGGCTCTAGGTGACTAATCACACCATTGGATTATCTGGGTCATGAAGATCTTTTTTGTATTGTTCTTCTGTGTATTCTTGCCACCTCTTCTTAATAACTTCTGCTTCTGTTAGGTCCATACCATTTCTGTCCTTCATTGAGCCCATCTTTGCATGAAATGTTCCCTTGGTATCTCTCATTTTCTTGAAGAGATCTCTAGTCTTTCCCATTCTATTGTTTCCCTCTATTTCTTTGCACTGACCACTGAGGAAGCTTTCTTATCTCTCCTTGCAAGTCTTTGGAATTCTGCATTCAAATGGGTGTATCTTTCCTTTTCTCCTTTGCTTTTCACTTCTCTTCACAGCTATTTGTAAGGCTTCCTCAGACAGCCATTTTGCTTTTTTACATTTCTTTTTCTTGGGTATGGTCTTGATCCCTGTCTCCTGTACAATGTCACGAACCTCCGTCCATAGTTCATCAGGCTCTCTATCATATCTAGTCCCTTAAATTCATTTATCACTTCCACTGTATGATCATTAGGGATTTGATTTGGGTCATACCTGAATGGTCTAGTGGTTTTCCCTACTTTATTCAATTTAAGTCTGAATTTGGCAATAAAGAGTTTATGATCTGCTGCTGCTGCTGCTGCTGCTGCTAAGTTGCTTCAGTTGTGTCCGACTCTGTGCAACCCCACAGATGGCAGCCCACCAGGCTCCCCCATCCCTGGGATTCTCCAGGCAAGAACACTGGAGTGGGTTGCCATTTCCTTCTCCCATGCATGAAAGTGAAAAGTGAAAGTGAAGTTGCTCAGTCATGTGTGACTCTTAGCGACCCTATGGATTGCAGCCTACCAGCCTCCTCCCATGGTATTTTCCAGGCAAGAGTAACCCACTGGAGTGGGTTGTCAGTGCCTTCTCCAGGTCATGATCTGAGCCACAGTCAACTCCCAGTCTTGTTTTTGCTGACTGTATAGAGCTTCTCCATCTTTGACTGCAAAGAATATAATCAGTCTGATTTCGGTGTTGACCATCTGGTGATGTCCATGTGTAGAGTCTTCTCCTGTGTTGTTGGAAGAGGGTGTTTGCTATGACCAGAGTGTTCTCTTGGCAAAACTCTATTAGCCTTTGCCCTGCTTCATTCTGTACTCCAAGGCTAAATCTGAGCAAGTGTATCTAATGTTTAAAAAGAGGGAGTAGAGAAGGGAAGAACTTTCCTGGACTAACAGAGAAATGTGATCTATAATAGCCAAATGGTAACAGCCCTGTGTGTCATTGATTAGATCCTGGTTTGGACAAATTAGCTAATAACAAGCAAACAAAAAACCATGCCCTTTGGGGACAACTGAGAGAATGTGAATGTGTACTGAATATTAGAAGATATCAGGAAATTTTTATTAATGTTTTAGATGTGATAATAATGCTTAGGAAAAATGTCTTTAGAGATGAATACTATAGAATCTAGGGATAAAGCAACATTCTCTGATTTATATCCAAATGCTTTAAAAATAAAATTAAGTAAATATGGCTAATGTTAATGATCAACAAACCTATATAGAAGTGTATGGATATTTGTCATGCTATTCACCCCATTTATTTTCATATTTGATAGGTTTTATAGTAAAACATAGTAACACAGAAAAGTTCTTTCCAAGTCCAAGAGTTTTCTAAATATTCACTTCTAAATTTTATGGCTTGACTTTTTTTTAAACTACGTAACAACTTAAATTACCTGGATTGTTTTTTGCAGTATTTTGTCCTTCCTCAATTATAAAACCAGTTGTCCTAAAATATTGATTAAATAATCCTTCTCTTTCTCCACAATTGTTATACTTCTTTTGTCTTTTATTAAAGCGTTGATATATTAGGGCCTATTTCTGAGATAATTATTCCAATAACTTGTCTATACCAGTGTCATATTAATTTAATCATTATAGCTTTATGTAATAATAAAACAACTTATCTTACCAATTTTTAAATCCATTATTGCCCATTTGTTTTTCAATACTGTTGTTTTTGTTTGCTGTTATTATATTCACTAATTTTCATTTTTTTAGATTCCACATATAAATGTTATCATCCAGTATTTTTCTTTCCCTGTCCATTTGTTTTTGTAGGTAATTTTTGGAATTTGCCCCCAACCTCCCCCAAAATCTCATTTTTGTTTGTTTGTTTTCTATTGCAGTTTGATTAAAATTGAATTGGAAAGAATTATCATCTCTATATTACTGACAATTAATACTTAATCTCACTCCAATTTTAGAAGCTCCAGTTCTTAATTCTTCAGCATATTAAGTTATAATGTACTTCCTTCAAACTTCCCAACCCCACTGTTGCAGTTCTGCTTTCTGGAGTGACATATAATTTATGTATTCCTTCTTCTGCATAATTGAAGACAGCAATTAAGTTCCCAGTTTATTCAGCCATTTCCTGACATGATTTTTCATTTTCTTCATTGTCCTGCTTACCCACTTCCAAATATACTCCACTTTGTGTTTCCTCTTGAAATGTGAAACTCAGATTTCTAAGGACTCAAGACTCCAAATATATGTGGTCTGAGAAACACAAAGAAGTGGGATTATTATTTATCCTATCCTGAACACTCAGCTGTTATTAATGCAGTCTCGATTTGTACCCACTTTTCTTGGCAGCCCTCCACACTATTGGCTCAGAATGAGCCTGCAGTCAACTAAAATCACTAGAACTTTTCCACTAAATTGTTCTTAAAATATTAATATGTTTTGTTGAACATAAGCAGATGAATGCTGAATCTATCTGTATATGTATCGTTATATGTATCCTTATGAAATTTCATCTTATCAACAGTGGTCCATCATTTCAGCCTAACTATACATCCCGCGTAGCTCAGTCGGTAAAGGATCTGCCTGCAGTGCAGGAGACCTGGGTTCAGTCCCTGGGTTGGGAAGATCCCCTGGAGAAGGAAATGGCAACCCACTCCAGTATCCTTGCCTGGAAAATCTCCTGGACAGAGGAGCCTGGTGAGCTGCAGTCCATGGGGTCACAAAGAGTCGGGCACGACTGAGCGACTAACACTTACTTACCTATAATCCTAATTTTACTTTCAAGGAATTAAAACTTACTCATCTGCTAATGTAATAAACATGTCTAACAAATAGAAAAGAACCAAATCCAATGACAAAATAACCAAATACTTCATTCTGGGGGATTACCCAAGGCTGAGTTGAAATAGTGGATCTTTAGCATTTCCTTATCAATTAGGAGATTTATGAAAAAAGGAGCAAGTTTGATCTCACCTGCTCTTTGTAAACTCATACTGATTCCTAATGATCATCTCTTCCCATTCTGAATGCTCACATACTTCTTATTTTCAGTTCATTCTAAATTTTGCTGAGAACCAATGGCAAACCCAATTGTACATCACAATCCACAGATGATCCCTTTTCTAAAATTATGAATAAAAATCACTCATCACCCAGTATCTCTGCCATTCTCCAGTTCTCCTAAAAAATTATTGACTGTGAATTGTATTTGCACTTTTTCATTGCTCTAAAATATCATTCCTTAGGTCCTAGAACCATGAATTTATTATGGTACCTGCATGTACTTCCATGAAGGTGTTTGCATACACGTTTGTCTTCTCAACAAGATGTTAAGTTACTCAAGTAATGCTGAGTCACATTCAGTTCAACTCAACCTACAGTTAATGAGTAGCAAGCATTTTAACAGCAACTGTAATAGGAGACAGAGAGACAACAGAGAGAACAGCAAACAGAGACGCAAAACAGCATAGTATGTACGAAGACTAGAAACAGTTCTGCACTGCTGGAGTGAGCGCTATGGAATAGCAGAAGAAAGGAGGGGAAGAGACCGCAGTTAGAGAGGCCTTGGAAGCTGTGCTAAGAAACTTTACCTTTATCCTCCAGGAGAAAGTAACAGCCCTCCCCAACGCCAAGTTCCCCTGCAGACTCATTTTGTTTGCCCCACACAATCTTAAAAAAAACGAGATACTAAAGTCCACAGAGCCTTCAGGCTACACTTTGTCACAGTCCCTAATTGCCTGGGGGTCTTAAACTACAACCAGAATATTAGCTCTTGGAACCCTGGGCCTTCCTCTGGATACTTTATAATGGTCTCCTCGGAGTCTAGGTCAGTTTCTGGGGCACACAAAGCATCAAGATTTTCAACATCCTTTCATGATAAAACCCTCAAGAAATTAGGTGTAGACAGAATGGACCTCAACAAAAGAATATATACAAGCCACATCTAACATTATACTCAATATAATATGCATTATATTATGTATGTATAATACAAGCCCACATCTAACATCATACTCAATATAATATGTATTATATATGTATGTATAATACAAGCCCACATCTAACATCATGCTCAATAGTGAAAAACTGAAAGCATCTGTAAGGTCAGGAAAAAGACCAAGATGCCCACTTTGGCACTGCATAGTACCAGAAGTTTTAGCCAGAGTAATAAGGCAACAGAAAGAAACAAAGGCATCCAAATAGAAAAGAAAGAAGTAAAATTGTTTGCAGATAACATGCCCTTATATATAGAAAACACTAAAGACTACATACACACACACACACACACACACACACACATATGCCAACTTAGAATTAATAAATAAATTCAGTAAAGTTGCAGGACACAAAATCAATACAAAAATCAGTTCTGTTTCTATACACTAACATCCAACTATCAGAAATGACAGTTTAAAAAAAGAACAATCCTACTTCCAGTAGCACCAAAAAAAAAAACAAAAAAACTTAGGAATAAATATAACCAAGAAGGTGAAAGACCTGTACACTGAAAACCATAAAACACTGATGAAAGAAATTAAAGACAAAAATCAATGGAAAAATACACTATATTCATGAATTTGAAGAATTAATATTGTTAAAATATTCATATTTCCAAAGCAATCTATAGATTTAATGCAACATCTATCAAAACTCCAGACATTTTTCACAGAAATAGAAAAGTTGTCACAATTCATATGGAACAACTAAAGACCCTGAATACCAAAATAATCCTGAGAAAGAAGAACAAAGCTGAAGTCATCAGTCTTTCTGATTTCAAACTATATTACATAACTGTAGTATTCAAAAGAGTATGTGATTGGCAGAAAACAGATGTACAGATCAATGGAACAGAAACAAATGCACGCACATACAGTTATCCAGTCTTTGACAAGGACACCAAGAATACACAACAGGTAAAAGATAACCTTTTCCAAAAAACGGTGTTGGGAAAACTGGACAGTTACATGTAAAAGAATGAAATTAGACCCTTATCTTACACCATACCCCAAAATTAAATCAAAATGGTTTAAGACTTAAATGTAAGACCTGAAACTTTGAAAGTCCTAGGATAAAACAGGAAAACAACTTCTTAGCAATGATTTTTTGGATAGGAAACAAAAAGCACAGGCAACAAAAGCAAAAAAAAAAAAAAGTCAAACTAATAAGCTTCTGTACAGCAAATGAAACAACAAAATGAAAGAGCAGCCTATATGGAATAAGAGAAAATACTTGCAAATCATATATCCTATAAGAGGTTAATATCCACAATATATAAGGAATACACACAACTTAATAAACAAAATATGATTAAAAAATGGACAGAGAACATGAACAGACATGTTTTCAAAGACATACAAATGGGCAACAGGCACATTTTTTAAATGTTCACCACTAGGGAAACACAAATCAAAACCACAGTGAGATATCACCTCACATATGTTAGCATGCCTATTATCAAAAGAACAATAAAAATTGGTAACTAGGTGAGGTGATGTGTTAATTTATCATTTCACACTGTATACATCTAATAAATCACATTGTACAACCTTTAAAAAGGATTATAAATAGATTAAGGTTATTTTAATTATCATAATGATTTTGATTACTTAAGAAATACCCATTTACAGACAATTAGTGATATTGATTTCAAATTATTCTTCTTTGGTGACATTTGTTGTCTTGAAGTACTGCCAAAGAGTATATGTCAAAATAGAGAACATAATTTTCTCAACCATTCTTTAAATCAGATTTTAACTATCAATAATTGAAATGTAAAAATAATATCTTAATTAATTTAGATATCTTTCTCAATTACTTTGTGAGGCTGACATGTATGGAGTCACTTATAAGTATATTTACTAAAGACCTGTATTCTTCTACTGAATATTTCTCATTATAGACATCAATCATTGGAGAATAATTAGAAAGTATTTTACTTAATGTGTATGATTCTAAACTCAAAACCCTCTTCTGCTACTTACTATCTAAAGGTAACTCTTTTGTCTCAGTTTCCTCAGTTATAACATGGAGATTAAAATAATATCTATTGGGACTTTCCTGGTGGTCCAGTGGCTAAGACTCCAGCCTCTCAATTTTGATTCTTATACCAATGAACATTTATGAAGTCTTTCCTGCATGCCAGGTAACATACTAAACACATTATATCAATGAACATAATTCTCCCCATGTCCTCTACAAATAGATATTATTTTATTTTTCAATATTTATTTTTGTGTATTTGGCCATACTGGATCTTACTTAGAGCACACAGGATCTTCTTCCATCTTCATTGTGGCATACAGGATCTTTAGTTGCACTATGTGGGATCTAGTTCCCTGACCAAGATCAGATCCCAGAGTACTCTGGAGAAGAAAATGGCAACCCACTCCAGTACTCTTGCCTAGAAAATCCCATGGATGGAGGAGCCTGGTGTCCATGGGGTCACAAAGAGTTGGACACAACTGAGCAACTTAAACAAACAAACAAACAAAAAAAGATCCCAAAGTAATACACTATCATTTTTGAGGTGCACAGTGAAAGAACAATAAATGCTTAATGATTGACATGTAAACAAACAAGCAATCTTTCTTCTGACACATTTTGCACATTTTCCTGACCGATTTTCCTATTCATTTTTCTGTCCTCATTCTTACATCTTCATCTATTTTAGACATATACAAATTTATTTGTCAATTAAACTTCAATAAAGCTGGAAAAAGAAAAGACTCTCTCAACAATACTGTAATTAGCCTCCAATTAAAATTTAAAAAATAAATAAGAGCTCTATTGCAAAAAAAAAAAATGTATAACTGATTCACCTTGCTGTACATCTGAAACTAACAAAACATTGTAAATCAACTATACTCCAAAAAAAATTTTTTAATAAAAAATAAAGCAAAGGCACTCTCAGCTAGTTACTGGCCTGGCCCACTCCATTGGTTCACACCACCTGTTATGAGGATGGGCAACCAACAGCAGGTGCTAGAGATGCCTTCTTCTCTTTCTCCCCATAAAAATGTATGAAGCTTAACTGTAATTTTTTTTAACAGAATTTTCTGTTTCTCTCAAACCTGCACATCATTCACCATCTTCATACAACTAAACCTGAATGTTGGAAGTCTACTTTTCCTACAGCCATGGTCTGACTAAGCCCAGCCCTCCATTCCCTGAGGACTTCACATTCAGGGACGATATGGCCATGTGGTTACACCCTCCCTCAGTGGAAGGCACTTCCAGGCTTCCAATCTGTTCTTCCTTGGCGTTCAGAATCAAATTCTGGATGTCCACTCTCCTGCTTGCTTCCTTGCTATAATCAGAGGTAAAAAGCAGCAAAGCTAGTCGAAGGCTCAAGAAATGCTTTGCTTTTAGCAGAACAAGACTACCAGGAGTTATATTTACTGGTCTCTGTGCCTATGTTTCAATTTATACTTGGAAAATATTGGCCACATCTTCTATTGTAACCTGCATTCCATAGCAAGCACCTTCAATCACAGTCTCGTTTTGCTCTCCTGTCATTCATATATAAATGCTTATCATTCTCCACTTCCCTGTTTCCTTTGGAAAGATATGCTATCTGGAAATTCAGTGCTATTGCCACCACCTTTATTGCTATATATATTTACATACACTCATAATTATATACATACAAAACAAAACCACCAGAGCTGCTTATTGTGAACAATGAATTGTTTTAAAAACTGTGAGGTTGACTATACACTGATAATTGTGGAAGCTCAGGGATGAATACATGGGGCTTCATTCCACTATTCTCCCTAATTTTGAATACATTTGAAAATTTCAATGATAAAAATATTTTTAAACTATTTGTAAAATTATTGTATTTTTTCACCCAAGCATCCATTTTACCAAATGTTGCTAAATAGTAGTACAAACATTAGCACATAATTTCTATTTAGGGCTACCAAATAAAATATAAAATGCCTGCCCTGTTAGACTGAAATTTCAAATAAACAATTGATTTTCAATATATTTAGGATATTTATTCTCTCAGATCCCTAGAGTTAAAGAACCCTGAAATCAGTTTCGCTAAATCAAAATCAAGGTGTTAACAAGGCTGTATTCCTTCCCAAGGCTCTAGGGGAGAATCTGTCCCTTACCACTTTTAGCTTCTAGTGGCTACCAACATCCCTTGGCTTGCGGCCACATCTCTCCATTCTGTAAAGCCAACATCTTCAAATCTCTGTCTGCTCCACTTACACTGCCTTCTCCCCTGTGTGTGTGTCAAATCTCTCTCTGCCTATCTAAAGATACTTGTAATGCATTCAGGGCCTATCTGGATAATCCAGTATAGTTCTCATCTCAAGATCTTTAACTTAATGACATCTGCAAAGATCCTTATCCAATGAAGGTAACACATAAGACTTTCAGGAATTTGGACCAGATATTTTTAGGGGTCAATAATCAACCCACCAGAGGAGCCACGATAGAATTTATCAGGACACTGGAGAGGCAGAGAAGGAGCTGAAAGTTCAACTTGAAAGGAGCTGGATGAAAAAGATGTCAAGAAAGGCTTCCTAGATGAGTGATGCCAGAGAGTATAAATAAGTAAAGCAGTAGTGATAATAACAACAGTAATCAGACCAATCACAAGAGACATTAGCTATAATCACCACTACAGCCTACCAGTGAGCACCAGTTGAGCATCATTCTCGCTAACAGGGATAATGTTGGAGGACTGCTACAACGGAATAAAATACGCAGCAGCAACTGAATGACAAAAATCCTTATACATGGTTCCTGGTAACCACTTAGGGAGGCAAGAAGGCAGGAAGACCTGCTCTATGCAGTCTGTAGAGTATCCGCAAACCACATATCTTACTTCCAGTCTTTTTGTTTTCTATGTCTTCTGCAATGCCCTTCAAAACTTCCCTACCCCTTTAACTATTTTTTATCAACTCAATGTACTCTATAATTTTGCTCAATCATTCACTCAATAATTTTCATTAAAATAAAGTGTTCTGCATTAAAAAAAAAAAATCTAGCAATATAAGCCTCCCAGGTGGCTCACATGGTAAAGTGTCTGCCTGCAATGCAGGAGACGGGAGTTAGATCCCTGGGTCGGGAAGATCCCCTGGAGAAGGAAATGGCACCCCACTCCAGTACTCTTGCCTGGAAAATTCCATGGACGGAGGAGCCTGGTAAACTACAGTCCATGGGTCGCAAAGAGTTGGACACAACTGAGCGACTTCACTTTCATTTTTTCAAAGGTATATAAAGTAATATTACTATCTCCTCCAACTAATGCTAATGAGCACACATCAACAGATATATCAAGACCTTATCTATCTATGTACAACCATACTTATATTTAACTAAACAGGAAAGCACAATTGTTCAGCTGTTGGCAGAAAGTGATAATCAAAACAATGCTACCTCAGCCCATTACACTTCCAAGAAGCAGCAAGTTATATGCTCCTGCTTATTATACTCATTGGATCCAATCCTACAGGAAATATCTCTAATTCATAAATTATTTCTCCTATAGTGGGATCCTAAAAGAGGACTGGCAATAGGGGTAAGAATTAAAACATCAACAACAATAATTTCCCCTAACCTCCCCCTAAACTTTTCACCCAAAACCCTTCTTGGTTGTTAAACAGGCACTTCAAATATAAACTACCTAAAATCGAATTTACTATCTTTGGAAACCTGATACTCCTATTGTTTTCCAATTTATCCAGTGGCCAAGCCAGAAACCAGTCACCCTTTTCCCCCACATCATACATCCAAAAAGCCACCAAAGGATTCCAATATCCCAGATCAGCGATTTCCTGCTTACTTCTCTGCCTTCATCTCATACCCTCACAATTTTGGTCTCAAACCCCCATGCTCATTTTTTTCATTTTTTTAAGAATGTATGCTTACCATGCTGGAATTGTATATGTGCTATTTCTTCTTAAAAAAAAAGAAACGAAACTCTCCCTCTCCTTGTTTAGCTAAGTCCTATTAAATTGATAGCCCTCAAGTTAGTTACCAGTTTTCCCAAGAATTCTCCCCTTAATTCTTGTCTGAGTTAGTGGTCTCTTTTCTGTTCTATCTCAGAAAAGACAGATCTTGTGCTTTCAGTCATTTACTAATTCTTCACAATTATAATTGCCTATTCACTTGTCTTTCACCACCAATACACTACAGGATCACCTCAGTATCATCAGGACCTACTCCGATATTCTTGCCTGGAGAATCCCATGGACAGAGGGGCCTGGCGTGCTGCGGTCCATGTGGTCTCAAAGAGTCAGACACAACTGAGCACAAAACAACAAAGCCTAGTACTGGGGACATAGTAGGATCTCAATAAATACTTATTTGTTGTTCATCATTCAGTCGCTCAGTCATGTCCAACTCTTTGTGACCCCATGGACTGCAGCACACCAGGCTTCCCTGCCCTTCACCAGCTCCCAAAGCTTGCTCAAACTCACGTCTACTGAATCAGAGAAGCCATCCAACCATCCTCATCCTCTTTACTCAACCTCTAATCCAACCATCAGCCCCTTCTCCTCCTGCCTTCTATCTTTCCCAGCATCAGGGTCTTTTCTAAATGAGTCGGCTCTTCGCATCATGGAATTAAATAGGTAGAAAGAGGAATGCAGATCCCATTAGCAAAGTGTTATACATGTATGTTCGGGGAGGCAGTTCAACACATGACTTGAGCATAAAAAGCAAAATGAGAGCATAATTGTTACAGCATTTTGTTTACTTGGGCATAAGACAAATAAAACCCACCTTCTCCCCTCCAAAAACAGCCCATTCTCCTCTGCACAGGAAGAAAATCTGACTGTGACTCAGCTCCAAACACTCGTCCTCCTCATCTTTCTGAATGTGCACAGACAGCGGAAGTAGTAATAGGGTAAGAGAGCTGACAGATTCCACCATGCTTCTGCCATTATCCTGGTCCAGCGAACAGTCCTCAGCTGAGCAGGCGCAGAAGCTCGATTTTATTGTTTCACACAAAAGTACAAAGTCACTGAGGTAGACTTCCTTAACAGGGGTTCTTCATCTGAACACAGAATACAGAAAATTATATGAGAGATCATTTCTCAATTCTTCCAAGGCTGGCTAATAGCTACTCCCAATCTAGATGGAAAGAGGAGTTAACTCATTACATACAATGGATGCTTTTATAGCCTTTAGGGCCTATTTCACTTCCAGTACCCCCAGGGGCTTGAATCCCATGAACTAAATTATATATATATACATGCATACATATACACTTTATACATATATATGTATACATGTGTGTATGTATGTATGTGTGTGTGCCTACATGATGAGTTGTGTCCTGCCAGGCTCCTCTGTCCATGGAATTTTCCAGGCAAGAATACTGGAGTGGGTTGACTTCCTTCTCCAAGGGATCTTCCCAACTCAGGGACGTAACCCTTGTCTCCTGCATCTCCAGCAATGGCAGGCAGATTCTTTACCACTGAGCCACTTGGGAAGCTGGTGTATATGTACATACTACATGTACTAATTTGTAAAAGAAAATACATGTGTCACAAAAACTAGAATACGGTACCATTACCAATAATGTAGCTTGGAAAATACAGACTCTAGAGCCAAAAGACCTTTCCATTGTTAGTTCTAATCTTGTTAATTTAAGATGTATGTTGTGGGAGTAGGTCTGATGAAAGTTGATAAGGCCTTGATAAGAGTAGTGAGGGGGGCACTCTGCACCCCGCCTCTGATGACTACGTCAGAAGCTTTCTCTGTCGCTTTTTATACTTTAGTAAAACTCTGCTACACAAAAGCACTTGAGTGATCAAGTCTGGTCCCTCGTCCCAAAGCTAAATCTACTTCATCGGAGATCACAAATCCGACTGCAAGCTATCAGAACCACATTTGTCTTGGCTCACTTTTTATTGAACTATGAACTAATGATTAATGTAGTGCATGGCACACATTCCATTTCATTAATGGACAGATGATTAAGTTGTACTGTAACACATCCTGGATTATTTTCTAATGATATTTCACTTCATATATGAAATGCAAATTCTTGCTCATTCATTTAACAGGCACTCATTACATACATGGAGCCTAGACAGGTTATGCATTATACATCATTTCTTTAAAATTAATCTACCACTTCACATTCATTAGGATTACATTATCCAAAAAAAAAAAAAAAAAAGAACAAGTGTCGGCAAGGATATAGTGAAACTGGAACTCTTGTGCACTGCTGGTGGGAATGTAAAATAATATACTCACTATGGAAAAGTTTGGTGATTCCTCAAAAAATTATAAACATAACTACCATTTAATCCAGTAATTCTACTTCTTGGTATATACTCAAAAGAACTGAAAGCAGAGACTTGAACAGATATTTATACACTCATGTCTTTAAAAGTTTATTCACAATAGTCAAGAAATGGAAGCAACCCAAGTAACCATTGACAGAGGAATGGCTAAACGTGGTGTGTGTGTGTGTGTGTGTGTGTGTGTGTGTATGTGTATAAAAGAATATTACTCAACTACAAAAAGGAAGAAAATTCTGACACAAGCTACAATACAGGTTGAACCTTGAAAACATAATGGTAAGCAGAATAAGCCAGTCACAAAAGCACAAATCTGTATGATTCCCCTTGTGAAGTATCTAGAATACTCAAAAGAGATAGAAAGTAGAACAGTGGTGACCAGGGGCTGGGGATAGGGACTTACTGTTTAATGGGTATAGACTTTCAGTTTGGGAAGAATAAAAATGTTCTAGAGGGAATTCCCTGATAGCCCAGTGATTAGGACTGGGTACTTCCACTGCTGAGAGCCTGGGTTCAATCCCTGGTCAAGGAATTGAGATCCAACAAGCTGCATGGCAAAGTCAAAAAAAGAAGGTTCTAGATATGGATATAAGTAATGCTTGCATTACAAATGTATTTAATGTCACTAAGCTTCTACACTTACTTTAAAATCATTAAAATAGTAAAGTTTATATTATATATTTTCCCATATTGTTTTAAAGATTAATCAAAAAATAACAATAATAAAGATTAATCCAGTTTCCTTTTCTGATCCTGTTAACATTTATCTTACTTTAGCATCTGCAGTCTTGTCTATCTTCCATGAAGAATAACAGTAACCAACCTTAAGCACTGGGATTCTATAAGCAACTGGGACAAATCTTGGATCACTTTACCCTGGAATGCAGGCCTTCATTCTGATGTCAAGTTTCTAAGTAATATAACCAGAGATGAGGCTTTGGAGAAGTGGAATTAACTGGATCTACACAGCCTGAAAATGGAGAAAGGGTTAGGAAGGGGCCACACTGGAGAATGGGAATCCCAATCCCCTTCCCACACACAGTTTCCAGAGAAAAGATGGCTTCTGTAGTAGCCCACTGTTCTCTGTCTCCACCTCAGTTATCCTGCAGTTTAGTCTCCAAAGGAATCCAAAGGAAGTAAAATTGGATTTGCAGGGAAACAGGGAGGGAAATAAGACCTGTAGCACGTACCAGATACTGCCACTGGTGCTTGACATTCATTATTTCATTTGATTCTTATAAAGAACATATTATTATCCTCATTTTATAGATGACCAAATTAAGGCTTAGAGCAATTGGCATTTCCCAAAGTCATTTGCTTGCAAGTCCTAGGACTAGGATTCAAACCTAATTATTTTCTAACTCTTTTAGCTCAGAATCATTTTGTTGTTCTGTCTCACAGTTGCCTATGGAGTCAATTTCTGCCACTGGCTCCCTCTTTAGAAAGAGTTATGTTACGCTGTATGAACAGGCAAAAAGAAACCAGTATGAAAAGGCAAAAAGATAGGACACTGAAAGATGAACACTCCAGGTCGGTAGGTGCCCAATATGCTACTGGAGAGATGAGTGGAGAAATAACTTCAGAAAGAATGAGGGGATGGAGCCAAAGCAAAAACAACACCCAGTTGTGGATGTGACTGGTGATAGAAGCAAGGTCCGATGCTGTAAAGAGCAATATTGCATAGGAACATGGAATGTTTGGTCCATGAATCAAGGCAAATTGGAAGTGGTCAAACAGGAGATGGCAAGAGTGAATGTTGACATTCTAGGAATCAGAAAAACTAAAATGGACTGAAATGGATGAATTTAACTTAGATGACCATTATATCTACTACTGTGGGCAGGAATTCCTTAGAAGAAATGGAGTAGTGATCATAGTAACAAAAGAGTCCAAAATGCAGTACTTTGTTGCAATCTCAAATATGACAGAATGATCTCTATTGGTTTCTAAGGCAAACCATTCAATATCACAGTAATCCAAGTCTATGCACCAACATATAATGCTGAAAAAGCTGAAGTTGAACAGTTCTATGAAGACCTACAAGACCTTTTAGAACTAACACCTCAAAAAATGTCCTTTTCATTATAGGAGACTGGAATGCAAAAGTAGGAAGTCAAGGAACACCTGGAGTAACAGGCAAATGTGGCCTTGGAGTACAGAATGAAGCAGAGCAAAGGCTAATAGAGTTTTGCCAAGAGAACGCACTGGTCACAGCAAACACTCTTCAAACAACACAAGAGAAGACTCAACACATGGACATCACCAGGGGCCAACACCAAAATCAGATTGATTATATTCTTTGCAGCCAAAGATGGAGAAGCTGTATACAGTCAGCAAAAAGAAGGCTGGGAGCAGAGTATGGCTAAGAACATGAACACCTTATTGCCAAATTCAAACTTAAATTGAAGAAAGTGGGGAAAACCACTAGACCATTCAGATATAACCTAAATCAAATCCCTTATGATTATAGAGTGGAAGTGAGAAATAGATTTAAGGGACTAGATCTGATGGAGTGCCTGATGAACTATGAACACAGGTTTGTGACATTGTATAGGAGACAGGGATCAAGACCATCCTCATGGAAAAGAAATGCAAAAAAGCAAAATGGCTGTCTGGGGAGGTCTTACAAATAGCTGTGAAAAGAAGAGAAGCAAAAAGCAAAGCAGAAAAGGAAAGATATACCCATTTGAAATCAGAGTTCCAAAGAATAGCAAGGAGAGATAAGAAAGCCTTCCTAGGTGATCAGTGCTAAGAAATAGAGGAAAACAATAGAATGGGAAAGACTAAAGATCTCTTCAAGAAAATGAGAGATACCAAGGGAACATTTTATCCAAAGATGGGCTTGATAAAGGACAGAAATGGTATGGACCTAACAGAAGCAGAAGATATTAAGAAGAGGTGACAAGAATACACAGAAAAACTGTACAAAAAAGATCTTCATGACCCAGATAATCACAATGGTGTGATCACTCACCTAGAGCCAGACATCCTAGAACGTGAAGTCAAGTGGGCCTTAGAAAGCATCACTACAAACAAAGCTAGTGGAGGTGATGGAATTCCAGTTGAGCTGTTTCAAATCCTAAAAGATGATGCTGTGAAAGTGCTGCACTCAATATGCCAGCAAATTTGGAAAACTCAGCAGTGGCCACAGGAATGGAAAAGGTCAGTTTTCATTCCAATCTCAAAGAAAGGCAATGCCAAAGAATCCTCAAACTATCGCACAATTGCACTCATCACACATGCTAGTGAAGTAATGCTCAAAATTCTCCAAAGCCTTCAGCAATATGTGAACCATGAACTTCCAGATGTTCAAGCTGGTTTTAGAAAAGGCAGAGGAACCAGAGATCAAATTGCCAACATCTGCTGGATCATGGAAAAAGCAAGAGAGTTCCAGAAAAACATCTATTTCTGCTTTATTGACTATGCCAAAACCTTTGACTGTGTGGATCACAACAAACTGGAAAATTCTGAAAGAAATGGGACTACAGACCACCTGACCTGCCTCTTGAGAAACCTGTATGCAGGTCAAGAAGCAACAGCTAGAACTGGACATGGAACAACAGACTGGTTCCAGATCAGGAATGGAGTACATCAAAGCTGTATATTGTCACCCTGATTATTTAACTTATATGCAGAGTACATCATGAGAAACATTGGGCTGGATGAAGCACAAGCTGGAATCAAGATTGCCGGGAGAAATATCAATAACCTCAGATACACAGATGACACCACCATTATGGCAGAAAGCAAAGAAGAACTAAAGAGCCTCTTGATTAAAGTGAAAGAGGAGAGTGAAAAAGTTGGCTTAAAGCTCAACATTCAGAAAACAAAGAGATCATGGCATCCAGTCCCATCACTTCATGGGAAATAGATGGAGAAACAGTGGAAACAGTGGCAGACTTTATTCGGGGGGACTTCAAAATCACTGCAGATGGTGACTGCAGTCATGAAATTAAAAGCAGCTTACTCCTTGGAAGAAAAGTTATGACCAACCTAGACAGTATATTAAAAAGCAGAGATATTACTTTGTCCACAAAGGTCCATCTCGTCAAGGCTATGGTTTTTCCAGTAGTCATGTATGCATGTGAGAGTTGGACTATGAAGAAAGCTGAGCACCAAAGCATTGATGCTTTTGAACCATGGTGTTGGAAAAGAATCTTTTTTTTGGGGGGGTGGGGGCAGCGGGGCATATTTCATGGCATGTGGGATCTTAGATCCCTGACCAGGGATCAAACCCCTCACTCCCTGCATTGGCAGCATGGAGTCTCAACCACTGGACCACCAGGGAAGTCCCTGGAAAAGACTCTTGAGAGTCCCTTGGACTGCAAGCAGATCCAACCAGTCCATCCTAAAGGAAATCAGTCCTGAATATTCATTGGAAGAACTGATGTTGAAGCAGGAACTCCAATACTTTGGCTGCCTGATGCAAAGAGCTGACTCATTTGAAAAGACCCTGATGCTGAGAAAGATATAGGGCAGGAGGAGAAGGGGACAACAGAGGATGAGATGGTTGGACGGCATCACCGACTCAATGGACGTGAGTTTGAGTGAACTCCGGGAGTTGGTGATGGACAGGAAGGGCTAGTGTGCTGCAGTTCATGGGGTCACAGAGTTGGGCATGACTGAGCAACTGAACTGAACTGATGTTACCCTGGAAACAAAAATCTATACCTAAACTTTTATGTTGTCCAGCAAATAAGGCTCTTGGCAGCAAGTTTGTTCTTTGATGAAAGCACTTAAAAATTGATTCCCAACAAGAATAATTACAGGCAACAGAAGAAAGTGCTTCTTATCTCTGCATTCAGTACCTCCCATGGCTCAAAAGGAAAACAGCCCTGCCTCAAATTGATTTAAGAAATTAAACCTGATGCCTGAAAATCACTAGGTTTATATGCAAGCTGTATACTGTACTCCCCTACAAGCATTCAAGACTGTGTAGAGTTAATAATACTTTAATTGCATTTTCTGGAGTATTTGTTAAGGGATTGATTTTATTGGCTACAGATAACCAAAGCGATAAATAAGTAAGATAACTATACACTCTGTTTTTATTAATCATTCAACCAATTGAGTATCTTCCAGTAAATAACCAGTTCCTCTTCCAGACAACAGGGGACTTGTCTATCAAAATACTGCATTAAATATATCAAATTCTTATAAATGAAATCTTATTACACAGCAATTGATTTTATAAGACTTCTGAGTTAGAAATCTACACAAATAAGCTATTAACTGCATGAAAACTTTCCAAAGGATTTTCATGACCTTTTATGGCTTGTCTTAAAATGAAATCCACTGTTGTCACAGAATCACTTCAGGGTCTCTTGTACTGTTAATATGTCTTCCAACACACTGGATCGACATGGGGGAAATTAACAGTTCATTTCATTATGCCATAAACCCACAAATGAAATGTGATGAAATGCAATGGGGCTGGTGGGAAAGGGGGAGCTGGTAGTTACTCAATGAAGGAAATTATCTCATTTCTATCTGAGCTTTAGTTTTCTCATTTATGAAAGATAAAAATTGACCAAAACCGTCTCTAAGGATAGTCCAGTCTTTGAGTTTCTATGATTTGGTTATTCAGCACTGTGATAAACCAAAACACAAAATAAGTCCTATCTAATTTTGAATAATTAATTGCATGATGAGATAAAAAGGGTTTTAAGGGTAAATAATAATGATAAAACTACTTTCCTTATAACTACCTTTCTAAGCCATTATTGTATAACAAAATGCCTATAATTATATTATTTGAGCAAAATTTAAATAATATTTCAGCCTTTGATATCAATAATCTTGATAACCTATCTCAACTTTTGGCTCATTTGTGACATTTTAATTTGGGGGGCAAAATAATTTAAAGAATGGCATCAAAAGATAAAAAAATAATTTGAAGATTTTCTTATACGTTTAATACTTTTCGGTCCTTAATTCTAAAAATTGAAGTTCTTTTTAAAGTAAACCACATTGTAGTGGTTTTATTTTATAATTTTAGATCAAAAGGGATGATGAGTTCATGTTATCCCCAGAAAAGTCTAGTTTCAAGGTAACAGATGGTAAGTTTAAAAATAATGCACTTTTTCAAGCTTTCTATAATAAGCATGTATCAAATATATACTAAAACAAAAACAAAAGAATAGGATGCTATGCAAATAAAATTCACATTCTCCTTTTTTTCAGGACAAAACTTTTCTATTTCTCTCCTTTTGGCCTGTCATTTCTCCATGTTTCTAAAAAGTAGCAAATCAACTAAGCACGGAAGATAGACAATTATGATGTGTAGCATGGCACCCCACTCCAGTACTCTTGCCTGGAGGATCCCATGGACGGAGGAGCCTGGAAGGCTGCAGTCCATGGGGTTGCTAAGAGTCAAACACGACTGAACAACTTCACTTTCACTTTCACTTTTCACTTTCACGCATTGGAGAAGGAAATGGCAACCCACTCCAGTGTTCTTGCCTGGAGAATCCCAGGGACAGGGGAGCCTGGTGGGCTGCCATCTATGGGGTTGCACAGAGTCGGACACGACTGAAGCGACTTAGCAGCAGCAGCAGCATCTATGTTTTTCTAACATCTTGTAGCAGAACAAATATTTATTATGCTGCAGTTAGGATAAAGTATATATTCTTGTGGGACTTCTCTCGTGGTCCAGTGATTGAGAATCCACTCTTCTACTGCAGGGGGCACGGAGTTGACCCCTGGTGAGGAAACTGGTATCCTGCATGTCACCCAGCATGCCCAAAAAATTCAATAAGTAAAAAAAAATTGTGAGACCCCGAGTAAATATCAAAGACCTAAGATGATGACTGTCCTCTTAGTAACCATTCTATAGTCATCAACAACACTGAACAATGCAAACCAACATCTATTTTTTTTTCCAACATCTATTTTTCATGCTAAAAGAATTTAAGTTGCTTGAATAGAATTTGTATCCTATTATGTGAAAATTGTGTAAACCTTAATTATGTTGAATTGGTTCATAGTGCTTTTCAAGTATACTATATCCTTCTACTTTTCTGTATACTCATTCTATTAATTTTATACAGCTTGATATTGAAACTCCAACCAAAATCTTAATTTATCTACTTAAAAAATAATTGTGATATACAATGGAACTACATGTAATTTTATTTTGTATTTTCTAAGTCTCCTGTAAATGTACCATATTTTGATAATTTAAAAAATAAAAAAAGAAAGAGTTCAAGTTCCAAGGAGATATGACCTATATAAGAATGTTTTCAAATCATTCAAATGTTTAGTTGTATTAGGTTCAATTCTGATATCCTAACAGATGTAAAATTTACCTCATTGCCTATTGAATCAGGAATTCTGTTGGAACATGTTGAAGAATAAAATTAAATGAGGTTTATGTTCTCAAAGAGTAGTTATCAGCCTTTCCTGGTGGTCCAGTTGTTGAGAGTCTGCCTGCCAATACAGGGGTCACAGGTTCAATCCCTGGTCCAGGAGGATGCCCCATGCCATAGGCAACTGAGCCCATGCGCTACAACTACTGAGCCTGTGCTCTAGAGCCTTCGAGCTGCAGCTACTGAGCTCACATGCCACTAGTCCTGGAGCCCAGATGCCCTAGAGCTCATGCCCTGCAACAAGAGAAACCACTGCGATGAGGAGAAGCCAGTGCACTGCAACTAGAGAGGGGCCCCTGCTTGCCACAACTAGAGAAGGTCGGCACCCAGCAACCAGGATCCAGCCCAGCCAAGATAATAATAATAAAAGTAACTGATGTCAAAGCGTAGTTATCAACATCCAGGAATTACACAACATATTTAAAAGTTATTATAAATTTTTCCTTTAAAGAACCAATAACATCACAAATACATATACGTTCCCTTTATTTCTGTTATTTATGAAGATTAAGATATTCCGAAATTCCATCTAGGGAGATTTTAATGTTTTCAATTCTCAAATCTAACTATGTACAGGCAGCTCTAGAGGTTAGAGGTTTTCTTTATTTCTACCTTGATTTTCCAAAATCTGTCATTTTGGCTCCTAAGACTTCCAGAATAAAATCAAAAATTTTTTTTTTCAAATGTGTGCCCCAATATACACCTGCCTTCAAAAGTTGACAGCTTGACCTTGTTCCTTCAGAAAACTGAGAGCATCTGCAAGACTCTCCTAGTTCAAGGATTTCCTCTAAAACTTTCCTGACAGATGGCAACCAGTTCCTATTTAAACACTCCAAACACAGGCTTCTCCTTATTTGTGTCCCCTCAAAATCCATTTGCTACAGCCTTAACTCCAATGCGGCTGTATTTGGAGATGAAGCTGGTAAGGAAGTAATTAAGATTAAATGAGGCCAAAGGCGGCCTGATCGGAAAAGGATTCGTGTCCTCACAAGAGGAGACACCAGACCACTCGCTCGTTCTCTCTCCTTCTCCCTCCATGTACTGAGGAAAGACCATAAGAGGACAGTCCATAATGAGAAGGCAGCCACCTGCAAACCAGAAAAAGAGATCTCACTAGAAACTGAATCAGCCAGAACCCTGACCTAAGAGTTCCAGCCTCCAGCCCTGTGAGAAAATAAATTTCTCTTGTTTAAGCCACCTAGGGCATGGAATTTTGTTTTGGCAGCTGACTAATAATACATCATGCTTCACAAGGTGGTTAATTCCACTCTCAAATAATTCTAAGTGTTGGAAATTTCCTATTTTAAGCAGAAACCTGCTTTCTGCAGCTTCCACCCAATAATCCAAACCTCTGGGACTCCATGAAATAAATTGAATCCATCTTCACAATTAAAAGAAGAGATTACATGAAGAGTTCCCAATATTTTAACAATCTTCCATATCCTTGGGCTCTTACTTAGACATGTTCTAATTTACCAAGACTCTCTTTAAAATGTGGAAGCTAGAAATACGCTATAAATATGAGTAATACAGAGGCATGATACTTTGATAAATTAGTCCTACATTTTCCTGAGGAAAAGCTACTTTCTAAAAACCACTAAAAACCCTTAAGAAGGCAACAGTCAACGAGACCACCTGTCTAAAAAGAAAAACCTTCTATAAGCGCCCCCTCATTCTGCTGGAAATCGAGTCAGCTGACTCAGAAATCAGAAGATAGACTTCAAGATCAACTGGTTGGAGACCTGAGACTTAAGCACATCATTGAGAATAATTATTTCTACTTACCGCAAAGTCACTGTGGACAAACAATTTATTCATTCCTTCTCACCAGCAAAATTCACTAATTTTTTTTATCACCTTTCTTATGTCCAAAATGTCTAAATGAGTTTTCTCTTACTCATTCTCTTTTTTCCATAGGGATAAACCAGGGAGCCCAATGCACAGCTTTGTACACTACCTCTACTATATTAGAAGAGCATATAAGCATAGTCCTGCGGGGGCTGGGGAACTTCTCAGTGAACCCCCTGCAGTCACCATCTTGGGTAACTCTCTGGCTTCTTCCAAAGATCAAAGAGAGGGAGATTTCTGTCCTCAAGTCCTGGACCCTTTTGGTTTATGTCCTCTCCCACCAATTTTTTTTCTTTTTCTCTTATTCTATTGTGCTTTTCTTCTAAATATGTCACACCTGAATTGCAAAAAAAATTACTTTGAAACTGCTGTGATCCACAACACAGAGATCAAAAGCACAGATTTACTAATGCCTTTACAGCAATGGGGATGGGCGTATAGATTATCATACTAAGTGAAGTAAGTCAGAGAGAAAGACAAATATCATATATTACTTATATGTGGACTCTTAAAAAACAGTACAAACTTATTTACCAAACAAAAGCAGACTCACAGACAGAAAACAAACTTACAGCTACCAAAAGAGAAGGAAAGAAGGAAGGGATAAACTGGGAGTATGGGATTAGCAGATACAAACCACCACTTATAAAATAAATAAGAAGGATTTCCTATACAGCACAGGGAACCATAGTCAATATCTTATAATAAACTATAATGGAAAAAATTTAAAAGAATATAAACATATACATATATATGTATAACCAAACCACTTTGCTGTACACTTGAAATGAACACAATACTATAAGTCAATTATTACAAACAGTCAGACATGATTTAGCAACTGCATAACAACAATAATAGTTTAATTTTTTTTATTTTTATTTTTACTTTATTTTGCTTTACAATCCTGTATTGGTTTTGCCATACATTGACAGGAATCCACCACGGGTGTACATGCGATCCCAAACATGAAACCCCCCTCTCCCACCTCCATCCCCACAACATCCCTCTGGGTCATCCCCGTGCACCAGCCCCAAGCATGCTGTATCCTGCATCGGACATAGACTGGCGATTCGATTCTTACATGATAGTATACATGTTTCAATGCCATTCTCCCAAATCATCCCACCCTCTCCCTCTCCCTCTGAGTCCAAAACTTTAAAGCACAGATTTACTAGCATATAAGGGAGATAGGGAATACAAACCATATACCTGAGTAAATCACTGGTAAGATCCGAAGAATTCATTAATCTATGTTGTCCTTATTGTCCTTATAGGCCATGTTGCTTCTTCCCACACTCCTAAGCCCAGAATAAATTCAACTCCAAATTTAATAAATGTAAATATTTTTATTTTTGCATTCTTACAGCCTCTCGAAAAAGTTATTCCTCTCTAGGCCTTTCTCCACTTCCTTGGTCTCCAATCATCATCTTCCTTTTGAGACAATGGAAATTAGTCCAATCAGACTACTCCCTCCAGAATTCCTAAGGAGAATGCAGAGAAGATTGAACAGGGGGAAGCAAAGAAGAGAGGAGTCACCCAGAAAGACACCAGAAAACAAAGTCTAGGTCCTTAGCATTTACAATAAACCCCTATATCTTAAGGTGTTTATATTCATTACATTATATTCATTAAGATTACCTTAATGAACTTCTTCCTTACAACAACAATAAAAAGCCTAGTGTGATATATTTTAGGAATAGTGAAAACACAGGTCTACCCTAAAGAATGGTTTATCCAGGGGACAGCAAAAAGTAAATTCAGTAGATTACGGTCTTCACTTGTGAAGATCCTTGAACACTAGCTATATTTTTCCTTCTTTTTTTTCGCCTAATGTAATTACTTTGTCGACTAAGGTCCGTCTAGTCAAGGCTATGGTTTTTCCAGTAGTCATGTATGGATGTGAGAGCTGGACTGTGAAAAAGGCTGAGCGCCGAAGAATTGATGCTTTTGAAGTGTGGTGTTGGAGAAGACTCTTGAGAGTCCCTTGGACTGCAAGGAGATCCAACCAGTCCATTCTGAAGGAGATCAGCCCTGGGATTTCTTTGGAAGGAATGATGCTAAAGCTGAAACTCCAGTACTTTGGCCACCTCATGCGAAGAGTTGACTCATTGGAAAAGACTCTAATGCTAGGAGGGATTGGGGGCAGGAGAAGAAGGGGACGACAGAGGATGAGATGGCTTGATGGCATCACTGACTCGATGGACATGAATCTGAGTGAACTCCGGGAGTTGGTGATGGACAGGGAGGCCTGGCGTGCTGCAATTCATGGGGTCGCAAAGAGTCAGACACCACTGAGCGACTGAACTGAACTGAACTGAATCTTACTTTCATTTTGCCATTGCACAGTTGACAAAACTTTAAAAAAACAAGAGTGCCTATCAGTTGAGACTGAAATAAATTAATTTGCAAGTGTGACTTGAGTACCATAAATAGCAATATTTGATTTTATACCTATGTGTAACAGATAACCAAAGGTATTTAAATACCCAGCAGTGTGCTGACATAATAAGCAGATGCTCTCTAAACCTTTTCTTTTTTCACACACAAAAAAGATGTGCATCTCCCAATCTGATCAGGTATAAGGAAAGGACATTCCCTCTCACCACCTCTTTGCAACATCATAATGGAAGTCCTTGCTAATGCAGTAAGGCAAGAAAAGGAAAGAGAAGATACACAAGGGCACACTGGGAA
The DNA here is from genome assembly GCF_032405125.1 of Capricornis sumatraensis. Taxonomy (NCBI): domain Eukaryota; kingdom Metazoa; phylum Chordata; class Mammalia; order Artiodactyla; family Bovidae; genus Capricornis; species Capricornis sumatraensis. The sequence continues at coordinate 15,614,139 of NC_091075.1, forward strand.
AGAAGACACAAAACTATTTGCAGAGATGTGATCATCTATGTAGAAAGTCCAAAAGGATCAAACAAACAAACTCCTGAAACCAATAAGCAATTATAGCAAGGTTCCATGATACAAGATTAATATATAAAAGCTAATTCTTTCAATATACCAACCATGAACAAGTGGAATTTGAAATTAAAAACACAATAAAATTTGCATTTCATCAAAAATAAAAGAAATATTTAGGTAGTATAAATCTAACAAAATATGTATAAGATCTATATAAATAATACTCTGATGAATGAAATCAAGATACTCATCTTCCTGGATAGGAAGACAATACTGTCAAGATGTCAGTTCTTCCCAGCTTGGTCTATTGATCCAATGCAATTCTAAACAGGATCGTAGCAAGTTATTTTATAGATATTGACAAACTGATTCTAAAGTTTGTGTGCAGAGGCAAAAGACCCAGAACAGCCAACACAATATTGAAAGAGAATAACAAAACTGAAGGACTGATCCTACACAGCCTCAAGATTTGCAATAAGGTGGCCATAATCCAGACAGCACAGTATTGGTGAAAGAATACACAAATAGATCAACAGAGCAGAACAGAGTTGACAAAAATAAATTCCCATAAATATAACCAACTGATCTTTGACAGAAGAGCAAAGGCAAAACAATGCAACAAAGGTAGTCTCTTCAACAAATGGTGCTGGAATAACTGAGCAACCATATGTAAAAAGAAAAAGAAAAAAATGAATCTAGACAAAGCCCTTACACTCTTCATTTTAAAGGTAACTAAAAATGGATCACAAGCCTAGACGTAAAATACAAGAACTATAAATCTAGGAGATAAATTCCCAGCTGACCTTGGGAACAATAACAACAAAGTCATGATCCATAAAAAAGTTAATTGATAAGCTGGACTTCATTAAAATTAAAACATCTGCTCTGCAAAAGACACTGTCAAGAGAAAAAAACATTTGCAAAAGACATAGCTGAAAAAGGACTGTTATCCAAAATGTACAAAGAACTCTTAAAACTCAATAGTAACAAAACAACCAGATTAAAAAATGTGCCAAAGCCCTTACCAGACACCTCACCAAAGAAGGTATACAGATAGCAAATAAGCATCTGAAAAGATGGTCCACGTCATACATCATCAGTTCAGTTCAGTTCAGTCACTCAGTCGTGTCCGACTCTGTGACCCCATGGACTGCAGCACATCAGGCCTCCCTGTCCATCACCAACTCCCGGAGTTCACTCAAACTCATGTCCATTGAGTTGATGATGCCTTCCAACCATCTCATCCTCTATTGTCCCACTCTCCTCCCGCCTTCAATCTTTCCCAATATCAGGGTCTTTTCAAATGAGTCAGTTCTTCGTATCAGGTGGCCCAAAGTATTGGAGTTGCTAGTAATGCTGGGTCTGCTTTATAAGTATTTTTAAAGCAAAGCATAAGTAGTAAGAAAGTTTAAAGGCATGTGAAAGTGATAGTGTTAGTTGCTCAGTCGTGTCCTACTCTTTGCTACCACATGAACTGTAGCCCACCAGGTTCCTCTGTCCATGGAATACTCCAGGTAAGAATACAGCCATTTCCTTCTCCAGGGGATCTTCCCAATCCAGGGATCGAACCCAGGTCTCCTGCATTGCAGGCAGATTCTTTACCATCTGAGCCACCAGGGAAGCCCTCTAAGATGTTAAAATGTTCTTTCTTGTGTCTAGTTGTATGCTTTTAATTTTTTTTTAAATTTAGCCATAATTCTTTAATTGAAACATCTTCTTTGACTCTCTCTTAAGTGAGGGCAACTGAAACCTTTTACAAAATAAGCTTTCATATTCAAAGAAAAAAGAAAAGCATCTAGTTTTCCAAGATAATTTCAACTAAAAATTCACCTACAATGCAGGAACATTGACCACTAAGGATTGCTAACATGGGAATAAGAGAAAAGCTTGGAAGTAAAAAACAACACCAAGTACTAACGACTTATTTTCCAGTCATTCCAGCACCTCATCTCTTTCTACAAGTGCGTATACCAATAGCATAAGGGCGATGGAAGCTTGGCAGAGAAGATTCACCTTGGTATGCCGAGCAGTCATTATTGAACTCAGGCTTCCCTGTATCTTTACAGGTTTTATGTGAGAAAGAGTCACTGCTTCCAAGAGCCTCAATCATTGAGGGTCAACAAAAAGGCTGTTGATAATCCAGACTTAAGCAGAAAGATATATTAGGGATCAAGGAGAGGTGGCCAAAGAAATGTGAGACTGGAGCAGTAAAAAAGGATAAATATTTCCACCAACAATCCAGATGTACAAACCCTTCCATCATTTGCATCCACAGCCCCTAGACTCTTGAAGATGAATCTCTCTCAAGAGTAAGCAGCTGTTTCACCAAAGCTACACTGAGGTTATTTCTATATGACAATATATTATTATGTGAAAACTTCCTCCTTCTTCGGATTTCTGCTTCTTTCTCTCTTTTTTATGTTATTGGCCACAGCATCAAACTAAGTAAACATTTTCCAGTTCAGCCACATTATCTGCTTTGTCGATCCATGCACATTCAAAGTTGCACTAGAGATGTGGTGGGGGCAGGAGGGGATGTTTTCCTGTGAGAACAAATGAAATACAGTGTCATGAGAATCAGTGAGAACCATCTGGACTATTTTCAGGGAGGACCAAATAAAACCCAATCAAATATGTTCGAGAAGGAAAAGAAGTTAAATGTGGGATTTTTATCCACTAATTGTAACGTTTTTAACTTGCCATTGTTGATACGTATTCATCCTTTGAACGTAAATCATACAAGTATGCCAAATACATTTGTAGGGGCAGTTCTTGTCATAACAAAAGACCAGAAGCAATCTAAATGTCTATCATTAGGGAGCTAGTTAAATAAATTGGTTTACCCCATACAAAGAATAGATACTATGCAGCTAATAAAAAAGAATGCACTACACTAATATTTCTATGATGTAATGCACACCAAAGAATAAGCGACATTGAAAAATAAGTGAAAATGGGAAGTTTAGCTTTAGTTTATGTATTTTCAATTGTATAGTATGCCAGAGTATACCACAGTATATTTATAAAATATATCAACATAAATGTACCTTCTAAACATAAGTTGAGGGTAAAATGCAAATTACAAAAACACTAACAAGGGACTTTCCCAGTGGTCCAGTGGTTAAGACTCTGCCCTTTCAATGCAGAAGACAAAGGTGTGAACCCTAGTCAGGGAACTAAGATCCCACATGCTGTGCAACAGCAGCCAAATAAAAAATAATAATACTTATTACTAACGATATTATATTTACTAATGGTATTAATACTAACGGTATGATATCATTTATATGAACTTTTAAAACATGAGAGACAATTCCATCTACTGTTAGGGACACATATATATGAAATAAGAGTACAAAGAAATGCATCAGAATGATGTTAGTTACTCACCTGAGTATTAGTGGGGAGGATGTAATTGGGACAAGATATGGAGTTAAGCTGACTGAGCAGGAGCACAATCAGATTAAGCCACATGATATTGCCAATGTTCCATCATTTTTCACCAACAAAAAGAGCAATGTCATATATGGTTCAGCCTCATATGTACGTGGTGTTTGACTATGCTAAATAGTTTTTTCTTTTCTTTAAGCTGGGAGGAGGATACACATGGGTTCACAAGAACCCATGTCAATCCACCATTATTTAGATCTATGACCCGAAACAAGTTATTTAACCCAATTTCTTCATCTGTAAAATGGGGATAAAAATAAAACATACCTCACAAGAGTACATGAAGATCAAATAATTGACTATGTATTAAGCACTTAAATAGTACCTGGCACATGGGTAAGCACTATTAGATTCAACTACTGTTTCCAGTGGTTCAGCAGTAAAGAATCCGCCTACAATTCAGGTGACGTGGGTTTAATCCCTGGGTCAGTGAAGATCCCCTACAGAAGGAAATGGCAACCCACTCCAGTATTCTTGCCTGGAGAATTCCATGGACAAAGGAGCCTGTGGGCTACAGACCATGGGGTCTCACAGACACGACTTAGCAACTAAACAAGGATGACTGTTATCAAAACACAAGTACATGTGTTGTCAGGTAATGATGCTATCCTAAATCTCCACCAAACAAATGTTATTCTCTGTTCTAACAAGGAAGGTAAGGTCCCTGGGTACAACTTTCCCCCTCACTGAGGTCCAGGTCCTGGCTGAAGAAAAAGATCTCAGTTGGCAGCTCCCTTAGACCATACCCAGCTGTCACCACTGAGGGGGCCAGATGCCCAGGAACCAGCTGGCCCTTAGACTCCTTAGGCCAACCAATGGCAGGGGCCAGGCCCCACAGACTGTGACCCAGACAGAGGGCCACTGCCATTACTTCACAGAGGTGGGGATCGGGGAGAAGTTCACTGCCACCTCAAGGCCTCAGCCCGACCAGTGGGCAGTTTTGGCAAGGGCTCTGGAGCCCTGCAGGACACAGCCCCCAGCCTGTTCCTGGGCCCCCCAGCTCACATGCTGACCTGAGGCCTGATGAGCCGGAGGGCCCCATGGAGAAGCCCAAGATCCACTTCTTACCTCACTCTCTGCCTGAGGACCACGACTCTGCCAACAGTTTGCTGAATGGTCCCACTAAGGGTCACTCATTTACAGTTGGCTGCTTGTAGGAGGGCCCTGGCACCAACCAATGGCTGAGCAGAACCACTAGCGGTCACTTACTAACAGGTGGTTGCTTGTGGGAGGGGCCTGGCACCAACCAATGACTGAGCAGGACCACTAACGGTCATTCGTTGACAGTTGGTTGCTTGTGGGAGGGGCACATTACCAACCAATGGCTGAGTAGGACCAGTAAGGATCACTAATAGTCCCATGGTACCCCCTATCTACTAACAGGATGCGGGGGTGGGGGTATGGCACCCAACAAAGGCGGTAGTGCTAACGGCTGTGCTTGGCCATGCTCAGCTGTGCTCTGTACCCTACTATTATATTCTACAGCTTTTCGTACAGCTGTACGATTTCATGAAAATATTTTTCACTTCTTATTATGGAAAACTATCTAAATATAAACAAAAGCAAGGTGACTAGTACAATAAGTCCAAATGTACCAATCACTTTGTTTTAAAATTAGCAAATCATGACCAATATGTTTCATTTCTATTCCTGTTCCCAGAAACATACATTAGATTATTTTAAAGGGAATCCTAGATTTCATCCATTAATACTTTATTCAGTTCAGTTCAGTTCAGTTGCTCAGTCGTGTCCGACTCTTTGCGACTCCATGAATCACAGCACATATCTTTAAAACACAAGACTTTCCAGAAATATAACTAAAAATACCATTATCACACTTTAAGAGTTAAAAATTCCTTAATATTATCAAATATCTACTCATTGCTTCAATTTCCTGGCTTGCCTCATAAATAAATAAATTTTGTCTTGCAGCATTTATAAGTACACAGCTTGCTGAATTTTTATAAAGTGAACATTCCCACATAATCAGCCAGTACTTGGAAGAAGAAATAGAATGTTGAATTTTTCTTTTGTGTGTGTGTTTTTTACAGTTTTTTTCAAATCAGGATCCAAACTGGGTCACATCTTACAAATGGTTGACAGTCTCTTTCACAGTAATTTTACATTTTTAAATTCACATTACAGTGTTGAAGGATATGAACCTAATTCTACTTTTGAGACAGTTTAGATGCTTTTCATTATTTCTAAAAGAATATATAAAATACTATTTGTTACCACTGGCAATGGGAATGGAAGTCAGAAATTTGGCAGTGTAGTTTTTCAAGGCATTACCAACAAACAGCCTTTTTGAAAAGGAAATACCATTGAAAATTAAAAACAGACTCAACTATGGTCATTAAAGAACAGTAAACACCCAGAGATCTATTCTCCAGCTAACTCAATGTAGAGATTCACTTATGGAATTTAATTGTTTTTTTCAATAATCACAATTGTGTTCTACCTGTGCTTCTTGGGTTTCCAGCCCTGAATCAAAATGAAATGAAAGTGTCTTAAGGGTATGCTGTTAATAGAACTTGAAAATCTTTACTCTGAGATTTGGTAGCTTTGCAGCCCTTAATCACATTGTCCTTCACTGGAGATGTACAGCAAATTCATTTCCTGCCAGCCCCTGTGAGGCTAATGGGCCTTCAACTGCAGAGTTTTCACTGATTTCTAATGACTGGGTGCAGCAGAGAAAGGAGTCTGGGAGCAGGATGCTGTCTTCTGGCAGAGTTCCTGGGAGAAAGGAAACCTTGAAAAATGCACTGCAATGAACACCTTGTTCTGGGAAAACAGAAAGTCAAGCTCTATCATAAATTTTTTATTTTCCTCCATAATTTGACTGTAAGATTACATTCAACAGAAAGCAAGAAAAGACTGATAAAAATAATTGTGAAAAGGCCTGAAATTAAGATAGATAAATATTTATATAAAACAACTGTGTAGTGTACACCTCTCTAGGACTTTGAGAAAAATGCTGGTGATAAAATCTGAGACTGTCTTTCATACATTCGTAAAAGTAAGATAATTACGCTGAGTAAATGAGAAGAAAAGAAGAAATCTATACACTATTACACTGCATACTCAATGAGAATAAAGTGACTGATTTTTAAAGAAAATGCAGTATTACAAAAAATATCACTAACCTATTTCACACTGATTGTATAAGATATGTGCAACTACAGAAAATACACCAGAACCTCACCCAAAAAGTGTTTCCACAGTCCAAGAAGAGAACATTGATGAATGGAAGTTGCATGTCACACAAACTGAATGACAATGTAGAAAACTTGTGTAGAGACAGGTTTTCATTTCTGACCATGTATGCAGTCTCCAGGCAAGAATGCTGGAGTGAGCTGCCATGCCCTCCTCCAGGAGATCTTCCCAACCCAGGGATCAAACCCACGTCTCTTATGTCTCTTGCATTGGCAGGTGAGTTCTTTACCACTAGCACCACCTGGAAGTCCCTCATTTCTGACCACTGTGATACAAAGGAGATTTCCTTAGAGGTTCAATCTGATGTAAAGAATAGACAATTAAGCTAGCTCCAGAAGTCAGAAAACAGTGGTAATAATAAAAGGAATAATCAAAGGAATGGTTTTTCCAGTAGTCACGTATAGATGTGAGAGTTGGACCATAAAGATGACTGAGCACCAAAGAACTGATGTTTTTGAACTATGGTGCTGGAGAAGACTCTTGAGAGAGTTCCTTGCACTGCAAGGAGATCAAACCAGTCAATCCTAAAGGAAATCAACCCTGAATATTCATTGGAAGGACTCATGCTGAAGCTGAAGATCCAATACTTTGGCCACCTGATGCAAAGAGTCAACTCACTGGAAAAGACCTGGTGCTGGGAAAGATTGAAGGCAAAAGGAGGATGGGGCAGCAGAGGATGAGATGGTTGGACAGCATCACTGACTCAGTTGAATCTGAACAAGCTCCGGGAGACAGTGAACAATAGGGAAGTCTTGCATGCTGCAGTCCATGGGGTTGTAAAGAGTCAGACATGACTTAGTGACTAAACAACAAAGTGCTGCCTGGAAAAGGTAATGTTTAGAAGTCGGAAGGTATTATGGAATTCAATTTTCTCATTCAAAAAAAAAAAAAATAGCAAAGCAATAAATTGCCATTCCAGGCAATGGTGTGCGGAATGTTTATCTGACAGTCAAGTCACTCTCTCGTGTCCCCACCCCCCCAAACACAAATAGGAATAATATAGCTAGCCAATCTTGTTGTAGCCTGCCATCAATTTTCAAAGATTTGGTTCCATGACAGCTCTTGCAAAGGGGTAAGCAAGGCACAGAGACCTGCTTTGAGAGGAGGCAGACAAGATGACCCTCTCAAGGCAAAGAACTACATGTCCTATACGTTCATCTTCCTGGGTCTCATTGTATCCTCCACAGATGTTTGTTTGACATGGAAGTTGGTTGGAAGTCATATTTCAGGATTTGTGTTCAGCCAGACCTTGAAGTAGCAGAGTACTGATAAAATTTAACTTCTATATATTCATGAAACAATGTATCCTTTTAAAAGAACTTTCATATCCATAGCTGGTTTCTTCTTTACCATAGTCTTAAAGGAAGCTAGAATAATTATTATCCTGATTTACAAAAGCTGACTAAGACTATATGGGACTTCATTGAAGACACCAAGATAGGAAACAAAAAGGGGCCTCAGACTCTGGTATACTACATCCAGTGTGCTTTTCTCCATAGCTCATCTGTGGGACTATCCAGTTACAACCACCACAGAAATGGAAAGGACCAATGACAGCCACCATGATCATCTCTTCAGGGTCTCAGGTATTACCAGCAGGACCTTGGTCTTGTTTGTAGCCAATACAAAAATCAAGTGTCTTGCCAATCCCAGAATCAGCTGTGGCCCCAGGACCAGCAAAGTCTTTGTTTTTACTACATTCTGATGAGAATTGGGGATTGGGAATATTCATCTGGAAGTAATGAGCAAGAGGAGAAGTGACTTGAAGGAGGAAGAACCATGAAAATAGCCCTAGAATAAGAGACTCTCTTAAGCAATATAAGGGGCTTCCCAGGTGGCACTAGTGGTAAAGAATCTGCCTGCCAATGCAGGAGACGTAAGAGACGTGGGTTCAATCCCTAGTCAGGAAGGTCCTCTGGAAGCATGGCAACCTACTCCGGCATTCTTGCCTGGGAAATCCCATGGACAGAGGAGCCTGGCAGGCTACAGTTCCTAGGGTCACAGAGTCAGACATGACTGAAGTGACTTAGCATGCACATAAACAATATGAAAGGAAAAGAAATATGGATCAATAGCTGAACCCTAGATAGGTGATAGGTAAGTAGATATATATCTGAGAGATATCAGAGACATACATATAAATTATAATTTCTTAATCCTGAAATATATATCTTTACATACATAACATTTGTGAAATAGGGATGCATTTTATAATCAATGCACATATTTAACACAATGGTATTATTTTCCCAACACTAGAGAAGGGGAGAAATATATATGTAATTTCTACTGCCTAATTTCCTTCCTTTAATTCAGAACTGTAGATCAGAGAATAGTTGATTAATAAACTAAATTTGATTATCATTTATAGTCTTCTCATATTTTTGTCTCACTACATTAGATCTCTTGAAGAGCAGAGGCCTCATTTGACTTACCTCTGTAATTTCCCATATCTAATACTTGTCAATACACAGAGTTCAATAAATGTTTGCTACTGGGTATTGTTAAAAGTTACATACATACAATTAGCAAAAAAAAAAAAGGCTCAAACAGGTGACTCATGTCTAACAAAATGAGAAATTGAGAAAATCAACACTGTTGAGCATATTTAAGCACTAGCCATATCTATTAGACTCAGATGAGGTATCACCTAAATATCCAAAGAGCAAAGAGACTGTTGCCAAAAGTTAATTTCTGATTATGATATTTTTGTAGAAATTCTCTATCATACAAAGAAGAATATTAATCTTTACCTCACTATATTTTGATTAGAATAAACTTTAAAAGGCTTCCCTGATGGCTCAGATGGGTGAAGAATCTGAATGCAACATAGGAGACCCCGGTTCAATCCCTGGATAGGGAAGATCCTCAGGAGAAAGGAATGGCAACCCACTCTAGTATTCTTGCCTGGAGAATCCCATGGACAGAGCAGCCTGGCAAGCTACAGTCCATGGGGTCACAAAGAGTCAGACACAACTGAGTGACTAACACAAAAACCTTAAAAGGATACAACTTGAGGCAATAGTTAAATTATGATATGACCATAAAGTAGAATACAGTGCTGCCAATAAAAAAATGAAGTTTCCAAAAGACACTTAACGACCATATTATTGCTTTTGAACTGTGGTGCTGGAGAAGACTCTTGAGAGTCCCTTGGACTGCAAGGAGATCCAACCAGTCCATCCTAAAGGAGATCAGTCCTGGGTGTTCACTGGAAGGACTGATGCTAAAGCTGAAACTCCAATACTTTGGCCACCTCATGAGAAGAGTTGACTCATTGGAAAAGACTCTGATGCTGGGAGGGATGGGGAGCAGGAGGAGAAGGGGACGACAGAGGATGAGATGGCTGGATGGCATCACCAACTCGATGGACGTGAGTCTGAGTGAACTCCGGGAGTTGGTGATGGACAGGGAGGCCTGGCGTGCTGCAGTTCGTGGGGTTGCAAAGAGTCGGACACGACTGAGTGACTGAACTGAACTGAACTGAACTGAAAAGCATGATATAAAATTTAATTAATTATCTAATTTAAATTTTCTAAATATTGATGGAGTTGAGAACATGCTGTCCCCAAAATATGGCTCTTTGACATAATGAATATTTCAAGGCAAATGACAGATATGGAAAGGACTCTCTGACCTCCCCCATCTCCCTGAAACAAGTCATAATACCTGCATGTGACAGGTGCCCTCCTTATACCTGGAAGAAATCTCTGAAGGCATAGGGGCACCAAGACGAAGCTCAATGAGTAGGCCTTGTTAAGTTTCCCCCAGTTTACTACCCTTAGCTCAAACTTTTCTGCCCATGACTGTCCATTCTTCATCAAATCTAGTATAAAAACACTCAGGTTTAACTATTTCTTCAGGTCTTCATTTCCTTATGAAGGTGCCCATGTCACATAAAACTAAAATAAATGTGGTTGCTTTCCTCTCATTAATTTGTCTTCTGTCAGTCTAATTTATAGGGCCCCAGCCAGAGAGCCTAAGAGTGTAGTAAAAATAGAAAAATAAGACGGGCTTTCCTGGTGGCTCAGTGGTAAAGAATCCACCTGCCAACACAGGAGAGACAGGTTGGATCCCTGATCTGGAAAGATCCCACACGCTGCGGAGCAACTAAGCCCGTGCACCACAATTATTGAGCCTGTGCTCGAGAGCCCAGGAGCTGCAACTACGGAGCCCTCACACCCCAGGGCCAGTGCTCCACAAGAAAAGCCACTGCAATGAGAAGCCCGTACTCCGCTAAGAAGAGTAGCTCCCACTAGACGCAACCAGAGAAAAAGCCCATGTAGTAAGGAAGACCCAGAACAGCCAAAATAAGTAAGTAAATAATTTTTTTTTAAATTTTCTTCCTCTACAATATATATGAGACTAGAAAGAAATAGACCTAAATCTTCCTAGTGGTTATTTCTCAAATATGAAAGTACAGATATTTGTTAAACTAATTTCTAAAATTTTTAATATTTTTATCAGCAGGGCTTTTTAGAAATTTGACTTAATGAGCAAGTTCCCCACAAGGTGATTTTGCCCATTTGAGTCTTCTATGTGCTTACTTCTGGCCAGCGGTAGCTCACCCTTCAGAGCAAAACTGTGTATGGCAACGACTCAACCCAATTACAAGAACACACCACACCAACATTTACAAAATCATTGTTACCCATATTATTTTTATTTTCCTCTAATAAGAAAAGTTAAAATCCATTTCAATTTTTAGAAGCAACTCACATGAAATCCCAGATTATAAACTTTATCTGACTTTTTTATCCAGGAATGGGTTAAGCTGCTCAGTTAATGAGAGGACGAGCTCCTGATACTTGCACAAAATGGATGAAGCCCAAACAAAAGCCATTCAGGAATTTAACAGTGAGAGCAATTTCCTGAGAAAGACCGGACTTCTGGGATTCAGAGCATCAGTTATCTTTGTGCCACCCATGGCTCATCTCTCACACCTCCATGAGAGCTTCCTTTTTCTTACAGGTACACGGTAGCTATTTACTTACCTAATAACATTTGCCCTTAAGGTCATGATGGTGACCTTAATTCATTTCTGTCTCTTCTACTACTTGGCCTACTTTGAAAGCACTGTGCTGTGCTCTGAATGTTTGTGTCCTCCCAAAATTCGTATTTTGAGATTCTAATACCTAATGTTATATAGCATTAGGAGGCAGAGCCTTTGGAAGGTGATTCGGTCATAAGGGTAGAGTCTTCATAAATGAATCAATGCTCTTATAGAAAGGCCCACAGACTTCCCTGGCCCCTGTGGCCACATGAGGATACAGTGATAAGTTGGCAGCGGGAAAGGAGATCCTCAGCCAACTGTGCTGACATCCTGATGGTGGGCTTCCCAACCTCCAGAACTGAGAATAAAACTGCTTTTGTTGACAATGTACTCAGTCTGTGATATTTTGTTAACAGCCGCGGAACAGACTAAGACTCACTCGATAAACACTAACAGAGTGGAAATACACATTGTATCGATCACCACACAAAGGTTAAACCAACCCAACCTGTCTTTAACACAAACTGAATGCTTGAATGGGTGTCTTCTAGTTTCTTCAGAGCAGGGGCTCCACAGCTGGGTGATGGTGAAAGAAGAGTGCTGAGGGTGGATTTTGCAGAGAGCCCAGTTTAAGAAGGAAATAAAGGAAGAGGAGCTAGGGAGGGACATTTATACATATGTTCTAGAGTTTTCCTCACATTGTAATAAAAATAGTTGTACATTTAGTACGTACATTTCTTTCCCAAAAAGTAGATTCCCAAAAATATTATCTAGACAAAAACAGGGAAAAGCAATATGTGATTACTTTTTAGTAAAGGACTAAAGAGGAGCTAAAAAGCCTCTTGATGAAAGTGAAAGAGGAGAGTGAAAAAGTTGGCTTAAAGCTCAACATTCAGAAAACGAAGATCATGGCATCTGATCCCATCACTTCATGGGAAATAGATGGGGAAACAGTGGAAACTGTCAGACTTTATTTTTGGGGGCTCCAAAATCACTGCAGATGGTGACTGCAGCCATGAAATTAAAAGACACTTACTCCTTGGAAGAAAAGTTATGACCAACCTAGATAGCATATTCAAAAGCAGAGATATTACTTTGCCAACAAAGATCCATCTAGTCAAGGCTATGGTTTTTTCCAGTGGTCATGTATGGATGTGAGAGTTGGACTGTGAAGAAAGCTGAGCACCGAAGAATTGATACTTTTGAACTGTGGTGCTGGAGAAGACTCTTGAGAGTCCCTTGGACTGCAAGGAGATCCAACCAGTCCATTCTGAAGGAGATCAGTCCTGGGTGTTCATTGGAAGGACTGATGCTAAAGCTGAAACTCCAATATTTTGGCCACCTCATGGGAAGAGTTGGCTCATTGGAAAAGACTCTGATGCTGGGAGGGATGGGGAGCAGGAGGAGAAGGGGACGACAGAGGATGAGATGGCTGGATGGCATCACCGACTCAATGGACATGAGTTTGGGTGAACTCCGGGAGTTGGTGATGGACAGGGAGGCCTGGTGTGCTGCAATTCATGGGGTCGCAAAGAGTCAGACATGACTGAGCGACGGAACTGAACTGAACTGAGTATACCTTTGGGACCTTTGCCACAAAGCTCCAGAGCTCCTCAGATCAGCGAGATAAGTCGACACCAGGCTCTCCAGCATGGAATCCCTCTCTAACCCTTGTGTCCTCGGGCCATAAACAAAACGAAGACACCCGTGCTAGACCTGGACGAGACACTTGCTAACTTCCACCATGATGATTCTGAGGTCACAGTGCTCCCCAAACACTTCCTCACTTCATCCTTGTGGTGGAAATATTCCTATATCCCACCCAGCATTTTTGGCCACAAGAGATTCTAGACTTTCTTTTAGAAATGTGGAGCCTATGGTACCAGCTGCTGCTCCTGTAAAAAATCTGGCAATTTAAGGCTCTGAAAGGCATCACCAGAGGCATGCCCACCAGGAGACACCACAGAGAGACACTGGCATCCCAACGAAGGCCTGTTTTAGTGACCTTCTGTGACCCCAGTGTTAGAGGCCTCCAGAATCTATTTCCAACGCTGATGCATCCGGTTCTCTGCTGATGAGCGCTCTGTGGGGAACTGGAATCTTCATGAGCATTAGCTACTGTTAAAACTGCTTTCCTCCCATGTAACCAGTGACATTACTGATGAATGAAGTGTGAGTCCTTGGGATGCTTTCTGATACCCTGTCTATAAGCGAGCAGGACCCTTTGGTTTAAGACCCTGCCCAGTACAGATCTCTCCGCCATATCCTCTGCTTTAGCTCCTCTTGGAAGTACCCAGATAATAATATCTCATGCATATTTCCTGAGTTTTTCCGATGTTAAAAGCCACCACCAATTGGAATGAATTAACTGTTTGATGATCATGAGCATGTAGCCCCCAGACCCACTGGTGCCTAAGGACTATCAGTTTAGCCACCCTGTTACCTCAATATCAATCAACTGGAGAACTGCGCCCATGTTGACCACATACCCTGTGAACCCCCTCCCTGACCTGGCCTTTATAACGCTTTGCTGAAACCCTTGGGGGGTTCCGAGTTTCAGGAGGCATGAGCCACCCATCTCCTTGCCTGGCCCTACAATAAACCTTTCTCTTCTCCAAACTCCAAGGTTTTTGTACTGGTTGGCCTCATTGTGTGTCAGGCACACAAACTTGTATTCAGTAACATACCCGAAGTTGGATGAACAAACAGCACAGAATCCGCAGCAGGCTCGCCCACACTGTATGCCCACACTCCCTGAAGCTCCTCTAGGTACAGGCCTAGGAGGGCTAAAACACCTCTGGGGCTGTGGGTCAGAACTTCCAGAAAAGGGAAACCAAACTGATGGCAATCTACAGGGTTCTTAGAGAAACTGAGCCAGTTTTGTTGTGATTTGATATAGAACTTGATAAAATTGGGTAGGGGTGGGGGAACCCTACTAATACTAAGACTATTAGAATAATTTAGGAGAGTGATGGTTAAGGTCTTAAATCAACTAGTATTAGTGGGCACTGATGAAGACAAAGGAAGAATAAAGAAGATGTGATTAAAACTCTTAAGAGGAAAACACAGGCAGGGCACTTTTTGATATAAATCGCAGCAATATCTTTCTGGAACCACCTTCTAGAGTAATGAAAATAAAAACAAAAGCAAATGGGACCTAATTACACTTAAGAGCTTTTGCACAGCAAAGGAAACCCATAAACAACATGAAAAGATAACCCACAGAATGGAAGAAAATATTTGCAAACAAAGTGACCAACAAGGGATTAATCTCCAAAATATATGAACAGCCCATGTAGCTCCTTATTAAAAAAAAAAAAAAAAAAAAGGAAAGATCAAAGTAGGCATTTCTTCAAAGACATGATGCAGATGGCCAAAAAGCACATGAAAAGATGCTCAGTTTAATAGAGAAATAATACAATGAGATGTCACCACACACCGTCAGAATGGCCATCATAACAAAGTCTACAAACAGTAAATGCTGGGGAGGGTGTGGAGAAAAGGGAACTTCCTACTCTGTTGGTACAACTACTAGGGAGAATAGGATGGAAGTTCCCTAAAAAACTAAAAGTAGAACTATTTTTATGACCCAGCAATCCCACTCCTGGGAGTATACCTGGAGAAAACCATAATTAGAAAATGAACACTCCAGTGTTCATTGGAGCACTATTTGTAACTGCCAAGATTTGGAAGGAACCTAACTCTCTATCAACAGCTGCTGCTGCTGCTACGTCGCTTCAGTCGTGTCCGACTCTGTGCGACCCCAAAGACGGCAGCCCACCAGGCTCCCCCGTCCCTGGGATTCTCCAGGCAAGAACACTGGAGTGGGTTGCCATTTCCTTCTCCAATGTACACGCTACTATATATAAAATAGATAATCAATAACCTACCATATAGCACAGGGAACTCTACTCAATATTCTATAATAATCTATACGGAAAAAGAATCTGAAAAAGAACAGATACATTTATATGTATAACTAAATTGCTGTGCTGTATGCCTGAAAGTAACACATTGTAAATCAACTATACGCTAATACAAAATAAAAAATAAGTTTAAAAATAAAGGAGACATGATCAACAAACTGCATGAAAAGTAAGAGAAAGAGAAAAACCAAGGATAACTCTGAGTTAAACTTAGACAAGTACCGTAAATTGATTCCATTAATGGCCCCAATTAAATGGACTCCAATATCTATACCCTTTACCCTATACTTAGATCCTGCCTACTCTAACTCTGGGTGGGGTTGCTTTCACTAATGGGACAATAGCAGGCTCGGAGCAAAAAGTGACTTGAACAAGCTTTAGGAATTTCCACCTTTTTTTGCTCCTCTTTGATCACTAGGAGCATATTCTCCAAGCATGTTCAGGCTAGACTACAGGGACGTGAGAAACATCTACATGAGAGACACAGGAAAAAGAGACCAGTTATCCAACTAAGGTCATCTTAGACCAGCCTATATAGCCAGCTGCCCCCCCAAACACATGAAAGCCTATCCAGGCTCAGCAGAACCATGCAACCAAGGGGCAGCTGACCTCACTTTACGTGCTGGAAACCAGGTGAGAGCTATGAGCCATAATAATGAATGTATTTTAACGTTAGACAGCAGTGTTGCAGCAACAGGTAACTGAGATACTAAGGAACCCAATAGTCCTCTTTTTAGAGAATTTGAGACAGGAGCAGAAGCTTGTGAGTACAGAACGATAAATTCAGGTCTAGACATCACGAGTTTGAGGTCACTATAAGACGTCCAGGTAAAAACAACTAAAAGTAACATGGAAACAAAAGTCTCGAACCCAAATAAAATTTTGAGCTGGTGACATAAATTTGCACTGTCAGCATAAACCTGATCCCAGAGAGAACAAAGAGTAAGTCTATTTTAAACAGCAAAATAAGAAATGTGGGGAACATCATTTAAAAGGTGGCTTCCCAGGTGGCACTAGTGGTAAACGACCCACCTGCCAGTGCTGGAGACCTAAGAGATGCTGGTTCAATCCCTGGGTCAGGAAGACACCCTGCAGGCAGGCACTCCCGAGGAGGGACTTTCCTGGTGCCCAGTGGTTAAGAATCTGCCTGCCAACGCAGGGACAGATGTTCAATCCCTGGGTGCAGGAAGACTGCACATGGTGTGGGGCAACTAAGCCCAGGCACCACACCTAACAAGCCCACGTGCCCTAGAGCCTGCGCTCCGCAACAAGAGAAGCCACTGGGCTGAGACGCCTGCGCGCCACAGCTGGAGAGGAGCACCCGGTCACCACAACTAGAGAAGGCCACATACAGCAGTGAAGACCCAGGCCCACCAAAAACAGAAAAATGGAAAAGAAGCCTGTAAAAGACATGTTAAAAAAAAAAAAAAAAAAAAAAGGCTTCAGCTCTTTCGGGGAATTCCCTGGGAGTATAGTGGGTTGGGGAGACCCCCGAGATGGCACAGCAACCCACTCCAGTATTCTTGCCTGGAGAATCCCACGGACAGAAGAGCCTGGCGGGCTACGGTCCCAGGCATCGCAAAGAGTCGGACATGACTGAAGAGACTTAGCACGCGCATTCAGGAGTCAGGACTCTAGGCTCTCACTGCCAAGGACCTGGGTTCAATCCCTAGTTGGAGAACTAAGATTTCACAAGCTATGCAGCGTGGCTGGAAATAAATTAAAAAAAAAAAAAACACCTTCAGTTCTATTTGGAGTATTCCTTTAGTTTCTAGTTTTGTGGTAAGATAGGAATAATGCTTTACATCGTAAGATATCTAAAATACACAAATAATGTTTAGCATTCGGTATTATACAATTACATTAAAATTACACTGTATAACTACATTTTAAAAATCTGTGCTCAGTTCAGATAATGATGATGATGATGACTGAGTGAATATTTGATTAGTGTTCTGTACTGTGTGATGGGTTTGAGCAATGGAAATGTGTGCTGTTTTGCTGTTTGTTTGTTCCTGTTCAGCATCCATCCCCTCTTCTTTTGATAAAGTGTCTGGGGCCAGTGGGCTAACTTCAATGCCTGCCCTGAGTACAGAAAAGAACAAATCATGCCTGACCCATCGATGTTATCCATCTCCTCTGGCCACAGTGATTGGTTTAGGTACAAGCATGCGTGAGTGTGTGTGTTCAGTTGCGTCCAACTCTTTTGTGGTCCTATGGACTGTAGCCCACCAGGCTCCTCTGTCCATGGAATCTCCAGGCAAGAGTACTGGAGTGGGTTGCCAGTTCCTACTCCAGGGGATCTTCCCGCCCCAGAGACTGAACCTGAGCAGGTCCCAAGTCTCTTGTGTCTCCTGCACTGGCAGGTGGATTCTTTACCACTGCTCCACCTGAGAAGCCCTCATGTACAAGCTGGTGATGCAAATGAGTCTAGTAAGATTCAAGTGTGGGTTGGAACTGTTGGGAAAAGGAAATCCTTCCTTCTTCTGAACTTCAAGGTAAAGGACATAATCCTTAAGCTGCTAGGCATTCTCTGGAGGAAAGACCCCATCAGAAAGCGAAGCCAATATTCAGAATAAAAAGTCAAAAGTTAAAGGAAATCAAGTACCACTGCTGCTGCTGCTGCTAAGTTGCTTCAGTCGTGTCCGACTCTGTGCGACCCCATAGACAACAGCACAGCAGGCTCTGCCGTCCCTGGGATTCTCCAGACAAGAACACTGGGGTGGGTTGCCATTTCCTTCTCCAATGCATGAAAATGAAAAGTGAAAGTGAGGTCGCTCAGTCGTGTCCGACTCTTCAAGTACCACTAATACAACTTAAATCCATGGATCTAGCAATTCTGAAGTTGAGAATCCTGGAACTTTCCTATTACATAATGCAGTGTGAACTGAGTTTTTCTCACTTGTAACTAAACTTGTAAATTCTAACAAAATAGTTTCGTATAATGTGTGTGTGTGTGTTTGCGTGCGCATGTGTGTCAAAACAGTTTGCTTTAAAAGGACAAATTCCAAAATTTATTCACTGAACAAATATTTATGGAGCACCTACTATGTGCTGGTGTATCAATCAAAAGTAAAAGTAAATTAACCAAGGTCACCTGCGTGGTGTTTTCCAGCATTGGCACTATAATAATTTTAGGCAAGGTAATTCTTAGTTGGTCAGGATTACTCCAAGTAGGGAAGAACACTTAGCATCCCTGGTCTATGATCAATATAGATGCTAGGAAGTCCTCACTGTGACAACTCGAATTGTCACACATTTCCAGAAGATCCCCTAGAGGGCAGTGTGTGTGTTAGTCACTCAGTCATGTCCCAACTCTTTGCAACTGTGTAGCACAGAACTCTGTGAGTGGCTTGTCATTCCCTTCTCCAGGGGATCTTCCAGACCCAGGGATCAAACCGGGGTCTCTCGCATTGCAGGCAGAGTCTTTACCATCTGAGCCACCAGGGACACAAGGGATTGAGAATTACTGATCTGGGGAGGTGGGGTTGGCAGGGTGGATGACCCTGATTCTGACATCATAGAACTAAGAATTTTAAAGCTGTCAGGCATAGCCAATATAAAGGGCATGTCAGAAGTACCCATCAGGAAAAAAAATAGAGTGGGAAAAGTTCGTTCAACAAGTCAGAACAAAATGATATCTACTATTAGAAGGTAAAAGGCAAATAAGGGTTTCAACAAATAAAAAGATTTACAAAATAGCAAATGACTAAGGACAAAAAGAAAAAAAAAATGTTTGAGGTCACCAGTAGCCAGGATTAAGATAAAACAAATTATTAATAAAACAGAGCTTCAACCTGACAAATTCAAAAAGGAGACATTCTGCAGAGAATTGGTCCTCTCTCTCAGCAACACAAAGGTAAAAAAGCAGTTAGGGCAGTGAGAACTATCTAGATTAAGGGACCTAAGAAACAACACAACCAAACACAATAAATACGCTGACCTTCCTTGGATCCTGACTTTAACAAATAAGAGGTAAAAGACGTTTGGGGAACAAATGGAAAAATTTGAACATAGACTGAATCTTAGATGACACTAAGAAGTTGCCATTTGTGACTGATGAAGCAATATGGTAGGATCTTAATTGTTAAAGCTAGGACACTGTGTTAGAGATTCATTTAGCATTTTAATTCTCTCTTTAACTGCTTTTTAATTATCTTGTTAAAATGCTGCTGGATATATAGATTTTCACTAGCCTGTTCTACTTTTCTTTATATTAGAAAATTTTTTCTAATGTCAATTAAAAAATGAGAACTTTATCAGTGAACTGAAGAAATAATATATATGCATCCTTTCTACAGTTTTCTATAGCCAATCCTACATAGTTTCTATATAATGATGCTATTTACAGATTAGTTTAAACAATTTCTAACTTTTTAAATAAATGTTTGATAAAAAAAAACACTGAAGAGTACGAACTGTGCTATAATATTTTGGTCTCCCCACTCCTTTTTATCTTAAAGCTAAAGGAAATCTAGAGAAACATCTTAACCTACACACTTAGAACATCGTTTCAAGACTACTTGAATCTAAAATACGGGCAAGTTGCTTAATGTCTCAACACTCAACTTCTTCATCAGTAAAACGGATATAATAATCATTTTATATGTTGATGAGATCAAATGGATTAACATTTGTGAAGTGCTTGGAACAATACCTGGCACATATTAAGCTGTATATAAATTCTTTTTTAAAAAGACCATTTCAGTTTAATAAGTGACTGTTTGGAAGAAAAAGGCAGACTCCTCATGAGATATCCTAAAATAATGGTTCTAAATTATAATTGAGGACTTCCCTGGTGGCTCAGATGGTAAAGCGTCTGGCTACAATGCGGGAGACCGGGGTTCAATCCCTGGGTTGGGAAGATCTCCTGGAGAAGGAAATGACAACCCCCTCCAGGCAAGAATTTTCTTGCCTGGAAAATTCCATGGACGGAGGAGCCTGGTAGCCTACAGTCCATGGGGTTGCAAAGAGTTGGATAATAATAACTGTACATTAAATCAAACCAGGTACTGGAGAGTATTTTAAACTTCTTTGTAGGCTCTACTGTAGACAAATTAAATCAGAAACTTTGGGAATAGAAACTGGGCATCAGTAGTTTTTAAAGCTTCTCAGGTCCTGTGAGCAGCCAAGCTGATAACCACTGACCCAAATTTTACTTTGCATGTGTGAATGTGGTGGTTTCACATCCTGTCTCAGTAATGCCCTATCAAATTCCTGATACCAGCCTGCAGCTTGGAATTTATACTGGCCTGAGTCAAGAAAGGATTTTTTAATAGCTCCAATTCTATATGTCACCATTTGGCTACTCTTTCTTCTAGGGCCATTCACACTTTACCATCCAGTTCTGGAATCTGAGATAAACTGAGTGGGTATCAATATCTACATTACTATAAGAAGAAAATGGAATGTGAATATAAAAAAGATCTTCATAATTGAAGAAGTTACTGATCCAGATAAGAACTCAATGTCATGATTTATTATCATCCCATTTTATAGACATGGCTCAAAGATATTAAGGACTTGACCAAGCTTGTTATTGTTCAGTCACTAAGTTGCATCCAACTCTTTATGACCGCATGGATTGCAGCATGCCAGGCTCCTCAGTATTCCACTAGCTCCAAGAGTTTGCTCAAATAAAGTCCATAGAGTCAGTGATGTTATCCTCCCGAGCCTCTTCCTGTTGCCTTCGATCTTTCTCAGCATCAGGATATTTTCTAATGAATCGTCTCTTCACATCAGGTGGCCAAGTATTGGAGCTTCAACTTCAGTCCTTCCAGTGAATATTCAAGGCAGATTTCCCTTAGGATTGGCTGGTTTGATCTCCTTGCAATCAAAGGGACTCGCAAGAGTTTTTTCCAGCACCATAATTTAAAAGCATCCATTCTTTGGCCCTCAACCTTCCTTCATGGTCCAACTCTCACATCTATAACATGACTCCTGGAAAAACTATAGCTTTGACTAGACAGACCTTTGTCAGCAAAATGAAGTCTCTGCTTTTGATTGGGTTTTTTGTTTTGGGTTTTTTTTTTTTTTTCCTACTTTTTAATATGCTGTCTAGGTTTGTCATAGCTTTTTCTTCCAAGGAACAAGTGTCAATTTCATGACTGCAGTCACCATCCGCAATGATTTTGGAGCCCAAGAAAAGAAAATCTGTCACTGCTTCCATTTTTCCCTCTTCCATTTGCCATGAAGTGATGAGACCAGATGCCATGATCTTAGTTTTTTGAATGTTGAGTTTTAGGCCAGGTTTTCACTCTCCTCTTAATCAATATGCTCTTTAGTTTTCTTCACTTTCTGCCATTAGAGTGATATTATCTGCATCTCTGAGGCTGCTGATATTTCTCCCGGCAATCTTGATTCCAGCTTGTGACTCAACCAGTCCAGCATTTCACATGATGTACTCTGCATAGAAGTTAAATAAGCAGGGTGACAATATCCAGCCTTGTCATACTCTTTTCCCAGTTTGGAACCAGTCTGTTGTTCCATGTCCAGTTCTAACTGGTGCTTCTTGACCTGCATACAGGTTTCTCAGGAGGCAGATAAGGTGGTCTGATATTCCCATCTCTTTTAAGAATTTTCCACAGTTTGTTGTGATCCACACAGTCAAAAGCTTTAGTATAGTCAACGAAGCAGAAGTAGATGTTTTTCTGGAACTCCCTTGCTCTCTCCAAGATCCAGCAGATTTTGGCAATTTGATCTCTGGTTCCTCTGCCTTTCCTAAACCCAGCTCCAACATCTGGAAGGTCTCAGTTCACATACTACTGAAGCCTAGAGTCACAGAGCTCATAAACAATGTAGGCAAATCATAATCACAGGCTTCTGACTCCAGAAAAAAGTGAAACCACAGGTTACCCATGACCTGTGTGTGAAGAATAAAACTTTAGCAAGTGTATACAGAATGCCCTGAAGGAATGCATGGCAATCCACTCCAGTATTCTTGCCTGGAGAATCCCATGGACAGAGGAGCCTGGTGGGCGACAGTCCATGGGGGTCACAAAGAGTTGGCTATGACTGAAGTGACTTAGCACATAGCACACAGAATTATTTAGACCAGAGAGTCTAAAACTACAGATTCCTGAACCCCATTAAAAATCTAGTGAAATGTAATCTCAGGTCCAGAAATCACTCTAACTGATTCTCATTCTTTGCTAAAAACTGGACTGAACTCACTAGTTTTCTGTAGAATATAGAGAGAAGAGAAAAAGTATATTGCTGAAAGTCTGATATATCCTGGGTGGCTTGAGGGGAGCAGAATGTAATAGAAAACTCTTTAGGTCATCTTGATTGATGATTACCACCTGTGCCAGCCGTACCAAGTTCAAACCATAAGTTAAAAGGGATTTAGTGGGGTCAAGAAGACCAGTTAGAAGATACAAGGGAAAAAATCAATGAGAAATATAAAAAACACAAAAGTGACTGAATTAGAAGGAGCCATAGATTAGGGAACTACAACAGAAAAGAGATCCATGGGACCAAGAGCCATCTGATTGGATAAGTAAATAGTCAAAGATAATGTCAATATTTAGTAGCTATATAATGGGAGGATGGTGGAGGTAAAATAATCATGAGATGTAGGGGAATAAATATGAGAGTTATGCTAAAGTGTAAGTGATGGGGCTTCTCTGGTGGTCCAATGGCTAAGACAGTGGATCCTGGCCAACTACAGTCCATAGCGTTGCAATGAGTCAGACACAACTGAAGCAACTTAGCACTCACACGTGCTTGCTTTTAGTCTAAATCCTGCAGGCACAGAGAGAAACATCCTCAACTACAAATCTAATCCTTTCATGTGCCAGTGAAAAAATGGCCTTTGGGATAAAATCCTAAGCAATTAACATGACCATTAGGGCTTGGCCTCAGCTTCCAGGCTAATGTCTGTTCATTAATTTTAAGTTTCAGTTTCAGTATCAGCATGTTCTCTCTTGGTAGTAGTTAACTCATCACACCTTAAATTGACTGCTTCACTGAAAATCTCACATGCTGCACTGGAGAGGAAACTCATCGAGAGCAGAGACTGGGTTTGTCATTCCCAGCGCAGTCCCTAAGCATGCGTGCATGTGCGCTCACTGCAGTTGTGTGCAATTCTGTGCAACCCAGTGGGCTGCAGCCCGCCAGGCTCCTCTGTCCGTGGCATTCTCCAGGCAAGAGTACTGGAGTGGCTTGCCATGCCTCCTCCAGGGGATCTTCCCAACCCAGGAATCAAACCTGTTTCTCTTACATCTACCTGCATTGGCAGGCAGGCTTTTTACCACAAGAGCCTCCTGGGAAGCCCACGTAGGCATAGGTACTCAAAATCTGTCGGGTAGATGGATGGCTATGGAGTCTTCCTCAAGCTCTCTTTATGTCTTTATGGTTTTCATTTGCTTGCTTGCTTGCTTGCTTGCTTGCTTGCTTGAGGGTTTTTGTGGTTTTGTATTGGGTTTTTTGGTTCTTTTTTTTTTTGGTTTTGTCTTTTGGGATCTCAGTTCCCCAACCAGAGATTGAATCCAGGCCACAGCAGTGAATACTGACCATTAGACTATCAGGGAACTCACTATGTATTAAATGTACGTTTCACATGCTATAACCTCTGCCCAAAAAGTACTTACACTTACTTAGTCTTAATTAAATCTTCAAACTCCTTGACCTTATTAAACATTCTTTTCACTTTCAACTCCGGCACCACTACCTCAGTTCTCACTGCTCGGTTTGTAAATTCCCAGGACCCCAAGGATGGTTACCCATATCAGTATAACGCCATAGCACTGAGATCGTACAGTATTATAACGCTGTGTGTCTTTCCCAAACGAGACCCTAGTCTCCTGGCTGCACTTACTGTTTTTAAATGCTTTGTTAAAGATTAATAAAGTGCACAAATCATGATGTAGGGCTTGACAAATTTTCACAAAGTAAACACATCCAAATAATAAGCAATCAAGTTGAGAAACAAAACATAAAACGCCAGAGAACTCATTTTCCAACATCCAGTGGCTAGCACAGTGCCTGCTGACCTCCTTCGAGACATTCACACACACACTGAATGAATGAATGCCTGAATAAGAGGTGTGGAGAAGGACCAGTCAGACTCACGTGTCACAGAAAACGAAGGAAAGAGCTTCAAGAAAGAGGAAAGACTTTTCAATGCCAAGAGTAAATGAAGCTTAAAAAGAGAGAGAGAAAGAGAATATGTTAGGCCACTGTGATTGCTGATCTTAAAAACAAGTTTTTGATGGACAGCCAGAATGCAAGGAGTGCAAGGGTAAGCAGGTGATAAGGGAATAGAGATAGTGGATGTGATTCTTAGTGATGAAAGGAAAAGAACATGTTGACAAGATCAGAGAAGGATTTTCAAGTAAAAAAAAAAAACCTGCATAGCACTGGAGTTGACAGCAAGAACTCTGAAATCCCATTTCTCAATTTACATCTTCACGTCACCAAACAACTAGACATGTGACTTGAGACCTCTTCACTTCATATTTCATCCAGAGCGCCATCTGTAATACAAGGTTCGCAGCTGGTACAATGTGGGGAATATAGCCAATACTTTATAATGACTATAAATAGAGTGCACCCTTTCAAAATTGTGAATCACTATACTGTACATCTGTAACATGTAACACTGCACACCAACTATACTTTGATGTTTTAAAAAAACTAAAAACAAAAAAAAGTTCATATAAGATCTTTCCCCTACAAGATCATGAGGATTAAATGCGAGACTGCATAGAAAATATTGATGTAGTACACACTCAACATTTGTCCTTGAAAAATCTCAGTAGGCAGACAGTATTTGAAGAAAGGAACAGAGGTAAGAGGTCAAGAAGATAAAAGAGAGGGAGAGTAATTCAAAGAACAGAACACGGGACTAGGATCTTGGAGACGTGTAATCTTGTTTTGGCTCTGCCATTATCTAGTGAACACAGTTCACCTAAACATGGCCCCATTGCATATTGAATGTTTTAGGCTAAAGAAGTATGAGAAATGGAAGATGCAGGAAGCACTCTCTGACCTCTGCTGATTCTCCTGAAACAAGTCTCAAGACCCTCTTGCGAGAGCTGCCTTCCCTATACCTGGAGGAAAGGAACATTGTTATCTCCAAAGACAGGAAGACTCAGAGAGGAACAGGCCTTGCTAAGTTTCCCCCAGTTAACTACCTTTTTCTCCTATCATATTTTTCCATGAGTTCATACTTCATCAAGTCTAATTCAAAAACTCTCAGGACTTAACAGTTTCTTCAGGTTTTCATTCCCTTATGAAGGCTCCTGAGTCACATAAAACTTACGCTGTATCAACTTAAACACTTTTCTCTTATTAATCTGTTTTTCATCAGTTTATAGGGCTCTAGCCAGAGAACTTGGAGTTCAGTTCAGTTCAGTCCAGTCGCTCAGTCGTGTCCAACTCTTTGCGACCCCATGAACCACAGCACGCCGGGCCTCCCTGTCCATCACCAACTGCCAGAGACCACCCACATCGAGTTGGTGATGCCATCCAACCATCTTATCCTCTGTTGTCCCCTTCTCCTCCTGCCTTCAATCTTTCCCAGCATCAGGGTCTTTTCAGATGAGTCAACTCTTCACATGAGGTGGCCAAAGTACTGGAGTTTCAGCTTTAGCATCATTCCTTCCAAAGAAATCCCAGGACTGATCTCCTTTAGGATGGACTGGATGGATCTCCTTGCAGTCCAAGGGACTCACAAGAGTCTTCTCCAACACCACAGTTCAAAAGCATCAACTTTTCCGCACTCAGCTTTCTTTATAGTCCAACTTTCACATGCATACATGACCACTGGAAAAACCATAGCCTTGACTAGATGGACCTCTGTTGACAAAGTAACATCTCTGCTTTTTAATATGCTGTCTAGGTTGGTCATAACTTTCCTTCCAAGGAGGAAGCGTCTTAATTTCATGGCTGCAATCACTACCTACAGTGATTTTGGAGCCCCCAAAAAAATAGTCAGCCACTGTTTCCACTGTTTCCCCATCTATTTGCTGTGACGTGATGGGACCAGATACCATGATCTTCGTTTTCTGAATGTTGTAGGAAAAAGAATTTGGGGGCTTCCCTGAAGGCTCAGTGGTAAAGAATCCACCTGCCAATGCAGGAGACATGGGTTCAATCCCTGGTCCAGGCAGATCCCACACGCTGCAGAGCAACTCAGCCTGTGTGCCACAAATACGGAGCCTGTGCTCTAGAGCCTGGAAGCCACGACTCCTGCAGCCCACATGCCCCAGAGCCTGCGCTCTGCAACAGGAGAAACCACTGCAGTAAGAAGCCCAGCACCGCAACTAGAGGAAAGCCCACACGGTAATGAAGACCAAACACAGAAAAATAATTCTGAAAAATTTTTTAAGAATTTTTGTTCATCTAGCAAATCATTAAGTTACTGAACCACACATGTGAAATGGGATCACTGTAACCTATCCAGAAGGATAGCAGTATAAGATCCAATGAGAAAATGTGTGTGTACAAATGCACACCCACTTTTCATATATGGATGGTAAGTAGTTTAAGAAGAAAGGAACACAGAAACAGCTGATTCAAAGAGCTGGACTAACCAACCAACTCAGTATAAAAGCAATTAAGTTAGAACTAGGTGGAAGTGGTCAAGTAGACCCTAAAGGGAGGCTGCGTATCAGTGACAAAGGAGAGTCTTGGAAAACAAAGTCAGTGCCAGAATCCAACACATGTAGCCCCTGGAGGTATTGCTGCCTCTTCACTATGGTTTTCATTTAGAACTAAAATAGAAATCCTGGGCTCAGATAGGAAGCCAGAGCACAGTCAGGGTGCCCAGTAAAAAGAGTGGCTGGAAAATCTAGGGGGCATAGAGAGTGCCAAAAAAAAAAAAGGCGATTTCCAGTGAAAGAAAAGACAAGATATATTGAGAAGCTTTGCCCCAGAAATACTTGCAACTGTCATTGCTTTATTTTAATACTATGACACCAGCAAGGTTCCTCTGGCTTATTTAATAGTCAAGATTCCCTGCAACTCCTGAAATTAGCTTCAGTAATTTTATTTTGGGCTCTCCATTGATTGGGGCTAGGAATTACTGAGAATAGAGAGTGCAGTGAGGAGACCAGGTTAGAAGGTGCAGGAAAATGCATCGGTAGAAGAAAAGTGTGTGGATTCCAAGGGAACGACTTCTTTGACGGAAAATTTCCTGTTTGCCAGATGGTAGAGCGAGTCAAAGTAATGTCTCTGCTTTCATCAAGAGGCTTTTTAGTTCCTCTTCACTTTCTGCCATAAGGGTTTTTTCTGTGGTCATGTATGGATATGAGAGTTGGACTGTGAAGAAAGCTGAGTGCCAAAGAATTGATGCTTTTGAACTGTGGTGTTGGAGAAGACTCTTGAGAGTCCCTTGGACTGCAAGGAGATCCAACCAGTCTATCCTAAAGGAGATCGGTCCTGGGTGTTCATTGGAAAGACTGATGTTGAAGCTGAAACTCCAATATTTTGGCCACCTCATGCAAAGAGTTGACTCACTGGAAAAGACCCTGATGCTGGGAGGGATTGGGGGCAGGAGGAGAAGGGGAGGACAGAGGATGAGATGGCTGGATGGCATCACCGACTCGATGGACATGAGTTTGGGTGGACTCCAGGAGTTGGTGATGGGCAGGGTGGCCTGGCGTGCTGCTATTCATCGGGTCGCAAAGAGTCAGAACTGACTGAGCGACTGAACGGAACTGAACTGAACTGAGAGCTAGTCAAAGTGCAGAATGAACCCTTAGATGAGTGAACCCTCTGTTCCAGAAGCCTTTTTGGTTTGGTTTTTTTTTTTTTTTTCAGAAGCCTCTTTGGAGTCTGACAGTGCTACCTTCTACCAGCAGACTCAAGTAGGGAAAAGCAGTGTTTTTTCATGAAGCCTGGATCTTCAGTCTTGTCTGACTCTTTACAACCCCGTGGACCACGGCCCAACAGCTCCTCTGTCCATGGAATTCTCCAGGCAAGAATATTGGACTGGGTTGCCATGCTCTCCTCCAGGGGATGTTCCTGACCCAGGGATCGAACCCATGTCTCTTGCGTCTCCTGCACTGTCATGTGGGGTTTTACCATTAGAACTACCTGAGAAGCCCCAAATAAAGTGATAATTGATATAAAATGTGTTTGGAAAAGTTTCAAGGACAATTCACAAAGGCAAATGAAAACACCCTAGAGACTCCACAAAGACCCAAACTAACCCTTAACAGTTACACAGTGAAAAGAGCACGGTGCACGATAAAACACTGCTCCCAGATCCAGAGAGAAATGTCCAGTCCCCTTCCCAGGGGAGGCTAATTCTACCTGCCTTTATTGACCTTTCAGGCCTAACCTCTTCTGTGCATTATAGTTTTGAACTCAGAGACCGGCATTTTTAAAATGTCTTAGCAGTTGCCGGAAGCTGGGTTGGAATAACCCTCCTGAATGGCCCTCCATCTCTGTCTCCTCAAGCTCTGCCTCCTAAAAACAGTAGCAATTACTAGGAATAGTAATAACCTTATTTTAAAGTAGTTTTAAAATTAGCAAGTGTTTTACCTACACTTGGGGTATCACTGCCTTCTCCAACACATTTAAGGTACAAACTAATAAACAATGAGCTGTTACAATTTCCACTGTACAGAGGAGAAAACGGAGCCCAGCAACAGGATAAATGGCAACAGCCAGGGTTGAAGTTAGTGTCCAAACTCATTCTCAAGACTCTGGAACTTGAGCCCACCATTGGTGTAGAAACTGATCTTCAACAACAGCAAGATTTTAAGATTTTAAAGCTGCATGATCCTGCCCTAAGTTTTTCAAAAGAAACCTAACCAGTTATCCGATAATCTGTACATGTATAAACTGATTTCTGAGATCAAGGAAAATTCCATTGCACTTGGTTATCTTTTGAATGGAGCAGACTATTACCTCCCAGGGGCAAAATTTCCTAATTACTGAAAATCTATAGATGAAAGAAACTATGTAGATTATCACTCCACTTTGCATGTCCTTTGTTTCCTCTTGAGTGATACACACAGATTCTTAGACAACTGTGTCAGTTTCAAACTACGTACCTTAACACCTTTTGAGAACTACAGCCAACAGATTCTTTTTTTCTTAAATGAACTGAATATTCATCAAGTATTCCAACAGCGTTTCTAGGAGTTATTACTTTATGTTAATCCAAATTAGTTCTTCCTTCTCATTAGTTGAAAGCCTAATTTTCTCCTAATGAAATGTTGAATATGCATAAAATTAACTAAATCAAATAGTATTGAGCATTTTCAAAACACTAAATTAAGGATTTAATAGTTCGTTCCTGCCACTAGAGGGCACCAGATGCTCAGAAGCATGAGCATTTAAAAAATGCCAGTTTTTCAAGTTGCAAAAAATTCATTTTTAAATTTTCATTAAATTTTGAAGTATTTAAAAAATAGAGTACAGGCTAGGGTGTCAAAGTATTTAGAAAAATCTAACTCATTGCTTAATTTCACCCTTTTTCATTAAATATTTTTAGACTGATTTTTAAAAACGATACAATATTAGAAATTCTTACAAAAGTAAAGAATGATCTTGTATTATCAAGCTTACTGTAATTTTAAATTAGAATATATTCTGCTTAACCAAATAAATTACCTCACTTTACTGATGGTGCAGATTTCAGCTTAATAATTTTCACCTTAGCTAACACATTTACTTGTCTTCTCTTGTGTTACAATGATTAATTTAATCAAAAGCTAAGAAAACATTATTTACTTGTATTCCAAAGAAACAGACTAACTCTTAGAAGTCTATATTTTCATTCTTTGAGTGCATTGATCAAATGGGACAACTTGGATAAAGTCACATCTAAAATGCTGGAACTTTCCCTATACTAATGACATGATTTCTTTTCCCTGGAAAGTCCTTCCCCCTAGCCCAACAAATTCAAGGGCCAGCTCAAGGTCCACTTTCCTTTAACACTATATCACCTATAAAAGAATTAGTCACTCCTTCCTCTACGCTTCTCTGTACTCCTACAGCACTTGGTATTTCCAGCGTAATTAGATGAAGGAAATTTTTCTTAAAAAGTTACTATATGCCATGCATGAGAGGCTTTGTTTTTTTCCCTCAAAGAGTTTACATCATGGAGTTCAGAACACACTGACCTAACACATGGCATATGTGCGTGTGTGTGCGTGCTTAGTCGGATTCAACTCTCTGTGACCCGCCAGGCTCCTCTGTTCCAGGGATTCTCCAGGCAAGAACACTGAAGGGGGTAGTCATTCTCTTCTCCAAGGGATCTGCCCAAGGCAGGGATCAAACCCGCATCTCCAGGTCCCCTGCACTGGCAGACACATTCTTGGCCACTACATCTCCTGAGAAGCCCCTAAAATACGGCATCTTGGCATATTTAACATTTTAAGCTGAAGGAATTTGAGAACTTGCAGGGGCAGGAAGGACTTCTTGACCTTCCTCTAAGGCAGATTATAAAACCCTCCCTCTACTCAGACAAAAGAGTCATTCCTACCTCCAAAGAGACAGGGACACAGAGATAAATCTGAGTGGACAGGCCTTGCCGAGTCTTCCCAGTTCACTCACTGCACCTGCCTCATACCTCTGTCCTGTCATTGCACTTTCCCAAAATTTTCACCCTCCATCAAGCCTAGCATGAAAACACTCAGGTTTCATCATCCAGTTTCACTGGGTCTTCATTTCCTTAGAAAGGTACTGATATTACATAAAACTCACTGTAAGAAACTTGTATGCTTTTCTCTTGTTAATCTGTGTTTTGTTACAGGAGTTGTAGCACAGAACTAAAAAGAATAGAGAAAAAAGAGTGACATGACAAAAAAAATACAAGTACATGCAAAAATAGGTATATGATAATGGAGGAAGAACAGTGGAAACAGTGGCTGACTTTGTTTTTCTGGGCCCCAAAATCACTGCAGATGGTAACTGCAGCCATGAAATTAAAAGACGCTTACTCTTTGGAAGAAAAGTTATGACCAACCTAGACAGCATATTCAAAAGCAGAGACATTACTTTGCCAACAAAGGTCCGTCTAGTCAAGGCTATGGTTTTTCCTGTGGTCATGTACGGATGTGAGAATTGGACTATAAAGGAAGCTGAGCACCAAAGAATTGATGCTTTTGAACTGTGGTGTTGGAGAAGACTCTTGAGAGTCCCTTGGACTGCAAGGAGATCCAACCAGTCTATCCTAAAGGAAATCAGTCCTGAGTGTTCATTGGAAGGACTCATGTTGAAGCTGAAACTCCAGTACTTTGGCCACCTGATGCGAAGTACTGACTCATTTGAAAAGACCCTGATGCTGGGAAAGACTGAAGGCCAGAGGAGAAAGGGACAACAGAGGATGAGATGGTTGGATGGCATCACCAACTCAATGGACAGGAGTGTGGGTGAACTCCAGGAGTTGGTGATGGACAGGAAAGCCTGGCGTGCTGCGGTCCATGGGGTCACAAAGAGTCGGACACAACCGAGTGACTGAACTGAACTGAGCTGAATAGAGGAAGCACAGTAGAGGAAGATTAGTAAATATTAAATAAACATTCATTCTTGAAAGAAAGGAGGCTTCCCTGGTGGCTCAGAGTATAAAGAATCTGCCTGCAATGCAGGTGATCTGGGTTAATCCCTTGGTTGCGGAGATTCCCTGAAGAACAGAATGGCAACCTACTCCAGAAGGAAATATTTCCAAGCACTATCTTTGCACTCAGCTTTAAAGAGAACTTTATTTTTATTGAGAACCAACTCAGAACACTGTATTAAACATGGTGAAGAAGTATACAAAAGAAACAAATGGCACAGATTCTAACTCAATATATTTTAAGCATATATACCCCCAAACGTCAGTATATTAAAAAAGCCATATACATTTAAATGAAATATTTTTACTGTAAAGAAAACAGATAAATGTTCAAGATAAAATGAAATAATTTATAAAGAAGATATACAAAATTAACCCACCTAAAGAACTTTTGGTTTCGTGTATCAGAAAATAAGAGCTCTCATTAAGTCTAGAGAAGAAAACCCTACTTTAACAAAATGGAATTAGAAAAATATTTTCCTCCCAACTTCACACAGAACGAACTGGAATTGGGGTGGGGATGGGAATGAGAGAAGGGAACTAAGCAGTCAAACCATGACTTTCTGCCAGGAAGGCAAAGTGGTCCAGGTACCTGCAGGGGGCTGGGAGGTATGATGGGGCAGACCTATAAAACTGTCAAAGCTAGGTAACTCTCATATCTCAGCTGCTTTATTTAACAGATGATGAATTCAAATTAAATGGTCTGTAAGGATCCTTCCAGCTCCACCATGCTGTGATTTTTATGGTATCAGTTACTGGAATAGAGGGGTTGAATCTAAAAGACATGGGAAATTCCTTGGTGGTCCAGTGGTTCGGAGTCTGTGCTCTTACTGCCATGAGCCAGGTTCAATCCCTGGTTGGGGAAAAAAAATCTGACAATTTGCTGGCATGGCCCCCCCCCCAAAAAAAAGTAAAAGATATGATAGTCAGGAAATCAATAGGAACTTAACACAAACTGGATAGGGAGAAGATGAAGGGAAGAAAAAAAAAATGAAATGCATCATGGATGCAGCAGCACTCTGAAAGCATCAAGTCCTCTACAAGAGATTCTTAGCGCTCATTGAGATTATTAGACTCTAATAGTCTCTAATAATTAAATAAGGTTCCAAGTCTGGATGACAGGAACATGCTGGAGGGATCCCACCGAAGCCAATCAAAAGCCACGGGAGTTAAGAATGGGAGCCAAAGGGGCTCTCCTTTCACGTGCTAATTTACTCACCCCCCACCTCTCTACAGTATTGAGATGGAATTTACCACCAAGGAACAGACCAGAGGGAATCCTCTTATTCTCATGCAATTTCCACCTTTGTTCTTATTGTCCGATACCAATTGCTAGGAAGGTAAAAGAAAATTGCAATTCGAGTTTGGTAATTACAAAGACGTGCTGCCTTGTAAAGACTGTTCTGACAGTTTAGTAAATCTGATCCTTAGTATTGTTTTCTGAAAATCATAAATAGAAAAACTAATATGGAAGAAAGTGACATTCAAAACTGATCAGAGAATAAAATGTATGTAGGCTTACATTTCAAATCCAAATTAGACAATAAATTTTTTAAAATTCTTTTTCTAACTTTAAAACTTATACACAACCACACACCTACAACACTGCATCTTTGGAAAGATAGGGGCTTCCCTGCTGGTTCAGATGGTAAAGAAACTGCCTGCAATGAGGGAGGCTGGGGTTCGATCCCTGGGTTTGGGAAGATCCTCTGGAGAAGGGAATGGCAAAGCACTCCAGTATTCCTGCCTGGAGAATTTTATGGACAGAGGAGCCTGGCAGGCTACAGTCCATGGGGTCGCAAAGAGTCGGACAGGACCGAGCGAGTAACACTCACTTTCTTTGGAAAGATTATGACAGAGTCCGTGATCAGGACACACTACCTCAGAATACATCCATTTGGCATATTAAACATTTTAAGCTGAAGGAATCTGAGAAACAGCAGGTGCAGGAAGACCTTTCTGACCTTCCCTGAAGCAGGTCTCAAGTTCCTCACGTGAGAGGTGCCCTCCCTACACTGGAGGAAACAAGCATGCCTATCTTCTAAGAAAAGGGGACACAGAGAGAAACCTGAATGGGCAAGACTTGCTCAATTTCCCCAGTTTACTCCACTGACCTCACCCCCTTTGTCTTACCATATCCTTCCAGGACCTTCCACCATTTGTCAACCAAATATAAAAATCCTCAGGTTTTGTTGCAGGAAGGGGGATCCCTTCCAGGACTGAAAGAGGGCTCTTGTCTTAACACTCAGAAATAAACTGTAAGGAGAACACACATGCTGACAAAGCAGGAGAGTTTATTGGGAAGGGGCACCCAGGCGAAGAGCCGTAGGGTAACGGAATCCAGGACTGCCCTGCCTCATGGCTCACAGTCTTGAGTTTTATGATGATGGCATTAGTTTCTGGGTTGTCTTAGGGAAGGGAAGTGAGGTTGCTCAGTCGTGTCTGACTCTTTTTAACCCCACGGACTGTAGCCTACCAGGCCCCTCCTTCCATGGAATTTTCCAGGCAAGAATACTGGAGCAGTTGCCATTTCCTTCTCCAGCAGATCTTCCCAACCCAGGGACTGAACCCAGGTCTCTCGCATTGTAGGCAGACGCTTTACCATCTGAGCCACCAAGTAAGTCCTCTGGGTGGTCTTAGGCCAATCATTCTGCCTCGGGGTCCTTCCTGGTGGCACACACGTTGCCCAACCAAGATGGATGCCAGTGAGAAGGATTCTGGGAGGTGGCCAGACACATGGTGTCTCCCATTGATCCTTCTCAAACTCCTCTAGCTGCTGATGGCTTTTTAGTTCCTTGTTCCTTACAAGAACCCCCTGTCGTAAAATAACTTACTCAATGGTTACTATGGTGCCTGGCCAGGATGAGCGGATTCAGTCCGTGCATTTCTCCTAACAGTTTTTCTTCTTCTGATATTTGCTTTAAGGGTGCATGTGTTTTATAACACTTATATTACATAAAAAGGACTGAAGCTGAAGCTCCAATACTTTGGCCACCTGATGTGAAGAGCCAACTCATTGGAAAAGACCCCGATGCTGGGAAAGATTGAAGGCAAGAGGAGCAGAGGGCAGCAGAGGATGAAAGGGTTAGATAGCATCACCAACTCAATGGACCTGAATCTCAGCAAATTCAGGGAGACAGTGAAGGACAGGGAAGCCTGCAGTCCGTGGGGTTGCAGAGAGTCAGATATGACTTAATGACTGAACAACAACAACAAATATTACATACATTTGTATACTTTCTCCTATTAATCTCTCTTTGTGAGTCTCATGTTCAAACCCAGACAGAAACCTAAAAAGATCAAGGAAAACTTTTTCTTCTCCCATAGTCAACAATACCAAATTATGAAGCCCTTGATATTCCTGTCTTTTACCACATACACCATTTCTCAATCCACAGAATTTACTCCTGTATTATGATGAGACGGCTACAGACAGAAAAGTAAGATCAACCCTACAATGCAACAGGGAAAATGTGGAAAAATGTAAGATATTCATGCCTGAGAAACTCTATGACTTCAATTTTATTAACTGTGAATTCCTTATGAAGTGATGAACTTCTCAGAAGTAATCCATCATATATCAATTCTCTATATTTCAAATTTTTTATCTATAAAACCAGAGAAGATACTAGACACATTTCACAGGCTTGTTGTAAGGCTTTAATAAATTCACACATGGAAAACGCTTGGACTTGTGCCTGACACATGGTGTGCCATCAAGGTAGACTCTCATTAATGCTGCCAAGTTACTAATAAGAAATGTCACTGTCAGGGAACAGACCTCACGAAAGCGTCAAGCTACACCGTCAACAACAAAAGTGTAACAAGGGATTGCAGGATGATATCATCACAAATGGAAAAGGTGAAATGAAAAGAAGTCAGGCATTGACCTTAAAACACTATAGCCACAAAAATAAAGGAAAGGAGGAAATTAAAAAATTGGGTTTAGATGAAGTAAGAGCAAAAGTTAATAACTGTTGAGTCAAAGTGATGTTATCGAGAGGATTATTAAACTATTCTACTACTCTATAGGATTGAACATTTTCGTAACAAGAGTAATTTTAAAAATCAGAAAAACACGAAGAAGTACACAACTCTTTATAATTACTATTATTTATTGTTGAACATATTGAGAGCTTAAAGGGCTTTCATCAACTCAGTTTTATTTTTGTTGGCTTGTTCTTTGGTCCTACTGCCGTTAATAATCTTGGCCTTTAAATCAAGTTCCTAAACAAATCAAAACTGAACTTCAGTGTCAAGGGAAGTCCAGCTTCTCCTGTGCAATCTGTTCATACACTGGGATCTAAGGTCTTTAGAAGAATGATGTGTCCGTGTGATGTGGTGAACGAAGACACCGTCACCTGGGATTGAGCCCTCAGTCTATCAACAACCAGCTGTGTGGCTCACCTCTCAGAACCCATCTCATTTCAGTTCAGTTCAGTTGAGTCGCTCAGTGGTGTCCAACTGTTTGCAACCCCATGAATTGCAGCATACCAGGCCTCCCTGTCCATCACCAACTCCCAGAGTCCACCCAAACCCATGTCCATTGTGTCCATGATGCCATCCAACCATCTCATCCTCTGTCGTCCCCTTCTCCTCCTGCCCCCAATCCCTCCCAGCATCAGGGTCTTTTCCAATGAGTCAACTCTTCGCATGAGGTGGCCAAAGTATTGGAGTTTCAGCTTCAGCATCAATGAACACCCAGGACTGATCTCCTTTAGGATGGACTGGTTGGATCTCCTTGCCAATCTACTTACTTCTAAATGAGGGATCTGAACTCCATCTATTAGGTTCCTCCCAGATATAAAATATTTTGATTTCTAATTGCAAGAAGAGTGGCTTCCTTTTAAAAACTAGATGCAGAGGAGAACAAAACAGAAAAGCATATATCAACATGTTAATGATGACCATTTTCAGGTGAAAAATCAGGGATTTTTACTTTTGTCTTTTTGCTTATATGCTTTCTTATTTTTGCAATGGCAAAATAAGAAAGAAGGCAATGGCACCCCACTCCAGTACTCTTGCCTGGAAAATCCCATGGATGGAGGAGCCTGGTGGGCTGCAGTCCATGGGGTCACTGGGAGTCGGACACAACTGAGCGACTTCATTTTCACTTTTCACTTTCATGCATTGGAGAAGGAAATGGCAACCCACTCCAGTGTTCTTGCCTGGAGAATCCCAGGGATGGGGGAGCTTGGTGGGCTGTCATCTCTGGGGTAGCACAGAGTCGGACACGACTGAAGAGACTTAGCAGCAACAGCACATCTGTAAGATATCACTAAAACTATTTTAATTACTACATTCAAATATTTTAAGATTCAAAGTATCCTTCCCTTCAGCTAACATAATTTCCTATCCTCAAAGAGAAAAAATAATATTAGTGTTTTGAAAATTCTACAAACCATGGTCTATTTACAATAGTTGGACATTGGTTTGTAATATGGAAAAAGAGTGTTTTAAAGCAATAAATCAATAAACCACCAATGCTTGCTGTCCATTCTAGCCCCTTTTTCCACTGACCTAACTGGATCAATGTTTTTTGACTGTGCTTCTTGGTTTGGGCGATCTTAGTTTCCAGACCAGGAATCAGACCCATGTCTCCTGCAGTGAAGCACACAGTCCTAACCACTGGACCAACAGGGAATTCCCTGGATCCCATTTTTCACTTGCTGAAGGCTCTAGTATCCAGAAATCAATCTTGTATTCTTGCTGCCCTCCCAGCAAGGAAGTGAGTGTGAAAGTGAAAAATCGCTCAGTCATGTCTGACTCTTTGCGACCCCATGGACTGTACAGTCCATGGAATTCTCTAGGCCAGAATACTGGAGTGGGTAGCCTATCCCTTCTCCAGGGGATCTTCCCAACCCAGGAATCAAACCGGGTCTCCTGCATTGCAGGTGGATTCTTAACCAACTGAGCTATCAGGGAAGCCCCCCCATCAAGGAAGACCCTTTGTTAAAAGAACTGAGGAGTCTTTCTACTCAAAAAGCATTTTCCACTCATAGTTATTAAGGAATACAGTCTATTTTCTTCCCTTTTCAAAAACTATTTAGAAACTTGGTGACTTACTTTAATAATAAATTTCTAATATAGAAGATGATGTTATACAGATAAATAGTGTAGAAAACTTATGACCACTAGTTAGGAAATAATAAAAAAACCATTACCCTATTTATAAGGATTAGCAAGATTAGCCAAGATTGCAAATCAAATTAGGGGGGAAACAATGCTAATTAAGTGCCTTCTGAGTAATTATCATTTCACTTGGTATGCTCCCAGTCTTTCTGAATTGCAACACCTTCACTTCTTTTTTTTTTTTTGGTAGGGGGGAAGCAAACCTAGACCCTGGGCCTAGGAAGCTCGCAGTCCTAACCAGTGGACCGTCAGGGAGTTCCCTGCAACATCTTCACTTTCGTCTTCATCTTCTTGATTTACTATGGCCAGCCCCTTTCCCTATCACACTGCCTCTTTCCAACCTCCCCAGTCTGTCAGCAGTTGGGAGTAAGAGGCTCCTTACACATCTTGTACCTTCTCACCCATAGTAAGAACTGAATGTCATTAATTAAGCGATATCAAATAATGTCAAAGATATATCAGAGGGAAACTTTAAGAGTCTCAGATTGTTTTCCTATAAACTGTGTACCAATTTCTCTATCCGATAGGGACAGGACACCTATTGGTTTCATATTCTCTCTCAGCAATCTATGATTTTATGAAGGCTAGCGCTTTATCAAGCTTTTTCCAACAAAACTTAATACAAAGGCAACAGTCTACTTTAGCTCAAAATTAAAAGACCTATTTGTCTAAAAATTAGAAAAGGCAGACCAGCAGATCTACATTTTCCTGAAAAAAATCTTAAATGGTACATTTGATTTGCATATTTTTGATCTGAGATTTAAGAGTGGATGTTTTACATTTTAAACAAGGTTGGAAACTATAGACAGACCTGAACAGAGCTTGCAGGTTTAGATTATTTAATTTCTTGAAACCAGAAGTATAGTTATTTTTAAGATAAGGCTCTGGTTTCCTCCACTCTTTTCTGTAGCAGTTACATCCCTAAATAATAGTGTGGATAAGGTGACAATGGAAGGACCACAGTCTTCTATTGAACAAGTATTTATGAAGGCCTTTCCACCTGGCCTTAAAGAATCTAGTCTTGACTTTTCACACTGTAGAAACCAGGCCCATATTGTTTAAAGGGCAGAATCAAAGTCAGATGACATACTGACATGCTGGAACCCGTGGGCCCAGCCTGGGACCAAATGAGTAAACATCCTCCGGTGAATAGTCAGACTAGGTGCTGACCGATTCATGGTCAGAGACACTGGAACCATTATCCCAACAGGTTCAAATCACATCTATAAATCTCAGCTAGCCAAAGAAGAGCCCAAAGGAATCAACTTTGAGAAATGCTGAAATATATTCAATAATCTTAAGATTATTAGTTCTCTTATTTAAACTCAATAAATATTTATTCTGCGGCCATATCACTCTGTAGTGCTTATTGAGTAGCTAAAAGAATGAACAGGAGTTGCTCCTGACACAAGCTCTATACATTTAGTCTACTATCAGACTTTAAAATCTTGACAGAGTAAATATCAGCTACTTTTAAGTTGCTGATGTGCCTTACAGTTTTCAGCTTGGATTTTTCCCACTTGTAGATTGTTAGGACACAGCATTTAAGGTAGAAAGTAGAAGGCTTCTCTCCATCCCTCCTCCTCTGTCTCAGTTTATAGGGGTGACCACTGTTACGTTAGAATTGTTCATTCAGAATTTCATCCCCTCAATCTCCACTCCAAGTTTTTCTTTACAGGACTCCTCTCTCTCTCACTTCTACCACTGTCCTTTCTAGCAAGTTGTCCTCAGCAGCTTTAGGGCAGGGACTCAGATACAGTACATAGAGTGGTTAGGAAATAACAACAAAAAACTATAATAGGCTTGTAGACCACAGAAATGGTAAACTTTATCAAGGCCACAGATAGTCACCATAAGAAAGTGACTCCAACCAATATTTATCAGAAGGAAACCACATTTTTTTCAAGAGAATCTAAAATCTGCACTTTTAGGTGAAGCCTTTTAACCACTGGATACTAAAAATGTTTGCCAAAATTCAGCCCCCAAAACCCATGCAACAGAAAATGTAACATGGACCCAACTCAGCTCACAAGTTGACAGCTACCTATGCTTTTAGTTTACAAGAAGTTTTAATTACTTACAGAAATTTATAATTGAAAAGGGTTTTAGAAATCATTAAGTGCAAAAATTGTGCAAAAAGGAAACGGGCCCAGGGAGGGGCTACGCCTTCAGTGCAGGTGAACCAGTGTAAACTTGGGTTGAATTCCAGTGCCAGGCAGAGTACATGGACGCCCTCAAGAGCTATCCTCAAGCTGCTCACATGCTCACATAGTTGAGAAAAAAATCTGTGAACACTTGGAAATCAGTTTTATGAAGGTCCAAGCCTTTAGAATGCCATATACCACAATCAGATAACCTGTGAAAGAGAAGAAATACTTAGATTTTAATTTTTTAAATATGGTGGGCCTTCCCAGGTGGCTCAAGGGGTAAAGAATCCACCTGCCAATGCAGGAGACACGGGTTCAATCCCTGATCCGGGAGGATCTCACGTGCCACAGAGCAACTAAGGCCGTGTGCCACAACTATTGGGCCTGTGCCCTGGAGCCCAGGAGCCACAGCCACTGAGACCACGTGGTGCAGCTGCTTCAGCCTGAGTGCCTAGAGCCCAGGCTCCACAGTAAGAAAAGCCACCACAATGAGAAGCCACAGCTGGAAAAGCCCGCACAGCCGGGGAGCCTCAGTATAGCCAAAAATAAACCACTAAAATTATTTTTTAAAATATAATAACAAAACATAGTGGTGCAGCTAACACAGCCCTGGGAATGAAACACATAGAGGTCTACGTTTTTCAACCAGCTAGACAAATACCTAAACCTATGGAGTAAGACTGGGAGGGGACTTAAGGAGCTGGGAGTTCAGTCATCTTAAGACTTTTTATGACAGACTTCACTGAAATCAAACATGAAAGATATTATTATGAGTAGGAAATGTGGGCAGAGAAAACTGCAGAGGAGTTATGGATTAGACTAGGTCCTAAAGGATGAGAAGGATTAAGTAGAAGGAGGGGAGGGAGGGAATTAGAAGCAGGGGGTGGGCATTGAAGGAAACAACTTTAGCAAAACTGTAGGGGCTGGAATGCATCCTGAGATATGCTAAGGTGTGGAGGGAGTTTACACCAGATGGCAGAGATCTTATCTCTAAAGTAGGAAGTAAGGTCTATCTGCATAAGGAATCCAAGGGAGTTGTTAACAACTTCAGAAGTGGGGCAGATTTCTTAGACCTTATCTTGTGGGGGGATGTGCTGAGGTTTAAAGAGACGGTGTTGAAGCAGAGCTAGGAAGCCTGCTTAATGAAGGCTGGGTCATTTTAGGGAGTTGCTTGTACCATGAGTACAGAGAAGAGGGGGAACATACATAGTTTGGAGTATGCTCTGGTTGACGTTTTTGTTACAATTCTTAGGACTTACTACCTGAGGATAAATAACAACTGAAGGAACTCTATAGTTTCTTTAGGAGACAGAAAAATCAAGGGGGGAAAAAAATCTATCCTTTATTCATTCATCAGTCACCTACTGAGTTCTAAACAAAACACTATTAGGAACCTCATTCTGCAGTCCTGTCCTCACGAGATTACTGCCATCATTCTCTGCTCTTCATTGTCTGTTTCAACCCCACCAACCCTCCCTGAGTGACAAGCATGGATGCATGCAGGGTGAGCACCCCTCTCACACCCAGAACAGAAGGATGAAGCAGGAGAGATGCTTACTCCCCTGGTTATTAAAATTTGGGGCAATAGGTGCCTCTTGTTTCGTTCTAGGCCAGGGCTCAGAGGATACAAGCAGCATTTCCTTCCCTCTCTTGCAAGCAACTTTCCTGGCTGGGTCTGGCTCCTTCCTTCACGGCCCCCACTTCACAGCAATGCTGTTCTCAGAAACTTTCCCACAAGCCCTCAGCCTCAAGCCTCTGTTGCAGGTGCTCTTCCCCCACAGAGTAACTCTGACTCTCAGGCCTCACCCGGGGGCTTTTCCTGAACGCAGTACTGGTCTTGCTTCATCTGCCGATATTTGAAGGACTGTGCTGACAGGTAGCAGAGCTTTGGAGAAATCCAAGCCCATAGATATATACAATAGATACAAATAGTTACATTAGTAGTAAATACTACTATTAGACAGCAAACAACGCATCTGGTCAAAATGCAGTGTGCTCTTGCTTGAAGTTATAACTTATCTGTACCTAAATACATTAAAGTCTGAAGGGTGATCTTTATCTAAAAAAGAAGTAGGTATTTCTTACCGAGTGAGGTGCTGTCTGAGGGCTTCCATTTTCCTTTGCCTCTCCTGGATGCGCTCAATCACAAACACGTTTTTTTTGCAGGATTTCCCCGGGGCTTTCTATAAACACTGATTCCTTCTGTTAGTTACTCTTCAGTTAACTGAGCACTGTTGTTGTTCTTCAGCCGCTTAGTCGTGTCTTTGCTACCCCATGGACTGCAGCATGCCAGGTTTCCCTGTCCTGCACTATCTCTCAGAGCTTGCTCAAACGCACGTCCATCGAGTTGGTGATGCCATCCAACCATCTCTTCCTCTGACGACCCCTTCTCCTCCTGCCTTCAATCTTTCCCAGCATCAGGGTCTTTTCCAATGAGTCGGGTCTTTGAATCAGGTGGCCAAAGTATTGCAGCTTCAGCATCAGTCCTTCCAGTGAATGTTCAGGGTTGATTTCCTTTAGGATTGACTGGTTTGATCTCCATGCAGTCCCAGGGACTCTGAAGAATCTTCTCCAACACCACAGTTCAAAATATCACTTCTTCAGTGCTCAGCCTTCTTTATGGCCCAACTCTCACATCCATACCTGAATACTGGAAAAACCATAGCTTTGACTAGATAGACCTTTGTTGGCAAAAT
Source organism: Capricornis sumatraensis (assembly GCF_032405125.1). Taxonomy (NCBI): domain Eukaryota; kingdom Metazoa; phylum Chordata; class Mammalia; order Artiodactyla; family Bovidae; genus Capricornis; species Capricornis sumatraensis. The sequence goes on from NC_091075.1 coordinate 15,657,263, forward strand.
GATGTATCTGCTTTTTAATCTAGGTTTTTTTTAACCTAGGCTTTCTATGTAGGTTTGTCATAGCTTTTCTTCCAAGGAGCAAGCGTCTTTTAATTTCATGGCTCCAGTCACCATCTGCAGTGATTTTGGAGTCCCCCAAAATAAAGTCCCCATCTATTTGCCATGAAGTGATGGGACCGGAGGCCATGATATTTGTTTTTTGAATGTTGAATTTTAACCCAGCTTTTTCATTCTCCTCTTTCACCTCCATCAAGAGTCTCTGTAGTTCCTCTTCACTTTCTGCCATAAGGGTGATGTCACCTGCATATCTGAGGTTATTGATATTTCTCCCGGCAATCCTGATTCCAGCTTGTGCTTCACCCAGCCCAGCATCTCACATGATGTACTCTGCATATAAGTTAAATAAGCAGGGTGACAACAGACAGCCTTGACGTACTCCTCTCAATTTTGAACCAGTCCATTGTTCCACGTCTGATTTTAACTCTTGCTTCTTGACCTGCATACAGGCATCACAGGGGGCAGGTAAAGTGATCTGGTTTTCCCATCTCTTTAAGAATTTTCCAGTTTGTTGTGATCCACACAGTCAAAGGCTGAAGCATAGTCAATGAAGGAGAAGTAGATGTTTTTCTAGAATTCTGAGCATTACCTTTTGAATATCTGTTTTTCTTTAAGACGAAGGGGATGCCCTTACAGATAAATAAAGGCTAATAATATCCATGCTCTCCAGCATGGAAACAAAGAGGTGCTTGCTCACGACTGATCTGTTTAAACTCTCTTTTATGAATATCCAAGTAAAAAATGATGAAAGTAAGAGAATAATGTGTTGGAAGGTAACTAGAGTTGAACAACAGTGAAATGAACCCCCTTTATGTTCAAGGATAAACCTCTATGCCTAAACGTTTGCTCCTTTATTATCTAGCATCATCCAGAACATATTTGTGCAATCCTAGAAAATATTACTGTGATGGTTTTCAACCCAGTGATTCTATTCAGTAGCAGCCCATCTAGCTCAAAATCACTGCAATGTTGGAACAGATGACTTCAGGAAGCTTTAAAGTAACCAGCCCATGCTTTTCTTACATTATCTGAATGAAATATTTTCTCCTAAATTTCAAATTATTTATTTAGGTTCCTAAGCAAATGCTTGCCATTAATATCTGTGGAACTAGGGGGAGCCTGGTGGGCTGCCATCTATGGGGTCGCACAGAGTTGGACATGACTGAAGCAACTTAGCAGCAGCAGCAGCAAGTTGATTATCTGTAATTTTTGTTTCCAATAATTCCAAGCATTTAAAAAGTATGATTGTGTTTCAAAATGTTCTCCAGCTAAGTGATTTTCAACTCCCTTGCTTCAGAGTAGATAAGAATCTTATATTCATTCATTCTCAGAACACATGTAGGGCAGAATCACATTGGGAGATTCTGCCAACAGCAGAATTCTGCCAACAAGTCAATAGCAGCAGGTAAGAAAATAAGGGTAAACAGGAATGTGTTTTTTGTGTATGAAATTAACAAATACTCACAGGTTAACCATAAGAAAAAGATACAGCCAACTTAAAAAAAAAAAAGTCAGATTTAAGGAAAGAGTTTATCATGAACTCTCTTTCCAGGAACTAGCCCTCTCCAGGAATTAAAGACCCTGGGTCACTCACTTTCCTAAAAGTAAGTGTTTCAGATTTGTTATTAAGACTTTTTCTATCTTTCCATTGGCAGTTTAGTTGAAGCAAGCCTGAGTTAGATCTGAGCATACTGGGGACTTTGAATTTTATTTGATGGTGCCTCCACATTTGCTTTACAAAATCCACAAAGACCAATTTAATTTGCAGTCAAAAAATATTACATGAGAATTAAACATGGGAAACATATTTGTATAAAAAAGGCAAATGTGGTGATTTAGCTCCAGATTTAATAGGGATTTTTGCCTCAGGTATCCCTTGTAAATTGGAACAGAAATTCAGGAACAAGTGAGTGTTCCAGAGGGCTTTTAGTGTTCCACATCATACAATATTAATCACTACATTTTCTTGATGTACCGAAGATATTGAATCACTTAGAGGATGCCTTACCAAAAAATGTATGTATGAAAACAGCTTTTACTGTATCTCAATAGCAAATGTAGAACTCATTAAGTTCTAGGATGATAGCCAAATCTTTTCATCAATTAGAAGAAAAATAAATATACATATGATGACATCTTAGGAATCTCTACAATAACTATTAACTCATTGTGCAAGGGTTACTCTTGGGTTAGGGTTATGCTAGATTTAGAAATATTTACCAATTTACGCCATTTATCTTATAATTCTCAAAAACAACAAATGAACTCTGTTTGTTTCCAAGGCAAACCATTCAATATCACCATAATCCAAGGCTATGCCCCGACCAGAATGCTGAAGAAGCTGAACGGTACTATGAAGACCCTACAAGACCTTTTAGAACGAACACACAAAAAAGATGTCCTTTTCATTATAGGGGACTGAATGCAAAAGTAGGAAGTCAAGAAACACCTGGAGTAACAGGCAAATTTGGGCTTGGAGTACAGAATGAAGCAGGGCAAAGGCTAATAGCGTTTTACCAAGAGAATGCACTGGTCATAGCAAACATCCTCTTCCAACAACACAAGAGAAGACTCTACACATGGACATCACCAGATGGTCAACACCGAAATCAGATTGATTACATTCTTTGCAGCCAAAGATGGAGAAGCTCAACACAGTCAGCAAAAACAAGACCGGGAGTTCCTGTGGCTCAGATCATGAACTCCTTATTGCCAGATTCAGACTTAAATTGAAGAAAGTGGGGAAAACCACTAGACCATTCCAGTATGACCTAAATCAAATCCCTCATGATTATACAGTGGAAGTGAGAAATAGATTTAAGGGACTAGATCTGATAGATAGAGTGCCTGATGAACTATGGATGGAGGTTCGTGATATTGTACAGGAGACAGGGAGCAAGACCAAAAAAAGAAATGCAAAAAAGCAAAATCGCTGTCTGGGGAGGCTTTATAAATAGCTGTGAAAGAAGAGAATCAAAAAGCAAAGGAGAAAAGGAAAGATATGCCCATTTGAATGCAGAGTTCCAGAGAATAGCAAGGAGAAATAAGACAGCCTTCCTCAGTGATCAGTGTAAAGAAATGCAGGAAAACAACAGAATGGGAAAGACTAGAGATCTCTTCAAGAAAATCAGAGATACCAGGGGAACATTTCATGCAAAGATGGGCTCGACAAAGGACAGAAATGGTATGGACCTAACAGAAGCAGAAGATACTGAGAAGAGGTGGCAAGAATACACAGAAGAACTACACAAAAAAGATCTTCACAACCCAGATAATCACGATGGTGTGATCACTCACCTAGAGCCAGACATCCTGGAACATGAAGTCAAGTGGGCCTTAGGAAGCACCATTATCAACAACACTAGTGAAGGTGAGGGAATTCCAGTTGAGCTATTTAAAATCCTAAAAGATGATGCTGCGAAAGTGCTGTACTCAATATGGAGCAAATTTGGAAAATTCATCAGGACTGGAAAAGGTCAGTTTTCATTCCAATCCCAAAGAAAGCCAATGCCAAAGAATGGTCAAACTAAAGCACAATTGTACTCATCTCACACACTAGTAAACTAATGCTCTAAATTCTCCAAGCCAGGCTTCAGCAATATATGAACCGTGAACTTCCAGATGTTCAAGCTGGTTTTAGAAGAGGAACCAGAGATCAAATTGCCAACATCTGCTGGATCACTGAAAAGGCAAAAGAGTTCCAGAAAAACATGCACTTCTGCTTTATTGACTATGACAAAGCCTTTGACTGTGTGGATCACAACAAACTGGAAAATTCTGAAAGAGATGGGAATATCAGACCACCTGACCCGCCTCTTGAGAAATCTGTATGCAGGTCAGGAAGCAACAGTTAGAACTGGACATAGAACAACAGACTGGTTCCAAATCGGGAAAGGAGTGCGTCAAGGCTGTATATTGTCACCCTGCTTATTTAACTTATATGCAGAGTACATCATGAGAAACGCTGGGCTGGAAGAAGCACAAGCTGGAATCAAGATTGCTGGGAGAAATATCAATCACCTCAGATATGCAGATGACACCACCCTTATGGATGGCAGAAAGCAAAGAAGAACTAAAGAGCCTCTGATGAAAGTGAAAGAGGAGAATGAAAATGTTGGCTTAAAACTCAATATTCAGAAAACTAAGCTCATGGCATCCAGTCCAGTCACTTCATGGCAAATAGATGGGTAAACAGTGTCAGACTTTATTTTGGGGAGCTCCAAAATCACTGCAGATGGTAACTGCAGCCATGAAATTAAAAGCCGCTTGCTCCTTGAAAGAAAAGCTATGACCAATCTAGACAGCATATTAAAAAGCAGAGACATTACTTTGCCAACAAAGGTCTGTCTAGTCAAAGCTATGGTTTTTCTAGTAGTCATGTATGGATGTGAGAGTTGGACTATTAAAGAAAGCTGAGTGCCGAAGAATTGATGCTTTTGAACTGTGGTGTTGGAGAAGACTCTTGAGAGTCCCTTGGACTGCAAGGAGATGCAACCAGTCTATCCTAAAGGAGATCAGTCCTGAGTGTTCATTGGAAGGACTGATGTTGAAGCTGAAACTCCAATACTTTGGCCATCTGATGCAAAGAAATGACTTATTGGAAAAGACCCTGATGCTGGGAAAGATTGAAGGCAGGAGGAGAAGGGGATGACAGATGATGAGATGGCTGGATGGCATCACCAAGTCAATGGACAGGAGTGTGGGTGAACTCCGGGAGTTGGTGATGGACAGGGAGGCCTGGCATGCTGCGGTTCATGCGGTCGCAAAGGGTCAGACATGACTGAGCGACTTAACGGACTGAACTGAACTGATATCATAATTAATATTTTTCCTTTCCAACCCTAGGATACTGAAGGGTTAAAGTCTATTACTAGAGTCGATATTGTCCATTCTGTCCTATCACACTCCATACTTTTCCCACCTTCTTTTAGTTCTCAATATTAAGAAGGCAATGGAGGGATTTCCTTGGTGGTCCATTGGCTAAGACTCTGTGCTCCCCCCAAGTTCAATTCCTGATGTGGGGACTAGATCCCAGATGCTGCAACGAAGATCAAAGATCCTGCCTGTGGAAACGAAGACTCAGCACAGTCAAATAAATAAATAAATACTTTAAGACTATATTAAAGGCGGGGAGGGCAGCTGAGGGACTCCCCTGGTGATCCAGGGGCTAAGACTCCATGCTCCCAATGCCAGGGGCCCAGGTTCCTTCCCTAGTTCAGGAACTGGGTCCTACGAGACACAGCTAAGACTCTATCTACTCAACTAAAGGTCTCGCATGTCTCAACTAAGACCTGGTTCAGCCAAATAAATAAACAAAATTTAAAAATAAATACTGAAAAGAAGAAGAGGGCAGCTGAATTCCAGTAAACAGAACCAGGAATTAGAGAATCACTATTAAATCACTTCAGAGCCAAGTCTATTTACTTAACTGTCAGGACTTGACATGTAACTATGAATTTGCAGATAAGTCTACTTTTAAACTTAATGCTTTCCAGTAAAACTCTGCCTCCCCCATGCCCTATACCCCAGGAGAACAATCACCTTCCATCTCTCCTACAAAAGGTATTCAGCTAGCCAATTTGCGCTCAAACCACTCATTTTCACATGCAAATATCATTGTACATTACCATTTAGGACCTTTAAATGTGATTTTTCTATTTAAAGTCCAGTGGTGAGGCTTTAGAGATCCCATCCTGTGGTCTCTGGATTAAGATTTCATTTCTAATTATCATTTCCTTTTGGTGCTAATGGGTTTGTTCCTTATTAGTGCCGCTCACTGGCCTGGATGTAAACCAGATTAAAAGAAATTCCTTTGATTTTCCTGTTTTCAAAGATACAAAAGAATTTCTCACTTTGAGAATCCCCACAGAGTTCTGGGTGAAGAATGTATCACCTCAGGATGTTGATACCCTTCATTATAACTTTCGTTCTTAGAAATTCCTCAATCTCAAAAGACCTGGTTACTGTTAACTCCTTTCTGTGGGGGAATATGCGTCTGATACTGTTAATTGCACTCAATTCCTGAAATAATATAATGCATACTGAAGTTCATTTTAGGGATCTTGGAAATAAATGAATACAGTTATAGACCTAGCTACTGCTTAAAATTGGATATTTGAATACATTTGTTGAAGTCTCTGCAGAAACATAAAATAACCAAAGTATATGATCACCAAATAATAGGAATAATTTTTAAAAATTTTATCAGGCTTTCCCTGCTGGGGATAATTAACATTTAAAATAATAGATGAAAAAGTAATAATAAATCATTTAAACCAATTCTAAAGTAATAAAAATAAAATTACTAAATTCTTTTAACTTGTCAAAGAGTTGTTCCTATTCTGCAACTCTTCAGATTAAAAATTGAATATAATTTAACAATAAAGCTTTTGTAAAAGATAAGAACCTCATCATCTGCATCTTTCTAATACAAGACAAATAATGGTGTTTTTCTTTATCCAGATAATTTTGCACGTTAGAAAGAAGTAGTGTCTAAAGGCATTTCTGGCCCCTAAATTAACTCTGCTGCCTCAAAAATACAAGACATTTTATTTGGATTCTCCTTTTATTTGCATCATATGTAAGAAATTTGTTTAAAAAGCAGCTTCAAGTAATGTAAAACACACAAAAAAAAGTGCTCTTTACGATTAATATAATTTTCAATTTTCTTAATTCTTGTACATTTTAATGATTAACAAAACTTGTTGGTCATACATGCTAACTTAATTGTCATCACAAATATGTGTAATCCTATCTAATAACTTCCAAATGATCCTAGCAACTATACCACTGAAAATTCAGTAGATTTTTTTCAAGGGATGAAGTGAGGAGCAGCGGTGGTAAATTTACAGGATAAGATCTACACTGTATTGCCAAAAAAAAGACAAAAAATGTTATTAGAGTTGTTATGTATGAATTTATATTTGATGCTTATGTTTCAGTACCTGTACAGTAGGTGTATATGGAATTTTTCTTTTTAAATATTAGCCACAGGAAAAAACTTAGAGAAGTATATAATGAAAGGAAAAGAAGTGGTAAATATGAACACCAATGTATGAACAGGATTAAGAAAAACTGTGATAAATGGAGTTCAAGAATTCCAATCAACTGCAAAAATAGTTAGTTGATCACATGTCACCATAGACAAAAAGTCCTCATAATTAAAAAGAGACCAAAGCACCAATTGGAAAGAACAAAGACTGTGAGCAAACATTCACAGATAGGACAACAAGCTTATAGAAATATGTCTAACCTAATGACAAATGAAGAAGTACATATTAATCCAATGTCAGATTGGCAAAGATAAAAAATCAGAGGAAATATTTATCATTGACAAGCATTTGCTGAAACACACACTCTCATATTCTTCAAGCAGGAATGTACATTTGTGCTGCAACGGTAGAGGACAATTTGGCGGTCCATACTAAAATTCAAAATACACATAATCTGACCCAGAAATTCAACTTCTAGGATTTAATCCTAAGGAAATATCAAAGATAACACGAAAATTGAAAACAATGCAAATGTCCCCAAAGAGCAGAATTACCCATTAAAGGTAATTCCGCAGCCATTAAGTCAAGGTGCTTGTGTTATTTTACCTAAAATGTTCAGCGAAAATTTAAACTACAGGAAAATATACATCTACATGTGCTGGTTTAAAGAACAGACATGTGAAAGAGTTGGAAGACTGCACACTAAGGAAGTTATCTTTAGTTATCTCCATCTTGTATTTTCCATTAATGTATTTCCATAGCGTTTCAAGTTTTTATAAGCATGTATTATGCTGTAATTTTCGTGGTGGCTCAGATGGTAAAGAGTCTGCCTCCAATGCAGGACCTGGGTTCAATTCCTGGGTCAGGAAGGTGCCCTGGAGAAGAAAATGGCAACCCACTCCAGTATTCTTGCCTGGAAAATCCCATGGACAGAGCCTGATGGGCTATATATAGTCCATGGGGTCACAAAGAGTTGGACACGACTGAGCAACAAACACACAACACATGCTGTAACCAGAAAAATACTTTAAAATAAAATTCAATATGTACAGTTAAAACAAAATACGTAAATAATAATTTTGTAACTAAACAAAGTGACTCCTACAAGGGTCCACTGTAATGGACTTGTCAGTTACCAACCGTGGACTGCCTGTATTTTCATGTTTCTGTTCCAAATGGAAAGGAAAGAACCTAGAAACCATTAAAATGGGGAGACTGGGAAAGAAGCCAGTTCCCTAACGACTGTGTTATTGACCAAGCAATGCAGTGAGCTGATGTGGGGAAGGGTTTGCTTTTACAGCCTAAGGAAGATTAAAGTTCCATACTCTTCATGCAAAAGAGCAGAGTCAACATTTGGGCTTTGACTTGATTTGCTGGCCCCAGCAGATCTCAGAAGGACATATGGAATGAAGACGGAAACCTCCAAAATCTGTCTGTGGATTGTTGGAATGGAATTTGCGGATCATCTGGCATTTCATTTAGGGAGACTTTTTCCTCATTTTAGTATTACTTTGTTTTAACAAAGTAAAGCTGTTCATGTTACTTCCCTACTTACAAATCTATTACCGGTAACCATTGTTCAAAGGATAATGCCCAAACTCTTCCTTATCAAGGCAAACAGGCGCTTAACACTGTGGTCCCAACCTACCTTAACTGGCCTTATCTAGCATCTCAGTTCATCCAATTCCACACCCACCCTACACACACACACACACACAGAAACAACTTAGTGAAAAGTCTGATAAGGACACAGTAGAAACAGTGTGGACTTCAGATTCTCTGTGGAGCATTCCATGAGTTTGTGTGGATTTATCCCACTTTATTTTATTTATTTAAGTGCTTATTCTCTGTCCTAAATAGTAAATAACTTATTATTCTCTGCCCTAAATAGTAAATAACTTATTCAAGTAAAGTGTAAGGAAAATGGAATCCAATACCAGCTTTAAAGATTCACAAACCAACAATTTCACAGCAAGTATGATGAAATTCAAATGGAACAAGAAACCAAAACTAAATGTATCATGATAAAATTATATCCAGGGCAAAATATGACTATGAGTATTTATCCTAGGCAACTCTACAGAGCTGCACCCTAAGCTGGCGGCGGTCGGGGACAGCCCACACTTCCCACACTTTCCACACTTCTCTTCCCTCAGAGAGCATGGACAGGGGAGTTTGCTTTGTCCAGGTGACCGTGTAATGAAAAGGAAACCCTCTACCTGGGTAAAGCCAGGTATAGACCTGACAGACCTGTTGGAAAGAAGAGGCCTTACTGGAAAATGCTTTTGGAAGGACAAAAGTCTACTGTTTAGGGAAAAGCTCAGCGGGAGCCGTTATATCACTGAACAAAGTGAGTCACGCTCATCTTGGTCTCCTGGGTGTTTATGTCCCGGTGAGAAAGGCAAGCTGAATCTCTGAATCTCTGGATACCGAAGCACACAGTAAATGGTTGTTGCTAGGGAGAGAATAGTTGTCACATGTGATAATCCTTCAGAGAATATGCTTTTCTCCCTTTGGCAATAACCATTTGTTTCTGCTTTTTCCTCTTTTCCCCCACTCCCTCAAACAGAACCTGGACAACAAATACTGACCCCAAGCACATTTAAAAGGAGCTGGTTCATAGTAAGAATTTGGAAAATAAAACAGCCGAGCTAGAAAACAGAGCCTGCACACACGAGTTTACTTCTGTAGAATGGTTTTCCCCAAGAAAAGCATTACCGTTCATTTGAGAAGTCAGAGAACATATATTTTGTGTCTTCTCTGCATCATGCATCATACTAGACGGTGGGGATAAAGTCCAACCCCTTGAGGATGTTACAGATGTTAAAACAAAGAAGCGCATTAGACTGGGACTTCCCTGGAGGTCCAGTGGCTAGAACTCCGCCCTTCTACTGCAGGGGGCTCGTGTTCCATCCCTGGGAGGGGACTAAGATCCCACATGCCTTGCAGTGTGGCCAAACACAAAGAGCAGAAGAAAAGAAGTGTATTAAACTAGCGGTGGCAACAATGAAAGCTTATAAAGGTAGAGGCCTAGCACAAAGAAAGACTTGATCAATTCAACCTGGGAGACTTAGAAAAGGCTCCCCTAAAGGAATGACTCTTAAGATGAGTCTAGAGAAAGGGGCAGACTGCCTGGGTGGCAGGGAGGGAGGAAGGCTTGGAATCCAAACAAAGGAATTTGTATGAGAAGCAAAATTTGCATGGCCCATTCAGAGACGTGGGGCCCTGCTCTGAAGGGCCAAATCAGGATCTTACAAGCCTTATTAAGACTCTGAACTTTATCTTAAAGGCAATAAAGAATCATTCAATAGTTTCAGGCAAGGAAATAACAGGATCAAATTTGAATTTTAAAAAGATCTTGCTGGCGGCAAAGCAAAGGATAAAATAGAGAACGTTCGAGGCAGGACAAAAGAGATGAGAACCAGAAAACGCAAAAGAGCAAAGGGGCATTAAGAAATGTTACTTCATCATCCTAGCTGAGGCGGGGGTGAGGGATAGACCGACAAAGATTAAATTTTCATCCATTGTTTTAATATCAAAATGTTTGTGTTGTACACATCTTCCCCCAGCCCTGAAACTCCAACCATACTTTCCTGACAAATCCAGAAGCATATACGTTGTTTTACAGCCCTGTGAGCATTAATGCTAACTGTGCACTGGCATCTAAATACCTTCTAGTTCAGGGCAAACTGTTAGTTTCATGGAAATAGGTAGAGGAACCATTTGCTAGAAAACTAACCTGACATTTACCTGGGCTTGCTTAGAGCTAGAAAGAATCAGGGATGCAATCTATTTAGACAAATTTCCCACATCCTTCTGAAGAAAATATGGTAACACAAGGTCATACTGATGGGATTGAAGACTGGCCGCCTCAAGTATCTGTCACTCAGTAAATTAGTCAAAATGTTGACTATAAACAAAATATTTTAGATATAAACTCAGAAAGTATATGTAAGATTATATATATGTATATATGTAAATAATAATGCATATATGTATTATATAATTTACCAATATTTATTTAGTTCCAATTGGGTTTCATGGGAAGTGACAAATGAGATATAATCCCTGCCCTTGTGGAATTTACATTCAAAAAAATAAAGGTTTATATATATATATATCTCCTCATATTTTCTGAATATAAAATATTATGTCATAAAAGGAAAATTTGAAAATGTATTTCATAGCATAGGTCTCTTTCTCTCTCTCTCTTTTCCTTTGACCCAGTTTGCGGTAACTTTAGTTCCCCGAACAGGGATGGAACCCCAGTTCTAGCAGTGAGAGCTCAAGGTCCTAAATACTGGACTGCCAGGAAATCACAGCATACTTTTGTTTTGATTGTATAAAGCACTCAAATATTTCAGAAGTTACTTTCACCCTCTGTCTACACTTCTTTTTAAATGGTTTAGACTCACTTTTAACATTATTAATTCAAGGTGACAATTTGGGTAATATAGAAAGTATTTTAGGTGGAAATTTTAAATTATTGCAGCTACTTTTTTTTTTTAATCACAAACTTGGCATCCTAGTGTTTCCTTCCTTTCCTTCACCCATCACAGGCAATTCATCAGGAAGTCTGCATCTTTATCTCCTAAATACCTTCAATACCATCCACTTTTCTCTGTCTCCATTGATACTACTCTAATCCAGGTTATCATTACTTCTTCATGGATTGCTACATTATCTTACCTAGTTTTGCTAATACTCTTGTCCCCCTCTCACCTAATCTCCAGCAGTAGTGAGTGAATTTTTTAAAAAGTAATTCAGATGATGTCACTCACCTACATATTATCAATTAATGTTCGGCAACTCATAAGCAACGGCTAATAAGCAGCTTTCCAGAAGTTCTTCATGATGACAGTGGATGGAAAAACTGTTGCATGTTTTTATCTACTTAATTTTTCCATGGATGCAAAACACCCCCCTTCCCCACCTTTGCTTCTTGAATATTATTCTGTCTCACTTCAATTCCTGTCTCACTATTCCACATTAAATGAAGTCTGAAAATGATTCTGCTACACAGGATCTCAAAGGTCCTAACCTCCATTAGATTTGTTTTTATCTGTATAATTCAATGAACAATTATATAGCAACCCAATATATAAAGTGATATGAGCTCTATTTTACTAGAATAACTGTGTATCTATGTTTCTTGTAAAGATAGTTGGTAAGACTTACCTAAGATAATAACTTGGAGTTGCTTATGTGCTTGACTCTACGTGGTAGACAAGCAGGGTGGTGCTTATGGGAGCTTATAGGAAGTTCTCTTCTGATGGCTTTAATTTTTCTCAGTGAATCCAGAAGCAAAGTGAGAGTGAAGGTAAAGGATGAGGTGTTAGAGGTTTAAGAGAATGGAGAAATGAAATTATAACATACAGTGATAAAGTGAATGGTCTAAGGCACTAGTTTGCCAAGTGTGGTGCCCAGCGAGCAGTACTAATAAAACATGGGAAGTTATAAGAAATTACAGATCTCAAGGCCCACCACACTTACTGAATCAGAAACTTTGGAGGTGAGGTACTCCTGGATGTCTTCTTCTAACTAGCACCTGCCCCAGTGAGAGTAATAATACACTGAAATCTGCATACATGGGATGAGGGAACTGCTGTAACATTTCTGGACAGCATTAAGAGCCTCTGGAGGCTCAGGATTAGGAACATAAAAGGAAACCAGGTACTACTGTTGCAGATTTAACTGTGGGGTGCCAGGCTTGACATAAATGGAGATTGTAATTTAACTCAAGTTTGTGGATTCCTGTTATTGTACCTTTTTTAAAAAAAATTTCAATGTATGTTTTTATCAATGTTAAAAATAAAACAAAAACATATTTGAAAAATAAAACCTGGGAACTACCCTGGTGGTCCAGTGGTTGAGACTTTGCCTACCAATGCAGGGGACGCAGGTTCCATTCCTGATGGGGGAACTAAGAGCTCACACGATGGAGCCAAAAACAATAAAATATTAAACCTGAACCACATGGTTTTCATCTCTAAAGCAGAAACACAGGATGAAGCCTAAATCACTAGACTGAATCCAGCTTCCACATTACACATGTGAGTATACCTCAGTTGATTAAACTGGCCTCCTTTTAATTCTAATTGATAACAACTCCTATTTTAATAGGAAATTGGACACTGGTTATGTTCCACAATGATATTTTTAAGAACTGTTTTTCTGGAAACTTTTTAGTGTACTTGAATTAAATCAGTGATTCTCTAATATTTCCCTCTGCCAACAAAAGAGAAGGCAACAACACAGATTTATCAGAAAGAGTAGAGGGGAGGTAGGAGGAAACTGCTCCTCCTCTCAGAAGGGAATATCAGGAAGTTGGTAACTTGGCATTAGAGGGTGTGGACAGAGGTAGCTTTTAAAAGCTCCCATCCTATGCATATTATTTATTTACTGGGGGCAGGAAGTATAGCTGATTTACAATACTGTGTTAGTTTCAGATGCACAGCAAAGTGATTCCATATATGTGTATGTACCCCAGGTATACTTGCCTCTCCACTTCTGGAATCACTTGGGAATTTTACTGATAACCTCAAGGTCAAAGGGTCAATCCCTAGATTCCTGAGTATCAAATGCAGTCCTCTCTGCTTGTTGTTTCTAAGCACAGGCTCATGACTCTAGGTTAGAGAGCAGTAAACCAACAGCACAATCTGAGTAGTCCCACGACAGAAAGGAACGTCAATCACACACATAATCCTAAAGGAAATCAACCCTGAATATCCATAGGAAGGGCTGATGCTGAAGCTGAAGCTACAATACTTTGGCCACTTGATGTGAAGAACGGACTCATTGGAAAAGACCCTGATGCTGGGAAAGACTGAAGGCAGGAGGAGAAGGGGACAACAGAGGATGAGATGGTTGGATGGCATCACCGACTCAATGGACATGAGTTTGAGCAAGCTCCAGGAGATGATGAAGGACGGGGAAGCCTGGCGTGCTGCAGTCCATGGGGTCGCAAAGAGTCAGACACGACTGAGCAACTGAGCAACAACAACACACACACACACACACACACACACACACACACACACACTTCCAGTTTCAGCAATCGGTTTTTACATCTAGAAGGCTTCCTTCTCTGCATCTTACCATGTTAAGTGTTTCCCATCATTTAGTATTCAGAGTATTCAGACAAAAGAGACTTTTCCTTACCTATATTACCTCTGCTTCTCTTCTTTCATTGAACTCATACTGAATGTGTCATTTTTACCTCAGAATCCAGAATTTTCCCGAACCCGCAGACTAGGTTAATGCTTAGTTGCTAAGTCATGTCCAACTCTTTGCAACCCTAGGGACTATAGCCCAGCAGGCTCCTCTGTCCATGGGATTCTCCAAGGAAGGATACTGGAGTGGGTTGCCATACCGTCCTCCAGAGGATCTTCTCGACCCAGGGATCGAACCCGTGTCTCCTGTGTCTTCTGCACTGCAGGCGAATTCTTTACAGCTGAGCCACTGAGGAAGCCCCAGACTACGTTAAGATGCCTGCTAAACCCTGCCAACAAATAGCTCTTACCATTCTCAGAGCACCCATCAAATCACAAGTTAATGAAATCATTTGTTTAATTGCCTGACATATGCTCTATCAAGGCAAGGATCTTGTGCATTTTGTCCAATTGTGTATCCGCAGTGCCTACTACGAGCTCTGGCACAGGATAGATGCTCGGTAAATAACGGTGGAAATAAGAAGTGAATATCCTCTTATACACTAAGGGTAGTCAAATATGTACATTAGATGAAAAGTGTGGCAGTCTGTTAGATTAATGGGCTTCGATAAACTGCCCTCTGCTGTTCACATCCTGTGCAGTCCCCTCTTCTCAAATCTGACACACTGTACCTGATAAAATACAGCAGAAGACACTCTTTTTCGATAAGCAGGCCCAAACCTTAAGAAAGCTTAGCAGCATCCTCTTTCGGCGATTTGGAAGCTACTCCATGTACATGGGGGCTTCCCTGGTGGATCAGTGGTAAAGAATCTGCATGCCAACGCAGGAGGTGTGGGTTCCCGATCCCTGGGTCAGGAAGGTCCCCGGAGAAGGAAAGAAACGCCAACCCACTCCAGTATTTCTTGCCTGGGAAATCCCATAGACAGACGAGCCTGGCAGGCTACAGTCCATGGGGGTCACAACAGAGTTGGACATGACTTAGTGACTGAACAACCTCCACCAGGTACATAATCCAACTACCCTGAGACCACTAACATAGAAGGAAGCCCAAATCATTATGCTGGGGCCCCACGGAAAAGCGCTGAGAATGCAGCCGACAGCAAGAACTGAATCTCCTCCCCAAGCCAGCACCAACTTCCCAGGTCTGTAAACGGGCCGTCTGAGATGTGGACCATCCAACCCCAGTCAAGCAGTCACGTATTTTCTGAACATAAGAGAATCTGATGTGTTATTAAATCAAGCATTATGAAGTATCTGCACATTGTAGGCATCACTTAATCCTCACAATGGATCTGTGCTCCTCATGGTGGTAGTAGTTAGTTGCTAAGTCATGGCCAACTCATTGTGATTCCATGGACTATAGCCCACCAGGCTCCTCTGTCCATGGGATTTCTCAAGCAAGAATACTGGATGGGTTGCTATTTCCTTCTGCAGGAGATCCTCCTGACTCAGGGATCAAAGCCGGGTCTCCTCCATTGTCGGCAGATTCTTTACCAACTGAGCAACCAGGGAAGCCCCATGCCACACATACTAGTCCCAGTTTACAGATGACCAAACTGAGGGTTAGAGAGATGAAGTAACCAGGTGAAGGTCACACAGCAAGCAAGATTCAGTGCCAGATTTGAACTCAGCAATGCGCTTTCAGAGCCCAAGATCTTAAAAACACTACAGTGATTCTCAGAAAAGCACCACCACCACCATCCATTCATCAGAGCCATTTAACTGTGCTTCTTAAAGGAAGAAGACAGCATATCTGTCACACTAACCACTTGTCTTTCTAGTCTCAGCAGAGCTCCTCCAGGACCACTGGTCAAGTGGGAGAATCCGCAATATTTCACCTCTAAAAGTGGTTGGCAGAGAGTTAGCCTTGCCAACATCAGCACCTATGGTAATGATATGACCGTGCAAAGAAAATCTGTCTCACCAGAAATTTTCTCCCCAACTGGTAGATGCCTGAAATGTGCCATCTCAGAGAAGTGACAATGCTCTTTACATACCTCTCTAAACCCAATTCTCTGGACTCAACTTCTTCATGTGTGAAATTAGAGAATTCTATTTTTTTTTAATTCTACAGTTCTAATTTTTTTATTTCTTTAAGATAAATTTAGCAGCAATGTCATTAGGTTAGGTAAATTAGCTAATTTGGCTGCTGAAGTCACTAAGCTAGGCAAAGCAGTGTAAAATACCATGACTTAGTTGAACAGTACTGGTAATACACGGGATTTATTTCTATTCTGAAACCTACAAGAAAAGGAAGAATTTAGGAAACACTTAGTACAAATGACTCCCAGACAAATTATCTACATGAAATCTGCCAGCAAAATTAAAACTTGCTGAGAAAAAAAAAAATTGTTTAAACCCAAGAATAAGAAATGCTACAGAAGTAGCCCTCATGGTCTCCCCCGGCATGCACAGCATGTAGCTAAAGCTATATATAGATGGGCTAAATTTGAAAATCTCCATTTATTCATTCCATACAAGTTTACTGAAAGTATTTAATGAAAACATTTCTGTTCCAATCAATATGAACAATCAGAGATGTACATTAAAAGAAGGAAATGTACATGACAGTATCTTTCTGGTAGCTTAAAATCTAGCAGGAAAGAAAAGATACATATGTGAATAATTACAATCAAGAAAAATGTAATACATGAAAGACTGTATGATTCTACTTACATGACGGGCCTCCCCACCCCTGTGACTAAGTGGTAGGTAAAGAATCCACTTTACCAAACAATGCAGGAGAGGAGAGTGTGACACCTGGGTCGGGAAGACGCCCTGGGGGAGGGAATGGCAACCCACTCCAGTATTCTTGCCTGGGAAATACCACCAACAGAGGACCCTGGCTATATCCACGGGGTTGCAAAGAGTCGGACACGACTGAAGCAACTAAGCACTACTCACATGAGGTATCTCGAGTAGCTAAATTCATAGAAACAAAAAGTAGAATGGTGGTTACCAGAGGCTGTCGAAGTGATGCAATGTGGTACTGCTGTTTAATGCGTACAGAAGTTAAGTTTTGCAGGCTGAAAAAGCTGTAGAGATCAGCTGCACAATAATGTAACATATTCAACCCTACTGAACTGCACACTTAGAAATGCTTAAGAGTCAATTTTATGTCAGAAGTTTTTACCACAATAAAAAAGAAAGGCAATAGAATGAATATACATACCACATGAATTGTACAGAAAGTCAGTAGTGTAGGGGTTCAAGGAAATGAGAGATCCATCAGTTTGGTGTGAATGTTACTGTGATAAGGAAAGCCTTCTTGTAGGAAGTAAAATTGGTGTCAGTCTTTGAAGATGACTTGCGCCTTGACAGGTAGAGATAGGGAAGATTGAAGCGACAGGGAAAGTAGAAAAGGCTAGGGTTCTGGGAGATCAGAAGAGAGCCACTCTGATCTCGCACTAAGCAAACAGCACAGAGGAGAAACGCTTAACCACAATCCAGGGAATTTCAACTTCAAGGTAGTTACAGTTATATTTCCACTGTGTGGTATTTCAGAACTAAGACAACACACAAGACTGCCCTAGGGAAGGAAGTTTTTATTGCTTCAAACTTAGATTGACAAGAACATGTTATGATGTATCATTAGCAACAGCTAATAACAGTAATGATTTAATAAGTATAATGCAATCTAAGACACTTCACAAATAAACAAAAATTAAACCAAACTGGGCAAAATGCCCAGATTACTTCCTACACACACCAACAAAGTACTATACAAAGTAAAAATGGAAACAAATGTTTCACAATAATGCTGCTTATATTTTGGATGGTAAAAGATTTTCTAATCTTCCCTGTATTACTTTTAATTTGTTTTAAAAATAAGCATGAGCACCTTGTCTAATAGAAAATCATTCCATGAAATAAATTTTCATTATAATAAATGACACTGGAAAATGAAAGTACTCCTTGAAAGATGGGGTCCCTTTGATAAAATAAAAGGACATATTCTCTTGGTCAGATTTCCTCAAAGCCTTCTCAGATCACTCTCCACATCCATGTATCACCAAGCAAAATGAGGATTACAACCACACGGTGGCAGGTAACTTGTCTTTCACTGATTTTACATACCCCTAACAAGTCCCTTCCCAGCACTCTTTCTCAGTAAATAGTTCCTGACAATTAATGACTCTGAACACAGAAGACAGAAGGGACTAAGTCGTCCCTGGGGTGCATTTTGGCCTTGAACTTAACTAGAAAGTGGGAACAGCAGGAATTCTCCCATCACTTATTACACTAAGGAGAATGTTCTATACAATTGTCAAGCCACGTCAGTAAGCCAGTTTGGGGAGTTAGTTCCCTCACCCAGGAAGCAGAAAACACGGCATCTTCTCATAAGGAGAGACTCTGAGAGGACTCAAAACTGAACGCTCACTCCTCACCCCTAAAAAGAAAGCAATGTTGCTAGTTTCTCCCATTTTCTTCCATATTTTGTGCACAGAGACACAAATATGTATGTTAACACACACAGTCACATCACATTACATCATAAACCTGATCTGTGTCCAATTTTCCAATTTCTTTCCACCTCCAATATATTCAACCTCTATTCACAGTATTAATTCTTGTTGAAGTTGACCTGTCCAATTCAAAGAAAATTTCATTTATTCATTCAACAAATGCCTAATTTGAACTAGAGGCTGAGCCTACACCAGTGAACCAAACAGCGTTTCTGCCATCACAAAGTTTAACGTCTAACTTGCAAAATCACAATAGGCTATTAGTCTAAAACCTACCTAATCTGTGCAAAAAAATATACTGGTATGAAACAACTAGAGAAAAATTACCAGTGGACTCAAATGCTTAATTTGAGCTATGGGCTACACATGGAATGGACGCCAAGTCTCCAAACATCAGGGCTAAGAGGCAGAACTAGATAAGCTTTGCTTAAGCAAGAATTTTACCCCCGGAAGATGTTTTAGACATAATAAAATCCAAATTCTTTACTTTTTTTGGTGAGGAATCTGCATCTCAGGAAGAACAGTGAATGCTATTTAGATGCAGAAGGAGACCCAGGCCCTTTACATTCCAGAGTAGACTTGATATATTGTCTAGTGTCGATGAAGACCCACATAGATGACTTTTAAGAGCACCTTACAACCTTCATTGTGAGGCTGCATTTTTTTTGTAGAAAGCACTGTAAGGAGAGAACACTTCTTTGGGGGTAATCAATAGTAGCAATGCAAAGAGTCTACAGCCTGACTGCTCCAACTAAAATTTCTACTCTGCTACTTATTTCCTGAGTGACCATGGGCCATGGACCTTAACTTCCCTTAATCTGTTCCTTAATCTGTAAAATGGGAATGATAATGGTACTCATTCTATGGAGTCATTTTGAGATTAAAATGAGTTGATACACATACGGTGGTGTGATGGGAAATGTTTAACAACTGGTCTGTGAGATAAGGTTACACTGCAGAGATTGCTTATTTCCTTCCATGACTAATTTCAAGTTAGCAACATAAAGCCAATCAGCTTACAGAATTTCTCATATTTTACAAACTGGCTCTCTCAAGCTGCCCATGGCATATCACTGCATGTAAAGCATTATAAAAGTGTCTGGCACTTGGTAACCACTATCTGTCTATGTCTCTCTCTACACACACACACACACACACACACACACACACACACAATATGCAGATATTAGTTACTAAATATACTAATATAATATATATGACAGCATTTTCTCTGATTTTGAATCATTCAAATACCCTATAATATTCAGAATAACTAAATTTATAGTGGTACTCAGGGAGCCCTACTTCCCAGGAGGCCCCCCAAAACACACCATGTAATTAAAACACTATATTTACTATGGAAATACAGCTCAAGACAGACTCCCCCAATGTCTCTGCCACTTCTAGTAGGATTTCCACCCTCATTCCCTCCTAGATAGAATAGAGGCACTGCAAGTGCATGAATGGTTTCTATTTGAGTGATATTATTTATGATATATGATTTATAACTTCATAACAATTAATTGTGTATTCCACACGCTTCACTTACAATGTCTCAGTGAATCCTTACAGCAACCGTGTGAATGGATATTATTCCCAAGTGAAGAAACTGAGGCTCAGAGGGGACTCATAACTTTCCAATGGGTATACATCCAGGAAATAACATAACATAAATAGTTAACGTCGTCTTTTGAGGCTAAACCTTAGGTTTGCTCCATTATCACAAATCACTTCATAATTATCTGAGTTTTTTTGTTTGGTTTTCTTTCTTTTCAGTTCCATGTAAAAATTTGGGTTAGCTCATATAATGGTATTTTGACAATAACTCACCCTACAACAACCACTATATACTGAGCCATGTGTGTATTATTTAATTTCATATATAAAATCCATAGTAAGCTCTAGCTAGATATTTATAAACACAGAGAAGACCCACCTTAGTATATACTGCCCAGTGAATGACTCATAATACTGAAATCACTAAGGCTGATACTTTGATTTTCATTATTTTTAATTTACTTTCACTATAATAGAATTCTTAAGATAAGCTTAATTTCTGACACTGAAGAAGTTCTGGCATAGGGGGTTGAAGGGGTGAGAAAGAATCATATGAATTTGGTCCAGGGACTGTGTGAGCCAATACGAATGTTTATCTGTTAACCACAGAGGTGTAGAGCGGGGAAACATATAAGATTTCGATCAATACAATCATCTGCTTTCAAAAAAACCAACACTATGCCTGCAATCACAGAGAAACATAATACCCATATTTTATTCATACAAGGATGCATTTATACCTACTCAGTGTCAAAACCTGAAACATGATCTGCTCATCCCCACCCCTCTGAGATTTCATTCTACCACTCTCCTCCTCACCTACTTTGCTTGAGCTACACTGCCAAGCTCCCTGTTCCCGAAACACAAACGGGCCCTACCTCTGACCATTCCCATTTGCTTTGACATCCGCCTAAAATGCCCTTCTCCCAGATGCGTGTTCGCTCCTTCGGATACTCCACACCTCTGCCTGATAGGCGCTCATTAGGGTGGTCTTCTCTGACCACCAAATGTACACTAACACTTCACACCTCCCCAACCTCCCTCGTGCTCCCACAATCATCTCGTTTTCTCTTTTCAATAGGACCTCCCTGGCGGCTCAGATGGTAAGGCGTCTGTCTACAATGCAGGAGACCAGGGTTCAATCCCTGGGTCGGGAAGATCTCCTGGAGAAGGAAATGGCAACCCACTCCAGGACTATTGCCTGGAAAATCCCCTGGACAGAGGAACCTGGTAGGCTACAGTCCACGGGGTCACAAAGAGTCGGACACGACTGAGTGACTTCACTTTTCACTTTCACTTTTTCACTTTATCACCACCTGATACTTTATTTTTTTTAATCTGTGGTAAGCTACACATAAAATGTACCATCTTAACTATTATTTACATTGTTCTGCAAGCAATCTCCAAAATTCTTTTCATCTTCCCAAACTGAAACTTTATATCCAACAAGATTCCCACTTCCCCTCCCCACAGACTCTGGCAAACACCATTCTGCTTTCTGTCTCTGTGAATCTGAGGACACCTCATATAAGCAGAATCAGAGGGTACTTGTCCTCTTGTGGATGGCTCGTTTCACCTCACAGTGTCTTCAAGGTTCATGCCTATTGCAGCACGTCAGAGTCCTTTCTGCTGAGGCTGAATAATATTCCATTTTATGTACAGTTGGCCCTCCATGTCCAAGGTTCTACATCCATGATTCACTCAACCACAGATTGCAAATACTCAAAAAAATTTTCTAAAAACCAAACTGTGAATTTGACACATGGCAGGCAACTATTTAAATACATAGGATTTACACTATATTGGGTGTTACCGGTATTCTAGAGATGATATAAAGAATATGGAAGGATGTGCATATTATATGCAAAGACTACACCATTTTACATAAAGGACATCCTCAGATTTTGATATCTGAGGGGGTTCTGAAACTGATACCCTATGGATACCAAGAGATGGCTCTACACATAAACATATATATACATGTAGCGTGGTGCAGTCTGTCGCTTGAGTCATGTCCCACTCTTTGTGACCCTACGGACTGCAGCCTGCCAGGCTCCTCTGTCCATGGGATTCTCTGAGAAAAGAATACTAGAGGGGGTTGCCATGCTCTCCTCCAGGGGATCTTCCTGACCTAGGCATTGAACCTGAGTCTCTTACATCCCCTGCATTGGCAGACAGGTTCTTTACCACTAGCCCCACCGGAGAAGCCCTATGTATATGTGTGTGTATAGATTTTTTATTTATCCATTAGTCCACTGATGGACACTTGAGTTGCTTTCACATTTTTGGCTATAATGCTACATTGAACCCAAGTGAGCAGATATCTGTTCAAGTTCCTGCATTCAATTCTTTCGGTTACATAACGAGAAGTGGGATGGCTGGATCATATGATAATTCTAGTTTTTAACTTTTTGAGCAATTGCCATACTGTTTCATACAGCAGCTGCACCATTTCACATTCCCATCGGCAGTGCACAGGGTTCAGATTTCTGCACATCCTCACCAACACTATTTTCTGCTTTTTGATAGTAGTCATCCTAATGCCAGTGAGATCATATATATTTATTTTTATGTCTTTGTTGCCTACCCCTTTTACCTATTACTATGTAAACTCTGTGAGAGCAAGGACTTCATTTCTGTCCGTGTTATTTTCCCAAATCCTATAATACTGCCTGATACACATTAGGCATCCAAAAAATTTGTTGAATGAACTAATGATAGCTCACCTAAAAACGTTCATTTATCTCAGTATAACTTTGAAATTGAAAAGATAAGAGAATATTTAATATCAGAATTATTATTAGATAGACCATCTCTAACAGATTCTCTCAGAAGTTTGAATATAAAATTGAGACTCTTGTTACTGTTGATGACATTTTAAAATTTTAAAGTAGATATAACTTCAGTAATGTAATTCATACATCACTTCCAACTGAAGAATACAATCTTTCAAAACACATTCTCAGCAGTTGTCAAGAACCATATTCATTGTTCCTGTGATCATCTGTGTCTTTTGTTCTTAAGTTCTAAAGAAATGCTTTTAGATGACAGTGTTTTTGATCACCATGGAAACAACAACCACAAAAGTCCTTATAGCAATAGCTAAACAGAAAAAGAATTTAAAAACAACTTTTCCTTCCATTGAGGTCAGTTCAGTCAGTTCAGTCGCTCAGTTGTGTCCAACTCTTTGCGACCCCATGAATCGCAGCACGCCAGCCCTTCCGTCCATCACCAACTCCCAGAGTTCACTCAAACTCATGTCCATCGAGTCAGTGATGCCATCCAGCCATCTCATCCTGTCGTCCCCTTCTCCTCCTGCCCGCAATCCCTCCCAGCATCAGAGTCTTTTCCAATGAGTCAACTCTTCCGCATGAGGTGGCTAAAGTACTGGAGTTTCAGTTTTAGCATCATTCCTTCCAAAGAACACCCAGGGCTGATCTCCTTTAGAATGGACTGGTTGGATATCCTTGCAGTCCAAGGGACTCACAAGAGTCTTCTCCAACACCACAGTTCAAACACATCAATTCTTCAGCACTCAGCTTTCTTCACAGTCCAACTCTCACAACCACACATGGCCACTGGAAAAACCATAGCCTTGACTAGACGGACCTTAGTCGGCAAAGTAATGTCTCTGCTTTTCAATATGCTATCTAGGTTGGTCATAACTTTCCATTGAGGTAGATATATATATATATATATATATATATATATATATATATATGTATGTATGTATACATGTATATATGACATAGATGGATAGATACATAGACAAACATATCTATGAGATATATATATAGATATATATACTGATATAAGATAACACCTTTAAATCTAAGGATGGTAAACATCCAGTAAATTAACTGCAGATTTATCAGATTTAAAATTCAATGGAATTCTATCTATGTAGATGTATCAGATTTGTTGGTTGACTACCAAACACATTTCTCTAATTTTTCCCAACCATTTTGGTTGGATGACAATGTATCCAACCAAATGTCACCCTGTTCATTTTTAGGGATTTTTCAAAGGGTAGGCAGGCACATGATCTAGTTCTAACAATGAAATGAAAGGAGGCTTTTGCAGGATGGCTCCTAGGAAAGATTTCCCTCCCTTATAAGAAGGAGGCAAACCAGAGGAAGACCTGGCCAACACCTTCCCCCTACCCTTGCTTTTGGCTTTAGCTATTATACAAAGACATGATGCTTGGAATTGTGGCAACCATCTTGTGACCAAGAGAGATGACATAACTCTTGAGGACTGCAAAACAGAGGGCCAAGAGAAGCTTCAATCACTGACCACATTATTGAACCACTGAACCAACCATCTTGGGATGGATAACTTCAGCTTCCTAGTGACCTAAACAGTAGATATCTGTATGGCTTAGGGCACGATTATGTGAACTATCTTAAATGATATGCATGTATTTTTCTTGTGTGTGTTGTAGGTAAACTCTTCCATTAAACAGCTATGAATGTAGACCATAACTGCAAGGAGATCCAAGCAGTCCATTCTGAAGGAGATCAGCCCTGGGATTTCTTTGGAAGGAATGATGCTAAAGCTGAAACTCCAGTACTTTAGCCACCTCATGCGAAGAGTTGACTCATTGGAAAAGACTTTGATGCTGGGAGGGATTGGCGGCAGGAGGAGAAGGGGACGACAGAGGATGAGATGGCTAGATGACATCACTGACTCGATGGACATGAGTCTGAGTGAACTCTGGGAGTTGGTGATGGACAGGGAGGCCTGGCGTGCTGCGATTCATGGGGTCGCAAAGAGTCAGACACGACTGAGCGACTGAACTGAACTGAACTTCATCATTTGCAAAGAAAGAGAGAGAGAGACTGTTAGGCGATTCAAATTTATAAGCTTTGGGAACCAGAAGTAAGAGTGAGTTAAAACAGAGCTGAAACCTAGAGGGGTGGAATGCGGGGTGGGGTGGGAGGGAGGCTCAAGAGGGAGGGTATATATGTATACTTATAGCTAATTAACATTGCTATACAGCAGAAACCAACACAAGATTGTAAAGCAATCATCCTCCAATTAAAAATAAATTTTAAAAGATTTAACGAGAGAGAGAGAGTTGAAGACCAAATAGAAGCTATAGTGCAATGACATTCTGTTTGCAGGAATTGTCCCTGCCAGCTTTGAAGCAATTTAGAGCATACAGGATGGGGGTATCACTATAGATGGTGACTGCAGCCATGAAATTAAAACACGCTTACGCCTTGGAAGGAAAGTTATGACCATCCTAGATAGCATATTGAAAAGCAGAGACATTACTTTGCCAACAAAGGTCCGTCTAGTCAAGGCTATGGTTTTTCCAGTGGTCATGTATGGATGTGAGACTTGGACTGTGAAGAAAGCTGAGCGCCAAAGAATTGATGCTTTTGAACTGTGGTGTTGGAGAAGACTCTTGCGAGTCCCTTGGACTGCAGGGAGATCCAATCAGTCCATTTGGAAGATCAGCCCTGGGATTTCTTTGAAGGGAATGATGCTGAAGCTGAAACTCCAGTACTTTAGCCACCTCATGCGAAGAGTTGACTCATTGGAAAATGCTCTGATGCTGGGAGGGATTGGGGGCAGGAGGAGAAGGGGACGACAGAGGATGAGATGGCTGGATGGCATCACTGACTCGATGGACAGGAGTCTGAGTGAACTCTGGGAGATGGTGATGGACAGGGAGGCCTGGCGTGCTGCGATTCATGGGGTCGCAAAGAGTCGGACACAACTGAGTGACTGAACTGAACTGACTTAAAAATCATTCAAACAATATGTCTGCAGATACAGGAATGGGTGGACATAAAAGCTAATGAATTAAACAGGATTTCCCTAGTGGTCTAGTGGTTAAGGATCCACCTGCCACTGCAGGGGACATGGGTTTGATCCCTCATCCGGGAAGACTCCACATTGCTGTGAGGCAACTGAGCACCTACACTCCGGAGCCTGTGCTCCGCAATATGAAAAGCACCACAGGAAGAAGCCCACATGCTACAACTAGAGAAAGCCCAAGGGAAGCAACAAAGACCTGGTGCAGCCAAAACAAGCTAAAAAAAAAAAAAAATTAAAAAGTTAATAAACCCTTTATGAGACTGCACTTTTTCCTATTAAATTTGAGGGCAACCAATGAAGTCCAATAATAACGCATGCAAGATATGCATATTCCCTCTCTGACGCTTTTACTTGTCTTCTAGGAGAAACTCATTTAAATCACTCTAGATGCCATGACTTTAGATTAGTGGGATCCCAGGTGATTCACTGAAACAATGACACTGCCTTCCTCAGAGCAGCCAACCTCCTAGTCTGCTCCAAGATGATGCAGGAATCTCTACTGCCTTCATCACAACAGCAAACTCAATTTGAAGAGGCCAACGGCACTCTTCATCTTCCTTCCTACCCTTTCCTCAGCATCCTTCTCCTATCATACCTTCCATGTACCTAACCTTCAGAGTGGCTTGGGGGCATGGGCTTTTGAACTGAAAAAAAGACAGTAAAAGGAACCCACAAAGTTGGTGCAGGTACAGTAGAGGATTTTTTAAAATATGAGATAACTCCACATAACTTTCCAGAAAAACAACAGGGAGGCAAGACTTCTTAATCATGGACACCTTATATACTTCATCTCTCACAAACAGTCATAGCCAAATGTAAGTCCTTTCCCAGAACACAATGGTTTTTCCATTTGCCAACATAATCTCTAGACAACACATATGAGTCACTCATTACATAGTAAAGTGCTCTGATACACCTTAATTATTAAAAATACATTATAAAACCAACCTCCAGTTTTTCCCTTCAATCTAGGCCATATATGTGAGACTTTTTGTGGAGTGGGGAGCAAACAGTGATATCTTTTTAGACATATTAAGCTTGAAGGTCATCTCAAATCTTTAAAAATGATGCTGTGAAAGTGCTGCACTCAATATGCCAGCAAATTTGGAAAACTCAGCAGTGGCCACAGAGTGGAAAAGTTCCGTTTTCATCCCAAACCCAAAGAAAGGCAATGCCAAAGAATGCTCAAACTACCGCACAATTGCACTCATCTCACACACTAGCAAAGTAATGGTCAAAATTCTCCAAGTCAGGCTTCAACAGTATGTGAACTATGTACTTCCAGGTGTTCAAGCTGGATTTAGAAAAGGCAAAGGAACCAGAGATCAAATTGCCAACATCTGTTGGATCATCAAAAAAGCAAGAGAATTCCAGAAAAACATGTACTTCTGCTTTATTGACTATGCCAAAGCCTTTGATTGTGTGGATCACCACAAACTGTGGAAAATTCTGAAAGAGATGGGAATACCAGACCACCTGACCTGCCTCCTGACAAATCTGTATGCAGGTCAAGAAGTAACAGTTAGAACTGGACATGAAACAACAGTCCATGGGGTTGCAAAGAGCTGGACACAACTGAGTGACTGAACTGAACTGAACTGAAGTTTGAAGGATCTGAAGAATAAAAAGTTTACAGAGAAAGTTTACAGAGGTCAGATGAAAATATTAACTCAAGAGTGGGTGGAAAATAGAGATAGAAGAAAGATCAGAATTTCAGTGGAGGCTATAGGGCTGGATGATTGGGTCTGGCAAGAAGTATAAATACATAAAAGAAGAAACTCAAAGATAGAAAGCAGAACTCTGAGAGACACAAATATCTAGATAACAAGGGAAGGAAAAGGAAGTGAAGAAGCAGAATGGTAAAGCAGTGCCTGGGGAAACATTAGGCAGAAAACAACAAATCAGTCATGATAATAAATGAAGCTTTTTATGATCTGGCTCCAGACTGACTCACCAGTCTCATCTCCTGTGACCTTCCCCAAACACCGTGTTCCAGCCATTCAGGACTGCGGATAACTCCCCAAAACTCAATATGCTCGCTACCTCCATGCCTTTGCATCTGCTTTTCCTCTGCCTGGAATTCCCTCCCCATCTTAGTCATGTTATAGACACTTTACCATCACTTCATGGCAAACAGATGGGGAAAAAATGGAAACAGTAACAGACTTGCTTAGGCTCCAAAATCTCTGTGGGCAGTGACTCCAGCCATGAAATTAAATGACGCCTGCTCCTTGGAAGAAAAACTGTGACAAACCTAGACAACATATTGAAAAGCAGAGACATGACTTTGCCAACAAAGGTCCACCTGGTCAAAGCTATGGTTTTCCCAGTAGTCATGTATGGAAGTGAAAGTTGGACCATAAAGAAGGTTGAGCACCGAAGAATTGATGTTTTTTGAATTATGGTGTTGGAGAAGACTCTTGAGAGTCCCATGGACAGCAGGGAGATCACACCAATCAATCCTAAAGGAAACCAGTCCTGCATATTCATTGAAAGGACTGATGCTGAAGCTGAAGCTTCAATACTTTGGGCACCTGACGCAAAGAACCGACTCATTGGAAAAGACCCTGATTCTGGAAAAGATTGATGGCAGGAGGAGTCGGGGACAACACAGGATGAGATAGTTGGATGGCATCATCGACTCAATGGACGTGCGTTTGAACAAATTCTGGGAGATAGTGAAGGACAGGGAAGCCTCGTGTGCTACAGTCCATGGGGTCACAAAGAGTCAGACACAACTAAGTGACCACACAACAACAACTGTTTAGTTTGTTTTCCCGTTAACATGTTTCCCACAGAACTACAGCGTAACTTCCATGAGTGCTGAATGTTTTCACTTCTCTTTTTCCAGTCACTACAAAGGCATCTGGCATGAAGAGGTGGTATCACAGGCTCTGTTTAAGGACAAGCATTCTGCTTAACACATGTGAGTATGAATCCCTCACTCTGCCACTTACTTAGTGTGTGATCTTGAGCAAACTATTAATACTAAGCCTCAGTTTAATCGGCATGATTAGCTGTGGTACGTATACACAATGGAGTATTACTCAGCCATTTAAAAAAATACATTTGAATCTGTTCTAATGAGGTGGATGAAACTGGAGCCGATTATACAGAGTGAAGTAAGCCATAAAGAAAAACACCAATACAGTATGCTGCTGCTGCTGCTGCTAAGTCACTTCAGTCGTGTCCGACTCTGTGCGACCCCATAGACGGCAGCCCACCAGGCTCCCCCGTCCCTGGGATTCTCCAGGCAAGAACACTGGAGTGGGTTGCCATTTCCTTCTCCAATGCATGAAAGTGAAAAGTGAAAGTGAAGTCGCTCAGTCGTGTCCAACTCTTAGCGACCCCATGGACTGCAGCCCACCAGGCTCCTCCATCCATGGGATTTTCCAGGCAAGAGTACTGGAGTGGGGTGCCATTGCCTTCTCTGCCAATACAGTATACTAACACATATATATGGAATTTAGAAAGATGGTAATGATAACCCTGTATGCGAGACAGCAAAAGAGACACAGATGTATAGAACAGACTTTTGGACTCTGTGGGAGAGGGAGAGGGTGGGATGATTTGGGAGAATGGCATTGAAACATGTATACTATCATGTAAGAAATGAATCGCCAGTCTAGGTTCAATACAGGAAACAGGATGCTTGGGGCTGGTGCACTGGGATGACCCAGAGAGATGATATGGGGAGAGAGGTGGGAGGGGGTTCAGGGTTGGGAACTCATGTACACCCATGTTCATGTCAATGTATGGCAAAACCAATACAGTATTGTAAAGTAAAATTAAAAATAAATTTTAAAAAATCGGCATGATTACTGGGATAATTTAAATTGGGATAATTATTGCACCTACCTTATATAATGGATGGGAGAATTAAATGAGATAATACAGGCAGAGTACTTGTCACAGAGCTTAGCACACACTCAGGCTCAGTTAAGTGTGAACACCATTACTCCAGAGGAGTTAATATAAACATATGAATGGAGCTCTACGGTCGTATTAGGAAGAATTTCAGGAAGGAGAGAAAGTTCAACATACTCAATACTTGTAAGAAGTCTAGAAGGATTATGCCTGTCAGTTTGCTAAATTCTCAACTAAAACATCCTTCTATCCACAGCAGTTGGGTTTCCTTAACCTCACCATCAGGCTCATCCCTGCCCCAGTCTCTATAACAATGAAGATGAAAAAGACTGGGGAAAACAGAAAAACCCCTCCTGGACATAGTCAAGTCCTAGAATAAGCAAAAGGAGTGTGACTGAAGTCAGGATAATTCTTCTGAAATAGGAAGAAAGCAAGAATACGTGAAAATACGATGTTCAGAAGTAGAGGTGTGTTCTTGGTTTTCTTTTATAACCAAAGAAGATGGCTATAAAAGAGGCATTCATGAACAAAACATTTTGTACTCAGATGAAAGAATTAATTCATTGATACAACAATCTAAGCTTTTATCAAAAATAGAGATAGGACTTTCTAAGTTGACATGCAAGGTTTTTTATCCAAATAGTACTCTGATTTAGTCTACTCTTACTCTTGTACATTTTAGCTACTTATATTTATAAATTCATGTTTTCTTAAGGCAAACATTCATTGGTATCTAAATAGAATCTATGAGAACTAACAAAGTTATACAAATACTTGATAAACATCATGGATAGCAAATAATACTAAATATACTGATTTACCGAGTATTATTTTTTAGCTCAATAGTGCAAATCTATAAAATAAATAATTTTCTTTTTAAACTGGCATTATGAAAGTGATTAGCCCATAAAATTTACATTAAATATATCTGTTACTCTTAAATTTATAAGCTCACACAATTTAAGCAATATCACAAAATCATACATCTAATATTCTTGCTTGTGTTTATGACTATCACTCAGTACATGGGGCAGCAAATTGGTTAAACCAAGTTAAATCCAGTTCCAGAAAAGGTTTATTTGACTTGCCTGATCCCAAAATAAACTAGGGTAAAATAACCTTATGATATTAAAGCAAAGATGGACATCAAAAGAGAAACACAGTATTCATAAACTCTGTGGGATGATTTCTTTTAGTTTTATAAGCCTCTCCTTAGGACAGTCAGAAAAAAGGTCAGATAAATGCAATATATTAGATCATACACTACAGAAAAATGACATGATCCTTCTACATTTATTACCATAAGAGCTGAATAAAAGTTAATGGATTTGAAAAATTGCATTTCCTGGAGTTTGATTTTTAATACTAAGCGGTTGGCAAGCTACCATCTATTATAAAGGAGAAGCGTTGAGATATAACTTAAATATAAAGATAGTGTACGATTCCACTGCAGGGCATGCGGGTTCAATCCTGTTCAGGCAACCAAGATCCTACATGCCACGCAGCATAGCCAAAAAATCAGAAATAAATAATAAACAAATATACTGCAGAAGGCTTGAGGAGATTTATTACTACTTCAGCCTATGTGAAATAAAGCATTTAAAAGAACAAACCTGTTTTCAGACCTTCTCAGGTAAAATAAAAGAATGTTTCATTTCCATTAAAAGAAAAAAATAAAATCAGAGTGAAGCACTTACCAAGAACTCAGATCTTGATATTTCCTCTAATTTTTTTCAGCTGTGAGATACCATTCTCACTGAGCATGATCACATCTTTGACTTACTGCTGGGCTTCCATTCCCCAAACTTGAGCACATCCCCGCAGACTCTGCTTCTGGTCGTGTGTGATATTGGAAGTACCATCATTCTGCCCAGTGAGGTCTGTTTTGAGCTTGAACTCTCATCCAGAAATGACCTAGTAAGGTAAGCTATAACTTAAAATAACCTTCCCATCACCCACAACTCCCCAAATGGTGATCATGGCCAAATACACGTTCTCAAGACAGAAGACCCTGATTGGAGACCTATCATTAACAGGATAATAGATATATAATGGTAGAAGATTTATGAAGTGACAGTGGCAAAATAGTCCACAAATCATAGGATAAAACTTAGTACTTTGAATAACATTTAAATTAATTTTTAATAAAATTTATTAACAATCTCCAGATTAAATACAGCATCAAATGACATTAATATACAGGTAATGATAATGACCTTAAAGAATTTATCCACCATAGCACAAACACTATGGGGAAAGATATGGGATTCAGAATGTGATCAGGCTCTATCTGGAAGAAAGGAAATCCAGACAGGACTGAGAGATACTGAAGAAGCACAGAACTTCATATGAAACCCCACTGAAGAATATTAATAATTGCAAGGATATGCTTAACTTATTGTATCTGTAAATACAGGCAATTTTCATTCTATCTTGTGAGTTTCATTATTACCTATGTATTCTTTTATTACCTTTGTAAAGTCCTGAAGAACTTTTGGCAAGCATCGTTACAAAAAAATATCTAGTGTAATTCTCAGACATTAGTCAAGATTCTGGTACTCAAAAGAGACAAACCAGATAAGTAACAACAACTAAAATGCGCATTTTCTTTCCTGAGTGTTCTACAAGTTACATTTGCACAAAAGCATCTCAGTGACACCTATAATTTTAAATTTATTATTGTTTAGCCTTTGAAATAAATTAGTCCCTCAACTAAAATCCCAACATGCAGCAAAAGCTCCAAAATTTTTTGTTCAGAGAAGGCAATCTGATCGAAAAACACAGAAGAGTCTAAGGGAGCTTGGCATGAAGTTACCTGTGCAGAGAGTAAACCTATTGTTTTCCTTACATTTTATGTTACAAAATAGATGAAAACGGCAATGTTTCCTAAACTAACTTTTATTCACAAGATTGTGAAAATATGGCATATCCATGATTAGGTGATAATGAAGATGATAATTTTACTTGAAGGTAGCTTTTATCTGGGGATGAGAGAGAGGTGGACAATAAAGCCAAACCCTAGCAAGAGTACTCATATTCTAAAGAATAAAGACCAAACTCAGGTAAACTGAAGACTCTCCATGATATCATACCAATTTTCTCTCCAGTCGGTTCTATGAAGACCTACAAGACCTTCTAGAACTAACACCCAAAAAAGATGTCCTTTTCATTATAGGGGACTGGAATGCTAAAGTAGGAAGTCAAGAAACACCTGGAGTAACAGGCAAATTTGGCCTTGGAATGTGGAATGAAGCAGGGCAAAGACTAATAGAGTTTTGCCAAGAAAATGCACTGGTCATAGCAAACACCCTCTTCCACACACATGGACATCACCAGATGGTCAACACTAAAATCAGACTGATTATATTCTTTGCAGCCAAAGATGGAGAAGCTCTATACGGTCAACCAAAACAAGACCGGGACCTGACTGTGGCTCAGATCATGAACTCCTTATTACCAAATTTAGACTCAAATTGAAGAAAGTAGGGAAAACCGCTAGACCATTCAGGTATGACCTAAATCAAATCCCTTATGACTATACAGTAGAAGTGAGAAATAGATTTAAGGGCCTAGATCTGATAGATAGAGTGCCTGATGAACTATGGAATGAGGTTTGTGACACTGTACAGGAGACAGGGATCAAGACCATCCCCATGGAAAAGAAATGCAAAAAAGCAAAATGGCTGTCTGGGGAGGCCTTACAAATAGCTGTGAAAAGAAGAGAGGCAAAAAGCAAAGGAGAAAAGGAAAGATATAAGCATCTGAATGCAGAGTTCCAGAGAATAGCAAGAAGAGATAAGAAAGCCTTCTTCAGCGATCAATGCAAAGAAATAGAGGAAACAACAGAATGGGAAAGACTAGAGATCTCTTCAAGAAAATTAGAGATACCAAGGGAACATTTCATGCAAAGATGGGCTCGATAAAGGACAGAAATGGTATGGACCTAATAGAAGCAGAAGATATTAAGAAGAGGTGGCAAGAATACACAGAAGAACTGCACAAAAAAGATCTTCATGACCCAGATAATCATGATGGTGTGATCACTCATCTAGAGCCAGACATCCTGGAATGTGAAGTCAAGTGGGCCTTGGAAAGCATCGCTATGAACAAAGCTAGTGGAGGTGATGGAATTCCAGTTCAGCTGTTTCAAATCCTGAAAGATAATGCTGTGAAAGTGCTGTACTCAATATGCCAGCAAATTTGGAAAACTCAGAATTGGCCACAGGACTGGAAAAGGTCAGTTTTCATTCCAATTCCAAAGAAAGGCAATGCCAAAGAATGCTCAAACTACCACACAATGGCACTCATCTCACATGCTAGTAAAGTAATGCTCAAAATTCTCCAAGCCAGGCTTCAGCAATACGTGAACCATGAACTTCCTGATGTTCAAGCTGGTTTTAGAAAAGGCAGAGGAACCAGAGATCAAATTGCCAACATCTGCTGGATCATGGAAAAGGCAAGAGAGTTCCAGAAAAACACCTATTTCTGCTTTATTGACTATGCCAAAGCCTTTGACTGTGTGGATCACAATAAACTGTGGAAAATTCTGAGAGACATGGGAATACCAGCCCACCTGACCTGCCTCTTGAGAAATCTGTATGCAGGTCAGGCAGCAACAGTTAGAACTGGACATGGAACAACTGACTGGTTCCAAATAGGAAAAGGAGTACATCAAGGCTGTATATTGTCACTCTGCTTATTTAACTTCTATGCAGAGTACATCATGAGAAACACTGAACTGGAAGAAGCACAAGCTGTAATCAAGATTGCCGGGAGAAATATCAATAACCTCAGATATGCAGATGACACCACCCTTGTGGCAGAAAATGAAGAGGAACTACAAAGCCTCTTGATGAAGGTGAAAGTGGAGAGTGAAAAAGTTGGCCTAAAGCTCAACATTCAGAAAACGAAGATCATGGCATCCAGTCCCATCACTTCATGGCAAATAGATGGGGAAACAGTGGAAACAGTGTCAGACTTTATTTTGGGGGGCTCCAAAATCACTGCAGATGGTGACTGCAGCCATGAAATTAAAAGACGCTTACTCCTTGGAAGAAAAGTTATGACCAACCTAGATAGCATATTCAAAAGCAGAGACATTACTTTACTGACTAAGGTCCGTCTAGTCAAGGCTATGGTTTTTCCTGTGGTCATGTATGGATGTGAGAGTTGGACTGTGAAGAAGGCAGAGCACAGAAGAATTGATGCTTTTGAACTGTGGTGTTGGAGAAGACTCTTGAGAGTCCCTTGGACTGCAAGGAGATCCAACCAGTCCATTCTGAAGGAGATCAGCCCTGGGATTTCTTTGGAAGGAATGATGCTGAAGCTGAAGCTCCAGTACTTTGGCCACCTCATGCAAAGAGTTGACTCACTGGAAAAGACTCTGATGCTGGCAGGGATTGGGGGCAGGAGGAGAAGGGGACGACAGAGGATGAGATGGCTGGATGGCATCACTGACTCGATGGGCGTGAGTTTGAGTGAACTCCGGGAGTTAGTGATGGACAGGGAGGCCTGGCATGCTGCAATTCATGGGGTCGCAAAGAGTCGGACACAACTGAGCAACTGAACTGAACTGAACTGAATCACTTCTTGTCTCCCACTCTACAGCCAATCGGGATTGATTACTAACCATTCCGCCTACCCTCTAATATTTTTCCATCTCTATGTGTCTCTTCTTGCTGTTTATTCTGGATCTGAAATTCTTTTTATCTAATCCCTACCTATCAAAATGAAATCCATTCTTTACTATTCAATTCAGATTTCAACTGTTCCACCAAACCTAATATGATGTCCTCTAACCAAAATGAACTTCTTTTATCTTCCTCCCATAGTATTTTGTACTCTATTATTATACTTACCATATTCTATATGTATTATAGCAAGCTATGTAACTGCTTGATATCTTCTTATAGAGGACTGTAAGATTTTGGACAGCAGGGACAGACCTAACATCCTTTTTAGGAAGAATTTTCCAAATGAACTACAGCTAATTTTATAGAACAATGGCTTTTCTTTTGAAAAATCTGAGGAAGTTATCTCTTTAAATGGCTACTAAGGTATATCCTATAAGTGACAATTGAAAATAAATTTCTCATTTTAAGAGCTACTTTTTATATATCCAAGTATATACTTTCTATAGCCAAGTGAAAATGCACAGGAGAGTTACATTATTAGTAACCTTCCACCAAAGGATAGTTAAAATTGAAAATGTGATTGATTGATCTCTTGTTGTTTAAAATACAGTATCTTTTCACTGGATAAAGTGCAAATAATTAACTAATCAGGGCACTGTTCAGCCTGCCTTCATTTGCAAGATAATCCTGAAATAACTATTTATACTGTTTGTGCATCCACTTAACTAATCTGAAATCTAAAATACGGATTATCTGCTTTGCAAGTTGCTACACATACAGGTCATTAAGTGATTTCTTGGTTTGGCTGTGCTGGGTCCTCGTTGCTGCAAGCGGGCTTTCTCTAGTTGCAGCAAGCGGGAGCGCCTCTTCTTGTGACATACGGGATTCTCATTTCGGTGGCCTCTTGTTTCGGTGGCCTCTCTTGTTGCAGCAGAACGCGGGCTCTAGAGCCAGGGCTCAGTAGCTGCGGCACATGGCCTTAGCTGCTCTATGGCACGTGGAATCTTCCCAGACCAGGGATCCAACCTGCGTGTCCTGCATTGGCAGGTGGCTTCTTAACCACTGGACTGCCAGGGAAGTCTGGTCATTTAAGTGATTTAAAGAATTACTGGCTCCAGTATTCTTGCCTGGAAAATCCCATGGACAGAGGAGCCTGGCAGGCCACAGTCCATGGGGTCACAAAGACTCAGATAGGACTTAATGCCAAACA
Source organism: Capricornis sumatraensis (assembly GCF_032405125.1). NCBI lineage: Eukaryota > Metazoa > Chordata > Mammalia > Artiodactyla > Bovidae > Capricornis > Capricornis sumatraensis. The sequence goes on from NC_091075.1 coordinate 15,694,046, forward strand.
ACAAAATAACAAAATCTCTTAATCCACAACAAAAACTTAATCTGTAATGAAAAGAAAAAAAGAAAAAGAATTATTGGGAGGCTTCCTTGGAGGTCCAGTGGTTCTCCCAATGCAGGGGGTACAACTTCAAATCCTGATAGGGAAAGTAAGATCCCAAGTGCCACATGGCATGACTAAAAAAAAAAAAAGAACCCTTGAATGACACATTGCAAAAATCAGCTCAAAGTGACTGACAAACAAATGTCAAAATGATAGGATTTTTTAAAAATAGGAGAAAATCTTTGTGACTTTGGGTTAGATAAAGATTTCTTAGATACAACAAAAGGACCACTCATTAAAGAAAAAACTGGTAACTGGATTTGATCAAAAAAAAAAAAAAACTTGCTCGAGAAAAACACCAGAAAGAGAATTAAAAGAGAAGAAATAGACAAAGACAAAATATCAAGTCATATATCTAACAAAGAACTTGTCTCCAGAATATATAAAAAAAACTCTCTCAACTCAACAAAAGGAAAACAACAACTCAATTTAAAAGATGGCCAAAATATATGGACACCTCAACAAAGAAAATGTTGCCAAAAGCACTGAACATCTTTGCTATTAGAGAAATACAAATTAAAATCACAATGAAATGCCTCAGTGGATCCATTAGCATGACTAAAACAAGGCGAGGAAAGGCCTTACCAGACTTGGAGCAATAGGAACTCCCACTCATCCTTGGAAGGAAGGCGAAAGCAGTATAGCCACTTTGGAAAACAGTCTGGCAGTTTCTTATGAAGTTATGCAGATATTTACTACATGGTCCAGCAATCCTACTCCTAGGTATACATCCAAGAGAAGTGAAAAATCTATGTTTACAACCTCTACACAAATATTTAATAGCTACTTTATTCAAAATTGCCCCAACCTGGAAACAATCCAAATGTCCTTTTTCTAAATGGCTAAACACTCACACAGTGAAATATGACTCAAATAAAAAGGAACAAAATATTGACAGATGCAAGAAGTTAGACAGCTATTAAGGACATTATGTTGAGTGGAAAAAAAAACCAAAACAGTTTCAAAGGGTAATGTTCTGAATGATTCCATGTATATAGCAGTCTGAGAAAGGCAAAAATATAGGATACAGGACAGCTTACTGGCTGCCAGAGGCTGAAGGTAGGAGGATTTGTTTGACTCCAATGGTATAAGCACAAGGGAAGTTTCCAGGAGCTAGAACTGTACCATATTTAGAGTGTGCTGATAAGATACACAACTCTAAGATTCTGTCAAAATTTATCAAAAATATAAAAAAGTGAATTTTATTGTATGTAAACTAAAAAAATTAAAGATTGAAACCAATTATATCAATGAATCACTATATTCACTTATTGCTTTTCTCTCATCCTTTCACCATCTAAAGGAATGAATCCTCTTTTTGTAACTCAAATACTTTACATAAAAAGAATATTCAAAAATATAACTTACTTTAACAAGCATAAACAAAGAATAGAATTAATACTGGAAGAAACTTAAAAACCTTGAAAATGAAAGCCGACTATTTATTTATTCCTGAATAAGAAGACTCTCCATTAATCCAACTCATTCTCAAAATTAATTATTATCTCAACTCATACTCAGGAGCAACATGGAAAGAGCAGGAATAACTGAGGAGCTCGCAGAGAAAACCAGGGTGGCTCAGATGGTTAAGAATCTGCCTGCAATGCACAAGACCTGGGTTTGAGCCCTGGGTCAGGAAGATCCGCTGGAGAAGGGAATGGCAACCCACTCCAGTATTCTTGCCTGGAGAATTCCATGGATCAGAAAAGCCTGACGGGCTACAGTCCATGGGGGTCACAAAGAGTTGGACACAACCGAGTGACTAACACTTCACATCAGGGAAAACAAGAGCTAAATGAGTGCCTTAGTTTCTCCTCTTAGCAACCATGAAGCTGGAGAAATGCTATCTTAAAGAATACAGAAGTAGAAAGGGAATTCAGGTCCTTCTCATTTGATGAAGTGATATAATGAAAATTATTTCAATTCTGTTGTAAATCCTACAGTTAATCAAGGCAAACTAAAGGAGAATTCCTGAGAACGGTTACACATGGCTCAAAGGAGCAAGGGTACTAAGATCTCCCCCAATAGTCACAAATTAGAAGAAGACCAAAAAACAATAGTGAGTGTGAAATAAGGCATCAAGACCAAGTTTTAAATGCCCACGTTGCATAGTTGGAACTTTCTAGCTATGACTTTGAGGATGTAGGTTAGTTTCTCTAAACCCACACTTCTCATCTGGAAAATGGGAATAACAATAACATCTCCTTCACAGGACTGTTGGGAAAACTGTGCCTTGCTTGGCATCACACCTGCCCATTGTAAATATTTTATTATTACCATCTGGGATGTCTCTGAGTTTCTACAGCAAAGAAAGAATGAACACTGGTTTGCTGCCAGAAATGAAATAACACTAATACCCACAGATCTTGGAAAAGGATTGATCAAGAAACAAGAAAAGGACACTAAATTTTACTGGCACCAATTAAAAAGGATGTCTTATAGCTCTCCAATTCTCAAAGTAATCAATGCTTTGGAAACTCCTATCATAGCTCATGGGGCTTCCCTTGTGGCTCAATTGGTAAAGAATCCGCCTGTAGTGCGGGAGACCTGGGTTTGATCCTGGGGTTGGGAAGATCCCCTGGAGATCTACCCACGGAAAAGCTACCCACTCCAGTATGGAGAATATCATGGACTATACAGTCTATGGGGTTACAAAGAGTCGGACTCGACTGGGTGATTTTCACTTTCATTTTTCATCATAGCTCATCAGAAAGATGATAAGGCCCAGAAAGATATTAGCTAAGTATCTTAACTCAAGATCTTAATCAATACTCATTTAATTAACTGATTTAAATTTTCTGGCAATAGCCATAGAAATCATACGGATCTCTTGAAGTATGTAATATATGTAGAAAAACTATTTCAAAACTTAGTTGCAAAACTATCATTTCTTCATTTTTCTTTTACGTTCAGAAAATGGATAAAGAATAAATACAAAACGAAATCCAGGAAATTTGTAGTTTGGTAGCTAATTTGACTTTAATGTTTTAAAAAACTAGTGTAACTTCTGTACTATAGTTATCTTGTATAGAAAATAAACAAAATATAACCTCTTTCTTAAAAGAGGAAAAAATAAATATCTATTATCTTAGGAGCCTGAGGAGACAGAGCATATTAATAAATTTTTCTTTCCCTTAACACAATAGTTACGGATAGAATGAAGATGAAGGTCATTCTCCCTTGATCGGCTCATTTTTGGAAACCTCGATTTTAACTGCATATGCAAAGGCACTGGACTCTTCCAGCTATTTCATGCTACAACAGCATTTTCCAAAAGCTAAAAAAAAAAAAGAAAAACTGCCTAAAAGATCAAGTTGTAAAAATAATATATACTGTTCAATATGTCATTCTAATAACAGATTAAGTAATTAAAAGAGAATGAAATATATTATATATCAAATGTATGTAAACGTTAATTCAGTCATACAATGACTTTTTAGGTATGTGCAAGTTTAGGAATTAGACTCACTATTAGAAGAATGATCAAAACAAAAAGCTGACAAATACATTTTTAAATAATGTGGAAAGGCCCCCATAGGCAATTAAAATTTCAATTACTTTAATGCTTATCCTCATTAAAAACACCTACACCTCCTAATGGACAAGATTTTTATCTTTTTCACTTCTTTATCTTTAGGATATGAAAATTACTTTGTACTGAATAACTGTTGAATAAATGAGTCTTCACATAGCATATTGTCATTGAAATTAGTAGTTAAATATACAAATTTACAAGATATATATATTTACTGAAACCCTTTCTAAAATATATTTCTAGGGGCTTCCCTGGTGGCTAGGAGACACAGGTTCAGTCCCTAGCCCAGGAAGACCCCACATGCCGCAGGCCCACTACACCCTTGCACGGCAACTCCTGAGCCTGTGCTCCACGCCAGGGAGCCGCAGCTACTGAAGCCCAACTCCACAAGAGAAGCCCCTGCAATGAGACGCCTGCACACCCACCTAGAGAGCAGCCCCTGCTCGCTGCAAGCAGAGAAAAGCCTGCACAGCAATAAAGACCCAGCACAGCCAAAAATAATAACATGAATAAATAAAAATTTTAAAAATAAAAAATGTTTCTATTATATAATTACAATGATGACCAATAAGTTTATCTGTTGCTAAAACCCATGCTATGTATTTCATTAAAATCCTTCGCCTTTGGACTTTTCTGTTCTTTCAATAACACTTTCTCTGTCAATTATGGTTTAAAAAGAGGAAAAGAATTCAGATTTTATTTTAATTCTGATTCAGTCCAGAATTGATTTGGAAAAAGAATACTAAAGAACAAGGAGAAACATATCGGGGAAACAGTGACATAACGAAAATACACTAGAACTGGAAACTAAAATATTTCACTGCTTCACAGGTAAACACTGTTATTCCTTCTGTTTGTTTAATTTCTGATTTGCTCAAACTCACTTGCAGGAAAGTGGTAATGCTGCAGTCAGATGTTGTCAGTACTTCCATTCCACCTGCCTGAATGAATCAGGTAGATCAAGATGACCAATAATTCCAGCAACCCATTTCTACATCCTATGCAAATTAATGCACCAATCACTAAAAAAGCGCCTCTGTAAGGTCATATAAATGAAAGGCTAAACAGATGGTATCAATTACATGTATGTTGCAGCATGATGTCATTTACACAGCTTCTAATTAGGAAGTCCTCTAAGTAAAGTATCTACTCTGCAAAACATCAGTGACCTTTCATGCAAATTTTTTCTAGTAGCTATTTTCATAATACTATTTCTTAAATCAGCAGAATTATCCTAAATATAGAATCCGACTTCAGAGAGATTCCTATGAGTATTTACATTCTACTAAAATATTTTATTAACATAAATATTCTACTAACATATTTTACTTCCTCAATGCTTATATAACTATGTACACATATATACATACATATTAGCCAAATAGGAATAAAAATTATTTTTCCTGTAGGATATGATTTTTTTTTGTATTGCAAATAGTAATTTCGCCTTCATTTTTAGATGTCTAAATATCACAAATATAGGTGTAATGATGCCAGCTACCACAGTTTTTCAGGGGAAATAAAACAGCTCCAAGTGCAATTAAAAATGTATTGCCACAAAATTAGAGTCTTGGATTCTGTAAGCATTTAAAACCCTAACAATTTCATTGAGACATAGAGAGCCATTTTTAAAAAAGTACACATTGATTTTTTTTTAGTCATTGCATTAAAAATGCACATAAACAAAGGTTATCCCTAAAATAACATTATCAATACACATTAAAATTCAAATATGGCAAAGACCTTCTTAAGTGTCAACCAAATTTTACTGTCATGTCATAAATTCTAAAGCTTCTGGGTTCTTCAAAATGTCCCCACAGCTTGGAGAAAAACCATTCTGTTTGACATGATCTTCCTGCTCCATTATCCAATTTTATCCTATTTCTAAACAGGAGTTCAATTATCTTTGGTGAAGAGGTTGCCTATGGCAGTCAGGGGATCATATTGTCACACTCATACACTACCCTGCGCAGGGCACACTGACACTTGCGTTACTGCTGCGATAACCTAAAGTGCTAATGCTATAGCTCCTGACAATGCAATAGTAGCACAAAAAGGAGGAGGAAAAAAGAGCTCTTTTAGATACCGAATCACAGATCACAACCAGATGGAGTACTCTCATGTTTTAATATTACCATATAAACAGAAAACAGGGCTGATTCAGACAGCCAAAGACATGTGCATCACCGCCCGCCCTCCCCTTGCACTGCTGGGGAAAAACTGTGTCTCTGCAGACGTCGGGAGAACAGGAACACATGTTTTCTTTCTAGTACTAAGGTCTAATACAGGGCTGCAATTGTTGGGTGTAGCTCTGTCTGAAAGTTGAGAATTGGTAAGCAACCTCCAGACACGGTTACTCCTCTCCCGAGGGCGGGAGGTGAATGCTGCCAGCCGTCCCTCTCAAGGTCGTCAGGGGGATGAGGGTCTAGGGTAGATGTCCCCCATCAGGGCACCACGGGCTCCTTTTTCCTGGTGTAACGCCGCAGTGGGTCATGTGATAGCTGGGCGTGTGCCTCTGTGCGCGACGGGGGGATGAGTTTGTGGGGTGTCTTTTGAGCCTGCTCATGCATGTATGTGTGCGCAGAAGTTACACGTCTGGTTTTGGGGAAAGCGTTTTTCTAAGAGCGCGTGTGTGTTGCTGTGCATGTTTCTATGTGTGTGAAGCGAGACTGAGGAGAGGGGATTCCGAGAAAGGTCCTGGGCCAGGCGACGCGGCCAGGTCCGCCAGTGTCCGTCCCACCCGTCAGCCTCTGCACCGGGGGGCGAGGACCTCGTCCTCGGGGGAGGCGAGGACAATGGGGTGCCGGCGCCCCTCCCCGCGCCCCGTGCACCCACCTGACGAATCCGCGGCGGGTTCGGCGGGGTGGAGGCCCCGCCTTCCGGGGCCGGGGAGGTGGGAGAAGCCATCTTCCCGGTGCTCCGGTTTCCTCGTGCTGTCACGCCCGGCTCTCTCGAGTCTCCCGCGGCTTCTCAGCGCCGGGCCTGCAGCCCGCGGCCCCAGACGGGCCGGGAGGCTCCTCCGCCGCGCCCGCGGCCCCGCCCGGCCGCTCCGCCGCCGAGTGCGAGGGGCGGCCGCCCCCGGAGCTGGTCCCGCCCGGCCGGGAGTCCTGGCCGGAGCCTCTCGCCCCCTGCCCGCGCCCACCTACCTCCCGGCCGGCAGACTCGGGGCCATGGCGGGCGGGGCCGGGCGCGACCTCGGCCGCGGGGCTGGGTCGGCGGCTGCTGCTTCCCGGCGCCGCTCGCCGCGCGTGTGTCTGGATGTGCGAGCGGCGGGGCTTATTCTACCGGCGCCGGGAGAAATGCGGCTGCTTCCCTCGCTGCTGTTGGTGCTGCTGCTGCTGCTGCTGCTGCTGCTGCTATCGCCGGGAAAGCGATGAGCTCATGGACAGCTCCCAGAAATATGTCTATATGCACCACTGACTGCCGGCGTTCGGGAGGTGGGTGGGGATAAGGAGGCTCCTCGGCGGGCGCTCCCGCATCACGAGCAGACGTTCCCTCGGGAGGCCCCCGGCCGCTGGGGCGCGTCCGGCTCTTCCCTGCGCGTCGCCACACTCGCTCTGCTCTTTTCCATTCATACCGTGCGCACCCGTCCTATTCAGAAGTGTTCGCCCCTTTCGCGTTGTGATAGGCACCCACCCTACCGCTAGCCTCTGCAGACACGCATTCTTTGTTCTGCCAATCACTCCCTCTTGATAAGGAGGAATTAATTTCTGGAGTGAACGCAGTGTGAAATGCCACTGCGACTTCAACCTATGTCACATGTGAGCTGGCCAAGTGAGGTGACTTCAGCCGTGTGTCTTTCACGCTTTGGGCGTTTCCAGCTTCCCCAAGATCCCTTCCCACCTTCTTCACTATGAGAAAGCATCTGCCAGCTACTGTACAGGGTAGGGACGGCCCCCATCCTCACTAAGTCAGGTGGCATCCTTTCTGCAGCGCTGTGAAGAACTGAAAGGGCAGGACCAGGTTTTGCAGACCTTCGTCTGTGCCGGGCCTCGTGGCAGGAGAGATAAACTCCCGCACAGGGGCTAGCCTTGTGTGCATCACTATTTCTCAGGAATGCAGGTGGCACTGTCATTGACTGAGGGCGAACTGCTTTCCAACACCTGATCATTATCTCCCTCAGTTGCCTCGTGGAAGTGGGAATTATTATGACTTTACAGATAAGAGTTCAGTTCAGTTCAGTCGCTCAGTCGTGTCCGACTGCGACCCCATGAATCGCAGCACGCCAGGCCTCCCGGTTCATCACCATCTCCCGGAATTCACTCAGACTCACGTCTATCGAGTCAGTGATGCCATCCAGCCATCTCATCCTCTGTCGTCCCCTTCTCCTCCTGCCCCCAATCCCTCCCAGCATCAGAGTCTTTTCCAATGAGTCAACTCTTCGCATGAGGTGGCCAAAGTATTGGAGTTTCAGCTTTAGCATCATTCCTTCCAAAGAAATCCCAGGGTTGATCTCCTTCAGAATGGACTGGTTGGATCTCCTTGCAGTTCAAGGGACTCTCAAGAGTCTTCTCCAACACCACAGGTCAAAAGCATCAATTCTTCGCTGCTCAGCCTTCTTCACAGTCCAACTCTCACATCCATACATGACCACAGGAAAAACCATAGCCTTGACTATATGGACCTTAGTCGGTAAAGTAATATCTCTGCTTTTGAATATGCTGTCTAGGTTGGTCATAACTTTTCTTCCAAGGAGTAAGCATCTTTTAATTTCATGGCTGCAGTCACCATCTGCAGTGATTCTGGAGCCCAAAAAATAAAGTCTGACACTGTTTCCACTGTTTCCCTATCTATTTGCCATGAAGTGATGGGACCGGATGCCATGATCTTCGTTTTCTGAATGTTGAGCTTTAGGCCAACTTTTTCGCTCTCCTCTTTCACTTTCATCAAGAGGCTATTTAGCTCCTCTTCACTTTCTGCCATAAGGGTGGTGTCATCTGCATATAGGCTTAAAGCTAAACATTCAGAAAATGAAGATCATGGCATCTGGTCCCATCACTTCATGGGAAATAGATGGGGAAACAGTGGAAACAGTGTCATAATTTATTTTGGGGGGCTCCAAAATCACTGCAGATGGTGACTGCAGCCATTAATTAATGCAGAAATTAAAAGATGCTTACTCCTTGGAAGAAAAGTTATGACCAACCTAGATAGCATATTCAAAAGTAGAGGCATTACTTTGCCGACTAAGGTTCTTCTACTCAAGGCTATGGTTTTTCCTGTGGTCATGTATGGATGTGAGAGTTGGACTGTGAAGAAGGCAGAGCAGCGAAGAATTGATGCTTTTGACCTGTGGTGTTGGAGAAGACTCTTGAGAGTCCCTTGGACTGCAAGGAGATCCAACCAGTCCATTCTGAAGGAGATCAACCCTGGGATTTCTTTGGAAGGAATGATGCTGAAGCTGAGACTCCAATACTTTGGCCACCTCATGCGAAGAGTTGACTCATTAGAAAAGACTCTGATGCTGGGAGGGATTGGGGGCAGGAGGAGAAGGGGACGACAGAGGATGAGATGGCTGGATGGCATCACGGACTCGATGGACATGAGTCTGAGTGAACTCCGGGAGTTGGTGATGAACCGGGAGGCCTGGTGTGCTGCGATCCATGGGGTCGCAAAGAGTCGGACATGACTGAGTGACTTAACTGAACTGAACAGATAAGATGACTCTCAAGAGATTACTTTGTTGCCTCTTAATTTTTCCATTACCACAGACACCCTCATCTGCCTCCCTTCTCTCTCCCCCAAGCTAGTATTCAATTTCTACACTGCTTTCCAGCAAGATCCTCTGTAAAGTTTTAACATGGCCAGTTCCTCTCTTCACAGTCTTCCTTGAGCCCACTCCAGGCAGGCTTTCTTCCACCTTCTCCACAAAACTTTCTCTAAATAACAAGCTTCCCAGTGACCCCTATAGTACCATGTCTAATGGTCAATTCTCGGCCCTCATTTGGCTTCTCCTCTAAACAAGAGTTTTTTAAATCACTCCTTCCTTCTTGAAAATGTCTTCCCTTAGCCTCTGGACACCATTCCCTTTTGATCATCTTCTTACCTCCCTGGTTGGTTGTCCTCAGTCCCCTTTACTTGTTCTTCCTCATCTTTAGACCTCTAAGCTTTGAAATGTCAGAGAGTTTAGTTCTGGCACTCGTTTTCTTCTCTATCTCGGTTGTTAATCGACAACTCTGTTGTGGATCTCACAGTTTCATTGCTTTGAATAGACTCTATATTCTGATATGTCTTTCCAAACATATGTCTCCATCTCTCATCTTCCCCATTAAGTTCAAAGCCCTATTGCCAACTGTCTTCACCTCTACCTGATTGATATCTAAGAGTTTTCAAGCTGATCATGTGCAAAACTGAGCTGCTTTTTATTTTTAATTGGAAAAAACCTGGGCTCTATTTTATCTTTCACAGCCAAGTTAACTGCTCTAGTATAGCTTTTCCCACCTTTTCAGATGCTCAGGACAAAAACCTCTGAGTTATTTTCAATTCCTTATTGTTCTCACGATCCCCATTTGCTCCTACAGCAATTCATACAGAATCCAACTACTTCTGTGTTCCCACCACAATGTGTCTGGTCCAAATCACTATTATCTTTCATGTGCCTGATAGCAAAAGTCTTAAACAATCTGCTTCTCCAGCCTTGCTGCTAACCTGTGGCTCACGCAGAGCACCTGGGAGGGCTCAGATTCCTCCTGTGTCTCCCCTTCTCTCACAGAGCAACAACCAACACCTCTCCGGCTCCTGATGGAAGAAGATCTATGTAACCCATCCTCCATTCCTGCCCACCATGGCTTGAACTTTATTTCCAACCATCCCCTCACTCAGTCACCATGGCCACACTGACCTTGTTTCTATGTTTTGGTTTTGAGCATGCTAGGCCTACTCAGGTCCCAGATCCTTTGTATCTGGACCACTCCTCCCCTAGATATCAGCATGGATCATTCTCTTACTTCCTTCAGGCCTTGGTGCCACTATCTCCTTATCAGTGAGGTCTTGCTGATTACCCTGTTATGGGGTAAATTGTCAGTTCAGTGCAGTTTAGTCGCTCAGTCTTGTCCGACTCTTTGCGACCCCATGGACTGCAGCACGCCAGGGTTCCCTGTCCATCACGAACTCCCAGAGCTTACTCAAACTCATGTCCGTTGAGTCACTGATGCCATCCAACCATCTCATCCTCTGTCATCCCCTTCTCCCGCCTTCAATCTTTCCCAAAATCAGGGTCTTTTCCAATGAGTCAGTACTTCACATCAGGTGGCCAAAGTGTTGGAGTTTCAGCTTCAGCATCAGTCCTTCCAATGAACACCCAGGACTGATCTTTAGGATGGACTGGTTGGATCTCCTTGAAGTCCAAGGGACTCGCAAGAGTCTTCTCCAACACCACAGTTCAAAAGCATCAATTTTTCGGCACTCAGCTTTCTTCACAGTCCAACTCTCACATCCATACATGAACACTGGAAAAAGCAAAGCTTTAACTAGACAGACCTTCGTTGACAAAGTAATGTTTCTGCTTTTAATATGCTATCTAGGTTGGTCATAACTTTTCTTCCAAGGAGCAAGTGTCTTTTAATGTCGTGGCTGCAGTCACCATCTGCAGTGATTTTGGAGCCCAAAAAAGTAGTCTGTCACTGTTTCCACTGTTTCCCCATCAATTTCCCATGAAGTGATGGGACCAGATGCCTTGATCTTAGTTTTCTGAATGTTGAGTTTTAAGCCAACTTTTTCACTCTCCTCTTTCACTTTCATCAAGAGGCTCTTTAGTTCTTCACTTTCTGCCACAATGGTGGTGTTATTTGCATATCTGAGGTTATTGATATTTCTCCCAGCAATCTTGATTCCAGCTTGTGCTTCCTCCAGCCCAGTGTTTCTCATGATGTACTCTGCATATAAGTTAAAGAAGCAGGGTGACAATATACAGCCTTGATGTACTCCTTTCCCTATTTGGAACCAGTCTGTTGTTCCATGTCAGTTCTAACTGTTGTATGTGCCCACCCCCCAAAATGCAGATATTGAAATCTGAATCCTTTTTATATCAGAATGTGACCGTATTTGGAAATAGAGTTATTACAGATGTAATTAATTAAGTTGAGGTCATACTAGAGTAGAGTGGGTGCCCAGTCTGATATGACCAGTGTCCTTATTAAAAGGGGAAATTTGGACATAGACATATAGAGTGTGAGAACAACTAGAATGTGAACATTAAGGGAGAGATTGAGACGATCTACCTAAAAAACAGCACACTACCAGATTCTAGGAAAGCAGGATGGAATAGAATCCCCTTCATAGCCCTCTACAGGAACCCTGTAGAGCTATATCACAGACTTCCAGCCTCCAGCACTGTGAGACAATAGATTTCTGCGGTTTAAGCCACCTGTTTGGTGGCTTATAGCACCCCTAGAAAATTAATATATACTATAAGATAATAACACTCTACCCTTCTTGTTTCTGTTACCTTGCAGAGCATCTCTCCTATACACTTGTCACTGTTCTGACAGAGTTTATGTATTTATTAATTGGTTTATTGACATTCACTTATCACTAGAAGGTAAGCATGAAGTGGTTTGTTCACTGTTTTCTTTTAATTTATTTATGGTTCTGCTGGATCTTCGTTGCTGTGTGCAGACTTTCTTTAGTTGCAATGAGCCAGGGCTACTCTTCATTGCAAGTGCACAGGCTTATAGCAATGGGTTCTCTTGCTGCAAAGCACAGGCTTTAGTCACATGGGCTTCAGCAGCTCTGGCTCATGGACTGGAGAGCTCGTGGACTCAGTAATGGTGGCGCATGGGCTTGGTTGCTCCCCTATATGTGGAATCTTCCTGGACCAGGGATCGAACCTGTGTCTCCTGCATTGGCAGGCAGATTCTTAAGCACTGGAGCATCAAGGATGTCCAGCTCATTGATAAAAATACCTAGAACCTCCAGTACTTTGTACAGTGCCTGACACATTGATGTTCAATAAATATTCATTAAATAATTAAATATTTTTTTCAAATTTGTTTGACTACAGAATCATTAATTGAATTCTAGTTCAAATCTTCAAGCCCAAACTCTATACTATAACTCAAACACTATACTATGGTTTTCAAATGTGCAGATAAGAATTACATTCATGTTCAAATATGAAGTTACATCATAGAAACTGTTTGTTTGTTTACCCCTTACAAGCATTTCCTCTAGTCAACCAAGGGGAAAACTTTTAGGATGTCAGTGTATTATGCTGGTTAAGATGTAGAACTGAAAAGTCAGTTACTACCTTGAAATTCTAGTTAATGTTTCTCTTCTTCCCCATCTGTGAAATGGAAACAATAATAGTACTTACGTTACAGTTACTGTGACTATTAAATAATGTACATAAACATTATAAACACATAATGTAAAAACTCAATAATATAGTTACTGCTGCTATTGCTGCTGCTAAGTCGCTTCAGCTGTGTCCGACTCTGTGCGACCCCATAGACGGCCACCCACCAGGCTCCCCTGTCCCTGGGATTCTCCAGGCAAGAACACTGGAGTGGGTTGCCATTTCCTTCTCCAATGCATGAAAGTGAAAAGTGAAAGTGAAGTCGCTCAGTCGTGTCCGACTCTTAGTTTTTAAATTCTTATTGGCGTATAGTTGATTTACAACACTGTGTTAGTTTCTGCTTTACAGCAAAGTGAATCTGTTATACATATATCCACTCTTTTGAAAATATTTTCCCATATAGACCTTCACAGAGTATCAAGCAGAGTTCCCTGTGCTATACAGTAGGTCCTTATTAGTTATCTATTTTATTTATAGTAGTGTGTATATGTCAATCTCAATTTCCCAATTTCTCCCTCTCCTCTTTACTATTATTACCTATTTATGTAATGATAGCTACCTAAAAAATAAGAGGCTGAGTCATAGGAGGGATAAATTAGGAGTATGGGATTAATAAATACACAGTACTATACATAAAATAAGGACTTCCCTGGTGGTCCTGACTAAAACTTCAGGCTCTCAGTGCAGAGGACCTGGGTTGTATCCCTGATCAGTGAACTAGATCCCACATGCACCAACCGAAATTTGAATGATGCAACTAAAAAGAGCCCGCAGGCTGCAAGGAAGAAGATCCTGTGTGCTGCAATAAGACCCAGGCAGCCAAATAAATGAATACATTTTTTAAATGAAGACTTAAAAAATTAGAGGAGCAGCAAGGATTTACTGCATAGAACTATATTCAACATCTTGTAATAACCTAATATAACGGAAAATAACCTGAAAAAAATGTGTATCTGAATCACTTCACTATACACCTAAAACTAATATGGTACTGTAAATCAGCTCTACTTCAGCTCAAAAGAAAAGAAAATATAATAGGAGGCTGAAGATAAAGAGGGTTAAAAAGAAAAACTCTGTTTCAGAGAATTGGGGAAAACTTGGTAAGGCAAGCAAATGACAGTAATTCAGCTATGACTTCCTGCTCTTCTGTGTCATGACTGGGCACATGGAAATCCAGAGTCTTCAGTCGCTAGTGGCTTGGGGCATTTAATCCAAATTAACAAAAAAGAAGCATATCAGTAAATAATGTTAAGGTTCGAAGTAGACAGATAGGTAAGTAACAAATACAAAAATAGAGGTAGAGATTGGGGTTGATAGATATGGATAGGTAGATTTATAACATAATTTTGTGCCTGGGAAATATTTCCTTTTTACTTTCATAAATCTTGGCATCACTTGTCACCTGCCACAACAGTGAAGAGTATTCTGGGAAAGTGTTTGCTCCAAGGGGTTAACTAATGACATTATTCAGTCCCTAGAATAGGCAATATTTAAAGCATAACACATCCCTTTTTTCTTATCCATCCCATCTATCCATCCATATAACAAATACTCAAAACCTGCTCCATCCTCTTCATTCCTAAATTGGATAAAGATTCTCACCATCAGCTGAGTGGCTCAAATGAGAAACGGAACTGTAACTCTAGGCCTCTCTACACTTCTTCCACTCTATAATCTCTCACCAGACCCTGGGAACTCTCATATGGTAACATCCTGCTTCTTTTTCTCCATATCCATGGCTTCAGTCCAGGATTTCAGCTATGCCTAGTGTAGTTTTTTAATAATGACACTGCAGATATTTTTGTATCCTGGGACATCTTGCATAATTCAGCCAGAATTACCTTCCTTAAAAAAGATATTCTCTGATTTCAAAAGCCCTGATGGCTTTCCATTGCCCTCAGGATAAAGTCTATAATATCCCTTTACTTTGAAGTAAAAACCTTTCTTCATATTAATATACCTTTTGTGTCGAAGGAGATGTTTTCAAGAATGATAGCTATATTGTTCATTCCCTAAGTCATGTCTAACTCTTTGCAACCCCATGGACTGCAGCACGCCAGGCTTCCTTGTCCTTCACTATCTCCCGGAGTTTGCTCAAACTCATGTCCATTGAGTAGGTGATGCCATTCAACCATCTCATCCTCTATCACCCCCTTCTCTTCTTGCCCTCAGTGTTTCCCAGCATCAGGGTCTTTTCCAATGAGTCAGCTCTTTGCATGAGGTGGCCACAGTATTGGAGCTTCAGCTTCAGCATCAGTCCTTCCAATGAATATTCAGGGTTGATTTCCTTTAGGGTTCACTGGTTTGATCTTGCTGTCCAAGGGAGTCTCAAGAGTCTTCTCTAGCACCACATTTTGAAAGCGTCAATTCTTCGGCGTTGTTCCATGTCCAGTTATAACTGTTGCTCCTTGACGGCATACAGGTTTCTCAGGAATAGGTAAAGTGGTCTGGTATTCTCTTTAAGAATTTTCCTCAGTTTGTGGTGATCCACACAGTCAAAGGCTTTAGTGTAGTAAATGAAGCAGAAGTAGATGTTTTTCTGGAGTTCGCTTGCTTTTTCTATGACCCAACAGATGTTGGCAATTTGATTTCTGGTTCCTCTGCCTTTTCCTAAATCCAACTTGAACATCTGGAAGTCCTCAGTTCACACCCTGTTGAAGCCTAACTTGAAGGATTTTTGAGCATTACCCTGCTAGGATGTGAAATCAGCGCAATTGTGCGATAGTTTAAATATTCTTTGGCATTGCCTTTCTTTGGGATGGTAATGAAAACTGAGCTTTTCCAGTCTTGTGGCCATTGCTGAGTTTTCCAAATTTGTTGATATATTGAGTGCAACACTTTCATAGCATCACATTTTAGTATTTTAAATAGCTCAGCTGGAATTTCATCACCTCCACTAGCTTTGTTTGTAGTAATGCTTCCTAAGGCACACTTGACTTTATATTCCAGGATGTCTGGCTATAGCTGAGTGACCACACCATCGTGGTTATCCAGGTGATCAAGACCTTTTTTGTATAGTTTTATGGGTAGCTATAAAAGAATAAAAAAGAAAAAGATGGATTTTTTCCCATATGAGAGTATAATATTTCTTTATGTTAAAGCTCACATTATTTTAATTTGGGTATGAAAATGTGTAATATATTTATATGTATGAAGAGAAAAAAATTTAAAAAGTTAAATAACACCAAGAAAAAGTATTTACACAATTTTTATGGACAGATGGAGTTAATATCCTTAGTAAGTGCGGAAGACAAACACATTATCAAAAGGAAGGAGGGATTTTAGGAAAACTCACAAAAGAATAGTGAATTCCAATGAACAGATGAAAGAAAAAGTTTAGTCTCATTAAAAATAAAAGAAATTCAAAAGCAAAATACTATTTTCACTTATAAACTGTCAGAGAAGAGATTTCAAGTAATGAAAATTTCCCTAGAGCTTCAGAAAGAATATTCAGGCATTGTTGATAGAGATGTAAATTGGTTGAAACAATTTGAAGTATACTTTGTCACTCTGTACAAAAAAAACCTTAAAAATATGCATAACTTTTGAATTGGGAAAATAATCATGAACAGGAGCAAATTCTTTTTTTACTTGCAATACTCTTTATAATACTAAAAACATAAACAAATAAACAATAAAACCTGGAAATCACCTAAATTGAGTACATCCATTATATAAACTCCATATATTGGGATGTATAATGAAATGCTGTTCATGCCATTCACATACTATTTACTTTTTAGGCAACTATTTCCGGTATAGTTGTTGTCCTAATAAAATTGTTTCAAGTTATTAGTTGGTTGGGATTTTTTCTCCCTAGTGCCTGCCTTTCCCAGGCTGCCCACAGCTGACCTTTTGAGCCTGTTTCCTTCTGTTCCTCATTGATGTTCTGTTCCTGCCTCTCTTCAGTTTTGTTTTGTTTTTTCCTTTGGCTGAGCCACATGACATGTGGGATTTTAGTTCCCAGACCAGAAATCAAACCCTCGCCCCCTGCCTTGGAAGCTGGAAGTCTGAACCTTTGGACCAGCAGGGAAGCGCCACTTCTCAGTTCTTGAAAGCTAGCCTTGCCTGTGACTGAAGCCTCACCTGTGCTGGGTTCTCTCTGGCTTCATCTCTCTTCTTCATCTGATAACCTCCATGTACCTGGCAACACCTGCATCAAGAGAAAGCCTTCCTGCCTCCCTCAGACACACTAGAGTTTTGAGCTCTGTGTCCCATAAGCACTTTTTCCTAGTTCTGTTATAATATTTGCACTCTTGTAATTTGTCTGTCTACACAGTTGGCTCCCCAAACAGACTACTAGTGCCTAACAGATAAAGCTGGATTTTATTTTTTTCTAAATTCCCAGTGCCTAGAAGGAAATGGTACCCCATTCTAGTATTCTTGCCTGGAGAATCCCAGGATGGAAGAGCCTGGTGGGCTGCCGTCTGTGGGG
This sequence comes from Capricornis sumatraensis, assembly GCF_032405125.1. Classification (NCBI taxonomy): domain Eukaryota; kingdom Metazoa; phylum Chordata; class Mammalia; order Artiodactyla; family Bovidae; genus Capricornis; species Capricornis sumatraensis. Next base: position 15,711,410 of record NC_091075.1, read on the forward strand.
TCGCACAGAGTCGGACACGACTGAAGTGACTTAGCAGCAGCAGCAGCAGTCCAACTTTAAAAGAACTTAGCAGCAGCAAGTAAGAACTTTCCCAAGTAAGACAGTAGGTGTTGCGAGAGGGCATCAGAGGGCAGACACATGAAACCATAATCACAGAAAACTAGTCAATCTAATCATAGGGACCACAGCCTTGTCTAACTCAATGAAACTAAGCCATGCCATGTGGGGCCACCCAAGATGGGCAGGTCATGGTGGAGAGGTCTGACAGAACGTGGTCCACTGGCAAACCACTTCAGTATTCTTGCCTTGAGAACCCCATGAACAGTATGAAAAAAAGTACTTAGCAAAGCTTATGATTTAAAGAACCACAACTTGAAACAATTTTGAATCATAATCTATAACCAGAGATAGCTGACTGCATTGAAGTTCCACCAAACTGTGTGTGTGAAAGTGTGTGTGTGTGTATGTGTGTGTGTAAGGTATGTATGTGTCTTTGTACAAATAATTTTGAGAGACCATTATATCAAATATGAAGCAGAGAAACATAAGCACAGGACTTCCCAGGTGGTCCAGTGGTTCCGACTCTGAACTCCAGCGCTGGGGCCATGGGTTCTGTCCCTGGTTGGGGACCTAAGACCCTTCATGCTGCACAACAGTACTTTAAATAGAAAAAAAAAGAAACATGACCACATAATTCTTGATTTACAATCCTCAGAAAACAGCCAACACTTCTCAAAGGCGAATGCTTTGTTTCCTCTAAGGAAGGATTATAACTTCTTACAGACTAATTGAAATTTACACAGAAATTCATGATCTTGTGACTTTCTTAGAGTCACAAAACTCCCCCAATACTTTTATATGCATCATGAATACATAACATATTTTACAGATGCATTAATTAGCATTTCAAATCAAGCTTCTAGAAACACAGGGCCCCCAACCTTTCAAAGGTTTCTAATTAGCTTCTGTTTTCTGTTTCATAATGGCGACTTATTACTATCTTGCCAACATGCATACATATTTGTACAGGTCCAGAAAAATAAAAGTATGTTTTTTTGGTGTGACAAACTTGGCTTTGAGTTCGGATTCTGTCTCTTATAATCTGTTACATGAAGCAAGTTACTGCTCTAAACCTCATCAGTTGTTTTGTGTGTGTGTGTATGTCTCTAGATGGGGAAGAAGGTCTAATTGGGGTATAAAACTGAATCATTGTGTCTGGGAATTAAGTGAGTGTGAAACAATATTAGATATTATTTTTTCATTAATCTGAAGTTCCCATTAGAATTGCTCTTTCATTTGCAGGCTTTCTATCACAGATTTGGTCTTCACAGCTAATACATGGAGTAGCAGAAGAACATGACACTTACGTTACAGTTAAGGAAAATAAGGCCCAGAGAAGTCTCCTTCTATGACCCTAGTCACATGGCTAGTAAGCACTGTTTGCAGAACCCTTGTCAAATACTTTGTCAGTTTTACTACTGTGGAACTTTATTAAAATTCCCAGGTGTTTTCTGATTCTGACTAAAGAGCATTCTTTTCTTTCCTTTTCTAACTCTGGGCTTGATTTCCCTCCACCTGCTTTTACTTGTTTGCTCAGATGAGCTGAAGACCATGAATAACATGAAGTAAATGCTTCAATGTGTCCCCAGACTGTTCAGTTGCTTCAGTCGTGTCCGACTCTGTGCGACCCCATAGACGGCAGCCCACCAGACTCCCCCGTCCCTGGGATTCTCCAGGCAAGAACACTGGAGTGGGTTGCCATTTCCTTCTCCAATGCACCAGACTAGGTCACACAAAAAGTTGAATCAACTTCCTAAGAAGTTATGGGTCTGCCACTAACGTGCCATTACTCTACCCATTTTGGTGTTTCTCATGGGCTGCACGCCTGAGAATGAAATACCTGTGACAGCACACTGTACGTGATAAGGTGGGTATGGCATATGAATGTTGAGGATCATCACCTGCAGCACAGCACCTGGCAAGAGCTTTGTAGTCAGCTTGCGGGCATTTTCTCCTCTACTTCCATATATAACTGGAAAAGAATCTAAGGACCCATCTTATTCATAAGAGAAAATAGTTCTAATACAGTATAGTTGATATTTTAGCTGGGATTTGTAGTCTAAAACCCTAGTCCTTGCATTCCACAATATACCCTATTGTTGGGGTCACACAGAGTCGGACACAACTGAAGTGACTTAGCAGCAGCTGTTGTTGCTTAGTCCCTAAGTCATGTCTGATTCTTTGTGACCCCATGGACTATAGCCCGCCAGGTTCCTCTGTCCATGGGATTTCCCAGACAAGAATACTGGAGTGGGTTGCCATTTCCTCCTCTAGGGCATCTTCCCTACACAGAGATCAAACCCACATGCCCTGCATTAGCAGGCTGATTCTTTATCACTGTGCCACCAGGGAAGCCTAGCAAAGGTTAAAAAAGTCTTTCTCCAGCTTCCAGACAAATTTGAAAAGGGTAATAAATCTCTAAAGATAATTGGGCCCATTCCCAAATAAACACACTAAAACAATGTTCACTTTTCAAACCAATATGCATAAGCTCCAAAACAATCTTAAAACTAATCAACTGAAAGGACAGGAGTTTCTGTTACACAAAACAAACCAAGAGACTGAAATTCAGATATTCTAGCTTATATAGATCTTTTTTTTTGTACTTTTATTTTTTAAATTTATATTTAAATTGAAGGATAATTGCTTTACTTATATAGATCTTGATCCAAGTTTTATGTTCATATTAAATATAGACTGTTAGCAAACTGACATTGAAGACTACATGTCAGAACTGACCTACTGGTCTTCAATTTTATTTCGTATCTTTTCTCTACATAAATCTTTGTAGAGCTGAAACACTCATTCTTAGATAAATCCCCACATTTATTTTGGCCTGCTAGCAAAAGTATTATTGGATTTCCCTAAACTTCTGTAACTGCCTCATCCTCTTATAATTTATTACCACTTACTGTCTATAGCAACTGTATAATTCCGACTTTTTTTTAAGTATATATAATACTTATGTATAATGCTTATTGTACAGTATCTATATTTTATTTATATACTCTATTTCCCAGTAGCTATATCATCATCTTGAAGTCAAAGATTATGTCATATGCTTGCTCTTTTTTTTCTCAAAACCCAGCACAAATGCTACAAATAGACATGAAATAAAAATGATGTTTTTTTATTATTTGAGGGAGTTGCCAGAAAGAGAGGGAAGAAAACAATAAAAATGAACTTGATTTTACAAAGGAACTTTTTAAAAAAGTGTTATTTGGGGCCGCCCCAAAATGGGTCTGGTCGCAGCCGGGCCTCCGGGTCGGGATGCGCAGGGGCGACGCAGATGTGGAGGGGTTCTGGCTCACGAGGGAGTGGACCTAGAAACCCTATTTCAACGTTAGTTTCATGAGCTCAGGAACTTTCAGCTGGTTTCTCTTTCAGGATGCCAGAACTCTTCATTCTTGTCTCCAGGGCAGGCCTTCCTCTGAGACCACACACTCTCCAGGGCCCCGCAGGACGGGCTTGGCCACCTTGGATGAACTTGAGGTGGGCCTGGGAGCTTCTTGGGTCGCGGTGGCCGAGTAGAGGGCGGAAATGGAGAGCCTCCAGCGAGGAGAGTCTACTGGCTGGAGAAGCATGAACTAAAGACCCCAGCGGCCTGCAGCCGCTGCTCGCCGCCACCCCCCCAACCCCCCTACCCCCCTACCCCCTACCCCCCCACCCCCTACCCCCCCCTCCACCCCCCAACCCCCCTCCACCCCTCCACCCCTCCACCCCTCCACCCCTCCGCTCCACCCCTTCACCGCTCCACCCCTTCACCGCTCCACCCCTCCACCCTGCCGGTAGATTAAAAATCCTTACATGGGTTCCCAGTGCCCCCATCTCCCTCTCTGAATTAGCATGTCCCCCATCCCAGGGACTTGCCATGCAAGTCTCACGTCTGTGTTCCTGTGTCTTTCCTGTCCCTCCTTTCATCTTGCTCACCCCTTCGCAGACTGTTACGGTCTTCAACACCCAGCGCAGGTTGGATGTTCTCTGATCCTCCCAGGGCTTCCTGGTGGGCACCTCTCCTGAGCCGCTGTGTGCTTTGTCTCCATCTGACACAGCTGACCTTGACTTATTATCCTTCATCTCCACTGCACAGAAGCAGCATGACTGCACAAGCTCCTGTTGACGCTCTCCGTCCTCATTAAGACTATATACTTAATAAGTGAACGATAGACTTATACACCCATATAATATTTCAACTTCATTAATTTTAAAAATTCTTTTCAAGATTCCACATTGTATTTAGTTGCATTGAGCAGCTCCAGCTGCATGCAACGAATTCTGGTAAATTATCTTTTCATTTTTATTCTGTTACAAATATATTCTAATATAATTATATTATATATAAATTATATAATTTATAAATAATTCCTTGTTACAGCTTCTTGGTCTTGTATGTGCTCAGTTGTGTCTGACTGTTTGTGGCACGGTGGACTGTGGCCCACCAGGCTCCTCTGTCCATGGGATTTCCTAGGGAAGAACACTGGAGTGGATTGCTATTACCTCCTCCAGGGGATCTTCCCAACCCGGGGATCAAACCCGCATCTCCAGCATATTCTGCACTGGCAGGCAGGTTCTTTACCTCTGTGACACCTGGGAAGCCCATGGCTTCTTAAATACACCCATCATTGAACAGTGGACATTTAATTTCCAAATACGTGGGGTTTTTAAAGTTAAAAAATATATATAATTTTTCTCATTTTCAAGTCATTTTTGGTTTCATCAAAATAATAGGGAGTGTAGAGAGGCAACTTTTGACAAACACATTGGTTTTTAGTTGACAGCTTATTGATACCATACTACCTAAAGTTATTCCAGATATTTTTGACTCTCATATTTACAAACATATTTCAGTATTTCATAAATTTTATTAAGATTTAGAATAGTTATTAAGCTATAATCTTTTTTGTAAACTGTTAATTAAAAAGGTAAAGGTATGGGAGGTGGGAGGGGGGTTCATGTTTGGGAACTCATGTACACCCATGGTGGATTCATGTCAATGTATGGCAAAACCAATACAGTATTGTAAAGTAAAATAAAGTAAAAATAAAAAATTTTAAAAATTAAAAAAGAAAGAAAGAAAAAGTTCACTTAAAAAAAAAAGGTAAAGGTAATATCTGTTCATGGTAAACAACATATAAACTTTACAGGAGTATATAAAGTGAAAATTAAGAGTCCTCCATTCCCCATTATTCTAGTACCATGTCTCAGCAGCAGGCTACCAAAAACTGTCTCTTATTGTCCTTCCTAAATTCTTAGCATACATATTTGCAGAGATAATAAGCATAATTTGGTGATTGTGTTATACAGCCTATTTTTTTTTCACTGTACATTATAGCATGTTTCCATATCAGTACATATAAATCTACTTTTCAAAATTTTTAATACCTACAAATAACTTACATAACAAATTTATAATAATTAAAAAATATGAGCCTATATTGATATAATCAAACTATGGATTCTTCACATTACTCATTAAATTGTAGTTTTTATTAAGATAATTGTAGATTCACTTCCAGTTATGAAATAATATGCCAAGATTCCTTGTACAAGTTGTCCAGTTACCTGTCATGGTAACATTTTATGAAGAAATAATTTCACAACAAAGATATTGACTTTGATACAATCTACCTAGTAAAGTAATGCTCAAAATTCTCCAAGCCAGGCTTCAACAATATGTGAACCGTGAACTTCCAGATGTTCAAGCTGGTTTTAGAAAAGGCAGAGGAACCAGAGATCAAATTGCCAACATCCGCTGGATCATCGAAAAAGCAAGAGAGTTCCAGAAAATCATCTATTTCTGCTTTGTTGACTATGCCAAAGCCTTTGACTGTGTGGATCACAATAAACTGTGGAAAATTCTGAAAGAGATGGGAATACCAGACCACCTGACCTGCCTCTTGAGAAACCGATATGCAGGTCAGGAAGCAACAGTTAGAACTGGACATGGAACAACAGACTGGTTCCAAATAGGAAAAGGAGTCCGTCAAGGCTGTATATTGTCACCCTGCTTGTTTAACTTCTATGCAGAGTACATCATAAGAAATGCTGGGCTGGAAGAAGCACAAGCTGGAATCAAGATTGCCGGGAGAAATATCAATAACCTCAGATATGCAGATGACACCACCCTTATGGCAGAAAGTGAAGAGGTATTAAAAAGCCTCTTGATGAAAGTGAAAGAGGAGAGTGAAAAAGTTGGCTTAAAGCTCAACATTCAGAAAACGAAGATCATGGCATCTGGTCCCATCACTTCATGGGAAATTGATGGGGAAATAGTGGAAACAGTGTCTCACTTTATTTTGGGGGGCTCCAAAATCACTGCAGATGGTGACTGCAACCATGAAATTAAAAGACGCTTACTCCTTGGAAGGAAAGTTATGACCAACCTAGATAACATATTCAAAAGCAGAGACATTACTTTGCCAACAAAGGTCTGTCTAGTCAAGGCTATGGTTTTTCTAGTAGTCATGTATGGATGTGAGACTTGGACTGTGAAGAAGGCTGAGCGCCGAAGAATTGATGCTTTTGAACTGTGGTGTTGGAGAAGACTCTTGAGAGTCCCTTGGACTGCAAGGAGATCCAACCAGTCCATTCTAAAGGAGATCAGTTCTGGGTGTTCTTTGGAGGGAATGATGTTAAAGTTGAAACTCCAGTACTTTGGCCACCTCATGCGAAGAATTGCCTCATTGGAAAATGCTCTGATGCTGGGAGGGATTGGGGGCAGGAGGAGAAGGGGACGACAGAGGATGAGATGGCTGGATGGCATCACCGACTCGATGGACATGAGTTGAGTAAACTCCAGGAGTTGGTGATGGACAGGGAGGCCTGGCATGCTGCGATTCATGGGGTCGCAAAGAGTCGGACACGACTGAGCAACTGAACTGTACTGAACTTTGTGTGTATGTGTGTGTGTACGAAGGTAGGCATAGATTAAGTTCTATACAGCTTTACCATCTATGTTGACTCAGATATCCACCATCAAAGGCAATATATTAAAAAATTTTAATACCACAAGGATCTTTCACATTGCCCTTTTATAGATACCTCTCCTTAACCCTGGTAAGTACTAATCTGTTCTTTCTATCTTAAAATGTTCTCATTTTTAAAATGTTATATTGAATATAAATGAAATCATATATTAGTATGTTACCTTTTGAGTGTAACTTTTTTGTTGAAATCCCACCTAAGTTGTTGCATCCACCAGTGAGTTTTTCATTCCTTTTTACTGCATAGTGATGTAACTTAGAATCTTAATACTATAAGCAGTGTGCTATCATCAGATGCCACAGGATCTCCTATCACAACTTATTTTAAGAAATCATATCACAGTGACTCTAACCATCAGGAATTATGTTATGAGATTGATATAGGCCATTGCTGTTTTCAGGAGTATAATGGTAACTTCAGGAATATCATCCTGGGTGTGGCTCAGGACAGTCTTTCCAGTAGAAAATATGTAATATTCAAAAAAGATTTCATTTGTTATGTGCTTTATCATTTGGTCAACACGATTTAATCTGAACTTAAGAGACAGAAACAGTCACCTTGGGTTGGAGGAAACCCAGAAGACTTCTGACGTTCTTTTTTACTGGGATATCTTCCAGCTCAACCAGGGCAGAGTGCCTGGTGCTGGTGCATGAAGAACTAAGGTGAAAACCAGCTATCTGAGGAGGGCACCTGGGCGAGCAGTCTTTCATGGACTTACCCTTGTGTTTGGAAGAACTTCCTGTTGAAGAACAGGGAGTATCTTAGTGTACCAAGATAATATCGCCCCTTCAGAGCAGTTAGCAAACTGTGAAGGAAAAGGAAGACTGAGGAAAACTACAGATTTAGGACACATTTAACCTCACAATTGCTGAAACCGCTAAGGTGTTTCAGAAAATGTGAAACAGTATGCTCTCACAAAGCACTGTTCTAAAAAAGGAAACTAGAAAACAATTGTGCAAATTCATAAGAATTCTTACATATAATAGAACTTGTTTCCTTAGTGATGTTAATTCTTGGTAAGGGAATAGGGGCAATATAAGCATAGGAAATCAAGTTAGACGTAGATTTATAGATGGGAAAATGTACATTTGACCTTTTATATATTTTTAATCAATTAAAATGTGGTCTAAGAATCTGTAAATAGGAGTAGAATATTCATGGGCAACTAGGAAAATCTCAATAGCAAATTTCATTGGTTTGCAGATGGCACATATATGTGATTTTGTAAAAATAGATCAGAAAGAACAGGAGAGAAATGGAGAGTAGTTTATTTCTGTGGCAAAGAAAATAACGTCTAGATCCCCAAACTAAGCAATTATTTTCCTATTTCTGCAGAAAGTGCTTATATATCAGTTAGCTGTTAAGATAAATATCTCTTTTTTTTTTTTTTCAATTTAACACACAAGCAAATTTCAGTTTGTGTCCTTGGAATAGATTCCTCACTTTTATGCCCTCTTCTTCTTCTTTTTTGACAGTGCAAAAAGGAATATGGAGAATAATAATGAGAGACCTGAATGAGGCTGAAACATCCTTTAGCGGAACTATTCAGGCCCTGTCAGCATCTCTAACTCAGCGTGTCCACAGCCACTTCCGCTGCTTCTCCATGTTCTCACAGAGAAAATCGGAAACTCAGGGGTTATCTCACTCTCCTTTCTCTCTTCGTCCAGTCATAGCCACGTCAGTTATTAAATTCTCTTCATACCAGTCTCTTTGGTCCCAGTCCACTTCTCTTTCTCACAGTTGCCACAGTCTCGTTTCAGGCTCTCACTGCCTTTTTTTTCTTCCTTCCTTGCATATAATAGAACTTGTTTCCTTAGCGAAGTTAATTCTTGGTAAGGGAATAGGGGGAATATAAGCATAGGAAGTCAAGTTAGACGTAGATGTATAGATGGGAAAATGTACATTTGACCTTTTATGTATTTTTAATCAATTAAAATGTGATCTAAGAATCTGTAAATAGAAGTAGAATATTCATGGGCTACTAGGAAAATCCTTTTAGTGCAGGAACTTCTTGACTGGCATCTCCCACTCCAGTCCTGTGATCTATCCTAGAATGATCTCTTTAAAGCAAATGTTTAATCAGGGGGCACTTCTGCTTCCGCTCCGTCAAAGTTTCTGTATCGTACTCAGGAAAAAAAAATCTAAACTCTTCAGTTCAGCGCACGAAGCTCTTCACAGTCTACCCCCATCTACCATTCCTGTACCTGCACACGTGTTCCACCATCTGGCCTTCAGACATGCTGCTCCTTATCACTCAAATGTTCTTCCAGTCTTTAAAACACAGCTTAAGATCCCTCTTCTAAGTGCGGCTACTCCTGCTCCCATATCAGTCTCATTAAATTTATCTGTCTTACATCCTTATTTTACCTATCTTACTCATTCATTCACTCAACAAACATCTGAGTGCCTACATGTGACAGGTATTATATCATCATTATGTGATGATGATTTATATGTCTCTCTTCCCCACTTGAATGCAAACTCCGTGGATTCTGGGTTCAATTTAAATACAGTATCTAGTGGATAGACGGATGGAGATATTTAAGGATAGCTGACAGTGTTTCTTATAAGCATCACAAATTTTTTATATTAATCATTTTATGTAGAAACATTTCTAAGATATATTCTAACCTCCCTGCATTCTAAAAAAAAAAACTACTGAGACTGCTTGACTCTTCTAAATGACTCCTTATTGCTATTCTTTGAAGTATTTAAGTTTTCCCTCTACATTTTTCTGTTTCCTTCCTTGCTAATATGAAATCATTTGTCACTTAGTACTGTTGTCAATATGCCACCTGAGGCAGCTGCTCTTCTAACACCATTCTGATCTGTTACAAGTTTGGAGGCCACATAGTGAAAATTGCTATAACTGTAACAGAAACAAATTGCTATAACAAAACACAGATTCAGAACGAGGTCCTGAAGACTTTCTTCTGAGAATGGTCATGAATTCTAGGATGGGAGTCATAATGGCAATTATTTTTGCCTGCTAAGATTCCTTTCCTTCATGATTCGTTGAGCTTTAGATAGAAATGGTATTAATGTATGGTATTGTAAAAGGCAAATCACAAGGTCAATTTAATTAAAAATCTGACACGGTCTATGTATTCTTCAGTATATGAAAAGAGCATGAGGTCTGGAGACAGATAAATACAGGCCCAAATCTTTGTTCATTCTTTGGGTGACCTTTGGCTATCTCCCTTAATTTCACCTAAAAGATCTATTACCTGAAAAATAGAGATAAAGTCACCCTTCTTACTGACTTGTTTGCAAATAGAGTAAGATAATAATTTAAATAGTCCACAGTCATGTACATTTAAAAATCTGTTGAAGGTAACGCTCATGCTAAGTGGACTTACCACAGTAAAATAAAAGAATTTTAAAGAAAATAATTTAAGAGTAGTTGCCTATTTGACATTTCCTCTTGCAAAAATGAGCATCTGCAAAATAACATAGGGGTATACTTCAATAATAAATAGAAAGTTGAAGTTTCAGCAAAATGATAGATCATTAAAATTTCACTGGGCAAATCTTATAAACCCTTTAAATGTATGCTATCAGTGCCTCTTACAAGCAATCTTGTGACCTTTGCTAATTTAGGATTATAGTTTTACTCAGGCTCCTGTCAGGAGCTCTCCCTTCTTCTACTCTGAGTGGTTCTTCTTCCCTGACAGACCACCAGGCCATTTTTGGAGAGGGTTTTGTTATTTGGACTCTAAAACTGTGCTGAGCATTCATATCTAATAACTCATTTAATCACACTAGACAGGGTTTTTTTTAATGTTATCTTAATTTTAAAGTGAGGTATAATTGACAAATAACATTATATTAGTTTGAGGTATACAACATGATTTCAATATTTGTATTATTACAAAATGACCACCACAATAAGTCTAGGTACCATCCCTTACCATGCATAGTTACAAAATTTCTTTTTCTTGTGATAACTTTTAAGATTTACTCTCTTAGCAACTTTCAAATATGTAATACAGTACCATTAACTATAGTCACCATGGTATACATCACATCCCTATGATCTATTTATTTTAAAACTGGAAGTTTGCACCTTTTGACCTTCTTCACGCATTTCACCCTCCTTCCTACCCTCCAGATCGTACTGTTCTTACACACAGTTTACAGATAGGAAAACAGGCAGAAGTTTAAGCCGAGTTGTTCAACATGATGGCCACTAGCCGGTGTGGCATGTGAGCATTTAAAGTGTAGCTTGTCTGAATTGAGATGTCAGGGTGAAGTACACATAAGATTTCAAACACTTAACACAAATTAAAAGGGTGTAAGCTATCTCATTAATGTGAGTTTACATTGATGGCATGATGAAATAACATTTTGCATATACTGGCATAAGTGAAATACATTATTAAAGTTGATTTCACTTGTTTCTTTTACTTTCTTTAACATGGCTACTAGAAAATTTTAAATCGCTTATGTGTCTCATATTATGTTTCCGTAGGACAACTCTGGTTTAAGCACATTACGCCAGGTCACCCTGGTAGTGTCAGAGGCAGGGTTAGAAACAAGCGGTCCAGGGGCCTTCCCTGGTGTCCAGTGGGTGGACCGCTGGGCGGTTAAGAAATCCACTTTCAATGCAGGGGATGCAGGTTGGATCCCTGCTCCTCGGGGAACTAGGATCCCACATACTGTGAGGAACTGAACCTGGCCTGCCGCAACTACTGAGCCTGCATGAAGCAACCAAGATCCTTTGGCTGCAACTAAGAACCAACACAGCCAAGTAAACAAATATCAAAAGGAAAAGAAAGACCCACATGCTCAGGTCTGGTCTCAGACCATGAGCTCTGCACTACTGAATAAAGCACTTACTGGAGCTGGGCACTTAAAGTGAAAGTGAATTCGTTCAGTCGTGTGACCCCATGGACTGCAGCCTACCGGGCTCCTCAGTCCATGGAAATTTTCCAGGCAAGAGTACTGGAGTGGAGTGCCATTTCCTTCTCCAGGGGATCTTCCCGACCCAGGGATTGAACCCGGGTCTCCCACACTGCAGGCAGACACTTTACTGTCTGAGCCACCAGGGAAGTCTGGGCACATTGTGGAAGCACAAATTTAGCAAATGCAGTTTCCTTCTATATTCATTAACAACATGTCCCTTTTCCTAAACCTCTGCTTTCTTCTCAACTACTTAATAGATATTACCTGATTTAATTTCTATAGTAAGCCTACTGGTTGTCTGCTATTATTATCCCCATACAGACAAGGATATGGCAGTCTAGAGAAGTTAAGTCCCTTGGCCAAGATCACAAAACCGGTGAGGAGTTAAATTATCTCAGAATACATTCATTAGCAAGGATCATAACATTCAGTGCATCTAAATTGCTTGAGACAACGCTACCGGGCATGCTTTGTGGAACCAGTTCAGTTCAGTTCAGTTGCTCAATCGTGTCCAATTCTTTGTGATGCCATGGACTTCAGCATGCCAGGCCTTCCCGGGCCTACCCAAACTCATGTCCATTGAGTCAGTGATGTCATCCAACCATCTTATCCTCTGTCTTCCCCTTCTCCTCCCGCCTTCAATCTTTCCCAGCAACAGGGTCCTTTCCAATGAGTCAGTTCTTCGCATGAGGTGGCCAAAGTATTGGAGTTTCAGTTTCAACATCAGTTCTTCCGATGAACAGTCAGGACTGATTTCCTTTAGGATGGACAGGTTGGATCTCCTTGCAGTCCAAGGGACTCTCAAGAGTCTTCAACACCACAGTACAAAGCATCAATTTTTTGGCACTCAGCTTTCTTTATAATCCAACTCTCACATCCATACATGACCACTGGAAAAACCAAAGCTTTGATTACATGGCCATTTGTTGGTAAAGTAATGTCTCTGCTTTTTAATCCACTGGAGAAGGAAATGGCAACCCACTCCAATACTCTTGCCTGGAAAATCCCATGGACAGAGGAGCCTGATAGGCTACAGTCTATGGGGTCGCAAAGAGTCGGACATGACTGAGCGACTTCACTTCACTTCACTTCACTTTAGGTTGGTCATAGCTTTTCTTCCAAGGAGCGTCTTTTAATTTCATGGCTACCCTCACCGTCTGCAGTGATTTTGGAGCCCCCAAAAATAAAATCTGACACTGTTTCCACTGTTTTCCCATCTATTTGCCATGAAGTGATGGGGCCAGATGTCATGATCTTAGTTATCTGAATGTTGAGTTTTAAGCCAACCTTTTCACTCTCCTCTTTCACTTTAATCAAGAGGCTCTTTAGTTCTTCTTCACTTTCTGCCATAAGGGTGGTGTCATCTGCATATCTGAGGTTATTGATATTTCTCCCGGCAATCTTGATTCCAGCTTGTGCTTCCTCCAGCCCAGCATTTCTTATGATGTACTCTGCATATAAGTTAAATAGGCAGGGTGACAATATACAGCCTTGATGTACTCCTTTTCCTATTTGGAACCAGTCTATTGTTCCGTGTCCAGTTCTAGCTGTTGCTTCTTGACCTGCATCTAAATTGTTTGAGACAACTGAACAGGGCATGCTCTGTGGAAGGAGTATTTCTAGGTAATTGTTAAGACAATCTGCAGTCAGTCAGGAGGTTGAAATCAAGTTTCAGATCCCTGTAGTCACGAGACATAACCTCAGAAAAATATCAATAAATAACTGCTGCCATATTTCTTCTGTCATAAGTTATACATCATTTCCAATATGAATTAATGCTAACCAATATATTTAAAATTTGTAATGCGATCAATCAAAATATTTCCAATTTGGTATACAAGTTACTTTGTAGTACCTTGTATGCCAGATAGCTAGTACTTGCCATTTTACAGTCAGTGTAATACATTATTTTATACAGGATATTCTGGAACTATTCAGCTTTCAAAATTGGAATTGAAGAAGAAATGAATTTAAGATGCCCTTATTATAAATATTTGAGATAATTCAGAGGGGAGATCACATCAATAATCATTTAACAATTACTAATTGTTTTCTAATTTTCAAAAAATTAATTTTGTGTCTAGTAGTGAAAAAACAACAAGAAAATACCTTGCTTCAGTGGAGCTTATGTTCTAGCCAGGCGAATGGTAGGGGCGATAGATATTACAAATGAATATTCGGGTGGTTAAAGGGGCTATGGAGAAACCCAAAGAAGAATAAAGACATAGAGAATGACAGGAGAGGGGTGGATGGAAATGGGGCTATTTTTAATAGGAGAATCTGGGAAGTTCTTTTTGACGTGCTGACATTTACACAGAGACCTAAATGAAGTGATGAAGCAAGCTTTGCAGTTATTTTGGGGAAGAGAATTCCAGGCAGAGGGGAAGGCAGCTGCAAAGGACCTAAGGAAGGAGCAAAAAGCTAACGTGGCCAAAATGGACTGAACACGGGTAGCCGATGAGGTCAGAGATATGTGAGGTGGGGCAGAGGCAGAGGGCTGGATAGGCCTCAGTAGGGACTTCTAGCTTCATTTTGATTGACACTGAAAGTCACTGGAGGTTTTAGAATGGAAGAGTGAGAAATTCTGCGTCATGCTCTTACTGCTTTATGGAGAATAGATTGTAGGCAGCAAGAATGGAAGTAGGGGCAGGGGCAGTTAAGAGCTTACTACAAATGCCCAGTTCTGGAAGTTTGGTACTTTAGGCTAGGATGGTACCAGTACAGGTGATAAGAAAGGTCAGGTTTGGGTTATTTTTGGAGCTAAGGCTGACAAACCTGATTGGATATGAGATATGGGGAAAAGATAGCAGTTAAACTGGCCTGAATGCAGAGGACTTTCTCTTCATTCATTCATTCGCTCATCCTTTCGTAGGGTCTGAACTCTGCCACTTGTCACCTGCGCCCAAGCCAAAACTCATGTTCATACAAAGTAATCCCTCTTCTTCCCGGATTGTTTTTTGAGTGATGTTGCTGTGGTTTTTTAAAAGATAATTTTTTCCCTTTAAAAAACAAACTACATGTATAAAAAAATATTTTTTAAGGAAATAGAGGGAAAATTATCCTGGTTACATCTCCCTAAATCTACTACTAATGTTTTGTATATTCGTTTCCTAGTACTTTGCAAGATACAATGTATTTTTACATAATGACATTATTGGGCATAATCTATCATCTTATTGCATATTTAGCTTTGCCTTTTGTCTAGATAGTATTCAAAAGTAACATTTATAATGGTTACTATTTCAATCACTATTCTGCTTGTAGCTCCTTCCAATTCTTCCTTATTTATTATAAGCAGCCCTGAAGGAATGTTTCTAATTTTGGATTATAATTTTACACCAAATTTTCAGATTTGGTTTGCTGGGTCAAAAATAATGAATAATTTGCCTAATAACTTAACATTCATTTAAAATATATCTATTAAATATTTGTATAAATAAGACCAAAATTAAACTGAAGTTGGTGAACATAAAAGATTTTTGGAGGCCTAGACATCTAAATTTTCAGTAAAAAATCCCAGAAGAATAATCTTTCTCAATTTTTTTGTTTAATAGGTGAAAAGGCAGCTTTAAACTTCTAGTACTATGGCTTTACCATTTATTTCAAAAGTAACACACTTAAAATGTTTTAGAAATGTTGAAAAATAGAAGTAGGAAAAACACTTTACTCATGTTCCACCTTCAAAGTCACTGATAGACTATTAGTGGATTTTCTTGCAGTCAATTTTTTAATGCTGATTATTTTTATTTTTAAAAAACTTATTGAAAAACAATAATGTTTTTCCTAGAGAAGGAAATGGCAGCCCATTCCAGTATTCTTGCCTGAGAAATACTGTGGGCAGAGGATCCTGGTGGGCTACAGTCTATGGGATCGCAAAGAGTCAGAAATGAGCGACTGTGCATGCTGCAGCGTCATGTCCTGGAATGGAATACAGTCACAGCTTCAGGTTTCCAGGAGACAAAATCATATTGGCTTAATTGAAGAACGTATCCCAGAGAAAGCACAGCATATCAGTTCACAGAATTTAAGCAGGTAGTGGTTGCTAATCCCGATGCCCTGAGAACACTGGTATTTCAGATTTCGTGGCTGGTTCTTTGGAAGGCTGAATTGCTTAATATTTTGATTGTGTCTAACAGAAATCCAAAACCACATCCATGTTACCTAAACATTAAATCCAGAGCAGCCAAAAAAAAAAAAAAAACCATTTGTTTTCCTGCTATAAATACAATTTCACATTCCAGTTTATTCATTTAACATCTTTCCACACAGTTTTCATGCTGCTGCTGCTAAGTCGCTTCAGTCGTGTCCGACTATGTGCGACCCCATAGATGGCAGCCCACCAGGCTCCTCTGCCCCTGGGATTCTCCAGGCAAGAACACTGGAGTGGGTTGCCATTTCCTTCTCCAATGCATGCATGCATGCTAAGTCGCTTCAGTCGTGTCCGACTCTGTGAGACCCCATGGACAGCAGCCCACCAGGCTCCTCCGTCCACAGGATTCTCTAGGCAAGAATACTGGAGTGGGTTGCCATTTCCTTCTCCACACAGTTTTAATAAACATACTTAAATAAAAAACTTTTCTTTCTTTCTTTCTCTTTTTTTTAGCCACCAGGTTTTTGGGATATTAGTCTCCTGACCAGAGATTGAATTTGGGGCCCCAGCAGCAAAAGTTTTGAGTCCTAACCACTGGACCTCCAGGGAATTCCCATCCCAACTGACTTTTTAAATGACTGTCAGTTGGAATGAAATGGAATGGAATTTACTTGGATGTTAATACGATCTGTCTTTGACTATTGCTAACCCACTCATCAGAGTTTAAGCAGGTTAACCCATCAAGCTCAGTGGTTGTTTTAGCCGTTCCTTCCTCAGCAAGCTATTAGCGTCTACTGAACATTTTTCCAAAATAAGAAGGCTATAGAAGTTTCCATGCTAGACTCTCTACAGTTTCCTTAACTATCCACCTATTATATTTAGTGTCTTTAATTCTATCTTGGTGCTACATCTGTTCTTATGTAGCCTTTCCAATTCATATGTTGTTTTCCACTTTTAAATATATTGTAAGTCATCACACACACATTTTAAAGTTATGCATAATCTTCATCATCTTTATTAAAAAAGCAATGTTCACTAAAGAACATTATAAAATGTACAAGGGGAAAAAAAGGAATCCAAGAGCTGTAATCCAAGCAACAATGGTAATTCCTGGCATGATGTGAACAGCCAACTCATCAGAAAAGTCCCTGATGCTGGGAAAGATTGAGAGCAGAAGGAGAAGAAGGCGTCAGAGGATGAGATGGCTGGATGGCATCACCAATGCAATGGGCATGAACTTGGGCAAACTTTGGGAGATGGTGAGGAAGAGGGAGGCCTGGCGTGCTGCAGTCCGTGGGGTCACAAAGAGTCAGACACAAATGGGTGACTGAACAACAATCGTCATCTTCTTTATTAGAAAAGCAATGTTCACTAAAGAACATTATAAAATGTACAAGGGGGAAAAAGGAATCCAAGAGCTGTAATCCAAGCAACAATGGTAATTCCTGGCATACACTGTTCTACATATTTTTTTTCTTTTTGGCCACGCTATGCTGCATGTGGTTTGCCCGACCAGGGATCAAACCAATGCTCCTTTCAGTGGAAACACAGATTCTTAATCACTGGACCACCAGGCAAGTCCCCTCCCCCTGCCTTTTTTTTTAATGTATGTATATATGCCCTTTGCAGTTCACCATAAATCATGTTATTGGTCATCAACAATTGAGAATAACCTAAATTTTCATCTTGAAGGGAAAAATAAAGCTGCCTCCTTGAATGGAAGTTTCATACTGTTGTAAAGTTTTTCTCAAAGGAATGCAGGAAGCCTCACCTGTTCAGTTCAGGAAAGGGAAAAGACAAAGTGAGAGAAGGCTGATGCTGGATGTCAAAGAAAATGGAAAGAGTAAGTCAAGGTCGAAGAGGAAGGACAGGCTTCAGAGGCCCTGGGTCCTCAGCTGCTGTTGCTTCTCATCTTGCATCTGGCCTCCTGCCGGACACCAGCGCCTGCCCTCCACCCCCCACCCTCCTCCTCTGTCCTGCCCTTGAGGAGACACACACTAAGACGTGGTGAGCCTACACTCCCACTCCTGTGCTAACCGCAGGATGCAAATCCCTGTGAGATTCAGGCTGGTACTGAGTGATCCCTTAAGCTCTGATGATCAGCCTTGTTTTAGGGAACTTCCTTGTGTTTGGGAGACATTCTCACTTCAATAAAAGATCAAAGAAATCTCTTGCCACAGGAATACACAGTTTAAATAGTTTACTTATGTTCAATGTTCCATGAAATAATGAAACTATAGAAACTGTATGCTTCATATTTATATTCTACTTTATAAAACATTATCGTTTGTGCTGGTAAAACACGGGTTTTGATGTAATTTAAAATTCAAATCTTACTCCTGACTTTCCTACTTACTAATTGTGGGAACTTCATTAAGTAATTTAATTCTCTAAACTTCAATTTCTTTAGATGAAATGAAGCTAATAGTTCCCAACTGCAAATGTAAGTCTTAAATGAAACGATATATTTTAAATGACTAATAGAATGCCAGCAGACAGTTTTTTTAAAATCTTTATTTCTTCTCACAACTATAATTGTGTCTCATGTGTATTTGTTGCAACTGAATTAAATAGGTTAGCATATATAAACATAAGTATAAATCCTTTGCCAGCATAGGCATCTGAGGATTTTTGCAAGGGAGACAGAAATTGCCGAGGTCCTTCAGTGTCGCAAAATGGTGCTTAGCACTATCACTCACATGTCAGTACCCTAGGTTATGGAGTCTACCTGGGTGCATCTCAAAGGAAAGAAAGGGACTGAGAATTTCAGAGCGGCCAGCAGGACACAGCTCTAGGAATTTTCCCGTGTGTTGCCTGAGACCCTGCACTACTGAATTGACACAGGAGTTTGCATTAGCCATCAACTCTAGGGACTCTAAATATAAACCTGGCTCAGGCAGAGCATTCAAGAAAGAGAAGGGAAATAATTGTCCTGCATCATCCTTAAATGAACTTAGAGTCCAAGAGGGGAGAGAATATGAAGCATTAAAAGTTGCTCAGAATTTTTTTATGATGAATTAGCAATGATGGGTCCCCCTCTAATGATGGGTTAACAGTGAGAATATTATTTCTGGAACAATGTATTTTGAAACTTTTATCTTTACTTTTTATTTTACCTTTTGTCACTAAAAGAAGAGCTTCATGCTCACATTGCCAGCAAAATTCAGGGCACTGCCTGGCTGGTCTTATCTATAGACAGGGGAAGAGAGAAAATGAGGTGATTTCAGAAAGATTATACCGTGTGCCTAAAAATATCCTCCTACCCCTGAAATTCTATTTCAGAAGCTCCTTGTAAAATGCCTAGTACAGTGCTAGCACATATGTATTAATTGGCCAATATGTGACGGCTATGTCTATTACCATATAATATGTATAAAATTATATATTATGTTTATTTTTTTTTGACCATGCTGCAAGCATGCAGGATCTTGATACCCCAACCAGGGGTTGAACCTGTGCCTCTTGCAGTGAAATCTCCAAGTCTTAGCCACTGGACTGCCAGGGAATTCCCTATTTTTATCTTTACAGTTTTGTGTCTTGGAAGAGAAGTACTTTAAGATGTTTAAGGTCACATTATTTTGCTCAGAACCCTCCAGTGGCTTCTCATCTGCTCTAGAATGAAAATTAAAACAAAAAATGTTTTGCAGTCACCTCCTTACCCCCAAGGACCGCTATCACCCGATCTCCAGCTCCGTGCTCGGCCTCACACTCCACCGCGCTGTCCCCTATCGACTCCACAGCTGCCGTGTGAGCCTCACACCTCAGTAGCCAAGGCGCACTCCCACCGCAGGGCTTTTGCATTTGCTCTTCCTGGACTTAAAACTGAGCCTCCCCCATCTCATATCCTGCAAGTTCTTCACTCAACTGTCGTCTTTTCAATGACACCAACCCTTCCTGGCTTTGTTTTTCTCCATAGAATGTGTCATAATCCAAAATAGTGTATGTGTGTTTCTATATAGATTGCTGTCTCCTTCCACTAGTGCATTAAGTTCAACAAGGGCAGATATATATTTTATTGCTGATGCTTAGCCATTGGTAGCTACACAGGTTATGTTTGCCAAAAGAATAAATGAATGAATCATATATAGTGCCGTTTGAAATGCATTATCTAAGAAAATATTTTAGTAAAAGTAAAATCTTGAGAGGAAGCATGAGAATCAGATGGGACATCCAAGGAGGTAAAGAGCACGGACCAGAACAGTCTTAGAAATCAAAAGATAAACTCATCTACCTGATCGTTTTGCAGAAAGTCAAGCCTCTTTGGTGGGCCAGAAACAATACTGCGTTAATCTAGGCAATTGAAGAACACCTAAACCTCATCTCAGAAATTCCACTGTATTAAAACCCTATTATGGACTTCCCTGGTGGTCCCATGGCTAAAGCTCTATGCTCTCAATGTAGGGGGTCTGGGTTCCATCCCTGGTCAGGGAACTAGGTCCCACATGCGGTAATTAAGAGTTTGCATACCACAACTAAAAAAAAAAAATCTTCAGGCCTCAACTAAAGATCTTGGAAGCTGCAACTAAAAAAATAAATAAATAAATAAAAAACCCACAATAAATAAATCAATCACTCTTTTGTGGTCATTTCTCATTCATGTTAATAGATCTCTCCTTTTCCTCTAAGAGCACTAGAGCCGAAAGAGAAAAATTGCCTCAAGGGCCTGGAAGGGAATGACTTAACTAAATATAGCCACATCGTACAGTAAGAAATAAAGACTGTGTAAGTCTGCCAAAATAAGATGCTATCAACAAGGAACACATTCTGTTGTTCCTTATTTCAACCTTGAAATGGGAAAATTTAAGAAACCAAGATTTGCAATTCTCTATTTTCATATAATAATTAGACATTTAAAATGATCTTGTATTTGGACCATCTTTTCCAAGTGTGAACTGGATATTTAAAGGCAGAGGCTACGTGACTCCAGACAAAAATACACTGTATCATATTGGGAGCCATGTATGCCTTCCCAGCTGCTGCAGGAACATTTGTCATGCGGTGACAGCATTCTTCTCACTTCTGATAGCACGCACACCCTCACACCAGTACCCAGGGCCTCTTCAAGTCTCTGTGTCGCTGTGAAGTCAATTTTCAAGAACGCTTTGAGATTAAAACAATGTAAGAAAGGTCTTAAGCTCCCTCCTAATTTTTCAAGGTATTTCAAAGGTAAGTATAGGATCAGTAGAGACATTTCAATGATACACAGATTGGGGCTGGAGGTGTAGTGAAAACAAACACTTCTTCTGCCCTGCACAGGGTCTCATAGCGTTAGGATTAAACACCAGCTTTAGATGCCAACTAAAGCAGAGTTGTCCAAAACGTGCTCTGGAAAACTTTTAATTACAACTTTCTCTTTCTTGGCATAGGTAAGTTAAGAAGCAGTGATGGAGTGAAAGGCTATTTTAAGGATGGTGTTCTTTTTTTACTTAGACATCTTAGGGGAAGAGAAATTAAGTATAAATAGAGAGGGAGTATGTTGGAAGCAGACTATGGGTTACCCCCAGAAGGGAATATGATGTGGGGCATAAGCAAGTAGAAGAAGCCAGATGATTCCAATAATGTGTTGTATGAGCTAATAATACACTTCCATGTATAATCATGAGGCAGACATGAGAACAATGGTCCTCAAACTGTGGTCCCTGGACCAGTGGCATCTCCATCAGCTGGGAACTTGTTTCAGCTGTAGAGTGTCAGTCCCACCCCAGACCTACTGAATCAGAAACCCTGCAGGTAGAGCCAAACAAGTTTACCCAGCCCCTCAAGGAGTCTGCTACACACTAAAGCTTGAGAACCACTGAACTAGTGAAGCTGGGCCCTGTGCAGGAGTTTTGCAACGTTAAAGAGCTTCAGCATCATCACCTGGTGATAGATCACAGCCTCTAACTCCATGCTCAGACTAGGCTTTTCATCAGTCCTTGTGGGCTTGTGAAAGAAAGGAAAAGAGGGAAGGGAGGACTATATTCATACATCTCAAAGAAGCAGAACTTAGCCATTGCCATCATTCATCTCTCATGTCTTGGATTTTGTTATACTCAAGCAAATTTGCAAAGAGATATAAACTACTATGTACAACAAGTAACAAGGACATATTGTATAGCACAGGGAAATAGAGCGTTATTTTACAATGACTCTAAATGGAGTATAAACTATATAAATATGAACCATATTGTACACTTGAAACTAATGAAATATAACAACTATACCTCAATTTGGAAAAAAACAAATTTACAGAAAAATTAATCTCCAACACCATTTAAACTGTATGAAGTGGGTATGCATAACATTTTACTGAGTTGAAATCCGTGTATATGCGTTATTTTTGCAATATGATTTTAATTTTTTATTTATGCTTTTACCTTTATCTATGAAGGATATGAGGCTACCGCTTCATTTTCACTTGGTTTATGTACACACTCCCATCTATCAGTTTAGCCAACATGCTTTTCATTTTTATACTTTATAATCTTTCTGTGTGTTTCCTTCTCAGTGGCTTAAAAATAGAAAATAACTAACTCGATTTTTATGACAAACAGTGGCAAGAGCATTTGAATCTCCTGCAGAAAACAGCACTGAGTGCTACCATGTGCTAAATTCAATTCAAATAACAAAGAAAAAAAGAGTCAGTCCCAATTCTGTAGAGACAACCGTCACATGAAGTAATTTAAGGAAATTAGTAAGAAGCACCACGGTACTTAAGTGATTAGAGAATACACAGCAAAGAAGTGATCAGAATAGGAAGGCTCCCTCAAGAAAATTAAGTTTTGGATCAGCATTGAGAGGAAGTGATAGATATGGATTGGCAGAGAGTAGGATAGTCATTCCAGGTTTTCAGAATGGCCTTTCCAAAGGCTCAGAGAGAGGAACTAGCAAGTCATATGCTGGGTGCTATTTGCCAATTAACTTGGCTCAAGAAGAAGGTCATGTTAGGGAATAACAAAAGTTGAGGTTGGAGAGTTGACAGTAAGCCCAGAATGCTAAACTGAGAGATACGGTAACTAGTAAACAGGGACTCTTGATAGATTTATAATGAGGCAGTGATGTGATAAAAACAATTAAAAAAAAAGTTGACATCGGAAATGCATGCTGATGTAGAAGCAAAATCCACAGGTTTATATTGTTGGCAATATAAGTCATTTAGAGCAGGAATTGTTGTGAATAAGACAAACTTATTTGCACTATTATATCACTCTCCTTTTGTTTCTACACTTAATCTGCTTTATAACTCCCCTATTCCCTCAGCATCACTATGTAAAATAATTCTCATGTAAGTCAGATAGGACTTAGCAACCAAACAACAAAAACTTGGGCTGGAAAAAAATCTCTAACACACCAAATTTCTATCATGCAAAAGTAGCTCAGGTTTTTTGGAACCAATGCTGACACTGTATTTCTGAACTACATTTCTGAACCTCCGCTTGCTTTCAACTGTGCAGGCTCTACCACTTTACATTAATCAAACCGGTGAAGTCACTGCTTGCTACATCCTTTGTGTACAATGTCAGTTTTATTTAAGACTTGAGTTTCGCCATCTTTAACTGAAGCAGCAACAAAGCTGGAAATAGCTCTTAAAAATCTTGATATTTTAGAAATGTCAAAGATATTAAATAGGAGGGAAAATGTGATGCTATCCAGTCCAGTACTAATCCTGAGCTTTCTTTTTCTTTTTGATAGTCTAGACGCATAAGAAGGCATCTATAATTGAGCTCTAATTGTTCACTCTGGGGTCCATCTATAGCAAGGATACCATGGTGAATTTAAATCAAGAGCAGATTTGAGGAATAATAAATCAGTGTAGGAACTTTGCCAAGACTTCACAACCTGGAGGTGATGATCTCAAAGAGAAACTTTTCCAAACCAGTTTAGGACTCTAACAGCTAGGGAGAACAAAGTATTTAAAAATCAGAACTCATGGTCTTCATTCAATACATGTTAAGGGTCAGCACTAACTTTTGGCCAAAAGTATACAGAAATGAGATTTTGTTTTGGGAAAGTAAGCCACTAGGATGGTGAGAAAAGAAGTGTAAGGATTTCCTACTTGATATAAACCAAAAAAAATCACTGGGTAGCCTCCTGGCCAGCAGACGCCATCATTCTTGTATTTTCTTCTCTCTTCTCACTATTTCAGTTCCTCTTGTGTGCCTGTGGGCCCATCAAATACGATGGAGTCATAAAATATGTATGTTGACCTTGAAAAGCAAACCATACATGCTCAGAAAGGAGAAAGGGAGAAAAAGAGAGAGAGAAGAAAGGGAAAGAGGGGGAGAGGATTGAGAGTGTGACAGTTTGATTAGTACGGAGAAGCCTCCTTAATTGGGAACTGGGAACATGCTCTTCCCTGACTTCTTTTTCTACAATTCTGAGTGTGATTATGAAGCTACACTTCAGCGTGCTTTAGCATTTACAGATTCGTTTGTCACATGACACGACCCTCATATACGTTACTGTTCACCTGTAGGAAGAGGGACTGCTTCTAAGAGTGGTAGAAAATGGGCTCAGCTGAGCTTAAAGAACAAGCTTTTGCAGTACATTTGGGGGATTTTTTTACCCTAGGAAACACTTGACTATTCGTGGTATTTCTGTTATTATTTTTAAATTTATTTTATTATTTCTTATTTCTATTATATTAATATACATTCTTCTATACCTAATTTGTTGAGAATTTTATTGTGAAAGGATGTTGAATTTTGGTAAATTCTTTTTCTGCATATTTTGAGGTGACCAGCATCTCTTTTTTGATGCTTCCTATGTACCAGGTGCAGATCTAGGCACTGGAGACACCTCGTTTGAAATCCCAGCTCTGATATTTACTTGCTGTGTGGCCTTGGACAAGTTTCTCAATTTCTCTGAACCTCAGTTTCCTCAAAGGTAAAATATATCTCCTAGGACTGTCCAGTTCAGTTCAGTTCAGTTGCTCAGTCATGTCCGACTCTTTGCGACCCCATGAATTGCAGCACGCAAGGCCTCCCTGTCCATCACCAACTCCCGGAGTTCACTCAGACTCACGTCCATCGAGTCAGTGATGCCATCCAGACATCTCATCCTCTGTCGTCCCCTTCTCCTCCTGCCCCCAATCCCTCCCAGCATCACAGTCTTTTTCAATGAGTCAACTCTTCACATGAGGTGGCCAAAGTATTGGAGTTTCAGCTTCAGCATCAGTCCTTCCAATGAACACCCAGGGCTGATCTCCTTCAGAATGGACTGGTTGGATCTCCTTGCAGTCCAAGGGGCTCTCAAGAGTCTTCTCCAACACCACAGTTCAAAAAGCATCAATTCTTCGGTGCTCAGCTTTCTTCACAGTCCAACTCTCACATCCATACATGACCACAGGAAAAATCATAGCCTTGACTAGATGGACCTTAGTCGGCAAAGTAATATCTCTGCTTTTGAATATGCTATCTAGGTTGGTCATAACTTTCCCTCCAAGGAGTAAGCATCTTTTAATTTCATGGCTGTAATCACTAGGAGTGAATAAACGCACAGTGCTTGTAACCATGCCTGGCACTGTAACCAACTGTGAGTATTCTTTTTACTGTTAATTCACACAGACATGTGTAATGTAAAAGATGAAAATCAATACCCCATCCCACTCTGCATACATAACCAGTGTTAATAGTCTGGCTAGTATGTGTCCTATTTCTATATGCATATATAAAATTTACACCTGAATTAGGTGTGTTAATTCTCTTACATGAGTGGGATCATTCTGGTCTTGAACTTGTTTGTTCACTTACCTATGTTTATTTCATAATCAGAAAGAAATGGATATTCACAATATATCACATAGAGTTAAATACAGGGACTTTCCTGGCAATACAGATGTTAGGACTCCATCCATGCTTCCAATGCAGGGGGGGGCAGGTTCAATTCCTGGCCGGGGAACTAAGATGCCACAGTTAAGTGGCCAATTGTTTTTTTTTTACTTAAACAAAATTAAATACACTATACATAAATTAACTCCCTTCCTACATACCTGGGCTTCCCTGGTGACTCAGACTGTAAAGAGTCTGCCTGCAATGCAGGAGACCCAGGTTCAATTCCTGGGTTGGGAATATTCTCTGGAGAAGGGAATGGCAACCCACTCCAGTATTCTTGCTTGGAAAATCCCAGAGGCAAGAGGAGTCTGACAGGCTCAAGTCCATGGGTCACAAAGAGTCAGACATGACTGAGTGACTAACACTTCACTTTCCGCACACATACTCATAATAAAATATGGATAGGATAGTGACTTCTAGGCTGCCATGAACCAAGCTGGATATTTTCCTCTTAGAGAGGATAAATGTGTAGTAAAGAATAGGGGCCTTAGGTAAGCTGGTAAATCTGTTTATTCATAGTCATTGAGGTCAGCCTTTCTTCTTTAAAAGTAATCTAAGAAATCTTGATATATGATATATTAAATCTGAGACTAATGCCAGATCCATCCAAACCAAAATAAGTCCATAGGAACAGAGAACAGTTCTGAGGGCTGGGATTAGGTAGGATCAGTGAGGAATGCGAGTGAATAGCATAATGTGATTAGCAGCTTCTTCTTCACTCGCTAACTTGTGTCGGACTCTTTGTGACCCCATGAACTGCAGCACGCCAGGCTTCCCTGTCCTTCACTATCTCCCGGAATTTTTTCAAACACATGTCCACTGAGTTGATGATACCATCCAACCATCTCATTCTTTGTTGCCCCCTTCTCCTCCTGTCCTCAATCTTTCCCAGCATCAGAGTCTTTTACGAGTTGCTTCTTTGCATCAGGTGGCCAAAGTATTGGAGCTTCAGCTTCAGCATCAGTCCTTCCAATGAATATTTAAGGTTGATTTCCTTTAGGATTGACAGGTTTGATCTCCTTGCAGTCCAAGGGACTCTCAAGTATTCTCCAGCACCATAATTCAGAAGTGTCAGTTCTTCGGCACTCAACCTTCTTTATGGAACAACTCTCATACCCACACGACTACTGAAAAAACCATAGCTTTGACTAGATGGACCTTTGTTGGCAAAGTGATGTCTTTGTTTTTTAATATTCTGTGTAGGTTTGTTATACCTTTCCTTCCAAGGAGCAAGCATCTTTTAATTTTGTGTTTGCAGTCACCATCCCCAATGATTTTGGAGCACAATAAAATAAAACATGTCACTGTTTCCATTTTTTCCATGAAGTGATGGGATGCTATGATCTTAGATTTCTGAATGTTGAGTTTTAAGCCAGCCTTTTCACTCTTCTCTTTTATTCTCACCAAGAGGCTCTTTAGTTCCTCTTTGCTTTCTGCCATTAGAGTGGTATCATCTGCATATCTCAGACAGCTTATTCTTAGAAAGTGTTTTAATCAGATAACTAAAACACTGAACACACAATTGGGAAGAAACAGCATATCTGAGGATTCATTCAGGCATCAACAGTGAGCAACTGGTACTCAGAAACAGCAGGCATATTCAGAGGTAAAAAAAAAAAAATTATAGTGTCTTAGAAATTTCTCATTAGGTGTCCCTTTCTTCCAGTTTCTCTTATTTCATTTTGAAGATGGAAGGTTAGATCCTTTAAAGTGGCAGGGGAGAGACATACTCAGATTACTTTAGAATATGACACAGATGTCAACTCACCAGCCATTCCAATCAAGCCTGTGATGAAAGCAGTCCTGTTGGAGAACCTCCCATTAGCTCAGCTTCCTCCTCAGCGACCTACAGCCCAGAGTGAGGATACTGCGGGGCCCACTGGCACACTGACAGGAGTGACTGCATTCCCCCAGGCACGTGTGTGCCTTTGGCTCTGGTCTCATTAGTTATGGCCACAGGAGCAAGTAGGTTCTTGACATGCAGAGCATAAACCGTATTAACTTTATAGGAGAGGCAAAGAAAGGCTTTTAGAAATATTTAGCAGGCCCTTACTGAGGATTTCATGCCCCAGCCTTCTCTATACTTCACTCCTTACCTGCCATGAACATATCTAGGACTTTATCCTAAGCACACATGAAAAAAAAATTAAAAAAATAGAAAACTGAATGTCAAGCAATAATGGATTGATTCATAAATTATGGAGATAACATAATGGCATACCAAATAGCTATTAAAAATAGCTGCTGCTGCTGCTGCTGATACTAAGTTGCTTCAGTCATGTCCGACTCTGTGCGACCCCATAGACGGCAGCCCACCAGGCTCCCCCATCCCTGGGACTCTCCAGGCAAGAACACTGGAGTGGGTTGCCATTTCCTTCTCCAATGCATGAAAGTGAAAAGTGAAAGTGAAGTCGCTCAGTCGTGTCTGACTCTGTGCGACCCCATAGACAACAGCCCACCAGGCTCCTCCGTCCATGGGATTTTCCAGGCAAGAGTACTGGAGTGGGGTGCCATTGCTTTCTCCACTATTTTAAGAGATTTGATGAATGATTACCATATGTCAAGCATGTGCCAAATGGTAGGTAATATTACTATCTCTACTTTGCAGATTAAAAACCTGACTCAAATATATTTGTTGACAGAAAAACCTTTATAGTATACTACTTGGTAAACATAGAAAGTTATGAAACAGTATAATAAGATATATAGAATTTTGATGAATTTTTTTTCTCATATATTTTCTATTTTTTTCCTCAGAATTTATATTATTTATGTATCTGAGATATAATAGCAGGGTAACATTTTTTTTTAATAAAAAATTTAAAGTTAATTTTCAATACTTGAGATAATTCAAAAATAAATATATTTCCATTCCTTTATTTAGTATTCCTTCCTTACCCTTAATCAAAAAAAATTTTTTTAATCTGGAGAAGGGGCAAATAAAGTTGGTTTCCTTAGTAATAGCAGCTAAAGCTTCCAAACATTCTTTTTGTTCTTCCCATTACTTTCTTTTAAAACTGTTTGGATTTCCTGAGTAATAGATATGCATACTAATTATCGGTCCAATTTTATTCCATGGTTTTTTCAAAATGATGACTGTGAAAATGGCCTGATTCAAAGTTTAAACCAACAATTTTAACAGCTTAAACAAACAATTAAGTGGGTCACCATCTCCTCCTAGAATCTGCAGAGCCTTTCCAACACTACAGTTTAAGTTCAAGGGCCAATGTCTTATTGTACAAATGTCAGGAAGAGTTCTCATTTTAAATGTAAGAATTGTGTTTAGAGGATTCTTCAACTTTCTATTTATATTAAAAAAATTAAATACAAGTAATGCATTTTTAAAAATATGCAAACAGGACAGAAAGACATAATATTCTTTGTCTTTACTTTGGTTCTTCTTCACTGAAGGGATCGCTATTACCAAGTTTCCTGTGTATTATTCTAAAGTGTGTTTAATACATTTAACAGCACATATATGATATATGCTTTTTTAAAGGAGATACTCTCTTTTTAATATGTTTGCCCAGATGGGCTCATACTATATTACTGGTTTGTAACATCTTTTCTCCACTTTAGTTTAAATGCAACAGAGTATTCAATTGTATAAATATGGTGGTAGTTCAGCCACTAAGTCATGTCAAACTCTTGTGACCCCATGGACTTTAGCCTGCCAAGCTTCTCTGTCCATGGAATTTCCCAGGCAACAATACTGGAGTGGGTTGCCATTTCCTTCTCCAGGGGAATCTTCCTGACCCAGGGATTGACCCTATGTCTCCTGCATTGCAGGCAGATTCTTTACCACTGAGCCACCAGAAAAGCCCTGTATAAATGTACCATTATGTAAATAATTAGTCTCTTTCTGATGATTTAGGATTTTTCTTTTAGAAGTAATTCTGGAATGAGCAAAACAGTGATCAAAAAAGAACATCTAAATGTTTAATTCTGTTTACATAAAGCACAAAATCAGGTGAAATTAATCTATGTTGAGTCCTCACTTGGTGAAGGGAGTGAGAGAGGTTTCTAGGGTACTTATCTGTTTTTTTATTTGGATGCTGGTTATCCTGGTTATTTGGGTACAAATGTATTCCTTTTGTAAAATTTCACTGACGTTGACTAAGCTTTAAAGTACAGTTTTCAGTGTACTAGTTGTACTTCAATAAGAAATTGAAGAGAGTTGTTAGTGCAATTGCTGTTTGTAAGACTTAAACACTGGTTCTTCTGGCAGCACACTGAATACTTAGGTTACTTTCATTGAGTTTTAATTCTGTACTTTTGCATGTTTAAATGACTAAATATATGTTACAAATAAATGAATGATATATGTGACCTTATACCCTCTTCTCCAGAGTACTGCTCTAGCATCACAGTCTCAATAGCACAGCTATGTGGGGGAAACCCAAATCCCTGTGTTTGGCCTCTTGCTATCATCTGATCATGGTTCCCATTTGTCCAATAACCTGTAAGACATTTCCACTTAGAATTCCACCCCCAAATTAGCACATATTAAGAAGCTAAGAATCATGCCTCTATCCTACCAGTCTACCTCTGAAAATCAATTCTCATCTTAACCCCTTTTTATTCTTTTTTTAAAATCAACTGCTGTGTTCTACTACCCAGCCTAAAATCCCAGGCTTTGGCTCTTCCACTTCCATCAACAGTTATGTCTGATGAATCAATCCAGATTGTCAGCTCTGCCTTGGACCCAGGCCTTGCAATCTTCATACCCTTTCCATTTTCACTTAAATCTACTTTCTCATGACCAAGATATGCTAGTGGCTTTCTAATCTTGTTTCAGTGGTATCTGATTTTCCTTCTTCACTTCAAAGAGTTACATACTGATGTTGGTTTCATTGGACTGATATTTCATGATATCGTTCCCTTGCTTTTCCATGGGGATGGTCTTGATCCCCGTCTCCTGTACAATGTCATGAAACTCCGTCCATAGTTCATCAGGCACTCTGTCAGATCTAGTCCCTTAAATCTATTTCTCACTTCCATTGTATAATCATAAGGGATTTGATTTAGGTCATACCTGAATGGTCTAGTGGTTTTCCCTACTTTCTTCAATTTAAGTCTGAATTTGGCAATAAGGAGCTCATGATCTGAGCCACAGTCACCTCCCGGTCTTGTTTGTGCTGACTGTATAGAGTGTCTCCATCTTTGGCTGCAAAGAATATAATCAATCTGATTTCGGTGTTGACCATCTGGTGATGTCCATGTGTAGTCTTCTCTTGTGCTGTTGGAAGGTGTTTGCTATGACCAGTGCGTTCTCTTGGCAAAACTCTATTAGCCTTTGCCCTGCTTCATTCTGTATTCTAAGGCCAAATTTGCCTGTTACTCCAGGTGTTTCTTGACTTCCTACTTTAGCATTCCAGTCCCCTATAATGAAAAGGACATCTTTTTTGGGTGTTAGTTCTAGAAAGTCTTGTAGGTCTTCATAGAACCGTTCAACTTCAGCTTCTTCAGCGTTACTGGTTGGGGCATAGGCTTGGATTACCGTAATATTGAATGGTTTGCCTTGGAGACAGAGATCATTCTGTTGTTTTTGAGATTGCATCCAAGTACTGCATTTCAGACTCTTTGGTTGTCATGATGGCTACTCCATTTCTTCTAAGGGATTCCTGCCCACAGTAGTAGATATAATGGTCATCAGAGTTAAATTCACCGATCAAGTCCGTTTTAATTCTCTGATTCCTAGAATGTCAACGTTCACTATTGCCATCTCCTGTTTGACCACTTCCAATTTGCCTTGATTCATGGACCTAACATTCCAGGTTCCTATGCAATATTGCTCTTTACAGCATCGGACCTTGCTTTTATCACCAGTCACATCCACAAATGGGTGTTGCTTTTGCTTTGGCTCCATCCCTTCATTCTTTCTGGAGTTATTTCTCCACTGATCTCCTGTAGCATATTGGGTACCTACTGACCTGTGGAGTTCCTCTTTCAGTATCTTATCATTTTGTCTTTACATACTGTTCATGGGGTTCTCAAGGCAAGAATATTAAAGTGGTTTGCCATTCCCTTCTCCAGTGGACCACATACTGTCAGACCTCTTCATCATGAACCGTCCGTCTTGGGTCGCCCCACACGGCATGGCTTAGTTTCATTGAGTTAGACAAGGCTGTGGACCATGTGATCAGATTGGCTAGTTTTCTGTGATTATGCAAAAAAGCAAAATGGCTGTCTGAGGAGGCCTTACAAATAGCTGTGAAAAGAGAAGCAAAAAGCAAAGGAGAAAAGGAAAGATACACCCATTTGAAATCAGAGTTCCAAAGAATAGCAAGGAGAGATAAGAAAGACTTCCTCAGCGATCAATGCAAAGAAATACAGGAAAACAACAGAATGGGAAAGACTAGAGATCTCTTCAGGAAAATTAGGGATACCAAGGGAACATTTTATGCAAAGATGGGCTCGATAAAGGACAGAAATGGTATGGACCTAACTGAAGCAGAAGATATTGAGAAGAGGTGGCAAGAACACACAGAAGAACTATACAAAAAAATCTTCACAAGCCAGATAATCACGATGGTGTGATCACTCATCTAGAGCCAGACATCCTGGAATGTGAAGTCAAGTGGGCCTTAGAAAGCATCACTACGAACAAAGCTAGTGGAGCTGATAGAATCCCAGTTGAGCTATTTCAAATCCTGAAAGAGGATGCTGTGAAAGTGCTGTACTCAATATGCCAGCAAGTTTGGAAAACTCAGCAGTGGCCACAGGACTGGAAAAGGTCAGTTTTCATTCCAATCCCAAAGAAAGGCAATGCCAAAGAATGCTCAAACTACCACACAATTACACTCATCTTACATGCTAGTAAAGTAATGCTCAAAATTCTCCAAGCCAGGCTTCAGCAATATGTGAACCGTGAACTTCCAGATGTTCAAGCTGGTTTTAGAAAAGGCAGAGGAACCAGAGATCAAATTGCCAACATCCACTGAATCATGGAAAAAGGACAAGAGTTCCAGAAAAACATCTATTTCTGCTTTATTAACTATGCCAAAGCCATTGACTGTGTGGATCGTGACAAACTGTGGAAAATTCTGAAAGAGATGGGAATACCAGACCACCTGACCTCCCTCTTGAGAAACCGATATGTAGGTCAGGAAGCAACAGTTAGAACTGGACATGGAACAGACTGGTTCCAAATAGGAAAAGGAGTCCGTCAAGGCTGTATATTGTCACCCTGCTTATTTAACTTATATGCAGAGTACATCAGGAGAAATGCTGGGCTGGAAGAAGCACAAGCTGGAATCAAGATTGCCAGGAGAAATATCAATAACCTCAGATATACAGATGATACCACCCTTATGGCAGAAAGTGAAGAGGAACTAAAAAGCCTCTTGATGAAAGTGAAAGAGGAGAGTGAAAAAGCTGGCTTAAAGCTCAACATTCAGAAAACGAAGATCGTGGCATCTGGTCGTATCACTTCATGGTAAATAGATGGGGAAACAGTGGAAACAGTGTCACTTTATTTGGGGGGGCTCCAAAATCACTGCAGATGGTGACTGTAGCCATGAAATTAAAAGATGCTTACTCCTTGGAAGGAAAGTTATGACCAATCTAGATAGCAGATTCAAAAGCAGAGATATTACTTTGCCAACAAAGGTCCGTCCAGTGAAGGCTATGGTTTTTCCAGTGGTCATGTATGGATGTGAGAGTTGGACTGTGAAGAAACCTGAGCACCGAAGAATTGATGCTTTTGAACTGTGGTGGTGAAGACTCTTGAGAGTCCTTTGGACTGCAAGGAGATCCAGCCAGTTCATCCTAATGACCAGTCCTGGGTGTTCATTGGAAGGACTGATGCTGAGGCTGAAACTCCAATACTTTGGCCACCTCACGTGAAGAGTTGACTCATTGGAAAAGATTGTGATGCTGGGAGGGATTGGAGGCAGGAGGAGAAGGGGACGACAGAGGATAAGATGGCTAGATGGCATCACCGACTCGATGCACTTGAGTTTGGGTTAACTCTAGGAGTTGGTGATGGACAGGGAGGCCTGGCGTGCTGCGATTCATGGGGTCGCAAAGAGTCAACACGACTGAGCGACTGAACTGAACTGAACTGATCCTTATCAACCTATCCTTTTATCTTTTTCTTCTTTCTTTTTACTTACCTTTTCAGCTGCTGAAATTCTTTGTTATGTTCCAAACATGCCAGACGAGTTCCAAATTTATTATTTTTACATTTGCTGTCTTCTCAATTTCTGGAGCAAATGGCCTCCACAACTGGGTATTGCAAAAGTGTGGAGAATTCTGACTCAACACTAAGCAAAAGAGAGAGAACCCTCACTTGATTGAGATTAAAATCCTCTATGGGATGTTGAGCTTGATACCGAGTTGAATTATATAGGAAAATAAAGTTACATTTCTAGGACACTTTAGTTTGTGGGCTGACTTCTGTTGCAACAGAAATAATGAATTTCATAGTATTTTAGGTAAAGATGTACATTATTATTTTCTATACTCATTCGGTTCAGAATGTAACTTATCAACTGAACAATGAATTCACTAGTTAACCCACAAGATGCTTAATTGCTAACGATCCATCCTAATTTTGTTCATATCCCTAAAATAAGGATTAGGCAGGTGTATATTTGAAAGGTTACTTCATAAGTAATTCCATGAATTGCTCTAAGTACAGGAAAATAAACTCCTTAAATCATGACAAGTTTTATTTACTCATGCCACTAGAGACTCATGGAAATACAAATCTAAATCTATTCCAGGCAAAAGATTAACAAAGCAAGAGGCTTATCAAATGGATTGAAGACATAAAATAGCCTTTTCTTTGCCTGGCATCAGCTAACTCTATTGCAGGGATATAAGCATGCTGATATTGATATTGTTATTCTGTCAAATAACTGCTCATTGGTATAATTATTACTCTGTATACTACACTATGGATTCCAGTTGCAAAGTACTGGAATTACTCTGTTGGCAAAGTAACGTCTGCCTTTTAATATGCTGCCTAGGTTGGTCATAGATTTTCTTCCAAGGAGCAAGCGTCTTTTAATTTCATGGCTGCAGTCATCATCTGCAATGATTTTGGAGCCCAAAAAAATAGTTTGCCACTGTTTACACTGTTTCCCCATCTATTTGCCATGAAGTGATGGGACCGGACGCCATGATCTTCATTGTCTGAATGTTGAGTTTTAAGCCAACTTTTTCACTCTTCTCTTTCACTTTCATCAAGAGGCTCTTTAGTTCCTCTTCACTTTCTGACATAAGGGTGATGCCATCTGCGTATCTGAGATTATTGATATTTCCCCCAGCAATGTTGATTCTAGCTTGTACTTCATTCAGCCTGGCATTTCTCATGATGTACTCTGCATATAAGTTAAATAAGCAGGGTGACAATATACAGCCTTGATGGACTCCTTTTCCTATTTGGAACCAGTCTGTTGTTCCATGTCCAGTTCTAACTGTTGCTTCCTGACCTGCATACAGATTTCTCAGGAGGCAGGTCAGGTGGTCTGGTGTTCCCATCTCTTTTAAGAATTTTCCAGTTTGTCGTGATCCACACAGTCAAAGGCTTTGGCATAGTCAATTGTTTTTCTGGAACTCTCTTTTTTGATGATCCAACAGATATTGCTAATTTGATCTCTGGTTCCTCTGTCATTTATATTAATACTTGCTAATCCTTATTCACTTTTCTATTATTGAATCTTTCCTCATTGGTTTATAGTATTAAAAACTAAAACACTTTTCTTAATACCAAGCCCTGTTTAGTCAAGACAAGGCAAATCTAAAAACTTCTGCTAACATAAATTATATTCCATACCTTTGGAGTGGAGTTAAGCTTTAAGTACTGCTACAGAAAAGAATCATGAAAAACTAACAGTGTCCTTTAGTAGTTGAAAATCTCAGGAAGATGGACCACATTTAGAGATTCTTGTCTTAATTCCTGACCTTGAAGTCTCTACTTAGATGATGATCTGGTCTATATTACAAATCCTGTCTCTAGGTTTGGATTACCTCAGACCTATTTGTGATGATTTAAAAGAATGTTAAGTTTTTGTTTTCTTTCCTTCAATAGTGGAAGAATATTCTCAAATACAAAATACAAAAAGCTGAAGATTCTTGTGCACTGGGCTGCCACGAACAGTGGGCAGATTGTGCACTGCACGAATCCAAGAACACCATTCACATTGTAACCTATGCAAATACTGCCATCAGTGTAAGACTTGTGCCTCTACAGGAATAAGGCAGCCTTGTTGGTATAGCATCATTAAGAAGGTCAATACACAAGTGTGGACTAAGTACAAGTGACAATGTTGACTCTTTCTTAGTGTAACTCTTTCCTAGTTTTCCATTCCAATCGCTTTTCTCTATTATGAACTTTCTGAGGCATTTTTTTAAAATGTGTGATTTAAAAACAAGGACCTACCATATAGCACAGGGAACTGTATTCAGTATCTTGTAATAACTTACAATGGAAAGGGATCTGGAAAATATAAACACATATAAAACTTTGCTATATACCTGAAACTAACACAACATTGTAAATTAACTATACTTCAATTTTAAAACCAGTTTAAAAAAAAAAAAGGGAATTCAGGGGAAAATTTTTAAATGAATAGTATAACTTTGTCACCGAAGCTCTCTTAAATCCAGAGAGAGGTAAGGAACCAAGATAGCAAAGAAGTATGTCTTAAAAAAACACAAACCAAGGATGTGGTTATTAGCATGTGGAATTCACTAAAATCAGATAGGAAGTCTGCTGAGTTTTTGAGAAATTATTACTGCCTAATAAATTCATGAACCTAAAAGTATGATTTATTTTTTAAAGAATGGTATTGCTTTTTTTGAAGTACGATATTTATTTAAGGTTGTGGTTGGCTCCAAGGAACAGACTCAACCCATGCTAACTCAAGAAAGATTTCTGTTTACAACTCTATCTTCTGGGTATCAAAATCAAGAAATGAAGTACAGACAGGACTCACAGGTTTCAGAAGGAGAAATCAAGTTCTGTTAACAGCAGATTAAAAGATAAGGCTCTAGGAATTCCCTGGGGGTCCAGTGGTTGACTCAGTGCTTTCATTGCCATGGGCCCATGTTCGATCCCTGGTCAGGGATCCCATAGGCCATGTGGTAGGGCCAAAGAAAGAGAAAACAAAGATACAGTTCTGTAAAAATATAAAGTATCTATAAAAGAAAAGTGCCATAAACCAAACTGAAAGACAAGAGATTGAATGGGAGAAGATATTTATAAGAATGCAATAACTGTTGCTGGCAGTGAAAGTCTATACAGCATTTTTGGACTATTTCAGTCACGTTATATAAAATAGATTTCTCCCAGCAATCTTCACTCCAGAAATCCATCCTGCAGGCATACACATGTCAACAAAGGTGGGGGATACAATGTTCATTGCAGCATTGCTTTTAGTAATAAAACAGAGCAGACAACTACAAGTCCACTAGAAGTAGTTATATAAATTGCAGTACATCTCTACTATGGGATGCAAAGCACTGGTTAAAAAGGAAATGAGGGAGAAAAGTTGGCAAGAGGTTGGGAGAAAGGGAGGTATCCTAATCATTAAATGTGTGGTCTTCAGAGTAAGAGAAACTGAGTTTAAACCCTAGACTGGCTATCTATTATGACCTTTGCCAAGTGCTTCAGCTTTCTTCATTTTTAAAGTGGTGATACCATTGGCATCTACTTCACGGAGATAACACTGCAAACAACCAACAAAAGACAATAGCCAATGAGGTTTTCTTTGTAAAAGTGATACGGAGCTACTGCAAGGTGCTTAAACCAGTACTGCAGTTAAGGGAAGCAAACCCCACTGACAGACACACAGGCGTGTAGCAGACACTTGAAAAAAAAAGGAACATGAACACTGAGAATCAGCGACTTGAAAGAAAAAATATCCTTTATGCAACTAAATCAAGCTCTGATCCTGGGGAACATCCTGAAGCACATATTCAACTCACATTTATTAAGCAGCTACTATGTGCTAAGTGTTGGATAAGGAAGGGAATATACTTACCTGAAGGATCAAAGGTTATATATCTTGCAAGATCATGCAGAATTAGGACTCTTTCAGGAACCTATCCCATATCATCTGGAGTAACTGTCCTGCTACTTATACTGTACTGCCAGTTTATGTTGTTGACTTGCCAGTGTCCCTCAACGCTGTAAATTCCTCAAAGGCAGGGGACCTTACCTTTTCTTCATGTCTCTCAAGTCTACAGTGTGAGTGTCTGATATGTTAGTTAGTGTTAATGTTAGTCGTTCTGCCGTGTCCAACCCTTTGTGATCCTATGGACTGTAGCCTACCAGGCTCCTCGGTTCATGGGATTTTCCAGGCAAGCATACTGGAGTGGGTTGCTATTTCTTTCTCCTGGGGATCTTCTCGACCCAGGGATCGAACCCAGGTCTCCTGCATTGTAGGCAGATGCTTTACCATCTGAGCCACCAGGGAAGCCGGGGTCAAATAAGTATTGCTTTAGTTAAGTGAACTGAAGAACAAATGCAAGAATGAATGAATGAAATGTTCTCCCTCTCCATCTTTTTCTGCTTGTCCCTAGGACTTATCTAACATTGTGTAATTTTTACTTATTTTTATTTATTGTCTCTCTCTACTGCTGGAATATAAGCACCATGAGAGAGGGATCTTTGACTTACTTCACTAATGCCTCCCAAGTGCTACAACAGTGTCTTGATTAGGCTTCCCTGGTGGCTCAGACAGTAAAGTGTCTGCCTACAATGTGGGAGACCCGGGTTTGATCCCTG
Organism: Capricornis sumatraensis; assembly: GCF_032405125.1. Taxonomy (NCBI): domain Eukaryota; kingdom Metazoa; phylum Chordata; class Mammalia; order Artiodactyla; family Bovidae; genus Capricornis; species Capricornis sumatraensis. Next base: position 15,750,000 of record NC_091075.1, read on the forward strand.
GATCAGGAAGATCCTCTGGAGAAGGAAATGGCAACCCACTCCAGTACTCTTGCCTGAAAAATCCCATAGATGGAGAAGCCTGGTAGGCTAGTCTATGGGGTCGCCAAGAGTCGGACACGACTGAGTGACTTCACTTTCTATCTTGTTTTAAAGACTGCCAAGGGGAGAATTTCTGAAAGTTTACTTGATAACCTCTCCAAAGTCACCTTATGACAGCCCTCCTTGAAATTAACTGAATCCTTGAGACATACACCTAGTATTGATTATTCTGGATCAACCAGAGCATATTTAGTCATAATCCTTATAAGAGTGTTTAGCAAGAATTTACTGATCATTCTTTTTCTTCATGAGTGTGTACGCTAGCTCTTCTTCATGGGGAGAGAAAAACTAGTGAGTCAGTGGCAACCTCCCAGCATGCCTATTTTTGGTAGTAAGCTGCTGCTACCCTAACCTGATGCAGCCAATCTCTTCAAATCTCTGGCCCATAGGAGTGAACAGATTCTTGATTCTTTGCCTCCCACAATGCATCCAAGGGACATCCAAGTTAACCCCCCACTGCTGGACAAAGCTGATGGGACTAGAAATGGGTTTGTAGCCCAAGGAAATGAATCCCAAGGTCATCCAGAGTACTTTCCTGATATCCTGATGAGAGATTAAGATGCCAGTCATGTACATCCCTGGACATTCAGTTCTAGGAAGGCCTTCAACACTCATTTCTGTGATTTTCCTGAATAAAATGATATACTTCAATTATACCAAAGGCTGGTTCCTAAAAGATATTCTTTTCTTTGTTTATAGCATCTGGTACATTTTATTTTGTCTAATCAAAATAAAACATTTAACTTCATTTATGAAAACAAACTTAGTATGTTTAAAACATTTAAACTGCAAACAGTTCATATGGTCAGTTCAATGGAAGCTCGGACAGGCAAAGTACAATAAACAGAATGAAATATCACACACATGCCTCTGTATAAATCAATATGAAAGGATATCTAAGATATTTCAAATGGAAAAAGCAAGTTACAAAATAAAAAGCACAATGAGCATTCTCTGTTAAACACCTCCTCCAAGCTATTTAGATAGTATTATTATTTTTGCATATATGTTGTTTTTGTAATATAAAAACAGCAAACTTAATGATAATTTCAAACACATTTATTTTCTAAATCACTTTGAGGTTGATTTGTGTCATATAATTTCAACAAACGCAAGGTTTACAGAAAAACTGTGGTAAACAATGTAACTGTCTCCAGGAAAAGTCGTATTTACAAATTGAAGAAAAACTATTTAATTAAATGTAGCTTTTAGAAAAACATTATGCATTACCACCATAAAAAAAAAGATATTCCTAAGAATAGCTCTAGTATCCAGTGAAATCTGAAGAGGTAAACAAAAAATTTTTTTCAGTCATATTCAGAAAATCTAATGTGTTGACTTGCTTGTTGAGTCTTTTCGAGTCTAATCTTTTCGGCTTTGGTGATTAACTACAGAGAAAAAAATCAGAAATTAGAAGGAACTGGATACCTAAAAACAGAAAGATAATTATGACTAGAAAAATCTCACAACTATTAGCTTGAATAAAATATTTTAAAAAGGGGAAGAGGAAAACAAATGAGATAATTAAGCTCAGGTCAAATCAGTTACAGAGAGAACTACCTAAGTTAGAGCTTATTAAATGTAGATATTAAATCTTTGAATTATCTAAGATCCTTGCATTTTAGTTCTAGACTACTAAAATTATTTTCAATTAAAAATAACCAATAATTTGGTTATTATTTGATTAATAAATAACCATAATTCCACCAACGTGGACCTACTATTCAGCACAGGGAATGCTCCTCAGTATTCTGTAATAACCTAAATGGGAAAAGGATCTGAAAAAGAACACATGTATATGTGTAGTAACTGAATCACTTTGCTATACACCTGAAACTAATACAACACTGTTAATCACCAATGTGTCAATATAAAATTAAAAAAAATTTTTTTGACATTTTAGGAGGGTCGAAGACCAATCTTTGTTTCATCATATCCCTTGGGGTTTGAGTATTAAGACACTTTGCTTACAAATTTGAGAAATATTCTAAATAAGGATCTGCTATTAAAAGTACTTATTATTACACTCTTACATAAATAATCAAAAATTTTAAAGAAGGCAAATGAAGTTATGCAGAATAAAGAAGACCATTTAAAGTGCCCCAAAGCGGAGCAGTGTGAAGAGGCGAGAGCGACCCCTGGATCGACTTAAAGCCTGCGCCCCAACTGCATCCCCGTGTCCAGCGCCTACGTCCCACCGCCGCAGCCACCATGCCCAAGAGAAAGGCTGAAGGGGATGCTAAAGGAGATAAAGCCAAGGTGAAGGACGAACCACAGAGAAGATCTGCAAGGTTATCTGCTAAACCTGCTCCTCCAAAGCCAGAGCCCAAGCCTAAAAAGGCCCCTGCAAAGAAGGGAGAGAAGGTACCCAAAGGGAAAAAGGGGAAAGCCGATGCTGGCAAGGACGGGAATAACCCTGCAGGAGATGCCAAAACAGACCAGGCACAGAAAGCTGAAGGTGCTGGAGATGCCAAGTGAAGTGTGTGCATTTTTGATAACTGTGTACTTCTGGTGACTGTACAGTTTGAAATACTATTTTTTATCAAGTTTTATAAAAATGCAGAATTTTGTTTTACTTTTTTTTTTTTTTTTAAGCTATGTTGTTAGCACACGGAACACTTCATTGTTGTTTTTTGGGGGAAGGGCACATCACTAACAGAATGTCTCAGAAGCTGAATTGACATGGGGGGAAAATACCTTTCCCGTCTAGTTTTGAGAGACTTCCTCTTGGTTCCCAGGAAGGAGGGATTCCTTGATGTTGACACACATTAGCCACCTTGGCACAAACGCCTTGTGGTGTGGGAAAACTAAAATTTAGTTTTTATGTCCTCTTCTCCCTCTCCACCTCAGCACAGACTTGACTCCACTAAACCCAGAGACCTGTTGGAACCTGAACCCCGTGCCCCCCCAAAATTGATGACGAGTATGTCAGGCAATCTGGACTTTCTAGTGTCACCGTTGAGATGGTGTCCTTCAAAAGAGCAGCAGTTCCTTTTTTTAGGCTGCGGCTCCTTAGAGTGATACTTCTGCCATTTTCATTTCCATTTCCTGAAAGTCAGGGTCGGCTTGTGAAAAGTTGTTAAACAACATGCTAAATGTGAAATGTCAACCCTCACTCTAAACTTTCCCTGTTCAGAGCATCACATGAAGATTTCATTGGGTTTTTATAGTGGCTTTCTGATTTTGGTAGTCCATTGAAAAAGGGAGTTTGAAAGTTGTATACTGTTAACGATTGTCTGCCCATGTCCTGCCTGAAATACCATGATTGTTTATGAAAAGTATCTTTAATAAAGCTGGATACAGTTAAAAAAATAAATAAATAAATGAAGTGCCCAAAAGCTTTCTTGATAGAAAAACTAAAGTAGCATATTTAGCTTTGGAGGAAATGAAAATCTTATTCTCTTATAAACACAGATTCTAATGACTATTCATTAAAATAGTTTTTTTAAGCTGGTGATAAGTGGTCATTGGCAGGAAGTCACCATTATTTATTTTTCATTTTTTTAATTGTGGTAAGTTTTTAGGAAGTCACTTTCAGATTAAACTAAAAGTAAACTGATCAGTGGAGTCAAAACTTAAGTGTTTAAAACTCACAACCATATGCTTTTCGCAAATTTTATGAATTCTATCTTTTATCTATTTAATAGCTGACCTGTCAGTACTTTATAAAGGAAAGACGAGTTCGGTAAAAACAAGAAAAAATTCAAATGTGCTTTGCAAGCTAAAGAAAAATGAGAAAAGCCTCACTGTGTCTCCAATACCTGTTATCTAATGTTACTAAAATGCTTAATGTGATAAGGGTACACTAGAAAGATTTGGTGGAGGTAGAATGAATGAGACCCCTTATGGCAGGTCTTTCCTTCATCTTACTGACCTTTTGTTACAGGTCTTAATTTATCTGCACTTGATTTTTATGTCAAAATATCATACATAGAAAACAAAGTATCTCTTTATCAATTGTCTTTTAATTCTTTACAAACTGAATAGAGCTTAGAAAACTGTCCCCAGTAGCCCTCTCCTCTACAAAGTGAAAAGAATAACCAGGATTTTCTATTAGTATTTTTCTTTCACTCAAGTATACTACTGTAGAAATGGTAGAATGGCATGTCAGTGAGGCATTTACACTATACTTTTGACTGTTAATATTTTCTAAAACACTTATTTTCCATTACTAACACGCTTGCTTGCTTCCTGTATCCCAGCTACACTGGCCTCCTAGTCTGACAATCTCCCTTCAAGACCTCTGTGCTTTCTGCTGCCTCAGAGTGTCAAGCGGAGCGCCTAAATTCTCCTGGCTTGTCTGCTCACTTCCCTAAGGTCTGCACTACGGTCACCTCTGTAGAGAACTTCCCAAGGAACCTCATCTGATGTACCTCATTATACTTTTGAGTTTTCTGCACAGCACTGGTCATCATCTGACATATATTAACTCTAAGCCTCATGAAAAAAGGAGACCTTGTTACTCATGGCTAGACACTCAGTTCTTAAACAGTGGCTAACACAAACCAATACCAAAAATGTTAATTAAATGAATTAACAAAGTAGTAAACGAATAACCTTCTCTCTTCTGAAGAGCTAGGTCGTGTGGAAACTTTTTTCATTTTATGAAATGAGCAAACTAGTACTTTCACTGCTTTAGCTAGAATTCTATACTCTCAAATGTCTGCCTAACATACAAATCATGCTAAAAGCCTGATCCTATTCATTAACACATGAGAACTCTTCAACTCAATGAGAGAACTGCTCACTGGTTTCAACCCAATTTACAACATTCTCTGTCAGTGTGTATTTCCTTGTCTCAAATTTAATGTATATAGATGGAGTCTTTCTTAAATACGAAACTGCTTTTTTTCTAGTTTTAAAAATATACACAATTTAAATGATATTTTACACCAATTAGAAGGAAAAATATTATTTAACAAAGTGATTTCATTTCAATTGTGAGTTCTGGATTAATGATTTTAACATTTAAGTTAATCAAAGCTTAAGCAGGCTTTGAAATTAACACCTCATAGACCTGAAAGAGTCCTTAAAGAGGAAGGAGGCCTCTCTATCTCAACAAATTCAGTCTGCATTCATGGAAAGAGAATTAACAAAGATCAGTAGAAAACCTCCTCCCAAGTCATTTTAAATTCCAATGAATCCTAGGAGATGCAAGACTGATGAAAAAAACTTGATTTTCCAATTATAAAAAAAAGAATTTTATAAATAGGAACAATTAACAAACTTGGAACATAGGAAGTATGATTTTTCATAAAATAATGCACATACATCTTTTTGGATTTTACTGATTTTTACAGTACACATTTAGAAATTGATAATTATTATATGCCCTATTTTGCTCTAAGCACTTTAAGATGTACTAACTTTCACACGTATAATATTTTTAAAAAGAATAAACAGCTTACTAGCAACAATAAACATCTGATAAATTCTTAAAAGTAAAATTACTGAGAGACTTGCTTTAAATTATTTTTTTCTATAAATTATTTAATGTACTAATTTAAGCTTGTTTATTTCCCCTGTCAGCTATTCTAGAGAAAGAGGAATAAAGCTTACCATTGCTATTGGGAATGATATGCATAGTTTCTCAATCTTATCTGTAGAGACTCATATCTCTAAAAACTACACTCTAAATACACTGTGCTTTCTACCATTAAGACAATCTTTAAATAATCATTTACCACCAAGTTATAAAAGAAAACGGCCAGAAATTTAAATTGCTAAGTATGAACTGGTTTACCTTCTCAGTGCCTCTTTTCTTTTCACGAGGTTGATTAAGTTTGGCCTGCCTATCTACCAAAATCTTCTGCCAATACCTCTGTTCATGGTCACCTTTAAACAAACAAACACAAAAATGCTTATCACTGAACATGAGGATATAAATGAAGAAACACATCCATAGCTTTGTATTTTCAGTAGAACCAGAATAGTTGTCTGAGTTATTTAATGCCTTTTTTGCACATATTAGTGTAAAGAAACCTCCCCCAGTTTCATTTGCCAAACTTGGAAATTATAAAACAGTCACCCTAAAATAAGCATTGTTAAAATAAAAAAAAAAAGAGGAGGTTCTATAAAGTTTTACCAGAAAGAATCTCTAGTTTCCAGCAGTGTTTCTTTTTAATTTCCGAATGTGCAGTTACTACTGCTTGAGCATCCTGAGGAGTTTTAAATCTAGCATGGCATTCTGTATCTCCTTCCAGCAAATCAACATAAACAACTTCTGAGATTGCTCCCAAAGTATCCTGCATTAGAATTTAGAAGGGCTTAAAATAAATAATAAAAACATTTCATTATAATTCTAAAATTATTCCAGTGTAGGATCTATTATAAAATTGAGCCATATATCATTTCAAATTAGGGGTAACTAATTCATTCCAGTTAGCTTCTAAGATATATACAAATGGAGAATTCCTTGGCAGTCTAGTGGTTAGGACTCTTCACTCTCACTTCCAAGGGTACAGGCTCAACTCCTGGTCTGGGAGCTAAGATCCCATAAGCTAATAAGAAAGACACCCAAAACAGACCCCAAACCAAAAACCAAACCACCACCAAAAAGAAGACCTCAAAGCAAATGCTCTTAGAAATGGACTTGGACAAAGCTGAGGACCAATTTAACATCAACTCTAACAACTTTTTTTCATTTAACAGTATCTTTAAAATTGTACTAGATGGGAATGTGGCATAAGGAAAAAAGATCTATAGTACAGAATGTACAAATACTTTCCTCTAACCCTCAAATTTAGAAGAAGGGTTCCATGTCTGGGTGTAGTTAGAGAGTAAAATGAAAAACAAAACTGAAATGGCATTAAGTAAGAAGTTGTGTTTCCACTTACCTGGATAAAATCACTTAGAACTTAAAATATATGCAAACTTTTTATAACCACTTGTGAAAAATGTTTCAAGGAGCACAGAAAGATGTTTGGTTCTCAAGTTGTCTATGGGAATACAGATAGGGCCGGAGTTTTTACTCTGGTAAAACATCTAAGCAACCTCTTAAGAGTCACGTAGCAATGAGAAGTTTTACCTATAAGGCCTGCTGTGAGGGCAAATTAACAAGATTCCTGCATTCCCAAGTCATTTTTTTTTTCACAGCAGGTTCTACAGTGTAAGCAAGGTAATTATGCAGGAATGTTACACTAATTCTTAATTCATCAACTTCCATTCATAAAGCTAAAGTAACTGAAGGTTCCCAACTGAAAGAAAGAAAAAAAAAGCAAGCCCTACCTACCTCAACCCCTTGAGTTTAAACCTAAAATTTCAAGATGCAACTAATTTAGACTATTTATTTATTAAAAGAAATATTTATTTGGCCACACCTCTTGGCTCGTGGGATCTTAGTTCCCCAACCAGGGACTGAACCCAAGTCTTTCACAGTGAGAACTTGGAACTACTAACTACTGGACCACCAGAGGATTCCCTATATTACATTTTGATGTTGAATTTTAAAATTCTGAATTACAGAAAGAACTCAGCAATACCTGGAAATATTACTTCATAAGAAAAGTGCCTTAGTTAATAATAAAGAATAAGTTGTAAAAATCCATGCTTATATATTAATACAAGCCAGGTACTAAGTCTTAATTTATCCAACACTTAAAACACTGCCTATCACAAAATAGACACTTTATAGGCAAATTCAATTTAAAAACTGAAAACTGGAGAGAAATATACTTGCCAATTCTTCCCATTTCTCTATCTAGTTAATGAGTATTTAATTTAAACACAAAGAAGGAAATATAAAGTATTAAGTGATGAAATTTGAATGTGTTTACTGGTAGTAGTGAGAGTTTTGTAACTGATATATTTACTAAATATCCATTATAATGTCAGGCTAATCTCCAGATTTAAAACCCTTCTTAGAATGACAAATTACCCTGGCTATCACATGGGCAATTCACAGACAGCAGTAAGAATCATAGCTCAGTTTTTGTTCCAGCAAAATGTAAGTAATAACCTGGTTAATAGCATTTATTTTATGATTTTGGTGATCAAAAATGAAGAATTTGTAATTGACATAATTATCATTTAGATAATAAAATCTCTGATAAATATAATTAAACCTATTCCAGTTATTCAAAATAACAAACTTTGAGTAATTTTTCTTTGAAAACTGGGGCCATCTGACTAACCACCGCAGCATTTACATCTTCAATTTTTTAATCCTTTTTATTGCAAAGTCTATTTTGCTAACAAATTTTGAAGTGCAAGCTAGTATATCAATTTGGGATTGACCAAATTCCTCATCAATACTGTAGTGAGAGTCTAGATTTACGTGTTAGTGACAGATACAGGATTTTAAGGGATAGGGTTTCAGATAAACAGTGCTTACAGATGGTTACAATGAGCAACTTTAATGGTTACAGAAGTTAAAAAATGTTTACTGGTAACAGTCTATGGGAAACCAAAACAACATACCATATGGTGCTGACCTCAGCTAAGAATTATAAATATACTTGCTATGTTACAGAACACATTACTTAGATTAAAAAGAAAGTGTTTCACTTAAATGGATGGCAAAATTTAAAAGTAAATAGGGTACTCCCACTAAAAAGAGTATGGGAATAACAAATATTGCCATGCTAGTACAAAATGCTGTAGGGGATAAACTCTATAAAATGAAAAAAGAAGACGAGAACTGCAGGGATAGGAACTTAAAGTGTAAACTATAAATTCTGGAGATTGTCAAAATACTTTACACTTTCCTGTAATTGTTTCAAAAATTTTAAAATAATCGGTGTGGACTGAAAATACCAAAAAAACTTTTAGGAATAAAATTTTTAAAGGCTCTTCTTGCCATAAACAACAATCCTGCATTTTTTTCAGGAGAAAATTTCAATTCTCAAGAGGATTCATTAACAGACAAAAATTAAGTCTATGGTAAGTGAAGAATATGTACACTATCCCTTTTGTTTCAAAATAGTTCCGATTTTTTTTTAAGTCACAAAATCTTTTAGGAATTTATTGAAAACTAAAAGCTCTAGTGAAAACAAATTACAAATTCTCTAGTTTGCTCCAAATAAGAAAACAGCAAATAGTTACAGTTTTATTTTAGAAACAATCACAAACCAACTTTAATGTTAGTTCAATCTTTATGAAAGTTTTATCCCTAAGTATTGCTCCAAAATCTAGTTTCTCTGGATTTTTTCTGAAAAACAGAAAAGGTCCCCTGAGAAAACAAATATTGGGAAAAAGCATTTAACTTAATCTCCTCTTTTGCTATAATAACTACAGTAGGATTTCATCCTTTTCCTATATACAACCATTAGGGCACCAATAAAAAGCAGCACAAATTGCTATTTTCCTATAAAGGATTAAACTAAATTCACTATAAATTTGATTCAGTGAGGAATTTCAGGTATCAGAATTTGCTTCAAGTCAGACTTAAAGGGTTATTATGGAATCAAACCCAATAAGCAGTTTACCACGAGAACAAATTCTAATTTAATTTGCCTTATTTTCCATATTCAAAACACTTTCACATGGGGGTTTTTAAGAAGAAAGAGAAACAACTATCATGGGGATTCAAAAGCATCACCTTGACTTGTTTCCTGCCAGGTAAAGGCTCGGTGCTAATGATCTTCACAATCACACCACTCACAAACTGTGGTCCTGCTGCATTAACTTTCTCCTGAGGACCACACTCTTCACTGTTTGCTATTGACGCGAAAAGAAAAAGACCAGAAAAATATCTCTTAATTTAATAATTTAACGCGTATAGGCCTGCTCTAGAGTATCAGTAATGGTCTCCCAGCTTTATTTAAGTAATTTAAACTTACTCATAAGGTCATTATGTTGTAAGTTATACTATTTATTACAGATTACCATAAAGTAAAATACAGAAACTCTTATTACTGTAAATGCAAACTTTTAGCATTAGAACACTTTTAAAATCTTAAAGAAAAAATGTCCCCTTTCACTGAACCAATAACAAATTGTTTTACTCAATAAAGAAATAAACAGGTATAGGTACACCGTTACAATTCAAATGTGGAAATTTATATTTTCAACTTATGGGAATTTAAAATATAAATATCAAAGATCATCTTTGTTTCTACAAAGGCGATGAACTACAGACTAGGCACTCATCACTAATTTTGATTACTAATGAAAACTGTATAGAGAAAATTTATGTGATTAAAAAAGATTCAGTTTAAAATGAGCCCTTCAAATATTTTTAGGTTAAGGATAAATCATATCTGGACAACTTGAGAAATCAGTAATTGCTTTAATAACAACCACTATATAATTGAGTTTCAAAAGCTAAAGTTTATCCTACAATAACTCAGTGTGTTTTAGTATAAGTACAATATAATGTTACAAAAACTATCATATTGATGCTTACTTTTTTCATTTTTCATTCCGGAATTAGTAGGTACTCCATTTGTTTCCATTTCTGATTGTGATTTTATCTGGGATATTGTTTTTTTTAAAGAAGCCATGCTGGCTTTTTGCAGAGCTAAATACTCTTTCTTCAAATCCAACCATTCTGTTCTGTAGTGAAAATAATTGTACTTTTAAACAGTGACAACAGATCATTATATAAAAAGTAAGTCTCAAAATACAGACATTCAGTGACTTACAACCACTCCTTCTCCCAATCTTTCTTTAAACACAGTTAAATTATTTCCTGAGTTCTAAGTCTATCTGGCAAACAAGAAAAGGGGAGTTCCCTCTGTCCCAACATGCAGATTAAATGTTTTATATTTGCTGATTCAATTCTTGAGTATTTTTCAAATATGTGACTGACAAAAATAAAAGCACTGAGTCAACTAACTAGTAACATTTACTAGAAAAGTCAGTTAACTCTGGGTGAAAAATTAAAATTTTAAGATTTGTTAAACTGCTTCCAATTTGAAAGGTAACATTCCTCAGTATTTACTGGAGTCAAAGGAATTTCTAAGAAAAAAAAAACACCCCATGGAAGCAATTTATTTATTTACATACATTTAACGTGTAGAGGTTTCTTCAAACAGCTAGAGCCCCTCCAGATAGAAACACAATGCCTCTCCTGGCTCTGCAGGAGCACTCATTGTTACCCTAATCTGTGCCATCAAACAAGCAGATAGGGGATTTTTTTTTTTTTAAAGAGGAGAATATCTGTGGTAATGGTTTTAGCTGTTAACATTGACATCTGTATACTTCAAAAAAAAAAAAAAAATCCAGACCCACCCAGGACCATACATTCCCTGAGAGCTGATACATTAGAATAACAAAGAGCTCTTGTAATGATTCTCTGAGATAAAAAGGGAAAAGGAATTCAGGGGTTAAGAATAGTATAAATAGAAGTACCCAAAGTCCTTGCCTTTTAACCCTCCAAGAGGAAAACTGGAGTCTTTGGAAACTGTAATCCAGGAAAGTTAAGAAAGAAACTCTCTTTTAAAAGGTATGCCATTTCTTCTACTTATCTTCCACCTCTTGAGAAGATGGACTCCCTTTAACTTTAACATGGTAGTACTTTCTGTGATTTTTGAAATAGTAAGTGCTTCCATGTTTTAGTAGAAGTGAATCCAAATTACGCCACTGCATACAAGATGGCAACTTTTATATAATTTATCGAAGCTAAAAGGGGATCCCCTCTGCTTTAACATGGGGGTACCTGCTGTGTAAAGCAAAAGTAAGTGCTTCCATGTTTCAGTGGAGGTGTCTCCAAGTCAATACTTTAAAAGGACTTATGATCTGGCATTTTACCAAACTGTAGAAACTGGCTATTAATGAAGCTCTGAAAGTAATGAAAATGTAGCAAGTAGTCCTTTTAACGGTGAAATTGTTATTTCCACTTTGCTTAATGTAAGTTTGTCAGGCATTTATTCTGTTCCCAGATTATTTTCTAAATGTACTTTACAGGTTAAGAAAATTCATGTTTTTATTTTTCCCAAGACTGGGCTCCCCACCACTTAAACGTGGATGTACTTGCTTTGTACCTAAAAAAGTAAGTGCTTCCATGTTTTAGTGATGGTAAGTCTTCTTTTTTCATTTTATCTTCAAGAAAATGCAAGGAGTACTTAATTACACTGCTTGTCTTTGGTATATTCAAGATATACCTTTAAATCTATTAAGGAATACCCTCTACTTTAACATGGAGGCACTTGCTGTGACTTCATAAAAAAATAAGTGCTTCCATGTTTTAGTGCGGTGGTTCCTTTTTAAACCTCAACATTTCGCAACTTCTGTGCAGATCATGGCTTCAGGCCATTACTGTTGCTAATATGCAACTCTGTTCAATTCAAATTGGAATTGCACTTTAGCAATGGTGATGGAGTGTGTCATTTGCCAACAATATAATTTGTACCGGTGACTTACTTTGATAGTACTCGTAATGGAATAACCTCTTCTCCCATTTTATGCCTCTCTTTATGTTTTTTCTTATGCTTTCTTTTTGCTTTCAGTAGGGATCCGTCCTTTATATCTCCAGTATCCTTTTCCTCTTCCGTAGAGACTTCTAATTCTAAATTAACAAGAAATAAAGACATGAGTTAAGAAGAAAACTTTCCTTATCTAATCCTAAACATAAAGTCAGAAATACCTTTGCTTTCTTTACAAACTTCTGGAGCTTCTTTTTTAACGTTGTCTTTCTGAGACACTTTCTTAACCTTCGCTTTGGGAGTGAGGCAGTCTGCATCTTCAGAGCCGCTTCTTTTCCTCTTCCCTGCTTTGACTAAAGGTAAGCTGGATCCTTCGGTTTTTTCTCGTTTTTTCTTTTTCTTTGTGGGTTGCTTTTGGGGTTCAGTAACCTCTACTTCCGAGCTCTCAGATGTGGTCCTTGATCTTTTCTTACAGACACTTTCGTTGCTTGCATCCATATTTGACTCCTTGGTCTGGATATTGTCGTCTTTCTTTGTTCGGCCTTTCTTCTTCTTTTTCTTTTTTTTTTCTTCTGTAACAATGTTATTTTAATTACTTATTTTTACTTCATCTATGTTTAATAAAGTATTTAGTAATAACTCACCAGTTACTGTGAGAGCAGGAATGGGCTTGTTTTTCACTGTCTTGGGAAATACACCAGGTTTTCTTGGTGCTTCCTCTGGTGGGTTATTAAGAAACTGAAATGAAATAAGCAAAATTTTGTTACTGTTTAAAACACTTAGTAATTTTCTTTCTCTTTCTTTTAGGTTGTGGACCTACCTCAATAGCTTTTGCAGCTTGTTCTTTTGTTTCAAATTCCACGAAGGCAAATCCCTTTGGGTCCCCAGTAGACTTATAATGTGGTATACTTATATAAACAACACTGCCACATTTCCCAAATACTCTCTCAATCCAGCTGTGGTTAACATTTTTGGGAAGCAGTTCCTATGATAAATTAGTAATAATAAATAAAGTGTTAAAAACTTAACTGAAAATAAAGCTTTATTTAAATTGAATACTACAATGTTTCTGTTGAGACAACAGTTTCGAGCTTTTCCTGAAAAATGGCTTACCACATACACAGTCCGCTCATCCTCATCCTTTGGTCTTTCACCCAGTGGCTTTTTCCTCCTGATTCTGGTGCCTTCTAAATCCAGCTTTAAAACAGTACATAAAGTCAATACTAATTAACAGTATCATGTGACACGTAATATATGTAACGATTCTTACCTCTACAACAGCAGAACTTTTTAGTGCTCTGGCTATTAACTTTCCGTCCGTGGTCAATTTTTTCATTTTGTTGAATGACACAAGAAGTGATATATCAACATCTAATGAAAACATAAGTTTAAAAAAGATTCAAAAACGTTTTCAACTGTGTATATTGTACATTATATGCAGCATATATGGATTAGAAATAGATACAGCTCTTAAAACTGGCATAATACACTGAAGGAAACTTACATCCATCTCTAGATTTTTCTATCTGCTCTCGAAGAAATCTATCCTTGTGGAGATTTGCATCTCCAAACCAGAAGTCCACTTGCTTCACAATATCTGCAAGCACCTGTTTGACTCTAGACCGTTTCTTTTTCTCTACTTCTTTTTTCTTTTCTATGCTTTCTTCCATTGCCTTTTCTTTATTTCCACTTTCAGTTTCCATTTCTGTCAAATAGGAAGAAAAGGTAAATATTAAGTATAATTAGTGACCAAAAAATACTTAATTTAGCTTTTATCTGAAGGGAAATGGGCTCAAATATCTCTACCAGGGAAACAATTTCACTATTAGCTGCGGAAACATAGATTTTGCCTGTTTCTTATAAAATTTATCTCTTAACGTTAACAGCATTTTTTTCATACGTTCTAGTACAGAATGATATACTGACATGTTCATTTCACAACCTCCAATGAGAGAAAAACACTTTATTTTTAAAAATGTTCTTTACTTGCTGACAAGACTGCAAAGTTCTGGACAAACAACTATCTCCCTGTCTTCTCTACTGCACTTAAAACCTTACTAATTTGTTTATTATCCTAAAGAATTATTTCTTGGTTTTGCTCACTGGTACATTCCCATTTCTTGGTATATAGTAATACAAAAATCTGTTGAATGGTGTCATCTTAGTTGATACACTAAACTTAAATACACACAAAAATGAGTAAGCAAAGAACTAACAGGAGGCCTGGGGTGATACTAAGACAAATGGCAAGTTTCATCTGTCTTCTCTGGTGTACTGGGGTCGGAGATGCTATTAGTTGGTATGCATGCAGGCCTTGAGGCTGTGACCAGCATGATAGAATAGATTGGTGGGCTTTTGGGTATCAAGGTGACCAAAACACCATACTAATCTTAGAGAAGGGCAGGGGGGGGAGCAGTGTATGTGGGTTAATTGCTGTATTTTGGGAAGACTGGGACTAGGTCTCCAGATGAGATGAAGATTCTGCCCCTACTCTATCTTCTGTCTTATATCCTTTAAAGCTCAGTAAACAGTTATTAGATTAAAGCCTATTTGTGTCTCCTGAGTCTGACTGTCAGCTATAATCTGAAAGTGCAGCAGGGATGCTGCAGATAGAAACAGAATTTATTCCAAAGTGACATTCAGGAGGAGGGTACGAAGCCATGAATGCATTTCACTTCAAACCTCCAACTAAATGTGCATTCTCATCAAAGGAAGAGTATTTTGGCATTTTAAAAACAGGCTTCTGTTGATCGGGTAACTACTAATTTCTAAAACATAGGTAATTATTTAGATGATGCTAGCCTAACTCATAAAATGGAAGTACATGCCAAAATTAATCATTAGAAAAATAATCAGGTGCTGCATAACCATTTATTTCTCATCTCCCACTCTCACTTCAACCCATCCTGTCAGGCTTTCCTTTCCATCATTCTAATGAAACTGAAAACTAGGATCCCCACTGTCTACCAGGCCTCTCAGGAGCATTTACAGTTGCTAACTCCCTCACTGAAAACATTTTCCTCATTTGGCCTCCATGAGTTGTCTTCTCCATTTCCTTTTCTGGACCCTCTGACTCTGCTCTGCCTTTCCATGATGCCCTTCAGTCCTGGGCTCCCTTAATCTACACACATGACCTTCCAGAGGGCCTCTGGCATTAAGCTCCATGGCTCTCTATGCTGATGTTTCACAAACCTGTCTTCTCCACTCGTGACTTACCCCATTACCTCCCCATTCCAACACGCAAATACCCACCTGACCTCTTCACTTATTCATCTGAAGCATATCTCAAGCTTAAACTGAACTCTCAAATTTTAGCAAACCACGTTTTTTGCCTTGTTTTTCCCATCTCAGAAAATACCAGTGAAAATTGCTGAGAGGGCACAAACACTGAAATCCTTAATTTCTTCCTCACACCCCACAGCCAATTCATTAGCATTTCTGTTAGCTCTAGCTTTTCAAAATTCATATGACTCCTCATTTCTTCATCACAACCACCTGTTTCAAGCTATCATGGGTATCTTGCCTGCAGTTTAAACACATCCTCACATTTACTTGCTTCTACTCCTCTTCCATTATCAATTCTCCAGATAGCAGCCAGAGTGATCATTTAAATATATAAATAAAATGTCAATTTCTTGAACAAAATCCTCCAAAGGTTTCTTATCCCAGTCAGAATAAAATAAAAAATCCTTATTGTGGCCTATAAGTCCTATTAGATCTGGCCTGGGGATTTCGCTCTAACTTCATTACAACCTCAACACACCATCGTTCTGTTCCTTGAACAGTCTAATGCATTCCCATTCTTTTGCTCCTGCTGTTTCCCAGGTTTCCTGTCACACCTGCAGGGATTACTTCCTTGTTCACCCAGGCCTCTGCAAATGTCACTTTCTCAAAGAGGCTTTCTCTTTCACCAAATCTAAAATATCCCTTCCCTGCCAACCATAACCCTACCCTCCCTCACTCACCACTTTCTATACTTATATGCTCTTATTCCTACCTGGAATTATAATTTTATTGCCTGCTTCATTACAATTTAAACACTACGAAGGCAGAGACTTCAGCTTGATCACAACCTTGGCATTTATTGTATAGTTAAGTAATATAACTAACAGCATCTAATAAATTGTCAAGTATTGAGCATTTCAAGTTATTTTGTAAGGCGGTAGAATTATAAACAAAATACAAATGTAGGCTATGATCGTCACTACAGAATTCACTACTAACTCTTTCATCTGAAAAATCTATAAAGGGCAGATTACCACTTCTCCTGGTGGCTCAGAGGTTAAAGCATCTGCCTGGAATGCGGGAGACCTGGGTTCGATCCCTGGGTCGGGAAGATCCCCTGGAGAAGGAAATGGCAACCCACTCCAGCACTCTTGCCTGGAGAATCGCATGGAGGGAGGACCCTGATAAGCTACAGTCCAAGGGGTTGCAAAGAGTCGGACAAGACTGAGCGACTTCACACACACCACTTCTCCATTTGTTTTCATCGTCAAAGCCACCGTCTAAGGAGATAGTGGGCAAAACTGCATAAGCACAAAAAGCCACAAATCTCCCAGAAATCAGACTTTTCCCAGCATTCTCTTCTCAGCCCTGATACTCTCCTTCCTTTCTCATATATAAATATATATATATATATATTTTGTGGCCTGGAGAATTAAGTTCAGAAAATCTTGCCCCATGTGAATAACACTCTGCAATTTTCAATCTTAAAAATCTGTAGAGAATCAAATATACCTTCATTTTCGAGTACAGATATGGATTAAACAGGAAATAAGCTATGGTACAAGTTCTCTTCCCTACACATTGGTTGCAGAAGATCAGGAAGTTACATGATAGTCATAGTTTACTTTTTCAATGTCCTATGATAACAAATAGGTATACTGTCATTCCATACATTCCAAATCAAAGTTCTTATCTTTCTTAGCAATGTCTGTTCTGCTGTTCTTCTCACCACCCTCATTTTATTTAAGGTTGACATATTCTACTTAGTTAACCAGTCGAGCTATTTACTAGCTGTATGGATTTGGGGCAAGTTAACTCAACTTTCTACGATCTACAAAGTGGAATAAAATTTATACTGACATACTAGGGTTATTTTAAAAATTAATCAAAATGGATAAAGCACTTTCCATTGCTGCTATACAGCACACAGTCAACAATATCTAACTGTTATTTATTATCATTTTATCATTTACCGATCTGTCATTAACCCCTATCAATGTAACCTTTGGAATGGCTCTTATCTTCATCCAGTGTTTTCCACAACTACTGTTATAATAACATGGAAATAGTTTATAAATTGTTTGAGAAGTCCTCCATCCTTCACAGAAGCTGTGTAACTTGTCTAAACACAGGTCTAATTTTGTGACTCTAATGCTAAAACTTTCAACAATAATAATTCTTTAGCATCTTTTGGTAACACAGCATATATTTTTAAAAAATTGTTAAATGAATCAACTAGTTTCATAGGGTTTAAACAAAGAATAAAAGTTACTGTGTAACACCAGTTACTTTACACACCTTGTTTTAAATCCTCATAATCCCTCTAGGTTATTTCTCTTAACTTTTTACAAAGGCTCAAAGGTTAAGTGACCTGGCTAAAGCTAGCTAGGTAAGTAAGCTCAGGTATGTTTAACTTTCACACTGCCTACGTTTTAGTAGAACCTCTTGCAACCTCTTACCATGTAGTCTATGTTTTGACTCAGAAATCCTTTTTTTAAATTGTTTTTTTTTTTTTACAATGTTGTGTTGGTTTCTGCTGTACAACAACGCGAATCAGCCATCTGTGTGTTCGTGCTAAGTCGCTTCAGCAGTGTCTGAGTCTTTGTGATCCCATGGACTGCAGCCATCCAGGCTCTCTGTCCAAGGAATTCTCCAGGCAAGAATACTGGAGTGGGTTGCCATGCCCTCCTCCAGGGGATCTTCCTGACTCAGGGATCTAACATTGCATCTTACATCGCCTGCAATGGGAGGCAAGATTTTTTTAACAGTAGCGCCACCATCAGTCATAAACATACATATATCCCCTCACTCTTGAGCCTCCCTCCCCTTTCTCCATCCCACTCCTCTAGGTCATCACAGAGCACCAGACTGGGCTCCCTGTGTCATACAGCAACTTCTCACCAGCTATCCATTTTACACACGGTAGTGTGTATCTGTTGATGCTACCTTCTCCATTCATTCACTCTCTCCCTCCCCACCCCAGCTGTGTCCACAAGTCCATCTCTCCTGGCTCAGAAATTCTTACCCTGAAATCCATGGAATTTGGGATGGATTTCAAAAATTACTGTAAATCCCACGAAATTTTCAAAGGTAAATTTTAAAGAAAGGTGAAGCCATGACTTTTCTACATTTATAAAATGAACATGTCAATCATTTTAAGTAATTAACCAGGGAACTAGTTAAGTGCTAAAAACCAGTTCAAAGGTGAACTCAAAAACTAGACAAGCACAAACACAAGCAAGCAAAAATATTGAAATGAACTTGTTAACAGATGTAACACTAATCAGGGCAATAACTCTTAAGACTTATTTCAATTATAACTTACATAATTGTAACATAGCTCAATGACAATGAAAAGCAGAGGTAAGCTGGAAAAGTAAGCTAGACACCTCTTTTTTTTTGGCTATTTCAACGTCTTTCACAATTTTTCTTTAAAAGGTTATAGAAAATATTTAGAGATGTATATGTATTTTCCTGGGAGGCTCATCCATATCTTTTAAATCACGTTTTAAAAGGAAATGGTGTGTCAAAAAGGTTAAGAACTATAGTTCTAGTCACATCTTACTATCCAGCGTTGCCTACTTTCTTGTCTCTGTGCCTCTGCTTTAAAAGCTTCTCATCTTCCTTGTCTTATCAAGTCCTATTCAATTTTCAAGGCCCAGGTTAAACGGCATCTTACTCTTTCTAGCTTTCTGCTAGCACATTTCCCCTAAACAACCGCCTCATCTGTTTCCCTTTTAAGTATGTCTATTAACGCACTCAATAATACACTGTATTTTTTCTTCCTTCCATAACTGGATGTTCAGCTCTCTGAATGATAGAGACAAAAGTTCTGAAAAAGGAAATGACTTAATTTAAAAATACAAGTCCACATTCGCTATCTTTGGCCACCAAAACTCGAATCTGAGAAGAAAAGCAATTCCCCTTTTGACTACTGCCCCTTTAGGTACCCGTCCTTCCTCAAGGAAGCCGTCAAACGCGGGACTACCCCAAACCTCCCAAAACCGGACGGCAAGCGCCCCCAATCACTAGAAAACTGGAACTGCAAGGGCTGCCGAAGGAGTCTTGCGCGTGCGCACAGAGAACCAGGACACTAGGGCAATCTAACTGATGGGTTGGTGGGAGGGGGCGGGATGAGAAGGACCAGAGATGACAGAAAAGACCGACATAGAAAAAGACTGAGAGTAATTTAGATCTCACCCAACCTGGGCTTCCCTAGAGGCCACTTAGAACTTACTCTGTCCAATTCCCAAAATACAGGGCCAGAGACTGCGTTCTTCAGTCCTTCGCGTCCCCCGAACCTTATAGTCGTGGTTATTTTAGCGTCACATGAGCGACAATTCTTCCGAACGCCTTGGAAAAGATGGGCCCGGAGGTTGTGCGACCGTCGTTTACGTCACAGGCGTAGGCCCGCTCAGCGTGGGGGCGGGACATCGGAGAACGCAGTCGCCACAGAGGCTAGCAGCCAAAGAGGAAGTTGATTGGCAGTTTGAAAACGGCCGTTCTGGTCCGGAGCCGTGGTGGGCGGGCTAAATAGTGGGGTTTGATCTGGTGCGGTCGCGAGTCGATGATGTCACGGCTTTTCGCGGGAGAAGTTCGAAAGTGGGTTTTGTGCAATGAGCAAGTTAAAAGAGCTGTTTCCCCTCGGGAGTTTCTGGGGATTGAGGGTAGATAGGCTGGAGTTTTGAGATCGAGGTGCTGTCACTGATTTTGATGCGACGGGCGAAGGAGTTTGCTCCGCCAGACGGGGTTCGGTAACGAAACTGTGTGGAGATAAGGTTGGTTCACGGCTTGGCTCAGCAACCTGTAAATAATTAGTGCTTCGTCTTTACCACCTTCCCCCAACTCCTGCTGGGCAGTTCCGGTATCCGTGTGAGAACCCGGGATGGTTTTGCTGTTTATTTTTAGGACTGACAAAGGGTCACGTCTTCATTGTCATCTGGTTACACACGATAGTGATAATTAGAACGTTGGCAAATGAAATGTGAGCATCTTTTGGTTGTCTGGACTGGACCGTTTCTTAAAAGGCTATTGGGCTCGTGATTCTTAAATTTTTAAATCTGTGAACCACTTAGGGATTCGAAAGATCCTGATTGTTCCAAAAGAAAAGGACCAAAAACATCTCATCGTACTTAGCAAGAGCAGGTCATATTTTAGTGATAACACCGAATTTTATACATAAATCTAAAAAACAGCACAATAATGTGTGTGTGAAGATATGTATGTATTTCTGTACTAAATTATCACAAAACATCTAATCTCTCCCCTTTTTTTGAAGTGTAATCCTTTAAAGTAATCTACCACTTAACAAGAGTTTGTACCGTCTCAATACCTTTTACATTGCAAAGCCCTCAAGTAATATTTCTAATTTAGGAAAACAATGGGGGAATTTATTTTGCAGTTGGTAGACAGCATATAAGTAATCCTAAAGAAGTAAATACTGGATTTCTAACCTGTAAATTGTGATGGTAATAACTTTTCAGGATTATGAGACTGATAAATATTATGTGTAAAGAATCCAGTCCCATTCTTGCCTGTTACAGTAGGTTTTCCAGTCACATAATGTAGTTTTTGTGAATGGGAACACCAGAATTTAGACTACTTAGTTTTGAATTCTGAATCTGCCATTTATTTACTTCATGATCTTAGGCAAATTACATACCTATGTACCTCACTTCCTGTTTTTGTAAAATGAATATAAAAAATAGTATCTGTACTATAAGGTGTAAAATTTAAAGCATTTTAACAGTGTTCTAGCATATAATTTACACTGAATAAATAATAACTGTTATTAAAGGGATCTAATGTTAACTGCTACATGCCAAGCATTGTGTTGACACTATGTAGTCTTAACTACATATATAGGATGTCTAACCCATTCAGTGGCTAGAAGAAAGTTGCTGTTCAAGCAGCAGTCAACGATGTGTTTCTTTGGACCTCTGTTATCTTCTTGGCATTCACTAGGCATCTGTCAATCCTGTTAGCTGGAGGGGAGCGATTAGGATATGGAGTTATATTTCTGAAAGGCAGTGCCTCTGTAGGTCTGGCCCTGTGCTGTGAACTATATCATGGGACAAGTATTCATATCTCATTTGTGTACCGTTTGCCCTGCCCTTTCTCCATTTAGCAGCCAGAGCAATCTTTGTAAAACCCAAGTCAGATTATGTTAACTTATTCTTGAAATTCTGCCTTGGCCTCCTACTGTCTTTTTAAAAAGTCCGAACAACTTAGCATAAAATAGAATGCCCTTCGCATCCTGTTATTGCTCACTTTTTCAGACTTATCTCTCACAACTCACTATCTTACACTTGATTATAAACTAGAGTTCTTTGATTATGCCTTCCACAGCTTTTTTGTACATGTTATTCTTATTTGGAAATACCCTCCTTGGGATTTTTCCTTGGTTAATGATTATTTCGGTTTACAGTGTATGCATTATGTCTTTCAGGAAACCTTGCTTGATGCCCTAGACTGAGTTGGGTGCCCCTCCAGTGCTTTTCCTTCCATATTTTTTGTAATTACTGTTTATTACCCTGCTATACTGAAATTCCTTGAGACTAGGAGTAGTATTTTGTTCATTTTAGTATCTTGGCCTAGCGCTGTGTACACACAGTACATAGCACACAGTAAGTAGTAAATATATATGATTTATAAATAACATGTAGGTGGCCTATTTTTGTACATTTTATACATATAAAGGATGAATTTAATCCAGAATTGCAAATTATTGCTTTATTGAATACCTGTAGGTTTCAAACTTGAGTGTGTATCACTGTCACCTGCAGTGCTTTTTAAATTACAGGTACTGGACCCCAATGCCAGCCTTTATGATTTAATAGCTCAAGACTCAAGAATTTGAATTTCTAACTAGCTCCCAGGTGTTGCTAGTGCTATTGGCCCAGGGATCTAAGGCAGTGGTTACAAATAATAATACTTTTCTTTGGCATCTCTATTTACTTCAGTTCATTGTCAGTGATATTAGATTTCCAGATTTGCCCACAATAACAGTTTTATCCAATAGCATGGGATAAATATAGTACTCATTGCAATTATATTGAAAAAGTTTTTCCTTGGAGAGTGTATTATAATGTATATTTGGTTTTAGATACTATGTTACATTGACTTTGAAAATGTAAAAGGAAAAATTTGAAATGCAAGGGGGCCATCTTGTGGTGATCATAGCAATTCAGAGAATTTTAAAATTGAAGCTCTTAGAGAAACCAAGCTTCTGGGGCAGGGAGAGAATCCATTTTCTGATATATATTATGGCACCTGGAAAAATGTCTGCAGCCTTCTCATCTGTGGGTTGGTTTTTTTTCTTTTGGCTTACCCTGGAAGCTTGTGGAATCTTAGTTCCCTGACCAGTGATTGATGCCAGCCCTTTGCAGTGAAAGCACAGAGTGCAAACCACTGGACTGCCAGGGAATTCCCTACATGTGTGTTTCCCTTGGTGATTACATAGTCTCAACACTTAAACACCCCTCCCTGGTCAAGAGTTTGTGGGGAAAAATTGTAGTTGATACTTATTCTGTTCATCAGGGTTGAATATTTGTCATTTTTCATTTTAGGTGCTATAAATAGTTGAATGACTACTGATTATTTTCTGCACCTGAACCTAATTTCAGAAGAAATAATGGAAAGCCAAGAATTTATTGTAAGTCTTATTTGTTTTCACTGTTTCCTTTTTCCTTCCTTCCTTTCATGTTTCACAAATGATTTGCCAGATTTAGCTAAAAAACCTAAAATAAATTTTTAAAAAACCCCAAACCTGGGACTTTCCTGGTGATCCAATGGCTAAGACTCCTTGCTCCCAAAGCAAGGAGTCCAGGTTTGATCCCTAGTCAGGGAAACAGATCCCACGTGTTGCCGTTAAAAGTTCACATGCCACAGTGAAGGATTCTGCATGCCGCAGTGAGGATAGAAGATCCCACATGCTGCAACTAAGACCTAGTGCAACCAAAGAAAAACGAAAAACAAAAACCCAAACGTAAAATAGGACACTGTGTTAAATTTGAATTTCAGATAAACAGTGAATAATTTTTTAGTATGAGTATGCGTCTCTTAAATATTGCCCTGTATTCTCTCTGGCAACCCTAGAGTTCACATCGGTCGTGTCCGACTCTTGGCGACCGCATGGACTGTAGCCTACCAGGCTCCTCTGTCCATGGGATTTTCTGGGCAATAGTGCTGGAGTGGACTGCCATTTCCTTCTCCAGTCACATTGGTTATGCAAAGTTCTTTGGAACAAATTGTTCGGAAGCTTGGAACCAGGGCATAATTTCTTTCTCTCGAAAGACTGGCACTTCTATTCTATCTAGATTAATGGTTCTTAACCTGTTTGGTGTCAGGACCCTTTTATACTCTCACCTCTCCTTTCTCACCTCCATTGTCTTTAATGACCAGGTTTCTTTCTTCCTTTTCTTTTAAATTGATGTTTCATTGTTATGATATCTGTGCTTTTATTTTAATAAATAAAAGATCCTTGTGATGTCTTACATATTTTTTGTATAAAGGAAGGGTATAAAAATACATATAACATTTAATACGTATAAGTAGAAACCATTTCTTTCCTTTATACTTTTGGAAATAAGGTACTATATACTCATCAAAAGATGAAGAAGTCAAAAGTGTGGCAAGATGGAATTCTGAAGATCACTCACTTAGGAAACAAAGTAAGTGCAAAACAGTGGACTAAGGAGTCTAAAAGTTGGGTTCTTTTGATTGAATATTAAGAAAAGTCTGTAGATAAAACCTTAGATATATCCATAAGCTGATATGATGTGAAAACAGAAGTTGTCAAATTATTCCTATATCACAGTGATTAATTTGTGGATTATAAAAGTCAGTTAATACTATTTAATTTCCTTTGATTTTTTAAAAAATCAGATTTTATATGAAACTTTTTAGGAATTTTGGCACTTTTTTTTTCATTGCAGTAGTAAGAGTTTAACTATACCAAAAAAACTACTATAAAATATATTTATACCACAGTAATGCTCACAGTGTAATGGTACCTATAGAGTTGACATATTTTGGAAAAGCTGCCAATTTCTGAAATTATCTGTAGGATTCTTTTCTTCTGTTTTTGGATTTACTTCATTATTTTCTGATATCCTATCAAGTTTTGAGAGAACTGTTTACTAGGATAAATCTTTGACCCTACTAGATATAGTGATCCTTCTATGGGTTTTTTTTCCCACCCTGATTATCATTATCTTCATCTGTCAAATTTAAATGTTCTACTCTTATCCGTTCTCATGACCTTATTTAATACCCTTGTCTCCTCATTCATCATATCACCTCTTCTTCGTTTGACTTGTGTGACACCACACTCCCCTAATGTTGCTTACTGTCCACTTCTAAGTATTTTCTGCTGGCTAATTGTCTTCCCATGATTAAAATTTTTACTCAGGACTCAGGCCTTCATGCTTTTGTAGAGATATATAAAGATACATAAATTATCTCTTTCTCTATGGAGGAGAGGGAGATTTATTGGAAGGAATTGTGTAATGTGATTGTGGAGGCTGACAAGTTCCAACATTTGTAGTTGGCAAGCTGGAGACCCATGAGAACTAATAATGTGGTTTTAGTGTTTATGCCAACAGGCCTGACACCCAAGAACAGCCATTATTTCAGTTTGAGTTATAAGTAAGGAAAAAACTGATGTCTTAGTTCAGAGAGAGGCAAGAGTTTTCTCTTACTTGGCCTTTTTGTTCTATATAGGCCTTCCACTGAAGGGATGAGGGACAGCAATCTACTGTAGTCATTTATTTTATTGAGGTATATTTCTGACATGTCATTATTTTAGTTTCAAGCGTACAACTTAATGATTTGATATGTGTATACATTGCAGAATGATCACAGTAAGTCTATTTCCCATCCGTCACCATCCATAGTTAGAAAAATTCTTTTTCTTTTCCTTGTGATGAGGACTTTTAAGATTTACTCTCAGCAAATAAACAATTGTTGTTTTTTAGTTGCTGAGTTGTGTCTCTTTGTGATCCCATGGACTATAGCCTTCCAGGCTCCTCTGTCTATGGGATTTTCCAGGCAAGAATACTGGAGTGGGTTGCCATTTCCTTTTCCAGAGGATCTTCTCAACCCAGGGTTTGAACCTACATCTGTTGTATATTTTGGACTTCCCAGGTGGCTCAGTGGCAAAGAATCCACCTGCCAATGCCGGAGATGTGGGTTCTATTGTTTCTCTTAATATTACCAAATTTAAAAGAAGAACTTTATTACAGATGAGTTGATAACATATTAGACACGTTGGCAAGATTGTATCCTCCTGAATGAAGCCAGCAGTTAAAGATCTCCATCTTCCCTCCTTTAATACATATCTATCACTCTGAAATTATCAGTAAAAGAAACTTTTTAATATAGAAAGACTACTTGTAAGAAAACAAACCTCTTAAGGAGGTACCAAGCACATTTAAAACATGCAGTGAATAGTAACTATTGTTATAGATTTTGTCTTCAAGGGACTTTTATCTAATTTTTATCTAAGAGCCTAATAATTAAAATATGTACAGAGATACGCTTAAGGTTTTATGAGATTATAAATGAGAGATGTTAAAATTTGACTCTGGTTCAAAGAAATCTTTCTGGATGAAGAGTATTCTTTTGAGTATTTGTTTCGTTTTGTACACAATTGATAGGTTTGAGGGAAGGAAGCCAGGATGGTGTCTTGGCTGTAACAATGTCGAGGTGTAGCACAGTGTGAAACACTCCTGGGAACTAGAAACAATTGACTGTGGCTGGAATAATGGTCCATGTTGGAAAACTGTAGAAGATACAGCTAAAGACGTGGGCAGGAGGCGTATTATAAAGGACTTTGTGTGCTCAGTCTGAGGTGCCAGTGAAGATTTAGGAGCAGAAGAATGATGTAATTGTGTTTCTGTTTTTAGAAAGATCCCTTTGGCAGCTATGTCTAATATACCTTTTAAGTGACTTAGGATGAAAGATTGGATTTAGAAAGACTTATAATAAAGAGGTTGTAGAATAATATAGACAAAACATAATGGGGCTCTGACCATGCAGGCGTTAGCATTGACAATGGAGAGAAATGGTAATGGAGAGAAATGGTAATAGAGAGAAACTGAAAATACAGAATCTGAAGGTCTTGGATATGAAGGAGAGGAGAATCCAGAGTGACTTTTAGGTTTCTGTATTATGTTTATGGTACTGAGTAAGATAGGATCTCTGAAAAAGAAAAGCACATTTAGAGGGAACAATGAAGATTCTGAGTTTCATTTTGAAACTATTTCATCGATTAGGCTAAAGCCTTTGACTGTATGGATCATAACAAACTGTGGAAAGCTCTTAAAGAAATGGGAATATAGACCGTCTTACCTGTCTCCTGAGAAACCTGTTTGTGGGTCAAGAAGCAACAGTTAGAACCCAGTATGGGACAACTGATTGATTCAAGATTGAGGACGGAGTACGACAGGGCTGTCTGCTGTCACCCTGTTTATTTAATCTACACGCTGAGCACATCATGAGAAATGCCGGGCTGGATGAGTTACAAGCTGGAATTAAAGACAGGCGGGAGAAACAGCAACAACCTCAGATATGTGGATGATACCGTTCTAACCGGCAGAAAGGGAAGAGGAACTAAAGAGCCTCTTGATGAGGGCGAAAGAGGAGAGTGAAAGACTTGGCTTAAAACTATTAAAAAGACTAAGATCATGGCATCCGGCCTCATTACTGCATGGCAAATAGAAGAGGAAAAGGTGGAAATAGTGACAGATTTTCTCTTCTTGGGCTTCAAAATCACTGCAGATGGTGACTGCAGCCATGAAATCAGAAGACGATTGCTTTTCAGCAGGAAAGCTATGACAAACCTAGACAACGTGGAAAAGCAGAGACATTACTCTGCTGACAAAAGTCCTTATAGTCAAGGCTGTGGTCTTCCCAGTGGCCACATAAAATTGTACGGTTGTGAGAGCTGGACCATGAAGAAGACAGAGCACCAAAGAATTGATGCTTTTGAACTGTGGTGCTGGAGAAGACTCCTGAAAGTACCCTGGACAGCAAGGAGGTCAAATCAGTTAGGGAAATCAACCCTGAATACTCGTTGGAAGGGCTTATGCTAAAGCTCCAGTATTTTGGTTACCTGATGCAAACAGTTGACTCATTGGAAGAGTCTCTGATGCTGGGAAGATTGAAAGCAGAAGAAGAAGAGGGCGTCAGAGGATGAGATGGCTGGATGGCATCACTGATGCAATGGACATGAACTTGGCAAACTTCGAGAGATGGTGAGGGACAGGGAGGCCTGGCTTGGTGTAGTCCATGGGTTCGCAAAGAGTCACACATGACTGAGCGACTGAACAGAGAACAGCATGGCTAGAGAGCTAGAGAGACACAGGAGAAAGCCAGAAAATGATCATCACCTTAGTTTCCTTTTTCTCCCATATCCTGCACATTCAGTAACTTTTACTTTTTATGCCTCAAACAATTGTCTTATCCCATTGCTGAGGACTTATTTCAAGTTCTAATCATCTCCTTGATCCTTCATATCACACCATTACAATAAGCTCTTTACTGGTACTGTTTCCTGATTTGCCTCCTGTAACTTACTCCAATTCGGTTTTCTCTCCAGTTTCATTCTAAGATTCTCCTGGTAGGGATTAATTTCTTGAATTTATGAGTATGCCTTTGCTTTTTTACACACACTGAATGGATGATTAGTAAACATTTGAGACAGATGCACTTTATAATCCAAGTTTACAAAGTGGGTAATCCTTTAAGACATGATTTATTTATATAACAACTTTTTATTTGCTTTGAAGATATTTAAGAAAAGTAGAATTATGTTGTGTCCTTTTTTTTAAACATTGTTAATATTTGTTTTGTTTTAATATAGGCAATTTTATATGATGACAAAGGAGGATGTTTGGAGAGTTTATTTCTTAAGTGCCCTGAGGTATTTTAATATATCTTATATTTAAGCTATTGTTAAAAAATCTTTTACTTCTTTTGTGAATATTGTTAAATAGTATAGTAATGGCACTAATGTTAGTAATTATAGATAGTATTTATTGAACATTTATTATTAGCTAGACTCTGCTAAAGGCTTTTAGATATTATTTAATCTTTATTCAGCCCTGTGATTTTTATAGACCAAGAGTATAGTACTGAAAGATTAAATAATTTGCCCATGTTTATAGAGTTAAAGTGGTAAGGCTAGGATTTGAGCTAAGAAAGTTATTCTAACTCTGTTATGTGGTTTTGATAATCAGAGAACTACAGTGGGATATATTTTGTGAAATTCTTATTTGAAATATTTTCTCAAATATTCATGTTTTTTCTCTGGAGAAGGAAGAAAAGGGAACCAAAAGAATATTTTAGTATAAACAATAAGGACAGTAGAAGTTATTTGTTCTGGATTTATTTCCCACTTTCACATACTTCCTAGCTAACCTAACCTCTTTGTGTTTGCCCTATCTGCTATAAAATGAGGACCATGGACATATTCTACTTGATTGGTCAGAAAATTAGAAATAGCATAGGTAAAGTGCCTCGCTGTTTAGTACAGTGATTCTCAAAGTGCTAAAGTGTATATTGTTATTATCATTGTGTTGATTTTGGCCATGGTACTTAATCTGTTTTAAAATTATATGACAAAAATGGTGGTGGAATTCTAATATTGATCAAAAGAGGGTCTAGGAGGAGCATTATTTTAGTAGATACTTAATTGATGGTAACAATGGTTATTGTTATTTCATTTAAAGTTATTTCATGAGTAAAGATTGAGTAGCTTATCTATGATAATACACAGATTTTCCATATTACCAGCTAGGTTGATAATCTTTTTGTGTTGCAGTCTGAAATGGTAATAGTACTGTATTCTGTTTATTAAACTGATTAGAAATGCTATTTTGATTAGAAATGCTATTAGGAATATAATTGTTTAAGTAATAGTTTGTAATAATTTGTGATAATTTTATATATCTAATTCAATTAATTTATAAAGATATACATATATAACTGATATTTAATAGCTCTAATTTAAGAATTATATTTAATTTTATGAATTCTAAGTGAAATCCTTGAGATGAAGCACAGTTTTCTTGTTTGTCTTTGTATCCCCAGCATGTAGCAAAAGTGCTCGTATAATCCTTAATATGTATTGCTGAATAAACAAATTAGTGAATTTATTTTGTTGTATTACTTTTTTGTGTGCTTGTTGATAGTTAACTAGTACATAGTAATAAATAGTTATTGATTCATTTAGCAACTATTTATTGAATATCCACTGTGTCTTTGCTTGTGCTTGAAGTTTATTGCAACACGTATATAATCAAATAATTAGACATATATGATTTTGATGTTTATTCTTTAAAATTTAGGTTAAACCTGGAGATGATTTAGAAAGTGATCGGTACTTAATCACAGTTGAGGAGGTTAAAGTTGCTGGAAGCACAGCTGTCAAGCAGGATGTCATTAAAGAAGCACCAGCATTAAATTCAAAGAGGTTTATGTCTTCTGGCCGATCCCTTGGGTGTCAGCCTGCTGGTTTAAAAAGGAAGTTTACTGTAAGTTTCTCTGTTGAAAATAATAAATCAATATATATTTATAAAATCATTTCAAGAAGTAGTGAATTGTAAAGCTGTTGCACTTGTATGATTAAAACTGTACTTCATAGTATAGGCTATGGTAGAAAAGACTTCCCTGGTGGCTCAGACAGTAAAGCGCCTGCCTACAATGCAGGAGACCCAGGTTTGATCCCTGGGTTGGGAAGATCCTCTGGAGAAGGAAATGGCAACCCACGCCAGTACTCTTGCCTGAAAAATCCCATGGATGGAGGAATGTGGCAGGCTACAGTCCACGAGGTCACAAAGAGTCAGACACGACTGAGCGATTTCACTTTTCACTATGGTAGAAAGGAAGTAAACTCTAATCTTAATACAAATGAGTGTTTGCATTTTAGCATAGCAAAATTTATATCTTTTCTTTTTTTTTGGCTGTGCTGGGTCTTAGTTGTGGCATGTGGGATCTAGTTCCCAGACCAGGGATCAAACCCAGCCCCCCTGCATTGGTAGTGCAATCTTAGCCACTGGACCACCAGGGAAGGTTCCCAAAATTTATATCTTGTTACTTTATCTTGTAAAACATGCACATTCTTTTTTCTTTTTTAGCCAGTTCATTTTACATTTTCTTTATCGTCTATAGAATAGCTAATAATTGTTTAATATTTTTAGGGTTTTCAAGGACCACGTCAAGTGCCAAAGAAAACGGTTATTACAGAAAATAGTGAACCAGCTGCTTCACTTGAGTCTGAGAAACCTGGTCCTGTTTTTCTTTCTCCATTGTACAGCACACCTCCTTTGTTTTCTACAATTGGCAAGAAAGATACAAGTAGTATGCCAACAGACTCTGAGAACATTGTCACTTACAAGAACAGAGAGCGAAATGGCATACCTTTTTCTTCAGTTATCTCTACTCCATCCTTCAAGATTAACCCAGAAATGCTATGTGAAGAAAATTATGTTTGCTCTCCTGTCAGTTCTGTAAATAAGCATTCAGATTCTTTACTGACCGAAGATGAGTCCATGAAAAGAGATAGTTTGGCATCTCACGGTTTAGGAGTTTCACAAAACATTAGAAGCAAAGCCCAGATATTAGCTCTTCTGAAGTCCACATCCACAAGTACGTCTAAGGAGCTAAATTCTGAGATTATAGGCCATTTCCCTCAGATACAGCCCCAAGGAAGTTTAGAAATTCCTGCTGAACCAAATTGCTTAATTGAACAGGAACAGTATGCTGAAGTGAAGAGCACAGAAAGTTTGCACAACCAGCATCAATCAGAAAACGCCATGAGAAGTAAAAGCCGGTGGGCCATGTATTTATCCACACAGAGTTCACCTGCACATTCTTCTACAGTAGATGGAAAAGATATGGAAGAGAAACCCAAGACCCAAGAAGGTAATTTAAACTTGAAAGACCTTTCGATGCAAAAAAGGATCCAGTTCTTTGAAACATGTGCTGAAAAGGGAAAAAGGTATAATGAAGATAAGCCAATAGATGATAATGATCAATCCTGGGATCAAGAAGGAAAACTAGAAATTCCTTCATTCTATGAAAACAGTAGCTTCCCAATTAATTGTAGCATTGTAGTAAATGATGGCTTATTGTTAGATTCTGACATTCAAAAAAATAATAAAAGATCTGTTGATCAAAATGTCCAGATAGGCAAAAAAGGATCAATTCTTCTTAGAGAAAAAGCACAGGAGACAAATATAAATGGAACAGCAGAAAAGAAGTATGAACATCTGCAAGTTGAATCTTCACTAAGTAACAATTCTGGGATCTCTGATGATATATTTTCTAAAAGTAGCACTAACGATGAAATCCTTAGTAGTGTTCATGAACCCATGAGTGATATATCACAGCCACTTGTGGAAGTCACATTTAATCTAAACAATTTCGAAACCAGTGACACTGAAGAGGAATCACAGGAAAGCAGCAAAATTTCCCAGGATTCAGAGGATTGGGTGAAGGCAACTTTGGTTAATAGCAGCGATTCAAGATGTGAGAATATAAGTTGTAAAGAAGTTGGCAGTGAACGTCTGCCTCTCTTAACGTCTATTGGGGGCAAACTTTCAGAGACATTTCCCGTGAAAGAGATTCTGCCTTCACAGTTTTGTGATAGAACTTGTGTAGGTTATGACACAGGAACTTGGAAAGCTGGAAACACTGGGAAAGAAAGAAAGGAGGTGTGTAGTGACACATTAAGCAATTTTGACTCATCTTTAGAGTGGACTGATGATAGATATGTAGAAAATGATGAAGGCGCTAATAAATCCATTAGTGCTTCCTTCCCAAGTAAATCTGAAAGTATGAACGCAAATTTACATATTCCTCATTTTTTAAACATAGCCACTGATCAGAAACCTGAAAACAACCTATTTTCAGAACAGGCTCAGACTCGGCCTTTTATTGTGGGAAGTGACTTAGACAAAAATACCAATCAGGTTTTACCATTAACCTCTAGCAGTGGTAACAGTATCCAGCTATTAAATGCCAAACAGATTCACTCTAAAGAATGTACTGCACTTGATAAATCACAGACCCAAGCTTCCAATTCTTTGTGTTACCCTTTGGGAAAAACACATATTTCCAAAGACAAAGAATCACATATTCCTGAATCTGAAGAGGTGGGAAGGAGTCAAAGTTTATCCCAGGACCATATTGATGTAGAAACTTCTGGAGAAAGCAAACAATACTGGAATAATATTAGAAATTCTTCAGAAATTTCTGGATTAGTAAATAGCATTTCTCTCTTAAAATCATTGACTGAACACAGTACGGCTTTGGAAGGCTTGGAAGCATTGAAAAATACCTCCTTTAAACAACAAGGAACTCTGCAGACATATGAGCCGGATAGCAATCCTGAAGGTTAGAATGGCAGGTCTCATCCTTGTTTTATTTGTTTATGGCTGTGTAATATTTTACTGTGTGGTTGAACCATCATTTGTGCAACCAGTCTCCAGTATTTTGTTACTGGAAGTAATGTGACAATGAGTAAGCTTTTATATCTGTGTAACTCTCTGGGTTTTTGCATGTTATTGCAGGTGTGTCTCCAGGGCAGATTCCTAGCAGTAGGTTTGTTGAGTAACTGTGTGTCTGTTAGATACTTCAGAATTCCCTCAAAGGAATCATATCATTTCTCACTCCCACTAATAATGTAAGAG
The DNA here is from genome assembly GCF_032405125.1 of Capricornis sumatraensis. Classification (NCBI taxonomy): domain Eukaryota; kingdom Metazoa; phylum Chordata; class Mammalia; order Artiodactyla; family Bovidae; genus Capricornis; species Capricornis sumatraensis. The sequence goes on from NC_091075.1 coordinate 15,783,325, forward strand.
AGTGCCAGTTTCAGCATAGCATTGCCAATAGAGTGTGTTGCCAAGCTTTTGAATTTTTACCAATCTAATGAGAAATGAGAGTATATTTTAAATTTGTATTTCTATTACTACAAGTGAAATTGAGCTTTTCATATACTTAAACATCATTTGTCCTTTTTCTCGAACTGTCTGTTCTACCTTTTTATCCAGTCTTTTCACGGTTGTTGGTCTTTTTATTCTCTTTTACTTGGAAGAATTCTTTAAAGATTAGAAATATCAGCGCTTTATCTATGATATATGTTGCAAATATTTTCTTTCAGTATGTTATTGATTGGCCTTTTGACTTGGCTTATGGTATTTGCCAACAGCATATATTTTAAAGAAAAATAATGTAGGACATAATTAATATTATGTATGTATGAACAAATGAACAATGTACTTTATAATATTCAAAAGTTAAAATTGAACTCTTATTTGACTATCTCAAGGAATCCCTGAGAAAAATAGAAATAAATTATTGTACCTAGAAAATGTTTTTTTTTAATGTAGTTAAATCTGATGGTTATTATTATAGTTTATTTTCTAAAAAACTAAAAATGAAAAACTATTGAAAAATAAATGTGGGTAGATGTGGTTATGAAATATCAGATAAGGATATAAATTTCTAATATAAGATTTAGGAATTACAAATTTTAGTTTTGGGAAATTTTTTCTTTTTTCTCATCAAGTTGGAGAAGAGGATTATAGTTAATTCTCATTATTTGTGTGATATATGTTCTATAAAGTTACCAAACAGTAAATTAGTGAACAGTAGGCCATTGCTTTTAGGAGAAATGAAGGTTAGGAGAAATGCAGGGTTAGTTTCCTTCAAACCTCTGGTCAGAACATTTCATCAGCTAATTAGTATAAAACCTTGGTTTTTTATTTATTTTTTTTAATTGAAGGATAATTGCTTTACAGAATTTTGTTGTTTTCTATCAAACTTCAACATGAATCAGCCGTAGGTGTACATATATCCCCTCCCTCTTGAACCTCCCTCCCATCTCCCTCCCCATCCCACCTCTCTAGGTTGATACAGAGCCCCCATTTGAGTTTCCTGAGACATACAGCAAATCCCCATTGGCTGTCTATTTTACATACAGTAATGTAAGCTTCCATGTTAATCTTTCCGGCATCTCACCCTCTCCTCCACTCTCCCCAGGTCCATAAGTCTGATCTCTGTGTCTGTTTCTCCATTGCTGCCCTGTAAATTCTTCAGAACCATTTTTCTAGATTCCATATATGTGCGTTAGAATACAATATTCATCTTTCTCTCTCTGACTCACTTCACTCTGTGTAAGAGGTTCTAAGTTCATCCACCTCATGAGAACTGACTCAAACTCGTTCCTTTTTAATGGCTGAATAATATTCCATTGTGTATATGTACCACAACTTCTTTATCCATTCACCTGTCAATGGGCATCTAGGTTGCTTCCCTGTTCCAGCTATTATAAATAGTGCTTCAGTGGACAATAGGGTACGTGTGTCTTTTTCAACCCTGGTTTCCTCAAGGTATATGCCTAGGAGTGGGATTGCTGGGTCATATGGTGGTAAAACCTTGTTTTATGTGTGTTTCCATTTAAAGATGCCTTACTTAATATATACTGGTGATTGATTAACACTGAAGTTATGACCACCAGCCCTCTAGCTCGTGCCTGAATGAAACTTATCACTTGTTTTCTACATGAGGGACACCATAGCCTTCTTGCACTTAGGAACACTAGGCAGCACTACACTTAGGAAACATTAAAAATAGCAAAGTCATCAATAAAAAGCCCTCAACTATGAAAAATGTACTAAACAGATCACAAAAGGGACCCTTGGAGCAGGAGCGCTGAAATTAGCAGGTGGAGTGTCTCCTTCTACCTCAGCTGGGAATGTGCACATCAAGAAACTCATTTTTTCATAGTTGTGCATGTCTGCAAATGACCTCAGAAATATAGCTTTGATTTGGGGGTTACAAATAAATTTTAGTAAGTAAGTGGGATATGTGAATAATAAGGATTGACTGTATTTTCTGACATAGATGTTTCTCTAACAAATGACTAAGTTGGTTTTCTTGAGACAGTTTGAAGAGATGAAATTTCTTATTAGAATTTAACAAATGACTTCATGGATTTTAATTCAGAATTAGAGAAGAATCCGTTTTACCACCATTTTAGGATGTGTGAAAATGTTAAAATAAAAACAAAACATATTTTCTCCAATATGTTAAAGTTTTTGTGAGATAATGGGATACATTTTAGAAATGTTAATTTAGAAGTTTATTCTTGAGTGAAGGCAGTGAAGGAAAAAATTTTCATCCAGTACCTTTAAAAAATTCTTTTTATAAATAAGCTCAAGTTCTAAAATTTTTGTTTCATTTAAATATAGTCTGCATATTTACAGAAAAATAAACCAAAAATAATAATTGGTAAAAAATGAAGTTTACACTGGATATAGCTACGTTTGTTTGTTTGATTTTACCAGAACTGAACACTTAAAAATTACAGTCTTATTGGTGACTTTTAGGGGAAAAAAAATCCCATTTTAAACAGATAACTGATAAGGTATTTTGACTTAGCCACCCTGTCCTCCTTTCCATTCTGCAGCCTTACCAGCTTTTCTGTCTCAGAGTCTTGACACTTCTTTTGCCTTTTTCCTGAACATCTTTATTCCTGCATAGCCGATCTTCTTATCCTCAGGTTTCAGCATTTCTTCCCATGAGAGATCTCTCCAGATCATCCTGCTAAAATTACTCTATCATATTGCCCTGTGTTATGAAATCCTTTTGTATCACAAGCTGAATTTATTTACCTTCCGTGTCCCTCTGTTTTCAAGGGATCTTGTTTGTTTTGTTCACTGCTATTTCCACAGTGTCTGGCATACTGTAATTTCAAAATAATGGTTACATTCCTTGTTTCACTCAGTTTTAGAAAAAATTTTAGAGCACTACTATATGTTTGATGAATAAGATCATTGGATTTTGTCCATTATAGCTGGGAAACCATTGACTACAGTAGTTTCACAAGCTATACCAAAGTCTCCTCATCTGAACCGGGATCCTCATCAGGTACATTTTTTTTTTTCTGTCAGTATATTTATTATTTTCATATAGAATGCTCTAGGATTTGTAATGATATTATAGAAATACCGAGGGTTTGAAGCTATCTTGGTTCACCATCTCCCCTGTATCTCAGTGATTTTATGCATCGCTTGGCCAAAGGAAATACCTAGCAGTTCCATTTATTTAGTTAGTAGTATTAAAAACTTATCATGCCCAATTAACTTGGCAAGCATTTTGGTTTTTCTTTCCAGTTTTATGGAGATATAATTAACAGTATAACATTGTATTAGTTTAAGATATATAACATAATGACTTGATATAGGATATGCACATATGATTGTGAAATGATTACAATAAGCATTTTATTTTTAAACATTTACTAATGGAATGCATGTACTTGTTGGACACTGTCCAGTTTCTCAAACCTTGGAATAGATTCAGTTTCTAGGTCCACACTGATTTTTGCATGGTAATTGATTTTTATCATAGTAATTTCCTAAAACCCAGCTTCACAAAGATAAGATGTCACTGACAGAAATGACAGGAGATTTGATGTTGAAACTGAGCTACCTTGAATTAGTAGTTTGTTCAGTTTCTGACAGATGTCTAATGACATGGTGTTTCCTTCAAATTTAAATCATCTTGTGGAGCCCCCATTGAGTACACTGAGGCACCCCAAAGTACCTTGTTACACCAGTTTGGGAACCATGGAAATAATGTAAAAAATAATACTGGGATTTCCCCAGTGGTCCAATGCCTAAGATTCCAAGCTCCCGATGCAGGGGACCCAAATTTGATCCCTGGTTGGGGAACTAAGATCCCACATGCAACTCAGAGTTTGCATGCTGCAACCAAGCTTTGGCACAGTCAAATAAATTTTAAAAAAATTAATAATACTAATTAGGGGTGAATTGAAATTCTAGAATAAATTATCTAAATTAGTGTTTCCCAGTGAAGATGCTTTTAGCACATTTGAAGAAACAGTTCTTTTATTGTTTCATTTACCCCTAGTTTGTATCATATTTTATTTTTCATGTTACTGTTTTTTAAAAAATATTATCAAATTTTTCCTCATTTTTTAAATACAGAAAAAGGTAAAAAAATAAAACTTACCAAACCACCTGTATGGTAAAGAACCTTCGTGCCAGTGTAACAGATATAACAGACATGGGTTTGATCCCTGGTTCAGGAAGATCCCCTGGAGGAGGAAATGGCAAACCACTCCAGTATTCTTGCCTGGAGAATCCCTTGGACAGAGGAGCCTGGCAGGCTCCAGTCTGTAGGGTCTCAAGAATCAGACATGGCTGAGCGACTTAGCATGTATATCACCTGGAGATAATTACTGTTAACAGTTGCAGCTTTTTTTGGCGTATTAAAAAATGTGGTTAGATTAATGGGTACAAATAGTTTTATTCTAAATAGTTTTATATCCTTTCTGCTTAATATCATATTTTATTTTCTCACATTATTAAAAACTCTTAAATGTACCTTTTAAAGGTTACTTACCATTCCATCCTGTGGATATCCTATGCTTTGGACAAGCTGTTCCCTATTTTGGACATTTAGATGATTTCTAGCATTTTGCTTTTGTAAATAAAACTTTAGTAGATAATTTTGCACATAAATGATTATTTACATTTTAAAGTGTTTCCTTAGATTTAATTCTCAGAAGTGGAACTGATAATTTGAAAGGCCAAGAACAACTTTCTTAGATGTTGATATAAGTCAGATTGAAATATTTTCATGTTTTAATGTCAAATGAATATTTGTTTCACTTTATATTTACCAGTACTAACATCTTTTAAAATTCTTCCTAAGTGAAATAGTATTTAATCAACACTTACCTTTTATTTCTTTGATTACTACTAATGGTATCCTTTATTTTTTCTAACTTACTATTATCTTTTGGCTTATATTAATGTTCTGTTCCTAAGATGATAAAAGAAAATGAAGCTGAACCAAGTGAATCACTTCAGTCTTTGCAGGTGAATTAACTTTAAAAATGTAATCAGATACTGTATCTGTATATATAGGTATGGCATGTAATTATATGTTTGTGTTTTATATTGCCAGTTTTCGAATTTATTTGTAATTAGTTACACTTTTCTACTCATTTAGATGAGCCTACAGGCTTGTGTAAGTGCCCTGTGTAGCCAATAGGATTTGGTTAAATAACAAATCTTTTATCATAAAGCTAATTTTGCAAACTTGCAAGCATTACCTAATCCAAGAATTGCCATTGACAGTTACAGCTGCATCTGCAGGCTGTGTTGCTTAAAACAGCACGGAACAAAACAAAATTCAGTGTGGTGACTCAATCATTTTTCACCCTTATATTAGTATTACAAGATCAAATGTATAACATAACAGCAGCTTCCTCATTTAACTTACAAATGATCACATTCTTACTTTATTTTTCCACTTAAAAAAATACGGTTTAAACTTTTTCAGTGAAGTATAAATTTCAAATTAACACTGTCACTGTTTTTCCCTTCAGGATGAGTTGCCATTTAAAATAAATGTCATATATTTTTAAAGCAAAATGTTTTATAATCTCACAGTAATGACAAAGGTCTTAGAATCTTTTGCAAAATAAAAGTAATTTAAATCTCTTCAGTATTAATATCGAAGTACATTTTTGTTTTTATAATAGCTTTCTTGCTACAACTCTGAAACAAATTCTTCATATATAGTAGTGATAGAAGGCACTCTCAAAATTTAAAGGTAGGGTGCTCTTTGAGGATATGCTTAATGCCACCTTCACTTTTGTTATGTAAGTGTAATTGCTCACACATAGCAAAGGAACTAGAAGCTATTATGCCATGCTAATTAAGTTTTAAAATTCACTAGTATTAAAAATGCTAGTTCTAAAATATGAGTTGAATGTTTCTAAGAGCTACTTGATTGGCAGTTGTGCTTATAGAGTTATAAATGAAAGTGACCATGTGTGAAGAAATACAGTTTACCTCTTTTGGTGACAATTTTTTTCTTCATAATTATTAAACATAAAATTACTCCTAGAGTTGAGTTCATTTGTTAAGTCTCAAAGTCTCCCAAGTCTGTAATTCACATTAGAAATTATGGCTATTTTAGTTACTTGAACTAAAAATGACTAGTTGCTGTGGTCTATATCTTGTGTTTTAGAGTTGCTAGAAAATGATTCATTTTTTAAATAAAGTGTTACACTTTTTATGATTTTCCTCTTTTAATTTCACACTAATTTTTGAATTAAATAATCTGCATTAACATAAATTTTAGTATGGGATTTATAACATACTGTTTTAGAAGATTTCAATTAAAGTTCAGAATTAGAATTTTCTAATATGCTGAGGTTTTACATTAACTAGTATTGTCCTTTCTTTGCTAGAGCACTCCTTTGCCAGGGGTAGTTTATTGTGTATATGTACAGAGAGATGCGAGATAGAGGTGACGTGTGCTTTAAGTTTGGGAACATTTTCCCACCAAACTCATAAACCACCTATAAAGTTATTTTAGTTAACACACGAATTGATATTTTATCCTAGTTCTTTCCCTTGCGCACTGAAGAAGAGACTGCTTTTCTAGCTGTTATTCCTAAACAAGTGGAGAGAGAAGCCTGTAAAGACCCCAAGGTAAAATTTATGAATTGATTTTTTTACTCATTATGTTTTCCTGCTGTTTTTGACACAACTTTAGAGTTTTCATAGACAGGTTAGTGATCAAAATGAATTAACCTGATTTTAAGAACAAGAAAAACTAATGACGGCTATCCCTTTTTTGGTCTTGAGCCCTCTCTCTGTCACTGACTAATGCATTATATACACATAGGATACCTTAGGGATTGGACACAATGATATATATAAAGTACCATTAATGAATGTTCAGTGCAGAACAAAGTGAAGATGTCCATAGCTTTTCATTTACTATAGTTTACTTCACCACTTTTACTTCAGGCTAAATGGGTAGAAGTATATATAATCAAAGCTCTAAGTAGTACTACCCACTCCACAGCAAAAATTGATAGAGATAACAGGATATATATGGGTGGGTTTTGTAAATAATGATTCTGTTCTTAAAACTCAACATACCTCTGGAAAAGATAGGCATAGTGGCTAACAAAGCAAGGCATCTGTTTGCTTATAGAGAATTTGTATTCCCCATCAAGCAAAGTAGTAATATACAGTCTTTAAAGGTTTAGACTTTTTTTTATTGATATGTGTTATATTTTAAAATTCAGAGTGTTTTCAACAAAACTCCTGTTCCAGAGGCATTTTAGTTCCTTTAAAATGTGTGGTTTAAAATCTCCATTTTTAAGTAAGAATGTTCAGATTATATATTATTGTCACTTTGTTAATTTATCAGTTAGAAATAAATTCATTCTTTACATCCTTTCCTTCAGCTCTACACACTATTTTTCCATCTTCTGGGTAGACTTTGTCACCTTGTGTAGAGTAAAAATCCTAGAACCCTCAAGGGGGCAGCAGAGAAAGCCATTTGCAGTCTGAAAGCAGACCAGGTCTCGGGTGGGTGAGAGCACCCCTCGGAGGTACATGTCCATCTTGATATTCTTAGACCTCGTTTGTCCTCAGAGCTACAGGAGCTGATTATCTGGGAGGCTAAGAGCCCAGCATCTCCCTTGCTAATAGCCTGATAGTTTACAAAACCTTTAAACAAAGGACATGCTTCCTCTGTTCCTTCTCTTTCTTCCCTTCCTACATTCCAAGCATGGTGTTAAATGCACACGATACCTTGATGAAGTGGAAGAGTTTCTGCCCTCAAGGAGCTTGCAGTTCAGTTAGTATACAGAAAAGAAGAAACTTCATTGTAGCATAATATGATGGCTATAGGGGCTTCCGCAGTGGCTCAGTGGTAAAGAATCCGCGTGCAGTGCAGGCGCCACGGGAGACACGGGTTCAAACCCTGGGTCAGGAGGATCCCCTGGAGGAGGGCATGGTAGCCCAGTCCAGTATTCTGGCCTGGAGAATCTCATGGACAGAGGAGCCTGGTGAGCCACAGTCCATAGTCATAAAGAGTTGGACACGACTGAAGCAGCTTAGCATGCACTCACACACATGATGTCTGTAATGCAGAGCTGTGGGGAATTTCCTGGTGGTTCAATAGTTACGAGTCTGTGCTTTCACTGTCTAGGGCCTAGGTTTGATCCTAAGTTGGGGAACTAAGATCCCACGAGCTGTGTGTCATGGCCAAAAAAAAAAGTAATACTTAATAGAAAACTGAATTATGCATTGTTTTCTTTGTATATATGCATTGTAAATACATTTCTCACTGCTCGTTTTAATACTTTACTGTAGCCTGTTGAGTTTCAAGGGCACCAAGTGAAAGGATCTGCTTCTAGCACTGTGGTGGTCAGAGGACACAGCTCTCAGGTCGAATGCAGTCAGGTTTTGGATGGCACTGTGTATGAAAGCTGCACAACAAACGCTTGTTCTTTGACACCAGCGTTGCCTGGCACTTTTTTGCAGACTGACTTCTTGCAGGTATAATTATTCTTACAGTCGCACCTTGCCAAATCATTTTCTTTATGTCAATACTAAATTTTGCAGAGAAAGCATATTTACATCTTCGTACAGCTGTAAGTTAAAAAACAGCTTAGTAAATTCACATGAAGCATCATAAATCAAAGTAAGTAAGATAAAACTGTTTGAAAGATTTACTGCCTTTTTTAGAATCAGGAACTTGATTATTTTTCACTTCAGAGAATATTAGGAATTCATGACAAGAGCAAATAGGCAGATTATATGTAGAAAATATATTTTATAACAGCTATTAGATTTGTTTTCCTTCTGATATCCACCCCTCTCCCCTGCTAAGTAGGTGGTAAGTACCTCTCATTGCTACCAGATAGAAGAGGTTATTGAGAAAAGGATGTATACATGTATTTGAAACAGTATCTGTTAAAGAGATTTAAAATTTTTCCATTTTATATTAAAGCATAAAACACATACAGAATAAGTGCACAGCTCAGTAATTACCACAGGGTGAAGACAGCCGTGTAACCTCCACCCTTAAGAAACAGAGCATTACCATGGTTATTGGGGTTTATCAATTTGTTTATTTCTTATTAGGAGCTCTTGTAGTCGGTACTTTGGTTTGACTTTCTTCCATATTGCTAAGCTTACACTGTTTCCCCGTCCTTTTAATATATTGTAATTCAGGGATACCATTAGTTCTTAGTTTCATCAAAGGTAAGAGGTGTTTCTATTTCTCATTTCTTGTTTGTTTTGTTTTTGAGAGGAGAATAAAGAAGTACTCCATACTGAAAAAGAAATTTATGTCCATTTGTTTTATTTTTAAATATTTTCACATACATCAGTATGGTCATGTTTTACATCCCAAGTTTATAAAAAGTGTTCTAAGGCAAAATGACTGGATTTACCAAAAGAGATAAGAACTTTTAGAAGTGTGACAGATTGCTTGCACACAGCAGTATCTGAACTTAAAAAATTATCTTGTATTTCATAAAATCCCAAGATACTATAATTAACTGTAAGAAGCACCATTATAGTGTATGATACTAAGAAATTAACACTAGTCAATTAACCTTACACAGTGCTTTTTCACTGCCTTTTAAAAAATGTGGTAAAAAACACATACTATAAAATTTACAATCTTCACCATTTTATGTGCACACTTTGGTAGTGGGAGGTACATTAACAGTGCTACGAAATAGATCTTCAGAACTTTGTTCACCTTCACTTGGATTTTTAATGTTATATTTAGTGAAAGACTCTTAGATTTATTTGAACATAGAGTTTTATTGTATATCACACTGCTTTGTTTTCTTGTCTTTCCATGAATACAATACTTTTTGTTTGATTCTAAACCGTAGTTTGATCTTCTTGAGGACATATAAACAATAGAATTGCTTTAATATGTCCAATATTAACAAGGCACAAATTCATATTTGTGATCATTATTTGACCAGTATGACTCTTGCATGTAGTTGCACTTGCACAGGCAGAGATAACTGTGTCCCAGCTGTTGTCTGTGCTATGGAGATGTAAAATGTCTTTATTTTCAAGGTGTATGCCCACCTCAAAGATGTTAAGAGATAAGAAATATGAGCCATACGATTTGATGAAATATAATATACTCTACTTTCCCTGAATGGAATTGGCTTCATAACATCTCTTTGTTTTTCTGTGTCTCAAGTTATAACTATAAACTATATATATATGTATATATAGATAGTTAGGTAAAGTTATGGATGTATACACACTTTTTTCTAAACTGATAAATGAATCTCTATTTTCTAGTTTCCAAATGAAGAAAACTTTCCAAAAGGAGATACTAGCTTTACTATTCAAGACAATTTTCAAGTGAGAGCTGAGTTTAATAAGGACTTGACTAAAAATGATTGTAAGTATATTATAAATAAAATATAATATTAAAAAGTTATTTGACATTGAACAAACTAGTATATAAATATTCATGCTTTTTCCCCCCCCCAACAGCAATTTTAGATTTCCCTCCTAAAGATTCAGACCATTTATATAATTATTTGGATAATAATTTTAAATCAACAGAGAGGACTTCGTGGGAAAAAAATAAGGTATAATGTGAACAAAGTTGTTTTTCTTTCTGCTTTGTTTTTGTGGCCACACCCTGCAGCTTGTGGGATTTTAGTTCCATAATTAGGGATGAACCCATCCCCGATAGTAAAGCGTTGAGTCCTAACCACTCGACTGCCAGGGAATCCCCTAAACAGTTTTAATAGTTGTCAGTAAAAAATTTTGGTGAATCTTAGAAACAGCAAGTGTAATTACCCTGAGACTGAAGAGCTGGGTGGGTTCAAGAATGTGAACGAAGGGCATAGTAGCTGGATTGTGGAAAGTCACAGGGAAAGCAGTAATCAAATGAAATTGGGAAAGTGAGTAGGACCAGATACATGAAGTCTTGCAGGTCAGATTAAGAGGTTTAACATTGGTCTATGTTCCATTGCGAAATTACTGAAGGGTTTCAGCAGAAAACTCATTACATTTACATTTTTAAAAGGTTTTGCTGGATGCTGTATGGAAGATGGATTTGATGGACACTGTGGTGGAAGCAAGGAACCCAGTTAAAATGAGCTGTAGATGACAGTGACTTGAAGAAGAGACTGCGGCAGTGAAAGTATAGAGGAGTTGGTAGTTAGATGTAAGATAAATTTTGGAGTCAGAAGCATGGATGTTGCTAGATTGGATGTAGAGAGCAGAGTGAAGGAAGGGGAGGAGAAAGCCTCCTGGATTTCTGACTTAACAAAGTGGACTGAAGTGGGCTTTACTGAGTGCAGTCAGCTGCAGGGCTCTATTCGTCTGCTAGGGCTGCTGTAACGGAGGGTGAGTGACTTAAACAACAGAAATTTATTTTGTCACAGTTCTGGAGGGTAGAAGTCCAAGATCAAGTTTCGGATGAGAACTCTATTCCTGGCATACGGACGGCTACCTTCTCACTATGTTCTCATGTATACTTCCTTGGTATGTGCACATGGATAAAGAGAGTGCAAGAGAGTGAGAATTCTCTTCTTATAAGGACACTAATTCTGGTGGATCAGGGTACCACTCTTAGGGCTTCATTTAACCTTTATTACCTCTTAAAGGCCCCATCTGCAAACACAGTCACACTGGGAGACGGGGAAGAAAGCAATAATAAAAGGTGTTGCGTCGTACTGGGGACCCACTAAGAGGCCTGTAAAACAAAACTCAGGATTGTCCTCCCTGAAGAATAAGAAAAGTAAGGTATTCACATACCAGTTCCCATCTCTTTGGCTGAAGGTTACTCCTTGTTGTGTTAACCACCTGGCACGTTTTGCCTGCTCTACCTGCTGTCGCAGCCACTGTCCTCAGACAGAAAGATGTAGATGCTGAGGTAGGAAGCCTGGGACAGGTAGAGGAGCAATTCCCCAACCGTAGATTACCTCCGAGATAGGCCAGGGAGACATGGCAGGACGGCAACAGCGTCTGCTACAGTGGTTAACGGTGGGACTCTTAGGAATTTTTCAGTGGGCTGTGCTTCCTGCCATGCAGAAGAGTCTGATCTACTGGGAGAGACACAGAAGCAGACTTGCAGAGAAAGAGACAGAGTTAGTGGCAGCAGAAGCCCCGATTCCAGCTGGTTTTGAGGCCCTGGCCCCAGCTCTGTTCAATTCATACTGGATTTTTTTTTCATTGGAGGATAATTGCTTTACAGTGTTGTGTTGGTTTCTGCCACATATCAAGATGAATCAGCCATAGGTATAGATAGGTCCCCTCTCTCTTGAACCTGCCTGTCACCTCCCACTCCATCCTACCCCTCTAGGTTATCACAGAGCACTGCAACCCATATTAGATTTTTAAGGTGATTAATTTCTAGAAGTAGCAACAAAATTAAATCCTATTAGAAGGAGAATAACATAGAGATGATATGACTGTTCAGATATGGAATATATTAGGAGTTTATTCCATTTAGAAGCAATACTTTGAAGTTTAGATCAACTGTAGATATACCCTAGACCTAAGGGCATAAAGAGAAAGCTGTTCAGGCCTTGGGTTTGCAGGAAGTGTTGCCTTCCCAGCTCCAGACATGAGGTCTGCTTAAGCCTGTGTCCCTAAGACTGGAACCTGATCTTCACAACCAAATCCCCATAACTTATATCAGTCCAAATCAGAATCTGACCCATTTCAAATAAATCTAACAGGTTTATGTTCTGTATTTCCCTTTCCAATATCCTTGTTTATTTTAGTGCATGTATTCTGTCCTGCCCCTTTTGGAAGGAACTTTGCCCCACTATAGCTCTGCACAATGTGCTTGAAAGCATTGTTTTTATAATACAGTTACTAGAATTTGTTCAGGCTATAGGGGAAAAATGCAATAAGAGGATTTGGTCTGTAGTTTAGTCTCTTCTTTCCGGGTAGGTGATGTCACCAGAACAGAAGATCTCAACATTAAGCCCTGTTTCTACTTTATCTTTTAACTCAAGAGATGATGACTTCATGCTAGAATTCTCTGAGGAGTCCCTGAAAACGCAAACTTTACCTGGTAATGTTCACTTTCTCAACGTACATAATTGTTCCTGTAATTATCTAATTATGGTTCTAATCTATCTGTCCATGTAAAATGAAATTTTTCATTTGAGAGATTGCTGCTGCTGCTGCTAAGTTGCTTCAGTTGTGTCCGACTCTGTGTGACCCCATAGACGGCAGCCCACCAGGCTCCCTGGTCCCTGGGATTCTCCAGACAAGAACACTGGAGTGGGTTGCCATTTCCTTCTCCAATGCATGAAAGTGAAAAGTGAAAGTGAAGTCGCTCAGTCGTGTCCGAGTCTTCGCAACCCCATGGACTGCAGCCTACCAGGCTCCTCTGTCCATGGTATTTTCCAGGCAAGAGTACTGGAGTGGGGTGCCATCGCCTTCTTCGTGAGAGATTGCTACTAAACTAAAAATAATCTTGAAACCAGACTCACTGTCTTATACCCTCATGCCTTCCCACACTCTGCTTTGACTTTTTCTGTTGAGGACAGCTCTTACTTCCAAATCCAGTACTCCCTTCTAGTTCTCTGGTACCTTCCTTCTTCTTTATCCTCTCATCTTCTCATCTCAGACCTCTACCATTGCCAACACTTCTCACAGCTGTAATTCCAGAGCCTGGCCCCTCTGTAGCCCCTTCCCCTCCCAGGGAACGGGTTCATTGTGAATGTCAATCATGGTTGACCTTCTCATAACCTCTTAGCTTCCCCTCTTTTGCTCTGGGATCCTGGCATTATCAGGGAGCTCTTCAACTGCTGCGACCTCAACTGCATTCTCAGGCTTCTGTGTCGTCATACATTACACCTGTTCCCTATGAGTAATTTCCTGCTTCTTGATAAGATAATATATCTATAGGATCTCTTCCACTAACTTCTGTTCCTCTCTGTTTTCTTGCAATCTCATCAGTGTATCTTCCTTTGATTCTGAAGTTAGGCTGAGTGAGGAGTAAAGTTGTAGGTAATTTTTTGGTTGTGGGTGGATGATATAAAAATGAAAGCTGTAAAGTGTCTGGAGAATTGGGTTGGGGAAGGTTTAGTGAGTGTGGGTGGTAGAAGAAGCAAGGTAGGAAAGAGTCAGTGTGGGAAGAGTGAGCATTGAAAACAAGTGAAGTGATAGTGACAGACAGATGGTCTACACAGACCTGCCATGACTTTTACTATTTAATCAGGTTTTAACTTTCCTGTCAATGTTGCTTAATCAGTTTGTTAGGATTACATCATAACACTTTACAAAAGAATGCCATTGACTTACCTGCTGTCCTGCTACCCTCCCAAGTGACTGCCAGGGTTTATTTCCAACGAAACAGAAACTCTGTCAAGAAGGAACATTATTATAAAATAGGAAACCATAGCATTTTAGGTAAAAACTTCAAGCTGATATAGTTCTCATGCAGTATTACTATTTATTCAGCAAATATTACTGCTTTTAATATTTTCAGGAATATATCAACTACTAGTGATGCTGAAAGGAATTCTGAAACTCAGCCAAAATCTGCCATAACATGTGTTTACCACAGTTGAACTCTTATCACATAACAATGTATCAAAATAAAGCTAAAAGTCTTCTTTACCTTGAAGGTCAACATATTAATCCATGAGTGTAATAAATATATGAGAGGTTATAACACATCAATAAATAAACCTTGAACTTCAGTCTCTGGAGAAGGAATATAAAGTTGAGAACAAAACCTAAGTTTGGTTTCTTGTCTTAACTCTGCCAATTGGTAGTTATGTTACCTCTAGGCCTTGGTTGGCAACCTCATCTGTAAAGTGAGAATGATGAATCCCTTCTTGGTTGTAAAGTACTTGAAAATTTCAGTGCTATATAAATATAATGCAGTATTTGGTGGGGTAGGTGTGGTGGTGGTGAATGGAAATTATTAGCTAAGAAAAGAAAAAGAGAAGGATTTCAATATCAACCTTAAAAAGGTTTCAGAGTCTAAAATTAAGTTTGAAATTTTTATTTTTTTGAGACCAAAACCATTAAAATTTTTTTTTAATTTATTTTTTTTTAATTTTAAAATCTTTAATTCTTACATGTGTTCCCAAACATGAACCCTCCTCCCACCTCCCTCCCCATAACATCTCAGTGGGTCATCCCCATGCACCAACCCCAAGCATGCTGTATCCTGCGTCAGACATGGACTGGCGATTCAATTCTTACATGATAGTACACATGATAGAATGCCATTCTCCAAAATCATCCCACCCTCTCCCTCTCCCTCTGAGTCCAAAAGTCCGTTATACACAGCTGTGTCTTTTTTCCTGTCTTGCATACAGGGTCGTCATTGCCATCTTTCTAGATTCCATATATATGTGTTAGTATACTGTATTGGTGTTTTTCTTTCTGGCTTACTTCACTCTGTATAATTGGCTCCAGTTTCATCCATCTCATCAGAACTGATTCAAATGAATTCTTTTTAACGGCTGAGTAATACTCCATTGTGTATATGTACCACAGCTTTCTTATCCATTCATCTGCTGATGGACATCTAGGTTGTTTCCATGTCCTGGCTATTATAAACAGTGCTGCGATGAACATTGGGGTACATGTGTCTCTTTCAATTCTGGTTTCCTCGGTGTGTATGCCCAGCAGTGGGATTGCTGGGTCATAAGGTAGTTCTATTTGCAATTTTTTAAGGAATCTCCACACTGTTCTCCATAGTGGCTATTCTAGTTTGCATTCCCACCAACAGTGTAGGAGGGTTCCCTTTTCTCCACACCCTCTCCAGCATTTATTGCTTGCAGATTTTTGGACCGCTGCCATTCTGACTGGTGTGAAGTGGTACCTCATTGTGGTTTTGATTTGCATTTCTCTGATAATGAGTGATGTTGAGCATCTTTTCATGTGTTTGTTAGCCATCTGTATGTCTTCTTTGGAGAAATGTCTATTTAGTTCTTTGGCCCATTTTTTGATTGGGTCATTTATTTTTGTGGAATTGAGCTGCATAAGTTGCTTGTATATTTTTGAGATTAGTTGTTTGTCAGTTGCTTCATTTGCTATTATTTTCTCCCATTCAGAAGGCTGTCTTTTCACCTTGCTTATAGTTTCCTTTGTTGTGCAGAAGCTTTTAATTTTAATTAGATCCCATTTGTTTATTTTTGCTTTTATTTCCAGAATTCTGGGAGGTGGATCATAGAGGATCCTGCTGTGATTTATGTCTGAGAGTGTTTTGCCTATGTTCTCCTCTAGGAGTTTTATAGTTTCTGGTCTTACATTTAGATCTTTAATCCATTTTTAGTTTATTTTTGTGTGCGCAAAACCATTAAAATTTTTTAAAAGGAAATGTGATTTTCTTTTCTGGCACAAGGCAGAAGGTAATTTTTGCTTTTTTGTATGGATACCCACTGTTTTCTAAAGATTGAGTGATATCTATAATACATTTTTAATCAGCTCTTTTTTTTTCAGTAATGAAAAAATCAAGTTCTCTGGAGAATAAGAAGAACCTTCAAAGGCTTTCCTTTGAAGTAAGTAGAACCCGAGCTCCGCTTGTTACTTTGCCACCTGCCAGTGGGCCACCTGACTTAGATTCTTGTTCATTTATGATGGACTGTGACAGGCAAAAGTCTTCCGGTTCTCCCATATTCAGCCTGTGTGAAGAGTCAGCAGTTCCTTCTTTTAGCTTTGGGCCCAAGGACCAAAGTGAAGCTTCTTTCTCTAACGAATCTAGGGAAGTGACTCCAAGTGATGTTTCACTTCTTGATAATACATCTACTCAAAGCAAGTGGCTGAAATATCAAAATATACGCCAGTGCAACTTGACTGCTCCAGACAGAGTTGATGAGAAAGTAACAGATGGCTTCTTTGCTGAGGCTGTTTCTGGGATGCATTTTAGTAACACAGGTGAAAGAGAGAATGATGCTGTGAATGAAACTTCTTTAGACTCTGTGCATTTACAAATGATGAAACACATGCTTCTACAGCAGCAGCAGGATTTTAGCAGTCAAGATTCGGTTTGCAGAAAGAAGGCATTTTCTTTGAATATAAACGAGGCTTCTAAGACTGAGGAAATTCAGAATTTGTTAGGAGAGTATGCCTACTACAACTGCAGTCTAACAGGAGATTTACAGGTGAGGAAATGTACCAGCGTTTTCTTGGTGCATCTTTTCCAGTACTTATCTGAATTTCAGCAAAAGAATTACCAAAGTCATACAGGTGAAATGATTTTAGTCTTAAAGCCAGTGGCTTTAGGATTTTTTTTTAGAGTTTTCCAGAACTCTTGCTACAGTCACATTTTTAAAAAAAATTCTTTTTATTTATTTAATGAATTTATTTGGCTGCACCAGGTCTTAGTTGTGGCCTATGGGATCTTAGTTCCCTGATCAGGAATCAAACCCAGGCTCCCTGCATTGGGAGCATGGAGTCTTAGCCACTGGACCACCAGGAAAGTCCCAGTCACATCTTTGACTTAAGACCTTTCTAGAGGTTGAAACCACTAAATTAACATATTTGAGAGTGTTTGGTGCAGTATCTGGCACATAAAAGGTATTTAAATTATAGTTCTGTTTCCACCATCACTTCCACCACTACTATTACTGTTGTTTTCATTTTTACTATCAGCTCAGTTTTGATTATTTTCATTTCACTATCAGCTCAGTTTTGCTGACCAGATCATTATTACGGTAAAGGTACATCCTATTTACATTGGTTATGAACAATTCTTACTGTAATTGTGACCAGAAGTAGAGATACATAATGATTCATTCACATCAGATAAATTTTTCCTACAAAAATATTTAAAAATTTATTAAGGGGCCAACAAGAAAAGTTAGTCTCATTTATCATTAAAAGTGCGATGTCATAGCCTTTCCTGCTATACTCAATTTCTCATTTAAAATTAGAAAATGATTTTCATGCATTCTGGAAATCAAAAGAAAAAATACCTATAGAATTTGCTTATGAACAGTATTTTTCTGGAGTTATTGTAATAACTTGAATTATTGCATTTCAGGAGGTAAATGACTCTGAGCTATGCTTCCCAAGTGGACAGAAAGTAAAATCTGCATGTCTTCCCCAAAGGCAAATTCACATACCGGCTGTTTTTCAGTCTCCTGCTCATTATAAGCAGATTTTTACATCTTGTCTCACAGGTATGAGACAAGATTTTTTAAAAAATTTTATTATGATTGATTGCTGCTTAATGTCAATAGTATAACTGTGAGAAAGTGTAGTATCTTATATTATGAATTTTTACATTAAATTTCTGCTTGAGATTTGGTATTTTCTATATATTTAATCCAGGTTTTGACAGTAACATATTTTAATTTCAGATCAAAATTGTCTATTTAAGACAATTTAAGAGTGGGAAATGACAGCATTATCTTTTTCAATATGTAGTATAAAATTTTTTTTAAAACTAGAAGTGTTAGAGGTAGTTTTGATAAATCAAGTAGGAAATTTTAAGTATGGTGTGTGATTAGTTTTGATTGTTTTTTAATACAAGAGTAATACTCGTCTTTTTAAAAATGGATGTTAATGTTATGTTACAGTTTACTCTGTCAAAGGCTATTTTCAGATTTAACTAATAGTACATATCTGATACAAATGTGAAATTATTTTGTATTTAATTTTCATCTGTATATATTTTTAAATTACCTTAAACATTTTTTTTGTAGAACATTTAAATATATTGCTATTTGGATTAGCACAAAGGCTGCACAAAGCTCTTTCGAAAGTTGACATATCATTTTACACATCATCAGATGGAGACAAACTGAAAAATGTAGACAATAATGTGCCATCCTGCCATCATCAGCAGCCTGCAAAACTGGTCATGGTTAAAAAGGAAGGTCCAAATAAGGTGTTTTTCCCTCTTCCCCTCCTTTTGTTAGACTTACTTGTTTATAAAAGTCTTGGTACCTGTTGCTGTACAAAAGGTTAAAGTGTTAAGTCTTGACTAGGAGTCTTCTGCTTGAGGCATTTAGTAACTAACATATAGTAAACACTCAGTACATTTTTTCTGAAAGATGATCTGCATTCGAGGATACAAAAATATGAGTTAAGATCAGCTTTCAGATTGCTTGGGAACTTGCTGCAAAGTAGCAGATGGAGAAAAAGATGTAAAAGGAAATTTTATATAATACTGGAATTTATAAAATAGGAGGGATGCGCAAATTACAGGAAGAGCACTGAGAAGGGAATGTGTCACCACCTGAGGGCTTAGCGATTGCAGGGATGAGCCTGAAGAAAGTAAGGGCTGAAACTGGTCTCTAGTATGAGTAACAAAACTGATAAGGCCAGAGGAATAGAGAAGCATACTGACTTAATTCATATTGCTGATAACATTATTATGGAAGAAGTTAGTAAAATGTGTATAATGTTGACTGCTGGTTTGTACTTGTAACTGTACTTTCACTCATAATACAACTTTCCTCCACTGCTTGCGTATTCCACTTCATCGTTAGTTGAGTTTGTAAATTTGGACTTAAGTTTAGTTGCAAAAGCAAGAATTCATAAATAATATTGGAGAAGTCTCCAAGCAGCTTTTAGAAAAGTCTTGACAAACATGGTACTAAGACAGCAAAATAAATAAATAAATAAAAACATTATTTTTCTTACTAAGTTTCAGTATCTTTGTCCCCTCAGGGTCGTCTCTTTTATACCTGTGATGGACCCAAAGCTAACCAATGTAAATTTTTTAAGTGGTTTGAAGAAATGACCCCAGGATATTCAACACAGGAAAAATCTCTACCTAGCATGGTTTTAAGTGATATAAAAAGTATTGGCTTCTACTTAAGAAGTCAAAACATACCCCTCTATGAGGAATGCCAACTTTTCGTGAGGTATGTTTTATGATGCTAAGTAACTGCCTCTAATTGTATCAAAATAGTAACCTCACATCACCAGTTTTCAAAGAGATTGAGTTAGGAAAAATATCTAAAAGATACCTCAGTTTTTATAACTATAAAATGGGAATAATTCTCTAAAGCTGTTTCTGGTCCCGTCTAAATATTGAGCAGATATTTGGGATGGCTCAGTGGTAAAGAATCTGCCTGCGAATGCAAGAGATGCAGGAGATGTATATTTGATTCCTGGGTCAGGAAGATCCCCTGGAGAAAGAAATGGTAACCCACTCCAGTATTCTTACCTGGAAAATCCCATGGACGGAGGAGCCTGGTGGGTTACAGTCCACAGGGTTGCAGAGAGTCAGACACAACTTAGCAAGTAAACCACATTAAACAAACATTGAGCAGTGTCAGCAATATCAAGATTACTGGCAGGAATGCCATTTTTCTAACCACTTTTACATTAATCATAATCCTAAGGAAAACTCTGAAACAAATCCCAAGAATAATTTTTATCAGTGCAGGATAATACATAGTGATCATTCACAAACCTCAGCTACATAGTTTATAGTGTCATAGAATGCTACTTTTTGGAAACAGTTGTTATAAAAGTTGAATTACCCAAAAAGTAAAATAATGATCATTTGGATGATAATTTAATAATAACAGCATTTATTGGGAGCTTGTATATGTCAGGTACTCTTCTAAACACTCTGCAATATTATTTAATTGTCATAATTTATAAGCTATGGAAATATAATCTATTACTCCATTTTACAGTTATAGAAACTGAAGTATTCTTTTAGATACCATTCCTATCTGTCTCTTTTAAAAAGTAATGACGTTTCTGTGAGGCTTGTCTTTGACACAGTATATTTTTATTGTGTATATATAGGAGATCCAACCAGTCCATTCTAAAGGAGATCAGTCCTGGGTGCTCTTTGGGAGGAATGATGCTAAAGCTGAAACTCCAGTACTTTGGCCACCTCATGCAAAGAGTTGACTCATTGGAAAAGACTGTGATGCTGGGAGGGATTGGGGGCAGGAGGAGAAGGGGATGAAAGAGGATAAGATGGCTGGATGGCATCACTGACTCAGTGGACATGAGTTTGAGTGAACTCCGGGAGTTGGTGATAGACAGGGGGGCCTGGCATGCTGCAGTTCATGGGGTCGCAAAGATTTGGACATGACTGAGCGACTGAACTGAACTGAACTGATATATACATATGAAAGTGTGTTTCCCGATGGCTCAGTGGTAAAGAACTCACCTGCCAATGCACAAGTAGAAAGAGATACAGGTTTGATCCCTGGGTCAGGAAGATCCCCTCGAGAAGAAAATGGCAACCCACTCCAGTATTTTTGCCTGGGAAATCTCATGAACAGAGGAGCCTGTTTGGCTACAGTCCAGTTCAGTTCAGTCGCTCAGTCATGTTGGACTCTGTGCGACCCCATGGACTGCAGCACGCCAGGCTTCCCTGTCCATCACCAACCCCTAGAGCTTGCTCAAACTCATGTTCATCAAGTCGGTGATGCCATCCAACCATCTCATCCTCTGTTGTCTCCTTCTCCTGCTTTCAATCTTTCCTAGCATCACACTCTTTGCAAATGAGTCAGTTCTTCACATCAGGTGGCCAAAGTATTGGAGTCTCAGCTTCAGTATCAGTCCTTCCAACGAATATTCAGGACTGATTTCCTTTAGGATGGACTGGTTTGATCTCCTTGCACTCCAAGGGACTCTAAAGAGTCTTCTCCAACACCACACTTCAGAAGCATCAATTCTTTGGTGCTCAGCTTTCTTTATAGTCCAGCTCTCACATCCATACATGACTACTGGAAAAACCATAGCTTTGACTAGACAGACATTTGTTGGCAAAGTAATATCTCTGCTTTTTAATATGCTATCTAGGTTGGTCACAGATTTTCTTCCAAGGAGCAAGCATCTTTTAATTTCATGGCTGCAGTCACCATGTGCAGTGATTTTGGAGCCCAAGGAAATAAAGTCTGCCACTGTTTCCATTGTTTCCCCATCTATTTGCCATAAAGTGATGGGACTGTATGCCACAATCTTCATTTTCTGAGTGTTGAATTTTAAGCCAGCTTTTAAACTCTCCTCTTTCACTTTCATCAAGAGGCTCTTTAGTTCTTTTTCGCTTTCTACCATAAAGGTGGTGTCATCCTCATGTCTGGGGTTATTGATATTTCTCCTAGCAGTCTTGATTCCAGCTTGTAATTCATCCAGCCCAGCATTTCTCATGACGTACTCTGCATATAAGTTAAATAAGCAGGGTGACAATATACAACTTCAGCGTACTCCTTTCCAGATTTGGAACCAGTCTGCTGTTCCATGTCCAGTTCTAACTGTTGCTTCTTGACCTGCATACAGATTTTTCAGGAGGAAGATAAGGTCGTCTGGTATTCCCATCTCTTTAAGAATCTTCCACATTTTGTTGTGATCCACACAGTCAAAGGCTTTGGCATAGTCAATAAAGCAGAAGTAGATGTTTTTCTGGAACTCTCTTGCTTTTTTGATGATCCAACGGATATTGTCTATTTGATCTCTGGTTCCTCTGCCTTTTCTAAATCCAGCTTGAACATCTGGAATTACATGGTTACAGTCCATGGGGGCTACAGTCCATGGGTCACAAGAGAGTCGGGCATGACTTATTGACTAATCAGAACAACAGTATATAAAAGCATATAAACATACACACTCTTTGGTTCTTTCCTTTTCATACTCTATTTTAAAGAAATTTTTAAAAAAACATTCGTACTTTGAAACTTTCAGGTGCAAAATAAGTCCTGTAGATGTAATATACAGCATGGTGACTGTGGTTAATATTATTTTACTGTATATTTGAAAGTTGATAAGAGTAAGATTTCTCATTACAATAAAAAAAATTTATACATGCAATGAGTTCTTCAGTGCTTTTTAAAAAAATTCAATATATTTGTTTATTTGGTATGCCTTGCATCATGTGGGATGTTAGTTCCCCAGCTAGGGATCAAACTCAAGTCCTCTGCAGTGAATGCTTGGCATCCTAATCAGTGGGCCACCAGGGAATTCCCCTTTATTTATTTAAAAATAAAAAACTTCATCCATTTTTTTTTTTACAAGAAAAAAACTTTGTGATTATGTGGTGATGGATGTTAACTTATTATGGTGATAATTTCATAGTATACACATAAATCATGATGTTGTACACCTGGAATAATGTATGTTAATTATCTCAAACTTCATACTTCAATATTCAAATTCAGTTTTGTCTCGTACTCATTTTGCAGAAAAGGATTTGATTTTCAAAGAAAACGGTACGGTAAACTAAAGAAGTTTACTACTGTAGATCCTGAATTTTATAATGAACCTAAGAGCAAACTTTATCTTAAACTGAGTCGGAAAGAAAGTTCATCTGCTTACAGCAAAGGTGGGTTGATATGATGCTGCTGTGACTGAGTCTAGCCTTGTATCTCAGTTATATGTGTGGTGTGTTGTGTGCTCTTTGTATGAACTATAGGTAGCTATAATAGGTACTAGATTTAGCTTTGCTTTGTTGACTCACTTTGATCATTTAAAATAACTAATCAAATAACTAAAGCAAGCTAGGTGAGGATAAATCACAGGAGTAGGTCGTGAAACCAACATAATAATTAACCCAAATTAGTGTACATAAGGTCCTTAGAAAGCATATTTTAAGTTTTAAGGTTTTTAAAATGTTTCTCAAGTGATATAGTTCTGTAAGTAATCTTATAGAATTTATCTTTTTTACTTAATAGTATAATATATTGCTGCAATATACAGATATTATTGATGTTGATCTAAAATCTAGTCTAGATTACTTGTTTTGGTGTATAGCATTTTATTTTGTGACTGTGCCACAGTTCATTCATTCACTCTTCCATCGATGATCATTTGGTTTCTAAGGTCTGCCATTGTGAACAGTGTGCCATAAATATTCTTATACTATCCTGTAGATGTGCAAGAGTTTCTTTTAGATATAATTCCAGGAATCAAAATGCTGTTACAGGAAATGAAAATGCCACACAAACCTGTAGGCTGTAGTGCCAAACTGATTTCTAAAGTGGTGACATCAATTTATACTCCTATCTTGTGACTCAGCATACTCAAATGAGTATAAAATGATCTCATTGTGGTTTTAGTTTGCATTTCTCTGCTTGCCAGTGATGTTGAACAGCTCTTCATGTGTTTATTAGTTATATATTTCTCCTTACCCATTTTATTATTGTGTTGTTTATAATCTTTTCATGTAATCTTTCGTTGATATATAAATATATATATGGTGACTATCTTCCTTCATGTATAAAATAGTAATAATAATACTACCTATCTGACATTTAAAATGTCTGCTGACCCAGAACGTAACATAGGTTATTGTGTTTTACTTAAAACACAAAATTCCCATACATACATGACCTGCTGATGGACTCTGATCTATTTACCTATCCTAGGTGCTTAGCAGTTACGTGGATTGCTGCCGCATTTCTCATGCTCAAAGTCCTTTTGGTAGCCTTAGTTTTTTCCCCAGAGTTTAACCTCAGGATGGATTCTGGAGTCAACTGCTCCAAGAGTGATAGGATTATTCCATCATCTATTAAATAATGTTCCCGTTGGCCTTCTGTACCTGTAATTCCTTGGTTGGTAAGCTTGGAGTTAACCTAGGAATCTGCTGGGGGAAATTCTTTGTGTGTGTGTTTTTAGAATTCCTTTCTATCTCTGAAGGATTAGTGGTTTCCCAGCTTTGTAAGATTTTGTAAGATTTTATCATCCTTTTTGTCCCGTTCTTTTTGTGACTTCCTTAAGAATCTCTGACAAAGTCTGGCTTTCCCGGCCCCACCGCTGGCTGTTTTCTAGCACTGTACTGGATTTGGATTTCATATGTCTTCTGTCATTTCAATAGGATTTAGGGAGAAAGGAGAGGTTTTTTTTCTGTCAGCTATTTTGAATTGGAGATCTTTTTAAAATTGTGAACATTAAATAAAAAAGTATTTGCAAATAGGAAATTGCTTAAGTATATGTTACCTCAATTGGCAGATATTTTTAAGTAAATTGGGTATAAATTATACTATAGGTCAGCTTTTCCTCAGTTTCCTAAATATATTTCCTTAAAAAAAAATAGTTCTGTAGGGGTGAGTGAGTTAATATAAGAATTTTAAAAATTGGTTCCACATTAAACAACCTTAAACAGTAATTTTCTCCTTCATACTTATAGTGATTAAGTTATAAAAGAGTGAGTGAAGTTGCTCAGTCGTGTCCAACTGTTTGCAACCCCATGGGCTGTAGCCTACCATGTTCCTCCATCCATGGGATTTTCCAGGCAGGAGTACTGGAGTGGGCTGCCATTTCCTTCTCCAGAGGATCTTCCCGACCCAGGAATTGAACCTGGGTCTGCCACATTGTAGGCAGACGCTTTACCATCTGAGCCACCAGGGAAATCACTAAGTTATAAAGTAAAGCAGCAAATACAGCTATTAATATTATAAGTAAGTTTTAGAACAAATGGAATTGACTCGTTGTAGGTGTAAATTCAAACTGATGGTAGAAATAATGCAGGGGTAGTCTGGAAAGTAGCCTACTAGCCGTGAGTGCTCAGTGTACTGTGGAGAAGAAAGGAGAACATTAATTAATCTGGAGCATCTGTTAACTGGAAGTCTATTAAGAGAACTTGTATTCTATCCACAGATTGCCACATTTATTTGAGCATGGAAACCATTAAAGGGCAGAGCATCTTTTTAGGCTAATATTCTCCCTTGGAAAAATCAAATGTAGCTATAAAACTGTTTTATAAGAGAAAAATGAGTTAGATGTTGTTTTTATTTATAGTGTTTTTTTTAAAAATAATTATGAAGTAACTTTAAAAGCATAAAATTGAGTTAAAATCGTGGGAATGAAATGGTACCAGTTCAGGTCTCTGTTTGGGTGGAATCATGTCAATTATAATAACCATATTTGTTTTTTGAAAACCAGTGTAGGACTAAGCATCAAAGAAAATCCGAGGTAGCTTTGGATTGAGGGTTGTTCTGAGACCTGTAAAAGTGTTTGTCTTTTCAGATGATCTTTGGGTGGTTTCAAAAACCCTAGACTTTGAATTGGATACCTTTATTGCATGTAGTACTTTCTTTGGACCATCATCTATCAATGAGGTAGAGCTTCTACCTTTGAAAGGTTATTTCCCTTCAAACTGGCCCACTAACAGTAAGTATTACTATGACCATATTACTTTATATTTAAAAAGAATGAAAGACATGTGATGCACTGTAAGCAAGCCTGCCAACTTTGTGTGGCATCATTTGATTAAAGCCAACAAAAAAGGAGAAGGAAATGGCAACCCACTCCAGTATTCTTGCCCAGAAAAGTCCATGGACAGAAAAACCTGGTGGGCTGCAGTCCATGGGGTTACACCACTGAGCACACAGGCATGAGGCGGGTGGAGGCAGATGGATTGGTAGCAGTGAAAAAGCCAACAAAAAACATCCGCCTCTACTTCCTGTTGGGCTTCCCTAATAGCTCAGTTGGTAAAGAATCCACCTGCAATGCAGGAGACCCCAGTTCGACTCCTGGGTCGGGAAGATCCACCGGAGAAGAGAAAGGCTACCCACTCCAGTCTTCTGGCCTAGAGAATTCCATGGATCATATAGAGTCAGACAGCCGGGAGTCGCAAAGAGTCAGACACGACTGGGCTACTTTCACTTTCACTTCTTCCTATTACTGTATACGATGTTCCTAAAAACATGTATACAGAATATTTCTATAGCTCAAGTCCCAGAGCACTAACAAACAGTACAGTAAAATCTTGACCTCTCACTTAAGTGTTCTGTTATAGTTGAATTTTACATGGTATATACTTGATTTCTAAAAATATAAATAAGAATTTTCTTAATTTCTTACAAGTTCTGGTTCTTGATTTATTTAATTCTCTTGGTTTATTCTTGTAGTATATATTTAATAAACCATTTTTATATTGAGAAGGTCTTGTAGATTTTACAGGAGATTTTGTGAGCAGTTGGATATGATGATTTTCATTTTGAGGCTATTTTATCATCTGCCTTTAGAAATTCTTTTTTCTTTTTGGCCATATTGTGTGGCATGCAGGATCTTAGTTCCCTAACCAGGAGTCAACCTGTACCTGTGTATTGGGAGCATGGAGTCTTAACCTCTAGATTGCCAAGGAGGTCCTAAGAAATTCTTAATAACACAATAGGGTATGAGCCTTATTTATTTATTTTTTAAATTATTATTAGTTTTTAATAAAGAAAGCTTTAGTAAGCTCAAACTGAAAGTGAAGGTCACTCAGTTGTGTCTGGTTCTTTGCAAACCCATGGACTATATATAGTCCATGGAATTCTTGAGGCCAGAATACTGGAGTGGGTAGCCTTTCCCTTCTCCAGGGGATCTTCCCAACCTGGTAAGCTGAATCCCTATCCAATTCTATGAATCTGTTACTTCTCTATACATTTTGATCTCTGGAATAATTTCTGATGGTTCAATTTGATCCATAACTAATTAAGACATGGCATTTAATGACCCATTTCACCTATTTCATAGACTTTTTAAACTTTATTTTTTTTCCCCCTTTAGAACTGAATAAACCTCACCAATCAGCTTGAGTTCAGTAAGAGCCTAATTAAGTGAACACTTGTCATTTTTCGAATGCATATTTTCATATTTGTTGCAGTTGTTTCCTCACCAATAAACAGCATTCTAATTTTCTGCTTTCCTTATATTTCTATAAAATAACTGAGAAAAAAAATGTTCAAATTACACACACGCTACTATATAGTACAATGTGGTATGCTGATTAAATGGAACCGCCAGCTGTTAAGCAGTGTCGCCATGCCCTAACAGTTGTTCTTGTTTCATTAACTGATATATGGAAGTCCAAACTTGATATGTTATGCAGTTTATAAAATATGAATGAGCAGGTAGTATACTGGTTTAATGGATAAAAGGACTTCTGCATATACTTAAGGGTTTATTTTATGTTGTGACTAATCCATATAACTGAGTTTTATGGACATTTAATAGTTTTTTTTTTAATTTTTTTTGTCCATTTGTTTACATTAAATGTTCATGTTTTGTATTCCGTCTATAGCAGTGGTCCACGCCTTATTGGTTTGTAATGCCAGCACAGAGCTGACCACTTTAAAAAATATTCGGGACTACTTTAATCCAGCTACTCTGCCTCTAACACAGTACCTGATAGCAATGTAAGTCAGTGTTTACCTTTGGGTCATTGGTGGTATTCAAAAATGGTGACTAATCATGAGTATGAAAATGGAGTAAAAGTACATTACATAAATTTTTGCCAATAAAGTGTTAATTTTCTTTCAGGGATTATGGGGTTCCTCTTCATTAGTAGTTAAAAAGAGAAAGGGGAGGTACACATCATTTCCCAACAATTAATCTGTTTATTTATTTATTGTGGTTGGGGCTAACAAGGGTTACTGCAGATATTTTTCATTTTTTAAGGAATAATTTCTTAAGGATCTTTTGAGTGTTTTTATTTTTTTATTTATCTGTACTTTTATGTTGCAAATTATTAAACATTTAAAATTATGTAACATTTTACAGCTTTAACACAGTATATGTATTGATACTGATCTTATTCTTGACATAACCTATATCTTCATTTTTAATTTCTCAACCACCTTGTCCCTTTCTTTAAAAAATTGGAAGTGACATGTTGAATTCACTATAAAGTGATAGAAAAAGTCTACATTCTAATTTGGAATGTTATGATCTAACTTGTGGTATTTCATTTTTTTTCACCATAATGAAGTCCTAGGTAAAAAAGTAAATATCTTTATCCATTATGTCATTTGTCTACTTTGAAATGAATTCAGTCTTTTTTTTTTAAAATTCAGTCTTAATAGAAATAAAACCAGTTTATTTCCATTTTACCTTAAATGGAAGCTATATTAATTGTCTTAGTTGGTTTTGTTTAACAGAACATGGGCTTTAAAGTTAGCATACCACTTATTAACTGTGTGCTTTTGGGGGAAAAGGTTAATATTTCTATACCTCTATATGGGATAAATAAGTACTTAGTGTTGTTGTGAAGATTACATCAAGTAACATAAAATGCTTAGCATACTGCCAGCGTATAGTAGGTTTTCAACAAATGTTCTGTTTTCATCCACCCTCCTCCAAACTGGAGTATATGTTCATTTGTGTCTCCAAAAAAACCATTCTCTGTGATGCTTATAAAGTGAAGGCTAAGTTACAAATAGGTCTACTTACCTGGTTCAAAAGCCTTTCATTAAAAAAAATCTTTTTCACGCTGCCTTTTTACTAGGTCTTCATCAACTACAGTGAACAACAAGAGAGTCAATAAGAGAAAGTTTATCCCACCAGCCTTCTCAAATATCAACACAAAATTTGAACTACTCAGTACAGAAGCAACATTGAAGTTGGCTAGTGAGTTAATTCAGGCGCACAAGTTAAACAAGGATCAAGCTGCAGCTCTAATTCAGATAGCGCAAATGATGGCGTCACGCCAGAGTGTTGAGGAAGCGAAGGAACTGGCAATTCACACCCTCCCTATCACGATCATCCACGGTAAGAAGCAGGAAAGAAAACAGTTCTAATAGTAAATACATTGTTATATAAGCTGTGTCACTCAATCTGCACCTTTGTAATTTCCTAGTCAAACAAGATTCCAGAATAACTCAATAGATTTTTTCAAACCTGAACCCCCGTCAGTATCTTTCTCTCTATAGATTAAGTGATTTTCTCTTAACCCTCCTCCCTCTCTCTTACTCTTTCTTTCCCCCCATTAGATCAGTCACTGAGATGTCCCTTCTAGTTTCCTCCTATTTTTCGTACTGATGTTTCATTTTCATTTCACATTTTCTATCCTCTCCCGCTCATTTGTACCCACTCAATCCAGGCCTTTAACATACTTCCATATCGCCTAGTTAGTGAGAGTGTGGGCTCTCTTAGCTCTCATTCCCTCCTCTGTAAAATAAAGTTTGATAATAGCATCTGTCTCATAGGTTTGGGGGATCAAATGTTAACATAGATAAAGAGCTCAGAATGGTACCTGGCACATGGGAGGCACTTAGTAAAGTTAGCATGTATTAGTTATCATGATCTCACACAGCTTTCTAATTGATCTACCTTTAGTTTTTCCTTTCTTCATATTTTCACTCAAGTTGTTGTTCAGTTGCTAAGTTGTATTCAACTCTTTGCAACCCCATGAACTGCAACAAGCCAGGCTTCACTCAAGTTCAGTTGCTCAGTCGTGTCCGACTCTTTGCGACCCCATGAATTGCAGCACGCCAGGCCTCCCTGTCCATCACCATCTCCCGGAGTTCACTCAGACTCACGTCCATCGAGTCAGTGATGCCATCCAGCCATCTCATCCTCTGTCGTCCCCTTCTCCTCCTGCCCACAATCCCTCCCAGCATCACAGTCTTTTCCAATGAGTCAGCTCTTTGCATGAGGTGGCCAAAGTATTGGAGTTTCAGCTTCAGCATCATTCCTTCCAAAGAAATCCCAGGGCTGATCTCCTTCAGAATGGACTGGTTGGATCTCCTTGCAGTCCAAGGGACTCTCAAGAGTCTTCTCCAACACCACAGTTCAAAAGCATCAATTCTTTGGTGCTCAGCCTTCTTCACAGTCCAACTCTCACATGCGTACACGACCACTGGAAAAGCCATAGCCTTGACTAGACGGATCTTAGTCGGCAAAGTAATGTCTCTGCTTTTGAATATGCTATCTAGGTTGGTCATAACTTTTCTTCCAAGGAGTAAGCGTGTTTTAATTTCATGGCTGCAGTCACCATCTGCAGTGATTTGGGAGCCCCAAAAAATAAAGTCTGACACTGTTTCCACTGTTTCCCCATCTATTTCCCATGAAGTGATGGGACGGGATGCCATGATCTTCATTTTCTGAATGTTCAGCTTTAAGCCAGCTTTTTCACTCTCCTCTTTGACTTTCATCAAGAGGCTTTGTAGTTCCTCTTCACTTTCTGCCATAAGGGTGGTGTCATCTGCATATCTGAGGTTATTGATACTTCTCCTGGCAATCTTGATTCCAGCTTGTGCTTCTTCCAGTCCAGCGTTTCTCATGATGTACTTTACTCTGCATAGAAGTTAAATAAGTAGGGTGACAGTATACAGCCTTGATGTACTCCTTTCCTAATTTGGAACCAGTCTGTTGTCCCATGTCCAGTTCTAACTGTTCCTCCCTGACCTGCATACAGATTTCCCAAGAGGCAGGTCAGGTGGTCTGGTATTCCCATCTCTCTCAGAATTTTCCACAGTGTATTGTGATCCACACAGTCAAAGGCTTTGGCATAGTCAATAAAGCAGAAATAGATGTTTTTCTAGAACTCTCTTGCTTTATCCATGATCCAGCGGATGTTGGCAATTTGATCTCTGGTTCCTCTGCCTTTTCTAAAACCAGCTTGAACATCAGGAAGTTCACGGTTCACATATTGTTGAAGCCTGGCTTGGAGAATTTTGAGCATTACTGTACTAGCATGTGAGATGAGTGCAATTGTTCGGTAGTTTGAGCATTCTTTGGCATTGACTTTCTTAGGGATTGGAATGAAAACTGACCTTTTCCAGTCCTATGGCCACTGCTGAGTTTTCCAAATTTGCTGGCATATTGAGTGCAGCACTTTCCCAGCATCATCTTTCAGGATTTGAAACAGCTGAACTGGAATTCCATCACCTCCACTAGCTTTGTTCGTAGTGATGCTTTCTAAGGCCCACTTGACTTCACATTCCAGGATGTCTGGCTCTAGATGAGTGATCACACCATTGTGATTATCCAGGTCATGAAGATCTTTTTTGTACAGTTCTTCTGTGTATTCTTGCCACCTCTTCTTAATATCTTATGCTTCTGTTAGGTCCATACCATTTACTCAAGTAGTTTTTCTTAAAAAAAAAAAAAAATCTGATTAAGTCCGTTCCATTGCTTAAAATTCTTCGTTGATTTCCATTGGCCTTTAAAATATAATTCAAACTTTTAGCCTTAGCAAGCAAAACTCTTTGCGATTTATCCCCTTGTCGTCTTTGTCAGACCGCCTCCTCTCTTGCCTTTTTGCTACAGGCCATACAGAAATACTTACCAGCTTCATGCTTTGTCACCTCTCTGCCTGGAATGATCCTTTCCTTAAGAGTTGGGATATCTTACCCTGGAAGACTTAGTTCTCCTATTCTTTTTATTTTTAGGAAGTGTTCCCATCTCCACCAAAGGAAAGAGAGATGTTCTTTCTCTAATGCCAATAGCGTTACTTAACCGTATTGTTTTATCATTGTTCTTTACTTGTCTGTCTTCCTAAGTAGACTGTGGTCTCGTTAAATGTGAAAGTCTTTGATTATCTATGCATTTACTCCTTGTGCTAATTAAACACAAGGTGGGCACACAATATTTTTAAATAAATTAATTAAATGAAGGAGAGAGGGAGATGGATGAATGAGATATTTCTTGTGCTTTTCAGAAATTTATTTACAATATTGCCTTTACTTTTCTTCCCCCCTTCAAAATAATTAGGCGTTTTCGGAGCAGGGAAGAGTTACTTGCTGGCCGTGGTGATTTTGTTTTTTGTGCAACTATTTGAAAAATGTGAAGCTCTTACAGTTGGAAATGCAAGACCGTGGAAACTTCTAATTTCTTCTTCTACTAATGTAGCTGTTGATAGAGTGCTTCTTGGGTAGGTAGGACAGGTGTATTCAAGTGCCTAATGTTTTAGGTTGCTGTTGAGAGGCAGTCTACCATGGGCCCTGAATGTCCATGCACATTTGTGCTGGGCATGCCGGACAGGCAAGGCCTTTGTCTCTGACTCAAGAACCAGAGTCCATGAAACGAAGAGGCTGACTTAATAGTTTGTAAGTAGGATAAAATACATACGAAACGTGACAGTTTTGACACAGGATGGGATACTCTTGTAAAAGTCTAGCCAAGGAGATATGTTTTTGGGGGAGGCAATCCCCCTAACCCAACACATTTTCCCGGTTGTGTTTGCAGTAAGCAACCTTGACTGATGATGTGATATCTCCCTCCAGGACCAACAGCAGAGTTGCTGATTTCTTGTTACAAAAATAGTGGCTGTCCAGGCTCAGTGTTCCCTTCCTACAGTCCACTGCAGTGCAGGGGTCCGTCTGCATTCTCTATGTCTCCTCATACGACTTGGGGACCACAGGAGACCACTGCAGACACGTTAGTGCTTATGCTGCTTCCTATGCCTTGAGTAAAAGTCCTTTGTCTCTGACCCAGGAGCTTAGGGTGGCTACTTTGAAAGTAGGCTAAAATTGCAGAACCAAGTTAGAGGTTGTTCTCTCGTCTACCTTCCTGTATGAACACATAGTAGTAAAATAGCTAACAGTTTGATTAGATTATGTTTTGGTTTCAATAAGAGGGATCCACCTTTAGTTTTACCTTTGTCCCATCCTTGTGCCAAAATCATCAGGTTTCGTATGTGATTTTTTTCCTTGTTGCTGTTGTTTAGTTACTAAATCATATCCAACTCTTTATGGCCCCATGGACTGTAGCCCACCAAGCTCCTCTGTCCGTGGGATTTTCCAGGCAAGAATACTGGAGTGGGTTGCCATTTCCTTCTCCAGGGGATCTTCCCGATCCATTCTTCCAGGGGTTTAACACAGGGATTAAACCCATGTCTCCTGCATTGGTAGGCAGATTCTTTACTACTGAGCCACCAGGGAAGCTTGATCTTTTTTCCTACTTACAAACTAAAAGGTTAGCCTCTTGCTGTTTCATGGAAGCAATAGTGCAATCTGTTATACAGGGTAAAATTTTTGTGTAAGATTTTTAAAAAATGCAAAGAAGGTATTAAATAATGTTTTACCAGTATTCCAACGTTTAATGATCTGAATTTCAACATAAATGATAAAGTTTGATTAGGAGAAATAATCCATTATTTATAAGTATAGCTTTTTAAAAAATTAACTTTTATAATTGCATTAGGTAATGGGTATAGTAGAAAATATGCAGCCCTAACATTTTATTACATTTCTTTACAGACTTTCAATACATATACACACAGTCATTTTGTTTTCCAAACTTAGTTTTCAACAGTATATACTGTTTGTTTTGTGTCCTGCTTTGTTTTTTTTACTCAGATTATTTTTTTATGGTATTGTCTTAGAAACCAAAATTGTCATAGCTCTATTTTTTTAAAATTTAAATTTATTTATTTTAATTGGAGGCTAATTACTTTACAACATTGTATTGGTTCTGCCACACATCAACGTGAATCCGCCATGGGTGTACATGTGTTCCCCTTCCTGAACCCCCTCCCACCTCCCTCCCCATAGCTCTATTATATGCCATGATTTTTGATCTATAAACAATTTTTGATCAGTAAGGTCTTTACAAGCTTTTGCTATTATAAATAATATTGTAACCAAGATCCTTAAACATAAATCTTTGTCTCCATTTCTGATTCTTTTCTGAGGACAAACCTAGGCCTAGAACAAAAGATATGAACATTTTAAAGCTTCTTGATATTCTTTGTAAGATTGCCCTCTAGGCAAGTTCTACCTGTGTGTACTATTCTAAGTAATCTAACAGTGGCTGAGGATATTTTTTGACTCAGGATAATGAGCAGTTACTTGGGGACAAACTAGAAAGAACTTTAGATTGCTTAGCTTGAGATAAAAATTTAACTCTGATCTGTTTAGAAGAGAAAAATCAAGAAGCTAGAAGAGTGAGGACTGACTATGAAAGGAAACAAAAAACAGAGAAGAGATTCTTTAATGCTTAAGCCTCTGATGAGGGCCTGAGGATTGTGGACTGCAGTTAGGATCTGTATCTATCCCAACTGCGTGTAAGCTGGACCCAGACATTTCTTCACACTGAACTGACATTTAGCTATGTACTTGGATAATGCATTTCAACTGCAATGGACAGAATAGGATGAAGAATTTCTTGAGAAGAAATAAAATATTTTTTGCCCATGATATGATGAGGATACTACACTGTTCTCATAGAATTAACACACTTATATTGAAAAACATACATAAACTAGTTTTTCAGACTGAAAAATATCTGCTATCCAAGACAAAAACTTAAAAAATGCAAAACTTGAAGTCTATTCATGTATTGATTGACATCAAACAAACTGCTTCAAGATTATCTAGGAGAACGATGTTTGGAGAGCCATAGTTTCTTTCGTTTTCCAGTTCTTTATTCCCCATTTGAGGTGATAGATGTTTCAGAAGTCTGGATGTTCAATGAGTCCCTCCTCTGTTCCTCACATAAAGCAGGAGCTGTAAGATAGGTAAGAGGGAAGGGAGAGGGCTGCTGCTGCACAAAGCCCTTACTAGGGGGGTCACGGGTGTGGAAGAACAGTCACCCATATCTTTTGGAGGTAGACAGACTTGCCCAGGTTTGATTCATGATTGCCTCACTTATTAGCCATGTGGCCTGACTTAACAAAATACCTGACTTAGAGCTGAGTTTCAGTTCCTCATCTCTAAGATGAGATATCATGCAGAGCTGTAAGGAGTATTAAATTATCAAGGCAAGGTATATAAAGAGGCTAACACTCTTCCCACTAAATCTTGATGTTAAATATATGGTAGCTATTGCTTTCCACGATGTCTTTAGGGCAGTTTTGTCTTTTTTGTTTATTTTTGTGGGGGTTTTTTTTTTTTTTTTTTTGGCCATGCCATGAGGCTTGTGGGATCTTCTATAATTCCTCAACCAGGGATGGAACTGGGCCACAGCAGTGAGAGAACAAAGTCTTGATCAGTAGATTGTCAGGGAGTCCCTAGGGCAATTTTATTTGTGATAAATTCTAACATCAGTATTTTATGAACATTTCATGAGCCCTCAGCATAAGATAATACATATTTTTTAAAATTCTCTGAAATACATTTTATAAAAAGTTTTTCAGCTACATTGCCTTTGAGTTTAGGCATTTCACATTAAACTACATGACTATAAAATACATTGTTATACAAAGTTATTTTAATAATGTGTATATTATATGAAAGTTTGTTTTAGATTCTGTTTTCTAAACAGTAAATCTGTTTCACCCTGTTTTCTTTAAAGGCTTCTTAGTCTTGGATTTGAAAAGTTTGTCAGAGTTGGGAGTGTCAGAAAGATTGCCAAGCCAGTTTTACCTTACAGGTAAGAATGCCAAAATCCAAAAGTCACAGAATGTGCACAGAAGTAGAATTTTACATAACTCTTACCTTAAATTTGTTTTTTGAAGAAGACTAGAGAAAGCCTTTTTCTTGGTGTTAATTTAGGAACTCTTGTGTTTTGCTTTTCTGTGATACTACTAAAATAGAATAAAAGGGTATTCTTTTATGTAATTGTTTTTTAAGTTTGTATGCTGGCTCAGAAAATGAAAATGAACAATTAAAAGAACTACATGCACTCATGAAGGAAGACTTGACCCCTATGGAAAGAGTCTATGTGAGGAAAAGTATTGAGCAGCATAAACTGGGGACCAATAAAACCTTGCTGAAACAGGTGAGAGGAAACAGCATCAGTTGTTTATTTCTTTAATTTATATATATAATTTATATTATTTTTATTCCTATTGAGAGAAATATTATTCCTATTTATTTCCCTTAAATAAATAAAACCCAACTATGATAGCTTACAGTCAACTAAAGTGAGCCTGTCTGTGCAATCCATGTTTTATTTTATTGACACTGGGCCAAATATCCAAGTGAATTTTATCTTTGATGCTCTCCTAGAAAACCAAGCCCTTCAGGGTCTGTCTGAAATGTGTCCAAGAACCTGGGAGGCTCAGACCATGGATCCCAGGTATTGGGAGCCCACGTTGGACACATAGGGTCTCTGGCTGTAGCAAGTAGTATCATCGCCCTTGTCAAGTTCTGGCTCAAGACAGGGTGTCAGCTTTGAGGACAGAGGTCTTCAGTAGCTTTCTCCTATAAAACAAAGCATGGGGGAAGAAAAGGGAGTGGAAGAAAAGAGGGTTGTTGACTTGTTGGACAGGGTGGACATGGGTCACTTTCTGCAAGAGGTTTGGGACAATCAAGGTGCTTGGCACCATTTCAGTGAGCTACTGCTGAAATACCATTGCTTAGCAAACAAAATCTCAGTAACTGAAGACAACAAACTTCATGATTCAGTGATTCTACGGTCAGGTGGTGTAGGTCAAACCTCTCATTCTGAGAACAGCTGTCTGTGGCATGATGGCCCTCTCCTGACAGATGGCAGAAGTGCAGGAGGGCAGGCTGGATCCTATAGATACATGTAAAGCTTTTGTTCATAGCATGTCTGCTAGCATTGCACTTGCTATAACAGGGTCATGTGACCAAGCCCAGCATCAGTGGGGCTGGGAAATATACTTCACCTACTTCTCTGGTGGGAAGCGCTGCAAAGCCATACAGTAAAGGGTGTGGATGAGTAATAAATACTCTCATGGTGAAGGAGAGAAAATTGGAAATAATAATGTCTACAATAAGTTTTGGTTCTAGGAGCCCTCAGAATGCTTCAGATTAGCTTTTTATTATCCCAAGTATGGACTTAACTTCCCTCCTTTCTCCCCAACCAAATCCAGAAGGGCTTAGTTTGACTACACTCAGCTAGTGCAAATTAGTCATTTATGTGAACCTACTTGAGCTTCTCTGGTGGCTCAGACGGTAAAGAATCTGTCTGCAATGCAGGAGACCAGGGTTTGATCCCTGACTTGGGAAGATCCCCTAGAGAAGAGAATGGCAACCCACTCCAGTATTCTTTCCTGGAGAATTCCATGGACAGAAGAGCCTGGTGGGCTATAGTCCATGGGGTCGCAAAGAGTCAGATACGACTGAGTGACTAGCACACACACACTTATTTTACATCCTTATCCAACATACTGATATGTTACTATAATCTATTGCTCATTGGTGTCACTTGTTCATAAATAAAATTCTTTTTTTAATAAATAAAATTCTTTTAAGAGGAATTCCTTATGTGGGAATAATGAAAATGTAGATGTCAAGTGGCCTATTTTCTGATTGGTGCTGATTAAATTAGGACTAGCTCATTTATTGGAGAAGGAAATGGCAACCCACTCCAGTGTTCTTGCCTGGAGAATCCCAGGGATGGTGGAGCCTAGTGGGCTGCCATCTATGGGGTCACACAGAGTCGGACACAACTGAAGTGACTTAGCAGCAGCAGCTCATTTATGATTTTAGCCTAGAAGTTCTTTGGTAAGTATATTCTTTTGTTTAATAGTTGTTAATAACATTCTCATTACAATGAAGGTTCGAGTAGTCGGAGTTACCTGTGCAGCCTGCCCGTTCCCATGCATGAATGATTTGAAGTTCCCTGTGGTTGTCCTGGATGAGTGTAGTCAAATAACAGAACCTGCTTCTCTCCTTCCCATTGCAAGGTAACCTAAGGGGTTCTTTTCCAAAGACTCTCGGATGTTACAGTTATTTCAAACATTTCCTCAGTTGAAACTCTTACCAAACTTTTGTGAAAATTCCTAGCAATGCAAGTACTAAACTGATTCTTTAAAAGAATGTAAAAGGAAATTTGAGGTGGGGAGGAGTTAGTATATCAAAATTTGGTTAGATCACAGTTTAGACACCTGAATCACATAATTCATAAAAGCCTTGAAAGTTCTAGTGCTAGGATTCTGTTGGAACATTGCAGATCTCTTAACCAGATTAAAGGTGCCTCTTTAGTCACGGTTTAAGAACCTAACTCTACTGAAGAATACCTTGATATAATTCCAGTGTTTAGGTTCGAGAATAGTTTTTAGATTATGAAAGTAGATAACATATATAAAGAAAAATAAGTTGAAAATGAAAATTTATCTACTAAAATTTAGGAAACTAGGAAGTCTTCTAAGCTGTCTCAGCCCATTGAAATACTGCTTTTAAAGCGTCTCTTTCTGAGGAATCCTAAAGGTAGAGGAGGGTGTGCTAAACTAGCCCAGACTAATAGGCTCAAGCCCTAGGCCTTGTTCTGTCCCTCTCTGTTGTTTTGCTTTTTCCTTCTTTATAGTAAATATTTAATCTTTTGATTTCCAGTTTACAAGTGTTGAAAATACACAAGAAAGATTTTACTTCACCAGTACTTTTATGTTAATATATTTTGATGCAATATATATGGCAATAAATCTCTACACATCATAACCAAAAGTATGGGGTTTCTTCCCTTAAAAAAAAATGGGGATGTAACATTAACAAACACTTTTAAAATAAAGCACACAATTATTTTGGTAAATTTATAGATTTTTTTCCCCAGGCGTAAAGGATGAGGGAGGAGGGCATCAACTGTTATGCTCTGCTTGAGACTTGGGAGGTTCCTGCATCGGGGGCTTTCAGGGTTTAAAGTGGGACAGTCCTGGGCACCAGGACCAGTTGGTCACCCTAATCAGGAGCCAGGGATGGAGAGAGTAAGGCCCTGCATAGAGGGTAGAGGAGCAATATTTATGGAGCATCTACTGTATACTAAACACATTACATGCTTAAATCCTTACAATAGCAATAATCCTTGTAAGGTACTATTATATCAAGGTTACTGATGAAAATACTGACACTGTAGAGATTAAATAACTTGCTGTGTCCATAGAATATAATAGAGCTAAAACTTCGATATAGGTTTTTCTACAAAACTTGGGTTTTCCCCTGCTATATATTACTCCTATTTAAAAAGACATTTAACCCCTGAGAACCTAATAGGCTTCATCTGTAAAACAAAAGTTTAAGCTAAATGACTTCTAAGAAAGTTTTTAAGTCTTAAGTTTATAGATTCTAAAAATCATTATTGTCAAAGTGTGTTCTGTGAAATACTGATTCCTTGCCAAGGCAGGGAACACTTAATAGGTTTTATGTGGAAAAAAGTAAAGTTATGTAGAGGATTCTTTACTTAAGCATAACTTTTTAAAGCCTTTGAATACACCTAGTAGCACTATTAAGCCTTGTATGTTCTCAGTACACTTCATGGTATTCAGATTCTTTGAAATACATTTTAGAAAACAGTGCAGTAAATGATATTAATGCATATTTTTCTCATTGCTTAGATTAATTTTTAGAATTTTGTTGTAGGTTTGAGTGTGAAAAGCTGATACTTGTTGGAGATCCCAAACAGCTTCCTCCTACTATTCAGGGTTCTGATGCAGCTCACGAAAATGGACTGGAACAAACTCTTTTTGACCGACTCTGCTTAATGGTACTACTTCTGAATTCATACAGTTATCATTTACTGATTATTCACTGTGTAGGTTGATAGAAAATACAATATATTTAGGGCAAGACCAGGTCCTTGCCCTAAAATTGTTTTAATTGGAGTCGTTTAGAAAGTACTCATCTTAAAGAAAAGGAGAGCACTAATAACCTAACAATAAAATGAATCTTTCCCCTGTGAATTTTAGTAGTGGGTAGTAAGTATATTGATTTTGCTATAAAATAAAAACAGGCTATGACGTTTCTCTCATCCATGTCCACTGTTGAAGAGCCCAAGTGCATCTGCGGGTCTGATGCTATTTCTTTTCTCTTTTTTCATTTCAGCTTTTGATGCTATTTCTATATCCAACTTTTGAGAAACTGTCAAACTGTTTTCCATAGCAGCTGTACCATTGTACATTCCCAACAGCAATGTGCAAGAGTTCTAATTTCTCCACATCTTTACCATAATGTTATTTTTCATTTTTAAAAAATTAATAGCTATCTTAATAGGTGTGAAGCAGTATCTCATTGTGTTTTCCCTAATGTATGATGATGTTGAACATCTTTCATGCACTTATCTTTGGAAAAATGCCTGTTCAAGCCCTTTGCCAATTTTGAATTGGGTTGTTTCTGTTGTTCAGTTGTAGGGGTTCTTTATGTATTTTGGATATTAGTTCCTTATCAGATATATAATTTGTAAATATTTTCTTCCATTTGATGGGTTGTCTGTTCATAAATTTATGCCCTAAAAGAGTTTTGGGGATTGATTTTTTTCCTCACTTATTTTTCTGCTTTGTCCATGTGATCACTAACCCTGCATTTTATTACATATTATTATCAGAGTACCTTGTAACTTTTCAAAATGTTCAAACAGTATTATAGAACATTTTGCAAATAAAGACCAGGAGAGCCCTGAAATAGATGGGAATTAGTTTATGACGTGTTAGCAAAATTGGAAACTTGTTTGAAGATTCGGAGTGAAAAATAGCTTGTACCCAAGGAGGAACATTAATGGGTTATCACCAACAATTTCTGATTTGTTTTTAAAGATATCTTTTCAATTTAGTGTTAGGCCAACTCCACATAGGTTCTGAAGGTATAATGTTAGATACCAAATTTACTAGTCTAAGATTTGTTTGTTTTATAATTTTAATATTAAAAAGTTTACTATGAAAATATTTTTATTAATTTTTTTTAAGTTCTTTTTATTTATAGTCCATTTTATCATGGTTGTAATTTATTTACTAAGAGCACAATATGGCAGTAGTTTTAAACTTTAAAATATTATTGTGGATTTTTTTTCCCCTAAGGAAAAAATGTTTTAATTCCTTATTTTTCTGTACTTAAATTTCTTAGGGTCACAAGCCAATTCTGTTGAGAACTCAGTACCGTTGTCACCCCACAATCAGTGCTATTGCTAATGATCTGTTTTATGAAGGAAATCTCATGAATGGCATTTCCGAAACAGAGAGGAGCCCTTTACTGGAATGGCTTCCGACTCTGTGTTTCTATAACGTAAAAGGACTGGAACAGGTAAATAACATTAATGTTGATAAGAGTCAACCCAGTTTAGTTTCCTGTTTTAATTGTATTGTTGTTGTCTGTATGACTTTCTTGGACTTTCTGTAGCATTTCTGGGAAATATAATCTAGGTTCTGTTTCTTATTCCAGATTGAAAGAGGTAACAGCTTTCATAATGTGGCAGAAGCTGCTTTTACACTCAAGTTGATTCAATCACTGATTGCAAGTGGAATAGCGGGCTCCATGATTGGGGTGATAACATTATACAAATCCCAGATGTACAAGGTCTGTATTACATATCATGATACTTATCATTATTAAATATTACAATTTCATATTATAATATTTGTTATTACATTCATTGTGCTTTAGGTTGTATTGGTTTGGTGCTAGAAAAGCTTTTAGGACTTTAAGGGATTAAAAAGCAGCATTTAGATTTTTGTCTACTGTGGCTTTTTTCTATATAATTAGATGTAAACCTAACAAGGTTTAATTAAATTCCGTTTACAGCTGTTGGGGCAAAAATGCAAATAAACAAATTAGAGGGAAGGAAATACGGTGTATGCTTTGTGTTTTGAGACAGATGGGATTGAATCTGTTTTCCAAAATGTTCTTTCACTATTGTTACATTTTATCAGTAAATCAAAGATAGATCCCAGATATTAATCTACTCACAAGCCAGTTACTTCTAACTAGTTTTAATTTATATTAATTTACTTTTAGTATTTTTCATGTTTCATTATTAGTTTATTAACTCTAAATTACCATATCCAGATGAGTTTCCAGCAATAGATAAATCATCACTTTGATTTTGGTTTGTAACTTATATTATCACCTAGTTATTTATCATTTTAGAGACTAAGTCTCTGTGAGTAATAACAAAATGAAAGTTACCCACTATTAGTTAAATGATAATGGCAGCCAAGGGCAGGCGGAGAGGTGTAGGTTCTTCACGAAGACACTGTCTGCACTGCATGATTCTGGTCATCTTTCCTCTGTAGCTCTGTCATCTACTCAGTGCTGCGGACTTCGACCATCCTAACATGAAAGCTGTGCAGGTGTCCACAGTAGATGCTTTTCAGGGAGCTGAAAAGGAGATCATTATTCTGTCCTGCGTAAGGACCAGACAAGTAGGATTTATTGATTCAGAAAAAAGAATGAATGTTGCATTGACCAGAGGAAGGAGGCATTTGTTGATTGTAGGAAATTTAGCCTGTCTGAGGAAAAATCGACTATGGGGGCGTGTGATCCAACACTGTGAAGGTAAAACAAAAATGTATTTAATTCAAGCATTTTGAATTAAAACTGACTTTTGTGTTAGTGCCTGGGGTGTTTCAGGTAGGAACTA
Organism: Capricornis sumatraensis; assembly: GCF_032405125.1. NCBI lineage: Eukaryota > Metazoa > Chordata > Mammalia > Artiodactyla > Bovidae > Capricornis > Capricornis sumatraensis. The sequence goes on from NC_091075.1 coordinate 15,826,153, forward strand.
CTCTGAATTTGCCACTATGGGTGATGAATGAAATGATGAAATGGACACCACTGTAAAATATAGTTGTCTCATGTTTTGTATCTTTTGAAGGGAGGGAAGGTGGATTGCAACATGCAAGCCAGTATGAACCACAACTGGACCATCTCCTTAAAGATTATCTTGAAAAACAAGCAGAAGAAAAACAGAAGAAAAAGGCTGAAAAAGATAAATTGACAGATAAAAAATCTTATTCACAAAAAGACATGGTATAGTTTGTAAAGTTCAAATTAATTTTATACTATACATTTGTATATTTTTATTACTCCCTAACTCTTGTAATTGGGAAAAAAAGATTTAAATATAAGTAAAATCTGCTCTTCATGAAAAGTATAATTACTTAAGATAGGCAAATGTTGAAGGAACTATAAAATCTCACCAATAAAAATTCTTTCTGAAAATTATGGCTCTGTTTCTAAAGAAATGAATTTTTCAAGGAGCAGAAAAAAGCTTTTATGGGGATGTTACTTCAAAAATAAGTGATTATCTCAAAAACTCATCTTTTAAAATGCATCTACACAGTTACACTGACATGCTCGTTTCTGAACTACAGTGCTATCAGAATCTTAAGAAATATACTGCCCTATCATTCTGTAAGTAAAAACATATTCTCAATAAAACTTCCTTTTAAAAAATATTTGTTTATTTGGTTGTGCTGGGTCTCAGTCGCAGCATGTGGGATCTAGTTCCCTGACCATGGATCGAACCTGGGCTGCATGCCCAGATTGGGAATGCAGAGTTTTAGCCACTGGACCATGAGGGACATTCCTTCACAATAAAACTTTTAAGAAGTATAAAAGAAAGGAAAAAAAGTATCTAAAAGTCCGTTCCTAGAGATAGCGGTGCTCAAAACCGGCCATGACTCTGCAATAGTAGGTGCTCAATAACGATCCGTTGGATGAACAAAGAATGAATGAAAGACTCCCTTTGGCTCATTTCCTTCTGGTCTTTTTTCTGTGCATTTGTTTGCACAGTAGTTACTGGTATATATTATAATGGATTTTAACCATTATAAAAATAATACATTCCCCTTATAGAAAATTTGAAAAATTCAGAAGAGTACACAATGAAAAATAAAAAGCATCTAGAAATTCCCTACACAGAGATAATAATTGCTGATTTATTGCTTCAGTCTTTTTCCTATGCTTATATTCTATATTTATGTATGTAAATAAACCACTTGTATGATTTTTAGGCATTATTAACAAAGGAACATTTACTTATCCTTCATGGAAAAATAGCAAGGGCTTGATTATAATTAATATCAATGAAATATTTGTCTTTACCAATTACAAACTCATGGCTCAAGTCACTCAATATTTAAAGATGCAGGACTTCCATGGTGGTCCAATGGTTGAGAATCCGCCTTCCAGTGCAGGGGACATGGGTTCAATCCCTGGTCATGGAACTAAGATGCTGCATTGCACAGGGCACTAAGCCTGCACTGTGCACCTAGAGAGCCTGCAAGCTCTAGAGCCTGTGAGCTGCAGTAGGAATACATTTCCACAGTATGAATAATATGCCACAATACAGATCCAGCACAGTGAAAGAAAGATGCAGAAAATTGCTTACTGGAATTACTTCACTATGAAAAATGACCCAGGCTACCTCTATGAACTCTTCTTTTGTTTGGGAGAAAATGAATCTAACAAAAGTTGTAATTCTCCAAGCCTTGTCCACAATGTATTAATGTTTACAACAGCAGGTGCTCTTTAAATGTAAATAAAAGCTGTAACTTGAGTTCCAGGTTATACACAGCTGGATAGGAGACACCCCAGAAATCACCCATTGCCTACTGCAGACCCCTGTGAGCTCCACGTGTCTTCAGTAGGTTAACTAGGACAGAGACCCAGGCCTGGAGATAGTGTGTGAGATGCCACCTGGAGATAGTGTGTGAGATGCCACCTGCAGGCTAGTCAGCTGCGTGCCCCAGCTGAGCTCTGCATCACCATCTGGGAAGACAGGAGTGGAGAGAAGCCTTTAGCGATCTGTCATTACCCTAAACAGGCCCCACTGAGCCAGAAGTTACTGTCCTACCCTGAATTGTGTGTCTTACAACTGGAAGAAAAGGAGTAACCTTAATGGACCAGTTTACTCCCAGGCTATCTTGAGAATTCAAACTTGAGCACCACATGATGTCAACAATATGAACAACAAAGGAGCCACATTTTCGTGATGTGAAAAGATGGCAGAACAGAAGGACTTTGAGCTCTTCTCTCATGAGCACACCAAAATCACAACTAACTGCTGAACGACCATCAGTAAAAAGACTGGAACCTAGCAATAACAAAAAAATATTCTACATCCAAAGACATAATGAAGAAACTCAACAAGATTTTATTTGATATAATTAAATCCCAAACACTCCAGGTGGGCAAGCCGCAAACTGGAGAACAATTATATTACACAAGTTCTTCCACAGGAGTGAGGGTTCTGAGTCCCACATCAGGCCTGGGGGTCTGGCATCAAGAGGAGGAGTCTCTAGAGCATTTGGTTTTGACATCTAGCAGGGCTTGAGTGCAGGAGCTCCACTCTTGGAGGGCACACACAGTCTCATGTGCACCGGGACCCTAGGCAAAAGTAGTGACCTCATAGGACTCTGGGCCAGATCTACCTGCCGGTCTTAGAGGGTCTTCTGGGGTGGTGTGGTGCACTGTGGAGCTCACCAGTGACAGAGGTACTGGGGAGCATCCACTAATGTGAACGGTCCTGGAGGCTGCCACTGGGGGAGCAAGACCTGGCCCCACCCAACAGCCTGTAGGCTCCAGTGCTGGGACATCTTAGGCCAAACAACAAACAGGGTAGGAATACAGCCACATCCATCAGAGTCAAGCTGCCTAACGATTTCCTGGGCCCATAGCCACCTCTAGACACATCCTCTGACATGGCCCTGTCCACCAGAGGGCCAAGACCCAGCTCTACTCATCAGTGGACAGGCACCAGCCCTTCCCATCAGGAAGCCTGCACAAGCCTCCAGGCCAGCCTCACCCACCAGTGGGCAGAAACCAGAAGTAAGAAAACTAAGATCCTGCAGGCTGTGGACCTAAATCTACAGATGCAGATCAGACCTACCCTGCGACCAGCTGGTCCCTGGCCCTTGCTAGGACACATAGGACATCCCCCACAGATGGCCACTGATCCAAGGTTGAGAAACATAATTAATCTTCCACATATAAAAAATACAGATATAAACAGACGAAATGAGATGGCAACGGAGTATTTTCCAAATGAAGGAACAAGACAAAACCCCAGAACAACTAAGTGACATGGAGATAAGCAGTTACCTGAGAGAGTTCACAGAATATATGAGGCAGAACAGATAAGTGAGCTGGAAGATAGAATGGTGGAAATCGCTGCCCTGGAACAGACAAAAAAAGAATGAAAAGAAATTGCAACAGTTTAAGAGACCTCTGGGACAATGTCCTGCACTCTGAAAACTCTAAGATGCTGATGAAAAAATCAAAGATGATACAAGCAGATGGAAAGATATACTGTGTTCTTGGATTAGAAGAATTAATATTGTCAAAATGACTATACTACCCAAAGCAATCTACAAATTCAATGCAACTCCTATCAAATTACCAATGGCATTTTTCACAGAACATTTTTTAAAAATTTATATGGAAACACAAAAGACCCTAAATAGTCAAAGCAATCTTAAGAAAGAAAAACAGCTAGGGGAATCAGGCTCCCAGACTATAGACTATACTACAAAGCTACAGGAATCAAAACAATGTCGTACTGGCACACAAACAGATACTGATCAATGGAACAGGATAAAAATCCCAGAGATAAAATCCATGCTCCTGTGGTCAATTAACCTGTCACAAAGGCAAGAATACAGAATGGAGAAAAGAGAGTCTCTTCAGTGAGTGGTGCTGGGAAAACTCAACAGCTACATGTAAAAGAATGAAATTAGAACATTCTCTAACATCATATACTCAAAGTAAATTAAAGACCCAAATGTAAACCTGGATACTATAAAATTCTTAGAGGAAAACACGGGCAGAACACTCTTTGACATAAATCGTGGCAATGTCTTTTTGGATCCACCAGCTAGAGCAATGGAAATTAAACAAATGAGAAGAAATAAACTTAAGAGCTTTTTTGCACAGCAAAGTAAAACATGAACAAAATAAAAAGACAACTTACAGAATGGGAAAAAATATTTGCAGACAATACTACTGACAAGGGATTAATCTCTGAAATATACAAATAACTCATATAGCTCAATACCAAAAATACAAACAACCTAATCAAAAAATGGGCAGAAGATCTAAATAGATTATTTCTCCAGAAAAGACATACAGATGGCCAACAGACACTTGAAAAAATGTTCAACATCACTTACTATTAGAAAAATGCAAATCTAAACCACAATGAGCTATCACTTTACACCAGTCAGAATGGCTATCATCAGAAAGTCTACAAATAATTAATGCTGGAGAGCATGTGGAGAAAAGGACATCCTACATGGTTGGTGGGAATGTATATTGGTACAACCACTAGGGAGAACACTATGGAGGTTCCTGAAAAAACTAAAAATAGAGTTACCACATGATCCTGCAATCCCACTCCTGGTCATATACCCAGAGAGAGCCATGATTCGAAGGATACATGCACCCCAGGACTCACTGCAGTACTATTTACGAAAGCCAAGACATGGGAGCAACCTAAGTCCCTGTTGGCAGATGAATGGATGAAGAAGATGTGGTATATTTATATAATGAATACTACTCAGCCATAAAAAATAATAAGACTGTTCTCTACATTTTTATTTATAAAAACGTCTGTTTGTGCATCATAGAATGAAACAATCCAATTTCTAGACTGAAATCCACTCATCAATTGCCTTTGCTTTATACAGGCCTTTGGGTATATGTGTTAGGTTTTTTCTAACATTTCTTTTACAAACACCACATTGATCCCTAGGGAGGAGGACAAGTAGTTTCCCCACTTTATAAGCAATAAAGCCAACAGAGAAATTGAAGTGGTCCATCTAATCGACCATACATAGTACAAGACAGGGCTAGAACCCACACCAATCCAGCTGAGGCTTTTCTACTACACTGCACTGCCTGAGTGGTAAGTCATTCACTTTATCAAACTGTGAAAGACTGGAACCAAAGAGTCTACAATCCTCTCTGATTAAACCAGACTGATTTGCTGTTAATTTAACTTGGTTAATTTATATGCAACACTTTACTAATAATTTGTTTGAACAATCTATACCTTCCTGGTAAATAAACTTTGCTAGAAAAATGGGATTGTTGATTTTTCTTTGAAGTTCTACATTTGCTACTAGAAGATCTGTTTGGATATAATGGAAGAAAAACTGATTTATCAACAAAAAGGTAGTAATGTGACTGAGCTGGTGATTTTTATTATCAAAAGTTAATGAAAAGCTAATAATTATGATTCATATTCTGCTCCACTCTGCAGCGAACCCCTGTCCTTAGAAACATATGTTTCAATATTTGAGTTACTTGTGAAAAATCAGAAGTTAAAAGCTGAGATTATGAAGCCCAGCTTAAAACTTCACGATAAAACATAACTATTGGTATAGTTCTTTAATATTTGAACAAAAAGAATGTTTGATTTGGAGATGCCAAAGGAAACCCCACATGCTTCACGCTCTTCTTGACTACAGTTTAATTTAAAGACAGCTGTGAAATAGCTTTATACTAATTTGATTTTTTATATTAAATAGGAATGAAATGGAAATTGGTGATTTTCTCGACAGATATTGGACCCTGAAAATTAAATAATTGCTCTAAAAGCATTAGCTCAACACTGATTTGAAATGCCTGCTTTGTAATTAGTCTTGAGTGAAATGTATGTTTAGTTCAAGTTGTGTTTTTTGGTTTATATTAGTATGATTTGATTATAAAGTAAAGGAAAAATACAATCCAAATATCACTGCAAGCCTTTGAATTCCTTTCATCCTAAAACACCAGTTATGCTGATTTTTAAAATACTCTTCTATTAGTCTCTTAATTATTGATATTCTTTACTATTTTCCTAACTGAGCAAATCTGGTCTTGATAATGTAGTAAATGAAGGTCTGCATGTGTGTGTGTGTATGAAAAATTAAGAAGCAGTCAACTCACAGGTTAAAGAATTAGTGGGGAAGACTTCCTAAGTGAGTTTTAAGGTAACAATTGCTTATTAAAACAAAACCTTCAAGTCCATTGGTTTTATTGGCTGAATGAAGATGGATTTGTAGATTCTTAGAACAGAACAGATTCTTTGGCTCCACTGAAGTCAGTGCATTCACTAAGCATCTACTCTGTGGCTGGTCTGTGTTACATGGAGAGCAGCCTGGTTCATTCTGGAACAGACATGTGCAGCTTGGTTTATTTGTCAGCCCAGGCATGAAGAATAGGTGAATCTGTTACATATCACGCTACCCCTATATGGGGCAAGCTACAACTCTCCTAATAGAAAACTGGGTGGAATCCTGGAAGTAAGAAAATTGGGCTTTTTGGGGGCCTAATTTTGGAATATGTACTTCTAAATAAACCAAGAACCAACAAGGCCATGACGTATTGGGAGCTCAGATACACCTGAGCTCAGGTTCCCTGTATCCTCAGGTTTCTTATGATAGAGTCAGTATCAGCCTTTCACACTTTGGGTTTTGAGGTTGAGGCCAGACACTGAGGACCAAGTAAGGCAGTGAGAAGTAAGAAGAGGGATGGCTATACATGGTGAGGAAGACACATACATGGTTGACAAATTCTGAGGCATGAAAAAATTCTAGGTCTTTCAACACAGTTGTGTACATGTGTAAAACCAAATGACATCTGTTGGTCTTTGACTTCTTTTCACTGTCACGGGCCCTATCCAGTGTTTTGAATGCATAATGATAATCTGGACCCATATGGTGACATCACATGAGTCAGAGTATCAGGCAAAGTATAATTACTGAGTCTAGATATTGTATGTGACTTGCTTTTATGTGCTGGCATACGTTATAAGCAAGCTGACTGAATATAGAGTCAAGGACAAAACGACATATTGCAAAGAAACTGCACATATAACTTTAGAGCCATTGGCTCTTCAGAGTGCCATTTTGCATTTATAATTTGGGATCAGCACCATCACAGGAGATGCTAAGTGTTTAGACAATATAATCAAGTGATCTGCCTTTCTTTTCTTTGATTGCCTTCTTATTAAGCATTTTTTTCCTATATTTCAAAACAAACCAAATAGGATATGTTTCTCTTGCCGTCTTCTACTGGGTCATTTATGTACCTAAGCATCTATAACTTGAAGGAGACCTTCATATGCTAAGTATGATGACCTTATTTTGTGTTGTTTGTATTCACTATAGCGCATCTATTGCCTTCTCCTTGTTTTTTTAGTTTTATTTATATATTTTTAATAGATAATAGCATATGTGTGGGGTCAGTATTCAAGAGGAACTGAAGGGAAGAGAGTGAAAAGTCTCCCTCCATCCTGTGTCCCCAGCTACCTAGCTCTCATCTCCAGAGTCAACTGATACCATATTTCCTTCAAGAGACAGTTAGCTAACATGGAAGTCCACACATATAAATGGTCTCCCCTTTTACATGGTAGCCTACCGTGCTGCAGTCCACGGGGTTGCCAGGAGTCGGACACGACTGGGCAGCTGAACAACAAGAAACGACAACTACCACACACATCTTCCAGTACCTGGCCTTTTTCACTAAATAGCGTATCTACAGTTATTCCATGTTGTCTGTACTTTTTAAAAATTGCCTGAGATTTGTCATCACCTAAATTACTTCAACATGTCGCTGACCACAACCTCACCCTCACTTGACCTCCACATACTTGCCAGGTCCACCAACATCTCTCATCTCCTAACTCCTTACTATTCTACCAGCCTCCTTTTACCTTTCCCTGTCTGTCAAGACACCATTGTGTTTAATCATTCTCAACAGTCCTGATGCCTTGCCTCTTTGCTGCAGGTTCTTCCAGGGATTAGTCCAAACATCCTTTTCCATTTTCTTACACCTGGGCAGCAGGGTGCTGGAGAGAAAATTATACTAACATGCAGATGTTGCCACAATACATTTATGATAACTGATCTCACAGGTCCCACAGGCCCAGAAATTATACGTCCTTAATAAGTGCCTCAGCTCTTTGTTTACAGTCACTCTTCCCACCAAAATGATTTTTCTAACATGCAAAAATCCTATGAATTCAATCAATCCCTCCCCTACGTGAGGTAACCACTAATCTACTCTGTCACCATAGATCAGTTCTGCCTGCCTTAAAAGTTCATGTAAATTGAACCAGTGTCTGTTCTTTTGAGTTTTTTTACTCAGCATGTTTTCAGGTGTATCCATGTTATTACATGGACCAGCAGTTCATCCCTTTTAATTTGAGCATATTCTGTTGTACGAATTTTGTTGTTGTTTAAAATCTGTTCGCCAGTTCTTCACTTCCGAGATAATTTCATCTTCTCTAGTTTCTCTGTTCTCTCTGAAATTCCTATTAGTCAGATGATGGACTCCTGGAATGATAAGTATCTTATCCTTACTGCTGTTTATATCTTTGACTTTTTCTATAGGAGAGTCCTTTGAATTTATTTTTTTGCTTTTAAATTAAAAATACTTTATTGGTGCTGCAGTCCGTGGGGTTGCAAAGAGTCGGACACGACTGAGCAGCTGAACAACAGGCTGAGTGTAGGTCTGCTTCTTTTACAAGAGGTAGTTCCTGTTTCCCCAGTTTTCACGAGGTATCAGCCACACATATAAGCCTTTAGGAAAGTACGCCAGAAAATGTTGCCTCCTTTGGCTACTTACTGCAACCAGAAATATAGGGGAAAACTAAATGAAGAAAAAACTGCAACAGAAATCATTCCTTCAGAAGACAGTTTTGGACCTCCCGGGTAGTCCAGTGGTTAAGAATCTGCCTGCCAGTGCAGGGTACACAGGCTTGATCCCAGGTCTGGGAATGTGCTCCATTCCACATGCCATGGAGCAACTAAGCCTGTGCACCACAGCTGCTGAATCCAAGCTCCAGAGCCTTCGAGCCATAACTACTGGGGCCCGTGCACCTAAAGCCTGTGCTCCGCAACAAGAGAAGCCATGCACTGCAGCAAAGAATAAGCCCCACTTGTTGCAACCGGAGAAAGCCCAAGTGTAGCAAAGAAGACCCAATGCAGCCAATAAGGAAAAAACACACTAATTCCCTCTGAAAACAGTTTTGCCAAGAGCACTGTTACTGATCTGCATGGCCTTGGCACAGCCATGAAGTACATGCCGTCTGATCCATATTAATGAATAAAGAGGAAATGAAAAAGATGAGAGTCCTCATGCCTTGTTGACCTCAGTTTTGACTTAGCTTTCCTACAGTGATTAAATTCACTGTATGTTCTATAGGTACAGGTTTATTTCTTCTTAAATACTGAATTAGAAATTTCCAGCTGCCAGCAAATTGTGACTGAGATCATATCAACGTATTCTTTCCTGGCCAAGTGCGTGGAAGAAGGAATGTATTACTGACTTCTGATTAGACTGTCTGCATATGTTTTCATTATTATTTTAAAATTCTGTATGGCATATTTTTATTTCATCCCTATTTTGTCAGGAAAAGAAAAACACTTGGGATAAGAGGAAAGGAAAAGGCTGTTATTTTAATACCATGTTACTTCATAATTAGCTTATTTCAAACAAAGGGATTGTTTTCAAGCATCAGCACAGGGAAAAGTGAGCACTGTTGATGCCAATTTCATGAGACTGAGGATGAAAGTAAGATTCAGAACAAAATCCAAAATACCATGTGATTCTTTGGGAGTGGCCAGCAACTTAAGGAACTGCACTTAGCCCCAAAACAATGTCCTTGAGCCTCCATGACTCGTTTTCTGAGAAATAGTGTTGGCCTCAAATCCAGTACAACTCAAATAATTGGTATAAGAGCAGTGGTCCCTAGGTTCATGGAAATATTAAAGCTGTACTTCCCTCTAATTTTTAGCCACACAGATTCTCTACAGCTGGGAAATTTTTTAAAAGGGAAAAGCTATATTCGAGTTAAGGCAGTAACAAGAGTTCAAGTGTGGGTTAATATTGACATAAACTTTTAGTTTCTATTTCTAGCCTGTTTCATTTTTTTTTTCAGAATTTCTTAGTAAACATTTACCATGAAAATATCTCTTGATTTTTCTGCATGATATTGCATTGTGAGGTTATTCTTTCTTTTCCTTCAAGAGAAAATGAACTCTCAAATCCTCAAAAATAAAAACCCCAGAGAAAAAGAGAATTTGCTGAGAAGAATGCCGAGAATTATCCTCTTGCAAATCCTTTCCTTTCTCTTATTCCAAGTCCTGCTGTCTCATGGACTGACAATAGTACAACATAGTTTCAGTGTGGTGATTGCTGCTTTAAAAATGCAGAGTTAAACAGAAACCCACAATAGCCTCCCTTGAGGTAAAGATGGTTTCTGTCAACAGAGAAAGCCGAAGACCTAAAAGCATAGGCAAGCAAAATTCAGAATTAAACATTTTCCGGATCCTGATTATTTTAAAAATAGAAGCTTTAGATGCCATATATTCAAGCACAGAATAACAGAAGAGGCAAGTTTTTAATCACCTCTGAGGACTGGTCAAGAAACACATTTAAGAAAGATTAAACACAAGTAATTTCCTGTTAGCAAATATTATTAAATAAGAGAATTATTACTTTGAGACATTGGTAAAAAATCTTTCTTTAGAAATTCATCAAGTCCCTGGGATCTCATCTCTCTGGGAAAATTAGACGTGATTTGCCCAGAATAGAGAAAATAATAGCATTGAGAAGCTTTTCTTTCTTTGTGAAACCCCGGGAAGTGAACAAAAATTAAATTTTGAGAGAGCAGTATGGAAATACATACATTACCATATGTAAAATAGGTTGGAGAAGGAAATGGCAACCCACTCCAGTACTCTTGCCTGGAGAATCCCATGGACGGAGGAGCCTGATAGCCAGTGGGAATTTACCGTGTGACACAGGGAGCTCAACCCAAGTGCGTCTTGATGGCCTAGGATGGCCTAGGCTACGGTGGGATGGAGATAGGAGGGAGGCTTAAGGAGGGGACATATGTATACCTGTAGCTGATTTATGATGTAAGGCAGAAATCAGCACAATATTGTAAAGTAATTATCTTCCCCCCAAAATTGTTTTTTTAATTAGCACTGAATGTTTCTCTTCCATACAACATTTCCATCATAGTTCAAGAACAAGTTTTAAATGTTTCTGAAAAAAAAAAAACAAACCACGTTACAATATCCTGTGTTTGTGCTCAGTCCTGTCCTACTCTTGGTGACCTGATGGACTGTAGCTTGCCAGGTTCCTCTGTCCATGGAATTTTCCAGGCAAGAATACTGGAGGGGTTGCCATTTCCTGCTCTGGGGGATCTTCCTGACCTGGGGATCAAACTTGAATCTTTGCATCTCTTGCACTGGCAGGCAGATTCTTTACCAGGGAAGCCTTTTCCAGGATTCTTTACCTGGGCAGCCCTACAATATCCCATGTTAACCCAAAGGGTCCAACTTCTAGGGCCTTAACTATAACTGTGAGCTATACTAACTATGATATAACTTAACTATGATATAACTTAACACTTAACTATGATATAACTCCCCCTACTTCAGACATCTCTGATCTGAAATTTACTCCCAATCTTTAATAATAAGAGTAGAAAAGACAGAGGCACTTTGCAGAAGGCCAGTGTTGTTGTTGTTTTTTAATAACAATTTCTGATTATAAATGTTCCAAAATTTGCTCGGAAAACACAAAAAGAGAACATTTAAATTACCAATAACAAAAAGATAGCCACTATGAATACTTTTTTGTCCAGGATGTATGTGTTTGTATTTCCCTACAATCATTCAGAGATACATATCATATGTACTGGGGTCACACTAAGCGTTATATAGAAATTTAAAAAAATTAAACATCCAGGCTTCCCTGGGGGCTCAGTGGTAAAGAATCTGTCTGCCAATGCAGGAGACATGGGTTTGATCCCTGGTCCAGGAAGATCCCACGTGCTGCAGAGTAACTAAGCCTGTAAGCCGTAACTATTGGGCCTGTGTGCTAGAGCCCTGGAGCCGCAACTACCAAGCCCTGCCACCTAGAGTCCACACTCAGCAACAAGAAAAGCCACGGCCAGAAGTCCTGGCACCACAGCTAGAGAGTAGCCCCAGCTCGCAGCCCCAAGACAAAAGCCTGCACAGCAAGGAGGATTCAGCACAGCCAAAAAGTAAAGTAAATAAAACTTAAAAACTAAATATCAATCAAAAATATGATCTTAAACTCTGCATGACATTTTGGTATTGTGGCAGTATTGTATTTATGAGTCAATCTCTACTCTTGGCAGATGTGGACAGCTCAAACGATTCACAGGTACACTTGGCAAAGTACAATTTTGCCTGACAAAGTTAAGGACAAGCAAACAGAAGCAGGAATGCGATGAAGCAGAAGAAAAATGGGAATTTGGGTGTCTGGATCCAGGTGATGGGGCCTAAGGCGTCGGCACTTCGTGCCTCTCGCACTCCTTCCCCAACATTTTACACACCCGACATCTAGCTAAAATGGGCACTGAACATCAATTCGGAAGAGAATAAAAAATACCAGGGGAGCGACAAGCAGTCTGGAGAATGAATCTCGAAATGGCTGTAGGTGGGAGGAGAAATACTGATCCGTATAGATACAGTAATTTCCCAGCAAGCGCATAAGAGGTCCTTTTACTACTCGGGAGTCCAGGGCTTTCCCCCAAAGTACTGAGTCTTGGCTTCACTTCTAGCTGCTAAATAGCTAAATCCTCACAACGAAAGTCTTGGGACCCAGGCCTGCTCGTCTCAAACTTGGCAGCCATCAGAACTACCGGGGGAGGTGTCTTACGCGTCTGTTTATTTCGACTTGGAGAAGCACACCGTCGACAATTTTGAGCCTGAAGGTTAGAAGTGGCCGAGCCTACGCGCCCGTAACTGGAGCCACAGGTGAAGGCCCCAGAGCGCATCCCAGGAGGAATGCGAAACGTCGCCCAGCCCCACGCGGTGAGGGCTCCTCCGCGGACCCCGCCAGAGGGCACCAGGACCTCGCCGCGCGCGCAGCGGCCCCGCACCTGCGGCCAGACCTGCAGACGTTCAGGTGCCACCCCGCAGGCCGCCTTGGGGCGTAGGGGGCTCCGCCTCCAAACCCAGCCGCTTTCCGGCTCCCTTAGCCAGCGCCCGAGCCTGAGATCCTGTTTTGTGTTTTGTTTTAAAAGCCTTCCCCGCCCCGGTACTTCTTGAAGGCGTAAATGAGAGAGGGTGGGAGGGGTGAGGGGGAAAATGGAGAAAAGAGGCGCGGGAGGACTGAATGCCTTCTTTAAATTACTGCTGACACCTCGGTTCCAGGCCCCTAAAATCTCAATCAACAATCCATTAGAACTCAACAGGAGTAAAACGAAATCCTCGTTTAAGTGTATTTATCCGATCTCCTTTCTCTCTTTCAAATGCTAAATCCATTTCAGCATATGCCCCCTTCTTTCTCTAGCCTTTCTCTCAGACTGGCAGCCCATACCACTCTTGTAAATATGAAAGATGCTAATCATATGACATATCACGTCTCCGTCGGAGCCGGAATAAAGCCTTCAGATTTGGGATCATTGCCTCCAGACAACAGCTTCATCAGCCGGAAAGTTGGTTTTTTTCTCCTTTCCTTCAACTCTCAATCCCTTCTTTGTCTGGAGTAAAATGCAGCCGACTCGAGCCACCCAGGCCATATGGTTCACTCTGTATTTTCTTAGTTGAATTCTGAATTGTTTCTGTGACTTGCGAAAGTTTTTTTGGAAGTGCGTATAAAGACATAGAGCTACTTGTGCAGGGAGCGCTACCGGGCGCGCCGCGGCCGCCCCCTCCCGGCCTGGAGCCCGGGCGGCTGGCTGCGCGGAAAGTGATGCCGGCCACTGCACGGGCGCGCGGCTAAGACCCGCGGGCCGCAGCTGCCGGTTCGTTTGCTATGCGGATTCCGCGCCTCGCGGAGGGAATGAAATTTGGGGTGGGGGGAAAGAAAAGATGAATTAATCAGGTGCTAGGGTCGACCCCGAATGGTTTGTGTCCTAAAGCATCCTTTTGGATCCATGAAAATAAAACGTAGCCTGGCTCTCTTCCGACACTGTATTACATTACAGTCTTATTGTCTACCTAACACGGTTTTCTGACATGTGTTAACTTTTTCATTTTTTGTCTACCGATTTGAATGTAAGCTCTATGGGGGTAGGAATGGTGTCTATTTTGTGCAGGCGTTGTTCCCAGGGCTTGGTGCAGTGCTTGGCTCACACTGGTTGCCAGTGTATGTATAAGGGAGGGATGACTGAATGAGTGCGTTAAGGTAGAAAGATGATATTGTCCAAAGGAACAAATTAAAGAACTTTCTCTGCTTAGGATTCGAATTTATTCATCCCAATCTGACCGTTTTAATTTATATCATCAACAAACAATAATTTCCAGAAGAGAATTCAGTGTTTGGGGAGGGTACGTTTTTCCTTAGTGGGGAGAGTAGAGGGAAAATCAGCTTTCAGATCTTTTTTCCATTGCTTTGAATGAGTTTTGTGTTTTTCAGGTTTGGGACTGTCCCTGCGAGAGAGCAGGCTGCCAAATTTCCTTTCTCTCTGTCTAACTCCTTACACAAACCCCAAAGAGTTCTTTCACCAAATCATTAAATTCTACAGAGGTGGTCAAGCTCGCACTGCTTTTCATGAAACGGAGAAAGAAAAGGGTCCTTGAAGTTTAGAAGATGCCCAAGGAAAACTCCTTGAATGACATCAAAAGAATGAGTTTCCATAGCTGTTGAAGCACGAGGGCCATGTATCCGCACAAAGAGGGACCGGGGCACCGGGACGGGCTCACAGCTCTGTCCCAGGACAATTGGGTCACTGAAATAGGGAATTAATTACCATTGGAGAGTGGGCAGCCCATTCACCACTGGCTGAGTTTTATTAAACGCCAATATAAATAACAAAACAACTCTTGTGGCTGCACTATTCCTACACGCCAAAGGAAGGATTATGCCGGGGATTAACATCTTAAAGTCTATGAGACTTTCTGACTCAAGGCTCGGAGCTGGTAATCGTGTTTGTCTCCTGGTTCAGCGATTAGTGCTCTCTTTCTTGCACTTTCCCCTGGATAGCCAATGTCCCTTTTTGCAGGCACAGAGGGGTGAGGGGGGCTTCTCTCCCTAGTGGGCCCCCAGCCCCCCATTCAAGCGCCGGCTGTTCTTTTCCCCTTACCTGAGGAAAACAATCAGAAAGCTGGCGGAGACTGGTCAAATCTCCTACAGCGACTTCTTTCCTTCGTGGGAAAGAAGAGGAGTGCTCGGGCAGCGGGTCGCCTACCGAGTGCAGAGAAGCCTGCCGGGTGCTGCCTCTCCGGAGCTGGTGGGAAGAGGGTAGAGAGGGCGCAAAAGGAAGGGAGCCTTTCAGCACCTGCCGGGTGGATTTCAACACCATCAAGAAGACCCCGTGCGTCAAGCAGGATTCCCTGAATGGTTGGCTTGGGGCGCCAAAGCACATTATACGGGTTTAGGGCAAGGGAATAAGGGTCCCGAGAGACGACCTCCTCTGCCTTGCACCTCCTCTTGTAGATTCTCCTGGCCGATCCCCAAATACGGAAGGGGGTGGGGCTGGCTCACTGAAGCTGCCGCGCACCATCCTAGCTCCGACCTCTGCAGGACTAGAGTGACAAACCCTCCCCCACAGGACCCGAGGGAAAGATCCAGGATGAGACAGAATTCCGCACAGGGGTCCAATAAGAAGTCGGGGAGGGAGGGGGTGATGAGTTTACACTGTTATTGTTCTTGACCTCCTTGCCTCCACAGAAGGGGACCCCCAAAATATCCGAGCCCACTCTGCCTCCCAGCGCTTCACCATCTGCTCATCACTAGTAATGAACTTTGGCATGGCGAAGAGCCCTCCGCGGGGAAGGGCGGGGGGATACAGAGGGGGCTAATCATTTCCACTCGGTCTTCAACCACTTTGGAAACCGGAGTGTTTCTAGTCCCCAGCAAATAACTAAAGCTATTCAGGACTGACTAACTTTTTCTTTCCATCTTTCCGCCTTTCGGAGAGCTAACCGGGTGGATTAGGATTTAGGCTACAAAGCCATGCTTGGCAGAAGCATCATGTAGTCCTTTTTAGCAGAGCAGAGCCCCTCCCTTTCCTTGCAGGCAGGACAGTTGGTTTACTGTGAACTGGCGGACGGGCTGGCTGGGGAGGCAACTTTTGCTCTTTCTGGGAAAAGGACCTATCTTCACACCAATCCCTCCCCCCCCTGCCATTCACCTGCAGCAGCAAAAATATGGTGGGGTGACCATTCGTCCTCTTTGGCCACTTGTGAGGTCGAAGTGTGGATGGGATGTGTGGATAGGTCCCACAGCAACACCTACCCTAAACTTTAGGGCTCTTGGGTCGTCTCAAAGTTCAAGCTTCTTAAAAACAACAAAGCCTTTCTAAAGGTCTCCACCCCCCTCGCTGCTCCCCTTACTTCACTTTTCTCTCCCTACACATTCTCGGGCCTCCTTTCTTTTTAAGGCTTGGGGATGAGTTTAAATCACTGGGCTCCCATTTCTTGATAACTGCCTGCTTTGAGCTTTTGTTCTCTTAAAGTAGGGATTGCACACAGAAAGAGGGGCTGAAGATGAACAGTTTGACCCTTTAGGACAGTTCACGCAATGGACAGGAGCGGCCCTCGGTCACCAAATTCACTGACGCTATTCACGCGCTCCCCTCCCCCTTCGCATAACATTTCAGCCTCGTTTCATCTGGACAATCTTTTAGACCACACAAGTGCCTCTTGAATTTATTTAAGTTAAAAGAGTGCTAGAAGGGTCCAGCTAAGGATATCTGGCACTAGCCGCGCCTTTGGAAATCTGAGTACAAATCGAAATTGCTTTCTTTCAGCAAAACCAAGCAAAATGTGGAACAAATAAAATTTTGCGACTGAGTGTGAATGGCTGGCTTCTGAACTGTACTTGTGTGTTTAGTTCTTGATGTTCTTTTCTTTTAAAAAAAATACTCTCATAGTAGGAAATATTTCCGGATATATTATGAGCAGTGATGCTTTTCTTGAAGGCTGCAAAGCAAAAACAGAACCAAAATTCTTAAAATTCCAAGATAATGTTATTGTTTAGTCACTCAGTCGTGTCCAACTCTTTGCAGCCCCATGGACTGTAGCCCATCAGACTCCTCTGTCCATAGGATTTCTCAGGCAAGAATACTGGAGTGAGCTGCCATTTTCTTTGCCAGGGAATCTTGCCACCCCAGGGATTTAACCCAGGTCTCCTGCATTTCAGGCAGACTTTTTTTAAACTACTGAGCCACCAGGGAAACTGGAAGATAACATAGAGGGTGATTAAAAAAAAAAAGTGTACTTTTGCACAGTAATCTAACATAAAGCACTCACTGCATATAGCCAACAAATTCCTTACTTTAAAAATAGTTACATAAACTCCATGATAGCTTTATGGCTACATAGATTAGAGATTGATTTCTGTCATTTGAATAAGTACACAAGCTTATGTTTCTTTGCATACTCTTTCCTTTTGGAAAGAATCTCCTTTCCTGGAAATTTCCAGAATCAGAAATGTGTGATTTACCCTAATAATATTTTACTATTACTAAATATCTACACAGGATACTCTTAAATATTCATTATTAACTTCTTACAGACAGTATAGAAAGTTTGGGTTTTGACAAAGAAAAGCATGTACCCTTTCAGTGCATCATAAAAACATAAAATCTTGGAAGAACATAAAAACTGAGGGATCAGACACCCGAACAGTCTTAAAAATCGTCTAAAGAAATCCATTTACTGCTAGTTTCACTAAAACCAGCTTGATCTTGGTGTTTGTTTGGAGTTATACAAAATTCGTCAGGTTTTCATTTAAGCCTCCGCTTAATTGGATTCTGATTCTGTTTTCCCCCTAATATATTTTATCATCAAATCAACCCAGCACTTCCTAGCCAGACCAAAAATTTAAAGACCTATCTAAAGAAGTATGTTTCTACTGATACTAAAGTAAACTTTCCTTTGTTTCTATTACATTAACGTATTGGCTTGTCTTTCTTTGCAGGCCACTCCTGCCATGATGTGTAGGTATGTAAAAGCTGACACACCATAATATCTCCCATCATTCCAGTATTTGTTTTTAGCAGCTGTTGATCATTTCCTCAGAATCTAGCTTTCTCATTCTATTTCTTTCAAAATTAATACAAAAATCCTGCATCTGCTCCCATGTGTTCCTTCATTTTTGACTAGACAAGACAGTAGAGAGTTTTCTTTTAGGGGGACTGTAAAGAATATTTACTTCTTTGGCCTCAGTGATCATATCCTATAAAATAATGCTAATGTGTGTATCAACCATGGTAAGCACTTTTGGTATCTTTCACTACTGATGCATCTTTTTCTTGAACAAACTCTTTTATGAAGTTCTTATTCTGCGGGTTCATGATACATAGAGAGACACCCAAAGAAGGGTGAGACAGGCAGATGCTGTGTTCTGAAGAGACTAAACATTTCCCTTCTTTCTTGTTTAATGTCTGCACTTCTACCATGTGAAATTAAGCTGTTCTAAAAGAACTGAGGAGGAAACTAGGGAAATAATGCTATTATGTTTAGGGAATTTGTTTTTAAAGTGGGGGTTGGGGGAAGAGATTCAAAGCACAAGTATCAACCAGCAAGGTGAAAACTGTGGCAATTATTTCAAGACAAAGAAGCCTGAGGTTGGATAGCTGCAGCGGGTAGCAGTCCCTTTCATGAGATTCTAATTTTCATTTTCTTTACTTTATGGCTTCCGAGCCTGCTCATTATCTCCCTGAAGGAAACATTAAACAAATTTAAACCCTGCCCGAACACTTTCATCGACCCTTTCTCTGAAATACAGCTTGTTTCCAATTCCTACAATCCAAATGAGACCGAGACCACAGACAACATTCTTTTTCTCTCACCAGTTCTCAAATCTTAACATTCCTATTGAGCCTTGCTGAAACTTAATCTGCAAAAGAAACTCCTCTGCAATCTACTGGAGTCCAGATCCATTCCGCTCCCCATGCACCATCTAACACTCGGCCCAGCACACACTTCTGGGTGCTGTGGTTCTAAGAAGTCAGCCACTTCGACAAGAGGGTGGGCGTGAGGAAGGGGGGAGGAGGAGGAGGAGGGAGGGAGGGAGGGAGGGATGGCTGTTGAGCAATTCAGAACAAGTTCCCTCCGAGGTCCAGTAGCCCTCCAGCTCTTTTTTCCTATTGAAAAGCCGGGAGAATCGGGAGGACGGGCCCCATGTCCCTACAACGCCCCCCAGCGCGGAGCAGAGGTCATGGAAATGTCAACGCAGCCCATTCGCCCTGCCGAGCTACAAGTTGGCCGCTCCTCCCGCTGCCACCTATGCAGGAAGCCCTTTGCGGTCCCGCCCCACCATAAACAGGGGTTAGCCCGAACGCCCGCCACCCTTCCCCGAAAACCAAAAACCTGTATGGTGCTGTGTGTCACACATAAAATGAGGAGGCCCCTTTTAGCTCTAATAAGTCAGTGTTTTTAGTTTCACCTCCTCTAAAAGTCCATCAGCTGCTCCTCTACTCGATCTCCCTGTCAGGAGACGCCTCTATGAATCCTCCAACATCCTCTCTCTTCACCCTTCCACGTCAGTCTTTCTGGAACCTAACCATGCTTGCCCGCCAAGTGACCACAGCTCGCCATCCATACCCTATGCCTCCTTTAACCAAACGAAAGCGTTTTGAAATACTTTACTATCTGAGACCGTTCCTAAGAACCTTTGCCAAGAGACGTCCGGCTGCAGCAGAGGGCTTACTACTTTTCCTGGGATTCTGACCCCTATTAACTAATTTCTAGGATCCCGACGTCCCGGAGCTCAGAGGCCAGACAGCGCCGGATGCCTTGCGGTGCGTGCGCGTGCGCGTCGGGACGGGGGTGGGGTGCGGCCGCGAGGACTGGGACCCGGGCGGTCGCCTTGGTCTCCCCACCCGCCCCCAGCGCCCCGGCCCCTAATGAGCCGCTGAAAGGGAGCGGGCTCCTGTGCGCGTGGCTCGCAGGCCTCCCGGAGTCCGGGGCGCCCTGATTGGCCAGCTGCGCCTCGCGACCTCCATTCATTAATAAATTAGCGGCACGCTCCAGCCGAGCGCGAGCCACCAATCACAATGGGCAGCGACGGCGACAACAGCCGCAGCTTGAGCCGATGCCGCCGCTCCAGCAGTCCGACCGCAGCCTCGAGCTCCAACGGGAGCTTTAGAACCGTGTTATGCTGATTAGATAAAGGGGGGAAAGAGAGGCGGGGGGCGATGGAAAGAGGAGGATGGATGGATGGCAGGGCCACGGGAGGGGGGGAAGTGGGTGAAGAAAGAAAGAAATGAATGATGATAATGCGATGAAAAGAGTAAGCCGGGTAGGGAAAAGCGGGGGAGAAGGGGGGTCAGCACAGGGGAGGGGAGGAGAAAGCTGCGGCTGAGGGCTGGGGGGGGGGGGAGGTGGGGGCCCCGGGGGCAGATCTGATTGTTTTCTTGGTGGTATATAAGGGGTTTTAAGGAGAGTCGTGTGCCAGACACGCAGCCACTGAACCACAAGCAGCTTCGCTTTAACTGGAGTGCCTGGGAGTCGCGTGCCAGGAGCCGCGCGTCCAGGGACTGACTGACAAGACAGACACGCACCACCACCACAACACACGAGACCCGGGCGGGTCGCCGAGGCCGCCGGGGCTCTTGGCAAAGTCGCCGGTCAGAGAGGTCCCCCGCGGAGCCGCGCCGCAGCAGCGCCAGGCCCGGTGCCTCCAAGCCGGCAGAAGGAGCAGCGCTGAGCTCCCGGCTGCGCGGAGAATCGCAGCACGCGCCAAAGAGCGACGCCGAGGCACGTTTAGAGAGAGAACCAAGTAAGTACCCGCGCTGCGGCTTCCAGCTTAGGGGAGTTTCCCACACGGCGTCCCACCGCATCCGAACGCCCTTCGCTCGCTACCAATCTTTTGTCGCGGGGTCGCAGTCCCTTCCCGGGAGAGAACCCAGCTGTCAGGGCGTGTCAGAGTTCGGAACCCAGTTGGCTGGCGACAGGGTCACAACAAGGGGCGCCCGCGAGCTGGGAGAACACGGGCAGGGTTTCCTCCCCAATTTACTTTCCTCCTTGGCGCGATTCCGAGCGGGTCTTCTCGGGCGCGCAGCAGTAAGTCCCGACAACACTGACAGCTTACCTCTGCTGCTATATGCACACCCCATTTGGTTCTTTCTCCCTCTCTGCTCTCTTCTACAGGATGTTCGTCAAATCCGAGACCATGGAGTTAAAGGAGGAGGAGGACGTGCTGGTGCTGCTTGGCTCGGCCTCCCCCGCCTCGGCGGCTCTGACCCCTGTATCTTCCAGCGCTGACGAGGAGGAAGAGGAGGAGCTGGGCGCGGCGGGCGGAGCGCGTCGGCAGCTTGGGGCAGAGGCCAGGCCCGCGGCGCTGGGCGGCTCGCCGGGAGGAGCCGAGGGCTGCCGGCCGGCGCGGCTGCTGGGTGTGGTGCATGAGTGCAAGCGGCGCCCTCCGAGGGCAAGGGCTGTTTCTCGCGGCGCCAAGACGGCCGAGACCGTGCAGCGCATCAAGAAGACCCGTAGACTGAAGGCCAACAACCGCGAGCGCAACCGCATGCACAATCTCAACGCTGCGCTGGACGCGCTGCGCGAGGTGCTCCCCACATTCCCAGAGGACGCCAAGCTCACCAAGATCGAGACCCTGCGTTTCGCTCACAACTACATATGGGCGCTCACCGAGACCCTGCGCCTGGCTGACCACTGTGGGGGCGGCGGCCTGCCCGGGGCGCTCTTCTCGGAGGCAGTCATGCTGAGCCCGGGAGGCACTAGCGCCGCCTTGAGCAACAGCGCAGACAGCCCTTCGCCCGCCTCCACGTGGAGCTGCACAAACAGCCCCGCGGAGTCTTCCTCGGCGTCCTCCAACTCCACCTCCCCCTACAGCTGCACTTTATCTCCCGCCAGCCCGGAGGGTTCAGACATGGACTATTGGCAACCCCCACCTCCAGACAAGCACCGCTACGCACCTCACCTCCCCATAGTCAGGGACTGTATCTAGAACTGCCATCTCTGCTACCCACGCCAGGCCTTAGTGGGTACCCTTGCCCCCGATCAAGCCCTCCACCGCCCCCCCCTCCTGCCCCCCGCTTTCCATGCCCGGGAAACCGTCTCACTACTCAGAGCATGTGTAGCCGTTCTGATTACTCGGTTATTTGTTGCCTTCCTTGGCTAAGGGCTTCCTTAGTTCAGCCGGGCTCTCTATAATTTATTGGTGTGATGGAGCTTATTGTCAAAGAGGATTGTAGAGTTTGGGGCGGGGAGGGGGGAGGCACTTAAGGTAAAAAGATGCTGGGAAGAGATAAAGGTGACACGTCTAAAGAGTTTGTAGGGCGGACTGACGCTCCTGCCCTCTCGGTGCGATTCATGTGAATCTCCCAGGGGGAACGCAACCGGTTCCTGTGATCTCTTCACCTTTGCTTCTACATAGAGATGTTAATGTCGAGTAGAAAGAAATGTGTTTTAGCATCTGAATGATTTTACCGGTAATAATATTATCCACAGATTTGCAATGGCTGGCATCTGCCTTATTCCCAGTGCTGCCTGCGGGCTGTGGGAATTTCACCTGTCAAACCAAACTCTCTCTCTGATGTGCACTTTGTTCTGTTTCCCAGATTCGTCACAATGCCTATTGTCCCGCTCTTCTCTTTCCTTTTTCTTCTCCATTTTGCCATCTGTCTCTTATGATTTATAAGGGGGAAAAAGTTGTTTTGTTAGAGGGCCAGGTTAGAAGTCATTGTATAATTTGTAGGCTTTGTAATGATTGAATGCAAGCGTGGAAATTTAGGCTGAACTCTCTATCAAAAGGAAAAATGTGGAGGAAAACGGAAAAATCAGGAGGGAGGATTGCTTCATGAATTATTTATCTCGACCTTTTAGGGGAGAAGAAACTCCCCCGTTCTTTCAAGAGATTAAAAATAAATCAACAGACTGAAAACCTAAGCAGACACGGAGCATTATCAGGATCAGCCACACACGTGTTTCCTTCTATTTATTATAAAGAAAAATTTCATGGGAAAAGTATGTATTTTTTGTATATTCTACAGAGTTTATTCTAGTATGTATTTACGTCTTGAAAGAACAAGAAAATTGTTCTTGTGATTAAACTATAAATAAAGTATCTAATTTTCATAATTTTTGTGTGTTTCATTATTACTTTCCTGTTTAGGTGGCTTTTAGAAGAATAAGTTACACTTTTTTCTTAACTCCCTGTATCAAATTGAGTAGAGTGCCTGTTTGTTTTTGTTTTGTCAATGTTTGTGTGTAGATTTCATTGACACAAGATTTCATTGACATAAGGTCTAAGCAATCACAGGAAGCTGAATTATATTCAAGACACTAACACTGATATAAAAGTTAACTCTCCATACAAATAAAAGCTTGATTTTTAAGAAATCAATTTCTGAGCAAACAAGATTAGTTTAAAAAAAAAGTTTTGGTTTTGGGAATTTAAATTATAATTAAGTAATGATGAGCACCAAAGTTCAGAAACTTTTCTTTTAAAAAATAGTGGAGTTGAACTATCTTGACGGAGTGTGTAGAAATTTGGTTCTTACACTTCACTTCTTTGAGCTTCAGTTATCGTCTGTAAACAAAAGGGACTGGACAGTGATCTCTAACATTGTGACATAACTGAGAGTTTATGAATTCATTATTGGAAGCTGATTTCATGTTAGCCAATTCAGTCTTTGTTAAAGCAGTTTACATAGTCAAAACATCTTCAGAGAGAAAGCAAAAATGGTTTCCTAATCACCAGGATACATAACTCTGTAACTTGCAGCTCAGTCTCCAAAGCAGAAATCAATGCTCTCTGACTGGCCTTGGGTCAAAGATGGTCAAGTGAAGGCTGACCACTTTAGAGGAGGGTGCCAAGACTTCACTAGCCAAAAAAAAAAAAATCATGCCAGCAAAGAAATGTTGGTTGTTCATAGTTCCCCCCACCCTCATGAATTTCATATCTGCTTCCGGTTTAAACAAATCCTCGACTACTCTGCATAAACCAACGATCATTCTAAAATGTCCTAACTACTCCTCCTCTCTGTTCATGTAGAAATATTGTGTTTAATAACTGAATAGCTATTTTTAATAAAAGGAAGAACCAACCCAGGATTTGTTTGGTTTTCATCTCTGGATGTAAGAGAGACTTGTTGGAAAACCCCTTCTAGTTTAAAGATTTTATTATTCATAACCACTCTTGATTATCTAATAAGGAGAAAGAGATATTTCTCCTACACTTTTATGTTTCTAGTGTTTAAAAAGCCAAGCAATTGTAGTATGCGAATTCTAAAACATCACAGTTTTAAAGCCAAATCACTGTTCTTTTAGTGATGATGATGGTTGTAAGAAGAGACTTCTTTTGGAAACTTGCCAAGAAACAGGTTCCTGACACAGGTCTGGGGAGGCAACTCTTCAGGTGCAGGTACTCAGGAAAACTCAACTGGAGGGGGGAGGGGGGATGGGAATCCTATAACTAGGTGGTGACCCTAATGGCTTATTTGGAGAGGCATGGATCGAGAGAGGGTTCAATTGATTTGGTTTGATTAATGGTAATACAGCTAATGACTTAACCTGTGACCCAGTTGAATCTAGCAGTCGCCTCTGCACAGCTACTCCAGGGCCAGAGTCTCGTTCAGCCAGAGTTTGCAGGTCCTCTTACACATGAGAAGCTCCTCATATATGGTAGGAATTCCGTCTACCACCTGTGATCTACACTCCGGCTTTTCCTTCTCTATCTACAACACACCTTATTTTACACTCCTGCTGTTACTTAGTCACTTCAGTTGTGTCCGACTCTGTGCGACCCCATGGACTGTCCCCCACCAGGCTCCTCCATCTATGCGATTCTCCAAGGAAGAGTGCTGGAGTGGGTTGCCATTCCCTTCTCCAGGGGATCTTCCCAACCCAGGGATCGAACCCGGGTCTCCTGCATTGCAGGAGGATTCTTTACCACTGAGCCACCAGGGAAGCCCTATTTTAATAGGTGCAATTATTCTTTATGGCGTCTGATCACTTTTAGCGATTAAGAACGTTCTTTCTGCCTCACTTCGCACTAGGAGTTTTCCTTCCCAACCCACCGCAAGCTCCACAGCCTGTGGGTTGAGGCCCAGCCGTCCTCTTCTCTCCCCTGTAAGAATGAGAATTACAGGTCTCAGCTTCAGCAGAAGGGAATATAGTCGCTCCTCGATTTAATCCGTTCCTTCCTCCCCCATTGTGCCTGCCCTGTGACCAGCTTGGTTTGTCTGCACCAAGTAGGTTCCTGGGCAAGCTAAGCCAAGCCATTCTATTTCTGGAGCCCTCTGCTGAGAGCCGCTACAAGCAAGACCATGCAAATGTTCTGATGAAGTCCCACACCGCTACAGTTGCCAGATCTTCCCAGCGCCAGCGGCGCGCGGCGGCGGCGCGTTTACCTAAGCGCGGAGAAGTGTGAGGGTTGGTCCTGCCCCGGGTGGATCGTCGCTTTGGCGCCGTCAGGCTTCAGGCATTGATTGTATTTACTTGTTCTGAAGTGCCCAGGACTTAAGATTGGTTTTCCTTCACCAGATTTAAAATACATTCATCTGTGGGCGAACAAGGAGGAAAAGAAGAAACAGAGGTCCGCCAGGCGAAGCGGGAGCCAGAGGAGTACCCGGGCGCCCCTGGGCAGGAGCCGGGTGGGCGCCGTTTCAGGAAGAGAGCCCCGAGGGCCCAGGGGAGGTGAGGGCGTCGGAAGGCCCCGGACGGCCTTGGCCGGGAAGCAGCAAGGGTCCCGTTACCCGCAGAGGATATCTAGGCCCAAGGCCCGCTTCTGCCGCGCCCACCCTCCGGTCTGGGTCGCCTGGGCTCCCGGCTGCGGCAAGGTCGGGTTTGCCGGAGAGACTGGAAGTTGAGGTTCGCTGCCGCCCACCGCGTGCGCCCCCTGCACCGCACAGCCTTGGGCCTGTTGTGACTTCTGGGCATCGACACCTGGAACCCGTTAAAAGCGCCTCCTCCTCACGTCCGGCCTCGGTCTTTCCCCACCCTCAGGCTCTCCGGGCCCGGGCGAGCTTTGAATGTATTAATTAAATAAAGCAGGCAGCCCTTGAATCGCGCCAATGCAGGGCGCTCCCGGGAGCGTGAAAGTCCTGGCCTCCGAATCCGCCAAAGAAAATGTGTGAAAAGAGAATTAGTGAAATTAGGTTAGACCAATAAAACGTGAGGGCGCCAGCATCCCCCCAATCCCTCTCCCCTAGCCTGGGGCTAGAAGGGCTATCTAGTCTGATCTATTGTTTCCCGCCCTGGCAGGGGGTTCATTGTTTGATAAATAATTCCCCCTCCATTTTATTCTTTTAAAAAAAAAAAAGGGTATTTACATAATCACTGCTTTGATGTGGCCAGAAATCGGAGGCTTGGTCTCCCCAAGTCTGCTATTGGTAGCGAGGCAACCAAGCTCGGTCCAGATCTTTCACTTCACTGACAGTGTGCGGCAGACTCTCAGAAACGGCACTGTTCAGCTGCTGCCTCCTTTTCAAAAAGGATCCACTTTAATGATTAAACCTAAGGAATGTCCAAAAGGAGGGGGGCAAGGAGGATGGACGAGGGTTCTCATCTCCTTCCACCTCTCTCTGTCCTTCAGGGTTCTTTGTCCCCAGCAGTTTCTTTTCCAAAACCCTTGGGGGGAGGGCGGGGGTTGCCCCTCCCTTGGGGCTTCTCCACGTGGCTCGCCGTGGGCACCCGCAGGGGTCCACCCCGCGCCGAGGAGGGGCGAGGTCCGCCAGAGCGGCCCTCCTCGCCCTTCACCCGTTTTTCTTTTCCCAGTTTGGTTTACCCAGCACTGTCCTCCTCTCGCTCCCGCTTCGCCTGGCGGCCCACCTCTGCTTCTTTTCTTCCTTCTTGTTCACCCACAGATGAATGAATGGATGGGGTTTGTCTTCTGGAGGATGCCGAAGTGAGCTGCTCTTTGGTTCTCGAGTGAAAACGGAGTGGGGAGGGTCCCTGGGAAGGCAACTTGGGGGCAGTTTCAGATGGTCCCCGACAGGCGAGAGGAGCAAAGAAATTCACTCATCCGGAAAGCAGATCGAGAAAGCCAGTGTGGCCGGAGCTGCGATTTCCGTGCAAGGTGGCGGGAGTCGGAAGATGGAGTGGGAGAGAGTCCTGATGGTGTGTGTGCGCTACAGTAAATGACTTCTCGTCTCTCTCTCCTCTCTCTCTGCCAGTGTCGCGGGAGGAGGGGAGGCGATGCGAGTGTTCCTGTTTGCTTTCGCTTGCGCCAGCGTCTCCAGCCCTTCAAGCGCAAACTGGGACAAGTCAGCTTGGATTATTGACTAGAAACACTACGTTAAAAGCCGGGGCTGCCCCAGCAACTGGACAGGTGCCAGCTCTGATCTCCAGGCTGGGTAGGTCTCACCTGTGGCAGAAACGCACAGCCTCCCCCGCCCTAAGTCCAGGATTTCGGGAGGGCGGGAGTGGGGAGACCCCCGAGGGGAAGAAGGATCGCCGAAGCACCTGAGCCACCGGGGCCCACTACCTCTCCGTCTTCCGAGTCCCCGCATCCTCCGAGCTGGACCACGGGCCATTCTTCAAGCGTCTCACCAGCTTTTGGACGCAGAGCTTCAACGGTTGCTTAGTTCATTATAAATTCTCTTCTTTTTACTTTTCAAGGCTGTAGCTATATAAACAATCGGTTTTCTTTGTATCATATAAAATAAAAGATTCTAGATTTTTCCCCAGCGGCAGTATACTTGTAATCTTGTTTGGACTTTGAGAGTCGCTCTGTAGACACTCTAGGGTATACTGAATTCCAGAGATGAAAGAAATCCAGAGGCAAAAAGCTAAAATTATTTCAAAGGACACACCTCTAAGAGACACTGTTGGACTGTAGCTGGTCTTTGAACGATTTAATAACAAGTGTATCTCTTCTCTGATCTTGTTGAATTGTAGAACAGACCCTGACGCCAGTATTTTTCTTCAAGTTTCCTTCCTTTCTAATGATTCCATCACTACTTTCTCCTTGTTTTTCTTCAGGACCTGCAGGCATACTCGGAGACATTAAACCATGAAGCAAAGAACCAAAACCTTTCACCGATTTTATTTGATCTAGAAACAATTAAGTAAAAGTGCTGAAGTCCATGTTATATGGGGAACAGGAAACTTCAAAATAAGCAGAGAAAGCTGGGGGCTGGTTTCCATGGTAGCAGCTTGCAGTAAAGCCGAACTCCTTGTGACAAAGAGGTCATCTTCCTTTTCAAATGTGTTTATGATCCCTTTGTGCATTGTACTTTGGCATAAAGGCTTCTATGCCCTGTCAGGGCTCCGCAGGCAGCTCTATGACTCTCAAGGGGGTTTATTGCCTCCTTGGTATAAGAATAGCAGAAAGAATCCAAACTAGTGCCAGTGTGACAAAAGACAGCCTCACGGGCTTGCTGTTGCTTTCTTTCTGTTAACACATAAATCTTGCTGTGCACTGAAATAATTTAAAAATGAGAGATTCTGGGATAACTTTGATTTTGTGGGGTTTTTTTCAACCTTTTACATAAATTGAAACACTACATGCAAACATGTACAAGAAGATTGATTCAGTGTGAGGATATAATTATTTTTTGCCTCACTTTCCAGATCATTTTGGAAAAGAAACCAAATGAGGTAAAACCTGGAATATACCTTTGAAAATGTATGGAGAAAGTCTAACCATAAACTTCAGATGACTATTGCACTAATGCATTAATACTTCTTTCATTTCACAGTGCTTAAACATGATCAAAAAGAAGACAGAATCAAATCTATCTGAACTAGTATCTTCCTTAACTCAAAACTGCCATGGCAGCAGCTCGAAATAGACAAATAAGAAAACTTGAATTTTGCTATTAGAGCAGTAAAGCCACTGAAAAGTTTTGAGTTCAAACCCAGTGTTTCTTCTGAATTAGAAGGAAGTCAACCTTACTAACAGAGCTTTGCAAAAGGAGTTCCTATCACTTTCAGGAGACCTAGGAGAGTCCATCTGACATCTTCAGTCTGGTAAGAATCAGAAAGACTGTAGTGAACACTGAGTTTTATTTCTCAGTGAGCAAATAATTTAAAAGGGGTTTCAGTTCTACTAGAATAAAACTTCTGGAATCTTAGACTCTTCTGCTCGCTTACATTTGGGAGAGTTGTTGAGACTTCCTAGAGTTTTTATCAGAGCAACATGGTTCTAAGCTACAGAAGATGAAGCTGAACTGACAAAGTCACTGGCCAGAGACCCCTCACCTTTACATTATTCTGAATCTCTCAGATATTTATGTCTTTCATGATAACAACATGTATAAGACGGTAATGGTGATACTGCATTACAAAGGAGGCTGGAGCAAATCCCTATGGTGACAACTACCTGGTTCTTAGCTCTCCAGGTAATTGCTAATTCTTTTTTTAAAATTTATTTATTTTAATTGGAGGCTAATTACTTTACAATATCGTATTGGTTTTGCCATACATTGACATGAATCCGCCACGGGTGTACATGTGTTCCCCATCTTGAACCCCCCTCCTACCTCCCTCCCCATCTCATTCATCCCTCTGGGTCATCCCAGTGCACCAGCCCCAAGCATCCTGTATCATGCATTGAACCTGGACTGGCTATTTGTTTCACATATGATAAGATACATGTTTCAATGCCATTCTCCCAAATCATCCCACCCTCAACCTCTCCCACAGAGTCCAAAAGACTGTTCAATACATCTGTGTCTCTTTTACTGTCTCGCATACAGGGTTATCGTTATCATCTTTCTAAATTCCATATATATGCATTACTATAGTGTATTGGTGTTTTTCTTTCTGGCTTACTTCACTCTGTATAATAGGCTCCAGTTTCATCCACCGCATTAGAACTGATTAAAATGTACTCTTTTTAATGGCTGAGTAATATTCCATTGTGTATATGTACCACAGCTTTCTTATCCATTCGTCTGCTGATGGACATCTGATAATTGCTAATTCTATCTCTTTCCACCAAAAAGACAACTAAGTTCAATTTTCTGCAGTGGTGCTCTTTTCCAGTCAATTTAGTCACTCAGTTGTGTCTGACTCTTTGCGACCCCATGGACTGCAGCACACTGGGTTTCCCTGTCCATCACCAACTTCTGGAGCTTGCTCAAACCCATGTCCATTGAGTCTGTGATGCCATCCAACCATCTCATCGTCGTTCCCTTCTCCTCCTGCCTTCAATCTTTCCCAGCATCAGGGTCTTTTCCAATGAGTCAGTTCTTTGCATCAGGTGGCCAAAGTGTTGGAGTTTCTGCTTCAGCATCAGTCCTTCCAATGTACGCTCACGACTGATCTTCTTTAGGATAGACTGGTTGGATCTCCTTGCAGTCCAAGGGACTCTTAAGAGTCTTCTCCAACACCACAGTTCAAAAGCATCAATTCTGCTCAGCTTTCTTTATGGTCCAACTCTCACATCTGTACATGACTATTGGAAAAATATTTGCTTTGACTAGATGGACCTTTGTCAGCAAAGTAATGTCTCTGCTTTTTAATATACTGTCTAGGTTGGTCATAGCTTTTCTTCCAAGGAGCAAGTGTCTTTTAATTTCATGGCTGCAGTCACCATCTGCCCCAGCAAAATAAGGGATGTTACAAGATCTTTTGTAAGAGAGTAGGAGAGTATTCATAGTTGTTAGACTTCTCCACATTTTGATATTCATGACACACTTTAGAATTTTGATAGCATACTTGAAGGGATTGGGGGGTCTTCAAAAAACATAACAAAGCAGCTATGATTATACCACACAGTATCTTCACCGTGTCTCATGGAATCTTCTTGTGGAATCTGTAACAGTCACAACTATCAGCTACTGCCCTTCAGCATTGTATCACTGTTTGAAAAGAATCATTTCTTGTCCTGATAGTGCCGCCCATATACACTTGGCAATATTCCTACATGTTTCATTGGTGCCATTTTTATTCTACTCTGGAATTCTTAAAGCCTGTGATTTCATTTCATTTCATCTGGACAAAATCCTGCTGCTGGATACTGTGGAGGACATTTCTAGTCTCTACCAATGTCTGATGTTCTAACCCTACTGGGCATGCTCAGGCCCCTTACAATAGGACAAGACTCCATCTGTGGTCTCTATCTTCCTCTTCTCTTGAGTGAGTGAGGCCAAAATATTAAAGCTGGTTGGACTTCTGGGTGATTATATAAAGAGTATATGAAGTATCCACCTCAGCTCACAGTGGGTGTTACTTGAGGGAGAAAAACTTTTGAGTTAAAAGCCATGAAGATTGGAAGGTTGTTGTTGCATCAAAACAGCCCACTTTAATTAACATGGATGTGATTTATTTGAAAACTTTATAACTTATTTGTAGCAAAAAAAAAAAAAAAAAGTCTGAAAACTTGGTGGCTCACCTCTGAATGGAACTTCCCCAATAGCTCAGTGGTAAAGAATCTGCCTGTAGTGCAAGAGTCCCAGGAGATGCAGGTTCAGTCCTGGGTTGGGAAGATCCCCTTGGGGATGGCATGGCAACCCACTCCAGTATTCTTTCCTGGAGAATTCAATGGACAGAGGAACCTGGTGGGCTACAGTTCATAGGGTTACATAGTTTGAAGATTCTGTTATAAAAGATAATTTTATTTTTGGACATGCAAGAAAGCTTTATGCCTCAAAGTCTATAGGCATTCTAAAAGTTATTTTTTAAAATCATCTTTATCATTTTTAACTGTACAGTTAGTTTAAAGTATATTCAGTGTTTTCAATCAATCTCCAGAACATTTTCATTTTACAAAACTGTAACTCTACACACATCAAACAACAACTCCCCATTTCACCTCCCCTCCAACCTCTGGCAGCCAATATTCTTCCTTCTGTTCTTTTGAATTTGACTACTTTACATACCTTATGTAATAAAACCTATTTTATTTTTAAAGCATCTAATGTCACTGTCCTCATTTTCTCTATTTTATTTTAATAAACTAATTTTACTTCTCCATACTGCTGATGTAGAAGTAAGTATGTATAAAGTCCTTTTATTCACCACACCTACCCTTTCTGCTATCTTGTGGGGAAATAACAGTATGGAGTTGTACTCTCCTTTACATAGTGTTACTGATTGCCTGAAGGCGGTTTTCTGGGAGGGCATCCATTATTTGAAGCCATCTATCCTTGAGAGAGTTCTGCACATAATTATGTATTTACTACATCCTGTCCAGAATGTAGTAAGCTCCTGCATGCTTAGTCATGGCCAACTCTTTGCGACCCTATGGTTTGTAGCCCGCCAGGCCCCACTATCCATGGGAATCTCCAGGCAAGAATACTGGAGTGGGTTGCCATTTCCTTCTCCAAATAGAAATCAATCCTGAATATTCATTGGAAGGACTGATGCTGAAGCTGAAGCTCCAATATTTTGGCCAGCTGATGCAAAGCGCCGACTCATTGGAAAAGACCCTGATACTGGGAAAGATAGAAGGCAAAAGGAGAAGAGGGCAGCAGAGGATTAGGTTAGATAGCATCACCAACTCAATGGACATGAGTTTGAGGCAAACTATAGGAGATAGTGAAGGACAGGGAAGCCTGGTGTGCTGCAGTCCATGGGGTCACAAAGAGTCGGACACGACTTAATGACTGAACAACAACAAAATTCTGAATGTGATTGACATGGTACCATAGGTTCTGGAGGCTAGATCGAAGAGTAAATTGATTCCTGGGACACTTAGAATTCAAATAACAAATGAGATGTTATTTGATCCTGTTGTATCCAAGCCTATTAGGGGACTATATCGATAAATTACAGATTTAGCTGAAGTACCAAAATCAGCTTATTAACTTTTTAGAGTATGTGATGAGGCTTCTCATTTTAGGGAAGCCAGAGCATTGAATTGAATCAACAGGCTGAATTTTTGATAAGGATCTTTTTTGTTACTGATGGTTATGTGACCAGGGGTAAGTCTCTCAGCCTGACAAAACTAGATATTTCTAAAGTCTCTTCTAGTTCTGACTTTCAAAGTTTTTTTTTTTTTTAAATAAAATACTATAGGTGTGTTTTTAGAAATACTTTGGACAAAACTCAACAGTTTTATATTGATATGTATATCTTCAGAAGACATATCTTCAGAAGAACTGCTGTGTTGATTTTTTTTAAATAGGTGAAGAAAGCCAATTTTAAGTTGCTTTTCATAACTGTGTCTTTAAAAAAGGGAAATGGAGGCTGGAGCAAGGCAACTGAAATGTCCCTCAAGCTAGGCTAATATTTAACACTGACATCTAAGACTTGTTATGCACTTTGAATCCAATCTTGTTTTTAGTCAGCATTTGCATTGAACAGAAAAAGTTGATCATTTTATGTAGGGAAGAAAAGCAAACCTTTAAAAAAGATTCTCTTTCAAGCTGTCTCCAAGTAGAAGATGACTATTTCTTTTATTCAGAGATTCATATTTCTTCATCTGCCTCATTTTTCTCTCATCTTTAAAGGTATATCTTGATTTGGGCATCACAGATCTACAAACACATCACACAAGTAATTTAAAATGGTTCTTCTTGGGGGAAAAATAGATTAAGTCTCAGCTCCCCATGAATGCTCTTGCTCTTTCCTTTTTAATAAAGAAGAGTTAGACTGGACCAGTGCCGATGGCATATTTACCTTCACAAGCTAAAAAAAAGAAAAAAAAAAAAGAAAAAAGTTAATTACTGCTCGGAGCAAGTTAGTCTGGCTGTCCTGAGCTGTCTTTTATTAGTTGTCCCCTTCATTAATTTCCCTCACTGGATTTGCTGCTAATAGCTGCCTGGTCCCAGTCAGCTCAAAGCCGCATCTGTGCCATTGAGCAGAAAAGTAGGATCCTGGCCAAAGGGGGGTGGAGATGGCATGAGGGAGACGCTATTTACAAATCAACTCTTATTAACATGATGGTCTGGTTTGCTGAAGAGGGGGAGGGTAGGCCTCAGAGCAGAGAGCTGTAGAGCAGAAGAGAGGTAGCAAAAACTGGAGGAACCAGCCCCAAGCATGGCAGTCTGGATTTTTGCTTGATTCCTTATGAACTAGTGTTCTCCTCCTTGTTTTCCAAAGGCTGGATGCAGTATACTACTCTGTCATTGAATTTCATGAAAAGTAATAAAAGTATGGATCTTTTAGTAAGGAGATCTGATTTTCACCTTATCATGCAGAGACTTGGAGAGAGCCAAGTCAACATGTGATTTTTTCCTTTATAAGTTTATAGCTTATTTTTAGATATTAATTCAATTAAAGGCAATGTATTGAATACATATACGATTCTTAAAATTCTTGTCCAGTTGTGTACATTGCTTTGGAAAGGTCCAGCCATCTTTATTTCTCTCACGCCTATCTCCAACAAGTATATTACCTTACTAACTTATTTTGTTTACCTTGTCTCCCCTCACTGGAACATCTATGAGGGTGTGTGTGTGTGTGTGTGTGTGTGTGTGCGTGCATGTTCACGCTTCATTCAACACTATCTCCAGCATCTGTAACAGTGCCTCCCACATAGTAGGAGCTCAGTAAGTATTTGTTGAGTTAATGCTGATGAAGGAAGGAAGTTTTTTTTTTTTAATAGACAAAGAACAATCAGTTCTAAATTCTATTTACATGCATACTCAGTTATGTCACATCTCAAAAGTTCTCCCCTCCTTTGTTTGAGAAGAAGAAAGTAGGGAGTTAGAATGTTAACCCTCCCCTCAGCCCCTGTCATAGATAGATGTGGTCATTATTAACAGGTCTACTGGAGTAATCCTTTTTATTTTTTTTTTTCTAATGCAACAGTTCACCTTTTCCAGCCATACCTAGAATCTTTTGAAGACTTGAAGAGGATACAGAAGACCTGACAAATGAGATAGTGGACTAGGTAGGAGTTAGCCGTTCTGGATATATTCTCTATAAACACAGTTGTTTGAACAGGTTGAGGTGACCATAAGGCCTTTCTATGTATGTTGCAATAAGCTTGTACTACACTTATAATTCACATGGCTCCATCACAGTAAGATAAAAACTTGAATACTCTGAGTATCACATACCCAGGCTTGGGGATCAGTTAGCTTGGGTTCAAACCCCATTTCTAATATTTATTAGCTGTGTGGTCACCTTAATTTTACCTTTGGTTCCCTGTTTCTAAATAGAGCTAAGTGAGCTAGTACACAGAATGTGGTTGGGACATAGGAAGTCCCAACAAATGGCTGCTATTTTGTTATTTTTTGGAAATGTGTGCTAAGTATGAAACCAAGGGTAGTCACCAGTTATCCTTTAAACTATAAATTGCTTAATAAATAATGGCCTACAACTTACCTTCTCTGATGAATCTTCCCTTTGAGCATTTTTGCAGAAACTTGCATGTCCTCCAAGTGTCAGGTCGCCTGAACAATGTTTGCTCAAGATGTTCTTTCATGAGCTTGGAGTCAGCTGTGTCTAGTTTGAGCTGGTTTTGACTGGCTGAGACCACTGACCCTCCAGCTGGGCATGCTCAAGTGTCCCCTTGGTGACCGTGTGACGTCAGAAGCCCCAAAACTCCACCCTCACATTGTGCTAACCCCACCATTTTCTTCCCATGAAGAGGTTTGCAACTGAGTTGTGCCTTGGGAATCTATATGGAAGGACCATTATCTCACGTTTTCCTTGTTTTTGATCACTTTTCTCCATGGTCCCCATGCCTCAGCTTTATCCCATAAATATCTCCAGCCTCTTGCCTTGGGGAAGGCAGATTTGAGACTTGGCCTCCTTTGTCCTCACTTGGCTGACTCCTGAATAAACCTTTTCTCTGCTTCAAACCTCCATGTCTCAACACTTGGCATGCTGAACTTTGGGGCAAAGTTCAGAAACAAATATACATGGTATTTTAAGTATAAAAATCCAGATTAGTAAAAATCTAGAATAATCATAACTACCGTTGACTTGAGTGACATTATTTATAGTTAATAACTATAATTAATATAATTCTTTGGGGAATGATATAAAGTATTTCATCCTTTGATAATTTTATACATCATGGAACAAGAGAGGAGCTTATATAGTGTGGTTTTGGAGGGATTGTTTCAATAATTGAAAAGCATATCCCCTTGAACCTGAAATTCTATTTTTAGGACGTTACCCACAGAAATTCTCTTTTTGTCTCTTATTGTCTCCCTTTCTTTACATACACATTGTACACACACATGCTCAGATGTTTATTATAGTGTTACTTGTAAAAAAAAGTTTGGAATCAAGTTTTTTATGTTCATCAAAAGGGCATAAGTTAAACAAGGCATGGCACGTTCACATGGTGCAGTACTATCTACCATGCTAAGGATGGAATAATGCTAAGTGAATTGACCTGCAGTTGACCACAAGCTTTCCTTCCATTGCTAATACAGCCAATGTGGTTTCCAGGAAACATGGATGTTTCTTTTGTCTCCAGACGGGGCTGATCACTAGAATCCCTTGTGTTATATTTTATAAATTCCCAGCTCCTTTCTCAGACTTATTATAGGATGAGACTTATTGAGGCTAGAGCCCAGAATCTGTTTTTTTTAAAACGAGAATGATTCTGACACAACCAACTTGGTATTAGTTCTAGGATGGCCATTCAGAAACTGTGGAGTGAAACAGTGCAGATGAAGGGTTATTTCTAGATGGCCTTGATTAAAATGCACATATATAATTTGGAAGGGCTCTTTTGCAAAGTGAGGGGGAGCTGTATTAAGGTAATGCTTCCGATTTACATTATTTCCGGTTTCTCCCGGAAGGGCTTTCTAACAGGACCTGTGAATCAGTTAGCAGGGTGAAGCAGTTTGCAGCATTCCTTTGATGAGCTCTGAGCCCTGGCTGGTGCCCTCTCAACTTCTCCCACCACTCAAGTCTGCAGATCACCTTAGTACTCACAGGGTGAGGTGAGAAAGAAGTGGGTTTCTTGGGTAGCATCCTGTCTGGCTGGAGAATCCGGGTACTCATATGTGCTCTCAGTTTCCCTGGTGAAGGAAGTCACGGTTGTGGGGGTCATTCTTAGCACTGCGCCTTAGTAGAAGAGTGACGTGGGCAAAGTGAAACTATTCCTCTTACCTCTTCAATGGTTTATTTTTGGATTCTTCAGTTTCAATGACATGCTGGGGTTTCTCTGCCAGACTTCTTGGCTCTAACAAAGATGTTCGTATCTGTGGATGATTACAAAAGTAGATGTACTGTGCGGGGAAGAAGGTAGAGAACTCCTATTCTGCCATTCTGCTGATATCACTTCAATTACGTTTCTCTGTGCTAGACTGAAATAAGAAAATTATACTATGTACAACATCAAAGACTATGTATAGCATCAAAATATAAACTACTTAGGGAAAACTTCACAAAATGTGGGCAAAATGTACATGCTGAAAACGAGAAAGCATTTATGTGAAACATTGAAGAAGACTTAAATACACGGAGAGATGTATGGTACTCACGGATCAGAATATTTCACACGCTTAAAAATGCCAGTTTCCCCCTATTGTGGTCAGTTTGCAGATGTGCAATGGATCTCTACCCCATCCACAATCTGGATGTCAAGACTGATGATGCCACATGTGTACCAAAAGGGTGTGAGATTATTATTCACATAAGGAAGTTTTCTGGGAAGAACAAGGCAGCCTCCCAAAGGAGGGCAAAATGGCTTAAAAGAATGGGCTTAGGGTTTTATGGTGTGTAGAGGATAAGGCTTGTGTGAGAGCTCTTTCCAGGAGAAGGCAATGGCACCCCACTCCAGTACTCCTGCCTAGAAAATCCCATGGACGGAGGAGCCTGGTAGGCTGTAGTCCACGGGGTCACTGAGGGTCGGACACAACTGAGCGACTTCACTTTGACTTTCCACTTTCACTTTTCACTTTCATGCATTGGAGAAGGAAATGGCAACCCACTCCAGTGTTCTTGCCTGCAGAATCCCAGGGATGGGGGAGCCTGGTGGGCTGCCGTCTATGGGGTCGCACAGAGTTGGACACAACTGAAGCGACTTAGCAGCAGCAGCAGCAGAGAGCTCTTTCATGCGTTGGGGTTTCATGCTTTTAACTTCCTGCTGGTGCCACAGGACACAGCACCTGGGCTTCCTGGTCAGCTTGTCCAGATGTGGGACAGAGAGGTAAGGCAGAGTGGTGGGGCTTCATAGCTGTCAATCAGCAAACATCAAAATTAAAGTCAGACACTTCATCAGAGTCCCAATTTGATTTATAAATCCAATACTAACCCAATTAAAATTCCTCTTTATCCCTGATAATTTTTTTTTTCTGAAGTCTATTCTGCTTGTCTTTAGTTTTATGATGTACCCTTAATCTCAATGATGCTTAGCTGCTCTGGCTAAAGGACAAACCACAGTCTTTAATTCAAGAAACTTGAAAAATACCCTTCTGAATGCACTTTAAAACACTTGGTTTCTGAGCCAAAACCAATAAATTAGGTCTTCTTTATTCCTTATTTTTATAATAATTCAGTTCTTTATTTGAAACATATTGTATAATAATACATATAAGGACAACATTTATAATAATCATCTTAAAAATTAGATAACCAGCAAATGTGACCACATAATGAATACTCCTAGAGATAATGATGCCTTATCACTAGGATCCAAGAACAAGTAATAATCAATTTCTCCAGAGTCAAATGATTGGCAGATGCATCATAATGATAAAAATCAATATTTTAATACAACACTGGGAACCATTATTATTATTATTATTTTTACCAATTTAGTTCATGTTTCCAAAATAGCTTAATTTTAAACACTAAAATCAAAATCATGGAAAATAAGAGGGGACTAAATCTCCCTAAGTGATGGAGCACTCATCTTTTTTTTTTTTTTTTTTGCCCAGACCAAAAACAAAAACAAATAACAAACAAATAAAGAAAAACTCCCCAGCTCCCCCTCCACCCAGGAGCTAATCCATTTTCCACACTCATTATCATTCAGATGAGTCTTTTGTAAGACAAAGATGGCGGCATAGCTTTTTTCAGTGTCTGAGAACGCCTTTCTTATTGGGATTTTACTAATAAAGAGGACCCTCTGGATCTAATTAAGAGATTTTTCACCTGCCATCATTCATTCATTCAGTTCACAAACATTTATGGAACACGTGCAATGTTCATAGCACAACGTTAAATACCGTATTACACCAGGAGTTATGCCCCAATGGGCCAATCAAAAAACTACACTCTTAATTAATCTTATGATTTTTAATGATTTAATTCTTTCATTCAACAGTGCCTTATTAACGACCAAGTGCTAGGCTAGGCACTGGTGCTGACAAAGTGAACTGACAATCTCTGCTTTCACGCGCTCATAATCTGATGGGGGAGGCAGATACGTAAACAAGTAGTTACTGTGCGATCGAGGTCCCACCATAACAGGTTTGTGATGATGTAACGGAGACTCTGCAAGTGTGTGCAAGTGTGTATTTGTGTGCATGTGTAACTAGAGGGAAGTAGGAGAAGAGTCAGAGAAGGTCTCCTGGACGAGGTGACACTTGATTTGAGTCTTGAAGGGCAAGAATTTCCCAGCAGAGGCAGAGGCGGATACTGCAGGCATAGCAAAGAGCCTCAGGAAACAGTTGTGGGAAGGCACGTCATACCTGGGGAACTGCAGTCAGGTGGGGCTGGGAGGATGTGGGGCTACCTGGAGGGGAAGTTGAACAGAGATGGAACAAGAGGATCATGTTGAGTGTTATTTAGGCTGACTCATATGAACTTGCCAATATAAGATGATGCTGACTTAAAAAACAAGTAATTTGATACAGTTGAAATATATTTCAAGGTAACATGATAATGGTGAATAAACATTAGTATTACAGAAAAAACCAAAGAAACTTTTTGGCCAAAACCCAATAAATAACTACATGAATGGAACCTACTACAGTTTCCATTGTTATTTACATTTCCCACTTCTTCATATCCTGATTAGAACTGACTTTTCCTAAATACTTGTAACCGATGTTACCAACAGCGGGAAAATTTCCAAAATATATAAATGGCTCACACAACTCAGAAGTAAAAACCTAAATAACTCAATAAAAAAACAGGCAGAAGACCTAAATAGACATTTCTGCAAAGAAGACATATAAGTGGCCAATAGGCACAGGAAAAGATGTTCAACATCATTAATTATCAGAGAAATGCAAATTAAAGCCACAATGAAGTATCACACCAGTCAGAACGGTCAATACTGAAAGTCTACAGATAACAAATGCTGGAGAGGGTGTGATGAAAAGTGAATCTTCCCTCTCACATTGTTGGTGGGAATGTAAATTGGTACAGGGACTATGGGGAACAGTATGGAGGCTCTGTAAAAAATTAAAAATAGTTTTATTAATACCATATGATTCACTTCTGGGCATATATCCAGAAAAAACCTCTAATTCGCAAAAATACATGCACACCAATATTCATAGCGATGTTATTTACAATAGTCAAGACCT
Source organism: Capricornis sumatraensis (assembly GCF_032405125.1). Classification (NCBI taxonomy): domain Eukaryota; kingdom Metazoa; phylum Chordata; class Mammalia; order Artiodactyla; family Bovidae; genus Capricornis; species Capricornis sumatraensis. The sequence goes on from NC_091075.1 coordinate 15,866,590, forward strand.
GGAAGTAACCTAAATGTCCATTGACAGATGAATGGGTAAAGAAGATATGGTAGATATACATTGTACAGTGAAATATTACTCATCAAAGAATGAAACAGTGTCATTTGCAGCAACATGGATGGAGCTAGAGATTATCACACTAAGTGATTAGATCAGAAAGAGGAAGACAACTATGATATCACTTATCTGTGGACTCTAAAAAATGATAGAAATGAACTTATTTACAAAACAGAAACAGACTCAGAGACATAGAAACTAAATTTATGGGTATCAAAGGGGAAAGGGGGTGGGGGGAGGATAAATTAGGAGTTTGGGATTAATGAATATGCATTCTTGCGCCTCGTACAGATAAACAACAAGGTCCTACTATATCGCACAGGGAACTATATTCGACAGCCTGTAATAAACCACAGTGGAAAAGAAAGTAGTGAATCACTTTGCTGTACACCAGAAACTAACACAACAATGTAAATCAACTCTACTTCAATTTAAAAAAAAAATTTGAAAAAGAAATGACTTTTTAAAAGCAAGACTATTACCTGAGTGTGGGAATGAGAATCCAAGATGACATGCAGTTAAGGGGTCTTGGCCACTAAAGTTAGTGAAAGTGGGGCTGGGAAAATGAAATCAGCAGGCCTGCAAGGGGAGGAGAGTTTAGATAATAACGATAACACAATTCTGCCCTTCACTGAACACCAAAATATGCCAGCCACTGGACTAAGTCCTTCACACGTGTTACCTCCAGTCCTCTTAACACTCCACGGTGTCTCTTTCTTCACCCATTTCTCTGTGCATGGGATTTTTCAGGCAAGAGGACTGGCATGGGTTGTCATTTCCTTCTCCAGGGGATCTTCCTGACTCAGAGATCAAACCCAGGTCTCCTGCATTGCAGGCAGACGCTTTACCCTCTGAGCCACCAGGGAAGCCCTTCACATAAGGGAACTCAAAGGGTCTGAGAGGCTAGGCACCACTCTTCTAGTATGTGGCAGAGCCAGGGTATATACCTATCATTTTATGCTTCCCTTCAAGGAGACATAATGGGAGTGACTGCAGGTAAAATTAGAAATGACCATCTGACCACCAAATTCAGACTTAAATTGAAGAAAGCAGGGAAAACCACTAGACCATTCAGGTATGACCTAAATCAAACCCTTATGATTATACAGTGGAAGTGAGAAATAGATTTAAGGGCCTTTATCTGATAGATAGAGTGCCTGATGAGCTATGGAATGAGGTTTGTAACATTGTACAGGAGACAGGGATCAAGACCATTCCCATGGAAAAGAAATGCAAACAAGCAAAATGGCTGTCTGGGGAGGCCTGAAAAGAAGAGAAGCAAAAAGCAAAGGAGAAAAGGAAAGATATAAGCATCTGAATGCAGAGTTCCAAAGAATAGCAAGAAGAGATAAGAAAGCCTTCTTCAGCAATCAATGCAAAGAAATAGAGGAAAAGAACAGAATGGGAAAGACTAGAGATCTCTTCAAGAAAATTAGAGATACCAAGGGAACATTTCATGCAAAGATGGGCTCGATAAAGGACAGAAACAGTATGGACCTAACAGAAGCAGAAGATATTAAGAAGAGGTGGCAAGAATACACAGAGAAACTGTACAAAAAAGATCTTCATGACCTGGATAATCACGATGGTGTGATCACTCATCTAGAGCCAGACATCTTGGAATGTGAAGTCAAGTGGGCCTTAGAAAGCATCACTACGAACAAAGCTAGTGGAAGTGATGGAATTCCAGTTGAGCTGTTTCAAATCCTGGAAGATGATGCTGTGAAAGTGCTTCACTCAACATGCCAGCAAATTTGGAAAACACAGCAGTGGCCACAGGACTGGAAAAGGTCAGTTTTCATTCCAATCCCAAAGAAAGGCAATTGCAAAGAACGCTCAAACTACTGCACAATTGCACTCATCTCACATGCTAGTAAAGTAATGCTTATAATTCTCCAAGCCAGGCTTCAGCAGTATGTGAACTGTGAACTTCCTGATATTCAAGCTGGTTTTAGAAAAGGCAGAGGAACCAGAGATCAAATTGCCAACATCCGCTGGATCATGGATAAAGCAAGAGAGTTCCAGAAAAACATCTATTTCTGCTTTATTGACTATGCCAAAGCCTTTGACTGTGGATCACAATAAACTGTGGAAAATTCTGAGAGAGATGGGAATACCAGACCACCTGACCTGCCTCTTGAGAAATCTGTATGCAGGTCAGGAAGCAGCAGTTAGAACTGGACATGGAACAACAGACTGGTTCCAAATAGGAAAAGGAGTGTGTCAAGGCTGTATATTGTCACCCTGCTTATTTAACTTATATGCAGAGTACATCATGAGAAACGCTGGGCTGGAAGAAGCACTAGCTGGAATCAAATTGCCAGGAGATATATCAATAACCTCAGATATGCAGATGACACCACCCTTATGGCAGAAAGTGAAGAGGAACTACAAAGCCTCTTGATGAAAGTGAAAGTGGAGAGTGAAAAAGTTGGCTTAAAGCTGAACATTCAGAAAACGAAGATCATGGCATCCGGTCCCATCACTTCATGGCAAATAGACGGGGAAACAGTGGAAACAGTGTCAGATTTTATTTTTTTGGGCTCCCAAATCACTGCAGATGGTGACTGCAGCCATGAAATTAAAAGATGCTTACTCCTTGGAAGAAAAGTTATGACCAACCTAGATAGCATATTCAAAAGCAGAGACATTACTTTACTGACTAAGGTCCGTCTAGTCAAGGCTATGGTTTTTCCTGTGGTCATATATGGATGTGAGAGTTGGACTGTGAAGAAGGCTGAGCACCGAAGAATTGATGCTTTTGAAGTGTGGTGTTGGAGAAGACTCTTGAGAGTCCCTTGGACTGCAAGGAGATCCAATCAGTCCATTCTGAAGGAGATCAGCCCTGGGTGTTCTTTGGAAGGAATGATGCTAAAGCTGAAACTCCAGTACTTTGGCCACCTCATGCAAAGAGTTGACTCATTGGAAAAGACTCTGATGCTGGGAGGGATTGTGGGCAGGAGGAGAAGGGGACGACAGAGGATGAGATGGCTGGATGGCACCACTGACTCAATGGACGTGAGTCTGAGTGAACTCCAGGAGTTGGTGATGGACAGGGAGGCCTGGCGTGCTGCGATTCATGGGGTCGCAAAGAGTCGGACACGACTGAGTGACTGAACTGAACTGATCTGACCACTAGCTCGTGTTTAAAAGTTATTTCCCAGAAGTAGAAAGACCAGAAAATGTGTGTAGCCCCATGCATCAGTTCAATACCAGAAGTTCTTGATTTTTAATTTTCATGGTTTTCGTTTTAGAAAGGTAGGAAGGGAGAAAGAGAGGGTGCAGGAGATTTGGTAACATGGGGAAAAAAGTGAAGACAGGATGCTGTTTCCAACCTTCCTGGCAAGCAAGCAGCTGGCTCTATAACTTAATTCTGTTTACTGTTCGAGGACAGAGCACAACCTGTTTAGTGAAATCCTTCCCAACGACAGCTAAAGAGCGAGGCAGAGAAACTGTGTGGACATCGTATAATGAAAACATTTTTCTTGATTTGTTCCCCATAATATGTGCATAGGAAGGAATCTATAGTCACAAAAGTGCAACATCGAAATCTGAAACATGTTAGTGAGGGAGTGTGCTTAGCCAGGAGGCTTTAGACCATGTTCTCATCACTTCGGGATGGTGGTCCAGAGCTGCTGCCGTTCCCCGCAGCCCTGTCATCCTGAGGCCACCCAGCGCCCTCACACACGCAGGGGGAACAATGCCCTGGGTGCCCATGTGGTCCACAGTCACAAGGTCTCATCTATTATCCAAGTGGCCTATTCTAGAAACCATCTTCTGGGTGTGTCTTTCCATTTGTTTCTTCTGTCCCTCATGCTGCGAGTGATGACAAGGGTCATTTCTAGTGAATATTGTGAACAGTGCACTTAAAGTGGCCTTTCCAACTGAGAAGCAGCTATTCAGAGTCTGGATTTTTAAACAGATTTCTCCAAAAGAAGTGGGTGTATTTCCTGAACGTTCATACTTTTGAATTTAGACTTAGGTGTCTGTGGCTCTCTGAGTCTTAGTTATTTTCATAAGGAACATGATGTTGTTAAGTGTCTGAAAAAGAAAATAACTCTAGGGTTATTTTGCAGAGGCAAAAGAGAATATCGATTTTTAGTAGGATGAAATATATAATTAGTCTTGCCAACGGAAAACACTACAATAAATACACAAACCAGTGGGCAGAGTCTCTTCTCTCTTCTAGCAATTACCTGAGTAAGCTGTACCAAACTATAAAATGCTTCCTGAAGAAAATATTTTCTTGATGACTGGATTGATTTTTAAAATTTATAAAATATTAAATTTTCTTGAATACTTTTTTCAATTCACCATTTTAGCATTTGAGATATACTCTGGTAGGTGTTCTGAGCAAGGCATTTTGGGCACATTTTCAAAAATCAACAAGGGAGTAAAACAGCTGACATATATCAAGTGACCAAAGCACTTATTTCATCTCAATCTTTTAATTTTTAAGTTACTGACAAAAATCTGGCATCTCTTGACATATGGGGCAGTTTGAAGCTCTCAATTTCCCGGTCATCAGTTGCTATGTTAGCCACTTGACAACAACAACAACAGCATGTTACTGGCCTGCAGAGAAAGGGTTTAAAACAATAGGCTTCTTTTTGATTGCTTGCATTTTCCCCTTCCCTCTGGTAACCAAGAGTCAAATGTAATAAAAGCTGATACCTAGCAACGCAGAGTTTGAGAGATGCCAAATTTAATTCGACTTTATACGTGATTATGTTGTCTCAAGATACTTAGGAATAATTTTTGCTTGTTGAGTGTGTGTCCTTGCTCGGCTCAGACAACGCAAAGGTTGAGCTGCCAGGATGGAGTAGCAAGAAGAGGCAGGAGGGGATGAGCTTGTGTCTCTTTGTGGTAGGTTGATGAGGTCATGCTGAACTGTGGGGCTCTCACTAATATCCAGCTCAATTTCAGATCATCTTCTTTGGTGCTTGTCTGAAAGTCCTAGGACTTTGATAATTTAAATTGCCTCTGTCAGTACAATTTATGGCTTTGAGTCCTTGTACAAGGCATGTTTCAACGACCCCAGGCTCCATTGCATTTAACCTTTATCTACACCCATTGAAGGATCTTGCTAACTGGTCCACAGTGGGGCAAAGGGGCAAAGCCACTCAGATGATGTCTGCCTGTGTGCTAGTCTGGCCTGGCCTGGCTCCTGCACTAACATGCCCTGAAGGCTGGGGAAGGATACAGCTGGCCAGAGGCTCCCGTCCCTCATATCCCATCCTCTTTGCTGCAGGTGCCTCAGTGACTGCTGTCCAGCCCAAGGGAACGCTGCCCATGATCCAGGTGCTCAGCCCGGAGAGAATGTTCCCTATTGAAAACATGTTGGGAACACGGCCCTTCAAAGCCAGGCTCTGTGGGTCCTTCTGTTATTTGGAAAAGACCATGTCAAATGTCTAACAAAAGTGTTTAAATAGTCCCTCTCCTCTTTGGTGATTTGTGTAGGAAAAGAAGGTTAAATCGGGTATTTGTCTTTGGCGGAGAAAACATATATTCTTAGCACTATCATCTATTCTTGCAGAACATGTATAGAACATATAAATGGTTACTAAGTAAGTAACGTTTGAAAATCTAGTTAAAAGTTACAGAATAGGGCATTCTTTGATTTGAAACCCTTTTGACTAGAAAAATGGTCTGTACCATTTAGGAAAATTTGATGTGGCAAAGTATAGCCAAAACGTAAAAACAGACATTTCTAACAACAGTGTTGCCTAAAATTCACGAGGACCTAAAAGTAAACAGAATTCTTTCTCATGTGTCATTTTCAGTGTAAGGCCTAAATGGCAGAACACAAACTAAACTTTAATATTATTTTAAGTTAAAAAATTTTATTAAAGACAAATGAATTTTTCTTGTGATGACTTTAATTAATGCACTTACTTAATCGCAGACAGTTTGATACTTACTCTAGTTTTCTTCCTTTTGAAAATTACTTTTAAAAACAAATATAACCACTATAGATTCAAATATTTAAAAATCTGCTTTCTCTAATACAATAAACACTGGCCTCAGTGTGGTGAACTAAAGGCTATAATCCTAGCCTTCCATTGTGAACTCATTTCTGTGTGAGATTTATTAAAAATTTTATCACTGTGTAGATCACACAATGGAATAACAGTGTTAATAACTGGATACTGTAGCTATAGGATTGTAACCTCTTAGGAAGCTAACTGCCCCAGGGCCAGCGGCTGCTCATTTATTTCACTGTATTTAAATCAATTGCTAAGGCAGTCAGACAATAAATTGTGTATCCATTTCTGGTAATAAAATTGGCACCTCAAACAGCAGAGGCTTGTAGAAAGATTTAATAGCTCCCCTGTTGAGGATGGATTCTTCTTTGTACCATCTTTTGCAGGAAAGTTGCCCACATGTAAAGTTAACATTCTTGTTTCTATCTTCTTGCTAAATTTTGTTTTACCATTGTACAGTTGAGCCCAACCTTTTCAGTTTCTGTAAAGCTTCCACTCACTGCTTGAGGGGAATTCTTTTGTCTGGGCAGCGGAACAAGATAACTGACTTAATCTTCCTAGGAACACGTGAGTTGCCATGTATCATTTTAATCTGCAAAACACTAGGGCTGAGTAGTGTCACATGCTGATTTTACTTTTCTATGAGAAAGTGACTCCCTGGTTCAATGATGGATTGCTTGTTCTCTTTAAACAACAGTCAAGATGGTGAATGCCCTGGGGTGATAGACATGGTGTGCAATGGGAATGGGGGCCAATCTGATGGCTTGGTTCAAGTTCACCTGACAAAGCTGGGGCAGTCTGCAAGCAGCATTTGAGAAAGGATTATTCACACTGGCATTATAGTTTTGAATGCATTTTTCTCCTTGTGCAGCTGCAAAGCTCCCTCACACTGAAGGTTTATGCACCATAATAAAGAGATTTATTTTTTTTTTCTCTCACTCTCTCTGGCTTCTTACACTTTACACCTAGTTTCTAGTGAACTGTTCAGGCAGAGGACATCTGTATATGCAAACTGCACAGAACAAGCATCATCTTCAAAACAATAGCACTGCTGAAAGACAGTATGAAAAGTCTGATATTTTTCATGTCTGAAGGGACAGAAATTAAGTCTCCTTACATTGAACTCAACTCCTCAAAACTTAGCTTTTAAAATATTGTAATTTCACAACTTTATACACAAGAGAGTATAATGAAAATTATTTAGTTTGATTTAGAAAAATTATAATGGGATTTTTCTAAAAACTACTTGAAAATGTCCTAATATCAACTTTGCTATGAGAAATCAAAGAATAGGGGAAAGAAGTTAGAAAAAGGTAAACAGAATGAAGCCAAATAATTTTCCTTATACACAGAGAGGTAGGATTGGAGGGAATTTTGCCTTTCTTTCCTTCCAACTTTCTCCATCCTTCTGTCCATCGACTTAACCTACCTACAACTCACCTTATTGGAGAACGGCCTTCTGAAGGCTGGAGAGCTCAGATATTCTTTCCTTCTGTAATTAAGACATCGATCGTTATTGCCTCTTGCCTTATGGTAGCAAGAGGTAGTTATCTAGTAAGCACTTATTGAGCATAGAAAATACATAGATTTGCCAGTGACGTCTCATTCATTTACTCACGTATTTAAACAAAAATGAACTAACTATCAACTGTTAAGCAGGCTCTATAACACCCAAATGTGCGGTGGGGGATACAAAGGGACCCAAGACTCAGTTTAGGCCAGTGAGACAGAGTTACCTTCGAGCTGGCCTCCAAGCGACTCCTGCCTCTGGCTGGTCATGCCCTTTGACCTCCTCCCACACGGTACCAGGGTTTCTGTGTGACTAATAGAATATGAAAGTGATGGTTTGTCACTTCTGAAGCTAGGTTATACAAGACCTTGTGACTTCTGTTTCTCTCACCCTTGGACTTTATGCTCTGGCTTAAGCCAGCTGCCATGTTTTCATATGGACAGGCCCATGTGGTGAAGATAAGGCCTCTGGCCAACGGCCATCAAGGAAGAGGCCTCCTGCCAAGAGTCACAGGAGAGAGCCTGGGGGCAGACCCTCTAGTCCCAGTCACACTTTGAGGTGACTGCAGTCCCACTGACGTCTGACAGCAGGCCTCAGGAGAGATTTTGAGCCAGCACTACTCAGCAGGGACACTTGCCAATGTTTCATCTTGAGTAACTTTGAGATGGTAGATAAATGCGGTTGTTAGCCTCTAAGTTTTGGGGTAATTTGTCATGTAGCAAAACATAAATAATACAACAGATAATTATAATTTACCTATAGTGTAGGTAATGTGGTGCAAGAGTGTATTAGCTTCCATGATAACTGAGCCTGCGCAGTGATAGTTGTATAGCTATTTGGGGAGGTCACAGGGGGGTAAGTCACCGAGCTGGTGGAAAGGGAGGGAATGAGGGTGATGGATATCAGGGAGGATTTTCTGAAGGAGGTGTTGGTTGAGGTGAGTATTCAAGGACGAGAAGATAAAGGGGGTAATTGTCCCTGTCGGTATAAGAAAAGCACGAAAACACTTATCAAGTCACGAAGCGTCTTTGTGCTGGGGTGGAAGGAGGCAGGGTGGATTACAAATGGACATGATAAGCAGCTCGGTATTCCTAAAGAACGTATTACAAGACTGGGAGTAGCAATGGGCTAAAGCAGAAAGCACTATATGATCGTCCGATAATGTGGGTTTTCTATTGAAAAAGAGAATCACTTCAATTTCTCATTAAAAACTATTTTTTGGTAATAAGTAATACATGCTTATTGCAGAAAGCTTGGAAAAAAATAGATGAGAAGAAAATAAAGTTCCCTACCACAAACTCACTAGCCAGGGAAAAATACAATGAAGATTTCCATGTATTATACATATATTGTTTTTTCTATTTATATATATATATATATGTATATATATATATACTGAAATTATGATCAATAGTATGATGCTGTTTTAAAGATTGCTTTTTTACTTCAAAGTTTGTATGTAATTAAATATTTTTAAAAATATACAATTTAAATGAATGAATAATAGTCATATGGATAAATTAAATATATAAAACTATTTCTCTGCTGTTGAAAAATTGTTTTTTACTATCATAAGCAAAGTTATGATAGACTCAGTTGTATATAAGAATTTGTTCACATTTCTGTTTATTTCCTCATTAGAGGTTTGTAGAAGTAGAATTACTCAGTCCAACATATATTGAATTTTTCTTGATATTTTTTCCTTTATATGATCTCATATTTTAAAAAAATTTTGTGGAAATTTAAAAATATATATAAAAGGGGAAAGATTAGTGTAATGAATCCTTATATACCCTTCTCCTTGCTTCAACACTATCGAGAAAGAGCCAAGCTTCTTTCATTTCTCCACTTCTCTTTGGCTTTTGTGTTTTTAAAATACATCACTTCATTAACTTTTATCGAATACTCAACACAAACTAAAAAATCCCTAATTGTCCCCAAAATGTTATTTTATTATTGATTTATTATAGAGGTATAGAGTCACCTCATTATAACAAGAGACCAGCCTATCAGTAAATTCCAAGGGATTTAAGAGCTCTGTGCCAGGAATCAGGGGCAGAGACTATATATATATGTAAATACATATATTTTGATTTTTCCAGATGTGGATAGGGTTGGGATAGTAAGCACATTTGCTTGTTCCCTTTCTCAAATGAAAACTTTTAAGTGTTTCACTATTAATTATGATATATATTGCTGTTCAAAAGAAAAGTTAAAATACCTTTTTTTCAGATTCAGGAAGTTTTTCTTTATGTCTAATTTGCAAAGAGCTTTTCTTAACCATAAATTGATTTTCAACATTATTAAATAATCTTTCTGCATCTTTGAAATTATGAATTTTCCCCTTTATTTTGTTAATAGGATAAAAATTTTAAATTTTCTTTAATGAAGTTTAGTTAAGTTTGGGTTTTTCAAGAAGCAAATGCCGAGAAGGAATATAAAACATACAAGGCATTTATTGAGGGAAATGACTGTAAAGGGTAAATGAGAGAGAACAGCAGTATGCAGGGGGCCCATGATGGAGGTCTGGCAGTGTGCGAGGGGAGGGCAAACAGACGAGCAGTCCCAGCAGAGATAACAGCAGAGCTCTGAGGAAGTTTTGGTCTGGCCAATGGGAAGGTTTTGTGCCCTCACCTGTCAGAAGCATTTTGAGCCTGGCATCCACGTCTCACTCAGTCACTGGCTGAGCGCACACAGTGGCGGATCCAGATGAGGCAGGCTGGAGGCGTCCGTCAACTGTGTTCACAGCAAGAGAACCGAATGGCTCTCAGCAGCTCTAGCTGCAACTGTAAACAGACACGTGCAGTAACCTCAAACTAAGAAAGGCACACCTACCTGGAATTCAGAACTCAGGATGTTCATGTGCGTAGGGCTGAGTTACATCACTGGATAAGGCACTAAGATTTGTTGAGGTGATAGTTAAGAGAAATTGAGAATGAAGAGTGGAGGAAGGAGAGAGTGTGCACCAGGTGAAGTCCCAAAGACTAAGACAGTGAGGGAGTATCTCACCCATCTCTTTTGTAAACTCCAGCAAGAGCATGGAAGCGCTGCTCTCCAAACCTGTATGGAGCAGCACATCTGGGTGGTGCAAGGGCGGACTGTCGTGGCCGTCTCCCTCACACCTCCTGCAAGTGTGAATGTGCTAGAAGAAAATATGAAGGGTTATAAATAACAAAATCCCAGACACGCAGAACAGACTTATGGACAAGAGTCAGGGGAGAAGATGGAGAGGGTGAGAAAAATGGAGAGAGTGGCCTGGATGCATATATACTACCATACGTGAATAGACAGCCAATGGGAATTTGCTGTATGACTCACAGAACTCAAAATGGGGCTCTGTGATAACCTAGACAAGGGTGGAAATGGCAGGAGGTGGGAGGGAGACTCAAGAGGGAGGGGACATAGGTACACCTATGGTTAATTCTGGAAAAGGAAACGGCACTCCATTCCAGTACTCTTGCCTGGAAAATCCCAAGGATGGAGGAGCCTGGTAGGCTACAGTCCTATGGGGTCGTGAAGAGTCAGACATGACTGAGCAACTTCACTTTCATGCATTGGAGAAGGAAATGGCAACCCACTCCAGTGTTCTTGCCTGGAGAATCCCAGGGATGGGGGAGCCTGGCGGGCTGCCATCTATGGGGTCGCACAGAGTTGGACACGACTGAAGCGACTTAGCAGCAGCAGCATGGTTAATTCATTTTGATGTATGACAGAAATTAACCCAATTCTGTAAAGCAATTATCAATCAATTAAAAGCAAATAAATATTAAAAAAATAAAAGAGAAAGAGGAATGACAAAATTCAGAGTAGTGAAGCTCTGTGGCTGACATATAACCTAAAAATCATAAAAGACTGATGAATTCACCAGTATAAAACAAATTCTGCATGGAAAAGAAAGTTTCTTATAAAGTCAAAAGACAAAAAATTGGAATGCATACCACAAAGGCCTGAATTCTTTAATATATATCTATAAAGAATTCCTAAATCAATAAGAAAAACGCTAAAAGTATCAATCTTGATGGACAGTGACTAAAGTCCCCAAATCTCGATGGCTTCAGCTAGAAAAGCTTATTTCTCATATGTGCTTCGTGTTCATCATGGGTCAACTGGAGCTCTTTCCTGAGTTCTTCTCATTGTGGGACTTCTGATGTATTCTTGGCAATTGTGCAGAGGGAGAGACTCTGTAGAGTGCTGCACTGGCAGCTGAATATCGGCCTGAAGAAGATACTCCTCAATTCCTCTCAAAAACTATTGGCTAGCCAGTCCCATGGCCCACCGGAACCCAAGGACCAGGCTGTGCCATCATTTGTGTGTCTGGATGGAGAGGAGAGCCCAGCATTGGTGAGCAGCGCTGAGTGGTCATTACCACTCCAGATAGTCTATGGATTGTTTGGTTTCTCAATCGAAGGTCTTGTCAAAGAAAGACGATGGCATATTTCATTACATTCCACATGCTGGTTATTAAAGAAGTAGAAAATTCCTTTCTTTCCAAAATTGGTAGTGACATCTTTCTGATCAACTGAGTGAATCTGGGGATCTGTGAGGTAGATGAGCCCTTTTCCATTCCCAGTCACCCAACCTAAAAAATAAACAAATATGTCTGAGAATTAAATCCTCTATCAATTTCAGCAAAGTGTTTCAGAAAAAATATAATATACATACAGTGAAATAGACATTTGGTAACTTGGTCATCCTATTGTGTGAAAGCTGCTTAGTTGTGTCCAACACTTTGTGACCCCATGGGCTACACAGTCCATGGAATTCTCCAGGCCAGAATACTGGAGTGGGTAGCCTTTCCCTTCTCCAGGGGATCTTCCCAACCCAGGGATCGAACCCAGGTCTCCCTCATTGCAGGTGGATTCTTTACCAGCTGAGCCACAAGGGAAGCCCTATGGTTGAAGAATAATAAATTTCTGCTAAGGGATCTGGTGTGGCATATTCCAATTATTGGTCTAAGAAGAACTGAATATTGGATAATTAAATTTGTCAAATATGACATGCCCAGACAACCAGTTTTCAAGGAATTAGCAATAGCATGCACTTAGTGTAATTATTAAATCACACTGAATATTTTTCTTTCATTTTTCAGAAGTTTCTTTAATGCCTTACTCATCAATTCATACATTCCTCTGTTCATTTAACAAATATTTATTGAGTGTACACACTGTACAAAACACTGTTGTGTTTTGTGAACAAGCTAGTAAAAAAAATCTCTGTACTCAGTGTCACATTCTTGTGAAGATCAATAAATGATATAAGTACGCAAAATACATAATACGGAGTGATGATAAATGTGGTGGATGGGGGATAGAAACATCTTGGAGGATTATTATTAGAAATAATCATAACAAAACTCATTTATCATTTCAATACAGAATGATGGCTAATAATTCTGTTAGATAAAATACCAAGTTGAAACAAAATTTACATATTAATGCAGATTTTAAAGGAAGCTAGATTTAGGTATACAGCTTGCTGTTCCATAATGATCCCACTTATGAAACCCAGTATCACACCTGTAGTGAAGGTAAAGGGCTAGAGCAAAGAAAGTGTGTTTCGACATACTAAACCACACAGTCCTAAGAAACCCGCATCACCCAAAGCCACTGGAGTAAAATTAAAAAAGAAAACTGTTACGGATTTGCTCTAGAATTAAGCCCAACAAAATGTGAACCAGATCTCCTCACTGATTATCTGATGCCCTCAGACAGTTGTAGAAGCTTTAGAAAATTTTCCCATCCGTCATTTGCTATCTACAGCAAGACTGATTAATTCCAAATAGTAGCCTGTGCACTAAACAACCTATTAAATAATGACTCATGCTTTGGAGAAGGAAATGGCAACCCCCTCCAGTGTTCTTGCCTGGAGAATCCCAGGGACGGGGAGCCTGGTGGGCTGCCGTCTATGGGATCGCACAGAGTCGGACACGACTGAAGCGACTTAGCAGCAGCAGCAGCAGCAGCAGCAGCAGCAAAAGAAAGAAAGAAAGTGAAGTTGCTCAGTCGTGTCCGACTCTTTGTGACCCCATGGACTGTAGCCTATCAGGCTCCTCTGTCCATGGGATTTTCCAGGCAAGAGTGCTGGAGTGGAGTGCCATTTCCTTCTCCAGGGGATCTTCCTGACCCAGGGATTGAACCCAGGTCTCCCGCATTGCAGGCAGACGCTTTACTGTCTGAGCCACCAGGGAAGCACTAGTTATAAAACCTCATATTAACATATAAATAATACTAAAACAAAAAATAATTCCCAGTTTCACATACCTTGTAAATCAACCACAACATCTCTATGATTGGAAAATTCATAAGAAAAGTGGCCATAAGCCAAGCCGTATTCTGTGGCTTTGTATTCTGTTTTCACCACTTTTGTGTTATTTGATAATTTTACAAATTCCCCTAGCATGTAAGGTTCCACACTGACACATCCTTTTATTGTCTTGCCTTCTAAAATCTGAAAAATAGAAACAGGAGATGTATAACAATGGGGAAAGCCATGGGTTTTGAGGTCAGTAGATCTCACTTTGAGGTCAGTAGGTCTCAGCCTTTGAACTCAGGCTTTGCTACTTAGGAGCACTGTTGCTGTTCTCTCCCTAAGTCATGGCCAACTCTTTTGCGACCCCATGGACTTCAGCCCACCAGACTCCTCTGTCCATGGGATTCTCCAGGCAAGAATACTGGAGTGGGTTGCCATTTCCTTCTCCAGGGGATCTTCCCGACCCAGGAGTCAAACCCAAGTCTCCTGCATTGGCAGGTGGATTCTTTACCACTGTGCCACCTGGGAAGCCCCCAAATATATTTCTAGACCTGTTTAATCATGCCCCTGATTTCTTTAATCTTACCAGCAATACTGAGGCTGGTATGTAGAATATCTGCGTGTGAATCTTCTGCTCGTAAAGTCTCTTGTTAAATTCTGTCACGTAGTGCTGTGCGGTCATCTGCCTCTCCACATCAGTGAAGTGGTGCCAGAGCCCCTTTTGCTCCTTATATTCTTTCCCAACGTATCTGTGAATGCAGAAGAGCCACAGAAAGAGATGCACAGTGATCCTACTCTAGAGGAAGAGAGAAGAGACTAAGAGAGAGATGCAAAAATGCTTGAAAGACGTTACTTTTTTTCTATCTTAGTTAATATCATCTTATCTCATGACTCAGTTTTGTAAGCACCCCCTGACCAATGGCACACAATTCATACTAGCTGCCTGATGCTTAAGTTTATGTGTCATCTTGATTTGACCACAGGGTGCCCAAATATTTGGTCAAACACTATTCACAGTGTTTCTGTGAGGGTGTTTTGGATGAGTCTAATGTTCACATCAGTAAACTGAGTAAAGAAGATTGCCCTTCCTAGTGTGGGTGAGCCTCAGCCAATCAACTGAAGGGCCAAATGGAACAGAAGGCTGAGCTTATTTCAAGTAAGAGAGAATCCTTCTTACTGACTGCCTCTGATCCGGGACACTGGTCTTTTCCTGCTTTTGGGCTTGAACTGAAACATCATCTCCTCCTGGGCCTCAATCCCGCTGGTATTTGGGCTGGAACTATAGATCGTCAGCTCTCCTGAATATCCAGTCAACAATAGATGCTGAAACTTGAAAGCATCCATAATTATGTGAGTCAACTCCTAATAATAAATCTCTGTACACACACACACACACACACACATACATATGGGCTTCCCTGGTAGCTCAACTGGTAAAGAATCCTTCTGCAATGCGGGAGACCCCGGTTTGATTCCTGGGTCGTGAAGATCCCCTGGAGAAGGGATAGGTTACCCACTCTAGTATTCTTGGGCCTCCCTGGTGGCTCAGATGGTAAAGAAACTGCCTGAAATGTGGGAGACCTAGGTTCAGTCCTTGGGTTGGGAAGATCCTCTGGAGGAGGGTATGGCAACCCACTCCAGTATTCTTGCTTGGAGAATCCCCATGGACAGAGGAGCCTGGTTGTAGTCTATGGAGTCACAAAGGGTTGGACACAACTGAGTGACTAAGAACAGCACAGCACACACACACACACACACCCATACACACACATAGACATATACATCTTATTGGTTTTGCATTTCTGGACAACCCTGATGAATACATTGACCCAGGGGTGATACCGATTTATTTTCTCCTTATATGAGAAAGTGTCCGCTTGTTGTAGCAGTTCACCAGATGTGGGTAAGTCAAGAAAGCCAGCCAGGATACTGGAAAATGCATGGACTCTGGAACCAGATCTTTCACTGCCTGCAACATGACCTTATACAGGTCAACAGATCAACCAGAAGCCTTCTCTCCCCCTTCCTTTCGTGATTACTTCATCTCTACAAATACTTGCTTTCTATCATCACCTAATATATGTACAACACTTTTTATACTATCCAGGATTCACTGTGATTCCTGTATTTGAAGATTAATATATTTGGGCAATTTTGGAAAACTATCAGAAATGATTTATTAAAATAATAACTCTTTCTTATTTGCTCTGTTATCTTTTTCTGATCAGATGCATGTTAGACCCTCTTGTTCCATCTTCCATGTCTCTTTTTCTCCCTTTTATATCCCATCTCAGATCCTCCTATCAGGTATCCTGGTGTGTTAGTTGCTTAAGACTGCTGTAACAAAGTGTCCAAACTGGGTGGCTTAAGCAACAGAAATTGATTCCTCATAGTTCTAGAGTCTACAAGTCCAAGGTTAAGGTGTCAGCAGAGTCATGCTCCCTCTGAAGACGCAAGAGAAGGAGCTTTTCCAGACTGTCAACTTTTCCAGACGGTTCTGGCTTGGTGGCCATGTAGCTACAATTTTCACATGCATCCTCCCTGTGTGTTTCTATCTCCAAATTTCCTCTTTTATAAGGATACCAGTCATGGTGGATTCTGGGCCCACCCTACTCCAGTTTGATCTCATCTTAATTAATTACATCTGCAGTGACTTCATTTCCAAATAAGATCACAGTCTAAGTTACTTAGGCTTACAACTTCATCTTGAATTTGGGGTGGGGGGTACACAATTATACTTGTATCACCTGGCTCCACCACTTTGATGTGCGAACTTGGGGAGGTTTCTTAACATCTCTGTGTCTCGGCTCCCTCATCTGTAGGATGGGGATAACAATAGTACCTACCTCATTGGGTTTTGTAAGGATTGATTAAGTTAGTATATAAATGACTTAAAACAGGGGCCTGGCACATGAAATTTACATGTTTACTATTGTTATTATTATCAACATCCTTTTCAAGAAATGTATTTCTACTATTTAAGAATTTCCCAATTTCTCTCTTTTTATCTTCCTATTTATTTCTAATAATTTTTGGATTTGGGAAAAGAGCAAGGTCTACTTTAACAGTCTTGCTCCATAGGTTCTTTAAAATATACATATGGTATAAAATTAGGCCTTATACCAAACGAGGACCACCTGTGATCACTAATTTGCAGGTGAGTTTTGCTTAAAGTTGTCATCAAGAATTAAGGCCAAGCAAAAAATCTTTGTAGGTTATTTGCTTCAGTGACATGGCATTTTTTATTTAATTAATTAATTAATTAATTAATTTATTTATTTAAGGAAACTTTCTTCTGTTTCTAGTTGTTTTTTTTTTAATTTTAAAATCTTTAATTCTTAAATTAACCTTTATTTTTGTTTTTGAGGATATAGTCATTCCTGAGTCAATGCTTTATATCAGCGGTCTCTGAACTCATCCCCTTTCATGTGTAACTTTTATCACTAGTTGCTCCCTCATCCCACCCCTGCCCAAAACCTCTAAAGAGAAGGGTCTTAAGGAATCAGCATTCACTTATATCCCTGAATATGTTTCATTACTGGCCTCAGAGGAGTTTTGTGCCGTTTCTTCCAGGCTCACTCATTTAATCAGAAGTGTGGCTTGCATGGTTTAACTAGCCTTTTTTGCCAGCATTTTCAATGAGAGTGTTCAAGACTCTCTGACTTGTCATATGGCAAGAAACTCTATTTTTCTTACCTGTACCATGGAGTTAATGTTCTCCAAGGGGTTTAAAATCATGTACATAAAACATCCAGCCCAATGGCTGACATAATGTGGGTTCTCTATCTATGATGGTTGTTGCTCAGTTGAGTCATGCCTGACTCTTTTTTTTTTTTTAATGCCTGACTCTTTGTGACCCCCACGGACTACAGCACACTAGGCCTCCCTGTCCCTCACCATCTCCTGGAGTTTGCCCAAGTTCATGTCTGTTGAATTGGTGATGCCATCCAACCATCTATGGTAACTGTTATTAATTAGCTAATGAGGAAGAGGAAAAGGAGCTGAATTAGAAAACATTTAGCCACTTTTTCCAGCCTTTTTATAGTCTCATAAACAATTACTTAACAGAAGGGACAAATCAAGCCATTACACATTATTATATATGTTTTCAAGCAATACCTGCCCAGAGTTTCTTCTTGATGAAGATGATGTACCCAAAATGCATTTCTTTGTCTGCCTTTCTTTGTCACATGTAGGTAGTCCCCCAAATATACAACAGTTTCTTGGGCTGTCCACAGTTCAGATTTCTTGGAATATTTTAACAAAAGAGCACCTTGAATAAAAGATAAGATGAATACTGACCTTATTTTTCAAAAAGATCTTGCAATTCACAGATAAGATGAATTGTAACACAGGTACCAATCTGTGTTCATTTGACATATTCAACTTTTTAATATATTTTCTCAAATTTTATCCTGTTCTATGACTATTACTAAAACGTTAGTGAAGTACAATAAAAAGGCAAAGTTTGAGAAATTACAATGAAAACTGCCTTTGATTCACAAAATCTCTTGTTTGTGATGGCAAGGTATTAAGGCCAGAGCTTCTGTATGAAAGTAATGAAAAATAAAAAGGCTTTTCAAATAGCAAAAGCCCAGAGACCATCTTAGAACAAGTGACATGTGAATACAACTTCTTCTGATTATCTGGGAATCTCAAATAAAAGAGGCTGCTCCCTATGTGAGATCACATAGATAGAAATAAGTTGAATAATTTTTCTCCAAAAGTTCCTGGCAACTCCAGGGATCTTAGATTCCATATGAAAGTTCAACCTGATTTTCTCTTACATATTTTAAGTTGGGAAACTCCAGGAATTACTGAGAAAATATAGCTACTGTACAAAGATGAAAACTCAACTGAAAAAGAAAAAGATAAAGAGGAAAAAATAAGGGTTGTTTTCACCTTAAAGAAAGGAAGATCAGCGCAAGCATGAAAGGATCTCTTTGAGGGGGAAGACCAACATGAACCCTAAGAAAGAAATGCAACATTTTGAGATCCAAGTTAAAATAAAGTGAACAAGGACCTCCAGTGACTAGGTTGTGGTAATGAATAAATGAACAGGAGACTCAGGAGAAGAGAATATTTAAAGTGAGATAAGCCTACAGGTTTGAGGTGGAGAGGAAGGAGACGACTGAGGTTGTGGAGAGATGATGCTCAGGGTTGGGTGACTCAGAGAAGCTGGGGAAGGAAACGAAGGTGAGCTGCATGCACACACGTAGAAAGGGCAGTGAATGAAGGGAAGAAGCAAGGAGAGGATGCATAACTTGTCCAGTTTCTTCAACTTTGGGGCTTGCTTCCTCCCATGTGCTTTTTCACCCATAAAATGGCACACAGACAAAACAGTAAAGCAGCCACCTAACTCTCAGAAATGTGGCTTTGGAACCGCATAAACTCACAGTAAGCAGGGAAACCCTATTATTAGAAAATTTTGCTTCTTTTGGCCACAATTTGATCTTTTAGTCTGACTTCAAGGTGCCAGGTAAAACACTGAAATACTTTGAAGCAGAAGTTCTTAACATTGGCTTTATACAAAAAATCCCTGGGGAGCTCAAAAAATACAGATGCCTGGACCCACACCATAGACACATGAGACTGGAATCTCTGGAGCGAGGCACTGGGAGATTTAAAGAGCTAAAAAGCCTCTTGGGAGATTCTCATGTGGTACCAGTGTTGAGAACTACTACGTTAGTATCCAGTACTTAGCAATCCACATAGCTTGTTTCCTCTGAAAGGCATTTTACAATAGTTTTTTTCCTCATTCAAATAATTCTTCAGTACCTTGGAGGCTATTACAATGTGATCCTCTGGGCTAAGAGAAGAACCTTCTTTTGTCTTCTCCCCAGCTTCTCCACCGCTTCTAAGCTGCGTTAAGACACACTGACTGCTGGGTGGCCCCAGCTCAGGCTTCCTTGCGCTGTTCCTGAGGCAGGAGGCAGCGGCTAAATGCAGGTGACCAATGCAGAGCCTGGCAAGAAACCACTCAGCAAAGGTGTGAACATGACGAGTGCCTACTAGAAGCATGATGTGTAACTAGGGCAAACTCCGTTCCCTGGAGTTTCGAATGGGAACAGAGAAAAACCAGCTGTGGCAATGAGAATCAACAGAGGAGACAGACAGTATATACGGCATCTAGAGCTGTTTCAAACCCTGACTGATGACTGCTCCCACGGTCGGTAAGATCCTCCCTTACTGCCTATGTAGCAAATCTCCAATGTATGAGGCAGCTTGAGTGAGCCTCTATTCTTTGCAACCTTTAGAGTCCATCACAGAGTGAAGAAGGCCCCCAAACTACATCTTTGTCTGTGTACTCACAAAGCATCACAGCTGTCTATACCTTTCACGAGCTTTAAGTGATCCACGGAACAGAAACGTCAGAGGGCCCTCAACATACAGAGATGCTTCCTGAAAGGGTGTACTTACTATGTGCTCCGTGGAGTTGGCTGGATTTAAAAACGCCTGTATGCTCCAGTCTCTGGAACAGCCAATCATGCCTCACCCCTGCCAAGAGTTTTTCAAAGTCATCAGGCTGCAGGGTGCGGGCCTCAAGGATCGCCTGCTTTGTCATTCCTGGCAATGAAACAAAAGAACTTCCACTGGAATTCAGAAAAGACCATGGATTTTCTCCCTCAGAAGAACCACTGGAGATTGCTGGTGATTTCAGCCACCAAGGTGAGGACAGGCTGGAGTTCTGGCTGCAGTTTAGCAGGTTTCCAGGTTCATTTGCTTCCTCCGTGGTAGTGCAGTCCTCGCTGAGGACAGGGGTGGAAGTCTTACTGCTTACTGAGGAACTGGGGATCTGGGCTCCCTGAATGGGCGGCTGCTTCCAAGTGCACGGTCTAGGGGAGCCATGTGGGCTCATGGTGTGAACATCTGCACTGCCCAGCCGTGGGCTCTCCTCACCCACTGTGGAGGCATCAGGGTCAATGCCCTGCTCTTTGACTGAGCAACCATTTTTTCCTGAGTCAGGGTTTTGAACAAGCCAATGAGGAGTGTAAGAGTTACATGCTACTGTGGAACTTTTGTCCAGAGACTTGTCCACGACTGAGTGGGAGTCTACGGGAACATCTTCTGCTCTTTCTGCTATCTTTCCTTCTGGGTCAACCCAGCAGGGGCTATCTTTAAATGGAGGACCTGTGCCTCCTTTGATTTCTTCTCTCTTCTCTTCTTCATCCTCGTCCTTGGCATCATCATTGATATCTCGAAACTCATCAATTGTTTCAAAGGTTTCTTCTTCTTGGATGGAAGGATATGAGGCCACGTTCTTAGGCCAACCAGAATCAGAAGTCCAAGAAGCAGAACAAAATGAGGGTCTGGAAAGAGCAGAAGTATTTCTGGACCCCACATTTCCAACTTCCTGCATGCCTCTTTTAAACCACCCTCCACCAGAGGCCAATGAAATGTCTGTTGTGCTATGAGGTGGGAAGGTTGCCAAGGGCATGGACTCGTGCAGCTGACATTGAGAAGACTCTAAACTGTCATCCCTGGGCACCTGGAGAGAGAGACCATGCAGCTCTGAAGACAGTGGGTGCTCAGCTCTGCTCGCCCCATTCACCTCCTGCTCGTCTGACAGGGCAGTGGAACACTGCGTGTCCACAAGATGCTCCTCCTTGCTCAGTTCTCTTCCTGCGGACGTATCATCAACATGATAATTCACTTCCTCCCAGCTTGTAGAAGACTGGTACCCTGATAACTTGCTCCAAGAACTGGAGCTCAGGCTGTCACTCAGAGACTTGTTCAGGACAGCTCCCCCACCGCTGCTGTGGTCTGTTGACTCAGCTTCGGTCTCCACATCTTCATCCACGGAGACTCGAAACGCATCAGAACCGGCCCAGTTTCTCCTTCCCGCCCTCCTGAGTTCCTCCTGACTGTTCATCGCCATCTGGGAGGAAGATATCACCATGCCTTTTTCAAAATGTGCTTTGTCCTCCGTGGCACTCACGGTATCTATGTTTTTCGTTTCTGTTTTTAGATCCGTGATACAGACTCCTGTTTTCATACCTTTCTGTTTATTTTTGTTGTTTCCACACGTGCTTTCAAATATTTCACACACTGAAGTGTGGTGCTGTGAATAGGCTCCAAGGATTTTGGGGAAATCCACTTGCCCAAGTAAGATGGGCTTCTCTGACCCACACCTGAATCCCTCTGGAACATAAGACTTGTCATCTAAATTTGAGAAGCTTTGAACTTGTAACTGTTCCTTCACCCGGGTGATAACAGACATGATTTCCTGAGAGACAGCTTCTTTCTCCTGACTTCTGGAGCAATTGCTGAAAGTATACAGCTTTCCCATAGCTTCACTACAGAGCTGACTTGCTGTTCGGACGGTCTCCATCTCCCCATAGAGTCTTTGGTGCACAGTGGTGAGACCAAAAGCAGCTTTAAGAAAACTATGGAGCTCCTGTTTTCCCGTAACTGGTTCATCACGTTTCTTGGTGAGGAGACCAATTTCAAAGGCTTCTTTGGCTTCACATAGATATGAATTTTTCATTCCTGGAGGACAGTCCTTAGAACTACTATATGACAAGAGGCATGTGCCACGGATATTCTGAGGAAAATATCAGATACAAAATCAGACACTGAATTAGAAACTGGAAGTGAATCAGGGAAAAGTTTTCATTCCTGGAGGACAGATATTAGAAATAGTATTTTTTTTTAAATGTGCCATGGATATTCTAATAAAAATACATAAACATTGAGTCAGGGAGCTGTGGTCTTTTTGATGCCTCAGGAGAAGGGGCTAGGACATATGTGATTGGTTGGCACGAAGGGGTAAGAAATTAGCTTTAGCGTCCATCCTACTGTAGCCCTGATGCTTTTGATCAAAGATGATAAAATTGCTGTCATTGTTGCTAATGTTATTTTCAGCAAACAGAGTCTATACATGGGACATGGACGAAATAATTTTGTTATATACAAACACATAATTTGTTTATTGATGGTCAAAACAATAGACTTGTGGCTTCCCAATCCCTCTGGATATTTGGATCACCTGGGAGGTATTCCATAATGAATGATTTCTGGGTAAGAATCCCAGGCCTTTACATGTAGTGGATTTAGGGTAGAGCCCAAGAATATGTATTTTGAAAGGGCTATTAGGTGATTCTGACATGCTTGGGAACCCTTGTTCTACAGCAGATAACATCATGTCCCCCAGCTGCAGTAACTTAGCTCCCCATCAGCAGGATGTCACTACTCTGACTGATCTGACCTCTACATACATGAAGTCCGCTCACAATTACCTAGTGATGCACACAAATCCTATCTTAAGGTGCGACTCTTCCCTCCCCCTGGTGATGTCTGTCACTGGGGAGAGGAGTTAGGACGGGCTATGCCCTGCTTACCATAGCTGTGAGAACGAAGAGGGGCGTGTAGGGGCTGAAGGCAGCCGCCAGCTTGCAGGCTTCAGCGGCTGACAGCAAGTGGTGGTCAAACTCCTTCAGCAAGCGCTGCGAGGGAACAGGAGTACAAGTGTATTGTGAGAAAACAAGAGGCCGAGTGTATACTGTTGACAATTATTTACCCATTAGCAAAAGACAGGCTATAAAATTCCTTTGCTTTTCTTTCAAGATTCTGAGGCGTGCCCTATGCCTCACCACAACCATTTCAGAACAGTGCCAAGAAAGAGTAAGTGGGTAAAGACCCCAGGACATTGACCATCCTTTCCCCCACACCCATACACCATCCATCCCCAACTCGCACCACAGAGACAGCCTCACATGTGTCAACATTTGTAGTTTGCTTGCCCACGCAAAGTAATTCAGACTAGTTTCTTCAAAGGATCATGCAGCTCTCTGTTCATAGAACCTGAGCGTTTTGCAGTCAGATTCACTAGTGATTTATGCATTGTTCTTGGCAAAGAAGGCTTTAATGTACAATTTCATAGCAAACAAGATTCATTCATTTATTCCAGAAATATGTATTGAATATTCCCATGTGCGAAGTGCTGTTCTAGCCACGAAGGAGAGAGGAGACAGTGAGCCTGCAATGAACTTATTTTCTATTAAGGGGAGGGGATCAAAAACACACAAGATAAGTAGAGTGTGTAATATTTGAGATGGCAATAAATGTTCCAGAGAAAAATACAGTAAGCAGAGGTCAAGGAGGTCCAAGGCAGGAGGGCAGTTTGCAATTTTAAACAATCCTCAGAGATAACGTCACTGGACAAGGAACATAACCCCTTTTCTGTGTTTTGGTCTGTCTGATAGCAAAAGCAACGTTTTGCTAAGATTCAGAGTAGAAGCAGCAAGCTATATGTATTCTTGCTGCTGCTGCTGCTGCTGCTAAGTTGCTTCAGTCGTGTCCGACTCTGTGCGACTTCATAGACGGCAGCCCACCAGGCTCCCCTGTCCCTGGGATTCTCCAGGCAAGAGTACTAGTGGGGTTGCCATTGCCTTCTCTGATATGTGTTCTTATGCTACACTAATTAGTACTGAGTACAGTTACTATTGTAGTTTTGGTATTTGAAAAAAAGGCAGTGTTGATACTATTAAAATGTCAATTTGAGTGCAGTGCAGGAAAGCAGTCAATGTCTGTGCAATGCTCTGAACTGGTTAGAGATCTGGTTTCTGCTCCCAGTTCTCTTTCTCATTGACTGTGCAGGTTGTGGAGGTTACCTAGTTTCTCTAGACCTCAGTTTACTTTCCTCTAAAATGGGAGTGACACATTCTGCTCTACGTTACGCCTAGGTAGATGTGGTGTGTGTGGCTCACATACATATGTACACATACTTCTTGAGTTATAAAACAATAAATAAATATTTATAATCATGACTGTTACAGATAGGAGCCTGGACAAGCAACTGATGCCCTGATTTGAACAAACTGTAACTAAAGTCTTAAAGTTATTACCCTTTTACTTTGTCATTGAGAGAGTTCAAGTGTAGAAACTGAATTTTGTGATAATCTGAAAGGAAATCATGGGGTTCAAAGCATTTATCACGTTGATTTCATTCTTCATTCATTCTTTTTTTTCCCTAGTACCTCTATAGGTCTGGTGCTGGGGTAATATAGCCAAATGGGACAGCATAGGAACTGTTCCTCAGGCTTGTTCACATTACTTGAAGAGGGGAGATACTGTGAGATACTGTGAGGGGAGATAAAGGGAGATACTCTCCCTGACTCTTGGAGAGAGAACGAACCAAGAATAACACTGACAGTTTTGTAGGTGATGCCACTCTGGCACAGTAGTTTTGCCAAGTGATGATTACCAGATTAATGTCAGGATTGCTTTTAAACTTTTCATAATCTTTCTTGCTCATGGAGACGAAGATGTCTGCCAATATACCTAGTGATGTGGAAATGCCCTGCAAGGAAATACAGACAAAACACAGATGAGGAACTTACAGTCAATTCTTGCTCTCAAGTCCCAAAGTCAACGATTAGCCCTCCATATGAACCACTGCTTATTATTATCATTTGTTATTATGACTCTGAGGATACTTCTTGACTGGATGTCACTGGGCTTGAAAGATTATCACATCCTGAGGACATGGGCATAATGTAAACTCAGCTATTTCTTAGCAGGGCTTTGCTTGATCATCGACATGAACTTGTCCACAATGCTAGGTATACAGAACTGACCCAAGCAAGAGTTCCCACCCCCAACTCCATTTGTGTTGTTAAAAGGATTGTAGGCAGCAGTGTTGCTAACACAGTTCAGGGAAATGTATAACCCAAATCTTCAGTTAACGAGGAGAATGTTCTCACAGTCACAGAGGATGAGTACATCAAGGAAAGCTAATGTTGCTTCTCAATTTCTCAAATAAAGATGCTATGTAAACGGCTGAGGTCTTTTCCCACTTAACCAAGGGAGACTGATTTTACAGAATGCAATAGAGCCATACCAACTTTGCTATGGAATGAGGTAAAGGCTAAATATATAATAAAATCAATACCAGTAGAAATAAATGGATCAGTAGAAATAAATATACAAACAGATAGTTGCAAATATATAGAGAAACACTAAATACATACCAGGAGTCTAGTTGTGATTAAGGATGAGCAGGACAGAGAGGGAGTTTTTAAATGTTTCTGGTCCTATTGTTCATTCATTCATGCTTGTGCTCAGTTCTGTCTGACTCTTTGCGACCCCATGGACTGCAGCCCACCAGGCCTCCCTGTCCATCACCAACTCCTGGAGTTCACTCAAACTCATGTCCATTGAGTTGGTGATGCCATCCAGCCATCTCATCCTCAGTCGTCCCCTTCTCCTCCTGCCCCCAATCCCTCCCAGCATCAGGGTCTTTTCCAATGAGTCAGTCCTTTGCAACAAGTGGCCAAAGTACTGGAGTCTCAGCTTCAGCATCAGTCCTTCCAATGAACACCCAGGACTGATCTCCTTCAGGATGGACTGGTTGGATCTCCTTGCAGTCCAAGGGACTCTCAAGAGTCTTCCCCAACACCACAGTTCAAAAGCATCAATTCTTTGGCACTCAGCTTTCTTTATAATCCAACTCCTACATCCATACATGACTACTGGAAAAACCATAGCTTTGACTAGATGGACCTTTGTAGGCAAATTAACATCTCTGTTTTTTAATATGTTGTCTAGGTTGGTCATAGCTTTTCTTCCAAGGAGTAAGCATCTTTTAATTTCATGGCTGCAGTCACCATCTGCAGTGATTTTGGAGCCCAAGAAAATAAAGTCTGTCACTGTTTCCAATGTTTCCCCATCTATTTGCCATGAAGTGATGGGACCGGATGCCATAATCTTTATTTTCTGAATGTTGAGTTTTAAGCCAATTTTTTCACTCTTCTCTTTCACTTTCATCAAGAGGCTTTGTAGTTCCTCTTCACTTTCTGCCATAAGGGTGGTGTCATCTGCATATCTGAGGCTATTGATATTTCTCCTGGCAATCTTGATTCTAGCTTGTGCTTCTTCCAGCCCAGCGTTTCTCATGATGTACTCTGCATAGAAGTTAAATAAGTAGGGTGACAATATACAGCCTTGACGTACTCCTTTCCTGATTTGGAACCAGTCTGTTGTCCCATGTCCAGTTCTAACTGCTGCTTCCTGACCTGCAAACAGATTTCTCAAGAGGCAGGTCAGGTGGTCTGGTATTCCCATCTTTTTCAGAATTTTCCACAGTTTGCTGTGATCCACACAGTCAAAGGCTTTGGCAGTCAATAAACCAGACGAATCAACAAAAATATAACCAATAAAATTGATAAATTATAAACTCAATTGTGCCATAAGGTAATAACTTACCAAAGGCAAATATAGGAAATAAGAAAATAAATATGAGACAAACAACCTTTTTATCTGGCTGAGGAAGTGTCAGGTATCCCATGATTGAGGCCCATATTAACTCTGCTGCTTCATACCACATCCCTGCAAAAAAGGAGACAGGACAAATTGTTAGTATCTGTGCTCTTGTGTCAGAAAATACTTTTAAAAACTAATACAGAAAGATGATTTTGCATTTTGTAAGAAAATTTACAACTAGACTAGATTGACAGCAATGAGCAGATAGCAACCTGCTAGAAAAACAACAATCTGCTTTTCCAGTTGGTTTAATACAGATAATTTTTCCCTTTCACAGGCAAACAGTAAGAAATATTACATATCACATGTGTACATATGAAATATATTAATATATAAATGATTATCTCCATTATGTTCAAGAAAACAATTACCACCTTCTGTTTAAAAATTTCAGATACATTAGTTTGCATTTTAAAATACAATTAAGGTCCTCAGTGGCACCCTACTCCAGTACTCTTGCCTGGAAAATCCCATGGATGGAGGAGCCTGGTAGGCTGCAGTCCATGGGGTCGCTAAGAGTCGGATATGACTGAGCAACTTCACTTTCACTTTTCATTTCATGCATTGGAGAAGGAAATGGCAACCCACTCCAGTGTTCTTGCCTGGAGAATCCCAGGGACAGGGGAGCCTGGTGGGCTGCCATCTATGGCGTCGCACAGAGTCGGATATGACTGAAGTGACTTAGCAGCAAGCTTTGCTAGCAAAACTCAGAAATACCCTCCGAGGAACACATGGGTAAGTTATCAGGGTGTGTGTGTGGACTCAGTCATATCTGACTCTTTGCAGCCCCATGGACTGCATGTGGCCTGTCAGGTTCTTCTGTCCATGGAATTTTCCAGGGAAGAATACTGGAGTGGGTTGACATTCCCTACTCCAGGGATCTTCCTGACCCAGAGACTGAACTCGTGTCTCTTGCATCTCCTGCATTGGCAGGTGGATTCTTAACCACTAGCGCCATCTGGGAAGCCCAGTTATCAGCATAGGTTTAGAATAAGAGTGTCACTTATCACATGAAGTCCTGCTGAACTGACAGCCAGATGCCAGAAATATTACGAAGGAAAGTCACCATATAGAAATGCAAGTTTCTTTAACAAAACTCAACAGAAAACTATTTTGTTTTGTTAATGGTCATAGTATTCCTGGCATCTTAAGTGTCAGTCTCTTTTTGATGAGGAAACTAAGGGAAGTAGAACACTATCAACCAGATCCAATGAGAAAAGCCCACAGTGAAATCTCTTAGGCAGACTTGGTAAACGAGACTGAGAGGATGACCGTACCCAACTTCTGCAGAATTTGCCCTCTTATCTGTATGCAGACTGACTGCACCAGGACCTTGTCGCTTTCATTTCCGTACAGCCAGGTACCTACAGTAAAAGAGGGGGGAAAAGGAAAACGTTTTTGGCCTTGAATTATTACAGAAATAGCCTGGTGAAATAAAACTATGGTCATGGAAGCCTTCACGAACACATGTGACATAGATTCGGTAGACAATCTCTTCTCTGTATATAGGGTAAGGTCTAACCTATAACCTACAAGGCTTCACAGGAGTTGACTCCTGCCTGGTCCCCACCTCTCCCCATAACCAACTGGGCTCTGCTTGTGTCCCTTATAAGAGCAGCCAACTCTTGCTAGTGGTAGAGAATCTGCCTGTCAATACAGGAGGTGCAAGAGATGCGGGTTTGATCCCTGGATGGGGAAGATCCCCTGGAGTAGGAAATGGCTACCTGCTCCAGTACTCTTGCCTGGAAAGATTCACGGACAGAGGAGCCTGGTGAGCTACAGTCCACAGGGTCATGAACAGTCCGACACGACTGAACACCTGCATGCGTGCACCCACACACACACACACTTACTTGCTTCATGGTATCTGCACTTGTCATTCCCACTACCTGGGATTCTGCTCCCTCCAGCTCCTACTGCAGGGCTCATCCTCAATGGTCTTGCCTCCAAGGCTTCCCAGATTAATTAACTGCAGTGTCACCCCCACTGTCTTGTGGTTCCTGAGAGGAGGGCGGGATCCATCCCATTCACCCAAAATTGGTTTGGATGTTGAAACTGATGATTGCACACATGCACCGAGGGGATATGAAAAGATTTAGTGCTCACATAATGAGCCTTTCTGAGGAGGGCAGGGAAGGCACCTAAGCTGGTCCGTTTGACTTAAGTGAAGGGAGTGGTGGGTAGCTTCTCTTTTTATTTTGATTAGGGTGTGGGGCTGGGGTAAAGGTTCCCACAAGCTAGGCCAAGGTTTACTGATAGATGAGCTTAAAAAAAAACTCAGCCTGTCCAGATGTGGGGCACAAGGGGAAGAAGCTGGGGCCTGATAACTGCCCAGTGGCCAAACATCAAAAATAGTCAGGCTTTTTATCATAATCTCTCACTGTTCTCTACCACACTGACCCCATTACCTTCTCCCTGGCTTTTAATCTACATGTGTGTGTGTGTTGGGGAGTGCAGAAGATGGGAAAAGATGCATGTTGTAGGTTAGTGATGGTGGCTTTATATGGTCAATATTTTTACGTCCATTTGGCTTCCCACTGGAAATGTCTACAAGTTTCAAGGAGTTTGGGACCTTATATCCAAGTATATTGAGCTTAAAAGTCAGCTAGGGGACCTCCCTAGCTTCAGTGGTTAAGACACTGAACTTCCATCGCAGGGGGCATAGGTTCAATCCCTGGTCCAGGAACTAAGATCCCACATGCCGTGCGTGGCACAGCCAAAAAACAGGGATAAAAAAAGTTGGGTGGGCATTGTGTTCAACTTGTTGGGACACTTGTTGAATGCCTAGAAATTCAGACAAGATATCTGAGGCTTAAATTACTTGTTACTCAACTATTAGGACTTCCTTTCATGTATGATTAAATATTCTAAGAAATCCATTTCAAAATACGTTTTTATTACATTTTCTCTGTAGCCAAACACAGTTTATTTTTCAGATCACTTAAATACATAAAGCTGTAAGTGTATTCTCCTGAACTTACAGGCTCAATTTTCATTCATAATTCTTTACAAAGCTTCAGCTGAGCCTTTTCTGAAGCCCAGGGAGTTACCTACTTTCACAACGAATGCTGATTAGGTAGCACCCTCCACAATAAAGCAGGGCAATATTAGAAGACTTGGTTGTTTTGTTTTCATTTTTGATATGAGAAAATGGAAACATAGAGAAGTAAACTGCTCGACCAAAGCCACTTCTTTCACTGGGGCAGAGCCAGTTCCGGGGAGTTCGGGAATATCCAGTGCACAGTAACTGTGAGGTCACTGAGTTGTTTCTGAACTGGAATTCTGGTAGGGACAGTGCATGAAGGTTATGGTGACGATATGACAGCACCTTACCCGTTGCTCCATTGTTGCTTATTAGACTGCTCAGGATATACTCTGCTTTTAAAAGTTTCCCTGAAAAGAAGCAACCAAATGCCACATAATTAGTTCTGAACACGTGCTTTAAATACTACTGCTGTTCATGCTCTAAGGTTAACACATTATAACAGGGAAACATCCTATATTAAACTTTAAAATCAGTAACTACATCCCACACAGAAGTGAAAAAGAAGATGCGGTTTTCAGGAAGTGGTAAGATGGGAAGTTATGTAGTAACTGAAACTGCAATTAGATTCACATGTATATACACATGTGTATATGTATACACATGTATTCGTTTATATGAATAAACAATCCATTCATACAGAGTAAGGCTTGAGAAGTATAGGCAAACCTTTCTCAGAGGCTGCATCTCCTTCTTGTGAAAACTATGCCAGGACTCTACTCCAAAAGTAGGGTTGAGTTGCCTGTGAAGTGAACAGGACTATTTACAGAATTATCAGGGCTTCCCTGCTGGCTCAATTGGTAAAGAATCCGCCTGCAATGCGGGAGACGGCCCGCAATGTAGGAGACCCAGGTTCAATCTCTGGGTCAGGAAGATCCCCTGGAGAAGGAGACAAAAAACCCACTCCAGTCTTCTTGCCTGGGAAACCCCACGGACAGACGAGCCTGGTGTGCTACAGTCCATGGAGTCGCAAAGAGTTAGACACAGCTTAGCGACTAGACCACAATAGAATGATCAGGAAGGAATTTTTTAGGGGGTTGGCAGAGAAGTTCTTTGTAAACTTTTCACTGACTTCATCAACACCACATAGGAGGAGCCTAACCTATGAATGACTGTTTCATAGGCCTAACCTAATTCATAGGCCTAATCTATGAATCTAAGTAGGAATCTCAATCATTTATCCTTTTGTCCATTTCTGCTTCCAGGTCCCTCTAAGCCCTACATGGTCTGGCCTCTGGGACTTCTTTGACCTCATCTCTACCATTCTTTCCCTCATCCTCATTCCTACTTTGGTGGTAGTGGCTTCCTGACTATTCCTTGAACCTATGAGGCTTGTTCCCATGTCAGGGTCTTTGTATTTACAATTATTTTAGTTTGGAATGCTTCTATCTCAGATATCTACAAAGCTTGCTCCCTTCTCCTTTAGGTCTTTGCTCAGATGTCACTTCACTGTCTCATAAGGCCTTCCTGGACCACCCTATTTCAAAGTGCACACACAGCCATATACCTGATTGTGGCAGAGTGTGTTCCACAGGCGGTCACAACAATCTCTTCTGACCCACATGTTCTTTTGCAGTGTGACCCTGCCACTCCTCCAACAAGAAGTGGAATCTAGAATCTATTTTCCTTCCCCTGAGCCTGAAGTGGCCCTGTGACCTACTGTGGACAGAGGACGCAGCAGAAGTGACACTGTGTACCTTTCTGGTCGGGACATTGAGAGACACCTCTGGAGCGTGGATGTTTCTCTGGAGCATAGGTTTGTACTTGATCTGCTAGGCCCCAGAAATTTCAGTACTGAATTAGTTTTCTCTTAATTACTTGCTGGGGTAATTGTGGTTAAATTCAGACTCCACATGGACCCCTGGCATAGACTTGCTGCTATTTCTTTTTGGATGGATATATACATATATTATTCCATGGCAAATAGAAGGGGAAACAGCGGAAGCAGTGACAGATTTCCTCTTCTCAGGCTCCAAAATTACTGTGGACAAGGACTGCAGCCATGAAATAAGAAGACAATTGCTTCTTGGCAGGAAAAACGATGACAAACCTAGCCAGCATGTTGAAAAGCAGAGACATTACTCTGCTGACAAAGGTCCATATAGTCAAGGCTGTGGTCTTCCCAGTAGTCAGGTACGGTTGTGAGAGCTGGACATAAAGAAGGTAGAGCACCAAAGAACTGATGCCCTTGAACTGTGGTGCTGGAGAAGACTCCTGAAAGTCCCTTGGACAGCAAGGAGATCAAAGAAGTCTATCTTAAGGGAGATCAACCTTAAATATTCACTGGAAGGACTGATGCTAAAGCTGAAGTTCCAGTATTTTGATCATCTGATACAAACAGACAACTCATTAGAAAAGTCTCTGATGCTGGGAAAAATTGAGGGCAGGAGAAGAAGAGGGCATCAGAGGATGAGATGGCTGGACGGCATCATCAATGCAATGAACCTGAACTTGGGCAAGCTCCAGGAGATGGTGAGGGACAGGGAGGCCTGGAGTGCTGCAGTCCATGGGGTCACAAAGAGTCGGGAACGACTGGGTGACTGAACAATAACAACAAAATATATGTATATATTTGGCTACCATCTCAGAGCTTGGGCAGAGAGCAGGCTTCCCTCCCCCACTTCTCTAGTTGGGTTGGTAGAGCTGTTCAGTCCCATTTCATAGCTGTGCAGACTTTTAAGAATTCCAGCTTTATGCAAATATTGCACCCCATGAAGCCCAAGGCCCTGTCCCTGCACAGGAATTAAGGCAGCAATCCCTTCTCTTAGACTGTATCCAAGTGTAAATCCCTTTGGCTATAGTGTCAGGAGCAGTAATCTACTATTCTGACTTTGAACATCTATCTTTCATGCATTTAAAAACATTGAATTTACTATATTTATGTAATGGGAGAAGATTCCGCCTTCTCCATGTTGATGGAACTGTAAGTCTGAATCTATATTTCTAATTGTGGCTTGAAAGGTTTTATCTAATTTCAGGCAAGAGTGAGCTGAGCAGGCCCAGGGCATCCTCTTTTGCCTCTGAAATCTCATGATGTTGAATACTCAGACCTTTGGAATGTGTTTTGAGTGGGTACCAGGAAGGCTAGGTCAAAGGGCAAAACAAGAAGACTGTGCTGTCCTCTCGCATTATTTTCGTTCCTTTTCCTTACCCTTATAGTATCACACGCACTTCTGCTCCATCATCATTTCCCAAATGCTGGGGACTGAGACGCCCTTCCCCCGTGCCGTCTCTGCTTTCCAGGACACCACCCCTGCTCTAAGCCCCCCTCTCCCTCTGGGAAACCCAGGGTAGGCAGAGGCTCAAGGGATGTTTGGGGGCAGATGTTCACAAGTAAGCACCTAATCCTGAGGCTGAGTTTGTCTTCTTGCGGCACCTCTGGTACTATCTTTGAGGAAATGACAACTCCAACTGTTGGAGAATAAGATCTAGGACTTTTACCTTAGACGTATGATATGTGGGCAGAGAAGTGTACTGCTCATGATGGTAGCAAGGCTTAACCCATCATCAGGAGAAAAACTCGATACTACCTCGGTTAGAGATGTGAGAGACAACCAACCAACCAAATAAGTGAAAAGATTATTTGCTTGTGTCAAGTAAAGCTATCAACACGCCTGCCTACCAACTTGACCTTGATTAACATGTCGCACTACAGCAAATCAGTGTATTATAAGACATGCCCTCTGTTCCAAGTTCTATTTACTGAGAACAAACATTAGGACACTGCCTGCCCACACCCAGCCCTCATTTTTCGGTGCCACCGCCCCCTCACCAGAGAACGTTCTGCTGACACATCATTCCATCTGATGCTGTCAGGAGGAACATTAGTGGTTAGGTTTCTCTCATACTTTAAAGATGATAAACCCCAAACATTATAAAAATGTCCCCAATTATGGATATTTGAAGTAACACTTTTTATTTCCTAAGTTCAACTGTGTTGATGTAGTTACTTTAGAAAACTCTATAAGACAACCTGGGTACAATTTACACACAGCTGCAAGAACTTGAGAGTGAATGAGCTTGGGCTTTTGAAAAGTTAGCCTCCACAAGCCCATTTCTCTGTCCTTTTATCTCTGCCCCTCTCTGTATTCAGCAACTGTCTCATTCAGTATAGTCAGTACAGTTCCTTTTCAAAGGAAATGAAGTAGTTAAAAGATATTTTAACCTTTTCAAGTACAGAGTTATTAAAACAATAGCAATAGCTAAACCCAGTTTTTAAAATGAGCCAGTTCTGTTTCTGAGAGAGGCAACTTGCATTCTCGTTTTGTCCTTTACGTTTTCACTCTTGGAAACCTTATGGTTATCAGTAATTTAAATAATTCAAGAATT
Organism: Capricornis sumatraensis; assembly: GCF_032405125.1. Lineage (NCBI taxonomy): Eukaryota > Metazoa > Chordata > Mammalia > Artiodactyla > Bovidae > Capricornis > Capricornis sumatraensis. The sequence goes on from NC_091075.1 coordinate 15,901,025, forward strand.
CTATGGAAGTGAACTTTGCTGTAACACAGAGCAGGCCCCTACCCCCACCAGCCCTCCTCTACATTACAGCCTCAGTTAGAATGTCAGCCTCATTTTTCATTTCATTCAAAGTGACAGAAAGAAAAAAAAAAGATACTTTAAGGCCTAATCAGGTACTGTACCGGTGCTCCTAGTGATGGAAAAAAAATCACAAATTACTTCAGTGGGTTTGTCAGCTCTATTGTTAGCATAGTCAAGTGGCCCTACAGAAAGGAGACAGGAGAGCTAAGAGAAAATAGTAGAATTCTAATCTGCTTTTTAAAGGCTCTTGGTCAGAAGTACAGCAATTCAGATACCCCTGTTTGAAAGCAGCGGGACAGATTTGTTAGACGACAAAAGCTCCAATTAGTATTTTCCACCCCCTTTCACAATTTTCTCTATTGCTTTTGGCTCTGAAACCCTTTATGCCAGGGCCTTTGTGCTGGCAAGAGGCGGGTGGAAGGGCGCCGCGGCAGGCCGGCCGGCGGGAGCGCGGGAGGCTGCAGAGGGAGGCCGGCGGGCCGCGGTTCCCGTCGGCCCCGCGGAAGTCAAAGAGCCCCGAGGGCAGACGAGCCCCGAGGGCAGACGAGCCTCGGACGGGCCGCCTCCGGGACAAGGGGGGCCCGCCGGAGGAAGCCTACCTGTATGCATCGAGATTCGGGCCTGGCGGATGACCACCTGCGGGGCGATGGGCGTCGCGGGCTGCAGCCTGTGCAGCGCTTTGGCGACCTGCAGCAGCTGGCCCGAGACGTCGAGCCCGTACAGGAGACGGTCGCTCAGGAACACGATGGCGGCGGCCGTGGCGCAGTCCCGGGCGAGGATGGAGGCTTTCAGGCACGCCTGGGGGAACATCCACCAGACACCATCAACAGGACCGAAAGAGCGCCCGCAGAAAAGAGAGCAGCCTTGGGACCAGGCTAGTCGTCTTGGTATTGTGATCAAAAGAACAACGAAACCTAGAGCTAGGGGACTGAACCAAAAGACAGTCATGATCGTCGTCGTCATCCCAGTTCATTTGTGGGATTAAATATTTTTTATTCCATTTTCCCTATTCCATTTCTAAAATTATACAGGTGATAAAATGCATATATCCTATTAAAAGTCCAAACAATACCAAGTCAAAACTAAATGTGCCCCTTTGTTTCCTGATTCCCTACCTTATTTTCTCCCTTCCTCCCACCAATTTCATTCTTGTTCTTTCTGATAATGGTTTCACAGAGATCTTTCCAGAACTTCCTCTACCCTTTTATGTATGCTGCTATTGCTGCTAAGTCGCTCCAGTCGTGTCCGACTCTGTGCGACCCCATAGATGGCAGCCCACCAGGCTCCCCCGTCCCTGGGATTCTCCAGGCAAGAACACTGGAGTGGATTGCCATTTCCTTCTCCAATGCATGAAAGGGAAAAGTGAAAGTGAAGTCGCTCAGTCGTGTCTGACTCTGTGCGACCCCATGGACTGCAGCCCACCAGGCTCCTCTGTCCATGGGATTTTCCAGGCAAAAGTACTGGAGTGGGGTGCCATCGCTTTCTCCGAACCCTTTTATGTATATTTAGACATTAATTGATTCCTTGCAGTGCCTTTCTTCCTCTCTTTCTCCTTTACTCTCTTTTTCTTCCTTCTCTTTTTTCTCTCCCTTTCTTTTCCTTCCTTTCCGTCCTAAATGAAATTACACTAGACATACTGTTGTGTTACTCGGTTTCTTCAGTCATCATAACATCTAGAATAGCTTTCCACATCAGTTCATAACACCCTGCTTCATTTATTACCTACATTTTAATTAATAAAAACAGAATTCTAGGTAATATTTTATATTTATATGATCATGTGTAGTTAATGAATAAAATAAGAAAAGAATGTCTGAATGTACTTTCAGACATGAAAGTATAACAAAGAGTGAGAAATAGAGATTTAAATGAGGCAAACTTTTATGGAAAAACACCATATTTAGGGCTTTTAAGGTATTATACTGTGAGTGAAAGTTGCTCAGTCATGTCCAACTCTTTGCAACCCCATGGACCTTACAGTCCACGGAATTCTCCAGGCCAGAATACTGGAGTGGGTAGCCTTTCCCTTCTCCAGGGGATCTTCCCAACCCAGGGATCCAACCCAGGTCTCCCTCACTGCAGGAAGATTCTTTACCAGCTGAACCACAGGGGAAGCCCAAGAATACTGGAGTGGGTAGCCTGTCCCTTCAGATTCAGTCAGATTCAGCCAGATTCCACCAGATTCCTTACCAACTGAGATATCACGGAAGCCTAAGGTATTATACTAAAGACATTAAAAGTCACACAGCTGATAACATAAATGAATTTACCACCCATTTGCTAAACCAAGTAGAATGTTTTCTGGGCTTGTCAGTTCACATATGAAGCCTAGAAAGCATTATAAGCATTGCCATTTTCCTACCACAATCTTTTTGTACAAACACTGCTTTCCTCATCACATAAGTACTAACATTTATTGGGCAAAACTAGGTACCAGGCACAGTGCTAAGAACTTTATATGTATTAATTTATTTAATCATCACCAAAAATCCTAAGAGACAGATTCTATTTACTTGTCAAAATCAGTATTTTAATCATCCAATTGAATTATTCCTCCCATTCTGACTCCTAAAATCCTACTGGGTTGACCAAAAAAGTTCATTTGGATTTCTCCAGAATATCTTATGAAAAACCCAAATGAATGTTTTGGCCAACTCAATATTTCTTTTCATTTATACCTTGCTACTAAGAACCACCGCAATAATCCTTCTCTTTTCAAACTAATGCATTCTCATTAAGGCTTTTAACCTATTACTGTGTTTTTTAAGTTTAAAAAGTGATAATGTGCTCTGGTATTTGTCCTTTTGTTCTTAGTTGATCACTATTGAAATTGTGATATTAATAGTAATACCAATTGTTAGGGGGAATATCTCTTCTCTCCTTTTGCTGTTTCCTTCCATGTTCAGGGAGCTCAGTTACTGCAGCACTCCTGGCCTCTTTCTACTTATCTGCCCCAGGAGAGGTGGACGATTTTGATTGGTAAACTTGGGAAGAAACTGGGCATGCATTGCTTAGCTCCTCAATTTTTTCTTTTGGGATCAGAGTGTCTAAAGGAAATAGGGATTCTTCTCTGCTCTTCTATGTCATGCCTTATCTAGAAAACCACCCCTTATGGGGTGTTCTGCTTGGCTCAGTAATTTCTGTGACTGAATAGGGAAGTCAACATAATTCTGGGGTTCATCTAGCAGAACCCCTTGCCCTAAAACCTAGCTGTATCCAAGTTAGCCTTTGTCAGAATTAAAGGTAATATTTAATCTCTTGTCTCCCTAACTCTTTTGTTTTATTTCTTAGTTTGCTCTAGGAGGGTAAGAGAGGTGTTATTTATTGGATCTGCCCAAAGACCCCAATGTTAATCATTACCTGACACACCATGTGTGCTGTGTGCTGTGTGCTAAGTTGCTTCAGTCGTGTCCGAAAGCTTTGTGACTCGTTGTGTCCAAGGGATTCTCCAGGCAAGAATACTAGAGTGCCCTCATCCAGGGGATCTTTCCTACCTAGGGATCGAACCTACATCTCTTTAGGTCTCCTGCATAGGCAGGCGGGTTCTTTATCATGAGTGCCATCTGGGAAGTCCGCCTAACACACCATAACCCTTTCTAAAGGAAACTGCTCTGCTCACAGCTCCTGCCTTTGAAGCAGCAACGTTTTTTGTTGACCTTGATCCCCTCTTCCCATCTTACCACCAGCTGAAGGCTAACCTAAGAGTACCTACTTCATACCTAGGCCATGACTCTGTGGCCTGGATTGAAAAATGAATTTATCAGTCTAAACTAAGAAACACAGAATTTTCCCGTTGCTGCAGGAGAGGAAGAAGCAGAGAGTAGAGTTTCGCTAAGCTACGTTTATGTATAACACCCGCGTGACTGTGAATCCAGATCCACGTTTTCACCAACGCTATTATTAGAGTTACAGGCTTCCTTTATCATCCCATGTGTATGTTCATAATAATGTACACCCTGTTCTATGAATTTCCTTGTGTGAGCCTCTGTTTAACTCAACCAAAAACGCCTAACTAAAACTGAAATGCTCAAAACTTCTATTGAGGATTGTCAAGTAAACCATTAATCTGAAAACACGAGTTTTCAAATGAGAACAAGGCAGTCATTTGACATTTGTAAAACGTAAATTTAAAGATAGAAAAGGAACTTGCTGACTTTATCTACGCCCAGCTCTGTTTAACATGGAGTCTCTGATCAAGAGTCCTCTCGACGCTAGGTGCACAACACGGCCCTTTGGTTTGCAACGTCAGCTGCTATCTGCAGAATGTGTAGCGTCTGCCATGGCCAGGCTCTCTTAAACCGTTCTTTGAAACAGCAACTCTGTTCCTGTCACCCCGCTCATGACCCTATGGAGGGTACTCAGCAAGCCACAGTGAGCCCCTTCTCTTTGAGGTGCATGCCTGGTGTTTAGTTCTGCTCTTCATTCTCATAGGGGTCTCGCTTCAGTTTTCTGGGTAAGAGTACCTATGTGGGATGCAATGTTTAGAGGCAGGTCTGTTCTCCAGGGCTGATTCTCCTCCCTTTCCTCCTTGACAATAATGGTTTCCATCTTTGTAGTACCATATAGTTTATGAAAGATGTTCACACACGTGATTTCATTTATATTTATAGTAACTACAAAATCTAAGTAAGGTAAGGAAACGGAGACTGCGAGGTCGACTTTCCAAAGTTACAAAGTCAAAAGGGTCAGGGTCAGGCAGGAAGGAACTCAAGTCTCTATCATTTTTTCCCCCCTTTTCTGTTGTGGTAGAAAAGCACAGAACATAAAGTTTACTGTCTTCGCTTTTTTTAAGTATGGCATTCAGTAGTGTTAAGTGTATTCATATTGTTGTAAATTAGATCTTCAGAACTTTTTATCTTGCAAATATGAAACTCAATACACATTCAATAAACCCTTTCTCCCTTCTCCCTAGCTCCAGGTAACCTCCCTTTTACTTTCTGTTTCTATGAATTTGACTCTTCTAAGGTATGTCATCACTTCATGGGAAATAGATGGGGAAACAGTGGAAACAGTGTCAGACTTTTATTTTTTGGTGCTACCAAATCACTGCAGATGGTGACTGCAGCCATGACATTAAAAGATGCTTACTCCTTGGAAGAAAAGTTATGACCAACCTAGACAGCATATTCAAAAGCAGAGACATGACTTTGCCGACTAAGGTCCGTCTAGTGAAGGCTATGGTTTTTCCAGTGGTCATGTATGGATGTGAGAGTTGGACTGTGAAGAAGGCTGAGCGCCGAAGAATTGATGCTTTTGAAGTGTGGTGTTGGAGAAGACTCTTGAGAGTCCCTTGGACTGCAAGGAGATCCAACCAGTCCATTCTGAAGGAGATCAGCCCTGGGATTTCTTTGGAAGGAATGATGCTAAAGCTGAAACTCCAGTACTTTGGCCACATCATGTGAAGAGTTGACTCATTGGAAAAGACTCTGATGCTGGGAGGGACTGGGGGCAGGAGGAGAAGGGGACGACCGAGGATGAGATGGCTGGATGGCATCACGGACTCGATGGACGTGAGTCTGAGTGAACTCCAGGAGTTGGTGATGGACAGGGAGGCCTGGCGTGCTGCGATTCATGGGGTCGCAAAGAGTCAGATACGACTGAGCGACTGAACTGAACTGAACTGAACTGAAGGGACCTCAGAGATACAAAAACCATCCAAATCCACTTCTAGGGATAAAAAATGTCTGAGATGAAACCGTAAATATCTGGATTGTGTCCAAGGTCTTCCGTTCATTTGCCATGGCAAGTTACTTAGCCTCTCTGTTTCCTCCTCTGTGACATGTGGATAATATCGATTTTTAGTGCTGTTTGAGAATTAGAAGAAATGTGGGTCAATTGTTCAGCACAGAGCCTGGCACATTATGGGTGCTTAATAAATGAAGGGGAACAAAACAGGCACAAGAACTTAGTTCCTTTGCTCCCATTTCCCTGTATGACAAAATAGCACCAAGCGAAGATAGACTCCTACAATAAATGTCAGTGGAATTTTCAAGAGAGCAAGAAGGAAGTAACAGATGATTCCTATAACATCTCTAACGTTTATCTCAGAAAATGGCAGAGCCTCTCATTTAATTTCTCTCTTCTCTTTGCCCTGTCTAAGGAGTGATGTTACTAGAAACTGAGAAAAGAAAGAAAAGGAAAATGAGCAGGCTTCATGGCAGTTGGCGAAGGGAAGCTGGTGCTTGAAAGGCAGCTTTCTCAGCATGCACGTGCGAGCTGCTTTTGGCTGTGGCCAATGGAGGAATCCCTCCCGAGCACCTGAAAAGGATGTTGCAAACACCCTCTTCTGCATCCCACGTGAACACGCCATATATTTGAGCAGAGAACATTGCCTCATCTGTTTTTCCCCCTTCTACTCTTAATAGTTTGGAGCACAAAAGCCTGAGAGAGGGTGACCTGCCAGACAAAGGCCCTTTGAGTTCCTTGGAGAAGTAGACTCGGAGGAGGATGGAAGGAATCCAAGTGGCCCTATTATTTCCACTTGCACTAATTAGACATTTTTCTGTCAGCTATTGAGCACTGCTGAGAGGCCAAACTCTCTGAATTCATTTCTAAAGTGTTTACAGAAGTTTGCATCTGTTTGTGTCTCTTCAGGAGGAAAATAAGCACTTCAATAGCATTGTGGAAAATCTAAACGAACCATCCTATTCTGGAGGGCCTGGCGTCCCCACAGCTGCATAATTTAACTCCGCTCAGGGCCCGAACCTCTCGCATCTCTCTCCAAAACCTAACGACGCAAAATGCAGAGAAAGTCAACTCCGGAGAATCTTTTCTTTCTTGTCATTGTCTTTCCTCTCCCTCCTTTGAAACGGCGGCCTGCTGTGCGTCACATACAGATTTGGGTGGGTATCATGCTTGCAGTCCCGCTCTCGTGTTTCTACCAGCACTCTGAGAAATTAATACCCACTTTCATTTGCTGCCAAGTGAGGGGATAGTAAATTCCTCAGCAGCAAAGCCGAATACATCACCATCCTGGGAATCTCCCCCAAGTGTCTGCCCGGGGAGCACTCTGACTTCAGAAGGGGAGGAATGAAAGGAGGCCCCGGGTGTGTGGTAGGGAAAGAGAAAGTTTCCCTACATGGCAAACTGTGCCTGGGTTATGCACAATTAGATTAACATGAAAGAGAGTCCCTTTCCCTCCCCCACTCCCCAAAAAAGAAAAAAAAAAAGAAAACAACACAAAAACCCTAACCCACTGGCTACGTGGCAGTGCCTTTGAAATGCATATTGGTCTACATGGTATTTGATTCAGGGTTCTTTTTGTTTGGGTTTTTAGGCCCACAACGGACCTGCCATCACAGAGGACTCAAAAATAAAATCTTTTAAGATGGTGTCACAGTAACAGAATTTTAGTGATGGAACCAATATAGCATAACTCAAGATTTTTTTAAAAAAGGAATTCTGTTCCTTTATCTTTGCTCAGAGGCTGACTTAAGGGAAAGCTTGTTCAACTAGTCACTAAATTGTGTTTTTCTTGTTGAGTGAACCTGTTTAAATGAAAATATATGGACACAGATAAGGCAGTGTGTATGCTGGATTTCTAAAGATAGGCTTGCAAATGTGCACACACACACACCCTACATTTTTTTGCATCTGTTTTCAGGATGGGAAATATGGGGTTCTAATTGAGTTTGTGGTACAAAGGGAACTTCATGGCGAGGAAGCTGAGTCAGGTGGTAAAGGAATTAAATTCCACAATGAGATTTCAATACACAGATGATTGAAAAAATGCTAAAGAGCCTGTTCCAAGGGCTTTTGCTGAACAGCAGCAAGGAAAAGTGTGTGCTGTTTTCATAGTTCCTTGCATTAACGCTAGCCCCTCCCAATGCTGAGCATCAAGTTTGGGTCCCAGCTATGGGTTCAAAGCCGTGATGTGTTCACAGCAATGACAATGGCAGCTGTTCTCAAGGGGGGCTGGGTGAGGGGACTCAGAACCAAAGCCATCTGGCATTGCAATTGGCAGGCGCAGTGTAAAGGGAAATTATTGCTGCATGGCAAATTGGGAGATAGGAAAAAGGCAGGGGAAAGGGAGAGGGGGAAATGTCCTGAGGTGAGGAATTAGCAGAATAAACAAATGAAAAGTGATTGACGCCTACACAGTTATGTGTCAACAGTAAAGCAGAGTAAGAGTCAACCGACCCAACTGGACTCCTCAAGGTCAAGGGAAGACCAAGCACAAATGCTCCACGTTTGTCCACCCACTGAACCATGAGGAGGAGGAGGGGAAAAAAACCTGAACTTTCCTACTGTTTATGCTCAAGGCTTATTAATATTTCATCAATCTTGCCTTCATTTTACCAGTGGAACATGCAGACTCAAGCACTTTCAAAAAATAGTTATTGATATAACCTTTTTCTTGATCCCAATACTTGAAGATAATATTTTGGGTCATCTATCCCTGCTTTCTTACCCTCCCTCCCACACATCTACTGTGAATGGAATTGGGTTGTCTGTTGAAAGAAAAAGCAATATCAGAATAGATCCACCAGGATCCTGGTGAAGCTCAAGGCCCCCGCGTACCATGGACCTGCACCTGTCTTCTGGATTCCAGGTTGCTATGGCTACAATGACTCTCGTCATCATTCTTGGTGATTTCAGCGTCCATACTGATGGCTTACCCAGCACACATGACTTACCCTGTCTCGCTGGCCTCCTGATCTCCAGCGAGCTTGCTCTACACTCAGCCTTAGTCACTCTCATGGTCAGAACTTGCCATTTGATTTTCTGATTTATCTCCTATTCTCCCAGCTTTCTTCCTGGATAGCCGAACTTCAGTGATTCTGCAACATTTTTGGGATATCCACACTGTCTGCTAACCCTACTGTTTTGTTTGCTTGTTTGGCTATGCCATCAGTCCCTCATGTCCTCATTTGCCTCTTTAAATTCCATGGTGCATCAACATAACAGCTTTTTAATAAGCATTCTTGACTTCTCTGCCACTTTCTACTTCCGCCATATTTGTCTGGCAATTCTACCATGTTTACTGTTAAAGGAAAATGTTGACCTCATATTCGAATCGCCTAAGGAGGCTTTTTAAAAATCTAGATGCCCAGATGGCACCCTTGGCCTGTTAAATCAGAATCTCTGGACGTGTGCCCAGGCATCAGTTGCTCCTTACAATGCCCAGGTGATACCAACGATCCCCAGGTGATTCCAATGATTCCAGCTTTGAAACCACCTGTCCCTGACCTTTAGCCTCTTTCCCCACCCTTCACTCCCTCCTCCCTGATGGGAGTTGAGTGAGTTTTCTGATGGGAATGGCATAGCAGGCTCAGACCTTCTTTCCTCTCTTCGAATCTTCCTCCCTGTTCTACAAAAAGGAAAGGGGCCTGGCAGCAGCAAGATGTGTGAAGACTTTTCCAACTACTTGCCCAAAAACCTAAAGCTACGTTCTCCTGTTTTAGAATAATAAAGATTGCTCTTTTACTTCTGTCTTTCAGTAGGTTCTGAACACAGGAGAAGATGAATGTTATTTATTGTCGCTTCATATTTTCAAATTATATCTAATTCTCTGCCTAGCCTGGGCTTGCACCCAAGCAAATGAGTGTGGCTGGAGAAAAACACACAACTGTAACACTTTAAATTTATGACCATAACCTGAAGCTTGCCCTCAGTATGGCCAGACAATCCAGCTTTTACACCTTTGCTCTCCTCTACAGCCGCCACAGCCCCGTTAACCTCCTCTACTCAACTGATGACCTGGCTTCTGAATTCACTAAGATAATAGTCAGTGAGGTGAGACCTTCCTTACTCTCTTTCCCAAATCTGCCAACCCTCTTATGTTGTAACTCATGTGTCCTCCCTACTCTACTGGCATGTTTAAGACCAACTGCCGCTATATACTCAAATCTAACCTGCCTGCTTTACTCTAGGACATGATGGCTGTAAACACTTCCCTTCACTTCTGCATCATTCATTTCCTCATCTCTGCTGGATCATTCTCAACGGCATACAAACATTGTATCTTCCATCTTAAAAAGTCCTTCCTTAACCATATATCTCTTAGTCCTTTCAGCATGATGTAACAATAATGTCATAAACTGGGTATTTTATAAGCAATAGCAGCTTGTTTCTCATAGTTCTGGGGATTGGAAAGTCCAGGATTAAGGAACCAGCAGATCTGATGTTGGGTGAGGGCCTTCTTCCTGGTTTACAGCTGGCATCTTTTCTCTGTGTCTCTCTGGAACCTCTTTTTAAGGGCACTAATCCCATTCATGAGGAATCTGTCCTCAAGGCCTAATCACTTCCCCAAAGCACCTCCTCCAAAACCATCACCTTGAAGGGTAGGATTTCAGCCTATGAATGTGGGAAGTAAGGGTACAAATAGCCAATCCCCAGCATTCTCCTTCTAGCACCTGTCCCATTTCTCTGCCCCTCCTTACAGTCTCAAAAGAGTTGTCTAAACTCACTGTCATGCTTTCTCACCTTCCCCAACACTCCACTGAACCCATTCTTTTAAAGGTTGCCAACAACCTCCAAATCCAATGATCGTTTATTAATCCTCATCTTATTCAAACTCCTAGAAGCATTTGGCTGTGACCATCAATCCTTCCTTTTTTATTCATGTGACTTCTGGCATTTCACACTCTCCTGGTTTTCTTTCTCCTTCATTGACTGCTCACTCTACTTTGCTGGCACATCCTTTTCCAGCCTCTGCATGTTGACGGCCCAAGGAGTCAGTCCTTCCGTTCTCTAGCACACACTCATTTAGACGGTCCCCTGGCTTCAAATATGACTCGTGTTGATAACTCCAAACTAAAATACTATGCTATTGTTAAGCAATTATCCTCCAATTAAAAATAAATACATTTAAGTTAAAAAAGAAGGAAAAAAAACCTCTTCTGAGTCTCTTTCCTGCAGTGCTGTGCAGTATACAAAATTGCCTACGCAATAAATAGCCTGATGTGGATGTCAGTTACATATCTCAAACTTAATATGTTTAAGACAGAACACTTTAATTTCTCTTCTGTACTTGCTTCTTCATTTCATTAATGACAACTCACTCATTCATTTGCTGAGGACAAAACTTCAGAGTTTTCACTCTGCTGGTGGCTCTTCTCTCATCCTTTACATCGAATCCATCTGCAAATGATATTGGCTACACCTTTAAAAAACTTTTTTATTAAAAAATTTGGAGTCTAGGGCTTCCCTGGTGACTCAGTGGTTAAGAATCTGCCTGTCAATGCAGGGGACACAGGTTCGATCCCTGGTCTGGGAAGACCCCACATGCTGCGGAGCAACAAAGCCCGCGCACCACAGCTATTGAGTCTGCGCTCTGGAGCCTGGGAACCGCAACTGCTGAGGCCCGTGAACCCTAGAGCGCATGCTCAGCAACAAGAGACGCCGTCACGAGAATCCTGCATGCCGCAACTACAAAGGAGCCCCATTTGCAGCAGAGAAAGCCCAGCACAGCCAAAAAATAAGTTAATTAATTAAAAAATTAGAGTATGATTGCTTTTCAATGTTGTGTTAGTTTCTGCTGTACGACAACACGAATCAGCTATAAATATATATATGCATCCCTTCCCTCTTGAGCCTTTCTCCCACCCCCTCATCCCACTACTCTAGGTCATCACAGAGGACTGAGCAGAGCTATACAGCTCAGCTATACAGTTGGTTCCTGCCTTTAAAATACGCACAAGCTCTGACCACTTTTCACCTCCTCTAGAGCAACCACTTTAATTCCAGCCATTATTAGAAATTTGCCTCCCCTTATTCTGCTGTTCTCTGGCTGGGTGCCCTTTCCAAAAACTCTCTTGCTTTGTCAGCATGTGTGTCTCCTCAGACAACTCATTTCCAAATGTTAGACAAGAGTCCGCTCTCGGGCCCTGGAAGGGATTTCCCCTTCCTGCAACCATGCTGAAGCTGAAACTCCAATACTTTGGCCAACTGATGCGAAGAGCTGACTCATTTGAAAACACCCTGATGCTGAGAAAGATTGAGGGCAAGAGGAGAAGGGGACGACAGAGGATGAGATGGTTGGATGGCATCACTGACTCGATGGACATGAGTTTGAGCAAGCTCTGGGAGTTGGTGAAGGACAGGGAAGGCTGGCGTGCTACAGTCCAGGTGGTTGCAAAGAGCCAGACATGACTCAGCGAGTAAACAACAGGCACGATTCTAAGCATTTTCCACGTTATACGTTCACTAATCCTCTAACAATCTATAAAGTAGTTATACCATTGTAGAGGTAGAAAAATGGAAGCCAAGTGTTTAGGTAAGGTGCCCAAGATGACGAAGCTAATGAGGCAGCACCAGGACTCCAACCCAGGCAGTCCAGCCCAAGTCAGCTTCCTTAATCCCTACCTATATGACCTTAATTTCATCAAGACTGTCATTGACATTATTATCAAAACCACATACTAGAATAGTGGCAGATACAGAGTACAAAGAGAACTGTTTGGACCTCATTGTCCCTAGGACTTTTCATTTGTTCTTAAGGTAATAATTATCATTGAAAGGTTTGAGAGCTTAATTATGCCTGTTGCAATTTTAAGAGCTATGCATGATTAAAAAACAAATAGACTGACTTGTCACTTTAGAATCTTATTATCCAAGAGAATCACATTTATATAAGCAAAGCAGAAATCAATGTTTTAACAGTAAAGGTTAGCCTTGCTGCAATAAAACCTCATTTTAAAAAATCTCACTACTAGGAAGTTATTCACAAAGTATGATTGGTTATTCACTAAATCAGAATCTCTGGATAGTAGAACTTGTGGAAAAAAATGTTACAAGCTAAACTTTTCTTCATTCTTTCTCTCCCTCCCCAGCTAATGCACATTCCCACACAGATACACACAGATATACAGACACACAGGTAATCCCGGTTCAGTCAGTCCCTTGAGCAGTATTTAGAATCTCAACCATAAATCACTAAAATCATAAGCAAGTCTAAATTATGTGCATTTTAAGCACATTAAGCAAAGACTTGGCCTTACACAAAGAATGATGAGAAGCTGCTGTAGTCCTGTGTACAAATCATAAAATGTGAGACTTACTGAGAAAGAGCGTTAGAGGTCTGACTCCTATGCCCCTTTAACATTCTACTTGCCAATGACTCCAGAGGCGCAGAGGTTTCAATTTCATATACAGTGCCAGTGGGAATAATTCATGCCTAACATGATAGAAGGTTTTCAGTAACCATGAAAGAAACATATATTGCTTTCAGTATTTACACGGTGAAGAAATATAAAAAGTTCCAGGACTGAGTTGGTAATACTTTCAAAATGTGATGGATTGTACATGTGTATGGAAAAAAAGTTAGTTTGAGACTATTCTCAGGAGGAAGAGAGTCAAATCAGTTACTAGGGGGAGATGCTGTGGGAAAGTGAAAAATACTGGGCTTGGATTGAGCTGAGGCACTATTTGCTTTACACCTCTTTGTCCAAACTAAGTAAGCTACTTAATTTTTAAAATTTCATTCTGTTATATATAGAATAAGGATAATAAAACCACAGAGATTACTGAGAAAATTAAAGAAAAATATATGTAAAGTGCCTTGCACTTAGTAGATACTCAATGAATAACATTATTTTGAGAGTGGACTGATGGTAGGTGTGTGGAATCAGTCCCTCATATCTCAAAATATAATGAAAAATTTAAAAGTTTCCACCAAAGTTTACCAATGAGAAAGAAAGTAAGCTTTACTATAACATTTTAAAAAGTGGGTAGACCCTAGCCCCTTCCTTTGCCTGTATGTCAAATGGTGACTCATGACAAACTGCACAGAGGAATTCCTCATCTTGGAGGGGCTGATGATGAGGACTCACCCACTGAACTGTTTTCAGTTTATTGTATTGCAGTTGCTGCTGCTGCTGCTAAGTCGCTTCAGTCGTGTCCGATTCTATGCGACCCCATAGATGGCAGCCCACCAGGCTCCCCCGTCCCTGGGATTCTCCAGGCAAGAACACTGGCGTGGGTTGCCATTTCCTTCTCCAATGCATGAAAGTGAAAACTGAAAGTGAAGTCGCTCAGTCGCATCCGACTCTTAGCGACCTCATGGACTGCAGCCTACCAGGCTCCTCCATCTATGGGATTTTCCAGGCAAGAGTACTTGAGTGGGGTGCCATTGCCTTCTCTGATATTGCAGTTATACCTGGTTAAATAGATTGGCAGTTTATATTATCACAAATCAAAGACACTTCAGAATAATTCATAATAAGGGGGGAAAGACTGCAAAAAGCTCAAAGCAAAGTTCTTTAAACAATAGTCAAATGTAAAGAGTTTGGCCATCATAGCTTTATAAACAGACAAGTGCTAGTTTTGTGTTTTGGCAGTATGTGTGCTCAGTCGTGTCTGACTCTCTGCGACCCCGTGGACTGTAGCCTGCCGGGCTCCTCTGTCCATGGGATTCTCCAGGCAAGTATACTGGAGTGGGCTGCCATTTCTTCCTCCAGGAGATCTTCCCGACCCAGGGACCGAATCTGTGTCTTCTGTGCTCCTGTATTGGTAGGTGGATTCTTTACCACTGAACCACCTGGGAAGCCCACTTTGGTAGTATCACAGCCAATAAGTTTTATCTGAGGTGTGGAAACAGCTAATGGAAACACACAGGTGCTCCAAATTTACTAGCCTTTCTGTGATGACAAGTAGCTGACAACAGTATGTTATCCAACAGATATTCTGAAAATATTTTTCAGATAATGATACTGGAAGTGTTTTCAGCATTGTGATTTTAAAAGAAAGTATCTATATTAAAAGCACTCATACAAATGGGAAACTTTCGACCTGTTTAAAAATCTTCCAAATGAAGAATTTGAATAAGTTTCAACATCCTTTGTTAAAATGTAATGTCTTCTGATTACCTTGCAGAAGCACACCATTGACATTAAGGAAAGTGGAAATTTGCTAGCTGAATTTCAACAAATGATTTTTCATAATTGGTGGGTGGATTGAAATATGAGTAGCGTGAATTAGCAATCACAGCCTACCTCTTTTATTTGGATCAACATACCTTTGAGACATAATTTTTTCAACTATTACAGTCATTAGAACTAAGTACTGAAATAAACTGTGCTAGCCATATCTTCAACAGGCAGTGCTAAGCTGAGTTTAAAAAAAATAGTTAATCATATTTCATTATAATTTTAATACAAACAGAAAGGTTCTTGTGCCAATAATTCAGTTTAAAAAATTATTTTAAAATGTTCATTTGATTGTTTTTTTTCTTAAATTTCTATCCTATAGAAATATATAACATAGGAATGCATAGCACACACATATACTTTATTAAACAAACAAATGTGTATTAGAGTGCCTGCTCAAAAGTTTTTACTGATGATCAGTAAAAAAAATTAAAAACAACTGATTCAGAACGAATTAATCAATGAGATAGTGAAAGACTTTTCTTTTGTTCTATACAAATATATCCAAAAAGAGAAAGAAGTAATTCCAAATATCTTTGAATTTGTTGAGCTTAAAAGGTTTTGGTTTCTGGCCTCTGAAGCAAGTTGTTTTAATAAGCAAGGCAAGTGATTCTACATCATGAAGGGATGGTGGCAGGCAGAGGGGGGTGGCACAGAGGGGAGGCTTAGGGTCACATCCCAGCTTAACCACACTTTGTAGTGTGGATAAGGGAACATCTCTCAAGCTCTCTGAGCCAACTGTCTCATCAGAAAAATGGGCATAATCAGTTCTATTTGCAGGGTTGTCCTCAAATTAATATGTTGTTAAAAGCATATCGTACAGAATCACATGAGGTTGTCAGTATTTGGTGCTTGTTGATATACAACAAAACACTGTGGTTCAACTAATATAAACAGCATCAGATATGTGGAGATATATATATATATATTTAGAGATAAATTGTTCAACCTCCTTAATTTGCTTAACATAAAATGTAGGAGGTGATGTTATTCTTTCTTGCTGACAGGACAGGATAAGCACATCCCTAGGACTGATCATTTTCTGAAGGTCATCACTTTCTTCTTTCTGCCCAGCACTTCAATCTGCTCATTTTTCTGCATTTTGAACTGGATTGCTCTGCCCACTTGTCTTAGTTTGATCAACTCTACCGACTTGGCTCAGCTTTTGGGCCTCATTATGAGGAGACATGAAATCCATGCCATAGGGTTAGTCCTCATCAAAGGGATAACTTGCATGCCTGATTCTGTGGCAACCAAAGTTTCATTGGTAGAATTCTAAGGACAAGTCACCATTTTAATTTATCTTCCATTGAAACTTGAAAGTACCGTATTAAAGGGGGTAGTTTTTTGGCACAGTTTTAGAGCAGGGTTTAAATCCTTGGTGATTTTAATCATATGCTATCTTAAAGTTTGAATTTGCATAGGCCTTGGAACTAATATTTATCCTCTGAAGGTTTCATTCTCTTGGTGCCTAATTTTTATGTATTAAATGAAATTCATTTTTGAAGGATCTGAACCTTTTGTCTGGCTCCTTTTCAAAAGAAGAACTATAACGTTCAGCAGAAGAAACTAAAGTTTTAAATGTTGATCATTGAAAATTATAAGATTTCTGTCTTAATCCTGCACTGAGTAAAAAAGTGAAATCACATTGACAGAGAGGGAAGAGAGCAGGTTACAGGGCAGCTGAGGCAATAGGAATGCATGAGGAAAAGGCTGCCCTGGCCCCGTAACAGCCGTGTGTGAAGAATGGAACTGTGTAGACTCAGGGAAGACATGCCAGGCTCAGGCTCAGAAACCTGGGTGCTGGGTCCTGCTGCTCCCACTAACAGGTGGTGTAACTTACAGCAAGTCACTCCTTACACTCTCTGGGTTTCATTTCCCCATCTATCAAATGATGGGCTTGAAATAGATGACCTTTAAATTTCCCTCCCTGGAAGAAAAGCTATGACAAACCCAGACAGTGTTTTAAAAAGCAGAAACATCATTTTGCCAACTAAGGTCTATATAGTCAAAGCTATGGATTTTCCAGTAGTCAAGTATGGATGTGAGAGCTGGACCATAAAGAAGGCTGAACGCCAAAGAATTGATGCTTACAAACTGTGGTGCTGAAGAAGACTCTTGAGAGTGCCTTGGACAGCAAGGAGATCAAACCAGTCAATGCAAAAGGAAACCTACCCTGAATATTCACTGGAAGGACTGATGCTGAAGCTGAAGCTCCAATACTTTGGCCACCTGTTGTAAAGAACCGACTCATGGAAAATATCCTGATTTGGGGAAAGACTAAGGGCAGGAGAAGGGGGCTGCAGAGGATGAGATCGTTGGATGGCATCACCGACTCAATGAACATGAGTTTGAGTATACTATGGGAGATAGTGAAGGATAGGAACCCTGGAGGGCCACAGTTCATGGGGTTGCAAAGAGTTGGACACAACTGAACAACAAAATTTCCCTCCAGTTTTGGTATTCTATCATTCAATAAAGAAATAACTTGTATTCATGAATATTAATTATATGGAGATATATATATATGTATATTCCATAGGTGTCTGTATGTGTATGCACACATATGTGCTAAAATGATCTCCAAAGACTTAACAGGAGAACTTAGCTCATAGCAGGCCATCAGATGGGAAAAGGAAAGATTCAGAAACAAGAGCACTGCATTTTGAATCCTCACTTTATTAGTGGAAAGATGCATGGTCAATGTCATTTAATTAATGATGTTAGCTTTTCCATTAGAATCTGAGTTCAGTACTTGCTTTTGCTCTCAGAGAAGTGATGCACCATTACCTTACTATCCTTACTTAGGTTTTTGAATATTTGATCCTATTTAGATTTGAGGACAACTGGACAGCAGAGGCTTTTCTCTTTCTCTCAATCATCTTCCCTTTTTTTTTTTTAATAACAGTAACAGATGTCTTTTATGAAATTAAAGAAATATAAAAAAATTAGCTTGTAATCTACCACTCTAATAAAAATGTTCATTCAAATTTATTTAGCTTTTATTGTTCAGGATTAGTTTTAGGTGTTTTTGTAAAGTATACATGTCATTTATTATTTCTAAATTAACTGAGATTCCTCCACTCTCACACCAAAGATTTAA
Source organism: Capricornis sumatraensis (assembly GCF_032405125.1). Taxonomy (NCBI): domain Eukaryota; kingdom Metazoa; phylum Chordata; class Mammalia; order Artiodactyla; family Bovidae; genus Capricornis; species Capricornis sumatraensis. The sequence goes on from NC_091075.1 coordinate 15,919,055, forward strand.
GCAAGAAAAAATGTCAGATTGCTATATCAGAAAGATGGCTTAGGTTACAGTGCAGAGAAAACTTGTGGAGCTGTGGCAATAATGGGGACTATCCACCCATCTATTTCTGGGTCTCCTCCTTCTGGGCACGTGGTACAGTTGTATTTCCCTGGCTCCTTGAAGTGAGGCGTGACTACATGGCTTATCTTGACCAATGGCCACTTCTGTATGAAAATATTTAAGAGCCACTATGCAAGTCACAATTTCTTCTTCCCCCTGCCATAGCAATCAGCAATATTTTAAATGATAGGCATTCCATGAAGCTGAGTCCCTGAGGAAGAGTGACATAAGGCTGAGCTTCCCCCAATGTTCCCTCAGAGGGACACTAAGGAAGAACAAGGAACAAGTCTTTATTTACTTTAAACCCCTAAGGTTTTGGAGCTGTTTGGATTTTTTCTCTGCAGCATAACCTTACTATCCTTATAATACAGGAGACATGACTGGATAGGGAGAGGAGTTGGATATGATCTAGGAAAGAGATGATAGGATCTGAACCAGAATAGCTGCAATAGGGTTGAAGAAGATGTCATTCGAGAGATATTTAAGGGGAAATCAGGAGGCTGTGATAACCAATGAGTACGAGAGTTGAGGGTGAAGATAGAGTTAAAGATGATTCCTGTCTTGATTTGGGTGACTGGGTGGCTTGTGGTAACATTTAATTACATGTGGCCACTGGAGGAGGATAAAATGTGATTGGTGGAGGGAGAAGGAGCCGGAAGATGAGGAGTTCAGGTTTTGACCTATTGGAGTGGAGCTGTCTGGAATATGCAAATAGAGATATTTAGCAGGCTGTTGTATTGTGATATGTTTTCTCCAATCTACTTTCTCCCATGTTTAGGGATGATATAATACAGTCGATACTAGAACCTACATTTTTTTTTCTTGTAGAAACTATTTTTGTTCTTTGGAACAAATTCTGTTCTTGACTGTGATTTATTTCACCTTTCTTCCTGTAGGGACATAAGATGGCATGCTAAGAATCTTGAAACCATTTGAGAGCTTTCTTGCTTCCTCATATTCTACATGTGCATAAGCCAGCTTTCACTTGGTGTGTTAGTTTCCTGGGGCTAACATAACAAAGTACCACAAATGGAGTGGCTTACAACATAGAGATGTGCTATTTCAAAGTTTTGGAGGTTGGAGGTCTGAAATCAGTGTCAGTAGGGTTATGCTCTGCTAAGGTTCCATGCCTTTCTCTTAGCTTCTGGTGGTGTCAGAAATCCCTGGTATTCCTTGGCCTGTAGCTGCATAACCTCAACTTCTGCCTCTGCCATCACAGAATGCCTCTGGCATTCTCTCTGCATCTTTGTGTCTTCACATGGCTGTCTTCCAATAAGGACACCAGTCAGATTGAATTAAGGGCTCATCCTACTCCAGTATGACCTTATCTGAACAAATTACATCTGTAACGGGAGCAGTGAGAGACTTTAATTTTAGGGACCCCAAAATCACTGCAGATGGTGACTGCAGCCATGAAATTAAAAGATGCTTTCTCCTTGGAAGAAAAGCTATGACCAACCTAGACAGTATATTAAAAAGCAGAGACATTACTTTGCCAACAAAGGTCCATCTAGTTACAGCTATGGTTTTTCCAGTAGTCATGTATGGATGTGAGAGTTGACTATAAAGAAAGCTGAGTGCTGGAGAATTGATGCTTTTGAATTGCAGTGTTGGAGAAGACTCTTGAGAGTCCCTTGGACTGCAAGGAGCTCCAACCAGTCCATCCTCAAGGAAATCAGCCCTGAATATTCATTGGAAGGACTGATGCTGAAGCTGAAGCTCCAATACTTTGGCCACCTGATATGAAGAACTGACTCATTGGAAAAGACCCTGATGCTGGGAAAAATTGAAGGTGGGAAAAGAAGGGGACAACAGAGGATGAGATGTTTGGATGGCATCACTGACGCAATGGGCATGAGTTTCAGTCGGCTCCGGGAGTTGGTGATGGACAGGGAAGCCCAGCACGCGGCAGTGAATGGGATCACAAAGAGTCGGACATGACTGAGCGACTGAACTGAACTGAACTGAACTGAATGGCCCTATTTTCAAATAAAGTCACTTTCTGAAGCATTGAGAGTTAGAACTTCAAAGTATTTTAATGGGGAAAACATCAACCCATAACACTTGGGAAAAGTATGATAACCCCCAGATTTCAGGACCTATAATAATAAAGTTTTTGGTGGTTGTCTGTATTTCACATTTGGGTGCAGTTTGGTTCCAACTCTGAGGCTCCGCTTCTGCCCCTTTCCAGGATCCAGATTGAGGGAGTAGCCCTTCTCCTGTTTATGAAACAAAGGAAAGCTTCCAACTGCTGAACTACACAATGGCTTATACTGCTTGGGACTGAAAAACGTCATCACTTCCTATCTACCTTTCACAGGTAGGGCAGATCATAGGGCCAAGTTTGTAAGGATTAGAAGAACATGTGTTGAGTACCTGCCACATATTTGGTGTTCAATAAATAGAAGGGACCATTCCAATAAGCAGACTTTTGACAAAGCATTGCCCTATCTCTTCATTCTTGCAGTTTTTCCAGAACATAAATTAGGTCTTCGATTTCTCTTACATTACTCTGGGTGATCTATATCAATGCCTGGCATGTGTTAACACTCAATAAAGTTTTACTGAATGAATGAACAAATATGCAGTTTATATTCACTTTGCTTTTTGCATCCTGATGAAGAACATTTCAGTTATTAAAGTCCCAAGGTGATAGTTAAAGATGAAAACCTCATTTGAGAAAAATCAGTTGCTGAACAAATAATAATCCCAAACGTATCTACTATGGGTGTTGAGTTCTCTATTATTACTATGAAAACTGTTATCCGAAATAAATGCTTTAAAAATGATTTTTAAGATGATCTTTTAACCCAGAACTTATTCATGGAAGAAATTTTATTATTCCCATGGAAAGCATCTCACCCTCTTACCTCGTCTTCATACCCTTCATATCTTTCTTTGACTTGACATTTCATTTTCTAATAAATTCATACTTTAGTTATCTTTTGCTAAAGGCCGCTTTTCACCTCTCTACTCCCAGGTTATTCACACTAGAATTTTTTTTAAAATATAAATTTATTTATTTTAATTGGAGGCTAATTACTTTAGCGGATTAATTACATGGTGGATTCATGTCAATTTATGACAAAATCAATACAATATTGTAAAGTAATTAGATTTTTAAAAATATTTCCCTGCAATCTCGTAATGAGCAATTCTTACATTTATTCATGTTTTAATTCTTGACCATTTAATATTTTAAGTAGTTCAAAATCTAAAATGTCAACTTAAAGGCACCCAGAATATCTAAAGAGACTTATTAAAAAATATCCTGAAAGCTAAATTTATCAAACTCCATTCACAAACATTTTTCAACCATATTAGCACAAGAAAACCAATAATCATTTTTTTAAAATCTCTCTTAAAATTACTGCAAGGTAGCACAGATATTTCCAAAAATGTCTGCTGGATGAAAGTTATCAAATTACCCATTTTCATGGTCATAAAGTTGAAAAGGAAATGGAAAAAAAAATCCTCATTCTGAGCCTGCTTCATCTCCTTGTAATCAGCCAGCCTGTGAAGACTGCAGTGTGTCTCCTTACAAAGGTGCCAGACTAAATTCAGGTTTCCTCCCCCACAGAAGTAGAGCTGGGGAGAGGGCAGTCCCTCCCAGCATTAGGACCCCCAAATTTGCAGGGAATGCTCAAAACTGTGGTCTATGAAACAAGTTTTGGCCTGGCAACCCCATCTTCTCCCAAATGCCACTGATATACAAATCCAAACATGCCCTTAATCTCCCTTTCAGAAGTTTTCTTTTCATATCTTCCCTAAATTAGGTAGAAATTGTCCTTTTCAGGAGTGTACAAGTTACTGAAGAAATCACACAAGTTGGCAATCATATGGAGGTAAGTGCCTTCATGTCCTGGCATCTCATATGTAAGGACAGTTTTACTAGTTAGAATTCTACTGTGTCCACCCAAACCAAGCTAAACAGAAGCTAATGCTAAAAGCTTTCAATACTTTTTGAAAAATCCATCAAAGGTTTTTCTGAATGATATTTATAAGGGCCTTACTGTTCTCTTTCAAAAACTGAAATGCCCTTCTCGGACACTTGAAAAAAATTGCTTGTGCTTTTCATCTTTCCCTCTCAGAGTGTAAACATTGTTTTGAGTGAAAGGAGCTGAAGGAGCGCTTACTTTCCCTTGAAATTTTATTTTTAAATAAGAGAGGGAGAAAATCCTTTTTCTGACTAATACTAATAATACAGGTCAAAGTGTCAGGCGATATACAATTAGATAGAAAACAAAAAAGGTTCCCCCTCTTTTTCCCACCGTACAATGGCACTGGAATATAAATTACCGATGGAGATGAAATAACACTTCAAAGCTTATAGGGCAGGGCAGGGCAATGTTTACAAAGTATTTTCTATGGCACGATGAGACACTACAGATGACGGTAACCCACGGACTTGAGGGTGTTGCTGAATAGTCTAAAGCTAGCATGAGGTAAGATTTTACGTCCCTATAGCCTGTGACCCTGTGATATGCTTTGTCTCACAAGGGCAGCTGCAGTTATCAACAGATGTTTCAGCAATAAATAATTGGTATCATCTCGGAAAAGACCCATCTACCTGGGGAGAGGGCATAATACCAAAAACACTGCTTGGCTATCACAGCCCCATTAATCTCCCATCTCTCCAGGTTTCTCGGGGAGCGTGCTGCAGGTGTTTTTTCTGGGAGAGAGAGGACAGACTCTCTCAAGTCAGCAAGCTTTGTGTGGAGTGTAAAGGAGGCTGGCCCCTGCCATAAATTTCTGTCTGTGGCCACACACCAAAGGAGAGAAGATGGGGGGATGGGAAAGTAGGCGACGGAGGAAACAGAGGAGGCTGTGGAGAGCAGAAAGCAGAGCACAAAACACATGATTTTTGCTAATTAAGTTAAGCCTAAGTGAGGGACATTAGAAATGACCCTTCATTTTACCAACTCAGGCACTCAGCACAGTTTCACGCTTAACTTTGCTCTGTTATCTATGGAATTAAAGGCAGTGTTTACACTCCAAATGTAATGCTAATTTTTAAAATGGAAGGAAAACTTTTTATGAGAAGGATTCATTTCAAGGTATAAAAGTATCATGGAAATTTAGATTTATGAAAAAAATCTATAAGAACACATAACTGAAAAAAAAACTCAGCAACCTTTATTTTTTAATGTAAGAATAGAATCTCACAATTAATTGATTATTATAATAATATGGCCATCCAGCCTTGGTAAAATGTGATATTGAAATCAGTGGATAATGGGACAAAAACAAATCATGGAATTTCCTTGCGATACTTTTGACAAGCTAAGATAGCACTACCGTTCTCCGTATTTACAAAACAGAGTGGTTTAGCAATTGTGCACTTGGGGTCTGACACAATAAGAAAGCATCTCAAGGCTCTTTGGGAGGTGTGGTTGCTTAATTTATAGCTTGCTTGGTAAGCTAAAGAAAATGATGCTCAGCATTCAAAAAAGCTCCCAGGTTAAACACATTATGAGCTAAAGCAGCCTAATGGGCTGGTTCCTAGAGCTGCCCCTGAGTGACCTTGTGAGCAGGGCATAAACTTCTTAAATTCTCTGTGCCTTTATGCTCCCCCAATTGTGATATCTGTGCAATATATAGAGGGAAAGTAGAAGGAATAATGAATGGACTCCCGACAGAGTCTAACAACTATGAGCCGTATGTCTCTCAACTGACATTAACCCCCAAACGCAACAAGACTTTAAAACACCATTTCCAGTTTTTTGGCCAATGTCACTACCAGCTTTGAATGCACCTAGGGCGATCTAGTAAGCGTGGATGAAATGAAGGGAGTAAAACCCCGGTTATAGAGATGTGCTACATCTCAGTCTATGCTGGAAATCCAGAGGAACTTTCTAAGCCTCGAAGGTCGAAGCAGGGATCTCTTCCTCTGAAGCTACCATGCTCTCACCTTCCTTGGAAGCCATATACAGAGCTTATATGCCACTGGCTGAACACACAGGGCTTTCAAAGCCCTTCTCCTCTCACACTTTTGTTCAGGCTCTCTGTCTTTAATTTATAGCTTCCTGGGTAAGCTAAAGAAAATGATGCTCAGAGTTCAAAAAGCTCCCAGTTTAAACACAAGATGGGCTAAAGCAGCCTAATGGACTTATTTGAGCTGCCCAATCAATCGCCACCCTGTTCTCTTTTCAACAGTCATTCTCAAACTCTAACGTGCATCAGAATCATCGGAAGGGCTTGTCAGGGTTGATTGCTAGACCCTCACCCCCAGAGTTTTTGATTTGGTAAGACTAATATATGGCCCAAGAATCTGAGCCAGTTTTTGGGTGATACTAAGTGCTGTTGTTGAGAAATCTGTATGCAGGTCAGGAAGCAACAGTTAGAACTGGACATGGAACAACAGACTGGTTCCAAATAGGAAAAGGAGTGCATCAAGGCTGTATATTGTCACCCTGGTTATTTAACTTATATGCAGAGTACATCATGAGAAACGCTGGACTGGAAGAAACACAAGCTGGAATCAAGATTGCCAGGAGAAATATCAATAACCTCAGATATGCAGATGACACCACCCTTATGGCAGAAAGTGAAGAGGAACTACAAAGCCTCTTGAGAGTGAAAAAGTAGGCTTAAAGCTCAACATTCAGAAAACGAAGATCATGGCATCTGGTCCCATCACTTCATGGGAAATAGATGGGGAAACAGTGAAAACAGTGTTAGACTTTTATTTTTTTGGGCTCCAAAATCACTGCAGATGGTGACTTCACCCATGAAATTAAAACATGTTTACTCCTTGGAAGAAAAGTTATGACCAACCTAGATAGCATATTCAAAAGCAGAGACATTACTTTGCTGACTAAGGTCCGTCTAGTCAAGGCTATAGTTTTTCCTGTGGTCATGTATGGATGTAAGAGTTGGACTGTGAAGAAGGCTGAGTGCCGAAGAATTGAGGCTTTTGAACTGTGGTGTTGGAGAAGACTCCTGAGAGTCCCTTGGACTGCAAGGAGATCCAACCAGTCCATTCTGAAGGAGATCAGCCCTGGGATTTCTTTGGAAGGAATGATGCTAAAGCTGAAACTCCAGTTCTTTGGCCACCTCATGAGAAGAGTAGACTCATTGGAAAAGACTCTGATGCTGGGAGGGATTTGGGGCAGGAGGAGAAGGGGACAACAGAGGATGAGATGGCTGGATAGCATCACTGACTTGATGGACACAATTCTGAGTAAACTCCGGGAGTTGGTGATGGACAGGGAAGCCTGGCGTGCTGTGATTCATGGGGTCGCAAAGAGTTGGACACGACTGAGCGACTGAACTGAACTGAACTGAAGTGCTGTTGTTTGGAAATCTAACTTTAAGCACCACTGCTTTAGAGCTGCACTATCCAATTAGTGCAGAAGGAAATGGCAACTCACTGCAGTATTCTTGCCTGGAGAATTCCATGGACAGAGGAACCTGGTAGGCTACAGTCCACGGGGTCACACAGAGTTGGCCACGACTGAGAGACTGAACACATCTAATTAAATAGTAGCCCTGCTGCTGCTGCTGCTAAGTCGCTTCAGTTGTGTCCGACTCTGTGTGACCCCATAGACGGCAGCCCACTAGACTCCCCCGAACCTGGGATTCTCCAGGCAAGAACACTGGAGTGGGTTGCCATTTCCTTCTCCAGTGCATGAAAGTGAAAAGTGAAAGTGAAGTTGCTCAGTAGTGCCGAACTCTTAGCGACCCCATGGACTGCAGCCTACCAGGCTCCGCCGTCCATGGAGTGGGGTGCCATTGCCTTAGCTGATAGTAGCCCTAGCTACATGGAAATGTGTATGTAGAAGTTCATTTTTTAAATGAAATAAAACTAAAAACTCAGTTCTTCAGTCATTCTAGCCACATTTCAGGTGCTCAAGAGTCACATGAGGGCAGGGCCTAGCGTATTGGACAGCAGAAATATAGAACATTTCCATCATTGCGGAAAGTTCTACCGGACAGCCTACAGCTTGCATTAGAGTAAACGAGTTTTAGGACTTCCACCTGGGTGCTCAAGTTCATCCCTTGGGGCTCCTAGAGGGAGAATTGGAGTAGGACAGAGGAAGGAGCTGAGTCACAGCTCCACCACTCACTGATCTGCTCCCATGAGAAAGTTAATCTCCCCGTACCTTAACATTGTCATCTGCAAAATGGGTATGATAATGTAATGATCACTGGAGGGCTATTTTGAAAATTAAATAAGATGATGCATATACAAGCATTCTATAAACCCAAAATGGTATATACACTATAATTGTTTTCCATTCCACTTCTCCACTAATAACAAGCACACTTATTTAAAAACCCTGGCTCACCACCAGATTTGTTCAAAGTATTCACTTTCCTTTGCCTGTGGTCCTCAGTCTGTTTAACTTCAGTCTGTTTTTCGGAGAGTTGGAAATGTTGATGAGGAGGTTACTGTTTCTACGAAGTCTCCAACAATGCTGTTATGTGTATATAGATCAGGGGGATCTTTTCTGGATTTTTGTTTTGATAGACAAAGATAATGTCTATTTTTACATTTATTTTGGGATGACCCCCCAAACACATTCCCATGTAAACCAATGAAATAAAAATTTTAAGAGATTGTCATTGCTTATAATGCTTGGTCTCCGTACAAATGTCTGTATTTTATGTAAAACAACAACAACAACAAGCTACCAGAGTCCCTTTGATACTCATCTAAGAGAATGTGGGGGGCTGGGGAACACTATCAAAAAGCAAATTGGCACTTATAGAAGCACCCCCAGAACCTGAGCCTGAAATCTGGGCTCCAATCTGAGTTCATGTGTTATTCTTGAGGCTCTCTCCTCTCTGGGGTAGAGGTACCTGTTGGATTCATTTCCATTAAGTGAATTAAGGAATAATAATGCCAGTGACTCTGACGATACTTCCCAAACAGTGTGAATCATGAGGAGATAAGGGAGAGAACAGGATTTCAGGCAGGACTCAGGAAGGGACATGCCAGGCTTCAACAGCTTAGACACCAAGTCACATGGATGAAATAGTGGTGAGTTTATTTTTTTAAGTTACCCAACTCTTAGCAAGTAGCATTTCAAAATAAAAATGCTAATGAAGCATGGTGGAATTAAAACTACTGCTTCCAGCCCACCAAGAACATGCAGATATTTCAGCACGACAGGTTCTCATTGGCCCACTGACCACGCTTCTCCACTTTTACTTGATTCGCCTTTCCAACAGAAGGTCTTATGGGCAAACAGAGCTCTTTGAAAAGCTTTTCCCCCCAACATTAGTCAATTTGGCAGAGCTGACCATAAGGGTAGGGGCTGTCTTATGCTTCAGAGAAATTTAATCTATTAGACCATTTAGAGGCTAAATGCCTCACTTGGGGGTGTCAAGGAACAGGTGGTGTGGTTCTTCCTACCAGTAACTGCTGCAAGCTGGCGCCGATCACATCCTGCAGGTTTGTTTTGTCCTCTGGGCCCACAGCTTGTTTGTATTGCCACTTTTCAGGCACGAAGGGCCATTTCATTTCCTTTGCCTCCTGGATCAGGGTTCTTAACTCGCTGGGGAGTGAGGCTGAAAAGGTCAGAGTTCAGATAAGGAAATTGCAGTTGAAGAAAAGGTTGTTGAGTTACCTATGTTATGATGAAGCACCTCAGTGGCACAATTTTTTTTTTCCTACTTCTCACTGGCTGGCCTAACCTGGTGCTCTGACTCAAAGAATAATAGCAAAAAGCTATCTGTCAGGGGGTGGCTCTGGTCTACTTTGCCCTACAGGTAAATTGGGGTAGTCAGGCATTAAGAAAGGTTTTAGCAGGAAGTAAAGCACTTCAGTGAGTGTCTCTGCATGAAGAATCAGAGAAAGGAATGAAGGAAATATTATTTTTCCTGTAAAATGAGAAAGGGCCTGAGACGGAATGGCATTTGGGGCTTGCGGCTGGGTAACGCAGCAAATCAATCTCTTTTTCACTCCTGTAAGACCTCACCTCGCCTCGGACTTTCACCGTGGGCTATGTCTGAATATAGACAATGAATATAAACAAACCCACATCAATTTATTATGAAATAGCCTTGTATCACTTTAGGAGATATATTCAATCTCTTAATAGACATCAAATTTCATTAAAAATATAAGTCAGTAATCTCTTATCCAAACTTGGGAAACCTAGAAAGCTCTGGAAACTAGATTTTTTTTTAACTTTGGCCCCAAACCAGACTTGAATTGACTCGAGATTATTTGTAATCTTGCTATGGGGAGATAAGTCAACGTTTTGCCCTGAAAGTTTTAATGTTTGATGGTGCTGCCCCTCGCTTCTACTGCAGTGTTAGTATAACAAATGGTATATGCACCATACTACCCTTTCTAACATTTGAAAAAATTCTGAATTCTGAAGCACGTGTGACCACCAGGGTTGTGAATAAGGGATCATGGACCTGTATACACGACTGCCAGCTATACATCTTTAAGTGCTTGTCTTGCAGACACCTCAGACTCAGTATATCTAACACTGAATTCATTACCTTTTTTCTAAATGTTGTATTTCCCTCTCTGTTCTCTGTTGATGAATGCTACTACCATTCACTGAGTCACCCAAGTCTGAAACCCAGAAGTCAGTCTGGACTTTTTGCTCTTCCTCCCTGAGTCTAATTGGTTAGCACATTCTGTGGATCCTAAAATGGATTTCTTCCTTTTAATCATCAGTAATTCTTGCCTGATTCATTGTCTTCTATCTCCTCCTATCCACTTCATCTTCCACATGGTTGAGTCCCATTTTTCTAAAAACAAGACGGACTAGGACGTTGCTCTGCATAAAATTCTTTAATGCTTCTGTATATCCTGCCTTCATATTGGGCATTGTCCTGCCTCAGCTGCCTAATGACCAAGCTCTTCTCATCAGCCCTGCCATGATCTCCCAGCGGAATTGAGATGCTCCTCAGGAGCATTCTTGAGCCCGCAGGGGCACACTCCTTTCAGCATCCACCTCACTGCTCTCTAGCCACATCTGTCCTTTCACTGGACTGTGGATTGTGAGCTTCCTGAAGACAGGCATCATGTCCTACCATGTTTGTAAATCCCACCATGATGGTTAAAAGAAAGATTAGTCTTATGTTTACATGAGATATGCTAAATAAGACAAAAGAGGTAAGAGAGAGAATAAAAAAAAGAAGAAGAGAAGGGAGAAAACCTAACTCTGTCTTGGCTCATGATGCCTTTTGGTGTCCTTGCCACCAACTGGGCAAATGTAAGGAAGCCTCCCGATGGAGAGGGACTGCTTGGCATTGAGGGGATAATTCATGGGCTACATCAATGAATGACTGATCTGGACTGGCTACTAAGCATGACTTACAAATATCACAGTGAAACCACTGTCCCCCCTGCCTCATTCAGTAACCCAGAACTATTGAGCCTCTTCTGTGCAATGTGCTCCTCTAATGAAAGCAAAAATAGGAGGTTGGAGACCAACCTGATTTCACAATCTCTTCTTACCACCATTGACGTACTTTCAATCTCTGAAAATGTTTTTGATGTACGTGTAGAGAAAATTTCTTAAATGATATTTCTAAATAGTCACGAATAGGATGACTATCCAGTTCTGTTTGCTTAGGACAGTCCTATGTACTCATAGTGGAGAAGGAAATGGCAACCCACTCCAGTATCCTTGCCTGGAGAATCCCAGGGACAGAGGAGCCTGGTGGGCTGCCGTCTATGGGGTCGCACAGAGTCGGACGCGACTGAAGCGACTTAGCAGCAGCAGCAGCATGTAGTCATAGCGTACTTGTTAACAGAGCCTTTTCACTCTCAAAAGTATTTTAATTCTGATAAATTGTTTGGACACTCTGCCTATGAGTGTCAAGCTCAGCAGTCAGAGTAGTAAAATGATAAAAGAAATGTGATTTTTGGATTCATGGAATTTCACTATATTTTGGCACTAAATAGCTTTAAGTACTTTTAACTTTTCTTCATGGTGATGAGGAAAATCTGTTTGTTATAAAAAATTTTTTTTCCTCTTCATACCACTCTCTTTCCCTACAGGTCGTGCCAGAACGTGGATTGTCCAGTGGGACACACTGAAATGAAAGATGCCCCTGAAATATGTTTTTAAAATATCTATGTGTTTGGATTTCAGTTGCTTCTCTATCGCGGGGGGTTAGAGTCTCTAAGGCTAGCCACCCATGCTGACTGGGACAACATCTGAGGGAAAACGATGGGGTTGAGAGGAGGAGGGAAACGAATGAAACCCACAGTGTTAACGTTCGAGTCCGCCTGCTGCCCCATCGCCTTAAATGACCCCGTGCTAATGCCTTTCTCTGCGAGCTCACGTGCGAGACATCGGTGGCAGCGGCAGCCCGACCGTGAGCTAGAGCTGCTCAGGAACCAGCTGCCGAGGGACAGGTTCTGTGCTCAGACTGCGTCCAGCTGCACCGATGGCGCTTGGGTGGACCGTGCAACAGGCAGTGGCGATGGGCAAATGCCGAGCTTGTCAATGGCTCAGCATAGGATTCCTCCCACATTGGCTGATCAGATTCAGCCAACCCCAGCAGTCAGCCCCTGACCGAGCAGGAGCCTCCTTTGCCTCTCTGATCTCCGACTTCCCCAAGCAGCTTACCTGGAGGGCCATGGCTAATTGAGTGATTTTGCAGTCGTGATTTGCCTTATCTGGAACTAAACTGATTATTTCTCCTATTCTGTGGCACTAGAGAAGAGAAAGAAAAAGAAAACGCTCCCTGATTAGGGGTTCAGAGTCTCCACTACGGAGAACACAAAACTTAAAGGAATTGAAGCTGAAGGGACAAAGGACATGATGTAGTCAAAGGAGAAGAGAAAACGTTCAGGAGAAGTAACAGAACACAACACACTGCCCCTGGGGAGAACGAGGACCAGCGCTGGGGCGAGCAAAATCAGACACTGATGTTTGTGGCCAGTAAAGAGGGAAAACCCTAAGGTTATGAAACAACTGGACACAGGGCATTTTATCTTGAAAAGAGCACGGATGACAGACAGGTTACAGAAAACTAGACTTCTAAAGGCACCTAAAAGTTCCCCTGTAAAAGCATATGCACTATATAAGAATGTGGGGAAAAGGCTCTCCCAGAAACTTTTCCCATTACATAATTAACAGAAACAAAACAGATGGGGAGTGTGCATTTTATATGGGAATCTTGTTTCTGTAACCAATAGCAGTCAACTAAAAATACAAAGAAAAATATGTAAAGCACATAAGAGAGATACCCTGATAGAAATGAAGGGAAATTTATCTGAATGCTAAGAAGAAATCTAAGGAAAGAAGGCTGCCTCTCCAAAACTAGCTAAAGAAGAAATGAGAATTGCTTTAACTATCTAGATTTTGTGATTGAAATTTCCCAAACAATGACTCATCTAAAACTAGGTATGGTACAAACTATGAATGAGCAAAAAGGCCAACTTCTCAAATCCTGGTAATGATGTAATAAGTATTTATCAGTTTGAGTAAATTTATTTATAAATGGTATGTAAATACAACATGAGAAATGTATTGATGGTCAAAAAAGAGAGATGGACTGATGAGATGACATATTTGTGGAAACTGTAGATGTCTATGGAAACTGATGAGGCACAAAAGCCTAGTTTGAAACAAAAGTAGGCACCACCATTCAGAAGTTGCTTCAATTTTTTAATAATTGAAATTTACGTGCACCAGCCCACTTGGGCCCTTTGTTCTTCTTGAACTAAACTGTTTCTTGTAGCCCTCATGTTTACTGAAGCTTAAAATTCAAACTGACAGCAATTCACTGCAACAAAGTGGGCTTCCTCCCCTGCCCGTCCACCCGCAGCCCATGTCCCATTCATGCCCTAGAAATCCACTCATCTCTCGGTGGTCATCTGCCAAGAGAAGAAAAATAGGGCAGAGATGAGACCGTGTCATTCAGACAGGGTAAAGGAGAGCAAACCTATGGCTCCCCGCTGCCACCAGCGCCTCCCATTGGACCTCACCTCTGCATCTCTGGTCCTCCCTCTTGTCCTCCTCTGACACATCTGACGCCTCCAACAGGAGCTGATCCAGCACTTGCTTGCACTCTTGCAGCAGCGTAGCCACAGCTTTTTGATTATTCATGACGATTACCCTCTCTTGATGATGAGTCGAGTGTCCCTGGGTCTACGGTGATCAATTACCTAGGAGAAGACATCGATTCTCAATAAAAGAGCCCCTTCAAGCCTTAGGTACCCGGTGAACAAAGAAGGGGAGAGATGATTAACTGAAGCATCATCAATTATATGTAAGACTCAAGCAGGGAGGGATAATAGAGCAAACACATGAAAATACATGACAGCCCCTGAGGAGTTTATTAGGGGAGGGTGTGAAATTACTGCAGGCCTGGTCTAGATGGGCAGCACCTCGAAGGCATCAGAGAGCAGAAGGGAGAGGGTCCTGGGGCAGACCTCAGTCACCCACAGTGTAGTCAGTGGAATCACATGGAGTCAAACGAAATGAATATACCCTATGATTTATGTATCTTCTGCACACTTCACATCAGTGCCTCTGGATCCCAGTGGCACACCACTTTCTGCTTCTCTGAAAGTCTACAGGAAGTGTCTGGCTAACAGTTCTAATATTCAGACACAAGCACATGGTAATATGAAGTTTACCGCTCTCGTAACCCACTGCTGATTTCCTCTGTGCAGAGTCCTTTGTGGTATTTAGCATCATATAATTTGGACCAATATAGGCAATGACAGATGTCAAATTTAAAGCTCTTCACTGCCAGGCACATTGCCAAATAAAATGGAGAAATGAAATCCCAGAAAATACAGTTTTCTAGATCCATCATATGGATAAGATCTACTTACATCCTATTTAACACACATACAGTTGAGAGACTTCTTATGTAAATATGAGTATGTTGTAATGAGCTATTTATTGCAGTCAAGGTAATTTCAAGAACAAAATAACTCACTGACAGTATAAAAAATGCCTGACAAATGAATACCAAAAAGTCTCTTGATTAATAAATCATTTTTAAGTTGAAGTATAGTTGATTTGGGCTTCCCCAGTGACTTAGCAGTAAAGAATCCGCCTGCAATGCAGGAGACACGGGTTTGATCCCCTGGAAGATGGCACGGCAACCCATTCCAGCATTCTCGCCTGGAGAATCCCATGGACAGAGAAGCCTGACAGGCTATAGTCCATAGGGTCACAAAGAGATGGACACAACTGAAGTAACTGCGTATGCATGCATGCCTAGTTGATTTACAATGTTGTGCTCATTTCTGGTATACAGCAAAGTGATTCAGTTTCATCTATATATTCCCTGTGCCATACAGTAGATCCTTGCTGTTCATCTATTTTATACATAGTAGTTGACAAATCTTTTTGCTTTCCTTTTTTAAAAAAAATGTACATTATAAACAAAACAACGGAAGTTATTATCTTTCTGAATTTGCCATGATAGACAGCGGAGATGCCATTTGGCTTAGGCACTCTTGTATGGCACTTAGAATCTTATTACCAATGCAAGAGAATCTGAAAAGGAAGAAAGTGTAACAGATGTATGGATGACTCAACTCGCAGATCCATGCAACACAATAATTTACTGCTTTAGTAATCATTAAAAATATTAAAGTGGTGAGTTACTGTGTTGTTCTTGGGGAAAATGTGCTCTGCTACCCTCACTTTAAGAAGTTGGTTTCGAATTTGAAATTGCAAGAAAGCATTTTTCTATCTTATGATTTAAAAGGAATAGCAAATGAAGGATAAGCCGTGAAATCTAAATTTTGTAATTCTCATTCTAACCTGAATTGTTATGCTTTAGGCTTTAAAACAGATAGGCACACTTACTTCACACAGATGGAACTGCCAAAGCGAAATTTTAGAACTTGACAGACTTGTTTTGTGAAGACAATCATGCATTTGTTGAAGAACACAAGCAGAGGTTTTTCATGCAATGTTCTGTTACTTGAAAGAGCATTCACATAAGTGAGGTCTTGAAATTAGTTACTTGAAGCATTTACATGTAAATATATAAATCTAACTTCTTTTCTGTTTAAGATGTTTCAGAAAGTGTTCCTGCTTGGATTGGGTTGTTGGGCTAACCAGTTTTCAGTGTCCCTTTTAGCTCAAGTGTTTGTGAGTCAGTGTTTCTGTGGTACAAGTTGACCATTAACTTGCTTTTCTATGAGAAGAACTAAACAACAATGACTGGTCAGAGTTAATTAGCAGACTAGAGTGAGCAAGAGGCCATGGAGCGGTGATATCCCATTCCCACCATTCCCTGAAAAAAGGAGATGGTGACTGTAACAGGAAGCTATGTGCAGACTGAGAAATGCAGGTGCTGGATGAGAAGGTTAAGAACAAAAGTTGCTCAGAATGAGTTATGGGTGAGTAGGACACAATTTTCTTTAAGGCCTAAGTTAAATCAAGAACGGGATTCTCTTTCTGCCCTTTTTAAGGACTTCATACAGAAACATTAGTTGCCCGGTCGTGTCTGACTATCTGGGGCTCTGCCAGGCTCCTCTGTCTGTGGGATTCTCCAGGAAAGAATACTGGAGTAGGTAACCATTCCCTTCTTCAGGGGATCTTCCAGACCCATGGATCAAACCCAGGTCTCTAGCATTGCAGGCAGATTCTTTACCATCTGAGCCACCAGGGAAGCCCAAAGAGAGGTGTAATAAGAAAATACAAGAGCTTGTGTGCAAAGAAATAAAACTGCACTATATAAAATTTTACTAGCACATCATGCCTTTGTCTAAAGGCTTATAGTAATGTTTTATTGGTGCTGTATCATCCTCTTAAGGCAGACAGTTGTCTTCCACTATAATTTTTATTTGCTTTGTTTCTGTTAATATTTTAAGCTGAAAGAGTATATAGCAAAGAAAAGAGGACCTAGAAATAGGAAAACATATATATGTAATAATGCTCAATGACTAATTCCACTTCGTTCTCTACCGTTAACTATCTGTGCCTGAGATCTCTGAGATTCACTTTTGAGATTCATTTTTCTCATCTGTATTTTGAGCTGATTGATTAGGAACAGTTGTTGAAATCTTTCCAAGTCTTAAATTCCATATTCAGCAGCACAAGGTTGTCTATTGCTAAACAACATCTGATGTTTATTTACTGAAAAATTCCTGGCTCTTTTCAATACACTGAAATATAATATTTTTATGCATACTTTCCTCTGTGGTTTAGAAGTGTTGGCTTGAATCTTAGAGGCCAGATTATTGCTGAATATTCTTCTTTGCTTTTGTTTCCTCACTTGAAACCCTAATTCCTGATGCACAAGATCATAAATCTCTTCCTTTTGTCTAAGTGCTGTGAAAGAGAGATAAGATACATGGTTTTGTGAGGGCAAACAGCAGGACTTGACCTAATCATTTGGGTAAGGACAGGGTGGGTTACTGGGGGCTTTTCGGAGGATGTGATGCCTGAATCAAGCTCTGAAAGAGGAACAAGGCTTAATGCAGTTGAAATGGTAGGGAACAGCCCTAACTAATGTAGAAGGAAGTATAGAGAGAACGGAAGGTCAGGTTGGCTGAACTATACATGGAAGGAGAAGTGATATATATGAAGTGATGCTGGAAGGGTAAGCAGGGACCGTGAAAGGCCTTGTGTACCAGGTAAGGAATTCTGTGCTTACCCTAAGAGTCACGGAAAACTACTAGCAACAATAGGAACACAACCAGCTTTACACCTGGGAATGATCATCCTGTTTTGGACATAGTTTGTGTATTGAGGGCAGCGAGGAAATGGCAGGTAGATCAGTTAAGTACTTATTGCAAGAATCCAGGTGAGAGATACCAGGACTCTGCACTAGAGTAATGATGTCAGAAATATAGAAAATTGGACAGATTTGGGAACTGTGTATGGAGTAGTTGCAGCTTTGGTGTTGGATGGCTAGGAATGCTCTTAAGGATTAGTCCCAAATGTCTGCTTCACCATAGCTCAAAACTGAATGGATGATGTTGACATACTTTGAGACACAGAATACAGACAAGAAAAGGCATAAACACATCTATTTCTAGCAACATAGTAAGGAAGATAAATCATACTGTCCAACATAAGCAACCAGATTTTAATCAAGAAAGCATGTCTAAAAAGGAAGGAGAGATTTCCAAGACAATGAATGTTTGTTACTTATGAATTTCCAAACTGCACTGAAGATATTCTCCATACTTTTTTGAAAGTTACAGCATTTCCCCCTTTCCCTATAGAATTCAGGAGAGACAACAGGAAGAAAATACTGTAATATGAGAAACACTTTGGAATCCAACCATCTGTCTAGATTTGTATGGTTCATTGTTAGACATAACAGAGGCTGGAGCCCAGGAAATTTTCCTTCAGGCAACAGTCTCACTGAAAATTTTGGTCAGCTTCACGTATAAAAAGAATCATTTTCAATTTTAACACATATCAATTTTTTCCCCCTTGAACTGCAACATTCTATGAGCTATACATTATTTCCAAATTGGAAAATGGATGTTTCCCAATTTTTTTATAATCGATGTATTATTTTTTTATTTTAATGTCCTCTATATTTTTTCCTTAAAAATCAAATAGAAAGAGGCCAGAAAAAGCAATGAAACATGCAAACAGAATCATACAATTTAAGACACACATGCATACACATAGCCAAATGGCTATGTGTTCACACATTCTGCATTTGATTTTGGCATATTAATACTTTAGTTCTATCCATGATTAAGAATTTAGCTGAGTGGCTAAGTTACAGAATAACTGGCAAGTTGGCCATCATTAGAAAGAAGAAAACGAGGCAATTATTCAAAGCCCCATTTCTTTTGGTATTTATGCTTGAGTTTTTTCCACTGTATGATCAGTGCCTCTACTAGGGGATAAATTAAGGAAAATGAAAGAACTCCAAAGGTATTCCATGGTCTACTGGCTACCAGCTTGGTAATAATTGACCAGCCAACTAGTGAGAATCTTAGGTTTGAAGATGCGGGGAAGCATAAAGAAGTAAAAGAGATGGTCTCTACCATTAGGGAATTTACAACTAATTAGAGGAATAACACATACATATACAAAAAATTAACTATACAAAGCATATCACACATGATTGTATTCTAAATGCTCAATTTAAATTATCTTTGGAATTCAATTAATGGTTGGTTAAATTTATAAGCAAGCTTACAGAACTCATTTAATTCATATGCACATGAATAATTATACTAAAAATCTTTTTCATCTACATTCAAAATTATTTATCACATTGTTTTTAGGAGAAAATATATTCAACAAAAAGAATATGTTTCTCTGATCAGGCCCTAGCAACGACAATCCAGTCTTTCCCACACTTTCACCCTCTTTTGAGCCACACCACAAGTCCCCTCTGACCATAATACGTCTTGTACTGATTGGTGGTGAAGTGAAGTGAAAGTCGCTCAGTTGTGTCTGACTCTTTGTGACCCCATGGACTATACAGTCCATGGAATTCTCTAGGCCAGAATACTGGAGTGGGTAGCCTTTCCCTTCTCCAGGGGATCTTCCCAACCCAGGATTGAACCCAGGTCTTGGCACTGCAGGTGGATTCTTTACCAGCTGAGCCACAAGGAAGGGATCGGTGGTGGAAATGGGTAAATAAAAGAAAAAAATCTGATTGGAGTGTAACACAACTGTGTAGCTTGGTCGGATGTTTGCATGACAGACATTTGTTATCATTTAAAAACTGCATAAAAAGGGAAGAGAAGCCAACTTCTAACCCACTAAACAGCTAAAGAGTAGCCTTATATTTCTAGCAGTATGGAAGACTATGCTCTGACCAACATTCCTGATGAAAACAACTAATAACACTGGAGAAGCATGTTAAAATCCCTAAAGTGTATCAGCGAAATAGCAAGAGAGGAAAGACTGCACAGAAGACAAAACAAGTGAAAACTGGAACCTAGAAAGTTAACACAGAAGCTAACCTTTGCCTTGAGTATATCTGCCAAACATTGTGAGCTGAAACTGGTTTTCACTATTTTAGAATGTGGGAGGATAGGAAATAAAACCAAAGGCCTACCCAGGAGGGAAGTATAAGAGACCACCGCCCCCCGCCCCCTTGCATAAAACTGAGATCCTAAAAGGTTGCACTTTTAGCATCAGTTCAGTTCAGTTCAGTTCATTTCAGTCACTCAGTCATGTCCGACTCTTTGCGACCCCATGAATCGCAGCATATGGGTGAGCTAAAAATGTTTTCTCACCTTCTTCCCCTGCTTTTCAGGAAAATGGTCTATGGTAAGATAGGCAGCTTCAAGGAAGAGAGCAAAAAGTTTTTCTCTTGCAAATCTGAAGTCACAGATCCAAAAAATCTCTAGCTGATAATTATTTTTAAGTAAATTATTTACAAATAAGCCCAGGTTGGTGGTTTTCTTGGCCAACTGGTTGACTGAAACATAATAATCTCTAAAGAAATCTGATTTCAACCCAAGTCTCAAAGATGCTCACCTATAAAATACCAAGAAATATGAGCTCCAGATCAAAGCTGTCAAAATATATAAGGTAAAAAGAAACAATGGATGAAAGCAGAAACAACAGATAGTAAAATTAGACCCACAAAAGACTATAGATGAGGGGATTTCAGATCTATACTACAGAATATGCATATTTAAAGAACTGAAAGAGTATGTTGAGTGTATGAATAAAGACCAAGAAACTATAAAAAGGCATATTAAAAATCATAAAATTTCTATTATTTAATTTTAATAATAATTAAAAATTTTAAATGTAAGGAATTGGATATATTTGATCAAATTTAGCTCTGGCTGAAGACAGAACTTTTGAACCGAATGATACATCAGAACATGCCACCTAGAAGGCAACAGGAAAAAGACAAAGGGATGGAAAATGAGAGAGAGATTAAGAAATACGGAGGACTGAGGAAGAGCTCTAACATATATTCAGAGTCCTAGATGGAAAGAAACAGAATGACTTTGGAGAGAGGATAACTAACAACTTTTAGGCCAGGAGAAAGACAATAACCAGAATTCCCATAATACTCAAACAAATAAAAATTCATACCTAGAAATATCACAGTGAAACTAGGTAGCAAAAAAGATATAGAGAAGATCCTTAAAATGGCCAGAGAGAAAAGGCAGATTACCGTCAAAGAAATAACAATGAATTTATAGATAGCTACCTAAAAGCAACAACGGAAACTAGGAGACAGTGAAAAGATAGCTTTAATATATGCTAGAAGGGGGAAACCCTGCAAAATAATAATAAACATCAATAGCTCAAGCATACGTCTATAGTTAGTACTTTAGGTAGAAGGAAACTAATTACAGGTGAAGAGCCAGAGATTCAAGGAGAAATAATAACCATAAAAGTGGTATGTTATTGGCTAAGTATAAACAAATAGTGATTGCAAAAATCTACAACAACGTCTGTCTTGTAGGGTGAAAAATATTAAAAATATATATACAAACACAAACAACAAGCATATATGTCAGAAGGACAGTGATTGACATTTAAGTTTTCTAAGATCCTTAAATTGGTCAGAAGGATTGGAGACATTGACATTAGACTCTGATAAAATGTCTAAGATAATCCCTAAAAAATTAAAATAAAACATATAACTTTAAAACCAGCAGAAGGAAAAAAATGAAAAAAAAATCTAAAAGAAGGCAAGAAAAAGGAAAATTAAGAAATATACTTCTAAATGACTCAAGTCAAAGAAGTCATTATTATGAAATGATAAATACTACATAGCCAAGTGTAATTCAAAGTGGAGCATAAACATAGCAATGCTTCTGATAAAGATAAAGGAATTAAATGCTATAGTAAAATGATAATGATAGACTAGATTAAAAATAGTTACATGGATTTAGGAAAGCATAAGAGTATAGAAAAGGTAAAAGTAATAAGATGGAAAAAGATATACTAGAAAAATACTAACTAAAAGCTGATGTACTTGTATTAATAGATAAAATAGACTTTAAGGCAAAAAGCATTAGTAGAGACAATGTCAATAATAAAAAATTACCTTAAATGATACAAAAATTATTGGCACTAAGATAGACCAAATTGATCTTCTAAATAAAATCAGGAGTCCAATACATATGAAAACTTGACTTATTACAGAGCTCAATATATAACTTTGAGCTCACTGTCTTTTTAAAATCAATACAAGTCAGATTAAAGACCAAAATGTGAAAAACAAAACCGTTCAACTTAAAAAAATACCTAAAAGATTATCTTTATGACTTATGGTTAGGGAAGAATTTGTTAAACACAAAAGTAGCAAATTATAAAGGAAAAGATTGATATATTTAATTAACTGGAAAGACACTTTTCTGATTAATAAAAAGACATCAAAAAGAAAATGAAAAGACAAGTCACAAACTGGGAGAGAGTATTTGTAACATATGTAACTGACAAAAGATTTCTATCCAGAATATGTAAAGAATTCCTGTAAACCAGTGAGAGAAGGATCATAGAAGAAAAAGAATGAGCAAAAAATTGAACAGATGCTTCACACAAGGAAACATGATGGTCAAAGGACTTATGAAAAGAATCCAGCCTCATCAGTAATTACTGTCGTTCAGTCACTCAGCCATATTCAACTCTTTATGACTCAATGGGCTGCAGCAGGTCAGGCTTACCTGTCTTTCATTATCTCCCAGAGTTTGCTCATCAGTAATTAAGAAACATAAACTCAAACCACAATGAAAAACATTCACAGCTTCTTGATTGGAAGAAAAATGTAAGTTGGATAATAGTTGTCAAGAACAGTCAGTGTTTTATTCCCATCCACCACTGCTTGGTAATATCCAGTAAAATCAAAGATGCACACACACTGTGGCTCAGTGTCCACTCTTAGGCATATACTCTAGTTTAGGGAAGCTCTTGGACCTGGGTTGAGGAAATACGTATAAAAATGTTCACTGTAATACAGTTTGTAATAGCAAACAATAGGAGGCAATTTGAATACCCATCAATAGGAGAATGAATTAGAAAACTGAAGTGTAATTATACACTGGAATAGAATAAGCAAATGAATGATTACAGTTACATACAACAACATGGATGAATTTTGGAAATAAAAAAGGAGGCCACAGATGAATACATGCATAAAACTTATAAACATTCACAACTAAACAACATACATAAGATATAAATACATAAGGTAAAATTACAAATAAAAGTAAGGGAATGATAAACCAAAAATTCAGAACACTGGATTTACTGAGGGAAGAGTGAAGAAGTTGGGAGGTGGGTATACGGACACGGGAGATTTCAAAGGAAGTGATAGGTTCTTTTACTTAACTTGGTTGTTGGATCTATGGATATTCACTGTGTTTTGTGTATATTACACCTACTTCACAAGTTTTTGATGCCTATTGACATTTAATGAAAAAACTAAAAATAACAAGATGGAAATTCAAGTCTAGGTGTATTGCATAGGTAACAAACCCTTAGGACTGGAGCCGGTGATTTCATCAAAAGAGAGTAAAAGGCTCAGGATTTCAGAGCAGGGAGGCGCACTTGCACAGGGGCTTCTCCAGGGTAGGATTTGGAATAGCTGAAGAGAGAAGAGAAGGAAAGAAATCTAGTTGGGGAATGAAGTTCGACTTCAAGGAAGAGATCCTCCTCGTGTTGGGAAGCCATGAGTATGCACAGGCTACTGAAAGAATTTATGAGACAGGCGACTTGAACCGTTAGTTTAACAAACACTAGATTGCACAGAAATTTATCTTTCCATCCATTGATAAAGGAAAGTGTTGGGATTTTTAAAAAATAGTGAAATAGACTTTAGAAAATTCTATAAGTGAAAATGAAGGTCTTTGCTATGGCTCTTTTGTACCAAGGTTTCCAACCTCAGGGCCACGCCTTGTTAAAACGGGAGATTGGAGCCCAGTGCTGCCTCATCCCTCTTTCTCTCCTGCTCTTGCGCACCACCCTCTCCAGTTCCCTGCATGTGTTTATCAAACTTGACTGCACAGGAAAGTGCAATGAGAGTGTTCCGGGTCACAAACAGGTTACCTGCTGGCCTCAGGAAGAAAGAAGAGGAAAAAGAAAAAGCCATTGTTTCAGGGTCTGCGGCTGTTACTCCCCGGCTACAGTTACCCACTTCATCAGCTACGGTGACATCTGAAGAACTATTAGCCTAGCCCCCATGGCGAGAAAAGCAACTTCTCAGGTCAAGGTGAGTCAGGCCTGCCATCTGGTCCTGCTCCGGGCTCCTGTGCTTATGACTGCCAAATGATCCTTCTAGGAGAGTTTTCTTTGTATCTCTGCACCCCAAATAGAAGAAGAGCAGTCCCATATACGGACTCTGTTATGTCTCAAATCCAGAACTGCATGAAACTGGGAGCCAGTCACAGAGTAGGAAAAATTATTCTTACAAATTTGAAGGGCCTTTAATCTGAGGCATATTTTTGGGAAGCAGATATTGTCTACTCAAACTCTCGGTAAAGAATTTGAGCCATGAAGAGGAGTGAAAGGCAGAAAGAGGTCGAGTAACAAGCAAAGATCAGGATAAGAATTCAGGGGTTCTGACTTGTCCTCAAAACACACTTTTAGTTCAGTTCAGTTCAGTTCAGTTGCTCAGTCATGTCTGACTCTTTGCGACCCCATGAATTGCAGCACGCCAGGCCTCCCTGTCCATCACCAACTCCCAGAGTTCACTCAAACTCACATCCATCGAGTCGGTGATGCCATCCAGCCATCTCATCCTCTGTCGTCCCCTTCTCCTCCTGCCCCCAATCCTTCCCAGCATCAGAGTCTTTTCCAATGAATCAACTCTTTGCATGAGGTGGCCAAAGTACTGGAGTTTCAGCTTTAGCATCATTCCTTCCAAAGAACACCCAGGACTGATCTCCTTTAGAATGGACTGGTTGGATCTCCTTGCAGTCCAAGGGACTCTCAAGAGTCTTCTCCAACACCACAGTTCAAAAGCATCAATTCTTCGTTCACGGTTCATGTACTGCTGAAGCCTGGCTTGGAGAATTTTGAGCGTTACTTTACTAGCGTGTGAGATGAGTGCAATTGTGCGGTAGCTGGAGCATTGTTTGCTACCTTTTAAATAATATTAGAGTTCTGGAGATTAACACAGCAAGTGTAACTTGCTAGGAGAGAAACAATTCTCTTTTAAAAGAGAAATTTCATTAAGAGAAGAAATGGAGTAGTCTGTGCTGTGGTGGATGAGGCAACTGAAGTGCTCCATTTACTCCTACAGAGTCAGAATGGCACACTTACTGGAAGTCTCCAGGGATGGAATAGGGAGAAAGTCCAGGGGATGGTATGGTATGTATGTGGAAATAGCATGAAGCATGCATGCCTGCATGCGTGCTAAGTTGCTTCAGTCATGTCCAGCTTTTTGTGACCTTACGGATGGTAGCTCACCAGGCTCCTCTTTCCATGGGATTCTCCAGGCAAGAGTACTGGAGTGGGTTGCCATTCCCTTCGCCAGGGAATCTTTCTGCACCAGGAATCGAATCCGTGTCTGTCTTCTCCGTTGACATGCAGGCTCTTTACTGCTAGCGCCACCTGGGAAGCCCTGCATGAAGCGTGCTATGATATAAATTGCCAGGGCTATGAAGCATTATGTACTTTTGATGAGGCCAGCAAATATGAAGATTAAGATTAATTTTGCAACAAAATATTTTCAAATCTGTATATATAATTCCCACGGCCAAGAGTTAGTTTTCAAAGAACCATGTGGATTTTGAAGTTAGAGATGGCCCACAAAGAAGCAGTCTGTATTGGAGAAAAGGAATGAGGGGACTCTGAAACTGTTGGACGAGAAAAACGAAGGTATTGATGTGAAGAACTGCAGTTTCACTGTCTAAGTTATCGGCTGGCCGCCAAGTGAAGCACTTGTGTTTTGCAGTCAGGTTTCTTAGGTTTAAATTTCAGTTCCACTACTTGCCAGCTGAGCAGCCTTAGACAAATCATGTCTCAGTTTCCTCATCTCTAAAAAAGGGCTAGTCATAGGACTAATCACACAGAGTGCTAAAAGTATCAATTGAGTTAATATTTGTAAAATATGAAGAATGTTACTTAGAATGTAAATAGTGCTTTGTAGGTATCAGTTACTGTTGTCAATACAATTTTCAAGAAATAAAATTTTATTTTTTAAAGGGTCACCCAGTTCCTCCTTAATCTGCTTTTCTTTGGATTTGGGTTTTGTTGGCTTCATTAGAGTTTATGGCTTTGAGAAAAAAATTGCTTGGCTCTGTAAAGTCTTCAGGTTCTTGATCATTTTCTCAGTATAAAGCCATGTAATAATGGGATTATCCCCTAAATAATTCTCCAGATCCACATTCAATTAAGGAATAAAATGCTCTTAGAGAATTGAAATATTATGACCAGTCAGACAACTTCAGGAAGAAAGATGTAAATTTTATTTACTTGAAAAAGAACCACTTAAACCCAGCTAACCTGGTTTAGTCATCTGTCTGAGGTGTCAGAAAAGTGAGCCCGGGAGCAGCTAAGGGAAAGGGCGGCCATCGGATTACAGATCAGACAGAAACACCCCTGGCCCCTTTTCTTCTTCTTTGCTCTGAGACACAGGCAAAGCTCCTTATTTATTTTACACTTGCAGTGTCAAAGGCGCCTGGGGCTGGGCCTCCGGACCGGGGATTGGCAGACCACACTCCTGGACAGACATAATAAAAGTCCACCATGTGGCCGTGGGATTCACACAGCGTGTGCGTGTCACCAGCAACCGATGGATCTTGGCAGGGAGCCTCCTTCTGGCCTGGGAACAAGCACAGACTTGTGTTTCCTCCAGGGGCAAGTGGCCGTGACGGAGCAGCACTCAGATATTCACGTGCTTTGAGGGCCAAAAGGCAAAAGTGTTGTTCAGTGGGGCAAACACCCACACACCAAACTACTTTAACACAGTGACAACCCAGCGGCATGGGGCTCTGTAGGACAAGGATTTTACAACAGAATTTTGCTACTTTTGTCTGATGGTAAAGAAAAAAGTGTCAGAAAAGGAAAGATAGCATGTTTTGGGGGTATTCACCTCTTGAGGTGTAGTTTCTCTGGGGGCTCAGTCAGTGATCAAGAATCCACCTGCCAGTGCAGGAGATGCAGGGTCGAACCCTGGGTCTGGAAGATCTCCTGGAGAAGGAAACGGCAACCCACTCCAGTGTTCTTGCCTGGGAAATGCCATGGAAAGAAGAGCCGGCGGGCTCTAGTCCATGGGGTTGCAAAGAGTTGGACACAACTGAGTGACTAACACTTTTGCTTTCGCTTTCACCTCTTGAGGTAGGTATCCCAGCACACATGCAAACACACAGAGTCCTCAGCATGGCTCATCTTAGCTGAAAGTCTAAAGTACTGTTATACAGAGTGAAATAAGTCAGAAAGGAAAAAAAATATATATTATAGATTAACACATATGTATGGAATCTAGAAAGATGGTACTGATGAACCTAGTTGCAGGGCAGGAATAGAGACTCAGACATAGAGAACAGACTTATGGACGCAGCAGGGGCAGGAGCGGGTGGGACAAATTGAGAGAGTGACATTGAAATATGTACATTACCACGTGCGAAATAGCTAGCTAGTGGGAAGGCGCTGTGTAGCACAGGGAACTCAGCCTGGTGCCCTGTGAAAACCCAGAGGGGTGGGATGGGGTGGGCGGTGGGACGGCGGCTCAAGGAGGGAACACGTTGAAGTCTATGGCTGATTCATGTTGATGTATGGCAGAAACCAACGCAACACTCTAAAGCAACTACCCTCCAATTTAAAAAAATAAAATTTAAAAAGTAAATAAAAAGGCTCAGGTAAAAAACCAGGCCCACTCTGCTCTCTCTGAACCTGCAGAGAACCTGCAGGCCCTCTCTTCATCAGGCTGGCTTGGAAAATGAGTACCGTTTTAGAATCTCAGGATTCTATGCTTTCTGTAAGAGTTCTGCTACTGAGTAAAATGCCACTCACTCCCGGAACTAATGTGTTCAGTGTGTCAATCACCTGATTTGGGGGACAATTTGATTGTTTTTAAGCCACTCCAGTCACTTTCTTTTGTAGTTCCTCAAGGGGAAGAACTCTTATTTCCTCTTTTCTCTAATAAAGAGGATGGAGATCTGAGACTTGGTGTTAACTCCTTTGCTTTTTAACTATTGAAGGAATATTTGCCAGTATAGAGTTAACAGTGATGCAGAAAAAAGTTTTTAAAAAGTTAGTAAATCATAAAAGACAAGTGAAACGCACTAGTTTTTTACACAGTCTATTACTGGTAGAAAATTTTTTTGTTTACTACTGTTTCCTTAATGCTTTGTTTTAATAACTAACTTTTAGAGTAAAACTTTTAGAGTAATAAAATAATACATACTGACTAGTATTTGCAAACTCCTGAGTGGTAGTTAAGCATTTATTGACTATCCATTATATATTGTACTTCAAACTTTTGAAAGTTACCAGGAAACAGAATAAATATTTCCAATCCTCAAAGATAACCTCATTGGGGAAATAAAATCAGTGTCTAATTCAACTTACAAAAAAATTCCAAAGCAACATTCTGACCCACAGGATGAGTTTACTTAAATTTAGACAAGTCAGAGAATGGACTCTATCTTTCCCGTAATTATAGAAGAAAAGGTATTTCATAGTACATATTGACAAGAAGAAACAGAAGAACTGGGTTGATTATTTTTATAAGATTACAGTGGGGAAGGTGGCAAGTAATATGGTGCCAATTTGAAGATAAAGAAAGTCAGAAGTTTAGTGATTTGTCCAAGTTCAAATGACAACTCACTGGGATTATCTGCTGGAGTTAGACACAAGCTTTTAAACATTCAGTCCACTGGTTTTTTCATGAGACCACTCTGTGTCCTGGATTTTGTGGGGAAGAAACCAATAAACACACTAAAAAAAAAAAAAAAAGTATTATTTAGGTAGATGGTGATACTGTGACAGAAATGTATAACCTGATTGTTTTAAAAAGCAGACTTGATTCTTAAATTTTAAAGCACTGAAAACAGAGCAGCTATGTTTTTTCTTGGGAAAAAAAAAGTATCCTAATTTGACCTTATTCAAGCAGTAATATAATTCCAGGGGGACCACTGAAGAGAAGGGAAGGATCTGATGAAGTCTAAGTGGTGATTGCATTTATAGATTAATCCTGACAGGGAGGAAATACATCTCCTCCCAGGAGACCTCAGTACAGCCAACTGAGAAGTGGGGTCATTATTTATGAGCACAGTGGATTTTTCTGATTACAATAAGCATTTGAATTTCTTTAAGTGAAACATTTTTTTTAGCGGTAGTAAACTTAAAAATTAAGCACTGTACTGTCTTTTTTTTTTTGTTATACTGGCTATAAATGCAATCCTCTCTTACTCTTTTTACTGCTTCATACAGCAATTTGCCTGCCCTGATCAAAAGGGGAAAATGCTATACCTTTATTTAAAAAGCACTCACCTACCAAAATCTGCAAGACCCCACATGGGGAAAGACTAGTCTGAATGAATGTTCAGCAGGATCTCCCAGAACAGTATCACTTCCATCCACGTTCTACAGTGGCCTTCGCATATATTAACAGCTTCATTTGAAGCTAAGAAGTTTAGAAAACTTACCCAACTGAATCAATGAGGGTGGGGTAGGAGCAGGATAATGATTCAATTTTTATTTTTCAATCAGATGATAAATTCTCATTCTAGGAAGATATATACCAACTACATATATCCCCAAAGAAAGTCATTATGGAAGAGTATTCATGAAACCACTATGTCATGGAAGCAAAACAACTAATTTGGAACATGAGAGCCAAGTAATCAAACTTATTTTAAAAGGGAGGGGGCAAAATATTAAGTCATATAATATTGTGATAATATTAAGTCACAATAAATGATATTAAGGAAGTATCTTAAACATAAAGGTGAGATAACAGTATTGTGGTTACCTTAAACAGAAGTTCATATCTGTTAAGGAAATACTCTGAAATATTTACAGATAAAATTATATGAATCTGAGACGTAGGGCATGGAAGTGCAGTTCTCTCATGGAAGTCGGGATGTAAATTAGGCAAGATTGGCTATAGGTCATTAAATGTTGAGGCTGAATCAAATTACATTAGATTTTGTATATTGCTCCCACCACTTCTGCACATATTTGAAATCTTTCTTTATAAAATTCTTTAAAGATTTTGTTTTGAGGACTGTAAAGGAAAAAGGAGGGCTTTCCAGGTGGCTCAGTGGTAAAGAATCCACTTGCCAATGCAGGAAATGCAGAAGCCCTGGGTTTGATCTCTCAGCTGGGAAGATCCCCTGGAGAAGGAAATGACCCACTCCAGTATTCCTGCCTGGAAAATCCCATGGACCGAGGAGCCTGGTGAGCTACAATCCATGGGGTTGCAAAAAGTCAGATATGACTGAGCAACTGAGCACAGCACACAGGCAAAAAGGAATGGCTTTCGTGAACTCTGAGAGGCAGCAAAAGACAATTCTGAAATTACTTTAATTCTGCCTAGTCCCAGCTTTAGATAGCCAGCAAAATTGGGCTTCAGTTCCCTAATGTGGAGTAAGGCTCCGTAAAGTGAGGCTATGGCTTTATCCAGCTCCATAATCCAGCCCAGATTGTGATTGTACATTTGGAGTGTCTGCCTAATGAGTTACAAATAACACACTGTATTTTTTATCCCAGCTCTATTCCACCCATACACCCATCATATACATTTGTAGGGTATGCTGTTGTATTTCTCTGTTAGTTTGTACTTTGAAATCACATCCCAAGTCTAATATTATCTTAAGCAAAATATAAACAAAAAGGCAAATGTGGTACAAAAATAATCATACCAAATGTTTCAAAGTTATTAGCACAGGTAAATGAATTCAGTCTATAAAAACACAAGAAGCTCATCCCCTATTAACACTGTCTGGGGGACAGAAGATAAACTACTGTGAGTAAGCAGAGAGGCCATGCCTATTTTTGCCAAACTGAGTGACATGCGCCTATTCTACTTTTAGAGAATTAAAAAGTTAAGCAAAACAAAAATTCCAAACCATGGAAGAAAAAAAAAATCTCCAACTTCATCTGTCTTCAAAAACTTTTTAAATGTGAAAAATTAGTCTTATTATTTGAATGTTTAGGTGTTTGGATTAAGTTAACTAGTATTCTAAATCCACAGTTTGCTGACCCCAAAAGGCAGAGTGGAGAGGGAATTTTTCATTGGTTGAATACTTTCTATACTTTTTGTACTATATACCTCAGACACAATCCCTTGTGATGTAGGCTTTATTATTCCCACATTCGAAATAAGAAAATTGAGGGTCATGGAGGGTAAGTAATTTGTCTTAAGATCACATAAAGAATAAGGGGGCATATTCAAACTTTCAAGAAGATTTTGACTCCATGGGTGTTTTTAAAGCCATTTGCCTTCCAGCTTACTGACATAGTCCTGAATATTTCAGAGTGTGTTAATACACAGAAAGATAGGATTAACAGAAGCCCTTCTAGGTACTCTTATCAGACTTCCAATAAAATAATTCTACAAATATATATGTGTGTATTACATATGTGTGCTTCCATTTTACTAATGAATCAATTTTTACCCAGCCTGGTCCAGAGAAAGTTGATCAAATTTCACAGTTTCCTCTAAATACACTAGAGAGACAGCTGAAAAGCCAGAGACTAGTTCAGATGGTCACTCCTACTATTTTCACACTGGAAAGACAATTGCTCACAACTGAATCCTCTCTAGATTTCAGCCAGCAGTAATTCAAGCCAGAACACGCTCTCCTGTCACACTCTATATTCTCCAAGTTCGCGGGAGTTTTGTTTCGTAAGGATAATTAAAGGCATGGCAGTGCCACTTGCTAGGATTTCTCTCTTTCTCTTTTACCTGCTATAAAAGAAGAAACTTTAAAGATTAGATTTTTCTCTTTTTCTAAAGCTGGGTATACCAACTGGCATCGGCTGTATTAAAATCAGGAGAAACCTCAATCAAAAAGGCCCTCTCGGAAGGCAGGCTTTCTTGTTAATATGCACCAACATGAAAGGCTTTCTTTTCATCCTATACAACTACAGTGTGTGTAAATTGCAGGGGGCTCATTGGCATAAATCTCGGCTGCGACCTCTGAGGTAAACTGGATTTACATTACTTTCTGACAAGAATTAAATGAAGGCCTTGTGGATATATGAACAGCCTTCTAGGCTGCAACAGATGGGCATGAATGTGCTCCCTAGGAAAACGATCAGTGACATCTGTGTCCTCCAAATTCTGGTGGTCTCAGCCAATTAACAGGGGGGAAGAAAGGGTGGGGGTGGGGAGGCCATGACACAGCCCCCAGCCAAAACCGAGGCAGAGTGTTTGTGTTTGGAGATGGGATCAGGCTGGCCCTAAGCGGTGAGGTTAGCACTTTATTGTTAGCATTCAAATGGAGAATGTGGCTTACAAGCTATTTGTATACCACAGTGAGGATAATATGATTTTTCTCATTTGACCGGAGGAGATGGCCCTCTCCTGCAGCTGATATCATATTTCAGGGCAGTCTCTTTGAGACGGGTGTTTACTTTGGTCTCTTCGAGGCAGGCTGATGGTGTTGCTGTCTGCCAGTTAATGTGGTGCATTCACGTGTCACAAAGCAGGTGAACTCTAAGACAAAACAGAGATCTTTCTTCAAAACATTCTTCTTCAAAATCTATTTCTTTCCTCCTCCAAAGGAGCTTTTACTGATTTTGCAAGGAAGTGAAAAATCAAGGTTTTTCTGGTTAAAAGAAAGTCAAGATAAATTACATCACAGAACTTTCATGAAGTGGTGGAGGAGTCCTTGAAAAGACAGCAAAATGAACCCTGAACCCTACTATCTGAATTTATCAGATTTTGGCAGGCCAATTCCCCTGTGTTTAACGTGCAGGCGGAAGGAAAACTGGATGAACCTAAGCAGAGAGTAAGAATCCCCTTGCACCCTCTTAGGTCCTCGGATAGCATGGAGCAAACAGCCAGGACTGGGGAGCTGAAGAGCAGCAGGGAAGATGAGTACTAACATTTACTTGTGCAGTACCAGGAGGAATTAGGAGATGAATATTTGAGTATTCTTGATCCTGTGTCTTCCAGGTCCCAGGGCTAAGAACAGAGGCTTTGAACCCAAAGTACCCACGTCTGGCTCCACCACTTCCTGGATATGAGTCAATGGGCCAGTTACTGACCTTCTTTGAGCCTCAGTTTCCCCATCTGTAAAATCAAGCTAATAATCATATCTACCTCTTAATAAAGATAAAATAACCTCCCACATGGAAAATGTTTCTGACACTGTTTGACAGCTATTTCTATTCTGACTTTACAAAGAGGAGTATTGAGGGCCCAAGGGTAGAATCCCAAACCTCTCAAGTGATTTTTCAAAGTGAAAGGCATTATGTTCTACTAGTTTTTAGAAATTCAGGAAACTGATTTTCAAAAGAAACAATTTGTATTGCTTTTAGGAACATTATTGTGCTTTAAAATTATACATTTCCTTTAATGTGTAAGATTGTGAAATTATGATTTGCTGAAATGAACTTATTATCAATAGCATCTAGATATCTCTGAAAATGATAAAATAACCTGTCAAGAGGCTAATGAAATAGTATAGTTAGACACCTCCCCCAAATTTAAGCCATTTGTTTTAACTCCCTTTTCCTAGTTGTAGAAATGGAAGTGAGTGGCTTGTGCTACAGTCAATTGAAGTTATTATATGTGAGGTTTTAGAAGACAATGGCTAATTGTGATAGTTTAGATATAAACTATTTACTCCTTTGTCCATGGTGTTGTTTACAACACAGTAATTCCATGTAACAATTGTTTAGAACAGCAGCAAAAAGAGGTCAAAAAGGGTAAGTGAACCTTCTGAACAAGAGAACCAATATCTAACTGTACAAGCTCATCTTCCTGTGTTTTTAAAGTCTATTTTCACTTATGGATTCTTAGCCTCTTACTTTCTGCTCTGTATGATTTTCTAATGATCCAGTTATAAGAACTTGAGCAAGCTGAGCCTCAAGGATTGCTTCTAGAGAAAGCCAAATTATTGGTTCACAAAGAAGCACTTGCCCTTTCTTCTTTACTCATTTGCTGGCTTTCAAAACCCATGGACTCAATGATGAGGATGAAGACAATTGTGGGCACAATTTTTGCACAAATTGTGAGGTTTTCAAAATCTTTACTAGGCTGCAATGCCAAACATAATCCTGTCTTATTCTGTTGGTATAATATCTTCATGTTGATCTATAGACAGCAGAGGGGCCTTTGTCTGCATAGAGATTCAGAAGAGAATTGACCCTAAACAAAAGCACCTGTTGTTTGGTTCTCGTAATAGCCTCAGAAGTGACCAGTTGGCTGCATTTTCCCCACACTCCTCCTTAGGCTTTTCCCAACACTACCATCTCACACATCATTACTGGACGTAAAAAGAGAATAATTGAGGAGAAGATCAATAAATTTAAAAGCTCTTTAAGGAAAGACATAATGAATTTGGTACAGCACATATTTTTAGATCAAAGATGCCTTTGAAGTGACAAAACCCTAATCCATAAACTACTGAAGCACTTCCTTTCTCTCCCAAACTGCTTGTTGTCAAATAAAATGGAAGTTAAGGAAATTATCTTTATCTGAAAATGGCCAAAAGAAGCCATCACCTAATGACAGCCTTGTCACAAATGACAATTGGGGAAATTGTCAGGAAGGCAAGGCCTAACAAGCAGAGAAGTGGGCTTGCTGTTTGCACTAATCTGGCCGTGCAGCCCCCACACACAATCCCAGTCAGCTTGCTGTGTGAAACAGCTAAGGCTTTGTCAGTGGTGGCAAGGACTGGAAAGAGTGCTCTTTCATGAATATGTATTACCATCCCTTGAAGCCTACAGAGACAAACCCTTCAAAACTGAGATATAAAACACACACACACTGCTGAACAACAAAAACCAAGAGAACCTAAGCTATTCGGTTGAGTGTAGTGAAATGCTAGTAACTAATGAAAGATCACGCGTTGGAAATCGAGCCACAGGCACCCGGTTGCATGTGTGTGCATGGTCTTTATTTCCTAGTAATTGAGATGAAATCTTTAGGGGGCTTTCAGTCTCTGGGAACCACGTGTATGGATTCTGAGAGCTACACAGTTACATGGTTTGCAAATCACACACCTTATAATGAATTCACTTTCCCAATGCCAGATATATTCTGAAATTCTAAATATGTGAAAATAATTTTCATATTAACTGAGTATACATACAGTTTTAAGAAACTAATCAAATCTCACATTTGCTTTCAATGAAAGTAGTAAAAACAGTATATGGAAAATTATGATAAAGATACAGTTGTCCAATATTAAGCAGAAAGAGTGTGCAGGCAAAAGGACCACAAGCAAGAAATTTTAAGGTGAAATGGGGAAAAGACCCACTCTGCAAGCCTTCTGTAATCCTAAAATAGCGTTTAAAAAATAGAGTTAAAATGTTTTTTAAAAACTCATATTATATGTATATCCTTTTCTACAAAGATAAATTATTTCATTTCTGGACAAAAATCTAGTAGGATGCTTTTGAATGACTAAACTTTGGTTTTTCTACTGAAAAGGCAACTTAGTTTAAATATAAATGTATATGAATATATATTTAAATTCATTTATATAGCAGCAGATGCATAGGCAGAAAAGTATAAGGTTTTCCCTTTTACTTGTTCTTCTGATATGATAAAGTTTGGTTTCCCACTGTGCAAGAGACAAAGCTCAGTTTTGAAGGTTTTCGATATTATGCAATGTTTGCCATAGACATTTACATTTCATTAGCATATTCTACTCCACGTGAAATCCAGCGTTGAATGCTCCCAGCGCGCTAAAGCTAATCCTCTCTAAAGAGTTACAGGCCATATTACATGTGGCCACAGCAGCAGCCCTGCCATCGCTGCGTCACTTTGAAGATGATGAACAGAGTTCTCTTGTGCGTCCGTCTGTATCCAGACTCATAAACCTCTGCTTTCTGCGCTGTGAAATCCTTCTGTTTTCATTAAGGAGAATTACGAGGAGGCTGAAATCCACGTTACCAGTCTGAAAGCTGGACTGTACTTGAAGAAGAGATATTATACTGATTTCACTTTTTCCTAAGTGTCTATCCACAATCTTTTCAACTAAGATTAAAATGAACTATATTCAAGTGTTTTTGGTCCTTTGATTAGCATCAAGTTCTAACCGCATCTTTCATCTAGGGAATCTGACTGGTTAATCAGAGGAAAGAGACTCAGTGATGCCACAGATCTTTTTTTCTTTACCCTTATTTTTACGGGATAGCATTAAACCTTTAGGTGCAGTAATCTGTAGCAGCTCACTCTTTTGCAGACAAAGATGGCTTAGCTCGTATTATTTATGCAGCAAATAGATAATCCAGTAATCCAATTTCAACAAAATATAACAAACTAAAAGTTGTACAACACTGCAGAAAATGTAAGTTTTTAGTTAAAAACAAAGAAGAGAAGTGAGTACATCCCTCTACTGAGGATACTCCCTTACTAATGCTTAGATTATACTGTAAATAAAATTGATCTTATTTGTTTTATTTTATTATAATTAATTTGCAAAAATGGTTTCTAAGTTGTAATTTGGAAAATAATTATTTGGTAAAAATTGCTATTGAAGATGTCTAGTATACTGCTTAATGTTATTTTACTCAGTGTTAGTTCCTCAGTCATGTCCGACTCTTTTCAACCCCATGAAATTTGTAGCCTGTCAAGCCTCTGTCCATGGAATTTCTCCAGGCAAGAATACTGGAGTGGGTTGCTCCGTTTCCTTTTCCAGAGGATCTTCCCAACCCAGGGATGGAACAGGTTCTTCTGAACTGCAGGCAGATTCAACCTCTGAGTCACCAGCGAAGCCCAGTTTTACTTAAGGTGGAACTGATCACAGAATCTGAGTTTCCTGGGAGTAAAGGCGAAAAGGGACAATTTTTTTGATTTTCATGCCAAATGGAAATATTTATTTTTATTAGACTACAAAAACCTAATCTTTATAAACCATCTAACACAAATCCTTCATTACTTGGTCCACATTCTTTACTGTTGCCTGAGTAGTTTTAGACAGATGAATATATCTCTTTTTGGTAATTTTTAAATAATTTTGAACATGTGTGCAAGTTAAACACATTTCACAATAGAGTTCCTTATTTAACTTGGCCATTTTCTTTACAAGCATATGCCAGAAAGTCTTTACAGAACAATGGACAGAATTCAGCATCTGGAGTTGTTAATAAATGGGCCTAGATTTGTTGTGTACCAGCTATGAAGCAGGGACAATTTCTTCCCTCCTGAGGTGACTGAGCTGTGAGGCAGGCAACCAATTATTTCTCTTACTGTGGGCAACTTCAGCACTTCCATACACAAAACAAAATTTTGCCATAAATTTTCAAGCTGTACACCTTTAATCCTGGCAATACATAAGTTCAGGTTGAAGTTTCATTTGCATAACTTGGTAAATTTACTAAGAAGAATTAAATTGTACTGTTAAAATGAGTAGATTTTATGTTATGTAAATTGTATCTCAATAAAGATTTTAAAGGGCTTTCCTGGTGGCTCAGATAGTAAAGAATCTGCCTGCAATGTGGGAGACCTGGCTTCCATCCTAGGGTTGGGAAGCTCCCCTGGAGGAGGGCATGGCAACCTACTCCAGTATTCTTGCCTGGAGAATCCCCATGGACAGAGGAGTCTGGCGGGTTGCAGTCCATGAGGTCGCAAAGAGTCAGACACCACTGATCGACTAAGGACACTTAGTTAAAGGGAAGCTTTTGACTTCTCTTAGTTGAAGCCCCTTTAACTAAGATGTTAAACGGGCTTCCCCAGTGGCTCAGCAGTAAAGAATCCACCTGCAACGCAGGAGACTCAGGTTCCATCTCTGGGTGGGGAAGATCCCCTGGAGGAGGGCATGGCAACCCACGCCAGCATTCTTCCCTGGAAGAATTCCATGGACAGAGCAGCCTGTGGACTACAGTCCGCAGGTCACAAAGAGTCGGACATGACAGAGGTGACTGAGCAGGCACACAAAGACATTAAAACTATATTTAGCAAAGTT
Organism: Capricornis sumatraensis; assembly: GCF_032405125.1. NCBI lineage: Eukaryota > Metazoa > Chordata > Mammalia > Artiodactyla > Bovidae > Capricornis > Capricornis sumatraensis. The sequence continues at coordinate 15,957,039 of NC_091075.1, forward strand.
TCGTTCATTAAGTTATCGTCATCTCTATTTACAAAAGAGGCAAATGAGACTCAAGGAAATTGCATCTCAAGGCAAAGAGACTCAAGGAAGTAACTTGCTTGCTGTTAGAGCTTTTTGTTTCACATGATAGAATTCATACCTTCAACTGTAATTTCTGTCTGCCTGTGCCTCGCTGATTGATTAACTGATTGAATTCCTACTGAATCTCCCTTGACCCACTCTATGAGTGAGTCTATGCAGGGTACTTTCTTATCTATCTCCACTGTATGAGGGTTACACAGATCTATATATGGGTTAAGATAGTAAAGACCAAACTAAAGGTCAATTTTACTGTATGTTAGGTTAAAAAATAAAAATAAAGCCAATTTATGCTGTTTTCCCAAAGAAGAAAGAAAGGAGAAAGGAATAAAGAGAGGGAGGAAAAGAGGGAGAGAGAGAGAAAGGAAGGAAGGAAGGGAAAGGGAAAATATCATCAAGTTTTAAGGTCTAATCTCTTGAAACTGAGGTACCTAAATACCAGAAAAAAGAGTCTGACCAAGTCATACCTCAAGGAATAGGTTTACACATCCCCACAAAAAATTATATGATTTTTTTCTAACTTGTATCTGTAGGAACCGGGGGAATGTGTGTGTAAATAAATTATAAAATGATGAACTAAGAAGGGAAAAGGAACATAGCTCCCTTGGGTCAAAAGGATTAACATGGGAACATTTACCAGAGACTTGAGATGCATTGTGCTATCCACGAGGTGGGGCAGGCTGGGTACCACAATTTGGTCAGAAAGTGTAAAATACATAAGACACCTTGATAAGACACATATGTCACTGAGGATGAGAGATAAATTTCATGAGAGTTCAGAGATCTCCTAACTCACTGATGTTGCCAGGAGTCCAGATGTCAGGGGGTATACTTAGGGATCTCCTCCAAACTAAAAGATAGTTTACCATACCCTGTATCTCATTCCATGAAGAAAGAGGCACACACATTTCTTGGGATTTTAGCATAGGACAGGACAAATAATATTATATTTGTGTTGCTCCTTCCTACTTACTGAATAAACCATAAGGATTCTATATTTAAAGAGGGCCCAAAGCCAAGGAGTAGTCTTCAGTCAGTTCAGTTTAAAGAGTAAGCCATTTTTACCAGCCGTTAGACCTTGTGACCCAGGAAATCTAATGTGTGCAATATTCTGTAGCAGATCATTGAGCTTATAGAATTCCCAAATAGAATAGTACAGCCCCTAGAATTGAGAGAAAAGCCACACCTCTTTGACAAATAACTATTTTCCTCAAGAAACAGCTGCTTTTTTTTTTTTTTTTTTTTCTTGCTGCGTTCTGATAAAGACTGACTATCTGGTCATGGAACATGAACTGATAGTGAGACCTGTGCTTTCTCTTCCAAATTAGATGCTATTTGATGGACCTCTTGTTAAATGCTTCTCTGGTGGCCCATCAGAACAAGACCCAGTTTCCGCCTCAGTCATATCTCCCATCAGGAAGCTTCCATAAGCCTCTTATCCTTCTCCATCAGAGGACAGACAGAACGAAAACCACAGTCACAGAAAACTAACCAATCTGATCACACGGACCACAGCTTTGTCTAACTCAATAAAACTATGAGCCATGCCGTGTAGGACTACCCAACACGGACGGGTCATGGTGGAGAGGTCTGACAGAATGTGGTTCACGGAGAAGGGAATGGCAAACCACTTCAGCATTCTTGCCTTGAGAACCCCATGAACAGTATGAAAAGGCAAAATGATAGGATACTGAAAGAGGAACTCCCCAGGTCAGTAGGTGCCCAATATGCTACTGGAGGTCAGTGGAGAAATAACTCCAGAAAGAATGAAGGGATGGAGCCCAAGCAAAAACAACACCCAGCTGTGGATGTGACTGGTGATGGGAGTACAGTCCTATGCTGTAAACAATATTTCATAGGAACCTGGAATGTCAGGTCCATGAATCAAGGCAAATTGGAAGTGGTCAAACAGGAGAAGGCAAGAGTGAACATCGACATTTTAGGAATCAGCGAACTAAAATGGACTGGAATGGACGAATTTAATTCAGATGACCATTATATCTACTGCCATGGGCAAGAATCCCTTAGAAGAAATGGAGTAGCCCTCATAGTCAACAAGAGTCTGAAATGCAGTACTTGGATGCAGTCTCAAAAACGACACAATTTCTGTTCGTTTCCAAGGCAAACCATTCAATGTCACAGTAATCCAAGTCTAGGCCCCAAGCAGTAATGCCAAAAAGGGCTGAAGTTGAATGGTTCTATGATGAACTACAACACCTTCTAGAACTAAAGCCAAAAAAGAAGATGTCCTTTTCATCACAGAGGACTGGAATGCAAAAGTAGGAGGTCAAGGGATACCTGGGGTAACAGGCAAGTTTGGCCTTGGAGTACAAAATGAAGCAGGGCAAAGGCCAACAGAGTTTTGCCAAGAGAATGCACTGGTTGTAGTAAACACCCTATTCCAACAACACAAGAGAAGACTCTACATATGGACATCACCAGATGGTCAACAGCGAAATAAGATTGATTATATTCTTTGCAGCTGACATTGGAGAAGCTCTATACAGTCAGCAAAAACAAGACCAGAGCAGACTGTGGCTCAGACCATGAACTTCTTATTGCAAAATTCAGACTTAAATTGAAGAAAGCAGGGAAAACCACCGGAGAAGGCAATGGCACCCCATTGCAGTACTCTTGCCTGGAAAGTCCCATGGATGGAGAAACCTGGTAGGCTGCAGTCCATGGGGTCGCTAAGAGTTGGCACGACTGAGCGACTTCACTTTTGCTTTTCACTTTCATGCATTGGAGAAGGCAATGGCAACCCACTCCAGTATTCTTGCCTGGAGAATCCCAGAGACAGAGGAGCCTAGTGGGCTGCTGTCTATGGGGTTGCACAGAGTCGGACACGACTGAAGCGACTTAGCAGTAGCAGCAGGGAAAACCACTAAACCATTCAGGTATGACCTAAATCAAATCCCTTACGATTATACAGTGAAAATTACAAATAGATTCAAGGGATTAGATCTGATAAACAGAATACCTGAAGAACTATGGACGGAGGTTTGTGTCATCGTATAGGAGGCAGTGATCAAGACCATCCCAAGAAAAAGAAATTCAAAAAGGCAAAATGGTTGTCTGAGGAGGCCTTACAAATAGCTGAGAAAAGAAGAGATGCAAAAGGCAAAGGAGAGAAGGAAAGATATACCCATCTGAATGCAGAGTTCCAAAGAAAAGCAAGGAGAGATAAGACAGCCTTCCTCAGTGATCAATGTAAAGAAATAGAGGAAAACAATAGAATGGGAAAGATTAGAGATCTCTTCAAGAAAATTAGAGATACCAAGGGAACATTTCATGCAAAGATGGGCTTGATAAAGGACAGAAATGGTATGGACCTAAAAGAAGTAGAAGATATTAAGAAAAGGTGGCAAGAATACACAGAAGAACTGTACAAAAAAGATCTTCATGACCCAGATAATCACGATGGTGTGATTACTCACCTAGAGCCAGACATCCTGGAATGTGAAGTCAAGTGGGCCTTAGAAAGCATCACTATGAACAAAGCTAGTGGAGGTGATGGAATTCCAGTTGAGCTGTTTCAAATCCTAAAAGATGATGCTGTGAAAGTGCTGCACTCAATATGCCAGCAAATTTGGAAAACTCAGAACTGGCCACAGCACTGGAAAAGGTCAGTTTTCATTCTAATTCCAAAGAAATGCAATGTCGAAGAATGTTCAAACTACCACACAATTGTACTCATCTCACACGCTAAAAAGTAATGCTCAAAATTCTCCAAGCCAGGCTCAACAATATGTGAACCATGAACTTCCAGATGTTCAAGTTGGATTTAGAAAACGCAAAGGAACCAGAGATCAAATTGCCAACATCAGTTGGATCACTGAAAAAGCAAGAGAGTTTCAGAAAAACATTTATTTCTGCTTTATTGACTATGTCAAAGCCTTTGACTGTGTGGATCACAACAAACTATGGAATATTCTTCAAGAGATGCGAATACCAGACCGCCTTACCTGCCTCTTGAGAAACCTGTATGCAGGTCAGGAAGCAACAGCTAGAACCGGACATGGAACAATGGACTGGTTCCAAATTGGGAAAGGAGTACATCAAGGCTGTATATTGTCACCCTGCTTATTTAACTTATATGCAGAGTACATCATGAGAAACACTGGGCTGGATGAAGCACAAGCTGGAATCAAGATTGCTGGGAGAAATGTCAATAACCTCAAATATGCAGATGACACCACCCTTATGGCAGAAAGTGAAGAGGAACTAAAACCCTCTTGATGAAAGTGAAAGAGGAGAGTGGAAAAACCTGGCTTAAAACCCAACATTTAAAAACTAAGATCATGGCATCTGGTCCCATCACTTTATGGCAAATAGATGGGGAAACAATGACAGTGACAGATTTTATTTTCTTGGGCTCCAAAATCACTGCAGATGGTGACTGCACCCATGAAATGAAAAGATGCTTGCTGCTTGGAAACAAAGCTATGACCAAAAGCAGAGATATTTCTCTGCTGACAAAGGTCCATCTAGTCAAAGCTAAGGTTTTTCCACTAGTCATGTATGGATGTGAAGAATAGGACTATAAAGTAAGCTGAGCACTGAAGAATTGATGCTTTTGAACTGTGGTGTTAGAGAAGACTCTTGACAGTCCCTTGGACTGTAAGATCAAACCAGTCAATCCTAAAGGAAATCAGTCCTGAATATTCATTAGAAGGACTGATGCTAAAGCCGAAACTCCAATAGTTTGGCCTCCTGATGCGAAGAACTGGCTCATTGGAAAAGACCCTGATGCTGGGAAAGATTGAAAGTGGGAGGAGAAGGGGATGACAGAGGATGAGATGGTTGGATGGCATCACTGACTCAATGGACATGAGTTTGAGAAAACTCTGGGAGTTTATGATGGACAGGAAGGCCTGGCGTGCTGTAGTCCATGGGGTCACAAAGAGATGGACACGACTGAGTGACTGAACTGACTGAGGCCTCCGACTTGTTAAATTTGGAGGGGCAGAGCAGCTCTTCATCATCAAGATGAACCACATACAAGATCACACTCAACCAAGTTCTAGAGGCCCAAGAAGATTTCAGGAGCAAATGGCTCTAAGTTTTGTGGCACCTGGTCTTGCTGCAAGGCCCACCTCTACCTGGACCCACATATATGGACAGGGGAGAAATGGCTCAGGACTGATTTACTAATGGTTATGCACAGTATACAGGCAAGAGCCATAAAAAAAGTTCATGCTGCATTAGAGTTCTTCACACTGTCACAATGAAGGACAAGTCGGAAGATAAATCTTCACAACAAGCAGAACTTTAAGAAGTACATCTATTTGTACATTTTACCTAGAGAGAAAGATCACCACAGTGAAGGTATATACATAGAGTCTAAGGGTTTCTTTTGATGATGAGCAAGTAGGAAGGAAAAAGATTGGATTGACAGGAGGTTTAGGGTAGAGGTACTTGTATGGACCTATTAAAATAGGTTCATGGGTGTGAGAATATTGTGCCCCACGCGAATGCTCAGCAAAGGGCTCTCACTACGGAGGAGACTCAGTAATCAAATGGGCAGGAAGATCAGGAGTGCAAATGTCAGCTGTCCTCTTCCCCAGGAATCACTATTTCTCAGTAGATTCAAAAGCAAAGATGGAGGTTATCCATGGGCTCAACCATGAGAACTTCTTACCAAGGCAGATCTGGCTACTACCACCACAAATGAACGCTTTAAAGGCCAGCAGCAGAAACCCATGCTGAGCCCTCCATACAGCTCCCAGCGTGGTGAATGGGGTGGAGTGATTATATCGAACCACTTTCATTGTGGACTTGGTAGCAATTTTTCTCACTAAAATGGATCTATGCTCTGCACATAGATTTTATCCCCCTGCTATATTCTATTAGCAAAACTTTCTGCGGACTTACTGAAAGTTAATTTCACCCACAGTAATGCATGCAGTACTGCTTCTGGTCAAGAATGCTGTAGGATTCCCACAGGATTCATTGGTTTTACCATAAACCAGGAGCAGCTGGCCTTGCAGAGCAGTGCGATAGTCTGCTGAAGGCTTGGTTACAGAGACAGGTGGAGGACACCTTACAAAGTGGGGGCACTAGCCTAGAGAAAATGGCGTATGCTCCAAATCGATAACCAGTATATGGCCTGTTTCATCCAATGACAGATCAGATGGGATCATCACTGTTGTTGTTCAGTCGTGTCTGACTCTTTGCAGTCCCATGGACAGCAGCATGCTAGGCTTTGCTGTCCTTCACCATCTCCCGGAGTTTGGTCAAACTCACGTCCATTGAGTCAGTGATGCCATCCAACCATCTCATCCTCTGTCATCCCCTTCTCCTCCCTCCTTCAATCTTTCCCAGCATCAAGGTCTTCTCCAATGAGTCAGCTCTTCACATCAGGTGGCCAAAATATCGGAGTTTCAGCATTAGCATCAGTCCTTCCAATGAATATTCAGGACTGATTTCTTTTAGGATTAACTGGTTTGATCTCCTTGCAATGCAAGGGACTGTCAAGAGTCTTTTCCAACACCACAGTTCAAAAGCATCAGTTCTTCCGCGCTCAGCTTTCTCTATGGGAAGCAGCAGAACCTCTCACACTACCCTTCCCCCCTCCTTACTGAGAGTACATTCAGTTTCAGTTCAGTTGCTCAGTCGTGTCTGACTCTTTGTAACCCCATGAATCGCAGCACGCCAGGCCTCCCTCTCCATCACCAGCTCCTGGAGTTCATCTAAACTCATGTCCATCGAGTCGGTGATGTCATCCAGCCATCTCATCCTCTGTCGTCCCCTTATCCTCCTGCCCCCAATCCCTCCCAGCATCAGGGTCTTTTCCAATATTTCGCATGAGGTGGCCAAAGTACTGGAGTTTCAGCTTCAGCATCATTCCTTCCAAAGAACACCAAGGACTGATCTCCTTCAGAATGGACTGGTTGGATCTCCTTGCAGTCCAAGGGACTCTCAAGAGTCTTCTCCAACACCACAGTTCAAAAGCCTCAATTCTTGGGCGCTCAGCTTTCTTTGCAGTCCAACTCTCACATCCATACATGACATCTGGAAAAACCATAGCCTTGACTTGATGGACCTTTATTGGCAAAGTACATTATGAAAGTTATAATTGTAATGTCATAATCAGTTGCTATGGGGGCTGTGGTCAACATTTATATTTTCTTGCTTGCATGGCAGTGTATATGTTCATGCAGTAACCTATTTCTTGCCCACCTCTCCTTTTCACCTGTTATATAGGCTGTATTGGTGGTAGTTATCTTTATAGTTTAGTACATGAATAACATGTATGTAGCTTTTACAACGGAGAAGGCAATGGCACCCCACTCCAGTCCTCTTGCCTGGAAAATCCCATGGACGGAGGAGCCTGGTGGGCTGCAGTCATGGGGTCGCTAAGAGTCGGGCACGACTGAGCAACTTCACTTTCACTTTTCACTTTCATGCATTGGAGAAGGAAATGGCAACCCACTCCAGTGTTCTTGCCTGGAGAATCCCAGGGACGGAGGAGCCTAGTGGGCTGCTGTCTATGGGGTCGCACAGAGTTGGACATGACTGAAGCGACTTAGCAGCAGCAGCAGCTTTTACAAAATCTATCAAATGTCCTCTTATTTATCTTATTTAAGTTAACTTCTAAGGATGAATCTGCATTTCCAGATGAATTTACACACTTTGCTGACTGATGAAAATCATACCACATTGCATGTTTCTCTTTTAAACTGGTTGTCCGAAACAGAGAGTTTTATAACCACCATTATAATGATCCATTCATTCAGGTTTCCAGACATTGCTTCCTTCCTTCCTTCTGAATTGTTTCTGATTAGTGCTTTTCATTTTATCTTTTCCTGCACTGGTTTCTACCCTTTTTTTTTTTTTTCATTTCAGTTTCTGTTTATAAATGAATGCTCCGTTAGCGAAGCCGTTCATGACTTCCCTTAGCAGCAGCTCAGCCTTAGAATGGCCTGCTCATTCCACCAGTGTTTCCTCAGTGCTTATCACGTGCAGACACAATAGTCCTACTCCCATCACTGTACACGGTCCCCACGTCCTCGACTATCCCCGCTGTTTTATGTCAGATGTTCACTGTCAGTTCCACGGGCAGCACTGGGGTGATGTGTGGCTCCTTGTATTCGGGCTGTCTCTCACAGTCTGTTCCTCACTGTTCGTCCCTCCCAAGCTCTAGGGTCTGTGTTTCACCAGTGGGCGCCTTTATACCCAAATCCACTCTTAGGTAAGATCTTACAATTTCTGGATGTTCAAATAATGTCTCTATTTACCATAGCTTAGCTTAACTGCAACCTTTTAGAAGCACCTGAACACCAGAACTACCTTACCCTGAGAGCTAATGACTTTCTTCCTTTTGAAATGCATAAAGACGCTGTGATCGTACAGTGGTTAGTACTCTGTGTAGTAAAATGAATGAAGATACGAAATACATAGAATTAGGACACAAACACTGCGATCTCTGGAGAGGTGTGTTCTCCGGTGGCAACAGTTAACAGGATGTTAGTCAATCTCTTGAGAGTTTGGTTAGTAAAAATAAATGGATTAGGCCGTACACAGTCTGAGGCTCTTTTCTCTTCTTCTATTCTTTAGGAATAATATCTGTCTAACATTGGTACAATTCCTCATGTGTAGGTTGCCTATCTTCCTCTTTTTTTTTTTTTCACTCTAAATTGACATTTCCACCTTCCTGCATTCTTGTCCATCCCAAGCACATATATTAATTCTTTAATTCTTTCAAGATTTCTATAAGTACCTACTATGTGCCAAACACAAACAGTTTAAGGATAAAGAGATGAATATGATGCTGTTTCTGGACTCTGGAAGTCTGCAGTTGTGGGGAGGCCAATGTGCAGACAATAATTGCAGCCTCATAATAAATGACAGGGCAGAGGCACCATAGAAGTCTAAAGATGTCCTTTCACCTGACCCACAAGCTGAGCGGTCCTTTAGGGACAGTGACCCTGTTTTATAAGGCAGCACGTGGTCATCAGTCCATCATGCTGGGGGAGTTGCTGAGCTTTTTTCACAACTGAAAGAACCAGCAGAACATCTCAGGCCACTGTAGGAGCAGGCAGTTTTGGAAAGTCATACTCATTTCCCTACAAACTCACGTGTTATAGGTAGTTGTGACCTGGGATAGTAAAATCTGTACTCCAAAATAGAATTTTAAGGGAGAAAACCCCACGTGTATCCAGTAGGCAGGGCACATACATTGTACAAAGTACTACAGAGCTCCTCTAGTAGTCCTGAATGCCCTGTGTGGTGCTCTAGAAACCCTCAGCCAGTGAAATGACATCAGTAAAGAATGGTAATTGGTCCCTAAAGAATTGCCTTGAGGAGGGTAACAGAGCAAACACACCACAGCGGCAGTAATCGAGCAAGGGAGGATATAATTATTTATAATATTCAGATCAAAAGATGTGGCTATTTTGGACATGCACAATGGGTTCAGATACAGAGTGTTACCTATGGATATTCTGAGAAGGTAATGTTTCTATACCCCTCAAGAGATTTACAAGAAATCTATTTATGTTCCCTACTTGACAGTCCTTTTCCTTGTATTGCTAACTAGCAACCAGCATGACTACTCAACCAAAACATTTCTACCAGCAAATACAGTCTTGTCTCTCAGTGGCACACATGACTGAGGGTGGGCTCACTCTGACATCCAGGCTGATGGTCCCCTTGGAAGAAAGAACCCAGTGTGTCGGCGAAGTATGCTTTTGGCTTGGTGTGTGTTGTGCAGCTTTTTAAGAATGTATCCACTTTTCTTAGTCCTCCCTTTAACAAAACAAAACCCACTGCTTTCTTTTCTATGTAGTCATTGCTTAATATTCACCCTATCCAAGCTCGCCATCTACAGGTCATATGGTTTACAATTGCTTTTAAGGTCTTGAGAAGATCCCCTGTGCGAATTCACATGCGCCTCCTTTGGGGGGAGTTTACTCTGCTTCTGCTACTATTTTGGGCACCTGATGCGAAGAACCGACTCATCTGAAAAGACCCTGATGCTGGGAAAGATTAAAGGCGGGAGGAGAAGGGGACGACAGAGGATGAGATGGTTGGATGGCATCACTGACTCAGTGGACACGGGTTGTAAACTCCGGGAGTTGGTGATAAACAGGGAGGCCTGGCGTGCTGCAGTCCATGGAGTCGCAAAGAGTCGGACACGACTGAGCGAGTGAACTGAACTAAACTGAACTCTGCTGTTGACTGACACCACAACTGATGGCTATCTATTGCATAACTACTATCTTGTTAGATGTTTTCCTGGACCCTTCTTTTACATTTGTCTACACTCAGGGATTTATTTGCAAAAGATAACAGTAAAGAAGAGCTATGAAATACAGGTTTTAGTATGCTTAAGTTTCTAAACTTAAGCTTCTCGGATGGCACTAGTGGTAAAGAATCTGCCCGCCAATGCAGGAGACAGAAGAGAAGCGGGTTCACTCCCTGTGTAGAGCCCCTGGGGTAGGAAATGGCAATTCACTCCAGTATTCTTGCCTGAAAAATCCCATGGACAGAGCAGCCTGGTAGGCTACAGCCCATGGGGTCGCAAAGAGTCGGACATGATTGAGCACGTGCTCACACATACACAAACTTAAAAAAATACAACCTCCCTTCCAGTTAATAGGAAAATAACACACTTTTCATTGATCCTTGTGTTACAAAGCACTAATTATCCTAACCACCCTTACCACTTACTAAACACTTGGTTGGTACCGTTGGCCTAGGAACTTACAGACATTATCTAATCTAATACTTAAAGCATATTTATAAGTATTTTTTATCTGCACTTTGTAGATGAGAAATCTGCAGCTCTAAGGCACTAAGCAGCTTAGTCAAGGACACAGAGCTAGTTAGTAAGTTGGAGAGTTGGTTCTTGACATTGGTCTCACATCAAAACTATGCTCTTGAAAAATACACCATACTGCTTCCAGTATTTCATTTTTCCTTGTTTCAAGCCTATGATGGTTGCCAATGAATTTTTCAACTACTCTTTTGCCTCCCAGGTTTCTATGTGTCCTCCAAGGCAGGGAGCAGGAAAGAATAACCTTTTTCTATGGTGTACTCTGCAACAGCCAAGAGTACAACCAGAAACTGTAAAGAAGTCTCTGTATCACCAAGTCACTCCAGTAGCATTCCAGAGTTCAGGGTAAAGCTGTGACTCACTGTTCTTCTTCCTCTACCTGGAGCTTAGGTTGGCAAGAGTGTCCTGATCATATCTGACACTCTCCATTGACTTTAAATAAAGTCGTGTTCACTCAACAATGCCTAAAGTCTGACCCTGTCTCCAAAAGGATCCTCAATTTGCAGTTTCTATCATGTTTTTCTTCAGAGGTTGCCTTTTAAGGAGATCAAGAAGCTTTATTTGTGGAGGTCTTTTTTTTTTATTTTTCTCAGTTGAATTTGAGTTTCTATTCATCCCCAAAAGGTGAGGTTCACTTGGACCAAGTGGAAACATGCCCACTGAAGTGGGAGATTCTTAGGTTTAATTTAGCTGCAAAGGAGCAGAACACACCCAAACTAACTTTAGCATAAAGGAAAAATTATTAGATGGACACAGGAATATCTCATGGACATAGGGCAGAAAATGAAAGTTCTCTTCATGTGGGACTGGGATCAGGAAATGGAAAGCTGTAGGAGGCAAAAGTAGTCTGTCTCTCTCTCACACACACACCCCACTGTCTGCTTTATTCATTCCACTAAGACCTACTGAAAGCCTGCTATGCCAGGCACCATGCTAGGTGCAAAGAGCACCGAGGTGAACAGAACAGACAGAGTCTGATTTCTTTCTCTCTGTAAACCATCCTTATCTGACTCACTCATCCTGGCTTTACCTGCCCTTCTGATTCAACCGCTTAATAGAAAATGACTCAGTCTCAGCATCCTTAGTTCAAAGATAAAGTCTTAGCGCAACACACAGCTCCTTACCTGTTGGCATCATCTGTCCTTCCCTGGTCCGATCAGTTAAAGAAACAATGACTCTGGTGGTGGGGTGGCCGGTGGGTGGGGGGAGTGTTGTATAGGACAATCTCAGCAGTCAGGGAAGAATAACAGAGCAAACTGTGAAAATGGGATGTTGGTAATGAGCATATGGCTGCTAAAGAAAAGATGATCACCTCTACTGCAAAGATTTTCAAACATAAAAGGGTGATGAAAGTTTCCATAAACTCGAGGGAAGGAAAGGAGAGCAACTCAGGAAGGCTGAAAACTCACCATGAGGTGTGGTAGGGTCTCCAGGCATATGGCCTATGCTGGAAACCAGTTTGAGCTGGAGTGGAAGGCTCCGTCCGAGTGAAGAATGAGTTACTCAAAAGCCCTGTAACTCTGCTTCGGGGAAGCCCGGGTGACTTTCCTTGCAAGGGGAGAGAAAGGGAGCAAGCGAATTAGAGCTCGTACAAAACAAGGCCTTCCTTGAAAAGTCTGAGCAACTCGTGGCAGCTTAGAAGTTCAAATTACCTAGGGTTGCTGAAATATTTGTGAACCTTGGAGGCGGTCAATCTCCAATTTTAAGAGTGACGGTGACACTACAGCAGAGGCTTGGAAAGCATCCTGAAAAACACGGGGAGTGGAGAGGCTGAAAGTCGAAATAGGCAATAACAAAATTTCTGTGACTGTTGCCTAAGCGTTTTAGTCACTAGGGCTAATATGGTCTTGGGAAACAGGAGTTACAATCATCAATGTAAAAAGTAACTCCCCTCTCAAGTCTGGGCTGCCACCTCACATGTCTCAAGTCAGTTCAGTTCAGTTCAGCCGCTCAGTCGTGTCCGACTCTTTGTGATCCCATGGACTGGAGCACGCCAGGCCTCCCTGTCCTTCACCAACTCCTGGAGCTTGCTCAAACTCATGTCCATCAAGTTGGTGATGCCATCCAACCATCTCATCCTCTGTCATCCCCTTCTGTCTCAAGTACCTCACCTCTATACGCTGACAAGATATTTCAGGTTAACTCCTTTCTTTCAAGAGAATCTTGAGAGGAAAAGGTATTTTATTTGTTCAGCTGCACATATCCAAGGAAGTGTTTAATTCTAATCCAGTTTACTAGCATACTCTAATTTACAGTTCAATTTACCATTTTGAGAGAGTGAAAGTCATACCTGATAAAAATCCTCTGATGAGTATAAAGTTCTTAAAACTTTCAAGGAAACTCAGTATGTGGCAAAAGGCTGCAGATGTAAAGAACTATAGTCTCTATACTCCTAACTTAGCAAGTTACAGACATTGCCTGAGGTCATTTGGATTTAGTTGGTGGTTATTTCATATATGAGGCCTAGATTCACTTCTCATGAGGTAAAGTTGTTAGAAATTTGTTTGTTATAAAACCAGGTAGACTACAAAGTCTTATTCTCATTAAGCCTCTGATTTTTTTTTTTTTTTATTCTCATCAGGTTTAAAATCTAGAATTGTTTTCTCAAGGGGTAAAGTGTTAGTTGCTCAGTCTTGTCTGACTCTTTGTGACCCCATGGACTGTAGCCCACCAGGCTCCTCTGTCTGTAGGATTCTCCAGGCAAGAATACTGGAGCGGGTTGCCAATTCCTTTTCCAGGTTTCTTCCCAGTCCAGGATTGAACCCGGGTCTCCTGCATTGCAGGCAGACTCTGGGTATGTTATGAATGCCTGACCAATCTCTCTTTTCTGGGCTATCTAGCAGGTTGTATTTACAGCAGCTGTGAGGAATGAGGTAATGTCTCCCTCTGGGCCAAAGAGGATTCCTCAAACTCAGTGTAACTTGGCTGCAACACAAACCCATCAACATCCACCTAGACTGCTTAGTATCACTCCTTTGACCTAGGAAGACATGAGGAACTGATGTCAACATGATGGTCATGCTCCTTGCTGTGCTCTGAGTAGTGAAGTCCTTTGTCTTTGACCCAGGAGTCTCACATCTTCAGTCAGCATCCATGGAGAAGTAGCAGGCTAACGTACTAACTCTAAGGGAAGTAAAACAAAATCCCAGACCCTCAGACTTCATCTTTTTTTTTTTTTGAATGATTAAAAAGCTGTATTATGTTAGATAGACAAATTCAAGTGCATAAAGAAATTTCCTTAAATTTAATAAAGATACTGAAAATGTTCTCTGCATTAAAAAAAATATTTACAGTCTCTCTCTCTTTTTTAAAACAGTTCTGTACATATAAATTTACAGAACAACCCCGTCAACTGTCTGCATCAGTAATCCTTGCTGGTGGGCTCACCATTTACAAGGAAGACATCATTCAACGCAAGCTGTCACAGAAACTGTCCTACCAGCCAGGACCTCTTAACTTGAAGGATCATTGCCAGGTCTCTTTTATCAAGATCACCAATCACTTGGAAGCCCTTAGCTACCACTAACAAAGACCTGTAAAATCAATGAACAGTCACTGGCTTCAGTGCAGTGTGACTAACTGCAATTACTGCCTAGTGGCCATGTCTACACCCTATGCTGCCTTCGATCCTTGAAGTCATCAGTGTAGTTGAGAACAGAAAGAAAACCCCTCCCCCTGGCTAATGACTGTGAAAAGCCCGTGTAAGACGATTGAGTTGAGGGTTAAGGATTCATCTTGCTAATGTCAAAAGTGACACTAACAAGATTCTTAGCCTCATCCACCAGATGAGGGTCCTCTGCGTCCAGGTCTCCAGGAGCAGGTTCCACCACCTTCACCAGACAAAGGATTGGAACCTCCTCCTCTCAAAGGCTTTCTGTCAGATTTTCGTTTCGGGATGACTGGTGAAGTAGAAGGCCCAGGACTGTCTTCTTCCTGAGGCTTTCTTGTATTTCCTTTATAACTTTTTCCTTCTTGCATGCTAGCCCACATTTCAATCTTCTGTCTCCTTTTTTGTTCTTCAAGCTGTCTTAATTTCTCTTTATGTTTTTCAACTTGTGCATTTAATTCTTCTTGCATTTTCAAACGAGCAGCTGCTAAAGCCTCCTGTCGTTTAACAACAATATCAGGTTCCAGGGCAGCGGCAGCTTGATCTAAGTGCCTCTGCCTCAAGGTCCTCAACCGGGTGGAAAGCTTCTGAAATACCACGTAGAGAAGGATGCAGCTGAAGACGATGTACCAGCCGTAAGTGGCCAGCAGGGAGCCCACTGTGACGTGAAGGAAACGCAGCCCCTCGGTCTTGAGGGCGGGCCGCGCGGATAGCTGATCGCCGTCCCGCTCCATGGCGACGCAGCCCCGGCCAGCCCCGCGACGCACACCAGACTTCACCTTGATTTCCAAGAATTTCATCACCCTTAAACAAGCCTCTTACAGAGTAGAATTGCCTAAAAATCTGTGTCAACTGAAATAGGATAAAGGCAAAAATGTCAACTTTATTCAGTGTATTTGTTTTTATACTTTCTGCAATCTACCAAATTTGTAGCCTGTGTATTACAAACTGCGCTCTTCAAAAGAAACAATTCTTAAAAATTAAGATCTGCGGTACTTTTCTTCCAACAATACAAACTAACCAAAATGTTCAGGGTTTCTGCTATGTGCCGTGGTTTGCAGTAGAGATAAAAAGGTGAATAAGACACAGCCCCATACTTTTAGGACTCTGGCTTTGATAGAGACACCAAGCACAAGGGTGTATCTCAAATACAAGACTGAGTATGATCGGATACAGCTGAATTCTAAGCAAAGAATGGGTGAAGAATAGGGAAGAGGAGGTTTAGTTCAGTTATTATTTATTCAGAGGGTAAAACAAGAGTCAAACATTGAAGGATGGCAACTCCAACAAGTGGGAGAATGACGGGGAGGGAGGGTGTGGGAAACAAGGGAAATGGTGTGAGGAGGTGCACTGCACACAGATAGTGCGGGATAGGGACACAGCAAGACAAAGGGCAAAACGATTTTGCAGATCCCAACTGGAGTCAGCAGGTGGTTCAGGGTGGTTCAGGGTGCCTGGACGCCGCTGAGAGACGTAAGTTCAGACGAGTTCTGTTTGAAGTGCCCATGAAAGCTTGCAGAGAAACCGTGCTCTCTGCAAGAGGTGGGAAATGTGAGTTAAACTCAGGAGAGAGATTAGAACAGGAGATACATTTGGGAATAAGGGGCAATACTTGAAGCCATTATACCAGAATAAAGGAGGCAAACAGTAGCCTGCAAAAGAAGTAGCCGGCCAGGTGTGAGAACCAGGAGACTGTGGAGGAGTGATACTGTGTGACAAGTTCTGCAGGAAGCCCCAGGGAGTGACTCAGTTCAGTTCAGTTCAGTTCTCACGCGACCCCATGAATAGCAGCACGCCAGGCCTCCTTGTTCATCACCAGCTCCTGGAGTTTACCCAAACTCATGTCCATCGAGTTGGTGATGCCATCCAGCCGTCTCATCCTCTGTCGTCCCCTTCTCCTCCTGCCCCCAATCCCTCCTAGCATCAGGGTCTTTTCCAATGAGTCAACTCTTAGTATGAGGTGGCCAAAGTATTGGAGTTTCAGCCTCAGCATCAGTCCTTCCAATGAATACCCAGGACTGATCTCCTTTAGGATGGAGTGGTTGGATTGCCTTGCACTCCAAGGGACTCTCAAGAGTCTTCTCCAACACCACAGGTCAAAAGCATCAGTTCTTCGGCACTCAGCTTTCTTCACAGTCCAACTCTCACATCCATACATGACCACTGGAAAAATCATAGCCTTGACTAGATGGACCTTTGTTGACAAAGTAATGTCTCTGCTTTTGAATATGCTGTCTAGGTTGGTGATAACTTTCCTTTCAAGGAGTAAGCGTCTTTTAATTTCATGGCTGCAATCACCATCTGCAGTGATTTTGAAGCCCCCCAAAATGAAGACTGATACTGTTTCCACTGTTTTCCCATCTATTTCCCATGAAGAAAAAGAGGCAGCTAGATTGGGTGATTGAGAAGTTCCCCTTGTTTCTGTAAATAGAGGTTACAGAAGAGGACAGAAGTTGATGGATGAGTGTCAAACAAGGAAGTGAAAGGGATGAACGTAGACTTAAATGTACACTACTATTTTGAGAAGTGCGGCTGTTAAAAGAAGGGAAAAGAGAGAATATAGTCTCAAAGGAAATGAATATTTCATAACGAATCATTCAATTTGAATATGTGTATAGGCTAAGGAGAAGATGTCAAAAGGCAAAATTTTTAAAAAAGAGAAATGAAAGAAAGAGACAAGGAATAATGAATCAAGTCACAAAGTAGGTAAAAAGATGTCCCTTTAACATAGAGGGGGTAGGCTTGAATACAAGGTAGAATATCGTTTTTCTGAGGCAGAATGGAAGGAGAAACAAATGGCTAATGATTCAGAGAAAATCTGAGCATTCTCCATGTATAATCCGGTAACCTATCAGTTAGATACAAGGAAATTTGGCAGGCGTAAATTCAGCTTGGAAAGAGAGAACCTGGATTGAAACAAGTGCTGTGGAGAATTGAAAAGACAATTAAGGATGAAGAAAAGAATCGACAAGCATCTCTCAGAGCTCAGCTATGGTTCATCATAATGGATCCCATCAGAGTCAGCTGGGGCACTGTATTAGCTCTGGCCTAGAGAGCTGAGCAAACCCGGGTCTGGGAATTGTATACAATGGAGGTCAAAGAGACAAAACAGAAGTCTATGGTGCTTGTAGACTTTTAGATACATTTAACCAAGGGGTCTAGACTCACAGGGGAGCTAGAGAGCCTAGTAGCGGACTCACAGCCCGGGAAAACCACCAATGAAGACGAATGAAAAAGAAGAGGGGGGATTATGTTCACACACCTGTTTTTCAGGTTTGATAGGGATCTGTAGTTTAGAGTGGATCCAGAGAGGACAGAGTGTCCGCGGCAGCTCAGGCTAGCCTCATGACTGGTGGAGCTGACTGAGGTGGTCAGCGAGGCTCGGGGCATTTTACAACACTTCAAATTGGCAAAGTGTTTTATGGCTGCTTATCAACTACCCAAATACTCTTCTGCACTGTTGTTTCACACATCCGTAAATTTCACCTTATCCACTCTATGTATTGTTAAAACACAAGGATAATATAAATGGGTGTTAAGAACTTCAGAGAAGTTTTTCTTGAGTCCTTTTAAAAATTTTATTTACTTTCCAATTTGTGGGTTGAGCCCAAACTAATTTATTTATGGCCCCGTGGTAGACTGCTTTCCATTTTTTCTCTCACCTATAACTAATGAATTAATTGTGAGGTTTTGTTTAAAGTCTATCCTCCCCACTATATTATACTCTTCAACAGGTCAGGGAATATGTCTGTTCTCTTCCATCCTATAGCCTGGAATATTGAACACCTAAAACAGTTCCTAGCACATCAGGGTATTCAAAAAATACTTGCTGACGTGTGATTGCCAAGGGGAAGGAGGTGTGTTGGAGGGATGGAGTGGGATTCTGGGGTTAGCTGATGCAAACTATTACATTTAGATGGACAGATGACAAGGACCTACTGTATGGCATAGAGAACTACATTCAATATCTTGTGATAAACCATAATAGAAAAGCATATATGTTTTAAAAAAAAAGAATGGATATATATCTGGATATATATGTATAACTGAATCACTTTGCTGTACAGCAGAAATGAACACAACATTGTAAATCAACTCTAGTTCAATTTAAAAGTTGTGGTTGTTAAATGTTTTTAAAAGAAGATACTGGCTAAATACAGGCAGCCTCTGTTAGTTGATTAATGCTTCTCACTGCTTACTGCATATGTGGCAAACTGGAAATGTTTCTTTTCATTTCACGAATATCTGTAATGTTCAAAGAGGATAAGATGCCTTTTATTGTCTCTATAAACTGTTACATTCTCTGCATACACTGTTGAAATGACAAGAAACAACATGCTTGCTTTTAACTCATCCTCCAATCTCTTCCTTTCAAACTGATGTAAAATTTTCAGAGTATTTCTCAGTGTTAATCCTCATCAGTTTTAATAGAAATTTCCATAAATTTCTCACCACGTTGCATTATGAGATCATCTTCAGACTTTCTGAAATTTCTGTAGCAATGTTTATGTCATAGTCTGTAGCTCAGAAAATAAGCCAGTTAATTAGGATGTTAGCCAGAAGGAACGTATCCATTCATTCAAATCGTGGTCTTAACTGTCTGTAATTGAAGAATCTGTAAATATTCTTCTTTATAGTGCCTCACTGCTGCCCTCTTCTGGTGGCACATAACAGCTTAGGCTGCTGCTGCTGCTGCTAAGTCGCTTCAGTCGTGTCCGACTCTGTGCGACCTCAGAGACGGCAGCCCACCAGGCTCCCCCATCCCTGGGATTCTCCAGGCAAGAACACTGGAGTGGGTTGCCATTTCCTTCTGCAACGCATGAAAGTGGAAACTGAAAGTGAGGTCGCTCAGTCGTGTCCGACTCCTAGCGAGCCCATGGACTGCAGGAACACTGGAGTGGGTTGCTATTTCCTTCTCCAATACATGAAAGTGGAAACTGAAAGTGAAGTCGCTCAGTCATGTCCGACTCCTAGCGACCCCATGGACTGCAGCCCACCAGGCTCCTCCGTCCATGGGATTCTCCAGGCAAGAGCACTGGAGTGGGCTGCCATTGCCAGATAACTATTAATAGATGTTCATTTTTACTTGGGCTTCCCTGGGGTCTCAGGGGTAAAGAATCCACCTGCAATGCAGGAGACACAGGTGCAGTTCCTGGGTCGGGAAGATCCCCTGGAGAAGGAATGCCCGGGAAATCCCATGGACAGAGGTACAGTCAGTGGGATTGCAAAGAGTTGGACATGACTTAGTGACTGAGCATGCACGCATATTTTCACTTATGAATGAAAACAAATATGGCACTCCATAAAACAAAAAAGTTATAAATAAATTACAAGACTTAGTCACGGTGTAAGAAACTGGAAAACTTTTTTTTTTTTTTGGAAAACTTTTTTGAAACATTAAAATAGTGACACATACCATTTACCTAACCAACAATCTTTTTTAAACTTTTTCAGTAAAAATCCATTAATTGTTTTGAATTTCAATATAGAAAAAGTAATCCATAGTTTCATCTCTATGATATTCCACTGTAACTACAATAAAGTTTACACTTGGGCTATGGAGAAAGAGTTTGCTAACAAGGGCTTCCCTTGTGGCTCAGCTGGTAAAGAATCCCCCTGCCATGCAGGAGACCTGGGTTCGATCCCTGGGTTGGGAAGATCCCCTGGAGAAGGGAAAGGCTACACACTCCAGTATTCTGGCCTGGAGGATTCCATGGACTGTATAGTCCATGGGGTCGCAAAGAATCGGACACGACTGAGAGACTTTCATTCACTCACTAGCATTGCAAGGCATGTTTAAATGGCTTGAGAGGAAAAAAAAAGATCTATTAAACTATTAGGGTATTTTAGAGTGACTAAATATATGAAAGAAATACTGATAATTAAAGGAGTATTATCTGTTTATGAAATGCTCCAGAAGTCCTTCACTAGCAAATAATGTAGTGGTTCTGAACATACACATGAACTCAAGCCTTTGTTCCTGCTCTTGTCTCGACCCCTACCTTATTCTCACTACACATCCTACAGTCGGCGAAGACTGACAAACTTCTCATAAAAGTGGTCTCCACTCTGTCTCTCCTGTTGCTGCTGGTACAGGTCTTCTCCAGTTCATACTGTCACCCTCTACACCGGTTTTCCTGCTATCTGTCCCTCTCTGTTTCCACACTCAACCCTTCATGGACAGCCAGATAGCTTCTTAAAAACAGAACAGTGTCACCTCTACTTAAAAATGTTGGCTTTCTGTTGCCTGTGGGCTGAAGTCAAGGCCTCTGGTCTTGGCATGGAGAGTCCAACCTGCCTTGCTCGGCTCTGCAAGCAATGTAACGTAGTTTCTGCCCTTGAGCGTCCTGGAGTAGCATCCCACAGCACTCTGCTGTTTTTGACTCTGTGGCAGAGCTTGGTCCAAGGCTGTTATACATCGGTTACTTAATCGTCTCCCAAGAGACTGTGAGTCCTGAGAGTGCCCAGTGTCTCCCTGGCTCTCCTTTGAATCTCCAGCACGCAGCTGAGCTTGCTCCGTGACTAACACACAGGGGAAGCTCAGTGCAGGTTTGTGAATAGATGAATGAATGAACAAAGGCTGTTCTCCCCATCTTTAAGGAATTCTTCTTCAGTTTTTGAGTTTCATAGTGCCACCTCTCTAAAACCTTTCTTGACTCTTACCTAGCGTAAGTAATTGCAGTCACAGTTTTTTTTCTGTTCATATAAATTAGTTGTGCTTCCCTGGTGGCTCAGAGGTTAAAGCGTCTGCCTCCAATGCAGGAGACCCAGGTTCGATCCCTGGGTTGGGAAGATCCCCTGGAGAAGGAAATGGCAATCCACTCCAGTATTCTTGCCTGGAGAATCCCATGGACTTCTCCGTCCATGGGGTCGCAAAGAGTGGAAAAGGCTGAGCGACTTCACCTCTCTGTTGTATATACTCCAGCCTCCTTTCAGGTCATGCTCACTGAAAGGCAGCCTGGGAGAGTGAAAAGGGCATGAGCTGAAGGTAGACAACCCTGAGCTTGTATTATAGTCCTGCCACTCACTCTTCCTGTCACCTTCGATAGGTAAGTCAGCTTATTTTTAATTTTTAAAAATTGAAGTATAGTTGATTTACAATATTGTGCCAATTTCTGCTATTTAGTAAAGTGAGTTAAGCACATATATTCTTTTTTTCATATTCTTTTCCATTATGGTTTATCACAAGGTATTAAACACAGTTCCCTGTGCTATCCCGTAGGACCTTATTGTTACATTCTTCTATTTATTTATCTATTGGCTGTGTCACATGGCTTGCAGGGGACCTTACCTTCCTGGCCAGGGATTGAACCTGTGCCCTCATCAGTGAAAGCAGAGTCCTAACCACTGGACTGCCAGCGAATGCCCCAATTATTCTATTTTATCTGCTTTTCTAAAATGAACATTCCCCCTCCCTGTCTACATGAGGCTAACACCACCTCCCCATAGGTTTAATGCAAAGCTTAAAAGAGGAAGTGAGGAACTTTCCTGGCAGTCCAGTGGTTCAGGCTCTGTGTTTCCACCGCAGGGAGCGCAGTTTCTGTCCCTGGTTGGGGGACTAAGATCCTGCACTGCTTATGACACATTCGAGATTTTCATGAAGTTTTAGTATTTATTCCCTTTCCCTGAGGGTGAAAGTGAAAGTCACTCAGTCGTGTCACTTCCCTCTGTGACCTCATGGAGTCCCTGGATTTCTCCAGACCATACCTAATTTAAATCTAGGTTTCCAGGGCTTCAAAAACTACAGAGACTCAGTAATGTTTCCTGA
Source organism: Capricornis sumatraensis (assembly GCF_032405125.1). NCBI lineage: Eukaryota > Metazoa > Chordata > Mammalia > Artiodactyla > Bovidae > Capricornis > Capricornis sumatraensis. The sequence continues at coordinate 15,979,272 of NC_091075.1, forward strand.
GTAAATAAATGAATTTCAGAGCTGTATTTGGTCAAAAGTGATATAAATACATATTTTAACCGGCTTTTAAACTAATACAATTGCTTGTCATGCCTTCCTACTCACTTAGTGTAAATATTACATCTTAATACTCTGACATGGCTCAAATAAAAATTTTCTCATTTTTATGATTATAGGATCCAAAGTATATAGAGGTCAGACAATCTGAAGCATAAAGATTTTCTAATCTTTTGGGTATACTTCCATTTGTTTGTTTTCTTTCATTTAGTCATTGTAAAGTATGTCTATGAAGTATTTCAATAAAGTGAACTAATGTTTATATTTTAATGGAATACCTATATTATAATGTTAAGTAAGAAAAAATAGAATATAAATTAGTTCATACAGCATGATAGCAATTATATTTTAAAAAGTCACTGAGGATCAATGATTTTTTTTTCCAGAAATAGCAAAAATCCACCCTAAAATTAACATAAAATCTCAAGGGACCCTAAATAATCAAAACAATCTTTAAAAAGAAGAATAAAACTGGGGGGCTGCCATTTTTAGAAAAACTGGACTACATCAAAATTAAAAAACGTTTGTGCATCTAAGGACACAGTGAACAGAGTGAAAAGGAAACCCACGGAATGGGGCAGGTATTTGCAAATCAAGTAGCTGATAAGGAGTTTATATCCAGACTATACAAGGAATTCTTACTACCCAACAACACAAACAACCCAATTGAAAAATTAGTTAAGGGACTTCAACATTTCTCCGAAGAAGATATACAAATGGCCAACAGGCATAGGAAAAGATAAGCTCAATAAGCATAGGAAAAGATAAGCTCCCTGTTACTAACCATTAAAGAAATGAATAAGCTCATCATTACTAACCATTAAGGAATGAACATTAAAATTGAAATGAGATGCTGCCTCACACCCATTAGAATGGCTACTATGAAAAAAAAAACACAGGAACAGAAAAAGTGTTGGCCACAATGTGGAGAAGTTGGAACCCTAGCACACTGTTGGTGGGAATACAAAATGGTACAGCTGCTATGGAAAACAGCATGATGGTTCTTCAAAAAATTAAAACATAGAAAAATTGTCTGATCCAGCAACTCCACTTCCAAGTACATACCCAAAATAACTGAAAGCAGCGACTTGAAGAGATATCTGTGTACCATGTTAATAACAGCACTATTCACAATAGCCAGAAAAGATGGAAGCAACCTATATGTCCATTGACAGATAAATGGATACGAGAAATGTGGTATACACATAGATGGAATACTCTTCAGCCTTAAAAGGGAAATTTAGACATCTGCTACAATAAGGATAAACCTGAGAACATCATACTAAGTGAAGTAAGTCACGAGAGAACAAATACTGCATGATTCTACTCACACAAGGTACCTAGAGTTGTCAGATTCATAGAGACAGGAAGTAGAATGATGGTTTCCAGGGCTGGGTGGAGGGGAGAATGAAAAGTGATTGTTTGACTGTACAAGGTGAAAAGAATTCAGTGGATGGATGGGAATGATGGTAGCACAAAATACCACTTAAATGTGTACATTAAAAATAGTTATAAAAGTAAACTTGATGTGCATTTTACCACAATTCATGCAAACAATTTAAAAATAGTCAGGAGGCCAGGAGCCCAACCTGGCTCTCTGTGATGACCCAGAGGGGTGGGGTGGGCAGAAGTGCGGGAGGCTAAGGAGAGAAGGGGTATACATATAATTTTGACTGATTCGCACTGCTGTACAAAATTGTAAAGCAATTTTCCACCAATTAAAAAATAAGGGAAACATAAAAAGTTAATCAGAAGGAAATACACCAAAATATTGAGCTTTTGCTTCTAAAGTCATACTTTTTGATTATTTCCTCTTTTCATATTTTCTACAGTAACTATACAGAGTTATAGCATTAGGAAAAAAGGAATTCAAAAGTTTCAGATGAAAACTTACCCCAAATCTGTGTTTATTAGATTTCAATCCATTTCTGATTTAGAAGAACCTCCTAGTTAAAAAAAAAAAAAAAATTAAACGCAGAGGCCTTTGAATAAACACAGTAAGAAATAGTCTCTAAGTTTTTATTTCCTGCATTGTGTCACAGGCATTGTTGCATGCTTGCTATCTGAAACATCCGGATAAGAGAACAGAGGACACTCATGTTCCTTTGTCCCCCAAAAGAGTGGAGGAGTTACAACTGGTCATCACTCCTCCTCACTTTCGATTACACAGGAAGACAGTTATTACTTCAACCAGACTTTTGTTCCATCACGCTACTGAAAATGCCTTGATCAACATCATTGATAGACTCTACATACCTGAATCCAGCAGTCCGTTCTCATTCCTCATCTTAGTCAACACACCAACAGCTTGTGACGCAGACCCTGCCTCCTCTCCACCCTCCAGGACACCGCGGTCTTTTGTCTGTTCTCCAACATTATGGGTCACTCCTTCATGGCCTTTGGACTGGTTCTCTTCCTCTCCTAAATCCCATCCTGCTGGAATGTGCAAAGGCTCAGCCTCTGGCCCTCCTGCTTTCTCCATCTAAATCCACTCCTTGGTGATTTCATTTAGTTTATGGTTTTAAATCACATGTGCTACCCTGGTGGCTCAGATGGAAAAGAATCTGCCTGCAATGCAGGAGACATGGGTTCGATCCCCGGGTGGGGAAGATCCCCTGGAGAAGGGAATGCCTACCCACTCCAGTATCCTTGCCTGGAGAATTCCATGGACAGAGGAGCCTGGTGGGCTACAGTCCATGAGGTCACAAAGAGTTGGACACGACTGAGTGACTAATACTTTAAATAACATGTATTGGTTGAAAATCATCTATTTCCTCTCTCCCATTCAAACTTCTCTCTTGAACTTTACAGAAGCATATTTTCAACTGTTTGATTATGTGCACTTGGATATTCAATAGCATCACATTTTCAAAAATGTCCACATTGAAATCCTGATCTGCCTCAGCTAATGACTCCACCTTTCCAGGTGAGTGAAATGAAAGGCCAGCTCTTAGAAGAACTGTGTTCAGAAGAGGCTGAGTGGAAGCAGATGGAGTGATTGGAAGGGATACATCTTTGGAGAAAATTTGGCCAGGGGAACTCCTTGGTTCCCTCATGTCCACTGAGTCTTTTACTTTGTATGTGTGCAGCTTCAGTCTAAGAAGTTTTTTCTCTGACAACTGTGACTTGCGGGAATTATGGTATTAAGATGCTGTGGAACTTCTGAAATCTGTTGCATAATAAGCTTTTCTTTCACACTAACTTCCCTTTTCACATATGGTGGCTACTAGCTTGCAAATGAGTTATTACCAGCCTACCAGATGCTTCCCAGAAGCCATGATCAAGTATTTAAATCATAAATGATTTTAAGGTTGTACCACTGTTATTTCTGGTATATTTTTTAAGACTCTAGAATTTTGAAACATGTTATTATTGTGAGAGCAAAACAGTGTTATTGTAGAAAATTTGGAGAAAAAATATGGTAAAAAAGAAAAGAAGAATTACCCATGGTTGCACTAAGAAATAAACATTATAGTTTGATAGCATTATTTCTATGCATAGTTATAATATTTATGATGAAGTTTTAAAAAGTGTAGGCTCTCAAAATTTAAGTATTCTTTGACCATAATCAAGCAGTCTGATATTTGTCTCTCAACTGTGATGCCTAGATACACTCAGAAGTGATTTAACAAAACACTGTGACTCAGTACATATTTTGGTGGTTCTTTCACTCACGCTGCTGCTGCTGCTGCTAAATTGCTTTAGTTGTGTCCAACTCTGTGCGACCCCACAGATGGCAGGCAGCCTACCAGGCTCCCCCATCCCTGGGATTCTCCAGGCACTGAAGTGGCTAGCCATTTCCTTCTCCAATGCATGAAAGTTAAAAGTGAAAGTGAAGTCGCTCAATTGTGTCCAACTCTTAGTGACCCCATGGGCTGCTCCGCCCATGGGATTTTCCAGGCAAGGGTACTGGAGTGGGTCGCCGTTGCCTTCCTCTCTTTCACTCGTATCCTATGGTTAACTTTGGGGCAGTTTCTGCGTGTGTTATCTCTTGTTTCTCTGTCAGCCTTACTTCAGAACTAGACTTCCTCACCACTTCGCCCGCCCCCACATCCCACCTAACACAGAAAACTAATCCCAACCCTCAGTACTAACTTAACGTTTATCAAAGTGTTCCTAAGAGAAGATCTCTCCTACTGCGTATGTGGCAGGCACGGTACTCTTAATAGCAGGATGCAGGAGCCTGGGGTAAGGCCAGAACCTCCTTTGGGGTTATTTGTTCAAGTCAGGAAGGCAAGTGAAGGACAGACATAGTTGCAGGTACTGGGGAAAGTCTGGTTTGGCATGCATGTCATCTTACTCAGAAGGGATATTAAGAGACAATTGGCAGAGTTCTAGTAAATGGTTGGAATTCGAGGTAGAGGAAGTGTATTGCATGAGGCAGAGTAATGGAGAGATGTTAACAGCATAGCAAGGAGGTGGAAATAATAATTATTACCATTTATTAAGTAAATATGATGAATAATAGTACCCATCTCACAAACTGTAGTGAGTATTAGATAAAATAAATGTATATAAGCTTTGTAGCAATAAGACTGACATACAGTAGTCTCCTCGTATACACAGGAAATTGTTTCTAAGACACCCCAGTGGATGCCTGAAACCATGGATAGAACTAATGGGATAAAATTTATATTTTAAAGGAAGACAAGAAAACTTAAGCAGAATATTCTCTCTCCATTTGGGCCTTCTCCCTCCCCGTTTAGTGTGCAATGTTCGTCTGCATTATATAAAGGCTCTCCTGTCCATGGGATTCTCAGGACTCTCCAGGCAAGAATGGGTTGTCATGCCCTCCTCCAGGGGATCTCCCCACCCCAGGGATCGAATCTGCATCTCTTTTGTCTCCTGCATTGCCAGGCAGGCTCTTTATCACTAGAGCCACCTGGGAAGCCAGACCTCAAAGGTGGGAATGCAAAGATCAAGTTTTTCCTTTTTTCAGTGCTAACAATGTTTTCTTCTTAACTTTATTGTTAATTGAATTTTAGTTGACAGTATCAAACCCTATATATACCTTACATACATATCTCTGACAAAGTTTAATTTACAAATTGGGCACAACAGAAGAATAGCAATAACTAATAATAAAAGAGAACAATTGTAACAATATACTGTAACTGAAGGTACATGAACGTGGTCTCTCTCTCTCTCTTTCTCTCTCAAAATAACTTTTTGCATAAATTTAATGCCTTTCTGGGCTTCCCTGGTGGTTCAGGGGGTAAAGCATCTGCCTGCAATGCGGGAGACCTGGGTTTGATCCCTGGGTCGGGAAGATCCCCTGGAGAAGGAAATGGCAACCCACTCCAGTATTCTTGCCTGGAGAATCCCACGGGTGGAGGAGCCTGGAGGGCTACAGGCCACGGGGTCGCAAAGAGTCGGACACGACTGAGTGACTTCACTCACTCACAATGCCTTTCTATTTTAACTACACATTAATCACAAACTATGGCCAAAACATTTGCAATTTGAGGTGTGGTAGCCAAACTAGCACAAATTTTATTTTCATTCTTCACAACTTCATGAAAAGAAGGCTTGTCCTTACAGCAGATCTTAGCAAATTCAGCATACGATTTTTTTCCTTTCCTTATTAAGTCAAGAACTTTCATCTTTCCACTTAGAGGAAGCACTTTATGGCTTCTCTTTGGCATACCCGAATTGCCAGTGTCACTACTCTGGCTCGTTAGGGCCATTATGAAGTAAAATAAGGCTGACTTACTGCTGGGACAGTGTATTGGATAACCAAGACGGCCGCTAGGTGACTGACAGGGGGGCGACGCTCCACACTCAAATCAGGAGATTCACACCCGGGCCAGACAGGCCCGGGCCAGACAGCGCAGGATTTCATCACGCTACTCAAAAGGGAAGGTAATTTAATATTTTAGGGGCATCCTGGTGGTGCCAAAGGTAAAGAACTGGCTTGCCAGTGCAGGAGACATAAGAGACGTGTGTTCCATCCCTGGGTTGGGAAGATTCCCTGGAGGAGATCACGGCAACTCGTTCTAGTGTTCTTGCCTGAAGAATATGGACAGAGGAGCCTGGGGGGTACAGTCCATAGAGTTGCAAAGAGGTGACCGAAGCAACTTAGCAAGCGCCTGGTGGCTCGGTGGTAAAGCATCCGTTGCAGGAGGCACACGTTTGATCCCTTCCCTCTGAGAAAATTCCACGTGCTGAGGAGCAGCTAAGCCCAGGCACCACAACTGTTGAGCGTGTGTTCCAGAGCCCAGGAGCTCCAAATACTGAGCTCACGAGCTGCAGCTACTGAAACCCACACTCCTAGAGCCGGTGCAAGACACTGCTGTGAAAAGAGTAGCTCCCGCACCCCCAGCAACTAGAGAAAAGCCCGCTCAGCAAGGAAGACCCAGCACAGACAAAAAGTTTTCTTTTTAGATTAAAAAGAATTAAAAAAAAAATAATTTAGGAATTTCTGAGTTTTTTTCATTTAATGTTTCTGGATCAAGAGTAACTAAAACCATGAAAAGCAAAACCACAGATAAGGTGGGGGGGGGGACTACTGCACAGAATATACTTAATAAATGTGCATTAATAAATAATGAATGTGTGCATACTCAGTCATGTCCAACTCTTTTGCGACTCCCGTGGACTGTAAGCCCACCAGGCTTCTCTGTCCATGGGATCTTCCAGGCAAGAATACTGGAGTGGGTTGTCATTTGCTTCTCCAGGGGCTCTTCCTGACCCAGGGACTGAAACTGTGTCTCCTGCATCTCCTGCACTGTAGATGGATTCTTTATCCCTGAGCCATCCGGGAAGCCTGAATAATAAACATTTATAGTATTACTTAGAGGGGCTTCCCTGGTGGCCCAGCGGTGAAGAATCCACCTGAAATGCAGGAGATTCAGGAGACACTGTATATACTGTATATACATTCAAATCCTGGGCTGGGAAGATCCCCTGGAGGCGGGCATGGCATCCCACTGCAGTATTCTTGCCTGGAGAATCCCATGGACTGAGGAGCCTGGCGGGCTACAGTTCATGGAGTTGCAAAGGGTCGGATGCGCCTGAAGCGACTTAGCAGCAGCAGCAGCATCTTAATTCAGCAGTGGTGACCAGACTGAATGTCATTTATAGCGAGTGGGAGACACGTTTGCTTGGTTTATCAGACCTTTAGATACTACCTGCTTGTGAATTCCTGAACTCTGGGATCTGTTCACCTCATGTTGAATCCCAGCCACACAGTAAGTCCCCTGCTCCCAGTCGCTTTCCATTCATCACATATTAGGAGATCTGGTTCTAATTCTGGCTGGGTCACAAATGAGTTGTGTGAATTTAGGCAAGTCACCTTTCCCTGCTAGACCTCAATTTCCTCACCTTGAAAATTGGGGGAGTTTTAGAGATTGTCATGCTAGATGAAGTAAGTTAGACAGAGAAAGATAAAAATCGTATGACATTACTTATATGTGATATCTAAAAAAAATGATACAAAAGTACTTATTTACAAAACAGAAACAGACTCACAGACTTCCAAAACAAACTTAAAGTTACCAAAGGGGAAAGGTGGAGTGCTGGGGGATAAATTAGGAGATTGGGATTAACATATATACACTAGTATATATAAAGCAGATAATCAACAGAGACCCCTGTATAGCACAAGGAACTCTACTGAACACTCTGTAATGACCTAGGTGGGAAAAGAATCTGAAAAAGAATATACATATATACGTATAATGGAATCAGTTTGCTGTGGACCTGAGACTAAGGCAACATTGTAAATTATACTCTAGTATAAAACAATTTTATGTATTCTTTTAAAAAATTTATTTAAACATAAAATATAAAAAAGAATGTTAGGAAAAGAAAAAATTTGGAATTAGGAGGGTTGAGAAGGAAATGGCAACCCACTCCAGTATTCTTGCCTGGAGAATCCCAGGGGCGGGGGAGCCTGGTGGGCTGCCGTCTATGGGGTCGCACAGAGCTGCACACGACTGAAGCGACTTAGCAGCAGCAGCAGACTCTAAAGTCCTTTCCAACTCTGTGATTCCACAATACTATTTCACATCTCTCAAAACTGAGCAGCAAGTAACAGGATCAGTGTCAGCCTGGACTGCTAGCATAGCAGCTGCATGTTTTCCATGGGACTTAGAATTATTTCCTCCTAAGAATGAATCCCTTAAAATTGCCAGTATGACTATTTTAATGGTCACTGGCACATACCATGATATGTTAATGGCCCTGGACCTACAAGACGCTTATCACGTCCTCCCTAACTGCTACCCTCCAGCCCCAACCCCACCCCAATTTCAGAGTTCATGGTGTCTCAGTGAAACAGGCAGAATGGAGCCATAATACTTACTCTGGGTAATTCATCCTTTTTATGATTCTTATTTCAAAAACTATTAGCTAGATTCTGCATCTCTTCAATTTTATGGCAAGTGGTAAGGGCTGTAGATCTGATAAAAGTTTGATAAAGCATTTCTTTATCTATCTATATTTTGTACATCTATAATTAGGCAATTCAACAGATCATGTTAACATTGAAATCTGTCACCAAGGACCAGTGAAGTTCAAAGATACTTCACTGGTTCAGAAAATATCGACTTCTCAAATATGTTAGGGCAGTATTTCCAAAACTTTAGCCATTTACATACCACCTTCACAATCTTTACTATATCTGCATATTACCTGTAATAGTTTTTATTTAATCATTTCCTTAAAATCAATGGTAAATTTATTTTTACTTAGCATCTTCCTGAGCAATAAAATCCATGAAATTATAGATTTTAAAAGCTAGTTGCATTTTCAATGTACCTTGAACTAAGCACAACTCAAATTTTCAAAGTTGGGATATGTGTCACCTAAAATTGGTAGTTTGTATACCATATTTTGGGCAAGTTAAATGAATATGTAACTGATATTTTAGCTGCGATCATCTCTTTCTGTTCTTCAGCCAAAGAGGAATGACAGCATCAGATAATATTCTTACTTTTAAATCTGTCCCATAGAACTCTAGAAACAAAGGACATCACAATATCTTTGTTGTGATTTGCAAAGCAACGTTGCAAAAATAGATGTCACTGTCAATAAGAAGGACTCTCCAGGTGGCTCAGTGGTAAAGAATCTGCCTGCCAATGCAGGAGATGCAGGAGAAGAGACATTCATCCCTGGGTTGAGAAGATCCCTTAGAGGAGGAAATGGCAACCCTTTCCAGTATTCTTACCTGGAAAATTCCATTGACAGAGGAACCTGGTGGGCTACAGTCCATGGGGTCACCAAGGAGTCAGACACGACTTAGCAACTGAGCACGTATGCACGTCAATAACAAAGAACAGAGTACAGAGACAGGCAGCAAATACAGTAAAAATAAATACGGAATTAATTTACACCAAAAGTTTGAATGTATAGTCCTGTTCAAAGTTCTTCAACCTAGACACTTAAAACTCAGGAAACAAAAGCATTTCCAAGGAACATTTTATTTGGAAAAGTCCTCATTTTCTGAAATAGATTAAAGGACAGGAAAAGCAGTGTATGTGCTGTGTTCTGGGAAAAGGGTCAGTGACATTCTTTTGGAATGGGAGAAGCCATGGAATTTCAGAAATATCTTGAAATGCACACATTTACTCTTAATAAAAATTCCAGCTTCTAAACCCAAGCTTAAATCACACAGCCCTTGAAGGGAGATTGTTACAGTTTAACAAGTCAGGTGCGCTCATTACACAGTATTATTTTGGGTGGGGTTTTATAATATCCATCATAATTTGCATATCTCTTTTTCAACTTCAGAAAATATTTATATATATTTATTGTCTCCCTACTTATGCAAGCAGATGAGTATAAAATTCTGGTGTCTTGCTGGGGGAAGAATTGAAGAATTCATCTCAGGCTCAAAAAGATATTTGAAGTAGAAAGTAAATTATTGCTAGAATAATTTAAAGTATTTTGTTTCCTTGAGGCTACAGGTTGATAGAATTTGGACAGAAGAGATGCGAAGGGAGACAAATTTTTTTTGGATATAAAGCGGATAGAAAGACTTGGTTTGACAATTGTTTAGGTCTGTGTGTCTTCCAAGTGGTAAATTAACCTACACCCACCCCCTACCCCAAATAATGCATACCATACAGTCACATAATCTGTTGACACACCAATCAGACCTAGGGGAACACAGCTTCTGTGGTACGACTACTATTGCTCGTTTTAGTTCGCAGGGAAGAAAGAGGAGAAAGAAAAGAATGTGGAGACCATGCTGAAACATCAGTAAAGACTTGTACAGCAAAAGTGATTACAAGTGAGGAATTAAAGATGTTTATAACAATAAAGTATCAGCCGACCAAAAGCGGATCCTGTTTCTCATAAGAGTGCTAGCTGCACCGAGTTTAAAGAGGCAGAGGCAGATAGATGCGAACGCTACAGAGATGCCATTATGTTGTGACATAAAGCCCCCTCCTTTCCCACCCTGCCTCTTTGCACACTCACCCACCTGCAAATTCCAAACAGTTCTAAAGGTTTTTAATCTGTGGCTTTCCAAAGTCATTTGGAGCCTTAATTTTAAATGCTAAAATTGGCATTTTAATGAAAACGCTTTGGAATGAAAAGACTCTTTGGAATAGAAATACGAAGAATTTTAATTTTTCTAGATACTTTCCCTCTACATAATACTTCTTTATATGCAGAATTCCCCTCAGTTCATCCCAAATGAGAAGAGTAATTCTCCAGCCAAAAGTGATTGCTGCTGCTATCACTACCTACATACTCCAGCCAAACGTCCCAGGGTTAATTTTTCAAATAAGTAATCCCAACTACTTAATCAAACACCTCAATTCAGTGATAAATGAAGCCAGATTTTCACTAGCAGCTCTAGCATGCCTCTGGACTTGAGGACTTCATCATTTAAACCTTAAAAAAAAAAAAAAAAAAAAAAAAAACACCCGTTTCTTTTCTTCTCTTCCTAATAACCTAACACCGCTACAGGTGGCCCTTCCCCGGCCCCCACTCCCCCTCCCTTTCTAGGGAGTTTTCAGAAATGCAAATGTTCTGGAAACTCCAAAGTTATTTAAATGCAGAGAAGACCACCGGATGAAAACAGGATCACAATTTAAGAAAATACTTCCTTAAAAATTATTCCTTTATACCCACGTATACTGCGCTTTTGTCATTAGAAGGCTGATACTCACCATTATCTCGAGGAAGAGGAAATACACTTTAAACAAGCAAATCTAACTCTTAAAAAGTTAATTATAGCACAAGTTCCCTGAAATATACTGTTTCTCATAAACAGCCTCCATTTCAGGAAGTAGGAATTTAAAAGAAAACATGGCCTGTTATTGTCTCAGAGTCTGTGTAATTCAGCTCGGGGACTTTTCAGCAGTTCTGCGCCATAAGACACTCCCCTTTAGGAATTGCTTTAGTGAAAGGTATTCTGGGAGTTGTATTGCTACAGAGAAGTCCCTTCTTAAAAAAGTGCAAGAAAACTCCTTATTTGGATTGAGTCAGAATGGAGAGCCAGTCCACTGAGAGAATGTCAGTTAGAAGAAATGAGCATGACGTTGTTTTTTATCTATTATCAAAAGAAATTCTTGTGAAGGCTCCGTTCAGTACTCTATCTATTTTAGAATTAGTGTGTACAGCTGAGCTTGTCACAGGGACACCTATATTACCAAGTTTTTGGAGGGGGTTGAAAAATGAGGTTGGAATTTATCTCATAGAAAATCTCATTGGGCAGCTTGATTTAACAGTGAGGACTGTCTTATTGCATCACATAGTGGACATCATCCTTCAGTATAAATCTGCGCTCCAAATTCTGACAAAAAATACCAAAAGTACATGAAAAGGTTGGTAAATGTTTAACATTTTATTGAAAAAACTATTGATGTCAATACTTTTAATTTTCTCAGTCCTTTCTGAGCCTGCTGGGTTAAAGAAGTATCCGAAAGTGAAGGAATAAAAGATTTCACTAGTAGTAATTTGATAAATCTTGGTAGAGCCCTTTTGATATGTTTCCCCAAAACTGAGAAAGTAAATGACTAATAAAAAGAAAAAAAGTTTTAAGTGTTAGTCACTCAGTCATGTCCGACTCTTTGCAGCCCCATGACCAGGATCCTCTGTCCATGGGATTCTCCAGGCAAGAGTACTGAAGTGGGTTGCCATTCCCTTCTCCAGGGGATCTTCCCGACCAGGCACTGAACCTGGGTCTCCGGCACTGCAGGCAGACTCTTTACAGTCTGAGCCGCCAGGGAAGCCCTGGTGGAACAATTCACTCTCCCAAACTGGCCCTTCTCCTCCTGCTTCCATAGCCTCTGGCTCTCATAATAAGTGATTGGGGATTCCAGGATCAGATCTACTGGGGATCTCATAAGCCACTGGGCTCCTCTAACCAAAAAAACCATATTAGTGTTCTATTGTTACCTAAAAATTAACACAAATTTAACACCCATTAAACAATCTGTTCTATGAAGTAAATATAAAATATTTATAAATGAAGATGCATTTAAATGTCTATAAAATATTATAACTAGATGTACATTTTATAAGCATTTAAGAATTTAAAAGAAAAGTTATAAAGGTTCTTTGGTATACAAAAGCAAAAAAAAAAAAGGCAGGCCAACTCCTCTCTCTCCATCCTTCAAGTGCCCTGCCAATTTCCTTCTCACCATCTCATCATTCTCTTGAGAGCCTGAATTTTATTGCAGTTCTCCACATGTGAAAAATATTGAAGCATCAAAAAATTAAGTGAGAATTTCATGTGTGTGCTTAGTCACGTTCCACTGTTTGTGACCCCTGTGGACAGGCTTCTCTGTCCATGGTATTTTTCAGACAAGAATACTGGAGTGGGTTGCCATTTTCCTCCTCCAAGGGGTCTTCCCAACCCAGGGATCAAGCTTAGGTCTTCTGTGTCTCCTGCTTTGCAAGTGGATACTTTACCTGCTGGATGCAAGTCTCTGTCCTAGCAGACTGGAGTCCAAGATCCTCCTGCTGGTTTTGAAGTGAGTAGCCATGTTGTGACAGGGCCTGTGAGAGGCCAACAACCCCATGGCCAGGAACCTCGAGTGACACCTGGGAGATGAAAGCACCCCAGATGCCAGCTAGCAAGAAAACAAGGGACCTCAGTCCTACAACCTCAAGTGAATCCCACCAACAACCACATGAACCAAGAAGAAAGAAAGAAAAAAAAACAAAAAAACCCCACAAGCTTCTAAAAGGAACACAGCCTACTTGTTGCGGGAAAGAGAGTAGGGTATAAGAGGATGGTCACATCCCAGGTCACATCTGAGTCCCTGGAAGAGCTGCCAAGTGTGAGTTCTTGGCTTCACAAAAACAGGCCATCTCATAGGGCAAGAGATGGCAAGGTGTGGGGGTTATCTGTTCTTATAGGGGAGGGTATTTCTTAGGCTAATAAGTGGGAGGAGCATTCCAGCTATTTGGGAGAAGGGGTGGGGATTTCTAAGAATTGGCCCCCTGCCCACTGTTTGACCTTTATGGCTGGCCTTGGAATGAGCATGGCGCCTGTGGGGGTGTCATCTCGCTTGCTGACGTGTAACAGTGGAAGTTGACTCTTCCGCCATCTTGGAGCTATTTGGTTCTCTTTAGTTCCTGACGTGTTCTTGGATTATGTCATTCCTTTAATGGTTGCGCCCTGCCCGCGTCTTGTCTCATGACCAGCATCTTGATTATAACCTTACGAGACCCTAAGCAGAGGACCCAGCTAAGATACACTCAGATTCTAGATCCATAGAAACTGTGGTATAGGAATTATATATTGTTTCAAACCACTAAATTTGGGGTAATTTGTCATGCTACAATATATAACTAATGCACCTATGATAATCTCCTTCGAACTCCAATAACAATTATTCTCGCAAAAAAGGTTTGTGTTGCTAGTGCTATTTTTTTTCTCCATTAGAGGAGAGAATATAACTGAATAATTTATAGATGTGTGCATCTCTATTTTAATTCAAAACTTTAATGTAGAATATAATTCTCCATGTATGAGTCTCAAAACATAAATTAGTTGAATTCAACATTAAAAAAATACCATTATCTTGGTACTTGAAAATTGAAGAGTATGCCCTCCCAAATCACTTCATTGTTATTTTTTTAATAAAGATTTTATTTTTAAAAATTCAGAAGTGCAAAATTATTGTGAAGCTAATAGAGAATTACTGTATACCCCACTCCTAGTTTCCACTGTTGTTATATCTTATATTGGGGTGGTACATTTTTCACAATTAGTGAATAAATATTGAATATTATTATTAACTAATAAAAGCTTCCCTGGTGGCTCAGACGGTAAAGCATCTGCCTGAAATGCGGGAGACCCAGGTTTGATCCCTGGGTTGGGAAGATCCCCTGGAGAAGGCAATGGCACCCCACTCCAGTACTCTTGCCTGGAGAATCCCATGGATGGAGAAGCCTGGTAGGCTACAGTCTATGGGGTCGTGAAGAGTCGGACACGACTGTGCGACTTCACCTTCACTTTACCTGCTGAGCCATCGGGGAGGCCCAAGAACGCTGGAGCAGGTTGCCATTTCCTACCTCAGGGGAAATCTCCCAACCCAGGCGATGCACCTGTGTCTCTTGCATCTCCTGCATTGGTAGGAGGATTCTTTACCCCTGGAGCCACCTGGGAAGCCTTGGTTTTTCTTAAAAAACAAAAACAAAAACAAAACTCTGTGTGACTGTGTGTCTGTGTGTCTGTGTGTGTGTGTGCGTGCGTGCATGTAGCCATATTGCATGCAAATGAGACCGAGATTCAAACAGTTTGGAAAAGTACCCAATGAAAAATCTGTTCCATGTCCACTTTCTCTGTCTCTCAAATTCTTTCTCTCAGATTAACCGATAATACAGCTCCGTTTCTTGGATCGCTTTGTAGATCACGCGTTTACAGACATCTCCCCCTCACCACCACAATTGTAGCATTTTTGTTCTGCACTTTGGTTGTTTGCTTTAGTGGTGCATCCAGCTGATCTTTCCACTTAGATCTAAATTGTTTTAACTGCAGTCGCTTAACCCCACAAACAGCGAGAAAGTGAAGTCCAGAGTAGCTTTTCTTCATTCTCAGTACTTTGGGCCTACTCTTGTCCCCCATTTAGGGGACAATGGGAAAAGAGCTGAGTTATCTCAGTTGATCCCGAACGTTTTCACAGGCTGGCAGAGAGGATCAGCCTGAGAAGGGGCACTTCTGAACTGAGTTAGTCCGAATCTGAACATCTGAGCTGGACTGGTTAAAGTTAGATGAGTCTGTATCCAAGATGCTTAGAGTGCATTGAGCAGAGGGGAGTATCACAGAACCTGGTTACGAAGCAACACAAAAAAGCACCACTTTCTAATTTTTTTTCTATTGTGTGTGATTGCTCAGTTCAGTCGCTCAGTTGTGTCCGACTCTTTGCGACCCCATAAACCGCAGCACGCCAGGCCTCCCTGTCCATCACCAGCTCCTGGAGTTTACCCAGACTCATGTCCATTGAGTCAGTGATGCCATCCAGTCATCTCATCCTGTCATCTTCTTCTCCTCCTGTCCTCAATCGTTCGCAGCATCAGGGTCTTTTCCAATGAATCAGTTCTTCACATCAGGTGGCCATAGGACTGGAGTTTCAGCTTCAGCATCATTCCCTCCAAAGAAATCCCAGGCTGATCTCCTTCAGAATGGACTGGTTGGATCTCCTTGCAGTACAAGGGACTCTCAAGAGTCTTCTCCAACACAGTTCAAAAGTGTCAATGCTTTGGTGCTCAGCTTTCTTTATAGTCAAACTCTCACATCCATACATGACCACTGAAAAAACCATAGCTTTGACTAGACGGACCTTTGTTGGCAAAGTAATGTCTCTGTTTTTTAATATGCTGTCTAGGTTGGTCATAAGTTTTATGGAGCAAGCATCTTTTCATTTCATGGCTGTGGTCACCATCTGCAATGGTTTTGGAGCCCCTCAAAATAAAGTCAGTCACTGTTTCCATTGTTTCCCCATCTATTTGCCATGAAGTGACAGGACCAGATGCCATGATCTTAGTTTTCTGAATGTTGAGTTTTAAGCCAACTTTTTCACTCTCCTCTTTCACTTTCATCAAGAGACTCTTTAGTTCTTCTTCACTTTCTGCCATGAGGGTGGTGTCATCTGCATATCTGAAGTTATTGATATTTCTCCCAGCAATCTTGATTCCAGCTTATGCTTCATCCAGCCCAGCATTTCTCATGATGTACTCTGCATATAAGTTAAATAAGCAGGGTGACAATATTCAGCCTTGATGTACTCCTATCCCTACTTGGAGCCAGTCTGTTGTTCCATGTCCAGTTCTAACTGTTGCTTCTTGACCTGCATATAGATTTCTCAGGAGGCAGGTCAGATGGTCTGGTATTCCCATCTTTTTAAGAATTTTCCAGTTTATTGTGATCCACACAAAGGCTTTGGCATAGTCAATAAAGCAGAAATAGATGTTTTTCTGGAATTCTCTTGCTTTTTCCATGATCCAGCAGATGTTGGCAACTTGATCTCTGGTTCCTCTGCCTTTTCTAAAACCAGCTTGAACATCTGGAAGTTCATGGTTCATGTACTGCTGAAGTCTGGCTTGGAGAATTTTGAGCATTACTTTGCTAGTGTGTGAGACGAGTGCAATTGTGTGGTAGTTTGAACATTCTTTGGCATTGCCTTTCTTTGGGATTGGAAAGGACACTGACCTTCTCCAGTCCTGTGGCCACTGCTGAGTTTTCCAAATTTGCTGGCTAATTGAGTGCAGCACTTTCATGGCATCATCTTTTAGAATTAGAAATAGCTCAACTGGAATTCCATCACCTCCACTAGCTTTGTTTGTAGTGATGCTTCCTAAGGCCCACTTGACTTCACATTCCAGGGTGCCTGGCTCTAGCTGAGTGATCACACTATCATGGTAATCTGGATCATGAAGATCTTTTTTTCTATGGTTCTGTGTATTCTTGCACCTCTTCTTAGTATCTTCTGCTTCTGTTAGCTCCATACCATTTCTGTCCTTTATTGTGCCCATCTTTGCATGAAATGTTCCCTTGGTATCTCTAATTTTCTTGAAAAGATCTGTAGTCTTTCCCATTCTATTGTTTTCCTCTATTTCTTTGCACTGATCACTGAGGAAGGGTTTCTTATCTCTCCTTGCTATTCTTTGGAACCCTGCATTCCAATGGGTGTATCTTTCATTTTCTCCTTTGGCTTCTGTGTCTTTTCTTTTCTCAGCTATTGTAAGGCCTCCTAGGACTACCATTTTGCCTTTTTGCATTTCTTTTTCTTGGGGATGGTCTTGATCACTGCCTCCTGTACAATGTCACGAACCTCTGTCCATAGTTCTTCAGGCACGCTATCAGATCTAATCCCTTGAAAATATTTGTCACTTCCACTGTATAACGTAAGGGATTTGATTTAGATCATACCTGAATGGTCTAGCGGTTTTCTCTACTTTCTTCAATTAGCAGCCTAGGAATGCTTAAACCATCCAGAAAGCATTTTGCTTACTCTGTGTATCTGTGAGCAACACTCACGGTATCTGGGTGTGTCAAATGAAGTTACAACCAAGGTTTGCTATTGTTGTTGTTTAGTGCTAAGTCATGTCTAACTCTTTTGCAGCCTCATGGACTGTAGCCTGACAGGCTCCTCTGTCCATGAGATTTCCCAGGCAAGAATACTGGAGTTGGTTGCCATTTCCTTCTACAGGGGATCTTCCTCACGCAGGGATCAAACCTGAGTTTCTTGCTTAGCAGGAAGATTCTTTATCACTGAGCCACCTGGGAAGCTCTAACCAAGCTTTAAAGCCACCGCCACCTCAAGTCTTCCTTCATTAAACTTACTGGAAAGGAGTTTAACCACATTATGTGTAATTCAAAATATGTTGACAGTCCATGAGTAGTTGTGAGTGCAAGAGAAAGTGCTTGAAACTTCAGAACTGAAGAATGGGTTTGTCAAAATAACAAAATCACATTGGAACCAAAACAAAAATTGTTTTGTTCCTTTCCAGAGAGGAAATCTGCAAATAAGAGGGCCTCAAAAGTGACTTTTAGCATGTACCTTCTCACGAGCACATTTGTGAGCACGTACTAGAATCCTTACCTTTCTTCAGTCTGATGTTACTTTGGCTGAAGTATTTTCAGAGGGCACTTCTTATGATTCATTATTCTCAGAGAAATCATAGCTTGAGATGACTTTATTTTATAAACCTTTTCCTGTAATAGCGAGTAAACCTCCACCACAGAAAGTCCTACTGTATTCCTTCAACAGCAAAGGCATTTTCTTTATCAAAGAATGATTTCATGTTTTTCTGTAAACGCTATTGTTACGCTATTTAAACTCTGACCCTGAATAACAATAAAACAAGTCAAACCTGTAGTAAAACTTCGAAATAACCTCTTCTTTTAAAAATGCTTTTAGTGGTTTTACACAAACAGAAGCAGTAACAAAGTAAAGCACACACTGCACATTGCTTTGCCTAATTTAGATACCAGTGATTTAAAATCTCCTTTTTAAAGTGAAGTACAAATAACTTATGATACTGTATGAGTTCCAGGTATACCAGAGAATGATTCGATATTTTTACATTTTATGAAATGATCACTCTGGTAAGTTCAGTTACCATTTGCCAACTAAGTTATGACATTGTTTATTGTATTCCCTATCCTGTACATTATATCTCTGTGACTTACTTATTCTATAACTGGAGACTTATAAAACATACCATAACCAGGATGTTCTCTGTATCTATGAGTGTTTCCATTTTTACTGTTTTTTTTTTCGGTTTTTCTTTCTTTTCCAGATTCCACATATAAGTACAATTATACAGTATTTGTCTTTCTCTGTCTGACTTAGACCATGTTGCATAATGCCTTGTAGGTTCATCCATGTTGTCATAAATCCCAAGATTTCTTTCTTTTTATGACTATGTTACATCGTAAATATCTACCATATCTTCCTTATGCTTTCATCTATCAGTGGACACTTAGGTTGCTTCTCTATCTTGGTTACTCTAAGTAACGCTGCAATGAACATTGGGGGTGCATATACCTTTTCAAATCTGTGTTTTGTTTCCTTTGGATCAACATCCAGGAATAGCAATGTTGATCTGTATGGCAGTTCTATTTTTAACCTTTGTGGACTCTCTATACTGATTCCCATAGCGGCTGCACCAATTTAAATTTCCATCCACCATTCATGAGTGTTTCCTTTTCTCCAAATCCTTGCCAATACTTGTTTGTTGTTTTTCTGATAATAGCCATCCTGACAGATATGAGATGATATCTCACTGTAGTTTTGATTTGCATTTCTCTGATGATTAGTGATGCTGAGCTTTTTTTCACGTGCCTGTTGGCCATCTGTATGTTTTCTTTGGAAGAATATCCGTTCAGGTCTTCTATACGTTTTTAATTGGATTGTTTGCTTTTGAAAATAAATGTTATTATAATAGTTATATGAGTTCTTTGCATATGTTGAATGTAAGCTCCTTATCAGATATGTCATTTGCAAGTATCTTCTCCCACTGCGTACGTTTCCTTTTTGGTTTGTGATGGTTTCCTTCACTGTGTAAAACCTTTTTTAGTTTGATGCACTCCCATTTATTTTTGCTATTGTTGCCCTTGCCTGAGGAGACAGACCCTGCCCCCCGCAACTCTCTCACAAACATTGCTAAGACGAGTGTCAAAGAATGTAATGTCTATGTTTTCTTCCAGGAGTTTTAGGTTTCAGGGCTCACATTTAAGTTTTTAATCCATTATGAATTTATTTTTATATTTGTTGTAAGAAAATGGTCTGGTTCTATTCTTTTGCATGTAAACCGTCCTGTTTTCCCAACATAAATTATTGAAGACATGCTCTTTTCCTCTTTGTATATTTTTGCAGCCTTTGTCTAGATTAATCGGCGCATGGGCTCATTTCTGGACTCTATTCTGTTACATTGATCTATGTGTCTGTTTTTGTGCCAGCACCATACTGTTTTGTTTTTTAAAAAGGCATTCACTCATTTTATTTTTTTAACTAATTAATTTATTCTCTGCTGCTGTGTGTGGACTTTCCCTAGCTGTGCTGAGTGGGGGCTACTCTAATTCGGTGTGTGGGCTGCTCTTCACTGGGGCTTCTCCTGTTGCCAACCACGGGCTCTAGGCACACAGGCTTCAGTAGCTGTGGCGCATAGGCTTATCTGCCCCACAGCACGTGGAATCTTCCCAGACCAGGGACTGAATCCCCGTCTCCTGCCTCGGCAGGCGGATTCTTAACTACTGGACCACTAGGGAAGTCCAGTACCATACTGTTTTGATTACTGTGGCTTTGTGGTATAGTTTGAAACCAGGAGTTGTAGCCAGCACCAAACGTCTCTTCAAACATTTAAGGAACAAAAACTTTTCAAAGGTGCACTCTTGGCTGTTTCTCAACTCGCACAAGACATTTTTGGTCTAAGGCCCATTATTTTTAACCAGTGGTCAGAGGGAGAAAACGATCACTGAGCTTAGAGTCTGACCTGGAATTGAAGGCGTATTCAAATTTCATTTTGGATAATTTAGCAAATCAAATAAATCATCTTAAAGGACAGAGAAGCGTGGAATAATGTTCAGCATCATGAATTTTATCATTTAATTTGGTCTATTAGTTCATCAATAGCATGGAGTTAAATAATCCTTTGCAATTTATAGAGCATTTTCATATCTTCTTTGATTTTAAAGGTTAGAGATCAGACGCTGCAATTCAGATAACATTATTTTATTGTGTGACTTTATTGGTGTAGTCAAATTGCATGTCTTATCTTCCACCTGCTCTAATGTTCTTGGACAGAAAAAAGGTAGTGACTGTCTCTCAGGGAAGAAAGGGCAAGTGTGATGATTAACGAACAAAATGCAGCCTTACAGGAATCTGCTTCACTTACAGATGCACTCATCCTTCCTCGGCTTTATGGTTCTTGATTATATGTAACTCTGAGAGCTCAATACCTAACCCCTCCTCAGAACCTCTTTATCAAGTGGTGAAGCAAGAGCAAGCATCACCGTTGTTTTATTGCTAGAGAAATGGACCCATAAACAAGCACTCATGGAGTCAAGGGTGGAACCCAGACAAATGAAAGGCTTTCACCAGACATTTACCAGAATTGATGGGCGGTTTCCCAAGCCCTGAAGTAAATAGGCCAGTACGACCTTGGCCGCTGTTCTGGGTCCTTTTCCTCCTGTTTCCCTCTAGACACCTATTGTCTTTAGGCTCTCTCCACCTTTGGTTCATCGCAAATCTTCTCCTTGAGGCAGGAAAAGAGTATCACCTTGTTCACCCTAAGTTCTATAAGCCTCTTGGGAGGTTGTGTTTCCTGTTGCGCCAAGTATCAGCCCTTACTTTTGGAACCCGGGACCCTGGGTGTTGAGTGAGGAGTCCCTTTAGGTGGATGGTGAGGAGAGGAAGCCCCTGGATACTCGGGTGTAAGGTGAGGGCACCATGGGGTAGCAAGAGAGGGCTTAGGAGCTCTGCTAAGTCACTTCAGTCGCGTCCGACTCTGTGCAACCGCATACGCGTCAGCCCACCAGGCTCCCCCATCCCTGGGATTCTCCAGGCAAGAACACTGGAGTGGGTTGCCATTTCCTTCTCCAATGCAGGAAAGTGAAAAGTGAAAATGAAGTCGCTCAGTCGTGTCCGACTCTTCGCTACCCCATGGACTGCAGCCCACCAGGCTCCTCCGTCCATGGGAGCTCTGGGGCAAGTTTAAATACTGCCGCTCCTCACCGCCCCCCGGAAACCTAATCACTTCCTGGGCCTCAGTTTACTCATCTGTCAGGGGGACCTACTCTCCCGACTGTGAAGATTAGAAAAGAATAATGCGGGCCCTGCACCTGGCTTGCTTGCTAGGTTAATTCAGCTCTTCTCTCCCCACCCTTGGCAGTGTGTTTGTTTGGGGGCGAGGGGTGCCGGAGAAAGTCGCCCTTACTGTTACGGTGATCGCGTCCCCTTTTCAAAATTCACATCCTCTTCGGAGGGGCCCTTGTTTGGCAAACGGGGTCCCCGCCAGGTTTACTACGCCTTACACCCGACCTGGGGGCTGGGCTTTTGGTCTGAAAAGGCAGCTGGGGACGCGCAGAAGGCGCCAGAGCGGAGCAGGGGCGGGGTGGGCGGACCGCCCGGCGGATTCCCGGAACCTCGGCGCTTTCGGTTTACTTAAGGGTTGCGGGGAAGGGGCGCACTCGGCCGGTCGGTGGAAGGAGTCGCCGCGCGCGCCGGGCCTGGAGCCCGCAGTTTCCGTAGCCCCTGTAGCCCCCGACTGGGCCGCGTCTGCGTCCCTCTCCCCCTCGGTCCTGTCTCCCCGTCCCCCACCCCAAGCCCCGTGCGCAGTAGGTGCGGCGCAGCCGGCGGGCGCCCTCCCCGGCTGCGGCGCGGTGAGCGAGCGTGGCGGTCGGCGTCCCGCGATCCCGGGCCTCCGCGGGCTCGCGCGTTAACCCGGTGCGGCGCTGAGAAAGCGAAGCGAAGTTCACGGACACTCGAACCCCAAGGTACCTGCCGGGTGGCGGTCTGGGGGGCGCGGGGGCGGGGTGAAGTGGGGCTGTGTCGTGTCTGTTTATCGCCTGGAGAGAGAAGCTCTGTCCAGGAGCGTTGCAGGGAAAGTCATCACCTTCTCCTCCCGCTGGCTCGGCTGCGGGCAGACGCCCGAGCGATTGTTTACGGCGTGATTTTAGCTTTACAAAATAGAGGAATATTTATAAATGGAGCGGAGGAGCACTGACAGGAACTATTGGGATGCGTGTTCCTTGTACTTTTCTGTGCTTTGCAAAGTCCCCCGCCCCCTTTAGTAAATAGAAAATAATTCCATGTATGAAGTGTAGCTCACCGCGCGATTGCGAGTATACCTGCCTTGCTTCAGACTGCTTGCTGCTGCTACTGCTGCTGCTAAGTCGCTTCAGTCGTGTCCGACTGTGTGCGATCCCATAGACGGCAGCCCAACAGGCTCCCCCGTCCCTGGGATTCTCCAGGCAAGAACAATGGAGTGGGTTGCCATTTCCTTCTCCAATGCATGAAAGTGAAAAGTGAAAGTGAAGTCGCCCAGTCGTGTCCGACTCTTAGCGACCCCATGGACTGCAGCCTACCAGGCTCCCCCGTCCCTGGGATTCTCCAGGCAAGAACACTGGAGTGGGTTGCCATTTCCTTCAACCCACTCCATTGTTCAGACTGCTTGGTTAGGAAAATAACGTAATCCGTGGTTTTCTGGGACTTTCTCTAGCTTTCAGATTGAAAGGAATTTCTCAAATTTTTTGGAGCTTGAATACACACTGAGCCTCGCAGCGGAAGTCCGCTGCCACGGGGCATCCGACGCAGCAGTTTTGGCTAGAAACAAGCCAATCAGGCAGAGTGGGAGAAAGACACCATCTCTGGGGGGAGAAAAACCTGAGCCTTTACTAAGCCTTTCCTCCTGCTGATTTTGGTTTTTACGACTCTTTTAGCAAGACCTGTTGCTTAACTATTAATTCTGCTGAACGTTCCGTTTGTCTTCAGAGCGAGACTGCTGGATGATGACCTGGTGCAGAGGGTCAGTGCTGTTTTTTGCTGTGCTTCCAAGTTTTCTCTTCCTTTCCTGTTAGCTCAGTGTCAGCAAAGTTATTGTGCTGATTTGTTAACACAAGTATTACTGTATGCCACACATCATTGCAGTGTTTTACAGCTTTTTGATGTCAGAGAACATAGTTTACCAGCTTTGATAATAATCTCTTAACTCCATTTAGTTCCGTAAAAATCAGGTGGTTTGTGACCTCCCAGTTGGCTCAGATGGTGAAGAACCTACCTGCAATGCGGGCAGATCAACCTGGGTCTCCACCCAGGTTTGATCCCTGGGTGGGGAAGATCCCCTGGAGAAGGGCATGGCAACCCACTCCAGCATTCTTGCCTGGAGAATTCCGTGGACAGAGGACCGTGGTGGGCTACAGTCCATGGGGTCAACAAAGAGTCAGACACGACTGAGTGACTACTGCTTTCTGACTTTGTAAAGAAAATACTTGTTATATGTTCGAATAGATATTAGATGCACATGGCATAAAATCCCACAGGTACAGAGTGTGCAGTGGAACGCCTCCTTTCCACCCCCTACCCCAGGTTCCCGAAGCTCCCTCACTATTAAGCTCTTTGTTCTTAGGTTTCTTTGATAACTTAGGCCAAATTGATTTGAAAAAGCTACTTTTGAGCACCTGCACGCTAGTGATTATTTAAAAGAGCCACCAATTTTACCATTTTGATTTTTTTGTTAGTGTCTTTTTCTCCTGACCACTCTGAAATGTCAGAGATTCAGGTCACTTTGTAGAGGGAACTTGCAGCTCTGGAAATTAATGAATAGCTTAGTTTCTAAGTTCCCTGAAGTCTGAGACCATGGTTCACTAACTTTGGAGCTCCCTAATCAGCCACCATAATTACTAGAGACATGCCAACATACGTACATGAGGCTTAAGGATAACTGATACTCACTGTAATCTGGTGCTTCACAGCCTCTTCTATGAGGAGGCAGTAACAGTGCATTTTTCTTCTGAACACTAGATTCCTGGTGTCTTGCCAGTTCTGGCACACCCAACCCGTGGCCCTCTTCCCTGTTGATTGGCTGCTATAGTTTGTGAAGTAACTGGTAACGGAGTAGTGATGTCTGTAGTTGGCAAGAGAGAGTGTGCATTTCTCCTGTGTTTGAATCCTCCTTTTGGCAGGGCTTTGTGACCTGGGCTACCTAGCTAAACCCTCTGAGACTTAGCTCCCTCATCTGTGATGTGGTGATTTTGACGGGTTATTTTGAAAAGCAGATAGTATCAATAACCTCAGATATGCAGAGGACACCACCCTTATGGCAGAAAGTGAAGAAGAACTAAACGGCCTCTTGATGAAAGTGAGAGAAGAGCGAAAAAGTTGGCTTAAAGCTCAACATTCAGAAAACTAAGATCATGGCATCTGGGCCCAGCACTTCATGGGAAATAGATGGGGAAACAGTGGAAACAGTGTCAGACTTTATTTTTTTTGGGCTCCAAAATTGCTGCAGATGGTGACTGCAGCCATGAAATTAAAAGACGCTTACTCCTTGGAAGAAAAGTTATGACCAACCTAGATAGCATATTAAAAAGCAGAGACATCACTTTGTCAACAAAGCTCCATCTAGTCAAGGCTATGGTTTTTCCAGTGGTCATGTATGGATGTGAGAGTTGGACGGTGAAGAAAGCTGAGCACCGAAGAATTGATGCTTTTGAACTGTGGTGTTGGAGAAGACTCTTGAGAGTCCTTTGGACTGCAAGATCCAACCAGTCCATCCCGAAAGAGATCAGTCCTGGGTGTTCATTGGATGGACTGATGTTGAAGCTGAAACTCCAATACTTTGACCACCTGATGTGAAGAGCTGACTCATTTGAAGAGATCCTGATGCTGGGAAAGATTGAGGGCAGGAGGAGAAGGGGAGGACAGAGGATGAGATGGCTGGATGGCATCACCGACTCGATGGACAGGGGTTTGGGTGGACTCTGGGAGCTGGTGATGGACAGGGAGGCCTGGGGTGCTGCAGTTCATGGGGTTGCAAAGAGTCAGACACGACTGAGTGACTGAACTGATACTGATGTATAAAGAGCTAGCACTGTGCCTGGCATATGAAAGGCATACAGTAAGTGGCAGTCTTGTTACTGTTGGGCTCTGTAATCATTTCATATATTCCTAAGAAAGGTGAGTGCGTATGTTAGGCAGCATCATGGGTCAGTAACTGCTTAGAAGGCGGGTTGATTTGCTGCTCATATTATAAGTCTCTATGGTTGTTTTTGGCCCTCGCCTTTGAGACCCCATGCTTAGCTGCTCCTTCCGTGGCATTGACATGGCATACATGGAAGGAGGAGAGACAGGTCTATCTACATAGTGGTTTTTAAAACCTACCCTTGGAAATAAGCTTCCATGTTACTTCCATTCACATTTCTTTTATATAGTTGACACTGGAGTGGGAAGTATCATTTTTGCAAAAGGGCAGAACAAGTAGGGACAGGTCTGGTAGTGAGGGGCAGCAGATGGTAACACAGTCTACCTCATTGTTGGAGGGTCACAGTTGTGAAACCAGAAGTTCATCGAAAGCTGAGAACTGATTCACTTTACTGATTCAATTTATAAACCAGAATGTCAGATTTTTCCTCTGCAGTGAATAATGTACCTGCCCTGGGTAACTAGGCATTAAGAGCCTGTATAGGGCAAAATTTTCTTGAGGGTGGATTTGCTCAAAAGGCTAAATTCTAAGCTAATGGGTTATACAAAGATCACAAGAACAAAAGTTGGGTGCTACCAAAAGACAATATCCAGAATATACTGTGTTTTAAAATCCAGGTCTCCTTTTGGAACTGTTACTGTGCAAAGCCCAAGAATGAATTTGAGTGATGGCAGTGTAGCCCAGACAAGGCGGAGATCATGATGATAGATTCTTGCTCTTTTTAGGCTTTTTACTTTTTAACAGCGAATTATTTTCTTGTCAGCCACTAATTGCATCATCTCATGACTTGTTATAATTATTCTCCTTTAAGCTGTCTGCTTCTTGAATAATGACTTTATTATTGTAATTAAAGTATTTTCAAATCATGGTGATTAGCCAGTTCTACCCGCAGTGTGTTAATTCTTGCTGCCTTTGGTTTCATAGCAATTTTTACTACCCTTGCCCCAAGATTTTGAGTATTCTTCTCTTTTTCTGCTTATAGCTGGGCATTTGTTGTCTGATTGGCTAGGGCAATATGATATAATAACGTCAAGAAAGAACCTATTATGAAAGCAAATTAAAAACGTATTTCTAAATCAATAAAAAATTTTGCTTTGTTATATCATTTGCTGAGTAAGTCAATAAACTGAGTTTGATTTTTAGCAATACAACGATGCAAAACAGAAGAAAAGATTGTACTTTAAAAGCAAACAGCATGGAAAGAAAACATTTTGTTTTTTTCCTGTTTAGCAAGCATAATTTTGATAGCAATATCTAATATAGATGGCAGACAAAACCCAGTAAAACTACAGATTACCTTAAGGCTGTTGCTTCCCAAACGCCACGGTAAATACTGTACAGTATTTAAAGAATGTAGGGAGCACTCAGTATCATTCCATCTACTGATGTAATTTACCACACTAGTTTAAAGGAATTCTATGCAGCTGTTTAAGATTGAGGTATATTTACAAGTATAGATAACTGGAAAAAAATCACCCACTTGTATTAGTAACTGAAAAAAATGCAAGGTCTAGAACTAAATACAGTATGTTCCTATTTGTATAAGAAAATTTTTCCTTTGTAGAAAATGTGTATGTCTTTGAAAACAAAGTTTTGCTTGTTGTGTAAAGAATTCTGTAAGGATAAAACCAACTTTTACAATGGTTGGCTCTGAAAGAGTAAAAAAAAAAAATGATTAGGTCAGAGAGGGAAGATACTTAAGAGCCTTTGATTGTGTTTGAATTTTTAAAATCATGTGCATGTAATTCTTTTAAAGCGAATTAAAATGGCAGTTTTGTGTCAAACCTTTCACAGATTTTAGCAACTAATTGCTGCTTAAACTACTCCACTGACTATTTAAGGTGCATACCGTGAAGTGGAGGGAAGGTCACCACAGGGCCACGCGCTCTAGAGAGATGTGATTAAGAACAGTTAGATTGTGCTGCTTGGGGTAAATGACAGTTTGTCTGTCCAGTCATTAGGAACCACTGACAAAAACAAATAACTCCAGTATGAGTACAGACTATGATATTTAGAACTACCTTGTGGAAATTGATTATTTTTTAAATTAAAAAATTATAGAATAAAATAAACTTTTAAAGCACTTACTATTTTTACCTTTACCTACCAGAAATCTAAATCAGGATATAAAGGACAAATGTTGCAGTTACTTGTTTCTAACGTCTACATTTCTTTAGTCACGACAATACATAGTAAAAATCACAGAAGCCTTTCTCTGAGTATGACGGTTATTCATATTGTTCCACCCAAAATACAAAATTCATAATACATTAAATTTTAATTTAGCTAGTAAACTGTAGGTTTTCCTTATATGTATATCCTGAGGATTTAAACCAAAGGGATTCTTTTTTTAAAAAAAATTCATTTATTTTTAACTGGGAGATAATTGCTTTACCATGGTGTGTTGGTTTCTGCCATATATCAACATGAATCAGTATACATATTTCCCCTCCTGCTTGAACCTTCCTCTCACCTCCCACCCCCAAAGAGATTCTTTATTCCTGATTTTCTTTCTAAAGTACAAACAGCTGTTCTATTTGGTCTGGGCCCAAGTCATCCTATTTAAATGAGAAAGGAACTGAAGTTTCTATATGCTTCCCCCCACTAAATCATTTTATCAATAATCATTCCTTGTTATCGTCCAGATTATGGTCTTACTGTCAAATTGGAAATGAAAGAGAAGAAAAATAGAACGCACTAGTGCATATGGGGCTTGGTAGAAGATTTCACATATCTACTAGTTAAATGAGAGCATCTTGCCTACGTATTGTTTTCTTAAAGTCTAAATCAGTTACCTATTGGAAGGCTTTTCATCAAAATATTGGAATCAAAGATCTCAGAATCTGATCTCTGGGGTGAACTAATGTGCTGATTTAATTGTTGCAGGCAGGTCAGATTCCGGTGCTCATCATGTCCAGTTTTGAGGATGTGGACACAGAAGAGACAGTAACTAGTCTCCACATGACTCTCTACCATCCTGGCCACCAGCGAAGTGGAATATTCCAATCAATAAAGTTTTGTAACCGAGAGACACTCCCCACCAGCGAAGTGGTGAAATTTGGCCGAAATTCTAGCACCTGTCGTTATACCTTTCAGGACAAACAGGTTTCTCGAGTTCAGTTTTCTCTACAGCTGTTTAAAAAGTTTGATAGTTCAGTTGTCTCTTTTGAAATTAAAAATATGAGTAAGAAGACCAATCTGCTTGTGGACGACAAGGAGCTGGGCTACCTAAATAAAATGGATCTTCCAGACAAATGCCTGATTAGGTTTGGCGACTATCAGTTCCTGGTCGAGAAGGAAGATGGAGAGTCATTAGAATTTTTTGATATTCAGTTTTTTTTGTCGATAAGACCACTCCTGCAAGAAAACAAGTGGCTTCCCCAGAAGCCCACACCTGAGTGTGGCAGCTGTTCACCCTGTTCCATTCAAAACAATTCTCCCATGGAAGCGGGTGAAAATGAGTGGTAAATGCTGAAAGCTAAGAGAATTATGAAGGACGAAGAACTCTGTACTCGTTTTATAGGCATTCCACTTACTTCGTTTCTTAGTATTTTACTGTCATTTGTTAAAGCTAAGTTTGAGCTCTGGTATTATTGTTTGAAGTCTGCAAATTGTGTTAGTAGTTGATTGAGTCACCCGTTGCATTGTTGGATGTATGAAGAATTTTTCTTAAGTGTATATATGTGAGCATGAATGTACAACATGTATTCTTCGTGATGAAGGAACAGTGTTCTCAAAAGGTTATGTTCTTTTCTTTTTATGCTGGATTTTGTTCCTATGTTTTGTATTGTTTCATTTTGATTTGTATGTTATCGTCTCTTGGTTTGGTCATGTTATCTCACAGCAGCCATTTGTTTTCAAGGTCAAGGCTACAAGCAAATTATTATGTGTGTTGTAGCCTGTTGGCATTTATAGTACCAGAGTATTAGAACAGGGCATGTGTTTTAGTGTGTGTGCCACTGAGGTTTTAATATGGGAAGACTTACTTATTTGAGCAATAATACCTTGATTTTCTGTGTTTTTTTTTTTTATCTATAGATTTATAGTGTTTATTCCCAAGAATACAGTTCTCCTTTTCTATATTCAGTATCTGAAACTGATACTTTAAACATTGCAATGAACCACTGTTTAGAATTATTATTTTGTGTACCAACTTTTAGTTTTTAAATGTACTACAGGGTTTTTAACTCCATGAATTCAAAATTTTAACAACAGCTATGTACCTAATAAAGTCAGAGTCTAATTCTCTAACCATTTTCTTTGGAACTCTTTCTGAAGGAAGAACTGTTGTCGATGTCTGTAAGGGAGGAATGCAGGAGACCACTGGCAAAGGCTGTGAATTCAGATGCGTCCCGCTGTGTCCCTCAGCACATGCTGGCTCCGTTCCCTCTGTTCCTGCCTCCACATGGCGGCACGTGGCCAACAGTGGCTCCCAGATTTTATATGTTACTGAAGACAGCCTTACTCTCAATTCCAGCCCAAAGAAAAAGGGTCAGCTTAGGCCACATGCCCATTTTCCCGATCAACTGTCCTCAGGCCACGCTAAAAGTCGTGGCTGCTCCAGTCAGTGATCAGGTGCAAAGGAAAAGCATTTTCTCAACAAATGGCCACAGTGGGTTGGGGTCTGAGGTTAGACAGTCTAGGTAAGGTATGACATGATTTGGGGGTGAGGGCAAACAAAAATATTGGTGTCTGTTACTACGCACTGCAGCTAAGTTGTGAAACATTTTCAGTTCTCAAGGGCTCATTTGTCCCAGGAACTGATTTTTCTCTTGGGCTCTTTAAGTAGAGGGGTGTATTAATTGGTGCCAGTATTAAGGCAGTGTCTTTTTGAACCTGCAACTTTATGACAAGAGGGGCTTTCCAGTGGTGAAGTCTCATATGCTATATGATTATATAACTACATTCTAGAAGATTCTGTCTCTGCTATCTACAGCATTGACTGATCTGAGGGAGCATTACTTTTATGCTCTAACATGAGTGTAGTATTTAATTAGTAGGCCTTGTAGAAAAATTAGCTAGTATTTTATTACCAGGAGATAACTAGTGTTAACAATAGTTATATATGTTGTGTGTATATCTTTTGTAGCTGCTTCTATGTTATCTGGGCTTCCCTGGTGGTTCAGCTGGTGTGAAGAATCTGCCTGCAATGCCGGGGATCTGAGTTCGATCTCTGGGTTGGGAATATCCCCTGGAGAAGAGAATGGCTATCCACTCCAGTATTCTGACCTGGAGAATTCCATGGACTGTGTAGTCCATGGGGTCTCAAAGAGTCAGACACGACTGAGTGACTTTCACTTTCTATGTAATGGCCCTTTTTAACTTTTTCAGTTCTCCAACATCTGTTTAATTCCTTACAGTAATTGTTATGTTAAAACAACAGGTGAGGTTACTCTTTTACTCTCTGAACCCTGATTGAAACAATTAGATCTTCCATCTCAAGTGAGGATGGAGGATGAGTGCTTGAAAAGCTGTGGCTGGAATTCCCTGGGCTTCTAGTTGATACAAATTGTCCCTAAGTCCACTCACTCACCCTTCTGCTATCCAACCTATATAAAAATATTTATTTGGCCAGTGGTATCTTTTTAAGCAATGCATTTAGGGTAGCAACACTGGTGAAAAAATAGGAAAGCAGTAATTTTAGTTCTGTTTCTGGTTTCAACATTTTGTTGTGGGTTGAAGGCCACTGAGGGACTAGAGCTGAGCCAGCTTGGCACTGCTTACAACACCTTTCTTAATAGTGTTGGCGGAATCACTTCTCAAGAGTCCGTATCAAGGTAGCAACATTTTTTTTTTTAATGTTTTAGTCCTGGCTGTGCTGGGTCTTTGTTGCTGAGTGGCCTTTTTCTCTAGCTGAGGTGAGCAGGAGCTACTCTAGTTGCAGGGCACGAGCTTCTCACTGTAGTGGCCTGACGTGGGGCCCGGGCTCTAGGGTGCGTGGGCTTTAGTAGTTGTGGTACGTGGGCTCAGTAGTTGGGTGCACGGGCTTAGTTGCCCTGCAGCACATGGGAATCTTCCCAGAGCAGGGGTCAAACCTGGTCTCCTGCACTGGCAGGTGGATTCCTTACCACTGAGCCACCAGGGAAGCTCAAGGGGGTAACGTTTTAAAACAGGAAACTTCTGAGGTTAGATAGTCAAGATAAGGTATGGCGTGGGAATTCCCTGGCTGTCCAGTGGTTAGGACTCCTTGCTTTCACTGCTGAGGATACCGGTTCAGTCCCTGGTTAGGAAAGTGAGATTCCCGCCAGCCACACAGCGTGGCCAAAAGACGATAGTGGAACTTCACCTTAGGTCAAAATGCCTTTTTACAATAATACGATTTTTTATATCTCAAAACAATCTTTCAGTCATCCAAAGAAAGACAGACTTAGCCTAATAGTTAAAAAGCCTCCAAACTTCAGAAAATCCTCAAAAACAATTCTGTTCTAAATTCTACAGAAAGGAAGCATGTGTAGTGCCGAGTGTGGGCTCTGAATCACACTGCTTGGGTTTAGCTACCATTTCCTGTGTAACCTGTCATTAGCTCTGAGCTTCAGTTTCCTCTTCTGAAAAAACAGGGATTAAAACAGGGCCTCCTGTGAAGGGCTTCTGTGAAAATCAACTGAACTAAAGTACGGCGAGACCTCACCACACTGCTATATGTGGTACACGTTATTATGAGTGGCACTGAACACAAGCAGCTGCATATGAAAGATTTATTACAGAGAGTACCACTTACTTCTGAGTGTCAGAAAGAACTCCTTTAATTTGTAATATTAAAAATCACACAAAAATTTAATATCATTTTTCCAATTTAATTTCATTTTCAGCTTTAATACTTCCTGAGGATATGAGAGAGAGATACTGGAAATCTGTGTTTGATACTGAACTCTTTCATGACCTCCTTTCCTGCCAGATAATTAATCAGAGGTACCAAGTAAATGAATATGGGAGAACACTATTAATATATTTGATATACAGTCTTTTTTAGATGTCTGTGTTCTAAAATTATGATTAGGACATCTTTAAGTAAAGTAAAATGAAAATTCGGACCTCTACTAAAAAGACATATTTCTCCAATTACTGGATAAAAGAATAAAAGCAGGCATAATTCCTGGTTATACCGTTTTAAAAGTTCTAGCATCTGAACCCTCACACAACTCCACATACCCTCCAGTTACCCCGTTTCTTGCTCTGACAGTTCACTTTTCAAATAAATTGTCTACACTGACCATTCTTTATTCTTCGTCTCTTACAAGATACTTTTCAGTTTCCATTCTTTCATTTGAAAAAATGATCACAAGCAACAAATATTCCTGTCCCCAGACCCACCAGATGTAGCCGTCCTTTCTCTCAGTGCCCAAGTTACATTTGATATCACTGACTCCTCTCTTTTTCTGACTCTGGTGACATCGTTCTTTGGTTCCTCAAATTCCTCCCGTATCTCTGCTTCTGACCCATTCTCTATCCCTGACTTTTAAAGATCAGCACTTAGTTGAGCTTCTCTGCCGGCTTCCTCAGGAGGATCTCAGCTGGAATAATGACTTACATTACTATTCACCTACTGCTGCTGCTGCTGCTAAGTCACTTCAGTCGTGTCCGACTCGGTGCGACCCCATAGACGGCAGCCCACTAGGCTCCTCTGTCCCTGGGATTCTCCACTGGAGTGGGTTGCCATTTCCTTCTCCTACTACTGACTCCTAGACTTGCACCCATTCTCTAAGCTGCAGACATATATCCCCATCACCTACTTGACACCTTCATTTCTGTTTTTTATAGATACCTCAGATTTAACTTTCCAAAACAGAACTTGCATTTCCCATACCTGTACCTCCTACTACATTGAAGTCAGAAACCAAGAAGTTATTGTCAAGAGTTGGCTGCAGTTGCTAGGTTTGGTTGTCATCCTTCCACAGATTTGGCCAATAGGGAGTCAATGAGCTCAAATAGATTTAGAGAGTTTATTGCTCACAGACAGCAAAAGCAAGACCAGTGTGGAGTCAGTGACCCACATCTCTGGTCCCTAGGGATGTCCCTAGCTGACACTGAACCAGGGGAGCCAGATGACAGATGCCTTAAGTGGAGGGTAGGTCTGCTATTGAGGGGCCAACTGTAAACTCCAACCAAGCAGTTTTATTAGCCTACATACTGTACCTCAATGTGGAAATCCCATGCCACACGAGCCAGCAAGTGGGATCAGAAAATGCCTCACAGCAGCCTTCTACAAGATACGAGGCAGATGATAAATGGCCCCGTGTGGCTCCTCTAAGACTGCCTGTCTTGCCACGTTCCAGGGAGGATCATAGGGCTTTCTGTCAAGATGTGTGTCAGGCTATGGTTGAGTGTTGCCATGTGGATATGCAAAGTGAGCAAGGTCATAAGGGCCCCATGCTGACTGCATCACCCTACAGTTAACGGGCAGAGGATCTGAAGATGTTTTTCCAAAGACGACATACAGATGGCCAACGGGCACATGAAAAGATGCTCAGCATCACTAATCATTAGGGAAGTGCAAATCAAAACCACAATAAGATATCACCTCACGTCTGTCAGAATGGCTATTATTAAAAAGACAGGAAATAACAAGCTGAATAGATATGTAGAAGAGGGAACCCTTGTGCACTTCTGGTGGGGATGTAAATTGGTGCAGCCACTACGGAAAACAGTGCGGAGATTCCTCAAAAAATTAAAAACAGAACTACCATGAGATTCAGCAGTGCTACTCTGGATACTTATCTGAAGAAAATAAAAACACTAGCTAGAAAGGATGTACGTGCTCCGGTGCTCACTGAAGCATTACTTACAATAGCAGAGAGATGGAAGCACCCAAAGCGCCCATCAGGAGGTAAATGGATAAAGAAGATGTGTATCACTCAACCATAAAAAGGACAAAGCCTTGCATTTTGCAACAACATGGATGGACCTAGAGGGTATGATGGCTAAGGGAAGTGAGTCAGGGAAAGACGAATACTGTGTGATTTCACTTATGTAGAATCTAAAAAACCAATAAATGTAACAAAAACTGTCATAGACATAGAGGATAAACAACTGGTTCCCAAAGGGGGGGGTAGGTAAAGGGAATACAGAAATAGGTGAGAGAGATTATGAGGTAAAAACTTCCAGTTGCAAAATTAATGAGTAATGGGTATGAAATGCCCAGTGTGGGGAATAGTCAGTAACTATGTAATAGTATCTTTGTATGGTGACAGATGATAACCAGACTTATTGTGGTGATCATTCTGGAATGTATAATAGAAATACCAAATCATTATGTTGTATAACAGGAACTCACAGTGTTGCAGGCCAATTATACTTCAAAAACAATACAAAACAATAAAAAACAGATCAGATTTATGATTAACAGCAGTGGAGGGGAAGGTGAGGGTGAGTTGGAAGAAGGCAGTCAAAAGGTACAAATTTTCAGTTATAAGATAAATAAGTACTAGGGATGTAATGTACAGCATGATAAATATATTAAATAAATGCTGCTGTATGTTATATATGAAAGTTAAAACAGTAAATACTAAGAGCTCTCATCACAAGAAAAATAACTTTTTCCTATTTAATTTTATATGTATAACATGATAAATGCTCACTAAATTCACTGTGATAATCATTTCATGAGGTACGTAGGTCAAATCATTATGCTGCATACCTTAAACTCATACAGTGCTCCGTGTCAGTTACATCTCAAAATGAAAACACCTTGTTGGTCTACCTCTGCAGTTAATCTACTGTGCACTCCTACAGCAATCATCAATCCAAGCTGCTCCATGTGCCACTGGGAGCGCCGTACATTCACCCACAGAGGAATTTTTCAAAGATGCAAATCTTATCCCTGCACACTCTGGCTTACAAAAATTAGTGGCTTCCTATTATTATACATCAAGTAAAATTCACTCTCCCTAACATCCTATCGGATATAGTAGATTCTCCAATATTTGCTGAATAAATGTTATTTCTAGTGTTTTCTATAAACATATAAAGCAAGAAAATTGATATCCTTTTCTTAGCAGTTCAAACACAAACATTTTCAAGTTTAGTTCCATCCTGCTTTACTAATTCATTCCTTTTTGTCTTCAATAAAATAGCTCTGTCAGGAGTCAAAATTGTTGCATGTTTATGGTATAAAACTAGTAATAATCAAATAATTTATTATTTTTAAATGTAAAAATGTGTTTATTCACAATCTTTGAGAAGTCACCATTCCTTCAAAAAGTTCTTTATGAACAAAATGCCAAGAAAAATTACAATAGTAGCTTATGCCAAACCAAAAATATACATTTTATGTATACAAACTTTAAAAAGCATAACACAGGCAATGTGAATATAGATTATCTTTAAAATATTTCCAGTGACATAGCTACAACTTAAATTATGTTAAGAGACATAAATAACAGCATTACCTAATATATTTACATATTTAAAGTGTCATATTTATTTCTAAGATTAAAAAAAGGAGACAAAACTATAGATGTTATGGCCCAGCTGTTCAAATATTGAAAGGGCCACATGATTGTGTTTTAAAGTACGGCAAGAACTTTAAGTTACTATTTATATCTGGACCTTCCTATATTTTTGAGAACATGCACTGTCATTGTTGCAAGAAAAAAAAAAAAAAAAACAACTAAGGAATAATTGAAAAAAGTTTGCTTACTAAAATCATACTCAATCCTCAGCAAAATCAAGACAAGCAATAAGGAATGTGCCATATCCTTGGTCTTTTAAATTGAAACATAAACTTAAGAGCAAAAAAAGTTAACTGTATATCATAAAATACAGTTATACATTGATTTACTTAGTTCCATCCTATTAAAGTACCTTGTATTACAAGGCAAAGGAAAGCTTA
Source organism: Capricornis sumatraensis (assembly GCF_032405125.1). Classification (NCBI taxonomy): domain Eukaryota; kingdom Metazoa; phylum Chordata; class Mammalia; order Artiodactyla; family Bovidae; genus Capricornis; species Capricornis sumatraensis. The sequence goes on from NC_091075.1 coordinate 16,015,768, forward strand.
ATGAAATCCATGAGATTCTTTCATATCAGAAAGGATTTTATTTACTTTGAAATACCCGTATTACCTTTTTTAGGTTTTCCTTTCTTAATAAACCATGCACAGAGAATATGTTCCATGTAAAATATTTCAAGACCATTCACTGGAAATATAGAATTTTAAAAAATGACACCTAGAAATTTAATATATCAATTGACTAAATTCAACAATCATTTATAGTGGCACAGAAAAGGAACTGAAAAACCTAAGTATATATATTTTCTTAAATATCTTTTGATACTAACTTCAAGTGTCCAAATTCTGAAAGATTATTTTAATGTATCATATCCTTTGTTCAGACTGAATGAACATTGATATACTAGGATATGCAGTAACTGTAGGAAGAAACTGATATTTCAGGGTTTCTTTAGGGTCATCTACTCAAATTAATTGTGCTTACTATTAGATGACATAATTTAATAAGTCATAAGAATAAATAATGCTGGAAAAGGGAACACTATTCTGTCTGAATCTGGCAGTCCCTCTTCAGGCTCCCTTCATGTCTGCTGAGAATTAACACAAAATGCCTTAATATTTTCATACTTAGCTACTGAAATAGGATTAAGGAAGCATTTGAAGTAAGATCAACAAAACTATTTTAAAAAGTGAAAAGCAATAAATAGTAAACAGGATTGCTAAAGAGTTAATAAATTTAATTAGTAACATGACAGAACCATTCAGTTGTATTTGAAAAGCAGAAGGCAGATGATGAAATTGCACTTAATTCTGAAGCAGTTCAGACACAGCCTATCATTCCTATTCCTTTCTAATAAGCATTTACAAAACAATTTCTTACCTCCCCTCACAAAAAGGCTCAGCACAACCATTTATACATTCTAGTTGGTTTATAACATTTGGTCATAACTGATAAACAAGATCACACAATGTTTTCCTATCGTTTTTGTTGATCTGAATCATATTGCTTTAGACCAGAATCGGACAGTTCTAATACAGGATTTACAAATCCACAATACTCGGAATTGCCATTATCATCCATTTCGGCACTAACAAAATCGTTCTCCCACTCCAGCCCATTGGAATCATCAGAGGCTGATGTAGGATTACTTCCAGTCTTCTTGCAGCTATACTTCAGTGCTGCCCGGAGAATGTCTTCCTCTGTTTTGGAACGTTCTCTCATTGGGAGCATTCGATTCATTCCTATTATATGGGCAGAGTTGTTAGAAATCTCAGTGGAGATTTAAAAACTTTATTCAAAGACTGAAACTATCAGGCTTGACTTGTGAATTAACTTAAAAAAACCAATCCTGGACTTCCCTGGTGGTCCAGTAAGTCCAATCTTCCTTGGTTAAGACTCTTCTTAACCAAGAATCTGTTTGCCAATGCAAGGGACCCGGATCTAATCCTTGGCCCAGGAAGATCCGACATGGCGCGGGGCAGTGAAGCCCGTGAGCCACAGCTCCTGAAGCCCGCATGCAACAGCCCGTGCCCTGCCCTGCGGCAAGAGGAGCCGCTGCAGCGGGAGGCCGGCGCCCTGCGGCAAGAGGAGCCGCTGCAGCGGGAGGCCGGCGCCCTGCAGCAAGGAGCAGCTGCGTCTTGGATGGAGACCCAGTGCAGCCAAAAGTAAGGTTAAAGTCCCTTTAAAAATTAGACCAAGTTCTCAAAAATAAACAGTCCCATGGAAGACTTTTTAAGGGAGATGTTAAAAGTCTAGTCCTATAGTGAGCATGAGCACTCAACAAAGGACGGTTTCCATGTAACTGATGAGATGAAACTTCTGAAAAGCTGTAAGTAAAGCAGAATGGATGGAGGATTTCGATTGCTATTAGTCTTATATGGGCAAGTTAGTGTGTGGGGCAAGCTTCTTTCCTACCTAGATGACAATTTCATTTCCCAGAGTTATAATAACTCTAATGATAATGATAACAATAGGCACATTTCTAGTACTTACTAGGTTCCAGTTAACACTGTTTGCAAATGACATATATGAGCTGATCTGGTCCTCAACCACTCTATGAAGATACACACAGCACGATCAGTACACCCCATTCTGAAGCTGAGGGAAGCAGGGCAGGAAGAGGACGGTGATTTACCCGTGGTCACACAGCTGCAGGGGTGGTGGGGCAAGAATGTGACTCCATCCCCTTGGGCTTCAAAGTCTGTGTTCTTGCTATTCTGACTCTAGCATAACAAAACAGAGACATTTCTAGGGGAAACTGCTCTAGATCTAATTCTGAACAGAAAGAAACTGGTCAGTAAAGTGAAAGTAGCAAAAATCTTGGAAGAAAAAAACATCATTTTGGCAGAACGAAGAGAGGGAGGACAGAAAAGAGCCTTGATCTGCGCGTGTAGGATCCACATTAGGAAGATAATTAAAATCAAGGAAGAGATCATAAGAGAGTAATCCCTAGACACATTCAGCAATTTTGTTTTCCGAGCTTAAGGAATCCAATCCTACAATAACAATAATTAAAAAAAATTTAATCTATCACTGTTATCACTCCCCCAAATCACAGACTCAACCTAGCACACTACATCATCTTTGTAGACATGATAAAAATGGGAGCTGGAAACTAATATAATTTTGAGGATTTGTATTTAATTGAATAATACTATGTCTAATGGAAGCTGAATTGTACATCATAAGGTTTCTAGTGAGTTCCGTCCTCTACGAAGTCTAGTTTAATAATTCTATTATAATGACTTGAATAATGACCTTGAAAGTCATGTTATCTAAAAATTTAATTAGCATACAGCAAGGACGACAGAATCAGCAATTAAAAGACCTGAAAAGTCTTTAGATCAAATTGAACAAGTTGTTAAAATTAAGTTTAAAATTTTCTAATTGGGATCTAAATAATAAGAAAAATATAGGGCTGGAGAAATGGTGTTTAGTTGAGAAGACGACTTAATTCAATCTTTGCTGAAGTTATTCAGTTTCTCTATTGATAAAACTAATGGCTTGTCTAAAGGATATCTAAGGTCTATTCCATCTCAAAATTCTAGGAAATATTTAATGTTTATGATTTTTCTTAAAAGTCCTATATTTTGCAATTGGTTCTTCCTTTTTGGATTACCTATTTCTTAAAATTGGAGAAGGAAATGGCAACGCACTCCAGTATTCTTGCTTGGATAATCTCATGGACAGAGGATCCTGGAGGGCTACAGTCCATGGGGTCGCAGAGTCAGACATGACTGAGCGACTAACACATTTCTTAAAGTAAAAATAAAGGCTTGGGCCTTATTCAGTGAAAAAGCTTTAAACAAAATCTACATTTTAGCTACAATTTTGAGTACTTGCTATGTGTCACACTATGTGCGGGATGTTTTACACAAATTTCATTTAATCCTCACAACATTCATGTTTTCATTTGTTCAAATACCTATAGATGCCTATTATGTGCCAAGCTTTCTTAGATCTTCACTATATAACAGTGAATAATCATTCTTTAAAGCAGTTTTATAATTTTCTTTTTATGATGAACTGCAGCTTAGAGAGATTAAGAAATCTATCTTAAGTACTACAGCTAGGAAGACATACCAGTAAAATTCTAATTCACGCCTGTGTTATGGCTTTTGTACTGCCAAAAAACCTAACAGACTGCTTATTTATTTCAGTTCAGTCACTCCGTCGTGTCCAACTCTTTGCGACTCCATGGACTGCAGCACACATCATTATGAAGAAAAAGTTAATTAGTTGCTCACAATGGGGCAGTGATTCCTACTGAGTTAAGCGGCTGCATTACAAAAATCTTAAAATGAAAAATAACATTTTCCTTCTAAATCTCAAGAAACATTAAGAATTAAGCAACTTTCTAAACAGTTCACCAACAAATGATAATCACTAATACAATAAGAGTCTAAGAAATTTTAAAGGCCTTGCATTCATTTCAGTTTAAGGAAAGTAAAAGACGAAGTAGATTTCTATAAATTGACACAAATTAAATAAAAATTTTCAGGTAAAATTCAAACATAAAATACCTTCTTCATCTTCCCATTCTAGATCTAAAGATGTGCTGTCATCATTTCCACTAGTTGATTTAGTTTTGGTCATTAAATCACAACTGCTTTCTGTATTTGGTGTCAAAACTGTGGCATCTGATGGGAGCCCTAGAATATACACCAAAGCCAATTAGATGTGGTGACACAATACTCCTTTACTACAACCACTTATTTTGCAATAATGATCTCTCTTCAAATAATACTACTCCGTTTAACGTCGTAAGAAACAATTATATTGAATTTCAATTATACTGAAATCATTACATTGGTAAGCTTCTGTTAGACATAGTATAAATGGCTTCCCCTGCTTTCTTTTTACTCTTTTTTTTGTCATCTAGCACAGTAAATACACAAATTTAAATGAATTACAAATTTTTCAAATATGATGAACTCAATGGAAAAAGGAGGGCCAGACTCCCTACACATAACTAGAAAAATAGCCTGAGATTTTTCTTTACTCCAACAGCTTTTATTTATTTTAAAATTTATTTTATTGTAGTTGATTTTAAGGTCATGTTAATTTCTGCTGTAAAACAAAGTGAGTTATATATATATACATATTCATATTCTTTTCTATTATGGTTTATTATAAGACATAGAATATAATTCACTGTGCATACAGGGGCCTTGCTGTTTCCACATTCTGTGTATAACAATTTGAATCTGCTAGTCCTAAGCGCCCACCCCATCTCTCCTCCACCCCTCCTCCCCCTTGGCAATCACAAATCTGTTCTCTATAGCTCTGAACTTGTTTCTGTTTCTCCAACTCCTTTAAAAAAGTAAAAATACAACTGTATATTTAAGAGCTAGTTATTTGGGCAACACAAATTGAAGGGCAGGAAGTTCGAGAAAAACAGTCAGGATCTTCAATTATCTGTTTAATGTGGCATAAAGTAACTTTAAAATGTACCCACATATTTTAAAAGACTTACTACTACTTCGAAAAACTTCATACTGTGACTTTATATTTCTCAAACAAGATTCAAAGTCATCTTCTGGTCCTGGACTGTAATAAAAGTGAATTTTTAAATATATATTAATAGTCAATACAACCTAATGCAGGCTAAAGTTAAATGATGTCATTTTGATTAGAAAAGGTATATCCCACACAAATTCATAATTACTTACAATCAGAATACCCTAGTCAAAACAGGTCTCACTTTTCTTAATGCTAGCAATAAACTGAAAATAATATTGGTAAGATTTTGGTTAGTGTTGAAGTCAAATCCAAAGCTCAGCCATAAGTCTAACTTTATAATTTACATTACTGAAGCATGAATGAGGTTCTTTGGATGAGCAGGAAACACTCCTGGAAATGTGACACTGAAATTACATCTTCTAAAAAATGATCACACATAAACTTTATTTTAAGAAAAGAGCTAAGGAAAACAAAAACAAGCAAGGCATGAACAATTCATCCAAAGGTATTTCAATGTGCTATTGCATCATATTCTATACGAAAGATGTAATCACTCTTAAGAATGCAATAAAGTCAATTTAAAATAAATAATGATGATTTTCTAACATAAAGAAACAAATGTTCTCAGTATTTTACAAGACAGTATCTTCAAGAAACAACTGTTCTTTTTACGGAGCACGTACACACAAACATGTATACAAACATCTAGAGATGAAATGCTTTCTCTTTAGAAATAATATTTCCTGCCACAAAGGGAAGAAGTATGTTTCATTATTTACCTTTGATAGTCTCCATTGTTGGAAGCACGGCATCGCTGCACAACTCTCTGCCTTTCTTGCTTTGGAAACATAATGTGACACAAGATCAGTCTGCTGTAAAATTATATTTTCTAAAACTATTCATGAAATGCCAATATTTTAAAACTTAAAAAATTACTCTATTGAAGTCTTTTTCCTTAAATTCATCACAGTTCACTTCTATATCATCTTATTTAAGAGCAGAATTTCTCTTAATTTTTCAGTGTATAATCCTTACATGGTCAGAATATTCATAGGGCTATTAAAAATAACTTTCAAGATATATATTGGTAACTTCCTTATTGCACCTAAGAACTTCTAATAACTGGAAAGATGAGGAGCAAGAAAGTAATAGTTAAAACAGTATATGAAGTTCTGTTCTGGGTGAAATTAGCAATAAAATAAAAGAACTAAAAGACCTGGCTGAGTTTACTCAGAAATATTAAAAACAAAGGATTTAGAAAACCTGTCAGGAGTGGTGGCTCTGACAGTTATTAGTCGTGTGTCCCTGGCATGTCCTATATTTTCTGTTTCTTCATCTGTAAATTACAGATGGCTATAACACTGCCCTAGCAAATTCACAGGGCTATTGTGAAAATCGAACGAATTCGCATAATGTGTAACCTCTGTGCCAGTGCATGCTGTACAGACTGCATGTGTTCCCATATCTATTTATTCAAGAAGAAAAAAACTCAAGAACTCAAATAGATTCTGCATATGGAATCCTTTTTAGTCTTTAAAAGGCAAGCAGCAGAGAATTACAGTAGAAAGAGATGGTTAAATCAGAATCAGAAAAATATTTACTTTCTTAGTAAATGGTAGTTCATTTTAAACCTTTTCCATGCCTTAGAACTTACTAAACAAAATAAAACTCCCTCATATAATCTGATTAATCTGTCAAAAACACCAAAAACAGGAGAAAGGGAGATAAAGAGCACACGTCACACAGAAATCACACAGAAACATGATACATGATTTTTTAGTTTCTCTAAGTTACAGTAGTTATTATGCGACATAATCCTTGTACTGCACTTCAGTTCACACGGCAGCAGAGTTCATGCGGGCAAAAGATGGCACAAGACACTAAGCAGAAAACTGGCTGAGCGATGCTTGAACATGGGCTCTGCCACTTATTAGCTGTAGGATCTTCAGTTATTTAATATCTCTGTTCCTTGGTTTCATCGCCTGTGAAATGAGGATTAAAAACACTATCTTTCTCCCAGGATTGTTGTGAGGACTAAATAAGGTAAAACATGTAAACTAATCAAAACAGTTCCTGCCAGGGCTCCATAAATGTCTGGTATTAAGCTTGTCTGGCATTATGAGAATGCCATATTTGAATACCACATGGTAAATTATGATAACACTATTGTTTTCTCTGATAATATGTCAAAGATTTCCAAAGACCCAAATTGTCAATCTCCCAAACACAAAAGTACAAAGATGAAAAATATAGTATTTCTATATGGCGAAATCACTTAGCTTATCCCAATTTTAGGAAGCATAAGAAACTCTTAACAGTTCAAGAAAATGGTGGCGGGGGTGCGGAAAAACTTCACAAAAATAAACTTAAAGCTGCAAAAATTGTATTCAAAGGTCACTTTTGCAGTGTTTCACTGAAGAGTATATTTATTTTTCCAACAGAATACTGAATTTTGGAAAAGTAAATTTGTTCTTTGGGATAAACAAGAATTGGTGTTGTTCAGTCATTAAGTGGTGTCCAACCCTTCTGCAACCCCATGGGACTGTAGCCCGGTATGATTTCCCAGGCAAGAATACTGGAGTGGGATGTCATTTCTTTCTCCAGGGGATCTTCCCAACCCAGGGACTGAACCTGTGTCTCCTGTATTGGCAGGCGGATCCTTCACCATGGAGCCACCTGGAAAACCCTAACAAGAATTAGCTTCTCCTAATTTAAAGCCAAACAACGCTCAATGTCAAGTATAAAATTTGATGCTATTTCTAGCTGCTAATGGAGAAGGCAAATGGCACCCCTCTCCAGTACTCTTGCCTGGAAAATCCCATGGACGGAGGAGCCTGGTAGGCTGCAGTCCATGGGGTTGCTAAGAGTCCGACACGACTGAGCAATGTGACTTTGACTTTTCACTTTCATGCATTGGAGAAGGCAATGGCAACCCACTCCAGTGGTCTTGCCTGGAGAATCCCAGGGACGGGGGAGTCTGGTGGGCTGCCGTCTATGGGGTCGCACAGAGTTGGACACAACTGAAGCGACTTAGCAGCAGCAGATAGCTGCTAAAGACCCACTAATTTGCCTTTAAAATTCCTAAGAGTATAGGAATAAATACATTCATTGTTAAACAAGAAGCCCTTGATTCTAGGGGAAAAAATGTCCCAACTAAGATTTGTCGGAGAAAATCAGGAGAAAAGCAGCCCTAAGCATATGCTGGGGTCTTCTCCCCTCACCTCCAAGAGCTCTCGCTGCTTTGCTGCCCTGGCTGCTTCACGCTGTGCAGCGTATAAAGCTTCTTCTTCTAGTCTTAACTTCTCTTCTTGTAAGGCTAACTGTACATGAACAAAACAATAAGGATTAACAAAAATCAGAACCTGTCTAACTGCTCTAAAGATAAAATGTTTCTATTTATAAAATAAAAAGAAATTATTAAAAAAAGAATTGAGCTCTACAAAGCATAATAGAATTGAAATTTTTGTGATTTATTTCAATTTCTCTTTTTACAAAGTATTTCAAAGAGTATCAAACATATTACAGAATTCTTAGAAGTTGAGTTATAAGGTACAGCATCTAGTTTGCATAAATACAAGACTGTTTCTTTCTTTAGAATATGCAGTGATCTTAGACCTATCACCCTACTTAGTTTATTGTTCGGGCCCTTGTTAGTTCAAGGTCTTCAAAACTAAGGTCAATCATATCACTGTCTACCAAAGTGAAGTAAGCTTTCACAAAGTTCATGTCACATTGATACATGTGTCCTGAATTTTATTACTATCATTAAAAAATTAATTCCAAATTTAAGTTCCTGCCATTCATAGTAGCATACAAACTGCTTTAGTGATAATCTGTTACAAGTCAAATCAAATTTAAAAATCAAATTCCAACACAATATTTTTCTTTAGCCTAATATTAGCATCTATTGTATAGCTTAAGTTAATGCTGTTGAAATCATTAATTGGAAATAATTTAGTATTAAATAGGTACTAAACAGACTATTTTAAAATGTATAATGGAATATGACTAATTCCATTTAGTTGAATGAATAGCAAAACTAATTATAGGCCATTTCTGTAAATATACTAAAATAAATAGAACATTTATGATTGTTAGAAGTACTTGGTTCACTTAGTGACAGTAATTAAATCCAAGACTAACAGAAAGATTAAAAAAAATGAACCACTTTTTGTGAAACACAATCATTTTTTAATCTTAGTTTTAAACACGAAGGTTCAGGTATTTTACCACAGTGCCTAATTGTGAGTTCAGAAGATCATTTTCAGAAGGATGTATTCTCTTCACTTACTGGCAGCATACAATTACTGATAAATTAAACCAAACTAAGCCAAATTATTATACGCTGGAATAATTTTTAACTTTTAAATAATTTTCATCTGCGTATATCTAAATTTAGGTCCAATGACTATTCATATGCAATATATTATTTAATAACACCTTTCTTCTATAAACAGAGACATGATAAAATATATTAAGCAACATGAGACTAATTACCTCTTTTTGGATTTTCATATCAAGATCTTTCTGTTTTTCAACAATGGAATCATAATGCTTCTCTCTCAGGTCAACAATTTCTTCCTCAGTAAGAGGCCTACACAGAAAAATAAGGAAGAGAAAGAAAGTGAAAAAAAAAGTGCTGATAAGTTCAACTTTAAATAAAAGACTCATAAAATCAGTGAAATTCTGAAATTTTACTGTCAAAATGTGCTAAAGCAATTTGATGCTGATTTCAACTCTTAAGGGTAAAAGAAAAATCATACGTTCTCGTACTTTTTGTATGTACTAATTCGGTACGTTAAGTTGAAGACGACATACTATCAAGAGTGTTTTCTAGCACTACAATCAACTGTAAAGAAACGCGGACTCCATGTACCCTTACTCTGGCTCTGGTTCTTTCTGACCATATCCCTCGATGTGCATCATAAAATATAAACCTCAGTACACTATACTCTTGGTATCAGCCCTCATGTCATTCTGTAATTCTTAACTCTCTTGCCCACTGCCCTCCTATTTATCCTGCTCAACCCCCTGGCCACCTGTCCTTCCCTTGTCTCTCCTGTTTATCTATCCTGATCATCTTCTGGCTTCACTTCACTTGCAACCAATATGGACCCCATGGCAAATCTGAAGGACTCTCTTACCCACACAATCACCCTCCTGCACAACCTTCATTATGCCGTATTCACCCAGATTACTCATTCTCTGACTCTGGATCATTTCCAAGATTAGCTCTTCCTGCTGAGAGCTGCTAGGAAAAAATCAAACATACACTTGGGCCTCTGCCCCTAGCAATAACCCTTTATTTACACGTGGCCAACTTCCTTGCATATACTATTCTAATTATTTCAAAATCTTCACATACACACTCTTTAAGTTCCTCATGCAAACTCTTTTCTCTTAGAAGTCAATTGCATCCCACTATGAGACATGAGGAAACATGTCTCCAACCATCAAATCCCTCAATTTCTTGCCAGTCCTCCTCTCACCTAGGTCTATCCTCCCTTCTCTCCTTTCTTTCCTCTACACAAGTGGCATTCCTTAATTTGTTCAGGGTCACCCACCCTGCTTATACTTGATTCATGCGTCACTGGTGCTACTCCCATCCTACCCTTACTCCAGAGAATTCTGTGGGCCACTGCACCATCAATTAGCACCTCTCTTCTTAAGTCGACTCTTATCTGTTTTTACCTCTCTTCCTTGTGAAGACAGGAAGAAAGGAAAGAAGAAGGAAAAACTTTCAATTGATCTATACCTGTCTCTGACTACTGCTCCCTCTCTTTCCCATTTCGGCCAAAACGTCTGAAATTAAGTTTGACTGAAAACACATCTGGCAGTTACTATGTGTCAGGTTCTCTTTTATGTGTTTTGCATATACTAATTTTAACTTTTGCAACAACCCTGTAAGGTAGATGGATACGGGAAATGAGGCAAAGACAGATTATGTCCACGTAAGTCATGGCAAAGCTAGAATCTGAACCCAAGTAGTCTAGCTCCTTGCTCTTAACTACTGTGTTTCTCTTACCTTCTATGTTCTTACTCCCCATTCTCTCATCGAAAAATGGCTGTCTGCCTCTGCTTTCATTGCTAGGTAATCAATGGCTTCTATGTTGCCAAATGTAATAGACAGTTTTAAGTCCTTATACTATTACTTCCGTTTCCTGTGGCAATGCTGGCCATTCCCTCCACTCCATCTGTCTGTTAGCCTGTCTCTACCTCCTTCCTTGGCTTTCTATGCTCTTCTGATTGCTTTTGCCCACTGCTTCTTGATTGTCTTCTGAATCCTCTTCTAAGTGTCTGTCTATTCAATCCTCAAACCACTAAACCAATGCTCTCTCTCCATGATCGAACCACCCCACCTCCTCATCTTCTCCAACCTTAGGTCTTGATAATTATCATGGTTTTAACCAGCACTGTATATAGTAATGTCTCCTCCTACATTTGTTCCTCTAGCCCTAACTTCTGCTGGGCTTTTTTATTCGTGTGTGTGTGTGTTTTGAGGTATTATTTATACAAAGTGAAAAACATGGTTAGTAAAACAAGTTTCAGAATGTCATTAAGGAAGGAAAAGGGGTATAAAGTTTTAAAAAATTCAAACAAATGTACTTATCAATATTAATATAGTTTTTTAAACCAAAATATACATTAAAAACTTAGGTTCAATAAGAAAGCACTTAGGCACATTAAAATCTTTAATGTTTAAAACAATCTTTTGAAATGTTATTATTTATCTCAATCTTATAGAAAGAAATAACCAAGGTCCTGAAATGTAAACTGTTCAATGCCTCAAAGCAAGCAGATGACACAGCCTGGATTTTTAGAAGCTTATTATAGTTTACACAGAAGTAGTTTGTTTTAAAAAAAAAAAAAAAAAAAGCCTTACCTATGACTGCTTCCTGGGCTTTCTCCCTGTACAAGAATTAATTAAACAATTACACAAATTTTACTAGCTGAATTCTATTTAAGGCAAGCCAATAAAATTTTTATTTAGTCAAAATTTTTTCTGCTTATCTATCTTTAACAGATTTCATTACTAAAAGTGTTTTAAACAAAAAGCTTTAACATTTTACTATTTCTCAAAGGCAGAATTTACTTTAATATCTAGCTTAATTAAAAAGCAACCAATTGCTGAGCATTTCCTAATTTTTTAATAACAAATATTTACTATATACCAAATGAACTTCTGGGTTCAAGATGGTACTAGACAGACATACTCTCTATGCTCTGATCATTTACAACTGATCTTCACTATTTGCAGACTCCAAAACTGCAAATTCACCAATGAGCTAAAATTTATTTGTAACATCAAAACCAATACTCCCTGCATTCTTGGGGTCATTCGTGAGCATGACCAGAGCAGCAGCAACCCAAGCTGCCTGATACGCACACCCCAGCTCAAGCGGAAGGCGATGCTCTGCCTCCCTGTTTCAGCACCTGCTGGGCACCCTCTGAGCAGCCTATGCAGTGCCACTTTTTTGCCCCTTTTTCTGTTGCTGATTTTGCTGTTTGAAATGACCCCCATGTGTAGTGCAAAGTGCTATCTATTGTTCCTAATCACACAAGAAGTTATGATAGTTTGTGAAGAAAATATGTGTTAGATAAGCTACACTCAGGCATAAATTATTACGTGCTGTGCACAGTGAGTTCAAAGTTAATGAATCAACAGTATACATTAAAAATAAGATGTCAAACAGAAACGCAAAACAAAGTTATATGTTGTTCAGCTGATAAAAATGTGATCAGAAGCTTGCAGGAAGCTAATGCTGTATTTTCCCTAGGAGTAATGTTCTGGTATTCACTAACGGAGCATTCACAGCAACTTTATAGAACATAATTACCATGGACTTATGCATTTCTTACATATTTGAGCTATTCACATCCCACAACTAAAATATATGACTAAGTAACTGCAGAAAGAAAATTCCAAATGGTCCACATCAACTTAGGAAAAAGCACTGCAAAGCAGGACATGACATTCAATTAAACCAAGCACTATGACATGAGAGAGGAACAGACTGGTCAGCAGACAAACTCAAACCAACAAAACGCCGCTTAGGAAAACACAAGCAATCACATTTTTTTAAAGAAAAGTAGTGAAATGTGAGGATGAACTGTATTGAAGGTTAAGAGAACTCTTACATTTAGTACTTGTCAGAAACTTTAAAAATACCCTGTTAAGTGCTTATTTAAAAAAATACATAAAATTAAAGTTACTTCTGAAAAGGGAAAGAAACTAGATTCTACGAAACATTATAACTATCTGGGAGAGATTTTACTGGGAAAACAAAAGGTTAAAAGATAGTTTCTCAAATATGTTCTATCAGATGATAATAAACATGTATTACTATTTTAAAAATGGAGTTATACCCAAGTTAATTTGGGAAATGCTAAATTGGACAATTTGAAATGATTTTAACAGTTCTTTAACAATTTCTTTAATAGTTCTTCTCAGAACCTTTAATATGCTAATTTATACTGAGACTAATATCATGTACACACTATGGGAAATGCTGGGCTAAAGAATAATTTAAATTTGGTGTAATATATTTTCCTCTTTCCTCAGAAAACAAAAATGATACAGAAAGAGAAAACCAGCAATGCTCTTCTATATGCATTCACTTTAGAGATGTGAGAAGTAGGCTCAAGGAAGGTTAAGTAATTTGCACAAACTCATATAATTAGTAAAGATCAAAATTAACACACAAACTAAAACTCTACACCAGTGCCTAAGAAACATATACCATACTGCACTAATTCTAAACTGTACTTTTTTTTCTTCCCATTTTAACATTTCTGTACTTGGGATACATCTTTAAATTGATTTTTAGATGAGGTGAAATGTAAAAGGAAAGATATATAAGCATCTGAATGCAGAGTTCCAAAGAATAGCAAGAAGAGATAAGAAAGCTGCCTTCAGCGATCAATGCAAAGAAACAGAGGAAAACAACAGAATGGGAAAGACTAGAGATCTCTTCAAGAAAATTAGAGATACCAAGGGAACATTTCATGCAAAGATGGGCTCGATAAAGGACAGAAATGGTATGGACCTAACAGAAGCAGAAGATATTAAGAAGAGGTGGCAAGAATACACAGAAGAACTGTACAAAAAGATCTTCATGACCTGGATAATCACGATGGTGTGATCACTCATCTAGAGCCAGACATCCTGGAATGTGAAGTCAAGTGGGCCTTAGAAAGCATCACTACGAACAAAGCTAGTGGAAGTGATGGAATTCCAGTGGAACTATTTCAAATCCTGAAAGATGATGCTGTGAAAGTGCTGCACTCAATATGCCAGCAAATTTGGAAAACTCAGCAGTGGCCACAGGACTGGAAAATGTCAGTTTTCATTCCAATCCCAAAGAAATGCAATGTCAAAGAATGCTCAAACTACCACACAATTGCACTCATCTCACATGCTAGTAAGTAATGCTCAAAATTCTCCAAGCCAGGCTTCAACAATATGTGAACTGTGAACTTCCTAATGTTCAAGCTGGTTTTAGAAAAGGCAGAGGAACCAGAGATCAAATTGCCAACATGCGCTGGATCATGGAAAAAGCAAGAGAGTCCCAGAAAAACATCTATTTCTGCTTTATTGACTATGCCAAAGCCTTTCACTGTGTGGATCACAATCAACTGTGAAAAATTCTGAGAGAGATGGGAATACCAGACCACCTGACCTGCCTCTTGAGAAACCTGTATGCAGGTCAGGAAGCAACAATTAGAACTGGACAGGGAACAACAGACTGGTTCCAAATAGGAAAAGGAGTACGTCAAGGCTGTATATTGTCACCCTGCTTATTTAACTTATATGCAGAGTGCATCATGAGAAATGCCGGGCTGGAAGAAACACAAGCTGGAATTAAGATTGCCAGGAGAAATATCAATAACCTCAGATATGCAGATGACACCACCCTTATGGCAGAAAGTGAAGAGGAACTAAAAAGCCTCTTGATGAAAGTGAAAGAGGAGAGTGAAAAAGTTGGCTTAAAGCTCAACATTCAGAAAATGAAGATCATGGCATCTGGTCCCATCACTTCATGGCAAATAGATGGGGAAACAGTGGAAACAGTGTCACTTTATTTTTTGGGGCTCCAAAATCACTGCAGATGGTGACTGCAGCCATGAAATTAAAAGACGCTTACTCCTTGGAAGAAAAGTTATGACCAACCTAGATAGCATATTCAAAAGTAGAGACATTACTTTGCCGACTAAGGTCTGTCTAGTCAAGGCTATGGTTTTTCCAGTAGTCATGTATGGATGTGAGAGTTGGACTGTGAAGAAGGCTGAGCGCCCAAGAATTGAGGCTTTTGAACTGTGGTTTTGGAGAAGACTCTTGAGAGTCCCTTGGACTGCAAGGAGATCCAACCAGCCCATTCTGAAGATCAGCCCTGGGATTTCTTTGGAAGGAATGATGCTAAAGCTGAAACTCCAGTACTTTGGCTACCTCATGCGAAGAGTTGACTCACTGGAAAAGACTGTGATGCTGGGAGGAATCGGGGGCAGGAGGAGAAGGGGACGACAGAGGATGAGATGGCTGGATGGCATCACTAACTCAATGGACACGGGTCTGAGTCAACTCCGGGATTTGGTGATGGACAGGGAGGCCTGAAGTACTGCGATTCATGGGGTCACAAAGAGTTGGACACGACTGAGCAACTGAACTGAACTGAACTGAAATGTAAAAATAAACAAAAAGAAAACTGATAAAAATATAATGGCTAAAGTCAGAAAGTGACTGTAAAACAAACATATATAAATTCTACTCTCAGAAATTTGTGAAAACTATGGGTCAAAGAATGGTTTACTCTGGATCATTGAGGAATTTCACCTACTTAGTGGCAAAATGTTAGAAATATCTTTTCTTAAAGTTCCTCAAGTTCTACAAAATACTGTTAAAACCTGTTTTAAAAATATGTATATATAAACACATATATAAGTGATAGATGAAACTATATATATTATATACATATGTGGTATTTTACAGAGGCTGCATATACATATGTAGTGTTACCTATCTTTCATCATAGAAAATTCTGAATAATTTGCTAATATAAATTACTAAGAGAAGGAAATAAGGGACTAAAAAGTAAAAATAAAAACTAAAATGTTAAAAATTCTAAAAGAAAAGATAACATAATGAAAATGTTAAAAAATAACTGTCAGAAGTAGTGAGATGCTCTTTGAGAACAAATTGGATTTTGTACTACTGTGAAAATACTTACTTCATCACTTTCTACTAGATTCTCAAACTGAAACAACAAGAAAGAAAGTGTTAGGATGAATATTTGTCTAAGGTACATGTCTCACAAAAAATTTTAAGTCACTTTTTCATTTCAAAAATAATATACCTTTATAAGATAAGATATAAGTAATGTATCTCTTTATACACCATTTCATTTGATTTATTAAACAAGACAGCCAAGACAAGAATACATCATTTGTGACTTTTATTAAAAATAATATGGAAAATTACAGCAATTTTCTACATAAATCAGGAACTTATATACCAAAACTTTCATCTAAACTAGCTGAATTAACTATTTCGTGGATCTTTTAAGTCCACACTGCCAGAATTTCCTAATTCACCTGAGCTCAGAAAGAATTATTTAATACTGTAAGTCCCTCAAGAAATAGAACTAAAAGATATTCAAGAATTTATCTTATGTTTTTATTTATTCATCTATTCATTTATATAACTATTCACTGAAAATCAAGATGGTAGTTGCTATTTCTAAATACAGTGTCTTTCTAGAGATATAAATGTAAAAAATTTGATCATAATGTGATGAATGCTATCATGTCAAATGACCAAATGAAAGTCATCATGTTAAATTATATTATGAAAATATTTATACTTTAAAATAGAAATAATATGATATGTGACTACTTGAAAGAAAGGAAAATGTAACTGTTAATATTTTTTTGTTGTTTAAAGATCAGGAAACAGTGAATTCAAAATGTTTAGAAACTACAAGAATCTAAAGTGATGACTTTAAAGTGTTTAACCTTATTACTTTGAACTTATATTTTGTGCTGGTTTGTAATTTATTAAAAACAAACAAATAAACCTAATTCCTGGTTCACATGTTTCTTTAATATAACAGGCAGTTTTGGATTGGCTATAGGTGTTGCCACATATAAGTGATGCAAAGTAGTCCAATTTGTTCTCCTGTCTAAGCCTCTGATTCTCACCCATAAAGCAAGGTGACAGCCACCTGTTCAACAGAATTGTAGCAAGAATGTGCAATGACATTGATAAACTATATGGTGAAGGCTGGTGCATAGTAGGGACTGAGCAAATGGCAGATTCTGTCATTATGTTTTACATAGGAAAGAATAATCAACTCAGTGAGTCTTTCTGTAGAGTTGCTTCAGATCAACTTGCTGCTCTGATTCTGTCACAGCTCTGCTAGGGCTGGCCAGCAGCTACTAAGCCGCTGTAACTGACAGAAGAGTGCCCTCAACCTCAGCTGTGCAGGGCAGAAAAGACAAAAACAGAACACAAAAACAATCTCTCTTAAGCAATTCTATTAGAAGAACAGGACCTTAATCTTCTGCTAACTTGTTTTCCCCATTTACACTTTCCCCACCACTCCAATTCTTTCCTTCTTCACCAGCATGGGTGATACTGAAATATAAATAGTCCATACTAAATTTAGGTTCACATCCTTCCCCCTTAATAAAAAAAAAAATGTCCCTCTTGCCCTTCTCAAGGTATTTTTATCCAATCAGACTTACAACACTACTTACCTCTATAGTTAAGTGCTCACCTCTTGAGCATGTTCTAAAATACTTGGATCTGGGAAGAAAAACAGAATAACAACTTTAAAAATTACAATTAATGCTAAAACTGAGTTACTATAGTTTATGATGTAATAAAAATTATTTCCTCAAAAGCAACTTTAAATTCTCCAATATATGGCATCTTATATTTACAAAAAGGAAACATCGAACTTACAAAAGAATACAGATAGTCCAGATTTTTAAATGCAGTTTAAGCGTTTAGTCAACTCATAATTTTCTATTGGTCCTAACAGTTATGAAACTGGTAATCTTAAGTTAATTTATATATATTTATTACATAGAATAGAATACAATTAAATTTAAATTTTTATCTCATTCTTTTTACTGTATCGAGAAAAATATCTTGTTAAAATACTGGTGTGAGTCAGAATGGCTGCGATCCAAAAATCTGCAAGCAATAAATGCTGGAGAGGGTGTGGAGAAAAGGGAACCCTCCTACACTGTTGGTGGGAATGCAAACTAGTACAGCCACTATGGAGAACAGTGTGGAGATTCCTTAAAAAATTGCAAATAGAACTACCTTATGACCCAGCAATCCCACTGCTGGGTATACACACCGAGGAAACCAGAATTGAAAGAGACACATGTACCCCAATGTTCATCGCAGCACTGTTTATAATAGCCAGGACATGGAAACAACCTAGATGTCCATCAGCAGATGAATGGATAAGAAAGCTTTGGTACATGTACACAATGGAGTATTACTCAGCTGTTAAAAAGAATTCATTTGAATCAGTTCTGATGAGATGGATGAAACTGGAGCCGATTATACAGAGTGAAGTAAGCCAGAAAGAAAAACACCAATACAGTATACTAACACATATATATGGAATTTAGAAAGATGGCAATGACGACCCTGTATGCAAGACAGGAAAAAAGACACAGCTGTGTATAACGGACTTTTGGACTCAGAGAGAGAGGGAGAGGGCGGGATGATATGGGAGAATGGCATTCTATCATGTATACTATCATGTAAGAATTGAATCGCCAGTCTATGTCTGACGCAGGATACAGCATGCTTGGGGCTGGTGCATGGGGATCACCCACAGAGATGTTATGGGGAGGGAGGTGGGAGGGGGTTTCATGTTTGGGAACACATGTAAGAATTAAAGATTTTAAAATTTAATTAAAAAAATAAAAAAAAATTAAAAAAAATTAAAAAAAAAAATACTGGTGTGTTAAATAATCTATAAGAGCATGTTCCCAATTTTGTTAGAGAAAATGTATAAACATATATGATCCCACAAACAACAAAAATCTAAAAAGATGCTAAGAGTGGTTATCTCTAGATGGTGGGACCACATGCAAGCATGCATGCCAAGTTGCTTCAGTCGTGTCTCTCTGTGACCCCATGGACTGCAGCCCGCCAGGCTCCTCTGTCCATGGGATTCTCCAGCCAAGAATACTGCAGTGGGTTGCCAGGCCCTCCTCCAGGGGATCTTCCTGACCCAGGGATTGAACCCATGTCTCTTACGTCTCTTGCATTGGCAGGAGGGTTCTTTACCACCAGTGCCATGTGGAAAGCCCCAGTGGGATCATATATGTTTATACAAAGCCATGCCTGCAAAATTAAGAGGAAGAAAATGAAAAACAATATACTTCATATATACATCGACCAAATAATCCATTAACTTTTCCAACTAGGGCCAAATATTGACTTTACTTTTAATTCCTCCTCACAATGTATACATATGTCAACTCACCATGATGCATACCTTATATGTCTTACAATTATGTCAATTCTATCTGAATAAAGCTGAAATTTAAAAATTCTAATCATTTTTTTCTGCTCCTACTAGTGAAACTCACATGCAGTCAATAAGTGTCTCCTATGTAATACCTGCTCCAAAGAAATGACCACATTCCATTAACTGTATGTCTTCTAACTATTACAGTATACAAGTTGGTACAGGTCAGAGTCCCTCAAACTCCTTTACTACTGCAAGTGCATGGAAATTTTAAAACTTTCACTTATAACATGGATCCTGTTATTGTTGCCTAAACTGATGGCAGAGAACACCCGCCATCTTCCCATGGGGATCCAAAACTCACACTGTGGGTTCCTAGTGTGTCAGGATTCTTTAACAGAAAGCACCCCTCTGGGAGATGGAAAAATCCAGGAGTTAGGACAGATCAGAATACTTTTTATTATGTGTATATGTTTGCAGAGATGGCAGACAGGTTTAGTAAAAGAGAATGGTATATTACCACGACTAAATGTTTATTGTCATAAAGAATAAAAAATAATTTTTCCTGTACAATCTTTATTTGCTAACAGATGCAAAGCAGTTTTATTGCCCATTAAGAGATCATCAGTAAAAACCAAAACATTTGGTATTATCAGAATAATAATATTATTACCATAATAATAATCATATTATCATGATAATTCATGAAATATATGCAATGTAAATAAAGTACCCTAATATTCCAGGCATCTAGTGCTCCCATTCTTCTATCTTTCCCATTTCTCAAATAAAAGCAGAAATGAGTTGAGTTTTCCAGTAGCACTGTGTTCTGGTATCATGATTTATGTTTAAAGTGCTATATGCTCTCCCTCAGCAATCATCACTCTAGTCCTTTAATGAAGAATTTGTCTCTGACTATATGGGGAATGAAAACACCATTATTTCCTTCAAGTTAAGAGAAAACGTGGGCCCTCATAAGAATTTGCTCCTGCAAGTGTCAGGAACCATGTGGATCATAGAGAAATGAGTGGGGATAAAGGCACAGAGAAAGAGGGGATGTACGGATAATTATGCAATTAAAATGTGAGCCTAGACAGTGTGGACTAGAGTGGTGTCATTGAGAGAAATGAATAGATTAAAGAAATATTTAGAAGATAAAAATCAGCTGGTGAGGGAGATGGACTGGAAAATGCAAGATGATGAGAAGGGTCATAATCTCAACGGGGATGTAACAGAAAAGAAGCAAGAGTCAGGAATGGAGGTGCAGGAGAAAAAATAAATGTGGTAAATCCAAGACCCAAAACTTAAATGCCAGAGGGGGAAAAGGAAAAAGGACAAAGTGGTGTAAAAAGCTGCAAAAGCCCTCTAGGATCACAGTAGCACATAAAATACAGCTGAGCGGTGATGAGCGGTGAAATAATTGGTTAAAGTCACATCACATGTGCATCATGAATTTCGTCATAAGCCCTGGAGGGAAGGGGAAGATGACAAATAAAATGGGGAACAATCCACCATTGTACTCAAGAGCATGTATATTCAGGTGCACTAATTATGAGCTGCTGAAACAGGTTCCAAAACCAATAATTTAAAACAAAAGTCTATTTTCCCTCTTTTTAAATACAGTCTAGAACTCTCCAAAGCAATCCTTGCACATTTCTGTACACACAATCATCATGTCCCTGAGAGCTTTCTCTAAGTAATGTGAAGTTTCTGTATAACCATTCTACTGTTGCTAAAGATGTGAAAGTTGACTCCAGTATGTAAAGGATATTAAGGAGGTAGAACAGATAGGCTATCCTACTCCAAATGATCATGGCAAGTAAAAGAGCTTGTAAGAGTCTGAAAGTAAAAGGGTACAAAAATGGTGATTCTTGTATCTATTTATATATTTATATCTATTCTTATATCTATTTATCAGTGTTATCAAGGCAGATATCAAGACAATCATTTATTTAGGACAAAATCAGTCTCATTAAGAATAGAATGAAAATACAGTTATTTATGCTTCTACATGTTATTTTGCAAAGCAGGCAAATACTCTTTTATATCAAAGTGACTTAAGTAAAAGATAACTTAAAAATTCTCATAAATCCTACATTCTTGTAGTTCCTTTTCTTCATATTCTACTGTATAAAATCTGTTAAAATAACAGTCTTTCATCTTCTGTTTGACATTATAAATAATTAATGAAGAATCATGGTAAATTTGTTCCATAGTCTATTAAAAATTAAAAGCTCCTCAGGACTCTTCTTTTCTGGACAGAGGATTGGAAAGGTTAGAGACAGAAGCCCTGGCAAAAGCTATTACATTGATGACTATGGACAAATCATTTTTCAAGTAGTATCAAATACATCAATGCAGGTTTAACCATTCCAATCTCAAGGGATAATCCATCAACAGATTCTCCAGGAAGGAACAGCATCAACATAGGTGGTAATAATAAAGTAATAATATTTGCTGTTAAATAAGTCTCTCCCTAATGGAGGCAAATTTAGGAAGAATGGATGTTCAAAAAACTTATTATGTTCTTTGGAAGAGAAGAGGCAAATCTTCCTGCTAAACATGTTGAAGACAGAAAACACGGATTAAAAAAAAAGCCACTGTCCTTTAAGAGAAACCTGACTTAGAAGAAACCAATAACTAAAAGGGACCTTAGAGGTCTTTTATTTCTTTCTCACTCATCTTCTGCAGTCTATGAGCAGCATCTGAAATTGTCGATAACCTTCTTCTTTTAAAAACTGTTGCTGCTTAATGTGTCCATGATTTTGAACCTTCTAATTCTTCTTACTTCCCTGGATGAATGACGGACATAGCTATGTATTTATATTTAAAACATAAAAATGAGTAAAAATTGACCCATGATTCAGGAGATTTACAGTCTAATGGGACAGACACACAGGTGAATTAACAACTACCATGCTCTGAAAGGGCTATGTTCTCAAGAGGAGCATCAAAAATCAGCTGAAGAAGAAGGAATCAGCCAGGCCCCCAGTAGTGGAAAGAAATGTTTAGGGAGCAGCAGTAGCTACCAAAGGCAAAGGGGAATGAAAAGATCAAGACTGTATACATTAATTCTGCCAACAAGTATTTACTAAACATCTACATACCAAGCATATAACCTGGAGTTGGGTAGTCAATGGTAAGTAAAGTAAGCATGAACGTGTTCCTTTACACCGAGAGCAGAAAACGACCATTAATCAAATAAGCACACTATTGCAGGTTTATAGTCTGAGGAAGTGCTGACAAGACAAGGAAGACGGTTCCATTACGGTGAGAACTTATCCTCAGAGTGTGGGAAACAGACTGGGAAGACTTCTGTGAGAAATAATCTTTGAGATGGCAATTAAAAGATGAGTAAGTAAGATTTATCTAAGTAAATAGGGAAGAAATTGATTCAAGGAAGTGTGTGACAAAATGAGGCAGAAACAAACAAAAAAGGCAAGGAATAGATAATGTGAGGTCTTGAAAGCTACACTGGAGATTTCAGTCTTTATCCTGGAAGTATGGTAAACCACTGAAGAAAATGGTAGGGGACATTCAGAAGGTATAATCTACAGAACGTGACAACTTGGACTTGGAGGATGAGTGAAAGGGAGGACTTTAATATGCTTCTCAGACTCATGGCTTCGGTAATTGTATATCGTTTTGTCATTCACAAAGTATGGCACAAAATAGTAAAAATACTTGGGGTTTTAAAAAAATGGTGGGAAAAAAAAGGAGTAAAGAACTGTGAGAAGGAAAGAAAGGTGAGCTCAACTTTACAAACTGAATTTGAGGTTATGTTTGATACCCAAGGGGAAATACTCAGTAGGCAATTAAGATACTCAGGGCTCAGACTGAGATGACTGAGCGCATTAGTATGCAGGTAGTAGGTAAAACCATGTGCTTTCCCGCCATCAGCCAGGAAAAGTATATTATGGAAGGCAAATATATTAAGGAAGAACAGAGGGAGCTTCAGAACAGAGCCCTGGGGAGTCCTCAAGGTACAACACAGAACGTCCAAGAAATTCATACTCATTTCAGGCCACTACGGTTTTCCTTCCTAACTTCTGAAATTTCAAGAGAAACGTCTTACTCTTACATATTTCTCAAAGCTGACAAATATGCAGAAAACAAAACTAAATCTCTCAATAATGACTACTGATTACTATATTTTAGTAATACACATTATTGTAAAATATTTTAAAATTCTCATCGGTACTCTATATGGTTTCTAAAAAGAAAGTCAACACAAAACTGGTGGGATGTATGTTTCACTGTGTAATGTTTTTCCAAAGGTAGGGGATAGCTTGGAAAAAAAGAAGAATACGTACTATTTCCTAGAACTTACAAGTTCATAAGTAATATTCATTTGACAAACATGAGATACTAAAAATGAAGAAAGATAAAACATAGATCCCGACCTAGAAGAGCTCTCAGCCCATACCACTGTATATACCAGGAGGCAGCAGACTACAGTCCACAGGCCAAATATGGCCCAATGCCTGTTTCTGTTAATAAAGTTTTAATGGAACATAGTCACCTTCATTTATTTACATATTGTCCTTGGCTGCCTTTGTGCTAAAATGGCAATGGTGAATAGCTGCAACAGAGATGTTATGGCCTGCAAAGCCTAAAATGTGTATTAGTTGGCCCTTTACAGAAAAAGTTTGCAATCCCTAATACACAGGAGACTTAAGCCTGTAGGAAATACTATTTCCTCAGGGAGATAATATTGTTTCAGGGGGTTAGAGCAGGTTTCATAGGGAAGGTAATATTGAAGGACAAGTAAAAGGTCACCAAGAAGAAGAAAAGAATAAAAATATCACATACAGAAAGGCATAAGAAGAGAGAACGCTGCATGTTAGGAAAGCAGAAACAGGTAGCATCCGTTTGGTATACCGGGTACTTGGCATATGCCAAGCGAAAAAATGACCGAGAATCCTTTCACTGACTTCCCCTGCCTATGCTGCCCTGTTCATGTCAACAAGGAATAAAACCTACAATTTTACTGCTGTACTCTAAGGGAACTATAAATAGAAAATGTAATTAGGCTGGAAAAATAGATGAAGGTTATCTTGTCAGGTGTCTGAACTTCATACTACTCTGAATTGGAAGATTATCATTTATCAAAAAAAGTTTAAATACTAAGGTTTATGAATGAGTTAAAAGTTTTCTGAGATTAGAATAGTCAATGTTTTCCTTTTAATGTTATTTGATTGGTATTCTCACAAGATTTTCTGAATGAGAGAACAAAGAGTGAGATCACACTCTTTACCCAAATGCACACCTGCATATAATCCTGCGTATTCAGATGGACACTATGTTGTATGTTTGAATGCCATGCAACTCATCATCTGTCACGGAAGGAAAAAAAGGCTGGGCAACTTAGCTGCAGGAAATAGTGTGCAGATGGAAACTGTTAAGCCAGGGAAAGCCAAGTATGGGTTTTAGAAAGTTTAATTCCACTGACAGGAAAGGAAGATGGCCCAAAGCACAGAGATACACCAGGGAGAGCAGTCTAGATGTCACTGAGCAGGTGATTTGAAAGACAAAGTTTAAGGAAGAAGCACAGAGGAAGGACACAGGTTCAGTATATGTTAAGAAGACACTGACTAGCAACTTAAGTGGTGCGTGCAGGCTCAATCGAGCCCAATCCTTTGCAACCCCATGCACTGTAGCCCGCCAGGCTCCTCTGTCCATGGAATTTTCCAGGCAAGAATACTGGAGTGGGTTGCCATTTCCTCCTCCAAGGGATCTTCCCAACCCAGGGATCGAACCTGCATCTCCTGCACTGCAGGGGGATTCTTCACCCCTCTCCCCGTAGAGGACATAAAGTTTGTAGCACAGAGACTCTGAATGGGAGCTGTTACAGGAGTCCCTAATCCCTGATTAGGGGATAAATGAAGCAGAAGAAGAAATCTAGGGGGAAAGAAAATGCAGGAATTCAGACATTTAATGGTAGACAGCTATTAGATTCTTTAGATAAGTTGACATGAGGAGCCTTGGTACATCCAAGTGTCCCTGTTCATGATAAAGGCTCTCAATTCAGAAGGACCTGGGCTGCAAACCCAGCTCTGCTATCCTGGGCAAGTTAAACTTCCTAACTTTTAATTCTCAATCTATCATGTCTCTAACAGTACTCACCTTCCTCACAGGATTGTGGTGAGGAATAAATGAGATAGTGCAAAATACTTACGAATAGTGCCTGGAACACAGGAAGTAATCAAATGTTGGCAGTTATTATTAAAATCACTTTTACTAGGAAAAAAAAAAAAAAACAGAAAATCATTGTGGACTATCATCTGAAGGTAACTTTGCTGCTGGAGCCAAAAAGGCCAACACATGTTAAATATCAAGGGGGATATAAAACATGACCATTTCTTTTTATCGTCCATCTTAGCTGGAAGCACTATGTGGAATTAGACAGTAAGATAAAAATGGGAACTAAAATACAACACAACAAAATATATTGGATCTTCAGTTTGAGAAAGAAAAAAACTAACATGCTAAGTGTCTATGCACCAGATTTCTCCTATCACTCAAGAAAAAAGAACTGACCAGCAGATGGAGCCCTCTAGACTATATGGGTAAGGCAAAACTCCCTATGGTGAAAAAGGATGACTCATTAGGATGTCTAAATGTTATCCCTGAAAGATACTTAAAAGATATTTAACTTCTTTTGTTTTAACCACCAAATAACTTTACTAGTATCAAGATTTCTGACATAACACTGATATTTATATTCTGACTAGTCGACATATTCTAGAACATAAAATACCACAATTCTCTAAAATTTTACAAATTTAAAAATAGATAATTCTGGTTTTGTACTCGGATAGTGAAAAATGAGTGATCTGACTCTGAGATACTTGTGGGAAATCTACAAGGCTCAAAAACCAGTCCCTGGATTATAACGTACCCTTGTGAGGCCCAGCTTAAAGTGGCCTAAGAAAGCCCAGGATTCTTCATCTAAGGTCATCACATTGACAAATAGAAATCAAGTTTTTGTGATTGCTCCTCAACTTTTTTTTCCTTGGATGAACTACTAGTTAACCATGACCTATACCTGAAAGAAAATCAGAACTACCAGGAGATTAAAAAAAAAAGCAACTACTAAAATGACAGGTAAAGTTTAACCTTATTTGTAAACAAAAACAAACTATATTCACCTATCTCTGCATGTTTATCAGAAGCTCCTAAAATATAGTTAAAATGAATAACAACAATAAGTTAATTAAAGATTCAAGTAGTGGACTGTCCAAACCTACATTTCAGGATTAAAACAGAAGGATGGATGTCATCATTATATTGTTTTAGATGACAGTGTCTACAACCCACAGACTCTCATTGCCTCAACAGAACTTGTTTGTTCAAGTCTGGCCCACAACCAAATGAGTACAGATCCCACTATTAAGATTTTATGGCATATCTACAGACAATTAGCACTGACAGTGATTCACTGATTTTTCCCTTATCTTCCCTAAGCTGCCAAGTTCATGTGCTCAGGGAGTAAAATCTGTAATTTTAATACTATACTCTAAGGAAAACATTTTTAGTTTGCAAAATCACCAGGAAAAGAACAAAAAGCCAAAATCCCAAAGACACCAAATAATATACTCTGAAGTGAAACATAATGTTGTTTACTTCATTTGGGTATAAGATCCTATTTTTAATTATCCTACAATATAACTACATATAAGCATAAATAAAAACAATAACAAGGTCAAGGATTCTGTGACATCTAGTCCTAAGGCAAGCCTATTAAAGCAGCTTGACTAAATGAGAGCATCCACAAATAAAAATTAGAAGTAACTTAGATAACTTCTGTTGAAAAGATAAAACAGCTGCCATGCTCCCCTGTAATGGTAATAGCCCTTAAGTTAGGGAAAATAAAATACGAAACTAGGCCCAAAGTCTTTAAATCCTTACTTTTTCATTCAAGGGACACAGTGTAAAGCCCTAGCTACTCAGAATCAGAGAGGTGACAAAATGCCTGATGAACCAATGAGTAATTCATATTAGATCTACATCACCAAAAGATCCAAATGATAAATCATTTGGCTTCAATGTATGTTGAACTACCTAATGATGTTGGTTAAATGGGACAGATCCTGAAAACTTGGCAATCTGTTTTAGAAAGTGCAAAATTAATGTCATTTCTTACATAAAGCGGTGTGCTTCAGATTTTCAATTCTAAGTTTGAATTCCTGGGAAATATTAAACAACAACAAAGTCAGTTTCAAAGGCATTTGTTTTAAATTTTTCAATACCTTATGAAATAAACACAGAAAAAAGGAATAATTATGAAATTCTATTATTCTATGGATGATATGAGTAGAAAAATCTATGCATATCCCAGATTTAATCAAGAAAACTTCAGAAGGACTGTGATTTCCCTGGTGTCACAAAATTTGTGGGTAGCAATCCGGGCATGACATTCCTCTCGAAATTCCAAACAATTAATATTAAAGAGTTATACACTGTCCCTCTTGTTACTGGTATTACGAATCTAAATGCCCACAGGAAACCTAGCAAATCGTAAATATCGAAGAATTAACTGCTCAATGTCTGGAACAATTTTACTCCAACATCCAAATGATTTCTACTAAAAAACAAAAACAAAACCCCTCTTAGAGACATTAACTTTTTGGAAGCAGATTCTTCACCTGCTCCGTCAGTGCCAAAGAGAGAATCAAATACAGAGCTACTACCACCTTCGGCAATAAACCCAAGTTCAACGCAGGGTGTGCTCAGGCTGCCGTGGATCCTCCTGCTCTACCGCCCTTTCTTGGGAGGGTGCCCCGAGCTTCCCAGACACGTTGCCTCCCGTGACTCTTCCCCGCGTGACAGCGCGCCCAGCAGGAATCTCGCTCGGAGGCGGCAGAAGCGACACCTCGCCCGCTTTTCAGCTTTCCCTGGAAGGCCCCTCCAGATCAGGGCCCCACTACGACCACCCACTCGACGTCTGTGCAGCCGCAGGGTCGCTGGCCTCCCAGCCTCCTCTTAGCCGACGGGGGACTGACCCGGGTTCCCCGCCAGGCCGAATAGGAGGAGCCAGGGGCGCCGGGCCCCTCCTCCCGGGGGCTTACCCTCCGCCGCCTCCTACACGCTGCAGCCGCCCAGCTTCCCTGCGGAGGAGTCCGAAGCACTGCGTCCAGCAGCAGTTCCCCATCGCATGCCGTCCAGGCGTCGCCGCTCCTCCTCCTCCCACTCAAAGCCCAAACCCAGGCCCGGAAGCCGCATCCGCGCGGCACGAGCCGAATGGGGACTCGGGGGCCAAGGGCGGGCCGGCCGGAGCGCGGCGGCCTGGAGGCGAGGGCGACGGAAGGAACAAAGACAGGGATTACTCTTGCGGCCGCCGAGTCGCCGCCGCGCGAGGGAGGAGGGCCGGGCAGGGTCTGGACTCCCTCGCAGTCCGCATGGCCCCTCGGTCGCCTCAGCCCCCGAGCCCAGTTCGAGTGACCGCCTCCCGCTGCCGAAGGAGGGCAGTCCCCGCCCTCCGGCGCGCCCAGGCCGGCGCCTCGCCACCGACGCCGCCACACCCCCGGCCTCTCCCGGGCCCCAATAGGCCGTTCCCTCGGCCGCCCCGCCTCCTGCGGCGACTGTCCCTGACGTCACTTCCGCCAACACCGGCGTGTGCCGGGGAGTTCTTGAGTGTGTTTTTGTTCTGTTGGACCTTGACCTGACTAGGAAATCTTAACACCTTGCAGGTACCCGCCTCTGGTCCCAAGAGTCTCCAGTGTCGTAGGAGCAAGGCTCTGTTTTCGAACTTTGTACCAAAGCCTTGTGAGCCCCAGGTCAAGAGGCATCAGGTGTGAAGGGGACACTTCTCTGGGAGGTGTGTGCTTAGGTTTTGTGTATATTACACCCTAAATGGCAACTAGTCAGAGAACCGATTGTGGTTGTTTTGGAGCACCAAGAATTTTTTCTATTTGGTCTCCAGTTTGCGTTTCAATCTCCATACTGTGAGCATTGTACGGAAGTTTATAAACAGTACCCTACTGGCTTTGCTTTGTTTAAAATCAAATCTTCAAATAATTTCAGAGGTCTAGAGGAAATAAATTAGAGGCCTAAGATAATTCAGGGACACCAGACTTACCAGTCCAAGCATATTTTCCAGAACAGTAGTAGATGGGAAGAGATAGCTACTCTGATGCGACTTGGTTTGCCCCACTGTCCTCAAGTGCTGCTTTACGACTGGGTTTTTGTCTGTGGTTGACCTTAAAACCGGTGTAAGGCGTGGCTTAGTAAACGCATGGTCTAGAATGCTAACTAACCAGAGGTATCTATTTTTAGACTGTCTTAATTTAACCTAGGAAAATTGTTACATTAAAAAAAATTATTATTAATGATAACATGTTCTTTGACCTATTCATTTTCTTGCTTCCTAAGTTCTAGACCGACCTGGGTTTCAATCTTAACCCTGCTGCTTAACTCATTTTGACCCTATTTTGGTCTTAGTCCTTTTTTGTAATCAAGTGTATAGGGATATATTTGGCCCAATAATCTGCTATCAGTGAATGTTGGTGGAATGACTTAATAACTTCCTGAATAATGACTATTTTCTTTCCCTCTCTCACCCCTGAAATCAAGTAATATGTTTGTGAAACTGTCTTTAAATTTTAACTCTAATTGTTCAAAGAAACTGTAATTTCTATTCCAGCTGGAATTTCTATTCCAATGGAATTTCCACTCCATGGAGTACTACTTAGCAATGAAAAGGAACATATTATTGATACACACACTGGAGGAGGGCATGGCAACCCACTCCAGTATGCTTGCCTGGAGAATCCCCATGCACAGAGGAGCCTGGCAGGCTACAGTCCACAGGTTCACAGAGTTGGACAGGACTGAGTGACTAAGCACAGCAGAGCACACTGATATATACATGTTGGGGCCCTTTAATGGACCAGAACCTGGTGGTCTGGAGTCGAAGATAAGAAAGTGAAAGAAGGAAAGAGGCTAATATTCCCTGGGTTATGCAGCTGGCCTTCGTGCTCCAGGGAATCAGCCAGAAATAGAGAGAGAGAGAAGGAAGGACACGGGGACCCAAGTTTGATGGAACAAAGGTACTTTATTGAATTCTGTGTGAGTATATATACCATATTACAAGGTAGCTTCTTCAGATAAAGATCAAAAGACCAGGCTTTACAAGTTACCAAGGAAACAAGGAGCAATAGAGGCCATAAGGCCAAAAGGCAATCCATATCAAAAGAGGGTCGTAGATAATCTCTTTCACCATATGGAAAAGCTAATGAAGGAAATCCTATGCAAGAATCCCATCTCTTTGACCTCAGTCCTTGGAGTGGCTTGCCACTTCTCTTGATCCTTTCAGGAACTGATAAGGAACAGAGGATTCAAGGGAGATAGGAAATAGCACACAGGAATCCTACTGTTAAACATACCCTGCCATACACACGTTAAGAGAATCTGTAGGAAAGTATATTAAGTGGATACAGCATCAGATTCCCAACTATGGGCTTCCCTGGTGGCTCAGAGGTTAAAGCGTCTGCCTGCAATGTGGGAGACCTGGGTTCAATCCCTGGGTCGGGAAGATCCCCTGGAGGAGGAAATGGCAACCCACTCCAGTACTCTTGCCTGGAGAATCCCATGGACATAAGAGCTTGGTGGGCTACAGTCCACGGGGTCGGACACAACTGAGCGACTTCACTTTCACTTTCACATTTGGGAATGGTTATGAAATCAGTAAGACAATAGACAAATGTATCCTGGTAAGATATATATGTTTCATTCATTACAGCTAAAGAATTTATTCATATGGCAATTACCCAGACACAATATTCAGTTTACCGGTAAAAGACACAAATAGATTATTTACAATGATAGCCACTTAATGTAAGCCTTCTAGATAGATACCACTTGCCCACCTTCCAGGTAGTGGGACCTTTCTATGTCTTTGCCATCCCTTTCAGAAGTTCTTTTCTGTCTTGTAGTTTATCCTGTAGTCAAAGCAAGAGTTTTTCTTATAGATACTCTGGAGTCAATCAGGATGCAATCTGTACCTTGAACTGTCTTTTGGATTATGTAGTTCCAAATTTGAATCTCTTTTTGCTCATAACTCCTTCTATATTGACTACTAATCACTTTTTGTTGTTTTGAGATTGGTTGCTACCATCATGTTGTTCTTGGGCCTAGGGTTTCCCTGCTTGGGAAGAATTCTCTGCACCCCATTAGAACCCTGGCCTACTGAGTTTATAGAGGTAAATGCATCCTTTTAATTCACTGGAGCATGTTTGAATTACCAAAATTTGCACAGGATACTACATATGCCCACTACAGATAATAAAATTTGGCATTGTCAGTATAAATGATTAAGCATTTAATCAAATGCTTAGTAACATAAAAGTGCTTAGTGTAATATACACTATAATTCCGGTAGTGTGCTGTATATTATGCTGTAATTATGTGTAATTTCATAAATGTAATATAAATATTAGTTGTTAGTATTATCCACAAGCCAAAGGAGATTTTCATCAACAAGTATTCTCTCCTTTGTAGCTATATCCTTGGCATTCCATGAAAAAAAGTTAGCTTTTTCAAAATTCTACCTCATATACATGCATTCAGGCATACCCTACATGACTTCTTAAAGTCAGGCTCTAAGAAAGTGTGGCCTACACAGGAATGAGTTCTCCAACTCTCAGGACTTATCTGTCCCATGATCTGCTTCTTTCTAGGATGGTCAAAATTGAGAATATCCGCTAATAAGGAGACCTCATCCCTGGCCAACTAGGAGTTTTTGTCTTGGAAACCCCAAATCTCACCATAACACAATAATCCAGTATCATTATGGTCCCTAAAGTCTTGTTATTAATTTTGTTTTTAAATTTTTGATTAGACTGGGTCTTCATTGCTGCGTATGAGCTTTCTCTAGTTGCTGTGAATAGGCTTCTCGTTGCGGTGACTTGCCTTGTTGCAGAGCATGGGCTTTAGAGCATGGACTGGGTAGAGTGACTCATGGGCTTAGCTGCCCTGCAAACTGTGGGGTCTTCCCAGAGCAAGGACTGAACCTGTGTTCCTTGCATTGACCACTGGGACCACTTAACCAGTGGACCACCAGGGGAGTCCATTAGTTCTTAACTATGTAAAAAGACCAATAGTCCAGTCCGGGCTTGACTTAACCCAACATTACCTAGTTTTTTGGTACATATTTACTTGCATTAAGAAGTGAAAAATTAAGTTGCAGTAAAGCTAGTTTCAGCCTCTGAATACTCAACAACAGCTTGAAAAGAGCATAGTTCTATAAAATTAAGTCCTAACATTTTGCAGGCATGTCGCAGCTTAACTTCAAACTTTAAAAACAAATATTTCTCCAAAAAAAGTGCAAGTGAACTAGCTCTGCCTACAATGCAGACCACCTTTGTGTTATGATACAAGAGAGGCTTACCTCCTTAAAATCACTCTTCTCAAATGCCTTTAATTTCTGGAGTGGTCTTTTTGCAGAGGTAAATAGCTAAATGGACACTTTAAGTGATTTTCTGAGAACAAAGGAATACAGAGACAGGCTTAAGATAAAAGGAAAACTAGAAGGGGAAATTACTTAACTCTTGGCTGAATCACCAGTGCTCCATTTATTCTCACTTTTGGTTGTATAATGAGCTTTATTAGTTGCTCAGTATGACTGAGTACAATGCACACAGTGATTTCCTTCCTTCTTTGCTCATTCAACATTTACGCTTCACAAAATGAGGGATTAATAAGAGCAGTTATGTGATTAATATGGAGTGCGTCCATTGGGCAGTTTGGTTTAGATCTTTCTTGCCTGTTCAGAAACTATACTAGTAATCTGAGCAGGGAAAACTTAACAGAAGGAATCATTACGTAGGAAAGTAGTGGTTAATTCTAGAAGGAAACTCGACAGTCTAAAAGATGTAGGTACTACAGGGAGTCACCACCAGCCCAGGGCTGAGGAAAAATGAAGAAGAAATTTAGATATTTAGAGGAAGGCCTTACATGGTAGACATTCAGACCTCTGAGAAGACAGTGTGAATGCCGTAGAAACATGCTACCCATCACTGTGGTAACTGAGAAGCTACATGAGACATGTCTGCCTGTGAACCCATATCTGTGGGCTGGGGGTGGGGGCATTCACCATTGAAGTAGGAAGGCTGTGGCCACTATGGTAATCACTACCAGGGTTCCCTCCTGCTAATCTGCTTGCCACCATACGGAGAATAGAACAGCAGAAAAATATTGAATTGCTTCTTCCTTCCTTGCAGTGTTCCTCCATCACCCTTATTAAAAGATCCCAACATAGAACCTGCCAGCGGAAGAGAAAGGTAGTGTGCAGAATTGATTTGTAGCATCAAAAAACAGGGCAGAGAAAGGTGGAAAACACAAAGGAAGTTTGTTAATGTTAATGTGATCTGGATTAGGGAAAAACAAAAAAAAGGCTTACCATCTTACTAGTTAAGGAACTGGAATTTACAGTAACCTCAGGGTCTTGAAATGCCAGGCCAAGACATTAACATAAAAAGTGGGTTTTGATGCAATGATACCTTTGAGATTTCTTGCAAATTAAAAACAGAATCTCTCCGGGGGGAGATAACAGATCTAGTTTGCACAGGACTTCTGTAAATATAAAACCACACTGAAAATAAACCTGCAGTCACATATTACAAATGACCATGACATAGGCAAGACACAGGGATAGCAGAGGAAAAAACTCCCATGAATTTTATAGAATAAATGTAATAAAGCAATCAGATACTATTAACATATGTTTAAAATACTTAATGTCATAAAAAAAAAGCAGGGACACAAGAGAATAGTTAATTAAAACAACTAATAGACATGAAAAGTGAAGGTAATAAAATTAAACTAATAGAGAAACTCCTGCTTTCAGTTAAGATGTAGAAGGATGTGAAAGACAAATTGTAGCAACAAGAAAAACCTCAACAAAAAATCATATTTTTCAATGAGGTCAGCAAGGAATGAAGAATGAAAGAAAGCCCCGAGAAAGTGCTTTCCAAAGAGAAATAGGTATTCATAAATAAACAGAAAACCTCCAGTAGTCACCTGGAGAGTTGGACTGTGAAGAAAGATGAGCACCGAAGAACTGATGCTTTTGAACTGTGGTGTTGGAGAAGACTCTAGAGAGTCCCTTGGACTGCAAGGAGATCCAACTAGTCCATCCTAAAGGAGATCAGTCCTGAATATTCATTGGAAGGACTGATGTTGAAGCTGAAACTCCAAAACTTTGGCCACCTCATGCGAAGAACTGCCTCACTGGAAAAGACCCTGATGCTGGGAAAGATTGAAGGCAGGAGGAGAAAGGGACGACATAGGATGAGATGGTTGGATGGCATGAGTGACTCAATGGACATGAGTTTGAGTAAGCTCTGGTAGTTGGTGATGGACCGGGAAGCCTGGCATGCTGCAGTCCATGAGGTTGCAAAGAGTCAGATACGACTGAGTGACTGAACTAACTAACTGACTGACTAAATACAGGTGGATGGATAATTAGCTTGTCAAAGATGGAGAAGAGAAGAAATCAACCAAGATTTAGACAATAATGTGGGCTTGTGGGATGCAAAGGAATTTGGAAGAAGACTATAGTAGATTGAGTTTTCAAAAAAAATGTCCTCAAGTGTATCTTCCATCCTGCAGAATCTTTGCTACAATGTGACAATGACATTCCTTCCATGGAGTAGTAGTGTTCATGATTCTTGCCTTGAATCGGGTCAAATTTGTGACAATGGTGAAAATAATGATATGTGAATTCTGAGGCTAAGTTGTAAAAGGTGTTATGGCTTCTAGCTGGCCCTCTTGGGATACATGATGTTGCAACTTCCACTGCAGTATAAGGAGTCCACAGCTGCTATGGTGTGAGGAAATGACATGTGGTGGTGCTCAGGGTCAGCCCAAGCTTAATTCTCAGCCAACATTTGGGATCAACCAGCAGGTATGTGATTGGAGCCATCTCTAGAAGATTCCTGCTCCCTGGAGGCAGGTTACCTCCAGCCTGATTCACATGGTTCCTGAATATAATACAATGGTCATATTTCAGTTTTTATTGTTTTATTTCAGTTCAAATGTCAGTATATCAAATGTTTAAACTTCTAAATTTGGGGCAATATGTGATGAAGCAATAGATAACCAGAATAAGCTCCAAATTTGACAATAAATTACCCACCTTGATAGTTCACCCCTTTCTACATGCCACTTATACTCAAATATTACCAAGAAAGCAGCAATAAGGAGTAAAGCCTGGAAAATAGGTATTTAAAAACACAGTCCTCTATATCCTCACAATGTTTGGATTCTGGACCTTATCAGAGTTGAATCTAAAAATGAGCCCAAAATATCTGAAAGTACCCAACCTCTTCCCAACTCAAAGACTAAAAAAACAGAAAATCAAAGACATAGAGTTAATGTGTTGGGGAGTTAGGCTGATTATGAGTGAATTAAAGCTTGAAAATAAACCCTGTGTTGAACATAACTTGTAATAATCTGAATAATCACCCTCATCTTAACTAAGGAGTGGGCTTGCACTCTCTGGGAATAAGCAAAACAAAACAAATTATATTTCAGTTTTCAATGCTCTTAAAAATAAATATCTAAGTTAATTTTTTAATGGATGTGAAAATAAGCAGAAAAAAATGGGACCATAGTCAAGAAAAATATAGTCAATAAACATAGACCTAGAGATGACCCTAGACATGAATTTGAGCTAATTCCAGGAGGTAGTGGAGGACAAAGGAGCCTGGCATGCTATAGTCCATGGGTTTGCAGAGAATTGGACACAACTTAGTGACTGAACAACAGCAAAGAGAAGACCCACCTATTAGACTCTATAGACTGGAACTTTACCACAACTATTATAAATATATGGAAGCATATATAAGAAAGCGTAGATACAATAGGTGAAGCTATATAATATCTCAGTAAAGAAAAATATCAGAAGAAAATAAATTTTAGAACTAAAAACTGTATTGAAAAATGTAATACCAGAAATATTCTTTAAAAGTATCCATTAGTCTTAACATCCAGATTTGATAGTGTAGAAGAAAGGTTTAGTTAACTCGAAAATGTTAAAAAGAAATTAACTAATCCCAAGAGAGAAAAGATAGGGGAAAAAATTCAGATTGTCAACAGTCTATGAGATAATATCAAGTAGTTCAACCTATTTGCACTTGAGTTACAAAAGAGAGGGAAAGAGAGAACTGGGTAGAAAAAAGTATTTGAAGAAGAAGTAGTAGCAAAAAAATTATTTACATTTGATGAAAAACATCAAACCATATATCCAAAAAAACTTAACAAACACTAAACAGGATAAATACAAAGAATCAATACCTACACATATCATGGTCAAATTGATAAAAAATAAAGGATAAAAAGAAAATCTAAAAAACAAAAAAAGCTTCGAGGGAGAAAACACTCATTGCAGGATAACAATAGCAAGAACTCCATCTGATTTATTAGAACAAGTGTAAGCCACAATGCAGGTCAGGAAGCAACAGTTAGAACTGGACATGGAACAACAGACTGGTTCCAAATAGGAAAAGGAGTACGTCAAGGCTGTATATTGTCACCCTGCTTAGTTAACTTCTATGCAGAGTACATCGTGAGAAGCAGTGGGCTGGATGAAGCACAAGCTGGAATCAAGATTGCCAGGAGAAATATCAATAACCTCAGATATGCAGATGACACCACCCTTATGGCAGAAAGTGAAGAGGAACTAAAAAGCCTCTTAATGAAAGTGAAAGAGGAGAGTGAAAAAGTTGGCTTAAAACTCAACATTCAGAAAATGAAGATCATGGCATCTGGTCCCATCACTTCATGGGAAATAGATGGGGAAACAGTGTCAGACTTTATTTTTTGGGGGCTCCAAAATCACTGCAGATGGTGACTGCAGCCATGAAATTAAAAGACGCTTGCTCCTTGGAAGAAAAGTTATGACCAACCTAGATAGCATATCCAGAAGCAGAGATATTACTTTGCCAACAAAGGTCTGTCTAGTCAAGGCTATGGTTTTTCCAGTAGTCATGTATGGATGTGAGAGTTGGACTGTGAAGAAGGCTGAGCACCGAAGAATTGATGCTTTTGAACTGTGGTGTTGGAGAAGACTCTTGAGAGTTCCTTGGACTGCAAGGAGATCCAACCAGTCCATTCAAAGGAGGTCAGCCCTGGGATTTCTTTGGAAGGAATGATGCTAAAGCTGAAACTCCAGTACTTTGGCCACCTCATGCGAAGAGTTGACTCATTGGAAAAGACTCTGATGCTGGGAGGGATTGGGGGCAGGAGGAGAAGGGGACGACAGAGGATGAGATGGCTGGATGGCATCAGTGACTTGATGGATGTGAGTCTGAGTGAACTCCGGAAGTTGGTGATGGACAGGGAGGCCTAGCGTGCTGCGATTCATGGGATCACAAAGAGTCAGACACAACTGAGCGACTGAACTGACTGACTGAAGCCACAATGGACTACTTTAAAGGGCTGAAAGGAAAAAACAACAACAACTGTTAACTTAGATGTCTGTATTTAGGGAATATATCCTTCAGAAATGAAGGCAGATTTTCTGATAAACACACACAATTTTTAATGCAACATATTTTTACTATAAAAGTGCTGGTCGGGCTCATCAGGCTGTATGGAAATGATACCAGATGGACATGCAGATTTATAAGAAAGAATGAAGAGTGCTGGAAATGTGGATAAATATAAACCATTGGTTCTTT
Source organism: Capricornis sumatraensis (assembly GCF_032405125.1). Taxonomy (NCBI): domain Eukaryota; kingdom Metazoa; phylum Chordata; class Mammalia; order Artiodactyla; family Bovidae; genus Capricornis; species Capricornis sumatraensis. Next base: position 16,053,861 of record NC_091075.1, read on the forward strand.
TCTTTAAAATTTTAAAAGGAAAACTGACTTTATAAGGCATAGTAGCACAAAGGAATGGAGAGGTTAAATAGAAATATACAGTTGTAAGATTCATCGATTAGCAGTATGTGTGTGTGTGTGTGCTCAGTCTTATCTGACTCCTTGCAACCCCGTGGACTGTAGCCTACCAGGCTGCTGTGTCCATGGAATTTTCCAGGGAAGAAATTCTGGTGTGGGTTGCCATTTCCTGCTCCAGGGAATCTTTCCCACCTAGGGATAGAGCCTGAGTCTCTTGCATCTCCTGCGTTGGCAGGTGGATTCTTTACCACCGTGCCACCTGGGAAGCCCTCTATTAGTAGAGAAATAGTTTAATATAATTTCAATTTCTATGGTAAATTAAGGACACGTATGATAATTCCTAAAACAGGATTGCTTAATCTCAGCGTCATTGACATATTGGACCAGATGATTCTTTGTCATGGGGGTCTGTTCTGTACACTCCAGGATGTTTAGCAGCATCATTGGCCTCTAACCACCAGACGCATGGTATCCATGACCCCCAGTGTGACAACCAAAAATTCCTTCAGTTGCCAGTGTCCCCTGAGAAATAATATTGCCTCCTATTGAGAACCACTCTCCTAAGGCAATTATTGGAAGACACACGATGAAGGAAACACACACACACACCAAATAGTAATAGCTATAAAGTCTGTGGAAGAAGTAAAAAGGAATATTAAAAGCAAGGAAATAAACAGAGAATTCAATCCAAAACAGTGCAGTAAATAAGAAAAAAGAGGAAGAATTGATGGGATAAATGAAAGACAAATTACAAGATAGTAGAACCAACCATATTAATTATTACCGTAAATGGGCTAAACACTTCAATTCAAAAGTAAGAATTTTTTTCACAGACTGGATTAAAACAAAATCCCACTATGTGTTTTTCACAAGAGATGCACTTTTAATGTGGAAACAGATTAAAAGTAAGGATCAAGATAACTATACAAACACTAATTAAACCATAGAACTGGTATGATTATGTTAATATGAGACAAATTGGACATCAGTACAAGGAACATTACCAGTGGTAAAGAGGGATGTTTTAATTGTGGTAAAACTGAATTAATCAAGAAGACATAGCAATTCTAACTTGTGCGTGGCTTGTGTGCTAAGTTGTGCTAAGTCACTTCAGTCATGTCTGATTCTTTGTGACCCTATGGACTGTAGCCTGCCAGGCTCTTCTGTCTGTGAGGATTCTCCAGGCAAGAATCCTGGGGTGGGTTGCCATGCCCTCCTCTAAGGGATCTTCCCAACACAGGGATCTAAACTATGTCTCCTGTGTTTCCTGCATTGTAGGTGGATTCTTTACCATCAAATCACCAGGGAAGCCCTAACTTGTGTCAAGTACTTAATAACTGAATCTGTGAATTTGGCTACCATGTTAGACCCTATGAAAAAGAGCTGAAGTGCTCTGCCCACAGCTCTGGCTGAGCTTCCAACTGGCAGCCCAGACAAATGGCCAGCTTCAAGAGAGAGTCATCTAAGCCCTCCAGTTATCCAGTATCTTAGTTGGTATCACATGAAGAAGAACCACCATGTCACCTTACAGTATTATGAAAGATAATAAGTTGTTTTAAGTCAGTACATTTTGGGTGGTTTGTTGTACAGCAATAGATAAGAGATACGATACCTATATATCTGAAAAATCAAGAACCAGCAATAAAAGCATGGTATTTAGTGATACGAAAGTCATATCAAAAGGGATCAGTAGAAAAAATTAAAATGGTTACCTCTTTGATACTTTAAATTCTTACCATGGTACAAATAATTTTTTTAAAAGAGAACTTATGCATTAATAAAAATTCTGAGCGAGTTGCCCAGGATTTAGTACAGAAAGATGGAAATATGAAAAAGAAGTTAATAGAGGAGGAAATAGAATGGATGGATATAATAGGAGTTCTAGACGGAGAAACAAGAAAAGATAAAGTTTGGAAATACTCAAAGAGATAATAGCTGAAGTATTATCAATACTTGATGAGAAATGAAGCCTCAAATTTGGAAAATGCAATTCCTGAGAAAAAAGGAATCTATTTCTAGAGGTATCATATGAAAACTGAAAAACACCTGCATCATAAAGATATTAAAAAAGAATGCCAAAGAAGAAACATATTATATTTATAGGAATAATGACCCTCAAAAGACTTCTCAATGCCTCAATAAAACCCAGAAGACCATGGAATAATATACTCAAAGTGCTGAGAGAAAATAAACCAATACCCAAATAAAACATTGTTCAGCAGTCAGAGCAAAATAAAAATATCTGTTATACCTATTTTATTAAAAATATCACACAACTGTTGTTCAAATACTGGGGTACTTTCATGTTGATTGGTAAATAGCTATTGCACCAAGCCCTCTGGGGTCTTCCTAGGAAGCGCAGTGTAAAGAATCTGCCTGCCAATGCAGGAGGCACAAGAGATGTGGGTTTGATCCCTGGGTCAAGAAGATCTCCTCGAGGAGGAAATGGCAGCCCACTCCAGTATTCTCGGCAGGAAAATTCCATGGACAGAGAGTGGTGAGCTACTGTTCATGGGGTCACAAAGAATCGTACACGACTGAGCACACACACACAGAAGCCCTCGGAGTGTCCCTTAGCGCCTTCCCTCTCATCTCTCTACAGTCTAACATTAAAAGGTTAATCCCTGGCACAGAGAGAGGCTTACAGGACCTTGCTCCAGCCCTGTGATTGGTTTCTAATTTGTTTAGTTGTGTCCAGGCACTGCCACTGGGTGTCCCAGAGAGCCTCCCAAGGACCGGCCTATGCTCTGCCTGAGCCTGTCACCTGGCACTGGTTGTGGGGGTGGGGTCCACATGGGTGCCACTGACAGTACGTGCAGGTGTCTGTGGCTCCCGGGTGCCAGCACACGTCACACAGTGTTCTCCAGGCCAAAGTGGCCATCTGCCACACTGGTAGCAGCGCTTGTATCCTGGGGGACCAACACCCAGCACCGGGCTGGCTCTCTCCCCAGTGCTGTGGCCACCTGCTGCAGGCTGACGCTCCTTTGGATTCACCTTTGAATGACCACTTGTAGAACCTGTAATCTCCTTAGGACTTTGCCTCTGAGCAAGCTCTGATGAAACAGAGAAATCAGTTGATAGCAGTACTGGAGGACACCTTTGGCCCTGTTCCGATGCTGCAAGTTCTTCCAGCATAAGAGACATTCTGTGACAGACACAAGGCCAGAGAGGATAAGCAGACCAACATGAGTGGTTTGAAGCCAGAGGGTGCCCCTTTTGTTACCCTATTTATTTTCAGTTCTATTTAATTGGATGACTTTGTTAAAACCATTTTTACACCCTCCATCATAGGCACACAACATTTGTTCTTGTAATAAAAATAAGCACTAAATTCTATACTGCTTCCTCTGTGCCAGGTGTCCCATTAAACGTGCATTAACACATTTGGGTCATAGAATTGTTACTACCACTCTCATTTTACAAATGGCAGTGCTAAAACATAATGAAGATATTAAAAACTTAAGTTGTAGAATTGAGATTTGAACCCAGGAAGCTTCAACACAGAGCCGGTTGTGATCACTGCCATACTGTGCTGCTTCTGGATGGTAGGATTAGAAAGTAAAAGTGAGTAAAGACGCTCAGTCGTGTCTGACTCTTGGCGACCCCATAGCCTGTAGCCTACCAGGCTCCTCTGTCCATGGGATTTTCCAGGCAATAGTCCTGGAGTGGATTGCCATGCCCTTCTCCAGGGGATCTTCCCAACCCAGGGCTTGAACCCAGGTCTCCCACATTGTAGACAGACGCTTTATCGTCTGAGCCACCAGGGAAGCCATACATTGTAGGATTAGGTGTAACCTAATTAAGTATGATAATCCAGTAGGAGATAATAGACTTAGTAACTATGTAAAAATCTTAGATGGCAATATGAGAATTGGGAAGAAATTAATATAAGTCAGTATTTTAACAGTTAAAATTGTTAATGTAATTTCAGGACCAGCTCAAATTGGTCCTTCTCTGTCAACAGATAAATGGATGTCTAGTTGTCTTGCAGACACAGCAGAGCCAGAAGTGCAAGTCGTGAACCCGAGCATGTGCAGATAAGGAAAATCTCTCTCAGGTAACACTCAGAACCCACATTTCCTTCACTTGGAACCTGAACACTGGAACCCTTTCAGAAATGAGGGCTCCATTGTCTTGGAAGATCCGGTGCTAAAACCCACCATTCTGTACCTTACCGTCTATGGCCAAGTGTTGGGAAGATCTCCTGGAGAAGGGAAAGGCTACCCACTCCAGTATTCTGACCTGGAGAATTACATGGACTGTACAGTCCATGGTGTCGCAAAGAATCAGACACGACCGAGCGACTAAACACAAAGCTCTCCAATGGGAAACTGCCCCGCTAGCGCTTCTACATACCAGCCTGTCGTCCATAATTCAAAAAAAAGTTTAACCAAACCCTAGACAGGGGAGACAGACTTGAGCCCTGCCTCCTGCCATGACAGTTGACCTCGCACACAAGCTCTTTTTTTTGCTCAAAGGCTGGTGCAATATTATTGGCTTCTCTGCATGTCAAGCCCTTGCTCGGTAGCAATATTAAGAGAACTTCTTTATGTATTGACACTATTAAGTCACCCAATTACTCTCAGTTTAGTGCAGAGTTTATTGAGAGAAGGGGACAACAGAGGATGAGATGGTTGGATGGCATCACTGACTCAATGGACATGAGTTTGGGTAAACTCCAGGAGTTGGTAATGGACAGGGAGGCCTGGCGTGCTGCAGTCCATGGGGTCGCAAAGAGCTGGACATGACTGAGCGAATGAACTGAACTGAACTGAACTGAATTAGTCTCAGTACCTGTTGCTGTTGTTTAATAGCTAAGTTGTGTCCAGCTCTTTCGTGACTTCATATACTGTAGCCTGCCATGCGCCTCTGTCCATGGGATTTCCCAGGCAAGAATACTGGAGTGGGTTGCCTTTTGCTTTTCCAGGAGATCTTCCCAACCCCGGGATTGAACCTGTGTCTCCTGCTTGGCAGGCGGATTCTTTACCACTGAGCCACCTGGGAAGCTCTGTCTCAATACCAAGCATGGGTATTTTGAAAAGGCTCTCTGGGTAATACTAATTACTGTCAAGGTTGAGAACTACTGCTCAGCAGCTGAGGCTGGCAAACTACCGCCCTGAGCTGCGTATTTTTGTAGATAAAGTTTTATTGGAACGTGGTCATCCTCATGTGTTGGGTGTCCTTTATGTCTACTTCTGTGCCACAGCACAGACTAATTGCCACAAAGGCCATATAGTCTGCAAAGCCTAAAATATTTTCTATCTGGCCCTTAACAGGAAAAGTTTGCCAGTCCTTTCTCTATAGCACTGAAAATGAATGAACTAAGGCAATGGCACCCCACTCCACTACTCTTGCCTGGGAAATCCCATGGACGGAGGAGCTTGGTAGGCTGCAGTCTGTGGGGTCGCAAAGAATAGGACACGACTGAGCCACTTTACTTTCACTTTTCATTTTCATGCATTGGAGAAGGAAATGGCAACCCACTCCAGTGTTCTTGCCTGGAGAATCCTAGGGACGGGGGAGCCTGGTGGGCTCCCATCTATGGGGTCGCACAGAGTCGGACACGACAAGCAACTTAGCAGCAGCAGCAGCACTACTATGGTAATATTTTTTTTAAATCGCCAATAAAATTTTTAATGAAAAAAAGGCAAGCTGGTGAACAATGTGTACAGAGTAATACAATTTCTATGGAATTCCAAAATATACAATACTACCGTAAGGTACTAATTTATATAGCAAATTTTTTTTTAACACACAGAAATGTTAAGCACAACATTGAGGATAGTAGCTACAAGTAGGGAAGAAGGAAGGGAAATAAGATTGGGAAAAAATAGAGGCAAAGGAGAGCTAAACCAAACAAAGAAACAAAACAAGGCACAATGGCAAGATTGACTAGAGCTGGAGTAGTTTTATGTCATTTCCCATACTTTTCTAAATGCTTAAATAATCAAAGAATGGTAGACACTGAAGCTTTTTTTTTTCTTCCATTACAGCAAAATATTTTGAGTATATTAACTGTTTCTTTCTCACAATTATTCAGTGAAACAGATTTTTGTTGTTTTTTTAAAAATTGAAGTATAGTTGATTTGCAAAGTGAAACAAGTTTTAGTGTTAACTCCAAGAGGGTAGAAACTATATCTGTATTTGTTCACCACTGAATCACTAGCAACTAAGCAGTGCTTGGCACTTAGTATATGATCAAGAAACATCTGTTGAATAAACAAACTAATGAGTAATGAATGCATTCGTAACTGCTGAAGCCCAGCCAAATAAAGTGGCTTATGTGAAGTAAAATTGTTCATTTGTTTCAATTCAGGTTACTGACAACTAGTTGAGTCATTTATAATATTCTAAGGTAGCCTCTATTCTCCTCCTTTTCTATAATGTTATGCCTTTGAACCAATGGCCTTGACAAGAAGTGAGCTCATGCTAGCATTTTTCCTGCAATTATGAGAAACATAATCTTGAGACCATCAAGTTAGTAATTTCGTGTTTTTTGTTGTTTAGTATATACGAGAATTAGCTTATGACTTGGTTAACTGTTTCTTATGGTATTAACATATTTTATGAATTATGCACCTGGGAAGAAGGGCTAGATTCACTGGTTAATTAGGATGGCTGCCTAGAAGGTAGATTGCTTTAGTATACAAATCTAATATTGACATTATTTCTAATGTAATTGTTTTTGTTAGTCATTTATTGAATGGACAGAACGCCTGCTCCACCAGACTCCTCTTTCATGATGCCATTGTATCATTTTCTTTTTCTTTTAATGTCTTGATTCTATTGATTATAGTTAAGGTGGTAACACTGTCAACCCCTCATCATCAACACCAGTTTCATTAAGGACAGAAACATAGTTTCATAGCATTTTAGAATCTTAAAGTTTAAATTAGTTATTTCATTTTTCCTTCTCAGTGAGGAAATTAGATTTGCAAATGAGAAAGCTGAAGTTAAAATAATTAGGCACTGTCCAAGCTCACAAAACAAAAATGTGGCATAGTTATGATTTAGGTCCAAATATGGTTTCAAAAGCATTTTTTTCTTTACTGTTCTAGGAGGCTAACATCAAGCTGGACATGGGAAACTAAGGAGCAAGTCTAAAACAGTACCTTTCCTGATCTTAGAAGGTAGGTTGCTTTATTCGTCTTTCAATTCGTTTTTAGGTTTTGGATTTGTTATTTTCGGTTCAAAGTACCTAGTGAGTTCTAAAATTGTGTTGGGTTTTTAGGCCAAGGCTAGATTTCCAGAAAAAAATGTCTGCCACCTATCCTGCACTACACACTTGCTGACAAATGAGTGTTTACTCCATAATAGACTTTTTTCCCCAGTCTGTGAGTCCATGGTGGTTTAGATCTCTCCTACGAGGGCTGGCTCCAAACCAAATGGCTCAGTGCTTCCAGGCAACATCTGTCTATGCTTGCCAGTTCATACAATGTATTTCCCCTAGCCATATAAATCCTCACTTGTGTGGATAGGTTATAGCTGTGTGCAATATAGCTGGATTATCTGTGTGGCCCAGTGCAATAGTAAGGGTTCTGATAAAGAGGGAGGTAGGAAAGTCAGAATCAGAGAGGAACATGTGATGATAGAAGCAGGCTGGAGCAGGATAGTTAGAAGTCAAGACATGCAGCAGCCTCTGAACACTGGAAGAGCCCCAAAATATATTCTCTTCTTGATCCTCCAGAAAACTCTCAGCTCTGCCAACACTTTAATTTATGCCCCATAAGACCCATTTCAGACTTCTGAACTTCAACCTGTGAGATAATGAATTTTTATTGTTTTACGCTACCAAGTTTGCTGTATGTTGTTAAACAGCAGCAATAGGAATCCATACACCTATATGCTGTCACCCCAGGTTAAGCGATAGAACATTAACCGCGCCTCTGAGAGCCTCTGTCTGTGCCTCTCCAATAACGTCTCTCCCCCTTCCTACCAAGGGTAACTATTATTCTGAATATTAGTTTTATTATCTCCCCACTTTTCATTATATTCCGTCTGTATATACTTCTAGTGGTATGTTAAGTGTTATTTATAACACTTACTGGCTGAAATGGCTTTGTCACTCAACATCATGTTCGAGATTCATCAATGTGATATGTGAAGCTGTGGTTCATTTATTTTACTGCTGTTGTATTCTAGTGTTATGAGTATATGGCAATTAAATTATCTTCTTGTTAGACATTAGTCTACCTTTTCATTCTTGATTTAATCTAGTAAAATAACTGCAGGTTGTCCTCTGAAAGGGTAAAAGCAATATCTAAGGAAAAGCCCATCAGAGAGATCAGTGTAATATCACAATCTTTTCCTTTCTGTTTACCTCATCTTCTTTCCTGGCAAATGAATATCCTTCTCATTTTTATGACTTAATTTAAATAAGTTCCTAGGAATTGTGGTGCTAAAATTGTTATATATTGTTCAATGTTTTGCGTAATGTATTACTGCTGCTGAATAATTATGAAATAATAACAGCAATAAATGTTATGTACTACCAGCATGTAGGGGTCAGGACCATTTGGTTGCAAACAAAAGAAACTCAACTCCTACAAGCTGAAGTAGAATACATACTGTTTTGGTTCATGTATGTGGACATTTTGATGGGAGGAGCTAGAACTTTAAGGCACAGATAGATACAAGGGTTGAAATGATGTCCTTAGGACTCTATTTCTCTCCATCGCTCAGATTACCCATCTTTGCCTGACCTTCTTAGAAAGAGATGATCATAATGAAAAGATGCCTAATCTACTTCATTTTACAAGTCATTTGTCCAGAAAAAGAGAACATCACATTCCCTCCTAGCGACCTGATATGAAATCTCTGATGATCTGGAGATATTTTAATTGATTTTGTTTGAGTCATGACAGTCTTACCTGCTTTGCATGGACTGAAAATATTAATATGGAATGGATGAACTTCTACACTAATCCAAAGGAAAGGATGCTGAGCAGAAAGGAAATGTCCTCTACCACATATATCAGAAAACCTTCTCAGGTTTAATATATGTAACATTATGCCTAACGTGGGGCTTCCCAGGTGGCTCAGTGGGTAGATATTCCGCCTGCAATTTAAGAGACAAAGGCGATGCAGGTTCAATCCCTGGATTGGGAAGATCCCCTGGAGGAGAGCATGACAACCCCCTCCAGTATTCTTGCCCGGAGAATCCTGTGGAGAGAGGTGCCTGGTGGGCTACAGTCCATGGGGTCACAGAGAGTCAGACACTACTGAGCACACATGCATGCATACTTAATATGAAGTGCCTGGGGTCTTAATCTAAGCAAAATAATCCTTATAAGCATGGATTCTCCCAGTCAGTCATAAAAATCCAAATAAAATTCAGTTTTATAACCTATTATCTGGTTACATTTTCTCTGGGATCCAGATTGCTCTTAAAAGAAAAGTATAACTATTTTATTGAACTTTGAACCACAGAAGATTTGAGCTTTGAACATTGATTTTTACTGTATTCATGCTATGAAAATCCCTACGTTAAAACCAGTTAAGAGTAATAAGGCTTGGATTCCCATACAATTAAAAGTAATGTGTTAACCCTTACTATGTTGCAGTTATCTCTCACGTTGTAATGTAGCCTTTTACTTAATCATCAGTAGGATATGAACATAAGAGCCAAAACATAGGATTGTATTTTAGTTATTTTTATATTCCAAACCTAGGCCAACACCTGACACATAGAACTCACTGAATAAACATCTATTGAATTCTTTTTGTTAACATAATGGTTATCAAAAATAGCAATAGTAATCATAAAACTGAGGAAGGCTTTCTTATATCTCCTTGCTATTCTTTGGAACTCTGCATTCAAATGGGTATATCTTTCCTTTTCTCCTTTGCTTTTCACTTCCCTTCTTTTCACAGCTATTTGTAAGGCCTCCTCAGACAGCCATTTTGCTTTTTGCATTTATTTTTCTTGGGGATGGTCTTGATTCCTGTCTCCTGTACAATGTCACAAACCTCCATCCATAGTTCATCAGGCACTCTATCAGATCTAGTCCCTTAAATCTATTTCTCACTTCCACTGTATAGTCATAAGGGATTTGATTTAGGTCATACCTGAATGGTCTAGTGGTTTTCTCCACTTTCTTCAATTTCAGTCAGAATTTGGCAATAAGGAGTTCATGATCCGAGCCACAGTCAGCTCCTCGTCTTGTTTTTGCTAACTATATAGAGCTTCTCCATCTTTGGCTGCAAAGGATATGATCAATCTGATTTTGGCATCGACCATCTGGTGATGTCCATGTGTAGAGTCTTCTCTTATGTTGTTGAAAGAGGGTGTTTGCTATAACCAGTTTGTTCTCTTGGCAAAACTCTATTAGCCTTTGCCCTGCTTCATTCTGTCCTCCAAGGCCAAATTTGCCTGTTACTCCAGGTGTTTCTTGACTTCCTACTTTGGCATTCCAGTGCCCTATAATGAAAATGACGTCTTTTTTGGGTGTTAGTTCTAGAAGGTCTTATAGGTCTTCATAGAGCTGTTCAACTTCAGCCTCTTCAGCATTATTGGTCGGGGCATAGACTTGGATTACTGTGATAGTGAATGGTTTGCTTTGGCAACGAACAGAGATCATTCTATTGTTTTTGAGATTGCATCCAAGTACTGCATTTCGGACTTTTTTGTTGACCGTGATGGCTACTCCATTTCTTCTAAGGGATTCCTGCCCACAGTAGTAGATATAATGATCATCTGAGTTAAATTCACCCATTCCAGTCCATCTTAGTTCACTGATTCCTAGAATGTCGATGTTCACTCTTGTCGTCTCCTGTTTGACCACTTCCAATTTGCCTTGATTTATGGACCTAACATTCCAGGTTCCTATGCAATGTTGCTCTTTACAGGATTGACCCCTGCTTCCATCACCAGTCCTATTCACAACTGGGTGTTGGTTTTGCTTTGGCTCCATCCCTTCATTCTTTCTGGAGTTATATCTCCACTTATCTCCAGTAGCATACTGCGCACCTACCGATCTGGGGAGTTCATCTTTCAACATCCTACCTTTTTGCCTTTTCATACTGTTCATGGGGTTCTAAAGGCAAGAATACTGAAGTGGTTTGCCATTCCCTTCTCCAGTGGACCACATTCTGTCAGACCTCTCCACCATGCCCGCCCGTCTTGGGTGGCCACACACAGGATGGCTTAGTTTCATTGAGTTAGACAAGGCTGTGGTCTGTGTGATCAGATTGGCTAGTTGTCTGTGATTGTAGTTTCAATAAATATTACTGAGTGACTAATACATGCTGTGTTCTGCCAGGTACTTTTCCAAGTTATTTTATTGTTTATTAAAGTATTAACACCACTGCTTGGATGAGTCTTCTCATTTGTAAAAACAGAATGTCGCCACAGAATATAATATCTAATATTATCTCTTTAAAGTTAAATATTGTAGGAATTTTATTTCCTGTTAACTTCCATTATAAGATTGGAGATGAATTCTTATGGGAAGTATTTAGACCAAGTACAAAAGTCTAGAAAAGGACTTCTGTGTTATGCAATAAGACATGTATTTCCAACTTGCCATTCTTTCTTCAAGCTGACTTTTATCATAGTCCACCTATCAACATATCTCATGTGTACATCAGCAATAACTAGTTTATTCACATCCACTCTAATCCTCTCTAATCTCTTTTCCACACTGAGACCAGAATATCTTCAAAATTCCTATTAGTCCCTACTCACAATACTTAAATGGCATCCCATCGTTCTCAGAGTGGACAGTATTCCACAACCTGGTTTAGAAGGTTCTGCAAGATGGGCCTCTGCTTCCTCTCAGAGACATCTTCATGCTTATTTCCCCTCTCTGCTCTAGCCACCCTGGACATTGAGTCCCCATTCTCACCAAGCCCACAGGGTATTTTCATGGGCTGTTTCATCTGCTTGTAATTCTTTCTCTCACCTTTTCATCTATTAATTCCATAGTTAAGAGTGTGGACTCTTGAACCAGTTGCTTTGGTTTGTAATGACAGTTCTACTACTTACATAGCCTCAGGCAAGACACTTAGCTTTTCTGTTGCCGCAGTTTTCCAATTTGTAAAATAGTTTTGTAAAATAGTTTTAGTTTTGAGCACACAATTCAAAGTTGCAAGGCGAGGAGTTTGATTCCCCACACCTCTAACAAGCAATGTTTTGACACCAGCTGGGTATTCTATATTTCTACCTTATCTACCCAGAGATAGCACTGGATTCCACAAGTTGAGGGCTTAGTTGCACAAGACTTCCCAATCCCTCCCTACTTCCTATGCCCATTGCAAGCTGAGGTTGTTATCTGTGCTTTTGACCAACCAGTTATATAATGAAGGTTCCCATGACCTCTTCCTTCAGTTTGATTAATTTACAGAGTGGTTTACAGAACTCAAAAAGACATTTTCTTTATTAGATCACTGGTTCATTCCAGCACAGTGCCTTGGTACTTCATAGGTACTGCTTCCCATTTATTGAATGAATGAACAAAGGTTTAGGGTGAAGCAAGTCTAGAAAGATATTTGGGATGTTTTGGATGGTCTTGAAAGCTAGTTGGAAAGTCTGTATTTAATTTGGCAAGCAATAGAATTACACAGAATTTCAAAATCATGTTCTGAAGTGACATAATTAGAGCAGCACTGTAAGATGCTTATTCCGACAGCAATATATTAGATACCAGCATAATGGAAACCAGTTGTAGTGCTATGACAACAATGCAGGTTATACAACGAAGGCCTGAACTCAGATGCTGGGTGTGGCAGTCACAAACTGGATACCTGAAACTAGCACAGCATTGTAAATCCACTCTATTTCAATTAAAAAAAAAAAAAAGAGGAGTGGGAGAATCTTTTTCTTATGGGCTGGAGTATTTCATAAGTTTTCTTCATCATTGGGGTCCTTTCTCCCAGGATTGAAATCTTCGCAAGTATCTGCAATAGCTGGTAACAAAAAGACTGGTAACAAAAAGTTCAGGTGACAGTAAAATTAACGCCTTTACACAGAGTGAAATTAACAACACTGGCAAACAAGATTGCTAAATATAGAGGTCATGGGATGGAAATGCAATAATCAGAGTCTATGAGTTAATTATTAGGGCAGATTCCTCACGATTCTTTCTAACATTCTTCTGCTTTCAGAGGTAAAATCCTTTATTATGTAAACTCAGTTTATCAAAGACTATTCTATTATTATTTTTTAATATAAATTTATTTATTTTAATTGGAGGCTAATTACTTTACAATATTGTATTGGTTTTGCCATACATCAACATGAATCTGCCACGAGTGTACACATGGTCCCCATCCTGAACCCCCCTCCCACCCCCCTCCCCATACCATCCCTCTGGGTCATCCCAGTGCACCAGCCCCGAGCATCCTGTATCATGCATTGAACCTGGACTGGCGATTCATTTCACATAAGATATTATATATGTTTCAATGCCATTCTCCCAAATCATCCCACCCTCGCCCTCTTCCACAGAGTCCAAACGACTGTTCTGTACATCTGTGTCTCTTTTGCTGTCTCACATACAGGGTTATCGTTCCTATTTTTCTAAATTCCATATATATGTGTTAGTATACTGTATTGGTGTTTTTCTGGCTTACTTCACTCTGTATAATTGGCTCCAGTTTCATCCACCTCATTAGAACTGATTCAAATGTATTCTTTTTAATGGCTGAGTAATACTCCATTGTGTATATGTACCACAGCTTTCTTATCCATTCATCTGCTGATGGACCTCTAGGTTGCTTCCATGTCCTGGCTATTATAAACAGTGCTGCAATGAACATTGGGGTACACGTGTCTCTTTCAGTTCTGGTTTCCTTGGTGTGTTTGTGCAACAGTGGGATTGCTGGGTCATATGGAAGTTCTATTTCCACTTTTTAAAGGAATCTCTACACTGTTCTCCATAGTAGCTGTACTAGTTTGCATTCCCACCAACAGTGTAAGAGGGTTCCCTTTTCTCCACACCCTCTCCAGCATTTATTTCTTATAGACTTTTGGATCGCAGCCATTCTGACTGGAGTGAAATGGCACCTCATTGTGGTTTTGATTTGCATTTCTCTGATAATGAGTGATGTTGAGCATCTTTTCATGTGTTTGTTAGCCATCCGTATGTCTTCTTTGGAGAAATGTCTATTTAGTTCTTTGGCCCATTTTTTGATTGGGTCATTTATTTTTCTGGAATTGAGCTGCAGGAGTTGTTTGTATATTTTTGAGATTAATTATTTGTCAGTTGCTTTGTTTGCTATTATTTTCTCCCATTCTGAAGGCTGTCTTTTCACCTTGCTTATAGTTTCCTTTGTTGTGCAGAAGCTTTTAATTTTAATTAGGTCCCATTTGTTTATTTTTGCTTTTATTTCCAATATTCTGGGAGGTGGGTCATAGAGGATCCTGCTGTGATTTATGTCGGAGAGTGTTTTGCCTATGTTCTCCTCTAGGAGTTTTATAGTTTCTGGTCTTACATTTAGATCTTTAATCTATTTTGAGTTTATTTTTGTGTGTGGTGTTAGAAAGTGTTCGAGTTTCATTCTTTTACAAGTAGTTGACCAGTTTTCCCAGCACCACTTGTTAAAGAGATTTGTCTTTTCCCCATTGTATATTCTTGTCTCCTTTGTCGAAGATAAGGTGTCCATAGCTGCATGGATTTATCTCTGGGCTTTCTATTTTGTTCCATTGATCTATATTTCTGTCTTTGTGCCAGTACCATACTGTCTTGATGACTGTGGCTTTGTAGTGTAGTCTGAAGTCAGGCAGGTTGGTTCCTCCTGTTCCATTCTTCTTTCTTAAGATTGCTTTGGCTATTTGAGGTTTTTTGTATTTCCATACAAATTGTGAAATTATTTGTTCTAGCTCTGTGAAAAATACCATTGGTAGCTTGATAGGGATTGCATTGAATCTATAGAATGCTTTGGGTAGTATACTCATTTTCACTATATTGATTTTTCTGATCCATGAACATGGTATATTTCTCCATCTATTAGTGTCCTCTTTGATTTCTTTCACCAGTGTTTTACAGTTTTCTATATATAGGTCTTTTGTTTCTTTAGGTAGATATATTCGTAAGTATTTATTCTTTAATCAATGGAATTGATTCCTTAATTTCTCTTTCTATTTTATCATTATTAGTGTATAGGAATGCAAGGGATATTTGTGTGTTGATTTTATATCCTGCAACTTTAGTAATTTTCTGGTGGAGTCTTTAGGGTTCTCTACATAGAGGATCATGTCATCTGAAAACAGTGAGAGTTTTACTTCTTTTCCAATTTGGATTCCTTTTATTTCTTTTTCTGCTCTGATTGCTGTGGCCAAAACTTACAAAACTATGTTGAATAGAAGTGGTGAGAGTGAGCACCCTTGTCTTGTTCCTGACTTTAGGGGAAATGCTTTCAATTTTTCACCATTGAGAATAATGTTTGCTGTGGGTTTGTCATATATAGCTTTTATTATATTGAGGTATGTTCCTTCTATTCCTGCTTTCTGGAGGGTTTTTATCATAAATGGATGTTGAATTTTGTCAAAGGCTTTCTCTGCATCTATATAGATAATCATATGGCTTTTATTTTTTAATTTGTTAATGTGGTGTATTACTTTGATTGATTTGTGGATATTGAAGAATCCTTGCATCCCTGGGATAAAGCCCAGTTGGTCATGATGTATGATCTTTTTAATGTGTTGTTGGATTCTGATTCCTAGAATTTTGTTAAGGATTTTTGCGTCAATGTTCATCAGTGATATTGGCCTATTCAATTCAGTTCAGTTGCTCAGTCGTGTCCAACTCTTTGTGACCCCATGAATCGCAGCACACCAGGCCTCCCTGTCCATCACCAGCTCCCAGAGTTCACTCAGATTCACGTCTATCGAGTCAGTGATGCCATCCAGCCATCTCATCCCCTGTCGTCCCCTTCTCCTACTGCCCCCAATCCCTCCCAGCATCACAGTCTTTTCCAATGAGTCAACTCTTCACATAAGGTGGCCAAAGTACTGGAGTTTCAGCTTTAGCATCATTCCTTTCAAAGAAATCCCAGGGCCGATCTTTAGAATGGACTGGTTGGATCTCCTTGCATTCCAAGGGACTCTCAAGAGTCTTCTCCAACACCACAGTTCAAAAGCATCAATTCTTCGGCACTGTGCCTTCTTCACAGTCTAACTCTCACATCCATACATGACTACTGGAAAAACCATAGCCTTGACTAGATGGACCTTTGTTGGCAAAGTAATGTCTCTGCTTTTGAATATGCTATCTAGGTTGGTCATAACTTTTCTTCCAAGGAGTAAGCGTCTTTTAATTTCATGGCTGCAGTCACCATCTGCAGTGATTGTGGAGCCCAAAAAGGTAAAGTCTGACATTGTTTCCACTGTTTCCCCATCTATTTCCCATGAAGTGATGGGACCAGATGTAGTTTTCTTCTTTTGGTGGCATCTTTGTCAGGTTTTGGTATTAGGGTGATGGTGGCCTCGTAGAATGAGTTTGGAAGTTTACCTTCCTCTGAAATTTTCTGGAAGAGTTTGAGTAGGATAGGTGTTAGCTCTTCTCTAAATTTTTGGTAGAATTCATCTGTGAAGCTGTCTGGACCTGGGCTTTTGTTTGCTGGAAGATTTCTCATTACGGTTTCAATTTCCATGCTTGTGATGGGTCTGTTAAGATTTTCTATTTCTTCCTGGTTCAGTTTTGGAAAGTTATACTTTTCTAAGAATTTGTCCATTTCTTCCAGGTTGGCCATTTTATTGGCATATAATTGAGGATAGTAGTTTCTTATGATCCTTTGTATTTCTGTGTTGTCTGTTGTGACCTCTCCATTTTCATTTCTAATTTTATTGATTTTATTTTTCTCCCTTTGTTTCTTGATGAGTCTGGCTAATGGTTTGTCAATTTTATTTATCCTTTCAAAGAACCAGCTTTTGGCTTTGTTGATATTTGCTCTGGTCTCTTTTGTTTCTTTTGCATTTATTTCTGCCCTAATTTAAAAGATTTCTTTCCTTCTGCTAACCCTGGGGTTCTTCATTTCTTCCTTTTCTAGTTGTTTTAGGTGTAGAGTTAGGTTATTTATTTGACTTTTTTTCTTGTTTCTTGATGTGTGCCTGTATTGCTATGAACCTTCCCCTTAGCACTCTTTTACAGTGTCCCATAGGTTTGGGGTTGTTGTGTTTTCATTTTCATTCGTTTCTATGCATATTTTGATTTCTTTTGTGATTTGTTGGTTATTTAGCAGTGTGTTAGACTTTCTATTTTAGAATAAATATTAATTATAAAGCAGTTTCTAGAATATGAAGCCTAATCTCTAATGTGTTTCAATCTTCAAGCAATTATTCAAAAACTTTTTATTCTGGAAAATTTGAAACATATACAGAATTAGAAAAAAAAAGTGTTAATCTCCATCTGCTATCACTCATATTTAACAATTATCAACATCTCACCAGTCTTGTTTCATCTATGTCCTAGCACATCTCCCTACCACACACACACAAAAATGTCACTCTCATCCTAACAATGAGAAAAGTTCAGGTAATATCATAATTTGTCAAACCTACCAGAGAAGTGAGGTTGCTAGGCAAACAGATAAATTCTAAAGTGTCTCCAAGGACAAATGGCATGTACGATCTGTTTCACCTTTCACAGATCACAGATGGAAGAGGTTGTTGTCATAAAATCAGGGAAAAGAAAACAGCTAAACTTTTAACAAATCCTTAAAGGCTGAGTGTAAACTACAGTGGCAGTTTAGGGTCTTTGGGAACCTTGGAGTCGTTCATTTATCAGTTCTTTTCCATTGGTGTCTACCTGGTATTCATGAAAATGACTATGAGTACAATCTTGGGTACAGACCAGGGGATCTGAGAGCATGCTCCTTAGTGAAAATTTGTGCATTTTCTAGACTCTTCTTACATCCAAAGCAGAAGCTATAAACCTCTGGGAGATGAGCAGGAAACCATTGTACTACCAGGGCCCAGGCAAAGGTATAGTGCTATTAAGGAAGGGACAGAAGCAAAAGCCATGTCCTATAGTGAGAAGGACAAGAAACCCCGCTGCCCAACCATGAATTTTGCAATGAGTAACAAGAGGAGAAGTATGATGATGGAGGAGGGGCAGAAAACCTTCTCTAGCCCAAGACTCTCAAGAAGTTGATTCTAAGAGCTGGCAGGGTTGGGAAAACTGGGAAAGCTTACCTAAGGCCCCAGGTACACATGGCCTGGCTAAGGCTCAGGATGGACAGGAGAAATAAGAACCTTCTTCATTCCACCATGGGGCTTCCCTGATGGCACAGTGGTAAAGAATCTGCTTGCAAATGCAGGAGACATGGGTTCCATCCCTGGGTCAAGAAGATGCCCTAGAGAAGGAAATGGCAACCCATTCCAGGATTCTTGCCTGGGAAATCCCATGGACAGAGGGGCCAAGTAGGCTACAGTCCATGGGGTTGCAAAGAGTTGGACACAACTTAGTGACTAAACAATAATAACAACAACAAAGTCCCATCATAAACTACCCATCAAGTAACAAACAATAACAGTTTACTGGTGGGAGAAAGGAAAAAATAACACAGTGAAGGTGAAAGTCACATCTGACTCTTTGCAACCCCGTGGACTTTAGTCCATGGAATTCTCCAGGCCAGAATACTGGAGTGGGTAGCCTTTCCCTTCTCCAGGGGATCTCCCAGGAATCAGACCAGAGTCTCCTGCATTGCAGGCGGATTCTTTACCAACTGAGCTATGACGGAAGCCCAAATAACACAGTGGTAGATTTAAATTCCCACTCCAGTCTTCTTGCCTGGAGAATTCCATGGACAGAGGAGCCTGGTGGGCTATAGTCCACGGAGTTGCAAAGAGTCAGACATGACTGAGCGACTAACACTTTCATACTTCACATAAATAATTACATTAAATATAAATGCTTCAAACATCCCAGTTGGATGGCAGACATTTTATCAATAGATTGAATTGAATTTATAGTCAAAAACTTCTCCATAAAGAAAACTCCATGTTCAGATGGCTTCGCTGGTAAATTCTCCAAACATTTAAGGAAGAAGGAAGAAATATACCAATTTTACTCAAATTTTTTTGGTAATAGAAGAGAAAAGAATACTTCCCAACTTACTTTATGAGACTAGCATTACTCTGATACCAGGTCAAAGACATTTCAAGAAAAGACAATTTATGTCATGTAAACATGGATGCAAATATTTTCAACAAAATATTAGCCAATAAAATCCAGAAATATATAAAAAGGATAAAACATCGTAACTAAGTTGGATTCTCCCAGGACTGTAGGCTTGCTGCTGCTGCTGCTGCTAAGTCGCTTCAGTCGTGTTTGACTCTATGCAACCCCTCTGATGGCAGCCCACCAGGCTCCCCTGGGATTCTCCAGGCAAGAACACTGGAGTGGGTTGCCATTTCCTTCTCCAATGCATGAAAGTGAAAAGTGAAAGTGAAGTCGGTCAGTTGTGTCTGACTCTTGGTGACCTCATGGACTGCAGCCTACCAGGCTCCTCCATCCATGGGATTTTCCAGGCAAGAGTACTGGAGTGGGGTGCCATTGCCTTCTGCATGACTGTAGGCTTGGTTCAGGCTAATTAATCAGTGCAATTCACCGTATCAACAGACTATAAAGGAAAAACCATGCAACCTTTTCCAAAGACACAGAAAAAAGTATTTCACAAAATTTAACATCTGTTATAAAAATTTTCAGCAAACTAGGAAAAGAAGGAAACTTTCTCAACTTGATGAAGAAACTCTATAAAATATCTCCAGCTATAATCATACTTAATGATGAAAGAGTGAATACTTTATTGCTAAGATTAAAAAACAGGCAAGGATGTCAGCTTTCACCATTTCTATTAAACTGGAAATTCTAGGCAGTGAAGTAGACAAAAGATAGAGAGAAATCATATATATACAGATTGGTGATAGTCAGTCCTTGTCTTGATTCAAAGATGACATGAACCTGTAGATAGGAAATCTGAATGAATCTACAAAAGAATACTAATGTCAATAAGTGAATTTGGCCAAATTTCAGGATATAAGGTCAATACACAAAAATCAACCGTATTTCTGTATGTATCATAACAAGCAATTGGAAGTGTAATAAAAATATGCTGTTTACTAAAGTGACAGAAACTATGACATATTTATGGATAAATCTAAATATACTTTATTTTTATTTCCATTTTCTATACCTAATCCCATTCCCTCTCCTTCATAAACATTAGAACTAATGCGAATATGTCCTTTCAATATACCTTCTTGATACTTATTTAAAGATATACATACCCTTGAGAAACACACAGTGGTTTTTGTGTGTGTTTAACCCTTTTTATGTGATTAGGATAATGCTAAGTCCCATACATCCAATCCTGGCATTTCATTATCTGACCTAGAGTACATTAGTGAGTTCTGACAACTCAAAGCTTACAAAAACAAACAAAACAAAACAAAGAAATTCAAGAAGTAACTGAAAATTGTTCCATTGGAGGAAATATTGTTCTGTTTCTGTTGCACCCCTAGAAGGTAATTGCTTTGTGTTTTTCTTACAATTAAACAATTTTGAAAAGTCCTATTTTACTGCTGTATAAAGAAGCGACTGATATGAAATTTTGGCTTCTTTCTTTCTTTCCATTTTAAAGTGAGAGCCTGGATTAAATTCTCAGCATTGCCTGCCTGAGAACGGTACAGAAATACTCTGGAACATCTCCATTATACGCTTAGTAAGAGCTGCCACCTGTTGGCACAAAATAAAATAACACATGTACTGGGCCTTTTTTCTTTTTGAATGGGATTGAATTTGTGATCAATACTCATTGTTTCTTTATTTATTAATACAATAATCTAGCGCCTTCTTTCTCCCACTGCTTTACCAGTCTTTCCTGATTTTTGCTAGTTTTCTTAATTCCCATTTTTTTCACTTGTTCTTTCGACAACTTCATCCTCTTTACCTCCCTTATTCAACAATCTTCCATTTCAACAGACACATGTGAAAAGATTTCTAAAAAATAATGGTTGGATTTAGAAATTCAATTTTATATCATTTAGTATGTACATAACCATAAGTCTTGCCATGTGTAAAACATTATTTATCTCAGATTTTAGCCTCCAAAGATTAGGAATGTGCTTATTTAACTGAATTTTTCTTCTTTCTTCCATGAATTATTTTTTAAGTTATGGATTTAACTTTAGGAAATGTCAATTGATAGTGAATTTCACATAAAATCATGAACTTATTTTATAATTTCTATTAATCCCTGGATTTTTCTGAGCTTGACTTCCATTCATTAATTTTTCCTCAAAGCCTTTTTGTACTTGAAGCTATTTTTCTTAAAGTCTTACCCATTAGATCACAATTAACTGAGGTTCAGTATGATGTTACAGTGATTAGATATAAATATTCCAGTATCATTTGCTTTTATTGTTCTTGAAAGGAAATAGCTTACTTTCTAATAAGGATAAAAACAATTTACTTAGGACATAAAAACTGTACTTTTAAATATTTAACTGAAGTATTGGCTGTATGAATTAGTCACTGTATGCTTTGCTGTGCTTAGTTAATAGATTAATCCTCAGACTTTAGTGACTTAACACAATAAATATTTCCTTTGCATTCACAACATAGTTCAATAATGACTGAGATCTCTTCTTATAGATTTGGAGCATGTACTATTCAGAGTTGCTTTGGGAGAGAAAAGAGGGCTTGAAAAGGCAACTCAAGTTTTAACAGTCTCATCTCGGCATGACTGTCACATTCATCACTTCTCACAATGTATGACCAGAACTTGATTCATGGCCCCAGCCTGACTTTTGGGAAGGCTATGACATGAGCAGAAGTGCATGCATATTTGATGATGATGAATAGTTTCTGTCACATTGTTTTTATCTTGAATTTCTTTTGATTCATGAAATAGAAAAAATAATTCAAACAAAAGAATTAGAATCCTTATATAGAACTTCCAAAATTAGTCAAGTGAAATTTGGAGCCAAATTAATATAACATGAACTTTATTTATAATGCATTAACTATATACTCTCTTTGTGCAAAGATGGGCACAATAAAGTACAGAAATGGCAAGGACCCAACAGAGGCAAAAGAGATTAAGAAGAGGTAGCAAGAGAACACAGAAGAACTACACACAAAAAAGGTCTTAATGACCTGGAGAACCATGGTGGTGTGATCGCTCACCTAGAGCCAGATACCCTAGAGTGTGAAGTCAAGTGGGCCTTAGGAAGCATTGGAAGAAGGAAGAGGAAGAGAAGTTGCTCAGTCGTGTCCAACTCTTTGTGACCCGATGGACTGTAGCCCACCAGGCTCCTCGGTCCATGGGATTTTCCAGGCATGAGTACTGGAGTGGGTTGCCGTTTCCTTCTTCAGGGGATCTTTCCGACCCAGGGATCGAACACGGATCTCCCGCGTTGGAGGCAGACGCTTTACCGTCCAAGCTACCAGGGAAGCCTAGGAGGCATTACAATGAACAAAGCTAGTGGAGGTGATGGAATTTCAGCTTAGCTTTTGAAAAGTCCTAAAAGATGATTCTGTTAAAGTCAATATGCTAGCATATTGGAAAACTCAGCAGTGGCCACTGGACTGGGAAAGGTGTTTTCTTTCCAGTTCCAAAGAAAGGCAATGCTAAAGAATGTTCAAACTACTGTACAATTGAACTCATTTCACATGCCCGCAAGGTAATGCTCAAAATCCTTCAAGCTAGGCTTCAACAGTGCATGAACCAACAACTTCCAGATGTACAAGCTGGGTTTAGAAAAGCAGAGGAGCCAGAGACCAAATTGCCAACATGGGGATTCCAAAAAACTTCTGCTTCACTACTTATGCTGAAACCTTTGACCGTGTGGATCAAAACAATCTG
The DNA here is from genome assembly GCF_032405125.1 of Capricornis sumatraensis. Lineage (NCBI taxonomy): Eukaryota > Metazoa > Chordata > Mammalia > Artiodactyla > Bovidae > Capricornis > Capricornis sumatraensis. Next base: position 16,076,727 of record NC_091075.1, read on the forward strand.
TGGAAAATTCTTAAAGTGATGGGAATACCAGACCACCTTACCTGTCTCCTGAGAAACTTGTATGTAGGTCAAGAAGCAACAGTTAGAACCAGACATGGAACAATGAACTGGTTCCAAATTGGGAAAGGGGTATGTTAAGACTGTATGTCACCCTGCTTATTTAACTTCTATGCAGAGTACATGATGTGAAATGCCGGGCTGGATGAAGCACAAGCTGGAATCAAGATTGCCAGGAGAAATATCAATAACCTCAGATACGCAGATAACACCACTCTAATGGCAGAAAGTGAAGAGGATCTAAAGAGCCTCTTGATGAAGGTGAAAGAGGAGAGTGAAAAAGCTGGCTTAAAAGTCAACATTCAAAAAACTAAGATCATGACATCTGGTCCCATCACTTCATGGCGAATAGAAGGGGAAAAAGTGGAAACAGACAGATTTCTTTTTCTTGGATTCCAAAATCACTGCAGATGGTGACTGCAGCCATGAATTTAAAAGACCTTTGCTCTTTGAAAGAAAAGCTATGACAAATCTGGACAGCACATTAAAAAGCAGAGACATCACTTTGCTGATAAAGGTCCATATAGTCAAAGCTATGGTTTTTCCAGTAGTCATGTATGGATGTGAGAGTTGGGCCATAAAGAAAGCTGAGTGCCAAAGAATTGATGTTTTTGAACTGTGGTGCTGGAGAAGACTCTTGAGAGTCCCTTGGACTGAAAGGAGAGCAAACCAGCCAACCCTAAAGGAAATCAACCCTGAGTGTTCATTGGAAGGACTGATGCTGAAACTGCTGCTGCTAAGTCACTTCAGTCATGTCCAACTCTGTGTGACCCCATAGACAGCAGCCCACCAGGCTCCCCCGTCCATGGGATTTTCCAGGCAAGAGTACTGGAGTGGGTTGCCATTGCCTTCTCCGGATGCTGAAACTGAAACTCCAAAATTTGGACACCTGATGCGAAGAACTGACTCACTGGAAAAGACCCTGATGCCAGGAAAGATTAAGGGCATGAGGAGAAGGGGGCAACAGAGAATGAGATGATTGGATGGCATCACTGACTTAATGGACATAAGTTTGAGCAAACTTCTGGAAATAGTGAAGGACAGGAAGCCTGGCGTGTTGCAGTTCATGTGGCTGCAGAGTCGGATATGTCTTAGTGACTGAACAACAACAATGCAAACAGTTGAACAAAATAACTGTATAAACATAATGTTCAAAGTACAGTGCTAAGAAGTTCTCAGTTCAGGTGGTTTTCAGTGTTACAACTGACCTTTCTGGGACATTAAGCTTATTTCCCAACAACCAGTTATGACGTTGGCTTTGGAACATTTTGGGGCTGCTGGGACCAGGGCAGTGTAAAGCAAACAGCTCAGTGTATGGGCCTTATTATCCTTTTTGTCATCTAAGCATCGCCAAATTTCCCCATCTGTGTTCAGGTCTGATCACTCATGCAATTTTTATAGTAGCAAGTGGAAACAGTTTGGAAATTTCCATCCTGAAGGCCAGTACCTCATGGAAAACTTTGAGAAGCATTTTTTTAATGAGTAAAAACTCAGTTTATTAGCATTCTTGGTATGTATTTTTGCAGCTTTTCTGTTTCATTAAACAGATTATCCTTTAAAGAAATCACTTTTCTGTCAGCTAGGGACCAGATAGAAGGTAGAAAAATTTAATGCAAGAAATGCATAAGTTAGCATAGATTAAAAACAATAGCCTTTTGCTTTTAGTGGACATGGAGTGCATTGTAGAAAATAACTAAGCAAAAATGATTAAATAAAAACACACCTACCACTCAGAGGTCACCACTGTTAACACCTTAGTATGTCTTCTGGAAAATGTATATAAAAATTAAATAAATATAATGCGTATTCATAATAAATTATATATAGAATTATAACTATAAACCAATTAATTTAAATTTAATATATAACTAGGGTCAAGATGTTTTTAAAACCTTATCTGATAATGTTTTATCCCTTTGCGTGCTTAAACTGACACTGACAAACAAGAAAATCCAGGCACAGCTGGCTTCCTTGAGGGCAGGAGTGAAGACTAGATTGCAAGCAAAATTCTTTTTTCACCTGTTCAATGTATAGATCTCCTCTATAATCACCCATGGATAGTCAGAGTCACTGACTCTATACTTCTCAAAGTTTTTTCAAAAGCTGGTAGAGAGTATACTGAAGATATTCAGGCAGAAATAATTTCAAATTCTCGTAAAGCACAGATAGCTTAATGAGAACAGGTGTTGCTGTCACAAGCAGTTATCAAACCTGGTAAAGCCTTACACTACAGGGAGTACCCAGCACCTGTTACCCTCCCCCGGGAGGGCCTCTCGGTGCAGATACATTGAGGATGCCCCCATGGGTAGGCATGAGTGCGAAAGGAGGTTGCCAGCCTGCAGGACCCATCCTGCATCCTTCCTCTCCAGGTGCCTTCAGGCCACGGAGTCATGTCAATATGGACCTGGGAGGTCTCTCTGGAAAGACTTTTAAAGATATTTCTAGTCTAGGAACTCTCTTCTGGGTAAGCTCTGAGATTCAGTTTGTCTTTTGGGGGTTGGTGGGGGAAGGAGATGATATTCCAGTTTGCTGTGTCCTGAGCAGGTCAGAGTTCTCAACAGGGGTGAGGCTCTTCAGGACCTCTGAGCCAGCAGACTCTGACATAGTTGCAGTGTGTCCACTTTCAGGGCCTTCTGGAGGTATACCCCACACCCAGCAGGAACCTCTAGAAGCACAGGAGTATATGTCAGACCCAAAGGCTCTCTTCAGCATGAGCTCATTGCTTTGCATTAGGACATTTAGATTCCTATTCCCTTCCCCTGGAAACTTATTAAACATTAATCAGGTACACGGAAAGTAACGAATCAATAAATTTTCAGAGAAGAGTGAATTATTGTGAAATTTGTATTGTGGCTATAAAATAATACATAGAAAGAAGAGGATGAAAGGAGAAGTCATTAGAACTCATGTTGTCTGATAACACAAATTACATTTATAGTAAAGGGGATAATACACAGTTACTGACTTGACTAAGGATTTAGTAGAATATGTTAAATTGCTTTTTTTTAAAACAAACTTTTTTTTTTAATTTTAATTTTTACTTTATTTTACTTTACCATACTGTATTGGTTTTGCCATACATTGACATGAATCCACCACGAGTGTACATGCGTTCCCAAACATGAACCCCCCTCCCACCTCCCTCCCCATAACATCTCTCTGGGTCATCTCCGTGCACCAGCCCCAAGCATGCTGTATCCTGCATCGGACATAGACTGGCGATTCGATTCTTACATGATAGTATACATGTAAAACAAACTTAAAAAAAAGTTTATTTTTAATTGGAGGATAATTGCTTTACAATGTTGTGTCAGTTTCTGCCATACAACAACACGAATCAGCTGTAAGTGTACGTATACACCCTCCCTCTTGAGCTTCCCTCCCAGTTTGTGTCCCACCCTAAAACAAACTTTTAATTTTAGAATAGCTTGAAATTTATGGAAAAGTTGCAAAGAGTATGCATAGGGTTCCTATATATCCAGTAGCCAGTTTCTCTTATTAAAATCTTATATTTATAGTATAGTACATTTGTCACAACTACTGAACCAATATTGATACATTATTATTAATTGAAGTACATATATTATTCAGAAATTCCTTGGTTTTATTTACCTCATGTTCCTTTTCTTTCACAGTCTTTTCCAGGATACCACATTATATTCAATAATCATGTCTCCTAAGCCTCCACTTATCTGGAAGAGTTACTCAGAATTTCCTTGTTCTTGATGACCTTGACAGGTGTGAGGAGTACCAGTCAGATATGTTCTAGAACGATCCTCAATCTGAATTTGTCAAATATTTTCCCTGTGATACGCATGGAGATATGGTGTCTTGAGAGGAAGACCTCAGAAACAAAGGGGTACTAGTGTGCTGGTTACCACTGGGGTGTTGTTACTTCTGGGTGCTCTCAGTTTGGAAATATGTGTCTATGAAATAAACTGACAATAGGCAGACTAACAGGATAAAGGTATATAAATTCATTAAACTTTAATATCTCACACACAGAAAATAAAACTGAATACCCTCACCCCTAAATTGGTGAGATCTGAGAACTTACATACCATGTTAGTTGGGGTTCCCCGATGGCTCAGCAGGTAAAGAATCTGCCTGCAATGCAGGAGACACAGGAGATGTAGGCTTGATCTCTGGGCTGGCAAGATCCCCTGGAGGAGGAAATGGCAACCCATTCCAGTACTCTTGACTGGAAAATCCCACGCACAGAGGAGCCTGGCAGGCCACAGTCTAGAGTCACAAAGAGCTGGACACGACTGGACAGGACTGAGCAGCTAAGCACGAACATGATGCCATCTTAATCGGGGAAGGGGATGTAGGCAGTTCAGGAAATGATTTTCAGGGAAGGTGAATGGGCTTTTAGAAAAATAGATGGGACATGTGGTATGGTGGTTTGTGACAAAGTTTGTCTGACTCTCAGGTGCACTAGTCTGATAGGAGTCAGTGTTCCCTGGTTGATGAAACTCCTGTCAAGGGAATTTATGACAATTGAATTCCTTTTAGAGGATCTGTCTTTAGGCAGATAAGGGGAGTTCAGAGAAAACCTCCTTAGCATTGGCTGCTTTTTAAGTGCTTTCAGCTCAAAATAATCAATGTACACAAGTGATATATTTTAGGGGTGGCATGACCTGAACTCTTTCAACAGTAACCCCGTGTTTGTACTCATATCTATACTTATTTCTTTATCTGTTTATTTATCTTTATCTGTTTTTATTTATCTGTATTTATATTAGGCTAAACATGAGTTCATGCTGATGATGTTCCTTGTTCCAGAAAGAAAAAGTTGGCAGCAGATGGTGCCTCACAGAAAATTTCCTTTTAGTCTTGCTCTGATGATATGTGCCAAATCTACTAAAAAAAATCACTGTCCATTCTCTAGGCCTCCTCTGAAGATTAATCTAATCTTGCAATGCAGTCTGCATTGAAAAACATGGTTCTCGGAGGCACAAAGCTGTGCATAGAACTGGAAGCACGGTCAGCATTAGAAGAAATAGAGAAGTCGGGCAGGAGGAGCAACAAGCCTGCTCTTTGACCAGGTGGTAGTGAAGAGGTTAAATATGAAGTTTGGATATACTTAGAGAAGTTACTAGAATCACTTTTTTCCTGATATGACCATTTCTGACAGACCTTGAAGAAGGGAAGAAGCGACTCATGTGTTTAGGAGGTCATGTTAATAGCAGTTTGTCTTTGGCAGAGACGAGACAGCAGCTCCTAGCACTAGTAAGTGGTATCAGTGAAGCATCTGAAATTTAAAAGAAGTATTAATGTTCAGGTCTTTTTATGTCTAACTCTTTCTGCATTACAAAAATAATGTCTTCTTTGTTAGCATAGGTCTTTCGCCAAGTTGGTAGAAAAAAAACCTGCGTCATTGACTTGGGTGTCAGTGATACGGCAGGAAAGGAAAAGCTCAGTATCTTTCCATTACGGAGGGAGAGGACCGTGGTGGTCAGGTAGCTATACATGCAGCTCTCAAGAAATGTTTCAAGTTGAAAAAGGAAGAAATGCCTGAGGAGAGCTGTGTTTTGCCAACATAAGCTCTATCTGAGCATCTTATAAAAGTATCTGAAAGCGTAAACTGACAGTTAAGGAAAATGTGGGAGAACCAGTTTTGAAATACACTAGGAGATGGCACTAAAGATATGCCATAATTTATTATAAAACATTCATAGCCATAAATGTCTGATTTGAGGAACGTTCACTTTTCAGGGAGGGAGAATGACTTAAAAGAAAAGGAAATAGGAAAGAGAAACCCACCTGGAGAAGGAAATGGCAACCCACTCCAGTATTCTTGCCTGGAGAATTCCATGGACAGAGAGGAGCCTGGCAGGCTACAGTCCAGGGGGTCGCAAAGAGTCTGACATGATTGAGCATGCCATGCCTCGCAGAAGGATGATATGAGGGCTCTTAGTTATGGCATGTGGGATCTAGTTCCCTGATGGGGATCTAACCCAGGTCCCCTCATTGGGAGCGAAGAGTCTTGACCACTAGGCCACCAGGGAAGTCCCTAAATTGTTTGCTTCTTGATTGATCCACATTCTGCCAACACTCTCTGCCTTTGACTTACAAATAAGTAAGAAAGTGCTGAGGGGAAAAAAGCTACTGAGTTGCCCTCTCTTCTCCTTCATTCTATGGCAGTGCAAGTGATTGGAAATACAGGGGGATAGCATGAAGCATGAGTGAATAGAGTTTGAGGGAGTTCGTTGGTCATTCATGGTTCTTAGGACATCGTTGCCTTCTTTCTGTGTCCAAAGCAAGCTCTGGTTCTTATGGGAAGCGTGGCCTCTCTAGGCTGTCAGCCGCCCTACGGCTTACCTCGTACTTGCTTCACGTCTTGTCTCACTCAACTCCCATGCATCATCGTTACAGTGGGATTCTGTGCTCGTGAAGCCAAAACACAAGTTGAAAGAGGAAAGGATTAAGAATTTCGAGATGGAAACAGCAGCACTTTAAGCCAAGCCTGGGGCCTCTCTGAACATCAGGTTCTGTGCAACTGCACAACTTCCCTGCCCACAAAGCCAGCCCGGACTGTCTTCCAAATCATGATTTGCTTCCTCAGTGAATCCTTCTTTCATTAAGATCTGGATGCAGAAGGGAGCTTGTGACTGTCCATCAGCCCCGACCCAGTTCTAGAAGCCTCACTATGAGGCTTCAGCATTAGCCTTAAACTGTGATGGATGACAGGTGATACTGTCCCAGAAGTGCCAACAGGGACTCGCTAACAAAAGGATGCCACCACTCTGGGCGAGTGAACCACCCCCTAACCTGTGGCCAGTCACCACAGGGGTCTGCGCCTGTTTCCTTTGTCAGATTCCAGACCAGGAGAGGATTTCCTAGACTGCCACCAAGAATAAAGATCCTTCAGGGAGTTCCCAGGTGTCCATCTTCTAGATCCTTAGTTTCTTGGCATAAAATCATACACTCCTTCTGGTGTTCAGCTACCACTCAGGTTCCCACTGCTGTGCAATGAGTGACATTCATGTTCCCACATGCACAGCCTCGTGTGCTCACACACTTGCCTTCTGTGTCATGCCCAGGACAATCCAGGGGCTGCACTTGGAATTCCAGCTTGAGTCACTGGAATGGAATTTGATGAACATTTCCTATACTTCAAAATGGACTCTGCATTTACTCTGAAGACTGGACTTGTGCTTTCCATTCTGAAAACTTTTTTCTTTTCTGCCTTCACCTGACCAAGCAAGTGAACCCTGAGTTTTGCGGCTGGGGAAGAAAAACAAACTTCAACCAAAGATCACCTCTTAAGTGTTAAAAAAAAAAAAAAAAAAAGAGAAACCCAGGATGGAGAAAATGCAGTTGAAGATCTACTACAATAAAAACAATTAAGATCGTAACAAGCCTTTAGTGTGTTTTTACAGACTAAAAAAATAAGACTTTATGAACAAATTAAGAATACTTTTAAACATTATGTACGAATAATGTTTACTGGCTTCTCCTCTCCTGTGCACAGAAAGTAGCCATGTATACTGGCATGTACTCGTTTTCCTATGTGAGAGTGTGTGTTCAGTTGCCGAGTCATGCCCAGCTCTTTGTGGCCCCATGCACTGTAGCCTGCCAAGCTCCTCTGTCCATGGAATTTTCCAGACAACAACACTGGAGCAGGCTTCCATTTCCTCCTCTAGGTGATCCTCTTGACTCAGGGATTGATCCTGTGTCAGCTGTGTCTCCTGCATTGGCAGGTGGATTCTTTATCACTGAGCTGCCCGGGAAGCATGTGAGTCCCAGGGTTCAGTTATATTTATCTTGGTGACAGCATTCCTGGGGCACACTGAAAACATGAAACATATAAACCCCAACAGATTAATCTGAAATTTCTTTCTAATCAAAGCAAGATACTGTTTGCAATTCTGTAAACTATAAAAAACTTCCCTGGTAGCTCAGATGGTAAAGAATCTGCCTGCAGTGCAGGAGACCTGGGTTTGATCCCTGGGTTGGGAAGATCCCCTGGAGAAGGAAATTGCTCCCCACACACATATTATTGCCTGGAGAAGTCCATGGACAGAGGAGCCTGGCAGGCTACAGTCCAAGGGGTCACAAAAAGGACTAAGGAACTAACTTTCACTTCACCTGGCCTATGCAATGGAGTAAAACTTAGAGAAGTATTTTTAGAACTGATTTCGTTTTATAAACTCTTCAAATCCACAGCAGGCCTGTATGCATTGGTGAGTGTGTTTCTGTACCTAAGTTTACTAAGGCAAAGGAGCACATAAAATGTATGGTATTGCAGTAAATAGGTGTTTAGAGAAAATGACATCTCATTAAGGAAGGTGTGGTTGCACAGAGCATATTTTATTTCTATTCAAGTCTTTGCATTCTTTACTTCTTTTTTTTAATTCCTTATTTTTATGATCATTTTGATTCATGAAACACTAATAGTTGAAGCTAATAAGACAATTCACAAAAGATTTTAATCATGAGAAATTGTGAACCATAGCAGTATTACAGAATTCCCTTGTATTTAGCTATCTTTTGGCGACAATAAAATACTCATCTTTTATGGCTCCAAGTATATCCATGGATAGTGAAGAATGTCCTCTCTTATGTGTGGATGTTTATGTTTAATGACTAGCATTTATTGAAAGCTTGCTATGTGTAAGGTACTATGATAAGATATGCAATAATTTATTCAGTAATAATAATTTAGATAAAGTTACCCCATTTTACAGAGAATCTTGGATTTTAAAGAGATGTGGTTATGACTTACACAGATTGTACAGTTAGTAAATGCAGAACCAAGTCTTAAAGTCAGGTCTAATATAAAGACATCATTCTGAAAGTTTATATGTTGTTCTAATATATTTTTCTATAACCAATAGGGGGAAATCATGCCTAAACAATGTTATAGTTTTAGTATATAACTGGCTTGGGGCCACTGCGTTGCTTGATCTTGCTCACTCCTAAAGTTCCAGGGATTAAAAATAGTAAGTAAAATTACTCTTAGGGACCCCCCAAATATTCTGAGCCAAGACAAGAGAAAGTTCATGCCTACTGAATTACCAAATTTGGCTGCTGCTACCTTTTGTGCTAAAAATAAATAGAAAAGCCATGATTAGGGCCAAATCTCCAAGTCATAAATCAGTTGCAGCAGTGTGCTGGGGGCAAGGGGAATATGGTTTCTTTACAAGTGAGTTCTGCTCTACCGTTGGAAATCTTATTTTCAACTCACTTCCAAAGTCTGAGGATTAAAACTACTTTAACTTGAGAAAGGGGCCAAAGCACAAAGCACTTACCTACATCTAGACTTAAACTTACCCAGCTCCCAAGACGCGCCCTGATGCTTTGTCCTGATGCCTTGTGAGGGACTACCTGAGGGGCTCACTAGCATAAGTTTGGTGTAAGCAGTTACGTATACAAACTTTCATGGATTTCCTACTCCTGATTTTAAGTAATGAGCTTTTCTGTCAATCATCTGTTCACCTATTTGTAGCAACCTCAAGCCTTTTCTGAATTCAGGGCACACTGTTTAGTCAACTAAAACTTTGTCATAATCTAACAGCCAAATCTCATAACAGAAGCAGGCAACACAATAGACTAAAAAGGCTGTTGTTGTTTAGCTGCTATGTTGTATTTGATTCTTGCAGCCCCATGGACTGGAGCCCACCAGGCTTCTCTGTGCATGGGATTTTCCAGGCAAGAATACTACTAGGATGGGTTGCCATTTCTTTCTCCAAGGGATCTTCCTGACCCAGGGATTGAACCCATGTCTCCTGCTTTGGCAGGGAGATTCTTTACACTGAGCCACCTGGGAAGCTCCCTTCTTAAATTTTTAAAAGTATCTTGACTAGTGAGTTTGAAATTAGTCATCTTCATACTGTACTCTGGAGCCGGGTTATGGAAGATGAGGTGAGAAAACGAGGGAGTGTATGTGGATGGTGTGTGTGCTGCTCAGATCCTTCCATTAGAACCAAAGTTCCGAAGAACCAGTCTTCTCTGATGACTGCTGGAATGCTGCCAGTCCTCTCTGGCAGTCACTTCTGGCTGAAGAGAGCTCCCTTGTCCCAACTATAGGTCAATCCTGAAGGATCATTCCCGTTTGAGAACACCCAGTAGAGTCACTGAGGCCTTGCTGTGACTGTACTGAACTGCCCCATCCTACTTCTTTTGCTCACTTTACAGGATATTACTCTAGAGCACTCCCTAGTAAATTTCCTGCTTACCAACTTCCCAGGGAACTGGGGCCTACAGCAACATCAACTAAAACAGCTCTGCTTTTATCACTGATGTTTGTGTAGATAAAGCTCAGCTTTATCATAATCACTCATATATTTATAGTCCCCTTAAAGCAAAACAAACGAAAACCTTTGAAAGCCAGTGGTCTAACAATTAAACAATGTTATACTAAGCCTTATATGAAAAATCATCATTATGGTTTTGTGCAGGGTTAATTTAGGTTAATCTTTACAAACCAACATCTAAGTGTTTTCCTTTTGTAACTGTTTCTTCCTCACCTTTATTTGTATGGTGTGTTTACACATTTACTGTTGTGCCTTTTAAAGCTGAAAATACATTAAATGATAGTCATGAATATTTTTGATATATATGTAAAACTGACTCGATGGACGTGAGTCTGAGTGAACTCCGGGAGTTGGTGATGGACAGGGAGGCCTGGCGTGCTGTGATTCATGGGGTCGCAGAGTCGGACACGACTGAGCGACTGGACTGAACTGAAAACCGGGAAAATTTATTGACAGACCAGAGAAGGGCATTTTGTAGATGGTACATAGTCTCAAATATTGAGTTGTTATGTATCTCATTCCCCCCTCCCACAAAAATAATTCTGAAGATTTTGTTTTGAACCAACTATGGTATAAATAAGTATACTGTTTATAGAATTTTCATTCTTTCCTTAAAAAAATCTCACATTAAAAAATGTACCATCAGCTAGCCTCTTGTAATACAGGGGTAAACCCGTAACAAAAAAGGTCGATGGTCTTGTGGTAAAAATCACTGTATTCTAGTAAAGAATTTCCAGCTGATGAAGTCAATGAAAGGTTAAGTGATTGAACTTTGCTGAAAAAATACCAGTTCAAATTTAATAAGCATTTGAATGACCAAGTTTTGGATCTTAGCTGGCTTCTGCTGAGTTCATTCAACAATTTTAAAGAAGAAATACAGTTTGGCTCGTCTAGATCTGGATTTTCCCGGTACTCTATTGTCTGGGAAGCTGCACATCCATCAGGCCTTGGCTTTCTGCTCCAGCAATAAGGATGAGGAAAGCATGCTCTTTTCACTCTCAGGTGACTATACCCAAACTTGATGTGGCAGTAATTAACTGACAAGCAGAAAACAATATAAGGAGTCAGAGGGAGACTCAGAATGCAGGGCTGTGAAAGGGTATTATTTATTAGAAAGAATAACAAAATATTTTATATACGTGTTATTTAACATATATAATCTGGGCAGCTAGGTCACTCTAGTTGTGAATTTATTCAGGAGCGTAAAATACCAAGGTTAGATACTTGAGAATTCCTGCTCACATTTCTGAGATTTTTAAAAATTAAAGTTTAGAAAATAAAGATCTGTTCAAAAATACTGGAAAAATATGAAATTTAGGTAGCATGAGTTACCATTTGCATTCTGGAGAAATAGTGATTTCATCAAGCACAACATGAAAATACATTTTTCTTCTAAAAATGTAAGCATAGAGTAGCAATACTGTATATGTATGCAAAAACAGCAATATTCTTCCACTGAAAGTGAATAAACTTTATAAGTGATAACATATAAATCAATCCATGCTCTTTATGCAAATAGGGTATATTTTTGGAGTCAAAAAACTTTAAAGTACAACCAACTCTAGGTCTTTGTGAACACCCTCTAGGGAGAATATGAATAAATGAAGCTGATTTATTTGGCAAAGATTTTGAGCACATACTGTAAGCCAGTCATTGTGTTAGGTGATGCAATTATGGACATGATAGACATGTCTCTGCCTGTGAAGCCTATTGTTTAATGGAAGAAGCTGACCATAAACTTTTACAATATAACAAGACAAATGTGGACAGGGGAAACACAGGGTCCTCTGAAAGCACATGAAATACCAAAGTGAGAAGTGAAAGTGAAAGTCGCTCAGTCGTGTCTGACTCTTTGCGACCCCACGGACTATACAGTCTGTCGAATTCTCCAGAATACTGGAGTATGTAGCCATTCCCTTCTCCAGGGGATCTTCCCAAACCAGGTCTCCTGCATTGCAGGTGGATTCTTTACTAGCTGAGCCACAAGGTAAGCCCAAGAATACTGCAGTGGGTAGCCTGTCCCTTCTCCAGCGGATTTTCCTGACCCAGGAATCGAACGAGGGTCTCCTGCATTGCAGGCAGATTCTTTACCAACTGAGCTATCAGGGAAGCCCTATGAAATACCAAAACTGGATTTAAAAGAGGCAGAGAAATTTTCCCCAGGGGACACAATATCTAAATAAGTCTTAAAGCTGTGGATGTGCTGGTCAATTTGGTGGAGAGGAGCTAAAGAAAGAAGGTAAAAGAGTTTTGGAAGAAAGAAAGTACAGCTTTCAGCTGAAAACAATCAGTATAGTGAGGCTTGGGAAGGGAAGGTGGCTGCAGACAGGTAAGGTATGTAAGAACCAGTTCACGAAGGGTTCATGAAATCTATACTAAGGACTAAGCATTTTATCATAATGGTAATAGGAAGTCATTGAAAAGATTTAGGCCAAGGACATCAGTCACATTTTAGAAAAATTATTCTGATTATAACATGGAAAAATGAAGGCAGGAGATCAGTGAGGATTCTGATAGCAATCTATGGATGGCAGTATGGACTAGGTTAGTGATACTGTGAATGGAAGAAGTGGCAAGATTTTTCAGGAGGTAAAAGAACAAGGTGAAAGAGTGATAGGTTACATGTGGGCTGTATAGGAGGCAATCGTGTTGTTTGCTAAGACTAGAAACACAGGAAGAAGAAAATGTTTGGGAAAAAGATGCCGAGTTCCTTTTCTGGACATGTTAAATTTTGGGTACTAAGGGATAAGCAAGAACAGATGTTGGGCAAGCAGTTGAATGCATGAATCTGATATTCTGCATAGAACTCTCTGAAATGGAGATGTAGACTGGAGAGCTGTTAGTGTGAAATGCTAACTGAAGCCGTAGGAGTGGTGGTATTGCCCAAGGTAATGTGTAGACCGATGAAAGAACAGTCTGGAACATCAAAAATTAAGGGTTGGGCAGAGAAGCTGTTATTGTTCAGTCACTAAGTTGTGTCCAGCTCTTTCCATCACCATGGACTGCAGCACACCAGGCTTCCCTGTCCTTCACTATCTCGCTGAGTTTGCTCAAACTCATGTCCTTTGTGTCAATGATGCCATCCAGCCATCCGTCACCCCTTTCTCCTCTTGCCTTCCATCATTCCCAGCATCAGGGTCTTTTCCAATGAGTCAGCTCTTCCCATCAGGTGGCTGCTGTATTGGAATTTCAGCGTTAGCGTCAGTCCTTCCAATGAATATTCAGGGTTGATTTCCCTTAGGATTGAACTGGTTTGATCTCTGCAGTTCAAGGGACTCTCAAGAGTCTTCTCCAACCACAGTTCAAAAGCATCAATTCTCTGGCAACTCAGCCTTCTTTATGGTCCAACTCTCACATCCGTATGTGACTAACGGAAAAACCATAGCTTTGACTATACAGACCTTTGCTGGCAAAGTGATGTCTCTGCTTTTTAATACACGTCTAGGTTTGTCAGAGCTTTCCTTCCAAGAAGCAAGCGTATTCTAATTTCATGGCTGCAGTCACCATCTGCAGTGATTTTTTGGAGCCCAAGAAAATGAAATTAGTCTCTTGTTTCCATTCCCTGTCCCCGCCGCCCCCCCCCCCCCATCTATTTGCCATGAAACGATGAGACCAGATATCATGTTAGTTTTCTGAATGTTGAGTTTTAAATCAGCCATTTTACTCTCCTCTTTCACCCTCATCAAGAGGCTCTTAGTTCCTCTTTACTTTCTGCCATTAGAGTGGTATCATCTGCCTATCTGGGGTTATTGATATTTCTCCCTACAATCTTGATTCCAGCGTGTGCTTCATCCAGCCCAGCATTTCGCATGATGTACTCTGCATAGAAGTTAAATAAGCAGGGTGACGATACACAGCCTTGACGTACTCCTTTCTCAATTTTTAACCAGTTCATTATTCCATGTCTGGTTCTAACTGTTGCTTCTTGAACTGCATACAGGTTTCTCAGGAGACAGCTAAGGTGGTCTGGTATTCCAATCTCTTGAAGAATCTTCCAGTTTGTTGTGATCCACATTGTCAAAGGCTTTAGTGTAGGCAATGTAGTAAGTGTTTTTCTGGAATTCCCTTGCTTTTTCTGTGATCCAGTGGATGTTGGAAATTTGATCTCTGGTTCCTCTGCCTTTTCTAAATCCAGCTTGCACATCTGGAATTACTGATTCACATACTGCTAAAGCTGGGCTTGAAGGATTTTGAGTGTTAACCCTACTAGCATGTGCAATGAACACAACTGTATGGCAGAGAAATAGGACTTAGAAAATATTTAGTCCAGCAATAATCCTGAAGCAATAGTTTGTACATTAGTTTATACTCTCCTTGTTAGTACTAGAAGTACTAACAGGTATGAAAGTCTGATTTTTTAAATTCTTCTTTCACCCTGTCAAGCCATTAATTCACAGTGAAAACTTCCAAAATAAACTGAATTCAATAAACATTTGTAAAATAACTAATTAAAATAACTAAAATATGTAATTATATTAAGAATCACAAACCAGACAAACAGCCCTTGATTGCTCAATACCTAGCTTTGCTTATTTTGAGCTTAATACTTTACAACAGACCTTAGGCTGTAGTTTGCCCTCCTCAGTTCCGTAGCCGTTTCTTATTTCCTGATCATCTGGATAGTCTTTAATGGATTGGCAGCTTGCTGCTAGCCCAGAAAGATTTCCTCTGATCAAAACGTGATTAAACAGAGATACACTTTGGTCAGAAGACAACTATGGCCCATAGTTCCCACATGGAAAAGATTCAAATGCAATTTTGGATGGGCCTGTGGGGATTTGCCTTGATATGCTTCCTTTTTGTTTATAAGAGTAGAAACAGAAATGTGGCCTCTAGAGTGGCTAATCAGTGATGCGCTGATGATACACGTTCAACAACTGGCTCCCCACAAAAAAAGAGCCCTGATTTGCCGTGTTTGCCAATTACAGTGTAAATACTCCCTTCATATTCAATGTCAGGCTACCAACTTGATGTCGCTGAAGGCAGAGAGGGATTAAATGTATACAGTTGGCTTTTGCAAGCCAGTGTAAGCTGGTTCCAGCACACTAGTGAACTAAGAATGATCTGACTGGTGGCCAGGAATGGAAAAATACCTTGCATATGACAGTTCAGCATATGAGACAACTGCATTCTACAAAACTTAGTTTTCCCTTTAGTGAAAATTGATTTATTCATCTACAGTCAGTTTACTTATAGGTCTTGACCTTTTCCTTTTGAATTGAGGTATGAGTGATATATACATACACAAATCTAATAATATAGCACTATAATTTCTATCTCTTTGTTTATAGTAATAGTAGTTTCTAAAATTGTCTTGTGTCTGAGATTGAAATGATTGAGAATGTTTTTGAATTAATTCCTTATACCATGAACCAAAGAAATGACCAGTTTCTTTTTATTTCAAGATATCAGTATAATTTGCATTCTAATATCTGTCATAAAAGAAAATATTTTATTTCCATCAAATGAGCAAAGTTTGTTTTTTCGGTATTAAAGCAAATGATTTGTTGGAATGCTCTTCTAATAATATATGCAGAAAGGATAGCATCAAAATATCTCATTTCTTTATAGAATTTAATATACATCCTATTAACAGCAGTGTACAGATGCACAGTATTTGACAATTAAAAATTACTTTAAAAAATATTTTCAATATTAGGCACTGGTGGAACCAGAGCTGCATACTATTCTTTCTTTTTTACATTCCAAAAGGAAATTAAAACTTCTAGTAGTATTACAAAGGAATACACTTTAATATTGAATGCAGATATACAAAATCTCATGACTTCTATTAAAAACCTCGCAACTCTACTGGACATGAATAATGACACCTTTTCAAATAACTTGCACTTATGCCAGGTTCATAAAGGTTACTGTTAAAAATATTGCAAACCAGTAAAAACACAATGATATAGTACAAAGTCTTTTTTCAAAGTCAAACTTTAAAAGATCTGTATTTACACAGAGGAATAATATTTTTTAGTGCCCTCTGATTGGTACTGTTGTTCAGGATAATCTAATTTTAGAAATCTAAATTGAACATTTTCATCATTTTTCTGCTTCAGGATGGAAGACGCTGAGGACATACAGAATAAATTTTAGAAACAGGATTGGGTAAAAACTTTATAAAGTAGAATAGTAAACATTTTACACACTTTAGTTATTGCCCTGCCAAAGATAAAAATAACCTATTGCTCCATCTTCCTCTATTTAACTGAAATTTCTAGATAATTATCTCAACTACCTATCTTTTGTCTACATAGAAAGTTTTTTAGACCAAAGTATAAAGATTTTATATTTTTTAAACAAAATCCAAAATATGAGTAAGCCATTTTTCATTTTCTAAATATGTTTAAAGAAATGCTATTTTTCAATATAAAACCCCAAAGTGTTGAATTAATAACACATTAATAACATGCCTGGCCAATTACTGACTTGACTTTAGCATTAGAGGAATATGATACAACTGGCTGTTGAGTTCCAAATTTAAGCATTTGGTTTTATATTGTAACACTGTAATCTCTAATACAGATATTAAAGAAAATGAGCTTTTTCTTTTAAAAAAAGGAATAATAAAGAATTTCAGCCATAATACAAATCAACTTTGGGGGGAAAATCCATATCAAGATAGGAAATAGATTTTTAAAATCTTAGACTAATCGCTATAAAAGAATTATAAAAATGTAGATTTCTGAAAAAAAATACACTGAAAATGTTTAGGAAAAAATACAAGGAAAATATTAATTTACTATGGGGTACAGTCAACTATGGACCTTATGGACTTTAAAAATTCACAAAAATGAATTAGCACCAAAACTGTCTAAAACTCCAAATGATATACTGAAGTGATTCCAAGCCCAAGTATTACATTATAAAAAAAGTTATATTTAACTTGGGAAGTTTCCCCAGTTATAATAAATATATTTCTTTACAATCTTTAGAAAATGTGCTAGCTTTACTGATTTTCATCAAAATATTAAGGTAGTGTATAGAAGTTGTCGTTTACATTAGTTTTGGCTGAGCAGGGACAATGGAAATTCAAGTTATTTCCCAGAAGATATGGATTTATTTGGTTAGGGTAAGTGAGGAGCAATTCTCCAGTTAAAATTTTTCACTCCTTGTTTCACCCTTTTTCTTCTAAAATGTTTTATTAGAGCTTTTACAAGATCTATATATATTATCTTATTTGAATTTTGTATCCTATTTTCCCTGCTCACTTTTTGGTGTTATTTAAGTTTTGGCATGGGATAGGAGTATTTAAAAGTGGGCACAGATCACAGTAGTTAAACAAGAGTTATGAATAAGCTACTATATATATTCAACTCTCTTGAAATCAGGTTGAATTTAATTTTAAACAACATCAACTTACAAATTTAATTGCAAAACAACACAATTTGAAACAAGGCAAACTTTTCAGCCTTTATGTAGTGAAATATATAACTTCACTAATTACATATCTGGCTACCAAATGTCAAACCAAATGTTCATTTGGCCATATTTTACTGCTGCACATAAATAATGACAAGGCAAAGAATAGCAACTAGTCCAAAGGCTGGCAGGCCAAGGAACCACAGCATAACCCAAAAGAAAATGACTATTACTGGTTCTACAATTTGTTCTCCAAAATACATCCTTGTGAAGCCCATGTTGATGAGGCTTTTGTTCAGTTCACCAAAAAGTGTTCCCATCTTTTTGTAGTCATCTCCCACAGGCTCGCCAGTGTGGTTTTGTGATTCTTCAATATCCTTTGAAAAACAAAAACAAGACAAAATATAAACATAAAATGAGAAACAAGTGAAGGTCTTTTAAGAGTAAGGAGCATTTCATAGTTCTTTATCTTCCAGAGTATGTACTGGGCATACTTGTGATAACCATTTGATAATACCTGGGAATGTTCCTTTTGACTGTCACCCAGAACAGCTGTGACTGTGATCACCTTTCAAGAATACGGAAAGCACTCAACTACTAGAACACTGATTTACAAGATGAAGGAAGTAGCTGATCATTTCCATTCATTTTCTAGCTCCCTGGAACTGCACAAAACAACTTATTAAGTGAAAAATCATGTTAGTATTGTTCTTATCAATGACTACGATTACAGAACAACCTTTTTATACCAATCTCCTGTTCTGAGGCAGGCTCTGGATTGCTCTGTCCTGCTAAGTAAGCTTCTTTTTAGTCCATTCCTTTGACACTAAGACTTCAAGGACCCAGCCTCATCACTCTGGAGCAGAGCTTGCTGCTACTGTTGAGCAATTCTCAGCTATTATGGCTGTGATCTTTTGATTTTAGCTGGGAAGCTAAGAAAATTCAGTGTAGGTCCTTGATGTCCTAAATGCTTATTAATCTCATCAGGAGAAACATAGTTTCCACATAGGAATACTTTTGTATAATAAGTCTAGAAGTTTAGCTAGATATCAGTTCCCCAGAAAATGTCCATGTGTACCCAATTATACACACCAAAAATTATGTACTATTTCTATTACCTCTCAGTCTTATTACAATTAGGGTCTTTATACTACTATCTCTAGTAGATAGATATTAAGCTACTATCTCTCAGCTTCAACCCCACTCTTTGAAATTCTACAAACATATCTGGTTCCCTGTTAGGCTCTGCCAGTGGAGGAACTAGAGAGACACTGCACAGCAGGAGGAGGAGGAAGGGACTTGCTCTTTCTTGTTTGCTTCTCATGGGTTTCTTGATCCTCTTGGTCTCACTCCAGTGACAGTTCACTCTGGCAGTAGTAGGTCCTTCTGGTAGCAGCCACTGACTTCAGTTTAGTGACTTCCCAGCACCTGCAGAAACTCAATGTGCCTTCCTGAGACACCAGATCAAACCCGTGGGTTCCTTTCCCTCAGATCTCTGGTCCCCAGGGTCTGTGTTGCTCCTCCTTTGAGCTCAGAAACACCACTACCAGGTGGGCGGCGATTGGCTCTTTGAAGCCTGAGTCTCAGCTGCGTGTGATGGGGCCTTCCCCAGTTTTCTCAGTTTTAGTAATTCTCTCTCCTCTGCTTCTTCAGGCCCAGGAGTGGTGGCTGCTTCCTGGTGTTACTACCTGTGGCACTCTAGCCTACCTTAGTGCAGTGGTTTTAAAACTTGATACGTTAGACTCCCTTGGAGGGCTTTGAAAGCCCACTGCCAGGGTTTCTGATTCAGTAAGCCACAACTGGGGCTTGGAGTCTGAGAATTTGCACTTCTAACAAGTTTCCAGGTAATGCTTATGATGCTGGTATTTTTTTTTACATCTTTTGACTATCACTGCCTTCCTGTTTTTGCCTTTCCTGTTCTTCAATGCCTGCTTAACAATTCTTTGTATTAACTTATCTTTGTTAAAATAATTGGTATCGTTTCTCTCTTTCCACTAGCCCCTAATTTGGTCACAAAAGAAAAACTATGTCACAGTGACACAGTTGTAATTATAATTTATTAAACCTAATCTCTTTTGGGTGTGATGATTCAAATTAGTAATTATTTACTGAACATATACTTGCTCACAGTAGGTGCAAGATAGAAAATTACTCGTGTTTAAAAAGAAGACTTTGGGTATAGCCTTTCATATAATAACAAGTAAGTATTAAAAGCTACTAAGTAGCCTGTCTAGGCCAGAAAATAGTTAATTAACTTAACCTGAGACACACTTCGAACACAAGAATCGGTCTTAGATTCCTTTAGTAGAAACCAAAACTTAATCATTTCAGTAATCAATAAATAACTAAAAATATTTTTTTATTTAAAAATGCATTATTTTTTATTCTATGTAATAGTTTACATACATAAGGAAAAAATGAAAAAATCTAACTTTTATGTGCAATAGTCAGACAAAATGATTTTCAGTGTTTCACTGAAGTGTTTCACTTTAAGGCAGTGTTTTCCCATATAATAGTAATTTATGTTGAGTACAGAGTATCATTGATGTAATGAAAAAATGAGACTCAATGGGGCATCATTGTTAAGTGTATATAAGTTTAAGCCAGAATTATTTTTGAGTTAATTTATACATATAATAAATTACTTTTGGATTTTAATTTCTACCAAAAAAAATGAGAAAAACAAAATGTTGTTGAGATATTTGGAGAGTTCAAATCTAGGCTCCCAACACTTAAACTGAATGACCTTGATCAAACTACTTCAGTTTCCTGAGCTTCAGTTTTCTAATCCATAAAATGGGATTTATATGAATCCTTTTTGATATTGATAATATACTTGTGAATTATAATTTGTTAACCTTTCCTTATTTTTTGTATTTTAACTTCTAAGTTATATTTTCCTTCACTGATATGCTGTGATCAATTTTATGTTTCTTAGCTTCTCATACTTTTTAACGTGTCCCATGATAATACACTATATTAAAAAAGAAAAACAAAGATCTTGGTCTTACTTGCGATTAAGGCTTTCTTTTCTTTAGGACAGAACTCAGAGTTCTTGACTTAGTTTGCAGTTCTTCTGGTGCCTCAGCTTCCTCTTCTACTCCAGTGTCTATCACTGCTGGTATCATTTTGGCTCTTTATTTCTTTTTTTATTTAGCTTTTTTCTTTTTTACCACCTCTAATTTCTTTTAATCTAAGCACTTATTGTACTTTGGGGTTTTCTGTTGTTACTGAAGCTTTTTAAAACTTTTTCAGTATATTTGTGGTTTTAGTACCAAGTGAGTACCCTAATCTAAAACGATTCTTTCTGAAGATTCACTTTAAATTCTTCTACAAACTGTTTGTGGGTTTTTCAGGGGAAGAAGTAGGTGTTGCAATGCTCAGTTAACTCAAGGCCAGGGGGAGAGGCAGCAGTCTGAGATCCGGGGAGCAGTTAGGGGGACGGGGACTAGAGATGGAAGGCCAGAAAGACTGGCCTGGGGGTGCTGTGGCTGCGGCAGCCTGCTGCTTCTTATTCTTTTTTTAATATGAAAAATTTCAAACAGAAAATTAGAGAAAATAGTACTGCTGCTGCTGCTGCTGCTGCTGCTAAGTCGCTTCAGTCGTGTCCGACTCTGTGCGACCCCATAGACGGCAGCCCACCAGGCTCCCCCGTCCCTGGGATTCTCCAGGCAAGAACACGGGAGTGGGTTGCCATTTCCTTCTCCAATGCAGGAAAGCGAAAAGAGAAAGTGAAGTCGCTCAGTCGTGTCTGACTCTTAGTGACCCCATGGACGACGGCCTACCAGGCTCCTCTGTCCATGGGATTTTCCAGGCAAGAGTACTGAAGTGGGGTGCCACTGCCTTCTCCGAGAGAAAATAGTACAATGAATCCCTAAGTACCTATCAACCAGATAAAATAATTACTAAAAATCTGTCACCTTACTGAAGCATTTCTTAATCTGGGCAATCTGAAGGAGAAGAAAAAAGTAAAGTCACTAGAAAAATGCCTAAAAGTGGCATATCTTCACAAAATAAAGTTCTGTGGAAACATCGATGATATTCAGCAAAGAACTGGATAAAGGTTCAAATAACCCTAGAGGAAAGACACTTAAAGACATGGAAAAGCAAACAGGCAGCATTCTAAAATCACTGACATTACAGTCAATCTCACTACAGTGTTTTCTGTATCAGTAAATATCTGTTGAATACATGGGGAGAATTTATCTTGTGGCTGGCAAGCATTAGAGCAATATCTTGATAGACTTTCTACCTGCTCCACTTCTTGCCAAACAAAAAGATGTCCTTATTTTTTCCAAAGTATTATTTATAATTGTAATCTCAAAGCAATTATAGATTTTTATGGAATTATCAGCATGTTTTGTTGTGGATATTATTAAGATCCACTTACTCTTTCCTTAATCCAGTTCATATTCTTTACCTGAGGAAAACCCCAACTATAGCTTCAGAGATGACAAGTCTAAGAGTAATCCCCTGCCCTTTATGAGAAGCTGGCCTTGGAAAGGGCATGTGATCTACTTTGGAATGATGACTTTTGAGTGTCTTCTGGGGAAAAATCTTTCAAGCTCTTCTGATTCAACTTTGGAAAGTGATTCTTAACACTTTAGGAGAAACAGAAGAACTATTTCTCCACAGATAGACCTTAAGTAAAGAGAATTTATTATATTTGAATTAGCTTTCTATTGCTGCCATATGAAATTAGTACAAACTTAGTGATTTAAAATGACAAAAATGTATCACTTTTTTCTAACCTGTTTTGCAGGTGAGAAGTCAAAATTGGCAGGCTTGTTTCTTTCTGGAGGCTCAAGTAGAGAATCCGTTTCTCTACTTTTTCTCGTTGCTAGAGGCTGTCCATCTTGCTTGGCTCCTAGTCCCCTTCCTCCACCTTCAAATCCAGCCACACTGTAACTCTCAGACCATCCCTCTGTAGTTAACTTTTCCCTCTGACCATAACAGGGGAAAGTTTTCTGTTTTTAAGGACCCATGTGATTAAGTTTAGTTCACTTTGATAATCCAGGTTCATTTTCCCATCTCAAAGTCCTTAAATTTGATCGTATCTACAAAATCTTTTTTGCTATGTAAGATATCATATTCATAGGTACTAAGGATTAAGATGTGGACATCTTTGAGGGGGGAGAAACCATTATTCTACCCACTTCAATATTTAATTTTAAAATTATTTCTTTATATATCTACTTCCTGTCACTATCTGTGATAAGAAGGGTAAGGTCATTGAAGATAAGAACCATATAAGTTCGAAGAAGAGCACTTATTATACTGCATTGTGCCTGGCCCTTAGCAGGATCATAAGAAGTATTTGTTGAATGAACAATAGAAATATTCTATAATGACATGTTAGGCAAAAAGCTCCTCAAAAATAAAAACAAAATTTACAAACAACATCAATTATTTTATTTTCCCATAAGTACATCTGTGAATTTGTTCAAATATGTATAAATAAATTTGAGAGAGATTGTAAGATATGGTAGCTGTTAGCTAAAATTTACATTCTTAGTTCAATTGCTAAACAACTGTATTTTAAGAGCAGAGGCTAATATGAACAGATGAGTTCTTAAGTCCCTGGCTTGCTCAGAGGTCTACAATTTTCAGAGTAATGCGGTGGTGGTATCACTAGTGGCGCAGCAGAACAGCGAGCGCTCCGTGCCTATGTGGCACGCACCGTGCTCTACGCGCGTTTTCTTATTTCGTCTTTCCAAGAGGCTGGGAGGGAGGCACTATTATTTTCCCCATTTGCAGATAAGGAAACTAAGTTTCAGAGGAGTTAACTGTTGGCCATTGACTTATATTAGTAACTGAAGGAGCTATGATATGAACTCAGACATTCTTACTCCAGAGACCACACCAGTAATCCCTATGTTATACTCTCTCCAGATTTTATATTATTAATAGCTAACATCTGTGTAATGTAAGCTTTCAGAGAAATTTTACATATTTGATCTCTGAAAAGAGAAAAACTATGTAAACATATTTTCATTTTTCACAGAAAGAGTACATTTATCACAGTGAAATGAACATCAATATCTTTCTGTGCTTTACATCTTTTTCCAGTTTATAGCATACTTGAAGGTGAATTTTATCAAGCATAAAATTGCTCAAATTTTAATTTCTTATATAACAATTTAAACAAGGAAAAGCTATTTGCAGCAGTTTAGTAAATCTTTTTATAGTCCATTCAGTATTGACTAGAATTCAGATTCAAATGTGAAAAAAAGACTCCAAGCAAGAATGAGGAGATATGCTTGGCAGAGTTGCAATAAGGCAAAAACCCAAACCAACCAAATACACACTCACACACACAAAACACTTCACACATAAAACATACCAATACGAAAATGTAGATGGCATTTCCCCCCGTTCTAAAATTAATCACTTTGTGTCTTTGCCAAATTTTATTCTTTGTATGTGAGGTCCCAATGGAAGAGCATTTATCAAATGACAGTTTACTTCATGATCATATATTAGTACAGACCATGACATGCACATTGAATAGTGATGGTATTATTTTGTCCATAATTAATGACATAGTAGCATTATAATTGACTGAAAATCTCTTAAAAATATGCAGAATTAGAGATGAGAAATTAAAGGTGAGCCCTGAAATAATCATAGGATTTTTGAGAGCAAAGGATCTTTAAAGGTAATTAAAGTCTCTTACTTCAGAAACAAGAAATAAGAGGTTAAATCACACAGCTTTATTATCCAAAAACACAGACTTTGGAAACAAGCAGGACGGATTCAAATCTTTCTCTGTCATGTTTACGAGGCAAATTACTTAAGCACTGACTCTCAGTTTCCCTAGGTATAAAAGGAGCTTATCACTATCTACCTCATAAAGTGTGTTAATAAAATGAGGAAACAGATAAACTTTAGAATACATACAATCATCACTCAACGTATGGTAACTAATATTATTACTACATTTTTGGTAGAAATTATGTCTTATGATTTTTTTTTTACTTCTGTTTTCTTTTTACTGTAACATGCTGCCTAATACCTTAGTGATCATCTTTCTTGTGATAATTAAATTCAGCTGTATTTTTCTTCATGTGTTATGACAACTTAATTATATAGAAGTTGAGGTGGGATGTTTTCTATGGCACATCGTTATCTATGGAACAATCTGTGCACATCTGTATGGCAGAATCTGCTTATTCACTTTAAGAAGAGTACAAGCTACATTCTGTAAACAGGTTTTCACGGAGTGGGTAACAATTCAAGATTCACTTTCAACTGTTTTTTCCTGAGTGTAATATTGGAAGTCTGCTGGTTTTGCCTGTCTGGTTTTTATTCTACTTTCTTCTATTGATATCATCTTGATTTAACTTTGGGAAAACCCTCCCCCACCCACTCTTGGTTCCTGTATTCTGGTGGAATGTGTGCCCACTCCCAAGTTCCAGGCCTGGTCACTCAGAACATTTCATTTCCTTGAGCACATGATTAGTTAAGGAATGAGCATATAACCCAAGACAGGCCAATGAAAGTTCTACCTAAGACATTTGCTGCATCTACTGATAAACAGGCATTCCCCATTCCCCCCTCCCCAATTGATAACAGTTAGCTGCTAAGGTGTCGAGCATCTTATTACAATGAGGAGGAAGCTTGCTATGAATGAAGTCAATATAAAATAAAGCCAAGAAATGACATAGTGGATATTGTTTGAATACTTGAATCCAACTAGGGCATCTATCTCTGTTTTTTGTTTTGTTTTTTAAAAATAACATGAGCCAATAAATTTCTGTTTTGCAAAATCTAGTAAAAGTTGAATTTCTGTCCCTTGGAACTGAGAGTTCTGACTACAGATGGTGATGATGATGATGGTAAAAGTAGCAATAGCTACCATTATTAATAGTAATAGTGATAGCTACTACCAGGCTTCCCTGGTGGTCCAGTGGTTAAACTTCCACTCTTCCAAAGCAGGGAGCATGAGTTCAATCCCTGGTTGGGGAACTAAGATTAGGCATGCCTCATGGCATTTCAAAGAAAAGAGAAGGAGCAATAGCTTCCATTAACTGAATGTTTACTATATGCCAGATGCTGTGCTAAGTGCTTTATATTCATTGTGCTATTTAATCATTATTTATTACAATAAGTATTATTAGCTAATTTCAGAGCCCTGTGTTCTTAATTATAGTGCTCAAGAACTTCCTCATTAATTTGGGTTTTATTGGTACTAGCAATAATTAACATGAAGAATATATTAGTAATATTAAAAAATAATAATTGGGTTAGGCAAGTAGAAAATTTTAGATAACTTCTTGAAAGTTTTTAAAAATTACACAAGAATAAACCAACAAAACACTGTAAAGCAATTTTCCTCCAGTTAAAAGATAAATAAATAAAAATGGGTAAATGGTGATTGTATTCAGATAACACAAAAGAATAAAGAGTAAAGACTAAAATGCTGATTTTTTCTTGCTACTTTAGGTTAACTTTCCTGAGCTGTCAAGCAGAGCCAGCCTCAATAACCCAAGTCCATGGAAATCATAACTGAGAAGGGAAACTTATAAATGCACAGTGAGCAAAAGGGGAATGATTTTTGGATGAAGTGAAGTGAAAGTTGCTCAGCTGTGTCTGACTCTGCGACCAGGTCAGAATACTGGAGTGGGCAGCTATTCCCTTTTCCAGCGGATCTTCCCAGACCTGAACCCAGGTCTCCTGCATTGCAGGAGGATTCTTTACCGGCCAAGCCAGTAGGGAAACCCAGAAGGCGGCTTCCCCTGACTGGGAATTGAATCCAGGCCATGGTAGTGAGAGTGCCAAATCCTAACCACTAGACCAGCAGCACATAGTAACCTGTGAACTGAGGCTTATTAAGTGAATGAAGAAATGAACAAGTGAATGAACAACTCCTAAATCTTGCTGCAACCTCTTCTCCTTTGAACTGTTTTTTCAACTCTAGGGATTCCCTGCTATCCAAAAGTAGAATGTGCCTACGAAACCTTTGGTAAACTGAAGTGGTGTAAAACAAAGAAGCGTATCTTAGGGCACATCTTGGTATTAATAATAGATACACAAAACAAACTGAGAAACAGCACAGATGCCCACAGACACAATTCAGAGCGCTGGTGGCCTGCTGCTGAGTGTACTTCCTGAGGAAGGAGCCTGGTGTGGTCACTCTAGCTACTTGGGATGTGTGCCGCCTCTCTAACAGTTCACTACAAAAAAAACCTGAATGCTGTTTTTGCTTTACACTTCTTTTTTTCTTAGAAAAAATCCTCTTTGGATTTCTTTGCTCATCAAAAACAGGTACCAACTTTCACAACAGTGAAGTGGTGCAAAGCAAATTTTTGGAAACAGGGAATACCTGTATGTACTCCCACTAACTTCTTTTCAGCTTTACTGGGATTGTACTCCACTTTTCTCCTTCAGCTTGAGTTCAATGACCCAAATCTCTTTAAAATTTAAAACTCCACTGTCTCACGGGGAAACCCTAATCTTGGAGCAAAAATTATTTTCTATGTCTGTACCTGAGTACCTGTGGTGCTGGAGAAAGTTATACCATAGGGTACCAACAGTTTATGACAACCCTAAACAGATTTTCAAGTACATTCCTATTTCATTTCTCTGCTGAACTTTTTTTTTTTTTGCTCTCTACACAGAGCTATTTCAGATCTCCTTTAAAAATCTTCAACTGCCTCCTACTCCTCTTTTTCTCCCTCTCCTCTAGCAAATTGCTTGACCTCCTATTTCTCAGGAAAGAGAGAAGTCAGAAGAATTTCCTTAACTTTGTGATACTAAATGTATCAGCTACCAAAGTTTATGTCCATCTTTTCTTCTCTTTCATTACAAATAAAGAAATAAGGAAGTATTCCCTTCCATTACCCCTCTGTCTCGTATATATTCAGTCTTTCCCTCTGTTGGCTCCTTCTCATCAGTATTTAGACATGCTTAGATTTTCCTCCATTAATGGCACTAGCTCTGCCTGGCCTTTTTTTCTTCATAACCAAACTGAAACAATTCACTCTGCTTGTTTCCATTTTTCCATCTTTGTCAGGAACTGTGAAGGGGCTGGTGTTTTACCCCAGCAGTTCCCAGCCTTTTTGGCACCAGGGACTGGTTTCACAAAGACAGTTTTTCCATGGACCAGGGCTGGGGTGGGGGAAGGGATGGTCCAGGATGATTCACGCACACTGTATTATTGTGCGCTTTATTTCTAGTTTGTGGCGATCTCAGGATATTCTGCCTTGACTTTAGGGTTAGGGTTGAAGCTCCTATGGAATCTAATGCCACTGCTGATCTGATGGGGGCGGCGCTCAGGTGATAATGCAGGAGATGGAGAGCAGCTGTAAACACAGATGAAGCTTCACTCACTTGCCCTCCTCTTTTGAGGCCTGGGACTGGGGACTCCTGTTTTATCCTACAAGTTAGGATCCCTGGCTTGGCGTCAGGGATATTGGTACCAGACACAAGTCTCCTGGGTCAGAGATAAATGACTTCACTGCTCATGTCACAAGCAGCAGCCTGAGTTTCATGTTGACGTTGGTTCTCTTTAAGTCCCACAGGGGCGCACCCTTTGATAGCTCAGCTGGTAGAGCGGAGGACTGTAAGTCCCACAGGGTGACAGAGTGGCCAAGCGGATGCTGCATGCAGCGTGTCTGTCACAGCTGAGGGACTCTGAGCTTAGGGAACTCTCACCTTTTATAATGGGCTGTAAGCAAATCTGCCTGACGTTTGTCCCGGGGGAGACATCATCTTTATTACACTGGGTGGCAAACAATCTGTCCTCTACTCTGAAAGGAGACACTATTCTTATCTTCCAAGTCTGTTCATTTAGCAAACATCTTAACAAAAGTTCTCAACGCAAGAAACCCATGGAGAATTGCTCCTAACAATTTTCCAATCAGACTTCAACTTCTGTTGGCTTCTGATCTTTTACACCACCAAAATAGCTCTTGTAAAGATTACCAATAAACTGCCATATCAATACATTAAGAGATCTGTTAGGGGGCATTCCCTGGCAGTCCAGTGGTTAGGATTGTGTGCTTTCACTGCCGGGGGCTCAGGTTCAGTCCCTGGTCAGGCAACTAGGATCCGACAAATTGTGCAGCACAGCCAAAAAAAAAAAAAAACATAAAAAAGTTTTTCAGTTCTCATTTGATTCAACTTCTAAGCAGAATTACATCTACTTCTGCTTCATTGACTATGCTAAAGCCTTTGACTGTGCATCAAAACAAACTGTGGAAAATTCTGAAAGAGATAGGAATACCAGACCACCTTACCTGTCTCCTGAGAAATTTGTATGCAGGTCAAGAAGCAACAGTTAGAACTGGACATGGAACAATGGATTGGCTCAAAATTGGGAAAGGAGTTATGTCAAGGCTATATATTGTCACCCTGCTTATTTAATTTATATGCAGAGTACCTTATGTGAAATGCTGGGCTGGATGAAGCATAAGCTGTAATCAAGATTGGTGGGAGATATATCAATAACATCATATATACAGATGACACCACCCTTATGGCAGAAAGCAAAGAGGAACTAAAGAGCTTCTTGATGAAGGTGAAAGAGGAGAGTGAAAAAGCTGGCTCAAAACTCAACATTCACAAACCTAAGATCATGGCATCTGGTCCCATCACTTCATGGCAAATAGATGGGGAAAAAATGGAAACAGTGACAGACTATTTTCTTGGGCTCCAAAATCACTGCAGATGGTGACTGCAGCCATGAAATTAACATGCTTGCTCCTTGGAAGAAAAGCTATGACTAACCTAGACAGCATATTAAAAAGCAGAGATATTACTTTGTCAACAAAGGTCCATATAGTCAAAGCTATGGTTTTTCCAATAGCCATGTATGGATGTGAGAGGTGGACTATAAAGAAAGCTGAGTGCTGAAGAATTGATGCTTTTGAACTGTGGTGTTGGAGAAGACTCTTGAGAGTTCCTTGGACAGCAAGGAGATCAAGTCAGTCAATTCTAAGCGAAATCAATCCTGAATATTCATTGGAAGGACTGAGGCTAAAACTGAAATTCCAATACTTTGGCCACCTGATGCAAAGAGCCAACTCATTAGAAAAGACCCTGATGCTGGGAAAGATTGAAGGCAGGAGGAGAAGGGGACAACGGAGAACAAGATGGTTGGATGGCATCACTGTCTCAACTGACTTGAATTTGAGCAAACTCCGGGAAACAATGAAGGACAAGAAAGCCTGGTATGCTGCAGTCCGCAGGGTCGCAAAGAGTCAGATACGACTGAGTGACTGAACAGCAACAACTTTTTCTTTTCTTCTGAATTATACAGTATTATATTCTCCTGGTTCTATTTTTCTCTGTCTGGCCATGCTTTTCTCAGTCTGCTTTGTGAGTTCACCATCCTCAACCTAGCTATTAAATATCAATCCTCAACATCTGGTCTTAAGCTTTCATCTCTTTTCTCTCCATATTTTCTTCCCAAATAAGCTCATTCAAATTTTACAGTTTCAATTACCACCAGTACATCAGTTACTTAAACATTATATCCAGCTCAGACCTTTCTTCTGCACTCTAAAACCATATATTCCACTGCCTTCTCAACATT
Organism: Capricornis sumatraensis; assembly: GCF_032405125.1. Classification (NCBI taxonomy): domain Eukaryota; kingdom Metazoa; phylum Chordata; class Mammalia; order Artiodactyla; family Bovidae; genus Capricornis; species Capricornis sumatraensis. Next base: position 16,106,952 of record NC_091075.1, read on the forward strand.
TACACTTGGATATCTTGAATATGGGCTTCCCAGGTGGTGCTAGTGGTAAAGAACCCACCTGCCAATGTAGGAGACCTAAGAGATGCAGGTTTGATCCCTAGGTTGGGAAGATCCCCTGGAGGAGGGCATGGCAACCCACTTCAGTATTCTTGTCTAGAGAATCCCCATAGACAGAGGAGCCTGGCAGGCTACAGTCCACATGGTCGCAAAGACTCACTGAAACAACTTGTAGGACAGCAGCACTTATCTTGAATATACTTCAATATTCAACACATCCAAGGCCAAACCTGATTTTCCTCCTCATAACTGGTCTTCATTCAATGAACAGATCCTCAGGAATAAAATCTATCCTTAATTTCTACAAGTCAGAAACTCAAGAATGATCTGCAAAGCCTTCTTTTTCCTAATATCCTGTATCCAATTTATCAATGGGTTCTGTTGATTTTAAATCCTAAATATTTCAGGCATTTATAGTTTTCTAATCTTTCTTCTGTGTGGACTGGTACACAGCCTGCCTTCTTAACACCTCCCTTTCTGGTTCTTTTTATCCCTTCCTATGGATATGAGCTCCTAGTTGGTGTCATTTCCTTACTCCAATACAACTTGATTTCCACCTTTGTATTTTGTGCTGATATTGTCAAATATATTTCAGTATGTGATAGGCTCAACAATATAATTATATATGTATTTTATGCAATTGCTTCTTTAAATCCATCAAGAGAACATGTGCTGTTATACTATCTTTTGTAATTATCTACATAATTGCCTTTACCAAACCTTTTTTTTTTTCCCTGTGTGTGTAGATTCAAAGCACTGTCACTATCAACTACTTTCATCCTTATAATTTCCTTTAAATGTTCCTGTAAGATAGATGTTTTGGGAAAAACTTGTTTTTATCTGGGAATGTGTTTCACTTTTATTTTTGGAACATCATTTTGTTGGATATAGGACTGTGAACAGGTGTTTACTCTCAGCACTTTTAATGTCTTGTCCTATTGCCTTCTGTCCTTCAAGTTTCTGATGAGCAGTTGACTTGATCTTACTGGGGTTTCCTTGAATGTGATGAGTTGTTCTTCCTTTGCCGCTTTCAAGACTTTCTCATGCTCTTTCAACATTTTGACCATAATGTGTCTGGATTTCATTGTTATTTCTTGTGTGTGTAGCTTAATGCTTTTCATTAAGTTTAAAAAAATTTAAGCTATTATATCTTAGAATATTTATGTTCTTTTTAATTACTTTATTAGTCTTATCATTTTTAATTTAATTTTTGGCCATGTTACATGGCATGTGGGATCTCAGTTCCCTGACCAGGGATCAAACCTGCTCCCCCTGCTTTGGGAGCATGGAGTATTAACCACTTGACCACCAGGGAAGTCCCGAGTATTTCTTATATTCTATAGAATATTTCTGTCTCTTCTCTTCTAATATTCCTATTATTTGTATACTGATGTGTTTAATCATGTTCCACAATTCTCTGAGGCTCTGTTCATTTTTTTCTATTCCTTTTTCTCTCCATTCTTCAGGCTGCATAATTTCTGTTGCTCTACTTCAAATTCACTGATTTTTATCTTCTGCCTATTCAATTGGGCTACTGTACTTTCAACTAAAAAGCCTCTTGATGAAAGTGAAAGAGGAGAATGAAAAAGTTGGCTTAAAGGTCAGAAAACGAAGATCATAGCATCTGATCCCATCACTTCATGGGAAATAGATGGGGAAACAGTGGCTGGCTTTATTTTTTGGGGCTCCAAAATCACTGCAGATGGTGATTGCAGGCATGAAATTCAAAGACGCTTACTCCTTGGAAGGAAAGTTATGACCAACCTAGATAGTATATTCAAAAGCAGAGACATGACTTTGCCAATAAAGGTCCGACTAGTCAAGGCTATAGTTTTTCCAGTGGTTATGTATGGATGTGAGAGCTGGACTGTGAAGAAGGCTGAGCCCCGAAGAATTGACGTTTTTGAACTGTGGTGTTGGAGAAGACTCTGAACTATAACAGCAGTTTCCAGTACAGCCAGTGGTGAAGAATAAAAATAATGGCTAAGGAACCATAAGCACAACCTCTAACCAATAAATGGCTATACTACCCCAGGGGCAGCCTTTAGGTAATGAGAGTAAAATATGAAAACATGGGAGAAAACATGAATAGGAACATCAGAGGCTGCACACTGCAAAGGACTAGACTGCTGAATTAGTTCAGCCAAGTCACTGAACGAATAAGCAAACCACCATCACCACTGCCTCCAGAGTAGTGGTAGGGGTCAGTATCTAGTGTTGCAAAAATATATCGGCAATGTTCAATTATTGAAAAAAGATTATGAAACATGGTAAAAAAACAGGAAAATACGATCCATCAATAGGAAAAAAAAAATCAGACTATAGAAAATGTTTTTGATGGGGCCCAGTGATATATACTTAGCAGACAAAGACTTCAAAACAGCCATTATAATATACAACAAACTAAAGGAAACATGCTTAAAGAACTAAAGTATGATGACAGTGTCTCATCAAGTAGAAAATATTGAGATAAATTGTTTTTCTTCTTAATTAAAGGGAAATTCTGGAGTTGAAAGTACAGTTCAGTTCAGTTGCTCAGTCGTGTCCGACTCTTTGCGATCCCATGAATCGCAGCACGCCAGGCCTCCCTGTCCATCACCAACTCCCGGAGTTCACCCAAACTCATGTCCATCGAGTCGGTGATGCCATCCAGCCTCTCATCCTCTGTCGTCCCCTTCTCCTGCCCTCAATCCCTCCCAGCATCAAGGTCTTTTCCAATGAGTCAACTCTTTGCGTGAGGTGGCCAAAGTACTGGTTTCAGCTTCAGCATCAGTCCTTCCAATGAACACCCAGGACTGATCTCCTTTAGAATGGACTGGCTGGATCTCCTTACTTCTTTGCCCTACATTCAGCCAGGGACTGGTAGCGTGGAGGTGCCTACACTTACTACTCGTGAGAGGGTACAGCCTTGGGCATGTATACAATTTTCCAGACTGCTGCCAGTGATTGTGAAATCTCTGAGCCTTGCTTCCTAGGAGTTGTCCCTGGGTCACCGTAGTGTACTGTTCAGTCAGTGTTTGGTCACAGGTTGTAATTAAGCCCCTTGTTCTTACTGAGGCTTCTGCCCTATGTCGGTGGGTCTGTGTGCAGCTTAGAGAATGCTTTCAAGTCTGCCCCACATCCTGCTGTAATGCTCCCAAGTAGACGCAGCCTCGCGCCTGCACACTTGCCTTCCTGATCCTCACAGGTGACTATGAGCCCAAGAGGGTTCTTCATGGCCAACTCTCCATGGCTCTTTCTGCAAAACTTCTGGCTGCTCGGTTGTTTTCATGTATTATGGGGCTACCAGACTCTTTTCAATTGTGCTTTAGCAAGATCTGTACTGTTTTCAACACCACTGTTAGGCATGGAGTTCTCCACTCTTTCTTCTCAATGAAGTCAGTCATCTTAGACAGACCCAAAGACCTCTCTATTTTTACTATCTGCCTTTCCCCTGGGCAGAACACCTGCACCACTACACTGGAGCTAGGGGCAGAGACTCTGTTTTCCTAGAGTGACAGTCCTGCTCTGTAGTAGACACTGAGGGTGGGGAGCCGCTCTTGGTCTTGGCTTGTTTCTCTCGGTGTGGAACCTCTGCTCTGTAGTGATGTGGGGCAGGGTAACTGGGCCTCAGTGTTCTCAGCTGCTGTTCTTAGGGTGGGGATTGCTTGGGGGAAGGGAGATTTGGAATAGACTTCAGCCACATTGACCTGGAACAGATTTCCTCTAACAGGGAACTGAGACAGGAGAGGGGAAGGGATCAGAAGCCCTACCCTTCCAGGGTGAAACTACAGCCCTAGACTGAGAGTTAGGGGGACAGGGGAACCTCATCTTCTTGGCTACACATGCTGGGGATGGAGCTTCTGTAACATAGCACTGTGATAGGGAGGTAATGGATTAGGTTGTGGCTCAGAAATACTTACTGTTCTTACCTAGATTTGGTAGATTTTTTAAAATGAATGTTTTTCACTTGCTGTATGCTCTTAGCGTAATTCCCAAAGATTTTAAATGATATTTAAAATTTTCTCCTCTTTTTTAAAAAAAATATAAATTTATTTTAATTGGAGGTTAATTACTTCACAATATTGTGTTGGTTTTGCATACATCAACATGAATCTGCCACAGGTATACACGTATTCCCCATCCTGAACCCCCCTTCCTCCTCCCTCCCCGTACTATCCCTCTGGGTCATCTCAGTGCACCAGCCCCAAGCCTCCAGTATCATGCATTGAACCTGAACTGGCGATTCGTTTCATATATGATATTATACATGTTTCAATGCCATTCTCCCAAATCATCCCACCCTCTCCCTCTCGCACAGAGTCTAAAAGAAACTAAAGATCTATATATAGAAAACTATAAAACACTGGTGAAAGAAATCAAAGAGGACACTAACAGATAGAGAAATATACCATGTTCATGGATAGGAAGAATCAATATAGTGAAAATGAGTATACTACCCAAAGCATTCTATAGATTCAATGCAATCCCTATCAAGCTACCAGTGGTAATTTTCATAGAGCTAGAACAAATAATTTCACAATTTGTATGGAAATACAAAAAACCTCGAATAGCCAAAGCAGTCTTGAGAAAGAAGAATGGAACTGGAGGAATCAACCTGCCTGACTTCAGGCTCTACTACAAAGCCACAGTCATCAAGACAGTATGGTACTGTCACAAAGACAGAAATACAGATCAATGGAACAAAATAGAAAGCCCAGAGATAAATCCATGCACCTATGGACACCTTATCTTTGACAAAGGAAGCAAGACTATACAATGGATTAAAGACAATCTCTTTAACAAGTGATGTTGGGAAAACTGGTCAACCACTTGTAAAAGAATGAAACTAGAACACTTTCTAACACCATATACAAAAATAAACTCAAAATGGATTAAAAATCTAAATGTAAGACCAGAAACTATAAAACTCCTAGAGAAGAACATAGGCAAAACACTCTCTGACATACATCACAGCAGGATCCTCTATGACCCACCTCCCAGAATAATTTTCTCCTCTTAAAATTGTCATTTTGCTGGGACAAAGTCTGCTGAATTTCTTACTCCATTTTTCTGGAAGTCCTACCATGGTTGTTTCTGGACATTAATTACTTTTGATGGTGTATTGAAGGATAATTCCTGTAAGGATAAGCCAGGGGTCCTGGGTAGTACTCAGCAGGTTTTCTGGAATTAGCTGTAGGACGTTAAGCACTCTGAACAGTGTTTACTTTTCACATATGCTGTGATAGTCAAATTCTGGGTATAAAAGTTTAACTTTTGAAGTTCCCATTTAATCATATGGTCCCACTAACACTTTATTTTTTTTAAAAAGGACTTAAAAAAAAACTTTAAATATTTACTTATACATAAAGCCTAAATGAATAAAAAACAATGGCTTTCTTGTTCTTTCTCATTTCCTCTCATAACAACCATTAAAGAGGCAGTTTTCCTTCTTTACTCAGCAGAGTCTAGCAAATATTTTAGCTGGTAATTAATTAATTAAAAAAAATTAAGCCTAAGGAAAGTTAACTGGAAATTCAAATCTCAGAATAGTCTTGCTTTTCCCTTTACTTGCTTCCAATACATTACATTTTACACCCCAAGTCTGTTTTTTAAAGTAATTTTTACCATAGTAAAATACTTTGTTCTTTGTTATCAGTATTTATAACCCTCTGGAAAAGCTTGTAAGAGATGAAGAAATGTCAGAAGTAAATCAAGAATGCTTTGTGAGCATTAAAATCATTTCCTCTTTTCTAACTCCCCATATTATTAATAAATCTTTACAGCCCAGAAAGAAAAAAGTAAACAAAGAAATAAACATATTAATATATGTAAGAACAAATAAGACTATCTTAAGCTATCAAGTTTATTCAATAAAACATTTAAAATTATTTTACTTTCCAAACACTTCTGCTTTGAGAACCAATTCAATAAAATTTTCCTGATACCTACAATGTATTAGATAAATAAGACTATATCCTTAACTCCAAGAAGCTAACAATTCAGCAAAAAGGTTAATATTTATATAAAAATAAGTAGATTTTTAAGGCAAAGTATGATGTATTTAAGAGTTGCAAAATGCTTGGCATTTAGATAACAAAAGGTCAATTTAGTAAAAAAAAAAATTGAATCAGGAGAACTGGCAAAAAAAAGTGGCTACAATGTTTTCAAATATTTAGATGATTTCTTTAAAAATGACATAAGCATGTTTAACTGCTTTTGTCTTATTATATAACAGAAAAACAGAATAGTGGTTTATAGCACTAATGTACTATAAACTGACTCCATGGTTAAAACATCTTTACCTCAGCATTTAGTTACCTGAAGAGACTCATTTTTCCCCTCTTTATTCCTTTTCATCTCAAAGGCTGGCCCTCTGTGGAGATGCTCTGATATATATGCCTTAAACACAATAAATAATGCTTAAATGAAGTTTTTAATGAATTTCACAACATATTATTAATTTTTAAAGCCCTAATATTTATTGAATATCTATTATGTATTGGGTAGTGTTTTAAGCACTTCAATCTTCAAAATATAAAGAAAATTGAATAAAGATTATATAATTTAGTCAAGATCACCTAATAACTGGTAGAGTGAACACACATGTTCAGACAGTCTGCCCTAAACCCCATGTTCTAAAGCCCTACACTGTAAGCTCTCTTTAAATAAATATAAAATCACTCTTATAATCACTCACATTCTATTTGTTTTAATGCAACAGTTTTAACAGCAGTTCAAAGTTATACTTGTCTTGGTTAATTTATATTCAACAAAAATAATGTCATTTAAAAATAGCTTTGACTAGTTTACATTTGACTCACTGTACAATATAGCAACTGGTCCTCATCGTGATAAAATTTGACTAAGATTTAAAATTTTTCTTTCTTTAAAACTAAAAACCAAACCAACATCAAATTCTTAATTCCACCACTTGAGAGAAACATGTATTTTGTTTGGACAGAAAATAAACACCTTTTCTTTCCCCTTGAAATGTTCTTGTCCTCACAGTATGAACAATGAATTTCTAATACAGTAGAATGTGCTCCAATGATCACAGAAAGGCTACCTTTCTAAATAAAATGATTTTTGAATGATTATAATTAAGGAGAGGCAAAATGAAGGATCAAGAACAACAACGGAAACAAGCTGGAAGTCAGTTTCAGAGGGATTTTAGACTGAAAGGGCTTCCCTGTGGCTCAGCTGGTAAAGAATCTGCCTGCAATGCAGGAGACCTAGGTTCGATCCCCGGGTTGGGAAGATCCCCTGGAGAAGAGAAAGGCTACCCACTCCAGTATTATGGCCTGGAGAATTCCATGGACTGTGTAGTCCACGGGGTTGCAAAGAGTCGGACACGACTGAGTAACCTTCACTTTCACTCAGCCTGAAAAGTCTCCCCCTCCAAAATATCAGAATTTTGTTTCTCTCAATCCACCTCACCATCTTACTAGACCTCTGAAAGTAGCCATAAAATTTAAAAGCCTCCGGATTACTTCTAGATTTTGCCATTTACTTTCCCCTTGCGGAACCCACAGTGTACATTCAACCACAAATTCATAGCTACATGTTCTCTCACACTCTCGGATTTCCAGCAACCTCCAGTCTCCCTGCTCCTTCTAAGCTGCTAAGTGGTGGTGTTGTTAGTAAAACTGTGCTCAGATGCCTCCTTACAAAATCATGTTGCCTCAGCATCTTGGTACTCCTACACAAGTGGAGGGTGTCACCTCTTGGTAACTACCCGTCCAATTCCAAGTATTTATTGTTCCAAATCTTTCCTAGTCTGTCATTCCTTCTTAGAGGTGTTGCTATTTATTTTTAAGGTTAAACAAGATTCGTAATTCCAAATGTTTGCATCTATAAATTTAAAGACAAAAATGGATTTATACTCTAACATACTTTAATTCCTAAAGCAAAAGAAGCAATATGGAGATCCTGATTGAAACTGGAACATTTGTGCATCAGGCAAGTCACACTTCCTTCCAAGACAAAATCAAGAAAGGCAAAGACATTACAAAATCAAAGACACTTGTCAGAATCTGAAGCACTAAGTAGGTGAGGGCTGATTCTTAAAACCACTGAGTCCATTGTTGTTGTCCAGTTGCTTGACCATACCTATTGAAAGACTCATCAACATTTATGACTTTGGGAATGCCCCCTTTTAAAATTAAATTTTATCATAGGAGTTTTAAGTTTGTTCCTAGGCTTAAGGAAGTATATAGCTTTATGAAAGTTTGAAAATTCTACTTGCTTATGCTATTACGTATCTCTTCCATATTATATTTAAAGAGTTGAAGATAAATATGGCTGCTATGTATATTAAAACTAGGCAAAAATATGGACCATCCTTGTTAGAATTAAGTTTCCTCTTTCCTCTATGGTTAGCTTTTTATCATTAAGTTTTTACTAAGATCTATACTGGGATTTCTGTCTTACAGAAAATCTAACAGTACTTATGAATGGGACAATTTTTTAAAAAGCTATGAAAATGCCACTCACATAACAATGTTTGTAAGTAGTTTATTGTGTTCTGTATAATAACAGCTTCTTGTTTTATATACTGCACTTTTGTCTGATTCAGAGACTTGGCTGATATGTTTTCCTTGCATTCTGAAATAACCCTTCTGTGCAGTTTCTTATGAAATGTAATAAATGTCTACTGCATTATCAATCAACCATTTGCACTAAGTGGTGAAAAATTTAACTGCTTCTCCTTATTTATGACACTAAAGAATCTGTAGGAATCTATTCTTGTAAATAAAAGTATGTGGGTTTACAAGATTTCTTATGGAAAACTTTTTTTTGAAAAATAGTACATCTACATAAGCTACCTTATTTTATAATGAAGTGTATTACTTATTTTAGTCTTGGGTAAATAGTAATATAATGAAAATGACAGGTTTTCTGCCTACTGTAATAAAGCCTGTAGTCATGTTCTAAAATTACAATCTTCTCCTCTCGGCCTGTTTTGTACCTGCGTTTTATGCAAGATGTGCTGTGCCCTACTTGTGGCAAGCCTGCACAGACCTGAAAGATTTGCCAGACCAACAGCTGCTTACTTTCAGGAAACCACACTCTTGTTCCTGGTGTGTGTCACGTCCTCCCTGAGTACCACTAATCTTTGATTACTAAACTCCAACTCTCATAATTCACAGTCCTTGACTCGCAGAATAATCTGGCTTGCAAAATAAATCCTTTAGTCAATTCAGTTCAATTCAATAAATAATAACTGGATGCCTACGATGAGCAAGGTAAGTGCTGTGAGGTACAGAAAGCAAATAATCTACACTCCTTGCTATTAAGCTGCTTAATATATAAGGAAAGATATGTACTCAAGTCACCATATTCAAACACGGCTGTAGCTGCCCCTAACAATTAAAATGACCTGTACTTTTTATAAAGATTGATAGTTTTCTTGTTTTTCTCAGTTAAGGCAACTTTTCAAATTTCTAGACTTGTATGCTCAATTGCATATTCAACATTTCCATGTAGATATCTGAAGTAGAAGATATTAAGAAGAGGTGGCAAGAATACATAGAAGAACTATACAAAAAAGAGCTTAATGACCCAGATAACCACAATGGTGTGATCCCTCACCTAAACCCAGACATTCTGGAATGTGAAGTCAAGTGAGTCTCAGGAAGTATCACTACGAACAAAGCTAGTGGAGGTGACAGAATTCCAGTTGAGCTATTTCAAATCCTAAAAGATGATGCTATGAAAATGCTGCACTCAATATGCCAGCAAACTTGGAAAACTCAGCAGTAGCCACAGGACTGGAAAAGGTCAGTTTTCATTCCAATCCCAAAGAAAGGCAACACCAAAGACTGTTCAAACAACAGGGCAATTGCACTCATCTCACATGCTAGTAGAGTAATGCTTAAAATTCTCCAAGCCAGGCTTCAACGGTATGTGAACCATGAACCTCCAGATGTTCAAGCTGGATTTAGAAAAGACAGAGTAACCAGAGATCAAATTGCCAACATCTGTTGGATTATTGAAAAACCAAGAGAGTTCTAGAAAAACATCTACTTCTGCTTTATTGACTATGCCAAAGCCTTTGTGTGGCTCACAACAAACTGTGGAAAATTCTTAAACAGATGGGAATACCACACCACCCTACCTGTCTTCTGAGAAATCTGTATATAGGTCAAGAAGCAACAGTCAGAACCAGATGTGGGACAAAGGACTGGTTCCAAACTGGAAAAGGAATATGTCAAGAATGTATATTGTTATCCTTCTTATATTATTATTTAACTTATATGCAGAGTACATCATGTGAAATGCTGGACTGGATGAAGCATAAGCTGGAATCAAGACTGCTGGGAGAAATAACAACAACCTCAGATATGCAGATGACACCCTTATGGCAAAACGCGAAGAAGAACTAAACAGCTCTTGATGAAAATAAGAGGAGAGTGAAAAAGCTGGCTTAAAGCTCAGCATTCAAAAAACTGAGATCATGTCATCTGGTCTCATCACTTCATGGTAAATAGATGGGAAAACAATGGAAACAGTGACAGACTCTCTTTTCATGGGCTCCAAAATCACTGCAGATGGTGACTGCAGCCATGAAATTAAAAGACGCTTGCTCCTTGGAAGAACAGCTATGTATGACCAACCTAGACAGCATATTCAAAAGAAGAGACATTACTTTGCCAACAAAAGTCCCTCTACTCCAAGCTATGGTTTTTCCAGTAGTCATGTACAGATGTGAGAGTTGGACTATAAAGAAAGCTGAGCGCTAAAGAATTGATGCTTTTGAACTGTGGTGGTGGAGAAGACTCTTGAGAGTCCCTTGGACAGCAAGGAGATCCAATCAGTCTATCCTAAAAGAAATCAGTCCTGAATATTCACTGGAAGGACTGATGCTGAAGCTGAAACTCCAATACTTTGGCCACCTGATGCGAAGAACTGATTCGTTGGAAAAGACCCTGATGCTGGGAAAGACTGAAGGTGGGAAGAGAAGGAGACAACAGAGGATGAGATGGTTGATGGCATCACCGACTCAATGGACATGAGTTTGAGTAAACTCTGGGAGTTGGTGATGGACAGGGAGGCCTGGCATGCTGCAATCCATGGGGTCGGGTCACAAAGAGTTGGACACAATTAAGCGGCTGAACTGAACTAAGCTCAGTGCACAGCTACCATCATTCATTTCCTTTCTATTGATTGTGACAATAGAGTATGTTCCTGTTATACAAAAAGTTCTCTCTCTCTTCAAAACTAATTTTTGTTATGAAAGTTTCCCCTGGGAAGCCACATTGCTTCAGCAAAAACATCAACTGCGTTTATACCAGCAGTATAGAAAATTTTACAGACTTTATACTACCTCACACATGCCAAAATAATTGTCTGAAGCATTTGCCATATGCAATTTCTTCTCTCATGGAGATGATGTTTCCTGTGTGAGCCTGTGAAGGGGAGAGTGGGAAGTTGCAGAGAATAGATATATTAACAAACAAATAAAATAATCTCAAGTAATATGAGGGCTATGAATAAAATAAAACAGAGCAACGGCAAAGAGGAAGATGAGTTGGACTGGAGGTTCTTTCTATACATTAGGCAGAGCTGGAATCTCAGAGAGGTTATAGTTAAGCCAATGACATGAAGATTTGCCAAAGGAATATCTGGGGAAAAGAACCCAGGCAGAGGCTTTGAGACAGAACTGAGCTGTCTGGGCTAGTGATTTTGACTGTGATCCACAATAAGAGATATATTTTATTTCTTGACCCAATACATATAAACTTAAGTTCCACAAAATGACATTCATACCACATGTGAAGCATTCTAATGATTTCTGTCTTATCCTATTCTGTTCACAATTCACTAAATTAATTTCATGAACCAACACTAGCTTGACAGTTATTTAGCATGGGTTTGAATCTCAACTCTGCAATGTACTAGCTGTGATACTTTCAATATATTACTTAGCCTCCCTGTTCTGCAGTGTTTACAGCTTTAAAGTGGGAGGCAACAGCAGTAGATCAAACCCGTGAGGTTTCATACCAGATTTCCTTCCAGAAAGACCAAATCAATTTTACTTCTAACTTCAGTGTATTGTTATTTCATAAACTATTCCTTTAAATCCACATTATTCACTTTCAAAATTATCAACTTGATAGGTGAAATATTGTCCCTAATAGTTTTAATTTGCATTTCTTTTATTTCCAGTGAGGCTGGACATGTTTTCCTCCTTACTGGATACTAAATGTCGCTTCAGGTTTTATTGCCTACAAACTGTACAAAAACAATATGTTAAATATAAAATTTTACTAAGTATATAAAGCTTCACCTAGCTGCAGCCTATATAATTTATAACATGTTTATTATTACATTTATAATTTGTCACTTTTAAATTAAATGCAAAGTTTTAACATTTATTTACACTTATCTTACACTAAACTACATATAACCAATAAAGGAGAAAAACTTTTTTTGTATCCATTTGGGAGAATGGATACAAATCATTGAGAATATCAGCTAGTTCTTGAATTAGTTTTTGAAATTATTATAAATGGAAAAATACAAAAATTTGCTTTCATTGTCATTTTAACCAATAGAATTCAGCATTTAAAACCATAGTTACAAACTTAGACAAATAAAACCAAGTATTAAAAAATATACACACAATTTCGGCCATATCTACCAAGCATATTAAAAGAGTTGCCTACTGTAGTGGAAGAGAACATTTCTGCAATAAGGAAGTAAATTAATTAAATTAAATAAAAATAAATCAATTAAAGTTAATGCTTTGAATGAACTAATGATAGATAATAACAGGCCATGAAGTGAAGAGTATGACTGATTCAAGCTGCAGGTTAAAAATTTCTACCTTTTGTACTTTCCCTAAAATCAATTTTTTTTTTTTTAAAGAAATGAAGTTTCTGGTGACATTATTGAGTACCTTGTACATATAGGTAAGTATGCTGGCTGCTACCACAGATGGAATAGTTTGTTTATTTAAAGAAGCCAAAATCAAACATTTTTCCTTAAAAAATGACTTTTTTCTTAATTCTCAATTTGTGGCATGACAACAGCTTCTGTTAGATTTTATTATCTCTGAAAACCATGGAATAAGGAATTCTGAATTCAATCAAACTGATGAAATTTGCAAGCCATGGGAAATCAACCTTAAATTCCCTGCCTCTGTAGGTGGTGTGCACACATCCCAGTAAAATTTTGATGAAGAGGATAAAAGACAAAAATAAAAATTTTTGGATTAATTGGAAGAGGGAATTAAAAAAAAAACTCATCAATGTTAGAAAAAATTATATCAAATGAATATAGTAAAAACCACAAATGGAAACTTAATTTTCTTAACACTGTGTTTGATATAAAATATTAATAATAATTTTATCCTTCGTTTTCCATAAAGTTCAAAACATTTGGACCATGTGTTCCCTTTGATCAGATAAGCTCTAGTTCTTGCCATAAGAAAACAGCAGCAACAAATAAAGCCAACCATTTCCTCTTCCTAAGCCAAGACAAGGCATAGCTGCCAATGACGTTAAATAGAAAAACAAAAAACAACAGAAAAAATCCCCCTGGATGCGGGAAAATTAGATCAGAAGACAGAAAGTATCTTTTGCATGAACTTAATTAGAAATTCAGTTTCTCTGTCCAAATGAAACTACCCTTTGATTATCTTGTTAATTCCCCTAAACACACACACGAATATATCACACTCTTAAGGAACCAAAACATGACTAGTAGAGACTCAAAGTTTCTTGAAGATATGTGGCTGTTACTGCAAGATAAGACTATGACTCCAGAGATCACAGAAATTAAAGATAGTGTGGCTAAGGCTTAAAGGAAACGTGAAAAAAAGATATAGTTTCTACTTAGGTCTCTTAGTGCGACGTTAATATCATAGTACAACTTTTGGTTTTTCTCTTTAGCCTTGCTTTGCCACTTCTGATCAGTAAATTGAGAATAACATGAACAGAGGAGGGTGGGTATTTTTCCTATCAAGGATCAGTGATCCACAACAAGGAAAAAAAAAAAAATCAAACTAGAGATCTATACAAAAAGCAACATAATCTGCTTTAAAGAAAAAGAAATATGAAATACTTATCTGATTTTCAGATTAGGAAATCTTAATACTTTATTCAATAAATAACACTTATTCTATAAATCTGAAAATGGCAGAGACTAAAAATACAGTTCTACGATGTGGTTAGTTAAGAAGAAAAAGAAGGGAACCATAGAAAAAAGATGAGAGAGAAGATGAGGGTAAAACAGGTAGCTAATATTCATTGAGGGCCTACTATATGATAGGTCTTTCATAAGACAAAATGTTCCTGAACACTCATAAGAACTTTAAGTAGACAGAATTATACCCACCACATGAGGAAACTGAGTCTCTCAGGGATTAAGTTATTAGGATGACAAGACCAATAAAGCAGTAAAGCCAAGACTCAAACTTAGAACAGTCACACTCCAATACCTTTTCCATTGCTCTGCAATGTCAGCTATAGAAGAAAGGAGGCAGTGGGGTGGAGAAGGTGTATGGAAGCAAAGAGAAAAGTGGCTAAGATGGGAGGTGAGGAAGAATAAAAGACAACGGGAGAATGCGACACTCAGTAAGGAGAGATGAAAAAGAGATGGGTAGCAGCAGAGAAGGGCAGAAAAAGAACATCAGAGGATGTGGCTGTTAGCATAACTGACTCCATTTTGGGCCCACAGGGTTCCTCCTGTTCTGCTGACCCCACCCAGGACTGTACTGTGCAGTAAGTCATTTCCCTGTTGTCAAGGGCTTTGGAGCTAATCAGCATTGTTTAATAACTGTTAGGGCCAGGTTGGCCTCTTGCTCTGTAGTCCTCAAACAATGATGAAAACCTTCACTGATTTATTCCGTGTCCACAAGACTAGTTATCTATTCATAAATATTGACTTAGGAAGGCACTTCCTGTTTCCAAGCATGTTCCCCCATACCCTAGGTTAACTGTAAATTGTCTCAGTGGCCCCTTGGCAGTGTGGAGTGCAGCTGCAAATGCTCCCGTACCCTTGTCTCCTCAATCCCATTCTGTGAGCAAGTTACTCTATAATATAGTAATCCACTGATTACATGGAACTGACTGCCTTGTTTTTTTCAGTTTCTATAGATAACCTTCTTAGTTTGGTGGGCACTTTTTGTTCCCTCCATCCTCCAACAGAGAGGGAAAGAAAACTGGAGAAAGTTGCATATAAGGAGTTGCTTGAAGAAAAGATGCAAGAAAAGATCTGTTGGGAGACTACGTGTTTGGAATGTAGGTGTCAAGAAAATAAACAATTATTACGTATCCACTGGAGTACCTATCAGTGGAACATTTTCAACAACTCAAATCACTGTAACCCTAATTCATTTTGAGCAGAGTTTCTCAACTTGAGCACTAGTGACATTTTGGGTCAGACAATGCTTTGCTGTAGGCGACTGTTCTGTGGATTACAGGCTGTTCAGCAGGATCCCTGGACTCTTCTTATTAGATGCCAATGGTACTATACCTCCTCAGTCTTAACATTCAAATGTGTCTCGAGACATTGCCAAGTGTCCCTTGTGAGTCTAACTGCCCTAGGAGCCATTGATTTAAAGGTTCCATTCTTGAATAATGACAGAAATGAACAAAAGATATCTACTATATACAAAATTATTCCGGGAGTTACTCCAGTGACTAGATGCCCGTTGGAAAGAAATTAGATTACGTTTAGGGCCAAGTTCATCTAAACTCAAGGAACTTGCTACAGTATTGTTTGCAGACTGCTTTTAAAAGATGTGAAAGGAAGTGGGTACAAACACATATCTATTTTTGAACTACACAATCTAAAGGGGGGCAGCAGATTTATCACACTGTTCTTCCATCATGGGTGAAGGCTCTTATTTCTGAAAACAAAAACAAAACCGGCTCTGGAGTTTGGAGACCTGGGTTCTGGTGTGCTCTAGTACGAGACAGTTGTAAGACTGAGAGCAAATCACTTGGCCTGGGGAACCAAGGCTTGTTGGCTTCTTACACTTTACCTAGAGTTCAAATATACCCTTCTAGGGAAATAGTAAAAAGTAAAATAACTTCCATACATTTCTATTACTAATACTATGTTGAAGGGAAAGTATGGTTGGTTGGCATGCTTATTTCTCCCTGCCACTCAAAGTGTGGTCCATGGACATAGCATCAGCCTCACTTTAAGAGCCTGTGAGAGATGCAAAGTCTCAGGCCTCACCCCAGAACAACGAAATTGTAACCTGGATTTAACAAGGATGCTTTGTTTGCCCATTAAAGCTGAGGAGCACTGTTCTATTCCTCCTTCTTCCTAGGGTGGCTTTCTAACTGTGGAGTGTGCAAAACTTACAAATAACATTTCGCAGATTTCTTTTTAGTTAGGGTTCTAGTTGAAAATTAGGTTCAAAAGCTAACCCTTACATGCTTATTATATGCTAGATACTACTCTAACATTCTACATGTATTACATATATATATGCATATATATACATATATATATATACACACACATATAACAATTTTGTGAGGTTGATTTCCCCTTTAGACAGATGAAGAAACGAGGGCCAAAGAGGTCAATTAACTTGCCCAAAGTTACAGTTAGTAAGTAGCAGAGTGAGGATTCAAACCTAGGTATTCTGGATCTAGAATATGTACTGCTAATCATATCTTTAATGACAGATCAAAGAGCAGATATAAGGCTTTCTGCTGCTGCCACTTTTTTTTAAAACAGATGCTCTTCTGGAACATTCTTTGATAAATGCTATTATGCACATTCCTTCATTTATTTATTATCTATAACCCAACAATTATCTGAAAATTCCAGGACTGCAAAAGGCAAGAAGCAGAAATAAAGCATTACTATCTGAAAGAAATAAAAATCAACCTTATCTATAGAGTGGATGATTATATATTTAGAAGTCTAAGAGATATTAGTATATATTAGTGTCAGAATTAATAGGGACTTCTCTAATGATCCCGTGGCCAAGACTCCACACTCCCAATGCATGGGGCCCAGGTTTGATTCTTGGTCAGATGCCACACGCTGCAACTAAGAGCTGACCTGCTGCAACTGAAGGACCCACGTGCCACAACAAAGCCAGAAAATCCACACGCCACAGCTAAGACCCAGAGCAGCCAAATAAATAAATAATATAAAAAAGGCTTCATCCCCCGAACACTCTTTTGAAAAGTGAATTAATAAAAGAATTCAGAAAGGTAGCTAGTTTAAAACTAATATATAAAAACCAGTAGCTAAAAACCAGCAGCAAAAATGTGATATGGATAAAGAAATCCCCTTCAGAATGCCAACAGAAAAATGTAAAAGCTTATTTCAGTATTTATAACTACTATAAAGGATTGTGAACCCAAAGAGAAAGTGGATTATTCAGTGATTAGGGGGAAAAAAAGATTAGCTCCATACCTCACACAATACATGAAGTCATTGTAAAGAGACTGAATACAGAGAGTGAAAAAATAAAAATAAAACTATAAACACACACATAAAGGAAACATTAGTGGATATTTTAATTAACTGTAGGATTCGAAAGAATGTTCTAAAGAAATATATAAAAATATATGTGTGTCTGTGTGTGTGTGTGTGTGTGTGCGCACGCATGTGTGAGGGTGTAAGATGTGTGTATGAAATTTCCCAAAGTATTCCTTTGGCTAGTAAAAATTTAAAGCATTTCTAAATCAAAAACATCATAAAATGATAAAGCAAATAGCAAGCAGGGAAAATAATTACAAGCAAAGTGAAATATGGCATTAATATCTTATAATAAATCCGTCTAGTCAAGGTTATGGTGTTTCCAGTGGTCACGTATAGATGTGAGAGTTGGACTGAAAAGAAAGCTGAGCACTGAAGAATTGATGCTTTTGAACTGTGGTGTTGTAGCCCTGTGGACTGCAAGGAGATCCAACCAGTCCATTCTAAAGGAGATCAGCCCTGGGTGTTCTTTGGAAGGAATGATGCTAAAGCTGAAACTCCAGTACTTTGGCCACCTTATGCAAAGAGTTGACTCATTGGAAAAGACTGTGATGCTGGGAGGGATTGGGGGCAGGAGGAGAAGGGGACGACAGAGGATGAGATGGCTGGATGGCATCACCGACTCGATGGATGTGAGTTTGAGTGAACTCCAGGAGGTGGTGATGGACAGGGAGGCCTGGCGTGCTGTGATTCATGGTGTCGCAAAGAGTTGGACACGACTGAGAGACTGAACTGAACTGAATAATGCCAAAAAAAAAAAAAAAGGTCAGGGAGCATAGCTAAAAAGAAATGCAGAACTTCCCTGGTGGTCCAGTGGTTAAGAATCTGCCTGCTAATTCAGGGGGCTACAAATTTAATCCCTGGTGTGGTAAGAGTGCACGTGCTGCAGGGCCACGACTACTGAAGCTGGTGTGCAGCTAGGAAGACCCAGTGCAGCCAAAAATAAATAAATAAATAATATTTAAAAAATCTAGGGGGAAAATGCTCAGTAAATATATGACTGGTTTAGTAAACCTCTCTAGCAGTATCTTATGATAATAAGATAATTTTTGCCTACTAAATGTGAACCGTGAACTTCCAGATGTTCAAGCTGGTTTTAGAAAAGGCAGAGGAACCAGAGATCAAATTGCCAACATCTGCTGGATCATCGAAAAAGCAAGAAGGGTTCCAGAAAAACATCTACTTCTGCTTTATTGACTATGCCAAAGCCAAAGCCTTTGACTGTGTGGATCACAATAAACTGTGGAAAATTCTGAAACAGATGGGAATACCAGACAACCTAACCTGCCTCTTGAGAAATCTGTACGCAGGTCAGGAAACAACAGGTAGAACTGGACATGGAACAACAGACTGGTTCCAAATAGGAAAAAGAGTACGTCAAGGCTGTATATTGTCACCCTGCTTATTTAACTTCTATGCAGAGTACATCATGAGAAACGCTGGGCTGGAAGAAGCACAAGATTGCCAGGAGAAATATCAATAACCTCAGATATGCAGATGACACCACCCTTATGGCAGAAAGTGAAGAGGAACTAAAGAGCCTCTTGATAAAAGTGAAAGAGGAGAGTGAAAAAGTTGGCTTAAAACTCAACATTCAGAAAACGAAGATCATGGCATCTGGTCCCATCACTTCATCGGAAATAGAGGGGGAAACAGTGTCAGACTTTATTTTGGGGGGCTCCAAAATCACTGTAGATGGTGATTGCAGCCATGAAATTAAAAGACGCTTACTCCTTGGAAGGAAAGTTATGACCAACCTAGATAGTATATTGAAAAGCAGAGATATTACTTCGCCAGCAAAGTTCCATCTAGTCAAGGCTATGGTTTTTCCTGTGGTCATGTATGGATGTGAGAGTTGGACTGTGAAGAAAGCTAAGCGCTGAAGAACTGACGTTTTTGAACTGTGGTGTAGAGAAGACTCTTGAGAGTCCCTTGGACTGCAAGGAGATCCAATCAGTCCATCCTAAAGGAGATCAGTCCTGGGTGTTCATTGGAAGGACTGATGCTGAAGCTGAAACTCCAGTATTTTGGCCACCTTATGCAAAGAGTTGACTCATTGGAAAAGACCCTGATGCTGGGAGGGATTGGGGGCAGGAGGAGAAGGGGACGATAGAGGATGAGATGGCTGGATGGCATCACTGACTCGATGGATGTGAGTCTGAGTGAACTCCAGGAGATGGTGATGGACAGGGAGGCCTGGCGTGCTGTGATTCACGGGGTCGCAGAGTCGGACACGACTGAGCAACTGAACTGAACTGAAACTGGCAAATATTAATCTACCAATTAAATCATTGCTGACATGGATGGCTTCTAACTGACACTCTTAAATACTAATGCTAGAAGTGTACACTGGTGCAGGCTTTCCTGAATGTAATTCTTTAGGATGTTTCAAGAGACTTCAAAGAGTTTGACTTACTGACCTAGGCCTTCTACTTCTAGAAACTTATTCTAAGGTAGAACTGTGAGGAATTGTGACAACAAGGTAGAACTTTATAAGCAAAGATTTTTATTACAATATTATCTATAAAAGAAAGTTTGAAGCAAATTAAATATGTAGTATTAAGGGAATGACAAGCAGCCCTAAAAATAATTTTTGCAAAGAATTTTTGATAAAATTGGAAAATGGCACAACATGCCTAAGTAGATAAAACAAGATATCACATTCAAATATTACATTACAACCTGTTAAAAAATGTGTATATATACACACATACACAAATATGTGAATGCAGTAACACCAAATATTTAATATTTTATAGCACAATATTACTCAGTGAGATTTCAAATGCTCTTGTTTTCTTGTTTAGATTGTTCTATATTTGTACATTTTCCAAAGTACATAACACATAATCATAAAAACCTTAAAGCTAGAAATAATGATTCTAAAGTCAATCCAAGAATAGCAGTACCTTTCTATGCTCTAAGATGGCAGGGACATCTTAGGTTATTCAGTTTGTGAATGCCACGTCTGAGTGGATGCCACTCACATTACATACATAAAGGTAATAAGACGACTGGAGACTTTAACCTTCTAGGTATACAGCAGGGCAGAGACTCTAGGGACCTGACATTCAGAGTCAGAACATATTCTGATCATCTCTCATGCACACAGTTACCAACACACATTCAGGATAGCTATGTCCTGTCCCTTCAGTTCCTTGGGCATTTTGCCTGTCTCCTGGCTTTTCTCTCTGAGGCCAAACTCCTACTTCAGACTTGACACAGTTCCTTCCTCTGGGGAACCTGGTCCAGTCTTTTAAGTTCTCCTTTCCTAGTACACAGGCTGCCTTGTCAATCATCCTACCTGGAAAGATTCAGGTCAGAAGGACAGAGGAACCTTAGTTTTTCTCTCAAATGGAGTAGGATTTCAGGATAAATTGTAAAAAAAAAGGCTGACAAGATCTTAGTTATTGAGAAAATACCTATATAAATACCAGTATTTTGGTACTACATGAAATAAATACCATTTTTATCTGGTATCATAACAATGAGCCAAAGATACATTTGGTATAATCAAAGCTGATGTAAGAGCTCTCCAGGTTAAGGAAGGGCAAGAGCTTTTGAGTCAACAATGTAAAGAAAAAGTGAAGGGAAGGATGTATGTGGAGGAGGCTTTAGCCTGGGAAAGAGCCAAAGGAAGAAACCTGCTTCATCAAATTATCAGGCAAGGGCAAACTGTGAAAGAATTAGAAATAGAAAGGGATTTAATACAGAAAATTAGGGGCTGACAAAAATCTCTGAAAGAGATGGAGGAGCAAAGGCAGGTGCCTTCTGGAGCTACTGCATTCAAGAACACACCACCTATAACCCTGGTCCAGATATAAGGGAGCCTCTGCTATTATTGCAGCCACTATGACCAATTCTCTTTTAATATCCATGAAGCTACTCAGATTCTGGAATATTGAGTGTGTCAAGCAGAAAGGACAGCAGGAGATGGCCTCTGTCTCATTTCCAGCTAATTAGTTTTGGTTTTGTTCCTATCATTATTTCTATGGAAAAGTTCACTCCAAGTTCCAAATATTAACAAGATTACAAACCAAATTTTCAAAAGTACTCCATTTGTAATTTGGAGTCCACGTGTCCTTAAAGCAGCAAACACACACATACTATCTGCCTAAAGAAAAGCAAATTAAAATAACTCCTTAGGTTATGTTTTACAGTTGTTAATTTCATTTACCTCTTCCTCAAATATCTTTATGTCTCTACTGTCATTACAAGACAGTGCATATAAATTTCATTTTCAGCACTTGAAAAAAAGCTACATTTATTGCTTCCCTGATAGCTCAGATGGCAAAAAATCCACCTGCAATGTAGGAGACCAGGAGACTTCCATCCTTAGGTTGGGAAGATCCTCTGGAGAAAGGAATGGCAACCCACTCTAGTATTCTTGCCTGGATAATTCCATGGACAGAGGAGCCTGGCAGGATACATATGGGGTTGCAAAGAGCTGGACACGACTGAGACGAATACTTTTCATTACCAAGAAGTGATTTATCACAAAAGCTTGTTTCTCATACCAATGGGTTGGGTTGTATCAATCTCTTTGTTTATTTTTGACTTCCTTATGATAAGTTCTTTGGTGCGTATATATTATTAGGAGGGAATGCATATCTCAGGTATAATTTTCAAGTATTGTGTATGTGGGCTTAGAGTACATAAATAAATCGTGATAAAAATGAAATGATAACGTTTTCACAAGAGTATAGGAAAATAAATTTCCATGACACACAATGATAGAGGCAGGTATGCAAAGTATATCTGTTTTCTACGGTATATATTTCATTCTTTTTTTGTTTCATCCCTTTTTGTGTACCATAAGCAGTTAAGACCAGAGCTGCTGCTGATGAAAGATCCACTAAAGCTTAGTTGAAGTATTTTACATACTCCCTTACAACCACTTGAAAATTACTTTGGGATCTTCAGTTCAAATATATTTCCCCCTCCCCAGGGAATTTCTGTTGCTGTTTTCTTCACTTTGCCAGTTGAACAACCAAAGTAAAAGGAAACCGTCCTTTAGCTACTGAGTCATGGTACAGTTAATGGGGATAAACCATCAGGAAACTAGTCAGGAAGATCTCATAGCTACCAATTATATGCTTCAGTTACCATCTCCTATATCATCAAAAAAATGAAAAATTACACTTCCACATGGTGAACAAACCTAATGCTAAGGCATATTTTGTGCCTGCCACACGGTTATTTCTGTTTCCTAAAAACAAGGCAGAGAAATTACCTATTAATGCATTTAGTGATGTTGGAGTTTGTGAAATGTGACAAAAAGATGCTGAAGGATAATGAGAGGAGACAGGTATTGATCTCAACAGTATACCCTGTAATAAAGGCAAACGATAATTTTATTTCTTGCGCTTTAATGGGATTCTGAGGGTAAGCCAATCTCGGGTATTTTTGAAGACCTACTGTACTACTGATGGTGAAAATTCATCCCACTATGTGGGATAATTCAATTTCTTTCATTAAACGTCTTCCCTAATTGTCAAGATACATGCTATAACGCCTATTATCACCATATTTTATTTAGTGAAAGCAAATTCAGAGTTTCAAAAATTGCCCAACTTCTCTCCTTTATTATGGCTTGAATCATGCTTTTTCCCCCTTTGTTAGCAACTGAAAGCAATTTTTCGGCTTTTTCAGTTTTTCAATGAAGTTTAGATCTCCTTTCTGCTCATGTCAAAAACTTGCTCTGGGAGAGTCCCCGTCAAGACATCCATTGTAATACTCGCTCCTACACATGCCTTCAGATACTGACTTGCATGGCTACAGAAATACACCTACACCGTACAGAGACGTTAGGTGTGTTCAGAAATGCCAAGATGGAAGGCGGGAGGGGAGTCGCTGGCCCCTAAAACACAGCCCCGGGGAACAGATTCCAAGTGGAAGAGTGTTTACATGGAAGGCTTTCAGATAAGTGGCCGTTATGGAGGGCACTTCCCCAGAGCCCCAGGCTCTGGCCCGAGAATCCTCTCCGCCACACGGGTGGGAAAAGGCGGTGCTCACCCAGCCAGGCACGCGACTCCGGGTCGGCCCTCGGCACGCGACCCCGCGGCCCGCCCCGAGCGCGCCGTCAACTGCTCTCGGGGTCAACTGTTCGGCTTCCCAGAACGCCACGGAGCCCAGCTCCCCAAGCCGAGCACAGCCCGGGCGCCGCCCTCCCGCCGGACCACTTCCCTCCGCCGCCGCGTGGGGCTCGGGAAACCGGCCAGACCACGCCGCCCCGCTCGGCTCACCTGCTCCCTCTCCTCCTGCGGCCGCCGCCCGCGCCGCCGCGGGCTCGCCCCGGACTCCTGCTCCGTCCCCGCCGCCGCTCGCTCCGCCAGCGCGTCTCGGTCTTCGTCGCGCTCCCCGCCGCTGCCTCCGCCGCCGCCGCCGCCGCCTAGCAGCTGCCCGGCCGAGCACATTCCGCCGCCAACTTCTGCCGCCCGGGACCGCCGCCAAGCCGGAGGCAGCGACCCAGTGCCCGAGGGCCGCCGTAGGATCGTCCGCGCTTGCCACTGACAGGCGCCTCCAGAGCGCGCCCCGCCGGCTGGGGCGGCACGAGTACCAGCCCGGCTCGGCCCCTAGAGTCACGGGCTCGCCCCGCCCTCAGCCGCCGGGGCGGAGCCCGGGCGGGGGCGGGGCCACGGCGGGGCGGGGCGGGGCTAAGGGGCGCGCGCGCGTGCGAGTGTGACAGGAGAGGGAGTCTGTGTGAGATTGTACGTTAAGAGACTACATGTGCGTGTGACATTGTGTACGAGAGAGAGGAGCTGTGTATGAGAGACTGTGTGAGAGACTATGCGAGAGAGATTTTGTGTATGAGTGCAGTACAACAACCGTGAGAGACTGTGTGTAAGAGATGGCATGTGCATAGGAGAGACTGTGAGAGAGAGACTGTGAAGACAGGATGTATGCGTTTGTGAGGGAGAGAGGAGAGCGTGTGTTGGTGTGTGTGTGTGAGAGAGATGGAAACACACACACACACTCCAGCGAGACCCCTCTGGGTTTGCCTGGCACTACTGGTGTGCCTGGGTACGCTGCTGGCTGCCTGTCCTGAGTAGCTGTTCATCTTGCAAGTCATACACATTCCATGTCTATTTCGTTCCTTTTGCCTTCTTTCTGTGTTTCTCCGAAGGTCTGAAGGTATCTCTCTGTTGAGTGCTTCCCTGGTGTGTGTTGGTTGTCAAAGCCTTGGGAGCATAGGTAGTGTATCTGCTTTTGTGTATGTTTCTATAAATGGGTAAGAATATGTCACTCTCAGTGTGGGGGATACATTTAGTTTATAAGTGTTATGATTTATAATAAGAATTTTATTTATATATATATTTTTTGCCTTTGTCCCCATTCCTGGCACAGAGCTCCTAAAACCTTGAAGCTTCCCAGTTGGTGAGAAGGATAAAGATGTCTTTTGTTATGTTAAGGAGGTAACTTTTTGGTAGCCCCTATGAAACTTAAGGATGGGTCCTATTCCCAGAAGAACCAACTTTGTGATTAGAGGATTGGAACTTTCAGTCCCACCCCCTGATTTCCTGGGAGGGCGGCGGGACTGAGGTTGAGTTGATCACCAAAGCTCAAGAGTTTAATCAGCGTTGCCTACATACTGAAACCTCTGTAGAAAAACAAAGGACAGGGGGGTAGAGAACTTCTGAGTGGGTGAACAGGTGGAAATGGGGGGAGAGGGGCTGCTTAGAGTGATCATGAAAGCTCTGCATCCTGTCCCACACACCTTGCCCTGGGTACCTCTTCATCTGACTGTTTACTCATATCCTTTGTACTATCTTTTGTAATAAAATGGTTAAGTAAATGCTTCCCTGAGTTCTGTGAGCAGCTCTAGCAAACTAATGGAACCCAAAGAGGGTGATCAAGGGAACCTTCACTATATAGCTGGCTGGTATTAATAGAAGCACAAGTTACAACCTGGACTTGGAATTGACCTCTGAAGTGTGTGCGGTGGGGTGGAGTTGGACGGAGGGGAAGAGGCCGGCAGCAGTTTTGTGGAACTGAGTCCTTGGCCTCTGAGATCCGTGATCTTGTCTCCAGATAGGTAGTTTCAGAACTGAGTTAATTGCTTGGTGTGGTTGAAAAATACGCATTAGACTCCCCTGTCCATTTTGTTAAAGGGAAGCCAGGGCACTTAAATCCCATATCAAATTTTGTATATTTCTTATCTGAACTTTGAGAAAATACAGACTATTGTATAGATATAATAGCAGGCTATCTTTCAATGGAAAGTAAATATGCCTAGGTATGGAGAAGAATGAGTTATTTGATTCTTCTATTAAAATGTCTTTAGGCCCAGAGAAGGGAATTAAAATAGGCAGGAACCTAAAGGCTTATTTTAAAGACCTGTTTCCTGGCTTTGGTAGTCAGGACTGCAGAAACCAGGAAATATGCCTTTGGATATCACAAATTAGAAAGAAAATGAATCTGATTTATTTCCTTTCTTAAAAGCCTTTAGACTCCAGGAGGAAAGTATTTAATGTTTTATATATGTAATCAGAAACAAATGTCACCATGGGAACCCAAGAGCATTCCCTGATGGCCCTCATTGCTTTCCTCTAATGCCATTCTGTTCTGAAAATTTTGCTTTGGCTCTTAGTAGCGTTTCTTATGAAAAAAAAAAAAAGACTTTATATATTTTAAGAAAACTTTATGATTATGTGTAGTGGTACAGAGAATATCAGCTTTTACTACCAGCTCTGTGGAGCTTAAGGCACATTTTGAAGTTCACCCTATTTTGGCATTTATCTCTTAACTTGGTAAGTCAAGCAGCTATGCACGCTTCACTCAGGTTACAGAGTGAACAGAAACTCCTTGTATACATGAGGACTCAGAAAGCACAGGTTGTGTATATGGCCAGGAAAAAGAATAATACTGTTTAACTTTGTTCAACTTAGGGAACAAGTCTTATTAAAGTGCTTTAGAATATATGTCTGACCTTTTGAAGAGTCCCGCTTCATGATTCTTTGAGAAGTGTATTCTTTCAGTTATTTCACAGATATTTATTGAACAGCTCTAGGCATTAGACTCAGGTCTAGGTTCCTCCATTTATTGAACACCTCTTAGGCATTAGACTCAGGTCTAGGTTCCTCCATTTATTGAACACCTCTTAGGCATTAGACTCAGGTCTAGGTTCCTCCTCTCATGAAGGTTCCATTTTATTTCTTTTGAATTCTATTCTGCTTTTCCTGGTAAACACCAAGAATTTTCAGCAAAAGTTGGGCAGAATTCTCTGATTCCTGCCTAGAACTGATGTCAGAACCTTCTTTTTCAGTAGCTATCCTTTATTTAGTGCATGAGTTTCCTCTTTGAACTGTTATTCATTTGTTTATAAAGACTTTGGTCTTTCTTAAAGATTTAGAGGCTCATCTCTTTTCCAAAAACCCAGGAGTAGCATTTTATACAAAAGACATTATTCAGATTGCATTCACATATCACATACTTTCAAGTGCATCTTATTGGGGGGGGGACCTTTTTACTCTGTTGCATAATATGAAAATAAATACATAAAGCTATTACTGCCAGTTTCCCATGAGAAATATAAAATTTTTTTATCACCTAGGCAACTATAACCTGTTGGTCTCAAATTGTAATATAGTTTAGTTGTGATTTTATTGATGTATTTACCTTGTGTTTTCCTAGGGATTAGTAAGTGGCAAAAACCAGATTCTTTTCTCAGGAGTGGCCTGTGTAGTGCAAATGTGTCTTGTGCAGTTGCTGTGGGAACAAGGACTTTGAATCTCTCACTTTCACACCTTTAATATCTTATTTTAAATCTTCTTCCACTCATGCGTACATCTTTCTAGAAAGAAAAAATGAATCAGAGTGATATGTACTCATTTAGTAATATAGTGTTAGAAGCAAGTGCAGTTTTTTGTAGAAACTGAGCCAAACATTTTTTCAGTTTAATTTTGACATACTATGATGTTATTATGGAGAAGGCAATGCACCCCACTCCAGTACTCTTGCCTGGGAAATCCCATGGGCAGAGGAGCCTGGTAGGCTGCAGTCCATGGGGTTGCGAAGAGTCAGACATGACTGAGCGACTTCCCCTTCTCTTTTCTCTTTCATGCACTGGAGAAGGAAATGGCAACCCACTCCAGTGTTCTTGCCTGGAGAATCCCAGGGACGGGGGAGCCTGGTGGGCTGCCATCTATGGGGTCGCACTGAGTTGGACACGACTGAAGTGACTTAGCAGCAGCAGCAGCATGATGTTATTATATGCTTCCTATACTTTAATTTTGGCCTCTCATTTTTAAAATTTGTTTTATTTCCTGTTTGGCCAAGCCTTCGGTATGGGGAATACTTTTTGAGATGTTTGGAATCTTAAAATTCCAGGAAAAACTATGGTTTCTGGATAACATGTGAGTTTAAAGGAAAAGGAACTTACTAGAGAACACTCACTTCCTTTATTTTCCCTTTATTTTAAGGAAGCTATATCAGAAATATGTGGAACCAACGGTTTCTCAGTATTCTCTAGCCATCCCAGAGAACACGGTCTGATTGGGAGAAGGAAAAATTTGCCCTTCTTCTTGGAATTAATTTCTATTCTTTCTTTTGTTAAAGAATGTCAATTGAATACATCTTACTGGCTTTGTTCCCTGGTGGGTCGGTGGTAAAGAATCTGCCTGCCAGTACAGGAGACACAGTTTCTATCCTTGGGTTGGTAAGAGCCCCTGGAATAGAAAATGACAAACCACTCTAGTATCCTTGACTGAGAAATCCCATGGACAGAGGAGCATGGCAGGCTACAGTCCATGGGGTCACAAAAGAGTTGCACACAACTTAGCGACTAAACAAAAACAATAATAACATTGGCTTTATTCAGCCATTCATGAGTCAGGCAGCATCCAAACTAGAAGACAGAAAGGAGCTTCAAAGAATTGTACAATACAACAGAGTTTTATAGACCAAAGTGAGCAGGAACAGGAAAGTTATACTGGGCATTTGCTGATTGGTTGAAAGTGAAAGTGAAGTCACTCAGTCATGTTCGAATCTTTGCGACCCCATGGACTGTAGCCTACCAGGCTCCTCAGTCCATGGAATTTTCCAGGCAAGAGTACTGGAGTGGGTTGCCATTTAATGCAGGGTTATTGCCTTACATGGAGCAAAGGGAGGTCTTGGAGCCTGGTGAGATAACTTGTGCTGGACAAGTAAGCACTGATCAGTTGACCTAGGCCTGTCTTTTCCAAGGATCAAAGCAGTTAAGTTTTGGTTTGCCAAGGTAGGGTTTAGCGTGAGTGATTCCATCTTGGGCCTAATCTGTTTACGTTAACTGTTTTACTCCCTTTTTCTGATGTGGCTTCTTTGCACCCACATGTACTATGAGTTTCCTCCTAACAATAGCAATGTAGATTAAGAATTGCGTTTTCATTAAAAAAAAAAAAAAAAGAGTTGAGAAGGCTATTCAAACTCGTTAGTAGAGAAAAAATCGAAATGTAAACAATTATAAAGTGCTACTTAATAAGTGTTAGCAGTTTTTAAAAATGTTGAATAAAGCCTAATGTGGACAATGTCTTGGGGAAATGGTTAAATCAATTACTGCTAGTTCACCACAAACTGATGGTATTCTTTTTTATGATTCTGAATATGTCCAAAAGAGGTTAAAAAAAAACTGTTTGATGTTCAAGGCAAAACTATAGTAAAAAACTGAGAGAAGCCTGCCCTTCAATAGGGACATGGCTGAGAAAACTATGGTCTGCTGCTGCTGCTGCTGCTGCTAAGTCGCTTCAGTCGTGCCTGACTCTGTGTGACCCCACAGCTGGCAGCCTACCAGGCTTCCCTGTCTCTGGGATTCTCCAGGCAAGAACACTGGAGTGGGTTGCCATTTCCTTTTCCAAAACTATGGTATACCAACAATTAAATGTATGAGACCTTATAACAGTAATGATGAAGATTTTATATCATTGTGGTAAACATATTTAATATGAAAAAGCACAGCCTGATAGTAACAAAGCCACTTAGCTATCCTATATCTCAGGAGCTGGGAAGATAAAAAGAGTAATATGGAACTTAACTCTGTTCAACTTAGGGGATAAATCTGACAGAAGTGAAATTATGTGAACATATAGGTAAAATTCATAAGAGAAATTTTTAAAATGCTTTCTGGATTTTGTGTTTCCTTGTAAAATTTATTTTAATGTTGTAATTTAAAAATAATCATTTTTATAGATCTGTTTCTGTTTTTGTAAAATTGGATGGCTGGCACGAAAAGTCTGGTTGACTTGACTTCATAGCTGAAAGTTCTATTACCTTTTGTTGAATAATTCAGTTCTTGAATGGACTTTTGGATCTTTTATTCATGCTGTTCTCAATAATTTAGAATCTTAGAGTTGGAAGGAACCTAAGAGGCAGTTTAGAACAACCTCCCACCCAGTATAGGGATCCCTTCTATAACATTCCTAACAGATGGTCATCCTCCTTCTGTTTGAAGGCTTCCAACTATGGGAAACTCATTACTTCATGATGCCACCTGTTCAATTAGTGGATCTCTCTAGTTGTTAGAAAGTTCTTTACATATACGGAATTGAATCTGTATTCTTGTCTCTGCCTACTGGTTCAGTTCTTACTTGAAATACGAGAGAATTGATTAATCTTTTTTTCCCCTCAAGACAGTCTTTTGGATATTTTTTAAAAGGCAATTTTTGTCTTCTCTTCTCTTAGCCTTTATTCTTTCAACTCTTATTTATGGATAGATGTAGAATTGGTAGATTTTGCCATTTGTTATCTGTACCTAGTTCTTATTTCTTATGTTAACAATACCTCGACTTTTAAAAAAAATATTGATTCAACTTTCTTTCACTCTCAGTCTGTGATTTCAGAGAAAGATGAATCTATTCTTGGGTCCAGGAGTGGAGAATATGAACCTCATTAAGTAATTCAGATGCATCTTACCCTTCCTACCTCCCATGGCCACAGTGACCTGGTTTAAGGATATGCACATGGCCCTAGTCAGGTCCATCATGGCCAGTGAAACTCAATTTTGGGGTTTTTGTACTGTAGAAAAAAGCAGATCTTGTCTACAGGATTGGTGTGTGATGATATGAGCTTGAAACTACAAGAGAACCACCTTATAGGGCCTGAGAATGAAGTCTGTCCTGCAGAATTCATGACTAAGAGATGAGCTTCTTAAGGCCAGCTTTTAACTACTTCAAAAGTTGAGCTATTCCTGTATCCTGTAGCTTTTTCAAATATGCTAGCCAATAAATCTATCACAATAATGCCACTTCTTCCCCATCTGTTTTTTCATACATCATCTTGGGTTGGCTTTTTGTCACTTACTGAAAAAGTTAGAATGATACAAGCTCTAAACTGGGATACAAAAGAAATGAGTAGTTCTGCTACTCTCAGACTGAAGAAATGTGGGCAGTTCGTTTAAAGTCTCTGATACAGGATTTCATCATCAGTAAAATGAGCAAGTTTAACTAGGCAATTTGAAAAACCCCTTCCTGCTTTAAAACTCTATGATTTCTATGTGACTTCGCCTCCAGGTTTAACCTGAGTGTCTTGGCTGCTGTCCTTTGCTTTTATCCCAATTGGTCAAGTTCTTGTTGAAGAGGTTAATTCTCCAAAGCAAAAGGTTAGAAGGAATTGCCTGATTTTCAATTCTGGCTCTCTCTAATTCTCAGTTATCATATTTGCAAAATACAGTTATTATTGGCACCTGTTATTAGTATTATTATATGAGTAGAGCTCACATGAGATGTGTGTGATTTTTCATTGCTTGTAAGAAACCGTAGTTATCTGTGCTCTCCAAATAACGCTGGACCTTGAGATTCCTCACATGGGAAATGAATCTGTGGTTGGCCCAAAAGGGAATGCAAAAAGCTGAAACAGAAAGAGTATGTATTTTTGGCTGGGCAAGAAATTAGACCCCGTGCTGAAAGTTTCAAATAGCTTCTGCCAACAGGGTGCTGGTAGAAGTAAAACTAGATAAGGGTAGCAGATGGGTTACATCTCACGTGCCGATTACTCTTCATGGCTGCCTGGTACACTGTGTAAGATAGCTTGTCAGAACTTTTGGGGTGGCAGGGAGATATGAGTGATGGCACAAGTGCTGTGCGTTTACCTCTCTGATCTAGGTCTGAAAGACAAACAGAGCGAGTTTCAGGAATGGGAAGTGAAGCTGACAACTGGATAGTAAATACATTTAAGGCTGAGAGAGAAAAATTAGTAGATTTAAATGAAATATTCTGTCAAGCCTGTTAGCAAACCAGTATTATGTGCATATGTCTATCTTAGCATTACCACATTATAGCAACTCCTTTATTTATGGGTTTGTCTCTCTAATTGGAATAGAAGTTTTCAGAAGGAAGACCACTATTATCCTTTGTGCATAATAGTAGTGGGTACATAATCAATGTTTGAGCTGATTCGGCTATATCTAAATTTTTATTAGATTTGGGTTGAAAGTCCTTACCCTGTAAAACTCATTCCATTTCTGTGCTTCTTTTGAAAGCTTCTGCCTTGCTTAGTTTCCTATTAAAAATACATTTGGAAAATTCTCATCTTATAGCCAGTAAACTAAGAGCAAAAAGATGTTTGCTTGGGTATACACCCTGAGTAACCATAATTCAAAGAGACACATTCAAAGAGACCTAGTGTTCATTGCAGTAATATTTACAATAGCCAGAACATGAAAGCAATCTAAGTATCCATTGACAGATGAATAGATAAAGAAGATAAGATACATATATACAATGGAGTATTACTCAGGCCTAGAAAGGAATGGAATTGGGTCATTTGTAGAGGTGTGGATTGACCTAGAGTCTGTGATTCAGAGTGAAGTAAGTCAAAAAGGGAAAAACAAGTATCATATGTTAATATATATATGTAGAAACCAGAAAAATAGCACAGATGAACCTATTTGCAGTACAGGAGTAGAGACACAGATATAGAGAAAAGAAGTGTGGTCTTGGAGAGAAGGGGAGGGTGGGATGAACAGGGAGATTAGGGTTGACATATATACACTGCTGCTGCTGCTCCTGCTGCTAAGTCGCTTCAGTCGTGTCCGACTCTGTGTGACCCCATAGATGGCAGCCCACCAGGCTCCCCCGTCCCTAGGATTCTCCAGGCAAGAACACTGGAGTGGGGTGCCATTGCCTTCTCCGATATATACACTACCATATGTAAAATAGATGGCTAGTGGGAACCTGCTGTATAGCATAGGAGCTCAGCATGGGAGCTCAATTCAGATAGGTGGGATGAGGGTGGAGTGGTCTAAGTGGAGGTCTAAGTGGAAGGGGATATGTGTATACGTATAGCTAATTCACTTCGTTGTCAGCAGAAGCTAACACAACATGGTAAAGCAATTAAACTCCAATTTAAAAAAAGAATAAAGAGCAGTAAACCCCTGATGGCTAAACCCTTTTACAGAGTTTGTGTAGGACAGAATTCAGGTAGGAAATAGAGATACGGAAGACCCTGCAGATGCAAAAATTTTATATCTTTTGTACATACTAACTTGCTCTTTTCTACCTCTTAGACACATTATACATTAAATACTAAAAAACAAAGTCAAAATTCTATGATTACATGTCTTCTCAAATATTCAAATTATAGGTAGTCCTTAAGTCATAACTTCTGAAATTATGTCAAACCTATAATTTCCATGTCATTAACTGACACTCACAGATAACACAGGTGGTGTAATGTTCAGCAGCTGGAAAAAGATTGTTTTGAGCCATTAGAGGAAGAGGGCCAGTCACTCGGTTTTGGCCACGTTGCTTTCTTTTTCTGAAAAATAGTGACAATTTATTCAGTTGAACTTTGATATAGCATTTTTATAGATATGAAGCTGTGTGCTAGAAAAATTAAAGTTCTGTTGAAATATAAGCAGTATAGGCCTCGTAAACTTAGTTGTGATTTAACTAAAGTAAAACTCATCAGGCATGTCCCTAATAGCACAATTTTGGCCTTAACAATACACTATCTAGTTTAAGTTTGTTCAGTTATCTGTGAGGTTTATTTATCAGGGAAGGTAAAAATATATAATTGATACATACTGCTAGACATATTTTTCAAATTACACCAATAAGATGTACCTAAAGATTTTTGTAGTTTTTAGCTTTCTGAGAATGTACACAGTTAACCCTGTTATAGATTTTCAGAACTGCATTACATGCAAAAGCAGGGGACCATCTATATATTTTATTTGATAGTTGCCTCTTTTCTCAAGTTGTACTTTAATATGTTTGATTTTTCTTGCTTTAACGATATCTTGCTATTTTCTATCTCTGCCTCTTAACAATCCTATCTATCCAGAACCCAACTGAGAACAAAGAACTAAGCAAAAGATCTTCTGAAAGACTGTTAAGCCTCTTGAGTGCTGTATTATAGTTCCTCTACTCAGAAAAAAGTGCTACTTGGGTCCTTACTCACAGTCTATTTATTCACAGTCTATTCACATTCTAACAATCCTGGTGCAAAAAGACACATGTATATTGTCTAAGTTTTGTATGCAAGGTGGTTGTGTATGGAATGATTTATGTGAAGGGGTGCAAAGAATATTAAGACTCTTCATATTCTCAGGTGCTTAAATAGGTCATATAAAGCATTTACACAGAATAAAGCAATGTAGAATGAGGAAAGTGTCATAAGGAATTACACATGAAGTGCTATGTAATTCAGAAGGGAGGAAGGTTACTTATTTACCTAACTTCCATACCTACAGTGTACATCTAGAATAGCAAATTTAGAAGAGGGAAGAGCTGCTTTAGGCAGGGATGTTGTCAGCCACTACTTTTACAGCTGATAATTTAACATTAAGAAATAGATTGGCAATATTCTAGAAAGCAGGCATGTGAACTTGAAATGTCCAGGAGCCACTTAGTGTAAAGCCAACTTTAAGAGGCTTTGAGGACATCACTGAATAATTCAATAATTAGTGTTGTAAAATACTACATAGATTTCTAGAATTAGAAGTTCTCTTAAAGCCCATCCAGGCTCCATATTTTATTAATGACATTTAGAAAGGGTAAGTCACTCATTTCAATCTGGTAGCGATGGGGGTGGGCTCATCCTTGGCTCCTTTTTACTTTTCTCCACTTTTTCTATCCTTCCCACTTGCCATCTCCATCTAAGCTATCAGTTTGTCTTTTTGCCTTCATTTTCCTGAAATTTGTATTCCCTTTTCCATCTCAGTTTTCACTGCCTTATATCAGACCCTCAGTATCTCTTGTCTGGAATTCTTCCATGGGTTCCTAATTCATCTTTCTCTTTCCATTTCTTATCCTTCTTAAATCTGCATACCACTTATACAGCCAGAGACATCTGGTTGAAATGAAAATCTGATGGTGACATTCACTGATTGTATTGCAGTAGCCTCCCATTCCTTGCAAGATGGGAACTTGAATTTTGAATTCCTATCCAGCCCTTCTCTGCTTCCTACCACTCCTTATACTGTATGGGGGTATATAACAGGGGAGGGGGTATTTGGCACATTGTTCCCCCTCTCTCCTCCTTCTGTCTCCAGATTCAGATTCACTTGGCTAATATTTCAGTCTTTAGGACTCAGATGTCATCTTCTCCAGGGAACCCAGGCTGAGATTGAGGAGGTCTTTCATTGTCTAGGGATGGATTTTCATTGTGTCCTATTATTGGACAGACCTATACTATAATTTGGCTACCCTGTTTTGAACATGCACTCTTTGAGAGACCTTGTTTTATTCATCTTGTATACTGAGTACCCTATTAGGTGCTCAATTTTAGGACATGTTAGATGCCCTATCATTGTGTGTTGAATGCATGCATAGGTCTTAGAAATAAAGCTATTTGAATACAAATAGGCAAGTGTTCTTCCTCTTATGCTCTGCTGCTGCTAAGTCACTTCAGTCGTGTCCAGCTCTGTGCGACCCCATAGACAGCCACCCACCAGGCTCCCCTGTCCCTGGGATTCTCCAGGCAAGAACACTGGAGTGAGTTGCCATTTCCTTCTCCAATGCATGAAAGCAAAAAGTGAAAGTGAAGTCGCTCAGTCGTGTCCAACTCTTCGCGATCCCATGGACTGCAGCCCACCAGGCTCCTCTGGCCATGGGATTTTCCAGAAAGAGTACTGGAGTGGGGTGCCATTGCCTTCTCCACCTCTTATGCTCTAAGTGTCATGGATCTGGCTGTGAATCAGGGTCACCTGGGAAGGTTTTTTAAAAGCACAGATTTCTAGGCTTCACTCCTGCCCTAGTAAATCATATTTTTATAAGGTTTCTCAGGTGATTCTTATGAATCAACCTAGAATCTGACCTCAGGCTGGAGTTTGTAAAT
The DNA here is from genome assembly GCF_032405125.1 of Capricornis sumatraensis. NCBI lineage: Eukaryota > Metazoa > Chordata > Mammalia > Artiodactyla > Bovidae > Capricornis > Capricornis sumatraensis. The sequence goes on from NC_091075.1 coordinate 16,142,697, forward strand.
CATTATACAGTGTTTCTTATCATAAGCCTTTAATACTAATTAAGAAAGCGAAGTAATAGATAATCATTTAAAATAAAATAATAGATTTTAGAAAGATTTGCATTTGAGAAGGCTAAATTTGTTTACAGTGTGTCGGTTAAAGGATAACCATCCAGCTCTCCAAAAATCTCTGCATGCCATAATTCATTCACTAGTGATTCTGAAGAGAAATGGTTTAAATTTTTGTTTACATTACTCAAAGTATTTTTTCCAACTCCCTTAAAATGGATTTTATTTACCATATGAGTTTTCTTTATGTGACCACTTAATACGTTTTGCTCCTTTTTCCAAGTATAATTAGGAAAACACAATTTCTCCATGTTTCAAGCCTGCATTTTTAATCACATGTATCTTTTCAGCTTTTGCTGTTTAAAACTCTTGCTACTTCATTCATCTGCTCTGTGGGTTGATTGAGTCTCTGCAAGAGAAGCGGGTCCTGCTTTCATCTTGCATCGCATGGAGCCTGTTGCTTTCTGTGGGTTGTCAGGGTGCTGTTGAGGAGAGGAACTGATGTGGGTGGGAATTTGGCTGACTCTAAGGTTTTCCATTTGCACCGTGTGCTCCTCATGCTTGAGCTGGAAGCTGGTCTCCTCGGGTAGGCCTGAGAGGAGCCGAAAGACAGCCACTGTGTGGGTGGTTTCGAAGAAACCTCAGTTTTTTTCGGTACGCAATTCGTTTAAAGTTTCTGGGAGTAGTGCTAAAACAACCTTCAAGTTTTGCCTTTGATTTAGTAAAATTTTGGGTCTGTGTTAAAGATTGCCTTTGGTTTTGGACCTATGTTTTGATGTATTTTACAAGACAGTTTATCTACAGCTTTGGTGTTCCACTCACATATTTATTATTTTTAGTTTTAATTATGTTATTTGGTACAAATCTAATGATCTACCAATGAAAGTGTATACTGTTCTCGTCCTAATTGTAGGGGTAGGGAGTGAATTGATTATAATTTTTGTTTGTGTTATGATTTACATGGACTTAAGTTACATTCTAGGTGTAAGGTTTGGAACTCTTAAGTTTTTTCTAAAATATTCCTTGAAATTTAAAACTTTTGGGTCACCAAGAGTATAAGCTTATTTAATATTATCTTCTGATATTTTTCTTGTTTTGCTAGCTAGCAACACATGCTTGTTTAAGAGATCCTCCTCGTCACGTGCTAAAAATCCAATAGGGACTATATAACATTTACACAAGTAAGAATAAGAGAGAAAGTGCTAAAGCAATTTAATGGAACATCTCTAGGGTCTTCAAAGATTTCTATTCTGAAGTAATTTTTGTTCTGCCTTATTATAGACCTAAACTGGCAGATTCATGTAAGGAGAGGAGGACAATTATGGTTAGAAATCATATGATTAACTGGTTACAGTATCAGTTCAGTTCAGTTCAATTCAGTCGCTCAGTCATGTCTGACTCTTTGCAACTCCATGAATCGCAGCACACCAGGCCTCCCTGTCCATCACCAACTCCTGGAGTTCACTCAGACTCATGTCCATCGAGTCAGTGATGCCATCCAGCCATCTCATCTTCTGTCGTCCCCTTCTCCTCCTGCCCCCAGTCCCTCCCAGCATCAGAGTCTTTTCCAATGAGTCAACTCTTCGCATCAGGTGGCCAAAGTACTGGAGTTTCAGCTTCAGCATCATTCCCTCCAAAGAAATCCCAGGGCTGATCTCCTTCAGAATGGACTGGTTGGATCTCCTTGCAGTCCAAGGGACTCTCAAGAGTCTTCTCCAACATCACAGTTCAAAAGCATCAATTCTTTGGCACTCAGCCTTCTTCACAGTCCAACTCTCACATCCATACATGACCACTGGAAAAACCATAGCCATTTCTAGAGGGACCTATGTTGGCAAAGTAATGTCTCTGCTTTTGAATATGCTATCTAGGTTGGTCATAACTTTTCTTCCAAGGAGTAAGCGTCTTTTAATTTCATGGCTGCAGTCACCATCTGCAGTGATTCTGGAGCCCCCCAAAATAAAGTCAGCCACTGTTTCCACTGTTTCCCCATCTATTTCCCATGAAGTGATGGAACCAGATGCCATGATCTTCGTTTTAGCCCTGAGCATACAAAATGGCACATTACTCAGCAATTATTATTTAAGTATTGTTGAAGTGGTTCATTTTTGGTTATTTAATGAAATGTCCTTTACTAAATTTTACTTGACTTTTCTGTATATCTCCAGGAAAATCTGCATTATATTCTTGCATATTAGACTTCAAGGTTAAAACGTTAAACCTGTAATTGGTTAGGTTTAAAAATCCATAAAGGCCTATGACTTTCTCCAAGGTAGTACATATTTAGGTAATATAGGTGGTGTCTTTTAAAGTGATAGTAATAGTAGTCATATGCTGTGCTAATGTATCTTCCTAATGCTGAAAAAATGGACATTTACACATACATATATATGGGCTTCCCTAATGGCTCAGATAGTAAAGAATCTGCCTGAAGTGCAAGAGACCTGGGTTTGATCCCTGGGTCAGGAAGGGCTACCAACTCCAATATTTGTGCCTGGAGAATTCCATAGACAGAGGAAACTGGTGGCCCATAGTCCATGGGGTCGCAAAGAGTTGAACACAACTGAGCAACTAACACTTCACTTTTCATATATGTTTTATACATGCATATTTTAGTTTTTTAAGACTAAAAAGTCTTGATAGAAGTTGGTTTTAAATACCATATGTAGAAATATAGTGTATGGTTTTGGGGTTGTCATTTAAAAAGTTATTTTAGGTAGAATAATATTCCTCACAATTGTAGCTATTTCATATTCAAGGACGTAGTCTATTATGAACTATTTCCTAGATTATTGGTCTCAGTAGGTGATATTTTTAACATGTGCTAACAAAAATCACTGTGGATAGTGACTGCAACCATGAACTTAAAAGATGCTTGCTCCTTGGAAGAAGAGCTGTGACAAACCTAGCTGCTGCTGCTGCTAAGTCTCTTCAGTCGTGTCAGACTCTGTGCGACCCCATAGACGGCAGCCCACCAGGCTCTGCCGTCCCTGGGATTCTTCAGGCAAGAACACTGGAGTGGGTTGTCATTTCCTTCTCCAATGCATGAAAGCGAAAAGTGAAAGTGAAGTCGCTCAGTCGTGTCCGACTCTTAGTGACCCCATGGTCTGCAGTGCACCAGGCTCCTCCGTCTGTGGGATTTTCCAGGCAAGAGTACTGGAGTGGGGTGCCATTGCCTTCTCCAGTGACAAACCTAGACAGTGTATTAAAAAGCAGAGATATTGCTTTGCCTGACAAATGTCCATATAGTCAAAGCTATGGTTATTCCATGGCTTTGGATGTGAGAGTTGGACCAAAAGAAGACTGAGCACCAAAGGATTGATGCTTTCAAATTTTGGTGTTGGAGAAGACTTGAAGAGTCCCTTGGACTGCCAGGAGATCCAACCAGTCCATGCTGAAGGAAATCAACCCTGAATATTCATTGGAAGGACTGATGTTGAAGCTGAATCTCCAATACTTTGGCCACCTGATGCAAAGAGCTGACTCATTGGAAAAGACCTGGTGGTGGGAAAGATTGAAGGCAGGAGGGGAAGGGGACGACAGATGATGAGATGGTTGGATGGCTTCACCCACTCAGTGGACATGGGTTTGAGTAAACTCCGGGAGGCTGTGGAGGACAGAGGAGCCTGGTGTGCTACAGTCCATGGGGTAGCAGAGTCTGAAATGACTTAAGGACTGAACAACAACAATAACAAATGTTGAATATACTTCTCCCCCTATCTAAACCAATAGCATGACTATTATTACTTACTGTAATAATAAGCAATTAAGTGATTGGCCAAGGGATATCTCTTATAAAGACAGGAAATATGGTGTTTTTATGTATGTCAGGGCTACAAGTAGAATGACAGAAAAGTTCAAAGCTGGGACATTACTTGGTGAATTTTTTAGTTTTAGCTTTAGTTTAGAAGAACCAGTGCCCTGCAGACAAACTTGGTTTTAATTTTGATTCTGTCATTCACTAGCAATGTAACATCAGTCAGTTTTCTAAGTTCTGTTTTCTTTGTTTGTAGAGTAGGTGTAAGGTACCTACCTCATGTGTGATAATTATGTGAGAAGATACATGATGCGCTTAACATAGTGCTTGGCACATAGTAAACACTCTATAAATGTTAGTTAATATGGTAATAAATAATATATAAGACCTTTTAGCAATTTATACTTTAAAATTACAGACTGATTATTTATATGGTAGATTGTAAGTCTGATTGTAAGCTGTTAGCTACTTTCAATCAAGTTTATTTGCATTTTACAAATACACTGTGATTGTAAATTTTTTTTTTTCTAACCAGAAGGCTTAAAAATCTTTTTGCTTAGAAACATTTCTGGTAAAAATCTCACTTTAAAATTGGGCTTATACAATGGTAGAGCCACGCTTAAAAGCTAATATATTCCATCTGCTAATTTACTAATGAGGAGGGTGAGTCCTATAGCATTTAACTGACTTATTATAGTTAAAATATAAAAGAAAGAAAAATCTATAAATTTGGTCATTGTCTTTTACGGTGATAGATATTAGCCCCTTATAGAAAGAGAAGAAATGGGATGATCATCTGGATAATAAAGGTCTGATACATTTTTAAAGTAAACTCTACAAATATTAAGTGATAACATTTTCTTTTTATAGATCATGGTTCTGTTGTCTTGGTACAATTGTCGGTGCCCCTTTCACCCTCAAAAGTGTCTCCGTTTGGACAACATACCATGTGTTCTTCCAGTTTAGTTGTGTTTATACAGGCCAAGCGGCGAAGGCAATGGCAGCCCACTCCAGCCCTCTTGCCTGGAAAATCCCATGGACAGAGGAGCCTGGTGGGCTGCAGTCCATGAGGTCGCTAAGAGTTGGACGCGACTGAGCGACTTCACTTTGACTTTTCACCTTCATGCATTGGAGAAGGAAATGGCAACCCACTCCAGTGTTCTTGCCTGGAGAATCCCAGGGACGGCAGAGCCTGGTGGGCTGCCATCTATGGGATGATACAGAGTCGGACATGACTGAAGCGACTTAGCAGCAGCAGCAGCAGCAGCATACAGGCCAAGAGTAGCAACCATCTGGTAATTTGTGGACTGGGTAGATCCCAGAATAAACTGTTTTTTCCCCTTGATCTAAAATTGGGAAATAGTTGAAATGACTGGACAATTACTCAATACTTTCTTCATCTTCTGAGTGTAGCCCTCTAGAAGAAAAGTTATTAATCAATAGCTTGACAGGAATGGAAGGATCTGTTAACAGCTGGAATTATATACGAAACGGTGTGTGTATGAATGTGTACATTTTTCTGAGAAGTGTGTCCATATTTTCTGTCAGAGTCTCAAAGTATAACACTTCAAAAGACTAACAAACATTGCTTCACCTTATGTTCTATTCCTATTGGTCATTGCTTCCCTGCTTCACTTTTTAAATACCAAATCTGTGATAGACAAGAGGAAATTAATTTCTAATAGTGCTTTTATAATTAAAATACTTCTATAACTTGAAAACTCTTTAGTGAACATTTTTAAACCAAGCTGAATGAAATGGCAGAAATCACTTGAAAGTGAGGAACTAATTGGAGAGCCTGTTTACAGGGAAGGAGGAAGATGACACTAAACAGTGGGTTTCTGAACTTGATTTGGACCAGGTAATGGAATTCTTGCCAATTTTTAACCCAAGGAAATGGCCATTCAAAACGGCTTAACTGAATGATCTCACAAGTGAATTTAATTCAGCGAACTGTATTGAGGACACATTTTATGAAATCATTGTACAGGAAGCTGTTCAAGGAATTTAAGTATCACTTCTACCATTTTAGAAGAATTTGGAGAGCTTTAAATTGGGAAACGACTAGTTTTTTATTCAGTGTGACTCAGCAGTATTCTGCCACAACACTTGAGGAAAAATAATTTTTGACAGGGGAGACAAACATTTAACTAACTCATATAACATACAGCAGAATAAAATAAGTGTCAAATGGAGTCATGAGGAACATGCTGAGGGGCCCCAGAGGACAGATGGGGTTGATTGTGAATTCAGCAGTCCTGGAGGGCTTCACACGCAGGCAGTGATTCTTGTGGAGAGCAGGTGGGTGGACATAACAGATTCACAGAACTTGATTTGCTGTGATTTTTCTTTCTTATTGCTTATCCTCTTTTCCTGCTCTTAATGAAATTGTTTCTTTTTTAATTAGCTCTTATACTTTTTCTTTTGAAGTGGGAAAGGAAGAAGTAATGATTTCTGAAGATGACTAATAGAAGAGAACATGCTTCAGAGTGCAAGCAGTCTGCTCCCTAGGATAAAGAGTCTAAATATATACTTAAATCCAAATATAGATAGATGAGTATCTGTTGTGTTTCAAGGGAACACACTGACCAGCTGAAGAAGGTTTGCTTTATTCTCTGTTCTTTTTTTTTTTTTAAAGTGCTGTCAGTTTTTGAAATGATAACTATTAGAAAAAAGACAGTACAATTGCTCAGTTTTAAATAACTGCCTAACTTGGGATCAGAGTCCCAGGAGAAGGTTGGCAAAAATAGCTCATGCTTTTCTTTAGCTGTCTTAATTTTAACTCTACACAGAGGAAAATGGAATCTATGTAAAATATGAACAAATATGTATAGAATTAGAAGGCCTATGTTGCTACGTGGGTAAAAATTCCTTCAAAGAATACTTAAACATCCAAACATAATAACACATACACACAGGGTTAGAATTATATATTTTAGCCTAGTAATAAAGACATAGGCTCCATCAAGAGAAAATGAAAATCATAATGTATATTTCTATCCATATTTAATATAATTTTTTTTGGTCAGGATATAATCCTTATTACTGTTTTACTCATTGAAAATTTGATTCTAAAGCTAATTTTCTAGGGCATGCAAGCGGTCATCTACCCCAACTTCCTCACTTCACAGTTGAATTTTCCACAGTTTATTGTGATTCACATAGTCAAAGGCTTTGACATAGTCAATAAAGCAGAAATAGATGTTTTTCTGGAACTCTCTTGTTTTTCCATGATCCAGCGGATGTTGGCAATTTGATCTCTGGTTCCTCTGCCTTTTCTAAAACCAGCTTGAACATCAGGAAGTTCACGGTTCACATATTGTTGAAGCCTGGCTTGGAGAATTTTGAGCATTACTTACTAGCATGTGAGATGAGTGCAATTGTTCGGTAGTTTGAGCATTCTTTGGCATTGACTTTCTTTGGGATTGGAATGAAAACTGACCTTTTCCAGTCCTGTGGCCACTGCTGAGTTTTCCAAATTTGCTGGCATATTGAGTGCAGCATTTTCACAGCATCATCTTTTAGGATTTGAAATAGCTCAACTGGAATTCCATCACCTCCACGTAGCTTTGTTCATAGTGATACTTCCTAAGGCCCACTTGACTTCACATTCGAGGATGTCTGGCTCTAGGTGAGTGATCACACCATCGTGGTGATCTGGTGGTCTTTATTGTACAGTTCTTCCATGTATTCTTGCCACCTTTTCTTAATATCTTCTGCTTCTGTTTGGTCCATACCATTTCTGTCCTTTATTAAGCCCATCTTTGCATGGCATGTTCCCTTGGTATCACTAATTTTCTTGAAGAGATTTCTAGTCTTTCCCATTCTATTGTTTTCCTCTATTTCTTTGTATTGACCACTGAGGAAGGCTTTCTTATCTCTCCTTGCTATTCTTTGGAACTCTGCATTCAGATGCTTATATCTTTCCTTTTTTCCTTTACCTTTCACTTCTCTTCTTTTCTCAGCTATTTGTAAGGCCTCCTCAGACAGCCATTTTGCCTTTTGGCATTTCTGTTTCTTGGGGATGGTCTTGATCCCTGCCTCCTGTACAGTGTCACAAACCTCCATTCATAGTTCTTCAGGCACTCTGTCTATCAGATCTAATATCTTGAATCTATGTGTCACTTCCAGTGTATAATCATGAGGGATTTGATTTGATACCTGAATAGTCTAATGGTTTTCCTTACTTTCTTCAATTTAAGTCTGAATTTTATAATAAGGAGTTCATGATCTGAGCCACAGTCATCTCCCGGTCTTGTTTTTGCTGACTGTATAGAGCTTCTCCATCTCTGCAGCCATCTTTGGCTGCAAAGAATATAATCAGTCTGATTTTGGTGTGACCATCTGGTGATGTCCATGTGTAGAGTCTTCTCTTATGTTGTTGGAAGAGAGTGTTTGTTGTGTCCAGTGCATGTTCTTGGCAAAACCCTGTTAGCCTTTACCCTGCTTCATTCTGCACTCCAAGGCCAAATTTGCCTGTTACTTCAGGTATCTCTTGACTTCCTACTTTTGCATTCCAGTCCCCTATAATGAAAAGGACATCTTTTTTGGGTGTTAGTTCTAGAAGGTCTTGTAGGTCTTCATAGAACCATTCAACTTCAGCTTCTTCAGCATTACTGGTCGGGTCATAGACTTGGATTGTGTGATGTTGAATGGTTTGCCTTGGAAACAAGCAGAGATCATTTTGTCGCTTTTGAGATTGCACCCAAGTACTGCATTTCAGACTGTTTGTTCACTCTGATGGCTACTCCATTTCTTCCATGGGATTCTTGCCCACAGTAGTAGATATAATGGTCACCTGAGTTAAATTCACCCATTCCAGTCCATTTTAGTTCACTGATTCCTGAAATGTTGCTCACTCTTACCATCTCCTGTTTGACCACTTACAATTTACTTTTTCATGGACCTAACATTCCAGGTTCCTGTGCAATATTGTTCTTTACAGCATTGGACTTCACTTCCATCACCAGTCACATCCACAGCTGGGTGTCGTTTTGGCTTTTGCCCTGTCTCTTCATTCTTTCTGGTATTATGGTGCTAACCTCATCATTATCTAGTTCTAGGACATTTTCATCTTTTCTTGACAAAGCCCCATATCCATTAGCAGTCATTCCCCATTCTCTTCCCCCTCCTCCAGCCCCTGACAACCACTAACCTAATCTCTGGCTCTATGTATTTTCCTATTCTGAACATTTGATATAAATGGAATCATATGTAGCTGTTTGTGGGTGGCTTACTTAGAATAGATTTCAAGGTTTATTCACGTGGTAGCATGTATTAACATCAACACTTCTTTTCTCTTAATGGTAGCTTTTAGCATTCTGTTGCATGGATATAGCATATTTTGTTTAGCCATTCAGCATTTAATGGGCATTTGAGTTGTTTCCAATTTTTGGCTACTGCGAATGCAACAGTATTCATGCAAAAGTTTTTGTTGTGTATACGTTTTTGATTTTTTGGTTGTATATGCTGAAATTTTGTTGTGTATCCTGTTGTGTATGAGTGAAATTAAGGATCATATGGTAACTCTATGTTAACATTTTGAGAAACTATCAAACTGTCTTCCAAATGGTACAGCCTATCATCTGTACCATTTTGCATTCCCACCAGTGAGGGTTCCAATTTCTCCATATCTTTCCCAACTTTTTATTAGTGTCTTTTTGATGATAGCCATCCTAGTATATATGAGGTGAATAGATCACTGGGATTTTGATATGAATTTCACTAATGACTAATGATATTGAGCTTCTTTTCATGTGCTTATTGGCTATCTGTTTATCTTCTTTGGGAAAATATCTGTTCCTTTTTTTGGCCTATTTTTAATATTGGTTCATTATTTTTTTAATTGTTGATTTGTAAAAGTTCTTTATATATTCTGGATACAAATGCTTCATCAGATATATGATCTTCAAATATTTTCTCCTATTTTGTGGGCTGTCTCTTACTTCTTTGATGATGTCCTTTGAAGCACAAAGGCTTTAAATTTTGATAAAATCCAATTTATTTTTTATTTCATTGGTTGTGCTTTTGATGTCATGTCTATGTAACCATTGCCTTATCCAAAGTCATGAGGACTTACTCTCCTCTTTTAGGAGCTTTATGTTTTGGTTCTTACATTTAGATCTATGATCCATTTAGAGTAAATTTTTGTATGTGTATGAGGTAGGATCCTTATATCCAAATTCATTCTTTTGCAGGTGGATATTCAGTTGTCTCAGCATCATATGTTGAAAAGACATTCTTTCACCATTGAGTTATCTTGGCACCAGTGTCAAAAGTCAATTTACTGGGAACTTAATAGTTTATTTCTGGGCTGTCAATTCTTTTTCATTGATATATATGTCTATCCTTCTGCTAGTGCTGCATTGTCTTTATTACTGTAACTTTGTAGCAAGTCTTGAAATCAGAGAGTGTGAGTCCTCTAACTGTGCTCATTTTCAAGATTGTTTTGACTATTCCAAGGCCTTCACACTTCCATATGAATTTTAGGATAATCTTGCTAATTTCTGCAACAATAACAACAGCAAAAAAGATGGTTAAGAATTCTCAGTTATTTACTGAGGAATATATTGTTATAGAGCTTCCCAGGTGGCGCTAGTGGTAAAGAACCCACCTGCCAATGCAGGAGCTGCAAGAGAGACTGGTTCGATCCCTGAGTTGGGAAGATCCCCTGGAGAAGCTAATGGTAACCCACTCCAGTATTCTTGCCTGGAGAGTTCCATGGACAGAGGAGCCTGGCGAACTACAGTCCAAAGTGTCACAAAGAGTTGGACATGAGTGAAGTGACTTAGCTTGCATGCATATATTGTTATAGAAACTAGGCAATGAAGAGACTACAAAAATGAAATCTAGCCATTAATCTTAAAAGACCAACATTCTTGGGGCTTTGTTAGTGGTCCAGTGGTTAAGAATCCACCTTGCAATGCAGGGGACACAGGTTCAACCCCTGGTCGGGGAACTAAGATCCAACACGCTGCAGAACAACTAAGCCTGAGCACAGTAACTAGAGAGTCTGTGAGCCATGGTGTAAGATCCTGCATGTGCCATGAAGCCAAATAAATATTTCTTTAAAAAGAACCAAAATTCTAGGAATAATACAAATACATCAGTTATCAACTTACTGCCTCTCAGCTCTAAATTTGTTCTTCACTATATGTCTCTGTGAATGGATAGAATTATTTTTAAGCGCCTCCTCTTTACTGTGAGCATGAGGCTGTGCTTTCTTAGGAGAGGCTGTTGGAGGACGTCTCCTGCTCTTTCCCCTTTTCCAGCTGCTGCATAATGAGTAGCTAGAGTGGGTATAAGGTATCTAGTGGAGCTCTGCTTTAGCCACATGCCCAGAATGTGAGGTCACTAGGTGACCTTGTAGCCTCAGCCTCACATGGCAATAAGCTTCCCACAGCACTGCCAGCTTTGATAGAGAAGCTAGTTTTTCACAGGTTTCCTGCCCATAGCATGAGAGCCCTCATTCCCTATACAGTCCCACATATGGATTGCTGGAAGCCTGGAAGCTTTCACTGAGCTATTACTTCCTTCTCCAGCTCCAGTGGCCTGCCTGTTCCCAGGGCTCCCATCCCCAGTGCACACTAATTTCTCTGGCTGCTGATTATCCTTGGTTCACACTGTACAAGGATGCCTCCTTCTCTCTCAGTGACCTCTCAGCTCTGGCTAAAGCAAATCAGTGAACTTTTCTGCTATCCAGTGGCCTAAACTGTCCCTTTTCTTTAGTGAGGTCTGAAGCTTGGGTAGGATAATCCCTTCCAACTTTGTTCTTCCATTGCTACTGTACCTTGTATAAGAAAACCTATACAGTTTTCTCATACTTCTTCCCATCCTTGGAAGGAAAGCTATGACAAACATAGACAGCGTATTAAAAAGCAGAAATGTTACCTTGCTGACAAAGGTCCATGTAGTCAAAGCTATGGTTTTTCCAGTAGTCATGTATGGGTGTGAGAGTTGGACCATAAAGAAGGCTGAGTGCTGAAGAATTCATGCTATCAAACTGTGGTGCTGGAGAAGACTCTTGAGAGTCCCTTAGGCAGCAAGGAGATCAATCCAATCAATCCGAAAGGAAATCAACCCTGAATATTCATTGGAAGGACTGATGCTGAAGCTGAAGCTCCAATACTTTGGTCACCTGATGTGAAGAGCCAACTCAATGGAAAAGACTCTGATGCTGGGAAAGATTGGGGCAGGAGGAGAAGGGGGCAACAGAGGATGAGATGGCTAGATGGTATTATCAACTCAAGGAACAGGAATTGAGCAAATTCTGGGAGATAGCAGATGACAGGGAAGCCTGGTCTGCTGAAGGCCATGGGGTCGCAGAGTCGGACATGACTTAAGCACTGAACAGCTACAACAATATACTTATTTATCAGAATTTAATCATTCTTTATATTACATGTCCTCTATTTAACCCATTGTGACTGGGCCCACACCAATACAACAATTATCCTTTGCAAGTCAGAATAAAGTAAGAGATCTGAACATGCAGTAAGGATTTGTAGCTCTGTTGATGAATCAGGAAAGGTTTCATGAGGGAGTGCAATTTGAGATGAGTTCTGAAGGGTGGATAAGGTTTTCCTTGAATTTGCCATTTAGGTAGCTTGTATTTTAAGGTGGCCGCCTCAGATCACCATTTAAAGGGTAAAGACACCTAGAGTTTTGATTTGTACTATTTGTCCCAAACATGCGGTTCTTTACTCCTGACAAGTTCCCCAGGTTTTATTGCTGGTCTGTTTTTGGAGTTGCTAATGAAGGTGTCAGAGATATGCAGAAGAGATACCTGTGCTTGAGTGGGTAGCCCATTTCCCCCCAGGAAGTTTTTAAATGGCTGCATCACAGTAGAATTACTTAACCAAATGTTTAAAAGAAGGGCTTTGGTGGAATGTTTAAAAATGAGCACCCACAGCCATATGGACCAATTAGTTTCTTCTCTAAAATTTTGTTGCATCAATATGGCCTGTGTTTTGGAGGGAACTTTTCCTTGAAGTAGTCATTACACCATTTTACTTTCTATAGGAATGCCAAGTACACGTCAGTTTTCATTTCCTTTTTTGCTTGCCAAAGCCTTTTAATTTCGTTCATCTTTTCACAAATATCTAATAAATAATTATGATTTGCAGAGCTATTCAAAGCATGGCCTCTGCATCTGTAGATTTGGCATCAGTTGGGAGCTTATTAGAAAAACAAATTCTGGGGGCCCACATTGAATCAGAGTCTCTGAGGGTTGGGGTCCTGAATGTAACTCTCTTGATAGCTCTGTCGATGATTCTTACACATACTAAAGTTTGAGAAGCACTAATTAAATTTTTACTGATTACAATTCACTTGAGACACAGTCTAGAATTTAAAAAGCATCTGGAATCTTAAGTCATTTGATCAAATTGGGTGTGTGTCTCCAACATCTCCGATAGCTTGGCATCTAACTTTGGCTTAAAATATTTTTATCGATGGGTGTTTACTACCACACAAGGTAACAATATTTTGGGATAATTCTAATCATTGGAAATGTCTCATATTATGCATTTAGCCCAGATTGAATTAATTGCCTCTTTTGCTCATTGTTCCTAACATTCCTCCTGAGAAGCACGAAATAAATCTGATTTCCTTTATACAGCCCAGATGTTTAGATATTTGAGATCACTGTCTGCTCTCTCCCAATAATTTTCTTCCCAAGAGAGAACAATCTTAGTCTTTTTACTTTCACACTTGATAATGCCTTTTGGATCCTTCCCTCTTCAAATGACTATATATCAACATGCTGCTTAAAATGTCACTTTCAGAATCAAATATAAAGTGCTTCATGGAGTCTGTCCAACGATGGCTATTACAAGACTGTTCTATATGCTGTGGAAAGTAAACCATTCTCCTAGGCTTTAGAAAGTTGAATACCAAGCCCAAATTTGTCACTGTGGATATGAACAGATTACTCAGTTTATGTGGATTTAGTTTTATTTAACAGTATATATTGCGATTACTATGTGGCATTTAAACCTGAGGAAATGCTAATGTTTAGAGAACAGGCATGGCTTGTGGTGCGCACTTGCTTAGTCACGTTCAACTCTTTGCAACTCCATGGACTGTAGCCCACCAGGTTCCTCTGCCCATGGAATGTTCCAGGCAAGAATACTGGAATGGGTTGCCATTTCCTTCTCCAGGGGATCTTCCTGACCCAGGGATTGAACCCATGACTCTAGCATCTCCTGCGTTGGCAGGCAGATTCTTTACCGCTGAGTCCCCTGGGAAACCCAGGCATGGCTCCTAGAGCCATTGAAAATAATTGAAATGGAGTTGTCAAAAAGGCAAGAAGGGAACCAGTAGGAACAGCTGACACAGATATCTGATTCCTTCCCTCGACACGTGTATCCCATGAGCTCAGCTTGAACAAGTTGCAGGAACCTGGGCTGGGCTCCAAGGCAGGATGTTTCTTACACGAGGGACCAGAGTTCTCTGTAGGGAATCACTGGGTAATTAGTACATGCAATGTGCCGATGGTATGCAAGGAGTAAAAATTAATAAACAGAGACTTCAATTAAAATAGAGTCAGGAGGCCAGAAGGGCAAGCTCTCATACTCTATGCTGCTGCTGCTGCTAAGTCCCTTCAAGTCATGTCCGACTCTGTGCGACCCCATAGACCACCAGGCTCCGCTGTCCCTGGGATTCTCCAGACAAGAACACTGGAATGGGTTGCCATTTCCTTCTCCAATCTCATACTCTATGAGGATAATGGAACTCAACCGGAAGGAAAACCGCTTCTCCTTGTTGCCTGGCAAGAGCTCAACCAATCAGAGACTCTCACAATTCAGCCAATGAGAAGCCCCTATACTTCGAACTCTCAACTCTTCAGTGGACTCTTGTTTTCTATAAACTTGGCAACTTTCTTTACCTCTCTTTAAAAGAGTTCTCCTCTCTTTGTTGTGGTGGCTCACTATGGTTATAGACCCCAAATTTCAAATCCTTGTTGATTCCAATTAAACGCCATGATTCCAATTAAACGCTGGAGAAATAACTGGTAATCTGTGTTAGTTAAACATTTTGGTGGTCCACATGGGGATCCAGAGAAGGCCCCTGTTGACTTCCAGGCTGGTAAGCAAACAGGTATAGTACTTACGTTGAGCACATTTATGCACAAAGCTTTTGTCAAAGACCTCAGCGTTTTGGAGTAAGCCTTTCTCCTGTTTTTCAGCCTCTTTCCTCTTTGTGTTTTGAAGCTCTTCAGATTTTATTTCGAATCTATTTTCAGGTGTCACCGATTCTGATTAAGGCCTTCTTCTGTATACAAGTACTCATTTGGTAGCAGTTCCAACTGGAACTGTTAGCCTTCAGCTTGATTCCTTTTGAAACAGGAGTTATCCATTCTGAAATTGGCTGGCCTTTGGCCTGTTCCTTGTGGAACATGGGCTATTTCATTCGAACTGTGTTGATACAACCTTCAGCCTGATTTCTTTTGCAGTAGGGGCTGTTCTCCTGGATCTGTGGTTGTTTAGCCTGTGTCCTCACTCCCTTGGGAATGGCTATTTGATTAGAACTGTGCTGTGCAGCCTTTAACTTGGCTTTTTTGGGACCAGACGGTTCCCTTGGGACTGACTGGTATTAGGCCTGCAGGCTATTTGAACTGTTTGATCTGTTTAGACTGTCAGAAAATTCTTTAACTTTAGAGAAAAACTTCTGAGAAATGAGATTCCAGTTATCTAAATGTTCTGAGGGTACCATCCCCAGGGACCCTGGCCAATTTTATGTTTAAAAACCATGACCCTTCCTCACATGCGTTTGGTTAGGACTGAGCTAACCATGAAATTAAAAGACGCTTACTTCTTGGAAGAAAAGTTATGACTAATCTAGATAGCATATTCAAAAGCAGAGACATTACTTTGCCAACAAAGGTCTGTCTAGTCAAGCCTATGGTTTTTCCAGTGGTCATGTATGGATGTGAGAGCTGGACTGTGAAGAAGGCTGAGCGCCAAAGAATTGATGCTTTTGAACTGTGGTGTTGGAGAAGACTCTTGAGAGTCCCTTGGACTGCAAGGAAATCCAACCAGTCCATTCTAAAGGAGATCAGTCCTGGGTGTTCTTTGAAAGAAATGATGCTAAAGCTGAAACTCCAGTACTTTGGCCACCTCATGCGAAGAGTTGACTCATTGGAAAAGACCCTGATGCTGAGAGGGATTAGGGGCAGGAGGAGAAGGGGACGACCGAGGTTGAGATGGCTGGATGGCATCACTGACTCGATGAATGTGAGTCTAAGTGAACTCCGGGAGATGGTGATGGACAGGGAGGCCTGGCGTGCTGCGATTCATGGGGTCGCAAAGAATCGGACATGACTGAGCAACTGAACTGAACTTGAGGCTTCCAAATGTTATCAGGAGCCTAAAATTACCTCTCTGCAAAATAAGATTTTACAGTTAACTGTGGCAAATGATTCAAGAAAGGTAAGATGGCTTCGGAAGCCTCAAGCTGCTCTTCCCTGGCTCCTTTTCTCAGGCTCTGCCTCCAGCACTATCTTCTTCCTCTCCCTTGTTTCCTTATGTTCAGGCCCTAACTCCAGTGCCATCTTCCTCCTTCCACTCTACACCACCTACTTCCCCTCTATACCCTCGGTTTTCCTGTACTAATTCTCTTGTCAACGCCCCCCACCCCTACACCCCGCCCGCTGCCCTTTCTGTGAAACTCTCCCCACTCCTTTTCCTTTTAATTTATTAGAACCTGTCCCTTTAATAGTAAGCTTTTTGAGGATCCAGAGACTAAACACTTAATTTATTATATTCCTTGGACTAAAGCTGAACTGCAGGCCACAAAGATTTTTCTCAAAGGAATTGAAGATCCTCACAGATGTACTGAGGAATTTAACATAGTCATTCAAACTCTTCAACTTTATTTCTCTGACTTATATCAGTTAGTTCAGGTACTTGTTAATGAAGCCTAGGCCCAGCATTGCATGAAAATGACTAACTAGAAAAGCTTTGAAAGGTCTCTAGAGTCACAACCAGAAACCCAGCCTGTTAACTTTCAGTTTTATGCAATCACTAGGCAGCTTCATCTGGCAATTCCTGGACTTCTCCCAAGCCTGTTGATTGGAACAAAATTCAAGCTTGAACACAAAAATCTGACAAAACTGTCCATAATTATTATAGTAGACTTCAGAATATTTTTTAGAGAATTTCTGGTCTTCCTTCCTTCATTCCACTTGGATAGCTTTTTAACAATAACTCTGTTTATTAGTGGTCTCAACTATGGCTTTTCCCTTCTATTTAAAAAGGACTAAAATTGAAAACTAGATCCACTCCAGATTTAGTTAATCTGGCTAAAGAGCTCTGTCACAATCTAGATTAATCCCCTAAAAAGAAGACTGCTAAAATTCTTCATCTTCATCAAATGAAAGCCCCTTACCTAAAACAAGCAACAGTTAGAACTGGACACGGAACAACAGACTGGTTCCAAATAGGAAAAGGAGTATGTCAAGGCTGTGTATTATCACCCTGCTTATTTAACTTATATGCAGAGTACATCGTGAGAAACACTGGGCTGGATGAAGCACAAGCTGGAATCAAGATTGCTGGGAGAAATATCAAAAACCTCAGCTTTGCAGATGACACCACCCTTATGGCAGAAAATGAACTAAAGAGCTTCTTGATGAAATTGAAAGAGGAGAGTGAAAAAGTTGGCTTAAAGCTCAACATTCAGAAAACTATCATGGCATCTGGTCTCATCACTTCATGGCAAATAGATGGGGAAACAGTGGAAACAGTGTCAGACTTTATTTTGGGGGGCTCCAAAATCACTGCAGATGGTGATTGTAGCCATGAAATTAAAAGACGCTTACTCCTTGAAAGGAAAGTTATGACCAACCTAGACAGCATATTCAAAAGCAGAGACATTATTTTGCCAACAGTGGTCCATCTAGTCAAGGCTATGGTTTTTCCAGTAGTTGTGTATGTATGTGAGAGTTGGACTATAAAGAAAGCTGAGTGCCAAAGAATTGATGCTTTTGAACTGTGATGTTGGAGAAGACTCTTGAGAGTCCCTTGGACTGCAAGGAGATCACTCCTAGGTGTTCACTGGAAGCACCGATGTTGAAGCTGAAACTCCAATAGTTTGGCCACCTGATGCGAAGCACTGACTCACTGGAAAAGACTCTGATGTTGGGAAAGATTGAGGGCAGGAGGAGAAGGGGACAACAGAGGATGAGATGGCTGGATGGCATCACCAACTCAGTGGACATGAGTTTGGGTAAACTCCGGGAGTTGGTGATGACAGGGAGGCCTGGTGTGCTGTGGTTCATGGGGTCGCAAAGAGTCAGACACAACTGAGCGACTGAACTGAACTGAACCAAAAACAAAGTCCTTCTGGTTTCTGGTATTATTACAGTGGGCCAGGATATTAGAAAAGGGGTTGGTATAAATTTAAGTACAGCTCTTCAAGCACATTCAGCCCTTGAAGCAACGTTTTTAATGCCCTACCCGTTCTCAAGACATGCCTCAAAGAACTATTTGGGGCTCTTCCCAGTCCTCCCTCTTAATTGGCTTGCAGGAACATTTCTCCAGATTGAGGGAGACTCTTCCAGACCTAACTGACACACTGGCAACACTCTTGTTGCTCCATCCCACTACCATAAAGAGTTCCTGCCTTGGAGTACTAAAACATTTCAAATAGTGGGGCTCTCTAATGAACCTTAGAAGATTCCTGTCCCTGAGCTTATTTCCTTTAGTTAAGGCCTTTAGTTCCACCACCCCATTCATTTATTAGATAAATATCATGCTAGGATTTCTCTCTCCCAAAAGGAGGAAATGATTCTAGAATTTGAGAATAGTCATCAAAACAGTCAACCAGGGGAATTAAATGAGGCTTTAATGTCTTCTGTTTGCTCTGTCTGTGACATTTCCAAAAATGTACCTCATTTTGGAAACACTGATCAGTTTATCCCTACTGAATCACCTATCACCTTCCTTATGGGCAAAAGGTCTAACTGATGTTGGCAAAATCCACAGCATACCTCCCATCAAGATTCAAATAGGTCCCTCAGAACCTCTCTCCAGAAATAATCAATATCCTCTATGTATAGAAGCCTTTAAAGATATAAAGCCCACAATAGAAAATCGCAAGGTCAAGGCTTCATTATCCCTGGTACTAGTCCCTGGAATACTTCTGTTTTGCTGCTGAGAAAACCAAAGGGAAGTTTGGTTAGAACCTCTGAGCAATAAACATTGCTATCCCTTCACACCCTGCTTTTTCTAACCCTCACACCCCTACTAACACTCACTCCTACCAAAAGCAAATTTTTAACTGTAATTGATGTATGCAGTGCATTTTTTAGTATTCCAGTTGATAAAGTTAACCAATACTTCTTTGTGCTAACTTGGAGAAAAAAAAATTCACCCGGACAGTAATGCCTCAGGGTTTTACTGAATCCTTTTTGTTTCCCAGAAATCCTGAAGGCCAACCTGGATAATATAAAATTTCCTAGGGTTTGTACTTTATTGAAGTATGTGGCTGATTTTCTTCTTTGCTCTCCTTCTCAAGCCTTCTCACAGGAAAACATCATCCCTTTGCAGCTTTTAGTCTTAAAGGGACATAAGTTCACCAAAGGAAGATTAGTTTGCCCAAACCAGGATTTGATTGATATTTAGGGCATTTGATATCAGAACAAGGGCTATATCTAAATTGATATAGACTTCACGGTGTCTTAAGTTTTCCAAAACCCCAAACTAATTACCAATTGTGATTTTTTTGGCTACTTGGTTATTGCTGAAATTGACCAAATCTTACAGCCATAAGACTGGACAATCTGTTGGCCAAATCTTAATCTCTTATGCTAAATCTTTATTTGTTTTACTAAAGAACAACAACACTGACCCGATTTTATGGAAAGAACTGGACAACATAACCTGTCAGACTTCCAGAAAGTGGGCATAGAGGGAACATACCTTAATATAATAAATGCTCTATGTGACAGAAAGAGGAGAGTGAAAAAGTTGGCCCAAAGCTCAGTATTCAGAAAACTAAGATCATGGCATCTGGTCCCATCACTTCATGGGAAATAGATGGGGAAACAGTGGAAAGAATGGCTGACTTTATTTTTTGGGCTCCAAAATCACTGCAGATGGTGATTGCAGCCATGAAATTAAAAGACGCTTACTCCTTGGAAGGAAAATTATAACTAACCTAGACAGCATATTAAAAGGCAGAGACATTACTTTGTCAACAAAGGTCCATCTAGTCAAGGCTATGGTTTTTCCGCTGGTTATGTATGGATGTGAGAATTGGACTATAAGGAAAGCTGAGCACTGAAGAATTGATGCTTTTGAACTGTGGTGTTGGAGAAGACTCTTGAGAGTCCCTTGGACTGCAAGGAGATTCAGCCAGTTCATCCTAAAGGAAATCAGTCCTGGGTGTTCATTGGAAGGACTGATGTTGAAGCTGAAACTCCAATACTTTGGCCATCTGATGCGAAGAGCTGACTCATTTGAAAGGACCCTGATGTTGGGAAAGATTGAGGGCAGGAGGAAAAGGGGATGACAGATGATGAGATTGTTGGATGACATCACTGACTCAGTGGACATGAGTTTGGGTAAACTCTGGGAGTTGGTGATGGACAGGGAGGCCTAGCATGCTGCGGTTCATGGGGTCGCAAAGAGTTGGACATGACTGAGCGACTGAACTGAACATCAACAGTAAAAAACAAAGTATTTCCCCTAGGATTAGGAACAATAGAAGGATGTCCATGCTCATCACATAAACCTGTGATGAGAGGAAAAGGAGAGATGAACCTGAATCAACAGCAATGTGCTGTGCTCTCCATGTTTTTCCATGCTTGTTTTCATGGATATGCTGGATGCCTTTAAAGAGTAGAAGATGAGGGAAGGGTTGAAGCCCCAGGAGAAAAAATTCCAAAAGGTGATCAACAGAGTCAAATAATATAGAAAAGTTAACAAAACAAACCAGGGCAGAAAGATATTCAACTGGATAGGTTGCTTTTGTTGAAAGTAATAGAAAAGTGAATTTAAAATGGCTGGAAAAAACTTTGTCCACACAACTTCTTCAAGAATAGCTTCCTCAGGATTCTGAATCTTTCTCTGAGATTTTCTGGGCCTTTCCATTCTCCCTGTGTTTGATTTATCCTCAGCTTGACTTTTCTCATGACTACTAAAGGGCACTGATGTCACTTTCTGGGAAAGAGAGCATTTAAGTTCCTTAACCACTGATTGAAAGTTCTGACCTTTGCTTTCACTGGATTGCTTCTAGACCAGTAGCGGGGGGTGGGGAGGGAGGGGGGGGTGTTTTGTACTATAGAAAGAGAGATGGGATAATTGATCTAAAAAAAAATCTCTTTCAAATCTGATGACTAGATAGTGGGAGAAGAGTGGTTTACCATTTGAGAAAAGAAACCTCCAGGCTTCATTGTCCTCATGCCTAGTGTCCTCAGCTAAAAATAATACAGGTTTCCCATGCTATCTGACAGTAGAGAATTCCTATGAAAGCTTTTGTGAGCTGCAGTGGTGTAAAGTGAAGAAGCAATTATTTTAGGACTCATCTTACTAGTGGATGCACAAAACACATCTCGCTAAGGCACAGATGCTCGCAGGCACAGTTCAAAGCTTTGGCAGCTAGAGGCTGAGATACTGAGTGTAGTTCATTGGGATGGAGCTTGGCAGTGCCACTGTCATTTCTTAGGATGCTCACTGCCTTTGTAACAGCTCGCTGCAAAACAAACCCTGAGTGCTGTTTTCACTTTTTGTCTCTCTCTTTTTGGGGAAATTTCTTTTGGATAGCAAAAACAGGTGCTCATGTAGGTCTTTCATTAAAGTGAAGTGCCACAAAGTGAACTTTCCAAACTCAGGGCATAGTTGTGCACCTCCTTCTAGTGAAAGTTCTAGCTGGGGCTCTGGACTGGTTCATTTGCCTTTTGTGAACCAACCTCAGAAGATAAGAGGTGAAATACTCTGATTGGAGGACCAAAGTTGTGTGTTTGTAGCTGTAGGGAGATGGGAAGTGTCAGCACCCCCAAACCATATAGGGGTGGTGGTGGAAATGTTTTTAAATTAGATTGAGATGGTATTGCATAGCTCTATAAATTTACTAAAAGTCACTGTATACTAATAATGGTCAAATTTTAGAATATGTAAATTATGACTCAATTAAGCTGTTTTAAAAAGCCTGAAAATCATCTATTTCTGCTTTATTGACTATGCCAAAGCCTTTGACAATAAAGTGTGGAAAATTCTGAAAGAGATGAGAATACCAGAGCACCTGACTTGCCTCTTGAGAAACCTATATGCAGGTCAGGAAACAGCAGTTAGAACGGGACATGGAACAACAGACTGGTTCCAAATAGGAAAAGGAGTACGTCAAGGCTGTATATTGTCACCCTGCTTATTTAACTTATATGCAGAGTACATCATGAGAAACAGTCGGCTTGAAGAAGCACAAGCTGGAATCAAGATTGCCAGGAGAAATGTCAGTAACCTCAGATATGCAGATGACACCACCCTTATGACAGAAAGTGAAAAGGAACTAAGAAGCCTGTTGATGAAAGTGAAAGAGGAGAGTGAAAAAGTTGGCTTAAAGCTCAACAGTGGAAACAGTGTCAGATTTCATTTTTTTTGGCTCCAAAATCACTGCAGATGGTGATTGCAGTTGTGAAATTAAAAGACGCTTACTCCTTGGAAGAAAATTTATGACCAACCTAGATAGCATATTGAAAAGCAGAGACATTACTTTGCCAACAAAGGTCCATCTAGAAAAGGCTATGGTTTTTCCAGTGGTCATGTATGGATGTGAGAGTTAGACTATAAAGAAAGCTGAGCACAGAAGAATTGATGCTTTTGAACTGTGGTGTTGGAGAAGACTCTTGAGAGTCCCTTGGACTGCAAAGAGATCCAACCAGTCCATTCTGAAGGAGATCAGGCCTGGGATTTCTTTGGAGGGAATGATGCTAAAGCTGAAACTCCAGTACTTTGGCCACCTCATGCGAAGAGTTGATTCATTGGAAAAGACTGTGATGCTGGGAGGGATTGGGGGCAGGAGGAGAAGGGGACGACCGAGGATGAGATGGCTGGATGGCATCACTGAGTCGATGGACGTGAGTCTGAGTGAACTCCAGGAGTTGGTAATGGACAGGGAGGCCCGATGTGCTGCGATTCATGGGGTCGCAAAGAGTCGGACACGACTGAGCAACTGAACTGAACTGAACTGAAAAAGCCTGAAAATCAGAAATTCACTTATGTGTTTGTCACTAAGATATGAAAGTAATAAATTAGTATTCAAGGGATTTAACCTTTCAATTTTCAAATTCTTTCAATCTTTAATGAGGAAAGTGGGTCTAGAAACATTCAATAAGTGACCTTATCTAAAGAATAAAATATTTACCACTTTGCCGTTTAGAAACTGGCTTCCTGAATGAAAACATTTTTGAATGCTTAGTCACTCAGTCGTGTCTGACCCTGTTACATTTTGTACTGTAGCTTGCCAGGCTCCTCTGTCCATGGGATTTTCCAGGCAAGAATACTGGAATGGGTTGGTATTTTCTTCTCCAAGGGATCTTCCTGACCCAGGGATCAAACCCAAGTCTCTTGTGTCTCCTGTGTTACGGGTGGATTTTTTACCACTGAGCCACTGGGGAATGAGTTAAGTTAGAACCCAATGACTGCCTATGAAGAAATAAAGATATTAATAAGAAAACTGAGAGTTATTGCCTATGATGTGTTTGCCAAAACAGAAAAATTTTAACGATAACATGATGAAATAAAAATACATCACGTGTATCACACATACACACAGAGTAAGTAATTTATTTTCAAGGGTAATTTTATGTTTCTTTACCTCATCTTATTCTATGTGGTCCTGAGGGAGCAATGAATGAAGAATTTTACCACACAATGGCAAAAAGATCATCAATATAAACTAATCTAATATAAACTAATATAATCTAATATAAACTAATCATCAATATAAACTAATATAAACTATCTAGGAGAGATTGTTGTGAAGACGCTCAGTCATGTCCAACTCTGTGACCCCATGGACTGTAGCCCACCAGGCTCCTCCATCCATGGAATTTTCTAGGCAAGAGTAGTGGAGTGTGTTGCCATTTCTTTTAACAATATTTTCAAATATTGCACGTTAGAATTTCCTTTTGGCATTCCTCTCATTATTTCATTGCTCTGATAATCGATATGTCCTTCTCTTCATTTGAATGAAAAACCTACATCTTACTTTGGGACAAAAATATGGAAAATTTTTGGCTCTGTTCTGAAAACGTGCTGTAGCTTAACTGACAGCCATGATTTCTATGTTTCTGCTGATTCCTGGGCTGTGTAATGGGAGGCCCTCAGATGAGTTTGAAGGATAAAATTTCCACATAAGAAAATATGACTATTTTTTCCCCCTGTGAGGGTTGGTGCCAGGAAGAGAAGAGCTAAAAGCAGGAGACAGTTGCAGAAATGATCACAGGGCTTTTTAGGAACAAGAATTTAAAATTTTGATTTTCAGATGTTTATATATCTCCAGAATAAATTTCCTCTACATTCTCCCAAAGTTGACAGAGTCAGGTCTTCTCAAAAGCATGTATGCAAGTATGTACATAAATTTTTTTTTTTTTTATGGATGGTTGAAGTGATGAGACAGAGAAAAGCAGGAAAAGAAGCTGAGTTCCTTTTGTGAACCTTTTTGGATTGAAGAGTTAGCAAATGTGAAATGGTAATTCAGTAAATGCAGAACCAAAAATGATGGCAAGACCTTAAACTTCTTGGAAATTCTTAGAGATTTTAGAAAGAGTAAAACTTCTTGTTCCCCTTCACAGATGAACTGAGAACTTCCAGATGTACAAGTTGAGCTTCAAAGAGGCAGAAGAACCAGAGATCAAATTGCCAATATTTGTTAAATCATAGAAAAAGGAAGGGAGTTCTAGGAAAACATCTATTTCTGTTTCGTTGACTATGCTAAAGCTTTTGACTGTGTGGATAACAACAGATTGTGGAAAATTATTAGAGATGGGAATACCAGACTGCCTTACCTGTCTCCTGAGAAACCTATATTGTGGGTCAAGAAGCAACAGACATGGGGCAACTGACTGGTTCAAAATTGGGAAAGACGTACAACAAGGCTGTGTATTGTCATTCTGCTTATTTAACCTATATGCAGTGTCAGTTTAGTTCAGTTACTCAGTTGTGTCCAACTCTTTGTGACCCCAAGGAAGCATGCCAGGCTTCCCTGTCCATCACCAACTCCTGGAGCTTGCTGCAACTCATGTCCATTGAGTCAGTGATGTCATCCAACCATCTTATTCTCTGTCATTCCCTTCTTCTTCCTTCCTTCAATCTTTCCCAGCATCAGGGTCTTTTCTAATGAGTCAGTTCTTCACATCAGGTGGCCAAAGTATTGGTGCTTCAGCATCAGTCTTTCCAATGAATACTCACAAAACTGATTTCCTTTAGGATTGACTGGTTTGATTTCATTGCAGTCTAAGGATGAAAGAGGAGAGTGAAAAAGCTGGCTTGAAACTAAACATTAAAAAAACTATGATCATAGCATCTGGTCCCATCACTTCATGACAAATGGATGGGGAAACAATGGAAACAGTGACAGATTTCATTTTCTTGGGCTCCAAAATCACTGGATGGTGACTGCAGCTGTGAAATTAAAAGACACTTGCTCCTTGGAAGGAAAGCTATGACAAACTTAGACGGTGTAATAAAAAGCAGAGACATCACTTTGCTAACAAAGGTCTGTCTAGTCAAATCTATTGTTTTTCCAGTAGTCATGTACAGATGTGAGTTGGACCATAAAGAAGGCTAAGTGCTGAAGAATTGATGATTTTGAATTGTGGTATTTGAGAATGCTCTTGAGAGTCTGTTAGACTTCTAGGAGATCCAACCAGTCAATCATAAAGGAAATCAATCCTGAATATTCATTGGAAGGACTGATGCTGAAGCTGAAGATCCAATACTTTGGCCACCTGATGTGAAGAGCAAACTCATTGGAAAAGACCCTAATGCTGGGAAAGATTGAGGGCAAGAGGAGAAGGGGGCAACAGACGATGAGGTGGTTGGATGGCATCACTGACTCAATGGACACGAGTTTGAACAAACTCAGGGAGATAGTGAAGGACAGGAAGCCTGGCCTGATGCTGTCTGTGGGGTCACAAAAAGTCAGACATGACTTGAAATGATTAAAAGTGAAAGGCACTCAGTCGTGTCCAACTCTGTGACACCTTGGCCTGTAGCCTGCCAGACTCCTCTATCCATGGAATTCTCCAGGCAAGATTACTGGAGTGGGTAGCCATTCCCTTTTCCAGGGGCTCTTCCCAACCCAGGGATTGAACCCAGGTTTCCTGAATTGCAGGTGGATTTTTTACCATCTGAGCCACCAGGGGAAGCAACAATAACAAAACTCCTTGTTAATGGGTTAAAAAAGAAAGCATCAAAACATTTTGTTTGTATGAACACATACTATTTCTTTTGATTTCAGAGGTTAGTGAAAAGTTGTATGGTGAGGCATATATTGTGAAATACTTGGATGTACTTCTTCCTTTGGCTATCAGTTCAGTCGCTCAGTTGTGTCCGACTCCTTGCGACCCCATGAATTGCAGCACGCCAGGCCTCCCTGTCCATCACCAACTCCCAGAGTTCACTCAGGCTCATGCCGATCAAGTTAGTAATGCCATCCAGCCATCTCATCCTCGGTCGTCCCCTTCTCCTCCTGCCCCCAATGCCTCCCAGCCTTAGAGTCTTTTCCAATGAGTCAACTCTTCGCATGAGGTGGCCAAAGTACTGGAGTTCCAGCTTTAGCATCATTCCTTCCAAAGAAATCCCATGGCTGATCTCCTTCAGAATGGACTGGTTGGATCTCCTTGCAGTCCAAGGGACTCTCAAGAGTCTTTTCCAACACCACATTTCAAAAGCATCAATTCTTTGGTGCTCAGCCTTCTTCATAGTCCAACTCTCACATCCATACATGACCACTGGAAAAACCATAGCCTTGACTAGATGGATCTTAGTCGGCAAAGTAATGTCTCTGCTTTTGAATATGCTATCTAGGTTGGTCATAACTTTTCTTCCAAGGAGTAAGCGTCTTTTAATTTCATGGCTGCAGTCACCATCTGCGGTGATTTTGGAGCCCCAAAAAATAAAGTCTGACACTGTTTCCACTGTTTCCCCATCTATTTGCCACAAAGTCATGGGACCGGATGCCATGATCTTCGTTTTCTGAATGTTGAGCTTTAGGCCAACTTTTTCACTCTCCTCTTTCAATTTCATCAAGAGGCTTTCTAGTTCCTCTTCACTTTCTGCCATAAGCGTGGTGTCATCTGCATATCTGAGGTTATTGATATTTCTCCCAGCAATCTTGATTCTAGCTTGTGGTTCTTCCAGTGCAGCGTTTCTCATGATGTACCCTGCATATAAGTTAAATAAGCAGGGTGACAATATGCAGCCTTGACGTACTCCTTTTCCTATTTGGAACCAGTCTGTTATTCCATGTCCAGTTCTAACTGCTGCTTCCTTACCTGCATACAGATTTCTCAAGAGGTAGGTCAGGTGGTCTGGTGTTTCCATCTCTTTCAGAATTTTCCACAGTTGATTGTGATCCACACAGTCAAAGGCTTTGGCATAGTCAATAAAGCAGAAATAGATGTTTTTCTGGAACTCTCTTGCTTTTTCCATGATCCAGCGAATGTTGGCAATTTGATCTCTGGTTCCACTGCCTTTTCTAAAACCAGCTTGAACATCAGAAAGTTCACGGTTCACATATTACTGAAGCCTGGCTTGGAGAATTTTGAGCATTACTTTACTAGCATGTGAGATGAGTGCAATTGTGCGGTAATTTGAGCATTCTTTTGCATTGCCTTTCTTTGGAATTGGGATGAAAACTGACCTTTTCCAGTCCTGTGGCCACTGCTGAGTTTTCCAAATTTGCTGGCATATTGAGGGCAGCACTTTCACAGCATCATCTTTCAGGATTTGAAACAGCTCAACTGGAATTCCATCACCTTCACTAGCTTTGTTCGTAGCAATGCTTTCCAAGGCCCACTCAACTTCACATTCCAGGATGTCTGGCTCTAGATGACTGATCACACCATCATGATTATCTGGTTCATGAAGATATTTTTTGTACAGTTCTTTTCTGTATTCTTGCCACCTCTTCTTAATATCTTCTGCTTCTGTTAGGTCCAGACCATTTCTGTCCTTTATTGAGCCCATCTTTGCTTGAAATATTCCCTTGGTATCTCTCATTTTCTTGGAGAGATCTCTAGTCTTTTCCATTCTGTTGTTTTCCTCTATTTCTTTGCATTGATTGCTGAAGAAGGTTTTCTTATCTCTTCCTGCTATTCTCTGGAACTCTGCATTCAGATGCTTATATCTTTCCTTTTCTCCTTTGCTTTTCACCTCTCTTCTTTTCACAGCTATTTGTAAGGCCTCCCCAAACAGCCATGTTGCTTTTTTGCATTTCTTTTCCATGGGGATGGTCTTGATTCCTGTCTCCTGTACAATGTCAAGAACCTCAATCCATAGTTCATCAGGCACTCTATCTATCAGATCTAGGCCCTTAAATCTATTTCTCACTTCCACTGTATAATCATAAGGGATTTGATTTAGGTCATACCTGAATGGTCTAGTGGTTTCCCCTACTTTCTTCAACTTGAGTCTGAATTTGGCAATAAGGAGTTCATGATCTGAGCCACAGTCAGCTCCTGGTCTTGTTTTTCTTGACCGTATAGAGCTTCTCCATCTTTGGCTGCAAAGAATATAATCAATGTGATTTTGATGTTGACTGTCTGGTGATGTCCATGTGTAGAGTCTTTTCTTGTGTTGTTGAAAGTGGGTGTTTGTTATGACCAGTGCATTTTCTTGGCAAAACTCTATTAGTCTTTGCCCTGCTTCATTCCACATTCCAAGGCCAAATTTGCCTGTTACTCCAGGTGTTTCTTGACTTCCTACTTTTGCATTCCAGTCCCCTATAATGATAAGGACATCTTTTTTGGGTGTTAGTTCTAAAAGGTCTTGTAGGTCTTCATAAAACCATTCAACTTCAGCTTCTTCAGCTTTATGGTTGGGGCATAGACTTGGATAACTGTGATATTGAATGGTTTGCCTTGGAGATGAACAGAGATCATTCTGTCATTTTTGAGATTGCATCCAAGTACTGCATCTCGGACTCTTTTGTTGACCATGATGGCTATTCCATTTCTTCTGAGGGATTCCTGCCCGCAGTAGTAGATATAATGGTCATCTGAGTTAAATTCACCCATTCCAGTCCATTTTAGTTCAATGATTCCTAGATGTCAACATTCACTCTTGCCATCTCCTGTTTGACCACTTCCAATTTGCCTTGATTCATGGACCTGACATTCCAGGTTCCTATGCAATATTGCTCTTCATAGCATCAGACCTTGCTTCTATCACCAGCCACATTCACAGCTCGGTATTGTTTTTGCTTTGGTTTCATCCCTTCATTCTTTCTGGAGTTATTTCTCTACTGATCTCCAATAGCATATTGGGCACCTACTGACCTGGGGAGTTCCTCTTTCAGTATCCTATCATTTTGCCTTTTCATACTGTTCATCGGGTTCTCAAGGCAAGAATACTGAAGTGGTTTGCCATTCCCTTCTCCAGTGAACCACATTCTGTCAGACCTCTCCACCATGACCCGCCTGTCTTGGGTTGCCCCAAGGGCATGGCTTGGTTTCATTGAGTTAGACAAGGCTGTGGTCCTAGTGTGATTAGATTGACTAGTTTTCTGTGAGTATGGTTTCAGTGTGTCTTCCCTCTGATGCCCTCTTGCAACACCTACCATCTTACTTGGGTTTCTCTTACCTTGGGCGTGGGGTATCTCTTCACGGCTGCTCCAGCAAAGCACAGCCGCTGCTCCTTACCGCCACCCTTCAAGGGCGGGATAGCTCAAGGTGGGATAGCTCCACTAGGCCTTCCTGCCCCCTCGCAGCCACCGCTCCTTGGGTTGCTCCTCCCGGCTGCCGCCCCTGGCCTCGGGCGCAAGGTGGCTTTTCCCGGCTGCCCCTGACCTTGGACGCAGGGTAGCTTCTCTTGGCCACTGCCCCTGACCTCGGACATGGGGTGTCTCCTCCTGGCCGCCACTGACCTCGGACGCGGGGTAGCTCCTCTCGACCACCGCCCCTGACCTCGGATGCAGGGTGTCTCCTCCTGGCCGCCCCTGACCTCGGACTTGGGTAGCTCCTCTCGGCCGTTCCTGCAACGTCGCAGCCTGGCATTCTCAGCTGCTGCCCCTGACCTCGGATGTGTGGTAACTCCTCTCTGCCAGGCTTAGTGCATTGGGTCGCAGCTGCCCGTGCTTATAAACCTGACCCAAGAAATATTGTTGGCTTAAAACTCAACATTCAGAAAACTAAGATCATGGCATCAGGTCTCATCACTTCATGGCAAATAGATGGGGATACAATGGAAACAGTGACAGACTTTATTTTGGGGGGCTCCAAAATCACTGCAGATGGTGACTGCAGCCATGAAATTAAAAGGGGTTTACTCCTTTTATAAAAGTTATGACCAACCTAGACAGCATATTAAAAAGCAGAGATATTACTTTGCCAACAAAGGTCCATCTAGTCAAAGCTATAGTTTTTCTAGTAGTCAGGTATGGATGTGAGAGTTGGACTATAAAGAAAGTTGAGCACCAAAGAATTGATGCTTTTGAACTGTGGTGTTGGAGAAGACTCTTGAGAGTCCCTTGGACTGCAAGGAGATCCAACCAGTCCATCCTAAAGGAAATCAGTCCTGAATATTTATTGGAAGGACTGATGCTGAAGCTGAAACTCCAATACTTTGGCCATCTGAGACAAAGAACTGACTCCGTGGAAAAGACCCTGATGCTGGGAAAGATTGAAGTGGGAGGAGAAGGGGATGACAGAGGAAGAGCTGGTTGGATGGCATCACCAACTCAGTGGACATGAGTTTGGGTAGACTCCGGGAGCTGGTGATGGACAGGGAGGCCTGGTGTGCTGCGGTCTGTGGGGTTGCAAAGAGTTGGACACGACTGAACAACTGAACTGAAGAAATATTTTTAGAGAAGAGAATTGGAATCTGTATAGATGTACAGATGTACCACTGCCTTATGGTAATATTTTGGAATATACCGTTTGTATCTGTTTACCATTCAAATATACCATTTGAATATTTGGTAGTATACTATTGGAATCTGTATAGGTGTACCACTGCCTTATGGTAATATTTTCTTGAATCTTGCAACAGTATTAGATCAGTGAGGCCACATCTAGTTTATGCTTTTAGGATAACTTGAGTGTAATTTATCAATTATATTCGCTTCTGTATATTCCCAGATCTGTTCTCCAGTGCTTCTCTGGTCACTCTCACTCTGCTAACTCATTTCCCTGGTATGAAATTCTGGATTTCTCAATAATGTGCTCATACTGCTGTTTCTCAATTTGTCATTTGGTACTTAAGTTTTCTTAGTGTTTGGTTCAGGAGACTGCAACAATTCTAAGGATTTAGAGCAGGGAATTAGGTGATTACCAAATTGCTAGGGGGTTGGCCAGGCAGCAATTTAGTGGGAGGCAAAGGCCACACAAGACTATTGGGTTCAATGGCATACCTTGCAGAGTGCATGGCATACCCATTGGGTCCTGAATACACATTGGGATGTGAAGTCTGCCCACTGCAGATGTTCTTATCTGCCCAACCTTGATTACCAATAGATTCAGCTACAAGGAAATGGCCTGTGCCTCACTTCTGCCTTCTAAATCTGAAGTGAGTACATCTTATGATAGAGTTTAAATTATATGCAGAACTGTAGCATCAAGATGAATTGGGAAACGTGGTTGTTTTTAGCTTGAGGCTTCTGTGATTAAGGGGGTACCTCGAAAGGGTGAGAATATATGTTGAGGACCAGGCAATCATACCTAGCACACCCCCAAGTCCCAAACACTTTCCTTCTCTTCTGCTACATTCCTTGATGGAGTAACAATAAATTTGGGTTAAATCAGCTCAGTGTTTACAGTATTATGACTGTGCAAGTGCTATTATTAAGCCACGTTGTGTATAACATCACTCCTTTTTCTCACATAATACTTTCCCCTGCAGTTAATAATTCTCTCCTCTTTTCATTTGCCAGATTTCCTTGCTGATTTTTTCAAATACTGTGTCTCTGTCACACGCCTGGCAACAGCATTTTGAATACATGTAAATGCTGCATGAATTGGAGAGGAGGGGTAAATGTGAGAGAGTTGGCTTCTATGGCTGGCTGCTGTTGAAAGTAGGGTGGGAAAAAAGTAGTGTAGAGAGTTGGATAGAAAAAGACCTCAGTTTTTAGTATTCAGATTTTCATTTAATCTGCTCCTCTGTTTTTCACACCAGTCTCTGGTATCATGAGGGTCTGGTGCTTCTCTGATTCAATTTCTAGTCCTTGGTGGATGAGGTGGGAAGAGGATCTAGAGTTCCAGCTGCTTAAGGTACAAACCTACAGACCTTCAACTCGGTCTTGGTTTTAGCTTGACACTCCCTACCTCCAATCCCTCACCCCTACCTTTCTCCATAGGAATTTAGACATCTCAGCTCTGAGCCTCTAACCTACAAATTGGCTGGATTACTGTACCCCTCTGTGCAGACACTGCACACACACTGCTAAGTTAGTTAGTTATCCCTGCTCCATCTTCTCTTCTGCTAAATTTATTCAATATTTTCTGTCTGCTATGGTCTACTTTCCCCACTTATAGTTTATCTCTTTTTTAAAAAATTTTATTTCTTTAATTGAAGGATAGTTGCTTTAGAATATTGTGTTGGTTTCTGCAATATATCAACATGACTCAGTTGTATCATCAGATAAACATAGTAGTAGACCATTCATTCTCATTTTTGTATAGTGTTGCAGGTGGAGAATATGTTACACTTATCCATTCTGCTGCTGATGGACTATCAATATATCAATTATTTAAAAGCGAGAACTTAATATGAAGAATTGGCTGAGTAAGTATAGGAGAACTGAGAAGACAGAAGGGAACATTAAGGCAATACAAAGCTAATAACTGCAGGAAGTGCTTGAAAGGCTCATGGACAAAGGGATGATTAGAAACTGGGTGTTTGATGAAGTAACTCTGCAGAACTAGCATCATGACAGCCAAAGAGGGGCTGCTGCTCAGCTGGTGCTGGTACCTCAGGACCTTGGAACAGGAGTTCTTTGAGGGGCCTGAATGGTTCTCATTCTGAGTGGGGGATGAGGAGACTGGTTCTGGGAGTGTGGGACAAACTGGAAGCTGCAACCATTTGCTAATATCAGAGTGAAGAATCATTACTGGCATGATGCTGGCAGAACAGGGAGCAAAACAAGAAGGAATTCAGGTCCTTTATCCTCTACTGGCCCTCCAGTCTTTCTTTGGCATCTCCATTGGCAGAAGCTAACATAGAGTTACTGGGAAAGCAGAAATGTGGTTTGCAGAATTCAGGTTTCATCGTTACAAAGCAGACTACAGGACTTCCCTGGTGGTGCAGTGGATAAGAATCTGCCTGCCAACGCAGGGGACGTGGGTTCAATCCCTGGTCCAGAAACATCCCACGTGCCACAGAGCAACTAAGCCTGTGCTCCACAACAAGAGAAGCCACTACAATGAGAAGCCTGTGTGCTGTAATGGAGACTAGCCTCCGCTTGCCACAGGTAGAGAAAAGCCTGCAGGAATGAAAACCAAGAACTGCCAAAAATAAACAAATAACATTATTTTAAAAAAAGAAACAGACTACAGAATGGTGGTTTTGGAGCTGAGAAACAGTACCTCAGTTCAGTTCAGTTGCTCAGTCGTGTCCGACTCTTTGTGACCCCATGAATCGCAGCACGCCAGGCCTCCCTTTCCATCACCATCTCCTGGAGTTCACTCAGACTCACGTCCATCAAGTCAGTGATGCCATCCAGCCATCTCATCCCCAGTCGTCCCCTTCTCCTCCTGCCCCCAATCCCTCTAAGCATCAGAGTCTTTTCCAGTGAGTCAACTCTTCACATGAGGTGGTCAAAGTACTGGAGTTTCAGCTTTAGCATCATTCCTTCCAAAG
The DNA here is from genome assembly GCF_032405125.1 of Capricornis sumatraensis. Taxonomy (NCBI): domain Eukaryota; kingdom Metazoa; phylum Chordata; class Mammalia; order Artiodactyla; family Bovidae; genus Capricornis; species Capricornis sumatraensis. The sequence goes on from NC_091075.1 coordinate 16,176,522, forward strand.
AAATCCCAGGGCTGATCTCCTTCAGAATGGACTGGTTGGATCTCCTTGCAGTCCAAGGGACTCTCAAGAGTCTTCTCCAACACCACAGTTCAAAAGCATCAATTCTTCGGTGCTCAGCCTTCTTCACAGTCCAACTCTCATATCCATACATGACCACAGGAAAAACCATAGCCTTGACTAGATGGACCTTAGTCGGCCAAGTAATGTCTCTGCTTTTGAATATACTATCTAGGTTGGTCATAACTTTCCTTCCAAGGAGTAAGCGTCTTTTAATTTCACAACTGCAATCACCATCTGCAGTGATTTTGGAGCCCCCCAAAATAAAGTCTGACACTGTTTCCACTGTTTCCCCATCTATTTCTCATGAAGTGATGGGACCAGATGCCATGATCTTCGTTTTCTGAATGTTGAGCTTTAGGCCAACTTTTTCACTCTCCTCTTTGACTTTCATCAAGAGGCTTTTTAGTTCCTCTTCACTTTCTGCCATAGGATGGTGTCATCTGCATATCTGAGGTGATTGATATTTCTCCCGCCAATCTTGATTCCAGCTTGTGTTTCTTCCAGTACCTGGAACCCTGTAATTTCCAGGTTTTGTAAACATGGTGTATTGCTTATCATGGTGCTGTGAACATTCTTACTTTCATTTTGGTAGACGTACATTTACATTTGTATTGGGTTTATACCTAGGATTGGACTGCTGGGTCACCAACTATGCAAATGTTCGGTTTTAGTAGATACTGCTAAATGACGTCCAGTTATGCAAATTATACTCTCACCAGCAATATATGAAAATTCTAGCTGCTTTGCATCTATGCCATCATTGTAGCCATTCTGATGGGTGTGTAGTGTATCTCATTGAGATTTTATTTGCACTTCCCTGACAACCAATGAACTTCTGCACAATTTCTGTAAGTTTATTGGCCACTTTGATTTCCTCTTTTGTAAAATATCTGTTCAGATCTTTTGTTCATGTTCCACTGGGTTGTCTAATTTTTTTTCTTAATGGTTTGCAGGAGTTCTTTATATGCTAGATGTCAGCCCTTTGTGAGATATTGGCATTGTGGGTATTTTCTTGTAATCCATGGATTGTTTTTTACTCTCTTATTAATGTCTTCTGTTTGAGAAAAGTTATTAACTTTATGATAGTCCAATTTTTTAAAAGATTTCCTTTATAGTGTGCTGTTTTAGAGTCTTGTTTAAGGAATCTTTTGCCACTTCAAAGTTACAAAGATAAAATACACAAATACCGTGATTTTAAAATGGGCAAGGGACCTGAATAGACATTTTTCCAAAGAAGACATACAAATACCCAACACGTATGTGAAAAGGCGCTCAACATCACTAATCATCAGGGAAATGCAAATCAAAACCATAATGAACTATCATCTCACACCCGTTGGCATGTTTATTATCAAAAAGACAAGAGATAAATGTTAGCAAGGATGTGGAGGAAAGAGAACTTGTACATTGTCGGTGGGAATGTAAATTGGTACAGCTGTTATGGAAAACAGCATGAAGGTGCCTCAAAAACTAGAACTTCTATATGATCCAGGAATTCCACTTGTGAGTATGTACCTAAAGAAGCTGAAACTAGTCCAGGTGGCCCTCCACATGTTCATGTTCCACATGTGTGGATTCAACCAACTGTGGGTAGAAAATACCTGGGGAAAAAAGCTCAGAAACTTTATGAAGGAAAAGCAGCTTACTGTTTGCTGCTGATTACCTGTTTACATAGCATTTGCATTGTATTTACAATAACATTTACATAACATTTGTTTCCCTGGTGGCTCAGAGGTTAAAGCATGTGCCTGCAATGTGGGAGACCTGGGTTCGATCCTTGGGTTGGGAAGATCCCCTGGAGAAGGAAAAGGCACCCCACTCCAGTATTCTTGCCTGGAGAATCTCATGGACGGAGGAGCCTTGTAGGCTGCAGTCCATGGGGTCGCAAAGAGTCGGACACGACTTCACTTTCACTTTCACTTTCACTTACATAACATTTATATTAGGTAGTATAGGTAATCTAGAGATGATTTAAAGTATGCAGGAGGCTGTGTATAGTTTATATGTGAATACTACATCATTTCACATAAGGAACTTGAACATCCAAGGATTTCAGTACCGTCTGAGGGTCCTGGAACCAGTCCCTCAAGGATATCAGGGGATGACTGTCTCTTGAAGAAATACCTTTACTCTCATATTCATTGCAGAATTATTCACAAAAGCTGAGATATGGAAACAAATGCCCATCTATGAATGAATGGACAAAAAAGATTGACGATACATATAAGATATATGTATATGTAAATATATATATATAGTGCACAAAATTTCTCTCCCTCTCACACACACATTAGAATATTATTCATCCATAAAGGAAGAAAATCCAGCCATTTGCAGAAACATGGATGGACCTTGAAGTTCATTATGCTAAATGAAATAAGTTAGAGAAAAACAAATACTGTATCACCTCACTTTCATATCAGTTCAGTTCAGTTCAGTCGCTCAGTCGTGTCCGACTCTTTGCGACCCCATGAATCGCAGCATGCCAGGCCTCCCTGTCCATCACCACCTCCCGAAGTTCACTCAGACTCACATCCATCGAGTCAGTGATGCCATCCAGCCATCTCATCCTCTGTCGTCCCCTTCTCCTCCTGCCCCCAATCCCTCCCAGCATCAGGGTCTTTTCCAATGAGTCAACTCTTCACATGAGGTGGCCAAAGTACTGGAGTTTCAGCTTTAGCATCATTCCTTCCAAAGAACACCCAGGGCTGATCTCCTTCAGAACGGACTGGTTGGATCTCCTTGCAGTCCAAGGGACTCTCAAGAGTCTTCTCCAATACCACAGTTCAAAAGCATCAATTCTTCGGTGCTCAGCCTTCTTCATAGTCCAACTCTCACATCCATACATGACCACTGGAAAAACACACACAAGAGAGGACTCTACACATGGACATCACCAGATGGTCAATACCGAAATCACATTGATTATATTCTTTGCAGCCAAAGATGGAGAAGCTCTATACAGTCAGCAAAAACAAGACCCGGAGCTGACTGTGGCTCAGATCATGAACTCCTTATTGCCAAATTCAGACTCAAATTGAAGAAAGTAGGGAAAACCGCTAGACCCCTCAGGTATGACCTAAATCAAATCCCTTATGATTATACAGTGGAAGTGAGAAATAGATTTAAGGACCTAGATCTGATAGAGAGAGTGCCTGATGAACTATGGAATGAGGTTTGTGACATTGTACAGGAGACAGGGATCAAGACCATCCCCACGGAAAAGAAATGCAAAAAAGCAAAATGGCTGTCTGGGAGGCCTTATAAATAGCTGTGAAAAGAAGAGAAATGAAAAGCAAAGGAGAAAAGGAAAGATATAAGCATCTGAATGCAGAGTTCCAGAGAATAGCAGGAAGAGATAAGAAAGCCTTCTTCAGCAATCAATGCAAAGAAATAGAGGAAAACAACAGAATGGGAAAGACTACAGATCGCTTCAAGAAAATGAGAGATACCAAGGGAATATTTCATGCAAAGATGGGCTCGATAAAGGACAGAAATGGTCTGGACCTAACAGAAGCAGAAGATATTAAGAAGAGGTGGCAAGAATACACAGAAGAACTGTACAAAAAAGATCTTCATGACCCGGATAATCATGATGATGTGATCACTCATCTAGAGCCAGACATCCTGGAATGTGAAGTCAAGTGGGCCTTGGAAAGCATCGCTACGAACAAAGCTAGTGGAGGTGATGGAATTCCAGTTGAGCTGTTTCAAATCCTGAAAGATGATGCTGTGAAAGTGCTGCACTCAATATGCCAGCAAATTTGGAAAACTCAGCAGTGGCCACAGGACTGGAAAAAGTCAGTTTTCATTCCAGTCCCAGAGAAAGACAATGCCAAAGAATGCTCACTTTTGCATAGAATCTTAAAAAGTTGAGCTCACAGAACCAGACACTAAAGTAGTGATTACCAGGGACTGAGGGTGGGTGTGGAATGGAGAAATGTTAGCCAATTTTTCAATTATACGATGACTAGCTTTTGGAAATTGAATGTGCAGCCTGATGACTATTGTTAATAACACTGTATACATGAATTCGCTAAGAGAATAGATCTAAAGTGTCTCACCATACACACACGCAAATGGTACCTATGTGAGGTAGTAGATATGTGAAGTGGTAGATATGTTATATATATATATATATATAGATGCATATATTGGATACACATATCTAATATATATGTGTATATACATATATAGATGTATATATTAAATCATCATACTGTAAACCTTTAACAAAACCACATTGTACACCCTAAATATATACAATTACCACCAAAAACGAGTTGGAAGCTTACAAAGACCTTTCATATTTTTCTCTGAAAACTTACCCTCCCCCATACCACAACTCTCCCCTTCACATTCAAATCTGCAATCCATCTGCAATTTATTTTGTATATGATGTAAAATACTGGTTTAGACACATGTTTTTTTACATATAGAAAATTATATAGACTTAGCACTATATGTTGAAAGAGCATCCTTTCCCACTCTACTTCAGGGTCACTTTTGCCATATGGGTAGGCCTGTTGATGGATTCTTTATCCTTGGTCATATTAACTTCCTAATACTGTCATTGAAAGTCACCAACAATTGAGTGCCTTAAAACAACACCCATTTTAAGTGTCACAGCTCTGTGGTCAGAAGCCTCGGTACACTGTGACTCTTTTGGGTCTTCTGTTTAGAGTCTTTGTTGTTGTTGTTCAGTTGCTAAGTCATGTCTGACTCTGCAACTTCATGAACTGCACCATGCCAAGCTTTTAGAGTCTAACAAGCCTGAAATCAAGGTGTTGGCTGGGCTGGGCCCTTGTCTGAAAGCTCTGGAGGTGAATCTGCTTCTGGGGTCCTTCAGGTTGTTGGTAGAATTGAATTCCTTGCAGTTGTAGGGCTGAGTTCCCTGATTCCTTATTGGCTGTCAGTTGGGGTTTAGTTTTTGCTTCCTAAAGCTGTGCATTCCTCCTCATGCTTTCCATGTGGCCCTTCTCCAGCAACAGCAAGTCAAGTTCATCTCACACTTAGAATCTCTCCTGCTTACTCTCCTGCTGCATCTCTGACAGGCTCTTCTGCCTTCCTCTTTTGCTTCCTCTTCCTCTTTTGTGGGTTCATGTGATTACATTCGGAGAAGGCAGTGGCACCCCACTCCAGTACTCTTGCCTGGAAAATCCCATGGGCGGAGGAGCTCGGTAGGCTGCAGTCCATGGGGTCGCTAAGAGTCAAACATGACTGAGCGACTTCACCTTTACTTTTCACTTTCATGCACTGGAGAAAGAAATGGACTCCATTGTTCTTGCCTGGAGAATCCCAGGGGTGGGGGAGCCTGGTGGGCTGCCATCTGTGGGGTTGCACAGAGTCGGACACGACTGAAGCGACTTAGCAGTAGCAGTAGCAGCAATGATTACATTGCACCCACCTGGATAATCCAGGATAATCTATTTTAAAGTCAGGTGGTTAGTAACTATAATTATATTGCTAAGTTCCTTCACAGCAGTATTTTGATTAGGCTTGATTAAATAACAGTGAATAAGTGATCTTGAAGTAGGAGTTGGTATCTTTAGAGTTCTGCCTACCATAGTTGATTTGTCTATACTAGCATTATTACCACAGTCTTAATTACCATAGTTTTATAATACTTTTTCATCTGTGCCATATTGTTCAGCGCTGTTCTTCAGGATTATCTTGGCTAGCATATACATAATTGAAATATTAAAAGATTTATAATGAGACAGGAGCAATATTCACATAGATAATGGCCAATTATTTTTAAGACTGATGAAAAGCATCAGGGATAGATAGTGCCAAATTGCCCTTTGGAATTTTTGCAACAGTTTACTACTTCATTAACACAGTATGCAAAGGCCTATTTCCTGGGTTTAAATTTTAAAATGAATGCTAATCTGATAGGTAAAATATGCAGTTTCCTCACTTTGAGTTCCATTTTAAAAATTGTGAATGAAATTAAGTATTGTTTGTTTGTTTATATTAGTTGTTCTCTTCATATCCTGTTGCCAGTGGTTTTGTTTATTGTCATTCAGAGAGTTAAAAAATTTATGATGTTAAACTTTTACGGATTTTGTGTTAGGAATCATGTTTATAAAGTTCATGTTTCAAGACTGAAAAAGAATCTCTCATTTTTTTTCTGGATATTTTGTGGTTTCTGTTTTGTGTTGTTTTGTTTAAATCTTTGATCTTAAATTTAGATTTCTTTTGGGCTAAGAAATGAAGCCACTTTTTTTTCTTTAAAAATGTTTTTATTTATTTATTAATAATAATTATTATTTTTACTTTACAATATTGTATTGGTTTTGCCACACATCAACATGAATCTGCCACAGGTGTACACGTGTTCCCAATCCCGAAGCCCCCTCTGACTTCCCCCCCAACGCCATCCCTCCGGGTCATCCCAGTACACCAGCCCCAAGCATCCTGCACCCTGCATTGAACCTAGACTGGCGATTCATTTCTTATATGATGTCATACATGTTTCAATGCCATTCTCCCAAATCATCACACCTTCTCCCTCTCCCACAGAGTCCAAAAGACTGTTCTATACATCTGTGTCTCTTTTGCTGTCTCGCATACAGGGTTATTGTTACCATCTTTCTAAATTCCATATATATGCATTAGTATACTGTATTGGTGTTTTTCTTTCTGGCTCACTTCACTCTGTATAATTGGCTCCAGTTTCATTCATCTCATCAGAACTGATTCAAATGTATTCCTTTTAATGGCTGAGTAATATTCCATTGTGTATATGTACCACAGCTTTCTTATCCATTCATCTGCTGATGGACATCTAGGTTGCTTCCATGTCCTGGCTATTATAAACAGTGCCACGATGAACATTGGGGTACACATGTCTCTTTCAGTTCTGGTTTCCTCAGTGTGTATGCCCAGCAGCGGGATTGCTAGGTCATAAGGCAGTTCTATTTCCAGTTTTTTAAGGAATCTTCATAATGTTCTCCATAGTGGCTGTATAGTTTGGATTCCCACCAACAGTGTAAGAGGGTTCCCTTTTCTCCACTCCCTCTCTAGCATTTATTGCTTGTAGACTTTTGGATCGCTGCCATTCTGACTGGTGTGAAATGATAGCTCATTGTGGTTTTGATTTGCGTTTCTCTAATAATGAGTGATGTTGAGCATCTTTTCATGTGTTTGTTAGCCATCTGTATGTCTTCTTTGGAGAAATGTCTATTTAGTTCTTTGGCCCATTCTTTGATTGGGTCATTTATTTTTCTGGAATTGAGCTGCAGGAGTTGCTTGTATATTTTTGAGATTAGTTGTTTGTCAGTTGCTTCATTTGCTATTATTTTCTCCCATTCTGAAGGCTGTCTTTTCACCTTGCTTATAGTTTCCTTTGTTGTGCAGAAGCTTTTAATTTTAATTAGGTCCCATTTGTTTATTTTTGCTTTTATTTCCAGTATTCTGGCAGGTGCGTCATAGAGGATCCTGCTGTGATTTATGTCGGAGAGTGTTTTGCCTATGTTCTCCTCTAGGAGTTTTATAGTTTCTGGTCTTAAGTTTAGATCTTTAATCCATTTTGAATATATTTTTGTGAAGCCACTTTTTTGAAAGATCATACAAAGGTACCAAACACCCTTTCATTCCCCTTAGGCAGCTCTTTCCCCTGACTCCTACACTACTCTTCTCTGGAGTAGTTTCAGGGAGTGAACAGTTTGTGAATTGGAAAATGCCCCTATCTTCAGAGCAAAGATGAGGCCATGACAGAAATATTGGTCTCCTCAGGCTATGATATTCTGTATTTGCTGTTTTATTAGTAAACATCATTGTGGAAGCTCATGTAGCTTTATGAGCAGAATAGGAGTTTGAATGAAGGCACATAGAATCTTAGAATTCTCCATCTGTAGACAAGTTCTCTTGCTAAGCAGCACTGTTAAGGAAAGCAGGAAGCTGTACGGCTTAGAACCAACCGTTCATGACCTCGCTGTGCTTTGGCTCAGGCACACCAAAAACTTCCTTTGTTCAAAGACAAAAGCTTATTCAAATATGTTTTACTAAAAGGAACTATATTTTAGAAGTCAATCTGTAGATAGGTTTGTGTGAAAATACCATCGGGCTAACCATGTGAAAAAAATCTTCCTCTGAACTTTCTGATTTCAACATCGATAAAAAGAATTAAGCAATTAGATCTAATTCCATAAACCTGCTTCTGTAAAAAAATGTTCTCATGAGTATCTGTGGTAGAAGGATTAAAGACCTAGCTTATCCAAAGGGAAGCTAAATGAGATGCACTGATAAATAACTAGCTTGCTGCTTATTGTTCAGAATGCTCTCATTTTTTTTTTTGCCTGCAATTTTTCACTTTTGTGAAGCCTCGCTAAAATATACTATCATCCAAGATTTTATTGTGAGTCCCTTCTGTACTTCATTTATTACTTAGTTAATTAATGAATATAAGCAGAGCCTCAAATGTCTAATATGTTATTAAATCATAAAATCCAAAAATATCCTTGAGGAGAATGAGTCTGATGTGTTCTCTCATTTAGTAATTGCTCTACAGCATTCCTGAGTCTTCAAAGCTCTTTTTTTAAGTGACAGTAAACTACTTGAAAGGTAATCTGTGGTTTTACTGGCAGCTTTTATTATAGGAAATTATTTTTTTTGTTTTGGCATAAATGGAGTTATCTTCAGAGGACAATAATCATGGTGGTGAAGGGACATGGAATTATATCATGTAAGGAATGTCTGCATAAGGCTGGGGAAGTTTCTTTTGTTGAGGAGTATACTCAGGGGAGATAGACAGCTGTCTGAGAATTTGTAAAGAACCATCCTATGTAAGGTAGATTAAATTCAGTCTTTGTGATCATAAGGGCTGCCCTGGTGGCTCAGTGATAAAGAACCCACATGCCAGTGCAGGAGACATAGGTTTGATCCCTGGGTTGGGAAGATCCCCTGGAGGAGGAAATGACAACATGCTCCAGTACTCTTGCCTGGGAAATCCCATGGACAGAGGAGCATGGTGGGCTACAGTCCCCGGAGATACAAAAGTCAGACTTGACTTAATGACTAAGCAACAATAGCAACAACTAGGATCCTAAAGGTGATCCTACTAAATAGTTAACAGAGTTGGGTACTAAGTATTCAGTGGAAACTTTGGGAGTAACATCTTAGCAGGGATAAATAGGTTAGCAGACCACTTGATGAGATTACTGGAGATGACACTCACACATTGGCACTGTTTCAATAGATGTGACTCTGAAATTTGAATTTCCAACTATCTCTGGCCCCAGGGAATTCTCCCTGGCTATTGGCCCAAGCTTGGATGCTGTATTCATTTTCTAGGGACATCATAACAAAATATCACAATCTTGGTGGCTTAAACAACAGAAATTTACTGTCTCACAATCCTGGAGGCCAGACATCAGAAATCAAGATGTTGGGAGAGTTGGTTCCTTCTGTGGGCTTCAAGGGAAGAAGCCGATTCTGGGATTCTCTCCTTGGCTTGGTGATGGCTACCTTCACGTTCACTGGGTTTTCTCCCTGTATGTGTGTCTATCTCCAGTTGTTATCATTTTCAAATAAAGATATTAATGTAAGGCCACTCTAATAATCTCATTTTAGCTTATCTATTTACCTCATCTCCAAATAAGGTCACATTCTGATGCACTGGGGCTGAGACTTCGTATGAAATTTTAGGGGACAAGACTCAACCCATACAGATGTATAAGGGAAGATTGGACCTATAGGATAAAGAGATTGGTGGAGTTTGTGAATTCTAGAAATTGGCCAGGTCAGTCACTATTTTACAAAATTCCTGTTGTTGTACTTACTATTGCTGTATAACTTTTCAGTTGCAAATAAACATTTCATTATGCTCACAGATCCCGTGGGTCAGAAATTTAGATGAGGCCTAGCTCAATAGCTTTTCTCTGCTCAGACATCAGGGCCTCAGTTGAGAAGATTCAGTGGCTAGAGGTGGCTCAAGAGCTGGGGGCTGAAGTAATTTGCCTGGTGGTTGGTGTTATTTGTTAATTGTGAGGTCAGTGGGGGTGTCAACTGGAACATTTCCATTTGGCCTGATGGTGCCTTCCTCAAAGTATGACAGTCTCAGGGTAATTCCCTTTGTGTAGCGTTAGGGCTCCCAAAGTCAGTATCTTGGCAGACAAAATTGGGGCTGTATTGCTTTTTCTGACCAAGCCTTGGGAGTCGTGCAGTGTCACTTCTGCCACATTCTATTGGTTAAAAATGGACCACATGCCCACTCAAAGTTTGAGCGGGGGATATAGGCACTCTATCTTTCTTGGCATGAGAATTTCTGAACATAAAAGAAAAAAGAACACACATATCTATTTAAAGAGAATTTAAATTATAGGATATATTATAAAAGACCACCTAAGAGAAATTAAGCTTTTTGTCTTGCTCAGTGTGATTTACTCTGACTTACTAATTCCACTTCATCTACTGGTCATGTGTAGAATATTAGACATAGAGTCATTTTAAAATTAATCCCACATCCACTGGGCTTCCAGGAATCACTTCCTCTCACCCCCTCAAAAAACAAACAAACAAACAAACAAACAAAACCACCGAGATATTTTAACAGAAAAGTATAAAAGAATATTAAGTATAGCCCAGTTTTGCTCTTATTCTGTTTTTATGACTTGTCCAAGCAATTGAACTAGCTGATATATTTATTTCATAAAAAGTCCTAACCCTGACCAGGCCAGGGATCTTATCTGGCTTCGATATAGTCACCAGGTGGCCTTTGCTTTCTAGGTAATTCCAGCTCTCTGTTGACTCCATAGCTCTTGTTTTACATCTGCTTCAAAACATAAACATAAATCAGGTATGCATTTTTATTGAACAAATTGGACTCTCTAGTGTGTGAATTATTTTCTATTCTCACTTTTCAAATTTGGACTTACTCTTTCCTACCTAGGATGAAATATTTGGCAGGTTGAATAACTTTCTGGTTCCTTCAATCACAAGAAAGTCTCACTTTAACAAAAAAAAAATTTTTTTTCCAAGTATAGTATCAAAATTTAGAATTCTTATCTAATGTAGGGTTCTCCTGTCGCCCTGCTGAGGAACGGTAGAAGCATGCCCTACCTCTTCATAACTTTGTAATTCTACTTCTCCCACTTCTAGGTATGGTTTCTGACCCCTCTGGAGAAGAAAGATAAGAGTTAAGAAAAGTTTTACTTGACTGATATGGTTGTATCTAGCAACAAAGTGGAAGCTGCAGTGACTTTTCTGAGCTAGCCTCAGAAGTCCTGCAATGTCATTTCTGCCACATTCTGTTGGTTGAAAGAGAGTCACAGGATACCCAGAGTTAAGGGTGGGTGACATAGATAAGGAACGTGTTAAAGATGACAGTCAGATAGTTGTCTCTTATTCTCTGGGGGTGTTCTTTTTTCCTGGGAGAGCCCCCTGCCAGAGGACCTATGACTGCAGTTCTCTTTTAAACAAGTAATGTTCCTATATCTGGCTGCTTTTGTCTCATTATCTAGAAGCGGCTGGCAATATGTCTCCCTACAGTGGGCCTTTGGCTTTTCCAGGCTCATCTCTTACACCCCTGGCTGCCTTTCTGGCCCCGGAGCCACATCTGGGTCCCAGGAGACGGACTCCTTTGTCGGCTGCCATTGGTAGTGTAAATATTGACTAATGCAGCTCTCTCTGCTGTTTACAGTCAGACTAATAATAGCATGGCCTTGCATCTTTGGACTTCCTGCAGCAGAAGCAGACTCCAGTCTCTGGCCTCCCAGTCTTCAGAGGCTGTAGGCAAGGTTTTTGAAAGGTTCACAGAAGCTCCTCTCACCTGGATTAAGGTGAAAGAAAGTACTTTTCCCTCTCGTCCCCCGTCTTATCTCCTCCATAGCACCTGGACCAGTTTCCATAAAGCACTCTCTCTCTAGGCTTTTTCCATTTCGATATTTATAGAAATAGAGGTGGGAAATGAAACTATGTTAGTAGAATCAATCCCACAACCCTTAGGGTGTATTGCTTTGGCGGCCTAGCTCCACAATTTAGACATTGTGCTTAGACTTCAGGGCCACTGGTAAAATTCCAAGACAAAAGAGTCCTATTTTAATATCTTGGTGCCCTCCAGCCAAGATTAATAAAGCAGAAATGCCATGTTTCCTGTAGTAGTGTTTAATAAATCCAAGAAATGATTAGTCAGGCTTGTCCAAGTTTAGAGAGAGGATTTTTCAGGCGTATTTCAAAGCCAGTGGAGGTTGCATGGCATTTGGAGAGAGGTTTGTGAGAAGAAACTTATGAAGGGAGAGGTGGGAGAGACTTCAAGAGGCCAGTGTTCTCTTTGTTATCCAACTCCTCATTTGTTTCCTATAATCTCCTCTTTATACTGCAGTGAAGGGGTTATTCTAAACTGAAAACCTATTTGCGTAATTCCTCTTTCATGTTTTTTATATCTCCTTGAAAAGATAAAGACCAAATTCTTCAGTTTAACATAGAATATTCTTCAGGATCTATCCCCTGGCAATCTTTGAAGCCCTACATTTCATCAATACACTGGAGAAGAAAAGAAACGTAAGTATGAGATAGGACGAATGAATGATCAGAATTAGCCTTCTCCTTCCCTAATCACTCAGGCCAAGTTTGGCAGGTGCCAAGAAGGAAAGAAACCAATACAGAATTGGATTGAGATTGGCGTTTTAAATTTTGGGTTAGATAAGGTTAGACATTAACAGCTAGATGTGACTACCAACCTATGAAATCTGTTTAAGATGTTGAAATATAAGAAAGAGAGATTTTATAGAGAATGGTTAAAAGGAGAAAAGCAAACATTGTTTCATTTTTGTACTCCACTAATTTTAGATTGTTTGATAAGTAATTTTAAAAATGTAGGCATCATTGAGCAGGGACAGGACTTAGGGGAGTGATGAGTGGGAGTATGGAAGATGGCAGGTTGGAGCACAGGCTTATTTGTATAATTTTGCTGGGAATTTGAGATTTGAAATCACACTGGAAATTATCTAGCAGCAAGGTTTTTTGAATAGACATTCCAGATTAAAGAAAAAATTGAATTCAGAAGAGTTATATGAGGTCAAGTCCATGTTACAGGATTTTTCTGCTTGCTCACTAAGCTTCACCATGTTGAGCTTCCTCAGTTTCATAATGTGGCAAATTCTTTGTTGTCCTGGGACTTCACAAGAGTTCTGCTTAGAAGAAATGGTGCCTCACCCCCCCACCCCAACCCCCACCCCCACCCCCGCAATCTTCACCTAGCTAACCTCTGTGAATCCTTTAGGTTTCAAATAACATATTCTATTTTTAGAGAGGTCTTTTCTGACCCTCTCAGCATAAATTGGGTGCCCCTTTATTATAATCATGGGCTTCCCTGTGGCTTAGCTAGTAAAGAATCTGCCTGCAATGCGGGAGACCTGGGTTTGATCTCTAGGGTTGGAAGAGCCCCTGGAGAAGGGAAAGGTCACCCATTCCAGTATTCTGGCCTGGAGAATTCCATGAACTATCCATGAGGTCACAAAGAGTTGGACATGACTGAATGACTTTCACTTTATTATAATCACATATGTTCCCTCTGCTTTTCTCTTTTGGGGGGCTCATATTATTTGTAACTATATATTTATTTTTGTATTTTATTTATTTTGTCTCATGTCTGATTCTACCACTAAATGATAAGCCTCAGGAGTGTGAGGCTATAATTGTTTCACTCATCACTAGATAAGCAACACTTAGCAGAATCCTTGAAACAGAAGATATTCAATGATTTTTTTTTTAAATCAGGAATAAATGTTTCCTTGATTATGCTAAAACTTTTGCAGTATTTCTGTGACCAGGCTATTAATAGTGAGAGAGAATGAATAATTTTGAAAATGGACATTTGTGAACTGCAATTTAGGTGGTTGGAGAAGACTCTTGAGAGTTCCTTGGGCTGCAAGGAGATCAAACCTGTCAATCCTAAAGAAACTCAGTCCTGAATATTCATTGGAAGAGCTAATGCTGAAGCTGAAGTTCCAATAATTTGGCCACCTGATGTGAAGAACTGACTCACTGGAAAAGACTCAGATGCCAGGAAAGATTTAGGGCAGAAGGCAAAGGGGGCAACAAAAGATGAGGTGGTTGGATGGCATCACCGATTGAACGGACATGACTTTGAGAAAACTTCGGGAGATAGTGGAGGACCAGGAAACCCGGTGTCCTGGGTCTTGAAGAGTTGACACAACTTAGCAACTAAACAACAAAAACAAGCTCAAGCTAAAGAACAAAAAGCACAGACTTGAGGCAAGGGATTTAAAAAATCCTCCAACTAGCCTCAATGAAGAGGAGCTGGATACTGATTGTGAAACAGACTTCATTTCTTATACTCCTTGATTCTACATCTCTGAGAGGCCTTAAAAGGACACATGAAATGATCTGTTGTCAATAAGAATGTGATTGTGGGGATGGATCTTTCTATTGTGTTTGAAATAAATTATGTATGGTGGAAAACAAGTAGAACTGAAATTAGGGGAAACAACTCTAGACGTTATAATGATTTTGAATAAAATAAATGTTAAGTAAGAAGGCTTTGTAAATAATTGTGTGATAACATGCTGTGGAATAAGCGGCCTGTGAAGGGAAGTTCAGTTCAGTCACTCAGTCAGTCATGTCCAATTCTTTGCGACCTCATGGACTGCAGCACGCAAGGCTTCCCTGTCCATCACCAACTCCCAGAGCTGGCTCAAACTCATGTCCATCAAGTTGGTGATGCCATCCAACCATCTCATCTTCGGTCGTCCCCTTCTCCTCCTGTCCTCAATCTTTCCCAGCATCAGGATCTTTTCAAATGAGTCAGCTCTTCGCATCAGGTGGCCAAAGTTTTGGACTTTCAGCTTCAGCATTAGTCCTTCCAATGAATATTCAGGGCTGATTTCCTTAAGAATGGACTGGTTGGATATCTTTGCAGTCCAAGGGACTCTCAAGAGTCTTTTGAGACACCACAGTTCATAAGCATCAATTCTTTGGTGCTTAGCTTTCTTTATAGTCCAACTCTCACATCCATACATGAGTATCAGAAAAACCACACTTTTGATTAGACAGACCTTTGTTGGCAAAGTAATGTCTTTGCTTTTTAATATGCTGTCTAGGTTGGTCATAGCTTCTCTTCCAAGGAGCAAGCATCTTTAAATTTCACAGCTGCAATCACCATCTGCAGTGATTTTGGAGCCTCCAAAATAAAGTCTTTCACTCTTTCCACTGTTGCCTCATCTATTTGCCATGAAGTGATGGGACCAGATGCCAAAATCTTTGTTTTCTGAATGTTGAGTTTTAAGCCAACTTTTTCACTCTCCTCTTTCACTTTTATCAAGAGGCTTATTAGTTCCTCTTCACCTTCTGCCATAAGGGTGGTATCATCTGTGTATCTGAGGTTATTGATATTTCTCCTAGAAATTTTGATTCCGACTTGTGCTTTATCCAGCCCAGCATTTCTCACGATGTACTCTGCATATAAGTTAAATAAGCAGGGCAAAAATATATAGCCTTGACGTACTCCTTTCCCGATTTGGGACCAGTCTGTTGTTCCATGTCCAGTTCTAACTGTTGCTTCCTGACCTGCATACAGGTTTCTCAAGAGGCAGGTCAGGTGGTCTGGTATTCCCATCTCTTTAAGAATCTTCCACAGTTTGTTGTGATCCACACAGTCAAAGGCTTTTTTATAGTCAATAAAGCAGAAGTAAATGTTTTTCTGAAACTCTCCTGCTTTTTCAATGATCCAATGGATGCTGGCAATTTGATCTCTGGTTCCTCTGCCTTTTCTAAATCCAGCTTAAACATGTGGAAGTTCATGGTTCACATACTGTTGAAGCCTGACTTGGAGAATTTTGAGCATTACTTTGCTAGCGTGTGAGATTAGTGCAATTGTGCGGTAGTCTGAACATTCTTTGGCATTGCCTTTCTTTGGGATTGGAATGAAACCTGACCTTTTCCAGTCCTGTGCCCACTATTGAGTTTTCCAAATTTGCTGGCGTATTGAGTGCAGCACTTTCATAGCATCATCTTTTAGGATTTGAAAAAGCTCAACTGGAATTCCATCACTTCCACTAGCTTTGTTTGTAGTGATGCTTCCTAAGGCCCACTTGGCTCTAGGTGAGTGATCATACCATCGTGATTATCTGGGTCATGGAGCTCTCTTTTCGTATAGTTCTTGTGTGTATTCTTGCCACCTCTTATTAACGTCTTCTGCTTCTGTTTGGTATATACCATTTCTGTCCTTTATCGAGCCCATTTTTGCATGAAATGTTCCCTTGGTATCTCTAATTTTCTTGAAGAAATGTCTAGCCTTTCCCATTTTATTGTTTTCCTTTGTTTCTTTGCATGGATCACTGAGGAAGGCTTTCTTATCTCTCCTTGCTATTTTTTTGTGAAAGGAAAAAAAGGCCAAAATTTGAAATCAAAGTGTTAATTTATTTCACTATAGAGTATTTCCTTATCAATGTTATTAAATCCTTATAATGGAAATGTTAATAGAAATATTTACCATTCACACAATGATACCTTGAAATTTAGGATACATAGGGCTTCCCTTGTGGCTCAGCGGGTAAAGAATCCACCTACAATGTGGGAGACCTGAGTTCAATCCCTGGGTTGGGAAGATGCCCTGGAGAAGGGAAAGCCTACCCACTCCAGTGTTCTGGCCTAGAGAATTCCATGGACTGTATAGTCTATGGGGTTGCAAAGAGTCGGACACGGCTGTGTGACTTTCACTTTCACTAGAAAGTGCCACATGGGTTTTTGGGAGGCAATTATTGTATACATTTTGGAGAAGTGGAGAGTAGGTATAAAGGAGTGTTAGAATGAATGTTGGTACATAAGGTTGCAAGGGAAAAGATTTGTTTATTTCTACCTACAAGTTGAGCCACTTCGCAGATATCAAATTACTGGCCAGGTTCCAGAGGAAATGGCTATTGACCTTTATTTCTTGTTCACTGCCACTGAAAGTTGAACTTTCAAGTTGCTTTGGCAGAGGCATGGGTGATGCCCTTCTGTCCCTAGTCTTTCTGTATAACATGCAGACGTCCTCAGCCATCTATAACAGACGTGTCCTGAAGTGCCCGTTCCTGGAATAACAAGTCAAATGGCTAACACCCAACTCTGAGCTGTAATTCTATGCCAGGTGCCATGAGCTAAGAACTTTTATATGGATTATTTTAGTTTGTCCTTATTAGATATTTCTGATGTTAGCTATTATTATCATCATCTCCATTTTATAGATACAGAACTGGAGGCTTAAGGAAGCTAAGCCCCTTGCCTAAGGTTTTACAAGTAATAAGTAGCAGAGGCAAGATCTGAACCCAGGTAATTTGATTCTAAACCCTGCACTGTCTCGCCTAATGGCTCGTCATCAAGGAATTCACTCTCCCTGATGGATGTAGTGCAAGCTTAATGGATAGAACAGTAGCTTAATGTTAAATGCTATGCAATCTACATTAGACTTAAGCAAGTGAGAGTGGAACCGCCAAAGGTCAGAAATGTTTGGCGGTGCGTGCATAAGCAATCTATGTTGCTTGTTCTTCATGTACAAAGTACTCTGTAAGAAACCTGCAGCCACTCCAACATCCCCAGATCTGACGGTCAGACTTGTGTATTGGAACTGGAGGACTGGTGCTTTAATCATGTGGCCTTATTCCTCAAGCCTCTGAAAGAGCAGGAGCTGGTAGACTCCTGTTACTCCTTCCTTCTCCACCTCTCTTGGGGAAAAGCTTAGGGGTGGGATACATGCTTTTTTGAGAAAAATGGAGAGTACAGGGAGCTATTCTCTCACCATCCTCTCTGTGGGACTTTGCCTTAGACTCAAATCCCCTGAAAATTACTCCTATACTAAAGACTGTATTTCTTTAAGTTTTTTTTTCTTTCTCTTTTGATTCATTAATGCAGTAAGTTCTGGGAAGTCTTTGCCTACATAAGGACTTCTCTGCCAACAGTCTTTAAGTTGAGTATAAATAATTGAGTTATTTGCGTGGAATTTGAGTACATCCCAATTTCACTTTAACTTATTATGACAACAGGAAATCCAGAAACCCACTATTTCCATTCCAAAGAGTTTTTCTTTTTTGGTAGCTCCAAATATTTGAAAATAGTCATAGTGAGGGTTAATTATATAAATGAGTATTTCCCCCATAACCTTTATGAGGTGTGAACATAGAAGGAAAATTAGAGGTAAAGCAAATCATATCATCTCAATTTCAATGAAGGACTTTTTTTTGACACTACAGAAAGTTTTTGATGAATTATTATTGTACTATGTAAAATATTAAGAACAAATTAAAAACTAAGACATTCTCTGGCAAATACTTGTACCCAAAGTCTAGCAAAAATTCATGAGAGCAATTCGATTAAAGCAATCTCCACATCAAGGATGCTGTTTAAAGGCTATCTGTCCCCTAGGAGAGTAGCCCCATACTCTTGACCCTTGACCCATACACTTGACCCTGACCCCTGTTGGGATCCCTGGCTCCAGACACCCAACACTGCCTCACCTTATTTTACTGTCTCTCAGAATGCCCTAGAATGGCTCTCTTTGCTTCCCGAAGAATCTGTTACCAGCCACAGTTCCCCACCCTACTCCCACCCCTTATTCTCAGGGTCTCTGATTCTTGGATTTTGGATTTTATTTATTTATTTTGGCCACACCATGGGGTTTTCAGGATCTTAGTTGCCTGCCCAGGGATTGAACCCTGGCCCTTGGCAGTGAAAGCACAGTGTCTTACCCCTGGACCACCAGGGAATTTCCTGGATTCTATTTGAAGCTGCTGTTGTACTGTGTAAGCCCTTACTTAAAACTGTGCATGTCTGCATGATAAATCACTTCAGTCGTGTCCGAGTCTGTGTGACCCTAGACTTTAGCCTGCCAGGCTCTTCTGTCCATGGGATTCTCCAGGCAAGAATACTGGAATGGGTTGTCATACCCTTTTCCAAGGTATCTTTCCAAGCCAGGGATCGAACCCGTGTCTCTTACATCTCAGGCATTGGCAGGCAGGTTCTTTACCACAAGCACCACCTGGGAATCCCACTTAAAACTGTAGACTCTAAAATATCAAAGTCATATACTTTCTTTTTCAGAATTAAATACTGAGAAAAATAACAGCAGCTCCCTTCTGCTTTCATCTTTTCTTCATGACAAAATAGAAACCTAGAACTCTCAAAGCGAAAATATTCTTTCTCATAAATTGGTTATACTTCCTGTTGTTGCTGAACTCCATCAATGTCTTGTGTGTACACTTAATTCTGCTTCCTTTTGCAGTGAATTCCCGAGTAACAACTTTCAAGGATAAATCAACTCACTGCAGTTGCCTCCTATCCATGGACTAGTGACTCAGGTAAGAAATTTTGTTTTCCTTCATTTTCCCTGGTGGGAAGTCATTTAAAACATACTTTTGCAATGTTCAAATATAATTTTAAGCTAATGCATGAAGCTTTAAAGAAATTTCTCTTTTACTATAGACAGTTTGGGCTTCGTTCATCCTCACCGTTATTCTTTCCCTCTAGTTTTATTTTCTAAATTTCATTTCTTAGAATAACTTAAAGGAAGGAGCCAGGGTGAAATTATCCACTGGGCATAGTAGGTACAGTCTATAGGGCTTGTGATACTGTTGCTGCTACTGTTGCTGCTAAGTCGCTTCATTCCTGTCCGACTCTGTGCAACCCCATAGATGGCAGCCCACCAGGCTCCCCCGTCCCTGGGATTCTCCAGGCAAGAACACTGGAGTGGGTTGCCATTTCCTTCTCCAATGCGTGAAAGTGAAAAGTGAAAGTGAAGTTGCTCAGTCCTGTCTGACTCTTTGCGACCCAGTGGACTGTAGCCCACCATGCTCCTCTGTCCATGGGATTTTCCAGGCAAGAGTACTGGAGTGGGGTGCCATTTGCTTCACCAGAGGATCTTCTCAACCCAGGGATCGAACGCAGGCCTTCCACATTGTAAGCAAGATGCTTTACTGTCTGGGCCACCAGGGAAGTCCTGTGTGATACTGTTGCTGCTGCTGCTAAGCCGCTTCAGTCGTGTCCAACTCTTCGCGACCCCATGGACTGCAGTGCACCAGGCTCTTCCGTCTATGGGATTTTCCAGGCAAGAGTGCTGGAGTGGGGTGCCATCGCCTTCTCCGGTGTGATACTGTTAGGAGCCCATAAAAATATTTTAACACTATTTTAAGTTCAGTAAAAAAAATAGTATTTAATGATTAGTCTAGCCTGGAGTATATATGTCTTTATACCAAAGCAGACATAAAATATTTTATAATACGTATATGTTTTCTGGAGGAAAGGGCCCATGAAGGCAAGAGTACCTAAAGTCCACAAAAGTCATAACACATAGAAGTTAGCTAGCTGCTCTATTGCAAAGAAACATCTCTTAACTGACAACCATATTTGACATTCTTTGGAGTTTTTATGTCTTTGAATTTGATGATCTGATCCATTTCTCGCTAAATTATGTAATTTACTGGTCATAAAATTAGCACAGAGTATAAAATTTTGAGTAAAGACAATAAATAAGCCTGTGGATATTGATCTGGTATTTTAATTGGGCTTTAGTCTTTCTTTAACACAACATTTTCTTATTCTTTTATTTTTTTTTAAGTAGTGAAAGTGTTAGTCATTCATGTCTGACTCTCTGTGACCCCATGACTGTTCTCCAGGCACAAATTTTGGAGTGGGTAGTCATTCCCTTTTCCACAGGATCTTCCCTACCCAGGGATCAAACCTGGGTCTCCTATATTCTTAGGCAGATTCTTTACCAACTGAGCCACCAGGGAAATTTACTATCTTTGAAAATAACTTTTTAAAAAAAACAAAAAACAAAAAAACAAAAAACGAAACCGTGGTGCCATCTACTGGTAGTTTAAGGAACAGTCCTATATGCTTGGGCTTCCCTGATAGCTCAGTTGGTAAAGAATCCACCTGCAATGCAGGAGACCCTTGTTCCGTTCCTGGGTCAGGAAGATTCCCCTGGAGAAGGGCTAGGCCACCCACTCCAGTGTTCCTGGACTTCCCTTGTGGCTCAGCAGGTGAAGAATCCGCCTGCAATGCTGGAGACCTGGTTTCGATCCCTGGGTTGGAAAGATCCCCTGGAGAAGGGAAAGGCTTACCCGTTCCAGTATTCTGGCCTGAAGAATTCCATAGACTGTATACGGGGAATGACGAGTTGAATTCTATGGCTCAGGTAATTTACAAAATGAAGAGAGACAGCTCACACTAGCCTTTTCTCCTCTTGACGATTCCAAGTCTCTTTGCTCTGTCTTTTAAAAGTCAGGTTCCTATTGAACCATAAATCTGAAAATCCTGATTTTTTTTCCCCTTAGATTACTCTTTACAGCAGCTAATTGCAACGGATGGCTTTTGAACTCCAGGTGGAAAATCCTCAGATTATGGATGCTGTTAAGCTGTCTCCTTGCACAGTACTTTGTAGAGTTCAGGAAGTCTACCTCTACCTGATCTCTCATGGGGAGAGATTTTCTGTCTCATTTTGTCTTTATTTTTAGAAACTGCCTTCCCCATATCTTCTGCTTTTAAAGGTTCAGCTCATTTACCTAACTCCCATCTTTGTAATTTATCCCTTTCTCTATAGGAAATTTCTGACTGACCTATTTCTGACTTTACAGCTTCTTCTTGACTCTATTTTTTATCCCTTGGCAGGATATTTCCTGACATTAACTCCCAGATGCTGTATCTTTTTAAGGACCTACAGTTTCAGGGTAGACTAGTTCTTGGTCTACCAATATTTCCTATACTGTCTGCTTATTGGAATGTCTGGGGAACTCTGTTACAAGTCCCGATGCCCAGGCCTTTCACTAAGGGATGTGATTCAGTCAGTCTGCTGGAGGCCCTGGGAATCTTCATTTTGATAAACGACTTAGGAGATGGTGGTGCGGCTATTGTATTTGGGAACCACAAAACCTGCAGAGTATACTACTTCTCTGAGAACCCAAGGCTCTGTGTCAGGCAGCCCAAGTCCACCCTTACAGTTTCATATTTTGCTGTGTGTTAGTTGCTCAGTTGTGTTCAACTCTTTGCGACCCAGACTGTAGCCTGCCTGACTCCTCTGTCCATGGACTTCTCCAGGCAAGAGTACTGGAGTGGGTTGCCATTTTCTTCTCCGGAGGATCTTCCTGACCCTGACTCAGGGTCTCCTCCACTGCAGGCAGATTCTTTACCATCTGAGTCACATATTTTGCCATATCTACCTGTCATTCTTCTGTACGCACTTTCCTTCTTCCTCCTTTTTTTTTTTCCCCCTCCTTCTTAGTTGTAAACTTTCTTCTCATCTTCTAAATCCCAGATCAAATATTTGGGGATCTGTCTTACCCTCTTCTTCCCTTTCCTTTTCCACTGAGCGAAATTAGTCGCTCTCTCATCTGTACCTCACTCAGTCATGTCCGACTCTTTGAGACCCCATGGACTCTACAGCCCATGGAATTCTCCAGGTCAGAATATGGGAGTGGGTAGCCTTTGCCTTCTCCAGGGGATCTTCCCAACCCAGGGACTGAACCCAAGTCTCCTGTATTGCGGGCAGATTCTTTACCAGCTGAGCCATAAGGGAAGCCCAAGAATACTGGAGTGGGCAGCCTAGCCCTTCTCCAGGGGAATCTTCCTGACCCAGGAATCGAACAGGGGTCTCCTGCATTGCAGGTGGATTCCTTACCAACTGAGCTATCAGGGAAGCCCTCTCATCTATACCACCATTCCCCTGCTAGAGCCCACATCACACTGCCAAATTCGTAAACTGAATCCAAATATTTATAGCATAGGAAGAAGATAGCAAGGAATTTTAAAAACCGGAGCGTCCATGGAGCTCCCGCTTCAGAATCATCTAGAGTGTGTGATCAATGAAAGATTCCCATCCCAGATTTATTGACTCAGAATCTCTGGGGGTACAGTCTGCAACCAGTAAACCAAATAGTGCAGCTGAATATCTTCTATCCATTAAAGTTAAAGAACCACAGCTCTATCAACTACATAAATCAAGACATCAGCTAAAATGCAATCCCTCCGTGAACTGCATTAATTGACAAGACATGTGTCAGAAGGTTGGGGGCACTCAGAACTTTACTGGCAAGGCCAAGGGTTTGGCTTCAGTGATCAGTGTAGCGCTTTTTTCCTATATTGATTTGTGTTCAGTTAGGCCTCCTGCTTTAAAAAAGTGAGGTAAAAGAAGATATCCTTATGAGCAGCATCTTATTGATTTATTAAACTATAGGTCTTCTCCAAAAATGTTAAAATTCCATGGGCTTAGGCTATGTCTGGATCCCAAGTTTAAGAAAATGATTCATATAAGACTTATTGCTGTCTTTATTTTCCTCTTGTGCATTTCTTGAAGGCAGGGACTACTTTTTATTTCTCCTTAGACTTTTAACTTAAAGTGTCCAGTTGTTTTATAAAAGAACATTCTCATTTCTCACCTTGGGAAACTTTAGCAGGTAAATGGGATTAAATACACTCAATAAAATCTCCTAAAATTCAAGCATAATTGCTTTGGATAGTTGTAAATGTAGCCTTTAGAAGTTTCTAGCCTTAGTCTAGAAACTGTGAGTAATAAAACTTTATAAACACATGCCTATGTACCTTTAGAAAGTTATGTAACCTAGAGCATCATATAGTCTGTTAAAATTTGTATTAAGCTACTAATAATTATTCTATTGATTCTATGTAATAATAACTAGGCATCCTATGGTACACATTTTTCCCAAGACCACCAAGTCATCAACTTACTTCTGACACTACCTAAAGATAGCATCCAGTCCCACAGGTTAAGGCCTCAGTCACACAGGACTGTCCACTGCCGCCACTTCAGACGCAACCACAATTCTAAATTGTCACCTTACTTCTGACCAACCAGCTATAGGTCTGAAATTCCCATGACACCCTTCTCGAATTCGATTAGTAGGCTAGAATGACTCATGGAACTCAGAGAAACATTTTATTATCTATTACCAGTTTATTATAACAGGACATACCTCAGGGACAGCCAGATAGAAAGGACGTATAGGGTGAGGTATGTGGGAATGGGCGTGGAACTTCCATGCTCGGTGAGTGTGCCATTCTCCCCCGAATCTCCGCATCCTCACCAACACAGAAGCTCTTTGAACTCAGTCCTTTTTTGTTTTTATAGAGTCTTCATTACACAGGCATGATTGATTAAATCATTGGCCATTGGCAGTTGATTCAACCCCCGCCCCCGCCCCCACTCCGCCCCCACTCCGCCCCCACTCCGCCCCCACTCCGCCCCCACTCCGCCCCCACTCCGCCCCCACTCCGCCCCCTGCCAGTAAGGTCAGGGGGTGGGACTAAAAGTTCCAGCTCTTTGATCACATGGTTATCTCCCCTGGCAACCAGCCCCCGTCCTTAGATGTTTTCCAGAAGTCATCTCATTAACATGAGCCTGGGTGTGGTTAACATGAGCCTAGGGCTTCCCTTGTGGCTCAGCTGGTAAAGAATCTGCCTGCAGTGTGGGAGACCTGGGTTTGATTCCTGGGTTGGGAAGATCCCCTGGAGAAGGGAAAAGCTACCCACTCCAGTATTCTGGCCTGGAGAATTCCATGAACGATATAGTCCATGGGGTCGCAAAGAGTTGGACACGACTGAGCGACTTTCACTCACTTCACTCAGGTGTGGTTAAAAAGGGTTATATAGTGAATATCAAGGTGTTTTTATGACTTTTATCATTTAGGAAATTCCAAGGGTTTTAGGAATTCTGGACCAGAAACAGAGACAAAGATCAAATACATATTTCTTATTATAAATCACAGTATTATACATCCCATATGCCCACTTGCATTCATGGAGGAATTTGAAGGTAGTCCAAAGATGTGAAGTAGCAGGAAGAGAAGTCTGTGATCACCTTCCAGAAAGTATTAATATGACCCTGATGAAATGCTAATTATCAGTCACAGCTCTCAAGAATGCCTAGTGCTGGCTGAGAGCAGTATGGCTCTCTCTCATACGGCTGCTAATAGAAGTATGACTTTATTTAACTATTCCAGAGGGCAATTTTACATGTATGTGTGTGTAAGTGTATATATATGCATATGAAGTCCCTTTCAGATAAAAATTCCACTTCTAGGAATTTATCCTAAGAATGTGTAGAGGCATCTTTTGTGGTATCTGCCAAGCCCATGGCCTCCTTTTCTGGACCTGAGGGAACACCCCGTGTCATAGTGCTTGAAGAAAGAAAGTCAATAGGTACAAGGATGAGAAGGATTAAGCAAAGAGGACTTCCAGCCTAAGACACATTCTCTCTGTTCCAAAGAGCAGTGATAGATAATCTGTTCGAGGAAATATCTGTAAGGACTTTGCCAGCTTAAAAACAAGGTAAACACCTCCATGGACCACAAATGTAAAACCATAGTAGTGAACAGAGATGCAGTCAAGAGCCTGGCAGACATCAGTTGCTGATATGGCCACAAGGGCAGCAGAAGGTGATTGAGGATATGGAGAAGACACAGATTCCTGCTACTGGCCCATCACTCATATTGAAGAAGGTTCCTTTGCAGAGATAATGTAGCAGTTATTCCACAGGCCCAGAGCCTTCAAGTGAGAGAGACAGATGGGCTGGAAGTATAAGTAGCCATTTCCGGAGTTGATAAGCAATGAATGAGTAAGACTGAATGCGGCCCTGGAGTGAGAAATAGACCTCCTATTGCAAACACATTGGAATAAGAGTACATGTGAAAAAAAGAGACATAAATATAGGACACTGGACAGGTAAAGAAAGTGGGCTAGTCACATTAGTTGTATGACATCTAGAACTTTCTTACAAAGAATTGAAGATTGCTATTAGAACCTACTGTGTATCTTTAATACATTATTTAATATGAACATCAATTCTAAATTGTCTCTCTCTCTCATACACACATACAGAGGTTGGGAAAATGGGTAACCTGTGAAGGAAACAATGAGATGGTGATTGCTGGTAGTTTTATAGCCCCTCCTCTACCAGTTCCTCATGAGACTGAATGCATGAGGTTGCAGGTTTTGTGCAGTAGTGCTCAGTTCAGTTCAGTCGCTCAGTCGTGTCCAACTCTTGGACTGCAGCACGCCAGGCCTCCCTGTCCATCACCAACTCCCGGAGTCTGCCCAAACTCATGTCCATTGAGCCTGTGATGCCATCCAGCCATCTTGTCCTCTGTCGTTCCCTTCTCTTCCTGCTCTCAATCTTTCCCAGCATCAGGGTCTTTTCGAATGAGTCAGCTCTTCGCATCAGGTCGCCAAAGTATTGGAGTTTCAGCTTCAACATCAGTCTTTCTAATGAACATCCAGGACTGATCTCTTTTAGGACATACTGGTTGGATCTCCTTGCAGTCCAAGGGACTCTCAAGAGTCTTCTTCAACACCATAGTTCAAAAGCATCAATTCTTCGGTGCTCAGCTTTCTTTACAGTCCAACTCTCACATCCATACATGACCACTGGAAAAGCCATAGCCTTGACTAGACGGACCTTTCTTGGCAAAGTAATGTCTTTGCTTTTTAATATGCTGTCTAGGTTGGTCATAACTTTCCTTCCAAGGAGTAAGCGTCTTTTAATTTCATGGCTGCAGTCACCATTTGCAGTGATTTTGGAGCCACTCAAAATAAAGTCAGCCACTGTTTCCACTGTTTCCCCATCTATTTGCCATGAAAGTGATGGGACCGGATGCCATGATCTTAGTTTTCTGAATGTTGAGCTTTAAGCCAACTTTGTCACCCTGCTCTTCCACTTTCATCAAGAGGCTCTTTAGTTCTTCTTCACTTTCTGCCATAAGGGTGGTGTCATCTGCATATCTGAGATTATTGATATTTCTCCCGGCAATCTTGATTCTAGCTTGTGCTTAATCCAGCCCAGTGTTTCTCATGATGTACTCTGCATATAAGTTAAATAAGCAGGGTGACAATATACAGCCTTGACATACTCCTTCTCCTATTTGGAACCAGTCTGTTTTTCCATGTCCAGTTCTGGATCCTTATATTAAGTTGTACTTCTCTGTTTAAGCAGATTTGTGTTACTTTTTGTTCATTAAAACAACAGAAGCCTTGGCTAAACCAGGAAATCTGGACCAAATCTGGACAAAAATATATTTGTATATATTTGCTTGGTGAGGAAGTATATTTAGCAGCAGAGAACTGGAAACAATTTAAATGCACCAAATAGGGAAGGGTTTAGTAAGTGATGTGTTCAGACACTCAAATGGCAGGAAGCCATTAAAAAGCATATTTTCAGACACATTATATATTTCAGAGACATTGCCCATTTCAGACTGGGCAAGTGTCCATGACATGTTATTTGATAGAGCTGTCCCAAGGTTTTCCTTGTCATCTTTCTCTGACATCCTGCTTCCTCTTTGATTGTAGCTTCTATTATGTCTTACTTCTTGTCACTTTCCTTGACTTTCTTTCTTAATACACGAGTCATATAAACATTCATACAGATGAGATTTTATTAAATACTCAAGGGTATAAATGACAAGGGGGTTGCATCCTGGGCCAGCAGGACACACCATGGCAATAATGTTAGGATCGAATATTAGACGCTCTTATTCTCAAGTGTGTCTCAGGACTCCCCAACGCTGGAACTTCTCACTGGCATTGCTCTCCCAGGCCCTTGCCTTCTCTTCTCTTGATGGAACTTTTCCCTTCCTCACCAGCCTCCTTTCCTTTTTCTTCCTCTTGGCTCCTTCACTCTTCTCTTGGGCTTCTACATGCTCCAGGGAATCTGAAAATCCTTTTACTTATTATGCAAAGCAATCTAATTTTGTCATTTTTCTGCTTTCCATATAATGCCCTGGGGGCCCATCGTTTCACAATAAAGTAATCCATTAAAGGACAAAAAAAGTTCTCCAAGAAAACCTCTGCTTCCATATTTTAAATAACATCTCTTGGTTCTTTCTGTTATATCTATACCTCTCACTGCCCCACTTCCCCAACCCCAAAAGAAGATGTATAAGAAAATGGGAAGATATATAAAAAAAATAAAACAGGGTTCATCTCTGAGTGGTGAAGATTATTTTTCTTCTTTCTTCTTTTTCTACTTCTTTTATGTTTAAATGTGCACAGTGTACACATAAGTTTTAAAAGTGAAAGAAAGATATGGAAATTACAATTCAGGGTAGGCAGACTGTTGGAAAAAACCTCAAAAATTTTAGGAGCTTAGAACCATATAAAACTAGGTTTCGCTCACATAATAGTTCTATTTGGGTATTCCTCATCTCCTTTACATGGTGACTTGAGACCCTAGGCTTTTTTATTTGGTTGGTCTGCAGTTTTCTAAGGTCTTGGATTCCTCTATTGGATCAACTGAATCTAACCAGCAAATAAGAAAAATAAGAGGTATAAGGTTGGCTGCTGCTGCTGCTAAGTCGCTTCAGTTGTGTCCGACTCTGTGCGACCCTATAGATGGCAGCCCACCAGGCTCCCCTGTCCCTGGGATTCTCCAGGCAAGAGTACTGGAATGGGTTGCCACTTCCTTCTGCAATGCATGAAAGTGAAAAGTCAAAGTGAAGGTTGGCAGGAAGTTATTTTTAGGTGCCATGCCCTGAAGGGGCATATGTCACTTCTACTTTTGTCTGAGAAATGAAGTCTAGCAGGAGGCAGAAAAAAATGAGATTTGGTGAACAGATACACAGATAGCATGCTGGAGGGAAATACTGACTTTGAACACAGAACCAGATTTAAATCTCAGACTCTTTGGTGAAGTATTAATAATAGACTACCTTTTGGAGTTCAAACAGTCAACATTTAACAAAAATTAATTGGGATCAATTAGTACTTGACACTTTTATTTTATTTTTTGGTTTATAGTTAATTTAGTAATTAAAAATTATTTTTAAAGATCCTGATTCTTAATCTTTGAGTTCAATGCTATAATTAAATCTTTGACATTCTTTTGTTTGTTTAGGTTTTTGGGAACTTAAAAAGATGATTCTACAAGGTATTGTATATAGATGAAAAGCACATATTAAAAAATAAGAGTGACAGAGGTGACCTTATCATATGTGAAGGCATGCTGTGGAGCTCTCGTGACAACCGTGACCAGCAGGTACTGTGTACTTCTGGCTGGACACTGTGCAGAAGGCTTTACCAAGACTATCCCATGTAATCATCACAATAAACCTCTGGAGAAGGCAGAGGGTTACCTCCCATTTTAAAGTTGAGGAGCCCAAGATGGGCTTAGAGGGGTCATATCTGTGTTGCCCAAGGGCACAGGCTGGTAAGAGACAGAGATAAGGATTCCACCTCAAGTCTAACTCTTGGGCCAGTAATCTTGATTACTACCATCCATTTTGTAAATTTAAACAATGATTGTATTTAAACATGCAGATTACATGCACACATAAATACCAACACCCATATTAAGCATTGTCTGAAGGAAAGTACCATGTAAGCTGTATTTATTTATTGGAGGTTGAATCAGGCCAGTTTTACTTCTTCCTCTTGTTGCCTGTGTTTTCTGCTTTTTACTCAAAGAATGTATATTGTTTAAAATACTTTTTCCAGTGCAAAGGCTTTCCATCCTACTTTATCTTTCTTCCCTAGGATCTGAAGATTCCTCTCTTAAAGCCATAGGACTTGACTGATTTTTCTGTACAGGGTATACGTTGGTGTAGCACTTGGTAGAATGATCGTTTTTTTCACTTATGGTGCTTCCCTGGTGGCTCAGATGGTAAAGAATCTGCCTGCAGTGTAGGAGACCTGGATTCAACCCCTGGGTTGGGAAGATCCCCTGGAGAAGGGAATGGCAACCCACTCCAGTATTCTTGCCTGGAATATCCCATGGACAGAGGAGCCTGGCAGGCTACAGTCCATGGGGTTGCAAAGAGTCGGACACTACTGAGCGACTTTGCTTTCACTTTCAAATACCACCTTCATAGTGTTAAGTGTTAGTTGTTCAGTCATTTGACACTGTTTTAGATGCAGATAATACAGAGACAAAATAAAAATGATTTCCCTGGAAGGTGAGCAGTAGTCTAGCAGAAGAGCACATGTTTCTTCTTTTTTTGAAGTTAAAGACATTGCAATGAAGTGGAGTAAGTGGAACAGTAGATGTCTGTGTCAGGGGTAACACGGGTATGTGTGATTAATCCAATGAGAGATAGGAATGAGGAGCCTGAAAAGCTTCTCAGAAGATGTTCCTTACTAACCTGGACTTGAAGGTACTCACCAGGAAAATGGTGTTTGAGGAAGGGCATTACTTTCCTAAGGAAACATGTGTATCAATACAAGCCATGGGAACTGAAAAAGATCATGCTTAGGAACCTCTGAAGAAAATAGAAACCAAAGGAAGAACAACAAAAAATTCCATCCTATGTGTAAGTCAGCCAAATCCCAAATAATAAACACCCTGGAATTTTAAGCTTTCTGGGAAGGAGGAAGCATGGTCACAAATGAGGTTGAAGGTCACTGAGGAAAGAGCACCTTCCTTTCCTGGATCAGTTACCACAGTTTCCTCTCATGGCTTAATAATATTGGGACCTAGCCAAGAAGTGTCATCGTGACTCTCTGTTTTGTCTTGTTTTTAAGTAACAAATTATTTAGCCTTTCTCTGGGATATAAAGTGTGACTTGGAAGTATCCACACAGACAAAAACAGGTTGGATTGAATTTGTGAGATAAGTGATGCAGATGTGTGTACTTAAAAGATCTACCAACTCTTGTTTTAGCACGTGGATAGTAGAAATGTACTCTTGATAAACCTCAGCTTTGAACAGTGCACATAAAAAGTGTGTTTTATGCACATAAAAAGTATGTGTTTATAGTTAAAACTCAAGTCAAGTTGAATTTCCAGGGACCGTATTCTAGATCAAGTGGCTTCTTTCCTGCTTATTGCAGTGAGTGCACATGCAGTATTGAGAGCCAAAGCACAAGCTCTCAGTGTGCTAATCAATTTCCCTTTCCACATTAAAGATTAATTTTCAGGCTTTCAAGAAATTGTATGACAGTGAGTAATCTATATGTGTGGGAAAGAAGATGAAAACATCTCAATAATGTTTGACTCAAATGTACATCATTTCCAGTATTTGTATACCTAACAGAAGATCTGCTCTCATCTAAATGGTCTTCTTTACCTCGTTTCTACCTGCTGATTATGAAAGGGCTATAGCCTTGCACCGCTATTTATAGCTATTCAGCAAGGTTTTAAATGTGAAACACACTGAGTACATGGATAAATTTAATTTGCTTAGGACCCGATGAGCTTTTTAAGAGTAGGATCAGCTATTTATAAAGTAGGTATTTTGTAGGAACACATATTAGCTAAAAGTCAGTATATATTTTGAGTTCTATTAAGTTGGAGGTTTCTTAACCTCTCTGGAACTTTCTTTTATTTCTTTCTTTCCCCATATGTAAAAGATGAGTTTTAAGATTATTTTCAACTTGGTTTTGCTTAAACTGTTCCACTTTTTATTTTTCCTTGAGAGATATGAATAGTCACGTCACATTTAGGATAATCATCAGTATTAGGGGTCCCCCTTGCAATGTTAACAATAGTTTATGAGGCTTGTAAGATTATGAGCACTTTTTGCTTAACTGAATTTTCTAAATTTTATATGACTATTTCTTACAAAAGATTTAAAGAAATGGTAAAGTATACATGATGTAAAACCTAACATTTTGATAATTTTTAAGTGTATTATTCAGTGACATTCACTACACTCATTGTTGGCAACCACTGAAACTCCGTACCCATTAAACAACTCCCATTCTTTTTCTTTTTTTAATTTAGGAATTTAACATTTACTTCAGCCAGCTAGAACTTCAGATTGCTAACGGCTGAATGAATTATAACCACATAATCAATATTAACTTGGAAAACACAATTATCTAAAAATGTTAGCACACTGGCAAATAGATAACAAAAAAATGACTGCATACAAAAAACATTGTGAGAAAGAAGACAGTGGTCTGGTTCTTTTTTTAAAAAAATTAATTTATTTTAATTGGAGGCTATATACTTTACAATATTGTGCTGGTTTTTGCCATACATTGACATGAATCAGCCACAGGTGTCCATGTGTCGCCCATCCCGAAACCCCCTCCACCTCCATCCCCAGCCCATCCTTCTGGGTGGTCCCAGTGCACTGGCTTTGAGTGACGTGTTTCATACATCAAACTTGGACTGGCAATCTATTTCACATATGGTAATATACATGTTTCAATGCTCTTCTCTCAAATCATCCCATCCTTACCTTTTCCCACAGAGTCCAAAAGTCTGTTCTTCATATCTGTATCTCTTTTGCTGTCTCATGTATAGGGTCATCCTTACCATCTTTCTAAATTCCATGTATATGCATTAATATACTGTATTGGTGTTTTTCTTTTTGACTTACTTCACTCTGTATAATAGGCTCCAGTTTCATCCACCTCATTAGAACTGATTCAAATGCATTCTTTTTAATAGGGGAGTAATATTACATTGTGTATATGTACCACAGCTTTCTTATCCATTCATCTGCTGATGGACATCTAGGTTGCTCGCATGTCTTAGCTATTGTAAACAGTGCTGCAATGAACATTGGGGTGCACGTGTCTCTCTCAATTCTGGGTCCTCGGTGTATATGCCCAGCAGTGGGATTGCTAGGTAGTATGGCAGCTCTGTTTCCAGTGTTTTAAGGAATCTCCACACTGTTCTCCATAGTGGCTTTACTAGTTTGCATTCCTACTAACAATGTAAGAGGGTTCCCTTTTCTCCACATACTCTCCATTTGTAGACTTTTTGATAGCAGCCATTCTGACCGGCATGAGATGGTACCTCATTGTGGCTTTGATTTGCATTTCTCTGATAATGAGTGATATTGAGCATCATTTTATGTGTTTGTTAGCCATCTGTATGTCTTCTTTGGAGAAAGGTCTGTTTAGTTCTTTGGCCCATTTTTTGATTGGGTCATTTATTTTTCTGGAGTTGAGCTGCATGAGCTGCTTGTATATTTTTGAGATTAATTATTTGTCAGTTGCCTCATTTGCTACTATTTTCTCTCATTCTGAAGACTGTCTTTTCACCTTGCTTATAGTTTCCTTCATTGTGCAAAGGTTTTTAAGTTTAATTAGGTCTCATTTGTTTGTTTTTGCTTTTATTTCTATTATTCTGGGAGATAGGTCATAGAGGATCTTGCTGTGATTTATGTCAGAGAGTGTTTTGCCTATGTTTTCCTCTAGGAGTTTTATAGTTTCTGGTCTTACATTTAGGTATTTAATCTATTTTGAGTTTATTTTTGTGTATGGCATTAGAAAATGTTCTAGTTTCATTCTTCTACAGGTGGTTGACCAGTTTTCCCAGCACCACTTGTTAAAGAGATTGTCTTTAATCCATTGTATATTCTTGCCTCCTTTGTCAAAGATAAGGTGTCCATAGGTGTGTGGCTTTATCTCTGGGCTTTCTATTTTGTTCCATTGATTTATATTTCTGTCTTGTGCCAGTACCATACTGTCTTGATGACTGTAGCTTTGTATAGTCTGAAGTCAGGCAGGTTGATTCCTCCAGTTGCATTCTTCTTTCTCAATATTTATTTGGTTATTTGAGTTTTTTTGTATTTCCATACAAATTGTGAAATTATTTGTTCTAGTTCTCTGAAAAATACTGTTGGTAGCTTGATAGGGATTGTATTAAATCTATAGATTGCTTTGGGTAGTATACTTATTTTCACTACATTGATTCTTCCAATCCATGAACATGGTATATTTCTCCATCTGTTTGTGTCATCTTTGGTTTCTTTCATCATTGTTTTATAGTTTTCTATATGTAGGTCTTTTGTTTCTTTAGGTGGATTTATTTCTAAGTATTTATTTCTTTCCGTTGCAATGGTGAATGGGATTGTTTCCTTAATTTCTTTCTGTTTTCTCATTGTTAGTGTATAGGAATGCAAGGGATTTCTGTGTGTTGATTTTATATCCTGCAACTTTACTATATTCATTGATTAGCTCTAGTAATTTTCTGGTGGAGTCTTTAGCGTTTTCTATGTAGAGGATCATGTCATCTGCAAACAGTAAGAGTTTTACTACTTCTTTTCCAATCTGGATTCCTTTTATTTCTTATTCTTCTCTGATTGCTGTGGCTAAAACTTCCAAAACTATGTTGAATAGTTGTGGTGAGAGTGAGCACCCTTGTCTTGTTCCTGATTTTAGGGGAAATGCTTTCAATTTTTCACCATTGAGGATAATGTCTGTTCTGGGTTTATCATATATGCCTTTTATTATGTTGAGGTATGTTTCTTCTATGTCTGCTTTCTGGAGAGTAAATGAATGTTGAATTTTGTCAAAGGCTTTCTCTGCATCTATTGAGATAATCGTATGGTTTTTATCTTTTAATTTGTTAATGTGGTGTATCACGTTGTTGATTTGCAAATATTGAAGAATCCTTGCATCCCTGGGATAAATCCCACTTGGTCGTGATGTATGATCTTTTAAATATATTATTGGATTCTGTTTGCTAGAATTTTCCTGGGGATTTTTGCATCTATATTCATCAGTGATATTGGCCTGTAGTTTTCTTTTTTTGTTGCATCCTTGTCTGGTTTCAGTATTAGGGTGATGGTGGCCTCAGAATGAGTTTGGAAGTTCATCTTCCTCTGCAATTTTCTGGAAGACTTTGAGAAGAATAGGTGTTAGCTCTTCTCTAAATTTTTGGTAGAATTCACCCGTGAAGTCATCTTGTCCTGAGCTTTTGTTTGTTGTAAGATTTTTGATTACAGTTTTGATATCTGTGCTTGTGATGGGTCAGTTAAGATTTTCTATTTCTTCCTGGTTCAGTTTTGGAAGGTTATACTTTTCTAAGAATTTGTCCATTTCTTCCAAGTTGTCCATTTTATTGGCATATAGTTGCTGATAGTAGTCTCTTATGATCCTTTGTATTTCTGTGTTGTCTGTTGTGATATCTCCATTTTCACTTCTAATTTTTTTTTGATTTGATTCTTCTCCCTTTTTTCTTGATGAGTCTGGCTAATGGCTTGTCAATTTTATTTATCTTCTCAAAGAACCAGCTTTTAGTTTTGTTGATTTTTGCTATAGTCTCCTTTGTTTCTTTTTCATTTATTTCTGCCCAAATTTTTATGGTTTCTTTCCTTCTACTAACCCTGTGGTTCTTCATTTCTTCTTTTCCTAATAGCTTTAGGTGTAAAGTTAGATTATTTATTTGATGTTTCTCTTGTTTCTTGAGGTAAGCTTGTATTGCTATGAACCTACCCCTCAGCACTGTTTTTACTGAATGCCATAGATTTTGGGTTGTTGTGTTTTCATTTTCATTTGTTTCTATGCATATTTTGATTTCCTTTTTGATTTCTTCTGTGATTTGTTGGTTATTCAAAAGTATGTTGTTTAGCCTCCATATGTTTGTATTTTTAATAGTTTTTTTTCCTGTAGTTGACATCTAATCTTACTGCATTGTGATCAGAAAAGATGCTTGAAATGATTTCAATTTTTAAAAAAATTTACCAAGGCTAGATTTATGGCCAGGATGTGATCTATTCTGGAGAGTATTCCATGTACACTTGAGAAAAAGGTGAAATTCCTTGTTTTGGGGTAAAATGTCCTATAGATATCATTAGGTCTAACTGGTCTATTGTATCATTTAAAGTTTGTTTCCTTGTTTATTTTCTGTTTAGTTGATCTATCCATAGGTGTGAGTGGGGTATTAAAGTCTCCCACTATTATTGTTTTATTGTTAATTTCCCCTTTCATACTTGTTAGCATTTGTCTTACATATTGCGGTGCTCCTATGTTGGGTGCATATATATTTATAATTGTTGTATCTTCTTCTTGGATTGATCCTTTGATCATTATGTAGTGTCCTTCTTTGTCTCTTTTCACAGCCTTTGTTTTAAAGTCTATTTTATCCGATATGAGTATTGCTACCCCTGCTTTCTTTAGTCTCCATTTACATGAGATATCTTTTTCCAGCCCTTCACTTTCAGTCTGTATGTGTTCCTTGGCTTGAGTTGTGTCTCTTGTAGACAGCAATTCAGCTAGTCTTTGTCTTTTGCTTGAGGCATTCAACAAATTTACATTTAAGGTAATTATTGATAAGTATAATGGTCACCTGAGTTAAATTCACCCATTCCAGTCCACTTTAGTTCACTGATTTCTAAAATGTCAACATTCACTCTTGCCATCTCCTGTTTGATCAATTTCCATTTGCCTTGAATCATGGACCTAACATTCCAGGTTCCTATGCAATATTGCTCTTTACAGCATCAGACCTTGCTTCCATCACCAGTCACATCCACAACTGGGTGTTGTTTTTGCTTTAGCTCCATCTCTTCATTCTTTCTGGAGTTATTTCTCCACTGATCTCCACTAGCATGTTGGGTACCTACTGACCTGGGGAGTTCATCTTTCAATGTCCTATCTTTTTGCCTTTACATGCTGTTCATGGGGTTCTCAAGGCAGGAATACTGAAGTGGTTTGCCATTTCCTTCTCCAGTCGACCACATTTTGTCAGAACTCTCCACCATGACCCGTCCATTGTGGGTGGCCCTACACAGCATGGCTCATAGTTTCATTGAGTTAGACAAGGCTGTGGTCCATGTGATTAGATTGGTAAGTTTTCTGTGCTGGTGGTTTTCAGTCTGTCTGTCCTCTGATGGAGAAGGATAAGAGGCTTGTGAAGGTGTCCTGATGGGATAGACTGACTGAGGGGGATACTGTGTCTTGTTCTGATGGGGAGGGGGTCATGCTCAGTAAATCTTTTTTTTTTTTTTTCAGTAAATCTTTAATCCAATTTTCTGTTGATGGGTGGAGCTGTGTTCCCTCCATGCTATTTACCTGGGGCCAAACTATGGTGGAGGAGAAGGCAATGGCACCCCACTCCAGTACTCTTGCCTGGAAAATCCGATGGACGGAGAAGCCTGGTAGGCTGCCATCCATGGGGTCGCTAAGAGTCGGACACGACTGAGCGACTTCTTCACTTTTCAGTTTCATGCATTGGAGAAGGAAATGGTAAACCACTCCAGTGTTCTTGCCTGGAGAATCCCAGGGATGCAGGAGCCTGGTGGGCTGCCATCTATGGGGTCGCATAGAGTCGGACATGACTGAAGTGACTTAGCAGTAGCAGCTAACTATGGTGGAGGTAATGAAGATTTTGACCTCCCTCAAAAGATCCCAGGCATGTGCTGCTACAGTCCGTGCCCCCAACCCTGCAGCAGGCCACCACCAACCCACGCCTTTGCCAGTGACTCCTGGTAAGGAGACCCCCAGGCAAGTCTCCTTTGGAGTCACTGTTCCTTTCCCCTGGGTCCCAGTGCACAAGGTTTTGTTGTGCCCTCCAAGAGTCTATTTCCCAGTCCTATGTAAGTTCTGGCAGCTCTATAGTGGGGTTAATAGCTACCTCCTCCAGGAGGACTTATGCCATACCCACACCCAGAGCCCTTGTCCCTGAGCAGACCACTGCTGACCCGTACCTCTACAGGAGATGCTCAAACACAGTTCTGTCTCAGTCTCTGTGGGGTCCCTGGGTCTTGGTGTGCACAAAATTTGTTTGAGCCCTCTGAGCATCTCTGGAGGGAATAGGGTTTGATTCTAAACGTGAATTCGCCGCTCCTACCATCATGCTGGGGCTTCTCCTTTGCCCTTGAACGTGGGATATCTCCTCATAGCTGCTTCAGTGCCTACTGTCTTACTGGGGTTTTTCAGACCTTGGATGTGGGGTATCTCCAGACGGCTGGTCCAGTGAAGCACAGCCACTACCCCTTGTACGCGACCTTGTACATGGAGTATCTTTTCACAGCTGCACCAGAGAAGTGCAGGCGCTGTTCCTGACCTTGGAAGTGCGGTATCTCCTCTCAGCCAATCACTGCTCCAGCACCCTGCAATCACCACTCACCACTCCATTATATCTACTACTATGGGCAAGAATCCCTTAGAAGAAATGAAATAGCCATCATAGTCAACTCTTTTGTTGATCATAGTCAACTTTTTGTTGGCCAAAATACAGTACTTGGATGCAGTCTCAAAAATGACTGAATGATCTCTGTTCGTTTCCAAGGCAAACCGTTCAATATCACAGTAATCCAAGTCTATGCCCCGACCAGTAATGCTGAAGAAGCTGAAGTTGAACCGTGCTATGAAGACCTACAAGACCTTCTAGAATTAACACCCCAAAAAGATGTCCTTTTCATTGTAGGGGACTGGAATGCAAAAGTAGGGAGTCAAGAAACACCTGGAGTAACAGGCAAATTTGGCCTTGGAGTACAGAATGAAGCAAGGCAAAGGCTAATAGAATTCTGCCAAGAGAATGCACTGATCATAGCAAACACCCTCTTCCAACAACACAAGAGAAGACTACACGTGGACATCACCAGATGGCCAACACCAAAATCAGATTGATTATATTCTTTGTAGCCAAAGATGGAGAAGCTCTATACAGTCAGCAAAAACAAGACTGGTAGCTAACTGTGGTTCAGACCATGAACTCCTTATTTCCAAATTCAGACTTAAATTGAAGAAAGTAGGGAAAACCACTAGACCATTCAGGTATGACCTAAATCAAATCCCTTATAATTATACAGTGGAAGTGAGAAATAGATTTAAGGGACTAGGTCTGATAGAGTGCCTGATGAACTATGGATGGAGGTTTATGACACTGTACAGGAGATAGGGAGCAAGACCATCCTCAAGAAAAAGAAATGCAAGAAAGAAAAATGGCTCTCTGAGGGGGCCTTACAAATAGCTATGAAAAGAAGAGAAGCGAAAAGCAAAGGAGAAAAGGAAAGATATAAGCATCTGAATGCAGAGTTCCAAAGAATAGCAAGGAGAGATAAGAAAGAAAACCTTCCTCAGTGATCATTGCAAAGACATAGAAGAAAACAATAGAATGGGAAAGACTAGAGAGTTCTTCAAGAAAATGGGAGATACCAAGGGAACTTTTGATGCAAAGATGGGCTCGATAAAGGACAGAAATGGTATGGACCTAACAGAAGCAGAAGATACTAAGAAGAGGTGGTGAGAATACAGAGAAGAACTATACAAAAAAGATCTTCATGACCCAGATAATCACAACCGTGTGATCACTCACCTAGAGCCAGACATCCTGGAATGTGAAGTCAAGTGGGTCTTAGGAAACATCACTATGAACAAAGCTAGTGTAGGTGATGGAATTCCAGTTGAGCTATTTCAAATCCTAAAAGATGATGCTGTGAAAGTGCTGCACTTAATATGCCAGAAAATTTGGAAAACAGCAGTTGCTA
This sequence comes from Capricornis sumatraensis, assembly GCF_032405125.1. NCBI lineage: Eukaryota > Metazoa > Chordata > Mammalia > Artiodactyla > Bovidae > Capricornis > Capricornis sumatraensis. The sequence continues at coordinate 16,215,691 of NC_091075.1, forward strand.
CAGGACTGGAAAAGGTCAGTTTTCATTCCCATCCCAAAGAAAGGCAATGCCAAAGAATGCTCAAACTACTGCACAATTGCACTCATCTTACATGCTAACAAAGTAATGCTCAAAATTCTCCAAGCCAGGCTTCAGCAGTACATGAACCGTGAACTTCCAGATGTTCAAGCTGGTTTTAGAAAAGGCAGAGGAACCAGAGATCAAATTGCCAACATCTGCTGGATCATCGAAAAAGCAAGAGAGTTCCAGAAAAGCATCTATTTCTGCTTTATTGACTATGCCAAAGCCTTTGACTGTGTGGATCACAATAAACTGTGGAAAATTCTGAGAGAGATGGGAATACCAGACCACCTGACCTGCTTCTTGAGAAACCTATATGCAGGTCATGAAGCAGCAGTTAGAACTGGACATGGAACAACAGACTGGTTCCAAATAGGAAAAGGAGTGTGTCAAGGCTGTATACTGTCACCCTGCTTATTTAACTTATATGCAGAGTACATCATGAGAAATACTGGGCTGGAAGGAGCACAAGCTGGAATCAAGATTGCTGGGAGTAATATCAATAACCTCAGATATGCAGATGACACCACCCTTATGGCAGAAAGTGAAGAAGAACTAAAGAGCCTGTTGATGGAAGTGAAAGAGGCAAGTGAAAAAGTTGGCTTAAAACTCAACATTCAGAAAACCAGGATCATGGCATCCAGTTCCATCACTTCTTGGTGAATAGATGGAGAAACAGTGGAAACAGGGTCAGACTTTATTTTGGGGGGCTCCAAAATCACTGCAGATCATGACTGCAACCATGAAATAAAAAGACGCTTGCTCCTTGGAAGAAAAGCTATGACCAACCTAGACAGCATATTCAAAAGCAGAGGCATGACTTTGCCAACAACCTACAACCTACAACCCAGCATCTGTCTAGTCATGGCTATGGTTTTTCCAGTAGTCATGTATGGATGTGAGAGTTGGAGTGTAAGGAAAGCTGAGCGCTGAAGAATTGGTGCTTTTGAACTGTGGTATTGGAGAAGACTCTTGAGATTCCCTTGGACTTCAAGGAGATCCAACCAGTCCATCCTAAAGGAGATCATTCCTGGGTGTTGATTGAAAGGACTGGTGTTGAAGCTGAAACTCCAATACTTTGGCCACCTCATGTGAAGAGCTGACTCATTGGAAAAGACCCTGATACTGGGAAAGATTTAGGGCAAGAGAAGAAGGGGACGACAGAGGATGAGATGGTTGGATGGCATCCCCGACTCAATGGACATGATTTTGAGTTAATTCTGGGAGTTGGTGATGGATAGGGAGGCCTGGTGTGCTGCAGTCCATGGGGCCGCAAATAGTCGACCACGACTGAGCAACTGAACTGAACTGAATTGATACGTATGATCCCGTTCCCATTTGCTTCTTTGTTTTGGGTGTGAGTTTATAAATCTTTTCTGTGTTTCCTGTCTAGAGAAGATTCTTTAGCATTTGTTGAAGAGCTGATTTGGTGGTGCTGAAATCTCTCATCTTTTGCTTGCCTACAGACAAAGTTTTGATTTCTCCTTCATATTTAAATGAGATCCTTGCTGAGTATAGTAATCTGGGTTGTAGGTTTTTCTGTTTCATCACTTTAAGTATATGCTGCCATTCCCTTCTGGTTTGAAGAATTTCTACTGAAAGAACAGCTCTTATCCTTATGGGATCCCCTTGTGTGTTATTTGTTGCTTTTCCCTTGCTGCTTTTAATATTTACTTTTTGTGTTTGATCTTCATTATTTAATATGTGTCTTGGGGTGTTTCGCCTTGGGTTACCCTGTTTGGGACTCTCTAGGTTTCTTGGACTTGGGTGGCTATTTCCTTCCTCATTTTAGGGAAGTTTTCAACTATTGTCTCAAGTATTTTCTCATGCACTTTCTTTTTGTTTTCTTCTTCTGGGACTCCTGTGATTCAAATTTTGGGGCATTTAACATTGTCCCAGAGGTCTCTGAGGCTGTTCTCATTTCTTTTTATTCTTTTTTCCTCTCTGCTTCATTTATTTCCACAATTCTATCTTCCACCTCATTTATCCTATCTTCTGCCTCAGTTATTCTCCTGTTGGTTCCCTCCAGAGTGCTTTTGATCTCATGTATTGCATTATTCATTATTGACTGACTCTTTATTTCTTCTAGGTCCTTGTTAAACATTTCTTTAATCTTCTCAGTCCTTGTCTCTAGTCCATTTATCTGTAACTCCATTTTGTTTTCAAGATTTTGGATCATTTGTACTATCATTATTCTGAATTCTTTTTCAGGTAGACTCCCTATCTCCTCCTCTTTTGTTTGGTTTGGTGGGCATATATCATGTTCCTTTACCTGCTGAATATCTCTCTACCTTTTCATTTTGTTCAGATTGCTGTGTTTGGGGTGCCTTTTCTGTAGGCTGGAAGTTCATGGTTCCTTTTATTGTGGAGCCTGCTCCCTATGGTTGGGGTTGGACTAGTAGCTTGTCAAGGTTTTCTGGTTAGGCGAGCTTATGTCTGTGTTCTGGTGGGTGGAGCTGGATCTCTTCTCTCTGAAGTGCAATGAAGTGTCCAGTAGTGAGTTTTGGGTTATCTATGGGTTTGGCATAGCTTTGGGAAGCCTATCTTTTAATGCTTGGGGCTGTGTTCCTGCTTTGCTGGATAATTAGTGTGGTATGTCTTGCTCTGGAACTTGTTGGCTCTTGGGTGGAGCATGGTTTCAGTGTAGGTATGGAGACTTTTGGGTGAGCTCTTGTCTATCAATGTTCCCTGGAAGTAGGAGTTCTCTGATGTTCTCAAGTTCTGGAGTTAGGCCTCCTGCCTCTGGCTTTCAGTCTTATACTTACAGTAGCCTCAAGACTTCTCCATCCATACAGCACAGATGATAAAACATCTAGGTTAGTGGTGAAACAATTCTCCACATCGAGGGACACCCAGAGAGGTTCACAGAGTTACATGGAGAAGGGAAGAGGGAGAAGGGAGATAGAGGTGACCAGGAGGAAAAGATTGGGAGTCAAAAGGGGGAGACCAATCTAGCCCAGTAATCAGTTCCCTGAGTGTTCCCCATGGCCCAGAACACCCAGAGAGATTCACAGAGTTGAGTACAGAAGAGAAAGTGGAGGGAGGAGATAGAGGTGACCTGAGGGAGAAAAGGGAGAGTGAAAAGGGGAGAGAGCAATCAAGCCAGTAATCACACCCCAAAGTGAAAATGGATACTGAAGATTAGATTCTTAAAGGTACAAAATTGATAACAAATACCAAAAAGCAGAGATTAAAAATCTAGAGTAGAGGTTAGACTCTCAAAAAATAGTATTAAAAATACAAAACACAATCAATCACAAAAATTATAAAATATATATATATATGATATTTGCTTTAAAAAGGGCATTTTTTTTGCAAGGTAATAGGACATTATAAAAATGAAAATTAAAGGAGTAACAAAGAACTTAAATTAAAAAAAATTAAAATGTGATAATAGTAAAAATATATCTAGGAATTTCTCTGGAGCTGCTGTGGGCAGTGTGGGGTCAATTCAGTTTCAGATGGTCCCTTGCTCCAGCCTGTACTTGTTCTCAAGGTCCATAGGCCCCTCCAATGCTTAGTCAACGTTAACTACAGGGTTTTAATCTGTTGCACCTGTCACTCCCAGAGCGGTTCCCTCTTCTTTATTTTGGCTTCCTCTTTTTGCAAGTCTCTTCAGTGTCTAGTTGTTGCCCTGACACAAGGGGGTGAAGGTGGTCACTTATTTCGGCTCACTTGTTCAGTTGTGCTGTGGGCAGAGAGGGACACTGCAAACAAATATCGCTGGCGTGTGTGGGGGAGTGGTCGCAGTGTATGGACCACACTGGGTTTGCCACAGCTCAAGGTGGCATGTGCTTCCTGGGCCCACACTGCTCAGGCTCCAGGGTGCTCTGGAGGGGCACTGTCCAAAGCAGACCCTGCATCTCGTGCACTTCCCAGGTCTAAGCTGCTCGGGTTCTTGGGTACTCCGCTAGGGCACAGACTCTGTTGGGTGTGCATTTTGTGCCCTTCTCAGGTCCGAGGAGCTCAGGCAACCAGGTGCTTGGTGAGCGCACTGTCCCAGGTGGGCCGTGTGTCTTCATCACCTTCTCCTGTCTGGCTGCTAGGTTTGCCGGGTGCGCCGTGAGAGCGCCGTCTCAGGTGTGCTGTGTGTCTCCTCTGGGGAGCTGATCTCAGGCTGCGACCCTCCTGGCAGATGTCAACTGTCCAGGATCCCAGGAAGATGAGGTTAGCAACTGGGAGCCTGCTCACAGTGTGGTGGAGGATGCCAGTCTCTGGGTTCGCAGCCCCTAGCCTTCTGTTTCTGGCTGTCGCATGCCTGCCTCTCTGCCTCCGGCGGTGGTGGTGGCGGCGGCTGGGGGCTGGCTGTACACAGCTGGCTAGCTGTCCTTTGGTATTCACTCAGTCCTTTGTTCTGTGAGCAGGCCAGGCTGCGCATTAGAGCCTTTCATGGGAAAGTTCTCTTTTATCCTCTCTCTCTGGCGATCCCAGTTTTGGTTGCTATCTCATGTTAGCTCCCTCAGAATTGCCCTCAGGGCATTACCCTGAATCCTTACCCTGGTCCTTACCCTAAGCACCAATTATGCAGCCCACAGCTCCCTTTCCAGCCCCTGCTCTCTGGCAGCAGATGTGAGTGTCTGGGCTATTTCTCTGCTGGCAGTGGCTGTTAGATGGGTATTCTGTGGGTTTTATTTTTTTCTCCCAGTCATGTTGCCCTCTGAGATCCCAAAACTCCACACAGGCCCGCCTGTGAGATGGCTTCCTACTGTTTGGAAGCTTCTCCTCCTTCACCACTCCCTCCCAAGGACAGGTCTCCATCCCTAACTCTTTGTGTCTCTTTTTGTCTTTTATATTTTGTCCTACCTCCTTTTGAAGAGAATGGTCTGCCTTTCTGGGTGACGGGTGTCCTCTGACAGCATTCAGAAGTTGTTTTGTGGGAGTTGCTCAGCATTCAAATGATCTTTTGGGGAATTTGTGGCAGAGAAAGTGGTTTCCTTGTCCTATTTCTCCACCATCTTGGAACACCCCCCCACCCCCCCACCCGACCCCACCGCCACCGCCGGCCGACAACTCCCATTCTTCTCTCCCAATCCCTAGAAACTGCCATTTTATTTTCTGTCTCTAGGAATTTGCCTGCTCTAGGTACCTCATCAAAATGAAGTCATGTAATAGCTGTTCCTTTGTGACCAGCTTCTTATTTCACTTAGCATAATGTCTTTAAGTTTCATGCATGTTGCAGCATGTGTCAGAATTTCCTTCTCTCTTAAGGCTCAATGATGTTCCACTGTGTGTGTATACCACGTTTTCTGTTTATCCATTTGATGGACATTTGTGTTCTACCTTTTGACTGTTATGAATTATGCTGCTGTGAACTTTGGTGTGCAAATATCTGTTAGAATTCTTGGTTTCGATTTTTTGAGGATAAGCCCAATTCCAAGAGTGGAATTATGAAACCATATGATAATTATATGTTTAATATTTTAAGGAACAACCATGTTCAATATTAGTTTTGAACGTCAGCTGGACTAGTGAATACTGCCTGGTTTTAACCTTCAAAGATGACACTTGTTTGGCAGAGGCTAAGAGTTTCAAGGGAAATAGATGTTTATACCTTTATGAATAGGTTAGCGGTATATAGAAGTGTTTGCTCCAGCACATTGAGCTTATTTTGATACTGTACTGGCTTTACCACAATATATCTTTAAAGACAACGTATGCATACATAGTAATTACAAACCACATTCTTTGTTTTATATGCTAACTATGAAGTTCATGCTTCATTATCTGTTTCCTTAGCTATGCATCCCTTTGTGTTAATAACCACTTGTAAGGTCTTTAATTCCCTCAGCATTTACAACCTAAATATTTTGCTGAGGTATGTCTCTTTCCTTATAGTCAGCATTGTTGCTAAATGTCATTAGGAAATCTCAGTAAATATCAGTCCTGTGGACGTGCGACTTAACACAATTACTCATGATGACTTTTACAAAAGGCTCTTTTTTGTATAGTGACATTACTTTCATAAAGCACAATTGAACTCTCTGTCTAAAGACCATCTATATGTGTCCAGCCAAGTGTTTTACTTCAGGTTTACATTATTAGTTTAGACTATCTTTCCACAAGGTGGTATTTCTAGAAATAGGAATACTAGCTGAAACCTACATCAGGAGTTTAACTTAAATTTATTCTATGATAGAACTACTGGACCACCAGTCAACCTACTACTGAATATTAATAAAAGAAAAAATAATAAGAGATGGAGAGGGATATAATTTTATTATGGGAGTTTCATTTTGGTAAAATCATAATGAAATTTTTAAGTGTTAGCTTTTAATTGTTCATCCTTTAATTTAGACACATCCAAGGAAGACAGTTTGATGGAAGATGTATTGTAGGAATACAAAACTGTTAAAAAAGAGAAGCTTTTAAGCCTCTTTGGGAAAATAAAAGCAAAGCCATATCTTCTAGGATTAAGGAAACTGGAAAACCCTTGGAAAATTATTAATAGGTTGTTAAAATTCCCCATTAGAAATGAACACTCTCATCATGCTTTTATACCACAATTCAGGATCTTTTCATCAGAGAAATTAAGTGATAGTCCTGGTTTCAATGTTTGAAGTTTGGCTGCTAAAGAAAGCTTTTCCTGTAGCATGTTAAACGGACCAGATCAGCACTTGTTTCTTAAGTGCTCGATAAATGAAAGAAACTTCAAAATATATGTAGACATATACGTTTTCCCCCCAAAGTTTCCTTCTAGGAATACCCCATAATTATTGCTTTAGTGGGCAATAATTTGAAAATCAGAGGATTTCAGAGAAAAGAAACTTTAAGAATTTCACATTTATTTCTTATCACAAACAGGAATCTCCATGCTGAGAATTGGTTTCCTGATTCCCAAGCCAATGTCTTCTTTCTCTCTACACATGCTTTCTCCTTTTTAGCATTACTACTGTGAAGAAAAAATAGGTGTTTTATTTTCCCTAAAAAACTCATATTGTTTTCTAGATTGAAGAGCTATGATAAACTTTTAAAAGAAGTGTCTAGGAGAAATAATCAATGAATATATTCATTTATTTACAAACATTTATTGAATACCAAATACATCCTAGGATCTATGAAATACAGTGAAGGAACAATATTGATCAAAGACAGACACAGTGCTTCCTCTCCCAGAGTCTGAAGAGTAGTGGAGAGAAAAATTAATGAATAAATAATGCTAAATTACATATAATTACAAATTGAGATAAATCTTTGAAATAATCTTTGAATAATCTTTAGATCATTGAAAATATTTGACAAAAGAAGTTGATCAGATTGGGCAGCAAGAATGACTTCCCCCCAAAAATGATATGTGTACTGATGTCCAAAAGTTGAGTTGAATTTAACTAGGTGATAGGATGAGGGTAAAGTAGGGAGAAAAGGTGTGACATGTAAACCCATGTATTAGGGAGGGAAAAAGATCATATACAGTGGGATCAGAAGGTGTTTTTTATTGTATTGTTTTGGATGAAAGCTGGATAAAAACTGGGCATGCTCATAATCTAAAAGGAAGGACTTAGGTGAGAGAGAGAGGTCGAACGTATTGGAGGGATAGAAATAGTTGGAGCAAGGTCTCCAAGGAAGTGAAAGATTGAGGAGGCCTGAGATGATGAGCAAGGAGTATAGAACTGGTTGTGAAGAAATGGAGGCGTGGACAAAGAGAGGAAGATAGTTGAGAAAGTAATTTATGCACTGGTGTTTAAGACAAAATCATCTGCTGAGGTTGAGGTTAGGGTTAGATTGGGAACTCAAGATGAATGTTGAGTATATGAGGGAGAAGACCAACAAAAAATTTAATAAATTGTGTTGAAGTTCCTATGAAATTGGGTATAAGGTCTAGGGAAGTAAAGTGAAAGAAAGTGAAAGTATTAGTCACTCAGTTGGGTCTGACTCTTTGCGACCCCATGGTCTATTTTCAACCAGACTCCTCTGTCCATGGAATTCTCCAGGCAAGAATACTAGAGTGGTTTGCCATTTTCTTTTCCAGGGGATCTTCCAACCTAGGAATTGAACTTGGGTCTCCTGCATTGCAGGCAGATTCTTTACTGTCTGAGCCACCAGGGAAGCCCAATAAATTCATGTATTTTGATAAAAATCATTGACATCATGGAAATGACCAACACATACTATAGCACAAGATATGTTTAATGAAACTAGAATAATCTCAGTGCTGACATTAAGAGAACATTAAGTTCAAATAACATAATTACGAGTCAGGATCCCATTTCTTTAAGAAGTTTTCACAGTTTGTTGTGATCCACACAATCAAAGGCTTTAATGTAGCCAATGAAGTAGAAATAGATGTTTTTCTGGAATTCTCTTGCTTTTTCTATGATCCAATGGATGTTGGCAATTTGATCTCTGGTTCCTATGCCTTTTCTAAATCCAGCTTGTACATCTGGAAGCTCTTGGTTTACATACTGTTGAAGCCTAGCTTGAAGGATTTTGAGCACTACTTGCTAGCATGTGAAATGAGTGCAATTGTGTGGTAGGTTCAACATTCTTTGGCATTGTGATGCTTCCTAATGCCCAGTTGACTTTGCACTCCAGGATATCTGGCTGTAGGTGAGTGATCACACCATTGTTATCTGGGTTATTAAGCTCTTTTTTTTTTGTATAGTTCTGTGTATTCTTGAAGAATTATTAAAAAAAAACTGTGGAAAATTCTTTTTTTTTTTTAGTAGTAAACAATTTTCTTATTTTCTTTTTTAAATTATTTTTTTCTTTTTTTACTTTACAATACTGTATTGGTTTTGCCATACATTGACATGAAACCACCACATGTGTACTTGAGTTCCCAACCCTGAACCCCCCTCCCATCTCCCTCCCCATATCATCTCTCTGGGTCATCCCAGTGCACCAGCCCCAAGCATCCTGTATCCTGTATCCAACCTAGACTAGAGATTCGTTTCTTACATGAAAATTCTTAAAGAAATGGGAATACTAGACCACCTTACCTGTCTCCTGATAAACCTGTGTGCAGGTCAAGAAGCAACAGTTAGAGCCGGACATGGAATAACAGAATGATTCCAACTTGGGAAAGGAGTACATCAAGGCTGCATCTTGTCCCCCTGCTTATTTAACTTATATGCAGAGTACATCATATGAAATGCTGGGCTGGGTGAAGCACAAGCTGGAATCAAGATTGCTGGGAGAAGTATCAATAACCACAGATGTGTGAATGACACCATCCTTATGGCAGAAAGTGAAGAGGAACTAAAGAGCCTCTTGATGAAGGTGAAAGAGGAGAGTGAAAAAACTGCTTAAAACTCAACATTCAAAAAACTAAGATCATGGCATCTGGTCCCATCACTTCATGGCAAATAGATGGGGAAACAATGGAAACAGTGACTGACTTTATTTTTTTGGCTCCAAAATCACTGCAGATGTTGAGTGTAGCCATGAAATTAAAAGACGCTCCTTGGAAGAAAAGTTATGACCAACCTAGACAGCATATTAAAAAGCAGAGATATTACTTTACTAACAAAGGTCCATCTAGTCAAAGCTATGGTTTTTCCAGTCTCACATGTATGTATGTGAGAGCTGGACCATAAAGAACGCTGAGTGCTGAAGCACTGAGCACTTTCAAACTGTGGTGTTGGAGAAGTCTCTTGAGAGTTCCTTGGACTGTAAGGAGATCAAGCCAATCAATCCTAAAGAAGATCAACCGTGAATTTTTATTAGAAGGACTGATACTGAAGCTCCCATATTTTGGCTACCTGATGTGTAGAGCCAACTCATTAGAAAAGACCCTGATACTGGGAAAGACTGAAAGCAGGAGGAGAAGGGGATGACAGAGGATGAGATGGTTGGATGGTTGGCATCACAGACTCAATGGACATGAATTTGAGCAAACTCTGGGAGATTAGCGAAGGACAGGAAGCCTGACGTGCTGTAGTCCATGGGGTTGCAAAGAGTCAGACATGACTGAGCGACTGAACAACAACAATGAATCAGGAACACAGTCAAATATGCTTCGTATCAAATATGATAAAAAATAATTAGAAAAAAGGAAAAAGTGGCAAAGTTCAGAGATATTAATAATGTAATGGAATATATAGATGGAAAGAGAAAAGAGGTGAGGTTAAGGAAGAAAACTGATTCTCTCTGCTTCTTACCAGAAGGAAAATTAAGGAGGAAATTAATTAAGAAGGTTAAAGGGAACCTCTGATTGTTTCAGTATTGGTTACTTGATGATTTTTCAGAAACTGAAAACTGAGATCTGATAACTTCTTGTAATAAACATGATGTCCTATAATGATTCTTCTCACCAAGTATAAATGCGTGGCTGGGGATTTCCCTCTCACCACCAAGCAGTTCTCCAGTGCAAGCTGGATGTCGTACAATTCATCTCATTTCTGACACTACCTCTCCAGAGATAGCACCAGATTCCACAGGTTAGGGGCTCAGTCCCACATGACTGCCCTTTACTTCAGATACTAATTGCAAGTCCAGGTGGTTACTTGGGCTGCTGACTGACTGGCTGTAAATCAGAGATTCCCATAATTCCCTCCTTGAGTTTGATTAATTTGCTAGAGTGTCTCATAGAACTCAGGAAACCTGTTTACTCACCAGATTACTAGTTTATTACTAAGGATACAAGTCAACGGCTAGGTGAAAAGACACATAGAATGAGGTACGGAGCAAAGGAACTTCTATCTGCATTGAATTTGAGGCCTGACACAGTGGCACATGGAAGCACTCTGGTTCATCTACTTGGGAACTCTCTGAGCCCTGTCCTTCTGGTTTTATTACATATGTGTGATTGATTAAAATGCTCAATTTCCAGTTTCTTTCCCCTCAACAGAGATCTGGAGATAGAACTGAAAATTCCAGGCTTCTAATCCCATGGTTAGTTCTCTTGGTAACCAGCCCCCATCCTCAGATGCTTCCCCAAAATCACTTCATGAACTCAAGTGTGGTTGAAAGGGGTATATTACGATTATTGACACCTTTATTATATAGGAAATGCCAAGGATTTTGGGAGCTTTATGCCTGAAGCAGGGTTGAAGACCAAATACACATTTCTTTTTATAAACCACAGTATCATACTTTGTGTTTTTCTTCTGACACTTGGAAAAACATGCATTTATATAAGTTCTCTTTTCTACCAAATACAGTCAAAAGTGAAGAGCAGTAATAACATCTGAATAACACAGATGTGCTTGTGAAGTCCTTTCTTCTATTGAGACACCGTGGATGGGGAAGTTGTCTATGCATTTATCGTTATCGTTATTGTTGTTGTTTTATTTTTGTTGTTCAGTTGTGTCCAACTCTTTGTGACCCCGTGGACTGCAGCATGCCAGGCCTCCCTGTCCTTCACTATCTCCTGGAGCTTCCTCGAACTCATGTCCATTGAGTTGGTGATGCCAATCCAACCATCTCATCCTCTGTCGTCCCCTTCTCCTGCCTTCAATCTTATCCAGCATCAGGGTCTCTTCCAATTTTATCTTACTAATCATCTAATCACACTCTTCAGAAAAGTTTGCATTTCTTAGAGCATTTGCTTTTCCTAACTATGGTGCTTAGTGATAAATAATTTATTTATTTAAAGAAGATGCTAGCCACCTCTATGCCTAGGTGGCTGGAGCTGGTCACCTTGAAATAGAATTTTCTGCTTCAGACATTAGTCACTTGAATATTCTGCCAGGTTATGAAACATAAAGTGAGTAGACACCCATGACTCTGGAGGAAGGGTGTAATAGACTTTTTGTGGCTTGACGAAGATCCTTCTCTCCAGATTCCATGGTCTGCTGGTAGGGCTGGCTTTGCACGTGTGGAACCAGGATGGTCACACAGGATCCCCACACTTGGGGTATGATGTTCTGTTGTTGTTGCTATGAAATTCTTAATGATTTTATCTTAGAATTTGTCTATTTGTAAATGAAGTATGTTGACACAATGGTGCATACATTGGGGGGTTGGGGCCGTCAGCTCACTCCTGGTCCTTCTTCCTTCCACTTCCCCAGGATAGGTTCTTGGCTCTCTGCTCCCAGTTTCGCACATCCTCCCTGCCTGTGTCCTGTGATTACTGCTGTCCTCTGCTTGAGCTGGCAACCAGGTTGGGTTGGTGGGGAGGAGGTTGGAAGGTGCCATATGTAGCATTCTGCCACCCCTTTTGGCCCTAGTAGTGGTTTGTGAACAAACATGGAAGTTTAGGGTCAGTGTATGCTTGTGGCATCATAAGGCAAGGGAAGGCTGTGACCATCCCTGGACCAGCAATTCCACTTGGCAGCTGAGTAAGTGATGGAGAGTCTTTTTTTCCACCTGTCCAGGTACTGCGTGTATCCTGGCAGGGAGGCTGTGGTCCTTTGGTAGTTGCCTGTCCTCTGTGGGTTGGAGCAGTGGGGCCTTTAAGGGAAGATGACTTCTCTGCCCCTGGTGGTAGCATGGCAATGGTGGCTGCTGGGAAACAGATCCCAGCACCTGGTGAGCCATGTGTGCCACCACAAAGGGGTCCCTGGGCACATGTGGAGGTTTGCTCTTGCTCTGTGGTTATCCTCATGCCTGAGAATGAACACCGTTGAACACCGAATAAAACCCACTATGAGACTGTGGAAGGGACTGTGGAAGAAAGGAAAAGTTTGATATTGGAATATGATTATTGACACTTTTCTCTGTTTTTAGAACAAAAGATCCCACATTTTTATTTTGAACAGGGTTTTGCAAATTATGTAGTTGGCCTTGTCCATGGGGCTTATTACTACATGGTGATGGTTAAGGCACTAAGTCATGTCCTGCTCTTGCGATCCCATGGATTGTAGCCTCTGTCCATGGGATTTCCCAGGCAAGAATACTGGAGTGGGTTGTCACTTCCTCCTCCAATGTATCTTCCTGACCCAGGGATTCAACCTACGTCATCTGATTAGCAGGCAGTCTCCTGTGCTGCAGGTGAATTCATTACTGTTTGAGCCACCAGGGAAGTTCTATTATTGGATAGTTGGAGGTCAATGAGTCTTCTGGGAAGAAAGGCCTTGAGACTTCTCTGATGCTTATTGTCATGCTTTGAAAAAAAAAAAAAAAGACAGCATCTGGGTAGAAAATTAAAGAGCTATGAATTTGCATTCAAGTGTGAAGTTATGCAGGCACTAAGATGGAAAGGATTTTGTAGCTGCAGGTCAGAGACAAAATTGTGAAGACCTGGTTTTCTACAGTGACATCTTGTGGTTGTGAAAGAAACAACAGCTATGCTGACCCAAGGAGGCTTTCTTGTTTTCTCCAGCAGCAGGCATTTAGAGTGAGTAAGCCTCTGGGCTTAGAGAGGGAAAGGGTAGGTCTCAAGAGGGAGATAATGGACCTTCTATTAATGAAGGCAGGTGAGGCGAATGAGCCAGTGGAAAAATATAAGATGTGATCAAACATGCATTCCAAGCCTGGGATATGGGCCATGTTGGTTTCTTTGCTATGGAATTATGTTTTGATTCAATGCCATAGATATTAAAATAGAGGAATAGTTAAGTTTTCTTCTTGGGTATGGAGATTCAATATTTCAGGAGAGATTATGAACATCAACTTATAGTAAATCTTTTATAACTTTATGGCCAGATATTGACTCATAGTAATATTGTTCAAATATTTATTAACTAATAAATATTTATGGATTTGGGCACTGTCCTAGGCTAAGCATCTGTATCCGGTGTCTTACTTGTCACTTAAATTCGTTGTAAAATTTCTTGAGTTTTAACTTAAGGTATTGCAAGGAAATAAAAACATGAAATTCCACTTTATGTATTTAGTAGCATGTATCAGGTTAGATGCTGGGATGCGATAGTAATGCAGACATTTATGTTTGCTGTTTTCATGAAGCTTACAATCTAGTGGGTGCAGATATTCAACAAACACTTGCACAGATGCTTAACTTCAATTGTGCTGAGTGTTACGAAGGAGAAGCACAGAGTGCTGTGAGGTAATAATACGAGGATGTAGCCTGGTCCCTGAGGAAGAAACATTTAAACTGAGGCTCAGAGGATGAGTAGGAAGCATATAAGAAAGAGTGGGGGATAAAAGGGGAACAGGGAGGAAAATATTTCAGAGGGAGTGGCATATTTGATGGTTGAATACAAGGAATAGAAAGCTGGTTTGGGGGCCAAGGCTCAGTAATTAAAGGGGACAGTGGTCAGCAAGGAAGCTGGGAAGGAGGTTGGGACCACATTATCCAGGACCTTGAAGGTAATGGCCAAGATTTGCTCTCTTAATCGCCAAACAATGTACAGATATTGAAGCATTTTAAACAGTTACAGTCAGATATATTTTTTTCCCTTTGTCTTAAAAAAAAATCTCTCTGGCTTCAGTGATTAAAACAGATTGTTCCCACTTGAGAGAATAAACACAAAGCATGGTTTGAACCCACAGGATTTTTGGAATTAATGACAGAACTAGGTACATCAGCAAGTAATGCTCAAGTGAAGATGTTTTTCAAGTTCTGCAAGATATAGGAGGTCTACATTCTGTGGGTCTACCATCAAATTAAATTTTAGCTTTTTGTTACCATGAAGAAGTAAAAGGAGTAATTTCCTCTTTCTTTTTTTCAATTCTATCACTGTCTGATAAAACATGATGTACATTGTGGACAAAGCTTAGCACATATATAACTTCCAATAAATTGGTACATTAAGCTTCATTGTTAGTAGCTAAGTAAATAGGTTTAGATTTAAAGGATACTTTGATCATGGTTTTCTTTTTGGTTGGAAAAAGGGTTTTAGGTAGGAAGGATTTATTTTTTTCAGCATTCTTAGAAATGGCAGACTTCTTAACTGTGGTGTTGGAGAAGACTCTTGAGAGTCCCTGGGACTGCAAGGAGATCCAATCAGTCCATCCTAAAGGAGATCAGTCCTGGGTGTTCATTGGAAGGACTGATGCTGAGGCTGAAACTCCAGTACTTTGGCTACCTCATGCGAAGAGTTGACTCATTGGAGAAGACTGATGCTGGGAGGGATTGGGGGCAGGAGGAGAAGGGGACGACAGAGGATGAGATGGCTGGATGGCATCACCGACTCGATGGACATGAGTTTGGGTAAACTCGGGGAGTTGGTGATGGACAGGGAGGCCTGGCGTGCTGTGACTCATGGGGTCACAAAGAGTCAGACACGCCTGAGCGACTGAACTGAACTGAATTAATATTATTACTACTAGCTCTACTGTTGTTACTCAGTTGTGCTCAGTGCCTCTGTCTGTGGAATTCTCCAGGCCAGAATACTGGAGTGGGTAGCCTTTCCCTTCTCCAGAGGATCTTCCCAACCCAGGGATCGAACCCCAGTTTCCTGCATTGCAGGTGGATTCTTTATCATCTGACACACTAGGGAAGCCCAAGTGTACTGGAGTGGGTAGCCTATCCTTTCTCGAGGGGATCTTCCCGACCCAGAAATCGAACTGGGGTCTCCCGCATTGCAGGCAGATTCTTCACCAGCTGAGCTACCAGAGAAGCCTACTTACATATTTATGTTTATATATATATACATCTTCTTTATTCATTCATCTGTTGATGAGCACTTAGGTTGCTTCCATATCTTGGCTATTGTAAACAATGCTGCTATGAACACTGAAGTGCATATATCTTTTTGAAGTAATGTTTTCATTTTCTTAGGATATATACCTGGAAGTGGAATTGCTGGGTCATACGGTAACTCTATTTTTTGTTTTTTTGTTTTTTTTTGAGGAACTTTCATAGTGTTTTCCATAGTAAGGTAAGGTGTAAGGTAAGGTGAAGTCGCTTGGTCGTGTCCGACTCTTTGCGACCCCATGGATTTCTCCCTCCATGGGATTCTCCAGGCAAGAATACTGGAGTGGGTTGCCATTTCCTTCTCCAGGGGATCTTCCTGACCCAGGGATCGAACCTGGGTCTCCCACATTGGAGGCAGACGCTTTAACCTCTGAGCCACCAGGGAAGCGGTTATGCCAATTTAGATTCCTACCAACAGTGTAACAGGGTTCTCTTTTCTCTGCATTTATTATTTGTGTTCTTTTTGATGATAGCCATTCTGATGGGTGTGAAGTAGTATCTCATTGTGGCTTTGATTTGCATTCCTCTGATGGTTTACAATGTTGAGCATCTTTTCATGTGCCTGTTGGCTATCCCTATGTCTTCTTTAGAAAAATATTCAGGTCCTCTGCCCCCTTTAGAATGATTTTTTAAAAACTTTTTATTTTGTATTGGGGTATAGGGCTTCCCTGGTGGCTCAGAGGTTAAAGTGTCTGTCTGCAATATGGGAGACCCAGGTTCGATCCCTGCGTCGGGAAGATCCCCTCGAGAAGGAAATGGCAACCCACTCCAGGATACTTGCCTGGAGAATCCCATGGACAGAGAAGCCTGGTGGGCTACAGTCCATGGGGCATAACTCATTAACAGTGTTGTGATAGATTCAGGTGAACGGTGAAGGGAGTCAGTCATACATATACATGTATTCATTCTCTCCCAAACTCCCCTCCCTTCCAGACTGCCATATAATGTTGAGCAGAGTTCCATGTACTATACAGTCGGTCCTTGTTGGTTATCCATTTTAAATATAGCAGTGTGTACATGTCCGTCTCAAACTCCCTAACTATCCCTTTCCCATATCCTTTCATCATTCTCTAAGTCTGTAAGTCTATCTCGTAAGTAAGCTCAGTTTTATCATTTCTTTTTAGATTCCACATATGAGATGAATGACTTTTTTTTGATGTCGAGTTGTATGTTGTTGCTCAGTCACTCAGTCATGTTCGACTCTTTGCGACCCCATGGACTGCAGCATGCCAGGCTTCCCTGTCCTTCACTATCTCCTGGAGCTTGCTCAAACTCATGTTCATTGAGTCAATGATACCATCTCATCCTCTGTCACCCCCTTCTTCTCCTGTCCTCAGTTTTTCCCAGCATCAGAGTCTTTTCTAGTGATTTGGCTCTTCGTATCAAGTGGCCAAAGTATTGGAGCTTCAGCTTCAGCATCAGTCCTTCCAGTGAATATTCAGGGTTGATTTCCTTTAGAATTCACTGGTTTGATCTCCTTCCTCTCCAAGTGACTCTCAAGAGTCTTATCCAGAACCAAAGTTCAAAAACATCAGTTCTCCAGTGCTCAGCCTTCTTTTTGGTCCAACTCTCACATCTGTACATGACTAGTGGAAAAACCATAGCTTTGACTATACGTACTGTTGTCAGCAAAGTGATGTTTCTGCATGTGAGTGTTTGGGAGTCTGGCAGAGGCATGCATTGACAGTGGCCTGCCTCGGGGTCAGGGGCACTGATAGCAGCAGTCCTGGGAGGCACAGCATGCTGGTATAAGTCCTTTTGGAGGAGGTTGCCATACCCCTACCATAGTTTGGTCTAGACCAAACTACAGGGAAGGAACACAGCCCCACCTATCAACAGAAAATTGGATTAGGGATTTACTGAGCATGGCCTTGCCCACCACAGCAAGATCCACTTTTCCCCACAACCAGTCCCTTCCATCAGGAAACTTGCCTAAGCCTCTTATCCTCATCCATCAAAGGACAGACAGGATGAAAACCACAATCACAGAAAATGAACCAAAATGATCACATGAATCACAGCTTTGTCTAACTCAATGAAACTATGAGCCATGACGTGTAGGGCCACCCAAGACAGGTGGGTCATGGTGGAGAGTTCTGACAAAATGTGGTCCACTGGAGAAGGGAATGGCAAACCACTTCAGCATTCTTGCCTTGAGAACCCCATGAACAGTATGAGTTGTATGAGTCATTTATATATTTTGGAGATTAACCTCTTGTCAGTCATATCACTTGCAAATATTTATTTTTTTCCATTCTATAGGTTATCTTTTTGCTTTGTGGTGGTTTCCTTTACTGTGAAAAGCCCTTTAAGTCTACTTAAGTCCCGTTTGGTTATTTTGCTTTTGTTGCCTTTGCCTCAGGAAACAGATCTGAAAAAAAAAATATTGCTACAATTTATGTCAAAGAGTGTTTTGCCTATGGTTTCCTTTAAGAGTTTTATCGTTTCCAGTCTTACATTTAGGTCTTTAATCCATTTCAAGTTTATTTTTGTATATGGTGTTAGAAAATGGTCTAATTTCATTCTTTTACATGTGACTTCAGTTTCCCAACACCGTTTATTGAAGAGACTGGTTTTCCTCCATTGTATATTCTTGCCTTCTTTGTCACAGATTAATTGACTCTAAGTGTGGGGAGATGCAAGTTCAAACCCTGCGTCAGGAAGATCCCCTGGAGAAGGAAATGACGACCCTTTCCAGTATTCTTGCCTGGGAAATCCCACACAGGCTGAGGAGCCTGGTGGGCTATAGTCCCTGGGGTTACAGAGTCAGACATGACTAAGTGACTGGTGGTGGTGGTTTAGTTGCTAAGTCGTGCCTGACTCAAACCCTGCATTTTCTACACTGCAGGTGGATTCTTTACCACTGAGCCCCCAGGGGTTCCCCAGTGACTAGACAACAACAGTAACTACTCCCTACTTTATTTCTCTTAAAAATTTCTGTTGTTATTTAGACATTCAGAATTGTGCATGTGACATAAACACATTGCTTAATATGTTATCTTAAACCAAGCACCAGTGTAACCACTACCCAAATCAAAAGGTAAAGTTGATTCCAGCCAACCCCCTCTGTGCCCCTTCCTGTTTATCACTCCCATCAACGGTACTGACTAGGCTGACTTTTAAATAGCATTTAAAAAACTGAGATATGCTTCACCCAACATAAAATTCATTATTTTAAAGTATACACTTCAGCTGTTTTAAGTATACTTACAATATTGTGCAACCCTGGAGGAGGGCATGGCAACCTACTCTAGTATTCTTGCCTGGAGAATCCCATGGACAGAGGAGCTTGGAGGGCTACTGTTCATAGGGTCACAAAGAGTCAGACACAACTGAAGTGACTTAGCATGCATGCATGCATTCAACCATCACCACTAATTCCAGAACCTTCCCATTTCCCTCCTTACCTACCCTCCCCCTCAATCGTGTATTTATTAGCAGTTAGTCCTAATTCCTTCCTTCCCACATTTTCTGGCAACCACTAACCTACTTTCATCTCAGTGGATTTACCCATTGTGGACATTTCATGTAAATGTTATTGAATAATAAGTCATCTTCTGTGTTTAGCTTCCTTCACTTAGAATGTGTTAATACTTCCTTTTTATGGCTGAGTAAGTATCCCATTGTATGAACATACCACATTTTGCTTGACTCTTCCTCAGTTGATATACATTTAGGTTGTTTCCACTTTTTGGCTATTATGAATAATAATATTATGAACAAATTTTTGTGTGAACATGTTTTTAATTTTCTCAGGTACATTCTTAGGAGTGGAATTGCTGGGACATTTTTTACCCATCTCTGTAATGTTTAGTAGAGAGTCTGGGACAGAGAAAGTATCAATAAATACATAATGGTTCAATTGAATTAAAGTAGATGGCTGTCAGGGGCTATGGCCAGGTGTTGGAGGAGGTCACTGGGAGGACACAGTTGACTTGGGAGCTAGATTCCTTATCCTGTCCTCTGTCCTTTGGAGGTACAAGCCACCTACAAACCTATTTTTATGCCAGCAGCCACTTCAAGGATGTAGCCTTGAGAGAATAATGTGGTTTTGAAACCTGCTGCACGGTATACTCCCAAGGTTGTGAACCAGCATCAGGTCTATTCATAGAAACACTCCGGGAGAGAATAGTGGGAAGATTCTTATGTTTTATGACAATGTTGAAGTAAGGGAAGGTGGCAAACCTAGGCCACAGAAAAGGGAGGTTGAACAGCTGCTGGTGAGGCTTCCCAGGTGGCTCAGCAGCGAAGAACCTGCCTGCAATGTAGGAGACATGGGTTCGATCCCTGGGTTAGGATGATTCCATGGAGAAGAAAATGGCAACCCACTCCAGTATTCTTACCTGAAGAATCCCATGAACAGAGGAGCCTGGCAGGCTACATACAGTCCATGGGGTCTCAGAAGAGTTGGACATGACTTAGCGACGAAACAACAGCTGCTGGCTCATCAAAGATTTTGGAGCACAGAGCTCGGACACAGTCTTGTTGTTAAAGGCATTTTGACAGCAGCATTACTGCTTTATGGGGAAATGTCTAGCACTGACTTCTGACTTGGCCCTTTTGGCAGGACTTGGGTAAAATTCCAGGAGTGCTTTCTTTAGGGACTGGGGAACTGGTGAATCTCATTCTTTTCAGGATTATTATGATCACTGTGGGCACTTGCTTGTCAAGAATAGAAAGCAGAAAATAGCAGACTGAATGTCCTATGTTCATAGAAAATCTTTTTTTTTTCTGTGTTCTCATATAGTTTTTGATGTTTAGTGTGACTTTCAAATAGAATGGATTTTCCCCTAATAGTTTAATTTCACCATCAGTAAGTCCAATTTTCTCAGATCAGGATCTGAGACAATAATAGCTGAAGCACCACAGACAAAATGATGCATACCATTGACTATCTCAGTTCCACAATTATGAAGTTTGTCTTAATGTTCTTTTTGGAGCAAAGCTCCTTAACCTGCGATTCATAAAATGAGTGACAGAGAGTTCAAGAAACCCTAGAAACTGTATGCATAATTATACATACATGTTTGGAAAGAAAGAGTTTATTGCTTTTTTACAGATTTTCAAAGATATTTATGAACAAAGTGAAAGACTCCATCTCTAAAGTATTGTCGAAGGGATCACATTTCTTCATTAATTTAATAAACATATATTGAGACTGTAATGTGGGACAGGCACCGTTTTGAGGCTGAAATACAGCTGTGAACCAGACATAGATTCATCTTTTGCTGAACTTACATACCAAAGAGAGCCACATTTCACAAGAAATGTCATGGAAATCAGTTAAAGAAAACACAATGAAAGCAAAATGCTCAGATTCTAATCTCAGATTATACATATGTTACCCAAGAATATACAGTGGAAAAGTCAGTCCCAGGGTTCTTATTTATGTCAAGTCAAATATCTGGACAGTTGACCTGATTTTTCACTTTCCACTAGATTCTTTACACATTGTAGACATAACTGCGGTGTCTTGAATGATTTAGTTTCCTCGTTTTAAATCGTCTTTCATCTTTGAGAGTGGTTGAATACTCTAAAATAATGCATTTTGGTACAAGGCAGTTCTCTGGTGGGTGGAACCTGACCATTTGCGAAAAGAAGCCCCTTCCCCACTGTGAGTGTTTTTCCTTTGCTCATTATTTGCCCCTGAGTCCAGCTGGTCATGTTACCATTAACTGCCACTGGAGGGAGCTGTGGTATCAGGCAAATGATCTTTCCACAGCTTGAAGGAGTAATTTCCCTGACTTGTAGCCATCCATTTGCTTACCTATAACAGGTAATAATTGTTGATTTCCTGCAATTTCAAAGTGTAATATTTTATCTTGGCTATGTTCCCTGATTTCTCTTGCAGTCTTCAGAAGTATTTTTCTAAAAAATTAAGGATGTTAATTTTGTTTTGATAATTTCCTGACATCCTTTAAGAATAGTTGAGAAATCCTGGAGTGTTGCAAATCAATACCGGTAATTACTAGTGTAGGTGTATGAATGTTGCTGACAGGTGGTTTATACAATCTTAATAAGAAATGACATGATTTAAATTCTCCTTACACTGGGGACCATTTAGTGGTTTTCTGTTGCCTTGAGATAAATTGCAGAAATCATGTATTGAAACATAACTCAAGTTTTACTAATGTTTATATAGTGGAAACTCCACCCAGGAAAATTAGTGTTATTTTTAACACCATATCAGAAAGCTTACAATTTATCTGAATAGCTACCTAGGTATGATTGGCTATTATCTGTTTCTTTCTATCCAACCTCTTCCTGTCTTAACTTCTACTGCTCTGTAATCACTATTAATGGAAGATTTTTTTCATGAAAAAATATTATTTCTAAAAGCACCTACTAAATTATTCATTTTTTAATTGCTGATATTGGATATAGAATCAAGATCTTAACCAAAGGCTAATAAAAGCCTAAGTAGACCTATAAGTGGTATGATATAGTTATTATTTTATTTATACTATTATTAATTTAAGATATGACCCCCCCTAGATAGAACCTTCCCTCTCCCTGTATTCTTTTCTTCTAGCTTCATTGTCCTCTGTTTTTCAAGAATGATGTCTCAGATTAGAGGCACAATCAAGGACTGACTTGCTAATTGTCATGTATAATTTTATATTTCCCTGATTGAATTGAATTGGACATTTTTGTCTGCAAAAACCTTTATTGCTTCCATTTGGTCCAAGATTTGTGAGAGGGCTCCAGGGTGGTTAAAAAGCTGCCTAAGTGGCCATGGAGAGGGCCTTCAAGTAGAAGCCCTGAGACCTGAGGGCTCCTCAAAGGCCTCGGGGCTTTGGAGAGTCCTAGCTGTGTTCCACCGTGAGCCTTTCAAAGAGAGACCGCCCAGCCCAGCCTGGGGATCAGCCAGCCTGCAAAGGGTGGTCAGGTGGGCGCCCATCTTTTTAATGAGTTTCGCCTGCTCATCTAGGATGTGGCTCTCCAGGAAGTCACACAGGTGGGGGTCTGCGTGGGCAGAAACCAGAGTGTGCAGATCCTAAAAGGGCCTGGTTCAGGTTCTCGTCCGTGAGAATGCGGCTTCCACGGCGTCCTGGGTTTTCCCTCACTTATCTGGAGGTGGGTTCTGCATGTCCTGGGAGACGTTGTGGCTGCCGCGCTGGTTCTGAGTTTTCAAGAGACTCTCAGCGCCCTGGTGCTTCTCCTTGGCCAGTTCTTAGGAAAAGTGGCCCATGCCCTCTGGAGTCACATTGTCCTGGTAGAGATAAAAGCCCAGAGAGGTAGGCGCAGGAGACTGCGGGTACACGCTGACCAGGTGGTTGATGGCGGCCTCCACCTGGGTGGATTAATTCTGAGGAATTTGGGAGCTCGTGGTTGATTGGTAATAGGAAGCTAAGTTAAAAAAAAACAATGGTGTTGGCCTGTTCCAGAGGAGCATAGATGAGAGGATGGTTCAAAAGTTTGCACCTGGAAAAGAAGCTGAAGGGTGGTTGGCCCTTGGATCAAGAGGCATTTCTGGGTCAGCACCATCCAAACTCTGTTGAAGCAAGAGACAGATGCGCAGGACGGCTGAGTGGACTGCCAAACTGAAGTGGAAATTTTGTGATTTTGGATTGGAAATGATTGTCACCATTCTCTAAACATTTTTCTAGGTTTTCTTTCTTATTCTTTAATCAATTAATGGTGACTTTTTAATAAAACTATTCAATTAAAACATTTGAACATACATAGTGCAAATACACCATTTATTCCTTTGTGATTTAAAGGCTTTTTATAAAATAGCAAAATCAATTTTATGAAACAGGTTAGACAAGTGCACCATTTCTTGTCTGTTGTTGATTTTTCTTTTTAAGAATTTTTAATTGGAGGATAATTGCTTTGCAATTGTTGATTCTTCTAGTTGCTTGTTTTCCTTAAAGAAGATGAAAAGAAATGGCTCTTTAATGTCAAAAGTTGTCAGGACACCTTCACAATGAACGAGTAAATTCTCACTTGAAAGGCATGTTTAGAAAATTTAAACACACATCTTGTGACTATAATATCAGTTCCCTAGATTGTAGGGTAAAATAAAAACACATCTGCCCAACCCACTGGTTCTTTTTTGACCTATTTGTGCATTAGTTACCATAGGTAACATTTATCAAAAAGACAGTGGGATATATGGCCAGGACATGGGGTTGTTGTTGGACAGACCTAACATTGAACTCTAATTCCAGCTCTTAATTAGTCTGATTATAGACAAGAAGAATCTAGAAAATCTGGAATATCAATCCAAGAAACTTATACTTAACAGGAAATACCTTAATAAGCATCACCGATGGATTCTTGAGACAAGTAGTCATAGGATTGAAACATGTTTCTGTTTGTCATTCCTGCAAGGTTCAAAGTGGAAGCATACCACTGTCTGGAAATAGGCCATAGTCTCTGACATTGGGCAGAGAAACAGCTGATTTCTTCTCGTTGCTCTTGTAATAAAAGGTGAGGACTCTGTATCCTGCCAATACTACAGGAAAATTGTGAATGGAAAAGAAGGGATAGATGTGAGAGACACTGGTGGTATCTAGGATTTGACGTCTGGCTGGGCATGGTGAGGAGATGGGGAAAGAATGACCTAACAAAAGGTTAAGAGTGATGTAAACCAGAGAAATGTTCGAACCTTCAGTTAAGAACCCATTGTAGACCCTGAAAAGTACAGCTTCGGTAGAGTAGAGAGGTTAATAGCTAAGTTGCCCCTCTTTAAACCTTCTTAGACTACTGCTGCTTAAACAGATTTTCACCTTTATGAGCAATCTATAACTTACAGTCATGGTTACATTAACACACTGTTCTCCAATTGTGTGTGTGTGTGTGTATGTGTGTGTGTGATCATGATGCAAGATCTTTTGTTGTTTGTTAACTCTACAGGGTTGGGAATGTTAGAAAAGAAACACAGAGACAGATTTTACAATTGTTGGATTATGATATCAGTTGAATTTACATCTTCGCCAGGCTCTGTCCAGTGTTCTTGGTATGTTAGTTTTCTTGCCTAAGCTAGAAAGACAGCAACTTGAGTATAAGGACATTTTAAGGACTTCTTGCTTCTTTGTTGTTACTCAGTATATTCAAGCAATGCTTGGCAAATGGTTCTAAATGGCTCTTGTTTGAATGCAGTAAGTATACAATGAAGGTCTTACAGTCACCGCATCTCAGATCTACTTCATTGCAGGGTAATGAGCTGTACAATTACAGTGGCCATTGTAATTATTTGTATAAGTGTCTATTTCCCAATTAGGTTGTGAAGTCTTTGAAGACAAGATGGCATCTCGTTCACTTTTGAATATACAATACCTCAAATCCACAGTGTCTGTTATATTTAACTAAATTTGAGTGTTCTTGTCCATCTTTCTCTTTCTTTCTGAGCCTGTCCTCTTGGCAGCATTGTTCTGCAGCCATGAATTTTGGGGCAATGGACTCTGGTCTCAAATTTCCTGTCTGACTTCATTTGTTTTCAACATATGCTAGGGATTCAATGGTTTATTGAACAAAGAAAGACGCAGAGGCTACGTTGCAATTATCTTCTCTTCTTATGGCTATGAAAAAAGTGAAAGTGAAGTCGCTCAGTCATGTCCAACTCTTTGCAAGCCCAAGGACTGTAGCCTACCAGGCTCCTCTGTCCATGGGATTTTCC
The DNA here is from genome assembly GCF_032405125.1 of Capricornis sumatraensis. Lineage (NCBI taxonomy): Eukaryota > Metazoa > Chordata > Mammalia > Artiodactyla > Bovidae > Capricornis > Capricornis sumatraensis. The sequence continues at coordinate 16,240,854 of NC_091075.1, forward strand.
AGGCAAGAGTACTGGAGTGGGTTGCCATTTCCTTCTCTAGGGGATCTTCCCAACCCAGGGATCAAACCCGGGTCTCCTGCATTGCAGATAGACACTTTACCATATGAGCCACCAGGGAAGCCCTCTTATGTCTATAAATATTACTAAATGGCCATCAAGTTGAAGGTAAACCCAGAAAGATATGTTTTTCCGTCCATTGACTATTCATTTGGTAATCAAGAAATTTTGCTCCATGATACAGATTTCAATATGGACACACATAATTGATGCTATACTTTAATCTGAAAGGCCATTTAGGAGTTACGTATGGAATGCTTTCCATTTAAGGACTCTCCTCCATAAAGATTCAGAGGATTAAGATTTAAAGATTTAAAACTCCTAGCTAAAGTTGCACATGACTCATACTCTGAAATGTTTTCCATTAGGAATAAAATTGATCTTATAGGACTTGGACTTCTTTTCTAAGTTGCTTTTTATGCTCTCAAAAGTCACTAGTACTCCATTTTATTTTCATATGTAACTTTGTGCTAACAAACTTCAAAATTTATCCATACTATTACAAATGGCTAATAATCACTGAAGTGACATTTCAAACAAAGAAAAATGAGAATTAATTGCTTCTCAGTTCTTGCTAGTCCTAAATACTAGTAAAAAAGAATTGGTATGATGTGGGAAAAACTTATGCCAAAATATACAGCCTCAGTAAAACCAGAGTAAATTGAGGAAAAGAAAGCTCATACCTTCATGTAGAAGGAACAGCAGGCTTTACCATCCACTTCTCTCTAATGACATCAGCCAGTTAGGAGCTGTCTTAAAGTTAGATTTTGAGAAAATGCAGCTGAATTAGGCTGGCTGTGTAATGGCCTGCAGGCAACCAGGTTTGTGACTTAATTCGAGAAGGTAGAAATTGACCACTCAGTTTGGTGTGGTAATTAGATTCTTAACTGCTCTCTCTAAACATACCTATTTTTAATTGAAGGTTTGTTGTTCCAGTCTACAAAACCCAAGAGTGTATAACTGGAGTTCTTAAATGTGAGAAAAATTGTATTTTCTCCCTCCATTTCTCTAAAATAACTCTCATTGAGATTAATGTAACTTTGCACTAGGAAAAGTTTGGCTGTCTTTTGGAAATGTATTTTTCCAAATGTTTCTATATTTAATCCTTTCATAACATGCCGTTTATCTTTAACTTTGCTCGTAAGAAGTCACTTATATTTTTCTTAAGATTCTGAGATTTACCAGATCATAAAGATTCATAGAAAGCTGTTTGTCAGTTTTTAAAGTCCTGGCTTTGATTTTGGGAACTCTGTTTTTTTTCCATTTCTCATTAACAGACTGATAAGACAGATATCTTATGATAACCATGGTGGGAAATTTTTATTTACGGTATTTAAGACTGCACTGAATGTTTCTTTAAAAACATTAATTACCTTAGCGCCATCTTGTGGACCAATTGTGTTGTCTGTATGGATCAAACCCATTACATGTAATAAACTACAATTTTTTTGGTTATTTTGTTATGATGATGACCTTAAGCTTCTTTCAGTAAAATGGTAAAATTAATTCTTATATTTTCCTATATTTACTCAAAAAATTCTACATATTCTATAGTTATTTTTAGGAGGCAATCCAAAGGTTAACCTGATAAATCTGAGATTATCGTAATAAATAATTCAAACCAAGACCAGCCAGTAGAAACAGATGGTGCTTCTGGAAGAACTTGAAAATTTTCCACTCTTAAATGAACATAAACCTTCTGCTTGGAGCTGTGCAACTACATGGACTTATGAGCACGCCTGTAAATCTGTGTAGTTACTTTTTTTTTGTGGTCTCGAGTCACATTCTTTTAATTTGATGCCTCTCAAGGTATGGGAAGCAGAGGCTAACTCAAAACACAAGAGAACAAGTTCTGGTTATTCTCAGTTTGTAGTGCTGTCTTCCCTCTTTCTGTGATTGCTTCCTGCTTCTCTGTTTTCCATGTGAGACTATGTATTCCAGTAGAGGACAAAAGACACTTTAGTAAGCTTTTTATTATACTTAAGCCTGGGTTTAACTCCCTAAATAACTGAATAGGCATATAATCCTATGGATTTCTTAAGATAGCAAGTTGGGTCTAGATGGATTACGACATTTTTTTTTTCCTGAATCTTTTCAAATGACTAGCAACACTTCTGTGGACAATTATGTTTGAGAGATAGCACTGGTTTAGATGAATAATCTGAAGCAAAGAGAAAATAAATCTTCAAAAAAAGAAGGAAAGAAAGAAAAAGAAGTGAATGCATGTGGTAACGCACTGTTTTGAGCCATCTCTGTTCACATTGATAGATTTCTTTTGACTGACTTTTTACCCAAAAAACACAAAACTGTTGGTAAAGCTGTAAATTTAAATATGCTTGGTGAAGATGAGCTTGTCAAGAGCTTTTTAAAGGTAGAATAAGTCATTGACTCATAAAAGTTATGTTAGAGAACCATATGAAGTAATATATGAATAGTATATGTAGTTGTTAGCTAATTTATTATTTTCAATTTTAGTAGTTTCAGTTTTTATTCTTAATTTTTTGTAACTGGTCACCTTGTAGCTCAGTCAGTGAAGAATCTGTCTGCAATGCAGGAGACCTGGGTTCAATCCCTGGGTTGGGAAGATCCCCTGGAGAAGGAAATGGCAACCCACTCCAGTATCCTTGCCTGGAGAATCCCATGGACAAGGAGTCTGGCAGGCTACAGTCCATGGGGTCAGAATAGTTGGACAAGACTTAGCAACTAAACCACCACCATCTTTTATTTTTTCTATAATTGAACAAATCATTTCTCCAGGAAATGGAATTGCATAAATACACTGTCTGAATATTTATGTCCTCGTAATATGTTGACATTAAAAATTATAGTTGGGTTTACCAAATACTGGCCAAGAAGTAGGAAAATTGGAACAATCATACATTGCTGGTGGGAATGTAAAACAGTACAGCCATTTTGGAAAACAGTTTGGCAGTTTCTTAAAAAAATTAAATGTCCAGCTATAATATGACCTTCTGGGCATTTATCCCAGAGAAATGAAAACTTCCATTCACAAAGAAACCTGTGCATGACGTTTATAGCAGCTTTATGTATAACAGCCAGAAACTGGTGAAAACCCAGATTTCCTTCAACCATTGAGTGGTTAAACAGACTGTGGTACATCTATACCATACTATTCAACAATAAAGAAAACAAATTACTGATGTATGAAATAATTTAGATGAATCTTCAGAGAATTATGCTGAGTGAGAAAGACAGTCACCAAAGGTTATGAGTAGTATGATTCCAGCCACAGGCATACCAGGTTGTATTGTGCTTTGCTTACTGAACTTTGCAAATACTGTGTTTTTTTTGGTTTTCTTTTTTCTTTTTATTTTTTTAACAAACTGAAGGTTTGTGGCAAGTACATCAAGCAAGTCTGCTGATGCCATTTTTTTCCAACAGTAGTTGCTCACTTTGTGTCTCTGTCACATTTTGTAATCCTCACAATATTTCCAACTTTTCATTGTTATTGGATTTGTTTTGGTGATCTGTGATTGTGATCTTTGATGTTACTTTGATCATGTTTTTAAGGCTCAGATGATGGTTAGCAATTTTAGCAAATTTTAGTCTTTTAATTAAGGTATTACATTTTTTTAGACATAATGCTATTGCACACTTAATAGACTACAATATAGTGTAAACATAACATGCCCTGCTGCTAAGTCGCTTCAGTCGTGTCTGACTCTGTGCGACCCCATAGATGGCAGCCCACCAGGCTCCCCCGTCCCTGGGATTCTCAAGGCAAGAATACTGGAGTGGGTTGCCATTTCCTTCTCCAATGCATGAAAGTGAAAACTGAAAGTGAAGTCCCTCAGTCGTGTCCGACTCTTTGCGACCCCATGGACTGCAGGCTACCAGGCTCCTCCACCCATGGGATTTTCCAGGCAAGAGTACTGGAGTGGGGTGCCATTGCCTTCTCTGTTACATGCACTGGGGAGCCAAAAATTTTAGTGTGACTTGCTTTATTGCGGTATTTGCTTTATTCCATAGTCTGGAACTGAACCCACAGTATCTCTGAGATATGTCTGTTCTTGAATGATGAAATTATGGAGGTGAATAGATTAGTAGTTGCAGTGGTTTAACATGGGGGAAGGACAGAGGAGAGGTGGGTGTAGTTATTAAAGGGTAACAGGAGAGACCCCTGTGGTAATGGAATGAATTTAGTCCTGGCTGTGATGTTGTCTATGGTTTTGCAAGATGGTACCATTGGGGCAAAATGTATAAGTGATTTACACTCTCTGTTATTACCTACAATCTATAGTCATCTCAAAATAGATGTTTAATTAAAAATATAAAGCAATGTTTACTAAAAGATAACATTAATTCAGTGTTGAATTGATGAATGCACACTCAGGATTGTTTTATGAACCTTTAGCAAATAAATATATATAAAATGTTACAGAAGCATTGTAAAACTTGAAAACAATTCAGTATCATAAACAGTACAATGAATAAATATACTATGCTTAGCCACATGTAAAATACTATACAGCAGTGAAAATTAGTGAAAATATGCTTCAGATTTGGTGAATCTCAATAACTTCGTGTTGAGGGAAATAAGCATATCATAGAAGATAGGTAAAGTATGAATCTGCTTATGTAAACACAAACACGTGATAAACTTTTCTATTTAAATTAAGTCCCATTACTTCCTGGCAAATAGTTGAGGGAAAATTGGAAACAGTGACAAACTATTTTCGTAGGCTTCAAAATCACTGCAGATGGTGACTGCAGCCATGAAATTAAAAGACGCTTGCTCCTTGGAAGAAAAGTTATGACAAACCTAGACAGTGTATTCAATAACAGAGACATCACTTTGCTAACAAAGATGCATATGGGTAAAGCTGTGATTTTTCCAGTAGTAAGCAGTCAACCAACTCTGAGTTAGCTGACTATGCTGTTCTATGTATCTAAGGAAACTGATTTTATTTTATCAAATAGTAGACTAGTGTTCAAGTTGTCACAAATTAAAACACAATTCTCAGTGAGCTTTTAATCTCGGAGTTTAAAAAGGATCACAATATTTTCCTAGCAACTCAAAGACACTGTAGTATATACATATTTAATAGCATCGTGCTTGGTTGAACACATCCTTCCAACCATGGAGCATTTAATGGCTGTTTCCTAATACTACTTCCCTACAAGTTCAGCTTAATTACATTTGGGATATTAACTAATACTGTGTGAAACAGATGGCTGGTGGTAAGTTGTTATATAACACAGGGAGCCCAGGCTGGCACTCTGTGACAACCTAGATGGGTGGGATGGGGGGAGGGGAGGGAGGCTCCAGAAGGAGGGGATATCTGTATAATTATGGCTAATTCACGTTGTTGTACGGCAGAAACCAACACAGCAATGTAAAGCAATTTAAAAAAAGAAGTTATTTCAACATTGTATTGGGATCTTAAAATTTTTTTAAAAATGTATTCTGTGTGCCAATACTGAAGAAAATTCTAAGGCAAATGAAGAAATGTCCCCAAATAGGTGGATTAGTTAGATAATCTGAATTTTTAAAAATTTGCTAAATGTCCTCATTTATTTACAATTTCTTAACTGGCTCCACCCTTAACTGATGGACAGACTTGATCTCTTTTAAAATATCTAATCTCTTCCTGATTTATTGTCATAAACTCCTTGACAAGTGTTTTTGTTTGTTTGTTGTGACCCATGACTTTCAAAAAGGGTGCATCTCTGGGATCAGTGGTACTATTGTATTCAGAGCTGTTTTTCTTCACAAATGGTAATCCTATGATTCAAATTAGAAGAGTGAATATACATTCTGATATTTCTATTCCATATGTCTTATAGGATTTATGAGATTAAATGAGTTAATATGCACAAAATGCTTAGAATAGTGTCTGACACATAGTAAGTGCTATATACCTTAGCCATTATTAATATTATATTTGTTATTATTTATGTTGTTTGCTTGGCTCAGTTCTTGGTGAATATTCCCTTGAAATCTCAGTAATTTTAACTCATTTTCAAGCACACTATTGTAATAGCAGATAGTTAATCAAAATAATATTTTGAATTTTAAATTCTAATGTGGACAGTAGTTAAAAATCCATTTTAATTGTAAAACATAGCAGAATATACACATACAGAATAGTACACAATACAAATATAGCTTAATGGTTGATTACAAAATGAATATCTGTGTAGCCCATTTCAGGTCAAGAAATAGTACATTGTCACTCCCCAGAACCCCTCTCCCACACTCCCTCCTAATCCCTAACTAATAAAATAATTTCCTTGCTTTTCTTCTTAGTGAAACTCAAGCACATGTCCCTAATTGTCTGTAGTTTAGTCTATTTAAAAAACTTTATGTAAATTAAGCTGACATAAATTCTTTTGTATCTGACTTTATTTCAACAGATTTATCTATAAGAATCATCCATGTTATTGTCTGAGTGAAGTTCATTCATTTTCATTGTTGCATAGAATTCCATTGTGTGAATATATCATAACATCACTTCTCACCAATTGGCCTTTGTGCTGTTTCCAGGTTTTTTATATTATGAATAGTATTGCCATGAACATTCTTGATCTTGTCTCATGAATAACACATGTAGGCATTTATTGTTGGCTGTATACCTAGGAGTGGAAATGGTGGTCATAGGGTATATATGTCTTCAAATTTAAAAGATAGTTTTAAGCTATTTTCCATATTATTTCTACTAACATTACTCCTGCCGTCAGTGTTAGAATTTCCAGTGTTCTGCATACTTTCAAATACTGATATTATCAGATGTTTTCATTCTGGCCATTCTGATGGGATGCTGCGGTGTCTCATGGCGACTTTAATTTCCATTTCCTTCATTACTTGTGATGCTGAACTCTTTGTATTTATAGGCCATTTAGATATCCTCTTGAGTGAAGCACTTATCTAAGTCTCTTGCCCATGTTACTATTGCATTGACTTTTCCTCATTAATTTGTTGTGGATCTGGGTCTGTTGCTCCTTATATTTATTGTAGTTATCATCCCCAGTTTGTGGCTTGCCCTTTTCACTCTCTTCGTGGTATCTTTTGAAAAACAGAAGTTTTGAATTTAATGTCCGATTTATGAAAACTCTTTCTTTCATGATCTTTTATGATTAGATTTAATGGAGTCCAATTTATCAACTCTTTCTTTCATGGTTTTTCTGTTTTGTTTTAGAATCCTTTCTCTACCCCGAGGTCATAAATTTATTCTCTAATATTATATTCTAGAAGCTTGTATAACTTGGCTTTCATATTTTTGTACGTGGTATGAGGTAAAGGTCACTTTGTATTTTTTTTATCCACAAGGGCCTTCAATTTGTCTCAGCACAAACTGTCAAAAAGATCATCCTTTTCTTGCTTTTTTACAGTCCCATCTTTGTTATAAATCAACTCTCCACAAATGAGTGAATGTTTCTTGGCTTTATGTGTCTGACTCTCTGTGACCCTTTGGACTGTACCCTGCCAGGCTCCTCTGTCCATGGGATTTTTTAGACAAGAATACTGGAGTGGGTTGCCATTTTCCCCCTCCCTGGACTCTTCCTGACCCGGGGACTGAACCCATGTCTCCTGTGTCTCCTGCATTGCAGGCAGATTCTTTATCCACTGAGCCATCGGGGAACCCTGTTTTAATTATGTAGTTTTATGTAATTCTTGATATGAGGATAATTTTGGCCTTCCTTATCTTCATATACATTTTGGATCAGCTTGTCAAATTCTACAAAGCAAAACAAAGCAAAAGCCTACTAGAATTTTAATTGGGATTATATTAAATCTATAAAAGGTTTGGCATATAGTGATTAATTTCCAATGTAAGGGGGATTTTCTGAAAACTTTTAGAACTTATTTTACCTTAATTGGCCAGAAAACATACTGTAGATTTCATTAAAATTTATTAAAATTTGTCTTATGGTCTAAAAGAGGATCAATTTTTATAAATGAGTTATACATGCTTAAAAAGAATACCATTTCAGCATGTGTTGAGGGCAGTATTCTGTGTCAGTCAATTAGTTCAAGCTTATTAATTGTTCAACTATTCTAAGTTTTTACTGATATTTTGTCTGTTTATCCTAATGCTACTAAGACATATATGTTAAGATCTTCCATATGATTGTAGATTTCTTTAGTTCTCATGTTAGTACTGTTAATTTTTTTTTTACATATTATGTGGCTGTGTTGTAATATGTATACATTTTAGAGCTATTATATTTTCCTGGTGAGTTAAACTTCTGTCATTATGGAATATGCTGTTTTATCTCTGGGAATGCATTCAAACTTGCTGTGTTTTAATTTTGTATATTATACTATTATATATACTATATACTATTATATTTTGTACTATTATACTATGTTTTTTGGTTGGAATTGCATGGCATCCCTTTATAGTCGTGTACTTTCTATTTTCTGTATCTTTTTGCTTTAGGTTTGTTAATTATGGCATATACATAAAAAAATTCAATCCAATGATCTTTTTCTCTTAATTGGAGTTAAGTTTATTTTTCACTCAATTTAAATAATAATTAAAACTTAAGTTTAAATTCAGATATGCCAGTGAAAGTTGCTCAGTCATGTCCGACTCTTTGCGACCCCATGGACTATATAGTTCATGGAATTCTCCAGGCCAGAATACTGGAGTGGGTAGCCTTTCCTTTCTCCAGGGGATCTCCCCAACCCAGGGATCAAACCCAGGTCTCCAGCACTGCAGGCAGATTCTTTACCAGCTGAGCCACAAGGGAAGCCCCAGATATGCCATGCAGACACTAAATAAAAGAAGCTAGTAACTCTGGACTCCAACCCCTTCCTTCTGCCTCTTCAGAGCCATCAGCAGAGTTCAGCTTCTTAGTCATCAAGTTGCCCCTTCTGAATCTGTCAGTACCTTCAGAGAGCATGCCTGTGCCCAGTTGCATCCGACTCTGTGCAACCTCATGGACTGTAGCCCACCAGGCTCCTCTGGCCATGGGATTCTCCAGGCAAGAATGCTGGAGCGGGATCTTCCTGACCCAGGGGCTGAACCCACATCTCCTTCGTCTCCTGCACTGCAGGCAGTCTTGACTCACTGAATGACTAGGAAACCTGCCCTCACAGAGTAAGTAGTTTCAAATGTCAGGCTCATCTCCTTGGTTCTCAGTCTCCCCAGATCTTGTCCTGTTTACTCTTCACTCTTTTTTGGATTTCCAGTGCCTTGGAGAATATGCTTTTTATATTTTGTTCAATTTTTCTACTTATTTGTCCAAATTATCTACTTTGTCATTATTGACTTTCCGCAATCATATTTTTTAAAGCCTATAAAGAATGTACATACTTTAGTCAATAGAAACTGTCTGAATATCAAAGAAGAAATTATATAAAATTGAAATTGTTTTCAGAATTTCAATAATAATAATAAATTGTAACCTTTTTGTCATGACCCTTTTGCAATCTTTGTGCTATAGTAGCCCTACTCAAAGATGTGTGATAGTCTAAACCAGGTCAGCAATACATTTTAAGGTTGCAGTATGACGACAGATACAGAAATCAATGGCATAATATAATCTCAGCAGCCTAGGGAAAATCCGCAGCGCATTGTCTTTTTTCTTAGGATGTAACCAGTTAATCTCTCATAAATAAAATGTACACCATGATGTCATATGTTTCACTTCGCGAATTATCACAAATGGCTCTTTTTTAAGAAGTAGTTCTTTGAAGTCCCACCTGCCTTTCTAATTACTCTTTTAAAATTTACATTGTGAAATTCCCCCAAGTATTTAATTTGTATACATGTTTAAAGTTATTTGATAAGAGCCCAGTACATGTTTTGAATTGGATTACCAATTCTGTTTTCCCCTGGTGTTTAGCAAAATTTAAGTGGATTTTTTCTTTCTTCTGCTAAACTCATCTTTATTAATATATAGCTTAAAGTTAAATATTAATACATCTTACTCTGAAAATCAGTATTCAACTTATGCTTGGGCATTTCCAAAATAAAAGAATTGTTTGAAATATTTAGAGTAATAAAAATATAGGTAGAGTGTAAATATTCTACATTTTCTTGAAATATGCAACACTAAATTTTAGAGTCCTGATACTATTCAAGTACCTCCAGAGCAAAAACCCTGTGAAATAAAACTGCTTTACCTATGATAGGTACTTATCTATTAATGCTGCTTTATGCACTCTAGTGAAGACTGATTTTCCTATTGGTAGAAATAAGTCAAAGTTCTTTTTCAGCATGGGCTTTGAAGTCAGACAAGTCTGGTATTTCAACAGAGAGTCTCTTGACTTTGGGTTCCTTAACATTTTTAAAGTTTGTTTCCTTATTTATTAAAATTGAGAAATATCTGTGTGATGGGTCCATAAGAAGAAAACTCTGAGCCACAACGACTTTCTCAAATTCCAGAACATCAGTTCGCAACAATCTGGGGCCTGTGTGTTCTATTACAGGGTTTCTGTGTAGATAGTGTAACAGAGTTTTAGGTTTACTCTGCATTTTACTAGGATTAAAGATTTAAACACATATATGCTCTTTTCCTTCTCTTTACAAAGATGCTTTTTTAAAAAATAGCGTTATTACTAATTACATTTTATGTGGGAGCAATATGGTAGGGGATTTTATCAGAAAATCCCAAGTGCTACTGGTCTACAACAGAGGTCAGCACACTGCATCTGGAGGGCCAAATTTGGCCACAGCCTGTATTTGTAAATACAGTGTTACTGCAGCAGGATTCATTTGTTGTGTAGTATTATCTTGGGCTGCTTTTGTGTTGCAATGGCAGAGTTGTGTAGTGGTGACAGAGACTATATGGCCTATGGAACTTAAAATATTTATTATCTGAGCCTTTAGAGAAAAAGTTTCCCAAGCCTGGTTCAGAGTATAAGAAATAAAGAAAGTCAATCTCAGGGCTAGTTCTAAACTTCTCCAGTGGATCCCCTATTAGTTCATTACTTTCTGTGTCTGCCCTTTCTTCTTCCTGTCCCAGGAAGAGTACTAAACAAGACAGCTCTTCTGTCTTGTGCCTCTTCATTTTCCTGGAATAGACTCTGATCAGTCTCTTACACCTGAATTAACTTATGTGTCATTACCTGCTCTTAGGAGAAATTTTGTTTTTTTAAAGGAATTGAACAAAGTTTATTCAATGGCATGAGTCTTTTAAAAGTAGAGCTTTAGTCTTTTTGGCATCTGGGCAGGAGCAATTTTTAAGGTGTTAATAGTATCTTCTTGGAATGCTCAAGTAGGCAAATTGTCATTTCATTTCAGTGGTCAAGTTTGTTTCTATAAAGTTGCCATCTTTTAAAAATGCATCTAATATATATATATATATATATATATATGCCTCTGTAAGTATATAATCTTTGTCTATCTATGTCTTTATTCTTTTCAGCTCATAGCCTTACTTATGCATTCCTCAATACTTTTACCCATGTATCTGAAAACTGGACTCATCATGTCTTTAAGACTGAGATTTGGCTTATATCCAAGGAACCATACAGTATAGTGGTCAATAATGTGGTTGTGATCACAGAGGGGGAATGAGAGGTGGGACGAATTGAGAGAGTAGCAGTGAAACATATACATTATCATATGTGAAATTACATGGCCAATGGGAATTTGCTGAAGACACAGGAAGCTCAAACGGCATGCTCTGTGACAACCTAGAAGGATGGCATGGGGTGGGAGGTGGGAGGGAGGTTCAAGAGGGAGAGTACATATGTATTCCTATGGCTGATACATGTCAATGTATGGCAGAAGCCAACACAATATTATAAAGCAATTATCTTCCAATTAATAAATAAATTTAAAAATAATGTAGTTAATTTGATTATGATAATTCCCAGGTGGCGCTAGTGGTAAAGAATCCACTTGCCAGTGCAGGAAATTCAGGTTTGATACCTGAGTCGGGAGCATCCCCTGGAGGAGGAAATGGCAATCCACTCCAGTATTCTTGCCTGGAGAATTCCATGGACAGAGGAGCCTGGTGGGCTATAGTCCAAGGGGTCACAAAGAGTCAGACTCGACTGAAGTGACTTAGCACGTAACTACATAAGCCCATGCCTCATAATAATAATAAATAAATGGTTATGATAATTTTATATCATTATTATTATCTTTATCATCAATGTCTATTCAGATCCAAAGAGGAAGATTTTTGTAACAGAAATGTATATTGTTTTAAGTATTGTGACTGTATTTTTAATTAACATGTTTGATACTTCTTAGTCTCAAAACATGCCAGTACTTATAGATTTAAGTACTTAATATATACTTTTATTCATTTTAACTCACATTATAACTCTTAAGATTGTTATTAGTACTATTTTTATCAGCCCTGATTTTACAAATGAGGAACCTGAGACACAGAGAGGTTAGTATCTTGCTTGAGGCCACATGTTTGGTAAACAGAGGAGTCCGAAGGAAACCCTAGGAAGTCTGGTTCTGAAGTCCTTGCTGTCAGGCATTGTGCTGTGTTGCCTACAGGTAGCTATGTTCAAGATTAATATTTGCTTACAAAAATTATACCAAGGTATTCCTCTGAGTAATTAATTCCTTCAAGGAACTAAAATTTAATTTACATGAATTTATATAAAAATGTGTCAGAAATATTTGTTTTATAAAGAGTATTGCATTTCTAAAATAAACACTGATCTTTACTGACTCAGGTTTTTTTTTTTTTTAACCAATTTTCATTCTTCCTATGGTTTTTGATTTACACATGCACCATCTTTTAATGAAATCCAGAAAAGGAAACAAAACCAAAAGTTAGTTTGCCAAGGCTAAAATGAATGGCTCTGGGATGTTTCCTGTTGAATGACACTTAAGGATTTATTGCTGCTCTCCTGGCTGCTTCCTTATCTCTCAACGAACCTCATAAGATGGAAATTCACACAAGTACCCCAAGTCATATGTTGAGTCATATGGTGAGCTTTTCTTAGCATTGTCCTTTAGCTGAAAATAATATTGAGTGTTGTGTAAGGATGCAACATGGCATGGTGGAAAGAACTCTGGATTTGGTATTTCAAATCCTGGATTCAAAATTGGAGTCCATCAATTATTAACTTTTTATAACCTTGAACAAATCACTCAACATTTGAGTTTCAGTCATTGTACTAGAAAACAGAGATAATATCTATATTGTATAATCTTTTCTGAGAATTAAATAACAAGTGAAAGTGTGTCCTAGATATTAATTTGACTTTAAATTGCATTTTATTCTACTTTTAATATCTCGGTGAGGAGCACACATACATATCAAATGAAATTGTGTTTATAAAATACAGACTACACAACTCACCATTCTTCTTGGATTACTGCATTTAAATATATGTTTTACTTGGCAGTATCACTCCACACCTGTCAAAAAATGATAGCAATGAGAAAAATCTAACCACTTCCAGGATCAGTTTTGTTAAGAGTAGTACTCAGGTTCTGTAATATCCAGATGGAAGCCTATTGCAAGTATTTTTTCCTTTGTTCCTTGACAGTGAAGAAACCAGTCACTGTCTCAAGACAGTCATGTGTAATGTCTTCATCGCCTATGAAACTTGTATGACACACATGGAAGATATTTTAGATATATCATGTGTTGGGCAGTTTTTGTATCCAAAGAGATATGGGCTCTTTAGAGACTTATAAGAGCTTAATTTTCATTATAACCTCATGATGCAATCAGAAAAATATTAATATATTTCTTTTGCAATTAAATTAATAAAGTAAGGTGACAAATCTATTTATAAGAAAATATTCTGGATGACTACACTACTTGCTGTCTGTGTTGTGTGCATTCATGAGTAATTGACTTGGTGTGTAGTAGGAGATTAGGAATAATTTCACTTTTAGCTGTGGTTGTGAGGATATGGAAATAAAATCAATTTCTGATCGCCACAGACTGAGGATTTGTCATAAAATATTCTCAAGTGATATTTTCTTTGAGGCTGGTAATCCTCTGACATGAACCAATGAAGTGAAATCATGGAGGAAAAAGATACATGGTTTGTCTGTATAGCAACCAAATAGTTAGTAGATGTCACAGCTACTCCTTCAGAAAGGAGCCTTTCTAGAATCTGCCAGATAGTCCCCTTGGAGCTCTGAGCCTTCACAGAGTTCCTTCTGTTGATAATTCCTACCGAGGTTGTCATAGGAAAAAAGATAATGTCTGCTGGTTGATGGAGCGGTGCAGCTTTACTTAGGGAATCTGGCAGAAACAGGGCATTTGTCCTAATATTTTTTGTAATGACTTAACATGCCAGTTTCAAGGTGTTAGAAAGCTAACCGGGCCGTGTATAGTTCCTATCAGGGAAGGCTATGGTTGTATCTACAGCTAAAATCTCTACAATTAACAGGTATATTTCAGAGATGCTGAAACATGAACGTTATGATCTTTTGCTGAGAGCTATGGTAATTTGTAACCATATCTTTCAGGAATTTGTTTGCATCCAAAAATGGGGAAAGGGCTATGTGCTGTTGAACCCCAATCAGTCATTAAATTCCTTGTAATCAGGAGATGAAGAAGTCTGAAATGCCTCCTCTTAGAATTAGCCAAAATAATGAAAGTCTAATAGATAAAGTTTAGGGCTGTAATCTTTGCCTTTAAGGATGGCTTCACATAAAATGAGATCATCTTGGCTCATGTTAGACTTAGTAATTCAATTCCCAGCCTTGGATATTCCTTGTGTACTCTCTCTTTTCATAGTGTAAAAGTTTTTTTTTATGATGTATATTGCTTTTGCAGGTATTCCTCCAAGCAGTTCTTTGCTTTTCCATAAATTTATAGGGACCATATAACAGTTTAACACATTTAATAAACAGACTTTATATGGAAATAATTTTATGATTTGTAGTGAGTTAAAGTTTATCTTAAGAAGTTCTGTTTTAGGTTTGCAAAGCAAACGAATCATTAGGTGATTTAAGAGCCCGTGGTAATGATAATTTAAATAAAAACTTTAATGTAAACCTTCTGCTCCAATATTCATTCACTTTTCCTTCAAGCTAAGAGGGAAATCTGGACTATGTACTGGGGGCAGTGTTTAATAAGACAAAACATCTCTTTATAAAATTATTTTGCTTACATTTGTAAAAGTGACAGCTTAAGAGGATACTCCTGTAACTGACAAAAGAATAGAGGAGCGGCAGGTCAAACAGCTTTTACTAGGCCATGCCATCCTGAGTTTGCATTTGTAACTTACAGGTTCACATTTGTTTGGGTCCAAGTTTTTTGTATAACTTCTTCTTAAGTTTATTTATATAATTTGTTCCTACCAGTGCCCTGGGTCATTTATTACACCTATTAACTTCTCTCTCTGAAGAGATTCTGCCAGAATTCCTTAACAACTGTCTTTGAGTCTGTTTCTTCTCTTTTTAAATTTAAGATCAAGGATTTGCTGGCACAGTGTGTGTTGAGCCTGTTTTGCTGCTAGTCTGATTATATTTTTCTGTGGATAAATAGGGGTAAAAGTAGTTCACCAAACTTATCCATTTTGTGTGCGGAAACACTTTTCAAAAATATAAAACAGAAAAATTTAAAAAATCTTACATTCAATGCTAGTTGGAGCAACTTCTTAACATTATATTCAGATACTTCACTGACTTCTAAGGAGAGTTTTCATTTTATATGCTTTATATTCTGTTCATAGGTTGAGATGCGTATTCTTTTGTTATCATACTTTGGCTTTGCTTGAGAAAACCTAGACTGAGAAACCTTCCCTAGCCTATTTTTGGCTGAGAGTAACCTGCACTATAATTATCAGGATTCCTGTTTGTTCAAGTCCATTTCTCTCCTAAAATAATCTCAAAATTATTTAATCATATGGATTAGAATTGTCTAATTAAAATGTAATTTAAAACAGAATAGACTTAAACGGTGGAGGCAGTTTTAAAATTACGTATACATGATACCATATTCACTAGTTGAGAAAGGAAACATTCTTTAATGTTAAGCAACAGTTTAATATTATTTCAGTAAATTTAATTAATGCTATTTTAAGAAAATTATGTTGAGGTATTTAAAATGATCAGCCCATTTTTTAATCAGGTTGTTTGTGTTTTGATATTGAGTTGTATAAGCAGTTTACGTATTTTGAATCTTAACCTCTTATTGGTCATATCATTAGCAAGCATTTTCTCTTATTCGTAGTCTTGCATTTAGACGTTTAATCCACTTTGAGTTTATTTTTGTATATGGTGTGAGAAAATGTTCTTACTTTATTATTTTATATGTAGTTGTCCAGTTTTCCCAGTAACACTTATTGAAGAGTCTGTTTGTTTCTCTGTTGTATATTCTTTTTGTTTTGTACATGGTTTATTTTGCTGTGTGAAAGCTTTTAAGTCTAAGCAGGTTTCATTTGTTTGTTTTTGTTTCTTTTGCCCTAGGTCTTTTGTTTCTTTTCTCCTTGATCTTTTGGATCTAGGAGACAGATCCACAAAAATACTGTCACAATTAATGTTGAAGAGCATTTTGCCTATATTTTTTTCTAGGAGTTTTATAGTTTCTACTCTTACATTGAAGTCTTTAATCCACTTTGAGTTTATTTTTGTATATGGCGTGAAAGTGAAGTCACTCAGTCGGGTCCAACTCTTTGCGACCCATGGGCTGTAGCCCGCCAGGCTTCTCCGTCCATGGGATTTTCAGGCAAGAATACTGGAGTGGGTTGCCATTTCCTTCTCCAGGAGATCTACCCGACCCAGGGACTGAACCCAGATCTCCTGCATTGCAGGCAGACGCTTTACCGAGCCATCAGGGAAGTCATATATGGTATGAGAACATTTTAATTTTTTTCTTTTACAAATAGCTGTCCAGTTTTCCCAGTAGCACTTACTGAAGAGCCTGTCTTTTCTCTGTTGTATATTCTTGCCTCTGTTGTAGATTAATTGGCCATAGATATTTAGGTCTATTTCTGGGCCCTCTATTCTGTTCCATTAAGCTACGTTTCTTTTTTTGTGACAGTACTGTACTGTTTTGATTACTGTAGTTTTGTAGTAAATGGGCAGAAGGCTTTTTCAAAGAAGACATTTGTTCAAAGAAGATATACAGATAACCAACAGGCACACGAAACAATGTTTATCATTGCTTCCCAGGTGGTGCAGTGGTAAGGAATCTGCCTGCCAATGCAGGAGATGAAGGAGACTCAAGTTCGATCCCTGGGTCAGGAAGATCCCTGGGGTAGGAAATGTCAACCTACTCCAGTATTCTTGCCTGGGAAATCCCATGGACAGAGGAGCCTGAGGGGGCTACAGTTCACGGGGTCACAAAAAATTGGATATGATTGAATACAGCACAGCACATGTAAAACAGTATGGAGATTCCTCCAGACTGAGATTTGGGAGATTTAAAATTTGAGATTCTTCAAAACACGAAACAAAGAACTACCACATGGCCCAGAGATTCCATTCTTGGGTGTATATATACATATATATATGAAGAAAATGGAAACATTAATTCAAAAACATACATGTGCCCCAGTGCTCATAGCAGCATTATTTATAATAGCCAAGATGTGGAAGCAACCTAAGTGTCCATCAACAAATGTATGAATAAAAAAGATGTGGTGTACATTTATATATATGTGTATATATATATGTGGTATATGAAGATATGGTATATATACACATATATGGAATATTACTCAGCCGTGAAAGAGTGAAATTCTGCCATCTGCAACAACACGGATGGACCTACAAGAGATTATGCTTAGTGAAATAGGTCAGAGGAAGACAAACACTGTATGTTATCAGTCATATGTAGAATTTAAAAAGTAAAACCAATGAATGAATATAACAAAATAGAAACAGACTCATAGAGAACAAACTAGTGGTTACCAGCGGGGAGAGGAAAGTGGGTAGGGACAAGATAGGGGTAAGCAATTAAGAGGTGTAAACTACTATGTATAAGATGCATAACCCATAAGGATATATTGTATGACACAGGGAATACAGCCAATATTTTATAATAACTAAGTGGAGTGTAATCTATAAAAATATTGAATCACTATATTGTACATCTGAAACTAATATAATATTGTAAATCAAGTATACTTCAATGAAAAGATAAGTCATTAAACCAATGAATTTTTAATAGACTCAGCCACATTTAGAAACTTTTAATATTAAAATCCGATATGTTGGGCTTTAACACAATACTCTGAAAAGATCTTGCTTAAAATGTCTATACATACTTTGTATTTTTCTCTAGGATAGTATGTGATGATAAATGATAGTAAATGATTTTGGTAAAAATCAACACTCTGATGACTGAATTTAGTAAAAGCAGCTATATATCATATAATTAGAATTTTTCAACAAGGTATTCTGTGTAATCAGGGATTGTTTGAATTGGATTCCCTTCCTTTCAGAGAAAAACGTTGAGTTATCAAGATGATCATGCTTTTAATAAGTATTTCCATAGATTTAATAAATGTATAATAACTAGTTTCTAAAGATAAAAATTATAAAATATGCAGCAGTAATATATTTTATGTCCAAGTTTAGATTCTGTTATGTGAGGGTTGCTTTTTGCTGTTCTAGGCATCAGTTCAGATATATCATCCAAATAATATCTTACGAGTTTCTTGAACTTGTACTGTGGAGTATATACTATATACATAAAGGCTGTAAGAATCATAAACATATACATGTGAACAATGCTCCTTTCCAAATTTCTTGTTTTCTGAGAGGAGTACAATTGTGGGCATGTAAATGAAGATTAAGATTAAATACTACTAGTTGACAGGTAGAGACTATTGATCAAAAAAATTTGTTCTCTCTTTACATAATAATAGAATTATAAGGTAAATAAAGACTACACGATGTTAGCTGGAATATAAGAATGACATGCCCCAATCTTCTTCCTAGCTGGGAGTATCCACATATCTAAATTCTTACCAAAGATATATGGGAAGTTATGTATGACTTTTCTGGACTTGGGTCTTAACACATACCCAGTGAACTGAAAAGCAGATGTGTCTATAAAGCTTCTTCCAGGCAGAAGATGTGCTAGTAGAGCAGCAAGGTGGAAGAAAAGTGGTTCATGGACCATGTGAACTAGAGACATATGTCAACATGGAATACTGTAGCTTTAGACCTCAATATTACATAACCTTCACTATAACTAATCTTTGGCTATGAGTGCCTAAAGTCACTTTATTCATGCCCAACTCTTTGCGAGGCTATGGACTGTAGCCCGCCAGGCTCCTCTGCCCATTGGATTCTCTAGGCAAGAATATTGGAGTGGGTTGTTACGCCCTCCTCCGGGGGATCTTCCTGACCCAGGGATTCCACCCAGGTCTCTTATTCTTCCGCATTGGCAGGCAGGTTCTAGCGCCACCTGGGAGGCCCCTGAGTACCAAAGGCTTAATCATTTAATGTCTCTGTTCAAATCTCTAGTAGGTCTTGGGAGGCTCACAAACTCTTCTCAGCAGGATTGTCATTGCTCCTATACAGTAGCCAAAGCCAGTCTTTTTGCTCTGATTTTAATTCTGATATCCAGCTGTGTCTCCGATTCATAGGATCTTGTTATGTAGCCTTGAAAGTTGTGG
This sequence comes from Capricornis sumatraensis, assembly GCF_032405125.1. Lineage (NCBI taxonomy): Eukaryota > Metazoa > Chordata > Mammalia > Artiodactyla > Bovidae > Capricornis > Capricornis sumatraensis. The sequence goes on from NC_091075.1 coordinate 16,260,394, forward strand.
ATATTGCAGTGATACCCCTCCTGCAAGCCTGAATGGTCCTTATTTCTTCTCCAAGCACATTTTTTCTATGTTTGCTGAGAAGGCTCTGTTCTCCTTGTGGTTGCAATGATTTTAATAGACATCTCATCATTCCCTTCTCTCTCAAAGGGCAGGCTTGTTAGTTTGTATTTGACTTACACATTCTATCTGAGAGTAAACTTAGAACCAGTTCCCTGGGGTAAGACTGGTAGTCCCATTCACCCCTCACCATCAACTAATGCTTTAACATGGAGCCTGAGCCTGGTAGCTGCTGTGCTATCCTCAGGATTTATGTAGAAGAATCAACTCATAATGGTATCTTTCTATTACTTTATTAACTAAGCTCACCCAAGAGTCATTCATTACAACTTCTTCTGTAACATAGTATTTCTAACCTACTAATATTTTTTCTGTCTTGAAGCAATTGCATGTTGTATTTAAAATGTATACATTTAAAAAATGCACAAATTACTAACTCTTTCTCACCTACTCTGAATAAGAAACTTTTCTCTGTAATGTTTAGGAGGAAGCATGATCCAATAAAAAAAAATTTGGACTTAAACGTCAAGACCTAGGCACTAATCCCAGCCCTTCCATTTATTTACTGTTTGAGCAGGTAAGAGTTATCGGTCTCATTTTCTTTACCTATAAAATACTATTAATAATTCCTGTCACCCAGAATAGTTTTGCAGGCTAAATTCTGATCTAGACTTAGAATGAGCTCTCTTCAATAATCTTTTAAAATTTAATTTATATTTGTAAAAATATAAATATATTTTAATATATTTATATAAAATATATAAAATTTATGTATTATGTTTAAGAATATAATATATATTTCTTAAAAAAGATTTTAATTGTAGGTTAATTGCTTTACAATGTACATTTGACAGGAATTCAGTCACTTTTATTTCTAAGAGATCATTTGTTTTAAAGATTAAATAATTTTTATGTACAGAAAATATGCATGTTTACTAAATAGTTATTGTATCATAATTGAAGATAAGGATAATTGACTTTTTAATATGATTATTCCACCTGCAATGTGGGAGAACTGGGTTTGATCCTTGGGTTGGAAAGATCCCCTGGAGCAGGGCATGGCAACCCACTCCAGTATTCTTGCCTGGAGAATCCCTATGGACAGAGGAGCCTGGTGGGCTAGAGTCCATGGGGTTGCAAAGAGTCAGACACAACTGAGCGAACTAAGTACATCCTTACTATTTATGTATCAGTTCAGTTCAGTCACTCAGTCATGTCCGACTCTTTGCCACCCCATGGACTGCAGCACAGCAGGCCTCCCTGTCCATCACCAGTTCCTGGAGCTTACTCAAAGTCATGTTCATTGAGTCAGTGATACCATTCAACCATCTCATCCTCTGTTATTCCCTTCTCCTCCTGCCTTCAGTCTTTCCCCAAATCAGGGTCTTTTCCAATGAGTCAGATCTTCACATCAGGTAGCTAAAATATTGGAGTTTCAGCTTTAGCATCAGTCCTTCCAATGAATATTCAGAACTGATTTCCTTTAGGATCGACTGGTTTGATCTCCTTGCAGTCCAAGCGACTCTCAAGAGTCTTCTCCAACAACACAGTTCAAAAGCATCAATTCTTTGGCACTCAGCCTTCTTTATAGTCCAACTCTCACATCTATACATGACTACTGGAAAAACCATAGCTTTGACTAGATGGACCTTTGTTGGCAAAGTCATATCTCTGCTTTTTAATATGCTGTCTAGGTTGGTCATAACTTTTCTTTCAAGGAGTAATTTCAAGTAAGCATCTTTTAATTTCATGGCTGCAGCCACCATCTGCAGTGATTTTGGAGCCCAAGAAAATAAAATCTGCCACTGTTTCCATTGTTTCCCCATCTATTTGCCGTGAAGTGATGGGACCGGATGCCATGATCTTCGTTTTCTGAATGTTGAGCTTTAAGCCAACTTTTTCACTCTTGCCTTTCACTTTCATCAAGAGGCTCTTTAGTTCTCCGCTTTCTGCCATAAGGGTGGTGTCATCTGCATATCTGATTGGTATTTATGTATATCTTCCTAGAAAAGAGACTGTTCCTTATTTTAAATGTGTTTTGCTTTCACATTCATTTGCCATTTTAATTTTATCCGTGTGTGTGTAATACATACATTTCCAAAGGGGGGGAAAAAATGATCTGCTCTGAATTTTCACTTGGTTTATTATAGCATAATCTGTTTTACATGGTATTTGATTTCTGATTCCTAATCCCACATCAGAAGCTTTAGAGCTTGTATTAGTTTCAGTAGAAACTGGTGGATGGTTCAGGGTACAGGATTTCCCATTTTGCAACATAGACTGTTTTTCAGTAGCCATATGGCTGAGCTACCGACCAAGATGAGTTGATTTAGCTTTCTTAGCTTGAATCTACCCTGCTACTCTCTTGGGAGGATATATCCTAAGAACATGCTATACTAAGAGGTTTAGCAGGGAGGGAACTGCCACTAAACACTTCTGTTAAGATCATGTTGGAATCAATGATCTAATCCTGGTAGAAGTGAGTTATTGACTTCTTAATGTATAAGGGAGGCATTGGCTCCTTAAGTTTGGTATGCTCTGCTTCTCCTCCAGAGAGCAGGGATCTGCTAAAGCCTTAAGGAATGTGAGGAGTTACCTCTTAGGGGAGGAGGAACTTGGCTCTTTGAAAGTCACAAAGCAGCTCAGCATTTTTTTCTTCTGTGTTTTCATCATTTAGGTTTAATATTTAAGAGTGTCATCTATAAAGGAAGCATTCATTTTACATATATTGGCCCTTGTTTGAAGATTCACAAGTATGGCAGTAACCCAAAAGATGAAATAAAAGAAATCTAGTCATAAGGTATTTACAAAGTTGGATGACCTATGGGGAACAGAGAAAGATGGTGGTGTCTTCCTTGGCTTACAAAGAACATATCAAAGGCATCAATTCTTTTTCCAGATGAAAATGGCGTTATTTATTTCTTGATTTGATAGATAATATACAATTGTATGGAAAATCCAAACAAAAATTATGAGGAAGGAAATATAAACAGCTTCCCAGTACTGTTATTCAGGCTAATATTAATAGTTTGAGTTTTTGCAAAGATCCATTCAGATTTTTTAAGCAAACATACATATATAGAGTTGTATATATATATGTGTATATATGTATATGGTATATGTATGGTGTTTTATGTATATTGGTATAAATATATACATATATCTCTGTTTATGTATATCCTCATACTATACATCAACAGTTTATAATTAGGGATTTTGCTCCTCTTCCTTATGCAATTGAGAGTCAGTGACTCAGTGAGCCATTTTTCATTATGGACTCTAAAGGCCTTCATGATGTATGACAGTAGAAAGCTGAAAACCATAGACTATATCCTGCTTTGTAATACAATTTATGCTTGGCGATCTTCAGCCCTCTCTGTGTCAATGAATAGGTCACCCATTTTTAAGGCTGTGTGTTCATTCATTGTGTAGCTACACTTTATTTAACCCACAATTCCACTGATAAGCTTTGTGGTTGTTTCCATTTTCTTCTCCCTCCTATTATTAACAATGCTTTTAAGAACATTTCTATTTATGCATCTTTCTAATTCTTTATCTCCTTGGGTTATGCTATTCCAAGAAGTTTATCTGGGACACAGAAAAAGCATTTAACATTTATGCATACTTGCTACACTGTCTTTCAGACTGTATCATTTGACACTTCCCTCAACAATGTATGATTGCCCACAGAATACTGATAATCTTAAAGATCAGTATCCAGGTGGAAAGCAGTAAATTGTTTTCATTTTCCTTGGATTTATAATGAGGGTATATAGTTGATTAGGAGCCCAGGCTCTGGAGTCTATGTGAATTCAAGTCCTATCTGTATCACTTAATAGCTTTCTGACTTTGTGTCGATTATTTAGCCTCTCAATGTCTCAGTTTGCTCATCTGAAAAATGGTGATAATATTAATATAAACCTTGTATGATTGTTGTGAGGATTAAATGAATTAACACACAACTCTTAGAACATATCCTGATAAATTCACTCTCAATAAATGTTTGCTATTGATATATTTTCGTATTAGTTGCTCTTTAACTTTTTTATTTGTTAATTGTATATTTAAGTTCTTTGGTATACTCTGTGATGTTCCTCTTTTATTTACTGATTTGATAGAGCTCTTTTATTTTTTTAAATAGTTACTGAGATGCTCAATTTACATGTGGACTTCCCAGGTGGCTCAGTGGTAAATAATCCACCTGCCAAGGCAAGAGATGCAGGTTCAATCCCTGGGTCAAGAATATTCCCCAGAGAAGAAAACAGGCAACCCTCTCCAGTATTCTGGTCTGGGAAATCCCATGGATAGAGGATTCTAGAGGGCTACAGTCCATGGGGCTGCAAGAGAGTCAGACACGAGTTAGCGACTAAACAACAAAAAGTTACATATATTGCCTCCATCATTACCCCAATAAACCTATAAAGAAGGTATATTCACCTAGGCAAAATGTATAGGAATACAAATTGTGTTGTTAGGAGACTCTCATCATCCTACTTACCAGAAAAGCAGTACATTTTATACTTTATTTTGAATATAGCTGAATAAAGGGCTCTATAAATGACATTGGAGATGTTAAGCATTAAAATGATTATAGTCCATCTTCCCTTTCTCTCTCTCTCTATATATATATATACATATATATTTATATTTAAATAAAACCAATAAACTATAATGGTGACTGCTTCAATTTGTAGCTGTTGTTTTTGTTATGTGAGTAGAGAAGGAGCATCAATGATTAAATTCTTTACTAAAAAATGAAAATATTCATTTATTTTCATTCTGATAGTATCTAAAATGAGAGCTGATAGTCTGCTGATTGTTGATAGAGCTCTTTTAATAGTACAGATATTAATTACTTGTCTGTCATACATTCTACAAGTATTTGGTTTTTTGTTCGGCATATCTTTGTACCATATATATTTTTACTATTTAGGTAATAAAATTTACCAGTCTTCTAAGATTTCTGGCTGAAAAATCCTTCATCATCCTGAAGATTATAAAAAAAAATTACCTATGTTTTCTTCAAGGAGTTTAATGATTTTATTTTTTACATTTAATTCTTTGACGAGTTTGATAGCAGTGATGAAGAAAGGAGTACCAAAAGCTTTGCTCTTTGAGGACAATGAAGTAATCAGTTTGAGAACTACAGGGACATACAAAAGAGTAGAACTTCCAATTTTCCTTGAGCAGGCAAGAATCTAAATTTATCTTTTGGGAATTCTTTTTCATTACCTGTTGTCGCTCAGTTGCTCAGTCACATCCAACACTTTGTGACCCTGTGGACTGCAGTACGGCAGGCTCCTCTGTCCTTCACTGTCTCCCTGAGTTGGATCAAACTCATGTCCACTGAGTTAGTGATGCCATCCAATCCTCATCCTCTGTAGCCACCTTCTTCTCTTGCCCTCAGTCTTTGGCCTCAGGGTCGTTTCCAATGAGTCAGCTCTTCACATCAGGTGGTCTAAGATAGGCTTTTAATTTGCTTCCATTTCTCACTCTCATTATCTTCTGTTTCTCTTCTTTCTGGAAAACATCTGCTCTTGGGACTCTATGAAAGTTTAACAGAGTTTCTTACCAGCAGCCAGTTATTCCCACCATATCAGGATTTCACATTGAGATAATTTATTTTAAATGTTGCTTTTAAAAAATAAGATTAAAATAGTTTCACATAACAGTTCCTACTGTGAGCATTCTTTGGACAACACTACTAAAATAGCTGTCACTCAGGATAATGGCTTTTTACTACTGATTTAAGATCTCTTTGTAATTTTGACTTGTACTGGGCACTGGCCAGAGTGATGATTACATCAGGTAATCAACATATTTAACAGTGCCCACAAATGTAAAAGTATCCATAACAATCAGCTTCAGTGACCCATTTATTATGAACATAACACAAATTCTATATACAGATGTCTTGGACTCTCTATGTACCACCGCAGATCCACTTGGCTTTATCTTCCTTGCAGTTGTGGTTGCAGGGAACAGGTTGGCACAGATGTTGCCCTGCTTTTTTCTGTGTAACCAAAAGTGCCTTACCTTTGTCCTTGCGTGCCTCCTCTGACACCCGCAGCATGGGATGCTTGAACACACATGAGCAACCTGAAGTGTGGGAGATTTTGCAACCCATGGGGCAAACCTTGACCAGTGTGAAATTAGAGTTAATGGATAAATGTTTCACCTTGTCATCCTTTCAGTAGAGACACAGTATATTCAATAATTCTTTTCAAAAAGTCCCGTAGATCTAGTACCTAATACTGGACAACTCCTTATTGTACCTTTGTGTGGCTATTCCTCCCTCTCTCTCCACTCGTCCTTCCTGGCACTTCTTGCCTCTCGCTCTTATTTCTGCAGCTGTCATCTTTAATAAACCACCATGCATCAGACTTCTCTCAGACTCTGCTTTTTGGAGTTTGTTAGGCTGAGAAATTGCATTAGAAAAAAATTAAAAGAAGTTCATCTGGTCATTTGTATATTGGCTTCTATAAATTGTTTTCTTTTAACTTAAACTTCAGAAACTGTAATTACTAAAGAATAGACCTTTGAAATTAAAAAATCAGCTGAAAATGACCATTTTTCGTTTTTTCAAAAGCAATTTTTAGTTTAGCAAAAATCATTCTTAAGTCAGCAAGAGGCATAGAGAATTTACTTGTATGTTAATAATTTTTTACTGTAAATTATTTGAGATAATACAAATTTATTACTTGTTCATTTAGACTGTTATTTAAAATGTAAGTTTGATTTAACCATTGACATTTAATCTAAATAGTTGTTACTTTTATAGAAGATAAGCATAAAGAATCAAATTCTATTATTCATTCCTGTACTCAGAACAAACCATGGCTTTGGTGTGGCACTTAATAGTATGTATTTTAAAAATCTAAGTAATATAGGAAAGTCATAGCATTCAAGTTAATAAACCAATGATAGGTGCAAAAGTGAGTTGTAAACTGTGAAGCACGGTATTAATTTAAAATTTCATTAGCTATGTGAGGTTGTAAATATGCTTCTAAATTAGAACTCCCACATGCTGTATGGATAAAGAAAATCTACCCTAAACTTTGGCCACTAGATGTCACGGCAGCTCTACAAAAGAAGCCAAGGGAGGGGGAAGGGTTGATGGCAGAACTGCCTATTTTAAGACCAACTGTTCTATTGCACAGAGGTGTATCATTCTATATCTCATAAAACCAGTCATTTTACAAAACGCAGGATCATCTTCAGTCAAAATAAAAACTCAGCTGGTATTGGATCTTTTTATGTGGTGATAGAATAAATGTGTTGATAAAGAAAATTACAGTGGTTGAAATCACTTAAAACAAATTCTGGTTTTGGATACAATTGTCATTTTTCTGTACTTACTCTAACTTCATTAAAAAACCAAAACAACCCTGTGAGCTTTGCAAGTGGAAAGCAAAAATGAAGTTTCTAAAAACCAACTGGTTGTAGCAAGACATACTGGCCTGGGGAAAACTGGGTATAGCTCTTGAGCAGTCCATGCATGAGTACAAAGGCAATATAGCATGAGATTAAAAACATAACATATAGTTAAAAACATGAATTTTGGAACTCCATAAGCCTGGTTTTTGATATGGATCTTCTCTAATAGATATGTGATATTTAATCTCCTCATTTATAAAGAAGAGTTAGTAATACCTCAAAGAGTTGTTTTAAGACTCAAATAAGATTGTGACTATAAAGCTCTTAGAATAGTGTCCTGCAAATATTCAATGAATGGCCGCTCTTATTATGAAGGTGTAATTTCATACCTAATTTTTAAAAATGAAAAACCCAATGCTTCAAATGCAAAGAGAGCATCAGTTCAGTTCAGTTCAGTTCAGTTCAGTCACTCAGTCATGTCTGACTTTGTGCGACCCCATGAATCACAGCACGCCAGGCCTCCCTGTCCATCACCAACTCCCAGAGTTCACTCAAACTCATGTCCATCAAGTCGGTGATTCCATCCAGCCATCTCATCCTCTGCCGTCCCCTTCTCCTCCTGCCCCCAATCCCTCCCAGCATCAGGGTCTTTTCCAATGAGTCAACTCTTCTCATGAGGTGGCCAAAGTATTGGGGTTTCAGCTTCAGCATCAGTCCTTCCAATGAACACCAAGGACTGATCTTTAGGATGGACTGATTGGATCTCCTTGCAGTCCAAGGGACTCTCAAGAGTCTTCTCCAACACCACAGATCAAAAGCATCAATTCTTCAGAGCTCAGCTTTCTTCACAGTCCAACTCTCACATCCATACATGACCACTGGAAAAACCATAGCCTTGACTAGATGGACCTTTGTTGGCAAAGTAATGTCTCTGCTTTTGAATATGCTATCTAGGTTGGTCATAACTTTCCTTCCAAGGAGTAAGCATCTTTTAATTTCATGGCTGTAGTCACCATCTGCAGTGATTTTGGAGCCCCCCAAAATAAAGTCTGACACTGTTTCCACTGTTTGTTTCCCCATCTATTTCCCATGAAGTGATGGGATCAGATGCCATGATCTTAGCTTTCTGAATGTTGAGCTTTAAGCAACTTTTTCGCTCTTCTCTTGCACTTTCATCAAGAGGATTTTTAGTTCCTCTTCACTTTCTGCCATAAGGGTGGTGTCATCTGCATATCTGAGGTTATTGACATTCCTCCTGGCAATCTTGATTCCAGCTTATGCTTCATCCAGCCCAGCATTTCTCATGGTGTACTCTTCATATAAGTTAAATAAGCAGGGCGACAATATACAGCCTTGACGTACTCCTTTTCCTATTTGGAACCAGTCTGTTGTTCCATGTCCAGTTCTAACTGTTGCTTCCTGACTTGCATACAGGTTTCTCAAGAGGCAGGTCAGGTGGTCTGGTATTCCCATCTCTTTCAGAATTTTCCACAGTTTCACAGTTTATTGTGATCCACACAGTGAAAGGCTTTGGCATAGTCAATAAAGCAGAAATAGATGTTTTTCTGGAACTCTTTCTTTTTCGATGATGCAGCGGATGTTGGCAATTGATCTTTGGTTCCTCTGCCTTTTCTAAAACCAGCTTGAACATCAGGAAGTTCATGGTTCACGTATTGCTGAAGCCTGGCTTGCAGAATTTTGAGCATTACTTTACTAGCGTGTGTGATGAGTGCAATTGTGTGGTAGTTTGAGCATTCTTTGGCATTGCCTTTCTTTGGGATTGGAATGAAAACTGACCTTTTCCAGTCTTGTGGCCACTGCTGAGTTTTCCAAATGTGCTGGCATATTGAGTGCAGCACTTTCACAGCATCCTCTTTCAGGATTTGAAATAGCTCAACTGGAATTCTATCACCTCCACTAGCTTTGTTCATAGTGATGCTTTCTAAAGCCCACTTGACTTCACATTCCAGGATGTCTGGCTCTAGGTGAGTGATCACACCATCATGATTATCTGGGTCATGAAGATCTTTTTTGTAGAGTTCTTCTGTGTATTCTTGCCACCTCTTAATATCTTCTGCTTCTGTTAGGTCCATACCATTTTGTCCTTCATTGAGCCCATGTTTGCATGAAATGTTCCCTTGGTATCTCTGATTTTCTCAAAGAGATCTCTAGTCTTTCCCATTCTGTTGTTTTCCTCTATTTCTTTGCAAATCAGCTTTTATCAATTTTCAAGGTAAGGAATAGCTCTTAAGTGGCGTATAATACAAACAATCCCTCCTAATGTATAGCTATCATGGATGTTGAAATAGAATCCACTTGCGACTGTGGCCACAGAAAGGAATTTCTCACTGGAGTGATCCTTATTAATATCTGCAACATCAAGTCTCCTCTTTTATTAAAATGCTTTCTTACAGCACTGACAGCGTCCACAAAGGTTCTTGCTTTTCCATCTTATATTCCACCTGGGGGTTGGCAGTCTGAGTTAGATGGTCTTTTGTTGGGTCCACCTGTCTCCACTCATTCTGACAGTGGAACATTTAATGTGGAAAGGGCAGCAGGGCATAATCCCAAGACTATGCCTTACATTCCAGAGGGTCTGAACCAAGATGATCCCGTGACACCTGCCTAATATGCATGGAATAATGTGATATTGGCAGTTCCAGGGCAGCAGACATCTGTCTTTAAATGTGACTCTTCTAAAATGGTGAGGTCTATGATCCCTAGAAAATAACTCATCTCTATTTGTGTATATTTGGAAAATGACCAGATATAAAGACTCAGATATTTTAAAAGTGTTTCAGCACATCATATTAACATGACCCTATTTCAGGAGGAAGAAAGGGGCAAAAAAGAGGATGGGTGCAGTTTACCTCTGGGAGGAAAGGCGAGATCAATGAAACGTGGTGGAGAGAGAGGCTTCGCCATCCGTTTGTATGGCTTTGCTGGCTTCAGGAGGATTTAACAGTTTGTTCTTCTCTGACTTGCTACAGCCTTTGTAAAACTTTGGTGTAAAATCTGAACAAAGAGACTGAAGATGAGATAAAAAAGGAAAATCTAGTGAATAAAAGGATTTACTTCAATAACTCCCAAAATCCTACCACAAGTGAAATGATCATTTCAAATACTATAAGGCAGAAAATGAATCAGCCATAGTACTAACAATTACAGGATGAGACAGTGATTCATATGAAAGGCAGCATAATTACTGTGGATATCAGATTGGATTTCAAAATGAGGAAAGAACGTTTTAGTACTTTCTGGGCTAAGGATAAACATAATTGATTTATGAATAACATGAGAGTCCAGCTTCTCTGGCAAATATATTGTATTTCATGTAGCAATGAGCTTAAAGGCATTTTTCACATTTCTATGTGAAACTCAATATTCGCTTGCCAGGGAAGTGAGGAGCAGGAGTGGCTGGAGCCCCTGAGAGATGGCAGGTCAGCATCAGACATGCCAGGGCAAGCCCATCTGCTGCATGCCAGGAGCAGGATCAATAATACAGGCCAGCTTGAAAAAATGATAGGTGATGGTTTATTTATTCATTTATCTAGTTGTTTAAAATGCAAATGTGATTTACTAGAAAGAATGAACACCCTTCTTCCTCAGAGGCTATTCTAAGAAAGTTTCTTTCAGTCCTGATTCTTAGGGAAGCTGTGCACCCCCATCTAGTCTAGAGCATGGCACAGGTAGCCTTCTGAAGTCCCTGTTGCATTCTGAGCTTCTCACCAATACTGTGTTTAAAGCGCTGGGAGAAATCACATTTGGAAATATTTTATAAATGAAACTTCCAAGTCCTGTTAGGTTCTTTGAACCATTTGTACTGGCGCGACTTGGTTAAGTGGGGCTATTTATTTGAGTTAGGCTGGGATAGTGGTTAAGATAAGAGACCCATAAGACTTCCTGGGTTTGAACCCAGGTTCTTCCAAGTATAAGCTGTGTGACCTTGGGCAAGTTGAGTGGCACCTACTCTTTTGGTGATTAATATTGCTAAGTGCCTGGCACAGTGCTATGTGTTTGCTAAATAATAATCATATATTTGATCTTTTCAATAATTCTGTGAAAAAAAAAAAAACACGAAACATACAGGATAAGAGAAGTTCTTGCAGTTAAAAGGGACCTTGTTATTGTTGTTTAGTCGTTCAGTGTCCGACAGTTTTTGTGACCCCATTGACTGTAGCCTTCCAGGCTCCTCTGTTTATGGAATTTTCCAGGCAAGAATACTGGAGTGGGTTGCCATTGCCTTCTCTAGGGGATCTGGAGTCAGGGAGCAAGCCTGCATTTCCTTGTCGCCTGCATTGACAGGCAGATTCTTTACCACTGAGCCACTGGGGAAGCCCGTCAGCTTGGTTCGGTCGCTCAGTCGTGTCCGATTCTTTGTGACCCCATGGATTGCAGCATGCCAGGCCTCCCTGTCCATCACCAACTCCCGGAGTTCATTCAGACTTGCGTCCATTGAGTCAGTGATGCCATCCAGCCATCTCATCCTCTGTCGTCCCCTTCTCCTCCTGCCCCCAATCCCTCCCAGCATCACAGTCTTTTCCAATGGGTCAACTCTTCGCATGAGGTGGCCAAAGTACTGGAGTTTCAGCTTTAGCATCATTCCTTCCAAAGAAATCCCAGGGCTGATCTCCTTCAGAATGGACTGGATGGATCTCCTTGCAGTCCAAGGGACTCTCAAGAGTCTACTCCAACACTACAGTTCAAACACATCAATTCTTCGGCACTCAGCCTTCTTCACAGTCCAACTCTCACATCCATACATGACTACTGGAAAAACCATAGCCTTGACTAGACGGGCATAGATACCATCTAATTAAGCTCTCTCAATTTAAAAATAAAAAATGTACCTGAAGTTTTATTGCTTATTAAAATAATATGGCTAGCATCTAAATATAGTTTTCTTATTTTTCTGGCTATTTTTCCCCATCACATCACTTTGACTTCTCTTATAAAGAAATGTAAGGAAGAAGAGTTCTTAAACAGTTTTTTAATGTAAGAAAATAGTCTGTGATAAATGCAGTAGTGATATTAGGAATTGGATTTGTATAAATTATAAAAAAAAAGTCAATTAAAAAAAAAGTATCTGCTGCAATTAGGTTCAGCTTCAAATAGCAGCAAGCTTCAAATCTCTTAAATAAGATGGGAATTTATTTCTCTTCCATATAAAATAAACAGAGAAAAGAGTTCTAGGTTCTTTTGGTGGTTCTGTGGCCATCAGAGATCTGGGCTCCTCCTCTCTTCTTCTCCTACTCTGTGGATGGCTTTCATTCTCAAGGTCACCTCTTGACTCAAGACGTTTACTGCAACTCCTGCCCTCAGGTCAGCTGTCCAGAATGCAGGAAAAAGGAAGGGAGAAAGGACAATAATATTTGATATTATTAGATAAAATATTAGATAATATTTGATACTAATATTTTAAGCAGTCTTCTAAGAAGTTCTAATATCATCGTTTACTTACATCTCATCATTCAGAAGTTTGTCACATGTTATGCCTGGCTACAAGGGAGACTGCAAACTGCTTTCAACCATTATCAATTAAAATGTGGGCTCTCTTTTTGAGGAAAGAGGATAGTGTCTATGGGATGGTACCTAATGATCTCTGCCATAGACAAGGATAGTTATTTCTACCCACTTTCCTCCTCACACTTCCTCACATCCATGTAGGAGAAAATTAATTTTTTCTTTCTGAAAGGATATTGTATCTGTATATTAGAGTCTTCTTGTTGCAAGAAGCAAATCAATTTGCTTAGGACTAAGAGGAAAAGGAAAAAGTTGTTAAAAATGACACTGATGTTTTGTGGAACTCAAAGGTAGGAATAAAGAAATTCCAAGGAAAGCCAGGAATTGAGAACATGTTGGAAATACAGGCAGTGTTCACTTTCAATTTCCTGGCTTTGCTTCTTTCTGCACATGCTTCTTCTGTCTCTTTAAAGACCTGTTTCTTCTCTCCCCAGCTCAACCTGCCAGTAAGGGAGTGACTAGATCTTCTAACTTACATTCTATTATAATTATTATTTTAAAATTCTCTTCCTCCTTCTTTATCTATAAAGCAACAGAATTCCTTCTCCTTACCAATTCACTGTCAGCTCCCAATCACTTTGACTTTTGATGTATTTGAATATATTAGCTACCTGTATCGGAGAAGGCAATGGCATCCCACTCCAATACTCTTGCTTGGAAAATCCCATGGGTGGAGGAGCCTGGTAGGCTGCAGCCCATGGAGTCACTAAGAGCTGGACACGACTGAGCGACTTCACTTTCAGTTTTCACTTTCATGCATTGGAGAAGGAAATGGCAACCCACTCCAGTGTTCTTGCCTGGAGAATCCCAGGAACAGAGGAGCCTGTTGGGCTGCCGTCTATGGGGTCGCACAGAGTTGGACACCACTGATGCGACTTAGCAGCTGCAGCAGCTACCTGTATGGATCAGAACCTTGAAATCCAGCTTCCAGAAATGCTTCACAAGGTCTGTGATACTATCAGTATTTGGCACTACATATTAAGCAATCTTCCATTCTCAGGCGTCTTCTCAAGTTCTGTATTTTCATTAATTGATGTCAAATGTTTCAATGACCTCATCACCCTGATGATTCCAAACACACATTTCAATTTGAGACCTCTTTAACTCCAGATCCTTATTTTTATCTGAATATTGGTCACCTTCACTCAGTTGTTTCTTAGCATCCCTAGTACCTTCAAACTCAACATATCTATGATCTCATTTTGAATTCTCCATCTTAAGCTGCATCCACCCAAGCAAAAGTAATCTTCCTTTCCCTTCACTTCTACTATCAGTTAATTGCCAAGTCCTACAGAATCTGTCACCTGAAGCTTTGATTTCTTATGGGTATTGCCATAAGTAATACCTTTGTAATCTTGTTTCTATAAAACTGCCTCCTAAATCTTACCCTTATCTTCAGGCTTATCTATTCTCTGCATTGTCACTAGAGTAATCTCTTAAATGTATAAATATGGTTATGTCACCTCACTACTGAAAACTCATCAGCATTTCCCTTTTACCTACAGAGCAGTGGCTAAATGCTTTGCTGGCTGTAGAAGACTGTTTATTATCCAGTTCCTTTGTGTCTAGCCAATCTCATCTCCATCTACCCCTCCATATGCTTTGACTTCATAGAACTACTTGAAATTCCCTAAATGGAACAGCAAATGTCACATTCTGTGATAATGACATGTTTTTATTTTCTTTCCCTCTAAATGCCTTTATTCTCATCTGTGGTCTTGGTGACTGTCTGCTCATCTTAGACTTAGTTTAAGCCTCCTTTCATTTCTGAAGGCCTCCCTGATCAGCATGCTGTCTCTGCTCACATACTTTCCTCTATCTTCCCTTTGCATGTTAGTTTCTTTTCTTTGTTGGATCATATACCACACACGTTTGAGAAGCCCGAGAACAGACTAAGACAGATGCTATATTGCCCCCCAATATCTTATCTGTCCTTATATAGTAAAATGATTTAATCAGGGATATACTCAACCAAGGGCTTCCCTGGTAACTCAACTGGTTAAGAATCTGCCTGCAATGCAGGAGACCTGGGTTTGATCCCTGGGTTGGGAAGATCTCCTGGAGAAGGGATAGGCTACCCATTCCAGTATTCATGGGCTTCCCTGGTGGCTCAGATGGTAAAGAATCTGCCCACAATTCAGGAGACCTGGGTTCGATCCCCAGGTTGGGAAGATCCCCTGGAGAAGGGCATGGCAACCCACTCTGGTATTCTTGCCTGGAGAATCCGCATGGGCAGAGAGGAGCCTGGTGGGCCACAGTCCATGGTATCGCAAAGAGTCAGACACAACAGAGTGACTAAGCACAGCACAGCACATACCTAACCAATTGAGAACTACATTTCCCAGCCTCCTTGCTGTATGTGATGCCATAGGATTGGGTTCTTTGCGCACAAAATGGTGTGTGCAACTTATGACACATGCATTTTAAAGTAAAGGGTATGCCCTTCCCTTACCCTTTTATCCTTCCCGTCCACTGACTAGAACATGGGTGTGCTACTGCTGCTGCTAAGTCGCTTCAGTCGTGCCCGACTCTGTGCGACCCCATAGACGGAAGCCCACCAGGCTCCCCCATCCCCAGGATTCTCCGGGCAAGAAGACTGGAGTGGACTGCCATTTCCTTCTCCAATGCATGAAAGCGAAAAGTGAAAGTAAAGTCACTCAGTCGTGTCCGATTCCTAGCAACCCTATGAACTGCAGCCTACCAGGCTCCTCCATCCATGGGATTTTCCAGGCAAGCGTACTGGAGTGGGGTGCCATTGCCTTCTCCAAACATGGGTATAGTGAACCATTTTTGCTTATACAGATACGGGCAACACCCCGCGATAGTAGAGTAACAGACAGAAGAGGCCTATCTCCCTGATACTGTGAAGCTACCATATCTACTCTGGACTGCTTATGGTTAGTTGTGTGCTAAAGATAGACTTGAATTCCCTGATGGCACAGTGGTAAGAATCTGCCTGTCAATACAGGAGACATAAGAGATGCGGGTTCAATCACTGGGTTGGGAGGATCCCTGGAATAGGAAATGATAACCCACTCCAGTATTGTTACCTGGAAAATTCCATGGAGAGAGGAGCCTGGAGGGCTATGGTTCAGGGGGTTGTGAAGAGTCAGACATGATTTGAGCACACACACACACAGGTAGACTTTATTATTGTTTAAGCCCTTGTTAAATCAGCAGTTCCCTGAGAGCTCTGTTGGTAAAGAATCTGCCTGTAATGCAGGAGATCCCAGTTCGATTCCTGGGTTGGGAAGATCTTCTGGAGAAGGGAAAGGCTGCTCACTCCAGTATTCTTGGGCTTCCCTTGTGGCTCAGCTGGTAAAGAATCTGCCTGCAATGCAGGAGACCCCGGTTCGATCTCTGGGTTGGGAAGATCCTCTGGAGAAGGGAAAGGCTACCCATTCCATTATTCTGGTCTGGAAAATTCAGTCCAGGGAGTTGCAAAGAGTTGGACATGACTGAGTGACTTTCACTTCACTTTCACAAGCCCATGAAAGTGAAGTCGCTCAGTCGGGTCCGACTCTTTGCGACCCCATGGACTGTAGCCTGCCAGGCTCCTCCCTCCATGGGATTCTCCAGGCAAGAGTACTGGAGTGGGTTGCCATTTCCTTCTCCAGGGGGTCTTCCTGACCCAGGGATCGAACCCAGGTCTCCTGCATTCCAGGCAGACGCTTTAACCTCTGAGCCACCAGGGAAGTTATATACTAATACAAATATTCAGATACAACAGGTTTTATAGCCTAGCTAACATGCCCACTTCACTGTGAGACTATAAGAGGAGTTCAGGAACTTAGATTTATTCATCTTTGGGGAATTCCCTGGTGGTCCTGTGGTTAGGACTTGGTGCTTTCACTGCTGGGGCCTGTGTTCAATCCCTGGATGGGAAATCCTGAAAACCTTGTGGAACAGCAGAGGAAAAAAAAAAACCAAAACTTTGTATTCTTAACATCTGCTACAGAGCCTAAAATAGTATTTCACCAATAAAATGTTGTTTCTAGAAGAGATAAAGGTGTAAATAGATACAAGTTACAGCTTGTGTGCAAAAAAAATGCAATATTCTTTGTTTTCCAGTAATTAGCATAAGCTTTGTCAAGTCCCCATTTTTTGTTGATGAGGGCCGACTCATTGTTGCCAACTTAAGGTAATTAGCTCTTTCAGTTAAAGTTTGTCTCTTCCAGTAACTGCTTAGTTAATTATGATTCTGTCCTCTTGGGGGATGGTGATGGTGGCTATCAGATGTTTCTTTTTCATGGTGAAGCCAAGACAACTGGCCTGCTGGCCCCTTATATGTTCTACGGCCTCCACTGTGGTGTCAGTCTTCTCTCTTGGTCTTGAGTGTTGGCCTTTGTCCCTCCTGATGCTAAATTCACACCTCAACCTGGCCTCCAATTCGTGTATTCCACTGCAAGGCTTTCTTCTGGGCTTTTGACTCTCAGGCTTGTATCTACTCTGTTAAGGTTGCTAGGAAACTCTTGGTTGATGCAGCCTCATCCTTTTGGAGAGCTAAGGCTCTTGTGAAGAAGCTCTCAGACCATCCATCTAGATACCTCCTTCAGCCACTGCAATTTCGGGTGTAGTATTGAATGCAGGACTTCTTTACCCAGTCCTAGTTGCACTCTTTATAGCCAGGCAATGAGCTTTCTGTTCTGGAATCTTTTCAAGCTCATCTCAGATTTCTAATGAAGAAGAAAAGTTAAAATTTCACATAACCTTCTTCTTCTGCCTCTGTAACTCAGCTTGCCCCTTGCAGAGTCTAGATCATGTAGGTCGTGTAGTCTCAGAAAGTAGGGACTTGCAATACTAGGAACTGGAGTTTATCTCACTCACCCTTGTCCTGCTCTTTGCAATCACATGCCCCCTGCAAACCTGCTTAATCATGCCTGTCCAGGCCAGGCATCCCCCTCCTCATCTTGACTGTTGTTGCTACATGCAACACCCCTATTGACAGCTAGTGTTGCCCACTACAGTCTGCCTATAAAAACTCTGTAATCCCTTTGTTCAGGGCTCAGAGCTTAGAGTGTTAACTCCTCTGGGCCTGCCGGCGTAATAAACCTGGGTTCTCCAACTCTCCGAGTGTGGTGGTTGGTTTCTCGAGGACTGGTTTCTGCAACACTATCTATATACTATCCAGAGGTGTTTCCTTCCCTTCTCTTGGCCTTCGCAGTCATTATTTGACCTAAGACAATGGAACACTAGATCTTTTCTCAAGTAGCTACCAATATTTAGACCATCTAGTAAGTCACCTTCAATTCTTCCTTTCCCATCTACTGGCCAACATAAAACCTCCTTCTGAGTTGGGGAAACTTCTCTTCCTTCATGATTATGTTTTCTTTACTCTAAGGATTATGGCATAAACTCCACATTAGTCTTCCAAGCTGTGAGTCTTTATATCTAAAACCAGGCTTTTTAGAATCATGCCTCTATAAGGCACTGATGGTAATGTGCTATACTTTTCTTAAATCAATCAGTCTTTTCCACACCCAGTTGTATTGGTAAATAGCACTTATGGAATTCTACAGTTCCAAGACCTTAGGTCCTTTCCTTAGCCAGTCTGTTGGAAAAGTCCTTTGAATAAGAGGCAAAGTCCCACTAGCCTTTCTGATTTTGGCCAGGTATTTGATATAAGTAAGAACATTTCCTTCCATGTTCTGTGTTTAGTCTTTAAGTCTTGTCTTACTCTTTTGTGACCCCATGGACTGCAGGTTCCTCTGTCTATAGGGCCTCCCAGGCAAGAACACTGGAGTCGGTTGTCATTTTCTTCTCCAGGGGATCTTCCTGACCCAGGGATCGAACTCACATCTCCTACATTGCAGGCAGATTCTTTACTGCTGAGTCACCAGGGAAACCCATCCTTTTCTAATACTGCTATTTATAAAAGTACTGAGCATTTTGCAACATATATATATATATATATATATTTATGCCTTTTACTAATATGTGTGAAGATTCCTCAGATGTCTGGAGCCAACTTTAAAAGTCTCCTTGACATCATTTAATCTAAGCATCCTTTCACTGATATAGTCATTTTAGCAGCAGCCATCATTGCTGCTTCCTTGTATTCATATCTTTGTTTAAATACCTTTACTTGAGTGTGGGCAGGATCTGCGACTTTCTTCTAGCCAAGCAGATTATGGCACAGGCGACAGGGTGTTCATGATTATGTTACATGAGAGATAATGCCTGTTTGGCGCGGAGACTCTCTTTCCCTTTCACTGGCTTTGATGAAGCAAGTTGCCGTGTTGTGAGCTGGTCACATGGAGGGTTATGCAGCAGGAAAACAGGGGTTTTGGTCCAACTACATGTGTGGAACTCAGTACTGCCAACAACTATGTGAACTTGGAAGTATTAAATAGATTCTGCCTCAGTCAAGCCTCAGGTAAGACTGCAGCCCTGGTTGACACCTTATTTATAGCAGCCTCTGAGACCCTAAGCAGAGAACTCAGCTAAGCTGGCCCACAGAATTTGTGAAAGAATAAATGTGTGGTGTTTACGACCACAAAGCTTATGGTAAACTGTTACCTAGCAATAGATAATTAAGACAGAGACTAAAACGTTGAGACTGGCAATGGTTTGATGGATCTTTCAAACAATTAAGGAAATTAAGATTGAAGGATTAATGGACTGGAAGTTATGTAACTGAGGAGATATTTCTAAACCAATGAGGAGATTTTCGAAAAGCTATGTTAAGCTCTATAAAAACTTGTCTTGATATAATTACTAACAATGCTAAATGGCAGTTCACATGATAAGCATAGGAGAGAATTTTACTACTTTTTCATGTTCTAAGAAATATACAAAAGCACACAGAATTTTATCAGGCCTCAAATAATGGTAAGAAATTGATTAATTGGTCAAAGCAATACGAAAGAAGTTGCATCTGAGGTAAGATAAATAGCATAAGCAAAAGTGACTGAGATAGTATTGCTCAGAATGTATTTGAGAGAAAATGATCAGAATATCTGGATGGTCCCAAAGTTTCAGGAATGGAGACAGTATGAGGAAGACAATGGTTAAGGAACACAGAGGTTATTTTGTAGAATACCTTCAATGCAAGGCAGCAAGTCTAAACGTGTTCCTTTGAACCCATGGTCTTTGCTCCCCTTTCCCTACCTTAATCCAAGTATCTCTCCCTTCATCTGTTTTAAAAAATGTTTCATTTAAGTGAAAGTTTCCATAGGTAAAAACAATATGTGAATTTGGTATACTTTAGAAAACTGGAGGCTTTTGTGTTATTGTTCAACAGTTGCTATTAGATTTTTATTTTACAATTCATCTGGCTATAGTTTTCAGGTAGGATTAAAGGGGGGAATAAATTAAAGTTATGGAGACCAGTTGGAAGACTATTGTAGTTTTTTACCCTCTGAAATGGATTCATTGATGTAGGCAAAATAGGATTTTACAGTAGGATTCAGGGATTTAATAGTACTTAATTCATAGCTTTGCACACTTGAGACTCTCAATAAATATATGCTGAATTGTGGGGACTTAACAATAGGATTTAGATCCAGATGAAACAAAAATTTGCTAAAGAAAAATTTGTGCATTAACCACATTAAAAAAAAAGTGAGTGTGGGGGAGCCAGATGGAGATATTTTGTAAAGGTAGGAAGAGTTTCTGATCATTATGATGAAAATGTGATTAGAAACTTGATATTATAGTCTCAAATCTTCTAATGGAATACATTATTTTGGTATATGAATTTTCTAAACAATTTTTTGCAATAAACTGTAAACTCTTTGATTTGTTTTAGTAAAATCTGCAAAGTTCTATAAGATGAATTATTATTTTGAAAGTTAAGGGAAACTAAATTATATGTATTTGAGGAATTTACCCACATTCTTTGAGAACTGGCTCAAAGCCAAGGTTTACAAGATTTACTTTTTTCTAGAAACAGAAAATTTGCAGGTTCAATAAACTTTACTAAATGATAGCTATCATTTGTTTATTTTTTAAAAAGGGAATGGAGGTTTACAAGTTTTCAAAGGTAGTCTCTTAAAAATAAAAACATTTTCTGGGAATTTTCTATATGCATAACGAATATTTAAAACCAGAATCTCTTTAACTCAGGTATCCTAGTTCTTTTCAAGGGAATTGAGAATTCATAGGAATTATATATTTTTAAAATTTTCTTTAGTTTCTAATTAATAACAATGTTAACTTCACAAAGCAAATGGGTAAACATCAACTTCCTGAAAGTAACTTGTTTTTCATGGAAGTAGGAATAGTGCACAGACACAATGAGAGCTCAATTCATTTGACTGACTGGTGTTAGGAAACAGAAATAGATGTCAATTATGGTTGGAATAATTTCTCTTTATTGAGGGGTACATCAAATACAAGGCTCCATTTTAATCTATCCATCCCAAATTTTAATTTATTTCCTCCGAAACAAACATTTTATAAAATCCCATCTCAAAAATAATCAGAGGAATATTGTTTACATTTACACTAAATTTTCTTCAGTATTTTTTTTTTTACAATGTCTTCAGAAAATGTCTGTAAGTGTATAGCTTTTCCCAATTAATTATGAAGTAGTTTTTGAATTCGAGTGATCCCTGGATTCTTTCTGCTTAATAGTGATTCTTTCTCCAAGAGGTTGAGAATTTTAAAATCCCGTTGACTAATAGATGGAAAAGTGTTAAATCTACAAAGACACATTCTGAGCCCTTCAGTTCAGTTCAGTTGCTCAGTCATGTCTGACTCTTTGCGACCCCATGGACACCAGACTTCCCTGTCCATCACCAACTCCTGGAGCTTGCTCAAGCTCATATCCATCAAGTCAGTGATGCCATTCAACCATCTCATCCTCTGTTGTCCCCTTCTCCTCCTGCCTTCAATGTTTCCCAGCATCAGGGTTTATTTCCATTCAGTCAGCTCTTCATGTCAGGTGGCCAAAGTATTGGAGTTTCAGCTTCATTAGTCCTTCCAATGAATATTCAGGACTGATTTCCTTTAGGATCGACTGGTTTGATCTCCTTACAGTCCAAGGGACTCTCAAGAGTCTTCTCCAACACCACAGTTCAAAAGCATCAATTCTTCGGCATTCAGCTTTCTTTATAGTCTAACTCTCACATCATACCTGACTACTGGAAAAACCATAGCTTTGACTAGATTGACCTTTGTTGACAAAGTCATATCTCTGCTTTTTAATATGCTGTCTAGGTTGGTCATAACTTTTCTTCCAAGGAGCAAGTGTCTTTTAATTTTCATGGCTGCAGTCACCATCTGCAGTGATTTTGCAGCCCAAGAAAATAAAGTCGGTCACTGTTTCCATTGTTTCTCCATCTATTTGCCATGGAGTGATGGGACTAGATGCCATGATCTTAGTTTTTTGAATACTGAGTTTTAAGTCAGCTTTTTCACTCTCCTCTTTCATTTTCATCAAGCAGCTCTTTAGTTCCTCTTCACTTTCTGCCATAAGGGCCCTACTATGTGAAAAAAATCCACATAAAATATGATTTTTTTCCTTTACAAGAATAATTTCTAAAATATTTCCCCCTTTGCTAAAAAAGACATACTAGTCATAAATTTAAAGGAAAATACTGGAATGCTGAAAGACTGGTGTACATTGAAGATAATGATCAGGTATTTGAACCAAATTATATGTTATTTTTTGATGGGTAAATTTATGTGACTAAAATAATTACTTTCCCAACTTTTAAACATGTGTGCAGACATACATACAGTTGTTATGGTTGAGTGCTATCGTTATTCTTGCTGAACTTTTTTTCCAACACAGCCCCCCTTATAATCTCATAGAACTGAGGGTGTCAATAAGATCATCTTTATAGTTACTTCACTTGAAATGCGGAGAACTGATCTGCAATTCTGGGAGTCAGTAGAAAAGAACAAGCTGGAAGCTGGTTTATACTATAGCTATCTCAATGTGATTGAGGACAAAAAAGTTAGATAAGTCTAGGGGTGATGGTCTAGAATTATTTTCAGCTTTCTATTAGGAGAGCAGAGAACAGATCACTCTCATCACTGGGTGGTAGAGAGATCATACCTGGAATTCAATCTGCTGTTTTGTGAACTCTCAGAAAAGAAATCTTTAGAGGAAACCCAGAAATGAGAAATAAAAAGGATAGAGGGAATGGAAGGATCTATTTGTGAGGAGAGATTAAGGCAACGAAATGTGTTCAGTTAAGTGAAAAGTATGTGGGCCCTGATAACAAGTTATGCTTATTTGTGAACCCTAAATGAAGACGAGACATATTTAGTATAAAATGCCTGTAATAAGAATATGGCTTTCAAGGAAATTCTAAGGAACTTATAATTTTTTCCATGAAAATATTACTTTTCACAAAGTAGTAACTATAGAATGATTTTGTAAAATGAATTTGAGATTGCAAGCTTCTTGTTTTTTGTAAGCTTCCTGAAGTTACCATTCTCTCTCTCTCTCTCTCTCTATATATATATATATATATATTTAAAAGATTTTACAGTACCTTATAAATCCTTATTCTTGTCAGCTAGGAACTGTTAGGAATTATCAGACAGCATCGGGTTACAGTTTGGAGAAAAAAAAAGAATATCTAAAATAACAGTTCATAAACTTTTGGTCTCAAGGCCCCTTTATGCTTGTAAGAACTGTTGAAGTTCCCAAAGAGTGCTTGTTTACATGGCTTATAGTAATGGATATTTATCATATTAGAAATTAAACTGAAGATAATTTTGATATATTTATTTATTCACTAAAAATAATGCTAAGCTCATTACATGTTAAAATATAGAACATACTTTTTAAGGTAAATATAACTATAGAGGAGAAAAGTATTGTGTTACGTTTTTGCAAATCTCTTTCAATGTCTAGTTTAATAGAAGACAGAGACTTCTAGAGACTTCTAGAAGACACCTGGACGTCTATTCGGTATTGCAATGTGTTGTTTGAGATGAAGGATATGTAGAAAGTCCAGCCTCACACAGATGTGTAGTTGGTGAAAAGCAAGGTTTCTAAAAATAATCTTTTCATATAATTGTGGATATCCTTTTTGATACCCACTAAAACTTGACTAATTGTAGGTTTTTGCAGGTTATCTGCAATATGGAATCTGATACCACACTAGTAAACTTTTAATACTCTCTTATATTAAAATCCATTGGTCTGTCTCATGTTTTTAATGGATCTTTCATGGTTTTGTAATGTTATACATTGGTTATTTAGAAAACACTTTCTCTGAGTTATTCAGATCTTCTGAAGGCTTATCATATGATGTCAAAAATTCATGTTTCTAAACACTACCACTGATCTCATCAGAAGATCTTTAAGTTTTAGAAAACTGTCAAACTTATGGTGGTGGATATAAGTTTTAAAAAATTTTTAATTTCTTCTGAAAGCTGAAATCTTATCATTGGCCACAACTACTATTCCATTGTTTTTCTTGACAAACTCACTTTGTTCAAGAAAATGTTTCCCAAATCTCAATCTGAATAGCCATAGATTCTCTGTCAGTCATTTTTTTTTAAAAAGTAAAAAAATAGTGCTCCACAGTAAAGAAAGTTAGCTCAGCTCCTAATTCAAATAATCATACAAGTGCTTTTCCTCAACTCATCAAGTTTAGTGTGTTACCAAAATGCTTTATGTATCTTTCCCATTTCATCACACAGAATATTAAAAAGACACATATTCACAAGTGTTAATATAATTCATATTTTTTATGGCTTCATCAAGAACATTCTAAAGTGGAATTGACACTTTCTGGTTTTGTTATTTCTTATTGCCAGTGCCAGGAGGTGAAGAACACAATGGCTACTGATATAGTTTGGAGCCACTGCTCTGGTTCATGCTAAGGCACGAGAAGTTTTATCTACCATTGCTTCCAATGTCAACACTGTACATGCGTGTGTGCTAAGTCACTCAGTCATTTTCGACTCTTTGTGACCCCCGTGGACTGTAGCCCGCCAGGCTCCTCTGTCCATGGGATTCTCCAGGCAAGAATACTGGAGTAGGTTACCATTTCCTCTTCTAGTCAACACCGTGAAAAAGTCAAATAACATCTTATTTAATTATGAAACTAGTCTGGCCTCATATATTCCCTGGTAGTGTCTCAGGGACCTCTAGTTTTGAGAAACAATTTCGATTATGAATCATGGGGAGTTTACAGTGAAAACTGCCACTTCCTTTTTTATCCTTTGGTCCCTGAACCCAGGTATCATTTCTATGTGAAAAATAGTATCATATGTGGGTGATGAATTCAGAATGCAGACCACATGCTAGGGCATCTCATACCTTGGGAGGCATTTTCTCACAACAAAGCCTGCAACGGAGTCTTCAATAAACTCTTCTAGTACGAAGCCAATAAACAAACTCTGGGATGAGTAAGGGTATGTAAATGGCCCCAGTTCCCTTTTGGAGATGGTAGAGAGGAGATTTACATTACTAAGTGGTGATGCTGTAGGCATCTTCTTTCTTCTGCCTATCATAAGCATCTCTTTTATTTGAGAGGCCTTGGTTTTGGAAACTGAACTAGAGGAAACTGAACTAGAGAAATCGGGTGAGAGGCCAAGACTTTCCAGTGTGGACATGAAAGTCAATTCTTCTTGTAAGGTTTAGAGATTTTTTTTTTTTAAATTCTACAGATGTTATTGGGTTGCTCATCTTAAATTTTAGTCCCAAGAATCCAAGAAGGTTTAGAAATTACTCCTTTCAACAAAAAATTGAGAAATGTACTGTTGAAGGGCATACTGCTGCTGCTGCTGCAAGTCACTTCAGTCGTGTCCAACTCTGTGTGACCCCATAGACAGCAGCCCACCAGGCTCCCCCGTCCCTGCGATTCTCCAGGCAAGAACACTGGAGTGGGTTGTCATCTCCTTCTCCAATGCATGAAAGTGAAAAGTGAAAGTGAAGTCGCTCAGTCGTGTCCGACCCTCATCGACCCCATGGACTGCAGCCTTCCAGGCTCCTCTCTCCATGGGATTTTCCAGGCAAGAGTACTGGAGTGGGGTGCCATTGCCTTCTCTGGAAGGGCATACTAGTCCCTGGATCCACCGGGGCTGGACCCTGGCACGAGAAGTCCCGCCCATGGCAAAGGTCATGAGGTTAAGGGGCCCGACATACTAGCATTCTATAATAGTGGTTTTCACTAGGTTAGAACTGGAGATGGGAGAGGCCACCATTGAAAGAGCTTCCTGTTCAGTGAGGGTCACAGGATGCAGTTTGCACCACTTAATCTTGGTGGCCATAATTAAATGATACCTAGATGGTTACCAGAAGGTTTTGAGTACAGTAATCTTTGAGAATACCTACTCATTCTTTGGTTTGCTTCAGAATGTTTCTCTCATCATCAATATATCACTAAAAGCGTTTTCCTTTTCTTCATGCTCCTCAAATTCTTTTACAGTATTTCAGTTTGTTCAAAAATGTTACAACTCAAATGTGTAAAGAAATTTTCTCCTTAATATTTCAGAAGAGCAGACAAGGATATACTTTATCTAATGAGGTTTATATATGAAAAATTATATAGCAATCTATAGAAAAAAGCAGACCTCTCCAAATTTATTACTTCAACAAAATAGTGAAATTCAGATTACTTCAAATATAACCTAAAGTGTGAGATAATTTGAGGTGTGAACATGAGGTATGAAATCAGACTTTTTTTCTCATGATGTAATCATCGGTTTCCTAAAGTCAAATTGGAGGTCACCAAACATGTTTTTTCTGTAAAGGGCCAGATAATAAACATTTTAGGTTTTGTAAGCCATATGGTTTCTATTGCATCTACTCAGCTGTGCTCTTGTAGTAGGAAAACAGCCATAGATAGTATGCAAATAAATGGGTGTGAGTTTTAATAAAATTTTATTTACAAAAGGAAGCAGCAGGCTTTATTTTGCTGACCCTTGCCCTAAAACTCATGCTTTACACTCTAGCATCACCAGCTCAATCTCATGGTTTTTTTTGCAAATCCTTTTGAATGATATACCCACAGCCTCTAGGTATTCACTATCTGTTCTCTTATCTATGCTTAAATTTTTGATTCCTAATCTCTCCTCATGGAAACTCTTCTTTATATCATTAATTCTTTCTTATCATTTACTGGTCAGATCTCTTGCATTTGGAATCCTAGCTTGCCTTGATATCTTCGCTAGATTAGGCTCTGAGTCAAGACTTGGATGGGCCACTTGACAGCATATGCTGTCCTTTCTGGAAGATAGTATTAGAAAGATATCTGAAAGATAAATTAATAGATATATTCAGAACTACAAGCAACTAGTTTGATTATCATGTGAGTTACTGGTCTGTATCCTCCTAGTGTCAACCAAGAAGAAATTGATATTATCTGGGACTCATAACTGACGTAGCTGAGGCAAAGTTAGATTACTCTGAGAAAATCTCTGATTTCCAGAAAATATGAGCAGGGGCATTGGACTGGTGAGGTGGAACTCTCTTTAGAGGGTGGGAAAGAAGATAAACATGAGTAGGTCAAGCAAAGCTCTCTTTAGAGGTAGAGAGTGAGAATATGGGGAAAGGTAACAAGGTCTGTGAGTATAAACTTTTTAATAAATTTCATTACAATTCCACAGTTAAATGCAGATCACTTAAATGAAGTCTTCAAGAAAGCACTATCTTAATTCCTAAGTAAAATTTGACTATTGATTTACCATAATTTAAAAAAGATAAAATACACTATCAGTATGATAATCCATTGAATTATTCAAAAGATAATTAATACTCTCAACACTAAATGTAATACGATTTTTGCCATCTTCATTTCCTTTTTCATATGTAAAATTATACAGCTTAGTTTGTCTGGATAGCTTATTTCAATTTTGAAAGAAAATATATTTTTTTTTCCCTTTTCTACTTGAATAGTTTTCCCTTCCCACTGCCCATGTTTAACGTGCATAATGCATGATGTGGTAAAGGAAACTGTCAAGAACAATTAGATCAAATTAAAAATATCCAACAGAAAGTATCCATCGCATATTTTGCAAAGTTTGTGGCTTTTTTATGAAGCAAGTGTAAAACTAAAACAGAAGTTCTTCGTCTTTTACTATTGAGTCCCTACCACATGACTTGTACAGATTTCTGAAGTTGGTTGTTTTCTGGTCTATCTTCCATATATATTGAATTAATTTTCTTGGCATTTTGCTGATTGTTCCAGGGCCTTTTCATCTGAAATAAAAACTCAGAAAATGTCATTTACTTACTGCTTTTAGAATAAATTTTAAAGTTTCTTCCATTTTGTGATCAGTCAGCATCACTGCTATATTCCATAGAATGCTTTATTCTCATGTGATTACCTTGGAGATGCCTCCAGGAGCAAATCATAGTTGTATAATTCATGCACTGGAGTCAAAGTACTCAAAAAAAGAACAATCCTAGACAATTCTTTGGCTGTTAGACTGTGTAAAATGAAGTTTATGTGTTCATTGGTTTGTTTCTTCAATGACAAGTATTATTAAATATTTACTCTAAAGAAAGACTCATGCTGAGATGGGGATGAAGAAGAGATAAAAAGATATATATGATATTACCCTTGTCCTCTGAGTACCAGAGAATTTCAGATCTTGAATGCATGACCTGGATAATATATTTCAGTTCTGAAGAACAGTGACATTTTTTTGTTTCTTTGTTTGTTTCCCTCTCCTCCTTCAGCAACTTTTACTACCCACCACTACTCATATTTAATGCGCAAAATGTACAGTGTGGTAAAAGAAAACAGTTGCAACTAGAAACCTACTTTAGCCTTCTGTTAGATATGTGAGAAGTCATAGCTCAAAGATTTTATGTGGCATACTAATGTCACACGACTTCTGGTTCAATTAGATTTGAATTCGTGTTTTAATAGAAGAATTTTTAACTTCTTAAAAAAATTGTATACTGACTAAAATTTAAGATTGATATTGCATTAAATCACTTAGTAGGGTCTGAGAATTAGATTAAGAAATTTTAAACTTTATTATTTCTTTCCAAAGACATTCATAAAATGAATTGTTCTTTTCACAAAGAGGTAAGGAATATGAACATGTATTTAATCTATTGGTGGCCCACTAAATCATAGAAGTAATAAATGCAAACTATTTTCAAAATGCTTTAATGGAATGCTTTATTTATACATGATAGTCAGGCTTTATTTTCCCCCACCTCCCATTGATACTGAATGGTTTTATTGGTAATCTAGGTTGATGAAAAGCTTTAATTAATAGCTATTGATTATTGAATGTCTACAATGTATCAAGTGCTTTATATGTCGTCTCATTTAATCACCATAAGAGGAGATATTATTATTTATTTTTTAAACATATGAGAACTTTTGGCTCATAGAAGTTAAGTGACTCAGAGAGGCTAAGTAACTTCTCAATGTCAAATAAACATGACCTAACAAATGTCACGGAGAAGGCAATGGCACCCCACTCCAGTACTCTTGCCTGGAAAATCCCATAGACGGAGGAGCCTGGTGGGCTGCAGTCCATGGGGTCGCTAGGAGTGAGAAACGACTGAGCGACTTCACTTTCACTTTTCACTTTCATGCACTGGAGAAGGAAATGGCAACCCACTCCAGTGTTCTTGCCTGGAGAATCCCAGGGATGGGGGAGCCTAGTGGGCTGCCATCTATGGGGTCGCACAGGGTCAGACACGACTGAAGCGACTCAGCAGCAGCAGCAGCAGCAACAAATGTCAAAGGTGGTGTTCAGTGCCATGGTCTGTCTAAGTATAAAGCTTGCACACAGTCTACTCTTTATCCAACCATTCATTCATTCCATATTTTTTTTCCAGAAAGAATTCAAGGCAGCTTGATAAGGAGACTCTTACAAAACACTGTATTAATGGGGAAGAATGATCATTGATAAAAGGGTCCTTAGAAACCTTAATATTAATAGTGCTAGAATATTTTATAGGATCCCTACAGTCCTAATGCTTCCCTGTTAACAGAGCTTGCCAACAGTTCATTTTGATCTTAGTTCTTGCCAGGTGGATAGGAAAGAATGTTAATTTCCCTTGTTCCTTGGGGCAGTTTCTTTTGTCTCCTAGTGGCTTTCAGGCTGATAATCTTTATGTCCTGATTTATTTTTGTATTCTTTACAGTCTTGCTCTTGAGTATACTCGAAACATGGAAATATGTAGACAGCTGATCTCAAATAGGAAGGGCCAAGATAAAGGGTTAACTAAATAAAGATAGGACTCCTTTAAAGTCAGTAACATTATAAAAAGTTTACCCACCTCCGTGACCTTGTGGGAGTGACAAGGTGATTCCCTGATCAAGCATAAACCTAGGAGAAGTTGAAGGTTTAATCCAGCTCAGTAACTGACTTGCCTTGTTGTCTCTCTTAATACTGTCAACAGCAGTCTCCTAACTGTGAAGGACAATTAGCTCTCTAACCACTGTTTTGATGCCTCAGTTTCCTTATCTGTACAGTGGAAATCATATTATGAGCTCAACTTGAAAGAATGCGTGTCATGCTCAGAAATATAAAGTATTTAGAATAAAAAATGGTAATGGTAAATGTCCTAGAATCTCTAGATATACAAAAGTTAACTTATATACTTCTGCACAGCCTCTTATTCAAGCTGTATATATTTATATAAGAAAGTGGGCAGTGATGTAGATGATAAAGACTTTGAAAATAAACCAAATAGACCTGATCTTTCCCATGTGTCTCATCAAGTATTTGATGTTGATTGATATTGATCTCAACTGATGAGAATCTTCTTGTTAGCTAATTAGTGGTTTGCAAAAAGAAAAGTTTTTTTCTAGAAAATTGGTCAAAAAGGGAATTGCCGCCTGTGAGACAAGAATATAAGTAAATATATTCTCTGGAAGTGGGTTCTACTGACTGAGCCCATGTTTCTGTGGGCTCAGTGCTTAGGACATCGTGCTCTGTACTATTCAGTGCACTTTGTCAAGGAGGGGAGTGAGAAGTCTGCTTGAATGAAGAGAGAAACACTTTATTTATTAATGTTAGCAATTTAATCATTTTTCTAATCTTAAAAATACAAGGTGTCCTAGATACATGTAAAAGAATCAAATTAGAACATTCTCTAACACCACATAAAAAAATAAACTCAAAATGGATTAAAGATGGAAATGTAAGGCAGGATACTATAAAACTCCTAGAGGACCATGTAGGCAGAACACTCTTTGACATAAATTGGAGCAGTAGTTTTTTGGATCCATCTCCTAATGTAAAGGAAACAAAAACAAAAAAAACAAAAACCAAACAGGACCTAATTAAATGTAAAAGCTTTTGCACAGCAAAGAAAACCATAGACAAATGAAAAGACAACCTATGGAAGTGGGAGAAGATATTTGCAAATGAAATGACTGATAAGGAGTTAATATCTAACATATATAAATAGCTCATATACCTTGGCATCCAAAAAAGCAAACAACCCAAGCGAAAAATGGACAGAAGAACTGGATAGACGTTTTTCCCGAGAGGAAACACAAATGGCCAATAGGCACAGGAATAAAGGCTCAGCATCATGAATCATCAGGGGAATGCAAACCAAAGCCAAAGTGAGAGATATCACTTCACACCTGTCAGAATGGCTGTCATCAAAAAACACAAATAACAAAGAATGATGAGGATGTGCAGAAAAAGGGAACCCTTGTACACTGTTGGTGGGAATGTAAATTGGTGTAGCCACTGTGGAGAACAGTATGGAAATTCCTCAAAAAACTAAACAGAGAACTACCCATATGACCTACCAATTTCATTCCTGGAAATATGTCTGAAAAAAACAATAACACTAATTTGAAAAGTTACATGCACTCCTTGTTCATAGCAGCATCATTAAGTATGGAAGCAACCTAAATGTCCATCTACAGATGAATGGATAAAGTTGTGGTACATAACACAGTGGAATACTCAGTTCAGTCACTCAGCCATGTCCGACTCTTTGCGACCCCATGAATCGCAGCACGGCAGGCCTCCCTGTCCATCACCAACTCCCGGAGTTCACTCAAACTCACGTCCATCGAGTCGATGATGCCATCCAGCCATCTCACCCTCGGTCGTTCCCTTTTACTTCTGCCCCCAACCCTCCCAGCATCAGAGTCTTTTCCAATGAGTCAACTCTTCGCATGAGGTGGCCAACGTACTGGAGTTTCAGCTTTAGCATCATTCCTTACAAAGAACATCCAGGGCAGATCTCCTTCAGAATGGACTGGTTGGATCTCCTTGCAGTCCAGGGAACTCTCAAGAGTCTTCTCCAACACCACAGTTCAAAAGCATCAATTCTTCGGCGCTCAGCCTTCTTCACAGTCCAACTCTCACATCCATACATGACCACTGGAAAACCATAGCCTCGACGAGATGGACCTTTGTTGGCAAAGTAATAGCTCTGCTTTTCAATACGCTATCTAGGTTGGTATAACTTTTCTTCCAAGGAGTAAGCATCTTTTAATTTCATGGCTGCAATCACCATCTGCAGTGATTTTGGAGCCCCCCAAAATAAAGTCTGACACTGTTTCCACTGTTTCCCCATCTATTTGCCACAAAGTCATGGGACCAGATGCTATGATCTTCATTTCCTGAATGTTGAGCTTTAAGCCAACTTTTTCACTCTCCTCTTTCACTTTCATCAAGAGGCTTTTTAGTTCCTCTTCACTTTCTGCCATAATGGTGGTGTCATCTGCATATCTGAGATTATTGATATTTCTCCTGGCAATCTTGATTCCAGCTTATGCTTCTTCCAGCCCAGCATTTCTCATGATGTACTGCGCATATAAGTTAAATAAGCAGGGTGACAATATACAGCCTTGACGTACTCCTTTTCCTATTTGGAACCAGTCTGTTGTTCCATGTCCAGTTCTAACTGTTGCTTCCTGACCTGCATACAGATTTCTCAAGATGTAGGTCAGGTGGTCTGGTATTCCCATCTCTTTCAGAATTTTCCACAGTTTATTGTTATCCACACAGTCAAAGGCTTTGGCATAGTCAAGAAAGCAGAAATAGATGTTTTTCTGGAACTCTCTTGCTTTTTCGATGATCCAGTGGATGTTGGCAATTTGATCTCTCGTTCCTCTGCCTTTTCTAAAACCAGCTTGAACATCTGGAAGTTCATAGTTCATGTATTACTGAAGCCTGGCTTGCAGAATTTTGAGCATTACTTTACTAGTGTGTGAGATGAGTGCAATTGTGTGGTAGTTGAGCATTCTTTGGCATTTCCTTTCTTTGGGATTGGAATGAAACCTGACCTTTTCCAGTCCTGTGGCCACTGCTGAGTTTTCCAAATTTGTTGGCATATTGAGTGCAGCACTTTCACAGCATCATCTTTCAGGATGTGAAATAGCTCAACTGGAATTCCATCACCTCCACTAGCTTTGTTCATAGTGATGCTTTCTAAAGCCCACTTGACTTTATATTCCCAGATTTCTGGCTCCAGGTGAGTGATCATACCATCGTGATTATCTTGGTCATGAGGCTCCTTTTTGTACAGTTCTTCTGTGTATTCTTGCCACCTCTTCTTAGTATCTTCTGCTTCTGTTAGGTCCCTACCATTTCTGTCCTTTATCAAGCCCATCTTTGCATGAAATGTTCCCTTGGTATCTCTAATTTTCTCAAAGAGATCTCTAGTCTTTCCCATTCTGTTGTTTTCCTCTATTTCTTTGCATTGGTTGCTGAAGAAGGCTTTCTTATCTCTTTTTGCTATTCTTTGGAACTCTGCATTCAGATGCTTATATCTTTCCTTTTCTCCTTTGCTTTCACTTCTCTTCTTTTCACAGCTATTTGTAAGGCCTCCCCAGACAGCCATTTTGCTTTTTTGCATTTCTTTTCCATGGGGATGGTCTTGATCCCTGTCTCCTGTACAATGTCACAAACCTCATTCCATAGTTCATCAGGCACTCTCTCTATCAGATCTAGGTCCTTAAATCTATTTCTATCTTCCACTGTATAATCATAAGGGATTTGATTTAGGTCATACCTGAATGGTCTAGTGGTTTTCCCTACTTTCTTCAGTTTAAGTCTGAATTTGGCAATAAGGAGTTCATGATCTGAGCCACAGTCAGCTCCTGGTCTTGTTTTTGTTGACTGTATAGAGCTTCTCCATCTTTGGCTGCAAAGAATATAATCAATCTGATTTCAGTGTTGACCATCTGGTGATGTCCATGCGTAGAGTCTTCTCTTGTGTTGATGGAAGAGGGTGTTTGCTATGACCAGTGCATTTTCTTGGCAAAACTCTATTAGCCTTTGTCCTGCTTCATTCTGCATTCCAAGGCCAAATTTGCCTGTTACTCCAGGTGTTTCTTGACTTCCTACTTTTGCATTCCAGTCCCCTATAATGAAAAGGACATCTTTTTTGGGTGTTAATTCTAAAAGGTCTTGTAGGTCTTCATGGAACCATTCAACTTCAGCTTCTTCAGCGTTACTGGTTGGGGCATAGACTTGGATTACTGTGATATTGAATGGTTTGCCTTGGAAATGAACAGAGATCATTCTGTCGTTTTTGAGATTGCATCCAAGTACTGCATTTCGGACTCTTTTGTGGCGGCGGCTGGGTGGAGATACTCCATACCTGAGGCCAGGGCTGGCGGCCGGGAGGAGCTACCCCACGCCCGAGGTCAGGAGCAGCAGCCGAGAGGAGCAACCCCACGTCCAAGGAGCAGTAGCTGCACGTGTGCAAGAGGGCCTAGAAGAGCTACCCCACATTCAAGGTCAGGAGGGGTGGCAGTGAGGAGATACCCCTTGTCCAAGGTAAGGAGCAGTGGCTGTGCTTTGCTGGAGCAGCCATGAAAAGATACCCCATGTCCAAGGTAAGAGAAACCCAAGTAAGACAGTAAGTGTTGCAAGAAGGCATCGGAGGGCAGACACACTGAAACCATAACCACAGAAAACTAGTCAATCTAATCACACTAGGACCATGGCCTTGTCTAACTCAGTGAAACTAAGCCATGCCCTTGGTGGGCAGGCATGGTGGAGAGGTCTGAGAGAATGTGGTCCACTGGAGAAGGGAATGGCAAACCACTTCAGCATTCTTGCCTTGAGAACCCCATGAACAGTATGAAAAGGCAAAATGATAGGATACTGAAAGAGGAACTCCCCAGGTCAGTAGGTGCCCAATATGCTACTGGAGATCAGTGGAGAAATAACTCCAGAAAGAATGAAGGGATGGAGCCAAAGCAAAAACAATACCCAGTTGTGGATGGGACTGGTGATAGAAGCAAGGTCCGATGCTGTAAAGAGCAGTATTGCATAAGAACCTGGAATGTCAGGTCCATGAATCAAGGCAAACTGGAAGTGGTCAAACAGGAGATGGCAAGAGTGAACATTGACATTCTAGGAATCAGTGAACTAAAATGGACTGGAATGGGTGAATTTAACTCAGTGGAATATTACTCAGCCATGAAAAAGAATGGAAGCTTTCCTTTTGCAGCCACAAGGCAAAGTGACTTGGAGGGCATCCTGCTAACTGCATGTCAGATAGAGGAAGACGGGTACTGTATGATATCACTTATATGTGGAATCGAAAAATACAATGTAGTGACTATAACAGAAAAGAAGACTCACAGATGCAGAGAACAAACTAGTGGTTACCACTGGGGAGTGGCAGGAGGGGAAGGGCAATATAGAGGTAGGGAGGAAAAGGGCTATTATGGGATTGTATGAAATTATGTGTGTGAACCTTTGAAAACTGTAAAGCATTACAGAATTTTAAAGATCTCTCATTCAGTAAAAAAAAAAAAATAGGAAGTGTCCTTTGTGGTTTTTTTTTTTTTTTGATATATGAAGACTTGGTTTATCACAAATGTACAATAGCTTTGTAATAAAGAGAAAAAGGCCTTTTCAACAAAAAGTGCTGTATCATTGAAGTATCCATATGGAAAAAAGTAAGGTCAAATCCTTATCTAAAATCATACACACAAGTCAATTCTTTTTTTTTTAATTGAGTGTAGTTGATTTACAATATTGTATTAATTTCTGCTGCACACACACACACATATTCTTTTTTAAAATATTTGCTTCCATTATGGTTTATCTCAGGATATTGAATATAGTTCTCTGTGCTATACAGGTAGCTTGTTTCCATTCTTCATGTAATAGTTTGCATCTGCCAGTCCCAAATTCCCAATCCACCCCTCCCCCACCTCCAACCCCACCCCCACTTCCATATACCAGTGCTTCGTGGATTATGGACCTGGCTGTATGAAGCACAAAACTAAAGTTTTTAGGAGAACACATAGGGTTCATATCTTCTTTTTTTGTTGTTTTTGTCCAATGAATTATAATTCATTATTATCACTTTATTTTTTTCTTGTTTTCTTTTTTAACTTAAAATATAGCAGTGTGTCCATATGATATTTTCTAATGGTCAGAAAACACCTTGAATGTATAAAACTGACTGCAGAAGTAGTTGGAGAGAATAAAAAATTAAGATGTGACTCTCTTTATTGTATTTACACTCACTTTTTGTTAGGAAAAAAATGGGTAGGTGAATAGTTTCCTGCCTCAGTTAATTGTTATAGAAGTTCAGCCTCACTAGTCAGTCCCACGTGATGCTTTTTTTTGTCCAGACCAGCCGAGTGAGCGTTATAATATTGATGTTCTGTGAAGCAGTAGGCCTTCAGCTGGGTGGTGAAGAGCTCATGTGGTTTCTCCCTCCCTGCTTCCTTAATCTCCAAGGTTGGGTGGGGGACAGTGTTCTCAGAGTGATCTATTCACTGATGGGAATCTTCTTGTCACTTTCTCATCCTCTTCAGGAGTAGCCGTATCATCTTGTTCCTTGAAGTCAGGTTGTGTTCGCAGTTGGGTGACTTGGCAGCCCCTTAAACACATCAGAGGCCCAGTTCACAGTAATGGTCTGGGCGCCTCCCTCTATTTGTCCTGCCTTGCTGGCTGAGTTTAGGCTTAAGCCCTTTATTTTATCTCAGCTTGCTTCCTGCTTTCTGAAAAGGAGTGTAATAAAAACCTCATGCTTGAAAAGCACTTAAGACATACGGAGTAGGAGGTGCTACTGGATTACAAAGCACTACATTTTGTATTTAGGTTTCAGTTAAACACTTTCCCCTGTTCTTCCTCCCAGATTTGAGTTGGTGTAGTTCCTTGGACAAGGGCATACCTTCAGGGGACTCTGCCTTTATCATATGGTCAAGTGGATGAGTGTGGGCAGATGGAGCCAAGTGTTGCTGTAAGATGAGGTCTTCTGGGATGTACTTAGGTTTTTCTGTGAATTTGCCTGCACCTCTCATTTCATTATAAGGCTTTCATGTTCTTGGAGTGGGGAAATCTGCTTGTAATACATACCTTCCTTGTCTCCGCTCATCCTATGTTTGAGAAATGAGCTGAGAAGAAACAGTCCCTTGTGATTTTGGAATCTGGGTTGCTTTGTTATTCCTCAGTATTCTATTTATGGGAGATGATGCCAAGCTTTTTGACTACTTTTTTAATTGGAAGAAAAGAACACATTTTTCTCATGATACAATGGTGAGAAAGATAGAGCAAATGAAAAGGGAACAAATGAAAAGGGAAATGAAACCCTGGCTTGAGTGAAGTTTTCAGTACCTGCTACATGTAGATATGAGTTGATTCTGTATTGGGGTTAAGTGAGGAGGTTCATGACGAGGGTGGGGTATATAACCGGTTACAGAGCTCTTGCCACCACCGGGTACTGTGGCAGTGATTGGAGTCTGTAATTAGGAAAGCAATCAAGACTACAGGATTAGACCTTCCACTTTAGAAAAGAAAAGGACCTGGTTTTATTTACCATGAGCTCAGCTTGCAGATGATCATTTTGCTGTGGTTTTTCAAGAAGACCACCTTGGGAGAAAGGCATGTAAATCGCATTTCATTGCTAGTTAAACAAATCAGTGAAAGTTGCAGGGACAATCCCTCCCTGGAGTGAAACCCTGCAGTAATTACCAACCATCTCCTGAAAGGAGATGGAGACACACACGGCAAGTATAAGTCCTGGCTTGCTCTTTGGAGTAAACGAACATTCATTTGAAAAACTGGTTTTCTTTTGATTGTGTCAGAAAAAGGAATTTCTAGCAGAGAGATCTGACAGAATAGACAAAAGGCCTGGTTAAGTAATCAGATGTTCACGCAGGTGCTCGTGTTTTCCCTGCAGCGCTTGTACATACCAGATGAACTATGTTCGGGCCCAACGCACATTCTCCTTGGAGTAAGATCTTTGCATGCAAACATTTTTTCATTAATGACATTTTTATGTAGTTATTTACTACATAGAATATAAGCAACTCTTTAATTCAGAGGATGGGTAGTTTTTTTCCCTATTTCATGAAATAGGCACTGAACACTCCTGATAATATGCTGTGCTCATTAAGGTTTATTTGGGGGCTTGCTGAGTTTGCCATTGGTTAGCTGCACTGTTTGGCTTAACTGTCAGGCTGTGGAGCAAGGGATCATCCCTTTAATCTCTCCCCTGTCGCTTTTCTTAGCAATACGCTACCTGTAATGATACTGGGCTCCGTGCGCCTCCGTGGGTCCAAGAGTCAGTTAGAGTTAGCATTCTTTTTGTTGAAAGGACCAGAAATGTATTCAAACCAGTTCAAGTACTAAAAGGCTTGATGAGAGAATATAATGACTTCTCTTGGACATAAAATATAGGAAGTATGAATCATCTCAGAAGAACCGGAAAACTGTCATTTAGTTACTCCTATTGTCCCTGTGAGGGTGTCATATCTTTGTGAATGGAGGTGTAATCTGTTCTGCTTTTCCTGTAGGCTCTTTCTGTGTGTACTTAGCATGCACAAACATGCATGTCCAACTCTTTGCAACCCCATGGACTGTAGCCCATCAGGCTCCTCTGTCCATGGGATTCTCCAGGCAAGAATACTGGAGTGGGTTGCCATTCCCTTCTCCAGGGGATCTTTCTGACTCAGGAATTGAACCTACATTTCCAGCATCTACTGCATTGCAGGCAGATTCTTTATCACTGGGGGAAGCTGCACATGACTGTTCCCAATGCCATGTTATTTTTCAGTTGAGTGCCTAGTACCATATAATAATGATAATAATAACAATTGTTATTAATGTGAAAGAGAAAGAGAGAGGGAGACAGAGACTGATAGGTTGTTGTCCGGATGTTGAATCATCTTCCCTTATTTATTAAGTTAAGCTAGTAACAAATATATGGGCTTTCCAGGTGCCTCAATGGTAAAGAATCTGCCTGCCAAAGCAGGAAATGCAGTCCCTGGGCCAGAAAAATCCCCAGGAGGAGGAAATGGCAACCCACTCCAGGATTCTTGCCTGGAGAATCCGGTGGACAGAGGAGCCTGGTAGGCTACAGTCCGTGGGGTTGCATGGAGTTGGACATGACTGGGCACAGACCCAGAAAGAGTAATAAATACATGTAGGAATCTACAATGAGTTTTGTTTCTTGCTCACACTAGCATGTCAATTGTGGGTCATCAGGAAAGCTCTATGTATAATCACTCAGGAACTGGGTTGACAGAGTGACTGCCATTTTGAACATTGCTGGTCACTATGCTCAATGAAAAAGAGAGCTTTGGATGGTCTGGCTTTGCAGTTAAATACTTGGCCCAGATGATGCCTGTGATTTCCTGCTCACAACACATAGACCAAAACTAATATAAGGTCCTTGCTCCCCAACCAGGTACTTAAAAGGAACCTAAGTGGGGAATATTTGGTGAATAGGACTAACTGCTATCACACAAGGACAAGCGGTCTTATTCTTGTCTAATTACCTCTTGGCATTACTGTAGCCATAGAAGTATTTTGCATTTTCTCTTTTCCACCAGTGTTTCTTATAGGTGAAACTGAACTTGATACAAACAGTGTATACAAGGTTATACTTGACTAAAATCTCAACTATTTGGAGAATAATGATAATAAAGATAATTATATATCTATTTGGAGAAGGCAATGGCAACCCACTCCAGTATTCTTGCCTGGAGAATCCTGTGGACAGAGGACCCTGGTGGGCTGCTGTCTATGGGGTCACACAGAGTCAGACACGACTGAAGTGACTTAGCATGCATGCATGTATCTATTATGTGCCAGACTGCTCACATAGATTGTCTCTAATTGTTATAAGAATCCTTTGATGTTGGTAATATTAGTGCAAGATTGACTAATATTAAGGTTGGTAATATTGACTCTAAATCTCATGTTCTTTGTGTTGCTCATATTGACACTAAAAGATAATTTGGAAAGTAAAATGTTTCTGAACGTGCAACTGAAACTTCTCCCATTATTTTTTGTAAATCTCTTTGCCTTAGAGGTTTATCAGAAAATAATGCAAACAAATGTCAGGATTGTAAAAGTCCTAGAAAAATCTGCTGATAAGCATAAGTAAAGATAAATCTGTTTCGGGCACTTGCTTGATGACTCAGTGGTTAAGACTCCCTGCTTCTACTGCAAGCGGCACAGGTTTGATCCCTGGTTGGGAGTAAGATTCTGCAAGCCATGTAGTTCAGCCGAAAAAAAAAAGAAAAGAAAAGTAAGAGATCTGTTTGTACTCAATACTTCTGAATAATCTCTCTTTTGTTAACTTTTGTTTTCCTATTTGCAACCAGGAAAGAAACATACACAATTTTAAACACATTCTTGGGCATCTCTGATTAGCAAAAGAATAGGAACACTTTTGTTACCTGTGTCCCATCCCTTTGCTTGTAGGTAGCTGCTCTGCTGCTTCTGATTACCTTGACTACTCAGGCCTTTCCAGTTGGCTTTTGAGTTATATTTTGCAAAGGAGCTGCGGGACTTCATTGATTTAGCATTTAGTTTGCTGGGCAAACGATAAATCAACAGGTGTCTAACCCTTTCCATGTATAAGGAAGGGCCAAAGTCTGTCATATATTATATGAAAATGAGATTAGTTAAATCTATAAATATCCCAGAGTGTATTTTATTTGAGACACAATTAAAGCACTCCAGCCAGAGACGGAAACTCTCTCATTTGATGTTACATTATTTTAAGGCCTCACATTGCTTGTTTGTGATGACCTTCGGGACTTTTCTCTTCTTTGTGGGTTATGTGGTCTCCTAGTAGACCCACATGTGGAATTCTAATTACACTGCATTGTTCAACAGATCTCTTTATTCTTGTAAAGTATAACTGTGAACTTTATGGTTGATTTAAAATATTTAACCTAAATTTTAATCTCACAGGTTCACACACATACACACAGTATATAACATTTTATATATACACATATAGTTTTAAGATTTGAGCTAGTAC
Source organism: Capricornis sumatraensis (assembly GCF_032405125.1). Lineage (NCBI taxonomy): Eukaryota > Metazoa > Chordata > Mammalia > Artiodactyla > Bovidae > Capricornis > Capricornis sumatraensis. Next base: position 16,301,456 of record NC_091075.1, read on the forward strand.
TAGTAAGCTTATAACAAAAAATTCTGACCATTCCTTACCCCACTCTTCTCCAATTCCCATTCCTCGAAGGCATCCACTTCAAACTCTTTTAGCTAATAGTCTGGTTTTTATCTCTATAATTTGAAACAACCATCGTTAGATTCATGTTCCGTGTGTAGCAGTTTTGGGTTAACTTTTATGAAAGATGAGGATTTGACTCTTTTAACCTGCAACATACCCTCCTTCCCTGGCCACCTGCCTTCACTCATCTTCCAACATGGTTATATCACACTTTTTTGGTTAAAGCACCATTCAGTGTTACAACTAAGTAAGTACTTTTTACAGCTGAGTCAAGTTGTTTACTCTAATTACATCATTTCTTAAAGTTAATAATTGCCTCATTCTCTTATAATTTTTAGAGATTCGCTAATGATTCTCCAACTTTCTGAGAGTTATAACTGTCCTTTCAATTTAGTCAAATATATCTTTCCTTTCCACTTCGTCCCTTCGCTCTCCCCTTCTTTTCTTTTTCTTCCTTTCTTCCTGTTTGTGTTCTTTTTTTCTTCTCGGCTACGTCTTTTATGGAGTCTTGTCTTTCTAGGCTCAAACTTTCCTTTATCAACCTTCTAGAGTGACTTTCATCTTTCTTCCATGTTAGGTCTCTAGATTTCTGGATCTCATTTCTTTTTCTTGATTTTTTACTCTCATTTTGTTGGCTCACATCCTCTAGTAACTTTCTGGAAAAGGTGATGGGAATTAAATTTATTTTGGTACTTTGCATATTTTTAATTGCATGATTCCACCAATCTACTCTCTCTTCACTCAGCTATCATGGGTTTTCTGGCTAGCAATCCATCCTCACCTCTCCAAACGAGGTTAGATATCAGTATTTATAACACAAACTCCCGAGGATGAAAGGCTCTTGCTTTGTACCAGCAATGGCACAAGGTCAGCTGTGAGCTTCTGTCCCTCCGCAAGAATATTGCCAGAGAGACTGCCCTGTTGGAGAATATTATTTCAGTATTTCTGTGTAGTTCTTTTGGGGGTCGTTATGTTGCTTGAGAAGAGAGGAGGAGACAAGAAAGGAGCCAGTGCTATTTACACACAAACGTCTTACAAAGTCTTCACTTGGAAAACTCTCCATAGTTCTCTTATTTCAACCATTGGGGATAAACATTGCTGGACTAGTTTAATAACTTGCTAACAAGTTATGTTTGGATGTGTCTGTGCATTTTTTTCTTTGTATTTTTTGCCTTTCTCCATCTTGCATTGTGATTTGTATATTGTACTTCGTATTCTTTGCCTGTCTCTGTCTGGCATTGTACTCCCAGGAAGCTGTTCCTTACAGATGTCATCACTTGGATTCTCTTGTAACTTGCCAATAGGAGATCAATGGGAATATAAAAGGAGAGAGAGGTCAGATCGTTTCCTCGTCCTTCTTTATGTCTCCTGTGGCTGTTGCTCCCACCACACTGTCCTGCCTTCTCAGTGTGAGGTCCCCCTGGGGTCCTGGAACACCATTTCCTCCCACTATTGAAGTCTTTGGGGCCTCAGCATTCTTTGTTGCACATGTCACCACTCCCTTAACCCTGCCCCAAACTTGTGTAAATTCTTGCTTTTCCTTGGAGTTTCTTCGTTTGAATGATTTGAAGTGAATCTGTTTCCTACCAGGTTGCTGAAGGAAACAACAGGAGATCTTTGTATTATGGAAAATAGAACCACAGTCTCAGAATTTAAAATAAGACTTTGTCAGTAATTGAGAATGAACTGTATTGCCGAAAGGAAGGATGGGAATACTCAACCACAGATGAGGGTGTGGTGGCTGAGAACCAACACACCCTAGTCTCTTAACACATCAGAACAAAAGCTTTCTTTTTACATTTATGCAGCCTAAGTGCTGCTCCAAGGATTGCCTTGGTGAGGCCAAAGCAAAATGTGTAATTATAAATTAAGACTTTCTTGACTTTCAGAGGGAAATGGTTACAGTGTCCAGTAAACCGTTTAGCAGCCATCATTTTGTTGAGATTCTGTTGACCTTTGATATTACGGAAGGACTAGTATCGTCATTGTTTTCACTAATTTTACTCAGCTTTGCGGAACCGGGAAAGACCCATTAATCTCTTATATCACCAGCAAAACTCTTGTTCCATGCAGGTTCATGAAGTTTCTGCTGGGTTAAACTTTGCTCCTGAGAATCTCCCCACTACTTTGGATATTTGCATGAGGGAAAAGAAAACAAAAGAAAAATCCAATATTTCGTTCTTGATGAGGGGACGGTAGGGAGGAGAAATAGGACTGGCCACCTGTTAAAGGGCTCAGGTCACGCGGCAGCAAGTCTATGAGGTTCCTGGTGAATCTGGAGAAAAATGCAGCATGTGAGGGAGCTTGATCTCGCCTATTGCCCCCAAAGGACAGAACAGTAATGGCTTCAACAGGTGTTCAGATGCTTTTTCCAAAAGGAAAAATAATTAGATGTTTCAGGGTAAATTTTTAGAAGCTATATACAAATCATCTTGTCTATTTGATGTATGTTATGAGCATGTGCTCTTGGAGAAACTGGTTTATTTTCAAAAGACTGAATTAATCATAAAATTGTTATACAATTTTACGGCATGGTTAATTTATCTCAGATACACAAGTTCATGTCAGTTCCAAAAAGCCTTAATGTTCATATTAACATTCAATCATGACCTCTCTTAAATTCAAAATTAAGCACATGTATATTACTGGAAATAAATGGCATTCTTTAATGAATTTGGTAGGAAATTTGGTAGGACTTTGAAAGTGAAAGTCGCTCAGTTGGGTCCAACTCTTTTCAACCCCATAGACTAAGCAGTCCATGAAATTCTCCAGGCTAGAATACTGGGGTGGGTAGCCTTTGCCTTCTCCAGGGGATCTTCCCAACCCAGGGATCGAACCCAGGTCTCCAGAATTGCAGGCGGATTCTTTATGGGCTGAGCCACAAGGGAAGCCTAAATTTGGTAGGGGGAGGTGACATATTATTTATATGTCATTTAGATTATCAAACTGTTGAGAGAAAAGTCTGTGTGTCGTCTTTCTTTGATCTGCCTGTAGGCCTAACACAGAACTATTCACAAATACTTATTAGTTGAATTTTTATGCAGTTCTGATGATTATTTTCCATCATTCTTCCCATTAAGGTAATTTCTATTTAAGGAGCTCCAAGATGACTGGACTCAGGAAAGCACTAAATTTGTAAAAATTTTCTTGAGGGCATATTATTTAAATTGCTTTCTCTGACTTACTGCTTCAAAGATCTGCATAAATATGTCAAGGTATTTTATTTATTGTCAAATTACCTGATTTAGGGGACTCTTGGCAAGTAGTCAGTGAATTTAATAGCTCAGTAGTTATGGGATGCTTCTGGATTAGTGGATATTTTATGATTCAGCCTAGCATAGAGGGTTTGTAAAACTTCTTCACATTTATTTGCTGAGTGTCTTTTATTTATTCAAAATGTACATTTATTAGTAACTCAGTATGTGCCATGAACACTTCAACTACATGTTTGGGTTAGAAATGAAGGCTCAGAAGATAGATTTATGTTCTCACGAAGCTTAAAATTGTGTGTGTGTGTACGTAATATGAGGGGGACTATAAGTCAGTAAAATACACATGGAATTACAATGTAATGTGATGACAAGAGCATAGGGGAAGAGCAGGTTGCTAGGTACCAACTCCATCCTCCAGCATCAGAGAAGGCCAGCTTCTAAAAGGAAGACATGTTTTAGCCGACAGTGGGAAGGAGTGAGAGTTAGCCAGGTACTGAGGGTAGGGAAGAGGCAAGGACTGTCCTCCAGGTCAAGGAAATTATACACATGAGATCAGGGACTTCAGGATGTCTGAAATATGTGTACAACTAAGTAAGAAATGATGTTTTTTGTCAATAAAATTTTCACTCTTAGGGGCAACCATATTGGCAATAATGTTGAAAAAGTGATATGACAATTATGGGGACTTTAGAACTAATAGCAGCATTTACTGAATACTTTTTTATGTGCCAGATGCTGTGCTGAGTATAATAGGTCACATGTGTCTTTTATTTAATCCTTGAAATAGCCCAGTGAGGCAGATGCTGATATTGTCATCTTGTAGGAGATTCAGGGACAGAGAGCTTAGGTGTGTTTGCTGACAAACACAGGCAGGTTGCTCTCACTCTAGAGCCTGTTGTCTTTATTACTACGCTTACGGTCTGTTCAGATCTGAAAATTAATAAAACAGCCTCAGGCACAAAATCCACTCCCAGTTAACAGTTTCTACTTGAAGAATTGTTCATTTTAAAAATCAGAAAATATAGGTTCTTTTCAAATATGTTTTTCTTTCAGTCTGACAGTTCTATCACATTATAATAGATGAGTTGATTTCAAATACTAAATGTAAACATGTTAAATAATGCAAAGCATGCGTGAACACTATACATAGTTTTCAAGTCTAAGGAAGAATTAACAAGACTATATACATGAACTATGACTGATTGTTGCTATATCTTACAGCTAAGAAAAAGCTAACACATTGTTGTAGGTTTTTTTTAGAGAAGTCTCTCTAAACTGAAGTTATTTGAAATGAGCCTGATACTAAAAGGCCGTGGTGTTGTTTCCAGCATTACAGGCAAACCTTGGCTTCTGTGTGTTTGACATCTCAAATCCCCTATAAGTTCCTCACTGTGATCCAGCTTGGTCTGTTTACCAAATCTAAATCTCTGGAAAATTTGTTCCTGCAGAAGGTCTAGAAAAGATGATTTATTTTGAGGCTGCACATTTGTCATTCACCTCCACCTTCCCTTCCCAGGGTCTAGCCAAGGCTTCCATCATCAGGTCTGACACCACTGGGAATATCCTTTCTCGTTTGGTTGCCTGTTCACTTTCCTTCTGTCCTTTCTATTAACTCCTCTATCTCTATCCATAATTCAGGTCTATTGTTTGTCCTTTTATATACATATTTCTGGCATAGATCTTTCCAGTTCCATCTCCTTTCACCTCATTTTCCTCTTGTCTCCGCTTCATTTCAACCTTTCACTTTGAGATTCACTTTTGGAAAGTACTGATATATACAGATTTGCAGCCGGGTGTTATCTAATTCCTTGCCTCTTTCCCTTATTCCCTTTGAATAGTCTGCCTAAGTCGGAGTGAGTCACAACTCTGTCCTCTTTTTCTCTCCTCTCATGCAATTTTATTTCTTGTATGGTATTGCTGCTTTGGAGAAGGCTGAGAGATTGCCAAGTGACTCAAGAGACCCGATTTTAGTGGTCTGTTTTTTAGCACCCAAAGGACAGTATTTAAATTTTATGAGGTGTGAGGTCTTATTTTGGATACTGTGCATCTCCTTTGGGAAAGAAAACCTCTTTGGGAAAGTGGTCATCAAGGTCTTCAAATTATGCAGTGCCAAATGTTCCCTCTTTAACTTTCTTATCTTTGTACATCTCAAAGAAGTCTGCCAGTTTAGACATGTGGCTAATAAAAATGCCGTATAGCATTCTGATGTTAAAACACTAAAATTTTTCTTCATAAAATAACCTGTGATCATTAAAAAAGTAAAAGAAAAAAATAGGAAAAATCTGTATAGTCTCTAGTCCTGTGCTGTGTGCTTAGTTGCCCAGTTGCATCTGACTCTTTGCAACCCTACGGACTGTAGCCCACCAGGCTCCTCTGTCCATGGGGATTCTCCAGGCAGGAATACTGGAGTGGGTTGCCATGCCCTCCTCAACTGAGGAATTGAACCCACCTCTCCCGCATTTCAGGTGGATTCTTTACTGTCTGAACCACCAGGGAAGTCTCTAGTGCAATCATTGTTAATATATTTTTGGTGTTTTATTTTTTATTTGCTTCAGAGTTTTAAAAATTCTTTTTTTTTTTAAAATCAATAGCTTCAAAAAGTCTGTTCTGTACATCAGAGGGTGGGAGGGGGGTTCAGGAGTGGGAACTTATGTACACCCGTGGCAGATTCATGTTGATGTATGGCAAAACCAATACAGTATTGTAAAATAAAAAAAAATAATAATAAAATTAGAGAAAAAAAAATCAATAGCTTCCCTGGCAGGCTACAGTCCATTGAGTTGAAAAGAGTCCATTGAGTTGAAAAGAGTCCATTGAGTTGAAAAGAGTCCATTGAGTTGAAAAGAGCCGGACGTGACTGAATGACAAACAGTTTCTTTGGGAGTATAATGACTAATTTTTCTTTCCTGTTTATCATAGTCTCCATAATCATAGCTTTTTATTTTTAAGTTTTGATGTATTTATTTAGGCTGTGCTGGGTTTTCATTGCTGCACAGGCTTTTCTCTAGTTGCGGGGAGTGCTGGTTATTCCCTAGTTGTGGTGCATGGGCTCCTCATGGCAGTGGCTTATTTTGTTGCAGAGCATGGGCTCTAGGGGGCTTCCCTGGTGGCTCAGCAGTAAAGAATCCACCTGTAATGCAGAAGACTCAGGTTCGACCCCTGAGTCGGGAAGATTCCCTGGAGGTGGGCATGGCAACCCACTCTAGTACTCTTGCCTGGAGAATCTCATGGACTGAGCAGCCTGCCAGACTCTAGTCTGGGGAGGGGGTCACAAAAATTTGACCATGACTGACGTGACTGAGCATGCACGCATGGGCTCTGGGACGCTTGGGCTTGTGGTTATAGCACGTGGGCTCAGTGCTTGTAAGCTCTAGAGTGCGGGCTCAGTAGTTGTGGGGCATAGCCTTAGTTGCTCTGCTGCGTGTGGATCTTCCCAGATCAGGGATCAAACTCACATTCCCTGCATTGCAAGGCAAATTCTTAACCACTGGACCACTGGGAGGTCCCTCCCACTTTTCAGTATGTGAGATTTTACTGCTCTCTGTGCTCAATTTGACCAGCTTTCTTTCGTCCTTCACTGACCCTCAGTCAGTGCTTCAGAGTCCCGTGGGAGTGATGACTGAGGGAGTACGAAGAATGAAACAATTAAAAAAGAAAAACTCAGCTGTCATGAGCTTCCTCCCATGATATCTTTTATGCCATCTTACCCAGAAACAAACTGTGAAAAAGCCTGGAATTAACTATGATGTAAAATAGTGGAGTAAAACAGTTAATGACATTTCTGGAAAGGAAAAATACAGACTAACAGCCAAAAATCCTAGCGTGAAGTGACTGACATTCCATTCCATATGAATAAGGAATGTTACATTGGTACCGAGAGGCTGTTTTGTACAGATGTTTGTGAAAGGATAGAGCAGTATAAAATCGCTAGAGGGAGTGTGATTTTACACATGTGTGAATTAGGACTGCAAGTAACAGAAAACAAAATTAAACTAGCTTAAACAAACAAATAAATATTGTTAGCTCCCCTGCTCAAAAATTCAGAGGAGGCTAGCTTCAGCCTGTTTTAATCCAGTGGCTCTGGCTGGTTCTCCAAAGTTTGCTCAGCTGTGCCCTCCTCTGTGTATTGGCTTCAGCCTCAAGCTGGCTTCTTCAAGGAGGCAAAATGACTGCAGTTGCTTGAAGCTTCACAGTTCTGTTTCACGACTTTCAGAGGGAATGAGAGCTATTTTCCTGGTGATTTTTTTGATTGAGAAAAGTTAGTTCCCAGAAGTTCTATGTAAATATTCCATTATATTTCCCTGGTCTCAGTTAGATCATAAGATCTAATTGGTCTCAATTAGATCATATGTCCACCAAGAGTCAGACATGACTGAGTGACTGAACTGACTGAACGGTCCATTCCTGAGCTAATCTCTGTGGCAAGGGCAGTGCTTGCTGCTGATTGGCTTACATCTGTACTCCTGACCCAGTCACAGTGGCAGACGTGTTGAGATTACCTTTACACCAGTCGGGTTCACTTCTGTAGCTCAAGATGTGGTACTTGTCCCTTTATGCATTTGGCCTCATGAAGAAGAGAAGGATGCAGGAAGGAAAATTAGATCATTTTTAGAAGAAGGAAAAAATGGGAATGAATGCGGTGTAAATTTAACCCATGATCTTTGCGACTGACACTTTCACAGGGCTTCCTTGGTGGTTTAGATGATAAAGAGTCTGCCTGCAATGCAGGAGACCTAGATTCAATCCCTGGGTTGGGAAGATCACCTGGAGAAAGGAAGGGCAGCCTACTCCTGTATTCTTGCTTGGAGAATTCCATGGACAGAGGAGGCTGGGAGGCTGCAGTCCTTGGGGTTGCAAAGAGTCAGACATAACTGAGTAACTAACACACTTAATTGCTTGTCTGAAACTTATATTTAGTTTAGGGCTTGATCCCTTTGAAAATACTAAAAACTTAGAAAATGTCCACATAAAGAGAACAGATAATAAATCCTGTGTGATACACAATTATGATAAAAAATACTGAAGTTATTAAATTTTGGAGAAGAGGTGGTTAAGGGTATGTGGTTTTGGAGGCATGTTTTCTAGGTTTTCAAGTCTTTCACCACTCTTACCAGCTTTTGATTTTCGCAAATTGCTTAATCTGTGTGTGCTTTAGCTTCCTCATCTGTAAAGGGATATCCTGAAATATCTATTGCACAGGGTTGTTATGAGAGCTAAACGGGCTAATATATACAAACTTTTATGTCAGAGACTTGTTCACGTTAGCACTTGATAAATGCTTACTCAATCAAATTCATAATCTACTCTGATTAAAACTCCCTCACTGTCCATTTTATCAGTTATTCATATGATATAATATTAATGCTTCAATAGAAGATTATTTGAAAAGTAGTAGTTTCATTTCTTCCATGACGTGATGTAAAATTATTTTTTTGAAATATTCAGAAAATGTGCATAGAGAAGTGATATATATTTTACTTTGTTCTGTGTGTGTTTAAGATTTGTCAATGCCCTTAAAATTTGTTCATTTTCATGACCCTTTTACATTATAAAAATAATATATTGAATTGTCATCCACTCTGCAGAGGTAAAACCCAACCTAAAATTTGATTATGATGTCAAGACTAACGATGCCACACATGCACCAAGAAAGTGTGAAAAGATTTATTACTGACAAAGCAAGCTTTCTGCAAACAGCAGGTCCAGAGACAGATTGAAAGAATAGGGAGGGGAGACTGGCTTAGCCTTTAATATAGTTTGGGGCAAGTCTAGGGTCTGGATTCCTGGGCATGGACTAAGGACCACGTGGTTTGAAATTTCCACTGTTACCAAAGGAGGTAGCACCTATGATTTCTCATCAGCTTGCCCCTCTGAGGAACAGAAAGGAATGGGTGGTGGGTGACAGGCTTTGAAAGCTATCAGCAGTCAAAAGTCGTGGATAGAATCAGACCCTTTATTAGTAAACATGGAAGCTATAGAAATTGTAATGCAGAAATGAAAATCTTTGTCAGACAATCATCTAATCCAGACACATTTATTTGTATATTTTCTGTCTCATCATTCTCTATTTAGGTTATTCCTGGCAATTTTAAAATCCTATAACTTGACTTTTTTAGCCAGTTTTCAGCCATTATGAATCATATTAAGCCTCACATTGTGTGTACTGAACCAAAGAAAAAGGCTAGGTGGGCTGTAAATCTTCTGGGAAAATAAAATTGTCTTATGGGCTTTCCTCTTTTAAATTTCAAGCCATTTAAGATTATCCATAGTAACGTTTAATGGATAATATCTGTTTCAATGTATTAACCAAATGACAATATAACTTTTGTTTATGTCACGTTAGTCTAGAGCCAGAGAATCAACATCAGGCCGCCAGATAAAACCCATGCTTAAATGATCTGAAGTGTTTGTCTTCTTTTTAACTTTATTGATTGCCCATTTTTAGAGTTATTAATTATATTTCATTTTTCTATCTTTGTTTTGAACTATTTTTTTTGACTGGGCTGAATCTGGGTCAGATTGTCTCTGGAGGACTCTAAATACGTCTAATTATAAGAAAAAAACTTCTTTCCTTTGCATATAACATAGTCATATAGTTACATAGTTTAAAAAAGTAAAAAAATATAAACTCTATGGACTTATATTCTAGCCACAACTCTAGCAGGCTTGCAATAAGTCAGATGAAGCTTATTAATATGCAATTTAAGGAAAATTCTGCCAAAAAGTTATATTCATTCATTTAATAATCATTCATGATAGGGTATTGATTGCTGAGAACACAGTGGTGACTAATATATAATCACTGATATAAGAAACTTTCACTTTAGTAGGGTAGCAGACAATTAAGCAGTCAAATGCAATGAGCATGATAAACATTAGGATAGAACAAACCACAGCCATACTATTAAGTTTGCTGAAGGACGCATCATCTATAGCACTCATTTTTCTTTTAAGTGTGTGACCTTGGGATTTTCTTAACTTTTGTAAGCCTTAGTTTCTCATCTGTTATATATGTCTGATTACACATGATTCATTTTTTAAAATTGATAAGGATTAAATGAAAAAAAATATGCAGAGTACCTATCACAATGCTTTTGTATAGTAAGTGCTTGGTGAACAGTAGATGTTATGTCAAAGTCATGACTGTGGTACCACTACTCATCTTAAAAACGCTGTAGAAATATTGTCTTAAAATTGGTAAGTGTGAAGCAAAATTTAATTATAGTTTGATTATGTCACTTATTCCCTTACACCAAAACTCTTGCGTGGTCTCTTATTTCTTGTATAATAGAGGCCATATTAATTTTCTTGCATTTGGAGGCCCTCAACAATTTATCCCTTAAACTCTCTTTTTCAATAAGCCTTTTACGCTCCTCTTCAGCTCTTCTTTAAAGTATGATCTATACTTCCTTGCTTCTCTTCCTCTACTCTTAGGCTATAATAATTGAAACTAGTATTTATATGCAGGTCAGGAACCAACACTTAGAACTGGACATGGAACAACAGACTAGTTCCAAATAGGAAAAGGAGTCTGTCAAGGCTGTATATTGTTACTCTGCTTATTTAACTTATATGCAGAGTACATCATGAGAAATGCTGGGCTGGAGGAAGCACAAGCTGGAATCAAGATTGCTGGGAGAAATATCAATAACCTCAGACATGCAGATGACACCACCCTTATGGCAGAAAGTGAAGAGGAACTAAAGAGCCCCTTGATGAAAGTGAAAGAAGAGAGTGAAAAGTTGGCTTAAAGCTCAACATTCAGAAAATGATCATGGCATCCGGTCCCATCACTTCATGGCAAATAGATGGGGAAACAGTGGAAACAGTGTCAGACTTTATTTTTCTGGGCTTCAAAATCACTGCAGATGGTGATTGCAGCCATAGAATTAAAAGACGCTTGCTCCTTGGAAGGAAAGTTATGACTGACCTAGATAGCACATTAAAAAGCAGAGATATTACTTTGCCAACAAAGATCTGTCTAGTCAAGGCTATGGTTTTTCCAGTGATCATGTATGGATGTGAGAGTTGGACTGTGAAGAAAGCTGAACGCTGAAGAATTGATGCTTTTGAACTGTGGTGCTGAAGAAGAGTCTTGAGAGTCCCTTGGACTGCAAGGAGATCCAGCCAGTCCATCTTAAAGGAGATCAGTCCTGGGTGTTCATTGGAAGGACTGATGTTGAGGCTGAAACTCCAATACTTTGGCCACCTCATGGGAAGAGCTGACTCATTGGAAAAGACCCTGATGCTAGGAGGGATTGGGGGCAGGAGGAGAAGGGGACGACAGAGGATGAGATGGCTGGATGGCATCACCGACTCAATGCACATGAGTTTGGGTGAACTCCGGGAGTTGGTGATGGACAGGGAGGCCTGGCGTGCTACAATTCATGGAGTCGCGAAGAGTCGGACACGACTGAGTGATTGAAATGAACTGAACTGAACTGAATATTTATTAGTATTATGTAGCAGGCACCGAGTAAAGTATTTTACACAAATCATCTTATATTATCCCAGTTCAGAAGTGAGAAACTGGACCAAGTCATAGAGCTCGTAAGAGAGAGTGCCAGAATTCTAACCATTACTTCATATTGCCAGTGCTTAACCATTGTGCTCCTCTGCCTTCACCCAATCTGCCTGATGAGATACATTCATCCTTCATGGCCTTTTTGCAACTGCAACTTCTGTAAAGAGCTCCAGTTGTCATAAAAGTTAACCTTTTGATTCCACATGTATCTAGAGCTTGTTTAAACCGCCGTTACAGTGTCTGTCTCATTTTACTTTCTATTTTTGTTCTTTATGTAAATAACCTCTGAATGGAGTTGTAGCCAGCCTGAGGAGATGCCAAGTCTTCATCAGTTTAGTGCTCTTTGGAGGACTACATAATATACTTTATATTTCAGAGACAATCAATGGATGTTTTTGGAGTTAAATTCAGTTACCCTAAACTGTTTGACCTCTGAAAATATTTTATTATCCATGTTGAAGTAAAACGTTAGAATTTTAAAATGATTATGGTAATTTTTGGCTTCTCCATCCATGGGATTTTCCAGGCAAGAGTACTAGAGTGGGTTGCCATTGCCTTGTCCAGGGGATCTTCCCGACCCAGGGATCGAACCCGGGTCCCCCACATTGCAGGCAGACGCTTTAACCTCTGAGCCACCAGGGAAGCCCTTAAAGATAGATACTTCCACTCAATAAATAATGTGTTCACAAGGTGGTTGATGATTCAAGTGCCACCGAGGACTCAACAGTTATGTTCTAGTTTCAATAGTCCATATTTCAACAATTACATTCTTCATGCTAAACTAGACTATAATGTTAGATGGTAAGTTCTGAGAGGCAGAAGCATGCTTGTCTTAATTACTAAGAATTCTCAATTCTTAGAACTGTGCCTGGATGCAGTCAGCTCTCAATTCATATTTATGTGATTGACATTAGTTAAATGTTGAGCCAAATTAAAGCTTTTGAGAAGCAAATGGACTATCAGTAAATCAGATGAGGAGTCAAATAAGGATATGATTCCAAAGACTCCATCGCTTCAAATGTGCCATTTAATGGGCAACTGTTCTTTCTTTTTGTATTGTTCATTCCAAGGTGGCATGTTAGATGGTTATAATTCACAAGGTATATATTCAGCTTTGTTTCTGTGCTATTGTCATATGTACAGCAAACCGAAATGGAATATATCATTTATCTGTAAGATTGCAATAACTCTAATTTTATGACTGTACCTTTCTCTTTGCCTGTCTCCTAGCTATAATCTTTTACGTAGTTTCTGGAGCTGGCCTCTCAGTGTAAATCCTTATCTGAAGCCTACACTTCACCACCACTTTTTTTGGAGTGAGCGTGGCAGCACCATTTCTAGTTGTGGAACTGACAGAATCCTGAGAGATAACCAGATGCATAAGTTACTTCCCATCATTTTTAAAAATAGGCTTTGGGGCAGAACTATGCCAGGGGCTCAAAACTACAGTGTGAGGGTACAAGAGTACTGGGACATTTTACTGTATTTCCTGATGGAAAACACTTTTGCTGCACTTATGAGCAGCATGATTTGCTCTCTGACAAAACAGTAAGGCTATGATTCCAGATAATAAGCCTCCTGATGGAATAACCACTATTATCTGCTAGCTGGGGAAGTTTTCATCATCTGTCTCAAGTGAAAGTGGGAGGAAAAAGATGGGAGGATAGTGAATAAAAAAAGAGCCAGAAAGATGAATTTCTGGTCCAAGAATTCCTGTTTTTTTTTTTTTTCCCCTCGTTATCTTGAGGTTTTTTGTGAATGTTCATAAATAAGTACATTTACTAAAAGATTTCACAAGGAAGATTAATGCAACAAGTTCTTTGGAAACTCCAGGAAATATGAAACAGTAAAAAGATTTCTCTCCTCGCCCTTATAACTGGGTATGTGCTTCCCTGGCAGGTGGCCACATACTGCCAGAGCACACCCTCCTTGAAACTGTCTTGCAGGAGCTTATGCGTCTTCAGTTATTCGCTGGACATTCCGAGGAGCCAGAAGAAATGGAAAAGCCCTCTAACTCACCAGAATCCCCCCAGGATTTCCTGGTAATAAATGGGATGTAACAGTACTAAAAAATGGATTTATTTAAAAGGCAAATACTCTAGAAGTCATTAAAACTTTCCATATTCAAGCTCTGTCATAGAGAGACTTCCCCACCCCACCCCGAGAACATATATGAATGACCCACGTTTTCATCTAATATATTAAGGTTAAGTTAAATATTCACATTTTGCAATACTTAGAAAAGTCTTGTCTTTTACTCAATGCTCCACAAACAAGAGGCTATTTCCCACACCAGAGAATATGCAGTGGAAAACTTCCCTCTAAAGTTTTAAGACTTAATTGTTTAATTAAGATCAGCATAGCCTATTCCAACTGAAGTTAATGGATTTAGACCTTATAGATTTCCTGATGTTTTTTAATCTTCTTGGTTGTCTAGCTCATTTCTGACTTCCTTTTCTTTTTCTTTGTGTTCTCAGAGTGCCTGTACCCACTGGGAGACGATGGTTCTATGAAAATGATTCTGAACATTAACCTATGTGCTATCATTCTTTGAATGTGAACCTTAAGGGTTTTAGCTTTCTTTCCTTCTTATCTTTAATTTTTGGTGTCGTGTTCCCTTTAACAGAGAACTGTCTCACTGACCTTAGCTCACATTATGCCTCCACCCCCACTCCATCCCCCGACACCTCCTTCACCCCACGGAGTCTGCTTGCCTCTATCATCTTTCGGTGGTGCTGAATGTATATAGCTTTGAAACACTTTGGAATGAAAGGTGCCATGAAATTGTAAAGTGTTTTTATCACAGAGTTCTGCCAATATGTCTCGATCCTGACGGGCAACACCTCTGCTATTTCAGTGTTGTGACGGGGACACCCAGCTGGTCCTGAGAAGGCACCGTGCTCAGACAAGCATGTGAGATTGCATTTGTCCTTGGGGGTGAGCCCTAAGCTTCAGAGCATCTACCATGTTTAGACAGTTGTGGGAGATGCATGGCAAGAAGGTTAGTGCCTTGCTACTTAAAGTGTGGTTTGTGGCATCTTCTAGGCACTTATTGGGTATGTAACACCTTGGGCCTTGTCTCAGACCTCCTGAGTCAGAATGTGCATTTAATATGATATACAGGTTATTTGTATACTAATTGGTGTAGTGGACATCTGCTATTTTTTTCTGTCCTTTATTCCTGGTTCTGATAGCCATACCTCTCACCCCTTCTTAAAAAAAACTCCTTTATCCTAATCAGGTGATTCTGCTGGGCTTGCCAGACACAGGGCCCTGGCTTTTTGGCCATAGAGGTAATTCAGTCTTGGACATTTAAGCTGCAACAATTGATCTCAGGGTGGTCACATGGGCTATATGTCCCAAACTGGGCCGGAGAGGCCTGGTTCTTCACCCTGAAATCAGAGGGGAAGCCTTTTCTCTCTGGAGGGAGGAACCTGGAAGGAGGTAACTTGGAATTGTCAATGGCCATTTTTTTCAGTTGACTGGAGAATACCTGTGTACTATAGAGAAGAAAGAGACTAACATCCAAAGGAGAGCAGAGGCATGAGCTGGAGCTCTGGTGCCTGACCCTGGCTGTAATTTGGTTGTATAAACTCATGAAATGTCCTTTTTGCTTTGCCTGGTTTGAGTTAGGTTTCTGTCCCTGACAGAGGAATCAAAGACTCTCCATTACATCCATAAACATAAAAAAAGTTGGGTTGATATGAGAGGATTCAGCTTTCAACTATTAGCTTTTTACACAAGAAAACTCAAAGCAAATTGTGACCTAACATATGCTTAAACTGTCTAGTATTCTCTCTTTATATATAAGAAAAAAATTCATAAGGTTTTTGAAAGTTTTAAGTGGAAAAATGAATATAAAACACCTAATATGGTGACTGATGTATAGCAGCTGTTCAATAAATGTTATCTACTCTCATTTGTTGGCGTTACCAGTACCATCGCTTCATGGCAAATAGAAGGGGAAGAAGTGGAGTCAGTGGAAGATTTCCTTTTCTTTGGTTCCAATATCACTATGTATGGAGACTACAGCCATGAAATTAAAAGACACTTCTTCCTTGCAAGGAAAACTATTACAAACCTAGACAGTGTGTTAAAAAGCAGAGCATCACTTTGTCAACAAAGGTCCATCTAGTCAAAGCTATGGTTTTTCCAACAGTCATGTATGGATGTGAGAGTAGGACCAAAAAGAAGGCTGAGCGCTGAAGAATTGATGGCTTCAAATTGTGGTGCTAGAAGAGACTCTGGAGAGTCGCTTGGACTGCAAGGAGATTAAACCAGCCAATCCTAAAGGAACTCAATCCTGAATGTTCATTGGAAGGACTGATGCTGAAGCTGAAGCTCTAATACTTTGGCCACCTGATGTGAAGAGCTGACTCATTGAAAAGACTCTGATGCTGGGGAAGATTGAGGGCAAGAGGAGAAGGGGGCAACAGAGGATGAGATGGCTGGATGGCATCACCGACTCAATGAACATGAATTTGAGCAAGCTCCAGGAGATATTGAAGGACAGGGAAGTCTGGCGTGCTGCAGTCCATGGGGCTGCAAAGAGCTGGACATGACTTAGCAACTGACCAACATTAGTAGCAGCAGCACTGCCTCACGACTCCTTTAATGGAGCAGATTCTCTCTAGCACAGGAATCTGAACGTGACTTTACCCTCCAAGTCTCAACTGCTGCTGCTACTGCTAAGTCACTGCAGTCGTGTCCAACTCTGTGTGACCCCATAGACGGCAGCCCACCAGGCTTGAATTTTTCAATGCAAATTTTAGCTCGATTTTTCTCTTTTTTTCTGGTGGACCCAATTTTCTCACCATGAGAAGAATAATCAAAGATACTAGGCAGGAGCTCTAGGTGCATAATGGGTTAGAGAAAGCAGAAAGGGCTAGAGCCCTTCATGCAGTGAGGCTTCTTTCCCAGTGGACATTATCTGAGCTCCAATGGTGACCACCCCACGAGTGGCGGCTCCCCTTTCTTTCTCCTCTTCTAGGCCTTTTCTCTTCCTCCGTAGAGCGCAGGGGCTGTGGATGGGGAAATCCACTCTCAGTTATAGCTTACAGTGACTCCTTCCTTGGTGTCATTGCCTCCCTCACCCCTCCAGGCACATTCTTGAATATTCTTTACCTCTGTAGTTGGAAACCTCAGAGAATTTTTCTAGAATTTTGCTCACAGAGGAATTCTCCTTGATTGTTGGGTTATCAAATGTCTAAAGCAGCAACTCCTTTAAGGAAACTGTTCAAAGCTACTCTAGTCTTGCCTTGGGCAAATAAACTTTGTGACACCATATTTCTGATTGTCACTTTAATTCTATCTCTGTTTTGTTCAGGCAGGCGTAAACGCACTGACTTTTCAGCTTAGGTTGGACACACCTTCCTGAAGGTGTTTTCTCAGGCTGCCATAGGGTAGGGTTTCTCATCGCCTTTAGCCAAAGTTTGAGCTCAGGTATTTGAACACTTGCCAATAGCCCCAGATATCTCATTCTCTTTCCCTCCATAGGGCAATGGTGACATCTTGATAAATCAAATTAACATCTAGAAAAGGTATCAGGTTAAATTTTGATGCTTATGTTGTGTTGTATTTTTGTCTTTTACAGAATAAAAAAATGATTTTAAAAATAGTGATTCTAAAAAAGTGGGCAAGAACATCTTCTGTATCAATAAATATTAATTAAAATTTACTTAGAATTGTTTAATTACTGTGTGTATTTGAATGTATGAATAATAACCTCCGTACGGGCAATGGAAATTCTTTCTTTTGAATTTTACATGCACTTGCTGATTGATTAGTTTATCCAAGGCCCAGTGCTATAAGAGAAAATTGAATGACTTGATTCCTGTCTCGAGGTATTTAAAACTTTGAGATATTTTGCCATGTAACGAGTCAAATCAAAGAAAGCTTACTCTAGTGGTTACCTATGTTGGAGAAGATCATTGTGAGAATGTAACATTGGCTAACCCTGTAGTTGGACCCGGGCAATTGATGATTCCTCACCCATTCCCCTGTCCTTGGACTGTGCGTTCCACTTGAGTTTCTGGCACTAGAACCTCAATGACACAGCCTTTAGATGGTGGCGTTGAGATTATCTGGACAGTATAGATGACTAAACTCAGTTAAGGCCTCTGTGTAAACTTTTAAGATTCTAGGGACAAGTATGGAGATCTACTCATCTTGCCAATACATAAGGTAAGCTTTGTAAGTGCCCTTGCTTGTTAAAACCTACCACCTACCAATCCTTTTCTTGGTCTTTCCTTGCTCTTTACATCTACAGGGGCTAATTTTAGATTTCACTTGGGAAATTCCTAAGTTTGCAAACCAACAACCTACTGCTATGATGATGAAGTAGCAGTATAACAGACGTTTATAAAGACTTTTAGGTAATACTTTTTGGACACACTGCTTCCTCTCCCATCATCAGTGTTATTGGACCTCTATGACATATACAGCTTTATTCATACTGTGGCTTTTTGTAACTCTGAGTGCAACTTGTGTGTTAATCACTAGTCATGTCCAACTCCTTGTGACCCCATGGACTGTAGCCTGCCAGGCTCCTCTGTTCATGGAATTCTCCAGGCAAGAATACTGGACTGGGTTGCCATTTCCTTCTCCAGGGGATCTTTCCAACCTAGGGATTGAACCCAGGTCTCCCACATTGTGGGCAGACTCTTCACCAACTGAGCCACCAGGAAAGCTGACTTGGGAACTGTAAAATTGATGAGAGAGCCCTTTTCTCTACAGGTATTTTGTATAGCAGATAATATATATGTGGTGTGTGAGTAGTATATATGTTAACTCATTATCAACCAAATGGATAGAGACAGAACATGATAGAGTGTTTCTCAAACATTTCTTTCATTATTGTCTTCCTAAATTAAAAAAAAAAGAAATTAAAATTTTCTCCAGTGAGAGAAATTAAAGAATAAAATTGTGTCAGCAGAGTTGAACTTTGGAGGATCACAGATCATTATAGTATCTAAGGATTTTTTGATCTTCAAGAACTAATTTTTACTTCTTTGGAGGTGATATAACCTCCAGTGAAACTGTTTGGCATAGTGGAAAGAACAGGTCTTTTAGCATCAAACAGACTTGATTCAAATACCAGCTTCACCATTTTATTAGGTGACTTTGGGTAAACAATGCAACCTTTCTGACCTTCAGTTCACCCATTCAAGGCATTTTAATATGTCACAACAATTGCTAGTAAGGTTACCTAGCCTGAATGTCATTCTCTGACCTTGTCAGATGACAAATGCTGCTACTGCTGCTGCTGAGTCCCTTCAGTCGTGTCCGACTCTGTGCGACCCCATAGACAGCAGCCCACCAGGCTCCCCCGTCCCTGGGATTCTCCAGGCAAGAACACTGGAGTGGGCTGCCATTTCCTTCTCTAATGCATGAAAGTGAAAAGTGAAAATGAACAGGATGCAGTAATTATTTATCTAATGCCCACATGGTAATTTGATGTTAATAAATATTCCTATAGACCAGTGATTCTCAAACCTGGTGGCACATTAGAGTCATCTGAGGATATTTAAAAATTCCCAAGCTCAGACCACACTGGGGCCAAATAATTTGCAATCTCTGGTGGTAGATAATAGGCATCAGTGTGTTTTGAGACTCCCAGGTGATACCAGTGTGAAGACAGTTTGAGAATTCAGTCTAAAATCTGAAAATAGTTAAGATATGTGTATCAGTTCACTCCAAGGGCATGTTACCTGAGACTGGAAAATAAAATATCATAGGCTAGTTGAAGGAATAGCAGTTGTTTTGGATTCTCCCAGCACTGAGTAAGTTGCTATTAGAGGGAAGCCTTTATAAAACTAAATAAAGAAATATTTTAATAACGTGCGACTTTAAAATCGGTAGTTTTCAGTTTCAGAACACCGTGATAAGCAAGCACACAGGGTTCACAGCCCCTGTGGCATGTGGTATTTCTCTTTGTGAAGGGAAAGGCATATTTTCCAACTTGAGACATACCAGAGCCTAGACAGCATGTCACAGCTGAGAAGTAGGCTTATGATCTGCTTTTCTTTTTATTGAAAGACATGTTCCATGTCACAGAAGACTGTAGCTTAACTATTACTAATTGGCCTTAAGCAAGTGAAGGAAAATTTTCCATTTCAGTAAGGGTAGAAATGCATGCTGTGTTTTGCATGTTATACTACATGCAAAATGATTCTTCCTAGTTTTATTCTCAGTGTTCTATGATTTGCTTCCCAGAGTTTCAGTCAGAGACGCTTGTCCATGGAGTGATAATCTGATTTCATCAGTGGGTTGATGCTTTGTCAACAGAGGAATGTCGGGAGGATCTATTACAGAATGGACATCCAAGATGAGGTATGTGGCAGAAAAAATGTCCTGAGGACACCCTGCAGAGTCTTCATTATAGATGACGTGCTTGTCCATAGAGGTGAAAAATAGCTTTAAACACAGGGTGGCAAAGATGAAGAGACAGAATAAGATGAATAAGATATAATTTCAGCAATATAAGAATACATAAATGATATAAGATGTACTTTTGATAAATAGTATATTAGACAAACTATTGCCTAAGATAGAAAGTACTTCACTATTAAACAAAAGTGTAATGTGTTGAGTAATATTTTCATACATATCATCACCTAATGTTGATTTTTGATGAAATTTAGGGATTGCTCATGGATTTGAACTGAAAGGGAAATCTTTGGAACTGACCAGCAGAGCTGGTATGAGAATTGATCAATAGGAGGTTCTGACCCAAGATACTATAGAAAGGGTTGGAGAGAATTGTATAAATAATTTTCTGATTTAAATCTATCACGGTGTTATCACTGCTTTCCTGGTAGCAAATTAGTTTTAAAAAAATGATTCAGTCAAAATTTCTGGTATAATACAAATGAACAATTATAAACCAAATGTAAAAAAGCCTCAGTAATAGGAATGAGAATTAGTCTGAGTAGTAGAGAAGTATTCTCAGTACTGAGAAGCTATGATTTCATGAAATTAAAAATCTGATTTTAGTGCATACAAAACGGGCAGTTTAAATATAGGTCACCTTTTCTACTCAGATAAATTACTTCTGGTAAACCTAAGTATAAAATATTCTGAATAAAAATTATTCATTTTGGGTTTAGGAACAAAAGCTGAACATAGAAAATATAAGTTGCTGTTAGACTCTTTTAATTCCTTCTTTCTCTACTTGGTGTGCAATTACATCCTTGTTTTAATTTATGTTTCTAACATTTACATTGAATTTTATACACAGGTACCTGGTTTCCTTCTTATAATTTTTCTTACCAGTGTTTTGTAGAGCTTTTCAAACTAATTGTTTCAATCTTACTACTCATACCAGTTGGCTAGCTAAAGGCCATGTCATTTGAAATTGACTGAGCATCTGAAATTTCTGGGCACTTGCGCACATTTAACTAATTACTAATTGTTTTGAAAGATCTTTCCATGAGAGGAAACCTTTATTAGTTGCCATGAACAGTTGTTCCACTGCCTTTTGTAGATGAAATTTGTATGGTTATTATATATTATACTTGTGTAGGATGCTGCTGCTGCTACTGCTAAGTCACTTCAGTCGTGTCCGACTCTGCGACCCCATAGACAGCAGCCCACCAGGCTCCCCCGTCCCTGGGATTCTCCAGGCAAGAACACTGGAGTGGGTTGCCATTTCCTTCTCCAGTGCATGAATAGGGATGATTAATTATACTTGACAGAGGAATTAATTAGCTTGAATCATAGAAATTGCCACATACAGGAGCTAAAGTAGTCTGCATCATTTTATAACACGAGAGAGATATTGGAACAGAAAGTAACTCGGGTCTTTAACCCAAGAATAAGTCACCCTCATCATTTAGAATGAATTATATCATCTCTTCTGTTATAATCCTGTTTTCAATTTAGCTGAAAGTAACATTTCCCCAGGATCATATGGAACTATTATCCTTAATTACTTACAGTCAAAATGTGATATTAGAGGCTAATTTCTCAGTGAAATTAGTGATTTTTTAAAAACTTAATTCTTTCTTCCTGGAGCTAAAACACATCAAATACTGACATATTCATGGAAAAGCATGGTGCAAATTCAAGCTATTAGTATATTTATTGAAATGACCAAGATGGTATGAATTTTCAGGAATAGTTGTTGCTAATGCTAGTTCTCTCTCTCATAAAAGTATAAACTTATCAGGAAGAACAGTATGTTACTTTAAAATGCTGTTACAAAGAGTATAGATCTTCTTTGTTCGTTGGCCATTCATTTAACACATATTATGGAGCATTTCCCATAGGAGGAAATAGCAATCCACTCCAGTATTCTTCCCTGGAGAATTCCACGGACAGAGGAGCCTGGTGGGCTATAGTCCATGGGGTCACAAAGAATTGGACATGACTGAGTGCACACACACAGACAGATGGAGCATTTGCTATCACCCTCCAGCTCCAGTTTTCAGGTGCTCATTAAATGTCTGACTCCTCTCACTTGGAATAAAACAAACACACACACACAGACTCATCCCCCCACCCCCCCCGCCCATTCATACATATACATTCACCACACTCATAGACACTTCCTACGGAGGTGTGCAATAACTGGAAAAAAGAAGGGAGACTGTTTAGAGGCAGGTTTTGAAGATACACTTTGGGTTGAATGCTTAATCTTTGAAAAAGATAGATAACTTTTTATGGTATTATTTCATTTGATATGCCACTCTATTTTATTCTGAGTTTTACAGAAATGTCAGTAGCAAATACTGAGAGCAGAAGAGAAACATTATAGGAAATGGTTTTCTGATCATCAGTATAGCTAATATTCAGTTCCTGAAAACTCTTTTCTTTGCCCCCCAAAGAAGGTTTTTCCTAACCTTTGCCTGTGTCTTTTTTGTTTTTAACTGCATGACTGTAGCAAAGGACTTTGTCTCTTAGCACCTGAAAGAGGGTAGCTCTGGACTGATCCATCCTTGTGAATGAACTTCCCAAATGAAGATAATGTCCTTCCTTCTTGTGGGTTTGTTAGGAATAGAAATCAAATGCTATTACTGCTGCTACTAGTACTGGTACTACTAGTGTGCCTGATGAGCGAAATGAACCTAGATAGGATATCAGGGTCAATTCTAAGAGTATGTTGAATTATTTAGGGACAAACTTATTTTTTCATTAATGATTTTGGTTTGAGTTTTAGGTTAAAAACTCAAGTTCTAAATTCTTCTTTCAACCTCTTGGGTATGTGCTAGAGGTGGCGTGATTAGAATTGTGAAAGATGTTTCATTTCTCTAAGGCTAACTTGGAAGTAAGGCGATCTTAACAAGAAGAACTGATTCAGTAGCAAAAAGAAGAGTGGTTTGCAGATATCGCCAGCATAAATTGCTGGATTTCAACGTTATATCTCCACAAGTCTCCCCAAACTAGTACATTTCAGCAGAGTAGATGACATACCAAGATTTATGAGCCATTCATCTCTCAGCAAATTGTTTGATCAGAGGAAAACACAGTTAGATTGGTATAGGAGTTGGAAGACTATGTGGATAGGTGACATGTATGAAACTGTCTTGGTTATAAGCAAAGAGCCAACTCTGACCAGCTTTAGCAGATGCAAGGTGATAGGGATTGAAGGGAGTACAGTAAGCAAAAGGTAGAAAGAGTAGAAGGTAGGGTGGGTGGCTGTGGGCTTCCTATGGGACAGGAGTTCGTAGTCATTCTTCATAGGGTGTTGGCATCAGTGTGTGACTCACTTCCAAGTTCCTGTGCATCTCAGTTTAGAATTTCAGATACTAAAAGAGAGAGCACCGAATGGTCCAGTTTGGGCCAGAACCTTCTTCTATAAGAATCAGCTATTTCT
Organism: Capricornis sumatraensis; assembly: GCF_032405125.1. Classification (NCBI taxonomy): domain Eukaryota; kingdom Metazoa; phylum Chordata; class Mammalia; order Artiodactyla; family Bovidae; genus Capricornis; species Capricornis sumatraensis. The sequence goes on from NC_091075.1 coordinate 16,325,067, forward strand.
AGGAGGTCAGGGTCATAGAAAATACGTCCTCTCATATCCCACACCTCTGTCTGTGGCTATTCCCAAATAGGAGAGAATTTTGTGGTGAGGCTTCTCCCTTGAAGTATCTACCACAGAGGGACAAGAGAATATGGACAGGTTGGTGACGGTGAGATTCCTGGTTAGAGGGGAGGTGGGTCAAGGGCACCAACATAGTTCACTGACTTTCCATTTGAGATTCAGGTGAATGGATCCTGAATCAGGCACCATGAGGTTTTTAGCAGCTCTCTGTGGCTAGCGGCTCCTGTTCATTTACTGACACTGGATAGCAGCTCAGCATGCTCTCTCTCTTGCAAAGTTTTTGCCAATCATTCCATGATGGATTCAGTTCTTTTCCCATGAGCTCATAACGCATGGTGTTCATGTCCCCCATTTTACTTAGCATGCCACATTAAAATTATTTTACCTGGATGTTGTCTCCACTAGACTGTGAACGCCTAGAGGGCCAGGGCTCTGACTGTTCATCTTTACCTCCAGGACTGCAGCGGTTGAAGGATCTTACTACATATTGGTTGGCTAAAATGTGTCAGATGTCTGTATCTGTCAGCTGTTATATTAGATCAGTGGTTTTTACCATGGGAACTGCATATGTTGAAAATAAAAGAACTCATGACTGGACTAATGAGGGTCTTGGTCAGCTCCGAGTATAAGCCTATGAAGTACATCAGCGTATATTGTGAACAGAAGTTGATTTCCAAAACACAGTCCCAGAAGTGTTTTGGGAATGATTTCCCTAGAAACCTTGGGAATGATTCTATATATTTTTCATAGTATTTCTGCCATGGTTAATATTAATATGACTTATACTTTGGGGACATTTTTTCCTTGAGAAGTAGCATGAAACAGTACTACTCAAATATGACATTCATGACACAGGGCAGGAGTGAGACACGTCGTAAGTATTTGTTGCCAAACACAGCGGAAGTCCTGAAGTTTGCAAATAACTTACAGTTTAAAAATATATTTAGAATGAACAAGGTGATTTCTGTGATAACATCACTCTCACTCTCTCCAAGGCTGATACACTTTTTAGGAGAAGTGAAGCGCAGTGTATCTAGTGTCAGAAGTTATGTTTGAGAATATGGTTTACATGTGAGGCTCACATGTTGGGGACCACTGCTCAGGGTCTTGGGTCACAGTGATTGTCATTTGATGGATCTTATAAATTGTCCCCTCAATCTATACACTTCTTATTTTTTCAGGCCTTAAGAACAGAGGCTAGATAACTATAACCCAGTGCTCTAAGTAGAAAATATTTGTTGGAAAGAATGAGGCTAAAGAGGCTATATTGTTGTTGAAGTCGCACCTGACTCTTTTGCGACCCCATGGACTGTAGCCCCTCTAGGTTCCTCTATCCATGGGATTTTCTAGGCAGGAATACTGCAGTGGATTGCCACTACCTTCTCCAGGGGATCTGCCTGACCCAGGGATGGAATCTGTGTCTCTGGATTGCAGGCAGATTCTTTAGCACTAAGCCACCTGGCACGTCTCTAAAGAAACTATGGTTGCTACTTTCTCCACTAACTCCTTTGAGAATCTGGGGGATTTCACAGTGCTGTAAATATGGCTCTATCTTTTCTTATTTCCCCACAGAGCAACAGCAGCACAAATTTATGCCTCCATTTGAATACAATAATACTAACTTCTGGAAGTATGAATTATATAATTTTTAGTAAGATAATCACATGTGTATTGAGTAGACACAACCCAAGATTTATTTACTTGGAAAAGATGTCACAGTTGCCTTACTTGGTCTGAGTACATCTATCCCTCCTTCCCTAATTTTAATCGTGATATCTTCTTGAATCCACGTCTCTGAAGTCTGTATTTTTCTCTCAAGCTTACCACTTGGTGAATGAGTGAGAGCTATCCTCCTGGTCCTTATTTTTATCTTTTCATCTTCTTCTCCTTCTCTTTTCTGTCCTTCTGGCAATCATATTCTCCATTGTAGTCTAGAAATTTGACCCTTTTTTGTCCTTTAAAATCAGTCATTTGCTTCTTGTCTCCTAACCCTCTCAGCCACCTTGGGTGATAGTACTCATGTGGCCTGCATTTCAGTAACTTAATCAATCTATGAAGGGCAGAGAAAAGATCCCCACTAAGTTCTGCAGGCATCCCAACCCCTGCCCTTTCTCATTTTGTCTCTTCTCAGAGGTTTCTACTCTTTTTTCAAACATAATAAAGCACTGGGAGTGTTCCTGTGGGAAGAGATTTTTAAAGGAAACAGTTATTTTGCCATAGTCTTCAGTCAGGGGAAGAATAAAAAGGAAATATTCGACAGCACAGGTTGATAAGCTTTTTCTCCAAAGGCCCAGATAGTAGATATTTAGGCTCTGCAGCTTGGTTTCTGTCGAAACTTCAATTGTGTGATTGAAGCATGGAAGTGGCTATGTATGCTAAGTCACCTCAGTCACGTCCGACTCTGTGACCCTTTAGACCAGAGGCCGCCCACCTCCTTGGTCCGTAGGATTCTCTAGCCAAGAATACTGGAGTGGGTTGCCATGCTCTCCTCCAGGAGATCTTCCTGACCCAGGGATCAAACCTGCGTCTCTTACATCTCCTGCATTGGGAGGTGGATTCTTTACCACTAGCACCACCTGGGAAGCCCAAAAGTGGCCATAGATGGCAAGGAAACAAATAGTATTCCTGTGTTCCAATAATTATTTATAGACCTGGAAATTTGAATTTCATGTACTTTTCACTTGTCATGAGATATTATTCTTCTTTTAATCACTTCAGTGTCAGTTCAGTTCAGTTCAGTCACTCAGTCGTGTCCGACTCTTTGCGACCCCATGGAAAAACTGTTCTTTGCTTGTGGCCAACACAAAATAAGGTGCTAGGCCAGACTTAAGTTTTCTAGATTCTGCATTTAGAATTTGGGACATATTTATACTAAGAAATTATTTGTTGTTGATCTGAAATTCAAATTTAGCTGGGGATTCTGTATTTCATCTGGGAAACTTAGCTGTCTTTGGTCTTCAGGCCATAGCTTGTAGACCCCTATTCTATAATTATTCAGTTCCTGCAGAATATTTCCCTGATTGCGTTTGGTAGAGAGAGGAAGGGGTGTAAGCCCACAGATACTTTGTTCATTGAGTTTTAAATAGTAATATGATCATCAGCTCTAATGGGGTTCTCAGATCAGAAACCAGTGTTTCCAGAAAAAGAATCATAACACTGGAGCTTAGGTTTTGCTTCAAAGATTAATAAAACTGAGTGAAAATGACTTAGGTATTCAACAGTATGAAAAAGAAAGAGTATGTTTGTTTCAAGGGGGAATGAGCAATTCTATATTGAGCTTTCTACTAGCTAGGATAGTAACCAATTGCTAAAATACTAATTGAAAATGGTTTTCCAATTATTTAATATTCACGCATTCAGTGAGTATTTATTGAGTGCCTACTACTTGCTAAGAATATTCTAAGAACTGGCTGTATAGTAATAAAGTGGATATAAGCTTTTGCTTTGAGGACATTTCTATTTTAGTAGAGGAAAACAAACAAACAAAATATTTATGCTGTTAGTTGAAAAGGGCAATGAAGAAAAGTGAAACAAAGGCGGATATGTATTGTGGGAGAGGAGAGGGATTGTGCTTTGAATAGGGGAAGGGAAACCCCTGGGAAAGTTACCATGGAGCCAAGACCTGAAGGAAGTAAGGGGTGAACCATGTGGCTAACTGAGTGAAAAGCATCCCGGGAAACAGATGGACCAGTGCCAAGGCTCTGATGTTTGAGCATCAGTAAAGAGGTCAGAGAGACTCAAATAGAGTGAATAATGGGGAGAATATAGGATATGAGTTGGGTAACAGGGTGGAGGAGGTGGAAGGTATGATGTGGAAAGTATGTTGGTCCTTGAAGAATTGTCTTTTGGTTTACTGAAATGAGGTACAAGTTTAGGGTTTTTCATGCAGGGAGGACATGCTTTATTCAATCACTTGTGTTTTTACTTAATCACTCTGAGTACTGTGTCTCTGACAGGGAGCAAGGGCAGAAACAGGAGACCCGCTAGGAGACTGTTGAGTCATCCAGGTGTAGAGTCCGGGTAGAGGTACCCTGGCTCAACGCAGCTGCAGTGGAGACAGCGTGAAGTCAGATTCTGGGCTACGTGGAAGGTAGAATTGACAGGACTGGCTGATGGATTTGATATCAGGGTGAAATAAAGAGGAGTCAATGATAACTCGCAGATTTCTGACCAGGATCAACTAGGAGGATAAGGCTTCTGTTTTCTGAGAAGGGGAAGATGACTGTGGGAGGAAAAGTTTCAGGAGAGAAGATCAGATGTTTGGTTTAAGACAAGATAAGTGTGAAATGTGTGTTAGGCCTTTAAATGGAGCTGTCAAATAAGCAGCTGGATATATGAGTCTGGAGTTCAGAGGAGCTGTCTGGGCCCTAGATATAAATTTGGGAATCATTAGTGTATAGACGATGTTTAAAGCCAAGTAACTAGATGAGATCATTAAGGGAGTAAGTGTAGCTAGAGAAATGATGAAGTTCAAAGAGCCATGTCTTCTATGAGTTAGTAGAAATTGTTTGATACCTTCTATAGTAATCATAGCCACAAATATAATTAATATTTGGAATAGTAAAATTATATAAAAACATTAACCACGCTACAATAGTAAAGATCTTTCACTTAGACTACTGAAAATACAACTTTTTTGCAGCCAAAATAAAAATGTTTAAAAATTGTTTAGAGATTTCTATTAAAATGTCTAAACCATAGGTATAAGGTTTGGCCAAATTCATTGTCTGATATTTTTGTAAAGCCTAGAAGAACATATACCTTTTTGTTTGGAAACTACTGTTAGGTAAGAAAGTTTAAAAGAAATGCAAACATTCGGATTAGTTGGTATTTTTCTATTTATGTTTAAAAAAATACCTTTTCTGGCTAAATTTAAAAATGTATTTATATTTACTTAATTAAATATATATGTATGTGTATATCTATCTATTGTATCTATCTATCTTCCTATCAATCAACTGACAATGGATAGATTCTTCAAGTGTCTCTGTAGGGATTCTGGGAGCATTTGCTCCTAGGCCTAGAGTCCTTAAGGCAAAAACAAAACAAACCAAAAAAAGAAACACCTACTTTATTACAAGATTTCTTTCTTCTCTGGTCATCAAACTGTAGAGTTACAGCTTATGTGCCTTAGATATAAAACTAGCTGAGGCATTCTTCATCAAACAGGAGTTTGAATTTAGACTCCAATATTATTTTCAAATGTGAAAATATCCCTGGCATTTATTCTGTGATTTAAAGGACTTGGGGGGGGTATTTTTGTGGGCTTCCCAGGTGGTGCTAGTGGTAAAGAACCCACCTGCAAATGCAGGAGATGTAAGAGATGGGGGTTTGGTCCCTGGGTCAGGAAGATCCCTCTGGAGGAGGGCATGAGTTATTTTTAGCTTTGAGCCTCAGGCCCTGAATGTCTGGCCATTCTTGATGAGTAGGCAGCCTGAGTCCTAAAGGCCTGGCCACTCCCAATGTGATGAAACTGCCTGATTCTGGTTTGCACGGTCACTCCAACAAGTTATTTGTATAAATTGGCCAGCCCCATAAGAAGAAATCCCATGACACATATCTGTGCCTGTTGCTCCACTATTTCTGCTGGGACCAGCTGAAAGAAATGCTGTCCATCTTCAGGAGAGGGAAGAAATGACTTGGCTTTTCTGAGGTCCCATAGCTATTAGGATATCCCTTCTTATCCTACTGTACTGACAAAGATTGTGAACGCTGCCTGGATAGTGAGCATCCATAACTGTCAGAGTTTCTCTTTGGCTAGGGAGTTTTCTCTTTCACACTGGGGATCAGAGGAATCAAAGATATTTCACATGATCATGCTCTACCATTCTATATTAAGGCTACGCTCCTTATCCAGTTCTCTAAGCCCCATTTTTTTTCCCCAGAGGAAATATCTGCTGTACTCCTCTCCTGATACTTGAGAATTAGTCCCTCAATTGACTGGTATATAAATCCTTCCTAACTAACCAGGGGGTGTGATGTAGCTTTTGTGCTTTGTCACTTCATTCACTTATTTCTTATATTATGTTTATTGCTGCATAAAAAGTCACCCCCAAACCTAGTGGCTTAAAACAATAAATATTGTTAAAACCCAGTTTCCATGTGTCAAACATTTGGAAGCTGCTTAAATGGATGGATCTGGATCAGGGTCTCTCAGGGGGTTACATTCAGAATTTAGTGGAAACGACAGCTCTCTGAAGGCCTGTCTGGTCTGGATTAGTGAGCGGAGATGCACCCCACTCCAGTACTCTTGTCTGGAAAATGCCATGGGTGGAGGAGCCTGGTAGGCTGCCGTCCATGGGGTCACTAAGAGTCGGGCACGACTGAGCGACTTCACTTTCACTTTTCACTTTCATTCATTGGAGAAGGAAATGGCAACCCACTCCAGTGGGCTGCTGTCTATGGGGTCGCACAGGGTCGGACACGATTGAAGTGACTTAGCAGCAGCAGCAGCGGTGAGGGGGGATGAGAAGATCTAGTGCTACATGTGAGAACTGATTTTTGATAGGTGCTTTGGACAGTTCAACAATGGCAGCAGGCAGGAAGGCAAAGATGTTTCCTGATGCAGGCATGTGGGTGGATGTGTTGAAGGAAGTATGTAGAAATTGTTTCTTATTGCTTCTATTTATTTATTTTTTTTCAGTAAAACAGGAAGCAAGGTTATCAGCTTAAGGTAACAGTGGGAGAAGAGGACTGAGTACTTGAAGAGAGAGACTAAAATGGCAGCCTATATATTGGATTGGTGAAAAAGTTCATTCAGGATTTCACACGTGTGTACAGAAAGCCCGAACGAACTTTTTTCACTAACTCAATAATTTGAAGAGTGTATGGGCTACAGACATACAGTATAAATGGTGGGAACACTTGAGGTTTATGATTAAGCTTTAAAGAAAGACCAGCCACCCTGATGTGTAATTTTAGCTGCATGGAGGAAGGCACAGAGTAAGCAGAAATTTGGATTTAAATGGGACTCTAGTATTACAAAGCAAGAGCAACAGAAGGCCGGAGATAAGGTAGAGAGGTAAGGGAGTCAGTAATCACTGAGAATGGAATTGAGATGGGGTAAGGAGAGAAATGAGGATGTCAAAGAAGTGAGGAACACTTAAAAGATGATAGGATCAATGCCTTAGCAGTGATATGGGAGAACTGTGAGGGCAGAATAGAGACAGAATGAGATAGAATGGGAAGAGGTGATGGCAGAGACTGGGATGCGTGTAATTAACACTAAAGAGGAGAGGTGGTTGTTAATAGCAACGAGGTCTAGGGCAATGGCCACGGGAGTGAGTGGCTGGCGTGGGTAGGGGAAACGAAGGGGATCCTTGGCATTTGGTGACAAGAACAATGAGAAATCATGGGCGACATAATCCGATGACAGAGGTTCAAAATGGGTGGTTTTTGGAAATAAGAAAGGATTGAAAACTTGTCTGAAAGTAGCAATAAGGAGCAAGGAGGACATAGTCTCTATTTCTATGAGAGACAAAATAAACTCCACTAAGAAGACTCCAGGGAAAGCAGTTTCCTCAGTGGAGACACAGGTTTTCCTTCAAGCAAGATGGGGAAGAGAGTTTTCAGTTAATAGAGAATGAACACTGGAGATTCTGCTGACAGCTGACCAAGTTTTGGAGAACAAAGGAGAAAGATTTCCGAACTTGGGAAGGGATGCGCAGAGGGGATAGGACAGGTTCAGAGGCTAAGCAGGATTCAGCTGTGGGAGTTGAAAGGCAGCCTGGGAGTCTAGGGGTGTCCTGACATGGAGTAGGATAGAGAATGGGATTAGGTCAGTCCCAGTGGGTCCAAGACAGATGATGGTATTGTGGCTGTGAGTGGTGTAGGGTGAGACAAAAGGGGTGAGTCTCTCCGGTTCTCACTGACAGGAACCACTGAGGTCGAATTGCAATCAGGGCTCCCGAGTTCCAAAGCAAATGCCCTTCCCACTACGCCTTTCCCTTTTTGGACTAAAGTGTTGTCTGAGAACTTGTTAGGAACATGAATTCTCAGGCCTCAGTCGGAGCTACTGAATTTGAATATCCATTTTTACATGATCTCCAGGTTTTTTTGTGTGCAGGTTAGAGTCTGAGCAGTTCTGCTCTTCACTATATAGTTTTCAATTTCTTAAAAATTAGTTTTTCTGTGTCTACTCAATGAGATCCCATGGAACAAAAGAAAGTTGAATAGAACTTTTTGTGATGAAGACTTTCTGAACCTTTCAAAAACTCACAAAACATTTCAAAATAAAGATGTGCTAAGATTGGAGACAGATGAATATGAGATAAAAAATGATTGTCATATTTAGTTAGTTAATTGGCAGATGCCTAATCCGGTAAAGTATGTTATTTTCCAAAGATTTAGAGCTTTGTGAGGAGGAAACCCTTGATGCTTTTGAGGTTAAATTCTTTCTAGTTGCATTCTGCTGTTGCCACTAGTGTGATATATAAGAGAACTAGAACTTTTAGGAAAAGGGGAGGGTTAAAATGAGTGTTTATTTTCATCAGCTGTTTTATTAACCTAAACTCTGGTGCTTGTACCAAAGAAAGGAATTACTTGTATTTATTCTTATGGCTAACTTGCTAGCAATAAATTATAAAAGGAAAAAAAAATAACCATGTGGGATAATTGACTGAAAAACAAATGTCAGTAAAAGTAAACAGAATGGATTCCACTAAACCTATTTGCAAAAATGTCAAAGGAGTTGAGTTGTTTTCCCTCACAATATTTGTGCTGGTATAAAGGGACTGCAGTTTAATTAAATGTCTCCATAGAGACTGGGTATTCCACTAGATGTCACTTTGAGATTTTGCTCAATGAAGGACTGCATTCCAATGAAGTGATGCAACATTTGTCCTCAGCAGCAAAGCGATGACAATTACACCTCTCTTCCCCAGCCCTCCCATGGTTAGCAAGCAGCAGGAAATGAGAAATGCTTGCCACGGAGCCAGGACTGCAGAGGCTGAGTCTAGTCCTACTTTGGTCACTAAACAGCTGTGTGACCTTAAGGTAGTCCCTTAAAATGTTGAACATACTGAGTATCAGAGATACTGCTTTACCCGTGGCATACGTTCAAACGGTCAGTTCTAAAAGCTCTGGCTCCAAAGCCTCTGGTTCTGCGGTATCATGTTAGGTATTACACAAATACATAGCCAGTGAAATTTAGCAAATTGAAGAGTAATCTGGGAGAATTTTGAAAACTAATAAATTATTAAGCTAGTCATCAGGTAATTGCATATTACTTTAGAATCGGATGGACTTCCCAGGTGGTGCTAGTGGTATAGAACCTGCAATGCAGGAGACATAAGAGACACAGGTTGAATCCCCACTTCAGGAAGATCCCATGGAGAAGGGAATGGCAACCCACTCCAGTATTCTTGCCTGGAGAATCCCACGGACAGAGAAGCCTGGCAGGCTGCAGTCCATGGGGTCGCAAAGAAGTGGACATGGCAGAAGTGACTTAGCACGAACACATGCTAGAATGGGAAATTCAAAAGAGCCATGTGTTTTCCGTATTTTTAAGTCTTAAGTTTTCTTTACTTTCAATATTTAAATTTATTAGGCTTATAATGCTTGATATGTTGACCTTTCTTGACATTGGCCATATTTCCAAGCTATTCAAGAATGGAAAAAAAAAAAAAGGATAATTGTCTTCTGTATGTTCTTCCTTTTCTGGGAGATCTTAGATTTGGAGGAAAGCATAAGATATAATCACCTATTTTTCCTTAAGGCCTCAAACTCAGATAATTATAGAGTTAGAGGAAACAACAGATATCTGGCTACTTAGAATTATTTTTTTTAAAAAAAATTAAACACTGGTAATGCCCCAAAAAACCAAGTTAAGGTAATTTTAATTTGTTTTTTCTTGTGATGTAACTTTTATGCAGGAGAAAATTGGAATAGACTTGTTCATGAAGATGGAATTGTAATCTACTCTTTGTCAAAATAATAAAGAATTCCAGGTCTTTTCCACGCAAGTATGAACTTGCCTTTTGTATAATGGGAAGATAAATTGGAACCAGAAGGAATCTATGTTTAAGAAGAGCTTCAAGGGACTTCCCTTGTGGTCCAGTGGTCAAGTCTCTGAGCTTTCACTACAAGGGGCATGGGTTTGATCCCTCACCAGGGAACTGTGATCCCACAAGCTGTGCAGCATGGCAAAAATAAAGAGCTTTTATAGTATGTCCACTCAGTTGCCCTGTCACATGAACTAAACAGGTGGGTTTGGGATGTTCAGAAAACAAAACAAAATAATCACAAACGAAAGTATAAAGAAAAGAATATGTCTGAACATTAGATGCTTTCAGCCTTAATCTTGCCAATGGGTCTTGTAGGTTTCCCTGGTGGCTCCGATGGTGAAGAATCTGCCTGCATTGTAGGATATCCAGATTCGATCCCTGGGTTGGGAAAATCCCCTGGAGAAGGGTATGGCTACCCACTCAAGTATTCTTGCCTGGAGAATTCCATGGACAGAGGAGCCTGGTGGGCTACAGTCTGTGGGGTTGCCTAGTTGGACATGACTGAGTGACTAACACTTTCACACTTTCAACCATGGGTCTTGTAAAATTGCAAGCTACATAATATTTGTGCTGTAAACAATCATAATATTTGTACTTATGCTCCTTTGTTTACTAAATATATGACAAAAATGGAACTCAATTAAAAACAGATTAATTACACAGGTACCAAAGGAATGTGTAACTGATTGAGTTTGGTAAATCCAGCTTTGCTAAACCCACCTAGGTGTTTTCCTTATGTGGTATAGCATTTTGACTTCTGCCGTGAGGTATAGAGGGCCATAGATTTTAGGAAAAATGATAATTAATCATGTAGCAAATGGACTATATTCCAGGTGTTCAAATATGCTGCATGTGGGTTGGTGAAATGGTAAATTACTTTGACCTCACAGCCAAAATATCTGCTGTTCATTTGTCTGTTTGCTTGTTATTTTTCTTTCATTTCCTGCAGGAACCATTATTTAAGGCCATGATCAAACTTTTTTTTGAAATGCAGCTATTACTTTTGGGTAGAAGCTACTCTTAGAAGGGAAAATATCAAAAGATGTTTCCATTTCTGACTCTGATTGTAGTGAAAATGATAGGCATTTTGGGGAGCTTGGTAAATTTATCTGGCATTAACTTGTTAACTAGACTGACTAGATTTGCTATTATTCTTGTAATGATAACTTTGTACATATTTTCTGCTTTTTTGTGTTTTATTTCACCTACTGATTGTTTATAAATTTATGAACAAATTTTGACTTGAAGTGAAAATTCAGCAAAGTTGAAATCGGTCATTGTCATTGAGAAAGGATGGAAATCTTTATGAGAAACACTGTAACAAGAGTAAGAAAACTTTTCTTTGTAGACTTACAGGAAACATACTTTAATGACTCATATGCAATAAAATCTTATTAATAATTTTTTAAAAGAAAAAATTAAAATGTTCCATTTAGTCACTTTTAGAAGTCAGACCAGAAAAGAGGGAGAATTTATGGAGAGTTAGATGGTAGGAAGAAGATGGAAGGAATCTGGAGGGTCAGAGTGACATTGCCCTTGCCCACTGCTCTTTGATAATGCTATCTAAGAATCCCTTTTTTGCTCAGTAATATAGGTTCTTATTTTAAGTTTAAAGTGCTTTGAAGGAAAAACAATTCCCAAAGGAATTCTGAAAGTTTCTCCTATCCATATGGCTAAAGATTTAAAATTTTACTTTGAAAGAAAGTGATGGTCATTTTCCATACTTCATGGGGTCGCAAAGTGTGATTGAGCACACACGATTGAGCATGCACACACACATGCACACACACACACAAATGTATTGATTACTTTAGCATATATTTATTGGGCTGGTCACCAGACAAGGAACCAAAGATCCAATAATGAAGTAGGCATATAGTTTGCCCTTAGGAAGCTTAAAGGAGTAGGTGATGCAGCAAAAATCTGGGGATTTCTTGCTAAATGTTGAAATCTGTTTTAACCAATGTTTCTCATCCTGCATCTAATCATGGTATATGTGGAAAATAATAATGTCTGCAATGCACACTGGGATAATCTTCAAGGATTTTATGATGGTAATAATAAAATACAGAGGTGTCTGGGAGAAAAATCAGCATTTAATTTGCATAAAAACTTAATATTTAATTTGCATAAAGATAAAGTGATTTGAAAAATTTTAGTAAGACTTTTTAATTTTGATCTCTTCAAACTTTTGGTAACAATCACTAATCAGAAATTATTTGCATAAATAGTGGAGAATATTTTAAAAATGTATTTCTACCATTTATAAATTTATGCCAGTTGAAATGATTATCTAAGATTCTAAAAGCTTTTAAATTTTCTTTCAGTGACTAGTGTAGTGTTAAAATATCCTGTGATAATGCAAAATGTTGAATCTAATCAGACTTTTTCTAATCAAGCATTTAAAATAATGAAGCAATAATCAGTAGAAATGGGTAGGTAGTTAGCTCAGTCACCCTGCAACTCGCTTGTTTACTACTACAAGGGCATACAAGCAACATCAAAGAGAAGTATGCAGCCGAGGTAGAGGTCGGGGGCCACTGCTTGAAAGTATGTTTGCCAGCCTCCCTCTCAGTTTACCAGCCAGACCTTTGCAGCTATTCTTTGGGCTATATGCTATGCTGCATGTTGTTTTGCTTTTTCGTTGCTGAATCATATCTGACTCTTTTACAACCCCATGGACTGTAGCCTGCCAGGTTCCTCTGTCCATGGGATTTCCCAGGCAAGAAACTAGAGTGGGTTGCCATTTCCTCCTCCAGAGACTCTTCCTGACCCAGAGATTGAATGCACATTTCTTGCACTGGCAGGTGGATTCAAACTCCTTCAGTAGCTCCTTGGGCTCCTCGTCCATGATAGGCACCAGTGTGCTGGCTACTGAAGTATGTGTTCAGATAATGGTTGTAGCATGTCATGGTACAACAGGGAATGACTGCATGTCACTCTTAGTTTCTACTGTCCATGGGGACTGGAGGGAATACCATCAGTCTTCACTCTACTTGAGCAGCGCTTTGTGAAGCTCTGAAAAAAGCTGCTCTAGAGATGTTTGGCCCAGGAACTCTGACCACTCCAGACTCTTCTTAGATGATCTAAGAGCTAGTGGGAGAGATACAGTTATAGCACACCTGTAGCTCATCTGCAGCATATTGGATGGGTACTTGCAGCCAAATGCCCTCTTTATTGATATAGGGGGCAATCTAAAAGGAACTGTTGTACCATGACTTAAAATTTGTGAAGCTACTTCTTTGATTTTAGAATTATATGAAAATTTATGTTTTTATAAAATAAGAATGAAGATGTAGCAAGTTCTTTCAAAAATTTTAGATTCTCAGTGCATTAAGAACTCATGATTTTTGAAAAGAGACAGAATTGAATATCTTTGCACTGTTTTTGAATTCAGTGCTTTTAATGTAAATTAAGCAAACTGTACAAAAAACATCTTTTTTAGGTGTTAGTTTTAAAAGGTCTTGTAGGTCTTCATAGAACCGTTCAACTTCAGCTTCTTCAGCATTACTGGTTGTGGCATAGACTTGGATCACTGTGATATTGAATGGTTTGCCTTGGAGATGAACAGAGATTATTCTGTCGTTTTTGAGATTGCATCCAAGTACTGCATTTCGGACTCTTTTGTTGACCATGATGGCTACTCCATTTCTTCTGAGGGATTCCTGCCCGCAGTAGTAGATATAATGGTCACCTGACTTAAATTCACCCATTCCAGTCCATTTTAGTTCACTGATTCTTATAATGTCGACATTCACTCTTGCCATCTCTTGTTTGACCACTTCCAATTTGCCTTGATTCACGGATCTGACATTCCAGGTTCCTATACAATATAGCTCTTTATAGCATCGGACCTTGTTTCTATCACCAGTCACATCCACAGCTGGGTATTGTTTTTGCTTTGGCTCCATCCCTTCATTCTTTCTAGAGTTATTTCTCCACTGATCTCCAGTAGAATATTGGGCACCTACTGACCTGGGGAGTTCCTCTTTCAGTATCCTATCATTTTGCCTTTTCATATTGTTCATGGGGTTCTCAAGGCAAGAATACTGAAGTGGTTTGCCATTCCCTTCTCCAGTGGACCACATTCTGTCAGACCTCTCCACCATGACCCACCCGTCTTGGGTTGCTCCGTGGGCATGGCTTAGTTTCATTGAGTTAGACAAGGCTGTGGTCCTAGTGTGATTAGATTGACTAGTTTTCTGTGAGTGTGGTTTCAGGGTGTCTGCCCTCTGATGCCCTCTTGCAACACCTACCATCTTACTTGGGTTTCTCTTACCTTGGGCGTGGGGTATCTTTTCACGGCTGCTCCAGCAAAGCGCAGCGACTGCTCCTTACCTTGGACGAGGGGTATCTCCTCACCACCGCCCTTTCTGACCTTCAACTTGGGATGGCTACTCTAGGCCCTCCTGCGCCTGTGCAGCCACCACTCCTTGGACATGTGGTTGCTCCTCCCGGCCGCCACCCCAGGCCTCAGGCGAGGGGTTGCTCCTCTCGGCCACCGCCCCTGACCTTGGACGCAGGGTAACTCCTCTTGGCCGCCGCCCTTCGGGCATGGGGTCCTCCCGGCTTCTGCCCCTGACTTCGGACCTGGGGTAGCTTCTCTCGGCCACGCTTAGTGAGCTGGCTGCAGCTGCCTGCACTTAGTGCACTGTTCGCAGCAACCTTTTAGAACTAACACCTAAAAAAGATGTCCTTTTCATTATAGGGGACTGGAATGCAGAAGTAGGAAGTCAAGAAACACCTGGAGTAACAGGCAAATTTGGCCTTGGAATGCGGAATGAAGCAGGGCAAAGACTAATAGAGTTTTGCCAAGAAAATGCACTGGTCATAGCAAACACCCTCTTCCAACAACACAAGAGAAGACTCTACACATGGACATCACCAGAAGATCAACACCGAAATCAGACTGATTCTATTCTTTGCAGCCAAAGATGGAGGAGCTCTATACAGTCAACAAAAACAAGACCAGGAGCTGACTGTGGCTCAGATCATGAATTCCTTATTGCCAAATTCAGACTTAAATTGAAGAAAGTAGGGAAAACCGCTAGACCATTCAGGTATGACCTAAATCAAATCCCTTATAATTATACAGTGGAAGTGAGAAATAGATTTAAGGGACTAGGTCTGATAGAGTGCCTGATGAACTATGGAATGAGGTTCATGACATTGTACAGGAGACAGGGATCAAGACCATCCCCATCGAAAAGAAATGCAAAAAAGCAAAATGGCTGCCTGGGGAGGCCTTACAAATAGCTGTGAAAAGAAGAAAAGTGAAAAGCAAAGGAGAAAAGGACAGATATAAACATCTGAATGCAGAGTTCCAGAGAATAGCAAGAAGAGATAAGAAAGCCTTCCTCAGTGATCAATGCAAGGAAATTGAGGAAAAGAACAGAATGGGAAAGACTAGAGATCTCTTCCAGAGAAGGCAATGGCACCCCACTCCAGTAATCTTGCCTGGAAAATCCCATGGATGGAGGAGCCTGGTAGGCTGCAGTCCATGGGGTCGCTAAGAGTTGGACATGACTGAGTGACTTCACTTTTACTTTTCACTTTCATGCATTGGAGAAGGAAATGGCAACCCACTCCAGTGTTTTTGCCTGGAGAATCCCAGGGACGGGGGAGCCTAGTGGGCTGCCATCTATGGGGTCTCACAGATTCGGACATGACTGAAGCAACTTAGCAGCAGCAGCAGCAGCAGAGATATCTTCAAGAAAATTAGAGACACCAAGAAACATTTCATGCAAAGATGGGCTCGATAAAGGACAGAAATGGTAGGGACCTAACAGAAGCAGAAGATATTAAGAAGAGGTGGCAAGAATACACAGAAGAACTGTACAAAAAGGATCTTCACGATCCGGATAATAATGATGGCGTGATCACTCATCTAGAGCCAGACATCCTGGAATGTGAAGTCAAGTGGGCCTTAGAAAGCATCAGTATGAACAAAGCTAGTGGAGGTGATGGAATTCCAGTAGAGCTATTTCAAATCCTGAAAGATGATGCTGGGAAAGTGCTGCACTCAATATGCCAGCACATTTGGAAAACTCAGCAGTGGCCACAGGACTTGAAAAGGTCAGTTTTCATTCCAATCCCAAAGAAAGGCAATGCCAAAGAAAGCTCAAACTACCGCACAATTGCACTCATCTCACATGCTAGTAAAGTAATGCTCAAAATTCTCCAAGCCAGGCTTCAGCAATACGTGAACCGTGAACTTCCTGATGTTCAAGCTGGTTTTAGAAAAGGCAGAGGAAAGAGAGATCAAATTGCCAACATCCGCTGGATCATGGAAAAAGCAAGAGAGTTCCAGAAAAACATATATTTCTGCTTTATTGACTATGCCAAAGCCTTTCACTGTGTGGGTCACAATAAACTGTGGAAAATTCTGAAAGAGATGGGAATACCAGACCACCTGACCTGCCTCTTGAGAAATCTGTATGCAGGCCAGGAAGCAACAGTTAGAACTGGACATGGAACAACAAACTGGTTCCAAATAGGAAAAGGAGTACGTCAAGGCTGTATATTGTCACCCTGCTTATTGAACTTATATGCAGAGTGCATCATGAGAAACTCTGGACTGGAAGAAACACAAGCTGGAATCAAGATTGCCGGGAGAAATATCAATTACCTCAGATATGCAGATGACACCACCCTTATGGCAGAAAGTGAAGAGGAACTAAAAAGCCTCTTGATGAAAGTGAAAGTGGAGAGTGAAAATGTTGGCTTAAAGCTCAACATTCAGAAAATGAAGATCACGGCATCTGGTCCCATCACTTCATGGGAAATAGATGGAGAAACAGTGGAAACAGTGTCAGACTTTAGTTTTTTGGGCTCCAAAATCACTGCAGATGGTGACTGCAGCCATAAAATTAAAAGACGCCTACTCCTTGAAAGAAAAGTTATGACCAACCTAGACAGCATATTAAAAAGCAGAGACATTACTTTGCTGACTAAGGTCCATCTAGTCAAGGCTATGGTTTTTCCAGTAGTCTTGTATGGATGTGAGAGTTGGACTGTGAAGAAAGCTGAGCGCTGAAGAATTGATGCTTTTGAACTGTGGTGTTGGAGAAGACTCTTGAGAGTCCCTTGGACTGCATGGAGATCCAACCAGTCCATTCTGAAGGACATCAGCCCTGGGATTTCTTTGGAAGGAATAATGCTAAAGCTGAAACTTCAGTACTTTGGCCACCTCATGTGAAGAGTTGACTAATTGGAAAAGACTTTGATGATGGGAGGGATTGAGGGCAGGAGGAGAAGGGGATGACAGAGGATGAGATGGCTGGATGGCATCACCAGCTCAATGGACATGAGTTTGGGTGGACTCTGGGAGTTAATGTGGGACAGGGAGGCCTGGTGTGCTGCAGCTCATGGGGTCACAAAGAGTTGGACATGACTGAATGACTTACCTGAACTGAACTGAAGCACACTGTTTTCTGGGCTAAGTAAGTTCTCATTATTTAGGCAGCTGTGCAATCCCTGTCCTTTTCCAAAGACAATTGCAAAGCATGTGTCATCTGATATCCACCCAAGAGAAACTGAAGAAGATATGAGTGACTTTCCCTCGGATATGGGTTAGATTGTTGCATTCAAGAGTCTTTTTGCAGAAGATTGTGTATTAGGCTTCTCCAGAGAAACAGAATCAATAGGAGGTGTATACCTCTATCTCTATCATGTCTATGTCTAGAGAGAGATTTATTTTAAGGTATCAACTTCTGCTATTGCGGAGACTCATGAAGTCAAATTCTGCAGGACAGGGTAACAGGCCGGATGCTAGGGAACAGCTGATGTTGCAGTTCAGGTCTGAGTGTAGTCTGTTGATAGAATCACCTCTTCCTGCGAGGAGATCAGTCTTTTTATTAAGGCTTTAATTGTTTCGATGAAGTCCACCACGTTGGAGGATAATCTGCTCTACTGAAATTCTAGTAATAAAATCATACTCATATAAAAAATACTTTCATAGAAACATCTAGACACATTTGATCTCATATCTGGGTACTTTAGCCTAGCCAAGTTAACTCATAAAGTTAGCCATTACGCTAAGCCATTTACTAACTTCTTCCTTCAGGTAGTTATAAGTTTGAGTGTCAGCGACACAGAGAAAGTCTAGGTTTAATCCAAACCTAAATAGTTTTCTCCTAAACATGAGCACCTAGATCTCACAGTTCCCAGAAGTAACAAGCAGGGTTTTACTTTTCTCTCATCTCTTCCCTATAATGCTAGTGGTTGATACTCCCCATTACTCCCCATACCTCAACCAGGAAGTCACTTCTATAAAAATCTACAGAATCCTTAACAGAACATTTGATAATATGAGTTGACAGCTTTTCTAGAGCAGAGACAGTTGAAATACAATGGAATTCCATCTTTTAACTTAGTGACTGGAAAGAGACAATTTGACCTTGTGATCACAATGTAATAATGGCCTATGGGGACATTATGCAATGATTTAACCTTGCTGGCTGAGCTCTGTAGTCTCTCAAAACTGGCGAACTTATGCATAAAGTTGGAATTTGGTTGTGCCTTCTTGAAAATGCAATTACTTATCTAGTTAGATGAGAAACATCCCTTTTTTTCCTGTTTTAATGAGTCAGGGTAGCCATTTGTGTATGCATTAAAATATTAGCTCTTAAAGTAGTAGGATGGCAGATGTCAACTACGCAGAATAAATGGAGGTAACATAAAATACCGTGTACCAAACTCAGTTCAAAGTGAATGAATTAGGTAAGTGAATCCTCATGGAACCCTAGGAGTGAATGCAACTATCTCCATCGTAAGATAAGAATCTGAGGCAGAAAAAGGCTCTACATATCTCCTGGGGCCAAGTAACTAGTTAGTGACAAAGTCAGGACTCAGAGCCAGGGAGCCTGGCTTCAGTGTCCGCTCCCAACTACAACACCATCCTGGGTGGTGAAGGATAAAAGTAAGTTGCTGAGCACTCAGGCCGATCCTGGGTCATGGAGCCACATTAACAGACTGAACAGTGGTTGGCACTTTATTTTTCCCTCAGAGCAGAATGGAGGGAGCAATCCCCAGTAGGAATCTATTGATGATAATTGTACTGAAAATGTACACTGACCAATCATAAGCAGAGACTTAGGTGATGGTTCTAATATTAGAAAAAGCACCTTTTTGTCCTTTCATATGACATGAAAAGACTGAAGTACAGAGAAGAGGTCAAAGAGACATGGGCAGGACAAGGAGACAAGGAAGACAGAATATACCAGAGACGCTACTTTTCATCACATTTGCTAAAAATTTCCACCAATTATCAGGAGGAAATAATTGGAAATTTATATCTCAGCCTTACTGCATGTGAATTATAATTTTGGGAGTACATGTAATTATGCTCGTTATCTATTAATTAGATATAATTATAAATAGACCTCAATACTGTAGGTTTAGTGATTACTCAGTAATTCCCTTTATTTTCTGCATGAAGCCCGAGTTAAAGCATTCTTTGAGTTATTATGCCTTGAGTTGCCCCTCTGGACGGGGAAGATGCTACCTTGAATATCATGGGCAAGATTCTGAAGGTGATTATGGTCGATCTGCCAGGCTTGCCCTTTTTTTTATGATGATGCCTAAATGTGTTATCTGAAGTCCGTGTTCTTCACTGAAAATCATAATTGGCTTCCCCTGGACGAACGCAGTCAGCAGCCTCCCACAGTGCCTCGCTCCTGGATGTTGTGTCTTAACTCTGTTTGGGTAGAAATATATATTCAGAGACTCTTGAACAAACCACTGATATCAGAAGTATGAGGAGGGAGGGCTGATTAGAATGAGGAGTAACAGCAAGAGCTGTTGAGCTGTTTGAATACTTTGGCAGAAAAGATTAAAAAAAGAATACTTATCTGCAAAACTGATTATGTGGATAGTCTTCAGAACGATCTAGAGGCTTTGGAGTGATCAGGCCATCACGAGCTTGGCTGTGGTTATATGATGCTCACTCTTCTCTTTTCATTCCTGGCTGAGGTTCAAAATTTAGCGAGGTGGCAGGGTAAAGCTCTGCACTGCTGTCAGCATCTTTGTAGGCATCTGAGAGGGCACAGGGCTTGCACAGGGCAGCGAATCAGGCACAGTCCCTCCTTTTCACACTAGGGTTCTGGGTGAAATGTTAGCAAGGCCAGCCTTGGGACTGTAGCAAGGGCCTGGCCCAGGGAGTGCCTTGACTTCCACCTAGTGGCAACTGCAAATGGGTCGGCCACTCTTTCCTGGTGAGGGATGTTTCAGACTAACAGCCTCTCCAGATATGGAGCTGAAGGGCTTCTAAACTGTTTCCTTAGGGACAGGCTAATTCTGATTGCTTTTTAAAAAAAATGTAATCTTGTTGCATATAACTTCGGAGAGAAATTTTTGATTTTGCACGTAAGTAGATTCAAAACGATGAGATAATGGTTAAATGTTTTCAACAGAGGGAAAATTAAAACAATAGTAAAGTTAATTTAAAGTAATCTTTAAAGTTAAAATTTCACATTTTTAAGTAATTACAAAAAAATATGGCTAAATGCATCTCTCTGCTTTCAAAATCGCTATTTTATTTGATATAGAGCACCATAATACTAAACTCTCGATTAATTTGTTGTATTTTAACCCACTTGCATTCATGAGTTTGTTACTTCACCTAGAAAACTAAGAAAATTAAAATACTGATTTATGGGAACACTTCCTTATTGCTGCATCTTTTCCCTTAAAGATTCATATGTAAAATATACTCTCAGGCATAATTAATGACAGTTCAGGATATCTTTACATTTCAGAAATTGTTGCCAACATTTTAACTTAAAAAAATCAGTCCTTTATTTCTTCTTTTGCTTATTACTTAGCAATAACTTTAATGTCCTCAAAGTTTGGCTTCTCTGATGCTATTTGATTCTCTGATTCTGAATATAATGTTCCAGTATAGCATTTAAAATACAATAAAGCTATTAATGTTTGATTAAACTTTGTACATATTACATTCCATTTAGTTGAGATCAATAAAATATTTTTCTACGAAGTAAAAGGATGATGTATTTATGGTTTTAAATGTGTTAGAAATATAATAATACAGAATTGTAAAAATTAAATTAAAATTCTTAGGACATGTGTCAATATGGTTCTTGAAGTATAGAGTAGGGCTTTAAAGTGATATTTTAAAGGCAGAGACACGTATCTGAGCATCACTTTTGAGTCAGACAGATGGGCCTTGGGCAAAGAATGTGGCATCTTAGCTGCAAGTTTCTTATTTGAAAAATTCACATAGTAAAATACATATAACTTTCATTTGGTGATAAACTTATCTAATGTTTGCAAAGCACCTTGTATAATGCTACGTCAGCACTCAAAAAGTGTGATCGCCTTTATTATAATGATAATGATATGTGATAATTTACTTCTCAGATAACCCATAACTCTGAGTTCTACACTGAAGAAGAAAATATTGTTTGTAATTGACAGTGTAATAAACTTTTAATGTTTTTATAAATTTTTTTAGAATTGTATTAAAATTAATATTTCTTATATCTACAAAAATATAACTAAATAAAGACTCCTATGTGATTATATTTTTGTTGACAAAGAGAATGACTACTTTTCTGATTTATTTTATACTTTTCACTTTCTGCTTCTTTAGATTTTTGCTCATCAGAAATATGGTTTTTCTTAAGAGAAACATAGAATTATCTATGATATACATGGGCTAAATTCCATTGTTTTGTTCTTATCAGTTATAGATATTGTCAATTAAATACTAGTGCTTGAAATTAAGTAATTAAAAATATCACAATGGATTAAATTATAAGCCTATGTGGTATATGGAGAAGGCACTGGCAACCCACTCCAGTACTCTCGCCTGGAAAATCACATGGACAGAGGGGCCTGGTGGGCTGCAGTCCATGGGGTCAATGAGAATCAGACATGACTGAGCGACTTCACTTTCACTTTTCACTTTCATGCATTGGAGAAGGAAATGGCAACCCACTCCAGTGTTCTTGCCTGGAGAATCCCAGGGTTGGGGGAGCCTGGTGGGCTGCCATCTATGGGGTCGCACAGAGTCAGACATGACTGAAGTGACCTAGCAGCAGCAGCAGCAGCAGCATGTGGTATACAGGCTTCCCTGATAACTCAGTTGGTAAAGAATCTGCCTATAGTGCAGGAGACCCCGGTTTGATTCCTGAGTTGGGAAGATCCCCTGGAGAAGGGATAGGCTACCCACTCCAGTATTCTTGGGCTTCCCTTGTGGCTCAGCTGGTAAGGAATTTGCCTGGCTTGGGAAGATCCCCTGGAGAAGGGAAAGGCTACCCATTCCAGTATGATGGCCTAGAGAATTCAGTCCATGGGCTCACAAAGAGTTAGACATGACTGAGCAACTTTCACTTTCATATGGTATACACAAATAATTTATTATTTCATCATTAATTGAGGAAAAGTTATTTTCATACCCTAGTTTTAAAATTCAGTGGTTAAATTAAATTTTGGGCTTCCTTGGTGGCACAGACAATAAAGAATTCACCTGCCAATGCAGGAGACCTGGGTTTGATCCCTGGGTTGAGAGGATCCCTTAAAGAAGGGAATGGCTACCTTCTCCTGTATTTTTGCCTGGAGAATCCTATGGACAGAAGAGCCTGGCAGGCTCCAGTTCATAGCATCACAAATATATTTAATGAACTACATTCAACTTCAGCTCTTCATTGAGAGATGATTCATTACGAATCATCATTTCCTCTGAGCCTTATTTTTTTCCTGCTTTTTATTGTCTTGTGCTTTTTACAGTCTCAGCTTTTTTGAAATGTCTGTAGTGTTGAACCTGACCAAACAGACTTAGACTTGAACTTTGGCTCAAGCAGGGCTCATAACAGAAAAGGATTCTGGCTGTTGATTGATGAGTTTCAGTCGACCAATGCAGAAATCATGGCAACTTGGGTCTACTTGCTCAGAAAATGTATTTCTACAGTGTCAGACTGTGTCAGAGATAGTACTTGCTCATTCTCTGTTTTAGTCTTTACCATCCTCATTTAGCAGCAGAGGCTGCATTCAGGTTGCAGAGTTGGTAGTTTAGCTGGCTCTGCCCCAGCAGAGAGTGAGCTCTTGAGCTGCTCCCTTCATGCCCTGCCTTCTTCCTTGTTCGTGACTGTAAAGTCTGCCAATGGAGTGCCTACACTGCTGGAAGTGGAGGCCCAGAAATCTGTTTATTTCACAAACAACAGAAGGTAATGAGATTCTCTCTGCTGTTTAACTGTGCATGCTCAGTTGCTTCAGGTGTGTCTGACTCTGCAACTCTATGGACTGTAGCCTGCCAGGCTGCTCTGTCCATGGGATTCTCCAGGCAAGAATACTGGAGTGAGTTGCCACTTCCTCCTCCAGGGGATCTTCCAGACTCAGGGGTCT
This sequence comes from Capricornis sumatraensis, assembly GCF_032405125.1. NCBI lineage: Eukaryota > Metazoa > Chordata > Mammalia > Artiodactyla > Bovidae > Capricornis > Capricornis sumatraensis. The sequence continues at coordinate 16,348,496 of NC_091075.1, forward strand.
AACCTGTGTCTCTTATGTCTCCCGCATGGCAGGCCGATTCTTTACCACTGAGCCATTGGGAAGCCAGCTATTTAACTTTGCGTCCACATGATACTAGCTTCTTCAGTGACTTTAAGATCAGGCAGTGAATTATCATCAACTACATCTTAAAGAGACTAGAGAGACAGAGATTGGTTTTAATGACAACATTAGAGGTGTGGTTGGATTAAATGATCTTTAGTTGTCTTTCTAAACCTGAGATTCTATGATTCCTTTTGACCTTGTGTCAGATTTGTCCTGAATTGCTGGGGCCTTGAGCAGCTGTTGTCTTCACATTTTTAAAGTTTTTACACACTTTCCCTGCATTGTAATAGTCACCCTATAAGTATCTGCTTGAGGAGAGTATGTAATATTTCATGCCCGATATGATTCTTGTCTAATGGGTGTTTTACTTAAGCAATCTCTATATGGAAATATCTTCATGGAAGCCATTATAATATGTTCATAAAACTTCTTTTGAATTTGCACAGTCAAAGTTTATGGCAAGCCTGGGTCTGCAGGCTTAACTGTATGAATATTTGTGATTGATTGTCTAAGTCACTCTACATTGCTCTCTTTGGTATGAAGAGCAGTGCTGCTTTTCTTTAGTACCCCAGTTCTAGGGGTTGCTTGGCTTAACAAATAAATATGGTAATTTGCAGACATGTGAGATCTGAAAGCAGGTCTGTCTGGGTTGTGTCTCATTCCCTGAGATAAGAAGTCAAATGACTTGCATAGGGTTTAAAGATTAAAAAGTCAGGATTTAGGGCTGTATTGGATTCACTTGCTCCATGTAATTCCTTCCAGGTTCTTTTAAAATGTTTTCTATCTCTGACTTTAGTAAGAGTAGGGAAAGGGGAAATGGAAAAAGAAACGAATATTATTTACCAGGGGGAAAAAGGAGTCTCTTGCTTAAGTCATCTCTGCTTGGTTTCAATCAATCATAAGCTTGTAAATGTTGTATTTAATAACTTAAACTCTAAGAAGGAATTTGAGAAGCTGGAAGATAAAAAAAAATGCAATAATATAAATTATTATATTATTCTAAAATTAGAAAGTGAAATTTAAAGAGTTACTTTTCTTTTAGCCTTGTCTGTTTAGAATTAACCTCAGGGGGCTAATCTAATGTTCTCCCATTGGTCTTTATATGCATAGATGTATTTGAGCAGTAAACTGATCTATGAAGAAATATTCCATGTGAAGGAAAATGGCAAAGTTTTGTGTCTTAATGAATTCACTCAATCTGATATTTCCCATGCTAACAAAGAACAAATTCGAAGGTAGTGAGCAATGGAAGAACTATTACGGCAAAGTGTGAATGAGGCATCCTTATAACTGAACTCAGTGTATTGTGAGTGGCCTGAAGATGGAGCCGTTTGCAAAGTTTTCATTTAGAGTGTGACGCGAGCACCTAGATATACGTGCTTTTTTAACAGCCTTTAAAAATGTACTTTTCCAAGATTTTGTTTCATAATCTACTTGAAATGTAAACTTAGGCACTGTGTTTTTAAGTGCCAAATAATTAAGGAAAAATTTCACAAAAGCTATGTCTTTTTTCGTGTGTGTATGTGGTCATTTTGAAATGGTAGCCTAATTTATATCTTAAAAAAACCTCTTTAGCAGTTGTTATTTCGTGTTCCTCTAACTTTTCCATGGCCTTATATTCAGTCATAGTAATTATAGTTCATTATGTAATCTTTATGGTGGACATTTTCCACTAACTGTGCTTGGATATCTCCATTTTCATGGCTATTCGTGTTTACTTTTCCTACTTATTTTTCTTAAAAATATGAGATACTACAGACAGGGAAAAAACACATATTTCAACCATATATACTAGCAATGTTTTAGAGCTGTTTTGTGGTCCAAAGGAAATATTTACTCTGGCAATCTGCTATCAAGTTCTATTTTTTAAATGAATGTCCATGTCCTTTCTCTCTCATGTTTATTGAAAGGGATTTACTGTTACTAATTTTTCTGAGTTGTTAAATCTTTTTGATGTTTTACATTTACCTATTTTTTGCACATTTATATATGTATGATTTAGAAACCTAGAGTCATTTTAGAAATGGAGATTTGTAACTATGTAAGATTTTAGGACGGATAGGAATACATTACTTTTCAAAAATCTTGCCTATTTAGGATTCAGTGTGAACTTTATGTAAAAAAAAAAGTTGTTATGAACATTTTCTCTGTCTTCTTTGTGTTTCAGTCAAGGTGAACTCTGAGCATTGCTTGAGATAATTAATTATAATCACATCTGTTGAGCAAAGCAGTATTCTTTAATTCTAAAATTTTAGGTTACAAAGTTAGTCACTCTAAACTCCAGGTGAGACACTCTCCAATGTGAGTACAACATATCCTGTCATATCATTTCTTAATTCCTTGTTATGTAATGGTTTAATTAAGATGTTTAGTCAAGCTGCAGAGGTGATACGGTAAGAATTAATCTTGTAAAACTTTCTGAAGATGAACAAGCTCCTTGCTCCTTTTTAAAAAGTTTAAATTATAAAGAGCACTACATAAATACTGGAAGACACCATCTTTACTTATGAAACTGAATTTCATCTTTAATTATGAAACTGAAATGCTAAAGCTTACTGTCTCAAAAGAGAAAAAAATATGCAAATCTCAGGGGGCATATTTTGATATAGTTGATAACCATCACTTTGATATATTTGTTTATGTTTTTAAATATATATATTAATATATACACATACATATGTATAAATATATTAGGATGACATTTGGTCAGAATATTGGAATGACTTTTCAAAAAGTTGAAGAACAGTCAAATATTGGATAACAGTTTAGTGAAAAAATATGTAAATATTGCCCTATGAATGGTAGTATCTCATCTGTTTTTCCTTTTTTAAAATAAATGTAAAACAAATGGTTGTAGGTTGTACAATGAGTATTTTTAAATGTGAAAATTTCCCAGTTTGATAACTATTTTTAAATGGCTATTTAAAAAAATTATAGTAGTTATTGGTCCTTTGTTACTATAGAAACATCAGCAGATTTAATAGCTTTTCTTGGTATTGAGCTGACTCTTTAGGGAAAATCAACTCAGCACACTTTCTTGACAAAGGTGTAGATGTACCAGACATTGATGATCTTGGTTATACTAGTGCTTTACGTAATGCATCAAACTGGTATTAACATTTTAAGTCTAGATTGAATTCATTTGCTTTAATTTGAAGGGTGAAGGGCATTACCTCTCTGAAGTAAGGCCTCTTCCAGAAGCCTAGGAAACCTTCCCGAACTTTCAATCTCTCCCCATCCCTACTCATTCTTGGCCGGGCACCCCTCAATGGTTCCCATAGTATCCTGTGCTTAACTCTTCCAAAGTGTCAGTTTGAAAGTCTTTTTATTGGTAATTTGGCTTTTGACACTTAAAATGCAGATTTCTTTTCTTCCATAGTACTTTATCTTTACATTTATTTGATACTCAGAATCTATTTAAAAATCATATCTGTTGTTAAAAGGCTTATTGTTCTATTAATTTGTCAACATGATATTGTCATGAATAGTTATTTTTATGAGATTTTATGAGATTTAGGGAGATATAATGATTGGTATTGTGATAGTAGTTTGTGAATGAATGGAAATAAATTGTAAAACTGTCCACTTGGTTTCAGTATTGTGGATTGTTTTTTCGGCACTGTGATGAAATCATCTGAAATCCTTTAAAATCGACTTGGAGCCCATGAAATTCAAAAGACAGATAAATCATTAAATCCTTTTACGGCATGATGGAGCAAAGACAATCTTTCATGGTGTCAGTGATTGAAATCTTAGCCCAGAAGTCTTCTCAGTCATTTGGTCTCTTCATTTACTCCTACCTTTGTACAGGAGGCCCTTGGGATTTAGGTTTAATTATCACCAGTTTTAACAAGATCCTAAAATGCCACAGAAAAATGCCCCAACCATTGCTAAATTGATTTTCTTTAACTTAGTCACTTATTTGCATGTTTAAGAGATTATCCAAGGAAACTACAAAGGTGTTTTAAACCACTGTTTCATAATCTGCTATTCAAGAGCCCTATGAATATCTGAAGTTACTTCCTTTCCCACTTTGCCACATCCTCTTCCAAATCATTTTTATCTTGGGTTCTGTGGTCAATTATCCTGTTTGAAACTGATGAATAAAAACTATTCATAGATCTCTCAGTAGCCCAACTAATTAAGAGTCTCTTTGCATATTTCCAGTGATTGAAAAAAAAATTCCAGTGATTGAAAAAATTAGACTGAGTAGAATAATATTTAGTTGAAATTTTTGAATGAATAATATTTAGTTGAATAAATTATATATATATATTAATATATATGTCCAGACACTGTAATGTTTTCTCTTATGATATTAAAAACAAATTTATTATTTTATTTTGGTATGCTTTAAGATAAAGTATGAGGAAGCATCATTAGGAAAACATGAGTTACAAGAATACAAAATGAAAAAGCTTGACTTAAGCATTGCTATGAAGAAAAAAGATTTGCAGCAAATAGCGGACTATAATTAGAATTTAAGTGAGTACTCTTGTTACTAAAATGAGCTGTACACAGTTTAACATGAAAACAAGGTTGGGTTTTTAAAGTAATCCAAATCAGAGTTAATTCATAGTGGATTATGGCCAGCCCAGGGAAAAAAAAAGGCACAATTAATTAAACAAAACAAAAACAATGAGATCATATAACTAATTGGGTTCTTTATTTTGAATGTCAGAGTGTGAGGAGAGGCAGCTTTGTAAGAAGAGCATGGTGATGTTGTTGGTAACTTGAGGCATTTTGAGCATTTTGGATCTTGATGGGATGTTTTAGAAATCTAAATTCTGTAACTTAAGATGTTTTCTCCTGTGGCAATGTCTCATTAGCTCAGCAACACTTTTCAATAAGAATTAGAGTCCTCTTCATAACTAATAAATAAAAGAAAACAAAATAAAATGCAAAATTGATTTTCTTAGAATAAATGAGTGGGAAGGGAGAAGTAGGTGAATATTAAAGTACCTAAATATTTTCCTTAAAGAATATATATGTATGCTGTGCTCACCCACTTAGTTGTGTCTGACTCTTTGTGACCCCATGGACTATAGCCTGCCTGGCTTTTCTGTCCATGGAATTTTCCAGGCAAGAATACTGGAGCAAGTTGCCATTTCCTTCTCCAGGGGATCTTCCCGACCCAGGGATTGAACCCGTGTCTCTCAGGTCTCTTGCATTGGCAGACAGATTCTTTACCACCATGCCATCTGGAAAACCCATATATATGTATACACAACACATACTCTTAAAAAAAACATATATAGATATATAAAATATATCGGCAATCCAGCTATTAACAACTTAAAATGCATATTTTCTTTCTCAGTAGTATATTTTTACATTTATTTGATATTCCATTTAGAATCTGATCAAATCATGTAATATGTAGCCTTTTCATATTTTCTTTCACATTATAGAAGAGAAATTTCATATTCTTAAACAAGCATTTAAGGTTTGTCCATATCTTTTAATGGCTCGATAGCTTATTTCTTTTCAGTTCTGAGCAACATTCTACTGTCTGGTTGTACCAAACCTACTCCAGTATTCCTGCCTGGAGAATCCCAGGGATGGAGGAGCCTAGTGGGCTGCCGTCTATGGGGTCGCACAGAGTTGGACACGACTGAAGCGACTTAGCAGCAGCAGCACTTACTAAAACAACGTTGTCTTGGTTACTTCCAAGTTTTGGCAATTATGAGTTTTATATATATGCCTCCCTGGTGGCTCAGACGGTAAAGCGTCTGCCTGCAATGCAGGAGACCTGGGTTCGATTCCTGGGTCAGGAAGATCCCCTGGAGAAGGAAATGGCAATCCACTCCAGCACTCTTGCCGGGAAAATCCCATGGATGGAGAAGCCTGATAGGCTATAGTCCATAGGGTTGCAGAGTTTTGGCAATTATGAGTTATATATATATATTCTACTATAAATACTCATGCACAGGATATTTTTTGTGTCTGTAGATGCAAGTTTTCAACTCCTTTGGGTAAATACCAAAGAATGTGATTAATGAATCATATTGTATGAGTATGGTTAGTTTTACAAGAAACTGCCAAACTGTTTTCCAAACTGGCTGTACCATTTTGTATTCCCACCAGTAATGAATTAGACTTTCTGTTGTTCCACATCCTTACCAACATTTGGTATTGTCATTTAGATCTTGACCATTCTAATAGGTTTGTAGTGGTATCTTCTTGTTTTAATCTGCACTTCCCTGGGAATCCCTTGGCAGTCTAGTGTTTGGAACTCTGCACTCCCACGGCAAGAGGGCACAGGTTCAATCCCTGGTCAGTGAACTAAGATCTCAAAAACTGAGCAGCAAAAAAAAAAAAAAGAAAAAAGAATTACATTTCCCTGATGACGTAAGATGTGGAGCATCTTTTTATCCAAATTCTTAACTTCTCCAGCAAAAGAAATAAACTATCAAGTATTTCAGAGAGAGTTAGTTTATACCAATTGATTATTCATTCACTAACTTCTTATAGAAATTAACAACTAGCTATATGTAATAAGCATTGTAAAAACAGATATCTCTTTGAAGTGAGTCACAGAATATTTATTTTTATTTTGGTTGGTATGTATTCTGAAATGATAATGGAAATAACAAAAAGTTCTTAGATGTCTAAATATTTTTTATATGCTGAAAGCTATTTGTATAAAGCTATTATACAAAGCATTAGAATTTGGCATTGTATTTTATACTTTACATATATAGATACATAATAAAATATCAGTTTAGAAGTTCTAGGGACTTCAGTATGTCTTTTCAGAAGAGCTCTTTATCAACTCAGATAGAAAGCACAGCATCTCAAAGACAGATAATCCATTCCATTCTTCCTCAGCTCTAATTATTAAAACTATTATTATATTATTATTAATCCAGCTTGCCAGATCCCTGGCCAGGGATTGAACCTAAGCTCTCCACAATGAAAATGCCAAGTCCTAACCACAGGAATGATGCAGAATTCTCATAAAAAATTACTTTTGTATTGAGTTATATTTTGTTTCATGGTATGTTATATACTCTTGGTTACATGGAATTATCCAATTCCTCTTCCATAAGGTTGGAAGATAGTTAAAGAGTGATCATGCCCCACTTTGTCTTTCCCTGTGATTCCTTTAATAATGCATGAATGATTATTAATAATTTACAGGTTAATTTCAATTCCATCTTTTCCTCTTCTCCTAATTGATTCCACTTTGTCAAAATTTCTTATAATACATGATCTGATGAGTACAGAACAAGGCAGGACTGCTAGTCCCTTATCTGTACCAATAAAAATCAAAGATTGCATCAGAACGTGACATTACCTCACCCTTCTGTGTCACAGTAAATCTTTTAATACAAATTGTTTAAGATTCTTTTTTTGATTGGTTGTTCTAATCTTGGACTTTAAAAACTGATGTGTGAAACCTAAATAATGAGCTTTGTATTCATTAATAAATGTTTATTGAGCACCTACTGAATGTTAGATTCTACATAATGTTCTGAGCATATGCTGCTACTGCTGCTAAGTCGCTTCAGTCGTGTCCAACTCTGTGCGACCCCAGAGACGACAGCCCACCAGGCTCCCCCATCCCTGGGATTCTCCAGGCAAGAACACTGGAGTGGGTTGCCATTATAGTTCTGAATAAACTGTCCCTGCTCTCATAGAGCTTAGATTCTCAGAGGATAAGTATGGAAATAGGCTATGTTCAAAGATTAGAAGTGAAGTGGGGAACCCTCCATTTATTCTTTATTTTAAATGATTATTTAAAAAATCATCAATCTAAAACGTTAGAGAGATATCTATTATGTTTATCCTTTGTTCATTTACTTGTGTGGTAATGAGAGTTTGAAGACTATAGAAAGACTAAACTAGGGGGATAATGGCAAGACAAATCCTTTGTGGAAAAAAAGTAATATTTGACTAAAAAATCTGGAAATATTTTTTTCCTTTGCATTAAGATGTCCTCCAAAAAGGAAAAAAAATATAAAGAATCAAAAAAATTTTTTGATTCTATTATATATGTTTGCAAAGTCACTGAAGGGATTTACTGGGTATTTATTTGTCCATAGATTTTAAATATACAAAGAAAAAAATATATCCAAATCTGAATAATATTAACTGGCCAGTTATATCAAATTGATCAGCATCATAAGCCACTGGAATTTATGATAAGGTCCCAACTTTTGCATAAAGTTTTAAAATTCCTTTGATTCTGAGTATAATTGGTAATACTTGATTTGTTTTGGAGATTAATATATTGAAAAAAGATGCAATTTTATAATTTTCAAAAAAATACTAGCCCCATTGCCCTTTGCAATATTTTTTAAAGATAATGCACAGCCATTATTATTCTCTGTATGATTGAAATATAGAAGAAAGTATAGTTATGGTGACTATATCCTAGAATTGCTGGAATTATCCTGGTTTACACCTGGTGTAGATCTATTGATGCCTGTTAATTATTTTATCACATCTTTTCACTCTTAACAGCGTCCTAGCTTGTATAGAAATATATCTTTACTTTATTAACAGATTTAAGGGCTTACTTTTGTCTAGACAATAAATTTTTTTTAATCATTTTTTCCCTTCAAAAAATTAAACCTAACTTAAAACACTTTTAAAAAGTGACCAAACCCATAGAATCTGCATATAATTTTTCAGAGTTGACTCCTGACTTTAGAGTAGTTATTTGATTCCTGGGACAATATGAAGATTTCACCTTTAATTCTTCAAGCCCTAATATTCTGTTTCAATTTGTTATGCTTTGTAAAGCTTTGAAGGACCATCTTAGAGTTTCTAAATATAGATGTAGGAATAGCAGTACTATTAATAGTAATCAACATTTTAATTAGTGTATAGCACAACCAGACTCTGTTCTTAGAATTTTTAATGTATTTTTCATTAGCTCTTCAAAGCAGCACAATGAGGGAGTAGTATTATTATCCCTATTTTACAAACAAAGAGAATGAAACTTAGAGTGATTTGTGTTCTTTCTGTTTCTACTTTGCTGAAGAATTAAATAGACATATTCTAAATCAGACAGGTAAAATAGGTACATCTCAGCTTTTTTCCAATGAATATAATGTTAATATTTTCTAATTCTCATTAAATGTTTAGTAATTACTAAATATATTACATTGTTATACTGGGAAGATTACACACAGAAGATGTACTCTTTACATTCCTGGGGATACCCTAAATTTTACTCTAGGGTCAAACCATCCCATTGGCATACATATTTGATATAATCATATTGCTTTGAAGCATTAAAAATGTGCTTTTTCTGAGTTAGGTTCTGGGTTATTCCTTGAGTTTGCTTTTTTTTGTTAATTTAAGCTTTTTATTTTGTGTTGGGGTATGGCTAATTAATAATATTGTAATAGTTTCATTTGAACAGTGAAGGGACTCAGGTATACATATACTTGAACCCATTCTCCCCCAAACTCCCCTCCCATCCAGGCTGCCACATAACAGTGATCAGAGTTCCATGTGCTATACAGTAGGTCCTTGTTGGTTATCCATTTAAAATATAGCAGTGTGTACATGTCCGTCTCAAACTCCCTAACCATCCCTTCCCTGAGTCCTTCGCCTCCCTGGCAACCGTAAGTTTATTCTCTAAGTCTGTGAGTGTTCCCCGAGTTTGCGTTTAAGTGGATTATGGGAAGGTGCTACATTTTGGTGGCAGTGTTCATTTGTTTGTTTGTCTTTAAGACTACTCTTTGCTCTTTCTCTTAATGTCAACCAGAGGAGATGCAATATTTCTTCTGAATTGTTAGTATGACTTTTATGTTATGGACACTGTGAATTTTGTTTCTGATTGTGTTTCTTTCTTTGGCTCCCAAAAAATCAGAACCAAATTTATGACTCATTTTTTGTATTAGACAAAATCTTCAGCACACATTTCTTGGGCTCATTGTAACTCTGGTTTCCTTTCTTTCTCTATCTTTACTAGCAAACACATGGATCTAGAATCAGATCACCTGGGTTCATATCCAAATCAACTGCTCCTCAGTTTTGGGGTTTTGAGCAAGTTAGTTGTAATAAGTGAAGATAACAATAGATTCACCTCATGAGGTCACTGAGAAGTAAATGAGATAGGGCATGTGAAAAGGTGCCTGACATGTAATATAGTGTGTATATATGTCTGGTGTATATTATTGTGCCATTACATTGCTCAAATATTTGTGAATCTACTCAAACCCTTTTTATATTGAAGTTTAAATAAGTATGAAAATGCCTGTTTCTCTATATTGTAGCATAAAACATATACTTATAAATACAGTTATCAAATTGAAGTATCCCCAAAGTGCATGTTAGAGTGAATATACACTCACAAATAGATTGTAGTTTATTATATATTTAGTTCATTTTGTTGGTTTTCATAAAACATATGTAGATTTAGGCAAAAACCAGAGAACCCGTGTAAATGAATGGCATTGAAAGCTATGTAATCAACACTCTACAAACTTAAATTATGAAATTTTGCAGATACTTGACTTTTTCAAGGAAATGAAAGTATTTTCTGTTTTGTTGTGTGGGAGGAAGAATTTGAGTTTCAACCACAAAAGCATGTCGAGGCAATTGAGTATATGCAGGGGTGGTTGGCCAGGCCCCATTTCTGCAACATGTTAATGAAAGATGGGTTAACTAGGTTAAAACTCTGGCTTATGGGAAAAAAAATAAAACCAAAACAAACCATTGAGGATAGCTAGTTCTTGTGGGGACATTTTATTTAACATTCCTCTTATTTCTTCAAAGTTTGACCAAGCTTGTAGATAGTTTTGTCTGGTTTTTAGATTGTTAACGTTTCTTCTTCTTCTGCTGCTGCTGCTGCTAAGTCGCTTCAGTTGTGTCCAACTCTGTGTGACCCCATGGACGGCAGCCCACCAGGCTCCCCCGTCCCTGGGATTCTCAAGGCAAGAACACTGGAGTGGGTTGCCATTTCCTTCTCCAATGCATGGAAGTGAAAAGTGAAAGTGAAGTCGCTCAGTCGTGTCCAACTCTTAGTGACCCCATGGACTGCAGCCCACCAGGCTCCACCCATGGGATTTTCCAGGCAAGAAAATCTGGAGTGGGGTGCCATTGCCTTCTCCAAACATTTATTCTAGCCTATATTATTTTCGTTTGGCTCTCCATAGATACCAGAATTTTAGTGGTCAGCCTCACTATTTTTGAGTACTGTCCTGTTTTGCACTATAGGACATGTCAATAGGAAGGTTTGATGGAAGAAATTTTAAGTGTGAAATCCTTCAAAGTGAGGTCTTCAGTTTACTGAAGTATAGAAACACCAAGTTGTGTAAAAAGTGCTTGAGGGTTAGTTGTTGCAGGGTATGGGAAAAGGAAGGAATGACTGATTAGCAGGATTAGAGGGTAGGATGTGTCTAGCATTATATCAGAAGGTGAAGTTAAAGTGGAGGGAGAAGGGAATCAAAAAAAAAAAAGATATTTATTTCTTCATGTAAATAAGAAACAAACTGGGAAGTCATCTTGAAATAGGACCAAAGCATCTTCCTAGTAATCTGAGGTCAAAAGCAGGTAATCACCCTTTATTTAAGGGTTAATGGCTTGGCTCAATCAATTCGTTCATTAGTTTCATTTTTGTATTTCCTAAATTGAAGAGAATTAACACCATCAACATGACTCTTGTGTATAATCCTGATACTCCTGGTTTTATTCCTGTTGAATGAAATCCATAATTAAGATGCCAGGAATCCAATGTATTTACATGGACTTCAGTAACCCTCTCCAGTATTCTTGCCTGGAGAACCCCAAGGATAGAGGATCCTGGCAGGCTAAAATCCATGGGGTCGCAAGAGTTGGACATGATTTAGCGACTAAACAGAGGGAGAGAAAGAGAGAGAGAGAGAGAGAGAGAGAGAGAGAGAGAGAGAGACATGGACCAGTTGTAAGGAAGGAAAAAGAAGATGGCCCAAGAATACGTATGATTTCAATGCTTGGAGATATATATATATATACATACACACACACACACACACACACACACACACACATGTTTTTTCTTTCTTTCTTTGTTTTTGCCTCACAGCTTGCAGGATCTTAGTTCCCTACCCAGGGATCAAACCCAGGCACATAGTATTGAAAGTCCTAACCACTGAATCACCAGGGAATCCTCTCAATTCTTGGATTTAAAAGTGGTATTATAATGTCACTTTTCTTCTTTCCTTGAAATACTCTTCCCAGTTATAATAATAAAGGCAAACATTTACTGAAAATCTATTATGCACCAGGTACTTTAATATCTCATTTAATTTAATCCACAGAAAAATGCTGTGGTTTATTTTCTCAAATTAATAGATAAGAAAAATGAGGGTCAGAGATATTTATGACTCTTTCAGGTTCTGTAACTACTAGGTGAAAAGATTTAATAAGATTTTTCATAGCTACATTTTTAGAATTAAAGAAATGAAATACATTGTAATATAAATCCTATAACTTGGTCAAATGTTTGCTAGAAACTGAATGAGTCCATCAAAGCAATACAAGCTTGCCTTGTATAGCTGCTTCACTCAAGAGTCCTTCTTAATTCAAATAGTTTCAGATAATATAATTAAGATTTTTGCATTGAGTAGTCACCTTAAAACTGTCAGTAATATCTGAATATGGGTGGTGAATGGAGAACTAATTTCTGTTTTCACACGTGATGATTGTGTTACATGAAAGATCTTATATCATGGACCATATTTGCATACTTATCTATTTATAAATAAGAATGCACACCTGTATTCCTTAATGTCGAAATTAAAAGAAACAATGAACAGAATTGTCGGTACTTTGAAAAATTAAAGTAGATCAATTTTTATCATCAGAAAAACTTTAACACTTTAAAGATGGGCTATTGGAAATTGTTAAGAAGTAGATAGGTGACAAATGAACCAATTAGAAGATGCTTATGGTACAGCCAGGCACTGAGAATTTTTAGGTTTGTGCGCTACTACGAAAGGTAACAAAGCCGGTCAGACATGAGGAACTATATATATGAAGAAATATATAAATATATATGCCATGAGTGATGATAGACTTACTGATTTTAATATTTATCCTTTATTTTCTTTATATTTAAGGAAACATCAGTGTGGCCTTCTGCAATCTTTCCCTTATGACTTATTAAATATATATTGATACTTGAAGAATAAAAACAGTTACTTGAAGGGGGATTGAACATTGGTAGTGACTCTTTGTTAAGATTATAGTTTGAAGGAAGATTTTTTCTCTTTTAATTTAAAATTTAGGTCCATTGCTCTTGTATACCACAAATTATAGAATAATCTGAAACCTACTTTTGCAAATAGTCTGAAGCTTAATAAAATCAAAATTATTTTCTCAATAGGTCCTTATGAAGTAGTTACAAATAAATTGCAAAAGACTATTTCATACTAACATTTGACATAGTTTATTTTTCTGGTTTGCAGTTTAGCAATACCTCTGCCCTTTCATCTTGAACTATTTGCTGGATCTGAGTACATAACATGCAAAAGATTTAGCTTACCAGGAAAGTTAGACCTGGTAAAATTAAGAAGTCAGGGGTTGTCTCTAGGAGCAGGGGGAATTATTACATACAACAAAAGAATAAGTATTTTCATAAGGATCAAAGTTGTCAACCAAAGGGATAAAATTCTAGTAATGAAATTTCAGATTATTGGCTCACAAGGGAGAGAATTTTTGTGTGGGTGGAGGCCTCTTTCCTGGAGCCATGAAATCCCATCAAGAAAAGATTACCAAAGAACATCCAGAGATATTTTCTTAGCTATTCAACTGCTGCTTCTGCTGTCTAGTAGATAAATCGTGTCCAACTCTTGTGACCCCATGGACTGTAGCCTGCCAGGCTCCTCTGTCCCTGGGATTTCCCAGGCAAGAACACTGGAGTGGGTTGCCATTTCCTTCTCCAGGGGATCTTCCTGACCCAGGGATTGAACCTGTGTCTCCTGCTTGGCAGGCAGATTGTTTATCACTGAGCCACCTGGAAAGTCCCAATAAGAGATAATACCTTAGTTCGAATCCATTTTCAATTGAGTAAGTATCTGTGAGAGATAGTGAGTGATATCTGTTGATTTTTTTAAATTAGATAACATGGAGTGTAGAAAGGAAGCATTTTAAAGCAATAAATAAATGAATATCAAAGTGAATGGGAATTAATATATATACTTCCAGTTAATAGTAAACATGAAAAATGAATTTTCTTATACAATTATTAACTTCATAAATTTTGTGGGAAAAAACAGGTAGGGCAGTGATAGTATTTTTCCTGTGAAAGCATGTGAGACATTTTTCAGAATGAAAGCACAAAAATTGGGTGTTCATGTAAAGTCGACATCATAGCAAGCCAAAGTCATGTCCACGCTGAAAGTTCTAAAGGAACAAAAATACCTTGAAAAAGCAGAGGAAGCTGGTCTATAGAATCTATCCGGAAAATGGATCAGAGCCACAGAATCATGAGGTATATAATATATCTCATGATATATAAGGACTGAGCAAAGGACCGTCAGCTTTATTTCCTGATTTTTCCATCTGTAACGCTGGCCAAGCTGTACATTTTGAAATTTTCTCTGACGTCTACAAAATTTTGTGTTTCGTCTTTAATGAGTACTATTTTCACTTGAGTTGGTTTGAGTGAATTTCATTCAAATGATCCCTAACAGAGACATTGGGCATCCATGTTTAAAATCAAGCACATCTTCCTCTCCACTTGAGTTCCCATTGCTGTCGTTCTTATGCTGGGTCACTCAGGTCACAAACCTTGGCATGGTCTCTAGCTCATTTCTCTCTTATTGCCTGTAGCCGATCATGAAAGGGTGAGATATACTTATTGGTTACTAGCACCACACACAATGGTAACTGTCATGTTTCTTTAATTCATATCCTTCATTTACATCCAAATTTTAAACTGATGCACAGATGTCTCAAATTTGTTTCTGCTTCTGTGCCTTAGTAATTGTCTCCTTCCTTGGTATTCCTTCTTTCTTTTTACTGTCTCTTTATTCCAAGGCCCTTTCATGATTTTTACTTTTAATGCTTTGATAATGTGTCTTTTCTTTGAATTTTTAGTGAACTTATCTGGAATCTCATAATTAACAACCTTCAGATGAGATCTCCTTAGGACTAAAGATAGAATTATTATTAGCTCAATTCAATTAAGCAAGCTTTATTGAGCTCCAGCTGTTTGGCAGGCACTGTGCTAGTTACTGAAACATGGCGTAGAATGAGTTACTCATTTATTCAACAAATACTGAATTTCTAAAATATGCCAAGTCCTATTTTAAGAATTAGTCTCTGCTCTCATGGAGCTTATATTCCAGTGAAGATAAATAATTTCACTGATGTTGCTTCACGCATGTTAATATGCCTCCCCAAGTAAATTGTAAATCCCTTACAGGAAAGAAACTGGTTTTGCTTATTTCCTGAATCCCTCCTCATTCTTCTCCAGCATCCTTTTTTAACGGAAACTCCTTAGACTAAAATCTCAGCCCTGCTCTCTCTCTTTTCATGTTCTTCAGCTGCACATTCAGATATATCCACAACTTCCACCTTTCATTATTGCACGGCGCCCTTGTTTCTCATAGGTATATGTTCTGATATCTGAAAATGAGTTCCCATCGCCAGGTCCCTTCTCGTCAGTCACTGAAATCCAACATGCCTAAACACAAACTCAGGCTTTTCCACCACAGATTGCTCTCTCACCTTTACTCTTTGTGGCGCCATCTCTCCAGTCCTCCAGGCTTGAAACCATCCAGTCATCTTTGACTCATCATTCCTCTGCTTCAGTTCTTGCATCTAATTAGTCATGAAGTTATGTTGATTCCTCCCTCTAATTGTTTTCGGTATCCTTTTCTTCTGATTCATGATCATGTTGACAACCCTAGATTAGACCTTCAGCATTTCATACTTGAACCATTAGATAGCTTACTAACTAGCTCCCTTATCTTCGTCCTTTGCTCGCTCCACCTTACTGCCTTAAGATATTCTTTGGATACTTCTTTTTATTGTCTTTCTTCCAGTTCAAAAATCTGTAAAGGGGACCCATTGCTTACTACATCAAATTTGATTTTCCTTGAATTTTTAGACCCTTGATAATTTAATCCCATCTGTTCTATCTGGTTCATTTTCTTCCATTCTTAGGGTGACTCTTCTGCTGCCAGGGTTTTTTCACTCAAGCCCATTCCTTATGCCCTGGCTCCAGAAGTGGTAGAGAGTAAAGCTAAAGAGTTTGAATTCGGGTGTCCAAACAGACCAGGGTTACATTCCAGCGATTAGTTCTGTCCCAGCTCTGTGACCCAGGGCAAATTGATACTTAAGTTTCTTAAGCCTCAGTTTCCTGAGGAAGTACTTCATTCATGTGGGTAGTGAGGAGTAAATTAAATGATGTAAGTTAACTGCTCAGTATAGTATCTGATAATATGTGCTTAATAAATGCTGTTACTATCTTTACTTGGCTATGTTTTACCCTCTCCTGCCATACTTTTCTTCTGTCCCCCCCTCCTGGTCTAACTGGTCCTCATCTAAAGCTCTACTCAAAGCCCTCCTGTCCATGGAGCCTTAAACAAGTTACCTGTGCTTCCTCTGAATTCCCGAAGAACAGACAGGTTACATGAAACTTTGAAGGACTGAATCAAATATTGGCAGGGTGAACACGAAGTGGTATGTGGGAATCCAGAAGGCCTAGAATCTAACCTACTCTCACAAAAATTAGCTTGAGATCATAGACAGAATTATTCTGAATCTCTCTTTCCTCACACTTAAAATGGAAAAATTACTTTTTCCACTTTATAAGGTTGTTAGACAATCAAAGAATTTACCCCAGAGATTGTCCTGGAATATTATATGGATATATTTTCACTGTATCTTGATCGTTGGTATATTTTGCAGCTTGATGGAGTTACAATTGACAAATAAAATTATAGTATAACATATTTAATGCATACATGATAATGATTTGATATATATATGCATTGTGAAAGGATTTCCTTCCATATAATTACACATACATCACTTCATTTGTTTATTTATTTTTGGTGAAAATATTTAAATTCTACTCTCAGCAAATTTTAGTTATCAATACATTGTTATCAACGATAGTCATCCTGTTACACATTAGATTCTCAGATTTTATAGCTGAACATTTTTACCCTTTTACACTATCTCTCAATTTTCTCCATGCTCTAAGCCTCTGGCAACCACTTTTCTACTCTGTTTGTATGTTAGATTTTTTTTCTAAAGATTTCAAATAGAACTGATACCATGCAGTATTTATCTTTGTCTAGCTTATTTCACTTAGCATAAGGCCCTCAAGTTCTATCCATGTTGTTGCAAATGGCAGAAGTTTATTTTTTCTTGTGGCTGAATAATTGTATACATGATTGTTATAATATTTTGGTAAAGGTTAGGCATTGATTTGTGTAATGCTTATAGATTTGGGGAGAAATAACTGTAAATAGCTTCCCAGGTGGTGCTAGTCGTAAAGAACCCTCCTACCAATACAGGAGACAGTAAGAGATATGGGTTAGAAACTTTGGTCGGGAAGATCCCATGGAGAAGGAAATGGCAACCCACTCCACTATTCTTGTTTGGAGAATCCCATGAATAGAGGAGCCTGGCGGGTTAGAGTCCATGGGGTCACACAGAATTGGACACGACTGAGCAACTTAGCATGATAGCACAAGAACTGTATATAAAAACTGTAATAGGTTCTATTTAACACATATATTTCTTTAGGCCAGAAATAAATTCTAAAATATATTTCATAGTTAATTATGAAATAACTCATCATGAAGAAACTCAGTCTTCTAAATTCATTTTGTATTTTGCACTCATTACTTTCTAAGTCCCTGAGTACTACACTTCTAAAAAGCATAGGGTTTAAAACAAACATATTAACAAACTTTTGGCATCCTCAAGCTGAGTGAAAATTCCAGAGAAGGTTATTATGCTTTCTTGAGTTATCTCAGTTTCCAAAAGGAATAAAGAAGACAAAAAGAAGAAATACTGATTAAGGTTTAAATGTTTTTCTAATCTTGAAATCTAACTTTTCCTTTTTCTTAAACTAATTTTATTATTGGTTTGTTTGAAGCCCACAGACCCCCTTCCAAAGGGAAAAATTATTATTAAAATGGTCCATTTGTAAGATCACCCCTGTATTGGCCCCACCTAGGCTAATTGGCATTATTGAATGTGGGCAGAAGGAATGCTGACCACAGGGAGTAGACCATTTTCTGTGATTCATATCTTGGAGCCACTGGGGTAAAATTTAGAGAGAATCCACTCCTATTTAAATGCCAGTTTCTTACTCTTAGACAATTATTTTTCAGTACACAATTAAAAAAAAATTCTGGCCACACCTCTTGAGGAAACAGAAAACATGTCAAGCCATCACAGGTTGCAACTTCAGTCTTATTCATTCAGTTTTGTTAACCGCAGACACAATGAAGAAATAAGATGTAGTAATTCACAACGATTGTGAACTGGATTCTTTTATTTAGCCTTAGCTCTGGGAATTTTGTAAATAAAAATGCATGCGGTACAGGTGAATATGATCTTTTTCAAAGAAATAATACAGAGTTTCTAGTTCATTCCTGCTTCTGCTGGTATTCTTGTATGTTGATGCTTTTGAAAGAAATAATATTTCAAAATTAGTGTAAACTGTGAAGGAATCCTTGGAGGGTATAATGCTTTATAAGATGATTATTCAAAGCCCTTATGCTACATTAAGTTCTTTGGTGACTAGAAGAAACAGTTATAATAACAAAAATAATAGGCTGGACTTTCCACTAGGACTTCTTGAACAAAGAAGTGAAAGTTGTGAGCATATGGGCAGAAAATAATTAAACTTAAAAGATTACAAGAAGTGGTTTACATATAATGTACACTGACTGTCATTTTGATACGGGAACTTTTCCTTTTGTTTTGGTTTTCTGTAGTGTGCAGCTAAGAAAATCTTCCAATTGTCTTTTATTTTCCAGTGGAGACTGGGATTTGAGCAGAATCTGAAATGGAAAGTACCTTAAAATGATATATTTGCATTTTTCCTTTAGGGTCAGTGTTTCAAGTTTGCTAATGTTAAGAATGTTTGAAAAGTAGGACTTTCCTTAAAAAAAGTGTTTTTTTCTGTTTTTGTTTGGATAATTCTTCCTCACTGGAATTCCAGGCTTGTGCTCCAATAACAGGATGATGGTTGTTATTTCTGTTTGTTTATTTTTTAATTAGTCTTTGACTCTTTTTTTCTGGGGGGGGGGAGGTCAGATTATTTCAAAGTCAGGAATTCAAATCAGGTTATTTGATTTAATGAACTTTATTGAAATAATTATATTCAACAGTGAAAATCCATTAATGCAACAAAATTTAATAGTTTACCAGGAAATGAGGCCAAGAGTTCTTTGTTTAATTACTAATATTCTCCTGTGAATTGTGGAAAGTCAAGCAGGGAAAAAAAGCCAGAAACCTTTCTGTAAGACTCCATTATCCAACAATTCCTGTGACGGATTTCCTTTCTTTTTTTCTGTTTCAACTCAAAATTCATAGGAAAATCTATTTTTCCTTTTGAAAATGAAAACAGTAATATGGATCTTTTGAAGGGTGCGAAGTTTATGGATTTGAGGAATTCAGGAGTGAATGTGGGTTGTAATGGGTAATAAGGATAATATTTTTCAATATCTTTTTGGAACTAGAGAGGAAAGAGTTATATTTTAGAGATTAGAGGAATCCAGGTCCAGGTGTATAAACAAATTTGCAAATTTTAGTTACCTTCCAAAGAACATTTCAAAAAGCGGTTACTACAAGTGACCCATTGAAGAAAAACTATGAGTATTATTGATTGAGGTCACTGCTATTGTGCAAATCATCTAAATTTCATGCAGTTCCAAGTACAGCTATATGAACAAAAGTGACATTACAACATTTTGTGTTGTGTTGGCTTGTTCTCATTTTTCATGGTAGGTATGTTATCCCTCCCTGCTCCCAATTCTTGCTGATTTTTTCTTTCAAGTATCTACAATTCAGAGCCTATAGCCAAGGAGAAAATAGGAGGACAACCCCAATATGAAGGGTGAAAAAAATTAAAACGCAAATGAAGGATATCAGGTTTTTTCAACCTAGGCTGAAATCTAGATTGTATTTCATAAAATGAGAGAAGGAGTTGCAGGAAGGTTTTCCCCTGTTGCTGTGACAGGTCAGCATTTCTAATCTGAGGGTCACAGCCAAGTTCCCTGTTTAGTAATTGCTTGATCTGACATCTATCTTGACCTTTATTTACTTTGGCCTTTCTGGTTAGAGGTCACAAAAGCAAAAGAAGATAGAAGTCTTATAAATGCCTTGATGATGAAAAATGAGAATGGTATCCCTTTGCTCCTATGTATGAATATATGTATAATGCATTGCGATGTTTTAACTCTTTGGCGCAATCCACAGTGGAAACACTTAGAAATTTTCATCTGATTCTAGAGATGTATTTTGTAATGACTTTGGGGTGAAGATAAAAGATGTTAAAAACGGCAAATCTTGTTTAATCTAAACTTGACCATAAGGAAGTAGAGACAGGTTGTCCTGGATTAATTATTTTTTTATATGATCAGAATTCACAAGCACATAAATGTGGTGCCACAAATAGAAAGTGTTACTTTCCAAACCGTATAAAACAAGATTTTGATATGTGCTTTGAACTGCAGTATCATGAATAGATGTTAAATTCATCCTTTCCTATATTATTAGGTATACATCAGGCATAAGTCTCAGCTTTTTCCAAGAATGAAAGTCTATTTTGAAAATAAAAATAGTAAATTGAAAAAACATTTTTCCTTCATATAGTCAGCCCAGGAATATGAATTTTAAGGTAAGATTCCTCATTTTCTTTGCCAAATGTTATGTCCTAACCAGAGAATTTTACTAATAATATTCAAGGCAATTATTTAGAAAAAGTGAGTCTAGCTTAACATGAGATATTCTTTACAATGTAAATAACAGTGGCCAAAGGAGAAAAATTCTGATTTTTGATGCTATTCAAATTTCTCTGTTTCTGTATCTTTGTAATGATACAGCAGATGAATGCAATGATACAGTCAATGGAAAATATGAGGTACTATGATTGCTAGTGCACATATGGAAATTTTTGGGAAAAAAATCAGTATTCAACTGGGCTTTTCATAACAGTAGATAAGACAAAATTTTCTAAAAATAATTATAATTTGCTTTTTCTGAAACTGTATATCATTAATTCTTAGTCTCTATTAACTTGATGTTTTATTTTATGCTATGTGGTGATTTGTAAAGTTAAAACATCAAAGATATTCAAGTATCTCCCATTCTCTATCTTTTCTTCATTATAGTCACCATTTATGGTTATATATTTATTTTATGATTTATTTAGTGTTTGTGTGTCAACTGTAAATTCTAAGAATAGGAACTAAGTCTTTTGCTTGCTCAATATCGAGTTCTCAGTACCTAACTTGGCTTTTAATACATAGTAGGCCTTTAATACATATTCTTGAATACATGTGAAAGCAGAACGCTTGTAATGAATGAATTTATCCTTTGAGACTACTATAATTTACCAAGGCAGAAATGAGGTTAGTGGCAAGGATAGGAAATGGAAGAGTCTTTACTTCTCTCGGCAGAAAAGAAAGGGGGTTATTGACTTATGAGCACTCCTATTTTGAACAGATTGCAGAATGCTGTCTTACCTGGGGCTTTTATTCATCATGGTTCAAAACTGGGTTTATGGACATAGGAAGGAAAATGGTGATGTTTTGTGTTGGTAAACTAGTTCTAAGAAAAATAAAGCACTGATTTGTAACTTTTGCCAGTTTCTATGGTGTAAATACTTTCTCCAAGGATGATTTCAAGATGCCAAAATAATGTCACTGAATGTAGAGTTGGGAAGAGATACACAATTGGCTCCCTCTGGCGAGACTAGAACATTATTATGAGAATGTATCTTTGAAATTTTACTTTTTCAACTTTTTTCCTACCATTTACTACATGGGACTTACAGTTTAATATGCTGGCCCTCTACTAGATTTACATTTTGGGCACCATGGAGATGCTCTGTTTGCACCCTCTTCCAGGAGGACTTGCTGACTAGCTGCCTCCAGCTCTCAGCCACTTCTCTGACTTCCGGATGCTGCCTCTCCCAAGGTCTCACCATTTGGGCATCTCACCATTTGGGTGACAGAGCCAGGCATGGATATAAATGTCTGGCTCCAGGTAGTCTCATGTTGCTGGCAGAGACTTGGGCATCTTGTGTACTGGTTCAGCTTCCACTTCTGCCCCAGTCCTGCTTCTTCATGCTTCCTTCCACAGATATTGATCCTAATAATATCCTACACTAAGTGTTCACTTTGGAGAGACAAAATTTTGGGCACACTTCTCCATTTCACTTTATTTCTCTCCATGACTTGGGAGAACCTTCCCACCTTCCCTGCTGACCAGTCTCTCATCCATCTCTCCTGAAATTAGCTCATCTAACTTTTCCAGGAAATCAACTGAACAATTCTTGGATGGGCCAAGTGGCTTCATAGCACCATTTCCTGTTTCATAGCACCCTGGGTAGATTGTTATCTTTTTTCTTACCTCATAATGTCAATATATGTTTATTTATGTCTCTCAGTTGTAAGTCCCTTAAGAGTTTTTTTCTATCTCTTGTTACCCAATGCCTAGTCCAGTGACAATGCATAGTAGGCACTTAACACATATGTATTTGTTAAATGGAATTAAACCAAATGATTTGGCTACACTCATCCAGTTCTCATTGTGAGCTGATTATGGAGATTCTTAATCCCTAAACTGTTAAGGTGAGGTCTCATGGGAAAGCAGTGACCAGCTTAATTCTTGAAGAGTTGGAAAGATGGTCACCTGAACCGCAGGATCCTTCATCTTTACTTGGTACGAGGGCAGTGATACTGACATATTTATAACATAAGGTAGGAGTAAAGACTTAGAAGGGATATGTCTCTTGAAAAATATAAACAGCCAACTTTTAAATGATACTTGAAAGGGGACTAGTTCTCTTTCCCGGTTTGTATAGTTGTATAAGAAAGAAAAATTCACACTCAAATGTTATTTCTGTTTATAAAGGAGTTATTTCATTGTCTGATTAAAATACAAATATCTTCCCTAGAGTATACATGAACTTTATAAAATAAGTAATGTTTACAATCTTCAAAGAAGGTAGAAATCATTGGGTACCTTTAATAGTTTTTAGAGAACTAATTTCACATTGATAGCATCCAGCTGTATGGTTTTATGACATGTTAAATCATAAAATGTGAAGTTTGATTATGTTTTGACATTTAGTTTGATAGCAGTCTATTAACAGACAACTAAATGTGGAAGTTAGATGAAATGTTTATCTTTGAAATCATTGCTTGAACTAAAGCCATCCTTTAAAATATTTATCTGTGTCACTAATTTTTTGCAAGGCTTATTGTGGGGACCAGATTTCTTGTATGAAATTGTATATGAAAAGAGAGGCCAGAGAATTGCATACACTAGGGAGCAGACATAAAGAAAATCTAATGCTGGAATATCTCTACATGTCTTTAAAATATTGTAGATCATAGGCGGAAATAAAGTTTTCAAATGTAGCAATCAGATAATAATAAATAAATGGGATGAAACAAATACATGAAGGCCATAAATTTCTGTGTTCAGTTATATGAAGCTTAATCAAAATAGAACTGTATGACTTGACTCTAGATATAATTGATTTTTACAGCACATTGTGCTGTCTGTATTTTTATGATTTTGTATTCAATTCATCCTCTGCATATAGATATTATCTAATTGTTTGTAATGCTATTTATGTTTTTTTTTTTCCTGGATTAACTTCTAGCAACCAGAAAATTTAAGTAAAGAGATCTAATTTTTTGGCATGTAATTTACTCAACTAGATGATTGAGAAAAAACCCCTTGAGAGTGATTGAAGATCTAGAATTTTATTAATTTGCAAGGACCACACTAACAAAGTGCCACAAACTGGGTGCCTTAAACAGCAAACATTTGTTGCCGCAGTTTTGGAGGCAAGAAGTCTGAGACTGAAGTGTCGCCAGAGGTATGTTCCCTCTGAATGTACCAGAGAAGGATCTTTTTCAGGAATCCCCAGTTTCTGTTCATTCCTTGACTTACGGAAGCAGGATTCCAGTTTTCATGTAGCATTTTCCCCTGTGTGTTTGTCTCTAAAGTTTCCTTTTTAAAAGACACTAGTGATATTGATTATTGATTTAGGTCTACTTCACTGTGGTGTGATCTCATCTTAACTACGTACAACTACCATAACTCTGTTTCCACACAAGGCCATATTCTGAGGTACTAGGGGCTGAGACTTCAGCATATACATGCCGAGGGCACGCAATTCAATCTGGAATAAGAACCAATACAATTCATAGCCAGGTTTAATGAGGCTGCCTCCCACTGTTGTCTGATAGTAAGATTTTGCCTCCAAAATGCTGTGAATTCAGAGAGGTGATACATTCGTGGGATTCTCTCAAAGTAGTATCACTATTATATTTTCATTGACTTTGTTAATGGGGGAAAATTCCAAAATAGTCTCTGATGAAAATTTGACATAAGGAAAGATACAGGTACCTGGCAGCCTGCAATTTACAGTTTTTGGTTAGATATCATCAGAGTCATAGGCAATGTGCTTTGCAACACAAATATTTTTTCAATGTAATTCAGTCTAATACTTCTTTAGTGTCCATATTTCCTAAGTATTGTTATCATCTCTTTGAATAGTTTTACCTAGGCAAGGGGAAATTTTTTCTAGTGTTCCCAGAGCTAAATGCTTTTTCCCATTAAAAGCGTGAAATGATTTTGGAATGCAGGCCGTTGAAGCCAGAAGACTCAGGTCTCGTCTTACATCATGCGGTGTTCCTGGGAAGATCACAACCTTCTCTGTCTTTGGCTTCTTTTTTTGCCATATAAAATTCTGGACTAGGTTAGAGTTTGTACAACTGTGCTGTTCAGAGTCTTAGAATCTCCAGGCCCAGAGAGGACATAGAGAAGTAGAACAATCAAGGCCCTTTATTCCCTGGAAGCAGCTCTTAGGCAAGAGCTATAGAATAAAGTGTTTATATTCTGGGGATGATTATGATTTTGATCTATTGCTAAATAATGGGTTGAAAATCACTAGACTAGATTCT
Organism: Capricornis sumatraensis; assembly: GCF_032405125.1. Taxonomy (NCBI): domain Eukaryota; kingdom Metazoa; phylum Chordata; class Mammalia; order Artiodactyla; family Bovidae; genus Capricornis; species Capricornis sumatraensis. Next base: position 16,373,680 of record NC_091075.1, read on the forward strand.
ATAATTCTTTCATGTTCTGAATTTCTGACTTTATCATTTGAATAGATACTATGAATCAGGGTGCTTTTAAGCCATGATATTATGGCTTAAAAGAGAAAGGAAACTTGTAATTTTATTATATGAGGTAGCTATTAAAGATCCTCATGACCCGGAAGATCACGATGGTGTGATCACTGATCTAGAGCCAGACATCCTGGAATGTGAAGTCAAGTGGGCCTTAGAAAGCATCACTACAAACAGAGCTAGTGGAGGTGATGGAATTCCAGTTGAGCTATTTCAAATTCTGAAAGATAATGCTGTGAAAGTGCTGCACTCAATATGCCAGCAAATTTGGAAAACTCAGCAGTGGCCACAGGACTGGAAAAGGTCAGTTTTCATTCCCATCCCAAAGAAAGGCAATGCCAAAGAATGCTCAGACTACTGCACCATTGCACTCATCTCACACGCTAGTAAAGTAATGCTCAAAATTCACCAAGCCAGGCTTCAGCAATACATGAACCGTGAACTTCCTGATGTTCAAGCTGGTTTTAGAAAAGGCAGAGGAACCAGAGATCAAATTGCCAACATCCGCTGGATCATGGAAAAAGCAAGAGAGTTCCAGAAAAACATCTATTTCTGCTTTCTTGACTATGCCAAAGCCTTTCACTGTGTGGATCACAATGCTGCTGCTGCTGCTGCGTCGCTTCAGTCGTGTCCGACTCTGTGTGACCCCAGAGATGGCAGCCCATCAGGCTCCCCCCGTCCCTGGGATTCTCCAGGCAAGAACACTGGAGTGGGTTGCCATTTCCTTCTCCAATGCATGAGAGTGAAAAGTGAAAGTGAAGTCACTCAGTCATGTCCAACTCTTAGCGACTCCATGGACTGCAGCCTACCAGGCTCCTCCATCCATGGGATTTTCCAGGCAAGAGTACTGGAGTGGGGTGCCATTGCCTCTCCGGTGTGGATCACAATCAACTGTGGAAAATTCTGAAAGAGATGAGAATACCAGACCACCTGACCTGCCTCTTGAGAAATCTGTGTGCAGGCCAGGAAGCAACAGTTAGAACTAGACATGGAACAACAGACTGGTTCCAAGTAGGAAAAGGAGTACGTCAAGGCTGTATATTGTCACCCTGCTTATTTAACTTGTATGCAGAGTACATCATGAGAAATGCTGGACTGGAAGAAACACAAGCTGGAATCAAGATTGCTGGGAGAAATATCAATAACCTCAGACATGCAGAAAACACCACCCTTATGGCAGAAAGTGAAGAGGAGCTAAAAAGCCTCATGATGAAAGTGAAAGGAGAGTGAACAAGTTGGCTTAAAGCTCAACATTCAGAAAACTAAGATCATGGCATCTGGTCCCATCACTTCATGGCAAATAGATGCGGAAATAGCGGAAACAGTGCCAGACTTTATTTTTTTGGGCTCCAAAATCACTGCAGATGGTGACTGCAGCCATAAATTTAAAAGACGCTTACTCCTTGGAAGAAAAGTTATGAGCAACCTAGTAGTATATTCAAAAGCAGAGACATTACTTTGCCGACTAAGGTCCGTCTAGTCAAGGCTATGTTTTTCCAGTGGTCATGTATGGATGTGAGAGTTGGACTGTGCAGAAGGCTGAGCACCGAAGAATTGATGCTTTTGAACTGTGGTGTTGGAGAAGATTCTTGAGGGTCCCTTGGACTGCAAGGAGATCCAACCAGTCCATTCAGAAGGAAATCAGCCCTGGGATTTCTTTGGAAGGAATGATGCTAAAGCTAAAACTCCAGTACTTTGGCCACCTCGTGAAAAGAGTCGACTCATTGGAAAAGACTTTGATGCTGGGAGGGATTGGGGGAAGGAGGAGAAGGGGACGACAGAGGATGAGATGGTTGGATGGCATCACTGACTCGATGGACGTGAGTCTGAGTGAACTCTGGGAGTTGGTGATGGACAGGGAGTCCTGGCATGCTGCGATTCATGGGGTCGCAAAGAGTCGGACATGACTGAGCAACTGAACTGAACTGAACTGATTGTTCTCAAAAATTTTCAAGTGTCTATTATAAAAATCATAAATACATTAAACTTTAGGTATTGCCTTCCTATAGCACCTTCATGGTCATCTTTCATTTAATCCTGTTCAATAGACCAATGTCCTATTTTTATTAAAAGTAAAAATCTATCATATGCTTACTGTGCATCAGATCTAGTTCTGAATATTGCAATTAAAAGACAAAAGCGCTACCACAAATACCTTATAGCCTAGTCAATGAGACAGACAGGTAACCAGAACATTAAACTATCACGTGGCAATGCACTGGATGTTATGGAGCGCCAAGGAAAAGCATCTAACATAAACCTTGGAAGTTGGCAAATAATCAGAGTTTTTTTTCTTTTCTTCCAAAAGACTGTAATTCCTACTTGAAGACATTGCAAGCAATGGTGAAAAGGACATGGAAACATCTTGAAAGAGGAGAGGTAGACCTTCACTCACCCATCCCTCCCCCAAGGAGATGACACAGGAGATCAGAAATGGGTAGAATGAGGGTGAGCCGGCCATCATGGCGTTCTTGTCGTCGGCCGCCTATCTGACCCACCAGCAGAAGGTGCTGCGGCTTTATAAGCGGGCGCTGCGACACCTGGAATCACGGTGCGTCCACAGGTGGGAGATGGGGACCCAGGGTGCGGGGAGGTGACCCCGGGGCCTCCCACAGAGGCCGAGAGGCCCTTGGTACCGGACGGCTCAAGGACTTTGGGGACGGGGTAGGAACGCGGCCCCTCGCCCCCAAAGCCCGCCTCGAGACCTGGGTTCGAATGCAGAATTCATTGCCCACATATGGGAGACCTTGAAAACTTGTTTATCTGGCTCGGGCCTCGGTTTTCTAATCAGGAAAACGACGCGGTACCCACGCAGAGGGTTGCATAACAATTAAGAGAAAGAAAGTACCGCAGACGGACTTTGTTGTGCCTCCAGGGCTCACTCAATAATAGCTTCCTTCCTGACCGCGTTCCTCATATTGGCAGTAATAACAAGTGCGTTCTTTTCTTTAGTCCTCGCACCTCTGGGAGTTAGAGATGATTTAGCCTTATTTTATGGAGAAGGCGATGGCACCCCACTCCAGCACTCTTGCCTGGAAAATCCCATGGACGGAGGAGCCTGGTAGGCTGCAGTCCATGGGGTCGCTGAGAGTTGGACACGACTCAGTGACTTCACTTTCACTTTTTACTTTCATGCATTGGAGAAGGAAATGGCAACCCACTCCAGTGTTCTTGCCTGGAGAATCCCAGGGATGGGGGAGCCTGGTGGGCTGCCGTCTCTGGGGTCGCACAGAGTCGGACACGACTGAAGCGACTTAGCAGCAGCAGCTTAGCAGCAGAGAGACCTCAAAACTCAGCTCAATAATGACAACCTATCCCTGAGTGCTTCGGGTCTGGTGCTGTGTCAAGCAAGGATTTAATCAAGAGATAAGCAGAGGAGAGGATACCAGAACTCTCTGCTCAAAGATGTGAAAATTAGGACAATTTGAGGAAAGAGGAGGAAGAAGGCAGTCTGTGCTAAGGCAAGAGAGAAGCCAGCATAGTTTGGTACCTATAGAACATTTAGCGGATGGGATGTAGTCTGTGACAGGGAAGACAGTGAGAGATTAGTGTGGAGAAGTAAGCAAGGAGCAATTAACAAAGGGACTTAAGACTTCTAAGAAGGCTTTAGTGTTTATCCTGGAGATTCTGAGGAATTGTTTAAGGATTTTATTTTATTTATTTTTTGTTTAAGTATTTTAAATTGGGATGACTACATGAGAAGATGTGTCCTTTTTTAAAAAAAGAATAAAGATATTTGTTTTTTAGTTGTCCAGAAAGGAAATTTTAAACAAATGTGGAAACAAATGCAGCTTCATTGCTTTTCCTTATTCTAAGATGGGATCCCCCAACAGATCAGAAAAAAATATGTGTACATAAAATAAGTTAGAAGTAATTAATAAATGTGCTTTAGAAATAGTGATGTAGATCTAGAAATTGCTTTTTACATTTTTCTTTGGCTCTACAATAGTCTTTCTAAGAATAAACCCTAGTGGAAAATACTTTTTAAGAAGAAAACCATTATTTAACAAATGTGTTCAATACAGTTACTGAGAGCTGTGAGTGATTTAGAAATAACATAGAACGTGTCCTTTTGAAAGTTTATATTAATTGCAATGTAGAGATAAGATTAGAGATAAATTACAATGTAGGTAAAAATATCAGTTGAGAATTTTTTTAATAGTTCAGAAAATAAATTCTGAGTGTCAGAACTAAGACAGTGGAATTGTAGCTGGAGAAAAGCTGGATTTGAAATATAATAAATAGAAGAGAAGAAGAGAAATATCAATAACCTCAGATATGCAGATGACACCACTCTTATGGCAGAAAATGAAGAGGAACAAAAGAGCCTCTTGATGAAAGTGAAAGAGGACAGTGAAAAAGCTGGCTTAGAACTCAACATTCAAAAAATGAATATCATGGCAATCAGTCCCATCACTTCATGGCAAATTGATGGGGAAACAGTGGAAACAGTGACATACTTTATTTTCTTGGGCTCCAAAATAACTGCAGATGGTGACTGTAGCCATGAAATTAAAAGATGCTTACTCCTTGAAAGAAAAGTTATGACAAACCTAGACAGCATATTAAAAAGCAGAGGCATTACTTTGCTGACCAAAGCTAGTCAAAGCTATGGTTTTTCCAGTAGTCATGTATGGATGTGAGAGTTGGACCATAAGGAAGGCTGAGGGCCAGAAAATTGATGCTTTTGAACTGTAGTCTTGGAGAAGACTCTTGAGAGTACCTTGGACTGCAAGCAGATCAAAACAGACAACCCTAAAGGAAATCAGTTCTGAAAATTCATTGGAAGGACTGATGCTAAAGCTGAAGCTCCTGTATTTTGGTCATCTGATGTGAACAACCAACTCACTGGAAAAGTCCCTGATGCTGGAAAAGATTGAGGGCAGAAGGAGAACAGGGCATCAGAAGATGAGATGGCTGGATGGCATCACCGATGCAATGAATATGAACTTGGGCAAACTCCGAGAGATGGTGAGGGACAGGGAGGCCTGGTGTGCTGCAGTCCATGGGGTTGCAAAGAGTTGGACAGGCCTGAGCGACCAAACAAGAGCAACAGCAACAACAAAAATTATATGCATTTAGTTTCATGTATATTAACTTAAAGGTAAGTTGATCATATAAATTATTTTTCAACTGGGACACTTTTGTGAATGAAGGGGGGATTACTATTAATATAAGTTATGTGAAAGTTATATTAAATGGATATACAGTTACCTAGTTTAAGGTGGGACAGTTAAATGTAGAGTCAGATATATGGAAAGCAGCCTTGTATAGGATAGAGCCTGTTTTAGAGTTAGATAGATGTGTACTTCAAATCCCATTGAATAGAAGAGGGATTTTAGTCTTGTTTCTGTTTTTTGAGTTTGTGAATTTTGAGGATATAATCTAGTTTCTATTAGCCTTAAATTATTTCTCTATAGTATAGGGACTATACTACCAATCTCATAGGGTTTCTGAAAGTGTCAAATGAAAAAAAATTAAGTGAGTACTAGTTATTATAAGGTAACAAGACATACGAAGACTAGAAACTCTTGATTAGCCCGCATATTTACACAGGTTTGAAAGAAGCAGAGTTCTTGTCCCCAAAGGAAATGGTGTAGGCAGTCTCAGGTATGCTTATCTTGTTCATGTTCTAAATCCTATAGAACCCTTGAAAGCCAGTGTTTGTTTTGTATTCTTGTTGAAAATATTATTGGATATATTGATATAACAATGAGGATTACTCAAAATAGACTATCCTGCTGTTTAACTTTCAGGTCAAAATTTTAATCATGGAAATGCTAGCAGATTCAAGGAATGATGCAAAATGTACTTCTTCATATGAATAAAGAAGAATTGATTGTGGATGAAATTCTTCTGCTATAAAATTTGCTTCTAAAACTTAATTTCATGTTTCCCCCAAATTGTATGCAACTGAAACTTCTCTGAAGTAAAACTTGGCACAGAGAAGTGAAAACTTGATTGCTGTTTAACCACTTCATGGGATATTTTTCCATCTTTGCTGTGTCATCTTTTAATTTTACTGACATATAAAATTAGACAATTTTAGTAATAATAGTGCCTTTCAGTGAATAAGGCTTTCTTCTTGTTTTTATCACATCGTATAATTAAGAACCATTAACTACTGTTAGGGGATTTGGTTAAGTCATCTTTAAGTTTATAAAAACAAAATGAATGGCCTTCCATAATCTTAAAACAGAGTCATGGACTTTGGCAGGCAGTAAGAAGCTACTGTCGACAGTTCTTCTTGGGTATTAACTGCATTGTGTGATCTTCATCACAGATGTTTTTAAGACCTTATCAGAGTTTTTATGTAAACTTTCTAAAAGGTTTTGGGTTTAGAAAGCAACATTAGCTAGTTATAACAAGAAATACTCACTTTCTAGGGACATGCTATATATTTTAGTAGTTATGATTTGTATATTTAAGAATGAATGCATTGTTAAATAAGCAGAAATTGAAACCTAAATACAACCTTTAATGACAGTATTTAGAACTATGCTTAGCTTTAATTTTATTTTTTTAGGAAGGGGATGAGAGGGGGCTTTGTCATTTCAGAAGACATGACAGACGTTTTTCCTGCAATTATGGAAAATATTTTCTAAAAATCTATTCTGCCTGTATGGTATAACTTTCCTAGAATCAGTATTTCCTTAATTTTCTTAAAGCCGAGAATTTCTTTCTCATTGTACCCCAGAGTTATAATAATATGCTTAATTTTAGGTTGTTGAAGATAGTAATTACACAGATAATGTTTTTTGTTTCAGCATGACTCAGTGGGAAGAATAACTGGTCAAATGTTGAAATGAGCCCAGAGAATATCTATGATGTCAGACCACTGGGCAAAATGTTGAGGATGCGCAATCATTTCTGTCTCCTCTATGGGTCTTTAAAAATATAACACAGTTCAGGTTACTTCATAGGTCATGGGCAAGTCTGATCTTGGTGGCAAACAAATGTACAGAAGAGACACATGCTCTCAGCAGGAGGGAGAAGTCATATGCCCAATCAAGGGAGAAATAAAATTATTTATCACTTAAAAGCATGAGGGTTATAACCTGGCATGTGAATCCTACACAGCTCAAGGAATTAGAAATTTGTGGCAATTTTCTTCAAGGAGCAAATTCTTTACATAGGCATTTTTATTCAAAGTAAGACGATATCTTATAAAATGATTCCTTTCAAAGTATCTGCTAGGGGAAAAAAGCTTTTTAAACATAAAAATTTTGAATCCGGAAAAATGTCATCTTCGTTCCAATAGATGGTTGATGGTGTAACAGGCCTCTTATGAGTAACACATTCCAAATGAAACTCACATACTCCCCATCCTCCGAGACTTGTGTCCTTCCTAACCAGAACTGGCTTTTCTGTCAAACCTCCATATCCAATAAGGATCCAGTGAGCCCTATCAATTCTGCCTCTATGTATTGTTTCAGGCTCTCTCTGCTTTAAACTTGCTGCTTTTGCCATTGCTGAAACTTTTCTTAAAAAATCTTTCTCCCCTAGATATTTAAAAAGTCTGCTGATATTCTTCCTGCAGTTTAACCTCTTCCATTGCATCCTCCATACCCTGGACAAAATTATTTTTCCAAAATACTAATTGAGTATGTGACTCTTTTTTCCTTAAGACCCTTTGTTGATATTCTGTTGCCCCTAGGGTAATTTAAAAACCTTAGCAAGGTATATGAGATTCTCCATAAACTGGTTCCTGCCCATGCTATTTGATAGTTTCACCTGGGCCCTGCTGCTGCTAAGTCGCTTCAGTCGTGTCCGACTCTGTGTGACCCCATAGATGGCAGCCCACCAGCCTTCTCCGTGGGCCCTAGCAATATGTATCTATCTGTGTTGTACTAATTGCAGTTTCACTAATTCCCTGTGTTGTTTGGTGCCTCCATGCTGGCCTATGAGATCTGTTCTGCATGGAATGCCTTCTCTTTTTTCCACATCCTTCCTCTTTTGCTAGCCCATGTTGTTTATCTGGCAAAATGATATCCATTCTTTTAAATTCATTCTTTGAAATTCAGACTTCTTTGGGAAGTTTCCCCTTAATTTCTCCTCCCCTGTTTGTTATCATATTATCAGCTCCTACCACATTGCCTTGCACATGACAATGCTCAATAATTGTTGGGTAATAATGATGGTGATGTCATAGGATGCATACCATTACATGGCATGTAATCCTCTCACCTCAGTTTGGTTGTTTGATTTGTTTGTTGTTGAGGGGTATAAAGGTGGTTTTATCCCCACTTGTTGCAATTTTATCAACATTAAAAAATTCCTTTTGGTTATGCTCAAAGAAAGATCTATGTAAATTGCATTTAATTGAGCTTGATGTTAAATCCTGAAGTAATCCTATGGTTTGGACATTGAGAAACTCTGACCCTTGAAGGTCTTTTTTTGATTAAGATGTTGGAATTTACAGAGATGCAGCAGGACTGAACATGGTATTTTAGGATATTATTTTATAAAGTTCTTAAAACATGCTCTGTTATTTAGAAATAGTATATTTTTATAGATTAATTATAATGTATATGTTTATCAGCATATGTAATTCATGGAAAATAATTGCTTTGAGGATGACTATTATCCTTGAACTGGAAAGATAAATTGTTGCCCAGTCTCTGAGTTATGTCTGACTCTGCAACCCCATGGACAGTAGCCAACCAGGCTTCTCCGTCCATCATATTTCCCAGGAAAGAATGTTGGAGTGGCTTGACATTTCCTTCTCCAGGGGATCATCCCAACCCAGGGATCAAACCCACATTTCCTGCATTGGCAGGCAGATTCCTTATGAATACTTAAAATATTCTGGGGCTTTCTAAATGTAATGTGGTCAATGTTCTTCGCTTTTGAGGAAACTTGCTTTAAGTAAATTATGTTTCTTGAATTATGATTGGTTTATACTATATTCCTTCTTTTTCATCTAAATTACTTTATGTTAAATTTATTTCAGTTCAGTTCAGTTCAGTTCAGTCGCTCAGTTGTGTCTGACTCTTTGCGACCCCATGAATCGCAGCACGCCAGGACTCCCTGTCCATCACCGACTCCTGGAGTTCACTCAGACTCATGTCCATCGAGTCAGTGATGCCATCCAGCCATCTCATCCTCTGTTGTCCCCTTCTCTTCCTGCCCTCAATCCCTCCCAGCATCAGAGTCTTTTCCAATGAGTCAACTCTTAGCATGAGGTGGCCAAAGTACTGGAGTTTCAGCTTTAGCATCATTCCTTCCAAAGAAATCCCAGGGCTGATCCCCTTCAGAATGGACTGGTTGGATCTCCTTGAAGTCCAAGGGACTCTCAAGAGTCTTCTCCAACACCACAGTTCAAAAGCATCAATTCTTCGGTGCTCAGCCTTCTTCACAGTCCAACTCTCACATCCATACATGACCACAGGAGAAACCATAGCCTTGACTAGACGGACCTTAGTCGGCAAAGTAATGTCTCTGCTTTTGAATATGCTATCTAGGTTGGTCATAACTTTTCTTCCAAGAGTAAGCGTCTTTTAATTTCATGGCTGCAATCACCACCTGCAGTGATTTTGGAGCCCCTCAACATAAAGTCTGACACTGTTTCCCCATCTATTTCCCATGAAGTGATGGGACCGGATGCCATCATCTTCATTTTCTAAATGTTGAGCTTTAGGCCAACTTTTTTACTCTCCACTTTCACTTTCATCAAGAGGCTTTTTAGTTCCTCTTCACTTTCTGCCATAAGGGTGGTGTCATCTGCATGTCTGAGATTATTGATATTTCTCCTGGCAATCTTGATTCCAGCTTGTGTTTCTTCCAGCCCAGTGTTTCTCATGATTTATAATGGTATAAATTATTTATAATGCTTATAATGTTTATGTATTATTTATAAAGCATAAACCTAAATATGCAACATTTAGTTATACGATTTAATAGTCGGGTACTTGAATATGTTTAGAACAGTGGGACATTTAGACCTGTATAGGCATGATAAATTTTATTATGGAGAGGTCTTTGAGAAATTGTCTTTTTGGTGAGTGGGTTCTAGTATGATTTTCTGATCATATTATAGTGAGGCACTGTGCTATACAAATAAAATCTTAGGAGTTTCTTTCTCCAGGATGTGTTAGATTTCAGGTAGTCTTTCTGGGAGGCTGTGTGTAAATTAACTCATCTCTCTCTCCATATATAAATATATACAAAATAAGTTACAATGAAATAAATAAGGGCCACTAGTGACATATGCCCCTTCCATGCTTAAGTTTTGAGAGTCATTGCTTCATTCTCATCTCTCTTCTCTGTCAAAAAATCAGCGAGCACCATTTCAGGGCTGCTTATTCAGACTTAACTTCCAAAATAAAGAGGACACTGAGCAGATCAGCAGCTCGTCAATGTGATGAGCCTAAAAGTGAGCAGGAAATAAACTTTCACTATTTAGTCCGCGAGACTTGAGATCACTGTTACTGCAGCACGATTTAGCCTATACTGGCTAAAACAGATGAAAATTTTAATAATGAAATAAAAATAGATGTATATACAAGTACATGCAAATTCTTCTTTTCTCAGACTTAAAAGTACAACTCAATGTCTGAATATAAAACATAAACTTTTCTAATGCACTGCTTTTGATCCCCTGCCTTGCCTGCGCTTGGCGCTTGGCGTCCTGCTGCAGCGCCAGTCTGCACATGTGCAAAACCGCTGTCTTCCGACCCCGTGGAAGCGGCTTTTTTTTTTTTTAATTGGAGGTTAATTACAATATTGTATTGGTTTTGCCATACATCAACATGAATCCGCCACAGGTATACACGTGTTCCCCATCCTGAACCCCACTCCCTTCTCCCTCCCTGTACCATCCCTCTGGGTCGTCCCAGTGCACCAGCCCCCAGCATCCAGTATCATGCATCGAACCTGGACTGGCGATTCTTTTCATATATGATATTATACATGTTTCAATGCCATTCTCCCAAATCATCCCACCCTTTCCCTCTCCCACAGAGTCCAAAAAACTGTTCTATACATCTGTGTCTCTTTTGCTGAAGTGGCCTTTTTAAACCCAGAGCAACTGGGCTGCTCCAGCCACTTACGGTTTGAGGGCTTAACGAATCAGGCCTTAGCCTTTAAAGACAAGGTTGAAATTCCTTCTGAGACGTCGGGGATCCTGCAGCCTCTGCTGCTTGGTGTCAGGCATATCTTGTGCCTTGTGTCTAATTGTTCATCTCTTCCTAGGGATCGTTGCAAGTTCAGTTAAAAAAACCATACATACATACGTATGTGTACATACGTATATACATACATGTGTGCTCGCTTAGTTGCTGCAATTGTGTCCAACTCTATGCTACCCTGTGGACTGTAGCCGCCAGGCTCCTCAGTCCATGGGATTCTCCAGGTAAGAATACTGGAGTGAGTTGCTATGCCCACCTCCAGGGGATCTTGCCGACCCAGGGATCTAACCCACGTCTCTTATGTCCCCTGCATTGGCAGGTGGGTTTTGTACCACCAGTGGCACTTGGGAAGTCCATGTACATATGTACATACATACATATTATATATAATTTTTAAAGTTAATTTAAAGCACAATTGTTTCAAAAAAAAGATTGTACAACACAGTAGAATCTCTGTTGTGTTTCAGTATACCCTGAAAATGCAGTTGGTTTCAAGCTGAAGTAAAACTAATTGTGTGGGGAGGTTAACAACACTTTGAAAAACATTATGTGTCTGTGTGCTTAGTGTATCAGACTCTTTGTGACCCTATGAACTGTAGCCTTCCAGGATCCTTTGTCCATGGAATTTTCCAGGCAAAAGTACTGGAGTAGGTTGCCATTTTCTACTCCAGGGGATCATCCCCACCCAGGGATGGAACCTGCATATTCTTTACCACTGAACCATGGGTGAATTTAATCTTGAAAGACATTACTGAAAGGAAATTGGAATTTGTATTTTATATTTTGGAATTCAGTGTAACCACAGGAAGTAAAGCATAATTTATCAGTTGAAGATAGGTGCTGTAATGAATAGGGAAGGTGACTGTTAAAGGAAGTTTGTATCAGTAGTTTTTTATTAGAAACTAGATATGTATTTGTGGCCTGGAGAATTCCATGGACTATACAGTCCATGGTGTTGCAAAGAGTTGGACACGATTGAGTGACTTTCATTTTCACTTTTCATGTATTTGTGGAGAGAATCAAAACACACAGTTAAGGAAAGATATTTCAAAGAATGTATTATTTGTTGTGTAACCCCTTGAAAATAGAAAGTTGTAAGAATGAAGATGCAATTATGATGAGTATGATAGAAGCCTTGAAGAGAGACTGATAATCATTTTGTAAGCAGTATGGCCTGCTTCATAAACTTAGAACATATTCTAATCACTTAAGTACCTATCTGCCTTCTTAGTATACCACCTCCTTAATTGCCCAAGAAGCCCCGTAAATTCTTAAGGCTAAAGGGCAAGCTAGTCTTACTTCTCAAACAAGGCATACAGGGCACAGGAAAATTTGTTCAGCTCCCTTGTCCAAATGGTTTCACTGTTAGACTTGTCTGCACTTTTTGGCTGGATGCCTACTCATTCTGCAGGAGAGAGACCCTATGCATATGCTTAGTTACCAGTCACTCCAGCCTAGGCACTGGTTTGAAAGGCTTCGATGACACGTATGTACATGTGAAGTCACTTTAGTCATGTCTGACTCTTTGCGACCCTATGGACCATAGCCCACCAGGCTCCTCTGTCCATGGATTCTCCAGGCAAGAACACTGGAGTGGGCTGAGGTGCTCTTATCCAGGGGTCTTTCCATTGCAGGGATCTAACCCACATCTTCTAAGTCTCCTGCATTGGTAGGCGTGTTCTTTACCACTAATGCCACCTATTGCATCCAATATCCTACTCCCAGCAATGCCTCCAGTCCTTGTTCAACCCTGAGCCAATGGCCTAGACTTTCCCTTCACTTCTGGATTCATAGCTCTTTACTGCTGTAAGAGCCTGGTTGGAGCCCCCATGGTCCTGGACTTTATATGAAGTTGCTCTACCCTCTCCCAAGTAACAGCTTTACTTACAAAGGAACGGAGCATCTTTCACAGATACAGTCAAAAAGCACAAGCTACTTTTCATATCAGCCTCCCAGGACCTCAGTGCCCCCTAGCTGGGATTCATCTACCAAGAAGGCAACTGTATTTTGCATCTTTCTATTGGTTGAGAAGAAAACATTAGGTTCTTGTGGCCCCTGAAGTGTTGCCTATGACCTGACAGTATCTCAGAATGCTCTTGGCTTGCTGAAAGGGTGTGGGCTGAAATGCTTGGGCCCCACGCACACTGCCCTCTCCATATGTGGTTTGGCCAAAAGAGGTGAATCCTTTCCTCAAATACTCTCCTCTGTGGTCTGCCATTATTTTCTGGCCATCTGCACTGATGATACATTTCCGTGAATTTTTAGAGCTTTCCCTCTGTGTTTGTTCTTGGAGATTTTTAATCCACTGTGGAAAAATAGCCTGGGTTATTATTCTTTAGGGAATGTTGTATGGTGATGAGTTGTACGCAGAACTGGTAAAGTTGACATATCCCAGGGCTTTGCTGGTAGGGATCCTGTCTTACTACTTGTTGTGTAAATGTGGTTCAGAACAGGGATTTCTGGAACATCTCGTGTGAGACATGAGATGTGTCTTCTGCCACAGTGGCCAGAGTCTTAAAAAAGTGAGAGACCGTGACCATTCCATGGAACTTGAACTTGGACTTTCTATTGTCTTTCCAAAGGATACTGCCATTTTAAATTCTGTTATCTATTTTTTTGTGTGTGTGTGTGGCTCTTGTGAAGAGTACCTCTTTATCTTTGAGGACTCTCCTACCGGCTTCTCAGTCTGAGGACCAATATCCACAGTTGAGATTATATTCCAATCTTTCTTATTTCTTGAAATTTAAAAATTTGACAGGTAAGTATCTGAGGAAATGCTTCCAAAGGGACTCTTTGGTGTGTATGAATGCTGAGTTGTTTTTTAAATGGATGTTTCCTTTTAAAGCTTGCCTGTTTTCTACTGGATTTCCTACTTTCCACAGGTTGAGTTCTTTGATTTTTTTCTCCATTGGGTTTTTAGTGTCTCTAGTATTAAAATTTTTAGTGGATTTTAGCTATGATTTTAGCTTGATATGCTACTGTTTTTTTTTTTTTAAGATTTTTTGATGTGAACCATTTTTTAAAGTCTCTATTGAATTTCTTACTATATTGTGTCTATTTTATGTTTTGTTTTGTTTTTTGTTTTTGGCCCTGAAGTATGTGGGATTTCAGCTGCCCCATCAGGGATTGAGCCTACATCCCCTTCATTGGAAGGTGATGGCTTAACATTGGACCACCAGGGAAATTCACTACAGTTTTTTCTTAATTACTGATTCATAGTTCTGTTGTATCATTTCCCAATTTTCTGGTCTCATGCATGTTTCCTCTTCAACTTAATAATGTTCGCAAGTACAACAAACTTTAAGACATTACTTATTGTGACCTTCAGAGTTGTAGCACCGATTTCTGGAGTCTATTTTGGGGACATAATTTATTACTTCCCCGCCTTTCATTCATTTGTTGCTGGCCAAGCATTCAGGACTGTTAGGCCCATTCTGGAGCCTATTCAAATTTTTCCAGGCAGATGGTTATGGTCTTGAGGTCCTTGACCCCTTTAAAAGCAAGGATTTTGCAGAGACTTACACATTTCAAGACATAACTAGTCACCTATGCCAAATAGTGACTATTCAACATAAACCATCTAAAATAAAATCCCATGATATAAATTTAATGATTTTTACACAATTCAGAACATGAATAACGATAAGCTAGTTTAAATAACATTTTGTTGTAGTTGTTTAGTCACTAAGTAATGTCTGACTCTTTTGTGACCCCATGTACTGCCTGCCAGGTTCCTCTGTCCATGAGACTTCCCAGGCAAGAATATTGGAGTGGTTTGCCATTTCCTTCTCCAGGGGATTTTCCTGACCCAGGGATCAAACCTGTGTCTCCTGCATTGGCAGGTAGATTCCTTACCACTGAATCACCAGTTAATAAAGCTCTATATTTCATTAAAAATAGCAAGGATTCAGAAGACTTAAGTAGAGAATTTATATGTATATATATAATTAATGTTATTATATATTAATATATATAATATATATAATTTTCTGTAAAATTATATATAAATTTATAAATAAAAGAGATAAATTTAATATATAAAATATATAAATAAAAATATATATGTATGTAAATATATATATGTATTTATATAACTATATGTATAAATAGGTTCACAGGGAATTGCCAACGTTTTCTTGCACTCTAACTTTATCATGTCATTTGGCCAGGTCAAAACGTTAGTAATCTGTGGTTTTCCATCCCTTGAAATATTGTAGAGGAGCCCTTTGGCCTACAGTTTCCAGAGTATCCTGGACTTGTTTCTAAATTTTGACAATATCTTGTGATGACACTTTGACCTTGAGGTCTCTGGGCCCTCTAGGAACTGATTAGAATCCACTAGCCATCTGGAGTTTAAACATTTTCTCCACAAAAAATAACTTTTTTTCAAGGTATCGTCCAGTAGGAAGGAACCCCCTAAAATTATGTCCTTTGGTATGGTGATTGTCATTCAAAAATTTTGGACTGCTCTTTCCCGCTAATACATCTGAAAATGGAATCAATTATCTAGTTTCATTACTCTTCTCTAAAAATTTGATCCATTAAAAAATTGCTTATAAAAATCAATATATTCCTATATTCCTCACACTGATATATCCAAATTATAGTTATTATGCTTGTGGAGTTGTACAATCTTTCTAATTACTTTGATTATTCTTGTGCTCAGCACAAATATATTTTCAGTGATAATAGAATCAGCCAAGAAGATTTTATTATCACTAAACCAATTCCGTCCCAATCTAGTGGCCCTTAGTTTAAGAAGTAAGAAATGAAGTTAGAGTAAATGACTATTGATTGATATTGGTCTCTAGTTTCTAGGATTCAAAGTAGAAGAAGAGGCTGAAAAAAAAATCGTTACACACTAACACATTTATCCCAAATGGATTTATAAATTAGTGTCTAAATATTTATGGGAAAATAGTAGATAGTAAATGGTTGGGTTGTGTGAGTATTGGGCATCAAGTTATGTTCCCTCTCTTTCTATTTCAATTCAGCTTAAAAATCTTTTCACTTAAAAAAGTGATTGCCTGGAGACCTTTGAAGCCAGGGAGGATGATGAAGGGGCAAGAGGTTTATTCCCAGGGTCACACTTCATTTGCATAAGCTAGTAACCATAGGCCACTGTGGAATGTCTGTAAATAGATTTCATTACAGAAGTTCAGCTTAAAGGGACTCAAATAAATCCTCAAGCAAACATTTTATATTGCTTCAGGTTTTGCCGTAATAAAAATATTTTAGTAACACAACATTCTATGAAGGCAGGAAATGAAACAGGAGGGTGTCCATATCTTTTGTTGGTGCACTGTTATGAAATGTTTTAAGAAGGCAAACATAATATTCTTATTATTTTAACAAAATAGTCCTACAAAACAGGATTATGTCATTCTACATGGCTGTCACAAGGTATTAAGACTAACACAAATCTCTCTCTCTCCCCCCCCTCCCCCAGCCACCACCACCTTCGTCTCTCCTCTCCTTCCATCTTGGGATCTTGGCTTTGCCCTTTCTGAACTCTTACTCTTTCATCCTGCCAGTCTTTCAGGTTCATTGCTATGGGATCTGTCCAACAACAGCATGCCTGGAAATACTGAATATTGCATTCTGCTCTCCAAAGGAATGTTGGTCAGAAAACATGATTTAAACCCAAATATCAGATTTAAACATTGGCTTCTCTGAAAAAGGAATGAAGGTGAAATACACTACTTTAATTCTGACACAGCAAAAAGGGAACGTTCCATTAACAAATCATAATTTTTAAGTTTGAACTTGAGTGAAAACAGTCAAAGACATCAATATGCCCAGTTTCTCAGACTGTAATATATGTACATATATTAGATCACATATGCTTGTTACCTTAAAGTATGGGTAACATACTTTAAGTAGAAGTATGTTTTTCAAGTAGAAATATGCTGCTGTAAATGTGATTTTAATGAGATTCATTTTTAATTCATTTATACTTCCATGATTTTGCATGCTGACTTTAAGAAACTATGATAGTATATTTCAAAGTTGTGGGCCATATTCTGTATTATACCAAGACTAATAGTTTGTTCATTTATATATTCATTTATCCTTTCATTGACCACTTACTAAGCAGTCACTGGATGTTGGGCACTGTGCTGGGTGCTGAGCTGGCACAATGCTTGGGTTCAGGTCTCAGAACTGAAAGCAAGAATGTGAGAGGTGCCCTGGAGTGATTATGCACTTTGGAACTGGGTTGACTAGGCTCAAGAACTGCTTAAGCTAGTTAGCTGAGCTGTTCAGAATAAGACACTTCACCTCTGTGGGTCTTAGTTTTATTACTTGGAAAAGAGGTCAGCAAACCTATCCTGCAGAAGGCATGGAGTTTTATGCAAAACTTTAGGTAAAATGGTTGGTACTGTGTATGTCATATAGATTCTGGAAACACCATAGTTAATCTTATTATTTTGGTAGTATTTAAGTAATTCAAGTAAGCAACTTGAAGTCTCAGTGAATGGATGGCATTTTTAATGGCTCAAATTGAGTAGAACAGGTCTTAATAAAGTAGTTTTATTTGCGTGTGTGTGAGCACTGTGCCATCAAAGTAAGTTTTAATGGACTTAGCCATGTTACCAGAATATAAGGACTAGAGCATCTGAAAACCCTGAGGTGTAATCTGGAACTGGTATTCAGGAAGAACATCCTTAAAAGCAGTAAGACAGATTTTAGTCTAGGAACTATCAGACCAGGCTCTAAACATAAAATGCCATAGCATCTCTTGCATTGTACATGCTCCAAATTTTTATTTCTATTTAAAATATCCCCACGTCCTCTCTCTACGTATTTGATTATGAGAAGATACAAGTTGTAACGTAGTCCTATAACAACAAAAGGAAGGGTAAAACGCAGAGCACATCGATGCTTCGCTTCTCCATGGAAATGCTAGTCCTTTATAGTAATTTAATCAGATAATTTCAGTTTATGTTCCTTTGTGTTTCGTCGTGTTTACTTTTCTAATAGCTACAATTATTCTCAGAACTGACGTTACATTTCTCCCCTAGAATAGATGTGCTTAAATTGAAAAAAATCCAATTGAATAAGAGAATGTAACGAGAAAATGTAATCCATTGTTATTAAAAAAGGTAGCTTACCTTTATCTGGGTGTTAAATAGTACAAATCCACGAGAGCCAGTGAATGTTTTGAAGTCAAAACGAAGGGCATTACCAAGGCTGAAGTGGATTTGTCACAGAATTATATGTATTACCTCTGAAATAGGTTATTATATCTAGGAGGGGCAGGGGGGAATATGAAGGAATAAGAGAAAGACCATTTTTATTTTCTTCATATAATTTCACCTGGGTGAAATAGTTCTGATTTAGATTTTTATGTAGAATTTATTTAAGGTCAAGAAAATCCAAAACAGTTTAAAAGAGCTTTACACCTAGTTTATTAAATATGATATGTTTTCTAGAAGAAAGCTTCAGATGAAGATGTCTTTGACTATTAAGAGCTCTTATAATAGCAATGTGAAGAATACCAGCAAAGACACCCGTTACTGTGGAGGATGGCATCTGTTTTGACTGGGAACCCAGACACTTAGCCCACAGGATTCACGTTCAGTTTAGTGCTGTTGGGTGTCTTTAAAGTATTTATGAGCCGTGCCTTTCTTGTTAAAAGATGTGACCACTTATACGTAATTTAAAAGTTTTTCACAGTGGTAGCAACAAATCAACATTATTTTAAGCATAAATTTGTAAATAAAGCTTTAAAATGTACTGTTTCGTATGTAGCTGTAGTGCTCTTGAATTTATTTACGATGAGAATAACAAAAAAGCAGTGAGAAGCAGGACTTCACTGGATAATAGCACTTTAATATGATAGTAACCATAGCGTGGTTTGGGATAAAGTTACCTGATTAGTTGAAACAATTTCATCATAATGTGATTTCACCTATGTATTAGACCCTACAACTCAGATTTTATGGACTGACTTACAGTGTTGTGCCAGTGTTTAAATTACATGCTTTACAGAATCAAATTCAGATGTGTTTCTGCGTGTCATGGAAAGTGGTAACCATACCTGCAATGTGGCTTTAGGTAAATAGTGTTTCAAAAAGAACTGTATATGCCTTCATAAGAGGTGACCCAGAGGAAGCTTGATTCAGCTTAGTAGTTGTTTTCCTTAATACTTGCTCATTCTATATCCTACTATCATTTCTTGTTTTATACGCATAAGAAAAACATTTTGTTTACCTTTCTGCTCACTCTTCTGTGTGTCTCTTTCCTGGCAGTCCCAGGACAAAAACAGGACACACTCATGATCCCATGTTGCTTTGACTATAAGGAAGTTCTAGTATTTTTTAATCTTTCAGGCTCTGGAACACAGTGTATGTAATGGCACTGCTGCCATAGAATTTGAGCAGTTAAGACTGAGTAACGTGGCTCCTGCAGAAATTTTCTGTCATGCTTCCCCGAGACAGAAGTTAGGGTCAGCAGAGTAGGCATAGAGTGCTCAGGAACTTTGGAATTGACGTGTTATGGGGTCCCTGAACCAAGGAAGGAGATGGCTGAACCAGAGAAAGATAATAATAGGCGCTGTTAGTTTTCACCCTAAATAGGAATCCAGCACTATACTTCACATGCAATATGCTAACAGTAACAGTGGAAGGCAGATGTTATCTTCATAATTTCATATTTGAAGAAACTAGACTTCATGGCATTCTAGTGACTTGCCCTATTCTACACAAATAGTGGTAGAGCTAAGATTCAAACGCAGGTTGGACTCTGTGGTACAAGCAGAGGTGGAAAAATGTACAGGTAGAATGAGAACGTGCAGAAGAGTGAGTAGAAGAGATACTGTGATGTGAATGACAAATCCAGATGATAAATGAATTAACTGTGCAGGCTGACAGTGCTAGGGTAGTCTCAAAAGCTAATGGCGGAAAATCAGGTGTCTCAAATTTACTGGTACTCCAGGATCTGCTGGTGCACTCGTATGGTAGAGTGCAGATGGGCCCTAGTACCACCCTGAAAGCCCTGCTCACGGGACTTTAGGGGGCATTGCCTGCATGAGAATAGGTTGGATGAATCTGAGGATTATTTTGTCTTACAGGAATATTCAGATATAGATGACTCACAAAGTAACATATGACTGCAATCTCATTAGACAAGTTTAAAACAAAAAACTAACATAGAATAAAAGTGAGTTTTTGTTATTTCCTCCCTCACAGAGGGGTAATTATTTTTAACAATATTATGTGAGATATATAATATAATTAATTTTTGAGCATATGTCATGCATAGTTATTACTCTTTTGTTAATATTATAAGGGTCTTATTCTAAACAGTGTTTTCAGCTTGATTTTTCATTTGGCAGTCTATCATTGAGATATTGACGAGACTTTATCTATCATATTCTTTTTAAGTGCTAAGTATGTACCAAGTGGGTACTAGGATTTATCTGAACTAATGCCTTATAGCTAGATGCTTAGAGTGTTTTCACATTTTCACCACTGTAATTAATAAAAATATTATTATTACAGAAATTTGCACATGTGGAAATATATCTGAAGAATATGTATTTAGAAGGAATGGTTGGGTTAAAATGTGTTTGCACTTTAAATTTTATTGTTGTTTAGTCGCTAAGTCGTGTTCTACTTCTTTGTGGCCCCATGGACTGTAACCTGCCAGGCTCCTCTATCCATGGGATTTCCCAGGCAAGACTGGAGTGGGTTGCTATTTCCTTTTGCAGGGGATCTTCTCAACCCAAGGATCGAACCTGCATTGGCAGATGGGTTCTTTATCACTAAACCACCAAGGGAAACCTTAAAAATTTAATTCAGTTCAGTTTAGTTCAGTCACTCAGTTGTGTCCGACTCTATGCCACCCCATGAATCGCAGCACGCCAGGCCTCCCTCTCCATCACCAACTCCCGGAGTTCACTCAGACTCACGTCCATCGAGTCAGTGATGCCATTATCAAGTCAGTGATGCCATCCAGCCATCTCATCCTCTGTCGTCCCCTTCTCCTCCTGCCCCCAGTCTCTCCCAGCATCAGAGTCTTTTCCAATGAGTCAACTCTTAGCATGAGGTGGCCAAAGTACTGGAGCTTCAGCTTTAGCATCATTCCCTCCAAAGAAATCCCAGGGCTGATCTCCTTCAGAATGGACTAGTTGGATCTCCTTGCAGTCCAAGGGACTCTCAAGAGTCTTCTCCAACACCACAGTTTAAAAGCATGAATTCTTCGGCGCTCAGCTTTCTTCACAGTCCAACTCTCAAATCCATACATGACCACTGGAAAAACCATAGCCTTGACTAGATGGACCTTTGTTAGCAATGTCTCTGCTTTTGAATATACTACTAGGTTGCTCATAACTTTTCTTCCAAGGAGTAAGCATCTTTTAATTTCATGGCTGCAATGATTTTGGAGCCCCCCCCCAAAATAAAGTCTGACACAGTTTCCACTGTTTCCCCATCTATTTCCCATGAAGTGATGGGACCAGATGCCATGATCTTCGTTTTCTGAATGTTGAGCTTTAAGCCAACTTTTTCACTCTCCACTTTCACTTTCATCAAGAGGCTTTTTAGTTCCTCTTCACTTTCTGCCATAAGGGTGGTGTCATCTGCATATCTGAGGGTATTGATATTACTCCCAACAATCTTGATTCCAGCTTGTGCTTCTTCCAGCCCAGTGTATCTAATGACGTACTCTGCATGTAAGTTAAATAATCAGGGTAACAATATACAGCCTTGATGTACTCCTTTTCCTATTTGGGACCAGTCAGTTGTTCCATGTCCAGTTCTAACTGTTGCTTCCTGACCTGCATACAGATTTCTCAAGAGTCAGGTCAGGTGGTCTGGTATTCCCATCTCTTTCAGAATTTTCCACAGTTTATTGTGACCCACACAGTAAAAGGCTTTGGCATAGTCAATAAAGCAGAAATAGTTTTTTTTCCTGGAACTCTCTTGCTTTTTTGGTGATGCAGTGGATGTTGGCAATTTGATCTCTCATTCCTCTGCCTTTTCTAAAACCAGCTTGAACATCTGGAAGTTCATGGTTCGCGTATTGCTGAAGCCTGGCTTGGAGAATTTTGAGCATTACTTTACTAGCATGTGAGATGAGTGCAATTGTGCGGTAGTTTGAACATTCTTTGACATTGGCTTTCTTTGGGATTGGAATGAACACTGAACTTTTCCAGTCCTGTGGCCACTGCTGAGTTTTCCAAATGTGCTGGCATATTGAGTGCAGCACTTTCACAGCATCATCTTTCAGGATTTGAAACAACTCAACTGGAATTCCATCACCTCCACTAGCTCTGTTTGTAGTGATGCGTTCTAAGGCCCACTTGACTTCACATTCCAGGATGTCTGGCTCTAGATGAGTGATCACACCATCATGATTATCTTGGTCATGAAGATCTTTTTTGTACAGTTCTTCTGTGTATTCTTGCCACCTCATCTTAATATCTTCTGCTTCTGTTAGGTCCATACCATTTCTGTCCTTTATCGAGCCCATCTTTGCATGAAATGTTCCCTTGGTGTCTCTGATTTTCTTGAAGAGATCTCTAGTCTTTCCCATTCTGTTGTTTTCCTCTACTTCTTTGCATTGATCACTGAGGAAGGCTTTCTTATCTCTCCTTGCTATTCTTTGGAACTCTGCATTCAGATGCTTGTATCTTTCCCTCTTTCCTTTGCTTTTCACAGCTATTTGTAAGGCCTCCTCAGACAGCCACTTTGCTGTTTTGCATTTCTTTTCCATGGGGATGGTCTTGATCCCTGTCTCCTGTACAATGTCATGAACCTCAGTCCTAGTTCATCAGGCACTCTATCTATCAGATCTAGGCCCTTAAATCTATTTCTCACTTCTACTGTATAATTGGGTTGGAAGGACTTTAAAAAATGTAGGAGGAAAGCCAAAAGCTGAAGATAGCCTGTTATTACTGATCTTCTTAGCTCTTCCATGGCCAGATGTTAGTTTGGAAGAATTTGAGGTTATTGAGGGCAACAGTGGGTGGCAGAAATCAGGCTTGGTGAAAATCTAGGTTGGCTCCAGTTGAAACAGTTTGAATGGGGTCCCTGTGACTCACCTCCTGCACCAATTATAAGAGCGATGACATCTGAGCGATGACGTCTGGGCATTACGAGGTTCTGGAAGTGAGTGGCTAGAAATGAGAAGACCCAGAGTTCCCATCTTCTAAGTTAGACGACCCGCAGAGCGCAGCCGAGAGGAGCTACCCCCACCCAAGGCCAGAGGTGGCGGCCAGGAGGAGGTGCCCCACGCCCCAGGCCAGGGGCGGTGGCCAAGAGGAGTGATCCCAAGTCCAAGGAGCGGTGGCTGCCTGGTGATGGAGGGCCTAGAGGAGCTATTCCACATTCAAGGTCGGGAGGGGTGGTGGTGAGGAGATACCCTTTGTCCAAGGTAAGGAGCAGTGGCTGCGCTTTGCTGGAGCAGCCGTGAAGAGATACCCACAACCAAGGTAAGAGAAACCCCAGTAAGACGGTAGGTGTTGCAAGAGGGCAGACAAACTGAAACCATAATCACAGAAAACTAGTCAATCTAATCACACTAGGACCACAGCCTTGTCTAACTCAATGAAACTAAGCCATGCCCGTGGGGTAACCCAAGATGGGTGGGTCATGGTGGAGAGGTCTGACAGAATGTGGTCCACTGGAGAAGGGAATGGCAAACCACTTCAGTATTCTTGCCTTGAGAACCCCATGAACAGTATGAAAGGGCAAAATGATAGGATACTGAAAGAGGAACTCCCCAGGTCAGTAGGTGCCCAATATGCTACTGGAGATCAGTGGAGAAATAACTGCAGAAAGAATGAAAGGATGGAGCCAAAGAAAAAACAATACCCATTGGTGGATGTGACTGGTGATAGAAGCAAGGTCTGATGCTGTAAAGAGCAGTATTGCATAGGAACCTGGAATGTCAGGTCCATGAATCAAGGCAAATTAGTCGACATTCTAGGAATCAGCGAACTAAAGTGGACTGGAATGGGTGAATTTAACTTAGATGACCATTATATCTACTACTGCGGGCAGGAATCCCTCAGAAGAAATGGAGTAGCCATCATGGTCAACAAAAGAGTCCAAATTGCAGTACTTGGATGCAATCTCAAAAACGACAGAATGATCTCTGTTCACTTCCAAGGCAAACCGTTCAATATCACAGTTATCCAAGTCTATGCCCCAACCAGTAATGCTGAAGAAGCTGAAGTTGAACGGTTCTATGAAGAGCTACAAGACCTTTTAGAACTAACACCCACAAAAGATGTCCTTTTCATTATAGGAGACTGGAATGCAAAAGTAGGAAGTCAAGAAACACCTGGAGTAACAGGCAAATTTGGCCTTGGAGTACAGAATGAAGCAGAGCAAAGGCTAATAGAGTTTTGCCAAGAAAATGCACTGATCACAGCAAACACCCTCTTCCAACAACACAAGAGAAGACTCTACACATGGACATCACCAGATGGTCAACACCAAAATCAGATTGATTATATTCTTTGCAGCCAAAGTTGGAGGAGCTCTATACAGTCAGCAAAAACAAGAGCAGGAGCTGACTGTGGCTCAGATCATGAACTCCTTATTGCCAAATTCAGACTTAAACTGAAGAAAATAGGGAAAACCACTAGACCATTCAGGTATGACCTAAATCAAAAATTTTATTAAATACTGGCAAATTGAATTCCTCAAATTCGTTACTGTTTTACCCTACAGCATTAAAATATATGGGTATTTATTTTCCCACACCTTCACTAACATTGAATTAAACTCTCATTAGTGTGATGGGTAAAAATTATGTATTCACATGGTTTAGTTAGGCTTCCCAAGTGGCTCAGTGGTAAAGATTCTGCCTGCCAGAGTAGGAGACACAGGAGATGAGGGTTTGGTCCCTGGGTCAGGAAGATCACCTGAAGTAGAAAATAAGAACCTCTCAGTATTCTTGCCTGTACAATCCCATGGACAGAGGAGCCTGGTGGGCTACAGTCTATGGGGTCACAAAGAGTTGGACATGACTGAGCACGCATATGCATGCATGACTTAGTTGCTGAGTGTTTGGTGAGAAATGATTAAATAAATACATCTGTGCCTATGTTATTTATCTTTAACCTGGCTTTCCAATCAATATATTTAAAAAGTCACTTCTCTAAAGAAGACATACAGATGGCTAACAAACACATGAAAAGATGCTCAACATCACTCATTATCAGAGAAATGCAAATCAAAACCACACTGAGGTACCATCTCTTGCTGGTCAGAGTGGCTGCCATCAAAAGGTCTACAAGCAATAAATGCTGGAGAGGGTGTGGAGAAAAGGGAACCCTCTTACACTCTTGGTGGGAGTGCAAACTAGTACAGCCACTATGGAGAACAGTGTGGAGATTCCTTAAAAAACTGGAAATAGAACTTCCATACGACCCAGCAATCCCACTGCTGGGCATACACACCGAGGAGACCAGAATTGAAAGAGACACATGTACCCCAATGTTCATCACAGCACTGTTTACAATTGCTACGATATAAAAGCAACTTAGATGTCCATTGGCAGATGAATGGATAAGAAAGCTGTGGTACGTATACACAATGGAATATTACTCAACTATAAAAAAAACACATTTGAATCAGTTCTATTGAGGTGTATGAAACTGGAGCCTATTATACAGAGTGAAGTAAGCCAGAAAGAGAAACACCAATACAGTGTATTAATGCATATATATGAAATTTAGAAAGATAGTAATGACAACCCTATATGGGAGACAGCAAGAGACAGATGTAAAGAACAGACTTTTAGACTATGTGGAAGAAGGCGAGGGTGGGACGATATGAAAGGATATCATTGAAACATGTATATTACCATATGCAAAATAGATGATCAGTGCAAGTTTGATGCATGAAGCAGGGCACTCAAAAGCTGGTGCACTGGGACAACCCAGGGGGATGGGGTGGGGAGGGAGGTGGGAGAGGGGTCAGGATTGTGGGACATATGTATACTTATGGCTGATTCATCTCAATGTATGGCAAAAAAACCACCACAATATTGTAAAGTAATTAGCCTCCAATTAAAATAAATAAATTTTAAAAAATCAGCTCAAGTTTACTTCATTAAATTTGCTTGTACTTATCTGCTTCAGATAGCTGATGAATTAAATTTAGCCATGGAAAATCCCATGGGCGGAGGAGCCTGCTAGGCTGCAGTCCATGGAGTCACGAAGAGTCGGACACGACCGAGCAACTTCACTTTCACTTTTCACTTTCATGCATTGGAGAAGGAAATGGCAACCCAATCCAGTGTTCTTTCCTGGAGAATCTGAGGGATGGGGGAGCCTGTTGGGCTGCCGTCTATGGGGTTGCTCAGAGTCGGACACAACGGAAGCAACTTAGTAGCAGCAGCAGCATGGGTACAGGTTCTAAAATTTTATCCAGATTACTACTACGGATTAAATGATATAATATTTCAAACTTTTCTTTTTAGAGTGAATTATAATTTCTCTGTTAGATGATTTATGGTTAAATAAGGGATAACCGCAGAATGCACGTCAGAGCTGATATTTGTTTCTATTGTGATATCATAAAAAATAAACATATGGTCTTTGTACCTGGTTCCTGGCACAGAACTCTGAAAAATCCTTAGAATTTACCATCCTTTGTATGCTAATGAGATGCTACATGGGGGCAGGGCTAGATAGCTTCAGAGCCTGATCACCAGAAACACTAATCTGGCAATTAGAGGATTAGTCCTTCCTTCCAACCTACAGGGAGAGGAGAGGGTTTGGAGATCGAGTTTAGTTACCAATGGCCAATTGGTTTAATTAACTGTGTCCATCTAATGAAACCTCCATACAAATCTCTAAATAATAGGATTTGGGGAGCTTCTGCATTAGTGAATACATCCATATTTGAGAGTATATAGAAAGAAGAAAGGTGGGGGGGGGTAGATGAAAATAGGTAGAAATGGTATGTTCAATGGGGAGAGTTGGTAAATTCATAGTGAATTCCATAAAGGAATATATGACTCTATAAAGCCTATTTGTATCTTGTAGGTTCTTCAAAATAATCTGAATAAGATTTTTAAACCTTTGAATACACTTGCAACTTTAATCAGCTTTCTGACTTTTTAAATTACAAATTACACAACATAAATGTGTAAGTTTCAACATTATCAGCATTAATGATGTTATTAACCCTTACATTTGGAAAGCATATTATAGTTTACAGAGTACTTTGCCATACTCACTTTTGCTTCATCTTTCTCATCACTCAACCAGGCACAGCAGATATTATAGAAAATGGAGACTTTGAGATGTTATGTGGTTTAACCAAAGTCATGAAAGATGTATTTGGTGACCCTGGGAATAGAATATTTATCTTTTTATTTTCAATCTAATGCCTCTTCCCTTTACATGGGTGTCTTTCTGAAAGCATTCATAAACCTATTATGTGCAAAATAATGTTAGATTCTGGGGATGCTAAGGGATACAAGTTCGCCCACACTCATCGTGCAACAAATCAGAGCCAGTAATAGAATGCAGTAAACCAGGGTTCCTCCAGCATCCTAGGCTGGAGTCCAAAAGGAGATCAGTTTTAGTAATAATCATCTTTTTCTTTATTTATTTGTTTGTTTTCATTTGTTTTTACTTTTTGGCGGTGGTGAGTCTTCGTTGCTGCATGCTGGCTTTCTCTAATTGCAGAGAGAGAGGACTACTCTTCATTGTGGTGCAGAGGCTTCTCATTGCTGTGGCTTCTCTCTTGGTGTGAAGCATGGACTGCAGGTGTTTGGATTTCAGTAGTTGCAGTGCATGGGCTCAGTAGTTGTGGCTCTCAGGCTCTGGAGAATGGGGTCAGTAGTTGTGGCCCTGGGGCTCAGTTGCTCTGCAGCACGCGGGATCTTCCTGGACCAGGGATGGAACTGGTGTACCTTGCATTGTAAGGCGGAATCTTAACCACTGACCATCAGGGAAGCCCCTGATAATTATTATTTCACTTGTTCCTTTTCTTGTCTAGTAATTTTGATCATAGTCACCAGCAACTCTTTCACCCTTGGTTATTGCTCAAAATTCCGAAATGGTGTCCCCCACGAGCACCCCAAACCATCTAATCAACTACCCAGAATTACCTTTTCCTTAAAACCCCAAAGTTCTGTTTCTGAACTAGGCTTATGCCTATTTTATCTTTTTTTTAGGTAGACATGTATTTTCTTCAGAGTCCTCTAAGTATTTTATATAAATGTATTTCTGTTGGGATTGCTGAGGTATATTTAAATATGTTTTAATTCAAACTGATGGAAGAAGAAAAAGATAGTGATTGTCACTTGAAGAAAAGGTAAAAAGATAAAATGTATTGAAAAATGGCATATGGCAAATGTCAATCTACTGATTATACCTGTCAGGATTATTTCAGTTTCAAGTGAACATAAGCTGAATTTCAACTAGCAAAAATGAGATTTATTGACTCACATAATTGAAAAGATGAGGGATAGTACTAGTTCCAAGTATCACTGAGGCCAGGGATTCAAACAATGTCATCATTCTCAGTCTTCCTGCATTTTTTTTTCCTTTCCTGTTCTATAAATCTTTTCTATTGGTTCAATTTTTAGACAGACAATTTTCACATCATAGCAAGATGATGGGAAAGGAACTTTAAACTTAAATGCTCACAACTCCATGTTAGTTGCATAGGACTGGAATAGCAAAATTGGAGACCTGAGTCATCTCAGACACACAACTAGTCTCTCCTCAAAATATTGGGCAAATTTTAAGCCTATGTAAAGTGAAAGACTAAAGAATCAGGATTTCTAACCCTGAGACTTCTTAAAAGCAGAGCAGAAATGATAGCAAACTCTTAGTGACAACAAGAGAAAGAGAAAATTGGAAATAAATAGATTTGAAAGGAAAACTTCTGAATATGTTCCAGAACTGATTAAAAAAACACAAACTCACAGACTTGAAAATCTCAGCAAATCTCAAGGAAGATAAATACAGAAATCAAACAGAGAAATAGAAGCCCACCAGAACAGTATCACAGTCTTACATCTGTATATATAACATAGTTTTATGACATTAAGTACAGGTCAGTTCAGTTCAGTCACTCAGTCGTGTCTGACTCTTTGCAACTCCATGAATTGCAGCACGCCAGGCCTCCCTGTCCATCATCAACTCCTGGGGTTCACTCAGACTCATGTCCGTCGAGTCGGTGATGCCATCCACCCATTTCATCCTCTGTCATCCCCTTCTCCTCCTGCCCCCAATCCCTCCCAGCATCAGAGTCTTTTCCAATGAGTCAACTCTTCGCATGAGGAGGCCAAAGTACTGGAGTTTCAGCTTCAGCATCAGTCTTTCCAATGTACACCCAGGACTGATCTCCTTTAGGATGGACTGGTTGGATCTCCTTGCAGTCCAAGGGACTCTCAAGAGTCTTCTCCAACAGCACAGTTCAAAAGCATTAATTCTTTGGTGCTCAGCTTTCTTCACAGTCCAACTCTCACATGCATACATGACCACTGGAAAAACCATAGCCTTGACTAGATGGACCTTTGTTGGCAAAGGAATATCTCTGCTTTTGAATATGCTATCTAGGTTGGTCATAACATTCCTTCCAAGGAGTAAGGGTCTTTTAATTTCATGGCTGCAATTACCATCTGCAGTGATTTTGTAGCCCCCAAAATAAAGTCTGACACTGTTTCCACTATTTCCCCATCTATTTGCCATGAAGTGACGGGCCCAGATGCCATGATCTTCGTTTCCTGAATGTTGAGCTTTAAGCCAACTTTTTCACTCTCCTCTTTCACTTTCATCAAGAGGCTTTTTAGTTCCTCTTCACTTTCTGCCATAAGGGTGGTGTCATCTGCATATCTGAGGTTATTGATATTTCTCCCGGCAATCTTGATTCCAGCTTGTGCTTCTTCCAGCCCAGCATTTCTCATGATGTACTCTGCATATAAGTTAAATAAGCAGGGTGACAATATACAGCCTTGACGTACTCATTTTCCTATTTAGAACCAGTCTGTTGTTCCATGTCCAGTTCTAACTGTTGCTTCCTGACCTGCATATAAGTTTCTCAAGACGCAGGTCAGGTGGTCTGCTATTCCCATCTCTTTCAGAATTTTCCACAGTTTATTGTGATCCACACAGTCAAAGGCTTTGGCATAGTCAACAAAGCAGAAATAGATGCTTTTCTGGAACTCTTTTGGTTTTTTGATGATCCAGCAGATGTTGGCAGTTTGATCTCTGGTTCCTCTTCCTCTTCTAAAACCAGCGTGAACATCTGGAAGTTCATGGTTCACGTATTGCTGAAGCCTGGCTTGGAGAATTTTGAGCATCACTTTACTAGCCTGTGAGATGAGTGCAATTGTGCGGTAGTTTGAGCATTCTTTGGCATTGCCTTTCTTTATTAGAATGAAAACTGACCTTTCCCTGTCCTGTGGCCACTGCTGAGTTTTCCAAATTTGCTGGCATATTGAGTGCAGCACTTTCACAGCATCATCTTTCAGGATGTGAAATAGCTCAACTGGAATTCCATCACCTCCACTAGCTTTGTTTGTAGCGATGCTTTCCAAAGCCCACTTGACTTCACATTCCAGGATGTCTGGCTCTAGATGAGTGATCACACCATCGTGATTATCTTGGTCGTGCAGATCTTTTTTGTATAGTTCTTCTGTGTTTTCTTGCCACCTCTTCTTAATATCTTCTGCTCCTGTTAGGTCCATACCATTTCTGTCCTTCATCGAGCCCATCTTTGCATGAAATGTTCCCTTGGTGTCTCTAATTTTCTTGAAGAGATCTCTAGTCTTTCCCATTCTGTTGTTTTCCTCTATTTCTTTGCATTGATCACTGAGGAAGGCTTTCTTATCTCTTCTTGCTATTCTTTGGAACTCTGCATTCAGATGCTTATATCTTTCCTTTTCTCCTTTGCTTTTCACTTTTCTTCTTTTCACAGCTATTTGTAAGGCCTCCTCAGACAGCCATTTTGCTTTTTTGCATTTCGTTTCCATGAGGATGATCTTGATCCCTGTCTCTTGTACAATGTCATGAACCTCCGTCCATAGTTCTTCAGGCACTCTATCTATCAGATCTAGGCCTTTAAATCTATTTCTTACTTTCACTGTATAATCATAATGAATTTGATTTAGGTCATTCCTGAATGTTCTAGTGGTTTTCCCTATTTCTTCGATTTAAGTCTGAATTTGGCAATAAGGTGTTCATG
This sequence comes from Capricornis sumatraensis, assembly GCF_032405125.1. Classification (NCBI taxonomy): domain Eukaryota; kingdom Metazoa; phylum Chordata; class Mammalia; order Artiodactyla; family Bovidae; genus Capricornis; species Capricornis sumatraensis. The sequence continues at coordinate 16,405,037 of NC_091075.1, forward strand.
ATCTGAGCCACCATTGGCTCCTGATCTTGTTTTTGCTGACCGTATAGAGCTTCTCCATCTTTGGCTACAAAGGATATAATCAATCTGATTTCGGTGTTGACCATCTGGTGATGTCCATGTGTAGAGTCTTCTCTTGTGTTGTTGGAAGAGGGTGTTTGCTATGACCAGTGTGTTCTTTGGCAAAACTCTATTAGCGTTTGCCCTGCTTCATTCCATATTCCAAGGCCAAATTTGCCTGTTACTCATTCCTACTTCTGCATTCCAGGCCCCTATAATGAAAAGGACATCTTTTTTGGGTGTTAGTTCTACAAGGTCTTGTAGGTCTTCATGGAATCACTTAACTTCAGCTTCTTCAGAATTACTGGTCGGGGCATAGACTTGGATCAACATGATTTTGAATGGTTTGCCTTGGAAACGAACAGAGATCATTTTGTCAATTTTGAGATTTGTATCCAAGTACTGCATTTTGGATTCTTTTGTTGACCATGATGGCTACTCCATTTCTTCTGAGGGATTCCTGCCCGCAGTAGTAGATATAATGGTCATCTGAGTTAAATTCACCCATTCCAGTCCATTTCAGATCGCTGATTCCTAGAATGTTGGACTTCCAGTTTGCCTTGATTCATGGACCTAACATTCCAGGTTCCTGTACAATACTGCTCTTTACAGCACTGGACTTCACTTCTATCACCAGTCACATCCACAGCTGGGTGTTGTTTCACTTTGGTTCCATCCCTTCATTCTTTCTGGAGTTATTTCTCCTCTGATTTCCAATAGCATATTGGGCACCTACTGACCTGGGGAGTTCCTCTTTCAGTATCCTATCATTTTGCCCTTTCATACTGTTCATGGGATTCTCAAGGCAAGAATACTGAAGTGGTTTGCCATTCCCTTCTCCAGTGGACCAAATTCTGACAGACCTCTCCACCATGACCCACCCATCTTGGGTGGCCCCACATGGCATGGCTTAGTTTCATTGAGTTAGACAAGGCTGTAGTCCCTGTGATCAGGATTTCAAAGGATTGAAATAATTCAGAATATATTTTCTAAAAATTAATGAAATTCATAATATAAAGGCAAGAAAGTCCCACGGTTGTCTTTAAAATACTTATAAAAGTTTGTGGGTCAGGGAAGAAATTGTAATACATTTAAAAAAGTATTCTGAATTAAATGATGAAAACATGGCACATCAAAATTATGAAATGCAGTTAAAACATAGCTTAGAAATTTAGAGCATTAAAAACATACAATAGAAAATAAAAAAGCTGAATACCAATGTTCTAATGCTTTCATATCAATCAGGAAAAAATACAACCAATCTATAATAATTGACCAGAAATATAAGAAATAATAAGGATAACCAAAATAAATGAAGGAGAAAGTTTACCTAAAATCAACAGTCAAAATTAAATGCTTTGAAAATATTAACACAGTTGAAAAGCTCTCTGTATGACTAATGAAGAAAAAGGACACAAATCATCTATAACACAAATTACCAATATTAATAATGAAAAAAGCAATATTACAGACATTAAAGGGTTAAAAAGGACATTATGAACAACTTTGTGTTAATAACTTTGATAGTTGTTATGATGTGAAATGATAAATTCTTCTAAAAACACAACCAAAATTGACAGAAGAAAAAGAAAATATAGAATGCCTAAAATCTTGATGAGTCAATTGCCTTTAGTGTAACATGCTAGGTAACTTTATTGTTTATTATTTTTGTATAGCCTTTTGCTAATCCTCAAGCATTTTTTTTCCTTTTCTATATCTGCTCATTCTTCATTGATTTTAGGCTTCTCACCTCAGATTTTTGTAATGGAATCCTTAATATTTATTTTTTCTACTTTAGATCTCTTCCTGACTCGATATTTCCCAAATATTTATGGCTTCAGTAATCTTTCCAAAAGCTATGACACATCTAGACAGCATATTAGGTCTATATAGTCAAAGTTATGGTTTTCCCAGTAGAGTATCGATGTGAGAGTCCCACCATAAAGAAGGCTGAGCACTGAAGTATTAATGCTTTTGAACCATGGTGTTGGAGAAGACTCTTGAGGGACCCTTGGTTTGCAAGGAAATAAAACCAGTCAATCCTAAAGGAAATCAACCCTAAATATTGATTGGAAGAACTGATGCTGAAGCTGAAACTCCAATACTTTGGCCACTTGATGTGAAGAGCTGACTCACTGTAAGGACTCTGATGCTGGGAAAGATTGAGGACAGGAGAAGGGGGCAACAGGAAGCGATGGTTGGATGGTATATCAACTCAATGGATGTGAGTTTGAGCAAACTCTGGGAGACAGTGAAGGACAGGGAAGCCTGGCATGCTACAGTCCGTGGGGTCACAGAGTCAGACATAACTGAGCAGCGTGACAAGAACAAAATCTTTCCAAAGCATGATTTTCATATTGGACTACTTAGAGCTTCCCAGATGGCTCAGTGATAAAGAATCTGCCTGCAGTGCAGGAGATGTGATTTGATCCCTGGATCGAGAAGATCCCCTGAGGAAATAAATGGCAACACACCAATATTCTTGCCTGGGAAATCCCATGGACAGAGGAGCATGGTGGGCTACAATGGGGTCACAAAAGAGTCAGACACGACTTAGCAACTAAAACAACACAGTCCCTAAACAGTTCTCGAACTTTTAAACTTTAAATGTGTGTTAAAACCATTTCCTTTCCTTTTTATGCATGGTGGTTCTTAATTTTGGTCCTCAGATCAGCAGTATCAGCATCACCTGGAAACTTGCTAGCAACCTCCAAACCTCATCCCAGATTTACTGGATCAGGAATTCTGAGAGTGGGAATCTCTGAGTGAAATCTTTAAAATAAAATCTCCAGGAGATTCCAGTTGATTGTTATAGATACTGTAATTTAAGAAATATTCCCTGATGTATAGGAAAAAAAAAATCTACCTTTTAAGCTTTTACTAGATGATCTAAATAGGCATTTTTTTCTTTCTTAAATGTTTATGAATTATCATGTAATTTACTACTGCTTTGACTTACTAATTAGTCTTTCATATATACATCTTATTTTACTAATGGATTGTATGTTGGGCAAGATAAGGAAACATATACCCTAATACAATTATTTACACATGGCATATTCTCCATTATGTAAATCAACCAGAATACGCAGGGGTATGTTTTTCACTGTGGCTGTAACAGATTACCACAGATTTTAACAGTTTTATTTTAAAAATTGAGGTAACACTCATTGGTTTATAACATTATATGTTTCATTTGTACACCAGTATAGTTTGACTTATGTATACACTGCAGCGTGTTCACCACCAACAGTTTAGTTTCTATCTGTCACCATACTCTTGACTCCCTTCATCTATTTCACATTTCACTCATCCTCCTTTCCCTTTCATAGCCACTACTCTGTTCTCTGTATCTATGTTTTTTTTAAAATTTGGCTTGTTTATTTAATTAATATTGTGCACATGAGAGTAGTCATATGGCATTTGTTTTATTTTGCTTAACATAATACCCTCAAGTTTCAGTCATGTTGCAACTGGAAATATTTTATCTTTCTATGGCTAAGTAGTATTCCACTGGGCTTCCCTGGTGGCTCAGATGATAAAGAATCTGCATGTAGTGTGGGAGACCCGGGTTTGATCCCTGGGTTGGGAAGATCCTCTGGAGAAGGGAATGGCTACCCAAGTATTCTTGCTTGGAGAATCCCATGGACTGAGGAACCTGGCGGGCTACAGTTTCTGGGGTCGCAAAGAATTGGAAACAACTGAGCAACTAACACACACACACACACTCACACACACACACACACACACACACACACACACACACAGAGTATTCCATTCCACATCTTCATTCATTCATCTGTTGATGGCACTTCGGTTATTTCCATATCTTGACTATTGTAAATAATGCTGCAATGAACATAGAAGTGAATACATTTTTTTTCAAAGTAGTGTTTTTATATTCTTCAGGTAAATTTCTAAAAGTAGAATACCTGGATCATATGGTAGTTCTCTTTTTAACTTCTTGAGAAATTGCCATACTTTTTCCATAGTGGTACCAGTTTACATTCTCGCCAGCAGTATACAAAGGTTCCCTTTTCTCTACATCCTCTCCAACACTTAGTATTTCTTGTCTTGTTGATAGTAGCCTTTCTAACAGGTGTGAGGTATATATCATTATTGTTTTGATCTGCAGTTACCCAATAATTAGTGATGTTGAATATTTTTTATGTGCCTGTGGACATTATATATCATTTTTTGGGGGAAATATCGATTCAGATTCTCTATTTTCTATTCAGATTTTTTTTTCTGTCATTGAGTTATATTAGGTCTTTATATGTTTTGGATATTAACCCCTTGTCATGTATATGATTTACAAGTATCTTCTTGCACTTGTAAGAGTCTTTTCTTTTTGTTGATAGTGTCCTTTGCTATGCAGAAGCTTTTAAATTAGTAGTCCCATTTGTTTATTTTTGCTTTTGTTTCCCTTGCTTGAGGAACCACTTCAAAAAATATATTGCTAAGACTGATGTCAAATAATGTACTGCCTTTGTTTTCTTCTAAGTGTTTTATGGTTTTAAGCCTTATATTCAAGTCTTTAATCCATTTGGAGTTGATTTTTGTGTATGATATAAGATAGTGGTCTAATTTCACTCTATTGTATTTGACTGTCCAGTTTTTCCAACACCATTTACTGAAGAGACATTTTTTCCTTTATTGTACGTTCTTGGTGCCTTTGTAGTGATTTAGTTGTATACATAAATGTAGGTTTATTTCTGAGCTCCCAGTTCTGTTCCATTAATTTATGTGCTTGCTTTTTTGCCGCTGCCTTACTGTTTTAAGTACTATAGCTTTGTACTATAATTTGAAATCAGGGAGTGTGATACCTCCAGCCTTTTTTCCCCTCCAGATTCTTCTGTGGGATCGTCAGGCTTTTTTAAGGTTCCATACAAATTTTAGGACTTTTGGTTTTATTTCTGTGATGATGTCATGGGATTTTGATAGAGATTGCATTAAATCTGTAGATTGCTTTAGGTAATATGGACATTGTAACAATGTTAATTTCTTGCAATCCATAAACATAGAATATTTTTCTATTTCTTTGTGTCTTCAAATTCCTCTCAATAGTGTCTCCTGGTTTTCAGTGTACAGGTCTTCTATCCACTTGGTTAATTTTATTCCTGGGTACTTTATTCTTTTTGATGTGATTGTAAGTGTGATTGTTTTCCTAATTTCACTTTCTGCTAGTTTATTGTTAGTGTATAGAAGGACAAGATTTTTTAATGTTAATTCTGTACCCTGACTTTTCTGTATTTGTTTATTATTTCTAATAGTTATTTTGGTGGAGTCTTTAGTGTTTTCAATATATAAAATCATGTCACCCACAAATAGTGACAGTTTTGCTTCTTTCTTTCCAATTTGGATGCCTTTTATTCCTTCTTTTCTTGCCTAATTGCTCTGGTACTTCCAATACTGTATTGAATAAGAGAGGTGAAAGTGGGCATCCTTATCTTGCTCGTAAGTTTAGAATGATAGCTGTGGGTTTTTACTTTTTTCATGTTGTGAGTTTGTTACCAAATTGAAGTGGATATAGTTATTTTGGTTCTTGTTTCCTCCTCTGACCTTTATGCTAATGATTAAGTCCTTAGTAACATATTCTGATATAGCATTACAATTTTCTGATTCTTTTTATTTATCTCTTTAGAAGAGCTTCTTTCTGTATTTCTTGTAAAGTAGATTTAGTGGTGATGTACTCTTGAAGCTTTTATATGTCTGGGAAAGCCTTTATTTCTCCTTCTCTGAAAAAAAGTTTGCTGGATAGAATATTCTTGGCTGCAAGTTTTTATCTTTCAACATTTGAAATTTGTTATTCTGCTGTCTCCTGGCTTATAGAGTTTCTGCTGATGGCTTATAGCTTAATGAGGGCTCCTTTCAGAGAACTTGTCTTTTTTTTTTTTCCCCTTGGCTACCTTTAAAATTATTCCTCTACCATTAACTTTTGACAGTTTTTAACTTAATGTGTCTTGGAGAAGGTCTTTTTGCATTGAGAAAATTAACTGATTAGCTTCATGGACTTGTATATCCGTTCCTTCCCCAGGTTTGGGAAGTTCTCAGGTATTATTTCTTTAAATAAGCTCCCAGCTTCCTTCTCCCTTTCTTCTTCGGGGATAACCGTTATCCTTATGTTGTCCTTTTAATGGAGTCAGATAGTTCTTATAGAGTTGTTTCATTAAAAAAAATAGTTTTCTGTCTTCTTCTACCTGAATCCTTTTTTTATTTCTATCTTTGAACTTCTTAATTTTCTATTCTATATGGCCTGCCCTATTTCCAGTGCTTTCTAATGCATTCTTCACCTCATTTATTGAGTTCTTCAGCTCCAGAATTTCTGCTTGGTTCTATGACAGAGTGTCATTCTCTTTGGAGAAGAGAGTTTCCTTCTTACTGATTTTATTTCTGAGCTCAGTGAATTGCTTTTCTAAGCTCATTGAGTTTCATCATAATTATTGTTGTTTACTCGCTCAGTCATGTCTGACTCTCTGTGACTCTATGGACTACAGCATGCCAGGCTTCCCTGTCCATCACCAACTCCCGGAGCTTGCTCAAACTCATATCCATTGAGTCAGTGATGCTCTCCAGCCATCTCATCCTCTGTTGTCCCCTTCTCCTCCAGCCTTCAATCTTTCCCAGCATCAGTGGCCAAAGTATTGGAAATTCAGCATCAGTCCTGCCAATAAATATTCAGGATTGATTTCCTTTAGGCTTGACTGGTTTGATCTCCTTGCCATCTAAAGGACTCTCAAGAGTCTTCTCCAGCACCACAGTTCAAAAGCATAAATTCTTCGGCATTCAGCCTTCTTTATGATCCAACTCTCACATCTATACATGACTCCTGGAAACACCATAGCCTTGACCATATGGACCTTTGTGGGCAAAGTGATGTCTCTGCTTTTTAATATACTGTCTATGTTCTTCATAATAGCTACTTTGTATTCTCTGTCAGTTTGATCACAATTCTTTGTGACTTGTTTGGTTTCTGGAGAATTGTTATTTTCTTTTCGTGATGCTTTGTTTCTAGGGTTTTCATGGTGCTTGATGAGTTGTTCCTCTGTCAATGCATTAGAAGCAGCAAACATCTTTCTTTTGTAGGTAAAGCATTTTTTACTTGACTCAGTTCAATTCAACAGATTGGTAATTTGAAGCATTTATTTTGATTTTCAGTAGGTGGTGCTATAGCACAAGTTTTTGGTTTCTTTTACCTGCGCTGCCTCTGTGTTTGAGACTCCACTGTCTCCCTCCTCTACTGCCTCTCTCAGAGGCATCACCGGTAGTCACATCATCACTGCTTATGTCCCTACGATTCACTAGTGCCTTGATGCTGCTGTTGCTGGCATTACAGTTGGGGCATTGGAATGGAGGGTACCTCTTGTATTGGGGGTACCTGGGTCATGAGCATTGCTTCCTTGGCCAGGGGGAGAAGGAGGTCGAGTGGGGGAGCTGGGGTAGTTTGTACCTCAACTGTGTATGGAGTTTTCAGGGTCTTGAGTGCTGCCTCCGTAGGCAGGGGGCTGGAGTTGTGTGCTCTGAACGGATAGAGGGGCTGGGGTTGCAGGTCCTGCTGACGCTGCTGCTTGGCTCTCTGTGGTTGTGGTTGTTGCCGTGGCCAGAGGAGGCTGGTATCATGTGTATCATCTCTGCTGCTGCTACTGGGTCCCTGGGGCTTCAGGCTCAACCACTTTAGCTTGGCGGTTGCGACTGTGGTCTCTTCCCCTGGTTCCAGTCTCCCCTGTGGGTTTCAGTCTGCCCGCCTAGAGATGTACAGATGTATGGATTTCTCTGGTGTCCTGGTATGTTGGGCAGAGGATCATTTGTTGAGTTATGGATATTTTACTGGCTGTAGATTGAAGACGAGAGACAAAGGGATTGTCTCATACTGCCGTGACACTGACATCACTCTGCCACACTTTGCAGCTTTAAACAACACAAGTGTATTGTTCCTCGGTTTCTGTAAGTCAGAAGTTCTAGTGGACCTGACTGGGTCCTCTGCTTAGGGTCTCACAAGGTTGAAATTAAAGCTTTGACTGGGCTGCATTTCTCACTGGAGGCTCTGTGGAAGAATCTTCTCCAGGCTCAATCAGGTTATTGGCTGAATTCAAATTTCCTTGCGATTGTATGACTAACATCCACATTTCCTTGCTAGCCATCAGCTAGGGACAGTCTTTGCTCCTAGGGACTTCTTGTATTCTTTCTAATCCCTTCCATGAGGTCCCCTTTAACAATGGTGAGCTGACTCCCAATTATGTTTTAAATCTCTCTGATTTCTGCAGTATCTCCCTGACTGTAGCAAGAGAAGTCCTCTGGTTTTAATGACTTGTGATAAGATTGGGCTCACCTGGAAGATCCATGATAATCTCTTTTAAGGTTCATGATTTTAATTACATTTGAAAATCTTCTTTTGCCATGCAAATCATCGTATTGACAGATTCCAGGAGTTGGAACAGGGACATGTATTGGGGAGCCACTCTGCTTACTGTATCAGTTGCCTTAATGCCCATATGTACAGCACTGTGATTCAGTTGAAAATGATAAATTCTGTTTTACTTGTGTAACCCAGGCACAGTCAAAGCTAAGACAAATTATACCACTATGAATTTCACTAGTAGTCAGAAGCATATATTTGTACAAGTAGAAATGAGTAATATAGGCAAAAGAAAAGACAATTTCTAGAACCTTTAGCATTTTCAATATATTTTTTTAAAGCCCTAGCTTATACTCTAGTGAAAGTGGAGACTACATTTGTGTATTTTAATTGATACTACCTAGTATGGCTTCAAACACTGCTGGCAGATTCTGAATAATGATGGCTGGATGAATCATAAACTGGAATTGAGATTGCCAGGTGAAATACCAGCAACCTCAGATAATGCAGATGATACCACCCTAATGTCAGAAAGCAGCAAGGAACTAAAGAGCCTCTTGATGAAGACGAAGAAAAAGAGTGAAAAGCCTGGCTTGAAACTCAGTGTTCAAAAACTGAAGATCATGGCATCCATCACTTTATGGCAAAAACAATGGAAACAGTGACAGACTTCATTTTCTTGGGCTCCAAAATCACTGCACACAGTGACTGCAGCCAAAAAATTAAAAGATACTTGCTCCTTGGAAGAAAAGCTATGACACACCACGACAGTGTATGAAAAAGCAGAGACATCGCTTTGCCGACAAAAGTCCATATAGTTAAAGCTATGGTGTTTCCAGTAGTCATGTACGGATGTGAGAGCTGCACCATAAAGAAGACTGAACACCGAAGAACTGATGCTTTTGAACTGCAGTGCTGGAGAAGACTCTTGAGAGACCCTTGGACTGCAAGGAGATCCAACCAGTCACTCTTAAAGGAAATCAATCCTGTATATCCTGTATAATCCTGAAGCTGAAACTCTGGTACTTTGGCCACCTGATGCAAAGAGCCAACTCATTGGAAAAGACCCTGATGCTGGGAAAAATGGAAGGCGGGTAGAGAAGGGGGTGACAGAGAATGAGATAGTTGAATGGCATCACCAACTCAATGGACATGAGTTTGAGCAAACTTTGGGACACAGTGGACAGGAAATCCTGGCGTGCTGCAGTCCATGGATATACAAAGAGTTGGACAAGACTTAGGGACTGAACAACTAGAAACTGCTGGCAGCGTCTGAAGCTACACTTGGCCAGGCCCTCCCCACTGGACATGTTGAACAACTATTACTTTCTCAAGTCAGGTTATCACAAACATACATGCACAAATTGCTGAAAATCTGTCTAACTATTTCAACTGATGCTTTAACAGCTAGCAGGTGGAAACTTAAATAGATTAAGACATAAATGCTTTGTGTGGCAATTATGAAGCAACAGTCATGCTTGAAAAGCTTTAAAATCTCTAAAACAAACATACGGTATTATTGTCATCAATAACAACAATTATGTTTTATGATTTTCTGTGTAAGCACTGTCATTTTATTTGTGTCTTTTAAATAAGAAGGGATAAAATGTGCTATCAATATCTGTTTAATAGGGCTTAATTATTTATTATGGGACTTTATATAGTATATTTAATAAAATTAATGAGATTCTGATTATTTGAGCCTGCCCCTCTCTTTAGCTGGAAAGTCTCTTTGATAAGAAGTAAAGCAAGATTGCCAGTTTTCTTATGAGAATTACAGGGTTTGAGGATTAGTCAACTGAGAATTGGTGAGGTCCTCCTCTAATTAATGTCTTCCCACTGATGTTTGCCCTAATCTTCCCTTTTATTACACTTATTACAATGCTTCAGTGGGATATCTGTGTGCCAAAGAAGATCTATTAAATAAGGTTACTGTCGGCTAGTGAAATAGCAATAAAGGTCCTAATTCTGTATTTGTTTCTTTGTTAATTCCTTTTAATTTAAAAAGTCACCTTGAGGGGAGTTCTTTTATAATAGAAAGAACAACGGGGCTGGAAGTGAGGAGATCCATAATCAGTATTGGCTTTGCAATTTTGGGCCGGTCATTGAATCTCTTAATCCTCAGTTTCCTAAATCATAAAATGCAATGTGTGGTCAAGATGATCTGTAAAATCTCTTTGGGTGCGTGTGTTTCAAGTTGCCAGTCATATTCAACTCTTTGTGACTCTGTGGACCATAGCCCACCAGGTTCCTCTGTCCATGGGATTATCCAGGCAAGAATACTGGAGTGGGGTGCCATGCCCTGCTACAAGGGATCTTCCCAACCCAGGGACTGAACTGAGTCTCTTACATCTCCTGCACTGGCAGACAGGTTCTCTACTGCTAGCGCCACCTGGGAAGTCCCCCAAATTAAACAATTTGCTGATTTCAAGGAAGCGTTTTCAGAAGTTGATGAGAAGAAACATTTGCAGAGTTTTATTTACTTCCCACTCAGATTTTTGCAGTTCCCTTTCCTGGCTTTCCCCCTACCATTATTTTAATGCAGTAACTATTTTGTAGCTTGTTGCTAAATTTAGGTTTATAAAATGCTACTTCATTGCATGTTCAAAACCTCCAGAGTAAGTCTGAATTTCAAGGCTTCCTGAATCTTGATCTGATCCTCGCTTCCTCTTCCCCTTTATTCTCTTCGAAATTCTTCTCTCAGCCCCACATTTCAGTCAGTCTGCCTGCTGTAACAGACTATGTTAATATTTTATCCTTCACATCTTACGTTATTCTATCTGCCTGATAGCCTTCCTTTCCCAAAGTCACCCTCTGCTCTCCGATGTTCAAGCATATATTTTAACCCTGCCTACTGAAATTCTAGCTCAGTCTTCAAGGCTAACTCAAGAGTTATTTCCTTTACACAGTCTTCCACAGTTACCCCAACTGGAAGCAATCTTTTTCCCTCTGAAACCCTACAGGACTTACTATATTTACGATTCCGTAATAAACATTTAGCACAAGTTTACTTACTGTACACATTTTCTAGACACTGTCTTTGGCAATAGGGATAAAATAAAGAGGAGAAGTAGGCCTGATTTCTGTCCTAAGGAACTTTACAGTTTCATGAGTGAGATTGTTATCAATAACAATTATACAAATTGAGATAAATTGGATGACAGAAAAAGTTTTACTTCACTTTTTTTACCTTTTACTGTTTGAATCTCAACCCCTAAATTGCAAACTTGAAAAAAAATTTTTTTTATAAATCTGTGACAATGTTAATTCATTTCTGAATATATATTTAGAGATTAAAGAAATGCTTGTCCTTTAGATTTGGGGCTATAAATTAAAAATGGTTTCTAAGATTGTCCTGGGTTTCTAAGATTGTTCCAGAGAATAACTGGGCATTTTTTCCTCTTTCCTGCTGTTTTCAAAGTTAAATAGAAGTTAGATTAGATTAAACACAATAATAAAAACAACGGATTTAGTTTTGAACTTGGAAATTTATTTTGTCCACCCTCTTTTAAGTTTTGAAGTCTCCAAGTAACTTTTTATTGTCATATTTTGAAAAAGATGTTCATTTCCATTTTATAAAGAGGTCATCATTTTTTCGTTTCCAATACTTTGGCCACCTCATGCGAAGAGTTGACTCATTGGAAAAGACTGATGCTGGGAGGGATTGGGGGCAGGAGAAGGGGACGACAGAGGATGAGATGGCTGGATGGCATCACCGACTCGATGGTGAACTCCGGGAGTTGGTGATGGACAGGGAGGCCTGGCGTGCTGCAGTTTATGGGGTCACAAAGAGTCGGACACGACTGAGCGACTGACTGAACTGAACTGAACTGAACTGTTAACATTATAGTGAAATACTTTGAGCTCTGTTGAATACGTTCAACTTAACTTTTAGGAGGTACAATCCATTGATTACTGTAATCACAGCCCTAAGAGTCTGACTTTGTAGGTTAACAATAGTATTCTATTACTGGAGAGGAAATTTATCAGAGTGGTTAAACTCTCAATTCTAGATTTAGACAGGATTGGGCTAGTATTAAAATCAAGGCTTCACTGCTTTCTAGTAGTATGACAGTAAAAAAATAACCATGTTTCTCTAAATCTGTTTTCTTATTTATAAAATGGAGGTAATAGAGCTACGTCACAGTAAATGCTATAGCAATGTAATTATAATTTATCTTCATTTCAACCAAAATTTAATTCGAAAATGGAAGATCTTTATTGTGTGTGTAAAACACTTTCAATCTAATGCTGGAATAAGGACACCTTAATTTGATAAAGCAGAGAGAATTAAAAACCAGCTAAGAGTATTTGGCTCAAGAATTAAAGGCGCCTGTTCTGAGTTTATACCTATACAGTCAAGTTACACACAAATACTTGTATTGCTCAAAGGAACATAAGATTTAAAGAAGATACAGATTTCTTAATGATAAGTTTTCATTTGTTTGCTTAATTTTGCTTACCAGATCATCATGTGATGCTCTTGAAACGATACAGGATATATCTATAGAGAATCCTTTTAAGACGATATACCCACAGTTCCAGAACAAACTTTTAAATCTAGCATTACAGGAAAATAGGCATAGGAAACCACATGGGCAAGAGAAAAAAAGAGAAATAGATAAAAGACTAATGATATAATTAGCCTTTAGTCCAATAAATTTAGTTTATTATTTTCCCTCTGTAATGCACATTTTGTGGAAATCTCTCACAACTAAGTGGGAATAATATCTTTCCACCATTAATATTTTCTAGAATATTAAAATAATAAAATATAAATATGTTGCCAATAGATTCAGAAATCTAAAAATTAAGTTTATATCAGTCCCTGTTGAGGTTAAGCTAAACAAATTATAGAAATAAAACTAATTTTGACTAAATTCTATTTTGGTAAGGCTGAGTTTATTCAAATTAGGTTTTTTTCTTTTTCTGCTTAATGAAGAGTAGAATATAGAGGTGTTAAAGTGAACTTATAAAGAAAATAAAACATAAGTATCATATCATTTGTTCTTAATTCTCAGCAATTTTAACTCACTGCCTGAAAGTGTGACCCATAAAATTAAAAATGTCATAACCCTGGGCTTTATATTCTTTACTTGAGCTTGTGATGATAAATGACTGTGGGCAAATTTCAGAAGGAAACAAGTGCCAGATGGAAAGAGAGAGAGAGAAAGAGTGCAGGTGAGGGAGAGGAGGGGAGGAGGACAGAGGAGGGAAAAGGAGAATAAAGAAAAAAATGAGGTAGTGAAGTGAAAGTCGCTGAGTCATGTCCGCCTCTTTGCGACTCTATGGAATTCTCCAGGCCAGAATGCTGCAGTGGGCAGAGGTTCCCTTCTCCAGGGGATCTTCCCAATCCAGGAATAGAACCCAGGTCTCCTGCATTGCAGGTGGATTCTTTACAAGCTGAGCCACGAGGGAAGACCAAAATGAGATAAAACCCCTAATAAAGCAATCAGGAGACAATTTCAGATCTATCCTATATATCACGTCTGTTGTCTTGAGAAAACTAGGGAAACTCTATTTCCAAGACAGTCCAGAATAGACATCTTATTTTGGGGGGACATTATTTCCTTTTAAAGTGTAAACTTAGGTAAATCTCAGGGTGACTAGAGCCATATGAGAAGCAAATTCTTTTAGTATCATACTCGGAAATGCTTGCAAGATTTCATTTATATGGAATCTTCAGATGTATGATGATAATCAGTTAAGTAATATGAAATTTTCATTGATAGAAGCATATTAAAAATGGTTAACTTTGCAGTTTTCATATACTGATGAACAAATGTAGCAATATTGATTTGTCTTTATCATCCTCTGTTCAGGCTTGATTAAGCCAGGTGTAGACAGTGTCCTTTGATTGAATAATGTGGATTGATTTAGAATTCAAAGATTCTTAATTCAAAGTAATATAAGATGTAAAAAGGCTTTGATTTTCATGTGCCATAACTTTTCCTTCTATTGTAGTCTGTTGAAAATGAGAAAGTGGACTTCCTTGTGAAGTTTACAGGTTTCCACATTAAGGGAGTACAGAATAACTTTTGTGGACATAGATATGAAGCAACTTGGTTAGTAATTATATTCCCCAGCTTCCTGTTTTTGGGGATAGCCAAATTTATGAAGAATGTATTGTTTAATCCTTATAACACATTTTGAAAACCTAAATCACACTGTTGCAACTAGGCAACTGTTGAAAAGTAAGTACTAGATTTATTAGCAGTTATTTTCACAAAGATTTCATTTAATAATGTTGGTGTGCCCTCTGTAATTTATTTGATTAATAATATTTGATTTGAACCCAAATGATGACTTCTCACATATATGACAGAACTAATGAACTGTGAAGGAAGAAACGTTCAGATGGTCACCAATAACCACTGCTTTGTTAATCCTTTAAATAAACTAGAGCTCACAATGTGTCCCTTTGAAGTCATAAATAATGTATATTTTTCTTTTGACTTTTAATAAGCCAGTAGGGTTCATCTCACAGTCTCCAAACACATATATTTTATTATGGGCCTCTGCAGTTTACTTTAATTAGTGTGTCTGAGTGCTTTGGGAGACTTAGCCCTACTGAAAACAAACAGAGTCTTACCATCTATAAAACATTAGCTCCCTTCGGTTTATCCTGACACAGCGGGGGAGGCTCAGTGAGAAACACATGGTGTAAGTAAACACTCATAATTGCATTAGCATTCTCTGGTGGATTGGTAATTCAAGCTCTGTTCCATGATATTGTAAGAGCAGTTAGAACAGGTTTACCAGTCTTGTGGTCTGATTGGGGATTTCATCAAATTCCATGTGAACAGAACTTTAAGTGACGAATCTACTGGAAACAGAGTCGGAGAGAAGGAAGCATGCCATGAGATGGAAGCTTAGTATTGGCAATAGAATTTAATTCTGTTTCTGATGTAGCTGTGAAGCTTTCAGTTCCAGTTGCCATTTCTTTTCTCATTTTGTTTAATATCAAAGTTGGTTTCAATCTGTGCTTTGGATATGGCCACTCTATTGACTTTCTTATACAATACTGTGTAAGACAGCTGATGGACTGATTAAAATTTACAGCTTTCAAGTATCTGTTTTGATATAATACTCAAACATACTTGCCAATAAAATAACCATGTTATTTATTGTTGAGGGAGTGAATGTATAATTTTTTACAAAACAATTAATTGGTAGTTAAACTTGTATATTTTGTAGAGCAGAGCTATTTGTATGTATAAGCTAGTATACATTTTCAATCTTATGCTTTTAATTTTAATCATCTAGCGATTGGTTAGAATAACACATGGCCGATATACATGGAAGGGTAACAGGAATGTAAAATGTCCTCTAGAGGGATGAATCTGATGGACCTGGATGAAAAACTGAAGCTGCATCAATATTCACAAATGGTTTGGCATTTGTATGAATTCAGTAGTGGAAAACTGTCCAGTTTACCTATTTTTAGATATCTTTCCACGTTTTGTGGGTTTTTTGTTTGTTTTACTGCTTTTGGATTTATTTCACTTTTGTTTATTTTTTGGCTAATTTTGGCATTGTTAGTTTGCTTAGGGCATCTCTTTGGCACTTCAGAAAAAACCAGATTGCATTAATATTGTGATTGAAAGGATCATTTAGTTCTATGTATATGCAGTCTATACAAGTGCTATTCCTTAGAAATAAATGCAAGAAATATAATTTTACATTTTCTAGTGACATATAAAGTGAAAAGAAATGTGAAATAACTTTTACTAATATATTATTTAAACTGATACATCCAAAATATTATCATTTTAACATGTAATCAATATAAGAAATTTAAGGATATATTTTGCTTTTTTTGTACTAAATCTTTGAAATCTAGTATGTATTTTGCTCTTAAATACATCTCTCATTTTGGGATAGCTACATTTGAAATGCTCAGTAGCCAGATGTGGCCAGAGGTTACCCTATTGAAAGTACAAATTACACCTTTTCATGAAAAAAAATCAATAGATGGTGAAAAGTTAATCTGTGTTGACATTTTAAAAAAGTGCAAAAATCCATATTCTTTATTGTAATACATATCTTAAGCATTATTCTTTCTGAAACCAAAATCCCTAGTCTGATTTGAAAATTATAACTTTCCTGTTCTATTCTGTCCTCTTTTCTCAGTCCTGATGTTATTTCATCATTTTCTCTCACTGTTTTATATTTTGAAACATTTTCTTAACAAGTAATGCGATGAGTTATGTGGAAAAGATTTTCAAGTATAGAAAAGAGACTGATTATGTTTTTCAGATTGTACCATACTGTTTTTGGATTGTTTTCATAGGTGAAGTCCTTAGTTTGAAGGCATTAATTGCCTAGTATTGAAATAGTATGAAAGAGAAAATTTTGGAGCCTTAAAAGATTGTAGCAAATAGCAGGACATTGTAAATTATTTTTTCTCCCCAATTCCCATGTTTTAGAAGTTAATTTACTTTATATGTAGAACATATTTAAAAAATTTGTTCCACATACTGCAGAGTCTGTAGTTTAATGTAAACCTTATTGCTTAAGAAAAAATTTCTCTGAAGTATCATTTCATATTTAAGGGGAACAAAATCTAAGATTGAGTCTTACTGATAATCAATAAGTAGGCAAATCAAAAGAAAAGTTATGTGTTTCTGGTCTATAACTTGCTATTTATGCAAAGATATATCCATCTGGCTTTATCTGTTCAAACCTATACCTCTATTTCGTTTATACCCATTTTACATGAGTTCAACATATAGAACATAAATATTTGACTTTTCAAATATGTGTAGTGCTAGTATAAAAAAATCATCCAATATTTATAATTTCAGATGATTAATTTTAAAAATGAAAATTATCAAAAGTACCTTTTATAAAATGTTAAAAATTTACATGATGGGTCAAATTATTGTTATTTAATTTTTTGAGCCAATTTTAGTCAGAATGGATCTTTTTGTTTATCAGGTTTTGCTGGTCACATTTTTCTATGGCTGTAATTGATACCACATTTTTAAATACTTAAGTATTTTCAACTTCTTTTAATTTGTTTATACAATACAAATTCAAGTGTATATTTATATTTTTATATATAGCTGGACTGTATGTAATATATAAATATATTTTATACATTATATAGACTCTCAACATAGAAATAAAATAAAAATGTATCATCATTTATATAGTGAAGTAGACTGTATTTAATTGCATCACAGATAGGCTTCAACTATATGTACATTTTTCATGTCAGTGATGTACTTTAAATATTTTTTACATAAAATCTTCCATGAGACTCATTACTCAAATATATTATTATATCATTCTAAATACTTAATTGGCAAATTTTCTAATTTTATATTGACTCCTGGAAATTTTGAATAACCATGTTCAAAAAATATATTCATATATAATTTTATTACATAGGATTCAATTCCTGAGAATCAAAAGATTGATAACATTTAATTTTTTGAAAACATATCTAATTTAATAAGGTAACTTTTCTTAAACATCTAAACTTCTAGACAGGACATAATTATGTCCTATTTAAATGAAAATTCTCTCATATTATGAGGCTTACTAAAGGATATGTCAGTATATATAACATTTTTCAAAAGTCATAACACAACCTTAGTTTTGAAAAGGTGTTCTTCACCTGAAGATTTAATTTGTAGAACAACTTTATGTTTTTCTACAGTTTATGCAGGCTCTTTGTTTATGTATTATGATTATTAAAATCTCATGAGGGAAATCAATCTGTCAAAATTTTCAAGATTTTATCTGATAACTAAATGAACAATGCTAAATAATTCTTTGTGTTATCTCTGTAAAGTTGTTCCCAGTGATCTTCTTTAGTAGAAACCAGGTTTGCTTTGAAATTGCTCAATGTTTGCCTGCTGCCAAAACTGAACTGTCCGCTAAGCACACCCACCGGCTTAAGCAAGGTGCCTGACTGACTAGAATGCTTGGTGAGGAATCAAAAATATGCTTTAATCCAGTGTTCATTTTCATATCACAAAAGGTGCTACAGAATGATTGCCATTCACGAAAGAAAAAGGCAAGCACAATTAAAAGCCAGGTTTCTAATCCCCTTTGCCTGGGTTTAGAACTAGAGCCAAAAGAAATAGTGTGTTAACAGTTACATATGCCCTCAGGGGGAAGCACAGCCCGACCACCTAGCTGGTGAGATGAAAAGGTACCACGATTGAGTTATATCAGTGGCCAACAAATTGTGCCCCAATGGCTGACAAGAGGCCGTAGAACTAGTGGGTGGCCAACTCTGTTTTGTGACAGTTGGCAGACAAGTGCTGAGCCAATCAAATGCTGTCTTTCCTGCTTATAGTAACTGTTTTAGCAGCCAAGACATAGATTATCAGTATGTGAGAAAATCGTAGAGTGAGTACCTGTCATTTGTGTGAAAAGCTATTTCTAAATGATTGAAGGGCAGTCTGAGCTGCTAACCACTAATTAGCCTAATTGACACCAAATTGAAAGGGATGACTCAGCTGTTGGAGAAACACTGCCTAATGGTAGTGTTGTGTCTCAGCTGCTTGAATGAGAAGTGATTATTAATTGTACCCTGTGGAAAGAAAAACTGCTGTATTATATTAATATTGGGGAAGTAGGGGATTAAACTTCTTATTAATCTGACTGTAAGCTTGCCCCACCCTGCTGGCACTCTTGTCATCAGGAATAGCTGACACCAGTTGGGGTAAGTGACTTAAGCTCTACTATTTCTCCACTGAGGATTTTGCAGACAGGTTGAACTGTGAACCAGCCAGTTTTCTGACAGCACTGATAACTACTCAAATATATCTAAAATTGAAGACAAAGCCTAAAAACTCAGTGAAAGTGAAAGTCACTCAGTTGTGTCTGACTCTTTGCAACACCATGGACTACATAGTCTATGGAATCCTCCAGGCCAGAATACTGGAGTGGGTAGCCTTTCTCTTCTCCAGGGGAATCTTCCCAGCCCATGGATTGAACCCAGGTCTCCCTCATTGCAGGCGGATTCTTTACCAGCTGAGCCACAAGGGAAGCTCCCCAAACTCAGTAGTGGGTATTGAATAAGTACCCACTTGAATAACCCAAGTTTTTGTGGTTAATATAATTTTTTCGAACACAACAAAACAGTATTTTAAATTCATCATAGAAATGTATCTTCTACATACTAATTTTCAATTGGTAGCTACAACAGTTGGTCAGTAAGTGTCTAGTGAAGAAAGGAAGGAATCTTGAAGGTACTACGAGTCATAGATGCACATAGGACCAAACACTTGAAATGTAAAATTGATTTCAGTTGTGTTTATCTTCTTATACTGAGAAATGTATTTCTGAACCATTAGGGAGGAAGAATTTTTTTTTAAATTAAAATATATTTAATACCTGATTTTTAACTCCATCTTAATAAAACTACTGGTGTTTGGTTTTTAAAAAATTAATCAATTAATTTTAATCGGAGGCTAATTACTTTACAATATTGTAGTGGTTTTGCCATACATTGACATGAATCAGCCGTGGGGCACACAAGTGTCCCCCATCCTGAACCCCCCTCCAACCTCCGGAAGGAAGGAAGAGTTTTAAAATGAAATTCCTGTAACAAAGGAGGCTGTATCCTTTTCCCTGCAAATTGTTGAGGGTTCCGTTGCCTGCATTATAGTTGTGGGATTAGAAGGACCTCTACAGGCTATGTGGGGTTTGGACAAATACACAACAGAAATAGAAACAAATGGAGGAGTTTCTGCCTTCTCCAGTATGTTTGAAACTGGATTCTGAAGGAAGCTACTGAATTAAAAAAAGGCACAATGATAAAAACAGATATAATCAAGACTTCAAAAATTTACTTAGGAAAGCTCATCAGGGAAGACAAAATTTAATCCTACTATCATAGCAATTACAACCACAAAGTTTACAAAGAGTTGGTTAAGAAATGGCATTATATTTTCTGGTCCCTAACAAAATGCAGAGTTGAATGAAATTGTGTCAAATGTAGTTGATTTTTAAGATGGCAATAAAATATGTTCTAAATGAACATTTTTTCAATTAGATTGAATATTGAAGTGCATTTATACAGATTCTAGAATAGTGATTTTGAGCTTATAATATCCATTTATCCATTCATTCATTAATTCAGTTAAGTTCCTTTAGCATGCTTTGGGCTAGAGTTCAGATTAGCTAATCAGAGACTGTTAGTTTATAATGTAGATTAAATCTAAGTGCATTTCCAAGGAAGAGGTGGAAAATAATAATTGTAATGCTGGTTACACAATAAAATGATACAATTTGAAATACTTTTGAACATGTTTAATATATCACATGAAATTAAAGGATTTTCCCCTCAGAAATGTCCTTATTTTCCACAAGAGCTCAAGGAAGAAGAGATCAGCAAGCATCAAAACACATGAAATTATGAGGCTGGTTGTTGGCTTCTCAATTGGAGCAAGGTTCCTAGTAAAGATTACTTATTACAGTGGTAATGTGATTATAGTGTTGGTGAAGAGAAAAGAAGGCAGAGGAAGTGTTGGGAGAATAGAAGGTTGGGGAAGAAAAGTACTTGAGTGACGTTCTAAGCCAGTTGCTTTCATCTGGTACAATTTTTCAGATGCTTACGTGGCCTCCTGGAGTACAGGCAAGTTCTCCTCAGTGAATCTGGGCCTGCAAGTTTGGAGAAATAGTGACAGTACAGATAGCAATGATTTTGGACAATTTTAGGAATATAGTATTTTCCCTTTGGGCTTCCCCTGGTGGCTCAGTGGTAAAGAATTCACCTGCAGTGTAGGAGCTGCAGGAGTTGCAGGTTTGATCCCTGGGTCGGGAAGATCCCCTGGAGAAGGGCATGGCAACCCACTCTAGTGTTCTTGCCTGGAGAATCCCATGGACAGAGGAGCCTGGTGGGCTACAGTCCGTGGGGTTGCAAAGAGGTGAACACAACTGAAGTGACTTAGCACACACGGACATTTTCCCTTTCCTGCAGTTTAGTAACTTAATCCTTCCATTGGTAAATTCAGACACACTTCCATAGGCTTCCCTTTCATAGTGAAAGTGAAAGTGAAGTCGCTCAGTTGTGTCCGACTCTTTGCGACCCCGTGAACTGTAGCCTACCAGGCTCCTCCATCCGTGGGATTCTCCAGGCAAGAATACTGGAGTGGGGTGCCATTTCCTTCTTCTTCTTCACTTAAAGAAAGCAGTTTCTTCCCGACCCAGGGACTGAACCCAGGGATCGAACCTGGGTCTCCTGCATTGGGAAGCCACCAGGGAAGCCTTTTATAATCCCTTTCATAAATGGCCTTCATATTACTCCTCTTGTATAATAGCTGAGGATACACTATGGAGGTACATTCATATTATAGGTACTTCCTTCTGTGGGCCTGTCCTTATGGGTATCACAAGATTGAGAGAGGAATGAATATTCGTTTTCTTATTCAACAAACACATATCCATCCCTCCCCTGTGCACTGTGCACTTCCCATGGGAAACCATTCATGGTGACCCTAAAGGTGAGGAGATGGAAAAGAACTTTGATGGGAAGTTCTGAAATCACCATAGCCTTCTGGGTTGAAATGTACCTTAGGGAATGGTTATAATTGTTTACCTTCTTCTTGACTCTAGTCCTGATGCTAGGAAATAAAAGCAGCTACTGCTCTTTTTTTTTTTTTTTTTTTTAAATCATGATATTGTCAAGATGTGCAAAGTGAAGATTTTGCATTCTTAATCATGAGTTTAGGGAAAGAAGTTTCAGATCAAAAGCTCAGCAGAAAATTAGACTCGGTTTTCTAAAGGAGGAGGATAAATGATGGGAAAGGGGAAAGAATGGGTGATAACAGGGGTGCTTTTCTTTTGAGGGGAGTAGTTATGATTGTGGCTGTATGGAGTGAAAAGTTGGAATCTCACTGAATTTCAGTTATCTGTTCAAGATTGCTGTGAAGTGGCCGGTAGATGCTCCCAAGAGCTGGTTGTGCACATCCCTTCCCAACTCTGAGGTTATTGACCTATTTCAGTGTCTTGAAATTGGCCATAGTGGGAATATTTACTACCCGGAAATTGGAAAATGCTACAAATCAGGACTGGGCTTCTCCCTACCCACAGAACTGGTTGTTAACCATGACCAACACACCATTGACGGTAAGAGCTTTAGGATCTCAGTGAATCATTTAGCCATGTACAACCGCACGAATGATGAGTTTCAGCAATTAGCATTTAGCTCCCGAAACGATCTAAATCCAATTTAAATCACTTAAAGACACCAGGAAACCAGCTACAGCAGTTGCCACATCAATGATACATAGACCAGTAATATGGCAATTGTTAATTTGCATCACAGTCAAGTTTTTGGTATAAAAAAACAAAACTACAGATAGTTGAGAATTTGTAACATTAAACAGAATACTTCATTGTTCATAACAGCATCAATATTGAAGGAACTTGTTTCAAATTAAAGCAGTGCTGAAATCTTAAAGGAGAGACATTTTTGAAATGAGAAGTAAAAGAAAAAAATGTGTGCTGAGATTGATAATGCTCTTTTGTGACAAGCTGCAAAGCAGAGTATTTCTGGCATTGCTTTTGAAAACTTATGGTGTAAGCTTTTCTGAGTCCTTAATGATAGATATATTAGTATTCTTTATCTTTCTTCTTTTTGTTTATTTGTTTTTTAGGTTTTTCTGGGTTAGTGGCTTCCATGATTCTTACTATGATTGTTTTTACTTGGTAAGGTATACTAACCTTATTTTCATAAAAATTGCCTAGAAGAATATAGAACTGTATACTTGGTTTAAAATTGTATACCTTCTGTATACCTTGGATTGGAACTAACAAAAGTCTATTTTGAAACAAAGACTATTTAGTCTTTCTGGTATTGTGACTCTTACAGTTTCTTGAGTAAGTTTCAAAATACCTGAAAGCTAAGGTATATATATTTAATTACATATACATTATATAATTACATATATGTTGTATAAGCATAGAAAACCATAAAGAATATATATTAACATTCAGGAAATGGGGTGGGGGTGAATTTTTTAAAAAATTTATCCTTTTTGTTGTCTGAAAGTGGATATGTTGTCTGTATTGATTAAAATAAATATATATTAGTTAAATACTTTGCAGCTTCCTTTTTGTAATGCTACCCTCACTCACCCCCCTCCATGAAGAAAGAAATGCAATGTAAAGGATATAGATAAGAGGAGAGTGCAATATATAAATGGTTTTGTGGGTTTTGTTTTTACCTGTCAAGAAAAAAAAAACAAAATGTTTTATACTTTCAAAAATCTAAATTATCATTTTCTGTTGTTGCTTCTATTTTTATATCAATCTATTTCCCCAATGAGATTTTGACAAAGGTATTTGTTCTTCTCTGCTAGTGTGTTGATACTCATATAGAAATTTTTATTAGTCCAGTTTTGATCTGAAATTTATTGTTCGGTTGAGAGTTTCTTCCCTTGAAATCTTAATGGCACAGGCCAGTGTGTCTAACTGGGATAGTTTACATAGCCACATTTATTTATTTATTTATTTAATTTTAAAATCTTTAATTCTTACATGTGTTCCCAAACATGAACCCCCCTCCCACCTCCCTCCCACATAGCCACACTTTTGTCTGTCATCTGATTTGTAAAGCAAGGAAAAATACAGTTGAAGTGGTTTTATTTATTCTAATTCTGGTGGATTACAGAAAATTTTATATTGACACAGCATGAATTATGGAGGTGATATTTTTCCATTATAAAAATTCAAGTAATTCAAATGACAGCTGAGGAAGGCAGCGGGGACACATTCAGTAAAGGAAGCCTCAAAACCTTACACTACTTTAAGCACCTTTTAACAAGATGAAAGTAACATTTAAAGTTTGGGGTCAAGAAAACAGTTTGAGGTGTGCTGTTACCACGTCTCTTCAACTTTTTTCAGACAAGAGCTGTTTCAGATCTCTTTGCGGTGTGTTTGGCAATACACTTAAAAGATTACTACTTAAGCTACTAATAATCTGGCTTCAGGTAATTGTCTGTCTGTCCATCCAGCTGTCTATTCTTTCTTCTGTTTTCAAAAAACCCCCCAAATGAACAGCGTGAAACGCAACAATAACAAAAAAGGAGGAAACCATAATCCTGCCTGGAGTTTTTCCCCTCAGCTTTCAGACAGCTGTGATACTCCTAGAAGGCTAATGTACTCTGGGCTCTGTTTCAGCAATCATTTTTAAGTTTTTTGGGGAGGTGGAGTGGGATAGAGGGATGGGGACAGGAGGTAATGTGGGACGGAATTATTTTGAAATTTTCATGATCTCTTTTGTGCTTCAATCTGTCCTTTTCAGTGTTTTAATTTAGATCGAGAAAGGCAAATCTCTTTAGAGTTTGAAGTTTGTTTTTTTGGTGGATTAACTTGATAGAACATTGCTCTCAAGAGTCCAGTTAAAGATAAAATTAATTTGAATTGTAAGGACAAAGGCAATTTATAAAGTAGTAGATATATTATTGTCCTTGACTTCCTGATTGCCAAAGTTCAGATTTTATCTTCCTCTTATTACTGAAGGCTCAGATACATCTATTAGCCTCAGAGCAGTTCAGTTGCTCAGTTGTGTCCAACTCTTTGTGACCCCATGGACTGTAGCCCACCAGGCTTCCCTGTTCTCTACTCACTCACTCATGGAGCTTGCTCAAACTCATGTCAGTTGAGTCAGTGGTACCATCCAACCTCAACCATCTCATCCTCTGTCATCCCCTTCTCTTTCTATCTTCAATCTTTCCCAGCATCATGGTATTTTCCAATGAGTCAGTTATTTGCATTGGGTGGCCAAATAATGCAGCTTCATTTTCAGCATGTCTTTCCAATGAATATTCAGGACTGATTTGTCTTTAGGATTGACTGGTTTGACCTCCTGTAGTCCAAGGGACTCTCAAAAGTCTTCTTCAAAACCACAGTTCAAAAGCATCAATTCTTTGGCACTCAGCTTTCTTTATGATCCATCACATCCATATGTGACACTGGAAAAATCATAGCTTTGGCTATATGGACATTTTGGACATTTATTGGTAAAGTAATATCTCCGCTTTTTAATATGCTGTCTAGGTTGGTTATAGCTTTTTATCAAAGGATCAAGCATCTTTTAATTTCATGGCTTCATTCACTATCTGTAGTGATTTTGGAGCCCAAGAAAATAAAGTCTGTCACTGTTTCCATTGTGTCCCCATCCATTTGCTATGAATTAATGGGATTGGATGCCATAATCTTCGGTTTTTTGAATGTTTAGTTTTAAGCCAACTTTTTCATTCTTCTCTTTCACTTTCATCAAGAGGCTGTTTAGTTCCTCTTCACTTTCTGCCGTAAAGGTGGTGTCATCTACGTATCTGCGGTTATTGATATTTTTCGGGGCAATCTTGATTCCAGCTTGTGCTTCATCCAGCCCAGCATTTCGCATGATGTACTCTGCATTGAAGTTAAATATTCAGGGTGACAATATACAGCCTTGATGTATTCCTTTCCCAATTTGGAACCAGTCCATTGTTCCATGTTCTCACTGTTGCTTCTTGACCTGCATACAGATTTCTCAGAAGGCAGGTAAGGTGGTCTGATATTCCCATCTCATTAAGAACTTTCCACAATTTGTTGTGATCCACAGAATCAAAGGCTTAATGTAGTCAATTAAGCAGAAGTAGATGGTTTTTTTCTGGAACTCTCTTGATTTTTCAATGATCCAGCAGATGTTGGCAATTTGATTTCTGGTAACTGTGCCTTTTCTAAATCCAACTTGGACATCTGGAAGTTCTTAGTCCATGTACTGCTGAAACCTAGCTTGGAGAATTTTGAGCATTACTTTGCTAGTGTGTGAGATGAATGCAATTGTATGGTAGTTTGAACATTCTTTGGCATTGCCTTTCTTTGGGATGGGAATGAAAACTGACCTTTTCCAGTCTTGTGGCCACTGCTGAGTTTTCCAAATTTGCTGGCATATTGAGTGCAGCACTTTCACAGCATCATCTTTTAGGATTTGAAATAGCTCAGCTAGAATTTCATCACCTCCACTAGCTTTGTTCATAGTGATGCTTTCTAAGGCCCACTTGACTTCACATTCCAGGATGTCTGGCTCTAGGTGAGTGACCACACCATCGTGGTTATCTGGGTCATGAAGATCTTTTTTTGGGGATAGTTCTTCTGTGTATTCTTGCCACCTTTTCTTAATATCTTTTGCTTCTGTTAGGTCGCTACCATTTTTGTCCTTTATTGTACCTGTCTTTGCATGAAATGTTCCCTTGGTATGGCTAGTTTTCTTGAAGTGATCTCTAGTCTTTCCCATTCTATGGTTTTTCTCTATTTCTTTGCATTGATCACTTAGGAAGGCTTTCATATCTCTTCTTGGTCTTCTTTGGAACTCTGCATTCATATGGGTATATCTTTCCTTTTCTGCTTTGCCTTTCACTTCTCTTCTTTTCTCAGCTATTTGTGAGACCTCCTTAGACAACCATTTTGCCTTTTTTCATTTCTTTTTCTTGGGAGTGGTTTTGATCACTGTCTCTGGTACTATGTTATGAACCTCCATGCATAGTTTTTCAGGCAGTTTGTCTATCAGATCCAATCCATTGAATCTGTCACTTCCACTGTATAATCATAAGGGATTTGATTTAGGTCATAACCTGAATGGTCTAGTGGTTTTCCCTACTTTCTTCAATTGGCAATAAGGATTTCTTGATCTGAGCCACAGTCAGTTCCCAGTATTGTTTTTGCTGACTGTATGGAGCTTCTCCATCTTTGGCTGCAAAGAATATAATCAATCTGATTTCAATATTGACCTTTCTGGTGATGTCCATGTGTAGAGTCATCTCTTGTGCTCCTGGAAGAGGGTGTTTGCAATGACCAGTGTGTTCTCTTGGCAAAACTCTGTTAACCTTTGCACTGCTTCATTTTGTAGTCCACAGCCAAACTTTTCTGTTACTACAGGTGTCTCTTGACTTCCTATTTTTGCATTCCAGTCCCTTTTGATGAAAATAACATCTTTTTCTTTGGTGTTAGTTATAGAAGGTCATGTAGATCATCATAGTACCATTCAACTTCAGCTACTTTGGCATTAGTTGTTGAGGGATAGACTTGGATTACTGTGATGTTGAGTGGTTTGACTTGGAAACAAACAAGATCTTTCTGTTCTGCATTTTGGACTCCTTTGTTGACTGTGAGGGCTACTCCATTTCTTCTAAGAGATTCTTGCTCAGAGTAGCAGACATAATGGTCATCTGAATTAAATTCACTCATTCCCATAATTGCAGAATCTATTAACCTAGTTAACATTTATTTTAAATAATTTGATTTTTAAAAATATAAATTCATTTAAATTATAAAGAATTGGAAAATATGAGCAATTAATAGATGATTCATCTATTAACCTGATATAAATGCTTAGGGTTGTTAAATTTGAGAAAACCTGAATCAAATTTCTTTTGTGAGTGGTGAAATTTCAGATGTGTGAAATTTTCTTGTGTAGTGACCAATCTTAAATCTCTTTGAGTTGCTGATGTTCTTTTTTTTCTTAAAATTTCAAAATTGAAGTATAGTTAATGTACAATATTATATAACTTACAATGTGATTCACAATTTTAAAGGTTATACTCTTATTAATAGTTATTATAAAATATTTAATTAAAACTATGTTCCCTGTGCTGTATATCACTGTAGTTTATTTTATTTTTTTTTCCCTATGTTCTCTTTATTTATTTATTTATTTTTTAATTTTAAAATCTTTAATTCTTACATGTGTTCCCAAACATGAAACCCCCTCCCACCTCCCTCCCCATAACATCTCTGTGGGTCATCCCCATGCACCAGCCCCAAGCATGCTGTATCCTGCGTCAGACATAGACTGGCGATTCAATTCTTACATGATAGTATACATGATAGAATGCCATTCTCTCAAATCATCCCACCCTCTCCCTCTCTCTCTGAGTCCAAAAGTCCATTATACACCGCTGTGTCTTTTTTCCTGTCTTGCATACAGGGTCGTCATTGCCATCTTTCTAAATTCCATATATATGTGTTAGTATACTGTATTGGTGTTTTTCTTTCTGGCTTACTTCACTCTGTATAATCGGCTCCAGTTTCATCCATCTCATCAGAACTGATTCAAATGAATTCTTTTTAACGGCTGAGTAATACTCCATTGTGTACATGTACCAAAGCTTTCTTATCCATTCATCTGCTGATGGACATCTAGGTTGTTTCCATGTCCTGGCTATTATAAACAGTGCTGCGATGAACATTGGGGTACATGTGTCTCTTTCAATTCTGGTTTCCTCGGTGTGTATGCCCAGCAGTGGGATTGCTGGGTCATAAGGTAGTTCTATTTGCAATTTTTTAAGGAATCTCCACACTGTTCTCCATAGTGGCTGTACTAGTTTGCATTCCCACCAACAGTGTAGGAGGGTTCCCTTTTCTCCACACCCTCTCCAGCATTTATTGCTTGCAGATTTTTGGATCGCAGCCATTCTGACTGGTGTGAAGTGGTACCTCATTGTGGTTTTGATTTGCATTTCTCTGATAATGAGTGATGTTGAGCATCTTTTCATGTGTTTGTTAGCCATCCGTATGTCTTCTTTGGAGAAATGTCTATTTAGTTCTTTGGCCCATTTTTTGATTGGGTCGTTTATTTTTCTGGAATTGAGCTGCATAAGTTGCTTGTATATTTTTGAGATTAGTTGTTTGTCAGTTGCTTCATTTGCTATTATTTTCTGCCATTCAGAAGGCTGTCTTTTCACCTTGCATATATTTTCCTTTGTTGTGCAGAAGCTTTTAATTTTAATTAGATCCCATTTGTTTATTTTTGCTTTTATTTCCAGAATTCTGGGAGGTGGATCATAGAGGATCCTGCTGTGATTTATGTCTGAGAGTGTTTTGCCTATATTCTCCTCTAGGAGTTTTATAGTTTCTGGTCTTACATTTAGATCTTTAATCCATTTTGAGTTTATTTTTGTGCGCGGTGTTAGAAAGTGATCTAGTTTCATTCTTTTACAAGTGGTTGACCAGTCTTCCCAGCACCACTTGTTAAAGAGATTGTCTTTATTCCATTGTATATTCTTGCCTCCTTTGTCAAAGATAAGGTGTCCATATGTGTGTGGATTTATCTCTGGGCTTTCTATTTTGTTCCATTGATCTATATGTCTGTCTTTGTGCCAGTACCATACTGTTTTGATGACTGTGGCTTTGTAGTAGAGCCTGAAGTCAGGCAAGTTGATTCCTCCAGTTCCATTCTTCTTTCTCAAGATTGCTTTGGCTATTCGAGGTTTTTTGTATTTCCATACAAATCTTGAAATTATTTGTTCTAGTTCTGTGAAAAATATGGCTGGTAGCTTGATAGGGATTGCGTTGAATTTGTAAATTGCTTTGGGTAGTATACTCATTTTCACTATATTGATTCTTCCGACCCATGAACATGGTATATTTCTCCATCTATTAGTGTCCTCTTTGATTTCTTTCATCAGTGTTTTATAGTTTTCTATATATAGGTCTTTAGTTTCTTTGGGTAGATATATTCCTAAGTATTTTATTCTTTTCGTTGCAATGGTGAATGGAATTGTTTCCTTAATTTCTTTTTCTACTTTCTCATTATTAGTGTATAGGAATGCAAGGGATTTCTGTGTGTTGATTTTATATCCTGCAACTTTACTATATTCATTGATGAGCTCTAGTAATTTTCTGGTGGAGTCTTTAGGGTTTTCCATGTAGAGGATCATGTCATCTGCAAACAGTGAGAGTTTTACTTCTTCTTTTCCAATTTGGATTCCTTTTATTTCTTTTTCTGCTCTGATTGCTGTGGCCAAAACTTCCAGAACTATGTTGAATAGTAGCGGTGAAAGTGGACACCCTTGTCTTGTTCCTGACTTTAGGGGAAATGCTTTCAATTTTTCACCATTAAGGATAATGTTTGCTGTGGGTTTGTCATATATAGCTTTTATTATGTTGAGGTATGTTCCTTCTATTCCTGCTTTCTGGAGAGTTTTTATCATAAATGGATGTTGAATTTTGTCAAAGGCCTTCTCTGCATCTATTGAGATAATCATATGGTTTTTATTTTTCAATTTGTTAATGTGGTGAATTACATTGATTGATTTGCGGATATTGAAGAATCCTTGCATCCCTGGGATAAAGCCCACTTGGTCATGGTGTATGATCTTTTTAATATGTTGTTGGATTCTGATTGCTAGAATTTTGTTGAGGATTTTTGCATCTATGTTCATCAGTGATATTGGCCTGTAGTTTTCTTTTTTTGTGACATCTTTGTCAGGTTTTGGTATTAGGGTGATGGTGGCCTCATAGAATGAGTTTGGAAGTTTACCTTCCTCTGCAATTTTCTGGAAGAGTTTGAGTAGGATAGGTGTTAGCTCTTCTCGAAATTTTTGGTAGAATTCAGCTGTGAAGCCATCTGGACCTGGGCTTTTGTTTGCTGGAAGATTTCTGATTACAGTTTCAATTTCCGTGCTGGTGATGGGTCTGTTAAGATTTTCTATTTCTTCCTGGTTCAGTTTTGGAAAATTGTACTTTTCTAAGAATTTGTCCATTTCTTCCACATTGTCCATTTTATTGGCATACAACTGCTGATAGTAGTCTCTTATGATCCTTTGTATTTCTGTGTTGTCTGTTGTGATCTCTCCATTTTCATTTCTAATTTTATTGATTTGATTTTTCTCTCTTTGCTTCTTGATGAGTCTGGCTAGTGGTTTGTCAATTTTATTTATCCTTTCAAAGAACCAGCTTTTGGCCTTGTTGATTTTTGCTATGGTCTCTTTTGTTTCTTTAGCATTTATTTCTGCCCTAGTTTTTAAGATTTCTTTCCTTCTACTAACTCTGGGGTTCTCCAATTCTTCCTTTTCTAGTTGCTTTAGTTGTAGAGTTAGGTTATTTATTTGACTTTTTTCTTGTTTCTTGAGGTATGCCTGTATTGCTATGAACTTTCCTCTTAGCACTGCTTTTATAGTGTCCCACAGGTTTTGGGTTGTTGTGTTTTCATTTTCATTAGTTTCTATGCATATTTTGATTTCTTTTTTGATTTCTTCTGTGATTTGTTGGTTATTCAGAAGTGTGTTGTTCAACCTCCATATGTTGGAATTTTTAGTAGTTTTTCTCCTGTAATTGAGATCTAATCTTAATGCATTATGGTCAGAAAAGATGCTTGGAATGATTTCGATTTTTTTGAATTTATCAAGTTTAGATTTATGGCCCAGGATGTGATCTATCCTGGAGAAGGTTCCATGAGCACTTGAAAAAAAGGTGAAATTCATTGTTTTGGGGTGAAATGTCCTATAGATATCAACTAGGTCTAATTGATCTAATGTATCATTTAAAGTTTGCGTTTCTTTGTTAATTTTCTGTTTAATTGATCTGTCCATAGGTGTGAGTGGGGTATTAAAGTCTCCCACTATTATTGTGTTATTGTTGATTTCCCCTTTCATACTTGTTAGCATTTGTCTTACATATTGCGGTGCTCCTATATTGGGTGCATATATATTTATAATTGTTATATCTTCTTCTTGGATTGATCCTTTGATCATTATGTAGTGGCCTTCTTTGTGTCTTTTCACAGCCTTTGTTT
Organism: Capricornis sumatraensis; assembly: GCF_032405125.1. Lineage (NCBI taxonomy): Eukaryota > Metazoa > Chordata > Mammalia > Artiodactyla > Bovidae > Capricornis > Capricornis sumatraensis. The sequence continues at coordinate 16,436,977 of NC_091075.1, forward strand.
TAAAGTCTATTTTATCAGATATGAGTATTGCCACTCCTGCTTTCTTTTGGTCTCTATTTGTGTGGTATATCTTATTCCAGCCCTTCACTTTCAGTTTATATGTGTCCCTTGTTTTGAGGTGGGTCTCTTGTAAGCAGCATATAGAGGGGTCTTGTTTTTGTATCCATTCAGCCAGTCTTTGCCTTTTGGTTGGGGCGTTCAACCCATTTACGTTTAAGGTAATTATTGATAAGTATGATCCCGTTACCATTTACTTTATTGTTTTGGGTTCGGGTTTATACACCCTTTTTGGTTTCCTGTCTAGAGAATATCCTTTAGGATTTGTTGGAGAGCTGGTTTGGTGGTGCTGAATTCTCTCAGCTTTTGCTTGTCTGTAAAGCTTTTGATTTCTCCTTCGTATTTGAATGAGATTCTTGCTGGGTACGGTAATCTGGGCTGTAGGTTATTGTCTTTCATCACTTTAAGTATGTCTTGCCATTCCCTCCTGGCCTGAAGAGTTTCTATTGAAAGATCAGCTGTTATCCTTATGGGAATCCCCTTGTGTGTTATTTGTTGTTTTTCCCTTGCTGCTTTTAATATTTGTTCTTTGTGTTTGACCTTTGTTAATTTAATTAATATGTGTCTTGGGGTGTTTCGCCTTGGGTTTATCCTATTTGGAACTCTCTGTGTTTCTTGGACTTGGGTGATTATTTCCTTCCCCATTTTAGGGAAGTTTTCAACTATTATCTCCTCAAGGATTTTCTCATGATCTTTCTTTCTGTCTTCTTCTTCTGGGACTCCTATAATTCGAATGTTGGAGCGTTTCATATTGTCCTGGAGGTCTCTGAGATTGTCCTCGTTTCTTTTAATTCGTTTTTCTTGTTTCCTCTCTGATTCATTTATTTCTACCATTCTATCTTCTATTTCACTAATCCTATCTTCTGCCTCCGTTATTCTACTATTTGTTGCCTCCAGAGTGTTTCTGATCTCATTTATTGCATTATTCATTATATTTTGACTCTTTTTTATTTCTTCTAGGTCCTTGTTAAACCTTTCTTGCATCTTCTCAATCCTTGTCTCTAGGCTATTTATCTGTGATTCCATTTTGATTTCAAGATTTTGGATCATTTTCACTATCAATATTCGGAATTCCTTCTCAGGTAGATTCCCTACTTCTTCCTCTTTTGTTTGGTTTGGTGGGCAACTCTCCTGTTCCTTTACCTGCTGAGTATTCCTCTGTCTCTTCATCTTGGTTATATTGCTGCGTTTGGGGTGGTCTTTTTATATTCTGGTAATTTGTGGAGTTCTCTTTATTATGGAGCTTCCTCACTGTGGGTGGGGTTCTATCAGTGGCTTGTCAAGGTTTCCTGGTTAGGGAGGCTTGTGTTGGAGTTCTGGTGGGTGGAGCTGGGTTTCTTCTCTCTGGAGTGCAGTGGAGTGACCAGTGATGGGTTATGAGACATCAAAGGTTTTGGAATAATTTTGAGCTGCCTGTATATTCAAGCTCAGGGGAGTGTTCCTGTGTTGCTGGAGAATTTGAGTGATATGTCTTGTTTTGGAACTTGTTGGCCCTTGGGTGGAGCTTGGTTTCAGTGTAAGTATGAAGGCATTTGATGAGCTCCTATTGCTTAATGTTCCCTGAATTCAAGAGTTCTCTAATGTTTTCAGGCTTTGTATTTAAGCCTCCTGCTTCTGGTCTTCAGTTTTGTTTTTACAGTAGCCTCTAGACTTCTCCATCTATACAGCACCGATGATAAAACATCTAGGTTAAAGATGAAAAGTTTCTCCACATTGAGGGACACTCAGAGAGGTTCACTGAGTTACAAGGAGAAGAGAAGATGGAGGGGGTAGTTAGAGGTAACTGGAATGAGATGCAGTGAGATCAAAAGAGGAGAGAGCAAGCTAGCCAGTAGTCACTTCCTTATGTGCGCTCTATAGTCTGGCCCGCTCAGGTATTTACGGAGTTATACAGGGAAGAGGAGAGGGAGGAAGTAGACAGAGGTGACCAGGAGGATAAGAGAGAGGAATGAGAAGGAGAGAGACAAATCCTGCCAGTAACCAGTTCCGTAGGTGTTCTCCACCGTCTGGAACACACAGAGATTCACAGAGTTGGATAGAGAAGAGATGGGGGAGAAAAGAGACAGAGGCCACCTGGTGGAGAAAAAGGAGAGTCCAAAGGAGAAGAGAGTGGTCAAGCCAGTAATCTCGCTCTCAGGTAAACTTGGGTAGTGAAGTTTGGGTTTTTAAATGAACAAAATTGACAACAAAAACCTAAGAGCAAAGGTTAAAAATCTAGAGTAGAGGTTGGATTTTCAAAAATACAATATTAAAGAAAAGAAGCAGAAGGAAAAAGCAGGAAAGAAAGAAAAAAAAAACAAAAAACAAGAATTATTAAAAAAACAAACAAACAAAAAAAACAAAACAAACAAACAAAAAAACCCCACCAACAACCATCCAAAGGCTATATATGGTGTTTGCCTTAAAAAAAAAAAAAAAAGTCTTTTTTTAAAAATAGTAATAATAGGTTATAGTAATAAAAATTAGAGGAGAAATAGAAGACTTAACAATTAAAAAAAAAAGGTTAGAAAAAAAAGAAAAAAAAAAAGGAATGATTTTTAAAATAGTAAAAATATATCTGGCCCTTCTCTGATGTTTTGGGCCGTGTGGGATCACTTCCAAGGTGGTTCCCTCTGTTTAACTTCTTCCGTTTGCTGGTTTTTCAGGCTCACTAGTTCAGTCGCGCTGTGGGGAGGGGGGATGCTGCAAACAAATAGCGCTGTCGTGTGCTCACAGTGTCTCCGCCCCGCTTGACCTGTCCCTTCTCGCGGCGCACAAACCGCTCCGGCTCTACGATGCACAGCCGGGAACCGTCTGGGGCCGGCCCTAGGCTGCGTGCACTTCCCGGTCCAAGCCGCTCAGGTTTGGCGCTCAGGCAGCCCTCAGAGGCACAGATTCGGCTGGGACTGCGCTTTGTGCCCTTCCCAGGTCCGAGTAGCTCAGGAGTTTGGCGAGCGTGATCGCCGCGGCTTGTCACCTTTTCTGTCGCTGCTGCTCAACTTTCTGGGTGGACCGCTGGCGTCCCCCGTGAGGCAGATTGTGACTGTCCAGCACCCCCAGAAGTCAGCAAAGAAGCCTGCTTGCAGTTAGGTAAGTAAAGTCTCTCCGGGTCTGCAATTGCCCCTTTCCAGTCCTTACGGCTCTGGCTGCCTGTCCCCGGCGGGGGATGGTCTGCAGCCGGCTTTTCCGTTCCATCCTTCGTTCTGTGCTCGGTCCTGGCGGCGTCTTATGTTCGAGCTTTTCGTGCGGTAGCTATCCCACAGTCTGGTTTGCTAGCGCAAGTTAGATCGTTCTGGTTGCGCGTGGGGCGTTCCTGCCCGATTCTTACAAAGCACTGCAGCCCGTGCCTCCCGCGCGTCCCTGCCCTGCCCCCACTTCCCAATGGTGGATGCAGGCGTCTGTGCTGCTTTTCCGCTGGGGGAGTTACTGTTGGGCTTGTAATCTCTTGGTTTTAATTATTTCTTTATTTTTCCTTCCTGTTATGTTGCCCTCTGGGTTTCCAAGACTCGCCACAGACTCAGCAGGGAGAGTGTTTCCTGGTGTTTGGAAACCTCTCTTCTTAAAATTCCCTTCCTGGGACGGGCTTCCCTTCCCGGGACGGAGCTCCCTCCCCACCTCCTTTGTCTCCTTTTTCGTCGTTTATATTTTTTCCTACCTGTTTTTGAAGACAATGGTCTGCTTTTCTGGTTGCCTGCTGTCCTCTGCCAGCCTACAGAGGTTGTTTTGTGGAGTTTGCTCAGCGTTGAAATGTTCTTTTGAGGAATTTGTGAGGGAGAAAGTGGTCTTCCCGTCCTATTCCTCCGCCATCTTTATGCTCCTCCCTGCACTGTAGTTTATTTTGTACCTAATGGGCACCTCTTAATTCCCTACTCCTATTTGCTCCTCCTCCCTTCTCTCGCTCCACTGGTAGCAACTAATTTGTTTTCTATGCCTGTGAGTCTGCTTCTTTTTTGTTGTATTCACTAATTTATTTGTATTTTTTCAATTCCACATATAAGTGATATCATACAGTGTTTATTGTTTTCTGTCTGACTCGTCTAACTTAGCATACTTCCCTCCAAGTCCATCCATGTTGTTGCAAATGGCAAAATATCATTGTTTTTATGACTCACTAGTATTCCATTATATCTATATACCACATTTTCTTTATCCATCCATCTATTGATGGACACTTAGGCTGCTTCCATATCTGCGCCGTTGTAAATAGTGCTGTTATGAACATTGAGGTTCATGTATCTTTTTCAATTAGTGTGTTTGTTTTTTCAGATATATACCCAGCTGTGGAATTGCTGGGTCGTATGGTAGTTCCATTGGTAGTTTTTGAAGGAACCTCCATATTGTTTTCTGCAGTGGCTGTACCAATTTACATTCCCACCAACAGTGTCCAAGGATTCCTGTTTCTCCACATCCTCTCTAAAATTTATTTGTAGACCTTTTCATGATAGCCATCCAAGTCTATGCCTCAACCAGTAACGCTGAAGAAGCTGAAGTTGAATGGTTCTATGAAGACCTACAAGACCTTTTAGAACTAAAACCCACAAAAGATGTCCTTTTCATTATAGGGGACTGGAATGGAAAAGTAGGAGTAATAGGCAAATTTGGCCTTGGAATACAGAATGAAGCAGGGCAAGGACTAATAGAGTTTTGCCAAGAGAACACACTGGTCATAGCAAACACCCTTTTCCAACAGCACAAGAGAAGGCTCTACACATGGACATCACCAGATGGTCAACACTGAAATCAGATTGATTATATCCTTTGCAGCCAAAGATGGAGAAGCTCTATACAGTCAGCAAAAACAATACAGGGAGCTGACTCTATCTCAGATCATGAATCCTTATTGCCAAATCCTGACTTAAATTGAAGAAAGTAGGGAAAACCATTAGACCATTCAGATATGACCTACATCAAATCCCTTATGATTATACAGTGGAAGATAGAAATAGGTTTAAGGGTCTAGATCTGATAGATAGAGTGCCGATGAACTATGGACGGAGGTTCGTGGCATAGTACAGGAGACAGGGATCAAAACCATCTCCATGGAAAAGAAATGCAAAAAAAGCAAAATGGCTGTCTGGGGAGGACTTACACATAGCTGTGAAAAGAAGAGAAGCGAAAAGCAAAGGAGAAAAGGAAAAATATAAGCATCTGAATGCAGAGTTCCAAAGAATAGCAAGAAGAGGTAAGAAAGCCTTCCTCAGTGATCAATGCAAAGAAATAGAGGAAAACAACAGAATGGGAAAGACTAGAGATCTCTTCAAGAAAATTAGAGATACCAAGGGAACATTTCATGCAAAGATGGGCACAATAAAGGACAAAATGTTATGGAGCTAACAGGAGCAGAAGATATTAAGAAGATGTGGCAGGAATACACAGAAGAACTGACCAAAAAAGATCTTCACGACCCAGATAATCACAATGGCGTGATCACTCACCTAGAGCCAGACATCCTGGAATGTGAAGTCAATGTGAAGTCTAAGGCCTTAGAAAGCATCAGTATGAACAAAGCTAGTGGAGGTGATGGAATTCCAGTTGAGCTCTTTCAAATCCTGAAAGATGATGCTGTGAAAGTGCTGCACTCAATATGCCAGCAAATTTGGAAAACTCAGCAGTGGCCACAGGACTTGAAAAGGTCAGTTTTCATTCCCATCCCAAAGAAAGGCAATGCAAAAGAATGCTCAAACTACTGCACAATTGCACTCATCTCACACACTAGTAAAGTAATGCTCAAAATTCTCCAAGCCAGTCTTCAGCAATACGTGAACCGTGAACTTCATGATGTTCAAGATGCTTTCAGAAAAGGCAGGGGAACCAGAGATCAAATTGCCAACATCCACTGGATCATGGAAAAAGCAAGAGAGTTCCAGAAAAACATCTATTTCTGCTTTATTGACTATGCCAAAGCCTTTGAGTGTGTGGGTCACAATAAACTGTGGAAAATTCTGAAAGAGATGGGAATACCAGACCACCTGACCTGCCTCTTGAGAGACCTGTATGCAGGTCAGGAAGCAACAGTTAGAACTGGACACGGAACAACAGACTGGTTCCAAATTGGGAAAGGAATACATCAAGGCTGTATATTGTCACCCTGCTTATTTAACTTATATGCAGAATACACCATGAGAAACGCTGGACCGGAAGAAGCACAAGCTGGAATCAAGATTGCCAGGACAAATATCAATAACCTCAGATATGCAGGTGACACCACCATTATGGCAGAAAGTGAAGAGGAACTAAAAAGCCTCTTGATGAAAGTGAAAGAGGAGAGTGAAAAAGTTGGCTTAAAGCTCAACATTCAGAAAATGAAGATCATGGCATCTGGTCCCATCACTTCATGGGAAATAGATGGGGAAACAGGGGAAACAGTGTCAGACTTTATTTTGGGGGGCTCCAAAATCACTGCAGATGGTGATTTCAGCCATGAAATTAAAAGATGCTTACTCCTTGGAAGGAAAGTTATGACCAACCTAGATAGCATATTAAAAAGCAGAGATATTACTTTGCCAACAAAGGTCCATCTAGTCATGGCTCTGGTTTTCCCAGTGGTCATGTGTGGGTGTGAGAGTTGAACTGTGAAGAAAGCTGAATTCCAAAGAATTGATGCTTTTGAACTGTGGTGTTGGAGAAGACTCCTGAGCGTCCCTTGGACTGCAAGGAGATCCAACCAGTCCATTCAAAAGGAGATCAGTCCTGGGTGTTCTTTGGAAGGAATGATGCTAAAACTGAAACTCCAGTACTCTGGCCACCTCATGAGTTGACTCATTGGAAAAGACTCTGATACTGGCAGCGATTGAGGGCAGGAGGAGAAGGGGGCAACAGAGGCTGGATGGCATCACCCACTCAGTCCGGGAGTTGCTGATGAATAGGGAGGCCTGGCGTGCTGCGATTCATGGGGTCACAAAGAGTTGGACACGACTGAATGACTGAACTGAACTGAACTGAACTGATTCTGACAAGTGTGAGGTGCTATCTCATTTTGGTTGATATTTTCACTTCCCTGATGTTGAGATCTTTTCATGTGCTAGTTGGCCATCTGCATTTCTTCTTTGGAAAAATGTTTATTCAGTTCCACTTCCCATTTTTTAATCAGGTTGTTTGCTATTTTGAGGTTGAGTTGTATGACATGTTTATATATGTTAGATATTACTCACTTATCAGTCGTATCATTTGCAAATATTTTCTTAGATTCTGTAGGTTGTCTTTTCATTTTGTTAATGATTTCCTTTGCTGTGCAAAAACTTTTAAGTTTAATTAGTTCTCAGTTGTTTATTTTTGCTTTTATTTCCTTTGTTTAGAAGACGAATCCAAAAAAAATATCACTACTATTTATGTCAAAGAGTGTTCTGCCTCTGTTTTCTTCTAGGAAGTTTCTCATCCTACATTTAGGTCTTTATTTCATTTTGAGTTTTTTTTCATAAATGATGTCCTATTTTAATTATTTTACATGTAGCTGTTCAGGTTTCTTAGCACAACCTATTGTAAAGAGTCTTTTCTTCATTGTATATTCTTGCCTACTTTGTTATAGAATAATTGACCTTAAGTGTATGTGTTTATTTCTGGGTTCTCTATTCTTCTGTTCCATTGACTAAGTATCTACTTTTGTGCCAGTACCATACTGTTTTGATTACTTTAGCTTTGCTTTATAAACTCCCTGAATTCAGGGAGTGTGATTCTTCCAGTTCTATTCTTCTTTCTCAAGATTTTTTTGGCTGTTCAGGGTCTTTTGTGTTTCCATAGAAGTTTTAAAAGTGTTTTTGGTAATTCTGTGAAAAATGCCATTGGTATTTTGATAGGGATTTCATTGAATCTATAGTTTGCTTTGGGTAGTATGGTCATTTTAACAATATTAATTCTTCCAATCCAAGAATGGCATGTATCTTTTCATCTGTAACTGTAATCTTCAATTTCTTTCATTAGTGTGAGTTGATGACATTTTTTATCCACTGATAGGTAAACACATCTATATACGTTAATATAGTTCATGAGACCTAATCAAACTAGCTCTTTCTAAGTTCTTTCTCTTTCACCTTGCATCCCCTACAGATTTTGATAATCCTCAGGTCACTCCTTTTAAGTAGATGCTAGTCCATATACTTTGAATTGGTCCCTCTGAAATATATATTAATATTTAAGTATCTCTTTTTGATACATTGCATTTGTTACTAGCCAATTATAAGAAGAACATTGTGCATCTCCATTGTAAGGATTTGTGTGCTGTGCTAAGTCACTTCAGTCATGTCTGACTCTTTGTGACCCCATGGACTGTAGCCCACCAGGCTCCTCTGTCCATAGGGATTCTCCAGGCAAGAATACTGGAGTGGGTCGCCATGTTCTCCTCCAGGGGATCTTCCTGACTCAAGAATCAAACCTGTGACTCTTAGGTCTCCTGCATTGGCAGGCAGGTTCCTTACCACTAGCAACACCTGGGAAGCCATATATATATATATGTCAGTCAGACATGACTATAGCAACTTAGCATGCATATACATACATACAATATATATGTTATATATATATAGGAATCATTTTACTATATACCTGAAACTAACACAACATTGAAAAGCAACTGTTTGTTGTTGTTTAGTCTCTAAGTCATGTCAGACTCTGCGACCCCATGGACTACAGCTGTCCAGGCTCCTCTATCCATGCGATTCTCCAGGCAAGAATACTGGAGTGGGTTGCCATTTCCTACTCCATTGTAAAGATTTAGTGAGGTCTTTTAAAAAAATCATCTTTACGATTTCTAATACTAGACAGTTTTATTCAAAGTAGTGAAGTAGTGAAGTTGCTCAGTTGTGTCCGACTCTTTGTGACCCCATGGACTGTAGCCTACTGGGCTCCTCCGTCCATGGGATTTTCCAGGCAAGAGTACTGGAGTGGGTTGCCATTTCTTTCTCCAGAGGATCTTCCGGACCCAGGGCTCGAACCTGGGTCTCCCGCATTGTAGGCAGACGCTTTACCGTCTGAGCCACAAGGGAAGCCCTGTTAGCTACCAGGGAAGGTTTTTATTCAAATACCTTTCTACAAATATTATTCTCTGCAGGTTTATTTAAATGAGAATTTTAATTTATCTTTTACCTGTTATGATTGAGGAACGGGCATTTTCTGTTAAATGAAAATCTTGACAATTATGCAATTCATGGATTGCTACTTTTCTTAAAAGAATAATACACACTGCAGTTACAGTGGCTGTAAATTTACTATGTTAATTTAGTAAACAGCTTGAGCACTTTTATTCCTCAAATAATTATAATGAATGTCTAATGCTATTATACTTCAGATACATTAACAGATTCATGAAGTAATATCTTAAATAAATAATAAAAAAAGTAAACTTTTAACTGTTTTTGTGTCACTGCCACAGTTTCTGATAGAAAAAATACTTTTTCTTGGCCATTTTAGTAACCTGATCTCTGTCACTTTAACTCTTGAGGGGTGACATCAAAACTGTTGTGTATGGTTAATATTTCATTCTTTGAGTAACATTAAGGGTAGAATTACAAATATAATTCTTATAATTTTTTTTGCAAAGTTTGAAAATCAGTTACAGTAAGTGTATAATATAAGACAGTGGTTACGTTAAATTTTAACAAGAAACAACAGTATTTAAAAAGTTGATATGACCTTTTGAATATTTTTTCTAAGTGTGTAACATTATACTTCTGAAATTATTAAAGCTTAAAACTATACAAAGATTTTTCAAACGTCCTGTATACCTAAATCTTTATCTATGCATGCTAGTCAAATTGGGTTAATTAACAAAATTACCTGGAGAGTTTATTTAAAATGCAAATTTCTGGGCTTCCTCTTCTCTTTTCCTCATCTTTCCCAGAAACAGAGCCTGTTAGTCTGGATGGTACTCACAGTCTATATTTATATAACCCAGGTCTCCCGCATTTGCAGGCAGATTGTTTACCAGCTGAGCCACAAGGGAAGCCCGTATATCTCTATAGCTATAGATAACTCTAGGTGATTTTGATGATCAACTGGATTTGGTAAGACCTGACCTAGAGTAACATTTCTTGATGTTCCAATCTCCCAGAGTTCTCCATAGTGAACAGTGTCTGTATTTAGATGTGGATCATTTTTTTTTTTTTAAGTCTTTATTGAATTTGTTACAATACTGCTTCTGTTTTATGTTTTGGTTTTTTGACCAAGATGTATGTGGGATCCTAGCTTCCCAACCAGGGATTGAACGTGCACCCCCTGCCCTGGAAGGTGAAGTCTTAACCACTGGACTGCCAGGCAAGTCTAAATGTGGTGTCTGTTGTTAGAGAGATCAGGAAATGCTGGGTCTTAAATATCTGGAATATTCACAGTGCACTTTGGCATTGTATAGGCTCGACAAGTCCTGTAGTCTATGCACATGAAACTTTGTTTAACCTACAGTTTATCCATCTGTTTGATCATGGAATCCCATTTTTTCCCCACAGCAGCTGTTAACACCACTTGAAATGTAGGTGCTAGTATGCTTTTTACACTTTCTGTCTTTCATAGATAGCTGAAATTCATCAGGTGGTTATTCAACAAAGGGGACAGATTATTCTTTATAAAAGACAGAAATTTTGAAATATTTTGATTCTTCCTCCAAGCCCAAGTTCATCTATACATTCTCTAAAGTAGAGTTCAATCATTATTATTTTTCTTAGAGATTTCCAGAGATTGTTTTTACTTTTTAAAAGAAAATGGTAAGGGTTCAGTTCAGTTCATTTGCTCAGTTGTGTCCGACTCTTTGTGACCCCATGAATCGCAGCACGCCAGGCCTCCCTGTCCATCACCAACTCTCAGAGTTCACTCAGACTCACATCCATCGACTCAGTGATGCCATCCAGCTATCTCATCCTCTGTCGTCCCCTTCTCCTCCTGCCCACAATCCCTCCCAACATCAGAGTCTTTTCCAATGAGTCAACTCTTCGCATGAGGTGGCCAAAGTACTGGAGTTTCAGCTTTAGCATCATTCCTTCCAAAGAAATCCCATATATATTCCTAATGATAAATCCAGAGGGTTGCTATATTGTGAAGACTTTGGGGGTGCTGTCCTTTCCAAGGGTTAATATAAATGTATTATGTTTACCGTGTGCTCTAGGCCAGCCCTGCTTTTTCTAGGTTTGCAGTGGGATACAGGGGCTTATTTTAAAGGTGGCTTACCTCTGCTATTATAATAGCTTCTGTTTCTGACTCTTGGTCATCACAGTGTGGCAAGATGAATTTAGGAGTAATATGATCTAAATCCTTCACATTCTCTTCTATCTTCATACTTCAAAGAAAACTTCTGTCCCTACAAAAGATATTTCTAGCTTATCTGTTCTCTAGAAGCCTAGAAGCAATAGTTAATTATTTTAGTACTTTCCTAGTAGCATTTTCTCTCTATCTCCCTGTTTCTGTCTCTCTCTGCTCCCCGCCCCGCTTTGATTATCATTTATGGTCTTAAGTTATCTACCATCATTGGTCTTACAGGGACTGTCTCTTGTTTTACTTATTTAGTTTCTCTTATTTTTATTTCTCATTTACATACCTGTTCCTTAATGGCAATCATTTTAATATATGCATATAAAATCTGTTCTTTTGAATATATTGATTCTTTTAAATGTGTGCTTTTCTTACTGTGTACGTTCAGGATGCATTAATGATTAGAAAACTCACCTAAATGGCATTGTGCTACTGTTTTCTTTGCACATTTTTTCTTTGTTTTCATTTTTCTTTGCACATTTTTTTCCCTCAGCACTCTATCTGGTGTGTTCATTCTAACTAGTTGGTAATGTTCACCGTTTGTATCTATCTACTTGCCCAAGGAAGGACAATCCAAATTGCCTCTGCTTCACATCACCATTAGCAACACTATAATGAGCATTGTCATGCTTTCACACTTACAGATCCAGTGGAATTCCAAGCAAGGGACACATACCCAGGAAAATACTTAAGTGGATACTGCCAGTACACTCTTCTCCAGGGTGGCTGTCGACTTAACGCCAACAGTGCCCACCATGCTCGGGATCAGCACCTTCCCATCAAGGCTTGACTCTCTATTGGCTTATGATTTTTGCTAATGTATAGGGTGTAGACTTAAATTTCACTGTGGTTTTGATTTATATTTCTCTGTTTAACAACGAACTAGAATGATTCTTCATTTTCTTGTTGTCCTTTGGGGTTCCTTTCCTTTGAATTGTGTGAGATAGCTCTGTATCTTTTTTCTGTCGGTTGGAGTTGATTACATTCGAAGATTGTAGAAAAAATTAAATCCTTTGTGTTGTTTAGTTTTTTGAAGTTATTTCATCTTGTCTATTTCAGTTTATTTTTATTGCATGAGTAAATGCTTTGTCAAAAACCTTGTTTTTAAAATATATATGTTATATATATAATAAATATATAAATTTTGTAAATATATATATATACTTATATGTATATACATATATTTTGTTGTCTATATAACTTAGGTCTTCCCTTTTTTCCTAATCTGTAATGAAAATATCTACAGTATAACAAAAATTCTCCGCAGATACAACAATATCAGTGAGGATATCAAGGGGGATACGTTGTAGAGATCTTGCTCTCTTTTTACTCTTCTGCCAGCCAATGCTACTAGTATCTTTGTCCGATAAGGAAAATAATGTAATAGAAAACTAAGGGTGTCCAGAGTAGGCATTCCATATGTGTTTGTTGAAATAGGGCTCCTATGATAACCCTTCCCTCAGAAAGGTTCAGGGATGAGTGTTGATGTGCTCCTCTGGGGCAGCTGAGAGACATGTACAAGGAGGCTCTTAGGATATCTCCTTCACCTTCCCTAAGTCACTGTGATTTCTCCAACTGAGGAAGGCTGACAGGACTGGGAACCAGAGATGCAGAAGAAAGAAAAGGAAAAATACCAGGGAGTCAGCTGAATGTGATCACACCTCTGCCTTCCTGATATGGCAGTGCTGTAGGCAAGCAGGTCAGAAGAGATTCTTGAACACTGCACCTTTCACTTTATACATACGCATTATTAAATTTTTGCAATGAAAGCATTTTGCACAACCTCTCTGTGGTTAGACCACACATCTAGCATGACTACAAGCAATCTTTAGCATTTGAGTTTCTGTGAAGATTACTGGAACTCATGGTATTAACACAAATTATTTTGTTGCTTGTTTGCTCTTACTTGTGCAAAAGTTTAAGGATACAGCTTCTATAAGTCAAGCTGTTTATGTGGTGATTTTTGAGGAAATTGAGATGCAGACAGAAGAAGCATTTTGATAAGATTACCTATTAGCCACTCAATCATGTCTGACTCTTTAAGATCCCATAGACTATAGCTCGCCAGGTTCTTCTGTTCATGGGATTCTCCAGGCAAGAATACTGGAATGGGTTGCCATTCCCTTCTCCAGGAGAACTTCCCAATCCAGGAATCGAACCTGGGTCTCTCGCATTGCAGGTAGATTCTTTACCATCTGGGCCACCAGGGAAGTTACTTTTTGATAAGACTATAACATGTTAATCACAAACATTACAGTAAAAGCCACCTTTCCTGAACTCCATCTCTTGCTCTATTAACTAGAGGCTGCTTTCTCAGTTAGGACAAAAAGTCAGTGACAACTTGGTATACTATTGAAGTACTAAGCTCAAACCAACAAGATGAAGGTTTATGAAGGTGATATTTTCATATTCATCCAATTTTCTTAATGTAAATTTCCATGCTGATGCTGTAAAAACACTCAATACCACATTAAAGGACTGTACCCTACATCCTTTGTTCACAGTCTGTGTTTTGAAATTTATCCTTAATCAGTTTTTAAAGCCTGATTCTCTCCTGGTCCTCCTGACCACCGACTATGTTGTGTTTTCTCTTTTTACAGCCTCAGCTTTGCTTTGGATTCAGTTCTCAATATTCTTCGCTTTTTTGTTCTCTGTCCCACTGTGTTTCGTCAGTTCAGTTCAGTTCAGTCTCTCAGTCGTGTCCGACTCTTTGTGACCTCATGGACTGCAGCACGCCGTGCCTCCCTGTCCATCACCGTCTCCCGGAGTTTCATCGGTTTCCTCAGTTACCTCAGGTATTAGATCTTAGTTAAATTTGGCTCAGGAGCTTCTTACACTGGAACCACCAGCAAGGGGAGATGCTTTCAAGAGTCTTGTCTAGCTATTCAGAATAAATCAGGTAATTTAAATACTGTAAGTGAAAGCTGGAAAAATATTTCCACACACTTGAAAAGGGAAGATATATGAATGGTCAATAAACAGGAAAAGATGCTAGCATCATTAATAAATAGGAAAATTAAATCATAATAAAATATTTTCTATCTTATTAAAATAAGATAGAATTAAATTAAAATTAAAACCACAATAAGATGCTATTCTATACCTATTGAAATGGCTAAATAAAAAGACAAACAGTACCAAGTGTTACATGTTAAAGAACTGATGCTTTTGAATTGTGGTGTTAGAGAAGACTCTTGAGAGTCTCTTGGGCTACAGGGAGATCCAACCAGTCCATCCTAAAGGAAATCAGTCCTGACTATTCATTAGAAGTACTGATGTTGAAGCTGAATCTCCAAAACTTTGCCACCTGATGTGAAGAGCTAACTCATTTGAAAAGACCCTGATGCTGGGAAAGATTGAAGGCGGGAAGAGAAGGGGACAACAGAGGATGAGATGGTTGGATGGCATCACGGACTCAATGGACATGAGTCTGAGTGAACTCCAGGAGTTGGTGATGGACAGGGAGGCCTGGCGTGCTGCAATTCATGGGGTCGCAAAGAGTTGGACATGATTGAGCAACTGAACTGAACTGAACTGAACTGACCAAGTGTTAACAATCATGAAAAGAAAACAGAGCCTTCATATATTGCTGGTGGAAGAATAACATGATGCAACTGTTTGGAAAACAGTCTGGCAGTTCCATATAAAGTTAGTTACATATATAGTTACTACAGGACCCACAATTCCACCCCTAGTCATTTACCCAAGCAAAAGGAAAATATATGACTGTTTTGTACAGGAATGTTTACAGCAGCTTTGTCATAGTCACCTAAAACTAGAAGCCAACCAGCATCCTTTACAGGGGGAAGAATAAACACATAGCAGTAAATCCATACAATATAGTATTACTTGGTGGTAAAAAGGAACAAAATCATTAATATAAACGTATGAGTGAATAGTAAAAGCATTATCCTAAGCAAGAGAAACCATACACAAAACAGGATATATTGTTTATTTCCATTTATATGAAATTACCGAATAGGCTAATCTATAATGATTGAAAGTAGATCGCTGGTTGCAGGGGACCAGAGGATGGGGAGCTGATTACAAAGGGCACCAGAGAATCTTTTAGGGAAAATGAAAATGTTCATTTCTTGCATGTGGACATGGTTACATGGTTGTACATTTTTGTTTAAACTCATCAAAATATGCACTTAAAATGGACACGTTTTATTTCATGTACATCGTACCTTAGTAAAGTTGATTAAAATTTAAATGAAACTTAATGGCAAAAAGGAATACACCAACATTTTTTTAAATTAAGGAGTTGTAGGGACTTGGGGCAGTTTACAAAAGATGTTATATGATAATGTGCAGTAAATTTGGCTGTATTGTGACAACAAAAATATGTTGTTTTTGAAAAGTGGAATTGTTATTGTTCCTTATTTGCCTATTTTGCTCTAGGAGTTACTCAAGGCAGTCTGTGACCTTTGTCTCATTTAATGATTAAAATATCCCTGTGAAGTGCATATTATTAGCTGTATTGAAAGTAGTCCCTTCCAGGAGGAACAGATACTTAGAGAAGGATTTGTTTAGGCATAGGATATAATTAGAGCATAAAGACCTGATAATGCACGTCCACATCATAACAAGTATATCCTATTTTCCCCATAAATAGAAAAAATTTTTATTCTTTAGTAATATCATTTGTATCTGATTATCAGAGCAATATTATCTGTTGTAAATATTGTAAAAATATTTAAAGTGTTTTTATTTTAGTTTGGCTATTATTTTTTACAGGTGGAAATTTAGTGTATTCATTATATTGAATATTTTTTCAAACGTCATTAATATTTTTATTTCATTATGGTAAGAATTAACATGAGATTTGCCCTTTAAAAATTTTAAGTGTACATTACTGTTGACTATTAGTGCAATGTTCTGTAGCAGATCCCTAGAGTTTATTCATCTTGTTTAACTGAAACTTTATGCATATTGATTAGGAACTCCCCATCTTCCTCTCCTTTGGCCCCTGGCAGCCATCATTCTGCTCTTTGATTTTATGAACTTGATTATTTTAGATACTTCATATAAGTAGAACTATGCAGTCTTTGTCTTTTTCTAACTAACTTGTTTTGCTTAGCATAATGTCCTCAAGCTTCATCTGCATACTCTCATATTGCAGAATTTTTTTCTTTTTAAAGGTAGAACAGTATTTCATAGTGTGTGTAGACTACATTTTCTTTATTCATTCGTCTGTTGTTGGATATTTAGATTGGTTCCAATCTTGGCTATTGTGAAGAGTACTGCAGTGAACATGGGAGTGCTGTATCTCTTGGAGATCCTGATTTCACTTCTTTTGGATAAATACTCAGAAGTAGGATGGCTGGAATATATGGTAGCTTATTAATTTTTGAGAAACTTCCATACTGTTTTCCATAGCAACTGTGTAATTTTTCATTCCCACTAATAGCATGCAAGGGTCCTAATTTCTCCACATTGTTGTCATCCTTGTCTCTGGTTTGAGATGTGATATATCTTATTGTGGTTTTGATTTGCATTTCTCTGATGGTTAATGATATTGAGCATTTTTCATATGCCTGAGGGCCATTTGTATGTTGTCTTTGGAAAAATGTCTATTAAAGTCCTTCAGTTCAGTCACTCAGTTGTGTCTGACTCTTTGTGACCCCATGGACTGCAGCACACCAGGCTTCCCTGTCCATCACCATTTCCCGGAGTTTACTCAAACTCATATCCACTGAGTCGGTGATGCCTTCCAAATATTTCATCCTCTATTGTCCCCTTCTCCTTCTGCCTTTAATCTTTCTCAGCATCAGGGTCTTTTCCAATGAGTCAGTTCTTCACATCAGGTGGTCAAAGTATTGGAGCTTCAGCTTCAGCATCAGTCCTTCCATTGATATTCAGGACTGATTTCTTTTAGGATAGACAGGTTGGATCTCCTTGCAGTCCAAGGGACTCTCAAGAGTCTTCTCCAACACTGCAGTTCAAAAGCATCAATTCTTCAGCACTCAGCTTTCTTCACAGTCCAACTCTCACATCCATACATGACTACTGGAAAAACTTTAGCTTTGACTAGCTGGACCTTTGGCAAGTAATATCTCTGCTTTTTAATATGCTGTCTAGGTTGGTCATAGCTTTTCTTTCAAGGAGCATCTTTTAATTTCATGGCTGCAGTAACAGTCTGCAGTGACTTTGGAGCCCAAGAAAATAAAGTCTCTCACTGTTTCCATTGTTTTCCCATCTATTTGCCATGAAGGGATGGTACCGGATGCCATGATCCTAGTTTTTTGAATGTTGAGTTTTAAGCCAACTTTTTCACTCTCCTCTTTCACTTTCATCAAGAGGTTCTTTAGTTCTTCTTTACTTTCTGCCATAAGGGTGGTGTCATCTGCATATCTTAGGTTATTGATATTTCTCCTTGCAATCTTGATTCCAGCTTGTGCTTCATCCAGCCTGGCATTCGCATGATGTACTCTGCATATAAGTTAATAAGCAGGGTGACAATATACAGCCCTGATGTACTCCTTTACTGATTTGGGACCTGTCTGTTGTTCCACGTTCAGTTCTAACTGTTGCTTCTTGACCTGCATACAGATTTCTCAGGATGCAGGTAAGGTGGTCTGGTATTCCCATCTCTTTAAGAATTTTCCACAGTTTGTTGTGATCCACACAGTCAGAGGCTGCAAGTTCACGGTTCATGTACTGTTGAAGCCTGGCTTGGAGAATTTTGAGAATTACTTTGCTAGCGTGTGAGATGAGTGCATTTGTGTGGTAGTTTGAACATTCTTTGGCATTGCCTTTCTTTGGGATTGGAATGAAAACTGACCTTTTCCAGTCCTGTGGCCACTGCTGAGTTTTCCAGATTTGCTAGCACATTGAGTGAAGTACTTTCACAGCATCATCTTTTAGGATTTGAAATAGCTCAATTGGAATTTCATCACCTCCACTAGCTTTGTTCATAGTGATGCTTCCTAAGGCCCACTTGACTTTGCATTCCAGGATGTTTGGCTCTAGGTTAGTGACCACACCATCATGGTTATCTGGGTCATGAAGATTTTTTCTGTATAGTACTTCTGTGTTCTTGCCACCTGTTGTTAATATCTTCTGCTTCTGTTAGGTTAGGTTCTGTTAAAGTCCTTAGCACATTTTTAAATTGGATTATTAATTTTTTTTATTGATTTGTAGGAGTTCCTCATATGTTTTGGAGATTAATTCCTCATCCAATATGTGGTATGTATTTTTTTCATTCTATAGATAGCCTTTTCAATCTAACTGTTGATTGCTTCCTTTGCTCTGTAGAAACTTTTTAGTTTGATGTAGACCCAGTTGTCTAATTTTACTTCTGTTGCCTGTGCTTTTGGTATCGTATCCATGAAATTATTGCCAAGTCCAATGTGATGAAGATTTTTTTCTGTGTTTTACAGTTTTAGACCTTACTTTAAGTCTTTAATCCATTTTGAACTTTTTTTTTTTTTTTTTTTGGTGAGTGTGTATGATCTAAGATGGGCTTCCCTGATGCTCAGATGGTAAAGAATTCACCTGCAAGGCAGAAGACCCAGGTTTGATCCCTGGATCAGGAAAATCCCTTGGAGAATGGAATGGCTACCCATTCCAGTTTTCATGCTGGAGAATTCCATGGACAGTGGAGCCTGGCAGGCTACAGTCCACAGGGTTACAAACAGTCAGACATGACTGAATGGCTAACACACACATGGTGTAAGATAAAGGTCTAACTAATTTCATTCTTTTGCATATGGATATCAGTTTTCCCAACACATTCACTGAAAACACTGTCCTTTCTCTGTTGTGTATTCTTGACACTGTTGTCAAAGGTCAGTTGACCGTGTGTGCATGGATTTATTTCTGGGCTTTCTATACTGTTGTTTGGCCTGTTTTTATGCCAGTACTGTACTATTTTGATTATTGTGGCTTTGTAATATATTTTTAAATCAGGCCCTATGATGCCTCCAGTTTTCTTCTTTTTGCTCAGGATTGATTTAATATATACGGTCTTTTGTTGCTCCATGTAAACTGTAGAATTCTTTTTGTCTATTTTTGTTAAAAATGCCATTGGCATTTTGATAGGGACTGCATTGAATCTGTAGATTGCTTTGAGTAGTAGGGATGTTTTAACAATATTAAGTCTTCCAATTGATGACAGGGGATATGATTCCATTCATTTGTGTCTTAAAATTTCTTTAATCAGTGTTTTGCAATTTTCAGCATACTTTTTACATTAACTAAAATGGTTACATATACAATAGATGGAAACTCAAGGTTACAGAAGTAGCTTAATATTTAACTTTAAACAATTTAAGGAGTTACTCATTTGAGGGGAAAGTAAAATTTTGTAAAAATTATTACTTTTTTTGTGAGACCCACGAAGGTCTTAAGATCTCTTAGCTCAGCTCAGAAATATCTCCTTGGCACAGATTTATCTGCATTCTTGAGCATAGGTAAACAGATTTTTCTTTTACCTATTTCTTGAATTCTTACAAGTTCATTAAAAAAAAGAGGTTTAATATAACAAGCATCAAGTTACTAAATGATATAGAAGCAGGAACTTCCCATTGAGCTTAATATCACAATATTATGATCACTTTCCCTTACATTTGGGGTTGCTGCAGATATAGAAAATGTCTTTCATCTACTTTTCCCTGTGGAGTTTCTGGTATCATCGTGAATTGTGTTCCACCCCTCTGGGCTACATACCTCATGATTACCCCTTTGGGTAAGCACATGTAAGTTTATTGTCCCCATATAATCCTCAGGCTTTTTTTCTTAGCTCTTACATCACTCTGATCTTTACTTGTCAACTTAAAAGAGGGAAAAAGGAAAGCTAATCTTTCTCTAACTTTTGACTTAATTTTCTTGGTGATTCAGTGTCCCTTTATTAAAGTGTTGAGCTCTCCTTTAGTTTATGTATCTTTAAAAGCTTTCCCCATATACCTACGTGCAAGTTCATTCCCTCTTTTAAAAAAAATCCTATAACCTGATAATAAAAATAACTTAAATAATAAAAATCAAACAATTTGGTGACTTGATGATTGAATGACACACATGGTTGGAAGCAATCATCCATAAAAAGCAGTTCTAACTTTAAGGTTAATTATTTCTGATCCTTCATTTTTCTTGCCTATAGGTCTCCGTTTATAACAATAGCAGAAATGAAAAGGATAAGATGAAAATGCAATATTTCATGAAATACGAGCTAGTGATTTGAGGTTTTCTTAAAAGGATGAGCTATTGCCTTTCCATAGTTTCCAAGAGCCCAGTTCATATATCATTGTCCCCTATTTTGTTCTGAGATCATTTTGCCTGTTGCTTTACTGTATAGACGAGACAAGAGGACTCCCCTAACATCAGAGCAAATGAGAAACACAAATGAGGACATTCTAGAAATGTTTGTTTTCAGTCACTGTTCCTTTTTTTTCTTCTTATTTTTTTTAACGAAATGCAAGAGTTTCTTCTCAGCATTATTGAGATTAACTGACTTATGACATTAGTCCTAGGTGTACAGCATAATAATTTCACATGTGTATGTATTGGGAAATGATTACCACAATAAGTTTAGTTAACACCAATCACCTCACATAGTTACAACTTTTTCTAATTTATTTTATATTGAAGCATAGTTGATTAACAACGTTGTATTAGTTTCAGGTATACAACAAAGTGATTCAGTTATATATATAGATGTATCTCTATTTAAAAAATTCTTTTAGGTTCTTGCAGAATATTGAGCAGCATTTCCTGTGCTGTACAGTAGGTCCTTGCTGGTTATCCATTTTAAATATAGCAGTGTGTACATGTCTATCCCAAATTCCCAATCTGTCCTCTTCCCTTCTCCCCTAGTAATCATGTTTGTTCTGTAAGTCTGAGTCTGTTTCTGTTTTGTAAATAAATTCATTTGTGTCTTTTTTTTTTTTTTAGTTTCCACATGTACGCAATATCATATGATATTTGTCTTTCTCACTGTTTCTTTTGAAGGATGAGATTCGTTAGGTAAGAAACATAAACCCCCTATTTCCATAGTTTGAACTGTTGCTTATCATTTTGTAGGACCTGCATAGGTAGAATTTCTTTTCCTGAAAAAACATAGACTGCAAGAGTTTTTACCAGGTTGTTAGAGCTAAAAATAATAATGCATCTCATAGGTAAACAAGTCCTGTTTTCATATATTTTCCTCTTAGAGAAAAATGCTATAAATTAATTGATTTGTCATTCCTACAGGAAAGAGAATCTGAACAACAGAAATCCAGGTGTCCTGTACCTTAAAAATTTCCTATTATACATTTGTTCTTTATACTCTAATTATCTGATTTTAATATTTAGTCAGCTCCTCCTTAAAAATAGAACTTGTATTTTGGGAGGTGGTAGTATAGTCACATCACTAAAAGCATAAGGTCAGCACCTAACACTTTTCCAGTGATAAACCCTTTGGTATCTGTCTGTACTTCTGATTTCAGGTTGAATCAAAGAAATAAAATGTTTCTTTTAAATTAAAACCAATAGATTCCCATACTGTATGGGATAAATATATGTATAGTGTTGATTGTATTAGTATGTATCCATGTACAAAAGTTAAAGATAAAAAATGAAAAAGATAATTAAGAAGATAAGATGTTAATAATAAAATCTATATTTTATTGTTTTGTCTTCTTTTCATGGAGATGATAATTTGTAAAGCCATACTTACTAGTGAGATCTCTTTCATTTTCAGAAATTATAATTCGATTTTATATTTGCTAACCACGTTGAATAGAGTAAGTAGCTGGTTTTTAAACTGTTAGTTGTTCAGCCTTAAGAACACTAGAGGTCACTATAGCTAGTATTTATGTTAGTGTTTCAAAGTTTTTATTCAATTACTAGCAGTTTTCTGTTTACTTAATAAAACTGAATGTTTTAAAGGCAATTCCATGTTCTTGATGTGATAGAACAGTTTATATATCTCTATATATTTGTGTTTTTAGAGAGCTATACTTATATTTTTCTATTTTAGAAAGTGAGTAATTTTTAAAAGGAAAATTATGCAAGACGGCTGAGAAATGCATACTTCTTTCAAAATTGGAAAGTGTATGTAATTTTTAATTTGCACTGGATATTCTTTGTCTCACAATCAGGTCCCAATTTCATTTTCTCAAGTTATTAGTCTGTGACAAAATAAACGGCAGGTGACAGACTCACAGGTCACTGACTCCTAATAGATTAGTTAGGGCTTGATACAATTGCAAAGTCCCATGAGAAGCTGTTTCAAAAAAGTAGAGAGCAGGAGCGCTGCTTGCCAGCGCCTCCTCATTATCATGTCAGTCAAGGTGGAAAAGTATGATCCAAAAGTCACATTGGAAACAGGCCTCTCAGCCACGCATGTCCCCTTAGCCACACCCATCAGGGGCTTTAGGAGAGTCCAGTCTCACGAACTCAAAAGCTAGGTTGCTGCCTTAACCTGTGAAGGCAGTGGGAGCAGAGGGCCTGGGTCTAATTGATGTTTATTGTTGCCCTTGTTTTGGATTCCAGACCTTTGATAAACCTTCCTCAGTGCAGCAAACCCATGGTTAACCCCACCGCAGTAAGGAAGCTATGGGAGCAGATCTGCAATTAACTCTCATGGGCAAAACAAAACATAAAGAACATACAAGGAAGGCTGGGTTTCCCTGCAGTTGCAGTTCATAGCAGCTGGCAGGCAGAAACAATATATGAGAACATATTTGTTCTCATTAAAATGAGAACATATTTGTATTCATACACAATAACCAGGGAAGAGGCATTTATTGAAAAAAGGGCAAAGTATTCATATTGAAGCGAAGGAAAAAAAAAAGAATTTAAAAGATAAAATATTTTTAAATTAAAAAGTAGTTTGTTTCTGATACTGGGATTCAAGTATAAGTATGTCAGGTGGCTTTTTATATAAGTGACAAGGCTCAAATAGGAAAAACCTAACCCGTTTCTCAGAACTTTTTCCATATTGTTATGTATAAGGAAGTAGTGTTTATAATGGGAAATATTCTGTCTTAAGAAGCTGAAAATTCCAAGTAATTGTCAGCAGGCAAGACACTTCCTTGCTTTAAGCCTCAATTTCAGTATTTGAAAAATTCAGAGGGGTACCTTAACAGGCTGCAAGCTGAAAGCTCTGTCACTTTTTACTTTGAGACTCTTTGGACCTCTGAGCTCTATGTCTCTCTCGCATTTTGTAGTAGAGTCTCTTCAGTAATTTATCCCTTAACAGACTGCTTCCCATGTTAGTAGTAACAGGAGGCCAAGGGAAGTTCAATAGAAGGAGATTAAGGGAAGCAAAAGTCAGAGTGGAGTCGATCTCGAAACCTGGAAAAGAATAGTAGGGCAAAGTGGCCTGGCAGAGGTGCCTGTATGAGAGAGGAGAGGCCAGAGAGATGTTAAAACAAAACAGAACAAAACAAAACAGAAAAACAGGAAAAGAAAGGAATCAGAAAAGGGATAAAGGCAAGGAGGGGTTTTATTCATGCTTTAGTTTAGGAGACACTCAAGAGGTGGGATGACATGAGAACTGATGAGGCAGGCTTGCTGGTAGGAGGGGTTAGCTGAGTATCCCCCCCAGCTCTTGTGTGTGCATAGTGCTTGTGGGTTGACTGGTGCTGGTGAATAGACGGGCTTATAAATTTGGAAGGCAGATATATCTTTCCATCTTTGTTCCAAAGCATTTTCTCTTCTCAGAAACTATGCTTTGAATTTAGAGGCTGCTATGAGGGTTGAACTCTCAAGAGACCAAGGCAATGTTGTCCGTGGGACATGGTTGAAATCTGGGTTGAGACCGAGAAGTTTTGATGCTATGAAATGCCAAATGGCTGCCCAGAACCTCTGGGAGGCACTGATATTGAAGACTCTCAGCTGGAATATATTCTGTACATTCAAAATTTTGTATTGTGTCAGTTTCCATTCCAAATTACTTGCTGGTTTGGGAATAGTCTGGTATTAGCTTTTCCCCTGGTATTAGGGGGGAAAGGTTCTACTTTTCTGAATCTGAAACTATTAACAAGATGCTGTGTGAAGTGAAGCCTTGCTCCTAACTTCTTCTTTGCATCTCTTCTTACTAAAGTTTAGCTATGGTTTTTAAGCTTCAGAAGTTCTTGGAAATTTTATCTCAATACTTTTGTTGCTTTAAATTGATTTGCTGTACAAACGAAGTCCTCCTGGATTTGACCTCTGTTCATTTTTCATCTCGTCTTTATACCAGCTGTTACCAGGTGTTGAAGAAGGTTGGACAGTGGGCTTTTGCTGGCAATAATTCAAAGCATCACTTTTCCTCCTACAGTTTCTCTGGGCTGTGCTGACGTTCTCATTGGGCGCTGGGGGGAGCCACGCAACCGTATTCTCTCAGTATCAGCAGTGCTCTTTTTAAGAGTAGGCTAGACTCACATTTGCCTTGTGACAAATATGAAAAGCAAATTGTTTCAGAAGCCTTTGGGAATAAAGCAGCAATTCAAATTGACAAATTTATAGGTTTAAATTTGAAGCAAATTTTTACTTTCTCCACTTCTTTCTCCAGAGAATCTGGAAACTAATGAAAAAGAGAATGCATCCTTAAGGAGAAATGCATACTGTCAAAGCACTTGTCTCTGGTCTTCCTTTGCAGGTACTTCTGAGGTTAGTGAGGTTAGTGGGCTTCCCTAGTGGCTCAGATGGTAAAAAAAAAAAAAAAAAAAAAATCCACCTGCAATGTAGGAGACCGAAGTTCAGTCCCTGAGTTGGGAAGATCCCCTGAGAAGGGAATGGCTACCCACTCCAGTATTCTTACCTGGAGAATCCCATGGACAGAGGAGCCTGGAGGGCTATAGGCCATTGGGTCACAAAGAGTTGGACATGACTGAGCAACTAAGCACGCATGCACGCTGAGGTTAGGAGATGTGAGATAATTAAAACTCTAACTATACTTGTCTTGGTTAGTTTATAAGCACATGCCATAGATATTAGAGTTTCAGTTTTTTCCAGGAAGATAAACGGAACATTGAATGACATATTTTAAATATCGTTCTCCTTGTTTTGCATCTCTCACCTATCTCCAAATGGAATTTATTTTTAATTCTTGCAAAGCACTCTAAAATAATAGAGTCAAAGATGATGGATTCTATGGGAAGCAAAAAGATGAGTACCGGTAAGAGATATCAGGGCCATGGCTCCTGCCTCAGTTGAAAACAGTGCTTGTTTTGTGCACTGTTTGAATAGGATGATTAAGAAAAAAATCTGAGAAAAAATAATGAAATAAAATAAAGTATGGCATTCAACCTCAAGAACTGGGATTTATTTTAAGAATGTTTTTTTGAGGAATGGGATCAAGTTGAGAAATATTGAATGTGAGATTTAAGAAGATTGTTAACCCAGTGACTTAAGACTTTGATGAATGAGATTCAAACAGGGCGACCAGCCCTCTGCGACCCTTTAGCTTGGCTTTTCTGGGAGGAAGAACCCTCTTTTGGTTAGTAGTCTTCTCATTAGTAGTCTTCTCATTTTCCTGCATTGTACTCTCCCAACTTTCATAATTTTATTCTGGTTTCCATTCAATTGCTCTCTCTTCGAGAAATAATAATATAAAATTCCTAAAATTTTTATCATATTATTATTGTGAACTATATATTAATGTTCATTATATTTGAAGAATCTAGAAAAATCAACAAATATTAAAATTCTGTGACCTGAGAGATCATCTAAAAAAATCCCTTTTGATTTTTGTTCTAAAGATTTTTTTTTTTTTGATGAGGACCTTTTTTAAAGTTTTTGTTGAATTTGTTACAATGTTGCTTCTGTTTTATGTTTTGACTTCTTGGCCACAAGTCATGTGGCATCCTACTCCCTGCATTGAAAATCAAAGTGTTAACCACTATACCTCAAGGGAAGTACCTGGTTTTTCTTAAGAAAAAAAAAAGTCACATGCATGTTTGTGACCATACTTAATTTGGGAAGTCAAATTTAGTTATATAGTTGGAAAACTGGTTGTTCACCACAATTATTATGACACTATTTTTGTTAAGAAAAATACAATAATGGTGAATCATTTAGGGGAATTAGTTTGGTAGAAAACTAGCATTAGTTTAGGGTTTGCTTTGTACCAAGCATTTTATATACATTTGTTCAATTATTTTCCCCAGTAACACAAGGAAATTGCTATACATTTTGCAGGTTAGGAAACACAAGGGAAGATGGTAAAGAAGATACACTGTTTGGATAGTTACCACCAAAGACACAGTCAAAAGAGGGTTCTGTAATACCAACATCTACTCTTTATGAGAAAAAATTTTCTTTTAAAATTTTGTATTGAATATGAAGTCAAGTGGGCCTTGGGAAGCATCACTATGAACAGTGCTAGGGGAGGTGATGGAATTCCAGTTAAGCTATTTCAATCATAAAAGATGCTACTGCTAAAGTGCTGCACTCAATATGCCAGCAAATTTGGAAAACTCAGCAGTGGCCACAGGACTGGAAAAAGGTCAGTCTTCATTCCAATCCCAAAGAAAGACAATGAGAAAGAATGTTCAAACTACCACACAATTGCACTCATCTCATATGCTAGCAAAGTAATGCTCAAAATTCTTAAAGCTAGGCTTAAGCGATACGTGAACTGAGCGCTTCCAGATGTAGAAGCTGGATTTCGAAAAGGCAGAAGAACCAGAGATCAAATTGCATTCATCTGTTAGATCATAGAAAAAGCAAGAGAATTCCAGAAAAAAACATCTGCTTCAATGACCATGCTAAAGCCTTTGACTGTGTGGGTCACAACAAATGGAGGAAAATTCTTAAAGAGATGGGAATACCAGACCACCTTACCTGCCTCCTGAGAAACCTGTATGCAGGTCAAGAAGCAACAGTTATAACCAGACATGGAACAATGAACTGGTTCCAAATTGAGACAGGAGTACATCAAGGCTGTATATTGTTACCCTGCTTATTTAACTTCTATGCAAAGTACATCATATGAAATGCTGGGGTGGATTAAGCACAAGCTGGAATCAAGATTGCTAGGACAAATATCAATAACCTCAGATATGCAGATGACACCACCCTTATGGCAAAAACAGAAGAAGAACTAAAGAGCCTCTTGATGAAAGTGAAAGAGGAGAGTGAAAATATTGGCTTAAAGCTCAACAATCAGAAAACAAAGATCATGGCATCTGGTCCCATTACTTCATGGCAAATGGATGGGGAAACAATGGAAACAGTGAGAAACTTTATTTTCTTGGGCTCCAAAATCATTGCAGATGGTGACTGCAGCCATGAAATTAAAAGACGTTTACTCTTTGGAAGGAAAGTTATGACCAACCTAGACAGCATATTAAAAAGCGGAGACATTACTTTGCTGACCAAGGTCCGTATCGTCAAAGCTATGGTTTTTCCGGTAGGCACAGACGGATGTGAGAGTTGGACCATAAAGAAGGCTGAGCACTGAAGAATTGATGCTTTTGAACTGTGTTGTTGGAGATGACTCTTGAGAGTCCCTTGGACTACAAGATCAAACCAGTCAATCCTAAAGGAAATCAACCGTGAATATTGATTGGAAAGACTGATGCTGAAGCTGAAGCTCCAGTCCTTTGGCCACCTGATGCGAAGAGCCGACTCATTAGAAAAGCACTGATGCTGGGAAAGATTGAAGGCAGGAGGAGAAGGGGACAACAGAGGATGAGTTGTTTGGATGGAATACTCCATGGACATGAGTTTGAGCAAACTCTGGGAGATGGAGGACAGGGAAGCCTGGTGTGCTGCAGTCCATGGGGTTGCAAAGAGTCGGACACGACTAAGCAACTTAACAACAACTAGCTTCCCATGTGTAATTAATTTTCTTCTATGAGCTTCTTTTTCCAGGTTTACTGTTGACTACCATCTAGTGACTTAGAGGTAGATGGGATTCACACATTAATATCAGAAAAAAATGAGAAGGAAAATGTGATTTTTATTTCTCAGGCAGCTCAAATATTCAACTGAAGCAGATTTTTATTAGACAATAGGAAGAAGAAGGTCACAGTGTAGAAGTTACATAGGACAATAAAATCTGCTTTAATCAGTTACTGAAGAAATATGCATAGAAAGTCAGAGATAAGCAGTTGTTTAAATATTCCTTTATTTCCTTAATTGATTTCTTGGACCAGTATCTTTTTTTTTTTTGGACCGGTATCTTAACATTATTTAACAAAAAGTCCCAAGTGGCACAGTGGTAAAAGAGTTCGCCTGCCAAGCAGAAGACATGGGTTTGATCCCTGGGTCAGGAATATCCCCTGGAGAAGGAAATGGCAACCCACTCCAGTATTCTTGCCTGGAAAGTTCCATGGATGGAGGACCCTAGTGGGATACAATCCAGGAGGTCACAAAAGAGTCAGACACTACTGAGCACAGACACATTAG
Organism: Capricornis sumatraensis; assembly: GCF_032405125.1. Taxonomy (NCBI): domain Eukaryota; kingdom Metazoa; phylum Chordata; class Mammalia; order Artiodactyla; family Bovidae; genus Capricornis; species Capricornis sumatraensis. The sequence goes on from NC_091075.1 coordinate 16,465,567, forward strand.
TTTAACAAATGATGACTTAGCAATCAGTGAAAAGTAATGGATACTATGTTGAGGAATAATCATTATTAAGAGAAATATTTTTCAATAACAGTGGATTTTGTCTGAAATTTTACTGGATTAGTGTCACAGCCTAGAGTGTATAATAAATTAGAAATAATAAGAGATTTAAAAATTACCTGGGTAAAATTTTCCCTTGAGCATATTGTTTGCCATGTCCTCATTTCAGTATTCTAGGAACTTAATTTTATTCTTAAATAATTTAGTCTGGTTTCCGAGGTCAATTATTTGCAGCCAGCGATCTAGTGTCTAAATCTGGATTATTGATTTCTTTAATTACAAAAGAAGGAGAACTATGAGGCATGTGTTCATATTGTTTGTAAATTAACTTCTAATTTACTCAAGATGCAGACAATCCTCATTTTCCTTCAAGTTTTTATTTTGAAAATTTCAGACTCCAGGAGAAGGATGAACAAACAATAGCATAAAGAACACTCACACCCCCTTTCCCTAGATTCTCTGCGATTGCTGACATTTTTGCCACATTTTATTCTTCTCTTTCTCTTCCTCTCTCTTTGTGTATGTATGTATGTGTGTATGTGTCTGTGCTGGCATCTCTGTTTCTCTCTGCATATACCTACCTTAAAAAAATCTGGTTGAAAGTACAGAAATCATGACATTTTACCTGTGGATACTTCAGCATGCACTTTCTAAGAATAAAAGACTTTCTTATATACAACCACAAAACTGTTATCACATTTAAGAAAATTTATAGCAAGTCAACAATTTAATATTTAGTTCATTTAAAATTTCTCTAATTGTCCCCCAAGGAGATCTCCTTGATGTTCCTAGAAATTTTTTTGTGGTAGCTTAGCAAGGAACTTCTCAGCAAGTCTAAGTTAGTTCCATGGAAGAAGAGGCGGATATCAGACACCGGGCTCTGGAGGCTGTCTATTTCTTATCGGGCGCCGTCCTCATGCTGGGTCTCTCCAGGCTGCGTAGTTGCACAGTTGTCCCTGCCCAGCCTATACACTGTAAGTTATGTGCACCCATATCAGTAGAGAAAGGCCCTCTCTACTGCACGTAGGCCAAGCACTTAGAGGTCAACTGTGCACAAACTAAATTGTGAGGTTATAAGAATTACAGGGAATAACGCATTCTTTCTCTGATTTAAACTTTTCACTCAGTAAACTATATTTTAGTCCTAGGACTATATGTCTGTGACCTCTTTGGATGACATTCCCCAGAGAACTAAGCAATTTATTTTTTCCTATGCACAGTCCAGTCAGGGTTCACACGTTGCATTTGGTTTTGAGCTCTGTTTAGTTTTATCTAGAACAGGTCTCCATTCTTTACTCCAGGGTAATTTTTTCTTGAATGTCACTCATCCTAGATTTGTCTGCTTGCTTCCTCATGGTTTTGTTTAACTTGTTCCTCTTTCCCCTGTGTTTCCTCTAATTTGGATGTTTGATCTAAAACCTTGACTAGATTAATTTCAAACATTTATGGCAAGAAAATTTCATAGGTGATGATCCATATTTAGCATTACATTATATCAGGAGGCATATAGGATAAAGTTGTCCATTGCTAGTGATTGGCTAAGATGCTGACCATCAGAATTGGTGTTGAAAAAAGCATGCTTCTTAGCTCTTATTAATATTTACTCTATCATTATTAATATTAATTATTGTTAATCTGCTAATATTTAATCCTCTGATAACATTTTGGCACTATTTGAGTCTGTTATATGACTACATTTCATCCAGTGGTTTTAGCTCCTTTTGATAATCCATGCTAGAATCCTTCATTATTTTGGGATCAGGGCTTACAAAATGGTGATTTTCTAATTATATCGTTTCTTCTGCATAAGACTGTTTTTCCTTTCTTCTTTCCATCCTTTCTTTTTGTTTTTTTAAGAGATGAACTGAAATTTTTATTGGATCAAATATATTGTAAACTTTTCATAGAGATTGATGAAGTATAGATTTGTGAAAAATAATTTGAGTTTTTTTAAGTATAAATTTTCAATTAAAATATCAGTCTGACTCCACGTCATACATTTCCTTCACTTAAAATGTTTCCTCCACTTGTTCTAACAGCTATAGACTCATAGTATTTTTTAAAACATTCATTGCATCATGATACATTATTATAGTTGTTTTTATTGGTGTTCAAATTGTCCTAGCCAATTCAATTGGAACACATTCAGACTTGTTCCTTTGACCTCTGACATGATCTGTGTGATAGAAAGCCATTAGAATGGCTCCCAAAGATCCTTGCTTCCTAATATTCATACCCTTGTATAATCTTTTCCCTTTAGTGTGGTTGGACATAATGACTCACTTCTAACAAATAGGATAGAGCAAAACTGGTAGTCCATCATGTCTGAGGTTAGGTTATGAGAAGCCTGCGGCTTCTACCTTGGTATCCTTTCTGGCTCTCTTGTTTGCTAACGCTAATGGAAGCCAGACGCAATGTTGCTAGTTTCCCTATGAGGACGCCTACATGGCTAGAAATTGAGGGAACCTTCTGATCAACAGCCAGCAAGGAACTTAAGCTTTCATTAAAACAGCCCATGAGGAAACATATATTGTCAACAGCCATATGAGTGACTTTAGAAGTGAATCCTCTCCTAGATGAACCCACAAGGACTACAGCCTTGAGAGAGACCCTGAGTCTGAAGACCCCCTAAGCCACCTGCATATTTCTGACCCACAATGCTGGGAGATAATATGTATTGTTTAAAGGCTTAAGTTTTTCTTTTTTTTTTTTTTAAGGCTTAAGTTTTTCTTTTCTTTTTTTTTAAGGCTTAAGTTTTTCTTTTTTTTTTTTAAGGCTTAAGTTTTTCTTTTTTTTTAAGGCTTAAGTTTTAAGGCTGAGCGATAATACATATTGTTTTAAGGCTCTAAGTTTGTGGTTTGTTTTACAGCTACAGATAACTAATACAACTCCACTAGTCTTTGAGCACTTTTATTTCTTTACTAGTGCAGCACGATTTCTCAGATTCCACTTTGTTTTTTCCCTTATTCCTGGTTGCGTTTCTCCAAGTTTCTCTGGTTTCCTTTAATGGAAAATGGTGCTTATGATACAAAATATGGGCACTAAATGTCTTCATTGTTAAGAGATGTCATTGTTTCTACATTCATCCAGTGATAGAGCTAGAAAACACATAAAAAGTCTTGAGTTCATACTGATACTTCCAATTCACATTTAATATTACATGACTTTTTCTTACCTTTCTGAATTATATATTGTATCACTTTTCTCTTATAGTGAAAATCTTGGCTCCTTACCTTAGCAGCAGAGGGTTAATATTACAAGGAAGTGGAGGAGTGGGTGTCACAATTAGAAATGATGCTAAGTCCTCTGGTTTGCTGGAATATCTTCCTTTTATAGGACCTTCATTTCTACCACTGGAGATTTATTTGTTTGACTACTGAGGGTTTTTAAATATGAGTTCTCCTGTAAAAATTTTTTAGAATTATTTTCCAACTTAGGAAAATGATCCAGGAAGAACAGAGTAAAAAGTTTTGAAAGAAATAACAGAAAATATAAGTAAATAGTTCATAGTGGTAAACTTGTGGAAATTTTTCATTTGCTTACTTTAACAAAGAACATATTTTGAACCTGTAACATGTGCTATCTACTGTTTAAGGCACTGGGGCTCAGGGTTTCTGTTCTGAATGGAAGGCTTTGCATTCTGGGGAGGAGTCAAATAAATGTGTCAATATAATTGGTAAAAGATAATACAGAGATCGGAAAAGGCGATGGCACCCCACTCCAGTACTCTTGCCTGGAAAATCCCATGGACGGAGGAGCCTGGTAGGCCGCAGTCCATGGGGACGCTAAGGGTTGGACATGACTGAGCGACTTCACTTTTACTTTTCGCTTTCCTGCATTGGAGAAGGAAATGGCAACCCACTCCAGTGTTCTTGCCTGGAGAATCCCAGGGATGGGGGAGCCTGGTGGGCTGCTGTCTATGGGATCGCACAAAGTCGGACACGACTGAAGTGACTTAGCAGCAGCAGCACATGTAAAATTTTTTCTAAAGAACATATACTATTTCAGTTATAGGAAAACATAGAATTTTGTTTTAAAGGGAGCAAAAGATCAAAGGGAGATAAAAACAGGAGCAGAATCTTTCTTGAACTGGAAAACACGTCAAAGGCAAACTAGTATATTTTACAATTTTCATTAAATTGTGGTAAATTCAGCAAGAGGATTTCTCAAATAAATACTTCGTGTTTCAAGTAGAACTAGATTTTCATTCTCATATTCTAGTATTTATTGTATTTTTTATTCTGCATTTTGGTCCAAAGTAGCCTGCAAATTTATAGTCAACTGTCATGCTGTTGATTAAAGAATATGAAGAAAAAGAGCAAATAATCTACTAATTTTGTAACTAATTTAGATGGTTAAATTCTACCTTTCAGTTCAGTTCTGTCGCTCAGTCATGTCTGACTCTTTGCACACAAAATTTTACACAAAATTCTAGCTTTATTTTTCCTTAAAATACTATTTAAAGATTTTACATCCCTGCTTTAGCTAATCTCTCAGATGAAGTGTATTAAAAATTTGCACAACTGCGATTTATGCTCAAGCTCCAGAAGAGCAAGAATCAGGGCATTACTCCATTTTTCTGTTTAGTATGCTTCATAGACACCTTGGAGAAAGGAGAGGAGTGGGCAGAGAAACAGAAAAGGAAGGCAACTAAGGTGTCATTTACATTTTTGACTTGTTGTCCTTGGCAGTTTTGTTTAAGCTTATCCATATCAGTTTTCTTTCTTTCTTTCTTTCTTTACTGTTGTTCCTATTGGTTGAATTGATGATAATCTTTCTGGAGGCAAAAAACCTGCTATAAAATGAGTTAGGTAGAAAATCAATTAAGGCTGACATTTTAAACCTGTTCGGTAATAAACATGCAGAACAGCAAAACTTTCATTAGTATTAGGGAAATTAATTATGGGGAAGTGCAGTATATTTACAGATGATAGCTACCCATGCTTTATGAAGTTCATGCCAGGCCAGTGACTCGTCAGGCTTTGCAGAAGCTAACCATGTATGAGTGGGTGAGAGGAAGCCACTGAGGATGGATTCTTATGCGTCATTTACTTTACAAAAACTTTACTAAAAATGTAATTTACTAAACTCTTTAAAAAAAAAATAGTTCCATTTTTATCTTATAAACATAGTCATTGGAACAATGAATGTTATTCTACATTCAGAGGAGATGCTTCTAATTTGTAAAGCTGAAATGAAAATCAGAAATTGCTACCTACCGGTTGCCTCAGGTACCACAGATACAGAGAATAATAAGACAAAATAATAAGACAAAATCCCTGCTTTCAAGCAATTCTCAGCTTAAGCCCATTTAAGTCATTACCTTGGATACAGATATCTGTATTAGGAGTGTTTTATATGGAAAGGTCAACCAGTGAGGGCCATAGGATATCACTGGAAAATACTCAGTTAAGAGAATATCTTAGGGACTATTTGAGTTCTTTAGTCCCTTGTAACACTTGAAACAAAGAGAATTTATGTACTTACTCTCTTGTGTGATAGACGGTACTGATGTAAAGGCTGTGAGAAACTAGCCCATTTCCAGGGCCTTGTAAACAAGTCAGTTTGACAGAGGTGTCCACACAAAGTGTTTTTGAGTCATGGTTAAGTGATTGTGACGTATCTGAAAGGCAAACTTTTGTCATAGGAAAGAACTCCTTGGATAGATGGCTATATATAGTTTTGTAAAGACACTTGGAAACTTTGATCTGACAGAGATCACATCACAGAGAAGGTGTTATTGTCAGAGCACACTGGTGATAAAAAGCTTTAAATGCATGTCTTAACTAAATCTTACATGTGCTCAAATCGCCACCTGTTTTATGATCACTGGAATAAATCGTTTAATATGTGCCTATGAAATATGCAGATGACACCACCCTTATGGCAGAAAGTGAAGAGGAACTAAAAAGCCTTGTGATGAAAGTGAAAGAGGAGAGTGAAAAAGTTGGCTTAAAGCTCAACATTCAGAAAACGAAGATCATGGCATCCGGTCCCGTCACTTCATGGGAAATAGATGGGGAAACAGTGGAAACAGAGGCTGACTTTATTTTGGGGGGGCTCCAAAATCACTGCAGATGGTGATTGCAGCCATGCAATTAAAAGACTCACTCCTTGGAAGGAAAGTTATGACCAACCTAGATAATTGAAAAGCAGACATATTACTTTGCCAACAAAGGTCCGTCTAGTCAAGGCTATGGTTTTTCCAGTGGTCATGTAGGGATGTGAGAGTTGGACTATGAAGAAAGCTGAGTGCCGAAGAATTGATGCTTTTGAACTGTGGTGTTGGAGAAGACTCTTGAGAGTCCCTTGGACTGCAAGGAGATCCAACCAGTCCATTCTAAAGGAGATCAGTCCTGGGGGTTCTTTGGAAGGAATGATGCTGAGGCTGAAACTCCAATACTTTGGTCACCTCATGTGAAGAGTTGACCCATTGGCAAAGACTCTGATGCTGGAGGGATTGGGGGCAGGAGGAGAAGGGGACGACAGAGGATGAGATGGATGGATGGCATCACCAACTTGATGCACATGAGTTTGAGTGAACTCCGAGTGTTGGTGATGAACAGGGAGGCCTGGCATGCTGTGATTCATGGGGTCGCAAAGAGTCGGACACGACTGAGTGACTGAACTGAACTGAACTGATGAAATATTATGCCAGATATAAGTGTAAGTAGATATGCTAGCCATCCTTGGAAAGTACATACTTCCTTTCTGATATTTGACTTTATTTTTTAATATTCAGTGGAAATATGACAACAACAATAAATTCCACTCTAGATTTTCATGTTGCAATTCTGTTGTCCTTTCATAAGACTATAGAAATAATGGAAGTTTAAAAAATGATATTTAAGAAGATTAGAAAGAAAGATGCCCATGTATTTGACGTAGGGTGTAGCATTCTCCATGATCTACCTTCTGACTTTCTTTTTAATTCTTACTATGTGCCAATATACATTTTTCTTCTTTATCCATCCAAACCAACCCATTGGCAAGAGTTCCCTAACATTCTAATTTTCTGATTTCTGTATACCTTGTCACCTCACTTGTCCCTTGTGTACCTTTTTATTAATGCCTGCAATAGCTGAGAGGATATTACCAGAAAGAAAATTATATTGCTTTTGTCCCATTTCATCTCATGAGAGGCCAGTTTCATTTTCATTCTAGCCCTGTTCCTTTCCTCTTTCTTCCCTCATGCTTCTTTGGGGCTTTTAAACACTTCTCCCTTGTGATGACTGGGTTCTCTGAGAAGTGAAAATGGAGACTGAATAGAAGTGCCGAAGGGGAAGCGTGGGGGATGGAGGCAGAAATGAACAAGGCGAAGACCTCAGACTGGGATGCTAACCCGGTGACGCCCAGCAGGGAGGTCTAGAGCAACGACCAGCCGGCACAGCGACTGCACAGTGGGTGGAAATAGCCGGTCCCTGTGTCACTGTCGGGCTCAGTCACTGAGCCTCCACCCTCAGAAAAGAGTGACCGAGTTGGAGAGCTGGGCCAGACCCTGATGCAGTCACTGCTTGGAGGCTGTCAGCATCACGCACATTTGCAGCTGGACAGCCTGACCTTTCTTGAAGAGGAATATTCTGACCCCCAGGATATCCCAGTTCCATGCCTGAGATGCAGCAAAATCCTCAACACCTCCAACTTGTGGTTCGCCTAGGGGATTATTTTGTCTATATATTATGTATTAGATTTTACAGATAATAAAAATAAATAATTCTTTCTCTAGCTGATTTTAAGAACCTTTCATAATGTGACTGTGTTGCCAAATTTCATGACTCCATCTCTATACTGTATCTCTTTGGTCTCTAACAAAGTGGGAGAAGAAAAAAAGGAAGATGAAGGAGAAGAATGAGTCAGATCAAAGGTGACCTTTTTCATGGAAGTTTCTCCAGCACCTACCTGTAGGCTGAATTCACGGTTTTTCAACTGTACTTGCACTATATGCTGTAAATATCTCAAGTTACAGCACTTAGCACCCTGTATTCTCATAGTTGACTTTTCTTGTCTATCTCTTCATTAGATTGGACAATGGTCAGGGCAAGAAAATTCCCTGTCCGTTTTCTTGTCTCTAACACTTAGGTTTATAGTTGATGCCTCAATGTAGATTGATGTAAATAGATTTAAACTGCACTGGAAATATAGTGGCAAACCCACTGGGATATAAGGTTATATATTTAAATCTTTTCATCAGTGATTGCTAAACCTTTGAAAAAATATACTCAGTACCTAATCAGTGCTTTAGTACATATATTATTACAAGATTTAGAAAACACTGCAACAAAGATCCGTCTAGTCAAGGCTATGGTTTTTCCAGTGATCATGTATGGATGCGAGAGTTGGACTGTGAAGAAAGCTGAACGCCGAAGAATTGATGCTTTTGAAGTGTGGTGTTGGAGAAGACTCTTGAGAGTCCCTTGGACTGCAAGGAGCTCCAACCAGTCCATCCTACAAGGGATCAGCCTTGGGTGTTTTTTGGAAGGAATGATGCTAAAGCTGAAACTCCAGTACTTTGGCCACCTCATGCGAAGAGCTGACTCATTGGAACAGACTCTGATGCTGGGAGGGATTGGGGGCAGGAGGAGAAGGGGACGACAGAGAATGAGACGGCTGGATGGCATCACCAACTCAATGGATATGAGTTTGAGTGAACTCTGAGAGTTGTGATAGACAGGCAGGCCTGGTGTGCTGCAGTTCACGGGGTCACAAAGAATTGGACACGACTGAGCAACTGAACTGAACTGAACTGAACTGCACAGTTTTCAGGGAAAAACTAAAACTTTTATAATTGTGCTAAGTATACTCCTTTGTGATGTTTAATCTGATTTAGAACTTTTATTAGTTGACATATATGAATACCCATACATTTATACCTAATATTATATTAAAACATTTACCATGTCATTTAATTTTCTTCAAAAATTAATCATTATTTTTTATTATTGGAAGTTAGGTTGTTTCCAATATTTGTTTCCATGTATATCCTGTCACGAACTTTCTTCAATATAAATCTTTATTCTCATCTCTGAGACTGTTACTTTTCGGTTAAACAGCAGTACATTTGCTCATCTTTATTCATGTTGTCTAATTATTTTACAGACAGTTCATACCGTTTTATCCCACCAGCTGAGTGTGAGAGACTCTTCTCTCTACAATTCTTGGTAGCACTATTAACTTAAGGAAAGGACAATAGACAGCACAGTCGACCTGCTCTCTGTTTTAGTTGGGGTGTCTATTTATTAATATTTAACTTAGATATTTTATGGTTTCATTTTTCTCCTCTTTCTGTTTGCACCGGGTCTTCGTTGCCGCATGCAGGCTTCCTCTCGTTGCTGTAAACGGGGGCGACTCTTTGTTGCTGTGGTCGGGCTTCTCCTTGTGGTGCCTTCTATCTTCTGGAGCGCGGGCTCTAGGTGCACAGCCTGCGGCAGTCGTGACTCGTGGGCTCTGAGTGCAGGCTCAGTAGTGGTGATGCACTGGCTTAGTTGCTCCACAACATGTGGAATCTTCCTGGACCAGGGATCAAACCTATGTCCCCTGCACTGACAGGCGGATTCCTACCCACTGTGCCACAAAGTCCCTGTGAATTCTCCATTCATATTCTTTGTCCATTTTCAAAAGTTTAAGAGTCCTTTTACAAATTGAGTGAGTTTTAAATATTGCCAATATTATGAAATGTCTGTCATTAATATAAGTGATTTTCTCCATTTGAATTGTCTTCTGTCTAATTTTATGAATTTTTCAGAGAACTACAAATTCTACATAAGTACATTTAACAACATTTCTCAATGATGTCTTTCCATTATCTATGATTAGAAAGTGTTTGTCCATTCCGAGATCAGTTAAATTGTCACAATTTCTGTTTTCTGCTTTCATTTTTAAATGAAATTTATTTTAATGAATTTTAGTTTGAAATTGTGATCCAACTAAATATCTTCCTCAAAAGTATAACTTCCCCAAAATCTTTGGATAATTCTTCAACATGCGTTAGTTTTCAATGCTTCTTTTTCATCTTTTATGATGGTTTTTATTTTATTGGTTTTAAGGTAGTCCCTAATTTTCTGTTGGTTTGTTTTCCCATTTTTGAAATAATATTTAAAAATGTTTTATGGATGCTTGAAAAGAAAAAGGCATATTCCCTGTTAGTGGGAGACATACACACATGAATCCATATATTCAATATTTGTTTCAATAAGTACAGACTACCTTGAGAAACCAGGTATGTTATATGAATGTGCTCATCAGTCAGATGTGACTTATTAGGTGCTGATGAAGTGGCAGGGAGAGCACATACCAAGACATAAACTCAAATATTGAAAAGAAATTGTACTGCTACACTTCTTCAGCCTCAGCTTTGTTTACAGAATAAATTTAGCTTATGGCCTTTTCATTTGCATACTCTGGTATACATTATTATATTGGATGAGGGGGTTTATTTAAAACAAAACAAAACAGTTATAATTACCTTTGCTTTCTGAGAGGAGACAAAAATGATGAATATCTTTTTTTTGGGAAAATAGTTTGGAGTGGGATGAGAAAAAAAAGACTGAACTTTCAAAGCTTCTGCTAAGTTTTCAATGTTTAACTGAAATGGTTGGGTCATTTGCTTATCAGAGTGTATTGTCTAATCTCTGGGCTTTTGGAAAGGTAAATTACTGTGAAAGTAAACAGTAGTGAGTTTGGGGTTGGCAACTTGGGTGAGGGGAAGGAGAAGTTAAAGCAAGACCTTGTCTTTGTTGAGAAATAAGATGATGAGAAGTAACGTTTGTGACAATATGCGTTTAAGTTTAAATAAAGTTTTAGAAATAAGTAGGTTTTTATCTGAAGTGAAAAACTCTTGCATTGATATGAAATGATCTATAGAACTCCGAAGTACAAGTAAAGTGAAATCAGATAAACCAGTTACTACCAACTTGTCGCAGAAAATGAGTGTTTGGCTCTTTGCATTGTTTCCTTCTGCAGCACACAATATCTTTTGCACAGCCTTGGAAAGAAACCTACTAACAGTAAAGCTGTCACCAAGGGATGATAGTATAGGTGCCAGATGAGATAGAATAGGACCTCTTACATAATGTTAAGACATGCCAGAAAAGACCTGTAGGTACGGCTTGATCTCCTATGCTAGAGAATGGCCACGGGGTAGGGTGAGAAACTCACACAGGAGATCTGCATGAGGGATGAAGTCCTTAAATGCCTTCGACACAAAGAGGTCACCATTAGCATCCTGTAAATGTTTGCCCAAAGAGTAGCATAAGCCAGCAGAAACCAACAGGGAGTCTTATCACAGTGTGGGAAACTGGTGGCGAATTTGGGTGGAGATTCCAATCTCCTCTGTTTGGGGAAAAGAAGAAGGCTGAAAAGTCAACCTGTTTTAATTAGGTATGGTTGAGCTTCTTCCTTGGTTGGGTTGTGCTGATTTGTGCTGTTCCTCTGGCTAACCCTAACAGGGTGCTGATGGTGGCCTCTTTTAGAAGAGTGCTGAAGGCATTGATCTCTCAGGGAGTGGCACGGATGAGTTTTTGCCTGTGAGGTCTTTCTGTGACTCATTTCTCTGGCAAGGGGCATCTTCTCTGGCACAAGCACTTCTATTCCTTCTACTGAGCTCTCATCCACTATGGGAATATTACACAGCCTCTTCATTCTAGAGCCCCTTAACCTAGAAGGTAGCCCTTTGTATGAGGCACTGGCAAAAAGATCTCAAGATTAGCTCCTTTTCTGGCATCTCCTGGACCAATGAGAAACCCACACACCCTTAGCTCAGCAAATGATAAGAGGCTTGACTGCTCCACTGTCATCCTCTTTATAGCCAACCATCATGTGTGCTCACTCAGTTGTGTGACCCTATGGACTATAGCCTGGCAGTCTCCACTGTCCATGGGATTTTCCAGGCAAGAATGCTGGAGTGGGTTGCCATTGCCTCCTCTAGGGGATCTTCCTGACCCAGGGATTGAACCTGCGTCTCTTGTGTCTCCTGTATTGACAGGTGGGTTCTTTACCGGGGAAGCCTAACATCATTTCTCTTTAATTCACAAGGACAGGTCAGCAAGTCTTAGCAGATAGCCATTCCCCAAATAAAAGGCCAGTTGCTCATCTTGGCTGGACAAAAGTTTCTATTCAGTAATCTCTATAAGGGACCTCTTGCCATCTTGGCTTGACAGCTAGGAAAGTAGCTTTTTCCATGAATACCAACTACATTCCTCCCAAGCTCAATGCCTTCAAAACCTTCTCTTCTCTACCTCCAGTTATCTGCATATGCTAGTGGTGGGGTCAGGGTGGGAGGGAAGGGCGTGTGAAGTGGGGATAGGGCCTGGTTGGGGTTATAGCCCCTGATTCTTCTACTTTTCATTAGATCTTGTGAGAGACAGCGATCGTCAGAGCCTCTATTTTGAATGTGGTTTCATAGCACCTCTTTGTCCTTAAGTTGGAACTCTAGTCAGGCCAATATAATTAACAAATGAAGTTATTATGTAGTTGCATATCCATGCTGGTTGAGTTGTTTTACTCAGTATTGTTGCAAGGAGACAAGTATGGATTAGAATAGGCAGAGTATCCTATTCTTGTGGTCTCTGTGAAATCTAAGCAGTGGAAACATGTTGCTTAGTATCCTCTCCCTGTTCTTATTACTGCCCTGGAGGGTTAGGCTGGTTCATGTGGGAAGGAATCAAAACAGTTGAATCTTCATGTGCACATTCAACACAATTTTTTGTAGAATATATTCAGTGTTGTGCTGGCAAACTATCTCTCTAAACAAACAAAGTCCCCCACCCCCAACCCAAAACTAAATCAAACCAAACCAAAACCATTGATATTTGTAGTGTTTTCCAACTTCAGGGTGTAAATATCCACTAGGCAGAGTTCAACCTACTGAATGGGGTGTAAAGAAGAGACTCACATACTTGGCTCTTGTGAGGCAGTGCAAGCTGGTTACAGTGCATTATTGACTCTTTGTGTGTTTGTCATGTCTCTATGGAGTCTGAGAGAAATTACAGTGATATCATAAGCCTTCTGATATATTCCACCCAAGCTATCTACTGGAGCTCTCTCTCATTAAAAAAAAAAAAATGAGTAAAAGTTATTTGCTAAGAGGAGGTCAAATGGAATGGACTTGAAAACAAAGCAACAGGAAAATGTTAGGGCAGTTTTCCTGGCCAAAAAAAGAGTTAGGTAACCAGGCAAGAAGGTAGATTTCTCAGAAAAATGGATGAGATTCATGGTAGAGGAGTAACCAGATACTCAGAAGGAAATGGCAACCCACTCCAGTACCCCTGCCTGGACTATCCCATGGGTGGAGGAGCCTGGTAGGTTATAGTCCATGGGGCTGCAAAGAGTTGGACATGACCGAGCGACTTCACTTTCCTTTTTCCTTTTCCGAACTTTTAAGAACAGGCTGCTGAGTATCTGTAAGTAATTTTCTTGTCATTGGCCCAAACCTTCAATTAAATTGACAGTAAACAACAAAGACCCTATGAGCTGTTGTTAAATAAATGAAGAAGAGGGTCTGTGTTCCATGTCTGGACCTATGCACAGTGGATACAGGAGAATGAGACAGAAGGCAAGAATCCAGTGAGGTTCAGAGAGCAGGAACAAGATTAGAGGAAATCGTGACACAGAATGACATGGGTTTTGTAGAAGTGTTGGGGAGACCATTGAACCTTTTGCTGACAATTTTATTTTTTTAAGAAAGATGATCTTATCTGACATCTGGGTGTTATTTATTCTATTATTAAAAATAGTCATAACCTTATTTTTATTTATTCGCTCTAGCAAGGATTGTAATTTTTTACTATAATTGTGTTTCTGTTATCTACTCATATTTTTAGCAGTCTTGTTTTATATATGGTTTTGCTCTACTATATGAGGAATTCAAATTCATAGCTATTACAACTTATCTACATCAATTTTATTAGGTAAAATTGCTCTTTGCTTACTCAAGAACGCGGTGTGCATTTTCATTTGTTCAGATCTTTTATGTCTCGCAGGCAGTTAAAAACTACTTATTTGTAGATCTGAATATTTCTTTTTAAACATTCCTAGATGTGATAGAGACACGTAGTAGTTTCCTAATGACATCTCTCCCCTTCCTTGTCTCCAGTGGAAGTCCTGAGTTTTAGCTGCTACCTGGCCACTCAGAGTACAGGCTTAAATTTACAGCTTCTCTTGTGGGTAAGCCTATCCTTGACTAAGTTTTGGACAACGGGGTATACATAGAGACGGTATTTGCAGTTTTGAGAAGTGTTCTTTCAAGAAGAGGTGTGTTCTTCTCTCCTCTTTCTTGTGGTGAGAATAGGGCACTATGGCTGGAGCAGAAAGCTGGAAGGAGTCAGGACCCTTAGGTATCTGTGCAACTGCTATTCTAGTCTCAGGCTCCTGACCAGTGGAATTTTCACATGAAACAATGAGCACTTGTGTATCTAAGCCCTGTTTATTTGGGTTTTATGTTGCATGTAGCTGGACCTAATGCTAATTTATACAGAAAACATTTATTTAAATCTCTTTTATTTAAATGATGTGTTTTCCCCACTATTCTTCAAATTTATTATTATTTCTACATATGTATTGTTTCTCAGTCAATAAGTTGTGTCCCACTCTTTACGACCCCATGGACTGCAGCATGCCAGGCACGTATTAATTGATATATTCAGTTTGTACCTTGCTGCATGACTGAATTTTCTTATTGTCTGTAGTAATTAGGGAACAGGGATGAAATACAGAGAAAAGGGAAGCACTGGTTTATGCTATAGCTTTAGCGCTTGAAAGATGTGGGGAACTATGTTTATTATAACAAGAGTGGAAATGATTTGAATTTGTTGCTACTGAAGTTACACAAAAAGAATTAACAGGCTCAGACAGAGACTTCCAGCTACCTAACTACCAACTTAGGGCACTTCATGAAAGCCAAAAAGCTTACAGAGAAATGTTTTAAGAGAATTTCATCTCCTGCAACTAGAGAGCCACCTGAGCTGAAAATTAGGCCTGAAATTTGATAATAATACTGGCAGAGTTACAAAAGATTGAATTAGTAACCTTAGTTAGTCTTCTGTGCTAAAGCAAAGGACCTGGAATGGGGATACTTGAGAAGATGCTCTTGAGAGGCACAAACCTACAGATTTCCGTAAACCCCCAGGCTTCCCTGGTGGCTCAGACAGTAAGGAATCTGCCTGCAATGGAGGAGACCCAGGTTTGATCCTTGAGTGAAGAAGATCCCTTGAATAAGGGAGTGGCGACTCACTCCAATATTCTTGCCTGGAGAATTCTGTGGACAGAGGAGCCTGTCAGGCTATAGTTCATGAGGTCACAAAGAGTCAGACATGACTGGTCAACTCACCAGGCTGGTTAACCACCTCCCCCTTGCTAGGAGATAACTGTCTCCTGTTGCATGGAGTCATGGCCTTATCTGAAGCAGATTTCTTTAAAAAGATATTTATTCTTCTCAGTATCTTTTACTACCTGTCCTTATTTTTTCTAAGCCAATAGAGCCAGGTCTCAGTGTGGTTTTTCTAGGGACATACTGTGTCAGGAGGTGTGTGCTGCAGCATATGGTTCATATTTACCAGCAGGAACCAGAAATAATAGATATGGAAATGGACCTTCCAGCTGCTCCACTAGGTAGGGAAAAATATAAAGCTGAGTAGTGGAGGTTTTGCCTTTCTTCTTTTCTTCTCCCCTTTACATCAAACTTTTTGTTAAATATGTTATTAATATTGGGTTTTATTTTTGGAATCTAGATTTTTTGGTTTTGAAGTCAGGTATTTAATGTGATTGGGATTCAGCAAGAGTGCTGTGAAAGAAAGAGCTATGTTGAGAGAGCCATGGTAGATATATCCATGGACCAGTGGTCTAATGAGACCAAAATTTTGTTTGCAGGGAGATGTTGGACAAGTAAGGAGGAAGGAGAAGTTGTGGTGAGGATGCTTGAATGAGCGGGTTCTGGAGGTAGAGCCATTCCAAAAAAAACTGTAGAAGGTGAGAAAAACAGGTAGAGATGTAGCTGTGGGTATCTGAGTTGGAAGTAGAAGAGAAGATTATTTGGTACCAGTAGACCAGGGAACTGAAGGGCTAGGTTTTGATAGAATACTGAAGTCCTTCAGGCAGATGGCAGGATTTAACATGGAGAGAAAGACTGTAACTGAGATGACACAGGCATTCCTTTCATTTGATTCCAGTAATAAGAAAGAGATGGAGCATGTAATAAAATTGCATGAGTCTCAAAGAGTGGGTTCTTTATGACAGCAGTGAAGTAGTAATGGGTTGGAAGCAAAGATAAGTTCTGTAGAGTTCTGAGTCCATTTGAAGACAGTGAAAGAGAATATACTTTCTTCCTGTATTCTTTTGAGTTGTTTAGTCACTAAGTGGCATCTGATTCTTTTGCGACCTCCATGAACTATAGCCTTCCAGGCTCCTCCCTTTATGGGCTTTCCAGGCAATAATACTGGAGTGGCAGAAAAAGGCATAATACTTGGCAGAAACCAACACAATACTGTAAAGCAATTATTCTTAAATTAAAAGTAAACAAATTTAATTATTAAAAAAAAAGAATACTGGAGTGGGTTGCCATTTCCTTTTCCAGGGGATCTTCTGGACTCAGAGATTGAACCCATGTCTCCTGCATGAAAGGCAGATTCCTTACTACTGAGCTACCTAGGAAGCCCTGTTCTTTTGGGCAGACAGATGTTTTTCTATCTATATACTCAAATTACTCTTATTGTTTATAAAAGTTCCTCCCACATTCCAGCAATATCATTTCTGTCAGTATGAATATATTTCAAATGGGAATTTATGAGTGTAGGGTGGCCAACCCAATGCCATTTGAAATGGAGGTTTAAATAAAATCTTTATTATATATGTCAGTGTATTATATATATGTCAGTAGGAAACCATTTTGGTTTATATAAATTTTAAGAGTTTATAAGTCTTCTTCAGCTATTAATGGCTTGAAACAAACTGATGCCCGTGCAACTCACAACCAGTTTTTTTAAAAACACAAATCTGACTATTAAAATGACTGATCTGTTGATTTCAATACTAGTTTAAAAGCAAAATTTTCCACTTTTCAAAGTTCTCCCTGACCACTGTTTTGTTTCTATTTTTGCTTGTTATTCCATAGAAAGCAATAAACAAAAAATAAATGGTTACTGTTGTAGTTTATTTAAAATATATATACAACCCAAATCATCTGCCATAATCTGGATCTAGTTCTTAACAATAACTTAGAGTTGATTTTTCCCAGTTGGAAATTATAATGATATGTATGTAATGACTAGACGAACATTAAGGTAAGCATAGTACTGCTGTGGAAGCATTTGAGGTCGCTAATGATTCTGTTTTCAACTCTGTGGAAGGTGTTCCTTGCCCTCCTTTAGGGCTTCCATCTATGGGATCGCACAGAGTTGGACATGAATGAAGCAGCTTAGCAGCAGCAGCAGTACCTCCTGGGCTTCTATAAGCAAAAACACCCAGGGCACAATTTTGAGTAACTGGAGAAACTCTTTCATAGAGTAAAAATCCAGTGACTTTGTTAGCATGAATAAAATCACTAAGCACAGTTCTGTGCTTGTCATTTGGTCTTCTGAGGGATCATTTTTTTTCCTGATAAATCTTATGATAATTGTCATTACTGTTTAAAGAAATAACATTTTTTTTTTTTCCTTTTTTAACTTCATCAGTTTGGTCTTAGATGGTCATGCAGTGTTGGAACCAAACTTGACATTTGGGTTAGAAGTTGTGAGGTGAATCTGACCTGGGAAAAGCTTGATGGTGGCATTCTTGTAGTAAATGTAATGAAACTGTTATAAAGGAATATTAGTTTCTGGATTCACTTTTGATGGACATCGCTAAAGCTCTCCTTTTGTCTCCCCCATTTTCTAAAGTCTCCAAAAGGAGATCCCTCTCAAGCAATTTTTAAATGGTGCACTTAGGTTTACGCTTTATTCTGCCCTATCCATTCTACCAGAATGTCTCCTTAGAGTGTTGCTTTGGCCAAGTAACTCCACTGTTTGGTGTCCATTACTCAGGTAATATGATGTAAACATTATAGCTGATTAGAGCTCTCTGTAATCTGGGTTTATCAAACTGTGGTATATGGTTAATTGCCTTTTCAAGTCTGGTGTCATTTCTGCCTAAATATTGGTAACTATTCAGCAGTAATGTTACTTCCACAGGATATGATTTTATTAGATCAGTTATATATCTCTGGGCTATACACTTGTAAAAAAAAAAGTTATTATTTAACTCTTTCAAAGTATACCAAAATCTTGTGCATGAAATTGCACCAACTAGATCCTGGCTCAGTGCATCCATGTAATCAGCAATTCTGCTCTTTAGGTATGTGTTTGACAAAGTTGAATGCATATTTCAACCAAATTAAATGTACAGGAATTCAAAGAATCTTTACTTGCAGTAGTCCAAAGGCAAGGTAGTCTCTTACATAACTATTCACTAATACATAGCTATTCATTTATGTGCATTTTTATAAATCTAGGCTATTTTAAAAATCAAGTTTACTAACAGAAACTATGAAGACAGATTTCTGTTTTTAGGAATCAAGTTTTGTTCAGAATATCAAAGATGGACTAGAGTGATTTGAAAAATATGTTTCAAGAGCATATTAATATCATAACAAGAGCAGAGGGAAATTATAAAAGAACAAAACAAGGAAATAAGACTGAATTAAAACAACAGAGGTAGTTCTGTAAGAGAAAGTCATGATCCTCAAAGACACGAGGGACAAAAAAGAGGGGAAAGTAGAATGTACAAACCCAGTATAAATTGGAAAGTGAAAGTCACTCAGTTGTGTGCGACTCTTTGCAACCCAGGAATTCTCCAGGCCAGAATACTGGGGTGGGTAGCCGTTCCCTTCTCAAGGAGATCTTCCCAGCCCAGGGATGGAACCCAGATCTCCCGCATTGCGGGTGGATTCTTTACCAGCTGAGCCACAAAAGAGGGGAAAAATGAGGACATACACCCAAGATTAAATTCTCTTAACTAGGGGACTAGAAAAGTCAGGGGGTGGGTGGATTTTAATTGTTACTTATCAGAAACTAAATTTGTCCCAGAGGAATATAACAGAGAAATAAGATGAAGATCATGAGAACAGCCTGGGATGACTTGCAGTAGAAAGATGAAGGAGGTTAAGGTAGAGGTCTCTGCACACACCCTTCCTAGTATTCCCCATAACAGTCATTTAACATGAAAGTAATTATGTTAAATGTAGAGACGGCTACATCTTATGCTTATAGATTTGGGAGACAGTAATTGAAGGATCAATGAGAAATTCCCAAAGAATCTCCAGATGAATTTCAAGATAACAGTTACGGCACGACAGGTAGCATCTCTGGCTCCTGCAACTAAATGCCAGTGGTGCCTCAGCGGAAACGCACTGGGAGAATTAGGGAAGACTAAGAGCTTGATTCTGATTAGGTGACCTGAACAGCTGTGAGGGAAAAAGAGTTTGGGAATTAAGACAGCCTCAGGAATGTGGGCTTTCAGTGCTGGGACTGTGTGAACCATGAGTATAGGACATGACGGTGTTAGTGTTAAAAGCCTCTCCGAGGGTATAGGTGGTCAGATCTAATTATACTGTCCTTTGAGGTATTGTTTCTTGAGCAGTGGCATTGGAGAAGCAGGGAGTTTTGAGGGTGGGGCATGGAGTGGCTTCACTGGGACTATGGGAGCTCTAGGTTCCCTATAATGGTGTTAGTGGTGCTGACGTGCGGGAGAAAGGCCCTGTGCAGAACACTTGGAGCTTTGTGATTCCACCTCCTATCTAAGTTTATGTGGACAATTTCAAGGTGAAGAATATATCTTGGATCCTATAAAAGGGAGTTGTGGCTAGTGGAAGTCGTTGTTCCTGGGAAGAAATCTGATTCCTTATATTGGCCACGTAAATAGAAAACTCTGTGACTATACCAGTGAATGTCAAAAGACACTCAATAAAACCTGGGAACTATATCTTATCTAAAATCCTAAGTAAACAGGAAGAAAAAACAAGTTAATTTGGCCCCAATACTAAGTAACAAAATAAATATTACATTATTAATCTATTTCCAATAAAATCAGGAAAAATATTGGGATTATCACTTTTATCCCCACATAAACAGTTTTTAGAGGTTTTAACTAATGCAGTAAGAAGTGAAAGTATCAGTGTAAATATTAGATCGATTTATCTCTATTTCAGATGACAAAAATCTAAAGATTTTCTTAAAAATTACTAAAATTTATTGCTTGTAGACTTTTGGATCACAGCCATTCTGACTGGTGTGAAATGGTACCTCATTGTGGTCTTGATTTGCATTTCTGAGTCTGAGTGAACTCCGGAACTTGGTGATGGACAGGGAGGCCTGGCATGCTGCGATTCATGGGATCGCAAAGAGTTGGACACGACTGAGCGACTGAACTGATAATGAGTGATGTTGAGCATCTTTTCATGTGTTTGTTAGCCATCTGTATGTCTTCTTTGGAGAAATGTCTATTTAGTTCTTTGGCCCATTTTTTGATTGGGTCATTTATTTTTCTGGAATTGAGCTGCATAAGTTGCTTGTATATTTTTGAGATTAGTTGTTTGTCAGTTGCTTCATTTGCTATTATTTTCTCCCATTCTGAAGACTGTCTTTTCACCTTGCTTATAGTTTCCTTTGTTGTGCAGAAGCTTTTAATTTTAATTAGATCCCATTTATTTATTTTTGCTTTTATTTCCAGTAATCTGGGAGGTGGATCATAGAGGATCCTGCTGTGATTTATGTCGGAGAGTGTTTTGCCTATGTTCTCCTCTAGGAGTTTTATAGTTTCTGGTCTTACGTTTAGATCTTTAATCCATTTTGAGTTTATTTTTGTCTTACACTGTTGGTGGGAATGTAAACTAGTACAGCCACTATGGAGAACAGTGTGGAGATTCCTTAAAAAACTGGAAATAGAACTGCCTTATGACCCAGCAATCCCACTGCTGGGCATACACACCGAGGAAACCAGAATTGAAAGAGACATGTGTACCCCAATGTTCATTGCAGCACTGTTTATAATAGCCAGGACATGGAAGCAACCTAGATGTCCATCAGCAGACGAATGGGTAAGAAAGCTGTGGTACATATACACAATGGAGTATTACTCAGCCATTAAAAAGAATACATATGAGTCAGTTCTAATGAGGTGGATGAAACTGGAGCCGATTATACAGAGCGAAGTAAGCCAGAAAGAAAAACACCAATACAGTATACTAATGCATATATATGGAATTTAGAAAGATGTTAATGATAACCCTGTATACGAGACAGCAAAAGAGACACAGATATATCGAACAGACTTTTGGACTCTGTGGGAGAGGGAGAGGGTAGGATGATTTGGGAGAATGGCATTGAAACATGCATATTATCATGTAAGAAACAAATCGCCAGTCTAGGTTCGATACAGGATACAGGATGCTTGGGGCTGGTGCACTGGGATGACCCAGAGAGATGATATGGGGAGGGTGGTGGGAGGGGGGTTCAGGATTGGGAACTCATGTACACCCGTGGTGGATTCATGTCAATGTATGGCAAAACCAATACAGTATTGTAAAGTAAAAAAAAAAAAAAAAAAAAAGAAATTAAAATAAAAAATAAAGAGGAAAAAAATTACTAAAATTTAAAGAAAACTTGGCAGATGGCTAGAAGAAAAATCAATGTACAAAAATCTATAGACATTCTTTGGGTTGGTAGGAAGAATTTAAAAATGGAAAGAGATCTTATTTAAAGTAGTGATCAAAGAAATTTAATAAGGAAGACATTTCCTATTTGAAAAAAATAAAAATATTAAATTTCATAAATGTATTCTCTCAATCAGAATTTTCATTTACTGGAATGAGCTAAAATGAAGTAAAATTTCATATTAAAGTATTACTGTCTTAAATTAGCTATGCCAATTTGGAAAAAAAGAGTCTAGAGTACTTGATTTACCAGATATTAACTACTACCATAATTTAGTAATTTGTTTGAGATAGTCTAATTGCTATAACCAGCACCCCTCAAATTTTAGCAGCCAACACAGTTAATTCATACTCTTGTAACAGGTGTTGAGGGTGGAAGGCTCTTTTCCAGCTATCAGTCAGGGGACTGAAACTGAACCAGTAATTTGACAAGAAAAATTTAAATTGGATATCTGTTAACTAGGGGCATCAAATATTAAGGTGTAGAAAGACCGCTAGAAATTAGAGGAATACAGATCTGAGCGGCGGTTACTACCTCTAAGGGCTGAGGCAGAGTATCAAAGGAAGGAATGAACTGGGGAGAGCATCCCCTTACCATCCCCAAGACTGAACTCTTCAGAGATGTGGCTGTGGCCCACTGAAAGATCTGCTGAGATGTCACAGGCTGGGGCTGGCAAGCAGACCCTGCCCACTGTGCTGGCAAATAGATCAATTTCAAAATTGAAAATATGTGTGTATTAATTGGCTCTCTGAAAATCTAGCTTATAATAAGAAATAAAAGTTCCATTATGTAAAGGTATCTATATAAGGTTGTTTATTGCAGAATTTTTCTGTAGTTATTTAAAAACACATGTGTAAGCAAGGTACACCATGAATGTTCAAGTTGAATCAGTTGTGGCATATTATATTAAAGAATATAATTCTATAATTTAAAATGAATTAGATCTACATTTTATGAACTAGAATATTTGTAAATGTGTTAAATGAGAAATGTGACAGATTTGGTACAATTCCATTTTTTTGCACACAAAAAACCCCCCAAACAAACGATGAATCCTATATACATGCATGCTTGTATATATTCATATGACCCAGGACTAAACTGTTAACACTGGCTACCCAAGGTCGGGGTAGAAGGAGAAGAAGGAAAACAATTAACTCTCTGTGCATGTAAGCTTGTTTCATTAGGTACCATCAGCATGTATTTCTTTTCTAAGATAATAAAATGTGAAGTAGAGAGTAACTTTATCTGTGTTACACATCAAATAAACAAATGTCTTAGGTCAGGAAATCCAGACAGCAACAAGTTGCCTTTTCCAAAATGTAGACAGACACAAATTTGAACTAGTCACTTGGCTTGCCCATACTTTGTCTTAACAACACGTCTCCACCTGCCTATCTTTGAACATGTGCAAGACAGAACTGATCTTAACAGCTGGATGACATTGCAAACATAGTACCATTTGGGTGATAACTGTTTTTAGCTGAAAGAATGTGATAACTGTCATTAGCTGAAAGAATGTGTCAGTATATTTATACTGAAAGTGTAGGGAGGCAGTTTGGGTATGGCAGTATAAATTTCTCTATATCCAGTGTGTAATATTCAGATTATAGTAATATTTAGTTATTATATATACATATGTACATATGTATGAATCACAATATTTGGCACATGAAAATAAGTAGAAAGATAAAGTTTAATAATTAAAAACACAAAAGGTAATATGTTTGCTTGGAATGATCAGTGCATCTCATACATTTCCCCTAAAATGATCCTAGGGCAAAATGAACACATACATATTGAAATGGGGAGAAATTCAGCATAAAGGGCTTCCTTCATGTATGGCATTTCTCTGAAGTTTCATGATTTCTGTGTTTTAAAATTCATGTGAATTCTATTCCTTGTTCAAGTTTGCTTTTTAAATTTAAAGTTTTAAATCATATACAAGTAAATCACTTCATTCATCTCTGATTCCACCCCTCTCACTGTTTCAGTCAGTTAAGATATTCAGGGAAATGCAGAATGCTTATCTTGCGACTTTAAATAGCCTAGAATAAATGATTCAGTGCCCCTAAAAACAAATGTACTTCTCCAAGCGAGAAATACCTGACACTGGGGGACCGTCAAATAAAGAAGGAGATAATCTGCTTTCTCTCTGAGATGGTACTCTTGGAGATGTTGCTTAAGATATAGAAGACAACTGTCTCCTAGGTTGCATTTGTAACAGAGACTGCCTAGATGCCCACCAGTCTCCTTTCCTCTTCCGGGCAGATGGTACTATATTTAGCAGCCTCCCTTGCAAATGGAGTGAAACCATGAGATCAGGTTCTGGTCCATGAAATGTTTCTCAAAGTGTCGAACTCCGTTTCCAAGCCTTGCCACAAATATCCTGCGTGATATTCCTCACTTTTAACATTTTTACTGGTTGAATGCAGAGGAGCTTATGGCTAACTCTGAGGAAGGTGTAGTATTAGTGGTACAATGAGATACAAGGAACCAGGATTCTGATGACAATGTGAAAGGAAGCCAAGTGAATACCTGTCTTGTATTGAGCCACTGAGATTACCCTAATATATATATATATATATATATATATATATATATATATATATGCAGTCCTAAAATATAGTTTTAAAGGTAAATAAACTGAGAAGACTAAGTACTTGTTCAGTTTTTTATAGCTAAGTGGTAGGACTAGAATTTGAATTTAGTTCTTTCTGATTCTTATGTAACTGCCACATGAAAATAAGCTACTAATGGGATTTCAAGTGTGAGCAAGGACTCTTCTCATATTTAAATTTGCTGTTAGAAATACTCATTGGGAAACTTGATTTGTGTGCTGGGACCAGCTTTTAAAAGAGTGGTGCTATTTTATAGGTATGAATGAATTTTCTTATCATGCTTCCATATATTGATTAAAACTGTCTTCTGGCTAGAATAAGCTAGATTTTAAAAATTGTGGTGAAATATGCATAGCATCAAATCTACTATTTTAGCCACCTTTAAGTGTACAGTTCAGTGGCATTGAGTACGTTTACATTGTTCTGCAACCACTACCCCGTTCATCCAGAACTTTTTTCTTCTTCTCAAACTGAACTCCTTACCCGTTAAACAATAACTACCCACTTCTCTTCCCTAGTCCCTGGCAACCACCATTCTACTTTCTGTCTCTATAAATTTGGCTTCTCTGGATACCTTGTCTATGTGATATCATAGAGTATGTGTCCTTTTCAATTTTTTTATTTCACTTGGTGTAATGTCCTCAAGGTTTACCCATTTTTAAACTTGTGCCAGAATTTCCTTCCTCTTTAAGGCTGCATAATATTCCATTATATGTATATATACCACATTTTGTTTGTCTTTTCATCCACTGACATGTTTCCATCTTTTGGCTAATGTGAATGCTTTGAACATGGATGGAAAAATACTTGTTCAAATAGCTGCTTTTAATTCTTTTGAGTATATGCCCAGAAGCAGATCATATGGCAATTCTATTTTTAATTTTTTGAGGAATCTCCACTTTGTTTTCCATAGCAGCTGCACCATTTCACATTCTGATCAGCAGTGCACAAGAGCTCCAGTTTCTCCACCTCCTTGCCAACATTTGTTATTTTTTGTTTGTTTGGATAATAGCTATCCTGTTGAGTGAAACGGTATCACGGTTTTGGTTTGCATTTTTCATCTTGAGCAGAGATATAGTGATGTTGAACATGTTTTCATGTGTTTATTGATCATTTACATGTCTTCTTTGGAGAAACGTCTAAGTCTTCGGGCCATTTTTTAATTGGGTTGTTTGTTGTTTTGTTGTTGAGTCATAGGAGTTCATTATAAATTCTGGATATGAACTCTTTATCATATATATGATTTTCAAATATTTTCTTCATTCAGTGTGCTTCCTTTTCATAATGAAAATGTCCTTTGATGCTTTGTCATTTATTAAATGTCATTTGATAATCAAAAGTTTTTAATTTTGATAAAGTCCAACTTATTCTTTTTTTTTGTTGTCTGTACTTGGTGTCACATCCAAGAAATCACAGCCAAATCCACTGCCATGAAGTTTTCCCATTTTCTTCTAGGTATTTTATGGTTTTAGGTTTTACAGTTAGGTCTTATATCCATTTTGAGTTCATTTCTGCAAGGTAAGGGTCCAACTTCATCCTTTTTGCATATGAAGGTCCTGTTTTTCCAGCAACATTTGTTGAAAAATGTTTATTATGAAATAAAATGGTGTCAACTCATACAGAAAGAAAAGAAGTCATAGTTGTTAGGGGCTTTAAAAACATATTTACATTGATCATATAAAAATAAATATTTTTAAATTTTAATATTTATGACTGATAAAGAAGAAGCCAGAACTAATAAATTTTTCAACCACCTGTCACATTCCACGCACTTATATATACTATCTCATTATCCTCATAAACCTACATATGAGGGGCCAAAATAGTATTTGAACCCAGGTCTAACTGCAAAATTTTGTTCATCCCACTATAGCATGGGAACAATTTTTCACATATATATGCATATGGAGAAAACCAACTATTAAGCTTATTTTAAATATGATATGTATCTCTAAAATACAACAAATCAATTCCTTTTGGGGAATCTTGCAAGGTTTGGGGGTTTCTGTATGAAAGCTATCCTTTCCAAATGACTGCAGTATTTAAAATGCAGAGTCTTACTTATTTTTCCTCTTCTCAGATTACTCTGTGACCCTCTTTCTATTTCAGTACATCACTGGTAATAGCAGTAAACTGGAACTAATGGGAGAAAGAGAAGCTGAAACTGCAGTGTTCTAGTTAAAGGTGGGTAAACACAAGCCTTTCACTGGATGGAGCTTCAGAAGTACAGTCTTTAAACCAGACTGCCAAGTGATCCCCTCTCAGTATATCCCTCAGCTTATCTTCAGCTCTTCAAGCACTAGCCGGTATTTATGGGCAAACCAAAACAAAATGAGTGTCCTTGATTTTTCAAGTATGGATACATTTAGATGATTCTTTGAAATTTGTTCTTATCAGTCTCTATTGATAAAAAATTTTTAAGAGAAAAGGCAACTTGAGTAAAGATTTTGGTATCAGCCTTTTTCTGAGTGTAGCCTTTATGTCAGTCTAAAGGGAAGAAATTGTTCGGAGGCTTGTCTTAAAAGGCTAGATAGGAACACGGTGCCATTTGGTGCTAGGCCCCACTGACAGATTTACTGCCTGCTTGGAGCCGAGGCCGCAGCGTGATGGAAGTGGCAGGTGAGGGCTTGCAAAGAAGATTCCCATGCTCCATGCATATGTGTAACTGGCAACTTCCAGGGTCATGGAGGGGCAGGCCTGTGTTTACAGTCAGGATTTGTTGGTGGGGGGGAGTTATTTTTCTTTTATCCTTCACAGCAAAGAACTCTTCTCATTGCTTGGTGAGAACACATTCCTGAATGACCAAACCGAATATGAGCACGGGGGTTTTATGTGTAATGACTGTGTCTTACAAAAGTTCTGTAGCATGAAGAAAAAAGTCACAAATGCCCCCCCCCCCAAATTAAATTAACCTGCTTGACCCCCACCATGTTAAATAAAATGTATCTGATGTAAACTAATGGCCATTAGGGCATGGACAGATGTGCCTGCTTTCTGTAAGTAGCACTGATAATAGAAAATAATATGCAGAATTTCAGTCTCAGTTCATAATGGATTAAACTTCATTTTTTGAAGTAATAGTTAGAGACCTACTGCTAAAGTACAACCATGCCACTTTAATTTATTAGAAATTGAAAATGCACCCTGGTCCAGAGGAAAAAGGAACCATTTAAGGACGTAGAACTACAAATTCAAAAGATCTCTTGGCCAGAGGGATCGTATGTAAGAGTAGAGAGACTGAAATTGGAGTTAATGTGCCAGCATAAAGAGAATTCTGCACAAACAGTGCTAGAAAGCACTTCCTTAAGTACGTGTTGACATTCTGAGAGGCTCCACACACTACTGACTTTCCTTTAAAAAATTTTTTCAATCCAGTTAATTAGGGAGCATCTCTACTGCCATCTGCTATTAAAACTCATCTTCAAAATTGGTAATTTAAATATGAACACATATTTAAAATTGGTAATTTGGTAACTTAATTGGTAGTTAATTTTTGGAAAATAGAAATGCATTCAGTGTTTTCAGTTGGTAATATGAACATGTTTGTAATAATATATTGTATGGGTAGATGTAGTGGTAACTATTTGTCTCAGTTTCCTTATTTTAATATCAATTGTTGCTGCTGCATAGCATCAACCAGGTCGCATTCCTTTCTGAATCCTCAGTACCCAGCCTGGAGCTTGGATCCTGTCCTATAGGTTCTTGGTGAGTGTGTATCAGACCTTAGTGTGTTAAAAGGAAACTTCTCAGGCATTCATGCTAATGCCTTTTGTTCTTTTGAGACCTGGATCCCAATGCCATGCTCACTTTGTGGCCCACTTAAAATGTTTATGTTTGCTTTGATGTGCCCAGAGAAGCAGCAGGAGTGACTTTGCTCACTGATAGGTGGATGTGATTGTGGTGGAGACAGTTTTGAAATCATCTGATGATTGTATTGAGCCTCTGCCAGAGTATTACAAGTTGATGAATTATGAGGAAACTCCTGGACACAGAGGGAAAAGACCTAGGCACAGCTTTTAGGGAAGCTACATTAACTTATCTTTCCTTTAGTATCAATAGTAAAATGCAAAAAGCACTCATATGATACAGAACTTTTCATACTATATTGCCTTTATCTGTTTATGAGGCTATATTGTTGGTTTGTTTTTACAAATTTTAAGTATAGTTAAATTTATTTATTTATGTATTTATTTGAGTCTGTCTCTCTTGGTAGTGTGTGAGATTCGCAGAGTCAGGTAACGTGTCTGATTTATCTTCATACAGTATCTAGTGCTTATCACTTACCAGATCCTCAGTTCAGTTCAGTTGCTCAGTCGTGTCCGACTCTGGGACCCCGTGAACCGCGGCACGCCAGGCCTCCCCATCTGTCACCAACTCCCGGAGCCCCCCCAAACCCATGTCCATTGTGTCAGTGATGCCAACCTACTGACCTGGGGAGTTCATCTTTTTCAGTGTCCTACCAGATCTTCAATAATTATTAAGTAGACTAGCAAAACAAATGAGTGCAAACAGAATCTTCCTGTAGTGCATATTGGAAAACCACACATATATATGTCTGTGTGTGGGTATAGCTTTACTTATATATAATTTTATATAAATTTTAATATGATATACATATGTTAGTTGTTTTTTTTTCTGCTTTAGTGCATAGTAGAATAACATTCAGTGTCATGGGCTAGTTGAAAAATTAAATGAAAGGAAATTCAAGATTAATTGTCCAAGAGTTTTGAGAGTTTATAGGGATGGCAACCCACTCCAATATTCTTGCCTGGAAAATTCCACAGACAGAGGAGTCTGGTGGGCTACAGTCCACGGGGTTATAAAAAAATCTCAGAACTGACTTACCGACTAAACAGCAACAACAACAGTAAAATCACACAAAGATTTTCTAGCCCAATGTTTTTAGTGGTTCTTGGATTGCTTATTCTCTATGGAAATATTCTTGCTTCCATATTTTAAAAAAATAATGGAAAAAATCCAAACATTATTCATGGAAACTGACTTCTCTATTCATGAAGGGAGAATGGAACTTATCTTAATGTGAGAAGAAGGCTCAAAGCATCTTACATTTTGTTTTTTATGAAAGCTAACAGTATAAGGCATCATTATATTGGCCTCCCCTTCCTCCGCCTGTATACATGCATACAAAAGGAACTCAACACTTAGGGCACAATAAGGGACTGTAGGTGATCTGACTGGCTGCTGCTGCTGCTAAGTCGCTTCAGTTGTGTCTGATTCTTGCGACCCCATAGACGGCAGCCCACCAGGCTGCCCCGCCCCTGGGATTCTCCAGGCAAGAACACTGGAGTGGGTTGCCATTTCCTTCTCCAATGCATGAAAGTGAAAAGTGAAAGTGAAGTCGCTCAGTCGTGTCCGACTCAGCGACCCCATGGACTGCAGCCCACCAGGCTCCTCTGTCCATGGGATTTTCCAGGCAAAAGTATTGGAGGTGGGGTGCCACTGCCTTCTCCGAGGTGATCTGACTAGGGTGTACTTATTCCTTAACAGGCTGCCTGTTGCTAAAAATGAGTTAAGTTTGAGTGTGTTTCAGAACCCGAAGAGATGGGATGTAACATGGCCTGGGAACTTATAATAGACTTGAGGGGCACAGAGCCCCCTAGTCTGTTTTTAACTTTTTATTTTATATTGGAGTATAGTTGATTAACAATGTTGTGTTAGTTTCAGGTATACAGCAAAGTGATTTAGTTATGCATATATGTGTATCTAATCTTTTTCAAATTCTTTTCCCATTTAAGTTGTTATGTAATATTGAGCAGAGTTTCCCATGCTATACAGTACATCCTTGTTGGTCATCTGTTTTAAATATTGGAGTGTGTGCATGTCAATTCCAAATTCCTTAGCTGTCCCTCCCTTTGCCCTTCCCTGCGGTTAACCATAAGTTTGCTCTCTAAGTTTGTGAGTCTGTTTCTGTTTTGTAAATGAGTTCATTTGTATTATTTTATTGTGTGATTCTTCTTTTAAGTATAAGATAATACTTGTATGATACTTAGGTATCACACAATATTTGTCTTTCTCTTTCTGACTTACTTTACCATTCTTTATTGCACTATCTCCACTGCCTTGATGCTTTATCCCCTTGTCCTGAGCAAACTTGCTACCCATTTCTTGAGATGTATTTTTCTTATCACATTGCATTAGGTCATTTTTCATTATCAAATAGTTTATTTGAGATTTCATCAGAGTTACAAGTGGCTTATTTTATCCGTGTTAAGTTGAATGGAATGTTCATAATATATATAGTTGGAATCACAACAGGCATTATTTTGCTGAAACTGTAAATTATTTCTGCATTTGAGCAATGCAACGTAAATATTTTATAGTAAGTGTGGGTATGTGTTAATTTTTGGAATTCATTATGATAGCTACCAGTAATTTAAAGTCTTAACTATTATTAAATACTACCAACAGCAACTCTCTAATTGTAGATATAGTTTCTACATGTAGAAATGTAATCATACTGTATAAAAGGGAGTACTGTGTGAATTTTGGAAATTGAAGTTCAATCCACTGTAGTTCCACTGAAAGTTTCCCTGTCCCTATTCCCCATTAAGGTGAACTAGTTTGCAAGTCCATTTTTTGTCTTTAATTACATCAATAGTCAATATCAACTTTTTCCAGTAAGATATCAAACAAATGTAAATGAGGACTCTCCTTTATGTCTGTTTATTAGCAAGATTTTGAGCGAGCTATTGAAGCTTGTTGGGAAAGGCCTTAAAGAATTTAACCTGTAATTTAAGATGTCTTTATTTCAGCAAGATCATGGGCATGCATATGGTCAGCATAATGACTTGTAGTATTACTTTTATTTGCCTCCTTGCTAGCTAGTGATGTCATAAAGAATGCTATCTGTCCTCAATACTGCCTGATTTATACTTTACTATGCCCAAGTCTCCCATAGCATTTTTCTAATAAGCCAGAAGATAATAAGAAAGCCGACTCAGGAACCGATACCAGGTTCTGGACTAGAGCATGTCCTAATCACTTGACTTTTACAAGAAGATCTGTACTAGAAATGTATTGATATGGTACCAGGTTTTAGTGTAGGAGAAAGTTAGTAAAATTCTTTGATTTTCATATTAAGCAATAATAATTTGGAGTAAAACTGAGCCAAGTAAAGCAGTTCTTCATGCAGACTTGAGTTTTAGGGGTGTTTTAAAGAGAACTGGGACACAGTTGTGAGTAAAATTTACTTGTTCAGCACCACTTAGGGATGCAAAGTGTGCTATTTTGAGGGGAATTTGATGGAAATGGTTACTTTAACATTACTGTGGAAGACTATGTATGTAATACTACAAATAATAATTCTTTTTATTAAAGCACCATATTTCCTTCCTTTTTTAAAATGTCACTTTCACAGAGAATTACGTTTTTTCACAGATTCCTTAAAAGTTTTAAATTAAGCTTCTGAATTTTGCCCTCAGAGCAGTCTCATGGATGTAATTTTGGTATTTTTATATTTAATAGTGCTGAACTAGATGAGAGGCAATGGAATTAACAATTTGCTATCACTGCCAAACCTTGACATCCTTTGATTTGTTTCATGTAAAGTATATCATTATTTACCAAATATTTCTATCAAATACTGAGTCCATATTGTTTTTGATCCAAACTTCATTCAAGAAACAAGTTGATTAGTAGGTTTTGAAAAGCAAAAATCAAGAATACAGTCAAGTTTCCAGACAGAGGAATCGATTTCTACTAGAAAAGCAGCCTTTTGAGACTTGACAAAGAATTGGGTCTCTGAGACACTCTGCTCTTTCAGTTTGTTGAGCACAGCAGTATCTAGCTGGAACAAAATCTCACCACAACACGTACGTGCTTGATGTGGTAATCCCTGCAGCGATCTGAGAAGTTTCTGCTTACGGCAAGTGGCTTGCTGTGTTCTGCATTGCTGCAGTCTTATGCAATGGGTTGTATTTTATTTCAGAAGACTTGTTGCTCATGAACTGTTTGATAGCTACTTTGGCACCTACTACAATAGTAATGTTATTCACTTATATTTGTGGTATTTTAGAACGGTCATCTTCCAGGTCTGGTGCTTGGTCCAGCAGGAGCATCACAAGGAACCTTGTCAGAAATGCAAATTCACAGGCCCCACCCAAGACCCACTGAAACTCTGGGAATGGAAATCTAGTCATCTCTTTTAACCAGCCCCTGGTGACACTGATGTGTTCTAGAATTTGACAACTACTGGCTTACAGTTTTCAAACTGCTTTCACTCTGGTATTAGACAGGAGGGCACTGCTTTTGTTTTACGGGAGGATCTAAGGCTTAGGGAAGTTGATTGATGGCCTCAATTTCAAATCTAAGTGATAGAATTTGTACTTGAATCATATTCTTTTTGCTCCAAGCCTTACCATTCTTTCTATCCCATGCCCAGCTCCCCCTTGTCAAAATGACTCAAATTATGAGAACTGGGGTTTGGTGAACAGACCTGGGCTCTTGGTACAAGACTTTGTGATGGTGAATGTTATCTGGATTTTATAAGTAACTAGCTTAAGGAGCAAGACTATTTTACTTCTCTTTAGTGGTCAGGCATGAAATGTGAATTTAGCATAGCTGTGATTCCTGTCAAGTCTAGGGAATCAAGTCACAGTCCTGGAGACACCAGACTGGAGAGGCTAGTTCTCTAGGGAACTGCCCACCACACTGGCCGTGTTATTTACTATCACCTCCAGGATTTTCTCATTGCAGTGATGATAGGGTATAAGAGGCATTTATGGCTCTATACTTAAATTGTGTGACAGAACATAGTGCAGAGTACTTAAAACAAGGAGATTTAAACTATAATATACAGTATTTCTTTGGAAAAACTGATCATCATTTGCTTTCTCTGCTGATGTCACTGCAAAAAAAATCTGGAGAAATTCTAATTATAGATGAATTTCCCCAATTATTCTTTCCTTTCCATTTCTTTTAAGGAAAGAAAATTTTAAACACTAAGGAGAAAGGTAACCAAGTTCCTCTCCTTAGAAATGTCAGCATAAAAAGTGCTTCAGAAAAATCTGCATATGCTCACACAGTGTTCCCTCACTATTTTGCCTCCATAATATATATCTTGAAATGTGAAATACCTGAGTTTCTGAAAAATATTTTTTTGGAATGGAAGCAGGGGACAAATTTTACTAAATTTTAAGTTTAGAATTTCAGAAAAAAAATCTGTTAAATAAAATTTTCTTACTTATTCATCCTTATAGTGCTATATTCAAGTAATAAAAATAATAATTATGATATAATATACTATAGTGCTTTTACATTTTTAAATAAATTCCATCTACATTTTTTTTTTTACTTCTCATAATACAAATGTGCTTTAAGTTTTATTATTCAGTTATTTATAGGTGAAGATACTAGGGTTTAAGGGGAGAGAGATAAATTTTCAAAACTTGCTAGCAAGTCAGGTCCTTTGACTTGAAATAACATTTACTTTTTAGCACTGAGCCAGGACACGATGAGGTGTGCTTATCACTCTAACTAATGGAAACATTTTACTGGTAAATATAGAGGAAATTTCCTCTCATCTATGACAAAAATTTTATTTAAAAATTATAAAGTAATCTCAGCTTAAAAGACAATAATATTTTTTTCCATTTTGTTCTTAAAGTAACTATTTTGTAGATAACCTTGCAAATATTTGCAATCCTTGTCATTTGAAAATTGTGGTCATTTACTCAAAGTAAATTGTTTCTCCTGTGAGTTCATATTTTAAAAATATCACAATGGAGTAAATTACCCTCAAAATTTATTTCTTTCCTAATATTAGTTTCCTTTCATCTTCTTTTCTTTCTTCCTATGTTCCTACTTTCCTTCTACACCCCATGATTTAGCATTTTGACTTTCAGGGACAACTATAAAAATTTGAAAACTCTGAAATTTGTTCCGTTTGTAATATTTTTGGAATTCTGGTTTGATTTTCTCACATAACTGGCACCACTGTTTGACCAGATAGATTTCCTGGTGTCCAAGACTGGTATCCTCACTCTGTACTGGTAGACTCTTGTATTACTGAGTTTTAATAAAACTCATAAAATTCTAAGAATTAATCAAAGGGATATTTGGCTTATGCATAAAAATTTGAAAAACCATATGAAATGACTTTTGTATTTTACTGAGGGCAGTGAGTCCTTAATCTGTTGCCAGGGTCAATTATGGAACCAGTTTTAAAACTTAACTTCAAGGGGAAAATGTGTGTTCATTAAGTTAAGCTATTATTTAGGCAACCTTTGGGTTTGGATGTTGCTGCTCCTGGAACAAACAACTTTGGAGAAATGGTTATTCTCCGAATATTGAAACAGGCAAGTTGGATATTGCCAAGTATCCATTTAGTCTGATGTCTTGTGTCTACTGGAAATCTCCTTTGAATGCTGCTGAAAGACCTCTTTCCATACACCCCCCACCCCCTAGGACAAAGAACAATTTTTAGCACTATATCTTACATGGAATATCTCTTAAGGCATTTAAACTTACATAATTATCCCAGATTGGCCTGATTCTTTCAAAACTAAGACATTTAAGAGTTTTGTTGGCGGCAGGATGGGAGGACCACTTTCTTCCCCACAAATTCATCAAAAGGTCATTTGAATGCTGAGCAGCTTCCACAGAATAACTTCTGAATGCTGGCAGAGGACACCAGGCACCCAGAAAGGCAGCCCATTCTCTTTGAAAGGAGGTCACCTCTATCTACTCCCTCCCCCTTCTCTTCTCTACTTAACTCTGTGAATCTCTTTGGGTGTTCTAGGCTGTGGAGAACACTTAAGGAACTGATTACTGGCTAGATTGGTGTCTCTCCTTTTGACTCCCCCTCTTCTCCTCCTGGTCACCTCTATATTCTTCCTTCCTCTTCTCTTCTCTATGTAACTCTGTGAACCTCTCCGAGTGTTCAAGACTGTGGAGAACATGGCTAGATTGGTCTTACCCCTTCTGATTTCCCCTCTTCTCCTCCTGATCACCTCTATCTCCCTCCTCTCTCTTCTCTTCTCCATGTAACTCTGTGAACCTCTCTGGGTGTCCCTCACTGTGGAGACTCTCTTCACCATTAACTTAGGTATTTTATCATCAGTGCTGTATGGATGGAGAAGTCTTGAGGCTACTGTAAAAATAAGACTGAAAGGCAGAGACAGGAGGCTTAAATCCAAAACTTGAGAACACCAGACAACTCCTGACTCCAGAGAACATTAATCGACAAGAGCTCATCCAAAAGCCTCCATACCTACACTGAAACCAAGCTCCACCCAAGAGCCAACAAGTTTCAGAGCAAGACATACCATGCTAATTCTCCAGCAATGCAGGAACATAACTTTGAGCATTAAAATACAGGTAGTCAAAAGTCACACCAAACCAATGGACACTTCAAAACTCACTACTGGACACTTCATTGCACTCCAGATAGAAGAAATTCAGCTCCACCCACCAGAACACCGACACAAGCTTCCTAACCAGGAAACCGTGACAAGCCACTCGTCCAACCACACCTACAGGGAAGAAACTCCACAATAAAGAGGAACCACAAACTTCCAGCATACAGAAAGGACAGTCCAAACACAGCAATCTAACAAACCAAACACATATTCAGCAGGTAAAGGAACATGATAAATGCCCACCAAACCAAACAAAAGAGGAGGATATAGGGAGTCTACCTGAAAAAGAATTCAGAATAATGATAGTAAAGATGATCCAAAATCTTGAAAACAAACTGGAATTACAGGTGAATAGACTGGAGACAAGGATTGAGAAGATGCAAGAAATGTTTAACAAGGACCTAGAAGAAACAAAAAAGAGGCAATCAATAATGAATAATGCAATAAATGAGATCAAAATCACTCTGGAGAGAACCAACAGAATAACTGAGGCAGAAGATAGGAAAAGTGAGGTGGAAGATAGAATGGTAGTAATAAATGAAGCAGAGAGGAAAAAAGAAAAAAGAATTAAAAGAAATGAGGACAACCTCAGAGACCTCTGGGACAATGTTAAGCACCCCAACATTCTAATCACAGAAGTCCCAGAAGAAGAAGACAAAAAGAAAGGCCATGAGAAAATCCTTGAGGAGATAATAGTTGAAAACTTCCCTACAATGGGAAAGGAAATAGTCACCAAAGTCCAAGAAACCCAAAGAATCCCAAACAGGATAAACCCAAGGCAAAACACCCCAAGACACACATTAATCAAACTAACAAAGATCAAACACAAAGAGCAAATATTAAAAACAGCAAGGGAAAAGCAATAAATAACACACAAGGGGATTCCCATAAGGATAACAGTTGATCTTTCAATAGAAACTTTTCAGGCCAGAAGGGAATGGCAGGACACACTTGAAGTGATGAAAGAGAAACACCTACAACCACAGTTACTATACTCAGCAAGGATCTCATTCAAATATGAAGGAGAAATCAAAAGCTTTACAGACAAGCAAAAGCTGAGAGAATTCAGCACCACTAAACCAGCTCTTCAACAAATGCTAAAGGATCTTCTCTAGACAAGAAACACAGAAAATGTTTATAAACTTGAACCCAAAACAACAAAGTAAATGGCAATGGGATCATACTTATCAATAATTACCTTAAATGTAAATGTATTGAATGCCCCAACCAAAAGACAAAAACTGGCTGAATGGATACAAAAATAAGACCCCTATATATGCTGTCGACAAGAGACCCACCTCAAAACAAGGGACACATACAGATTGAAAGTGAAGGGCTGGAAAAAGATATTTCACACAAATGGAGACCAAAATAAAGCAGGAGTAGCAATGCACATATCAGATAAAATAGACTTTGAAATAAAGGCCATGAAAAGAGACAAAGAAGGACACTACATAATGATCAAAGGATCAATCCAAGAAGATATAACAATTATAAATATATATGCACCCAACATAGGAGCACCACAATATGTAAGGCAAATGCTAACAAGTATGAAAGGGGAAAGTAACAGTAAAACAATAATAATAGAAGACTTTAAAACCCCACTCACAATGATGGATAGATCAACCAAACAGAAAATTAGCAAGGAAACACAAACTTTAAATGATGCAATGGACCAGTTAGACCTAATTGATATCTATAGGACATTTCACCCCAAAACAATGAATTTCACCTTTTTCTCAAGTGCAGACAAACCTTCTCCAGGATAAACCACATCCTGGGCCATAAATCTAGCCTTGGTAAATTAAAAAACAAAACAAAACAAAACTGAAATCCTTTCAAACATCTTTTCTGATCACAATGCAGTAAGATTAGATGTCAACTACAGGAAAAAAAAACCTATTAAAATTACAAACATATGGAGGCTAAACAACAAATCACAGAAGAAATCACAAAAGAAATAAAAATATGCATGGATGAATGAAAATGAAAACACAACAACCCAAAACTTATGGGATTCAGTAAAAGCAGTGCTAAGAGGCAGGTTCATGGCAAAACAAGCTTACCTCAAGAAACAAGAGAAAATAACCTAACTTTACACCTAAAGCAACTAGAAAAAGAAGAAATGAAGAACCCCAGAGTTAGTAGAAGGAAAGAAATCATAAAAATTAGGGCAGAAATAAATGAAAAACAAAGGAGACTATAGCAAAAATTAACATAACTAAAAGCTGGTCCTTTGAGAAGATAAATAAAATAGACAAACCATTAGCCAGACTCATCAAGAAAAAAAGGGAGAAGAAACAAATCCGCAAAATTACAAATGAAAATAGAGAAATCACAACAGACAAAACAGAAATACAAAAGATCATAAAAGAATACTATCAGCAACTATATGCCAATAAAATAAACAACTTGGAAGAAATGGACAAATTCTTAGAAAAGTATAACCTTCCAAAACTGAACCAGGAAGAAATAGAAAATCTTAACAGACCCATCACAAGCACAGAAATCAAAATTGTAATCAGAAATCTTCCAACAAACAAAAGCCCAGGACAAGATGGCTTCACAGGTGAATTCTACCAAAAATTTAGAGAAGAGCTAACACCTATCCTTTGCAAACTATTCCAGAAAATTGCAGAGGAAGGTAAACTTCCAAACTCATTCTATGAGGCCACCATCACCCTAATACCAAAACCAGACAAAGATGCCACAAAAAAATAAAACTACAGGCCAATATCACTTTTGGACATAGAAGCAAAAATCCTTAACAAAAATTGTAGCAAACAGAATCCAACAACATATTAAAAAGATCATACATCATGACCAAGAGGGCTTTATCCCAGGGATGCAAGGATTTTTCAATATTCACAAATCAATCAATGTGATACACCACATTAACAAATTGAAAGATAAAAATCATATGATTATCTCAATAGATGCAGGGAAAGCCTTTGACAAAATTCAACATCCATTTATGGCAAAAAACCCTCCAGAAAGCAGGCATAGAAGGAACATACCTCAACATAATAAAAGTCATATATGATAAATCCACAGCAAACATTTTCCTCAATGGTGAAAAATTGAAAGCATTTCCCCTAAAGTCAGGAACAAGACAAGGGTGCCCACTCTCACCACAACTATTCAACATAGTTTTGGAAGTTTTAGCCACAGCAGTCAGAGAAGAAAAAGAAATAAAAGGAATCCAGATTGGAAAAGAAGAAATAAAACTCTCAGTGTTTGCAGATGACATGATCCTCTACATAGAAAACACTAAAGACACCACCAGAAAATTGCTAGGCTAATCAATGAATATAGTAAAGTTTCATGATATAAAATTAACACATAGAAATCCCTTGTATTCCTATACACTAACAATGAGAAAACAGAAAGAGAAATTAAGGAAACAATTCCATTCACCATTGCAATGGAAAGAATAAAATACTTAGAAATAAATTACCTAAAGAAACAAAAGACCTATATAAAGAAAACTATAAAACGCTGATGAAAGAAATCAGAGGACACAAATAGATGGAGAAATATACCATGTTCATGAATCAGAAGAATCAACATAGTGAAAATGAGTATACTATCCAAAGCAATCTATAGATTCAATGCAATCCCTATCAAGCTACCAACGGTATTTTTCAGAAAACTAGAACAAATAATTTCACGATTTGTATGGAAATACAAGGAACCTCAAAGAGCCTAACCAATCTTGAGAAAGAAGAATGGAACTGGAGGAATCAACCTACCGGACTTCAGACTATACTAAAAAGCTACAGTCATCAAGGCAGTACGGTACTGGCATGAAGCCAGAAGTATAGATCAATGGAACAAAATAGAAAGCCCAGAGATAAATCCACGCACCTATGGAAACCCTATCTTTGATACAGTAGGCAAGAATATACACTGGAGAAAAGACAATCTCTTT
This sequence comes from Capricornis sumatraensis, assembly GCF_032405125.1. NCBI lineage: Eukaryota > Metazoa > Chordata > Mammalia > Artiodactyla > Bovidae > Capricornis > Capricornis sumatraensis. The sequence continues at coordinate 16,505,231 of NC_091075.1, forward strand.
AACAAGTGGTGCTGGGAAAATTGGTCAACCACTTGTAAAAGAATGAAACTAGAACACTTTCTAATACTTACATGCACAAAAATAAACTCAAAATGGATTAAAGATCTAAATGTAAGACCAGAAACTATAAAACTCCTAGAGGAAAACATAGGCAAAACACTCTCTGACATAAATCACAGAAAGATCCTCTATGACCTACCTCCCAGAGTAGTGAAAATAAAAGCAAAAATAAACAAATGGGATCTAATTAAACTTAAAAACCTTTGCACAGTGAAGGAAACTATAAGCAAGGTGAAAATATAGTCTTCAGAATGGGAGAAAATAATAGCAAACAAAGCAAGTGACAAAGAATTAATCTCAAAAATATACTTGCAGCTCATGCAGCTCCAGAAAATAAATGACTCAATCAAAAAATTGGCCAAAGAACTAAACAGACCTTTCTCCAAAGAAGACATACAGATGGCTAACAAACACATGAAAAGATGCTCAATGTCACTCGTAATCAGAGAAATGCAAATCAAAACCTCAATGAGGTACCATCTCACACTGGTCAGAATGGCTGCTATCAAAAAGTCTACAAAAAATAAATGCTGGAGAGGGTGTGGAGTAAAAGGAACCCTCTTACACTGTTGGTAGGAACGCAAACTAGTACATCTACTATGGAGAACAGTGTGGAGATTCCTTAAAAAACTGGAAATAGAACTGCCATATGACCCATCAATCCCACTGCTGGGCATACACATTGAGGAAACCAGAATTGAAAGAGACACATGTAGCCCAATGTTCATTGCAGCATTGTTTACAATAGCTAGAGCATGGAAGCAACCTAGATGTCCATCAGTAGATGAATGAATAAGAAAGCTGTGGTACATATCCAAAATGGAATATTACTCTGCTATTAAAAAGAAAACATTTGAGTCAGTTCTAATGAGGTGGATGAAACTGGAGCCTGTTATACAGAGTGAAGTAAGTCAGAAAGAAAAACACCAATACAGTATATTAATGCATATATATGGAATTTAGAAAAATGATAAGGACAACCCTATATGCAAGACAGCAAAAGAGACACAGATGTAAAGAACAGACTTTTGGAGTCTGTGAGAGAAGGTGAGGGTAGGATGATTTGAGAGAATGGCATTGAAACATATATATCACATGTATATCATGTATCACACATAACATGTATATGTGAAATGGATTGCCAGCCCAGGTTCGATGCCTGAGGCAGGGTGCTCAGGGCCAGTGCACTGGGATGAACTTAAGGGATAGGATGAGGAGGGACGTGGGAGGGGGGTTCAGGATGGGGAACGCATGTACACCCATGGCTGATTCATGTCAATGTATGGCAAAACCCACCACAATATTGTAAAGTAATTAGCCTCCAATTAAAATAATTTAAAAGAAGAAAGAGTTTTGTTTGTGTTCAGGTCCTCAGTATCATCTAATCCATTTGATTCCCAGCTGGCCAACAGGAATCAGAGAGAAGTGTTACATTTCAGTTGTCAAGAATATAAAACTTTCCAGTAACCTGAAGTTCTGAATGTGTGTGTGTACCACATTAACTGTGAAATAGATGTGTTTCTTTTCTCCTTATGGAAAAATAAACAGAAGTCATTAATTTTCCTTTCTCATAGGGAGTTGTTGTGGTAGGTGATACTGCCCCCATATGGCACAGGTGTTACTATTTGTCCCACATGCTCTTCCACAACCTTGTCATCTGCCACCTCCCTCCCCCCCTTCCACCCTCGATCAAGAAGTGAGGTCTGTATCCCCTTCTCTTGATACTAGACAAGTTTTGGTGAGACTCTCCATAAAGTGAGGTTGAGTAATATGACTTCAGGGTACATGACTTCTCAGGTGAGGTCATACCAAAGGGAAGGCTTCCTTCTGGTACTCTCTTTTTTGGGACTCATCCTAGGAAATTAAATACTGTGTTATGAATAAGCAAAGCACCTGCATGGAAAAGCCATATTCAGGCCACAGGTCCAGCTAAGTGCCCCACCAACAGCCAACATCAGCCACCATCTATGTGAATGAAGGGATCTTCAGAACATTTCTGACCCCAGTCTTCCAGCTACCCTATTTGATGCTATGTGAATAAAACTGAACTGTTCCTACTGGGCCCTACCTATATCACAGAGTCATGAGAAAATTAGTACTTGTGTAGTTTGTTATGTAGCAATAGATAAGTGGAAGAGTACATGCCCCAGAAAGAAATTTACAACAGCATTTCATATAATTAGAAAAAGAGAAAAGAATTGGTTGCACATATACAAAATACTTCTGAAAGTCAGACATCATAAACATCTAAAATTCTATCAAATTATATATTCAACAAAGGGAGGAAAAATTGCCATATCGCAGCATTTTTATTTTAAATTGAACAAACTAATGCCCAATGGCATCTTAAAGATATTCGCCACTTCCACTTCCAAAGTCCCCATTCCACCAGTCCTTTTTGGATTTCCTGTAAGTCCTTGTTTGTGGCCAGAACCAGAAAGAGTATTTTCAAACAGACAATTGATTTCATGATGTTCTTTCTGGGAGATCAGCACTAAAAATCCTGGATGTAGATCTGAGCTGAAATGGACTGAGATGACAACAAAACTGAAACAAAATGCCACTGAATGATTTATAACAAACTTTACACAAAACTTTAAGGGCTTCCCTGGTGGCTCAGATGGTAAAGTGTCTGCCTGCAATGCGGGAGACCTGGGTTCGATTCCTGGGATGGAAAGGTCCCCCGGAGAAGGAAATGGCAATCCATTCCAGCACTCTTGCCTGGAAAATCCCATGGACGGAGGAGCCTGATAGGCTACAGTCCACGGGGTCCCAAAGAGTGGGACACGACTGGGCAACTTCACTTCACTTACTTTAAACTTACTTAAACTTCACTTCACTTCACTTTAAATTTAATGTAAAATGTTTATCAGTGGGTGAACATCTATAACATTAAGGGTTAATGATTGTGAGGGTTGAGAGTTAATTTATTTAAAGCACTCAGAGTAGTCCCTGTACAGTGTAAACACCATTTGTATATGTATGCATTATAATTATGATTGTGATTGTCAAATCTGTTATTTGCTTAATTGTTAAAGTGATCCTCACTTGTGATTCCCTACTATGAATCAGGAGAGAGTTAGAAAACAACATAGTACATTTACTTTTCATGTAATTTGAAAATGATTCTGTAAGTTTTCAAAGTAAATGAGAAGCAGTTCAGGGAGATAGTTTTTCTAAAGTTGTGAAGCCCTGGTTTGCTGTCACCACTTGTCACCAGTTGAGGCACTGCTGACAGTAAGTCAGGATTTCCAGAAGCACCACACAGTCTTTGTAGCCAATGACAGGATATACAAGAACCTGCTCATTTTGGGAAGTTCTGTTGCTCAATTAATCCCTGTGTTAAAATGACCCGAGAGTCTGTGACTCCCCTAATTCTACCCTCAAATCAGAGAAGCTCTGTACAAAGTTAGGGATCAGCCCATAAGACCATTCTGATATTAGCTACAGAACCTGGGTATTCAGAGACCACCCTTGGGTTTAAACTATTAGGCTTACAGTTAGTTACAGGTGAGAACAGCCAAGGAAAGAGATTCACAGAGCAGAATTCAGGAAAATTACAAACAAGGACCTTCTGCTTATCCTCTCCTTGTGCAGTCTTGGACAGCAGTACTCTTCTGGCAATGATATGTGATGATACGCTGCCAACTAGGCAAGTTCACCTGAGGCTTGTGTCCCTAGTTTTCATTGGATTTCATTGTGAACTTGACTGCCCGAGTGTCTGACCTTTAGTCTCCAGCCCCTCTAAAGGTAGTAGATGTCACATGGCCCAAAACCCCATTGTAAGTCACATGGTTAGATTGTCTGGTGTGGTCCAAAGCCCCCAGGTTAACAAAGACACTATTCCTAGAGATCATCCTTTGGGAGACTAGGGGAAAGTACAGCCCTGTATTTGGTAAGGTTAAATCCTTCTTACATACTCTGAAGTTGAATTTTCTTAAGTGACTGAATATCAGGTCTATTTCTTCCTCCTCTGCTGCTAAGTCACTTCAGTCGTGTCTGACTCTGTATGACCCCATAGATGGCAGCCCACCAGGCTCCCCCATCCTTGGGATTTTCCAGACAAGAACACTGGAGTGGGTTGCCATTTCCTTCTCCAATCCATGAAAGTGAAAAATGAAAGTGAAGTCGCTCAGTCATGTCCGACCCTTAGCTACCCCATAGACTGCAGCCTACCAGGCTCCTCCATCCATGGGATTTTCCAGGCAAGAGTACTGGAGTGGGGTGTCATTGCCTTCTCTGTTCTTCCTTCTCACTCTTTGGTAATAAGAAGAATCAATCCTGGTCACCTAGGAGGTGTCACAAAATATATGTTTTATTCCCTTCTCTTAAATACTTATCATATTTTGGTGAGAACTTCTAATGTTTTATCAGTAAGGAAACAATAAGAGTGTACAGCAGCTTAGGTTCAGCCTTTTAGCACAGATCATAAGGTAAGAGTTCTGGTTCTTATGCAGGAACCTGAGGCCCAACAGAGTCATTAAACTGTAGAGTTTCTTTGTCTTCTATATATTATACTAGGCTTGTTCTTGTTCATCAATACTACTTCTTTTCTTTCCCTCAGTTCAGTTCAGTTCAGTTCAGTCACTCAGTCGTGTCCGACTCTGCGACCCCACGAATCGCAGCACACCAGGCTTCCCTGTCCATCACCAACTCCCTGAGTTCACCCAAACTCATGTCCATCTAGTAGGTGATGCCAGCCAGCCATCTCATCCTCTAAACGTTATCAGCTTCTCTGCTCTTCCAACTACTGGTTTACAGGGTACAAATGTTGATTAGAAAATAATACATCAATATATACACATATATTGATGTTATTATATGTATATTAATATATACGTATATACACACACATATATATAAGTATATTTTCCAGAATGGGCTTGGTAAATAACTCAAATTATTAATATTGAATTATTTGAATGAAAAATTTTTGCTTTATCTTGTCCCACTCACTTGTTCATTCAGAGCTTATCTTGTGACGTGCCAGGTTACCGATGTGCACACTAATATGGATGAGGTATATCTCCTTCCCACAGTGGGGAACTTTTCAAAAATACGCAGGACCTGTCTTCCTTTATTCTCTACTCTCTGCTTTTCTGTGTTCTGTTAGTGTTTGAGGATGGGGAAGGAAGTGCCTGGAAAGTGAATGTGTATATACAAAGAGATCTCTAAATATCCACTCACTGCCTCCAACGACCATTAAGAACCACCGTTAGACATTTACAATGTAAAGGGAGGGAGACAGAGATAAATAGTCACAATCCTCCAGGTGAAATAGGGGTATGTGCAAAATGTTGCTAAAATGTTTGGCTAACATTGTCAAAGTGAAGAGACAACAAGAGAGAAATGGCTTCATTAGATTTGCCAGTAGTCAACAAATTTTCAGGGAAGCTAATTTTAAAAAGGAATAGAAAGGAAAAAAGACATATTCAGTTGAAGTTTGCACTTTTTGTTGTTGTTCATCATATGAAATGATGCTTGCCAGGCACTTGGCATGAGTCCTCTTCATGATTATACTGAACAGTGAGTTACCGATAGGGATGGGTTTTCTCACCATAGACGGACACATAGTTTCAGCAGATAAAATTAAGCGGCTCCACAATAAGGAGAGATTTAAAAACTGCAGTTGTTAATTGTATAACCCCATTCATAGGCACTTTATCCTATAACCAGGAAATAAGCCTTTTCTATTTTTCATTAAAAAGAAATCTATATAGATGTAGCCTGGGGAGGATGAAAGTGTCCGTTTTTACATTTAAGGATTTGTGCTTTATGAGCCTTGATACATTAATGCTTCCTCTGGGGCTCTTCTGGATGAGCACATTGCACAGGTGGCCCATTGAATTTATAGACACAATAACCGAATGGGAGAAATAAGAGGCCAGAGCATTTGTGGCACATGGGATGCAGCTGGCTTGGCCACTTAACAGCCGCCATAAGTTTTATGTGACACAGCCCCTTACTGAAACACAGAAGACACTCTTTTTTCTTGGGACCCCAACCTGCTGCTTTTCTGTCTTCTATTCCTCCAGCACAGACCATGGAAAACCCCAGGAGCTGCTTTGTCATACTCTGAAATAAGCAAATTAATTTATAATAATTTATGAAGTTCTGGAGCTCCTTGAGATGAACATCTGCTGAATGCGACTTCACATTGTAACGTTCTAAAACTCGATGAGTTAAACAGTTCAGGGGCTTGGAAAATTGAAAAAAATTAAAGCGTCTCTGTCTAAAATAAGTTGGAAAAAGTCAGGGAACTAGCTTTTGCAAATTAAAAGGATTACTTTATCATCTAAATTATAAACACCAGTTAGGGGTGAGAGATATGGTGCTTTGACCAGAATTTCTTCAAGACCATTGGAATATCTATTGCCAAACACTGTTGAGAATAAACTAGAAAAATTTATTATACATAACTCCCTACCCTCCCCCCTCCACAGTCTAAAACTTAAAAGACATTGAATTAGTTATGGGCAAACACTCCTAAAGATTCCTAGCCAATTTGTTATTGCCCCTTACTTAACACGGGGGTACTTTAGAGCACTGCTGTCATGAGTGAGGGACAGAGATGAAAATATGAGAGAAATGGAGTGAAATAGAGCAAGAGTATGATGTGAAGCAAGTGTAACTGAGAAACAGAATCATAGAGAGAAAAGAGGCAAAAACACTCTTTTCCTTACTTTTGCACATTATTTCCAGGCAACATAATTTATTAATTCACTTGTTTTGTTTTGTTTTTTTTTTGCTTTTCTTCTATTGTTTTTCCCCAGGTCCAAACCGGTAGCCAAACTCGGTGTTCTTGGGAAGTTTATTTAGAAGGCTAAAGTAGAAGTTATTTGAAATAACCTGTGTTTTTCAATTTTGTTTTCTAGAAGCTTGGTCTCTTTGGGGAAAAAGAGCTGAAAGCAAGGATGTTACTTGAGGCTGAGTTGGGCCTGGAAGCTCCCAGCTGGGAGGTAGAAAGTCCTTGGAGGGCAGTGCCCAACAGGTGGGTCCTAGATGCAAGCCCTTGACCTCTGGTTTCCAACCTCAGCCAAGATTCTCTTGGGTTGTCTGTGATGCAAGTGCAGCAATTGCCAGGGTCCTATGTAAGTCTAAATGGGGAATGTGTCTATACCAACCAGTGCAGGAGGAAGCCCAGAGGAGTCTTCCTCATGTACTGACACTGCATGGACCTCTGGTCCATTGCAACAAGTGTGTGGAGTAAGAGAGCTCTTCCCCACCCCCAGTAATAACTGAGGGAAAACCCCCTTCCAATGGGATAAAGTCTCCGATTAGGGTTTTTAGTGTTGCATTCCTCTTTGCTACATTTGACTTGTGGACTTGGAATCTCTCTCTCTTTTTTTTTTTTTTTGGTAACTACCAAGTCCAGCTTACTTGCTTATGCTGTATCAAATGTTCACAGGTATTTTAATTTGTGTACATGCACACACGCTAAGTCACTTCAGTTGTGTCCAACTCTTCGACCCTATGGACTGTAGCCCGCCAGGCTTTTATGTCCATGGGATGTTCCAGGCAAGAATACTGGAGTGAGGTGTCATTTCCTCTCTCAGGGGACCTTCGTGACCCAAGGGTCCAATCTGCATCTCTTGCATCTCCTGCATTGGCAGGAAGATTCTTTAGCAGTAGGGTCACCTGGGAAGCCCAGAAGTCGCAATGTATTGCAATAATTTATTAACACAATGTCTCCAGTTTTCCTTGTTACTTTTTTTTGTATTTGTGTGCATGTGTTTGCCTGTGTGATTGTGCACATGTGCCCAAAGTCATACACTTAGAGAACCTAAAGTTACTTAATCTCAGTAGTTTAGTGGATGTTGGTGTTATCATTGAGCTTCCCAGATGGCTGAGTGGTAAAGGTGATGCTTTCTTGTTCTTTGAGGTGTTTTTCTTAAATATAATCTTGATTTGAATAATAGTATAGCTTCTGCCCCATGAGAAAGAGGTATTTCTATTTGAAAATTTATTATAGCTCATAAAATGGTTAGCTCAGAATAACTGAACTGATGTTCAAATAATTGAACTAATGCACAACAGAGTAAAAGACATACACTGTTAATAGTTCATTTAGTGTAACTATAAAGTTCACAAAATACAAATAACCAGCCAGGTTATTGGGTTCTTCCTCATTAAAAATGGGTGGCACTCTTGGCCAGATGGGGTTGGCAATGTGAGTGCTTCATTGACTGGTCTGTATTGGAAGGTATGTTTCCTTATCAGAAGAACTGAACACAAGTTGTGGAGAATTGTTTCCCCTACTGCAAGTGTTTAAAAGTCTGTCTTTAAGCTTCTCTCTGTGCTTCCTGTTACCTTCCAGACTAGGCGGAGGTTGGGTGATAAGGAGATTTGCTCTGATGACACATGCTGCCCGTGAAACATCTTCTGTTTACCCTGGAAATAATGACTCTCCTTGAGCCAGTTTGTCTTCTGTCTCCTGGAGTTCATGGCAGAAGTGGGAGGAACTGAGCATTTTCTAGGTCAGGCTTTTACTGAGAAAGATTTTTAATTTTCCTTGAAAAAGTCATGGAGGGAAGAGGAAAGGGATACAAAACCACAGAGCAAATATGCTTCAGTTTTAAGTTGCTTCAGGTGTCTCCTGGACATTCACAGTTTGTGGCCGCAGAATGAGTGACTCGGAAGGTCAGCATATCCAGTAGATTTTTAATACATTTTTACTAATCTAGTTAATATTATCAGTGGGAATAGTTGACTGCAAACAAATAAGCTTTAGTTATTAGCAGTGTCAAATAATAGGTTTGTCCTACTTCTAAGAATTTATCACAAAATAAGTATATATGCGCACAGTTGACCACATCACTTGATTACCGTAGCTTTATAATATGTTTCACTAGCTTATAGAACACGTTTCCCAGTGCAATTCTTTTTTTTTTAATGTCAATTATCATGTGTCTATTCATTCAGAAAATCTATGACTCTGTTATATTCCATCACCTTTATGATAAGCTATATTTTTATTTAAATTCTCTTAAATAGACAAATAAATGTAGAACTAAATCTATACATTTTTAAGTTTTTCATCTAAGAGTATTGAATTATTTTTTAACTTTAGGAAAGTACATTATATCTAATGATGTTCAATTTCATGTTTTTATTTTGAACCCATTTTTATGCTTATTGATACAACTTTTTGTCTTGTTTTAGTTGTTCACCTAATAGGTGAATAACTATATTTATATTTTTAATATGAACTTATGATCTATTCGAGAAGTCTAGGTAATCTCTGTTCAACATAAAAGCTATATTTTAAAGATAGAATTTGACATATTTTTAGCATAAAATTTTTAAGTTATTTAAAATCATTCAGGAAATCTGAAGATCTTTATTATTTCTATACCATCCTTATATATGCAAATGTTTTATACCAATCATATATAAAAGTATTGATATTGAGGTTTATGGTTGGCAGAATACTCAATAGTCAGCTTTTAATTCCTAAATACAACATGTAATATCACTCCTCCCCCACAGGCAAATGCCACATTCCTCCCCTCCCTTTTCAAAATTTCACCCTCGCTCAAAGGTGAGGGTGAAATCCAAACTCTTTTCTGTGTCTGTTCCTGCTTGTCCAGTGTGTCCAATATTTGGCATAGTTACTGAGGTAATAAATGTCAACTTTGCTGCTTATTATGGACCCCTTACAAATTCCCATGAATAAGGGATAAGGAATCACCCTCTTACCCTCAGCTTTGAGTCTGGTGTTCAGTTCAGCCCTGATAGTGCACCAGTTGCCTTTTGCTTAACTAACCCCTTGTCGAGTTCCACAATGACTAGTTTGTAGTCTGGCACTATCCAAAATGAAATCTTGCTCTGAACATTAGCTGATTTGGGTTCAGCCCTCCAAACCCTTTATTTCTGGAAAGTTGAATCCTGTACTTAACACCTGCCCACATTGGCTAAGGCATTGCCTCACTCTATCTTATCCTTCTACCCCAGGTCTATGACACTACTTCCCTACAGACAGCTATTGCCATTTTCCAGATCCTGGTCACTATTACCCTGCCTTATCCAATGCACTTGGTGTATTGTCAGTTTGAATACAACTCCCATTCATGAGCCTTGCCTGAGGTATTTAGTTTGGATTCTTGGTAGTTATGCTTGGGTCCAACTCCTAACTCATTTCACAATTCATAAATTCAGAATTATCCCAACTCCAAATACTTGCTTTTCCTTGGCAACCTACTGTTCGGATAGCTTCAGACATTTTCTCTGACAGTGAAGATCATGAGATTATCATGTCTTCCTGAAAAAAGTCTGGCTTAATTATTAAATTATTTTTAATTAAACTTTGAAAGGACAGAAATTTATATTCCCTATTGTAATATTCATATTTTGGGAGAATAGATCCAGATACATAATTTGATAAATTCTAGTATATTTATGCCAATGCAGGAGATGCGGGTTCAATCCTTGGGTTGGGAAGATCCCCTGCAGAAGGGAGTGGCAATCCACTCCAGTATTCTTGTCTGGGAAATCCCATGGACAGAGGAGACTGGTTGTCTATAGTTCATGGGGTCACAAAAGAGTCAGACACAACTTAGTGACTAAAACAAGTATATTTATAGAGTCAGAGCATGAATTATTTGAAATAGGACCTGATGTTGTATTCTGAATACTATGGTTATCTTATTTCTAGCATAGTTTCTTGCATATACTGTTCAAAATTTCTTTCTTGGTTAATGAGTATAAATGATATATGAGATACATGGTTAGAAGAAGCCTTTTTTAGCTTGTTTAAAATCATAATTATTATTCGCAGAGCACTTTTGAGTGAATTCCTCTGTTGCAATTTTTCTGAAAACTCTTGGCATTCATACATTGTGTCAGGGGGACCTTTCCACTCTGCATAGAATGGTCTTTTCAATACAGCACCTGAAGGGGTCACTCATGCATAGGACAAATACTACTCTCAGTGGAGTAGGCTCTTGATTTGAATAGTAAAATGTCTTTGAGTGGTAGTAGAAACTTTTTTTTTTTCTTTTGGTCACCTCTGAGGGACTGACCAGTTGAATTCTTTCTAGAAATAAAGGTTGTTTCCAAATGAGTGTATTGAAATGTAAGTTTAATGATTATTATTCTTGTCAATTCTGAAAAGATTTTATTTCCTTAACATTTTTCTAGAAGCTTGTTTTAAGGATAAGAATGCAACCCAGAGCACACAAGCATTAGAGAGATTAGACTTTCAAAGGCTTTGAAGGAATGAAGGCATAGTTTTGGGGTTTTTTTCAGACTTTGACCCTCTATTTTTATAGGAGAAAGGATTTTCTAAGAACAGGAGCAAAAAAGGGTTGTAATTGCATAGAAGATTTTTTCCCCCAAAACAAATTTAATTGTATTTTTGTTATCCAAAATACAGCCCAAGAAAATATCGTCTTGCTTAATGGTTTATTACTGATTTCTCTCTAGGCAAGAATATATGAAAATAAGCAGCTCTTGACAATTAGATACTGCCCTGATAAAATATCGCATAAAGCTGAGATTGTTTTACCTTTAAAAATGGGATTGATTAATCTCACACAAAACGAGGTTATCTTAGGAATTCTGTCACTTGTATGATTGTTGTGTGCCTAATTTATTATTTAAAAAGCTTTGTGTACCTAAAAATCCTAGTGCTGTCACTATATGATAAAAGTTCTCACTGTTTTTCAAATACTTAAAGTTCATCTGTGACTGCAAATTAAATAGAAACTCCAATTTTTGTGCATCTTCTCTGTGTAGGTTTTTATTTCTAAATTTAAATTAAGGTTGACATCTTAAAGTAGTTTATAGAGAAAAGTATGGTCACAGATTTTTTATGTCTGATAATTGCATTTTTTTTAAAGCAAGTGATACTCATTGATTACGTTGAAAGTTTCTTTATGCTATGTTAATTTGATAGAGCAGGCAATTTATTAGGTGTTTCCTGTTTTTAACTGTAGTCTGATTCTGAAGGAAATGAGCAGTGTCTGTGGCACAGCAGATGAGTCTGTGTCTGATGAGAGCCATGTGGGCCAAACTCTCGTTTTTCATAAGTGCTGTCATTTTACAGATGTATGACCTTTTTCTTCTTTCTTCAGAGGAGGCGGATCTGGGGGAAGAAGATAATACACAGGGTTCATTTGAGAAACTCTTGTAGGCAGATACACAAATCATGTCATGTAAACCAGAACAGCCCAAGGAAACCTCACATCTCTTTTCCGAAGACAATAACAGTTAGTACAGAGAAAGATGGAGTCAAAGATGATTAGGAAAACAGGAATGGTTAATGGATAACAGCAACGTGGCGCCAAGCTGTTCATTCCATGTCATAAAGATATGAAACCACACAAACAGAGGCCAGGTAAAAGGTCTCTGAATGCATAGCCAATCAATGCAGACATAGATTCATGCTTGGAGCCTAGGTGATGGGGAAATAACATGAAGCGTGGAGAAGTTACCCATAGTAAAACAAGCTATTCCCTCCTGAAGTTGCAGCACACCCAGGGCCACTTCACGGTGGTGTGTGTGACCTATGCAGTCACACAGGACTCGGCACTTGGTGTAATGCTTTGCTCTTGCCCTCCATTTTCATTAAGCCCTGGATTCTGATAATTATGTAGCCAGTCCTGAACATGCCTAGTACATTTTGGACCATATTTCTTGTGTTTTTGATACATGACACTTTCACTTTTAAATTCTGAAACCATAGGTTCACATGGTCCTTGAAACCAAGGGTGTCTTAAATGGTCATTATGGTGATCAGCCGGAAGAGATCTCTTAGACTCTTTTCATACCAAGTATCTGCTTTTACTTACTCTAGATATGGGAGGTTTAGGGAGGCCAAATTTGATGGAAAGTTGAGATTGTACCTGTAAGAATTTTCCATCATGACTCATGTTTAAAATAGAATGAAGAAAAAAAAATGTATTCTTAGATTGTGTTACTAAATAGAAATCTTATTCTATATGCTTGATCAACTAACACACGCACACAAACATAAACACACACACACACACACATCTAGGAATAAGTTTAGTGATAAGTATAAATTATTTTAAAATCACTGTTTTATTTTATAGTATGAAAATAGACTGTATCAAGCCTGGAATTTTCATATACATGAAGAGATGCAACTTCATACTGTCTCCTTATGAAAAGAAATCACTACTGTATCATTTACATTTGGAATAAACTCTATATAATATTATCATACCATTAAAGAGTATTCATAGAGAAAACTTAGTTTTTATTTCATTCTTATTAAGCTGTTTTCTAATATTGAGCTGATTTCTTTTTTGTAAGCATTTAAGCCAGTCCAGCCCTGAGCCCTGCTGCTATATTGTGAAGTCAGTTTCTCATTTTATTTTGGAGATCTTTTTGTTCAATTCAGTATTTTGGCCTGGATAGGACCTCATGAGAGCTGAGTGTAGCTGATGAAAGTCCAGCAAATTATCTCATCTGGGGTTTGACTTCATTACTGAGGGGCATTCTCTAATCTGAGCTTCTCAGAAGTAGCCTCCACTTTACGTCTAGTACCAACTGCACTGGGAACCTTTTCTCATCCTCCTTATGTAGGAGTTAATGTTTATTTGGGAGGCAGATACAAAAGAAGAATCTCTTTCACGCTAGTTGATCTTTTCCAAAAAGAAGATAACATGTACCCGATGATAAATGTGAAGAGCTGCTCTGATATCAATAAAATCAATTTGATACATCCAGCTTAACAATCAAGCAATCTAAATGCTTTCCTGCTGTGTCCAGAGCACTCAATGACAGTTGCCAAGTAATTTTTATTTTAAAAATCAATTCCATACTAAATTGTGTTATATGATAAAAACATCAAATATACTACAGAGTACTTTAAAAAGACCCTTCACCCAACCCAAACTGTTAATTATTGCACAGTCAGGGCTGCAATTAAAGGCTGGAGATTTGTCTAGTGAGATAACAGAGGGAGGAAAACAAGGACACAATCTCTCCATGGGGCGGTTACATCACACTTGATAGCTCTCTCATGGATGCTATTGTGTTTGTTCCTTAGGAGAGCGAATGTCCTAGTCAATAGATACATAGAAATAAAGAGCAATTGAGATGTACATCTGGCTGATTATTGGAAAGGAATACACTCTATGAAAGACCTGAGAGATTCTTTTCTATCCAAACATCTCAAGCTCAACTCTCTGAAGTTAATTTCTCAGGAAAATGACATTGACTGAAATATAACTATGTAATCACTTATTTATTCTAAGATAATGGACTATAAATTCATTTAAGATAGACATAGAAATTATTTTAAGAAGTAAGATTTCCTCGTAAGACTTCATTTATCTGACAGAATAGAGCTAAGACTATAGGAAGATATTTAAGGGCAGAGGTATTTATCTTATATGATATCCTTTTATTTCCGTTACAAAACTTAACATTACATAAACCCCTATTAAGGTAACTCTGGTCTGTTTTAGACATTATTGTCATTATTTTGAAATCCTTTCCACTGCTTATAAAAGATTTGTTTCTTTACTTTTCATCTTCTCTACTTATATTAAACAATAATCTATTGCTAAAAATAATTTTTTCTTGTCTTTACTTTCTCTAAGCAATAGTTGATTTTTGTCATAAACTTCTAAATCCAAGGCATTTGAAACTGGATAAATCAATCCTCTAGTTCATTTTTAGCTTTTCTTTTGAATTTTCTCCCACTTATCTAATCTCTTTTAAGAATCTCTGTTGTGTATTTATCTTAGGTATACTTACACATGTTTCAGTGATACTGTCTATCTAGATAAAGGGGACACTGATTAAAATCTATCCAGAAATTGTTTTTTTCTTTTAATAGTTACTATATTATAATATAGCTTCTATACTTGACATTAGAAATAATGTATTTTAATCCATTTGTTGAACTACAATGGTAGATATATCACGGTTATCTTTTTAATCGAATCTCAAGCTGGTCAAAAAGATACTTAACATATATTTTGATAAATATAAGTATCATAACTACATACTTACATGGTCTTACAACTTGAGAGAAACATTTTTCCTTGCCATAAAGTTGAAGATTTAAAAAAGGTAAGATGTAGCCACAAAATAAAGCGTTGAGGAGGTAGAGGTTGGGAGAAGTTGGGACTTATGCTTAACTTTCTGCTTGACTGGTTGGATCTCCTTGCAGTCCAAGGGACTCTCAAGAGTCTTCTCCAGCACCACAGTTGGAAAGCATCAATTCTTTGGCGCTCAGCCTCCTTTATGTTCCAACTCTCACATCCATACATGACTACTGGAAAAACCATAACTTTGACTATACAGACCTTTGTTGGCAAAGTAATGTCTCTGCTATTTAAAACACTGTCTAGATTTGACATAGCTGTTCTTCCAAGGAGCAAGTGTCTTTTAATTTTGTGGCTACAGTCACCATCCGCATTGATTTTGGAGTTCAAGAAAATGAAATCTGACACCGTTTCCACATTTTCCCCATTTATTACCATGAAGTGATAGGATTGGATGCTGTAATCTTAGTTTTTTTGAATGCTGAGTTTTAAGCCAATTAGTTTTTATTATATTGGCTTCCCTGGCGGCTCATTTGTTAAAGAGTCTGCCCGTTTTTATTATTATAGTTTATTTTATTATTATAGTTTTTATTCCTAGGTCATAATAAATACAAATAATTTTTAAAGCCAGCTGTGGAATTTGAATGCAAGGGTTTTCTGTGAATCTAAATACAGATATGTAATCATTACAAATACAGATATAAAATCATTACAATTTTAACCTTTTCAGTTAGCTCTGATAGGTTTACAGGAAGCCTGAAAACACTGGGCTCTCCTTCTAGGGTGGAATCTTCTTGAGCTATTTTAATATGATTCACTTGATCTTTAATCTATAAAGAATCTTCAGAAAGGCCTGCAGATCCAAACTTAAGGCTTAAAATGCTACCCACACATATTCTGAGTATTAGGAAGCTCAATACTTATCATTGTGGTAGAGCATGTTCCAACTCTTCTTTCTTAACAAATGCAGTGACATAATCTCATGGAATGTTGAGAGTCCCCATTTTGTGAAATAACTACGATGCAGCAGTCCTGTGTTGAAATAATGTAGCAAACTTTCTGTACTGATCAACAGTATTTGTAATCTGTAATTTTAGGCTCTTTGTTCAAGAATTAAAAACAAAATGGGAATAGTCTGTCTGGTTTGCTTAACCTACCATGGGGTTTTAAAATGTAATACTTAAGCAACATGCAAATTAGAAAATAACATTTTAGGAACTGGTCAATCAGAAAATCCTATGATTAAACTATTTGTTTGATAAGCATTCAAAAAGACCCCCCATATTCTTCCTCTTTTGGCATGGTTGTGTTCCTGCTTCTCAGGCCTAAGGGTTTTCATTTGCATTTTATTTGCATTTTGTTCTTAATGGGGGAAATAAAGAGAAACCAAGGAGATAAGAGAAACAAAAAACAGTTCCAGATATCTAGTAGTAACCAATTCCTTGGTGTTAGCCTGTGCTTTTGAATATTTTATAATTTATAAACTGAAAACACATTATGCTCTGCTTTTCAAACAGTCTTTGTCACATGCCTTTCCTAAACCTTTTAAGACATAAGGCTTGTGACTAGGATAAAAAATGTGCATTCTTTATTTCTGCATATCTCCTGTGGTGCTACACTGTGGGATTGGAAGGATAGAGGAGGTTAGAAGGATGTTCGAAGTCCCTGCTAATCATTTACAGAGGCAAAACTGATTTTTAACTTGTGACTATTATTGAAAAAAAAAAAAAGTTGATTCTTAGAAAAAAATATCAAGAAACTGTATGCTTGTTAAAGAGGATGTCTTCCTGACTTCTTAATCATCTGGACACATATTTTGAGAGATGCTACTGAGAGATTTGTTGACCTTCATTGAATTAAGATCAACTCATCCGTTCTCAACAGGAATCTAAGTTGAAGCTGATTCCTAATAGCTTCTGGAATGTAAAAGAAATGCTGACCTTTAGTCTAGATGTCAATGGAAGCAAAGTCAAGAGCCAGAGAGTTTGGGTAAGAAACTTATACATTGCTGATAAGAGGTAGAAATTGTCTCTGTGTTTCATATGCAAGAATCCAGAGGTGGTGTTTCTAGTTCTGCTTTCAGAAGACCAGGACTGGTCATTTAACCTTCCTGTCTTGTATTTGCTTTGCATGCATGAGAATTTGTGTTGGCCTATTGCTTTTTTTGGACATAAAAGGAAAGCTATATTCATGTAGCATATTAACTTACATGTAAATAAATGATTTCAATTGGCTAAAAGAAAAATCCCAAGTTAGCCCAAGATGGGATCTGGAAACACAGGGAACATTGAAGAGAAGGGCAGAGCCTCGCTGTTCTTTGAAGAGTAGCCATGTGCCCTGCAGCTTACAGACAACTGCCCAAGAGCCAGGCAGTGCAGGGATCCTGTAAACCTTCAGCCCTTGAATTCTGCAGCGATAAGGCAGGCTCTCTGGATTAACAACCCTGTCAAGGGTAACCCTCTGAAGTGCTTATTTGTTTAGGCGAAGAAGCTCATTCATCATCAGGGAGTGATAGAAATGGGGCTCTCTGACACCGTATCTGAAGGCTACCTGGATGTATGGGCTCTTTTGGCACCATGAAAAGGAAGAGAAGGAGAAAGGACATTGTTGATATTCAGTTTCAACATAGTATTAAAATGAAATGTGTTATACATGTTCAAAAATGCCATTTTTTATGATGCCAACTTTATCCCTCTTCATTATAAACCTCTTTGGAGAGAAATTTATCTTAAGTAACAATCAGAGATGACAAGTGTAGTTTTGGTGTTAACTAATATAAAGAAACCCCCAAAGAAAAGAAGTAAATAACACGTCTGTAAAATCTGAAATTAGAATTGCAGCTTGTTTTTTATTTTATTATTTGATTCTTTTAAACCTATTTTTGTCAATCAGTTCTTCTAGTCAAGCATGTGGTATTAGCACAATAAATCAATGATAAGCCCCAATAAATTTTCTTTTTAAAAATGCTGTAGCAGAAATAGTGACTTTAAAGAGCTTTGGAATAATTTTAGATTTTTTAGATCTAGAAATTATAGTGTTATAAAAATGGGAAAAGCATATCTTATCTGAGGAAACAAATAACAGTAATTGATGTAAAAATTGAGTGCCTTGAGTATAAATAAGAAAAGGATTACTTGATAGGTAGGGGATATTTTAGGTACTGTACTTACTAGTTATGATTGGGAATTAAAACTAAATTCTGTGATTGCTGAGTGTTGTTCAGGCACTCAGTCATGTTAGACTCTTTGCCACCCCATGGACTGCAGCACACCAGGCTCCCCTGTCCTTCACTATCTCCCAGACTCTGCTCAAATGCATGTCCATTGAGTAGGTGATGCCACCCAACCATCTCATCCTCTGTCACCCCTTTCTCTTCCTGCCCTCAATCTTTCCCTGCATCCAGGTCTTTTCCAATGAGTTGGCTTTTCACATCAGGTGACCAAAGTATTGGATGGAGCTTTGTTGAGTGTACATATGACTAATGAGATTTCCGCTTTATTTAAAATAGGAATGACAAGCATATATTGTAATTACTAATATATTACAGATATATAAGTCACATATGTCACTATATATCACCATATAGTGATATATTTCCATATCATAAGCAAGGGTACTTATATAT
Organism: Capricornis sumatraensis; assembly: GCF_032405125.1. NCBI lineage: Eukaryota > Metazoa > Chordata > Mammalia > Artiodactyla > Bovidae > Capricornis > Capricornis sumatraensis. Next base: position 16,523,939 of record NC_091075.1, read on the forward strand.
ATAGCTGTAACCTATACAATATAAAGCATTCTAATATACAGTCTAATATAACTATAATTTATAAAGAATTCATTGCAAATAATTACCTCTTTTTTGATAACATTCCTGCAAGTAGACACTCTGGTCTTAGTTTATAGGTGAAGAAAGTAAAGTTCATGGAGGTTAAATAACATGTCCAAGACCACACAGCTAGTATGTGCCAGAACAGGGTTTGAAGGAAGATCCACTTAGAGTCAAAGCCCTTGCCATTTACTTGTAGTCACCTTGCCTTCAATGTAATATATCTACATGTATCTGTATGTAAATATCACTCCTATTTCTGATAATATTGTATGTATTGCCTTTCTCAAAAGAGCCTTTAGATACCCTAGTGGCAACCTACTCCAGCATTCTTGCCTGGAAAATCCCATGGCCAGTGGAGCCTGGCAGGCTACAGTCCATAGGGTTGCAAAGAAGACACAACTGAGCGACTGACTCACACCCACCCACGCACCCACACACACACACACACACACACACTGGCTATAAAGGGAAAACCGAAACAGTACAGATCCAAAGGTTGATACTTGCTGCCCTATAAGGATCAGACCTGATGTAAATAAGTAAATATTGGAAGAAAGCAGACTGACTTCAGAAAAAAACTGTGCTATCAACAGTGTGTTTCTGATATTATTTCACTGTTCATTCTCTCTACTCGACTCCTTCTCACCCCACTACCTTTCTCCTTCACTCAGATCTAGTCAGGAACTCCCGTACATTTTGTCTGGTTTCTTAAGGTCTTGATGTTTCCTGGGTGATTATGGGTGAAGACAGATTATCTTATTCATTAATTATTACCTCTTTCTGTAAAATGTAACAATGAGGAATAAACAATAATAATGACTATTGAAACCAGTAACCCACATACACAGCTTGATAGTGAGGACTAAAACTCCCTATCAGCCCCTTCTACTCAGCCCCAAATATATATATCCACGATTTCATGAGACTTTCATTCAGGTAAAGGATTTCATTACTTGGAAACTTCCCTAAAGACCTACCAGATCTTCAGTGGAAAACATCAAAATACAGTCAGTGCTGGACAGTTATATCTGAATCTTTATCTAATTTTAATGAATTCCCCTAAGTGAAAGACCCACAATAAACAAAGCTTTTAATTCTCAATAAATTTGGAAGGCAAGGTCAAATTTTCTCCCTCAAGAACATAGTCAAAGCTTTGAAGAGGTTGTCTTTTCCCTCACTGAGGTTAAGTAATAAAGTCAGCTCTATCTTATTGACAGTAATGTTTGGGGAGCTAGCATTTGATAATAATCAGTATTTACATAGCACTTATTATGCGCTGGGTGCCATATGCACATGTGCCTATACACAGACACACACACACACGCGTGCAACTTAATCCTCACAACAACTCTATGAAGTAGACATTAATATTATTCTCATATTAGACACAAGGGAACTGGGGCCCAAAGAGGTGTTAAGTAGTTTTGTCTAGACAACTCAGCTTCTTAAGTGGCTTTCTAAACTGGCTCTTGTAGAATATTACACCAAGGAAATGTGTCTTTAACAACGGTTAAAATAAAACTTATGGAACTATGATAGCAAACTTAGATAGTTATTAACTGGCTGTTGTTAGCTTCAAGTTAGACTAGCTGCTATCACTGTCCACAAGCGGTGCCAACTTTGCATATGAGCAAGTCAAATGGAAAGAATTGGTGCGGCAAATCATTGAGGCAGGACAGTTGTTTTAGTGTCTGAGTGCAGTATGGTTAGCATAGATAACAGTCTTCAACAGATGGTTTCCCACACTGACTCGTCTATAACTGCAGAAGATTCTTATATATACTGGGAAACCCTACTGTGTATGCTTTTAAGAGAGAACTTATTCATGGCAAAATGACTTAGAGGCCCAGTGGAAAAGAAGCCACAGATCAAAAGCTCACAAGTTCACACTCTTGAGTTGTGGATCATGCTCAGTGCTGCAACATAAATTATCATCATGATTCTTTAATAGGAAGGACAGCTGGGTTAAATCTTTTCTTGACATTGTATCAATTCTCTATCAATGAACTTCTAGGTAAATGACACGGGTTACATTCAGTCCACCACTCTCTGTCTCTTACCGTGTTCTCTGACGGTACAGTCATCCCCTGCTATTAGAATTCATCAAATCCCTGGATTTGGATAGCAGAGGACCTATATATTTCTTGATCTGTTCTCTCACACAAATTAGTCTTTGCCATCTTTTCATCTTGACCCTTACTTTTCACGGTGTTATCACAACTTTGCATTGTTTCTTTAGGTGCTGACTAGGTTGATGTATGTTTTGTGAGCTCATCATGTAGACAGTGAGCCTTTTTTGAATTGCTAGTTGATAAAATGTTGCCTGAGAATGACACTCTTGGAACATTTTAGGAATTAGTACAAAAGAAAACATAGAATAAACTATAATGAATTTAAATATCTCTTAAAGTATTTATCCTACATGGTTGTCAACTGAATTACCTCAATAAGATTCTAATTGTTTTTCTTTTATGCATATGTATATGTGTTGTTCAGCTGCAAAGTCATGTTTCTTTGTGGTCTCATGGCGTATAGCATGTGACTGTTTGAGATCCCAGGGACTGCAGCACACCAGGTTTCTCTGTTCTTCACCATCTCCCGGAGTTTGCTCAGATTCATGTCCGGTGAGTTGGTGGTGCTATTTAGCTATCTCATCCTCTGCCACCCTCTTCTTTTGCCCTCAGTCTTTCCCAGCATCAGGGTCTTTTCTAATGAGTCAGCTGCTCACATTAGCTGACCAAAGTATTGGAATTTCAGCTTCAGCAACAGTCATTCCAATGAATATTCAGAGTTGATTTCCTTTAGGACTGAATGGTTTGATCTCCTTGCAGCCCAAGGGTGTCTCAAGAGTCTTCTCCAGCACCGTAATGGTAATATATCCAAATATTCTGATACACAGTAGCATATTCCTCTTGCTAAAATAACTCCCGGACTCAAACTCTTACTCTACTTTCCTTCATCTAAAAATAAAATTTGAAATGTGTTCTGGAGCACAAAGCCCATATCTCTACTCCTCATTCTCTCTGGCTATAGGTTTTAGAACAGGGAACCTTAAACATTCATGTGGGCATGCACCGCTTAGAGACCTAGTTAAAATACGGAGTCTGATTCAGTAGGTCTAGGGTGAGTGTTGCCGTTCTCACGTGCTTACAAGTGATGCTGCTGATGCTGATCCCTGAACCATGCTCAAGTGGAACCACTCTCTTCTAGAACCTTATTACATGAACAATCAGCCGTTTGTTCTACTCATCATCCCTTTTAACAGCCTTTGATTTTTCTGCCCGTTTGTCTTTGTCTATTCGCTTGCACATATTCCTTTCTTCTGAGAGACTGGTTTTATCTGTAGAAATGTAAATGAACCTAATAATTTTTATCGGCAGTGCTACTCTCTTAAAATCTACATCTCAGTGCCCTTGAAGGAGAATCCCTTGCTCTCCACAACTTTCTGAGCACACACATTTCTCTGAATCCTGCCCTTTCACTGTCAAGAATTCTGAGCACACAGAAGGACTCCATGTCTCTTTGAATGTGGCCACACTGCACAGACACAGGGTGCTCACTGTAGGAACAAGCATAGGTAGGGGATATAGCCTTTGGTCATGGCAGAAAGTGAAGAGGAACTAAAAAGCCTCTTGATGAAAGTGAAAGAGGAGAGTGAAAAAGTTGGCTTAAAGCTCAACATTCAGAAAACGAAGAACATGGCATCCGGTCCCATCACTGCATGGGAAATAGATGGAGAAACAGTGGAAACAGTGTCAGACTTTATTTGTTTGGGCTCCAAAATCACTGTAGATGGTGACTGCAGCCATGAAATTAAAAGACGCTTACGCCTTGGAAGAAAAGTTATGACCAACCTAGATAGTATATTCAAAAGCAGAGACATTACTTTGCCGACTAAGGTCCGTCTAGTCAAGGCTATGGTTTTTCCAGTAGTCATGTATGGATGTGAGAGTTGGACTGTGAACAAGGCTGAGCGCCGAAGAATTGATGCTTTTGAACTGTGGTGTTGGAGAAGACTCTTGAGAGTCCCTTGGACTGCAAGGAGATCCAACCAGTCCATTCTGAAGGAGATCAACCCTGGGATTTCTTTGGAAGGAATGATGCTAAAGCTGAAACTCCAGTACTTTGACCACCTCATGTGAAGAGTTGACTCATTGGAAAAGATTCTGATGCTGGGAGGGTTTGGGGGCAGGAGGAGAAGGGGACGACCGAGGATGAGATGGCTGGATGACATCACTGACTTGATGGACGTGAATCTGAGTGAACTCCGGGAGATGGTGATGGACAGGGAGGCCTGGCGTGCTGTGATTCATGGGGTCGCAAAGACTCAGACACGACTGAGCGACTGAACTGAACTGAGAGAAATAAAAATATTGACTGAGTAATGTTTCATAAGTGTGCCTTTCTCTACTAGGGAAAACACTGTAGTCTCAGGATAGACACATCAAGTAATTCTGACATTTAAGAAAAAAAGGCACGAGGCAGCGCATCCTCGCTGGTTCTGTAAATGAGAAGTCATCCTGATTTCCGCTATGACTCTTCTGAACGTGTACACTTCTTCGGCATGAGTCGGGAGTGATTGTCTTAATATTCAGCGAGTCCCTAAGTGCTAGTTCATACGCGGAAGAGGCATGAAGTACTGAGTCTTGTGGCATCCCCGTGCCTTGTCCTTACGGACCGCTGGCTGTACGAACGGGACGGTGTAGCTTGAACCGTGATTAATCCCCGTGCTGAGTGCGAGCTCCTGCAAACCCGGGCTAATCAAGCCCTGGGCCTCACAGTAAGGACTTCCTGGCAGAGCTGCGGCTTTCTCTCGCGAAGTGAAACCCTCCGCTCACCTGGTTAAGCTGCCTAATCCTAAATTGGCTTTTAAATTGTCATTGAACAACTCTGAGGCCCTGAAGCAGAATTCTGTGCAAATCCCCAGGTAAATAAGGCCTAGGTTAATTGACAATGAACCAACAAAAGGTTTAAAAGTGGACAGCAAATTCTTTACCTAAACTGTATTTTAATTTCTTTTATCTGAAAATTAAGGTCACATATCACTTCACACGATGCTGTGTGGCCTTCAGACTCGAACAGTGCTGCTACATGACTCCTATTCAGGTAATGAAACAAAAGTTGAGTTTTCTATTTTTCTTTTCTGTCTTTTGAAAATTTACTGATGACACATTATATAGCTCTTAAAATTCTAACTTCTGCTTGAGGTTGGATATTTCTGCTTCTCATTTGTCTATTCAGTAATACATACTTTTAAAAGATTTGTGGATTGTTATGAAAAGAAGCATGTCCTTCTGAACATATTTTCCCCACTCTTATAACGGCATAAAAAATCAGAAGTTCTCAGATTCAAAATGCAAATCTCTTTCTACCCATCAGTTCTGGGATGAAGCCAGCGATCTATATTTTTATCCAAACCTCCAGGTATTTCCTACCAAAGAAAGTGTCCCTTTTTATTTAAAATATTCTTCTGTGAGATGAGCAAATGGCCGTCAAATAAGACTCGATTTTGGGGAGGGCAGTGGAGCGGTGCCTCAGTGATAAAAGGAGGGACCCAGATGGCTGGCGGATCACCACCCCCAGTGGCTCCAACCGCCTAGAACTGGGGTCGGAGGGGACAGATCAGTGCGGAAAGATTTAAGGGAAAAGGGCAACTGGGAGTTCCAAAGACTGATTTTAAAGGAGGGAATGATTTGAGTGGAGGCCACATGGTTTAACTTACAGTGAATCTGCAGGTTTTGAAAATTGCATGCTGGATTTCCTCATAAACATACATCAATCTCAGGGAACAGGAGGCTCTGCTCTTTGGTATGCAATCTTTTGGGAATTTTTTCTCATTCAGTACAAATACATAGAAAATATACATTGGAGTTGAGAATTAAAAAATGCAGAGAAATAAGCTTTCAATAATTTAATAAAAAACACCTGGGCAAATGTGTGCTCTAGTTACTTTCTATTTAAATTATGAAAAGCTTTGAATTTGCTTTTAGGAGGATAAACACAGTGTACCTTGGCATTATTTCTCTCTCTCTTTCTACTTTTTTTTTTTAAACCTGAATGTCATTGCAGAATGAAGTGGCAGCAATTAGTCTCAGAGACCCAAGCAAGCAGTAGTCCTGAATAGGGAAAAGGCCACATGCACAGGTTGAAATTGGATTTGCCACCCAAAGCTCAGTCTTTTCCAATACACAGTTATATACATGGGAAAAAAGAAAAGGAATATGAACACCCAGAGATATAAAAAATATTTTTTTGCTGTTTTTTTGGAATTAATAAAACACACAAAATCTCTGGTTTGTCTCGTAGGAAGTTTAGCAAGTTTCTAGGATTAAATGGCTTTCCTCTTCTGCGAAGGGTCTGATGTAAACCCTTGTACCAAGGCTTAAAGTCTTAAGGCTGTTAGAAGTTTCCATCAGTCAGTCTGTATGTCAGTGGATAAAGTCACTTATGATCTAACCTATTTATTGCTCTCTGGAAAAAGGCATCAAACTACAGAAGTATTTTTTTAATGAAGGATGGCTGGGGAATTAAAGACTTGTCAGATGATAAAATGTATTTTCTAACTGGCAACACTTTGGAGCAGCATGTTACCACAATGGTTTTCTAAGTAATTTTAAGGTTTGTATTTGATGAAGTGAAAAAAAGAGATCAGTTGTCTTTGGTAATTTATCTCTAGTTACTTCTAAGAACTGAAATAATCTCTCATTTCTATGGTTAGAAAAGTTTGTGTTCTGTGTGTATTGTTTTCAAAATAGTTGAGTTTAAACATTCAGTAATAGGAAACTTCAGTGAAAGGACATAACTTTTGTTTTGCTTTTTTGCCTCTTGTGCTCTTTTAATTAATTTGATATACACTTTAAATACTTGAAATATTTGCATTTCATGGATAACATATATTATGTATAGGAGGATGTGTGCACTGTGTTAGCCAGCAATTATTTGACATTGCATGCTGAACTGTGTACTGTGCTCAGTGAAATGTTAGCAAAGGGGCAGACAAGGGTAGAATGTAGATAAAATACCACATCTGGCCTTGGCCCTCCAGGGTTTTACATAGTATATTTGAAAACACATGAATGTAGATCATAATAAGTGTGGTTGAAGGCATGCAAGTATACATGTGCTTTGCATGCTGGTGAATTTTTAATAGGCTGCTCTATAGTTTATGTCACAAAGTTCACCAAAGGAATTTGCCAATGATTTAACAATGTTGAAATTACTGAGTTACTTTTTAGTCTGGTTAGATGGGCAAACTTCCTATAAAACATTTTAATTACCACATTCAGTTCCAATATTGGAGTTCCCAAAAGAATGGTCAGCTTCTCTTCTGTTATCTTGGTTTTACTATTGCTTCCAAATTATAGTTAGTCTATCAGATACTTTCACAGCCAATTATGACTATAAAAATTAATTAATATGTATCTGAGGTGAATTTTGACATTTTCCTTAATAGTTTGGACAACTATGTCTCAGAACTGATTTAGTCTGTGTCTGCCTGGCCAAGCAGATTAATACTAATGTTATTCACATTTCCAACAATGATAACTAAATTTTTGATTGAGAGGATATTAATTAAAGTCCGCTTGTGAGCTTTAGAATGATGCAAATAGAATAATACAAGTTTTTATGTATACACAAAAGGTAACAGCAGAAAAACTACAAATGGCTTTTCAAGTGAAATGTATTGATTAGAAGAAATCTCATCACTTTTGACAAATACAAAACAGAAATATGGTGGTTTTTACAGGTTTGAAATTTTCTTAAGCCAAACCCTGTGAATAATTCAGTTACTGTTTTAGTCTGGAACTTTTGGAAGGTCATCAACTCTCATCGGGCCACTTGAATTTTATAAAAGTGGCCAGCACTTCTTAGGAGAGGGGTTCATTCATATGTAGCATCTGGCTCAACATTTGCTTCATTATATTAACATTTTTTTCTTTTAAACCTGGTATTAATTTCCTGCTGCTACTTTCTGTCTCTGTTTAGATGATTTTTGGACTTGGGATATTGTATCTGCCTTCTTCCTTCCCTCCTCTCAAAACCCCCAACCCAGATGTCGAAAAGTCATTTTGTTTGAATATAGAAAAGCTCATTTACTTTTTCTTTAAAAAGAGCTTTGGTAAAAATGTAATGTACAGTGGAAAAAAGAAAATAAATTTTTATTCAAATTTATCAGAAAGTTTTAAATATTAGATTAGTATAGAAATCACTGTAAAGCTTAAAAAAAATTAAACACTGCATGTTAGCCCAGATTCTATACAATAGAATAGCTTCTCAGTACTATCCTATCATAGAAGGTGAGAGACATTTCCTCATTTTGTTTTTAAACAATGCTTTGACAATAGATCTTGCCATAAATACTGATCACTTCAGTGTTCTGACTTGACTTGATGGTCCAGGGGGTCAGGAGTGCATCTCACCTCATCATGTTTATAGTCCAAGAAAACAAGGTAATAAAAGTTAGCTTGGTTAATTTTTTGTGGCCGATACTGTTAGAATGTCGAGTTTATTGTTTTGGAGAGGAGGGCAAAATCACAGTAGATAGAAAACAAATACTCAACTCCCATAGCACAAAAACCAGCAAAAGCAAACATTAGTCAATCACAGAAAAAAATAGCCTCATGGAATAGTCCTGAGCAGGAAAACTTTGCTTTGCCTTGGGAAAGGTTGGACCCCCTTGTTTATGGTAGTATGTCCTTGTTAAAGTTCTTGAAACTTTTACCCTAATGTTTTCCCAGTATTTTAAATTTTACTCAGTAATATTTAAATGAAACACACTTTTGGATAGAATAATTAGTATAAGTTTAAAATATGTTTATACCTAACTCCATAAAACATATGGGGGGGGGGAGTGGATCTTTAATGACATCAGAATCTGAATGCCTTATGACTGAAGAGATTGTTCCTAAGATTCTATTCTAATAAACTCCCTTTGTTGGAAACATGAGTTATTACAAAAAATATTACAAAGGAAAAACTTTAAAATATGTGACTGATTGCCAAAAAATATTCTTGTGTGCTTTGGCTACTGGTGTGAAGAAAGATACCTTGAAATTTCATTCATCATTTTCTCAATAAAATTGTGTTATTATAATACCAAGTAGGAGCAACAGGTGTTTTAATGTTAAAGTTTTCTATCTAAATGCCATTGATATAGTTTAGTAATCATAACTTTCCAATGATGAAGTGTCGTATAGGTAGATTCTTTCTTTTTCGTCTAAAATAACAAGAATTAGTAGAGAATTAGGATCTGATTGGGCTTCCCAGGTAGGGCTAGTGGTAAAGAACCTGCCTTCCAATGCAGGAGATGTAGAGAGAAGTGGGTTTGATCCCTGGGTCAGGATGATCTCCTGGAGGAGGGTATGGCAACCCATTCCAGTATTCTTGTTTGGAGAATTCTCATGGACAGAGGAGCCTGGTGCACTCACAGAGAGTCAGTACAGAAGCAACTGAGTTGCTGAGCAGGTGAGCGAGCAAGGATCTGATAACACATCTTAAATTCCCTGCTGGCTCAGATGGCAAAGAATCTACCTGCAATGCAGGAGACCCCGATTTGATCCCTGGGTATTACTGAATATTCCAGTATTCTTGCCTGGAGAATCCCCATGGACAGAGGAACCTGGTAGCTACAGTCCATGGGGTTGCAAAGAGTCGGACATGACTTTGGGACTAACGCACACTACACATACTTACTATTTTAAGTCATATACTCTTTTAAGTCATATTGTCTTTTCATAACAATACTATGAAGTCAGTATATTATTATTTTTATTTTTATAAATGAGGAAACTGAGTCAAGAAAAAGGAAGTAGTTTCTCACACTATTAATAAATGACAGAGCCAGGATTTGAACCCAGGAAATACCTACTATAGTACATGTACTTTTAAACATTTAACTCCCTTCCATTAGAGTTGTTCTGAACATGTAATGAAGATTAGGCTAGGTGCTCCTGTAAGGAATAGATGCGTGATATTTATATATAGGTTCAGAAAAAATCTGCTTCCATGATTTCCTTTAGCTTTTTAGACTTAGATTAAAAATTATGACATATAGTATTAATCCTGGTGAATTTTAAAGATGTGTAACAACTGAGATTCTTCCCAGTTAAGCTGAATTGCAAGTTTATTTTCATTTGGCATAATTTATTTTAAGCTTTCAGATTCAGATATACATTAATATGTGTAGAAATAGTCAACAGAAAAAGGGATGTAGGAAAAAAGAAAATAAGAATTTATGAACTTAGCTGTGAATTGCATATAAGGATATTAACATTTAACTGATGCTAGTCTTAGCTGGGTTTACAGAAAGCCAGGTAGATGTCAACAGTAGGCATGCCTGGTGGTTAATTAAGTGCCAGATATTAAGATATTGATTTAATAACTGTTTATTGAACACCATATGGGTATATAATTTTTGAAGTATCAGACATGGATACTTCATAATATATTACATTTTTATAGGAAATAACACTGCATTCCACCTTAAATTATTAAACTTCTTCTAGTACAGAATTATAGTGGGAAGAAATTGCTTGGTACACATAGATGAGATTAATGAATACAATACTTCTTATTAGTAATGTTCTGTCATTTTCTAATGTGACACATGTAAGAGAAAATCTTTATTTCTACGTGAGATTGAGAGAATAGAAAATCCTTTAATACTTCTTTTTTTGTGTGAAAACCTGGTCAGGAAGCAACAGTTAGAACTGGACATGGAACAACAGACTGGTTCCAAATAGGAAAGGAGTACATCAAGGCTGTATATTGTCACCCTGCTTATTTAACTTACATGCAGAGTACATCATGAGAAACACTGGGCTGGAAGAAGATTGCCAGGAGAAATATCAATTACCTCAGATATGCAGATGACACCACCCTTATGGCAGAAAGTGAAGAGGAACTAAAAAGCCTCTTGATGAAAGTGAAAGAGGAGACTGAAAAAGTTGGCTTAAAGCTCAGCATTCAGAAAACGAAGATCATAGCATGACTTCATGGGAAATAGATGGGGAAACAGTAGAAACAGTGTCAGACTTTCTTTTGGGGAGCTCCAAAATCACTGCAGATGGTGACTGCAGCTATGAAATTAAAAGATGCTCCTTGGAAGAAAAGTTATGACCAACCATATTCAAAAGCAGAGACATTACTTTGCCAACAAAGGCCCATCTAATCAAGGCTATGGTTTTTCCAGTAGTCATGTATGGATATGAGAGTTGGACTGTGAAGAAGGCTGAGCGCTGAAGAATTGATGCTTTTGAACTGTGGTGTTAGAGAAGACTCTTGAGAGACTGCAAGGAGATCCAACCAGTCCATTCTAAAGGAGATCAGCCCTGGGTGTTCTTTGGAAGGAATGATGCTAAAGCTGAAAACTCCAGTATTTTGGCCATCGCATGTGAAGAGTTGACTCATTGGAAAAGACTCTGATGCTGGGAGGGATTGGGGGCAGGAGGAGAAGGGGACGACAGAGGATGAGATGGCTGGATGGCATCACTGACTCGATGGGCGTGAGTTTGAGTGAACTCCGGGAGATGGTGGAGGAGGCCTGGTGTGCTGCGATTCATGGGGTCGCAAAGAGTCAGACACGACTGAGCAACTGTACTGAACTGAACTGAACTGAACTTTCCCACATGGTGATCTTTTAAGAAGGTTAACTAGTGTTACATTTTTTAAACAAATAACTCAAAGACTAATATCCTAATATAAACCATCACCCCAAATGCATTCTGTTTGATCTTGTCTGACTTCTGCTGCTAAGGGGGATATATTTTTCTGACATTTATGGATCATAAATTATAGTGAGAATAAGAAATTTATTTTGAACTATATTTAGGGGAAGACCTTATTTAAATTCAGAAATAGGCAAACATGTATTTGGTTGCTTCTATATTTCCATCCTCCTTTTCTGATCACTTGCCTGCCCTTTCTGGTTTCCAGTGTTCTTGAGATGCATACAACTCTATTATTACTTGTGAAAGTTTTTTTTTTTTTTAAATCATGGTAAATACACGTAACTTAAAATGTCCTATTATAGCCATTTTTAAGTGTATGTGTTAGTGGCATTAAGTACTTTTACCACTATTTCTATAATTTTTTCATCATCCCAAACAGAAAGTCTGTTTAAACAATAAATTTACTCCTTTGTTCTTAGATCCTAATAAGTTCTACTCTATTATCTATATCTATAAATTAGCTTGTTCTAAGCATCTCACATAGTGGAATTAAACAATATTTTTTCCTTTTCCATTTCTTTTTATATATACACTAGGTGAATAATGTTCTATTGTCTGTATATACCACATATTATTTATCCATTCTTCTGTTTATAGACACTTGGCCTTTCATGCAACTGGGTACCGTGTTTGTTCTCTGCAGCAGCATCAGCACTTGTAATATTGCCTGGGATATTGTAGGTACTTAATAAGTGTTGCTAAATGAATGAACAATGCTTTAACTTTACTCAGTCAGTTATCTCTTATTAGTCAAGAAGCATGAGACCTTCTATTTAAAGAAATTTAAATAGCAATTTTAATTTACTTTTATGATTTTAAGTATACCAAGTATATATATATAAAACATTCTTACATATGCATACTATAAACATATTATCAAAATATATCTCAAATAAATATATAGCTCAGAAAAGTTTCAAATTTACAGTGCTACGTTAAATTTCAAAACTTTTCATAGAACCAAGTACTAACAACTGAATAATAATTATAAAAAAGAACTGTAGAACCTACTTCAGTTTATACTGCTTAAATTTAAAATGATGTAAGTCATTTGTTAAATAACATTTTGTTTCCCAGTGATCTAGGCAATGTATGCTGATAAGATTTACAGGCATCCCCCGCTTTTTGAAAGTTTGTTTTCTGCCACTTTGTTTATCAAAGATCTTCATCAGTACCTGTTTTCCAGAATGGAAAGAAATCTGAAGAGAATTTTTACTTTTATGAAAAAAAAGTAAAACTAGTGTTTGGTCTGTTTTGCAATGAGCTGTTGGAGAGGCACTGGGTTCCCCTTGCAGTGAGAGAGCATCACTGGGTGCCTTCCACAGGATTTATACTCAACATTTCTACATCAAGTCACAGTAGCTTTGACCTGTGTCTGTGAGCATCCATGATTTTTCTCAATTTATTGTGTGCATCTGTTAGCGAGATGTATTCTAAGGTACTGCTTCTTTGCTTTGCTCCATTTTGGCTCATGAAAGTTTGTATGGGAATGCCGTGTTTTGGATATCAGGGGAAACCTGTACTAGAAATGTTTGGGAGAATATCTAAGTGAATTGATTTGGGCATTGCTGTCTCAGTATGCACTCTTCATCCTTACAAAGTGAATTATTTAAATGTCCGGACGAGTAACACATAGAGTCACTCTTAGAAGGGTCTTAAACTTGGTTTAAGGCTCCGTTGTAACTTTCCAGAAAGTTTTCATCCTTTTTAAAGAAGAAACCTCACATTTTTATCTTGCACTGGGTCTCATAAATTATGTAGCCCTTCCTGCTGCATTTTCACTAAGGGCATATGTCTCATAATGTTACTAACCCTCATAATAAGTGATAACAGATAATTCCTATTTAGTCAATGAAGTTTAAAGCAAACCAAATGTAACATGGTAACTAAAAATTCTAGGTAAAATAGAAAGCACTCAGGTTTTTAGAATCTTTAAAATCACAATTTTGCAAAATTATAACAAGATTTTCTAAATTCACGTTGACAGAATAAAAATGATGAATGGAAACAGTGATTTTTTTTCCTTAAAAAAAAAAACAAAACATATTCCAACATATCTGTTTTCTGTGGTTCCCATGGAATCCAGAAATCCAGTAGCACGTATAAAATAAGGAAGACAGAAGTAACTAAATTTACTTCATTTATGTTCTTTCGATAAAGCATCTCATAAACTATTGATATAGTTGAAGAAATACAGTGAGGATTTGGTGTTCCTTCAAAAACAGACAACAGAAGTTTTAACTGTGAGAGACAGTGAAAAAAAATCAGAAAGTTGAGATTTTTTTCCCCTATAAACTTATTAAGAAAAGAAAAACACGTTAATTTATGGCTACTCGGGAAAAAAAATCACATACTCATTGTCATCTTGAAGTAGTAGTCTATGACCCAGAATATGTACTGGCTTATTACTGCCAAAACAAAATAGTTTTCTAAGACCATTTAAGAAATCGAAGGCAGAGGGGACCGCTGTTAGAGTTGCCAATTTAAACTTATGATTTGTGGTGTGAATTCAGCTTACATCACTAACTTCTAGTTTAATATGTCTTTTAATTGTGGTTGACTTTTGAATGCTAAATAAGTAAAGAGCATGCAAAGCAACTCAATAACCCCCATCAGTCAAGGAAGAATGCAAATAATGTCCAGCCTCCTGTTTATCCCCATCAGTACGTTTCTAGATACAGGGCATAGGTCCAAATGGTCCTAGAAAGTCAAGTGATGTCTAGAGAAATTTGACTGCACAAGAACTTAAGAAAATAAAGGAAATTTTCTATGCACACATCGACTATGGAATTAGTGGGAATAAGTAGGTTAGATTTACAGTATTATAGTGTAGAAAGGAATTTTAAAATTTTACGATTATTCCTAGAGCTGACTATAGTCTCTTCAAATCTTATACACAGATTAGTTAAAAATGAGTATAGAGGGGAATATAAGATTCATGTAGTCCTCCTCTGGTTTTAATACTAAAAACAACCACGGTTCTCTCTTTCAGGGACTAGGGTATATTTTTCCCATTTTATACTGAGTGTCTTTGGCTCTATTTTTAAACGTAAAAATTTTCGTTCAGTGAGTCAGTGATAAACCCTGAACTGATACATAAAATTACATAGCAATAATGGTGTTTCTCACATGCAATAAGATACACATACATGGCTTGCTTGGTTAAAGAAAGGATTATGTCTCAAGACTTTTAAATACTGTCGAAATATGAAGTGATTATAGAATTAAGAGATTGTACAGAAAAGATTCCAAAGGGGAAAATGCAGTATTTTATGCCAAGTAAACAAGAAAAAGATACTTTCCTAATAATCTTTTCTGATTACATGTTTGGAAAAAGATGAGAGAGTGGAATGGGGTTCCCAGGTGGCACTAGCTGTAAAGAACCCACTCGTCAGTGCAGAAGATAAAAGAGATGCAAGTTTGATCCCTAGATCAGGAAGATCCCCTGGAGAAAGGCATGCAACCCACTCCAGTATGCTTGCCTGAAGAATCCCATGGACAGAGGAGACTGGCAGGCCACATCTGTAGGGTCACACAGAGTTGGACACGACTGAAGCAACTTAGCTTGCGCACACGCCAAAGAGTGGTATGAGTCTCTGTCAGTGTTAGAATATCTCAGGGAGACAAACAAAAGTTATCTGCACAAACAAGTTATAATTCGATTTCATGATGACATTTATAGAAACAGTCATCTTTCCCAAGCTGATAGAATATCAAGTACTACATAAACACTGAAATAAATTGCATATTCTAGATACATGTGAAGAGGAAAGGCATCGTGGTATAATCAGGCACATATGCATTACACATAGGTTCTTTCTGAGCCATAACCCAGTCTCTTTTTTCCCAGTTGGGAAGATGCATCTGTTTCTTCTCCTGCTTTTGATATGATCCAGTAAAATCTAAGCTTTGGACTTGCTTGCCTGGAACATCAATGATTACTTGATTTCTCAGCACATAAATCTCACTCCAATCCTTGTTGGGCAGATATTAGTAATGAGGTAACTTAGCCTATGGTCTCTTCTGCCCTTTGCTTCTCTCCACCAGGAGACTCTTTGCAACCTGCCACTCCAGCACTGTCAAGACTGATGTCAATTGTTTTCCCAGATCAGCATGGTGGAGAAATATACAGTGAGTAAAGAAAAACAGAAAAGCCTGTGGCGGCTTATAGTATTTCCAAATCACTGCAAGTTTGGAATTCCAGACCATGATGCTCCACTGGAACTTGGAAGCCAAGTCTCTGCCATTAGTACCTGCATGGACTCTCGCTCCCTCCCCTCCCCCTACATACACACCCTGTTTGTCTTTAGTTGCTACGTCTTCCTTTTTCAAAAGATTTTACACACTAATAGCTCTCTTCAGCAAACTGAAATAATACATAAATATGTTTTTAAAATTCTATTTTAGTGTTAGAACATGTGCCAGCTTTGTCAACAAGTCATGAGCACCAGTTTTCTGAGAGTGAATGCTTTTGCTCTAAGTAAGATAATTGTCTTTTTGGTTGGTGCAGTGGGTTTGAAGGTGTTTTTGTTTGTGTTGCAGAATTGACTAAAAAGGATTGAATTAACAGAGTACCTGTATACATGAAAAGCTGGCTATGTGACAGTGCTGTTGAGCATATGTATTTAATTGCATTGTACTTACTGTGTTTTAGACTTCCAGCACAGCCATGAACATGACACTTACGCAGTTCCATAAGACTCCACACTTGGCAGGGTGTCCCATTTGCTGTTGCTGTCTTGAAAGTCATAACAATTTTTAATTAACTTTGGAAAAGGAACCTAGGATTTTCATTCTGCCTAGGATTTTCATTTGTATTCATTATACCACAAATTATATAGCTGGTTTTGCCTTCCAGTAAAAGTTTATTTCATATTCTAGGCACTTAGGTACATTGCTACTGGCTGGGAGAATTGGTTCATTGTCCATGAGAACATATTGGGCATTCAATAAATTGTGTAGACAGAGCCTGATCTTAAAAGAATGCAGATATCCAATGACTGTGAAAGATTGTTTATAAAGAAAACCATATATATATTTCTATTGACTTTGATTGTGAAACAAAGAATTATTCGTATGGACTGTTTCTATCCATAAGACAAGTTGAAATTCTTTGGTGATGAAGAGGTTAAACAATGTTCTTCATTGCTGCTCTAGGATCTGCCTATAGTTTTTTCTTATATATTTCAGTTTGAATAAATAAAGCAGTTTCTTTTGTCTCCATAAAAAAATTAACATTTAGCATAGGTTTAGCCCTAACTGCCATGACTTCTGGCAGTTTAAGATTGGGCCTCTTTTTTTAAGCATGAGCATTGAAATTTTACTTAAATTAAGCTCATGGTATTGTATAAACCATACAATTTCCAGTTGAGGTATCCTCTTACCTATGTTTTTACATTGAATTTTTATGCAGTATTTATGAAATTTAGAAAATGTTTTCCTACACTGTCAACCCCAAACCATTACCTCTTCTTAATATTGGAGGATCTTGTTAATGATTTTTCATCTGTTATGACTTTGCATTGAATGGTTGTAGCAAGGACTGACCAAGAGACAGCTAGGGTAAGAACCCTAACACATATGTTGAAATTGCAAGGATTTGAATATGAGAGTGGAAAAATGTCAGCTGTTTCAGGTTGTCACTATTGGTCTAGCAACTTTTAACTAGTCATCTAAAAATTAAAAATGATTAACATAAGAAAGAAGGAGGTGAGGTACAAGTACCATTGGCAAAATAATCAAATTTAGTCTGAGACTCAGAATGTCTACTCAAGAAATTTCAAAATAGGTAGTCAGTAGAGTTCTGAGTGGACAGGTAGCCAGCACCAAGGAGAACCAAAAGTGGTGTTTAGGACCAAGTCATAGAAGGGCTAGATTAGAGGCAAGAAATTCTGTTCCAGTAGGGGTTGCTGCTGCTGCTGCTGCTAAGTCGCTTCAGTCGTGTCCGACTCTGTGCGACCCCATAGATGGCAGCCCATCAGGCTCCACTGTCCCTCGCTACTACACAAAATGGAGAAATGGGAACCAATTATTGAGGAGAGAACAAAAGACCTAGTTAATAGAGTACTCTAGCCCCTAGATAGACCGTCTCCAGACTAGAAATGGAGCACTTCTAATGGAGGGATATGAAAAAGTAAAATTTGCTGTCCACTGTAAGGTGGAAGCCTCTTGAATACACATAGAAGCTGGAGGGCATCAGCTTGAGTCACAGACTTTCCTCCTCTAGTTCCTATGAACTCTCCATTTACTCTTCTCTAAAATGTACTTCAGCATCATTCAGGGAGGCCTGACGTGCTGCGATTCAGGGGGTCGCAAAGAGTTGGACACGACTGAGTGACCGAACTGAACTGAAAATGTACTTACAAAAAAAAGATGGTAGGCTATTCAAGAAAGTAAGAGAATATGTTTACATAATTACAGTGATGGCTTCCTCCTTCTGTTCAATGACTATTTTGGGGGAAAGCTATGTTTACATTGATAGTGGTCCTTGAGTAATGATTGTAAAGTCTTTTAGAACAACAGAGATCACATTTAAACCCTGATCATGGGCGCAATGATGGATTTAATCTCTGACTACAATAAAGCCAGGCAGTTTGACATTTTACTATGGTAGCAAGAGTGTTTGGCTTTATTTTCTGCAGACTGGCATGGTGCCATTACTTTATATCCCCCTGAAATAGCACTTTTAATAAATACCCCTGCCTCCTTCCAGTGCTCTTGCACTGATTCAAGGCTAAGAAGCAGTGGCCCAGTGCCAGCTCTAATTAAGCAATAAGACACTCCAGGCAGTATATTTCTAGGGATTATTGCATGCCTGATTTAAGTGTGTCACTACTCAATGAGGGCAGTCATCCTTTAGAAAACGCATTCTCTGAAGTGACTTATTACCATTTGAAAGGGGAACTTTTATAAACTAGAAAGAAGAGAGGAGGAAAGGTATTTCCCGTGTACTGGATGCATTCTCTGTGTGTGGCTTTCTTATTTCTTTGAAAGGGGAAGGGCTATTCACCTGAGAACATTATAGTCAGCAGTGAGACATTCTATCTAGAACAGATCCAACCAACATGTGCTTGCCCAGGTGTCTTCTGACTGCAGGTCAGTTCACACAGTGAGTAAGATTTTTAATCTGAGGTCATTTTGCCTCTTAGATGAAAGTTTCCCCACAAGACAATTTTTAAAATAGCATTACTCTTCTCTTGTTTTGAGTTTAAAAAGACAAGAGCTATAAAATAGATTTTGATGAATTGAAGACTAAAGCATTTAGTCTTTAGTTTTCATAGATCTAAGAGGTCTGTAGTATAGAGTACTGGTTATAAAGCCAAGCCAGATGGCTGGGTTTGAATGCCACCCTTGATGCTTTTTTAGCTGATGACTTTGAGAAAGTTACTTTAATTCTCTATTTCTCATTTTCCTCATCTGTAAAATGTGTATAAAAAGTATACCTTATAGGGTTGTTTTAGAGATTAAATGGATTGACATATATAAAGCAATTAAATAGTATCTGGCATGTAGCAAGACAAAAAGATATCTCCTGACTTTTTGAAAATACTTATTACATTTAAAATTATCATTGATCCTCAGAGGATGCTGATTAAAGAATTTGAATTACTCTGTCTTACTTTTAACTGTGTACCTGGGGAAGAGTTGCATCTCTAGGGTTCAACTTCTTTATCCATAAAGTGGTTGGAAAGTTAAGCAGACTCTCAGATGGCTCCGAGGGACCCTATCTCTGGTATCCATACCCTTGGTAGTCCCGTCCCCTTGAATGGGGACTGAGGTGCTGCTTCTGAGATGAGGTGGTGAAAGATGGTGGCTTCTGTTTCAGAAGCCCTTCCTAGCTCTCTTTCTCGGAGCACAAGCTGCCCTGTCACAGGGGTGCACGTTGGCGGTTTATGCAGAGGCCTGCATGCGAGGACTCACAGCCAGCTTGGATGAATGTGAAAGTAGATGCTGAGTCCTTTACAAGTCTGAGCTGACAGCTTGATTGTAACTTCCGGAGAGAGGCTGAATATACTAAGCTGAGAGGCACCCACATTGCTCATTACAGACACTGAAGTGATAAACATTTCTTGTTTTTAGCTACCAAGTTTTCAGGTAATTTGTTATGCAGCAATAACTAATACAGTCAATGAGGTAATAACTAATTATTCATAGCTATTTGCTACTAATTAATATAGTCAATATGTGGAAGGGAGTGAACAGGCACAAAATGTAAAATTGAGGCATTGATATTATTAATAGATGCCTTAAAGAAACTAAGTAATATATGCAAAAAAGACCAATAAATTATCTTACTTTATTTGCTTCATATGTATTTGTACTGAAGAGCCTGGGAGGCTACAGTCCATAAGGGTCACAAAGAGTTGGACACGACTGAAGCAACTGAGCACTCACACGTGTACTTGTGTTATTCATTAACAACAACAAAATACCTCGAGAGCACCTTCTTTGTGCCAGGCAGCGTTTTAGGACTGCTAACATAGCAGCAAATATAAGGAGTGCATGTATACAGGTATGATGTTTGTGTGTGTCTTTTACAGTTTTAAAAAGATTGGCTATGAAGAGACTCCATGAGAAAGTAATATTTAAGTCAAGATCTAAAAGGACAAAAGGAGCAAACCGTGAGGAATAGGGAAGTATATTCCAGGCAGAGGCAATAGTGGGCTAAGGCCCTGAAGCTGGGGCTTTTCTCTGCCTTTAGGACCATCAGGAGATACGGTCAAAGGGGCATGGGAAATCAGTGCAGCTTCCTATAGACCATTTAAAACAATGGGTTAACTCTGAGTAAGATGAAAGATCACAGTGGGTTCTGAGTGGATTTCAGCAAGATCTGATTATGGTTTTGCAGAGTTTTTGGATGCTAATGGAGAATAAGGCTTGAGATGGGGAGAGACAAGAGGGCCAGGCGGCCACTTACTGATATTAGTTAAGTGAGCTAATCAAATGTGTTTTACTTTTGTGGTAATTGGGAATAAGATGATCTAAAATTACCTTTCATTGATAAAATTTTAAGCAAGATACATTGATTGTCTTAGAAACATGTAGCCAACTAAACAATCAATATGGACAATAATGATTTAATAGTTTGATGCATAAAAATTGATATTGGTCTGCAACCACTGCATGAGTGCTATGTTGCTTCAGTCATCTCTGACTCTGTGCGACCATGCAGACTGCAGTCTGCCAGGCTCCTCTGTCCATGGGATTCCCTGGGCAAGAATATTGGAGTGGGTCTGCTACCCTAGTTTTATCATAATTGTATTTATTTTTGTTTTTGTCTATCAAATATAGTGTTGAAGCATTTTTTTTAAAAATGGCTATTTCTTAATTGGTCTTATTGAAAAAATAAAAGAAAGTAAATGGAATAAATAGAATGTAAAGGAACAAAAGAAAAAAAATTATTTTAGGTCACAAAAATGCAAACCTTTATCATAAAATAAGTTAAAGCAACATCCTTTTTTTTTTGCTATGATAAACCAAAAGTTGTAGTAAGGACACTCTTGAAACGTTTTTGTTTCTCTAACAGTACCACGAAAAAAACTATGTCAGATTTTTACAGACTATATTAGTCATGAGAATAGATTTAATTCCCAAGATAGTTTTGGCAATAGCCAAGCCTGATAGGTATCTACAGCAAATTTTTAATCTTTTAGCCAAAAAAACAAACATACAAATAAACCAGGCTACTTGTAAATATATATAGTCTCTAAAATGTTATGGAATTTATAAAAAGGAGGTCAATTCTAATTTAACTCAGCTTATTGCAGTGGCAACCCACTCCAGTACTCTTGCCTGGAAAATCCCATGGACGGAGGAGCCTGGTGGGCTGCAGTCCATGGGGTTGTGAAGAGTCAGACACGACTGAGCGACTTTACTTTCACTTTTCACTTTCATGCATTGGAGAAGGAAATGGCAACCCACTCCAGTGTTCTTGCCTGGAGAATCCCAGGGACAGGGGAGCCTGGTGGGCTGCCATCTATGGGGTTACACAGAGTCGGACACGACTGAAGCGCCTTAGCAGCAGCAGCAGCATTGCTACCTTTATTATGTTGAGAAATTTAAACTATGGTCTATTTCTTACTGTATCTGATCCTTTATAAAACTGATATGTGGATATGGTTTATGTTCTTGGCATGGATCTCACTATCAATGATGGTGGAGATCAAATGGAAAATTGTTTTTCCATTTCCTATGAAAGCACATAGAGTTCAACTGAATTTTGGGGGCCAGTACAGGTGAGACAATTTTACTTTTGTAAAAAAACTACAGGTGAAAACTTACATACAATACAATCAAGATCAAATATTTCAATTTTAATGTTAGTCAAGGAATAATAAAAATGGCTGCTGAAGTCTCCAAGAGAGGAAGGTAATTCAAGGTTAAAATCTTTTTTTTTTTTTTTTTTTTGCTGATGATCTTATTGAGTGACCTTGGGGAAGGGGAAAAAATGTTCTTTTTATTTTAGATTTCTTAGACATTCTGTGTTCTCCTATCATAAGATTAACACCTAGAATATATCTTGTACTTGAACTGATTTATCTTCTGAGATAACTTTTCCATATACTTCTAATTTTACAACTGAACATTTTGTGACAGCTCCCCATCAGGTTTGGCTCCTCTCGACAATATTGTTGTTTGAGGGGTGCTTTCCCACCTGAGCACTGGTCATCAGGCCTCACATTTCCGCAGACAGGCCATGCAAATTTGAATAGTATCAAATGGGGAAATTGCCAGAGCTTATTTTAGGAGCAAATCATTGGCTATGTGTGAATGGCACATGCCTGTTTTCAAACCAAGTAGCAAGTATCTCCAGGTATCTGGTAGAGTAATAGCCTCTCAACACTAAGTGAAAGTGAAACTGAAACTTGCTCAGTCGTGTCCGACTCTTTGCGACCCCATGGACTATGCAGTCCATGGAATTCTCCAGGCCAGAATACTGGAGTTGGTAGCCTTTCCCTTCCCCAGGGAATCTTCCCAACCCAGGGATCGAACCCAAAGTAGTCATATTTGGGGTTCTCTTTAAGCAAGGCCAAATAACTGAGTTACAAACCTTTATGTCCCTGTATTTATGTATTCCTGAGCACAGGATGTTTCTCAGACACAAAAACTACAAATGTACTTATTATATTCTTCATCTTATTATTTTTGTGCCTTCTGTCCAATATCCTTTTAAACAATAGATTCTCTTTAACAAAGATCTCCACTTCATATATCATTGAAATTCTGTAATTTGAATCTGCTAACTTTCCTGGTCTCCTAATGAATTTATTTCTGTGTAACACTGAGAATAGTGATGTATGCTTCTGAAAGAAATATATTATGTACAGTCTTTCAAGTTATATGTTGTTCAAAATAGGAAGTGGGTATTCTTGGAGCTGGTTATTGATTTATTATGATTGCAGGGTGCTTGAAAAGCTCAAAGATAAATGATTGGAACCCATATTAGAACTCTGTTGCTGTGTAACACATTACCAGTGAACTGAAGATTGCATTCACTTATTAGCTCACAATTACATAGGTTGGATATCTGGGCAGGAGTGGTTGGGTTCTTTGCTCAGGGTCTCATTATCCAAAATCAAATGATGACTGGGGCTATGCTTCTCATTTGGGCCTCAAAGTATTCTTCAAAGATAAGGGGCTGTCAGAAAAATTTAGTTACTTGTGTTTATAGGACTGAGGTCCTTTTAAAAGGCTCATGTGATTAGGACCAACCTAGACAGCATATTAAAAAGCAGACACATTACCTTGCTGACAGAGGTCCGTCTAGTCAAAGCTATGGTTTTTCTAGTAGTCGTCTGTGGATGTGAGAGTTGGACTATAAAGAAAGCTAAGTGCTGAAGAATTGATGCTTTTGAACTGTGGTGTTAGAAAAGACTATTAGAGTCCCTTGGACTACAAGGAGATCAAATCAGTCAATCCTCAAGGAAATCAGTCCTGAATATTCATTAGAAGGACTGATGCTAAAGCTGAAACTCCAATATTTGGCCACCTGATGGGAAGAACTGACTCCCTGGAAAAGATGCCGATGCTGGGAAAGATTTTAGGCTGGAGGAAGGGACAACAGAGGATGAGATGGTTGGATGGCATCACCTACTTGATGGACATGAGTTTGAGCAAGCTCTGGGAGTTGGTGATAGACAGGGAAGCCTGGCATGCTGCAGTCCATGGGGTCACAAAGAGTCGGACATGACTGAGTGACTGAACTGAACTGATTAGGATAGGACCACCCAAATAATCTCCTTGTTTTAAGATCAGTTGATCTGGGAGTTTAATTATATCTGCAAAATTCTTTCATAGCAATGTCCAGGTTAATGTTTCAATAATTGGGAGAAGGCATGTGTACACCTCAAGGGGCAGGTTCCAGGGGCAGGGTTTTTCTTAGAATTTTGCCTACCACAGAGCTTGATTCTTAAACTGTCTTCATTATGAACCATGTCAACTTCCAGTAATTTTTTTTAATACATTTTTAAAAATCTGGAATCAGTTTCTGTTCCTTTGGTCACTTCAGTCCATGATTTTGAGTTGGCTGTCGAAATGCTACTTTTCTTTGTGTGGGAAAAAATAATTTGCTTCAAGACATCCTTCTAGTTACCAATATACATAGAATTGACATTCCCAGTCAAAGGGGGAAAATTGAAATAAAATTTGGTAGATCTTAAAGTTTGATTATCACATATTTTCCAGTGTCACAGTCATTCAGATATCAGGTAAAGATGGAAATGCTGGGCAGGGCGGAGGTGAAGCAGTCTGCATGTGTGGTGTGAGGGGCAGTGGTGAGCTGTGGGGATGTGGAGAAGGAATGGTAAAGTAAGGGTCATAGAAAGCTTGGTTTAATTTCCTGATGCTACTGCTTACTTTGTGTTATGAACCGAAGTGGTAGAAGATACCGTTCAGTTACTTAAGACTGACCCGGGTTGAAGAGTAACAGTCATTTCCATCTCACAATTTGGGCATCAGTTTGGGTTTGTTCTTGTCTTTTCCGTCCTCATCACATCCACTGTCCTCACTGAAGCCTCCTCACCTAACGGTTGGATTACCGCAATGGCCTCTTTCTTCACTCCTCTGTTCCCAAACTTTCCTCCTTCAATCCAGCCTACACATGGCTGCTAAATTAATCCTCGTAGAACGTGACTGTCATCACATTAGTCCCTTGGTATGGCAGGCAGCAAGAGCAGGAGGAGATAAACTGGGCGGCAGGAGGCCTAGACTCTGACCCTGGCTCAGCCACTGCCAGCTGGACGTGTCCTTCTACCCTTCTGCTGCCCTTCTGGGCAGGATGACACTAGTGCAGCCGGAAAGCTGACCCTCACTCTAAAGTCTCATACCCCTGTGATACAAAATCTGATCTGCGTATCGCTGCCTCCTTTCCCTGCAGTTCCTTCCTCAGCTGAGTGACCCACACCTCCTTCCTCCTCACAGTGGCAGTGAGAGTTAGTCCTCAGAAATACTACATGTATCCATTTGGATTGGCTCACCTTTGTGAAGCTTTCCCAGAGATCTTCAGCTTTTATCCTACAATTTACACCTTTGGGACTCACAGCTTTATCTCAAAACTTAGCCCCTTCTTATGGATCATCTAAGCAGTGGTGACAGTAATATTAGCTAAAATTTATCAAACACTTATCAGGTGTTAGGCACTACATTAGTGCTTGTTTTCCTTATCTTATTTATTTATTCTCAAGGTACTGTTATTGTTCCTGCTTTATAGATAAAGAAATTGAGGCCTAGAGAGGATGACACACTGTCCAGAGTTTCCTCCTGCTGGTGGATACTGGAGTCCTAGTTCCTAACCACATCTGCCAACTCCAGAAACCATATCCTTAATCACAAGACCATACCATGGATATATTATTTCTGTTTTGTCTTTTTTCTTGTAAATTAAATTATATTGTCAGAAATTCTATTTAGTACTTCTTGTTGACCACCACACAAACCTGTTATGTGACAGGTACACATAATAGAAGTTCTCAGTAAGAAAATAAGTGGTTAATAGAGATTAGGTAGCATTTTATCAGGGATGGGCATTTTTTTATTGGGTTGTTAAAAATAATTTATTAGATCTATATCTCTTGATGAGGAAAGTTGATAATAAAATGTTATTAACAACATATAGAACATGATAAAAAAACAATGTGTATATTTATATATTTTAAAAACTTTAAGACGGTCTTTTTCTATATATACATTTTAAATTAGGACTTAAAGAAGGTCTATAAGTTAACATGTATATACTGGAGCTTCCCAGATAGATAGTGCTAATGGTGAAGAACCCACCAGCCAATGTAGGAGACATAAGAGACATGGGTTCGATCCCTGAGTCAGGAAGATCCCCAGGAGGAGGAAATGGTAATCCACTCCAGTATTCTTGCTGGAGAATCCCATGGATAGAGGAGCCTGGTGGGCTACAGTCCATAGGGTCACAAAGAGCTGGACACGACTAGAGTGACTTAGCATACATGCACTTATAAAATTATATTTAAATTAACATGGAAAAGAAGTGGGAAGGCTATACACTAAATTTTTAATATTGACTGCTTGTGATAAATAAGATTGGATAGAAGGAAGAAGAGGTTTAGCTTTTCTTTATACCTCTTATTGTTTGAATCGACATGGTGGACATGTAAATTTTTTAGAATTTGAGAACAGAGTAGAAAAAATAAAAATTGAAACTTGAATCTTAAATAATTTTTTGTTTCATTTGGGATTTTAAAAATAGTATTCTTTTCTAAAAAGTATTTGTCTTCATTTTATGTTGATCATGCACTTGGCTGATTTTTATCAAGTTAGATATACATTTTTATTATTATTTATCATGAGGAGATAAATTATATTGTTATTATATTATATTGTTATATATTAGAAGAATAGAGAATTCTTTGGCATGTTTCTTCAGCATGGCTTATCTGAACTTCATATTGCATGGCTCATCTGAACTTCATATTAACTATAAGGCTGACATTCAGGATTGTAAACTTTATTTCCAAATTCAGTCAAATATCCTCTTCTTAAAAGTATTGTATACTGAGTCTGTCGTTGATTTATTCATCACATGAAAGAGTTGATATTCATCCATTAACTAATACTAATAAAAGGCTAGTCATATGAAAGTATTTCCGAATTCTTTAAACTATCATTTTCACAAAAAGAATTTCAGAAAGCCAATATTTGAAGACAAAAGCTAAAGTTTTGAGATGCGATATTCTCAAACATTGGCTGTAAAATCCCTGTAATTAGCATGACCCTTGGAGAATGTCATTGGATATTTGATGAAACAGGGCATGAACTCTGTCCTACCACCCAGGGGGGCCTGTAATACTACCCAGAATGACGCCTGGGAATTTTAAACTACCAGATAGTTCTTATCTAAAAAACTCAGGGAGAAAGGCATTTGTCCACTCTAATGACTTCTGTTAGCAGATTTATGCCACTTAGATAAATATATTTCCACCTTCCTATCCCCTAAACTCTACTTAGATTTTAAAGTGAGAGAAAAAAAGGATGATGTGTCTCATCTCAGTTTTCATAACTGAAAAAATATGATATAATAATTTTCTAGGAAACCACCCTAGTTCATATTCTTTGTCATAATATTTTAAAACATGCCTAGAGTTACAAACATGCAAACACAGAAAACCGCTGGCTTTCTTTGTAGAATTAATCACATATTTTAAGAAAACAAATAGAATTAAATTGAAATAATAGACCAAAGAATGAGATACTTTATTAAAAACATTTCGGTCAGAAGTCATTATTCCTTCATTAACGGCGATTCTACGTGGTCATTGTTTTAGTAATTATAAGGCCATTATCCTTCTTCTTACATCAGTCTTGACGTAAAGATCAATGAAAAGAATAAATGTCTCTTTTATAAAGATAAATACTGTTGGAAAAAGGATGATTTAAAAAAAGAAAAGTGTCTGTTATAACCAGGGGTTTGCTCTTTGATTAAAAGTATCTCTAAAACAAATAACCTGCATGTGTATATGTGTGTGTAACTAATGCAATTAATCTTCATGCTAGATTAACTTGATAAAATATTGACCTAATTTGGGATTAAAAGATTACGAGTAACATTTTGCACTGAAGGCTGCAACATGCCTCATGTCAACGCAGTAATGACAGAATTAACCTCCCAAGCCCTCTTCAATTGGGGCGTTTCTGAGCTGCTACTTGTGCAGTGTTTAGATGACCCACAATGACTGGTGCACAAAAGGCCCAATGATGCTATTTTCTCAGCCAGTTGAGCGCTTCTGTGATTCAGAACTGTGGAAAAGGAAAACATATTCAAAAGAACATCTAGAAATGACTAACTTCTGCTTGTCAAATAAATGTTTTAATTTACTAGTAAAACAAGTTGTCTGGAAGTACTTAAAACATTTTATTTTGAGTACAAAAATGCCATTAATAAACATGGTACAACTGAGCGCATACACACACACACACACACACACACACAGTTGCTTACAAGTATTAGACATTTTGCCATTAAATGTAAAGACTTGAAGGTAGAAGAAAATTTCCCTGTTGTTTCTTTTCTGCAATTTTGGTTATAGTTTTCTGAAAATTAATGAAGAATTCCTACTGATGGTATGTATGGATAGAGACAATGGTGTCTGACTCCTTTTTCTCATTGGGCAACTCTATACTTTCAGATGGTAAAGAATTTGCCCTCAGTGCAGGAGACTTGGGTTCGATTCCTAAGATCCCCTGGAGAAGGGAATGACAACCCATTCCAGTATCCTTGCCTGGCAAATTCCATGGACAGAGGAGCCTGGTGGGCTATAGTCTACAGGGTTGCAAAGATTCAGACACAACTGAGCCACAAACATTTTCACTGTATACATATAAAATTCCAGTCAATACTTAACCTTCAATTGCCCTTGGCAGTTAAGGATGAGGTTGCATAATAAATGAAATACATGGATGATTAAAAGGGATTTTTTTAACAAATAAAAAGCAATTATGAGAGAGGGGGAAAAAAGCAGCATTAGTGCAATATTTACTTATTGAGTAGCATAGAATAAAACTGGCTCATGAGTTTAACATTCTTGAATTGATCATATTTTCTTTTAATAGATTTCCTAATTATCTGGATCCCGATTTCCCTTATAAATATAAATACATCAACTAGATTGATGGAAGAGGGATTGAAAAATCTCTGTTCTGTCCACTTGTGAATTAAACTTAATATATGTGAGTATGTGAAAGAAGAATTTTCAGGCTGGGCTGGACTTTATGAAGGCACATGGTCATGCTGTTCACAGGGGGATTTGAAGAGTTACAGATCAAGGTTTATTACATCAAATGCGAACCAATACATTCTCTCTCTGCCATTAGAGCTTCCTTCTAGATTTCAGCAATCAAAACTCTTCATGTGGAGAACACATACAGTATGATTATTCTCACATTCTACAACACCACGCTGTGGATCTTCCTACGGGAGTGAATTCCACAGAATTTTGACTCCTGTTATGACCAAGCTAAGAAAACTGTTGTCAATATTTCTTAGAATAAGTATATTTTAAAAAGAAATAAATATCCTAATACATTTGATGAATTTTCTATGGAAAGCAGTACAGTAATTTGGAATATGAGAAGCAATAAAATACACAAGCCAAATCATGACTCATTCTTTATTACTTTTTCCTAAAAATGGAAAATTCCTATCATCAGTTAAGCCTGTATATTAGAGTATATATGTATAATAACTTATATTGGTAGTTCAATAGATGTGTAGGTATGTACCTAAAAATACCTCAAAAATATTTATTACCAGGGCTTCTGATTCACTATGGGTGGAGGGTCACATACTGCTCTTTCAGCAGTTTCTTGCCTGCTGTTCCTTCTGCATCAATACTCATTTCCTCTCCCTGTTTAGTGGTGTTTTCATTTGTAGCTCCAAACCTTTTTGGAGTCTACATGGTTCTGCCATTTTATCTCATTGAACCAGTCTTCATTATTTTTCATGTATAGAAACTGAGAATAAAAAGAAAAACTAACAGAAGAAATTGCTGCTTTCTTGGATTCCATTAGTCCAATCCATTGAATTTGGTATATACGGTACCTTATACTTAAGATGTTTTAGATAAAAAAACTTTTAGGTACTCTTGTCTTTCAGTAGATCAGAAACAAATTAAAGGGTAAAAGAGATTGTGTTCTTTCTGTCAGTGAGTGTAATTGTCTCCACAAATTGATTAATGCTTATAGTAATAAAAGAATAGCCAAGCAAAAAGTTATTTGCACAAGGCACAAAAATACAAGTGTATTCCAAAGGAAAAAACAAAAATTTTGTTTTTTTCTGACAGAATTCTTTATACTGATATTATTCAATTTAGCAGAGTTTATCTGATAAGTGTTCCATAATTTTGTACTAGTTTCATACAAAAAAAGACCAAGAACTGTGCTGAAAACATATTGACTTTTTCTGTCCACATCTCTTGACCTGTTTATGAATTTGAGATTCTAGACTAGCACCCCCTTTTTAAAACTCTTTTTATTTTTCTTCACTTTCCTGGTGTGTCATTATCGAAATTCTTCTAGTGTTTTGATGACTCAAGCTACTTTCTTTCCTTTCCTGAATCCTTAAAAAAAAAAAAATCCTCTTATTCTGTTTTAGGTCCATTCCATCCCTCTTTGGTAATTCTTTTGATGCAAATATCAAATTTAAAGCAATTGAATCAACAATTAATTCTGGCTATTTCTAAGCAGTGGTATTATGGGAGACTTTCTAATCTCTAAAATATTTGATTATTTGCAAATAGTATGTGTTGCTGTGAAAATTAAAAGTACCAAAAACATTTGAAAGACCTAACTGGTAGTTGATGGCCCATTACCTCCACCATAGTTTGGCCCCAGGTGAATAACAGGGAGGGAACACAGCCCTTGTGTTTCTGTCCATCAACAGAAAATTGGATTAAAGATTTAGTGAACATGGCCCCACCCATCAGAACAAGACCCAATTTTCTCCTCAGTCAGTCTCTTCCATCAGGAAGCTTCCATAAGCCTCTTATCCTCCTCCATCAGAGGGTAGACAGACTGAAAACCACAATCACTGAAAACTAACCAGTCTGAGCACATGGACCACAGCTCTGTCTAATTCAATGAAACTATGAGCCATGCCATGTAGGGCCACCCAAGATGGACGAGTCATGGTGGAGAGTTCTGACAAAACATGGTCCACTGGAGAAGGGAATGGCAAACCACTTCAGTATTCTTGCCTTGAGAACCACATGCACAGTATGAAAAGGCAAAAAGATAGAATACTGAAAGAGGACCTTCCCAGGACAGTAGTTGCCCAATATGCTACTGGAGATCAGAGGAGAAATAACTCCAGAAAGAATGAAGGGATGGAACCAAAGTGAAACAACACCCAGCTGTGGATGTGACTGGTGATAGAAGTGAAGTCCAGTGCTGTAAAGAGCAGTATTGTACAGGAACCTGGAATGTTAGGTCCATGAATCAAGGCAAAATGGAAAGGTCAAACAGGAGATGGCAAGAGTGAACACCGGCATTTTAGGAATCAGTGAACTGAAATGGACTGGAATGGGTGAAATGAACCCAGATGACCATTATGTCTACTACTGTGGGCAAGAATCCCTTAGAAGAAATGGAGTAGCCATCATAGTCAACAAAAGAGTCTGAAATGCAGTACTTGGATACAATTTAAAAAAAACCCAGAATGATCTCTGTTCATTTCCAAGGCAAATCATTCAATATCACAGTAATCCAAGTCTGTGCCCTGACCAGTAATGCTGAAGAAGCTGAAGGTGAATGGTTATATGAAGACTTACAAGACCTTCTAGAACTAACAACCCAAAGAGATGTCCTTTATAGGGGACTGGAATGCAAAAGTAGGAAGTTAAACAGCTGGAATAACAGGCATATTTGGCCTTGGAGTACAGAATGAGCAGGGCAAAGCCTAATAGAGTTTTGCCAAGAGAACACACTGGTCATAGCAAACACCCTCTTCCCACAACACAAGAGAAGACTCTACACAAGACCATCACCATGGTCAATACCAAAATCAGATTGATTATATTCTTTGCAGCCAAAGATGGAGAAGCTCTATACAGTCAGCAAAAACAAGACTGGGAGCTGACTGTGGCTCAGATCATGAACTCCTTATTGCCAAATTCAGACTTAAACTGAAGAAAGTAGGGAAAACCACTAAACCATTCAGGTATGACCCAAATCAAATCCATTATGATTGTACAGTGGAAGTGACAAATAGATTCAAGGGATTAGGCCTAGAGAACTATGGACAGAGGTTCATGACCTTGTACAGGAGGCAAGGATCAAGACCATCCCCAAAGAAAAGAAATGCAAAAAGGCAAAATGGTTTTCTGAGGAGGCCTTACAAATAGCTGTAAATAGAAGAGAAGGGAAAGGCAAAGGAGAAAAGGAAAGGAAAGATATGCCTATTTGAATGCAGAGTTCCAAAGAATAGCAAGGAGAGATAAGAAGGTCTTCCTCAGCGATCAATGCAAAGAAATAGAGGAGAACAATAGAATAGGAAAGACTAGAGATCTCTTCAAAAAGATTAGAGATACCAAGGGAATATTTCACTCAAAGATGGGCACAATAAAGGACAGAAATAGTATGGGCCTAACAGAAGCAGAAGATATTAAGAAGAGGTAGCAAGAATATACAGACTGAAGTGAGTGAAGTTGCTCAGTCATGTCCAACTCTTTGCGACCCTGTTGTAGCCCACCAGGCTCCTCCATCTATTGGATTCTCCAGGCAGGAATACTGGAGTGGGTTACCATTTCCTTCTCCAGGGGATCTTCCCGACCCAGGGATCGAACCCAGGTTTCCCGCATAATGGGCAGACGCTTTAACCTATAAGCCACCAGGGAAGTCAGAATATACAGAAGAACTATACAAAAAAGATCTTCACGACCCAGATAATCACGATGGTGTGATCACTCACCTAGAGCCAGACATCCTAGAATGCGAAGTCAAGTGGGCCTTAGGAAGCATCACTATGACCAAGGCTAGTGGAGGTGATGGAATTCCAGTTGAGCTATTTCAAATCCTGAAAGATGATGCTGTGAAAGTGCTGCACTCAATATGCCAGCAAACATGGAAAACTCAGCAGTGGCCACAGGACTGGAAAAGGTCAGTTTTCATTCCAATCCCAAAGAAAGGCAATGCCAAAGAATGCTCAAACTACCACACAATTACACTCATCTCACATGCTAGTAAAATAATGCTCAAAATTCTCCAAGCCAAGCTTCAGCAATACCTGAACCGTGAACGTCCACATGTTCAAGCTAGTTTTAGAAAAAAGCAGAGGAACCAGAGATCAAATTGCCAACATCTGCTGGATCATCGAAAAAGCAAGAGAGTTCCAAAAAATATCTACTTCTGCTTTATTGATTATACCAAATCCTTTGACTGTGGACCACAACAAACTGGATAATTCTTCAAGAGATGGGCATACCAGACCACCTGACCTGCCTCTTGAGAAATCTGTATGCAGATCAGGATGCAAGAGTTAGAACTGGACATGGAACAACAGACTGGTTCCAAATAGGAAAAGGAGTACGTCAAGGGTGTATGTTGTCACCCTGCTTATTTAACTTCTATGCAGAGTACATCATGAGAAACACTGGACTGGAAGAAGCACAAGCTGGAATCAAGATTGCTGGGAGAAATATCAATAACCTCAGATGTGCAGATGACACCATACTTATGGCAGAAAGTGAAGAAGAACTAAAGAGCCTTTAGATGAAAGTGAAAGTGGAGAGTGAAAAAGTTGTCTTAAAGCTCAACATTCAGAAAAGTAATATCATGGCAATTGGTCCCATCACTTCATGGCAGATAGATGGGGAAACAGTGGAAACAGTGGCTGACTTTATTTTGGGGGGCCCCAAAATCACTGCAGCTGGTGACTGCAGCCATGAAATTAAAAGACGCTTGCTCCTTTCATAGAAGAAAAGCTATGACCAACCTAAACAGCATGTTAAAAAACAGAGACATTACTTTATCAACAAAGGTTTATCTAGTCAAAACTATGGTTTTTCCAGTGGTCATGTATGGATGTGAGAGTTGGACTGTGAAGAAGGCTGAGCGCCGAAGAATTGATGCTTTTGAACTGTGGTGTTAGAGAAGACTCTTGAAAGTCCCTTGGCCTGCAAGGAGATCCAACCAGTCCATCCTAAAGAAAATCAGTCCTGAATATTTGTTGGAAGGACTGATGCTGAAGCTGAAACTCCAATAATTTGGCCACCTGTTGCAAAAAATTGACTCATTGGAAAAGACTCTGATGCTGGGAAAGATTTAAGGCAGGAGGAGAAGGGGACGACAGAGGATGAGATGGTTGGATGGCATCACAGACTTAATGGAGATGAGTTTGAGTAAACTCCAGGAGTTGGCAATGGACAGTGAGGCCTGGTGTGTTGCAGTCCATTGGGTTGCATGGAGTCAGAATGACTGAATGACTGAACTGAACTGAACTGGTAGTTGCGGTCTTAGATCTTTTTCAGCGGAAGATGGATGTCTGTTTCTTTATTTTTCTCCCCCTCTTAGTCAACTTGTTTAGGAAATGGTAACCCACTCCAGTGTTTTTGCCTGGAAAATTCAGGAAGAGAGAAGCCTGGCAGGCTGCAGTTTATGGGGTCCCAAAGGGTCAGACATGCCTGATCCTGATGCACTTCTGAGTCAAAGTTTAAGGCATCTGCTCATTATATTCCAGGGGCCTTCAGAGTGGGGCCCAGGTTGTTCCCACCAACTCACCATCACTATGAGGGTCTCATCATTCCCTGCATCATTTCTGCATTTATAGATTCCCCTGCTCCCTTACGATGTCTCCCCTGGGGTTTTGTTGCTTTATACACTTATAAGTTATCTCAGTGTTATTTATTTATTTTTAAAATTTGATCTGTAAGTTCTCACACGTCTTCAGACTAGTGAGGGTGCAGTGGTGGTGCTGTGTTCACTGTGTCTGACTCCGTGCAGCCCTCTGACTGTGTGTAGCCCGCCAGGCTCCTCTGTCCATGGCATTCTCCAGGCAGGAGTACCAGAATGGGATGACATGCCCTCTTCCAGCAGTCTTCCTGACCCAGCGATCTAACCTGCGTCTCTTACGTCTCCTAAATTGGCAGGCGAGTTCTTTACCACTGCGCCTCCTGTGAAGCCTGTCGTGAGAGTAGTGATGGTCAAATATAAACCAGATTATTTCTCTCCTCTCAAACACTTCCAATATTTTTTGTTTGCCAGTTCACCTGAATACAAAAGATTTTTTGCAATCTTTAATCTAATTTTAGAATTGAAAGCAGGGTTCACAACAGAATTATTCCCAGTAGTTGAAGGGAAGTGAAATCAAGCCAAATGACTATCAGCACATAAACTGAATATAGTATGTGTGTGTGTGTCAGTTCAATTCAGTTCAGTCACTCAGTCGTGTCTGACTCTTTGTGACCCCATGAATCACAGCACATCAGGCCTCCCTGTCCTGCTTTCGGAGTCCACCCAAACCATGTCCATCAAGTCGATGATGCCATCCAACCATCTCATCCTCTGCTGTCCCCTTCTCCTCCTGCCCTCAATATTTCCCAGCATCAGGGTCCTTTCCAATGAGTCAGCTCTACACATCAGGTTGCCAGAGTATTGGAGTTTCAGCCCCAACATCAGTCCTTCCAGGGAACACCCAGGACTGATCTCCTTTAGGATGGACTGGTTGGATTTTCTTGCAGTCCAAGGGACTCTCAAGAGTCTTCTCCAACACCACAGTTCAAAAGCATCAATTCTTCGGTGCTCAGCTTTCTTCACAGTCCAACTCTCACATCCATACATGACTACTGGAAAAACCATAGCCTTGACTAGACGGACCTTTGTTGGCAAAGTAATGTCTCTGCTCTTGAATATGCTATCTAGGTTGGTCATAACTTTCCTTCCAAGGAGTAAGCGTCTTTCAATTTCATGGCTGCAATCATCATCTGCAGTGATTTTGGAGCCCAAAAAATGAAGTCTGACACTGTTTCCAGTGTTTCCCCATCTATCTGCCATGAAGTGATGGGACCGGATGCCATGATATCAGTTTTCTGAATGTTGAGCTTTAAGCCAACTTTTTCACTCTCCTCTTTCACTTTCATCAAGAGGCTCTTTAGTTCTTCACTTTCTGCCATAAGGGTGGTGTCATCTGCATATCTGAGGTTATTGATATTTCTCCCGCCAATCTTGATTCCAGCTTGTGCTTCTTCCAGCCCAGTGTTTCTCATGATGTACTCTGCATATAAGTTAAATAAGCAGGGTGACAATATACAGCCTTGATGTACTCCTTTTCCTATTTGGAACTAGTCTGTTGTTCCATGTCCAGTTCTAACTGTTGCTTCCTGACCTGCGTACAGATTTCTCAAGAGCAGATCAGGTGGTCTGGTATTCCCATCTCTTCAGAATTTTCCACAGTTTATTATGACCCATACAGTCAAAGGCTTTGGCATAGTCAATAAAGCAGAAATAGATGTTTTTCTGGAACTCTCTTGCTTTTTTGATGATCCATCGGACGTTGGCAATTTGATCTCTGGTTCCTCTGCCTTTTCTAAAACCAGCTTGAACATGTGGAAGTTCACGGTTCACATATTGCTGAAGCCTGGCTTGGAGAATTTTGAGCATTACTTTACTAGCATGTGAGATGAGTGCAATTGTGCGGTAGTTTGAGCATTCTTTGGCATTTCCTTTCTTTGAGATTGGAATGAAAACTGACCTTTTCCAGTCCTGTGGCCAGTGCTGAGTTTTCCATATTTTCTGGCATATTGAGTGCAGCACTTTCACAGTGTCATCTTCAGGATTTGAAACAGCTCAACTGGAATTCCATCACCTCCACTATATATATATAATCATTCACAATCGAATATCATTCAGCCTAAAAAAGAATAAAAGTTTGGTATATGCTACAGTATTAATGAACTTTGAAAACATTATGTTAAGTGAAATGTCAGTTGTAACAAATATTGAGAATTCCATTTATAGGCGATACCTAGAATAGTCAAATTTGTAAGAGAGAGAAATACTGTTTACTAGGGTCTAGGGGGAGGAGAGAAATGGGGAGTCATTATTAGTGAGTACAGAGTTTCAGTTTGGGAATAAAATAGTTCTGGGAATAGATAGTGGCAATGATTACACAAGGATGTGAATGTATTTAATACTGAATTCTAAATGTAAATTACTAAAGGGACAAATTTTATGTTACACGTATGTTAGACCAATAAAAAATGCCTTGAAAAAGTATTAAAAATGTAACAAAAATCACTCAAGCATCTACTTATCATGTGTCTGCATATGACTCTCAAATTATGTCTCCAGGTCTGAATAATATTTTGATAATGCTTTTCTTCTGCTCTATCTTCTGGAAATGTAAATTCTAAAACCTGACTGTAAGAATAAGAAGAAACAAAAGAAAATAGGGTTATGAGTTAAAAAAAAAAAACCAAACATCAAGGGCAACACTACATATTTGAAATCCAAAATGTTTGTGTAGCATCTCTGTGGAGCCCTGGGCTAGGTGTTTTCATTCATTCATCCATTCGGTTCAGTATTCCAGTCCTCCTTCAGGTTGCAGGGTCCAGCACTAAATGAGACAGACAAGATCTCTAACCTAAAAGGCCATTTCACATACTAACAAGTGCTGTGAAGGAAGATAAA
Source organism: Capricornis sumatraensis (assembly GCF_032405125.1). NCBI lineage: Eukaryota > Metazoa > Chordata > Mammalia > Artiodactyla > Bovidae > Capricornis > Capricornis sumatraensis. The sequence continues at coordinate 16,561,375 of NC_091075.1, forward strand.
AGCCGGAGAAGGTGATGTAGTGTGTTGTGTGTGTGTTTGTGTGTGCGTGCGTGTGTACTTGTGTTAGATGAGATAGTGATACAGAAAGGGAGGTTAAAAAGAACAGAAGAATCAGGGTCATTTGTGTAACATCTCTGTACTCCAACACTGCTGCTGTGGTTTCTGATGATGGTGGTAATAATCCTTAAAATTCAGCGAGGACTACATTAAGGAGAATCATATACATACACAGTTTATTCTTTCACTTGAGCCTCTAAAAACATGGCTTTGATTATATATATCTTTGCAAGAATGATAAAAACTCATATATCAATTCATGTATATGAACTGCATTATTTCAACTCATTACACCTGTTACTGTGTTGCTCTGCCAAGTCTCTTTCAGTAATAGCGGCAAAAGGAAAAATATTTCCTCACCTCACCAGGTGTGCATTTTCCTAAGTAGGTCTCTTCTTATGATTCATCCCATGAGATATTTATTGCTATGGCCTTTTGTTGCCCATTAGAGCCTGAGTTTATGGAGTTTATTGTGATTAGAGTATGTTCTTTAAAAACAAAACTGTCTTTACCTCCTGATACTTTCTTCAGTGTCTAAAACACAGTGTTCTGTCAGTAAATATTTCTCAAATTGAACTGAATCCATAATTTGAAAGTTTAGTTTGACGTAGACTTTTAGGGAAAGAATTTAAGGATAGAATTTCATAGTTGTATTTTTAAGAGATCTTAATATTTTTTCTTCCTTTGGAATTATTATAATTACAAAATGTAGTACTTTGGAGTGTGTAGGTGTACAGAGGTCTAAAAGCTAAAAGACATGTCCCATGGAAAGCTTGTTGACTTTCTGCCCATTTGTTACTGAGAATGAACGAAGCTGTCCCCTAACTTGCAAGTATCTGAGGTGCCCATTCTCTCTCTGAAGGTTTTCAGATTCATCTTATTCTGCCTTGGTGGAATCTTGAACCTTTTTCAGAGGTCAATAGAGGGGTGGATTTGATGTCAAGATTCTCACATTTTTATTTTTTGTGTTTTGGGAGAAATTCCAAGGAGGCTCTGGAAACTCTTCTGGTCAAAGAATAAATCACTTTACAAGCCCTTGTCTTGATGATGACTTCTTCCTGTAGTTATGTCCTCTTAAAAGTTTATTCAGGGACTGAATTGTTTTATTTATTGAACTGGACAGGAAACAATTTGAGATCACTCATATTATTCCATATAATGGCATTAAAATTTATCTCTATGGCAAAAAATTTCTAAGGTATTCCTTAATGCATTCCTCAAACTTCATATTTATAACTAGTTTGAAAGTCAAAATTTTCTCTCATACCACCAATCAGAACAAAAAACGTGTCTGTTCCTTGAATGCCAGAATTACCCAGGGTTTTGCCTTTAGCCTTCCTGTACTACAGGCCATCTCACACACTACCCAGATTTTTTAAAATTCCTACTAATTGTGCCAGTCATGACCATTTTCTTACTTTATATAGCTCTTCTCAGTCCTTAGGTTTCTCCTCTTCTCTCATCCTTTCTCTTGGGTTGGACTTTGTGACTGGTTTCCCAAATTAGTCTCTTACCAGCACCCTTGATTCTTGTGTATGCTAAATTCCATGGACAGAGGAGCCTGGTAGGCTTGTCCATGGGATTGCAAAGAGCTGGACATGATTGAGCAACTGAGCAGAGCACGCACACGTTCATCAACTACCTACAAAATCCTTATCCTGGATTGTTGCTGTGATCCACTTTCTCTGCCCTCATATCCAGGCAGCTGAACCTACCAACAAATAATCACATAAACGTGGACATTGACTATTACAAAAATATGGTCCCCAGTTTAATCAGTCATTGTAACATGGTCCCCCATTTCAGTATATTTTCCCAGTGTTTTCAAAGACTAATTTAAACATATGTCACATTTCTCATGTAACTTGTTCAGCCTTTTCCTCTTGCCAGATAATGACCTCTTGATTTATTGAGAAAATTGTGCCCATCACAGCTATGTTGCAGACTCTCATTATAATTTGTCCTTCTACCTATAAGCTATCTACATCCAGACCAATCTTAAATGTTTTTTTCCTAAAGCCTGAAGATCTGTCCAATCATGCTATCCTTTGGCTCCATAACCTCTCCATTTTGCTGCACTTTATTCCACTTTTCAAGGCCCCAATCCTGAAAATTTCAAACTCACTTTTCTAAAGATTTCTTTCCATGAGCCTCTAGGGGTGTTCAAATCTCTCCCATTCTAATAAAATGTCCCTTAACCCTAGGATCCCACTAGTTGTTATTCATTTTTTTCCTTCTCCTTTCTTACCTGAATTTTACCAAAGAGCAGTCTTCACTTTCTGTCTTTAATCTTCACTTCTCTGAAATATGATTTCATCCCTAACCACAATATTGAAACTTCTTTTTTAAGATAATGCATATATTTTAGTTTTCCAAACCCAACAAACATTTTTCATCTTTTTTGACTGAAGTATAGTTGATTCACAATGTTGTATTAATTTCTTCTGTACAGGAAAATGACTCTCATACACTTGCACTTTTTCATACTCTAGTCTATTTATATTCTATTCATTTTTCATCCTTATATTACTGGAGTGGACATTGGGCATAAAAATACATATTATATGATTGTTGGATCACTTTGACTTTTATTTGGATTTTATACCGAAAACAATTTAAATATCTCTGCAATTTGATGTTCTTAGTTAGGTTTGAAAAGATATAAAATCACAAGATTTTTAAAGATACAAAACAATAGATCATCTACAACAAAAACTACAAAACTAGTCACTCCAGGGAAACTATTCTAACATGGGTTCTATAGAATTTCAGGACAAGTTATTGTCACTTTTAAGAGTAATGAAGTAACGTTATGCCTTTAATCCATTAGGAAGTAGTGATCTAGTTTAAAGAGCTAAGAGAGTCTTTAAATGCATCATGGTTTTGGTTGTTCTTTGCACCTCTTCATCTTTTTTCATTGACTACTTGTAATTTATCTAAGTCTATAACATTTATGGTTTCATAGTCATGGACAATTCTCCTACCTAAAACATTTCGTAATTGTCTTACCTTTGAGAAAATGAGAAAGGCTAGAGGCCTAGGTGAAATTCTGCACCATATATAGTTTCATAGAAATGATTTAATAATTGCCATCCACACAACATCTGTAAAATCTTTTTCCTCAACCAATCTTTGAACATGTTTAAAATTATAAATATTTAGAATTTTTATATAAATTCAACTATAGCCCGTTCTTTTGTTTTCACACTGACTCACCTTATACATAATGTGGACGGCAGTTAAATAGTTCTTTTATTCTATCACATCCTTTGAGGATGATTTTTTTTTCATAAGCTTCTTTTATATTTGAAAATATTTTCTAGGTAGTTAGACTTCTCATTATTTTTATTATTATTTCACTATTAAAAATGAAGAGAAATATCTTATCTTCTATTATTGCTTATATTTCTTCAAAAAAAGGAAAAACCAAAGTTTCTTCCTATTAACAACTAAATTCATGACATGCTTGTCCTGAGATTTAAAAAAAAAATCCAATACTGTGGAAACTTGCCATTTAAGGTAGTGGCACAGAGCCCTATTACCCCTTAGTTAAAAGACGTGAAGAAAAACTGATGTCCTAGGCTGTGGAGAAACAGGGTGGAGCCTCAGCCAGCTGACCCTCAGTCAGCTTTCTTTGTTACACTAGTGCTCAGAAAGTAGTATCATTTCCTTTGTATACTAAAATATGAAAATAATCAAGAAGTACTACTTTTCATTAAGGCAGAACTTATCTTGAAGACAGTTGTGGGAAAAAACAAAATCCCAGTATTTCTTTATGCATCAGTTTACATTACTGCCCAACAAATTACTTTTAATTTGAAACCAAGATTTCAAAATAGTTTTAGTGGTTGTTGACTGTAATAAAAAGCTATTACATGGGCAAATAGTTAGATGTTCACTGTTAAAAGAAAATAATTATATCAACAGTTGCCTTTTTTGAATAATACGTTGTATAATGATGGTCTATGGTTGAACAGCCTTATGAGTAAACACAGGTTTGAGAGTATGTTTATACATATAGGCTGATTTAATTGCTTCTAATTTAAAAAAATCACATAGCTTTAGGTATACAGAAGGCTATTTTATTTGTTATAATGCAAAATAACCACTTGAGTATATGTTTTTTAGTTGCTATTATTCTTTTATGCTTCATGTATTAACATTATCTAATAGAGCAATATTATGCAAATAAAATTTCTAACAGGCATTTTTTTGCTTTGTGTGGATCAGAGTAAATTCAGTATTTTTTGTATTAAATGTTTTTACTGCTTTATTTATCTATTCATCGACTATATATTGACTGCTTACTATGGACCAGATACAGTGAGATGTCAGAATAGCGGAAATTCAAGATGGAATTTTTCTTAAGCTCAAAATCTTGGTTCCTTCTCTTTGTAATGATATACATGAATATATTCAGTTTATTATGAGGAATTGGGGCTGAATTTATCCTGCTCTTGTGAAGAAGAAAGAAAAGTCTTCTATGTCAAAAAAGAGAGAATTTGTTACTGAAATCATAAAGGAAAGCAGCCTGCCCTGTTGCTGTTAGAGTCTATGAATAATATATCCTTGTACCCATAAAAAGTCATTTAAGAAATTATTTTTAAATAATATTCATAATTTAGCCATAAGCCAAAACATCTGGACATCCTAATTTTTGCTATTTTAGAAACACTTAAATGTATTTATCAGTTTCAAGCAGAAAGTTTTATCTTATGATAAAATAACTTCCACTTTAAGAAACTTATTTAAAAAAAACAAATTATTTTAGAACATTAGTTTTATTAGTAAACGGAACCAGAATTATTTCACAATGATCTTTTAAGAATTTTGGTAACTCCTATCTTGGAAAAATGTAACCCCCTCCTACAGAGATCTGAATTTGTTTTTATTAAATGTACTTGAATATTCGCATCTATTAACTGAGTTCTTGAAACTGATGCTCAAGTCCTTTATGAAGAAAAAGAAATCTCAAAGCATATTTTATCATAATAATGAATAGTATTAATACTATCATGATTACTGTCATGATTATTTACTTATTTTTGCCTTTTATTTCATTAAGTAGTGCCATTGTCTTAGAAATTTATTACAGCAGGATGAAAGCAAGGACATGTCATTTGGCTGTCTCAATGTCAGTTTCCTTTCATCCTGGGGGCGGGGTAGGCGGAAGGTATGGGGGAACCAGCGCTGTGTAGGGAGAATAAAGCTCTTTCTTGGAGGTGGGGGTATTATACTATGAATCCAATTTCATATCTATCTTGTCATCTGTCACTAGGCAGAAGAGATATAGGACAGTGGCAAACTCATGTTAAAAAGGCTGTCTTGGGACACCAAAGAGAAAAGTTAATGGACATGGATTTACAAATTATTAATGATTTTTCTTGTCATTTCTTGAAAAATGAAAGCTATGCACACTGCCTCTCTCCCCAAACAGATTGCATTTTATTTCTCTGCAGTTTGTCCATCAGCCTTCACTCTGACAACATAATCCAGAACTAATCCAGAGCATTCGGTTTTCCTTGTTGGCTCTCAGGCAGCCTGCTTAGACAAATCCTGCTACCTGTCAGCCCTCCTGTGGGTGCCAAATCGGCTGCCAGTTTAACCCCTCGGGAAGCAGGAAGACCTGCTGATTTAACCCCAACTTCCCTTTCTGTAATCCACAGTAAATAGGGAGGATGTGAGCAGGCTAACTGTTTTAATCAGGCCTGGATCCTTTGAAATCTGTTTCATATACAGCTTTAAGAACTCAGGTTATGAACATCCTGATGTAAAATCAGATGGCAGTTCTTCCAAAATGTGCGTCCTAAAGAAGCAGATGGATCAGATACACTGAAAGGTCTTAATCTTCTAAAGTAGTCTATAGAAACATACACATCACTTCCCTGAGCCAAACTGTGGCTTATAAATACTTCCTAATTGTCAGGATGAGGTCAAAACTGATTTAGGGAAAAAAAGGGGAAAAATAACCATTTGGGGATTATCAAGATTCACGCTTTGCTAATTTCTAAATGTGCTTGTCATAATTTACCTTCTCTTTATCCCCTGCCTCCCCAATGCATGTCTATGCACACACGTTAATTCTTGTTGCATGACAGCGAATTTGAATATTATTTACAGATTGGTCTCAAATGATTCCAACATGAGCAAATAAGTAGACAAAGTTTTCAAATGAGTAAATATAAATTAATGTTGCATGGCATTTAAATGACTCACATTAATTTGATCAGGAATGAAAACGGAGCACATTGAAGTAAAAAGCCTTTTAAAAATACTCACTTTTTTATTCATAAAGAATACCAACACGCCACTTTGTCCTTGTTGGAATTCAAGGCACATCAGTCTATCTGTTCCTGCAGCATCAATAATCCACAGCAGGAGAAAACTTCCATGAACACGGCATTCCAGGGCACACTTAAAAGTTCCTCTAAGTTTAGCCTTCTGAGAAATGTGATAAAGCTTCAGTCAGCTCTTCCTGTATTAGGAAGGTAAGACATCCAGGTTGATAGGGAGAAGGGAACCATAGCCCACTCCCTAAGGAGGGAAGCAGACCTTTACCACAAACAAGTGGTGGGAATCACTGTGATTCTAATGGGGACCTTTACTCTTCCTCCATTTAATTGCAGGCTTTTCTTTAAAAGCAGGAAAGACAAGGTTTGCCCCCTCCCTACTTATTTCCTCCCACAGAGCAGATGACAGATGAGAAAAGTTCATTGTGCAAAACAAACACCCAAGATATGGCTCAGTGTGAGTGCACTTGTACACATACAAACATACATGCCACTCACTTGGTGGTTTCTGACCTATTTTGGAAATTAAAAATTTTATTCCTCGTCAATCAATATGATGGTAGATGTCTTTTTGTATGGTCATATCTTAAAATTTATGCAGTAGAAATGAAAACAAGCTTTTTGTTTTTTGAATGCTCAGGTTTTTAAAGTAAAAAATGTACTTTTGTCTATTTAACAGGTATTTGTATTTATTTGAAAATGAAGGTTTGACTTATATCCAAACTTTTTTTGGTTTGTTTTTGCTAGCATCCTTTTCACCTCTCTTTTTCCATGATCCATGTTCTTTTTTTCCTTTTACTCCTTTAAATTCCTATTTGTTTTATTGGTGGCAAAGTTTACTAGGGTGTCAGATAGTAATTTATCATGAAGCAGCTGACTTCCATAGTTAACAAGAGAACTGGGATTAATTGTCAAACAACACCATGTAAGATGAAGCTTGTTTTAAAGGAGAGCTGTTCCTTTATGTCCTATTTCTTAAGTAGGCAATTATTAAGCTGAAATTTGGAAATAAAATTTGAAATCACAAAGGCAAGTGAAATTGAAAAATTGGGCCATTGGAGTAGAAGTCTTCAAACTATTATTTAAGACTCTATTGATCACTATTAAAATGTGTTTGAAAGACATCTTTATTACAGCATTGACTCTACGTTCTGTGATAAGATATACTGGTGCTCTAATCTTAGGGTTGTTGACCCCATGGACTGTAGCTCACCAGGCTTCTCCATCTAAGATATGCCGGGAATTTTCCAGGCAAGAATATGGAAGTGGGTAGCCATTCCTTTTTTCAGGGGGTCTTTCCAACCCAGGGATCGAACCTGGATCTCCTACATTACAGGCACTTTTTACCACCTGAGCCAGCAGGGAAGCCTGATAACCCTAGGATTGTTGAAGGATGGTAATTAAGTCCTTCACTTAGATCCAGAAGCTGAGATCCAGTAGTTGTGTTGAGGGAGGTGGCTGGGCAGGGTGAGCTTAGAAGAAAGCCAGTTGATTTGGGATGCAGCAATGAGGGGAGAAAAAGTGAATCAAGAGAGAGGATGGTGTGAGCCTTCTGGAAGAAAAGGAGTACATGGGTAGAGGAGAGATGGGAAACTGAGTAAAAAGAGGAAAGAGGCTGGAAAAAAAGTGTGACAACACGTTTACATCTTTATAGACTATATATGGACTAAAATAATCACTTCACTTTCAGAAGCTAGTTTGAGTAATTTTCTGACCCGGGATCAGTGTCTTCTGCATTGCAGGCAGCTTGTTTACCATCTGAGCCACCAGGGAAGTCCGGACTACATATGGGCTGAAATTATCACTTCAGTTTTAGAAACTAGTTTTAGTAATTCAATCTTTGTGCCACATTTAAATCATTAGAAATTTTTCTAAAAAAGACACATACCTTAGCACATACATGCCAAATATAAGAAAAATCAATGGATAGTTATGCCAAGTCACAAAGGTTTAAGAGTATAAACTGTAGAGCTGGGCTGGCTAGGTTTGATAGTCAGCTCTGCCACCCACTAGCTAGGTATGCAGGGAGGTACTTATTGTCTATGCTTCATTCTTCTCTAAAAATGGGAACTACCTATTCCATAATGTTGCTGTTCAGATTATGTGAAATAATATATATGTAATTCTTAAATGGAGCTTGGCCTAGAGAATGAGCTTGGGGGCGGTATAACTGTGACTCCGGAGTCCAAATGCACTTAAAACACATTTAAATTTCCAGATTAGAAGTTTATAGTCAGGAATCATAGCTTGATACTTTGCTAATGAAAATATTGAGTTGTTTAAGGTTCGTATTGGATGGAATATTTAAAATGTCTGTATCAGAATTTTATCCAGAGCTTTAGAGCTTTAGAAAATAGTGCTGATCCTTTGGGATACTGAGTAAATTGATTTTAAAACACTCATATACTACTTTGACCTGAGATTTTTCAGGGCTTAAGTTGACCTACTTCTTGTTTGTATTTGACTTATTTACTCAGTGAAGAACACATTGTTTTCAGAACGGTTGTAAGTAAAGTGCCAGGATACGTCGTTAAAGCTATATATTAAATAGAAAAACAAAGAAAATCTATAACCACACTGAGAAACACAGCTTCATGGGTTTCTATTTGGTTTTTATGATATAAAGCAACTTCAGCTTGAGCAGTCATGCTGTTTAAAATACATTGACTGCTATACAATTGATGAATATGTTGTAAACAAATGCTGAAAATGTTAGGTCATTTTTGATCATCTTTCCTTTCTAAAATACCAGCTGTAAGACGCTATCTGGTTATCGATCACATTTCTTATCAGCTCTGCACATTATGGTATGTTTGTAGTTGGTACATAATCTAAACAGTACTGGCCTAATTCATTGACCTTTGAAATCTGGGTCTAAATAGCAGTAAAACAAGAAGACTGATCACACTTAAAGAAGTTTTTAACTTGGTCTGTCTGGTGAAATTTGAAATGATCACAGCTCAGAAAGTAAATTAGATAGTACAATTTGTTTGAGAAAAAAACAGTGTTCAAATTGATATATGCAAATAGAATTTGAGCTTTAAATTTTTAAGTCAATTACTTTTTCACAGAAGAGCTAGACTCATTTATTAGAACTGATCTGAGACCAATTTTGGTCAGAATTTTGCCTCTTCTTTCAGTCAAGGGATAATAGGATAGCCCTAGAATGGCTGATTTTAATTTGTGATGAAATATCTGAAAACTTAAAGATTTTTGTGGTCTCAGCTTTTAGAACTAAAATTTGTTTGGTATTTGAAACACATCTGATTCAGTGACACACATAAATCTTTTTACTAAATGAATTCAAAGTTCATATTTAAAAGGTAAAAATAATCACAAATTAAAAACAGAAGAGAAGAAAGACTAAATTACGTAGAGCCAATGAACTAATGGCAATCTTTCGTGAACAAATTTCTGCGTTCTTCACCAGCTCCCAGCAGTTTGACTTTTTTAATGTGATCACACACTATTCATATGTAACAGGCTTCTAAAATTTGTCCTGACATTATTACTTTTATTATCTAAAAGTATTCTTTTGTATAGATTTACAATAAATAAATCAGTCTTCTTTTTAGGATAAGATTGTTTTCAAGTTTTCACTGTCTTGACCATTCATTCAGGTGCACGAAATCTTTGCATCATTCTACTCTTGTTTTCTTATCATACACTCTTGGGAGTGAAATGGATAGGTTAGATGGTGTCCATGTCTAAATTTCAATATTTATACTATACAACCTTTAAAAAGGCATATTGGTTTATACTTTAATGTCCTTTGTACATTATTGTTAGCTTCCATATTCCATTACACTAGTTATTTTTCTTCTTTTTTATTTTCTAATCTGACCAAAAAAAAAGCTATTTTATTTGTACTTGTTTGACTATGAGAGTGAACACCTTTTCAGATTGGTTGGTCATTTTATTACTTTCCTGACTGTGTATTTGTTGTTGCTCACTTTTCCAGTGAATTGTGAAACTTTTTCTGAAGTAAAATCCTCTACTACAACTATATCTCTAAAAATTTCTGAAAGACTAAAAAATTTCTGACGATATTTTCCTTATACATTTTGAGACGATTAATTACTGAATTTTATGACTGTTATGCATTTATTTAGGAAGGACTGTGCTGCTTTTATATAAAAATAACCTTCTTAATGCAGTGTGGGAGACCTGGGTTCGATCCCTAGGTTGGGAAGATCCCCTGGAAAAGGGAAAGTCTACCCACTCCAGTAAACTGGCCTGTAGAATTCCATGGACTCTATAGTCCATGGCGTCGCAAGAGTCGCACATGACTGAGCTTTTCACTTTCACAACCTTCTTAAGCAATAATGGTATTTTTCCTTTAATTATTCTTTTGTTAATACTGCTTGCTGCTGCTGCTGCTAAGTCGCTTCAGTCGTGTCCGACTCCGTGCGACCCCATAGACGGCAGCCCACCAGGCTCCCTCATCCCTGGGATTCTCCAGGCAAGAATGCTGGAGTGGGTTGCCATTTCCTTCTCCAATGCAGGAAAGTGAAAAGTGAAAGTGAAGTCGCTCAGTCGTGTCCGACTCTTCGCGCCCCCATGGACTGCAGCCTACCAGGCTCCTCCGTCCATGGGATTTTCCAGGCAAGAGTACTGGAGTGGGTTGCCATTTTGCTAGAGCTTTAAAAATCTTTCCACTCTAACTCTCCCACACCATTTATTTAGGGATACATCTTTTATTTGCTTAGTATTTCTGCATGTATCTAAGTAAGGCAACATTTTACTGGTTTATAAATGGCTCTTAGTCAGACTGTTGGTGTGAAGATTAGAATAATGTCAAAAATGCATTTGAAACTATTATGTTTTTGTGTATGTTTGATAATATTACATAACACTGACATTATCTGTTCCTTAAGAGATCAAAGTAGCTTCTCAGGAAGGTTATTTTGGTCTGAAGCTATCTGAGGACATAATCTCTGACATACTTTCAATTTCTTTAATTTTTTTTCTCTCTTTAAGTTATCTAATTTATGAACCAACTTTTAAAGTATATACATATATATTTTAAAATTGTATAAAATTTCAAATTGATTAGTACTGGAATATATAGAATACTGTCTGAAAATCTTTAAAATCTCCTCTCTTTGTTCTTATACATCTTGTCTCATTCTGATTTTTGGTTATTTGTTGTATGCTCTTTTTCATTTACCAGAATTCTGTCCATTTCGTTTGTGAATGTATTAGTCTTAATGATTCTAATGCTAATACTATTTTGATTTATAATTCACTATTCTGTTATTTTAAATATTTTATTACTCCTGACTGGGATCTCACATATTGTATTATGACTAGTGAAGTTAGCATGCGCTAGCTGTGTGATTTTGCAAAAGGGGCAAACTTTTAAACTCTCTAAGCCTGTTTCCCATGTGCAAAATTTGGACTAATATCTATGTCATTAAGTCAGAATTAAAAGTGGAAACTATTATAACATGTTTAAACAGGGTGGTTGTTTTAAAAAGAAGCTTCTATTGATATTATTAATATTACACAAAATAATTATAATGCTTTCAGTTAAATGCTTAGTTCATGAATTTGTATTTCATAATGATTACCCTTAAGGCTGAGCATTTGTTTTTGTTAAGTTTTGGTTCTTCTTCTAAGTGTTGAAATATAGTGTTTTTTAAAATTTTATTATTTGCTGAATTTCTTACTGTGGCTTTAACATGTATTATTTAACTCAATAATGATTTAGATGAGCTTTAAAAGATTCTAGTAGAGCTCTTTTTTTTTGCTTAAAATTTGTTATTCATTTTCCATTTTTCTCATATTGAGATAATGGGGTTTATACACTCTCTGAAGCTGGGGATGTACTGAGATTTTCTTATGGCTCACTCTGTATATTCGTGTGCGTGCATGCTAAGTCGCTTCAGCTGTGTCTCACTCTTTGTGAGCCTGTGGACTGTAGGGTCCACCAGGCTCCCCTGTCCATGGGATACTCCAGGAATACTACTCAGCCATAAAAAAGAATGGAATATTACCATTTGCAGCATATAACACATTTCTTAAGTTAGTCATGTATTGATGGGCATTTGGGTTGTTTCCATGTCTTAGCTGTTGGAAATAATGTGCTATGAATATTGGGGTGATGTATATTTTCAAATTACAATTTTAATCTTTTCTGAATATATGCCCAGGAGAGGGATTGTTGGATTATATGATAGTTCTAGTTTTAGTATTTTAAGGAACTTCCATACTATTTTCTATAGTGGCTGCACCAATTTACATTTCTACCAACAATGCAGGAGAATTTCCTTTTCTCCACACTTTTTCCAGTTATTGCTACAGACATTTGGATGATGACCATTTTGACTGGTATGAAGTGATACCTCATTGTAGTTTTGAACTGCATTTCTTAGTAGTTAGCAATGTTGAGCATTTTTTCATATGCTTGTTGACCATCTGTGTCTTCTTTGAAGGAAACACCTATTTAGGTCTTGTGACTCCATTTTTTTTTTTTTTTTGATTAAGTTGTTTGCTTTGATAGAGTTGTATGAGCTGTGTGATGTTTTAGATATTAACCCTTTGTCACTCAAATTATTTGCAAATATTTTCTCCCACTTTGTAGGTTGTCTTTTCACTTTTTTGATAGTTTCCTTTGCTGTAGATAAGTTGTGATTTTAAAAGGTAGATACTATAGTCAGAGAAACTTGTTGCACTTTAGACAACTTGTATGGATTTCCTGGCCATCTTTAGAACAGAGTATTTGATTCATTTGTTTTCAGTGTTATGTCTCAATGACAAATTCTGGACAGTTGAAAAGTTCTACTTAATATCCTGTTGATTTAGATTTCTTTCTCTTTTTTTTTTGATGTTCTATGAGACTTTGAGAGAGGCTGGTTCAGAGTAAATGAGAGACAAAAGAAAACCGAAACAAACAAAAAATAAACTTGAAACTAGAGGTGGATTTGTTTCCTTTTAAAACTGAAAACCACAACAAAACTGTCCGCTAAGAGACTGAGATATTGTGGACCCAAGGAGAAAAAGTGGGAAACAGATTTATGCAGTTATAAAAATTAGTCTCCTCATTTTAATAAAATAGAGCTTTCTCCAGATTAATTCTATTCATATTCTTTTATGAGCCATGCAAAGACCATTTATCTATTCATTTATTAATTATTAATTAATCAAATCATTCATTCATTTATCTAAAAGCACTGATCTACAAGAAGCAACATACGATGGGTTATGAATATAGTGCTGTGGAGATATTTAAAGATAAATATTTCAGTGATTTCACACTTAAAACATTTGTCATGTAGTAGAGAGACAACAGATTGTCACAATGAAGTAAATACAGATGTGGAAAAATTTTTATTTTCTCAGCAGCTGGTATAAAACTTTGTTTTATGAAGAGACTCCTGCCTCTCATGCCTCCTAATGCTGATTTGAGGATAATCTGATAAGGACCTTCCAAAGTCCGATTATCTTCTGGTACCCACGCTTCCTAAGGATGAGAAAGCCCTCTGCCTTGTAGACGGACAGTTGGACATTGCAGTGACTACTCTGGTTGACTGAGCACTCAGCAGGGGGGGCATACGAAGATAAGAATGCCTGAGACAGGGACCAGCTGAGACAAGGACTTAAGGACAGGAAATAGCTCAGTTCAGTTCAGTTCAGTCACTCGGTCATGTTCAACTCTTTGCAACCCCATGAATCGCAGCACGCCAGGCCTCCCTGTCCATCACCAACTCCCGGAGTTCACTCAGATTCATGTCCATCAAGTCAGTGATGCCATCCAGCCATCTCATCCTCTGTTGTCCCCTTCTCCTTCTGCCCCCAATCCCTCCCAGCATCAGAGTCTTTTCCAGTGAGTCAACTTTTTGCATGAGGTGGCCAAAGTACTGGAGTTTCAGCTTTAGCATCATTCCTTCCAAAGAAATCCCAGGGTTGATCTCCTTCAGAAAGGACTGGCTGGATTTCCTTGCAGTCCAAGGGACTCTCAAGAGTCTTCTCCAACACCGCAGTTCAAAAGCATCAATTCTTTGGCACTCAGCCTTCTTCACAGTCCAACTCTCACATCCATACATGACTATTGGAAAAACCATAGCCTTGACTAGATGGACCTTAGTCAGCAAAGTAATGTCTTTGCTTTTGAATATGCTATCCAGGTTGGTTATAACTTTTCTTCCAAGGAGTAAGCGTTCTTTAATTTCATGGCTGCAGTCACCATCTGCAGTGATTCTGGAGCCCCAAAAAATAAAGTCTGACACTGTTTCCACTGTTTCCCCATCTATTTCCCATGAAGTGATGGGACCAGATGCCATGATCTTAGTTTTCTGAATGTTGAGCTTTAAGCCAACTTTTTCACTCTCCTCTTTCACTTTCATCAAGAGGCTTTCTATTTCCTCTTCACTTTCTGCCATAAGGGTGGTGTCATCTGCATATCTGAGGTTATTGATATTTCTCTCGGCAATCTTGATTCCAGTTTGTCTTTCTTCCAGTCCAGCGTTTCTCATGATGTACTCTGCATAGAAGTTAAATAAGCAGGGTGACAATATACAGCCTTGATGCACTCCTTTTCCTATTTGGAACCAGTCTGTTGTTCCATGTCCAGTTCTAACTGTTGCTTCCTGACCTGCATGCAGATTTCTCAAGAGGCAGGTTAGGTGGTCTGGTATTCCCATCTCTTTCAAATAGCTCAAAGGGTTTTAAAATAATTTTTAAAATTGCTTGTTGTGTGTTATAATGTAAAACACTTGCCTACTAGTTATAAGTTTCTCTGTAAAAAATTTTGTTTCTTATTACTTAACTGTTAATTTGTCAAATGGACTTTTGGGGAAATGATAAAAAAATGTAGTCTTGCATACACGTTGGTGCAAGTTTAAAAGATAGATGGTTCCATAGAATTTTGGAAAGCAAAGAAGAAAAGGAAATCTGACATTTGGATAATAAATCAAAATTTTTGATGTGACAAACACATCTCCTCCATAGATGTTTAGAAAAATCAAAAAATTATTCTCTGCTGTCTAATTAGAAGATCCATGGAGACAGTGGCATTTGAAATGGCTTTCTCTGGAAAGTAAGTGTGATCATTAGGGAGATATGAGGACATTTTCAGCAGGAAGAAGGAAGTGGGTATATTTGAGAAAGTAGACATCAGGTGTGTTTAGAGAAAACAGGGTATTTCAGAACTTAAAGTTTGTTCAGAACTTAAAGACAGTGTAGGAGTTCTAAAAGATGTTGGATGTACATAAATGAAGATTTAACATGTTCCTAAAGGTTATATTAATTATCAGATATAATAATAATATGTTCCTTGCTAAGTTACCAGGTATATTAAAGGTAATTCTTATGAAAACCTAAGGTTTGTTTTAGTAAACAAAGTGGTCTTAAAGTTTCTCTAGATTAATAAATATATGAAAATTTATTCAAAAATGCAATTATGAAACACAAAATACTGATGAATGACTTAGCATTTTGGTAGAATAGTCAGATCCATGTATTAGGACTCCTTGAATTGGACTGATGGGGGTAAATAAACCTTTGGAGTTGAAATGTGGAGGAAGCAATTTTTCAATAAATAGTTTTGTCAGAATGATCATTTTGAAGAAAAGATAATCTAAGCCCTAAGGAGATCAAACCAGTCAATCCTAAAGGAAATCGATCCTGAATATTCATTGGAAGGACTGATGATGAAGCTGAAGCTCTAATACTTTGGCCACCTGATGCAATGAACTGACTCATTAGAAAAGACTCTGATGCTGGGAAAGATTGAAGGCAGGAGGAGAAGGGGACGACCGAGGATGAGATGCTTGGGTGGCATCATTGATTCAATGGACATGAATTTGAGCAAGCTCCAGGAGATGATGAAGGACAGGGAAGCCTGGCGTGCTGCAGTCCATGGGATGGCAAAGAATCAGACATTTCACATTCTTACATTAAAAAATCAAGTTGAATCAAATAGTTAAAAAATATAAAAACACTTAAAAATAAACAGAATGTAATAATTAATAAACTTTTTTGAAGAGAAAGGCTGTCAAATTATAGAAGCCCCTGAAGTCATCAGAGATTTGAAGGTCTATGGTTGATATCAATATAGACAAACAGAGTGTAAACACATAGGATTTAATTCAGTAGGAATTTGAAGGAAAGAGAGTCTGTTTTGGATTGCACCAGGAAAGCAGCATCAGGACTAGAACTGGTTCTTCAGTGGCAGGAAAGCATTTGTTTAACAAAGGGGACATGGGCAGGAAGGCGAGTTGAAGTAACCTGGAGCTGTGGCAGACATTTGTGGGGCAGAGTGGTTCTGCAGGAGCACAGTATGCTGTTGGGAACAGCTAAGAGGCTAGATTAAGAAAAGCTTTGAGAATCAGTCTCAGGAATGTGTGCTGTGGTATGAAACCATTTGGAAGGTGTTGTGAGAAATTGGGCATGATATCAAGATTGGGGAGAAACGTGCTTAATTTTTGTTTTAAATTAGTTTCTATTTGCTTACATGATGTTTTGCCTTTTCAATATGAAAATCCAGAGAGGAAAAGTCAAAACTTTCCTTCCACGAAAATCTTTTTGTGACTCCTTGCTCTGAGTGGAAAAGGTACAGTATCCTCACAGCAGTTAAATCAACATTAGACCCCAAATGACAGGAGTTGAGTAAGTACTTGGCATAATCGTTTTGTGCCATTTATTCCTGATTGAGTGCATTTTCAACGAATGATTCCAGCATTATTATACAAGATAAGGTTTGTCTTGCTACAGCTTGTAATTTCTAAAATAGCAAGAGGTTCTCAAGTGTAATGAAATATGGGGTAATGCCTCTTGGTATTTACTGCTTTTGATGATTATAGCTCTCTACCTCGTCTCCTTTGCTCTTTTACTGATGATTATGCCTCTAGGTCTGAAAACTCAGCTTGCTCCTGACAGCTGTACTGCAACAAAGTGGGGAATGGTGAAATCTGGGATCAATTTTATGAGGATTTGCTAAATTCTAGAAATGAACTATAAAATGGCTAATACATACAACTGTGTAGAAATTTGAAGGCTAAGCCAGTAATTTACATGCATCTTATCATTTAATCTTTGAAACACTCCAATTTTAAGGTTTGTACTTCAGTCTTAAGTAGGTAAATTGAGGTAAATATTCATGTTATGTATGAGGAAGCTGAGACTTATAGAGATTAACTAACTTGCTGGAGCACAGAATTGACCAGTGGCAGAGCTAGGACTTGAACCCAGGCAGTGCAGCCCTAAATCCCAGGCTCTCAGCCACTGCATCATGTTGTGTCTTCCCTTCACTATGTGTTGAATCCTCCTTATTTGTCAAGATTCAGCTAAATCTCACTTTCTCTCTGAAGACTTTTCCAGTCCCTCTCCTGGATTTACTCACTATGCTCTTTAGGCTCTCAGTAAATTTGACTTGTGCCTTGACTGTAACACTTGTCATATCACAGTTTAATTTGTCTCATAGTTTTAAAACAAGGATTTTAAATTGCAGACTGAATTGAGCTGATAAACTATTTTGATGTACTGGCACAGTGTTTTAAAAATAATTTGTTTTGAATGGCTCTGCATGGGGCGTGCACTCTGGACTTAGACTTTTGACCACTCCCTAATGTCCTACATTTAGCTGGTTCCTGGATGTGTATTTCCTGCCTCTCCTGTCAAAGGTTTGCAGCTGAACTCAGTGGCTTTTTTATTTTAGTTGACCTCCTCACTGTTGTCCCTTCTCCTCCATCACCTCTTCTCAAACCTCACCACTAGATTAAAACCTCCCTGAAGTCAGACTCTATGTTTTATATATCTGTTTCTATCACCACATGCCACAGTGTCGGGCATATCTTTAATATTAAATGAAAGCTTACTTTTTAAATCTCTTAGCCTGTTTTTCTCAATGCTTAGGATTATATAAAACTTATAAAAGTAGAATTGCTTTAATTAAATATTTCCAAGAAATTATTTGAAAGGATGTTATTACATTAATCTTGACATACACCATTTTAAAATGGCTTAAAGGACATTCATAAATTACTCCCTTGGAACTTGCTTTCATTTAAAAATACCAAAACAAATTAAGGGAAACCATTTCCTTCAGTAAAAATGTTTAAATTTGGTCAGATGTCTAATGATAATCTCACCAAATAGCTATTTGTGGAGCAGCATTTTTTTTTTTTCAGAGCACTTTATGAGTCTAGATATAGTCATAATGGTTGCAAGTCATTATTTCCTATCTGACAGCATGTTATTTTCCTCGTTTATAGTAACACTCAACTTGGAAAAGAACCTACACTAGTACTACTCTATTATCTGTAAATTAAAAATCAAGTCAAATCTTTTAAAAGCTCATGCAATAATTTTCACATTTTTTTTCTTTATTGGAGTCCAAGTCAACATTTTATATATGAAAGTTGTTAACATCAACCCAACTGAGTTTTTATATGAGAGGCAGAATCAGAAAAAGATTATAAGGTTAAATTGTGTATTATCATTTCTTTTTAGCCTTGGGATCAGTTTTTACAACATTCAGATAATAATTTTGCTCTAAAGTAAAACTATTTAGTAGATTATACGCATGATCTGGTTGTGTGTGTGTTCAGTGCTTCAGTAATGTCTGACTCTTTGCAACCCTATGGACTGTAGCCTGACCAGCTCCTCAGTCCGTGGGAATTTCTAGGCAAGAATAATGGAGTGGGTTACCACGCCCTCCTGCAGAGGATCTTCCCAACCCAGGGATCGAACCTGGATCTTCTGCATTGCCTACAGATTTTTTACCACTGAGCCACTGGGGCAAGTCCATGATCCAGTTGTGCTGGAGTATAAAACTACCTCAGTTAAACTAAAAACACTTTCAATGTGTTACTTCTAATAATCTATTATTTGGTTCAAATCATTATTTAATTATTAAACAAAAACTGAATTTTTCAAGATATGATGAAGATAATATACTGAAATAGAAGAAATGGAAAATATGTGCAGTTGAATATAGGGAATATTGTTTAAACAAATCTTATCACAATGTGGAATCAAAATTTGTGTGTGTGTGTGTGTGTTGATTAATGACATCCATAGGCAGTTTCTGGTACTATCAGTTTTATTTACTGTAAACAGTTCAGAAGATATTCCTTAACAGATGACCTAATTTCCATGGGGATGTGGAAGGTTTTAGTTCTAAAGGATGGTATGCAAATTCATAAGGCCTGTGCCTTGGACATACTCTTATCAGTTTGAGTTTAAATGAGATTTATTTCACTGTACTTGTGGATAGAAATGAATCATAATTTTTTTCCCTTAAAATCTTGGGGCAAATGATTTAAAACATATGAAACTAAAGCTGCACACTGAGTGACTGTCATGCATGACTGGAAGCGGTAACCACTTCAACCTATGAAATGTCCTGTGATTGGTGTTCATGTGGATTACATTTTAATATTATGCTTGAGTTTAATTACAAAGGATTATTAGCAGATCATAAGAGGACTTCAACGAAATAGGGTCATGCAGACTAGACTGTTATTAGCTGTCTCATCTTCAATTTGTACCTTCTCAAGTTGGCATCTTTCAGTGAGTTTGTAGAAGGTATCGGTTTGTTTTTTTCTGGCATTTTTTAGCAAAAAGTCTGTCTCTGCAGTATTTTTGGCTTACATTGTTTGTTGTCTGATTATTTGATTGGTCGGATTGCTCCTAATCATGTTTGCTGGTTCTTAGAAAGTGAACTTCATAATGCGATCCCTCAAAAGCGACTTATCGACTTGACTGTATCAGCTAGCAAGTATTGTTTGATATTAGATGAGCAAGATATAGGATAAGCACATCTCTATTTTACTTTTTTGGCAAAGAGAAAAAGTGAAATAAATGAATTTTTTAAAGCGCTAGGGATCCCCATTTAAATGGTTGCAAACTCTCACATTGAAACTGCAATTAGGCAAAGAATCAGTGCTGCCTGTTACACTTTTCAACAGATGATAGGAGTAGCCAGGCATAGGCAACTCTGTCCTTTATAATGTGGGTGCAGCATTGTCTTAAAATAGTACTAATGTTGACTTTTGTCATGTTAACTGTGGGAACTTTGGGGGAAATACATTTAGGTACTTGAAGACTATAAGTTAAAAGATAAGGCCAACTGATATTGTGAACAGTGTGCCTGAGAGGTAAATTGCATGGAGAAACTAAACATGACAGCCTGAGATAAAACACTTATTATGATTAATACCAGAAGTAGGAACAAGCTCATTTCTTTCTGCTGCCCCAGGAAACCTCATTTCTACCTGATAATGTTTATGGCTCCAGCTCACTCACCCAATGCCCTGTATTTTCTTAATGGCAGGCTACTACTACTCTGTGAAACATCAGGACTTTAGGAATTCTCATTTCTCTGATCTTCACCTTTCTTTAGAAGATTTACAAATCATTACTGTCAAATTCCACATCAAGTGCTTAAAGGAGGCAGGCCAGGGGTCCAATATTCATTGAAACAAACCAAGATTTAATATCATTGGTTTCCTTCTATGTCATCGCCGTTGGTTCTTAGAGTTTGTACTGGAATATAGCAAAGTGGGTTTACCTGAGTTATTGCCATGAGGAACAAATGAGATAGACTAGTCAAATAAATATTTGGGGGACAGATGTGAGAAGCAGCAAGAGATGCAGACTCACATAGCAGGAATAACGTCCACAGAAGGCAGAGTCATTTACTTTTATTTATATCGTTGTTGTTGTTCAGTTGCTAAGTCCTGTCTGACTCTTGCAACCCCATGGACTGCAGCATGCCAGGCTTCTCTGTTCTCCACTGTCTCCTGGAGGAGTTTGCTCAAATTCATGTTCATTGAGTTGGTGATCCTATCTAACCATCTCATTCTCTGCTGCCCCCTTCTCCTCTTGCCTTCAGTGTTTCCCAGTATCGATTTTACCAACATCAGTTTATATCATACACATTGATATCTGCATCTTCTTAGAACAATAGAGTTCTGAAGTTGGAAGGAAACGTTAAGGTCTTAAAATCTGACCCCCCTACATTTCTATTGTATTCTGACATTTTCACCTATAAGAAAGTCATTATCACTTGAGGAAACACCTTGATCCTCTAAACAGCTTTATTCTCATCTAGATCTAATTAGTATTGATTTGACATCTGTCATTTTGGAACTTTGGCCTGCTTGTCCTAGTTTAACATCTTGGCATTGTTCAGAAAAGCTAGAATGCTTCTTTGACAAAGCAGTTCTTCAAACCTATAACAATTTTTCTAAGGCGTTTCTCCTATTGGTGAAAAATTTCTAGCTGCTTCAACCATTCTTCCAATGAAGTGGTCTTTGGACAACTTATTTCTTTAAGAACGTGTACCATTATTCCAGTATCTCACTTAAAATCTAGCATTCAAAATGCAGTGGAAATGGTGTGTGTGTTAGTCGCTCAGTCATGCTTTGCGAACTGCCCGCCAGGCTCCTCTGCCCATGGAATTCTCTAGGCAAGAATACTGGAGTGGGTCACCATTCCCTTCTCCAGAGGATCTTCCCGATCCAGGGATCGAACCTGGGTCTTGTGCACTGTAGGCAGATTCTCTACCACCTGAGCCACCTGGGTTGAACGCTAAATTGTCCGTTACCATTTTGCATTGTCATCTCTTAGTTGATTCATATACAATCAAGTAGAGAGACATCCAAGAAGTTCTGAGTCTTTTTAAAAATCTGCTGCTGTTAAAATAGGCTTCCATTTAAGTTGTTGATTAAAATAAAATTATGTCTAGGACTTTAAAATTAATCTTGTTAGTGTGGTCTAAATGTTCTAATCTATTGGGATCTTATTTAAAGTTCTCTCTCAAAGTTCATATTAGTAAATTAAGACTCCAGTTTTAATTATAATCTTTAGATAATCTAATCAAGTATAGATTATACTTCTTGGCATGTAGTAGGCATTCAGTAAACATTGCTTGCAAGCTGCATGAGAATAAGGGTGCCTGGTTGGTCTTTTTGTGTCTTTAGTTTAGAAAAGCTCTGGTACCTTGGTATGCAGTAAGCACTCAGTAAATACTCACTGAATAAGTGAACAGATGAATGAAAACTTGTAATATAATTAACATATGGATATGGGAATTCAGAAATAGTGTTTTAGGTAGAAGGAGCTAAGCTCTAGAAAGAAGATGTGGGTGTGATTTCTCCCATTTCCAGCAACATTAAATTCCCTTGAAAGATGGCAGTCCAGGGAGGTGGTTAACATCAGAAATATTAATATCAAAGAGAAGATTGTCTGTGTTTTTCTCTGTTTCCTTTCACTCCATCATGGCATGGGAGAGGTCATAACTCTCTTCATCATTTCCCCTGGCTCAGGAATATTAGGAAAATTCCCACTTAGCTGGCAGGGAAGGGAAGTTTCAGGGAAAGCTGAAAGACACCAGACCACTTTATTTGGGTTCCACCAGCTTTCCAGTTATACCCTTTTTCTGTTCCAGGATTCAATCCAGGGCACCACGCTGCCTTCAGTCATATGCCTCCTTAGTCTCCACTGATCTGTGAGTGTTTCTCAGTCTTTTCTTATATTTTAATCCTGACATATTTGTGAGGAGTATGGTATTTTGTAGAAGGTCTTACAGTATAGGTTTGTCTGATGTTTTCTTCGTGATTTCACTGAGATTTCATTCTGTTTTAGTATAAACATTTTAAAATGTTTCTTGGCATTTTTATGTATGTTTAGTATCATTACCTTCACCACACAGTGAACCTATCTCTCCCTTCCTATATATATTTTTTCTTTTCTTAGTTGAAATGCATTAAATAATGCTAAATTAACCAACCAAACCCTTGGACTATAGCTAACAAAAGAGCATGCAATTCCCTACTCTCCATTCCACAGTTATTTGGGTTGCAAAGTGTTGGACACAACTGAGAGACTGAAAAACAACTATTTTTTGAAAGACTCTGTCTGGGTTTCGGCTCTTTTGCTGTTTGGTATCAAGAGTCTTGGGTCATGAGAGCCCTCTTTTACCATATGTACATAATATGTACCATAAAGAAATCATAGATAGATTTCTTTAGTTGTCTCTGGTATAAAGTTTACTCTTACACCCATATATATTTTTTGTCGACTTTGGTCTTCTTTGGTCATATAATGTTTTATAACTTAAAACTTCAGTTTTCTCTACTATTTAGTCAATGTAAGAATATGCCATTTTAGAGACCAGGACACGTTATTTACTATAGTCAGCCTTTCTTTTTCTCAGTTAGGTAAATTTTGAGATGAGAATTAGTCTTTGCCAACATTCTTGCCAATTTCATTTTGTTCTCTTGCTCTTTAGACTCATTTCTTCATTCACCAAATGTCTGTTGGGTAGCTGCTGTAGATACAGTATGTGCGGCTGCTGCTATTGCTGCTAAGTCGCTTCAGTCGTGTCTGACCCTGTGTGACCCCATGGACGGCAGCCCACCAGACTTAAGGTACAAATCTGAATCAGTCATGTATCATATCCAGAAAATTTACCATCTACAAAGGGAGATTAGATATATGCAAAAATAAATTGTTCGATATGATGGTTACTTTCATCATCAGGAAATACACAGCACTATAAAGCCTGTAATGGATGTAGAAATCACTGAAAACTGTGATGAAGGTATGTCTGAGGTTGGCTGGGAAGTGCTTGGACACAGAAAAAGGACAGGGCATTCTAGTTGAGAGTAGCAGCAAAGGAATAAAAGGAGTGTGAACTGTGTCTTTTATTCGGAGAACCACAGATTGTTTATTTGGGCTCAATTTTAGGATGAATGAAAAAAAAATTGTTCAAGAAAACAGTTTGCAAGGGTATGTTGGGATCAGATGAAAGGTATGTCTTAGTATTAAGGCTAAGAATTTTGGTTTTTCTATTGAAAATATTGGATAAACATTGAAAATTTGCACCTGGAAAATATCACAATCAGAAACCAAGATGGATTAGAAAATGGAGACTAGAGTCTGGGAAAGGAGTTGGATGATTTGGGGTAGATAGAAACTATGAGACTTGTGATTTAGTTTAGGTATCTGTGAATTTCAGAAGCAAAGAAGTGTTTCTGGGTTATAAAAAAGGGAAAAGATTCAAGAGATAAGAGGGGAGAATTATCAACAAACTGATATGCAGCCATTATATAATGATATAAATAAATGTTGAATATAACATGAATATAATGAAATGTTGGTTGATACAGTCTCCTTCCTTGATATGCCCGAGTGTCTCCCTAATTCACTGGGTTCTTGTACCTCTCTCCAGATTCAGTAGACACACAATTTAACAGCTACAGGAGTAACTGCTGAAGCATAGAGGGGCTCTAGCACCTGACTGCTTAGTGCCTGTTCAGTATTGCTTATGAAGTAGCTTGAGTATCACCCTTGATATGTAGGATTTAGTAAAATTAGGTTCAAAATATTATTCCTCTACTTTTGCCCCCCTGGCTTTCTGAGGAATAAAGTTATCAGCAAGCCAAAGCAAAGCAAGGCAGGGCAGGGATTTATCAGACACTCTGCTTTTAGCACAGTGAGGCTTCCAGGGGACAACCAGAGGTTGACATTTTCAATCATAAATTTATCATGCTTATATGACAGCTTGGTAATTGCAGTTAGGAAAGTATCAATCCTGTATTCTACTCAATAAGCTCTGTCTGATAACTTGTAGCAGGTCAGTCACCATAATACTAAAAGTTTCTGAACTAGATGTGATGCCTTTTTGTCTTTGAATAGGAAATTTTGGAAAAAAGTCAAAATTATTATAATGATTTTTCAATTTAAAAATTCAATTAGCTACATTATTTATTGCTAGTTTAGTTGTGAAATTATCAGAGGATACTTCAAGTAGATGGACTAAAAACCAAACACTTCAATTTTTCTGCTGTTTTGAATAATCCTAAACATATTTATTATTCTCTTTGTGTCCCAGTTGTTCCTGTGAAATGAGTGGTTAGGCCAAAGCTTAAAATAGTACTTGAATAGAAGAGGAAGGTAGGAAGTTGTGATGATCCAATAAGGTCTCGGTTCTACTGTTTAAATCCAGTAGGAAGTTTTTGTTTTCTGAAAATAATGTGTATTAAATTTACAAATCCATCATTAAGTATGGAATCTCTGATTCTAGTTCATTCTTCAATGGCATGCAAATACAATACGCTTGAAAGCAGTATACACGAGAAAATACCTATTTCTGAAGTGATGAATACAAGAGCAATCCACATTTTAAAAATAATTTATCTTTCATGTTTTTTCTGAAAGCTATATCTAAAAAGCTTTTAAAGTAATTTTGTTTGCAAGAGGCATATGAAATTATTTTTTATTTTTAAAGGAATCTAGTGTAGATATGTTTGTCCCATTTTAATTTCATTCATTTTTTGTAATATATTAAATTTCTGTCATGTTCAAGACACAAGCCTGAACACTTCAGAGAAGATGAAGATGGATGAGATTTTCTATGTGAGAGTAACACAAGAAAAAGAGAAATACACAAAGAACTTTGGTACCAGATAGATATGAAAATGTCTTGAGATACGCACATACAAAAATATAGGGAGGTTCAAGGAGAAAAAAGTTTCATACATTTAGGGGGATGATGCAAACATGACATGCAGCCTGTTTTGAGCAATTATTTTGTGCTAGACATTATGCTATATAATACTTCACAGAGATTATGTCATTTATTTTTGACAATATTTTCATGATATAGGTACATTGTCACTATTATATAAATGAGGAAATAGAATCTTGAAGAAGTAAATTTCCAAAGGTTGCCAGTATAATAAGCAGAGGAGTCAATATTCAAACTTAGAAAATATTATTTCAAAGCCCACCCTGTTTACTGATTTATTCTTTGCCTTGATTCAAGCTTAAGGAGACACTATAGCTGACAAGATCCATGACTCTATATGTATTAAGGATCTTCAAATATCACTTGTGCAAACCATTTGAAAAAACAAAGCATATTAGAAAAATGAAATATTTATTTGCCTATATATTCTAGGCAAATAAATGTTATAGACCTATATGTATTATATAGGCCTTCCCTTGTGGCTCACATGGTAAAGCACCTGCCTGCAATGCAGGAGACCTGGGTTCAATCTGTGGGTGAGGAAGATCTCCCAGAGGAGGGCATGGCAATGCACTCCAGGATTCTTGCCTGGAGAATCCCATGAACAGAGAGGCCTGGTGGGCTACAGTCGGTGGGGTCACATAGAGTTGGACACAACTGAGTGACTAACACACACAAACGTATTCTTATATCAGAAATAAGCTTTAGAGGTATTGACAGCTGACCAGCAGATCTAGAATAAAAATAAGATTTCCTAGCCTTTATTTCTAGTAAGCTAAATCTCCAGAAATCTAAAAGAATGACTCTGAAGATCATTTTCATGAGACTGGACTAGACAGTAGAATGAAGTGTTTTATTTATCTCAGTGGGACTTCCCTGGTTGCTCAGATGGTAGAGAATCTACCTCCAGTGCAGGAGACCTGGGTTTGATCCCTGAGTCAGGAAGATACCCTGGAGAAGGGAATGCAACCCACTCCAGTATTCTTGCCTGGAGAATCCCATAGACAGAGGAGCTTGATGGGCTACAGTCCATGGGGTCACAAAGAGTTGGACACGACTGAGCAACTAACACACACATGTATCTCAGTGGAAGTGTTACCGATAGGTGTCACGTGTAAAATTGTAAGGAGAAAGCTTGACATAGCTTGAATTTATTTTCTCTGTGGAAGTATTGTCAAATTATATTACATTTAAAAATAATTTAGAACCAATTTATGTGAAAGAAATATAAATATAGCAATTCATCAAATCTTTTCTGTGAGTTGATTGTTCAATTAAAACAAAGGAAAGTAGCTTAATTGGAAAAATAAATATTGCTAGAAAAATCATAAGAAAAACATGAATATAAAAACATCTGTATTAATTAAGAGTAGAAATATAGTTTAATTTCCAGTTACTGGAAGCTGTTAATAAATTTATGTGATGATTATTAATTGAGTACTGTCTGTAGGCCAGGAGCTATTTTAGGTACTAGAAATAGAATAGCAAACAAGACAGATGTCTCTGCCCTCCTGAAGTTTATATGAATAACTAAATACTAATGGATATAAATAAATAAATAAATAACATTCTTGCCAGGTGGTGATAAATGCTATGAAAACTAAAGCAGAGGAAAATGGAATGAAGAGCGACTTCTACAAATATATGGAGGGGGCGGGCCTTGAAATTCTAAGTTGACACGTGATCAGGCTATTTTTGCTACCATGTCTTCACACATTCCATGATAAGATATGTGGCTCAGGAACCATCAGGATCAGAGGACAGGAAGAGCCATTTGCTTTTGGGCATGGGATTGTGTGAGTTCACAGTTATTATCTCACTAACACTGTCAGATTTGGCCAGGTCTAGATTAACTGAGCTGTATAATGCATTAAAAGCATCCATTTTCTTGTAGTGGAGATACTTATAAATTTGTTAGCACATTAGTTTGTAGGTGAAAGACTAAAATGTTACTATCCAGAGAAAATACTTATTTTAAGCAACAGAAGGAGGTAGTGGGATTAAAAAGTAGTCATCAGTCAGGAAGAAACTTGGGGAAAAATAAGCAGAGATATAGGATGACTATTAATAAAAAATTAGAAATGATTTAGTTAATATTTTTATCTGTTTAGGAATAATTTCATATTTCTGTTGGCAAGAGATTACCTGTGACCATTGTCAATTTGAACGTGTTGATTTGCTGTTTCTCTTTAGAAGGTATTAATACCAAAACCCTTGAAATCTGTCAAATAGGGATATATCATCATATGTGCATAGGTGGGCTTCCCTGGTAGCTCAGCTAGTAAAGAATCTTCTTGCAATGAGGGAGACCTGGGTTTGATCCCTGGGTTGGGAAGATATCCCTGGATGAGGGTATGGCAACCCACTCCAGTATTCTTGCCTGGAGAATCCCCACGGACAGAGGAGCCTGGCAGGCTACAGTCCATGGGGTTGTAAGGAGTCAGACATAACTGAGTGACTAAGCATAGCACAGCACATTTGTATGATTTAAATAAATATACTCAAAAGTTTAAATAATTTTTTGAGGTAACATTCATACAACAGAAATTAACCATTTTAAAGTGAACTATGGGCTTCACAGGTAGAGCTCATAGTAAAGAATCTGCCTGCTAATGCAGGAAACCTGAGACACAGGTTTGATCTCTGGGTCGGGCAGATCCCCTGAAGGAGGAAATGGCACCCCACTCCAGTATTCTTGCCTGGAGAATTCCATGGACAGAGGAACCTGGGCTACAGTCCATGGGGTCACAAAGTGTCAGACATGTGAACTTTGTGAGCAATAGCTAAACGGTTTTCCTCAGTGACTGTATCATTTTACATTCCCATCAGCAATGTATAAGGGCTCTGATTTCAATGAGAATACTTTAAAAATGAATGTGCTTGAATTAGTGTTACCATCCCCAATGTTCTTTTACTAGGAATGAAAATCTGAAATGTCTGGAACCCACTCCAGGCACAGCAATTAAGTGCATGGTTGTGGTGTGTTTGGAGGATGGGCTAGGGCTGGAACGTGGTGATAGTAGAAGCTGGGTCTGGTGTTCTTTGGCCTGAGCTTCTCTAACTGTTAAATGAGAAGTTTCTGGAATTAGATTATAGGCTACCTCTAGGAGCTCAGTAGGCCACTGGATGTCCATTATTCCTCAGGATCTATACTGATGAGCACTTACATTTTATATCTGAGAGAAATGAAAGCAAGTCAAAAATTCAGCTTCTTATAAACTGTGAGAAAGTTATATGGCCTGTTTCCTTTTCTCCTTAGTACTCCTACACTCTCTCCCACTATAGGTACCATTTGTATTTCTATTGCTAGCGTAGCCTCTTTTCGTTAGGGCACCATGGAATAATTGCAATCATAAACATATAGAGAAGATACCTTTTCTAAAGCACATAAAACATGCTTACCAAACATAACCTTAAGCCTCATTAGAACCCTGAGTAGGAAGGCATTACAATCAACCTTTCCGTCACACAGAAGAGATCTGATATTAACAGAAATTCACAACCTTGCTTAAGAACAAAATGAGAAAAACCTAGATTAGAACCCAGAGTCATATGATATCAAGATAACTGCTCTTTTCATTGCCCTTCTGCTGGAGAGAAAAATCATTTTCAAGTTTCTTCTGAATGTTTCACCCAGTCCTTTTACCCCAGCATCTCTCTCCCTTGGCTTGACTTATTTTATTATACACAGGGAACTGTGAATTGTAAAACATCACTAGGCCCATGAATAGGTTTTTTGCCTAAAAATACTTGATAATTTTCCTAAAAATGCCTCAGATAATGTCAGGCAACCTAAGAAGTTTCAGTTCTGCATACCTCACCTGAGGCAGGTGAGTGAAAATTTGGTTATTGCTTTTTATTTAAATGAGTCCTTCTGTGAATTTGTACATTTACCTCTGGTCCAGAAGAACAGAGATACTGTAAAGCAGAAAGTCTCAGACGCTTAAGCCCAAATCCTGAGATTAACCCTTCTGTATTATAAAGAGCCACGTTCCTGTTACATAACCATTCTGCACGCAATCAAAGAATTTACAAAGATCAGGAAAGCCGACAGGGAACTCTAGAAATACAAATCTAAGGGAGCAACTTTGCCGACAAAGGTCCGTCTAGTTGAAGCTGTGGCTTTTTCAGTGGTCACGTGTGGATGTGAGAATTGGACTATAAAGAAAGCGGAGCAGCAAAGGATTTATGCGTTTGAACTGTGGTGTTGGAGAAGACTCTTGAGAGCCCCTTGACTGCAAGGAGATCCAACCAGTCCATCCTAAAGGAGATGAGTCCTGAATATTCATTGGAAGGACTGATGCTGGAGCTGAAGCTCCAATACTTTGGTCACCTGATGCGAAGAACTGACTCATTTGAAAAGACCCTGATGCTGGGAAAGGAGGAGGGCAGGAGGAGAAGGGGGTGACAGAAGATGAGATGTTTGGATGGCTTCACCTACTCGATGGACATGAGTTTGAGCAAGCTCCGGGAACTGGTGATGGACAGGGAAGCCTGGCGTGCTGCAGTCCATGGGGTCACAGAGTCGGACACAACTGAGTGACTGAACTGAACTGAAGGGAGCAACAGTAAACCCTGCTGCAAAATCAGCTGATAAAAGTGTCAAAGCAGTGAGACGACTATAGGCTCGGCTTTAGAGTCCTGAGCACCAAGTTTTAATATCATAGCTGTAGAGAGCACCGATATATCATTATTCACAAATGCCACCAAACAAGCATCATAATTATTGTTTATAAGATTTCAGAACCAACAGAGTTAAGGAGAAAAGTATTTTTCAGGAATTCACTAAGTCAGGCAGTGGGCCCCCAACACCATTGAACTTATCAAGTCACCTTGGTAATTTACCTAGCTAGCTATTTTCTCCTATTGAATGTAAGTTTCTGGAGACAAAGACTATGTTATTTAACTTGTCATCTCTGATGCCTAGCACTGTACCTGGCAGACTGGGTTAAAAAAAAAAAGTACATATATATATGTATATATGTATATATATGGATGTACTGCATAAAAGAAGCAAAGATAAAGTTGTCTCTTAAGGCAAAAGATTTTCATTATGCATGTTTTAGTGATTTTGCTTTAGATTAAAAATTTTAATACGTAAGAGGACTTTCCAGAATGGTACAGATAAAACTACATGTTTTTAACCATATGAAGGAGACTGTAGAAAAATTGAAATGTGCGTAGATGACACTTCTCCCAGCCACCTTCCTTTTGGTGGCTTCTCAGGCCTGCTCTCGTCCTCTGCCCAGCTCTCCACCCACCTTCTGGCCTGCAGTGGGGACTGCATTAGTGGGTTCTCTGGCCTCTGGCTTCTGGCTGGAATAGACCAAGGCAGCCATAAGCAAAAGGCCAGAGAGCACGAGGAGAGTGGGTCAGGATACTTCTTCTCTTGACCTCCTCCCTGCTGGGCCCCTGCAGGCTGACTCTGTGCCTTTTTCAGAAGGACTTTGCAGGCCCGTCTCTGCCTCCAGATTTCTGTTGATGCTCTTTCCACTCATCCTTCAGGCCTCTGGGATTTGTGCTGCAGAGGAAATAATCATTGGTATTTAGACTCATTTTCTCAGTTTTCACTAATAATACATTTATTATTTTTGAATTATAATAGTGTAATTCACTGGAAACTGTCAATTTATCTATTATTTAGAACTCTTCAGGAAAAGTGACATAGTTAGTGCTAGTCCAGAACCCTCAAATACACTTTTTACCTTTACATGTCTTTTCAAGATAATGTTTTAAATGTTAAGATTTCTTTCAGATTATAATAACTGTCAGTAGGATAAGCTGCCTTATTTCTTTCATAATTCGGTTCTATTGTCCAAATGAAGTAGATATATAATATTATTAATCTGAAGCCAAAGTTATTAATTTGAGTAGAGCTCATAGGTTCTGTAATCAAACTGCCTGGGTTCCAAATCCTGACTCCACCACTTAGCTGACATTTCTAAAAATTTACTTAAGTGCCTTAATTTTCTTATCCATAATATGTAAGTTACCATAACACATTCATTGTGTGTTGGGAAGACCCAGTGCCTGACAATGGGCAAATGGCTGGTTTATGTTCTTTGCTATTATTTTTTGCAGCAGCATTCTTGTCATCACCAGGGAGTGTCAGTTATATATAATTTGCTAAGAACTCCAGTTTTTAAATATTTCATTTATTCCTATGGAAATGTTTCTAAAATCCATCCCACTCTTTTCTGTATTTTTTAAAGGCTACCTTGTCTTTGTTACCAGGTTCATTTTAATAGATATTATTATTGATTTATGATACCATTGAGAGTGAAAGTGTCAGTGGCTCAGTTGTGTCTGACTCCTTGTGATCCCATGGACTGTAGCCTTCCAGGCTCCTCTGTCCATGGGGATTTCCCAGGCAAGGATACTGGACTGGGTAACCATTCTTTTCTCCAGGGGATCTTCCCTACCCAGGATCAAACCAGGCCTCCTGCATTGCACGTGGATCATTTACCGTCTGAGCCATCAGGGAAGCCCTTAGTAGATATTAAAGTGTTTTGCTTGGTCCAGTTCTTTACTAAGTGCCAAAAAGAGAGGAAAATTTCTCTTGAACTAAATAAGTGTTAAATAGCAATTCCAAAAACATTTCCAGGTTCTCTGTGAATTATACAGTCAATAAGTGCACTGGGATTGCTGTGGATTTTAGTGATTAAAGGCTTCATAGACGGGATTTCAGCCGAACCTGGAAAAATGAACTTGTTTTCACTAATCCTCAGATGAAATGAGTCCGTTTACGCTGTAGGCTCAGGCAGTTTCAGGTGGATGCCCTGCAACTGGCAGCTGGGGATGAGGCTTGTCACGTGAGAGAAATGGAGGTGAGGAGAGCTTCGTCACAGTATCAAAAACAAAGTGGATAGCCCCAGACCCTGGCTTTGGAATTTCAATCACGAACTTCAAGTGTATGTCTCTGGCATTGAATTTCCCCTCCAAAGAAGGCAAGTGATTTCCTTTTCTCCCATCGTAGGAGGTTGTCTCTGACACTCTGGAGAAAAAAAAAAAGCGCTAACACAAGAAACATTACCTTTTGTTTCAGGCATGTCAAACAAACCTTAGGATTATTAACTCACAGGATCATGTCTTAGTTCTGTCTCCATATACTTGAAATGAATCGCGTGTTTAAGAGTGAAGCGATGTGAAGAAGAACGTGCCTTGTTAAAAGTTCTGTTCCCTCAAAGAGCAGAGCAGAGGAGTTTAAAAGTCCGAATATCAAACGAGCCTCACAAATAATTCAGTGACTTCTTGAGGGTGGGGGCAGAGTCCAAAATGAAAAAAGAGAGGAGAGCAGTGGAAGATCAAAGTAGAAGGGAAAGCAGAGAGCTGAAAGAGCGAAGCCTGCCCCTTCAATTGCGTGCACGTGCAGCCAAACAGCTTTGCACTTTGATGATGGAGGTGTGGATTATATACCTCCTATGGCATTTTTTGGGAGAAACTCTGAATTTTTTTTTTTTAATAAATTCAGGTTTGGTTTACTGCAAGAGGATTTAATGTATATGTATCAAAAAAGAAAAACTTTCTTGAATATGAGGGTTTTAAAACATTTGAAATAATCCCTGCAGAGCAGATAAAAAATAATATCTTTGGTAAATCTTAATCGAGTAAAAGAGGTTACTAAGGAACCACATATAATAGATGGAGTTCAACTTACTGCATTTATACTAAAATTTATTTGCTTAACAAAATTAAGCAGTACTTCATGATGGTAGCTTTATTTACATAAACGTCTTTCAAGTATTTGGTATACTATTTGTCTCAGCATTTCTGTGGCTTAAATTGTTGAAAAATGTCATTTCATATTTTAAAGCAAGATCTCTTTTTTTTCCCCCGCCACTATTGGAGAAATTCAGAATAATGTAAAAGTGAAGAGTTTGGTTACCGAATCGGGTGGATCTAGATTCACATTTTCACTTAGGGCTAAAAGTGAAAGTGAAAATCGCTGAGTCCTGTCCGACTGTTTGCGACTCCATGAAATTCTCCAGGCCAGAATACTGGAGTGGGTAGCCTTTCACTTCTTCAGGGGATCCTCCTAACCCAGGGCTCAAACCCAGGTCTCCCATATTGCAGGTGGATTCTTTACCAGCTGAGCTACCGGGGAAGCCCTAACTTAGGGCTACTTACGTATGTATCCCATATGTCTTTCAGTAATTCAATACCTTATCCCATATGTCTTTCAATAATTTTTTCTCCTTCTCTGAGTCTCAGTTTCCTGATTAGTAAGTGGAAGATACTAATACATACCTTTTGATGAAAATACAGTGTGGTAATAATGTATCTAAGATGTTATCATAGAATATAGCACATAGATATTATGGAATATATAAAAGCTAATACTAGTTTGTTCTCTAAATGAGATATTCATGATAATTACGTGTACAGTTTATACTATGCATTTATTGTACAATTTCATATTTATTTTCTTTCAAGCTAACAACTTGATGTAATTAATAATAATTATTATTCATACAGATAATATTATACTGTGTACAGATAATAAAATTGAGCCTCAGAGATTTTAAATCATCTGCAACTACTGAATAGAAGCATTGAAAATCTGAAATTATGCTATCTAATTCCAAGCAGCTAAGACTGTTTCTCTCCCAGGAGGTGTTTGAAGTGATCAGTATGAGAAACGAGAAAGGAAGAGAGTGATTTTTAAAGTGGTGTCATCTTTTGTAGCTCAGTTCCTTGATTCTGTTGTCCTGTGGCTAAGAGCATCTGGTTCTTACCTCACAGACATTGGCAGGGATAACTTTGCACGAGCAGAATGTGTAGGAGGGCACACGAAGGCAAGTGAACAGGCATCTTCATTGTACCACTTAAGGAATGAGACGTTTTGCAGAGAATTCTTCAAATATGGAATCTACCATATAAAATATAATTTAAAGGAGCCATCCAGTCCCCCTGAGCTAAGCAAATGGCTATAGGGATTTTCACCAGCTTAGCTGAGGAAGGCAGGACACTTTCAGCCTCATTTATTTCCTTGAGGGGAACTGTGGAATAGGATTTTATTTGGCTTCATTTCTACTGGCAGGGAAAAAATAGAAACAGTATCAGCTCAAAAGGGGTTTTTTCTTTGTTTGTTTGTTTGTTTTTTTCCAAATCTTAAGGATTAGCCAGCAAAAAGAAAGATACTTTCATTAAAACTTCTTCACTTTAACCATCTATAAAGGATTGATCTGAACTACAGATTTCAAGTTTTTTTTTTCCAAGATGTTTTAAATTAAGTGGTAGAATCACTCTTTACAAAATTAACCATTCAAGGCATCAAAGTCTAAACTCCTTGAGAAAAATAGTGCTATATTTTTTGGTTATGTATTTCTATACCAAATATAAATATACTTATTATGGTTAAGAATCATCTTTGCTATATTTTAAAATATAGTGGAGAAATTATAGAGCTAAGAAGCATCATTTACACTTTGTCCTTGAGTTTCCTTTTGCTGTGTAGTCCAGGGTTGGAAAACTATAAATAACAAGATAATAAATATTTAAATTTTGGCTTTAAAAACCATATGGTCTCTATTGCAACTGCTAAACTTCTCATGTAGCACAAAAGGCAATATACTAATGAAGGACCTACACTGTGCTCAAATTAAACTTTATTTATCAACACAGAAATTCACGCTTCATATAACTTTAACTGTCACGAAATGTTTATCTTCTTTCAGTTCTTTTCTCCAAATCATTTAAAAGTAAAAATGATTTTCAGTTCACAGGCCATAGATAAATAGGCAGTGGGCTGGATTTAACCTGTGGGCCTGTTGTAGTCTATGGAACACAGTCCACAGACTGGATTGTCTACATGGTTATTAATTTAAGGGAGCCAAGTGGAGCTGGAATTTTAATCCTTCAAAGTATGGGAGCTTCTCCCAGTAGTAATCACTCGATGGTCAAGTTCAAATGTCTAAAGATTTTAGGAAGTACAGAATTTGATATCCTCCTAACTTCAACTATATTATTAATCTTTTCTCTATAATTTCCTTGTCTTAAGGGGTCTCTTTTTCTCTACTTACATGTATTAACTGAATTATAAGATTAGAGTCATGCATGGAAATCAATTAAAATGGTCAGCGAGGATAATTTTATTTTTTCCCCAGGCATGAAATGAACTTAAACAGGTCATTCCCTGAAATCTATAGCAATGATGAACAATTTAATGGCGCTTTGATGTTTACTTACTCTGTGTAGTTTGTCCCTGTCAACAGCTTGTGAAGCAAGTGTGATTATTATTTTATTTTGCAGAGGAGGAAATCTCAGAAGAAATTCTACAAATTTCTAGAAGACACTGAAAGCAGAACTTGAACTATTTCTGCTTGAATTCCTAAGCCTAGTCTCCTTACCATAATAAGTGTGTGTCCATGTACACACATACATACACATCCATGAATAAATAACCAATGTATTTACCAGTTTAAAATTTTACCCACGTTTTATTTATTTGAAAATAAATCAGAAGACTTTGCAGAGACTTATTACATAAACTTGAAATAGGCAACTTAAGGTAATTGTCATTTCTTTAGTGATTGTAAGAACATCTCAGAATTTCATCCATATAATTCACAATCTTAAGTCAACATTGGAGTAATTATCAATGCTAAAACTAGGATACTCAAAATTTACTTTAAAAAACAAAAAACAATGACACTTAGTTATCATTCCTCTCCAGTTTAGAAGGAACTTATCTACAGAAAAACCTAGGAGTGTTAAGATACAACCTATCGCATCACATAAAAAGAGAACAGAAAAGTGAGATAAAAATATTTGTGTCTTTCTTTCCTCCAAGAATTCAATGACAACACACTAGGAAATTATTTGATAAGGCTGGGTTTCTATTTCATATTGATTTAAGGGAAGTTAAATGTTTTGATGTTTATATTGCAATGAAATTCAGTAGCAACATTATAAACTGTGCTATAATGAACAATTTTAAACTGAGCTATGACGCTTTAGTGGGTCATGAAATCAATACAGCAAATGGGGTCAGCTTAAATGATAAAATAAAAAATGTGATCGTGCATTGCATTAAATAAAGATAAGTATTGTTTTGTGAGACTTTGAACTTCAGCTGTGCATGTTTGATTGTGTCTCTGTGAATGTGCTTTCTGGGGAGTAGTGGGAACAAATTTCTTACTGTGAATGGTGGTCCCAGGTGGCTGTAACTCATTTTCACTTTTACTGCAGGCAGTTGTCCCAGTTCAAACTCGGTCTCCATTGCTAACTACAAGTGACCAGCAACATGATTTAGAGTGTATTTGATTTAAACTCTGCTTGCCTTCTTTTGTCACCCATTCATTTGGTTGTGCTAAGCAAGAAAATTGTATATTCAGAAGTGGGCAAAGTTGTTTTAATGATAGTCATGAAAACATGGACAGATGCTTGAGGAGTCATGGGGATTAAGAAGGGAAATAGAAAGAGACACCAAGAAATACACATGGATGTGAGTCAGACATCATATCACAAAAGCACAGTTTAAGGCTTTTACTTAGTTGAGGATATATAGGTCATGGACAGAAAAAAAGCTGTCTTTGTGAAAAGAATAAAGGCAACCCATTTATTTCCATGTAAGACTGTAAACCAGTTGATTTAAGACTTTTGATTTTTAGAGACTAGAAAAAGTAAAATAAAGCAGCATAGTTTTGACATTTTTATTTTATAAACAACAAAGTTAAACAGCTACTATATTAACATCTTTTGATTATTTAAAGAGAATTTTAACAATGAGAAAGCACAAATTGAAAAGAATAATTTTATTTTAATTTACTGTATTGTCTTTTCCTCCTTTTTACTCATTTTACCAACATCTGAAGAAAACAGTTTCTTTCAGTAACCACTGTTCTAAATTTCTTTCCGAAACTGTGAAAAGGGCGTGCCTGCCAGTTTGTCTACGATGTTTCTATTCAAAGAGGAAATATAAAACCTTAGGAACATGTGGAAATGCTAAATTAAAGCTGTATATTATCTGGCTTTCCAACATGCAAGGAAATGGGTGGTTCCTAAGTCGATAAGTATTTGAAGAGAGAAGCAGACAGATAGTCAAACACGGTGATGGATGGCTGGTTGATTCTCTATTGGCTCTGGTACTCTATTTTCTTTTTTTATTTTAGTGGGTGCCTAGATATTTGCCAGTATTTCTATCTTTTGGCTATGGTTTCCTTGAAGTGTTAGACTCCTAAAAAGGTATAAATAACAGTAAGTAGCTTAAAAATTTCATTTATGATGTGTGTTATGTTCTATTAAATCACCTATAAATTTACCTGTCATCACCTCATGATATATGACATAATTAGGATTGTCTAAACACTTTGAAAGTGATTGTTTTTTCTAAATCATTTTAAATAATCTTCTTGATTAGCATTCTCACATATACTGAAGGACATGGTTCCAGAATTAGGTAATCTGCATTAGTATTTGCTTTAGAATATTAAATCATTCAAAACCTTTGCTCTGATCTGCCTTCTTTCTTCACCCAATTATCTGTGGAGTTAATACCTCTCACAGAGTTTTACATCTTTTTCTTTTAACCTTTAACTTGAAAGGTATTATTTCATGAAAAACATAAAAATATATTTCACATTCAATTATTATCATTAGAAACAGTACATAAAACACTCAACAACCACATGTCAACAGTAGCACCATTATTCTTCAGATCCTTTCTTTAAGTCTTTGGATTGTTTAAAAAACCAATAAGGAGGTTTTTTGATTAATATTTCCTGGCTTTCAGCAAACACATATGTATTCTCTTTAAAAACAGCAGGTCCCACCATACAGAATCCATAATCCTGAGCAGCTGTCCAACTAGGACTGCACTGTCTTTGCCAACCCTACTCAGACGTGTTGACAGATGTTCGCCGAGTTCTGCTAGCATACTGAAATGTCCTTGTTCCATTCTCACTGCCTCGCTAGGTCATCCGTGAGATCATGGGCATCTCTCCCTAGATCCTTCAAAGAACTGTACTGATCTTCTATCAGTAATTGAAGGACTTGGGGGTGGAATATTGGAAACGTTTGTGCTGTAGATAATTCAATGTGACTAGCATTTGAAGAAAATCCTTCCTCAGACTTTCAGCGATTGTTCCAAACCTAGCTCAGGCGTTGGCAATTGTCACTGTCACAGTGTTCTACGACATTGTTAGTGGTGGGTTAGGAAGAAAGCCCTGGAAGAAAAACCACAAGTTCATCTGTTTTCTCAGTTTTGAATGACTTTTAATATATGGTGGTGGTGGTTTGGTCACTAAGTTGTGTCTAACTCTAGAACCTCATAGACTATAGCCCACGAGGCTCCTTTGTCCATGGGATTGGATTTCATAGTCAAGGATAATGGCATGGGTTGCCAGTTCCTTCTGCAGGGGATCTTCCTTGACCCAGGGATTGAACCCCCATCTCCTGCATGCAGGCAGATTTTTTTTTTTTACTGCTGAGCCACCAGAGAAGCCTGACTTTTAATATATAGTATGTTTTAATTAAAATCCAAATAAAATCAAGTTGCAGATCAGTTTTCTTCCCCTTTCACATTCATCCTACATTCATATTCTTAGAAGAAAGATGATTAGATTTTGATCTTCTCCCTGACCATCTTAATGGTGTTTGTGGTTGAAAAGTCACTCAGTAAATATGAGTGGAAGCAGGTCTGACACTTATGCAACTACAAGGAAAGAGTAATTTATAAAAGCTATGGTTATATGCTCTTTATTCTTTCACCCCGATTGAAAATCAGTCGTCTTTCATGTATATTCTCATATACAATCACAGAAGCCCTAACTTTGACTCTGTAAAGAATCAATGTGGGTATATATGGAATTTAGAAAGATGGCAATGACGACCCTGTATGCAAGACAGGAAAAAAGACACAGCTGTGTATAACGGACTTTTGGACTCAGAGAGAGAGGGAGAGGGCGGGATGATTTGGGAGAATGGCATTCTATCATGTATACTATCATGTAAGAATTGAATCGCCAGTCTATGTCTGACGCAGGATACAGCATGCTTGGGGCTGGTGCATGGGGATCACCCACAGAGATGTTATGGGGAGGGAGGTGGGAGGGGGTTTCATGTTTGGGAACACATGTAAGAATTAAAGATTTTAAAATTTAATTAAAAAAAAAATAAAAAAAAAAATAAAAAAAAAAAAGAATCAATGTGGGGTTTTAATTTAAGACTACTGGCTGGAAGAAGTACAAGCTGGAATCAAGATTGCCGGGAGAAATATCAATAACCTCAGATATGCAGATGACACCACCCTTAGGGCAGAAAGTGAAGAGGAACTAAAGAGCCTCTTGATGAAAGTGAAAGAGGAGAGTAAAATAGTTGGCTTAAAGTTCAACATTCAGAAAACGAAGATCATGGCATCTGGTCCCATCACTTCATGGGAAATAGATGGGGAAACAGGGGAAACAGTGTCAGACTTTATTTTTGGGGGCTCCAAAATCACTGCAGATGGTGACTGCAGCCATGAAATTAAAAGACGCTTACTCCTTGGAAGGAGTTATGACCAACCTAGAGAGCATATTCAAAAGCAGAGATATTACTTTGCCAACAAAGGTCCATCTAGTCAAGGCTATGGTTTTTCCTCTGGTCATGTATGGATGTGAGAGTTGGGCTGTGAAGAAAGCTGAGTGCTGAAAAATTTATGCTTTTGAACTGCGGTGTTGGAGAAGACTCTTGAGAGTCCCTTGGACTGCAAAGAGATTCAATCAGTCCATCCTAAAGGAGATCAGTCCTGGGTGTTCATTGGAAGGACTGATGCTAAAGCTGATACTCCAATACTTTGGCCACCTCATGTGAAGAGTTGACTCATTGGAAAAGACTCTGATGCTGGGAGGGATTGAGGGCAGGAGGAGAAGGGGACGACAGAGGATGAGATAGCTGGATGGCATCACTGACTCGATGGACATGAGTTTGAGTGAACTCCAGGAGTTAGTGATGGACAGACAGGCCTGGCGTGCTGTGATTCATGGGGTCACAAAGAGTAGGACACGACTGAGTGACTGAACTGAACTGAACTGAACTGAAGCAAGATCATAAAATTGGTGCTAGTGGTAAAGAATCCACCTACCAATGCAACAGACATGAGGGACTCGGATTCTATCCCTGGGTAAGGAAGATCCCCTGGAGGAGTGCAAAGCAACCCACTCCAGTATTCTTGCCTGGAAAATCCCGTGGACAAAAGAGCCTGTCAGGCTATATAGTCCATAGGGCCACAGAGAGTCAGACATTACTGAAGTAATTTAACACAAAGTACATTAAGCCAGATTATAAAATCTTAGAAAATAGAGAAATTGGTTTGTGAAATTTTATCAGGAAAGGAAATAGTTCTGAATATTATTGTGACTTTCCGTTTATGTGAAAAGTTGGTATAAATTCATAGATTTTACTATTAATATCATTGTTAAAAAAAGCTTTGAGCTATACATTTTACAATTTTCTTCTAGATGGGAAAATTCCCAGTTTTCTGCATAGCCTACATTCAAGTGAAAGGAACTACTCTTGCAGTATACCAAGTTTATCATTGCAAAGACTTTACAATACTGTGGAAGGAACATTCAACTAAGCATTAAAAATCTATTTTAGAGTTCTTAATCTGAAATGCAGTTATTTGTGTTATCTTGCCTGTTAGTTGTTGCTGAAAGTGAAAGTCACTCAGTTGTGTCCGACGCTTTGTGACCCCATGGACTGTATAGTCCTGAATTCTCCAGGCCAAAATACTGGACTGGGTAGCCTTTCCCTTCTCCGGGGACCTTCCCATCCCAGAGGTTGAACCCAGGTCTCCCGCATTGCAGGCAGAATCTTTACCAGCTGAGTCATAAGGGAAGCCCTTCCTCTATTGTTGTTTAGTTAATTCATGTCTGACTCTTTGTGACCTCATAGACTGTAGCCCCCCAGGTTTGTCTGTTCATGGGGTTTTCCAGGCAAGAATGCTGGAGTGGGTTGCCCTTTCCTCCTCCAGGGAATCTTCCTGACCCAGGGATCGAATCCATATCTCCTAGATTGCAGGCACATTCTTTTACTTCTGAGCCACCACCAAAGCCTAGAGAAAATTACGGATAATAGTTACTGTTCTATTTACTGTATTAATTC
Source organism: Capricornis sumatraensis (assembly GCF_032405125.1). Taxonomy (NCBI): domain Eukaryota; kingdom Metazoa; phylum Chordata; class Mammalia; order Artiodactyla; family Bovidae; genus Capricornis; species Capricornis sumatraensis. Next base: position 16,603,288 of record NC_091075.1, read on the forward strand.
GTTGGGAAGAATAACTGAGCAAAAGCTTGTACTGCCATATGCAGTTGGCCCACTATGTTCTTGGATTCCACACCTGTGGTTTCAACCAACCTTGGACTGAAAATATTTGGGAAATAAAAAAGAACTAATTCCAGAAAGTTCCAAATAGCAAAACTTGAATTTGCCTTGTGCCAGAAACTATTTACATAGCACTTACATTTGTATTTGCAACTATTTATAATTTATATTGTAAGTAATCTAGAGATGATTTAAAGTATACAGAAGGAGGTGCTTAGGTTATACACAAATATGTCATTTTATATAAGAGACCTGAGCATCTACAGAGTTTGGTATCTTTGAGGGGATCCTATAACCAAACTTATGAGAATACTGAGGAATGACTGTAGATATAAGCAGTTATTCTGGAATTGCAATAGCAGGGCATACATTGCCCTGGGAGAGTTAAAATTGTGATAAATGCATTTTTTCTGAAATGGGGAATTCTAGTAATAGAAGTTGCCCTGGCAGTTTTCCTTATGTTAGTTATTTGTGCAAAAATTATACCCATGGTTTTCATTGCCGTTTCCAGAGTCCTAGAAGACACATAGACAGGTCTACCTGAGGAAACAACTACTGCCTAAGAGGCTAGCATTTAGCTATCTATCGGGGATCCTTAAGCTAGACAATATGCCACATTTTCAAATGTCATTTGTTTTAAATGAATTAAATGTGAAGGTGGGATATGCCTATGCACTGGGTCAAAGACAAATGGACTTTTCCTGAGTCCGAAATTGCAGAATCTAGGTATTTGGGGAAGATCTTTGAAAAATAACATTTTATAAGGTATCATAAAAAGATGAAATTAGAATTGATAGTATATTGCTATAGCTCTTTTCTTTGGTGTAAAATAATCACATAATGTATATTAAGAGAAGCATTATAGTCTATATGGTCACAATTCCATAAATGTGATTTCATAAAAAGAATAAAGCTTTGAATGGATGATCACTACAAAATGTAAACCAAAACAATTTCTCTTCTCAAAGAACAAAGTGGATCCTAACCGGTGTTATAGATATCCGTAACAGGAAACTGAAGCAACTTCTAGTCCTCTTTACTAGGACCCTGTTTTAGATTAATGATTGCATTTATCATTTGAAATAATCATGTGAAGTCATTAATTTTCTCATTGTTGGCTTTGTTCTCTCTACTCATCACAGAAGAGTGTCAGTTTTTTTTTAGAAAGAATTTATTTATTTGTTGAATGAATGAAAAAGTGAACTATCATGCAATAATGGTCTCACCTATGGTAGATTTAACAGCCTCCATGTTAAAATATTTCCTTGCATTTACAACTGTCTTATTTGTTGTAGTTTTTGAGTAAATAAATGTTAATTTACTTATTCTTATATTGTTATAGAAACCTTGGCATAAAACTTTGTACTTGATAAAATCTGATGAAATGGATATAAGTATATTTGTTTCAATATAATTTGGGCATTTCACTTCATATATAAACATAAAAAGAGATGAAATGTTACTTAAATGCATTTAATCATTTTTCCTTTTTAAAAGACTCATTTTTTTCTAAACAAAATTCAAATGAAAACGTCTTATATTATTATTTAAGATATTTTAAAATTTTATCATTTTGTAAATTTAATGTTATATATAAATATTTCAGTTTCAAGCATTTGGGCTTAAAATCATTTATTTAATTTTATTATATAGTTTGTTAATTTTTAAGAACAAACACAATTAAGAGTGAAAACTCTGGGAAGAAGTTATCAAGTGACTGAAAATGAAAATGATAGTCTACAAGTGAGCTGGGGATTGTGTATAATATGCTATGATTTTCTGTATCTCCTCTCAGATTTCTCTAGCAGTCTAATTTCAATTTCACATGTTTCCCCACTGTCATTTGGGACTTACTGAGCATGACAGACATTGTTGAAATTAATAATCCCAAAGAACATACAAATATCTTTTTTTTTAACTATCAGCTTAAAACTAAATTGTCTTCTTTTTATACATATGTTATTCAACAAAGTGTAATGGTCACAATTTTTATGGCATATTTTTCAGTTGATAATATAAGATAGCTTGAAGGGCATGTATAATTCTTGGATGGTAGTGTTTTGCCATCATGATGCTATAGCAGAGGGTAGGTGAGGGGAATATCAACAATCCCAAATTGTACTAAATGCCTATGTGGTGGAAAAAGTTACATTTTCCTTATTTAGTCCTCCAGAAGGAGAGTGTCAAATATCAAGACAGTAAGGTAAATAGCCGTAATGATTAACAGGGAAACTTAATGTAGCTGGTGGGGGGAAACGGTAGTTTTAGCATTATAAAGAACAAAGAAGCAAACCCAAAAGATGGTTCCGAAATCTTCTTAATTGGTTTATAATTTTTTAAAAATGTGTTGTAAATCTAATCTAAGTGATTTTAAGCTCAGACAACACTCAACCTCTTACAAGAAAAGGAAAGAAGTAGAATGAGAGTTTTCAAAATTAGAAGATATGGTTAAATAGGTTCAAGTCCTTTAGAAAAACCTGTTTCAGTCTTTTATATAAAGCTCAGTATTTGAACAAAGGGTAGTTTCTCTCTTACTGACTTTCCTTTGGTCACTTCCTCCATTTAATTTTTTTGTCTAGAAGATGGTAGATATTAGTGTTTTCCTTGGAAAGTTTGGAATATGAGCATTGTATGTAGTAGAAGATGATAAATTACCTTGTTAAATGACCTTCTTTTTGATAAATTAACTTGTGTTGATAAGTAAACAATGAGTCTTCTTTTTTTCTTCTGAAGCCATTGTGAGATCCAAGACCCCAAGGAGCCTAATTTCATATAGTAATCTATTTCAAAGATAGTGAAGGAGTGGTGACAGAAACTACCAGACAATTTGATTCAACAGGGCTTACTCAATGGTGAGATTTTTTTGGCTTTTTTCTAATGGTCTTAAATCTGTTTTTGTTTTTTTTTTTAACTAGAAAATAGTTCAGAAATGAACTATTTATATATTGCATTTATCATATATTGCATTTCTATTTATGCATTAACCCTAGAGCAGGACTATAATTTTCTTCTACACAGAACTTGTATTTCTGCATAATGGATATTTCAATGTAATTAGTCGAAAGTGAATATTTCCTTCATGACTAGTTTATCCACTGTTTTGTTGCACTAATTTTGCTTCTGGATTCTTTAATCATCTCTACATCAAGAAATGTGGTTTCTTTGCTTTCATCTTTGACTCTTCAGTCTTACACTTTCTTTTCAATACAGTAGCCACAATGACTCTTACAACTTAGGAAAGAACATATTCCTATCTAAAAATAACCCAATGGCTTTCATTAAAAGAATTTGTAAGGCTATTATTATCAATATGATTTTGATATTGATACTTTGAGTTAATTGAAGCTTCGTTTTTTGGCTTCTTTATGACCAGTTTCTAAAATAATGCATATGTGCTTCATGTGTATTCTAGGAGATGTGGGATCATGATGGCAGAGTAGGAAGACCCTGATCTCACTTCCTCCCATAAATACACCCAAATTACAACCTATATGGAACAACTCTTTGTGATGACCCAAGGACTAGCAGAACAACTCTTCTATTAATACAATTAATGATACAAAGAAAAAAAAAAACCACCAAGATGTGTAGGAGGGGAAGACAAGTGATCTAGTCAGCACCCACACTCCAGGGGGGCCCATAAGAGGACAGGAATATCACAAACTCAGAGGTCCTCCCTAAGAAACGAGGGATTTAAACCTCATATTTGGTACCCCAGTCCTGGGAACCAGTACTGGAAAGCTGAGTCCCCTTAATTGGTTTTGAAAAAAATAACATAGCCTATTATGACTTGGAGAGCTAGAGGGCTTTAGGAAATTAAGACTCTGCTTTTAAAGTTTTGTGCACATATATTGACTCATTCCCAGTTCCAGTGCAGAGGCAGCAGGTTGAAAAGTGCCTGGAACTCTAGATGGCCTGCTAAGGCCACCCCAGAATGCTTCCCATCCACACATGGCTCTGGCTCCAATTATCCTGCCAAGGTGGTCCGCTTCTCTTGGGAGAAGCCCTGGCCTGGGAAGGGCCATGGCTCCAGTCACCACCCTGTCACCTCTGCCAAAATAGCAACTTCAAGCATGCCCTTGGAGAAGCCCTGGCCCATCCCGGCACCTCCTAACCCTCACCTGGGGGGCAGCCCCTGGAGTGTGATGAGCTGTATATTCAAACCACCTTACCAAGTGGCTGACCTGGGCACACTCTGGAAAAAGCCAAGCTCATGCTTATTTCAGCTCCTGCTCTCCCATCTAAGCTACTAGGCACATGCAGTTTGCATTGGTATGCAAAAATAATAAAATGGTAATAAGTATATACCTATCAATAATCACTTTAAATGTAAATACACTAAAATTCTCAACCAAAGAACAAGGGGTGGCTGAATGGATTAAAAAAAAAAATCTATATACTGCTTATAAGAGACTCACTTCAGAGCTAAAGACATACACATACTGAAAATGAAGGAATGGAAAAGGATATTCCATGCAAACGGAAACAAAAAGAAAGGTGAGGCAGCATTACTCATATCAGACAAAATAGACTTTGAAACAGGAACTATAACAAAAGACAAAGAAGATAATTACGCAATAACAAAGGGAGCAATCCAAGAAGATACAACATTTGTAAATGTATAGCCATGTAACATAGGAGCACCTGAACATATAAAGCAAATGTTATCAGGCAGAAAGGGAGAAATTGATAGTGACGCATTAATAGTAGAGGACTTTTACTTATATCAATACATAGATCTCCATACATAAAATCTATAAGGAAACATTAGTCATAAATGATACATCAGGTAGACTTAACAGATAGGTGCTGAACTTTCCAACCCAAAATAACAGAATACATACTTTTCAAGTGCACATGAAACCTTCTCCAGGATAAATCACATGCTAGGTCACAAAACAAGTCTCAATAAATTTAAGATTGAAATCATACCAGGCATCTTTACCAAAAACAAGAGTGAAAATAAAAATCAGTTACAGCAAGAAAACTGGAAAAAATATAACCACTTGGAGACCAAACACGTACTATTTAAAAACTAGTGGGTCAATGAAGAAATCAAAGGGGAAATTAAAAAATATTTTGAGATGAATGAAACTAGAAACATAATTTTACAAATCTAAAGGAAACAACAAAATAAGTTCTAAGAGGAAAGTATATAGTGATACAAGTCTACTTCAAGAAATAAGAAAAATTTCAAATAAACACTCTGACTTTACACACAAAGGAACTAGAAAAAGAAAAACAAACAAGGCTGAAATTCAGGAGAAGGAAGAAAATAATAAAGATCAGAGTGGAAATAAATGAAAAAGACACACCACACACACACAAAAAAAGAAAAGACAATGAAATTTAGAACTTTTTTAAAATAAAGAAAATTGATAAAGCTTTAATCCAATTCATCGAGAAAAAAAAAGAGTGCCCAAATAAATAAAATTAGAAATGGAAGTGTGTTTATAGCCAATATCACAAAAATACAGTTATAAGAGAACCTTACAAATAAATTGTATGTCAACAAGTTGGACAACCTAGAAGAAATTAATAAATCCCTCAAAACATATAACCTCCCAAGACTGAAATAGGAAGGAATAGAAAATCTGAACATAGTGACTATAAGTAATGAAATTAAATAATAAAAAACTCCCAGCAAAAACATAGATAATCTGTCTCTTTGAAAAAGACCCTGATGCTGGGAATGATTGAAGGCAAAAGGAGAAGAGAGTCTCAGAGGATAAGATGGTTAGATAGCATCACTGACTCAATGGACACAAATCTGAGCAAACTCAGGGAGATAGTCAAGGACAGGGAAACCTGGCATGCTGTGGTCCATGGAGTTGCAAAGAGTTGGATGTAACTTAGTGATGACCACCACCAATGACAACAGAATCAAAAATATATAAAGAACTCATACAACTCAATATCAAAAAAGCAATCTGATGAAAAAATGGGTAGAGGACCTGAATAAACATTTTTCCAAAGAAAATAAAGGGATGGCCATAGGCGTATTAAAAGATGCTGAACATCATTAGCCATCAGGGAATGCAAACTGAAATCACAGTGAGATATCACTTCATACCCATCAGGATGGCTTATCAAAAAGACGAAAAATAACAGCATTGGTGAAGATGTGGAGAAAAAGCAATCCTTGTGCACGCTTGATGGGAATGTAAATTGGTGCAGTAGCCATTATACAGGACAATATTGAGGTTCCTCAAATAATTAAATTTGAAAATATATGTACACCCCTATGTTCACTCCAGCATCATTAACAATAGCTGCTGCTGCTAAGTTGCTTCAGTCGTATCCAACTCTGCGACCCCATAGACGGCAGCCTATGGGATCCTATGGCAGCCTCCATCCCTGGGATTCGCCAGGCAAGAACACTGGAGCGGGTTGCCATTTCCTTCTCCAATGCATCAAAGTGAAAAGTGAAAGTGAAGTTGCTCAGTCATGTCCGTCTTCAAGACCCCCATGGTCTGCAGCCTACCAGGCTCCTCTGTCCATGGGATTTTCCAGGCAAGAGTACTGGAGTGAGTCGCCATTGCTTTCTCCTTAACAATAGCTAAGTAACCTAATTGTCCGTCAACAGATGAATAAGGAAGATGTGATGTATATATACAATGCAATATTACTCAACTATGAGACAGGATGAAATCTTGCCAATTTAGCAGGAATTATATTAAATGAAATAAGTCGTACAGAGAAAGAAAAATTCTATGTATTTTCACATATTCTGTATATTTTCTTATATGTGGAATTTAAAAATTAAAACACATGAAGAAATATAACAAAGCAGAAAGACTCACAGGCACAGAGGAAAAACTAGTAGTTGCCAGAGCAGAGAAGTTAGGAGGATAGTCACAATATTGAATACCGCTTATAAAACAAGTCACTCTATATGCCTGAAACTACTATAATATTGTAAGTTAACTATACATCAGTAAAAAATCATGTGTATTCTATATCTGCTTAGTGCATGATTCTGTATATACATTAGATCGAGTTTGTTGATTGGTTATTTAAATCTACATCCTTGCTAATTTCTAGGTGTTTGATCTATCAATTTCAGAGAGGAGTATATGAAAATTTCCTAAGATATTAGAGACTTTTTCAATTTCTCTTTGTTGTTTTATTTTTGCCTTAAGGAATTTGAGGATATATTATTAGATATTCATACTTATGGCTGTTATATCTTCATAGGTCATTATTTCTTTTATCGGTGAATAATGTCACTTTTTCTTCCTACTAACCTTTATTTTTGTATTTTACTAATATCTCTATTGGGGCTTCCCTGGTGGCTCAGAGGTTAAAGTGTCTGCCTGCAATGTGGGAGACCGGGGTTCGACCCCTGGGTCAGGAAGATCCCCTGGAGAAGGAAATGGCAACCCACTCCAGTACTCTTGCCTGGAGAATCCCATGGAGAGAGGAGCCTGGTAGGCTATAATCCGTGGGGTCGCAAAGAGTCGGACATGACTGAGTGACTTCACTTCAATATCTCTATTAAAGTATTATTTTGATAAATATTTACCTGCTCTTTCCCTCTTATTGTTTCTGTGAATATTTTTCTGCCATTATGTTTTAAACTTGTCTTTAGTAAATATAGTGATATTGCAAGTAATCAAATCTCAGAATCTCTACTTCAGTGACAATGAAGTGAAGTCACTCAGTTGTGTCCAACTCTTTGCCACCCCATGGATTGTAGCCTACCAGGCTCCCCCCTCCATGGGATTCTCCAGGCAAGAGTACTGGAGTGGGTTGCCATTTCCTTCTCCAGGGGATCTTCCCGACCCAGGGATCGAACCCCGGTCTCCCGCATTGCGGGCAGACACTTTAACTTCTGAGCCACCAGGGAAGCCCGTTTACTTCAGTAAGTATGATTAACTGATTGTTGATTGTGATTCCTAATATGTTTGGTCATATCTTATAGTAGTTTTTCCTGGATTTTTAAACTAATGTTTGTTGTTTCCATATCTTTTTGTGGATTGGTCTTCTCCATGCCATACATATAATCTTGACGTTTAAACAGCCTTTGTCTATTTATCATGTTCCTACTTACACATTTAACTGAGTGATGTTTAAAATTAATCAGTACTTCAATCTTCAGGCTGATTTTATTACTTTATTTAAGCAATTTAATATATTTTTATTTTAATATCATTTTCATATTTTCCTACAATTTTGAGTGGGAGTTTTTTTTTTTAATCTGTTGCCACCCTCGTGGATATATTTCCGTCTCTTGTCATTTAAAAATTTTACTCGTATATTCTTCAGTGAAAATTGTCAACTGATGAGAGCCTTATGCCTGTTATAGGTTGTAGAGGCAACAGTTTTCCCCCCAAGTTTATCTGTCTTTTTCCTACAGGTTTAATTGTTTCTTGACCAATTTGTTTGTTTCTTGACACAGGTTCCTCTACCTTGAGAATTCATATTCTATACTTTTTGTTTAGGGTATATTCTTTTTCAACTGATGGCCCAGAGTATGTGGCCTACATCTGATTGCATTTCCAGGCCAAGGTGGAATTTTTTTTTTTTTCCTAGTTCACTAATTCTAGTTCTCTTTCATAGAAGAGAGACAGCTCCCTTCCGGTTCCTGGGTTTGTGGATAAACTCTGGCTTCTAAGGTCTGGCTTCTTACCTTGGGTAAGATCTGTAGTAGTGTTAGCTCTTATACATCCTTATTCATGAAACCCCCAGCCTCTACTTGTATATGTGATACTGAAATCCTGTTTACTTAACCTTTTGTAGTTTGGGATGTACTTGTGTCTGTGTGTATATCTATCCACTTATCTAGCTAGCTATCTAGCTAGCTAGCAATCATCTATCAATCATTTGTTGTGTATTGATAAGTGTTAAAATTTTGTCCTTATGTATACCTTATAAACCTTTTGGTATATACAATGTGTTGCATTTTGTCAGTACAACTATGAATCTTAATTTCCTTGTTCTTGCCTTAGATAATTTTCTTTTTCATTACTTACATTTAAGCATTTTTCCTATCTCCTTTAATGTTTTGAAGGCAAAATATTACATATTTATATAGGAGCATGTTGACATCTATTAATATGGTTGGTTTTAGATTTATTGCCACCAGAATTCTAGTGAGTTCCAGGTGATTAGGGAGAGACAGCTCTCCCCACCCCGTCTCCACCACATACAAAAAATATGAGTAAATGAAATTTCAAACAATTAATTAAAGATGTAAATTATTATTAGAAGTAGTAAGTTCACACAGAGCAGAAATTCACTGGACAGAGCTCCCCTAAGCTTTTCTCGATTCACAAAGCAATGACAATGAGTTATAACTGCCAGATCTGAGGCATTCACATCTCATCCCTTTACACTCACCATTTGGAAAGCCTACCCTGGAAAACCAGGTATGTTTATTTCAAGGACTGTTTACACCCATTGGATTTTCCTGGCTCTTGCACCACACTTAGTGTTAGCACAACCACATACTTAATTGAGAAGGTATACAAATCTGTGCATCAGTGTTCGAAATAATTTCTCAGCCTTCAGCTTGCCACTGTCTTGGAAAGCCTGTTTCTCCATAGAATACCACTAATTCTGATTTTATTAGGATTTTTTCTGAATAGTTCTAGTAATGGTTTTGCTCCAAATCCATTATTCTACAGTGTGATTCAATCAGCAAACGTTTATTGAGAACTGTTTTGCAGTCAGAATGTAGGTGCTGGGGAAGTAGTAAAATCAGGAGTAAAATCATTCCTATCTCAGGTGGAGCTCCTGGTCTGGTGAGTTAACATGGTTGTGTGTTTCTCTCCCTTTTGTTGATTATTGTTGTTAGTATTATTGCTTTAGTGTTCTACAAATAGTTACTATGATATTGGTATTGATTAAAAACATAAAATCTAAATAAAGACTGGTATTAGATCCACTATTGTGCAGTGGTCATATCATGCTCAACTAACTCATGTTGCCCAATCTGGGGCATTATACTTTAAGGGCAAGGTAGACTGTCTTTTACTCAGAAATGACTAGGATGGATGTTGGGGAGATTTGAAGCCCTGTCATGTGAAAATCTGATTAAAAAAACATTGAAGAAATACGATGCCTCATAATAAAGTTGGAAGACTTGTATTCACCAATCCCATGATCTCTTCAGATAACAATGACATTGAAAAGTAGAAAGTCTATCATCCTCTGTCAATGCAAGTGTCATATTAACTATTTTTCCAGAGCCAGGTAAGTGGCTCTAGTACATTTTCAAGTTTGTTGTAAGCTCCCGATGGCTAATAGTAGGCGTTGGGCCCCTCCACTGTTTATTATTCACCAAATTCCAATGCCAATGGTGGCTCAAGTCTTGTTTACATAAAAGGATGCTAAAGCTACCATTGTATACTAGAGGAGGCCCTTCACATTTGTTTCTGGGTTAATTCAAATGTGAATGGTCTTTAATTTATTTATTTACCAAGGAATAAATTACAGCTTTTCACACTGAGCATAAACTCTTTCCATCTGTCTCTTCTCAAAATTGTGTTGTGCCTCGCATAGGGTTTTTGTGAGCTATGCATAGAGTCACATTTCTTTCTGCTAACTGAAACAAGCTTGTAGAAAGCTAACCATTAGAAAGTTAAATATTTGTTATGGGTTCTACAAATGGAAAATATAAACGTGAAATTAGTTTTTCCTTTTCTTGAAAATATGATCTATCTGTAAACTGGCAAGATACTGATATTAAATGATTTTGCTGCATGATAAATTCATAGCTCTCTACATCGATTTGGGAAAAGGGGATAAAAAGTTGGAAATCTGGCCTGTTATCAAATTTAAATCATTACCAGACAAGATCATGCTAAAGCCCAAATACTGTGGTTTGGAGCTATCTGAATCTATTTCAGATTATCCTTGGGCAACATCAGACAGGTTTAGATTCATTGACTTTATATAAGAAATTACTTTTTGCTTGTAGTGGTTCCATCTGTTCTAAGCTGCAATGAACATGTCCCACGTGCATCTGCAGCTCCAGGGAAGGTATCTTACAGGTGCATGTGGGGCCACTTGCTGGTAAAACATCGCTGAAATTCCTTTCCACGTCTAGTTTTAGATTTAACCCATTTCTTAGAGAATTGAAGAGAGAAGCAGAGTGGAAAGAAAAGAATGCTTTATTCCTCAGAGTCAAAAAAATTATATTTCTATTCTTTCCTTCCTTTCCCCTGAAGTATTTAAATATTCATAGACCATTGTTTACTCTAGTTCAAGGTTAACTTCAAAATATCTCTGGACACATCTTGTTTTATGTCTTCTTGGGTATGTCATTTCAGTATACTAATGTTTATGCCAGTTCTGGTGAAGAAAATGAAGATAGTGCTTTGCACACAGCTGTAAGATATAGTCTGAGACACTCCAACACTTTCCAGAAACATCTCTTTCAATGAAAACTATTCATGAGATCTCATTTTTTTTTTTTTTTACCCTTTACTGCCCTTTTTCATATTCCCACTATCACCTTCCAAGAAAAGTTTGCATGGTTGACATACTGTGCAAATGTACATTTTAAATCATGATATATTGAGAAATCCTTGATTTGCATGTAGGACCTGATATGTATTCAGCACTTAGGCCATAATGGAATATATTTGACATATTGGAAACCAAAAAAAAAAAAAAAGATGGAGTCTCCTTCAGAATTCTGTCTTCTAGTTTGTAAGCATACCTTTATATTACTGAAAAATGTAGGAATGTTTCAAATATTTTTTCTTTCAAAGCAATACAAAATTATATTTTTCTGTTTATTGTGAACTTGTATATTTCACACAAAAGTTTTAATTTTCACAAGCCTATATATTGATGTATATAGTCTAAGAAAAGTAGGGCAAAACTTTTCCAGTTTTTAAATCTCTTTTCTTTTGATTTCATCCTCATAATGGCAACTTCATTTCATTTTCATTTTCTTATTTGCTCCCATTTCTCTCTCCTTGTAGTGACCAAGGGCTGACCAGCTGCAGAATGCAACTCTCGCCTCCCCTTCCAGATGGGGGTGGGCATGTGGATGTGCTATGGTCTAGTCATTGGGCTGGAGGTGGACATGTTCTATGGCAGCTTCTGGAAAAATTCTTTTAAAAGATGGATGTGGTTCTTTTCTCTCATTTTGTCCCAGGAAGCCTGGGTATAGGCCATCTTGGACCAGAAGGATGAGGCCACCCCATAAGAGTGTTAGAGCAGTGGCTGGAGAAACCCCAGAGTTGCATTTTGCTATATAGCCTTTATGACCAGTGCCCTCTGGAGTGAGTAATGTAGCAGCTTTAGGAGCTGGGTCCCTGAGGACTTTGTAGGGCAGAGTCATTATACCAGTCCTTTTACCCTCAGAATTCATATGTGTATGAAACAAGCTTCTTGTTAAGGCCATTATGAATTTAGATTTTAGTGTTAATTGTAGTTGAATCTAATACTGTTTCATATACTCTTTATCTGTAATAATTTTATAGGCTAGTTGGAAAACAAAAATGCATGCATAAGATGATATAAAACAATGATCAAGTTATAGGACAACAGATATAAGTATAAAATTTTATTTTCACATATTAGTGGAGGCTATCAGATCTTCCACGCCTTAGGAAACATACAAGGTAAGCATATCATAACAAGTGACCTAAAAGCAAAAATTAAAATATGCTGGTGATGGAAAGCAGATGAAGAGCCTAGAATAAAGGAATAGACTTGGAGACTGATGAGGCATGAGGCGAGTGACACATGTGAAATGGAAATACAGATATCAGAGGGGATACTGACTGTGGGGAGGAAGCATGCAGGACTGACATTTTACATGGTGAGCGTAAGATGATTTTTAACTTGTGTTTCAAGAGTTATTAATATGTATATATTTTCTCCATAGAGAAGTTAAAATCACCAGTTTGTAGATGATAGTAAATTTATCTGATTTTATAATTTCCCTGAAAGTCCTTGTATTACATTTTTAGTAAGAAAGTACACAAATGTCCTTAAAATAAGTTACTACCCTTTTTCAGTGAAATTTCAGACTCCTTTATATCATGAAGAATTTGAACCATTTACTTTGAATCTTCAGAAAGATTTACTTTCAAGAGATTATATGTTAGTCTGATAATTTCCCGTAGTAATTCATGGCTACATTGAAAATTTTCCACTCTTGGGTAAGTCTTCCATATCCTTAAGTTAAAGCATGTGGTTTAGGTCAATTTTTCTTGATTGTCCCTTACTATAGATTCAGTTTCATGTCTCATGAAAATAAAATCATCATTTTAAAGAGAATTCAGTTCCACAATAGTAAAAGTAACATCTTTACATTAAAGTATTTTACTCATTGCATTATACTACAATATGTGTATTTCACTTATTTTTATAACAATATGTGACAGAATTATCTTATTATCCTAAGTAATAGCTTGAAATCGCTTCTCCTAGAAATTGCTGGATTGAGAATTGAACCCAGCACTTATCATGTGAAATCCAGGGGACTGTGGATGTGAACTAATTTTTATGAAATGTGAAACCTAAATTACCCAATTTTAGGAGCCTTCCTAGCCTGCCGGGTACCTCTGTCCATGGAATTCTTGAGGCAAAAATACTGGACTGGGTTATCAGGGCTCCTCCAGGGGATCTTCCCCAACTAGGGACTGAACCTGCATCTCTTATGTCTCCTGCTTTGGCAGGCGGATTCTTTACTACTGGCACCACCTAGGAAGAATCCTTATGAAAATAGCACAGCATTAAAAAGAAAATTAGATTCAGAAATAACTATTTAGAATAAAGAAAGATATAATAGGTAAAACTTTTTAAAAAGCTAACAAATGTAATGAACATTTCAAAATCCATATAAAAGTGTAGTAATTTATTAACTGTCTGACCAATGTCTATAATACTTTTTATGCTGAATTTTTTCTGTAGGAAGTACTGTGCATAATTTTTTACTAGTCTCTTCATATGGCAATGATTTTGTGATTTTTTTTTATGTAGAACAATAGTTCATTCTATCTTCTAGAATAGTTGATTGAAATTCTTGTGTTTTTTTTTTTTTAGTTGGATCTGAAAACTTTCAGCTTTATAAGTAATGATAAGTAAATGTTTAGGTTTATTTTTAAAGTTTGGAGAAACTATCAACTTTGATGTGTAGGCTATAATTTCATGGCTTTGAAGCAGCATGAATGAACCTAGGAATTATCATCTAAGTGAAGTAAGTGGAAAAACAGAAAACCAAATCTCATATGATATCACTTATAATATGGAATCTAAAAAATGGCACAAATGAACTTATTTACAAAAGAGAATTTCAGACATCGAAAACAAACTTGTGTTACCAAAGGGGAAACAGAGAAAGGGGTAAATTAGAAGTTTGGGATTAACAGATACATGCTACTATATATAAAACAGATAAACAATAAGGGGCTGCTGTATAATAATCTATAATGGAAAAAATCTGAAAAAGAATGTATATATAAAGGTGAATCACTTTTCTGTGCCCCTGAAACTAACACATTATAAATCAACTACAATTAAAAAAAAGATTTCTTTGTATTTCAAAGTTACTTATTCGGTAAGTAATCTTAAATACTCTTGAATTAACCAGTTTTTTTCTTTATTATGTCTTTATCTTAAAGGCTTACTGTGCGCTTTGTGTTATTTTGTCTGTCAGTATTTTGTGTCAGATTAGGAAAATTTGTAGGTCTTCAGTAATCTATTTATAAAATTTACTCTTCTTCATCAACTGGAGTTTTAAATAATCTAAGTCTATTCATTATTTCTTTTCAAAATTTGTCTCTTCCTTTTAATGAATTGTTACTTTTAACATGGTCTAAAATTCATGGGAAATAGATGGGGAAACAGTAGAAACAGTGTCAGACTTTATTTTTGGGGGCTCCAAAATCACTGCAGATGGTGACTGCAGCCAGGAAATTAAAAGACGCTTTCTCCTTGGAAAGAAAGTTATGACCAACCTAGATAGTATATTCAAAAGCAGAGACATTACTTTGCCGACTAAGGCCCATCTAGTCAAGGCTATGGTATTTCCTGTGGTCATGTATGGATGTGAGAGTTGGACTGTGAAGAAGGCTGAGCACTGAAGAATTGATGCTTTTGAACTGTGGTGTTGGAGAAGACTCTTGAGAGTCCCTTGGACTGCAAGGAGATCCAATCAGTCCATTCTGAAGGAGATCAACCCTGGGATTTCTTTGGAAGGAATAATGCTAAAGCTGAAGCTCCAGTACTTTGGCCACCTCATGTGAAGAGTTGACTCACTGGAAAAGACTCTGATGCTGGGAGGGATTGGGGGCAGGAGGAGAAGGGGACAACAGAGGATGAGATGGCTGGATGGCATCACGGACTCGATGGATGTTAGTCTGAGTGAACTCCGGGTGATGGTGATGGACAGCGAGGCCTGCGTGCTGTGATTCACGGGGTCGCAGGGAGTCGGACACTACTGAGCGACTGAACTGAACTGAACTGAACTGAATTCTTTGTCATAATTTATTTCTCAATATCAGAATATATTCTATTGCTTTTCTTGCTCATTTTATTATTTTGCTTCATATTCTACTAACTTTTAATCAGAATTTTCTTAGTTGTTTTCATAAATGAATTTAAGGATGATTAAAAGAGATACCTTCATTTGTGTCCAAACTAGGAATATTGAGCTATATAATACTAAAACCAGACACTATGATAGTACATACATTGCTTGATCAATTAATATGTGAGGAATTTTGTCACTGAGCACTCATATTTTCACATCAACCTGTTGCATCTGTAGGAATTTTGAATGCCTTTTCCTCTGGAACCCCCAGACTTCATCAAGCTCAAATGAGGCAGATGTACTTAAGCATCATCCATTATTCAGAAACCTGGTAATTTGACTTACAAACATGTAAGCTGAAATAATACAACCAGGCTTGTGTTCTACAAACAGAACTTCTGATACAATTCTAGTGTAATTTCCATAAAGAAATAAAGTACTGGGTACATTTATGGTTTATATGCTGCATTATTGAGTATATTCCTTTCCTGATAAGAGAGAACTTACATATTTTGATGAGAAACAAATCCTTCACTTATAACTTTACATGTTTGGTGATTGTAAAACTATCCAAAGGTTAGTTTCTGGCTCCACTCCTTTCTTTCTTTCTTTTTTTTTTTAATCTATTCTACTATCCACATACTTCTAGTCCTAGGTAGGCCTTCAAAGAAGTGTTCACATCATGGTATTGCCTCTGGCTCTGTCAGTGTCTGGTAGGAAAACTGTGAGAGCCATTCTATGGCTAGCAGCAACCTAATTGTACACAGAAATCACTGGAAATCTGTAAACTATACTCCAGTGAGTCTAAACTACTGTTTCTCCAAATAATTTCCCTTTAGCTGAATCTCAAAAATGTCATTGGTTATTCTATTGTCACCCACAGTGAGGGGATGAAAATGGAGGGAAAATTGGAATAGAAGAAAACACAGTTCTTAAATTAAGCTGAAGTGTTTAATTTGTAGTATATTTTGCAAAGCCAAAATAGTATATTTTGTAACCTTCAAGATCCTAGAAGGGGTTAGTACAGTGAAGGACTCTCAAGTTTTAATAGCTTTGCAGCAAACCTGCGTCTATGCAGTGCTGTCATTTTAAAGATGTAGATTTTATATCTAGGATTGGAAATCTTAATTCTATTGTTGGATAAAAAGTGTAAAATCAGACTTATGGCTGAGGTTATTTATGAATCAAATTTTATATGTAATTTATCAGCTGGTTGGCCATTCTTTATGGGTCTTATTAATTAATGTGTGAGTTCTGGTTTATTTTATCTTGATCTACAGGACACCCGCAGCTTGCAATGTATTGAGTGATCTGTTGGTTGTTAATACTTTCCAATAGTCAATGGTCATGCTGCTGCTGCTGCTGCTGCTGCGTCACTTCAGTTGTGTCTGACTCTGTGCAACCCCACAGATGGCAGCCCACCAGGCTCCTCTGTCCACAGGATTCTCTAGGCAAGAATACTGGAGTGGGTTGCCATTTCCTTCTCCAATGGTCATGTTATATGGCTTTAAAGTTTTAGTAATGTCCTCTTGCTCTCCTTATTAAGTGTGCCAAAAAAGAATCTTGTGATTACTTGTGTTTCTTCTATTCTCTTTTCAGTTCTACTAAAGTTGCATTATTTTGCAGTGGGCAGGCCAAAATGTTGGTGGGTTACCTGCATGTACTATAGATTTCTATCAGTGAGTCTTTCTTATTGGAACCATCATATTATCACATTAATGTACACTAAGTTGAATGTGTTGTATGTTGCAAGTCCATATATGACCCACTATATTCATATTTTCCTGTGTCTAAAATAATGTTGCCTATTTTATTAAATTCTAAAAGAATTATTATTGCATTTTGAAATCCTGCTTCTTTATTTATTGAAGATACCAGTTATATTACTTTTCTTAGATAGTTCAGCATGTGAATAAAAATATATTTTCTTGATTGAACTTTTCATCTCAATATTTATTGCAAACTGTGCTTGACAAAAGTGCAACAAGGTTAAAAATTCTCTACATCAGGCTGGTACCATGACCCCAAATTTCACACAGTTTTTATACTGAAAAAGAAACATGGTTTTCTTAGGGATAGTTTATAATACTTGGTGATGATATATGATAAGGGCTGGGTGTTTATATTACCTGTGTCAGAATTCCCTTATATCTATAATGAACATGTTTGCCAAACACCATAGAATTCCCTGATGAATGTACTCAGCCTTTTAACTGAGTGACCCAAGGATATGTTGTATTTTAATCTCTGCCTGACTGCTACATTCACTTTTCCCAAACATTTTATTTAGCATTTATCATACTTGGTGCCCTCCCACTCTTTTCATCTTTCTTGTTTTATTGATGAATAATGAGAGTGTTAACACTACTTATCTTGACTAGGGCAAGTGAAGAGTGACTTGCCTAAGAGCCTCTAGCCTGAATCAACTGTATGATTTCTGTGTGTTTGCTTCCAGTTTTAAGCTATGATTGCTTACACCTAACAGTAGTTATAAAATACACATTTATGGGGAAGACTCTAATCTCATAGTCAACGAAAGTAATCTTATTCTGTGATGTGACTATAAATGAAGTCACACTTTATAGTGGCTAGTCTGATGCCCATGTAAAACCAAAAGGGTTTAAGACACAAGAAAATTCAGAAAAGAGAACTCAGTAGGCATCTTACCTCTATTGGCCAAATTCCCACCCCCTTCCCGAAATTAGTCCCTATATGGTGAATATTCTTAAAATATGTTAATTCTCACAATTTTAATAGGTTAGCCATCTTTGTGAAAAGCATTTTTCCTAGAGAGATAGATTATATAACTATGATGGAGGTAAAAAACCAAATTCATAGCTATATGATAAACCACATCAGTGTAGGAAAAGGAGAGTTAAAGGAACCTCCAAATGACATTTATTTTTCTGAGAATGACACGTGGTAAATGTAGATATCACAAAGAGTTGTCATATACAGAAATACCCAAGTTTACATAAAGGGTTATGGTAAATACAGCATTATCTCTCTCTCTCTGTCAACATAAATGTGTGTGTGTGTATATATATATATATATATATATATATATATATATATATACACACAGATGTCAGAATACATGTATAAATACATGTATAAATGTGTATACATATATAAATATCAGAATAGCATATATTATTCTAAAATAACTGTATATGAGATATGTAGCTGATATTGGTTTTTTAATTTGGAGCAAGCACTGTTACCTCATATTCATATATATGTGGGTGTATAAAATACATGCTGTGCTGTGCCTAGTTTCTCAGTTGTCTCCGACTCTATACGACCTCATGAACTATAGCCTGCCAGGCTCCTCTGTCCAGGGGGATTCTCCAGGCAAGAATACTGGAGTGGGTTGCCATGCCCTCATGTAGGGGATCTTCCCAACCCAGGGATGGAACCCAGGTTTCCTGCATTGCAGGCTGATTCTTTCCCATCTGAGCCACCAGGGAAGCCCTATTTGCATATATATGTATATGAAAATATATGTGAGATATATATATATATATATACACACACACAATATGTATTGAGGGCATGGCAACCCACTCCAGTATTCTTGCCTGGAGAATCCCCATGGGCAGAGGAGCCTGGCGAGCTACAGTCCATGGGGTCGCAAAGAGTTGAACATGACTGAGCAACTGAACACAGCAGCAGCATATATGCAAATATATCATCAGAAAAAGTCAAACTTTTATAACATGTCTGCAGACCAAGCCTCAGCTCTGGTAACTTCAGCACTTTAATATTTTTAAGTCTAACACATTCTTAAAATTGCTGGATTGATCTCTTATAAGAAGAGATTGTTCTTGCCTCTTATCTTTTAAATCGTT
Source organism: Capricornis sumatraensis (assembly GCF_032405125.1). Lineage (NCBI taxonomy): Eukaryota > Metazoa > Chordata > Mammalia > Artiodactyla > Bovidae > Capricornis > Capricornis sumatraensis. The sequence goes on from NC_091075.1 coordinate 16,622,695, forward strand.
ATGCTGCATCAATTCTTCCTGAATAAGATTCCAACTCAGAGACGTGTTTTTGAGTTTTATCTTCTGTTTACAAACTCCAGACTGTCTGCTTAGTCACACTGATTGATGTTTAGCTATCATCAAAGATTTTGCTGAAGCAGATTCAGCAACACATTCTTCTATTTTCTGGTATTACTTGCAGATGTGTTCACAGTAGAACGTACCAAATGAAATGAGAAGGCATTTTTGTGAATTAAGTTTCTCTTATTTGTAGTATATATCTTTAACTATGCAGTATTTTATATGGTTTTTGCTGTTTTAACATTGTAATTTTACTTCCTCTCTGAGATACAGTAAAAATGCATGTAAAATATATAAAGTAAGAAAAAAACAACAACAAACATACATTAAGAATGAAGAACGTGAAGAAGTGAGAAAACTCTCCACATTTATTAAGAGATAAAAATTAGTTCTCCTTATGGTATTTTTTTTTTAAATAAAACATATTTATTCCTTAGATACTCCTGAGATTTTTCAAGGGATGCCATTAAAAGTAAGTAGGAGTGAGTGGACATAACTTGGAAATTATTTGTATTGGGAAAGTGGTATGATCTGTTTTGGGAGATAATCGGTTCTCCTCCAAAAATGAAAACTTTCTTATCACCTCTGGTAGCCACAGCTCTAGCCTGTGAGATTAACTAACATCAAAAGATCTGTGCTATATTTGTATGATATGAAGGTATCTGCAAGTGTACAAGTCCTAAAAAATACAAATTCTCAATAGGCTTTTTTGTGGCTTTTAGATCCAGTGGGGAAAAATGTTTTGAGTTTAAAACTCTAGAAATATCATATAATAACACTTTTGTGATTCCTTTATAAACCTTCCAGTTCTTCTAAATTCCATTCCAATTCATCCTTTTACAAACTTACAGAATAGTGTCATTATTCCTATTGAGGCAATTGAAATGTTATTAGTCCCATGAATCCCTCAAATAGCTATTTCAAATTTTTCATATGCACTTTCAGAGTTTCTTGGTCAGTGTTACAAATTGAGCTTCTGCTGAACATTGGGTATTATGTGATGAAAATCTGTGCAATCAAATGGCTGGGGTGGGAGTCAGCTTTTCCACTTTTCAGTTGTTTGACTTGAGGGAGGTACCTTTGGCCCACTGAACAGTTTTCTCACTTTAAAAATAGACATGATAGTGTCTCATTTGCAGTATGGTTGAGAGAATGAGATAACACAGGTATATTATTATATATACATATAATTAAGTACATGTATTTATATACATATGTGTGTATATATATATAATTTTATGATTTTTATATACTGATAGTTTTAAGGCATCGTCGTTATTGCCAGTAACTAGGTAGTAACTTAATTCTGGCTTCTCTCTACTGTCTCTAAAAAGACTGAATATAAGTAACTGTATGGACAAATATCCAACTGGACCCTGTGTAACAGGGACTGAGAACACAGTGAGAAGATAAAATGTTTACATTCAGAGGAGCACCTCACATATATTAGTGCTCACAGCTGGTGAAGAAACAGTACTGGTAGATGCTGACGTTTAGACTTTCGTTTTAAGAGATTAAATTGGAAAGGGGGCTGCATTCAGATAAGAAGAGCCATTCCTGCTAGAGAGGTCGTGATGGCCACAAATCTGCTTCTGTTTTATCAATTCATGATGAAAATTATTATTAGTGCTAATAGCTCCATAAAGCTGTTCAAAGTATTTCAAAGAGGCCAAGTATAGCTGTCTGGTGCACCACGGGTATTGATAATAAATATCCTTGATAGTTACTGATATAAAACAGCAACAGTCCTGTACTGAGCTTAAACAGCCCTCTTTCATATGGCAAAACTATAAATCTTTCATGGGAATCATGTTATATAACATCACCTGAAATCAAGCACTAGTGATTTTTTAAAGGTAATAAACTATTGGATAAGTAGGTTGCTTTTATCACCTTTTCAATTTCTCATTCCAGCGCTTCGATGATAATTTAAAATACAGAGAGACACTCTAGCAGAGTCTTTAAAATCAATTTGTAATTTCAGCACTGTATTATACAATTAATCCTAAAAGCAGTACAATCTTTTGAATGACTTTGAAATATCCTTCACTTCAAAAGGAAAAAAAAATGACAGAAATGAAAAACAGAGAAAGTAAAAGAATGGTTGTATTTGTTTACATAATAATATATAGGATGATAATATATTTCAGTGAATGTTACTATTCAGCTGACATGAAGTATGTGAATTTAATATATCAAAATTTTCTAAGGTATGTCTGTAAAAATAACAGAATGTTTTAAATATGTTAAGTGAGTTCTGTCAAATGATAATTTAAACTTATTTATGTATTTGCAAATTTTTCTGTAAAAATTTGCTTCTTCCTTTTGATGTCCTTTACAGATGCTTTGCAATTATCAGGTAACTTCAGGAGGTGGTTTTGGCTGTGTTCTATTTTTAGCAGGATTGTCATTTATTTTTTTCTCCCCAAAGTACAGTATAATATCTTCAGAACTTTTGGGGGATCAGATATTCATTTATATCAATAATAGCATTATTAAATGATGTCTTAGAAGCTACAAGGAATATAAATATGGACAATACTGAGCTTTATCTAGTAGATGGATATAACAATTAAATAACTGGCTAAGGACAATAATTATCTCTTGGGCACTTGTAGATAAAGAGTAGTTTTTAAGGTTAGGCAGGAAAGCTTTAGCATCTTTTATTTGTCTGTGTATTTTAACATGACTCAAATATAAACTGCCACGCATGCCAGGATTTTTTCAAAAGCTTTTGTGTGATGAATGGGAAAAGAAAGGCACAAAGGTGCTGAGAGCTCAGGGAATCCAGTGAACACATCTTGATGGTGGAAAGACTCAGAACCATTTCATGACCAGATTTTGAGCTCCAGACTACAGCTTGTATAATTGATATCTTTGATTGGATGTTGATTAGAAAATTTGTAATCTATGTCTGAAATGTCAGCCTTTGAGTTTTCTCCCATATACTCACCTTCTCACATCAGCATCTTCTGAGTTGCTCAAGTCCAGACTTAAGGAGTTATCCTTTTTATTCTTCCTCTATCTCGACCCCCTTCTCCAGCATCACCTATCTGATCCCTGACCAAGTCTCTACAGTTCTTATCATCACTGCTATTACCCATCCATACCAACATCTTCTCTTTCCCAGAGCTCAGAAAGTCATTCTGCGTAAGAAATTTTAATGGCTTCCCTTTTCTCTTAGAAAACCTTCACCTGGGCTATTTGCACAGATAGCCACTTTTTCCCATCCTTCACATGTCAGCTAAGATGCCATATGATTAGAGAAGATTCTTCCCTAGTTTCTCTCTCTCTCTCTCTCTCTCTCTCTCTCTCTCTCTCTCTCTCTCACCCTCCTGGATTTCTAACATTGTCTGAAACCCATGTTTATCTTATCTAGTCCATCTAGTCTCTGACACTAGAATATAAGATTCTTTGAGGATGAAGAACTTGCCTGTCATTTTTACGATAGCATGTTTAGTGTCTGCAAAGTGCTGGGCATATGATAAGTGATTGATGGAGGGGGAAGCCTGGAGTACTGTAGTCCATGGGGTTGCAAAGAGTCAGACATGACTGAGAGACTGAACTGAACTGAAGTAATTATTAAGTGAAAAATACATATACATGTGTTTTGGGGCTATGGTGCTTGCTGAGGAAAGCCTGAACACAAATGATGTCAGGAATATATGAAAAGAGAGACTTATGTTTGAGAAACAGAAAACTCCAATTTCCTTTGACTACAATTAAAGTGCATGAAGTAGAGTAATAAGAAATGGAGCAGGACTAGTGAGTCCAGGACAGCTTATTGAGCCTTAAATGCAAGGGAGCATAGCTTGTACTTAGTTTTTGCTTCGGAGGAAGATTGCATTTCTCTTCAGTTCATGAAACACGTGAAGAGGTGTTAGCCATAGTGGCAAGTCTTGCCATCTGAAGAGTCATTGTTCCTGGGTTTGGAGCCTAGCTCTGCTCCTTCTTGGATGTATGGCCTTGAAAAAGTTACTTCACTTTTCAATGCATCTTTTTTCATCTATAAAATGGGGGAAATAATTTTAATATCTCCAAGTTTCATGCAGTTTAAATAAGCTAATGGGTATAAAATGCTAAAATTATACATCATTTTATTAAAAATGACCTATTCCTATTTCACACTTAGGCACAAGCAAAAGTTCATGTATTTTGTCCATATTCAAATAAAATATCCCAACTTTCAGAATGGGATGATAGGGAGAAAATCAACCTCACCAGGTATGCCATCATTCACTTTTAATACTCTTTGACTGTAAAAGAGGCTTTGGGTAAGCTTTTTTATTGCTGATGTTGTTATTTTGATAAGTAACCAGTTTTCAGGGTTTCACCCTCATCTTTCCCACTGCTCCCCTAAGGTCCGATACCTGTGATGGAAGAGAGAGAAGGGAGATGATTGGGTAGCAGGGTCTTGAACTGCCAGGCCAACAAGGAGTACTTGAGCTAAAGATGCTTTTCAGAAGTGTCCTGAAATTCACAGGGACAGGCCTGCTTTGGTTCTCCCACCATCCTTGGTCACTGTCTAGGAAGAGCCTGTGGGAAGTGTGGCCTCCATGCAAACAGGATGGTGGATCTGGAGCAGATCCAGCAGCAGTAGCTGTCCACACAGCAGGACAAGTGCACTCTGAATGGTTCATATCCTCCATGACTGCCACACAGGTTGAATACGCATTCTGACTCCTCTCGTCACTACCCGTCCCGAGTGGGGCAGAAGTTAAGATAGAGGGTCGTCTTTGTTCTGTGCTAAAATCTGGCAGGTGAGGATGTGCACAGGGCTTTGCTTCCCTCTGTGTGAATGCTCAGTCACTCAGTCATGTCCAGCTCTTTACGACTCCATGGACCATAGCCCACCAGGCTTTTGTCCATGGTATTTTCCAAGCCAGATTACTAGAGTGAATTTCCATTTCCTACTCCAGGTGATCTTCCTTACCTTGGGATTGAACCTGCATCTCCTGCATTGGCAGGTGGATTCTTTACCACTGCGACACCTGGGGTTGCTTCCCTCTAAACTGCACCAAATCTTAGTGACTTCAGGAGGCAGAAAGGGTGGAGAAAAGGTCAGAACCTTGATACCTTTACGAAGGACATGGCTCATGAGATGTGTGAACTATCAGTGGAAGGATGGTCCATGCACTAGGAGGACCAGGGTGACACCACTGCCTACAGAAGAAGAGCAGGGAATAGTGTACCAGATGGCTGAGGTTTTTCCTACCCAAGAACCAGGAGAACATTAATTAGAGTCCATGGAGAAAGGAGGCTCCCTCTTGATGTTTCAGGATAGAACTGAAGGCAAGCCTGTCACCCAACTGCTGACTGGCAGGATCAGAAACAGTACTTCCCACCAGCGGTGGTTCTCAAAGGTCTGTAACGGCTTACTTACTCTTAGCTTCCCTGGTACAGACAGCTCTTGAAAAGAAAATATTAGTCGTTCAGTCATATTCTCCTCTTGGGACTCCATTGACGAGAGCCCACCAGGCTCCTCTGTCCATGGACTTCTGCAGGCAAGAATACTGGAATGGGTAGCCATTCCCTCCTCCAGGGGATCTTCCTGACCCAGGGATTGAACCCCAGTCTCCTGCAGTGCAGACAGATTCTTTACCAGCTGAACCACCAGGGAACAGCTCTGTGAGAAGGCCATATAGAATGGCCCTGCAGCAAAGGACATATGGAAACTTTTGAATCTTTTCCTGCCCAACCAAAGAAACTGAAAGGTGACCCAGCCCTGTTCTCTGCCTAACCACACTGTGCAGCTGTTGTAACTTCGCTGCCAGTTTTCAAGCAAATGCAATTCACCTAGAAGAACACTTAAGGGCGCTCAGCATCCAGACAGAGAAAGAATAAGTAGACCCTCTGGAAGAAAATCAGGAAGGCCTTTGATTTTTCCATGGTCACATTCAGCGCCAGAAAACAGGTAGACGTAGATAGCAATTTTAATAGGAACAGTAGAAAAATAAGGAATCTAATGAGAGTCAGATGCAGCTTTAAAAAAGCCCTGGAATTAAAGTTAACAATTTGTTTTAAATTCTCAGTTTCAACAGATAAATTCAGAGATGTTTGCTTTTAACTTTATCTCTTACGTGATTGAGTTTTGCCATTGAAACTTTTCCCCTTTTATCAGTAGTGACTTATGGCTGCTGCATTTCCTAAATTTTTTCATGTTTAAAATATGTCTGCTGCCTTTTTTGCTTGAATAACTACTTGGCCGGGTGTTATGCTCCTGCATCACACTCATCCACATTGTGCAGTTGTTTTCTGGCGCTGAATATTTGTACGATGAAATCCGAGTCCTGCTTGATTTTTCCACTCGCGTAGGTGAATGGCTTCCTTTATTTAAGTGCTTGAATAAGTCTTTCTTAATCCTTGACATTCTATGGCTAAACTAGGACTGAACAGCCTGTCTCAAATTCTTCTACGTGCACATTCTTTTATTTTCTTTTTTTTTTTTTTCAGGTTTAACATCAAACACACCTTCTGATCCATTTGCTGGGTTTTCTTCTTCATACTGATCTAGCTCTCATTTGTATTACCTTCTCTTTAGTTTCCTTATAATCTTGGTCTTGCCCATCCTGCATTTATGTTGATTATTTCAAGATTTTTATTTAATAAATCACATGTATTTTGAGCATTCTGCATTTAATTTATTATTAATTCTGTAATAAAGTTGTTTTATTCTCAGTTTGTTTTCTCAATTAAAAAAAAAAAAACCCTTTCGAGTCTATTGTGGCTGTTAATGTCTCAGATCTGATATCTTATTTCAATTTGATTCCTGTTCTTACTGTGTATTTTAGGGTATGAATATCTTAGTCCATTTGGGCTAACATAACAAAAATAATACCATCATCTGGGGGGCTTATAAATAACACAGATTTGTTTTTCACAGTTTTTGGCATCTAAGAAATCCAAAATCAAGGCCCTTGCAGATTTAGTAGCTGGTGAGGGCCAGCCTCCTGGCTCATAGATGGTCATCTTCTTGCTATGTCCTCACGTAGTAGAAGGGGACGAGAAAGCTTTCAGATGCCTCTTTTATAAGTACACTAATCTGATTCATAAGGCATCTTGCTTCCAAATGCTATCACGTTGGGGATTTGGTTTCAATGTATGAATTTTGGAAGGACACAAGCTTTCAGTCTAACCATAAAGAAGTGAGGAATAAGCTTCTGTTCACTGATTTATATTTTCTTCCAGTTTGGGTTCTTTACCTTTGAATGATTTCATTTTTTCTTTGTACTAAGGATAAGTGGAAAGGTTGCTAGCAGGAAACTGAAGAATAAACAAAAGGGCTGATTTTTCTCTGATCGGAACACACTTAATTAAAACAAAATGGTAGGCCATCCATGACTGTCCCTCATGGGAATAAAATACATCTACCAGAAGAAGAGTCAGTGACATTGCTTATTTCCAACAACCTTTTCCACTTCCCATCAGTAGAAGAAAGGAAAAAATAAGAAAACACATTTGATTTTTCCTATTGTCCATATTTAAGAGTATTACTAAAGAATCTTAGAATCTGTTGACTCATCAACAAGGGTCTTGAGGATTAAAATGTGATGCATTTCATATATTTTATAGATTGGAAAAGAACTTTCAAAGTATCTGATGGATAAAACTTTTAATATCTAGATTTGCAAAAGCTTCTACAACTTGAAAATAAACAGACTCATAACCCTATAATAGATGGGCCAAAAAAAATGGGATTGAGTTATAAGTAGGTGGCTAACAAATACTAAATGAAAATGTACTTAGTTTTAAAGACATTTATTTTGAGTTATTCTGATGGAGTTTTTGGTGATAACAATTGCCCATAAAACATCTAGAAACTAAAGTGAATGTTTTCTATCAATACTTGGACACACTGATGTAATAAAAATGCGAATACTGGCATTGGATTTTTGTTATTGTTTTTAAAAATTCTACACACTGATTAATTAGCTAAGATGCTGTTAAACATTTTAGGACCTAGAGAATGCATTTCTAATGATGCTTTTCATACCAGATCAAATAATCATATCTTGGCTGACCAGTCTTTTGTGATGAAACCCCTTTTTTCGTATTTCATTGTGCTTTGTCTTTCTAAGTATTTTTTCCCTTTTGAAATTTATTCTGCTATACTGTCTCTTCTCATGAGTTTTACTATGACTTCTTATCCTAATTAATGATGCAGTCTTAAAAAACATCACTGACAAGTTTTCGGAAAAGGAAGGGCGCGAAATGGAGAGAACTTTTGGGTCTGCTGTAGTGTGATTTGGCCCCGAGGAAGTGCCTTCAAAGGCCTCTCAGTGTCTTCTTACTGCGAATACATGAGCTGATGGGAGGCTCCTGTGAGGGCCCCCTGTTTGTTCCTCAAAAATCTTCCAGCAAACCCTGGGTTTATTGACAAGAGAAATAGGGCCCAGAATCAGTTTGAGAAAGATTTCTTAATATCAGCTCAGAAAAAAATATTTTTTCTATGCTTGCAATTTCTAAATATGTGTATATGTATATATTTTTTTATCACTATAGTAATTTTGAAACATCTTTTTTCATGGTAAATGATAAGAAGTGACTTTAAATAAATAAAATCTTTTATCAGTGTTTTGTTAAAGATTTTACTATAAAGCAGTTTATTCAATTCTTGAAAGTATTTATAATATAAAACATCTTATCATTTTAACAAATAAAATCAGTTACCTACTTTAAATCAATCATGTGAGAAAAATAAGGTTGCTTACCAGTAAGTCTGAAAATAACCTATTTGATTTGGAGACATTTAAAATAAACTTCAAGTACAGTTTATAGGATCAAAATAGAAAAATTTCTTACATAAATATGTTAGGGGTTTCTTTTTCTTTAATAAAATTATATCATTTAAATAATCTTTATTTTGTTTTCCTATTTGAGAAGATAAAACATTTTAGGCTATAAATTTCATTTGAAAACTCTTCTCCATAAGTATGGTATTGTTGATATTGGTATGCTTTATTCCTCAGAAGTGAAAAGTCAAATTGGAAATAACTATCACACTTTTTTTAAAAAAACAGTCTATTTATTATACTGTAATATAAAAGAGACATCTTGATGTACAATGGAAGATTGCTGACCATAGGGAACTAGTGAAGATCATCCTGAAGTGGCTTTGCAGGGTCGTGACCCAGGCTCTGTGGCAGAGACAGCAATGTCCAGTTTGCCATGTCTTAGCCTCCTTGCAGGTAGGCAAGGCATGTGACTGCTTTTAGCCAGTGAGCATTTTGTGAGGAGAAAATGGTTCATTATTCTGGGCCAAGGGTGTGAAAGATACATATGTGGTTCTCCAGGTTTTCCTCTTCCCTTTCACAGTGACCAACAGGATCAAATCTCTAGATGGTACAATATGAGGTGGTGACACCTTTGTCTCCGTCATCCTGGCCCTTGACCAATTGCTTCTAACAGAGAAACTCTGCTTACCTGTAATATTGTGATCTATAAGAAATATGTATTTGGTTTTTGCCCATGTTTCTGACACAGAGATCCTAAACTCCATGGAATTTCCTGTGATGAGAGCAACAAAGTTGTCTTTTGTTATATCCCTGAGGTAATTTTTGGGGAGCCTAAATCTAGGGGCTGGTTGCTCAGAGAACCAACCAAGTGATTAGAGAGTTGGAACTTTTAGTCCCACTCACTAAGGTCTGGGGAGGGGGAAGGACTTGAGGTTGAATTAACTGCCATTGGCAGTGATTTAGCAAATCATTCCTATGTACTGAAACCTCCATAGAAACCCGAAAGGTTGGGGTTTGGAGAGCTTCTTGGTTGATGGATATGTGCAAATGGAGGAGAGTGGCACACTCTGTTCTCTTTCCCACATACCCTGCCCTTGATATCTCTTCATCTGGCTGTTGATTTGTATCCTTTAATATCCTTTGTAATGGGTCAGTAATCTAGTAGTAAACTGGTTTCCTGAGTTCTGTGAGCTGCTCTAGCAGATTAATTGAACCTAAGGAAGAATTCCTGGGAACCTCTGAGCTATAGTTGGCTTGTGAGAAGCATAATAGGTGTCTGAAGTGTGTATGGAGTGGGGTGAGGAGGGGAGCAGTCTTGCAGGACTGAGCCCCTGAACTATGGAATCTGATGCTGTTTCTGGCTAATGGCAGAATTGAGTTGGATTGTAAGACACACAACTGGTATCTAAGAATTGCTTGCTGGTATAAGAAAACCTTTGACACTGGAATTGGTGAGGCACATTTGGGGAGTACTTAACCCCAAACCCTACTATCCGATGCTAAATGTGAATGAACACAAAAACCACATTTATTTATGAGAATTTGGGATTGTTTACACAGCATAACCTATCTAATTTAAATAATATACATTCTTTATTGCTTTATAATTATCTTTAAATTAAGGTCCAATTTTGACTCAAATAATTATATTATGACTAAGGACAAAAATGATTTACAGTATAATGGTCAAAACATCATGGTAGCCATTGGCACTTGGCTCTGAGAGATTAAGGTTTGAGTGACTAAGGCTAAATATGTTTGTTTGCTCTTCATTATCCCCAACTGTACTCAATGTACCCGAGAAGATTTCACCTTCTAATTAATTTATAAAACTGGAATCTAAAATAATATGATATTTACCTTCAATGACATGAATCTTTGGAAACACTATAATGCTTTCTGTAAAATGTTCAAAAGGCAGTTCCAAAAGCTGAGTCCCAAAGGCATCTTTGAAATCAACAGCATTATTGGAACATGCATAGAATGTCTTAATAGTGTAATGAGGAAAATATATGTTAAAGAAGTAAATTCTGGTTGGTTTTATGACTTGTCATATCTTGTCACAAAATATATCATATCTACTAAAGCAATGTATTCAGTAATTGTTTTCAAACATTATGATGTATTTTCAAACTATTGAAAAACAAAGGAATTTATAGAATTACATGAGTGCTAAGCTGCTGGCAAAGCATGGACGTCTTTGAAGAGAGCAGAATTGTTGACTGAGTGTCCCTTAGCAGAATTATCAAGGTTTTGTTGAGGCACTAACATCCACACTTGCATCTCCCCAGGCTGATGACTCGGTTATTCAGTTGAGAAGACCACTAGTTTTTGTTTGTCAATCAAGCTTTGTGGGTAGGAATGAGTACAAAGAAGTCAACTGATAGAACTGTTCACAAATCGATCTTCCTTTATTCCCCATGATTCAGTGCCAGTTCTTACACTCCTCTGTCATTAATTCTTTTTCTTTTTTTTTCTAATTGCTAAGATGGAAGAATCTCTCCAAGATTCTTTTTGAAAAAATAGCTTCTGCTTTTCCTGCAAGTCCTTTATTGAGAAGATCGGGGTTTTAGTTTCCTCTAATCTGTTTGTCCTTCAACACAATTACATCTGCTTTTCATTTTTTTAGACATGTGTGAATATCTTAACTCATATCTGCTGACCATGAATTTGATCCAGGGTTCATATTCCAAATATTTAAAACCCAACGGCATAGAAAATGAGACAAGGAACTGATACCAGTATTAAACTACTGTGACAGTGGACTGAATGACAGCCTTAGTTTATTCCTTTTAGTTCTGTGTGGTTACTGTTATGAAGCAGTCTTGAGAAAGAGGAGTTTGGTAAAGGCATTCCAGTTTAGCTTTAGAATAATCTATACAGCCTTTCTCAGTCACCTGCTGCATATTTGCACTGTGGGAGGCAAAAACAAAACAAAAAAAACAAAACACCCTCAAAGTTAGAGATAGGATTATAAATCCTATTTTCCCATTAGTTCTTTCTAAACTTTTAAATTTTGCATTATCTGATGGAAAAGTATATTACTAGAGAAATGGCTTTAATAAAATTAAAATTGGACATGGCTAAAGGAGGCCATCACATCATAAACTGTTAGCTGTGAAGGTCATTTTTTCATTAAATATGAATTTTAAGAGGAAATAAGTACCTATGTTTCCCATTCATTATATTTCAATCATTAAATTAGCCTCATCCAGAGACGCTTAGATGCCTCACACATATTTTTATTCCCCCTCTTTCATTCTGTCCCTCATGGGAGATAACAATGTTTTCATACAAAAATTCACATTCAGGAAGCAATGCCAAATGTACGCTTTTGGCTTAAGACATAAATCTGATAAAAGTTATGTTTTTCATCTCCTAATTTTATTTTATCAAAATAAAATCAATTTTTGCTTTATGTTATAATGATTTTTCTTCTCTCAATTTGTATTCTTAGCATAAGATTATATTATTAAAATATCAGATACTTCAAGTCTCAAATAATTCAATTAATTGAAGAATGAAATTTTAATATAGTCTTTTTTAGAATAAATTAATAATATATTACCTTTCTTATAGAAGACTATACTATGATTATAATAACACTAACCACTGAAGTAAAAGAAAGGAACACTCTTTGACACTCCCTGTTCTACTAAAGTGGAAAATAAATCAGTGAATTGACTATTTCCCTCAAAAATTTAGTTTTATTAAATATGGTTTTCCCAGTAGTCACGTATGAATGTGAGAGCTGGACTGTAAAGAAAGCTGAGCACCAAAGAATTGATGCTTTTGAACTGTGGTGTTGGAGAAGACTCTTGAGAATCCCTTGGACTGCAAGGAGATCCAAGCAGTCCATCCTAAAAGAAATCAGTCCTGAGCGTTCACTGGAAGGACTGATGTTGAAGCTAAAACTCCAATAGTTTGGCCACTTGATGTGACAAGCTGACTCATTTGAAAAGACCCTGATGCTGGGAAAGATTGAGGGCAGGAGGAGAAGGGGACAACAGAGGATGAGATGGTTGGATGGCATCACCGACTCAATGGACATGAGTTTGGGTTAACTCCGGGATGGACAGGGAGGCCTAGCGTGTTGTGATTCATGGGATCGCAAAGAGTTGGACACAACTGAGCAACTGAACTGAAGTGCCCTTAGCTTTTATGCCATTGAACTACTCTTTTACACTTATATTTTATTTATTCTAAGATTATTTTTGAGAACTTGCTTACCTCATCACACAGTATCTTTTTAATGAAGATACAGACTTTAAAAACATCTTAATGCCATAATTAGTTAGGTTTCTGAGAAACATTTCTTTTTTAACTTTATGGCAACTGAATTTGAGACTGACTAGGTTCTTACTTTGAAATGATGGTTGACAAAACCAGATCTAAGTTTGTTGGTTATTCCTCAGTAAACATTTAATATACTAACCCTATTTCTGGCTTCATCTTAGTTCTCTTTATTTTCCCTTTGCTCACATTTTCTCATTTACTTTTGTTTGTAGTATAATTATTAGCTAGGCTGTGGTATTTTTAAGTTGCATATAATCCTTTCTGAGCGAAGTAGGAACTAAATGCTGTTTTTATTGAAGGCTACTAGAGCAATTCCTGTTGCTGCTTATCATTATAAAGATGAACTGCTTGGAAGTTAATTTTTAACTTATTATGTTAGCAGCCGTAACTAACGTTTTTCCTTGTGAAGATAAATGTTTTTTTTATTTCAGAAAAGACATCCAGTCGTCTGAATGGGTAGATGACAGTCCCAGAAACAAGCAGAAGGTTTTCATGCAATAAAACATAAGAATTCAGGAGTCAACTAAACATGAATTGCAGACTTGCTTTGTTTCTAAAAGGCAGGAAGAGTGAGAAGGGAGTAGAGGAGGAAAGAAAAGAGAAGAACCAGAAAAATTGTGGAAAAGTGCAAGCCCTGTGATGAGACTTCACTGTGTTCCCCTCTAAAATCTTTAGTACTATCAAAAAGGATTGCTTTCTTGTACACACTGACAGCGAGCTGACTTTCATGCTAAAGTCTGTGTAATGACAGACAAAAAAACTGGTGAGATTGAACAAGGCAAAAAGCAGGTGGAGCAGGGGACAAAAGTCCCCAGTAATTAGCTAAAGTCTGGAAAAGGACTTAAAACTTCCAGAGATCAAAGAAAACTAACAAAGTGCTACCAGAAGTCCCTGGCTTATATACCAGCTACACTTGTTTATTCAGTAATTAAATGCAAATACTCTTGAAGTTTACTACATAAGTATCTTAAAGTCCCTGAGATCAAGTTATATTGTGGGTGGATCAATATAATGCATTTTGTTTTTAGGAATCTCTAGTTGTTCCAACTTACTTATTATGTATGTTGAGATTTTAAAACTTCTGTTTTTGTCTTCTTCAAATTTTACAACCTGTCATCAAATGCATCAAGTATATATAGAGATCTTAACATCTAGAAGTATATAACCTATTGTGGATTATTTTAGCTAGTTGTAATTAAGGAAACTAATACTATGCTTATAAAATGTAGATTCTTTGTTATTTTTCTTTAACAAAATCAATAGATAATCATGATTTTATGGGGTTAAACAAATGAATACAATTATATTTTACTTTTTTCAAGGTTTATTCTCATGTTAATAATTCTAGTCACCTCCAAAAATATCATGCTACTAGGCAAACACAGATGACATTCAGTACAATGCAATAGATACAGAGATGTAAATATTCCACAAGTATTTATTGGGTACCTCTATGTTCCTGGCACTTTCTAAGGCCTAAGAATAAAGCAGCAAATAAATCAGACTTACATGTGCATCCTCATGGAGTTTATATTCTAGTGAGGGGAGTCAGGCAATAAACATAGTAAATAATAAAATATATAACAGACTGTGAAAAGTTCTAAGGAGAGAAATGAAAATGAAGGGAGTACAGGGGGATGTGGGGCTTAAAGCTTAATTTTTAAAATTTTCATTTTATATTGGAGCATAGTAAATAACCAGGTTTCCCAGGTGGTGCTCATGGTAAAGAGCTTGTCTGCCAATGTAGGAGACATATGAGACTCCGGTTTGACTTCCGGGTTGGGAAGATCCTCTGGAGCAGGGCGTGGCATCCCATTCTAGTATTCTAGCCTGGAGAATCCCATGGACAGAGGAACCTGGTGGGCTGCAGTCTATGGAGTTGCAAAGAGTCGGACACGACTGAAGTGACTTAACACGCACATAGGCACATGGTGAATTAACAGTGTTGTTAGTCTCAGGTGGACAGCAGAGTGCCTCAGTTATACATATACATGTATCGCTTCTCTTCCAAATTATTTTCCCATCCATGTTGTTACAGAATACTGAGCAGAGTTCCATGTGCTATACAGTAGGACCTTGCTGATCATCTATTGTAAATATAGCAGTGTGTACATGTCACACGCAAACACCCTATTTTCTCCCCACCCATCATAGAGAAGAGGACATTTAGGGAGAAAGAGGCAAAGGAGGGACCCACATGGACTTCTGGGATGCCAGCAAATAGAGTATAACTGCCTGAGACGGAGCATGGCCACAGGGCTGGAGAACAAAAAAGTGACTTGAGTCACTGGAATGAAAAAGAGCGGGGAATGCTGGCAGCTTTTGCAGTCTTGTAGTCCTATTTTCAGCTGACAGAATATATTTTCTCATCAGTCCTGTCAAGCTATTTTTCCTGTCTTTGTTTGTTTTAGTAAGGACTTTGGTTTTCCCCTTGATTCTCTAAAGTGCTTCATTCACCGTTCCTACTGTAGAGATGAACATAAGTAATCAATGATGGATTTAGTTGTTTTTTTCCCCTTTGGGAAGGAACACCAAGGAAAAATTTCAGTATAAGATTGCTATAATCTGAAGTGTTTTATAAAAGAATCGCTCTGGATGCTCTGTTAAGGAAATATTTAAAGGGGGAAGAGTGAAAGATTGAAATCTAATCAAGATGTGAGTGCAAAAATTTTTGTAAGGACATACAGTGGCTTGTATGACCAGAGGAGAAAAGGTGGTAGGGAGTGGTTGGATTTGCATGTTAGGCACACAGGATCTATTCAGGAGCTGTATGTATAATAAAACGAGAGAGCATCAGTGAAGATACTGGGTCACTGTGGCTAGGAACTAAGTTGAGAATATTGCCGAAGAGTGGTTTGCTCAGATAATTTGCAGTTCACTTTTGCTCCTATTGAGCACTTAGCTCTCCTCGCTATCCAAGTGGAGGTGCCAAGCAGATTCAATGTTACCCAGTGTTTTGTGTGTATGTAATTACATATATACCAAATTCTGATGATCCAGAATCTTTGGAGAGTCCTGTTTTCAGATGAAGAAATACATTTCTCATCAAATATGTCAAGCTATTTTAACTGTCTTTGTTGTCTGTTATAGTAAGGAGACTGAATTTTACTTAAGTCTCTAAAGTTCTTAATTCATCATTCCTACTGTAGAGATGAACAAGAAGTAATCTTTTGCAGAAAAAAAGGGCCATGTATAGCAACAAAGAGTTCCTCACATCTTCACATGATTTTCATGATGTCAATAAGAAATCCAAAGAGAAAGAAACAGGGATGTGAAATTAGCATAGGTCCAAAAATTAATAAGTAAAAGGAGACTGATTCTTTCACTGAGAGTGATTGAGAGTAAATAAGTGTTTGTGACTATTAAGGACCTTTTGTATTAAAGGGGATGAAAACAAGCAGATTGTTTTTGGTGGCATTATTAGCAGGACACTTCTTCTGAGAGAATCTTGCTAGTTAAGGCTGTAAAAGGAGCAGCAGATAAGCTGGAGTGCTCACAACTTAGCAACAGCTTGGAAAGTATTGTCAATAAATGCTCCAGTCTGAAACGGGACCAAGTGATAGGATGTGATAATATCGTGCAATTGAAACGGCACTTCAGTATCTAATCTTGGAATTAGAGAAGATCTCGGGGTTCACACTACTGAAGCCATGTCAGGGTGGAATTTATAGCTCTTCTCCATTGATATTAATAACAGCCACAGATTAGTGGAAGCAGACTTTGACACAGTTTACTGCAACATGTCCATGATAAAGTGTGGAAACTTGCTCTTTATACCAGGGGAGAGAAGAGGAAAAAAAAAAAAAAAGGAAAAAAAAGGTCCAACTCCCCAAAGCATTGTAATAGAAATGAAAGCATCTGGTTCCCACTATCACCATGTTTTGTGTAAATGTTTCCAAAGATTTAGTTTCTCGATAATGACTCTAGTAAATTCATTTAAGAAAAAGTTGGCCCCACACCCTGCACAACAATGACTTTACATGTGAGAGAGTCATTCGCCCACCCAATCTTTTGTGATTAGCATAATATTGAGATAATTTGCATGTGGTTTATAATAGGCAAACAGGAAATCCCAAGGAAGTATTTTACCACTTCAAAAATAGCTGACCAAGAAGTCAGGAGGAAAGTAAGGAGGTAACCATGGGAGGAAGAAGAGGATGCGAGAAGGAGGGACCAGGGAGAGGAAGGGAGTGTGAGGGAGAAGACAAATTGGAAACAGAAGCTTGAATGGGAAACTGCCATTTTAGAAAATAATGTTTTGAATTCTGTTTCTTAAGTCATGCCTAGAAGCTGTCCAAACTATAGCCAAATAATAAGATTATGTCTGATTCCCCAACCTAGCACTGTCAGCCTTGGTTAGTGTGATGTCTATAATGCATTTGGTGTGGTTACTTTTTTGTTTTGTAGCAGCAGCAGGAATCCTCTACATTAGACATAAATTGTTTACAGGTTTTTTTTTTCATTGCCAAATTTTCATGAAAATGTCAAAGTGAACATTTATACTTTATAAATGGTTCTTTTTTCCCCAGCCCAACTGACAGATATAACTACTCCAACAAAAATGAAAATCACTAGACACAACCAATAATTCTCTTTTATAAGCATTAGAGGAGACTTCATGTTTTATGATAATTTTATGTCAGAATGAGAAAAACCACTCATTTTTCTGCTAAAAGTATATCACTGTATTGTTTTAATAATGTTAATAAAGAATAATAATAATAGTGACAATAACCAACACCAATAAGAGAACAAAGTTACACTTGGAAAGCTTGATTTGATGCCTTCCTTTTTAAGACAGTTTTCTACCCTTTTATTCATTTTATCTCAGGAAATGTTTTCTTATAGATTCAATATGCATAGGTATCATAAAAAGAAAACAGAGTTATGAGTAAGGCTTAATACATCAACATTAATTTTCAAGCTAAATTTCACTAACTTTTAAATTTTTTTCCATTGGATACAAAATCTTTTTATTATTTTATTTCCTAAGAATGTTAATGGAACTAATTAGTAAATGTTGGTGATTTCCAAATGGTCTACTCTTCAAAATGTTGCTACTACTAGTAGCTCTAATAGATGTGGCTTGATTGGGCCATAAAGGAGTGATTAGCTCATTTTATAGGCCTTATTCTTAGCAAAGAAAGTTATAACCAATCTAGATAGCATATTAAAAGTCAGAGACAATATTTTGCCAACAAATGTCTGTCTAGTCAAGGCTATGGTTTTTCCAGTAGTCGTGTATGGATGTGAGAGTTGGACTATGAAGAAAGCTGAGCACCGAAGAATTGATGCTTTTGAACTGTGGTGTTGGAGAAGACCCTTGAGAGTCCCTTGGACTGCAAGGAGATCCAACCAGTCCATCCTAAAGGAAATCACTTCTGAATATTTGTTAGAAGGACTGATGCTGAAGCTGAAACTCTAATACTTTGGCCACCTGATGCAAAGAACTGACTTATTTGAAAAGACCCTGATGCTGGGAAAGATTGAGAGCAGGAGGAGAAGGGGACAACAGAGGACAAGATGGTTGGATGGCGTCACCGACTCAATGGACATGAATTTGAGTTAATTCTGGGAGTTGGTGATGGACAGGGAGGCCTGGCATGTTGCAGTCCATGGGGTTGCAAAGAGTTGGACACAACTGAGTGACTGAACTGAACTGATTCTTAGCAATGGGAAATTAAGTCTAAACTCCATCTTGAATACAATGGGAGTATATAAACTTCACACTCCTGATAGAAAAAAAAATGTTTTAGGATATATACTTTGATTTTTCTAGGTCCTTAAGCCATTTTTCTTTTAAAAACTTTCTCTAAAAATTACACTCACAACTGAGAATACACTCACAATCTGAGACTGCTTATACTGCCATACATCAGATGAGGTGCCAAGGAGTAGTAATGTCAGTTATTTTTGTTGTTATTCTTGCTGTTGTACAATACACATTTTAATAAAAAGCAGTGAGAAAAAGAAAAAGAATCAAGAGATAAACTCTTCCTGGGCTTATTGTACTTGGTCCCTCTCTTCAAAGCAAATTTAATCATCATGTTAAGGGTCCTGGCAGGATTTTGTAGTGAGTTATCTTCTAACATTTTACTCTTCTCAAACAAAGACTGTTGGAGCTTCAGTCTTCTAGCCCTGTAAATCTGCAGTGTCTCTTTCTTTGTTAATAGGCATGCAAAAATCCTTAGAAAGGCACATTTATTTCATTTATGAGAAATTAAATCCAGATTTAAAGCTCTTCTCTCACCCTCTACTGTTGGCTCCTTTTAGAATGATTCTGTGGTGGTGCTGGACCCCAGGAAGCATTGTAACATGTGTTGGCAATCTTGCAAACCAAATTTAGTCCCTTAGATTCAATATCAAGATATTTATTAGGAGTAATGCTTGCCTTCAGCTCTTTCTGTGGGTTGCTGTTAAACCACTATCAGCGCTGCTATGGTGAGCTTTCTTGTTTACCCCTGATGTTGTTTAAAGCTAACCCACTTCCTAGGACATCCCACTGAGGACAAGTCACTCTATTAAGAACTAGCTGTCTTGACTGTGATTTCCAGCTGGGATATAGAGCAACAGTCCATGTCTTCTTGGCAGCTCTCATTTATACAAATCAGAATTATCTTGAGACAATAGGAAAGAGATAAAATGGAAGAGTAGTTTTGTTATTTTTGACATCATGTTGCACTTGGTTTTAAATGTGCTTTATTTGTTCTGAATTACTCTTCCAGACAGTTCCTACTATTTTTTATCACAGAGCCCATCATAATCCAAAAACTACAAAACAGAAGACCTTAGTTGCTTGATAATATTGATTTACTTACTCCGTTTAATGTGCTTACAATAAATGTTTAACAACTGACTCTCCAGAAAAGACAAACAAAAGTGCAAAACATACTTTGTGTTATTTACAGATTTGCAGGGTATAAATTCTCCCACCATGATCAATGGGAGTCTAACAGCCTGATGTCAATGGGCTTTTAATATTCCTAAAACTTTAGCAATAGGCTCTCACAATGGCTGAATCCCACACACCACTGCAAAAATATTGTGTTCTATATGTATCTTCTATGTTATTGAGTAGAGCCCTCTAATTAAATGACTGAAAAAATTTATGCCAACCTTTAAGAGAACATAGTAATAACGCACTCTACCAAAGTAGTTTGGAATGACCAGCTCTTTGAGTTACATCATAAAATCCTGGAATTTGTAAGCTGGAGGGACTTTTGAGTACCTCTGGTTCCATTTATTCATGTTGAAGAATCTGGGACCCAGATTAGATAATGGAATTTTTACAAGGTTATAATGGGAATAGTAAGACTCCTACTGCAGCTACTGGGCTTCAGCTCAGTGTTATTTCCATTAATTATCTTTATTGCTTAATTAATGGCTTATAGATATGATTTTGAGTTGCCTGAGTTTTCCTTGGCCTTGAGAGAAGTGGTTTAGTGCTAAGTTGTTATAATCAATTGTTAAATCTCAGGAGGTCTAAGGCATAAATCAGTAAATGATTTCTCATTTCTTTAATGAATGTAAATAAAGATTGAGCAATCTACAGTAAATCCTGCAGAAAGAAAATTTGCCCTTATAACTACAATGTTTCTATTTTACTACTTCAGATCACAGCCAAATATGCAAATAAATGGCATATCTTTTAATCAGAGTTTTGATCTTTCATAACATTTAACTAGAAACTCCTTATCATGTTTCTGCTATCAGACCCCTGGCAAGTATATGCTTTAGGTGTTTAAATTTTCTACTACAAGGTTATTAGGTTATTTACCTCCAAGTTAGTTTTCATCATGATACTTCTCTGTGTAAAAGGAACAATTTAAAAAAGTTGCTTTCTTTCATCTAACTGAATAAATCCAAACTCCTTTTCCCTAAATCCCCGATGACAAGGATCAGACGTGTTTGCTCTTCAACACCCTTAGTGGCACCGCAGTGCTCATGGGAATAGTCATCTTACATGTACTATCTTATATACGCATGAATTCTCTATAAGTGGAAGCTATTAAGAATCTTACTTTACACCTGGAGAAATAAATGAAAGTAATTTCCCCAAGGAGTCATAGCCAGTTAGTAGCAATGTGTGGATGTGAACTCATCTTTGCAGATTATACTTTAACTACCACAGAGTATGACCTTGTTGACTACTTCTGACTGCTCTGACCTAGTACGGAATGTTCTCCATAATGTGGCACAAGCCCATTACCCTAAGTTTTCTCTCTCTAAGCCTCTGGGTATAGTCTTGATTTCAAGCATCCTAAGGCAATGGCACCCCACTCCAGTACTCTGGCCTGGAAAATCCCATGGATGGAGGAGCCTCGTGGGCTGCAGTCCATGGGGTCGCTAAGAGTCAGACACGACTGAGTGACTTCACTTTCACTTTTCTCTTTCATACATTGGAGAAGGAAATGGCAACCCACTCCAGTGTTCTTGCCTGGAGAATCCCAGGGACAGGGGAGCCTGGTAGGCTGCCGTCTATGGGGTCGCATAGAGTCGGACACGACTGAAGCAACTTAGCAGCAGCAGCAGCAGTTCTCTTATTACGATCCAAATGGGCTCCAGAAATATTTTGTCTTTGCTAAAACCATTTCCCTTGCCCTTGTCACTTTAATTTCCCTCTTTACCCTCAAAAACAGCCTAACCTTTCTTCCAGGCTTTATCTACCTTGGTTTCTTCTCAGAGTGCTCTCTCTTTTCTTGAACTCCATATACTGCTTTGTACTTGTGGTTGTCTTTTCTGCCCACCAGGCCTCACCAGGCAGTTTGAATGAGGATAGTGCATTACATGCCTTTATGTTATCCACTGTGATCTGTATAAAGCCATAACCATTTTTATGTTTATTCAGTAGATGTTGATGATAATTTTATTTGTCAGTTGTGCAGATCTTTGTAGGCACTTCACTGTACCTTGAAAGTGAAATCCTGGGAAAGAACATTGCATTTCAAAACGCCTTTGACAGATTGTATGACATCTGATAGAGACAGTAAAGAACAATTCACCTGTGAGGAGAAAACTATCCTAAGGACAAAAACTGAACATTTCAGGGTGAGGCAACAGTAGCAGAAAAATAATGGGATTAGAGCGGATAACAAGCTAAATGGGAATCAGCAGTGCGCCTTTATGAACCGTGCATAAATAAAAGCACAGCAGGCAAGAAGTCCATGCTAATCCTTTTACGAGATTTTGTATAGGTCAGGCTTTCTTAGGAATAATTCACCCAATTCTGGATTGTTCTCTTTCCACTGAAGTGATGAGGAAGGGGCTGTAACAGTAAGGATTTAGGTGATATATTAGAAAGATAATAGAAAAGAAAGGAACATAAAATTCATTCAGCTTTCTGCCTTTTGAAAACCGTTTAACCCATAACCATGATTTTGTAAAGAACTGCCCTCCAACCAAACCAGAATGGATGTTAGCCTTGCCCCCAGTTCCTTTGCTGTTCGAAAACCTTTGTCAACACAGTTTTGACTATATAAACCTGACTCTCAGGAACTTCCACACAAGACTGCATCTCACACTATAGTGCCGTAGGGCATTCTC
Source organism: Capricornis sumatraensis (assembly GCF_032405125.1). NCBI lineage: Eukaryota > Metazoa > Chordata > Mammalia > Artiodactyla > Bovidae > Capricornis > Capricornis sumatraensis. Next base: position 16,645,329 of record NC_091075.1, read on the forward strand.
TGTCCAAAGGATGGGTTCATTTGCAAGCAAGCGCCAGCCCTGGGGGCCTACAGAGCTCCTGGCTTAAGTCCATGTTTACATATACCTTAAGGAAATCCTTGTACCTTTGCCTTTGAATTGCTAAATCAAACTGTTTTTAGCCCCTGAAGCTTGTGCACTTAATGAAAATGATTTAGTATGGAATGGTGACCCTTTTAGTCCTGTGGGGAAACCTGGTGGAGTTGCATGATGGCGATGATTAATATTAAGTATTTTGGGTGCTTTTGAATTTCTTCAGTTTCACTTCTAGTATGACTTATTCTTTCATACAGTTCTGTGATAAATATGTAGTTAACCTTTGTGGATTTGGCAACATTAGAGACATTTCACACTCATTCCCTCTGATAAAAACCTTTTGAAGTAGTATTGTTATACTTATTTTAGTAGATGAGGGAACAGAATTTAAGTACCTATCCTATGAGAAACAGCTAATAAATGTCTGACTTTATGCTCTTTCTAATGCATAATTGAGCCACACATAACTTTTCATTGACCAGGTTGATGAATTTGATCATAAAACTCTGATTTTTTCCAAAACAGCCCAATCAAAAAATAGGCAGAAGACCTAAACAGATATTTCTCCAAAGAAGACATACATATGGCCAATAAACACATGAAAAGATGCTCAACATCATTAATTATTAGAGAAATGCAAATCAAAACTGCAATGAGGTATCCTCTTACATCAGCCAGAATGGCCATCGTCAGAAAATCTACAAACAAGAAATGCTGGAGAGGATGTGGAAAAAAGGGAACCCTCCTACTTGGTGGGAATGTAAACTTCTACAGCAATCGTAGAGAACAGCATGGGGATTATTTTTAAAGCAAGGAATAAATCTACCATGTAACCCAGAAGCAACACTGCTGGGCATATACCCTGAAAAAGCCACAGTTCTAAAAGACACATGTACCCCAGTGTTCGTTGCAGCAGTATTTACAATAGCCAGGAAATGGAAGCAACGTTGATGTCCATCGACAGATGAATGGATATAGACTATGTGGTAAATATATACAATGGAGTATTACTCAGCCATAATACAAAATGAATTTGAGTCAATTCTAGAGAGGTGGATGAACCCAAAGCCTGTTATATATAGAGTGAAGTCAGTCAGAAAGAGAAAAACAAGTATCATATATTAACACATATATAAGAAATGTAGAAAAATTGTATTGATGAACCTATTTGCAGAGAACGGACTTGTGGCCACAGTAGGGGAGGGAGAGGGTGGGACAAATGGAAAAAGTAGCATCAACATATATAAACCATCACATATAAAACGGATAGTTGGTGAGAAGTTGCTATACAACACAGGAGTCCAGCCTGATGTTCTGTGATGATCTAGAGGGGTGGGATGGGGGGAGCAGAGAGAGGTTTATGAAGGAGGGGATATATGTTTAATTATGGCTGATTCGTGTTATTGTTATGGCAGAAACCAACACAACATTGTAAAGCAATTTCCTCCAATTAAAAAAACAAAGCCTTGTCGCAAAAACTTTCAGCAAAGAAATATGTGTCACATGCTTGAATTGGTAAGTAGAAGGAGTCTATAGGAGACTAAAATGAGCTACTAAATGAGTCTTGTTCTTGTTTATAAAATAGTAAATGAAAGATGTTAATAAACATGCTGATAAAATATCTCTATTATAGGGGTCTTTGTTAGCGAAAAACAGAAAGTTACAACAAGGAATATTTTTAGGAACCACATCTAGTAATTCAAATTTGTGAACCCTCTGAATTCCACAACACTATTTTTAACATCATTACCACCATAGGTGGTATTTTGTTATTTACCTTGTTGTCATCATTTCCTGTTTCCTTTAATACTCAGGAGTTTTCCTGAAGTGCTGATCATTTCAGTCCACAGGCCTAATGGTGGAGTAACTTTACACTAGCCCTCCTTAAATGGCTATACCTTGACATAATAATTTTTCACAGCCCCAAACTTCAGCCTGTTAAAAGTAAATGCATTCCTTCCAGGCTCCAATGGTGGATTCAAGCTCAGATGACCCTTTGACATGTAACAGGCATTGACAAGGTGCTGTCCCCTCTCTGAAAACAATCTAAACATTGATCCCAATGAACAGAGGAGAACCCTAGATAAGCAGGGAAAATGTGTTTATAGACATTTTCAGGTCCTTCAGTCTGTATTACTGAAGACTAAAGGCTTTATATTTTTAGAGAGTAGGGGGTGGGGGTTGGGGGGAGGATTTTTACCCAACCCCGTTAAATATTTTTAAAATCCCTTGGATACCTTATTAGGTTGCCAGAGGCATAACATATTTGCTCCCTATTAGGTGATGATGAGGCTTAAAAACTGACAGCAGTGGGATAACATTAGGTTGAACCAAATAAACTGCTTTCATTTAGATGTTTTGGTGATTTTTGCAGAAATGAGCATTAGTTTAAAGGATGTATCAGAAAATATAGACTGTACTAGATGGTTGCTTTGGGTTTATTTTAAAAATTTGAAACCACTTTTGAAATAAAGGGCTATAATGATTCTTGTTAATACAAGGATTTAATGCTTTACACTAGTGCACTGAGAAGTATGGTCTAACCGTTTACACATCTGGCAAACTGAAGTTCTTAATCTCAGTGTCAGTGGGTATTTGCTTATTCTGACAGCTTTATAGGTTCAGAATTCCAGGTAAAATACAAATTTTCTAATATAGAAAACAATAGCTATATACATATGAGCATACTTAAAAAATATTTTTTTTTAGAATTTATTTTAGAGAGCTTAGCAGTAAGTCAGAAACTTTTCCTAAAATGTAACTTCCATTAGGATGAGGATTTTTGTCCCCTTAGGTCTTATTTTTTTTTCTTATCCTTAATGCCTGATATATAGTTGATGCTTTGTAACTATTTTTGAATGAATAAAGATCCAGTTAAGAAGTATTTATTCAACACAGTGTAGAAAGAGTATGCCTGACCTGAGCCTGGCTAGGTAATGGGTATAAGTTTATTGTGGCTATGGATACATGAGACTGTCTTAGATAGATTCCATAATACAATCAAATTGTATTAAGAAACAGTCTACCCTCAATAAGCAAGCTTTTGATTATAATTAGCTTCCCATGTTGTTTGCCTGTAGGTTAAAACTACCATAATATGATAAAATCATTCTAGTCTAGTGATGTTACTTGAAAAATCATTTTTCTTATTATGTTAGTGAACTGACATTGGTGTTATAATCAGCTATTTCTAGAGCTTGGTGATGTTAGTCTGTCCCTGGGAGACAATCTATATATAGAGTTGTTGTGATATACTAAGTACTGCATAAAAATACAAAAGTTTACATTGTTGTTCTTCAAAGACAAAATCAGATTGAGGCACAAATGAAACTTAATACTAAATAAGCCATCGGCTATAAATATATATCAGTGCATTAATGTGGTTCAAAATGTGTATATGTGAGCCATGGAAATATAGTAGCAAAGTGGAGGAAGTCTTCCAGGAAGAAGAAAGTGAAAGTAGATTGACCTCTATGAAAAAGGGAAATATCACAGATAATGAAAATGTTGTGAATCAAAGATGTAAAACTGAAAGAAAGGGATTATATGAATGGCAAATCAGGTAGATTTACTTTAACATAGCAGAGAATCTGTGTTAGAAAAAATTAGATGTGAGGTATATTTGACAGATATAATAAATGAGAATGATTCAAATAGGAGACAATTGATAGAGAAACCTAAATATTATCTCTGACTACAATGATTTTGAAGATTCATATGTAGTTTTATAAGAAGTATTAGGTGCTCTGGTTATTTGTTGGTTATTTGTAACAAACCACTTAACCACCAGTTGGCTTAAAATAACATTTAATTATTTTTCATGTTTCTATTGATTAAGTCTCAGTGGACAACTCTTCTTCTGGGGTCACTGTGTGACTGTGGCCAAGTGGTGGCTATGGCTAGAACGTGAAAGATGGCTTCCAGTGTCTTGGGAGAGATGACTGGAAGGTTGTGTTCAGATAGGATGATCAGGTGGTGAGGCCTCTTTATTGCTTTATAGAATCTCCGTGGTTTCCCTCTCGCTTTGTGGTCTTTCCACATGGTTTCTCCATACGTCTCTATTAGGTTAACTAGACTCCTTACAAGTTGGCTCAAAGGCTCGCAAAAGTGCATGAGAAGAAGCTGTCAGGCCTTTTTAAAGGCTTAAGCTTGAAGCTAGAATTGTGTGTCACTTCTACCACATTCTTTCGGTTGAAGGCAGTCACAGGTAAGTCCAGTATTCAGTGTGTAAGTAGATTACACAAACACATGAATAGGCTCGGGCTTCCCTGATAGCTCAGCTGGTAAAGAATCTGCCTGCAATGCAGGAGACCCCTGTTTGATTCCTGGGCCCTGAAGATCCACTGGAGAAGGGATAGGCTACCCACTCCAATATTCTTTGGCTTTACTTGTGGCTCAGCTGGCAAAGAATCCGTCTGCAATGTGGGAGACCTGCGTTCGATCCCTGGGTTTGGAAGATCCCTTGTAGAAGGGATAGACTACCCACTCCAGTATTCTGGCCTGGAGAATTCCATGGACTGTATAGTCCATGGGGTCACAAAGAGTCGAATGCGACTGAGCAGCTTTCACACACACATACACATGAATAAGCTCATTGCTTATTCCTCACTGGGAACCATTTTTGAAAACTAATTATTACAGTTGGTGATTTCAGGCCGTAATTATCTTCATTATAACTGCAGCAACAACAAAAATGCAATATTTATTAGGCCCTTATTATATGGTAGCATTTGATCCCTGGGTTGGGAAGATCCCCTGGAGAAGGAAATAGCAACGCATTCCAGTATTCTTGCCTGAAGGATGACATGAACAGAGGAGCCTGGCAGGCTATAGTCCATGGGGTTGCAAGGAGTGAGATAAAACTGAGTGACTGAGCATGCATGCACTATAAATAATCCCTTGATTCCTCTAAATTTGAATACAGCTGTGTAACTGTGTCATTTGATTCCATTAACTTGTTTCCATACCTGTTTCTATAAAACAGAAATGATAATCCTTAATTTTAGAGTTCTGTGAAGGTTAAATGAATATGCTTTCTATGCTAAATAGTTTCCTATAATTAAATCTATACAAATACAAGATCATTTTAATGATAACTGAGAGAAAATATAGCTGAATTGATGTTTTATGGTAATTAATAGAAGCTGCTTAAATTATATCAACTGATTAGCATAGTGATTATTCTGATGTAATGTATATATTAAGATGGCCCAAAAATCTGCAGAAAAAGGAAATTTATTTTCTTTGAAAACAAACTTTGCTCGATTAATCTTAGCTATTCAAAATGTCTTTATTAGTTTATAGTTGGTGTCTTGAATTTTCATATGGCAGCTATTGCATGCTAGGCATTATACTGGGCCAGCATTGGTCAATAGAGCTTTCTGTGACAATGGAACTGTATTATATCTGTACCGTCCAGGAGAGCAGTTGTCTGCCACGTGTGTCTATTGAGAGCTTGAGATGTGGCTCTTGCAGTTGATAAACTGAATTTTTAATGTAAGTGAAACTAACTTAAATTTAAATAACTGTATATGGCTGGAAGCTACCGTACTGATTCAATACTAGGCAGTGCATCATTGTATCCCACCATCCTCCCTGTCCTAATTCTCTTTTGGGAAGGACTGCACTTGGAGTCATTCATCTTTGATTGTGATAGATCTTATTTATCTCTCCTCTTTGACTTGGTTCTCCTTTAGCAAAGGACATGTTTTCAAGGCTACTGACAAATGTTAGTGAGGCCATCTTACCTAAAGGAGTACTGGTAATAACTGCTCACATGTGGGGCTCATGAATTTCAGTCTGATTTTCTTCCAATGCCAGCTAATATAGCAAAAGTAAAAATAAGTGAATATTCAATCCCATAATCATAATTTGAGGGGAAAAAAAAAAAAAAGGATGGGTAGCCAAGGAGCCACTCTCAGAGGGAACCAGTATAGGATGGGAAGAGCTCAGTGGCTTCTTGCATCTTACACGATTTAATTTTTTAGTTTTGGAAAAATTCATTTTGTTATGCTCTTTGCATTTAATTTTTAAACTGTAGGAAAATTCAATCCATATGTTTCTGATCAGCATAGACATAACTCATCGAAATGTGTTTGGTAAGAGTTGTTTTGAAGCAGTTCCAGAAGTTCTGTGAGTATTTTGAATCAGGAGAAGGCTGCATCAGTTTTACATAAAACTCCCATCTGGCCAGAGGTACTTTGGCAAGCCATCCGGCCATCCACCAGACTGGTCCGATACTGAGGCAATTTTCCCTTCCATAGCTTATATAGGAATGTATTAATATTTAGGAAAATATTATCTCTGAATGTACAATACAGGATGGTAAAGGGTCTGAAAATGAAAATCACCTAGTTCTCTCCTGTCAGTGTTAAAAATGAGAAAACTGACTAAGAGAGAAAAGCAGCTGGTGCTAGGCCTTCAGTGTGGCTTATGACAGTACTGGACCTCTGGCCTCCTGGTTATTGACCATGGATAAATTTAAACATAGCACATAGTCCCATTTCAGTCCCTTTAAAAGTCAGTGTAGTGATGGATTAGAAAAATGTCTTGGTGTTATCAAGACCATATTTGGTAATAACTGTAAATGGAAAGTGACATTATAAAATTGCAAAAAATTAAAAAGCATACAAAGGCATGCGTATTTTCTATAAATTTTCTTCTGATACATTATTCATTTGCATTTCAATGAAATATATATATATGTCCAAGTTATTGTCAGAAAAGATATATTTCAACTGACATAAAAGTAAAGACACTTCTTATGCTGAATATCAAATGGAAAATTCCTCTGGGTAGCCAGTTGTTTTTCAATCAAAGGTAAATGAAAATCAGAGAAAAGATTTTGCCTAATTACTTTCCAGAGGAAACAAAGCGGAGCTGTATTCTATATGATTTGTTAACATAGAAGATTATAGGGTAATATGATATAATCCAAGGGATGAATTGTGTTGCGTTCACACCTGATGCCAAGAGATCTGATGGCTTTTGGGGGGTTTTGTTGCAGGGATTTTAGAGAAGAGGTGTCACTTAAACTCTTAAGTGCTATCAGTTTGTCTGGGGAATGTCTGTCTGAAGGAATCTTCCTGTCTCCAAATTCTTGTCTGTTGCTGTCATCAATTCAATAGCATTATAGCTCCCCTCTAAAAAATTTATAAGCTAGCAAAAGGCTGAAGCTGGGAAGATAAAAAATGCTCAAGTGTTATCTATCATTTGCCTGTTTCAGAGATGTTTATACATGAAGGCTTTTTGTACAGCAGCTACTCAAGCTTCTGACAATTTACAAATGCCATCCTAGATAGATTTCAAAAATTAACGTTAAGTAGACTGAGGTCTTCAGGAATGAGGCTGGGAGATTTGGGGTACAGCCCTCTCTATGTGTTTGATTCTTGGGGTAAGGTTCTGAGTATGAGGAGATCTTTGTTCCTTGATCTGTGACTCTGAACAAGTCATCTAAACCCCTGAGCTCATTTTAAGTTTCTTAGTTTTTAGAGAGGAGAGAGAAATTCCACAAAAATTAAAGTGCTGCTGATAATTATCAACATAATACATTATAAGCTATAGCATCATTTATTGAAGATCTTATGTCATTACAAGGAAGAATTTAAATTTAATCTTATGCAAGAAGATTAGTTAAAAATTATGGAGGCCCCCCAAAATTTCAAAATACAAAAATGGAAGGAACTAAAGGCACCACAGATAGAATTAAGGTTAAAAAAAATCTCAAAAAGGAGCGATGGGAATAGGAAAGATTACTATGGTGAAAAATATCTCAAAATAATAATAAAAGCAGGCACATTTCTTTAAATTTAAAATATATACTGTTTTGGAAAAGAAAAGCTCACTAGAAACAAATATCATAGATATTCAAAATTGCATAAATTATTATAAATATACTAAGTAAATTTTCTCTGTGATGACTTCAATACGATGTAAAATTTTTAAAAGAAATGTACTATATTTTCTAATATTAGTGATATAATCAAACATATAGAGATTATATATGTAGTTTTGTGGTTGTAATAATCATGTTAAAATAGATCCATTTAAAGATTATTTGAGGGTTTTAAATTTTTCGTGATAGACGTGCCTAGAAGGCCAGCTTTAATTCAAATATGGCTCCTTGTTTATGCATCTTGTTGAATATTTTCACATACTAGATACCTGCTTTTTCACCTCTGGTAATTTTATTACCGTGATTGGATTTGCCATAACTTCAGTTCAAAGGAAGAGAATGAAGACTTGTATGATGTCAAATAAAATAGCATGCATGTGGAAGTGGCCTTGTAACGTACTGTTATTGTTCATAGTAGCAGTGGCAGTTTTAGTTGCTCGTTTGTGTCCGACTCTTTGCGACCCCATGGACTGTGGCCCGCCAGGCTTCTCTGTCCATGGGATTTTCCAGGCAAGGATAAATACTGGAGTGGGTTGCCATTCCCTTCTCCAGAGGATCTTCCCGACCCAGGGATTGAACCCAGGTCTCCTGCCTTGCAGGCATATGCTTTGCCACCTGAGCAACAAGGAAGATCCGTTATTGTTTATAGTCACAGTTAATGATAGTTATTCTTTGGAGAACTTTGCATTACGTGGTTTCTGTAGAGAGCTACATGTGGTTTAGGGACAATGGATTTCTTCTTAGTGATTACAGATTTAAAGGATTACTGAACCCTTCAGATTTTAAAACAACAGAATATCCAAGAGGATTTTGTTTTCAACTCTTGTTTACTTCCTAAATCATGCATTGATGTAATGTTTGGAAAATAAGCTAAATTTTCCAGTGCTGAACTGGAACCATCTAGAATGTGAATTAGAAAAGTGAAAACAAATTGCCCATGTGTCTTGGAAATGATGTGTTACACACAAATGCGTTTGCAAGTAAAACATATTAAAAATGCGAATGTGATGTGGAGTGTACATCTGGCTAGGAACTAACCTAATTTTTTGCATTCATGACGTGGCTTTATATAGAATGAAAGAATTAATCCATAGAACGCTGCCAAGCACACTCTAAAAGCTACACAATGATGCCACCACCACTATCGTCATCCTTGTTATTATCGTTATCCATTCTCCTTCCTTCTTGTCTTAGATTCCTGGCTCAACTATTTTAAGAAATGTCTTCGAACTATTCTTAGTTCTTTCGTCCTTTCACTGTTCCACACAGGCAGGAGGCAATGTCCAGCATTGAAATAACTGAAAACCTCTTCCTCCAGAATTGCGGGCTGATGATGGAGGAAAAAAACTCTCTTCTGCTATTTAGAATACCAGCATTTGAAGTTGAGCCTGACGGTTGTTCTGCAGTCTCTATCTATCTCTCAAAGGGGAAATTTCAAACAATATTTCCTCCTTCAAGCTTCTATCCCAACTTGACTGTCCCTCTTCTTGCAAATGAACTCATCTCAGGCTTTGCTGTAGAGGAAGCAAAATGATTAAACTCATGCTGTGCAGGCACACACACATGTTAAAACCCATCAACTCTTCTCATCAGTGGCTGGAAATAGCCTCTGTCTTGCCCAGTTTCTTACTTTCTTTTCTGCCTCAGGCAACCAAGGCTTATATCCTTTCTGGGGTTCTCACTTGTATGCTCTTCATCAAGGCCTGTTTCCTTTTCCCCTAAATCTTGCTCTGTCACTGTCTGTCTAGGATATTCAAAAATATGTCCCTTTTCCTTTTGCTTCTTTTCTCTTAGACATTAAAAAGAAGTTTATTCTCATCTTTTTAAAAAGAAAATGAAAAATCCAGTTTCTCTCAAGCTAATCCAGTTCTTCACTGCTAGCTCTTTCATAAGAATTTGAAATTTTTGCTTGAACAGCCTCACCTTCCCTTAATCCTCACCCTCACATTTTACATATGCTGTGTATACTTACAATATCCATCATATATATATTTATGTGGAAATACTGTGAACTCTAGCCATCAACCAATGGCCTCTCATCTCTCCATCATCTATCATTGTTCCTGGCTCTCTTCTCTTTCTGGAACTATAGACACATTACTTACTGGCGATATGACCTGAGTATCTTGAAGACCTCTCTTTTGTCATTACTGTTGGTACCCATTAATCTATCCAATTCTGTCAATTCTGTTTCTTGAAGACCTGTCATATCTACTCTTGGCAGACTCATTCATACTCCCACTTTAAAAGCTCAATTTCTTTCGTTTCTTACTTGAAAAATTTGAGTAATCTCTGTGTTTTCATTTTTAAGTTATTTTCTCTCTGTTTATTCTAGAGACACTAACTCCAATCATTTTTTACTTTTCTACCTTAATTATTTTTCTAAAGCATTAGATCTGATTAATATGACTCTTTGCTAAGAAACCTAACCTGATTCTATTTTTTTTTCTCTAGGATAAAATCCATTTTTTTTCTTTTTAGCACAGCATCCAGAGAGTGCTCCAAACACTGGCCTTAACCTGCATTTCTTGTTCATCACCGTCATTTCCCTGTGCATACAGACACAGTACACTGGACTATGACGTTCCTTCTCTTTTAAAAATTCTATTTCATTTTAATTGATGGGTAATTGCTTTACATTATTGTGTTGGTTTCTGTTTGCTGTCTCAGCTCTGGGTTGAGTCTGATCTTTCTGCCAAAATACATTTTCTCACCCTTATCTATATGTTGCCTGGATAAAACATTAGAATAGTACACATAGTAATCATTAAATAAACATTGAATGTTTCATTACATTTTGTTATTTTTCCCTAGTATTAACAAACTCAGTGTCACCTGTTCTATTTTGTCTGATCTAGTTCTGCCACGTTAAACCTCATCACCCTTCCCCCAATCTTCCATAGTACTCGGTACACTCTATACTATCCTCTGGATAGTCGCTTATTTATTTGCCTTTCTCACTAAAGGATAGACTGAAGTCAGGAGAACTCAAGTTCAAATCTTAGCTTTACCACCTGCCAGCTTGACGACTTTTCAGTCTATTTGGCCAAGATGTATACTGAACATAATGTCTGACACCTAACTTAATAATGAATGTTGTAGGTGCATGCTAAGTCACTTCAGTTGGGTCCAACTCTTTGCCACCCTACGGACTTTAGCCCACCAGGCTTCTCTGTGCATGGCATTCTCCAGGCAAGAAGACTGGAGTAGATTCCCATGCCCTCCTCAAAGGGATATTCCCGACCCAGGAATCTAACCTGCATCTCTTATGTCCGTTCTTGTCCTTTTTCTCCTTCTCCCTCTCCGTTAATTCTCTATCATCTATCACAGTGCAAATAGTTAATGCTCGGTTATTACATTATTGTGGAACTGAATTAAAGGAAGTTCATAGGAGTGCCAACTCAGATCTCTAATGAGACTTTAGGATTTAAGGAATCAAAATTTTCACTTAATAGAATTTTGGTATTATTATTATTATCAGGTCTGTTCTTAGTATAACACATGACAACTTTGCCTTGTTAATTATAATTACAGCATAATTGGGCACTGCTAGGAACAGTGTCAAACATTTCTAAACATCATTTTATCCACACATTAACCCCATGAAGTAAGTGCTATGATCACATCCAGGGCACCATGAAGAGCAAGCAATGAAACTGGAATGTAAAACAAGGTCGTCTGACCTGAGTTAAAATCATATCACTATATTACATTAGCACCATCTCTGTTTCTGGCTCAGTTCTCTCACTTCCTATATGTAAGTTGAGTACTTTTAAAGGAAATTATTAATGGAACTGAGATTGTATATCTTGCAGAGCTGCAAATACAGATCTAGAGATATGAACTTTGAATATTGGAATATGTGGATTATGGTAAGATTTGAAGGGAAAATGGGATGAGAGTCTAACAATCAAGAAAGACTTGGGCCAACAGAATGATAGACCAAAAGCCAAGGAAAGCTTTTCCATCGACCTACATATGTAGACTGCTCAACCCCAGTCCAATGGAAAATTTCTTCATGTGTCTTGTGAAAAAGACATGAATCAATGGAGTCATTTACCACTGTGTATCTAAATGACTTGATTCTGCTCCAGCCGGTAGACAACCTTGCATGGTGACTCTAATCTAAAAGAAATGTGTGCTTTATGTGCTATGCTTTGACCAGAAAGATACATGTCTCCTTTCTTTATTTAAGTAATATGTAGTCTGTTATTGTTGTTGTTTAGGTGCTAAGTCATGTCCGACTCTTGTGATCCCATTGACTGTAGCCCACCAGGCTCCTCTGTGCATGGGATTTCTCAGGCAAGAATAGCGGAGTAGGTACCATTTCCTTCTCCAGGGGATCTTCTGGCTTAGGGATTGAACCTGAGTCTCCTGCATTGCAGGTGGATTCTTTATCACTGAGCCATCTGGGAAGCCACAGTGTGTAGTTAAATAAAAATATAAAATATTTCTGAGTTTAGTGGCAGAATATTCTTCTTGCTATAACAAAAACTAAATTTTAGAATATCAGAAGTTATTTGAAGAAAGTGGAGCATACTATGGGAACGTATAAATATTTCTTTTCTGAGTCCAAATAAAATGAGATTTTAGAAGCAATATTTTTCTTTTTATGTAATCTATTTACAGTGAGGATTATATGTGCCATTTTGAAAAACATGAGGGTATGCAATAAAAATAAATTTCACTCAGGTCCTTGAACACTGTGTAATTTTCCCCTAAGTGAGATGTTGGGCTTAATCTAACAATAGAGTAGGTCATTTATACACAAAAGCCCATGTCCAGTTAGCAAAGCAGAATACTTATTTAAGGAGGAAAAGCTAGCTCATGAAGGATGGTAGGTCAAAGGTAAGATTATGAAGGCTTTACAATATTTGCAGGAAGAAAATAGAGACAAAGCTCACTTCAAAATTTCAGGAAACTGGGAAGATGCTGCCACATTAAAAGCTTCTACACATCATGTGTTTTTGTTTCTTGGTTCAGATATGAGATAATTACTTTGGATTTTAAGCATTCCTAGAGCCTTAGGATCCTTTAGTGTAGTTTTCTCAAATAATGCTTTGCTCTCTGTCCTTTGTAACTCTAGGATGTCAGGTATCATCTCCAATTGTAAATCCTCTTTACTCTAATAAAGAGGTTCCCCCCCCCACCAAGGTTTTTTTTTATTTTCCCTCTTCTAACAAAGATGCCGCTAATGATTATGTGCTCTTATAATATACGCTCGTTTGGCTTTCTTTGAGAAGTAAACTGTTTATATGTGAAAGTTTTCATTGTCTATACCCTTCTTCTCCAAAAAGGAGAAATCCTAAGCTGGCATTTCAGCATTAGGATATTTAGGATGACAATCATATTATGCCAGAAAATTTAGAGAGAAATGACCACTTACCAGGCAATCAATGTGACCATTGTTATTCATCACTTTCTCTATTAAAATCTTTTCCTATTTGAGAGAAGGCTGAAAGGAACTCTTTATATTCTCAGGTTCTTTTAAACTGGAGAGAAGTACACAGTATTTCAGGTTTTGCTAATTTAGGACCAACTTTGCTTTAGTTTATGAAGTGTTGAAGTGAGGGTACTTCATACCTACATTTGTATGGATGCTGTAGCTACTACACGGAGATCTAATACCACAGACACTTTGACTCAGAAGGAAAATGAAAGTATCACTTGAGTTTCATGCTTCTAATACATTTGTCCAAAAGACAGTATAACTGAATATAGAATCACTTTTATATGATGGCATTGTTGTGTCTGATTTCACAAATACCCTGCCCTGAAACAAATTATCATTTAAAAGGGCCAGTGCGGAAATTGGCAATGTTTTTTACCACATGCTTTTTTGTGAAAGAAAAAAAAAAAAATGTATTCATTGAAATAAAATTTATAGAGCTAATTTAATGCTGACAATTGGTTCAGGTTTTCTAACTTTAATGAGGAAAGCTGTACAATTATGATAATCTTTTGAAGAGTCAGAATATCATTTGAAGTTCAAAGTGATTAAATTGTAAAGTTAGAATTAAGAAAATTAAGATTTCCCCAAATTTCCTCATGAAATATGTCTGTTATTGTCTACATCTTTGTTAGAAAAGCTTAGGAACTAGTTCACAAAGGGGATGCCATGGCCAGTGACTCCTCCTAGGAGACCACCAGATAGCCTATCGTAGCCTTCTGTCCCATGACAGCCAAGGGCACTGCTTTCTCTGTTTGGAGCAGTCGAAGTCATGCAGTAGTTGAACAATTTAAAATGTGTCTTTGCTGATTTTCATTTCAGTAAATTAAAGCTAACAGACTTTAACAATAACATTTTAGTAAAAACAGTAGAAGATATGGGACCATGTGTAATATTGTTTAGTACATTTTCACGTGAAACTATATCAATGTATCATTTATTCAGCAACAAAAGAAGAGGTATATGGTACACTATCATTTTCCTAACCACTCAAGCTTACCCCTTTGTGTGCCAAACCATTTATTGGTTCATTTTCTACTATTCTGAATTAAGTCTTTTCAAATAAAATATCATGTGCATTTTCATCTGGTTTAACATACAAAGCTATAGCATTATATGTAAGCATTTTCCTCATTACCCACACCTGTCATGTTGAATGAAGATCCATTCCTAGGTAGTTACAGATCTCAGTGTGTGTCTTTTTCTGTCACCTCTCTTAATATCAGCCTGTTAATTGTCATATCATTGCTGTCAGAGTAACCGACTATAAATTTCTAGTCCTACTTCCTAGATCTTCATGCTAATTATTATACCCATTTGAGTGCTGGGAAGCCATGTAACAAAGCTTCAAATGATTTCTTAATAAAAATAAACAAATAATTATAACAGAAATAAGAATAATAGCAGTAGAGGAATGCAATATACAGCAGAAGGAATCTGGTCAGTAATATTGTAATAACGTTGGGCATAGATGGTTACGAAACTTATCATGGTGATCACTTTGTAATGTATGCAAATGTCAAATCATTTATGTAATATACTTGAAATTAATGTATTATTGTATAACAACTAACTTTCAACTGTAAAAGAATAACAGCAGTAGAAATAGGAAATACTAACAGTTTTGTGATTAACATTTGATCTAATATCCTTTGATATTTTCCCTAGGCATGTAAAATTTGTTTAAAAATCAAGTTAATTAATCTGTAAATAAAGACTGAAAGATCACCGTTCAGTGAAACTATTACTTTGACTTGAGCCACGTTGTTGGGGAGTTGGGATTGGTCAGCAACACGGGCAAACAGGGTCAAACAAGAGAACTAGGAGAGAAGAATCAGTAAGAACAGGAGTAGACAGAGTGGAAAAACTTCAGTTTAATGTGGTAGTCAGGCAAGATTGGCTAGTCGGCTTGTTTTCAGAGTTAGAGTCAGAGATAAACGTATCGTGAATTCCCCCCTCTTAATTTTAAATAATATGTAACACTTAGTTTCTAAGATTCCTCTATTTTGAGAGGAAAAAAGTGAATTCTTTATCCAGTGTGCACAAAAATACCCCCCCACACACAACTTTTATTGAGATATTGCTGACATAGAGCATTGTGTAAGTTCAAGTGTGCAGCATGATTATTTGGTGTACTTGTATATTGTGAATAGACTACCACAGTAGGATTGGTTGACATCACCTCACCTAATAAAAATCTTTCCTTTGATAAAAAAAAAGCTGCACGTTTCTGAAAGCATAATTCTTTTGGAGTACCATATTAATGTGTCATTTTTGATAGTATAGATTACCACTGATAAATATGGATTAGAAACAGATTTTTAAATAATAAATGTGGATGTCTGGGCTTAAAGATAACAATTAATGATGGCATTAATATTGCTGTGTATTGTTATTAAACAAAGAGTTTCAAGAATCAGATTCGATGCCCGATATAGTCATAAAATTCTGGAGTTGGGAGAGTCATTAGAAATCTTCTAGGCTAGTGTTTCCATAGTTCCATTAATACTGTGAAATGCCGCTACTACACACATAAACACACACACACATTCTTTTGTCAAATAATTTTGGAAACATTACACACTGTGTCTCCCATCTTGGAGATTCATGATGCATATCAGTATTATAAAAATTATCGTAACTCCTGCAATAAGCAAAATCTATTTCACAGTATTTTAAATAGGCATGTCTTAAGTGTGTTTGAACACAGGACAGCTCATTTGCTTTCTGTAGGATTTAAAATCTTTTGTGGAACAACTTGTGGGAAATGCTAAGCTCATTTGAATGCCTTCCTTTGCATACGAAGAATTTGTTCAGAGAAGGTCTGTGAGAGTTAGTAAAATAGTGGATCCAGAACCAAAATCCAGACCCAGTAACTACTGTGCTGCTGCTCCGCCCACATCACATCTACCTTGCCCTTAGAGTCTCTTGTCTTCTGACCTGCCCAGTGCTGCTCTCTTTTCTTTCTTTGCATCCAGATTCATTGTCCTCCTCTTCTTTGGCATCTCTTCCCTTTGAAACTCCTCCACACTCACTCCTGGGTCCACTCACAGCTTCACATGTCCCCTCTGTTTTATGTCCTCCATGCCCATCTCCAGCCCTGCCTTCTCACCAAGGTGTCACTTCAGAGTCACCAGGCACCTGTTGGATATGTTTACTCGTATACCTTGCCTTTACTTTGAACTCGGCATGTCCAAAGTCAAGTTCCTATCTCTAGCAAATGTTCTTTTACTTCTCTCTTTTGTCATCAAAATTCCCCCAGTCTTGAAGGTCTTTTTTCTTGCAGTCAATTTAGAAGTGTGTATGTCTTTAATTATTTAGATCCAGTCAGATCCTAAATCCCAAGTATTTTTCTTTTACCATCCTAATTCACCCTCTCTTCTTTCTGCATTCTTCATTTTCATTTATACCTGCACCACTGTTATTTATAGCTCTTATCTTTTATACCAGTATCTTCCATTTTGTCATAATTTACATATGACTCCCAGGTTATTCACTCAAAAGCAAGTCTTTTTTTTTTTTTTTCTTGTTATTTCCCTGTCCAAGAACCTTCAATGGGTTGATATTTCTTGATGTTCCTGTCTATTTTATTTTAGAGCTCCCATAACTTAGCCTTATGCAATCTGGCCAGTAAAAATGAATTCCTGGAGGATACTATGTTGTCAGCAAGACCATTGCTCTCTCTGATGATAGAACATGAATTATTAATAGGAGCAGACTGGTAAGGGGCCAGTGCAGTGATACTGTGGACCCCTGGACTTGATTCAAATAAAAGGTTGCATTGTAGGAGTTTTATTTAATATGCTGTCATCATAATTTCTGAGCAATGAAAGATGTGGAAATTAATAGAGTGTGGTTTATTGTTTTTCCCTCATGGCCTTGCTTCTCAAATGCAGCAAAAGCAATGGGTAGGTGGCTCTGAGTTACTGAATTCCTTATAGCCTGATGAAGACCAGTAATAAGGAAGGGGAAAAATAAAGGGAGGCTATATTATTCTTATTTGTTTTTGAGAGAGCATTAAAAAGATAAATCTGTTTGATTGACACAGACAGGAGATCTAGGTAAAGATCTGGTGAGAATGAAAATCATGGCCAAGTCTCTGTTGGTTTGCCGTGGTCTCCAATGGTGCCCTTTCAAAGTTGCCATGCATGAGTGCTAAATCCCTTAAGTCGTGCCCAACTCTTTGTGACCCCATGGACTGTAGCCTGCCAGGCTTCTCATCCATGACATTCCCCAGGCAAGAATACTGGAGTGGGCTGCGATGTCCTCCTTCAGGGGATCTTCCGAACCCAGGGATCAAGACTGCATCTCTATGTGTCCTGCATCGGCAGGAGGGTTATTTACCACTGGCACCACTTGGGACACCCCTTTCGAAGGTTGCTCTGCTCCAAATGATGTTATATATTGTCATGCTGCAGTCCATGGTGTCACAGAGAGTCAGACACGATTGAGAGACTGAAAGATGATGCTATATAATGAATAATGACATCATTCCCTTATGTTAGTTCACTACATCTCCTCAGTTCAATGAAATACGTACTTAAAATGCCCAAGTTTTGGAAGGAGTAAAGCGTTTAGTCCACGTCCTTTGCTGAGGTAAGAAGTGCTGTCTGAGGAGGCTGTTAGCTTCCATAGCTCTACCCAGGATCCCTCTCACTGTGGACCAGTTTCTCTCCTTGTCTGCCCAAGAGCCGAGGTTTCAGAACCTCTTCTCATCTGATTTGTCATGATAGAGTTTTGGTAGAATTTTCTTAGATAAAGTGGTTTTGCATGCTAAATGAACGAAGTACCAAGTGATAGCAAAATGAACAAAAATGTGGTGTAGGCAACTTGTTATGAAAATATGGAAAGAAATCGGTGCTTTTTCAATATGTGAAAGAGGTATAGACTACTAGCATGAATTCTTTTTGTTGGTTCAGAAATTCAAGAGACTCTTGAGATCCTGTGCTGAAATATATCAGTCCCAGTAGTTCTTCTCAGATATAAGAACAGATGATTATATATTATACTTTCATCCCCTTCAATTTGGGGGTTCAGTCTGGAAAGATGATTAGTTTTCTTATATACAGATGATTTTCTCATTTGAAGAAGTTATCTCAGTTTATGTATGTTGATGTTTTATACTATGATATTTTTTAAAAAGTTGAGTGCTTGATAAAAAACAGATTTCTTCTTTACATAGTGGAGACAGGAGGGAAAAAGCATAAACATCACTCCCTTGCTGGTATAGATAACAAAAATTGATGGTGGGAGTAGAGAAGAGACTATTTGACTCCATTTTGTGGATTTTCTGGAAAGAAGCACTTTTAAATAAATCACTTTATCGGGATTTGAGCAAAATTGTCAGTCTCTAGGCTTCAAGAATAAGAAAAGAGTACTTGTAAAGTTATTTACTCACAGAGTTGTAGATGAAGGCAACTGAGCCCACAGTGTTCCAACCTAAGTCTGTTCTTCTCCCCTCCTCCTGTCAGATTTCACCTCCTGTGCTCTCCCTGTTCCTCACATCCTTCAGTTTCTCCTTCCCACATATGCATTTAATAGACACTAGCTTTTGTTTTGTATTTTTGGTGTTTCATGTTTGCAGAACTATTTGGGAAAAGTAAAAAATTATTCCCTCAAGATTACCTCCTATAGAAGTAGTCCACAACCTCCGCCCAGCACCCCTGGCCATACCCACTCCACAAAAAAAGAGAAAGAAAAATAGAGATAAACCCCAGTTCTGCATTTCCTGTTTTGGGGAGTTGACACTCAAATCTACAATTTCATTAAATACAGTTGTTGCCTGGAGGAAAAAACAGTAAGCTACCCTTTAACAACAATAATAAAAGAAAGTTGGATGCTGGTATAAAAGTTTACATGTATATTCAAAACAAATAACCTGCATCCATAAAGACAGAACGCTACTTTATTATGCGCCACCTGAATGTCCAATTAGGAGGAAAACAGATTGCCCTTAAAAGGTAGTAGATGCTCTGAGAGTGGGAGGGGCTGCTTGCCCCTAGGCAGCAGTATGAGATTTTCTTTCATGATAATTGCTCCTATTTTGGGCTTCCTGCTGTAGCTAAGAAGGAAGCAGCTTATGTTGACCTGTATGCATTTAGATGGTGGGTGCTTCCAAATCCAATTATCCTCAGCTGCATGACCACCAAAGCTGTTTTCATCTGTGAGTGATTCCTCACAGCCAGGAGAGGGGGCAAGATGAGAAAACGCCTTTCTAAAAGGCAAGAGGGGATGGTAGTGGAGGGAGGGAACTCAAGGAGAGAGCATAACAAGAGGGCTAACGTATTCAAGCGAAAGGAAACAGAATATAAAGGCAGAGAACCAGGCTGATGGTGAGCTAGCATTGAATGAGAGGATTTCCAAGCCCACATCAATTACAAATACCTTTTACACAAGGCCACACCACAGCCTGCTGGGTTGATCAAAAGCTTTTAGTTATAAGTTAAACATTTTCATTGGTCTCAAAATGGATTTTACAAAAATTTCTACATTTGTGATTCTCAACCAGACAGCACTGGAATCATGTGAAAACTTTTCATCAATGCTGATGCTCAGGTTGCAGCCAAATCAATTAAGTCAGACTCTTTTGATGATTAAAAAGATCCTGGGCAATTCTAATGAGCAGCCAGGATTGGAGGCCACTTAGTGGGGAGATACAGAAGGTAGTTCAAAAATCCTTAGTGTGTAGAATTTTTCAGGTGTTTACTTTTGCAATATTAGGCTGAAATTAATAAAGCACTCTCCTCTGTTAAGGTGATTTCTTACCTGTGTACTCCATTTTGCCCTGCATTTCCCCCCCAGCTTTATTGAGGTATAATTAATATATAGAATTGTAAGATACTTAAAGTGTACATCACAGCGATCTGATATACCTATACATTGTGAAAGGATCTCCCATCGAGTTAATTTACGCATAACATCCATCACCTCACATATTTATCTTTTTTTATTTTTGGTGAGAACATTTAAGCTTTACTCTATTAGCAAATTTTATTTATACAAGACAGTGTTATCAACGATAGTCACCATGTTTTATACTAGATACTCAGGCCTTATTCTTCTTATAGCCGACAGTTTTACCCTTTCCTGCATTTTACTTACACAACATCTTAGATGGCTCCCACAGATCAAACCACATTCTTCAAAGCAGTGTTTCCAAATATGCCAGTGAAATCAGCAGACAGAAATGTTTGGGAAATGCTATGCTTTGAGGGAGTTTTTAGAGCCTTTACTATGGTATTGGCATTGTGTACTTACTATGTGCTAATGTGAATTTTTAATCCCCAGGGAGGTTGTGTGTGTGTGTGTGTGTGTGTGTGTGTGTGTGTGTGTGTTTCCTAAATTTATTTGATCAAAGAGATATTTTGCAAAGAGAAAGAGCACGTCTATCTGGTTTTGTGCACCATAAAACATACTTCAGAGAATATCTGTTTAGTCTCCACCACCCTGCCTCCAACACCCTCTCTCCCTCATTCCTATCCCATTGCTCCTGACATTGATTGGCAAGAGTTAAGCTGGTTCTCATTATAATTCTGAGTATCAGTAAAAATTGCCATGGTAAGATATAAGTACTGTAAATATATTTTCTTCACAGCTTCTAAATGGGCATAGTCTTTGCCCATTGAGCTTTTGCTAGCCCTCTAAAGCCATAGAATATAGACTCTATGTTAAGTCACAAAATTTGACCACCACTCTTGCCTGGAAAATCCCATGGAGGGAGGAGCCTGGTGGGCTGCAGTCCATGGGGTCGCTGAGTCGGACACAACTGAGCGACTTCACTTTGACTTTTCACTTTCATGCATTGGAGAAGGAGGTGACGACCCACTCCAGTATTCTTGCCTGGAGAATCCCAGGGACTGGGGAGCCTGGTGGGCTGCCATCTATGGGGTCGCACAGAGTCAGACACGACTGAAGCGACTTAGCAGCAGCAGCAGCAGCAGCTCTTTAGTTGGAGAAGGAAATGGCAACCCGCTGCAGTATTCTTGCCTGGAGAATCCCAGGGATGGAGGAGCCTGCTGGGCTGCTGTCTGTGGGGTCGCACAGAGTTGGACATGACTGAAGCAACTTAGCAGCAGCAGCAGCAGCAGCAGCTCTGTAGTGGGAGCCAGTGTTCCTTGACAATGAAGTTTATTGGCTAGCAAGAAATTCCCATCACTATACCACTGCATCCTGGTTTCTACTGAGAAAGTCTGCAATGCATTGCACCCACGTTGCGTTATCCCACAGATGGCAACCTCAGGACCGAGAATGGGTGAGTATATATGTGGACTTCCAGATCGTTTTATTTACTTTTTTCTCAAGTGAAATAAAGTATAAGGAGAGTGTTTGGATATATACAGTTCACTTCAGTTCAGTTGCTCAGTCGTGTCTGACTCTTTGCGACCCCATGAATTGCAGCATGCCAGGCCTCCCTGTCCATCACCAACACCTGGAGTTCACTCAAACTCACATCCATTGAGTCAGTGATGCCATCCAGCCATCTCATCCTCTGTCATCCCCTTCTCCTCCTGCCCCCAATCCCTCCCAGCATCAGGGAGGTTAAAATTGCTCATTGTATTAGAGCTTAAATTCTATGATGACAAATACCTATGAACCCTTGGCCTATTTCATGGCCAAACTCTGCCTTTTTTGTTTCCTCAGATCCTTACAAACTATTTCCCCATTTCTCCTTTTCTTTGTTTACTCATCTTCTTGTTTTTTTTTTTTTTCATTTATAGTTGCCTTATCATTGTCTTTTGCATTTAAATCTTTATGATTTTGTTCCATGTCATGATCTAATAAGTTATATACATTTAATGACCAAATAATTGCCTGTTAATTTAGCTGTACTCACTGAGAAAGGTTTTCTGAAACAAAATTATAAGAGTTTAAAGTTCTTTAAGTTCAAATTTTGCATATATGAAAGCCATTTTATTTTTACACAATGACTTAGGAACTTTAAAACATGGTAATTATATTTTAATTATTAAGAATTTTGTTTATTTTAGTGTAGAACAAAGATGTAAAAATAACGACATCATAATTCTGAACAAATTTTTCTCAAGTAAAGTCACAGAGAGATAATGAAAAAACAGTGAAGTTTTAAAAATCTATGTAGACATTTTCTTTGGACACTATTTAGGATTTTCTTTGAGATTGCAAATACATTCCAACTTTCAAGACTGATAAGACAGCTTCTTGAGGCTCTAAAAAAATGGGTAAGTTTTATTACCCTTCAGGGTCTTTTCATCCTTTCATCTTCCTAAGGTGAATAAATTGTTTTCTATGCAGCATTCAATCTATAGAACTTTTCTCTGGAGACTCAAATCTTCGTTTGCTCTTTGTAGCCATATTTTAAAAATCCTATAATATTTTCCAGAGGAGTAGGCTTTGAATATAGCCTCAATGGACTCAAATGTTAGGAATCTTAAGTAAAAATCAGCAAAGTTAAGAATTTTTTCTTATCTCATTGGTGAATGGTTGTTCTGTGGGTATTAATTTACTCCCTTGAATTTATAAAAGTCCTTTATATTCTTAAAGGGAATTTTAGATCAATCATCTTATAAGAATCTGTCCTTATGCCCAGGACATAACTAGTTTTAAAGAAAGAAAATGTTGTGTTTATGAAGGTTACCTCCATTCATGGGAAAGATCACAAGAGAGTCACAGCCAGAATCCATGTCTTGAAAAGGAGCTTTTTTGTATTGAGATGCATAGGCACTCTCATGACTCACTTAAGGAACAATAATAATGTGAAAGAACAAGGAAGGATTAATAGAAATAAGGAATGAAAAGAGAGGGGCAAAGCATCCTTATGTCTTAGCCTTTGGGTAAATAAAAGGTTTTGGCAAGTGGAAATGAAATGGTCAAAGAAATGTTCTAAGATAAGAAAAAGTAACATAAAGAAGTTCATGATGAAATCTCGTTCAGTGGTGCTCTCAGTTCCTTCAGATACATAATCGATGCTCTCTGTTTCTCTTCCTTTTACAGTCTTCCCTCTTCCCCGTTACAGTCTATTTCTCTTCATCCTTTACCCCTTACTTTTTCATAACGTGCTTATTGGTGTGTATCGGTCAAGACAGAAAATTTTAAATTGCTATGTCTGTGAAGAATTCATAATATTTTAAGTTAAAATTAGGAGCCTCAGATGGCTATTAATTCTAATCTTGTCAGCAAAAAGACCAGGAAAGATATTTTTTCCTTTTATATGTAATATCCCAGAATGCCAGCAATAAGTCCATCGAACAATAGCTATTATCGAAAAATAATTCAAGCGGAAAGATTAGTACCTAATCTTCCAGCTTTGCCATTGGAGTTGAAGCAGTTTTTGAAGTTCCAGAGCAAGCAAAGTTAAAGAGAAAATGCCTGCATTTCACTCTCATAGACTGTGGCATGATCCATGGCCCTTTATTTTATTATACTTTGTAAAGGGCTTTCGATCAAAGCTGAAACCCCTATTGGCTATTTGGTGTTTTAAGAACTATGATTAGAATCCCAGGAAATTTTCCCTCCACCCTGACATACTATTTCTCCACTCTTCTGATCCTTCTCCCTATTCTGGCTCATTAAGTATGTTAACAGGAAGGCTGTATCAACCCAGTATGTGCATTTTCCATGATATTAAAAGTTCCTGGATTTAATTTTATTATATTAGAAAATGTATTTCCATAAAGAGGGTTGTTTTGTTTGCTGTTGATTTCTGATTTTCACTTTGAGTGATGAAACAGTCTTAGGTGTTTCACTTGCATGAATAAATTAGAAAGGATCAATTTAATAAGGTGATGAGCATAATATTTGACAAATATGGTGTCTGAGGTAACCTCTTTACCTCTTTCAGCAGAAAACACTAAGTGACTTTTTTACATAATTTACTGACCACAGCTGGATGATTCTATTTATCATGTGTAGGATAGGGATTTTGAATTACACAAAGTAGGCATACATTTTGTGTGCAGAGAGAAAGCTGTATGTCAGGATTTAAAGATTCATAGACTTAAAGAATCTCATTTTTGGAATGTTTAAAGGCCTTTATATCAACCTGCTATTTAATGCTCAAATCAACTCACATTCCAATAACTACCATCTGCCAGGCTCTGTAATATGTGCTTTAGACACATGCTCACATTTAATCTTCCTATCAAGATTGTTGAAAAAGAAATTGCAGTTAAAGGAAGTTAAATAATTTTCCCAGAGATCAATGCTGAGAGTTAAATCCAAGATTTGAACTGCCACCCACATGACTCTGTAAATGATGTTCTCTATGTTGCTGCCAGGGTATTTGAGCCTATGAAATGACTTACACCGAAGAATCTGAGAAAACTATGTTTTCTGGTCAGCCAAGTTCAGATTAATCTGTTCCCAGACTGTAGCCGGAAGCAGTTTCCCTCTTAGTACCTCAAACATCAAGCCCAAGCCTCTATAAATATTTCAGGATGCTAGGACTTATATTTGTAGATCCAAATCCATTGTTCTCTCCTAGTAAAGAGGGGAACCATGTCTATAGAGAATAATGTCAATGGAAGGAGGAGAAATATCAAATTGTCTTCTAAACGAGTTGTCCAACTTGAGATATAGTGTTTATCTCTCATCTAAAGGAGAAAAAAAATCATAGTTTGGAAACAACCCACAGTGGGTCTGTACTGGTTCTTAGTCATTTTTTATTGTTACTCATTCGGTAAGTCACGTCTAACTCTTTGCGACCCCATGAACTACAGTGTTCCCTGTCCTTTACTATCTTCCAGGGTTTGCTCGAATTTAAGTCCATTGAATCAGTGATGCTATCCACCCATCTCATCCTCTGTCGTCCCCTTCTCCTTTTGCCTTCAATCCTTCCCAGCATCAGGGTCTTTCCCAGTGAGTCGGCTATTTGCATCAGGTGGCTAAAATATTGGAGCTCCAGCTTTGCTTCATCATCATTCCTTCCAATGAATATTCAGGTTGATTTCCTTTAGGATTGACTGGTTTGATCTTGCTGTCCAAGGGACTCTCAAGAATCTTCTCCAAAACCATAATTCAAAAGCATCAATTATTTGGCACTCAGTCTTCCTTATCCAACTTTCACATCTATACATGACTACTGGAAAAAACATAGCTTCGACTAGACAGATCTTTGTTTGCAAAGTGATGTCTCTGCTTTTTAATATGCTGTTTAAGTTTGTCATAGCTTTCCTTCCAAAAAGCATCTTTTAATTTCATGGCTGCAGTCATTGTCCACTGTGATTTTGGAGCCAAGGAAATAAAATTTGTCACTGTTTCAATTTTTTCCCCTTCTCCCCTTAGTAGTTTATGGGACTCTATGTCTTTAATGCCTCAGGTACTATGTCCCAACAATTAATTATTGTTTTAAACATTAGTTTCTTCATTAGTATAACTGAACTAGAACACATCTCACCTATCTTAAAAATTGTTCTTTAAAAAGTTTAGTATTAACCTATAGGAGTTGATTATTACAATGTGAATCTTGGCTCTTTCCATTTAAAAGCTTGTATTTAATACTAATTGAGTAAGCACTTGCTGCTCTAAGCATCTTATTAATACATGTCTTATCTCACTTGACCCTTATAATAACCCTACTGCATAGGTACTATTATTACATTTATTTTATAGATAAGGAATCTGTTACAGGGAGCAATTAAATACTTTGCTATTGCTAGTAAGTGAGAAGTGAAGGGAAGTTGCTCTGTCATGTCCCACTCTTTGCAACCCCATGGACACCAGGCTCCTCCATCCATGGGATTTTCTAGGTGAAAGCCAGGATTAAAACTTGAGCAGTCAGAAACCAGACAGAAATCAAAGAGATCGGTGGAAGGTAGAATGTGATACAGAGGTTGTCTGCTAGATATTAATAGTCCTTCCAGTTGGTACTAGCCTGGGGGCAGGATCTCAAAACAGAAAAAGTTACCAAAAGAAAAGATATTTTTGGAAAGCGTTAGCATGGAATGTCTTTCCCCTAAAGAGATGTCTCTCCCAGGTAGACTGTGGAGTTGTCCACCTTGTCCTACCACCAAGTCCCAACTGAAAAAGCTATATGACTATTGACAATGCATGAGGCAAAGAGAAGCTTTATTTTCAGATTCTGGATGGAGTTCATGGTGTTGTCAGAGAGAAAATCATGACTTACAGCCTCAGTAGAGTCAGTATGGATGCTTTCCTGAGACATAATATATGTGGAATGCTACAGGATAATTGGGATTTTTAAATATACTGTATTTTAAAATTTAATACTGTGTTTTAAAATTTAGCCGAACTTTTGAGATGGAAAAGTGAAATAATAAACCCTTAATTATAATTATATGATAAACTCCTAATAAGATCAAGAGCTCTGGAGTCAGACCTAAGCTTAAATCCTGGTTTCGGCTATTAGATTTGGACACTTTTTAAAAAACCCATTTTGCACCTCAGTTACCTTATCTGGCAAAGGGGGATAATAACTTTTAGGGTCATTTGGAATTGAATGACTCTTAGTCAGTCAGTTTGGTCAGTTCAGTCTCTCAGTGTCTGACTCTTTGCGACCCCATGGATTGCAGGACAACAGGCTTCCTATCCTTCACCATCTTCCAGAGCTTGCTCAAACTCATGTCTGTCAAGTCAGTGATGCCATCCAACCATCTCATCCTCTGTCATCCCCTTCTTATCAGTCTTTCCCAGCATCAGTCTTTTCCAGTGAGTCAGTTCTTCATATCAGGTGGCCAAAGTATTAGAGCTTCAGCTTCAGCATCAGTCTTTCCAATGAATAGTCAGACTGATTCCCTTCAGGACTGACTGGTTTGATCTCCTTACAGTCCAAGGGACTCTCAAGAGTATTCTTCAACACAACAGTTCAAAAGCATCAATTCCTCAGTGCTCAGCTTTCTTTATGGTCCAACTCTCACATCCATATATGACTACTGGGAAAACCATAGCTTTGACTAGACAGACCTTTGTTGGTAAAGTAATGTCTCTGCTTTTTAACATGGTGTCTAGGTTGCTCATAGCTTTTCTTCTAAGAAGCAAGTGTCTTTTAATTTCATGGTTGAAGTCACCATCCGCAGTGATTTTGAAGCCCAAGAAAATAAAGTCTGTCACTATTTTCATTTATTCCCCATCTATTTGACATGAAGTGATGGGACTAGATGCCATGATCTTCATTTTTTGAATGTTGAGTTTTAAGCCAGCTTTTTCACTCTCCTCTTCCACTTTCATCAAGAGACTGTTCAGTTCCTCTTTGCTTTGTGCCTTCAGGGTGGTGTCATCTGCATATCTGAGGTTATTGATATTTCCCCCACATTCTTGATTCTAGCTTGTGCTTCATCCAGCCCGGCATTTCGCATGATGTACTCTGCATACAAGTTAAATAAGCAGGGTAACAATATACAGCCTTGATGTACAACTCCTTTTAAAATAATGCTCAAAACACATGAAGTAATTCAGTCAAATGCCTTTGGATGATATTAGATTGGATGTAGATAAATTTTTTGACTCTGAACCTGTCTCCTTTAGTTGTTCCTTAACTTATGTTGACTTTGTTCAAGACTTTCCCATTGACTTGTCTAATATCCATTATATTTAGTTATACATCTGTGTCCTCTATGCCATCTCTGCATGCTTAATATCAGATTCATTTGTTAGATGGTTCCTTTTGTTGCATAAAGGAATGCACCTTTCAAAGGATAGAACTTTTTCTACAAATAATATATTCAAAATACCAAATTGAGTATTTTCCAATAGGGTTAATTTTAAAGGACACTTCTGAGGGAAAAAAAACCGAAACTTTTCCCATTCTTTTCAATGGTAATGGTTTGATGTGGGAAGCTTACAAGCCAAACTGTAGTGTCAGAGTGATTGAGTTTTATCCTTGCTTACTCACAGTTAGTTTGAGAAAATTTCTTAACCACAGTTACCAAATCTTAATTCATCATCTAAATAATCTGTACTGACTTTGTGTACACATCAAATATAACCTTTGTTTAAAGTTAACTGTGATAATTATTATATAATCACACATATTTTGTCTTAATTCTTAATCAGTTGATATTTTAACTGTTAGAGATAAGAGTAATGAGAAGGGTATAGTAGAAAGATTAAATTTCTGCTCTACAATTTACAATATAGTAAAAAGGAGATCATTTCTGGGTGTTCATTGGAAAGACTGATGCTAAAGCTGAAACTCCAGTACTTTGGCCACCTCACGTGAAGAGTTGACTCATTAGAAAAGACCCTGATGCTGGGAGAGATTGAGGGCAGGAGGAGAAGGGGATGACAGAGGATGAGATGGCTGGATGGCATCACTGACTCGATGGACGTGAATCTGAGTGAACTCCGGGAGCTGGTGATGGACAGGAGGCCTGGCGTGCTACAATTCATGGAGTCGCAAAAAGTCGGACACGACTGAGCAACTGAACTGAACTGAACTGAAGAACCAAGCTTTAAAAGTCTTGTAAAATAGAATTTTTTTCATATAAATTTCAAAAAGCACAGTCATGAGTACCCAAACAGACACAGATGTATTTCTTTGTATTATCTCCCTAAACAAGAAAAAATACAAGCATTTTGCATCAAACGATGTGAATTTTTATAAGTTTGGACTATGATACAGGATCACACCATTTGCTTTGGGGAAGACATGCAGACATGCATTTGCTGTGCAAATGCAAGGGTTATATTAAATGTAAGGAACTGTTTTGCTCATTTTTTTTTCTATAAACTCAAACCTTAAGATTTCTTTTGACTGAGTGCCACTGTTTCAAAGAGATAATATAACAAAGTCAAGACTAGTTAAGAGCAAGAACTTTGACAACAGAAAGAAAAGGCTCCTAGAGTCATCCCTTTTTACTGACCAACTGTGTGACCTTGGCCAGTTTTATTACTTCTCTAAGCTTAGATTTTTCTCATCTGTGAGTCAGGATTTCTAACGGTACTCATCTCATTGTCATGAGGACTATAGAAAACAGTATATTTAAAATCATCATCACAAGACTGACTATAATGGTTTGAATCTTTGCCTATTAAATAATCCTTGTGTATAAAACACAGAAAGGATAGTCTGTGTAATATATGGTTCACCCAGTAGGATCAGGGCAGTCTGAGGCATGCTCTTGTAAGACACTGAAAGCAACTCAAAGTCCTTGGGCCCATGACAGCCCAGAGTGTAGAGCCTATTACTCCCCATCTGCGTTTCAGCTCAAAGGAGGAAGAACAAATGGAATAGCCTTTCAGGTAACCACTTCAGCACAGAAAAAAAAAAAAAAACCCGCAAAAAACCCACTTAGGATTCAGTGTTCTCTGGGGAGATAAGCTAGAGCAGAGGCTTCTCCACGAAGCTGCTGACTGCGCATGGGTGGGAGGCCAGCAGGTGGGGGCAGTGTTTGTGCTGGTGGTGGAGAGATATGAGAAGGGTGATGAGAACTGCCACAAGCTGGAACGTCTGACTGGGCTTCCCTGGTGGCTCAGATCGTAAAGAACCTACCTTCAATGCAGGACACCTGGATTCGTTCCTTGGGTTGGGAAGATCCTCTGAAGAAGGGGATGACTTCCAATATTCCTGCTAGGAGAATTCCATGGACACTGAAGCCTGGAAGGCTATCTCCATGGTGTGGTAAGAGTTGGACAAATACTGAGCAACACTGGTTAAGCAACCAAAAGGCCCTTTCCAGAAAATAGTGAAACACATCCCACTCGAATATTCAGGCATTTCTTAGCTCAAATAAAGAAGAGATTGCATAATCTTAGGACAGACTAGGTTAGGTGGGACCACCTCTTATTCATCTTGGTACCTTCAATATAGTACCTGAAGGGTTTCTGACACAGAATAGTCAGAAAATATAGCATTGTTTGGAATGGGTTAATTCTGGCCTCAGCTCTGCTGCTATTGGCTATATAGATTTAGAGGTATTTTAACTTATAGTTTCTCATGGTAAAAAAAAAAAAATGGGACTGCCAATAAATCTACCTTGAAGCCTTCCTTTGGTGATAAAATTAGACAAGCTGCATTACATGTGATAAAATGTATTTCATGTGAATTCTAGCAAACTCTTAAGTTGTTATCAAATGTAAGAATGGAAGGTAAGAGTTATTTTCATACTGTTAATTGTTCAAGTGACAGAGAATGAGATGGTTGGATGGCATCACTGACTCTATGGACATGAGTCTGAGCAAGCTCCAGGAGTTGGTGATGGACAAGGAAATCTGGCGTGCTGGAGTCCGTGGGGTCGCAAAGAGTCAGACACAGCTGAGTGACTGAACTGAACTGAATTGATTGTTCAAGTAATTTCAAGCACTAAGATTTTAGTGTTAATATTCTTAGTTTTCTCAATGATACTTTTCTAATAAATGAAATATAACATTTAAAGAAGCGTTCTCCATGTAATTCATCCAATATAATTTCTTCGTAAAAAATGTGATTAACAAATATTTTTGTCCTTATTGAACTGGATCTCATGCAGTAAAAATTTGTTCACTTGTTATAAGTTTATTGCCTCTTGGTTGGCCTAATCTAAGTTTATGAATTTCATCCTTTCATGCAAACTTCTATGTGAACTGTTTACAGGTCTCAAGATAAATAGTATGAATTTTTGCTGTGTCACTGTTAGGGCTGGAAAACTGCTACAACAAGCAATACAGAAATTTTAGTGGCTTCACATAATAAAACATATTTTTCTCTCCTGTAACTGTCCAATATGGATGTTCTCAGAAAGTTTTTCTGGTGGCTTTCCTCCAAGTGGTGATTCAGGGACTAAGGTTCCTTTCATTGTGTGACTCTGTTACTTAAGGCCTTGAAGTCATCTCTCAGGAAATAAGAGTATGGAAGTTTGCCGGGGAGAGGAATTATTGGCTAGACCTGGGAGTGGCTTGGCATACTTCACTTTCATCCATGTCTCATTGGTTGAAACTTGGTCATGTGGTTCCATCTAAAGGAGATGAGTCTTGAAAATATGGTCTAACTATATTCTCAAGAGAAAAAGTGAAAGTGTTATATTTGTCTCTGCCACAAGGGCATTTCTAAATTTCCATTTATATATGTTTCTACATTTAAACTTTAAACCTTTTATTTTCTATTGCCGTAGAGCCAATTAACAATGCTGTGGTAGTTTCAGGTGAACAGGGAAGGGACTCGGCCATACATATACATGTATCCATTCTCTCCCATAACCCCCCTCTCATCCAGGTTGTTCTGGTCATAATATTGAGCAGAGTTCCATACGCTATACAGTAGGTCCTTGTTGGTTATTCATTTTAAATATATCAGTGTGTATATAATCTTCCCAACCTCCCTAACTATCCCTTCCACTCAATAACCATAAGTTCATTTCTTAGAAAATGACAGACTTGGACTGTGAGTCTCTGTTTTGTAAATAAGCATTTGTATCATTTCTTTTTACATTTCACATATAAGGGGTGTCTTATGATATTCCTCACTCTCTGTCTTACTTCACTCAGCATGACACTGTCTATGTCCATCCATGTTGCTGCAAATAGCGTTAGTTCATTCTTTTCAATGGCTGAGTAATATCCCCCTGTATATATGTCCCAATCTTCTTTATTTGTTCCTCTGCCAATGTATATTTAGGTTGTTTCCATGTCTTGGCTATTGTAAACAGTGCTATAAAAAACACTGGGGTGCATGTATTCTTTCAGATCATATTTTTCTTCAGATATATATATATATACCCAGGAGTGGGATTGTAGGATCATATGATGGCCTTATTTTTAGTTTTTTAAGGAACTTCTATACTGTTCTCCATAGTGGCTATACCAATTTACATTCCCATCAACAGTGTAAGAGGATTCTCTCCATACCCTCTCCAGCATTTGTTGTTCATGGATTTTTTTGATGATAGCCATTCTGACAGGTGTGAGGTGATATCTCATTGTAGTCTGATGTGCATTTCTCTAACAACGAGCAGTGTTGAACATTTTTTCATGTATCTATTGGCCATCTGTACATCCTCTTTGGAGAAATGTCTGTTCAGGTCTTCTGCCAATTTTCTGAGTGGGTTGTTGATTTGGTGTTGTTAAGCATCATAAACTGTTTATAAATTGGAGACTAATCCCTTATCAATCACAACATTTGCAAATATTTTCTCCCAATCTGTGAGTTGTCTTTTCATTCTGTTTATTGTTCCTTTTCTGTGCAAAAGCTTAGTAGAAGGAAGGAAATCATAAAGATCAGAGCAGAAGTAGGTGAAATAGAGACCAAGAAAAAAACAATCACAAAGGTCAATGAAACAAAAAGCTGGTTCTTTGAAAAGATAAACAAAATTGATAAACCTTTAGCCAGATTTACTGAGAAAAAAAGGGAGAGGACTCTAATCAGTAAAATGAGAAATGAAAATGAAGAAGTTACAACTGACTTCACAGAAATACCAAGGAACTGTATGCCAATAAAATGGACAACCTGGAAGAAATGGACAAATTCTTAGAAAGGTATAGTTTCCCTAGACTGAACTAGGAAGAAATATAGTTTGGGCAGACCAGTCACAAGCACTGAAATTGAAACCATGATCAAAACCTCCCCCAAAACAAAAGTCCAGTACCTGATAGCTTCACAGGCAAATATTATCAAACATCTAAAGAAGAGTTAACACCTGTCCCTCTGAAACAATTCCAAAAAGTTTCAGAAGAAGAAAAACTTCCAATTTCATTTTATAAGGCCACTGTACCCCTGATACCAAAACTAGACAAAGATACCACCAAAAAAAAAAAAAAAAAAAAATTACAGACCTATGTCACTGATGAACATAGATGCAAAAACCTCAACAAAATACCAGCATTCCACATCCAACAATACATTAAAAGATCATACACCATAATCAATAATCATCCCAGGGATACAAGGATTTTTTTTTAACATCCACAAATTAATCAATATGATACACCACAAAACAAAACTGAAGAATAAAACCATGTGATCATCTCATTAGAGGCAGAAAAAGCTTTTGACAAAATTCAGCACCTATTTATGATAAAAACTCTCCAGAAAGTAGGCATAGAGGATACATACCTCTACATAATAAAGCCATATACAACAAAACTACATCTGGCATCATACTCAATGGTGAAAAACTGAAAGCATTCCAAGATAAGGAACAAGACAATGATGTCCACTTTTACCACTTTTTTCAATGTAGTTTTGGAAGTCCTAGCTACATCAGTCAGAGAAGAAAAAGAAATAAAGGGAATCCAAACTGGAAAAGAAGTTAAGCTGTCACTATTTGTAGATGACATGATAGCATACATAGATGGTCCTAAAGATGCTACCAGAAAACTACTAGAACTCATCAATGAATTTGGTAAAGTTGCAGGTTCCAAAATTAATACACAGAAATCTGTTGTATTTCTATATACTAACAATGAAAGATCAGAAAGAGAAATTCAGGAAGCAATTATGTTTGCCATTGCATCAAAATATGAAATATCTAGGAAAAACCTACCTAAGGAGACAAATGACCTGTACTCTGAAAACTGTAGAGGTTGATGAAAGAAATTGAAGAAGACATAAACAGATGGAAAGATATGCCATGTTCATGGATTGGAAGAATCAATATTGTCAAAATGATTATACGATCCAAGGCAATCTACAGATTCAATGCAGTCCCTATCAGATTACTAGTGACATTTTCACAGGACTAGAACAAAAATTATCGAAACGTGTATGAAGATGTAAAAGACCCCAAATAGTCAAAGCAATCTTGGAAAAAACAAAAACAAAACAGAGCTGGAGCAATCAGACTCCTTGATTTCAGTCTATACTACAAAGCTACAGTTATCAAAACAGTATGGTACTGGCACAAAAATAGAAATATAGATCAATGGAAAGGGTAGAAAAACCAGAAATAAGCCCATGCACCTATGATCAATTAATTTGTGACAAAGGAGGTAAGACTACACAATGTTAGAAAGACAGTTTCTTCAACAAATGGTGCTGAGAAAACTAGACAGCCATATGTTAACAAATAAAATAAAATTAGACGTTTCTTAACTTCATACACAAAAAATAAGCTCAAGTGCATTAAAAACCTAAATGTGAGACCAAACACTGTAAAACTCCTAGGGGAAAACATAGGCAGAACACTCTCTGATATAAATCACAGCAGCAACTTTTATGATCCATCTCCCAGAATAACGAAAATAAAAATAAACAAA
The DNA here is from genome assembly GCF_032405125.1 of Capricornis sumatraensis. Taxonomy (NCBI): domain Eukaryota; kingdom Metazoa; phylum Chordata; class Mammalia; order Artiodactyla; family Bovidae; genus Capricornis; species Capricornis sumatraensis. Next base: position 16,679,825 of record NC_091075.1, read on the forward strand.
TGGGACATTCTTAAGCCATATGTACATGTTAATGAATATTATGATTGCATCTCTACACAATGGTAATTCAAAATGTGTGACAATTAAGTAAATGATCACACACTCTCTGAATCTTCCTTTTGTGCATAGATGTAACGCAAAAACCTGGCTATACAGTGTTTTAATATGCAACAACTGCTTCTAGAAAAGCTTTTTTTTAAAGCAAAACTTCCTTATATTTTACAAGTCTTAAGATGTATTTCTATGCCTCTATATATAATGTATATTCAGTTAAATATATTAATTGAGAAACTTTTATTAGATGTGAAAATATATATTTCTTTTTCAAGCTGAATCACATTTCTTCAATTTTCCTAAGGTGTATAATCTTGAAAGTTGTCACTCTTAAAAGAAATCATTTTTGGTAAAGTTACTTATGCACTTTAACTTGTATTGATTATAGGCAATCACAATTTATCCTCATAGCTCATTTGGTAAATAATCTGCCTGCAATGCAGGAGACCCGGGTTCGATTCCTGGGTCAGGAAGGTCCTCTGGTGAAGGAAATGGCAACCCACTCTACTATTCTTGCCTGGAGAATTCCATGGACAGAGGAGCCTGGTAGGCTACAGTCCATGGGATCGCAAGAGTTGGATACAACTGAGCAACTAAGCCACCACCAAAGATACTTGTACAGTATCTTGAAGCCAGAATAGCCTAAAGCATGGGATACCATATGTTCCTTAAAGGCATGCTAGATCTCAGGGAATAGTCTTATTAAGAAGTGCTTTGAATAAATATTATTAGGTCATAAGTTGTGATTATTTTTGTAAATATTTTTTAAAAAACCCTCCATCGATTTTAGCACTCATGTTCTTCACTTCTAGAGATACAGTTGATTCTTATAGGGCTTACTGTTAGAGTAATAGATTAAACCTAAGATTTGTACCACAGAAGGAAAAATAAATGATAAATACACTGAGTTCTGAAAAATATTAAAAATATATTATGAGAATTCAGAGAAAGCACACAGCTTCTTTTAGTTGTGAGAAAACTCACGGGCTGCTTCACAAAAGAAATGGCATTTGAATTAGTTGTTGAATATACATTTGATGACAAAAATGTGGAAAGATGGTTTTCATCATATGAATAATTTATATACAAAATTAGAGAGGAAAAATGTTGAGAATCAATGATACACAAGAAATGGTGTTAATTCTGTCCCATACATAGAGGGGAGAGGAGATTATGAGCTCATACTGTTGTGCAGATAAATGGGGGTGGATGATCTTGGAATCACTGGCAAATCAGTATAAGCATAATTCAATCAGAAAATGTGTTGTCTTCTTGCCACACATTATTTTAGGAAAGTGAGGTGGAGACAGACTGTAGATAGCTACTTGATAGACAAAGGAGAGACAGAGACAGAGACACAAAGAATATTGAACACCTTTAGATTGAGTCTGAATTTATACACCTATACGGGTATATTGCACTTTCCAAAAGTTTGCTTGACATAATTTTGCTTTTACAAAAGACTTACATTAGTGCCCGTTTTCCATAACTGAAAGAAATCCAAAGAAGATTTTTGCTCTTAAAAAAAAAGATAAGAGAGAAAATCATGCCCCACAAGCACTGTGGGTAGCACTGCCAACCTCTTTCTCCCAGAACTACACTATCTCAGCATTAAGCTGCCAGCATCAAGCTGCTCAGTCATATCTGACTCTCTGCAACCCCACAGACCGCAGCACATCAGGCTTCCCTGTCCTTCACCATCTCCCGGAGCTTGTTCAAACCCATGTCCATCGAGTTGGTGATGCCATTCAACCATCTTGTCCTCTGTCATCCCCTTCTCCTCCTGCCTTCAATCTTTCCCAGCATCTAGTGAGTCGGCTCTTCACATCAGGTGGCCAAATGTTGGAGCTTCAGCTTCCGCATCAGTCCTTCCAACGATGCTATGGAGGACAGTAATATCGTGCTTTTTTTTGAATTTTGCTATGTATATATGTACAGCATTTATATTTTACCAGTAGAGTGCTGGGGCTTCCCAGGTGGCTCAGTGGTAAAGAATCTGCCTGCAACTCAGGAGACCTGGCTTCGATCCCTGGGTCAGGAATATCCCCTGGAGAAGGAAATGGCAACCCAATCCAGTATTCTTGCTTGGAAAATCCCTTGGACAGTGGAGCCTGGTAGGCTACAGTCCATGGGGTCGCAGAGAGTTGGACATGACAGCAACTGAACAACATTAGAGTTCAACATTCTGAGTATCTTTTAAGCATAGTTTCAAAGTAATGTCATAAATATAGACTAAAAATGCTTAATAGTAAATTAACTAGCCCAGTCAGTGCAAAATAGAAGCAGAACATCAAATAAACTCTTTCCCATTCAGTATCTGGTTTATTTCCTATAGATGGACCCTTTTAGTAGTCATTTGATCATAACAAACATTAATGAAAGAAATAGTTTTCAAATTTCTGTTACTTTCAAATTATAGTACAATAGTGCTTTTCTAAATGGGATTTAAATATAATAGGAGAGTTAAATAAGAAGTAGTTTCCACAGTGGACTTCATAAATGTCTTATTTGCAAGTGATTACATAGAATTATCGTACATAATATTATAACATGATATTGTATGGAATATTGAGAGATTTGTTGGTTCTCAGTAGAAATAATGAATTTCTTATTTATAATTCATATTTATTTATTTACAATAAAATTGAAAGTAATTTTATTACCAATCACTCTAAATTAAAAGATACCTTCTTTTGGAGTATTCCTCAAAGGAATTAAAAAGTAAGCAGAATTAAAATGTTTTTCTCTAAGTGGGATCATTGCTGAGCTATCATAAGGAAAAACATTTATTCATCATAGTATTCAGTCAGTACAAACTCAAATCTAAAACCTTTTAAATGGATTATTTCACCCACTGTAAAACTATTTTACATTAGAATGTTATACCTGCATTATTGTCATATGAATGTCATAGTTTATACACTTCATGTTAAGATTCTAGAATATAGGAGTTACAGACTTATGGAAAAACTATTATGACTAATCAGTAATGTTACAAATTTTAGAGAAGTGAGATTTTATACAGACATTTGTTTCATTTTTCAACCTCAAATTTCATGTAAAAACTGTAAAGCATATATTTATTTTTTAATTAAAGAAATTATTAGTTTTATTTAGAAAATTCTGTTATGCCCTTTATGATGTCTGGTGATAACACACATTTACATAAAGTTTGGAGTTCTGTGCTTGCAAATTTCTTTTTGAAATCCAAGCTTTCAATCAGTGATTCCAGCAGAGGGCACCATGCATAATTTCCAACCTTGAAATCTTTCTTCTCCAGCCTGCCTTTGGTTTCCTTAAGTCATGCAGGGGCTCCCTCTGCTGTCCTTTTAGACCAGAAAACAGAAAGATGTCAATGCAGTGACCCCCAAACCTTATAAATTTTGTGCAACTATGTTCTAAAGATTATTTCATAATGTTGTAATTGTAGATCTAGTCAACTTCACTACCCACGGATTGCAAGAAAAGATAGCAAACAAGTTGAGTAAGGTTTAGTCAAACACTTTTGTAAAAAATGCTGACAAACGGTACTTCTAAGATGACCAGGTAGATAAGCAAATAAAAAATTAAAAGAGCAAATAGCACTGCATATTATATAGTGAGAGTGGAGGATGTCACAGAGACACTGAACTTTGATTAATTGTGATAAATTAAAACATCAAAGTACCTGGATAAATGTCTCTGTGAGTGCATAAATGTGTATTTGTGAAAATCCAGTGTGTATGTGTGTGGATGTATAATCATGGTGTGCATGTGTTTGTGTTTATGCATATGTCTCTGTGATGTGTGTGTGTGTGCTAGGTGAAGAATAGAGGGATGGGGAAAGGAATACTACATACTTGACCCCTGTAATGACTTCTGATCCAAGTTATTTTTCATTAGGTTTTTGATTTGTATATTCATTTTAAGTGAAGCCAGAGAATAGATTTTGGCTGACTCTTAGTTTGTCCACTTACCTAACAGAATAAAGATAAATGAAGTCATTTGATTCTGCACATGCAAGAAGAATACATATTGAAGCAATTGCCTTGGTAATTGCTTTTTTTATTCCCTCAAATCATTATAAAACTAAAATACAGGATAATTGCCAAAAAAAGATCTTTCTTATCTTGCTACATACTGAATTCTGTCATTCTGTCCAACTTCTGTAGCAAAGCACCTAACAAATTAATGAAATAACATCAATCAAAATTTCAAGCAAGCATTCTAATTCTTTGCTTTCCTATCAAATTTTGTGTATTCTTAAGTGAAATTCTGTAGGCCTTTTATATCCCAAGCTAAAAACAGGTAACAGTTTCAAGCATTATGGATTTTCTGTTAAAATCCACAAAATTCTTTTTAGTTATGAATCTTAAGAAATGGAGTATTCGAGCTTTAATATCACAGTAATAATAGTGCTCTTGCTACTAATTGGCCAGGTAAGTTTTTAAATTGTTAATCAGTTCAGTTCAGTCACTCAGTCGTGTCCGACTCTTTGCAGCTCCATGGACTGCAGCATGCCAGGCTTCCCTGTCCATCACCAACTCCCAAAGCTTACTCAAACTCATGTCCATCAAGTCAGTGATGTCATCTAACCATCTCATCCTCTGTGATCCCCTTCACCTCCTGCCCTCAATCTTTCCCAGCATCAGGGTCTTTTCCAATGCGTCAGGTGGCCAAAGTATTGGAGTTTCAGCTTCAGCATCAGTCCTTCCAATGAATATTCAGGATGGATTTCCTTTAGGATTGACTGGTTGGATCTCTTTGCAGTCCAAGAGACTCTCAAGAGTCTTCTCCAACGCTACAGTTCAAAAGCATCAGTTCTTCAGTGCTCAGCTTTCTTTTAATCCAACTCTCACATCCATACATGACTACTGAAAAAACCATAGCTTTGACTAGACGGACCTTTGTTGGCAAAGTAATGTCTCTGTTTTTTAATAGGCTGTCTAGGTTGGTCATAGCTTTTCTTCCAAGGAGTAAGCATCTTTTAATTTCATGGCTGCAGTCACCATCTGCAGTGATTTTGAAACCCAAGCAAATAAAGTCTCTCACTGTTTCCATTGTTTCGCTATCTATTTGACATGAAGTGATGGGACCAGATGCCATGATATTAGTTTTCTGAACGTTGAGTTTTAAGCCAAATTTTTCACTCTCCTCTTTCACTTTCATCAAGAGGCTCTTTAGTTCTTCACTTTCTGCCATAAGGGTGGTGTCATCTGCATATCTGAGGTTATTGATATTTCTCCCTGAAATCTTGATTCCAGCTTGTGCTTCATCCAGCCCAGCATTTCATATGATGTACTCTGCATATAAGTTAAATAAGCAGGTGACAATATACAGCCCTGATGTACTCCTTTCCGGATTTGGAACCAGTCTGTTATTCCATGTCCACTTCAAACTGTTGCTTCCTGACCTGCATACAGATTTCTCAGGAGGCAGCTCAGGTGGTCTGGTACTCCCATCTCTTTCAGAATTTTCCACAGTTTATTGTGATCCACACAGTCAAAGGCTTTGGCATAGTCAATAAAGCAGAAATAGATGTTTTTCTGGGACTCTCTTGCTTTTTCGATGGTCCAACAGATGTTGGCAGATTGGACCAGATTTGACCTCTGGTTCCTCTGCCCTTTCTAGATCCAGCTTGAACATCTGGAAGTTCATGGTTCATGTATTTTTGAAGCCTGGCTTGGAGAATTTTGAGCATTACTTTTCTAGCGTGTGAGATGAGTGCAATTGTGCAGTAGTTTGAGTATTCTTTGGCATTGCCTTTCTTTGGGATTGAAATGAAAACTGACCTTTTCCAGTCCTGTAGTCACTGCTGAGTTTTCCAAATTTGCTGGCATATCGAGTGCAGCACTTTTACAGCATCATCTTTTAGGATTTGCAATAGTTCAACTGGAATTCCATCACCTCCACTAGCTTTTTTCGTAGTGATTCTTTATATGGCCCACTTGATTTCACATTCCAGGATGTCTGTCTCTAGGTGAGTGATCACACCACCATGGTTACCTGGGTCATGAAGATCTTTTTTGTATAGTTTTGTGTATTCTTTGCATCTCTTCTTAATATCTTCTGCTTCTGTTAGGTCCATATCATTTCTGTCTTTATTGAGCCCATCCTTACATGAAATGTTCCCTTGGTATCTCTAATTTTCTGGAAGAGATCTCTAGTCTTTCCCATTCTGTTGTTTTCCTCTGTTTCTTTGCATTGATCACTGAGGAAGTCTTTCTTATCTCTCCATGCTATTCTTTGGAACTCTGCATTCAAATGGGTATACCTTTCCTTTTCTCCTTTGCCTAAAATTGTTAATAATAAGTCATTATTATCTATGGAATGTTAACTGAATGGATAAATGATAAGTCAGAAAAGAGAAATGGTCCTATGTAATATAGTAAGAAGCACATATTATCAGATCTCCTGGGCTACTCCAAACTGTGTAAGTGGTGGGGCTCTTATGGGAGAAAAGCAGCATCTTGAGTACTTTTTGTAGTATTTCTTCTCTCAGGTTTAGTATAACTTGTGCAATGCTACCTGGCCACATGAAGTTGCCATCTTGAATATAGGTATTCTTTGCAACTTTGACACTATATTTGTGCAGTGATTCTTGGACCAAAATATAGGTGATTTTTAAAAAAATCATCTATGGCATTGAAACATGTATAATATCATATATGAAATGCATCGCCAGTCCAGGTTTGATGCTTGGGGCTGTTGCACTGGGATGACCCAGAGGGATGGTATGGGGAGGGAAGAAGGTGGGGGGTTCAGGATGGAGAACACGTGTATACCTGTGGCAGATTCATGTTGATGTATGGCAAAACCAATATAATATTGTAAAGTAATTAACCTCCAATTAAAATAAATAAATTTTATAAAAAATAAAAAATCATCAGTAAAATATTTTTATTTCATTTTTCCGATCATGTAACTCTGTCATTCCATAGGCAGAGAACATTTTCAGAAATATACAATGAGGCCATAATGTAATAGAAAATGGATCTTACAGTTGGGTAATCAGTGTTTTAGTTAAGTTAGTTTATTTGTCTCAGGATTATTCCAGGTTTGGGGGAGTTCATTAAGTGCAGAGGTAAAATGTTAAAGTTTAATGTGAAAAGTTTAATTTTAGGTGGAGCAGAAAATGGATCCTTTTAGATATTTTAGAATAGATCTTTGGGTGAGGTGTATTTCAAGAGGTAGATTTTACTCTTCCAACTTGAAATAATTTCAGCAAGGTAATTATATTTTGAAAATTAATTTTCCTTATTTCACACTTAGTTTAGTCCCAGAGTATTGTGGAAAAATTAGATCACTGTTTAACCTTTAACCTTCCCCTGTTGCTCTTAAAATGGATGGAAAAACTTCCACAGCTTGGTTGTGCAATTCCTATCTTGTCCCCTTGTCTTTAAAAGCAATTGATGATGTGAAAATGTATGCCAAATTAAGTATTTTATTTACTATTATGACTGAAATTACATTTGTTCAGAAATAAGAGACCCTACATTTCACTTAGAGTCCAATAAAGCATTGCAATAGTACAGATCATTCTAATTAGGTATAAATAATGAAACTCCAGCACTTTGGCCACCTCATGCGAAGACTCACTGGAAAAGACTCTGATGCTGGGAGGGATTGGGGGCAGGAGGAGTAGGGGACGACAGAGGATGAGATGGCTGGATAGCATCACCGACTTGATGGACATGAGTTTGGGTGAACTCCGGGAGCTGGTGATGGACAGGGAGGCCTGGCGTGCTGCAATTCATGGGGTCGCAAAGAGTCGGACACGACTGAACGAATGAACTGAACTGAACTGAATATTTAGGTGATTTTATATTACAAGTTTTGTCCAGATATACTTATCAGAAAGGTATACTGGAGAAGGGAATGGCAAACCACTCAAGTATTCTTGCCTGGAATATCCCAACAGAAGAGCCTGGTGGGCCACACAGTCCATGGGGTCACAAAGAGTCGGACACAACTGCGTGACTGAGCATGCACACACTTATCAGAAAGGTAGGATTTGGCATGTTTATGTACGTTATGAATTTTTTTTCTTTAGAATTGCTACCATTTAAAAAAATGACTCAGATTCACACAACAGCCTTCTTTGCTGTAACTAATCCCTCCAGATCAGACTGAGCTGTACAGGCTGTGCTTCCTGCCTGAACCCGCCTAAGTGAACTGAAGCAGACCAAAAACAAAATAAAAATTCAGCAGGGATTCTTTCCATTATTTTTTAGGAATTCCAGAACTTGTCAAATTATCTGAACTTCAAAGTAGTTCCCTGCCTCTCTATCATTGTCTAGGTATAATATCCTACTCATTGTCTCCATAAAAGAGGTACAGGTCTTTTCAGGGAGCTGTTAAGTGACCTCTGCATATCCCAACAATGAGATGGCATGAAGGCACCATGGCTGTGTAAAACCAGAGCAAGTCAAACTCTCCTGGAAATAAGAGTTCCTATAGAAATACAAAATCTCAGGGGAGTTTTTTTTAAGAAAGCCTATAAAATAATCTGCTTAAATATGAAGGTTTTTTCCCCTTCCCTATTTTTTAAAGATAAGAGGAATTAGAACTATAGATAAGCCACATGGATCAAAGTGGATTGGTTTAGTTATCTGTTGTAAGGTTTTATTTGGATCTTTTACAAAAAGATTATAGGTTAAGTCTTGTTGGGTCTCTGTTCTGCAACTCTAAGCCCTGTGTTATTTATAATATTTTAACAGGGATTAGTGGAAGGGAGGTAAAGTGATAAACTTCCACATGTACATTGTTTTTCTGGCAAATTTTAGTTAAAATATCACAGACTATATTTACATAGATGGAATGCACTGATAGAACATCGATCTACCAATGCCTCACAAGTCAGGGTCTCTCTTGTGGACATTTGCCCATGGAAGATATTTCACAATAGGAACATTTCTGGACAATGTGCTCATCTGGTCTGACTATTACTATTCCTAGTTCTTACATAGACCACCATGATTTCACTGGTGGGATATTAAGAATTTTTAGGAAGTTGGATTAATATTCAAGAATAATGTGTTTCTACCATTTTGTTAATTTTAAATTCCCTGGAAGATATCTTCAACCAACATGTTTTTCAGGACAATGTGTCACCTTTAAAATCTGTTTGTCTAAGACTGTAGAATTTCCTCCTTACTATAACATGATTTTCATTCTATAATAGGCACACATACTTTGCACAAAAGAAATTAATTCTTTATAACATTTCAGTGTTTTTTTTTCCCTCCAATATGACACTTCTCTGACAAAAGTTTCTGAGTCATTGTGCTTTTCCTTTAATTTTCCATTCTAGCTACATTTGGGTGGTACCCACATCAGCTAATTTGTAGTGGAAAAATAAGTTTTATTTTTCATATCTTTGGAGCCTGAAACTATTGTGGAGGAATTCTTTCTCTGAGTATTTCAGGCTGGTTGTTTTTGCTTCCTGTGTGCTCAGTCGCTCAGCTGTGTTCCATTCTTTGCAGCCCCATGGACTGGACTGTAGCTCACCAGGCTCCTCTGTCCATGGAATTTTCCAGGCAAGAGTACTGGATTAGGTTGCCATTTCCTACTCCAGGGGATCTTCCTGACCCAGGGATTGAACCTGCATCTCTTGTGTCTCCTGCATTGGCAGGTGAGTATTTTACCACTAGTCTTACTTGTTTCCCATAGAAGAATATAATCTGTTGCTCAACTGGTAGACTCTGATCTAGGAGAACAGCAGAGCTTTGCAGTTTATGAATATGATCAGCATTACATAATCACATAGGACTCTTTGTACCACCCAGTGGTTATCTATATATCCATATGCATGACTCTTAGATTATCCATGAATTGTGGTCCATCCAAACAGCAACCCAATCATCTCTGTATTATTTATACTCAACCTTTATCCACACATAGTTTTCTATAGTTGACAACAAATAGGGACATCTCAAAAATATATGCGAATACATATCAGTGTGTCAAGAACTGAGGAACAAGGGAAAACAAGAAGGACTAAGCACATAAAATGTGCCTCATATTTCTTTTTTGAAGAGATGAATGAATAGGAAAATTATAAATGTAAGGGCAAGATTAAAAAGCAAAAATGTATAGTCTGTCTCTGGGTATATGAGTAGCCTGACACACACAGTGGTAAACATAATAAAACCAAATTTCAGTTTTTCAAAGTTTTTCTCTCTAGATAAGAAGCATGGTAGTCAAGAGGAGATTATGAAATTCGTGATTCCATCTTGTATTTGGAGGTGTGTTTTCTTTAAGTACATAAAAAGTTTCATGGATGGTATTCTCTAGAATTCAGCTGAGAGAATATAGCTATTAACAGTAATGAAAAAAAGGTTCTTATCAGTTTTCTAATGGCCCAGTTTGTCAATTTGTGAAGTCCTTAATAATAACTTCATATAATTAGACATTCAGAACCTGGAAAATATTTATTTTCTGAATAGAAAAAAGAAATGGTAAGTCCCTGACGTACATGGTACTTCAGAGCCATGTAAGAGCTGTCATTGAAAGCCTACCAGCCCCATTATCTTCCAAGGAAAGGACGGCACTGCGCAGAGCAAAAGACTTCTTATCTTTCTTAACATCAATCACAAAATGTAGAAATAGGAAAAAGACACCCTGGTTTCTATGACTAAGCTTTTGTCACTCTCCCATCTGTGAATCCATATAAACTTTAACATTTTCATTTTCAGGATATTTTCCAGCCCTAGAATATGATTAAGATATTCCCACTTATGCCTGTGTATTCACTCACTCATACACACATAACACAGTCAGATGGAGTGTGTCTCTGAGTCTTTATATATATATATATATATAAATATATTATCATGCCTTTTTCATATCCATGAACACAATTCTGCATGAATGTGCATGAATTCACAAGTGAATTGTGTTGCAGACACACCCACACTTTCCCAACTGTCATCTTTGGCCTTGCATGCTACTGTTTCCCAATCTTCATGGCCTCAAGCATAAACAAAGCTTTCCTCTCCTGTTTACTGATTTACTCTTCATCAGATAAACACAAGTCTTGTGATCATGACCTGCTTTCATATCCTTTCTTTCTTTTTGAACCAAAGGAGCTATGTTGCTGAGATTCCTATCAGGGGAAAATATCATTTATCAGTGGTAAAGTCTAGGGCTCACACAATGGAAACTGACACTTCTGTGCATCCCAGGGAATATTTGTAGCCAGGAGAGGTTATTCTGCATGTTTTGAGCTTGATGACTTCTCCCACCATGTAAAGATGATAATGTTTTGTTCCTCAGTAAAATTAAATAAAAACCTACTATTTGTGAAAGAATATAATTTCTTTGGGGAAATCAAATCAATACCAGTTCTCTAGTTTCAATAGTTACAGTAAGTGCATATTTCTCATGCTTTATTCACAAAAGCGTCCCCTTATACAAATAAGTTTAGATGCTTGCTAAACCCCAGCCAGGGCTAGTCTGAATCTGTAAGAACATTGAAGTCAAAGTTTTCACACAGCGATCATGTGCACATTTTGCTTGCATTATATTAAATTAATAGTTGAGAAATATGGCTGAAAATATATACCATTGGCAACCACAAACGTCTATATTACAAAGTATGTGGTTTGGCTGAAAGCTATTGCATTCAAAGAATGCCCAGCTCCAACTTGCTCTTCTGAACACCATGACAGTATGAAATATCATACATTAGAGCAAAAATTACTCATTGGAAAAGACCCTGATGCTGGGGAAGATTGAAGGCAGGAGGCGAAGGGGACGACAGAGAATGGGATGGTTGGATGGCATTACTGACTTGACGGACATGAATTTGAGCAAGCTCTGGGACTGGTGATGGACAGGGAAGTCTGGCGTGCTGCAGTCCATGGGGTTGCAAAGAGTGGGACACGACTGAGCGACTGAACTGAGAGCAAAAAATAAAATCGCTGAATCAAAAGGAGTAAATATAACCTTTTAGTCTGAGAAAGGCCTGACATTTTGATTTTTATATCATGGACTAGGAAAAATACCTTAACTGTTGTTGTTAACCATGTTTCAAACCTTCCTCACTAGCAGGATGACTTTTCTTAGTTGGAGTTAATTGTTCGGTACACTCCTCTCTTTGAATCTCCCCATGCTTGGTATGTTTCTAGTATAGCAACCCCATTGCTCTCCAAAGTTCCTGGCTTTTATACTAAAGTGCTTTTTTTGTGTGCTCTAATTATTTGTACTTGTAACAACACCATAGGGAAATTATTTCAATTTCAAATGTTTAGCACCAGGGTCTCAAAATGAGTGAGAAATGTTTTTATACATCATACAAAAAAGAGCAGCAAACCAAGGAAAGGTCACAGGAATTTCTCTTACGTAGCACATCCATTAGTTGTCCATGTTATTAGTTTATAGTATTACATAGTAAAGCACCCCAAGTGGATTCCAAATGTGCAGCAAATTTGTACAAACTTACCATGTTTTTTTTCCAGGCTGTGCTCACCACTTCTTTCCCTTCCTGCTTGACAATATGTTGCCATGCAATAAAAGCCCTAATGCCCATTTTCAACGATTAGCTGTACATCAGCATTACCACCACAAATCCACAAGTTTCACATCAAGCATTAAATGGGATGAATATTGATCTGCTAAAGAGGATTTATTTATTTCTAGCTCTATCCAAAGATCAACTGCTAGCAGCTTTTGGGGGATCTGTGAAGCTCTCACAGCACAAAGCTACTGCATACATGACACTGGACTTGACATTTCAGTTCTGGAAGAAAACCAAACAGTAAATTCAGTGCAATAATCCTAGATAAATGAGATGATCACTGGAAAGGCTGAGATAGTTAAGTGGTCTATCAGAGAAGTCCAACGGATGGTATTGAACAGTTGCTACATAGAATCCTCACTCATGTCAATACGGTCCAAAGCATCATCATATCAGATGCCAATATAATCACATTCAAACAATCTCTACCTTCTGCTTAGATTTCTCTGCCTGTATATTTTGCAGGATTTACGAGTGACTGCAGATAATACACAATGTGACGGAAGCTGCAGTCTAAAGTGTATGAGGAACACTTGTTGTGAATACGTGTAAGCTGCATTATAATGTAGCATGACTTGAATGAAATGCATTAAATTGAATTATGCTATATAGCATGTGGGATGCAGTTCCATATTCTTACTGATAGTGCAAGGGATGAACGGATGGATCTGAGTAACTTAAAGCCTATCAGTTTTAAAAATAAGAAAGCTCCAATTCTGTTATAAATATTCTAAGACTTGTGGAGTTCCTTCTTTCCCCTCAATGTAGAATAACTGTTCTCCTATAGAACATTCAAGGACTATAATCACTTTAAACTCAATCAAATATTGGCTGAACCAAATAAATATTTGCCTTTTGCATAAATTCAGTGTCGCTGAAAGAGGTGTCCTTTAACTTTACAGTAACCAAAACTTTACTTCTATCCATGGGAGTATTTTTAAAAGGCTCCCCTCCAATAAATCTTAGACTTCCAGAAAATGTGGACATTTGCATTCATTTTATTTAATACAATTATCCCGTTAGTTTATTTAATAGAATTAGGCTAGACAACCGTTTAAATTTTTCTTGTCAGAACTGTAAAAAATTAAGCAAATCAAAGCAAACTTTTTGTGTGTCTGTAAACATGAAAAATGCTTCCATTAATGAATTGTCTTGGTCCAAGTAATTGCAAATTCAGTAGGCTCAGTGCTATCATGTAAAAATAATTTGTAATTGAGGTTGATATATTAAACATAAGTCATCTTCACTTATGTGTCACTTTATACCACTGCATTCATTTAAAACACATCGACTGAAACTGTCCATTTCACTCTGTCCTGTAGAGGCTCCACCTTAAAAAGAAGTGTTTCCTAAACTTATGGAGGTTGAGGGGGAAAAAGAGAGAAGCAGCATCTTAGCTTTTCTTGAGTTCTACTCTATTACAATGTTTTGCTCTTTGATTGTTTATGTTTATTTTAATTATTAAACTTGTCAAACTATAGAGTAAAAGAGTCTAAACACTTGGAGAAATGAAAAAAAAGTAAGAAATGGAATGAGTGGAGGTTTTGTGGTTCTGAAATACCAGAAGCAGTATCTCCATTTGTAACTTTACTCTTTTGGGAAAAAAAAAAAAAAAAAACACTTCTGTATTAATCATAATGTTTCTGGAAGCTGAAAAATCATGCTTTGTTGTGGATATTTGAAACTTTTGGTAGCAGATGTCCTTAGAAAAGGGACCACTTAGTTTAATTAGGGTTTGCCTGCAGATCCAAGGGTCTAGGTTGCCCAGGCCAAATGATGTTTATCAGTTTAAACAGTGTTATTAGAAGACAGAGAAACTAGGATAAACATTGAATACTCATTCTTGTCTCTCTGGTTGTGCAATTTATTATAATTCCTGTTAGTCATCCAGAAAATAGGGATCATATACAATAATTTTTTAGAAATTAAAAAATATATGCAAATTGCATGAAAAAGTAGTTTGGGAGTAGTTTCTAAGATTTTTAAATTACTTAATTTGAAGATATTTCAAAACTGAAAATTTTATGCTTTTAGTTTTTTTTAACAGAGTACTCTTGCCTGGAAAATCCCATGAATGGAGGAGCCTGGTGGGCTGCAGTCCATGGGGTCGCGAAGAGTCGGACACGACTGAGCAACTTCACTTTCACTTTTCACTTTCATGCATTGGAGAAGGAAATGGCACCCCACTCCAGTGTTCTTGCCTGAAGAATCCCAGGGATGGGGGAGCCTGGTGGGCTGCCGTCTCTGGGGTTGCACAGAGTCAGACACGACTGAAGTGACTTAGCAGCAGCAGCAGCAGTAACAGAGTATTTAGTAACAATATTATGTACCAGCTAATAGCTTCTTTTCAGGAGATGAATTTTCCACATTTCTGAATCACATATCTTTTGAGGAGGAAAACAACATTCTTAAAGGAAAGTTGGGGGAGGGATTATGACAGAAAATTGTCTCTCTACATAGGGCATTTCTTAAATCATTGATCCTAGAAACTGGAAAAGTCTTGAGAGTTTCAAGACATCTATAAATTCATAAGCTATGGATCTGTATTGTTAGTACAACCTACGAGTGCTGCTTTTCAAAGTTCCCCACGTGTTAGAACAGCTGGTTCTCTTGGGTCCTTTTACCTGTCCTCCTCAATGTCTTATCTTCCTTCTCAGCATCATCTTCGGCAGTTTTTGTGAGATATTGCTCAATATACATTAAAAATATCTATACAAATCAGAGACTAGCAGTGATAAAGATTCTCTAATGTCAACTACCCATTTACCTTTGTTATGTTTAGAAATTACTAATAGGCATACAGTGGGCATCCAATAAATGTTTTTGTTGTTGTCGTCACTAAACTAAATTGAAAACTCTTTCACTTGGGTTTTCTTAAACATGACCCTAGTTGAATCTGTCTTATAATTTTTGTTACTCAGTTAATTAATAGGAAATGAAGCAATTTAAAAAATTAGGACGTGCATTCATGGGTGACTTAAACAAAAATTTAAAAATTACATGCATTTAATAATCCACATACTTGAGGTTCTAAAATCATTTTACTTGTGTCTCCATAGATATGATTTTAGTGTACTAGAGCAGCCATACCAGAGCTAAGGCTGCAGCCTCATTCTTCCTGGACATAATGCTTTTACTGAACAATAACTCCTTTCTTCAGAAACACTTCATAACATATGCCCCCACTGAAGTGGACTGCAGTGCCTGTGGTCAGAGGAACATGGTAAGATTTCAGATAGGAAGGAAAGCATCCTTCTTCTCTCCTCCACTTTTTAAAAAATATGATCAGTCACACCTGATTCCTTTCTGTGGGATGTGTAAGACAATATCCGTTCTCCTTCTGTGTGTGTGTGTGTGTGTTGTTGTTGTTAGAGGTAAACCAAGGCCATTTAGGTAATGTGCTGCTTTTTGTCTTGATTGTTTATGCCAGCTGGGAGCAAACAGATAAAGATGCTAAAGGCAAGCTTTAAAGTTATTGTAGAGAGAGACATGGTCTGGAAATTCAAGTTGAATCACTTAGTTAATCAAATGTCCCAGTGTAAAAAGAGTGTGGAAGCAGTGTTTTGTAGAAACTTATTTCAGAGACCGATCTGCTTAGATCTCTGCTGCTGTTTTTCCAATTTCCTACCAGGAGTAAATTGGTTTTGCTCCCATTATTGCTCTTTCTCACGTTTCAGTTGGTCTTACCAGAGAAAATGGCTCAATGCTGCAACAATGATTTGGAGAATACCAATCCCTTGATTTAGACAACAGTTTTGGCTTTTTTAAAATTTTCTTCTCAACTGTTGTTCTGGATGCTTTTTCTCCTTTTTATAAACAGCGTGAAACAAAGGACTGTTGTTCTTAACGTGCACTGCGTGTGCTTGTAACATATATGGGAAAGCATAACAGGAAGGGTTTTCTTTTCCAGTTACATATTATGCTCCTGCCTAACAAAAGTGCTAGCGGCATGAAATGATGCAATAAACCTCTCTAACAGTAGCTGATTTGTATGCAACAATGACCATAAGGGTAACTCTTCAGCAAACCTGAATCTCATATATAATGCATAGCAGTTAATAAATCATAGTAAAATCAAATGGCTGAGAGCCAGCAATACCTAACTAGTAATGGAAAGGAGTGGAAAGATTTATGGAGAGACAGATTCTGTCTGGATTTTGCTTTTAAGATGCCTACCAACTGCAGCGGAGTATCTTACGTGGCTTCTGACTAGAGGAGTCTTCTGTTGATTCATTCCATCCTCCCCCCACCCCGCCCCAACCCCCGTCCCCAGGGCCTCTGGCTACCCTTTACCTTCTACCACCAGGTGGAGTGTTGTCTACTAACCATTTAAGGTTTAATACTTCAGAACCAATACAAATCTTATGGGTCGAAAATGTTCCTTTTGAACATCTAGTTATGAGTTATGTAAATAAGTTTTTAGCAAGGTGTTTCTCTCCATCAAATCCATGCAGATAAATACACTTTGAACCCCTTGCTCAAAAAGCTTTTTCTTTAAATAGCATTTCACATACCTTGACAGAGAAGCAAGGTTAGAGTTTTGCTTTATAGTTTCAGAACAAAGTGTTCTTTAGATGTTCTCATTGTATCTTACTGCCAGGGTTCTTAGAATCTTAGAAATGCAGAATTTGAAAATTTGTCACATGTCAAGAAGAGGAATATTGAAGACAACATGTGCCATACAGATCTGAGAGAAGCATTCACTTCAAATCTGTTTCTGGTTATTAGTAGGTCTTGGCCAATTTCCGGCGCTGACATGGGCTATTGAGATGTGTGGCAAACATGTCACCTTAGAGTTAGAAATATTTGAACTTGAATTATGACCTTTAACAAATTCTTAACATTAAAAAAAATGAAGATAAATTGCTGACAGAGTGGCTTGTAGATAGTAGTAATGCCTCTGTCTGATTGCCTCCATAATTTTCTATCCTATGCGGACTCAAGTTTTTATTTTAGATTGCTCTACATTTACCGCTGGACTTTGCTGGTCGTGGAAAAGAGATCATCTTCCCAAATATTACAATACTAACGTAAATACTTTTACTATTCAGCAATGTATATGGATGTCTATTGGAGGTAAAAATGGATGAAAGAGCATATAAGAACCTAGTTTTCTTTTTTTTTTGTTTTTCTCCCCAGTGCATTAGAATTATTTGCCTTCAATTATGGTAGCCACAAGATGGCAGTAATTCCTCATTAAATGGTCAATTGCCACTGCCCTGGATTACAGGGTAGTGACTGACACCAGGTTGGACAGAGGTAGGAAATTAGGAGAAGGATCTCCTTGCGTTAAGGGTGAAAATAAAACGGTGCAAGTGTTAGAGATCATGGGAGTGGTCTAAAGTAAGTGAAATTAGTTTTATCCTGATGTTTTTAGATTTCCTGGTGGCAGAAATTTCAGGATTTCAGGTGAAATTCGAGTGAAATGATTTGTCATCCATCAGAATGATACTCTCGAAGGTTATATTATAAAATGACTGCACTGGAATAATCTGAGGATGTGACTAGTTTTATTTCTGTCTACAGTAATTAATTTCCTAGTGACTGTAGAGAATTAAGCTTGTTTTGGCAGCTAAATATGCAGTGATGCTCAGCAGTAGATAGAGATGTTTCACTGTAAAAATATCCACATGTCCTTAAGATAAAATCCTAATTCAAAATAAAATAACTGGAGACAAAAATATGTAAAGGGCCCGATGCCTGCCCCAGCACACTCTGTACTTCAAGAATTCGGAACAGCCCATATTTCAAAGTGGTACTGGGGTGAGCAGGAGTGTAGGCAGTAAAGCAAGTCTGAAAATAGTGCATTTTTCTGTTTATTCTCTACAAATGGCTCCAGTTGATGAAGCCGGTGAGCTTTTATTTTTGTTAATGTTAGCCAGCAAGGGTAAGGTGTTTAGAAATTGCAGCTTTGGAAAAATATTGTTAGTAAGAATATTTTAAAAATTATGTAAATCAGATATAACTGCATAATAGCAAAAAAGCTAGCAGAAGCAAAGTGTCAGAAAATTATTCGTCACAGAGATCTAAAAGGCTAAATATGGCAAATTTCTGAAAAATACAACATAGAATTACTATGTTCAATATCCAGTGAATTGGATTAGTTTTACATATTTAATGGAAAGGAATTTTATTCATTTTTGTTGGTGGTGTGCGAGGCTTATTTCAACTCTATTTTGTGTAAATAGTCTCTGATTTTCTGCTCTATATTATAATCCTGATTGTAGTGTTTCAGGATTGTGATGGGTTTTCTTTGTGTCTCTGCATGAAAAGAGAAGCGTTAAAAGAGTTATATGGATACTTCAACCTTAAAATGTTATTACTGGTAATAACATGATTAGAACAAAAGCGTGTTTAGAAAAATAATATTTATTATTTTGACTCAGTTTATTCATATTATATATTTTGCTAGCAGAGATCCATTGACTTAGAAAAATACTGCTATTTTTCCCTATGCTGACATCTAAAACAGCCATTTTTAAGAGAAGTCTAATGAATTTAGTTGTATTTCTTATTTTAAACTTATAGGCAGAAGCTAAATTTAGTAACTATAAATATTTGACATTAAATATACTTTTACAACTATCTGTGTGCATATCACATCCATTAGCGTCATGCTCAGTTAAGCCAGCGTTGCAGCAGATGAACAGTTATCAGAGCAGGAGGACTGGGGATTTGGGCCATTTTCTTCATGTAGATAAACTGTGTTTGAAGTATGGAGACCACATTTAAAGAAAGAGAGGAAGAGGGTGGTTGAGCAAACCTATGTTCTTTTGTCTGTCTGTTTATAAGCCTTGATTTATTCATGATATAACGATATTGTAGAACATAGCTTTGAAAATTCTGTACTAAAAAATGAATTTTTCCTGGGAAGTGGACACTTCTGAAGCTGTGAAATATTTAAGAGGAGAGAATAAAGACTTATAATCTAGATTTTTTTTTTCAGCAAAAAATCCTTCTAAGTTATATTTATCAAAACCTTTAATGATTAGATATAACTTGGCAGACTATGGATACTTTCTGGTCAACTGATAAATTATGTTCAAAATTATTACTTATTATGACATAATGAGGGATGTGGGAGGGAGGCTCAAGAGGGAGGGGATATATGTATACATATAGCTGATTCACTTCATCGTACAGCAGAAACTAACACAACACTGTAAAGCAATTCTAATAAAAAATAAAATTTAATAGCATGTATGTTTGCATAGCCAACACTTACACTTGAGTATTAGTAACAAAACAATAGTTAAGTAATCATTTTAAAAAATAAAACAGGCAGGATTATGACTAAATGAGGCATCTCTTGATTGAGTCTCAGCTCTCAACAATAATTTGACATCCACCTATAGACAACAGGGCTCTTTTGGGAGCTGTAGAATCCAACATCATATGGCAAGGAGTCTGTGCCTACCCATGTATCTGTAACAGGTATGGAGACCTTGGTCCCAGCTGTGGGCCCTGCAGGGACTCATCAGCGAGCTCCATCCTCTCCAGGCTGCGATCTGGAAGGCACTGAAAATGATTGTCTTAGACAACCACCTGCAGATGATAGAGCCTTTGTTGAAGTTCAGGTTCCCAGCACAGAAATTACAGCACAGTGTTGGAGCAAGAAAGAGAATATGAGTTCAAATGCGACTATGATTTCAAATACAAGGAAGCAACACCAAACTTCAAGGAACATGAAAATTCAAGGAAACACAAAACTGTCAGGGGATCACAGAACCTTCCAGTAACTGATCCAAAAGACATGGAGACCTGGGATTTCCTGTTAGAGAATCCAAAACAGTTGTTTTATGAATATTCAGAGAGCTACAGGAAAATATAGAAATCTCACCCCTCAAAAGCACTAAATATGTGACATGCTGGATGTTATGTAAATACGTAACATGCTGTGTTAATTAGCTAGATGGGGAGTTATTTCTCAATGTACATATGTGTTAACTCACCATGTTACACTTTAAATGTTTTACGTCTTTATATGTCCATTATACCTCAATAAATCTGACTTTTTAAAATAGAAAAAATCAAGACGCGGAAAAAATTCAACCAAATCAGGAAAACAATACACAGGTAAAATGAGAAGATTAACAAAGAGAAATCAAGAAAGAAATGGAACAGAAATTCTAGAGCTGAAGAACACAGTGAATGAAATGAAAAGTACAGTAGAGGGCATCAAGGCAGAATGAGTCAATCAGAAGAAAGAGTCCTTTAGTTAGAAGACAGGAGCTTTGAGATTATCCAGTCAGAGAACAAAGAGAAAGAATGAAAAAGAATGAAAAAAGACTATATGAGCCACATAGTACTAGAAAAAATACCCATTTGCAGGTTTTTGGATTTCCAGAAGAAAAGATGGAGAAGATATATAGAGAAATAATGGCCTCTTTATTATTTCTTTAAATCACATTTCAATTATAAGAAAATGAATCATGAGAATCTGATTTACATAACATGCATTTTCAGAAATTCTTATCCAAATGAAAGGATATAGTGTAGTGACTACAGTTAATAATGCAGTGTTGTATACTTGAAAGTTGCTAAGGGTAGATGGTAAGCTTTCTCACCACACAGACATACAAGTTAACTGTGTGAGGTGATGGATGTATTAATTATCTTGATCTTGATAATCATTTATAATGAGTATGTATATCAAATCATCACACTGTATACCTTAAATATATATCATGATTTTTGTCAGTTATTCCACAGTAAAATTTTTTAAAAGTATATTTTTCTGGCCATGAAATTTAACAAATTTCAACTAAAGTAAATATTATTACATATTACATAAAATTTTCCAAAAATACATTATTAGAGAAAGTATGTATTTGGGGAATTTTCCCATGGGAAACTTTTTTATAAGCTGAGAAAGATTAAAATAATTAGATATTTTACTAAAATTATTTAATTTTTTTCTGTTGAATTATATGTCCACATAAATATATGTGGGTCCCCAAATATATACTCATACCTATACACATATAATATTAAAATAAGCTTTATGTGATGTCCTTATTTACATGACATGCATTTTCAGAAACTCTTATCCAAATGAAAGGATATAAAAAAAGCAAGGTTACAAAGAAGCAAGCAAAATAATTCATATACTTTGACTCATCTGTCGTTTGCTTCCCCCTAGTTCTCTAACCTGTCCATGGAACAAGAAAATTATCACCACTTGAAGTACACACATGCATATACATACATATATACACACATACATACATATTGACACAAACCTAGAGAATTTTGTGTATTAGATAGAGCCTGCTTAATTTTAGTATTTGTGTAATGAGTTATTTTCAGTTTATAGAATAAACTCAATAGCAGTCTGATTAATGGTAAGATACTGATTTGAAGGATTTCATTACAGCTAGTTAAAAATGTTTTCAAGCAAGTTCCATCTTTTACTTATTCATTCATTCTCATCTCCTGTCTTCATTAATCTTCAAATTAGTAGGCATTGAGTGTGAAATCCTGAGAAGACAATCAACCAGTTATTGAGGATGTGAAATATATCAGACAGACCTCTCCCCTCCTCATTTATTCACTCAATAAATATTTAGTAACCGTATTCTATCTATACACTTGTCCAGGAACGTAGGATATACCAGTGAACAAAATACAATGATTGCTGACTTTGAAGAGCATCATTCTAATTATAGAAGACAAACAGTAAGTAATAGACATGATTAATAAGTAAATTATAGAATGATATTAGGTGGTAAAAACCAAGAAGAAAAATTAAAAAAAAAAATAGAGCAAGTTAAGGGACATTGGAAATATGGGCATAAGAGTGCAGTCTGCAGTATTAAATAAGATGTCAAGGTAGACTTTATTAGTTCAGGAATTAGTGGGGAAATCGTTAACATAATTGTAGAAATCATGATCATTATAGTAACTACTCAGGAGGCAAAGCACAGGCACTGTAAGAATCAGGCCTGGGAGGTCAGGGAGAGCTTTCCTACGTAATTGACATTTAAGCCAAGATTTGAAGGACAAGACTTGAGGTGACCTTGAGTTTCATTGTTTAGAGCTCTGGTCTTCCACCCCTATCTCTGAATATTCTGGGGATGGTAAGTAATGTTGGTGAAAGTATCATTTGACTCAGCTGCTTGGAAGAAGTCAGCATTGTAGCTTTAGTTTTTTAACACAGAAGAGGAAACGAAATCCTGTCTTTTAATGGTGTTTCCCAAAAGCCAATAGCATAGTCTGGACAGCTTTGAGTCTTGGATTTGTGTTGGATTATTGCCAGGCAAATGCGGGAGTTTTCTGCTCACCAGATAAAGGCTGCTTTATCCCTGATCTCACTGGACTGACATCAAGGGAGGGATTTGTAGGTGCTACGTTAAGTTCCTGAGGGGAAGGTCAAGAAGGAAGGAAGCTGGCGAACTAAGGAATCATTACTAACATGAATCATTCTTTTCCCTCAAACTCTGGCTTTTATCAGAGACTAATGATCAAGCAGCTCATTCCAACTTTGCTGTAACCCATTCTCACCCTCAAACTACTCCTCCTGATGGTCAGATGCTTAAAGAACAGAAATTGATTGAAACAAAATTCTACACCATGAAGCGAGGCATGGACCACTTCCTTGAAGATAATGGGTTGGATAGGTGTGATAAAACCTCAAGGTTTCAGAGTCCATGTAAAAATAAAAATCTTTAGACATGGGCAAATGTCCACAAAAGTAGTTTTCCCAACTAAATAAAGAGACGAAACCATCTAGAAGTGTTGTAAAAAGGTCCAGGAAGCACTAAGAGTTCTATTGGGATCTAATATGGAAGTGCTCCTAAGTGGAGTCACCAAAATAGAGAGAGAGAAGGAGGTTGGAGAGCACCAGCAAAGCGTTTGTGTGGAAGGGTGTTCTTTAACCTCCCAAATGCTTCTCTATTCTTCTGTTCCTTCCGTTGTACTTTTCTTCTCTCTGCCTGTCTCTTCTTTGTCCTTTCTTAGCAGGAGAGAGTAAGGTGAGGCTAAACGCTGTCAGCTGATGATGTAAGTGGGTTAAATGGAAAAGACTGGGTACATCAGCATAGATGACATTGGCTGTCATCTAACAAGTCTGTATCAGAAGGCTGATGACCTGAAGAAGCCATGGGAGAGACAGCAGGTAGTCACCCTGGTTAACAGCAGTTCTAGTCACCTAGCTAAGAGAGCAAATCACAGCTCCTCCTCAGCCTCAAATGCATTCTTTCCGAATTTCTTTTTTATACACTGTATCCTCTCTCCTAAATTTTCAAGTTCTCAATATACTTTCTGGTTTGAATGATGGGACCACTATGCACTATCTCTTTGACCTTGGATATATTGTTTCATTTCTCTGGATCTCTATTTCTTCACTTTAAAATGTGAATAAGGGTACGTAAGTTGCCATTTCCTTCTCCAATGCATGAAAGTGAAAAGTCAAAGTGAAGTTGCTCAGTCGTGTCCGACTCCTAGCGACCCTATAGACTGCAGCCCACCAGGCTCCTCCATCCATGGGATTTTCCAGGCAAGAGTACTGGAGTGGGGTGCCAGTGCCTTCTCCCAAATATAGAAGTGCTGTGGGAATTAAATAAAGTCAATAACACTCTTGAAGTGAAAGTGTTAGTTCCTCAGTCGTGTCTGACTCTTTGCGGCCCCATGGACTGTAGCCTGCCAGGCTCCTCTGTCCTTGCAGTTCTCCAGGCAGGAATACTTTAGTGGGTATCCTTTCTCTTCCCAAGGGATCCTCCCCAGTGCAGGAATCAAACCCTGGTCTCCTGCATTACAAGCAGATTCTTTTCTGTCTGAGCCACTAGGGAAGCCCCAGTAATACTCTTGCACAGTACTAAATGCTTCAAAAAATGTTAACAGTTATCATTATTGCTATTATCATTATTTATTTATGTTGCATTTTGTCTATGTGAAAGTCAAAGTGAGTGCATAAATGTATGTTAGGCACAGTGTTAGAGAAGCAGAGCTGACTACAACACAGCCCCTAGCCTCAAAAAACCTTAGCATAAGGCAGGAAATTTGCAGTTGAGTGTAGTAATTTCTTTAGTAACTGTAGTCACAGGACATTGGAAGTACAGAGTAAGAACTCCTAAATAGGTCTAATACATTTCATGCCATCTTGTTCGCCTATCCAATTTCTTCTTGTGCTATTCTCTAGGATATTGCTTTTTCTGTTCTTTCTTATTTGGAACCTTTAAATAGATCTCAATTTCATTGGCATTCCCTTTTCCTTATCTCCACAACTCCCCTACTTCCCTACACAAAAATGCTGCAAACCCGTCTCAAATCTTAAGTCCCCAGGTTGGGATTTCATCCTCTTTGATTGACCCTAGTTGATCATTTTCTTATTTGCACCACATTTAGTAAAATGTCTGCCATTATTCTATCTTACAAATTAGATTGCAATTATTTGTTTACCTCATGGTGTCCCCCATATTAGAAGGAAAACTCCTTAAAGTTGGATCTTAAGCTTTGTTTCCTTATCTCCACAACTCCCCTACTCCCCTACACAAAAATGCTGCAAACCCGTCTCAAATCTTAAGTCCCCAGGTTGGGATTTCATCCTCTTTGATTGACCCTAGTTGATCATTTTCTTATTTGCACCACATTTAGTAAAATGTCTTCCATTATTCTATCTTACAAATTAGATTGCAATTATTTGTTTACCTCATGGTGTCCCCCATATTAGAAGGAAAACTCCTTAAAAATGGATCTTAAGCTTTGTTTATTCTTGCATACTTAGAACGTAGCACAAAACCTGTTATATAGCAAGCTTTCAGTGATGCCTCAAAATTAACTAAAAGTTGAAATTACTCTCTCTTGAAATACGCTACACTTTCTAAGTGACCTACTGTTATCTTGTGTGTGCGTGTGTGTGTGCACAGTACCAGCACCACTGATAAGCTCAGTGGTTATAGACTGTACTCTGTAGCGAGGCTGAGAGAGAGAGTTGTATAGCTGAGTGCTTTCATAGCAGTGAGGATAATGATATCTTGAAATCCTAGAATTCATGACAGAGAATGGGGTGGTGGTGCTTAAACATCAGAAACAAAGTGACAGTGAAAGTGAAGTCACTCAGTCGTGTCCGACTCTTTGCAACCCATGGACTGTAGCCCACTAAGCTCCTCCGCCCATGGGATTCTCCAGGCAAGAATACTGGAGTGGGTTGCCATTTCCTTCTCCAGGGATCAGAAACAAGTGGCTGCTATTATCTCAGTGAGAGGTAAGATTGTAGTGGTAGCCATAGAATTATAGAGATGGTTAAGAGAGCACAGTATTCCTAGGGGTGAGGTGTGTTATGGCTGTTTAGTCATGAAGTCATGTCCAACTCGTTTTTGACCCCATGGACTGTGGCCCGCCAGGCTCCTCTGTCCATGGGATTTCCCAAGCAAGAATACTGGAGTCTGTTGCCAGTTTCTTCTCCAGGGGTCTTCCTGACCCAGGGATGGAACCTGCATCTCCTGCATTGGCAGTTGAATTCTTTATGATTGAGCTACTGGGAAAGCCCAGAGGAAAGGTATATGGGTAGCCAGAAAAATGGATTGGCTTAGTTTATTCACTGTGAAGAAATCAAGGAGGCTGAAGGCAGTCACCTGAACAAAAAGTGCCCCCAAGTTTCTCTCCTTGACCACTTCTCAGACCTAGAACCCACTGGCTGAAGGAAAGTTTAATATGAAGTAGGGTCCAGCAAGAAGTATTGTAAAGGTGAAAGGCAAGTGAAAATGGAACCATTCATTCACAATCATCAGTCAAAAAGAATATTGTATCCTATTGGGGAAATGCTACCTCAAAAATGAAAGAATCTCAAACTTGAACTGGGTGGTGATCTCTGTTCTGTCTCCAACCTGACACATTTTTATCAGCTGGGATCCTGGTGGATGACAGTGGAGTAACATAGATCCAATCAAGTAGTCACTGCATGATGGCTGCTATGCCTAATGCAGTATTTTTGCCAAATCAGATTAACACAGTTTCTGGCATATAGTATGTGACTATTTACTTGGCAATTTATTCCTTTGTGGTATTCATTTAGAGTAGAATCCAAAGGAATTTGCACTCACAATACACATTAAGATCTTGCCCCAGCACTCTGTTAACTCTGATATCTTCTATCATACATTGCAAAGGCTATTGGATCATCTGGGCATTTTGAAGAGTCAAACATTGACCCACAATATTCATGACACCTTACTAATTTAATCAAACCAACAAGAAGTGACAACTATGTTGGAGATTTTGGTAAGAAACAAGTTTTTCAGAGCATGGAAGTTAAATCCACCATGATTCAGGGACCTGAATCAGGGAGGTTTTTATTGACCATTAGACTTGGGCATACCAGGATATCCTCTATAAAATAAAGGACAAACTATCATACCTTTTTCCATCCACCATTAGAGAAGCAGAATACTTAACAGTCCTTTCTGGGTTTGAGGGCTGTTATTCAACACTTGGGAATGCTGCTCTAAGCCACATACTATGGGCTACAAAAGTTTGTCACCTTTGGGTGAGGCTGAGAGTAGGAAGCTGCTCTGTAGTAGATTCAGAATGCAATGCTAAAGCAGCATTGTGGTCCAAAACAACTTGCGGGTGACCGCATGGCCTGCAAGACCCTATGGTAGTGAAATTATCTGTAGAGGGAAAGAAGCATCATATAGAATTTATGGCAAGCCTCAAAATGGTGATTGCAATGTAGACTTGCAGGTTCTAGAAGAAGGTCATAGCATCTGCAACAGAGAACTAAAATCCTGGAATTTGTCAGTGGTATATGAAGTGACTATGTAGTCACAATTGCTCATTGTAAACTGCGTTTGTTCAAATGTACCAAAGCATTAGCAACCCATTGTCAGAGAGGAATGGTATAGGATCAAGCATGTGCCTGGTCAGCAACACAAGTAACGTGCATAAGCAAGTGGGTCTAACTCCCTTGCCATTTTCCATGGTCACATCAGCACCTCTCTTATCCTCCAACAGTGGGCACACAGGTTTTTGACCAGCTGATGGAGAAGGAAAATGGCTGAGCATGTTTCCAAACTGGCTGAACTTTGTATTTCAGTGAGCCAGTGGAACAATGCAAGGCCCTCAAGGGCTCTTTCCAAAAGGAATACAATAAGAGGAAATTTTCCCAGTGGGCAAAACTTAAGGCTATGTATTTTGTCATCTATTTGGTGAAGAAGTGATCCCAGTTAAAAATATACATAGACTTATAGGCAGTTGTGAGTAGCCTAGCTAACTGGTAAATCTTAAAGGGGAAGATGTGAAGATTGTTCTCAAGGAAGTCTCGCTTGTTGATATACATATGGAAATAGATAATATATGTGAAGATTTTTGTATTATTCACCAGAGATTATCTATCACAGAAGAAATACTAAGCAACTAAGTAGAAAGATACTTCAGAAAGTTTTATTTTTTTGCTTTAAGTATCAGTTCAGTTAAGTCACTCAGTCATGTCTGACTCTTTGCAACCCCATGGATGCAGCACGCCTGGCTTCCCTGTCCATCACCAACTCCTGGAGCTTGCTCAAACTCATGTCCATCGAGTCAGTGATGCCAACAAACCATCTCATCCTCTGTCATCCCCTTTTCCTCCTGCCTTCAATCTTTTCCAGCATCAGCGTATTTTCCATTGAGCCAGTTCTTTGCATCAGGGGGCCAAAGTATTGGAGTTTCAGCTTCAGCATCAGTCTTTCCAATGAATACTCAGGATGGATTTCCTTTAGGACTAACTGGTTGGCTCTCCTTGCAGTCCAAGAGACTCTCAATAGTCTTCAACACCACAGTTCAAAAGCATCAATTCTTCGGTGCTCGGCTTTCCTCATAGTCCAACTCTCACATCCATACATGACTACTGGAAACACCATAGCTTTGACTAGATGGATCTTTGTTGACAAAGTAATGTCTCTGCTTTTTAATATGGTGTCTAGGTTGGTCATAGCTTTTCTTCCAAGGAGTAAGCATCTTTTGGCTGCAGTCACTATCTGCAGTGATTTTGGAGCCCAAGCAAATAAACTCTCTCACTGTTTCCACTGTTACCCCATCTATTCACCATGAAGTGATGGGACCAGTTGCCATGATCTTAGTTTTCTGAATGATGAGCTTTAAGCCAACTTTTTGACTCTCCTCTTTCACTTGCATCAAGAGGCTCTTTAGTTCTTCTTCACTTTCTGCCGTAAGGGTGGTGTCATCTGCATATCTGATGTTATTGATATTTCTCCCAGCAATCTTCATTCCAGTTTGTGCTTCATCCAGCCTAGCATTTCGCATGATGTACTCTGCATATAAGTTAAATAAGCAGGGTGACAATATACAGCCTTGACATACTTCTTTCCTTATTTGGAACCAGTCTGTTGTTCTATGTCCAGTTCTAACTGTTGCTTCCTGACATGCATACAGATTTCTCAGGAGGCAGCTCAGGTGGTCTGGTATTCCCGTCTCTCTCAGAATTTTCCACAGTTTGTTGTGATCCACACAGTCAAAGGCTTTGGCATAGTCAATAAAGCAGAAATAGATGTTTTCCTGAAACTCTCTTGCTTTTTCGATGATCCAACGGATGTTGGTAATTCGATCCCTGGTTCCTCTGCCTTTCTAAATCCAGCTTAAACATCTAGACGTTCACAGTTCATGTATTGTTGAAGCCTGGCTTGGAGAATTTTGAACATTACTTTGCTTGTATTTTAAGTATAGTTGATTTATAATAATATATTAGTTTCAGTGGTATAGCCTAGTGATTCAATATTTGTATAGATGATACTCTATTTAAAGTTATTATAAAATAATGGCTATATTTCCCTGTGCTGTACAATATGTTCTTGCTTTTTATCTATTTTATACATAGTAGTTTTTATCTCTTAATTCTGTACCCTTTCCATGCCCCTCCCTTTTCCATCTGCCCACTGGTATCCACTAGTTTTCTTTCTATATCTGTAAGTCTGTTTCCATTTTGCTTCATACAATCATTTTATTTTTTTAGATTTCATATATGTGATATCATACTGTATTTGTCTTTCTCTTTTAGACTTATTTCACTAAGTGTAATACTCTCTAGGTCAAACCATGTTGTTGTAAATGGCAAACTCTCATATATGTATGTATGTTCATTATATGTATACCACATTGTCTTTATCCATTCATCTGCTGATGGACATTTGGGTTGCTTCCAATTTGGGCTGTTATAAATAGTGTTGCTATGAACTTTGGGGTGTATGTGTCTTTTCAAATTGGTGTTCTTATTTATTTCAGATATATACCCAGTAGTGAAATTGTTGGATTATATATTAGTTCTGCTTTTAGTTTTTTGAGAACCTCTATACCTTTTTCCATAGTGGCTGCATCAATTTACATTCCACCAGCAGTGTACCCGGGTTCCCTTTTTTCCACATCTACTCTGAGATTTGTTATTTGCAGACATTTTTTTTTGCAAAAAGTCCCTTTTAAAATTGCGTCAGTAAGAAAAAAAATACCTAGGGATAAAATTAACCAAGGGGGAGAAAGATCTGTACTATGAAAACTATAAAACATTGGATGAAGGAAATAGAAGCTGATACAAAGAAATGGAAACATATCCTGTTTTATTGCATTGGAAGAATTAATATTATTAAACTGTCCATAACACCCAAACCATCTACATATTTAATACCATCCCTATCAAAATACCCATGACATTTTTCACAGAAGTAGAATGAATAATCCTAAAATTTATATGGATCTTCCCAACAACAGGGATCAAATCCAGTCTCTTGCACTGAAGGTGGATTCTTTACCATCTCAGCCACTAGGGAAGCCCATATGGAGCCACAAGAGACTGCAAATTGTCCAAACAATCTTAAGAATAAAAGAACAAAGCTGGAGATATCATACTCCCTGACTTAAGATTATACCACAAAGTCTTAGAAATGAAAATGGCATGGTACTGGCACAAGAATAGACACATAGATCAATCAAGCAGAGTAGAAAGCCCCAAAATAAACCCATGCACTTATGGTCAATTAACCTATGACAAAGGAGGCTAGAGTATACAATGGAGAAAAGACAATCTTTTCAATATGTTGTGCTGGGAAAAGTGGACAGCTACGTGTAAAGTAATGAGGTTAAAAATATTTTCTCATAACATATACAAAAAACAAACTCAAAATGAGTTTAAAGGATTACATTTAAGACCTGAAACCGTAAAATTCCTAGAAGATGATATAAGCAGAGCATGACTGTATAGGCAGAGCACTCTTTGGCATAAATTGTAGCAATATTTTGTTTTCTTTGAATCACTCTCCTAAGTCAAAGAAACAAAAGCAAAAATAAACAAATGGGACCTAATTAAAAGCAAAAGAAACCATTGACAAAATGAAGACAGCCTACAGAATTGGAAACAAATATTTGCAAATGACAGGTCTTATAAGGGATTAATATTCAACAGCTCATATAACTCCATTATCGACAAACCCCACAAAAAATCTGATTTAAAACTGAGAAGAAGACCTTAATAGATATTTTCCCCAAGAAAACATACAGATGGCTCACCTGCATGTGAAAAGATATTCAACATCACTTATTATTAGAGAAAAACAAATCAAAATCACAATGAGATATCATCTCATACATGTCAGAATGATTATCATCAAAAAGTCTACAAATAGCAAGTTTTTATTAGTGACTTTATGTCATTGTAGTCTCCAGTGTTGGAACACAGGTAGATGAATGAAGTAGCCATGTGACAAGGAGGGAGATTATATATGCACACAGTATCATGGGCTTCCTCTAAGGCCAGTCAAACGGCTTCCATTTCAAATGTCTAATCTATCAACAACAGAGATCAATAGTGACCCTGAAATGGCACTACCCCCCACCCTGCCACCCCCACCCCCCCCCCCAACCGAGAAAGCCAACCAGTCACTTAACACTGGACTTTTTTTACTTTGAAAGCAGTAACAATTCATCTTGGCTGCAGCTGACACATATTCTGAGTACGCAGTTGTTTGTCATGATCAGAAAGTATTAGCCAGCAATGTTAGTGGAGGATTTATGGAGAGTTTGATCTACTAACTTGAGACTTCACATATTACCAGCTCAGACCTTTAAGAACCAATTATAACATGGTATGATGTGTGCAAGACTGGATTATATGTGGAGGGTTCTATTAGCCTCTTCTTCTATCTGTCCATTAAGTATTAGAATAATTTAGAATTTGCTCTTCTATTCCATTTCTTGTCCCTCCCATTCCACACAGATAATTTTATCCTTGCCTGTGGTTTCAACTTCCACCATTTTATATTCATATGACTCTCAAATGCATATATCTAATTCTGACTTTCCCTCTGAGATCTAGAATCGTATTCATAACTGTCACCTGAATGTATTCACCAGCTAGCTACTTACATAGTTGACATTTTCAAGCTTGTTTTCCCTTTGAATCAGTACTATCTGTATTCCCCTGGGTGAACAGCAGACCCATCCCAGCTGGCCAGGCCAGATACTTAAAGATTCCGATTCTCTAACACTCCATGCACTTTTTTTTTTTTTTTTTCTTTTAGGAAATTTAACAAGCAGTGCTGCCCAACAGCATTTCAGTATATCTCAGCTATGTTATTCCATCACTTTAACTTCATAAGCACACATGCAGATAATTTGCTCAGTAGCATTATTTATTTATATTTCTAGTAATTGGAATATTTCCTCCCCTTCTGATTATGTAAAAGGCAAATGAAAATTGCTTAAATTTCTTATGTGTTTTTTTTATAAAACTTTCCATAATTTGCCATTCTACTGTAGGTGAAAATATTTATATTTTTATTCTGTTTTTCAGTTATCTTACTAAAATATCAAGAGACCACCCCTAGACACAGTCTCAGCTCTGTGTAATTTCCCTGTGTTGTCCCTTTATTCTCTTATATTAACAACTAACCAGTGATGGCCATTGTATGAAAATGATATTACAGCAAATTTCGTTATCAGGTTTTAAAGTAAATCACAAGCGACACTTAGGATAAAGTCAGAAATATTTCCAATGCTGAGTTGAATGACATTACAAATATTGTTTCTCTCTACTTTTATAGCCAGTACTCCTACATAGATATAAACTACATTAGCTAACATAGCTTTTTTATATTGTCACTTTATTTATCATCCATATTTATCATGTTTTATACATTGTTTTTATCTTTGTTAATTTGTTCCAATATCTTTCCAGACCTAAAAATCAAGTTTACTGACACATTACATTTTATTGCCTTGCCCATTAAGAAGTGGAAAAGGATCTAAAAATGCTTTGTGTCTACTAGACTGACTTCTCTCTCCCTAATCAAATATCAGGGATATTTAAACATTACTTTAATAAGTTGTTCATTCTCAAGGCAAGAGAAAATAAGTGTTGTAATCCCTATTAGATTGCACTATTACAAAACCCTTTAGAGTTTGCTGAATGCAACTGTGTTCAGTGCCTATCTGTTTCTATGGCCCATAGTCACTTTAGAACTATTACTAACCCCTTTCTCATCATTGCACCAATGGACCAACATTCTTCCTTACCATGTCATGAAATGTGGCTCTGGTCCCTAATCGTTCTCTGAATCATTTACATCCCTGCGAAAGAACACTAATAATTGCAAGGTATGCTTATATCACATGAAGTCATTTTAATTACATGTGAATAGTCTTTAATGGTTGATCATATTATATGTTTTATATTGATTTATGTTAAAATGCTTAATTCCTATTGAAATATAGTTATATTTTTAGTTAAGCAAAATCACAAGGCCAATTAATTATATTATTAAAGTATGACCTTACATTTTAGAGTTAAATAATTTTATCTTTATTCATTTATTTGTTCAACAAATATATGTTCATTCCTGACTATATATTAGGATCTTGTACTAGGCACTGGTAGACAAAGGGAAACCATAGAGCTTACCAGCTAGGTCTCAAATGCTCATGAATAATCAAGTAATCAATAAGAATGAAATTTGCTATATATTTGATTGGATGAAATGATGACTACTATTCATATCTTTCTGTAGTCTGAAATCAATATTGAAATAAATTGTTGGCTAAATTCCAGTGGGGTAATATTCAAGTTTTAATTTAGTTCTCAGCTGATAGATAACTTTAGATAATCTCAAAAAAGTTATCTACATTCTCTTCTTTATATATGTATATATATCATATCCATTTCCCATATTGGTAGAAATGTTTCAGGAACATCTTTTATTTTATATTTTGTGACCTGCTTATTTAACTTATATGCAGGGTACATCATGAGAAACGCTGGGCTAGAGGAAGCACAAGCTGGAATCAAGATTGCTGGGAGAAATATCAATAATCTCAGGTATTCAGATGACACCACCCTTATGGCAGAAAGTGAAGAGGAACTAAAAAGCCTCTTGATGAAAGTGAAAGTGGAGAGTGAAAAAGTTGGCTTAAAGCTCAACATTCAGAAAACTAAGATCATGGCATCTGGTCCCATTAGTTCAGTTCAGTTCAGGCGCTCAGCTGTGTCCGACTCTCTGCGACCCCTTGAATTGCAGCACGCCAGGCCTCCCTGTCCATCACCAACTCCCGGAGTTCACTCAAACTCATGTTCATCGAGTCGGTGATGCCATCCAGCCATCTCATCCTCTGTTGTCCCCTTCTCCTTCTGCCCCCAATCCCTCCAAGCATCAGGGTCTTTTCCAATGAGTCAGCTCTTCGCATCAGGTGGCCAGAGTATTGGGGTTTTCAGCTTCAGCATCAGTCCTTCCAATGAACACCCAGGACTGATCTCCTTTAAGATGGACTGGCTGGACCTCTTTGCAGTCCAAGGGACTCTCAAGAGTCTTCTCCGACACCACAGTTCAAAAGCATCAATTCTTCAGTGCTCAGCTTTCTTCACAGTCCAAATCTCACATCCTTACATGACCACTGGAAAAACCATAGCCTTGACTAGATGGACCTTTGCTGGCAAAGTAATATCTCCGCTTTTTAATATGCTATCTAGGTTGGTCATAACTTTTAGTCCCATCACTTCATGGCAAATAGATGGGGAAACAGTGGAACAGTGGCTGATTTTATTTTTCTGGGTTCCAAAATCACTGCAGATGGTGATTGCAGCCATGAAATTAAAAGATGCTTGCTTCTTGGAAGGAAAGTTATGACCAACCTAGACAGGATATTAAAAAATAGAGACATTACTTTGCCAATAAAGGTCCATCTAGTCAAGGCTATGGTTTTTCCAGTAGTCATGTATGGATGTGAGAGTTGGACTCTAAAGAAAGCTGAGCACTGAAGGATTGATGCTTTTGAACTGTGGTGTTGGAGAAGACTTTTGAGAGTCTCTTGGACTGCAAGCAGATCCAACCAATCCATCCTAAAGGAGATCAGTCCTGGGTGTTCATTGGAGGGATGGATGTTGAAGCTGAAGCTCCAATACTCTGGCCACCTGATGCGAAGAGCTGACTCATTTGAAAAGACCCTGATGCTGGGAAAGACTGAGGGCAAGAGGAGAAGGGGACAACAGAGGATGAGATGGTTGGATGGCATCACCGACACAATGGACATGGGTTTGGGTGGACTCCGGGAGTTGGTGATGGACAGGGAGGCCTTGTGTGCTGCGGTTCATGGGGTCACAAAGAATCAGACACCACTGAGCGACTGAACTGAACTGACTGATATGGTTTTAAAATGGGCTTTCACATAAGGTTACCATACGATGTAATTGCTACTAAATCATTCATTCAAGACCCAATTCAAAAGATATCTCCTTTAGAACTTCTTTGTTGCCCAAAGAACCTTCTCAATTCTACAAGTTCACCTTTGTGTACATGTCATCTGTATAATCTATTGATATATTGTGACTTGCATGTACATTTGTCATAATTGTTTCTTTTAATCTTCAAAGGCAAAACCTGAATTTCTTGTCTAGCCTTTGGAAATTCCTTAAATTTAGATCAAGTGCTGAAATGTATGATTGCAATTCAGTAATTGCCTGATAATGAAAAATTCCCACAAGGGCTAGAATTCCTCCCAGATCAGTTTGCCAATTAATGACATCATTGACATTTATTTCTGATGGTCTGTATTACAGATTTGGGGATTTTGAGTCTCCCAATTTAAAAATTTCCTTTGTTTCTCTGTAAATTTTGTGAAGATAGAGACAATGTCTTATTCAGATTTATAACACAAGTTCTCCAAAAAGAAGTCACTTGATAAATATTATCAAATTAATTAATAACATATTATTGTTATTAGTCAGCTGGAGCTGTCATAACAAAATCCCATAGACTGAGTGACTTAAACAACAGAAATCTATTTTCTCACAGTTCTGAGGCTGGAAGTCTAAGAACAGGGCACCAGCATGGTTAGTTTTCAGGCTTCCCTGGTGGCTTAGCTAGTAAAGAATCCCCCTGCAATGCAGGAGACCCTGGTTTGATTCCTGGGTTGGGAAGATCCCCTGGAGAAGGGATAGACTACCCACTCCAGTGTTCTTGGATTTTCCTGGTGACTCAGATGGTAAAGAATCTGCCTGCAGTGTGGGAAACCTGGGTTCAATCCTTGGGTTGAGAAGATCCTATGGAGAAGGGAATGGCTACCCATTCCAGTATTCTTGCCTGAAGAATCCCATGGACAGAGGAGCCTGGCAGGCTAGAATCCATGGGGTCACAAAGAGTCAGACACAACTAAGAGACTAAGTTAGCACAAGCACATGGTTAACTGCTAGTGAGGGCTGTCTTCCTGACTTGTCGATGGCTGCCTTTTCTTTGTATCCCATATGGTATCCCATATGCAGAGAAAGGAAACTGATGTTTCCCTACCTTTTCTTATGAAGACACCAGCCCTATAGGATTAGGATTCCAACCTTATACCTCATGTAACCTTATCACTTTCTTAGAGGCCCTGTCTCTAAAATCTCTCTGGGGACTAGGGTTTCAATATATGAATTTGGTAGGGGGGAGAGGCAAACATTTGGTCTATAACAATCATTGATATAATCTTTAAAAACATGTAGGGTGTATTTGAACTTTCTATCATGTACCAACCAAATCAATCATGGAAGTAAGTACCAGTCTTATTTCTTCATTGAATTAATGACAACTTGGAAAATACAATTACAGTATTCTAAATATGCATATTAAAAACTCTTATTTCTCTAATTAGTAATATTTTTTTCAGAAATTCTCCTGTATCCTTTTTTTTTTTTTGAGATCTTTTCTGCTGCTGCTGCTGCTAAGTCGCTTCTGTCGTGTCTGACTCTGTGCGACCCCAGAGGCTGCAGCCCACCAGGCTCGCCCGTCCCTGGGATTCTCCAGCAAGAACACTGGAGTTGGTTGCCATTTTCTTCTCCAATGCATGAAAGTGAAAAGTGAAAGTGAAGTTGCTCAGTCGTGTCTGACTCTTAGTGACCCTCTTAGTGACACTGCAGCCTACCAGGCTCCTCTGTCTATGGGATTTTCGAGGCAAGATTACTGAGATCTTTAAATAATCAAAAATTTGAGAAAGGATCACTCCTCATTTCCTCCTTTCTCTAAGCCCCATGTCTAACTAGTCCAGTGAACTTACTTACCAAATGCATCCTGAATTTCTTTTCCTTGTGTGTATCCATGGCTATTGCCTCCATTCAAGGACTTCATTTTTAGTTGATTTAGAGATTGATGTGAATGACTCCAAGCTGGTCACCATGGCTTGAGGGAGGTGGTGAGCTGTGCGGGAAAATGCTGACCCTGAAGTCAGCTGACTAGCTTGAATGCCCAGTTCTGCCTCTCAGGGTCTGTGATACTTTTTCAAATGAGAAATACAATTTTTCCCTTAGATAACTTATTTATTATATTAATATAATTTCATAATTATTAAATACTATATTTATTTTGTAAACTCTTAAAATATGTTAATTATTTCCTTCCTTTTCTAGTCTGTTTTCTCCTGTATTCTCATGCAAGGAGAAATCCCTTAAAAGTTTATGTTTGTGCATATCATTCTCCTGCCTGAATTTTATTATTGAATTCCCTAAAACCTACAGGAAAATTCCCAAGTGTAATATTCAAAGTTCTTAAAGATCTGAAGCCCGTCTACCTCCTTCAGGTCAGACATTTTAACTAACCCTGTCTATCTTCTGCAGTCCTTAAGGTACACTAAGCCATATATTTCATGTAACGTTGTATATATTTTATTTTTTGAATTAATTTTCTCTTATAGTGTTATCTATGTACATCTCTATCTCCTTTATTGACTCAACTCCTGTGCCATCTCCCCCAACATTGCTGCAAATAAGCATACTTCACTAATTATCAAGGTTCTTCATTTACTCTTTCACTAAACATATTCTTTGAGGTTTTGCTATATTGTAGATATGATGTGGAGAAATTAAAGTCCATGAAAATTCTTGGTAATATTAGGGTTGACAATTTTATAGACAGATAAATTGATACTATGACAAACCTAGCTGCTGCTGTTAATTGCTAGGTCAATTCAGTCATGTCTGACTCTTTGCAATCCCATGGACTCTAGCCTGCCAGGCTCCATGATGTTCTCCAGGTGAGATTACTGAAGTGGGTTACCATTTCCTCCTCCAGAGGGTCTTCCCAACCCAGGGATCAAACCCATGTTTTCTGCATCTCCTGAATGGCAAGCAGATTCTTTACCACTGAGCCACCTAGACAGCATAAAAAGTAGAGATATCATTTTGGGAACAAAGGTCCACATGTATAGTCAAAGCTAGGGTTTTTTCAGTAGTCATGTATGGATGTGAGAGTTGGACCATAAAGAAGGGTGGGCACTGAAAAATCGATGCTTTCAAACTGCGGTGCTGGAAGACTCTTGAGAGTCCCTTGGACTGCAAGGAGATCAAACCAGTCAATCGTAAAGGAAATTAACCCTGAATAATCATTGTAAGGACTGATGCTGAAGCCGAAGCACCAATATTTTGTCCACCTGATGCGGAAAGCTGACTCTTTGGAAAAGACCTTGATGCTGGGAGAGTGAGGGCAAGAGGAGAAGGAGGCAATAGAGGATGAAATGGTTAGATAGTATCACTGATTCAATGGACATGAATTTGAGCAACTCTGGAAGAGAGTGAAGGACAGAGGAGCCTGGCATGCTACAGTCCACGGGATCACAGAGTTGCATACAACTTAAGTGACTAAACAACAATAAGACTGATACACAGAAAACTCAGACAACTTACCCAAGGTCTCACACTGACTATGCTGTAGAATTCAGGCTACAAATCAGATCATCTAACAGTTAAGCAAGAATTATTTCTACTTCACCAAGTAAATTTTGGAGCAAAATAAATAGAATGGCAAATGGACTGGGTCCTAATCTCTATACTGGTAAACACCATGTACAAATCTTTATGTCATTTGTTCATCATATTTGCTAAGGCATATAATACCAAAAATGATAGTTACTCATAAGTTATATGCCACTGATAGTGGGAAAGCGAGCCATGCCAGTGAAAAAAGTGATATCATGCTGCTGCTGCTGCTGCTGCTGCTAAGTCGCTTCAGTCGTGTCTGACTCTGTGCGACCCCCTAGATGGCAGCCCACCAGGCTCCCCCGTCCCTGGGATTCTCCAGGCAAGAACACTGGAGTGGGTTGCCATTGCCTTCTCCAATGCATGAAAGTGAAAAGTGAAAGTGAAGTTGCTCAGTCGTGTCCAACTCTTCACGACCCCATGGACTGCAGCCTACCAAGCTCCCCCATCCATGGGATTTCCGAAGCAAGAGTACTGGAGTGGGGTGCCGTTGCCTTCTCCGGATATCATGCTAGTTTAGAAATGTAAGAAATATACCATTAGTACTTGGGAGGAAATAGTAAGAATTTAGAGCAATATACATACAAAATACTTGATAATTTTGAGGAAAAATAATGTATTCTTATACAAATTAATCCAGCAGACACTTATTGAGTCCAAATGTGTGCAAAATATTCTCCTATAAAATGTTAATAGGACAGGTTTCTATCCATAAGTGACTATACTAGTAGACATAGTACCACAGTGCAACGTGTTAGATGTTTAAATAGGCTTGTTTGCATGGTGCTCTATGAGTGACAAAGATGCATTCTCAGGGCAGGTGCCAACTGATCTTTAGTAAAAGATGAGTAGGTTTCAACAGGCCAAAAGAGACATATCAGTAAATTAGCTTTTAAAAAAGTATATTGGTTTTATTTACAAGGACTAGCATGTACCAGGATGTGGCATCATCATCAATCATTGTTATAATAAGAAAACTTACTGTGGAATAAATATGTCCCAGTAATTCTGCACTTAAAAAAAAAATTTCCTTTCTGTATGCTAGGAAGTAGTTTTGAAACTTTCTATATGTGTTTAAATGTCACGTATAATTTTTAGATTTTGTTGTGTGCTTGAATAGGATTTACAAATTTTACAATGGCTTTTAGCGATCTCATCTTTTTAATTTTTTAATTAATTTATTTTTTCTTGGTTGTGCGGGATCTTTCTTGCTGCACGCGGATATTCCTTTAGCTGCAGTGGCTGGAGACCACTCTTGGTTGCAGTGCATGAGATTCTCATTGTAGTTTCTTCTCTGGTTACACAGCACAGGCTCTAGGCATGCAGGCTTCAGTAGCTGCAGTGCGTGGACTCAGCAGTTGTGATGAACCGGCTTGGTCGCTCCATGCCATGGGATACCTTCCCAGACCTGGGATCAAATGTATGTCTCCTTCATTGGCAGGTGAGTTCTTACCCACTGTACCTCAAAGGAAGTCCAGATCTCATCTTTTTAACTTAAATATTCTTTCTAGTGTTATTCTTTTACTATGTATAATTAAGTCTATACCTTAAGAGTTGATTCATATGTAAAACTGTCTTATGCTAAAGAAATTTTAGAATGTTAGAACCAGATTGTATAACTCTGACAGCCGGAATTGCAACTACAGTTAAAAATACATACAAGTGCACAGAAGAGTCAGGGGCAAGATTAGAATCAGGGTCAGAGAAAGTGAATCAAAAAGGCTAAAAATTCATACTTTTTAAAAACTAGAGTGGTAGAGGAAGAGGTTTTAAAACTTATGGATTAAATAACTAATAATAAAGCTTATGGATCAAAAGCACTAAAGGCACAGGCAAAACAATTGCTAGGCTATCCCAGAGATTAAAAACATACAAATAATAACAAATAAACATGTCAGAACATTTGACTGTAAACTGCATTTCATTTTACTCAGTTGTAACTTCTCTGATA
The DNA here is from genome assembly GCF_032405125.1 of Capricornis sumatraensis. Lineage (NCBI taxonomy): Eukaryota > Metazoa > Chordata > Mammalia > Artiodactyla > Bovidae > Capricornis > Capricornis sumatraensis. The sequence continues at coordinate 16,720,523 of NC_091075.1, forward strand.
GCTCAGTTGGTAAAGAATCTGCCTGCAATGTGGGAGACCTGGGTTCAATCCCTGGGTGGGGAAGATCCCCTGGAAAGGGGAAAGGCTTCCCACTCCAGTATTCTGGCCTAGAGAATTCCATGCACAGTCTATGGGGTTGCAAAGAGTCAGACATGACTGAGTGACTTTCACTTTCACTTTTCAATTTGTATGAACCTAATGAAAAAGTTGGCTTAAAGCTCAGCATTCAGAAAACAAAGATCATGGCATCTGGTCCCATCACTTCATGGGAAATAGATGGGGAAACAGTAGAAACAGTGTCAGACTTTATTTTTTTGGGCTCCAAAATCACTGCAGATGGTGACTGCAGCCATGAAATTAAAAGACGGTTACTCCTTGGAAGAAAAGTTATGACCATCCTAGATAGTATATTCAAAAGCAGAGACATTACTTTGCTGACTAAGGTCCGTCTAGTCAAGGCTATGGTTTTTCCAGTGGTCATGTATGGATGTGAGAGTTGGACTGTGAAGAAGGCTGAGCGCCGAAGAATTGATGCTTTTGAACTGTGGTGTTGGAGAAGACTCTTGAGAGTCCCTTGGACTGCAAGGAGATCCAACCAGTCCATTCTGAAGACGATCAGCCCTGGGATTTCTTTGGAAGGAATGATGCTAAAGCTGAAACTCCAGTACTTTGGCCACCTCATGCAAAAAGTTGACTCATTGGAAAAGACTCTGATGCTTGGAGGGATTGGGGGCAGGAGGAGAAGGGGACAACAGAGGATGAGATGGCTGGATCACATCACCAACTTGATGGACATGAGTTTGAGTAGACTCTGGGAGGTGGTGATGGACAGGGAGGCCTGGTGTGCTGTGATTCATGGGGTCGCAAAGAGTCGGACACGACTGAGTGACTGAACTGAACTGAATGAAAAAGCAGTGACATTACTTTGCCAACAAAGGTCCATCTAGTCAAGGCTATGGTTTTTCCAGTAATCATGTATGGATGTGAGAGTCGAACTGTGATGAAAGCTGAGCGCCGAAGAATTGATACTTTTGAACTGTGGTGTTGGAGAAGACTCTTGAGAGTCCCTTTGACTGCAAGGAGATCCAACCAGTCCATTCTAAAGGAGATTAGTCTTGGGTGTTGTTTGGAAGGAATGATGCTAAAGCTGAAACTGCAGTACTTTGGCCACCTCATGCGAAGAGTTGACTCATTAGAAAAGACTCTGGTGCTGGGAGGGATTGGGGGCAGGAGGAGAAGGGGACGACAGAGGATGAGATGGCTGGATGGCATCACAGACTCAATGGATGTGAGTTTGAGTGACCTCTGGAGTTGGTGATGGACAGGGAGGCCTGGCGTGCTGCAATTCATGGGGTCGCAAGGAGTCAAACACGACTGAGCGACTGAACTGAACTGAACTGAATGATTACGTGTATTGAGAATGTGCTTAGACTAAGGCTGGTGTCAGGTATTAAATGTTATGCTAAGAAAAGACCCTTATTCCCAACCTGGAGCTGGTGAAGATATTCCAGGGCCTGTAATAACCGAAGTATTTTACTATATTTTTAACCAAACTAGAATTTTTTAGATTATGTAACTTTCAGAGAAGGCAATGGCAACCCACTCTAGTACTCTTGCCTGGGAAATCTGATGGACGGAGCAGGCTGGTGGGCTACAGTCCATGGGGTCGCGAAGAGTCGGACATGACTGAGCAACTGCACTTTCACTTTCATGAACTGGAGAAGGAAATGGCAACCCACTCCAGTGTTCTTGCCTGGAGAATCCCAGGGATGGGAGCCTGGTGGGCTGCCGTCAATGGGGTCGCACAGAGTTGGACAGGACTGATGTGACTTAGCAGCAGCAGCATATAACTTTAATTATCTAAATCTCACAACACAAATGTTATCACACATATTTTTACTTAATCCTCATGATTATTTGAGGAATTTTTATTAATTGCTTTATTTTTTAGATGAAAATATTGAAACATAGAAGTCGTTTAGTAGTAGGGTTGTCTCAAATGTCAGTTTCTGGTGCTTTTCTTACTCTACCATGTATAACCATATCTGTATTTTACTTAAGAATTATCTTATAAGTGAAAGATGCCTTATGTTAAGGACTTTTTAATATAACTACATATTCTTAGATATTTTTCAAGACTTGTCTGTTTCATATTGGATTCCTGAACAACTAACTTGAATGCTATATTTTCAGAAAAAAGAGTTGCTGTGCTTTTTCTTAAGTAATATCATTGTCAAAGTTATACTTAAATACTCATTACATTTCTGTTTCAAATGACAAATATCCATGCCTAGTATCTCAATAAAAAGGAAAGTTATAAAATGATTAAAAACAAGAGCATTTTATATATTGTGTTGTGTGTGTATTACTTTGAATTGCTTTCAAAAAGTAATAAATTATACATCTAAAGCTTTATGTACTACATTTATTACATAAATAAACTTCAAAATATTTTAAGAAAATAATCATATCTATTGGTCACCAGGTAGTAAAATAAATGCTGTTCAACAATTTGTTAATAGAGTACAGTGTTAACAGATTGTGTTATTTACTTATCATCTTTAATGTTAAAAATGGACAGTCTTTCCAAATATTAAACAATATTTTAACGTACCTTTAATTATGTTTTTGTTTGTGTTGCTTCTAAAATTTTAGGTAAGCACTAGCTACATTTTTTTTTTTTATGACTTGTCATTCACTTATTCTAAAACATAAAAAAAAAAAAAAAGGAAGAGAGAAAGAAAAGGCCAGGTAAAAGTTAGGCTCAGGATATTGGGACAATGTTTAAAAGCCCACACATGAAGCTACTTGTTGTTGGTTCAAATAACAGGCAAGTAAATGACTAGCAGTTTGGGACCTTTTATGGCAGAACAATGCATGGATGAGCTGAGGGAATTAGTCTCCGAAAGCAGGCTGGCCCCATTACTAGTAATTATAGTTAATCAGCAACAATTGTCTTGACCAAGATACAGATCAACACTGAGCACTACCTGAACAGGACTAATGAGGGTAATGGAGGATGAAGAGAGCATGACTGAACTCAGCAAGGCATGAAATAACCAGAGCACAGGACGCCTTTTCAGTCTCTGTTCACTCTCCAGCTGTTGTTTTAGACCAGAAGGCACTACCTTTCTTCAGATCAGGGGACCACGGCTGTCATTCTCAGCATGGACGTAGAAAAGTGGTTAATGTTTAGCACAACGAGCGATGTTTATTTACAAGCCCCACACTGCATTAGTGTGGTGGCACGGTCTTTTAATCCTTGCTACTCAGAATGTGGTTTAAAGACCAACCGAATTGGCATCCTCTAGAAGTTATGTAGACTCTCGAGCTCCATCACAGACCTGCTGAACCGGAAATGCTGGTGCTCAAACCAAAAGATGCCCTGGACCTCATTGCTTTATTGTCTCATCTTAGCTACCCAGGTACAGTTTCGTACACAAAGACAAATACCAGTAATTTACACTCTAGTCTATCATAAAAGAAATGTATTTGAGAAGAAAAAGTCATGTTTCCCAGGGTTTCTTTAATTCAAGACAGCATTAACACTTCTAAAAGGGGAGGTCTCTCTGAGAAGAAAGAGCCTATATAAACAGTGGATACTTGACGTCTTCCACTAAATTAAAAGCACTTTGTTTTTGTTGCAGTACTATCTTCCAAGAAGCCAGTGAACTTCACTCAGATAATAATTCATTTTTACAGTTGTAGTGGGTAACCAGTATCATTATTCCTCTTTCATTCAATGTGGAAAGACCATCTGAATCCGGAAAACTTAGGTGATTTGGGTAGCTCTTTCAGTGAAAGTTTTGAGAACAAAAATAAAAATAGTTTATTTCTAGCATGGATAAACAACAGGCCCTAATGTATAGCACAGGGTTTGAATATCCTGAGATAAACTATAATAGAAAAGAATATAAAAATGTGTATATGTGTATAATTGAGTCACTTTGCTATACAGCTGAGATTGGCACAGCATTGTAACTCAACTATAGTTCAATAAAGAAATTTTAAGTATTTTATTTCTGGTCATTCCATTCAATGCACTATATTTTGTGAATGTCAAGGTCTGTTGCAATGTATTAGATAGTAACCTTCACTGGATGAATTTAATACCAGATCGTTAAATTGCATATATTTTAGCTTTGGCCTTGTGGCTCTCAGGTATTCAAATTGTACATTTAAAGTAGTTTTGATGTGTGTTCTTAAGGACTCCCAAGATATTTATGTAGTTATTCAGATAGCTGCATATATGAAAGGAAGGGAGAAGGTGAACTCACACATATTAAGACTTGGCTATGATGTAATTACTTTACAATTGTTATCTCATTTATTTCTGACAGCGAAACTGTGAAGAACATATTATTATCCGTATATTTTCCACTTGGAAACTGAGGCTAAGAAAGACTAAAGTAAGTAATTTACCTAATGCAGTAAGTAGAGGAGGCTGAATGCAAATCATATCTGCTTGGCAGGAAAATGATCTCTCTGTTTAGTTTACCACACCAAATTTACTTACTCATCTTGCTTGATGAGGATTTCTGTACACATTGCATATGTCTGGTTATTTGTTATCCAAGCAGAACTGAACAGAGTACTAGAAGACTTCATTACACACAGAATAAACCCTTGCTCCATATCTTCTATACTCTTCTTTCCTTCTGCCATGGCCAAATATTTTAAATCTGCTTTTTCTTGCTTTTATATCTGTATTTGTATAATATTATTACTCATTATTTAATACATCAATTTTAGACATGACCTATTGACTTAACATTTTGATAGTCTAAGACTTAGCCCTTTTTGTATTTTCCTCTGTTCTCTAACATTACCTCCCCTCTCCATCCCCTGCCTGTGGTTAATAATCACTTTGTTTAATGTGTTAGGTTCCTATGAACTCTCCACGCTCTTGAAAAGCATAATCTTTTTCTCTGAAGTTCTAGTGCAGAGTTCATAATCCCAGGGCCCCTCTTCCCTCTTTCTAGTGCCGGATTCCTTGCTTTCTGGATCTGATGTTTCTCTCTTTCTTGGCTGACACATCATGATGCTAAAATACACCACATTGTAGTTCTCAAGAAATGACATTTTGGAGGTGCATATTCTGAATCTGTCCTTGTCTGAAAATGTCAACATTCAATTGACAACCCAGATGGTGTTCTAGTTATACATTGCTGTACAACACAATGTCCTGAAATCTACTGGCATAACACAAATTCTAAATTTCATAGGCTTAACTCAATAGAGGTTCATTTCTACCTACCTCACTGTCTAAAGGGTGAGGGAAGAAGTTTGCAAGGGTTTACTTCCCACCATGTGGTAAGCTGGAAATCCAGCCACCTTTCAACTCACTGTACAATAATCCCCGCCCCTAGGACCTCAACAGACTCCTGGACGCTCTGCATATTAGGGAAAGACAGTCCATACAGGGTAGTATGGGGTAATTTCAGACTGCGAATTTACATACGTTTGTCCATGTGACTGTGACTAAATTCAGTTGAAGCCTGGAAGTGTAGATGAAATGTTAAGAGAAAAGTGGAAAATACAAAAAGGGATAAGTCTGTAGACTATCTTAGACTGTCTTTCTTCCGTTATATATTCTTGCCTCCTTTGTCATAGAGTAATTGATTGTAGGTGCATGGTTTTGTTTCTGAGCTCTCTATTCTATTCCATTGATCTGTATAACTGTTCATGCCAGTATCATGCTGTTTTAATTACCATGGCTTCATAGTATAGTCTGAAGTTAGAGTGTGATACTTCCAGCTTTGTTCTTTTTTTTTTTTCTGTAAGATTGATTTAGCAATTTGGTGTCTTTTTTTTTTTTTTTGGTTCCATATAGATTTTAGGATTATTTATTATAGTTCTGTGAAAAGAATATCATTGGTATTTTGATAGAGATTGCACTAAATCCGTAGATTGCTTTGTGTAGTATTAACATTTTAGGACTATTAATTCTTCCATTCCAAGATCATGGGGTAGGTATCTTTCCACTTCTTTGTATCATCTTTAATTTTTTTCATCAGTGTTCTAAATTTTCAAAATATAGGTTCTTTATCTTCTTGTTTAACTTTATTGCTAGATATTTTATTCTTTCTGATAGTTCATTAGTAATATATAGGAAAGTGGCAAATTTCTGTGTATTAATCTTGTATCCTTAAAATTTCATATATTAGGTATCTGGGGACAGGACCATGTAATGAATGACTTCTAAGACTGTGTGGATTAAGCTGCCATTAGTGATATGAAGAAATGAAAGAGAAGTTGTGTGGGCAGGAATGAATTATAGATACTTAGTGAAATGAAATTAAACACAAAATTTCTAATGCTTAATCCCTTCAGGGAATATTTATTCCATAAACTCCACTACAGAAAAAACCTTGTGGTTGGTGTTGTGGCTGATGAAAATACATTCAACACATGATAGCTATTCAGTAGGATCACTGCATGATATAGTTTTTCTTTGTGTTGGACTAAGTACCAAGCCCATTTCTAAAATATCCTATCTGGGACTCAGGTTTCTTAGTTCCTCTCATTTGTAAAATAAAATGACTATGCACAAAATAGAGTCAATGAACCATTAGCATCTATGTTACCTGGGAACATGTTAAAAATGCAGAATCTTGAGCTCCAATATGACCCACTGAATCAGAATTGACATTTTTGTCAGTTGTACAGATAATTAGTCCCACTCATCAGCAGAAACTTGAATTAAAGTTTTACTGAGCATGGCCACCAGAGCAAGACCCAGTTTTCCCCACAAACAGTCCCTCCCATCAGGAAGCTTTGCAAGCCTCTTATCCTCATCCATCAGATGGCAGACAGACTGAAAACCACAATCACAGAAAACTAACCAAAATGATCACATGGGCCACAGCCTTGTGTAACTCAATGAAACTATGAGCCATGCTGTACTGGTCCACCCAAAGCAGAAGGGTCATGGTGGAGAGTTCTGACAAAAAGTGGTTCTCTGGATAAAGGAATGACAAACCACTTCAGCATTCTTGCCTTGAGAACCCCAGGAACAGTATAGAAAGGCAAAAAGATATGACACTGAAAGATGAACCCGCCAGGTCAGTAGGTGTCCAATATGCTACTGGGAAAAGTGGAGAGAGCTCCAGAAAAATGAAGAGGTGGAGCCAAAGCAGAAATGACACCCAGTTCTGGATATGACTGGTGATGGAAGTAAAGTCTAATGAAATTGGAAAGAACAATATTAAATAAGAACTCGGAATGTTCTGTCCATGTATTGAGGTGGATTGGAAGTGGTCAAAGAGGAGATAGCAAGGGTGAACACCAACATTTTAGGAATCAGTGAACTAAAATCTAAGGGAACAGGTGAATTTATTTTAGATGAACATTGTATCTACTACTGTGGGCAAGAATACCTTAGAAGAAATTCAGTGGCCCTCTTGTCAACAAGAGTCCAAAATGCAGTACTTGGTTGCAGTCTCAAAAACGATTATCTCAGTTCAATTCCAAGGCAAGCCATACAACATCACAATAATCCAAGCCTATGTCCCAATCACTAATGCTGAAGAAGCTGAAGTTGGACAGTTCTAGGAAGACCTACAACCCTCTAGAAATAACACCAAAACGATGTCCCTTTCATCATAGTGGATTGGAATGCAAAAGTAGGAAGTCAGGAGATAGCTGGATTAACAGGCAAATTTGGCATTGGATTACAAAATGAAGCAGGGAAAAGGCTAACAGCATTTTGCCAAGAGAATACACTAGTTACAGAAAAAACCCTCTTCCAAAAACACAAGAGATGACTCTACAAATGGACATGACCAGATTGTCAATACCAAAATAAGATTGATTATATTTTTTGCAGCCAAAGATGGAGAAGCTCTATACAGTCAGTGAAAACAAGACTGGGAGCTAACTGTGGCACAGATCATGAATTCCTTATTGCCAATTTCAGATTTAAGTTGAGGAAAGTAGGGAAAACCAATAGGCCATCCAGGTACAAACTCAATCAAATCCCTTATGATTATACAGTGAAAGTGGCAAATAGATTCAAGGGATTAGAACTAATAGAGTGTCTGAAGAACTATGAATGGAGGTTTGTAACATTGCACAGCAGGCGGTGACCAAAACCATTCCCAAGAAAAAGAAATGCAAGAAGGCAAAATGGTTGTCTGAGGAGGCCTTACAAATAGCTGAGAAAAGAAGAGAAGTGAAAGGCAAAGGCGAAAGGGAAAGATGATCCATCTGAATGCAGAGTTCCAAAAAATAGCAAGGACAGATAAGAATACTTTCTTAAGTGAACAATGCAAAGAAATAGGGGACAGCAATAGAATTGGGAAAACTAGAGATCTCTTGAAGAAAATTAGAGATACCAAGGGAATATTTCATGCAAAGACAGGCACAATAAAGTGAAGAAATGGTATGGACCTAACAGAAGCAGAAGATATTAAGAAGAGGTGGCAAGAATACACAGAAGAACTGTACAAAAAAGATCTTCACGACCCAGATAACCACAATGGTGTGATCACTCACCTAGAGCCAGACATCCTGGAACGTGAAGTCAAGTGAGCCTTAGGAAGCATCACTATGAACAAAGCTAGTAGAGGTGATGGAATTCCAACTGAGCTATTTCAAATCCTAAAAGATGATGCTATGAAAGTGCTGTATTCAATATGCCAGCAAATTTGGAAAACTCAGCAGTGGCCACAGGACTGGAAAAGGTCAGTTTTCATTCCAGTCCCACAGAAAGGCAATGCCAAATAATGCTCAAACTACTGCATGATTGCACTCATTTCACATGCTAGCAAAGTAATGCTCAAAATTATCCAGCCAGGCTTCAAGAGTAGGTGAAGCATGAACTTCCAGATGTTCAAGCTGGGTTTAGAAATGGCAAAAGAACCAGAGATCAAATTGCCGACATCCATTGGATCATTGAAAAAGCAAGAGAGTTCCAGAAAAACATCTCCTTCTGCATTATTGACTAAACCAAAGCCTTTGACTGTGTGGATCACAATAAACTGTGGAAAATTCTTAAAGAGATGGTGTCGGGAGCCGCGTTAGGCATTTGACAAAATGGTGGCATGGCCTCAACTCCCTCTCCTTGTCCCACAGGCATTAACCCAGGATGAAGGAGTTAGGCCTTGTGATTCTGACTTGTTTTTCCTCTCCTTGGCTGAGTTGACTGAAAGGAATATTAAGGTGCTTATTGTTCTTGAGAGGAGCATGAGAAGGCACAAAGCCTTCTTCAGGTGTGCTCAGAAAATAATTCATAAAGTTAGTCATTGACATTTGTTCAAGGACTTTTACAAAAGAGTGTTCCAGGGTGAGCACGTAGGCTGCAGCTTGAGGCCATGAGAGGGATTGCTATCTGAAGCCTATTTGTGAGGAAAGTGTTTATGGCAAAGGAGTTTGCTGAATTTAGGGCTTATGAATAATTAAAATAGTTAGAAGCTAAAGATTTAGGGAATGTTGTAATGTTAGCATATTCTAGTATAGCTTATAGAGATTAGGAACTTTAGAGATATTAATAGCTAGAAGCCCTTTTTAAGAAATAGTGAGCTTAGGATACTAGGGGCAAACAGGACTTAGAAAGATAAGAAATAAACAGAAATATGGTATGCAGTCCAGACATTAGCATGATGTATTCACAAGGACACATGAGAAAAAGTAGATAAGAGAATCGCTGAGGCAGGAACTCCTTTTGAGGGGCAACAATGATTTATGGAAACAACAAATCTGGGTCAGTGGGAACTGAAAATGTTAAACCTCTGAACTAATGCTTTTGTAAAAGTATAAAAGAGAATCTTAAGCTTGAAATAAATATGCAGCCCAAGAAAATTGAGAGGCTGCATCATTTCTTGCTGACACCACTCATCTCTTCAGGTTGATTCCCTGGCTGCTGGAGCTGGACTCCGGCAAGATGGGAGTACCAGGCTGCCTCACCTGCCTCCTGAGAGATCTGTATGCAGTTAGAACCAGACATGGAACAACAGACTGGTTTCAAATCAGGAAAGGAGTATGTCAAGGCTGTATATTGTCACCCTGATTATTTAACTTATATGCAGAGCACATCCTGCAAAATGCTGGGCTGGATAAAGCACAGGCTGGAGGCAAGATTGCAGGGAGAAATATCAATAATTTCAGACACACAGATGATAGGACCCTTATGGCAAAAAGCAAAGAACTAAAGAGCCTCTTGATGAAAGTGAAAGAGGAGAGTGAAAAAGCTGACTTAAAACTCAACATTCAGAAAACTAACATCATGACCTCCAGTCTCATCACTTCATGTCAAATAGGGAAATAATGGAAACAGTGAGAGACTTTATTTTCTTGGGCTCCAAAATCACTTCAGATGGTGATTGCAGCCATGAAATTGAAAGATGCTTGCTCCTTGGAAGAAAAGGTATGATCAACCTAGACATCATATTGAAAACAGAGACAATACTTTGCCAGCAAAGGTCCATTTAGTCCAAGCTCTGGTTTTTCCAGTAGTCATGTATGGACATGAGAGTTGGACTATAAAGAAAGCTGAGCACTGGAGAATTGATGCTTTTGAACTATTGTGATGGAGAAGACTCTTGAGAGTCCCTTGGATTGCAAGGAGATCCAACCAGTCAATCCTAAAGGAAATTAGTCCTGAGTATTCATTGGAAGGACTGATGCTGAAGCTGAAACTCCAATAGTTTGGCCACCTGATGCAAATAACAGACTCATTTGAAAAGATCCTGATGCTGGGAAAGATTGAAAGCAGGAGGAGAAGGGGATGACAGAGGGTAGTTGGATTGCATCACTGACTTGTTGGACATGAGTCTGAGCTAGCTCCAGGAGTTGGTGCTGGACAGGGAAGTCTGGCGTGCTGCAGTCCATGGGGTCACAGAGTTGCACATGATTGAGCGACTGAACTAACTGAACTGAACTGAAGAATACACAAAAGAACTATGTAAAAAAAATCTTAATTACCCAGATAACCACAGTGGTGAGGTCGCTCACCTACAGCCAGATATCCTGTACTGTGGAGTCAAGTGGGCCTTATAAAGCATCACTATGAACAAAGCTAGTAGAGATCATGTAATTCCAGTTGAGCTATTTTAAATCCTAAAAGATGATGTTGTTAAAGTTCTGCACTCAATATATCAGTAAATTTGGAAAACTCTGCAGTGGACATAGGACTGGAAAAGGTCAGTTTTCATGCCAATCCCAAAGAAGGGCAATGCCAGAGAATGTTTAACTACAGCACAATCATGCTCATTTCACATGCTAGTAGGGCAATTCTCAAAATTCTTCAGGTGAGGCTTCAACAGTACAGGAACTGAAAACTTTCAGATGTAACACTGGGTTTCTAAAAGGCAGAGGAACCAGAGATCACACTGCCAACATCCATAAGATCATAGAAAAAAGCAAGGGATTCCAGAAAAACATCTGCCAGCACATTGGAAAGACCCTGATCCTGGGAAATCTGGAGGGCAGAAAGAGAAGTGGGTGACAGAGGATGAGATGGTTGGATGGCATCATCGGCTCAATGGACATGAGTTTGAGCAAATTCGGGGAGATAGTGAAGGACGGGGAAGCCTGGTATGCTGCAGTCCGTGGAATCGCAAAAAGCTGGACACAACTTAGCAACTGAACAACAAAACAGGTGATTAGTATGACATTACATTTTGAGAACTGCTATGTTAGATGATCTTTCACCTCCCAGAGTCTGTAATTATAGAGCTGAGTCACCTCCTTCCCTCATAGGAAACCCAGGTATGGGTTTCAATCTCTGCCAACATATGTTAGTATAGAGTCTGGAGAACTGGTGGTATAATTAACAAATCAGCTGTGAAAACCAGTCAGAATATATGTAGGACAACTTGCATTATCTAGATAGGAAACAGAGGTGCTGTATTTTATCTCTTACATGGTTAAAGCTTGCTTACAGGAAAAACACATATTCTAGAAGTAGTCTATAGGGACTTAGATGATACTGTGAAAGTGCTGCACTCATTATGCCAGCAAATTTGGAAAACTCAGCAGTGGCCACAGGACTGGAAAAGGTCAGTTTTCATTCCAGTCCCACAGAAAGGCAATGCCAAAGAATGCTCAAACTATTGCACAATTGCACTCATCTCACACACTGGTAAAGTGATGCTTAAAATTCTCCAAGTCAGGCTTCAGCAATACGTGAACGATGAACTTCCAGATGTTCAAGCTGGTTTTAGAAAAGGCAGAGGAACCAGAGATCAAATTGCCAACATCTGTTGGATCATCCAAAAAGCAGGAGAGTTCCAGAGAAATATCTATTTCTGCTTTATTGACTACGCCAAGGCCTTTGATTGTGTGGATCACAATAAACTGGAAAATTCTGAAAGAGATGGGAATACCAGACCACCTAACCTGCCTCTTGAGACATCTGTATGCAGGTCAGGAAGCAACAGTTAGAACTGGACATGGAACAACAGGCTGGTTCCAAATAGGAAAAGGAGTACATCAAGGCTGTATATTGTCACCCTGCTTATTTACCTTATATGCAGAGTACATCATGAGAAACACTGGGCTGGATGAAGCACAAGCTGGAATCAAGATTGCTGGGAGTAATATCAATAACCTCAGATATGCAGATGACACCATCCTTATGTCAGAAAATGAAGAACTAAAGAGCCTCTTGATGAAAGTGAAAAAAGAGTGAAAAAATTGGCTTAAAGCTCAACATTCAGAAACTAAGATCATGGCATCCGGACGTATCACTTCATGGGAAATAGATGGGGCAAGTGGAAACAGTGGCTAACCTTATTTTTTTGAGCTCCAAAATCACTGCAGATGGTGACTGCAGCCATGAAATTAAAAGATGCTTACTCCTTGGAAGGAAAGTTATGACCAACCTAGACAGCATATTAAAAAGCAGAGATATTACTTTTTCAACAAAGGTCCATCTAATCAAAGCTATAGTTTTTCCAGTGGTCATGTATGGATGTGAGAGTTGGACTGCAAAGAAAGCTGAGTGCCAAAGAATTGATGCTTTTGGACTGTGGTGTTGGATAAGACTCTTGAGAGTCCCCTGGCCTGCAAGGAGATCCAGCCAGTCCATCCTGAAGGAGACCAGTCCTGGGTGTTCATTGGAAGGACTGATGTTGAAGCTGAAGCTCCAATACTTTGGCCACCTGATGCGAAGAGCTGACTCATTTGAAAAGACCCTGATGCTAGGAAAGATTGAAGACAGGAAGACAAGGGGACGACAGAGGATAAGATGGTTGGATGGCCTCACTGACTCAATGGACATGGGTTTGGGTGGACTCTGGGAGTTTATGTTGGATAGGGAGGCCTGGAGTGCTGTGCTTTATGGGGTTGCAAAGAGTCAGACACGATTGAGTGACTGAACTGAAGTGAACTGAACTATATTATATAACTAATAATACAAAGTACACAATAATGAGGTACCATAATAATTATTATTATTTATAATTATGCAGTTGTGACAATTATATTTACATATAAAAGCTGATTCACCTGTGGTTTTTGACAATAAAACTAAAAATACAGATTAAAGAAAGCATTATAAGGTTTGTAGAGTGTTAAAAACCAGAATTGTGTCATTGAATTGATGGTTTCCTTTATCAACAATTTATTGTATATCTTTAATGGAATATATCAAATGGGTAAATATGATCATATTTTAAACTTACAATAATAAAATAGTTTTATTTTTCAAGCACATACAGATTAAATATTTAACATATTGACATTTAATTATATATATTAAGAAACTGATAAAAATCAAAATGTAAAAATCATATATCATGGATAATTATTTCCTATTTAAAAATGAATTCAAATTTTAGAAAGACTAATTTGAGTGTTTTGGGTTGTTAAATCACATCTCCTGCTTTGAAAATATTATTCAATTTAGATAAATTTATTAAAGAATTTTTAAAAATACCTACTGTGAAAAGTGAGGCTCATAATCCTAAATCATTCAATACCTGTTACCTAATGGGAAGGAAGTGACTAAGTGGCTAATTTCTACATATTTTCATTTTCCCTTAGTTGAATCTTAGGTGTTTTCATAGGCATGAGAGCATGAGAGTTGTTTACCCAAATAAATGTTAAATTGCTAAAAATGAAGAGTGTAGTTTTTCCTCTCTTTTTTTTTTTAACAAAGCACAGCATTAATTATAATATCAATAGAAGAGGTAGCAAATAAGCAAATAATGACCATTAATTGACTATACTGTAAAAAAAAAAAACCTTTCTTAATTTTGTCTTATTTTTATGTTGATTATTTGGAGATATTTTGATATTCTGGAATTAAAAAGCATTTGCATAATTTCTCTTAGTCTTCAGTTCAGTTCAGTTCAGTTTAGTTGCTCAGTCGTGTCCGACTCTTTGCGACCCCATGAACTGCAGCTGCTTCCCTGTCCATCACCAACTCCAGAGGTCACTCAAACTCACGTCCATTGAGTCTGTGATGCCATCCAGCCATCTCATCCTCTGTCGTCCCCTTCTCCTCCTGCCCCCAATCCCTCCCAGCATCAGAGTCTTTCCAATGAGTCAGCTCTTCGCATGAGGTGGCCAAAGTACTGGAGTTTCAGCTTTAGCATCATTCCTTCCAAAGAAATCCCATGGCTGATCTCCTTCAGAATGGACTGGTTGGATCTCCTTGCAGTCCAAGGGACTCTCAAGAGTCTTCTCCAACACCACAGTTCAAAAGCATCAATTCTTTGGTGCTCAGCTTTCTTCACAGTCCACCTCTCATATCCATACATGATTACTGGAAAAACCATAGCCTTGACTATATGGACCTTTGTTGGCAAAGTAATGTCTCTGGTTTTCAATATGCTATCTAGGTTGGTCATAACTTTTCTTCCAAAGATAAGCATCTTTTAATTTCATGGCTGCAGTCACCATCTGCAGTGATTTTGGAGCCCCCCAAAATAAAATCTGACATTGTTTCCACTGTTTCCCCATCTATTTCCCATGAAGTGATGGGACCAGATGCCATGATCTTTGTTTTTTGAATGTTGACCTTGTAAAACTTATTTTTCTATTGAAAATTTTGTGTATGTTATCAATAAAGGAAAATTTCAAATATGCCATTTTACCTTTTGGTGTAATTCTGTTCACTCAAAATAGAGATCAAAAGAAAATATTTATAGTTCAGCATTGAATCCAGAAGTTTCTTAGTACAATTTTTGTATAGTTTTTTAAAAATTATTATTATTTTACTTTTTTTTCTTACCGAAGTGAGCAGAGGTACTTTAATCAAGTTTTATGCGTTCCTACATGCCTAATACTTCTCTCCTTTATTAATGTACTAATAAGTGCTCTAATCCTTGAAATGGATTGTGGGCTCAAGCTGTCTTTGCTTTCACCTAATTTCTCCTTGGCAACCACAGAGACCAACTTACAAGACTCTGGATAAATTAGGATGTCAAAGAGTACAGTTAATAATTACTTGTTATCATATTAATATGTCTATCTCTCGTTCTCTCTTTCCCTCCTAATACCACACTGTATGCTGGATCCAATGTTTCTAATTGAAGAGGGAATATACAGTGCTGCTTACCAGGATAAATATTTTTAAACCTTTATATATTTAATAATCACTGACGTGGAATCTAAAAAAATGATACAAATGAACTTATCTACAAAATAACAACAGACTCATAGACTTAATGAATTTGTGGTTATGATGGAGAAAGGAGAGGGTGGGTGGGAGAGACTGGGAGTTTAGGATTGACATATACACACTGCTATATTAAAATAGATAACAACAAGGACCTATCATATAGCACAG
Source organism: Capricornis sumatraensis (assembly GCF_032405125.1). Taxonomy (NCBI): domain Eukaryota; kingdom Metazoa; phylum Chordata; class Mammalia; order Artiodactyla; family Bovidae; genus Capricornis; species Capricornis sumatraensis. The sequence goes on from NC_091075.1 coordinate 16,736,259, forward strand.
GAACTCTTGATCTGCATTCTGTAATAACCTTAATGGGAAAGGAATTTGAAAAAGCATAGGAAAAAAAGTAAGTTAATTTAAAATCTTTGTGTACTAAATGCCCTGAGCAACATTTCTGTTGGCTGCTTTTTTTCCCCTGTGTATATGACATAGTATAGGACATTCTTTCATGTTCATTTGCATGGCTAGTTTTTTGCTGAAAAATGAGACATTTTAGAAAATAAATTGTAATAACTCTGACAAAAACAATAAAAAAGTCTTAATGCCATAAGAGATTAAATTACGTCCTATTATTTTTATCTCCATCATAAGAAAAAAAAATATGAGTATATGAGGGTAGAAGGAGTGGGTATTTAGGAATGGTGTGATGAAGCTGGGCTTCCCAGGTGGCGCTATGGTAAAGAACCTGCCTGCAGATATGGGAGACATAAGAGATGTGGGTTCAATCCCGGGGTCAGGAAGATCCCCTGGAGGAGGGCCTGGCAACCCATTCTGGTTTTCTTGCCTAGAAAATACTGTGGACAGAGGAGTCTGGCAGGCTACATACAGTCCATTGGTTTGCAAAGAGTGAGACACAACTGAAGCAACTTAGCACACACACTTGGTGAAGCAACTGGATGCCAAGATCAATAATAAAAGAGAAGCAAATTAGAGTTATGATTTGGAAATTGGATCTAACATTTTAAAGATAAGTGGAATCAATGTGGGGTCAGGATAAGAAAGTCAACTCCCCAGTCGAATAGAATTATTACAGTAGTAACAAATTTTAAGGGAATACATCTTTAATTCTATTTTGTTTTAAAAATATTCCTGTATTAAATATCTCACATCAAAGATTTCCAAATTATTTAAGAGTAAATTTAATTAAGAATTATGTCATCACTTGGTATCATGTTCTAACTCAAGGCTGAAGCTTTTAGAAACATTTAGCTATAACCAAAAGAGTTAGAAATATTCTTGCTCATATATTTCTGATATACTTTTATAGTAGGAGCTTTCTTTGTGACTCAGTGGTAAAGAACCTGCCTACAATGAAGGAGACTCAGGAGAGGAGAGTTTGATCCCTGGGTCAGGAAGATCCCCTGGAGGAGGGCATGGCAGCTCACTCCAGTATTCTTGCCTGGAAAATCTCATGGATTAATGAGCCTGGCCAGCTACAGTCCATGGGGTCACAAAGAGTCGGACATGACTGAAATGACCGAGCACACACACACAACCTTATAGTTCAGTAGCTAATTTAGAGTGAATAGTCTCTTACTTATAAAAGTTTATATTTTAGTTTGAAATCTAGCAGCACTGGATATTTTCTGTAAGAGTTTATTTTCAAATAAAATCATTTATAATTTGATACAGGTTTGAAATGTTAAAGCTTATTTTTCTTTGGATATAGATCTAAATTAAAATAAAATATGTACATACTAGTTTTTGAATACTAAAATTGTAAATCTATATTGCCAACCAGGTCTGTTATATATTAAAAGATGTATTACTTTCTAGACACAAAACTTGTGTATCTGAGAAAACCTATATTTAATTCCAATATTAGTAAACTAATTCAGGCATAAAGTTTGAACCATACCTAAAGATATTTTCCTTGTAAAGGAAAATTCACGAACTTGGAACTGGACTTACAGAAAAATTCTTTAAAAAGTTATTAGTAGAAAGTAACAGTACTTGCCACAAATATATCTCTAAAAAAGGAAATAGATTATGAAACATGCATTTTACTTGATATGTATAGCATTCAATTCTGATGTTGACGTTATACAAACAATATTTGGGGGAATGCTTCAGAATGCTATTGTTTGAAAGCATGTTTCTATCAAAGAAGTTCAGGAAGCCACTGCATTGGAATCGGAAATACCTAAGAAACTGCCTTTCTGAAAGTTGTTTGCTTTTCTGCCACCTGAAGTTAATAGATTTCCCATGTGCTCAAATATATACTTTTGAATTAGATGTAATTAACATGTTAATATGTCAGGTGGATGAGAAATATTTAGTGAGGAAAATGTAGCAATCTTGAAAAGAAAAATATTATGTATAATATTTATTAAGGTTTCATGATATTTCTCTTACTTTTTAGTATTTTATAAGCACATTCTTCTTTATCTGGCATACTGCTAATTGTGTGAAAACAACTTTACAGAATATCTGAGAACTTCTGTTTTGCTACTTTATTCTTCTCAATGGTAATATTTTACTTGATCAGTTGTTTTTCCTGGAAATTTTTTTTTAAAGAAAGCAAAGATCATATCTGAGTTCATTTTTTAAAAATACATTATGAAAAAAGGAAGTGGGTAAAACTTTAGTCAATTAGCCATCCCCTTGCAGCCAGTGGTTCTAAATCTCTGAATTAAAATTCAAAATTAAGGCATAATAATCTCCTAAGATTTCCTTGAGACAGACTTTATGTTGAATGCAATTGCCTTGTTATCTTGTTATTTCCTCCTTCTGTTAGAGAAAATGTCTGCTTTCCACTTAGAGTTTTAATTGGTTCTCATCATGAAATCTCCCCTTCTAATATTATCTTGCTGAATACTCCTGGTATATCCTAGAGAACACAATTTCTATGAGATGTTGGTAATTTGAAACAGATTTAGAAACAATGATAATCACACAATACATCCATAGAATTATATAACCGTTGAATGGATTTATTTTTGGTATTTTAATAAAATGTATGTATGACATACTTTGATTTTAATCCTTTTGTGTTTCTGAATAGTAATGTGAAGCACCTATGGTAGTGGCACGATAGACATGAGATTTACTGGTTTAATTAATTCACTCTGTTAAAATTTTTTGTTGATGGGTGGTTCCTTTACATCACACATTGATTTCATTGGCATAAGAAGCAGAATTATAGGAATCAAAATAAATATTATTAAATTAAAGATGCTATATGATCAAATTTCCAATATACATGCCATACAAACATACCCACACAGGTTAATTTTCAATCTGTTTTAGAAGTAAGTTTCACAGTTTACCAACAACATAGTTTACCTAAAAGTTTTTGTATCCTTTACTTTCAATTATTTATGTCATCAAAATGCATACCAAAGGAAACTAAGTAATTATTGCATAGAAATGTGCTCTCTTTTAGTTGTTTCTTTCATTCCATTTCCTTCTGAAATGTGTTTTTCTGTCTGATCTTACCTCAGAACCTTTTTCATTGTATCAGATTTTACCTCAGAACCTCCTTTTCCTTCTTTATGTCAGATTTTACCTCAGAACTACCTTCCTTCTGTGAGATTTTACCTCAGAACCTCCATCTTTATATTCTCAAATGTATTATCAGATCTAATTTTCTCAACTATTCTTTGCCCTGTTGTTGTTCAGTCATTCTGTCGTGTCTAACGTTTTCTTACTCCATGTTGCAGTACACCAGGTTTCCCCATCCTTCACTATTTCTCAGAGCTTGCTCAAACGCATGTCCATTAAGTCAATGATGCCACCCAACCATCTTATCCTCTGTCAACCCCTTCTCCTCCTGCCTTCAAGCTTTTTTCCAATGAGTTGGCGGTTCACACGAGGTGGCCAAAGTATTGGAACTTCAACATCAGCATTAGTCCTTCCAGTGAATATTCAGGGTTGATTTCCTTTAAGATTGACTGGTTTGATCTCCTTGAAGGTCAAGGGACTCTCAAGAGTCTTCTCCAGCACCACAGTTCGAAAGCATTGATTTCTTGGGGCTCAGCCTTCTTTATGGTCTTTATATATACATTATGTATTTATTTTTAACTGCTCTGGGTCTTCATTGCTGCTGTTTTCTCTAGTTAGTCACTCAATTAGTCCTGTTAGTCATTCCGTTGTGCCCAACTCTTTGTGACCCCATGGACTGGGGCTTGCCAGGCTCTTCTGTCCATGGGATTATCCAGGCAAGAATACTGGAGCAGGTTGCCATTTCCTTCTCCAGGGGATCATCCCAAGCCAGCATCAGGGTTTTTTCCAATGAGTCAGCTCTTCGCATTAGGTGAACAACATATTGGAGCTTCAGCTTCAGCATCAGTCCTTCCAATGAATATTCAGGGTTGACTTCCTTTTAGGATTGACTGGTTTGATCTTCTTGCAGTCCAAGGGACTCTCAAGAATCTTTTCCAGCACCACAGTTTGAAGGCATCAGTTCTTTGGTGCTCAGTCTTTTTTTTTTTTTTTTCTTCACTTTCTTTTACTTTACAATACTGTATTGGTTTTGCCATACATCAACATGAATCCGCCACGGGTGTACATGAGTTCCCAATCCTGAACCCCCCTCCTTCCTCCCTCCCTGTACCATCCCTCTGGGTCATCCCAGTGCACCAGCCCCAAGCATCCTGTATCGAACCTAGACTGGCGATTTGTTACTTACATGATATTATACATGTTTCAATGCCATTCACCCAAATCATCCCACCCTTTCCCTCTCCCACAGAGTCCAAAAATCTGTCCTATACATCTGTGTCTCTTTTGCTGTCTCGCATACAGGGTTATCATTACCATCTTTCTAAATTCCATATATATGTGTTAGTATACTGTATTGGTGTTTTTCTTTCTGGCTTACTTCACTCTGTATAATTAGCTCCAGTTTCATCCACCTCATTAGAACTGATTCAAATGTATTCTTTTTAATGGCTGAGTAATTGTGTATATGTACCACAGCTTTCTCATCCATTCATCTGCTGATGGACATCTAGGTTGCTTCCCATGTCCTGGCTATTATAAACAGTGCTGCGATGAACATTGGGTGTACACGTGTCTCTTTCAATTCTGGTTTCCTCGGTGTGTATGCCCAGCAGTGGGATTGCTGGGTCATAAGGCAGTTCTATTTCCAGTTTTTTAAGGAATCTCCACACTGTTCTCCATAGTGGCTGTACTAGTTTGCATTCCCACTGGAGATAAATCCACACACCTATGGACACCTTATCTTTGACAAAGGAGGCAAGAATATACAATGGATTAAAGACAATCTCTTTAACAAGTGGTGCTGGGAAAACTGGTCAACCACTTGTAAAAGAATGAAACTAAAACACTTTCTAACACCATACACAAAAATAAACTCAGTCTTTTTATTGTCCAGCTTACATCCATATATAACTACTGGAAAAACCATAGTTTTGACTAGATGGACCTTTGTCAATAATGCAATGTCTCTGCATTTTAATATGCTGTCTAGGTTGGTCATATCTTTTCTTCCAAGGAGTAAGCCTCTTTTAATTTCATGGCTGCAGTCATCATCCACAGTGATTCTGGAGCACAAGAAAACAAAGTCTGCCACTGTTTCCATTGTTTCCCCATCTATTTGCCTTGCCATGACATGGGACTGGACATCATGATATTAGTTTTTTTGAATATTGAGCTTTAAACCAGGCTTTTCATTCTCCTCTTTCACCTCCATCAAGAGGCTCTTTAATATCTCTTTGTTTTCTGCCTTTATGGTGGTGTCATCTGTATATCTGAGGTTATTGATATTTCTCCCAGCAATCTTGATTCCAGTTTGTGCTTCATCCAGCCTGGCATTTTGCATGATGTACTCTGAATAGAAGTTAATTAAGCAGGGTGACAATATATAGACTTGACATCCTCCTTTCCTAATTTGGAAACAGTACGTTGTTCCATGTCTGGTTCTAACTGGTGCTTCCTGACCCACACCCAGGCTTCTTAGGAGGCAGGTCAGGTGGTCTGGTATTCCCATCTCTTTAAGAATTTCCCATGGTTTGTTGTGATCTACACAGTCTAAGTCTTTAGCATAGTCAATGATTTTGCTAAGTTCCTTTTTATTTCTTTCTGTTATTATTTGACAACTAACTTATGTCAGTATTTTTCAAAGTTTTACAGAAACTTAGTGAGATATCCATACAGTAAAGCAGTACATATCTTAGTGAATATTTTCCATGTAGCTAGCTCCTTTTTTTCTAAAACACTAAAGGATGACTCTCTTTCATGTGCAAGAGAACACAATTATTGTAGAGATTATTATGAGCTCTCAATTTTTTCTCAAAGCTGTTGGATTATGTCTTCTTCATTTCTCCCTTATAAAAGATATTGAAAGATATGGATTGAACTAAAATATGTATTTATCTTTTCTCCCTCCTGAATCGCCCCCCCCAAAGCCACAAAATTAGGGTAAAAATCTATTAACCATCAAGAAACATGGAATTGTAGAATATAACATAAATTTTAAGAAATTTTGTGAAATTGTAAAGATGACTTATGAATTGCAATTGACTCTTGTGACCAAAGGGAGTTCAAGCCTAAGTTAGGGCTGTTTCTAGAAATTGGCATTGAACTAGAAATAAGCAATCAGGTTAAATTCTATAGATGGCACAATGGGCTTTTAGCTTTCCCTAGCTACCCATATTGACCTACCCACACCCCCACAGGCAGTAAGCCAAACTTTCATTCTCTGAGATTTTGGGGCAGGGTATAGCTGAAGGCAGAGGTGAGCTACAGAGCTGACACCAGGGGATTAAATGAAAGCCTGAATCCTGACTAATCAGAATATCCAGTCAGTCTGCTTTCTCCATGCCTTGTTCCCAGGACAGCATTTAGACATATATTCCATTCGGCAAAAAAAAAAACAAAAAACAAAAAACCACTTTTCTCTAAAGGAGTGGAGTTCATGAGAGGCAATGTCTAGGCAGACTTACACTGGGGGATATTCAGAAATAACCACCAAACATTGTACAGGGCAGGGCATGGATCAACAACTCCCCTTTACAAAGAATTTCAATAAGCTTCAATTAATTATAAAAAAGAGACCAAACCTTGAGAAATTCAAGGAAAGCCTTAAAAAAAAAAAAAAAAGACCAAAACAAATGAGGGTGTAAAGAGGGGAGATAAACAGAGACAGAGAAAGGATAATATAAAAAGTTAAATTATAAAAAAAAATCAACCAGATAAGAGACAAGATTTGTACTAATTGGAGGAAAAATCAGGAAGCTATAAGAAAGAGAATAAAGCACACTTCCCCTGCCCCTCCAAAAGGAAGTCTTAGAAATTAAAAATAGAAAAAAAATTAGTTAAGAAGAAATAAATAGAAAATCTGGAAGATAAGGTAGATTGATAAGTCCTAAAAAGTAGACTAGAATGACACAGATATAAAAATTAGGAAATGAGTTGTTAAAGAGAACTTTGAGGATTGATCCATGTGGCCCAACATCTGACTCACAGGTACTTGAGAAAAGAAGGACAGAATGAAAATAAATGAGGCTAAACAGTCCTGAAGTCAGGAGAGTGGCCAAGGATTGCTTGCAGAAACCTCAGAGCAGTGAGTGTGTAGAGAAAGCCATCTAGATAAGGGCAGAAAGAGAAGGTGAGAGAAGGAGGATCTCCTAGATTAGAACATACATATAACTAGATACATTATCTGATGTAACTGAGTGTTGGAGAAATTGTTGCAAGGAATATGATGGGTTTGGAGTGTATGGGAAAAGCAGATGTCTATATTTAGAAAACCAAGTAAAGGAAAAGACTCAGAAAAATAATTATAGGAATAAGAAAACATAATGTTTGGCATGTTATGTGGCTCAGCTATAGGCAATAGTAATACCTCAAAAATTTTTTAGAAAATAATGAAATAAGCATATTAGCAGATGTATGATTCCTACTGTTCTAAGTGGCTAACACTCTTCCAAGAACATAGTATATATTCAAATGAATATGAAGAGATTATAAAACAAATAGACACTTTCATGGTTGTGGGTGGTCAGACTGACACTAGTTCTTACCAGTGGGTTTCCATTGGGTCTGTAATTAAAGTTCAAGGGTCTTCATTGCATCAGCTGTAACACAGAGATACAGTTTTCTCTCTGAGCTTTAAAGAGTATAAGTTAAATTTGTATCTTTAAATTTATTTTGAAAACTATAAAGTAATATAACACACAAGCAGCCCTCACTTTGTATGCTAGGGCAGACTGTGAAAATGATCATTCATGCTAAAACCATATAAAGTGATTTTTAATAATCAATGAGAAAAAATTAAAATTGCTCCATATCTTTAGAAAATTTGAGAAAACATTAAAAAGCATCTTACTATCATTTACAAATGTATAGGGAAGTAAAAAACAGAAAAAAATTAGCATTTATTTAGTACACTGTAATTCAAAGCAGTAGACTAAATGAGAATGAAAATGTTTTATGTCTTTGTAAAAAATAGCGTAGTAAGAATACATTAACCACTTCTTGCCTTTTCATCATATAACTTGCTATTTGGACCGAACATCTTTTCCATGCCTTGGTGGACTGTCATACTCCTTTCTAAGTCTGAATAGCTAATTTAGACATTTTACCCTTTGTACTTTCAATGCCATGACGTATCTCTGAGAGTTGCATTAATGTGAAGTTTCTTGACAGTAGTATTTCCTCTGGGACATTGTCCTCAGAACCCCTTTTCTTACTTATATCAATATATTAGCCTTTACTAAGTTCTTTTGGCTGCTCAGCTAGAGTCCCTTGAATAGCAGCAATGTTAGCATCCACACCGTCAGCTGTTCCTTCTATTACTCCATTTATACTTAATTCAAATTTCACTGCCAGCATTATCCTTTTTTTGTTTCTTTGCTGTACTTTCATCTTTATTAATCAAATCCATCTTTGCATTATCCATTTTTGTGAAATGGCATGTGGGTCTGTCACTGACAGACAAGGAGTCAGCATAGGCACACTCTTTGCTGTCTTCAAATGAATTGAGAGCAGAGACACAGTGACGAAGCTCTGGCAGATTTGAAAAGAGTGATGTACTTGCTCACCGACCATGATGGGCACCGGTTACTACATAAAGATTTGTGAACCAAAGAGCTATCTGTGAAACATGCTTTTCACTATGGTAAACTGAAGGTTGAACTGTGTTGTAGAAGAACTTGTACTATTTAGCTAAACTGTGGTAACTAAAATTCATGTATGTTGGAACCATACAAATTGATAACTAGGTTTTTATTGCACCTGACTAGTTGCCACTTTTTATAGCAGGATGGAACATCTTTCTAGCACATCATGTTTATTCACTATTTGGATGTTAATCAAGAATGGGTTTATAACTCAAAGGATTAACACATTTTATTAGTATATAAAATGGGTTGCAATTTAAATAGATCTTTATTTAAATTCTGAAAGTATCAAAACACAATACTTTTCCCTTACTGCATCAAATTTTAGTTTAATCCTTTTAAAATTTATCACAACATAATATATTCACATTTAGAAAATCAGAGTATGATGGAAAAAAGTTTAATGTCAAATTGATAAATGAGCCTATGGTTTTACCACTCTCTCATTATGGAGGGTTCTTCTTTCTAAAATTCAGGGCGGGGGGAAAGTCAGTTACTTAAAGTAAAATTAGCCCTTTAGATCTCTCTTTAGAAAAAGTGACAAGTTCGTGGGTCTGGTTCAGATTGTGCTACATGATTAGGCCTTAAGGAGGTATCTAAGGTTATCAAATGGAATGGGAATGGTGCTGGTACAGTAGGAAAGGAAGTTAAACAACAGTAATGGCAGGGAGTGTAGGCATAAATTAAACTCATGTGTTGGCAGTAGTTTTCTGAGTTACCCATATTTTCAAGAGCTCATTTTTTGTGGGAGAACCACATCTCTGTGATTTTGCAAATTCCCTTCTTTCAAACCCTGCTGCTGCTGCTGCTGCTAGACTCTGTGCGACCCCATAAACGGCAACCCACCAGGCTCCCCCGTCCCTGGAATTCTCCAGGCAAGAACACTGAAGTGGGTTGCCATTTCCTTCTCCAATGCATGAAAGTAAAAGTGAAGTCGCTCAGTCGTGTCAGACTCTTCGCGACCCCATGGACTGCAGCCTACTAGGCTCCTCCATCCATGGGATTTTCCAGGCAAGAGTACTGGAGTGGGTTGTCATTGCTTTCAAACCCTACAGACCGCTAAAGAGCAATGTAAAGGGCTTTTGTAAACCTTAATTGCTCCATATAGGGATGTTGGGTTTCCTTCTTGGCAAAATGCGTCAAGCTGCCTCAATTAGGAATAGGCTTCCTTTGCCTTTAACTGCTCTTTTCAGCGCCAGTGACTAGGTGTTCTCATTTTCTTTTTTCATGCTGTTCTCATATGCCTTTCTGAATACTCTTACTATGTTATTCACTCCATAATGACTCTTAACAATCTGTTTTGTCATTTCTCTGGCTGAAAGTCCCCAAATTGTCACAGGTATTTAAAAGTTTTTGATTACTTCTCTTCACACATATTTCTCCAAAGGAAATCTTTATAATCATCACATGCATATTGGTATATTCATGAGATACTAGTATTTAGACCTACTTTGGGGAGCTCTGTGCATAAATCAATCATTTTCCCTTAGGCCATTACTGGAAATTCAGGCACTTTCTTTGCACCAGAAATTTTTAAAATTATTTTTTAATTGAAGTATAATTGCTTTACAGAATTTTGTCATTTTTCTGTCAAACATCAACATGAATCAGCCATAGGTATACATATGTCCTCTCCCTGTTGAACCTCCCTCCTGTCTCCCTCCCCATCCCACCCTTCTAAGTAGCTATAGAGCCCCTGTTTGAGTTCCTTGAGTCATACAGCAAATTCCCACTGGCTGTCTCTTTTACATATGGTAATGTAAGTTTCCATGTTACTGTCTCCATACATTTCACCTTCTCCTCCCCCGCACCACCCCATGTCCGTAAGTCTGTTCTCTATGTCTGTTTTTCCATTGCTGCCTTGCAAATAATTCATTGGTACCTTCTTTCTAGATTCCATATGTATGCATTAGTATATGATATTTATCTTTCTCTTTCTGACTTACTTCACTCTGTATAATAGGCTCTAGGTTCGTCTATCTCCTTAGAACTGACTCAAATGCATTCCTGTTTATGGCTGAGTAATATTCCATTGTATATATGTACCACAGCTTCTTGATCCATTCATCTGTGGATGGACATCGAGCTATTGCATGTTACACCATGTTCCAGCTATTGTAAATAGTGCTGCAGTGAACACTGGGGTACATGTATCTTTTTCAATTTTGATTTCCTCAGGGTATATGCCTAGGAGTGGGATTGCTGGGTCATATGATTTGCATCAAAATTTTAAGGTAATTACAATTCTGACAAATTTCATTTGTCAAAAATGAAATCCAAATCAATTATTTTTTCTATTTGGTTTTCCTATCTGCTGCTGTCACCATTACCAAAGTTATTCCTTATATGAGGTAGAGAATCAGATGACATTTCATCATTTAATACTCAAAATCTCTAAGGAATATTCTCCCAGAACAGATATAAAACCCTGATATTGAAAAAATAGCAGTTTAAAACCCCCACCCCCACCCCCCATAAATAATTCTTCCTGCTCTTCAACAAATATGACTCTTGTTTGTAACCTGGAAAAATGCATACCTATTTCATGTTGAAATATTAGAAGGTAATGTTTGCAAATGTATTTTTATAAATATATTTTGTCAACAGTCAAAACAGTGAAACAATTGACATGCACCATTGAGAGCCTATAGCAGTTAGGAAAGGATAGGAATCAAGTGGAAGATAATGACTGATGAAAGGGTAATATCAAATATATTGTAATTCACTTTTTCCCTTAAGATTAGTGTTTGTGGTAGTTTTAACCCCATGCTCTCCCCATGCCCTACCTTGCCTCAGGACTTGAGAAATTCAAGGAAGTTAGTTATTAGACTAAAAATATCATGGCAAGTTTTACTTTGTAACTTTTTGAGAAATGAGTGTTCTCACAGCAAGGAAACAGACTCACAGCAATGTCAATCAAATATAATCAATCAGATTATATTTATTTCAGAATCACAATTACAACAGGCTATAAATGTCAGAATTGTGTTCTTATATTACTTAAAGATAAATTCTAAGCTGTGAAATATCTTTAAAATTTACCTGTTTGACTGGACGTGCTCTAGTCTGCAATGTCATAACTATAGACTCCCAATAAGTGATGTCAAAACAAGAACAATCTAAACTGATTGAGATTCAGTTAGGTAAGAAATAATATACTATTACTTATTCTGTTTTTCCCTTTCATTGAATATTCTTTCCAAGTGATTAGAGAAATTTATGTAATTGTTCCTTTTATAATTACAATAATCCTGAGTAGAAGAGAAGAGCATATCTGGAAATAAAGTTTTTCCTCAATGTACTTTGCATTAAAGAGGGTAATGATAATGATTAAATCTAACTATGGATGAGTTCACTTTAATTTGCTAGTTATCTGCATTCTGCTTTATGATGTAAATACTAGAATAATGTGACTGGACGTCTTGTACTAATGCAGTAACATTTGTTTTAGTATCTTGACCAAACGTGTTTTTTGAGGAACAAGACTGACTACTTTTTGCCTTAGTGGCAATAAGTGATATCAGATAGCCAATTGCATGAAAACATTACAAAAGAGGAAGACTTGAATGATTAATATTATTAGCCATAACTTGTTTGGTTTTAATCCATAGAATGAAAAAGGAAAGTCAGCAATAAGTTACTTACTCGAAAATATATGGCATACAATAGATTCATTTTTGTGAAAGTCTTTTCTCCTTTTACTTATTTTTTATTCCCCTTATCCTTATTCTCTACCCCTGAGCCAGCAACATTCTGCTATGTTTCCAGTGTTTTCTTGAAGTAATATGCTACTGTTTTGTTTTGTATACTTTCTAGCATGTAAATAATATGCACAATGAATCTTTCAATGTTATTTCATATATATTTCATCCATGCAGCACCTAATTGCTGCATGACACAGTGATTCACCACATTTTCCCTTCTACTGGTAGACATCTAACTTGCATCTATCTCTCTGTTACAGCCATCTTGCAATAAAGAACACCTTGATAAATGTCCCTATAACAAACTTGTGTGACTAATTCTTTAATGTGTCATCCAAGGAGCAGGATTTGGATTATCTTTCTGTGAATTCTTAATTTGACAGAGCTCTCCCATCTAAATCTCCCATCTAGAATGGCTGCACCAGCTTACAATGTTACTGACATTTTTTTCAGGGCTTTTAGACTTTTCATTTTCTCTGAAAATTACTCATTTCCTTTCCATTTTACTAATAGGGTTACTATCTTATCCCTATTGACTTGTGAATTCTAGAAAACAGTTTCTTGTTAGTTTTAAATACTGTAAATGTTTTCTTCCCTGATCCTTTATTTATATATTAATTTTATTTGTCATCCATTTTTGAGAAGTTTTAATTTGCTTAATCAAATTGATCAAAATTTTTGCCTTAGGCTTTTTTTTTTATTGTCAGGGCATTTCAAAACTATAAAACATGATATCATGAATTGTTATGATTTTACAAATGCTGAGTAACATTTGTCCTGTTTCTATTTTTGTAGCAACTTGTGTTAGATGGCAATTAGTAACTCCTTGAACATTCATTAAAACTCACCCTTAAGCAGCCCAAAGCCATTTTAATACTATGACATCTACCAGAATGTATGATCTCAAAACTGATTGTATAACAACATGTGATAAAATTCATTATAGCACTTCTTTAAAGCACTAGGACTAAATAGCTGTTCTATATCAACAGCATACTCAACAGAACAAGACTAAGATATGGTACTTAGTCTTCAGTCATGGCTCCCTAAAATTTCTTCCCAATTCATGAAATGTTGAATGAACCATTGTATAGATATTAGGGTGATCTGAAATGGTTTTGAATAACATAGTAAACTTCTTGTGATACAATATTAAGGGAAACGCAAAATGATTACCATTAGATAAACCATAAATGGAATGGAATTAAAAGATGCTTATTTCTTGGAAGGAAAGCTATGACCAGCCTAGATAGCATATTAAAAAGCAAAGACATTACTTTGCCAACAAAGGTCCGTCTAGTCAAGGCTATGGTTTTTCCAGTGGTCATGTATGGATGTGAGAGGTGGACTATAAAGAAAGCTGAGCACCAAATAATGATGCTTTTGAACTGTGGTGTTGGAGAAGACTCTTGAGAGTCCCTTGGACTGCAAGGAGATCCAACCAGTCCATTCTAAAGGAGACCAGCCCTGGGTGTTCTTTGGAAGGAATGATGCTAAAGCTGAAACTCCAGTACTTTGACCACCTCTTGTGAAGAGTTGACTCATTGGAAAAGACTCTGATGCTGGGATAGATTGGGGGCAGGAGGAAAAGGGGACGACAGAGGATGAGATGGCTGGATGGCATCACCGACTTGATGGACGTGAGTTTGAGTGAACTCCGGGAGTTGGTGATGGACAGGGAGGCCTGGTGTGCTGCGATTCATGGGGTCACAGTCAGACACAACTGAGCGACTGAGCTGAATTGAACTGACACTGAATGGATCTTTATTACTTTTCAGTTAAAAGAAAGTTGGAATCTTTTTGTCTTCCTTTTTCTTTTCTAGCCCTCCATGCCTTTTCTTTCCTTCCTTTCTTTTTTCCTTCCTTGCTTCCTTAATTTAAATATTTGGCATAGAATATACATTTTCATCTTTTGAAATGGATGAAAAAGTAATGCTTAGTTAAATCACATTAAAGATAGGTTTTAAAATTAAAGTTGACATATAGACCTTGAACAAGTCAAGGTCTAAAGAGTACGTCAACAACCTATTGCCAAAGGAAAAAAATTTTAAATGACTGTCCTATGTGTTTTCCCAACCCAGTGATATTCATACAAAATATTATAATGAACTTCACCTGGTAAAAAATCCCACAAAATGTGCTTACAACATAAGAGAACAGAATGCAGGCTGACACATAGTAACACCCATCAGAATGTTGGAGGAAACTGGAAACAGATACTGTGTTGGAGAGTAATGGCTGTTCTGATGTTAGATGGTGTGATTTGAAGAGGTTACCCCAAATGGGATGTGTAGCTCTTTTGCCCCAGGATCATGACTGCTGTTCGCATGATTTATATAAGCATGTGGTATTCTACAATGCTCCCCCTCCATAAAAATCATCCTTTGCCAGCTGGGTGATGTTAACTAGGAACTAATCATAAACATCTGGCTAGTTTATATGCATGTTGCCTTTATCCCCAGATTGTCATTAAATGAAATATCTGTCTACTTTCATATGAATTGTTTTAGCTTTTTAAAATTTTTCTCATAATAAGAAAGTACTTTTTTTTAGTATTTTTAGTCCCAATAGTTTTGTTTGCTTATTCCTTGAACCAACTCTTAGAACTTAACAAAACTTGTTTTTACTTGAAATACATAGCCTCATTCTTAACATTATATGAAAATCTCTGACATTTTCTTTTCAACTTAGCAATGAATTTTTTACTTGTAAATAATGGCCCATGATATAGTATTTTATTAGAGAAGCAATAGTTTTTCAAATCCATCTTATGTAAATTTATTTTATTCAGGAACACAACAAAACCACCTCATATAATGTTTAGGTACTTAATTTATGAATAATAGGAAACACTCCCAACCTAATTATCATTTATTCATTTGTTAACTATTTTTTCCCTCTCTCTCCCCTTCTCTCTTTCTCCCCCTCTTCTCTTTCTTCTTTTTTCTCTCTCTTGAATTTATTTGCAGTATCTTACTAACCACTGAATTTTTTCTGAAATTTTTCTCATACCAATGTACTTGCTAAAGTTTATGAATATCCAATTATTAATATCTAAAATCTTTTTTTGTTTTTACCACACCTTTGTAGAGGGAGTGTACTATCATGAGAGCTAGAAAAATCTTAATATCAGAAATATTTTCTCTTTGAAATTCTTCTTAGTAGAAATCTTGACGTGATCACCCATATGATCTTTTTACTTATTTCCATTCTTTTCTCTGTCCTTTCCAATTAATCATCAAATTTCCCCACAAGAGTTAGTTCTAACAGAAAACTTTACTTAAGACTTCTCCTTAGCTTGCCCCTCCATGTATGCCAAGAGTCAAGTTGACTTTTGTGTTTCTTGTTTTGCTTTTGTGCGTGCTCTGTGTTTTAACTTTCCAACTAGATTTTAAATGCTTGAGAGAGCAGGCTGGTTTCTGCTGATAAAATACTCTGCAAAACAAACAAAACAAAACAAAACTGCTTCATAAAACTCATGGGCTGGTTTATGTGCTGCATAATATATAAGTTCTTGTCTATTCTGCAAGGATATTATATTTAAGCTAATATTATTTTATTCAACTTTCAACTTAATATCATAGCAATAACTGTACTCACTAGGCAATCATAGAGCTGAGTTTAATATATCAAAATTGGGTTTAATATTTTCATGAAACAGTGGAATGATAACCTTTTGAAGTATGGTAAATTTTAAAGGATTATAACCTACTTCACAAATGTAATATGTAACAGTTTTCTAAGAGAATTTGCAAATAAAGTTTGCAGTATTTGAAAAAAAGGAAAAAGTTGATTAATGTCTCCACTTCTGAGAGAATGATTAGCACCAAATATTGTGCTAAGCATTTTATAGGTATCATCATAGTCCATCTTATTGTTGGCTATTATCTTTATTTTTGCAGATAAAGAAACTGCAGCTCAGGAATTTAAGTAAATTGTCCAAGGTTTTAGCAAAGAATTGGCTGAGTCAGTTTGAACCCATGCCTGTCTGGATACAATTCTTGTACCTGATCTGCATAAAGAAAATATAAACTTAAAACTCAAATTCCAAATATCTACATGGTAGTTGAATATGAATTTCCATTCTTCTTATATTACCACTGTGGTTTATTTATATTACCAGTGCAATGTTAAATATCTAACATCCCTTGCCTGCACATAATCTTTCTGTTAGAAAATTTCTATGAATTCTTATTAGAATTATTTTTCAAAAACAACCCTAAGGCTGTTCTCTTAGAGATGACACCCAATAACAGGCAAATTCCAAAGTTACTTGACAGTCATGATACACTCTCCTACATTACAGAGAACAGCTGTCTAAGAACACTTTGGTAATCTTAAATTTGATAGAATTTTATATTCTTCCTGTCAAATCTGTATGGGGCTGCTCTACCTCTAAATTCATCTAAAATACATTTGAGTACATATGTCCGAAGGGAATCCATAAGAACTCTGGAAGTATGGAATAAATTTTGATTCACACTGTTTTTATAAGGTAACACTTTATATTCATGGTGGATGAATGTGTGCCGTGAAACAAAAGTATTTTATTTTCTTGGTATGGCAGTGGGATAGTTAATAAGTTTATCTTTATGGTTCTGTAGTGTATGCCTCCAAAACTGTATTGTAACTAATGTTTAAATGCACACCAAGAATTCCAGGGTTGAAAAAGAGAGAAGGGGAGGGGCAATGGGAAACAGAAGCACAAAACAGTAGACAGAAAAGAAAGCAAGACTGGCTGAAAGAGTAAGAAAATATACCTTGATTTTCCCCCAAATGGGAAAAATTATCTGGTAGAACATCCAAAGTGCTGTCTTAATCAAACTGTAGCACTATACTACTCTATTTCAGAAAGGTAAAAGTTGTACATTACTTCAAAGCTGTGATTTCATGGAATTTAACTGGTAGTATTTCTTCAAAATCTTTATACCATATGAAATCTCCTCAGGGAACAGGTGATTAGCTGGGGGGCCGGGGGGCGGGGATTAGATGTGGATACAAATAACCACAAAGACAGACAGAAAATACTGTTATACAACAGATATACAAATGCTATAAATGAAAAGTCAAGTAAAGTTCACAGGAGGAGATGATTTTTTAAATAAATCTCAAGGAATCAGTGCAATTTATCTAGGGATATGTACAATGGTCCATCTAGTCAAGGCTATGGTTTTTCCAGTAGTCATGTATGGATGTGAGAGTTGGACTATGAAGAAAGATGAGTGCTGAAGAACTGATGCTTTTGAACTGTGGTTTTGGAGAAGACTCTTGAGAGTCCCTTGGACTGCAAGGAGAGCCAACCAGTCCATCCTAAAGGAGATTAGTCCCAGGTGTTCATTGAAGGGACTGATGTCGAAGCTGAAACTCCAATACTTTGGCCACCTGATGCAGAGAATGGATTCATTTGAAAAGACCCTGATGCTGGGAAAGATTGAGGGCAGGAGGAGAAGGGGACAAGAGAGCATGAGATGGTTGGATGGTATCACTGACACAATGGACATGGGTTTGGGTGGACTCCAGGAGTTGGTGATGGACAGGGAGGCATGGCTTGCTGCAGCTTATGGGGTTGCAAAGAGTCAGACATGACTGAGTGACTGAACTGAACTGAACTGATATGCAATGGGAGGCTTCCCAGGTGTCTCGCGGTAAAGAACCCCCTTACCAATGCAGGAGATGCAGGTTCAGTCCCCAGGTCCAGAAAATCCCATGGAGAAGGAAATGGCAACACACTCCAGTATTCTTGTCTGGGAAATCCCACGGACAGAGGAGCCTGGCAGACTACAGTCCCTGGGGTCCCAAAAGAGTTGGACACAACTTACCAACTAAACAACAACAAAACGTGTAATGTAAAGATAGTTTAGGCATGGGAAATATAATTGGATGGGTAACCAAAGATTGATCACAGTTGGGCATCACTTCATGGGAAATAGATGGGGAAACAGTGGAAACAGTGTCAGACTTTATTTTTTTGGGCTCCAAAATCACTGCAGATGGTGACTGCAGCCATGAAATTAAAAGACGCATAGGCCTTACACTCCAGGAAAAGATTGTCAGGACGAACTTGTCACTGGTATCTCTTTCCCCATACAATATGTGCACACACATGTCAGGACAAAAGAAAGTGAAACCTGCCATCTGTCTTCTACCTAAGATGATGCAACTCTCGTCAGCTAAATGAAGAGCAGTCACTTGAAGGGGTAACTGGAAAGGTGGTCATTCAGCAGGGGTGAAGGTGGCCACCCTGCAGGGGTGAAGACAAGGGAGGCAGTGTGGATGCAGCTTTCCTGGGATCTCTGGTGGCAGAAAACAGAGTGCTACCTGGTTTGGAACTCCGGGATCTGAGAGGGCTGAGGGAAACAATGAGGATACTGCTGCCCCAGCTTACTGGCTTTCTCAGCTTTTCTGTAAGCCTCTCAGCAAGCATAAGTAGCCAGCCAGTGTCCTGTGCAGTGAGCCTTTTCCCGGCTCCTTCCCTCCCTCGATTGACAAGTTAAGATCCCATGGATTTAATCGCATCATCTTGAGTTTGTGAGTGTAAAATAAGTGCCAGGGTGGGGGACTTCTCTCACCAACTCTGAATACTAATAGTTAGTGAAAAATTGAAATCACAAAATATTGAATATTTTTGCTGCTGTGTGACCTTGGCAAGCCTCAGTTTTCTAATATGCAAGATGGAAACAAGATAAGTACTTATTGTATAGGGTTGCTGTGAATGATAAATAAACCTCTATATGTAAGGCTATTAACACATGGCCTGAGGGCTTCCCCAATAGCTTAGCGGTAAAGAATCTCCCTGCAATGCAGGAGACACAGGGGACATAGGTTTGACCCCTGGTCTGGAAGGAAATGGCAACTCACTCCAGTATTCTTGCCTAGAAAATCCCACAAAAAGAGGAGCCTGGCGGGCTACAGTCCAAAGGGTTGTAAAGAGTTGGACATGACTGAGCAACGGAGCACAGCACATTAACACATGACCTAAACAATATTAAATGCTCAGTAAATTTAGCTGTGTGTGTGTGTGTGTGTGTGTGTGTGTGTGTGTGTGTGGTGGGGGAAGGGGGTGGTGGGGGTGGGGGGAGTAGGGGTAGGGATAACGGAGAAGGCCAATGAGTAGTTCAAGGTTTAAATTTAGGCAGTAAGATTAATCAAGAAATTGAATTTAGGTTGAGAGGATCTTTAGAGTAAGATTGGGAAGGGAAATGGATATACAGATGAGAAGTATGGTTTAGATCTTGCTGCACTTTAGATAGTATAGCATTTAAATGTTGGCAGTACAACCTAGTAGAGATTCCTTGCAAACAATTTTACATGTGGTTGAGACTGAATTTCAGAAATTCTGTACGGAATGTGTGTTGTTGCTGATTTTTTAGGGAATTGATAGATAAGATATCTAAATATGAAGTGAATTAGAAAATAATTTCTAGAAGGAGATAAATATTAAAATAGCAATCAAAATAAAGAGAAAGGAAATTTTAAAAGAGGAAATAGAGTAAAATGTTGCATGGAGGTGAAGTTAATAAAATGGAAATAAAACTGAAGTAGACTACAAATTTATTTGTCAGGTAAGTTTACAGAATAATTTTAGTAAGTTTACAAACTCAGAGTTCTGAAGTTATCTATGTAAGATAGATTTTTAAAAATACAGGCTTTTAAACATTGGATCATGACTCTAGGATCCTTTTTCAGAAAATCACTAAAAATTTCAATTTTATAATATGTCACACCTGCCTGTGTATTCCACATCAATTCCAATTATTTGGAGATTTGTATACTAGAAACTGATTCACATAATCATTCAGTGATTTTGGATGAATTTCTATCTCAGTGCTGAACAAATTCTGTTTAATATTTAATCAGTACCCACTAGAATTGAATCTTTGCAGCTTGCAATCTAGTTGGAGAAATAAACACATGAATAGGTGATTTCAATACAGTGAAGAAGTTTGGTGATTAAAGGATATATAGATGCTAGGGGAGCACCTAGAAGATGCACTCAATTCTGTCTCAGATTTCTTAAAGACAATGCCTGATAAAATCTTAAAGGATGTTTGGAAGTTTGCAAGATAAAGAAAGGGGAATTAGTGCTCCCAATACATAGGAGAGGATGAGTCAAGTCTCCAAAGCTTAGATAAGTGTATACCTTAGAGGGAACAATACTTTCTCATTATCAGATAATAATGACCAAATGCTTATTTGACAGAAAACTTTTTGCCAAGTAGAGGATTTGGTTTTCATTTTTACCAATACATTCTATTGTGGGATTTGGGTATGCATATATAAGAAGCAAACTGATTTTGAAGAAAGCTGGAAAATCTTTTTTCTTATAATTAGTTATCACTTAAAAATTTTAAAATCATATTGCAAGTATACTCTTTACTAGCGTCTCCTGGAGGAAATGAAAATGATGAACTATTTGATTGGAGCTATGTGTATGGAGCAGGGAATGATTAACCAATCAAAACTCAGTAGAGAAAGAGAAAAAAATAGATATTTATCCAAAATGGCATCATAATGACACTTGTTGCCCAAATTTATTTAATCAGAAAATTAATTTCTTCATGTAGACTATTTAATTACAGATGTTACTAATATAAACTTTTTAAAAGACAGTTTTATATTTTCTTATTTCTGATTATTTTAAAGAAAATAATCTGAACTTAGTTTTGATACTGTGGTGGTTACACATGATGCTAATGGTTCCCTGTTCTAACAGTGATAAATATGACATAAACATTCCAGGAGTAGAGGAAAGCCCAAGTGTTAACCTATTAATATTTTTGAGAGAAGTGAGGTTCATTTATCTGATTCATCTATACACTTTGTTCATTCATTCAACAAATAGTTCTAGAGTGCCTCCTATGTGCTCAGTAGAGGTTCATAGATGGATAGGAGAGGTCTTACCTTTTCTCAATAAGTCACTGTTCTCTAATGAGCTGAATATATCCATTTTCCCCTGGAAAACCTCTAAGCTAGTGTATATCACAGGTTATAAAGGACAAAATAAGCCTGACACATATTTCTTTAAAATCTACGGGACATCAAGAAATCTCTGCAACTATAATCAAACTGTCAAGTCTGGGAGGGTTGTGCCTAGAAGTTCTCTACCATTTCAGAGAGCTCAATGTATGGCAAAACCAATACAGTATTATAAAGTAAAATAAAGTAAAAATAAAAAGTTAAAAAAAAAAAAAAACTCAACTGGGGAGTTCAAAACCTCTGACCAGTCCAAACCCAAGCTCATAAAACTGTTAGGGAACTCAAAACCTCTGATAGTCCAAAACCAAAAGGAATCCTCTCCAGCAATATCAGAAACCTTTTTCTATAAAGGATCAGATGATAGATATTTGTGATTTTGTGGGTCATACCAACTCCATAGAAATTATTTTGCCGTGCTGTTTAGCACAAATGTAATTTATAGACAGTATGCAAACAAATAGAAATGGCTATGCTTTTAATAAAAAGTAATTTACACAAGCAAGCTATGCACCAAATGAAACTTTTAAAATTTAAATAAATTCAGTTCAGCTCAGTCACTCAGTTGTGTCTGACTCTTTGTGACCCCATGAACTGCAGCATGCCAGGCCTCCCTGTCCATCACCAACTCCTGGAGTTTACCCAAACCCATGTCCATTGAGTCAGTGATGCCATCCAACCATCTCATCCTCTGTTGTCCCCTTCTCCTCCTGCCCTCAATCTTTCCCAGCATCAGGATCTTTTCCAGTGAGTCAGCTCTTCGCACTAGGTGACCAAAGTATTGGAGTTTCAGCTTCAACATCAGTCCTTCCAATGAATATTCAGAACTGATCTCCTTTAGGACGGACTGTTTGGATCTCCTTGCTGTCCAAGTGACTCTCAGGAGTCTTCTCCAACACCACAGTTCAAAAGCATCAATCCTTCAGTGCTCAGCTTTTTTTATAGTCCAACTCTCACATCCATACATGATCACTGGAAAAAACATAATCTTGACTAGATGGACCTTTGTTGGCAAAGTAATGTCTCTGCTTTTTAATATGCTGTCTAGGTTGGTCATAACTTTCCTTCCAAGGTGTAAGCATCTTTTAATTTCATGTCTACAGTCACCATCTGCGGTGATTTTGGAGCCCAGAAAATAAAGTCAGCCACTGTTTCCACTGTTTCCCCATCTATTTCCCATGAAGTGATACGTCTGGATGCCATGATCTTCGTTTTCTGAATGTTGAGCTTGAAGCCAACTTTCTTACTGTCCTCTTTCGCTTTCATCAAGAGGCTCTTTAGTTCCTCTTCACTTTCTGCCATAAGGTTGGAGTCATCTGCATATCTGAGTTCATTGATATTTCTCCCAGAAATCTTGATTCCAGGTTGTGCTTCATCCAACCAAGTGTTTCTCATGATGTACTCTGCATATAAGTTAAATAAGCAGGGTGACAATACACAGCCTTGACGTACTCCTTTTCCTATTTGGAACCAGCCTGTTGTTCCATGTCCAGTTCTAACTGTTGCTTCCTGACCTGCATACAGGTTTCTCAAGAGGTGGTCTGGTATTCCCATCTCTTTCAGAATTTTCCACAGTTTATTGTGATCCACACAGTCAAAGGCTTTGGCATGGTCAATAAAGCAGAAATAGATGTTTTTCTGGAACTCTCTTTCCTTTTTTGTCGATTCAGCAGATTTGGCAATTTGATCTCTGGTTCCTCTGCCTTTTCTAAAACCAGCTTGAACATCTGGAAGTTCATGGTTCATGTATTGCTGAAGCCTGGCTTGGAGAATTTTGAGCATTACTTTACTAGCATGTGAGATGAGTGCAATTGTACAGTAGTTTGAGCATTCTTTGGCATTGCCTTTCTTTGGGATTGGAGTGAAAACTGACCTTTTCCAGTCCTGTGGCCACTGCTGAGTTTTCCAAATTTGCTGACATATTGAGTGCAGCACTCTCACAGCATCATTCTTCGGGATTTGAAACAGCTCAACTGGAATTCCATCATCTCCACTGGCTTTGTTCATAGTGATACTTCCTAAGGCCCACTTAACTTCGCATTCCAGAATGTCTGGCTCTAGGTGAGTGATCACACCATCGTGATTATCTGGGTCATGAAGATTAATTAGATAAAAATAAAAGCTCAGTTCCTCAGATCCATTAGCCATCTTGCAGGTTCTTAATAGCTTCGCATGACTCATGGCTACCATATTCGATGGCAGAGATTGTAGAATATTTCTGACATTGCAGTAAATACTATGAGACAATATTGCTCTAGAGTTTCTTTATAGCACTGGACTATTCTATCCAGTATAGAAAGGTAAAGATGAAGGGCTGGGCTTGATCTTCTCGAGAAAGTCAAGAGAAATAGGGCAACCTGTTTGGCTATGTTGCTAGGGACTTGAAAGAATTTCTAAGAAAAAAAATATATAAATGCACACACTCACACACACACACAAATATATATATATATATAGGACTTCAGTATAATATTAACACAGTTACCCACACCCTGATAATCAATGTATTAAAATTTTATACTCAGCAATTTTAATATATCAACTCACACAGCATTATAAAAGTTGACATCAGTGACTGAGTAATTATGAACTCTGTCCCACTACAAAATTTCAATGTACATAATCTTTTTCCTTACTAAAGTTTACTAAAGAAGCCAGAGACTGTAATATTTTCATTTATTTCTGCTGTCTTTTGTTAGTCAATGAGACAAAGCCTATGTGAAATTTTTTCTAGATTCAAGCATTTGTCAAGAAAGCATTATAAAATAGTTCAAGTCTTTTTGACAAATAGATAAATCTTCTAGATAAATATAACTTAAGGAAGAGTACACTTGGCTCTAAAGCTAGTAAGAAGTGAAAGACCAATCCAATAGTGCAATGAGACAATGAGCAAGCATTTGATGACTTTGTTTTAATTTAAACTATACTTGAAGGATTCTAATTATTCAGTTAAAATAATTAAATTTGAAATCTGAATACAGTGAAAACAATCTAAATTTGTTACTGACAAAGATGATTCAAAAATGAATCTTTCTTAGTTATTTCTGAGTAACTTGGAAATTATCACATGTAATAATAATTGGCAGACATCCATGGCTCTTGGTCTAATGTTTCATGATGACAGTTTCTATCTGAAGTGTTAATAATTACTTTAAGCATTTTTCTTGGCAAAGATTTACATGCTCAGGCCAGCAGCACTTTCTGTGTTAGGCAATTTGTTTTGTATCTTTCTCCTCACTTGTGAAATTTTTGACAACACTTTTCATCATTTAAAAATTGTGCAAAAGAAGTTCTTTGAAATATTAGAGACTTTGCTATTGCCTTCATTAGACATATATTAAGTTGAAGTCTGATTTTTCTAGAAATGGTCTGGTGCAACTATTTAATATCTGTATGCTTTTTATGATTTGAGTTTCTTCTTTCCCCCCCTTTTAAATCAAAGTATAGTTGACCTATTATATGTTGTTTCAATTGCACAACATAGTGATTCAATGTGTTTTAATATTAAGTAGCACTGGGAAAATGACTCATTTCAATAAGATCATTTGTATTGATGGTTTTGAGCATTTAAATAAAACTTTCTACTTCTAATTTTTAGAAATAGAATCTTGTCCTGTGGCACACTTTGTCTCATTCATGGGTTTCAACTTGAATGTAGATCAGTACGGACCTGGGCATGTCCTCCCACTGCTGTTACTAACCTATAGATGCAGGTGGGACTTTTGTGTTCCACCAAAGTGGAACAGAGAGGTAGAAAACAGATCATAAAAGGGAAAGGACAGTTCATTGCAGAAACTGAGTTTCTCTGCCACTGAAAGACTCTACTAACCACAAGAGGATTTAAACCAAATGTCCAAAGGAGTCTCAAAATGTCGAACCTGATACTTAAACCATGAGCCACTCTCTTGTGTTTGTCCAATGTGCTTCTTACACTGACCCCTGGATATTAGAAAGACCCTATGCCCTTGTGGGAGCCTTTCCACATGCTTCCATTATTAAATGAGTTTGTTCAGCTCTGACTCCAATTGTGATAGTAAACACTATTTCCCACGTTAAAAAGAGAGGATGGACTCTAGGTGAACCTCGTCCGCACACTTAATGTCTCCAGTGGTTTTCCAGTTTGGAAAGGGAGGGAGTGTGAATGTTCTAAGAACTTGCAGATGTGTTGGACATAACATTTTGAAACTCTCTTGCTCATAATTTTCCTAGCACGTTTTATTTTCCTGGTGCCCTTTGATTTTAGCAAATTCTCTGGAGCCTATTTCCTAGGGGTTTTCATTTGTTTTCTCTTTAAAAATCATTTCTTCCAGGAGAAATCCTCAAACACGTGAAAAATTTGTATTCAATTCGAGCTCCAAGCTTTGTGGGGAACAACACTTAAGAGACCACTCGGGAGGTGCATGCCCGGAAAATGCTGTGGGCCGCTTGCTTAACTAGATTGGCTGCATGAAGCATGTTACACCTGTGCTCTGCCATCTGCGCTGATTGCCTTTTAGCTTCTGAGTGCAATTCAAGGTGATCATTTTAATCTCTAAGGCCCTGTATGGCCTGGGACCCAGTTATCTGATAAATTGCCTCTTTCCCTGGGCCTGGCAATTAATATCAGCCAGAGTGCTGCCACTAACAGTTCCCTGTTTTTAAACTGAGGAACTGAAGGCAGGGGAGTGAGCATGTGTGTGTGGAAGATAGGTGCGTGAAGCGTGTTTAAGACCCGTATGCCTGGGACTTCCTAGCACTTTTCAGAAGAGCAAGTATGTAGAAACATGGGATCAAAGTTTCTAACTGGCAGTCTAACTACTCTGATAATTAGTTTTTTAAATATTATCATCACTTAGACATTTCTTTTATAAACATGCTTTACATTTTGCTTTGATAATATGTCCTTAGTTCTTCAGTGGATGGGTGGCCCCTTTTTAAAGTAATAGCCCCCCTGTATTACTTAAATTCTCAGAAACATAAATCATGATTGGATTCAACAGACAGGTGAAATATTCCTAAAAGAAACTCATAGAATATACATTTATCAGTGTCTCACTGCATGTCAAGTACTTTTTAAATACCAAGGTACAGATATAAAAGGAGCTTATATAAGGAAAGAACTGTATCACTATCTAAGAATAACTCGTCCATAAAGTCAATGTTTGCTGCTTTCCTTGCATACAAAATCAGAAATGTATTCGATGAAATTAGTGGTTTATTCTAGCCTCACATGCTATAGTGCATACAGTTCTAAACACTGATATGAATGGGCATTATTTGACACTGGAGTTTAAGACTACACATGAGTTTAGTGATATTGGTTCAAGTCTGTCCATGTCTAATTACCGTCACAAAAAAGAATGCATTAAAGAGATATGAATGACTTACGGAATCAGAACAAAAGAAAATAGTCTATCTTAGGCAGAGCAGAAATCTGGAAAAATCCCAGGATCTAGGGAAAGATAGTAAGAGACTGAGGATACTTCTCGAAATGAATCCATCCCAACTGTTTCAGTCAATGCATCACTCTACTCAAGATCTAGTTATCAGGGAATGAGCAAGAGAAAAAGTATAAATATTAACTACAGATTGCAGAATCAAGATTAATTTGTCCATTTAAAGTTTGGCAGATAGAAGCGTCCTCTACTAGGTTTCGGAGAGGTTTCATAATCATGTCATGGCAACCAGCTCTACCCACTCCCCAACTGTAGGCTGAGCTCCAACCCAACCTTTAGAGTAAATTTTGTCTTTAGTTTGGGAGGATATTGAATTTCTTACTCAGTATTCTGACCTTGCCACCATGCTCCCCATAATTGGGTTTCCGCATCAAATGTAAGTTCTCAGTAACAACAACACTGCAAAGTTTTATGTAACTTAGTGCCAAACTAAGAGTTACAGAAACAAATTTAGAGAAGAGAGGATATCATATGGATCTACTCAGAGAAGGAGGGATGAGATGAGATTTGATCCTGAAGCAAAAGTGAGGATAGAACCTGGATAATTAGAGAAAGTGGGAAGGCTTCCTGAGCAAATATTTACACTAAAGTGTTTATTTGGTTTGTTCAGAGGACCATCATAAAATTGACTAAAGTCAAGAACTGACTCATTGGAAGAACAATTGGGAGGTAAATTTGCAAACAGAAAATGGCATCAGATGGTGAAGGCTGTGTTGTTTGAATTTCTTTCTAAATGTAGCAATAGCCATAAACAGCCTTCTAAAAAAAGCGAAGCTATGGTTACCATATAACTTTCTTTTTTTCTTGAAAAATTTGGCGTTGGAAAGTAGAAGGGCAAAGAAAGCCAAGCAAATTTTTTTGTTTTGTTTTTCACATGCAAAATTGAAAAGAACTGTGAAATTTTAATAGTGTTTATTTCTGATAATTAAAAAAAAACTTGAATGTAGAATATACAGAAAAGTAGGAAGAAAAAAATTCTAAAACCATTTATGTTCTTAGAACTCAGAGATAGATTTTGTTAATAAACATGTTTTTCATTCAAATTTTTTATAACTTACAAAATTGGGATATTTCTTTATATAAAGTTATTTGTCTTTGCTATTGTGTCCTAAGTATCTTCCTATTTTCATATGGCTTTGAGATATTTAACCCCTTTTTATCTGTAACAATTCACTTCTTCTAAGAATTTAAAACTCTCATCACTATCTAGGAATCACCTTACCATACATCATCTTCATTCAGGGTTCTGTTTTCATTTTTGTTTCTGTTTATATTTATAGCATTTTCAAATTGGAGTACAGTAGTTTGGTTTACCAGTATCAATTAGATCCAATAGGACAAGGAACTGTGCACTTTAAAACAGTAAAGTTTATATCATATTTTATGGTATATGAATTTTATCTCAGTAAAGCCCAATAAAAATCCAGCAAACTTTCTTTTTGTTTCACACCTATTCCAGTTGCAGAAATTTTTGTGAGATAAAATATTCTAAATAAGAAAATTTCTACAAAACTTTTCAGTTGAGTTAGAGTTCTTAAAACTTGGAATTTTCTCAGACTCTTGGCTTTTTGTTTTACAGTGTAGAAAGGAAGAAATTACTGAATGGTTTCTGAAAATATCTTCTCTTGGGGTCATGCAATTTAAATGTATGTTCTCCTAATACTGCATGTACTAAAGCTGAGATCAGAAGAAAACATTCTGTTGACATGTTGTGTGACTCTTAAAATCTTTTTATTTCTCTTTTGAGATTAAGTTCTGCAAAAAGGAAAGCTTTCGTTATAAAACATTCCCTGATTTTTATCATTTCTCTATTGGAGTTTACAATAGTTTACTTGAGAGATACCTGACTAAAAGAATGATGATAAATACTCATAAATATAGTTAAGCCAATATTGAAGTCAAAAATACCTATAAAATGAAAAGAAACCAAGTTTTTGAATGACTGAATGACTGCTAGAAAACAAAGTAGACTATGTGAAATGTATATATTTTTGAGTAATTTCCTAACATTATATAGTTTCTTAACTATTATTACTCCAAATCTTATAATTTATAATTTCAAATAATGTTTCAAGTTCTTTTAATATTAGATGTTCATTTTTTTTTTCTAGAGAGAAGTTACTTTTAAATTCCTTTAAGGTCACAGGAAACAAAGAAAGTTTTGAAGAAGGAACTGTGTTCCTTAGACTGTGAAAGATGTTCCCTGATCTGCCATCCATGGAATGTTTGATTTTTCAAGCGATTTTGGAGACTGTCTAATCAGTGCTTTGTTTTGGAGATGAGATTACTCAAGTCTAGAAATCGAAGTACAGAAACATGGGATTCTCACATCATGTTTTCACTGTACCATTGCTGTTTAAGATCCAGATTTAGAATTAATTTGGGGACTTCCCTGGCAGTCTAATGGTTAAGACTTCACTTTCCAGTGCAGGAGGTGCAGGTTCAATCCCTGGTTGGGGTGCTAAGATCCCACACTCCTCGTGGCCAAAAAACCAAAACATAAAACAGAAGCAACACTGCTGCTGCAGCTAAGTCACTTCAGTCGTGTCCGACTCCGTGCGACCCCACAGACCGCAGCCCACCAGGCTCCCCCGTCCCTGGGATTCTCCAGACAAGAACACTGGAGTGGGTTGCCATTTCCTTCTCCAAAATACTGTAACAAATTAAATAAAGACTTTACAAAAACAGTCCACATCAAAAAGATCTTATAAAAAAGAATAGACTTGATTTTAATGACTTACCCATGACATGGATTAATTTCCAAACTTTAATCCTCATGAAAGGAATGTGTGCCCTTGGAAAGTGAACATTGATGCACAGAATGCTTTTATAAACTCTTTGGTTATTTAAATTTATCTAATCTGCAAGGCAAGTTACCAAATATCAATTATTGTCATTTATAAAACTTCATAAAATAGAAAATGAGATTTGACCTATTTTAAAAAATAATCTTTGAGTGGCAGTATCTTAATTTGTTTCATATTGTAATTGTTTACGCTCTGCTATCATTCATTGATTTTGAGACTACATAGTAATATACATATATATATTCGTGCACATATATATTAATAAATATATATGTGAACGTATGACTAAATTAGTAGTCTTGGTATTGTGAAATAACATATGGGATATTTCTAAGTTGGAATTCCTAATGTAACATAGGAAATCCAATTTCCCTGGAAAAATTTGTTTGACAATGGCATCAAACTATGAAACCTTTTCTGGCTAACCAAAAATTATTAATTTCCATAAATGGAAATAATTTCAGAGCATAAAAGTTGCATCTGTTTATAATTGATTTAAGTGATTTGGGGAGAAATTTTATTATTTCAGAAATATTAAAACATGTGGTTAGCATTAATTTAATTTTAATTTAATGACACTCCTCTAGAACTTCTCTCTTATAAACATAACTATTCGTAATTGTCCTCCTCCTTTGTACCTTCCGCCTGCTCTTTCTGTCATAGCGTGACCTTTTATTGTGACTGCTGCTGCCGCTGCTCAGTCACTTCAGTAGTGTCTGACGCTGTGCGACCCCATAGATGGCAGCCCACTAGGCTCCTCTGTCCCTGGGATTCTCTAGGCAAGAATACTGGAGTGCGTTATTGTGATTAGATCTTCTATTATAACTTGAATCACTTTCCCTACTTCAAAAATCTATAAGATGATTCAGATAATGGAAAATAAAAAGTGCAACATATAATAGTATAAAAATGTTATTTATATCAGAATTAACTATTTGGTTTGATCTGTTGAATTGGAAATGTAACCCATTGATTTCTGAGGCACATGACATCTTGAAACTGAAAGTGTTAGTGGCTCAGGAGTGTCTGCCTCTGTGAACCCATGGACTGTGGCTACCAGGCTCCTCTGTCCATGGACTTCTCCAGCAAGAATACTGGAGTGGGTCTTCATTCCCTTCTCCAGGGGGGATCATCCCAACCCAGGGATTGAGTCTGGGTCTCCTGCATTGCAGACAGATTCTTTACTGTTTGAGCCACTAGGGAAGCCCCAATGTAGCTTATATTTGGCCCATGATATTATTATATGTTTTTTTTTTTTTACCATTTCATATGTTTTTTTTCAAGTCATCTTTCTTTTCTCCTGTTTATAAAAAGCAGCATTTAGCTATACATTATTATTGTGAACACAGACTTCCTTAATTATAGCAGATGCTAATTGGAATCCATATGTTTCTGAGGACCTTTATCTGAGAGCCTCTGATTTTCTGCTTTAACATGGATGATACATTTATTTTCTAGACCTGCTGCCATCAATCATTTATTTCTCATGTACTAGGTGTCAGGAAATATCTGCAATAATGGATCCAGATATTAAGGTTTAAATACATTATTTAAGGTACTGCATACTAAAATAAAAAATGAAGGAAGTAAAAAAAATATCTGTATACATTTTTTAGGAGGAGGGATATAATGATGTAATATCATTAATTTTTTATTTAGGTGAAACAATTGATAATAATGAAATTTATATTTTTAGAAATTAAGGTACAAACTTACTTCTTTGAATGATTTAAACAGCCGCTGAAGAAGAAAAAAATTAGAAATCATTAAACATAGTTTTGTCTACAGAAAAGACTGGTAGTGTGAAAAAGATATTTTTACTTTTTGTCATTCAGACATACATATTTTGTAACTTTGTTACCATAAGTCTGTTTACTCTTATAATAAAAAAAAACATGACCACTTTGGGGAAAATATTGTCATGACCTTAAAATAAAATATCTAAAATTAGTTAAAATTTATCAGCAAATGAGAGAATAAATATTTTTCTAAATGAAAGTCTATATAACTTCATATAAAATTGTGTTTATTGAGGGCCAACTAATGGGACTGGAATTATACTTAGGGTTGGAGATACAGCAATAAAAATGTGTCCCTTTTGTCATAGATATAGTAGTTTAGACACATAAAGACAAGTAAAGAAGCAGGACTGCTACTCTGAAATACTGAAGATAATAAACCCAGATTTGAGATGGCAAGAACCTTCATAAGAAAAAGAAATCTAAGCTAAAGGCTATAGAAAGATAGAGGACACTCGGAATAACCCCTCTCACATATATACATCCTTACCTCTGTTCACTCTCTTTTCTAATTTTGTCAACTAAGTCTCAGAAAAATGGTTCTCTTTTCTTCCTCAGAATAAACCAAAACCAACAAATGCAAACACACAGCATTTTTTAAAGACATCTTCTGATTTTACAATGGTGATTAATCTGATTTACCAACCTAAAGCATCAGATTACGATTATTATTATAACAGTAAACAGACATGGTAACAAAGTTACAAATATGGATGTTTAAATAATGAAGTCTTAAAGTCTTTCACACTTTGTCTTTTCCATAAACAAAACTATGTTTAACAATTTCTAGCTTTTCTCCTTTGTTGGCTATTTAAATAATTTAAAGAAGTATGCTTGTACCTTAATTTATGAAAATATAAATTTAGTTATTATCAATAATTTCACCTCAATAAAAAATTAATGATATTACCCTACACCATTATATTCTTTCTCCTAAAAATTGTATACAGCTGTGACCCATGAAATGTTAGTGGCGCTATGCTGCTGCTGCTAAGTCGTTTCAGTCGTGTCCGACTCTGTGCGACCCCATAGACAGCGGCCCACCAGGCTCCCCCGTCCCTGGGATTCTCCAGGCAAGAACACTGCAGTGGGTTGCCATTTCCTTCTCCAATGCATGAAAGTGAAAAGTGAAAGTGAAGTCGCTCAGTCGTGTCTGACTCTTAGCGACCCCATGGACTGCAGCCCACCAGGCTCCTCTGTACATGGGATTTTCCCCAGTCAAGAGTACTGGAGTGGGGTGCCATTGCCTTCTCCAACAATGCTATATCCACACCCAATTTGTTAATTCCAGTAATAGTGATACTATTAACCATAATAATGCTGTGTAGCAAACTACTGCAAACTGTAATGATCTACAGTATTCAACATGTATTTAGGTGTTTATCTGAACAGCTGAGATCAATTGATCTAAGCCCAGCACAGCTCTGTGTCTCCACTAATCTCAGCTGACCTTCCTCATGTGCTTAGAGGCTCTGCTGGGCCTCAGATGATCTAGACTGGTTTCCATGTGAGCAGTTTAGCTAGGCTCTTCATGTTTCTCTAACTACTTTGGAACCAGAAAACTAGTCCAGCCCTATTCTTTATAAGTTGATGGCAGGGGTCTTGGAAAGAGAATTGAAATATGCGAAGATTCTCAAAGCCTAGAATCAGAACTGGCATATCATCAATTCTGTCCTGTTCTGTTGATCAGAGCAAGACTGTGGGCCAACCTGAAACCAAGAAGAAGGAAAATATACTCTACCCCTTCATGGGAGAATCTGAAAAGTCACAGAGCAAAGAGAGTAGATATAGGGAGGATTAAAGAATTGAGGCGACAGATGCCAAGTACACAAATACTAAAACATAGACTAATTATAAGAATGTCCAGTACATTTTTTTCACTGCACCTACTCCATAGTTTTATTTTCGGAAATAACACACTTCAAAATATCTTCAGAAACCCTTGTTTCCTAGAGGTCCAAAGCATGTGCTATGTCAGCCTACTAGATTATCCTGCCCTGCTGCCCTTAAAGGGTTTTAATTTCAACTGGTTTTATATAGTTAGATGTACCAAAAATCATAAATATGACTTTGACTCTCAAACAAAACAGATAAAATGATAATACTGTCAAAATCCCATGGACAGAGGCACTTGGCAGGCTACACAGGCCATGGGGTTGCAAAGAGTGAGATATGACTTAGCGACTAAACCACCATCATATCAGAGGTATATTAATAAGAAAAGCATTTAGTGACCTTATATGAGATTTTTGTGGTATGACTTTGTAAAAGTGTCCATGATCAATGATCAGTTTTTTTGTCAATGTCAGTTTTTTAGCCTATGAACATAATGTGATAATGTCTACTGGAAAATATGACTTAGAAAAGTGAGTCACCTAATAGAATTCCTGGTAGATCACAGATGTTGAGTCTGTATTTGTTGTGACTAAATTGAGGTCTAGTTTTGTGGGATTTGGAGCAGATTATTTAGGTCCTGTTGGCTTTAGTTTTCTTAACTGTAAAACTGGATGCGTGGGTGAGTGCTAAGTCACTTCAGTCATGTCCAACCGTTTGTGACCCGATGGACCATACCCCGCCCAACGGCTCTGTCCATGGGATTCTCCAAGCAAGAATACTGGAGTGGGTTGCCATTTCCTCTTCCAGGGGATCATCCCGACCCAGGGATCGAACCTGCCTCCCCCTTATGTTTCCTGTGCTGGCAGGCAGGTTCTTTACCACTAGTGCCACCTGGGAAGCCCCCAAACTGAGATACTAATGCCTATTTCAAGAGTTATGACAGTTACATTAGTTAATCCACAAAAGGTAGAAGAGTGCCTGAATATGGTGAACATGTAGTCATTAAGAATAATTAGCAACCTCTTGGAATGTAAATCTTTAATGTCTCATAATTAATTTTACTTTTATGAACGTTATTAAAACATATAAAATTATTTATTGATTTATTATTCAAAAGAAGGTATTTAGCCTATTGTGCCCATATTAGGGAACAAATTATTTAATTAAAGAGTTAATATATGTTCCTTATACCTGCTTATATCCTAGATACAGAGAAAATAGATGTATGTTTGAAACATAAACTAAAAAGCAGGCTCGAAATTAATTCTGAAATGGTAGTTTATTTAAAAATTTCTCTAGAAATTAAAGAAAAGAGAAGGTCAATAGCCAGAAAGAGGCTAGAAGGGGATAGAAAAGAACTGTTAATCTGAACTTGGACAAATATTTCCTCATGTTAAAATGAGGAAATAGTAGGCTTGAGCTTAAGAAACAGTGAGAAGACAAGAGTAAAAAAACAAACAAAACCAAACTTTTGCTTACATTGAAATGGTGCATGAATTTAGAAAGGAGAGATGGGCCAAGATTCAGGCAGAACTTTGAATAGCAAAAATTTGAATTATATATGAATCTAAACATCAGCCACGAATCAGTTTGCTTTGAGTTTTAAAAATATTTTGATCATTATTCTTTGCATCCATAAGCCTAATGTCTGTATAACAAATGAAGTAACTAGTGATGTAATCAATGTCTTTGAGAGAGGGTAGTTTACTAATTTTGGTTCACAAGTGTGAAACTTAAGAGCTAGAACTGACAAAATTCTCTACTATTTTAATCACTAATCAATTAATCCTACAATAAATGCTTCTTGCTTGTGTATTATTTGCCTAGGGTTTTGATAGATAATGTGCACATTGTTGTAGACCTCAAGAAGCATGCAATCAGTTTGAAATTTGTGGGTAAAGTAACTAACACAAAGTGAGATGTTAAATTCTTGGGTATGGCTGCTGAGTGCCATAGTAGCTCTTAGAAGGGAGAGATCTGTGTGATCAGAAAAGACAATTTCTAGAAAGAATACAACTTGATGTGTACCTTAATAAATATTAGGAGATGGACATGTGTAAAAAAAAGGTGAGGGATTCATGATAGAAGATTAAACAAACACAGAGATGTAGGAGTGATCGCATGTGCTCCACTTTCAAGAGGAACCTGTCTAAATGTTAAGGCATAAACGTATTGAATGAACCCGCTGGAGTCAGAAAACCCAGGCACTGAAAACCAGTCAGAAGATTTTGAGTCTAAGGTTGAAAACATGAGGGAGTTGCAGTAGCATAAGGAAGACAGTGTTAAGACAGATCAATCTAGTTGTGGTGGGCAGAGAAAGATTAATCATAAAAGACTCAGACAGGATTTGAAAGTGAAAGTGCTAGTCTCACAATCGTGTCTGACTCTTTTCGACCCCATGGACTGTAGCCTGCCAGGCTCTCCCAGGCAAGAATAGTACGGTGGGTTGCCATTTCTACCCCAAGGGATCTTCCCAACCCAAGGATCAAACTTGAGTCTCTTGGGTTGGAGGCAGATTCTTTACCGAATAAGCCCACAGGTAAGACCCTCAGACAGGATTTGGGTTGTATCAAGGACTCCAGAATATTTCTTTTTTTCAATTTTATTCACTATATGTCCCATACAATGGTCAGTGTACCACAAGATATTATGTAACTTCAAGTATGTAATAATTGGGATTCTCAAATGATCATCAAATAAAATATTTTGCATTTAGATTCTGTCCCAAACTGTTTTTTTTTTTAAAAAAAAAACAAAACTGCAGCCTTATGTTTATCATTTCATGTTATAAATGTAGATAACGTAGACAAAAGAACACAATAGTTTGCATAATAAGACGACAACACCGAAAGATAGCCCGATGCTAGTATCTTAAATAGAAATCAACTACTGATGTTTCTTTCCAGATTGGTTTTGAGTAAGAGTTTTAGCTCTTTATCCATATTTGCTTTTGAAATTTTGGCATCACCACATTCTATCCCATTTATTTCTAATGTTAGCACTGTTCATTGAAGGGAAAATACTAAGTCTAGGAAGATCATTTCAACCCATTGTTTTATCAGTTCCTTAAGCGTAGAGGGCTGTTTTGTCTCAGAACAACTACAGTGCACTGTTTGTAATTATGGAGGCATGTTGGAATCGCAGACACCAAGAGCGAAAGCTCTGTGATCTGACTGTGACTGGGAAAGATAGAATGCTTCTATGAAAATTCAATATCTTTAAAACTAGAAATATTCTGGCTTTGAACTAATTGTGGAAATTTAGAAGTAGAGGGAAATAGCTTAATTTTGAAATGACATTCTCGTTTTGAAAAATATATATTAAAGCATTTTTATATAAAGTTTTTTATAACATCGAGTAACTCTACAGGCACTGCTTTGATGAGTAAAGTGTAAATGAATTGGATCATATAGATTAAATTCCCTTTAAAATGCTCAAGGGTTTAAATAACTAGTGGATATGTGATTGGCCTAAATCATTTGGGGTTTTATTGACTCCAAAGCATTCAAAAGAGGAATTGAGCTTCTCAGGCCATCAAAATGTGGCTGTTAGTCCAATGATGATATCTGATGTGAAACCTCAAGAAAATATTTCTTTTTTAAGAACCATATTACAAAATTACTTTTGCATCCAGTTAGTAATAGATGATATAAGTCAAAGTCAAGGAAACATTTTCTTCTGGTATTTTGGACAAAATCCTGTACATAACTATTTTCCTTTTGCATGTATAGTTAAACTCTGCTTCTCAATTAGAATTAACTAGCTTTTCCAGAATTTGTTTAGAGTCAAGGGTGATGAGGTCCATGGGGAAGTGTGCAGGTGGAGAACCAGGAAATTATACCCTTGAGAAGCTCTGGGGTTTTTAATCATTGAGATCTGACCCATAATGACCGATGAAAACATTCTGCTCCTCACTAGTGACTTGCAGATGGTGGACCTAGTTCAGACTCGTGTTCACTTCTTTCTTCCTGAAGTAAGCAAATACACATGTGTGTATGTGTGTGTGTAGAAATATGGAATTACAACAGCTGTCAAAAAATCTTTTTTCTGTTATTCATGACACCTAGCATCAGACTAAGGTGCTAGGTGTGATTTTTCCATGCAAAGAATTATCCAACAAAAGCCCTTCCCATAAACCCCCTCTGCTCTGCACAGGGGGTTCTACCTGCTCAATTTTTCTATAAATCTAAAATATCATAAAATCTCAAATTTATTAATTAAAAAAAAAGCCTTTCACCGTAGAGAT
Organism: Capricornis sumatraensis; assembly: GCF_032405125.1. Classification (NCBI taxonomy): domain Eukaryota; kingdom Metazoa; phylum Chordata; class Mammalia; order Artiodactyla; family Bovidae; genus Capricornis; species Capricornis sumatraensis. The sequence continues at coordinate 16,773,866 of NC_091075.1, forward strand.
TACATCAGAAGCTATGCTCTCTTATGTGCTATCCTCTCAAATGGCACACACATGCGAACACAGACACACACACACACACTTTCCCCAATTTTCATTAATATTAGTTTGGTGACTGATACAACTAACTAGGTTTCTCTCACATATAATATATATACAAGTAATGTATATTTGCAATGCATATGCCAATATAAATACACACACATATGACTGAGAAAAGATATCAAACTAAAGTAAAACATGCAATTATGAATCATAACTGACAGTGAGTCTGTTATCATATTATGATTTGTAAGGTGTTTTGTGCACACAGCTGATGATGGAAGAGATGCAGACCCAGTGAGCTGAGAAAAGTCAGAGATAGCTTTTGTATATTTCCCCCACACTGTGTAATCTGTGTTTACATAATTCATTTTCATTTGAGAGGGGCAGCGACTCCCAACCTTTCTCCTTTTTTCCTCTTGGTTTAGCGAATTCTCAAGGTCTTTTAAATTAACTAGAAATTTTATCTCAATTCAGTTTACAATTGTACCTATTAACAGTGAAGTGATAATAAAGGTAACAATAAAAGATAAAATAGAGACAATGATCTTAAATGTTTATTTTTGCTTGGTTACAAAATAATAAAGCAAAAATATTAACTCCTCACATTAATAAATGTTTGGTTTGGTTTATCTTCTACAATAAAGAATTAATAATCTCTCTGTGGGTGGAAAAAAACATTGAAATATAGTTTCCAAATCTTGCTAATATAGTTAGTCATTTATTTTGGGAAGGTTGTTCTTAACCAAGTTAGCATGATCATTAAAGAATATTTGGATTGTTCTGTTTTGTTAGCATAGTAGATGAATGGTTATGATGGGTAATATAATTTATTATATAACTTATTCTATGTGATTAATATATTACTTAAACTTATTTTAAGTGTAGCTTTATATAAAAACACACATATTACAGGTATAAGTAATTAAATTAAAATTAGTTTCCCTAATATTATAATTCATAGTATCATATAAGAAAGTAATTTAAATAATTCTATTTGCATATATTATGTAAATGTCTGTGTATGTGTTTATATATAAATATATATTGCAACAGTCACAGGTCAAAGACAGATCTCATGAAGATAAGTTATAATTTTGTACAAGTATAGCTGTATTATGAAGGGAAAATACAAATTTTACTTATATATTATTTATCACATATGTATTAAATATTATTTATTTAACAATGAAGTAGTCATATAAACATAGAAATATGCCAATAGCATTTGTAAACTACTTCAGAAATTACCATCTGCAGATGTTTTTACAATTATAAATATGTTCCTTATACGAATGGATAAAATTCTTTTAGCCACCTTACCTCTGTTTTCAATATCTTAAATCAGACTTTTAAATACCCACTGGTTTTAACATACATATTTGTATGCATGTTTAAACCTTTTATACTCTGTATGTTCTGGAAGAAGTAGTTACTCTCTTGTAGGAAATGCACTCATGAAACATTACCTGCAACCTAGTCTAGAATATATTATTTTTGAGATATATCTTTTTTTTTTTAATGCTTCCTCTCTGTTCTCTCCTGTGTTTATCTCTGGATACATATTCACTTGAAACCTACTTTTATCTTTACTTTTTACTCTGGAAAGTTGTCCTCTCTTGCCAGTCTTTTTATAGGAGGTTGTGGAAGGGAAGATATTGTTCTAAAGTGACAGCTTAGCAGTCCTGGGCATATTCTGAGGGCTAACGATCCAGACTGACCTGACACCTACAGTGCTTCCCTATCTCCCATTTCCACGCTCACACTACCAGTTAATCTGGCATATTCAGGGTCATTTGATCAGTTGCATAAAATGATCTTGATACTTAGCAGTCTGAGCATCCTTTGGGTGGCTCTTAACTGTCCTTGAGAACATTGTTCATGTACCAGATTTTAGTGAATGTTCCCCAGTTACTTTCTACTCTAAAATATAATTTAAAAGTTTAGACGGCTGTTATAACAAAAGATTTCTTACTTGCTTGGCTTCATTCAGTTTTTTTTTTTTCCTTCAATGCAATGTCTAATTACATAAAGTAACTGCAATTGAATTTCTTATGTCTTTGCTATTTAACTACACATAAGATCTTTGCAAATTTCTCATGGTCTAAGTATTCTGTAAGAAGGGAAATCTCTTGTATTTTTAGTAGAGAAGGTCAGATTGGTTGTGTCTAGCAGAGGAATAAATGAGGTACTTTGGAATTTCTGTAGAATTCAAACCGTGAAGGGACTGATAATTTATGAGCTTTGCCAAAAAATCATAGGGTGAATCATATGATTAAAGAAATGTATAGTATTAGGGAAATGTATCCTAAAAGCAGAGGTGTTTTAAAATGCATTTTGACATTACTAATGTTTTTTTTTTTTTTTGAATAGCTGGTAATTCAGAGCCCTGAGCATGAAAAAGCATCAGATTTAGCCAGATCTCTAGAATATGGGTGAAAGAGATGCAGAATCACAAAATTCACGTGTTTGCCTGGGGCTCTAAACATATCAAATCATCCACACTTCTCAAATGATCTGGATTGCTTTAACTTCTCATCCTGGATCTTTCAGTGTCACAGCAGACTACTGTGAGGGCCAGCGACCCAGTATCCGTGGCCAATTTCTTTGTTTAGAGCCCCATCTGGTTATAAAACCTATCTTATTCCTTGGAGATAGACCAGAACCATGGGTCCAATTTACATGGGTTAGGTGGTACAAGTGCCTTTTCAGTTGCAATGTTCTTCATAAGCTGCAACCCATTAATTGTGGTTTATTTAGTTCGCAATGACCTAGTAACAGCAGCAGCACGTGGTCTCCTGACAACATGGCTTGATGACCATCATGGCCTCCCAACAGGGCTTCTGCAGTGCTCCCAGCCTGTGTAGAATGCAGCAGCACAGCCCCTTAGTGGTGTGAGTAACCAAGATTGGATTTGACTGTCTCTCCTCTGTAGTTTGGTTTGGGCTACTTTTGTGGTGGATTGACTCTCAGTTGGCTTTGCAGATTTTTAATGAGGAGCAAACATTGTTTTGGAGTGGCACAGCTGAGGAGCAGGGGCCTGGTGAAAGATGTTGTTTTTGACAGAAATGATGGCAGAATCAGGAATAACAGCTGGGAAGAGTGCACTTAACTGTGAAAAAAATAGAGGGTCTACTAACTGGAAAACTCAATTGTTGGTGATGCTTCAGTCAATAGCTCTGAATTGAAAGTCACAGGTTTTTGCGAAATACTGAATTTGGAGCTATGGTTTCAAAGAATCTAAAAGAATCATGTGTAGGAACAAACCATGGTATTAGTGTTCCCTTAGCATCGGAGAAGGCAATGGCACCCCATTCCAGCACTCTTGCCTGGAAAATCCCATGGATGGAGGAGCCTGGTAGGCCAGTCCATGGGGTCGCTAAGAGTCGGACATGACTGAGCAACTTCACTTTCACTTTTCATTTTCATGCATTGGAGAAGGAAATGGCAACCCACTCCAGTGTTCTTGCCTGGAGAATCCCAGGGACGGGGGAGCCTGGTGGGCTGCCGTCTATGGGGTCGCACAGAGTCGAACACGACTGAAGCAACTTAGCAGCAGCAGCTTTTAAAAATATATACCATAGAGTCTCATTTTATATTGGACTTGTTTGTAAAGTAAAACATTATTAGGCAAAATTAAGATCTACAAACTTATTCTTGAGAGTCCATTAAGTTGAAATCAAAGTACAGGGTATGTGGCTAAATATATATTTCTATTGGAGAGTGGTTTACTATCTCTTCACAATGTCAAGCCATAAGTTTCTAGTGGCTTCTAGGTATACTTAAGGTTTGTGTTATACAAAACACCTTATATTTAAGGTTGATGTTATACAAAAAACAAAAAAACACAAAATGAACATCATGAGAAACTAACACTGCAAGAGACACAAAAGACAGGATATAAGAACTGATGGAAAGAATGGCAAATTTATCTTTTTCACCTAACTTTTGGTTATAAGCTCATTTAGTAGAATATCAGACAGTATCAGTTTAGTTCATTTCAGTCTCTCAATCATGTCTGACTCCTTGCAACCCCATGGACTGCAGCACACCAGGCTTCCCTGTCCATCACTAACTCCCAGATCTTACTCAAACTCACATTCTTTGAGTCGGTGATACCATTCAATCATCTGATCCTATGTTGTTCCCTTCTACTCCTGCCTTCAATCTTTCCCAGCATCAGAGTCTTTTTCAATGAGTCAGTTCTTTGCATCAGGTGGCCAAAGTATTGGAGCTTCAGCTTCAGCATCAGTCCTTCCAATGAATATGCAGGACTGATTTCTTTAGTGTTGACTGGTTTGATCTCCTTGCAGTCCAAGGGACTCTCAAGAGTCTTCTCCAACACCACAGTTCAAAAGCATCAATTCTTCAGTGCTCAGCCTTTTTTATAGTCAAACTCTCAGATCCATACATGACTACTGGAAAAACCATAGTTTGGACTAGATGGACTTTTGTTGTCAAAGTCATGTCTCTGCTTTTTAGCATGCCGTCTAGGGTGGTCATAGCTTTTCTTCAAAGGAACAAATGTCTTTTAATTTCATGGCTGCAGTCACCATCTGCAGTGATTTTGGAGCCCCCAAAAATAAAGTCTGACACTGTTTCCACTGTTTCCCCATCTACTGGAAAAAGTCAGTTTTCATTCCAATCCCAAAGAAAGGCAATGCCAAAGAATGTTCAAACTACTGCACCATTGTACTCATCTCACATGCTAGCAAAGTAATGCCCCAGATTCTCCACCAGGCTTCAACAGTACATGAACCATGAACTTCCAATATTCAAGCTGAATTTAGAAAGGGAAAAGGAACCAGAGATCAAATTGCCAACATCTGTTGGATCATTGAAAAAGCAAGAGAGTTCCAGAAAATTATCCACTTCTTCTTTATTGACTATGCCAAAGCTGTTGATTGTGTGGATCACAACCAAGTGTGGAAAATTCTTAAAGAGATGGGAATACCAGACCACCTGACTTGCCTCATGAGAAATCTGTATTCAGGTCAAGAAACAGCAGTTAAAACTGGACATGGAACAATAAACTGGTTCCAAATTGGGAAAGGAGTATGTCAAAGCTGTATATTGTCATCCTGCTTATTTAACTTATATGCGGAGTACAACATGCAAAATTTTGGGCTGGATGAAGCACATGCTGGAATCAAGATTGCTGGGAGAAATATCAGTAACTTCAGATATGCAGCTGGCACCACCTTTATAGCAGAAAGTGAAGAAGAACTAAAGAGCCTCTTGATAAAAGTGAAAGAAGTGAAAAAGTTGGCTTAAAACTCAATATTCAGAAAACTAAGATCAGACAGTATAGCCTACATTATTTAAAGTTTGAAGTGAAGTGAAGTGGCTCAGTCATGTCCAACTCTTTGCGACCCCATGGACTGTAGCCTACAAGGCTCCTCTGTCCTTGGAATTTTCCAGGCAAGAGTACTGGAGTGGGTTGCCATTTCCTTCTCCAGGGGATCTTCCCAACCCAGGGATCAAACCTGGGTCTCCTGCATTGCAGGCAGACACTTTACTGTCTGAGCCACCAGGGAAGCCCCAAAAGTCTACTTTTTTCTTAATATTTCTCTTTTTCCTAAAATCAGGTATTTGCATTCATGTAAGTGCATACATAGTGAGAATCCATGTATATCACATATGCATTTACCAAATAGCAAATATCATTTAATTTTTTTTTATGATCCAGACAAAGTCATGGTTGTAAAGAACACATGAATATTTGGACTTACTCCTTGACCTTCCCTGTCTTTTTTATCTACTCTCCTTGGTGATGACACACAATTTTTCCTAACCTATGTTGTTTTTCTTAAAAATTAATTTATTTTTTTAAAGAAGGATAATTGCTTTACAGAATGTTGTTGTTTTCTATCAAACATCAGCATGAATCAGCCATAGGTATACATATATCCCCTCCCTTTTGAACCTCTCTCCCATCTCCTGCCCCATTTCACCCCTCTAGGTTGATACAGAGCCCCTGTTTGAGTTTCCTGAAACGTACAGCAAATTCCATTGGCTATCTATTTTACATATGGTAATGGAAGTTTCCATGTTTCTCTCCATACATCTCACCCTCTCCCCATGTCCGTAAGTCTGTTCTATGTCTGTTTCTCCACTGCTGCCCTGCAAATAAATTCTTCAGTACCATTTTTCTAGATTCTGTGTATATATATGTATCAGTATATGATATTTATCTTTTTCCTTCTGATTTCTTCACTCTGTATAATAGGCTCTAGGTTCATCCACCTCATTAAAACTGACTCAAATATGTTCCCTTTTATGTCGGAGTAATTTTCAATTGTATATACGTACCACAACTTCTTTATCCATTCCTCTGTCGATGGACATCTAGGTTGCTCTATGTTATAACTATTGTAAATAGTGCTACAATGAACAGTGGGATACATGTGTCTTTTTCAATTTTGGTTTCCTCAGGGTGTATGCCTAGGAGTGGGATTGCTGGGTCATATGGTGGTTTTATTCCTAGTTTTTTAAGGAATCTCCATACCATCTTCCATAGTGGCTATATCAATTTATATTCCCACAAACAGTGCAAGAGCATTCCCTTTTTTCCACACCCTCTCCAATATTTATTGTTTGTAGAGTTTTTGTTGATGGCCATTCTGACTGTTGTGAGGTGATATCTCTTTATAGTTTTGATTTGCATTTCTCTAATAATGAGCGATGTTGAACATCTTTTCATGTGTTTGTTTGCTATCTGTATGTCTTCTTTGGAGAAATGTCTGTTTGGGTCTTTTTCCCACTTTTTGATTGGATTGTTTGTTTTTCTGGTATTGAGTTGTTTGAGCTGCTTGTATATTTTGGATTAAAGACCTAAATGTAAGACCAGAAACTATAAAACTCTTAGAGGAAAACATAGGCAGAACACTCGATGATGTAAATCAAAGCAAGATCCTCTATGACCCACTTCCTAGAGTAATGGAAATAAAAACAAAAGTAAACAAGTGGGACCTGATTAAACTTAAAAGCTTTTGCACAGCAAAAGAAACTATAAGCCAGGTGAAAAGACAGCCCTCAGAATGGGAGAAAATAATAGCAAATGAAAAAAAAAATAATAGCAAATGAAACAACTGACAAAGGATTAATTTCCAAAATATAACCTATGTTATTTTAACTCTCTTCACTCAAGGGTCAGCAAAGAAGAATTGGGGAAGTCATTTTTGACTCTGTTTTTCTCTCACATTGCAGACCCAATTTGTCAAGAAATCCCAAGCGCCCAACCGTCAAAATGTATCCACAATTCAACTACTTTTCACCATCTCCATAGTTATTCAATCCAGTCCAAGCAATTTGGGTATTGTCTTTAACTAACTTGTCTATTTACCTATTTAAAAATTTTTTGCCTTCTGCGAACAAGATAATCAGCTGACTTTCAGTGTTCCTAATAATATGCAGCAACTCTTTACCCTTTTTATTTCTTGCAACTGATATCACCAAGCTTATTAGAATTTAATAGAAAATAAGTCAGTGGACTCTGAAGAGAAATGTGAAATTCCAGTACATTTAAAAAACATTTTTATATAATATAGATGAGTCATGGGCATGAAATGTACAGTATGAGGAATGGTCAATAATATCTTTGTATGGTGACTAATCATGGTGATCATCCTTTGATGTATAGAGATATCAAATCAAATCACTGTGTTGTGAACCAGGAATGAACATAGTGTGGTAAGTCAATTATACTTAAAAAAATTCATAGGAAAAATAAATCATATATGTTTCCCATAGGTGAGGGTAGGGCAAGGAGGATTGGATGAAGATGATAAAACTAGTTATAAATAAGTACTAGATATGTAATATACAACATGATTAATATAATTAGCACAGCTCTATTATATATGAAAATTATTGAAAGTCATAAGAATTGTCATCACAAAAATATTTTTTCTTCAATTTTGTGTTTATAAAAGATGACAGACATTTTCTAAATGTACGTTGATTTCATGATGTATGTTGAGTCATTATGCTGTACATCTTAAACTTACACAGTGCTGAATGTCAATTATATCTCAGTAAAACTAGATGAAAAAAATTTGTAAATGCATGGATTTGTGAATTTCTTTTGGCTTCTTAGCAGATGGTTTTGTTTATATTCTGTTTCTTATCTATGTTTCAGATGATTGGTGTGCTTAGTTATGTCCTGCTGAAATTAGTTTTATGGATCAAACAAAACTGATCCTTAAATTTTGGTCTTTTCTCAAATTATTAATGGATCATCAACTTGCAAATGTATTCACTTTGATTTTTAACACTTTATTAATTTTTTGTCAATAAAATGCCATTCTGTTTCAAGGTTTTATACTATCAATCTTTCCTTTAGCTCTTTGAGTTTGCTTTTTCAGATTTCAGGTATTTAACAGATATCTAAGTTTATATTAAATGGCATATTATCTATAAAAAAAAGTAATCTGAAACTCTTTTCAAATGATCCACTTTTCAAATGAATAGATAATTTTGAAACTGCTAATGTCTTAGGATCAAATTTCATGATTTATTATTTTAAAGAAAGAATTGAATGTGGCTCCAGATAGATTAATTAGCTGGACAAAGCAATGCTTTTCCTAGTAAGCCATCAACTAGAAAAAAATTTTGAAAAAGATTGGAACTGAACTAAGTTACTTGTCAGATTAAAATAAGTTCTCTTAATCATCGATTCTTCTTTTTTAAAATCTGAACAGTAATCATATAAATTGACATGACATTAAATTATAATTAATTAATGGAATTTATGTTCTAGTTTATAAAATAAGTTTAAATTTAAAATATGCTCAATCTAAAATTTTATGAAGAGGCACATCAAAATGAACATTTTGTATGATCAATATCTTAACATATAATTCTGTTACAAATATGCATTTAATTATTCTCAGCTGCCTTATCCAATAATGATTGGGTAAATTGGATTCCAGTAACATCTTTTGCCATAAGTTGTGATTCAAAAAAAATTTGTTATTCAACCTTTTCTCTTAATGCCTGAGCACCAGGTTTTTATTACAATTAATATTCTTGCTTAAGAGAGAAGAATGTTAAATGAGTGGAAGCTGGCTCTTGGATTATTCAGTAGGACAATGTGGAAATAAAACGCTATGGAAAAATATGTTTGTGTGTATTTTAACATAATCTTATCTATGTTATGAGATCACATGGACACCAATCAAAGTAGATTCTCCAGAACATATCATTGCTATCAGCTTTCTGAAGTGCATATAACACAGTCTAATACAGTGTTGAAGATCAATGCATCGTTCATCTTGCATATCTGCCCTGCTGGAGGGAGCAGCAGTCAGACCAGTGGAGAGATCACAGTTGCTGAGCAACGGTTCCATCACTGGACAGGCTCTTTGCTTTGCTTTGGTGCAAAGACAAGGAGTAGATATATTTTTATATACACTAAAAAAAGTGTATCATGGAACAGAAGGTTAGCAATAGCAAAGAATTCTATAGTACAGTGTGAAGATTACAATTACTGATCTTTAGAGAAAATACATTTAGTCATACCAATGGGAAAGGAGATAATTTGGCTGTGAATTGTACTGACACTGTGCATTAATAAATGATTGCTCTGTATGCAGAAAAGGACAAAAATTAGGCTAGTAAAATATTTTCTTAGAGTCTAAATGATTATATCTTTCCTTTCCTAACCTGTTCATCCGACTGCGTGCAGTGAAGAGATCACACATGTGGTGGTTTGGGGATGATTCAAATCACTTTTCAATTTGAAAGCACATTATGGTTTCTGTTAAATAGGGACATGGATAGTTGGGAATGCTCTGGATTAATGTCTAATTTACTCTATTTGCCTTTCTTCTTATAACTGGACAACTACTTGTAGTCTCATAATTTTTGAATCATCACCCATGAGTCTTAGGTCTTGAGAATGAACTTCCCGAGTCCTTGTTATTCGTTAGCAAATGTAAAGAACGGGGTGCATTGGCCAAATCTCCATATGCAAACCAAGTGGAAATTAAATGATCTAATGTAACAAAAGAACAAAATGAAATTATTTCTCGCAGTAGCCTTTGTTTGTCTATTCTTAACTACCATCTTAGAGAAGTGTAAATTAAAAGTCAAAATGATTTATTTCAGAAACTAAATAAATAGAGCACACTGCTGCTTTTTCATTTCATTGTGTACCTTCACTTCTGGTATTTTTTTTCTCCCTCTGAAAGCGCTATTTCAACAAGACCATGTAAATGTCTATAATTGCGAGAGAAAATGTTAATATAACATTTACACAGTTCAACAGCTTCAAAGCTGTTTCAGTGACTATGCTTAAAAGGAAACTTACACACAGAGGCCCCAAGTCCACATAAATGATAGTTTGGTGGGACATTTGGTGACAGAGCCTTGAAAACAGCAACAAAAAGGAAGGGAAATCAAACAGCCCCATCTTCCAGCCTAATTCAAGCCATTTAGAAGCTCTGTGCTTAAGCCTGGGATTACCAGTGATACTATCTACTTCAGCTTTGCTGTTCAGGAAGAAATGTCCCTCTTATTAAAGAAAAAAGGCGAAAAAGAAAGGGGGGAAAAGAAAATAGTTTAAAGCCAAGTAATTCAGGCTTGCATAAATCTTTAATGGGTTCTGTCTTCATATGATTGGCTGTGCGTTCTTTCCTCTGCCCAGGGGAAACACTATATGTCTTAGAAGAGAATAATAGTAACTCCATCTTGTGTGTTATACGATATCTTCCAGTAATCCTGAGGATTTTGGCTTTGTCTGCTGTAAACAAAAGGCCACCCATACATAATGTGTCTGGGCTATTCCAGACTCCTCACCTTAGCAGGTGACACCCATAAGATGGACGTGGGCAACTAAGCCCGTATGTAGCTGGAGGCAGTTTTGCTCCCAAGACGACTCAGAAGATGTAAAAACAAATAGCACATTTCTCTTATAAGAACAAAGTGTGATCAGCACCCTGAAGTTGTGTCAATTTTCTGGCTTTTCTCAGGAGTAAGAATGAAACACCATTCTTATACTTTGCTTTGTGAACGATGAAGAAAAACCCTGCTGTAGATTCATTCATTGAAGATGTATGAATGATTCCAAGCCCTCTATGTCAGACTGCAAAAACAAAAGAGAAATTAAGGAATAAAAGATTTTAACATGTAAAATCTTTACATGTTAAGATTTTAGTGAAGATTTATAAAAGTTACATGGAAAAGTCTATTTTGTCATCATTCTTTTTTTGTTTGTTTTTCTGGGGATATGCTTACTGAATGGATAAGCTTCCTAGCTGATGGATTTAGTCACTCAACAAATGTGTACCTATTTCATATAAGAAACTTTGTTCCACTCTGACAATACAAGAAAGCTTTGACTTTTAGATGGACTTATTCCACAGGCTAACATGGTAAAATTTTAAATCTTAAAGAGAGTTATAACGAATCTGCTCAATTTCTTTATCATCTCTGATGCAGTATTAGTTCTTAGAAATTCTATGGTTACTCATTACATTGCAAATAAATAAGCATGCCTTTATTTCACTATTCATTTAAGCTGTACCAACAAATGTGGGGAGGAGGGGGGACTTCCTTAGTTGATTGGCTAAAGCCAATCATTTAAAAAACTAGGTCTTATAGTAAAGAGTATTTTGGAAAAAGGCCAAAACATAGTTTCTGCTCTTCAGTAAAAATCACAGATTGTTTCTAGGATACATTTAATCTTATGCACAAGTGCATGTGTATTTTTATTTCAAATTCCCAGAGAAGTTTTTCTGTGAGGTAGAAAAGAAATATGCATTGTCAATATCAATTCTCAGTGAGATGGTAAATTACAATTTTGAACCAATGAATCAATATAACAGAAGACAAGATGCTCATCAACAAACTCAGATAATAAGTCTAAATATTGAAAATTTGTTGTGATGTGTAATATATGGTGGCAAATATCATAGCTGAAAAATAAAGTAGCTGGTAAAAGAGAAAATGGATTCAGAGAGATACTATTATTGTTATTTTTAATGTGGGTTTAAAGCATCCATTTCACAATATATTTCTGAGTAGAGTCATTATCTTTATACTGTGCTTCTTAGTCACCAGAGTTATATGAACGGATTCATTTTTAGACTACACATCATGAGCTAACAAAATAAAATGCCCAACTCATCCTTCAACAGGTCAAGTTTCTTGATTTTTACTCAATCTCCCATATTTAAGTTTCACAAACATTTTAAAAAGTTCCCAAAGAGGATCAGGGCATCAAAATGGCCCAATCATATTATGATCATGTGACTAACATGTTAATGTATTTCTATATGACCCTTAATTAAATGGGAAAATATATGGAATGGCTAAGGTTAACCTTTCTTCTTCCCTGGAAAAGGAAACCGTAAGGTTTCAGCATGCCCCATGTTCTTCTAGCCTTGCTGTCTTTCCTTCATTCATACCGCTGTACAAACCACCTTTGAATTCATTTCTATGTTCTGCCTACATTGCAGGCTAGAACTGTTTCATACAGTTTACAAAGGGTGCCCCCCATACAAGTGTAGTTTATAAATATATTTGATCATAAAAGTGAGGTGAAACTTAAACCAAAACACTCATTTTCCCTACATATGTATTATACATAATGAGAACTTCAATAATAATTATATGAAGTAAAGAAGGGACATTTGATCAATTGAGAAATCATTATGTCTTCACTCTGGAAAGTAGATCTGGAAGACACTGAATAGAAAGTAAAGATATCAATCCACTTTATTGTTAGTTATTTCAATAAAGTGAATATATAAAGCATAAAAACAATACATATTAGAATTATTAACTTTGACATTAGAACAGATGTGGGGCATAAGTCACATGTTATTATTTCTCTACATCATCCTTTCATTGAGGTAACTAAAAGAATAATGTCTGCTATTCATGAGATGGGCTTTCCAGGTGGTGCTAGTGGTAAAGAACCCGCCTGCCAATGCAGGAGACATAAGAGACATGGGTTCGATCCCTGGGTCAGGAAGACCCCCTAGAAAAGGAAATGGTAACCCCTCCCATATTCTTGCCTGGAGAATCCCATGGACAGAGGAGCCTGGGAAGCTACAGTCCATGGGGTTGCAAGGAGTCAGACATGACTGAAGTGACTGAACATGCACATTCATTATAAACCTCATATTATCCAGACAATCTATCAGACATTCTGATTAAAAGAAATATTATAATGCATTGAATACTTGCTGTCATTGATGGATAATTTTAGCTGCTGGAACAAATAATGTTCAAGATTTCAGGGGCATAACACAATAGGGATTTATTTTTTCTCACATCACAGTTCAGTATAGAGATGCCTAGTTAGTATATAACTTTTCCATGACTAGGCAGGTTTTCAGGCTCCTAACAATTAAAGGCTCCAATAATTCTTGAGGCTAAGATCTCTCTGTGCTCTGCACCTAGCCAGAGAAAGGGACAGAGAGCCTACAGTACGCTAACCTTAGTGCTTTCCACTTCTGCTCTCGCCCTGTTGTAAGATCGAGCGTCGAGATCTCATTGAATGTGCATGCTAAGCCACTTCAGTCATGTCCTACGCTTTGCAGTCCCATGGACTGTAGTCTGCCAGGCTCCTCTGTCCATGGGATTCTCCAGGCAAGAATACTGGAGTGGGTTGCCATTTCCTTTTCCAGGGAATCTTCCCAACCCAGGGATTGAACCCAAATTTCTTGTGTCTCCTCCTTTGGCAGGCGAGTTCTTCACCACTAATACCACCTGGGAAGCCCCTCAGTGAATGTGAGGCATCTCTAAACTAGAGTTCCTGGCTGATAGCTGCCTCCCAGAGACTACTTGACACTATGGATATTTAAATCAGACAGCTATCTGTCTCTGGTGCATATGATATAGTGCTGGTAACTCTATATTCACTGTATATTTTAGTCCCTTACAAGCAATTTGACCTTGAAATTATTATTTCTTATTTTACAAAAGAATAAACTTAAGCTCAGAGAAGTTATTTGCACAAGTAAAAGTTTGAACTCAGGTCTAACAATAAAAAAATCATGTCCAATAATTATGATATATGTTATCAAATTATAAGACATATAATTATTTCCAATACTGATACTAATAATATTAATCAACTTTGAACTATTTTTATGGATTTGGCACTGTTCTAAATATTACTCGAGGGTGCCTTGTCTGAAAACCCTTGGTTCCTCCCTGGCACCTTCTCTTCCTACAACTGCCACCACCAATTTCAACCAAATGACATAACAATCATTTGTTAAGCAGAACACTAATGACTTTTTATGACTTTACAAACACCAGTGGGACACCTGTTGTAAGCACAAGGGAGATCAAATACGCCACTTCTCTCTTTCTCTCAGACACAGAGCCAGATCTGGAGAAGATCTTAAAGGCAGTTTGGTCTCAACATCCAGCAAATGTAAGTTCTTTACAATTTCTGAGTAAATATTCCTAGTAATGAAAGTGAAATTGAAGTTGCTCAGTCATGTTCTACTCTTTGTGACCCTGTGGACTGTAGCCTACCAGGCTCCTCTCTCCATGGGATTCTAGGTAAGAGTACTGGAGTGGGGTGCCACTTCCTTCTCCAGGGGATCTTCCTGACCCAGGGATCGAACCCGGGTCTCCCACATTCCAGGTAGATGCTTTAACCTCTGAGCCACCTGGGAATGGAACCTATCAACTCAGAAGATAACCTCCAGGTTTTGATAGAAAATACTTAGAATCATAGAGTCAAATAAATCAGTCTAAGTGTAGTCTACAATTTTTTCTACTGTGTTAGTCTTACAGGTTGAGATCTATGAGATCACTTCCCAAATTTTGTATCTGTGAAAGTGTAAGCCATGAGTTTTCAAAAAATCAATTTGCCAAAAATCTATAGCTGATTTTTCTGGAACCTCAGTGCTGGCCCTGTCCTTGGAATTACTCAAAGCAATTAAAATTTCGTATCTACCTGACAGATTATTATTGTTCTTGAAGGCAACTATCTTGTTTTCTTTTTCTTTTCTTCTCTAAAACAAACAATTTTCTCATAATTTCTTATAAAAAATTCTTTCAAGTATTGATGATTTGGACAGTTCTTTGTTTTTCGATGTCTCATAAATACCCTTCCTTATAACACTGAACTCCAAATGTGGTTTGACCAGGGCAAGATATAAGAGAAATAATTTCAATTTATTGTTTGACTCTCTGCTTATGTTAATTAAATTTGAAATTAAGTTAGTTTTGTTTTGTTTTTTAGTCTAGATTTCCTGAATGGCTACTCATGATGTAGTTCCATAATATTTTTCCTCTGTCCTTTTCCCAAAAATGGTATCTGAATAGATAGGCATTGTCAGACTCATGTTAGATGGCAAAACTATGGATGGTGCTGTGGTCTTTCATGGAGAGACATATACTGCCTTTTTCAAATCCATTCCATCTACAACACCAAGAGTGAAGTTCAACATCAGCTATGGAATTTGTGTGATTATGGTGTGTCAGTATGGGTTCATCAATGTAATAAATGTACCATTCTGGTGAGAGGACAGGAGGATGTAAGAAATCTCTATCTTCCTTTCAATTATTCCAAGAACATAAAACTTCTGTATAAAAATAGTTTTTATTAGAAAAAGAAGTCTGACTATTCAAATTTTCTTGGCTTCCCTGGTGGTTCAGTGGTAGAGAATCTGCCTACTACTGCATGATACAAGGGTATAATCCCTGGGTCAGGAAGATCCCTTGAAAAAGGAAATGGAAACTCTCACCAGTATTCTTGCCTGGGAAATCCCATGGAAAGAGGATCCTGGTCGGTTACAGTCCAAGGTGTCACTAAAGAGTCGGACATGACTTAGCAACTAAACAACAACCCGGTTTTTTTATATATGTCTTGTTGACCATTCTGTATCTATATTCTTAGGTAAAAAAGATATACTCTCTCAGTAGGAGGTTCAATTTTAAAAAATTACCACATTTTTCTTGAATCAAAGCTTTTAATGTTTTTTCTATTTTCGTGCTTTTTTAAAAATGATTTTCTATGTTGGATTTTCCATGCCTGTCTTCAATGAATATCAACATCCTTTTAATTACTTTCTTCTTTTTTTCCTAAGGCAACACTGATTTATAACATTATATAAGTCTCATGTGTACAACATTTTATTCCCACTCTTGTATACACTGGGGGCTTCCCAGATAGTGCTAGTGGCAAAGAATCTGCCTGCCAATGCAGTACACTCAAGAGATGCAGATTAGATCTCTGGGTTGAGAAGATCCTCTGCAGTAGGGAATGGCAACTCACTGCAGTATTCTTCTGTAGGAAATCCCATGGACAAAATAAAATAAAATTCCATGGAGAGAGGAGCCTGGTAGTCTACAGTGCATGGTGCTGCAAAGAGTTGAACACGACAGATGCCTGAGCACACACACCTGTGTACACTACAGCATCAGTTCAGTTCAGTTCAGTTCAGTTCAGTTGCTCAGTCGTGTCTGACTCTTTGCGACCCCATGAATCGAAGCACCCAGGCCTCCCTGTCCATCACCAACCCCCGGAGTTCACTCAGACTCGCGTCCATCGAGTCAGTGATGCCATCCAGCCATCTCACCCTCTGTCGTCCCCTTCTCCTCCTGCCCCCAGTCCCTCCCAGCATCAGAGTCTTTTCCAATGAGTCAGCTCTTCGCATGAGGTGGCCAAAGTACTGGAGTTTCAGCTCCAGCATCATTCCTTCCAAAGAAATCCCGCATGGTCACCACCAAATATTTAGTTTCCATCTGTCACAATACAGTTGTCCTCCTTTACCTATTTCATCCTCTGCCTCAGCTGCTTGCTGGTAACGTCTACTGTGTTCTCTGTTTCTGCATGTTTGTTTTTGTTAAGTGTTGGTTGTTCGTTTGTTTGCTTTATATTCTACATGTGAGAGAAATCATATGATATTTGTCTTTTTCCATTTGACTTGTTTCACTTAGCATAATACCCTCAAGAGTCGTCCATGTTATTGCAGATGGTAAGATCTGACCTTCTTATGGCTGAGTAGTATTCTGTTGCCTGGAAAATCCCATGGACGGAGGAGCCTGGTGGGCTGCAGTCTGTGGGGTTGCAAAGAGTCGGACACGACTGAGCGACTTCACTTTCACTTTTCACTTTCATGCACTGGAGAAGGAAATGGCACCCCACTCCAGTGTTCTTGCCTGGAGAATCCCAGCGACGGGGGAGCCTGGTGGGCTGCCGTCCATGGGGTTGCACAGAGTCGGACATGACTGAAGCGACTTAGCAGCAGCAGCAGCAGCAGCAGCATTCTCTTATGTCCCATCTTCTTTATTCATCCATCAGTGGGCACTTATATTGTTTCTATATCACGGCTTTTGTAAATAATGCTGCAATGAACAGAGGGGTGCATATGTTTTTTCTAATTAATATTTTTCTATTTTTCAGATAAATAACCATAAGTGGAATAGTTGGATCATATGGTAATCCTATTAACTTTGTGAAGAATTTCTATACTATTTCCCATAGTGGCTGCACCAATTTACATTGACAGTTTCCTGAATGTTCCCTATTTCCACACCCTCTCCAATGCTTATTTTCCCTTTCCGATAATAACCTTTCTAACAGGCATGAGATGATACTGTATGTGGCAATTGATTTAACAGCATGATATTGGCATGAAAACTGATACATAGATCAATGGAACAAAACTGAGACCCCAGAAATAAATAGACCCACACATTTATAGACAGTAAGTGTATGATAAAGGAGCAAAGAACACAATGGAGAAAAGATTGTTTCTTTAGTAAATAATGTTGAGAATACTGGACAATCACAATCAAAAACAAAAACCATACCATATCTCACCCCCACACAAAAATCAACTCAAAACTTGGATATAAGACCTGAGACCATAAAATTGCTAGAAGAAAACACACAGTGTGCTCTTTGATATTGCTCTTAACAATATCACAGGCAAGGAAAACAGAAGCAAAAATAAATGAATGGGACTAAATTAAAATGCTTAATTAAACTATATTAAACTAAAAATCTTCTGCACAGCAAAGGAAACCATTAACAAAACTAAAAGACAACCTACTGAATGGGAGAAGATCTTTGCAAATCATACAGCCAGCAAGAGGTTAATATACAAAATATAAAGAACTCATACAACTTAAAAACCAAAAAAAAGCACAATTAAAACAATAAGCAATGGAGCTGAGTATACATTTTCTGAAGAAGACATACAGATGGTCAACAGGCACATGAAAATATATTGTGTCATTTTATTCTTTTTTTTTAAGAAAACTAAAGTTTCTACTTTTGACTTTTTGTTTCTCATAAGGCATTGCTGCTGCTGCTGATGCTAAATCGTTTCAGTCATGTCCGACTTTGTGCAACCCCAGAGATGGCAGCCCACCAGGCTCCCCCGTCCCTAGGATTCTCCAGGCAAGAACACTGGAGTGGGGTGCCATTTCCTTCTCCAGTGCATGAAAGTGAAAAGTGAAAGTGAAGTCGCTCAGTCGTGTCCGACTCTTCGCGACCCCACAGACTGCAGCCCACCAGGCTCCTCTGTCCATGGGATTTTCCAGGCAAGAGTACTGGAGTGGGGTGCCATTGCCTTCTCCATCATAAGGCATTATTTGTTTTGGAATATGTGTTTCTGTGTTTATTCTTTTTTATTTTTCACTCCTTAAGTGATGTTTTTCTCATTTATTTCTAATTCTATTTGAACTTTATCATCACTTCCTTTCTGTTTTCTTTTTAAATTCTGATCTATAGAATGCTTTCATCTCTTATCATTTTCTTAACATCTACAATGCACCTAAAGATGGCTACAATTTCTCTGACACTCCTCTGGTTGGTGCTAGGAGTGATTATGTCCCCTTTCTGCCTTCTTTGAGCAACAAACCACTTTGTAAGAAATATTACCCTAGGATCAGTGAAAAATTCAAGCCAAATTGACTGGATCTTAAGGGTGAGATTCCTTTAGGAAAGAGAGCACCAAAGAGCACCAGGGTGGTGGACGTGTGTGTCAATGAAGAAGCTATCTTGGGATTGTGTTTTCCGGCTCCAGTTGCTCTGTCTGATGATACATGGATCAGAGACAAACTGTCCTGACCAGGTTTCCCCAAATTCCTGACCCATGAAATCACATGGGTGATTTTGAGCCAGTGCATTTTTGGATAGTTCGGTACCTATCAGTAGATAACCCAAGCAATTTCTTCACCTCCTTTTGAAATGCTTCTGCTTAGTTGCTCAGTTGTGTCCGACTCTGTGACCCCATGGGCTGTAGCCCACCAGGATCCTCTGTCCTTGGGATTATTCAGGCAAGAATACAGGAATGGGTTGCCTCCTGCAGGGGATCTTTCTTACCCACAGATTGAACCCACCTCTCTTTTGTCGCCTGCATTGGTAGTGGTATACTTTACTGTTAGCGCTACCTGGAAAGCCCAGAGGAATTAATCCTCTGCTCCTTACAGTCTTTTTTTTTTGTTTCTAAATAATATCTTCGTATGAGAGTTGACTTCCAAACTCCACTGTTTTTACGCTAATTTTCTTGATAGGTTCTCAAGGCTTTTCCAACACGAGACAGTTTCCTCCTCTGATGTTTTCATGCCATCTTAAAATATCTGGCAGCTGTTTTTCTCTTTTATTTATTTATTTATTTATTGGTGGTATCTTGGATCTGTTCTCTCACCTCACTTTTTCCAGGGTTCTCTCTTTCCTCTGTCTTTGCTCTTCTTTTCTGCTCAATTTTGATTCCACTCTTGACACTTTCTCTTAAATGTAATGCCTTCTCCTGTAAGGAAGCCAAGAGGTCAGTTTCACAAGTTCATGGGACCAAACTGTGACAGTTCCTTTAGACTGGACTTCTTGCACTTATTGAGATTAAAGAGGGTAAAACCTAGTCAGTTCACTGGTCCACCATGCTTGTTATCAACTGAGTTCTCTTGCTACAGGTCTGCCTGACACCGTCTTGACTTCCTCTGCTTTCTCCTTCAAGATACTGCTAACAGAAGATCTTGGACGTGCCGATGATTCCTTCTTTCATATTTCTATTTTGTTTTGAGGGGGACACCTCATCACCTAGTTTTTCATGTGTGCTGTCCAAGTGTTGTTGGTTTTGCTCTCTAGTTAATCTTTCTGTTTTCACAGGGGAGTCAGGAAGATCCCAAAACTGCTGCCACCATCTCCACTATCTTTCCATAATCCACATATAATATACCCAGTTGTAGAATTATGTGCTCATTTTCAAAGAGTAAATTCTTTTTAAAAATAATCTATTTTGCTTATATAAGAGATCCCACTGTACTGAAAGTTTACTCCTCACATGTAGATATGAAATTCTCCTGCAAATAAGTTTGTTCCAAGAGTAATATACAAATATAATAAAGAGTAGTAAGCATTTAATTAACTAATTTTATTTGTCTTAGAATTTAGAAGAGTTTTTCAAGGAAGATTAGAATGGAGTCCTGTAAAATAAATTGTGTAAGGACTTGTTACTGCTGTCTTTTCTTTTACCTTGAGGAAAGGATTTAGGTACAAAACTATTTCATTTACTTAGAGCCTCAGCAAAATACTACAATAACTCAATTCTACAAGTTTGTGGTAAAGATGATGGCATTCTGTCCACAAAAACACTTTTATAAAGTAGGAGTGATCTAGTATTTTTTTCTTTTAATTAGCAAGCATTTATTGACCAATTACTATGTGCAATTCTTTATACTCAACATAATGAAAGTTTAAAAGAATGGCAGAATCTTTGTCTTCGAGCCCTCCAAAAACTGATAAATGAAATTAACATTTATGCAATTATCAATAATATAATCCAGAATGACAGTTTGAAAACTAGTTCAGTATTTATAGAGACACCCTCCTCAAACAGAGGACAGCTACATGATAATAACTGGGGAAAGTATTAAAATGACCAACTTAGACTGATTCTAAATTTATTTAATAGATGTGCACACTTACATAGAATATTAAAATATTTAGATACTCTATGCCTCGATGTTTTCATTTGTAAAACATAAATTCTTACAATTTTGAAGCGGTAACATTTTATACTTCTATGACTTCTTGGTAGATACCTAAGTTGTATGTATACCCTGAATAATCTTAAACTGCCAATTTCCTGTGTGTAGCAATTGACAGAAGGTATACAAAGAAGTCTGGATTTCTCATATGTTTTCCTGTATGTACATATGCTCAGAAGCACATATTTTCTATTTGGATAATAAGCAGATTTTTAAACTTTCTATAGTCCATTTGTAGCAGAACCACAATCTCGGAAAACTAATGCTTGTTTGAATTTACAAATTCTTTCTGTAGTCCTTCATTTTGATTTTTATTCTAGTAATTATGAGTCATTTGACTTTATCTAGTTCCCTTATTAACCAAGTACACTGTCTCCAAAGGACCTAGAATTCTCTACATACTAACAATAACTTCCGCCATGAGTGCTTCAATCTGTGACCTGACCAGTGATCTCAGAAGCAAAAGGGATAAAAAAGAGATCATCCTTGATTAAATCAATCATTTAATCAACAAGTATTAAGAGCTGTGAGAGAGATACAAAAAACAAGATAATCACCTCTGCTATCAAAGAGCTTATAGTCTTGTTAGAAACGTAATACATGCAAGATGCAATTAGAGAATAAGACAGTATATAATGAAGTGTTTTAATTGAGATGTGGGTGCAACCTCAGCTCTTCTGCTGTAAACTAAAGAGTTAGACAACATGGGCTTTAAGATCACCTCCAGGAGTACTGTCTCTGAAAAGTAGAATGAGAGGACATTAATGAAGGTAAAAGCCTTAGAGAAGTTGCTTACTTGCAGGGCAGGAATAGAGATGAAGATGTAGAGAATGGACTTGTAGACATGGTGGGAGAAGGAGAGGAAATAGCCCAGGGAGCTCAGCCCAGGACTCTGTGATGACCTAGAGGAGTGGGATAGGAGGTGGTGTAGGGGGGAGGCTCCAGAGGGAGGGGGTATGTGTGTACATACAGCTGACTCACACTATTGTACATCAGGAATTACACAGCACTGTGAAGCAAGTATTCTCTAGTTTAAGAAAGAAAGTAGGGACTTTGCTGGTGGTCTAGTGGCTAAGACTCCAACTTCCAATGCAGGGGGCCCGAGTTCAATCCCTGGTTAAGGAACTAGATCTCACATCCTGTAACTAAGAGTTGAGATGCCAAAACTAAAGGTCCTGCAGACCACAGCTAAAAAAGATTTTATAGGCCCCAAGTAAGACCCGGCACAGCCAAATAAATAAATGTTAAAATAAAATAAAAAAGAAAGTAATTTATCTCTTTGCCACATATGTTTCTTTTCTCCATCCTACTCCCATTCCATTCTAAATATTGAGGAAATCTACTCTTTATAAAGTCTTGACTCATGGGTATAATTTTATTGACCATATCTCATGACTACAGACATAAAATCTTTTTGACAAGCCATCAACTAAAGTAGAATGATAAACTAAAATGGTAAATGATAAACTAAAATAGTACCAATGTCTAAATTTTTTAATGCAATTCATTTTACTGAAAGAAGACATACATATTTTCAATGAAAGCAAAAGTTCTGCAACACTATGAACAATGCCTGATTGGGTATGAATCTCCATTAGAAGAGGTTATTCGTGTCATGCAAATAAAGCAGTTATTGAAATCATCACCAGAGACGACCTGGAGAGAAGGACACAGTGAGGGTATGACATCACACACCACATGACTGCTTCAACCGGCCATCCTGGAAAGAAGGGAAAATAATGACTGACTTAAGGCAGATGCTTCAAAATATGCTGGTGAGTTTAGGGAAGAAATTAAAATGCAGCCCTTTAAATTCTCATATTGAGAGGCCATCAGAAGACCATGATCACCCACAGATGTCCTAAAAGAATCATCACTTTATTACCTCTAGTGGCAATTGCCTAAATAGACAGTCCAGTCTGACTCTAAGTTGCTAAATTATATTATAGGTTATATTCTGAACCTCCTCAAGGTTCTTGTAAATTTTAGAGCACTTATTGGGAAAGAGTGAGATCCACAAATTGGAAAACAGACATAATAAGTATATGACTTATACTTTATAAGTCTTCCCTATATGACTCTGCAACCCATACTAGGAGACTGGCCATGATTTGTTTGAATACCTCATAAATACCCCCACCTAATAACAAATGCTAGTTTTTCTGAAATCTCTTTCAAGGTCTCCAATCTCAATTACTCATGTAATTATGACTACAGCTGTATTAGAGAGTGGTAAGGAGGGGTGGGGGCAGAAGCAGAGGCTCAACTCTCAAAGTCCCCCTTTACTCCTGGATTTTTAGTTTCTTAGCTCCTAACCCAGGTCAGGAAGCAACACTTAGAACTGGACATGGAACAGCAGACTGGTTCCAAATAGGAAAAGGAGTACGTCAAGGCTATATATTGTCACCCTGCTTATTTAACTTCTATGCAGAGTACATCATGAGAAACGCTGGACTGGAAGAAACACAGCTGGAATCAAGATTGCCGGGAGAAATATCAATAACCTCAGATATGCAGATGACACCAACCTTATGGCAGAAACTCAAGAGGAAATAAAAAGCCTCTTGATGAAAGTAAAAGAGGAGAGCGAAAAAGTTGGCTTAAAGTTCAACATTCAGAAAACGAAGATCATGGCATCTGGTCCCATCACTTCATGGGAAATAGATGGGGAAACAGTGGAAACAGTGTCAGACTTTATTTTGGGGGGGTTCCAAAATCACTGCAGGTGGTGATTGCAGCCATGAAATTAAAAGACGCTTACTCCTTGGAAGAAAAGTTATGACCAACCTAGATAATATATTCAAAAGCAGAGACATTACTTTGCCGACTAAGGTCCATCTAGTCAAGGCTATGGTTTTTCCAGTAGTCATGTACGGATGTGAGAGTTGGACTGTGAAGAAGGCTGAGCGCCGAAGAATTGATGCTTTTGAACTGTGGTGTTGGAAAAGACTCTTGAGAGTCCTTTGGACTGTAAGGAGATCCAACCAGTCCATTCTGAGGGAGATCAGCCCTGGGATTTCTTTGGAACGAATGATACTGAAGCTGAAACTCCAGTACTTTGGCCACCTCATGCTAAGAGTTGACTCATTGGAAAAGACTCTGATGCTGGGAGGGACTGGGGACAGGAGGAGAAGGGGACGACCGAGGATGAGATGGCTGGATGGCATCACTGACTTGATGGATGTGAGTCTGAGTGAACTCCGGGAGTTGGTGATGGACAGGGAGGCCTGGCTTGCTGTGATTCATGGGGTCGCAAAGAGTCGGTCACGACTGAGTGACTGAACTGAACTGAACTGAACTGAACCCAGGTCTGCATGTTCTGTCAGGTCATTCCTTCATTGTCATTTCTCTGCTAAGCTGTGGGTTGTGACGAATTTAGTCATGTGTTAAGTCCAATGTCAACAGCTGCTCAAGAACTTATCTCTTTACTGAAGCACATCCACCCAATCTCTAGCACTGGACATGAAACAATTATCTGGCAAAGCCAGGGTCTCTGTCTCAAGAAGCAGAAAATTCCAGGGCAATTGGTTTTCCTCTCAGTGACAGTAATATAACTCTACTGTATTACTCCAATTTGCCACTTTCTGTTTCTTTGTCAATTTATTCTGCTGGTACCATGGGCAACTCACCATTGCATAGAGTATTATGCAGGCCCACTCTATAGAGGTCTCTATGCTGATAGGAGCTGGAGGGCAAGAAATAACTATGATCTATGTGTGTATGTGGGACGTGCATGCAAGAAGGTGAGAACTGCATGCTGCAAAATACTAGAGAAGCTTGTAGAGATCCAGTAGTGTGTCGTATGTAAGGTAATCTCCTCAAACGCAAAAGAAACCTTGCCAGACTTTGTATCAATTAGCATTGGAGAAAAAAAGGCATAATGCTTGTTGGACTTCTTTAGACTTAGAGGCAATTTAAACAATACTTGTCAGAGAAGGCAATGGCAACCCACTCCAGTACTCTTGCCTGGAAAAATCCCATGGACAGAGGAGCCTGGTGGGCTGCAGTCCATGGGGTCGCAAAGAGTCGGACACGACTGAGCGACTTCACTTTCACTTTTCACTTTCATGCATTGGAGAAGGAAATGGCAACCCACTCCAGTGTTCTTGCCTGGAGAATCCCAGGGACTGGGGAACCTGGTGGGCTGCCGTCTCTGGGGTTGCACAAAGTCGGACACAACTGACGCGATTTAGCAGCAGCAGCAGCAAACAATACTTGTGGGTGTTTTTATAACCCATTCACTGAGTATGCCTTAAGGCTGCCAACTTTGAGTGAGTCCCAGAGCAGAAAGGGCTTCCCTTGTGGCTCAGATGGTAAAGAATCTTCCTGCAATGCAGGGGACCCGGGTTCCCTCCCTGAGTTGGGAAGATCCCCTGGAGAAGGAAATGGCTACCCACTCCAGGATTCTTCACCTTGTCTAGGCAGCAGTGGAAGAAGTTTTCCTTTGGGCCTATACGGTGCAGCATATTTAATGATGCTTGAAGATGAGGAAAATATACGAAGATTCTGGGAATGCTAGATAATCACCGACCAGGCCTGTTAGATTGTGGAACAAGGCGTTTTGTGGTCAGTGAATTGTTCTGCTGGCGTGCTACTGGAATGTATTGACCACCTGAGATACCGAGTGAGCATGTGTCTTGGACTCCCTATCAATAAGCAAGTGTTCTTATCACAAAGCTGTGGGGTTAGAAGTTCAAGCAGTAGTCCAGAGTCCAAGTTGACACAGTTTGTACAAGATCAGCCACAAACATTCTCTGAAAAGCACAAATAAGTTGCTAGGGAAGGTGTCTTTCCCTCACATGGTGCCTATTTTTTCTGCACTGCCATTCTTCCCTTCCCTGCTACCTCTGGCCTCATGGAGAAGACCCATAAAAGCAGTCTATTAGTTAATAAGATGTAGAGGATGCTATGCTTTCCCCAACCAGAAGCGGATGTTCCCAGCATTGTAGCTGTATTCAGAAGTGGGCTTTAAGGGTAAATCTTCCTAGCAGGTAGAACCTTTGGCAACAGTTTTCTGGAAGGAGACATGACCAGGGTCTCTT
This sequence comes from Capricornis sumatraensis, assembly GCF_032405125.1. Taxonomy (NCBI): domain Eukaryota; kingdom Metazoa; phylum Chordata; class Mammalia; order Artiodactyla; family Bovidae; genus Capricornis; species Capricornis sumatraensis. The sequence continues at coordinate 16,799,917 of NC_091075.1, forward strand.
CACTGGCTAATGTTTTGGCCAAGTAGTCAGGTGGAAAAAAAAAAAATCTAAGAATTTTCCTAATTAGATTACTGCTACACATCACAGGCAGGAAAGTGACCATCGCCCTCCCAGAAAACCACTGGGAGACTGGCTGGCACCTGCAGAATAAGACACATCAACCTATGTAGGCAGATTGTTCAGGAATGACTGTTTGGGTTACTCTTCTCTATGAACAAAAATGACCAGCTGGGTGTTGTGGCTAAGAGCAAAGGGAATGTGGACTGGGCATTAAAGGAAGGATTTTATCATATTCTGATTCTGAATTAATTGTCATTTACAGATGGTAAAAATTCTGCCTGCCATGCAGGATACCTGGGTTCCCTCGATTAGAAAGAGCCCCTGGAGAAGACAGTGGCTACCCATTCTTTCCTGGAGAATCCCATGGACAGAGGAGTCTGGTGGGCTATAGTCCATAGGATCCCAAAGAGACACGACTGAGCGATTAACACTTTCTTTTTACAGAAATAAGAGTGTTGTTACTATCCACAATGTATATGTTTATACAGAAAACACACACATGCATAGCTGTTTGCAATGGAAGTATTTCAGATGTAATGAGATGGGTTACTGACTTGCCTCATCCACCCAGCCCCTGCTTTCAAATGCTTCCCACATGGGATGGAAAAGTGAAGCCCAGACTAGAGGTAGCAAGCAGCTCCATCTCAGGAAACTTAGGGGTGGAGGGTGAGGCCCTCTGGATCCCGCTGTATCAAGATGACTAGAATCCCTGCCAAAGTCTTAAAACTCACAGCCAGGGAAATGGCACAGATTCTCCCTGTTGATATTTAAGGCAGAAGCTACATTTAAGGCAGAAGGAACCAGGTGGTTCCTAACACAGGGCGGCTGGAATTTATTTGTTTTACAGAAAAGTGAAAGTGAAGGTCATTCAGTTGTGTCTGACTCCAGGCCAGAATACTGGAGTGGGTAGTGGTTCCCTTCTCCAGGGGATCTACCCAAACCAGGAATTGAACCCAGGTCACCCGCATTGCAAGCAGATTCTTCACCAGCTGAGCCACAAGTAAACCCCAAGAATACTGGAGTGGGTAGTGGTTCCCTTCTCCAGCGGATCTTCCTGACCCAGGAATTGAACCAGGGTCTCCTACATTGCAGGTGGGTTCTTTACCAACTGAGCTATCAGGGAGCTCTGTTTTGCAGAAGTAAGCCCCTATTTAACTTGCAATACAGGTTTACGCTGGTCAACTCATTCATCTCACCTGACCCCTTACTTTATGTGAATGAATTTTTGAATCCTGCTTATTCCTTTTTCCCTACTCGCTTTTATCTCATGTATGACCATGGTTGCTAAGTTTATTATTCAGTATATATGATTTATATGGTAACAAGGCAGGATGGTAAAGAAGCCACCTGCAATGCAGGGGACACAGGAGACGTGAGTTTGATCCCTGGGTCAGGAAGATTTCCTGGAGGAGGGCATAGCCACCCACTCCAGTATTCTTGCCTGGAGAATCCCATGGACTAAAGAGTCTGACAGACTACAGCCCATAGCGTCACAAAGAATTAGACACTACTGAAGTGACTGAGCACACACACAAGGCAAGACTCTAGCTGAATTAGAAAAAAAAATCACCTTATTAGAGATAAATACAGTAATGGATAGAACTTTGTGTCCACCCTTTGAGAGGGGGTGGGGCTTTTTCATTTCTATTCATTGTACTTGTGTGATGGAGATTGTGGCTGTTTTTCTTATTGATACTGTACCTGAATATGATAAAAAGTGTGTATATGGATATTATGGATGTTCGGAGCCAAAGAGCTGGACTGTTGAACTCTCTTGTTGTGCTGTTTTATATTGAAGTGGCCTTTAATGGTAGGTCACTAGGAATGTGACTAGGGGCCCCAATCCAATGCAGTCACCTGACACTGAAAGGCAAAGGGAGGCAGAGGCCATGCTTCTGAAATACCAAGTGTGTCTGCTGACAGGCACTGCTGAGAAGGGTCTGATCTCTCTTCTCGACATTAACTGTGAACTAGTGTCTTGTCAAGTTGGTGGGTGTTGAGAGGGAAACTCCAGGATTCCCCTGGTTGGAGAGAGTCATATTAGGCATGGCATGGTCCTGGAGCTAGTAGATAGCAGTTCACTTATTAAGTTCATTCAACAAATCCTATTGAGCTCCTATGCAATGCTAGACACTCTTCCAGGCCTATGGGTTTTCCGTGAATGGAGCACACCCTGCTCCCTGGTCTTGTGGAGCTTGCCTGCCTAGTTTATGATTGTTATGCTTGTTCCCTTCATGCGGGCAGTGACAGGGAGCTCTTGGCCAGGGATTTCCTGATTGGAGGAACAAACAGCAGTTCCTTTGTGGCCTGGCTCTGTGTCTGACTCTGAAAGTTATTTTAGAAAGTGCAATTGAAAGCCTTTCCTCAGTCCTCCCAAAGATTTATAAGCTAAATAACACTTTATATTAAATTCCTTCTTGCTCAAGCTATTTAGAGAGAATTATGTTCTTTGCAAAGGGAGCCTAACCAACACCAGCTACCTTGGAGTGCTCATTCATTCCCACTCTGGCCACCTTGAAAGTCCCACACATTCTTTAACATCTGTTCAGCTAACATGTTACCTCTGACCCTTGTCTGTACTCCATGCAATTAATCACTGTCTCCTCTGGCTACCACAGCATCAAAGCAATGCCTAAATGCTTCCTATATGGAGCTTATCAAGCTGTGGGCGTTGGCTGCCTCTCTTGCTCTCTTCTTGTCACCCACACGACACACAAGACAGGGCCTGGATCTTATTTGCCTATAGTGCCTTGACAACTGACAGTGTTGGACGAGCAAGTCACCCATGTTTCATTTACTCATATTAATAAATGAACCACAATATTTCTGATTACAGACATGTTTTTTAACAGCATTTACACTCTTCTCTTCCATATACATGTATTTGTATCACTTAAAAAAATTATATAAGAAATTATCATTGAGCTCCAGGTTAAGGAATAGCATCAGAAGTTAAGTAGTTCAGGCTTTTTCAGGTCAGGAATTTCAGGCCAGAAAAATTTGGTTTCTCATTTCATGTGTAGTGTTCTTTTTTATGCTACAGTTACTGATAACATATTAGCTTGTGCTTGATCGGGTTTGTAATTTCAGTGAGAACATGTACTGTCTCTGAGACTCCTCAAGGTTCCCCAGGCTTTGCAAGTGGAGAGCATAACTGGCCATGTAAGAACTCAGATTTTCCTCAAATATGCATTTATGGGACGGGTAATGCAGAGACAGGGTGTTCTCCTTTTACAGCAAGTAATTTTGTCAACAAATAGGTTCATGGACACTATATAAACTAAAATATTTGATTCTGATTCCATAAGTTATATATTTCTCCCTTCTACATTATAGTTTTGCTCTGTGTGCTGTCAAATGATTCTAAAATATGAATACATGTGTTCTTATTTATAAAGTGGGTGCAAAGTAGTTAAATGTTTTAAAAGAGAACTTTGTAAAGATTTTTCTCCCAACACTTAACCAATTTTATTCTAAGCATATTCTTCCATCTCTCCCAGGAGACTGGACCCCATGAGAGCAAACTTCACATCTTCATGGTTGTTGTTGTTCAGCCTTTCAGTCATGTGCAACTTTGTGTGACACAATGGACTGCAGCATGCCAGGTCTCCCTGTCCTTCACCATCTCCCAGAGCTTGCTCAAACTCATGTTCATTGAGTCATTGATGCCATCCAACCATCTCATCCTCTGTTGTCCCCTTCTCCTCCTGCCTTCTATCTTTCCCAGCATCAGGGTCTTTTCCAGTGAGTCAACACTTCACATCAGGTGGCCAAAGTATTGGAAACTTCAGCTTCAGCATCAGTCTTTCCAAGGAATATTCACCACTGATTTCCTTTAGGATGGACCCGTTTGATCTCCTTGCTGTCCAAGGGACTCTTAAGGGTCTTCTCCAACACCACGGTTCAAAAGCATCAATTTTTCGGCACTCAACCTTCTTTATGGTCCAATTCTCACATCCATACATGACTACTGGAAAAACCATAGCTTTGACTACAGGGACCTTTGTCGGCAGAGTAATGTCTCTGATTTTTAGTGCTCTGTCTAGGCTTGTTATAGCTTTTCTTCCTAGGAGTGTCTTAATTTCACGGCTGCAGTTACCATCCACTGTGATTTTGGAGCACCCCCCCCCCCCGCCCCCAAATAAAGTCTGTCACTGTTTCCGTCGTTTCCCAGTGTATATGCCTTGAAGTAATGTGACTGGATGCCATGATCTTAGTTTATTGAATGTTGAGTTTTAAGCCAGCTTTGGCACTCTCCTCTTTCACTTTCATCAAGAGACTCTTTAGTTCTTCTTTGCTTTCTGCCATAAGGGTGGTGTCATCTGCATATCTGAGGTTATTGATATTTCTCCTGGCAATCTTGATTCCAGCTTGTGCTTCTTCCAGCCCAGCGTTCCTCATGATGTACTCTGCATAGAAGTTAATAAACAGGGTGACAATATACAGCCTTGACATACTCTTTTCTCAATTTTGAACCAGTCTGTTGTTCCATGTTCAGTTGTAACTGTTGCTTCCTGACCTGCATACAGGTTTCGCAGGAGGCAGCTCAGGTGATCTGGTATTCCAATCTGTTTCAGAATTTTCTACAGTTTGTTGTGGTCCACAAGGTCAAAGGCTTTCACATACTCAATGAAGCAGCAGAAGATGTTTTTCTGAAATTGTCAGGCTTTTTCTATGATCCAAGGAATGTTAGCAATTTGATGTCTGGTTCCTCTGCCTTTTCTAAACCTAGCTTGTACATCTGGAAGTTCTTGATTCAGATACCTTTGAAGCCTAGCTTGGAGGGTTTGGAACATGACCTTGATAGCATGTGAAATGAGTGCAATTGTGTGGTAGTTTGAGCATTCTTTGGCATTGCCCTTTGTTTGGGATTGGAATGAAAACTGACCTTTTCCAGCTCTGTGGCCACTGCTGAGTTTCCCAAATTTGCTGGCATATTGAGTGCATTACTTTAACAGCATCATCTTTTGGGATTTGAAATGGCTTAGCTGGAATTCCATCACCTCCACTAGCTTTGTTCATGGTGATGTTTCCTAACACCCACTTGACTTCACACTTCCAGATATCTGGCTCTAGGTGAGTGATCACACCATCATGGTTATCCAAGTCATTAAGATCTTTTCTGTGTAGTTCTTCTGTGTATGTTTGCAACCTCTTCTTAATATCTCCTGCTTCTGTTAGGTTCATACAATTTCTGTCCTTTATTGTGCCTACCTTTGCTTGAAATGTTCCCTTGGTGTCTCTGATTTTCTTGAAGAGATCTCTAATTTTTCATCTTCTATTGTTTTTCTCTATTCCTTTGGATTGTTTACTTAGGAAGGTGTTTTTATCTCTCCTTGCTATTCTTTGGAACTGTGCATTTAGATAGGTATATCTTTCCTTTTCTCCTTTTCCTTCTCTTCTCTTCTTTTCTCAGCTATTTGTAAGGCCTCCTCAGATAACCATTTTCCTTTTTTTGCACTTGTTTTTCTTGGAGGTGTTTTTTTATCACTGCCTCCTGTACAGCATTACTAACCTCCATCCATAGTTCTTCAGGGATTCTATCAGGTTTAATCCCTTGAATCTATTTGCCACTTCCACTGTATAATCATAAAGGATTTCATTTAAGGTCATACCTGAATGACCTAGTGATTTTCCTTACTTTCTTCAATTTATGTCTGATTTTTGCAAGAAGGAGCTCATGATCTGAGTCAAAGTCAGCTCCTAATGTTGGTCTTGCTGACTCCACAGTGCTCTTCCATCTTCGGCTGCAAAGACTATAATCAATCTGATTTCAGTTTGATCATCTAGTGACCTTCATGGTAGTAGGTTTAATTCCTAACAAGGTTCTTGGCAGAGGCTATATGTTTTATGTTTGTTCATGAAGGTTATTATATGCAAAGCAACCAAACTACTAAATTTCCCAAAATAAATGTGGTGAGACCATTTTCATTTATCCCCTTAGATTAAGAGTTTATTTTTTGGAGAAATGGGTAGGTGTTTCCTACTAGTTTATGGATTGTTCATTTAACTTTAACAAGTGTCTTGAGATCTTTCCAATATTTCAAGGAAGAGCAAAATTTCATTTGGTCTGTGTTAGTTCTTTGCAAAGGCTGTTCAGTTTTCTTTACCAAATCGCTCCACACGGCATGGAGTATCTAGAGAACAGACCCATGAGTACTTTGAAGTGACCCCAATTAACAAAGTCGACAACTACTTCAACAAATATCATCAAAAGTGGGAAAGGTCCATTTTTAAGTGGTACTTCTGAGAAGTGTGAACTCATCATGGAAGACATACTCACATAATCACTTACAAATGAATCATCTTGAAAATGAGTCCTACACAAGTTAGATATAAAACACCGTGGTTCTGTCAGAGCACGCACATGTGAACTCTAATGAGTGTAACAAGATCCCTTTCCTGGTGACAGTCGTGGTTGGCAGCAGGTGCTGGGAATGAAGACCAGGGCATAGGAAATACAGTTGTTCAGGAAAAGTTTCAGATGAAGCTCGTGGTTTTGATGATTGTTCCTGTGTGCTTTAGAACAGCAGGAGTGAACTGTATGGACATTTCTTGATCTAAATTAAAAGATTGCAAACTTAAATGACATAATGAAAAACAGGAATCAAATTTAGTACTTGAGTACTTAGCTCACTTGTCATCATATTTCCTAGATGAGTTGAAGAAGACATAGTAGGACGTTTTTGGAGGAATTTTAGATATCTCAGGGAATAATGCAACTTTTACATCTCAGACTACCCAAAATAAAAAGACAACAAGAATTGTTTTCCACAAGATGCTCACCATGATTACAAATACACACTGAACCTAAATGAGAGCCTTCCCATCTTTTAACACTCATACTGAAGAACTAGGTCCTATAAGCAATTGATGTGTTAACTTGATTCATTAATGCAGAGAATATTCACAGTTTTCCACCTTGGCAGAGACTGTTTCTGTCATCGCTTTAATAGAACTCTGTTGGAAATCAAACACAATTTTTATTCTAGGGAATGATTACTGTGTCTTGTTTAATTCTCCCCTAACAAATGTCAGCACTAATGTATTACAGATTATTCAGTCAATTTGATGGTTCCAGGTGAAAGAAAGGAACACAAATCTCTTCTTTTAGTGTAAAAAGGGTCAGCCGATGACTTCCCCTGCAGGAGCCGAGATGAGGCTTGACATGAATCAATCAAGAAGGCTCAATTTTACAGTTATAGTGCCTAATGCCTAAACATGAGCGGACGGTTGGAAATTAGCACCCGATTATGAGCATACATGATCTTCCCCTGGAAGACAATAATATTGGCATTAAGCTTCTCAAGAGGGAAGATGCTGCTGGTTTTTAATATGTCTTAAATTATGTCAGGAAAAACACTGGAACATCACACAAAAGCCACAGTCAGTGTCTATTGCTATCTCATAAAGCTGGAGATCTTTACAACAATATTGACACAGGAGCAGGCAAGCAAATGTCAGCCAATATAACATATGAAATACTTAACGTAACCAATTTTCAGCTGTCAATCAGCAGGGAATAATGACTGATGCAAGGAATCAATACGCCACAATTGAATTCCAGCTCACAAACTTGTTTCGTTCTGTGCTATAAAAGACTGTCAAATGTCACACCCCAAGAGATGCAACAGGATTCCAAAGATTTATTTATTTCAAGCTCTGAAGTCTATTAGCAATAGTGCTCCTTTGCTATTGGAAATAGAGCTTCAGTGACATTAAATTTTCAGAAATGACAACTCAAGTTTCTGACAAATTAATGATAGGACTTTCTTAGTCCCATATTTATGTATTTTTTGCCAACATGAAGTACAATTATACTCAACCAATTCTCAGGATTTCAGAAAGCAAATATTTGACATAATTTGTCAAGTAAACTGCTCACAGAGCCAACTGATCTTAGACAAGTTGTCCTATACATTGTAAATAAATGGAAATTGCGTATGACAAACCTTAAGCTTATGTTAAATCCAAAGCTTAATATTATGCAAATGCTTGGTAGCAAATTAAATCTATGAAATGTTATTTTCTTCCAATAACAATATTAAATTCTACTCTTTCTACTACATAGTTAACTTTTAGCAAAAAAAATGTAGTGTATCTGTGTGTTTAAAAAAAAAAAGTTGTGTTACCCAGAACACCAAGATCTTATTTTAACTTATTCTATTATTCTATGGCAGAAATTTTATTTTATTTTATTACTATTTTTTTTTAAATTTTAAAATCTTTAGTTCTTACATGTGTTCCCAAACATGAACCCCCCTCCCACCTCCCTCCCCATAACATCTCAGTGGGTCATCCCCATGCACCAACCCCAAGCATGCTGTATCCTGCGTCAGACATGGACTGGCGATTCAATTCTTACATGATAGTATACACGATAGAATGCCATTCTCCAAAATCATCCCACCCTCTCCCTCTAAAGCTGATAATCTGAAGCTATGTTTTAAAAAACCATTTTGGTATTAATTAAACATTATTAAAATGTGACTTTGATGTGATGTAGTAAATCCAGAGATGTTTTTTATAAATGGGGAGAAAAATAAAACAGAAAATTGCTATTGACCCTTTCCTAACTGTTCCTACAAGAATATTTTGTTTTTCTTTTCAGCCCCTTTATTTTATATTTTGCTAAATATTCTTTCTAAATCAAAGGGAACAAGCATAAAACATTAGTTTTATGAAAGAAAGAACAGTATGTCAATGGTGATATCCCAGCAAGCATTCATTTTCCCTTTGGGGCCAAAAAATGAGTCACAGACTCTTCTGAGCAAAATGAAGCAGCAAGCTTGTACCCCTTAGGACCCAGTTGTATGCAGCAGACATATAGCAGTTTTTCGCCATCACTAATGACTGTGAGGACAGGGCAAAGTGAAAGCCTGCTACTCTTTGGGTAGGAGCTCATGGACGCATCTCTAAAGGGGCACAGTCATCACCAGGACTCTTATTTGGTTAGACACTTGTCTGTGGCCCTTTTCTTTTCTTTTCTTTTTTTTTTTTTTTAAATACAGAGTGTCAGTATGGTAGGCCCGTACATTGACACCAAAGCTGTTGTCTTAGGTAGATTTTATGATCTCATGTCAACTCCCATTATTAAGTTGATCTGACTTAGTATTAAATGTTTTAAAGGAAATTATTTTCTTCAGATGTATTTGGCATTAAAAAAAAAAAGATAAAACCCAAACACAGCATGTTGAGAATCTGATGTTTGTTTATGAACAGATCAGAAAGAAGCCTACATTGTTTACAAGTGGGAATACAAAAAGTACTGTTACTCATGTGGCAGAGTTACTCATGTGGTTGAGTGGGCTGATTAAACCCAGAGAGAGCATCTTGGGCAGAGCTGCTGTACCCTTCATTTGTTCTTCACTGAAAATGAGAACATCGAACTGTAAAAGTTGAGATTGAAAAGCCACTAGTGTGTTGTCTAATTTCAACTGCAGAAGCTGCTGTGCTCTCTTGGTGACTTTATGAGGGAATAAGATTACAGGTCACAAGAGCTTCTTTATTTCCCACCTGTAGCTTCTAACAACATTTTATTAAGGATTTTCCCATCATCTTTCTCTGACCTATAGGGGTTGAAATCCTAACAGCTGTTACAGGACCTTGACCAAATGGTATTAACATAGATTAGTGACTCTGAAATGAAGTACCTTTTATCAGAGCTGTATTTATGGGTGGCTACTAATATTTTCATTGTGCTAATAAGATAAACAGAATATATCACTATGTAAACAAAAAAAGGAACCCTCAATATGGTGAAAGACTTAGAGCTTCCTGTTTGCTTCACAGAAAATCACACCAAGCTCTTGTTATTTGAAGGTTTAATGTTAATTTGTAAAACAAACATGTCAGAGAGTCGTCCATAAATACCATCTTGACAGTGGGTTGCTTCCTGACTAGTTTAGATGGTTTTTTAATTGCTCACTCACTGACAAGATCTCCAAAATAAAAACTAGGAGGAGAAATTTAAGTGCATAGATGCATACTATACACTCTTATTGGAGGATATAAATTCTCATTTTCAAGAACAGTTTTTGAGATGAGATGTATGATTTCTTGCCTGGATCATTTTGAAGAGTAATTAGATAATATTTGCAGGGAACGTGTAGAGCTAGGAAGGGTGCTAGCCACCCAGTATGATCATTGGTCTTCACTCAGAGATATACTTTAACTGAATAAATGTGAACACAATGGAACAAGAACACCCTGTTCACCACTCCAGTAGACTAAAATTTGGAGGCAATACATGGGTCATTGGAATCTCTGAAGTTTGTGTATTCCGATTTTTGTTTGTTGTTCTTAATCACTAAGTCTTTATGCCAAAGCCAATGCTGCTTTTTTCCTTTTTTAAAGAAACTCAGTATTTCCAGACGTTAGCTCATTAATTCTGATTCTGTTTAGTTCCAGACACAGTCGAGTTAGGCTCCTAGGTTTAATTTTTTTAATTGTTGACAAACTTTTACTACTATTTAGGTAAATCAACCATGGAGTCCACTTGATTTTTTGTTCTTAGTAAAATGTGGGGGGGAAATGCCTTTCATTTGTTCTGCAGTCAAATGGAGGATTGGAGAACACTCTGACAATAATTATGCTTAAATAAAACACATCAAAAAGAGTCAATCTGGTATTTTCAGTTGTCTTAATGACAAAATCATATTGCTCAGCTGATTCAATCAATAGTGAAGAAATCGGTTGATACAGCAGAGTGATTGGAAAGAAAACCAGTGGATTCAGTAGAGTCCTGCCTGTTTATCTAAGAACAAGTGTGTTATTTACATTGAAGCATTTCTCTGCTCTGCATTTATCCTTGTAAATGTATATATAAGTCTAGCAGAGAAACAAACATATGTTGCCCAGGATGTTTTTGATTATTAAAGTGGACCAGATTGAAAAGCCACCAAGCTTTGGCCAAAATTAAGTTTTTTAAAATTTGGATTATGTGTTAATAGAAATTTCATTAGGTGAGAAGGGTAAGACTAAACAGTGACAGTAAGGACAAATTTCAAAGGCATGTATTTAATCTAAAAGGAAGTGAATATTTCAAAACTAAGTTGATTTTGTCTTAGATGCTTTCTCTAGCCTCTCTTTGTCTATCCTCTTCTTTTCTATATAATGAAATCCTTATAAGGAGATCCCAGTATTCTAACCTGTACATCTTAGAGTGTAACATGACTGAAATGCAAATGTCAAACTGGATAAACCCAGCCTTATAGGTTGAACTGTATGCCCACAAAAAATGCTGAAGTTCCCCACCTGCAGTTCTTGTGTGTGTGCATGTTTGGCTGTGTCCAGTTCTTTGTGATTCCATGCACTGTGGCCTGCCAGGCTCCTCTGTCCCCGGATTTTCCATTCAAGAATACTGAAGTGGGTTGCCACTTCCTACTCAGGGGATCTTCCCAAACCAGGGATTGAACCTGCGTCTCTTGCATCTCCTGCATTGGCAGGCAGGTTCAGCACCACTATGCTGCCTGAGAATCTAAGGTAGTTCTGGTGACCTTATTTGGAAATAGGGTTTTTTGCAGATGATCAAGTTAAGATGAGATCACTAGAGTGGGACATAATCCAATATGATTGTGTCCTTAATAAAAAGGGGAAATTTGAATACAAATACACACAAAAGGAGACCACTTTTTGAACATGAAGCAGAGACTGGGTGATGTGTCTGTAAGCCAAGGAACACCAAAGACTAGCAAGCTAGTTTTAGTGACTAGGAGAGACGCACAGCACAGATTCCCCTCCTTCAGAAAGCATCAAGCCTGCCAACACCTCATCTCAAAATTCTACTCTTGGTGTTGTTGAGACAATAAAGTTTGGTCAAGTCACCCAGTTTGTGGTACTTGTTATGGCAGTTTTAACCAAGTATTATACCCAGTGATCACAGGTTAATATATATTATCAAACTTTTATATTTTATCTTTTGATTTATAATAAAAAAGGCAAAGAATAAAATCATCTGAGGAACCTTAAGTCCCCTATAATTGCATCTTTTCCCTGAACATATGTCTAGGGTAATGGTTGTTGTTGTTCAGTTGCTAAGTCATGTGCAACTCTTTGCAACCCCATGGACTATAGCCTACCAGGCTCCTCTGTCCACTATTATGCAAAGTTTGCTTAAACTCATGTCCATTGAGTCAAAGATGGTAATGCTATCTAGCCATCTAATTCTCTGCTGCCCCCTTCTCCCTTTGCCTTCAATCTTTCCCAACATCAGGGTCATTTCCATTGAGTCAGGTCTTTGCATCAGGTGGACAAAGTACTGGAGCTTCAGCTTCAACATCAGTCCTTCCAGTGAATATTCAAGGTTGATTTCCTTTAGAATTGAAGGATTTTATCTCTGGGGTGATGGAGTAGACCAAACTCTGCTTGAGAGTCTGACACAGAGGGTCAGAAAATTCCTGAAATCTCCAGAACATTCTAGGTCTTTTGATGAACAGGATTTTACATATCCTTTGGCAAGTACCCTACTAGCCTTCTTTGTTAAAGAAATAAAATTTCTTCCTTGAGACTTGACATTGCCTATATAGATTTTTCTTAGCTGCTTTATCTAAATAGAAGATTCTCACCAAAATGCAGTGGCAAAGCTGACTGAGTCAAATTATTCAGAAGCTTGCCTGGGAAATACCCCTATTAGTTCTCTCTTCAAGGAAACTGAGTCGTCTAAGTCAGAATTAGTTTGGAAGATAAGATAGCTAAATAACCTTGTATTTGTGTCAGAAAATGAGCCCCTTTGAATATCAAGTACCTGATGTCATTTCCTTGATGGAATTGATTTATTCCTCAGCAAAACATGTTTTTCCTCCAACACTAAATATACAAATTGAAATTAAATTGGCCTACCAAAAAAGGAAAAATATGCAGACTCCCTTTATGAAACGAATACTTTCTCATACGCTAATATTTCTCAGTCTTAATAGGGACACCACATAAGCACAGACTTATTTACTATGTCCATTTTTCTTGTATTTGGTTATTATTTTGAGATCGGACCTCTCAATGTATTTGTACATGCAGAGTACATCATGAGAAATGCTGGGCTGGAAGAAGCACAAGTTGGAATCAAGATTGCCAGGAGAAATATCAATAACCTCAGATATGCAGATGACACCACCCTTATGGCAGAAACTGAAGAGGAACTAAAAAGCCTCTTGATGAAAGTGAAAGTGGAGAGTGAAAAAGCTGGCTTAAAGCTCAACATTCAGAAAACAAAGATCATGGCATCTGGTCCCATCACTTCATGGGAAATAGATGGGGAAACATTAGAAACAGTGTCAAACTTTATTCTTTTGGGCTCCAAAATCACTGCAGATGGTGACTGCAGCCATGAAATTAAAAGACGCTTACTCCTTGGAAGAAAAGTTATGACCAACCTAGATAGCATATTCAAAAGCAGAGACATTACTTTGCCGACTAAGGTCCGTCTAGTCAAGGCTATGGTTTTTGCTGTGGTCATGTATGGATGTGAGAGTTGGACTGTGAAGAAAGCTGAGCGCCGAAGAATTGATGCTTTTGAAGTGTGGTGTTGGAGAAGACTCTTGAGAGTCCCTTGGACTGCAAGGAGATCCAACCAGTCCATTCTGAAGGAGATCAGCCCTCGGATTTCTTTGGAAGGAATGATGCTAAGCTGAAACTCCAGTACTTTGGCCACCTCATGCGAAGAGTTGACTCATTGGAAAAGACTTTGATGCTGGGAGGGATTGGGGACAGGAGGAGAAAGGGATGACCGAGAATGAGATGGCTGGATGGCATCACTGACTCGATGGACGTGAGTCTGAGTGAACTCTGGGAGTTGGTGATGGACAGGGAGGCCTGGCGTGCTGCGATTCATGGGGTCACAAAAAGTCGGACACGACTGAGCAACTGAACTGAACTGAAACACTGGGGAAAATGTAAAGTCTACTGTTATGTAAGTAATACTCTAAAACGTCGTTCTCTCTCTGCACTTCCTCCATCCCCCTTTCCCCCCCTACACCCGTTTTTTTTCTCAGTAGCCCTCTGTCACAGGTGAGAAATCTCGGGATTGCACAATAAATTTGGAAAAACAATTACGTCAACCAAAGAATGAGGACAGTATGTTCAACCTTCTGATTGGTAGTCTGATATAATTACTCTCCAAACCAAACTTCCTGTCCATGTACTTTAGCATGCAATATATATTGGGTTTAAAATTTTATTTTCAAGGCCCTTTGCAATGCCCAAAGTACCATTATGTAGCCTATTCTCTTTATTAAAAGATAATATGAAAAGGTTATGCAAAGGCAAAAGATTAAATTGTTTAAAGTAAAAATAAGGGTCCCTTACAATTGAATTCTTGCCTGCATTTTATAAAACTGAAATGAGTTTATTTTGCTAAGTCAAGCAGTAAAAAGAAGGAAATACTTCTCTTTTATAGCCATGTACCTCTAAAACCACTGTCCAGGAATTTTCCAGCACTAATATTTTTTGGTCTAAAGAGACCAAAAATATGCAGATAAAGTTAGTCCCAGCAAAGACTCCACAACATTACCAAGCTTTCCTTACTTACACAGGGGGAAAACCAACCCATCGACTTAATACAAATTTCAAAAAAATGTGGCCTTGTAAAACTGTCATTCAGTGATCAGTAAGGACTCTGCTTTATCTATTTAGTGGTGGACATTAACATTTCCTCTGGGCAGACAATGGTCAACACAGTAATAAGCCAGAAACCTGTGATGGCTTGCAGTGGGGTTTTTTTCCTATGAAAATATTAAAACTACTGCATGAGATTTCATAAGATGCATGGTTACCTAATAACTGAAAGAAATCATTAAAAACAAAACTTGAAATCAGGCTGTACAACAAAATTAGAGTTACATTCCAATAGGTGTTTGTTAAGTATCTAGAAGGTATCCAAAATTTTTCTATAAACCACAGACATTTCTCTTCCTTTACTAAACACAGAATTGTTGTTAAACCCAGTAAGCTTCATTCTGAAATGTCACATTCCAAAAAGAGCATCTTAATGTTTGGTGAATATTCTAGTCAGTTGTTATAGGTCTTTGACTTGGGCTTTTTGATTGACAGTTGTCAAATGATACTGATGGACTGTCTGGGTCAGTTTGCCTTATCCAGAGTAATTTCTGATTAATTTATGGCATAATCTTTAATTTCACATATTGTCCCCAAACAGTTTTTCTCCCCAACAGTATTCTTTTCTAATGTATTTTTAAAGAAATTTTTCATATCAGTCACGGATTAGATATGATTAAAATCAATCATAATTCATCTAGAAAAAAAAGAACCAAATTTATGTGTCACCTACCAAATTTGCTCATTTAAAAATCTTTAAAGCAATATTGCAGACAATATAAATGCTATTTATTATTTTTTCATGTTAATAAATTCTTGGTTCAGTTCAGTCACTCAATCGAGTCCAACTCTTTGAGACCCCATGGAATGCAGCACACCAGGCTTCCCTGTCTTTCACCATCTCCTGGAGCTTACTCAAACTTATGTCCACTGAGTCGGTGATGCCATCCAACCATCTCATCCTCTGTCATCCCCTTCTCCTCCTGCCTTCAATCTTTCCCAGCATCAGGGTCTTCTCCAATGAGTCAACACTTTGCATCACGTGGCCAGAGTATTGGAGTTTCAGCTTTAGCATCATTCCTTCCAGTGAATATTCAGGACTGATTTCCTCTAGGATTGACTTGTTTGATCTCCTTGAAGTCCAAGAGACTCTCAGTAGTCTTCTCCAACACCGCAGTTCAAAAGCATCAATTCTTTGGCACTCAGATAGCTTTTCAGATCCATACATGACTACTGGAAAAACCATAGCTTGGACTAGACAGACCTTTGTTGGCAAAGTAATGTTTCTGCTTTTTAATATGCTCTCTAGGTTGGTCATAGCTTTTCCTCCAAGGAGCAAGCGTCTTTTCATTTCATGGCTGTGGTCACCATCTGCAGTGATTTTGGAGCCCCAAAAATGTCTCACTGTTTCCCCATCTGTTTGCTATGAAGTGATGGGACCAGATGCCATGATCTAAATAACAATAAAACATCTCTGTTATACCTATAATGATAATATGAACCTTCATTCTCCTGCTGTCTAAAACTATTATAAAGATATCTAAAACCAGAGTCTTAGACTTCTGGATTTCAGATGGAAATCTGAACATTCCCTTTCTAAAAGTGGACCTGGGGAAGAATCAGGCACAAAGCAAGTTTGCTAACTGATATATATATGTATATATATATATATATATAAAGCCTTTATATATATATATATATATATATATATAAAGCCTGTCCCACATCACTATTTTAGATGAGTCACTTCATTAAAACAAAAAATTAGGAACGCAGATGCTTGGACTAAAAGATTTATATTCACAAGACAAAATAATTGATAACTATACCATCACACACATAAAAACTTTGTTTTTTTTTTTCTTGTTTTGTCCTGAACTTGTGAAGATTTGCTCAAAGACATTCCTGGTCTGAGAGCTGGTATATGGGAACCACAGCGTAACATTTCCTTAAGAGGGGAAAGAAAATGAAGCATAAATTCTGCACTTTAGAAAAGACCTGTTCTAAATTAAGGATGCCTGCTTTAACTATTTAGCTGTCTGGTTATCTATTCATGATTATAATACTTGGAGTGTTTTTTTTCCCCATAATCAGTGTGTATTGATTATTTATGGTATACTAGGCACATTAGAACGTGCAGAGAATATTGTCCCTGCTCTCAGGGAGCTTACATTCTAGAGGGAAAAAAGTACACCTCTTTTCAGTTCAGTTCAGTTCAGTTGCTCAGTCGTGTCTGACTCTGCGACCCGATGAGTCGCAGCACGCCAGGCCTCCCTGTCCATCACCAACTCCCAGAGTTCACTCGGACTCACGTCCATCGAGTCCGTAATGCCATCCAGCCATCTCATCCTCGGTCGTCCCCTTTTCCTACTGCCACCAATCCCTCCCAGCATCAGAGTCTTTTCCAATGAGTCAACTCTTCACATGAGGTGGCCAAAGTACTGGAGTTTCAGCTTTAGCATCATTCCTTCCAAAGAAATCCCAGGGCTGATCTTCAGAATGGACTGGTTGGATCTCCTTGCAGTCCAAGGGACTCTCAAGAGTCTTCTCCAACACCACAGTTCAAACGCATCAATTCTTTGGTGCTCAGCCTTCTTCACAGTCCAACTCTCCCATCCATACATGACCACAGCAAAAACCATAGCCTTGACTAGACGGACCTTAGTCGGCAAAGTAATGTCTCTGCTTTTGAATATGCTATCTAGGTTGGTCATAACTTTTCTTCCAAGGAGTAAGCGTCTTTTAATTTCATGGCTGCAGTCACCATCTGCAGTGATTTTGGAGCCCCCCAAAATAAAGTCTGACACTGTTTCCACTGTTTCTCCATCTATTTCCCTTGAAGGGATGGGACCGGATGCCATGATCTTCGTTTTCTGAATGTTGAGCTTTAGGCCAACTTTTTCACTCTCCACTTTCACTTTCATCAAGAGGCTTTTTAGTTCCTCTTCAGTTTCTGCCATAAGGGTGGTGTCATCTGCATATCTGAGGTTATTGATATTTCTCCCGGCAATCTTAATTCCAGCTTGTGTTTCTTCTAGTCCAGCGTTTCTCATGACATACTCTGCATAGAAGTTAAATAAGCAAGGTGACAATATACAGCCTTGACATACTCCTTTTCCTATTTTTTGTTTGATGTTTTTTTTGCAAGATATTGAGGAAATAAAGGGTGAGTTTTGGGTCTAACTTAGTCCCATCATTATTTAAAGAGAGGAAGAGGTAGGATTTTAAAGGTAAAGACAATGACAGATGGTTCAAGATAGGTAGGGTTTATAGGGAGATAAACAGTCTCATCAACTAAGGAAAGATTTGCTGCAGTGAAAAGAAAGAGGGAAATAGTTTGTTTGAGGGATGCAAGCAAAGGAAGCAGGGTGTCCTTCAACAGAGTGGAGCCAGAAAGACCACGCAGTCTTTCTCCCAAGTACTGGGTTGGCCAAAAAGTTCATTCAGGGTTTTCCATCACAGCCTATGTAACATCAATTCATGACCACCAGGTAGGAATGGTTGGTGACAGATAGAAGGCTAAAAAAAGAAGCAATCCTGTGCTCCTGAAACATAGAAAGAATAAAGTACCAAAATTGAAGGCAGGCTATGAGTATCCAAAAATTCTTAAAAACAAAAGTGATTTCAAAGTACAAAACTTGCAGTTAATGCTATCCAGTTGCCATGATGATTGATCAAGAACACTGTGGCTTCCTAAATTAAAAAATGCCATACATCAAAAATTTTTAGTGTAATGTATTATTTTTTTCGAACAGTCTTCTTGCTTCTGAAAAGAAAAACATTTTATTTCAGGGGAAGGGATTGATATGAGATCTGGTTAGGAACAGTAGTATTTATCTTAGTAGTATTTTGTTGTTATAATAAACTTCATATTCAAACTTGGTAAAAGCCTCTTAGCTGCCAAGAGGGAATGAGTAAATTTCCAAAAATGTACAATTTTCTTTAGGGAAGTTTTAGAACCAAAAGACTAATTTACATGAAAAGCTGTAGAGAAAGTAGCTGAAAAGTCCATGGAATAAAACTTTTATTCCATTTACACAAACTTAATACACATGTTCTTAACAATTATGCTTGGATTATTCTTGACAATCTCTTAAGACATTAAACAAAGCTAGCCATCATCTCAAATTATTTCCCTGTTAACTAGTTTTATACCACAGACAAGTTAGGCAATAATAATAATAATAAAACTAAACTGAAAAGTTAAACACACGTTTTTGTGTTTTACTACCATGATTGATATACATGAAGCAATGGATATCAGACAATTCATTTTTACTGCATCTTTAATTGTACATTTGTTCTTAGGTTGCTTAAAACATCTAAATATAAATAAAATGAGTATAGCAATAATAATGAAAACAAACAGCAGGTAACTACAAATAATGGGATGTGAATTATTTCTGCCCTTCTTATCCAGGGAAAATTGGGTCCCAGCTAAACGAACACTTCTGTAACTGTTGTTAACAGTGTGCATATTGAGAATGGGTATTCCACGGATAACACCTGGTTTAATATGTAATATCCATTTCTTCTACAGTCACATAAGCGCTTCGAATCTTAAAGTACCCTCAACTACACCTGTGACTGGAGCCAACTATCTCTTTTATCCCCTGCCAGGACAAACCAACGTGTAGGCAGCTGTCTTTGCTTAGACATGGAAGCAGTTTTAATACTAGCCTTTGTGAAGCCACAATGTACTAAAAGTATTATGCCAAACTTTTATTTCTTGTTTAGTCACTCAGTTGAGTCCAACTCTGTGACCACATGGACTGCAGCATGCCAGGCTTCCCTGTCCTTCACCATCTCCTGAACCTTGCTCAAACTCATGTCCATTGAGTCGGTGATGCCATCCAACCATCTCATCCTCTGTCATCCCCTTCTCCTCATGCCCCCAATCCCTCCCAGCATCAGGGTCTTTTCTAATGAGTTGGTTTTTCACTTCAGGTGGGCTAAGTATTGGAGCTTCTGCTTCAGCATCAGTCCTTCCAATGAATATTCAGTGTTGATTTCCTTTAGGATAGACTATTTTGAGCTCCTTGCAGTCCAAAGGACTTCAAGGAGAGTCTTAAAGAGCCTTCTCAAACACCACAGTTCAAAAGCATCAATTCTTCAGTGCCCAGCCTTCTTTATGGTCCAACTCTCACACCCATACATGACTACTCAGAAACTTGTATAAAACTTGTATAACTTGTATAGAAACTTGTATAACTTGTATAAAATTTCCATGTCCCCATATTGGCCACCTCAAGATGAAAACAGGTAGCTCCTGATATGTTAACTGGCTCTGTGCTGGGCTTAGTCACTCAGTTATGTCCAACTCTTTGTGACCTCACTGAGTCTTCCAGGCTACTCTGGCCATGGGGATTCTCTAGGCAAGAATAATGGAGTGGGCTGCCATGCCCTCCTCCAGGGGAACTTCCTAACCCAGGATTCAAATCCAGGTCTCCTTCATTGCAGGTGGATTCTTTCCCATCTGAGCTACCAGGGAAGCCCATGAATACTGGAGTGGGTAGCCTGTCCCTTTCCAGGGGATCTTCCTGACCCAGGAATTGAACTGGGGTATCCTGCATTGCAGGCAGATTCTTTACCAGCTGAGCTACTAGGGAACTCTTAACTGGCTCTACTCCTCCAATATTAAACATAAAAAACACATGGAACATATAGAAATTCAAACAGAAGTAACATTAACCTGTGAGAAATCATAAATAATTATCAGCAGATAGCATAGATGACAAATGGTCTATGGTGCAAGTTTTACAATGAGGCAGACAAAAGTTGGAAGGCTGGGCAATTTTCTTCTTCATCTGGTTCAGCTTCATCTCTTTGGATATCCAATGTCCACAAGGTCAAGTTGTTTCTCAGTAACTGTATTAGTAACGTGCTGTCTTTGTGTGACCCTTCACTTAATATATCAAGTTCAGCAATGGCTCCATCAAATGCTGTCTTTGCACGAGAGCCAATTTTCTCAGGGGACTTCGGAATCTCATAATAGAACACAGAAGTTAAGGGAGAGATCCAATCTGATAGGATGTGTTGGTTCTGTTTACTTTTTGCTGATTTCAAAAGCTTCTTGGTATGCTTGCCATGACTGATCCACAATCCCTCTCTTATTATCACCAGCAACAACCTTAGCCAAGGAACAGTAGTAGTCTCCTTTTATTTTCAAATAGAAGACTTTGCTCTCTGCTTGTGAAGCACTGGGGATCAAGAACTTTCCCAAAAGAAACAGTATATCATTGCAGGTATCTCTCAGCCTCGTCTCCATTTTCTCTCTGTATTCTTGAACCATCTGCTGTTTCCTCTCAGCACCTTTATCTTTTCATCAATACTTGAGACAAGCCTCCAAATAACCTACAGGCTCCTACAACCATTTTATAAACAACTGAGAGAAGACTCCTCTCCTCAATGGATAATTCAGCTCCTTGCTCAATTACAGACTTCATACAGGCTGCCATATCATCATCTCGCTCAGCCTGCTCAGCTAGTTTGACCTTCTGCACCAGTATATTTTTATCTATGTTCTGTGTCTGGAGTAGTTATGGCAGACAGATGGGACTCAGAAGTCTCTGGGTGGCAGTGCCAAGGCTGAGACTCTACCTGGAGTGTTTTAAGAGACAGACTTCTTACATCTTTTCCTGCAGGAGCAAGATAACATATGTGGCTATTCAGGTTAAGTGCAGTCTAGATGTGTCCACAAGGACTTGGGCTGAAGGTTGGCTGCCACCTGGGAAGATTGCCTGTATCTTTCAGTTCAGTTCAGTTGCTCAGTTATGTCTGACTTTTTGTGACCCCATGAATCAGAGCATGCGAGGCCTTCCTATCCATCACCAATCCCAGAGTTCACTCAAACTCATGTCCATCAAGTCGGTGATGCCATCCAGCCATCTCATCCTCTGTCATCCCCTTCTCCTCCTGCCCCCAGTCCCTCCCAGCATCAGAGTCTTTTCCAATAAGTCAACTCTTTGCATCAGGTGGCCAAAGTATTGGAGTTTCTGCTTGAGCATCAGTCCTTCCAAAGAACACTCAGGACTGATCTTCTTTAGAATGGACTGGTTGGATCTCCTTGCAGTCCAAAGGACTCTCAAGAGTCTTCTCCAACACTACAGTTCAAAAGCATCAATTCTTTGGTGCTCAGCTTTCTTCACAGTCCAACGCACATCCACACATGACCATGGGAAAAACCATAGCCTTGACTAGACAGACCTTTGTTGGCAAAGTAATATCTCTGCTTTTGAATATCCTGTCTAGGTTGGTCATAACTTTCCTTCCAAGGAGTAAGCGTCTTTTAATTTCATGGCTGCAGTCACCATCTGCAGTGATTTTGGAGCCCAAAAAAATAAAGTCTAACACTGTTTCCCCATCTATTTCCTATGAAGTGATGGGACCAGATGCCATGATCTTCGCTTTCTGAATGTTGAGCTTTAAGCCAACCTTTTCACTCTCCTCTTTCACTTTCATCAAGAGGCTTTTTAGTTCCTCTTCACTTTCTGCCATAAGGGTGGTGTCATCTGCATATCTGAGATTATTGATATTTCTCCCGGCAATCTTGATTCCAGCTTATGCTTCTTCCAGCCCAGCGTTTCTCATGATGTACTGTGCATTAAGTTAAATAAGCAAGGTGACAATATACAGCCTTGACGTACTCCTTTTCCTATTTGGAACCAGTCTGTTCCATGTCCAGTTCTAACTGTTGCTTCCTGACCTGTAGGTTTCTCAAGAGGCAGGTCAGGTGGTCTTGTATTACCATCTCTTTCAGAATTTTCCACAGTTTAGGAAAGAGCAAATAAGAACATACCATCTATAGTGGGTGAATGTTCTTCAAAATCTCTCATTTTCATCTTTATATAGTTATATACGTTGGGAACCCAAAGAAATGAATTACCTATCAGTGACAGTCCTTGGGTGGGTGATGCCCCAATACTTCTAAAATTAGTTTGTATATTTTTCTGTTAACTCTTAAGACAATGTGCTCTAAAACTTGATTTATTTTAAACTGAAAATACAATCAGATAATTTCTCTGATTCCCATGGTCCGGAAAAATCAAGAGCATACTTTTCTTTTGACATAGGCTCTTTCTCCTATTGGGAGAGAAATAAAAAGAGCAAAATGTATGTATTCTGTACTTTCCCTATTAGTTTTCCTTTTATTATGCCTCTAAAATAAAGTAGGGGAAATATGTGAGATGTGTTTTTACACGTACATATTGCACTAATGGGCTTCTCAGGTGGCTCAGGGGGTGAAGAATCTACCTGCAATGAAAGAGACACAGGAGGTGCAGGTTCAGTCCCTGGATCAGGAAGATTCCCTGGAGGAGGGCATGACAAACCACTCGGGGATTCTTGCCTGGCGAGTCCTATGGACAGAGAAGCCTGGCAGGCTACAGTCCACAGGGCCACAAAGAGTCACAGCGGAAGCAACTGAGGACACACACATTGTCCTAATGGAAAATATAATATGAGTTATTATTTAGCGCTCAAAGTAAAAAGATGAACTATCATTTAAGAAATATTGCTTACATAGCTTATATGTTGATACCCCTCTTTCTAAAATTAAAAAAATTTTTAACAGAATGAAAATTACATGATTTTCCCTCAATCAAATTTGAAAATAATATATAAAATAATACAAAATTTTTAAATCCATGAAACATGCAATTTATAGCATTACACCTAAAATTCAGGATCCTATCAAATTTGTGCTATTAAAAATGTTCTTTATCTCGTGAAAAGCTTTGGCAAAACTGTTTCAGAAAATGCAAAGTGACAGGACACATTTCCCTCTTTCACCAAATCACCTTACTTTTGTGAATTTCTGTCAAAACTTAGTTATTCATTCAATGTGGAAATAAAGAGCAGTCACATTTATACAGTGGAGAAAATTTTTTTCTTTTTAATATTCAACTCATAAAGCTGTATCAATAGATAACAGAGATTAGCAAGTTGATTAGCACTAAGATAGTTTAAATTGAAGTTGGAAGAACTCTAACTTGCATGTGTTATTGGGCCAGAAACTTTTCTTACCCCTCAGATAACATGGTTAATGTGGGGTAACCCTACTAGAAGTATCTTATCACATATTTTGTAACTTCATGGGTCTTTCAAAGGATAATTTATTTATTATACTGTAATAAATAATATTTATGTATTAAGAAAAATATATCAGTGCTATTTAATACTCTTCAAGAGAATTTCAATCCAAGAAGAAAAGTCATTTTATAAACTCTGAAGCTCATTAACCTTCATAAAATACTGGTGAGTTAGGTGGCAAATGTTACTCTTCTCAGTTCATAGATGACTGATCTGAAGCACCAAGAGGTTAACTGATTTTTCCAATTCACAAAACAAGTCACGGCACAAAGTGAGGTCATGCAGAATTCTTGACTGTTGGTTCATATAGGGTTCTACTCTCTGGACAAATGCTTTATTAAATAAGCTCTTATTGATTATCATTTTCTGGGTAATGCCATTTGGCATTTGTCCAAATATTTTGCTCATGACACAATTATCACTTCTAAAAGGACAAAACTGTCAGAATTACCCAAATACTATAATAGTTTGGATCATTACAGTTGAAAAATCAAAGGAAAAATTCCAGGCTGCTTTATCCTAGTGAAACTATCAAAATATATGAATATTTTAAAAATGAATAGCTTGTTTTCAGCAATAAGTAAAATAAACATCACATTTAATGTACCTTCTATAAGGAAGTCTTCAAATATAATACATGGGAGAAAATTAGACACATTTTTATTTATTGTTGCTAATGTAAGAGCAAAAGAATATCCAATTTAAAAAAAATTAGAAGTAGTAAGAAAAATAGGGATTCTATGAACACATTTGATGTGATATTGTTAAAAGCTATGTGATGGTTTAAAATGGACTCCTTTTTATTATTTTTCTACCATTGTATGCTTTTTAAAGGGCTTCCCTCATGGCTCAGTGATAGAGTCGACCTGCAAACGCAGGAGACTCAGGTTCAGTCCCAGGGTTGGGAAGATCCCCTGGAGAAGGAAATGGCAACCCACTCCAGTATTCTTGCCTGGAAAATCCCATGGACAGAGAGCCTGGCGGGCTATAGTCCATGGGGTTGCAAAAGAGTCAGACACGACTTAGTGACTAAACAATGACAAATATATTTTAATTTTTAATTTAAAATATTAAAATAAGTAAATTATTGAGAACAACTTCTAGAACATGTAAAATAATTATTCAAAATAAAAAAAAAATTGAAGTATGCATATTTAGCTGTGGACATCAATTTGATGTATTTTGACCAGTGATCTAGAGTGTTGTTTAATACCAAAACTAATTCAGATAAATAGAGTGTTTTCCAAGTTGTAAAAAGGTTTCCCTAGTGGCTCAGATGGTAAAGAACTCACCTGCAATGCGGGAGACCTGAGTTCAATCCCTGGGTTTGGAAGATCTCTTGGAGAAAGAAATGTCAACCCACTCCAGTCTTCTTGCCTGGAGAATTCCATGGACAGAGGAGCCTGGTGGGCTACAGTCTGTGGCATCACAAAGAGTCGGACACGACTGAGTGACTAACACTTTCACTTCAAGTTGTAAAATGTTGAAACCAGTGAACCAGTGAAGTTGCTTAGTCATGTCTGACTTGTTGCAACCCCATGGACTGTAGCCTTCTAGGCTCCTCTGTCCATGGAATTTTCCAGGCAAGAGTAATGGAATGGGTTGCCATTTCCTTCTCCAGGAAGATCTTCCTGATTGAGGGATTGAACCCAGGTCTCCAGCATTGCAGGCAGATGCTGAGCCACCAGGGAAGCCACCAGGAAAATGTTGAAAGACGATCTTATATGTCAGCTTTTTTTAATGACAAAATAGAAAGAAGTGATTATTCAGTATTAAATAGTGGAGTCATTTATTAATTGTATGGAAAACTACTTCCCTTTTCTTGCCTCAGTTTCCTTATCTATAAAAATGGAAATAGTAACATGCTTCATAGTATTGTTGTGAAAAGTCAATAAAAGACTTAAAATAGTATTTGACACAGAATAAGCAGTTGATGAATATTGTGTAATTATTATTAGTTACCTTTTCAAAATAACCTTCTTTCAATCAACTTTTACCTCAGAACCTCTTTATTTCTCTCAGATTTTACCTTAGAACCTCCTTCTCTCTGTCAGATTCTTTACCATCTGAGCCACCCAGGATGTACTAGAAGAACTTAAGTTTAAAGTTTCTGGATGCTGCTTGATTAGAAAAATTTTCTTGACATGAAATCAGCACTAGAAAATAGATCTGAGAGATTGGGAAATGGAAAAAGCTGGAGAACTGAACATATTTGAACTCATGGACTACCCATCCATGAAAACAGTTCTATTCATGAGCTCTTCTGATATATGAGGGAATATACTTCCTTTTTCACTTATGTCAATTTGGGATTTTATCTCCAATGATATAAATTCCATAATTACCACATAAACAGAATTGAATTAAATTGAATTGAGATTGTTTCCATTGCCACAATTCAACAGTAAACACACTTATACATTGACTGAAGATATACCTAATAAAAATTAATTATAGAGTAGCTTCTAGTTTGTGATGTTAGGAGCCCCAATGCAATCTTTTCCAATTCCCAATGTAATGCTTAAGAAGCACCCAAATTAGTGAAGTCTAAATGACACTGAAAATTAGCACAGAGTATGATTCTATTGTCAGAACCTGGAAAGAGTTTCCACTAGCAGTAAAGCTGATAAAAACAGAACTGAAAATACCAATTATCATGCACTACAGAATAAAAAAAAATCATCATTGTGTCAAAGTGAATGGAAATAATTGTCATCCACCATTTCCTCTTTCTGATAAATGGGCTCTAAATTAACCTGAAAACTCTAGGAGCATTTTCTCCTGCCTGGTAACTCTGTTTCTCTCTTCCCTTTTTCTTCAACCCCACAAATCCCCCATTAGTTTGTTCTCTGTGAGCAAATGTTCGCTAGGCAGAAGGTAAGATGGAATACTGGGGGTTTATTGTCAACCTGAGTTTCATCAGAATAGGAGAAACTCATTTCAGGATATCATAACTTCACAAGATATATGTTTACCAAGGTCAGATTTGGAACAGCAGTTGTATGTTCTTGCCTTCAGCTTTAGATCTAAAAATGTAAATCACGCACAGAGAATGAATCTGGTTAAGACTCCATATATGGAGTGATTCTTACTGCATTTAGATTTAACATTTTTGGAGGATCAGACTCATTTTTCCTAGTTTTAGAATAAGTAAAAAAGAAATAATACACCTTTATAAAAATAAGATAAAAACAAGCCAGGACCATTTGGAAGACTAAGAGGAGGAATAGATCTCAAAAAACAAAATGACACAGAGAAGGAATGTTTTATAAAATTATTTTTCATTCTCAATATAGAAAGATCTATGGTTCTTTGATGTGGAAAGAAAAAGTTAAAGAAAAAGCTGGAAGACTAAGATCAACCTGATGTTATTAAAAAAAAAGTTTACTGTAACTAAGTAGAATTACATAAAAACTAAAAATTTAACAGCAATATGAAAATAATATGGGAAGCATTAAAGAATAGGATTTCTGCTTTTCTGATTTTTGGCTGACTTTCTTTCAATCTTTGACATTAGATTTTTCTAATACTTATTTTTTTTTAACACTGAGCTACTGAAAAATAGATCATGGGAGGAAAAGTTGAAGTAAGTTTGACAGGTATGAGGAGAGAAAGATGACATCTCTAGGGTAGGTAAACCAAGATTTCTATGGGTTGAGACTTTAAATTCAGTACTACTGAGTTTTATGTTCCCCTTAAGAGTAAAGACCTCAAAAATAAGTAACTGGGAATTGATTTCTGTTATTGTATGTGATTTGCTCTTGGGGGAAAAATTAACACCACCAAATTCATAGAATCAAATAGTGGAATGATGATTGCCATAGGCTGAGGAGATAGGAAAATGGGGAGTTATTAATCAGAGGGCAGAAAGTTTCAGTTAATTATGATCAATAAGCTCTAGAGATCTGCTATATCCATTGTAACTAAGTCAACAACAGTGGAATGTACACTTAATTTGTTAAGAAGGTAGATCTTAAGTGTTCTT
The DNA here is from genome assembly GCF_032405125.1 of Capricornis sumatraensis. Taxonomy (NCBI): domain Eukaryota; kingdom Metazoa; phylum Chordata; class Mammalia; order Artiodactyla; family Bovidae; genus Capricornis; species Capricornis sumatraensis. The sequence goes on from NC_091075.1 coordinate 16,827,602, forward strand.
ACTGGAATAAGAGAACTAATTTTTTTTCCTTTTAAGAGAAGAATGATGAGGAAAAACAAAGTACCTGGAACAAGAGGGACTAAACATATAATTTAAGTTAATTTTCTTTTGTTACAATTAAGCTTTATAGATCAAATAGGTAAAAATTCAAAATTAATAAATCTCAATCCCAAACTTACCAGAAATGAGACAAGAGAAAAGCTTAAATGCACATTGTCATTAATGAGTTAAAACAAAATTAAGGAATCAAGGGAGGGGGTCGTAAATGTTATAGTAAGAGTTATGATGCTTGCATTAAATTAGTCAAGTGGCATTGTCAAAATATTCATTAGATATTTGTTCTTAAAAGTGTTCAAAATTTTAGAATGTATGCCTAAAAACAGAATGGATAATGGTAAAATAAAATGTTAGTAATGATATTCTTGGGCTTCCCTGATAGCTCAGATGGCAAAGAATATGCCTGAAATGCAGGAGACCTGGGTTCAATCCCTGGGTCAGAAAGATCCCCTAGAGAAGGAAATGGCAACCCACTCCAGTATTCTTGCCTGGAGAATTTCATGGACAGAGGAGCCTTGTGAGCTACAGTCCATGGGGTCTCAAAGAGTCAAACATGACTGAGCAATTAACAGAGACAGACAAAATAATGTTCTTGTTCCTAATTCCTCCCCAAACCTAGAAAGTGAAGAAAGATGGTGACAAGATATGAAAGGAGTAAAGATAAGCTTATCTTGTCTCAAAGTATATCCCTTCTTGATTTTGATAAGTAGATAAATATGTTTAAAATGTTCTTTAAGCATAAAATATCAGAGAGCACTGGGTTTAGCCCCATGTGCCCATACAGCGGCTTCCCACTAGCTATTTTACACCTGGCAGCATGTAGTGGTCAGTTCCACTCTCTCAATTTGTCCCACACTCTCCTTCCCCAACCGTGTCCAAAGTCTGCTCTCTTTGGCTGTGTCTCTGTTCCTCCCCTGCAAATTGGTTCATCAGTACCATTTTCCCAGATTCTGTATATGTGTTAATATATTATGCAAAATTTGTTATCTTTCTGACTTACTTCACTCTGTATAACAGGCTGTAGGTTTATCCACCTCACTAGAACTGACTCAAATGTGTTTCTGTTTATGGCTGAGTAATATTCCATTGTATATATGCACCACAGGTTCCTTATCCACTTATCTATTGATGGGTGGGATGGGGTAGGTGGTGGCAGGGAGGTTCAGGAGAGAGGGGACATATGTGCCCTTGTGGCTGATTCATGTTATTGTATGGCAGAAGCCAACATAATATTCGAAAGCAATTGTCCTCCAATTAAAAATAACTTTAAAAATAAAACAAAAAATGACTAGTAGAATTTCTAAAAATTTAAAGTGTATTTCTCAAAGTGCTAAAGACTTAAAAAGTTGGAAAAGCAAGCATGTTGAAAACAAACAAAAAGCAAGAAAACATTTAAATAAAATTTTAATGACATTAGAATACTGCCTTATTTAGTACAGCAAGAAGCCTGTGAAAATAAATACATGATATAGACTCAATTGTTCAACTCAATAAGAAATAACCAAAATGTTAGTGGTGGTTATATTTAGCAGTATGATTATAAATTGTTTTTTTTCCTATGAAATTGTCTTTGTTTTATGCATGGAGTACAAAATTACATTTGCAGTCAGTAAATAAGCTTTTATTTTAAAAAGAGAACAAGCAAATGTGGCCACTGATGTAGACTAATTCTAGATTGTGAGGCAGAGAAACAAAGAGTTGAGGAAATCTGAGAAGAACTGAAGTGTTTGAAGCAAGAATTCAGAAGTATTATAAAAAGATGTACATACTTGTGGGGCAAGAAAGAGGAGAAGACAGCTTATATTTGTAGCCAGAAGTATTATAAAAAGATGTACATACTTGTGGGGCAAGAAAGAGGAGAAGATAGCTTATATTTGCAGCTGTGTTTTTCTGAATTTAAAGACTGCTCCTGGGAGCACAATTTAAATGGAGAGAAAAGCATGTTTGATTCTAACAAAATAATGGAGTTTATAAAGTCTGTCTTCCAATTGAGTCAATATCTTTTTTTGTTTTCATTTGTTTGTTTGTCCTTAAGCTATATACCACACACTTGGGCACTAGATGGTCAAAAGCCCATGAGAGAACTTAACAGCAAAGGAAAATACAGAACCCTAATCACAGTATAATTAATAAGAGTCTTAAAATATACAAGAAGGTGAGCAATTTCAACAAGTATTGGATTTTTCTAATCTACCTTCTTTTGGAAATTTGTAGAATTATTAGGAAAAATATTCTTGCCTTTGCTTTGCCAGTGCCTTGACAAGTGTCTAATAGTCAAAACTATCACTGCTTCATATTTCTTCCCACACCAAAGTCTCCTTTACATGATTCATTTATAAGCATTAACATTTAAGTCACCTATCAAATGTCTAAACCAGACCTTACCAAGAATAATGTCAGTTAATAATGCTCTTTGTCTTAAATCAGATTAATTTGCATCATCAGTTGGGAGGGGAGTTACCTTGAAGAAACTAAAGCTTTCTCATCTTGACTGTGTTTTGGCCTAAAGCTAATGAGTCACACAGAACAAGCAATTCTCTCAGCCCCCTTTCCTTTCTTTGTTCACAGGAAGTCAGTGAAGTTTCTGGATTCCTTTTGAAGGGAATTATCAATGTCATTCCAAAGATGGACGTACAGGGATCAGTGTTTGGGGGCTGACATAAAATAACTATCGCTATTATCTGTTCCACAGGCTCCTTCTGACTCTTATCTTAGGGGGAATGTTTTAAATCTTTTTTGTCCTGCCCACATTGTTTTAACGAATGTTTAATCAGCATTCCTGTCTTCTACTAAATATGGGACCTTGTGAAATTTCCTTAATCTTTGTAAAATAAAAGACTTAGACTATATTTATTCATTCGTTCATTTAATCTTCCCACACACTTTTAGTTAGTTCTAAGTATGTGCCAGCCATTTGCTGAGAGTTGAGGATATAATTCTGAATAAAATAACTTTCTATCTTCATGGAGTTTGGGGTTCAGTAGTGATGATTTAAAAATCCTTATATTCCACCATTTATGATTCTATTAGCTCTTCTATAACTAAGTTGGAGTGTGTCAAGGAGGACTTGAAAAGGTAGACAAGACACCTACTGGAATTCGCCATGGATGTCATCTCTTCCTGTCAGTCCTTTAATAGCTCCAAGAATTACAAAAGCAAGATCTAGCCAAAAGGGAGCTCTGTCTGCCTCCAGGGGTCAGTCTCTCCTTGAAAATCCTTCCCCGAATTGCCTAAAGCCACTTCTAAGGATCGCAGGCTCTCAGGTAGGAAGAAGCCTTCAAGAATTTTACTTGCATAGAGAAACCAGTCCTAAGTTTTCCTTCAAACGTGAACTGAATCTCAAGCAAGTCTTTCCCTTTGATTGAAATAGAGGGGCTTGTGAGGGTGCGTGTGATTTGTACGTTTACATGCACTTTCATATGTCTTTGAAACCTAGACAAAGATTTTTGCCTTAGGCCACTAAGGGAGTGAATATCACAAAAGGGATTAGCATGCTGTACTTCATAGCATCGCATCTTGTATTGGGGTATTAGATCATACTTTTAATTCAAATAACTTCACATACGTCCAATTCAAGACAGAATCACAGAGGCACATGACTGAAAAGAGAAAAAAGATTGGCTTTACTTTGAGATGAATCTTCTAGCATGGTTTACTTGGAAGACGAATAATCTTCTGAGTGCTTGTACATCCAGCACTAACATTCTAGCCCTACTAAGAGGCCGCTTCATAACCACAGGTGTGTGCCATTTAAGATCCGCCTGCTGTCTAGCATCCCTCCCCACCTTCTTCATTCTACCTTGTCCGGAAAACTCATTTAGCAATTAACAAAATGAAAGCATTCTCCTTCTGGAATTTTGACTTTCAAGGTGGGAATTTAATTTGCAAAACTGCCTGCAACTAATTAAAATGAGTAGTCACTGTTGGTTTGAAATGGATTATCTCCGAGAAAATCACACTTCAAGTTGTCAAAAGAGGGTTTATATCCTGATTTTGAAAAAGCATCTCCCTCCATTGTAAATGCTTTCTCTGTTCAGCTGACTGATGTTCATTCAAATTAATGGAATCTGAAAAAAAGCCAAACTGAAGATGATTGATACTCCAAGGTTAGTTTTATACATAGATGCTTTACATCACAGTAGTTTTGCAAGGATTCTTCCTTTTTCCATTGTCTTCTCATTTCTTTCACTTCTGACCACTATTTCTATTGTGTAATATACAACCAAAGAAGTGATGTTTTAGATTTAGTGAATAAATTTAAAATACTTTCGAGCTCATCAGCTATGTATTTGTATTGCACATTTTCACTATGACTCTTCACAGTTAATTTCATGATAGTAATCTGAGAACAATTGTGTCATAATTGGAGGAGGTATAGCTATAATTCTGCCAGCTTTCAGACAGAGTTCTGTATGTGCTTGAATCTCAGAACATTTTAAGGCAAATTAATTTTTACAAGTTTAATCAAAAATTTAGATTTCATTTCACATAAAAACTTGCATGGACTTATTTTCTTCCATTGATCAACTTGAATTAGTTTGGTTAGCCTAAATATAATAGATCTACTAACATTTATCATCTTTAGTTAGAGTATTGATAATAGAAAATGTTTACCTATGTATGTGCTCATGCCTTTTTCTATACCCAATACTCAGATCTTTCTTTTTAAATAAGTTGATTAACTATTATATGAACTAAAAGATCAAGAAAGAGTAAGGATTAAAGGAATTGATGTTTTAAATGTAAGTATCATTAAGTTACTACTCATTATGTGCAGTGGTAATGCAAACAAAAAGTTGTTTTCATGAATCTGAGTAAGGATAAATAATATTAAACAAATTTTAGCAATACAAGAAAACGAACAAAGACAGGATATTATATTTTGATGCCTTACTCTCAGTAAGTTCAGAAAGAATTTTCTAATTAAATTCCTTCATTAGGAATAATAGTATTCACACTATATGAACAAATGTATTGACTTAACTTAAGTTTTGAATTTCTGAAGAGATTTGAATGCTTGGAAATATAGAAAAGAGCTACTACTGCTTAATTTTCTTAAATTATTGGAAACCAAATTTGTAATCACAAATAACCAGTGATATTAAACAAAACTGTAATATAATGATGTTTAGAAATATCACTCTGAAGTGAATGTGAAATATATATTTTTATACATTTTCTTGCATACATATGTTTTGTTACATTTTGGTGGTTTAGAGCTGATCAGGAATTATCTTTAAGAAAGATATCCAGAACTTAGAAATAGTACTAATAACATTCTGGAAACATTTACTATGACTAATCTGTCTAGATCATGCCACAACATGTATATAGTTTAAAAGAAAAACAAATGTGCATCATACAGGAATATGCCTGAAATCGAATATTGTGCTAAAAGAAAGAACATTCAGAGAAAATGGGTGATTATAAACTGCAGAGCAGTAACAGGTATTGAAGAAGAAATAAGAAATCTATTAGGAAGATATTTAAAGCACAAATCCATTTGAACACACAGAAATGGGCTTGTACATCAATACTTAAATTTTGTTTTCTGGCAATGTGTTGCTCCCATAAATAACATTGATAGTTGACTTAGCTAATTTATGGGTTAACCTAGGTCATTCTCATTAATATACCAAAAGCTTTAAAGCCATTAGCAGCACTTCCCTTTGATCATTTTTTAAGTTTGCCCCAGGACTCTTTTCTAAAACTGTTAGTTTACCTCTCCCATTTTTTATGATATAATCTTCAATCTTTCAGTCACGTTGTGTGTTCTTTAGGTGTTGATTTGTGCCCCACTAAATCACTTCAGTTTTCCTTAATGGGTCAGGATTAAGAGTCTCTAACTTGAACACACATTTAGGTGCTTTTTCATGTACATTCCCTATTGCCTTCTATGCCAAGGGCAATGCGGAGCAAATGTCAGCCTTAAAAAATCATAATTTTTGTATCTTTGGAAATAATTTTTAGAAAAAGTGGGGGAAAATGACAATTGCTTGGAGGCATAACCCATAAGAAACAGCAAAATACTCACATCTGCTTCATAAATATACATATATATATATATATATCTCCCATAGATTTTGCTATCAATTAGAGAAAGTTTGGCTTAATTTTCTTGTCAAAGCTATACAAAAAAAATAAGAAGATTTGCATCTTGGAATGTGTTCCTGACTCAAACGAGGGCAGATTCCACAATCAGGGATTTCACGAGCAACACAGAACATGAGCTAGCATTGCAAAGGGGTAAATTATACTTACTTCATACACGCTCTACCTGATGACATCTATTTTACTTGCTGTATCTCAGCCCATAAAAAATGACAAATTCAACACAAAGTCTTCAATCTGACACTGAGACATATACCATAATCTTTCAACAATGTCTGTAACCATAACCATGGATCAAAACAGTCATAAAGGTGCAATAATCATATGAAATAAACATGGATGTTTGAGTCAAGAGATCTGTGTTCAGATTTCAGTTCTTCCACTCTTTCTCTGTTCATCTATAAAAAAGGATAATGGTATCTTTTCTTTGTGTTGAACTGAGATCACTAGAAATAATACATGTTGTTCCTAGGACAATTCCTAGTATTCAGGGAATATGCACTCAAAATTTATTTCCATAACTGCTTCTACTATGACCAAGAACTCCAACTTTGGGCTAAAAGGAAAGTTTAAAAAGAGTAAATGGAAATATCTTTTAATATTTCTGTTGTTACAGGTCATTGGCATCCTGAAGGCTGTATTTAAAGACACAGATAAAGAGGTCATAACTGTATCTGGTGCTCTTGCATAGATCTTCTTGTCATGGCTAAGGACCATGGCTTCACCTAAGCTAGGTTTACATAGTGGAAGTATGACAGGGAAGCCCTCACTGTGAATACACAAGCTTTTTAAAAAAATATTGTGTACTGCTTCATTTTTGAAAGATCTTTGTTTTAACAGTAAATATACACACAAAAAATACTCCACTAGTAGTCTCCTAAAAAAGTACCTATTGTTTTGCTTTCCTCTCTTCTCATGCATGGGTTGGCAGCGTTTGTTTTTCGTTTTTGTTTTTATCTAGCTATCGATTTCCCTCTTGGAGTAAAATAGAATATTTTAAAAGATTTAGGATAGCCTAGAGTCTTAGGTAATTTTAGATTTCACTGAGACTCATATCAAATGATTCAGTTCAGTTCAGTTCAGTTGCTCAGTCGTGTCTGACTCTTTGCGACCTCATGAATCGCAGCACGACAGGCCTCTCTGTCCATCACCAAATCCTGGAGTTCACTCAGACTCACATCCATCGAGTCAGTGATGCCATCCAGCCATCACATCCTCGGTCGTCCCCTTCTCCTCCTGCCCCCAATCCCTCCCAGCATCAGAGTCTTTTCCAATGAGGCAACTCTTCGCATGAGGTGGCCAAAGTAATGGAGTTTCAGCTCCAGCATCATTCCTTCCAAAGAAATCCCAGGGCTGATCTCCTTCAGAATGGACTGGTTGGATCTCCTTGCAGTCCAACGGACTCTCAAGAGTCTTCTCCAACACAGTTCAGAGGCATCAATTCTTCAGCCCTCAGCCTTCTTCACAATCCAACTCTCACATCCATACATGACCACAGCAAAAACCATAGCCTTGACTAGACGGACCTTAGTCGGTAAAGTAATGTCTCTGCTTTTGAATATGCTATCTAGGTTGGTCATAACTTTTCTTCCAAGGAGTAAGCATCTTTTAATTTCATGGCTGCAATCACCATCTGCAGTGATTTTGGAGCCCCCCAAAAATAAAGTCTGACACTGTTTCCACTGTTTCCCCATCTATTTCCCATGAAGTGTTGGGACCAGATGCCATGATCTTTGTTTTCTGAGTGTTGAGCTTTAAGCCAACTTTTTCACTCCCTACTTTCTTTCATCAAGAGGCTTTTTAGTTCCTCTTCACTTTCTGCCATAAGGGTGGTGTCATCAGATAATTAGTATATCTTCAAATGCTTCAAGTTTTTAGAATTAGCCTGGGAAGGAGGATTGTCCCTTTATTAACTATTGACTAAAGGATATCATGGAGACTTCTACTTTCTTAATTTGAAACCTAAGATCCTTTCAGCCTGATACATGACAGAACTAAGAGTTAAAGACACTCTATGAAGAGCCTGAATCTATAACTGTGAGTGCCTCAATCACCCCTCAACTTATATTTTCCTATTACATATTTCAGAGTGGGGGAAGTGGTTCAGTTCAGTTCAGTTCAGTCGCTCAGTCTTGTCTGTTTTGTGACCCCATGGACTGCAGCACGCCAGGCCTCCCTGTCCATCACTAACTCCCGGAGCTTGCTCAAACTCTTGTCCATTGAGTCGGTGATGCCATCCAACCATCTCATCCTCTGTCATCCCCTTCTCCTGCCCTCAATCTTTCCCCAGGATCAAGGTCTTTTCAAATGAATCAGCTCTTCACATCAGGTGGCCAAAGTATTGGAGTTTCAGCTTCAACATCAGTCCTTCCAGTGATTACCCAGGACTGATCTCCTTTAGGATGGACTGGTTGGATCTCCTTGCAGTCCAAGGGACTCTCAAGAGTCTTCTTCAACACCACAGTTCAAAAGCATCAATTCTTTGGCACTCAGCTTTCTTTATAGTCCAGCTCTCACATCCATATATGACTTCTGTAAAAACCATAGCCTTGACTAGACAGATCTTTGTTGACAAAGTAATGTCTCTGCCTTCTTATACTTCAAATTGAATTTTATGATGTTGATGGCTAGCTAAGCAGAATCATTAGAGCAAAATTGAGTGGGACTAATTTTACCAAACTTTGTTCTGTATATTCTGCTTCTATCAGTTTGTTCTGTAATTGCCTTAGGTTTTTGTTTGTCTATTTGTTTTATGTATTCTGAGTGTATTATAGTGATCAGATCTTCATCTTCTCTGGCTTACAAACTCTCTTTGGTAGCAAATAACAGTATCTGAGGTCTATACAAGTCTTTAATGCAAAAAGTCTAACATAATAAATAATAAATAGACCTGCAAAGAGGGAAGACCATATGATCAATGGTCAGAAGAAAATCAAATACAAGGAGCTGATTCACATGACCTATATAATCAGGTTAGAGAGGGTAAATGGGGTAAATAAAGGGAAAACTAGGTGAAAGCATGAAAACTTTCAATAAAGAATCAAGGTGTATGAAAATAAAAACTATAAACTGGAATACTTGAACTGAAAATGACAAGATCTAGAGTAAAAACTCAGGATTGTAATTTGACTAAAACTCATAATTTAAAAAATATCAGAGAAGAAAACAGACTAGTGAATTATAATGGGAAGAACTATGCTGGAGAGTGATTTTATCTTACTTAGAAGTTCATTAGCTAGCCTTTCATGGATGCTGGCAGAAGACAGGAGATCTTTGAGTATTAAACAAAGAACTTTATTGCTCACAGCCCAACATACAGCATGAACTTCATTTTGTACCAGTTTCAGATGCTTTACAAGTCCACAGAGTAATGCAGGAGGTTGCCCATGTGGATACCTACACAATGCCACATTGTTTGTCAGGAGATAAACACTGATCTAGAGCATTCACCGCTTTGATAGCAAGCAGCAGTATCCTTGATCTTTGTCCAGCAGTAGATGCTACCTCAGTTCTCAAGACTGCTCATTGAGAACACAACCCTAGGAACTGTCACAGACAAAATATTGTCAGGCCCTATATTCTTGGGCCAAAAACAAGCAGGGTTGCTCAGAGCCCATGGTGGAAATGTGGAAATGCAGAAGAGAATGAAGCACCAGCAAGGGTAAATAAATAGTATGGGTAAATAAAACTGAATATAATATCCACAAAACAATACTTGTAATAGTTTATCCTAAAATATAAGTAGAGCTAAAATACATAACAAAAATGTAAAAGATGCAAAGGAGAGAGAACACTTTAATGATTCTAAGACAAACATTTGTCAGAAAATGGGCAAATACTTTCTATTTTTCTGTTATTAAAGCATGGTATAATCTCTAGGGTAAATGCTAAAAATATATATTATTTTGTTTTTTTTCTCTTTCTTTTTATTTTTTAAATTAGGAAAATATGGTAACACATTTACAGGAGACTTCGAAAATATAGAGCAAAGTTACATATAGTTCCACTATATATTGCAATTCTAAAAGAACATATTATTAACAGATTACCAGAAGCCATTGAAAATTTGGTTGGTTTGTTCCAGAGCACTGTAAACTCTAACATACAGATATACATTAGAAAAGTAAGGAATGGGTCACCAGTTAGAAAAAAGTCTCAGCATAAAATAAATGGGACAGCTATTGTGTAATTATTATTAATAGAAGCAGAAGAATGAGTGTCTGATGCAGGACAAGGAATTACAAAGAAATTACAGGACAGGTTTGAGCAATACCTTGTCAATAGGAAATTATATATAATCCCATGTATAAAATATAGTATAAGAAGAAATTAAAAATATACTGTTTATTTTTATAATTATTGTCAAGGAAGAGTAAAATACAGTTAAGCAAGCTATGGAACACAGGAGAAAAAGCAGGTACAATGTGGTCAAGTAACTTGACTTTGTAATCACAGAATCAAAAGACTGACTGGCACCTTAAAAATGACTTAAGTCCCAAAGCTAACCCTCGGGGTAGCCATCTGGTCTCTATTTAGAATCTCCAGTGCCAGAAAGCATCGTGCCTGAGAGATCTAATGTTATTTTCTGACATAAAATTTCAAAATAATTTCTTATTTTCCCTCCCTGAAACTCTCTTCTGGTACTATTTAGAGTGCACACACCTACTTACAGGAGGTAGAAAGTCTTTCCACATGATTCAGGACATAACCTTCCATCCACCATCATCCTGTCGTCTTTCCTATCAGTTCAGTATGCATTATGCCTCCACCAGAACTTTATAATATTTTACTGTAGTGTTCTGTTTACATTATGTTTCTGTAGGTGGGGTTTAAGTTTGTTGAAGACCAGAATTGTGTCTGCATCCATGCTGTTTGCTGTGTACCCCTCGTAGTTGACACTGATATGGTACACAGTAGATGCTCAGTGAAAGGCTTGCTCAGTAGGTGCATTTTGAAGCCTTTAGTAGCCAACCAGATGGCAGAGAAATCAGTTTGGGTGCAATCAAAACAGAGAAACCACACACAATTGACTAAGAAAGTTTAATATTAAAAAGGAACAAAATTGAGTCATTTGTAGAGACATGGATGGACCTAGAGTCTTTCATACAGAGTGAAGTGAGTCAGAAAGAGAACAAAACTATTGTATATTAATGCACACATGTGGGATCTGGAAAAATGGTACAGATGAACCTACTTGCGGGTAGGAATAGAGACAGAGACATAGGGAACAGATGTATGGCCACGGGAGGGGAAGGTGGTAGGATGAATTGGGAGACTGGAACCGGCTTGTGTGCACTGCCATGCGTAAAGCAGGGAGTAGGAACCTACTGTGTAGCACAGGAAGCTCAGCTTGATGCACTGTGACAACCTGAATGGATGGAATGAGAGGTGGGGAGGGGAAGGAGGCTCAAGAGGGAAAGGATATATATATATATACATATAGCTGATTCACTTTTTTGTACAGCAGAAACTAATGCAACATTGTAAAGCAACTATCCTCCAATAAAAGCTATTAATTATAACAGGGGATTGGAGCAACAAGGGGCTGATATATAATGGCTGAAGACAGCTTGAAAGACTATAGAAGTATGGCAGTTACAAGGAACAGTCACTACCATTAAGGCTGAGATAGCATCCTCAAGGGAGATGACCAGACTCTTCTTCAGGGCTTCAGTCCAAATCATGCTGACGAGAGCATGGCCATGCCCACTGATGACAGGGAAATCATTATGACATCATGCTGGCAGAACTTGCAAGAAATCCACTCTCTGGGGTGCTGGGGAAAGCTATTGCTCTCATCGCTTCTTTAGAGGAATGAAAATAGTCTTTAGAGATTATTCCTGTATGCCTTCTGGTTGGGATGTCAATCAACAAGTAGTTACCAAGATTAGTGAAACTCTATAGAATTTCCACCACAGCACATAAGAGAATATTTTAGAAGGAGAACACAGTCCCACATAGGTCAACATCTAGCTGCTCCTATGCTTTTCAGCCACAGCCCAGGTGGTGCAGTGGTAAAGAAACTGCCTTCCAATGCAGGAGACACAGGAGATGTGGGTTTGATCCCTGCACTGGGAAGCTCACCTGGAGTAGGAAATGGCAACCCACTCCAGTGTTCTTGCCTGGATAATTCTAGGGACCGGGCTACAGTCCATGGAGTCTCCAAGAGTCAGACACATTTGAGTGACTAAGCACACACATGTTGCCTACCAGGATATGTCTGCCATCCTAATATATGTCCTCACTTCAGGATTAGTGACAAGTCATCACTTACTTGCTAAAACATCCTGCCTGTTCTTCTGCACCTCTCCTGGGAGTTTGGCTCTACTGTGAGGCAATCTACCTATGAGTAACCACAAACTGGTCCAAAGTTGCAGAATGTTTTCTTTGTCTCTCTTCTCTCTATCTTGTTCCTGTCAACAAAATAAAATTGGTATTTGTTTTAATTCTCTCCAACTTTATGTTTTCTTCTGAAGAAGATTTTTTTTTCTGGTCTAGGTAGAAAAATAGAGCACACCCAATATGAAATATAAAAACGTTTGCCTATTCTTCTAAATCACTTGTTTGGGAAGAAGGTATTAAATATTTTGTTTAGCATGAAATGAAAATAAATATTTTTATTTGTGTGAAATGCTTCATTTTAGGCAGTTTTGTACATGCATATATTTTCATCTACATGCTATACAAATTCTAAAAATGAAATATGTGGTCTTGCAAAGAACTTTCTCACAGGGAGAAAGCTGATTTTGGCCGTGAACCTCCTTCATGGACTTTCAGGGAATTTAGATAGGTTTCTTAAGCAGACACTGGCCTTCAGATTTAGCAAGTTAGTCCAAAAGGAGATTAATCTCCATAGATATTCATTTTGAATGCATTTTTTAGGTACCTTAGATAATCTCAGCCTGTCACTTTGTATCCTTAAAATGTCCAATTATCTTGATAACTGGCAAAATGAAATACTAAATCCTCACTACTGATGAAAGACAAGCAACCAATTAAAGTATTGGATATGGTGTGGAACAGGCTTATTTTGCATTGCCAGTTCCTGTACCTCTTTGTGTTGTTTCGAACACGGGCTTAATTTGTCAAATGTTTTGTACCTTTACACTGATAGCAGGAATATATGTATATATATCTCTTGGTTTTGTTACTCACCAAAAATTTCAAATTATGTCTTGCAGAGGTGAATTTTTTAAAATAAATGTTATATCTGAGGTGTGAAAGTTTACCAATTACATGATAGCACTCTTACAAGCTTGTTGCAACTTAAAAAAAATTTGGTGTATTATTAAGTGAACCTTCTAATTCTTGTTAGTTGTTCTTTTGTTTCCAACCTTGGCATTCATTAGCAAAGGTAATTTTTTTCTTTTTGGTCAACAATCAGACTCCTACTATTCTGAGAACAGCTGCTGTGAAACTGTTGAAAAGTCTTCAGCTAGTTAAGATTATATATACATAAAATAGCTGTGTCATTCAAGTCTTTCCATTTATAATTTATATGCTTTGAGCCTCAACCAATGCCCTGCTCTCAGCTAGTCCCTGAGGATAATATTTAGTTTGACTCAGAGTAGCCTAACATACTTATTGTCAGGTATATGTTTTGCTAATCAAATTTGCACTTCTAATCTAGAGGACTCAAGGGATAAATTTCTTACCCTCTATTTTACTTAGCTTACAACCCCATGGGCAAGAACAATTTCTATTATCTGAATTTTGTTCATGATTAAGCTACAGCAGGAAGAGTAAAGAGCAGAAAAGAAAATATTCTTTTGCAAATGCATTATTATATACAGAATTAGGTTTAAAAGGCCCCTTTAATAAACGGTCATATTATGATGGATATTGCTCATGGCAACCACACACATTGTAAAAATTATTTACCTTACAGTTTTAAGTATCTTGAATGTTATTATTTTCTGTTTTTAGCCATTATTAAAATGAATGCATTTCCTCCTACTTTGTGCATTTGCCTATTAATCACATAGATTTATTTCCTGATTTGAGAAAAATTATTAAATTCTGTAAGATCTGATTGATCTATTTTAACTAAACTTGTTTTGAGTTCTAGTGTTCAAACTGACATGGTCACAATCTAAAACTATTCTGAAACAACACCTAAGGCATTATTGAGTATTTTTCTGGCAGACACAAATTTCCTCTCTATTGAGTTCTCAAACAACAATTCAAAGATAAAGTCCACATAAATCTGTTCCCTTTCCCAATGATAAAATTAAATGCTTATAAGAATCTGCCTGTATCCAAAATGTATACACCTAACAACTGATTTTTCCCTTTATATTTGCTTGTTCAATGCCTTTAAACATAACTATATATTTAATGTATATGAATACATTAATAATTGTACAGTCTTGATTTTTATTCTAATTATTTGTCTTAGATAATTTGTTTTAATTTTGCTTTCATAGACATGCTATAATAGCTCTTACAGTGGTTTTTCTTTGATAATTTCAAATAATTTTCTTATTTCGACATTTCTCTCTTCTTTTTTCTTTCTCTGCTGTGTTTTAAGTATTCTGAAAGTAGAATACTTCTGGGGTCCTCAGCAAATTCTAATGCCTCTGCTTAGATGTTCATTTCAGCTGTTACATTGCACTTTTTTGCTCTAGGACAGATAATTTTTCTTTGATGACACTAAATAAGATTCACTCAGACAACTTAGTTTATTTTTTCAGCTGTTCTTTCATAATAATTTTAATAAAAACTGTGAAATGATTCCAGTCCAGGGACGAGCCTAACCCAAGGACAATGGTGTACCAAAAATGCTTTTGTCTGATTTCTCAGATGGGTGCTATCACCGAGAAGTGCTTTCATTACAGCCAGAATGATGATGATAAAGCTGGAGCACTGTGGCTGTGAACTCCCTTTGGATAATGCTTCGTGACATATGGAAAATGTTTCCTGACTTAGGAAAACTAATATCAGAACAGAATTTACTAAAAGGCTCGGGTCACTGGGGTGAAAGAAGCATTAACACAACCCTTAAGTATACTCTTTAGATCAGAAATCTCCTACAAAAGAAGGAAGTATAAATTTTGCCTTTTCTGAGTTTTAAGATATTATAGGTAAAATATACAGTCATATACCTAATAGTTAATGGACAAATTTAAATAAATAATTCTACTTTCTTGAGAAACAAGTACTTGCCCTTAAAATGATAACAAATTGAATACTCTATACTGATATTTTTATGGAAGTATTATAAATCTCATTTTTATAGATGAACAGTTTTAAGTAGATTATTTCATTAGGTTAAAAAACTGGAACAAGATTGAGCAACCAAGCACAAATATCACTAAAATGAGGCTTATTAACAAGACATCAGCTGCTGCTGCTGCTGCTAAGTCGCTTCAGTCGTGTCCAACTCTGTGCGACCCCAGAGACGGCAGCCCACCAGGCTCCTCTATCCACAGGATTCTCCAGGAAAGAATACTGGA
Source organism: Capricornis sumatraensis (assembly GCF_032405125.1). Taxonomy (NCBI): domain Eukaryota; kingdom Metazoa; phylum Chordata; class Mammalia; order Artiodactyla; family Bovidae; genus Capricornis; species Capricornis sumatraensis. The sequence continues at coordinate 16,843,225 of NC_091075.1, forward strand.
ATGGGTTGCCATTTCCTTCTCCCAGACATCAGCTAGTAACTCATTTAAAATTCTTGGGACCCTAACTCAGAAATTCGAAGTTGCTGCCATTAGATAGTTGTAGTGCCTTATTTAGTACCAAAAACTATTCCTCCAGCCAGGAAATTTGACATATTGGGAGGTAAAACTAAATTCAGACTTACTTTCTATATTTGCAAATGCAGGCCTCATCAATGAATTAACTGGCTATCATCAGTGTGTTTAACACAGCTCATGCAGACTTTTCTCCAAATGATTAAACAATCCAAGGTGACTTCACAATGGCAATTCAAAAACTGGCTTATCTACAAGGTTGCCTGACTGAGGGCAGCTTCAAACCTCTAAACCCCTTGCAAGCATCATGCCTTTTTTGTTGTTTTTCTTCCTACTTTACTCTTCTGATTAATTCTAAGTTGTTGTTTAGTAGCTCAGTCATATCCGACTCTTTTGCGACCCCATGTAGCCCACCAGGCTCCTCTGTCCATGGGATCTCCCGGGCATGAACACTAGAGTGGGTTGCCATTTCTTTCTCCAGAGATCTTTCTGAACCAGGGATTGAACCTTCATCTCCTGTTTGGCAGGTGGATCCTTTACCACTGAGCCACCTCGGAAACTCAATTCTAATTTGCTTTTATTTATTTCCTCATATTGCAGCTTTAGTCAGCATCAGTATTGGAAGAATTTTGCAAACGTTAATTACAGATGTCCAAGTTACTGGCTCTAGATTTTCTCAGAAAAATTCTGGACATCCTTAGAATCTCTGGATCTTGTGAAAAATTCTATCTCAGACCATGGACAAAGTTCCCCAGGTGGTACAGATGCAAGTGAAGTCTTCAATGGAGGGTCATCTAAGCTACCTGAGATACCAAAGAAGGAACACTACCTATGCAGGAATACTTAACTCCAAGATAGCCCTAAACTTTACAATTCTTTCAAATAAAAAGGACAAAGCTATTCCATGAAAGAGTTGGTTATAAACCAGGAAGTTTTTTTTCTTTTTTTAAGTTTTTGCAATTAGAATTGAAACCCTGACCCCAGACCGAGGCAAGTCCAATTCTGGGGATTTAAAATGTAACTTTGGGATTTTATTTTCATACCAATTTTCAATTGGTGGTCACGAAACAAAGGCTCAATCTTTGATTATATCAATTGGATACTCTTCTTGCTTAATAGCTGCTTTCTCCATTCATTTTTCACAAACACACATGCACAGTTTACCTGTTCTTCTTCCTTATACTCACATAAAAGGCAACTTTTAAATGTTCCTTTTGAGGTCTGTCTCCAAATAGAAAGATAGATAGATAGATATAGAGAGATGATAGATAGACAGATGATGTTAACTTGTAACTTTTTGATGTTTCTCCCCGCATTGCTAACAACTAAGCAAGGTCAGAGACCCTAGGTAAATAAATGTTTAGCATATGGTAGCACTTTCTCTGGAGAAAGTAAATTTTTAGCATATGGTAGCACTTTCTCTGGAGAAAGTGGTGCAATGGCACCCCACTCCAGTACTCTTGCCTGGAAAATCCCATGGATGGAGGAGCCTAGTAGGCTGTAGTCCATGGGGTCGCCAAGAGTCGGGTATGACTGAGCGACTTCACTTTCACTTTCCACTTGCATGCATTGGAGAAGGAAATGGCAACCCACTCCAGTATTCTTGCCTGGAGAATCCCAGGACAGAGGAGCCTAGTGGGCTGCCGTTTATAGGGTCGCACAGAGTCGGACATGACTGAAGCAACTTAGCAGCAGTAGCAGCACTTTCTCTGATGGTACGTACTGTAAGCAGATGCGCATAAGCTATGGGATAATAAAACTTGGTATTTGATTTTAACGCTTTCTCTGTGACCTTGGTGATATCATGTAATATCTTAGAGATAAATAGTTTCTATATGTGAGTGAAGATTAATAGTTTTTGTTCTACATGTCTAATAGAGCCACAGAATAAAATAAATTAGAGCAGCACTTTTCACATTATTTAAAGGACAAGATCAGGCACTAATGTACATAGGCATGTATATACATTTTCATTCTGATACATCACAGACTCTCAGTTCAGTTCAGTTGCTCAGTCGTGTCCGACTCTTTGTGACCCCATGAATCGCAGCACGCCAGGCATCCCTGTCCATCACCAACTCCCGGAGTTCACTCAGACTCACGTCCATCGAGTCAGTGATGCCATCCAGCCATCTCATCCTGGATCGTCCCCTTCTCCTCCTGCCCCCAATCCCTCCCAGAATCAGAGTCTTTTCCAATGAGTCAACCCTTCGCATGAGGTGGCCAAAGTACTGGAGCTTCAGCTCCAGCATCATTCCTTCCAAAGAATTCCCAGGGTTGATCTCCTTCAGAATGGACTGGTTGGATCTCCTTGCAGTCCAAGGGACTCTCAAGAGTCTTCTCCAATACCACAGTTCAAATGCATCAACTCTTGAGTGCTCAGCCTTCTTCACAGTCCAACTCTCACATCCATACATGACCACAGGAAAAACCATAGCCTTGACTAGGCGGACCTTAGTCGGCAAAGTAGTGTCTCTGCTTTTGAATATGCTATCTAGGTTGGTCATAACTTTTCTTCCAAGGAGTAAGTGTCTTTTAATTTCATGGCGGCAGTCACCATCTGCAGTGATTTTGGAGCCCAGAAAATAAAGTCTGACACTGTTTCTACTGTTTCCCCATCTATTTCCCATGAAATGATGGGACCAGATGCCATGATCTTCATTTTCTGAATGTTGAGCTTTAAGCCAACCTTTTCACTGTCCTCTTTCACTTTCATCAAGAGGGCTTTTAGCTCCTCTTCAGTTTCTGCCATAAGGGTGGCGTCATCTGCATATCTGAGGTGATTGATATTTCTCCTGGCAGTCTTGATTCCAGCTTGTGCTTCCTCCAGCCCAGCATTTCTCATGATGTACTCTGCATATAAGTTAAATAAGCAGGGTGACAGTATACAGTCTTGACGTACTCCTTTTTCTATTTGGAACCAGTCTGTTGTTCCATGTCCAGTTCTAACTGTTGCTTCCTGACCTGCATACAGATTTCTCAAGACTCTACTTTTGTAAAATACAATTCATGAAAGTTACTCTAAATATGTTTTAAAAGAGAGAAAAGTCAAAGCATACAAAATTCGTCATTCCTTTTTAACAGTTAGATTTAACTATCGTAAAATTACTGTGCTGAATTGTCATAAAAGTTTGTAAGCATTTACTCAATTTTTGTATTTCATTGGAGACCAAAAATAGTTACAGCTACTCTTTTCTGTTTGAACCATTTAATATATAATTAATATGGTTATTTTCTTAAGCAAGTCTGTGGTTGCCTTTTATTAATAAACAGGGTTTGTTTTGTCCACAAACTTTTGAACATTTAAATATACTTAAAATAGTTTCAACTCTGAAGATGACCCTTGTGCTAAGAGCTCAGTTGGCTTCAGTCGTGTCCAATTCTGTGTGGCCCTATGGACTGTAGCCCAAAAGGCTCCTCTGTCCATAGGATTCTCCAAGCAAGAACACTGGAGCCAGTGGGTTGCCATTTCCTCCTCCAGGGGATCTTCCCCACAAGGGATTGGACTCCCATCTCTTATATTTACCTGCCTGGGAGTCTTTGCCACTAGTGCCACCAGGAGAGGCTATGAACTTCATCTTCTATGCCAGTTTGAGTTCTTAAACTTAGCTATCGTATAAGTTCTACACATGTAGATGATTCAAAAAGAAACCAGCAAAGACAAACGCTATCTATAAATGAGACTCATAAATAATTAAATATGTCTAGCATGAAAGTGAAGAAGCACTAAAGAGCCTCTTGATGAAAGTGAAAGAGGAGAGTGAAAAATTGGCTTGAAGCTCAACATTCAGAAAACTAAGATCATGGCATCTGGTCCCATCAGTTCAGTTCAGTTCAGTTCAGTCGCTCAGTCATGTCTGACTCTTTGTGACCCCATGAATCGCAGCACGCCAGCCCTCCCTGTCCATCACCAACTCCCAGAGTTCACTCAGACTCACGTCCATTGAGTGGGTGATGCCATCCAGCCATCCCATCCTCTATCATCCCCTTTTCCTCCTGCCCCCAATCCCTCCCAGCATCAGAGTCTTTTCCAATGAGTCAACTCTTCTCATGAGGTGGCCAAAGTACTGGAGTTTCAGCTTTAGCATCATTCCTTCCAAAGAACACCCAGGGCTGATCTCTTTTAGAATGGACTGGTTGGATGTCCTTGCAGTCCAAGGGACTCTCAAGAGTCTTCTCCAACACCACAGTTCAAAAGCATCAATTCTTTGGTGCTCAGCTTTCTTCACAGTCCAACTCTCCCATCCATACATGACCACAGCAAAAACCATAGCCTTGACTAGATGGAACTTTGTTGGAAAAGTAATGTCTCTGCTTTTGAATATGCTATCTAGGTTGGTCATAACTTTCCTTCCAAGGAGTATGTGTCTTTTAATTTCATGGCTGCAGTCACCATCTGCAGTGATTTTGGAGCCCTGGTCCCATCACTTTATGGCAAATAGATTGGGAAACAGGGGAAATAGTAGCTGACTTTATTTTTAGGGGGCTCCAAAATCACTGCAGATGGTGTTGGAGAAGACTCTTGAGAGTCCCTTGGACTGCAAGGAGATCCAACCAGTCCATCGTAAAGGAGATCAGTCCTGGGTGTTCTTTGGAAGGACTGATGCTAAAGCTGAAACTCCAATACTTTGACCACATGATGCGAAGAGCTGACTCATTGGAAAAGATCCTGCTGCTGGGAAAGATTGAGAGCAGGAGGAGAAGGGGATGACAGAAGATGAGGTGGTTGGATGGCATCACCGACTCAATGGACATGGGTTTGGGTGGACTCCGGGAGTTGGTGGTGGACAGGGAGGCCTGGAATGCCGCAGTTCATGGGCTTGCAAAGAGTCAGACACAACTGAGTGGCTGAATTAAGTATGATAAAGGAAAGAGTTTAATGATGCTCCCTCAAAATGTCAAGTTTATAACTACCTTGTTTCTTCTACTTCCTGTTTTCTACTTAAGACTCCACTACACCTAACTGTTTTCAGCTAATATGATGATACATGACAAAATTTAGTTCACTAGTTTTATTTTAAGTCTCTGTATCTAAGTACGCATCTGTAATTTGTATTGTGTATACATGCCAAGTGTTTTATGGGGATGGGTATGAGCACCTATTGCAACAATATAAGTGGCTATGGGAGTGAGATGTGAGACATTTTCATAGAACTAAAGGGAATCTAGGCAAAAAAACAATGTTGCTCTCTTAGGAAAAATAGCATGGTGTGATAATGATGATATCCTAATTAAATTTATGTGGCCAATCTCTCTAAAGAATTCAGAGAAAATTTCTATTGTTCTTTTCATCTTTTCTGTTAAGATTTCAAGGAGTTTGAGATTTCCATTAGGTAAGCAATGAAAACTAAAATTAGGCTTATTTGGAAAATGGGGAAATTGTGATATGTTTACGTCAAGTGATTTGTTCAACAATGCAAAACAGATCAGTGAGAGCTAGAACTAAAATATGCTTTATAATTTTCCTGCTTTTTACTTTTCATTATGTATCTCTTCCTAGTTCTTTTCTCTCATAGACTAAAATGTTGCAAACAAATGAGATTATTTTTAAAGAATTTGTTGTGTAGCATGCTTGGAAAGTTAAAACATATTAAAAGGTCAAGGAAATAAGCCCTCTCTTTATACCATTTAAAAATCAGGGATAGAGATAGGTTTTAACTTACAGTCAAAGTATCTCAAGGACCACACACAATCTGCAATGCAATACACGTAGCAGATTGTTAATCAGTGCTTGCACAAAAAGTTCATACATGAAGCGGGTTAGTCATGAAAAAATATGACATTTACATAAAATAAAATAAGTTGTCATGTTCAAAATTACTCCCTCATTTGTTTATGTGTAATACGTAACAGGCAATAAATTAGTTACTCTGCACACAAGCCCCATTTCATGCTCTCAATGAGCTTATAGTCATGTCAGAGAAACACACAATAAAAAGTCAATTTATTCGTAGACTATAAAGTCCTGTGACCTAGGTAAGCCCGCACCCTCTGGTGGAATGTCCATAGGATCCTGGAGGAAGCAAAGTCTGGTGGGTTTTAGGCTTTCCAGAAAGAGGTAAGAGAATATCCATCCCAGAAAAGAGCACTAGAGGCAATAACTCACTGTGCAGGGAACAGAAAGTTCGAGAAATATTTATGCCTCGTGGACACACACACATTGAATATCTTTGCATTTTAATTAACTAAAGCATCTTGAAGAAAATTTTGAGAGTTTTACTACAGGCACAGTTTGTGGGAGATTTGATATGCTGACATGCCACCACCATCCATGTATTCTTCTGGTGGACATCCCCAGGTGCCAAAGCCTGGAAGGATGGGAAGTTAACCATTGAGAGTCACCTCTGAATCCCAGCAGCCTGAACTTGCATGAGATTTCTATGAACAGTCCTAAAAGACCACATCCCACTAGTTCAGTAGACGCTGCCGTCCGGCGTGACCCTGGAGACCTTGGGTAGCCTTGCCTGAGCATTCGTGTGTCTGTCCCTAGCTCAGTGACTGTCAAGGTGCATTGGTAGCTGCCAGAACTTCCTGGCCCAGGAGAATAGCTCTGGCAGAACTCTCTTGAGTACAGTTCCCCTGCAGCCTCCCTGTGCCCCACACTCCTGAAGATTCTAAGGCATGTCCCCTACACCCACCCAGTGCTGGGGCTCTGGGAGTTTTTCCTGGGGTCCTTGTGGAAGTCCCATTCCTCTAGCATTGTAGAACATTCTTGCCCTAAATATCTGTCTACTGTGGTTGCTGTTTAGTTACTAAGTCATGCCAGACTCTTTTGCAACCCCGTGGACTGTAGCCTGCCAGGCTTCCATGTCCATAGGATTTTTCAGGCAGGAATAATGGAATAGGTTGCCATTTCCTTCTCCAGGGGACCTTCCCAACCCAGGGAAGGAATGAACTCAAGTCCCCTGCTTGGCAGGCAGATTCTTTATTGCTGAGCCACCCGGAAAGCCCAAATAGATTTTTTATTTTATTTTTTAGATTTTTTAAACCTTTAAAATTTCTTGGTGTTCTGTGTAACAAATTGACTAGCTAATTGTTCTGTTTTCAGTTGTGATACACACACTAACCAATAATAGTTTCTTCCATATGAAAGGCAACCATCCCAGGCAAACGATAAAGACAACTAAAGAGAATTCTAGAAGACTGAAAGTACTGAGACACTTGCATGATAATCTGCATATAGCTAAATTTCAGTTCTGAAAGCATTAGATAAAGATTGCAAGATAATTTCTTCAGAATTTTGGCCAAAACTGGTGGCATTTTGTCTTCTCTAGTCCTGTCCACTGACAACATGAAGTGAAACTGTTTAAGAGGCACCAATTTTGTTATTTTATAAAAAGGAGACTTTAAATCACCACGAGTCTGAGTAATGAATAAGCTATTCAAGACAGTCAGCCAAGATTATTTCTATTCATTCTTGATTATGATTATATTATAGATTACATAATAAATAAAACATAATATAAAATCAGAAAGTGAAGCATACAAGACAGCACACATCACATTATAATTACTATGGTATCATGGATGAATGACAGATATACAATTTTCTGCTGAAGACAAATCTCTATACATGACTCAAGATATAAATATCAAACTCAGGTCTAAATTATATCTGTAGATTCAGTATCTGGGCTTCAATCTCTTTTCTTTAGTAACTTACCCATAATCAAAGTCATATAAATAAAACAAGACACTCTAGGCCTTCAGTGGGAAGTGAGGCTAAAAAGAGCTCTGGCAAAATGTCTCTCTCCATAGCTGTCTCTTTACTCTCCACCAAAGTCTCAACAGACGCTTTGGCTACTTTCAACATACTTTCCTGTGGGCACATCACTAACTGCAGCTGCAAAGCCAGCTTCCCAGGTCGGGCATCACATTTGCTCTACTGAGCATGATGTGCTTAAGAGACTAACACTATCAAACTGTTGCTGTCGTCTCATATCTAGGGAGTCTAGGCTTACGGCATGCTTGATAGGGAAAAATACACTGATAGAAATACATTGGTGTTTCTGGGGGAAAAGCAAGGACTCAATGGGAGGGGGATTTTTAAAAATGGAAAACATTCTAATCTCCATTCGTTGATGTTTCTGACAGTTTGAAACAATGAGAGTAGACTGCAGAATTGGTATGCTCTGGGAGATTCTTTAGGACTTGGGTAGAACTGGTTGGGTCTTGCTTACTGGTTGATAAGAATTATTCTATCACACTGCACTTATGAGGTTCTAACAATTCTATTATTTATCCTCTTTCAACAGTAACTCCACCTCATGTACTGTATTGATATCCATACAGTATAGAATGATTTGAATTAATAAAAAAAGGAGGCATTTTCCAGGTGATATGACCTGGCATAGTCTAGTGAGTCACCTGAAGCTTTCAGTTCGTGAAATAATGTTAGTAGCCCAAGATGTCTCTAGATGAAGAGAAAAACAGATTAGCAAACTAATAATAAGTGTGTATATAAATACTGAGGGAAAAGTGGGTTTGAGAGTGACCTACCACTTCAGTACAGAGCAGAAGTTTGAATCACCACATTATAGACAAGTCAATGTTCAAAGATGAGAACGTTCAGTTGAATTTAGCTTCCTTTAGTTGAATAAGATAAGACACAGAGGAATAGCAGGTAAGGAAACAGATTCCAAAGCATCCACAGGCCCCAGTAAATAGCTGTAATAGCAGGTCGAAAGACATCATACTGCTGATTGTTGCTATGATAGTCCAGTTTCAATACAATTAGTTAAAATGTGAAAAATGTCACTTGCTTTGTCCCCATGATGTCAAGATGTCTCTTTGTCATTTTCTCATGAATTACAGTAAATGCCTCATTAAACTATAGACTTTCCAGGATGTTTCATATAAATAAATTTTTACTGGACTTAGTCCAGGTATTTTTAATCATAAATATTCATAGAAACATACTTATTTTGTCTGCCACTTAATTAATCATGTTTGATTTAAGATGAAAATGCACATGAATAAACCAAAAATATCTCCTCTAAGTCTTTCATATTTAGTGTTATGCTTCAACTAGATTTTAATACACCCTTAAGTTTTCTCTAATAAGGGGTTTATCTTATAGCAGACCCACCTGTTTGTCACATATTATCATTTTATTTTCCTATTTCAGATGAAATGCTATTCACAAAATTCAATTTCTAAAATAGCCTTTTGGCAATAGGTTGGAGCCTTTTGCAAAAGGTTGGAACATTTTTATATCTTATCTTGTGCCCATTGCACTATGTGTTATTACACTGTATACGTAATTTATATATGCATTTGTTAGGTGGACTCCAGGAAAAGGAAGAAAAAAGAAAGCTTCAAATGAGCGATTTTCAGGTCCATACTTTCCTTGGAAAGCAATATGGGGAGGGACACCAGCCTCTTTGTGAGATTGCATTATGATCTAGTGACCCTGAAAATAGGGTCAGAAGGAGGTCTCTCTGCTAACTGGAAAACTAATCAATATAATTCAATGTAAGGACTGGTGCACCCAAATCACATAACTTCTCTCCTTTTCTGTTCCCCTCCACTACCAACCCTGACAGCCAACCTCCTCCACCTCATGGTTATCCCTGCCATGGCTCATATACTCATAGTCCCACATGTAGGCAAATGGTCACCAAAAAATTGTAAGAATCTTATATTTTTTGTTAGCTGTATAGAAATCAAAAACTTTCAGTTGAATGTCATTTTCATATTCAACTTGTTTGGACTGAGACTTATTTGTTGGAAATAAGATTTAATCTACTTAATAACTTAAAACAGTAACTTGGGAATGCATCTTTTGTTTCAAGGCCAGATAAAGGTATAGCATTGTGTTTTTCTTTAATAGATCAACATTATTGCTGATACCAAAATCCAGCTATTTAGATTTGTAGCAGATTATCAGAGAAACTTCTCTATGGACTGGTTTGCATTTGATTCAGATCAGGTACAGTTGCTGAGAAGGAGAGCAAAACAAAGGGTAAAAGGTCACTAGTGACTAATTTTCTGAAAACTAGCAGCTTGTGTAAGTAATAGAACATTTATTGCCTTTCAATGTTGTCCCAGCAATGAGTGAGAAAATCCATAAGAATTCCCAGCCCTAGCCTTTATTAAGGCATAGCCCTGGATTAGTTTAATGTGCAATTTAAAGTCATTGCCTGCCAATAGTTTGCTTACCTTTCTTAAGTAGGGCCATTTTCCATCTCCACTCCCCCAATCAAGTTGTCAAAAAGATTAAAAAAAAAAAGAGGTGTCCTTTTTTTAATCATTTGAGAGCGAATCATTTTCCAATCTAAGGTATGCACTTATATCTTTTTATATAGTATAAATTCTGATAAAATGACCAACTCCATGTGAAGCTCTAATTATTCCCATAAATTCACCAGCATGGAAGATGAGGCCTTTTTCCTTTGTGCCCATCTGCTTCCTGCCCAGGTTGGCCAGTCCTTTTGATTCCAGAGTTTGTGAAACATTTACATATCCCAGAACTATTTAATTTAATACTTTAAAGTGTAATTACAATGCCAAAGTAATTTTTAAGACTAAAAGTGTTTTTAAACTAGATAAATTTTAAATATTTAGAAAAGAGTGAGTCTTAACATTAACACCATCAGATAAGTGGATAAGAAAGAAAACTAACAGTATTTGATGCTAAGCAGTGTGTATATTTTATCTCTGAATCCACTAAGCAGCTTCATAAAGTAGGCTACATTATCATCTTTTTCAGGATGAGCAAACTGTAATTCTGGAAGCTTCATAAACTAGCCAGAGTCTCAGAACTAAGAGAATTAGTCAATTTTGCTGTAACCCAAATATCCCTAATTCTTTTTACATGACTCTACGCTGTCTTCCAGAAGTATGTTGTGGGTCAGAAAATCCTTCAGGCTTCTGATAATGTCTTTTATTAAACTAGATCTTTTCAAACCTCTGAAGCATGTTTAAAAATGCCAACAAACTTTTTTTAAGTATTTTAAACAATGCTGAGTCCAAGCTCATAGAAAGTAAAGAGCAAGTTTTATAAATAGAGGGTTTATAATGGAAGTTTATTTTCTTTGGACATTTACTCAAGAAAATGAAAATCAACGTATGAATGCAGATATCAAATGAAGCAGAAAAACAAACAAACAAAACTGTGCTGATGCTTCTTTGCTGCTAATTTTCCTGATAGAAGTTATTTTTAAACAATGTCAAAAATTTTTTAAGTTCTAGTTCAATATTATTAAAATGATATTTCAGAGTTAGATATGCGTTTTGCCAAAATCATGAAAATAACAATGGGGTTGGAACCTGGTTTTAATAATGTTGGTATCCTTGTTACCGCATATAGTTCTTGGCACATAGAAGGTGCTTTATGTCTGGGGCTGTATGTAATGGTCAATGAAATACATACCCCCACCTAAAAAGTCATTGTAAGCCTTCATACATTTGAAAGGTGTAATACAGAGTATTCAAAAAAAATGTCAGAACTGTTCCCCCTTAGTTTGAACTAAGATGCTAACACAAAAGATATCAGATCTCAAACTAAGATAAATTTCTAGTACAGATTTTTGAAAAGAGGTGTTTTAGAGCTGGGTGGATTGGAGGGGGGATCCTATTTGAAACAACTTTAGCCTAACAATGGGCTCTTCTTTAGAAAGAGCTAGATAAACGAATTAAGTGAGACAGTATGTATAACTTAAAGTGAAGACAATGCTGTCTGCATCTCTTGGGGATGGTCTTGAGACCATCGATGCACAAGATTGCACACGATGGTGCAATACTGCACAGTTGAACATGATGGTGTGCTCACTCACCTAGAGCAGACATCCTGGAATGTAAAGTCAAGTGGGCCTTAGGAAGCATCACTACAAACAAAGCCAGTGGAGAAGATGGAATTCCAGTTGAGCTATTTCAAATCCTAAAAGATGATGCTATGAAAGTGCTGCGCATGATATGCCAGCAAATTTGGAAAACTCAACAGTGGGCATAGGACTAAAGAGGGTCAATTTTCATTCCAATCCCAAAGAAAAGCATTATCAAAGAATGCTTAAACTACCACACAATTACACTCATCTCATACTCTAGCAAAGCAACGCTCAAAATTCTCCAAGCCATGCTTCAACAGTGCATGAACTGTGAACTTCCAAATGTTGAAGCTGGATTTAGAAAAGGCAAAGGAAGCAGAGATCACATTGCCAACATCTGTTGGATCATCGAAAAAGCAAGAGAGTTCCAGAAAAACATCTACTTCTGCTTTATTGACTATGCCAAAGCCTTTGACTGTGTGGATCACAATAAACTGTGGAAAATTCTGAAAGATAGATGGGAACACCAGACCACCTGACCTGCCTCTTGAGAAATCTGTATGAAGATCAAGAAGCAACAGTTAGAACTGGACATGGAACAACAGAATGGTTCCAAATTGGGAAAGGAGTACGTCAAGGCTGTATATTGTCACTCTGCTTATTAAACTTATACACAGAGTACATCATGTGAAATGCCGGGCTGGATGAAGCACTAGCTGGAATCAAGACTGCCTGGAGAAATATCAATAACCTCAGATATGCAGATGACACCACACTTATGGCAGACAGCAAAGAAGAACTAAAGAGCCTTTTGATGAAAGTGAAAGAGGAGAGTGAAAAAATTGGCTTGAAACTCAAAATTCAGAAAACTAAGATCATAAAATCCAGTCACATCATTTCATGGCAAATGGATAGAGAAACAATGGAAACTGACAGACTTTTTCTTGGGCTCCAAAATCACTGCAGATGATGACTGCAGCCATGAAATTAAAAGACACTTGCTCTGTGGAAGAAAAGTTATGACCAACCTAGACAGCACTTTTAAATAGCTTTGCCAACAAAGGTCCATCTGGTCAAAGCTATGGTTTTTCCAGTAGTCAGGTATGGATGTGAGAGTTGGACTATAAAGAAAGCTGAATGCCAAAGAACTGATGGTTTTGAACTTTGGTGTTGGAGAAGACTCCTGAGAGTCCCTTGGACTGCAAGGAGATCCAACCAGTCCATCCTAAATGAAATCAGTGCTGAATATTCATTGGAAGGACTGATGCTGAAGCTGAAACTCCAATACTTTGCCACCTGATGCGAAGAACTGACTCATTTGAAAAGACCCTGAAGCTAGGAAAGATAGAAGGCAGGAGGAGAAGGGGACGACAGAGGATGAGATGGTTGGACGGCATCACCGACTCAATGGACATTAGTTTGAGTAAGCTCTGGGAATTGGTGATGGACAAGAAAGCTTGGCATGCTGCAGTCCATGGGGTCGCAAAGAGTCGATACGAATGAGCAACTGAACTGAACTGAATGCTGTCTGACATTTAAAAACTGGACACCTTGAGCAGTAACAAAGGAAGATTAAACCCTCTTGACTCTCAATCTTGGTGGATCCATTAAACATTAGAATACTGGCCTGACTACGTTATTTATTCGAATGCTCTATCAGAGACCACATTTACCAACAGCTCAAGCAAGAAAAAAGAGTGTTTCTCTCACTTCATCCTGGAGGGAAGCAGTTCATCTCTGCTGTTCAAGGATGTCTTGTCTATTAACACTGAGTTTTTAAGGTACTTTTGAGGATGGCTTGCTGCTGTTTTCTTAGGCCATCAGTGGGGAGGGAGGTGAAACAAAGCAAACATGATGGGAATTCAGATCATGAGACGGTTTCTGCTACATCAGAGAATACTTAGTACTGTGGATAACATTTTCATTAGCTTTAAAGTTTGTGTACATGTTCCTGTGGCTGGAGGAACAGTGGGAGACTCAAGAGGTAGTAACAGCATAACAAGATGTCATGAAGATAGAGAAGTAGATAAATGCAATGCTGATTTGAGGAAGACAAGTCTTTCTGGCTTGTCTACAGAGGTTGTCTGTTCATAAATTGTGTTCCAGCTAACTTTAAAACAATCTATTCTACTGTTGATGGGTATTTGGATAGTTTCCAGCTTTTGGCTAATTCATACAATGCTGCTATGAGTGTTTGAGTATATGTCCTCAGGTAAACGTATGTACACATTTCTGATGGGTATATAAAACTAAGGATAGCTTGGTCACAGGATAGATAGTTTCTACTTTACTGGATATATTTATCAGCCATTTTGATATACTCTTTTGTAGTGTGTATATTTAGAAAAAATTTTACCCACTTTTTATTGCTTTCTTTTTGTTTTTACCTTCCCATTCACTTATAGGAGCAGTCCATTGTCAGAGGACTTCTAAAAATTATCTTAGAGGGTCTGTAAAACCTGTGGGATGAACTTGAAATTCTATACAGGTCTGGGAAAAAAAGTGTCAACATAGTTCAATAAGGAGTGTCAGGAAAGAATTTTTTCATGATTAAATCATACTTAGCCCAACTCATCTAATAAAATAGTTATCCTGGTACACATTTTATATTTATACTAAACATTTATGTATATACATATATTTTGTTTATTTACCAAAATGAGATTGCGTTACAGACACCAGTTTCTTTTTCACTTAATTTACATTATTTTGTGGACATCTCTCCAGTTAAACACATAGACATGTTTCATATTGTAAATATTAACTTGATGCCCTTGTTTTATTATAATTCATGGAACCATTCTTTTACTGATGAGAGTTTAGGTTGTTGCTGAATTTTTGACTTCACCATGTTGCTATAAGTATTCTTGTACATATATTCTCCTATGTAAATGTGTATGTACATATGTGTATTATATGTTTGTGTTATGGTGCTGTCATGTCTGACTATTTGGCTGTAGCCTGCCAGGATCCTCTGTCCATGGAATTTTTCAGGCAAGAATACTGGAGTGGATTACCATTTTCTCCTCCAGATCTTCTCAATCCAGGGATCAAACCTACATCTCTTGTTCTTCTGCATTGACAGACAGATTCTTTACCACTGAACCACCAGAGAAGTCCCACGCACGTGTGTGTGTCTGTGTGTATACATATGTGTGAAGAATTTTATAACAACAATATATTTTGTTGTCATTGTTGTTAATTGCCATGTATTAAATTCCCAAAGTCAGGTTGCTTTATCAACATTTGTATCAATGTTTATGCCCTTGGCTCAAACACATTGTTTAAGTACTCTAGTTCAGGAAGGTCACTTAGCCTCATATATTATGAAAAGAGTAGATGAAATAGGTCTCATAATGATCAATTCTCATGCACTTTCTGATTTTCTTCCACATTCCTCACTTTTACACTGGTATATATTTGAAAACCTCTTTGTGATTGTGCTAAACAGGAATCTTATAGCCAAAGTGGCATGGTTTCCCTTCACATTAGGAATGCAGTAAGTGTGGTCTGGAAGCAAATTTACTCTTTTTAAATGATTTCTGGGTAAAACATATAATAACAGGTTGCATTTGCTTCTGACTTGCATTTGCTTCTGAACAGCTAGTTCAGACTGGTACTGACTAGAGAGTTCATGTTGAAATCAGCCCACATGTACCCACTAAGATTAAAAAAATTGCAGGCAAAATATTGCTTTTAAAAAATCTGTGTTACTCAACCTTTAGACTTTTTAAATTTAATTTGTGTCAGGTTTACAATGCGCATATCCCATAGATGTTTCTATTTATGCCTTTCTTTCTCTTACTAATATAAAATTTTGATAAGTGATGAAGGAAAAATTGTAAGACAAGATGTTTAGAATTTTTAAGTAGCTGTCTGTTGAACTGCAGAGCAACATATGGGTCATCTGCTTGCATTCCTCCTATATCTGCCTATTCCTCCAACAGCAACTTCCACTAAATCTTCTTTTGCTTCTGTTGGTTGTAGAGCATTGGTCTTCATTCAGCTTCTTGAACATACCAACTCTTTGGGTTCAAGGCCTTGGTGTATGCTATTTCCACCCCTGGAAAACTCTCCTTCTTTCTGTCTTCCTAAATTCTTTCCATCTGATTAATCTCCTCCTATCTTTCATATCTTGACTCAGACATTATTTCCAAGGAAGGCTTTCCTAAGCCCCCTAAACTGTGCCAACTTTCTGTCATACTCTTTCAATGCATGTTAACCCATTTCTTCATAATACTTATCTCAGTTTATAATAATATCTATTATCTGTGTGATTATTTGATTTATAGCTATCTTCTCATAAGCTTATGAGAGGTTTCTATTTTTTCCTTATTAATGTATCCCAGGAATTTAGTACGATGTCTTTCATATGGTAAGAATTCAATAAATATTTGCAGAAAAAAATAAAATATATTCATACTTTCCTTGGGCTTTCCTAGATCATTTTGAGATAATATGATCTTCTAAATGGAATGTGCAATGGAGGGATCTGTGTAGTTCTCTGTCGGGAAAGGCTCTCTTTATAAAAAAAAATAAATCAATAAATAAAATATGTTTATATCAAGATAAAATAGGAAAACATTGATATCAGAAAGGCTACTCACATGAGTGAAAAAAGCTATTCAAAATTTATTCAGTTCTCAGTGATATTCTAGATGATGACTAAGGGTGACATATATAGGGGTCCACCAACATTTCACTGGACTTCCTGACCTTGACATTGACAAAGAGAACTTACTTGAAGGGTTGGGATGCAATAAAATCCTATGGCACGTAGACAGAGAAAATCTTTCTAAATACTTGTGTGTACTTTTGTATTTCAGACATTGGTAGAAGCTTGGCTTCCTGGAGGAAATAAATGTGGGTGGAACTCACTGAACAAGACACATTGTGGTGTTAGGAGTCTAGCAGAAGCTGTACCACCTGGAGGCAGCAGCCCATTTAAGAGTTTTGAATTTCACACAGAGGCCCTAGAAAGCCACTAAAGATATTAAAGTGAGAAGTATATGGTAAGACTTATGTTTTGCAAAGATTTTTTGCTGCTCTATGAGAGTAAGCAAACATTTATTCAAGGAAGCATGTTGAGAGGTAAAAGATGATGGTAGACAGGGATCATGTGGCCACAGTAAATACAGAGAGAAATAGATACAGTTGAGGGGAAAATATCAATGATGAATCTTAGATTTATATCTTGAGGAAATGAGTAGATTAAGTAACTGACACAATTTGCTGCAAAGAAAGTGAGTCAAGAAGAAATAAGATTAGGGGAAAAAAATCAAAAGTAGATTCTGGGCAAAATACCTATTAGACATCCAACTGAATCTATGAATGTGAGGCACAGACGAATGATTTACAGGGGAGATACAAAAGTAAGTAACACTCACATGTGAACATCATTCACAATGATGGTAACAGAGGAGACTGGGAAAGGGTTGCAAATGTATTGGTAGGGAAGGTGAGAAATATGTCACCACAAAGAGGGAACGGTCATGTTTGGCAAATTATGGGGAGTAAAATGTAAGATGGAAATAGGAAAAAAATGCTATTTTATTTTGGATCTTTGTCAGCTTGGGCTGCCATAACAGAATATCATAGACTGGGTGACTGAGACAACAGAAATTTATGTTCTCAAAGTTCTGGAATCTAGAAATCCAGGAGTTCAGCACTATTCATTGTGAAACTCCCACTTCAGTCTTTAGACGGTCGTATTTTCACCATAGCCTCATGTGGCTGAGGAATCATTTCTCTCACGTCTCTTTTATAAGGACACTGATTTCGTTCATGAGGACCCTTCCTGCGTGAACTAATTACTTCCCCCAAATCCCACCTCCAAATACCTTAGCACTGAGGATTAAAGTTTCAATATATGGATTTTGGGAAAACAAATTCAATCCATAGCAGATCTGATAACATGGATATCATGAGTCATTTTCAATTGAATGGTAGTGCTTGGAAGAAGATTGATTAATTATTTTCATTGAAATGAGCTGAATATTCCAGGACAGTCACTTTACAGTTAAGATTTTAAATCTTTTCACTGTGTATGCTATACTCAAGTTGCAGTATTTATTAGCATTTAATTTTAAAAAGTGTCACTGATTAAAAATCACAGCTCACATAAAAATGCTCTGGAGGGAAAAAAATGACAAAATCTCACAACCGTGTGCCTATGTTCCTGAATGGCAATAATCAATTGGAGCTCGCTGGTTTACCCTGTTGCATGGTTGCCTCTGTTTCCAGTTTACTACAGGCCCAATCACCTCGTGTCCTTTCACACCACCACTTACTTCATGTCACCTTTCCATCTGCATGGCTGCAAGCAACTTAAGGAAGAAACTGTGTGCCTTCTTTCTTATACTCCACGATGCCTAACACAGAATGTCGTACAGGGTAAGCAACTCAATAACATTCTATTAAATCAAGTTGATTCAGGTTAATAAAATTGAGTAGCTTCAAAGAGACCTTGGTAAATATATAAAAAAAGAATTTTTAAGGAAGCTTCGAGGACAAGCTGACTTTACAATTTAGTCAATATTTGATCTGGCCATTTTTACTCTTATAGATAGCTTGCTATACAATGCAAACTCTATTTTATTTAGTTACTGTTTCAATCTGTGATCATATCTGATATGGTTAATATTTTAAAAATAATTTCTTTATCTTAATTTGTAATTTATAAAAGTTTTTACTGGTGTACAACATAGTCAATGCAATTTCCAAAGGTTGTGTCAAATTTTTCTCCTTCTTATTCTGGTAGACAATAGGAACAAATATAGTGACTTGAGAGAATGAGATAGATTCTATCCTTGAGGACCAGAAAGACATATGGTACCAACATGCATCAGGGCAAGAAAGAGGTCTTTTATGTAGCCTATCCTAGTAATATAATTGATGGGCAGAAGACAGATTCCCACTGCCAACCTCCTACCACATATGTCCTAAATTTGCTTCTACACTGTGGAAAGAGTATGTATATTTATATCTCTTTCACAAGTACTCTGAGAGCTAAAAATTAAAACACATGATACTTTGTGCTAGCTTAGAGCCCAGCACTATTTTATTTAATGCCTATCCTGTCCTTCTTTAAATTTTATCAGTTAGCCGTTGACAACCTCTTATACATAAACCATCTTGGAATGTAATCAGTAACTCTCACATTAGTGTGAATCACATTGTTATTCTCTTGACACCTACAGCAATATATCTCAGTGCTCACTGGAGTGGAGCAGAAAACTGAGACATCATAAAGCAGAAAAGATGAGATGCCAGAAGGCTTCAAACTGCGGAAGACCAGAGAGAGAGAGATGGATGGACAACAAAGGCAAAAGTGATTATTTCAATTTTCTGTCTGGGTTTGTACTCCCATAGACTAGAGTACCATCACCTAAAGTCTCTCCTCCCTAGTACTGTTCATGATTAATCTGTTTCTTTCATATGGAAAATCCAGATGAATTTGTTTCCTTTCTGGATCATCAGATTGTATAAATGAACAAATCTCTTATTTCTATAGAGATTCCTATGTCCTAAGGTGTGATCCAAGAAGTTTCTGAATCTATGTGTGTGTGTGCGTGCACACATCTGTTCATGTAATTTCACTTTAAATGGTAAAGTGTAGGTGGGACTTTGAAAACCTACTCATGTTCTACAGATAATGGTTTGAATACAATTTTCTCCACATGTGCTATCATTGTTTTCAATCCTGATAGTGAGACTGACTTAAGCATAAAACAAACCTACAAATAAAAAAAATGCCCAAATAATTTGTTTTAAAATGATCGAAGATGAATTTAGAAAGATAGCAATGACGACCCTGTATGCAAGACAGGGAAAAAGACACAGCGGTGTATAACGGACTTTTGGACTCAGAGGGAGAGGGAGAGGGTGGGATGATTTGGGATAATGGCATTCTATCATGTATACTATCATGTAAGAATTGAATCACCAGTCTATGTCTGATGCAGGATACAGCATGCTTGGGGCTGGTGCATGGGGATGACCCACAGAGATGTTATGGGGAGGGAGGTGGGAGGGGGGTTCATGTTTGGGAACACATGTAAGAATTAAAGATTTAAAAAAAATATTTAATGGAGAAATCAATGTATCTAAATATCAAAACAAAGGAAAACAAAATTTTAAAAATTCTTCTAATAAATAGTAAAAGGTGCAAAAAAAAATAAATAAAATGATCGAAGAACATAGACTGACAATTTACAGGAGAAGGACCCTAAAGGATTAATAACTATATCAACCAACCTCATTAGTAAATGGAAAATTCACATTAAGCATCATGATGCCCAATAGATTTAAAAGTCTGACAATACCCAATGTTGTTAAAATGTAGGAAAAAATCATAGTTTAATACTGAGTGGAAGTGAAAATTCTTACAACAAATTTTGGAGACTTGATTTTTGCAATATCTGGTAAAACTGAGTATTTTCACCTCTTCAGTTCAGTTCAGTCACTCAGTCATGTCTGACTCTTTGCAACCCCATGAATCCCAGCATGCCAGGCATCCTTGTCCATCTCCAACTTCCAGAGTTCACTCAAACTAACGTCCATTGAGTCGGTGATGCCATCCAGCCATCTCATCCTCTGTCGTCCCCTTCTCCTCCTGCCCCCAATCCCTCCCAGCATCAAAGTCTTTTCCAATGAGGCAACTCTTCGCATGAGGTGGTCAAAGTACTGGAGTTTCAGCTTTAGCATCATTCCTTCCAAAGAAATCCCAGGGCTGATCTCCCTCAGAATGGACTGTTTGGATCTCCTTGCAGTCAAGGGACTCTCAAGAGTCTTCTCCAACATTACAGTTCAAAAGCATCAATTCTTTGGTGCTCAGCCTTCTTCACAGTCCAACTCTCACATCCATACACCACTGGAAAAACCATAGCCTTGACTAGACTCTTAAGACACAACAATTTTACACTTCAATAAATACCCTAGAGATAATTTCACTCAGAACCATAGACAAAGAAACAAGCAAGAATGTTCATAGCAGCCTTGTTTATAATTGCACAAAGTTGGAAGCATATCAATTTTCATCATCTTGAAAACTGATCAGTAATAATGGTATATTCACATAACTAGGTGTGTTTTCAGCCATGAAAATGAATAGACTTTATGTCAGATTAATCTCTCAAAGATAATGTTGAACGATGAAATAGATTGTGAAGATTTTAAAAACTTCCAGGCCATGACACATGTTTTTCCTAGATAAAAACATACGTAGTCAAAATTTCAAAATCATATAAAGAATTAATAAAACTTTTCTAGACAGTTTATTTTCAAGAAAAGGGGAGTACAAAATGAAGTTCAAATTTATTATAAGACTTTATTAAAATTTTTTGACTCAGAATTTTAGGAATTTCTAATAAGTAAATCTACACTGTGTTGGTAATATTTAGTCTCTATAATTTTCTTCATGTATAAAATACTACACAATAAAAGTATGTCAGAGTGTATTATCTGTGCAGACTTAATGTTTCCACAGCATGAGGCACAAGCATCTGTTATAACAGTACCACATTCTGTTAAGATTATCTCCTTAGGACATTAAGTTTATCGCTTTATGACATTAGGACATTATTGACGCCACCAATCTAGGACTGTTTCTTATTCAGTTTTTAATTTATTGCCTCAATAATTGTTGGTGAATGACTATAACAACTTTATTATAATATTAGAAATAAAGGTTGCAAAATTACACAAAAAATTAATAGTATACTGATCAATATTACAGTAAAGATATTATAAAACATGTGTCTCTACATAAAGGTTTCCTCCTTTCTCCAGCTGCTATCTCAATTATAGGATGTCATTTTATTACAATGACTTTTGCTGATGGTATGAGAGGACTTCACAAAATACCATGTATCTGGTTCAGTTCAGTTCAGTCGCTCAGTCGTGTCCGACTCTTTGCGACCCCATGAATCGCAGCACGCCAGACCTCCCTGTTCATCACCAACTGCCAGAGTTCACTCAGACTCATGCCCATTGAGTCACTGATGCCATCCAGCCATCTCATCCTCTGTTGTCCCCTTCTCCTACTGCCACCAATCCCTCCCAGCATTAGAGTCTTTTCCAATGAGTCAACCCTTCACATAATGTGGCCAAAGTACTGGAGTTTCAGCTTCAGCATCATTCCCTTCAAAGAAATCCCAGGGTTGATCTCCTTCATAACGGACTGGTTGGATCTCCTTGGAGTCCAAGGGACTCTCAAGAGTCTTCTCCAACACCACAGTTCAAAAGCATCAATTCTTTGGTGCTCAGCCTTCTTCACAGTCCAACTCTCACATCCATACATGACCACAGGAAAAACCATCGCCTTGACTCGACGGACCTTAGTCGGCAAAGTAATGTCTCTGCTTTTGAATATGCTATCTAGGTTGCTCATAACTTTTCTTCCAAGGAGTAAGCGCCTTTTAATTTCATGGCTGCAGTCACCATCTGCAGTGATTTTGGAGCCCCCAAAAATAAAGTCTGACACTGTTTCCACTGTTTCCCCATCTATTTCCCATAAAGTGATGGGACCAGATGCCATGATCTTCATTTTCTGAATGTTGAGCTTTAAACCATCTTTTTCACTCTCCACTTTCACTTTCATCAAGAGGCTTTTTAGTTCCTCTTCACTTTCTGCCATAAGGGTGGTGTCATCTGCATATCTGAGGTTATTGATATTTCTCCCGGCAATCTTGATTCCAGCTTGTGTTTCTTCCAGTCCAGCATTTCTCATGATGTACTCTGCATATAAGTTAAATAAGCAGGGTGACAATATACAGCCTTGACGTACACCTTTTCCTATTTGGAACCAGTCTGTTGTTCCATGTTCAGTTCTAACTGTTGCTTCCTTACCTGCATACAGATTTCTCAAGAGGCAGGTTAGGTGGTCTCGTATTCCCATCTCTTTCAGAATTTTTCACAGTTTATTGTGATCCACACAGTCAAAGGCTTTGGCATAGTCAATAAAGCAGAAATAGATGTTTTTCTGGAACTCTCTTGCTTTGTCCATGATTCAGCGGATGTTGGCAATTTGATGTCTGGTTCCTCCGCCTTTTCTAAAACCAGCTTGAACATCAGGGAGTTCACGGTTCACGTATTGCTGAAGCCTGGCTTGGAGAATTTTGAGCATTACTTTACTAGCATGTGAGATGAGTGCAATTGTGCAGTAGTTTGAGCATTCTTTGGCGTTGCCTTTCTTTGGAATTGGAATGAAAACTGACCTTTTCAAGTCCTGTGGCCACTGCTGAGTTTTCCAAATTTGTTGGCATATTGACTGCAGCACTTTCACAGCATTATCTTTCAGGATTTGAAGTAGCTCAACTGGAATTCCATCACCTCCACTAGCTTTGTTCGTAGTGATGCTTTCTAAGGCCCACTTGACTTCACATTCTAGGACGTCTGGCTCTAGGTGAGTGATCACACCATCGTGATTATCTTGGTCTTGAAGATCTTTTTTGTAGAGTTCTTCTGTGTATTCTTGCCACCTCTTCTTAATATCTTCTAATTCTCGTAAGTCCCTACCATTTCTGTCCTTTATCGAGCCCATCTTTGCATGAAATGTTCCCTTGGTATCTCTAATTTTCTTGAAGAGATCTCTAGTCTTTCCCATTCTGTTGTTTTCCTCTATTTCTTTGCATTGATCACTGAAGAAGGCTTTCTTATCTCTTCTTGCTATTCTTTGGAACTCTGCATTCAGATGCTTATATCTTTCCTTTTCTCCTTTGCTTTTTGCCTCTTTATTTCACAGCTATTTGTAAGGCCTCCCCAGACAGCCATTTTGCTTTTTTGCCTTTCTTTTCCATGGGGATGGTCTTGATCCCTGTCTCCTGTACAATGTCACGAACCTCAGTCCATAGTTCATCAGGCACTCCATCTATCAGATCTAGGCCCTTAAATCTATTTCTCACTTCCACTGTATAATCATAAGGGATTTGATTTAGGTCATACCTGAATGGTCTAGCGGTTTTCCCTACTTTCTTCAATTTGAGTCTGAATTTGGTAATAAGGAGTTCATGATCTGAGCCACAGTCAGCTCCTGGTCTTGTTTTTGTTGACTGTATAGAGCTTCTCCATCTTTGGCTGCAGAGAATATAATCAATCTGATTTCGGTGTTGACCAGCTGGTGATGTCCATGTGTAGAGTCTTCTCTTGTGTTGTTGGAAGAGGGTGTTTGTATCTGGTACACATATACAAATGAATTATGCAATGTAGTTCATAGTCATGACTGTAAAGGAATAAGCAAACATTTTAACTGAATTTTATATTGTTTTTTTTTTTTCTCTGAACAGGGCAATATTTTAGGAGTAGTAAAAAATTGAGGAATCTTTTCAATCATTCATTCTTAAATTTTTTTTTCTTCTTTACTGAAGTATAATTGATTTATAATGCTGTGTTAGTAAAACATTGTAAAACAACTTGTTACAAGCGCAGTTAGATTTCAATTTTTTATGATCAGATAAATATTTTGTTATGATTACCTGCCTGCTCAGTCTCAGTAGTGTGCGACACTTTGTGACCCTATGGACTCTCGCTCACTGGGATCCTTTGTCCATAAGATTTTCCCGGCAAGAATACTGGAGCGGGTTGCCCATTTCTCCTCAGGAGAGCTTCTTGATCTAGGGATCGAAGCTGCATCTCTTGCATTTTTGTTATGGTTAACCAGGAGCTAGTTTTGAATTTTTAAATGAAAAGAAAAAGCTTGACTATTATTACTAAACCTTAAAAACAACACCATTAAGAAAATAAAAACTAAAACAGTTCTCATGTAAATATTTGATGTATTGATGTACATATATTGAGCATTTAAACTGGTTAAGAGAGTCTTCCCACAATCTGGAGGACACTCACCACCACTCCCCATAACCCAGCGTGCATTGTTACCATTGACTTTGATAGCTCCAAGATATTCTAATAAGGCTCAAGCATTTAGAACTAAACATGAATCAGCAACATTTCTGGATAACCCAGGAGTGAATGAACAACATCCCCAAAGATTCTGGCATAAAATAATCTTTGTAAGCATACACAATTAAAAAAATTAGATTTAAAAACATTATTTTGTTTCCTGGAAACTAATCTGAGACTGGAAACATGACTATTGAATAGTCGAATATTTTCTTCTAGTAAAACTTAATGTTTCTCTCTTAATGAGAAAGATCAATATGTAAATAGATTAATTTAAAGATCCACAAATATAGATGGAGGGTAGCAGAACACCTCTTACCAGACAGTGGTATATCCTCTCTGAATCCTTATGATTCAAAGGAGCAGGTTTATAAATCCCTAGCCCAGAGGATCTGTTTCTGATAATGGTGGGAAAGCATTTATTAAACTAGCATTTATTTGTTCTCCCACAAACAATAATTATAAACTTTGGACAAAATATAGAAACAACTCTTTGAAGGTATCAAAATCTGGCAGAAACTGTATTCTGTTTAACCCTTAAAAGGAGAAAACTGCAATGAATGATATGTAGGTTGAAAGGGCATTTCACAACACAGATAAATGAATCAGCCAGAACTTAAACAGAAAGCCACAGTTTTATTGGCCATAGAAGTAACAGGAGATATTTGCAACTGCAAAAGCAGTTAGAAATTAAAGAAGGGTCATCTGGATACAATGGAGTTACAGACGAAAGAGCTCCAAAATGTAAGTATAGGTTTTCTTCTAATCCGTGTCTTCAACTGTATATTATGCACAGATGGGCAAGAATCCAAAAGTCCAAGGGAACTAACCAGATTTTTCAGCAAATGCTTACCACAGAGGAAACAAAGGCTCAATCTATTACTTATGAGGTAATGTACATCTATTTTCTAACATTTGTATAATTGGTTCCTAGAGTTGAGAAGAAACAGAATGATGTAAAAAAATGTATTTTAACAAATATAGGCCAAAATGTTTCACATTTGGTAAAAATACCATCCCAAGAAGCAAAGTATATAGACAAGCCATAAAGAAGACCCCACCTTCACACACTGTAGTCAAATTGCTAAAAATAAAAGCTGGAGAAATAAGTCTTAAGAGCAGTCAAAAGGAAAGGACAAATGAAATAAAGGGAAACATATCAGAATTATAACTGACTTCTAATCAGAAATAATAGAGAGCATAAGAAAATGTAAGTGGCATATTCAAAATGCAGAAAAAATACAACCTATCAGCATAGGATTTTTACCCTGAAAAAAAAAAAACCTTCAAAAAATTAATGTGAAATAAGGAATTTTCAGTATTCACATGAAAGCTGGGGAAAATTGTCACCAGCATAGATACATGACAAAAAAGAAATGCTAAAAATGTTCTTCAGGTAGAATAAAATGATACCAGAAGAAAAACTGGATTTATTAGAAAAAAAGAAGTTCACAAGAAATAATAATAAATATTCTTTTACTAATTTTCTTTTTTTAATATAAATTTATTTATTTTAATTGGATGCTAATTACTTTACAAAATTGTATTGGTTTTGCCATACATCAGCATGAATCTCCCACAGGTATACACGTGTTTCCCATCCTGAACCCCCCTCCCTCCTCCCTCCCAATACCATCCCTCTGGGTCGTCCCAGTGCACCAGCCCCAAGCATCCAGTATCATGTATCAAACCTGGACTGGCGATTCGTTTCATATATGATATTATACATGTTTCAATGCCATTCTCCCAAATCATCCCACCCTCTACCTCTCCCACAGAGTCCAAAAGACTGTTCTATACATCTGTGTCTCTTTTGCTGTCTCGCATACAAGGTTATCATTACCATCTTTCTAAATTCCATATATAAACTAATTTTCTTTTTAAACTCAACTGCCTATATAAAGCAAACCTAACATCGCATATGGAGTATATAACATAGAGAAATAGAGTAAATGACAATAGCAACATAAAAATGGAAGGCTGTGAAAGGGAAATATAGTTCTGCTGTCTTAAGTTTCTTATATCAAACATTTGATATTATAATATTATTAAAATATAACTTTGTGATAAGTTGTAATTCAGAGTGCAATTTATAGAAAAGTCACCAAAAATAATACAAAGAGATACACTTAGAAAGGTAATACTCAACTAAATGCCCAAAGAAAATACTCAACTAATCCAAAGAAGAAAGAACAAGGGGAAAATGAATAATGGACAAATGCAAAGAACATTTACAAAAGAGATACTTTAATTTGTTTTTCTAAAACAGTGCAGATTTTTATTTAATATCTTTTAAAAATTTATTTATTTGGCTGTGCTGGATCTTGACTGTGGCATGAAGGATCCAATTCCTTGACCAGGGATTGAACCCAGGCCCCTTGCATTGAAGACACAGTCTTAGCCACTGGCCCACAAGGATAAAAGAGACACTTAAAATTTAAGGATACCACCAAATAAATTAAGATGATATACAAAGATTTACCATAAAAACAATAAACTTGTAAAAGATGAATTGCCAACATTTATATCAGATAATTAGATGAATAAATCAAATATAATCACAAATTGTCATTTTCTAATTAATAACTTAGTTTCCAATAAGACATAACACTCCTAAGTGTGCATATACCTAATCACCATTTTTCAAAGTACATAAAACAAAAATTTAAAAGAACTAAAGAAAAACTGAGCACTGAAGAATTGATGCTTTTGAACTGTGGTGTTGGAGAAGACTCTTGAGAGTCAGTTGGACTGCAAGGAGATCCAACCAGTCCATTCTAAAGGAGATCAGTCCTGGATGTTCTTTGGAAGGACTGATGCTAAAGCTGAAACTCCAGTACTTTGGCCACCTCATGTGAAGAGTTGACTCATTGGAAAAGACTCTGATGCTGGGAGGGATTGAGGGCAGGAGGAGAAGGGGACGACAGAGGATGAGATGGTTGGATGGCATCACTGACGAAAGTAATAAAAAAGAAAAACAAAAATAAACAAGTGGGACACAACGAAACTTGAAAGCTTTTGCACAGCAAGGGAAACCATAAACAAGATGAGAAGGCGACCCTCAAAATGGGAGAAAATATTTGCATACAATAACTCTTAAAGTCTTTTTTTTCCCCCCCGAAAGGTCCACTTTTAAAAAATTATTATTATAATTGGGGGCTAATTGCTTTACACTATTGCAGTGGTTTTTGCCATGCTGCTGCTGCTGCTAAGTCGCGTCAGTTGTGTCCGACTCTGTGCCACCCCGTAACGGCAGCCCATCAGGCTCCGCCGTCCATGGGATTTTCCAGGTTTTTGCCGTACATTGACATGAATCAGCCCTGATGCAGGCGTTCAGTTGATCCCACTAGGGCTCCGCTCTCTCCCTGCTTCTCCCCACCGCTTGCTTCATCCTCTGGCCTGAGACAGTTCTCCCCTGGAGGGCGCAAGATGGAGTGGGCAGCTCCAGCCTCACTCCCCTGGGTAGGTCCACTTTTAAACATTTGATGTTTGTACCTTTAAGAGAAAAGAATAGAGAGACAATTCCCTCTTTTCAAATAGAATTTCAATCGCTGAAACCACTGGAATAGTGTTTTGAGAGCAGTGGAAATGCCAGGAGGTGAGGGCTGGGAATGGCACTGTGTGGTCCTTTCAGACTTCCCCGTTGCTTGTGTAACAAGACTTCTCTTGGGGTGGCTGGGGTAAATGAACTGAATTGTACTACTGATTATTTATGAAAATTCATCTTACTATGTATAGTATTTGTTATCTTCAGACTTACAATAAATACCTAAAGTCAAGTTGAGAGTCTCTAGTTTACAAATGTAGAAAGTAAAGTAGCAATTATGTGATTTACTTCATCAATGAAAGAAGTAGGTCTGTACTTTCATGTTAACACTATTTTTAACTGTACAACCTAAACGGGTGCAATTTTGCAAGGCACCCATCTTTCAGAAATTTAGAAGCTTTAATTATCTAGACATTGCCTAGTAGAGAAATTCAACAAGTCAATTATATTTAGAAATTCTTCTCAGGCATCTCAATTCAGTAATAAAACTTTTAAAGATCTGCCACCCAAATCTAAAAATATTTTTCCATGATTTGAAAATAAATGTTCAATATTTTATAATGTAACACTATATAAATTAACACATGTTCTAAATTGGTTTAATTAGTAGTCCTCCTTTATAAAGAAGTAATTCTGTCACTTAACTATTTCTCATTGATCCATTCATCCATTGAGCATGGACTTCCCTGGATTTGAGATCTTTTAGCAAAATTAGAACACCAACATAGAACTCCACAAATACTTGACTCTTATGGGCGGAGTCATGTGCCCTTAAAAAAGAAACCCAAATATCTCAGAGTTTGACCTTATTGGAAAGGAGGATTGTTGTAAATGTAATTAGTCAAGGTGATGTCATACTTAGTAGGATATATCCCCAATCCAGTATGGCTGGTGTCCCTATAAGAAGACAGCCACATGAAGACAAAGACACACAGGAGAACATCACACAATGATGAAGGCAGAGACTGTCGTGATGGAGCTGAGAGCCCAGCGACACTAAAGATCCCAAAGGATTACTTTTTCATTTTGCAATTGTTTTGTTTTTTATAAAGTTGTAACTACTGATTATATTAAAACTTGAAAAGTTCTTCCTATGTTTTTTTCTCCTGGCATACTAATTACTAGCTCTAATACAAGATTTCTTTTGCCTTTTAAAAGGTTTTGGAAGAGCTTACCTGAAGAAAGCCAACTCCAGTTTACTTTTTTCAGTAAGCATTTATGTTTTTTGGTAAGGAGATTACAGGGGTCGAATAGATTTTTCAAAACAATTTTAATCATCTATCTTTGCATATTTTTATTGCTGAGAAAATTCATCGGTTAACATTTTCTTAGCCCTGCAGTCTTGTGATGATATGAACTTCTGACCATTGAATGGAGTCAGCTATTTGGCAAATCTGCTTAGGATCTGTTTTCACAACGTGGAACTTATTTCACACCACCTTTCTCATTCAGGTTTGCACTGAAGCTTCCCTACCCTTGGGCATGAGTAACAGTGTTATGACACTGGCTTCAATAAGCAACTTTTTATGGTGTTTAATCATGTGCAAATGTGTTAAAATTGGTAGTTTTTAGCGAACAGTTATGGAACATATTACCGTAAGGCATTTGTTCATGGCGTGACAATGATTGGCCCTTGGCCACTTAAATGTTTTATTTAATAATGTGGGAATTTCAGTGTGTTTTCCTTTCATTATTTTTAACTTGAAAACAGAAACGGAAAGCCCCTTCTTTTAAGTTAAAACTTTACTGCCTACAGTCTGTCAAAAGCAATATAAGCATCTGGATTTTGGAGATGGGCTTTTGCAAGATGTTAATTTAATAGACTGGCATATTTCATGCATGCTTTTTGTATTTTGTATGCTTGAAGCTATCTACAGTGACCACCCAGGAATGATAGACTTATTTTCGAGATTGTGCACCAAAGAGCAAAAAACTTTGTCCAAATAGTAATACAAATGCTGGATTCAGTTTAATTTCATTACACTTAACATAGTGCTTGAAATGCCAGATAGTCATCCATGTATACTAAAGAACGGGATATAACTTCTTAAGATAAAACTTTGCTATTCCACAAACTGCACTGATTTTTACTTCCCTCTTTCCAGACTGTCTCACAGAATGGTTTTCTATGAAATATAAGACGTCCAGCAGATACTGTATAAAGTGAATTTTCAAATAATTGCTGAAAGTAATCTTGTGTTTCCAAAAAGTAGAATTTTTGATCAAAATGAAATACTGTAATATTCTGCTTTATTTCTATAGGGACAGAGCACTGTATGTTTTAGCATTTACTGATCTGAAAGAATAAAAATATTCTTTATTTTCAAAGAGCACAGCTTAGTACTGTTATTTAGTATCTGAAATGAATATTTCAGCCAGACTTCAGAGACTTTTCATGAGATTTAGCTCTTAAGTTTAGACTTAGCTTCCTCTCTATTAAAAATAATGATTAACTATAAGAAACCAAACTTAAGCTTTAATATGCACATTAGACTTGCTTAGTTTCAAATTTTGAAAGGTCTGTTAAAATCTGTTTTCAGTGTACAGTTTATACATAGCACGTTTGTTTTGGTGGTCTGCAAATTCATTTACAGAACTAAGCTATTGATCCAAAGTGAACAGATGGGAAAGAAGACCTTTATGTTGGGGCTATTTGGCTTTAAGATGGGGACACTTAGTGGTCTTGATCCAATTAAGTATGCACCTAGGAGAGGAAGATGATAAGAGGGAAGCCGAATGCATCCAAAGCTCTACATGCAGATCAGCTATTGGTAGACGTGGTAGATACCACATTCTTGACAACTGCCCATTAAGGCCCAGTCTGCAAGACTAATAATCTCTGTAGACAGCTGCTGCAGGGAAGATAGAGGAATCTCTTAGACACATCCATAGGTAACTACCCAGAGCTTCCATCTTCAAATGGAAAGCAGGGGCTAAGTGTAAAATGCAAAATCTAAATATTATAACCAACTCATTATATGCATCCTGAGGAATTATTTAAATATTTGTGTTGTTATTGTTGTTCAGTCACTAATTGGTGTCCAGCTCTTTGTGACCCCATGGGCTGCAGTACACCAGGCTTCCCTGTCCTTCACTATTTCAAGAGTTTGCTCAAATTCATGTCTGTTGAGTTGGTGATGCTATCATCTCTTCCTCGGCCACACTCTTCTCTTTTTGTCTTCAACCTTTCCCAGCATCAGGATCTTTTTGAATAAATCAGCTTTTCATGTCAGGTGGCCAAAGTATTGGAGTTTCAGCTTCAGCATGAATATTCCAATGAATATTCAGGATTGATTTCCTTTAGGATTGACTGGTTCAACTTGCAGTTCAAGGGACTCTCAAGAGTCCTCTCAAGCACCACAATTCAAAAACATCAATTCTTCAACACTCAGCCTTCTTTATGGTCCAACTCTCACATCCATACATGACTACTAGAAAAACCATAGCTTTAACTGTGTGGACTTTTGTCAACAAGGTGAAGTCTCTGCTTTTTAATATGCTGTCTAGGTTTGTCATAGCTTTCCTTACAAAGAGCAAGCATCTTTTAATTTTATGGCTGCAGTCATCGTTTGCAGACATTTAAGCCCTTGAAAAGTTTTAATTAGACTTTTAAAGTGATTCTTCTATTGATGCTTTAATAGAAAGATTTTAAATATTATGGAAAATGCTATTCAAATGAGACCAAATTCTTAGGCTAAAGTACAGGTATTTTTGCAAAATACATTATCTTGTTTGATAAATTATTTTTATTATAAAATAATATGTACTAATTTAGAAAATTTAAAGTATATTTTAAAAAAGCATAAGGAAGAAAATAAAACATCACTTATAATCTTATCCACAGATTGAATAGTGGTAACATTTCAGCATGCCATAAAATACAAAATGTATATAACATGCCTTTCATGATATACCAGAATGTTATATATGTAGAGGCATATATATGCCTCTACTCATGTATATAAATGTATATGTAAATATGCCTCTTTGTAATAGGACTGATGAATTTTTATTGCAAACTATGTGTTTCCGTTTTTAGAAATCCCTAGTTCCTAATTTTCTTGCTACATTGATCATAAGAGCAGCACTTATTTGATTAGGAGTTTGGTGTTTCATTATTGGGCTTCCCTGGTGGCTCAGGCAGTAAAGAATCTGCCTGCAATGCAGGAGACCCCAGTTTGATCCCTAGGTTGGGAGGATCCCCTGGAGGAGGGCACGGCAACCCACTCCAGTATTCTTGCCTGGAGAATCCCATGGACAGAGAAGTCTGATAGGCTGTAGTCCATGGGGTCTCAAAGAGTTTCCATTACTAAGGGCAAGCTGTGAGTTCTAATGCTCCCAAAGAAGAGGAAATGCTTCTTTCAGAGAGGAGTAGGAACTATAAGGCCCACCTCTTCTGAACTTGAAAGCGAAAGTGAAGTCACTCAGTCGTGTCCAACTCTTTGCGACCCCATGGACTGTAGCCCACCAGGCTCCTCTGCCCATGGGATTCTCCAGGCAAGAATACTGGAGTGGGTTGCCATTTCCTTCTCCAGGGGATCTTCCCGACCCAGGGATTGAACCCAGGCCTCCTGCATTGTGGGCAGACGCTTTAACCTCTGAGCAACCAGGGAAGCCCTGAACTTGAGTAGTACAGAAAGAAGAAATGTAGAGGCAAAAGGAATTAGTTGAGTGCTAGCACTTTATTCCCACCCCACCTTGGACAAACCTTGAAGGAGTGAGATGGGATGATGTCATCAGAACGAGTGTTCACTTCCTTAGGCAAATGTAGGAAAGCATGCAAGCTTCTAGAAGAAGCCCATGTCCAGTTTGGTACCATGACCAACAAGGTAAATGATCAGTAGCATAGCATTGACAGTGAGAGATGAGCCTGTCACAGGACTGCTGGCTTCCCATGGCCTTTGAAAGGTTAACTGGGGTGCAGAAATCTCACTGAGCTTCCTAGAAGGGATGCATAATTTTAAGATTGGTTGGGTGTACCAGTAGAAGCAAGGCACATGGACAAGGAGGTCACACTGATCAGGGACACTGAAACTCAACATGAGTAGTCAAGGCCGTGAGCATGAATGGTTGGTAACAACCTGAAATCCCAAGAGAGCAGATGGGACTAGTGTCTCCATGAAGAACACCAGAGCAATGGCAGGAAGAACTGCGCTGCAGAGATTAGTACAGATAGAAAGCCATATTGGGAAGAGGAGGTCTTTTTCCTCAGTAGTCAGAAAGTCATATAATTTTCCATCTACCCATATGTCTCCTACAGAGAATCAGTCTACATGGGGATGTGAGGGAGAAGAGGGAAATACCAAAACCTAAGCATTTGCCCCAAAGATACTATAACTTTTGAATGGACTCAAAGTGGAAAACCTCACTGCTATTAGCAAGTAAATTTATCCTGATATATCTATCTCCACTAGCCCAACAGCACGGGAAATAGGAAATTGGATCACTTGTAGAGAATAAAAAAGCTAAATTTATTTTCCATCTGTGGAGCAGAGTTTCAGTATGCAGCTCTGATACATGTATGTGAATCTTTCAATCATCTGTGTGTGTATGTCAAATAAAAACTAATAGAACCTATTATTTTTAGCTTGTGAAATGTCACAGTCTTTCTATGTCTTCTAGTTTCAGGTCTATATGATCATATATTAAATGTGCCATACTTATTTAACTAATCCTCTTTTATTAGACATTTATAGGCTTTGATTTTTTGTTTTATAAATGTGAACATTCTAAAATTAGCATTTTTCAAAAGCTAAATTAGATGGTGATATTTCACAATATTAAAGGATTAGATACATAAAAGCTTATTAATTAAAATAATGGTTAACATTTTAGCATCAAAGTATAAATTCATATTTATAGAAGATCTTGTTATTACGTAGTCTTTCAAATCCTTACCCAGGAATATCTTACTTGAACATATCTTCTCAGAACTTTAGAAAGTAGTCTCATTGAATAGGATCCAGAATAGACACGGATTATAGTAAACTTCACCAACCATAAGAACAAGAATAATTTTGTACTAAAAATAAATTTTAACAATAAAGAGGATGGGAAATTGGAAATAAGATGTTGGTCATTATCAGAAGAAGGAAAGAATGGTGGGATATTTAAAGGCAAAAGTGGAAAAGTTGTTATCATTTCCGGTGAGCATAGTTAGAGCAACTCTTAGATCAAGTTTCTAATAGCTAAAATGTGGGAGGGACTGGATAATTCAAAGAAAACTTATTTATACATACATAATTTCTATGCTTCAGTTTGAAAGAGGAGATGTCTTCTACATACTTTTTTCCTTTGGCTTTTCTTTTACTACATTGCAGATCAACTGTCTTAATTTACCCCAGAGATAGTCAGTGGCCACATGGGAAGCTTTGCTTTGATTCATGCACTTTAATTCTCATTAAAGCAAGTGTAAGTTTGGTTATGGCACATTGCTTTGAAAGCAGTTGGGATGGTGAGGGACAATGAGAGAGTGTGTAAAAGAAACAACTGGTTCATATTCTGGGAACACTGCCAGCGTTTGATTCAAAACCAGAACAAGTGCTGGCTGTCAGCTGAATCTGTGCTTAAAATAAAAGGAGGCTCATAAGAGCCTAGATTAACAGGAAGGAGGAACGATCTGATGCTGAAACCTTAGTACAAGTAGCTGAAAATGGTGGGTGCTATCTCTGCATATTTTGTGGCTTTTAATATGATTGCAGAAGACTTAGCTGATAAAATAGGAGATAGAATTTCCCTAACCCAAGTGGCCTATGAAATATTTCATTGGTAATATTTATGAAAACTGAGTTTATGAAAAACAAGAAGGATCACAAATAAAATTATCATAAAACATGTAGAGCAAGTTCAGAAATGGCTGCCAGCCCATGTCTCATATTAACTGATTGTGTAAAAAAATCAATGAATTGTAGGTGTCCAGTAACTACATTTTAAAAATTTGCTATAACCTCATTAATTCTGATATTTGGAGGATTAAGATATGAGCTGGACTCAGGTTCTCTTATATACTCTGCAAGAAGAAATCAGTTTGGTACACCAATTAATTTTATTATAAGCAAGTATAAAAGGGAATAATTACTTCACACAAGATGACAGTAAACTATTTTTAACATTTTATATACCAGGTATATGAAATTGAGATGAAAATTACAAATCATTATCATGAAAATGGGCACTAAGAGCATATCTTGCTAGATTATTTTGGCTTGCTAGGTACATATATTTGGAAACAGTAGACATTAATTTATTTTAAAATATTTTTATTGAGATGTAATTAACATGTAATATTAATTTCAGGAGTGCAACATATTCATGATATGTATGCACTGTGAAATAATCATCATAAGAAGTCTAGTTTGCATCCACCACCACACATTAACATTCTTTCTCTCGTGATAAGAATTTTTAAGATCTACTCTTTAAGCAACTTCCAAGTATATAATATAGTATTATTAACTGCAGTCTCTAGTCTGTATATTATATACCTAAATCTTTTTGTTTGGTTACTGGAAGTTTGTGTGCTTTGATCACTTTCACCCATTTCTTTTAAAATATCGTGTACATCAAATTCTCTAATTCAGATAATCTCCCCACCAAGTCCCAGCTACTAAAGATTTACAGTGTCATTTAAAAGATACCTGCCTTACTTGATTTCACAGACCTTCAATAGTACAGCAGAGAGAAACCACTTGGAGCCCTTTATTATCAAAGAAAGCAATGAGAAGAGTTACCCCTACTTATTCTTCAGGGTCACAGTCAGTGATTCACATATTCAGTGATTCAAACGAGCTTGTGGGTGTGTGGGAAACCCTGCACAATTCAGCCATCACAAAGTTGACCAACATGCACGATTGCTTTGTACTATTCTGCTTTAAATAAATACAGATAATTAAATAAACCTTTGCAGCAGTAGAATAAAGCATAAATCCAAACTTTGCCCAGCCAAAGGCTGCCTTGGCCACTAGCCAGAAGCCAGAGGGCCAGGGCTAATTTGCATAAAATTGAACAGATTGCTGCAGCTGCCATCCTTATTAATACTGAGGCGTAATCATAATCAGGAGACATTCCATGCACAGCAGAGCCACCTCCTGTGCCACCCCATTGCTTTGTGGGACGTATAGATGCAGATATATGATCCCACTTTAAAGAGAAAAGCTATTTCTAACAAAACAAAGGAAAATAAAACTTTTCTTCAATTTGCTTAAAAAAAAAAAAATTCCCAGCTCTTGGTAAACTTACCAAGATTTTGGTCCTTTGACTTATCAATGTAAAACATGACAGATATTTTGTATGTTGTCATTACTTGGCAAAAATCAGTGTGTGGAAATTAGTGAAACCGTTGATTTCAAACTTTCCTCCAAGGGGTTGTAGGGAACTCTTCACAAGTTCCCTTTTTTTACATGTCTGCAAAATATTATTTATGATGCAGTGACTGCTACCAGTTGCTGATGATGTCACACTTGGCTTTTTACATTCTGTCACCCCGATTTCAACTTCAGGAAACTCTACACGGCAGTGAAGTGCAGAGAGATGTCAAAAAGCATGTGCTATGACTTATCACGCCCCAAACATGCTGAGAACACAGACACTATGTAATGCCTGATAGAGCGCTTTTGCATCAGGATATCAACAGCTCTCTCTTTGTCAGAACTACCAAATGAATCGGAAGATTGCTGTTCTACAGTTTCTCAGTCAGAAAGGCTGTCAGCAGTTTCATAAGGGCCATCTGGGGAAAACAAACTCTTGGCCCACAGAAAGATGATGTAACCGACAAGGAGCACTGGCAAGGACGGGTTGGATTATATTAAAAACCTATCATATTTGTTAGCTAACTGTGGATGACAGCGGTGGAGTGTACCAACAACAACAAAAAAATTCTTTTATAGTGCTCTGAAAATCCCATGAGTTTGCCACACGGGAAGACATCTTGAGCTCATCTATTGGTCTGGACACAGACTGTTGTTTTTCTCTGATCATGTAACGTGCATCAATACAGTAAAATAAACTCTAAATACCCATTTAGTGCCAAATTTTGTTGGTAAAGTTTTAAAATTTGGTATGCATCCTTTCTGCATCCCTATTATTTGAGCATGTTTGATTTTATGGTTAGGATTATATATTCATTGCCACGGAATTCCCAGTGTGCAGAGGGCTATATCTCTATGCTAATCCCTAAACCAAGGATTAGGGATTTTTTAGCCATTCTCAAATAAATGATTAAAATATAAATACATAATCCATATCCTATTAGAGAGAAATAACATATCTCATATAGTTTTTTCTCTTTCTCTCAACATATTTCTTTCCTACGTGTTCTATTATGTATGTTAGTAATTCTTAAATCTACATCTCAGTTTATAAATTTCATGTTTTGTTCTATTATGGATATTTCTATTTTTGGAATCCCCCCATAAATATTAAGGAGAGACATCAAATGGGAGAACGAGCTCCCAAAACTCTACTTTGAGTTCCAATAACGTCCCCATTTTCTAAGTTTTGCTTTACATCTCTGCATTTGACCCTGCCCGTATCTCCATGGTCCTTGCTCTGGTTGTCAATAAAAATGAGCTCAAATATTATATCTGCATTTGTAGCCACTTGCTTCTTTTTGATGTGCTTCCTGATTAATTATACTTCTGTCTGGCTTCTCCCCCTTACTCTTTGGATTCATCACCTTGAACTTTGAACCTTAAATGCAAACACTTTCTAAAGATTATAGGATGTACTTGCACCTTTGGCTCTCCCCTTCCCAGGTGCCTAGGGATAAGGAAGTACAATATAGTTTCAGCTCAGATCTTAGAACTTTTAAGAGGGAAGCCTCTTATCATATAAAGAGAAGGTATACTGATTTACAGAGGGATGGAGGTCAAGCAACTGTTAAACCAAACCGTTGGTATTGATATTAGTATTAAAAGGCTCTTGCAGCCATTTATCAATGTCTCTGTTCACTTCTTTGGGCCTGCTATGCTCTTTGTCTTTGTTGTTTATTTTTTAGTTTAATTTTCCCTTCAGTAACTATGTGCAGTTAAAATGATGAAACAAACCTGGGGATAATTCCCACTCAGGACCAGTTCTCACTCTGAGACATTTGAAGTGTGACTCCGAATAAATGCATAATCATGTAAGCAGTTTAGGCTTGTGGTTAGTGTAGGCAAATTAGAGAATCCCATGGATTTACACACGTCCTATAGCTTTTTTTCACCTAAGGGTTTGAACCCAATCTGATCCAGTAACAAGAAACATCTTTAGATGACCTTGGGTTTGTTGTTGTTGTTGTTGTTGTTTGTTTGCCCACCTCCATCAGAAAATGGAGAGTGTGATGGAAATGATGCCAACTGTTCTAAACATTCAAAGAGCTAGAAATTCTCATGCTAGCAATATGCATCAGAGCTGGATGATCTCTTGATCATCACAAGATCAACATGGTGTTTTACTTAAACCTCCCCCAAAATGCCACCTACTTTTTTCCGCACCAACTCAACTGACAAAGTCATCAGTGTGGATTCCAGTCCCCCAGACGACCTTGTAGTTATCTTTATCTTCTGCCCTTTCTTCGATTCCCATACCTATGGAAGCACTGTAGATTCCATTTCAGAAGTTTGATCGTTGTCAATTTTTTTGTTATCTGAATTATTACAAGAGCCACCTACCACTAAGAAGAGATGTTCTTCCTACAATACAAATTTTCATACTTGCCAACTCAAAGACTTTCAAAATCTCCTGCTGCCAACAATATTAATTTTGAGGTGCTGAGAATGGTAGTCAAGTAATGATAAGAGCTGATTTTAGGCGACTTTGTCAGCACAAATCTATCTTTTCTGTGACCTGGGGTCCAGAGTTCAGACAGTGAGACTGTTGCCATCACCTGAACATAATTCTGTGTCTCTTTGTCGTTTGCAGTTACTCCTCCCTCGGCCTATTACCTTCTTTGCCTACTTGTCAAAATTTATTAAATATAAATATCACTCAGTGTTGGCGTTACTTATCCATTCCTGATTTGATTATTAATCATTCTCTAATGTGCTAAACTTTGAGCTCCATGATGGTGGGAG
The DNA here is from genome assembly GCF_032405125.1 of Capricornis sumatraensis. Taxonomy (NCBI): domain Eukaryota; kingdom Metazoa; phylum Chordata; class Mammalia; order Artiodactyla; family Bovidae; genus Capricornis; species Capricornis sumatraensis. The sequence continues at coordinate 16,882,563 of NC_091075.1, forward strand.
GTTTTGTGCTAAAGTGACCTAGTTTAAATCATCATTCTGCAAGGGAGGAAACATTCTGGAAACACTGCTGCTGCTGCTGCTGCTGCTGCTGCTGCTAAGTCACTTCAGTCGTGTCCGACTCTGTGCGACCCCATAGACAGTCTTCCACCAGGCTCCCCTGTCCCTGGGATTCTCCAGGCAAGAACACTGCAGTGGGTTGCCATTTCCTCCTCTAATGCATGAAACTGAAAAGTGAAAGTGAAATCACCCAGTCGAGCCCAACTCTTGGGGCCCCCATGGACTACAGCCTACCAGGCTCCTCCATCCATGGGATTTTCCAGGCAAGAGTACTGGAGTAGGGTGCCATTGCCATCTCCGCTGGAAACACTGGGTGGTTGATATCAGACATCTCACAGTTCATACCACATGCACCCTGATACACATCATAGTTTGTGGTCAAGTTAAATAACTGTAAACGTGAAATTCACTTAAACACCTAGGCTTGTATTTCACTGACCCATTAGTCCCACTAATTTTCACAAATGCTGTGAAAATAAGGGAAGCGAAAAGCAAAGGGGAAAAGGAAAGCTATACTCATTTGAATGCAGAGTTCCAAAAAATAGCAAGGAGAGAAAAGAAAGCCTTCCTCAGTGATCAATGCAAAGAAATAGAGGAAAACAACAGAATGGGAAAGACTAGAGATCTCTTCAAGAAAATTAGAGATACCAAGGGAATATTTCATGTAAAGATGGGCTCGATAAAGGACAGAAATGGTAGGGACTTACGAGAAGTAGAAGATATTAAGAAGAGGTGGCAAGAATACACAGAAGAACTCTACAAAAAAGATCTTCAAGACCAAGATAATCACGATGGTGTGATCACTCACCTAGAGCCAGACGTCCTGGAATGTGAAGTCAAGTGGGCCTTAGGAAGCATCATTATGAACAAAGCTAGTGGAGGTGATGGAATTCCAGTTGAGCTATTTCAAATCCTGAAAGATGATGCTGTGGAAGTGCTGCACTCAATATGCCAACAAATTTGGAAAACTCAGCAGTGGTCACAGGACTGGAAAAGGTCAGTTTTCATTCCAGTCCCAAAGAAAGGCAATGCCAAAGAATGCTCAAGCTACTGCACAATTGTGCTCATCTCACAGGCTAGGAAAGTGATCCTTAAAATTCTCCAAGCCAGGCTTCAGCAGTATGTGAACCATGAAATTCCAGATATTCAAGCTGGTTTTAGAAAAGGCAGAGGAACCAGAGATCAAATTGCCAACATCCTCTGGATCATGGAAAAAGCAAGAGAGTTCCAGAAAAACATCTGCTTTCTTGACTATGCCAAAGCCTTTGACTGTGTGGATCATAATAAACTGTGGAAAATTCTGAAAGAGATGGGAATACCAGACCACCTGACCTGCCTCTTGAGAAATCTGTATGCAGGTCAGAAAGCAACAGTTAGAACTGGACATGGAACAACAGACTGGTTCCAAATAGGAAAAATAGTATGTCTAGGCTGTATATAATCACCCTGCTTATTTAACTTCTATGCAGAGTACATCATGAGAAACGCTGGGCTAGGGGAGCACAAGCTGGAATCTGGAGCGGGGGGAGAAATATCAATAACCTCAGATATGCAGATGACACCACACTTATGGCAGAAAGTAAAGAAGAACTAACGAGCCTCTTCATGAAAGTGAAAGAGGAAAATGAAAAAGCTGGCATAAAACTCAGCATTCATAAAACTAAAATCGTGGCATCCAGTTCCATCACTTCATGGCAAATAGATGGGGAAACATTGGAAACAGTGGCTGACTATTTCGCTGGGCTCCAAAATCACTGCAGATGGTGACTGCAGCCATGAAATTAAAAGATGCTTACTCCTTGGAAGGAAAGTTATGACCAACCTAGACAGTATATTCAAAAGCAGAGACGTTACGTTGCCAACAAAGGTCCGTCTAGTCAAGGCTATGGTTTTTCCAATGGTCACGTATGGATGTGAGAGTTGGACTATAAAGAAAACTGAGTGCCGAAGAATTGATGCTTTTGAACCGTGGTGTTGGAGAAGACTCTTGAGAGTCCCTTGGACTGCAAGGAGATCCAACCAGTCCATCCTAAAGGAGATCAGTCCTAGGTGTTCACTGGATGGACTGATGCTAAAGCTGAAACTCCAATAGTTTGGCCACCTGATGCAAAGAGCTGACTTATTGGAAAAGACTCTGATGCTTGGAAAGATTGAGGGCAGGAGGAGAAGGGGACGACAGAGGATGAGATAGTTGGATGGCATCACTGACTCAATGGACACGGGTTTGGATAAACTCTGTGAGTTGGTGATGTACAGGGAGGCCTGGCGTGCTGCAGTTCATGGGCTTGCAAAGAGTCAGACACGACTGAGCAACTGAACTGAACTGAACTGATTAATCCTACTGCATGACTTCAGGGCTTCAAGTTAATCCAATCCTATAGAGTTTGTCCTGTCAAGACAGAGAGTTCATGAGGGTGCGGTGGGGGTTCTGTGCGCTCTCTAGCACACTTATTACTTTAAGCTTTCCTGTTTATCCGCTAAGTTTCTGCGGCAGATGTGCCATGTCAGTGTGTTAACATGTCTGTTGTAACCTCAGTTCAGTTCAGTCGCTCAGTCGTGTCTGACTGTTTGTGACCCCATGGCCTGCAGCACACCAGGCTTCCCTGAACTGAGAAGGCCAAATCTAGGACTTCTCAACTCTATGCAACCTATCCCATTTGGGGCCACTGAGTGGACATTATCCTAATATTCCAAGGAAAAGACTTGGACTCTCCTTAACTTTGGATTACATTTTTATATCTGTGCTTTTAGACAACATTGTTTTGTCACAAACTCTCTGAGTCTCTTGGAAATATTTCCTTTGATTTCTTTCTGTATTCTTTATCTCCACAGGGACTCAAAATCAGCCCCTGGTACCAACATGTAATCAACAAGTTAACTAGTTAGCTACCTTCCGCTGCTTTGTTTTCCTCTGTCCTCCAGCCATGTGTATAACCATATTTCTCTCACTTCCATCCAGTCAAAAAGTAGGTCCTCAAACATATCAACTCATATAGATAGACACATAGAGCCTTGTAGCTCAGCATGTTTCTTTGGAGCGTAAGTTTTCCTACGTGGTCTCCTTCATGAAAACTGCTGGCTAAGAACAGGTCATGACCAGTCATACTCGCCTTTGTATTCCCCAAGGCACCTTGAGAATGAATAGCAGATAGTTGGAGCTGAACAAATATTTGTAGTTTGAATGAGGAACAAATGAAACAATATAAATTCTAAAGGTAGATGATCTAATATAAAGCATTGGATTATCTCATAGGAATAATGCAATGTTTTAAATTAAACAGGTTTTGTTAAGTAACCACATGTAAAACTAGAGTACCCCTACAAAAAAGGTGCACACTGACTAAGTGGTAAGTGACCTAGAATAACATTTTTAGCCATTCTGGTTTATTCTTTGATTTAACCATGACTTAATAAATTCCAATCCTTCTATATGTGCTAAATGAATCCAAAATACTAATTATAACTTTAGTTCTTTGGGGGTATGTTTTCAGTATACAATATCCTCAAAATCCATTTCCTCCATATATGATTTTTCCTTGATTTTTTTTTAATTTTTAATGTCATTTTTCCATTAAAAAAATGTTATTTTTCTCTTTTAACATCCTGTGTGGTTCTTTCTGCATCAAGAACAGAGTGTTGGGAATGAACATGCCAAATATTTTCCATCCTATGATTTAAAATATTGTTTTTTTTACAAAAAGGTGTTTTAAGTACCTATGGTCTAGAGTTATAAATTTGCACCTGCTTGTCTTTAAACTGTTCTGGAAAAAAGTAAATAAATCCTCAGAAGGACCCCTTTCCTCAGTCTCCTCATTCATTTTAAATGAAGACAAGAATTTGGTAAGTATGTTGTGGCTCATCAAACCTCTCTGAATGCCAACAGGGGCCCTGGCTCAAGCCTACATTTCCTTCTATTAAAAAGGTGAACTGCAAAGTAGATTCTGAAAAGTTAATCCTTATAATTTAAACCCTTATTCGTTCCACATGAACTAACTTCCAGATTGTTACTGAAACAAATTTTCTTTTATTTGTGTATTCAAATAAGTATGATTCACTTAAAAAGCAGTCCCACTCAACCACATTTGCATATCCTAATTAGTTTAGCATGTTCATTTTCCATTCACATGTTTTTCAAATAAATGCTTTTGAAGAATAGTAAAACTTAACTAACATCTGAGGCTGCAAGTTCACAAAAAGAAAAAAAGAAAAAGAGCTGACATACATATTAGCTAAAAAAGGCAAGAATTTCAATGTGTGGCACAGAGGATGTGGATTTGATTCTTGTTTCATAATGGAGGCTTAATTTGTGTTTAGCATGTACCAGGATGTGGGTGGCTTCAAATCTAGCTCATTTGTATATTTGTATAACCAACACAGGGTAGAAATCAAAGTAATATTCTAAGACTCTACTAATATATATTAAGAATTTATCAATGTTTGAAGAATATATTTTATAGTCTAAAATAAGCTAAGGGTAAAAAGTTACAATCCATCAGTAAGGAACACAGGAGTAAAAGCTATTGGTAAAAGTAAACATCAGATTCTAAAACGTTCTCTCAGAAGCATAGGTGCACATTTTGTATCTTATGGGACTACATTCCATTGATCTGGAAGAAGTACTTAATGGAATATGGTCTGTGACTGGCTTTCAATAAAGGGAAGAGAGGGCAAAAAACGTTCTATGTCACAAGCATGGTTTCAAATACACAATTATCCACCTAAATTAATTCCTAAATCTCATTCATTCCTACAAATTAAAAAAAGAAAACAGTTACAGAGCATTATTTTGCTGAACTTAGATCCTTATGGAAGTTCTTAATGGAATATGATCTGTGATTGGCTTTCAATAAAGGGAAGAGAGGGCAAAAAAGGTTCTGTGTCACAAGCATGGTTTCAAATACACAATTATCTGCCTAAATTAATTTCTAAATCTCATTCATTCCTACAAATTAAAAAAAAATAACAGTTACAGAGTATTATGTTGCTGAACTCAGATCCTTATGGGAATGTTCACAGGTGATTTTGGAAATTGTTTTGACTTAAATCCACCCACTTAGCCAGTCTTTCATCTCCTTTCTTTCACTTGTAAGAAGTATGAGAAACACTCCTTACCTTCTCATTCTAGTCCAAGTCATAGATCAAATCTGGGAAGCTCCTGTGCACTTTCCATATTTCTTTTCCATCACTAGTACTGCATTTTTGGATTTGAGTAATTATTTAATTTAACGCATCTATACAATATGAAATAGTTATTCAGTCAGTCAGTCAGTTCAGTCACTCAGTCATGTTCCACTCTTTGCGACCCCATGGACTGCAGGCCTCCCTGTCCATCACCAACTCCCGGATTTTACTCAAAATCATGTCCATTGAGTTGGTGATGCCATCCAACCATCTCAACCTATGTTGTCCCCTTCTCTTCCCACCTTAAATCATTCCCAGCATCAGAGTCTTTTCCAATGAGTCAGCTCTTTGCATCAGGTGGCCAAAGTATTGGAGTTTCAGCTTCAGCATCAGTCCTTCCAATGAAAAGCCATGACCGATCTCCTTTGGATGGACTGGATGGATCTCCTTGCAGTCCAAGGCACTCTCAAGAGTCTTCTCCATCACTACAGTTTAAAAGCATCAATTCTTCAGCACTCAGCTTTCTTTATAGTCCAGCTCTCACATTCATGCATGACTACAGGAAAAACCAAAGCTTTCACTAGATGGACCTTTGTTGGCAACGTAACGTCTCTGCTTTTGAATATGCTGTCTAAGTTGGTCATAACTTTCCTTTCAAGGAGTAAATGTCTTTTAACTTCATGGCTGCAGTCACCATCTGCAGTGATTTTTGAGCCCAAGAAAATAAAGTCTAACACTGTTTCCACTGATTCCCCATCTATTTCCTATGAAGTGATGGGACCAGATGCCATGATCTTAGTTTTCTGAATGTTAGGCTTTAAGCCAACTTTTTCACTCTCCTCTTTCACTTTCATCAAGAGGCTCTTTAGTTCTTCTTCACTTTCTGCCATAAGTGTGGTGTCATCTGCATATCTGAGGTTATTGATATTTCTCCCAGCAATCTTGATTCCAGCTTGTGCTTCTTCTAGCCCAGCATTTCTCATGATGTACTCTGCATAGAAGTTAAATAAGCAGGGTAATTATATACAGCCTTGACATACTTCTTTTCCTATTTGGAATCAATCTCTTTCTCCATGTCCAGTTCTAACTGTTGCTTCTTGACCTGCATACAGATTTCTCAAGAGGCAGGTCAGGTGGTCTGGTATTCCCATCTCTTTCAGAATTTTCCACAGTTTATTGTGATCCACACAGTCAAAGGCTTTGGCATAGTCAATAAAGCAGAAGCAGATGTTTTTCTGGAACTCTCTTGCTTTTTTGATGATCCAGCATATGTTAGCAATTTGATTTCTAGTTCCTCTGCCTTTTCTAAATCCTCCCTGGACATCTGGAATTTCATGGTTCACGTATTGTTGAAGCCTGGCTTGGGGAATTTTGAGCATTACTTTACTAGTGTGTGAGATGAGTGCAATTGTGCAGTAGTTTGAGCATTCTTTGGCATTGCCTTTCTTTGGGACTGGAATGAAAACTGACCTTTTCCAGTCCTGTGACCACTGCTGAGTTTTCCAAATTTGTTGGCATATTGACTGCAGCACTTTCACAGCATCATCTTTCAGGATTTGAAATAGCTCAACTGGAATTCCATCACCTCCACTAGTTTTGTTCATAGAGATGCTTCCTAAGGCCCACTTTACTTCACAGACTAGGACGTCTGGCTCTAGGTGAGTGATCACACCATTGTGTTTATCTTGGTCTTGAAGATCTTTTTTGTAGAGTTCTGTGTATTCTTGCCACCTCTTCTTAATATCTTCTGCTTCTGTAAGGTCCCTACCATTTCTGTCCTTTATCGAGCCCATCTTTGCATGAAATGTTCCCTTGGGATCTCTAATTTTCTAGAAGAGATCTCTAATCTTTCCCATTCTATTGTTCATAATATTTTCTTAATACCTGATGCAAGAAAGCAGTCATCACTAGAAGGGTATGCTATATTGGCCCTCATTTAAAAGACAAAAGTAAAAAAGTAATTGTAAAATGGTGCCAGATCTATTTTGTATTGAATATTTTATTGTTCTATTGACTATTTTAGATCACTAAGATAGTCAATACATGAATTCAATAACACAGATTGATATCATATTGTGCCCTAGGTATTCGGGGTAAAACACTCCGAATTATATAGCCTGGATTTCTTTGGATTTCTTTGGAAGGAATGATGCTAAAGCTGCACCTTCAGTACTTTGGCCACCTCATGCAAAGAGCTGATTCATTGGAAAGGACTCTGATGCTGGGAGGGATTGGGGACAGGAGGAGAAGGGGACGACCGAGGATGAGATGGCTGAATGGCATCACTGACTTGATGGACACGAGTCTGAGTGAACTCCGGGAGTTGGTGATGGACCGGGAGGCCTGGCGTGCTGCAATTCATGGGGTCGCAAAGAGTCGGACACGACTGAGCGACTGAACTGGACTGATATAGCCTGGAGTGTCCTTGCCCACCAGGACACTTTGCTAGCCCACTTCAAAGATTGCATAGGTGACTTATTTGAAAGAGAAATTCTACTCAATAGCAAGAATAATCTTGGCTTTGGGAGACAAAAAGAAGGTCTGAGACTAGAGAAGACTCACTTTCATTTTAGGATCAGAGTTAATTGAGTTTATCCAATATGCATAAGAAATCATCTAGAGTTACAAATTCACAAGTAAATCACATAATCCATATTTTGCGAAACATTTTTTTTCACAATCACAATCTAACCTGAAAAATACACAAAGCAGTATTTTGTTTGGTTTGTGCAAGTTCACTCTCATATTTTGTATCTGAAGAATATTTAAAAACAAAACAAAAGTGATATCCCAAAGTCCCCCCAAAATAGGAGTTTCAGTATGGAATGGATGACATATGTTTAAAATGGTGTCACAGCCACACATTTCTTATTTTATTTACATTTCCTAGAACTAGAAGAATGTTGAAAAAATCTGGGAGTCAGCTAAGAGGGGACAAATGGAAGAGTATCTGTGCTCCAGCTGAAAAAAGTATAAGCGGTGTCATGTTGGAGAGCGTTTCCAACCCTCTGTCACTTTCTTGTGTGAGAAATGAAGTTGAAGTGCCTGGCAGTTCTTGTCAACAATATGTCCAGGCAGTGACTGTACGATGCTGTGGCAGCTGAGCTTTCAAACAAAAACACCAGAACCTGCGAAGTATGTGTCTGTGATTAGTACCTGATGCTATGCACCATGGATGTCCCAGTGCATGTTTTTAATGGAATCTCTTTTGTATAAAGCTAACCATGCTTCCCCCTCCGTTCATCACATCAGTGTGGAAAAGATCATATGGCTGCAATCAGTTCTTTAGCATGAAAAAGTTTGTTTCTTCCCTTTCCAGATCCATCAACAAAAACACATGAATTGAAATGCCATTTTTGCCTAGCTCTAGACATCAACTTTCACAAAAAACAGAAATAATATGTACACATTGAGAAGGATAATAGAAATTCCTAGAGCTCCTTGATTCAAAATAGCAAGAAACATGCCAATTCAGTCCCACAACTTAGAGTCCTTCCAGAAAGATTATAAATTTGAAGAAGACAAACTATAACCTCTAATAATAGCTTCTCTTGAATGTATTTTCCAAATGAATACCAGATACATCCTTCCCATTCTACTCCTAAACATATATACCCTAATTGTACAGTTCTATTTGTAAGAACATGCACTTTGGTTCTGTGTAGTTATTTAATTATGTTATATCCACAAGGTACTTACCTCACTGGCAATCTTGTTTTTCTCAATGAATCATGTAGTTCTAAGAAAGACTGTTACCTGATGACACCATTTATGAAAAGAAATATAAGCATGATGAGGAATTTGAGTGAAAAAAGTTATTTATTATCAATGTTTTAACTGTATGTGTGTGTGTTTGTCAGTAAGCAGATGGTATATTGGGCTTCCCTGGTGACTCATTGGTAAAGAATCTACTTGCTAATGCAAGACTCAAGTTCAATCCCTGGGTTGGGAATATCCCCTAGAAGTGGAAATGGCAACCCACTCCAGTATTCTTGCCTGGGAAATCCCATGCACAGAGAAGCCTGGCAGGCTATAGTCCATAGGATTACAAAGGGTCAGACATGACTGAGTGACTACTCAAGCACTCATTAAATATAAAACTCATAGAATTAAAGTTATGTTTTATGGAGATAATACCAGCAGTATTGGGAATATGGACTAGAAAAAGGAGATAGGAGACATTTGGGATGCTATATATTATTATGGTCCAGATGAAAGACAATGAGGACATAACCCAGAATGAAAACAATGAAACTAGAGAGATGTTTAGAAAGTAGTTTCAACAGGGCTTTTGGGCCATTTGAACGTAGAATGCATGTGAGAAGGAAAAGGGAGAAATTAAAGATATCCATTCAGTTTTCTGTATAAGTGATTTGGCAAATATGATCTTAGAATGGACAAGGGACTCTAGAGGAGGAAGCATGGATGGGAATGTGTAGCAAGATCATGAGCTAATGCTGGTGGCTTATCTACACATCAGACACATTAATTAAAAGTGGGGATGTTATTGTAATTAGCTCAATCCATCCTACCCTGCCTAGGGAGATGAAGTTTAGTAATACCAGAAATTAAAACATTTTGCAGTAGTTTTGTTGATTAATACAATATGTTAAACTTTTGCTCTTTTTTAAGTGAGGTAGGTTTGATTCATCTAAAACAGACACTTGCTATCTTTCAATGTAAAATAACCACAAACAGCTTTTAGAAATCTGTCTTGCAAGGGGATGCTGGTCAGATGATTGTGTGATGTGGCCCATGTCATTCATTAGATCTTCAAGCATCTTTAAGGCTTTGCTATTTTTCAGATTTAGGACTTAATAAAGTCAGTTTTCTCTATCTGTAACATGGCGATGATAAAATAATCCTCATCTGTTTTGGGGCTATTTTTGAACATGTAGGAGTTCTGCTGCTGCTGCTGCTAAGTCGCTTCAGTCGTGTCCGACTCTGTGCGACCCCATAGACGGCAGCCCACCAGGCTCCTCCGTCCCTGAGATTCTCCAGGCAAGAACACTGGAGTGGGTTGCCATTTCCCGGAGATAATTAATATGGATTCTTGTTAAACATTTAAATGTATGTATTTGCAAGAACTATCAGGTCTTGATTTTATTTTAAGATGACGTTATTGACACTGACCACTATCTAGCAGGATGCACTGGACTAAAGAATTGATTGTCAATAATTTTTTTTTTTTTGACTATCAACACATTTGGATACTCTCTTGTTGTTCATAAACAACCTGAGATTTTTAAATCTTCCTACAAGACATGATTTTCTGAGAATTTATGTTCAAACAAAATTTTCCTTTCAAGTTACTATTTGCTAAAGCAGACATCTCAATGTGTGCTCTGCATCCAAGTGTGGCCAGTGTTAGCCACCACAGTAAGAATTAAGCTCTGTTCTCCTCTTGTCCCACTATGCAGTGACCCAAGCATGTTAACTCCTGTAGAAAGATCAGGAGTATCCAATCCCTAATAGATAAATGCATTATTCTGTTTATTCATGGTTATAAACCATCTGTCAAACTGAATTGTCTGGGCACTTGTCATTGTGCCCATCATTACGAGTTGTTTCCTTAATTAGAATTATTGAGTTTAATTTTATGTTTATTAAATTTTGGACTCTCTAGAGAGTTTCATATTGAAGGTCCAATTGCAATAAAGAGGTAACAACAAAGGCATTTTAAATAGTAAAGCAGAAGCCACGATTATCAAAATGAGTTATGAGTTATCAAAGTAAGTTATGCTGATAGCTGTTATTCTAGTTCTTGGAATAGTAGCAATGACTTCACTTGAAAAAACAAAGGCAAAAGATATGTAAACATGAAATATATATGTTTATTCTTACACACATTTTTTCTTTTGTTACACCCCAGCTGGCAGAAGTTATAATGCATAGGCTTTCCTGGCATAAGACAGCTGTTAAGATATGTCTCCATGTGGAGTGCTATTTTACAGACTATAGCAAGAACATTAGAATCAATTTTGTTGCTACAAACGTTTCTTGGTAAAGGCATGCTAATTAAGACAGTGACTAAATTAGTTCTATAAAACTGAAGTATTACTTCTTAACTTTAAAAAATTATAGAATTTTAAAAGTAAATTTTGTGTAATGCATATGATAAACATAATGTAAATATAATGTATATAGTATATAGTCTAATATCCAATGTAAATAGCAAGTATAATGTAAATAATGGCTAAGAATTCATAGACCTATCTCTTAAAATAGTCCTCAACCTACCAAAGTATAATAGATTAAAACTAATTCTATGAGGCGCTCCAAATAAGGGTGGTTAGCTGCATGATGGTCCATCTTGGTCAAGAGATGAGATATCTAGCACAGAGAATGGAGTGTGGAAGTAGGAATTACCAGCAAAATTACTTTTTTGAATAAAACCTTATGAGGATTCTTTGTTTATTGTAGCCAAAAGATCTTAACTAGTACAATCATGATGGCAAACATTGCATTTCAGTAGTGATCTCATAATAATAATTTGAATATTTACGATAACCGCATTTAGTGACAAGACGCTTTTTCAATTAAAACAGAAGTCTCATTACCAACAAACTATTCTTTTAAAGTATTTTATGGCTATAATTTTTTCTTCAAGCAAAATTTATTGATATATTTGTTTTTCCTATTTTCAACAGGAAAACCCTATCCATTTGTTATGCCTGATGATAAAAGTATTTGCTTGAAAAAATATGAGGTAGAACTATAGTTCTTTAAATATTGTTTTTTCATTCAATATGTTCTCCTTATCCTCCCCGTTTTCTGACTTCTTTAATTTTGTTGTTCATTTGGGATTTATGCCCTCAGAGAGAAATGGCAGAGCAGAAATAAACTGAAAGACACTCTAACATTTTCAAACCTTAGCAGCATTAACGTCTTTGTCCTAGCTGTCTTTGAGGCAATATAACAAATCAAAACAAGCAAAGAAACAAACCAACCAAAAATATTGTAAGTAGGAGAGTACTTCTAAGGGAAAAGTAGGAGGTTACTGGGGGAAAAACATTTTCTTCTGAGATTATATATACATAAATACACACACACACACACACAAATATATATGCACACCATTAATAGTATATATAATAGAGGTAGTAGAGCAGGCAATATCTGAAATTCTTTAACCAGTTTCTGCTTCTGTGTCTTTAGGAACAAGTTACCTGACAAAATTATTATATGCACAGTTTAGGCAGTACTTTAGATAACAAATAATAAATTATAGTGCCTCCTAGACTTTCCTGGTGGCTCAGACGGTAAAGCGTCTGTCTACAATGTGGGAGACCCGGGTTTGAGCCCTGGCTTGGGAAGAAGCCCTGGAGAAGGAAATGGCAATCCACTCCAGTACTATTGCCTGGAAAATCCCATGGATGGAGGAGCCTGGTAAGCTACAGTCTATGGGGTCGCAAAGAGACAGAACAACTGAGCAACTTCACTTCACTTCGAGCTCATTTGATCAAGTTATAAAGTCTCTACAACATTTAAAAAAATTTTAATTGGAGGCTAATTACTTTACAATATTATAGTGTTTTTGCCATACATTGGCACGTATCAGTCATGGGTGGGAACAGTGGCTCTTCTTAACTCAGATGACCACATAATTCATCATCCATACTAGGACACTTATGAAGGTGAAAAAGGATGCTGCTAATAATCACCCCAGGAAAATTGATGTAACAGGACTTTTCAAACAGAGATATCTGTTCACACTTTTCACATTTTTATAAAAAATGAAACAAGAAAGAAGAAAAGTTAAATTTGGCAACTGAAGTACTCATGTTCAGTTATAATAATATTTGTTTTAACATGATATTTTGATTTTTTTCAACTTGGAAACCAGACCTAGATTAATAGCTTCCTTCTAATATATGATTTCAAATTATTTCCAGATTCAGTTTTCCTTATGGGGACAAATAAAATGTAACTTGATAAACATATAGTATTAAAATCTGTCCCCAATAATTTCAGACAATATCATTCCAAAACCTGGAGAGGATTTGCTGTAGGGAATTTAGTTTCTGTCTTTTAAAGGCAAAATTGGTAAAGGAAAACATAATCTCTAACATATTGTGGCAAATGAGTGAAAACTTAGGTGGAGAAGTCGAAATCCAAGGAATAGTTTTATGGAAAGAATGTGGATGTCATTTTATCCCATGCTTACTATTTGAACCTTGAATTCAGTGGAAACTTCTTGAATGTTTTTAATATCAGGATTTAAAATAGAATTTTTTTTTCAATCTAGTGTGTAGCTCATTTGTTTTAATACATTTTTAAAAAGAGAATTAGTATAATTTTATGACATTTAAATTGATAGATTTGATAGAAATTGAGATATATAAGCATATACTATATGTTACATAGTAAATATAAATATTACCATACATTGTAATCAACTTAACTAATGAACAAAATTTTCTGTTAAGTTTTTAATGACTGTCCAATGTGTCATTGATTTCATGTGCTATGCTGCTGCTGCTGCTGCTAAGTCGTTTCAGTCGTGTCCGACTCTATGCGACCCCATAGACGGCAGCCCACCAGGCTCCCCCGGCCCTGGGATTCTCCAGGCAAGAACACTGGAGTGGGGTGCCATTTCCTTCTCCAATGCATGAAATTGAAAAGTGAAAGTGAAGTTGCTTGGTCATGTCCGACTCTTCGTGACCCCATAGACTGCTGCCTACCTGGCTTCTCCGTCCATGGGATTTTCCAGGCAAGAGTACTGGAGTGGGGTGCCATTGCCTTTGTGCTATAGTTTATTGAATTTGATTTCATTCAAGTAAGTCCTGCCAAAGCATTAGCCCAAAAGGTGTTCTGGAAAAAAAGATAAGGGAATATATTTTTTGGTTACATACATTTGTAAAAATACCATAAGTATAATCCCTTTCTGAAAGATTCATGGTATACAAGTTAATCATGTAGTTCTGCGTGAAGAAACTGTCTAAATTTTGATAACCCAGACTTTCTCACCTTTATTTGGTCGATGATTTTTTTTTTCATGTAAATCCTTTTAATGTCCTAAAGAAATAATAATTTTATGGAAACACAAGTTAGGTAACATGATTTTTAAAACTCTGTAGTTCAACATTTAGGAAGTTTTCTATTATCTTTTGTCTCTTCCCTAGTGGTTCAGATGGTAAAGAATCTGCCTGCCATGCGGGGAGACCTGGGTTCGATTTCTGGGTCAGGAATATCCCCTGGAGAAAGGAATGGCAACCCACACCAGTATTCCTGACTGGGAAATCCCATGGACAGAGGAGCCTGGCAGGCCACAGTCCCTGGAGTCCCAAAGAGCTGGACACAACTGAGTGACTAGTACACACTATTATCTTTAATTAGCCAGTGTTCACATTTTATGGTATGTAAAATGGCAAGAGTAGATAGCTAACAATGTTATAATGTCTAGTAATGATTTACTAAGCATATATTAAATGTGTAGAGGTAAGAGGGAGCAAACTGATATTCCAATTTTCTTTTAAGGTGTAATAGTCTATAATTTGTCCTATTAATTTTAACTGCAGTGGAAGATATAATTTGAAAGGATCCTAAGTTCTTAGGGAACAAATGTTGAGCTTCATAAAGTTTTTCTTCTTACTAGTTATTTCACTATTTTAATTGGTCAGTGAGGAAAGAAACTAATTTTATAGTTTATATGTAATTATGATTAAATTAATTAAAATTCCATATTTTGTCCAGATACTAAGTTGAACTAAAATACACATAATAGAGCAACTCAAACCTAGATCTTGAAGCAGAAATACATTTATTTCTAATTTGAAATCAATTAAGGCATTTTGGAAATCACAAATAGGACTAAAATGAGTTGAGTTTGAAATCTGAGATATTTCATGGGTTATATCTATAAAATAGAAGAAAACCTGGAGGTTAAAGGCAAACTATTTTTTAAGATTTAACAATAAAAAACTTACTTTTCACTGCATTCAGGAAATTTGGTGCTTCAGCTTTAGAATTATGTATTTCTTTCATTATAAATTATGGTAAGTACTCTTTCAGTTGATTATGTGGGTGAATTGGTTTGCTTTTGTGATTCCAGAATGATGGAAAATGAAGTGGATATTTGAGTCCTTCTTGCCTGCATTTTGGTTTTTAAAATAAAATTAATGAAGATGAGAGGTAAAACAAAATTTGACTTTGTAAATACCACAGAAACCAATATAAAATTTTTCATGTTTTTGATAATCTGGTAACATTTCATGAATTTATAATTTTTCTATGCTATTTAGATTTTCAAGTGAGTCATTTATTTATATTTCTTGTTTTGACAGTTTTGGTCTTTCATTTCTTTAAAAAAATTTGAGTTTTGTTGCTTTACAATGTTTTGTTAATCTACAGATTGAGATTGACATATATACACTGATAGATCTTTCATTCTTTGGTTTGTTTAAATTTATAACCTTTATACCATAATGTTTGGTTTGCATGCATGCATCCTTGCTCAGTCACATCAGTCATGTTGCAAGCTCTTCTGCTCATGGGATTCTCCAGAAAAGAATATTAGAGTGGGTTGCCATGCCCTCCTCCAAGGGATCTTCCTGACCCAGGTATAAAATCCATGTTTCCTGCATTGCAGGTGGGTTCTTTACCCATTGACCCACCAGGAAAGCCCCCACTGTTTGGTTGATGTAATATAAAATCTGTCAAAGTGAAAGTGAAAGTCAAAGTGAAGTCACACAGTCGTGTCCAGCTCTCTGTGACCCCATGGACTGCAGCCTCCCGGGCTCCTCCATCCATGGGATTTTCCAGGCAAGAGTACTGGAATGGGTTGCCATTTCCTTCTCCAAGGGATCTTCCCGACTCAGGGATTGAACCCGGGTTTCAGGCATTGCAGGCGGACGTTTTACCCTCTAAGACACCAGGGAAGCCCATAAAATCTGTAAGGCTTATCTAATATTGATGTCCTAATTATATCAAAAATATTTCCTTTAAAAAAGTTATTTTATATAACAAAATTTCTCTCCACATTTAAGCTAATAAATATTATTGTTCCTCTACATTCTGCTTGGTTATTATGTAGATTATTTTATAAGAGAATTCTCATTCAAAGTGATTCATATATTGTACATTCTTTTCATAGAAGTATTTCTTTCCCAGATTAATAATATAGATACTTCTAGGTTGAAAAGAAATAACTGTTCAAAAGTGCAAAGTAGCAAATCTGCAAGGCTCTATTTCTTTCCAGATCAGATGACTTTTGAATGGAAGTCACAGTTTCATTATCTTTTTTTCTATTAATCTCATGTAGAATTCCATTTCAGCCTCATGTTTCTTAAATAGAATGAGCAGGTAGGGTTATATTAGGAATCTGAAAACTCGTACATATACATTATAGATAATATTTCAGAAAGATAAAAAAATTTCTGCTCTTATAGAATGCTTCACACATGTTAGTGGTCTTATCATGGCACTTTCCCCCATTCCCACAGATGTTATGTTTGTATAACTTTATACACCTTCAAGAATCTTGCTTTCAGTGTGAGTACTATGCACAAATTAATGAAATGTGTAACATTTAAAATATTATTTATGACATTTTTTATTGCTCAAAAGTGAGATATTTGAACAGGACACTCCAATATCAAATGCTTTCTTCCTTGGACCTCTCTTGGTAAACCTTTATATGCCACATTATTTTCCTCTGACCAAATGATGTCAGTCAGTCCAATTGTATACATTGTTCAGCTCAGATGTTCAGAAGGATATTTTATAAATCATTCTTTAGATATTTTCTCTGCTTGAACAACAGGTCATAGTGGAAAATCATTTTATGTTGTTGCAAAATAGTTTTTTATGTTATATATTTATAGAATTGGAAGCAAAATTCTTATAGTCAAATCCTGTCTCTATTACTCATTTTTTATTATTGCATGTGATCTTAAGCAAGTGCTGAACCTCTTTAATATATGTTTTCTCATGTAAAATAGTTAAAATGTGACATTGAAAATTTGCAGCCTATAGAGGGGAACTGGATACATACTTCATAGTACTCATAGTACTTCTTAATACTCATTTTAATGAGTATTAAAAAAATTTTTGTTGTTCAGTTGCTCATTTATGTCTGACTCTTTGTGACCCCATGGTCTGCAGCATGCCAAGATTCTCTGTGCTTCACTATCTCCCAGAGCTTGAGCAAACTCATGTATACAATCATATGAAAAACAAATTAAATTTTTTGCTACATAGTAAACACTATGAATGTGACAGCTATTAATTAATATCATTTCTCTTTTACTAGAAATCTTCAAAACATACCCAAAATATGAACAGAAATCCCCCTTACAGACCTGACTTCTCTTTGGCTAGTAATTATAAAATTATACTGTAACAGAACACTATTAAGTCCTTGACTTGAGTAGAATATAAATTGAATACTAAAAGTCTTATTCCAATTTGTAGAAAAAATAAAGACATTAGAATTTCTCAATTATTTTTCTGCACATTTTACCTTTTAACCTTTTCCATTTTTTAGTGCTTGATTTTTAGTAGTATCTGACAGAAAAGTAAGTGAACGAATGAGTGGCAAAAACTAATAGATCAACTGTAGAATATCTGAAAACATTTGAACATTCTTGGTGGTGGTTTAGTCACTAAGTAGTGTCCGACTCCTTTTCAGCCCCATGGACTGTAGCCCAGCAGGCTCCTCTCCAAGGGATTTCCCAGGCAAGAATACTGGAGTGGGTTGCCATTTTCTTCTCCAGGGGCTCTTCCCAACCCAGGGATTGAACTCTCATCTCCCCACATTGCAGGCTTCCCTGATAGCTCAGTTGGTAAAGAATCCTCCTGCAACGCAGGAGACCCCGGTTCAATTTCTGGGTTGGGAAGGTCCCCTGAAGAAGGGAAAGGCTACCCACTCCAGTATTCTGGCCTAGAGAATTCCAAGGACTGTATAGTGTCTGGGGTCGCAAAAAGCCAGACATGACTGAGGAACTTTCACTTTCTCCTGCATTGCAGGCAGATTCTTTACCAATGAGTGACCAGGGAGTCCACATTCTTAGTTAAAGTTTTTCTTTTTGTTTACACGGTGTTGCTTGAATTTTATATTCCACATAGATATTAACATACATATGCTAGAAAAGTATCCCTATTTCATTCAGTGGAAACAAAAAGTGGCAGAAAAATGAAGTGCATCTGATATTATTAAGTTGTATCACATAAAGAAGAATCAAATCATTCCTCTATATAGAGAAGGAAACAGTAACCCACTCCAGAACTCTTGCCTGGAAAATCCAATGGACGGAGGAGCCTGGTTCAATCCCTGGCCAGCTACAGTCCATGAGGTCGCAGTTTCGGACATGACTAAGCGACTTCACTTTCACTTTCACTTCTATGTTAAGACTCCAAATTGCAGGATTGTACTTCTTTCTTCAGGATAAAGAATAGTTGTCAAACAATACATAAATCATCTCTGCAGTTTCTGCCCAGAACAGCATAGAATAATTTATTTCCCTAATATTCAGTTTCTTCTGTGTCTATGTCTGGGTTGGGCACTGAGGATAAAAGTAAGGCTGCAAAGGACAATGTTTATAGAATAAGAGGAAAAGCCACAGACTGGGAGGAAATACATATATATTTTTTAAAAAGGCAAATCTGATAAAACACTATTTTATTCAAAAAGTACAAAGAACACTTAAAATTCAACAATCAATAAATAAACAATCCAATTAGAAAAATGGGCCAAAGACCTCCAACAGATACCGCACCAAAGAAGATAAGGCACATAAAAAGATACTCTATATTCTATATCTTGAGGAAAATGAAAATTAAACCAAGAAGACATCGCCTATTAGAACAGCTATAAAACAGAACATTGACAATATCAAATGTTGGTGAAGTTATAGAGCAACAGGAACTCACTTATTGCTGGGGGGAATGTAAAATGGTACAACTTTGGGAGACTGTTTAGAAATTTCTAACAAACTAAACATATTCCTACCATATGATCCAGAAATTAAACTCAGTATTTATGCACAGGGGCTGGAAACTTAAATCCACACAAAGACCTGCATACAGATGTTTATAACAGTTTCATTCATAACTGCCCAAACTGGGAAACAATCAAGATGTCCCTCAGAAGGTGACTGAATGAATTAACTGTAGTGCATCCAGACAATGGAATACTATTCAGCGCTAAAAACAAATGAGCTATCAGATCAGGAAAAGACATGGAGGAAACTTAAATGCACATTGCTAACTGAAAGAAGTCAATTTGAAAAGGCTGAATAATGTTTGATTCCAAGTACATGAGATTTTGGAAAAGACAAAACTTTGGTGATAATAATATAGTCAGTGGTTGGTAAGGGTTGGAGGGAGTGATGGATACACAGGTTGAGCACAGAGGATTTTAAGGCAGTGAAATTGCTGTGGATGATAACCTTAATTGTGGATACATTTGTCCAAACCCATAGAATGTACAATATCAGAAGTGAACCCTCATGTAAAGTCGGGATTTTGGGCGCTAGTGATGCGTCAGTGTAGGTTCATCTACACTCATAGATGTGCAATTGTAACAAATGCACCACTCTGGTGAGGGATACTGATAATGAGGAACGTTATACAGGAGACAAAGTTCCGTATAGTCAAAGCGATGGTTTTTCCAATAGTCATGTATGGATGTGAGAGCTGGACGGTAAAGAAGGCTGAGTGCCGAAAAATTGATGCTTTTGAACTATGGTGTTGAATAAGACTCATGAGAGTCCCTTATGGACTGAAAGGAGGTCAAACCAGTCAATCCTAAAGGAAATCAATCCTGTCTTTGGAAGGACTGATACTGAAGCTGGAAACTCCAATACTTTGGCCACCCGATGCAAAGAACTGACTCATGAGAAAAGACCCTGATGCTGGGAAAGATTACAGGCAGGAGGAGAAGGGGATGACAGAGGATGAGATAGTTGGATGGCATCACTGACTCAATGGACATGAATTTGAGGAAGCTTGGGGAAGATGGTGACGGACAGGGAGGTGTATTGCAGTTCATGGAGTCACAAAGAGTTGGACATGACTGAGCTACTGAACAACAACAAGGGGCAGGGAGTGTATAGGGAATATCTGTACTTTCTGCTCAATTTTGCCATAAATTTAAAACTGCTTTAAAAATAAAATGAATTAATAGAAATTAATAAAAATGATGAATAATGTATCATTTCCAACTTTGAGGAACTTCCCATTAATGTAGTGAGAAGAGCACTGGTCTTGAAGTCAGCACTGCGCATTACTTTTACTTTCATCACTGTCTTGGGGGATCTCACATAAATCATTTAATCGCTCTGAGAATTTTTCAGTATAATCCAATTCATCATCATCATCATATTTATCATCATCACCTTAGTTCAATTCCTCTCATTCTTTTCCCCTAATTGGACAACTGAAGTTGTGCCATTTACATGCTTCCTGCACTCAAATTCATTTTATACCCCACTGCCAGAGCAATTCTAAGCATCACTCTTCTGTTTAAATCCTTTAATAGCATCCCGTATCTTCGGTATCAGTATAATCTCCATAACACATTCTTAAAAGTCCTTTAGGATCTGGCCACTGCACTCATAGCTTTCCACCACTTTATGATGGTGCTCCAAGCATCCCAGATTTCTTCCTTACATATCTTGGACCATGTCAAGCTCCTTTGTGTGCCTGAATCTGGCCACATGTGCATTCCTTTGCTTGAAATGCCCCATTATACTTTTTCTTCAAACTCTCCTTTACCAAAAAAATCTCCCCAAAGGAGTTTTGAAAGATCTCTTTGATCCCCAGCAATCTGAATTACTTGGCCTTCTTTGCCTCTAGGCAGAGGATTTATCACATTGTGTTTTCAAAATGTATTCTGCACTAATTCAGCTATCTGCCTTTTTGTCGCCTGCACCCAAATGCCTAATTGTAGCTGGAGAAAAATCATACAACCAAGTCTAAAGGTTTCCCATTGAATTTCTTTCCACATAGCCTAGAAATCCAAAAGCTCAATTATATTTCTGTAGATAGGTCATTTTTCCTCTGATAGTTATTATTAATTTGGTGATAACTTAATTATTAGATTGATACAAATGTAATTTCAGTCTTTTTGCACTGCTGAAATTTGCCATTTGATACTGGAATTCTTAAATACATGTGGTTATGTTATGCTTCATTTTAATGCATATTTCTTGCTTCCTGCTTTTTTTTGCTGGTGACTTATTACTTGCTGTGTATTTTATATTTATTTTAGACTATGGAAATAATGTTAAAAAGCAAATTTGAGACATTTTCTTATTCAAGTTCAAAACGAGTGGTAAGCAGCAGAGACAACTTGCAACATCAACACCACATTTGGCCCAGGAACTGCTAACGAAAGTACAGTGCAGTGGTGGTTCAAGATGTTTGCAAAGGAGACAAGAGCCTTGAAGATGGGGAGAGCAGTAACTGGCCATCAGAGGTTGACAACGACCAATTGAGAGCAATCATCAAAGCTGATCCTTTTGAAACTACACAAGAATTTGCCAAAGAACTCAACATCCACCATTCTATGGTCATTCTGCATTTGAAGCAAATTGGAAATGTGAAAAAGCTTGATAAGTAGGCGTCTCATGAGCTGACCAGAATTCAAAAAAAAAAAAAACAAATTGTCATTTTGAAATGTCATCATCTGTTGTTCTGTGTAACAGCAATGAACCATTTCTCTATCGGATTGTGACGTGCAACAAAAAGTGGATGTTACATGACAACAGGAGATGACCAGCTCAGTGGCTGGACCAAAAAGAAGCTTCAAAGCACTTCCTGAAGCCAAACTTGCACCAAAAAAACGGTCATGGTCACTGTTGTCTGGCGGTCCGCTGTTAGTCTGGCTCACTTTCCGAATCCCGGCAAAACCATAACATCTGGGACATATGCTCAGCAAATCAGTGAGATAGACCAAAAGCTGCAAAGCCTGCATACTGCACTGGTCAACAGGGTCAACAGAGAGGGCCCAATTCTTCTCTACATCAATGCCTGACCACGTGCCGCACAACCGACACTTCAAACGCTGAATGAATTGAGCTATGAAATTTTGCCTCTTTCGCCATATTCACCTGACCTTTCACCAACCGACTACCACCTTTTTAAGCTTCTTGGAAACTTTTTGCAGGGAAAATACTTTCACAACCAGCAGGATGCAGAAAATGCTTTCCAAGTGTTCATTGAATCCTGAAACATGGATTTTTATGCTGCAGGAATAAACTTATTTTTCATTGGCAAAAAAATCTGTTGATTGTAACGGTTCTTATTTTGATTAATAAAGATGTGCTTGAGCCTAGTTATAATGATTTAAAATCCAAGGACTGAAACTGCAATTACATTTGCATCAACCTAATACACTTTTTTTCTTATATTCTAATTAAAAAAATTTTTTTTTGGTTTGAAAACTTTCTAAGTGTTCTTTTATATTGGAGTGCAGTCTTGAGAAACCTATATGCGGGTCAGGAAGCAACAGTTAAAACTGGACATGGAACAACAGACTGTTTCCAAATAGGAAAAAGAGTACGTCGAGGCTGTATATTGTCACCCTGCTTATTTAACTTCTATGCAGAGTACATCATGAGAAATGCTGGGCTGGAAGAACCACAAGCTGGAATCAAGATTGCCGGGAGAAATATCAATAACCTCAGATATGCAGATGACACCACCCTTATGGCAGAAAGTGAAGAGGAATTAAAAAAGCCTCTTGATGAAAGTGAAAGTGGAGAGTGAAAAAGTTGGCTTAAAGCTCAACATTCAGAAAACGAAGATCACGGCATCCGGTCTCATCACTTCATAGGAAATAGATGGGGAAACAGTGGAAACATTGTCAGACTTTAATTGTGGGGGCTCCAAAATCACTGCAGATGGCGACTGCAGCCATGAAATTAAAAGATGCTTACTCCTTGGAAGGAAAGTTATGACCAACTTAGATAGCATATTCAAAAGCAGAGACATTACTTTGCCAACAAAGGTCCATCTAGTCAGGGCTATGGCTTTTCCAGTGGTCATGTATGGATGTGAGAGTTGGACTGTGAAGAAAGCTGAGTGCCGAAGAATTGATGCTTTTGGACTGTGGTGTTGGAGAAGACTCTTGAGAGTCCCTTGGACTGCAAGGAGATCCAACCAGTCCATTCTGAAAGAGATCAACCCTGGGATTTCTTTGGAAGGAATGATGCTAAAGCTGAAACTCCAGTACTTTGGCCACCTCATGCGAGGAGTTGACTCATTGGAAAAGACTCTGATGCTGGGAGGGATTGGGGGCAGGAGGAGAAGGGGATGACAGAGGATGAGATGGCTGGATGGCATCACTGACTCGATGGATGTGAGTCTGAGTGAACTCCAGGTGTTGGTGATGGACAGGGAGGCCTGGTGTGCTGTAATTCAAAGGGTGGCAAAGAGACGGACACAACTGAGCGACTGAAGTGAACGGAACTGAACTGAACTGTGGTCGATCTATGACGTTATGTTAGTTTTAGATATTCAGCAAAGTGATTCAGTTATGCATATACATGCATCTATTATTTTTCAAATTCTTTTGCCATATAGATTATTAAGGAATACAGAGTAGGGGTCCCTGTTCTGTACAGTAGATCCTTGTTGATTGTCTATTTTATATATTTAGTAGTATGCATATATTAATCTCAAATTCTTACTTTATTCCTCCCACGTTCCCTCTTTGCCAATCATAATATGTTTTCTAAGTCTGGGAGTCTGTTTCTGTTTTCTAAATAAGTTCATGTGTATTATTTTTTTATATTCCACATATAAGTGATATGATATTTGTCTATTGCAACTTCTTAAACTTCCTATATTCCTCTCACCAACCTCATACTTCATACAGCCTGTAGAGGACTTGAGACTCTTGTATTAAAAGCTAGCCCTCCACTTAGGCTCGAAATGAAATACACTCTCTGGTCTTGATCTCAAGGACTTTATTCCCTCTTTTATTTTTAATAGTACATTTTCTTATCTATCTCTCCCAACAATTTGAATCCTTAGTGTGTAGATGCAATTTCTTTTGTCCCTGGAAATATTTCCAAAGAATAGCTACGAAATTTACATTTTTATGTACGATCAATGAGAATTCATTTAAGGACTTTAGGCATAGACTAAGATACTCAGAATTCAGTTTTGAAAACTCACTTTTATCTCAGGAGCTGAATTGTTTGTATCAGATCAAAAGTGATGTAGGTTCATCAAATAGCAGTTTATTACAATGATTCAGGCTAAAGATGATGACCCATCAGTATGGAATTGAGATTCTTTGGCATATAGAGAGCAGCAGAAGCCATGGCCTTCCCTGGTGGCTCAGACGGCAAAGCATCTGCTTACAATGTGGGAAACCCGGGTTTGATTCCTGGGTTGGGAGGATCCCCTGGAGAAGGAAATGGCAACCCACTCCAGTACACTTGCCTGGAAAATCCCATGGACGGAGGATCCTGGCATCCTATAGTCCATGGGGTCGCAAAGAGTCAGACACAACTGAATGACTTCACTTTCACTTTCAGCGCCATGTTGTAGAGAAGATATGCCAAGGAGAGGACAATGACAAGACATGTAGGACCATTTCATATGGGAAAGTCAAAGAAGAGAAATTTGGAAAGCAAAATGAGAAGGAGCAAATAAAGAGGGGAGAGTATCTGATCAGGTGAGCAGATATTACCGCATCGTAAAGAAGATGTTTCAAGAATGAGAGACTGATAGGATCTTATGGCTTCAGGTGAATGCACAAAACCCCAAAAGTTGCCATTTTACATAGAGAGGTGCTCAAAGACTAAATTCTTGAGCACACCAATATACAAAGTGCAAGAATCTGCAGAATACCAGCATCTTTCAAGGATGTCAACTTGTTGAACATCAACTCTATGTTGAGTTGTAGATGGACACATTTACAGAAGAAAGAAAAGATAGCCAACATTATCTGGGTTTTCTGAGAATAAATGTGATACTAGATGTAGAAATTACTTGTTATGGTTATTATAGGTCTTTTGCACACTTGGTGTTATAAAGGTGATCAGTATTAGTTCACTCAGGAGGAGAACACTTCATTCCCTAAGAAATATATATATATTTTTTAATTTTATGATGTACTAAATTGCCCCTTGGGCAAATGAATCTTTTTTTTTTTTAAATTATGGAGAGACTGTGAATTCTAAAAACAAATGGACCACTTCATGACTTATACGTTTAAATAATGGCTGTTGGTTTGATGTAAAGAACATGAGAGTT
The DNA here is from genome assembly GCF_032405125.1 of Capricornis sumatraensis. Taxonomy (NCBI): domain Eukaryota; kingdom Metazoa; phylum Chordata; class Mammalia; order Artiodactyla; family Bovidae; genus Capricornis; species Capricornis sumatraensis. The sequence continues at coordinate 16,907,952 of NC_091075.1, forward strand.
AGTTTTGGCCTTACTCAAAAATGGAAAAAATAATCATATAAGAAAGCTTTAACAATATGGTTGTGATGTGAACATTTAAGAATAAATATACTAAGATGACTCTTCAGTAATAAATAATTTACACTAAAAATTCCCTCTATTTTTAGAGAGAATAGCTAAATAAATTCAGTGTCTGTGTTGCTAATGATCATGTAATGGACAGAGACTTTTCCAACTAACTGTTTCATATATATTTGGTGGCTATGGTGTAGGATTAGGGTATCTTTTAGCATGCTGACTTAATGCTATGTCTGAATGGTCAGGATTAGTAGCAAATGCTACTAACTCATACATCTATGGTTTTTGTGTAATTAGAGCAATGCCAACCAGATGCCCTAGAGATTCTTGAGCCAAGCAAGTTACAGGAGAAAAACCTGAGGCAAAAAAAAATTTGAAAGACATCAGAGGGGCCCTTGAGGAAGTCATTCCAGTTTCATAAGCACTGATGTTTCAGCATGAACATTTCTAAAATGTATATTTCCTAGGCCACTTGGAGCAAATACAAAGACATGGTAGGTTTCAAAATCTCATTCAAAGGGGAGAAAAGACATTTTGCCAATTACATCAAAATTTTACTGGTTTTGCACGGCTTTAATTTAGGCCAGCTGAATGTAACACCACGCTAATCCCATACACCCACTATATTAAAGTCACTGGATAAAATAATTGCCTCTAAAATACATTAATATAAATGACCAATTTAGCAAACAGCTGAATACCATATTTCTTTTTTTTTTCCCCTTCTACAGTAAGGGTTGCTTTACCACAAACATCTTGGAAGAACACGGGTTCTCCCATCTGCTGCAAATTAATGTGAATCAGATCCTAGTAGTCATATTGCCTTTTGTCTATTCTGGGTGCATAAAACATACAAGCCGAAGTGAAGGTAAATAAGATGCCCTGCCATTCACTGTATGCTAAGAAGCTCACTCTGTTAAATAGACTGCAGTGCACCCTGGGAAATGTTGGATCAGTGCCTGCGGTTCTATTTGTTCAGGTAGCTCATCTTGAAAGCATGCCCAACCTCAGCTGTAGACTTGGAAGATACAAAACAAGCAATTTGGATTTTCCAAGTCATCAGTCCCTGCAAAGGCAGGAAGGGGTCCAGTAATGACAAAGACTCCTCTAATTCTTAAGTAACCAACCTCCATAAGATGGGGATCATCGGAAGAAACAGCTTCTTCTGCAAGCTCGTGTGTGTGTGTGTGTGTGTGTGTGTGTGTGTGTGTGTGTTGTCATCTCCATAAGGGTGACTGAAAAGTGCTTTCTATCATTTCCAACATCTGTGCTGATTGCTGCTGTTCCAACGCAAGCTTTCAGATTTTGTGTCACAGCTGCAGTGAAGCTGGCAATTGGCGTGGCAGGAGATCCCCCCTCCTGTGTACTGCATAAAGCTTCCAGTACCAGTGTTAAGAGTTCAAAGCCTTTCACAAAAGTAAATCTTTGCAGGCAATGCCATGATATATTCAAACAGGTTTAACAATGACTGAAAATCTGGCCCATGCTACATGGAAGTATGGTGACCTCTGAAATAAAAGCAACCAAACACACATGCACAAAAATCGTTGTTTTGCAGATTAATGTAAACTGAGGAAATATGCCAAGAAATATTTATTTGATGGGATTTATATCTATGCTTGGAAACTGTAATGGAGATATGTTAGGTACAGATATTCTATATCAAAACATATTAATTTTAGGAACATTTCCACCACCATTTAGTGGAAATAGGAAGTTTTATATTTCTAAGATTTCATAGATGTAACTTGAATCTGGAGTAGTAAGAAAAAAAATAAACTTGTCCTACAGTGTATTAATGAATATGTCACACACATGTTAAATTATTTTAAAATGGATGTTTAAACAAAAGATATTAATGATTTTTAGGTGTGTTTTGAGAATTTTTTTTTCATTGGCATATTTTATTCTGTGTGTGGACTGTATTCAAATTATTGAACTTGAACCCAGAAACAAACACATTTTCTCTATCATTTTTTTACTCTTCCCTTATTTAAGAAATACATTAGAACTTGCATAAAATGAATAAGAAAATTTATGAATAAACCAAAGAAATAAGTTTTACAGTTATGCTAGTCAGTTCAGTTCAGTCGCTCAGTCATCTCTGACCCTTTGCAATCCCATGGACTGCAGCACACCAGGCTTCCCTGTCCATCACCAACTCCCTGAAGCTTACTCAAAGTCATATTCAAGTCGGTGATGCCACCCAACCATCTCATCCTCTGTCATCCCTTTCTCCTCCTGTCTTCAGTCTTTTCCAGCATCAGGGTCTTTTCCAATGCTGTTGGTCAATTCCAAATATGTACACTGACTCTCTATGCAAAGTATTTTGTAGCATGGTGGTAAGTTTTTAAAAGAAATCAAACATATATCTGGCCCTCAAGCAGTTTTAAGTGAGATGTGGTAGAAGATAAGCACATCAATTATTATGTAAGAAAAGATCACAATTTTGAGGATGGCCAATTTAGTTTTTTTGAAAGATTATAGACTTTACAGTCATAACTACCATGTCCAAATCACATTCTGTGACTATCAGCTGTGTAATTGTAGGAAAGTTATTAGGCATTTATCATGAAGAGAATAGCCCTTTCTCTGGTTTTATGTCAATGCCCTTCTTGTAATTTACAATAGACAACCTTGCAGTCTTAGGAAACTTGTGTCTCTAGTTACTAGGGAGGGTGCATGATCTAATTGGGGCCTAAAAGAATAATTTCTTGATATTTTTTCTAAATTTAATGGATAAGATTCCTTTTTTATAGGCAAGATACCCTAAGGATTAGAATCATAGCCACTTAAAAATATTAGTTGCAAACAAATACGGATATCTATCATGAAAAAATAAGCCAGTATTTAGAAAGAAAAAGAAACAAGAAGGGATTCTGACAGTGTGTAGGTCCCTGGTTAAAGTTATTTCTAAGCTATTAATAGTTTTCTTCAACCTTTCACAAAGTTTAACGACGTGACTAATTGAGTAACTTTTTTTTCCAAGTAAATGGTGTTTGAGCTGTTTCTATCACATCTGCTCAGAGGATTTCAACTAATATAGGCAAATGACTTATACATCTTGATTATAATAGGCTGTATTTTAGTTTTCAATTATTAGTTGAATAAAACACACACATTTTTTAACCTGAAGAAAATCCACTGGAAGAGAAAAAGACAGAACACATAATTCCCAAATAGCTGCTGTGAAACAATAAAATTCACTAGGATAAACAGAATCCATGTATCAAAATTGAGAGTATAATGAAGAAATAGAGCAAAACCAAAAGTCAGAAATTATATAACAAGATGGTATGGTAAGACTAAACATAAGCATTTTAACATAAATATTAATCAATAAAAATCTAACAGAAAAAAAACTTAATTTCGGCAAAAAATATCAAAATCCCTCTAGTATATTCTGTTCATATTAAAGTCATCTAATGTATAAATATAAATTATTAAAATACATGCATTTACCTCTATGATGACATGTATTTTTATTGAATGGCCTAAAAACTAGAAAATTTCTTTTCAAAGAGAATTTTTATGTTGCTTATGAAAAGTGGAGAATAATACCATTAATATGGCAGAAACTTAAATTTCTGCAAGAAAAGATGAGACTGATGACAGTATCTTAAATCTTGTCTGGGAAGCAAGCACACATTCTTATAGTGTGAACCTACTAGAACTTTCAGAGTAGTAAGCAGCAATTTTGCTCTGAGGTAGCTGAAGGACATTCAAAAATGTTCAAAGATTCACAAAATACCACTACTCACAACCTTCTTGAAAATTAGGCCAGAAAAGACATGAATTATAATTAAGAAAGAAAAGAAGAGGAATGTTGTGGTGTCCCAAGAGAGTAGTACCTCAACACTTGTTATCTAGTCCATGCTCCTACCAACTGGGAGCATGACAGGGCAATAAATGAAGAGGTTAGATTTGGGGGCAAGGAATAGTGAATTAATTTCAGAAGCCAGAGGACAGAGAAGAAGGCAAACTAGTGTAGTGTCCCAAAGAACCATCTTACCCAAGTTAGAACTCAGGGGAGGGTGTGCCAGCAAGACCCTAGAAGGGATGTGATTATCCTTGGTTCTTGCAACTGTCCATGAGGTTTGTTCAAGACATTCCTATAAACAACCACCAAGACACATGTTATTCTCTGTTTGGCAACTTTTTATCTCTATATCAATAAAAAGTACTACCCCTTTAAAGGTTAAGCCTGGGCAGTAGAACTTTGAGAAAGGGCTATTATGTTTATTTTAAGCCATAGGCAACATTCCTTTACAAAGGTGCAGAGTCAGCATGACTAAGCATAGTCAATCAAGCACAAAGTTTAGAGCTGAAGAATAGATCCAATATGGATCAGGTTTATTCTCTGCTACAAGAAAAGAAAAAAGAAGTAAAGTCGATTGGTCATCTCCCATTCTTTGCAACCCCATGGACTGTAGCATACCACATTCTTCCATCCATGGGATTTTCCAGGCAATAATACTGGTGTGGGTCACCATCTCTGTTACAAGCTCACAGCAATTCCTCTTTCTCTGCAACACACCCTGAGACACAGGCAAGGTACTCTGAGAGTCTTCTCTATGATTTGTAATTCTCACTCCTTTGGTCATGTGATAGTTACCTGACTCAATTTAAACATAATGTAACATTTGAATTGGAGCTCTCAAAAGAAAGACTGGAGCCCTCTCTGGTAGCCAAAGTCCCTAAATAGGCCCAGATTTTCGTTTTAAATTAAGTGTTATGGTAAGATAATGTATTACTTTCTTTTATTAAAATTAGTTTGTTTTAATTCAAGGATAATCGCTTTACAATATTGTGATGGCTTTTGCTATACATCAACATGAATCAACAGGTATCCATGTGTCCCCCCCATCCTGAACCCCTCTTCCATCCGGGTTGTCTCAGAGCACCTGCTTTGGGTGCCCTGCTTCATACATCAAACTTGCACTGGTCATACAGTTTACATATGGTAATTTTTGATTTTACTGGTCTGTCATCTTTGGAGAAAGTCAGTCTTAGGTATTAAAGAATATAGATAATCCTAAGAAAGGATAGAAAAAAGTGAGAGAGTCCCAGTTTCCTCTAAGTTACTATAGATATTCACTTGCCTTATGCTAAGGCATAAGCAGCCAGCCCTAGCAGCTACAAAAATTTTTTCCCATTTATTTTATCATTAGAGGCATTTGCATCATCCTTATGGTAATAAGTACACAGGAAATAGTGTAACAAAATCATTCTATATTGCACAACAAATATTTCTATTTTTTCAACATAAGATTTCATACCAAAAATGAGTTCAATGTACATTGTTGTTTGAAATTCAAGGTGTACCTTTTTCTTTTTTGCCCTTTGACATTCCTGGTAGGCCCAGGAAATATCCTGTATTAAAATCATCATTTCAGAATAAATTTTCTGGAAAAAGAAAAAAAGTGAGAAGAGAGAAACAGAAGATAGAAGAGGATAAAAAAGGAGAGTGGGAAAAGGACATAGCAGAAAATATATAAGAAAACAATATCATAGAATGGCTGAAATAGAATCTTTTACTATTTATAGGTATAAACAGATAATACATGAAGGTAGTTTTGAGCATTTATTCCAAACTGCTTTTTAAACATTCATTATTTCTTTTTTTATGATCATAGCATCATTAACTTTTGTTACAGGAAACTTTGAGAAGAACTCAAATATTTTTAATAGTTTGTATACAAATGAAATATCTATCACATTGGTAATATATTTGTCTTTCAAAAGCTGGCTAACAGTGCCAGAAGATTCAAATAAATTTATACTGGAGTCACTGAGACTCAAAATTTTATCCAAAAAAGTTCATGTGACTAATTTTTGTGCCATGGTAACTTTTTTGGATTTTGCAAGATTCCTCTCATAAAGACACCTATGCATTTGAATCATTGCATATATTGGTTTTAATTCCATTATTTCCCTTAACCTACCTCCAAAAATTTTCTAGTAATTTGTACCTATGTTTTCATAATGTTATGATGAACATTCTTGTGTGCTTTGTATTTATTTTTATTCTTATTGCAACACCATGCAATAAGAAATCTTATTTCCCTAACCAGTGATCAAACCCCACACCCCCTTCAGTGGAAGCATGGAGTCTTAACCACTGGACCACTAGGGAAGTCCCTGTAGCCATTTTTGAAACAAATTTTGACTCAGCGAATACTTAAGCACACACACAAGCTCACATGCATACATTCCAAAATAGTGATTTATAACTAAATAAATCTTCAAAGCAAGTAACCAAGTATTTATATATTAGAGCATTTTATTCTCAATTGTTTTATATCATTATAGATAATCACAGTCACTTTCTTGTTGGGTAGAACCCAATAAAATCTCTAAGTATGATAAACATTTTTTTCTTTCCCAAAATGTAAACAGGTTGAGCAGGTGTGAGCCTTTTGTTAGGATGGGGCAAAGGTCAATAATCTATTCTTCATTTTCTGTGGTATGCCCTCAAGGAGAAGAATGTCAAGAACGTTGCCATATTTGTAGCATAGGGCAGTTCTGTAAATTAAGGAATACTGAAGAAAGAAGTTGTAGGAGAGAAGGTGTTTAAGTATATAAAGTTAGTTAGGGATTTGATATATTTGGCAAGTCACATCCACTTAGTTTAGTGAGTCCCTACTGAGTATATGATCATATGTAAAAGAATGCATTTCACAGTCTTGAAAAAAGCCATGAACTATCTACCTGAGCTCTGCTCTTGGTTCCTTGAGTGAACTATGTTAAATCTTAACTCTTTTTTTTTCTTCAGAGTTAATATGCACATTTTTATATTCATCTTGCAACCTATTAGATTTGAAGCAAATTCAAATAGGCCTAATGGGACATATTCCTCTATTTGACCAAATATTTTATACACACAAAATAGGTATAAAAAGAAAGACAGAAGTGGAAACAATTCACAAGTTTTAGATAAATAAGAATGGAAGAAGCAGGATCAATTATTTGTGGGTGGTTTTCATGAGAAAGACTGGAGAACAATTATTCTAAAGGTAATTAATCTGATTTGCCAAAGCCTAGCTATAAAATCATAAAATGCAATTATAGCCCAATAAGGAGTTAAAAGTTTATAAAATGACTACAGATGTAGTATGAGAATGAGACCTAGCTCTGTGACTAATTAGAGTTGTGTGAACTTCAAGATGATGTCTGACATCTCTGTGTCCCTCTCACTTTGCTCTGGGAAATGGGGATAAAAATTGTCCTTCCTTATAAGGTTGTTTTGAAGATAAAAGAAGAAAACACATATAAAGTGCTTAAAATAGCATGTGGAAAGTACTCAAAAAAGCTAAGCATGCATTTATCATTTAGATATTTGCAATGATAAGCATACATTGTATTTTTTAATATAAATTTATTTATTTTAATTGGAGGTTAATTACTTTACAATATTGTATTGGTTTTGCCATACATCAACATGAATTTGCCACAGGTATACACGTGTTCCCCATCCTGAACCCCCCTCCCACCTCCCTTCCTGTACCATCCCTCTGGATAGTGCCAGTACACCAGCCCCAAGCATCCAGTATCAAACCTGGACTGGCAATTTGTTCTTTATATGATATTATACATGTTTCAATGCCATTCTCCCAAATCATCCCACCCTCGCCCTCTCCCACAGAGTCCAAAAGACTGTTCTATACATCTGTGTCTCTTTTGCTATCTTGCATACAAGGTTATTGTTACCATCTTTCTAAATTCCATATATATGCGTTAGTATACTGTATTGGTGTTTTACTTTCTGGCTTACTTCACTCTGTATAATTGGCTCCAGTTTCATCCACCTCATTAAAACTGATTCAAATGTATTCTTTTTAATGGCTGAGTAATACTCCATTGTGTATACGTACCACAGCTTTCTTATCCATTCATTTACTGATGGACATCTAGGTTGCTTCCATGTCCTAGCTATTACAAACAGTGTTGCGATGAACATTGGGGTACACGTGTCTCTTTCAATTCTGGTTTTCTTGCTGTGTATGCCCAGCAGTGGGGTTGATGAGTCATAAGGCAGTTCTATATGTAGTTTTTAAAGGAATCTCCACACTGTTCTCCATAGTGGCTGTACTAGTTTGCATTCCCACCAACAGTGTAAGGGGGTTCCCTTTTCTCCACACCCTCTCCAGCATTGCTTGTAGACTTTTGGATCTCAGCCATTCTGATGGCGTCAAATGGTACCACATTGTGGTTTTGATTTGCATTTCTCTGATAATGAGTGATGTTGAGCATCTTTTCATGTGTTTGTTAGCCATCCATATTTCTTCTTTGGAGAAATGTCTATTTAGTTCTTTGGCTCATTTTTTGATTGGGTGGTTTATTTTTCTGGAATTGAGCTGCAGGTGTTGCTTGTATATTTTTGAGATTAGTTGTTTGTCAGTTGCTTCATTTGCTATTATTTTCTCCCATTCTGAAGGCTGTCTTTTCACCTTGCTTATAGTTTCCTTTGTTGTGCAGAAGCTTTTAATTTTAATTAGGTCCCAATTGTTTATTTTTGCTTTTATTTCCAATATTCTGGGAGGTGGATCATAGAGGATCCTGCTGTGATTTATGTCAGAGAGTGTTTTGCCTATGTTCTCCTCTAGGAGTTTTATAGTTTCTGGTCTTATGTTTAGATCTTTAATCCATTTTGAGTTTATTTTTGTGTATGGTGTTAGAAAGTGTTCTAGTTTCATTCTTTTACAAGTGGTTGACTAGTTTTCCCAGCACCACTTGTTAAAGAGATTGTCTTTACTCCATTGTATATTCTTGACTCCTTTGTCACAGATAAGGTGTCCATAGGTGTGTGGATTTATCTCTGGGCTTTCTATTTTGTTCCATTGATCTATATTTCTGTCTTTGTGCCAGTACCACACTGTCTTGATGACTGTGGCTTTGTAGTAGAGCCTGAAGTCAGGCAAGTTGATTCCTCCAGTTCCATGGTTCTTTCTCAAGATTGCTTTGGCTATTTGAGGTTTTTTTGTATTTCCATACAAATTGTGAAGTTATTTGTTCTAGCTCTGTGAAACTTAGCAGCAGCAGCAGCAGCAGCAGCTTGATAGGGATTGTATTGAGTCTATAGATTGCTTTGGGTAGTATACTCATTTTCACTATATTGATTCTTCCGATCCATGAACAAATTGAAAAATAAAGCCATATGATTATCTCAATAGATGCAGAGAAAGCCTTTGACAAAATTCAACATCCATTTATGATAAAAACTCTCCAGAAAGTAGGAACAGAAGGAACATATCTCAACATAATAAAAGCTATATGTGACAAACCCACAGCAAACATTATCCTCAATGGTGAAAAGTTGAATGCATTTCCCCTAAAGTCAGGAACACAACAAGGGTGCCCACTTTCACCACTACTATTCAACATAGTTTTGGAAGTTTTGGCCACAGCAATCAGAGCAGAAAAAGAAATAAAAGGAATCCAAATTGGAAAAGAAAAAGTAAAACTCTCACTGTTTGCTGATGACATGATCCTCTACATAGAAAACCCTAAAGACTCCACCAGAAAATTACTAGAGCTAATCAATGAATATAGAAAAGTTGCAGGATATAAAATCAACACACAGAAATCCCTTGCATTCCTATACACTAATAATTAGAAAATAGAAAGAAAACATTAAGGAAACAATTCCATTCACCATTGCAACGAAAAGAATAAAACACTTAGGAATATATCTACCTAAAGAAACTAAAGACCTATATATAGAAAACTATAAAACACTGGTGAAAGAAATCAAGAGGACACTAATAGCTGGAGAAACATCTATTGTATTGTTGAGAGGTATCTGGCTCAGTAATAATTATTTTAGACTATACTTAGTCAATGAAACTCAAATTGTTTTAATTAATAAGTGTACATAATAGTTAATAAATTTACACAAGATTTGAGCATAATGATAAAGAAATAATGTAATTTAACCGAAGTACAAATGAAAAATATCTTGATCATTGCATGGACTATTATAAATATTTAACATCTGACCAACCAGAGTACATGCCAAGCACTTCATTGTAGGGTAGCAAATGTCTGATAGGCTCCTGTCCATAATTAATGAAAGACAATGAACTGAATAAAGAGAAGTGTAATCAAAGTGAAGTATGTATGTATACATATATGCATACGTATACTGTTCTGTCTGTGCTTAGTCACTCAATTGTGTCCCACTCTTTGTGACCCCATGAAGATTCTCCAGGCAAGAACACTGGAGTGCGTTTCCTGTTACCTTCTCCAGGGGATCTTCCCAACCCAGGGATCAAACCCAGGTTTCCTGCATTGGAGGCAGATTCTTTACCATCTGAGCCACCAGGGAAGCTCATGAATACTGGAATGGGTAGTCTATCCCTTCTTCAGGGCCTCTTCCAGGCCCAGGAATTGAACCAGGATCTCCTGCATTGCAGGCAAATTATTGACCAGTTGAGTCACTAGGGAAGCCATAAGTATATATATACGTGTGTGTGTGCATGCTTACTAAATTGCCTCAATGTGTCTGACTCTTTGTGACCCTATGGACCATAACCCACCAGGCTCCTCTGTCCATGGGATTCTCCAGGCAAGAATACTGGAGTGGGTTGCCATTTCCTTCTCCAAGGGATCTTCCTGACCCAGGGATGGAAACCAAGTCTCTTGTGTCTCCTTGACTGGCAGGCAGGTTCTTTACCATTAGTGCCATGTGGGAATATATATATGATTAATATTAAGTGCTACACAAGTTCTTGGTATTCTGACCAAAGTGCCTGAAGTACACCGTAAATAAAATAAACAGTTCAGCTCTCCAAACAACCTTCAGTTCATTCAACACTCCAGGCTCTTTCATCCTTCATGGCCTTCACACATGCTATTTTTCACCCCAAGAAATTTCTACTCCAGGTGGTTCAGTGGTTTAAAAAAAAAGAAAGAAAGAAATCTGCCTGTCAATTCAGGAGACCCAGGTTCCATCCTTGGGTCAGAAAGATACCCTGGAGAAGGAAATGGCAACCCTCTCCAGTATTCTTGCCTGGAGAATCCCATGGACAGAGGAGCCTGGCGGGATACAATCCACGGGGTCTCAAAGAATCGGACAGGACAGAGTGACTGAGCCTGCAATCAATTTCTACTCATCTCTTGGAGTTAACTTAAAATGTCAGTTCCTGAAAAAAGTCTTCTCTGATCTCTAATCCCCAGAGGCCAAAACTTCCTCAGGAATCCGTCTGCTGTAACCAGCATGGTATAAATTTCCTCTCATAAGGATACTTTTGATACCCTGGCACTTTCCTTTGTCATAGGGTCCTTTGGAAAATTCTAGAGCAAGCATGATGATTGAATCTCACAAGGCCCCATGTTAACAAGGCTGCAGAGTACTCTGATGAGGGAAACATGCTGAGTCCATAAAGCAAGAGTTCAAACTCACATCTTATTTTAAACTTTATATTCTGATTCAATATATCATTTCTCTGCCACCTGTTTTTGTAAATAAAGTTTAACCACCACACTCATGCTTCCATATTATAATAGCAGAGTTGAGTAGCTATGACAGTCCACCACACAGTCCTTGAAGCCTAAAATGTTTGCCATCAGGACCTTTAAAGAAAAACTTGCAAACCACTTCCTTAATCCATCATAGAAACTCTCTGGTTCTCTGACTTAAACTGAGAAGGCAAAGCCTTGAGTTTATCATGTTCTTCCTGAGAACTCTCTAGTGAAGACAGAAGCAACCATGTCACTTGAATGTTTGAGGTATTCATTTTCACCATTGTGGCAACCACCCTATTTACAAAAGCCCTGCTAGCAATAGGCACTTCATCCCTGATAGTCACAGATAATAATTTTTTTGCCACAAAATGCAATATGATGTCATTATCATATTTTCCATTTGTAATGTTGCTGCCACTGCTATTTAGTCACTAAGTAATATCCGACTCCTTGCCACTCCATTGACTGTAGCCTGCCATGCTCCTCTGTCCATGAATTTTCCCAGGCAAGAATACTACAGTGGGTTGACATTTCCTGCTCCAGGGGATCTTTCCTACCCAGAGATTGAACTTGGGTCTCCTGTTTGGCAGGCAGATTCTTTACTGCTGAGCCACCTGAGAAGCCTCTATTTGTAACTGAATGCTTTGAAATCCAATTAGACAAAAGGTCCCAAAGTTCAATCATCAAGGTTTGGTTTCCTGGGATAGCTCTTAGACCCAAGTATTACATCAGTCAGGGTCTCGTTAAGGCAAAAAACAAACAAACAAAAAGACTCTAGATATTTTTGACTGGATACATACACTAAACCAATTTCACATTTTTGGTTCTGTTATTTTCAGCATCTAACTCTTGTTAGAAGCCCCAGCAAGATGGTAGGCACTGGAGCAGCAGCTGTGCAGCAGGCTGGAGAGATTCTGAGGAGATACCTCATGTCCAAGGGCAAAGGAGAAGCCTCAGGAAGATGGTAGGAGAGGCAAAATTGCATTTAGAATCAAACCCCATACCTGCCAGAAAAGCTCAGAGTGCTCAAACAAACCTTGTGTGCAGCAGGATCCAGAGACCCCACAGAGACTGAGACAGAACTGTGTTTGAGTGTCTTCTGCAGAGATACAGGTCATCAGTGGACTGTTGCAGGGGCAGGGGCTCTGGGTGCAGCAGACCTGGGTATGGCATAAGCCCTCTTGGAGGAGGTCACCATTAACCCCACTATAGAGCTGCCAGAAGTTACACAGGACTGGGGAAACAGACTCTTGGAGGGCACAAATAGAAACTTGTGGGTACCGGGACCCAGAGAAAGGAGCAGTGACCCAGACTTGCCTGTGAGTGTCCAGGAGTATTCAGCAGAGGCATGGGTTTGTGGTGGCCTGCTGCAGGGTTGGGGACACTGAGTGTAGCAGCGTATGCATGGGACCCTTTGAAGGAAAGGTCGCCATTATCTTCATTATCTCCACTATAGTTTAGTGAAGTTAAAGTGAAGTTGCTCAGTCATGTCCGACTCTTTGCGACCGTGGACTGTAGCCCACCAAGCCTCTCCATCCATGGGATTCTCTAGGCAAGAATACTGGAGTGGGTTGCCATTTCCTTCTCCATAGTTTGGCCCCAGGTAAATAACAGGGAGGGAACCCATCAACAGAAAATTGGATTAAAGAGTTACTGAACATGGGCCCCATCCATCAGAGCAACACCCAGTTTCCCCCTCAGGCAGTCTCTTTCATCAGGAAGATTCCATAAGTCTCTTATCCTCCTCCATTAGAGGGCTGCTGCTGCTACTGCTAAGTTGCTTCAGACAGCAGCCCATCGGGCTCCGCCATCCCTGGGATTCTCCAGGCAAGAACACTGGAGTGGATTGCCATTTCCTTCTCCAATGTATGAAAGTGAAAAGTGAAAGTGAAGTTGCTCAGTCATCTCCTACTCTTCGTGACCCCATGGACTGCAGCCTACCAGGCTCTTCTGTCCATGGGAGTTTCCAGGCAAGAGTACTGGAGTGGGGTGCCATTGCCTTCTCCACCATCAGAGGGCAGACAGACTTAAAACCACAGTCACAGAAAACTAACCAGTGTGATCACATGGACCACAGCCTTGTCTAATTCAATGAAACTATGAGCCATGCCCATGTATGGCCATCCAAGATGGATGGGTCATGGTGGAGAGGTCTGACAGAATGTGGTCCACTGGAGAAGGGAATGGCAAACCACTTCAGTATTCTTGCCTTGAGAACCCCATGAACAGTATGAAAAATCAAAAAGATAGGACACTGAAAGATGAACTCCCCAGGTCAGTAGGTGCCCAATATGCTACTGGAGATCAGTGGAAAAATAACTCCAGAAAGAATGAAGGGAAAGAGCCAAAGCAAAAACAACACCCAGTTGTGGATGTGACTGGTGATAGAACTAAAGTCTGATGCTGTAAAGAGCAATATTGCATAGGAACCTGAAATGTTAGGTCCATGAATCAAGGCAAATTGGAAGTGGTCAAACAGGAGATGGCAGGAGCAAACATTGACATTTTAGGAATCAGCAAACTGAAACGGACTGGAATGGGTAAATTCAACTCAAATGACCATTATATCTACTACTGTGGGCATGAATCCCTTAGAAGAAATGGAGTAGCCATCATAGTCAACAAAAGAGTCTGAAATGTAGTACTTGAATGCAAACTCAAAAATGACAGAATTATCTCTATTTGTTTCCAAGGCAAACCATTCAATATCACTGTAATCCAAGTTTATGTCCTGACCAGTAACGCTGAAGAAGCTGAAGTTGAATGGTTATATGAAGACCTACAAGACCTTCTAGAACTAACACCCCCAAAAAGATGTCCTTTTCATTATAAGGGAATGGAATGCAAAAGTAGGAAGTCAAGAGATACCTAGAGTAACAGGGAAATTTGGCCTTGGAGTGTAAAATGAAGCAGGACAAAGGCAAATAAAGTTTTGCCAAGAGAACATACTAGTCATAACAAACACCCTCTTCCAACAACACAAGAAAAGACTCTACACATGGATATCACCTGATGGTCAATACCGAAATGAAACTGATTATGTTCTTTGCAGCCAAAGATGGAGAAGCTCTCTACAGTCAGCAAAAACAAGACCTGGAGCTGACTGTGGCTCAGATCATGAACTCCTTATTGTCAAATTCAGACTTAAATTGAAGAAAGTAGGGAAAACCACTAGACCATTCAGGTATGACCTAAATCAAACCCCTTACAATTATACAGTGGAAGTGAGAAATAGATTCAAGGGATTGGGTCTGATAGAGTGCCTGAAGAACTATGGATGGAGGTTTGTGACATTGTACAGGAGCCAGTGATCAAGACCATCCCCAAGAAAAAGAAATGCAAAAAGGCAAAATAGTTGTCTCAGGAGGCCTTACAAATAGCTGAGAAAAGAAGAGAAGTGAAAGGCAAACGAGAAAAGGAAAGATACACCCATTTGAATGCACAGTTCCAAAGAATAATAAGGAGAGATAAGAAAGCCTTTCTCAGTGATCAATGCAAAGAAATAGAGGAAAATACTAGAATAGGAAAGACTAGAGATTTTTCAAGAAAATTATGCAAAGATGGGCTCAATAAAGAACAGAAATAGTATGGACCTAACAGAAGCAGAAGATATTAAGAAGAGGTGGCAAGGAATACACAGAAGAACTATACAAAAAAGATCTTACTCAGATAATTACGATGGTGTGATCACTCACCTAGAGCCAGACATTCTGGAATGTGAAGTCAAGTGGGCCTTAGGAAGGAACGTCGCTCAGTCGTGTCCGACTTTTTGCGACCCCGTGGACTGTAGCCTGCCAGGCTCCTCTGTCCATGGGATTTTCCAGGCAATAGTACTGGAGTGGATTGCCATTTCCTTCTCCAGCGGATCTTCCCGACCCAGGGATCAAACCCAGGTCTCCCACATTGTAGACAGATGATTTACCGTCTGAGCCATCAGGGAGGTCTAAGCATCACTGCAAACAAAGCTAATGAAGGTGATAGAATTCCAGTTGATCTATTTTAAATCCTAAAAGATGATGCTGTGAAAGTGCTGCACTCAATATGCCAGCAAATTTGGAAGACTCAGAAGTGACACAGGACTGACTGGAAAAGGTCAGTTTTCATTCCAATCCCAAAGAAAGGCAATACCAAACAATGCTCAACTACACACAATTGCACTCATTTCACATGCTAGCAAAGTAATGCTCAAAATTCTCCAAGCCAGCCTTCGACAGTACGTGAACTGTAAACTTCCAGATGTTCAAGTTGGATTTAGAAAAAGCAAGTGGAGGCAGAGATCAAATTGCCAACATCCATTGGATCATTGAAAAAGCAACAGAGTTCCAGAAAAACATCTACTTCTGCTTTATTGACTATACCAAAGCCTTTGACTGTGTGGATCACAACAAACTGTGGAAAATTCTAAAAGAGATAGGAATACCTGACCATCTGACCTGCCTCCTGAGAAATCTGTGTGCAGATCAAGAAGCAACAGTTTGAACTAGACACGGAACAACAGACTGGTTCCAAATTGGGAAAGGAGTATGTCAAAGCTGTATATTGTCACCTTGCTTATTAAACTTACATGCAAAGTACATCATGAGAAATGCTGGACTGGATGAAGCACAAGCTGGAATCAGGATTGCTGGAAGAAATATTAGTAACCTCAGATATGCACATGACACCACCCTCATAGCAGAAAGTGAAGAACTAAAGAGCCTCTTGATGAAAGTGAAAAAGGAAAGTGAAAAAGTTGGTTTAAAACTCAGCATTCAGAAAACTAAGATCATGGCATCTGGTCTCATCATTTCATGGCAAATAGATGGGGAAACAATGGAAATAGTGACAGACTTTATATTCTTGGGCTCCAAAATCCCTGCAGATGGTGACTGCAGCCATGAAAATAGAAAATGCTTGTTCCTTGGAAGAAAAGTTATGACCAACCTAGACAGCACAATAAAAAGCAGAGACATTACTTTGCAATCAAATGTCCATCTAGTCCAAGCTCTGGTTTTACCAGTAGTCATATATAGATGTGAGAGTTGGACTATCAAGAAAGCCAAGCTCCAAAGAATTGGTGCTTTTGAACTGTTGTGTCAGAGAAGATTCCTTAGAGTCCCTTGGACTGCAAGGAGATCCAATCAGTCCATCCCAAAGGAAATCAGTCCTGAATATTCATTGGAAGGACTGATGCTGAAGCTGAAACTTCAATAATTTGGGCACCTGATGTGAAGAACTGATTCATTTGAAAAGACCCTGATGCTGGAAAAGATTGAAGGCAGGAGGAGAAGGGGATGACAGAGGATGAGATGATTGGATGGCATCACCAACTCAATGGACATGAGTTTGAGCAAGCTCCTAGAGTTGGTGATGGACAGGGAGGCCTGATGTGCTGCAGTCCATGGGGTTGCAAAGAGTCGGACACGACTGAGTGACTGAACTGAACTGAACTCCTGTTACCAAATTCTGTATCCATTTGGATCTTGTTTGGCTTCTTGTAATATGTATCTCTACTGAACAATGGCTTAAACTCATGAGGGAATTATTTTTCTCATAAAATAAAGAACCCAGAGGTAGGCAGCCCAGTGCTTGTACAGTGGTTCCCAGGTGATCAGGAACCCAGGCTGCTTCCAGCTGTTTGTCATCCTTTGAGATTTTTCATGTCACTTAAACTAGCTCACAGACATGAGCTTCAGGAATTAAGTCTGCATGCCATTAGGAAAAAGAGGGAGACCAAAGAACAAAAATATTCCTTTGTTTTTAAATATGTGCTTGTTAAGTCTAATCTTGCATATTATAAATTTTCCCCAAATGTTTCACTGAGCAACTTGTGCTCCCAACTCTTTTGCTAGGACTGTATATTACGGTTGCCTCTTAGTGCAAGGAAGACTGGGGAAAATTTCACCCTAGATAAAATTAAAGTTCTTATAGTGAGAAGGAAGGGAATGTCTCATGTCTTAACTATACTGTTTCCTCTTGTTCACCACAATTCATTCTCCCCTCAGCAGTCAGAGTATGCTCTCTAATAGAAAATCTTATCATATCAGTCCTCTTATAAAGCTCTTCAATACAATCCTATTGAACTTAGTATAAAATAAGTTCAAAATCCTTACTGTAGCTGTCAGACATTGTATACACTGTCCCCTGCTCCATTTCCATGACTCATTTTTTATCCTATTTCTTACCCACCCTCTGTGCTTCAGTCACATGGGCCTCCCATAATTCCTTTAGTTGAGCTTGACCCGTTATAGTCTTGCCCTCACTCTTCACCTGAATAGCTTCTCATTCTTGAGATATTTATTTTAATATCATTTACTTAGATAAAGTCTACAACTTCCCAAATTAAGCCATTAATGCCCCCATTTCAATCTCATATGATTCCTTCTATTTCTCATTTATAGCACTTGCAAAAATGTGTTATCATATGCTTCTTATTTTATGCCTGAAAAAACTTAATGGAATCTTGTTTATATCTCCTAAGAGTCTCACAGATGAAGAAGGGAGTGACTTGCACAGCTAGTCTTTTCTATAAGCTTTAAATACACACACACATACAGACACACACACACACACACACACCATAACTTAGCGCTTACCTTAGAAAGCTAGAACACTGGGAGATTTTTATTTCCTCTAAATCAACACAGAAGCAGGAGATCAGACACCTTTCTTGTAGTTCTTTCCAAATTGTCCCTGATCCTGTGATCTGTCAGCCAGCCATTGGTCTTCTAATGGTCTGCTTTCCAGTGTAAAAGCTCTGTCACTACTGGGAAGAGGTATTCAAACAGGGTGCACCCACTGGTCTTGTTGCCTGGTTCTGTCCCTACATAATTTATAAGATTGGTGTGATTCACAGTTGAGCTATGTTTGAATCTTTTCTCAGCTGTGTAGTCCTTTATAAAGATAAATTAGAAACATTTACAAATCTTCTCTAAAGTTTTCTTCTTTGACCAAGCTGTAACTCTACTTTTTGAGGGTCTAATTCAACTGATTGCTGTTATGAGGTTAAATGTAATTTTCACCAAGATTTTATGGCATACAAATCCTCTCTGCTACATAGATGAGAAGCAGTACATACTGAGTGTGATAAACTATGATTTTCATATTTTTTTTTCTAATAGAGTATTGGCCAGAGATGAAAGTGAAAGAGCAGAGTGAAAAAGTTGGCTTAAAGCTCAACGTTCAGAAAATTAAGATCATGGCATCTGGTCCCATCACTTCATGGGAAATAGATGGGGAAACAGTGGAAACAGTGTCAGACTTTATTTTTTTGGGCTCCAAAATCACTGCAGATGGTGACTGCAGCCATGAAATTAAAAGATGTTTACTCCTTGGGAGGAAAGTTATGACCAACCTAGATAGCATATTCAAAAGCAGAGACATTACTTTGCCAACAAATGTCCATCTAGTTAAGGATATGGTATTGCCAGTGGTCATGTATGGATGTGAGAGTTGGACTATGAAGAAAGCTGAGCACCGAAGAATTGATGCGTTTGAACTGTGGTGTTGGAGAAGACTCTTGAGAGTCCCTTGGACTGCAAGGAGATCCAACCAGTCCATTCTGAAAGAGATCAACCCTGGGATTTCTTTGGAAGGAATGGTGCTAAAGCTGAAGCTCCAGTACTTTGGCCACCTCATGCGAAGAGTTGACTCATTGGAAAAGACTCTGATGCTGGGAGGGATTGGGGGCAGGAGAAGAAGGGGACGACAGAGGATGAGATGGCTGGATGGCATCACCAACTCGATGGACATGAGTTTGAGTAAATGGACAGGGAGGCCTGTCATGCTGCGATTCATGGGGTCACAAAGAGTTGGACACAACTGAGCGACTGAACTGAACTGACTGATTGGCCAGAGAGTAAAGATTGCAGATGAATCATGTAAAGACAGTCAAGATCCTTTCATTGACTCTATAAGTTCTGAGCCTTCTTACCCTATTTTTTGTCCCTAGAGAGGAAGAAAAGGTATCCTAACAAAAAAGAATCTATTTATCTATTTATCTATTTATTGATGTGTCTTTATTTTGAAAATGGTTATAGTAAGACTTTATTTTTATAGAATTTGTGTAAATTTATCAAGAATTATTAAATAGTTGTGTGTGCCTGCTAAGTCACTCTATCATGTCTGACTTTTTGTGACCCCATGGACTGTACCCTACCAGGATCCTCTGTCCATGGGGATTCTCCAGGCAAGAATACTGGAGTGGGTTGCCAAGTCCTCCTCTAAGGATCTTCTTGATCCAGGGATCAAATCTGCATCTCTTGTCTCCTGCATTGGCAAGTGGGTTCTTTACCCACTGAGCCACCTGGGAAGCCCATTCAAGTAAAAGTGAAGTCATTCAGTCGTGTCCGACTCTTTGCGACCCCATGGACTGTAGCCTACCAGGCTCTGAGGAGCCTCTCAGTCCATGGAATTTTCCAGGCAAGAGTGGAATGCCATTTCCTTCTCCAGGGGATCTTCCCAATCTAGGGATCGAACCCAGGTCTCCCACACTGCAGGCAGACGCTTTACCATCTGAGCCACCAGGGAAGCCTTAAATATATATTAAATAGTTGAGCACGTGTTAAATAAAAATTCATGACTTTGTATCCTACATATAAAAGTCATCCTTAAGGCATATTGGAACTGTAAATTAATTTCTGTAATTATTAGCATTAATCTTTCTGCATTGTTGAAACTCCAATGTTTTCATTACAGTACCTATAACATATTACCTAGCATAATATGTAAAATTTTTTTGTATATCTGTCTTCACAATTGATTTGAAAAATCTTTGAGTACAGGGTCATAATGGTCACTAAAATTTTTTGTTGAATTATTGAATTTTTAAAAGGTATTTTAGAGAAACTTATATTTAATATTATATGTGTTTTTTAGATAGACACTATTAAAAATACTTCATAAATTATAAAGGACACTGACAATGTACTAGCTTATTATTTTATTTGTATAAAACCATAGAGCAATTTAGTCTATCAGATACTAAATTTTCTATTAAAATGCTAAGTAAAGTACAAAATATCTTAGTAAATTTTCTAATACAGGGGCAAATATCACATGGGGAATTTGATTGACAAATGGGATGCTAAGTATAGGTATAGTAGTTGATATATTGCAAAATTCTTTGGTTTTCTTTCTCTTTAGGAAGTTTTTGAAAGTACTTCTAGTGTAACTGGAGAGTGGACACATCAAGAAGCTTTCCTAAGATCCTCAGTTTTACTCCAGAAATATTATCTTTAATGTAAATCTTTCCCACAAATTTGTACTTGCCTGTTACCATGGACAGAAGTTTGCAAGGGTAAAACTTGTCTTCTTCCTCTCTAAGAACAGCTTGATTTCATCCCTGGTGGCTCAGATGGTAAAGTGTCTGTCTACAATGCGGGAGACCTGGGTTTGATCCCTGGGTAGGGAAGATTCCCTGGAGAAGGAAATGGCAACCCACTCCAGTACTCTTGCCTAGAAAATCCCATGGATGGAGGAGCCTGGTGCAGGATACTGTCCATGGGGTCGCAAAGAGTCAGACACGACTGAGCGACTTCGCTTTTCACTTTCACTTTCAAATTTCTCAATGGTGTGATATACATATTTAAATTGAAGATATTAATATTAAAACACAAAGGGGTAAGATTCATATTAAAGATGGTGGCACAAGTTCTAATTTAAAAAGTCTCACTAATTCATATCCCCCCCAAATAATTTTAGCTCTCGTAAATCAAAGACATTAATGAAAATACCTTGCATTAATATGTGAAACTATTTATACATGCTCAATTTAACATCATATATTTTCTTACCATTCTCATTTTGGAGAGGAAAAAAACATATTCCCCCTGATTTTCTGACTTTTCCATTTTCCTAGCCAACTCTCTTTGTCACATATCTATAATTAAAATTGACCTGATTTTCCCATGTGATAAATGTTAGAAACAGATTGCAAAGGTTCATAATCATTGAGATAGTAAAACAAATGTATGCCCCTTGTTGTCATAATTAGTCCATACCAGTTCTTCATTACCCAACCTGTATCACCATATGCTCCTCAGAGAACATTGCTAGCCTTGGCACAATTTCTTTGACATGATTTCATATTATTCATCAATCCACACTACTTTAATATATTAAAGAGGAAACAGGTAGACAGCTAAAGGCAAAAGCAAACATTGTTAGAAGAGCATATTTGTTGACCTGATAAACCAGCTCAGTCTTCATAGATGCAGATATACCTTATTATGAAATTATTGCTAAATGTTTAAAAATAGCATTTATAAGGAAACATAAAGTAATCTTTTATTAGTCTTCTTTTCAGATCCATGCTTATGCTAAATGAAATAATAAATGAAATCAGTGTACTGATGTGTTTGAGAAAAAGCACTAGACATAGAGAAATCATTCCCTAGAAAAATGGGTGAATAGTGTTTCTAAGAGTGATGTGCATAGCATCTTGGTCTGCCATTAAGAACAGTAGAGGCAAGAGGGCGAAATGCCTGTCAGAATTTCTTTGAGCTTTCTTACCTGTGTATTGCAGTGCAATAATTCAATTCTTTATTTTCTCTAACGATTTGTAAATCGGGCCCATTATGCTGTTTCCAGTATGTGCATGGTAGATATTTATGATTATAAAGAAGTTATAAAAATGCAGTGTGTATGCTTCCTAAGATCTATTTCTGGGAAAGAGGGAGAGGTTGCAGAAAGCTGGCAGGTGAGAGTGGGCTCAGAAATCTACACTCTGGGGTGGACTCATTTGCCTGTGAGCGTCTGCAGGTTGTGAAGAGCTGGGAGAAAGTCATTTCTCATGATTTCATTTCTTACTTTTCAGGAGAACTTCATTTATCATCACCTTAACTTTAAAACACATAATTTAGATTAAAAAAAAAAAAAAAGTCAACCAGAACCCAAGAATTCTTTTGACCCAAAGGCAGTGGCATTAATAAATAGAACTGAGAGGCCTGAGGGACATTCTGGTGTATTTGAGATTTACACTAGATCTCCCAGTAATTAATTGTATGATACTCAACTGATCACGTGCCGCCTCTAGCATTCATGTTCGTTGTTTGGAAGTGAGAGGTCAGAATTCTCCATGAGTTCTCTCATATGGGCTTGCGAGATTCTAGATGATGGGCGCTCTGTCTATCCACCCTGAAAAGTTGAAATAGGTTGTTGATTTTAAAGAACTTGCCATGTCCTTTTGCTATAAATAATTACATGGAACCACTGAGAGAGTTCAGTGTTCTTTGTAATATGTCCATTTTGAAGTTATTCAATCTCAGTATTGTTTTGTATGCTATTTAATCTCCTAGGTAGGTCAGAGATCTGTTTACACTTAAGATCGCTCTGATTTCAAGATTCTATAATGTTTTTCTTATAAGGACCAGGTCTACCTGGTCTGTAATAGAGTCTTGGTTTCCTGACAGAGAATTTTCTTGTTTTGAGGGCAAGGGAAAAGGAATATTTGCTCAGTTCCAGCAGACCTAATACACAATCTATTTCTGGTTTTGTGGCCAGGGGCCTATTCCCACTTCTTGCATGTCACAAGAATTTGTGTATATGAAGTTTTATTTGTTTTGTTTTCCCTGTATAATAGACTAAAGCAAGAAATTTCCTTATGATTAAAATTTTCACATTGATTTTAGTAATCTCCAATTTCTGACCCAAGTATGACAGAATCCCTTCCAGCACCACAGCTTCTTCTTGTTACAGTTCTTGACTCATCCTGTATGAGTGCACAATTACACAACTGCTACAAGATGAGATACTTTTTTTAGTCTGCATAGTCATTATTCCAATGTCCATTCATATCTTTAAAGACACAATAAAATATAGCTTCTCACAAAACCAGAATATAATAAATTCTTATTGAATGTAATTGATTTTTCATCATCATAAGAGATACCATTTTTAGCACATTACATCTGAGACTCTCTGCTGGGTGTTTTATATACTTTAAAGAGATAGATCAACATGTTCTCATATGTAGTTTACATGTGACAAATCCACTGTCTCAACTTATTTCTAGAATGAAAGAACCATAGATAAATAAAACATTTAAAACATGCTTAATCATTAAGTGATCAATTTACACTGTGACTTGTGTTTAAAGCAGTTTAAATAACTTAACAAATGAGTCATTATGTACTTCAGAGAGGACCCTTATCATAATTCCATTTTTTTTTGCTCAGGATGAGCCCCAATGTTTATAGTAAATGTAATGAGTTTTCCCATCTTAAGAGTTATCGTTTCCCCCAAAGAAAACTTCTTGGGGACAGGTGACATTTTGTATTTTTAAACCCTTGAAATACATACAAAGAATCTGATAGTACCCATTTCGCTGAGTTAATGAACTACTAACCCAGTTATAGAAAACAATTTTCTAAATAAATGTGTATTGTGTATATTTACACACAAATTCTCTACTGCATCAGTGTGTTTTAAAGTACTAACTGTACCACTCTGACTATGGAAAGGAAGAGCTTCCACATTTTGACTTCACTCCCATACATTTGGATATGAAGGTGCCTGAAATGATAAATCCAGGACTTAAGAAGATGGTACAGGTGACAGGCCTTTAAATTCAAGTACTAGGAAAACCAAGGCCTGGGAAAAGACCTACTGCTTTTTTGACCATGTTGGCCATGATTCTGCTGGCCGTTGTGGGAGCTGTCTTTCCTACCTCCTTGTGTGATCTACACATGGGAGATAACTTCTGCATCTCTAAAACTAAAGGACACGTGGATCTGGTTTAACAGTTTCTCTGGTGGAGAATTATATACTTGTATTTTATGATATTTAACCTTTGTATGATGTTTCATCTAGGTAACACCTTATATTTAGCATAACAAGTAACAAGAATTCATGAGAAATGACTAGCTCAAAAGACTAAATTAAGGTATTTGTTTCTTAAATAAAAAGTTTATTCCTCAGGAAATTATTTGTATTATCACCATTTCTATCCTGAAAGAAAGCAGATAAACATGGTAGTTTAATTATATATTTTAGACAAGTTCCATCTACTAAAACATGTATGTATTTTTAAGAGTACAAATTAAGCATGTTTAAGGTTCATATAGTGACTAGGTCTGAAAGTCCAGCCCAGTCCTCTCTCCTACGCCCCAGACTTGCAGTTGAACTTGCCACCTATTCCTGAGTATCTCCATATTCCCTTAAACTTAATATGACTTCAAAAAAAATCCAACTGCTCTGTCTACCAACATTGCCTTCAGGTTATCTGGAAGTAGAGTTATAATTCTCTGAAGAACCAACCAAGATCCTCCTTTTTCTCCTGGACATATAAGGCAGCCACTTTTGTGAGGATGGGGGGTAATAGAATACAGATGGTCTGGTTTCACTTGGCTTGGTTGTTATTGCTCCTGTGGTTGTTTCTTGGAAAGTTCCTGAAGCTCTAAAGGATCTTTAAAACTTCCTGTGCCTAGGAGTTTAAAGTCACTAAAGAGTGGTCAAGCAATTTTGAGTTAGAGCCAAGGAGTAGTAATTGAATACTTATTGTTATGAAGTACTATAAAATAAGTGCTTACAGGAGAGATATGATGGAGAAAGTTACTGCTTATAAAAGTCTCTCAGTCTAGCAGAAAAGGCAAATCTGTAAGACAGAAGTTAACATAGCTCAAAAGTGCCCTGGATGAGGATGGCTTCTGAATCTGAAATCTTGGATAATACATGGATTCACCCAAATGAATATATTAAAAGAAGTAGGTCCTAAATTGGTTCTGATTTCTTTAGACACCTATCAAATAGCTTTATCTAAAAATGGGTTTGATGTTATCCATTTAGTTCTATTCTTAGTATTTTTCAGATTTCACATTTGCACTGAGAATAAGTAATGTTTATCTAGTAACTGCATGGTCAGTTAAAAGGTTTGGAAATTGAATTCAGGAATCCCTCAAAATCCTAGTCTCTTGTAAAATATTCAGCCTATAATATATTCTGCAGCATCTTTGGTGTAAGATAATAAAAGAATTATCTTTTTGTTTTTATCTTGTTTTCTAAAAGAATTTCAGAAGTCCAATTGATCAAGTCTTCACAATTCACTGATGTGAATGATCAAGAAGCAAACTAAATTAAGTTTAGGAACAGAAAGGTTTTCATCACTTCCATTAAAGTAACTTCTATAGGAGATAATTTTATTAAATTCTAAGAAATGTCTTTTAGATGCAACTGAACTAAAAACATTGCTGCCTAAAAGACCCAAGCATTTCAGTGTTTTCTGTTACTGTCATAGGAAATACATTTGGAGTTAATGACTGAGAAATGATAATGATTAGCATAGCTACAAAAGAATTTTAAATGTCCACTTTGTATTAATTTTGGGTGTTTATAAACCATTTTTAATAAGTTCTTTTTAAAAATAAAATCTCATTGCTTTCTTTTAAAGTTGTCTTTTATTTGCCTTCCAACTTACTTTTTTTTTCTTTTGACCACACCATGCTGGCATGTGGGATCTTCAGGGATGGAACCTGTACCCCTTGCATTGGAAGTGCGGAGTCTTAACCACTAGACTGTGAGGGAAATTCTATAAACTATTTTAGGATTAAAAAGTCAAAATGAATGTGTAGTGCTGCCATAGGAATTTCCACGAGTATTTTTCCAGCATCAGCTTTGCTCATCAGCTTTACACTATATCTCCCGAATAAAGATAAAATATGCAGCCTTGTCACACCACACACCATGACATTCACTTACAACTGAGTACCAGTAAGAAAATATGAAAATTAATTTCTTGAGAATGTGCTTCTGCTTAAAACCGTTTAAACTTATCAAGAAATCTTTGTTTCTAAATAAAGAAGCAAAAATTCAATTAAGAACAGAGGCCTAACATGTGAATACGATTTACATGATTAAGTGGTGATAACACCCTGTTCTGCATTTAATTCCCACACACAGTATTGAACCAAATGTGAAACTGATACTTTGGTGACATTAAATATCCATAGCTTTGAAATGTGCTGCCATTTAATTACTACCAAAGCCATGTGCCT
Source organism: Capricornis sumatraensis (assembly GCF_032405125.1). Taxonomy (NCBI): domain Eukaryota; kingdom Metazoa; phylum Chordata; class Mammalia; order Artiodactyla; family Bovidae; genus Capricornis; species Capricornis sumatraensis. The sequence continues at coordinate 16,934,444 of NC_091075.1, forward strand.
GAGAGGTTTTATTCCTCTCTATTATGAAGCTCTCAATACGGTGGTAAGACAAAGACACTGCAGCGCTATGAAACCAGGAAAGAGAGTGCGATAATTAAAAGTCTCATGCATACTATCACAAAGTTGGCCACATTAACAGAAATGAAAATGATCTCTGTACTCTGACTCAAAACTGAGACTCAGAATTCACGTCCAAATTTGTGTTGTTAGCAATATGACAGGTTCCAAACCATGAGCCTAACCAAACACACATTTAAATCATTAACATCACTCTTCTACTCAAAACAAAAAAAGGAATGTATGATTAAACCGATAACTATGTCAGGAATCAACCAACTCCGAGAATAATGTTCATTTGGGATCCCTCATGCTTTATTAAACTTAAAATTGAAAGTTACTAAAATGCTCTTTTCTTATCCAAGGCACCAAAGAGCAAATGTACGTAAGCAAAAACTAAGTGGATATATGATTCCTCTTGTCAGCATGTCACAGAAATGAAAGAAAAGAAAGTGTAGTGTTAGGCATGTTGACCAGACTGTTTTTCCATATTAACAGACCACTTAGAATCAACTTCTTTAACCAGCTCCTCATCCTAAAATGCTTAGATCTTTGGGACACATCTTTCTGTTGCTGCTGTTAGTATTGAAAATATCTCCTCTTTTTGTTATATCATAATAGCATTCATGAATACAGACAACTATAAAGAAAAGGTTAAAATCATCTGTGAGGTCATCATTCAAAGAAAACCAGTAATAAACTGTAGGGTGAATCTTTCTAGACTCATCACTCCCCAGCCCTACCCAGTCCTATATCCCACATACCCTGAGTCCCCAAGCCTTCACTGTGTTAAGCTGAGGCTTTTGCTAAAAGCTGCATGAGCAGCGAAGGCTGAAGCAAGAGTAAGAAGTCTTTGTCCAGAATTTTGAAGGATTTTTGAATTTAAATCTCAAATCTTATAACTGAACTTGCAATGATTAGCTAAACATTGTTTACTCTCAGTACAAATGTGAAAACTGAAAAATATTAAGTGTATAATTATATGAATAATATCAAACCCATTACCAGGGAATCTACTCAATACACACCTAAAGAAGAGTTACTCACTTTGTGACATAGAAGCTAAAGATATTTCATTTTAATATATATATATATGTATATATATCAGACAAGATATAGCAAGAAGTTAAGTCTATTGACTTCATAAAAACCATAAACAATTCAAATTTTTGTTGGAAATCTTTAAGGGCATATGTCCTATTGTCTGTTGGCACCTTCATTGTATGTAGGTGAGAAGAAAATTCCCATGTATAGCAAGGAAGTTGAAAAATCATCAAAGGCTTAGAACACTTGGGATAATTTATATGTTTACAACTTCAAGCCAGGACAACTAGGCAACGTGGTTGTCGATTTTACATTTTTTAAAATAATTGAATGAGTATTTTTATAGTTGCCTTGTACCCATTGGTTTAGGTGAACTGGTATAGATATTAAAGATCCCTGAATGTTTATGTAGTATTATACAGAATGAGTGCACAGTGATTTATTCTATTGCTTTATCCAGATCATTCACTCTCAATGAAGCAGAAGTAGATGCTTTTCTAGAATTCTCTTGCTTTTTCTATGATCCAACGGATGTTGGCAATTTGATGTCTGATTCCTGTTCTTTTTCTAAATCCAGTTTGTACATCTGGAAGTTCTTGGTTCATGTACTGTTCAAGCCTAGTTTGGCGAATTTTGAGCATAACTTTGCTAACATGTGAAATGAGTGCAATTGTGGGGGTAGTTTGAACATTGTTTGGCATTTCCCTTCTTTGAGATAGGAATGAAAACTGACCTCTTCCAGTCCTGTGGCCACTGCTGAGCTTTCCAAATTTGCTGGCATACTGACTGCAGCATTATAACAGCATCATTTTTTGAAATAGCTCAGCTGAAATAGCTTTGTTTGTAGTGATGCTTCTGAGGGCCCACTTGACTTTGCACTCCAAGGTGTCTGGCCCTATGAGTGATCACACCATCGTGGTTATCTGGGTCATTAAGATCTTTTTTGTATAGTTCTTCTGTATATTCTTGCCACCTCTTCTTAATATCTTCTGTTTCTGTAAGGTCCATACTGTTTCTGTCCTTTATTGAGCCCATCTTTGCATGAAATGTTCCCTTGTTATCCCTAGTTTCTTGAAGAGATCTCTAGTCTTTCCTGTTCTATTGTTTTCCTCTATTTTTTTGCATTGGTCACTTAGGAAGGCTCTCTTATCTTTCCTTGCTATTCTTTAAAACTCTGAATTCAGATGGATATATCTTTCCTTTTCTCGTTTCCCTTCTCCAGAAAAAATCTACTTCTGCTTTATTGACTATGCTGAAATCTTTGTCTGTGTGGATCACAACAAACTGTAGAAAGTTCTTAAAGAGATCAGAATACCAGATGAGTTACCTGCCTCCTTCAAAACCTGTATGCAGGTCAAGAAGCAACAGTTAGAATCAGACACGGAACAACAGAACAATTCAAAATTGGAAAGGAGTACGTCAAGGCTGTATATTGTCACCCTGCTTATTTAACTTACATGCAGAGTACATCGTGCGAAATGTAGGGCTGGATGAAGCACAATCTGGAATCAAGATTGCCGGGAGAAATATCAATAACCTCAGATATACAGATAACACCACACTTATGACAGAAAGCAAAGAGGAAGTAAAGAGCCTCTGGATGAAGGTGAAAGAGGAGAGTGAAAAAGCTGGCTTAAAACTCAACACTCAACAAGTGAAGATGATAACATCTGGTCCCATCACTTCACACAAATAGTTGGGGAAACAGTGGAAACAGTGAGAGACTTTATTTTCTTGGGTTCCAAAATCACTGTAGATGGTGATTGCAGCCATGAAATTCAAAGAGCCTTGCTCCTTGAAAGGAAAGCTATGACAAACCTGGACAGCATAGTGAAAAGCAGAGACATTACTTTGCCAACAAAGGTCCATATAGTCAACCCTATTTTTTTTCCAGTAGTCATCTATGGATGTGAGAGTTGAACCACAAAGAAAGCTGAATGCCGAAGAATTGATACTTTTGAACTATGGTGTTGGAGAAGACTCTTGAGAGTCCCTTGGACTACAAGGAAATCAAAGTAGTCAGTCCTAAAGGAAATCAATCCTGAATATTCATTGGAAGGACTGATGCTAAGGCTGAAGTTCCAATACTTAAGCCACCTGATGCGAAGAGCCAACTCATTAGAAAAGACCCTGATGCTGGAAAAGACTGAAGGCAGGAGGAGAAGGGGATGATGGAGGACAAGATGGTTGGATGGCATCACCCACTTGAGGGACATGAGTTTGAGCAAGCTCTGGGAGATGGTGAAGGACAGGGAAGCCTGTCATGTTGCAGTTCATGGAGTTGGCAGAGTCAGATATGACTGAGAGAGTGAACAAGAATAATTCACTCTCAAAATGTTGCTTCTAGTGAAATGTTGGTGTAAAAATTAACTTGGCCATCAGCATTATGTAAAAATAACCTTTTCCTTCCTTGCATTTCTACTGAAGGTGAAGGTGAAGTCGCTTAGTCGTGTCCAACTCTTTGCGACGCCATGGACTGTAACCTACTAGGCTTCTCCGTCCATGGGATTCTCCAGGCAAGAATACTGGAGTGGATTGCCATTTCCTTCTCCAGGGGATCTTCCCGACCCAGGGATCGAACCCGGGTCTCCTGCATTGGAGGCAGATGTTTTAACCTCTGAGCCACCAGAACTACCTAACAGTAGCTATTTTTTAAATTTCTCTCAAACTTGCAGGGTAAAGTGTAATTTCATCATTAAATTGTGTTTCCATCCTTAATAGAAATTGAAACTATTTTCAAAATGTTTCCAGCCATTTTCATCTGCTCTTTGATGATTTTTAAGTCTCTGTAAGTCATTTTGTTCTGCATTTTTGGGGATGACCTTTGATATCCATATTTCCATTTATAGGGAACTTCTTAATACAATGTACAAATTGATAAAATGACTAACTGAATTATGAATGACCCACAAAATGTAACTTTGTTTTGCCACTAAAAATATTGCCTGAACATTTTAGTGTTATAGGAAAATGCTCATAATATTATCTGAAAGAAGTAGAATATAGTTATATTTCATGGCATTATGATTTAAGTCTTATGAAATAAAAGTGTGTATACTCACATATGGACACTATTTTTTAAAAAAACTAATAAAAGCATATTCCTAAATGACCTATATTTTTATTCATTTTATTATTTTCTATACAGTTGTTGTTTTTCAGTCATTAAGTTGTGTCCAACTCTTTGCGACCCCGTAGACTGCGGCATTCCAGTCTCCTCTGTGCTCCACTGTCTCCTGGAGTTTACTGAAATTCATGTCTATTGAGTCGGTGATGCTATCTAACCATCACATCGCTGCACCGCCCTCCCTTCTCTTATTGCCTTCATTCTTTCCCAACATCATGGTCTTTTCCAATGAGTTGGTTCTTTGCATCAGATGGTCAAATTATTAAAGCTTCAGCATCAGTCCTCCTAATGAATAGCCAGGGTTGATTTCCTTTAGAATCCACTCATTTGATCTCTTTGCCAACCAAGGGGCTCTCAAGAGTCTTCTCCAACACTTTGGTCAAGAAGCTCTATAGTTCCTCTTCACTTTCTGCCATTAGGGTGGTGTCATCTGTGTATTTGAGTTTGTTGCTATTTCTCCCAGCAATATTGATTTCAGCTTGTGATCCATCCAGCCTGGAATTTCACATAATGTACTCTGTATATAAGTTAAATAAGCAGGCTGATAATATACATCCTTGACATACTCCTTTCCCAATTTCAAAGCAGTCCATTTGTCCATGTCTGGTTCTAACCATTGCTTCTGGATTTGTTGTAGTTGTTGTTTGTTTATTTGTTTTTTAACACCAAGAACATTGAAAGTGAAAGTCAAGTCACTCAGTCGTGTCCGACTCCTAGCGACCCCATGGACTGTAGCCTACCAGGCTCCTCCCTCCATGGGATTCTCCAGGCAAGAGTACTGGAGTGGGTTGCCATTTCCTTCTCCAAGAACATTGAGGCATAGCCAATTAACGAAGTTGTGATAGTTTCAGGTGAACAGTGAAGGGACTCAGCCATACATACCACCCTGAATGCTCCCAATCTTGTCTAACTGTTGCCTCTTAACCTGCATCCACATTTCTCAGGACAAAGGTAAGATAGTCTGGTAGTCTCATTTCTTGAAGAATTTTCCACAGTTTGTTGTGATTCACACAGTCAAGACTTTAGCTTAGTCAATGAAACATAAGTAGATTTTTTTTTTCTTTTTCTGAAATTCTCTTGCTTTCTTTATGATTCAGCGGATGTTGGCAATTTGATCTCTGGTTCCTCTGCCTTTTCTAAAGTCTGATTGTGCATCTGGAATTTTTCAGTTCACATAGTGCTGAATCCTAGCTTGAAGGATTTTGATCATAATCTTACTAGCATATGAAATGAGTGCAAATGAACATTCTTTGGCATTGCCCTTCTTTGGGATTGAAATGAAAACTGACCTTTTCCTGTCCTGTGGCCACTGCTGAGTTTTTTAAATTTGCTAACACATTGATAAGAAATGAGGAAAATCTTATGAACTTTTAAAAAATCTCTTAACTGACTCTTTCTATTCAGAAATACAATAAATCTTTATATTAAATTAACTCATATTTTATATCTTTCAAAAAATTATAGTGTTCTCATAATCTTATTATTCCTTGTTTAGATTATTCTCATATTTTTCATTTTATTCAAATTAGTCTTATATTTTCCCATTTTATGTTTTAACTAACAAATAAGAAAATATTTTAAAGCACTTATATACAGTTACTTTTTATAAGAAATATAATTTCTTACATTTCATTACCTTACCAAATTCTTATTAGGAGTTTTAAATGGATTAAATTATATTCTATAAACGTACTCTATTAACTTATAATTGTGAAAATCATGTTTCTGCCTTTTTCTGTTTCTGGCATTAATGCAGTGATTTGAATTTGACATTATCTTGTATATATTTAATTGCTGTATAGGGGAATGTTAAGTTCTACAGTATAAATGTGAGTTTCTACCAACTTACTGTGGTGTTTCTAAATATTTGTCATATATAATTTGGTGCTGTTCTTGGTGAATCATTCAGCATATATGTGTGTATATGTATATATTATTGTTATATTTATTGTATTTAATACTTTTAAATATATATTTCAGTATACCATATTTGCAGTATGTTGCATAAATTGTGTCTGCATAGGTAAATAAATTTTTGCACATACTATATCAACTTCCACATCAAGCTGTAGAAATGTTCTAACATAGAAGTCTCCGTGTGCCTCTTCCAGGTCAATAGCTTGTGCTCTCCCAGAGGTAATCACCGTTCCAAGAGTTAGCTTTGCCAGTTCCTGATCTTCAAGTGAGTGAAAAAGAGTACATACTAATGATCACTCCTTAGTTTTTTTTTTGACAAAGTTTGTCTTTGACCCCCCTCCAGGTGAAGGGGGTCATTAATCTAGATTTTTGCCAGGAAAACCACTGGGTTTAGTAATATTATTTTATGGACTAAAAAATCTAAGCAGTATACTGAGGGTCAAGAGTAGAGATGGTATTCCTAGTCAGTTCTGAAAATACAATTTAGTGAATTCAATCTACCATGCTTTATGTGGCCTACAGTAGCCTGGAAAACTTAATATATCACTGCTTCCCTGGTGGCTCAGAGGTTAAAGCGTCTGTCTGGAATTCAGGAGACCTGGGTTCGATCCCTGGGTTGGGAAGACCCCTGGAGAAGGCAATGGTACTCCACTTCAGTACTCTTGCCTGGAGAATCCCATGGAGGGAGGAGCCTGGTAGGCTATAGTCCATGGGGTCGCTAGGAGTCGGACACTACTGAGTGACTTCACTTTCACTTTCAACACTTAAATATTATAAACAGTGCTTGAACAGAAGAAAATGCCAGCAGAAAAGACATACAGATTTGATTATTGTTGGAGTTTAATACATACATTCACCCTTCAGTAAGTAAAATAAAAATCAAGGAAGACCTAAATCTCGAAGACCTACAATGCAATGCAAACTTAAAGTTTGCACGTTCCATCATTAGGGTAGAGTATCCCATTTTGTAGAGAGCACTAGAGTAAAATTGTTTAACTGATACAGGCTCTAGATGATCACTCAACTGGACCAAAAGAAATTATAACTTTATTCCACCGTTAAAGCTTCTAACTTGCTTAGGACGTAACCCTTTCTATCGTCTATCATTGTGAAATCATTATTCTCTATTACCTTGCACAAATCATATGTCTTTCTATTACTGATAATTACTCAAAGGTGCCCTTTTTTCTGCCCTTTAAATTCCAGTAAGTCAGCTGTAATTATCAAACAGCTTCCTATGTGTGACATCACTGCAATAGACCTTTATCAGGCTGCATAGTTAATCTTAGCCATAATGACACAGCTTGTAATATTCCAAAATCAAATCCATTTTACAGCTCATTTTACAACTCCATGGTTAGTTGTAAAAGCTCCCATGTGATGAGATTAATATATCTTTTACTAAACATGTAAAGCATTTACTCAGCTAAGTTTTGCTAGCGACTTTAGTATTCTTCACCACTTCAATTAATCAATGACTAAAACATAAATAATGAGATATGCTATTCATATTTGAACTATGTTGGCTCTGAAATACTTAGGATACACACAAACATTCACATGACACTTAACAACTAAGAGAGTCCATTTCTTTTTTCCTTTTTTTATTGACCATTCTGTAAAAAAATTTAAAAAATCAGCAGAAACACTCTCCCAAAAGAAAAATAATAATTGAGGACAGCTGAAAAGCAGGAGCAAGCTACACTTCCCTGGTAGTTCAGTGATAAAGAACTGCCTGGCAATGCAGAAGATACAAGATGTGCAGATATGATCCCTGGGTCGGGAAGATCCCCTGGAGAAGGAAATGGCAACCTCTCCAGTATTCTCACCTGGGACATCCCACAGAGAGAGGAGCCTGGCAGGCTATAGTGCATGGGATCGCAAAAAGTTGGACATATGTAACCAACAAAACAAAATTTTTTGGATACTACATTAAAAGCATGATCCTTAAGAGAACAAACTGACAAAATTGACTCTACCAAATTTAAAATGTCTGCTCTTTGAAAGACACCACTACAGAAATAAAAAGACAACCCACAGTCTGGTAAAAAAATAGTTGTAAAATCTAATTAGGACTCACCTCCAGAATTTTTAAAGACTTTCAAACTCAGTATTAAGAAAACATACAACCCAATTTAAAAAATAAGCAAAAGATTTAAATAGAGACTTCACTAAAGATAGTATGTGAATGAAAAACTACATGATAATATATTCCACCTCATCATTATTAGAGAAGTATAAATTAAAACCAAAAGTGTCTAGCCCAATGCTGAGCTTGAAATACGAATATATATTTTCAGTAAATCACTTAAAAGTAAAATAAATATATTGAAATTTAGGACTTTAAATGTTCTCCAACCCTTATATTGAACAATCCCAATGTATCTCCTATTATTCAAAGAGAGGCAAAAATCTCAAGTTGAAAAATTAAAATATTTTTGTTTAGCTTAATTTAATAAATAAATGCCAAAGGGCATTCTTAGAAGTGGACATGGGAATGTTGAAAATTTTATAATAGAGAGGTAATGAATAATCTTGATAAGCAAAAGTGTCAGATCATACAAATGCTTCCTTCTGAAAACTTATTTTCTTGCATGGTCTGATGTGGAATATCATAGGATACCAACTGTCACCTACCCAAGCATATTACATCATATCGGTATAACAGCTTTCCTCATCCAGTGAGTCTAGGCCACTTCCTCTCATCCCTCAGAGATACTGGTAATCCTTTTCCCAGGTAGAGAATGTGGAAGAGAAGCAATACCTCCAATAACTTTGATATTAATATTATGAGAAACTTTGGATTTCACTGTTGATTTTCTGAGTTGGTCTTAAAAAGTATCTTCACTTAATTTAATCAGACTGGCATGATTCTGTAAGAGTGGAAACAGAGGAAAGGTCAGCTCTGAAACTGAGTCTTTAAGCTACCAAGTACCCATTTAAACTTCCTCTCTGGCTGACTGAAGATGCCCTTCAGTAGGTAGACATTGGAGGGAGAGGAGAAAGCAGACAGAAAAGAGAACATGTAAAATGAAGAGATGTAAGTACAAGGTAAATTTGAATTAAACATTATGCTAATTCACTTTTAACAATATTATCACCATGTTTTATATCAAAGATATACTTTATAAAAGACTGAAAGTGTTTAACAGAGATCTGATTCCATTTAAATTCAAGAGGGGTGAAGAAAAATCAAAAAGACATAGGGATATAATACTGAGGAGAGAAGTTATAAAACAAGACATTATTTTTCAGTCAGCAGCAACCATGAAAAGGCAGCACCCAGCTGGGGGAAATTCCTCCTCTCTTGGCAAGCTGGAGAATCTACCTGAAGTGTGAAGACTTTGGCTAAAACCCTGGAGAGGGCATTCTGCAATAAACAACTTGATACCACTTTATCTTGTCATACAACCCTGAAACTCTTCACAATAATTTGAAAATATGCTCCTCTGCTTGGTACACAGGCAAAGCTCCCACTAGTGTCTGCATAAGAACAGGATCAAGCATGCTGTGTCTAAGTGGAAGAGCCCTGGTCACCCAGGCAGCTCTCTTGCTTCAACTGTTGTATTAGCTCTAATTCTTCAAGGAAATCTTTAAAAAAGAAAATGCAAACACCGCAACAGCTGGAGGAAGCAGTTGAGTCCTTGGATTATTTCTAAGCAGTGTTTCACCTTAATGTTTTTGGAAGTTAACTAGAAACAAGCAAAATGGTCCATCCATACATATGAGTGGGTATGTGTGTGTGTGTATACATATATATACACATATGCATATATGTGCATGTGTATATATGCATTCATTGATTAAAATGATTATTTTGGCATTCATATTTAAAAATACTATAGAACACATTTAACTAGGCTGAAAGTGAAAAGTGAAAGTGTTCCAGCCAAGAGTACTGGAGTGGGTTGCCATTTCCTTCTCCAGTTAGTCACTCAGTTGTGTCCAACTCTTTGCAACCCTACGGACTGTAGCCCACCAGGCTCCTCTGTCCACGGGATTCGCCAGGCAAGAATACTGGAGTTGTTAGTCATTCCCTTCTCCAGGGGATCTTCCCAACACAGGAATCAAACCCAGGTCTTCTGCATTGCATGAAGATTCTTTACCATCTGAGCCATTAAGAAAGCCCTAATTATGCTGATGCAGACATTATTCTCTAGTGGGAATAATGATATCTATTGCTTCAAAGATATCTATTGCTGATTAAAGAACACATCACATAGATAGTTAAATACAAATATTATACCATAGTAATTATTCTTTGGATCTGTCACAGGACATTTGAATAGAAAGTATTCTAGTGATTAAGCTTTTTTATCCTTAAATATTCTTCACCAAACTAAACATGATGGTTATCTCTAATTGTGAGAATACGAGTTTGTTTTGTTTTAGTTGTTGTTTAATTTTGATTGGCTTCTCTATTTTTCTACAATCGTCATGATTCGGCTATTGCACTTCATTTTTTTAGTTATTGTATTTTTAAAGTCTCTCTTTTGAAAGACTTATTTATTTTCACTTCTTTACTTTTGACTATGTTGGATCTTCATTGCTGCGGGCTTTCTCTAGCTGTGGTGAGCGGGGGCGACCCTTTGTTGCAGTTCTCGGGCTTCTCGTTGAGACAGCTTCTCTAGTGACAGTGCAGGCTCTAGTGCAGGTGGGCTCAATAATTACAGCTCACAGGCTCGAGAGCACTGCTCAGGGGCTGTGGTGCATGGGCTTCACTGCCCCACAGCATGTGGGATCTTCCCAGACTAGGAATCGAACTCATGTCCCCAGCATTGGTGGGCAGATTCTTAGCCACTGGACCACTAGGGAGGCCCTACATTTTTTATTTAATTTTAAACTGTAAAAACTTGCCCCTCCAGACCCAGTCTCCATTTTCCCTTTCCCCTCTTCCTCTGTGTCCAAGAGGCTGGTACATATAGAGCATAGGCAGGCTTTATTGTCATTCGGCTACCATTTTAGGTTTGGTCAATAAGTAGCAGACAATCACTGCATTAATGAAGTTCAACATTAATTCATGATTTTAAAATACTTAGTAAACTAGGAATGGGAAGCTTACAATTACTTCTACTAACAGAGTCACAGATTTATATAGTTCCTGCTTGTCTGAAGTTACTTAATATTTTTTGAAGAATTAAGTCATTTCATTTAAATTATCAAATACAACCATATAGCTTTTTAAAATACTAAAGTCGGAAGGAAATAGCAACTCACTGCAGTACTCCTGCTTGGGAAATCCCATAGACAGAGAAGTCTGGCAGACTACAGTCCATGGTGTTCTTTTGGGCACAACTTCAGGACTAAACAATAACAAAGTATAAAAGTCTGTAGGAATGGTTTCTCTTCTTAACATTCTTAGTCTTGGTTCTTTTTTTCTCTTTTTTCCTTCTCTATCAGTTTCATAAAATAATAAAAATTTCCCCTGAAATTGAAATAAGACAAAGATGGAAGTTAACATCATAGCTATTCATCATTTCCTAAAGGTCCTACTTAGAGCAATTATGCCACTCCTGCTCAGACGCTCAATTGTGTCTGACTCTTTGCAACCCCTTGGACTGTAGCCTGCCAGACTCTTCTGTCCATGAGATTCTCCAGGCAAGAATGCTGGAGTGGGCTGCCATTTAAGAGCACTTATACTCTTTACTTATCTGTGTGCACTATATTTCTCAATGCTTGCATCCATAAAAGTGAAAATGAACGTAAACGTATATGGACAATTTATGACAATGGAGCAAAAATACACCGTGGAGAAAGAATAGCCTCTTCAAAATAAGAGGAGACTATTTTTTCTGGTGTTGGAAAACCAGACAGCCACATGCAAAATAATGAAACTAGACCACTCTCTTACATCACACACAAAAAGTAACTCAAAATTGATTAGAGACATGAGTGTAAAACCTGAAGTCATAAAATTCTTATAAGAAAACATAGGCAGTAATCTCACTGACATCTTGGTGCTATTTATGTGGAACAGGCTCCAAAAGCAAAGGAAACAAGTGAAAATAAATCAGACTACATTAGACTGTAAAAGCTTCTGTACAGCAAGGGAAACAGCTATCAAAAACAAAGTCAACCTATTGAAAGGCAGAAGATTTTTATAAATCATGTTAATATATTCAATAAGGGGCAAATATTCAAAATATATAAAGAACTCAAGCAACTCAACAACAACAAAAGAAACAACTCAATTTAAAATGGGCAGAATTTCTAGATAGATTGTTTTTCCAAAGAAGACATACAGATGGCCAACCAGCACAAAGATGTACAACATCACTAATAAGGAAAATACAAATCAATACAACAATGAAATATCACCTCATATTTGTTAGAATAGCTTTTACTAAAAAGACAAAAATGACAAATGATGGAGAGGATGTGGAAAAAATGGAGTTCTTTTATACATTGCTGGTTCAGTTCAGTTCAGTTCAGTCGCTCAGTCGTGTCCGACTCTTTGCGACCCCATGAATCACAGCACGCCAGGCCTCCTTGTTCATCACCACTCCCGGAGTTCACTCAGACTCGTGTCCATCAAGTCCGTGATGCCGTCCAGCCATCTCATCCTCAGTCGTCCTCTTCTCCTCCTGCCCCCAATCCCTCCCAGCATCAGAGTCTTTTCCAGTGAGTCAAGTCTTCTCATGAGGTGGCCAAAGTACTGGAGTTTCAGCTTTGGCATCATTCCTTCCAAAGAAATCCCAGGGCTGATCTCCTTCAGAATGGACTGGTTGGATCTCCTTGCAGTCCAAGGGACTCTCAAGAGTCTTCTCCAACACCACAGTTCAAAAGCATCAATTTGTTGGCACTCAGCCTTCTTCAGAGTCCAACTCTCAAATCCATACATTACCACAGGAAAAACCATAGCCTTGACTAGACAGTATAGAGATTCCTAAAAACAAATTAAGAGTAAACCTACTGTATGACCCAGATATTCCACTTCTGGATATGTATGCATGGAACATGTAAATACTAATGCAAATACATGTACCCTTATGTTCATTGCAGCATTATTTCCATAAGTGTGTGTATATACATATATGGGATACTACTTAACCATAAAAAAATGAAACTCTGCCATTTGTAGTAACATGGATGGACCTTGAAATTATTATACTAAGTGAAGTGAGTCAGGTGGAGGAAGATGAATACCATATTTCTCTCATATGTGGATTCTAAAAAAAAGAAAAACAAAACAAATACAAACTCATAGATATACAGAGAACAGATTAGTGGCTACCAGAGTAGAAGGGGGTTGGGGTGTGGAGAAAAATGGGTAAAAGGAGTCAGCTTTATGGTACTGGCTGGCAACTAGACTTGTGACTATGATCACTTTGTAGTGTATAGAGAAGCTCAATGATAATGCTGCATTCCTGAAATTTATATAATAAAAATTCTAATTAAAAAATAAAATTTAGACAGATGTAATTTTGAAAGGTATAAGCAGATAGACTGGACAAGTCCTATTTCTTACTGAAGCTTTCCCATTTGCCCTCAGCGTATTCTCCTAGAAACTCTGCATTCTTTTACCATGTTGGGGGATGGAAGAGATGAGACCGTTAAATGCAGATTGTCATCACTGCTGTAAAATACATCTAGTTTAGCACATCCCAACTGTGAACCCAGACACTCTGTTTCTAATGCCATAGTTTAGCTTTAACTGACAGAGGTATAAGATACAGAAAGGTATGAAGTCATACTGTGTTTTGTCGATGTCTTGAATGAAGAGGTCTCCACCAGGTACCTACATATTGATTTGTGTCTTATATATACTTTGCTAAGATATATTATTGAAATTCAGGGTGGGCAAAAGGGATAACTGAAAAAAAATTAAGTAAGAGAACCTGTAAGATACTTCAGTTCCAGGCTTGCTCTACAACAGATCAGCTTTAGAAAAGAGCAAATATGGTAGGGAAGGATTTAAAAAGTTGACTCATTCAATATTTTTCATGCCCTCATAGCACATAAAAGTCTTTCTGAATCTCCAAAAATATGAGTAATCCAGTTTAAATACTGCAGAGTAGCTGCATCCTGCCAGACCCTCAAATACAGTTTGCAATGAAGTCTCTGCCGCTTTAACCTGACCCAAAACGGGACTAGGTATTTTAAGTTCTACTTAGGGAAATTTTATTTATTTATTTGTATTTTTTATTTTATTTAAATTTATTTATTTTAATTGGACGCTAATTGCTTTACAATATTGTATTGGTTTTCCCATACATCAACATGAATCCACCACAGGTCTACACGTGTTCCCCATCCTGAACCCCCTCCCACCTCCCTCCCCGTACCATCCCTCTGGGTCATCCCAGTGCACCAGCCCCAAGCATCCTGTATCCTGCATCGAACCTGGACTGGCGATTCATTTCTTATATGATATTGTACATGTTTCAATGGCATTCTCCCAAATCATCCCACCCTCTCCCTCTCCCACGGAGTCCAAAAGACTGTTCTATACATCTGTGTCTCTTTTGCTGTCTTGCATACAGGGTTATCATTACCATCTTTTTAAATTCCATATATATGCGTGAGAGTTGGACTGTGAAGAAGGCTGAGTGCCGAAGAATTGATGCTTTTGAACTGTGGTGTTGGAGAAGACTCTTGAGAGTCCCTTGGACTGCAAGGAGATCCAACCAGTCCATTCTGAAGGAGATCAGCCCTGGGATTTCTTTGGAAGGAATGATGCTAAAGCTGAAACTCCAGTACTTTGGCCACCTCATGTGAAGAGTTGACTCATTGGAAAAGACTTTGATGCTGGGAGGGATTGAGGGCAGGAGGAAAAGGGGATGACAGAGGATGAGATGGCTGGATGGCATCACTGACTCAATGGACTCAAGTCTCAGTGAACTCCGGGAGTTGGTGACAGACAGGGAGGCCTGGCGTGCTGCAATTCATGGGGTCGCAAAGAGTCGGACACGACTGAGCAACTGAACTGAAATGAACTGAACTGAACTGAACTGATACTGTATTGGTGTTTTTCCTTCTGGCTTACTTCACTCTGTATAATTGGCTCCAATTTCATCCACCTCATTAGAACTGATTCGAATGTATTCTTTTTAATGGCTGAGTAATACTCCATTGTGTATATGTACCACAGCTTTCTTATCCACTCATCTGCTGGTGGACATCTAGGTTGCTTCCATGTCATGGCTATTATAAACAGTGCTGTGATGAACAGTGGGGTACACGTGTCTCTTTCAATTCTGGTTTCCTTGCTGTGTATGCCCAGCAGTGGGATTGCTGGGTCATATGGCAGTTCTATTTCCAGTTTTTAAAGGAATCTCCACGCTGTTCTCCATAGTGGCTGTACTAGTTTGCATTCCCACCAACAGTGTAAGAGGGTTCCCTTTTTTCCACACCCTCTGTAGCATTTATTGCTTGTAGACTTTTGGATCACAGCCATTCTGAGTGGCATGAAATGGTACCTCATTGTGGTTTTGATTTGCATTTCTCTGATAATGAGTGATGTTGAGCATCTTTTCATGTGTTTTTTAGCCATCTGTATGTCTTCTTTGGAGAAATGTCTCTTTAGTTCTTTGGCCCACTTTTTGATTGGGTCAGTTATTTTTCTGGAATTGAGCTTCAGGAGTTGCTTGTATGTTTTTGAGATTAGTTGTTTGTCAGTTGCTTCATTTGCTATTATTTTCTCCCATTCTGAAGGCTGTCTTTTCACCTTGCTTATAGTATCCTTTGTTGTGCAGAAGCTTTTGATTTTAATTAGGTCCCATTTGTTTATTTTTGCTTTTATTTCCAATATTCTGGGAGGTGGGTCATGGAGGCATTTGATGAGCTCCTGTCAATTAATGTTCCCTGGAGTCAGGAGTTCTCCGTTGTTCTCAGGATTTGGACTTAACCCTCTGCTTCTGGTTTTCAGTCTTATTTTTACAGGAGTCTCAAGACTTCTCCATCTGTACAGCACGTTGATAAAACATCTAGGTTAAAGATAAAAAGTTTCTCCACAGTGAGGGACACCCAGAGAGGTTCACAGAATTACATGGAGAAGAGAAGAGGGAGGAGGGGGTTACAGGTGACCCTAATGAGATGAGGTGGAATCAAAAGAGGAAGATAGCCAGTAATCACTTCCTAATGTGCACTCCACAGTCTGGACCACTCAGAGATGTTCACAGAGTTGAGAAATTTTAAAATTCATCTAAACTCTAAATACTAAATATAACAGCATTTTTGATGTTGTTGGCTCAGTCTTATATTGCATTTCAGTAAAACTCCAGTCATCTTTAAAATTAGAACCTCCCTAGTATGGAAGAGATATAAATGAAAGAAACAGAACAGTTTCTCAAATTAATCGATATAAGTGCAATTTATGTTCTTTTTTCAGTTCAATTCAGTTCAGTCACTCAGTCGTGTCTGACTCTTTGCGACCCCATGAATTGCAGCACGCCAGGCCTCTCTGTCCATCATCACCTCCTGGAGTTCACTCAGACTCGCGTCCATCGAGTCAGTGATGCCATCCAGCCATCTCATCCTCTGTCGTCCCCTTTTCCTCCTGCCCCCAATCCCTCCCAGCATCAAAGTCTTTTCCAATGAGTCAACTCTTCACATGAGGTGGCCAAAGTACTGGAATTTCAGCTTTAGCATCATTCCTTCCAAAGAAATCCCAGGGCTGATCTCCTTCAGAATGGACTGGTTGGATCTCCTTGCAGTCCAAGGGACTCTCAAGAGTCTTCTCCAACACCACAGTTCAAAAGCATCAATTCTTCGGCGCTCAGCCTTCTTCACAGTCCAACTCTCACATTCATACATGACCACAGGAAAAACCATAGCCTTGACTAGATGGACCTTAGTCGGCAAAGTAATGTCTCTGCTTTTGAATATGCTATCTAGGTTGGTCATAACTTTTCTTCCAAGGAGTAAGTGTCTTTTAATTTCATGGCTGCAACAGTGATTTTCGAGCCCCCAAAAATAAAGTCTGACACTGTTTCCACTGTTTCTCCATCTATTTCCCATGGAGTGATGGGACCGGATGCCATGATCTTCGTTTTCTGAATGTTGAGCTTTAAGCCAACTTTTTCACTCTCCACTTTCATTTTCATCAAGAGGCTTTTTAGTTCCTCTTCAGTTTCTGCCATAAGGGTGGTGTCATCTGCATATCTGAGATTATTGATATTTCTCCCGGCAATGTTCTTTTTTATTTTTTCAAATAATTGAAAGAAACAAAGTTTAGGAACTGTCTATAATGTTTCTTCATCTTGGAATCCAAATGACAGAAGTCAAGGTTAACATTTGAAAAGAGAAAGGAAATGTACTCCTCTTCCAGATGAGACAATGAAAGAACTAGTATATAGAGAGAAGCATTCTCCACTGGGAAGGCAAATGTGAGTGGATTATTTGGGATGGCATTGAATACAAAACTCTACAGTCTTTATTTGCATGAATGTTTGCAAAACAATGTCCATTGATGTATTTGTTAAACTAAATGATTTTTGGGTTTGAGATAATGCATATAGTCAGGGGAATTTACTAAGATTTGTCATTAAGAGTGCTTTAATGTTGCAGTATAGTTAGACTCAGTTCTAAAATGAGAACCCCAGTTATGCAATTACTTCTTTCCAGCAATTATGGTTATTACCAAAAAGCATTTTAAAGGCACATGCCTACCTTAAAAAATAGTCAAGGGGGGGCAGCTCCTAACCAAGCGTCCAGTTTAGTTCGTATGCATTAGTCAATGTATCACAAAAAATATACCTGAAAATAGTTTTCTGCACACACACACACACACAGACACCCACGTACAGGCAGACACTTGACAGTAAAGTGCTGCCTAATTGCTCTCTAAAGGCATTGTGGTAATTTAAGATTTATGGCTCCCTGTTCGCTGCCTTGCCAAACTTATTGTTCGCAGTCTTAGTGGTATTGATCTGGGAGGTATGAAATTTCATATTAATTAATTTGATTACTATTAAGGTTGCATACATTTTAAAAAATCTATTGTCCCCCTGGTTTTCCCCTCTGAATTTCCCGTTCATATTCTCCTCCTATTTTCATTGAGTCGTTCAACTCTTCCTTAATGATTTGTAGAAGTTCTATGATTATTTTCCCTGGAGAAGGGCATGGCTACCCTCTCCAGCATTCTTGCCTGGAGAATCTTATGGACAGAGTAGCCTGGGGAGCTACAGTCCATGGGGTTGCAAAAGTCAGACAGGACTGAGTGACTAACACTCACTTTTTTATGACTATTCTGTAATTTTTACAGAAGGCAATATCACTTTCCAGTCTACAGATTGTGGATTTATTTCTATTTATATATTTACTTATATTTATGCTGCAACATCAGTCATTTCCTCATATCATTCATTCACTTTTATAATTGCTTCTTCATATGATTCTGATCTCTTTTTAAACATTTCCATTTGTGTTCCTATCCACTGGGTAACATTTTCACTTCCAAAATTTCTATTTCCTTTCCTTCTGCAACCAAATCTTTTTTTCCATAGTGTCTCCATTTCCTTGAGATAATTCCTTGTACCCTAAACTGTGCAAGTCATCTCCAGGATAATTTCACACTTGTTCTGCCAGTCAATCACTACCCAGAGACCACGCTTGTTTTGTTACTCTTGTTTCTTTCTTTGTTGGAATATGTGTGTGCATACAGTGATTTATTATGGCCACCAGTGTTTTCACAGCTACTTGATGCTCCAAATTTTATACAGGGTTTCAGTTACACTTAGTCATGCTATGACAACTCCATATACCCTGCCTTTTTCATTGCCTGAGAATAAAAACTCAAGCCTCTGTTTATCTCTTTGTTATTAAAGAGATGAGAACACCAGACCACCTGACCTGCCTCCTGAGAAGTCTATATGCAGGTCAAGAAGCAACAGTTAAAACTGGACATGGAACAATAGACTGGTTCTATATTGGGAAAGGAGTACGTCAAGGCTGTATATTGTCACCTTGCTTATTTAACTTATATGCAGAGTATATTATGTGAAATGCTGGACTGGATGAAGCACAAGCTGGAATCAAGATTGCCGGGAGAAATATCAATAACCTTAGATACGCAGATGACACCACCCTTATGGCAGAAAGTGAAGAAGAACTAAAGAGCCTCTTGATGAAAGTGAAAGAGGAGAGTGAAAAAGTTGGCATAAAACTCAACATTCAGAAAACTAAGATTATGGAATCAGGTTCCATCACTTCATGGCAAATAGATGGGGAAATAATGGGAACAGTGACAGACTATTTTGGGGGGCTCCAAAATCATGGAAAGTGGTGATTGCAACCATAAAATTCAAAGACGCTTGTTCCTTGGAAGAAAAGCTATGACCAACCTAAACAGCATATTAAAAAACAGAGACATTACTTTACCAACAAAGATCCATCTAGTCAAAGCTATGGACTTTCTAGTAGTCATGTATGGATGTGAGATTGGACTATAAACAAAGCTGGATGCTGAAGAATTGATGCTTTTGAACTACGGTGTTGAAAAAGACTCCTGAGAGTCCCTTGGACTGCAAGGAGATCCAAACAGTCAATCCTAAGGGAAATCAGTCCTGAATATTCATTTGAAGAACTGATGCTGAAGCTGAAACTCCAATACTCTGGCCACTGATGCAAAGAACTGACTCATTGGAAAAGACCCTGAGGCTGGGAAAGATTGAAGGTGGGAGGAGAAGGGGACAACAGAGGATGAGATGGTTGGATGGAATCACCGACTCGATGGACATGAGTTTTAGTAGCTTCTGGGAGTTGGTGATGGACAGGGAAGCCTGGTGTGCTGCAGTCCATGGGGTCACAAAGAGTCAGACACAACTGAGCCTGAACAACTGAGCCTGAGCGACTGAACTGAACTTTATCTAAGCTTGATAAATCTACCTCTCCCTACCCCAGCAGCATAGAGCAGCATTAACATCAACTCAAGTGCTTATATATTGATACTTTGAATTTTGTGTTTTTTATTTTTGGCAGTACTCTCTCTCTCTCTCTCTCTCTCTATATATATATATATATATATATACACACACACACATTTGTATATACATGTGTATATATCTATGTATATTTGACTTGGGGAAAATATGTTACAATAACCTGCTATTTTTTTTTCATGTTTTACTAGCTTTTGCCAGAACTATGCTTTTCCCTCTTTAGATATTTTGCTTATGGTGGGGACAGACACAGACGTATGCACACTCAGCTTACCAAGAAGTCTTATCAGATGAATACACTTGTTAGAAACTGACTTCAGAAAATGGAAGCATATTTCCTCTTTCAGAGAGGCAGAAACAGGCCTTTTGTCCTTCAAAAATTAATATGAATGAGAAAAGTTCATTATGGTCACCTTCAAAACAGAAAATCAATCAATCTACTCACACACTTATTGAGTGTTCGACTTCAAATAAATCCCAACTTTAGGAAGAGTGTTAATGAATTCCTAATACATCACCCTTCTTACCATTTTTATGTGTTTCATTGGCCAAAGATATTTAACAAACATTTTCTCATGAATACACTTTTTTATTTGAATTTATCAAAGATATCAAACTCACAATAATATATCTGTGATTTTGAAATGATTCTTCACAAGCCACAAGTCAGAAAGAATTTACCATAAAGTAGTCTTTTAGTGCTAAGTTGTACTATTTTGCTTTAATTCAGCAAAAAGTAAAATAAAATAAAATTTAGTACATAGCATGGAGTAGGCTAAAAATAAATAGCTTTTAAAATAACTGCTAACAAGCAAATTAGCTGCTGAACAGATTGGCAGCAGATCAATAATAACAGTAAAACTACAGAGTTCTTGCTGATCTCATATTGTTTGTGAATGCAAACTGTAAAAGAGGTCCCCACAGGCCTCCAACAATAACCTACAAAGAATGAGACACAAAGGGTATTGAGCATAAAGATAGTTCAATTTCCCAAGACAGCCAGCTCTTGTCACATCAAACTACCTATTAGTCACAAACTCATACAACTAAGAATTCTCTGGCCTCCTGAGATCACCTGTCATCGTGAAAGAGATAATACCAATGAAAGGCACCAGTTTTTTCTCTAACATATTTAGTTTATTGTTTTCAATAGCTCACACAATTTATGATGTTGCTATTACATATAAATAAGATGCTATACGCTTAGATTGGAAAATGGCATTAATGTGTCTGCAAATGGAAAAGGAAAGGTAAACAAAATAAATGTGGAAATATATATCCCAAAGAATATGCATCCTCCTATTATTTCATGTACCTTTAGATGATTTAGAATTACTCAAAAATGTAATAATCAAAACAATAAAATAAAATTAAGAAATTTAAGTTTTCATAGCATAGTTAAAAGAAATTAATTGGATTGGATGGCATCAGCAACCCAATGGACATGAGTTTGAGTAAACTCTGGGAGTTTCTGATGGATAGAGAAGCCTGCTGCTGCTGCTGCTGCTAAGTCACTTCAGTCGTGTCCGACTCTGTGTGACCCCAGAGACAGCAGCCCACCAGGCTTCCCCGTCCCTGGGATTTTCCAGGCAAGAACACTGGAGTGGGTTGCCATTTCCTTCTCCAGTGCATAAAAGTGAAAAGTGAAAGTGAAGTCAGTCAATCATGTTTGACTCTAGTGACCCCATGGACTGTAGCCCACCAGGTTCCTCCATCCTTGGGATTTTCCAGGCAAGAATACTGGAGTGGGGTGCCATTGCCTTCTCCTGACGTGCTGCAGTTCATGGGGTTGCAAAGAGTCAGACATGACTGAGTGACTGAACTGAACTGAACTGAGTGTAATTACAAAGTAGCTTGTAATCTCCTTATTCAATAGATATAAAAAGTGAGGTTCAATGAATTTAAGTAGATGAGGTAATGTAGTAATTTAATACTAGTATTGGGACAGGACCCTCAAGTCAATAATATGAAATGACTCTATGATATGAAAACCTTTTAGAATTATTTAGTATGAACATAAGCCAAAACATTTCCTCCAAAGATATAACCATTTATAGGTCATATGATGCAATGGGAAAAGCAACAAATTTGTGACTTGTCATCTTTATAAATGAATATTGAGTGGCTGGGAGCTTCCCTGGTGGCTTAGCAGTAAAGAATCCATCTGCAATGTAGGAACTGCAAGAGACTCAGGTTCAGTCCCTGGGTTGGGAAGATTCCCCCGGATGATGACATGGCAACCCACTCCAGTATTCTTACCTGGAGAATCCCATGGACAGAGGAGCCTCGCTGGGTACAGTCCATAGGGTTGCAAAGCATCAGACATGACTGAAGTAAATAAGCACACACACATGTTGAGTGGCTATGGTCTGTCAGGTTGTGAGAGAATTGCTGGGGTTCTAAAGATGATATCTATCCTCAAGAATTATATAGTCTAATAAGAGAATGCAAATGGGTGTTTCAACTGGCAAATAATTGGGTTTTGTGATGCTGTATGTACACATGCTATTTGAATACAGAGGAGAGACATCTAAATGGTGCTTCAAAATTGGGAGGATTCTAAAGGCTTTCTGAAGAGTGAAATTATTGAATTAAGTTTGAAATACAGTGGAAGAGAGCTAGAGAGAATGTAAAGGGTCTAAGAGTCCTTCAACAAAAGACCACAGCAGAAATGGAAGGTGAGAGCACTTGGAGAAGGAAGTCAGAGCAGGGAGGCAGGGGGTGATGCAGAGAGTTAAAGATTTTGTGAATTTGGAAAAATATTTTCAGGAGTTTTTTTTTTTCCTCTATGATATGAAAAGAATTTAAGATTTTAGTTAAAAGATCACTCTGCAAGCATTGTGGAGCGTAAACTGACTAGAAGCAGAAAGAAACTCTAAAAGGTTAGTGGAAGAAACCAGAGATTTTGTCAATGGGTAGAATGAGAAAGAAGGACTGGATTAAAAAAGGAATTTGTGGAAGGTGGTGTCTACAGAACTTGGTTTCTATGTGGTTTGAGAGAGATGACTGCAGCTGTAGCCAGACTGTTGTGTTGGTTTCTCAAAAACTAAGGGAGTACAATTGAAAGAGAATATTTCAGGATGAGAAAAAAAGAATATTTCTATTAGTTATGGGCATGTTGCATTTCAGACAGCGATAGGACATCCATTTGATATGCTGTGCAGTTAATGAGGTGTAATGGAATTTAGGTAGCAAAGATTTGGAAGTCATCAGTGCCTAGGAAGATCTGAAGTCGTATGTTTAGATAAAGAGAACATATAAGGATAAGAAAGCAAAGGTTTGAGGAAAAACTTCTAGGGCACCCAAACTTTTAAAAAGAAAACAAGAAAAGAGGACCCAAGAAACGGACTATGGAGTTAACAGGGAAATAGGAAGATTAAAAAAACAAACAAACAAAAACCTAAAGATTAGCATCATAAGAGCCAAGGTGGAAGAGTTTTTGAAAGAAGCACTCATTAGCCTCATTGCTGTAGAAAGGTCAAGTTGGAGAATAGTAAAGTGCCCAATAAGTCATTTTAATATGAAGGCCATTGGTAACCTTAGTGAGAATTTTAATGTAGCCTCTAGGTGAAGCTGATCAAATTAAAGTATAATTAGGAGATATGAAATTGGAGAGTATATGTACAGATAGCATTTCTAAGAAACTTCTCTGTGAATTAGTATAATAACAATTATTACTATACAGTTAAGCCTTTTGAGTGGTTACCGTTTGCCAGGCTCTGTGCCAAGAATTCTGTATGTAGTAACTAAGGCACTGAATCACTAAAATCTATAAAATAGGATTTTATATTTTATATCTATCCTTACTTTACACTGATAAAAATCTAAGACTTTCAAAATTTAAGCGATATATCTTAACTCTCAGAATTACTAATATTCATAACCACTGTACCGATGCCCACTAACATAGGGAGATATTTACATCTAGAAATAGAAACAATAGATTGAGGAAAGGCATTTTTCTTTAATATATATATGAGATGAGATTGATCCAGTTTCTATTCTGATGGAAAGGACCAAGATCAAGGGAAAAGCTAAAAATAAAAATTGAAGGAAATAAATCCTAGGGAAAACCAGAGCTCATAGGGTTATTACGCAGTTGAAGAGACTATCCCTGTGGAAGAAATAAAAAACATACACCTTCCAGGACAGCAGAACGATGTATAATTATGGTGGTGGTTTAGTCGCTAAGTTGTGTCCAACTCTTTTGACCCCGTGGACTGTAGCCCACTGGGCTCCTCTGTCTGTGGGATTTCCCAGGCGAGAATACTGGAGTGGGTTGCCATTTCCTTCTCCAGGGGATCTTCCCAACCCAGGGATCAAACCTGTGTCTCCTGCATTGCAAGGAGATTCTTTACCGCTGAGCCACTGTGGAAGTCCCATCTGACTGTATCGCTGCTTGGTATCCTAAAACTTCAGTTTTCTCAACTCTAAAAGGAAGATGGCAATAATTCCATCTGAATTTTATGAAGAAAAAGAAAATAAGAGAAGCTGAAGAATTTAAATTGGACCATGCCAGTTCAAAGGGTGAGCTTAGCAGTAGTCTGTAAGCACATATGTGTGCATATTAGAATAGCAGAGCATTTCTAAACAGAGCTGAATCATTAGCAGACTTGACCCGTCTACCACACAGTTGTGGTTTCTGGGTATAACCTGTCTACAATTGCTCAAAACCTTTCCTTCTCCCCATTTTTCCATTTCCTTTTCCAGAGCTTATTGTCTGTAGCAGGCATTCAAGATCTTCTTGCTCCCCATAATGCTCTAGGGCATTCCCACAACACTCCTGTATCTAGACATCATTCACCTTCTGGCTTTGGTCACACGGAAAATGTCCCATGGTCCTTCCTTAGAAAAAAAGGTGCCTTCTCATTTTAAAGGGCTTCCCAGGTGGCACAGTGGTAAAGAATCCACCTGACAATGCAGGAGATGCAAGAGACATGGGTTTGATCCCTGGGTCCAGAAGATCCCCTGGAGAAGGAAATGGCAACCCACTCCAGTATTCTTGTCTGGAAAATTCCATTTACAGTGGAGCCTGGTGGGCTACAGCCCATAGGCTTGCAAAGAGTCAGACATGACTGGGCACACCATTATCATTTTAAAAACAACTCTCTTCACCCGTGTCCTAGATTTCATCCCTGAAGACTTGGAATAAACAACAGGCAAACAAAGTCAAGGTGTATTCCTACTTCTAGTGCATATTTAAGCACATAACTTGGAACAATACTTTAACTTCATTGAATTTGGAAGTTCTCATTTGTAAACTGAGAATAAATCCAACTCAACAAATTGCTTGAGGCTGAAGTTAGGTATTGTATGTGGAAGTGTGTGAAGAATCTGTTCTTATTCTGTTTCCTAATCTTCGGGGTGTGTATATATATATATAATGTATATATATACGTATATACATATGTATATATGTATACATACGTATATATGTATACATACATATGAAAGTGAAAGCGAAAGTGAAGTCGTTCAGTCGTGTCCAACTCTTTGCCACCCCATGGACTGTAGCCTACCAGGCTCCTCCCTCCATGGGATTCTCCAGGCAAGAGTACTGATGTGGGTTGCCATTTCCTTCTCCAGGGGATCTTCCCGACCCAGGGATTGAACCCGGGTCTCCTGAATTCCAGGCAGACGTTTTAACCTCTGAGCCACCAGTGAAGAATCTGTTCTTATTGTGTTTCCTAATCTTCGGGATGTATATATATACATGTATATATGTATATACACATATACATATATATAGTATCCTTTTATCTCTTAATTTTCCATTATTTAATCTCTCCTTGTTATAAAAACTGTCACAATAATTTTAGTTTCTTTTTCTTTTCTATATACAGTCTTCATCTAACTTCTTGAATAAATTGCTTACAAGGCCAATATTCACTCATATACCATTTTCACATCTACCCCTCCCCTCTAAATTAAATCTCCTATAGGCCTCTGCAGAAGACAAACTACATAAGAGGTGCTTGTTGGATTAATGAATGAGTAAAGTACATGTGTTTACAAGTTCATTTTATAAACACTTCAGTAAACTATATCTTGATTACAAAATCAATAAGCTAAGCCACACATTTGGTTTATACAAATGAAAACACAAAATGGCTTATTATATCAATATCAGTAAATTTAGATGTCAGCTATGGCAGAACAAAGATCATTGCTATAATGGCCCAGCATTTTACACTTTGCTAGTTACATTGATTTGGTTCAGAAAGCAGGTTAGAGCTGGATCTGGCAGAGACATAAGGACGTAGCTGAAAAGATACAAACGGCAAAGTGAAAAGAGAAGTTTGCTTTTCTGCCTTTCATTGTGTCATTGCCATTCCTCATTTGCAACAATTATTCATCAAACTGGATTGAGTAGATTTTATCGATTCTGGTTTTTACATAATTACTTATTTAAAAAAAATTTGTTCTTTTAGGCAGTGATGTAATAAGTGATTTTGGCTCTCAATAAAACATAATAAGCTTGACTGGTTGCCAGAATCCCACTCAAGGGCAGTGTTGACTAGTTTTACTTCTTTCTGTATGCCACGAGTTTCATCGTGCCACTACTCACCAAGGAGAGAGTGTAGAGGTAAGCATTTCAAGAACGCTACCGGAAATTTCATAGAATACGAAGTACTCATTTCCCTTAATACACTCAGAAGACTCCTTTCCCAGTATCCATCCCTATAAGATGCAATCATTATTCCCTGATCAAGTATTATATATATACTGGCATGTGCTCTGATCTGAGAAGTGCCAGAAATTATCCTCCCATGCCACTAACTTGTCCACCACCCTAGTTGCCAAAACATGTTAATGACACATCCTCGTGATAGTCCAAATGCAGTTTGATTGCTTGATTAAATCTTTTACCCATTCCCTATTGAGTGCCTATCAGAGTTTACACAGTCTAACCCAAGTAGACAAGAGAAGCACACTGGAAAAATTAAATACAAGTTGACAGCAGTCTATAATTAGAGAACAGACAGAAACCTATAAAGCATGTGTACGGTTCAGGATATATAGTCATTATATCTATAAGTGAAAAAGAAAAGTAATCTGAACCACACTTAAAACATGTCTAGGGAAATATCATGAAGGATTCGCTACGTGCACACAGTTTGATGCATGGGTAAGCTTGGGGAGTTGAATGATAGAGCTCATTAATTGGATCTAATGCCCATGTATGTGGAATTAAGAGAGAGTTTCAAAGGCCATCTGATAAAAAATGATAATAAAACTTTGTATCAAGATGTTTTTAAAACTTGCTTAAAATACTCCTTATAGGCTCTGTAGTGATGTTAGGAGTAATACGTTGTACATATTTTATTATCATATTATAAAATGGTCCTTGAGGGTAAAGAAAAGTAATTATTGACTGTATACCTTTTATTTCCAAGTGGCTCAGTGGTAAAGCATCTGCCTGCAATGCAGGAGATATGGGTTCAGTCCCTGGGTCAGGAAGATCCCCTGGAGAAGGAAATGTCAACCCACTCCAGTATTCTTACCTGGGAAATCCCATGGGCAGAGGAGCCTGGCAGGCTACAGTCCATAGGGTCACAAAGGGTAAGACATGATTGAGTAACTAAACAGCAAGCAACAACAGCCTTTAATATAGGAGGACTGCTGCATACACATTTGTGTGTGTGTGTGCCAGTTATAACAACAGGAAAGCTTCATGAAGTTAGAAGTTAGCCTATTTTGTTCACTGTTCTCTTCCCATCTCTCAGAACTTCCCTTGGCATATGGAAGTGATTCAATAAATACATGTTGACTGAAGAGTCAATGCTGGAACAAATAGTATGATCACTATTTTATGGATAAGAAAGCGGAAATGATGACAGAGTTCATATTCATGCTAGCTTGACTCTTAAAATATGCCCTCTTCCATTGGAAGAATACATGAGTGACAGAGACAGAATTAACATTATGAATTTGCATCTCCTATGCCCACCAGCTTTTTGGCTCAGCCATAGCTCAGGGCACAAAGACATCATTCAGTACTATACATCTTAACAGAGGGGCGGGAGAAAAAATGATTTCCCCTTTCTATTTTGTCTGTCTATCTATCTCTCTGTCTACCCATCTCTCATATCTCCATTATGTCTTTTATGTGTTGGGAGAATGTCGGATGGAATCGGGTTCCTCCCTCCCAGTCCCCTCAGGCTCCAGCTGGGCCCTAAACCTGTAACTGCGTTTGTGAACAATGTGGACTCCAGACTGAAGGGAAAGAAGAGAAGACCCTTGCCCCTCCTTTCCTTCAGAATAACAGTATTTTCACAGTTCAGTTGTTCAGATGAAAAGTTAGCATGGGTTTTATGTCAGCCATTGCATGCGTGCTTGCTCAGTCGTTCCAGCTGTGTCCGACTCTCTGTGACTCTATGGACCGTCACCCTCCAGGCCCCTCTGTCCAGTGAGATTCTCCAGGCAAGAATACTGGAGTAGGTTGCTGTGCCCTTCTCCAGGGGACCTTCCCAACCCACGGATCAAACTTGCGTCTCTTACATCTCCTGCATTGGCAGGCAAGTTCTTACCACCAATGCCAGAAGTATGTATTTTAAAGCTGTTAATAACTATTCTTTTTTTTCTCTTTATTTAATTTCTACAGCAGCAGAAAAATAAATCACAATTATGTGTTTCTGTTTACTTATTTTTTTACTGTTAAAACAAACCTGTATTAAATTCAAAAACTTAAAAGATCAATGTAGCTATTGATTATGGTTTTTAAAAATCTTGTAGTAAGGTCACCAGGTTTTAAATGGGTGTTTGTGTCTATCTCTGTGAGAGAGAAACAGAGACACAGAGACAAAGATAGAGACTGCAGGTATAAAGGTGGCAACAGACTGAGCTCAAGAATAATGAAAATACAAATGCTTCCTGACCCATCACTGACTTCGGGAAGTCTTCAGTGGCTTGGCTGGCCTCAGAGTCTATTTGATGTGGCTCTTTCAACCCTTACATATGTTTACATAGCCAAATCCACCAGGCTCTTTCTCCAAACCATATTTTTTAAAGGTCTGTTTCAACTAGCAGTTTGGAATGACTATCCTGACTGAGATTCACCAATTATGTTAGTAATATCTTGGTAAAAGTAAGGAAAGCACTCTATTTAGCAAAATATTAAAATTAATATTTTTATTTGGCAAATGCAGAGATTATTATATTTTCATATGAATTACAAATTAAGTATATATCCACACATTGGATTTAAAGACAAAGTGTAAAGAAAGATTTAGTCAAATCAATCTCATTGAATGCTCTGATTCTTTTTTATAATGCTTATCAAAATCTTAATGTAATGATCATGCAATGTTGATTTAATGTCTCTTTTCTCCTTTTATCATTTCATGAAGACAAGGTTTCTGATGTCTTTCTCAAGAATATACTCTGTGTGTGTGTGTGTGTGTGTGTGTGTATATATATATATATATATATATATAGAGAGAGAGAGAGAGAGAGAGAGAGCCTGGCAAATATAAGCTAAGTAAAAATAATTATGTGTTTGAATAAATGAACGATCACTGAGAGCATACTATATTTTTAGTACCGCACAAGTAGTATCAAACAACATAGTTCGTTCAATTAAAATGCTGTAAATTTTTGGATGAGTGCAACAACTTATTCAAAAAGGAGTATAGCTTTTGTGGTGGTTTATTTGTAGACACATAACTGACGTATCTTCAGTTAAGAAAACTTTCAGATTTCTCATTTTATGAACTCATAGCAATCAACTTGTATGACCATCACGTACCATAGTCTCTGTTAAGGACAATCTGAGGACACTGATTATTTAGCTTTGGGAGTTTGCAGATAAAACAAGCCAATTTCCTGTTGTATTTTAGAGATCAATAGCCACAAACTATAAGCTTCTTGACGTCAGAGATGTCAGTTTCTTGAAGTTTCTAGTATAGTGTTAGCTCCATGGTTTATACACAGCAAACTCGATGAAATAAATGTCAGTCAGCAGGAAGACACTTTACAGTATGCGGAGATTGTGCTACGTATGTGTCGATTATTGTATGGACAGCCGTGGGCACTTAAAGTGAAAGTGTGAAAGTGTTCATTGCTCAATTGTGTCCATTTTTGTCTCTTTGAGACCCCAAGGACTCTCAGCCTTCCAGGCTCCTCTGTCCATGGGATTTCCCAGGCAAGAATACTGGAGTGGGTTGCCATTTCCTTCTCCAAGTGGGCACTTAAATGGCTTGCATTTTTTGTGAAGTATATTATTTCATCATGAGGTGAAGGGTCACACACACTCCAACAGATATGGGAAAGCAAGCAAGGGCTATAGTTCCTTTAGTACAAACCCACAGTCCGTTTTCAGCCCTTGCTGCAAGGAAGATAAATTCATAATGAAAAAAGCAATAGTAAGCAAGGCTGCCAGGAATGTCTATAGATTCTAGAGAAAGAAGTGAAAAAGGGAAAGATGTTCCGAAAAGGAAGATAGTCAGAAAAGAAACTGAAACTAGAATACTTAACACAGAAAGAAAAACCTTTTGCCTATTCTTGTGTCCGATTAAATGTCCCCATTCCTAGTTCTTGATTGATTTATTTTCTTAAACTTGTCTCACATTAGCAATTTTTCTCATTGGGGATTTTTTTAACTCCTGCTAGAAATTGAAGCTTAATAATATATACAGTTTTTTTTTAAAGCTCCAGTACTCTAAACTCAGCAGAAATACTAATCATTGCCTCCTCAAATGCATTTATTCACTTGAAAAATAAACACCGTCTGCCTACTATGTGCTAGTTACTGTTCAAGGTGCTGAGGATCCAGTGATAAACTAAACAAAAAGGTCTGCCTTCACAGAGCTTAGTATTAATAAATGTGATCTCTGACAGCAAGAGCTAGGTGCCAAAATAAGTGTTTTCTGTCAGTTATTTCATTTAGTCTTTCACTGATAATATTCACATTTCACATACGAAGAGACGGCTTTGATAGCTAGGTGTGTTAGTTGCTCAGCCATGACTGACTCTTTGCGACCCCATGGACTGTAGCCCCACCAGGCTCCTCTGAACATGGAATTCTCCAGGCAAGAATACTGGAGTGGGTAACCATTCCCTTCTCCAAGGCATCTACCTGACCTAGGGATTGAACCTGGGTCTCCTGAACTACAGGCAGATTATTTACCATCTGAGCCACCAGGGAAACCCCAAAGCTATTTGCAAAGATTACCTAGCTTGTAAATGTCAGAGTCAGGAACCAAATCCATTTAACCTCCAGAGTATTCACCTGAAACAGCACTCTGCATTGCTCCTTAAATATCTGCGAATGAGTGCAAAAACAAATCCTTTACCTAATCTCAGAGCACCTGGCTCTTGGTTTGAGTTCTCTAGTTCTTTCATGTATATATATATGTGTATATATATATATATACACATACACACAAACACACACACACACAGATATGAAACTAATTCATAGCTTCCTTTGTTAAGAAAGAAATTTGGGATGAAAGGCCAATTTCCTCATCAAAGAGCCTTTTTTAGTAAATCACTGACACTTGCCCAAGCAATTATGCAAGAGAATTGGAAATAAGGGTAACATGCTTCGTAACATCATAGTTATTAAAAGACTGGAAAACTCTAAAGGCCACAAATTTTTATAGCTATTTGACAGCTATTTTAAATCAGTACTAGACAGGGAGGGAAATGAAAATACATTATATATTCAACTTTCATTGGCAATCTGTTGTAAGAACTGAATGTTGGATGAAGCAAGTCATCCATAGTAAATATAATCATCATCATCAGTTATTGTTAATAACATGCTTCAGGTAAAAAACAAGAGTCAATTTCATCTTAATATAGCAAAGTCTGAACATTCTTTTAGCATTTATAAATAGGAATTCAACTTGACTTGGATGAATCCTTAAGCTTTGTGCAATAAGACAGGCATCACTCTGCTTACTATCTTCCCTTGCCAAAGTCCCCATCAGAGCAACTGCTGCTTTAGTCTTCATTATCTTGGTCTCTGGCACTTTTGTTTTTGCGTTTATGTCACTGCTCCTAACACAAAACTTGGTCTCCAGGCCACATTAGTCTTCCAATCCCTTCTAAAATGGGTCCTTGAAGTTGACATGACTGTTGTCAACAGGTTCCTCTCAGCTAGCTTTTTGTCTATCTCCAGCAGCAGATAAAACTCTACGCTCCTTGAAAAGATCATCAGCCACAAAATTTTGGCCCATTAGAAGCATTTCAGCTTCCCAGTTGGTGCTGGTGGTAGAGAATCCTCCTGCCAATGCAGGAGCTGCAAGAGACTGGTGGTCTGATCCCTGGGCCGGGAAGATCCCCTGGAGTAGGAAATGGCAACCCACTCCAGTATTCTTGCCTAGGAAATCCCATGGACAGAGAAGCCTGGTGGGCTACAGTCTATGAGGTTGTAAAAGAGTCAGATATGAATGGGCACACACACACAGAAGCATGCCTATGGCCCCCATCAAAATGTGCAAAATTTCAAAATAAGAATAGCAAATTAGGTCACACCAAATAAAAAAGCAATTCAAATGTTCTAATATATGTGTTTCAGAGAAAAGAGTACGGTTTACTCCAAATGTGACAATAAAGGACATTTTCTTTAAGAATTAGGTAAATGCCACAAATTATTCCTTAGTGAGTGTGTGTGTTTCCTTTGTATTTTCTAATAAGCCCCAAGCTTTCTTCTCAATGCAAACCAGTCATTGGGAAGACAAAACCAACAAAAATCAAAGTGACCTCTGTGTGGAAAAAGCATTAGTCTATCTAGTTTATAAGCTTGGACCCAAGGGATGTTATCTCAGATGCGTCTAGAACAAAATGGAATTAGCAATTACACAGATTTTCTCCACAAGAATTGCATTAAAAATAATTTAACATACTTGTTACGTATACTTTAATCATATTATCCCATAAGTAAAGAACCACTGATCTCAAAGGTCAGTATATAATTACAATGTATGTACAAGGGGGAATACAACCCTAGACAGTGGAATGTAATGTTAGCGCTATGATTCTTTTTTTCCTTCTTTATACACTTCACTTGAAGAAACTAGCTTCTTACCTCTCTTTGTCAAAATGATGAATAGAATTCTAAGAGGAAAGACTCTCTAGATCTGGCACATTGCTTGAAATATAACAAAAATACACTGTTTTCATATACAAAGATAATATCGTCATTAAGTATCTTTGTTGCTGTTGTTTTTAATCGAGTTATATGCAGAAGTATTGACTCTACAGTGGAACAGAGAATCTCAATTAACCATATACATGTATATTTAACTCATGACCTTTGCCAGAGATACAAAAATAAATGTATACTTGTTCAACAATCTTGGTTGTGTGCTACCATAGCAAATTGCCCGTCACAGATTTTCTCAGAGTTAGATTCTGTACTTCTTGAGCATGGAATAAGAAAATGTTCTCCCTGTTACTTATCTAACCAGAAGTCTATTATTGAAAGTTATACCAAATAAGCAAAAAAATGATATTATCTCCCTTTATTGTTCTCTGGTGTTCAGGAAATTTTTCGTACATGTTCCTTATGATATATAAGAAATTATTATTGCTCACAGAGAGCCAGAGATGATGTGCTAGAAATACAGTCTAGCTTAGGCTTTGGCACTTTCTGGCTCTACACTCTTATTCAGCAAATAGGGTCTATGACACAGAGAAAGGATAATGGCTCTCTCTCTCTCTCTCTCTCTCTCTCTCTCTCTCTGAAATATATATATGTGTATATATTCTGATGCCACTACCTTCTATGTGATTCTACTTTGAAGACCAGAGAAAAATATGCCAAGTGCCCTTCTTCCAAAGAAACATTAACAAAAGTATATCAACACCTCTTGGTCTAAAAATGGAAGCAGTAACATGCTTAGTTTCCAAAGCTTAGTGAGAAGAAAATAGGCGAAAACCTGCTCACTGACAGTTTTATGATGAAGAATTCTAGGCACTCACCTTTTGGCAATCTGATAAACAATCAGTTCCTTAGCATTTATTTTTTCATCATGATGATAATTCTACCTCACAGTCCCTCAAACTGTGTGTTGGGCATAAAGATTTACTTTCTAGCACCTAAAGCTCTGATCTTTCCCAAATTAAATATATCCCCAATCTCCTATTCCTCAAAAAATACATTTTTTTGA
The DNA here is from genome assembly GCF_032405125.1 of Capricornis sumatraensis. Lineage (NCBI taxonomy): Eukaryota > Metazoa > Chordata > Mammalia > Artiodactyla > Bovidae > Capricornis > Capricornis sumatraensis. Next base: position 16,968,589 of record NC_091075.1, read on the forward strand.
TTTAATGGAATAAATAATGAATAAAAACCAAGCAAACAAAAATTAAATTTTTGTAGGGACAATTATTAAAAAGATTAGAAACTTTAGTAGAAACAATTTATGTGTTTTGTTTTTTAAAGAAGAAAAACATCCCAACCAATTAGAAAATTAAATTATTACAAAATACTGCCTTTCTCCCTGTCTGTTGAGTGTATTGTTTAATAATAGAGTAGCCACAGTAATAGTTAGGACCTTATTTTAAACTAGTTATGTGTCTTTCACATACATTACACATACATATAATGAGTATTATCATGCTTTATAACGTAAAGAAATAGCCTATACAGTTGTACAATTAATATTTAAACATTTGGGCTTTTCTGTTTGCTTGTTCCTTTTACCCTTTGGAGTGTCTGGCAGTTTGTTGTTATGATGCATCCATCTTGGCCTACCCCACATCAACGTTAGCCATCCCAGTGGTTTTAGCTGCCGTGAGTCACTGTTTGCCAAAGTTGCCTATTACCATTCCCCAAACATTATCAAAGGGCTATTGTTCCCATCCATGAACCTTAATGTTTGCAAGTATAACATGCTATGTGGCTAGGATGAGTTCAAGACAGGACCCCCATTTCTACGTTTTGCAAGTAAGCAAAGCATGGGGTTGGTTGACAAGATCATCATCTCTCAATTTTCTCTGCATTTGTACCTACTTTTCCTTTTCTCTCATCCCAGCTAACTAGTTTCCATGGCTAAACTTTTAATTTGTATGCTTATTCCAGACTTTTCCCTCCACCAGTGATTTCACTCTCTCAATAGCACCAAAAATCAGTTTTTTACTAGATTTCCTCCTTCATCTATAAACATAGTCAAGCTTCCACATCTTAGGCAAGAAAAACTGCATTTTCTACCAGTCACCATTGTACTCCCTTGCCTGAACTATTATAGCGGCTTCCAACTTGCTCCCTCTTCATCCAGTCTCACTCCCTGCAACATAGTCTTGTTGCAGAGATACAGCAATCACAGTGATCTTTTTAAACTATGAATTATGCGACTAGCTCCTTTGCTCCAAATCCTCCAGACAATCTCTCTTAATTTTCTCATATCCTCCACTCTGGGTCAGGTGCCCCTACTTTGTGCTTTTATAATATCCATATATGCTTCTATTATGAGAGATGGCGATAATCACATTAATTGTATCTTTCTTCCATGGAATTATTTTAATTCAGCTTACAGTGTATTATCTGTTTTTGAATTCACAATCTCTAACAATAAGAGGGGCTTAATAAATGTCTCCTCTTAAATGAAAGAATAAATGACTATATTCTGAAATTGTAGAATATAAATGAATATTTTCTGAAATTTTTCCTTTATAGCCTTCTGGTTGTTACTTCTGAGTGTTAGAGTTACATGCTCTTTTTCCTGCCATAGTATTCTCCATCCTATATTTAGCTTTTTTCACATTTTCCCATTTCAAGCTATCATAGCAAATGGTAATCAATCTCCAAAGGAAAGACAAAGATTATCCCAGGGGGAAAAAATCTTTGGATAAGAAACAAATGACCTGAATCAAGTCTTTCAGTATGTCTTTCAAATTTTTCCAGTATGTGCCTTTGGTTAAGTCACTTACTTAGTTTTTTAATCTTAAAATGAATTTATAGACTTTTAATAAGAGTCAAAGTATAATACTTGAGAAAAGACTTTGTAATATGTCAGCTCATACACAAATAATAATGCATGTGAAGGTTTATAATTTAGGCATCAGAAATCATTCTAACAGCATCAACTATTTTAACTGATTTAATACAGTGGCTTTTAAAAAGTGACTTGTCCCCATCTAATGGGGGCATCTATATATTCACATTTTACAGATGGGTACATTAAGGCACAGAGGTGTTATATCAGGCACTTATGAAAACATGGCAAATAAGTAACAGAGCCAATATTTGATACCAGGACAAGTTTCTCTAGATTCTGAGTTCTTTACCTCAAACAAAACACACTCATCCAAAATATTTTAAGACAAAGAGATACCTAGAAGCATCATGGAATGACCATAACTGACCTCATTGTCTAGTAGACATACTATCATTGAAAAGTATTCTAAGGAAGGACAAGGGTAATTGAGGATACTAAATGGAAGATTCTTCTTTTGCTTCTCTCCATACTTTCTCTGTATTCTCTGGTTTCCTCTATTCCTGCATCAAATCTCCCTGGCTATTTGCCACTTGCAGTTCACAGAGACGTTGGAGCCAAAGGTGAATGGTGGGGCTACAGCCTACAGATGACTGCTGATAGGGCCTGGGCCGCAGGCACCCCAAATTCCGGCAAGCTCTGCAGATGTGTCCCAGGACACTGCAGGCACTGTGCAGAGGCACAGCAAGAAAAGGCAAGTATGGAAGAAACTCATCAAAGGAGGGACAAATCATCTCAAAACTTGGAAATGATCGTGTGTAGTCCTTTCCTGGTACTCATCCCAGGGATGAACTCAAAACATATTCTGTCCACAGGTTTCACTGACCCAGGAGTGCAGCATTTGTTTAGAGGTAAGAGTGAGGAGCCTTCTTAATTAGGTAGCTTTTCAGAGACCAAGAAAAAAATCTGCTTTTATCCAGTGTTTTTCCTGAATGGTAGAGAGATATTTGGATACGAGTGCTAATTTATACATTTAGCACCTCATGAACTCAAGGATAAAGCAGCCAAGACATTGGAAGGGAGCTTTGTATAATCATTTGGATTAAGTAGTAATTTCTGCAATTGTTTCATGACAAACTGAAGAAAAATAAATTCAATAAGCAAAAGCAACGCAATGGTTGTAATGCAAGAAATTAGAACTAATAATTATGGAGAGGGAGAAAAGAAAATTAATGATATGTGCATCAAAATGTTATGCTGTAGTTTACACTAAAATTTGTTCTGACTTAAAAAAAAAAAAAAAGAGGATCTAAGCTCTATGGCCATTTTCAAACATTGTATCAAGGAACAATGAAAACTGCTCATTGGAATTTTTGTACCTGCTCCAAGATGTGGGGGTAAACACAGGTCTTAATGGTTCTAGAGGAAAGGAAAAAAGGCAATGCAAAAGGAAGTAGGATTATCACTGCAATTTTAAGTTTGAAACAAAATTCAATTTGAAAAATAAAAATTCCATTGTTTTGGATCTAATTTCTCAATACAAAATAAACAAAAGATAAAGTTAAATACATTAAAATATTTGTCACTTAGAGCTTATCAGTAGCAAATATTATAATGCAGATTTTGATAAATGTTTGTGACAAGTTTAAGCAAATTTAGGCTTTAAAATTTAGAGAAAAGTCATTGCCAAATATGTATTTTATTCTTTTAATCCAAATCATTCAGGGGGAAAGAAACAAACAGAAATTGCCCCCAGTGTTTTACTTCCTTGATATAATCCTTAAAATACCTTCTCTTTGCTATGCTTTATTTCTTGGGCATATATTCTACTCAATGCAAAATAGTTCTTCTAAATACATCTTATTTTTCAGTACTTTGCATAAAAAGCAGCTGTAGTTTCCTCTTTAACATTACGTGGTAAAAAGTTTGGCCATGACCGTATAAAAGACGGTCAAAAATTCTAAAGCAGACTGTTAAAAATACATTGAAAGGAGCAATAATAAGATAGTGTCAAAAGCTTATTACAGTGAACAAAATTTTAAAGGCATGAGGGTAATAAAAACAATTTCAAGAAGTGTAGTCATTAAATATTTCAATATTATGGTAACCAAATATAGAACAAAGTGTATGTTCTTTTGAACATTTTTCTGTATCTAGGATCCAAATCAACATGGACAACTGAACATGATCAGTATCCGTTTGAGTTTTGTCACAGTTAACAAGCCAAATTGATGCAGATCAAAACACCTTTTTCATGTCAGGAACAGAGCTTGGTTGTCAAAAAAGCATAGTGATGAGTGACCATGGGGAGAGATCCCAGCAATAATCAATTGCCAATCAGTCATGGAAAGTGCTTATTCTACCCTTCTACAAGCCTCTTCATTACTCGCTGTGTACCGATCTCAGGAGAGAGAAGATAAAGGTTCCTTTCAATGAATAGAGCAATAGTTTCTATGCAGAGAAATGGAGAGGAAAGCAGCTTAGATGGGGTTTAGAAATCACTTTTGTTTTTTAATGTTTTATTTTTCCATTTAAAAAGATAACTTTCTTTAAGTGGCAATAGAAATAACTAAAATGGTGCTAAAATTTGCTTTTCTCAAAATGGGTAATTCAGCATTTCCTTAAATAAATAAGTCAGAGATCTAAATATAAGTAGTAGGAAGTGATTAACTGAAGTGAATATGTTCTCTTTCAACATGTATATATACACATACATATATGTTAGAACATATCTCTGTATGTATATATGATGAATGGAATGATGGTACATGGCAGCAATTTCTTAAGAATATTAAAAGGTTAATCAAAATAATAGTTTCAAATAAAGTTTACATAAATGTGCATGATTCATAAAGGCAAAATCCTCAGGTCGCTTGAATTTACAGATGCTTTTTTTTTAAATTAAAATTCTGTTCTCTTGGGTTCTGTACACAATAACATTGAATCCCACTAGAAGGCCAAAAAAAAGTTATTTCTCCTTTTCTGCCTATTTATTTTTGAAACAGACGCATTCTCTTTTCCTTAAGTGAGTCCACAAGTACTTCGGCACCTTCTCTGAGCTGCTCAGCATAACTAAATGCTTATGGTAGGAAAGCTGGTCAGGGAAATGATTTTGAATGTATTTTCGTAGTGGAAAACAGGTTTGCCAAAATAGTTTGACTTTATGAAAGGGGAGAACAGCTGTATTTGGTTTATAATAAATCTTTCACAAATCAGTAAAAGCAAATAGACAGCACAACTGCAGCCCATAAAAGTGGAAAATATTAAACAACAGGCAGTGAAGTTGTTAAACTTTCCCACAGACATTGCAGGTTTAAAAAAAAAAAAAGCATCTAGAAAATCCACACATGCAACTCACATGAAAAAGTGGACAGAATCACATTAGAAGGAGAGAAAGAATTATTGCTGATTAGAGGAAGAATCCTGTTAAAGTGACTTTTCTAGGCATCAGGATGAAGGTGTCCACCGCTCTTTCCTCCTCCTATTATGGAATGTTAGTGCAGAATAATTACTTGCTTGCCCAAAATGACAGGACACTGACCCTGCAGACTTATTGAATTATCATTGCCTGCCTCCAGGCCATGTCGGGGGTTATTCAATTTTGCCTGAGGAGGACAATCTATTATGAGAGATGAGTCAAGAAGGCATCCTCCTTGATTGCCCACCGAAACCATTATCGCAGCACAGAGAGGGCATTGGCAGGGAGTGGACAGACAAGACAACACTGATCTCGATTACCCAGGGACAAGATACAATTTACATTACTTGAAGCCACAGGACAGAGGGCAATCAGCCCTGGGAATCGGGCGGCAGCCTCGGAGTGAGCAGGTATTAACAGCAGAGCTGCATCTGAGCCACTTGCATATGCTGCTCATGACCTTTAGCCTGAGAAGGTAGTAACTGATTGGTTTGATCTGTAATTATGTAAATCATTTTACATTGAGAAACAGGATTGTTCTCCAAAACTAGAAGCAAAAACCAGAGTGCTAACATATGAAAACCTATGTATCATACTGACTTCATCATATCTGTCTTAAATTATCTGCACTAAGGTAATTTCCCTGCCCTAGCAGTTAATTTGACCTAGGGAACTTGTTGCAACTGAAATTGTCTACCAGTAGTGAAAACAACAGCCTCAATCCTAATCTCAGCTGCGATCCCTGTAGCCTACAATGCTTCCTGTTGTTTTTTTCCCCCAAAGTTTTGGATAATGAATGAAAGCATCCTTTGAGCATAAGGCCCCAGTGTGCAATGTGACTGGAGTGATGTTGTAAAATTTTGATTTGAGACTCTGCTCAATAAGCTGATTTTACGGGGCTAATGATAACACATAAAGAAATTGAATAATGCTTTCTCTTTAGACTTGATCATTAGCTAAACTTTACTGGATCCCAATATCCTGTTAAACTGTTCTACTAAATTGGAAAATCATACACTATTTTTATTTCATTCAATAAGAAATGCTTTGTTACATATTTTTAAAAATGATTTAATAGAGAAAGAAATGCTTACATTTGCTGTGGATTTTAAAGGTCAGGGACTATGGTAGGGGTTTCTCAATATAATGATATGTTCAATTTAATATATTGGAATAATAGTCTTCTCAAAAGACCTAGTAATGGGTAGATTTTTCTAATCTTGTGAGTTCCTGTCAGCAAGAGATAAAATTCCAATAGAAACAATGGCTCAGATTTTCTAGATAATTATATAAGAATCCATGGGAAACTGCTTCAAATATGAAAAATAATCCGTGTTATTTCAGAATTCTCCTGCTATGCTATTAGTATATCTGCAGAAGCTGAAAAGCAAATAACCTCTCATTCCCTCATGAACACTGATTAATTAGGGCATGTAACGAGGGTGATTTGTGAGAGAGCTTTGCAAAACAAAAGCTTTGTGTGATTTTATGCTTGAATCCTATTCTGAATCAGGCTAGCGACTAAAGAAAATTATATTAAACCACTGACTTGAAAATTCGAATATGTACTAGAAAAAGTTAAAAAATTACTCAGTCCCTCTTTTCAAGTTAGAATTTATTAAATAATCAAGATGCTTTGTATTTGTGTTCAATTCCAGCATATACACAAATTGATATACCCTGAGTTTGGTATCCAAGGCACATATGTCGTTCATTTCAAATGGTTCATGAAATTGATGTCAAGAAAAATAAAAGAAGAAAAGCTACTGCTAAATTTAGCATATAGTGGGCACTGAAACAATTATTGATTGGCTGATAACATAAAACATAGATTTTTAGTAAGCACTGGATTAAAGATCACAGGATATTAATATGTGTAAGGGACCCTATATTTTACAGTCGAGAAGATTAACCTCTTCATGTTAGGCTTACAGGGGATGTACAACTTAGGGGTTTAGAGCAAGTCCCTGGAGTTAGACTCTCTGCTCTGGAATCGTACTGTGTATCTTTGAGCAACTTACTTAGCCTCTCTGGGCTTCAATTTTCTCACACACAATCTGGGGATAATAATAGTACTTGCCACACATTGTTGTACAGATTAACTGGGATTATATACTCACAAGAGACATTTACTAGGCACTTGGCACAAATTATGCCCTCAATAAAAATTAGCATTTACTGGTAAGTGCACAGCCAAAGGTCATTCAGCTGGGTGAAGGCAGAGCATCAATTAAAAAACAGGCTACCCTTTTATTAAAATACATTATCACCTCTCCTCTGGGTCTTTTTGTATTAATTGCATCAATTTTGTACATTCAGTTTAGCAAAAGTAGAAAATTCAAATAAACCAAGCATATATATGTTTGAAATCATCTGTAAGCCCAACATCAAGAAAGAGTCAGCAGCTTGGCATATGCTTTACCAGGTAGATTTATTTGTTTGCCTATGATGTGTCTACATTAAAATGCTGCCACACACTATAAATGGGGTCTGAAATTTTCAATTACATAAAATGTAGATGGATTTTATTGTGACAGTAACAAAAAGACAGGATAATGAACCAGCACAGCCAGTTATCTAAACAGGAGAGCAGAGGGTCTGGTAATCAACTGACAGCCACAGAAGCTTTATCACAAGGTTTCACTTTACACACACACGTGTGCATGCAATTTTTATACTTATGAAATCATGTTAATGATTCACCAAGTTTGGATACTCACTTCTTTTTTTAACAGTAGATTATGAGCATTATTCCATGCCAAAACTGTATCACATCAATTAAAATCTCTGGCTCTGGATTCAGACAAATCTGGGTTCCATTGTTAACTCTGATACTTACTAGCTGTGTGTCCCTGAGCAACTAACTAAGCCTCTATCTATAAATAAAGGGCATTAATCATCCATACCAGTCAGTTCCTAGGAAGCATTAAATAGAATAATCCATATTAAACACATAACAGTTCTCCAAAATTATTAGTTTTTTAAAAATTTTATCTCTATGATAATTTTAAATGCCTGGTTGGTGGTCCATCTTGTGGCTAGAATATAATTATCAAGAATTTAGAAATTTAGTTGTCTTTCCTCATCACTATCATAAAAAGGCTGTCATCTTACATATATATTTTTGCCGATTGTCAGATTCTATCCTTAGAATCAGTTACTAGAAGCAAAATTTCCCAGATATATATGGCAGAAACCAATACAATATTTTAAAGCAATCATCCTCCAATTAAAAATGAATAAATATATAAAAGTTTCTGGATCAGTGCACAGGCATTAAAAAAATCTTTTTGTCATATTTTGAAATTGCTTTCAGAAAGGTTATATCTTTTCTATCAGTATTACATAAGATTCCAACTTCCATATTGTCACTTTTCTAAACTGAGGTGCAATCTCTACTGTACAAATTGCAAAATTTTAACCATACACCTGCATAGATTTTTACATATGTATACATCTATGTAACCATGACCCAGATCAATATAGAGAAACTTCCAATACCCTGGAAGGTTAATACCTTCCAAGTCAGATATAAATTCTATCCTGACATATATTAATATAAGGCTAGGTGTTTCTTTTATTAATTTGTTGCTTTTTCTTAAGCTTTTTTTAAATGTTGAGTTTTAAGCCAACTTTTTCACTCTCTCACTTTTATAAAAAGGCTCTTTAGTTCTTCTTTGCTTTCTGCCATAAGGGTGGTGTCATCTGCATATCTGAGGTTATTGATATTTCTCCCAGCAATCTTGATTCCAGCTTGTGCTCCATCCAGCCCTACATTTCACATGATATACTCTGCGTATAAGTTAAATAAGCAGGGTGACAATATACAGCCTTGATGTACTCTTTTCCCAATTTGGAGCTAGTCAGTTGTTCAATGTCCCATACTAACTGTTGCTTCTTGACCTGCATACAGATTTCTCAGAAGGCAGGTAAGGTGGTCTGGTATTCCCATCTTTTTAAGAATTTTCCTCAGTTTGTTGTTATCAACACAGTCAAAGACTTTAGCATAGTCAGTGAAGCAGAAGTAGAGTTTTTCTGGAATTCTCTTGCTGTTTACAATGGATGTTGGCAATTGAATCTCTGTTTCCTTTGCCTTTTCTAAATCCACTTTGTACATCAGGAAGTTCTTGGTTCGTGTACTGTTCAAGCATAGTTTGGAGAATTTTGAGCGTTACTTTGCTAGCATGTGAAATGACTGCAATTCTGCGGTAGTTTGAACACTGACATTGTCTTTCTTTGGGATTGGAATGAAAACTGACCTTTTCCAGTCCTGTGGCCACTGCTGCATTTTCCAAATTTGCTGGCATATTGAGTACAGCACTTTAGGACATCATCTTTTAAGATTTAAAATAGCTCAGCTAGAAATCCATCACCTCCACTAGATTTGTTCATAGTGACGCTTCCTAAGGCCCACTTGACTTCGCAATCCAAGATGTCTGGCTCTAGATGAGTGATCACAGCATTGTGGTTATCTGGGTCGTTAGATATTTTTTGTGTAGTTCTTCTGTGTATTGTTGCCACCTCATCTTAATATCTTCTGCTTCTGTTAGGTCCATACCATTTCTGTCCTTTATTGAGCCCATCTTTGCATGAAATGTTCCCTTGGTATCTCTAATTTTCTTGAAGAGATCTCTAGTCTTTCCCATTCTATTGTTTTCCTCTATTTTTTGCATTGATCACTTGGGGAGGCTTTCTCATCTTTCCTTGCAATTGTTTGGAACTCTGATTTCAGATGGGTATATCTTTCCATTTCTCCATCTTCACTTCTCTTCTTTTCTCAGCTATTTGTAAGGCCCCCTCAGACAACCATTTTGCCTTTCTTTTTCTTGGGGTTGATGTTGACCACTGCCTCATATACAATGTTACAAATCTCCGACTGTAGTTTTTCAAGTAGTCTGTGGATCAGAGCTAATCCCTTGAATCTATTTGTCACTTCCACTGTATAATTGTAAGGGATTTGATTTAGGTCATACCTGAATGGTCTAGTGGTTATCTCTACTTTTTTCAAGTCTGAATTTGGCAATAAGGAGTTCATGATCTGAAACATAGTCAGCTCCCCGTCTTGTTTTTGCTGACTCTAAAGAGCTTCTCTATATTGGGCTACAAAGAATATAATCAATCTGATTTTGGTGTTGACCATCTGGTGATGTTCATGTGTAGAGAAATCTCTTGTGTTATTGGAAAAGTGTGTATGCTGTGACCAGTGCATTCTTTGGCAAAACTCTATTAGCCTTTGCCCTGTTTCATTTTGTACTCCAAGGCCAAACTTGCCTGTTACTCCAGGTATCTCTTGACTTACTACTTTTGCATTCCAGTCCCCTATATTGAAAAGGACATTTTTTTTTTTTGATGTTAGTTACCTTACACTTAAAATAAATGAAATCACACAATACATGTTCTTCTGTGTATGCCATCTTGTGCTCAGAAAATTGTTTCTGAGATTCATCCTGCTATGTACCAAGTTTTTTCTTTTTATGCATTCTTCCTCTATACGAGGGCTTCCCAGGTGGTGCTGTGGTAAAGAACTCACCTCCTAATGCAGGAGACACAGATGTGGGCTCATTCTCTGGGACTGGAAGATCCTCTGGAGGAGGAAATGGCAACCCACTCCAGTAATCTTGCCTGGAAAATTCCATAGACAGATAAGCCTACAAACTATAGGCCATGGGGTCCGAAAGAGTTAGACATGACAGAGCGACTGAGCACACACATAGAAAAAATAAATTATTTACACAAAATAAAGGATTTAAAATTTAAGTTGAGGAGACAATACCAATTAGTACTTAAAAATTTCAAAAACGTCATATAATTAGGAATAAATGTCAAGAAGAAGGTAGAAACCTTTACAATAAAAGGAAAAATAAATTGGTGAAATTAACCATCTAAAATGGAGAACTGTAATATTTTAATTGGATTCAGTTCAGTTCAGTTCAGTCACTCAGCCATGTCCGACTCTTTGTGACCCCATGAAGCGCAGTACTCCAGGCCTCCCTGTCCATCACCAACTCCCGGAGTTCACTCAGACTCACGTCCATCGAGTCAGTGATGCCATCCAGCCATCTCATCCTCTGTCGTCCCCTTCTCCTCCTGCCCCCAGTCCCTCCCAGCATCAAAGTCTTTTCCAATGAGTCATCTCTTCACATGAAGTGGCCAAAGTACTGGAGTTTCAGCTTTAGCATCATTCCTTCCAAAGAAATCCCAGGGCTGATCTCCTTCAGAATGGACTGGTTGGATCTCCTTGTAGTCCAAGGGACTCTCAAGAATCTTCTCCAACACCACACTTCAAAAGCATCAATTCTTCGGCGCTCAGCCTTCTTCACAGTCCAACTCTCACATCCATACATGACCACAGGAAAAACCATAGCCTTGACTAGATGGACCTTAGTCGGCAAAGTAATGTCTCTGCTTTTGAATATGCTGTCTAAGTTGGTCATAACTTTTCTTTCAAGGAGTAAGCGTCTTTTAATGTCATGGCTGCAGTCACCATCTGCAGGGATTTTGGAGCCCCCCAAAATAAAGTCTGACACTGTTTCCACTGTTTCTCCATCTATTTCCCATGAAGTGACGGGACCAGATGCCATGATCTTCATTTTCTGAATGCTGAGCTTTAAGCCAACTTTTTCACTCTCCTCTTTCACCCTCATCAAGAGGCTTTTTAGTTCCTCTTCACTTTCTGCCATAAGGGTGGTGTCATCTGCATATCTGAGGTTATTGAGATTTCTCCTGGCAATCTTGATTCCAACTTGTGTTTCTTCCAGTCCAGCGTTTCTCATGATGTACTCTGCATATAAGTTAAATAAGCAGGGTGACAATATACAGCCTTGACACATTCCTTTTCCTATTTGGAACCAGTCTGTTGTTCCATGCCCAGTTCTAACTGTTGCTTCCTGACCTGCATACAGATTTCTCAAGAGGCAGGTCAGGTGGTCAGTATTCCCATCTCTCTCAGAATTTTTCACAGTTTATTGTGATCCACACAGTCAAAGGCTTTGGCATAGTCAATAAAGCAGAAATAGATGTTCTTGTGGAACTCTCTTGCTTTTTTGATGATCCAGCAGATGTTGGCAATTTGATCTCTGGTTCCTCTGCCTTTTCTAAAACCAGCTTAAACATGTGGCAGTTCATGGTTCACGTATTGCTGAAGCCTGGCTGGAGAATTTTGAGCATTACTTTACTAGCTTGTGAGATGAGTGCAATTGTGCAGTAGTTTGAGCATTCTTTGGCATTGCCTTTTTTGGGATTGGAATGAAAACTGACCTTTTCCAGTCCTGTGGCCACTGCTGAGTTTTCCAAATTTTCTGGCATATTGAGTGCAGTGCTTTCACAGCATCATCTTTCAGGATTTGAAATAGCTCTACTGGAATTCCATCACCTCCACTAGCTTTGTTCGTAGTGATACTTTCTATCCCCACTTGAGTTCACATTCCAGGATGTCTGGCTCTAGGTGAGTGATCACACCATCGTGATTATCCAGGTCGTGAAGATCTTTTTTGTACAGTTCTTCTATGTATTCTTGCCACCTCTTCTTAATATCTTCTGCTTCTGTTAGGTCCAGACCATTTCTGTCCTTTATCGAGCCCATCTTTGCATGAAATGTTCCCTTGGTATCTCTAATTTTCTTGAAGAGATCTCTAGTCTTTCCCATTGTGTTCTTTTCCTCTATTTCTTTGCATCGATCGCTGAAGAAGGCTTTCTTATCTCTTCTTGCTATTCTTTGGGACTCTGCATTCAGATGCTTATATCTCTCCTTTTCTCCTTTGCTTTTCATTTCTCTTCTTTTCACAGCTATTTGTAAGGCCTCCCCAGACAGCCATTTTGCTTTTTTGCATTTCTTTTCCATGGGGATGATCTTGATCCCTGTTTCCTGTACAGTGTCACAAATCTCAGTCCATAGTTCATCAGGCACTCCATCTATCAGATCTAGGCCCTTTAATCTATTTCTCACTTCCACTGTATAATCATAAGGGATTTGATTTAGGTCATACCTGAATGGTCTACCGGTTTTCCCTACTTTCTTCAATTTGAGTCTGAATTTGGCAATAAGGAGTTCATGATTTGAGCCACAGTCAGCTCCTTGTCTTGTTTCTGTTGACTGTATACAGCTTCTCTATCTTTGGCTGCAAAGAATATAATCAATCTGATTTCGGTGTTGACCATCTGGTGATGTCCATGTGTAGAGTCTTCTCTTGTGTTGTTGGAAGAGGGTGTTTGCTATGACCAGTGCATTTTCTTGGCAAAACTCTATTAGTTTTTGCCCTGCTTCATTCCGTATTCCAAGGCCAAATTTGCCTGTTACTCCAGGTGTTTCTTGACTTCCTACTTTTGCATTCCAGTCCCCTATAATGAAAAGGACATCTTTTCTGGGTGTTAGTTCTAAAAGGTCTTGTAGGTTTTCATAGAACCATTCAACTTCAGCTTCTTCAGCATTACTGGTTGGGGCATAGACTTGGATTACCATGATATTGAATGGTTTGCCTCAGAGACGAACAGAAATCATTCTGTCATTTTTGAGATTGCATCCAAGTACTGCATTTTGGACTCTTTTGCTGACCTTGATGGCTACTCCATTTCTTCTGAGGGATTCCTGCCCACAGTAGTAGATATAATGGTCTTCTGAGTTAAATTCACCCATTCCAGTCCATTTTAGTTTGCTGATTCCTAGAATGTCGACATTCACTCTTGCCATCTCTTGTTTGACCACTTCCAATTTGCCTTGATTCATGGACCTGACATTCCAGGTTCCTATGCAATATTGTTCTTTACAGCATCGGACCTTGCTTCTATCACCAGTCACATCCACAGCTGGGTATTGTTTTTGCTTTGGCTCCATCCCGTCATTCTTTCTGTAGTTATTTCTCCACTGATATCCAGTAGCGTGTTGGGCACCTACTGACCTGGAGAGTTCCTCTTTCAGGTTGATTTTCCAAAGTTATTTTAGATGTTTTTATTTACAGTCAATAAAATGTTATAAAATGTCATAGCAGTAACTTTTGTTCAAATAGATTTTAAGCTAATTTTTAAATTTATTTGGAAATGCCAAAAATTTAGAATAGACAAGCCCATCTTTAAAACAAACTGTAAAATGTCAATAGTCATAATAGAGCTTTAATATAATAATTATGTAAGTGTGATATTGGCATAAAGGTAGGTAAATAGACCAAGACAATAGACCAAAGAACCCTAATGTAAACTGGCACATATGTATTCACTTGAATGGTATCAAAGGAATCAACACCATTTAAAGAGAATAAATTACAGTATATCGTGCTGAAGCAATAGGATATTCATAAGAAAAAGAAAAAGAAAACCTTGATCTCTGCCTCACACATACAAAAACTTAATTGGAGATTAAGATTTTTTTCCTTATGAATATCTTATTTCTAATTTAATACATAAAAATGGTGTCTTGGTGACACTTCCATTTGCATTTCTTTGGATACTAATATAATGTAACTTTTAACATTTTCTACTTGTATTTTTCTCTTTATGATATTTGCCTTTGGATTTTTTTAATTTTCTTATTAAGATATCCACTAATTTCATAAATATACTCTAAGGGTAAGTCTAATCACCCCTTTTTATTATATATGTTGTTAATTCATAACATGTGTATTTTCATAACATAGGTTTTTTTTGGGGGGGGGAGAAAATTGCTTTACAAATTTGTGCTAGTTTGCGTTTCCAAGGAAGTGAGTCAGTAGATGTATATATATATATATCCCTTTTTCACTCTTGAACCTGCCTTGTACCCCCACATCCCGCCCTTCTAGGTCACCACCGAGCACCAAGCTGAGCTTTGTGCTAGCCAGCACGTTCCCACTAGCTACCTTACACACAGGAGTGAATGACGTCAGTCCTAATCTACCAGTTCATTCCACATTTCCGCTGCCCCACTGTGTCTACATGTCCCTTCTGCTTGTCTGTGTCTCTATTCCTGCCCTGTAAATAGGTTCATCTGCACTATATTTTTTATGTTCCACATATATGTGTTGATATTTGGCTTATAAAATTAATAGATTTATTTTATCTAGGCAAATTTATTAATTCTTTTCCTTTACACATAATACTATAAGTGCATGCTTGGACATTCTTTTTCCAGTATAATGCAGAAAATATTGTGGTTTTATTTTATCCTTTTAAATATCAATCTTGTTAATATTAACATTGGTATTTTCTTAGAATTATTGTTACGACTTTATTTTAAGCAATAGTTATCTTGTTGTCTCCATATCATTTACCTAATGCTTAACAAATCTTTCTTTTAAATATTTTGAGAGGTCATCTTCACAACTTCTAAAATTGAATGTATTTTTACATTTAATGGACTTTATAGTTTATTGTTTTGATTTGTGTGTTTTTACCTATGACAATACATCTACATAAAATACTATTTATAGTTTGAAGAAGACAGAGAGAATTGCATCTAGGATTGGCTAGAAATTAAATTGCAATGCTTTAAAATTGATATCAGCAACCATCCTTGTGTTGAACCTGACCGAAGCTTCCAGACATGATTAAAAGGATCATATGTGTGTTGGAAAAGATTCTTGAGAGTCCCTTGGACTGCAAGGAGATCCAACCATTCCATCTTAAAGGAGATCAGTCATGGGTGTTCATTGGAAGGACTGATGTTGAAGCTGAAACTCCAATACTCTGGCCACCTGAGGCAAAGAGCTGACTCATTTGAAAAGACCCTGATGCTGGGAAAGATTGAGGGCAGGAGGAGAAGGGGATGACAGAGGATGAAATGGTTGGATGGCATCACTGACTCAATGGACATGGGTTTGGGTGGACTCCGGGAGTTGGTGATGGACAGGGAGGCCTGGTGTGCTGCGATTCATGGGGTCACAGAGTCGGACACGACTGAGTGACTGAACTGAACTGAACTGATGATTAACACAAAAAAGAGAATCTAAAGTCATGCTTCTCCTACAACTTTTTAACAGCAATGTGACCCTAAGAGACTAGAGTCAGCATGTTAATGCTAATTGATAAGTAGGAAAATTTTCCTGTGGGCCTTCTACTGTCTTGATTCAGCCAAGAAACATGGGTAGATCCAACACCTGGTTAGAACTCTGCTCCACAAACCGAATAAAACAACAACAATAAAAATATCCCTAGTTTGTGTTTTTTATATCACAGATGTGATTGCAATCCTAAGAGCAATACTGACTAGGTCATAGTATGGATAGATATCATCATGTCTCAAAATGAACATAAATAATATTTTAAACTCCAGTGATCTAGAATAATGCATGAATCTTTGCTACTGCTTCTCAGGAAAGGCAGATGGATATAAAATAAAGATAATAAAAATAATAGAGATTAAATATACTTCCATACATATAATTAAAAATTTCACTTATATTTTAAATATATGGAGAATATAAGAAGGATAAAAATTAACAAACAATATTTTACTGAAAGGACTTGTTTTGCCGCTGCTAACAGAAGCATATTGCATGCTGAGTGATAAGTATACAGAGTTCTGTATTTCATTATGTGATTACAAGTGCTAAATGCATATGAGTTCTATGACCAAAAATTTTAAAGTTAAATAGAATACATTTAGAAGTGGAATATAAGAATGCTATTATAAGCCCTCTGGAATCAGCAATTAGGAGGAGAAAATCTTTGCTTGTCTCAAAATATTCTCTGGTACCATCAGAAAGAGAATGCTGAGAGAAGAGGCACCTTTTGTCTGACAATCTAAGAACATCCCCTCATTGTCCCATTCATTTTTATAAAATATTCCTTTTTGTGAAACAAGAGAGCAGATATTGCTCTATTTAAATCCCATTTTAAACTGCAGAATTAGATTTATATTCCCTACAGAAAGATAATTGAAAAGTATTCCAAATTAGCTCTCTAGGAAATGTCTGTAAATTGGTGAAAAAGAACAACCCATTGGTTCTATGTGCAATAATTCGTACTGTACACATTCTTACAGTTATTTAGTTTATTCACCTATTCATATATCTATTCAACAATCACTGTGGAGCTGTAGGTATATAAGCTGGACAAAGCTTTGGATCTATTAAACACCTTTAGTTTCAGAACTACTCTGCAAGAGTTTAACAGTTTAGTGACCATCAAATGAAACAGTTTAGTAACAGATAATAGGCTAACTAAGCACAGAAAATGGAAGAATCAACACTCCTTAGTGGAGGTGATGGAATTCTAGCTGAGCTATTTCAAATCCTAAAAGATGATTCCGTGAAAGTGCTGCACTCAATATGACAGCAAATTTGGAAAACTCAACCGTGGCAACAGAACTGGAAAAGGTCAGTTTTCAATCCAATCCCAAAGAAAGGCAATGCCAAAGAATGTTCAAACTACCACGCAGTTGTACCTATCTCACATGCTAACAAAGTAATGCTCAAAAGTCTCCAAGCTAGGCTTCTACATGGACCAAGAACTTTGAGATATTCAAGCTGGACTTACCAATGACAGAGGAACCAGAGATCAAATTGCCAACATCTGTTGGATCATAGAAAAAACTAGAGAATTTCAGAAAAGTGTCTGTTTCATTGACTACACTAAAGCCTTTGACTGTGTGGGTCACAACAAACTGTGGAAAATTCTTAAAGAGTTGGGGCTACCAGACCACCTTATCTGCCTTCTGAGAAACCTGTATGCAGGTCAAGAAGCAACAGTTAGAACTGGATGGAACAACGGACTCCTTCCAAATTGGAAAAGGAGAACGTCAAGGCTATATATTGTCATCCAGCTTATTTAACTTATATACAGAATGTGTGTGTGTGTTAGTTGCTCAGTCGTGCCCGACTCTTTGCGACCCCATGGACTGCAATCCACCTGGTTCCTCTGTCCATGAGATTTTCCAGGCAAGGATACTGGAGTGGGTTGCCATTTCCTTCTCCAGGGGATCTTCCCAACCCAGGAATCAAACTTGGGTCTCCTGCACTGCAAACAAATTCTTTACCGACTGAGCTACAACATCATGCAAAATACCGGGCTGAATGAAGCACAAACTGGAATCAAGATTGCCGGGAGAAATACCAAGAACCTCAGATATGCAGATGACACCACCCTTATGGAAGAAAGTGAAGAACTAAAGAGCCTCTTGATGAAAGTGAAAGAAAAGAGTGAGAAACTGGCTTAAAATTCAATAGTCACAAAATGAAGATCATGGCATCTGGTCCCTTCACTTCATGGCAAATAGATGGGGAAACAATGGAAACCATAACAGACTTTATTTTCTTGGGCTCCAAAATCCTTGGAGATGATGACTGCAGCCATGAAATTTAAAGATGCTTGCTCTTGCTCCTTGGAAGAAAAGCTATGACCAACCTAGACAGCATATTAAAAAGCAGAGACATTACTTTGCTGACAAATGTATTTAAACCCTTCCTCAGTTCAGTTCAGTTCAGTTCAGTTTAGTAGCTATAATGTTTCCAGTAGTCATGTATGGACATGAGAGTTGGACCATAAAGAAAGTTGAGCACCAAAGAATTGATGCTTTTGAACTGTGGTGTTGGAAAAGACTCTTAAGAGTCCCTTGGACTGCCAAAAGATCAAACTAGTCAATCCTAAAGAAAATTATTCTGAATATTCATTGGAAGGACTAATGCTGAAGCTTAAACTCCAGTACGTTGACCACCTGATACGAAGAACTGACTCACTGGAAAAGACCCTGATGCTGGGCAAGATTGAAGGCAAGAGGAAAAGGGGACGACAGAGGATGAGATGGTTGGATGGCATCACCAACTCGATGGACGTGAGTTTGAGCAAGCTCCGGGAGTAGGTGATGGACAGGGAATCCTGGTGGGCTGCAGTCTATGGGTTTGCAAAGAGTCAGACAAAACTGAGCTACTGAACTGAACTGACTGAATTGAGGAAGGGTTTAATTACAAAGGGTCTTTTAACCAAAATGATCAGGGCTTTGTATCCTAATTGTATTGCTAAATAGCTATGTGATTGAGAGCATTGACAATCAACTTACTCCTCTTTAAAGTGTATCTTTAGTAATAACTACCAGATAGGAGGGACTGTGTGGGTGGATTATGCAGAAAAGATGAAGTCTTGAGCACAATCTCCATCACATAATATGAGTGAAAGCTCTTTTTATCAATGGAGGCTGTCCTCAATTTCCATTCATGCAACTTTGACAACCCAACTGCCTTTCAAGCATCTAAGTGAAGCATTCATACTAAGCCTATTAGTGGCACAGCACACCATACAAACAATCCATTTATATATTCTTACCATCTTTGTGTGTTCAATGGAGTTTGATAAATTTTTTGACTATTTAAATTGCAAGTTTCCTTTACTTTCTTATAAAAATGTTTAAACATGGGGAAGAAAATGAAAGTGTGAGAAAGGCACTAGTCATAGGAAGCCTAGTTCTCATAAAATTATTTTCAGGCAAATCTGGGAATCTTTAAGAATGACAAAGAAGTGGATCGTTAATCTTCAACTGAAACCTTTGCTGAAAATTTCGTATCTTGTAAATACGTTAAGAATGCATCATAAGCAATAGGAAACTACCTGTCATATCAGGAAGAATTAAAGATGCTTCTGTTTTTATTTATCCTTTCAAATAACCAGCTTTTGGCTTTGTTGATTCTTGCTATGGTCTCTTTTGTTTCTTTTGCATTTATTTCTGCGCTAATTTTTAAGATTTCTTTCCTTCTACTAACCCTGGGGTCTTCATTTCTTCCTTTTCTAGTTGCTTTAGGTGTTCAGTTCAGTTCAGTTCAGTCACTCAGTCGTGTCCGACTCTTTGCGACCCCATGAATCGCAGTACTCCAGGCCTCCCTGTCCATCACCATGTCCCAGAGTTCACCCACACTCACGTCCATGGAGTCAGTGATGCCATCCAGCCATCTCATCCTCTGTTGTCCCCTTCTCCTCCTGCCCCCAGTCCCTCCCAGCATCAAAGTCTTTTCCAATGAGTCAATTCTTCGCATAAGGTGGCCAAAGTACTGGAGTTTCAGCTTCAACATCATTCCTTCCAAAGAAATCTCAGGACTGATCTCCTTCAGAATGGACTGGTTGGATCTCCTTGCAGTCCAAGGGACTCTCAAGAATCTTCTCCAACACCATAGTTCAAAAGCATCAGTTCTTCGGCGCTCAGCCTTCTTCATGGTCCAACTCTCACATCCATACATGACTACTGGAAAAACTATAGCCTTGACTAGATGGACCTTAGTCGGCAAAGTAATGTCTCTGCTTTTGAATATGCTATCTAGGTTGGTCATAACTTTTCTTCCAAGGAGTAAGCGTCTTTTAATGTCATGGCTGCAGTCACCATCTGCAGTGATTTTGGAGCCCCAAAAAATAAACTGTGACACTTCCCACTGTTTCCCCATGTATTTCCCATGAAGTGATGGGACCGGATGCCATAATCTTCATTTTCTGAAAGTTGAGCCCTAAGCCAACTTTTTCACTCTCCTCTTTCACCCTCATCAAGAGGCTTTTTAGTTCCTCTTCACTTTCTGCCATAAGGATGGTGTCATCTGTATATCTGAGGTTATTGAGATTTCTCCTGGCAATCTTGATTCCAGCTTGTGTTTCTTCCAGTCCAGCGTTTCTCATGATGTACTCTGCATATAAGTTAAATAAGCAGGGTGACTCCTGCGCCCTCGCAGCCTGGCACTCTCAGCTGCTGCCCCTGACCTCGAACGTAGGGTAACTCCTCTTGGCCGCCACCCTTCAGGCATGGGGTCCTTGCTTTAGGTGTAGAGTTAGGTTATTTATTTGACTTTTTTCTTGTTTCTTGAGGTATGTCTGTATTGCTATGAACCTTCCCCTTAGCACTGCTTTTACAGTGTCCCACAGGTTTTGGGTTGTTGTGTTTTCATTTTCATTTATTTCTATGCATATTTTGATTTCTTTTTTGATTTCTTCTGTGATTTGCTGGTTATTTAGCAGCATGTTGTTCAGCCTCCATATGTTGGAATTTTTAATAGTTTTTCTTCTGTAATCGAGATCTAATCTTACTTCATTGTGGTCAGAAAAGATGCTTGGAATGATTTCAATTTTTTTGAATTTACCAAGGCTAGATTTATTGCCCAGGATGTGATCTATCCTGAAGAAGGTTCTGTGTGCACTTGAGAAAAAGGTGAAATTCATTGTTTTGGGGTAGTCTTTTGTATCATGTAAAGTTTGCATTTCTTTGTTAATTTTCTGTTTAGTTGATCTATCCATAGGTGGATCTATTCATGAGTGGGGTAGTAAAATCTCCCACTATTATTGTGTTGTTGTTAATTTCCCCTTTCATACTTGTTAGCATTTGTCTTACATATTGCAGTGCTCCTATGTTGGGTGCATATATATTTATAATTGTTATATCTTCTTCTTGGATTGGTCCTTCTTTGTCTCTTTTCAAAGCCTTTGTTTTAAAGTCTATTTTATCTGATACGAGTATTGCTACCCCTGCTTTCCTTTGGTCTCTATTTGTATGGAGTATCTTTTTCCAGCCCTTTACTTTCAGTGTGTATATGTCCCCTATTTTGAGGTGGGTCTCTTGTAGACAACATATATAGGGGTCTTGTTTTTGTATCCATTCATTCAGTCTTTGTCTTTTGGTAGGGGTGTTCAACCCATTTATGTTTAAGGTAAAAATTGATAAGTATGATCCCTCTGCCATTTAATTTATTGTTTTGGGTTCAAGCTTATACAACCTTTTTGTGTTTCCTGTCTAGAGAATATCCTTTAACATTTGTTGGAGAGCTGGTTTGGTGGTACTGAATTCTCTCAGCTTTTGTTTTTCTGTAAAGTTTTTTGATTTCTCCTACATATTTGAATGAGATCCTTGCTAGGTACAGTAACCTGGGCTGTATGTAATTTTCTTTCATCACTTTAAGTATGTCTTGCCATTCCCTCCTGGCCTGAAGAGTTTCTATTGAAAGATCACCTGTTATCCTTATGGGAATCTCCTTGTGTGTTATTTGTTGTTTTTCCTTTGCTGCTTTTAATATTTGTTCTTTGTGTTTGATCTTTGTTAATTTGATTAATATGTGTCTTGGGGTGTTTAAGAAGAGGTGGCAAGAATACACAGAACTGTACAAAAAAGATCTTGATGACCAAGATAATCACAATGGTATGATCACTCACCTAGAGCCAGACATCCTGGAATGTGAAGTCAAGTGGGCCTTAGAAAGCATCACTATGAAAAAGGCTAGTGGAGGTGATGGAATTCCAGTTGAGCTATTTCAAATCTTGTAAGATGATGCTGTGAAAGTGCTGCACTCAATATGCCAGCAAATTTGGAAAACTCAGCAGTGGCCATAGGACTAGAAAAGGTCAGTTTTCATTCCAATCCCAAAGAAAGGCAATGCCAAAGAATGCTCAAACTAAGGCACGATTGCACTCATCTCACACACTAGTAAAGTAATGTTCAAAATTCTCCAAGCCAGTCTGCAGCAATCCGTGAACTGTGAACTTCCAGATGTTCAAGATGGTTTTAGAAAAGGCAGAAGAACCAGAGATCAAATTGCCAGCATCTGCTGGATCATCGAAAAAGCAAGAGAGTTCCAGAAAAACATCTATTTCTGCTTTCTTGACTATGTCAAAGCCTTTGACTGTGTGGATCACAATAAACTGTGGAAAATTCTGAAAGAGATGGGAATACCAGACCACCTGACCTGCCTCTTGAGAAATCTGTATGTAGGTCAGGAAGCAACAGTTAGAACTGGGCATGGAACAACAGACTGATTTCAGATAGGAAAAGGAGTGTGTCAAGGCTGTATATTGTCACCCTGCTTATTTAACTTATATGCAGAGTACATCATGAGAAACACTAGGCTGGAAGAAGCACAAGCTGGAATCAAGATTGCCGGGAGAAATCTCAATAACCTCAGATATGCAGATGACACCACCCTGATGGAAGAAAGTGAAGAGGAATAAAAGAACCTCTTGATGAGGGTGAAAGAGGAGAGTGAAAAAGTTGGCTTAAAGCTCAACATTCAGAAAACAAAGATCATGGCATTCGGTCCCGTCACTCCATGGGAAATAGATGGAGAAACAGTGGAAAGAGTGTCAGACTTTATCTTTTTGGGGCTCCAAAATCACTGCAGATGGTCACTGCAGCCATGAAATTAAAAGACACTTACTCCTTGGAAAGAAAGTTATAACCAACCTAGATGACATATTCAAAAGCAGAGACATTACTTTGCCGACTAAGGTCCATCTAGTCAAGGCTATGGTTTTTCCAGTGGTCATGTATGGATGTGAGAGTTGGACTGTGCAGAAGGCTGAGCACCGAAGAATTGATGCTTTTGAACTGTGGTGTTGGAGAAGATTCTTGAGGGTCCCTTGGACTGCAAGGAGATCCAACCAGTCCATTCTGAAGGAGATCAGCCCTGGGATTTCTTTGGAAGGAATGATGCTAAAGCGAAAACTCCAGTACTCTGGCCACCCCATGCGAAGAGTTGACTCATTGGAAAAGACTCTGATGCTGGAAGGGATTGGGGGCAGGAGGAAAAGGGGACAACAGAAGATGAGATGGCTGGATTCCATCACCAACTCGATGGATATGAGTTTGGGTGAACTCTTAGAGTTGGTGATGGACAGGGCAGCCTGGCATGCTGTGATTCATGGGGTCACAAAGAGTTGGACATGACTGAATGACTGAACTGAACTAACTGGGGTATTTTGCCTTGGGTTTATTCTGTTTGGGACTCTGGGTTTCTTGGACTTGGGTGATTATTTCCTTCCCCATTTTAGCGAACTTTTCAACTATTATCTCCTCAAGTATTTTCTCATGTTCTTTTTTTTTTTTTTTTTGTCTTCTTCTGGGACTCCTATGACTGACAAACCATTAGCCAGATTCATCAAGAAACAAATGGAAAAAAATCAAATCAATAAAATTAGAAATGAAAATGGAGAGATCACAACAGACAACACAGAAATACAAAGGATCATAAGAGACTACTATCAGCAATCATATGCCAATAAAATAGACAACGTGGAAGAAACGGACAAATTCTTAGAAAAGTACAATTTTCCAAAACTGAATCAGGAAGAAATAGAAAATCTTAACAGACCCATCACAAGCTCGGAAATTGAAACTAATCAGAAATCTTCCAACAAACAAAAGCCCAGGTCCAGATGGCTTCACAGCTGAATTCTACCAAAAATTTAGAAAAGAGCTAACACCTATCCTACTCAAACTCTTCCAGAAAATTGCAGAGGAAGGTAAACTTCCAAACTCATTTGATGCGGCCACCATCACCCTAATACCAAAACTTGACAAGATGCCACACACAGAAAAGAAAACTACAGGCCAATATCACTGATGAACATAGATGCAAAAATCCTTAACAAAATTCTAGCAATCAGAATCCAACAAAAAAAATCATACACCATGACCAAGTGGGCTTTATCCCAGGGATGCAAGGATTCTTCAATATCTGCCAATCAATCAATGCAATACACCACATTAACAAATTGAAAAATAAAAGCCATATGATTATCTCAATAGACGCAGAGAAAGTCTTTGACAAAATCCAACATCATTTATGATTAAAAACTCTCCAGACAGTAGGAACAGAAGGAACATACCTCAACATAATAAAAGCTATATATGACAAACCCACAGCAAACATTATCCTCAATGGTGAAAAATTGAATGCATTTTCCCTAAAGTCAGGAACAAGACAAGGGTGCCCACTTTCACCACTACTATTCAACATAGTTTGGGAAGTTTTGGCCACAGCAATCAGAGCAGAAAAAGAAGTAAAAGGAATCCAAATTTGAAAAGAAGAAGTAAACCTCTCACTGTTTGCAGATGACATGATCCTCTACATAGAAAACCCTAAAGACTCCACCAGAAAATTATTAGAGCTAATCAATGAATATAGTAAAGTTGCAGGATATAAAATCAACACACAGAAACCCCTTGCATTCTTATACACTAATAATGAGAAAATAGAAAGAAAAATTAAGAAAACAATTCCATTCACCATTGCAATGAAAAGAATAAAATACTTAGGAATATATCTACCTAAAGAAACTAAAGATCTATATATAGAAAACTATAAAACATTGGTGAAAGAAATCAAGGTGAAAGTGAAAAGTGAAAGCAAAGTTGCTCAGTCGTGTCCAACTCTTTGCGACCCCATGGACTGTAGCCTATTAGGTTCCTCTGTCCATGGGATTCTCCAGGCAATAGTACTGGAGTGGATTGCCATTCCCTTCTCCAGGGGATCTTCCTGACCCGGGGATCGAATCTGGGTCTCCTGCATTTTAGACAGACGCTTTACCATCTGAGCCACCAGGGAAGTCCAAAAAAATCAAAGAGGACACTAATAGATGGAAAAATATACCATGTTCATGGATCGGAAGAATCAATACCGTGAAAATGAGTATACTACCCAAAGCAATCTATAGATTCAATGCAATCCCTATCAAGCTACCAACGGTATTTTTCACAGAGCTAGAACAAATAATTTCACAGTTTGTATGGAAATACAAAAAACCTCGAATAGCCAAAGCAATTTTGAGAAAGAAGAATGGAACTAGAGGAATCAACCTGCCTGACTTCAGGCTCTACTACAAAGTCACAGTCATCAAGACAATATTGTACTGGCACAAAGACAGAAATATAGATCAATAGAACAAAATAGAAAGCCCAGAGATAAATCCACACACCTATAGAAACCTCATCTTTGACAAAGGAGAAAGTGGATGAAACTGGAGCCTATTATACAGAGTGAAGTAAGCCAGAAAGAAAAACACCAATACAGTATATTAATGCATATATATGGAATTTAGAAAGATGGTAATGATAACCCTGTATACGAGACAGCAAAAGAGACACAAATGTATAGAACAGTATTTTGGACTCTGTGGGAGAGGGCGAGGATGGGATGATTTGGGAGAATGGCATTGAAACATGTATATCATATAAGAAACGAATCACCAGTCCAGGTTCGATGCAGGACACAGGATGCTTGGGGCTGGTGCACTGGGGTGACCCAGAGGGATGGTATGGGGAGGGAGGTGGCAGGGGGGTTGAGGATGGGGAACACGTGTACACCCATTGCAGATTCATGTTGATGTATGGCAAAACCAATACAATATTGTAAAGTAATTAGCCTCCAATTAAAATTAAAATAAATAAATTTAAATTAAAAAAAATAAAGATGATTCTAAGACTCATGATTTTCCTGATGGCTCAGAGAGTAAAGAATCTGCCTGCAATGAAAGAGACTTGGATTTGATCCCCAGGTTGGGAAGATCCCTGGGGATCCATCTGGAGTTTCAGCTTTAGCATCATTCCCTCCAAAGATATCCCAGGGCTGATCTCTTTCAGAATGGACTGGTTGGATCTCCTTGCAGTCCAAGGGACTCTCAAGAGTCTTCTCCAACACCACACTTCAAAAGCATCAATTCTTCAGTGTTCAGCCTTCTTCACAGTCCAACTGTCACATCCATACATGACCACAGGAAAAACCATAGTCTTGACAGACCTTAGTCGGCAAAGTAACGTCTCTGCTTTTGAATATGATATCTAGGTTGGTCATAACTTTTCTTCCAAGGAGTAAGCATCTTTTAATTTCATGGCTGCAGTCACCATCTGTAGTGATTTTGGAGCCCCCAAAAATAAACTCTAACACTGTTCCCACTGTTTCTCCATCTATTTCCCATGGAGTGATGGGACCAGATGCCATGATCTCCGTTTTCTGAATGTTGAGCTTTAAGCCAACTTTTTCACTCTCCTCTTTCACCCTCATCAAGAGGCTTTTTTAGTTCCTCTTCAGTTTCTGTCATAAGGGTGGTGTCATCTGCATAACTGAGGTTAATGATATTTCTCCTGGCAAACTTTATTCCAGCTTGTGTTTCTTCCAGTCCAGCGTTTCTCATGACGTACTCTGCATATAAATTAAATAAGCAGGGTGACAATATACAGCCTTGACACACTCCTTTTCCTATTTGGAACCAGTCTGTTGTTCCATGTCCAGTTCTAAACGTTGCTTCCTGACCTGCATACAGATTTCTCAAGAGGCAGGTCAGGTGGTCTGGTATTCCCATCTCTCCTGGAATTTTCCACAGTTTATTGTGATCCACACAGTCAAAGGCTTTGACATAGTCCAGAAAGCAGAAATGGATGTTTTTCTGGAACTCTCTTCCTTTTTCAATGATCCAGCGGATGTTGGCAATTTGATCTCTGGTTCCTCTGCCTTTTCTAAAACCAGCTTGAACATCAGGAAGTTCACGGTGTGAGATGACTCTAATTGTTCGGTAGTTTGAGCATTCTTTGGCATTGTCTTTCTTTGGGATTGGAATGAAAACAGACCTTTTCCAGTCCTTGACCACTGCTGAGTTTTCCAAATTTGCTGGCATATTGCATGCAGTACTTTCACAGCATCATCAGACATGGCTGAGCAACTAACACCTTCACTTTTCACTTTCTATGATTTCATCATTAGCAGGGGTTTGCCATTTTAAAAGGAAGAGGAGGATCTATCCAGACAGAGGAAATGTGGGCAAAAGCTTAGAGACATGAGCATGTGTCACCAGTCAGTGGAGTAGTGATGAATTCCATGTAATCAGAACATGGGAGTCAAGGATAGAAGAACATTAGTTTAAAGAGGGAAGGGGTGAAGTTCATGAAGGACTTTTGTGTCAGACGAAGTTAGAGTATAGTTTGGATGCATTTGAAGAAATGATAAAATGGGAGCATTTCATGCTTAGAGTTATACAAGGACACTTTCTTATGTTTGTGTATATACAGGGGATAGGATGAAAAGAGGGAACAATGGTGAAAAGCCATAGCCAGGGAAATCATTTTAGAATGGTATTTTACAAGGCAATTTTTAATGTAATATAGGAAAACTTGATCTGTTTGAGTTAATTAGTGTATACCCAAATGTTAGCATGGTGCCTGATTTGTAACAGACATTTAGAAATTATAGCATGAATATAGAAGTGTTTAGAAACAAGTGGTTGGAGCTTATCTTTGAAACTAAAGCCAGGAGATATCATTTTATTACTTTTACTCTGAACTGAATTCCTTGATTGTGCTATATGGGCATTTTCCCATGCAATTACAATAAGGTGCTTTGGATATACATTACTATAACTTTTATAAATATATTACCATCCTTATCTTAACACTAAAGATAATTAAAGTTCTCCATTCCTAAATTATGAGTTGGAGAAATGTATACTTTTTAAATGTTTAATATTCTTTAAGAGTATAATTTCTTTGTATCTAATTAATAGAAATTCTTCTAAAAATGTCAGAAATTCACAAAACTAGTACTTTGGAAAATTTATACATTGTTTCAGAACAGTTCTCACTAAGCCTGTGATTTGGGACAAGTGATTTAAGTTCCTTGTGTTTAATGTCTCTTTCCTTTGGCAGAAGAGACTAGCTTTATTACTTAGTTAATATTGGCAAGGATTATTAATATGTGAAGATGCAAATTATTATTGCTTTATCTTTCTTTTCCTAGTTTTACATTTCCAGAATAAAATTTAGTTTCATTAATTAAACTTTATTTTTAGTTATTATTTATTTAACACTTTCCCAGGTGGGCTACTGTCTATGGGGTTTCACAGAGTCAGACATGACTGAAGCGACTTAGTAGCAACAGCAGCAGCAGGTGGTGCAGTGGTAAAGAATCCACCTGTCAATGCAGGAGACGTGGGTTTGATCTCTGAGTCTTGAAGATCCCCTAGAGGAGGAAATGGCAATCCACTTCAGTATTCTTGCCCAGAAAATCCTATGGACAGAGGGGCCTGGTGGGCTACAGTCCACAGGATCATGGAGACTTGGACATGAGTGAGTTGAATAAAACCTAAAAGATGATGCTGTGAAAGTCCTGTACTCAATACGCCAGCAAATTTGGAAAACTGAGCAGTGCCCACGGGACTGGAAAAGGTCAGTTTTCATTCCAATTTCAAAGAAAGGCAATGCCAAAGAATGTTAAAACTACCACACAATTGCACTCATCTCACATGCTGCAGAGTAATGCTCAAAATTCTCCAAGCCAGGCTTCAAGAGTACATAAACCATGAACATCCAGATGTTCAAGCTGGATTTAGAAAAGGCAGAGGAAACAGAGATGAAATTGCCAACATACACTGGATCATCAAAAAAGCAAGAGAGTTCCAGAAAAACATCTACTTCTGCTTTGTTGACTATGCCAAAGCCTTTGACTGTGTGGATCACAGTAAACTGTGGAAAATTCTTAAAGAGATGGAAACACCAGACCACATTACCTGCCTCCTGAGAAATCTGTATGCAGGTCAAGAAGCAACAGCTAGAACTGGACATGGAACAACAGACTGGTTCCAAATCAGGAAAGGAGTATGTCAAGGCTGAATATTGTCACCCTGCTTATTTAACTTATATGCAGAGTACATCATGCAAAATGCTGGGCTGGATGAAGCACAAACTGTGGAATCATGATTGCTGGGAGAAATATCAATAACCTCAGATATGCAGATGACACCACCCTTATGGCAGAAAGTGAAGAAGAACTAAAGAGCCTCTTGATGAAAGTGAAAGAGGAGAGTGAAAAAGTTGGCTTAAAGCCTAACATTCAGAAAACTAAGATCATGGCATCTGGTCCCATCACTTCATGGCAAATAGATGGGGAAACAATGGAAACCATGACAGACTTTATTTTGGGCTCCAAAATCACTGCAGATGGTGACTGCAGCTATGAAATTCAAAGATGCTTGCTTCTTGAAAGAAAAGCTATGACCAATCTAGACAGCATATTAAAAAGCAGAGACATTACTTTGCTGAAAAAGGTCTGTCTAGCCAAAGCTCTGGTTTTCCAGTAGCCATGTACAGATGTGAGAGTTGGACTATAAGGAAAGCTGAGCACCGAAGAATTGATGCTTCTGAACTGTGGTGTTGGAAAAGACTCTTAAGAGCCCTTTGGACTACAAGGAGATCCAACCAGTCCATCCTAAAGGAGATCAGTCCTGAATATTCATTGGAAGGACTGATACTGAACCTGAAACTCCAATACTTTGGCCACCTGATGCAAAGAACTGACTCACTGGAAAAGACACTGATGCTGAGCAAGATTGAAGACAGGAGGAAAAAGGGATGACAGAGGATGAGATGGTTGGATGGCATCACCAACTCAATGGACATGACTTTGAACAAGCTCCAGGAGTTGGTGCTGGACAGGGAATCCTGGTGTGCTGCAGTCCATGGGGTTGCAAAGAGTGGGACATGACTGAGAAACTGAACTGAACTGAACTGCGCGTGCAAGTGCATTTGCACATGGGCCAAATAGTGTATTATAGTTGTAAAAGCATTATTTTTTTCTGTCAAAAACACCCAAGTGAGTAGTATTCCCATTGTACAGAAGAGTAAATGTATAAAGAGAGAAGTGATCTGCTCAAGGTTATGCAGCTATATATCAAGAAATTTGAAAACTGTGATCAAAACTAATATGTTACAGTAGTTAGTGTTAATATTTGATGTTATATATCAATCATAAACATTAATGGACCTGCTACTTCTCTTAATCTGTGGAGATTAAAGCTTAGCTAATCAATGTAGTTTATTCATTACAATGACATATTAAGTAGATTATATCCAATCACTTATTGTTTCTTCACTAAATTTGTTAACTCTCTGCATATATTCCCTGCAAAACATGTTTAGTAAAAGAAATAAAATGAAGAAAAGTAAGTCTTGTTTAGTAAAACAAGTCAAGTATCTTTATGGGTTCTATTATTTCTAAATCATAAAATAATTTTTATTATTACCAATACTACCTCCATTAATATTTCATTGCTCTAGGCCTATCAATTGATATGCTTATTGATTATCACATAAATCAATACACATAAATATTGTTCCTTTAATATCTCAATATATAGTGACTTTCTATTTTAAAGAGTCTGAAATAGTCTCTGGTCCAGGAATTTTAAGCACTAAAATTTCTAACCACTTATGTTTCAGCATATCCAATGACAGCCTTTTATTTTCACATTTTGTATCTCTAATCAAAAGACTTTCCCTGAAATCACCATTATTAAATGGCAAGACACCTTTAAAATTTTTCTTTATTTCATGTACTAATGCAATTCTTCATCAGGTTTAATTTCCCCTAGTCTTCTTGATAGAATCTGTTTCACCTACTAGTTTTGACATTCCAGTTAAGGAAATGTTATCTTTCTATCTCTATTATGTTCAGTAGGTCATATTCTCCATCATTTAAAAACATTTCCAGTTAATCTTTTTAATTTCTCATTTACTTTGTAGTTACTTATAGACAATTAGGTCCGGTATGTTAATATTACTTATCACTTATCTTATATTTCATCTTCGCTTGTAGAACTCCCTTTTCTCTCCATTGTACATGTTAAGATTATTTGGGCTAAGCAAAAGATCCTCCTTTAATACCCAATTTAAAGCCAACTTAATGAGCCCTGCCAGTTCTGAACACAACAGGGAGTTTGGTATCCCATCTGGTTAAGTGGAGGCTACAATAACTTCCATGATGAGGACATCTGTTTAGACAAATCAGAGTTCCATAAATCCAACACTCACCTTCCTGTACCACTGAAACATTCATTGTTTGTGCATTATCTTTATTCTCTTCATTCATTATTGCAAATGTTCACGATGACGCTCTTTCTTCAATTCCCTTTAACTAAACTTGATAGGTATAAAATAAAGCATACAAAGCTGATATCATGTAACAAGTTCAGTTTTGCCCCACTCTATTTGTGTCGAGTACATTTAGAATAGTGATAAACGTATAGCTTTGATGATGGCCATAGCAATAATAATAGTCAACATTCATACAATGTTCACTGTATGAGACACTTTACTAATTAATTTATATTAAATATTTCCTTTAAACATCATTTTAATTTGAAAGTGAAAGTTTTGGTCACTCAGTCATGTCTTACCCTTTGCGACCCCACGGACTATAGCCCGACAGGCTCCTCTCTTCATGGGATGCTCCAGGCAAGAATACTGGAGTGGATAGCAGTTCCCTTTTCTAGGGGATCGTTCTGACCTAGGGATCAAATCCAGGTTTCCTGCATTGAAGATAGATTCTTTACTATCTGAACCACCTAATCTTATGAGGAAAGTGGGAAATAAATGAGCATTTTGATTGTCTCTTCAAATGCATTCCTCATCAATTGTTTAGCAAGTAAGGACATAGTAAATACATGCTATAAAACATTTCCACATGCACACACAAACTTTCTGCCCTCCCCAGTTTCTATTTTCTCTTTCTCCTGATGCCTTACTTACCTGTGGAAGCCTGACCTATTTTCATATATGAACAGAGAAATTAATTTCCTCATGCTACCTATTTCAATGTTACTTTCACAATTTTACAGTGGAAACAAAAGAAACTTTATGCTTTAGTATATAGATGTGGGAAAACAAACCTTAGGTATGAATACCTCATCAAAACAAAAAACAACACAAAAGCATACCCTTGTAACTTATGACAATTCAATTCAGCGTCTACTCTTAGGACCTTTCACAACCATGCCAAATGTTGTGATAATCACTGAAAATACAAACAGAGTGAAAGACATGCTGGCAGTTTCAAGGAGAATAATACTGGAGTGGGTAGCCTATCCCTTTTCCAGTGGGCCTTCCCAACCTAGGAATTGAACAGGGGTCTCCTGCATTGCAGGCAGATTCTTTACCAGATGAGCTACCAGTACAGAAGATACTAGAAAGTAATAAAAGCCTCTAATGTAAGTAAAAATATTTATCTAATGAATATTATTACTAGAAAAAGCCTTGGTCTCTCTCTGTCTGACCTTATTTACCTCTATCTTACGTACCATTTTAATGTCTAAAAGAGCATAACATCTTATATACAAGAACTTAGAAGAATGACTTGCTTATTTGGAGTAAAATGTGATTCTTTATAACAACAGGAGAGGGGATCTTTGCAAAGACCTGGGAGTGTGTGTTCTCAGTCATTTCCAACTCTTTGTGACCCCATGGATAGAGTAGCCCACCAGGCTCTTTTGTCTGTGGAATTTTCCAGGTGAGAATACTGGAGTTGGTTCCCATTTCCTCCTTCAGGGGTCTTTCTGAGCCAGGGATCAAACCTGTGTCTCTTGCATCTCCTCATTGGCAGGTGGATTCTTTACCAATGAGCCACCTGAGGATTTCCCTTTAAAAGACCTACGAAGTTTAAAATAATAATAATAATAATGGAGATATATACCATGGAGGCAAACAAATTACAGTAAGCCCTAAGGAAACTATTATAACATATTGAATGGTCAGTGATCATAATAATGCCAAGTCATAAAGGAGAGTGAAATTTTAAGGAGTGTGTTGCATTTGAAAATTCACAGAACTATTCAGTACATTTTAAATACACTTTCATTTAAATGTATCTTGTCTTTTTAAATGATTCAGCTTAAGAGCATTAATCATCAGTTATCCAGTGAACTTTGACCATACAGGCCTTTGTCAGCAACATCTCTGCTTTTTAATATGCTGTCTAGGTTGGTCATAGCTTTTCTTCCAAGGATCAAGTGTTTTTTAATTTCATGGCAGCAGTCACAGTTCACAGTGGGTTTTTAGCCCAAGAAAATCAAATCTGTCATTGTTCTCACTTTTTTCCCCATCTGTTTGCCATGAAGTGATGGGACCAGATGCCATGATCTTTGTTTTTTGAACGTTGAATTTTAAGCCAGTTTTTTCACTCTCATCTTTCCCATTCATCAAGAGGCTCTTTAATTCCTCTTCACTTTCTGCCTTTGGTGTAGTATCATCTACAAATCTGAGGTTGATATTTCTACCAGCAATCTTGATTCCAGCTTGTGAGTTATCCCGTTTGGCATTTTGCAGACTGATGATGTACTCTGCATGTAAGTTAAATAATCAGAGTGACAGTATACAGCCTTTGTTATACTCCTTTCTCAATTTTGAACCAGTCTGTTTTTTCATGTCCTGTTCTAACTGTTGCCTCTTGACCTGCATAGACGTTTCTCAGGAAGCAGGTAAGGTGGTCTGGTATTCCCATCTCTGTAAGAATTTTCCACAGTTTGTTGTGATCCACAAAACTGTAGTCAGTGAAGCAGAAGTAGATGTTTTTCTGGAACCCCCTTGCCTCCTGTATGATCCAATGAATGTTGGCATTTGATCTCTGGTTCCTCTGCCTCTTTGAAACCCAGGTTGTACATCTGGAAGTTCTTGGTTCATCCATGAAGGGAAACAACGAGTTTTACTCTCTCCCAGATCTCTAAGAATTTCCAGGATGGTAAAAGTCCTGTGATCATTTTTGGTTCTGCAGGCACCAAATTACCATTTTGCATTTGCTAACTCTTTAACACAAAAAAGTTCACAAAAGGAACTCAATAGTGATTTCCTTTAAATTTTAAGACTAGGAATAAATAAGTGTATTATGCCTGATAAGGGTTTAAGAGTATTTACATGACCAAAGTCCTGAGACTTGAAAACTTCCAGAAAAAATGGGCAGAGAGATGTTGGTATACTTAACCCCCAAGGTGGGCAGGTTGATTTTAAAATGCTAGGCTTATCAGAGGTCTGACAGTATTCTAAAGCTACAACTCCCAAATCAGTGGTAGTATATTGAAAGATTAGATTCTACCTCATTTTAGTTTGCTCTCCCCTGATTCCAACAACATTCTCAGTTGCCAAAATGGAGACAGTCCCTCAAAAGTGAATATATAGGAAATTTCAAAGACATGGATCTCATTTATATGCAAATCACTATTTTAAGAAAAACAAGTCATATTTTCTGAATATAAAACTTCTGCACATCTAGCTCCAGCATTCATACTAATAAGCTCCACATCACTCCCTTCTTCTCCTCAAGACTTTGGTAATAGTTCTACATCATTCCCTATGTCCTTTTGTATTTTAAAAATAGCTTTATTATATGTATATTGAAATGCAATAAATGACTCATGTTTGAAGTGTAATTTGTAAAATTTTGACATATATACTAACCCACTTCCCTGACAGCTCAGATGGTATAGAATCTGCCTGTAATGAAGCAGACCCAGGTTCAATCCCTGGGTTTGGAAGATTCCCAGGAGAAGGGAGTGACAACTTACTCCAATATTCTTGCCTGGAGAATTCTATGGACAGAGGAGACTGGCGGGCTACAGTCCATGGGGTTGCAAAGAGTCAGACACAGCTGAGAGACTCACACACCACAATAAAAACATAGACCCACAAAATGATTACTACAACAAAGAATATGAATATACCTATTATCCCCATTTTCTTACGCCCCTCTTAATCCTTCACAATCACCCTTACCTGCCACATCACCTTTGCCACAGACTCAAGCAAACACTGCACTGTCACTATAGGTTAGTTTGCATTTTCTAGAACTTTAAACAAATGGAATCATACAGTATGCTTCCTCTTCTTCTTCTTTTTTTGTCTAGCTTCCTTCTTTTATATTGAATGAGTAGTGTTTGTTTTAGGATATACCATGGATTATGGAAAGGTATGGCCTTCCCTGGTGGCTCCGTGGTAAAGAATCCACCTGCCAATGCAAGCAACACTGGTTCCATCCCTGAGACCAGAAGATCCCCTGGAGGAAGAAATGGCAGCCCACTCCAGTGTTCTTGCCTTTAAAATCCCATGGACAAAGGAGGCTGGCAGGGTAGAGTCCGTAGGGTTGCAAAGAGTCGGACACGACTGAGCATGCACAGGCAGAACATGAATAGATATATATAGTCCATTCACTTGTTTTGTTTGTTATCTGTTCTCTGTGTCCACTCAGGAATTTGTGCCCATGTAGGAATTTGGTTGCCTTACTTCTGCAAATCTGCACACATTTGAGTCTGCCTGTGTTTTGTAAATTCCGAAATCATCTATTCTCAAATTTGGCTGCACAATGAAATCACATGAGGAAATTTATCACCATGGGTACCTAAGGTCTCACCCTAGAGATTCTGATTTTATTAGCAAAAAGATTTTTAATAACTCTCCTGGTGATTCTAATAAGCAGCAAAGTTTAGGAACCATTGTTCTACACTACTTCTCAAAAGTTCCAGTATATTTATGTTCTATAACTAGTATTAAGAACGAATTCTGCTATGATTGCAACACTTAACACATGTAGGAATATATATTCTTAGTCTGAAAATGAAAGACAAGAGCTTCCTGGAGCAACAACAATCTTTTCCAACCTGTATGTCTTTGCTAGAGGGATTGATACACTTTCCATTTCAGAATGTTTCTTCCTTGACCTTTTGCAGTCGACCAGATGCTTCATTATTTCTTATTATGAGTTTTACAGAATCAGATGAGTGCTATTTGCATTGGCCTCTATCAGTTCCTGGTTAGGGGCAGATTAAAATGACTATATTACCTTTAGAAGAATTTCTCTGTTAGCACTAGTTATATTCAGGAGACCTTTTAAAAGTAAACAAGAAAACCCTTCCTAATATAATCTATTTTGGAGGATGGGATTTGTGGTTGATTGCATTCACATTATTATTTAAAATAACTGCAAAAGAGAGAAGAGGTACAAAATATAAAATACTAAGATAAGGCATTATAAAATACTAATACTAATTGTAAAATACTAAGATATGACATTAAAATAAATATCTAAATTTTAGAATTCACTTATTTTGACTTATTGAAAAAATTTATTTGAAAAGATCTTTTAAAAATGCTTTTTAGTTGTTGGATTTGAA
This sequence comes from Capricornis sumatraensis, assembly GCF_032405125.1. Classification (NCBI taxonomy): domain Eukaryota; kingdom Metazoa; phylum Chordata; class Mammalia; order Artiodactyla; family Bovidae; genus Capricornis; species Capricornis sumatraensis. The sequence goes on from NC_091075.1 coordinate 17,005,235, forward strand.
GTTTCTCTGAAGCATCTTTTTTTTTTTTTTTCTGCCAGTAGAATTCTCTGAGGCAAATTAAGTGAAATATTTCGCTGGAGGGGATACTTTACTTCCAAGAAGCATTCCTTTGCGTCATGAAATATATCAAGGAAAGAAAAAAAAAAGACAATGCTAAAATTTGTGACAGGCAAAAATGTATACTATTAATATGGTAATGAGATCTTTAATTGTCCTACAGCTTTAATCATGGTTTTGAAATACCTCTGTTAACTATTCAAGTATTAAAACATGCACCCACATAGTTTTCACTTCTTTCATTTAAATATTCGTTGTTTTTCCCTTTGATGGCATGTCAAGGGAAGAGAATGCCCTTTCCTACTTATCTCAGACATCTGCTGCTAAGGAAACTTCTGTTAATTATACTGACATATCTAACCTGTGAGGATTTTTTTTTTTTTTAAGATGAGCTGGAGACTAAAAAGTAAAAAGAAAATAAAAGAGGACCTACATTTAAATCATTCTGTAATTGAATGATATGTCTAAGTCATTTTCGCATTAATAACTTGGTTCATTTTCATACACTCAGAGTCTCTTTAACAATTTAAGGTCTAAATAGTCAGAACATGCTTTCTAAGCAATTGGAAGACAAAGGAGATATATCAAAGGTAAGAATGCTCATTTCATGTTTAAGGTTCTCCTTTTAAAAGTATGCGTGTGTGATTTTATTTTATTATTTTTTGGCATAGTTAGTATCTCAGGTCCTTAATAGTATCTTGCATCATTATATTAAGGAAGTTCTTGCCTGAAGGAAAAGAAAAGATTTATTCCAATGAGATTTTCTAAGACATTGTGTGGATTGTAGATGGCATAGTTTTACATTTATCGAAATTGTCTTTCCTCTTGGGTCTTAAGAAAATGTGCCTAAAGCTATTATCGCATCTATCGACTCTGTGGGATTTCATGAACGTGGCTCTCTGTCCCAAGTGGTTCAAAAATGACCTTTATGAGCCAAAGTTCAAGCTGAGTGAAGGTTCTGAGATGGAGATTAGAGACCTGTCAGTTGTCTGGAAGGATAAAAGTGTAAAATCATATGTGGCACTCAGTTCAGTCACATCAAACACTGAGAAATGTTTACTGAATGAACTACACCATCCCTAATCACACTTGTCCCTTAAGTATCCACATTATCATGGGCCCCAAACACCCAGAGATGTTGTGAATGCAGAGCTCCTAATAAGTATGCACCAATTACAGCAGGCATGTGCTTGCACCTTAATTTCTTACAGCAATTATTTTTACTGTTTAAATGAATTTGACTTGTTGTTGAAAACTCTCCATCCCATTCCTCCACTTCTTTTAATTAACTTTTCAAAATTAAGACAGAACAATCTTAGACATCATAGATGTTATTAAATATAATGGGAAAAGCAAAGCGAAAAACATGCTTATGAGAACAAGATATGAACATTTCCTGAGGCATGGTGCTTTTAAAGAACAAGTTCCCTTTATGCACAGTTCGATAATATCTAATTCATGGGAGTAATAAAGGGGAATTTAAGTGACAAATGCAAAGTAGGCAAGTGTGAATGTAAGACTTGTAATTTCTGGAGGTCAGATACTCTTCTGCTGCAAACACCACTACCACTGAAAATGAACGAAACTGGAGTGGAAATCTTTGCTAGGAATACCTCCCATCTCCCATTATACCCGCTACTGTGTCACCACAGTCTTTTAATTTGCCACATCTTCGTTATATACTTTCATTCTCTGAACAGCTGAAGACATTCTGCATGCCACACTAATGTATCATTTGGAAAACAAATTGGCACTAATCGGCTTGTTATATTTACATGATGCAATATTATATGCGTTTGGTTATTGGAGACTTACATGTCATTGTTGGAAAAAGAATAAGTTAAGCTAATGAATTATTTGGGATAGTAGCCAAACTATTTAAAATAAAAAACTGTACTAAGAAAATTTTAAAAAGCTAAAGTCATAAACAGGCCCTGGAAGTCCTGTTATTTAAACAACTGTTTATTTTTATTAGCTACTCAAAACTAGTTTTACTATAGCATTGTCCATTATGTACTTGGAGGTCTAAAGATTTCAATACATTGTTCTTCCCATGAAATAGCTGTCAGATTATAATTAGATTCAGTATTGCCTTAAAGCACATGTGTTTCCTTTAACATTTATCTTTAAACAGATTTCTAACTTATTATTAGTTCTTTTATTTTAATGCTTACACAGAGAAGTGATTTCCCTAAGTTAAAATTTAAGTAACTCTTGATCTTCACTAATTCCAAATTGTGTAACATCATAAAATAATCTAATTTAAAAAGCAAAGGTCTCTACTTTACATAATATATTCAACAACCAACAACTAAAAACTTTTGTGATTTTTTTTTGGTAAGGGAATTATGTAGACAAGAGCTGAGTTGAAGTTGATCTCTATTTTATATCTTTATAGATAGAGACTTAGAAGAATAATGCTAAAAATTTCTATAACTAATATATCAATCTCTGCCACCTTGAAATGATTCTGTTTTTAAGTGGAGGAAAGATTGTTTAAAATCTTCTCTATCCAAAACTAAATTATAAACACAGAATAAATCATATAGTAGAATGCTTAAACTATTTAGAACATTTCACCTCTCCCATCAAACTGTAAGTTTGTGACTCACGTCCTCTCTTTCAAAAGATCATAGATTTAAGTAATATATGGACTTGCTACCTAACAGTCAAGAGAACTGCTATCAAAAATACATTTTAAAAACATTTGATGAATATTTACAGAATTGCTTCTGCTGTGACAAATCATAACGTTACAACTTTAGGAATGTTGCTCTAAAGCCTTCCAACCTAAGGATCAGAGAAAAGGCCTCCCCTCCATCTGGCAGACGGAGGGGGAAAGTAACCATTTTCAAAACATGCCCAAGACCCTCTGTTTTCCTTAACAAGGCCTTCCCTCAAAGAAAACTATTTTACTGGAGCCTAAAATCACTGCAGATGGTGATTGCAGCCGTGAAATTAAAAGACACTTACTCCTTGGAAGGAAAGTTATGATCAACCTAGACAGCCTATTAAAAAGCAGAGATATTACTTTCCCAACAAAGGTCCATCTAGTCAAGGCTATGGTTTTTCCAGTAGTCATGTATGGATGTGAGAGTTGGACTGTGAAGAAAGCTGAGTGCTGAGGAATTGATGCTTTTGAACTGTGGTATTGGAGAGGACTCTTGAGAGTCCCATTGACTGCAAGGAAATCCAACCAGTCCATCCTAAAGGAGATCAGTCCTGGATGTTCTCTGGAAGGAATGATGCTAAAGCTGAAACTCCAATACTTTGGCTACCTCATGTGAAGAGTTGACTCATTGGAAAGACTCTGATGCTGGGAGGGATTGGGGGCAGGAGGAAAAGGGGACGACCAAGGATGAGATGGCTGGATGGCATCACCGACTCGATGGATGTGAGTTTGAGTGAACTCCAGGAGTTGGTGATGGACAGGGAGGCCTGGCGTGTTGTGATCCATGGGGTCGCAAAGGGTCGGACACGACTGAGCGACTGAACTGAACTGAACTGAACTGACTGGTATTTTCCAAAACCTAATGATCTGAGGAAAGGGGTATACACAACTTCAGCTCTTCCAGCCTTCCATGTGGAATATGAAACTGAAAGACTGAGACCTCAGCTAAGACCAGAGGCTGCAGCCCCTGCCCTACACCTCACTCAGAGGATGAGAGCTAAAAGAACTGCAAGCCTCAGCCCCTGGGGTTCCCCTAAGGAGTCTGCAGAGAAACCCAAAGACAAAAGGGAAGACAAAAGCAAGGACAGTAGAGGGAACTGTGGCCTGTGACACCACAAAAGCCAACAGTGAGCACCAACGCACTGCCAGTCATATAACCAAAACCTTACACTAGAGGCCTGCCTACCTCAGTTTCTTTTTCCTGACACATAATGTCCAACTTTTGATAAAAACTCACAAGTCATGCTAAAAGGCTAAAAACACAGCCTGAAGAGACAAAACAAACATCAGAACTAGGCTCCGATATGGCTGGGATTCGGAAATTACCAGAATGGGTGTTTAAAGTAAGTTTTCTATACATCTGAACCTAATACAACATGGTAAATAAATTATACCCCTAATGGATCTTTTAAAGTAAGTTTTAATACACGAATGGAAAAAGTGGACAGTGGCAGAAATATATGGGTAATGTAAGCAGAGAATAGAAACTCTAAGAAAGGATCAAAAGGAAATATTAGATATCAGAATCATGATTACAGAAATGGAGAATACCTTTAGTGGCACTAACTTGTAGACTGGATGTGGCTGAAGAAAGAGTCAGTAAGTCTGACAGTAAATCAGTAGAAAGTTTCTAAATTAAAAAAGAAAAGTGAGAGAGGCAGAAACAGAAAGAATGGGGGAAAACAACAACTACAAATGAAATAGAATATCCAAAAATGTGGGATGATTACAAAAGATGGAACACCAGAAGGAGGAAAAAAAAAAAAGGGTAGGGAGGAGAAATATTTGAAACCATCGTGAATAAGAATTTTCCAAAATTAATGACAGATATCAAACCACAGATCTAGAGATCTCAGAGAACACCAAGCAGAATAAGGGCCAAGAAAGCTATCCTAAGCAAATTATATTAAAGTGCAGAAAACTGAAGACAAAGAGAAAATCTTGAAAGAAGTTAGAGAAAAAAATCTTATATTTATATTGAATTTCTTTTTGGAAATTATGTAAGCATAAAGAAAATGAAACAAAGTATTTAAATATTGATAGGCAAAAACATCAACTGAGAATTATGTATTCAGTGAAATTACCTATCTAAAGCAAAGGAGAAATACTTTATTAAACAAAATATCAGGGATTTTGCCACTAGCTTCCCTGGTGACTCAGATGGTAAAGAATCTGCCTGCAGTGCAGAAGACCTGGGTTTGATCTCTGGGTTGGGAAGATCCCCTGGAGAGGAGAATGAACCCTATCCAGTATTCTTGCCTGGAGAATTCCATGGACAGAGGAGCCTGTTGGGTTACAGTCCATGAGGTCGCAAAGAGTTGGACACGACTGAGAAATTAACACTTTCACTTCACTTTCAGACCTGCCTTAAGTAGTGTTTAAAGAAGTTTTTCAGAGAAAGGCAAAATGGCATAGTTCAGAAACTCAGATCTACATAAAGAATGCTAGAGAAGAATACATAAAGATAAAAACAAAAAAATGGGCAAAAGATTTAAATAGGAACATCACAAGAGAAAATATTCAAATGGTCAAGAAACATTTAAAAAGTGCTTAACATCTGTGTGTGTGTGTGTGTTAATCGCTCAGCCACGGATCTTCCTGACCCAGGGATCAAACACCATCTCCCACATTGCAGGCACATTCTTTACCATCTGAGCCACTAGGGAAGCCAGCTTAACATGATTAGTTAATAAAAAATGTGCAAATTAAATTAATTAGATGCCACTACATACCCCCCACCCCAGCCACTCCTTGACAGAAGCTAAAAGACTAAAAGTGACAGTAACAATGTGGAGGAACTGGAGTTCTACACAGCTGGGGAAAGAGAAAGTGATACACCCACTTTAAAATACAATCTGACAGCATCTACAAAAACTGACTGTATCTGCTACATTCTAGGGCTCTGTAATCCTCTCTTAAGAATATACCCAAGGGCTACGCATCTAAAGTTCACCACATGAATCTAAAGTTCACCACATGAATCTAAAGTTCACCACAAGGCATGTTAAAAAATGCATGCGCTATCCACAATGGACTAGCCATACAATGGAATACTGTGAAGTGATGATGCGAACAGATGACTCATTGAAAAAGTCCCTGATGCTGGGAAAGATTGAGGGCAAAAGGGGAAGAGGGCGTCAGAGGATGAGATGGCTGGACAGCATCACCGATGCAATGAACATGAATTTGGGCAAACGCCGGGAGTTGGTGAGGGACAGGGAGGCCTGACGTGCTGCAGTCCATGGGGTCTCAAAGAGTCAGACATGACTGGGTGATTCAACAACAACAATGAGAATATATGTTATATAGCAGAATAATATGAGTCAATTTCCAGTCTAATGTTGAGCAGAGGAATGGAATGAGTCAGCTGTGTCAAGTTCAAAAATAGGCAAAGCTAATCTATAGTATTTGAAGTCAATCCCTAAGTCTCTTAATGGAAATTCCAGGGACTTTGGAGAAAACAGTTTGGAAATTACTAGTTTATAGAAGAAAAGGGAAGTACCCCCCCACCGACCCCAGACCTGTTTGATCATTTGGATCCTCAAAGGAGTTTATTCGTGCATATAGGATGCATTAAAAATTACTTATCAGTATGTCTCAGATTATGGAAAAGGCTTGGATATCTATATTTCTACTCAATAGTTCTGATCACATTTATGCTGAGGCAAGTCTGGAAAATTGCCCTGGAAGCTATCTTAGAGCAGTGGTTCTCAAACTTCAATGATCAGACTCTCTGGTGTGTTTTTTCAAAGGCTAAATTTAGAGTTCCATTACATAAAATCGAAAGAGTTCTTATAGAGTAGAATCCAGGAATATGAATGAACATTTTCCTTACTCTGGAGAATATGCCTTAGAAGTTGTGTGATTACAGTCAAGGAAATCAGATCCTTAGAGGTTGAAGACCCATGTAAATTTGTAAAGCCATAGTGGGACCAAGAACGGAAAGTCTCCTGACTAACGGTTCAGTGTGCCTTGTTCAACAACCCCCTCTACTTGTGCCTACCCATTTCTAGTTCTTTGGTCAGATTCTACACATGTCCTGTGTTCTCTGATTTATCTTCATCAGGATCTGGTTACAAAATCAAAGTTTACATTACATATCAAATTACATGGAGATACAGAACAGGGGGAAATCCTTGGACAATTAGAAAATCTGTTACTTTCAGAGGCATTCTATGGATTACTCATTTTCCTGCGTCTCCTCTTATTATTGCCATAAGCAGAAAGGCTTCTGTGTGATATTTTGCTTTCTGTGTTGTAAGAAATATGTAAAGTTTATAAACTCACTGGGATTCAAGTCAAAGGTGAAGTGGCTCTTAAAGGAAGACTACATATTATTTTTAGAAAGGAAATCCAGGAAAAAATTCTCCATCATTCCCAACAGAGGTTTTTAGGCTCAGTAAAATTAGGCATGGAGGTTATACCTACTGAAAATCTGGACAAAAATATTTGTTGTACTAGAATTTTTCTATATCAGATATTGAAGCAGTTTTGCTTTTTTCTAGAAATATTTCTCCAAGAAGCAGAGGGTAATAATAGTAAACATGTACTATCAAAACTAATAACACTATTCCTGATAGCCCAAAGCTAGAAATGATCCAAATGTCCAATAGTAAAATGAATAAATTTGGGCTTCTCTGGTGGTTCAGTAGTAAAGAACCTGCCTGCTAATGCAGGAGATGTGGGTTTGATACCTGGGTTGGGAAGATCCCCTGAAGAAGGAAAGGACAAATCACTCCAGGATTCTTGCCTGGGGAATCCCATCAACAGAGGAGCCTGGTGGGCTACAGTCCATGGGGTTGCAAAAGAGTCAGACACAACTTAATAGCTAAACAAGTCAAGGGATATTATCAGCAATGAGAAGTACTAACAACTATACTTAATAAACTTTTTAAAACAAAGGGTGAGTATAAGTCTGGCATGAGAGAATATACTCTTTATGACTCCCTTTACATTTAATTGAAGAACTGTCCAAACTAATCTGCATTGTTCATAGACAGGATAGGGATTACCCTTGGGAGGAAGCATGATTGCACAGGAGCCCCTGGAGGCTTCTAGGCACTGGGAATGTCCTGTTTCTGGATCCAAGTGCTGGTCACAGGGGTGTACACCTATGTGTATGATGATAGGATTTTGGGCATGAGAATTGCATAGACTTTGATGCAAATCCCTGCTGAGTCTCTTCTTAGATTTGTAATTTTGAGGATGTTAAACAATTGATTTGAGCTTTTAGTTTCCTCATGTGTGAAGCAAGGATAATATTGCATGGACCCTGAAGTAAGCCTGAGAGGTTTGATTGAAGTTATTGAAGTATTTAGTATATGTCTAGCACAGAATTGGTGCTCCAAACTGTAGTTATTGTGACATTGGGATGCTTGTGTGAGTATTTCTACTTGCCAGTCTCTGCCCTCAGTGAATATATTTACCTCTATTAGACATCCCTGGTTGTTTCAGGGGTATTTTCCCTTGAATTGTCTCCTTCTTGATGCTCCCATACGGATACTCAACAATCAGGTTTCAAAGCAGTTTTCAAGCCCTTGTGTATTTATGCATCTGTGCAGAAAAATAAGATGTTACTGTCTCTCAGTTTTTTCCACTTTTCCAGTTAGCTCCCATTGCATCTACAGTTTCAAAACTGTTTACAGTGCTAAACTTCTGCTGAGAGCTGCTGCTAATGAAATGATTGTCCTTTGCGAATCAAAAACCCTCTTCCTAATGGTGCTGCCTGATCTAAGGCTTCATAAACCTGCTGTTGCTTCTCAAGAGAAAGAGCAAGAATTGCTCACCACATGGAATTACCTCTTACTCAGGGGTCTCAGCTGGATATTTGTTTAACCTGGTTCACCTCAAATACTGTGTACATTTCTGCTGTCACCTAAATGACCTTTCTTGTTTTTTTTCTCTTTTCATTTGTATTTTGAAAGTGCTTCTCAAACATTCACTGCCAAACCTCCCAGCTGCCAATAAAATAGGTCAATGTTATTAGCCCCATTTTACAGATGAGGTGAAGAGAGTTCCAGAGGTTACAAAGGAGTTAGGGAGAAGGGAGTTAACAACCGACATTTTCTTGGATCTGCAGTTTTATGTTACACAGGTTCCAAGGCTATGGGGAGAACAAACCAGAATGGCTAAAACTTGGTAAAACTTGGCTGAACGGGAACATTTTCCTGAACATATTTGATATAATGTCATCTGCTGTATTGAATTTCTAAGAGAAATTGTGTTTTTAATGATGTTTTACTACCTGTGATTTTACAACTAAAAAAGTTACCAATCAAACTATCAACTTCCCCATCACATGTCTAGCTACCAATCTCCTTTTAAATATTTCAGTCACTTTAAAAAAAATGTATTTACATTAATTGGAGGATAACTACTTAACAATATTGTGATGCCTTTGACATTTAGTCACGTTTAAGTTACAGACTACTTATTCAATAGAATCTCAAAATTCCTAGAATACTAGAATAGGAAAGGCTAGAGGTCTTTTCACTTCCCCACCGGGCTGCTGTTCCGGGGCGCTCCTCCCAGTGCTGGGGCGGGACACCCAACCCGGACACCCCACCCCTCGCCTTTTCCAGGTCTGCACAGACGGCCCGATAACCTGGGTGGAGTGGGTGTGGGTGTGAAAAGTGAATCTCTGCTCGGGGAAGATGGAGGGGAGCAGGCGGTGATCGTATCTACCGGGCTGGGAATACCTTGTTCGGGAGAGGATTGCCGGGATGAAGGGTCTTCCCTGTGAATAACGGCAGCAGGATTAGGACTCAGGACAGGAAATGCCTGAAGTCTGGGGAAATATCTGGGTACGAGGAAGTTGAGGACAAATTTGTAGACTCTCTGTAGCCTTCCTTATGGACAGCCGGTGTGTAATACTCTCACTCTTTGGTTCTAAAAGCAGATAAAGGGGCGTTGAATGGACTGATTTTCCAGTGAAGAAAGTTACGTTTTCCAATTCCCTTTCCCATGGTGCGCTGATTCCCAAACCTTGGAGTGCATCTAAATCCCTGGGGAGCCTAGGGATTAAAGATACATTATCAGGGCTCCCTATCCTCCCCCTCCCACCCCTTAACCCTGGATTCCGATTCCCTAGATATACTCTGTAAGGTATTATTGCTATTTCTTTTTCACATTAAAAAACTGAGATTGGAAGATAAGAAATTGGCACAAGATTGCACAATTGGTAAAAGAATCAGAATAAAACTGAGGTCTGGATAACTCGAAAGTCTGCGTTTTGTACATTATGACCTTATCTATTCCATTATTTCATTCTTTGGTCAGCAAGTCACTACTTTCAGTGAAGAGGTTTAGGTCTATAACAATTGGTTAGAAGTTTCTATCATTAACTGTTGGAGAAGGGAATGGCAACCTACTCCAGTATTCTTGCCAAGAGAATTCCATGGACAGAGGAGCCTGGTGGGCTACAGTCCATGGGGTCACAAAGAGTCGGATACAACTTTGCTTGTGTGTACTGAACTGTAACTTCCTCCAATTTTAAAGGAAAACTGGAGAAGGAAATGGCAACCCACTCCACTGTTCTTGCCTGGAGAATCCCAGGGACGGGGGAGCCTGGTGGGCTGCCATCTATGGGGTCGCACAGAGTCGGACACGACTGAAGCGACTTAGTAGTAGTAGTAGTTAGTAGAGATCTTTTCAAGAAAATTAGAGATATCAAGGGAACATTTCATGCAAAGATGGGCTCGATAAAGGACAGAAATGGTAGGGACCTAACAGAAGCAGAAGATATTAAGAAGAGAAGGCAAGAATACACAGAAGAACTGTACAAAAAAGATCTTCATCACCCAGATAATCATGATAGTGTGATCACTCACCTAGAGCAAGACATCCTAGAATGCAAAGTCAAGTGGGCCTTAGGAAGCATCACTATAAACAAAGTTAGTGGAGGTGATGGGATTCCAGTTGAGCTATTTCAAATCCTGAAAGATGATGCTGTGGAAGTGCTGCACTCAATATGCCAGCAAATTTGGAAAACTCAGCAGTGGCCACAGGACTGGAATAGGTCAGTTTTCATTCCAATCCCAAAGAAAGGCAACGTCAAAGAATGTTTAAACTACTGCACAATTGCACTAATCTCACACGCTAGCAAAGTAATGTTCAAAATTCTCCAAGCCAGGCTTCTGCAATACATGAACCATAAACTTCCAAATGTTCAAGCTGGTTTTGGAAAAGGCAGAGGAACCAGAAATCAAATTGCCAGCATCTGCTGGATCATTGAAAAAGCATAGAGTTCCAGGAAAACATCTATTTCTGCTTTCTTGACTATGCCAAAGCCTTTGACTGTGTGGATCACAATAAACTGTGGAAAATTCTGAGAGAGATGGGAATACCAGACCACCTGACCTGCCTCTTGAGAAATCTGTATGCAGGTCAGGAAGCAACAGTTAGAACTGGACATGGAACAACTGACTGGTTCCAAATCGGGAAAGGAGTACGTCAAGGCTGTATATTGTCATCCTGCTTATTTAACTTTTATGCAGAGTACATCATGAGAAACGCTGGGCTGGATGAAGCACAAGCTGGAAACAAGATTGCTGGGAGAAATATTAATAACCTCAGATATGCAGATGACACCACACTTAAGGCAGAAAGTGATAAAGAACTAGAGCTTCTTGTTAAAAGTGAAAGAGAGTGAAAAAGTTGGCTTAAACCTCAACATTCAGAAAACTACGGTCATGGTATCCAGTTGCATCACTTCATGGCAAATAGATGGGAAAACAGTGGAAACAGTGTCAGACTTTATTTTGGGGCACTCCAAAATCACTGCAAATGGTGACTGCAGCCATGAAATTAAAAGACGCTTACTCCTTAGAAGGAAAGTTTGACCAAGCTAGATAGTATATTAAAAAGCAGAGACATTACCCTGCAAAAAAAGTCCATCTAGTCAAAGCTATGGTTTTTCCAATAGTCATGTGTGGATGTGAGAATTGGACCTGAGCACTGAAGAATTGATGCTTTTGAACTGTGTGTTGAAGAAGACTCTTGAAAGTCCCTTGGACTGCAAGGAGATCCAACCAGTCCATCCTAAAGGAGATCAGTCCTGGGTGTTCACTGGTAGAACTGATGTTGAAGCTGAAACTCCAATACTTTGGACACATGATGCGAAAAGCTGACTCACTGGAAAAGACCCTGATGCTGGGAAAGATTGAAGGCAGGAGGAGAAGGAGATGACAGAGGATGAAATGGCTGGATGTCATAACCGACTCAATGGACATGAGTTTGGGTAAACTCCAGGAGTTGGTGATGGATAGGGAGGCCTGGTGTGCTGCAGTCCATGGGGTCTCAAAGAGTCGGACATGACTGAGCGACTGAACTGAACTGAGCTGAACTGGTAAAGAGGAAGGAAAGACTGTGGAAAAACAATCAACTTCCCCATGCTCCTGGAAGTGCCAGTTTCCAAGGCTGTCTCATCTCTCCCCACACTTTCCACCCCAATTCCAGGTCAGGGAGGAAACCTCAGTTACAGGGAACAGGATAACTGTATATCAGTATGAAGAACAATTCTTGTTTGGGGGATTTTTTTTTTTCCTTAACTAACACGTGTTTCATTATGTGCTTTTTTAAAGATGCTCAGTTGAATGTGGAGATTTTAAGCCTCTTAGGTTGAACAGAAGATCATGTACTGGAGCAACAAGTAATTTAATGATTTTTGAAGCTACCTCAAATAGCCACTATAAAAATAAACACTTCAGAAATCTCTGAATCTCTGCCCTCCCAATATGCTAATTAATTAATTTATTAAATGTGAGGTGATAATGTCATGATTTGATGACAAAGCTCTGGAAAACCCAGCATGTGATGTAATGATAGATTACGTTTTTATGTAAAATAAAATAAAAGTGTGTGTAAGTTGGGGGAGAGAGATAGAGATAGAGAGATGTGTGAGGGGTGGGAGATAGAAGGAAAGAAATACAAGGCAATGTAAAGTAAAAAAAATCGAATCAAATTTTTGAATTAATATCAAAAATGGAGTGATAGGAACACATAGATCTTTAAAAACATGATTTAATGTGGATCTTTAGGCAAGAAAATCTGTAATGATAAATAACATGCCTTGAGTATATCAAATTTTTATAAAAAATAGATTTGTGTAATTAGTATGATGCTGTGAGAGCATTTTCAGAGGATCTCACAGACATACAGTGTATTAACTTATACATTAACTATTATATGTATTAGTGCCAAATAACTGAAAATATAAATAAATTTGTTTCAATATAGCTTCAGTGTTTTTTTTCCTTAAAACACTATCATTTTTCTTTAAGTATTAAATTGAATATGTGTACTATAAAAATAATATGGGCCAACAGTTTCTCAGCTCACAAATTTTGCTTAAAAACTTACATTTTATAATTTTTGTACTTAAAGGAAACTTCCTGAAGTTTTTTAATCTTGTAATTCAACAATAATTGAAAGGTTGGCTTTGGGCTTAACCTAGATCAGAATAAGCAAAGCTCACTCTTTCATCATATGTTTTCAGCTTCAATAAAATGACTTTCTCTTCATTCAGAAGTCTCACTGCTTATGTAAAGTCCTTTGCTATTTATACTATAATGAAAGTGATTATAAATAATGGCAGTGGTTCTTCCATTTCAATAAATGATCTGTTTATCCATTCTGATTTTAATAGAGGCATCAAATCTTCTATAGATTAATGCCAATAGGCTGCTTCCTTTTGCTAGCATGAATTTAGGGGAAAATCCATTTTAAAATTAAGTGAGATGCAAGAAAACTTGGGAAACCAAATGCTTTTTTCATTATTATTTTGTTTTTTATAATATAATACTGTAAGGGTGAAAAAGTAAGCTTAAAGCTCAACATTCAGAAAACTAAGATCATGGCATCTGGTCCCATCATTTCATGGCAGATAGATGGGGAAACAGTGGAAAGTGTCAGATTTTAGTTTGAGGGGGCTCCAAAATCACTCTAGATGGTGATTACAGCCATGAAATTAAAAGACACTTACTCCTTGGAAGGAAAGTTATGACCAACGTAGACAGCATATTGAAAAGCAGAGATATTACTTTGCCAACAAAGGTCTGTCTAGTCAAGGCTTTGGTTTTTCCAGTGGTCATGTATGGATGTGAGAGTTGGACTGTGAAGAAAGCTGAGTGCCAAAGAACTAATGCTTTTGAATTGTGGTGTTGGAGAAGACTCTTGAGAGTCCCTTGGACTGCAAGAAGATCCAACCAGTCCCTTCTGAAGGAGATCAGCCCTGGATGTTCATTGGAAAGACTGATGCTGAAGCTGAAACTCCAATACTTTGGCCACCTCATGCGAAGAGTTGACTCATTGGAAAAGACTCTGATGCTGGGAAGGATTGGGGGCAGGAGGAGAAGGGGACGACAGAGGATGAGATGGCTGGATGGCATCATCGACTAGATGGACATGAGTTTGAGTACACTCTGGGAGTTGGTGATGGACAGGGAGGCCTGGCATGCTGCGATTCATGGGGTCGCAAAGAGTCAGACATGACTGAGTGACTGAACTGAACTGAACTGAATGTCTATTCACGCCAAATTTGTTTATGATTTATCTAGAAGTTGGTGTTTCTTATAATTATTTATTTAAAACAAAATTCTATGTTACCACTTTTGTGGAATCTGCCTTATCATCAGGTATTAAAATATGGAAGTTTTCCTGTAGGTCTTCCTTCAAGTTACTGCTGAAAATGGCCATCATTTCTAATAACATTGAAATTTATATTCTAATAAAATTAGACTTTTGTTTTCTTCTGAGATTTAGGCACTGAGGACTAAGGACTAAAAAGACTGTAAAATGTGAGTTACCAGGACACATTCTTGAAGAGCCAGGCAATGACTCAAATATAGCACATCGAGATGTAGATGTAATGTTTAGGATGGCCTTTCGGAAGAATGAACTAACATGGAAAACCGTTGTTATGTAGACATCAGTCCAAGCAGTTGAAGAGTCAGAATTTCAAGATGAAGTCTCTGTATTCGGTTGCCAGGGCTGCCAAAACAAAGTGCTATACACTGAGTAGCTTAAAACAACAGATATCAGCTTTACAGTTCTGGACATTAGAAATCCAATATCGCAGTGTTAAGGAGCAGAGCCACGCTCCCTCTGAAACCTGTAGGAAAAGTCTTGCTTGCTCCTGGTGGTTTGCTGACATCTTTGGCATGACTTTCTGTGGCTTGTAAATGGATCATTCATTCCAGTCCTTGGTTTCCTCATGGTGCTTCTCTTGTGTCTCCTCACATCATTTTCCCTCTGTGTGTTTCTTTGTCCAAATTCCCTGTTTTTTATAAGGACACCTGTTATATTAGTTTAGGGCCCACAAAGACATCCTTTCAACTTGATTGCCTCTGTAAAGACCCTATTTCCAAATAAGGTCACATGCTGAGGCACTGAGAGTCAGAACTTCAACAAACCTTTTTAGGGAAACAACAGCCCACAACCCTTTCAATAAAATGGACAGAACATAGAAATGGACATAGAGAAGGACAAGGTAAAAAGTAGCAGGAATTCTGGAGAAACAGATGAGTCCTAAAGTTCATTATGTAGTGGTGGAAGCAAGATTTCAAGAGCTGAGCCAGGAGGAGCAGATTTCAGCAACTTTGTGTACATCAGCTGTCCCCTCACCAGAGGAAGCACATGTTTTAAAAAATACACAACACACTGGGTCAGGACACCTCTATTTTGGTGAGCAATGTTATTATGGTAAATAGATTATGTTCACAAATGGTTTGCAGCTTCTCCTGACAGGAGACAGAATTAATCTCACTATGACTTGAATCTGGCCTGGCCTGATTGCTTTCTACTAAGCTGCAGCAGAAATGACATTGGGTTGCAAAGCCTAAACCTCAAGAAACTTGGAGCATCTTTTTCTTGGAAAATGCCCAAAAAGGCCATGGGAAAAAATTAGTCTAGCCTACTAAAGGATGAAAGGCCCTGTGGAGAAGAACTTAGGTATCCTACAAGATAGAAGCAACTTCTGAATTTGAGTAAGGCCACCTTGAACCCTCCTATGAAAGCAATCCGCACTTCAATGCAGTTGCAAGAATGAACATAAAAGAATTCAGCATAGAACCCTCTTAGCAGCTACAGAATCATAAGTAATAATAAATCTGTAATAATAAATATATATATTTATGAGAAATAATAAATCTGTGTATTTAAGAGAGATAGATAGATGTCACCTAGTTGCAGAAATGTTTTTGTCAGGTTGAAAAGAAAAATAAGATAAAGGTATAACTTGAATTAAAAGTAGGGGAGATAAAGAAAAGGAAACTATTGGTAAGGTTAAAAAATGGAACTAAGAATGAGAACCCTATAAAAAAATCATACCATACTGACTTAGTAGTGGTGGGCCACAAATGTAGCCCTAAGCTATCTAACAGTCAGTGGGAAAACAGAATGCTGATCAGTTACACAGTTTACAAGAAATATAAGATAAAATAAGAACAGTTGTTTGGAGAAGCAAAATTATTGCTGTTACTAATATCCGACAGAAATTTCTCCCCATGGTCCTCATAAAACCAACACCATGTAATATACTGGCTTATACCCTCAACTGCAGTTTTGGAGTATGCACAATGACAAGTTTCATAGCATTGTCAGCATCATTCTATAAACAACATTTCAGCAAAGGCAGCTCTGTGGGGGTCAATACAGTACTATCCAGGACATAATATGTCCTCTGATTTGACCAAATCTAGTAGTGGTTTTAAAGTGTGGAATAATGGATAGTTGTCATCTCTTAGGCAATTCTTTCTGTAGACTGTTTCTGTCTCTGCACAATATTGGAAAGCAATGCATTCAAAGTTACACTTTTAATAAGCATTCAGAGTCCACATTATTTACATTCAGGGTGGGCTTCCCAGCTGGCTCAGGGGTAAAGAATCCACGTACCAATGCAGGAGCTGCAGGTTCAATCCCTGGGTCAGGAAGATCTCCTGGAGAAGGAAATGGAAACCCACTCCAGTATTCTTGCCTGGGAAATCTCATGGACAGAGGAACCTTGTGGGCTATATTCCATGGTATCACAGAAGTGTTGGACACAATTTAGGGACTAAACAACAACAACATCTTCAAGGTGACGTATGGACCTAGGACGGTTTCCATCTGTCATTAACAAATAGAAAAGATCAGAGAAGAACCTATACCTGAATTAAAGGTAAGTTCTTCTGTATGCAAATATTAACTGATGGAGAAACCATAGGATTCTGTTCCAAAGTTCTCAGAGAAAGCTTGTCTAACACATAAAAAAATGAGGCCATAAAATAATAGCCTGGATATATGTTTTACTTATTTGGTGATTCTTAACTAATATTTAATCTTAATAAAGCACCCAGACCATGATCAATTTGGAGCTCTTCTAATACATAATATTTTGAACTTTTGCTCAATCTGAAATTCTATTAAGGTTTTAGTTCTGGAAAGAAAGTTGAGATCACTTAGTCCAATATTGTATTTAATACATAATAAACTTGCATCAAAAGAGGTAAAATTCCTCTCATAAGATTATGTACCTGAAGAGTAAAGTGAAAGTCTTTCTTTACTTCATTCACTGACTCCTCTGTTTGTGGACCCATGGCTGCATGCCTCAGCAAATCCAAGGAAACCCTGTGGCATCCACTGCATTACCGTGAAAATTGGTCTTCAAGGAGAGAAATTTAGTACTTCAATTCATATTTTTCCTTTTCTTTCCTTTCACATCTGGACATCAATGTTAATGTGATTTTCATGGCTTACCCTCTCATTACCTGGAGTAAATAGATCATTGCATCACAATATTGCTCTGAGTTCAATTACATGAAGAAATACTATTATCTGATAAAATGCTTCGTTCTGTTAACAGAAGGAAAAGAATAAATCCCGCCACCCTCAGCCAACAACATATTATTGCAATGACATACCAAGTCAGAATGTGCAAGATGAAAAATTATTTGATTAGCTTCTGAATTGTGAGTACTTAAACCTGTGAGAGCTGCCAAGTCCAAGCCACTGTGGCTCACAGTATAATCTTGCTGCAGTCCTCTGGGCCCCTCCGTAACAAAAGCTACCATCTTGCCATCACTGTCACTTCACGTATTCAATCTCTAAAGCTCTGTTTGTTGTTTCATTCTGTTCTATGTCTCCCCTAGGAACATCTTCATTTTAATATAAATAGAGAGTTTCATCATGCGATGGCAAAGAACCATGGAAGGTATGACTCTCAATATTACTGGACATCCTGCATACAGATGTATTCCAAAAGGGGGACTGAGACAGCAAAAAGAAAAAGAAGAAAACAAGTTTAATAAAGGGGCACCAATATTATTTATCTGCACATAATGCAAACCATATGTCTATAAGAGTCAAAAGTAAAAACTATAGGTGAGGCTATTACATTTTGTGTTTGTGGTTATTGCCAGGATATAGAAAGTGACTACTGAGGAGATCCTATAGCTCTTGCTCAGGTCTTTACATATCAGATTACTTTCATTGCCTTGCCTGGAATAAGGGCCACGTTTGAATCCTAAGTAATTTTTAATACACTACTCTTATTTGAATTTAAAAATATTTTTGGAGAGATGTTTTGAGACGTAAAAATTTAAGTGTAATCCTAGTTTGCTTCATTCATATTGACTGGGAAGAGCAGGAATAGGGAGCAATCATAAATTAAGGTGACCAGAGCAAAGATTTTTCCTCTTTTGAAGTCTTCTGTCCTTCAGAAGTCTTCCTAAATATCTCATCAACCTTCCTATATCTTCTGACAGTCTTTTTGGCCAGTTATTATTATTATTATTTTTTTTTTGCATTGCTATTCCTTCTCTGTATTTTTCCCTCTCCAATGGTTGTTGAATTTACTTGCTTGATCAATAATGGTCCTAGCAAAAATGAGTTAACCAACCTGGCACCATCCCAGTCACAGTATCCACACTACAACCCTGTAAGATCAGTAGATAGATGCAAACATTTGGAAAGATAAGACTACCATATATGAGTCTTCCTTTACAAAGATCCTGAGTCAGCACTAAGAAAGTAGACCAAACATATCTTTTCACTGTCTTCTACCTTACAGATGTCTCAATGTCTATCTGAAGCCTTTCTTTTTCTCTTACTGCAAAGTTGGGTATTTTATAGTTCATGCTGTTTTTTTTGTTAGAAAAGTTAAATTAAACTTAAGTTCCAGTACCTTCTCACTCTATATCCGTGCTGGCACTATGACCTCATGTAGAATGATTCCAACGTTTTAGGTAAGTCCTAGGCTTCCTCTAGAGGTGCTACAAATGCTAGTAGTTATCATTCAAGCTAAATTGTGTTTTGACATATTTTTAGAATATTTAGTATCTCTACTGTCCAAAACATGTGCAATTAAAAGTTTAATTACCTTTTCTCAACATACATACATACACACACACACACACTTAAAAATCATTTATGACTCATTGGTTTTTTTAATGGTGCTTATGTGCTCATTTCAAAAAGAATAGTTTAACATTTTTCTCTTTCCCTTTTATCTGCCATCACATTTTAAACGGAAGGGAAAAAGTGTATCACATATCCCTCCTCATGTTGCACTTTAAACCAGTCAGTGCAGAAGTCTACGGAGAAAGGCAGCATGGAGTCTAGCATTTTGGTTTGCTTTGTTTAAATTGTTGGTATTGTTCAGCCACTAAGTCGTGTCTGACTTTTTGTGACCTCATGGACTGCAGCACACCAGGCTCCTCTGTCCTCCACTATCTCTCAGAGTTTGCTCAAATTCATGTCCATTGAGTCCATGATGCTATCTAACCATCTCTTCCTCTGCTGCCCCCTTCTCCTTTTGCCTTCAATCTTTCCCAGCATCAGTGTCTTTTCCAAAGAGTTGACCCTTTATATCAGGTGGCCAAAGTATTGGAGCTTCAGCATCAGTCCTTCCAATGACTATTCAAAGTAATGTCTCTGTTTTTTAATACACTGTCTAGGTTTGTCATAGCTTTTCTTTCAAGGAGCAAGCATCTGTTAATTTCATGGTTGCAGTCGCTATCTGCAGTGATTTGGAGAGCCCAAGAAAATAAAATCAAATCACTGTTTCCACTTCTTCTCCTTTTATTTGCCATGAAGTGATGTGACCAGATCCCATGATCTTAGTTTTTTTGAATGTTAGTTTTAAGCCAATATTTTCACTTTCCTCTTTCACCCTCATCAAGGGCTCTTTAGTTCCTCTTCACTTTCTACTATTAGAAATGGCAGAATGATATCATCTGCATACCTGGTATTTCCCCCAGCAATCTTGATTCCAGCTTGCGAGTCATCCAGCCTGGCATTTTGCATGATGTAGCCTGCATAGAAATTAAATAAGCAGGGTGATAAGATACAGCGTTGTCCCAATTTTGAACCAGTTTTTCCACGTCTGGGTGTAACTGTTGCTTCTTGATCTGCATATAGGTTTCTCAGGAGGCAGGTAAGGTAGTCTGGTATTCCCATGTCTTTAAGAATTTTCCAGAGATTGTTGTGATCCACACAGTCATAGGCTTTTTCATAGCACAGCAGAAGTACATGCTTTTCTGGAATTCCCTTGCTTTCTGCATGATTCAGCGAATGTTGGCAATTTGATCTCTGGTTCCTCTACCTTTTCTAAACCCAGCTTGAATATCTGGAAGTTCTCAGTTCACATACTGCTAGAGCTTAGCTTGAAGAATTTTGAACTTAAGCTACCATGTGAAATGAGCAAAACTGTATGGCAGTTTGAACATTCTTTAGTATTGTCCTTCTTTGAGATTGGAATGAAAACTGTTTAAATAGGTATTAGCAAAGTCCAAATTGGTAGAATAGAAGACAGGGAGGTGAAGCATTGATGAAGGAAAGGACTTTGGTAGATAGTACGCATACAATAAATGTTAGTTCTGATCTTTTATCTCCCTTTTTTTCTTTTGCTGTACAAATAAATAGTGATTATTCCTTGATTTAAAAACAACATAAGGACTTCCCTAGTGGTCCAGTGGCCAAGACTCCATCCTCCCAATGCAGGGCGCCTGGGTTTGACCCCTGGTCAGGAAACTGGAGCCCATGCGTTGCAACTAGGAGTTTGCACACTGCTGCCAAAAGATTCCATGTGCTACGTCTCAGGATGGCACAGAAAACAGCAATGTAAAACTCCTCTAATCTGTAGAATACCATCAAATGGACTCAGTAAATATGACTGGCATCTAAGTAGACTAATGGATTGTAACAGTAAATATTTATCTCTAGCCTAGATATGATTTTGAAATGTGAGCATATGCAGTATGTGTGATCCTACCGCAGGGAATAGGAAATAAATGTGTGTTAAATGAGAAAAAACAATGGGATGAAAGAGTTGATGCTGTCAGAGAGTAAGAGCAATTTTGTTTGGCAAATTCAAGTTCACAAGTGGAAATATGTGATTTGGGCAAATGAAAATGCAAAAAATTAAGATTTGTTATAGATAATATAAACTGAGTTTCTTTCATTTTTGTTGTGAAAGTGTATGCAGTGTATTTTCTACAAACTTTTTTTTCAAATCAGCCTTTATTCCATGCTACTGAAGCTTTGTCTTTTTATTTTAATGTCAATGTGCAAAGTGGCATACAGCCAACTTAAAATAACTTATGTGATACAGACATATTTATTCTTAGAACTTAGGCATTAGATTTACAGACATAGGACAGCGTTTTACAAAATTTTGTACTAATTTCGTGTTTACAGTGTTTCAGAAATGAAATCTGCTCTAAACCATCTTACTGCAATATATATGTTGCCTTTCCATGAAGGCTGTTTCTGGAAATAAAGGAAGAGAGAAAAGAAGAAAGAAAATAGGAAAACGGGATAAAAGAAAGGAAGGAAGAGTCAATGTTCTTTTCCAGAGTCTCAGATCCAATTAGAAAATGCTACATATTATATCGACCCTCTTCTGGGTTTAGGATATTAAACTCTTGGAAGTCTCTCACGAGAGAAACCTATTGAGCTTTATTAAAGACCAAGTTCTTCAAATTTAGTTTAGAATAGAAATTTTTAGTGTTATAACTATTAACATACTCTAATATACACACTAGGGCACTATTTTTCAAACTGCAAGTCATAAAACCAAGTCCAGTTTGTGAAATCAATTTAGTTAGTTAGCATGGTCTTCATGACCATCATTTAGAAGAGATGAAATAAAATGGGTTCAAATCGAATAGAATGGATTACAGCATAATGCACAAAGGAAAGTCATATTTTATTTCATAAAAATTTTCCTTCTGCTATGTGTGTGTATGTGTGTGTGAATATGTATGTATATATTTATGTAATTAGCTGTGATACAAAAAGTAGTTTTAGGAATCAGTACAAAAATTGTATTTTATTTTTGATTTTTAAAGGAATTAAATTTTAAAAGTCAGTAGCTGATGCTATGTATATTGTTTCAAGGAAATAATATTTCTTTAATATGTATTAAAATTAGAATTTTTTTAAAATTATATGATTTATTAATTATTTAAATTCTTGAATATATAGTATCATTCTTTAATAACGAAAGTTAGTTAGCTCTCAATTTGGATTAAAATTTTTCGTATCATATGATTTAACTAATTATTCACTTTGATTTAGCAGCCTTAATGTTAGAAGTTAAATGTAACAAGTTTCTAAATCTCACTTTTCAACAAATTTGTAATTTTGTTCAGTGATTAATATGATTAATCACCTATATTATCGATTAGATGTTACTATTTATCATCTGTATCACTCAGTATTCACTCAGGAGAAAGCAGGTATAATCCTAAGAAATTTGCATACATTATTTAGTACTTTAAGGTTCCTATGTGATTATAACTATTAATAGCCCCATTTTACTTGTTACGGACACAAAGTCTGAGATCTTTTAAGTAACATGTCCAAGATCCCTAACTAGGAAACAGTGAAGCTGAAATTCAAACTAGATATTTATTATTAGATATTAACAAGGATGCTAAAATAGTAATTAAATAACATCTCATTTAAATATGTTATTACAATTAAGCAAAACAAAGCCTCAAAATCATCATGAATGAGACTTAGACTTTTCTAGCTTTCATGTCTGATCTTATGTCTCAGAAAGATCATTTTCAATTAAATAATTTATTTTGAGACTCCAAAGAGACCTTCATATTAGTCTATTGATTTGATGTCTCTTTTCCACCAGGTCTGAAATATTCCTGAACAAACCTGATCCCACCTGTCCCAGCTCCAGTGTCACCCCTATTTGAACACCTGTGCCCCCAGCACCTAAGAGCAGAGTAGAAGAGATGATCAGGAGAAGATGTGAGAAGAGAGTGGTTTGAAGAAAAGCATAAGATCTCTGATGGTCAGGGGTAAAGAATCCACCCTCCAATGCAGGAGACGTAGATTTGATCCTTGGGGCAGAATGGCAACCCACTGCAATATTCTTGCCTGGGAAAATTCCATGGACAGAGAAGCATGGCAGGCTACAGTCCATAGGGTAGCAAAGAGTCTGACAAGACTTAATAACTGAATAAGGGACTTTCCTGGTGGCTCAGACGGTAAACTGTCTGCCTACAATGTGGGAGACCTGGGTTTGATCCTTGAGTCAGAAAGATCCTCTGGAGAAGGAAATGGCAACCCACTCCAGTACTCTTGCCTAGAAAATCCGGTGGACGGAGGAGCCTGATAGTCTACAATCCATGGGGTCGCAAAGAGTCAGACATGACTGAGCAACTAAACTTTCACTTTCACTTTCAATAACTAAACAACAGCAATCACATAAGATTCCCTAAGATATATTGCCAGCCTGAAGAGGCTTTGTCAAAACCAACACGAAGCCCAGTCTTTTAAAAGTGAATGGTCTAGGGACTTCCCTGGTGGGCCAGTGATTAAGACTTCCCCTTCCAATGCAAGGGATGCAGGATTGATCCCTGGTGGGAAGCTAAGATCCCACACGCCTCCAGCCAACAAACCAAAACATAAAACGAAAGCAACAAATTAAAAAATACAAATTGTAACAAATTAATTAAAAAGTTTAAAAATGGTCTACATCAAACAAACAAAAAACAATCTTAAAAAAAATGTTAATGGTCTAAATGGACACCTGGAAAATTAGCCATCAAATTTGTAATTCAGTTCAGTTCAGTTCGGTTCAGTCGCTCAGTCATGTCTGACTCTTTGCGACCCCATGGATCGCAGCACGCCAGGCCTCCCTGTCCATCACCAACTCCCGAAGTTCACTCAGACTCACATCCATCGAGTCCGTGATGCCATCCAGCCATCTCATTCTCTGTTGTCCCCTTCTCCTCCTGCCCTCAATCCCTCCCAACATCAAAGTCTTTTCCAATGAGTCAACTCTTCGCATGAGGTGGCCAAAGTACTGGAGTTTCAGCTTCAGCATCATTCCTTCCAAAGAAATCCCAGGGCTGATCTCCTTCAGAATGGACTGGTTGGATCTCCCTGCAGTCCAAGCGACACTCAAGAGTCTTCTCCAACACCACAGTTCAAATGCATCAATTCTTCGGCACTCAGCTTTCTTCATGGTCCAACTCGCACATCCATACATGACTATTGGAAAAACCATACCCTTGACTAGATGGACCTTAGTCGGCAAAGTAATGTCTCTGCTTTTTAATATGCTATCTAGGTTGGTCATAACTTTCCTTCCAAGGAGTAAGCGTCTTTTAATTTCATGGCTGCAGTCACCATCTGCAGTGATTTGGGAGCCCCAAAAAATAAAGTCTGACACTGTTTCCACTGTTTCCCCATCTATTTCCCATGAAGCGATGGGACCGGATGCCATGATCTTTGTTTTCTGAATGTTGAGCTTTAGGCCAACTTTTTCACTTTCCACTTTCACTTTCATCAAGAGGCTTTTTAGTTCCTCTTCACTTTCTGCCATAAGGGTGGTGTTATCTGCATATCTGAGGTTATTGATATTTCTCCCAGCAATCTTGATTCCAGCTTGTGTTTCTTCCAGTTTAGAGAATTTCAAAAGGACGTATTTAAAATGCAACAAATTGTGACAAGACATAAAGAGGATCTACATTGAAAAAGAAATATAAATAGCTCTCCAATATATGAAAGGAGGTTAACTTTGTTGACAATAAGAAATTCAGATTAAAACTATACTACACTTAGATACCATTTTCACTTATCAGATTGGCAAAAATCCAAAAGTTGGACAAACATTCTTGGTACCATTTTCAAATATGGCTCATACACTTCTGGAAGGAGTGTGAAATGGGAAAAAGAAAAACTCATGGAGATCAACTGGGAAATATTTATTAAAATAACAATTACACTTACTCTTTGATTCAACTGTCTCACTTTTGGAAGTGTTTTGAGAGGTATACCCGCACATGAGAAAACAATGTATGTATAAGTTATTCATTAAATCATTACTTCTTATGGCTAAACACTGGAAACAACTGAAGTGGTGATAGTATAAGAACTTGGTTAAAAATAAACAATTGTGAATCTATGCAGTTGGCAACCCACTCCAATATTCATGTCTGGAAAAGCCCATAGACAGAGGAGCCTGGCGGGCTATAGTCCTTGGGGTCACAAAGAGTCAGACATGACTGAATGACTAACACTATACAGTAGAATGCTTTCCTCTTACTTTAAATATGTCACTTCATAAACAGAAATAGAAAGATCACTATGACATATTTTTAAAACAATACACTTCAAAGTGAAAAAAATAGTATGGAAGAAATTAATACTTTCAAATGTAAGTCCAAGTATTCTACCAAGAGCGACTTATTACTTTTCATTGTATGCATTTTATCCAAAAATAAAAATGAGACAATGCACTCATTACACAACTAAATTTGCATATATCTTTTATTCTAGGAGATGTAACCATACAAATATTCCAAACATTTGCTAATTACTGATATTCAATCACAGGTGCATTTACTTCAAATATGTGATTAATAATTCACAAGTTGTACTTGTATATTATCAGTGAAACATGTATGTCATCAATTCTTTTACATTTCTGATATGGCATGACTTGGACTGGCAAATGACAATTTCCTCTTACATATTCTTGCCACAAAAATCCTCCTCATACAAATTGCCAGAGCAGTCTACAACTGAGAATAACTGAATATAAATGTGCTTCACCTAGACAAGAAGTAAAATTATTAAGTAAATTATTACTTTAAGGATTTAGTAACATAAAAAAAAACTGACATTTGATCATGTTACTATTATTATTCGGTATGTGTTTCTTTCAGAATTATTTCAGCTCTTCTGGGAGCCTCATCAATCCTGGAAATAAAATAATAACTATCATTCCAAATTCAGAATAAGGAATTCCAGTTGAAAATCATGTGCATAACTTAATATATTACTTTAGGGTTTCAAATTTCCATTGTGATTGGTATCTATTAACTGAAAGATAATGGATTTGAGGCAAGCCTACTATGATGTCAATCTTCCTGCTATTATATTTGCAGTATATGATGAATGTGTCCTTGGAATTATGAAATCTATTTTTTAATCAATCTTCTTTATTGTAATTTTCATTTAAAACAGAAAATGAATATATCCATCTGATTTAGAATTCATTTTGAGAGTAATTGGGCTTCTCTGGTGGCTCAAATGGTAAAGAATCTGCCTGCAATGCAGGAGATGTAGGTTTGATCTTTAGGTCAGGAAGTTCCCCTGGAGAAGAGGGTGGCTACCCACTCCTGTATTCTTACCTGGAATTCCCATGGACAGAGAAAGCCAGTCCATAGGGTTACAAAGAGTCGACTGAGTGACTTTGACTTTCACCTTGATAATAATTATAGTCTTGTTTATTTCACAATGCTTCAGTGATGCTGTCATTTTCAGCAGAAAACAATATGACAGACCAAACTTAGTAATCATGACATTTCCTCAGTGTCCTTCATTGAGAGTACTCTGCTGTCTGATATTTTTAACTTTTAGATTATAACAGTATACATGCATCTCAGTGATAAGGAATGTCCTATTTCAGTTAGGAATTCACAAAAGGTAATCATGAAGCAATTAGGATGAGTGTAATTAACTCCAGAATATTTTCTATTAATATATATTTTTCATAAGATTGTCTTATGTGCAAGAAAATATGAGCACACTCTCACAAGTTTAGACTTAGCACTAGGCATGGAAACAAAAGAAGTCTATGAGAACAAGCAAAGTAAGATATTCACTTTGTCTTTTTTTGCACTATTTAGAGCAAATTCCTTTTGTCAGCATCTTAGATCAGGAAATACAATCACCAAAATAAAGTCTATGATAAACATACAAGTTCTTGGACTTCCCTCTATATATGTGTTGCCTAGGAAAATAATGTGACTTATAATTGTTTAGACTGGTAAAATTTCTATGAAAATTACTTTAATTGGGTTCTGTACAATTTGTATGACCCTGATTTTTTCAGCATTGGATGAGCAGTTTTATAACTGCAGTACATGTGTTTAGAAAACTACCTGGTTCAAAGTAGTTAATGAATAAGAGCATTAATATGTCAGAATAGGAACTTTGAATTTAATAGGCAATGCAACACAGGGACTAGTCAGAAAAGGCTGGAACTAACAAGCTGAAAAGTAGGTGTGCCCACTGTTGTGAATCACATGCTTGAGAATGCTGCCGTAATTGTGGGTGGAGCAGGAAGGCATTGGAGTCCGACACAGTGGACTTCAAAGTCTGATTCCCCCCAGCTCACCCAAATATATAGGAGTACAATAAGTTGACAGGAAACTTTGAAGTAAATTATCTTTTAGTTTGAATGTTGTATCAAAGATCGAATCATACCACGTTTGGGTAGCTTCTTGTTCGCAGGTACAAAACTCCTTTAAAAACTAAGCATATAATTGTAAACGCATACAGAAGCCCCAAAGACCTCAAGGCCCATGAAATCATCTGCTGTTAGTGGTAGTTTCTTACTGCTCAAATGAGGACTTACATACCCAGGAGTTTTATCGATATCACATTTAAGCTATACTTAGTACCAAACTGTGTGATAGAACATAGACTGTAAAATCCAAGAGAAGTGGCAAATTCTCAGCAGTGAATTGTTATTCCTCGTAACAAATTGATTCTAGTCTGAAAAGATACAGAAAATAAATGGCAAGAAGCAACCAACGAGATGTTGGATAACCACAACAGGCCAGATAAATGGATACATTTTCAAAGCCAAGTTGAGAAAATAACCTCCAAGGTGGGTGGCTGTTTGAATTCAGTGGAAAGCACGCTGCATCCAGTGACAAAAGATCTTGCCTCTGCTGACCATGGCGTCACTCAAGTTGTGTGACGTTAGTCTCCCAACACGGTGTCTAGAACAGTGCCTGGCACTTGGTAGGCACTCAAGAGTTGTGGGTTGATTGAATTAATAAATAATCCTTTCTAGGTCATGTGTTTCCTCAACTTTAAAGTCAGTGTTCATAGAAGCGCTATTTACAATAGCCAAGACATTCAATAAATGTCCATCCACAGATAATGGATAAAGAGGATGTGGTGTATATATATATATGCTGCTAAGTCGCTTCAGTCGTGTCCGACTCTGTGCGATCCCATAGACAGCAGCCCACCAGGCTCCCCCATCCCTGGGATTCTCCAGGCAAGAATACTGGAGTGGGTTGCCATTTCCTTCTCCAGTGCATGAAAGTGAAAAGTGAAAGTGAAGTCGCTCAGTCGTGTCCGACCCTCAGCGACCCCATGGACTGCAGTCTTCCAGGCTCCTCCGTCCATGGGATTCTCCAGGCAAGAGTACCAGAGGGAGTTGTCATTCCCTTCTCTACAGGTTCTTTCCAACCCAGGGATCGAATCTAGGTCTTCTGCATTGCCGGCAGATTCTTTACTGTCCAAGCTACCAGGGAAGCCATATACACACTACTATGTATAAAATATTACCAAGGACCTACTGTAGAGCCCAGGGAACTATACTCAAAATCTTGTAATAACCTATAATGGAAAAGAATCTTTACCAAAAATCACTTTGCTGTACACTTGAAACTAAAACATTATAAATCAACTGTATTCCAAAAACATTTTTTAAAATAAACAGAAAAGTTATCTAAAAAATAAAGTCAGATGGTTCTGGTAAATGAGAATTAATTTAACCTCTAGCCCAAATTTTCCCTAACTCTCCTACATAGCTATAGGCTTCTCAGACATCCTACGGTACAGACACTATCAGTTCAGAGAACGAAAGCCAGAGAGAATGGAAACTCATTTCTCGCAAATGTGTTTGGCCAAAGAGAACATGACCCAAAAAAATAAAATTACTCTAAGTTGTGCAGCTGCCATCCTACAAATATTTTGTTTGTGTATTTTTGCTGAGCATTGAAGATGCCTTCTTGTTTATTGGTCTTCACAGGCACACCACATGAGGCCAGCCTTAAAGTTTCAATGGCATAATTTTGAAATATAGAGATGGAGGATCATACGTCTAGTAAAATAAGAGCAAAACTTTAAATGTTCATGTGTTTTTATTTTTCTTCACTTTATTTGGATAGTTCATGTATCAACCTGGCTTTCATTCCCTCTCCTTTGAAACCATAATATTTATTTTCATTGAAATCATTTTCTGCTTGGTATAAAAATATACTTTAGTAAGCATTAATGCTAGTTAGGGGTTAAGTTTTAATGAAATTTTAAGGCAAAAAAGTCTTAAATCCAGCATGATTTACTTCAAAAGCATAGGTCAAATATCACAGTCCTTGGGGAAATCTTTTTCCCACCATTCCTTCCTTTACTCTTTGAGCATTCTAACCTTCCATTAAAATTATAATATTGGATGTCATCTAAACAAACAGCCTTTCCCTAGCCTCTATCTAGTCTCCTTTCTTCTCTTATTTCTTCCCTTACCTTTCTTCCCTTCTCCATCTCTACCACCTTATCTTTATCATTTTATTCTTTTCAGGATTTTAAGAATGCAGCCCCCCTGGAGCCCAACTGCCTGAGGCCAAAATTAAATCCACAATTCAGTGGATGTGTGACCTTGAACGAGTTACCTAAACTCTCTGTAGCTCAGTTTGTACATTGGTAAGTTGATGAGACTATGTATTTATGGTACCTACCTCAAAAGGTTGTAAAGAGTTGATGAATTACTATATTTAGAACATTCAAATCATTATACTGTATCACCTTCAACTTACACAGCACAGTATATCAATTGCATTTTCATAAAACTGGAAAAAAATATATGTTTACAATATGTAAAGTAAATCTTATACCACACTAAGCTCTCAATGGATGTCTACTGTTATTGTTGCTATTATTTTACAAATGTTTACGTGGCTCCTCAGGGCACCTTGTTCCACTCAAGATAACATGGAGTGTCTCTTTCAAATATCTTGGGTGTTCTTGAAACTTTCTTGCCTTCAATCATGTTCATACATATATTTAGATGCTCAAGAAACCATATAAATGTTTTCCACCTCCACCCACTCCCTCCCCACCCCGTCCTTCTTGATTGGCCTATGAGAAGGGAAAGCATTCTTTACATCTGTCCTCAACAATAAACCTGCAAAGAAATAGCTATAACTCACAGCCATGTATCTATTTGTGGCTCTGATTCTTTATATCACCTGTGTTAAAATATCACAATATTTCAGCTGTTAATTGAAGCACTCTGGCGTCTTGAGTTATTTTTATAGTCAACTTGAGATGACATGTGATAGTTCAGATTAATGGGAGCTGTGAGTCAGAAATTCTGTCTCTAGTTATGGTTATAACTTTTAACATGTGCTAACATGTGATATCTACAGATCATGTGACCTGTAGTTATTTCTAAAATGGGTATTGGAAACAATGAACTTTTGTCATGGTAACACTTTATGCTAAATGAAAGCAACACTTTAGTCTCTCGAATTTTTTTTTTCTGGTACCACATGTCTTAATAAAAAGCAGTCATTCTAATGTTTTTCAGATGTCTTCAGCAAACCCAAGGGTATTTAACTAAAATAAACATGTACCAGGTGAAATAGGTTTATCAACCTTTACAAGATTATTTATAAAATGCTGATCATGAGTGAAAAAACAAAGAAAATTGATTTGTGGGAAAGAAAGTCCATCTATGTTTAAAGTTCCTCTACTGTGGAGGGAATAGAGTCTTTCTAAGTCTATGAAACATTCAGGAAACCAATGCACATTAAGTGTGAACTTTCTCTGAAGGCGGCCTGGAGATCCTTTTAAGTGATGTGAGCAGTGAAGCTCTTAAAATGGGGCTAATTAGCTGTTTGATGTACTTGACAGAGAAAGATGTATGCAAGCAGAGAGAAAAGACTGCAAACACAGATATCCCTGATTGCATTATTGTCCAAAACTTTAATTAATTTCTTGAGGACTATCTTTTCCATAATTTAAAATGGTTTAAAAGATGTACAACTAACAGGTTCAAAGTGTTTCTTTAGCTAATCAGTTGCACTGCGGGAGGCTGAAAATTATAAAGTACATTTTATACACTCCTCAAGCTGTCCAAGAATTCCTTCTACAGGCTCTCGCTTTCATTCTCCCCCTTGTTTGCGTACTGGTATGGAGAAATGTGTGACCTGACTTCACTGATATGTTGTTCAAAGCCCAAGAAACCACTCGTCTACTTTTCATGCCTGGGAAGGTGTGTAAGTGTCTTTTGGCATGAAAATGTTCTCTTGGTACATTTGTGTCATAAGAGATAAACGTCAGATGCTGGTTATGGGCTCAGTTAAAAAGAATACAGTTTTCTATAGTTTCAAATAAAAATCAATCTTTCAACTAGAATTACAAATTTCTGTAAAATACAGTTCATAAAGAAAAAAATGTCTAATACCAACTGGGGACAACTTTCTGAATAAAAATAGTGACAGCAGTTTATACACAGCAGCAATCAAAACATAAATGTGCAAATACAATTGCTTCTGTTTCTTTTAGATATCCAAATATAAATTATACATTTTATAACTTGGCTTATTTTCTCCAGGGAATAATTTTTTGCGTGTGAAATTTTATAAGATAGTCATTACTTTAGAATCATTCTGCTAGTATTTTCAGGAAAACAGCAAGGATCATTAATCTAAAAAAAAATACTAAGAGATAATCAACTGAGATATGTGAGGATGATAATTTTATGTAATATTCTTATATAAGCCATAGCATCCTTTGCAAGTAAGCCAAATTTACAAAGTTTACTCAGAAGTCAAAAATAGTATTGAAACGGACTTATATTAGAGATATCTAAGATTTTTTCCAAAATCATGGATGACAGAAATTCTACGAGGTTCTCGATCTCTCCTTACTTGCATATTTGAGTATCCATAGGAAAATTCATTCCTTCATTCAGTAGATATTTATTGAGGACTTACTATGTGCCCCAGTTATGAGCGATACAGCAGGAAAGTAAACAGATCGAACTTCCTTCAAGCAGCTCCCATGCTTGTTGGAGTGAGGAGTTTAAACAAACAATCCAATAAGTAACTAAAATATTGTATTAGAAGATCAAATGGTCCTCGAAGGGAAGAGAGCAGAGCACATAGTGTGGGGGCTGGTGGCCCTTTGGTGTTTACGTGGAAAAGGATGGAGAGATTTTGAGCAGACGAGTAACAAGGTCTGACTTGCATTTTTAGACTCACTCTGGCTGCCTTATTGAGATGATTCTAAAGTGGAGACTAAATGTAAATAAGGAGACCACTTTGGAGGCTGAGCAAGTGACCTGAGTAAGAGACAATGGTGGTCTGGGCTACCACGTCATTGCAGCAGGGAGAGCTGCAAGCAAACAAATGCTTACAATCCATGGGGGTTGTACAGGGGTAGGCGTACCATGCTTTTCTTCTGCACCTTGATCTTCTCTTTTATCATCTCCTTCTGGACTGGGCCTTGTCAATTATCCCAGCCTATCAATCCCTCCCACTCTATTGCCTTCTTTTCCAAACAGGTCCAAGCCTCTCTCATTGAAAAAAAAAAAAAAAAGGAAGAAAAAAGACAATTCTTTTCCTTTAGCCTTTGTAAATGTCAGAGACGAGGTGATGTTTGAGTTCAGACTTAGAGACTGAGTTAGAGTTTAGCAGGCAGATAAAGAAGATGAATCCGGGTGAAGGCAACCACAGCAGGTAGCATGCCACGTCCTGAGGCTCCGAGAGGCAGGGACCTATGAGTAGTTTGGGGTTGCTGCAGTGTCCTGGGGAAGGGAAGGGAAAGTGGACAGTCTGAGAGCAGGTTACCATGTGCTATCAATACTGCTCTCAAGAGTCTGGTGTTGTGTGACTACTGTATAGGGTGGTGAAGACGGCTCCCACCGGCAAAGTAGGAGGAGGGTGTTGCCCTGAGAACCTCACTTGGCAACCACATTGGAGCAGAGGAGGGTGAGAACTGCCCCATCCAGAATCAGGTGCACAACAATAGCGGCCGCTTCTTAGTGGGCACTGCGTAGACTTGGGATCTTTGAGAAGAGGCCCCATTGACAGCAGGGAGAGAAGTCTATTCACCAAGAAGGAGGACTGACATTTAGGGGTTGGTCTGCCCAGAGCAATTCAGGGGTGGCCCGCTGGCCAGAGCTAGGGCTGCCCTCATAAAAAGAACCTATTAATCCTTTTAAAAGCTGCAGCATAAGCAGACAGCACAGGTATTTCAAAAATAGCTTTGGGGCCTAAATTCAAATTATAATTTTACAAAGAGGCACTGGGCCACTTTCAGGGGACACGCTGGTACCCAAGGAAAGCAATTCTCCTTAATCAAGTGGTATTTTCTTAGTGCATTGTAGGCTCTAACCCAGGGAACTTCCCCAAGGCCCTGGTGAGAAATGCAGAAAGACAAGGAGAAATTCTAAAAAGAGGAATAACAATGTTGACTAGATGTGTATTTTAGAAAGACACCTCTGGAAGCAAGGTGGTTAAAAGAGCCAAGAGGCCAATTATGTTGAGACCAACAGGGGGGCTTTTGCAATACTTCAGGTAGAAGTGATGGAGAATTAAAAATGTAATGGTCCAACTCAGGCACATATATCATGTTAATATCAATGCTAGCCATAGGTAAGGAAACATTTGGAAATAAATTTTGGAAGAGGAAAACATAACAGTGGGAAATCCTGCTGGCACTGAAACTCCTTAATAGTGAGAGGCTAAGGACATTAAAGTAGCAATTTATTTGATAAGCAATTGATATCTGGAAGGCTAGTGACAGCCTTGTTGCCAGGAGAGTACGGTTATGGTCTCAGCCTGTGACTTTAAAAACTTCACTGGGGGAAAAATTACAGTCGGGCAAGCAGCAGCAGGGCATGGCCTACGGCACAATATGCCGATAACTAAGTCCCAGGGAAAACTGATTTGTGGCTTCTGAGCACATGCGTTGAGAGTGTCTGCTATTGACTAGTTGTGGTTCATCAGGATGTAGATCTATCTTGGCTAACAAGAAAGCACTAGAGGTCTTCATTTAGCCACTGAGCCCGTCTCCAGAGACTGCGTGTGGCTGTCTTTACCTTCCGACCCATCAACACATCAAAAGCTGCAGAATATATTTTCACTTTCAAAAAAATGCAAACTGCAAGTGAGATAAAGTTGCCAAACTAGACTTGAAACAGGGTGAATGATTACAGCCCGGCTCCAGATATAAAGAATAAATCATGTGTGCCCAGCCAGAATTTTCTTATATGTGTCAACAAGAAAGATAACTGAGAGTCTGTATCCATAGGACATTCCCACCATATTAATTTGACTTGAAAGGATTAAAACAATTTACCCTGGATTTCTGACTTGAATAATTGTGAGCAGCATACTTCCAGAGGCTCTCTGAAGAGAGTGGGTTATAATGAAATGATTAGAATATGCATCTTAGGACCCCTTCAATAATTACCCAGCTTGGGTTTTTCACTCAAGCCAGGAAGATCAAGGCAAGAATATAATTCATTTTTCATTTCATTTTCAGCAAGTGCCTTCCTGGAGGTTTGAGATTCCATTGAAATAGATTCTGCACCTTTAAATGTTTTCTCAAATTATCAGCTCTTTTGACATTGATTCTAATATCACCAAGACCTTTCCTCCCAGATGTTTTCCAGGAAGACTTACTTACAAAAGGTCATCGCTGTTTCCCAGCCTTCAAGGATCATTTAGTTTCGGCACTCTTGATTTGGGATGTGTGCAGGTGCATGAAAAAGAGAAGGTTACCCTTTGGTAAGCTCTATTTAATTCTCTAAAATGAGGGAAAGGTCACAATGAGGAGGCAGGCTCCTTATGCATTTGAAATAAAAGCCAGTGCTTTAGTTTTAAATTCCAGGTGGCCCAGTAAGGATTGGAATGCATGGTTTGCACTGCTTCCCTTTCAGTTAGCTCTTCAGGGAGATACCACTTTGATTTACTGGACTAACACAGTCTCCTTCGGGGCTGTAAGCAGGCCAGGTGCTGGATCAGCATGCCAGTGTACTCATCTCTAGGTGCCGTCAGTTCCCTTATTGGGAGTTCTGTCTGGGAGGGGATCGCTGGCTCCAAATTCCCTGCTTCAGTGGTATCTCCTCACAGTTTGCGTTTTTTTGCATATGTGTTCAGTTGCGTCCGACTCTGTGACCCCATGGACTGGCCCACCAGGCTCCTCTGTCCATGTGATTTCCCAGGCAAGAATACTGGAGTGGGTTGCCATTTCCTTCTCCAGGGGATCTTCCCAACCTGAGAATCAAACTCAGGCCTCCTGAGTCTTCTGCACTGGCAGATGGATTCTTTACCACTGTGCCACCCAGGAAGTCATTTCGTCACAGTATTTCTTCCCAACTCCTTGGAAAGATTCATATTATCGCACTAGTTCATGTATCTGGTATATCACTGATGTACTAGAACTGCCAGCCTGAGGTGCCACATGGCCTTTTATTTTTTCTTTCTTTTGAAAAATAAACATTAAATTTAATTTTAAACTTAGTAAACACAGTTGTGTGATGCAGAAACAATTTTTTTTTGGCCAGAATAAAAATCATAAACAGATATACCAATTTCAAACCTGAACTTTCATTCTAAAAGTTTTTCAATTCCCTTGTTCACATTTTCCTACTGCAGCATAAGTGCCAGGTCTCATTTCAACACTTTTATTAAGAAAATCGACGTTAATAGCTTTCAAGCCCATTCATTCCACAGAGGTTCTTAAAAGGCTTAAAAGAATGCCTATTTCCACATGAAGCACTAGACAACACATAAACTAAACTTGCAAGACATGCCATTTCACATACCTTTGTTACATCCGGATTAGACTATGACAGTGCCTACCTCCTGGGGCGATTCTTAAAGACCACCCAGGAAATTCAGCCACTGCAGAATGTAGCAGGAGTCTGCTGATTTAGAAACGGAGACCATTTCCATTGTGTCTACACTATAACAGCAACCCATTTATTTAGAGCACAATAAAAGATCTCTGAGATGAAATGTGAGTATCTGGCTTCTTTAGAATGTAGCTCCTTGGTGGCACACTTTTACATCCTCTCTCACAGGCCAACGTGTGGTTTCTAAACGGGTCTTGATCCAGCTTTGTGTATGTCTACAAAAGCAGCTGAAGGGCTTCAACAAGGATCTGATTTAATCTGAGGCCCCACCTAAAAAATAAAATCCTTAGAGTTAAGCTTCAACCTAACTGCCTAAATCCACACATCTCATTTACTTATTTATAAAGTTAATTAAATAAATAAAATATTTAAAGCTTATTAAGATGTATGGCAGGGGTTCCTAAAAGGTAGTAACACCCAAACGGATATTTTATAGGTAGCTTAGCAAAAGTCAAAGGTCAGTGGCTTTGAATAGAAAGTAAATTTTACTTGCATTTCTCTAATAAACAGCTCACCTAGTCTGTAAGTTTTGATATGCTAATCATTGTTCTTTTCTCTGACACATTGTTTCCTCTGCCCAGTATTAGGGGCTAGGCTTCCCTGGTGGCTCAGCTGGTAAAGAATCCTACTGCAATGAGGGAGACCTGGGTTCGATCCCTGGCTGGGGAAGATGCCCTGGAGAAAGGAATGGCTACCCACTCCAGTATTCTTGCCTAGAGAATCCCCATGGACAGAGGAGCCTGGCGGGCTACAGTCCATGGGGTCGCAAAGAGTAGGACACGACTGAGCGACAAGCACAGCACAGCAGAGGCTCTGGACTAGTAAGCAGGAGCTGATCTCTTTCAACTTGTTAACATATCAATCCGAGTTTGCCTCCCTAATGACCACTGGACTCAGTAAAACTCCCAGTGCTGTGTATGTCATCAGGATGGCTCCTCAGAAACCACAATGCATGTGCAATTTTATACTGTCACTCTCAGCAACAACACTCCCAACAGCCAGCATTTCTCTCTATTTGGGCATGTATGTGTATGTGCTCAGTCGTGTCTGCTCTTTGTGACCCCATGGACGGTAGCCCACCAGGCTCCTCTGTCCACTGGATTTTCCAGGCAAGAATACTGGAGTGGGTTGCCATGTCTTCTCCAGGGGATCTTCCCCATTCAGGGATCAAACCCACATTTCTTGTGTCATCTACGTGAACAGTGGATTCTTTAGGTTAGATAAAAATAAATCTATAATTTGGAACTTCATCTTATTCATATAGTAGAAAATATTTTCTTACAGTTAAAAACAAATGTGCAGCTACCAAAGGAAAGAAGGGGAATAAATTAGGAGTTTGGGACTAACACGCACACACACTATATATAAAATATATTTTTCATATATACAACACAGAGAGCTCCTCAATATTTTGTAAAAGCCTATAAAGGAAAAGAATCTGAAAAATAATAGATATGTATACTACTACTACTACTACTAAGTCGCTTCAGTCGTGTCCGACTCTGTGCGACCCCAGAGACAGCAGCCCACCAGGCTCCCCCGTCCCTGGGATTCTCCAGGCAAGAACACTGGAGTGGGTTGCCATTTCCTTCTCCAATAGATATGTATATGTATCACCAAATCATTTTGCTGTATACCTGAAACTAATACAAATTGTAAATCAACTATACTTCAATAAAGATTTAAATTTAAAATTTTAAAAGAATTAAAATTTAAAAAGCAAGGCAAAAATCACCTTAATTTTAAAAATGCATTATAGTCCTTTGAGACAGTCTTTAAGGTAAAGTATGCATAATGGCTTAGAGGTAGGAGTTTTGTTTGGGGAGGAGTTAGTTTTAATTGTGAAGTATCAGGTGAATGATTTGTCTTATGTAAGAGGCTGTTGAGGAAGTAAATCTCTTTTCATACCTGAGCCAATGAATTAAATCCTTTCTTTTTGTTCTTTTAGAGCTGAAGACAGGACCAAATATAGTTTCACTGATGGTAATGACCCAGTTAATGTTCTATTTTCACCAGGCAGCTTGTATACAATAAAATGATTGGTATAAAGACAGTTTACAGTATTCCTTGGAATATATGAAAATTATTATCTGAAGAACTTCAAGATTATTAATAATTGGAAATATTAGTACTCATGGAAACACACAGTATGCTTTTTTAATGCTCACTTGGAGATGTGAAAACACCTTAAAATTTATTCAGGGCAGCTTTCTCAAGGATGTGGCTCTCTGGCAAAGGTGACCCCATAATATCAGCCAAACCAGTATCTCTGAGAGTGGGAGCAGGAACTGAGTTCCTGAGGGAAAGTTAAACCAGCACAGCTCCAGGCAAACTTAGAATCAGTCTATCTACAAATAACTTTTAGACTCCTCCAAATATAACCCTTTGCCACTGTAAATAATTTATTTCATTTTTATGTTAAACTTAGAAACAATGGTTGGAAATGCCACTCCAAACAAAGGAACAATCTTCATAGTAACAAAGCAAACTCCCAAATCTGTGTTTTCTCATACTTTTGGTGCGTCGTCACTAATAAGTGTTTTGATTTTGGAAGACAGTAAATATTTGTGCAGTTGAATCTACTTTCTATAATTTATATCTAGCCTTTTTAGACTTAAAAATATATTTCAGAAGCATTTCCAGTGGCATAAATAGCCCCAGAAATTACAAATAAAATTGTGTAATAAAAGCAATACCCATTTCTGAATTTGACCGCTAATAAAGGCAATTTTCGGTCATTTAGCAGCAGATCACAAGTAATAACTTGAGCAACTGTGCATGGGCACCTGCCTGCTGTGAGTCTGTGTTCTTGAGGAGTTAGACACATGCAAAACAAAATATTCATTCAGCTTTCCTTTGAGAATATTTTCAAGGCAAATGTAACAGGTTTTCTGCTTTATTGCTTATTTTGGGTGTGAGTACTAATTCATTTAAAACATCCTTTACTTACATGCAAGTAGCCTGATATGAAGGAAGGAGCCTGAACTTTGAATTGAAACAAACTTGAACTTGAATCCCAATGTCAAACTTACTTTTATGACTTTGAACAAATTGCTAAAAGTCAAATTCTCATGTTTTTAGTTTGTAAAGTGGGCACCGTAATGCCCACTATGAGGGTTATTTACTAGATGGGAGACATATGCTGGCTCACAGTAGGCACTTACTAAGTAATTATTTTATACCACCTAGTTTCAGAAACAGAACAAAATAAAATACACTATGCGAAACAAAATTTTACTTTACTCAAACGATTCAGAAGGCTTTTCAGGGTCATATAGGTTTCTTTTTTGCGGGGGTGGGGGGGAAGCACTGCTAACTAACATGATTCACTTTTAATACACCATAGTTTTCACTTCTAGCCTTAAGAAATATGCCTTTTAAGAAAGAATGTGTGAAAAGGCTGATTACATTGTTTAGCAGTTTGAGAAAACTGCATTGTAAGCAAGCAAAGAGAAGATTCAATATCAAAAAATACAAGCCTTCATTTTTAGTTTTGTAGTAGATAAAATTCTGAATTAGGGCTCCTTAGAAATGCGTTACAATCATTTGCATTATTTTAAGCAAATTAAAAATTCTTTTGTGAACCTGTTTTCCCATATATAAAATGAAGATTTGAGGTACATCATCTTTTAGGCCCTTTCTAGCAATAGACATGCTTATCTTTATTGCTTTTCCTTTTAAGAAACAATAAGAAAACAGAAATAGAAAAGCTATTATTTATAGGTCTTCAAAAGGCAACTATGTCTCCCACTCGCTAGTGACAACAAGGAAATAACCAGGAGCTGAAACACAGCTGATAAAAGAGGATCGTTTATCTTCCATATTTTTTCTATAAATTTGTGGTGAAAGGGATAGAAATTTGGGGGAGGAACAGGAACAATAGTGGGTTTGCCTGATTTAAAAAAAAGGAAAGGAAGAAAGAAAAAAAAAAAATTAATCAAAATGGCCCCAACTGAAACTTCTTGATAGAAGACTTATCTCACACTTTCTTGGTCAAAAAAATTAGAGGTCGCCAGTACAACCTTTCCCACATGGGCTGCATTCCTCTGCTACTCAAATCCTGCCTTTCATGCTGCATTCAAAACTCTTCAGGAAATGACCTGGGTTGTAAAAGGAAGATAGTTTTCGATGTTGCCCTCATTTCCTGCAGAAAGTATTCAGATGTTCATCTAGGAAAAAAATGTATATAACATTCGGCCCTAAAAAAAAAAAAAAAGAAAAGAAAATATGGGTTTAAAACAACAACAAAAACCTTTATTCTATCACAAACACACTGCAGTCAGTAGCTGGCCTTCAGCCTACAAAGCACAGTGAAAGCCAGTTTCTATCAACATAACCTATAAAATGC
Organism: Capricornis sumatraensis; assembly: GCF_032405125.1. NCBI lineage: Eukaryota > Metazoa > Chordata > Mammalia > Artiodactyla > Bovidae > Capricornis > Capricornis sumatraensis. The sequence continues at coordinate 17,045,486 of NC_091075.1, forward strand.
CTTTTTAACTCAGTATTGTTAGAAACATTCCAGTCTAGATTTGAAAGGATTTCCCTATAATTTTCAACCCTAAAGATTTAAGTATTAAATAATGACCTCCAAAATAGATACCACCTTGTTTGTTAAGGAGACCTGTCTTACACTTTCTAACATTATAGCCAGATTTCACGGTCACGGGAAAACAAAACACACATAATGGAGTGGTTATTAATTCAATAAATCCAGCAGCTCTTGTGCTCTGGGCAAAAGGCAAAGTTAAAAGCAGCTGTTCATTGACGACATATGGGACATGGCCAGGATGAGGTAGCTGCTTCAGCACGTCATCCACCACTTTTAAGGCTGACTGCACTCAATTTCTTAGACAATCTACACACCATTTTCAGTTCTGTACCTCCATAATTTATCACAACAATACCTCAAGCACACAGATCGGAGGGGGAAAATGAAAGTAATTTACAGTACCAAGATGAAAGTAGCTGGGTGGATAGGGAAGACCTACTATGTAAATCATATCCACAACTTCAAGGAATGTTGACATAATATTCTGGAATTAATTTTTTCCAGCATTCCTATGTAGGTCACACAAAGGTAAATCTAGTTTCTCTTCCTTACCTCTTATATCTGGAGTTGTTTATCAATATGTTAAAGAGGAAATTGATTTTACCTCTCCCTTCTACAAGGACAATAAGAACCTTATGTAGAAAACTCACCAATAACAATGAAAGGAATCAGTTGAAACACTAGCATGCAATCTTTATATATGTCTCCCAGTTAAAGGTCATGGGATGACAGCAATAAAAAAAAAAAAAAGCAGAAGCATAGACATATAAGGGATAGCAATCTGCTCAAAATAGTGGTATGGATTATTGTAGACTAATCTCATTATGTCTTCTTTTAAAATATGTCCCTAAATTCTATCTCAGATTCACATAGGTAGGTAAACCATGTTGCTGACAAATATCTTAATACAGAACAGTTTAAGTAATGAACATTTCATATCATCCTATAATGTGTATTTCATGGGGAGTGGGCTGCTTCCTTAATGGGAATAGTGTGCTGATAGCTTCATCAAAAGCTAGGCAATTAATTATTTCAATCTCCTTCTCCATCTCCGTGCCCCTCTAGTCCTCTCAGAGTTGATTGAAACAGGATAAGGATAAGCAGTCACAGGGTGGTGAGAGATATTTCAAGAAAGTGTATCAAGGGAAAAGGTAATAAACAAAAAACAGACCATATAGGAATATTCTAGAATTCTTCAGAAGTACTCAAGTATTTGATTTCCCGAAGGTATGAAAGACAAGGGATCGGCCCTTTAATTTAGACAGTGAAGGGAGAGTAGACCTTCAAAACTGAAAACACTTGTCCGCACACTCATTTGAGACATGTCTTCTTCTTTAAATTAAATAAATAAAATAATTTCCTGGTTTTTTATCTGAAACAACAAAAGTAATGTATTTATTGTAGATCATTTGGAAAATTAAAAACCAAGAGTCATGCCTCATCCTAACAATGAGAGAGCCTCCATCTTTAACTCTCATTCTGTCGTCTCTTGTTTGTTATGTGAAATGCATGTAAACATACAAGTCCTTTTATTTCTTGATTCCTCTTTTTCATGTAAATGTGTAAGAAATATTTTATATAATGATACTAATTTTTAAATATCGCATATATTTATACTCTCATTTTTTCTATTTGCATTCCACTGCTACACTCTTTAGTGAATATTTTATTTATTCCTCAAAAAAGCCCTATGTGGCACTTACTGTGTAATAGTCAGAATAATAATGGCAATTATTATCATATTTTGCAGATCAGAAAATTGAGGCATGTAGAATTAAGCACCTCACCCAAATCTTGCTTAATAAATGGCAGAGCTGTTTTTTTTAAAATCCAGATGTCCCTTCTTTCAAAGTCAGTGCTTTTAACCGCTGGGTATATTATCATTACAGATGTTTGTAATTTTAATGTCTTAATTTATCTGAATTATTTTCCATTCACCATGTCCAGAAAGGCTTTCTTCACCCTATTAGAAGTCATTTTTATCTTTCTTCTAGTTCATTCGTTTCTTCCTTTACATATTGTTCTTCTATCTACCTGAAGTTTATTTTAGGACATGGAAAGAGGCGTCTTTATTTTTCTAACTATGTAGTTAGCCAACTAATCTAGGATAATTTATTTAATTATCCATGTTTTGCTTGATGCTTAGAAAAGTTGATTTACCAATATTAGCGATTTTATATGTTTTGGCTATACTATTTTAACTGGATGGTAAGATCTAACAAGGTACACTCATGTGCTTTCATATATTTTTGCCTATAATTCATCTGCATATTTTTTCATATAAACTTCACAAATGTGATAAAATATGTTTGTGGGAGAAAAAGTGCATTAAACTGATTAAAAATTGAGAAAAGCATATTAAGCTTATAAATAAATTTGGTTTATTTCTGTGACCAAAGATTAACCTGAATGATAAGACAATTATCATTTTTATAATAAAAAAATTATTTTTTTTGCTATTTTTTATGGTTTTGGCATGAATCTTTAAATCTTTTGGAAAGCTAAAGAAGTTTTATTTTCTATTCCACTTTATTTATTGGTTTATCTCAAAAATCAAAGAATTTATGAGCTTAAGTAGAACAGATTTAGTCTTAATATGACTCTCTGGTTTTTTGGAAAACAATATTTGAAAATATTGACTTTATTAAAGATTTTAATATTTTTTAGAAGTATGACAATGAGAACTTAACAGTTGCCTGTGGACCTTTTCTTTTAAGTGAAGATCACAATCATTTTTTTATTCAAATTATTATCAGAAACCTATGCCTTAGCTATAATGTTTCTTGTAGGTTAAAAAGAAAAGGATAATTATAATATCAAATCTTAACTGAATTCTGACGGTAGGTGTTGCGTCAGACATTATTCTAAGAGTTTTATTCATTTAATTCATTAAAGAGCCCAGTTATTATTAGCCCCAGTTTACAGATGAGTTCTTTCTTTCCTTTCCCTTGCTCACATGGCTTATAAGTGATAGAACTCTAGGGTTTTAACCCATGCATTAAGACACTAAAGCCCTGCTCTTAACCTATGTGCTATCCCCACTATCTAGAGTGCCACAATTCAGTGTCAAAAACTAAAGTGCAAAGCATACAGTTTCAACTACATGATAAGTACTAGCTATGATAAGCAGCCGAGGGGAGCAACCCCACGTCCATGGAGCGGCGGCTGCACGGCTGCAGGAGGGCCAAGAGGAGCGACTCCACCTTTAAGGTCAGGAGGGGAGGCCATGAGGAGATACCGCTCGTCCAAGGTAGGGAGCAGCAGCTGCACTTTCTGGAGCAGCCATGAAGAGATACCCCACGTCCAAGGTAAGAGAAACCCAAGTAAGACGGTAGGTGTTGCGAGAGGGCATCAGACAGCAAATGCACTGAAAACATAATCACAGAAAACTAGCCAATCTGATCACACGGACCACAGCCTTGTCTAACTCAGTGAAACTAAGCCATGCCGTAAGGGGCCACCCAAGACGGGCGGGTCATGGTGGAGAGGTCTGACAGAATGTGGTCCACTGGAGAAGGGAATGGCAAACCACTTCAGTATTCTTGCCTTGAGAACCCTATGAACAGTATGAAAAGGCAAAATGATAGGATACTGAAAGGGGAACTCCCTAGGTCAGTAGGTGCCCAATATGCTACTGGAGATCAGTGGAGAAATAACTACAGAAAGAATGAAGGGATGGAGCCAAAGCAAAAACCCAGTTGTGGATGTGACTGGTGATAGAAGCAAGGTCCAATGCTGTAAAAAGCAATATTGCATAGGAACCTGAAATGTCAGGTCCATTAATCAAGGCAAATACAAAGTGGTCAAACAAAAGATGGCAAGAGTGAACGTTGACATTCTAGGAATCAGTGAACTAAAATGGACTGGAATGGGTGAATTCGACTCAGATGACCATTATATCTACTACCGCAGGCAGGATTCCCTTAGAAGAAATGGAGTAGCCATCATGGTCAACAAAAGAGTCTGGTTTGCAGTACTTGGATGCAATCTCTAAAACAACAGAATGAACTCTGTTCGTTTCCAAGGCAAACCATTCAATATCACAGTGATCCAAGCCTATGCCCCAACCAGTAATGCTGAAGAAGCTGAAGTTGAACAGTTCTATGAAGACCTGCAAGACCTTTTAGAACTAACAGTGAAAAAAGATGTCCTTTTCATTATAGGGGACTGGAATGCAAAAGTAGGAAGTCAAGAAACACCTGGAGTAACAGGCAAATTTGACCATGGAATACAGAATGAAGCAGGGCAAAGACTAATAGAGTTTTGCCAAGAGAACTGACTGGTCATAACAAACACTCTCTTCCAACAACAGAAGAGAAGACTCTATACATGGACATCACCAGATGGTCAACACCGAAATCAGATTGATTATATTCTTTGCAGCCAAAGATGGAGAAGCTCTATACAGTCAGCAAAAACAAGACCGGGAGCTGACTGTGGCTCAGGTCACGAAATCCTTATTGCCAAATTCAGACACAAACTGAAGAAACTGGGGAAAACCACTAGACCATTCAGGTATGACCTAAATCAAATCCCTTATGATTATATAGCGGAAGTGAGAAATAGATTTTGTTATGCCCAGAGTCCGAGTCCCCAAAACTGAGAGAATAAGATGTCAACAGCAATGCAAAAGCATGAAGGGGTTTTATTTCTAGCTTGAGCTAGGGCTCCCACCACATCCAATGCAGTGGAGTGGAGCAGGGAGCCCCGAGCCCAGATTTACAGCAGTATTTATAGGTTTTAGAACAGAGAGTTGGCAAGGGCTGATTGGCTGCAGGAGTTTCCTAGTATTCACTAATTGGCTAATCTTTATTGGCTGCAGGGGTTTCCTGGTATTTACTAATTGGCTATTGGCTGCAGGGGGATGTCTTTTACGTCCTGATAAACTCAAACCAGGTTACGGGGAGTATGCTGATTAGACAAGTCCTGGGATCCGTGGGGATGACCTCACTGGGCAATGACTCAGCCTTTCCCGTGAGTCCTACCTTAGTCCCTGAAGCCTGTCATGGTGTTTGTTAGGTCCCAGATTCCCCCCTGTCCTTTGATCATGGAGAGGAATCCTCCTCTTAATTCTGAGACATTGCCTGATATTGTTGTCTCAGCATCATCACTTGAACTGTACTGATATGTTCTTTTTGCCAAGGTCCAAGGTTGAAGAATAAATCTGGCCACCAAGTATTGGGGGGATTCCAGTAGTCGAATTGAGTACCTCATGGGTTAGTCCATTACTAAGCGTCCAGGTGATCTTAGCAGGTTGATGTGGGTTAGCACCAGCAGTTCCGGAGTGGAGAAGGAGGGCCACCAACAGGAGAGTCAGGGGGATTCATCTGGGGCCAGCTGGCGGACGAGCTTCATTTTTAAGGGGTTGGTGGAATGCGGCGTCGCCTTCCATTCCTTTTGGGCCTTTTCTTGTTCCTCTGGGGTGGCACGACGCACGTGGTTGCAGTGCACCCAGGGTCCAATTCCGTCCACCTTTAGGGCAGTGGGGGTGGTAAGGAGAACAACATAGGGGCCCTTCCATCTTGGCTCTAAGGTTTTTGACTGGTATCTCTTAACTCAGACCCAATCTCCCGGGCCCATATCATGGGATGGGCTTGTTCCTTTACTCTGGCCCTCATGAACTTCTTGTATCAGTGACCAGATATGTTTATGCACTTTACTTAAAGCCAGCATCTCTTGTTGGAACGTGCGTATCGAGAGAGATGATTTAGTCTTTCCCTCAAACACTGAACAAATGGGGGGTGGACTTCCATATACAATTTCAAAGGGAGTCAAACCTAGTTTATAGGGGGTATTGCGCGTCCGAAAAAGCACAAAGGGAAGGAGGGTTACCCAGTCCCTGCCAGTCTCTATTGCCAGCTTTGTTAAAGTTTCCTTTAGGGTCCGATTCATTCTTTCTACTTGTCCTGAGCTCTGGGAACCGTACTCGCAATGTAGCTTCCATTTGGTCCCCAGGGCTGAGACCAGTCCTTTAACAATTTTGCTCACAAATGCAGGTCCATTATCAGAGCCAATAGATGCTGGCAGCCCAAACCTAGGTATTATCTCTTCTAGAAGCTTCTTAGCCACTATTATTGCTGTCTCCTTTTTAGTGGGGTAAGCTTCTACCCACCCAGAAAATGTATCAACCAAAACTAACAGGTAACAATAGCCATACTTTCCTGGACTTACCTCTGTTAAATCTATCTCCCAATGCTGTCCTGGCCTTTCCCCCCAGTATCTTACACCCGTGTGCTGTCCTTTTCCAGGTCTCATCATCTGACAGGCCTTGCAGGTGTGGACTATGTCCTGTATGGTTTTCTTTTGTCGGGGAAACCGCAGCTGCGATGCTTGTAGAAGCGTCAAAGTCTTTTTCTCTCCCAAATGGGTGGTTTGATGTAAATGAGTACAGAGATGTCTGCCCAGGTCAGCAAGAAGCAACAGGTTGTCATCCTGGTCCCGATACCATCCGTCCTTGCCCCTATTTTATTTTGTACCCCAAGTAAACGACTTCCTGTTTAGCAACTTGGGCCTTCTTTGCACTCGCCTGGTACCCCAATGTCCCCAAAGTCTGAAGGAGTCGCCTGTGGCCTCTAGGCATACCTCCTTGGTAGTAGCAGCCAGCATGAGGTCATCCACATATTGCAATAGGACAACGTTGGGGTGGCTAGTCCGGTACTCACAGAGGTCCTCGCCTAGAGCCTCGTTGAACAACGTCAGCGAGTTTTTAAATCCCTGTGGAAGGCGAGTCCAGGTCAGCTGTCCTACAGTTAGACTGTCTTCGTCAGTCCATTCAAATGCAAAGATCTCTTGGCTCTGGGGGGCCAGAGGCAAACTGAAAAAGGCATCTTTTAAGTCCAAGATTATATACCAGATGTAGTCTGGTGGCAAACCGCTAAGGAGGGTGTATGGGTTAGGGACAGTGGAATGAATGTCACTCACCCATTTGTTGACTTCACAAAGATCTTGGATGGGTCTAAAGTCCGTTCCCCTGGGCTTTTTCACAGGCAGCAGGGGAGTATTCCATGGGGACCGGCACTTTTTAAGAATCCCTACCTTCAGGAGGCGCTGTATGTGTGGCATGATTCCTTGCCGGGCCTCCTGACTCATGGGGTACTGCTTTATCTTCACAGGGGTAGCATTTGCTTTTAATTCAACAATGATGGGAGGTCTTTGTTTTGCCAGTCCTGCTCCTGCCGTCTCGGCCCAGTCCAGAAGGTATTTTTGGATCCATTGTAGCATAGCTGGGTCCACAGCTGCAGGGGGTTTTGGTGAATATAGTCTGTATTCATCTCTCAGTGCCAGGGATAAAACATGAATTGGTTGTCCAAGCCCATCTGTGACTGATATCCCTCCAGAGTGAAAGTGAATCTGCACATTGACTTTGAACAATAGGTCTCTTCCTAATAAAGGGGCCGGAGATTCTGGGATCACCAGAAATGAGTGGGACACCCGTTGGGCTCTCAAGTCCACTTTTCATTTAGTAGTCCAGTAATATCTTTTTGTCCCAGTGGCTCCCTGGACCAAGCTAGTCTTCTTGGACACTGGCCCGAATTTTTGATTGAGGACCGAGTATTGGGCTCCCGTATCCACCATGAAGCCGACTGGTTTCCCCTCCACATTAATAGTTACCCAGGACTCGGGGAGGGGTACCGGGCCCTGACCCCCCTAATCACTATCTTCTCCTGCATATAAAATGTGGGTGCCCGAGGGAGACTCTTCTTTTCTTACAGTCCTTTTTTTCAGGATTCTCTTGGGGCACTCTTTTCCACTGCCCTTGCTCTTTGCAATAGGTGCATTGGTCTCTCTTTAGGGTCGGTCTGGCTGGCTTCTCCCTTTCTTTCGGCTGGGTGTCTCGAGTCTTCCAGGAATCAGGTCCCAGTCTCATCCCCGCAAAGAAAATTTGAGCCAGCTCTTTTTGATTTCTTCGGTTTTCCTTAGCTCTAAATTCCCTTTCCTCCAGTCTAATTCGTTCCTCCCTCTCCTCGGGGGTCTCTCTGTTATTAAACACTTTCTCAGCTGCCCTCACCAGATCCTGTATTGACTGTTCTCCCAGCCTCTCTATCCTCTGTAACTTCCTCCTGATATTCAGAGCTGCCTGATTAACAAAGGCTAGTAAGACTGCTGCTCGTGACTCATCAGCCTGAGGGTCCATGGGCATGAAAGCCTCCATTAACCTCTCTAAAATGGCTGCCGGGCTCTCATTTCACTCCTGCCTTATCAAATTTACCTTAGACAAATTCGTTGGTTTTCTGGCGGCTGCCCAGAGGCCAGCCATCAGAGTCTGGCAGTACACTCGGAGATGCACCTTACCTTCAGTGGGTTCAAAATCCCAGTTCAGTCGCATCAAAGGAAACCCCTCCTCGATTAGGTGGGGCTGCGTGGTGGGTCTTCCATCCACTCCTGGAACATGTTTTTGTGCTTCCCATAGAATTCGCTCCCATTCCTCTGTGGTGAAGAGCACCTGCAACAGCTGCTGACAATCATCCCAAGTAGGATTGTGAGTAAACAAGATAGAATCTAAGAGATCAATAAGACCTTGGGGTTTTTCGGAAAAAGAAGGGGTTTGAGTTTTCCAGTTATATTAAATCACTCATAGAAAACGGCCAGTACTGATATGTTAGCTCCCCACCGGGATTTGCTGGCCCCACCCAGACAGGGAATGCCCGAACGGTGGATGAAGGAGCCTCCTGGCTTCCGTCCTCAGACAAGTCTCTGCCCCTTTGAGTCCTTCCAAGAGTTCCTTGGGCCAGAGCCCCTTCCCATGGTGGAGCCAAGGGTTCTGGGTCCCTCCTTTGTTCTACAGACAACACCTGCAGTACCTGCAGGGGCAAGGGTGGCTGCATATATGGGCAAGGTGAGATCTCAGTGTCTAAGTCAATCAGGCTAGGATATAAAGAGGAATCCTGGAGTATTGGCTTCTTCTTCTGACTCTCCCGATCTCCATGGTCAGTCATTACAGACAAAGGGGTGGAAGAGCTTTGACCCATAATGACGGAGCTCACAATGAACACACAAAAAAACAAAAATGGCGCCAGCACACAAAGAAAGGCGACAGACAGAAGACAAACAAATATCGGCTGAAAACACAGACCTAGGTCTATCCCGGGTTACTGTTGTCTTGCTCCCAGTGTTATCTCACCGAAGGATGTCCACTGACCACTAGATTCAGAGTCGGGAGAGATGTTCCTTCCCAATCCCTCACAAAACCAGCTGCCATCCAGCGTGAATGCTGGGCCCCGGTCTTATGCTGGCTGCCAGTTGCCTTCCAGCGCACTCACTGGGCCTCGGTCTTATACTGGCTAGGACGACTAATTCACCTCTGATTAGGCCTAACAAGAGCCAGCTGCCTTCCAGTGCGTATGCTGGGCCTCGGCCTTACGCTGGACTTAACCAGACTTAACACCAGTGTTCAAATATCTTTCCTCCTAGTGAGGAAACCCCTTCTACGGGGAGATTGTTATTCTTCCCAGTTAAAGGGATCGCGGACGAGCCCCAAATGTTATGCCCACAGTCCGAGTCCCCAAAACAGAATAAAATGTCCACAGCAATGCAAAAGCATGAACGGGTTTTATTTCTAGCTCGAGCTAGGGCTCCTGCCACATCCAATGCAGTGGAGTGGAGCAAGGAGCCCCAAGCCCAGATTTACAGCAGTATTTATAGGTTTTAGAACAGAGAGTTGGCAAGGGCTGATTGGCTGCAGGAGTTTCCTAGTATTTACTAATTGGCTAATCTTTATTGGCTGCAGGGGTTTCCTGGTATTTACTAATTGGCTATTGGCTGCAGGGGGATGTCTTTTACGTCCTGATAAACTCAAACCAGGTTACGGGGAGTATGCTGATGAGACAAGTCCTGGCATCCGCGGGGATGACTTCACTGGGCGATGACTCAGCCTTTCCCATGAGTCCTACCTTAGTCCCTGAAGCCTATCATGGCATGTGTTAGGTCCCAACAATTTAAGGGACTAGATCTAATAGACAGAGTGCCTGATGAACTATGGATGGAGGTTTGTGACATTGTACAGGAGACAGGGATCAAGACCATCCCCATGAAAAAGAAAAGCAAAAAAGCAAAATGGCTGTCTGAGTAGGCCTTACAAATAGCTGTGAAAAGTAGAGAAGCGAAAAGCAAAGGAGAAAAGGAAAGTTATAAGCATCTGAATGCAGAGTTCCAAAAAATAGCAAGGGAGATAAGAAAGCCTTCCTCAGCGATCAATGCAAAAAAATAGAGGAAAACAACAGAATGGGAAAGACTAGAGATCTCTTCAAGAAAATTATAGATTCCAAGGGAACATTTCATGCAAAGATGGGCTCGATAGAGGACAGAAATGGTATGGACCTAACAGAAGCAGAAGATATTAAGAAGAGGTGGGAAGAATACACAGGAGAACTGTACAAAAAAGAGCTTCGTGACCAAGATAATGATGGTGTGATCATTCACCTAGAGCCAGACATCCTGGAATGTGAAATCAAGTGGGCCTTAGAAAGCATCACTACGAACAAAGCTAGTGGAGGTGATGGAATTCCAGTTGAGCTATTTCAAATCCTGAAAGATGATGCCGTGAAAGTGCTGCACTCAATATGCCAGCAAATTTGGAAAACTCAGCAGTGGCCACAGGACTAGAAAAGGTCAGTTTTCATTCCAATCCCAAAGAAAGGCAACGCCAAAGAATGCTCAAACTACTGCACAATTGCACTCATCTCACACGCTAGTAAAGTGATGCTCAGAATTCTCCAAGCCAGGCTTCAGCAGTACGTGAACCATGAATTCCTGATGTTCAAGCTGGTCTTAGAAAAGGCAGAGGAACCAGAGATCAAATTGCCGACATCTGCTGGATCATGGAAAAACAAGAGAGTTCCAGAAAAACATCTATTTCTGCTTTCTTGACTATGTCAAAGCCTTTGACTGTGTGGATCACAATAAACTGTGGAAAATCTGAAGGAGATGGGAATATTAGACTACCTGACCTGCCTCTTGAGAAACCTGTATGCAGGTCAGGAAGCAAAAGTTAGAACTGGACATGAAACAACAGATTGGTTCCAAATAGGAAAAGGAGTACGTCAAGGCTGTATATTGTCACCCTGCTTATTTAACTTATATGCAGAGTACATCATGAGAAATGCTGGCTTGGAAGAAGCACAAGTTGGAATCAAGATTGCTGGGAGAAATATCAATTACTTCAGATATGCAGATGAAATGACTCTTATGGAAGAAATGTAAGAGGAACTAAAAAGCCTCTTGATGAAAGTGAAAGTGGAGAGTGAAAAAGTTGGCTTAAAGCTCAACATTCAGAAAATGAAGATCATGGCATCTGTTCCTGTCACTTATTGGGAAATAGATGGGGAAACAGTGGAAATAGTGTCAGACTTTATTTTTTAGAGCTCCAAAATCACTGCAAATGGTGACTGCAGCCATGAAATTAAAAGACGCTTACTCCTTGGAAGGAAAGTTATGACCAACCTAGATAGCATATTGAAAAGCAGAGATATTACTTTGCCAACAAAGGTCTTTTAGTCAAAGCTATGGTTTTTCCAGTGGTCATGTATGGATGTGAGAGTTAGACTGTGATGAAAGCTGAGCACTGAAGGATTGATGCTTTTGAACTGTGGAGTCAGAAGACCCTTGAGTGTCCCTTGGACTGCAAGGAGATCCAAGTCCACCCTAAAGGAGATCAGTCCTGGGTGTTCATTGGAAGGACTGATGCTAAAGCTGAAACTCCAAATCTTTGGCCACCTCACGCGAAAAATCCCTGATGCTGGGAGGGATTGGGGGCAGGAGGAGAAGGGGACGACAGAGGATGAGATGGATGGATTACATCACCAACTTGATGGACATGAGTTTGAGTGAACTCCAGGAGTTCATGATGGACAGGGAGGCCTGGTTTGCTGTGATTCATGGAGTCACAAAGAGTCGGACACGACTGAGCGACTGAACTGAACTGAACTTATGATTGAATTATGATAGATACATAGACTTATGACCTGGGAAAATTAGGAAAGACTTGATGGATGAAATCAATATGAACTGAAGTTTGAAGAGCGAGTAGAGGTTCACTAGGAGCATAAAGGAAAATGGGCTGTTTTAGGCAGAACAGGAAAGGTAGGAAGTAAGGAAGAACACTTGGCGCAGTGGTAAAGAATACACCTGCCAATGTAGGAGGTGCAGGAGACAAGAGTTTGATCCCTGGGTGGGGAAGATCCCTTGGAGGTGGAAATGGCAACCCACTCCAGTTATTTTACCTGGGAAATCCCATGGACAGAGAAGTCTGGTGGGCTACAGTCCATGAGGTCACAAAGAGTTGGACACGACTGAGCTATCAAGCATGCATGCAAGAAAGAGTGCAGCTCATCTGGGACAACCAGAGCACAGAGCATTGTGGGAAGTGCAGGAGAGGCACCCAGAAACCATGATTGTTCCAGGACCCTTGAGCCCTTTCAGGACTGTGGTTCCACTGCACTAAAACTTTTACTTGGTTAGTGCCATATTTGAAGGTTACTTTCCAAGTGAGGAGATGAATAATTGTTTTCCATTTATTAATGTAACCTATCCCATTAGTTAATTAGTTTTGAATACTAAGCATGATTCAGGCCCTGATTTACAATTTCCTTAATGCATTAGCTTGTTTCTCTTTAAAATACATGTACTGCCAACACTAAACTTCCCTGGTGGCTCAGTGGTAAAGAATCTGCCTGCAATGAAGGAGATGCAGGTGTGATCCCTGGGGTGGCAACCCACTTCCAGTGTTCTTCCCTGGGAAATCCCAAGGACAGAGGAGTCCAGCATGCTACAATCCACAGGGTTGCAACAGAGTGAGACATGACTCTGTGACTAAACAATAACAGCGATACTTCAGAGAAAGCTGTTGTATGACCAACTATGCAGCGCTCAGCAGAGGACTAAGTAAAACCCCTACCCCTACAAAAGAAGTATGCACTATATGTTGCTCAGTTCAGTTCAGTTCATTTCAGTTGCTCAGTCGTGTCTGACTCTCTTTGACCCCATGAATTACAGCACTCCAAGCCTCCCTGTCCATCACCAACTCCCGGAGTTCACTCAGACTCACGTCCATTGAGTCAGTGATGCCATCCAGCCATCTCATCCTCTGTCGTCTCCTTCTCCTCCTGCCCCCAATCCCTCCCAGCATCAGAGTCTTTTCCAATGACTCAACTCTTCGCATGAGGTGGCCAAAGTATTGGGGTTTTCAGCTTCAGCATCAGTCCTTCCAAAGAACACCCAGGACTGATCTCCTTTAAGATGGACGGGCTGGACCTCTTCGCAGGCCAAGTGACTCTCAAGAGTCTTCTCCAACACCACAGTTCAAAAGCATCAATTCTTTGGCACTCAGCTTTCTTCACAGTCCAACTCTCACATCCATACATGACCACAGGAAAAACCATAGCCTTGACTAGACGGACCTTTGTTGGCAAAGTAATGTCTCTGCTTTTGAATATGCTTTCTAGGTTGATCATAACTTTTCTTCCAAGGAGTAAGCGTCTTTTAATTTCATGGCTGCAATCACCATCTGCAGTGATTTTGGAGCCCCCAAAAATAAAGTCTGACACTATTTCCCCATCTATTTCCCATGAAGTGATGGGACCGGATGCCATGATCTTCGTTTTCTGAATGTTGAGCTTTAAGCCAACTTTTTCGCTCTCCTCTTTCACTTTCATCAAGAGGCTTTTTAGCTCCTCTTCACTTTCTGCCATAAGGGTGGTGTCATCTGCATATGTGAGGTTATTGGTATTTCTCCCAGCAATCTTGATTCCAGCTTGTGCTTCTTCCAGTCCAGCGTTTCTCATGATGTACTTTGCATATGTCACTCAGTCACGTCCAACTCTTTGTGAACCCATGAACTGTAGCCTGCCATGGGGCTACAGCTCCTCTGTCCACGGAGATTCTCCAGGTAAGAATGCTGGAGTGGGTTGCAAAGTCCTCCTCCAGGGGACCTTCCCAACTGAGGGATCGAATACAGGTCTCCCTCATTGTAGGCGGATTCTTTGCCATCCGAGTGACCAGGGAAACCCCAACTCGTAAACTAGACCCAAACAATAAAATTTGGACCATTTAAAGGAAAATTTTCTATTCGATGGAATTGAAGCTCTAAGCAGCTACCTAATTACTACCAAAAGAAAACTATCCATGCAAAATTGGATAAGAAGTCAAGGCTGCCAGCAAATATGACAAATAAAAGAATTTTATTTAAATTATTACTGGTGAAGTAGCTTTTCTAGACAGGACATGGGTATTTAAAATTAATTTCATGTCATGGTTTAATCACTAATTAATTTGGTTTTCTGAAAGTCTGATGACAAAGGTCATACCCCTCTAATATGAATCATACCCATCTAATTTGAATGGAAGTGTTAGTCATTGAATTAATTAAGAATATTACAATATCAATTTAAATTTTATTATTAGTCTCAGTCTTAATTTAATTTTTAAATTAAGATTAATTTATTTTAATTTCATAATCTCTTCTCCCCTCTTCAAAAATGCTCTTTTGGGTAAGGACAGACCAAGTTTAACAATAATAATAATAAGTTTAGGTTCTGATTCTTAGGCTGAATTTTGTAATAAGTCATTTATTATATATCATTTCTCTAAGAATCAGTGTCCTTATATCTGTGTTATATTCTTAACTGAATTGTTGTAGCACTCTATTGTAAGTACTAAATATTGTAATTATCATTAGATATGAGATGAGTTTTTCTTACATATATGAGAATACATAAAATTTTTTAATGTTTAGGTACAAAAATTCCCAGGATTAAAATTCAAGGGAATAAAGGTAAGGTACATTTTTCATTTCTCTAGCAAACTAGGATATAAAACCATCCAGTTTTTACCTCACAAACAAGAAGAGATAACTATTGTTCAGTTTAGTTCAGTCACTCAGTCATGTCCCATTCTTTGAGACCCCATGAATCGCAGCACGCTAGGCCTCCCTGTCCATCACCAACTCCCGGAGTTCACACAGACTCACGTCCATCAAGTCAGTGATGCCATCCAGCCATCTCATCCTCTGTCGTCCCCTTCTCCTCCTGCCCTCAATCCCTCTCAGCATCAGAGTCTTTTCCAATGACTCAACTCTTCGCATGAGGTGGCCAAAGTACTGGAATTTCAGCTTTAGCATCATTCCTTCCAAAGAAATCCCAGGGCTGATCTCCTTCAGAATGGACTGGTTGGATTTCCTTGCAGTCCAAGTGACTCTCAAGAGTCTTCTTCAACACCACAGTTCAAAAGCATCAATTCTTCGGCACTCAGCTTTCTTCACAGTACAACTCTCACATCCATACATGACCACAGGAAAAACCATAGCCTTGACTAGATGGACCTTTGTTGACAAAGTAATGTCTCTGCTTAGTAAGTGTCTTTTAATTTCATGGCTGCAATCACCATCTGCAGTGATTTTGGAGCCCCCCAAAATAAAGTCTGACACTTTCCACTGTTTCCCCATGAAGTGACAGGACCAGATGCCATGATCTTTGTTTTCTGAATGTTGAGCTTTAAGCCAACTTTTTCACTCTCCACTTTCACTTTCAAGAGGCTCTTTAGTTCCTCTTTACTTTCTGCCATAAGGGTGGTGTCATCTGCATATCTGAGGGTATTAATATTTTTCCCAGCAATCTTGATTCCAACTTGTGCTTCTTCCAACCCAGCATTTCTCATGATGTACTCTGCATATAAGTTAAATAAGCAGGGTGACAATATACAGCCTTGACGTACTCCTTTTCTTATTTGGAACCAGTCTGTTGTTCCATGTCCAGTTCTAATAATTGCTTCCTGACCTGCATACAGATTTCTCAAGAGGCAGGTCAGGTGGTCTGGTATTCCCATCTCTTCTGGAATTTTCCACAGTTTATTGTGATCCACACAGTCAAAGTCTTTGGCATTGTCAAGAAAATAGAAATAGATGTTTTTTCTGGAACTCTCTTGCTTTTTCCATGATCCAGAGGATGTTGGCAATTTGATCTCTGGTTCCTCTGCCTTTTCTAAAACCAGCTTGAACATCTGGAATTCATGGTTCACGTACTGCTGAAGCCTGGCTTGGAGAATTCTGAGCATCACTTTACTAGCGTGTGAGATGAGTGCAATTGTGTAGTAGTTTGAGCATTCTTTGGCATTGCCTTTCTTTTGATTGGAATGAAAACTGACCTTTTCCAGTCCTGTGGCCACTGCTGAGTTTTCCAAATTTTCTGGCATATTGAGTGCAGCACTTTCACAGCATTATCTTTTAGAATTTGAAATAGCTCAACTGGAATTCTATCACCTCTACTAGCTTTGTTCATAGTGATGCTTTCTGAGGTCCACTTGACTTCACATTTCAGGATGTCTGCCTCTAGGTGAGTGATCACTCCATTGTGACTATCTGGGTCATGAAGATCTTTTTCGTACAGTTCTTCTGTGTATTCTTGCCTAACTATTGTTAGGCAATTTCAAATGTTTTCTGATTTCTTTATCTTAAGGATTAGTTGGATCTTGTGCCAGAAGTGAATTTCTTTTTTAAATTTACCATATGAATCTTCTAAAGTTATCTCAACATTTTTTAAGCTCTGTAATATTCAACTTTAGGAGAATTCACCAAGGCAGAGATTGATTTTTATTTAGGCATTAATACATGCTTTTTTTTTTTTTTGGTTTGTACAAAATTTGTTCTTATCAATGTATAAAGTTGAAAAAAGGTCATTCAATAAGAATAATATATCATTGACTTGGGTTTTTATATGAAAATTTTAAAATATATAGCACATGTGAAAGGAGGTGAATACCCATACACTCATCACCTAGAATGAATTATTAAAATGGGGTAATCTAGGAATTCTTGATTTTTTTGTTTTTTTCCTCCACTGAATCACATTTTCCTGCTTCTTCATCAATAACTTCCCTGGGGGCTTCCCTGGTGGCTCAGATGGTAAAGTGTCTGCCTGCAATGTGGGAGACCTGGGTTCTATCCCTGGTCAGAAAGATCCCTTGGGGAAACCCACTCCAGTATTCTTGCCTGGACAGTATACTTATGGACAGAGCAGTCTTGTAGGCTATTGAGTCTACCAGGTGTCTAGCAGTCCATGGGGTCACAAAGAGTCAGACACAACTGAGCGACTTCACTTTCTTTCTCTCATAGATAACTTCAGGATTGTATCCCAGACATTATGAATGCTATGCTGTGAATCCATGGATTTTACCACAGTCCTCCAAAAGCTATGGATGTTTTTGTCTCCACTGTTTTTGTCTCCACAAGCAATATATTTCGCTGGACTCCAGCTGCAAACTTCGCCTCAGGCAATAGCTCCAGTCTCATTTCAGTTCAAACTTCAGCTAGGTTCCTTGGCATCTGTTCTGTGTATGGGTAATTTCGAAGTTAGCCAGAGGTTTAGGGAGAGTTTATATGTAGAACATGGGGCATCCTCTTGCCTTTCTAGGATTCTACTCTCACTTCCAGTGACTCTTTTGCTCTATATACTGTCTTGTTACTCTTTAATCACAAAGATTGTGAGTTCTAACTTTGGAGTTAAACTTTGGAGTTTTAAGTCATCCTAATTTGGTGAAAAACCCAGCCTACCCTCAAGCCTTAAATGATAAAAAACAAAAAGTAAAACTCAGCCCATGCTGCTTCCTTCTTCCAAATTTCAACTACTCTACAAAATCTGCCAGTTTTCATTCTCTCTCTAGGGTCTCCAGGCTGCATTTTGCTTTTTGTATTTGTGTAGAATGTATAGGTTTTATTTGCAAGGACATTTTGACCCATTATGCACTCTATCACATATAGACTCTTGGTCAAGCATACATGCTTGGAAATGGTAAGAAAATAGGTACGGCCACAGACAGACACAGTAAGTAGAAAAACAAAGCTCAAATTATTACCATTCACAGCATTATAAATCAACTATACTTCTACAAAATTAAAAAAAGAAGGAAAAAAGACCTCCTACTACAGAAGGTCAAAGACTATGTAGATTATACTTTGACTGTAATAAAGCGGAAGGGGGTCTTTTCAGTGTCATTATAAAGGAAAACATAACATGCCTCAAAAATAAATTAGGTATGGGTAATTGAACATAAATAAATTAAAACATAAAGTTGAGGGCTCTCTAATTCTATTTTTGGCAGAGAATTGCTAAAAGTTTGGGAGCTGACAATACCATTTGTTTCTCTGGTAGTGCATGTATTATCTCCAGCCATGAGGTTCTAAGCTTTGCAACAACAGGGACTGCTCTGCTTTGACACCTCTGTGTGTCCAGTGCATAGTGCAATTTTGATTAATAGTTGGTGCTCAGTAAACAGTTTATCACTCAATAAATGAATAATGAATGCATAGTAGAAAAAGCACACAATTTGAAGTGGAAAAGTGTACACTTGAATCCTAGTTTCACCAATGGCAGTTTGTGAAAACTGAAATATTTTTGCTAGCTTACGCCTTAATTGTATCATCTATAAAACAGAGACAATAATACTCTGTACCCTAATTATGTTTATCTCAGTGGCTTGTGAAATCAAATGACATAAGACAGCATAAAAATGGATTAATTTTCACTATTAATCAAATATCTCTACAAGAGATATCTCAAACATAAAACTTGCATTTCTATAGGAGCATATATCCAATGAATATCTTGCTGATTGAGTCACGATTTGTTTTGTTTAGATTCTTCATGAGTAAATAATTCAATCTATCAATCAATAAGACTGGTACCAGAACTAGGCAACTCATTTAGAAATATTTAAATAGGATATAGAATTATATACCACTGAAGGAAATCTTTCCAGACCCTGGGAAAACATTTGCTTGCTCTGATTCAATAAACCATGGAGACAAATGACTCTTACTTTGCCTCAGCTGTATATTGAATAGAAATTCAGGAGTAATGTAACTAATAGCAATCTTGATATGAAATACTGATGGAAGTATCTATTAGATACTTGTGCAGTCCATGGGGTCGCTAAGAGTCGGACACGACTGAGAGACTGCACTTTCACTTTTCACTTTCATGCATTGGAGAAGGAAATGGCAACCTGCTCCAGTGTTCTTGCCTGGAGAATCCCAGGGATGGGGGAGCCTGTCATCTATGTGGTCACACAGAGTCGGACACGACTGAAGCGACTTAGCAGCAGCTGCTGCAGCAGGATTGTCCAGTCATCTTTCCAGTTGCTATCCAGTTGTCATGTATGGACGTGAGAGGTGAACCATAAAGAAAGCTGAGTGCCGAAAAATTGATGCTTTTGAACTGTGGTATTGGAGAAGACTCTTGAGAGTCCCTTGAACTGCAAGGAGATCAAATCAGTCAATCCTAAAGGAAATCAATTTTGAATATTCATCGGAAGGACTGATACTGAAGCTAAAGCTCCAATACTTTAGCCACCTCATACGAAGAGCTGACTTATTAGAAAAGACCCTGATGCTGGGAAAGATTGAAGGCAGGAGCAGAAAGAGATAACAGAGGATGAGATGGTTGGATGGCATCACTGACTCAATGGACTTGAGTTTGAGCAAGCTCCGGGAGTTGGTGATGGACAGGGAGACCTGGCGTGCTGCAGTCCATGGGGTTGCAAAGAGGCAGACATGACTGAGCAATAACAAGGATTGTCCATGAATTATCTGATTTCTTTAATTACCTGATTTAATCCTTACAAGAAGAAGGTACTATTACTGGTATTGTTGTTTATTGTTGTTATTTTATACATGAGCAAACTGAAGATTAGAGAGGGGTTTCTGCCCCATATCATATACTGCTAATCAGGAGAGCAATGATTTGAATTCAGTAGTATTTGCTTACAGATCATATCAGTTCTTCACTAGAATGAAGTCTCACTCCATGAAAGACATGAGACAACGTTTAATCTAATACTGAATATAAGGAAGGAAACTTGGCATTTTATTTGTTTTATTGACATTTCTCTAATGATATAAATCCTAATGAATATTTGAAATATAATTATATCAGTTTTATTTGGTAACCCAAATGGTTAAATTGCTATTACTGTTAGTTGCTCAGTCCCGTCTGATTCTTTGTGACTCCATGGATGGTAGCTTGCCAGGCTCCTCTGTCCATGGAATTCTCTAGGCAAGAATACTGGAGTGGGTTACCATTCCCTTCTCCAGGGGATCTTGCCAACCCAGGGATCGAACCCAGGTCTCCTGAATTGCAGGCAGATTCTTTACTGTCTGAGCCACCAGAAAAGCTATACTTAAAAAAAATTATAAACTTTACAAACTATCTTTATATTAATGGATTTAATCTAATCTAATTGATGCTTTTGAACTGTGGTGTGGAGAAGACTCTTGAGAGTCTCCTTGACTGCAAGGAGATCCAACCAGTCTATTCTGAAGGAGATCAGCCCAGGGATTTCTTTGGAAGGAATGATGCTAAAGCTGAAACTCCAGTACTTTGGCCACCTCATGCAAAGAGTTGACTCATTGGAAAAGACTCTGATGCTGGGAGTGATTGGGGGCAGGAGGAGAAGGGGATGACTGAGGATGAGATGGCTGGATGGCATCACTGATTCGATGGATGTGAGTCTGAGTGACTTCCGGGAGTTGGTGATGGACAGGGAGGCCTGGCGTGCTGCGATTGATGGGGTCGCAAAGAGTCGGACACGACTGAGCAACTGAACTGAACTGAACTGAATCTAATATTAGGCTGTTTGATTGTCTTTCAGAATTCTATAATCAATTGTGATTCATTAAAAACTATTCAATTGGGGGTACATTTAAATTTGAAAGCTTAAAGAAAGATTTTTCATAAGGTTATATGAATCAGACAATTGAGCAGCTCATTTTTAACAAGTTACCTGTTCCACTAATATTTCAGTCTTTGCCTTCTTAAAAGTTGTGATCCTAACTATGTGCTTGAGAATAGTGTGCAATAACATATGTTCCAAAATGTGCTTGAAAATAGCATATTTTTAACTTGCAACCTTAAAAATATAAAATTAGAAAGAAGAAAATTTTCTTTAGTCCAAAATTTCAAAGGAATTGAAAAGGGGGAAAAAAGGATTTCAATAATTTCTAAAAGAAATCATTTTGTATATCTGTCTTGCTGGATTTCTTTGTTCTACAACTTTTTTAATCAATATCCTTGTTTTGTTAAAAGAAATGTTGGAAACTTGATCATGAAATCCTTCAAATCCCACTAACTTTTACTTGAGATTTGACCACAGTTTTTAAAATGAAGTTAGTTTTCATTTGACAATTCATTGTAGCAGTACATATCCAGGGTAATAGGCTTATAATATCATTTTGCTTACATTCTACACATAATTTGAAAGAATCAGAGTCCTGGAAAATGTGCATTATTTCTAACTTAAATTGTTTCAGCATTACTATATACACAAATGTTCAAATGTTGTAAAAAGTTTTATCAGTTCTATCTTGAATAATAAAAATGTCAAAAATTTTAGAATAGGGTATACATGGCTAATAAAATTGTTTTTTCTGAAATATTGCAAATGTACTTAAAAATACCAAAGCTAGTTAGACAAAGAGATCATTAAAAAAAATAAAAATGAAGACTCAGCCAAGACCAAGTTATGTTATCACCAACACCAGCAGATACTTATGGATCAGATTATTACAATGAGGATATCTTATTTCAAAGCTGAAAAATAAAATGCTTACTTTAAAATTCATATACCACTTAAAATTTTGAAACAATTATAATGAAAGTCTTTAAAAATATGTTTATCTTTAAATTTCAAGAGAATTAGTAAATATGATTTATAGATTTATTATTTTATATTCTAATGCCTAAGAATAAAAGTAGAGTTAAAGATAGGTATAAATATGTTTGTTAATCTTAAATTCTACTCTATGTTCGCTCTTGAAGAAGCTTATATCTACATGTATTAATACATTATACCTACATTTGTAGATTGTTGGTACATTTACAGACCCAATTGCAAAACCATTCCACATTATTTCAGTAATAAATTGGTCAAAACTTTCTTGAGAGTGCTCAAGATATTAAGTAGAAAGTGAAAATTATAAAACAAATGTGAAATATACAGATATAGGTATATTGACAAATAGAAATAAAATTTTAGAAATCTCCATGTCTAGGTGTTTATCTATTTATCTCTACCTCTGTTTGCAAATGAAAGAATCCCAGAAAAAAATATCATTGGAATTATTAGTGGTTTGAATGGTGACATCAGATCTATATTTGGTTTTCTAATTTTTCTATAAGCAACATAGGCTCATTTTTCCATTGGAAGAGATATTTTTTAAATTTATCTTATTATGATACTGCTGTAGTGAATACTCTTATTTGTAATCATATTCCCTTGTGTCTGCAGCATGAGTAATGAAGTAAACCAAATGCCACAGCTGAAATCACAATGAAAAAGCCTTCTGTAAATAACTCTGTAAGAAAAGAAGACATTTGTTCAACAATGTTCAAAAAAGTGAAATAATATATTGCAGAAGTAAGAAAAATTGAGAGGAGAAGAGAGCCATTGAGTGGGTGTTATGTGTTTGTCTGTGCAAGTGATTTTAGTGAACATTCTGTCAACACTCAAACCAGGTCTAAGGATTGGTAGGTGAGTGGGAATTTCGTGTTAGTTAAACTGGAGAATTCTAACAAGTCATTTATCTCACAAAGGCTAATATAACAAACTCAATTGCTCCACTGGGCAAATAGAGTCATTTAATACAGATGGTACAGATTGTAGTGTTAGAAGCTGGGAGAATAAGGGAATTCATTCTGCTCTTCACACTCCTTAAAATGGCATCCCTTAAAAATGAGCAGTAGTAAGATAGAAAGTTCTTGTAACCAGATACCAGCCGAAATGTTTTTCTACATTCCAGTTTTCCCACAGCTGAGGCCATTCCTCATCTTTCAGGAGCTAAGATGTGGTTCAGCTTCTTAAGATGCTGCTTATGAAAACGGGTTTCTTTGCTCCTGTCATCTTTCAATGCCAGAGTTTGAAGATACAACCTCAAGCATCAAAGCAGCAGGTGGCCATAAAACTGAAGTACACACAACTGCAATACTACAATGCATAGAGGGTTTTCCAAGAGTCAAAGCCACTATGTGCAATATGACTGAGTAGAGTAGAATCTTGATTAAAAGCAGATTAAAATCCAATCTGGGTTTTCACGAAAAATGTTAGTAAATGTTTTAGATCTACGAAAGGCATGAAGAATTAACCATTGTTCACTCTATATCAACCACTCAGTGTACTCCTAAGATAATCACTGTTCTAAGTTAAACAGTTATCATTCAGAAATGTCTTTATTTTGTATTATAGCTGTATGATTCCTAAAGAAAAGTGCTTTATTAACATATTTATGATATTTATAGAAATGGGCCTTAGAAGCATCCTTCTGCTACTTGATTTTTCCTTTTAATCTCTGAAACCTAATTTGATTAATAAATTTAGTCTGTTTGTATTTATGGAATTATTCCTACTATTTTCTTTTGTGCTTTCTTAGTATCCTATTTTTCTATACATTTTTTTGACATTCCTTTGAATAACTTTTAAAAATTTCATTCTCCAGCTTATTTAGAAATTATATACTGTTTAAATTCTTTAGTAGTTACCTTTAACTTTTATTATGCATACTTAAAATACAAGGATTTGAGACCATTATAAAAAGAATTACAGTCTATATTCCTATCATTGCTTCATAAAATTTCAATGCTATCTTTTGTTATCCTGCCTCATATTATTCATTTTTATTATGTTATACAGTCAATGTTTGTTCAAATTTACTCACACGTTCACCCACATCTTTCCTTGCTATTTCTCTTTACATCTCCATATTTATTTCAGGAATCATTTTGCTTTTATTGAAGAGTATATTCTAAACATTCTCTTAGAATGATTGGATTGTGACTTTCAGTTTGTCCATAATTATACTTTTTCTTAAGTGATGCTGAGACTTATTTTACCTCAAAGTACTTAATATACTATTCTTTAATTTGTGGTTCTTATTGTTGCTCTAAGAAGTCTGCTCTTATTCTAATGTCATTCTTTGGTAGATTGTCTTTTCTCTCAACTTTTGCTATTCTCTCTTTATTTCAGTAGATATTTACTGAATTATTGGGACAAAAGATGAATAACGTAGCATTCCTGTCTTCAAAGAACTCACAGTCTAGTGACAGATACGTATGTATGAAAGATTATAGTACAATAAGCAACGATAAAGGCATGACCTGGACGCTGAGATTTCATCTCTGGACATCCTCAGATAATAATTGCATGAAGTAGATGACTTTGTTCACACTAAACTCCCTGGTTTTCAGTCTGTTTAATCTGGAGCCACAGGAGACTTCTTTAATTCTTCTTATAAGTCCAAATATTTCTGTAAGATATCGTTGTATTTTATCCAGTTTTTCTAAGTGCCTTTCTAAACATCTATTTATTTACTTTAATTGGAGGATATATTGTGATGGTATCTGCCATAACTTAACATGAATTGACCATAGGGTATACATGTGCTCCCCCATTCTAGACCCCCCCCCACCTCCCTCCCCACCCTATCTCTCTAGGTTGTCCCAAAGCACTGGCTTTGGGTGCCCTGCTTCATGCATCAAACCCACACTGGTCATCTATTTTACATATGGTAATGTATATGTTTCCATGCTATTCTCTCTAATCATCCCGCCCTCTCCTTCTCCTGCTGAGTCCAAAACTTAAGTCTGTGTCTCTTTTGCTACCCTGTACATAGGACTGTCTGTACCATCTAAGTGCCTTTTGTATGGAGGATTTTTCAGGAAGTCTAGTTCACTGCAGTGCTGAAAATGAAAGTCCTATTCTTTGCCTTTCAAAGTCTACCCCTTGCATTGGTTCTGACAATTTTTTTGTGTGCTTCATTGCATATAATTATTACTAAAAGTAAACTGTAAATAATAACCTAGTGTTTTTGATGATATTATGGACTCCAAAATATCTAAAAATCCAACCTGCGAACTTGATAAGATTAAATAATTACCATCTCCAATTATTATAACATGACATTTTATTCTATTAAAAAGTAAACTGAAAAAGGCAACTGAGACTTTTGGCTTTCAGATCTACATGTAAGGAGATTTGGAATTGCTATTCCATACTAACAAGTTAATAAAAATAGACGAAAAAAAAAAGAAAACAACATTTTCTTTGATCTGTTAAGAGAGGGGCAAGCACAAGGCTAAATGCTGCTTATAAGATTAGGGAGACAGACAGCTGAATCCAAGGAGTCATGGCTTACTGGAGCAGAGACTGATGAAGGAAAACAGCTACAGGTACCAATGCTGGGATAGGAACACCTGAACTGTAACTGAGAAATTGCTGGAAGTTTATTGTGAACAACTATGAGAGTTCAAAACTCCAGGGAAACCCAGACATGAGAGGGCCTCACAATATTGTGAGATTTGCCCACAGGAGCTCAATCAGGCTCCCATACTAAATATGAAAATAATAATAATAATAATAATAATCCCCTCAGGCTTCAGGCAAGAGGAGGGGATAAGGATAAGAAATCACTCTGAAATAAGCTAGAACACTGTTATTAATAACAGGATCTACTCTTAGGAAAAACTAGTTAACCAGAGCCTAACCTGCTGGCTTTTATCAGAGCCTAACTAACCTGGGGGAAGGGAAATACATCACTGAACATTTCAAAACAGAAAGCATCAGACCTAAATGAGTTCACTGGCAAATTCTACCAAACATTTAAGAAAGAAATTATGCTAATTCCCTATAATCTCTTTCAGAGGACAGAAGCA
Source organism: Capricornis sumatraensis (assembly GCF_032405125.1). NCBI lineage: Eukaryota > Metazoa > Chordata > Mammalia > Artiodactyla > Bovidae > Capricornis > Capricornis sumatraensis. The sequence continues at coordinate 17,071,231 of NC_091075.1, forward strand.
AAGGGACTGTATCATTCCATGAGGCCAACAATGCCTTAATACCAAATCAAGACAAAGACATAACAAGAAAGCTACAGATCAACAGAACTCATAAACACAGATGCAAAAAACCCCCAACAAAATATTAGTAAATATAATGCAGCAATGGCAGCAATGTAGACAAAGAAATATACAGTATAATCAACTGAGATTTATAACTGGTATGCAAGGTTGCTTCAACACTTGAAAATCAATTAATATAACCTATCGCATCAACAAGCTAAACAAAAAAAAATGCCATGATTATATAATGCATCTGTTCTTTATTACAGAAGCCTACTCTGTAGGGGCAAAAACTTTGTTCCAGAGTCTGATCCCATATGGGGAAAGATTTTTCCTCACTCCAGCTCCCTCTAGCCTGTCTCACCTGGGGGAAGGGGTCAGGAGGGGTGGGAAGTAGAGAAACACTTGTTAATGCTACAATCTAGGGACACAGGCTCACTAAAAAGCTGAGATGAAATTATAAAATTATAGAATGCTTTCCTTCCATCACACTTTACCACCACCTACAGGGATTCAGTATCATGCCAGTAAATTAGGGCTAAAAGAGGCACAAAACTCAAACTCAAAGGAAGAATTCTCAGGAAAGCTCAAAGACAATAGGAAGATAATAACAAAGACACTAGAGGGATTTAAAACTGCTGGCACATAAACATTAAACAAAACAAACATTAGACACAGCCTAACTCCTAATCAAATTAACATAAATCCTCAAACTAAAGTCCCATGACTTCAGTTCTTATTGCATACAAGCCATGCCAAAGAGCAATTAAAAACACAGCTGAAGAGATCAAGCAAACATCAGAGCCAAACTCAGGTGTAACACAATATGGATTTACCAGAGTGAATTTGGAAAACCTGCAACTAGTATGTTAAGGACTCTAATAGAACAGGTAGGCCAAACACACGAGGACAGACAGGTAATATAAGCAGAACATGGAAACTGTAAGGAAGAGTCTTCATGACCTGGGATTTGGCAGTGGATTCTTAGAACACCAAAAGTACAAGCAATAAAAGATAGAAATTTGAACTTATTTAAAATTAGAACCTTTTGTTCATCAAAGGACTTTATCCGCAATTTAAAAAGACAACTTACAGAATGGGAGGAATATTTTTCAAGTCATATATCTAAAGATTTTTTATATCTAGAATATATAACAACCTCTTACAACTCAACATTAAAGACCAACAACTCAATTAAAAAATGAGCAAAGGACTCAAATAGATGTTTTTTCTGAAGAAAATATACAACTGTCTAATAAGTACAGAGAAAGGGGTCCAAAATCATTGGTCATTGTGGAAATGCAAATCAAAATCACAGTGACTTACCACTTCACGTCCACCAGAATGGCTTTAATAAAAAATGGAAAATGACAAGTATTGGCAAGAATATGGAGAAATAGGAACCCTCGTACATTTCCGGTTAGAATGTAAAATACTGCAGCAGACACTCTGGAAGCAGCTTAGAAGTGCTTCAAAAAGTTAAACGTAGAATTACCATATGGCCCAGCAGTTTCACTCCTAGATACATACCCAAGAGAAATAAAAATACAGATCTAACACAGAGGCTTGTACATAAATGTTTATAGCAGCACTAGAGTTACCTCTCATTTTATTGTGCTTCACAGATGCTGTGGGCTTCGCAGGTGGCGCTAGTGGTAAAGAACCCACCTGCCAATGCAGGATACGTAAGAGATGCGTGTTCAGTTCAGTCCCTGGATTGGGAAGATCCCCTGGAGGAGGGCATGGCAACCCTCTCCAGTATTCTTGCCTGGAGAATCCCATGGACAGAAGAGCATAGCTGGCTGCAGTGCAGAGGGTCGCAAAGAGTTGGACATGACTGAAGCAACTTAGCATGCACATGTATGCACAAGTGCTGTATTTCTACAAATTGAAGATTTCTGACAATCCTGTCAAAAATGAGTCTACAGGTGTCATTTTTCTAACAGCATTTGCTCACTTTGTGTCTCTCTTATGTTCCGGCAGTTATTGCAATATTTTGAACTTTTCATTACTAATATATTTATGGTAATATATGGTAATGGTAATGGTTATGGTAATCTGTGATCAGTGATCTTTAGTATTACTACCATAACTGGCTGAAGGCTCAGGAGATATTTAGCATCTTTTAGCAATAAAGCATTTTAAAAATTAAAGTATATGAATTGTTTCTTAGACATAATGCCATTGTACACCTACTAGACTACAGAGCTACAGTATTGTGTAAACATAACTTTTATATGCCAAAATTTATCAAAAAGTTCATGTGACTGCATTTATTGAGATATTTGCTTTACTGTGATGTTCTGGAGCCCAACCTTCAATATCTCCAAGGTATGCCTGTATTTTTAACAGCCAAAAGGTGGAAAACCCCCACAATCATCAACAGATGACTGGATAAACAAATTGTGTTACATAAAATAATGAAATATTATTCAGGCATAAAAAGGAATGAAGTACTGATACACGCCACAAGCTAACTGAACCTCAAAAAACATTGTGCTAAATGAAAGTCATGCACAAAAGTTATATGTTTTGTTACTCCTTTCATATGGTATATTCAGAACAGGGAAATCCATAGAAAAGGAAAGCAGATTAAGGACTATCAAGGGGTGAAGGCAAGAGGAAATGAAGAGTGATTCCTTAATTTGTATGGTGCATTTCCAAAGTTTGAAACTGGAGGGAGTTGATTACACAGCATTGTGAATACATTTAATGCTACTGAATTTTACTGTAAATAACTATATATGTATGTGCATGCTCAGCCACTAAATCATGTCTGACTCTGCAATCCCATGGACTTTAGCCCGCCAGTCTCCTCTGTCCATGGGATTTCCCAGGCAAGCCATGCCCTCCTCCAGGGGATCTTCCCCACTCAGGGATCAAACCCATGTTTCCTGCTTGGCAGGCATATTCTTTACCACTGAGCCACTTGGGAAGTCCAAATAAGTATTTACAGTAAAATAAAAACAATGTTTTAGGTTATTAGAGTGTATATTTAAGTTAAATGACAATAATATAATAAAGTACATGGGAAGAGACGGAAATAATCTGTTATAAAGTCACACAATATACATGGATGTAATCACACGATCATAACAAAGTTAAGAAAAACCACTAATTCCCCACACCTTAAATAAATGAAAACAGTGCTGAGTTTCACTTTTTTTGCTTTTTACTCAAATGTCATATTCAGTTCTTGAAAAATCTCTGAATTATACCAAGCCCTCCTAATTTTAGGACAGACAGTTTCAGCAAGTCTAAGAAGAGCAAAACTTTGAGAAGAGAAGAATATTTCAGAGCTAGTGGAAGAACAAAATCAGTTTCCAATTTCAAGGCAAAGTTATCAGCAACCTCTTCTTCCAAAATTGATTAAACAACTAGTAAGTTTTAGTAGTCCTTTTTTTCTTTTCCAAAAGAGAATAGTACATGAAAATATAGGAAAGAAAGAGAAGAGGAATCTATGGCATGACACATGGGCCCGGCTTTTGAAGAATTTAGAGAAATAAAGTTGCACTCGCTAGGAAATTTCTGTTGAGGATGAGGAGAGGCTGCTGCAGGGAAGAAAGTGGCTGAGTGCTTAGCTGGCCTCATCCTTTGGACACAGAGCTGGGTGATATTTAGGGGGAGGATTCAGCCTTCATATTATCCAGAGAAGCTGAGATAGAAAACTTCTAAATGTGCTGCGAGACTGATTTGTTTGAAGGAAGACTCTTCCTCCAGGAGAAGGAAGGGAAGTCTTCTCTAATCCATCTCAGACTTTATAGTAAGACAGAGCTTGCTGTTGGAAACAGGAGTTTTGTTTTTCTAATATACACTGAGAAGTGAGATGAAATATAGGAAAACTGCTCTCCAAAACTGAGAAGAGAAGGGCTGTTATCATTTTGCTTCTCTCCTGAGCTCTGCTAGGTCTTTGAGTTTATGGTGGACATGGGCATATCCAGCTCAGTCGAGTCCCACTGTTGGTCAGTTAGTCATAAGAGAAAAAAAAAAGCTGTGACAGAAGAAAATAGGTAAAAAAATAAATAAATAAAAAGAAGAACCCAAACATTAAGCACGTTCTTTTAACATGAGGCGTTATGTTATACATACCTTCCCCTCATGACAGTCAGTGCCTCTTTCTCTAAGTCCTTTGATGGGTTGTTCCAGTATTAATAGTACTAATGCTGCACATCAGAGAAGGCGATGGCACCTCAATCCAGTACTCTTGCCTGGAAAATCCCATGGACGGAGAAGCCTGGTAGGCTGCAGTCCATGGGGTCTCGAAGAGTCGGACACGACTGAGCGACTTCACTTTCACTTTTCATTTTTATGCATTGGAGAAGGAAATGGCAACCCACTCCAGTGTTCTTGCCTGGAGAATCCCAGGGACGGGGGAGCCTGGTGGGCTGCTGTCTATGGGGTCGCACAGAGTCAGACACGACTGACGCGACTTAGCAGCAGCAGCAGCAATGCTGCATATATTAGCACATCCAGCTTCCATTCTTCAAAGTAGAGTGTAAACTTCAATATACTTACAAAGCAATTAAATGTAAAACCTAAATGGAACTTTTCACCTTCCCCCTATTTCTTTCAGTAGGTTTGTTTAAAGCTAATTCTGTAGTGATCTTTTAAATGTGTTTCATATTAATATTAAATCTGCAAACAACTTTCAACTTGGTGCACACATGTGCATGTGCGTGTGTGCTCTCTTGCACATTTTCTGTTGTTATTTATCATTGACACAATAAAATTCGATGCTTCCCCGTAATCAGTAAGTTCCAAAAGATGTGAGAAAATATAGAATCCATAAAAATGAGAATGGAATAGTGTACAAAAAGTAACTTCCAGAGAACCATAAAATTTTTTGAATTTAAAAATGAAAGGAACTTGTGGTTAAGAAATAGATTTGAGGAAATCTCAAGGTAGTGGGGAGCAGGAATACAAAGACCAAGAGTGAGTAGAAAAGTTATAGAAAATTAAAGTTAATCCAGAAAAGGTCATATCTGGTTAATTCTTGCCTAACACGTCCTAAAAAAGAATTAAAAAAAAAGAAAGAAGAAAGAAGGGGTTAATAGCTCAATCATGTCCCACTATTTGGTGATGGTGCTCAGTCACTTTAGCCGTGACCCACTCTTTGCAACCCCGTGGACTGGAGCCTGCCAGGCTCCCCTATCCATGGAATTCTCCTGCGAAGAATATTGGAGTGGGTTGCCATTCCCTTCTCCAAGGGATCCTCCCGACCAGGGATCGAACCCAGGTCTCCTGCATTACAGGCAGACTCTTTACCTTCTGAGCCACCAGGGAAGCCCATAAGAATAATGCACACACAAATGCAGCAGCTTTGTGAACATGAACAGGGCATATGAAATAGTGCACTTCATTTTAGGAGGACCAAGTGAGGATCTGAACATACACACAAACACATACCTAATACTGTCCTGTGGATTATTCATAAGATGAATGAATAATGTCTTATGCATCCATGGATAAATGAAATGAGTGAATAGAATGGATCAATAGAATGGGGAGTATGCTCAAATTTTTTTTAATTTTTATTTTTACTTTATTTTACTTTACAATACCATATTGGTTTTGCCACACATTGACATGAATCCACCACGGGTGTACATGCGTTCCCAAACATGAACCCCCCTCCCACCTCCCTCCCCATAACATCTCTCTGGGTCATCCCCGTGCACCAGCCCCAAGCATGCTGTATCCTGCATCGGACATAGACTGGCGATTCGTTTCTTACATGATAGTATACATGTTTCAATACCATTCTCCCAAATCATCCCACCCTCTCCCTCTCCCTCTGAGTCCAAAAGTCCGCTCTATTTTTACTTTTGAAAATTAGTTTTAAATATAATCTATTTTTAAAGCCATAATGAATATCAGATAACACACATGTGTGTTTAAAGAGATTACAACTGAAAGGACATAATTTCTTCTTAGAAAACTAAATTGAAATATAGGTTTTTATAAAAATGATTATCAGTAAAGGTATAATTATTAAGTTGTTGGAACCCATTTTGTGGATTCCAATAAACAACATATGGAAGTTTCATTTAATTATACATTAGCTGATGGTAGAAAAATTTCTAGTACCATGAATATACTGAAAGCTCTTATGTCTTGTACAGAAGTATTACAAAATGTGGCAATATCATTTGCTACCACTCAGTAGAGAAATTCTAGATGCATTCAGTGAACATTTTCTATGACCGTGATTTGAATAACATACAATATGGTTTACCTTGTAAGTTTCCATAACACTGAAAATACATTATTGTCAATGAAATAATAAAAGAATTACATATTTATCATGTTTGAAAATTAGACACAAAAGTTCTATGCAAAGCTGTAAGATTATAAAAAGAAAAACATAAAATGAAATATACACATTCACAGGTATATATCCATATGTGTGTCTTTCTTTCTCTGTGTATATTTACACACATCTCTGTGTATATTTACACACATCTCTGTGTGTCGCTGTGCAATAGTACTCACTCTTAGCCCACAATCCTAAATGCATCTAATGCCTAAATGCATCTAATATTTTCTTTTGTTGTTCTGCTGATTCAGCTAAACTATATTTTTTACTGAAACAAGTTTTGAAAGTTTTGGCTTTAAAACATTTGAAATAATGTTTCAGATAAGCAGAGCTTAAATAATTTTTTTAAGTTAGAATTCTTTCTGTTTTCATATTTTTGAAATTATAGTCTGTATCTTGAATTGTTAAAAGTGGATCCTGTATCACATATGTCAAAAACAACCATAACTTTGTACATAATTTACGCGTGGTTTTTACCACGCATTCCAATAAATCAAAACATTCTCTTGTTTCATTTAACACTACTCTTTCGGTCTTTCTAAGACTAAATTTTAATTCCAGATGTACTGATGGCATTGGCTCATATACACAGGGTAAAGCACAAGAAATGCAGTACAGAGAACCTTCCACTAAAGGCAAAACAGTCTCCCTAGTTCTGTTCTACTGTGACAGGGCAAGCCAGAAAACATCACTCACTTGCTAAGTTTTTAAAAGAAATCGCAACAGATGAGATTCAGATTTCTAACTGATTAAAAAAATAGGTTTAGCAAATCAAAATTAAGTCTAAATATTAGAGTAAATGTATGTCAAGTTTTGAAGCTCAAAATGCTGGACTTCTGGCCCTGGATTTTTATATCGATCTTTATCACATACATGAGTTTGCTGTTCCTGTACTTGTTTATTTCTTTCAGATGTTTGAGGTTCAGTGAGATTTAAAGTGGGATGAGGAGTAACAGAGCAGGGAAAGTATTCAAAAGAGTGATCTCTAAATGTTAGGTGATTAATCAGTAGGCCCCTCCTCTGATAAATGCTCCTGATCACATACTGTAAACACTTGGAACTTCACCTTTAGTAATATAACTTCAACCTGCTGCACAAGGAATATAAACAGATATGTCAAAAAAGTGCATAGAAACTAGAGTGCTAAAGATGTTTAACATTAAGAGCAAAAGAATTAATGAATGATTTGAGAGGTCATTCCCCACATCCTTTTAACATTGACTACTATACCGTCAAGGATAATTTTTATAATGATAATCAGTTATAAAGTCATGTGCTGCTGCTGCTGCTGCTAAGTTGCTTCAGTTGTGTCTGACTCTGTGCGACCCCACAGACAGCAGCCCACCAGGCTCCCCCATCCCTGGGATTCTCCAGGCAAGAACACTGGAGTGAGTTGCCATTTGCTATGTGGGGTCTCCATTACGTGACATCTTGAAGCCACAGGAAATAGAAATTCAACTGTTCAGTATTAATATTAATCAATAGCTAAGAAAATGGAACATATTTTCAAAGCCATGAGTCTGTGTGATCAATAAACTCTGAAAGGAAAATGTCTCTTATACCTTAAGGTGTTACACAATTAACTTGATTGACTTCAGAAATACTATCTTGTAAAGTACACCCTTTCTGGCAGGTGGCCCAATAGCCTGTTCCCTAACTGCTTTCTCAAATCTAAAACAACGCATCAATCACTCCTTAGGACAGGGCTTTGCCAAATACAATGACTTGACTTAGCAGGGTGGTTGAATTTCAGATCTAATACTTTAAAAAAATCATTAGCTCCTTACCAAAGTCAAGAAGATGAGATATCAAACTGATATTATAGTGGCACAAGTTAAAAAAGAAAGAAGAGGGCAGTGACATGGATATATTTGCATTTTAGTTGAAGCAGAAGACACAGACATTTTATTTTTCAATTAATTAGTTTATTGGGTGTATATATACATATAACCCCTGCTCTTTTGGATTTCCTTCCCATTCAGGTCACCACAGTACGTTGAGTAGAGTCCCCTGTTCTGTATAGTAGGTTCTCATTAGTTATCTATTTTTTTCATAGTTTCAATAGTGCATATATGCCAATCCCAGTCTCCCGGCTCCTCCCATCTTCCCTCCCCCTTTGGTATCCATTTATTTGTTTTCTATGTCTGTGTCTCTATTTCTGCTTTGCAAATATCATCTCTATCATTTTTCCAGATCCCGCATAGATATGTCAATATATGACACTTGTTTTTCTCTTTCTGACTTACTTCTCTCTGTATGATAGTCTCTAGGTCCATCCACGTCTCTGCTGCTGCTGCTGCTGCTGCTAAGTCACTTCAGTCATGTCCGACTCTGTGTGACCCCAGAGACGGCAGCCCACCGGGGTCCACTGCTCTGGGATTCTCCAGGTGAGAGCACTGGAGTGGGGTGCCATTTCCTTCTCCAATGCGTGAAAGTGAAAAGTGAAAGTGAAGTCGCTCAGTCGTGTCCGACTCCTAGCGACCCCATGGACTGCAGCCTATCAAGCTTCTCTGTCCATGAGATTTTCTAGGCAAGAGTACTGGAATGGCTTGCCATTGCCTTCTCTGCCATGTCTCTACAAATGACCCAATAACCCAGGGACCGAACCCTGGTCTCCTGCATTGCAGGCAGATTCTTTACCATTTGAGCTACAGGGAAGTCCTTATTCCTCTTATGGCTGAGTAACATTCCATATTATTCATGTACCACATCTTCTTTATCCATTCTTCTGTTGATGGACATTCAGCTTGTTTCCATGTCTTGGATATTGTAAATAGCGCTGAGATGAACACTGAGGCGTATCCAGAGTAAACCATAATTCGAAAAGACATAGCCTTTTTTAAAATGGTGATAATCGGAGCAGTTGTAATTAAGTACTCCAGTGGTTACAGGGGAAGATGTACAGAATACTATAGATTTAATTATGGCTAGTCTATAAATTTAGTAAGACAGCCAGACATTTCTTTGAAGCCACCAATCTGGTTTGATTTGCACTTTGAATTGACTAGTATCTTGTTAAAGAGAAACAACATATGAAGCAGAAGTTGCAACACAAAATTTTAAATATAATCTTGGTTTATATTCCAGTGCTTTTAAAAACCACATATATTAAATGTGTTGGTTTTGATTGTGAACATTTGGAATAAATTAACAAGTTTGATTTAACAGGGGCTCCGAGCACTCCAGTACTCTTGCCTGGAAAATCCCATGGATGGAGGGGCCTGGTGGGCTACAGTCCATGGGGTTGCTAAGAGTCGGACACGACTGAGCAACTTCACTTTCACTTTTCACTTTCATGCATTGGAGAAGGAAATAGCAACCCACTCCAGTGTTCTTGCCTGGAGAATCCCAGGGATGGGGGAGCCTGGTGGGCTGCCGTCTATGGGGTCGCACAGAGTCGGACACGACTGAAGCGACTTAGCAGCAGTAGCAGCAGCAGCAAAGAAGAAAATCCCATGGAGAGAGGAACCTGGTAGGCTATAGTCTATGGGGTTGCAAAGAGTCAGACACAACTTAGCAATTGAGCACATACACACACACACACACACACACAAAGAAGATTTAGGAACCACAGCCAGTCCTAATGCAATTGTTACCATTTACTGCTTGTGCCTTAGTTTCCTTATCTAAAAAATGGAATGAGAATAATAACACCTACTTGAGAGGGATTTTGTGAGGATTAAGAAAGTCAATATCTCAAAGGGCAACTTAGATAAGCTCTACTATAAGGTCTCTACTCTACTGCTTATAGATATCATTGCCCAGTTTCTTTCACATAAAGCATATTCTGATAATTGGTGAAAAAGAGGTTAGGACAGCAATAATCTAGTCCTTCTCAAATATCAATATCCACTTACATCACAAATTTGTTTGGGGCAAAGTCTTTATATCCAGTCCATAGTGCAAGACAGTTTCCCTATAATCTGCATTTGCCTCTCAGTGTGGACAAATAAACAACTAGAATAAGAATCCAAGGTCTAGATTATAGGACACAGGCTTTGAAATCAGACAGAGCTGAGTTCAATTTCTGTCCTTTATACTCAATACTAAGTTAGGTTATACAAGAGTAACAAATGACCTTCAAATCTCACTGCCTTACAGTAGCATAGGTTAATTTTTTGCTTAGACCATATACTAGTGTCCAGGTCATTTCTCCATAAGACCCCAGCTAATTATTGACAATGTTGCCAGTGATTCTAGCAAGTTCAAAAAGAGCATAGCAAAGTAGCACTAGCTCTTAAAAATTTAGCTTGGAAGAGACATGTTTCATTAGCTAGAGCAAATCCCATATCTATATTTGAGTTCAATAGGTCAAAGCAATATAGGAAGAAGCAGTGGATATTAATGAACAGGAATCAGATTTACTAAAATATCTGTGTGGTCCTAGATTTGTCAGTTATTTTCTTAGTCTCAGATGTTGTATCTAGAAAATTGAAAGTAATGAGACTGACCCAGAAGGTTTACAAAACAGAGAGTGTCTGGCAAATGATGGTTACTCAGTACATATTGATTCCCTTTGTCCTTTCTTGGCCCATGCTCTGCCTCTAAGTTTTGCAGGTAACTTTGGGTAATCATTTAAGAGCTTTAATCTATTTCCTCACTGATTCAAAAAGTTATGCACTAAATAATTTCCAAGCTTCAGACACTTTAGTGCTATTATCCTATGAATTACATATAGTGCCTTGGTTGAAATGACAGCCAGTGACTTTTAGAATGAATCTCCTTTGTAAAGGGAGTCAGGACTTCAAAGATAAGGACAATACTGAGAGGTATATGTAAATCAAAGTATATGTGATTTCTAGTTTATACTGTAGTAGGCCGAATAATGCCACCCACCCACCCAGCCCACCCCCCAACCACACACTAAATATGTCATATCCTCATCCCTGGAAGCTCTGAATATTACCTTACAAAGTAAAAGGGGACTTGTAGATGTGATTTAATTAAGGACTTTAATTTAGATGGGAAGATTATACTGGATTAGCTGGATGGGTATGATATAATCAAAGATAACTTAAAAAAGGGAGGCAAGAAGAGTGCCCATCAGAGAAGGAGATGAGATGACAGAAACAAGAGACTGGAGTGACCCACTCAGGAGACAAATAATCTGAGCAGTGTCTAGAAGTTGTAAGAGTCAATGAAACCAATTCTCTTCTGTAGACTCCAGACCTGCTGACACCTTGATTTTAGCACCTAAGACTCATTTCAGATTCATCCTTACAGATATTTAAGAGAGTAAGTTTGTGTTTTTTTAAGTCCCAAGTTTGTGGTAATCTGTTATAGCAATAATAAAAGATTAGCACATACGCTAAACTGAGGAAAATGATTCCTGAATTGGAAGATACTTGTGTTGCTTCCCTGGTGGCTCAGACGGTAAAGCATCTGTCTACAACATGGGAGGCCCAGGTTCGATCCCTGGATCGGGAAGATCCTCTGGAGAAGGAAATGGCAATCTGCTCCAGTACTATTGCCTGGAAAATCCCATGGACAGAGGAGCCTGGTAGGCTACAGTCCATGGGGTCGCAAAGAGTCGGACACGACTGAGCGACTTCACTTCACTCACTTTGCGTTGCTTCAAATAGTTGAAATCTTACAAAATTTATTTTTTTTAATTTTTACAAAATTTAAATAGGAATACTTTATAAAAATTGTGTGTACTCAGTTCTGTCTGACTCTCTGAAACCCTGTGGACTGTAGCCTACCAGGCTCCTCTCTCCATGGATTTTGTCAGCAAGAATACTGGAGTGGGGTGCCATTTCCTTCTCCAGGGGATCTTCCTGACCCCAGGACTGAACCCACCTCTCCAGCATTAGCAGGCAGATTCTTCCCCACTGCATCAAAAGCCCGTATAAAAAGTAGAATTTATATAAAAAATGAGTTAAAATTTGTATATTTGTATAAAAATAGTAATCACTTGACTCTTTGAGCTTTTGCTTATATTTTTACATCATAGTTAAATAATTGAGGTAGGAATAAAAGAAGCCAAGTTTAACCTCTAACTCAGTTTTAACCATGATCTTGTATAATTTGTTTAACCTTTGAGTTTCTTGTTTTCATCTTTCTATTTCCATGTTGATATTAACAAGTCAAACACTAGAAAACTCAAGATAAAGGGTACTGTTGTCACATTGCCAGGAGACTATGACTAAAAGAGTCATATATAAGATCAACAAGACCACAAAATATTTCACCTACCTGACCACAAACATCAAGTCGCCTTCCAGCTCCCACACGCCTGCTATTCTCCATCTCCTCCAAGAAGGAAGACATGTCCACAGCAATATATATATTCCTAGCTTAACTACCTAAAATTATTCCCATAAAATCTGCCCAGAAGTAGCAAGAAGGAGAGAGTATCTGTTTAAAATTCCATCTGCCCAACTGGGTATGTTTTCTTTTAAGCAACAGAGTCAATTTGTAAAATCTATATGTATTTAAATTTACCTAGGGACTTCTCTGGTGGTCCAGTGGTTAAGACTTTGCCTTCCAATGCAGGAGGTATGGGTTTGATCTCCAGTCAGGGAGGTAAGATCCCACATGCCTCTTGACCAAGAAACCAGAACATAAACAATAAATAGTATAACAAATTCAATAAAGACTTTAAAAATGGCCCACATTAAAAAAAAAACTTTAAAATAAATAAATCAATGTTTATTTCATCAAACAGTAAGCTGATCTAAAGACATATTTTTGAATAAATATTTTATTAAAACAACTATTTTAGAACTAAACAAATAGATTCACATGAATCTAATCAATATATTACTGCATTTATTGTCTACTGTTATTATGAAAAATTGCAAACTTAGTGACAGCACAATTTATTACCTTATAGGTCAATAGGTCAGAAGTCCAACAGGCATCTCTCAGGGTCAAAATCAAGATACTGGCAGGGCTGTGGTCCTTCTGGAGGTTTATGAAAGAATATGTTTCCTTGGCCTTTCCAACTTCCAGGGGTCTCCTACACTCGTTGACTCATGGCATCTCTTCTCCATCTTCAAAGACAGCAGTACTACATCCCTCTGATCCATCTTCCATTGTCACATCTCTATCCATAGCTGGGAAAAGTTTCTCCACTTTTAAAGAACATGTGTAATTACATTGGGTCTACCAGATATCCAGGAAATCTCTTTATCTCAAAGTCATTACCTTTAATCACATCTGCAAAGTTGTTTTTGCTATGTATGGTGACATATTAAGTTCCAGGAATTGGGGCATGGACATGTGTGGAAGTCTTTATTCTGCCTGTAATACTGAAGCACATACACATACACACCCAGATTAGACTTGAACTCCGTGGGAAACTGAGGTACCTAGAGGTAGAATGGGCAAAACCCAACACATTTAACTAAATAAGAGGGCGGATAACCAGTTATTTTGTGTTAGTTGATTGAATAAAACCAAGTTTCCTACCGGAACTGGATGCACTTTAGTTTGTTATTGAGACAGTTATCTTCCTTTCTCAGTACTTTACATCAAGGGTGGAACAAAACTTGGAGCAAGGAATGCTGTCAAATCTAATAGACAATCATTACGGATTGTAAATTTCCCCATCTCAGGGATAATGGAAACAGGGCAGAAACAAGGTGAAAGGTCTCAGACATGTTACCATAAACAGACTCAAATGCCCAGAGCTTCATTCATTTCTTCAATTAATAAAGAACTGTGGTGGTGCTGAGAAGCTCCTGAGAAGTACTGTGCTAAGGTACCAGAAATAGAAAAGATGAGAAAGGCCGATAATGTCCTTGCCCGCATGTTTCTCACAGTCTAACAAAAGAGGCAGATGTTAAAGAAATAATTTCCACAGGATGAGGTCAAGGGCTGGACTCAATTATATGTGAAATCTCTAAGTGGATGTCTGAAGCCAGGAAAGTAAAGCATTGTCCTGATTGATCTCTTTGTTAAAAATGCTTACCTACTCTAATTTCAAGCACATTAGGGCGATTTGAAAAATGTTAACTGATGGTGGTGAAATTTGACTTCTTGAAGATTTATATGAGATTGATACTAGATTCATGTTAGAAGCGTAACTAAAACTCAGTAACTTTAGCTAAAAAGCATCAAATAATGTTAAATGTATGCCAACATGAAATTACTTTTATAGTATAGTATTTGTTATCATCACAGAGTATTTTAGCCAAGACTAATACTGGGCCTCGAGGTATGGAAAGAGCTCTCAGTTCTGTGGTATCCCATAGTTTGGGTCTTGTCCATCATGTGGCACACCACCAATTAGAATGACAGGCCATACTATAGCCAGCATAGCTAATCATGTCTTTACGTTAAATCGTAACCCTCTACTTTGCATTGGCAAGAGAAAATGAAGGAGCAAAAGAAAATATTGGGAAAGTTCATTTTGTACACAGAGACATTTTTACAATTCAAGCTACATTTTTAAAGGTTTTACACACAAGTACTTTAATTTTACCCAAATATATGCTGGTAATAATTTTATTTATATCTCTGTTTCTGTCTTTTTCTGTCTCTAAACATATATATGTATTTATGTATATACACATTCTTTATAAACATTTAAATATAATTAAAATCATAATACACAGTCATTTGCAATTTTTTGTTATAAAAGTCTCCTACTAATGGTGTGAATTATATTTTGGAAACATCACAAAATGACTAAAATAGTCACTTATTCAGATTTAACTGTAAATCATTTCATCTTTCCTTTATTTGTAGAAGTTAGATTGCTACCTTTTGTTATTATAAATAAGGTTCTAATGAACATTCCTTCACATACATTTTTGTGTGTGTTTCTTCTTTTATCTTTATGATAATTTCTGGAAATGTAATTATGGATCCAAGAGTATAAATATTTTATTACACATTAGATAGAATATTCTCCAGGAAGTTTATACCAATATGTATGCTCTTCCCAGCCTATATTTCACAGTTTTAACGCAAAATTTTGCCAGTGGATTTCTTTGAAATGTTGTTCATTTTAAATCTTTGCTGTTTAATGGGAGCTGTGAACACATAAATTCTAAGATAGTCCCAATGATCCTTGCCCTTAGCTCTTTCCACCGCTGTGTGATCCTCTCTTCTTGAGTTGGGCTAGATTCCTGATTTACTTCTATTCAATAGAATGTTGTAGAAGCAACAGGATGCCACTTCCAGAATTAGGTTTAAAAAAGATGGTAGCTTCTATCTTAGGCTTCCTCCTTGCCCTTCTCCCTGTTCCCTGAGGAAAACTGCCAGTTGTGAGTAGCCCCATGAAAAGATCCACATGGCAAGGAACCGATATCTCTGGCCAACAGCCAGGGAGAGCCAGAGGTCTGCCAACAGTCACATGAGTGGAATTAAGATCGGATATTCTTCTGGTTGAACTAGAGAACTAGAGATGACTCCAGTTCAAATGATAACTCCATTGCAACCTTGTAAGAGAGTCTGAGCTAGAAGAACCAAACCACGCCTAGATTCCTCACCCACAGAAAATGTGTTTTTTAAGCCACTAAGTTTTGGAGCAGTTGATTGAAAAGCACTAGATAACTAACACAAAAAGAAGTGGCATTTTATAGCTATTTTAATTTAACATGAATAAGATGGCGCTTTCTCTTTTTCAAAAATTAGTGATGTGAAAAAAAATTAGTGATGTGTTTTTGTGTTTTATGTCTTTTTTTGCCATTTTATTGTGGGGCTTTTCCTTTTATTTTTAAGAGTTCTTTATATTTTGGAATTCTACTTCATTTCCTCTGTGTGTGTGTGTGTGCGTGCTTGTGTACATATTCACACACACACATATATGTATACACACACATGTACCTGAGTTTGTGTGTGCATGCGTTTTTGTGCTCAGTTGCGTCTGACTGTTTGTGACCCCATGTACTGTAGCCCGCCAGGCTCCTCTGTCCATGGGATTTCCCAGGCAAGAATACTGGAGTGGGTTGCCATGCCCTTCTCCAGGGAATCTTCCTGACCCAGGGTTTGAACCCCCATCTCTTGCATCTCCTGCATAGGCAGGGGGTTTCTTTACTAGCTGAGCCACCCAGCAAGGAATATATATATATAGCTAATGGTTTTCCAAGTGGCCTTTTATTATGCTTAGTGTGTTTGTGACATAAATTATTTTTTAAACTATGGTCAAAACCAATTTTCAATAAAAGCATCATTTCTTTGCTTAAAAACTGTATAATAAAGCCCTAATTGGTAATTAACTCTACACAATTTTTTTATATCCTGCCACTTAATGAATGATCTTATTATTTCTAATAATTTATCATCTAACCCTCTTTAGTTTTCTAGAAATACAATCATATAACAATCATATAATCTGCTGATAACGATGGATTTTTATTCTTCCTGATAGTATAACTTTATATTTGCTTTTATGTTGTTTTCTTTAAAGATATTTCATAAAAAGTTAAATCATTAATAGTAATAATGACCACATTTGTCCTTCATTATTTGGTTTAAGATAATGGGCATAGAGGATCACTTTAAAATGAAATGATTTATTTAATCATACCTGAGATATAAACAATTGTGAAGATATACCTTAGAATTGACAAAATATAATAGGTAACATTTTATATTCATGAAGTCGCTTTGCTTTCTATTCCTAATATACTAATAATTTCTATTTCTTTTACATATTAAATCAATTGAGGCAATCATGTCATGGCTCTTCATGGTCTCTGTAAAATGTACTGCTAAGTTACAACACTTGTATCACGGCAAATATTCTGCACTCAGGTTGAAAACTGGTGACTGTTATATCTAAATGTCTATTTCCTATCATAATAAAATTCAATCTTCTCTCTTTGCATGAGAGGGAGGATTTAATTTTTTCATCAGAACCAATAGTTATTTTAAAATGAGTCATTAAAATCACATGGAATATTACTCAGCTTGTAAAAAGAATGGAATAACGTCATTTGCAACAACATGGATGGATCTGCAGATTATCATAATAAGTAAAGTAAGTCAGACAGAAAATAAATATCCTATTATATCTCTTATATATGGAATCTAAAATGTAAGATACAAACAAAATTAATTACAAAATAGAAACAGACTCAGAATCTTAGAGAATGGACTTATGGTTACCAGGGTTGGAGGGCAGGGATAGAAAGACTGGAAGTTTAGAATTGACAGAAACATGCTGCTGTATTTAAAATAGATAACCAACAGGGACCTACTATATAGCACAGGGAACTTAGCTACATAATCTATAATAACCTAAATGGGAAAAAAATTGAAAAAAGAATATATACATGTATATGGATAACTGAACCACTTTGCTGTACACCTGAAACTAACACAACACTGTCAATCAACTCTACTCCAATCTAAACTAAAAATGTTTAAAAAGAGGAAAAGAAGGTAAATCTTTTCGTAAAGAAAGCTCAATACTGCATGTTAATTCTACTCCAATGAACTGATAACTCCTTCACTCTCTCCCAAGAAATGATGAGGAAGACTGTGATGCCAACCACAGTAGCCAAGGGCTGTCTCTGCCCTACATACGTTTGCTAACCAATATATAACAGGGTTGATGTCATTCTGCCCATGTGATCTCATCCTCAGCAGCTATTCCATCTTCCTTTCACAGTTGTGAGAGCTGCTGCTGGTGATCATAATACCCAGACTATTTGCCCAGGTATTCCCACCTTTAAAGAACCACACCTGGACTCCCCAACTGACCCTGCCTTGAAGTCTTCCCAGCAATCATTATCTTTATGCAATTTCCTTTCTCTCAAAATGCCTTAAGTCCTTCAGCTAGAGAGTCAAGTCTTAGATGAACAGAATACCATAGAGTGTCCAATAGGATTCAAGGTTTATAGCAACTGGGACTCAAAGATGATGACTGTACAGAGGCCTCAGAATTTGAGACTCAGAACTATCATGTGCTGTACTGTGCTAAGGCACTTCAGTGTCCAACTCTGTGTGACCCCTTGGGTTGTAGCCCACCAGGTTCCTCTGTCCATGGGACTCTCCAGGCAGGAATACTGGATGGGTTGCCATGCCCTCCTCCAGGGGATCTTCCCGACCCAGTAATTGAACTTATGTCCCATGTCTCCTGCACTGAAGGGCGGGTTCTTTACCACTAGCACCCGCTGGGAAACTCCCAGAACTATCATGGTTCAGTTTTATTATGGATCTAACTATTCATTATACCTTTTTTTCCTCTCTTATGAGAAACTAGAAACTTGCTGACCATTTGAACACTGTCTAGTCATAAGTTTGAGACTGCTTGTATCAGTCTAGAAGTCATTTTCTATTAACATTACAATACACTAAACTAGGAGTCCTTTAAGCTCTGCTGATACTGTGCATACACACCCAAGCAAAAGCTGTCACTTCTTTCTGAACATCCACATTCTCATCTGACTTAACCTTTTGTACTGTGCCTTAGTCTCTCTTTCCTATGAGACACTCCTAATAAACAATTAGCTAGGGCTTGCCCAAGAAGCCCTTGTTCTGGAGCTATGAAGTAGGTAATTGTTGTCTTTAGTAACTCCAACCTCTCCTTTCCATAAGTTTTCTTCTCTCAGCTGTGTCACTTATCTTCCTTTCCTTGTCTGGGAACCTAGTAAATTCATGTTCATCCTCTTTCCTTCCTTAGCAACTTCATTTATACTGAAATATAAATATATATACTGAAAGACAAAAATTTTAAACATCTTGGGATATTTAGAATGAAATAGTATTTCAAAAATTGAAGGAAAAAAATAACTTCTGGTGACAATATGTCAGGTGGGCAAGAAGTCTGAGTACACTGGTCATCAGGCTTGCTATGTCAGCTAACTCACCAGGTTAGGCAGGTTGGAGACATGTCTATAGGTGGTAGAGCATGATGACAACACAATTCCAAGCTGAGCGCCGAAGAATTGATGCTTTTGAACTGTGGTGTTGGAGAAGACTCGGACTGCAAGGAAATCCAACCAGTCCATTCTGAAGGAGATCAGCCCTGAAGGGATTTCTTTGGAAGGAATGATGCTAAAGCTGAAACTCCAGTACTTTGGCCACCTCATGCGAAGAGTTGACTCATTGGAAAAGACTCTGATGCTGGGAGGGATTGGGGGCAGGAGGAGAAGGGGATGACAGAGGATGAGATGGCTGGATGGCATCACTGACTCGATGGACGTGAGTCTGAGTGAACTCCGGGAGATGGTGATGGACAGGGAGGCCTGGCCTGCTGCGATTGATGGGGTCGCAAAGAGTCGGACACGACTGAGTGACTGAACTGAACTGATGGCACCCACAGGCAATTAAATGAGCACCAAGAGACATTCTTCTTTCTTTTTCTTTTCCTTTTTTTTTTTTTTCTTTTTGGCAGCCCCATGTGCCATGCAGGACCTTAGTTCTCTGACCAGAAATGCAGGCTGCACTCCCACACTGGAAGCATGGAGTCCTAATTGACAGACTATCAGGGAACCAGGAAGTCTTCTTTTTTAATTACTTTAACTTTTACTTTCTCACTCTTCTTCTTTCATGCAAGAGTACACACACATTTTCTTAAAGATGGAGAACTATATATTTTCCATCATTATCTCTAAGAAGAAGACTGCTTTGTGTTCTTCCAAAATCAAGCATCAGTTCAGTCCAGTCACTCAATCATGCCCAACTCTTTGTGACCCCAGGGACTGCAGCACTCCAGGCTTCCCTGTCCATCACCAACTCTGGGAGCTTGTTCAAACCCATGTCCATCGTGTTGGTGATGCCATCCAACCATCTCATCCTCTGTCATTCCCTTCTCCTTCTGCCTTCAATCTTGCCCAGCATCAGGATCTTTTCCAATGCATCAGTTCTTTGCATCAGGTCACCAAAGTATTGGCATTTCAGCCTCAGCTTCAGTCCTTCCAATGAGTATTCAGGATTGATTTCCTTGAGGATGGACTGGTTGGATCTCCTTGCAGTCCAAGGGACTCTCAAGAGTCTTCACCAACACCACAGTTCAAAAGCATCAATTCTTTGGCACTCAGCTTTCTTTATGGTAAAACTCTCATATCCCATACATGACTACTGGAAAAACCATAGCCTTGACTAGATGGATGTTTTTTGGCAAAGTAATGTCTTTGCATTTTAATATGCTGTCTAAGTTGGTCATAGCTTTTCTTCCAAGGAGCAAGCGCCTTTTAATTTCAAGACTGCAGTCACCATCTGGAGTGATTCCGGAGCCCAAAAAAATAGTCTCTCACTGTTCCCATTGTTTTCCCATCTATTTGCCATGAAGTGGCATGAAGTGAATTATATAATTTTATATAACTATAAAAAATTATAAATATTTTATAACTGCAATTTATTAAAGGTTGTTCAATTTTGATATATATTTTTAATATAGAGAAAAATCTAGTACTCTGGCCAAACTCATCAATAAATTCTAAAATGAAAACTATGATTTGAATACCTGACGAGAATCCGCCTGGTTATTTATTCTGTTTACTAAGAAAGAGTAATTATCAGGAAGCTAGTATACTTTTCTCCAAGAGCACTATGTGACCCTTTCTTCTTACCCTTCAGTCTTTGCATAAATGTCCCCTTCTCTGTGAGGTTATCTCTCACCTTTTCATCTTAAACTGTGATCCATCATGCCCCATTCCTAATCTTCTAATCACCCATTTTTCTTCATTGCATTTGCCACTCATATATATCGTACATTTACTTTTTAATCTTATTTTATGTCTCAGCTCACAAAAATCTAACCTTCAGGAAGACAGGGAGATTTTATTCAATGCCATGGTCAAGCCTTAAGACCACTGTTTGGCACTTCTCAGGCTGCTGGTAAAACAATAATTGCATTAATTAATGACGTTAAATGGTTTGTAAAAACATGGAGCAAGTGAGTAAATGTGAGTGGTGAATGCCCAACAAATACTTATGATCTTTGGACATGTATTGAAGTCATTAAAGTAACCAAAAAACATATCTGGTACACTTATAGGATATTAGGTACATTGACAGGATATTTATATATATAACAAAGTACAGGCATCAGATGGAGTAAATCTGGATTTCAATGAAGGTTAAAAAATATATTGATATATTAGAGTGATTTTTATTAAAACACATTTAATAAAAATACACAAGCTAATCTTTTGGCACTTTGAGTACTCCAAGTGAGCTAAATAAGTTTTTTTTTTAATCACCTTATTATCTTTTTACATTGTGGTATTTTCTTAACTATTTAACAACAATAAATGTGGTACCTTATAATTTTACACAGGAGAGAAATAAGCAACTCTTACGAGTTATTAAATGTTCACTCAAACACTAAAATTTGTCATAAAATAGAGATGCATTTCAATTTAGGCAATAAATTTTCACACGATAATTGCAAAAATATTTTTATTCTATGTTCTGTAATCAAAACAAACCAATTTAGCCATTAAGAAATTAGGCATATTAAACTTCTGAGGTTTATTGGGAGAAATAGACAAAACTATAAACATTTTTTCCTTTCAATTAAAAAAATGGCTGGATTTTGCATCATGACTTAAAAGCCTTTTTGGATCTTATTACCCATATTTCACAAAAAAATTCTTTTTCTGCTTCACAGGAATATTTAGAAAAGCCTAACTTCATTTTCAAAATTCTTGATAAAAAACTAGTTCTATGAACAGTGTGAATTACCTTAAAGAATCACATTTAAAAGAGTTTCTCCAGTGAAACAGTGCGAAAACAAGCTCAATTACAAATATGTCCTTTGATTTTTATGTTAATAAGTGGCTGCATACGTTACACCAGCGTTTCAGCAGATTCCAAATCCATGCTTATTATAACCAAGAAGAGATGCCACAAAGGTCACAGGAAATATTTTTTCCATGCAGACCACTGGAAGGCATGTTAATGTGAAGCCCAGATATTGTGAAAGTATTATACTCGGACCTGCAGCACGAGCCCGAGAGCGCCTGTTAGTTGTGGCAGGCTGCAGTCGTGCACAAGTGCTTACAGCTACAGTGACATGGTGCTAAGCATGTTTTAAGACTAGTCCCAGTCGAGCGGCATCTTATCCAACCAGAAACAATCCCACAATCCAGCTCTTTTTAAGTGATCATCCTTGTATCATAATAGATTAAGGTTGCAGCTACTTTGGATTATGTTTAATCTAACCTTTATCCATTCACATCTTCACCTGAAACTTACAAGGACCAAGAGTCAATTGCCGGGGCATAATTCACAATGACACTGATCTTTCCTTCCTCACTCTAATTATCTGGATTAAGAATAACACTTTTGAGTAATTATTTTCACATTGGATAAACATTAAGCTTTCCTGGATTTATCTGAGCTTTTTCCTAACATGAAATAGATCCAACCAGGCTTATAAGAACATAACTGACAGCAGTGACAGCTTAATCAAGGCAACCCTAAACAACTAAAACAATAAGGAAATGTTTATTTCCCATTGTTTAGGATACTCAAGAATCAGAAACCTAACATATTTAGAGACAAAAAGAATCCTATACATTCAATTGCAATGCTCTAACTTTTTTCTTACCTTATAATGATTCAGTAATCCTCAAGTAAATTCAAACTCTGAAACACTGAGAGTTATACTTGTAACATAAAATTGGCTGTACTGATTACAGCCATGAAAACTAAATATCTTTATTCATAGCCAATGCAACGTACTAAAATGAAAAAAACATGTTACAGTAAGATCACTGTGCTGAAATTATAATTAGAGTGAATCAAGTACTTGCTGTATTATGTCTGATGGCTATTTTTGATCATTCTGAACCGTCCATCCAAGATTGCACACAATCCCTAAAATTGCTTTCACAAACAGGCTAGAAAAATCTTCCAAGCTTGTCTTTGAAACTATCTAAGCTCATATACAATTACACACTAAAATCACATCACAAAACCCAATTACACTTTGGCTTTGCAGATCCACAGATAACCTCTTAAAGAGCAAACTCCCTCACTGTGTCGACCTCTGACCTCAAGCTCTTTTTCCAATCTTCAGTAGCAGGGCTGTATGTTTCTCAGCCAGGCCAAGGAGCCCAAACTCTTAATGGTTAAAAAGGGCTGCAGGACTTTTGAAGGGTGCCAAGTGTTTCATCTACCACCCAGTTCTAGATGAAGGTTAATATTGCCGATATTTTATTCTTGCTTTTAAACATGTTATATCACTGTTCCATCACTTGCAGATAACCAAATATTTTAAAGGAAGGAATTACTAAGTTCACTTGCCTTCTTTTTAATGATTTAATGATCCCTAGGTAATAAGGGTATTTCACTTTAAAAAAAGAAAAAAGAGAGGTCATTGACTATTGTAATGGAATTAGAAAAACACTTCATAAAAATAAAAAGATTACAAACAAACAAATTAAAAGCATGTATTTGCAATGAAAAGAACAGAGAAGCAAGCTGGCTCTTAAAGCAGCATCTCTCTGAAGTCTATGATTACATGTTTGTCAATCCAAGTTTGGGACATAATCATGGAGTATATGATTTTTCATAGAATAGAGGACTCTAATTTCATACTAACTCTTCTCTACAGTTTCTGAAGGAAATGACCCAAAAGGAAAAGATAAACAGCTGTTTATGGCATTTTCTATGAGTTAATAAATGACACTTAAAATAATAAACTAAATGGGGTAAGTAAATCCTCATCTAACACCAAATGTGAGAGATGATCCATTGCTGGCTCTTCTTCAGACTTTGTGTTGTTATGGCTTTAGTTGTCTGTTCTTTATCCCTTAAATTTGCTCACCCACATAATAACAATCATAAGTTCAGGGTGTGTCAGAATTGCAATGACATTTGGAAGTCATCTACTCTAACTTCCAAGCCTTATCCTCCATAGAGTACGGTGACTGACAAACGTCCTTTAAAAAGACTGTCCCTATGACCTCAAGTCATACGTCAAGTATGTATGAGTAGCTAAGTCGAAAACACTTTTTTGCAATTGTCTTCCTTCTCAAAAGAAATAATTCAGTTCTGAAGGTTGCACCCAAGATATGAACAACGTAAAACTGTCTTAATACATAACTCAAGCCCCTTGCAGACACTACCTTGACACACAGGATAGCCCTCTCTTCACTCCCTTGAAGGGTTTAGAATGAGTCAGGAAAATATTTAAGTCTGAAAAATGCAGTGAATTTTGAAAAATAATTGGGTAGAGGGATAATATGCTAGAAAACAAAGAATGGCACAGAATTAACATTGTAAAGATTCAATGAATATCCTTAGATGACTATAGACATCTTATGAAGGAGCACTAACATTTGAATTCAGATTTGAACAATGTAAGATAGGGGGAAAAATCTGAAGTTAAAGCCCTATGTTTTTTTTTCCTAGAATGATATTATATCATTTCCATTTCAGAGGACTTTCCTTAAAATTAGAATGCATGGACATTTATTCCTCTATCCTGTCAAGTTAGCTAATTAACTGTATGAGACTAGGAACTATATTCATAATGTTTAGTGAGCTCATTTATAGTAACTAGTCAAGTGAATGAAACTCTGAGAGTACTCAAATGCATGACAGTAATTTGCAATTCGACCACCTCGTTCCAGTGGTTTGGACGCTGTGCTTTCACTGCTGACAGCCCAGGTTCAATCTCTAGTTGGGAAACTAAGATCTTACAAGCTCTGCAGTGTGACCTAAAGCTTATAAAAAATCTAAAAAACAAAGAAAAATTGACCTGCAATAACTCTAATTACTAATGATCCAAAACACCATTTCCATAAGCTAAAGTCATTGAGAATCCTTTCCGTAATCCTCCATAGCTCTTCTCTAATGGAGAAAAGAACTCTCTAGTAATTTTGCATTCCTAAAGACTTGTGATGGTGAAAGAGAAATAACCAAAGACATGAGATTATTAAAATCTGAAAAGACCCTGATATTATCCTGAATTGAAAATGTAATACAAAATTTTTCCAAGATAAAAAAATAAATTAGGTGTTTGGTAGAAGAAAGTGTGAAAGCTCTAACTGCTGACTGTGCTTTATAAACATTTACATTATCCTGGAGCTATTCATACTTATGGACTTCCTGAACACCATATAATTTTACCCATTGTTGTATAAGTTGCCTGCTTCATATAAGTGTTGTACAAGTCATGTAAAGTATGTGTTCTTGACAATCTGGACAATTCGTTCTGGACGGTGCTTAGAGGCTGAGGCTGCATGGCAGCCCCAGATGGTTTTCAGGTGAAGGATAGAAAAAGTGATATAATTGATTTGGTGCTAGTTGAGATGCCCTAAATGTTCAGTTTCAACTTTTACCTAATCCATCGATTCCACCTTTTTTATTTCTACTTTTTTTTTTTAAAGCAACCCCACTAGGAATTGGGGTTATTTGCCTAGCATTCTAAAAATGTCTCCAAAATTTTGCTCTGGAAATAGCCCCCTCTGAACTTTTCTCTACTGTTAAATTGCTAAGGATGTTTGACATAGATGTTTAGAGTCTCCAGAAGACTTTATCAGGATTTCACCAAGTCCCTAGGTAACCTTTCAAAGCAGTGTTTTATGAATTGCTCTGGATCAACATTTTAGGTTGTTTCTAAAAACATGGGAAACCATTCCCAAAGAAAATTTTCAAATTGGTATTCCAGTGTTCATACATTCAGAAATATGGAAATAAGAACTAAATAAAGAGTTTAGAAATGTAGGAGGAACTTAGGGCTATGAGACTTGCTACATTTTATTTAGTTCAACTTCATGTACACATCCTATGATTTGATTTGGTTGAATTTGGCTGACTTGGTTGTTTCTGTTGGTGTCATTGGTTTTGGAGAGGCAACATGAGGATGCAGAGAACAGGAAATTTTTTTTTTGTATAGAGCACTCAGTGCCTTGAGGATCTAGACCTCTAGGACAATAAAGAAATATAGATACACACTTCAAGACTTCAAACTAAAAAATGGAAGTATTTTAGCAGGGAGATGCATATCAACAATCAACATTATAGTTCAGTTAACAAATAGGAATTAGAAAGGTCAGTGTAATTTCATGAAATAGTTGGGATCTTACTTACTTATGTACTGTTTAAATAATCATTAATATATAACTTAAGTAGTCTTTTTATGCTATAAAGTGTATAAAAATGTATATCAATCACAAATCGGGAGATAAAATGCATATACAAATATACAGTAGCCATGTTTTTTCATTAAAAGTATCAGTAAATGAGATAAATTAAGTATTAAGGGACTCTAATTGGGAGAGAATGATCATTCTCTGTAATAAAGCATGGAAAAATATTTTGAGCTGAATCTTCAGTTTCTTACCTTCTCTGTGTTTTTTTATTTTGAAAGGCATTCTGTATACCTATTGAAATTGTAAGTAAAATATGCAATCACTATTCTTAATCCTAATCATATTCTCAATTTTATAAATACTCCTCAGCCTATCAGGAATGTGTGAGACACTGAGCTTGGTACATTAATTTGATTGCTGATCGTTGCCACAAATACATATTCCTACTATAGGGAAGCAAAATTTGCCAACCCACATGTCTCTTTGGTGTGTGTATTTTTTCAAGCTAGAAATAATCAGTGCCCAGAAAGCTCAGGAAGAAGCTCTGACCTTCCCCCTAGCTGCCTAAAAGAATGCAGAGAGAGGACCTGTTCCAGGAAGGATGCTATCATCACAGATAACAAGAGTATGAGCTAGGTGTGTGACAGGGAGGAACCTAATGAGGAATGCTTGTTAAAATTTCTCTCTGTGTCCCATTATCTCTGCATGACCCAGCAAACATTTGCTTTGCCATCTCCATGTGAATTGCCCTCCTCTTCTTTGAAGTCCCCCATCGCTTCTCCCAATCCGTTTTGTCTTCACTGAAGATGGTATTTAAGGTGTGGACTTCAGCATTCTGGCCAGTTAATCAGTTTTCCTGGGACTCTCCCATATGTACATGTTATTAAACTTTGATTTTCTCCTGCTAATCTGTCTCATGTCAACTGAGTTCTTAGATCTGCCAGAAGACCC
This sequence comes from Capricornis sumatraensis, assembly GCF_032405125.1. Classification (NCBI taxonomy): domain Eukaryota; kingdom Metazoa; phylum Chordata; class Mammalia; order Artiodactyla; family Bovidae; genus Capricornis; species Capricornis sumatraensis. The sequence goes on from NC_091075.1 coordinate 17,098,489, forward strand.
TACAAGGGTAGATGAAAATTTCTTCCTCCCCAACAATATATTTTTTAAAATATTTCAATATATTTTTTAAAACATTACTTTTTAAAGTAATCTAAGTCCACCTTCAAATAGCACTGTATCAGTTCATGCATAATGCAAGTACCTTATACCAGTGTTCCCCAATTCCTCTCTCTCAGCTCTTGTCACACTGCTGTATACTTCATTTCACTTAATCGTATGCTTTAATTAGGGGCATCCCAGGTGGTGCAGTGGTAAAGAATCCTCCTGCCAATGCAGGAGACATGGGTTCGATCCCTGGGTCAGCAAGATCCCCTGGAGGAGGAAATAGCAACCCACTCCAGAATTCTTGCCTGGAAAATCCCATGGACAGAGAAACCTGGCAGGCTATAGTTCATGGGGTCACAAAGAGTCAGACACAACTGAACATGCACGCACATATGCTATAATTGGTATGATAACATAATTGGGAAGCTTGGTGGCTCAGACGGTAAAGAACCTGCCTGCAGTTCTGGAGACCTGGGGTCGATTCTTGGGTAAAATCCCCTGGAGAAGGGAATGGCTACCCACTCCAGTATTTTTCCCTGGGAAATTCCATAGACAGAGGAGCCTGGTAGGGGCTATAGTTCATGGGATCTCAAAGAGTCAGATACATCTGAGTGATTAAACAACAACAATATGAATAATGAAAAATGATTTGTTTAAATCTGTAATAAATTGATTTATTGGACAGTGACTGTAATATACTAGAATTATATTAAATTATTGACACTTCTCCTCAAACATATATTAGGAAATAATCACCCAAATAAGAATTTAGCTTTGCATCAGCTATAAAGGGAACTGGGTGTTGTAATTAGATTATTTTGAGGCAGACAGAAAGCTGTTGTATTAATGTCTTAATATGTTCTATTATTGAGAAAATATTCACTCAGTTACACTTTTTAGTTATTTACGTGTACATTTTATAAGGGATATGTTCTGTGTATAGTGAATAAATAACCTTATAAAAAAATTCCCAAGATTTTATATTTGCACCTCTTCTCTTACAATAAAAATAATAAATAACTTTTATGGTATTAAAAAGGCTTCCCTGGTGGCTCAGATGGTAAAGAATCCACCTGCAATGCTGGAGACCTGGGTTCGATCCCTTGGTTGGGAAGATCCCCTGGAGGAGGGCATGGCAACCCCTTCAGTAATCTTGCCTGGAGAACCTTCATGGACAGAGAAGCCTGGTGGGCTACAGTTCATGGGGTTGCAAACAGTCGGACATGACTGAGTGACTAAGAACATACACACACAGGGTATTTTTTAAAAATAAAGTGGTTCTGGTTCTCCAACAGAGGTATAACTTTATCCCTTCTGCCTACTCCTGTCTTAGTTGCAGTGTTCCCAATTCAGTTCCTTGAAGCCCTTTTCCCCTTTGACTCAACTCCTAACCACTACCCTTAGGTGAGACAGGAAAGAAGGAGACAGCTTAGGCGGAGTCAGCCTCCTCTAGGAGGCTGAAGTATTCCATTTTCCCAGCTGGAATAAGGTTTCAAAATTGCAGTCTGGTGAAGTTCTCTCCCCCGACTGTAGGCATTTGTAACAGAGAAGCTGTGAGGGTGTTTCTGAATGGTCACTCTTACATTTCCCCTACTAGAGTCAGGAGGAAGTTTTTCTGGGATCTTCAGTGTGAGAACCCAGAAACTCTTTCAAAGCTTGTAGAGGAAAGGTCCATAATCATGTGGTCACACCCAACAACTGTGGCCCCCCCGGGTTTCTCAGTCTTATGCTAGCCCATATTCAGCCTCCAACAATTAATCAAGATTGCCATTTTAGTGTTCCCATCCATTTGGCTTTAGTAGATTTTATTCCAGGTAAACAGACCTTGGTTGCTCAATCTGGTATTTCTATCTCACCAGCTTTTGGGTGATGGTTTGCCCTCCAACTTCAATTTACTGTCTGGCCCAAGAAAATCATTGATCTTCAGTCTTTTTGACATTTTCTTGTTACAAGAATGAAGATGACTTCTAAGTTTCTTAATATGTCAGAATTGAAATTGAACATCTCTGTAATGTATATTTTTTAGGAGTTTTGCATTTATCTTCATGAGAGAGATTCGGAGAAGGCAATGGCACCCACTCCAGCACTTTTGCCTGGAAAATCCCAAGGATGGAGGACCCTGGTAGGCTGCAGTCCATGGAGTCGCTGAGGGTCGGACACGACTGAGTGACTTCACTTTCACTTTTCACCTTCATGCATTGGAGAAGGAAATGGCAACCTACTCAAATGTTCTTGCCTGGAGAACCCCAGGGATGGGGCAGCCTGGTTGGCTGCCGTCTCTGGGGTCGCACAGAGTCGGACACGACTGAAGTGACTTAGCATAGCATAGCATCATAAGAGGGATTGGTTCATAATGTTCTCTTTTGATGATGAACTTGTCAGTGTTTGGTATCAAAATTATCTTGGCCTTGAAGAAAAGAGCTGGGACTTTTCTCTCCCCTTTTAAAAAAATTCTCTGGGAAATTTGTATAAAACTGGATATTTCTTTCTTAAATGTTTGGAAATTTTTATTGTATTTGTGGAAGTATTTTTTAATATTTGCTTTTTTCTATATTTTTGGTGACATGTTAAATTTCTCACTTGTTTCAAGAATGCTTATTGAAGTATTTTTATGAAGATGGCCTAAAATTTTTCTCAGATAATCCTCACATCTCTTTCATCTCATTGCTTGTGCCTGTTGACTGTCTTTTCTCATTCAAGCTGTGATTTTCCTGGTTCTCTGTGAAGGGTAGCAGAATGTGCCACTCCCAAATATGCCTCTTTGGCATAAGGATTATTCTGAGCTGATTATTTTTGAGAAAAAGCAGACACAGAAGATCTAAAGGAGTAGAATCTACCATCTTGTAAAGGAAATTTACATTTATGTGGAAATCTCCAGTTTTAAATGTGTCACACTGTCAGTACCAGGCAGCAAAAGATGACTCTAAATCACAAGAAACTCTTCTCCAGGAAGAAGATGCCAGACTTAAATCTGCATGACAACCTCACTGTACTTTTCCTGGTCAGCTCCCATACCTAGCCATCCCCCACATGGCCATCCCCCACAACATTTTGCTTTAACTGAAGATGGTATTTAAGGGGATATCTTGGGGTGTTTCTGAGATTTTTCTCAGTTATATTAGTATCTCCCATTTTTACATGAGGTATGCGTGTGTGTGTGTGGCAAGTCACTTCAGTCGTATACAACTCTTTTCAACCGTAGGGACTGTAGCCCACAAGGCTCCTCTGTGCATGGGATTCTCCAGGCAAGAATACTAGATTGGGTTGCTGTACCCTCCTCCAGGAGATCTTCCTGACCCAGGGATCAAACCCGTGTCTCTTCCATCTTCTGCCCTGGCAGGTGGGTTCTTTACCACTAGGACCACCTGGGAAGCCCTTACATAAGGTATACATGTTAATAAATCTCTGTGTGTTTTTCTCTTGTTGATCTTTCTTTTATTAAGGAGGATGAGGTGAGCAGGTCTCACCCAAGAACCTAAAAGGGTAGAGGGAAAAGTTTTTCCCTCCTCCACATCAGTATGATGAGTGATTTCAATTACATTCTGGACATTCTGTGCTATGCTGGAAGACCCTCGTCCTCTACATAGGTCTGGCCTACTTTTCTGGACTGTGGCTTCCACAACAGTCTAGTTTTCAGAGCTAGTTACTTCATATACCTGGTACCACTGGAACTCATGCTCAGTCCCTGCTGGTTGCCCCTCATGAGGAGCTGAGATGGGAAACACTTTATCTCTGCTGACTGCACATCCCAGATAGGCTCCATTTCAAATTCCTGCTCATGTAGCCAGTGAAGGAAAGGGCCACCAACCTGGACCACCGTTGGTGGTGGTTGGGGAGGCGGGGAGGATATGGTGGAGTGTATCAACATATACCTGGTCTGAATCTAGGGCCCAAGAACTGAGCTAATATTCTGTCTGGGCTTTTATGATATTGGTAATGACAGACAACAACTGAGAAGATACTTCCTCCTCATTCCCCATCCTTCCAAAGCCACCTTCTTTCTCAGTTAGAGAAGATTATTATCCTCTCCCTCCCAGCATCAGTCTTCATCCAGTCTTCAAAAAAAGTGTTCTAAAATCTTTTCGTAAACTCTCTGTACTACAGAATCAGCTACTTTGGAGAGTCACACTAAACTCTCCATAATAACTATGAAGTATACGCCTCTTGCTGGTCACAAAGATGGAAATAACAAAGAGCCCAATCCCTCCACCCCTGCCACAAGTGCCCACAGCCTGCTCTGGGACATTTTACCTCCTTTTGGAGATTGTGTGAGAAGGACCCCTGCCCAACAGCTCCCCCATCTCACCAAAATCTTGATTAGTGAAAAAGAAAGCAGAGGTCTGAAAGGGACGCCATTACCCCAGATAAAGACATTTTTATAAGAAGATCACTGATTGCTTCCTCACTTCAATACAAGACTGTACAAAAAGACATTTGTAATTTCCAGGCACTGAGGTGCTGAGGGAGTAGAGTGGTTCCCCTAGGGACTGTGCAGTCTCATTTCTCCCTGAATGCAGAATATTAATGGGGAAAAGACAGCACCTTAATTTTAAATTTTGTGTGTGTGCGTGCTCAGTCATATCTGACTCTGAGATCCCATGAGCTGTAGCCCACCAGGCTCCTCTATCCATGGAATTTTCCAGGCAAGAATGCCATTTCCTAATCCAGGGGATCTTCCAGACCCAGGGACGTCTCCTGTGAGTCAATGGTTTTATTTATAAAATTATATACAGAGAGGATGTATTTCTTATACATCCTCTTTATATAAATGTTAGTATATTTGCATACTGTTCTGAGTTGTTTTTTATATTATCACTATATCCTGGAGATTATTCCTTGGCATCATATACGGATTGGTGCTATTCTGTGGAAGAGGGTAGAATTGCAATTTTCTTTTGTAACATAACTGGTCAAATCTGTTCCCTGTAAATGGACATTTGGGTGATTTTTTTTTGTATTTTTGCTATTGTAAATATTGCTGGAGGATGTGCAAAATATCTCATGTGCAAATGTCTGTAGGATAATTGGTAACAGTAGAATTAGATTATTAGTAGTATATTTATATTTTTCAATCTTTACCCCTTCTTTGATTGGAAGTGTCATAAATACAGAAGAAAAAAATTGCTTTTAGACCAGCTGAGTTATTATCCTTGTTAAAGAAGCTCTACATTCTAGAGTACAAGAAATCCCTATGTGCTAAACAGTAGGAAAGTTAGATTAGATACATAACAAATTGTTCTTTTAAAATAAGAGCAAATTTTTGAAAATATACTTGATTTTATTTAGATCATATTTACAATTATTTAATTTTTATTTCTCTGTTAGAAATCTTCTGGTTAAATTTTTTCAAATGAATGACACTCTGCATGTGTTGGCTTTCCAAAGCTTCTCTTACCAAACATTTGCTGTTTTCTCTCATTCTGACATGTACATTAAGCTCTTACGTGGGTTTATATGAAGATGGCTTGATCCTCAGAATACTTACCTCAGGAAGTTGTAAAACTCTTACCATGTTTCAGTAATTAATAATTCCAAATTGGAAATTAATCTTCCTCAGACTTTCAAGAAGTTCTTCATATCATGAAAATAAATTCAAAATCAACCTTTTCTTCATGTCCACCTGCCATCTTTATAAAAGTCAAAACCATATGTGCTTGGTCTTTGAAGTACAATTTTGTCCTCTAATGATATCCTTCACATAACAGCATTATTCCTCTAGCCCTAGCTTCCCATTGCCCAACTAGAGCAAAATCCAGCAGAATGACAAATGTGTGGGCAGATGGGTGATGCCGAGAAAACAAATGACCACAGCCTATGAAGTTATGAACACAAAAAATGTCAACAGAAAGTGTCCAGATAAAATGGCATGCAAAATGAGCCAATATGGGCTAAATATTTAGGGCAATTTCTGGTTTGAATTACAAAGTCATTTTTTCCTAGCCAAAATGTTTTTTGAAACAGAGGATCTATTGTTTATTTGTTTAAAATATATGTCATAGCCTTTCACTAGGTAATTGTGATTAATGTGTGCTGATTCACTTAGTTCTACAATCAATGAAACTTACTTTTGTGAGTGAAATATAGGTTTCTCAACTGAACAAGTACAAATTCTAATTCACACATCACATAGTCTTAACCATCATCTTATTACTAAAACCTTTGTGCAAAGTAAATGTTTATCTCATTTTAACTTAGAAATACCAAAAATAGAAAACTTTTACCCTGTTAGTATCAGATGATGGAAAGTTTAACATGCAAAGTAGAGTCATACAGAGCACAGGATGTGCCCTAGTCTCCAGGAAAAAAAAAAAAATCGAGTCAAATAAAAAGGAGGCCATTTTGAGGGATTAATAATGTAGCTCTTGGATAGGTAAATGTAAAAAACATATGGAAAAGAAAATCAAAAGGAAAGCTGCTCCATTTTTCAATCACATGTCACAAAGGTAAGCCCAGAATGCTTTAAAGCCTATCAGTTATGGTGCCTCATTTTCTGCATACCAACCCTTAGAATCTTGTCATTCATGAATCCTGAAAACATTTTTGAAAGACTGAAATGTGCAATTTCATTCTTTGCTCATTATTCACTCTGTGTTCAAAGTATTGTATCTGCCCTTGTAAGAAAACTTCACACAGAAAATATTCTTTTAATCAAATACACTGTATATTCCTTGGGTTTCAAAATTCTTAAGCAGTCAGACACTGTGAGAAAATTGCTTCTTGAAAACTTTGAAAAATCTATGTAATAACCCTTGGATGGAAAGAGCTGGCCTACAGCACCTCACCTGGAGTGCCAAAGCACAACATTATTGCACACACACGTAAGAGTGCTGCCCGAGAAGCTGCAGAGGGGCAGTACCTGGGGTAGGTAGACTCTGGACCAACGTCCTCCACCCAGCAATATGCTCCTCCATTCAGGACTCTGATGGGGCTCTCCAGCAGAGCAGAATGTGATGTCACAGCCCTATCTCGCCCCAGCAGGTAGGGCACAGAGAGTCACTTTCACACTTGCTGTTCCACCTCGATGTGTACAGCCCACTCACTGAAGTGTTTGAGGATGATGAAAATATACTGTACTATCTTAATCACAGCAGAGGTCCATGGGTGTATACAACTGTCAAAACTGAAAATTTCATCCTTGAGATTGATGCAATCAATGTACGTGTTATTCCTCACATTTTTTGAGGCTCTCTTGTTAGGTACATGGACATTAAGACTTCCTATAGCTTCTTGCAAAGTTGGCCCCAATTGATTATTTAATGCCCCTGTTTATCCTTGATAAGTTTCCTTGCTCTGAAGTCCTCTCTGTTTGAAATTAACATAATTACTCCAACTATTTTTAGTTGTGTTAGCATGATATATTTTTCTCTGGAGAAAAAGTATCTTATTTTTGTAGAAAACATATATCTGGGTACAAACTCTGATCCACTTTGACAATCTCTGTGTTTTAATTGGTGTTTTAGACCATTGATATCAAAGTCATTTTTGATACAGTTAAATTAATATCTACCATATTTGTCACTATTTCTATTCACTGCCCTTGTTCTTTCTTCCTGTTTTGTCCTCTTCTCTTTTTCTGCCTTTTGTGGTTTTCATGAACATTTTATGTAATTCCATTTTCTTTCTTCTCTTAGTTTGTCAATTATCCTTTTTTTAAAATTTTTTCAGTTGCCATAGACTTTGCAGTATATATTTAAAACTAATCCATGTGTACTTTCAAATAACCCTAGCTAGCTTCACATGTAGGCAAATACTTTACAACAAAATATTACTAGTTCTTTTCTTTTGTATCATTGTTGTTATTACTTCACTTATACATAAGCATATTTAATATAATTGAATATCTCTGCTGTCAATTGGAGAAGGCAATGGCACCCCACTCCAGTAATCTTGCCTGGAAAATCCCATGGACAGAGGAGCCTGGTAGGCTGCAGTTCATGGGGTCGCGAAGAGTCAGACATAACTGAGCGACTTCACTTTCACTTTTCACTGTCCTGCATTGGAGAAGGAAATGGCAACCCATTCCAGGCTTCTCGCCTGGAGAATCCCAGGGACAGGGGAGCCTGGTGGGCTGCTATCTATGGGGTCACGTAGAGTTGGACACAACTGAAGTGACTTAGCAGCAGCAGCAGCAGCTGTCACTACTTCGATCAAACTGGTGTCTGTTAGATCAGTTATGAATAAGATAAAGTAAAAATTTTTATTTTCCCTTCACTATTTCTTCTCTGGTGACCTTCCTTTCTTTATGTAGATCTGGGTTTCTGACCTATATCACTTCCTTCCTAAGAAGTTTTAACATTTCTAATAAGACAGACCTATTCTTAAGGGAGCAGATTCCTTTAACTTTTGTTTGTTTGAGAAACTCTTTATTTTTTCTTTATATTTGAAGGATAATTTGCAGGATATAGAATTCTAGGCTTGTGAGTTTTTTCTCTCAACCCTTTAAATATTTCACCCCCCTCTCTTATTTGCATGCTTTCTGAGGGGAAGTCAGGTATAATATCTCAGCTCTTTTGCAGGTAAAATTTTGTTTTCCTTTGATTTCTTCTAGATTTTTTTTCTTGATCTTTCATTTTTTGCAGGTTGAATATGATATGCCTCAGTGTCATTTTGTTTTGCTTTGTTTATCATTATCCTACTTGATTTTCTGGGCTTCCTAGGTCTGTGTTTTGGCATCTGATATTAATTAGGGGACATTTTCAGTCATCATTGCTTCCAATATTTCTTTCTTATTATTGTTTCAAATCTTTCTTTCTTTTCCTTTCTCTCTTCTCCTCCTGGAATCCCCATCATATGGTGTGTGTTATACCTTTTGTAGTTGCCCCATAGCTCTTGGATATTCTTTCCTTTTTCATTTCTTCCAGTCTTATTTCTTGTTGTCTTCAGTTTTAAAAGTTTCTTATGATATATCCTCAGACTCAGAGATTCTTTCCTCAACTGCGCCTATTCCACTAATGAGCTCTTCAAAAGCATTCTTCATTTCATTTAGTGTTTCTAAATCTAACATCTCTTTTTGATTCTTTCTTAGAATTTCCATTTCTCTGCTTGTGTGTGTGTGTGCGTGTGTGTGCTCAGTTGTTTAATTGTATCCAATTCTTTGTAGCCCCACAGACTGTAGCCTGCCAGGCTCCTCCATCCATGGGGTTCTCCAAGCAAGAATACTGGAGTGGGTTGCCATGTACTCCTCCAGGGGATTGTCCCACCCCAGGGACTGAGCCAGCATCTTATGTCTCCTGCATCGACAGGCAGGTGCTTTACCACTGATGCCACCTTTGTTACATGGCCTATTTTTTATTGCATGCTGTCCACTTTTTCTATTAAATTCTTTAGCCTATTAATCATAGTTTTTTTCAAATACTGGGATTTGATCATTTCAACATTCAATGTCATATCTGACTCTGATTCTAATGCTAGTCTGCCTCTTCATACTGTGGTTTCTGTACTTTTTAGTATGCCTCGTACTTTTTTCTAGTGAGTGGAACATAATTACTCAGTAAAAAGAACTAAAGTAAATCGGTCATTAATGATGTGATGGTAAGGTGTGAGGGGAGAGAAAGCATTCTACAGTCCTATGATTTGAAGCATTCTCCTGTCCCGTGGCTCTCTTTTAAGAGCCTGTGTTTCTAGACTGTGAATGTCACAGTACTTCTCAATCTTCTAGACATCATTATCCTTTTAAGTGGGACTGGATGAATAGAGGAGAATGGAATTTTAGTACTAGCTTAAAGTCAATACACTAAAACCTGAAATCATCCTCTCCACCTTAAGACTAACTCTTTCGTCTGATAATTAATTGCCACACAGTCCTAGTTACTGGAAATTTAAAACTGGAAAGCAATTTATCCTTCTTTGTTGTTTCTTTTAATCCTCAGTAAAACTGCTTCCCATCTGGTCCTTTTCTACTGCTGTTCTAGGCAAGTTCTAGGCAAGCAAGTCAGACAGTGACTACAACATGCTTTCCTCCAGCAGTCCTCAAGCTTGGTATTCCTAGGGATTCTATCACCTGGGAAGATTTAGAAATAATGATTCTTAGCACCACCCACAAAGAGTCTCATTTAGTAAGTTTAGAGTAGCCTCAGCATGGGCTTCCCAAATGGCGTTAGTGGTAAAGAAATTGTCTGTCTAATGCAGGAGACATAAGAGACGTGGGTTCAATCCCTGGGTTCAGAAGATGCCCTGGAGGAGGATGCGGCAACCCACTCCAGCATTCTTGCCTGGAGAATATCATGGACAGCGGAGACTGGTGGGCTAAAGAGTTGACATGACTGAAGTAACTTAACGCACATACAGCCTCAGCACAAGAATTGTTTTTAAGCTCCTTAGATGATTCTAATGGATTGAGAACTATACTTTTACTCTATTTTATCTCCACCCTTCTCAACTAATTTTCTTTGCTGAAACAAATCCTCATTTGTCACCTCTGCCTGTCTAGACTTTGACTATTCTTAAAGACTTTGCCTAAGTTCTACCACTTAAATAGTCCTCCATTTAGTACCCTGCTTCATAGTTGTCTACTAACATGAATTTCTGTATCTTTCCAGCCAGATTATGTATTCTTAAAGAACAAGTAGCAAAATTTGAGCTTGTTATCTTTCTCACAATGTCTAATATATTAATAATGATGATGATGTATCCAGTAATACAGAAGGAAAAAATACATATACACAACATGGGATGAAAAAATATAGTGTTCTTTGGGCCTATGGTAGCATTTCTAAACTTTATTGATTTCTAAATTATGTGATTGTGCAAATAATGGCTGATTCATATTATAAAGCATTGCAAGACTAGTACTAACATCTTAATATTAAATATTTTAATAATTTCAATTATTTTTTGAAAGTTATAATATAGCATTTCCAAACAAACATAAACAGTTGCACTTTGGGTACATTCTCAGCCCTTAATTAAATGGTACATTAGGCAAATGTGCTTTTTTGTCTTATAAAAATAAATTTAAAAGATGCTTTTAAGATCTAAGAGCACAAAATTTCCGAATTGTTAATGAAAAAAGAATGCAAACAAATATCTAAAAATAATCGGAATTGCATTTTAGGATGATGCAACTTACTATTACAATTAAATGAATCCTTTGTTTACAACTGCTATTCATATATATTTACATTTGCATGATCATAGCTCATACAAATAATTTTTATTCTTCTTCAGTTATTCATTGATGTGTAGCATGAAAAACTAAACAAATGAACTCTGTATATTTTTTCAGAAAATGACAACTTAGAAGCTGAGTAATTTTTGCAAGAATATTTCAGATTTCACCTTAAGATATAAAATATCAGTACTTAATATAAATACTAATCAAACACATTTTATTTAACTCTTGGATAAGGAATATTGCCAAAAAATTTTAAAGCATAGAAGATTTTTCTAACAGTGCAAATCTTAAGACTTCAGTCATGCTCTAACCACAGATGGGACAAAATTTTTTAAATTTATATGCATATCTAGATGATCCCTCATATATTTAATATAGAGAAATATTGACTTATATCTCAAACATTCATTTAATAAACAATAATATAGACTTCAAAATGCTTAATAAAGAGCTGAACAAGATATTTTAAGTTATGCAAAAATGTTATCACACATAATCACAGGGTTTAGAGGAATAACACCTAGGAAGAGAAATAATATTTTAAAAATATCCAAGTATCTGTAGTACAGAGAAATTTGATAAATATCATGACAAAAGTATGCTTAAATTATATAGTATCTTAAAGTTAAGACAGATTGCTTTAATTAAGTGTATCAAATAGCTGAATATCAAAAACCCTGGATCCCAACTCCTGATGCAATAAAAAGCTAGTATATTTCATTTCAGTTCAGTTCAGTTCAGTCGCTCAGTCGTGTCTGACTCTTTGCGACCCCATGAATCGCAGTACGCCAGGCCTCCCTGTCCATCACCAACTCCCGGAGTTCACTCAGACTCATGTCCATCGAGTCAGAGATGCCATCCAGCCATCTCATCCTCTGTCATCCCCTTCTCCTCCTGCCCCCAATCCCTCCCAGCATCAGAGTCTTTTCCAATGAGTCAACTCTTTGCATGAGGTGGCCAAAGTACTAGAGTTTCAGCTTTAGCATCATTCCTTCCAAAGAAATCCCAGGGCTGATCTCCTTCAGAATGGACTGGTTGGATCTCCTTGCAGTCCAAGGGACTCTCAAGAGTCTTCTCCAACACCACAGTTCAAATGCATCAATTCCTCAGCCTTCTTCAGAGTCCAACTCTCACATCCATACATGACTACTGGAAAAACCATAGCCTTGACTAGATGGACCTTAGTCGGCAAAGTAATGTCTCTGCTTTTGAATATGCTATCTAGGTTGGTCATAACTTTTCTTCCAAGGAGTAGGCGTCTTTTAATTTCATGGCTGCAGTCACCTCCTGCAGTGATTTTGAAGCCCCAAAAATGTCTGACACTGTTTCCACTGGTTCCCCATCTATTTCCCATGAAGTGATGGGACCAGATGCCATGATCTTCGTTTTCTGAATGTTGAGCTTTAAGCCAACTTTTTCGCTCTCCTCTTTCACTTTCATCAAGAGGCTTTTTAGTTCCTCTTCACTTTCTGCCATAAGGGTGGTGTCATCTGCATATCTGAGGTTATTGATATTTCTCCTGGCAATCTTGATTCCAGCTTGTGTTTCTTCCAGTCCAGCGTTTCTCATGATGTACTCTGCATAGAAGTTAAATAAGCAGGGTGACAATATATAGCCTTGACATACTCCTTTTCCTATTTGGAACCAGTCTGTTGTTCCATGTCCAGTTCTAACTGTTTCATTTAAAATGTAGCAAATTCTGCCTTGTTCATAGTCTGCATTTATCAACTAAATATTTTCTCCAATATGCCCCTATTTTTGGTATAGAGATTTGATAATAAATAGTTTGTCAGTTGTCTTAATCATGTCTTAAACCCTCATATCACAGGGGCTTAACCCAATGGCAATGTATTTTTCGTTCATTCAGAAGAAAACGGATGTTCCCAATCAGTGGGAGACAGGTCAAATGTTTAATTGTCTTTCATTTGTAACTCTGTTATTTTTAACATGGTCATGCTGGGAGCTACCTCCATTCCAAACAGCCAGAGAGGGAAGGAACTGGGAAGTTTACCTAAAGGAGGTTCTTATGAGCAAATCTGCAAGGTTCATCATTTGTCTATTAGCTAAAGCTCAGTCACATGATAACACCAAATTGGACTGCAAGCCATCTGTGCCACTATTTTGATAAATATTTATGGGTCCAGTAAGAGCATGGCTTGTTAAGATTTATGGTTTTTTTTCTTGACACCACAAGCTTGTTTCATAGAACTGAGCTTTTAATTATTGGTATATCAGTTGCTACCCCCTCCTCCTGAACTGTTCTAAGAAAGCTCACTGTCTTGAAGTATTGCTACTGTTACTCTGCTATGACTGTAACCATCCTTTTCTGGACTCCAGATTTTAGTGTTTATTAGAGATGCTCTGTTCTCTCCCATTCTTCAGTGTCGCATCATCTTCATCAGTCACTCACTTAGTGTCTATGTGCTGACTACTGGGAACAACAACTTACCGAGAAGTTTTAAAGAATTTCAATGGCTCTTCATGAACTTCATTAGCTAGCTATGGTCTGCACCTACCTGATCCTGCTAGTCTAATCGTGCTGGTCTTTAAAATTCGAATACATTTTTAGTTCTTCCCCGAAAAAGTTACTTTGCTAGATCCTAAAGAAAGAGAATCAGCAAGAGCATTCACCTCCGGAGAAGGCAATGGCACCACACTCCAATACTCTTGCCTGGAAAATCCCATAGGGTCACTAAGAGTCGGACACGACTGAGCTACTTCACTTTCACTTTTCACTTTCATGCATTGGAGAAGGAAATGACAACCCACTCCAGTGTTCTTGCCTGGAGCATTCCAGGGATGGGGGAGCCAAGTGAGCTGCCGTCTAAGGGGTCGCACCGAGTCGGACATGACTGAAGCGACTTAGCAGCAGCAGCAGCCAGGAGCTTAGCTTCTAAATTTTTTAGGGTAATGCTTCCTGAGCTCCACTTCAAGGGCTTGGAGAAAAATATATTGAAAACTGCCTGTCTATTTTGGCCAAGGTACAAATCATGCTCTCATACAGGAGCTTTTTCTATAAGAGAACGCATTTTTCAGCTACTTTTCAGTTACTCTTTGACCTGTGAGCAGTTTAACATGAAAATGTTGAACAGCCTTTTACATGTGCATCTGCAACATTAGAATTTAGAAGTATTTTGTTAATTAGAATAAGATTATTTCCACATATTCAGTGGTAGGATGGGCCTGAAAGCAAATGTCTCTTAATCCAATCAGCTGTGACCCTTATAAATGGTGGGGAGATCAAAGTGACTCAAATGTGTATGTCTTTGTAGAATGTAAGTGCCACATTTGATCTGTTGGATCAAAAGAATATTTTCACCTCACTTCTGACGTTTCTTCCTGTAGAAAGAGCCTCAGTTACAAGTTTAGCATCATTTTAGTTCTTAATCTGAATTTTAAACATTGAACTTATTCATTAGAATCCAGAATTCAATGTATTGAGAATATAAAGAAAGAAATGGAATTTTTATAGCAAGCACAATATTTCTAAATTTTACAGTAATAACCCAGCTTATTCCTATTGCATATGCTAACAGTCAATGTTGATATTTACCTTGAAATTTAATATTTCATTTATGGTCATCCATGATGTATTATCTGCACACCCATACATGATGCTACGTTCAGAATTGCCAAGTCATAGTAGCTTTATATAAATTGTTCCTTAGTCACATTCAAATGATACCTGAAATATGTCAATTTCTTTTAATGACAAAACTTCCTGGTACCATCCATCAGACACATTGCTGGTTTACAATAGTGTTTAACCATTACCAAAAAAATAGCTTCAGACAAAGATTCTGTCTAGTTAATACATCACACCCCTCAAAGTTAAAGGCATATTTATAACTTAAAAGCACAATCATTTGTTGTTGGTTACTTCCAGTTTGTTCAATTTATATCCTTTCTTCATATAGACATTGACTATCACAGTTCTTTTCATTCTCTGCAGCTTGGCATCATCTGAAAATTTCACATTCCAGTCTCCAAGTTTGATAAAATAAAATAAAAAAAAAAAAACATTAAATATCAAGAGATCTAGGTCTGACCTTTGTAGCTTAGTAGCTTTAGTACAAGATAAAGGCCTTCAGATAACTACCAATTGTAGGATACACTGAATTATATTTTCAAACATCTTCATTAAGGTATAATTGCACATAAATTACATACTTGATGTTATAACATATGTATGAAATCACCACTAAAATGAAGAGGATAAGCATATTCACTGATCCTAAAAGTTTCCTCACACCATTTATAATCCCTCCACACTTCCCTGTCTCCCTTCTAAGGAACCACTGCTCTGTTGTCTGTCAGTGACAATGATGCTGAGTATTTTTTTTAATTATATAAAAAAATTTCTTTCAAAAGCTTTGATCATCCATTATTTTGTTTGAAATTCAAGATACATCATAATTTTCCTAAGTGACATTCCAGATCTCATCAAAAAATCAAATACCTAAAGGATAGCCCATAAATACAAAACACTAAAAGCTGAAATATAAACAGTGATCTCTTTGACAAGCAGACTTTCCTGTGGCTCAAAAGGTAAAGAATCTGCCCGAAATGAGGAAGACCAGGGTTTGATCCCTTTATCAGAAAGATCCCCTGGAGAAGGAAATGGCAACCCACTCCAGTATTCTTGCCTGGAGAGTTCCGCAGTCCATGGGACCACAAAAAACCAGACACAACTGTGTGAATAACACACACACACACACACACACACACACACACATGCCTCTCACAAAACTGTCTAAAGTAGAGTGAAAAGCTTTGGATACCAATCTAAGGCTGGGATAGATTATTTTTATCTCTTAACTATGTTTCATCCCCCAAATTAATGAGTATAAATATTACTTTTAAACTTCTTAGGAAGGAAGAGTTTTTTCCCAGCTAACTAACCTACCAGTTAGTAATCTGGTTTTATATTTAATGCTAAAAATCATCGGTTTCCTCTTCTGTAAGACATTACCCTAACAACATTAATTTATTTTATATAATTTTTCATTATAAAAACAGAACTCATTATGGAAAATTTGGAATAGGAGGTTAAAAAAAATAATAAGAAAGAAAAATTAAGTTACTCATGTACTCCTGATCTAGAAACAACACTCTTAATATTTGGGTAGATTGCCTTTCCTTTGCTCAGATTTTTACTTTTGGGTTATAACATGAATTCCATACTACATGACTCTGTCTTAATAGGAAATAAAATTAATTTTATTGACTATTTTTTATAAATTATAAATATGGAAATTAGCTTTAAAATTTATAATATTTGCTATTTATAAGTCCTTTATTTCTTTTCTCATTTTCTACAGTTTTTTCAAAGATACTCCTTATAAGAGAAGCAACATTTCTAGACATTTCCTTTAGAAACTTGCAGAATACTGAGTAAATGTCCTATCTTGAATACATCTCTGGTGGTCATTAGTGCTGTTCCCCAAATATTTCTGGATCTTTCTCTTTGGGAAAAATGGTTAGATTGCTCTTCCTGGATCCCTTGTCATTAAATGAGAACCACATAACTACATCTGATCAATAAGTTGTGAACAAAGTGATACATATCCCTTCTGGTCCAAGCTATTAAATTATTTATGTGAGGCCTTCCAGAGTTTCTTTCCTCCACTACTGGAATTGGCAATGTTTCTGATATTGCTGTTCTGCCAGCCTGAGTCCCAAAAAGCCACTTGGAAAAGAGTTCATAATCAATGCACAATGGAACTGCTGGTTGAGTAAGAAACAGTTTGCATTTTTTTTTTTATATAATTGAAAAAGAATTGTGGTCTGATTACAGAAGCATATCCTAAATTACTTCCCATCTATCTTTCCAGTTTTTATTGCACAAATTCCTAGTTTATTAGAGTTTGACTCTTCCCATTAGTAATAATCTTCTGAATGCAGCCAGCTTTCTTATAAAGATCTTAAAATAACTATGACTGCTGTTACATAATAGGCATTCCAGAAGAAAAGCTGTAGTTATTTCTGAGGCTTTACACTTCATGATAAAAAAGAGAGTAAAAGTTGGAGTCAGGGGCATCCGTAGGGCATATAAATAATTATTGTGGAATCCTTATATTTGGTAAAATAAATAATATGAAGTGAGGTATTGTGACATGGATGAAGATCCAGAATAGCCGGTAGAGAAGAGGTGTATCTATACAGTTTCCCAATCAGTGCACACGTAAATTCTTTTATTTTGAGTGGAATGAGTGGATCTCTCAAGATCAGCATGTCAATGCCACCTGGCAGTCCATTCTTTTGAAACCCCATGAAAAAAATTCCATGGGCCTGGCCTTGGGATCCCTGAGGACTCCTTATTCATGAGTCTTAGACCTCCTCCAGGTGAAGAATAGAGGGGTATTAGCTGTTAGAGAGCAGCATCGAGGAAAGAAACAAGAAACAGGAATGAAGTTCAGGAA
Organism: Capricornis sumatraensis; assembly: GCF_032405125.1. NCBI lineage: Eukaryota > Metazoa > Chordata > Mammalia > Artiodactyla > Bovidae > Capricornis > Capricornis sumatraensis. The sequence goes on from NC_091075.1 coordinate 17,116,069, forward strand.
ATGGGTCCTGGCCTAGGCTCAGAGTGTCCTCTCCCCTCCCAGACAGACTCTCAGTTCTGGCCAGTCCTAGGGGAAGACTTCGAGCCTTTTGAGGATGGCACTCAACCCACCCCTGTGGGCCCACCAGATAAAGACAGTAACATGTCTATGTTTTCAGAAGACTCTAAGAAGAGAAACCCATCCCCAAATTATATAACATGCCAAGTGCCCCTTTAAAGATAAAGTTAAACTGCTTGGTCATGAAAAGTCAACATCTACAGCTTTGACGGAGTTCCTACCTAAACATATAAACACACCATGCCCTCTAATAGACACTTGTATTGATATTTTCAAGATGCTTCCTAAGGGCACATTAGAGCTAGAAGGTTAAAGCACACAATAATTCTTCTCCTACCACTGTCCATTCAATCACATTGACTGGCGCCATCGTTCTCAGACTTTATTGTGTGTAAGAATCACCCTCAGAATAACTGGTATCCAAGCCCAGGCAACTCAACAGCTGAGAAACACTATATAGTTTCCAGGGATCACAGTTTGAGAAACCAAAGAGCTGGAGACGACTCAGGAGCATTTTCATGTCTTTTACTAAAAAGAATTTTATTGACAAAGTGGAGAAATAATGTAGATTTCTGGAGGTGTTGCTGTGTATATAAAAATTTAGTGGTTGTTTTTACTTTATAGTTATTAGACCTTCGTTACTGGGAGACAGAGGGCAAGACTCAAGAGTCATGTGCTTTTTTAAGTAGTAGTAAGAAATTATCTTTCCAAAAATTGTTCTAAGGGCTTTATATGTAATAACGCACTCATATACTCTTTCACGGCTTGCTTGGTGGCTCAGCAGTAAAGAATCCATCTGCAGTGCTGGAGATCATCTGCAATGCAAGAGACCTGAGTTTGATCCTTGGGTTGGGAAGATCTCCTGAAGAAGGAAGTGATAGCCAGCTCCAGTATTCTTGCCTGGGAAATCTCATGGACAGAGGAGCCTGATGGGCTACAGTGCATAGGGCCACAATGAGTCAGATATGACTTAGCAACTAAACCACTACCATCATATACTTTTATTTAATCTTTATAATAACCCTAAGAGTTAGATACTATTTTTATCATCACTAACAGAGAGGAACTGAGAGTGTAGGTAACTTGTCCGAATCACATGGATGGTAGACAGAGAGCTGGAAATCCAAACCAGGCATTTCTACACCAGAATGTGTATTCTCATTGCATTGCACAATTATTGAGAACATAAACAGAGATGCTAGCTCCTCAAAATAAACACTGAGAGTGGCCTTTGGTATATTCTACAGTATTCCAGCAAACGGGACAATACAAAAGTTATAATATAGCCATATATTTTAGATACCTAGCTACACTGAAGCAGGAGTTTTCAATTTGGTTGCACTTTAAAATAACCCAAGGAGCTTTTAAAAAATTCCAGTGTCCCAGCTCCACCATGAGCAAATAAAATCATACTGTCTGAGAGTGAAGCCCAGCATAAAGGTTCTTAAAAAGTCCCCAGGTAATTGTAACATGATGCCATTGCATTGGAGAGTTAAAAACATATATTTATGTAAAATTTAAAAATAGACACGTCTTTGCAGATGGTCTCCGTTTGCTTTGCTTTTAGAGAATGAAAGTAAGTTTACTAAATATTCCATCTCTAGTTTGTGAAGTGTCATGCAATGGACTAGATTTCAATGACACTCAATTACCAGTATATTCATAGTTATAACTTTTATTCAAAGTTTTATTTATCTCTTTATTAAGAGGCACTTGGTGATAATGGTCTGGCAAACCAGTTGTTTAGAATAAATAATGAATTAGTAGGATGACAGTAATCAATGTGTTAATTAACATGCTGTGGTAATCATTTCACAAAGTATATATATATATATAATCATCTCACTGTAACCTTAAATATATACTATTCTCTTTGTCAGTTATACCTCAGTAAAGCTGGAAAGAAATTAGTGTGATGATTACTGGGTCATTCAGAACTCATTCTCTCCTGATTTACTAATTCTGGATAACTTCCGTTTATTAAAGGTAAACTACGATTATTTCAAAACACACTTATGTCTGCCGGATGAAATGCCAGATTTGTCCACATTCCCTTCTTGGACCCAATCCATCTGAGTAGCTGGGGTCCTTCATCTATACCTGACACTTTTAAAGCTTTGTATGAAACATCTGTTTTCCATTTTCAAAATGTCGACTTGTCCATCTTGAATGGGCATTGGGTAAAGCAGACAAATCCTGCTTTGTCTAAAGAGCCCATCTTGATTGTTATGCCAAAACCATACTTGCTCCATTAATCAGACCCCTTAACAACTCCTCAGCAAAGCAGTGGGCAACCCTCAGGTGCAATCTGTGTTCACCACTGCAAAGAGCCCTGGGTAGTAGACAATAAAATATGCTTTCTCTGCCAAAGTTGTATTTTCCCACTACATCTTGTTTTGCAGTCTACTAAAAGTTAGGTAGTGCAGTCAGGAAGATTTAATAAAAATGGGCGTTGATCCTTTTATCCCTGCCACACCTCCTTCCCTGCAGAATTTCTGCTCTTTCTCCTCAGCTAAAGTGATAGCTTTCTGTGTTTTCTATCCCAAGCCCAAGCAGAGGAGCTCTAGGCCCGAGAAATCTAATAACTGAAGAGATTTCCACAGAATGATATTTGGGATACTAGACGTTCAGCTCAGTTCTGAGTCTCTCTGACGACCCTCTTTTCCCTGTGTGTGCGGGGGTGGAGCAGGGGGAGCAGAGTTGGCTAGTCGCTCAGTCGTGTCTGACTCTATGTGACCTCATGGACCATAGTGGCTCCTCTGTCCATGGAATTCTCCAGGCAGCAATACTGGAGTGGGCTGCCATTTCCTTCTCCAGGGGATCTTCCTGACCCAGGGATAGAAGCATTGCAGGCTTCTTTACCATCTGAGCCATCAGGGAAGCCCACCCCCAGTATGTGGAAACCTGGAGCTTTCCAAGAGACAATGGGGAACAAAAGAGCCAAACCACACTGCTGCCAAGACAGCGTCCTCAGTAGTCCCTGGTCCCAACCTTGCTGTGATGCAGGTGGAAGGAATTGAGGATGACACCCCTCCAACAGGGACTGAAGTCAAATGCCTGTGCAACCTGGGAGTATGGAGCCTGGCCTCTCTTCCAGGGTCTGTTCCTTTAGGGATTCCTGTTATATTCCATGAGGACTTGGGTTTTGGTCATGTTTTCAATATTCCCAGTGCCCTGAAACTGGGAAGATTTATCAGTGACCAGTCTTTTCTGCCAATGAGTCACATGTACAAGCCGGCCTTAACTTAAAAACGTGGTGGGTCCAATAACTCTTTTTTCTTTTCTTTCTTTTGTATTTTTTCCCCCTGCAGCTCTGCCTTTCCGGCTGGCCGTCAGCATGATCTCATTAAGGATGAGTGACCTGGGACTGACTGCAGCAGCTCCTGAACTTGGTGCACTGCTACTGTTTGCTCTCCCAAGACATCTGCTTCAGCACTGCTCCAGATAATACTCCATTGTGTCCTGGAAATGTTCCTTACCACATTGTGTGCCATTGTGTGTCATTCCCTTTGAAGTTAATATGAGGCTTATGTGATGATATGATATATACGTCAGAGGTTACCTAAAAATGATGGTCCACTGAATAAAAAAAAAAAAGAAAGAAATATCCCCTTTTCATTTGTTAAATTCAAAAAAAGCAGAACTCCAGTCTTCCTTTAGTGAAGGCTGGTTGCTTGGAGATTGAAGAGATAAAGAAGGAAATATTTTTATTTAGGGTTGCAGACCAGAACTTTAAGGGAGGTGAAGGAATGCTCACGCAGCTGGGTAAGGGATGGGCTTACTCAGTGTTTACAGCTTTTCAAAATCTCTGACAAAACTCTGGAAATACCTATGCAACAAACACTTCAAGTTATAGAAAAAAAACTCTTTCTCATCCTATAGTATAATTTTGAGTGTGTATCTATTGAGACTCTATCAGTCCTTAAACTACCAAGTTTTATAGGAATTGTGTGTATGTTCCTAGTTCTATAAATTATTGGTGATGTGCAAATATTTATACTTAATAATAGTTGATGTTTAGAATGTGTGTACTGCCTACCTACAGTGTGGAGGGCTAAACACATGGCATGGATTTTGGCATTCAATTCATACAAAAATCACCCTATGAGTTATGATGTCACATCTTCCACAGTTTGCAGAGAGGGAAACTGAAGAATTGACAAAATTAGTAACTTACTTGCCCAAAAGTTACAAAATCAAATGAGCAATCAGCAATTAACTCAGACAAGTTGCAGCTAAAGCCCATTCTGTTAACCATATAGCATGGAAATCACATTTCCAGAAGTCTGTGAAGGTGGGAGATCCACTCCTGAGTCAAGAGACATTTCAGGTTAGCAGGAAGATAGTGACTGTTTTTCCAGACAATATCCATTTGCTTCCACCCAGCTCCTAATCCTTTCAGGGTTCTTTGAGTCACTGGCCCATTTTGTCTACTTCACAAGAGGGGAAGATGAGCAAAAATCTCTATTAGGTTCACCTCTATGGTAGGCCAACTTTCAACAGATTTCTAGCATACAGCTACTGAACTGTGAGTTCAAATGAAAGAAACTTTTGGATACCAGAGGATATTTGCTCCTAAGGAGCTACAAATCTAGGGATTTTGAAATACCTTTGTCCACAGAACTGTGAATAGTCACTAACTAGATGTGTTTAGTCATTTGGCCTTTATCCTATTCACTTAAACACTTGAGTGCTAACTTCAAAACTAATGCATTGATTGATTGTAGTTCTTTTTAAATGTTAAAAATTCACTATAAGGAATAAGTATTATTATTTAATCAGGTGAAAAGTTATTTTAGAAAGTCTGATGGAAATTTTAAAGATCTCTTATTTTAGTCAAATAATATCTTCTGTGGATTCCTTATCAGACTAATATTTTAGTAATGACATGTGGAATATTACCTGAATAGACTTTCTTTCCTAATTATGTAGCCTGCTCCTCCATATTGTTTCTTTTCACTACAGGGTATGAGCTGAGCAGACTTGACATTTACCATTTCTGGTGCAAAAGTGTATATAGCAGAAATAACTTATTTTTATCCTCAAAGTGCTTCTGCTCTAACTATGATAACATATATAGTGCAATAATTCTCCATTAGAAGATGACATCTACTTGAAAGGTCTCTTGCTAGCTAGCTGCTTCTTTTGTTGAAGTATTGGACCTATTTTCCCAGTAGTGAGAAAAACCGACAAAGGAGATTGGGGTGGGGGGGGGGCGGGTGGATAAAGACAGAATTCAACTTGAGCCTGACCACGGAGACAATAAAGACATCAGGAAAATGTCAAGACAGCTTTCAGATTTCAAATTCCAAAGTAGTATCCCCATAAAGTATTAAAACTGTCATGAACTACTCACAGTATCTTCCATCTATAACTCTGAGAAAGTGTAAACAAAGACGGTAAAGATGACACACGTCAAAAGTGACTTTGAATCACCTACCATATGCAGTTGATGTTCAGAATGGATACGAACTGAAACCTTAACAAATCCCCAACTCATGACTACTACCATGTCTTATTTTCCCCATCAAATGCTCAAAAGTATACATTTTATTGAAGAATTTGTGTTACTTCTTTGTTTCAATTTGGAATTTTCATACTGCAAGCATGAGAAAACCCAATATCAAAGAAGCCAGGAAATGAAGAAAATTAATTTGTTCCTGGGACTGAAAAGTTCAGAGCTTCCTGCAGCAGCTTGAATGAGGTGATCAAGACCTGAGTGTTTCTTCTGCCCACCCCTCCCTTCTCTTCTATTCCTAAACTCACCTGTCTACTCTACACCTCATTCAACAAAAATTCTCTGCTTACATTGTTTAAAGAAATTGCTGATTTACCTGCAAGTTAATTGCAATTTAGTGACCTAAATCCTGGTTTTGAGGGCATGTAGAAATGATATATGCTTCATTGGTGGCTCAGCGGTAAAGAACCTACCTGCCAATGTAGGAGACATGGGTTCAATCCCTGGGGCCAGGAGGTCCCCTAGAGAAGGAAACGGCAACCCCTTTCAGGATCCTCTTGAAAAATCCCACCAGAGGAGCCTAGTGGGCTATATAGTCCATGGGGTTGCAAAAGAGTCAAATACAGCTTAGTGACTAAACAACAACAGAAAGGATATACCCAGAATTGGTGTACTCATGAAAGTATCTCTTGAATTGAAGCTTTAAAAAACATAGATTTTTATTAAATTATCTTTAATCTTATTAATCTAATCACTGAAATAGTAGTATTTTAGTTATTTCTGTATTTCCAAGGTCACAGCAAAAAGTTTAAGAAGTATAAAATTAAATAGAGGAAAAAGTTAAATTCACCCTCCACTTTGTCCAATCTGCCATTTCCAAAGAAATAATTTCTGTTAATATTATTGTTTACAATCTTATAATTTCATATTTACATTACAATCAACTCAGATTTTCCCATTTACATGTGTATGTACCTATATAGTTATATAAATATATGTACTTATAAACATATGCATAAATAGCTATATATGCATTTATATATCTAGCATGTATGAATATTTATGACTGTATATTTATGTGTTTATTATAGTAGAAGGAGAGAGAGAGTAAGCTTAGGTAGTTCTATTATTATAATTAAATGAGAAATACAGTGTATGTGCATCTTAGTTTTTCTTCTTACAATAAGTCATCTCCTAGGTTTCTCCAAGGCAGGAAATTTTTGCTTTCGTTGTTTGCCTATTTGCTTTCATTACTTTTTTTTTTTTTTCCAAAGCAGAAACATAGTAATTCAGTGTATTATGCCAAAATTTATCCATTCCTCTTAGATTTGTGTTTTTAAATCAGTAATGCAATGATTACCTTTTCACTTAAGTCTTTAAGTTCAGTCCAGCAAATCTGTAAAACTCAGTGGTGGCCACAGGACTGCAAAAGGTCAGTTTTCATTCCAATCCCAAAGAAAGGCAATGACAAAGAATGCTCAAACTACTGCACAATTGCACTCGTCTCACACACTAGTAAAGTAACGCTCAAAATTCTCCAAGCCAGGCTCCAGCAACCTGAACCATGAACTTCCAGATGTTCAAGCTGGCTTTAGAAAAGGCAGAGGAACCAGAGATCAAATTGCCAACATCCACTAGATCATTGAAAAAGCAAGAAAGTTCCAGCAAAACATCTATTTTTGCTTTATTGACTATGCCAAAGCCTTTGACTGTGTGGATCACAATAAACTGTGGAAAATTCCAGAAGAGATGGGAATACCAGACCACCTGACCTGCTTCTTGAGAAACCTATATGCAGGTCAGGAAGCAACAATTAGAACTGGACATGGAACAACACACTGGTTCCAAATAGGAAAAGGAGTACGTCAAGGCTGTATACTCTCACCCTGCTTAGTTAACTTATATGCAGAATACATCATGAGAAACGCTGGGCTGGAAGAAACACAAGCTGGAATCAAGATTGCCGGGAGAAATATCAATAACCTCAGATATGCAGGTGACACCACCCTTATGGCAGAAAGTGAAGAGGAACTGAAAAGCCTCTTGATGGAAGTGAAAGAAGAGACTGAAAAAATTTGCTTAAAGCTCAACACTTAGAAAACTAAGATCATGGCATCTGGTCCCATCACTTCATGGCAAATAGATGGGAAAACAGTGGAAACAGTGTCAGACTTTATTTTGGGGGCCTCCAAAATCACTCCAGATGGTGACTGCAGTCATGAAATTAAAAGACGCTTACTCTTTGGAAGGAAAGTTATGACCAACCTAGATAGCATATTAAAAAGCAGAGACATTACTTTGCCAACAAAGGTCCATCAAGTCTTTAAACACATGTGCAAATAGATCTGCTGAATTTGTTCATTGTTCAGTCACTAAGTCATGTCCGACTCTTTGTGACTCCATGGACTGCAGCATGCCAGGTTTCCCTGTCCTTCACTATCTCCCTGGGTTTGCTCAAACTCATGCCCATTGAGTCAGTGGTGCCATCCAACCATCTCATCCTCTTTCATCCCCTACTCCTCTTGCCCTCAATCTTTCAAAACATCCGGGCCTGAATAAAATTTAATAAATATAATTGCTTAATTGATATATACCTTTTAAATATTGACAGATACTGTGATTCTAATTTATATACAAAAACTAGATATTAGCAACACTTTTAATTTTCTCAGTTTAGTTGTTTTTAAAGAGATTTCTGCTTTTTTTTATGACTATGTTAACTAGTAGATTTGAGTACTTTTTAAATATTTATTTGAGTACTGTATTTACCACTAGTTTATCATAATTAAGTTATAATTTTGACATGTATTTTTCTTTTAACGCTTCACTTCTGTTTCTTACAAGTTATAACCCTACTAACAACAGTTTTTGTTTTAAACTCTGTATTTTGCTGATTGCATTGCCCCTTGTGTAGTCTTTTTACCCCCATCACCCACATTTAACTTTTTAAATTTTAACTTATGTCTCTGAGGCAACTGTAATTTCTTTTGGAGAAATTTTTTCAAAGATGTATTAGTGTTTTACAATATCAGTAGTATTTATATTTTCTTTGTACATGAACAATGAAAATAACATTTCTACACTTTGAATATGCAGACAATCTTGACTTTAGGAAATTTTATTATTTATCTAAATAGTGTTTATATTCTATCTCTACTTCTTTTTGTTGTTATTGGAATGCTCTTTATAAGTATTTTTTAATATCTTTTGGGAAGTCTCATCATATATGTATTGTACTCTCTGAATCTCTTTTTCCTCCCTGGGCCTCCCTCTCTCTCGCCTTACCTCCCATCAATTTTCGTCAGTTTCGTGGGAGAATGTATTGGGTCACTTCCTATGTTGTCAATTCTATTTTTGCAGTGTCCTCACTGCAGCCTCCAGTATAGGTTTTAATTCTACAAATGTGTGTGTTTTATCACTGTACAGCCTTTAGCAATTGCATGTTTTTCTTTCACCAGACATCAGATTTAGTTTCATAAATATGCTATTCCTTTGAATACTTTGCTGTGCAATTTCTGATTCCTATACATTTTGATAGGTCAAGTACTTTTTCTCTGTCATAAAAAAATTGCTGCTTGGCTCACTCTGGTCCCCTGGAGGAGGAAGTCCGTGATACAGACTTTCTGATATCACTTACTGTCTTCTTGAGGGGAAGCTTGATAGGCTTCTGCTAGGAGTAGCAGTTTACTTTGAGAAGGAACCCATGCAAAAATGTTTTATCCCCAGTTTTTAAAGGAATCTCTATACTTTTCTCCATAGTGGCTGTACTAGTTTGCATTCCAACCAACAGTATAAGGAGCAATCCAGATGTCCATCAGCATGCGAAGGGATAATAAAGCTGTGTTACATATATGCAATGGAATACTACTCAGCTATTAAAAAGAATGCATTTGAATCAGTTCTAATGAGGTGGATGAAACTGGAGCCTATTATACAGAGTGAAGTATGTCAGAAAGAAAAATACCAATACAGTACATTAATGCATATATATGGAATTTAGAAAGATGGTAATGATGACCCTATATGCAAGACAGGAAAAGAGACACAGTTATAAAGAACAGACGTTTGGACTCTGTGGGAGAAGGCAAGGGTGGGATAATTTGAGAGAATAACATTGAAACATGTATATTACCATATGTGAAATAGATCAGCAGTCCAATTCGATGCATGAAGCAGGGCACCCAAAGGTGGTACACTGGGACAACCCAGAGGGATGGGCTGGGGACGGAGTTGGGAGGGGGTTTCAGGATGGGGGTCACATGTACACCCATGGCTGATTCGTGTCAATGTACGGCAAAAATCTCTACAATATTGTAAAGTAATTACCGTCCACTATAAATAAATTAATTTTTAAAATGTTTTATCCCTTTGACTTCTCCTTCAGGTGGAAGCCCCACTGAAGTACCTGTCTAAAAGTAAAGTACTAAAGCAGGTGTCTGGTACAGATGGAGACTTCACCAGTGGACCAACTTCATGGTTCTCCTCTCTTGCGTGTTCTCTAACCTGACGTCATCACTGTGAGTTAGAAGATAAATTAACCTTTATCAATATGTCATCCATGAAATATCCATGAATGCTGCTCCTCTACAGTAACGAGGATTTCCAAAAGACTCTCAGTGTATCTTTTCAGTATCTCTGTGCCTACGCAACCTCTAGACTTTGAAGGTCTTCAGAGTTTTTATGATGATAAACTTCTATTCATTCAAAAATTATGCTTTTTGAGAGCTGTAATAAAGACAGAAACAGGTAAGTCTTGAACTCTGAGAACCATATATTCTAATGGGGAAGAGTCAGGTAATAAACAAATGAATATGTACTCGTATATTATGACAATGAGAAATGTTAGACACACGAATCACGGTCAGGAAGAGGAAGAAGCAAGTGATACACTCTTTCTGAATGTCATGCTGATTTAGATCTCTCCTTCCTTTCCATCTACTGAATTTCTAATTTCTTTGGGAATCTAGTAGAATACAGGAAAGAGTGGTGGCAGGGTGTCTGGAGGAGTTCGGTGCTTTCATTCACATGATATTCTCGCCCTGAGTCTTCCTCTTTCTCTTTTCATTACCTATGATTCTACCCTTGTTTTTTTATATTTCACTTGGTTTTTAAGCCCAGTCTAAATCTAGCCCCTTGGTCTAGATCTCCATTTGTGTGACTACAAGGATATATATATATATATATATATACTCAACCTAGATTTCCATTGTCATGACTGCAAAGATATAGATATATCCACTTTTCTTGTCTAAATAAAATGCATCATCCTCTCAAAACCCATTCATTCCCCCTTCTACATTTCATATGGATCAGTGTCACTGTAATTCCCAGAGTTGTTCAGGTTTTAAATACCAGGTCTTCAATTCCTCTTTTCCCCTCTGCTTCCTAAATACAGTTTCTAATCCCTATCCATTTAGATTATGAGAAAATCTTCATCAGTTCCTTCATGTGCAATCCTATGACTGCTGACTAACTCAGTCCAGCTACTCAAAAGAAGCTGATTGGTTTTCCTGATGACTGTTCTCTTTCTTCCCAATCCATCCTAAGTACTGAAGACAGCATTATCAGCCGAAGACACAAGTATAATATATAATAACATCACTCTCTGGCTTCAGTGGCTCCCAACAAATTATTTTTAAATCAGGAAGTGAGTTAGGTATTTTTCTATATTTAAGGTACATTTAATTAGATATGTCTCATTTCACTCTCTTTATGTCTTTAAAAGCATGAAATGACATGAAGTCAGGAAGATGGTTTAACTGTGGTGCTAACGCACAAAACTATAATTTTCAACATTTTAAAATCTTTTTAATGTAAAAAAAAAATTTAATTGTTATTCTTTAGACTTGGCTGTATTCTCCTCCCCGATGAGGACTACATTGGCTTTGAGTTAAAGGAGTGATACAAAGTTCAAAACCATTTTCTTACAAGGAGAATAATTGCATTTGTCTTATATTTTAATAATTGCATAATCTTATATTTAATAATTGCATTTGACTAATGTTAAATGACTTAAATAGCTCAACCATGTCAAAGTGGGGCACAGGAACTATCTAGTATAAATTTTGGGCCAGGAAAAATGCTTTTGAGGAAATTATGACCTACGGAAATATGAAAAAAGGAAAAAAACTATTATCAGTATGCCTTCTATGTATGACTATTACCCATCTGCTGCTGCTGCTGCTGCTGCTGCTAAGTCGCTTCAGTCATGTCCGACTCTGTGCGACCCCCATAGACGGCAGCCCACCAGGCTCCCGTGTCCCTGGGCTTCTCCAGGCAAGAACACTGGAGTGGGTTGCCATTTCCTTCTCCAATGCATGAAAGTGAAAAGTGAAAGTGAAGTCACTCAGTCATGTCCGACCCTCAGAGACCCCATGGACTGCAGCCTTCCAGGCTCCTCCATCCATGGGCTTTTCCAGGCAAGAGTACTGGAGTGGGGTGCTATAAATAAATAAGGATATCCCAATCATTTCAACTACCATAGGAATGCAAATAGCTTTGCAGTGAAAAGCAGCAACTTTCAAATAAAGTACAACATACCTATACATCATTTGGACAGAAAAAAAGAATAACCTTTAAACGGTGAAATTCCACAAGCAGAAACATAAGTAAAATGATCACGATCAGAGAGGAACATAGGTCAAACAAAGTACATACATGCCCTAAATTTCCTTGTCTTTTGGAGATAATTTGCAAAGAAGGGACGCTCAAACTAAGGAGATAATTACCCCGGGCACTGCCTTTACTCATTCTTTTAAAAGATGATGTAATATTTAAGGACTACCTGTGGCTAGAATTTATTCACCTTTTAAAAATAACCGCTTCAGCTTAGAGCAAAAAATAAGGAATAAAAGTGGTGAGACATAGTCCCATGGTGGGTGAATTTTCATCACCAGTGCTGCCACTAGTTACTGAAAGACGTGAGTGACTCTGGAAAGTCTGCACGTAGAGCACCGGTGTCGCACATTCAAAATCCCCAGGGCACATTTTTCTCCCAACACCATACTTGTCTTGCCAAGATTTTCAAAGGAAGCCCGTGCTCTCTGTCTTCTCTGAGGCTACACTGTAGAAATGGCAAAATGAGAGCACAAAAATACTTTATAAAAGGTCAAGAGAGTGCCTGGGAGTGACTCATTCCTTTAAAGACCTGGGGCAACATATCTGAAGTGTTTGTAAAACACAACCCTGGAGAACTCATCCCCTAGCTACTTTCTTTCTTTCTCTTCATATTATCACAGTCTCTCATTAAACCTCCTCAGAAGTTGATGACTAACCCAAAGCATCATTCCTCAGCAAGTTCCTTGTGTCAATTTCCACAAAATAATGTACATTTAAAGTTTTGTGACAGTAACATCTTTCGATGGTATGTTTTCAATGCTTCATCTCTTAACTTACCAAGCGGCTTCATTTTCTCTCACCCACACAAAAATGTAAACAGATATTATAGTTTTGGAGAAACTTCCTTGGCATTTCCTTTCTGCTGTTTCAACACAGTCCTGCCTCCATGTGCCAAAGGCAGACTGGTTCCAACAAAGCATCTTCGCAAATGCACGGCCAAAACTATCAACAATGCTATTGTCTTTAGAACATGTGCAAAAAAAGAACTGACATTTGACATACAAGGTAAGCCCAACAAAGTATTCAGAAGATTATGCTTTCCCGCTATCATAATCCACTAACTTCTTGTTGTTAGTTCTTAATCCAGTATCATGTCTAGACTGTTTCTTCTATACCTCCAACAAAGCTTTGGGAAAAATAAAATTGTATTTTCACATGCTCTCACACCCTTCAGCTATCATTGCTGGTCAAGATGTGGAAATAGCATGCTCTATTTCTGTCTTTGTAGTTGGGGCTTTTTGTCTTTCTAGGACCTTAGCAATCTGATACGAGTATAATAACAGACAAGAGACACAGGTACTTGAGATTTTTTTTTTAACTAGATTAATTCAATCTTCTTTTGAAACAAGTACTAAGTAAACAGTAAAAGGATATTGCTATAACTTCTGGAAAGTATTAGTGCCATATAACTAATACATAGATGATGGTATTTTTACTATATTAAAAAGAGCATGTTTGAAAACTTAAATGTGTCTAAATATACTCTTAATAAAGAAAATGTACTCTAAAATAAAATACTTTTCTTTCATTCAGAGCTTTTATTATTAGAATAGATGTGGTATTCAAAAAGTGAAGAGGCATTTAAATGTGATGGTAAGAAGATGTTTCCTTTGCTCTCTACTTTTCTGCTCTCAAATCAATTTACAACAGCCCTCAGGAGAAGAAAAGTCTTGCTTCCTTTCAAGTTAAGGCAGCATTGAATAAGAGACAAATAAAATTGATGCAGAATAATTTGCAATTTCCTGCAAAATGACTCCCATGAAGTCTAAAGTCATCCAGAGCTGCAAAACTGATCCCACAAATAAATATGAGAACATTTCAGTCTTTAACTAAATCATGTTGGCCTTTCATTCCAATAAGCATTCAAATGGGTGCTTGCAAACTAGAGGAATTTTAAATAATTTTCCACGGGAGCGATATTTTAATAATCTTTTTTTCTCCCATGTTTTCATTAGCTTATGAACTGGATAGTTAAAGAGAAAGAAACAAAGTTAAGAACCTTGAAAGACAGATATTTATCAATCTATCCAAAAATATGTTTGAAAACTTGCTATCTATCTATACACGGTCTTAATCTTGGGAATGTTTTCTTGTTGGGGAGAAGACTATCTCTGCAGTGATATTTTGACACTGCAAAATAATATGATTAAATATACTCATTTGGGGTGTCAACTATAGTTATTCTTGGATGAGAAAGTTAAAAGAGGCTGGAGAGTTCAGAAGAAAAGAGGGAAAAATTGGACTGCATTTGAGTGCAGATAATAAAAAAAGAACCCAGTCTTCTAAGAGCAGGGAAGTCACAAGATGAATAACTAAAGTGAATGTGAGCTTGGGATTCAGACGTGTGTGTTTGGGCAGGAGGAGTTAGTAAATATTGTTGCTTAATTTATAGACTAGAACAATGGAATGGTGAGAATAGCCTTTATTGAGCACTATTGGCTGCCACATACACACTACCTGGCATTTGGATGAAATCTGGCATTTATTGTGCTCCTTCTATGTACCAAGCACCTACTATATTGATCAGTATAATATATAACGTAGAAACTAAAGTTGAAAAAGAATCAGACTATGGAGGACCTTAAAATATACTGGACCATATCGCGGATCACCTAAAAATAAGTTTATCTTACCTGCCCTCTGACGCAGAAGCATGCAATCCTCCACTGACGCATTTACTCTTTCCTTCAGCCCTCCAGTTCATTCACTGAGAATAGAGAGGCAAATGTTGTACCATTTTTACCCTCCAGGCCTTCCCTTCCTTCTTCACCACTCAGTTAAGTGAGGAAAACAAGCAAGCAAAGAGACCTCAAGTGCAGTCTGCTTAGGGCAATGTAAAGAAGTCTGTGGAGTCAAGTGTTCTGGTTTATTTGTTCAAATTGGCTAGATGATACAGTCATTTCAAGATTAGGTGATGAATCTTGAGATGTTCTAACTCCCTGCGTCTCACAAAGGAGTATAATATTTCTAAAAATTCCTTAATCAGAGGCAAAGGGAGCCACATGAGGTTAAGTCATTCTTCCAACATATATTGGTGTAGCATCATCTATGTGGCGAGTCGCTGCCCCGGTGTCTGTGAGTCCTTCCTGCCCTCCCTCCAGTGCTTAGATGTTGGGGCAAAAATCAGACGATAAACAATCAATAATTATATTACATATGACAATATCATAATAAATGTTAGTCATCTTAGCTTCAGACGTTTCAGCAAAAGAAAAATAATCTAGATGAGAATTCAGCTGGTATTGAATCTAAATTTTTCCTTTTATATGAAATCAACCACAGGCATATAATGGAGCAAAATTTTAAATTCATATGAACGTTTTGGATAAAATACAAGATTTCAAAGCAGTTTTACTCTTGTGACTGACCACTCAGGACTATACTTCAGAACACTGTTGATATAGTTCTCTCTTGTTCTAGGGGCTATCATGTGGTAAAAGTTAACATAAGGTTGCTCAGATTTAAAGGGTTAATCTTGCCACTGTTTGGATGGACTGTCAGGTATTGGTAAGGAATAAATGTTTCTTAGAAGTCACTAAGAAATAAGATATATCTCATAAGATATAATTTATGAGTAATTTCTTATAAATACAGTTTTCCTCCAAAAACATAGTCCAGTGTTAGTTTCCTGAAGCCATTTCCTCTAGTGGTATTTTCTTGTCATCATCCATCACTAGTAAATTTGCAAATACAAAGACTTCATTAATAATTAGGCATTATACATCCCAGCTTGGATGGTAGCTTTTCCATTCCAACTGTGACATATCTCTGGTCTGCGAAGGAGGTGAGGAGAATTGGGGATTGGGCTCCAGGAGAGGGTCGGGCGAGGACTCTCATTGCTGGGAGCCTGCCAGGAGAGACCCAGCACAGCTGTCCTTAACACCTGCCCTCCTTCAGATGCAGGGGTGGCATTCTTACAGAGAAACCAGAGAAATACAGAGTAGAGGAAATTACTGAAAGATGGATATCCTATCGTTTCTGATCTTTGGGGCAACAGAATAATTGCTAGTAGACCAGTGCCATGTTTGGAAAAAAAAATGTACATTATACACTGTTTCCTCCACCATATAATTCAATGATGTGTTGTAAATTAGAAACACAATCAAAAAGATAACCAAACAATTATTAAACGTGTTCACAAGCAACACACTAATGAATGATTGTAAAGAGCATTGAAGAGAGATAATAATACAGAATGACTTTTATTACATTGGAAAAATTGCTTGAAATCAGAGATGAAATAGTCCTGTGAAGGAATCATCTGTTCACATTAACACAAGAGGAAGTTTAATAGTACCAAAGGCTCTGGTGTTACAGATTGTGGGCAATAAACTTAGAGGGATTAACAAAAATCTATTTCCAATAAAGGCAAAGACTTTAATGCGACTAGGTTTTAAGTGGAATGCAAAAAGAAAGAAGTCACTTTCACAGCTTTGAGTTGCTCCATCTTGGCCTCCTTGGGTTGTGTTCTTGTTTTGGATATCATATGTTTGAAAAGACACACTGGAGTGAGTTCAAAGGAAAGCAACTGAACTGATAAAAGATTTGGAAATAAGGCAGACCTGTGTATGATGGGCATGTTCAGGCTAGAGGAGAGACAATTGAAAGAGAGACATGTTAATTGCCTACAAGCATTTAGAGATGTTACGGGGAGAGAAAGGACAAGACCATGTTAATCATTAGGAAAAGAGGAGGAAGCCATCAGCTTAGGATATTCATGGGAATTGCCTGAAATAACTTCTTTATTTTGCTCTCCTAGTAATTTATCTAACTTTGTGACTTGACATCATTCAAGTTCAAGTACATAGACACAAATGGCATGTACTTTTAGGCGTCAAGGCACAAAAAAAATCACAAATCAGCGTCCCTGGATCAAATCTGTTTGAAAAGAAATATGCAGCCTTTACTTTTTGAGAAGAGTAGCCTGAAGTGACCTGTGAGACCCTGGTGCCACTTAAGACACCTCGGAGCAAGAGTCAGTTTCAATCTATTAGGAAGAGTTTAGAAAGGAAAAAAATAAAAACTAAAACTAATTTTCCTATCAAGCAAAGGAATAACTTGAAGTTGAATTAACGTTTTTATGAAAAAGATCTTTACATACAGATACTACAAGAACATTCAAGCTAACTCTGACTAAGTAAGAAACAATTCCCTTTTACCATACCATATATCCTAATTTCTTTCACCTATGTTCAATGCCTCCTGCTCCAAGCAGGCATTTGGTGGTGCAGGGGGAGGAAACTGAGGGAATATAAAATTTTTATAATTAAGGCTGGATTAGTCATAAGAATGCCCAGCAATCCAAAGGCTGAGCAGCATTTTTGATGTTCGAAAGAAGTGTGTAATGTCGGATTAAGTGACAAGAAACCAAGCATTTTTTTTTCCTCCAACTAGGCTTTGATGTCAGGGGTAGAGCAGGCCCCTTGCCATTTCCAGTTGCCTCTGTGCATTTTTGACATGGTGCTCCGTGTTCTAATCCTCTGTAGCAGAGTCCTTGACCAAGCAAAACTGACACTTATTCTTATTAATGTGCTCCTCTGGATTGCTTTTTTGTTATTTCTTGCTACTCTGATTTTTCTCACTTTAACATTTTCTAGTGACTTTGATTGATCTAACGTAATCTCTTTTTTCCACTGATTTTCAAAGCATGAAAATTTCCCTGCCAGATGGATATTCCCCAATTCTCACAACTAGACTTTATATATATATATATATATATATATATATATATATTCTTTTTTAAAATTAGATTGATTCTGAACGGTGAGAACTCATAACTTATTTGAATGGAAAACAGTTGGGGGGTTGCCACACTTCATTGTACTTGATTGTTGACACTGGTGGCAGCTGTTACTGCCAATCTATCTTGAACCAACTGTGGGCATATCAAAATCACACACACATACACACACACACACACACACACACACACATATTCCTCTTCCATTACGTTAATGGAGTTTGGGGGATATTAGAGTATCATTTCTAAACTCTTTCTTCAGGAACTTTTAGTAAAATCTGGGTTGATTTTATTTTTCCTGTTGTCATTTCCCATTCCCATAATCTTTATCAGTAGCATCATAGTTATTAGCATATTGCATTAATCCAAATTAGCAATAACCAAAAAAATGAGGTAGATATAGCCATAAGGTCTTAAAAGAGAACCATGATAAAATCATGAATTCCAGGGCAATCAGTTTGCCCTATTTGCATAGTTAACAAAAGTAGAAGTTTCTATTTTGGTGCTCCATTGGGTTGCTATAATTTCAAATTCAAGAGGGTGTTATATGTGTCAGATTATGCTCTTATTTCCATTTAACCATGAGACTCAATGCCAAGGTCTATTAAAATACTTATATGAATCACACTAATGTTGATAGCCTGAATTTCAGGTTCTGGTAGGATTAGAGCACATACACCGGAGTCTAAGAACTTTTTACTATTTTACAAAGATGGAGAATTTCCTTCTGCCCTGCCTTCCTGATACGGCTGCCATGAAGCCCTTAGGCAGTTCTCCTAGTTAAGCAGTGAGTCCATGACATCACCCTCCCCACACAACAAGCAATCCAAATGAAGATGTCAAGGATCATCATTAAGGATAAACCATTTCTTGGTGACCTCTTATCTGAACTCTTTCTATCTCTGAAAGAGGAGAGTCTCTTTCGTGGAGTTACAGATACAAAATAGTACATGTATATGTAAAATGTGCCTTCTCAGGAACACTATGAGAGACCAAATATAAAGCCATTTATGTACCTTGACATTATCACTGAGAAAGAGAGGAAGAGAGAGAGACAGAGACAGAGGAAGGAAAGAGAGGGAAACCGCATTAGGAATATAGGGAACTCACCAATTGCCATATATCCTAGCTACGTTATACGTGCAGTGACAAGGATACTCATGAAAAGTAAGCTGTGAACTGAGATTGAGTTTTTACAAATTAAAATATTTTTGTACCATTCTTTCATCTACTCTCATATTGGCTTTAGAGAAGTTTAAGGGTCACAGAATCTTAGAAAGAAAACAGTATTTTTATTTTCTTACCTAATTTTTGCCATTCATTTTCTGAAAGAACTATGAAAAAGAAATAAATATTAATAACAACAAATGTTGCTACACTACCACGTAGACTTTTCCCTGCCTGATTAATAGGGGATTTTTACTGAAAAAAAAAAATTGTCTGCTGACTGTAGCTACCTTTCATAATGAATACTGGATTGCAAGTCATTTTACACCTTCCTGCTTTTTTCTAAAGGTGCCAAATTATAAAGAAACTACATAGGCCTGAATACGTATGTGCGCATATGCCCTTCATAACTGCTCCATTTTATAAAAAAGCTTTTGAGTTAATTGCAAACTGGTAGAGAGAGTGAATGGGAAATGAAGTAGAGAGACACAGGAAATATTTCTGCCATCGCATTTAGCAATGGTTTTTCTCTTTTTTTCCTCTCTTTGGAGAGTCTTATATGTTATAAGGAAATCGCTTTGGAAATGTAAGCAATGGTAAAAAATTGAAAATGATTAGACATCTAATTTATATTTTCAAATCTTTTTTAAAAAGGCTAACAAGAATTGAAATGCTCAGGTTTAACCATATGAACTTAAATTTAGAATTAATAAATATTCAAACACAATTATAGAATATTTATAAAATGTTCAGCTGTTGAAATTTCTCATTCTCAATTTTTGTAACAGTCATTTATATCATAGTTACATGATTTCAATACTAACATCCAAATAAATAGCCAAAATTTAAAGTAAAATATAAATAAGACAACATATAGTATATTATACTTCCATATGCATAATGCTATATTTATAAACAATATATTTTCCCATTTTTTCATACAATAAGATCTCAGCTTTATAAAAGATGAACCAAAACAATAAATAGCAAAGGAAGATAAACAGTAGGATTTACACACACTATTGTATATCAGTGTAAGATAGATAGCCAACAAGAACTTACTATATAGCACAGGTCACTCTACTCAATATTCTGTGATAACCTATATGAGAAAAGAATCTAAAAAAATAATTAATATGTATATGTATAACTGAATCGCTTTACTAGATACCTGAAACTAATACAACATTGTAAATCAACTATATCTCAATAAAAATTTTTAAAATATTCTTTCCAAAACATAACAGTAATATTTCATTTTCTTATTTCATTTCTTAGCCCATCCAACAAGTTAGGTATTGAAATCTATGCACAGGTACTGAAGGGGACAGTGCTCAAGTGACTGTGGAAAAAACGACGATGAACGAAGAGAGCGCTTGCCCTCACAGGCTTTACTGTGTAGGGTGCATTTTCCATCTTTACTATCCCAAATGCAGGCTCTTCATAAAATGCAAGATAGGACAATCAAACTCAATGTATTCACATTCTCTGAGCTCAAAACATAGACTTTTCTTTTTTTTTTAACTCCAACTTTAGTGAGACCTTCTCTAGGGAAGAACCAGATCAGGCTTTCAGAATCTATTAAATGACCTCAGGAAAAAAATTATAGGAGTCCTCCCACACTCACAAAGGAGATTCCCAGGAAGGGTTTGGTGCCTGGCATAGCCCAGAAGTAGCAGGTCCTGAACAAGGCTGCTCTAACCTATGGGGGAACCCAGGATAATTCTCACCCAAACTAAGCCTTCTCTGGCATCCTGTCTTACTTGGGAGAAAGAAAGAATGTTACAAAATTACTGGTAAACATGAACTATAGTATTTCTGGAAGAAACAAAACAATGAACAGATAATACCATGATTCACTGAGTGAACAATAAGAGGATGAAAGATATAAATAAACCCGGAGAGCATTTTCTGCCAAAGATGTAAAGATGCACAGATTCCTGCATTAAAGTAAAATAGCTTAGTACTCTGAATTCATTTAGTAACTCTGGGATTTCAAGCTATTATCCGGTATTATAAAAATAACTCCTTCCCTCTTTTCTCATTGCCAAAGATCTGCCCACTTTCTTTAAAGAAATAAAATTGCAGACAATCAAAGGATTTTATCATTTTCCACTGTCCCGGTTCAGAACAGTTCCATTAGCAAAATCTTCATAGAAATCTTCTTGTATATTTTACTTCTCCCAGAAAAGACCTGCTTTTCCCTCTGTTTCACTTTTGCCATTCATTTCTTAGGCTTTTTTGAATTTCCTTTTGCAATTTAGCACTCCAAAATTACTTCAACTGATTCATTTTCAGTCTTTTATTTCATTCCATTGATAAAATTATCTACCATATTTGATATATGTAAAAATAATCTTGATTCAATTTCTCTTTGCACTGCTACTTTTGATTTCCCGAGGCTACCTAAATAAGTTCTGTGCACATAAATATACAGACAAATGTTTTGATGTGGTATAAATAAAAATGGAGGCATTGTCCTTAAGTCTCCTTATTCTGAAACATTTTTATGTTCAGCTGCCGGAAAGAGTGGTGAGAAACAAGATGATACTAAAAAAAAAAAAAAAATCTAGGAAGACATAAATTTAATGAAAGTACAGGAAATCTAAAATGTAATATTTTAAGACATTTTATCAAAAATACAAGTTATTTATCCAAAAGTGTATTATCAACATTTTTTAAAAGAGGTGAACCAACTTAATGGTAAGTCATCATCATAATAATGACTTCCCAACAGTATCAAAATATGTTCTATTTCACCCAAAACTAAAATGCAATATAGATCTGTTTTTAAATGTTGAATTACATTTCAATATTCTAATAATTAGTAACCTGTCTTTGGGACTCAGAATAATTTAATATAGAACAGAAAAAAATGAATAATTAGAAAAATGAATTTCCCAATTAACACAGATAAGGGTCTACATTTTACAAAATGAAGGTATAAAATTCTGTTTTTTAAAATACTGATTTTTAACATTTATTTATCGAAATTCCAGAGCCATTTAAGCATTTGGGAAGCTTCTCCTTATTAGGACAATGAAGTTATGGGTTAAATATTTAAGTGTTTAAAGAAATTGGGGATGAATGGCTGAGTGAAAAAGATAATGCGGATTTAAGAGGTACAAACTTCTAGTTGTTTAATGAATAAGCCAAGGGGATTTAATATAAAACATAAGGAACATGGTCAATAACACCATAATAAATTTATATGGAGACAGATGGTTCCTAGACTTGCGGTGGTGATCTTTTCATAATGTATGCAAATGTCAATCATTATGTAGCACACCTGAAACTTAAAAAAAAAGAAAGGATGTTTTAAAAATTTATACATGCATTTGAAGACATTTAAGGTAATTTAATTAACTAAGTTTGAAAATGTGACTGATTTATACTATAAAAGGGAAATTCAGTACTTTCAATTTCAGTTAATGAATTTTAATCAAACTGCCTCTTGAAAGATAACTGTTCTACTTACACATAAAATATATATTTTAAACTAGAATAAAATTTGTAAAAAAAAAAAAAAAGATTTATAAAGTTGAACTTAAATGCTTAAGTAAAACTCAATATTTAATAGAAACCATTAGGTAAGTAGTGTAGGTTTCTCCCTTCTACTCACAAAAACAACTTGGGAAACTGAGAAAAAACCCTACAAAAAGTTAGGAAACATTGGCTAGAAACTTTTTTCTTCCGATCCACTTGGGAATTTTTAAACCTGCCTTCTCTACAAAGCCTTGCTGGCAGTCTAACAAAATGAAATGTTTCCTCTCCATATTTCTGTTTCTTATGATAGAGTGTGAGAAGATATACAGGTTAAGAGGACAAGTTTTAAAACTAGACAGCCTAATAACAAATCCTGTATGTTACTAGCTGTGTGATCTTGGACAAGACAATCAACAGCTCTAAGTCAATATTTCCTTGGATATAAGATAATAATTCCCATCTCTTAAGTTAATCAATATGGGCAGAAACTTTAGTTCAGTGGTTGCTATTGCTTTGACCTTTTGGCACTGTGTTTGTA
Organism: Capricornis sumatraensis; assembly: GCF_032405125.1. Lineage (NCBI taxonomy): Eukaryota > Metazoa > Chordata > Mammalia > Artiodactyla > Bovidae > Capricornis > Capricornis sumatraensis. The sequence goes on from NC_091075.1 coordinate 17,139,133, forward strand.
GGTCTGATTTTATGCATATCTGCTTAGTGTTAATAGTAACAATAAAAAAATTGGGTAATATCTTCTTCATGCTTTGTCAACCCCAACCATTTTTCTGAGCATTTTGTAATATGTCAGTTCATTTAATTCTCACAACAGCCCCAGGAGATAAATTTATAATTCCCATTTTACACGAGAAGAAGCAAAGACACGCCCCCCTTCCCCCCACCCCCCCCAGCCAAATGTTGCATAACTGCTCTAAGCTCACCCAACTGGCACATGGCAGAGCAGGCTTTTGATCGAGGCCATCTGACTTTTAGCCACAGCGATAGACTGCCTCCCTTTGTAAATAATTTAATTTAGCACTCTTCCCTGTTGATTCAGATGGCGTAGACAGCAACTTGTCAGGTTCCTCTGTCCATGGGATTCTCCAGGCAAGAAGAATAGAATGGGTTGCTGTGCCCTCCTACAGACAGTAAAGAATCCACCTGCAATGCAGGAGACCCAGGTTCAATCCCTGAGGCTAGAAGATCCCCTGGAGAAAGGAATGGCTACCCACTCCAGTATTCTTGCCCAGAAAATCCCATGGACAGAGGAGCCTGGTGAGGCTACAGCCCATGGGGTCACAAAAGAGTTGGACATGACTAAGCAACTTAATAACAACAGCAACAACAGAAGGACTTGAATATGTACTTTACTAAAGAAAAGAAAACTTACAGATGACCAAAAGCACATTAAAACTAAATTCAGCATTATTAGTCACTAGGGAAGTGCAAATCAAAACCCCATTAAGATACCACTCCACCCTTATGGCAGAAAGTGAAGAGGAGCTAAAGAGTCTCTTGATGAAAGTGAAAGAGAAGAATGAAAAAGTTGGCTTAAAGCTCAACATTCAGAAAACGAAGATCATGGCATCCGGTCCCATCACTTCATGGGAAATAGATAGGGAAACAGTGGAAGCAGTGTCAGACTTTATTTTTTTGGGCTCCAAAATCACCGCAGATGGTGACTGCAGCCATGAAATTAAAAGACGCTTACTCCTTGGAAGAAAAGTTATGACCAACCTAGATAGCATATTCAAAAGCAGGGACATTACTTTGCCGACTAAGGTCCGTCTAGTCAAGGCTATGGTTTTTCCAGTGGTCATGTATGGATGTGAGAGTTGGACTGTGAAGAAGGCTGAGCACCAAAGAATTGATGCGTTTGAACTGTGGTGTTGGAGAAGACTCTTGAGAGTCCCTTGGACTGCAGGGAGATCCAACCAGTCCATTCTGAAGGAGATCAACCCTGGGATTTCTTTGGAGGGAGTGATGCTGAAGTTGAAACTCCAGTACTTTGGCCACCTCATGCGAAGAGTTGACTCACTGGAAAAGACTCTGATGCTGGGAGGGATTGGGGGCAGGAGGAGAAGGGGAAGACCGAGGATGGGATGGCTGGATGGCATCACGGACTCGATGGACATGAGTCTGAGTGAACTCCTGGAGATGGTGATGGACAGGGAGGCCTGGGATGCTGCGATTCATGGGGTCGCAAAGAGTCGGACACGACTGAGCGACTGAACTGAACTGAACCGAACTGAACTACACCCTTATAATGGTTTTAATTTTAAAAAATAAAATCAGAAAATAACAAGCACAGGTGAGGACGTGGAGAAATTAGAAAACTCTTGCATTGCTGATGGGAATGTAAAATGGTGCAGTAACAGTGGAAAATAATATTAGCAGCCCATCAGTAAAGTAAACAAAATTGCCATATGACTCAGCGATTCCTGGTGGCTCAGACAGTCAAGAATCTTCCTGCAGTATGGGAGACCTGGGTTCAGCCTCTGGGTTGAGACGATCCCCTGCAGAAGGGAATGGCTACCCACTCCAGTATTCTTGCCTGGAGAACTCCATGTGCAGACAAGTTTGTGGGCTACAGTCCATAGGGTCGCAAAGAGTCAGACACGACTGAACAACTAACGCTTTCACTACGTTCAGTGATTCCACTGCTGGGTATGTACCCAAAAGAATTAAAAGTGTTCAAAGAAAAATATGTACATAGATGCTCATAGCAGCAATGTGCACAACAGTCAAAAGGTGAAACAACCCAAATACTCATGAACCGATGAACGGATGAACATAACCTGGTGCATTCATACATTGGGATGTTTAGTATTCTGCTGTTAAAAGCAATGAAACACTGATACATGCTACTGTGTACCAGGGATGACCCTTAAAACTAATATGTTAAACAAAAGGAACAAAGGGAGAGAGATACAAAAGGCCACATATTGTAAGATTCTGTTTATATAAAATGTTTACAAAGGGAAATCCACAGAGTCAGAAAGCGGTTATCAGAGGCAGGGAGGGCTCAATAGGGGCTGGGAAGTGACTGCCTAAGGAGTGTGGATTTTCCTTTAAGGGCGATAAAAGTATTCAGGAACTTGACAATGATGATGGTCATACAACACCGTGTGGTAAACATCACTAGTGGTAAATTTTATGTTCTGTGTGTTATGCTATAATAAGCAAAAAAAAAAAAGGAATATGGGGCTTATATCTTATGTAGCCTGCAAAACCCATATTTGCTACCTGGCCCTTAACAGAAAAAGTTGCTGATCCATGGTCTACTTGAGTGGGTCTACCAAGCATGCTGTGAATATTTTTGAGGTCTTACCCAAGAATCTTGAAACTATTTGCTCTGAAGCAATATTTTACTAGCAGCACCCTAATTCTTATGCTTAGCTTGAAGCCATTTCTTCCTTTGAGGGTCTTTTGCTGTCTAGATGAGATGTTGGTTAAGAAAAACATTTTTATTCTTAATAGGTAAGTAACTGCCTTAGACATGCTTCCTCTAGATTTTGCATAAGAACTGAACAGTTTTTTTTTTGTTCATACTTCTTGTTTCTAAATCTTAAAATGCAGAAGTCAGCTGACATTTTTGGCAGACTTTACTTACAGTCTTTTTAAGGTCCTTTCAGCTTCCCTCCCAACTGATACCAAAGTGAATGCCACATGTCTAAGTGTGTGTGTGTGTGTGTGTGTGTGAGAGAGAGAGAGAGAGAGAGAGAGAGAGAGAAAGAAAGCATCACCCAACTACCAGATTGATTGGACCAGCTAGACAATTACTGTGTGAGTTTGCAGTTGAAGTCAGATACTGGGTAGGCTAAGTATACAAGGTAACTTCTCTCATGTCTGGTATCTTGTCTAAAACATCAAAACAGCAGGGTGCTGGGTGCTGGCTGGGCATCTCTCTATCACTCTCTTCTTCTCTGTTTCCCTCCCTCTCTCTCTCCCTGTGTTTCTCCCTCATCTCTTCACATAACTAGCATGAACTGTCTCAGAGAAGAGTGGCTCTGTGTAGTCAAACTTCTTACTTGGTACCAAGATTCCCTGAGAATGAACATTCTACCCAATCCATTTGAAAATTGCAAGACTTCTTGTGACAGAACCTTTGAAGTCATGCAGTATCTTTTGCACAAAAGTCTAGGGATCAAAAGCAAGTGACCAGGCCTGCCAAGATTCACAGGGAAGAGACTACTCTTTGGCAGGAAATGCGGTCAGTTCAGTCACTCAATCGTGCGAACCCATGGACTGCAGCATGCCAGGCTTCCCTGTCCATCACCAACTCCCAGAGCGTGCTCAAACTCATGTCCATCATGTCGCTGATGCCATCCAACCATCTCATTCTCAGTCACTGATTTCTCCTCCTGCCTTCAATCTTTCTCAGCATCAGGGTCTTTTCAAATGAGTCCGTTCTTCTCATCGGGTGGCCAAAGTATTTGAGCTTCAGCTTCAGCATCAGTCCTTCCAATGAAGATTCAGGACTGATTTCCTTTATGATTGACTGGTTTGATCTCCTTGCAGTCCAAGGGACTCTCAAGAGTCTTCTACAACACCACAGTTCAAAAGCATCAATTCTTTGGCACTCAGCTTTATTTATGGTACAACTCTCACATCCATACATGACTATTGGAAAAGCCATAGCTTTGACTAGATGGACCTTGTTTGGCAAAGTAATGTCTCTGCTTTTTAATATGCTGTCTAGGTTGGTCATAGATTTTCTTCCAAGGAGCAAGTGTCTTTGAATTTCATGGCTGCAGTCACCATCAGCAGTGATTTGGGAGTTCAAGAAAATGTCATCTCCATATCTGAGGTTATTGATATTTCTCCCTGCCATCTTGATTCCAGCTTGTGCTTCATCCACCCCAGGATCTCTCATGATGTACTCTGGGTATGAGTTAAATAAGCAGGGTGAAAAAATACAGCCTTGATTTATCCCTTTACCAATTTGGAACCAGTCCTTTGTTCCATGTCTTGTTCTAACCGTTGCTTCTTGACCTGCATACAAATTTCTCAGGAGGCAGATTAAGGTGGTCTGGCATTCTCACCTCTTTAAGAATTTTCGACAGTTAGTTGTGATCCACAAAGTCAAAGGCTTTGGGATAGTCAATAAAGCAGAAGTAGATGTTTTTCTGGAACTCTCTTGCCTTTTTGATGATCCAACGGATGTTGGCGATTTGATCTCTGGTTCTTCTGTCATTTTTAAATCCAGCATGAACATCTGGAAGTTCTCAGTTCACACACTGTTGAAGCTTCACTTGGAGAATTTTAGCGTTACTTTGCTAGTGTGTGAGATGAGTGCAGTTGTGTGGTATTTTGAACATTCTTTGGCATTGCCTTTCTTTGGGATTTGAATGAAAACTGACATTTTCCAGTCCTGTGGCCACTGTTGAGTTTTGCAAATTTGTTGATATATTGAGTGAATCACTTTAATAGCATCATCTTTTAGGATTTGAAGTAGCTCAAGTGGAATTCCATCACCTCCACTAGCTTTGTTCATAGTGATGATTCCTAAGGCCCACTTGACTTTGCCTTCCAGAATATCTGGCTCTAGGTGAGTGATCACACCATTATGATTATCTGGGTCATTAAGATCTTTTTTGTATAGTTCTTCTGTGTATTCGTGCCACCTCTTCTTAATATATTCTGCTTCTGTTAGGTCCATACCATTTCTGTCCTTTATTGTTCCCATCTTTCCATGAAATGTTTCCTTGGTATCTCTAATTTTCCTGAAGAGATCTCTAGTCCTTACCATTCTATTGTTTTCCTCTATTTTTTTGCATTGATCACGGAGGTAGGCTTTCTTATCTCTACTTTGCTTTGGAACTCTGCATTCAGATGTGTATATCTTTTCTTTTCTTCTTTGCCTTTCACTTTTTTTCTCAGCTGTTTGTAAGGCCTCCTGAGGCAGTCATTTTGCCTTTTTGCATTTCTTTTTCTTGGGGATGGTCTTGATCACTGCCTCCTGTACAATGTCAAGAACCTCCATCCATAGTTCTTTAGGCACTCTATCAGATCTAATCCCTTAAATCTATTTGTCACTTCCACTGTATAATCATAAGGGATTTGATTTAGGTCATACCTGAATGTTCTAGTGGTTTTCCTACTTTCTTCAATTTAAGTCTGAATTTGGCAATAAGGAGTTCATGACCTGAGGCACAGTCAGCTTCCAGTCTTGTTTTTGCCAACTGTATAGAACTTCTCTGCCTTTGGCTTCAAAGAATATAATCAATCTGATTTTGATATTGACCATCTGGTGATGTCCATGTGTAGAGTCTTCTCTTGTGTTGTTGGAAGAGGGTGTTTGCTATGACCAATACATTCTCTTTGCAAAACTCTGTTGGCCTTTGCCCTGCTTCATTCTGTACTCCAAGGCCAAACTTGCCTGTTACTCCAGGTATCTCTTAACTTCCTACTTTTGCATTCCAGTCCCCCACTATGATAAAGATATCTGTTTTTAGTGTTAGTTCTAGAAGGTCTTGTAGGTCTTCATAGAACCATTCAACTTTAGCTTCTTCAGCATTAGTGGCTGGGGCATAGACTCAGATTACTGTGATATTAAATGGTTTGCTTTGGAAACAAACAGAGATCACGCTTTTGTTTTTGAGATTGCATCCAAGTACTGCATTTCAGACTCTTTTATTGACTATGAGGACTACTCCATTTCTTCTAAGGGATTCTTGCCCACAGTGGTAGATATAATGGTCACCTGAATTAAATTCACCCATTCTGGGCCATCTTAGTTCACTGATTCCTAAAAGGTTCTCTCTCACCATCTCCTGTTTGACCACTTCCCATTTGCCTTGATTCATGGACCTAACATTCCAGGCTCCTGTGCAATACTGCTCTTTACAGCATTATACTTTACTTCCATCAGCAGTCACATCTACAACTGGACATTGTTTTCACTCTGGCTCTGGCTCTTCATTCTTTTTGGAGTTATTTCTCCACTCTTCTCCAGTAGCATGTTGGGCACCTACTGTCCTGAGGAGATCATCTTTCATTGTCACATCTTTTTGCCTTTTCATACTATTCATGGGGTTCTCAAGGCAAGAATATTGAAGTGGTTTTCCATTTTCTTCTCCAGTGGACCACATTTTGTCATAACTTTCCACCGTGACCTGTCCATCTTGGGTGGCCCTACATGGCATGGCCCGTAGTTTCATTGAGTTAGACAAGGCTGTGGTCCATGTGATCAGTTTGGTTACTTTTCTGTGTTTGTGATTTTCATTCTGTCTGCCCTCTGATGGATAAGGATAAGAGGCTTATGGAAGCTTTGTGATGGGAGAGACTGACTAGGGGGAAAACTGTGCAGGGCAGGGCCATGCTCAGTAAGTCTTTAATCCAATTTTCTGTTGATGCGGGGAAGGGGGTGCTGTTTTCCCTCCCTGTTGTTTGGCCTGAGCCCAAACTATGGTAGGAGTAGTGAAAGTAATGGCAACCAACTTCAAAAGGATTTGTGCACGCACTGTTGTCTTCAGGTCTCCTGAGCAGGCTGCTGACCCATGCCTCCGCCAGAAACTCCAGGACATTCACAGGCAAGTCTGAGGACATTGCTCCTTTCTCCTGGCTCCTGGTGCACACAAGGTTTATGTGTGCCCTCAAAGAGTCTGTTTCCCCAGTTCTGTGGAAGTTCTATAATCAAATCCCACTGGCCTCCAAAGTCGAATTCCACTGGGTTCTCAGTCCTTTTGCTGGATCCCCAGGTTGGGAAATTTGTTGTGGGTCTTAGAACTTTCTTAACAGTGTGAGAATTTCTTTGGTATAATTGTTCTGCACTTTGTGGGTCATCCTCTTGGCGGTGCTATGGTAGGGCTAATGGTGACCTCCTCCAAGAGGGCTTATGCCACACTCTGTGTGACCCAGGTCTGCTGCAAACAGGGCCCCTGTCCCCATGGCAGGCCACTGCTGACCTGTGCCTCCACAGGAGACACTCAAACACTCAAAGGCAGGTCTGGCTCAGTCTCTGTGGGGTCTCTGGGTCCTGGTACACTCAAGGTTTTGTTTAGGAAATCTTTAGGAAATCTGGTAGCTATGGTTCATTGAAATGGGGAGCCGCTGTGGAGACTAGCTGCCATATTCACCTATGCATTTAAGAGGAATTCTAAATCATGAGTACGTTTTATTTAAAAAGATAAAAGATTTGTATGAGAAAATAAATGAATAAATAACCCACAGTCAGAAGTTCAATAATGGACATTCAAGAAAATGATCGATGGTCATATGAAAGAAGAAGGGAATAGGTCTGCCCTAGAGAAATCAGAGAAAGGCTTTATAGGAATGATATAATTTGACTTGGGTTTTGAAGAATGTCTATGCATTTATTTCATAGAAAGAGAAATGTGTTCGTAGGCAGAAGGAATAGCATAAACTCACACTGAGATGAAGAAGTTCATGGTGTAGCCCCAAAATACCAAGTGCTCCAGCCTATATTTGGGCCAAGATAAGGCTGACAAAATAGGTGGGGACCTCCATGATAAAGGACCCAGTGGATATATGCATCTGGGAAATTATACGTACTCTCCTATAGCTCTGTTAGTAGCTCCCAATGAATTTTAGAATACTAGGGGCCCTGAGTAGTCTTGCAATAAGGAAATTCATTTAACTCCAAGAAACTTTCCAATGTATTTGAATAGAGAATGCTTTTTTGATACAGCAGTCACAAATCATTCCACAACTCTTTATTTTATGAAACATCCTTGGGGAGCCATTTGGGGCTCAAAGGCAAGTGAGAGAGATGCTAAGATTTTCATTATTGAGAAAAACTCTAGTACTATTTTGGATGGATTTAAAGGGAATAAGACTGGATGGAATGAAGGAGACTAGCTAGGATAGCAAGAAATTGAAACCTGAACTAAGAAAGCAAAAGTGAAAATGAGGATGAGGGCAATGAGCATATCCTCTTTAATAATGCTGAGTGAGCTCTTGGATACAAATATGAGTATTGCAACTCCCATAATAGGATGTTGCAACCATTCTTCCTAATGGACGTGTTATCCAATTATGTGACTGCCTCATTTTGTATTACTTGAACCATTTTGTATTACTTGAAGCAAAGGATTAAAATGAAATTTTAAAAAGCATATATCACATATAACCTGTCTACAATACACTGAGCTTATTGTTAGATGAGGTCAAAGGACTGGGGAAAATGAATTATCTATTTCCTATTGGCCAATAAAATGAAACATAGCTGTTACTTTGGCTTTTTTTTTTAAAGGCAAAGGTTATTTTTCTGCAGCTCCTAAGTTCTAACAGAAATTTATCATGTAGATCTTTGCTCAGGGGGAGTTGAACTACAGAATGAATAGTGTCCTAAAGATTTTTTTGCAAAAGATGCAAGCATTCTTTTTCAGTCTTTTCCCCTAATAGTTAAAGCTTAAAGCACATACTAAAATGTTCTTCTACAGTGGTTTTACATGACGTTATTCAGGGGCTGGGTTACATGACATTCTACAGGGAAAAGGTGGCCTTACTAACGTCTATACCTTTAGAAATTGGGAGTGCAACTGAGAAACTAAATCTGGAACGAGTTAAGAGCAGCATATACGTTGGGGATTAAAAAACCCCAAGCCTGCTGGCCCAGTTTCAGAAACCATGGGCAATTGTTTGCAGATACATGTATAGTTTGCTCAGCTCCTGTGTTGTTCACCTGACACTAGGCTACAGCCTCAACACCTGTGGACATTTGCATGCACTCTTTCACAGCCACATTTTCTATGGGAGAGGAGGAAACTTGCATGGGAAAGGAACTCAGCTGAGAGGAGGCAGAGGTAGATAGTTTTATCTCCCCATTGCTCAGACACAAAGGCATTTATTTAAACCTCTCTAAAACCTTGCTTCCAAGAACCAAGTGCATTACATAATTTGCATATCCATTTGTATTTGCAAAAGAATCACATACTTCAAACTTCTTCATTGCCAAGATAAAAACTATGGTCATACACTAGACATTCTATCATTATAATTACAAAAAGCTCATAGTAAAGTCTTAAATGCCCTTATGACTTCAGTAGAAATTATCATAACTGTTGTAACCAGATATAGAGAGACTAAATAGACACAAGTGAATATCCACATCAAAATAAGGTTTCAGGACTATCTATTCCACAACTCTATTTTCATACTCTAATTGCTAATAATGATTACAAGAATGGCAAAGCATTCTTCAAAGAAAAGTTCCATGGCATAATGTATAAAGGAGATAATGCCCATAAAATATTTTGCACCTGCCTAGCACATGATCAATAAGCAGTAGTAACAATTAACTTTTATGTTATAAAGTAAGAAAAAGATAAACTTGAGTGGGCCAGCCTTCCCAGGTCGTGCAGCGGTAAAGAATCTGCCTGCCAATGCAAGAGAGGAGACTTGGGTTCCATCCCTGCATTGGGAAGATCCCCTAGAGGAGGAAGTGGCAACCCTCTCCAGTATTCTTGCCTGGGGAATCGCATGAACAGAGGACCCTGCTGGGCTACAGCCCACGGAATGGCAGAGCACGCATGCACACAACAGCACAAACTTGGGCGGAAAAGGAGCAGTTTTTGTCACAAGATGAAAAATATCAGTGGAGACGAGAACTCTGTTCACCTGTTAACTAAATTCCTAGTGTGTTTATATTTAAACCTGCTAAGTCGCTTCAGTCGTGTCCGACTCTGTGCAACCCCATAGACAGCAGCCCACCAGGCTCCCCCATCCCTGGGATTCTCTAGGCAAGAACACTGGAGTGGGTTGCCATTTCCTTCTCCAATGCATGAAAGTGAAAAGTGAAAGTGAAGTCGCTCAGTCGTGTCCAACCCTTTGCGACCCCATGGACTGCAGCCAACCAGGCTCCTCCATCCATGGGATTTTCCAGGCAAGAGTACTGGAGTGGGGTGCCTAACATTTTATAAATAATTTTGATTCTACTGTCATGTAACTAGTTATTTTTTGTGCACAGAAAGATGTAACTACAAGGATGTTTGAAGTGAAGTGAAGTGAAGTGAAGAAGTGAAGTGAAAGTCACTCAGTCATGTCCAACTCTTTGCGACCCCATGGACCATACAGTCCATGGAACTCTCCAGACCAGAATACTGGAGTGCGTAACCACTCTCTTCTCCAGAGGATCTTCCCAACCCAGGAATCAAACCTGGGTCTCCTGCATTGCAGGCGGATTTTTTTACCAGCTGAATTACCAAGGAAGCCCACAAGAATGTTTACATCACCATTTTTATCATACAAAAAGTTGGAAGCCATCTAATGTCCAGTAGTAGAACACTAGGAAAATAAACACAATCTATTTCAATCACACAGTACAACAGAATCATTTAGATTATCATTGGTTTAGAAAGCCATTTAAATGTCATGGGGAAAAACATGTTCAGTATATCAGTTCAGTAGCTCAGTCGTGTTCGACTCTGCGACCCCACCGACTGCAGCACACCACGCTTCCCTGTCCTTCACCATCTCCCAGAGCTTGCTCAAACTCATTTTCATGGAGTCAGTGATACCATCCAATCATCTCATCCTCTGTCATCCCTTTCTCCTCCTGCCTTTAATATTTGCCAGCATCAGGGTCTTTTCTAAAAAGAGCTGGCTCTTCAACATCAGGTGGTCAAAGTATTGGAGCTTCAGCTTCAGCATCAGTCCTTCCAATGAATATTCAGCACTGATCTCCTTTAGAATGGACTGGTTGGATCTCCTTGCAGTCCAAGGGACTCTCAGGAGTCTTCTCCAACACCACAGTTCAAAGACATCAATTCTTCAGTGCTCAGCTTTCTTTATGGGTTAGGTAATAAGGGCATTGTATAATGCTACTTAAGCAACAACAAAAATGTGAGTATAGAGGTAACTAAAAAATTGTGTGCTATAACATTAATGGTATGATTTACAAAAAAGTAGAATTTTATATGATTTTTTTCATTTACTTTTATTACTGAATTAATATTTTGAAAAAGCTCTTCAATGTATATACATCATTCTTATAACATATATATAGAACTTTTTAAAGAAAAATATTAATGTAGTCTTTAAATACTGTTAAAACATCTCCCCAGGAAAAAAAAAAAAAAGCTACAGAAAAGCAAATAATAACAAATTACAATTCTTTAAAAGTAACATTTGAAAGCATAACTAAGACTCATATTTAAATATACGAATAATATCGGTTATTTTCTCTCAATCTCTGTTGCCCATCCTTGCTTAAGCCCTCCTATTCACGGGCCTTAGATTTTCCCTTATCCAATTATTTTGTGGATTTTATGGAATTTTCCTTCTCTGCCTCAAAGCCACCAATGGCTCCCTCTTATTTACCTCCCTGGAATCAAAATTCTGTTCCTGGATTTCAGTCCTTCTAACCATCCAAATGCTTTTCTTTAAAACTAGCTCCCTTCTTCAGGCTAATTTCCTTGCTGGTTTCTGAACACATACCATGTGTGAATTCCTACTTTTCCTCTGCCTTTTCTCTATCCAATTTCAAGCTTTCTTTAAAGGTTCATTTCAAGTTCCATTTCTTCCAAACTACTTCTCCCTCTTGGTCCAAACTCATCTTCAAATTCCCATCTTGCAAATCATCTCTACTACATGCCCCAGTACACACATATGTGCTTTCTGTATTATCCAACTAATTATCTGGTTCCAAGTCTGCCTCATGTGATAATAATTTCCTAGGAGAAACTGGGAATGTTCTGTTTTTTTCTATAATATATACAAATATATTTCACTATATTAGATATATGGTAGGTACTCAATAAACATTAACTGATAGGTTAATAGGTATAAGATTTTTGTATTCTTATACTGTCAGTAAATTATATTTTGAATGACTGGCTTGCCTTTGTCTACTTCTATTAATGCTGAAAAACTAAACTCAATAAGAGATGCTGATATATGCATTTGAGCATCATAAAATATCTAACAAAAATTAGAAACAGAAAGAGAGCAAGTTCGTTTTCACTCTGCTTATATATTATCTAATAGCCAATAATATTTCAGAAAACAGATATTCTGGAATAGAAATAATATGGTAAACTTCACTAAAAATCTTAATGATGAATGATAAAAATTCAATAACAAAATGATAAGGAAAGTGGGATACTGTTCTGCAAGAACAGCCAGCTGAAAATATGTGAATTAAAGGTACTGACCTTGTAACAAATCCACGTGTTTTCAAATTTTGCGTTTTAACCAAAATATGATCTTCAGCAAAGCCTAATTTAATATATGGAAAACCAGTGTCTTATTTCTTTTGGTGGAGATGCAGAATGATGGTTAAGTCAGTTGGAGATGGAAAAGAAATGATTCTGACAAGATCAAATTAGCTACTAAATATTATCACTTACTACGGTTTAACTGAAGCATCACCGAGTTTACACAGTGTCATTAGGGCACACACTTTCTCCATGGTCCTAAATTCAAAATCACATAATCTGGTTGTCAGATCACAAAAAGTTGGAATCATTGGGTTACGCATCTAGAGTTCTGTTTCTTATCCAGAACAACCACCATGATTAGATTAGAACACTGGATTTGAAATCAGGGGAATAAAATTTTTCATGGGTGCTTACTTAACAACTAAGCAACCTCTACTTAATGGGGAAGAGCTTGTCAAAATAGTTTTGGTATCTGCTTAAATCTAAAACTTTAAGGGCTTTATATGTGAAATCTAAACTAAACTCATAGAACAGAGAACAGATGGGCGGTTGCCAGAGATGGGGAGGAGGGGGCGGAGGAAATGGGTGAAGGTATACAGAATTTTGGTTACAAGAAAAATAAGTTACTGGGATGTAGCTAACAAAACTGCATTATATATTTAAAAGTTGCTAAGAATAGATCTTAAGAGTTCTCATCAGAAGAAAAAATATAACTTCATGAGGTGATTGATGGATGTTAACTAAACTTACTGATGTGATCATTTTGCAGTATATGCATGTATCAACTCATTATGTTGTACACCTTAAACTAATGCACTATTTCATATCAATTATATCTTAAACTACAGGAAAAATAAAATCTGAACTAGAAGGTTCCTAAAAGCAAAGAATATTGAAGTATTGAAGTGTCATTTAAAAAAGGGTTACTTTGTATTTTTTTTTCCTGAAAATTTTGCTTTTGGAGCAAATGTGAAGAATTGCACTTATCCATGTTCGACAAATAGCTTATGTTTAAATAATGTTGCATCAAAAGTCATTTTGTTAAAGGAAACAACAAATTTAAGTAAAAATGCCCTGGGCTCCTTTAAAGAATGTTGTAGATTTCTTCTCTAGTCTTTCACCAACCAGATGCTTCTACAAAGATACACATGACTTTGGGGAATTTGACTTCTGCAGCCTTTGCTATGGTCCTGGAGGACTTGGGAGGAATTCTAAATAAACAGTCTTTCAACTCAACCTAGCCATGAAGCGCTTACAAGACCCTCTCCCCTACCTCTAAGTGGGCATTACTAGTTCACCAGCAGCCTACTCTCATCAATACACAGGAGTAGTCTTGGATTATCAGAAACCAGATCCTGTAGGGATGCGTAAACACCAACGAGCAACCCCATTAGCTTCCCCACGTCTCCATACTTTGTTTATAGTAAATAGCAAGACAGCCAGTACCCGGAGGCCTGGGCCTTCTGAATTTCTTCTTCCATTTAGATGTTCTAAGCCTGTCTTTTTATAGAATTTTTCTGCTGCTGCTCTCTGTCTGCTTTATATTTTTAAATAATGACTCATCTCATTTTTTTTTTCTTTTTAAAACAAGGGGAAAATCTGAAGGTAACTCTCTGTGGCCTTAAAACAACTGTTTTCTCAATTGTATCTAACCATCTGCAGGACAGTACCAAAGTGCAGAGGCAGAAAATGAAGATGCCTTCATTTTCTTCCTAAACTCTAAGACTAGTGCTCTTACAGGCGTGATTAGTCATGGGACCTCTTTTCCAATTTAAGGCAGAGACATCTCGATTTATTATTCCTCTAGAGCTGTATTTGAAATGCAGATGTTTCAGGCCGCAGGCTCTTCTAGTGGATGCAGCTGGCCTCATTCTTTATTACTGCCCGCGGATAATGACACATCGGAGAGCTGCGCCAAGTTCGGGATGATGCTCTTTCACTCGAGGAGTGGCTAATTCAAGAAGGGCATTAACACAGCCAAGAGAAGGCCTGGCAGCCCTGGGGGCAAGGTGACCAAGCCGGATCAGAGACCTGAGTATTTCCTAAGGCTGAGAGTTCAACAGCTTAGTTACGGCCCTAGTTATGTATGGCTTTAACAGAAGTCATATTACCTTGAAGGAGCCAGGCTGTGAATCTCACATTGGCAAGAGGGAAAATTTAGGTCAGCAGTTTTCTATTACTAAGTGGGTATAATCATATTTTGGGTTTGATTGCCATTCATTTGCTTTTCGTTAGTCACTTCCTTACATCTTACCCTGGGGTCTATGAAAGAATACATGGGATTTAGTTTTGCAAAATTTTTAGACATTTATATATACAGAGAGAAATACTTCTAAATTTAACATATTTTTATATTAGAAATGTATGCTATCAGATTTTCTCAGTGCAAAAATCAAGAGCCAATTTAGAGGTCTAAATGATCCCCCATGATATGCATGTGACATTTGCAGAAAGAAAAACCCTGTCATTATGTGAAGTTGGCCTGATACTCAAGGAAAAAATGTGATATTACAGTCTACCCCGAAAATAAGTTACACATAGAAGTGGCTGAGAGCTCGAATATTAGAAAATAATCAGAAAAAAAAAAGGACGTCAACCTTAATTTAACATTTAACATTGTAGTACGAAACTAACATTGCAACCATTTCCCGATAACTGTTGAAAATACAATCTAACACCTAGCACTCAGTCAGCATTAAGCAAGGGAGCAGGTACACAGGACATAACTCACTGGAGAGAAACAGTCACTCCGGCTACTTTGTGGCTTCTGCAAGGGCCACCATCTCCTCTTCTATTTACTATTATTAAATTTGCCTGAGGACGTAGGATGGAGGTACTAAGAGTTCAAATGTAATGAGGAAAAAATAGAGTCTAGTCTACAAGGCAGAGGTTCTGATGTTTCTTAGTGGAGACATTTTTACTCCTTACACTGACTTAGACCTTCCATTCTTTCCCTGAGTCTCAGATCAATATGATAGATAAAGGTAAAGCTTAAGGTAAACGATTACCCTATAAGCTGATGGGAATTGTAATTTCAGTATATAGCAAACACTACAGGGTACAGTAAGCTTACAAGCATAAAAGATTCATCACTTATTTCCAATGATTGATTTGTATTCTGGTTTAATTAGCCATGAAAGAGTCCATTTTTTAAAGCTTTCCTTTACTTTTCATTTTTATTTCCTTTTACCACTGCCTGCTGTAGAAGCTAATCCCCAGCTGTCAAGTTAAGGAAATTTAAAGGTAGACACTAAATAAAAACATTACCAATCATGAATGCATTTTCATATAGCAACCATGGATCTCAAGCTGAGATTTATAATTATATTTCTGAGAGATTGTCTTAGTTTATAATTAAAATTATTTTAATTATAATTTCATAATTTACAAACATAATTCGTAAAAGCAGATATATTAGCCACCCAAAACCCAAATGTCTTATGATATCCTCTTCACCTACAACCTTGGTTGATTGATTCTTAGTAACCAATATAAGTGATTTTTAGAGGAATATACGTTTAAAGAACTCAAGAAAGGATGAAAGCCTGACCCATAAAGTCGATGGGGGTCACGGTAGGATAAGGGATTGGGGATGAGAGACTGGTGGAAAGGATGATTGGTTACTAAAATAACAAACGCACAAATGCATTCAGAAATTCACCAAGAGTGTCCATGTTTATTTTAACTAGCCACCACAAAAAAGGAAAAGTCAGGACAATAGTGAAGGCCAGCTGTTGTTTTTCTTGAAGAGGTCCCAGCTCCGTATGCTGAGGAACTCTATTCAAGATGGCCTGGCTGAGACAAATGTTCTGTCCACACTTTAAATGGCAGCTGGTTATTAAATGACTCCCAATAGAGTGAACACTTGCTATTGACAATAAGGTAATATAAGGACCGTGCAGAGCAATCAGGATGGGAATGTGAATGAAAAATCTTTAATCTGAAATTACAGCTGTCAGGGTTATATTATAAAACATGAAAGTTGCATCTGCAGTTAGAATTAATGTGTCCCCAAAGCCAAGTTTCTCATAACCCGCATCTTGCAGATACATATTTTATAAATAGACTACCCATCTTCTATAAATCAAAGAGAACTGTGGCCTATATTAAGGAATTAAAAGGGGTCACCTCTCTTGGCATTGGTATTTGTTGAGCAGTATTGGGGAGGGGGGATGCTGTGTGAAATGAACATTGATTTCCAAAGTCTGGCAGAGAGGCTAGAAGTATTAGCCCTGCACAGAACTATCCACTGGTTCTAGCATCACATACAAATGAGTTTAAGTTACATTTTGTAATAAACTGTGACTGAGGAAAAACAGGGATTATGACATAATATAAACAAGTGAAATGGCCTTCCTGGCAAATTTACCAACAGAATGTAAATTTTGATTGCTGGGCAGTTTATTTAAAAAACTGATATAACCTCTCTGGGGGCAATCACATACTTTTTAAAACAGTCATAGTCTTAACAAGATAATTTTACATCAGAGATACATAAAAATCCATATTAGTAATGCCACAGAAACACATAAAATTGAAGGCCTGGAAACATTATTAGACATCATCTAGTCCAGGAACTCATTTGTTAAAATCTGGTGCATTTTTTAAATAAACACGTCAGATACCAAATGGCATTTATATTTTAAATCTCTGAAAACATTAAACATTTGGTCTCACACAGGCCAAAATCCCTCCCTCATATCTGGGGATGTATCTCACTTAAAAGACAAAGATGATTGCAATGAACTAAATGCTATTTATATTGCTAATATCTAAGGCATCGTGGTGAGTCGCTGATGCCTCTGTGCTTTAAAAAAAATAATAAAGCCATGCTTTTTAAAATCAGCTACTTAACACAACAGGTCTTCTTTAAAGGAGAGAAATGATAAATAAATTGCTAGTAACATCACACATGCAAACGTAATACTGGTCTCACTTGGCATTATTGACTCTGGGAAATATATCATTGCTATGAAAAAATAGAAGATATTTTTATTAATAAAATATAGAAGATATATTTATTAAAGTTCAAAAAAGAAGCTCTTAAGAAGTGACCATTTGTTTTGGGTAGTAATTGTTGGCCCCCAGAGGGAACCATGTTTTAATTCACCTATTGAATGAGTAAAAGTCCTGTCGGGCTCTCTGCGACCCCCATGGGCTATAGTCTGCCAGGCTCCTCTGTCCATGGGATTTCCCAGGCAAGAATACTGGAGTGGGTTGCCATTTCCTTTTCCAGAGGATCTCCCTGACTGAGGGATCAAACCCAGGTCTCCTGCATTGCAGACAGATTATTTACCATCTGAGCCATCAGGGAAGCTCATCTATTGTAAAATTCATGTTAAATAGAAAAATCAAGTGGATAAACAACATATATAAATAATAACTTCTTTTGTGCTTCCTCTGTGGAAAACTAGCTAGACACACCTAATACAAACCTTCCTCAATTTCCAAGGTAAGGAACTGCCAGAGATTGCTGAGCAGACAATGGTAGGAGCCAGGAATGCAGGCGCCCCAACTGAAAGAATGGATTTACTCTTTACCTCTGGGGTCTGCGGACAGGGTGTGTGCTTCGGTCACTTGATGTTACTGGATTTCTGAGCATCAACAGATGAACATACTTTCTCTGTTTCACAATCGTTTTATGGCTTTGTTTCATTTCTATAGGCCTTAGTCTCAGTCTCCCATGCCTCTGTGACCTCCAGACCAGTTACTGCAGGGAGCTTTGCTTATGTCTTTTTTAACCAACTACCCAGAAGCTTTCACCATTGGTGTAAAATGCAGCAGTTCAGCTGCTTAAGAATTTGGGCTGATAAGAAAGCAGAGGACACAGTTCAAGCCCAGAATCTTATATGGAAAGACCTCATTTACTCAAATGAGATTTTGAACGCTGGTTCCAAGTCATAGGTAATGACCCAACATGGTCTAAAACTTGTACCCTGAATGTGAAGATGAGTAGATTTTTGTAACCTGTAGCACCACCATATTTTGATAACATTGAATGTAAAAAAATTACTTTTTATATTAATAGAACTGTTCAAAATGAAAACTTTAGCTGTAATCATTTTACATTTACAGTAATACAATTTGACTCCTAGAAATCCAAGAGTAACTCAAAGTAGAAAAGAAATCAAACCTGGGATGGGACCAACTACAAAAAAGTGAGAATTGCTTTCCTGACATTTAGGGGCTCTTCAAAGAAAAGAAAAGGGTAAGAAGACAACACAGGAAAGACAGCAAAAAGAGTGAGTGGGATTGGGAGATTATATATGTATATAAAAACCTGCGAACCAATCCTGCAGTACAAAGTGCTTCCCAGACCTTCCAGCCACCTGAAATTAGAATGACTAAATGCCATCAGGTATGACTCATAGACCTTAGACTCCAAAGAGGTGTTGAAGAAATACAAGGGAGTGCTTCATGTCTGCTTTTTTGGAACCAGGAGAAAACTTAAGGGAAGGAAAGAATATTCAGAACACTAGACAAGTCACTCAGAGTTTGGCTACCAGAACAGACACACTGTGCCAGGTTTGCAAATGACAAAAGGAAAGAAATAGGTCATCTAATATAGAGTTGGGGGCTTCCCAGGTGGAACTAGGTAAAGAATCGCCTGCCAATGCAGGAGATACCAAAGTCTGAGGTTCAATCCCAGGGTCAAGTAGATCCCCTGGAGGAGGGAAGGTCTACCCACTCTAGGATTCTTGCCTGGGAAATTTCATGGATAGAGGAGCCTGGTGGGCTACAGTCCATGGGGCTGCAAAGAGTCCGGGATGACTGAGCAACTGGGCACAATATAGAGTCACCATCTTAAATAATGTCTCAAAATAGCATTAAAATAAACATAAATTAAAACTACCATCTACTTTCATCATCCTTTTATAAACAAAAGAAAAAGAGCATCTGGCATTTTAATTTCCCGAATTTAGAACATAATTTCAGAACAAAGCTCTTTTCTTCCCAAAGCAGGTAACCATATTTTTGCTCTCCCTCCAAATAGGCTGCATTAAAATATGAATACAGAAAAGTGACAACAGAAGAATATACATCACAACACTGCATACAGTGTAAACATTTTCTCATGAAGTTCTAATATGTACCAAAAATTATGTGATGTATATAAAATGAAGCTCAAAAGAATCTTTGTTGTATCAGTGTCTAAAATAGACTTACATAAGGCCAAGGTATTGAAGACAGAAACTAGAGTTTTAACATCATTTCAACTTAACCAATGACATTTGGGAGAGCAAAAGGTCAAAAGCATTGCAGCTTTCAAGCCTCCCACACGTGTCTGGCCATCTTCTGGCCTAGTGAGATAGAAAGTGGCTCAGGGAGAACTCCATGGAACCCAGAGAACTAACCATCTGGCAAGGAGCACTTAGGGTCTGAGAAGGGTCTGAGAAGTAATTCAGATGGAGTGAGATGAACTTTGTTGCTCTTGTCCAGTCCCTAAGTCATGTCCAACTCTGTGACCTTACAAACTAAAGCGCACCAGCCTTCCCAGTCATTCACTACCACTCAGAGTTTGCTCAAATTCATGTCCATTGAGTCAGTGATGCTATCTAACATTAAGCTAACTTCAAGTTACAGTAATTTAAATGTTTCATCACCTAGGTAATATTGGGAGAATGTGAGAGAATGATAACTTAACCTATATTCCAAATATTCAGATTTTTTATCTACCTTTCTGGACATTGAGAATATGCCGATTATTGATGTTTAGAGAAGCAAACTGTAATTAGAGTAAACATATGCTCTAAATTCAAATTGGTAGTGAAAAAACTAAATGTAATTTATCCAAAGGAACTATTAAAATATGCTGTTAGTTTTAAAGTTAGAAAATGGAAAAAGTAGATAAATGAGGAAGTTTTCCTTTAACTTTGCATAAACTTTTTGATGGAAAAGTTGAAGAAATGAATTTCTTCAGTTATTTTTGAGAATAATCATGAGTTATTTACACTTTATTATGAGGAACATCTCTTTTACTTTTTTCTCTTCCTCATCTTTTTTTCTCTCACACTTGGTGAACAAATGCAAATACTTTGAGAGGATATCCCAACAGAAACCACTGTGGTTTGAGGGTTTCCTCGTCATCTTGTATTAGAGAAAATGATGCTGAATCATATATACTTAACAAATCAAAAAGCAACAAACATGTGTTAGTAATGAAAATGCCCCATACTAAGTAATCATCATGATGCCACGAAAGGAAAACAAGACTTTTATTTACTTAACACATTACACTATGTTCCATAGAGAAAGAATATATTTTACCAAACACTGATGAACTGAAATCCTGCCCACCCAATTTCACCTTCATATGGATTTTAATATTGACTACACATGTGTGCTAAGTCACTTCAGTTGTGTCTGACTCTTTGCAACCCTATAGGCTATAGCCTGCCAGACTCCTCTGTCCATGGGATTCTCCAGGCAAAAATACTGGAGTGGTTTGCCATGCCCTCCTCCAGGGGATTTTTCTGACCCAGGGATTGAACACACATCTCTTACCTCTCCTGAATTGGCAGGGGGGTTCTTTACCACTAATGCCACGTAGGAAGCTCAATATTGACTATAGTTAACACTATTTTCTTCACTCCATTAGACACTAAAGACATTGTTTTTGTAATTGGTAGAGATAAAAAGAAACCAAAGTCATGTTCACCAAAATGGAAAACTACAAGGAAAAATATGATGATCTCAGTAGTTATAATAGTGACAAGGTTTGCAACATATGGATAGATAGAGCTATCCTTCCCATGTCACAAATCTAGCCAGTCATTTTACATTTAGAACAGTAAAAATAAATAAATTAATTAAAATCTCAATCTTTGAAAGTGGGGAAAGTGAGTTGCCAGTGGAGAAGAAATACTCATTCATTTCTTTTTTTTTAATTTATTTTTTTTTAATTTTTATTTTTATTTTACTTTACTTTACAATACTGTATTGGTTTTGCCATGCATTGACTTGAATCCACCACAGGTGTACAAATCAAAGAGTTATAAAAGCTAATAGATGACTGAAACAATTTTAGAAGATTTGAGCCCAAGACCTGCCGTGAAGGACTATAATGAAAGGGAGACGGAAGCTATCTGCCATTGGGAAGCCTGGAAGTTATATAAGGAACAACGAGGAGGATGAAAACAGGGAAGTTAAATGAAGATCTGTATGTGGAACAGTTAACCAATCTGTACCTCCAGCTGGCAGACTTTGAAATTTCAGAGTTGATCTCCTCTATATGAAATTCCCTGGGGATTCCTCTCTGACAAGTTTAAATGGACCTCTTGGGTGAAGTCAAGTTTTCTAGTGTCAAAGTTACTGCCAAGAATAAAGCCATCTTTGTTTTGTTTTTTTGAGAGACCTGAGACTGGATAGCTGCTCTCTGTTCACTGATCTTAAAACTAAGCCTTCCAGTCGATAATCTATAGCCACACACTGAATTGTTTACCAGTTAGCAGAAGAAATGCATGCTAACTGACCAATACTTCTTTTTTTTTAATATAAAGAGACTACCAAGGGTTTTCAGGCAAATGAGAAAAATAAAATAAAAGAGAAAGATCTAAGCAAATTAACAGAAAAAATCTTAAAATGAACATGTAACTCAAGAATATGAGAGAACTTTTAAAGAATTATAATTAACACACTCGGGAATGTTCAAGAAAACATTACACTCACAAAAAGAAAAGGAATAGGATGCTATACAAAACACATTATACAATTATAGGGAAAGCTTGTTGGGGTGGGTAAAATATGGTCTCTAAAATTAGCATTTTCAATTGAAAGACAAGAAAATGAAATCAAACTTGATATGCCCAAGTTTACAGAGAAAAATGCAAAGATATTAAATATGAAAAAGAATGCAAACGGCCAATGATTTCTAGCACAACATTGATTGAAACAGAAAAAGCAGAAATTCTCAAAGAAATATAGAAATGTAAAATTGACTGGGTTTGGGGGGTAATGGGGAATTACCAATGACTTGCTTGCATTTAATAGGATATTTCTTAAATCCTAAATATAGACTATTTATTAAATAGTCTATAAAGAATGAAAATAGAAACAAGGAAACCACTTAGGCAACTAAAAGCATCCAGCTGGGAAATGATGATACCTCCAAAGTGGAGCAAGTGAGAAGTGGTCAGATTCTAAACAAAACTTAAAGGTGGAATCAATAGAATTGCTAGATATGGGATGTGAAAAAAACTAAAGATGTCAAAAAGGCTCAAATTTTTTTGATCCAGGCAACTAGATGAATGGAATTCTGATTTACTGAGATCAAATTTACTGTAAAAGGAATGCTCTTGTCAGTGAAATTTGGGGAGAAATATGTAATTTGGACTGTTAGATGTGAGATTCATATTAGACACCTAATTGGATATACTGAATAAGTAGTGAGATATTGGAGTCTGAAATTCCAGGAAGAAGATTCTAGCAATTGTGAACAAATGACATTTAAAGCTAAGGTGCTGAATGAGTTCACCAAATACTGAGTACATAGAGATAATAGGAAAGGTCCATAGAGCAAGCCCTGACGCACTCCAGTGTTGAGATGTGAAGAAGATGAAGAGTAACAAGCCAAAAAGAAGCATCTAGGGAGGCAGAAGGATTACCAAAAGAGAGTGGCATGCCGGAAGTCAAGTGTGTTTCAAGAAAGAGGGAGTCATCAGCTGTGTCAAAACCTGCTTTGAAGTAAGTGCAATAAGGACTTAAAAGTGATCGTTGAATGTTGCAGCCTGGAGCTCTTTGGTAATGTGACAAAAGCTGTTCCTGAGGTGATAGGGGTGAAACCAGAATAAAGTGTATTTAAGAGAGAATGGGAAAGGCAATAGAGAGAGATTAGACATGATCTTTCAGGAGATTTTCTAGGAAAGTTAGCACAGAACTGCTGAGGGGTTTGGAAGTATATTGGGATCAAAGGAAAATCTTTTATGATATGTGCTGTTGTAGCATATTTGTATCATATTGGGAATGTTCCTGTAGAGAGGGATCATTTGATTCAGGATGGGGACAGTAGCCACAGAAACAATATCCTTAAAGCAGGAAGGGGGAAAATGCACAAAGAAGCTACTAGCCTTCCATGGAGCAAAGACAATACAATGGATGGCAGAATGCATAGGGGCAGATGTACAAAGGTAGGTTTGTGCAAAAGCACACGAAAGTTGCTGTTGATTGTTTCCATTCTTTTTGGTTTTTTTTTCTCTCCTTAAAATAAGAAGAAAAGGAGATCAGAAGAGCAACTGGGAGAGGTTAGAGAGGAGGAGATAAAAAGATGATAAATCATCCTGTAGGTGAGGAGGAAAGCACCTAAGGAAGGAAGGAAGACTTGTAAGGCAGCACAAAGAGCACTTTCGCGTTGCCTTTCTTTGGGACTGGAATGAAAACTGACCTTTTCCAGTCCTGTGGCCACTGCTGAGTTTTCCAAATTTGCTGGCATCTTGAATGCAGAACTTTCACAGCATCATCTTTCTGGATTTGAAGTAGCTCAACTGGAATCCCATTGCCTCCACTAGCTTTGTTCATAGTGATGATTCCTAAGGCCCACTTGACTTTGCATTCCAGGATGTCTGGCTCTAGGTGAATGATCACACAATCGTGGTGATCTGGGTCATGAAGATCTTTTTTGTATAGTTCTTCTGTGTATTCTTGTCACCTCTTCTTATTATCTTCTGCTTCTGTTAGGTCCATATCATTTCTGTCTTATATTGTGCCCATCTTTGCATGAAATGTTCCCTCGGTATCTCTAATTTTCTTGTAGAGATCCCTGGTCCTTCCCATTGTATTGTTTTGCTCTATTTCTTTGCATTGATCACTAAGGATGGCTTTCTTATCTTTCTTTATTATTCTTTGGAACTCTGCATTCAATAGATGTATCTTTCCTTTTCTCCTTTGCCTGTAACTTCTCTTCTTTTCTCAGATATTTGTAAGGCCTCCTCAGACAACCATTTTGCCTTTTTGCATTTCTTTTTCTTGGGAATGGTCTTGATCACTGTCTCCTATACAATGTCACAAACCTCTGTCCATAGTTTTTCAGGCGCTCTATCAGATCTAATCCCTTGAGTCTGTTTGTTATTTCCACTATAAAATCATAAGGGATTTGATTTAGGTCATACCTGAATAGTCTAGTGGTTTTCCCTACTTTCTTCAATTTAAGTCTGAACTTGGCAATAAGGAGTTCATGACCTGAGCCATAGTCAGCTCCCAGTCTTGTTTTTGCTAACTGTATAGAGCTTCCCCATTTTTGGCTGCAAAGAATATAATTAGTCTGATTTTGGTATTGACCATCTGGTGATATCCATGTGTAGAGTCTTCTCTTGTGTTGTTGGAAGAGTGTGTTTGCTATGACGAGTGCCTTCTCTTGGCAAAACTCTGTGAGCCTTTGTCCTGCTTCATTTTTCCTCCAAGGCCAAATTTGCCTGTGACTCCAGGTATCTCTTGACTTCCTACTTTTGCATTCCAGTCCCCTACAATGAAAAGGATATCTTTTGAGGTGTTAGTTCTAAAAGGTCTAGAAGACCTTGCAGGTCTTCATAGAACCATCTATAGAACATTCATAGGAATGTTCCAGATGTTAAAGCTGGATTTAAAAAAGGCAGAGGAACCAGAGATTGAATTGCCAACATCCACTGGATTATCAAAACAGCAAGAGAGTTCCAGAAAAAACATCTATTTCTGCTTTATTGACTGACTACACCAAAGTCTTTAACTGTGTGGATCACAGCAAACTGGAAAATTCTTAATGAGATGGGAAATCAGACCACCTGACCTGCCTCCTGAGAAATCTGTATACAGGTCAGGAAGCAACAGTTAGAACAGGACACAGAGCAACAGACTGATTCCAAATAGGAAAAGGAGTATGTCAATGCTGTGTTTTGTCACCCTTATTATTGAACTTATACGCAGAGTACATCATGCGAAATGCTGGGCTGGATGAAGACAAGCTGCAATCAAGATTGTTGGGAGAAATATCAATAACCTCAGATATGCAGATGACACCACCCTTATGGCAGAAAGTGAAGAAGAACTAAAGAGCCTCTTGATGAAAGTGAAAGAGGAAAGTGAAAAAGTTGGCTTAAAACTCAGCATTCAGAAAACTAAAATAATGGCATCTGGGCCCATCACTTCTTGGCAAATAGGTGGGAAACAATGACAGACTTTATTTTCTTGGGCTCTAAAATCACTGCAGATGGTGACTGCAGCCATGAAATTCAAAGATGCTTACTCCTTGGAAGAAAAGCTATGACCAACCTAGACAGCATATTAAAAAGCAGAGACATTAATTTGCCAACAAAGGTCTATCTAGTCAAAGCTATGGTTTTACCAGTAGTTGTATGGATGTGAGAGTTGGACCATAAAGAAAGCTGAGCACTGAAGTATTGATGCTTTTTGAATTGTGGTGTTGGAGAAGATTCTTGAGGGTCCCTTGGACAGCAAGGAGATCCAACCTGTCAATCCTAAAGGAAATCAGTCCTGAATATTCATTGAAAGGACTGATGCTGAAGCTGAAACTCCAAATCTTTGGCCACTTGATGCAAAGAACTGATTCACTGGAAAAAAAACTCTGATGCTGGGAAAGACTGAAGGCAGGAGTAGAAGGGGACGACAGAGGATGAGATGGTTGGATGGCATCACCAACTCGATGGACATGAGTTTGAGTACACTCCAGGAGTTGGTGATGGACAGGGAAGCCTGGTGTGCTGCAGTCCGTGGGGTCACAGAGTCAGACACAACTGAGTGACTGAACTGAACTGAACTGAACAAAGAGCACACTTGAGATCAATAGTTATGAACCAAGAGAGAGACGTGGGAAATTGACCATGTGCTTCTTCAGATCTCAGTCAGGTGCGTGGGGAGCTGTATTATGGGTGAAGACTTGATTTTCTGGGCTTCAGGTTTTATGAGCGCAAGATAAGTTCGGGAGATGAATCAATGGTGGTAGGCAAGGGAGTCATGAGAGAGCACAGCTTCTAAGCTAGGTAGGGAGACCAGAGAGGAGATGTGTGGTGTGGTGCACAGTGAAAAAGGGGTGAGTCAGAAAGAAAGGAATTTTGAAGTACGAATATTAGAGAAAGAGAGAGAATGGGACTGGACAGGGGGAGGGGATGGAATGATAAATCAGGCAGCGACTTGAGATTCGAGTGCTTGAAACTGAAATTAAAATTGAAGTGTTAAAGGTCTAAGATATGGCTGGAGTGAATAAGGTAGAAGTGAAGTGAAGTCGCTCAGTCATGTCCGACTCTTTGCGACCCCATGGACTGTAGCCTATCAAGCTCTTCTGTTCATGGGATTTTCCAGGCAATAGTCCTGGAGTGGGTTGTCATTTCCTTCTCCAGGGGATCTTCCTAATCCAGGGATCGAACCTGGGTCTCCCGCATTGTAGACAGACGCTTTACCGTCTGAGCCACCAGGGAATAAGGTAGGGTAGAATGCAAATTCTTGAGACATGGGAAGGTCAAAGACCTGGGTGGTTAGACTACTGGAAGGATTTATCTACATTGAAATTACCAAGGTTTATGATAGAAGTTGTATTGGAGGGAGAGAAATGGTGAATTAGTTGATATGATAGACTTACGGATTGCAAATTAGTAAGACGAGGAAACAGTGTCTCAAGGATCTATGCATGATTATGGCAAATGAGAGTAGAGAGTAGTATAATCTTACAAAGTTCCTGAGAAGAAATGTTTCAAAGGGGAGAGTGGTGTTACAATGTTTGGAGGCAGTATTCAGAACAAAGGAAGACTCCCACCTCCAAGAACAATAGTATTGAGTTCAAGGAAAAGGAGCAGTCGAGTCTAGAGAACATAGCAGAAAACTGTGTGCTCACCTGAGAGCCAGCTTCCACTCAGACCAAGAGGCTGCAGAGATTTCACGAGGAAGCCAAAGATATAGAAAAGAGATCAGCAAATTCAGCCAACATGGACAAATTCAGCCAGCCTCCTGTGCGCTTTATGCCTAGGAGCTGAGAATAGGTTTTATATTTTTAAAGAGTTAGACTTAGACTTTAAATGGTTATATAAGTACATGCATGATATTCTTGATTTTGTTTCTTGGTCCACAAGGCCTCAAGTATTGATATTTACTATCCAACCCTTTCATATAAAACCAGACATCTCCCACCCCCAGTCCAGAGGATCAGCTGTAGATGCTCAGGGCACCAACAGGGCCACAGTGACTCACAATGGTGAAGACACATCCTGATTTTGAGATACAAAGCCTTTCCCTACAACTTTCACCCAAACTCTCCCAAAATTTATGAGGAAACGCCAAAGGCCAATGTACAGACAAACACACTGCAATTTGGTATCTATAAAACCTATGGCACTTCTAACACAACATAACACAGCCGTATGGTATATTTTCCAGTCACGTAGAACAACTTCTCCCTACCTTCCCTAGCCTTCTCCTTCCTCCTTTGGAGAAAGATCACTTCTACACACACACACACACACACACACACACACACACACACACACACACACACACACAAATCTGCCAACTTCTGATATAGAAGATTTTGCTAATGACTGACAAGGAAAGTGTCTGGGTAGAGCAAATCTGAGAATAGTATATGGAGTCATGGGGCCTCCCAGGTGGCACCAGTGGTAAAGAACCTGCCTGCCAATGCAAGAGACAGAAGAGATGCAAGTTCAATCACTGGGTTGGGAAGATCTGCAGAAGGAAATGGTGACCCACTCCAGTTTTCTTGCCTGGAAAATCCCACAGACAGAGGAGCCTGGTGGGCTACAGTCCATGGGATTTCAAAGAGTTGGACACACATACACTCACTCACACACACACACACACACACACACATACAGAATCGTAGGCAGATTGGAATCTGATGAGAAATAAAAGAGTTTAGGGCATCTTCTGTTGACTGAAGTAAACAGGTAAAATCCAAGACCAAGACTCTTAAGGGTCATTTGATCAAACTGTGGTAGGAGACTATAGGTGAGAGGCCTTTACAGGAGCTGGTGGGACTCTTTGGATTCCTGGTTCAGCCACAGCTTTGGTTTCTAACAGAAACCAAAGTGATGTGCTCCCTGATAGCGTCACCAAGTCTGTATTTAGACTACCTACCATCTACATATTATTCATTCATCATCACAATTCTGTGAAGATATTAAAACTTCCATTTCACAGATGAGAAAAAAATAAGTGATCTGACCAAGGTTATACAGGTAATAAAATCCAAAACCTGAGCTAGAACCTAGGTCTTCTGGCTATTAAACCAACCATTTCTTTTCTCCCAGCTGAAGAGTATGTATTCAAAAACATACTAGGGAGTACTTCCTATAGATGAGAAAACATAAAAAAGAATATACCCTCCAAGACCTGCTTTCATTAAATCAAAACATATGATTAAGCAGTCCTACCATCTGACTGTTAAAAGCATATCTCAAACTTAGAAATATGAGTATATCTAAAGAAATAAGCACATATGTACATATAAGCAGGAGAGGGTGGTCTGCTTTAAACATGAATCTTGGATATCAATTTTGGTGGGAAAGAGAAGACTGGTGTTGAACTCTGGAAACACATTCTAGCACTAGAGAAGTATTCTCTGACAAAGACAAAAAGATTTCACCACTTCCAACCGAGACCTGGATACATGGGCCATATGATTATGTACGTCTCACCAAGCAAACTTCAAACAACTAGTTCAAAATCCAGGTACTTTCAAGGTCCTAGCTTGTTTAAATAAGGGTACAACACTCTGTAAAGCACTATCGTCTTCTTCTGTAAATGAATGAATTAACATTCTCAATCATATTTTAATTGGCTATGATTTTAACACCTTTCAATCTGTCACTCAATACATGATGAAACCTAATTTTCTAACATCAAAAATGAAAGTCTGATTCAGAATTGTGGTAAATATCCTGAGGTTGTCAGAGAAAAAAATCTTCCAAAGAAGATGTGGAACTCTTCCTGTTTTTCTCACTTTTTCTTTCTTTCATGAAAATGTGTACTGTAACTGCTGTATAGAACTAAGTGTGATATAGTCTTCAGTAGTCCCAGTTAAATGTGTGGCACTTCATTTGTACAATACGATTTTGGCAATGTAGTCATGAAGTGTTTTTACTATACTTTCAGATACCACATTATAAAAGAGAAGAATCATTTGATTTACTACCAGGAAAAATGAATCAACTTATAATTAAACTAGACTTCTCCAAGTGAAAATATTTATCTTAATTTCACTTTCTTTGACATGTTTGTATCCCTCATAGTTACTTCAATGAACATATGTTAACTATTTATTCATTGATTCATTGTGTTGTATTTTTAAATATTTTGTTTTAGAGGTATGAGGTTTATATGGTGGATCAAACAAAAGACATTGAGGTTATTTTCAAGAGACATATAATTGGGGTAAATAAGATTTTAAAACAGTGCTATAAGAAATATCAAAGGTCATACAAGTATTGTCTGAACTCCTGTAGAGGCAATCATGCCAATGATAGTCTGTCTCAGTCAACTGAGGTTAAATAATGTTGTGATAACAACAACAAAAAAAATCTAAAAAGTCTCAGTGATTTGCCAAATAAAGTTTATTTTTCACTCAAGTTACATGTCCTTTTTGGGTCAAGAATGATATATCTTCCACATTTCTTTGTTCTCTACCTGAAGGAAGGGACAAGAGAGCATGGAGGAACCACACAAGAATTCTTAAAACGTTTGTTTAGAAATATCTTGCAATTTCCACTTAAATGTTCTTTAACCAAGGGAAATAAGGGCTAGGAAGTATGGTCTTCCTACAGGGAGAGATAGCACAGTGATTCCTTAGAAATGTTCGACAATTTTACTATTTTAAAAAGCTAATGTTCATTTACCAGAGATAAAACACCTAGCTGTAGTTATTTCAGGAGTATATGGTGTCCCTTAAATCCCACTCCAGGTATAAGGCAGGGAGAGAAGGCAGCTGCAGATCTCTTGCTGAATGGAACCATGCTTGGGGTATATGGAATATATAGTATGTATGTGATTGCCCTTTATTTTTCTCTGTTTACTTATTCTTGGGCTGTGTGCCTCTCGTTCACAATCGGATCCCTGTGGACATTAGGTGATCCAGCTCCTGACCCCCTTCTGGCTTCGCACAGCATTCTGGCAATCACACATTTCCAGCCATCAGCTTGTTCACCAATTCTGTCCAAGTCCTTTAATCCACACCACTCGGCTCTGCTCAGAGAGTCCCAGGACTGCAGCCTCTGCGGCCTCCAAACACCTGTACCACATCTGCCCACATCCACTCAGTCCAAATCCCAGACCTGGGGCCTCTCCTCAAATTTGGCAGATCAATGCTACTGTTGTCGACTGCTGTCTACCTGCAAATAGAATGGGAAGAAGCAAATTATTAAGCAAAGACACGTTTGGTAAATAAAACAAACAAAATCTTAAGACATAGGGTCCAAAGGGATGGAAACTATTAATAATTTTCTACACAGTAACAAGTTTGGAAACCACAGTTCCTTGAGTTTATTACAAAGAGGAGACCTCTAAGGGGCTGCGTGAAAGGGCATGACCAGAAACATATGCACTTGGGCTAAGTAAGATTTAAAAGAATAAAACAGAAACTCAAGTCATCATGCTTATTCAGCAACTTTTTAAAAATGTAATAAAATATACATAATTACCAGATAGACATCACATACATTTTAACTTTTCTTACTTTTACCTGTAAGATTTATAGATCCAAAGCATGAAATTATAAAATAGTTACAATTAATAATAGCATTGGCATAACTGTAAACATTATTAATTTGCTCCCATGTTTAAAAAGTCACGTATATTTAGGCATACAACAGATGTTCTTACAGTAAGGAAAGACAGAATAAGTAAACACTGATTTGGTCACATCTGCAGCGTCAAATGGAGAAGGCAATGGCAACCCACTCCAGTGTTCCTGCCTGGAGAATCCCAGGGATAGGGGAGCCTGGTGGACTGCCATCTCTGGGGTCGCACAGTCAGACATGACTGAAGCAACTTAGCAGCAGCAGCAGTGTCAAACCTTTACAAAATATTTCACAATTTGTTTGATTGTAGGACTGCCACTGTTTTGTTTTAGGTTTAAGATGAAAAAGCAGAGGTGTGGATTTAGGCTTCCTATTTAGACTTCCAGCTCTTCCCAACAGAGAAGGGGGCTCAGAAATAAGGGACAAACCTCTCCCATTTCTCTCCTCTCTCTTAGCCACGTGGATGAATTTAAACACAATGGCACTTCATGAAAACTACGTTTGAGGGCAGTATCTTTATGCAGCTGATCTTGCCCTTTTTTACAAAAATGAGAGACCTTGTTTACAATCTTCCCATTTAGAAGCAATAAGTAATCTTTCCTGCCTAACATATGAGAGCTATTTTACATAATCTTTTCCAACTTTCCTTAGAGTACCCTCCAGGGATCAGCAATTCAGGTTAGCTGGTGAATTTTTGTCTTTAGTTATTTTCTTTTCAAATGGGCTAGTCTCAACAGCTCAACCCCAAGCTGGTTCCAGCTGCCCAGGATAATGTTGTGCTCCTTCCTGAAAACACAGTGACAAAAGGTACTAAAGCTACTGTGTGATCAAGGTAGTGAACTTTTAGTAGCATTGCTTCAATTTTCCATGTGGGAATCTCTCCAGGAAAAAAAGTTGAAGCATTGAAATTGCAATTTCCATTCTTGTTTTAAGGTCTGAAATGGAAGGGAAAGGAGATTAATTTTTCATATGAATTAAAGATGACTCTAACAATATGTTTCCTTACAAGGTTAATAAACAGGAAAAGGCAAGTGATCAAGACGTAACCATAATTATTACTAGATTTACTTCAGACTGCTACTTAGAGCTACACGACACTATCATTTCAGGCAATCCTTTTTAATGTCAGCAACAATTTGAAATTACTCAGGATTTTTCAATAAGTAGTCTAAGCTTTTAAAAGTTCATATGACATCATGAAAGTTGTGACTTTTTTTTTTTTACTATTCAATAATGATAATAATAGTAAGACTATTATTAAGACTATATTAATAATGATATAATAGTAAGACTAAGTGTCTACTAGTCACAGGCTATTGTCTGCATAGCTACTAACAGGAAAAAAAAAACCACATAGTAGACCAATAATTATACATGTAAAATTAATTTCAGATTAAAAGTAAAGATCAAATTATGAAGGAAGTCTGCGGTACTTTGCTGAGTGCTGTTGGAATAAGATACAAGTAATTTCTAAAGATTAGCAGAATATTCATTATTGCCCACTAATAGTAAATACACACTAATTCACTCCATCCTATATGCTTTGACAGGGCTGCAATTCTTTGAGATAACTTACTTGTCAAGCAGCATAACCACAAAAAGATGCCAGCAGTGTAATTTTCCACAGTTCACTTAATTTTCTCATTTATAAACACATTCAAATCAAGTTCACCTGAAAGTTCAAAATTATAGGGAGATGAACATCACAAATTACTTATTTACTCAAATATTTTTGTTCTTATTTTCCATTGCTTTAACTGCAGTCCTCTGTTGTTGAAAAAATGCTCATATCAGTGGAAGACATTAAATATCTAAATTCATATACAAAAACTGTAAAAAGGCAAAACTATGAATGCTTGGTTTTAAAGCCTATTTCTATTGCTTACTGGATGCGTGACTTGGAAAAGTAACAGTACTTCTGGGCCTTGATTTAATTATTTCTAAAGATGAGAATAACTAAGTACCTGCCTCATTGGATTGTTCAATGTTTAAATTTATTGATCTGTATTAAGCATTTGGTGCCAGGCTCACAGCAAACGCAGGGCTTCCCTGGTGGCTCAGTGGGTAAAGCGTCTGCCTGCAATGCGGGAGACCCGGGTTCGATCTCTGGGTCAGGAAGATCCCCTGGAGAAGGAAATGGCAACCCACTCCAGTACTCTTCCCTGGAAAATTCCATGGACTGAGAAGCCTGGTAGGCTACAGTCCATGGGGTCGCAAAGAGTCGGACACGACTGAGCGACTTTCCCCTTCACAGTAAATGCTATGTAAGAATTTGCTTTATCGCTGTATCATTATTATCATCATGATGATTAATCGCTGACTGACCTTCATGAAAGTTGCTTATCCTCATCAAAATCTATTTCTTCATCCTTAAAATAGGGTAATAACAGTATCCATCTCACAAGGTTGTAATGAGGATCAAAAAGCATGTCATGTCAAACCCTTGGCAAAGTCCAAGGCATGTAGGAGTAGGTACTCAAAATTCACTGGTTATTTTTGGGAGCTGGTTTTGGGGGTTTCTCACTTCTCTAGTAGTAAGATTACAGTGAATTCCTTAGTAGCAGGATTTTCACTAACTTTCTAATTTTCTCTAACTCTCCCCCCTCCCCTTACATAAGGGAGGGATGATGAGCTAGAAAGGACTTCACTACTCACCAAATAGAGATGCACCCCATGTCACTGTGCTTTGATTTATTGAACTTTGCATATACTGTGTTTTTTACAAAGTGACGTTTCCTGAACAATCCTGCGTTGAGCAAATCTATCGGTCCCATTTTTCCAATATCTTTTAGCTCACTGCATATCTCTGTGCCACAGTGGGGTTATTCTTGAAGTATTTCAGACTTTTTCATTATCATTATGTTTGTTATGGCGATCTGTGATTGGTTATCTTGATGTTACTATAGTAATTGTTTGGGGGAGTCACAAACCACAGCCATATAAGACAGCCAACTTGATAAACGTGTGTGTTCTGACTGACCAACCACTCCAACCTTCAGAGGCCATCACCCTGATCAGTCAGCAGCCATCAACACCGCAGCAAGAATCTCCACCAGCAAAAAGGTTATGACTGGCTGAAGGTTCAGAAGACGGTTATCAATAACGTATTTTTAAACTAAGGCATGTAAATTGTCATAGGGCTATTACATGCTCAATAGGCTCCTGCTGCTGCTGCTGCTAAGTCACTTCAGTCGTGTCCAACTCTGTGCGACCCCAGAGACGGCAGCCCACCAGGCTCCCCCATCCCTGGGATTCTCCAGGCAAGAACACTGGAGTGGGTTGCCATTTCCTTCTCCAATGCATGAAAGTGAAAAGTGAAAGTGAAGTCGCTCAGTCGTGTCGGACCCCATGGACTTCAGCCTACCAGGCTCCTCTGTCCATGGGATTTTCCAGGCAAGAGTACTGGAGTGAGTTGCCGTTGCCTTCTCCACAATAGGCTCCAGTATAGTGTAAATGTAACTGTTATATGCACTAAAAAAAAACAAAAATTTATATGACTTGCTTTATTGCAATATTTGCATTATTACAGTGGTCTGGAATGAAATCCCCAAATCTCCAGGGTATGCTAGTAGAAGATGTGTATAAAAGGAACCCTCCAGTTGTCGCAGCCTCTGAAAAGGTGGGTAGGCCTGTTTTCTTCTTCTTTCACTGATTTCCAACACTCTGGCTCTTCTACCTTGTAAAAATATAGCATTCATAATTGTAGTTGGGAAAAAGGAAGGTAATCAATATTTCAATTCATGATGACACTTAGGGGTAAATACCAGTCCTGTCAAGGGTTGGATCTTTCTTACTTCATCTCTCTCAGATGTCTATTGCCTGGGATTTCTTGTCAACTCTTCTGTAATGGACAAGGCTTAAGATATGACAGTGCCACAGAGAAAAAGACCCCGAAAACTCAGTCTTTAAGAATATTTTATGTCCAGTATAATACTGGACATAAATACCCTTTGTGCCAGAAGAGTGAGTGGTATAGTCCATTTTAAAACCAAAATACTGTTAATCAGGACACTTCTCTATATAAAGCAATCTTAATTATTTGTATTTAATTGTGGCCTCCAAGCCATACAGAGTCTGAGATGGAGCAGGAGGAGGTTAGGCATGCTTTCCAGTCTTCAAATCCTCCCATGTTTTATCCCCAGTTCGCCCGAAAAAGGTCTTTAAAATTAGGGAGCTCTCATTCTTCTTGGTCTCCTCCCTACAGTCCCATCAACTTCTCACTCCTAACTCATGTCCTGTGCACTGTTTTGCTTGAGTCTCCATCTTAGGCTACACCACCATCTGCTTCTGTCAAGCTAGCCTTGGTGTTGGTTGTGTCTAAGAACAAGGTAGAAAGGAAGAAAACCAAAGAGGCTTAAGAGATTAAACATTCTCTTTGTGTATAAGCAAATGATTTAGATAAAATCATCAACTCTTCCTTCACTGAAAAAAAAAAAAAAAGGAGCTCTTGATTTCTTCAGGTAAAAGTTCTATTTTTCATCCTTTACCTTTCTGCTGGTTTTATCTATATGATCAAACATCATTCTTAAAGTTTCACATTCTCTCGTTTTACTTGATTAGAGGTAGAATGTGTCATTTTACTGATGTTGATAAATCTGGCTCAGCATCTTAGGTCAAAGACATTTCTCAACTCATCTAAGGACTATTTTCAAAATGAATCTATTTCACAGTGATAACAAAACTCACTTCTTCTTGTTCAGTCGCTTAGTCATGTCCAATTTTTTGTGACACCATGGACTGTAGCAGGCTAGGCTTCCCTATCCTTCATCATCTCCCAGAGTTTGCTCAGACTCATGTCCATTGAGTCAGTGATGCCATCCAATCATCTCTCACCTTCTGTTGTCCCCTTCTCCTCCTGCCTTCAATCTTTCCCAACATCAGGGTCTTTCCTGAAGAGTCAGCTTTTCGCATAAGGGTCAAATATTTGAGTTTCAGCTTCAGCATCAGTCCTGTCAGTGAATATTCAGAATTCCTTTAGTACTGACTGGTTTGTTCTCCTTGCTGTCCAAGGGACTGTTGATAGTCTTCTCCAACACCACTGTTCAAAAGCATCAGTTCTTTGACACTCAGCCTTCTTTATGGTACAAGTGCCACATCCATACATGAGAACTGGTAAAACCATAGCTTTGACTGGGAAAACCGCTAGACCATTCAGGTATGACCTAAATCAAATCCTTTACGATTATACAGTGGAATTGAGAAATAGATTTAAGGGGCTAAATCTGATAGACAGTGTGCCAGAGATCAAATTGCCAACATCTGCTGGATCATGGAAAAAGCAAGAGAGTTCCAGAAAAACATCTATTTCTGCTTTCTTGACTATGCCAAAGCCTTTGACTGTGTGGATCACAATAAACTGTGGAAAATTCTGGAAGAGATGGGAATACCAGACCACCTGACCTGCCTCTTGAGAAATCTGTATGCAGGTCAGGAAGCAACAGTTAGAACTGGACATGGAACAACAGACTGGTTCCAAACAGGAAAAGGAGTACGTCAAGGCTGTATATTGTCACCCTGCTTATTTAACTTCTATGCAGAGTACATCATGAGAAATGCTGGACTGGAAGAAACACAAGCTGGAATCAAGATTGCCGGGAGAAATATCAATAACCTCAGATATGCAGATGACACCACCCTTATGGCAGAAACTAAAGAGGAACTAAAAAGCCTCTTGATGAAAGTGAAAGAGGAAAAAGTGAAAGTGAAAGTGAAAAAGTTGGCCTAAAGCTCAACATTCAGAAAACAAAGATCATGGCATCCAGTCCCATCACTTCATGGCAAATAGATGGGGAAACATTGGAAACAGTGGCTGACTTTATTTTTCTGGGCTCCAAAATCACTGCAGATGGTGACTGCAGCCATGAAATTAAAAGATACTTACTCCTTGGAAGGAAAGCTATGACCAACCTAGATAGCATATTAAAAAGCAAAGACATTACTTTGCCAACAAAGGTCCATCTAGTCAAGGCTATGGTTTTTCCAGTAGTCATGTATGGATGGGAAAGTTCTTCTATAAAGAAAGCTAGGCACCCAAGAGTTGATGCCTTTGAACTGTGCTGTTGGAGCAGACTCTTGAGAGTCCCTTGGACTGCAAGGAGATCCAACCAGTCCATCCTAAAGGAGATCAGTCCTGAATGTTCATTGAAGGACTGATGTTGAAGCTGAACTCCAATACTTTGGCCATCTGATGTGAAAAACTGACTCATTTGAAAAGAGTCCCTGATGTTTCCCCTGATGCTGGGAAAGATTGAAGGTGGGAGGAGAAGGGAACGAGAGGATGAGATGGTTGGATGGCATCACCGACTCTATGGATGTGAGTTTGGGTAAACTCCGGGAGTTGGTAATGGACAGAGAGGCCTGGCGTGCCGCAGTCCATAGGGTGACAAAGAGTCGGACACGACTGAGCAGCTGAACTGAACTGACTAGATGGACCTTTGTTGGCAAAGTAACGTCTCTGCTTTTAAATATGCTGTCTATGTTGGTCATAGCTCATCCAAGGAGCAAACATCTTTGAATTTCATGGCTGCAGTCATCATCTGCAGTGATTTTGGAGCCTAAGAAAATAAGGTCTGTCACTGTTTCCATTGTTTCCCTATCTATTTGCCATGAAGTGACGGGACCAGATGCCATGATCTTTGTTTATTGAACATTGAATTTTAAGCCTGTTTTTTCACTCTCTTCTTTCACCTTCATCAAGAGGCTTTTTAGTTCCTCTTGACTTTCTGCCATGAGGGTGGTGTCATTTGCATATGAGGTTATTGATGTTTCTCCCAGGAATCTTGATTCCAGCTTGTGATTCATCCAGCCCAGCATTTCACATGATGTACTCTGCATTTAAATTAAATATACTTGTAAGTTAAATGTCTTAAATAAACTTGTAAATTATTATATAAATAAACATATAAGTTAAAAAACTGATTAGAAATATACAAAATTGACTAGACATTTTAGTATAGTCACTGAATATATTATAGATACTGAGAGGCTTTAAATGCAATCTGTGTTCAGAGGAAAACATTCATTTTTATTTTGGGAAGGCAGAGTATCTAATGATAGGAAGTTAGCAATGCAACAATTGTGTAAGAAAAAGATCAAGGTTGTAAATGAATATTTGAGAGTCATGAAACAGTAATTGCTCCAGTTCTAAAAAGACTACCAAGTTTTAGGTCAGATGGATCATTCTAAATAATATCTATCATTCTGAGAAAGCTGTTAGAAGTGTTTCCTTATCTGATCATTTTTTTTGTCATTTGTTTATTTGTTTTTTTTTTTTTTTTACTTTACAATACTGTATTGGTTTTGCCATACATTGACATGAATCCACCATGGGTGTACATGAGTTCCCAATCCTGAACCCCCCTCCCACGTCCCTTCCCCATATCATCTCTCTGGGTCATCCCAGTGCACCAGCTGCAAGCATCCTGTATCCTGTATCGAACCTAGACTGGCGATTTGTTTCTTACATGACAGTATACATGTTTCAATGCCATTCTCCCAAATCATCCCACCCTCTTCCTCTCCCACAGAGTCCAAAAGTCTGTTCTATACATCGGAAAGAGACACGAGTACCCCAATGATCATATTTTGATATACCACATCTACAAAGAGATATTGTTCAAAGAGGTATCACAGAATAATTGCTCCTACATTTCTGAGCCTTCCCCACCTTGTTTTGTCTCTGCAATTACGTGTATCTATTACAAACTATCTGCTGATGGTCTGGGTCGGAATCAGTCATATTTACATGGGCTCTAAACTGCTCTAATATGCCTTTCTGTGTTTCACTTTCCTTTACTGCTGCTGTACAGTGTAACTCACCATTAACCAGATGGCATTTTACACCCAAGAGATGGTCATACTTCACAGCTGGCTAAACTGATTTCTGTAGTTAGTTTACATAAAACTCAGAGACACTTCTGGAACCAAGATGCTGGTAAATGTGAGATTATTTCTATTCACTAACAATTAGACAACGAGGAAGAAAAATGTAACTTAACTTTAAAGCCAACACTCAGACCAATGATAGAATGAAAAATTAAGTCTATGTTTGATGCAGGATACAGGATGCTTGGGGCTGGTGCACGGGGATGATCCAGAGAGATGATATGGGGTGGGAGGTGGGAGGGGGGTTCATGTTTGGGAACTCATGTACACCCGTGGTGGATTCATGTCAATGTATGGCAAAACCAATACAGTATTGTAAAGTAAAATAAAGTAAAAATTAAAATTTAAAAAAAAAAGAAATGAGGGGGAAAGTACCATTAAATTAGAAGACAATAGTACTTGATTTTTGACTTTATCCCCCTCAAGGAATGCAGAAAATCATGTTTTGAAGCTATGTATTTACAAAACATATTTTGGGTTCTCATATTTTAAGAGAAATGTTCAAATGAAATCCCCAGCTATGAAAAAAAGATATCCTCTTCCCACATGTTACTCAGCCGTTAAAAAGAATTCATTTGAATCAGTTCTGATGAGATGGATGAAACTGGAGCCGATTATACAGAGTGAAGTAAGCCAGAAAGAAAAACACCAATACAGTATACTAACACATATATATGGAATTTAGAAAGATGGCAATGATGACCCTATATGCAAGACAGGAAAAAAGACACAGCTGTGTATAACGGACTTTTGGACTCAGAGAGAGAGGGAGAGGGCGGGATGATTTGGGAGAATGGCATTCTATCATGTATACTATCATGTAAGAATTGAATCGCCAGTCTATGTCTGACGCAGGATACAGCATGCTTGGGGCTGGTGCATGGGGATCACCCACAGAGATGTTATGGGGAGGGAGGTGGGAGGGGGTTTCATGTTTGGGAACACATGTAAGAATTAAAGATTTTAAAATTTAATAAAAAAAAAAAAAAGAAAAAAAAAAAAAAAAAGAAAAAAAAAAAAAAAAAAAAAATAAAAGATATCATGAGTCTTCAAGTTAATGTTCTCATTGAAAAGATCTATGCAAAATGGCTTTTAATGACAAATTGCAAAATTTTAACTTGTTTTTAAAAATTCCAAACCCTGTGCTTGAAGTTATTTCCTAGTAAAATCTCAAGTTTTATATATATATATATATAACTTGTTATAAATGACCTAGAGGGGTGGGTTGCAGGGAGGGTAGGGATGCTCAAGAGGGAGGCAATATATGTAAAATTATGGCTGATTAGTGTTGTTTTATGGCAGAAACCAACATAACATTGTAAGAAAATAAATTAAGAATAAATAAGTGAGTAATTCTGCAGATCTTTTAAAACCAGAGTAAATGATATAACACCACGGCATTATCCATATGAATGGCTTCTTTAGAAGGAGTCAAAGCATATCTTCATTAATATAAAAAAATGTTGTAAAAGCCCTATACAGATGTTATATCCCCAATGACGTAGAGACACATACCCAACTCAAAGAGTTTTAACTTTGGGACTCCCTGCTCTCTTGTGGGAGTTTCACATCAATAATGGATATGAAGAAATAACCTTTTTGGTAGAGTTCTTTCTACTCGTGTTTGTTGAGCAGTACTTTGTTATGAACAACAAAACATGCTATATAATATCAAACAAAACAAAACCGAATCTTCAGTGCTGCCCATCAAAAGATTCTAAGCACTACTTCAGAGCTGAAATTCTTTGAGACAAGCTGTGGCGGGGGCAGTGGAGGTGGGGCGGGGGCCTTGAGGGAAGGGGATATTGAGTTGGAGAGGATAGAAACAAGAAGTGTGGTTTCAAGAACTCTCTTCTTTCTCCCCCATTTTCTTCGAATCACTCACTTCTCTGTAAAAGTGTGATTTTTTTTTATGACAAACTTTACAACATACTAAGTAAAGAAGTGTCCTGAGCCTTCTTTAGTACTGAAAACTGACCTATAAGAGATAAGCCATCTGTCTTGGATGAATATTTAGAAATCAATTTTAAGAACTCTTTTGTACAAAAAGTATTTTTTTTTTTGTCAGAATAGCTTTATTTCGGAAGGCAATTATTCTGGACACTTTCTTCAAGCAAACATGACAAAAGGCTATATAGTTTCTGTGTGATTTTACTGTGAACAAAACTAATCTTACAAAATTATTATTGCTTCAATTAAATGCATAAAAATAAATTGCCAAGAAAATCAATTACCAATAAACTGACAGCATATTTGTATTATAATTCATCTTTTAAATAATCAAATGTTCTTCCATAAGCTTTAGCTTACTTCCCCAAAAGGGTTGACATGGCATTTTGCTTTGTATTTGAAAGCTATCTTTTGCTATTAATTTGCATTAAACAAACAGCAAAAAGACAAGAAAATCAAAGGAAGTACCCCTATATAGTTCTCCCACACATCCTGAGCTGTGTGAGCAAGCAGTTAAAACATGCAAATCCAGTTTGGAGGAAATTCGACATCTCTATTATAGATGAAAGGTAAACAAAGCAGATGAAGGATTAGTGCAATTCCAAATTTAAGATATTGCTCTCAGTGACTTATAATAAAGTGGTGTTGCATACGGTGGCATGTTTTAGATGACATTTCAATTGTACGAGCAATTTGCATTCTATCTGACATTAAATAACGTTCTTAGTATTATGAATTCCAGCAGCATCCTCATCTCCACAGCATAAAGATATGAACTATGAGGCACATCTTAATGAAGGGAGTAAGTTTTCCTGTCAATCTGAAATGTGAGACAAGGCAGTACCTGGGCTAAGCCGCCGGCAACATTATTGTGAGTTGCCCACTCCTGGCATAGTACAAATCTTCAGCTAAGGCATTCTTCTTATTAAATAAAGATCTATAACTGAACACATGTATCTGTAATATCACTACAATCCAAAGAAAATTAAAAGACAGATTATGTCCAGGATATTACATGCACCACCACAGAGCACTGCTAGAATCTGGTATGGTCTTGTTGCTAAGATACCTGGCTAATGCCACGGAAACGAGCCCCTCGTACTAATCTAGTACAATCCATGCATGCTTCCACATATTTTGGCAGAAGAAAGTAGGAGTCCACTGACAATGGTTTGGGATATTACTAGCCAGTGTTCCTGAATTTATACATTTTTTATCCCTTTCTGGTAAGCTTCAACAGTCTTAGTAAAATAAGGAATGTAACACTCTGTTAATGGCATTTGGTTGTTTTATGCCATTTAAAACAAGTAAGATTACTTTTTATCCTTCTGCATAGTCAATAAAAGTTGCTTAAAAAGGTAATTATTTAAGTGCCTTTGCTTGCAAAATTGTGGTGCTCCCCAAAATGATTTCCCTTAATCTTTGTGATTTATATTTGTTATATGCACATAAATGACTGCGCTTTCTGTCTCTATTGCTTTCGTCAAGGAGAATGCAATACACCAGTTTCACTGGGTGCACACTGAATAAGAAATCAGAATGCTAAAATGAAATAATTTGATCAGAAATGACTTGCAAGCCTGTGATGCATAAAACTGGTTTGCAGTGCTCAATGTTTCCAAA
Organism: Capricornis sumatraensis; assembly: GCF_032405125.1. Lineage (NCBI taxonomy): Eukaryota > Metazoa > Chordata > Mammalia > Artiodactyla > Bovidae > Capricornis > Capricornis sumatraensis. The sequence goes on from NC_091075.1 coordinate 17,181,748, forward strand.
GATTTTTATTTTATTCCTTTAAGAAAAAGATATATGTAGAGAGAAGATTAAAAGCTGTTTCAGGCATGACAATAATGCATAAAATTCTAAAATGAAAAATAAATACTTTGAGGCTCCCTTGGTATGGAATGCAAATGCGCTTTCCACCCCCAGGTGTCACTTTTTGAAACAATCTGCATTTGTTAAAGCAAACTAAGCAGACTCCTGCTAAGAAATCAAACCATTTTTTTTTTTAAATATAAGCGTGTCCCTCTTCTGTAGTACAATATGATCTTCAGAGCATTGGTGACGGTAGTTCCACTGAGCTCCACTTATGATAACGATAACTTTTGCAGATGTTCATAGCTGTCAAATATTATTCACTAAAGTGTCAGAAGATGTGATAAAAAGTTAAACCAGAAAAATTATTCTAAAGTAATTGGTTCAAGTCAAGAAGGCAAGGGAAGGTCAAGCATTAATCCCTATCCATAAACAGTGAATGAACCATCAAGAAATCACAGCCATATTGATTTTTTTAGGAGGAAACAATTGTATACTGTATTGGTGGGCACACAGATAAAGTGGATGCTTATACATGTACTGGTGTGCAAATTTATAGTTGCACATCAAAGGTACTCAGTGATTTAAACAAAAGTTTTTCTTCAGATTTACTGGATTCTTGACTCAAATTTGCTTTCTTATCAAAAGAGACTTAGCCCATCTTTGATGATAATAAATTATACCTTGATTATCTTAAGTTTATATCATTCACACTCTTTGTTTTCCATTCTGTGGATTCACAAGGTCATGTGGAAGGGTTATTTGACCAGAAACCATGGGGACTTCATGGATTTAGAATTCCATTTGCAACATTATGACAACAGTTCATCATGGGAGCCCACCCGTATTAGTGCTAAAAATAAATATCACAGCAATCATTATGTACCAGAGAGCATCTAGAAAATGTATATGCAGGTTTAGGTTTTTGTTTCATATGCTTCCTCTATTTTGAGCCCTTTGGGACATTGTTGCCATGAAAATTATTTCTAAATCACTGCCTAAGAGCAGTATACAAGGGTAACTGTATTATAAAACAGGAGACTGTCCATGACAAAGAAGAAATAAATCAATAACAGGTGCAAGTATCTCAGAAACTGTTACTTCAACATAAATTGTCCCTGTAAGAAGGACAGAAAAATGTTTTTACAAACCTTTTACTTTTTTCAATTCTCACTGGGATCCCATGTCAGAAGAGAAAATGGCTGTTTGCTTAGTATAAAGTGTCTTAGCCATCTACGTGGGCCTGACAGTAATGGCAAAAGATGGTACCGATCAATATCCATCTTCTTCATTCCTGAAGTAATAACTTTCAATAGGAAAATCTATTTACTTTTACTTACCTTTATTTTATTTCATTTTGCTTTAAAGAAGTTCATTCCAGAGGGAGGGTTTACCTTGCAAACAGCAGTTAACAAACTGATGATTTAACTAAAGACTCTGGACCAGGAGAGGCATTACCATCACTGTACCTGTGTGTTAATGTTAAGAAGAAACATATTTGGGGGGATTCTAAATTTGTTATGCAAATTAACAGTAACTAAAAGCCTTTTGGGGCTCACAGCTGCTTATCTGGAACATATATCAAACAGGTCAATCAGAAACAAAGGTCAGCATTCACATTCTTACATGTAGAACTTCTTGAATATTTCACATTCCATCTGTGGAAGACGCCATATGCAACTGTACTGTGTGATATATAAAATATCACTGGATAAGAGGAAATCTCAGAATCTCTCTTGGAAAGTCCTGGAGTTTCATGCATCATTTAAAAACTATTGTTAGGGAAGATCATGCATTCTGCATTCAGATCTATGACACAGAGAGGGAATTTCATCCCAAATTGCCACAACAGTTGTTATTTTAAATTGCACTTCAAAAAAGAGTGTTGAACGTGTATGAATATAAGCACTAAAATAAAATATTTTTCAGTATTTGAAACATTTCCTCCTCCCTTTATCTCCTTTTCATCCCTGTAGCTGTTTTATAATTATGATAGATTTTTTAAATCTATTGAGCTAGAATTGGTTTAAACTTAGGGTTTTTTGTTTTCCTAAACCCATTTGCTTTACAGATTGACTTTTTCAAGGATATGAAAATTGACATTTGAAATATCAAACATTTAATAACATTTAATGACAATTCTTATCAGTGACTCCATTGAGTGATTTTTATCCTAATAATTTTTACTTTTGAAACTGTAATTAAAAACTGCTACAACTTGATGTGTATAAAAATTATTTCAGTTGTCTTTACAGAACTCTGGAATTGACAAACATTTTTATCAACATTTAGACTACAATTTTTCTTAAATTTCTCTAAATCAGAAAAGAAATTTAAAAATTATTCATATATCTAGGCCAGAGTGATTGCAGACCAACTATGAATATCAGATATCCTTTTGATACTAGAAATGATTGCTCAAAAACATTGATATGAATATCAATAGCAACTTAAAATTTGAAAATAAGAGGAATGAACTAAATAGCAACCTGAGACTACTAATTCTCATTGTGAATTTTTAAATTAATAATTGGTAATTAATTTTAAATCAAAAGGAGCAATAAAAACCCATTTCTGAATTCTAGGTTCATACCTAAGTCTCAGAACACTCACTCTGTATATTTATAACTAAGAAAGGAGACCACTGGTATTAAATCCTGCTTAAATCAACGGCAAGATGGGAAATAAATTAGAGGCAGTACTCTCCTTAGAATTTCTAGGAAAACATATATTAAAGTAGATGTAATATAGCAAGAGAATTAATTGCAAATAAAGTAAAATATACAGAATGATAAGGATGAACTGCATTTCACTTCGAATATGAAAGCATTCATTACTAAGAGGCTATCAGCAAAGAAAAAAAATGCATGTATGCTTTACTCATTTTATATTTTCACCAGACATAGAGGATCACATTTTACACGTAGGTGATCAGGCTTTCACACTGATGAACTTCTCTGCAAGCATTTTCATGTGTGTGCATGTGTACCTGGAAAATAATACATGAGAAAGCTTTGGATATTGTTGAAACACAAAAGACAGATATTCCATTTAAGCAGGATCCCAATAAATCTAAAGAAAAGCCATTGACAATTTTATAAAAAAAAAAATAGTTTCACTTGTTAAAAGGCACCAGGGGATTAGGAAACATACTCAAGGTCTTAAAGGTTTCAGAACGCATTTTGTTGTTGTTCTTGGTGATAGTCATTTTTATTCACTACTTTGTACCTGCAACATATTTTGTTGTAGAACTTCATCCATTATTTCATGTTGTATACATTGACAGGAACATATGCCTCAAAGAGTAATTACATTTATTTTAGGAGAATCACTATCTATAATAAACATATAATAATATACATAATTTAACATATACATTTTAAAGAAGTCTTTTTCTAGGATTAATACTATAAGGAATTGGTATTATTGAAAATACAAACAGATATTTGGGAAAGATGCAAAATTTAAGAAATCATAAATTAAAATCTCAAAGTTAAGGCAACTGGTACTGTTACTCCCTTGAACTATATTCATTTTAATATTTTGATTAAAATTGAGCATCCTCAAACACAACTGTGTTACAAATAAGTATTCAAATCATGTTTATTGAATAAGGAAAAAAAACAGAAGATAAGTATGTAATTAATCATATTTTCAGCTCTGAGACCTATGAGAAGGCAAATACATTCCTCTCACCTGTTCTCTTGTTTGTATAAAATTAGAATTCTTAAAACCTTAAAGATTTTGATGCTTACATAATTGCAAAGAAACTCAGTCCCAGTATATGAAATGTACTGCATTTGTGAGTTGATTTTCCTTTCTGCCTGTGAAAGAATATGAATGACATGATAGGTACAGTGTTCTAGGCTGAGGCCTGCAGAACAAAGACACTCACCGGGGCCAGGACTTCTACACACATTTTACAAAGTGTGGATTCAGAAAATGACACTGTATTTGCAGGAGTTACATTAAAATGTTCTCAGTTGGAAGTGATGCATAAAATGTCAGATCATCCTTTTTTGTAATTAATATCAAATAAAACACTCTATCTTTCAAAATAACCATTGAAAATAAATATTCAGGGAGATCTAGAAAGCTGTACCTATTGTAAAGCCATAGAGCCCATAGAGGAAGCTCCAAAACTATTTGTTTCTGATATATTTGTTTCATATATAGAGATATAGATAGATAGTATGTGTGTGTGCACATCTGTGTACGTGTCTGTCTGTCTGTGTGTATCACAATGACACAAACTAGAGACATATGATTCCAGACAAACGTCTGTCACAGTCTGTGTTACTCCACTGGGTCATTTTATAAATTTTTCTCCTCAATTCTTTATTTCCTAAGATTTTAAAGAAGTGAGTATCTACACGGTATATGTCTATCTTTTAGATCCCAACAGTAGACATGGCCATGCTTAGGCATTCTAAGCCATAATCACAGGATCCAAATCATAGAGTTATAACAAATACATGGGCACAAAGGCAACTTGACTGCTCAGATTGTAGTAGGCACCTTCATAGCTGCGTTAGTTACTTTTATTTTTTGCTAGACAGATACCCCTCATCTCTATTTTAGAAACCTCTCAAGTTTTATACCTGAATTCCCTCAAATCTGGACCCCAAATGAAGAAAATTGGTTTATCTACACACTCAAAATTGTTCAATAGTTGATTAAAGCTCTGGCGCTGCAAGAGTAATAGACTTGCAGCAATAGAGTTACTTGTCTATGTGACGTAGTTGCACACATATGCTTCTTTTTATTTGACATGACTTGGCAGTAGTAAAATCTTAAATATCACAGTCATTGATGTTCACCTAGATCACTACTTTCCATCACTTAGTGCATTACTTTGATTTGGCTGTATTTATAAAGAGACTACGTGTGTATTTGTGTGTGAGGAATTTCTGAGTCTCTAAATTTGCTAGCATCAAAGACTTTTTTTTACAGAAAGATACAACTCTACCTAGTTCAAATTCATAGAGACAATTTCAGCAATGTAAAACAGCCAGCAAATTATGGGGTAAATACTAAAAGAATAGCTACATTACTCTTCCCTTCTTACATGCAGGAGCTCAAAAAAATGCTGTTGGACACAGTGCTTTATTCGAAGAGGTTTCACACATGCATTTTTAATCAGGATTATATTTCACAGAGATCTGTCACCGCTCACAAGTGCAGCCGGCCGGTCCTCCTTGAAATGTATCAGCTCTCGGTCTCAGCCCTGAGCTAGTTTTTCTTTGTACAAATCTGGACTTGGTGATCCACAAGGTGGTGTTTTTCTTAAAAGAAAAAAAAAAAAATCCCTTAGAATTGCTTAGGACCCCCATGTACATTGTTTTTAGTTCAAACATACAGCTGCTTTAACCTGGAACCATCTTCTAAGTCTCTTTCTCTACCAAGTCTAAACATTTGGCTTTAAGGTATTTGCTAAACCGGGAAGGTCCAGTAATTGGTTATTTTATATTCAATTATTTGCATAAATTTTGTGCGGAGTTAATCTTACATTTTTCTTCTATCTTTGATCTATTGTATTATTAATCTATTCTTCCATATAATGGCGATTAAGATGACATAATAAGCAAGATATAATGAAGAAATGTTTACATGAGTATCTTTCTCCAATGTGCTTCAAATATTAGACATACTATGTGACCATACTATAAACATACATTCTTATCTATGTGTAGAAAGTATCTTATAAAAATTTATAAATGCAGAGAAACAAAAATCTGTGCATGGAGATTTATATATATATATACATATATAAACTGCTTAAGCTAACAAAATTAATATAAAACCAAAATTGATATAAAACCATGCTCCAAAATGCATGGAGATTTATATATATATATATACACATACATATATATACTGCTTAAGCTAACAAAATTGATATAAAACCAAATTGATAGAAAATATCTTATAAAAATTTATAAATGCAGGGAAACAAAAATCTGTGTATGGAGATTTATATATATATGTATATATATACACACATACATATATATACTACTTAAGCTAACAAAATTGATATAAAACCTCCTCAAAAGAGGAGGTTAAAGGTCATAGTTATAATTGAAATAAAATTGAAATTATATAATTAATTGCATTTTAAAAGATCTATTTTAGACGCCTATATTTTGAAAACTTTAGCTTATCAGTAACAGCAAACATACACTCTCAAATATTCAAATTAATACACGAATAGAGAAGATTTTTTTTTAATGTTGAGTTTGCATATAGCATATTTAATGTCTAACAAATATCAAATCTCTGTTAAAGTACACCCAACTCCTCTAGTGACTAAATCTTGTCTCAAAATACATTTCAAAGAGTATGTAGCAGAAATTTTTTAGTTTCAAAAATCTCTAATATTTGTCAAGATGCAAAAGAGTAAGCCAGTTTAAAACCTGTAGGTTGGGAACTTCTGTGTATCAGCAAATGTCCAGAATAGGCCAGCACCAACAGAACAGGAACATTGATGTGAAGTAACCATATCTATATGTTGTCAAGCAACTGGTCATAAAGTGCTGAATAAAAGGGCATTTGAAATTGGAGAGTTCTGAAAATACCACAACTGATTTTTTATATTCTCTGACAGTTAAGAACAAAAAGACTTTCAGACAAAGATTTTAGACACTCCCTGTGATATCTGGCTTCCCTGAAGTTGTTGCATAAGATTACCAAACATCTGATACTCCCTAAAACAGAGTCAGTATTAAGCCATTTGATTCTCAGTTGCTTCATATTCATAAAATTACTACATTACTCTCCGTCATCATCATCATAAACACTGCACATTTTAACATCTGTTAAAGCATTTAAAAGCCCAGAGCTTACATCTACAAAACAGGGATGAAGAAAGACAGCCTAGAATATTACACAGAGTCCTTTTTAGAAACATTGCATTTTTAAGAGTTAAGGCTTTCTTTAATTTTACCACCATCGGAAGGTTTGGAAAATAAATTTCAAAATTCGATTGCTTCTAATTAGTGGCACAAATACCAATGACTCAAAATTTTCAGGAGCTTAAAAGATAAAATTGTCTTTCAAATCCAAATTGTTGCTTAGTACAAGGAAAAAGAAGGTATTAAAGCGATCATACTCTTTTTTTTATCCATTGCTTTAGCATTGAGTTAACAAGGAATATGTGGCTTTAGACTTGCTTAGCCAACAGCTTGTACAGCACATTTATATTCCCCAAATGGTTTCATGTTTCCAAAGTGAAATTTTAGAGGGTATTAGTTTAAAATATTTCTCTCTATTGAGGAAAATCTCTCTCTGTAGTCTAGGGGGAAAAAAAGACATTATAAATTACTTTTCTCTTGGCAAATATTAATGTTTAAGATACATGATAAAGAATAAACGTAGTAAAATGAAGTCATTTAAAACATGACATGAAAAAGTAAATTTCACACAACCTAAAAGAATATTACAGAAGATTGATCAATAATTTAAAGTTTTATATTTCTCTTAAGAAGTCCCAACTTAAACTTCCTAGATCTTGTTGAAAGCCAAAAGATGTTAATTCTTGTATGTTTATAATTATGCTTGTTTTTAAATATACACAATGATCTTTAAAGTGGATAAGTATATTTGACTTATATACATATATTTTCCTGCTATTGTAAAGAGAATAATAAGCTTGAAGCCAAAATATCTATATTTGAATCTTCCTTTTACATCATTTACCTAGTTTCCTGAAATGGTACTTCCTCATCTGAAAAGTGAGAATGAATTCTGGCTTGATTCACCTGACTCACAAGTTTGTGAGAATGAGAGATAACTCTCACTATGCTCAGAACACTTTTTGTGTTTCTTGGCCCCTATTTAATAAATCAATCCCAAAGAAATGAGGTCGGGGTCTCCCTATTACATTTCTCTATTTTTTGACAGGCATCATGAGAAAATATCACATTTATTTATTCATATGGCTATCCATGGATATTTATAGTTTGACATATGAATGTCTATCCCTTTGGTAGAATGGAAGGAAGATCCTTATGTGCAGTGATTTTGTCTTTTTTCATTACGGGATCCCCAATGCCTGAAACAGTACCTGGTGTGTCAAAAATGCTCCAATATCTGTTGCTGATCTAATTATGTAAAAGCTATGTGTTCAAATAAGCATATAAGAATACAAGCCACTGCCACCTTGCCCCAGCAGACTTGTATGGCAATGGATATGTCAGGGGTAGGTGACGTGATGATCTGATCAATGAACCTGACTCAACTAAATGTAAGCTTTTATATTCATGAGTAGTTTTCCAAAGACAAAGGGCTTTTGCATGGTCTACATGACCTGATGCTCTTAACAGCAGGTCTATGTCTATAGCATCAGTATTATTCTGTCTATGCAGGACACAATTGATGTCATTGTTCACATCAGAGACCATACTATTCATTGTACCTCATCCCCCTTTTTACCTTTTTTGCTGACTTTGTTTCTCTCATTGTCCCTTCCTCTCTCACATCATGATTCCCACCAGAACACAAGCATTTAGAAATATTATCCGTCGAAAAACAAGCCTTCTATTGATCCATTATCAGCTGCAGCTACTACTCCACCTCTCTGAAACTCTTCCCAGGATCTCCTCAATCCTGGTCTCAAGCATTGCCTGTTGGTTCTCCCTACTTCCAATCTTCCCATCCCTCCCAATTGGCTTCTGTCAAATTTTCAGCTCTACCATTTCACTGAAACCTCTTTCATCAAAGTCACTAATGATGTCCACATTTACAATTCCAATGGCATTCAATCAGTCTTCATATAAATTAATCTCTTAGTGGCATTTAACAACTAACCAATCTAGTTCACCTTTTTTGAGACATTTTCTTTTTTTTAAGATTTTTTTTTTCATGTGGACCATTTCTAAAGCCTTTATTGAATTTGTTACACTATTGCTTCTGTTTTATGTTTTGGTTTTTCTGGCCACAGAACCTGTGTGAATCTTAGCTTCCAAACCAGGAATCAAGTCCTCAACCCCTGCACTGGAAGGCGAAGTCTTAACCGTTGTACTGCCGGGGAAGTCTCTGAGACATTTTCTTTATTTGACTTTTAGGAAATCACTGCACATACTTTCTTGGCCTCCACTGATGGACACTAGATGATGGTCCCAGGCTTTAACTGCTGGAGTGGGCCAAGCTCAGCTCTTCAACCTCTTTATCTCCCTGCTCCATAGGTGTTCAACTGTAATCTTGTAGCTTAAAATACCAACTGTAAACAGGTGACTCCCTAAAAAGAGATTTGGGTACATCTTCTATCCTACTCTTCTCTTAACTCTACCCATATAGCTCAAATAGCATGTATTAAAAGCATCTCAAACTTAATATAACAAAAATTGAACTCTTGTTTTTTCTCTCCCAAATTTGTTCTTTCTGTGATCTTTGGTATCCCAGTAAATGACACCAATATTCTGCCAATTACTCCTGAAAACAAGCAAGTACATAAACAGTCAAACTTGGGAACCATCCTTGACTTCTAGTTTGCATATTTTGCATCTAAGCCATCAACAAATTTTATCAACTCCATCTCCAAATTATAACCAGAATCCAATCATGAGTTATCATATCCCAGGAAGGTGTATTATCTCTTGCCTGAACCATTAGTATAACTTCAAACTGTTCATTCGGCTTCCACTTTTGTGTCTCTATGGTCTCTCTATATTTAGAAACAAACCAAATTATATCACTCATTAGAACCATCCAACATCTTTCCATCTTGCTTAGAATACAACCTAAAGACCCAAGGCTCTACATCATCTACCCTTCAGCTTCACTTCCCTAATTTTACCTCATATCACTTTCCCCATACCTCTTTGGACTCATTCTCTTCCTTAAGGCTGCTGGTCACATTCTTGCTTAAGTCTTTATATTTACTTTTCCATTTGCATGGAATATTTTTACTAAATATTGTTATGGTATGCTCCCTCAACTCATTCAGTCTCAGCTCAAAGCCATTATTAACTGTTCATTTTCTGATACTAGGAGTTAAATGCTATGAGAGCAAAGACTGTCTCTAACATTTTCCCCAGAGTTTCCCTGACACCTGGTATGGCGTCTGATTGTATGGCCTCCATATGTTTTGGAAGGACAGAAGGAAAGAGTGAAGGAGAAAGGAAGAAAGGGAAAAAATGAAGGAAAACAGGGAGGAACTAGAAGAGAGAGAGAAGAGTTAAGATGATTTGGAGATTGATTTTTTTCACTTATATAATTACACAGACTACTTTAATGTACTAAACATTACCTGTATGGTTACAGACAAACTAAATGGACAGAACTGGATGGAGTGCAAATAGAAAACAGTCATTTTTTTCTCTTCCACCATTATCTCCAAGGTGCCCTTCCAAATTTCTTACCATAGTATGTTTGCATATATGTCAGTAGCTACCCATGCATTACCAGCTGAAACAATAATCATTTTGGAAATTAAGATTCACTTTAGCTGTTCAGAATTTTATATGAATTTAATTTAAAACTTTAAGCTCCAGTCCAAATCATCTCTCCCACCCCAGCTCCCACCTGATCAATGTCTCTGGAAAAAGAAAATGGTGGCTATTCTTTCACCTTTAATTGCCTTTTTTCCTTCCCACTTCTGAGTGTTGCAGGGCTGGAGCAAGGGGAGGAGGATTTTTAAAGAAGCGGAGAAAATGCATTTTCTTTGAGTTGGTGGAGTTTGTAACCTTTCTTGGCTATACTGGCCAGCACTGCCATGGCAGGCATCCAAAGGTTGGTATTTCAAGCAGCACATGTGTGGGCTTTCTTGGGAGAATATTTGTGTGGAATATCTTGGTAATATAGAAGTGCTTCATTCAAGAGTGCAGAGAAGTGCCTGTGGGATTGAAAGTCTGAAGACTAAGGAAACAGCTTAAATCAACTACTCTTGGAATTAGATTGTAGACTAATAGAAAAGGAATAAAAATAAAATGCACTCAAGCTGCATTTGATGCTACTCCTCCTTAATAGGATATCAGTATCTCCAAATGTATAATGAGTATGTGCAAACTAAACAAACTTGTATTTTTAAATCACATTTATTTCAATTATGAGAAGGTAATTAATGTTTAAGGGTATATCTAAGTTTAGTAAATCATTCAGTTGACATATAAATAATATTACAAAGAATTCAAATAAGCTTGAAAATAAAACCTGTGGAGGGAGAGAAAAATTTCATGATTTCGTACAAGATTCCAAGGGACAATATTTGTATGTGTTGCAGGATTTGAAATTCAATCTCTACTTATTCTATAATTACCTAATTATCTGGAATGATCTGTTTCGCATTAATTCAATTATCTGATAATATTTATGTGATCATCAGGTAAAACAGCAATACGATGAAAAGGTTACCTGCAGTGGTTAGACAGCATAGTAATTTTTTAATTGAAAATTTTGAATATCAAAACAATAAATCATTCAGGACAATCGTTTCATCTACAGAAACAGCATGTAATCACTTATATGGAAAGAAAATTCTGAGATACACAATTTCTGATTGAGTTGGCACTCATATTATTAGGTGAAGCTGACAGCATTAAGGACTGCATGGTTAAAGGGGAAAAGAAAATATGATTAACAATTTTATATTTTATGTTAGCATGTGGGGAAAATGTGAAGTTCAATATTTTAGTGGTTTCACACTTACTAAAGAATAAACTCTTAGTTTTTCTTTTTGCAAAATTCTGCAACTGCCAACTTTCCCAGTCTTTTCTTTTATTCTTTGCTAGACATATCTGCTCCAGCTGAACACCTGGTTTGTCACTCTTTCTCACTTTTGTATGTGTTTTTCTACTTCACTAGTGCCTCTCTAAGAAAACACCTTCTTCCTGTATCTCCCTATAAAAACTCAGATGACCCTTTAAGGTTAAGATTAAAAAGATTTGTTCCTCTATATATTGCTTACCTCAACTCAGGGTGTAATCGCCCTTTTCTTAACATATATATTGTTTTATCATCCAAACACTTACTCTCCTTTATTGCAATATTTTGTGAACATACATTCTCAATTAAAAACTATTGGCTTAGAGATCTAGAGATGAAACATTGTCACATACTCAATTAGATTTCCCACAGTATGTATAGGACCATAGACGTGCGTGTGTGTGTGTGTGTGTGTGTGTGTGTGTGTGAGAGAGAGAGAGAGAGAGACTGTGTGTGCTCAAGAGTGTGTATATGTGTTTGTGATTTCTATGCTTTTATCAATATATATTGATTATGCTCCTATCTGACCCCTATGCCAGTCACTATCAAAAGTTACTAAACATTGGAAAAAGTCAGTGAAACAATTGATAACCCTTTCGCCTAACACTATTTGTACTTAATAAGGAATATAGACAAAAGGGAAAATAAGGTTCAGTGAAAAACATGCTATATAGAGTTCTGTGAGAGGGAGAAGCTACTGACCCAGACTTGAAGAAATAGAGACAGTGCTATAGAAGAGGAGTTAAAAGATGGCTTGGAGGCATCCAGGTGAGGAGTAAAGAAACTGTTCTAGACAGATGAAAGGGCAAGTGAGAAAGTCCTGATGAAAGAGAGAGTCTGTATTACTCCGAGAGGAGTGACAGCTGAGGCAGAGCTAAGGGCACCCTCAGTAAAAGGCGAGCATTGCAGGACGTGCTGCCAAGGTATCAAATTAGAAAAAGACCAAGACATGTGTGAAGAGAACTTCAGTGACTCACAAAGCAGGCGTAGTGGTCGCCTCAAAGTTATAGCAGGCCTAGGCAAAAAGCGGAGAAGGAGGAGGCCAGGTGAGAGCATAGATAATGTTTTCATTAAGTTGGACCATTATTCCTGAGCTTTCCTCGTGGCTCAGCTGGTAAAGAATCCACCTGCAATGTGGGAGACCTGGGTTCGATCCCTGGTTTGGGAAGATGCCCTGGTTAAGGAAAAGGCTACCCACTCCAGTATTCTGGCCTGGAGAACTCCATGGACTGTATAGTCCATAGGGTCACAAAGAATTGGACACAACTGAGCAACTTTCACTTTAGTAGAAGAGAGAAATAGGTTGATTCCCAAAAAATGAGGAAGATTTGAACATGGTAAAAATTTGAGAAGGAAGAGTCAATAAGAAGGAAAACATTTTGATCTAGGAAATGGAGATAATTGATAAACTTCACCTAGAGAGTGAGAAGAGTGGAATCTAGGGCACAGATGGAGGGAAGAACCCTGGAAAGGAGGGTGTCAGCAATGTCACTTCTTCAATCTTAAGAAAACTGGAAAAGGAAAAAAATTAAATGTAGATGCAAATCAACATCTAGCTTGGCTGGAAGAAAGTTGAGGAACTCATATATTCTCTATATTATCCACTGCTTTAATATCTTCACTCTCATTTCTTAGAGAAAGTGCCACATTCCATTCCAAGGTTGGTACTGAATAGACCGAGAACATTCTGATGACTTCCCATTTAAGCCACAAAAAAACAAGTAAGGAATAAGCCAAACCATATCTAGTTGGAAACTGGGACAAAGCAACCTTTAAACCGGCCCCTTAGTGCCACTCCCCTGCCCCCACTCTACCCCACAGAGTCCTCAGATGTCATTTTAATATGAACCTCAAACAGTCTAGTAAACTCCAATCAAATCTAGTACAATATTGCTATTCAAGTGTTCTACCTATGGGTTCAGTTCAGTTCAGTTCAGTTCAGTCACTCAGTTGTGTCCGACTCTTTGCGACTCCATGAATCACAGCACGCCAGGCCTCCCTGTCCATCACCACTCCCGGAGTTCACTCAGACTCACGTTCATCGAGTAGGTGATGCCATCCAGCCATCTCATCCTCTGTCGTCCCCTTCTCCCTGTGCCCCCAATCCCTCCCAGCATCAGTCTTTTCCAATGAGTCAACTCTTCGCATGAGGTGGCCAAAGTATTGGAGTTTCAGCTTTAGCATCAGTCCTTCCAATGAACACCCAGGACTGATCTCCTTTAGGATGGACTGGTTGGATCTCCTTGTAGTCCAGGGGACTCTCAAAGAGTCTTCTCCAACAGCACAGTTCAAAAGCATCAATTCTTCGGCACTCAGCTTTCTTCACAGTCCAACTCTCACATCCATAGATGACCACTGGAAAAACCATAGCCTTGACTAGACGGACCTTGGCTGGAGTTTAAGAGGCTGTACTAATGTACTAATGATCAACTGTATCTTGTGGTCAAAATAAAAGGTTGTAAAAGCAGGATAAGGGATTACCATTCCAGGGTTCTTCATTTCAATATCCACAGGGCACCTGGGGCATCTGCTAATGTGCATATTCCCTGCCCCCTCCTACTACCACCACATTCAGATTTAAGCAAACCTATGTCAGGACCCTGGTGGCTCAGATGGTAAAGAACCTGCCAGCAATGCAGGAGACCTGGGTTTAATCTCTGGGTCAGGAAGATCTCCTGGAGAAGGAAATGGCAACCGACTCCAGTATTCTTGCCTGGAGAATCCCGAGGACAGAGGAGCTTGGCAGGCTACAGTCTATGGGGTCACAAAGTGTTGGACATGACTGAATGACTAACACATGGCAGGGTCCTGATACTTTCACTTTTTATAGTCAGCCTATGTGATTCAAGTATAGATGTTTCTGTCTTAAGCAAGGTCTACTAATAAAGAACAGAAAACGGTGGGAAGAAACTAAGCTAATCATCCATATACTCAGGTCACATTTCTAGGTCCTAGGCTAGGTTCTAGTTCACATTGCAGAAAAGTGGAAGAGAAAAAAAATAAAAAGATACTGCATACACAAGTAGCGGGGCCAACAGACAATCATATCAGGTTAAGAAAAAAATAAAACTAACCTACAATACATAGCAATAACAAAAGTTTTTATTGTACACTTGGGGAAAGGAGCAATGTATTATACTTTAAGGAATATACGGGGACAAAGAATTCCACAAATATATATATGATAATTCCTATACCAATACAACACAACAGTAAAATCAAGGAATTTGTTTGGTGACATCTGTATCCTAGAATTGCTGAAAGTGACATTTATTATAGATTTTTTAAAACAAAATATATTCTTTTCTGTCTGGAATAATACAGAAAAGTCCATCAAAAAACAGAACTAAATAATCTCCAGTGGCCCCCTGTAAATTATGAACTATAAGAAATAAATATTTCATTTGGTAATTACCAAATAATACAGAAAGCTGATTTTTTCTCATGTCTTCTAAGAATAAACAGCTGCAAAACTAGCATCTAGAATCAAGTCTCTGCCTGTTTTAAGTCAGCAAGCAAGTACTCATGAGTATATTTACATCATAAATGCCACAGACATTCTATTTTGGTAAAAGCATAAAACTTATCTTTTCCTGCAAAGCACTTTATGTAAAGATAAAAACATACTTCTTCTCTGTTCTCACTATACTAATTTTATTCTCATTTTCTTTTCATCACCATCAATATCAACTTCATCAACTCATTAAAAAACATTATTAATACCTGAGCTGGGAACTGTGCTGAGGAGCATACAAAGTGCTCTGAGCTTCCAGATTAAACAAGTAATTACACAAATGCCCTTTAGTGCACATTTATCAGCATGAAATCTGCATGCGAAGAAAATAGCCAAGGAAGGCAAAGTTATACATTTCCAAACACAAATACATCACCCAAGTTAAAAAGAAGAGGCTTAATGAAAATAAACAGAGCTTTAAAAGAGAGTTTGAAAGTCTAAATGCAGCTTAAGACAAGTTGTGACTTTTCGGTATCACATAGGCATTATATCAAAAATGACTTCACTCTTACCAAATGGACGGGGCCACACTGAGAGAAGCCTCTCTCTTTAAGAAATATATTTTAAGTGAGAAAGATAGCATCATTTCCACAAACATCAAAATCCTGGACATTTTCTGTATTGTGTTCTCTGTATTATATCTAGTTCACCTTTGTAGGAAGTTTCTGTGAACAAGGGGAATAAGGAGTATACAGGGAAATCCTGAAATGTGTAAGCTTTGCCCTTGGGAAGTCAGATTGTGTCAAAAATAAAGACTCTGAAAAGCAAACTAATAATAAACAATGGAAAAAATATAGATTTGTATAACTGAATTACTTTGCTGTGCAGCAAATATTAACATAATGTTACAAATCAATTATACTTCAAAACTTTTTAAAATTTCTTAAAATAGTAATAATTAATAATAATAAACTTGGCAGCCGGTGCAATTCATCTTCCACCTTGACACAGGTGTGGAGAACCTCTCATTAGGACTCCACATAGATGAGACTTGATAGAAGACAAATGGGACAAACTTACCCAAGTATCAGAGACCCTAGTCCAGTGGTCTACAGGCATCTAAGCTATCTCTCGGTTTACTCTCCCACCACCAACATCTAATTGCCCTGCAAAGGTAATCAAAAGACCACACATAAAGATTAGCAAAATATAATGAGTACAGCATAGATTACCCCAGTCACCAAATTTTTAATGTCTACATTCTTGTTTTAATATCTATGATTTCCATAAGTTTTTTGAAATGCTGACTAGACCATGGAATAATGATTTTACCTTTGTATGTAGTGCAAGTATCTGCATTCTGGGTTCTTGTCAGAGAATACAGCTAGTGACTGCATCGCTGGTTTTCAGAAATATGGAATTCTGAAATCCAAAATGCCTTTTCTTTTAAACACAAAAGTGTTCACTTTATGTATGTGGTAGTTTTTTGGGTGTGTGAAAACTGCCTCAAGTTAGAATAATTTATGCTTAAGTTATACCTACAGACTTAAGGCTGCTTAGAATTGAACAAAGTTGCTGTCATTTTAAAAGTATTCTGACCACTTTCAGTTAGGAGTTCAAACTCTTCCAAGGTATGCTGCAGTCATTTTAACTATCTTCTCTTGCCCTACTAGCAAATTTGAAAATGTTTTCTAGTTTATTTGTCATTTGCCTGTCCTCCGGAACTGGTTTGGGCACATATCTTCAGAAGGTCCTGATAGAGTGGTAATAGAATTGGAGGAAGAGAGGAGGAATTTTCTGGAGAACGAAAAAGAGCCAGGTAGGAAAACCAGACGATGAGCAATGAGCGAGGAGGAAAGAATAGGCAGGATGTTAGCAGGGTCAGTTCCCTGGCCCTCCTCTGTTCTGGATCCCTGTCTCCCCTTTGCCTTTTCTTCCCTGCAGGCAGAGCCAGCTCTGTTCTCTGAGGCCCTTGCTGCTCTCCTCTGGGATTGTATCATTCAATCAGAACCTTTCCTTTCACTCAGAGGGACCTCACACCTGGCACTGGCATCTCTCTCAAGTGGAGTAGTATCTAAAGACAGAATGCAATGAAATTTGGCAACCATCTCTGCCTTAAAAAGAAAAAGGGAAAGCAGAATGTCAGATTTTAATTCTGACCACCAGTACAGTCATATTCCTCCAGTACTGCAACCACCAAATAGAAAATTAGATTGTCCCACGTTCCATTCTTCTCCTGGGACATTACCAGAACAGTATGTTGCCCAACCATCTTTTTCATTTTTCCACCCATTCTCATAGTTCTAAAACCTAAATTATTTCCTTGGATTAAGGCAGAAAGCACTTCCCTCACACAGATGTTGTGCTTTGTTTTAATTGCTCTTACTGAATTATGTTTTCAAGCTCTGTCCTGGGTTTCCACTGAGGATCTTCCAAAGTAGTTAAATACTAATGATAGTCTATGGAAATATACATAAGTGGTAAGCTGTAAAATCCTGCATGAGAATGAAGCTACCTAATCTCCCAATAGTGATTTGAGGAGGGAAGCAGGGGAAAGTGAATGGAAAAGAAATGTAAATGTATCTATAATGTTTTATTTCTTCATTAAAAAAGTGATTTAAAACATACTTGGAAAGGCATAAAAAGTATATCAAATCTGGGAACTAGATTATATTTTCTACAATACTTTTATTTACATGTGAAATTTGGAATCCAAAACTTAAACATATAGAAAAGACATCATAGAAAACTCTTTTAGTTAAGAAAGTTATTGAAAATAACTATTCTCTAGAAGCACTCCTCAAGCTTTAATCTGAGTGTAAATCACCTAAAGATCTTGCCAAAATCTGGATTTGACTTTAGTAGTTTGGAATGGGACCTGAGATTCCACCTGTCCAAGAAGCTCCTATTGATATTTGCCCAAGAACTGCAATTTGAGTAGCAAATATTCACATTACAACTGTTTCACTTTTTAATGAATGCATGAAAAAATTTTCTCAGTTCTGGAAAAAGTCATGCTTAGCCTCAGTAACTGGTTGATCCTTCCTTTGTAAATGTTGTAAATCTTCTTTCCTTCTTGACCTTGCCCACTAGGAAGCTCACAGATAAATCCATTGCCTATCCTGGTAACTGCAGGACTATATGGCACATCTTTTTATGAACTAATTTATTCTGGTTTTATTTTAACCCATGTTTTTCTTTTGTCATAATTCTTATCCCTATACATTTTGTCCTGTTATTAAATATCTCTTTCAATAAAACTGCTTCTAATTCTCTTAGCAAAGAGGTTTGACATATTTAAGTTAATTTATAACTTGGAGACCACTGTTTTGAAGGAGCTCACAGTCGTTAGAGGAAGAGTAACCTACTCAAATTTTAGATGGGCTGTATAGATCTATAGGATGGGATGGAGTTAGAACTCTGCTTGAGAGTACCCTGGAATGTTACTATTAATAATATCATCCTTATCATTAATATTTACAATCACATTCATGACAGCAACCACTGATTGAATGTCTACCAGATACCCAATACTGGCTGAGTATATTATCTCATTCACCTCTTTCACTATTTATCACATGTAATCCTACCTTAATAAGTTTATGAAGCTCATTACCATTAAATTTTAAAGGCTCATCAAGATTGTTTATGCACCAAATCAGGGGATCCAGGTTTAAAAACCATATATGGTTTACACCAAGAACCAGTTCTCATGGTTAACCATGATGCCTCCATAAGCTTCACAGAGAAGAAAGTGCTTCATCAGAGACTTAAAGGCTAAGAAAGAAAGTTCAATATTTCTAAGCAGACTAAGCAGGGATGAAGAGGGCAGAGGGAGAAGTTATTCCAGCTAAAGGCAACAGCATGTGTAAACATGAGAGATGTGAAAAAACATAATGTATGTGGGGAACTGGCAAGAGGTTCAGAACAGCTGCGTCCTGGACCTTTTAGGGAGAAGAAAGGTGGAAGGGGCAGGGGTCAGACCACAAAGAGACTTGCATACCTTCCAAAGGCACTCTGTCAGCAGTGAAGAAACAGGGGACTAGGCTAGGCAAGAAGAGAAGGAGATTCGATTTTTTAAAAATCTCACTTTCATGATGGTGTGGAGGATGGATTAAAAGAGAACAAGGATGGAGGATAGGGGAAGGACTTGATGGAAGTGTCAGTGACTTTTGAGAAAAGGTCTTATTTGAAAGGTTTTCAGAAAGTAGACTCTTATAAGACTTGCTGTTGGGCTTCCCAGGTGGTGCTAGTGACAAAGAATCCGCCCTACAATGCAGGAGACATAAGAGACATGGGTTCAATCGTGGGTCAGGAATATCCCCTGGAGAAGGGCATGACAACCCACTCCAGTATTCTTGTCTGGAGAATTTCGTGGACAGAGAAGCCTGGCGGGCTACAGTCTATAAGGTAGCAAAGAGGTGAACACAACTGAAGAGACTGGGCATGCAGGCACACACATCGCTTAAACATGCAGTATAAAGAGGGAAAGGCATGCTTTATTCGACCACCCACATTCTTGGCTTGATAAACTGAGTGGACAGTGTGATAAGAGACGAGTGGAATGGGTCAGGTCGATATGTGACATCAATAGGAATGTGGATGTGCAGGGTTGGAACCAGAAGGGAGATGAGACACCAGCTGTGTGGTCATTGAAACTGCAAGAATGAAAAGCGTCACTCAGTAGGAAATCACACAATACAAAAAAGAGCCAAAGAAACACCAATACTTAAGACAGAGGCTGAAAAAATGAAACCTTGAAAAATGCACTGAGAAAGAGCAGAATGCTGAAAGAATATCTGAAGAAAATAACACAGAAAACAAATGTGGATAGAGTTTAAGGAAGATGAATTCAGTAATATCAAATACACTGAGAGACCAAGTAGGATAATGATTAAAATGCATTCTCTGATTCTGAAATGTGGTCCTTACCTTAAACAAGATTCTGTAAAGTAAGGGAAAGACTGAAGTGGGTAGAGATAAAGACACGAGATTGCAAGGGCAGACTACACTTTGAGGAATCTTGGTTGAAAAGGCGAGAGTCTTCGGTGGCCCCTGCAGCTTTCCTGGTACAGGAATAAAGAATTTTGATCTGTGTGATAATCTAGGATTGATGGTTTGCAAGATGACTATAGCAAGAGAATTATGACTGGAGAGTAACAGTAAAAGGTAATTAA
The DNA here is from genome assembly GCF_032405125.1 of Capricornis sumatraensis. Classification (NCBI taxonomy): domain Eukaryota; kingdom Metazoa; phylum Chordata; class Mammalia; order Artiodactyla; family Bovidae; genus Capricornis; species Capricornis sumatraensis. The sequence goes on from NC_091075.1 coordinate 17,202,121, forward strand.
AATAATATTGTTAAAGTCTTGTTCTTAGAGTCTCAGACAAATAAGATAATGAGTAAACCCAGAGAGGCACCGACAAGCAGAAAAGTGAAGAGATAAAGGAAGACAGCAATGATTTCATCAAGTCAGAAAACAAGCAAAATAGAAAGAAGATTCTGGAAGAGATAGGAGATTATTCTGAAACCGTAAAGTAGAGAAAAAGATTTAGCAATGGAAGGATAGTCAAGAAATCATAAAATCTAAAGACTTCCCTAGCAGTCTAGTGGCTAAGACTCGGGGCTTCCAACACAAGAGATGTGGGTTCAACCCCTGGTTAGGGAACGAAGATCCCACATGCCACACAGTACTGCCAAAAACATATTTTAAAAAAGAGAGAGAGATCATAAAATCTAAGGTGGAGCAGTGGGGCTGCATTACTCTTGTGAAGTCAATTGGGAGTTACTGATGTCCCTGAGACGGAAGAACTCTGAGGTGGAATCTCTCCTAGGTTTTTCACACAATCACCGTATTCCTCAAGATCATGGAAGAGTTGAGTTCCAGGAAAAGGCTGAGCCACACGCTAAAGTTTTTGTTTGTGGGAACGAAATCTGTGGAAAACCTGAACAAGGAAAAATGAAAGGTCTATTAAAAAGACATGGGTCCTCATTTATTACTATGAGGGTAGAAGTAGTGAATAGAATTACCCGCAGGCAAGCAGCAGAAACCAGAATAACATTGACTTCTTGGAGGTCTATATAAAATGGGCCTTGGAAGAATAAGCAGGCTCTACTTTTACCCTTATAAATAGAGTGACATTCTACAGTGTGAGGTGACAGGAAGTAGGTGTTCTATTATGCACTTGTTATCAAGTTGTTGCCTCTCAGCCTTAAAGCTGCTTTAAGGAGCTGCTGCTGCTGCTGCTAAGTCGCTTCAGTTGTGTCCGACTCCGTGAGACCCCATAGACGGCCGCCCACCAGGCTCCCCCGTCCCTGGGATGCTCCAGGCAAGAACACTGGAGTGGGTTGCCATTTCCTTCTCCAATATAGGACACTTCAAACTACATTTAGGCTTTGCCAGCTATCCCCATTATGTTTCAACATTAGGGGACACCAGAGAGAGACTGGGAGGCCCAAAGTGAGAGAGAGGACGTGGTCCTTCCTGTCTCTGTATCATAAGCTCAGCAGTCCTTCTCCAACCTGGCAGTAAACATATTCCAGTATCAAAAAGTGCCCCCTGTGTACTCACCATATTCCCAGTCCAGCCTAATCTTTCTGCTCAGAGACACCCTCTTCAGCTAGCCAGAGTCCGGAAGAGGTCCACCTCCACGTCTGCACACTTCCTCCTCCAAGCTTCTGTGAATAAATTGTAATAATCCCAACCTTTTAACATAATTCACTTGATTGCTAGTCCATATATTGAATAGTTTAATCTGCAGTAATCGTTTTTAACAAATATGAACATCTAAAAATTGCCTCCAAATTTTCTGGAAACCTTAAAATTTATTTCAGTCAAATGGAAAAACACATAGAATATGGATGTAAAGAATTTTTAACATGTTTCTATATTGATAATTTTTATAAGAGAATGTATTACAAATAGAGTTGAAGCCCCTTTGAACCTACCCTGGAATATATTTCTCTCTTTCCCTCCCTATACAGAGTTAATATTCTACAGTTGGGTGTGTAAATTTGACATCTGTGGTTTTTACTAGGTAGATATTTATCTGTAAACAATATATAATGTTTTTGCCTTTTCAAGCATTATAAAATGATATACTTTGTGTGATTCTGCAGCCTACATTTTCACTTAGCCTTAAGTTTTCTGGTTTTCTCCCTGTTGATACACGTACTTCTATTCATTTATTCCAACTGATCTTTAGTATTCTGTTGCATGATTGTATCACATTTTATTTAGCCAGTGGTCACTGATGGAAATTTAAGATGTTCAATTTTTTCCTATTATAAAGAGTACAGAAATATATCTTTGTATATTTCCCTGTATACAAGTAGCGAGTAGATTTCTTTGGTTTTGTAGTCATATCTCCATTTTCTAAACTATTTTGAAAATATCTGCACTCTCCAATTTAGTAAAATGCCAAATATCCTGTAAGGTTATTGTTCAAAATTACATTCACACAGCAGTGCATAAAAGTTCCCACATCTTCATATCCTCATCAACACTTGATATTTTCCAGACTTTTAATTTCTGCCAACCAAGTAATATTAATAATATCTTATCATTGTTGTACTCTACATTCCATGCCTCTAAGCATCGTTCCATTTGGGTTTTGTTTATCAGTTTGTCTCTTCTGAGAAGTCCTTGTGCTTATCCTTGGCTTTTTTTCTATTGAGCTTCAAGACTTCCTTCTTGATTTGTCAAAGTTCTTTATATATGTTGTACGGTAACTCTTTGTGACCTATATACTGCACAGATATCTTCTCCCAGTTTCATTTTATCTTCTATTTTTATAGAATCCTTTGATATGCAGAAATTTTTATCACTTAATATAATCAAATACATAGCAACCTTTTTCTTTATGGTGTATGCTTTTTTTTTTTTTTTTTGGTCTTCTTCTGTCCTGATATTATATTTTCTCCTAATAGATTCAAACCTTTGCTTTTCACATTAAGATATTAGTTCATCTTAAGTTTATGTTACTTTTTCTCCATGTGGCTAAACTACATACTTGCCCTAGTGTCATTTTTTGAGTAATACATCATTTTGAATAATATAACAAAATACATGAAGCAGGCACTGTTCTAGCCAGTCTCCATTTATGAAGGAGGCTCTGTCTAAGCTCTTCATTCTGGTCTGTTTGTCTACTACTATTTCAGTAACACTTTATCTTGATTACTATAGCTTAATGGCACCAATACTTCCTTTTTCTTAATCTTCAGAAAGTGTCTTGGTCATCCTTTGTTCTTTTCTTTTCTGTATGAATTTTAGGATCAGCTTGTAAGCTTCCTGCAAAACCTTGTTGGAATTTTGAATGAAATTAAATCTTCAAGTTTCTTTAACAAACATTTTCTCATCTCATTCTCCCAAAAAATCCAAAAAGTAATGGGTTACAATAACATTTCATCTGAGAGGCTTAAAAATATATATATATATTAGGAATATTTAATAAATTGCCTAATATCATAGGGGACAGTCGAGGTAAAACAGATTTTTAAGTGTTGTTTATGTGTGTGTATGTGTGTGTGTGTATGATTTGTTCATTTACTTATGAAGGTTGTGAACATCTATTTTTACATCAATACAACTTCACAGTTCTTGGTATGGTAATCTGCACACAAGGTTTGTTCAGTGCTTTGAAAATTTTCATCATAAGGGAAGAGAAAAACAAGAAGGGCATGGTGAATAGAGAAAAAAAGAAAAGACTTCAATATTTTCTTTACTTAAACTTGCAGTCTTTTCTTCAGTCATGATCCTTCTTCCCTCCAACTCATTGGTTTTTTATTTACATAAAATCGGGCTTTATTACACAGGTCAGAGCAGTGATGAAACCCACGTCTTCCCTCTTGCCCTGTGTTTTCAGTTAACTTGGGTGAAGTTCTATGATAACAACACAAAATGCTTTAAATTGACTCTGCTACTGTTTTTGGAAGATATGCATAGAAATATGTAAAGAATTTCCGTTTCAGAAACAGTTCAATAGAGTGAGTCCAAAAAAAGTGAATATCCAGTTATGAATAGTACAAAATGACCAAGAAAGGAAAGCTCCTCAAAAGGCACACTATGTTAAGTATTTCGGTTAGTTGAAATATCTCCTGACCACAATCTGAATTTTTCAGTGCATATATCACAAAGTTTTCTTAGAAACTAAGCTTAGATGTTTCTTTGTTGAAATTTTAATTTTTCTGTTTTATCCCAAATCCATCCCTAGCCAAAAATTATTTTTAAGAAAAAGACTCTCAAATATTAAAATAATAAGGTCACTAACCAAAGCAGTTGTAAAATGTAAAAAAAAATATTTAAATTCCACTGACTTGACCCATGCAAAACTTTTAATAGTATGCAATATAAATGCTTGTAGTATTAAGAGGTGTTAATTTGATTTTCTAAAATTATATTTGCTTACTTTCATCTGTGAATCTGTACTACTCTTTAAAATTGTATGATCTTTTGTTGAAACAGAAAACAAATCTCGCAAAGATATTGTTGTTATTACCAGTAGCTAAAATAGTTTGTAATTGGGAAGCTGGGTAGGAATTATTATGGTATAAATGGATGTCAACCAGAAAGACAAATAACTAAAATATTACCTGTTCTCCCCCATCCCCTCCCCCAAATAAACCCTAGATACATTGTATGGGAACATTTCCAAGAGGCAATGTTCATTCCACTAAACATCTCCCACAGTATATAGCTACTGGTACCAGGAAAGATTGAAGAAAGAGAAAGGGAAACAGGAAAAGGGGCAGACAGCTGGATTAGACTGTACTGTGTATATTAGTGATGGGTAGACTTCAAAAGACTTAGAGGTTCATTTTGGACAGGTGCCCAGAGATTCACAGGCTTACCCAAAACCTTCCATAACTTCTGATTTTAAAATTGAGCTAGAATTCCTTTGAGACCAGGCTTTCGGTCTTCGGTCATATTCCATACTTATAGTCCTTAATAATAAATTTATGTTAAGAAATTGAGAACTTTTGGAATCCTGAAAAATGAGATGCTGATTTTAAATAGATAACTAACAAAATTAATCAGTTTTAAGGTTTTGAAGAAAAATTGTAAACATGTTTTTCTCCTAGGAGAAATAAAGATTTGTTAGGAACATTGTTATTTGCATACAGTTTGAATCAATATTTAAAAATAAAGCTTTGAATAGGTTTTGGGGGACAGGTGAACTCCTCAAGCACGTTCTAATTCATCTGTGAAGATCGGTAATAGATACCTAACTAGTGTCAACCTTCCTCCCTGACTCCCGATGTGTTGTAACCTGGGAGGCAGGCAGGAGGGTCTGGGAGAGCTGACAAGGAATTTGTCGGTCACTCTAATTGCAGGAACTCCTTTTAACTGAGCAGTGAGAGTTACCTTTCAAAGAATATAATCATTCTTTGGTCTAATTATCATGTGTCTCATTAAATGTGTCCTTCAGATGGCTCACATAAGATTTATTATTATTCACAAAATCTGCCATGTAAAAAGTTACTTTCACAAAAGGTCAAAATATTTTCAGGACCAAAAAAAAAAATAAAAAAGTCTGATATTAGCTTTGAACCACAATCTAGCCCTGTGTTTGTTAGCATGATTCTGAGTTTGTCCTGGTCTCACTCTTCTCTAAGAAAGATGACCTGGAATATGGACTGAATATGCAATGAGGAACAGTCTTCAGTATGGTCACCATAAGAATCTCTTTTTAACAGAACTTATACAGTGATCATGGGGAAGGACTTTTGATTTATGAATATGTAGCTTCTTATACTCTATGCCCTAGGACAGGTGCTTCAATCGCTAGGGTACTACTATCAGTTCTGCAATAGATATGAATAACTATGATTCCAACAGAATTAAATGCATTAGCAAGGAAAGTTGCATCTTAGACAATTTTATTTCCAAAGGCTTTAAGCAGTTAAAACTAGAGGACAGCTAGCTATATTTAAATAGTACAGAGTTTCTCCATCTTTGGAAAGCTAGTATCACAAAAATATTTGATGTTCATGCATATTTTACTTGAAAACGTACAGTTCCTGCCAAAATAGCAGTAGCTTATTTAGATCTGCAAGCTCTCCTCTAATAAAAGTGTAAAAACTACTAACAGTTGTCCCATGTCAATCGCATGCTGAAAGTAGATCCTCAGCAGATATGAAACCTAGAATGAGACCTACATCTCTTTATAGTTCTAGGATTTTTTTAAAGCAGACCTCATGTGATATTTCAAGCCATTTTGAACTAAGACAGCACTTGTAATTTGAACTATTTTGTATCATTCTGCCCCAACTTTTTAAAGCTTCTCTAATCACTCTTCTCTTGTTACTTACTTGATTTTTGAATTTTCTTCATAATACAATAAATCCTCTAAGAAGAAAACCACAATCCATGGTATCTACTAATTCTACTAATTGTGAATGACGTATACCAAAATAGGAAAAGGAAATAATTAACAAGCAAAAATTAATTTCATTGATAATTTACAATAATTTCAACATACAACCAAAATATATTTTCCCTAAACATTATCCCAAGCCATTTATATATAGTAAAAAAAAAATCAACAAATTTTAGCTTTGTACTCTATCTTCTACCTTAGCTTTGGAGACTACGAATAATTGAGAGTTAATGTGAATGGAAAAAAAGACATAAAATTTTATATTGTCCTGCAAATTATTGATACTGTGCACCCAAGATATTCATTCATCTGTCGGCTAATCACCTCCAGAACATTTAGTATGTTCAGTGTTTACCTTAAGCACTTATCATGAGAAAATATAAATTGACTATGCATAGATATTAAAATAATAAAGAAAAGCAAAATCGCCATCATTTAAAATATATTAGATTTTCATTATACCACTCAGAAACTTTGAAATAAGCAGCATTTTGGGTGATATTTCAGTAATTCCCACAACTTTTAAAGTATTTCTGAGCAGTTTTAACACATGTTCTCGCAAATAAATTAATGTTTCCATCCCCACTGACTCATCAGGCACCAAGAAGCATGCAGGCTCTCTCCAATGGAGAAGTAAAGAGGAGTTTGAAAAGGCATTTGAAAAATTACAGAGAAATAAAAGAAATAAAAGATTACAGACTTTTACCCCCAAAGCCCTCAAAACAAGGACTATCATAGTATATATCTGCTTCAAGTTCTAAGGTGCACTAAGAAAACTCAGTTCTGTGCATCTTGGAAAACTTTTCCCTAAAGGAGACCACTATATTGAAATAATAATTTGGAAAGCATCAGAATCCATAGGCCTTAATTCAGTATTTAATTTATTGAACAACTTTCAAAAATCAGAGGCACAATGTACTTATTAAAGAACATAACCATATAAACTACTTTGAAAATTGTATATTGACAAGTTTGTAATTTTTTACCTCTATATATTTAAATTGACTTCAATAAATAAACCAGTAAATGCATTTATTATTAAAAAGAAATTTCTTTAAAAATTCAAATCTTAACTTATTAAAAAATATAATAAAAGACTTTTTTGTACTTTCGTATGCAAGAATTAGATTGCTTGACCTCTCTTTTAATGACTTAATTAGCTGTACTAAAGCCCAGCTGGGCCTCTGCTGACAACATAGCTAGATATTTCAATCAAGCAGTGTTATGGAGAATAAGTAATAAATGCTACCTTGTCGCCATACAGTCCCAAACCATAGTGCATGCTGGTAATGCTAAATTTGATCAGTATGCCTCATATTTCAATTAGTCGTGGTCTGAATCACTAAAACTGTGTAATGTGTATGAATTCCTGATATCAGATACACAGCCAAAGGCTCCCACAGTTAGAAGCCATTGAGTTTGCTTTTATTAGCAGCCAATTAATGGCAAAAATCTGCATCGCTTTTAAAATTTATAACCTCTATTCCAGCTGCATCCACGGCTCCTGCTCTACTGTACACAATCAGATCCATATCACTGTCGCAAGTCAAACAGCTGCAAACTGTATTCTGTCTGCAGAAGTAAAAAATCCTTTCATACAGAAGCTTTTTTTAACCTCTTAGAAGTTCTTTCAAAGCCCAGCAGCACCAGTCACTTTGTGACAATGAGCGATTTAATACAGAAAGAAAGAAATCTACACCAAGGTAACCTCTTGGGATGTGCTAGGTTTTCAAACGGAGTGAAACCCTACCACTCCGGCACCACACAAGGGCAAGCAAAGCCACTTCTCCTGACCAAGGCTAAGAAAATATAAACATATAAAACCTGACCCTCGTACCAAATTAACCCATTGAAGTCTGCACACTGAGTAAAACCAAGTGGCGTTATACAAATTTAATATTAAGTAACTTACATAAAATTGTGGTATTTGAATTTGACCCTCAGATGCTTCTCTAATGAAACATCTGTGGAGATCATATTCCCCATCAAGAAATGGCTTGCTGCACACCTCAGAGTTTCTAGGCATTTTTTTTAGGAACCAGACTCTTTCTGATACATGATAAGACAGAAAAGTTAGAAGTGATCAGATTTAGTAACAAAGCATAACTGCTTTCTATATTGCTAATGCTGTACTTTCAAGATCATTAAGAGAATAGTTCAGCTTTATGGTATTATATATTTTAAGTTAAAATTCTGTGAGCTCTGAAATACTTTGATGCTGCTGCTGCTGCTGCCTAGTCACTTCAGTCTCACTCTGTGAGACCCCATAGACGGCAGCCCACCAGGCTCCTCTGGATTCTCCAGGGAAGAATACTGGAGTGGGTTGCCATTATATCTGACCATAAAACGTCATCTGGGAGAAAGAAAACAGTTTCTTCCTTTGGTCTTTTATAAAATACTCCTGAATTTTCCAAATACATTATATATATGGGTATATATATATATATGCATATATATTTATATTTTATGTTTTATATAGGCTTAGACTTGTACGTAATTATATAGCCTTATATCTATATAACAGAGGGTCATGTAGATAAAAGAATTTACCTGGAAAACGAAAAGCATGAAAAAGTATTCACCAACTCTAATACATGCTATAAAAATATTGTACTAGGATAATAAAAACTGCTGCCATGGCTAGTTAAAAACAATAAAACCCTATTTTACAAAATTCAACTGCTAATAATCAGCATTCTTTCTAACTGCTTAAATACTGAAATAAGACTTATAATACCACTGTGAAATCACAAGCTAGTCCTTCAAAGGTGTTGCATCTGTTACAAATTTAATCTTCACTGCTTTGTCACAACTGATTTCATCCCAGCGGCTTGGAGATGCAGCATAGCAACATTCCTGTTGTCCTAGACAACCTGAACAAACTGTTAAATACCTGTCTGATGCTTGAGAATGATTATAATGATATTGCCTATGGAATCTCCCACAACCACCCGGAAAATGTGCCGTTAGTCTGTTACAGTTAATAGAAGAGGAAATGTATGCTTTACAATGTTAACAAATTGTAGACAATTTTCATGATAGAGACAGAAATTCTATGCTGTATTTCATTAATGGCACAGCGTTATGTTCATTGTACTTAAAATATTACTCTTCCGGTAATACTTTATATGAGTACATTTTACAGTTATGTAATGTAAGGGTGTATAGATTTGAATTTCAAGTGCTTTTTTTTTTTCCTACATGAGGAAATATATTATTTCATTAAGTATCGCGGATCATAGAGAACTAATATCCGGCAGTTTCTGTCCAAAGGGTGAATACTTTTGTCTTTGAGATGGCAGATTTAGTGCTTCTGTTTCTCGTGGATGCGCAGTGAGAGAACAGGGCATTGATGTGGCCCCTACCAATTTGTGTTTGCGAAGTTGCCCAGGACGGGAAGGCATTGAGATCTCCTTGCATACTGGAGATCTACTCATAAAACATAAGATTAAATTCGACTCCTCAGAAAAGTGATATAAATGTATACCTTTCAGGGACAATTTTAGGTCTGTCAATTGGCATATGGATTTGGTATCCCTATACACTGCGTCAAAGTGTATAAATATACAATACCCATTCCCCATAACAACACCGTGTTATTGTTGGATCAGAAAGTACTTTGTATTCAAAATCTTTTAAAATTGCTAATCCATTGCTCTACTCATAGAAGCATCTTAACAACTTCATTCGTCTGTGCTATTTAAATAATACTGGAAAGTATTTCTCAATGAATATTTCATTGCTGAGTACTATGATTTAAATCTACCAACCAAAAAAGAAAACAAAAGCATCGGGAATTCTATTTATTATACATTTCAAGAAACTCCTGAGATGTTTAAAGTTCTAACTAAAGATCACTATTCTCTGTAAAATACACATCAGTGTAATGTCTGTGTTAAACATGGTATAAATATGATCTGACGGTCTTCAGTGAATTTAACAGCTTAAGTGATGGCACAAGATAATTTCAAAACAAAATGAAAACCCAATTTTGTTTATATTAATGCTTTGCATCGAATAAAATATGAATAAATCATAGCTAATACAAAGATATGAAAAGCTAGTGTGCTGGTAAATTAAGCAAAAACAGAATATACTGATTATAAATATTCTATCCTTATTAGGAAAGAACTACATTATGCCAAGCAGATTTTTTTATTCCTATCAATAATGCCACTTAAAATGGTTTAATTCCAAACTACAATCAATGTAAGTTTAAACGTTTCCTTTAACTAGCATGATAGGGACACCACTAAACATATATTATAATGCCCATATGCAATTCACACTTGTGACTTTTCTCTGCCATTCATGAATTATGCAATTATCCCTAACTCATGGAAATGAAAGTGCATTAACTGCCCACTGTCATGCATTGTCTCTTTCCCTGTCCTTGCGCACACATTCCACAGTTCATTATTCATGGATGCATCTATGCAAGTGTAAATGTGCACAGATAATATGGAAATAGTCACCCATGGATAAATAGCAAATAGATATTTGTTTCTGAAGAAATAGGTACTTCATTCCAAAAAACCAAAATTTATAAGGAACACCTCTGCCCTTGTTATGGATGCCACCTGGTAAACTAAACAGATGACATCACTATAAAGCAAATGAGAGATTTTTTCACACAGGAAAGACTGAAGATGTTGGTCTCTAAACCTGAAGCAGAGCCCTTAACATCTTTAACAACTCTTTCTCTATCTCCTTCTCCCAAGAAGGCAATTTTTTTCATCATTGATTAAAACTCACCAAAAATATTGTACTTTGTGTTTCTCATTCTTGACAGAATTTCACTCCTAGAGAAGACAATTATTGGAATAAACCGTTTCAGAGAAGTATACATATATTTTCTCCACTGAATCTTATGTCATGTGGGTTATTCCAGATTCCGAATTGAGCATCCTAACAATTTGTCCCTGTTGGGATATATATATTCTTCAGGAAATTTCTCAGGTTTTAGTCGAGTTAGCACTAGGGAACTCTCATGCGCTATTTGTGGTATAGGAAATCAGGAGGATTCCTTCTGATTTACATTATTTCTAACATAAGCAGACTTGTCCCTATTAAAGTGATTATTTCTAATAAAATAGAATAAATTTTATCAAATACTCAGAATTTTAATTTGTGTGGTAAAGCTTTTGCTTCAAGCAATAAAGGCGGGATTTAACACTTCGGAAACCAAAGTAAAATATTTTTCTCACAGTATAGATTTTAATTTTATTACTAATGGTCACATGTCCATGTCCAGAATTTCTTTAAAAAAAGAAAAAAAGGTTATTTCAGCAAGACAGCTCATTCAGTGTAAATTATACCTCTATAAAATTAATGGGAGCATTTTTGGTAGAAAAACAATTATTCTATAACTATCCAGTACATTCTTTGTTAAATATTATTTCAAATTAAAATGAGCTCATAACTAGATTTTATTGCCATTTTTGTTGCATACTAAAGATGAATTCCTTAGAGTCACACTAGCTATAATATTTTTCTGAGAAAACACAACTTTCTTTCACAATCCTAAATGCTTCTCTTTTTGATTATTTGATTCTTTTTCAAAGCAAATTTAAAACCAACCATCTCTGTTATGGCTTCCTATTTAGAAAACATAATTTTTCAATAAATATTGCTAAATATTTTGTCAATTAAATTATATTTTAAATTCTGCTATATTTCTCAATTTACAAGTACATGTCATGATTCAAAAATGTTATAGATATTGATAATATATAAGAATTCCACTAATTTTAGTTAGACACAATATGACTGAAAACTAAAAAGAAAAATGCCAGTAAGTACAAGATCAATTTCAAAATCAGAAGAACAACAGAAATACACAGGTGAAAATATTCCACATTTCAAATTTTATTATTTAGGAAATACCTTGCACCATAGGAGAAACTTTTCAAATAGTCTAATTACAGCTAAATATAACAAAAATTAAATGTGTTCATCTGTAATACATTATGTTTTTTATGCATAGAATTTGCAATTCACAGAAATACTTTAACCAAAGGAAGAAATATGCCAAATATAATTTAAGATAAATGGAAGTTTTCATTACTCTTCAGTGTATTCACTTATATCATAAATAAGGTGTGACCAGTAGAAGGCACTGTTACAATAAATATATACAAATAGCTGTTCATTTATAAACTGGTTGGAAATTTTGATGAGAGTTTTACTAACTTTTCACAGCACAAATCTTTTTTTTTTTTGTCATGCAGACATTAAGTTATCAATTTGTCCTATAAATGGGAGGAAACGAGTGTAATTCTTTTCATATAATATTAATTTAGATTTCAGCTCATTCACAGTTTTATTACCCTCATTTTTAACTTACTTAATTCACAAAGGAATTATGTGGTCACACTTACCATTTTTAACACTGCGCTTAAGGAATGTTGCTCTCTTGAGAGAGAACTCAGACCCTGCTAAGAGTCAGACATAGATGTGAATAGACCTGGCTTGAAAACAAGCTTCTGGTTTCATTGCTATTAACCTTTAGAGGTTTGATCATAATTTGCTAGCACATGCCGGCATGGTCTTTTAATGGAACTGCTTGGATATATGAAAATACCTCTAATTAAATCTCTGTCAAACATCCTGTTAACCATGTTGTTTAGTTTGTATTCGTATACAAAATCTCTTGAATGCCTCTCCAAGTTTACAAAATCCATGTTAAAGGAGCCAGCATTGCAAAAAAAAAAAAAAAATGTTACGGCGTATGTTTGGATTTTTGTATTTCAGAGTCCTGACTACTTTATCTGAATTACAGATTTAGAGCTTTGTTATGTGTGATAGTTATGATAATATGATCACTAAAGGCACAGAGACAGGGAGACTCAAATCCCTTTGAAAATCCCTTTCTCTATTTCCTACAGCTGCTGCAGGAGTTTAATATCTGATAGAATGATGAAAAAGAACAGGTCGAACTCCAGTTTTAATAAAAATTTTAACAGGTCTACATATAGTTATGAAAAATGTTATTTGCAATGCCGATTTTTAATAAAATTTTCTTAAACCAAAGAAAAAATCCCCAAGGGGAACCTGATATGAATGTGTTTTTCATATGTACTATTTAAGACTCTTTAAAGGTTATGAAAGTGACTGATAAAATAAGTTCTGTTCTATACAACACAAACCTGAATGCACTTGCACTTTTCCATTTGAATCAAATAAATAAGCAAAGCTTTCGTTTTGTATGTTGGGTCAGAAGCACATTCATGATCATACGGCAGAGTCAATTTTTATTCTTAGCAATAAAAACTCATTAAATAGCTGCATTTTTCAACAAATCGAAGCATTGCTAACACACACATCAAAGCATTCTATAATCTGTGAGGGTGTAATGCCAAGAAATAATAAATATTCATGAAATTATTTTGTTTCTTGGGCATTTTGAATTTGAGAAATTATATAAGATTTTGAAATGTATTTATTTCTGTGAGAGAAAATAAATACATTAAGTATGAAAAATGAAACGATTGAATCCAGGGACTTCAGAACTTCTGAAGAATCTCTTTGTAAAGTAAAAACATGCTAAACAGAGATCTCACATTCAGTAACCTTCCCTGGTGCACTGCGCTGTGACTACCTGCTCCCCACGATCAAACCGCCTAGAATATAAAGTCCTGAGACAATAAGCTCCTGCCCCCAGAAATGATGCTGTGTCCACAGAAAACAAAAACGAGGTGTTTACAGATCAGAAAGAAACTTTTAACTTACTGAACTAAACTGCAGCCGCTGTAAAATAGGAAGGCTTTGGAACTTACAATCTGCTAAACACAAACAACAGGTTCGTTTTAATCTTTAAAACGTGTGGATTGACATTATGGCTAGTAAAGCCACTGCATTCTAGTGGGGCGCTGAGTTCTCTCACAGTCCTGTCCTTGTCACTATTTCTGAAACTTTTGTGAGTACTAAGGATGATTTTTTTAATACCATTCACCGTGTGTAATATATCAACCTTTCTTTAACTTAGGCTTTTGAATGAAAACTGACTATGCTAACCCTAGATAACCATTCGATTCTTTCCAGTGGGGCACACAAAATGTAACTCTAACATACAGGCTACACTGTATTCCTAACTAAATATTCCCATGAGAAAACATTAAATTTATTATGTAGTGAAACGAAGAAAGTAAAACATTATTCACTTTATTGCTGAGAATTGTAGGGTTGGAATATTTGAGCCATATTCTAAACATTTTGGCCCTCTTATTCAATTTATAACAGGAAATTGAGAGCTGTTGGCTTGTGCCATATTCACAATCTTGTTATATAAGAATATTTTAAATGCCTTATAATTCTAAAACTAAATCAAAATTGTTGACCTAATTTGTTTACTTGATACTTCCTGGTGTTTATAGATAAAAGACATTTTTTGAATGAGGTAGGGGGCAGTGGCCTTAATCAGGGGGATTTGAAAAAAATTGGTGGAATCAAGGTAACAAGAATGAATGAAAGAATAATTTATTGCTGTGGCCATTTTCTTCCTTGATTTCTATATTGGGATTATACTGGATTATCTCCAACTAGATCCTATTTTTCAGGACTTTGTAGATACCCTTGATATTACACAAATAGGAGGCGAATTTCTGAATCCTATCTGAAATGCAAGCACTTGCTTATAAAATTTATGATTGCACAGAAAAGATGGAGGAAAACACACATCACGAAAATAATTCTACAGCACCAATATCTCAGATTCTCTACTTATTTTTCTGCCATTTTAAGAAAAACAGTTGGTTTAAGGTTTAAGAAAGATTTAAGAAAAGATACGTTATGTTCCATAAAGGTATTTGCTTTCAATTATAAACTAAATTCTGAGGTGTTAGTTTAAACACTTGATGAATTTCATATTTTAAAATATAAGATTTTATAAAATGAAAAAATATGTATACACACATATATATGTATAAAAGAATAAATATTCTTAGAAAATAAAAGATCATCTTACTTTAAAATATATATTCAAGCCTTTAATAAAGCTCTAGCAAAAAATTTATTCTAATCACTCCATCTGGCCTTCAAAAAACAGGGATCTACTGTATATCAACATGCATAACTAAATAGGCATAGTTTTATTCTCTTGAAACAAAACATTGATATTAGTTCATAAGATTTAATTTTACTTTCATAGAACAAGGAACTATAAGTCTCACCTCCTGCCTACCAAGAAAGAAAACTTTAGTCAAACACAAATAAAATTAACTTTTATTGGATACCATATAGAATTTTACAATACTTATATTCTATGCTCAATAATTCAGTTAAAACAAAATTCTTCAGTTTTTCTTCAAATTTTACTACAGCATTTAGCTAGTGTTCTTTAGGTAGCAGGATTATATAGCTCGTGAATAAAAGTTTCTATAGGGATGTGAAGAAACATGATGTGTTCCCTTTTCCTCACAGATGCAGTATTTTGTCACTTTAATTGATATTTATATCTATATAATTTATAGATATAACTTTAAATATATAACTTTAAAAAGAATATTTATTCTTTTATGTAAAGAATTATTTAACTTTAAATCCAAAGGATTTAAAAATGCAGCACTTTGGGAAAAATATAAAATTACCTGAAGAGTTTAGGTTGCTATTTTATTACAGAGGAAGTAGAGACACATATTCAGTTCAGCTCAGTTGCTCAGTCGTGTCTGACTGTTTGCGACCCCGTGGACTTCAGCACGCCAGGCCTCTCTGTTAATAGTAAATGCTACCTAAATTTTTTTCATTGCTTAGCTTTCATGGTTTCCATAGAAACCACTTCATGCTTTTTCTAAGTCACAGCAACTCTAACCATTGGTCTTTAGAAAAGCTTTTGTACACTAGTGATTCCCTTCCCACCTAAAATTTGAAAGGGAAGTAAATTACACAGGATATACATATTTGCGGTTCAATTTGATCATATTATTAAGAAAAAGCATATTTATATAAATACAAAGAGACATGAGAAGGCAGGGGAGCAATGAATCCTCAAATAATACTAGTTTTATTTTATTCCAAAATATTTTAACAAAGTAACATTTCTCTATATCTTCACTACAAATTTTCATGAACCATAGGAATACATTACTGTATATTAAGCAGTAGTAACTTTGAACTTCCTCACTGTCCTTGATCTACATGGTCCTAATTGAGAATTCTGTTTTGTTATTAATTATATGTTTCTTACCTCATCAAACATGTTCTTAAATCTTGGTTGAATTTTCTTCAAGATTTTCAAAGAGCAGGAGTACGTGAGAGATCAATTTTCTTTCTTTTCTTATTCTAAAATAATGCCTCCAGATAGCCTTGCTTTGAGAAAGCCAGATAACTTGGAAAACAGACAAATTAGGATGTGATTATCCACATCACAAAAGAATTCACAGATGGCTTCCTGTAAATACAGAGCTCTCTATTTAAGTATTTGTTTACAGATCATTAGCTACTTGACAAAGAGGCTATGGGGGCAAAAAAATTAGGGCTCAATTTCTGAGAGACACTGCCAATTGGAGATCAATCAAAAATGAGGAAAATAAAACACCCATGGAACCAGCATATGAAACAGAAAACCTGATTTACTTTAAATGCATGTACATACTTCATGCATGTATTTACTTCCAATGCATACAAACACACACATACACACAGTATATATACTTATATCTACAAATTAAATGTGTGTATACATAGACTCATAGACACACACAAATACACATACCGGAAGAGGCAAATTTAGCACAGATTAAGATCACCTACAAACCAGTTGGACCTCCTTAGTTTATTTTAGAGGTTTTAGAAGTGATTCACAGTCTTCTATATGTATGTAATACTAACATACTTCCAGTGATAGAATATATGATATGCCTACTTTTCAGACTTTATAGTGGAGTAACTGTTACACGTCTAATTGTCTTGTCCAAAGTGATTGTATTCTTCTTACCACAACAAAATTCTTACTGTACACTAGGTATTTTGCTAAACACTAAAGAAAAAACAAAGCATTAGTCACTAGAGAGACAAAATATAAGTTTAAGTGTTTTTTTTTCTAAATGTGGTCATTAATACATTTAAGATTTGCTATCAGAAAAATAATACATTACAAAGGATAACTTACAAAAGTAATATCTTTGTTGTGAGTTTAAAGACCATAAATGGGTCCTAAACCAGTAAAAGGATGTCCACATCAATCAAGGGAGTAAATGTAAACAGACTTGTAGAAAACTCTGCCTTCAAAGTTCTTTCTCATTAAATTTTTCAAGAAAGGTACATATTTGGGAAAAAAGAATAAAGATTAAAATACCTAATTTTGTATTAAAAATCCTGTTTTATTAACTGTTAATGCACTCTTGAGGAATATTGAATAAAAATTAAAACTTTACTGAAAGATTAATAACATAAATTTCAAAGTTTAAGTTTTCTTAGGTCCATTTAACAATTAGAAAGACAAGTCCTTAGATGTGAGACATTTTTGCAGTGATTGAGACTATGCTCAGTTATCCTCAATCTCCAGTTCAATACAATTCCAGAAATATATATTGATGACTTCCTGCATTCCTAATATTGGGCCAGTTGTTCAGTAAAACATATATAGATTGTGCTTTCCAGGATTTTATCGATATTAGCTCATTTACTCTATACAATAACTATTCACTCTTTAAATCAGGTCCTGATAACAAACTTAGAAAACTGTTTAGATTTCCAAAATAAGTTGCAAATCGTTTAGTGCTTTATTCTTTTAACAGACTTTGATCTTTGCACCTAAGTTTTATTTAGGGCTCTTAAACCAATCTGGGCCTCTCCTGTGGCTCAGCTGGTAAAAATCCACCAATCTAGATAAACTAGAAAATAAGCAAACTCTTAATGCACCATTAATTTTAAAGTATTTTAAATCAATTTTCCACCAACATTCTAGAAATAAATTCAAATTGCTGACCTATCTTATTGAGAAGAAAATAATCATATGCAGCATGGAAGAGAGTTACCCCTTCTTTCAAGTGAGTAACTGGACTTTTTAAAAAATTGCTTTGAAGTCTAAGTCATGATACTTCATTTGGATTTGGGGAGGAGGGGTTAAAGAATAAAGCAAAGTTGTGCAGAAAAAGTGTAAAAGGGGGAAAAGAAAAACAAGTTTCTTATTACAGCTAAATCATTTCAGAAAAAAAAAGAGAGAGAGAGATGGATTTGGCACTAACCACTAAGTCAAAGTATAATACCATAAAAAGACAATATAAGACAAATACACATATTAAATGTGGCACACTTCAAAGCCAGAAAACAATTCATAACATTCTTAATCTTAACTACTTTTTTGGAGTAGTTTCTTTTGTTTCAACACCATTCTATCTCAACCTTCCATCACAATCCCAGCATCCCATACAAGTAACAGTGCGTGTCACTAAATTCAAAATATCCATTGTATGTTTAACTACTAAGAAATTATAAATTCTATAAATCATATAAACATTAAAAATTTCCATTTTTACATCTTTAATCAAATATAAAATTATTTTTTAAAATTGGATTTTTTAGTGAAATTTTATTTTAGATGATAATTTCACAATAATAAATTATGTTTTAGGCTTGTAGGTCAACTGTGTATAACTCCTAAATACATTTAATCCTCATTCTAATACCCAGGCCCACTCACATAGAGCACTGATGCATCTTAATTAAATATTGGGGAAACATTTAAGTTGGGATGACAAGTGCAATAAAAAAAAAAAAGACCAATGCATTGATGGCCACACAAGGATTTGCTTTTTTAAGACATGGGTAACTAGTCTGGCTAGATTACATGTGAGATAAAAATAAATAGTTTAGTACTCATTTAAAAAAATAAGCAATGTATCAGAGGATACAGATATTTTAGTTCCTTTTGGTTTTGCTGTTTGTTTTAGTATAAATTTGCAATGAGTGCTTTATACAATACAGCATTCTAGAATCTCACAATTAATACTGAAGATCCTGGGTTCTTCTGAGAGCTTTATTCCTGGGAAGGCTCTGAATTTCATTCAGTGGGTATATGTACCTGTGGGACAAGAAAATTTCCTAAGGATGTGCATGCTCATATCTCCATGTTCTCCTACTAGAGTCCACAAATGCTGGAAATTTTGTGTGGTGGCTCAAAGCTACTAAAAAAAATTTGGTAAAGAAATGATTTATTCTTTGGTAAAGAAATTCCTTAAAAGAGCAACACTAATGATACTGAGAATTTTATTTAATTTGTTAATTCGATGATTAAAAAATCCTGACCCCCAATACATAGTACCCGGTTTAAGAGAACTCAACATTGATGTTTTGAAAAGATATATTTATTGTTTACAAAAACTAAAGCATTTCAAATAGTTCAAAATTCTGCAATGTGTATGTTTGAAATAGGACTCGTAAAAGGGTATCAAATAAAATATGAAATTTTTAAAAGCAAACATGACATTTATAAAGTAAGAGTATTTACTTCTCTGAAAAATTATTTCCAACAGACTTGTTTGAACCAGCTTCTTCATTAAATTGTACAAAATAAATCATGTTATTAAGTATCCTTCTTTCTATGTTCTTAGCTAAGGATCAACTTCAAAAAGTGATAATACATCATTTACTAACCGAGGAAATTATTTGTTATTTTGGTACCAGCCTTGGTCTACGAGACACCAGGACAGTTGAGTTTTGTTCTAAACCATTATTTAAAAGCAATATAGGCTATGTTAAACTTTACGTGCCTCTGAATAGTTGACAAAGCAGTGAGAAACTGAGAGGCAACTTAACGACAATTACTATCAGCAACTACGATAGATTTTTTTAAAGGATACTTTGCATTCCTATTCTTTAAAATATGCCGTTTTCTTGTTTATGCAGTATAAGCAAAGAGAGGAAAATATATTTTACATAAAATAAACAGTAGCATTATTTTTTGTTAATTAATATATCAAGAATAAAAAGAGTGGGGGGTGGGATTCCCTGGTGGTCCAGTTGTTAGGACTCCATGCTTTCACTGTTGAGCGCCCAGGTTCCATCTCTCATGGGGAAACTAGGATTTCATAGGTCATGAGAAAAAAAAAAGTGTGAAAGATTCTTTAGAGAAATCTATTGTAGTTGCTGATAGTAATTGTCGCTAATCACGATGATGCTTATTTTGAAAAAAAAAAATGTAGATGACTACTTCAATTAAGTTGAGAAATTTAGATTTAGGAAAACTTTTCAGAGGATGCTATTTCTGATTTAAAGATAAAATTTCATCATACCAAAAATGATGACAAATCTCTCTAAAGTTTAGCTAATAAATCGCTACTTTTTAAGCCTGGTTATAATATACTTACTTTAAGATGTAAAAGAAATATTTGAGAAACTAAGGAGTTTCTGTAACATCATCCTGATTTAACTTTTTCCTAATAATACTACTTGTTTTTTTTCCAGTTTATCCAATATTTTGAAAATACTTTCATGGGCATTTTGAATGTTGAACTTTGGATGCTCCTTACATCTGCAATGCAATTTAAATAACTAGTCAGTATCTGAGAACATTTATCCTTACTAATCATTGAGAACACGCTGATGTCAACTGATTCACTATTTAAACAGATGTCAGTAAAATTATTTTATATTTAAAATAATGGCTGGAATGGAAAGTTCTAGATATTTAAGTGTTTCAAAACTACTGCAATTCCATGCATAAACTTAAAATGTCTCTTATTTTGGAGTCCTTTTCAGAAAATGAGGCACTGTTAGAGAGGTGTTTGGTAAGCCAAATCAGGATCAAATAGAAGAAACCACAATATCTAACGCGATGGAACTTGGTTATTACACATCACAGGATTTTTTTCTTCTGTGTACAGGGATGTGGAAACTGGTAACTACAACAAGCCCTGCAACACTATCTATCAACAGGAGGGCAGAATCATTCCAATCAAAGCACAATTAAAAGATGAGCTTTTGAAGTATGATTGACTGATGGATGGGTTACATAGATAAATAGGTAATAGATACATGGACAGAGAGATAGGGAGATAGGAAAATATGTTTAGGGTTCCCTAACATGTCAAGATACTGTGTTCTTCTTTTTCATTGCCTTTATCTTCTTTCTCTTCACATGGAAATATCATCTCTTTCATCTCATCCTTCTTCCAAAAGTTTTAGTGATAGGGGAAGAGAAGAAACCAGGCCAAACTTGGAGGTACATGTCCAAAACAATGGACCATTGCCTAATACTTGTCACCAAAGGAAAGGATATGTTTTTTCGTAAGAGACCTTTATGAGATTTAAGGCATGACTAAAGCTACAACTATATAGTTGCTGGCTCACAGAATTTTCACCTTCAAACTAATTATTATAGAATCCTCCCACAAACTCCTTTGTTCTTTCTTGCATCTCTACTCAAAAGATTAGTATGATTTCATGTAGATTGTAAATGTTTTATGGAAATGAATCTTGACAAACTTTTCAGAAAATTACTTAAAATTTTTCACTGTTTTTTTTTTTTAATTCCAGCTCTCAAATATAGGGAAAATTTTCAAAATATATTATGTATTGGTACATTAATACTTTGAATCTAGTTTATGTATCCTTTTTTTCCATTGGCTTTTCTCATAGACTTGCTAAGGTCTTGAGAAAACAAATGCTATTGTCATAGAATGGCCCTTGATTGACCTATAAAAATTCATTTTATAGCATCAACTTTTTTGCTCAAGATCATCACCATAATTTGAAACTGAATTATTTCTTAGGGAAATATCTTCAGAGACACACTTACAACAAATATTCTTGAGCAGTATATTCTAATGTTTAAGAAAGAGCAATAATATGAGTGATAAAATATTAATCAGCAAGTTATAACATTTTTGTTTTTTCATCTTGAAATAAGTGAACCAATTAGAACTAAAAGTTAACAGGCAAATTATGATGCCAAGAGATTCTGCTAAGAAGTTTATGAAACTCAAAATCTCTCAGCTTTGCTTTGTTAAATACACAAACACTGGATTACTGTGAAGGAAAAATATGTGCTACAAGAAATTAAGATTGGCCATATAAAATGGTGAAATATTTACACAAATCATATCCTCATTTTGTGTGTGTTTTTATTGGAAGATGATGATAATTCTTTTGCCAATTTTTTTAAACATTTAAGATTAAGAAACACTTGGATTAATTGATGAATATCCTTCAACATAGTGCCATGAAAAATGATTGCAATTAATACAAAACTTAGGAAATTTATGTTAGATAATGTGAAACTAAGTCACTTTTTCTTTGTGTACCAAAATGGAAAGTTATAGACATGAAGCTACCACCAAATATCTGATGATTTTGAAAAAGTGTATATATGATATAATTTTAATTATGGTTTATTCTGGATTACATATTTTACATACATATATTTAAAATGTAATGGGCTACTAAGATGAATGTTAGGCATTCTTCTTAAGATACAAGTAAAAAACATACACAGAATATTTATATTATCTACTCTTCGGTGTACGCTGCTGCTGCTGCTGCTAAGTCGCTTCAGTCATGTCCGACTCTGTGCGACCCCATAGACGGCAGCCCACCAGGCTCCCCTGTCCCTGGGATTCTCCAGGCAGGAACACTGGAGTGGGTTGCTATTTCCTTCTCCAATTCATGAAAGTGAAAAGTGAAAGTGAAGTCGCTCAGTCGTGTCGGACTCCTAGCGACCCCATGGACTGCAGCCCACCAGGCTCCTCGTCCATGGGATTTTCCAGGCAAGAGTACTGGAGTGGGGTGCCATTGCCTTCTCCGTCTTCTGTGTATATGAGACTACATTAGATAGTCATAGCTTGGGATTATAAATATTCTTTGCTCTTGCTTCTCTATCCTCCTAAGAAATATATAGGACTTACAAATTGTATAAATAGTGTTTCATAGTGATACTTTATCTTGCTTTAGCAGTAAACTTCTACAAATAGGTAATATATAGGATCAATAAAATGCTAAAGTGAAAGCATTTTAGATACTATGTTCTTCTTTTTTAAATATACTTTTATATAATGAATTGTAGAATCAAAATTGGAGTGTGTGCTTACATATCTTAAGTCTTTTATGTTGCATAGCATCATAGCACTATTTGTGAGCATAGTTCATCCATTGCATATACTTAGAGGCACTGTGAATCAAATTCTCTCTTGCAGTCGAACTGTGTAGAGACCTTGACAGCCTTGGTTAACCAAAATGTCTTAGTTATAATTATCCAAATGCACATCATACTAGTAAAAAAATTATTTAAATATTTTTCTAAAGCAATGTCTCCTATATTTCAGTAACAGTTATTCTTAGTATCCATTTCAGAAATTTTTGACTAGAAAATTAGCATTTTTGTCATTATAAATGTATTTAATAAAATGTTCAAATATTTATCACGTATGTATAATTTTACGAATACTTTCCTTCAGAAAGGGATTCATGCTTTTCTTTTGTGTCATTAAATATCATTATAATTTAATCTAATCTTCAGAGTCTGACTGTATTACAGTGGTGTTGAACTTGAACTCCTCATGCTTGATGAATCACCACTTATATGCCACTTTTCATCTTCAAAGCTTTTTATAAAAATTAATTAATGGCAGCCAATCACATTTATAGGGAAGAAAAAGATACACTTAAATAGTATCTATATGAAGAATGAAGAATAGCCCAGGGTATTTATAGAACAAGTGTTATAACATTTAAACCAAATCCCAAGACCCTGAAAGTCATTCACCTTTGCAGCTGCCAAGTCACTTCAGTTGCGTTTGACTCTATGCGGCTCTATAAACTGTAACCTGCCAAGCTTCTCTCTCCAGGGGATTCTCTGGGCAAGAATACTGGAGTGGGTTGCCATGCCCTCCTCCAAGGGATCTTCCCGACCCAGGGATCCAACATGCATCTCCTGCATTCCAGGCAGATTCTTTACCCACTAAGTCACCAGGGGAGCCCCATTCCTCTTTAGTACACTATAAATAGTAGTATCTAAGGGAGTTTCCCAGTAGCCCAGTGGTTAGAATTCAGGACCTTCACTGCTGTGGCCTGGGTACAACCCCTGGTCAGGGAACTGAGATCTTGTAAGCTGTGCAACTCAGCCAAAAAAGAAAAGAAAAGAAAAGTAGTATTTAGTTATTACAGCTTAAAGAGATATAGAGGTCATCTACCCAAAACCATCTTTTATATTTTCCAGATAAGGAAATTAAGGACCTAAAAGACAAAGATTGATCCAAAATAACACAACAAATTGGTAACAAAGCAAAATTGTTTTACTAATGGACTTCCATGGTGGCTCAGTTGATAAAGAATCTGCCTGCAAGGCAGGAGACTTGGATTTGATCCCTGGATTGAGAAGATGCCCTGGAGAAGGGAATGGCTGGCTAACCACGCCAGTACTCTTGCCTGGAGAATTCCATGGACAGAGGAGCCTTGAGGGCTACAGTCAGTTACTAAAGTGTGAAGATAAGTTATCTCTGAGGATGACTGAAATACTGAAGATGTTGTCTTCAACACAAGCAATTTAATAAGAAAATATGTGGCAATTTTTTCACTTTATAAATATGTTACTTTTACCTCTGTTCCTATTCAATTACTTAACTAAAATCTAAAATTTTCAATTTAGTAATAACATCCTGAGAGAAGATATTTTTGACATAAATTTTTAACTGTGAAAATTAGTTTTTTCAATCATAATTTTCCATTTCATTGCAAAGACAAATGTTTCTTTAAATAATAATCATGCAATCTACAGCAATGCAAGTGTCTCTTACTAACTTTAATACTTAAACAAAGAAATTGATGACACCCTAATCCTTGAGTAGTTTCAAACTTTTTTTCAGAGGACTGTGAAGCTTCAAGGAATCTCTTTGCTTTCTGTTCATGACCATTTTCCTCTTGCTGGCAACAAAGTACTATACATAACCATTTTAATTTTTTTAGTGAAAATAAATCCCTTGCATGTAAATGCTTATTTTATTTATTCTATTTTGGACTGCAGATATTTCTTGCCGTAAAAGTCTTCTTCACCAAAGGAAGAAAATAGAAGTTTCATTTTTTCTAGTGCTAAAAATTTCTGAACCCCACAGATACTCTTATAGATAGATTTGCTGAGCTTTTCTTGCTTTTGAATGAACCTGTAATGGGATACAACAAAACTCAGTACAGAAAACATTATTTGACAGAAAATGATATATAAGTATCATTATCCCTTAAAGAATAGGCTACATTACAAAAATGTGTCACTATATTTTATTTATTTTTTATGTTATTTTCAGGTGTATAACACATAGATTCAGTTACTCAGACACACACACACACAGCTATTCTTTTTTCCTATTCTTCTCCCTTATAGGTTATTACAAAATATTGTGTATACTTTCCTGGGCTTACAGTAGGCCCTTGTTGGTTGTCTACTTTATATTCAGTAGTGTGTGTATAGTAATCCCAACCTTCTAACCAAGAAAATATCTGCAGTCCATTTAATGATAGTAATAATAACTCTCATTGATAATTCCAAAAATACAAAATCATCTTGAAATAAGACAAAAGGTAAGACAAGTATAAAGGAATAATTATCCATGGGGTGGCAAATTACTGTCTTGATTGTCTTCATAAAGTCTCAGTATAGAATCAACATAGTCAAAATTATCAAACATAAATAATTGAATTTATCTAATGAAATATTTTATTTATGGTGAATAAATACTTTTCTTCATTTTTCAAACAGTTCTGTTTTTTTCATTGAACTCTTCCCCTTACTGATAGTTGTGGAAAACAGTCTCTTCATACTAACATTATGCATATATTTTAGACCTAAAATTTTGTTTATACTTTAGCTTTGATGTATCTTTTTTCTGAAATTACAAATCAGCAAAAAGAAATTAACTACTGTCTTTGAGAACCACATGATGTTTACATTGATATGAACCACATTATTATGGAATATGCAAAATAAAATCTAGAATCCCAGTATATGAAAGCAGTCTTTGAAGCCCCTACAACAAAACTCACTTAAAGCAACCATAATAGAGAATACTTTTAAGCAAACCCTTTTCTAGGACATGAAACTCATTCAGACATGCTTTCACGCCTCTCAGATTTATTATTCATTTCATAATTTCATACTTATTTCATAATGCATGTTTCATTCTTCGAAGTGATATCTAGCCAATCCTAAAGTTTCCTCTTTCTTTCCTTCTTCTTTTTTGACAAAATAAAAAAAAGATAAGTAGTCTTAATTTTTTTTCCTACAAAATCAAGTCATTTCTCCTGTATACATGGATATCTGACCAACTGACTTCTTGGTCACCATCTATTTAGAACATAGATTTCCATGAAATAAACTGCTTAACTGCATAACACGAGGTCAGTGGAAACAACTACAAAAATGAACTGAAAGTTGATATTTTTTTCTAAGCCCTCCTTCAGTTCAGTTCAGTTCAGTCGCCCAGTTGTGTCTGACTCTTTGCAAACCCATGGACTGCAGCCTGCAGCGACACCAGGTCTCCCTGTCCATAACCAACTTCTGGAGTTTGCTCAAACTCATGTCCATTGAGCTGGTGATGCCATCCAACCATCTCAACTTCTGTCATCCCCTTCTCCTCCTGCCCTCAATCTTTCCTAGCATCAGGGTCTTTTCAAATGAGACAGCTCTTCGCATCAGGTGGCCAATGTATTGGAGTTTCAGCTTCAACATCAGTCCTTCTAATGAATATTCAGGACTGATTTCCTTTAGGATTAACTGATTGGATCTCTTTGCAATCCAAGGGACTCTCAAGAGTCTTCAACACCACAGTTCAAAACCATCAATTCTTGAGTGCCCAGCTTTCTTTAGAGTCCACTTCTCACATCCATACCTGACTACTGAAAAAACCATAACTTTGACTAGATGGACCTTTGTTGGCAAAGTAATGTCTCTGCTGTTTAATATGCTGTCTAGGTTGGTCATCACCTTTCTTCCAAGGAGAAGTCCAAATATTCTTACGTTAGTCCAGATATTTTTAATTTATGTTTAATGATGCAAACTGATGGCCAAACTTTCTCTGAGTCAAAGGAAAGAGTACTTGCCAATGGTTCATTTTATAATCAGCACTTTATTTCAAAACTCTAAGATTTACCTGAAGGCATTAAAAGTAAGAAAAGAGGAACTCATAACTGTAACTGTGGGGAAATAGACACCAAGAACTCTGCCTTTCTATAGTGTTATATTGAGTCAATGTTGTAGTAGATCATGGACTTCCCTAGTGACTCAGACAGTAAAGAATCCACTTGCAATAAAGGATACCCAGGTTTATCCTTGGATTACGGAGATCCCCTAGAGAAGAGAATGGCAACCCACTCCAGTATTCTTGCCTAGAGAATCCCATGGACAGAGAGGGTCGCAAACAGTTGGACATGAATGGTCAACATAGTAGATCACAGCACTGACCACAAGAATAGCTCCTCTCTTCCTTACAGGAAAATTATACACTCCAGTCTATTACCATGTGACTGAAAGTGTCTTCTTGCAAGTGGGGTACACTCTCTGTACCACTGACATCAAGGTTGGTCATGTGACCTGCTCTGGCCAGCAACATGAGCAGTGTAGTAGGGTGATGATTTTAAGCAGAACTTTTATTAGGCAGGATATATTTCTTCCAGCTCTCTCTCTTTCCCCCTGTCATGAAGGTATGTCCCACACAGGAGTAAACTCCTTTAATCTAGACTCCAGAATAAGAAAAGTCAACATATAAAGAGAAATAGAAGCAAACCTCCACTGTAAGTCATTCAGATTTGAGGATTCTTTCTTACTGTAACATAACCTCAGAAACACACATCAATATATATGCTTCCCAGGTGGTGCTAGTGGTAAAGAACCCTCCTGCCAATGCAGGAGATGTAAGAGACACAGGCTTGATGCTTGGGTCAGGAAGATCCCTTGGAGGAGAGCATCACAACCCACTCCAGTATTCCTGCCTGGAGAATTCCATGGACAGAGGAACCTAGTGGGCTACAGTCCATAGGGTTGCACAGAGTCGGACAAGACTGAAGCGAATTAGCACACACTCATGCATATAGGCCGTATAAGATCAGTGACATTATACTCATTTTATAGGGAAGGATACTGAGGCTCAGTTCCACGAGACATCAAATTCTTTCTTTCTCCAGAGCCTTTACACTTGCTGCCCCTACTTCCCAGGGCACTCTTATCACCGTCTTTCTCTTCTGTTGGTTTAGTTAGCTTCTGCTTACCCTTTATGTTTCAGCTCAAACACCCTGCCATAGCGAGGTCTTCCTTGATCACCGCTTTTCTATTTCTCTTTCAACACCCTGTGCGTTTCCTATGAATCCCTTAATCCAGTTGCTGGTTATGTGTTCATTTGCGTAACCTGTCTCCCACACTGCACTCTATGCTCAGTGAAAGTAGGAAGTATATTTGCTTTGTATATGCTTTGTTAAACGCTTTGTTTTCAGCACTTAGCACACTCCATAAATATGTATTGAATGGCTGAATGAATGAACTGCCTCCTGTTTTGACTATACCTTCTTTCCCTAAGGCACCTATCATCCTCTCGCTCACTCTGGTATCTCCAGTCTCTTTGTCTACACTGACTTTTCCCCTCAGCTTTGAAGCATGCATTTTCCTCTACTTGATCAGACTTTTACTGTAGTTCACCCTCCTGTCTTTACTACAACCTACCTTCTGTTAGTTAAGACGCCACCCCTTTATTTTCATAGCCATGTTTCTTCAACCAAATGGCAGTTTCTACTTCTTCTCCATCTAGTCACAAGCTGCTCCTTTAAACTTTGCTTTCTGTCCCATCATATATAAAAATTACAATCTCAAATTTTAACTATTTCCCATAGTTGCCAAATCAAATAGCCTTTTCTATAATGAAAATCACCCAGAATCATTGTATTGTCATATTGCTTTATAAAAGATTCTATCAGAATCCCTTGGTGGTCCAGTGGTTAAGAATTTACCTGTCAGTGGAGGGGACATTCTACAGCCCGTGCTCTGGAACACAAGAGAAGCCACCACAACGAGGAGCCCGCACACCACAATTAGACAGTAGCCCCCACTTGTCACAACTAGAGAAAACTTGTGTTCAGCAGTAAAGACCCAATGCAAAAATAAATTTAGAAAAAAGTTTCCATCAACTTTCATTTAAAACCATTAATATACGGACAAACTAGCTTCGCCATATTTTTCCAGGGAGTATTCCGCACTCCTAACTCTATTTGGTCTCTGTATTGATTCCTGTTGTCTTTCAAATTTGAAAAGCCTCTTCACTTCACACTATGTTCACAATATGTTCTTTCTCGGTTTCCTTGACTTCCTCTAGCACAGTGCTCTCTTCTCCCAGCCCTACATCTATTCTCATTCCTCTCCCTGCAGAGCCCCTTCTCCTAATTGCATCTCATTTAAGGTCTCAACTATTTATTATCAAGGTGAACCTTGGGAAGTTTGCAAAAATTCTTTTGCTTTGGTGTTATTTTCTTGCTGTAAATGTTCACAGGGACAGCTTAAATTTTTAAAGCTTAATTTAAAATTAACTGGGAGTGAATTGTAGCTAGAAGTGAAACTAGGGATGCTGAACATAAGAAAGGTAGAAATAATAAAATAAAATTGATGGATAAGAGTCATACAACTAGGGATGAAGAACTTTAAAATATTCTTAGACACAGAATATGTGTAAAAATGATCTCTGAAATTAGAATATCCCATTTGAACTCAGTTCACTCAGGTGATATATATGGAAAAAAATGCAAAATTCCCTTCCTTTCACAGTAGGTAAATACTGCCTCACCTTGGAAAACAAAGTAGTATAAAGGGGAGAGAAAGGAAGCTACAGAAACAACGATGGGCAGATAAACACAATGTGATGGATGCTGTTCAAAGGTGAAGGTTCAAGAAGAGGGAGGAAGCCCGGGGCTAGAGAGAATTAAATAAGTCAGGCAGTTTGCCTGCCCTGCCTACGGTTCATTCTCTCTATTCTTAAGAGATCAAGTTCAGGGGGAAGTTTACTGCAGGTTCTAGAACCACTTGCCTACTCACCTGTACAGCACATTCAACACAGGGTAGTTTTAAAATGTGCTAGATCATGGTTCCCAGCCTCCAAGAAGATGCTTTCTCCATAATATGAAGTCACACACAGACAGAATGTATCTAGTAAAGCCTGTAGCAGTAAAGTTGGCTCAGAGTAGACGAGAGTTGGGTCTCTGCCAACCCAAATTACCTAAACGGCAAGGCTCCAGGGAACACAGATACTTTTAAGGACCTTTGAGAGAGGATCTTGGTCTGCACACAGAGGAAGCATGAGAGAGATGTTCAATCTATATCCAAACCCACAGTCTGCTACCAGAATGAGAAAGAGGGCAGAAGCAAAGGAGATGGAGTCACCTTTTCACCCGCTGTACATTCTGAATAGTGTATGCGTGCTCAGTCGTGTCTGACTCTTTGCGACTCCATGGACTGTAGCCCACCAGGTTCCTCTGGCCATGGGATTTTCCAGGCAAAAATACTGGAGTGGGTTGCCATTTCCTTTTTCAGGGGATCTTCCCTACCCTGAGCTAGAATCTGCATCTCCTGTGTCTCCTACAGATGGATTCTTTACAACTGAGCCACCTGTATTCCATGTATTCCATGAGATTTCCCTGTTCAGTTCAGTTCAGTTCAGTTCAGTTCAGTTGCTCAGTTGTGTCTGACTCTTTGCGACCCCATGAATCACAGCACGCCAGGCCTCCCTGTCCATCACCAATTCCCGGAGTTCACTCAGACTCACGTCCATCGAGTCAGTGATGCCATCCAGCCATCTCATCCTCGGTCGTCCCCTTCTCCTCCTGCCCCCAATCCCTCCCAGCATCAGGGTCTTTTCCAATGAGTCAACTCTTCGCATGAGGTGGCCAAAGTACTGGAGTTTCAGCTTCAGCATCATTCCTTCCAAAGAAATCCCAGGACTGATCTCCTTCAGAATGGACTGGTTGGATCTCCTTGCAGTCCAAGGGACTCTCAAGAGTCTTCTCCAACACCACAGTTCATAGCCCACCCCAAATCGCCCTTTCCCAATGCAGCTTGAGTCTGTTTCCATTCTTTGTAATCAAGCAATTTCTAAGAAGGATACAAACCAGCAACTTTTATTCAATGAAATATTTTATAGAAAAATATATTATACCAGCAGAAAATATTTATGATTGGAATAGGCATATTATGCAATTGAGTAAAAACTGAGTATGATTTCCAAAAGTGTTTAAAAAACACTTGGAGACCTAGAGCATAGTGCAAGAATGGTGATTCCACAACTCACAGCAGTTAACAAGCATGTTTCCACAGGGTTTCACACCATTACTGGCAGTTAAGGATCTGTTTTGTTTCTATTTTTTAACTAAAAAATAAATAATTTTCTAAATATTTTATGCCCCCACAATGGAAAATTTTGAGAGACTGAACACATTTAGCTACTGGAAAACCAGATTTGTATGTTTATGGTTTAGTCACTCAGTTTATCACTCCACTGAACGCTGCCAGCCGCTGTGCTGATTTTGAACATTATGAAGTTTCAAATTATGCTTATTCTTTGACATTCGTATTTTAATGTGTATCTATAATAGACCATCAGTTAAATACAGAAAACATTGATGTTGAAATGTAACTTAATAAGGAGGAAACAGATCAAAGAGAGAGAGAAAGGAGTAATATTTCTTATTTGCATCAAGATGATTTTCACCAAATCCATATGTGAAATTCATCTGATCAAGATGGTGTTTCCAAAACAGAGAAAATATTGTGACGATTACTTCAAGTTGACTTTTCATTTATTAAGAATTAAGATTACCCATTTACCCATGCCCACATATTTCCCTAAATTGTACTTAGAAATATCCTGAAACTTTCTCCTTTATGTCATCATCTGGATTCAAGCATAAAAATTATTTTAAAAAATGGATTCATTGCAAAAGGCAACACTGGCAAGCATTACGTAATGACAATATGTTTTGCCTATCTTAAATCTGTGTATATTTGACCCCAAAACTACTAGGTTATTTAAATATTTGCGTCAGTGCTCAGTCACCAAATCGTGTCCGACTCTTTGCGACCCCAAGGACTGCAGCCCGCTAGGTTCCTCTATCCATGGCATTTTCCAAGCAAGAATACTGGAGTGGGTTGTCACTTCCTTCTCCAGGGAATCTTCCTGACCCAGGGATTAAACTGATGTCTCCTGCTTGGCAGGCGGATTTTCTACTTCTGAGCCATCAGGAAAGCATTTAAATATCTATTTGTCAACAAAATCTATTTGTTCTGATACAAGTGAAGTAAGTTAAAAAAAAAAAAATGCTTCACTTGGCCTTATTTCTTAAGCCCAGTTTCACATTCTTTATCCATTAAAAGAAAGGATTAAGGACATTCCCTGTTGGCTCAGACTGTAAAGCGTCTGCCTACAATGCAGGAGACTCGGCTTCAGTCCCTGAGTCAGGAAGATCTCCTGGAGAAGGAATGGCAACCCACTCCAGTATTCTTGCCTGGAAAATCCCATGGATGGAGGAGGCTCAGTTCAGCTCAGTTCAGTCTGTCAGTCGTGTCCGACTCTTTGCTACCCCATGAATCGCAGCACACCAGGCCTCCCTGTCAATCACCAACTCCCGGAGTTCACTCAGACTCACATCCATCGAGTCCGTGATGCCATCCAGCCATCTCATCCTCTGTCGTCCCCTTCTCCTCCTGCCCACAATCCCTCCCATCATCAAAGTCTTTTCCAATGAGTCAACTCTTCACATGAGGTGGCCAAAGTACTGGAGTTTCAGCTTCAGCATCATTCCTTCCAAAGAAATCCCAGGGCTGATCTCCTTCAGAATGGACTGATTGGATCTCCTTGCAGTCCAAGGGACACTCAAGAGTCTTCTCCAACACCACACTTCAAAAGCATCAATTCTTCGGCGCTCAGCCTTCTTCACAGTCCAACTCTCACATCCATACATGACCACAGGAAAAACCATAGCCTTAACTAGACAGACCTTAGTTGGCAAAGTAATGTCTCTGCTTTTGAATATACTATCTAGGTTGGTCATAACTTTTCTTCCAAGGAGTAAGCGTCTTTTAATTTCATGGCTGCAGACACCATCTGCAGTGATTTTGGAGCCCAAAAAAATAAAGTCTGACACTGTTTCTACTGTTTCCCCTTCTATTTCCCATAAAGTGATGGGACCAGATGCCATGATCTTCGTTTTCTGAATGTTGAGCTTTAAGCCAACTTTTTCACTTTCCTCTTATACTTTCTTCAAGACGCTTTTTAGCTCCTCTTCACTTTCTGATATAAGGGTGGTGTCATCTGCATATCTGAGGTTATTGATATTTCTCCCAGCAATCTTGATTCCAGCTTGTGTTTCTTCCAGTCCAGCGTTCCTCATGATGTACTCTGCATAGAAGTTGAATAAGCAGGGTGACAATATACAGCCTTGATGGACTCCTTTTCCTATTTGGAACCAGTCTGTTGTTCCATGTCCAGTTCTAACTGTTGCTTCCTGACCTGCATACAGATTTCTCAAGAGGCAGGTCAGGTGGTCTGGTATTCCCATCTCTCTCAGAATTTTCCACAGTTGATTGTGACCCACACAGTTAAAGGCTTTGGCATAGTCAATAAAGCAGAAATAGATGTTTTTCTGGAACTCTCTTGCTTTTTTGATGATCCAGCAGATGTTGGCAATTCGATCTCTGGTTCCTCTGCCTTTTCTAAAACCAGCTTGAACATCAGGGAGTTCGCGGATGGAGGAGCCTGGTAGGCTACAATCTGTGGGGTTGCAAAAAGTCGAACACGACTAAGCAACTTCACTTTCTTTGTGCTCTGAAATCCCACAATTATGGAGAAATAAGGCAAGGTCCAGTGAATTCCTACTTGTCTATATCCTAAATATAATTTCATGTCCAAGTGTATCTTCCCAAATGTTTTCTCTGTGGTATAAATGTCTCTGAAGACTGACACAGATCATTTTTTGCCACCAATGAATCACAAAGAGATCATGGAAAATTCAATGCAAAATCTTTGCTGCATCATATGGAATGCAAATGATTTAAATTATTATTATTTACTTATTATTATTAATTTTTTTACTGCAGGGCATGCAGGATCTTAATTCCCTGACCAGGGATGCAAGCCACGCCCCTGGAGTGAAAGTGCAGAGTCTTAACCTCTGGACCACCAGGGAAGTCCCTAATTATTACTTTTTATTTTTAACAGAGTTTTATATGTGCATAAAGTATAAAATAACACTAAGAAAACAAAGCAAAACAAAATCAGCAGACTCTTCTTTTTCAATGTCTGCATCCCAGAGGGAAACCCTCTCAACTCTTTTAGTTGATTTTTTTTGTCAAACACCTTCCTATCTCTAAATGGTATTCTCTTCTTACTCTGCTTTTTCAGCTATGCCCGTGTGCTATGTCACTTCAGTCATGTTCAACTCTTTGTAACCCTATGAACCATAGCCTGTCAGCCTCCTCTGTCCATGGGATTCTCCAGGCAAAAATACTGGAGTGGGCTGCCATGCCCTTCTCCAGGGCATCTTCCTGATCCAAATACTGAACCCACTTCTTTTACGTCTCCTGCATTGGCAGGTGGGTTCTTTACCATTAGCACCATCTTCTATTGATTTCCCACTAGGGAGCTTATGATTTAGGGGTTTTTTTTGTTTTTGTTTTTGTTTTTTACTAACAATACCTCTTCCCCACCTAACATACCACAGATACATCTTCCCTGTGCTCCATCATCTCAAAAATTCACACCGTAATAGTGAAAATGGAAAACTATCCTGAGTTTACATTGTGACTCTGCAAAACTATATGCATTTGTACATCATGAATTATTTTACCTTTCTGCATAATATTCTAACTTGCCTGAGCTCATGATTGTCTTATCTTTAATTTGCCTAGTTTTTCAGTACTTTTCACTACTTCTGATTAATTAAAACCCAAACTTTAATCATCATGGTTTTTAGGACCATTACATATTCATCTTCTAAAAGAAATCTCTCCTTGAACCTTTCTGACCTGATCCAATCTGGTCCAAATGTCCTCACATACAGTTCACAGCTTTGACCTTTTACTATCACTTGGATTGCACCCTGTATCCTATCTTTCCTGTTTCATACACTAAATGTATGCAGATGATGGAAAGACATATATTGGATAGATGCAGATATATTGAATAGATGCAGATTACAAATATGTTATATCTTCTGTGGATAAAAGATGACACCAATGACAAAACATGAGCTTGTCTGTAAAATGGCCCATCATTTTGATACTGAATAGATATATTGAATAGATACAGATTACAAATATATTATATCTTCTGTGGATAAAAGATGACACCAATGACAAAAAAATGAGCTTATCTGTAAAATGGCCCATCATTTTGATACTCAGTGGCCAAATGTTCACTTTGACCATTGTTTGAAGTGTTAACAGAAGAAGTATACTTCCTTATTCAATAAGAAGATACTTTTTAATTTGAGGGAGTGGATTTTATTATAATTAATTCAATATTTGAACTATAATATTAGAATAAAAATAGAATAATAATATTGATGTAACTTTTTTATTCTGAGTACATTTGGATGTTTAAAACTTTGTATAGCTTCTTATTCAATGATAAGCATAATTCCTACTCAAGGCAGTATTGTGTTTCCAGGACTAGAACCTGCACTAGTTTTAACACAAAGCAACACAAGGAAAAAATTGGCAACCACAGTATCTAAATAGAAGACCTATTTTTTCTTTCTAGTTTCTACTGTCGGTAGCAAAAATGGATACATAGTATTCAGTGCTGTATTATGTAAGCATAGTCCTCCAGGTTTTTCAAAAATGCTGACACATATCATTTATCATCATAATAGTTCTGAAAAATAGGTCAAAACTCTATAACTATCTCCATGTTATAGATGAGAAAGCTGATCAATAGAAAGAATAACATCCTTGGTGCCATAGTGAGCCATTGTCTAAACTGGCATCAGTACCCGTGGTTCTTAATAGCTAGGCCTGTGATCTTATTATAACTATTACTATTATAATGATCATTTATGTATCCTTCTGGAAATGGCAACCCACTCCAGTATTCTTGCCTGGAGAATCCCATGGACTGAGGAGCTTGGTGGGCTACAGTCCACGGGTCATAAAGAGTTGGACACGACTGAGTGACTTCACTTTCACTTTCACTTTCTATACAGCTATACTCTTTTTCTTTATTTTTCTCTCTCTCATTCTGCACAAACACATCTCCTATATCCAGGCCTAACCTTAGACCCCATTCACTATTTTCAGGGACCCAAATTTAACAGTTATCTTTCCTCAAATTTCTCTGTGCTGATATGAATACCGAGAAATGCAAGCATGTACCCACTCATCCAGCCAAACACAGTCATACATATACAAGAGAATTTGACATCATTAGGCTTACAAAGAGATAATATTATAAACGCTGCTGTGAATTTTGCTTTCACAGTTAATATACTTTGAAACTCCCTCCTAACCAATTCCCTTTTAGTGGTTACATAATCTTCCATTGTATTGATCTGACACTATTTTTCAACCATTTCTCCACTTATGGGTATTTTCTTAATAGTTTTGTTCTTCATTACCTTGAACCCACAATGCCCCATTTGTGGTCTACTGATGTTCTCAGTCATTAGTACTTTAAAGACAATGTTGGTTCAGAATCCAAATTAATCTTGATAAATTATTATATTTTCCGTAGAGTTGTAGAAAATCTTGAGTTTTTGTATTTCCGCAAATGTAGCAGTTGCTATTTTTTCAGAATTTCTAAACTTCAGGAAGTAAGGAAATTCATCATTTACCATGAAATATATAACTACATAAAACTAATGCTTATGTATGCGGATCTGAGCTACGCATGTGGGCTACCTCATACCAGCCGCTACAGACCAAAACTTTATGTCCCTCCAAAATTCATACGTTGAAACTTAATCTACAATGTTGAAACAAAATCTTACAATGTAGGATTTGAGGCCTTTGGAAGGTGCTTTATTAGTACCTTTATAAAAGAGATCCCAGAGAACTCCCCCATCCCTTTAGCTGTGAGGTTATAACAAGAAAATGACCAACAATGAATCAAGAAGCTGGCCTTCTTCAGACATTGAATCTGCCAGTTCCTTGGTCTTGGACTTCCCGGCCTTGGTAATGTGAGGAATAATGTCTTTTATTTATAAGCTGCCTCGTTTATGGTGTTTTGTTATAGCAGCCCACACAGACTAAGACACTAGTAACATGACTTCGGACCAGTTTCTCTAACTTTCTATGTTTCAGACTGAGAATGATTTTATTTTCCTCTTAGGACTTTGGAGAGAAAGTTAAACGTAACTTTGGTACATGTAAGGCACAGAGACTAGTGTCCCAAACATAAACAAACACTCAGTAGGTGAGTGATAATTGTAGTCAGTGTTATTGATGTCATTATGATTCCATTGTAAGTATCTCAGTTTTTATGTGCCTTTTTTAGCTTAAGAAAAAATTGCTTACCATTGTTTAGAGTGACTAGAGATTTTTTCAAACTCTCCTAATTCTATGTGCTAGAAGGAAACTTTTAACATTCGAAATAGCTTAAAATTAAAAGTACTTAACAGGCTTCCCTCACAGTTTCATGAAGAAAAGTGAAATTCCCAAAGAGGTTGTAAGTTTTCAGCACTTGCTCTAGAAAAAAGAAATCGTCATAAGTACTTCCTAGACAGTTTGGCTGTGGCTGCCAACAGCCCAAGGAGCAGACACTGTTTATAAGAGTTACCATCCAGCAAGTGGAAATTCAGCTGGAAGGCTGTTCTTTTCTGTCCTTAAATTTCATACATCTCAGGATAATAGTTACTTTGAAAATATTAAGCCAACGATAGAACATGTCACATTTCAGTAAACGAACTCAAACATTTGCATGACTAATAAAAGAAATTCCAGTAAAGAAGACAAAAAAAAAAGCTTTTTTGAGGTTGATGGGCTAGAATTTGCTAACTTTTAAAAATATGTAGTGAACAAAAGACATATCAAATTCCATACCACTAATGAGAAAAAAATTGCAAAGCAATGACTGAGTTGTATAAAATATTTCTTCCATATATAAAGTAAAGAAGTCATCCAAGCTACATCTTTTATGTCCCACGGCAAGAACACACAGAAGTTTGGAAAACGACATGGTTCTTTTTTCCCCTCAGGTGCTTGACTGTCTTTTCTCTGTGTCTTTCTGTGTGCTCAAGAAGTGTTACTCACACTCGATAATGTGTTTTTAGTTGGAAGGTTTTCAGACGCAGAGAAGGGCAGGCACTGATCACCAATCAAGACTCTCAGGTTCAAGCTCACTGCCTCTCACTTAGCACTCAGTCTGCCAAGCAGAAAATAATTTGTTTGAGCCACTAAGGCTTACAGTTATTTATTCTTTATCCTTGATTTTTCAGCGAGGCCACCCCACCACCAATGACCCTTACTAAAAGCAGCTAGCACTGGAGAAGGACAAAATTCTGATGCTGTGCTTACTTTTAGCAACTGTAGTAAAGATTTTCCAGTGCTGGCCCTTGATCCAGCAGCTCATGTAGGCTCAGCATTCGGCAGTGCAAGGCAGCTTTAATCTAATTCTCATTTCATTCCTCTCCTCCCACCCTGACTTTCTCTTTAGGACAAGTCTCAGGGAAGAAAAGGGAAAAAAAGAAAGAGAGGGAAAAAAAAAAAAATGAAGTCATGGGCCTGGCGAGTCATAATACAAAAATGCACTGCTAATTACGGCAGCTATAATTCTTGATCCAGCCAAAATGCAGGTACACAATTACTTTACTTGGGGGCAGTCTCTGCTTAACCTCTGCTTTCTTTCACTACCTCTTCAGCACGTACCCTCCTTCAACAGCAGTTATTGCCTGATGGTAATATCTGACTCTCTGCCTGAGAAACAGAATCCCATGGGAAGCATCCAGGTAAGGAGCACCTGAGCCATTGCCCCAAACAGGTCTGGGATGGACCATGACTTACCAGGAATAAGAAATAGAAACTCAACAGATTTCATTCCAGCTTTTTAAAGACTTGATGTTTAGAATCAGCAGTGGCCAGATAATGAGGGAAATTTGGTTCCTTTCAGCAAAAGGAGCTTTTCTAAAATCCATAAATATTTTAGGTCTTTCTTCATGTTAGAGCTATTGTTTTTTTTTAATGGACACATAATGTTTGGCTCAGAAGAGTTAGTGTTGTACTTGGGGGGGTTGTTTACACATTGTGTTCAATCTATTTACATATTTAATATGATCCATTATGAGAAATGCCAGTATCAACCATAACAAAGCATGGTGTTAATAATTTGCTGAATAAGAAACACCTACTGAGTGTAATTTCTACTGTGATTTAGCAGAAAAGTGTTTTAGAGAGTGTTTTTACGTTTAAGTTGGCCATGCCTGAAGTTAAAGAAGCACAAATATCATATGATATTTGCTTATGTGTGGGATCTTAAAAAAAATGATATGGATGAACTGATTTATGAAACAGAAATAGCCTCACAGACCTAGAAAACAAACTTATGGCTACCAAAGGGGAAAAAGGTTGGGGAGATAAATCAGAAATTTGGGATTAACAGATAAACACTACTACATGTAAAATAAATAAACAATAAGGACCTACTGTTTGTTCAAGGAATTATATTTAATATCTTGTAATAACCTATAATGGAAAAGAATCTGAAGAAGAATGAGCAGGCCATGGAAACCCACGCCAGTATACCTGCCTGGAGAATTCCATGGACAGAGGAGCCTGGTGGGCTATAGTCCATGGGGCTGCAGAGTTGGACGCAACTGAGTGACTAAATACTAAGCACAGCACAGCGTATATCTGCATAAGTGAGCCACTTCTCTATACATCCGAAACACTGTCAATCAAACCATATTTCAATTAACAGTTTTTTAAAACGTGCAAATTGGCAATGACCGTTCTATCTAATTTATCCAAAGTCTATTTTTTAATAGTCTTCGCTTTAAGAATTACATGAATTGCCATATGAATAGAAGCGAGGGGGCAAGAAAATCCTGCAAATACAACTTTCCTATGTGTATACACATATATATGTGTATGTACAGGTATGTATATTTAGAAAGATATATATGTCTATCAGAAATAAACCGATACTGCTTCCACCTTAGTCCAAGGCACCGCCGTCTTAGGCCTGACCTAACACCGCGCTTGCTCATGATCTCACAGCTTCCAGCTCAGCCACTCTGTCTAGCCTCTACACAAGGCAAGCTACGGAATTTGCAGGAACCAGTAAACACTCAAAAAGCAGCAAAAAAAAGTGCCATTGGAGACATGAAAATATAACTTTTTCCTTTCTTTCATGGTCTCTCTCTTTCAACTTGTGATAATATTCTGTTAATTTTTTGTTTTCGTTTGTTTTGTATTTAATATCATGCTTCCAGAAAAGCAGAGATACTTGCTGGGATACAAGAGATAGAAGCACTCCGAGTTCAAAGGGCCCAGAAGAGGAGATTTTATGAAACAAATAAAAGCACACACAGGGGAGACTGCAGAAGGCAGACAGCTACGTGCTGGAGGATAGAGGATGGAGAGACAGAGGAGCAAAGGATGGGGAGAGGGAAGGAGGGGAGATGTTGATTCATATATTCCATCTGGTATTCTGATTTTTGAATTGAGATTTAGTATGTGATTTAAAGTGACCACTGTACTTTCTTTAACTTAAGAGCGACCCTTAGAGTCTGCCAGAGTTCACATCCAGGAACTGGGACAATTAGAGAGAAGTTGAAAATAAAGGACCAGTTACATCTTATAAGTCATGATTATTTACGGCTGATTGCCTGTGATTAACTGATAGTTAGGAAAGGAATGCAGCATAATGGAAAAAACCAGGATTTCCAAATCTAATGGACTAATGTTCACATCTTTGCTCCACCTTAATTAATGACACAACCTTAGACAAACCATTAGCTACAGCTTTCTCTTTCCTTTTCAGCAAAATAGTGAATCTTGAAATCTGAAATTATGACTCACACTTAGTTATTCCTTTAATATCTAGCACAGTGTCTGAAATAAAATACGGATTGTATACACACAAATATTTATTGATTTATAAGTGAAAAGAATGAACCCAAAGTAAGAAGATTGAACTTGGTTTCCCCATCTATAAATATTAATAAACTTAATTGCTAGCTGTGGCTGGTAGGTACGTAGGTAGGTAGGTAAGTAAGATGGATGGAGCAAATACACTCTAAAAATAATTAAAAGCAACTGTAAATTTTTGCCAAATTTTAAAAACGTCAAAACATCTTAAACAAAAAATTTAGCACTACTCAGAGATGCATAAGAGCCTTTGTATGCTAAGGAGTCAGTAATAGTACTCTTCTCCTAATCCTTTCCTTCACATAAACTGAGAAGAATCCATATTTATTCAGTGGTTTTAAAATGTTACAGATTTGGCTTTCCATAGATTGTAAAGGCAGTCTGAAAAACAATGGCAATGATTAAACCCTTAGAAAATAATTATTAAAGAGAAAGACTCTTATTTTCTCTGAGTAGAAAGTGACTATTTGGTGATATGATGAATCTTCATAAAAGTGAAGGCATTTGGAATAAGATAGGTAATGATTTTTATCACATAACTTTTTTTTACAGAACTTTTATGACCAAAGAAAAATGTATTACCAGGCTTTACCTGGAAACATTTAAGAAAACTTTGCCTATTCAAATGCCTGCACAACCTTAGACAAACCATTCAGCTACAGCTTTCACTTTCCTTTTCAGTAAAAAGGTAAATCTTGAAATCTGAAGTTATGACTCACACTTAGTTCTTAGTTATCCCTTTACCATCTAGCATAGTGATCCCCAATGAGTGCATTGCTAGGAAAAAGCTCTAAGGAATGGTCAGGGTCTCTGCAAACCAGAGAATGCATCTGCTCCCTGCACATTCAGCTGGAGAAGAGCTCCAAATAACTACGCTGGTGGAACTAGGGTCCATGTTTGCTAGAAATTCTCATTTTTAGTAGAATCCCAAAACTAAATAGTTTTATCTGAAATTTCTCGTTTAAATATTAGCCATTAAAAAATCAAAACAAAAAATCCACTTGTGTTGGGTGGGTCAAACAAAACAAGCTTTGCCCTGAGTATGGCCAAAGCTCTTTAAGTTGTTGTTTCATTTCATTTTGTTTTCAATTAAACATTAGCAGTCTTCAAAGGGGAGAGAGAGTAAAATAATCACTCACAAGTCTATTTCTGACCATCATGTTAGAGTTTCAAAGATTATTTGTGCAGAGAACACCGCTGGTAAATGATCAGTTTCCTTCCTTCCGTCTGTCTTTCTCACTGTTCTTCTTTTTCTTTTCCCACTATTTAAGATTTTGTTTCAGTGAAAGTGAAAGTTGCTCAGTCGTGTCCAACTCTTTGCGATCCCATGGACTATACAGGAATTATATATAATGGAATTAAATATATAATGGTCATGGAATTCTCCAGGCCAGAATACTGGAGTGGGTAGCTGTTCCCTTCTTCAGGGGATCTTCCCAACCCAAGGATCAAAGCCAGGTCTCCTGAATTGCAGGCAGATACTTTACCAGCCAAGCCACAGGGGAGCCCAAGAATACTGGTGTGAGTAGCCTATCCATTCTCCAGTGGATCTTCCCAGTAACTTCCTGCTAATTTCAATACTGGTAAACTTGGTTCCAACAAAAGTGTGCCTTCTCTGAGCTCAAGGCTTCCACAGTCTGCCCTTTTGCTTCCTTTCCTCCAGGATTACACCCCCATTTTAGTCCTGTAGGTAGCTAAGTAGGAAATAAACAAGGAAGATGAACTCAACCAAGTCAAGACAATATGCTAAGTTTCAAATCACATATTTTTCTTTGAGATTCACCTAATCATAAGTGTGTGTGTGTCTGTGTATGTGTCTGTGTGTGTGGTGTGTTTCTGTGTGAGTGTTAAAGGGAGAGATGAGAAAATCTGGGTGGAAGAGGGACACATCCATGCCCCATCCAAAATACCAGCTCCATGGAGAAGAAATTCCAACCACTGGCCCCCAAAGAGAAAGAACAAAAAGGAAAGAGAGATAAGCCCTTCCCCCGGTTTTATCAATGCTATTTAAATTCTTTTGTTTCTCCTATAGAAAGCCTCTGTCATTAAGGTAACTCCTGGAGTTTCTGATTCATATCAGAGCTCCCTTTCTTGAAGGATATCTTTGGGGCAAGAAGAGAAAGAAAGAGCTTTGGATGCTACCTAATGATCTGGGCAATATTAGGATTCGTAACTTCCACTGTGAAAATCCTAGAATGTTAGAATAGCTGTAGACATGTCACCACCACCACCACCACATCCAAACCAGCAGCTCAGTCAGTAAGGGAGGTGCTTTCCACTGAAAGGTACCCCTTTGTGGGGTGCTAGGTGTACCAGGCGTTCTCTTGAGGACAAGGCAGGCTTGCCATTGCATTTCCACCCCAGCAGGATTCCCCATATGTAACACTCTCCCATTTATCATGTTTGCTTTTCTTAGTCCTTTGAGAAAATTATAGAGGGAAAGCATTGCAGGTTTGCAATTAAATGGGTTTAGAAGAGATTTATTCAGAGGCAGATGTGAAATGATATCCATATAGCATGATTGTATATCCACTAAAACAACTGCCAGACATATTCACCAAAAGGAAAAAAAAAAGTAATTTCTAGGAAAGAAAACCAAGATTCTTCATTAATAGAGTATTGTAGACAATACTACTTGGAGACAAAGTAGACTAAACTTTTGGAGAAAGGGGGTAAAGTGTAATAAAATAAACCAAAAGGGATGCCACATGATTTGTTTTTCATTTAAGTTAAAATGCCTTTGCTGCTGAATTAGACACAAAGAAATTTCAGATCAGAGAAAAAGCCAGATGGTTTGTTGCGTGCTTCATTTTCTTATAAGTATGTAACTGATAAATGTTTGCTGGTTAATTTCTGGAAGTGAGCTTTATGTTATTATTAAATAGATAATCTACAACACAGAGAGAACTTGTAAAATATGGCTCTTTCCCACAAAGAGCTTACAATCTAGCCAGGACGATAAGAACAAGCCATGAGTCATAAACGTTTGAGAGGAAATGAAGATCAGTCCTTTAATTTATGGTGCAGGAAATTCCTGAAAGGCTGGGTCCTAGAGTCGCAGAACTAGTAGAAAACAGGGCTAGAACCCAGCCTCTTCAACCCTGAGGCCTTCTTCACTAAGTGTTGTATAAAATAGCCCAAACTATGAATTACAAAAGCTTAGATTCATGGAGAAATAGGGCTTTTGTTGGGCATTAAAGGATTTATCACAGGCTCATACCCTGAGGGGTGTGGATGGGGACCAAAAATGACATCAGGTCTTTGGATGTCCCAAGATTGCATGCAAAATTTTAAATATAATTGTGCTTTATGGAAAATGAGTTTTGCTTTTATTAAAGTCTCAAAGGAGCTCTTGAAGCAAATAAAATAAAATACTGAAGAATTTTAAAGCAGAGAACCATAGATGTGAGAGGGGAAGATAAGTCACTGGACATTGAT
Organism: Capricornis sumatraensis; assembly: GCF_032405125.1. Lineage (NCBI taxonomy): Eukaryota > Metazoa > Chordata > Mammalia > Artiodactyla > Bovidae > Capricornis > Capricornis sumatraensis. The sequence continues at coordinate 17,246,619 of NC_091075.1, forward strand.
AACAGCAATGAGAGCAAGAGATGAAGAAAGAGCAGAGCACATTTTAAGTGCTGGGGGTAATAAAAGTTAGGTTCATTAGTAAGACACCAGGTTGTAGAGGGTCTGAAGAAACCAAAGTGGGGCTGAAGGGGAGAGGGGTTGGTGGGCTGGAGGGAGATGAGGGGGTTAGTATCAGTAGGTAGAAAACCTGCAATCAGTTCAAGTGCACTACTAGAATAATTCTGTACATATCTCACAACTTTGATAACTAAAGAGGGGTATTCTGAATGTGTGTGTGTGTGTGTGTGCATGCACTCAGTCATAGCCAGCTCCTTGCCACCCCATGGACTGTAGCTCAACCAGTCTACTCTGTTCATGGGATTGTCCAGGCAAGAATACTGGAGTACGGGTTGCCATTTCCTACTCCAGGGGATGTTCCCAACCCAAGGATCAAACCCAGGTCTCTTGTATCTCCTGTATTAGCAGAAGGATTCTTTACCACTTTACCACTGCACCACCTGAGAAGCCCCACTGAATGTATTAACTGTAAAAAAAAAAAAAAAAAAAAAAACCTCTGATACATAGTTTTCACCCAGTAGCAACATGATTACCTGTAAGCTTAAGCAAATTGTTTCTTTGTGTTATGCTTTAGTATTTTTAATTTCTGCATTTCCTTCAGAGTGCATCCAACACACACACACACACACACAAATGCCTGGTCCTAAAACCAAATTAATAGAATGAGTAGAGACATTTTGAAGAGTCAAGTTACAAAGCATGGGACTGCTTCTGCACACAAGTATGTACTATTCCTGCATAAATAGGATGAAGATGAGATGGTCTGTGTGCTAACACCACTTTCAGGACAAGTGTTCCTGGGGGAACATTTCAGTACCATTTACTTACCATTTATTTAAATATTTAGTAAATTATTTCTTTCCCCCCACCAACAGCTAATTCTTCACTTAGGAATGAGCTTTCTTGTTTGACTTAGAGGGTTTCCCTCCCACTGACTCACCACCCCCACCCTCACCCCCGCCCCGGCCCCCTGCAACCCTGCCTTTGACCAAGTTCTGGTTAACACAGGGCTCTTCACAATGCTTCAACAATGACATGCTCCGACTGCCATGTTTGCTGACAAATGTCAATCAGAGTGCCTCAGTGCCACCCCACCATGTCAGCCATCATCTGAACCACACTTTCCCAGGAACGCCTTAGCAAGGCATCTTTGTTCTGTTTTCAGATAAACAGATCCAATTCCTCAACAAACAGACTGCTACAGTCCTTTTGATAACAGTGTAATAATTCAAAACAAATGATTCTCAGCTTTGATGATAGCACTTTTATGGGTCATGAAGAAATCCTCCCACCAACATCTGTTTGATTTTATCTACTTGAACTTTATCCTCCAGTTGAAGATTTATAAGCTGAAATCATCCCAGCCTATTAAAGTCAAACTAATGTTAGAGCACTAAGCGGAGAATGAAAGTGCATTTCCTAGTCTACCTTTGGAAAAGCTGTGGGGAGCAAAAGAATATCCAGGGTTTGGAGGATTTTGTGTTTGGCTGAACCTGAAACAAGGCTTCCAATGCAGGGATCTTAGGAATCCAATTTATACATTTTAGGAAAAGTAAGTTATTTACAAAATTGTTATTTTAAAAGATAGCATGAAGAATATAGAGGTTGTTTACATTAAAGTCTGTTTTCTTAGTAAAATCCCTTATGGGTCAGGAAAATGCAATCCAGATTTTTCTCTCTTTTTTTTTTCCTCTCCCTTAATTTCCTTATAGATCACAAATTTTTAAATGACAGCTCAAATATATGTTAAACTCATTACCCCCAAACACAAAAGATGTGCAGAGATTTTAACTTGATGAAAGGAAAGGCCAGGGTGCAAGTGACCAGAAGTCAGGAATCCTGAGTTCAGATCACAAATCTTGCATTAGCTCAGCTCACCAATTCAGTCAAGCAGAGAGCTACCTTCATGTGCGTGTGTGTGTGCGTGTGTGTGCGTCTGTGTGTGCACATCCTGTGTGTTGTGGGGGAGGAGCAAGATTAGAAACACTTAGATCTATGGAGCTAAAATTTTCTTTCTCTTTAATGTGTGGAGTAAAGAAAAAGATCATTCCTTGTTTTCATCCACTTTCAACTTTACCCATCTCTGACTTCTTTGCTTTCCTTCCAGATATTTACATGTATTCATCTTCTCTCTCCTCTCATCTCCTGTCTCTTTTTCTCTCTGTCTGGACCCTTTCTCTACACAATAGTCGTATATTGGTACAATCAGTGAGTGCTAACAGTTTTTGCAAACTAATTCACATACTTAGTTTCAAATAAGCAGTATTTTAGATACAACTAGAAAAAAATCTCTGAAAGATTTTTTTAATATTAAAAATATTAAATCTTCCTCCATTTTACAGATAAGAATACCATGGCACATGCAGTCAATATCTTTTCCAAAGATATAGATGGATCATCTATTCATTCAATAAATATTTATCAAATACTCGACACCTAGTATATTACCGAGTACTAAAAACATACTAATAAAGAAACATAGATTCTGTTTCCAATCTTATAAAATAAGTAGCCTCTAGTGGGGAAGGAAGTGAGAATTAACAGGTATTACTATAATACTTAACCACTCCAACGTATCTCAGAGTGGTACCAAGACAAGTGCCACATAAAGGGCAATGAAAGCCTCTAAGTAGGAAATTTAACTTGATGGTGTCAGGGATGATATCCCTGAGGAACTGATGCAAGCTGAGACCTAAAAACTGAGATAGAATTCACAAGGCAAAAAAAGAGAAAGAAGCAGGGGAGAAGCCAGTGCAAAAGTCCTGTGGCAGCAAGTATGAGTGACCAAAACAAAGGTGAGTTCATTTGGCCTCCACCGAGAAAGGAGAATGTGCCGGCAACTTGAAACTGGAGGGGTCAGCAGCAGACAGCGTGTGGTGTCTTCCAGGTCTGATTAAGATCCCTCCTCGCCCTCCATTAATCTGAAGATTAGCAAAAAGTTTCATGCAGGGAAGTAGAGGGAGATTTACATTTTGAACACATCACTTTGCCGCAGCGTGCACACAGAGTGATTACTCACAGGCCAATTAGAAGACATGAGTCCAAGCAAGAGACAATGGCATCCCAGACTAGGGTGGAGGCAGCAGAGATGGAGATAAACTGGCAGATTTGAGATATTACAGGGGTAAAATCCACAGGACCAAGTGATGGATTGAATGGGGTGGGATTAAAAAGATGGGCGTGTAAAGGACAACTTTTAGGTTTCTGGGCTACGGCCGTGGGTGGATGCTGTGCTGTTGCTGAGATAGGAAACATTGAAAGATGACCGGGTCTGAGAGAAGATCATGAGTTCAGTCTCACACATGCCGATTTTGAGGTGTCTTTGAAACATCCAAGAGAAGATGTCAAATCAGTACAAGAACCAGATCTGGACTCTAAGACTTCTAGGTCCTTCCAGTAAACTCCTACAGCTTTTACACCATGTTCATTCCCAGAATAACTGTATGTCTTTTTTGGGTTTAGTCTGTTTATAGGCTACCACACTCAGGGTAATATGGGTCAAATGATGATGAATTTTAAGGCTTAAATAAAGCACAGTTTTTGCTTATGCCAGTAATTCTTTAAAACATTAACAAGAAGTATAACATTTAAGTAGGCTTTATTTGGGCGGAATGATTTACAGAATTTGCCGCAGAACTTGAAATTTACCACTGGCAACTGCTAAGAAATTTAAGTGATCTATCTTTCCCAAATTAAATTATTTATTCAATGACTCCTAGATATGAGAACTTTAACAAATAAATTTCACGTGGAAGTATCTTTTTTTTATATGCATAGCTCATCTATGAAAATACCTAGTATTCAAATATTAAAATAGCATTTATAGATTTAGGAATTCCTGTTATATTTAGCAGATCTCACATCTAATTCTAAACTGCTGCATACCACTACAAAGTCATTCAATTATTTCAACCCTAGCTTCCCTATACATCAAAATAAAGTTTTTATTGAAAACTATTAAAGACACAGAGATCACGCCATTAAAGCTGTTTGCTCCTGAAATGCATTCACCATTTAGCATCAGTGTCTGGCACTAATAATCACCAGACACATCTCTTATCAGAGCAGATGACCCCCTGCTATCTAGCATTTATCTGAAAAATTTGAACATATGTCATATTTAAAATTTAAATTCTCCTCACTTTGCTGAAGAGAAATCAGTAAATGTTGTCATAGATACAATATTAAGAAGGTCAGATATAATATACAGAAAAGTATATATATATGGCTGTCCGATTTCATTTTGCTCTAAATAGCATCTGAGATTCTTTACACAGGAAAAATATTTTGCCACCAGAGGAAGAGATGAGTCTGAAGATTACCATAGGTTCTGATCCCTGTCAGTGCACCAAGCCCTCTTTTGAGGAAAATCCCTGTAAAGAAGCTCTGTCTCTCTAAATTACAAACATGCTCATATACACTTTCAGTTTACAATAAAAATTCTGGGGTCAAACATAAAGCAAAATTTATGATGACTGAAAAAATATGGAAGAAAGGAATAAATTACACAAGGGTAGTATAGATCAGTGCCCCCAAGCATACGAGTAAAGCCGAAATCTTAAGAGTGCTTATGTTGATTTATTATCTTTCTTTATTGTTACCTGAGAATAATTTATTTAACCTCAATATGCTTCAAGTTCCCAAATTCTAAAGTGTAAGTAATATTGTGGTTGTCAGCCCAACCAACAATATTACATTTATTTTCAATTTCCCTTCCTCATGAAGTTTTATGCAATGACAGTATAAGCTTTCTCATGGATCAGCATTGAACAAGAACAAAAAAATCAATCTCCTTCCTAGGGAAATGCCTTTACAAGCTTAATGTCTTTGGCATGCTTGAGGGGAAGGCTCTCACTCTCGGATTTTTCTTTTTTTTACTTCTAAAATAAATTTTAGCCTCAATTTGTAAAGATTCAATTAGTTCAGAATTCTCACATCCCTGGACCAGGCTTCCTGATATTTAGTGTGGGCATTTCATAAGCTGCAAACGTTTGCCCTGAGCAGTGAGGGAGCCGGGGCTACAGAGCATTCTGGTTGTAAGGGACGATCTCAAATGCTGAACTTGATGTTTAACCCCAATTTGATAGTACAGACATAACATCAACTTGAAATCAACTTGAAAGAGAACATTTATCTGATGAACTTTCAAAGTAGCAAAAATTTAAGTGGCACTTTTCTCCTCCTACCTAACAAGTTCTAGTCTGTTGTGGAAAACGAATTCAGTAACGTGTGTTAATCAACAGCACAAGCCTGTGCTTAACCCACCTTTCCTCAGAATCTGTTTAGTGTGTGAGATTTACCAGGTGAATAAACTTAAAGAACTCACTAAATGAGTTCATCTGATCTTAACAGTTCTGAGGAAACTTTTTTAAATAGCTGATTTCAGAAACCAGAGTGTTTTAATTATATTTACTTATTTGCATGTGGTTTGGCTTAACAGTTCACGGCTCTTTGGTATTTGCTTCCCTGACCTCCCAAGCAATGAACTAATTTATTTCATTAATACATAAAGGAAGGTTTTCAGGAGTCTTAAAACTTTAAGTCTATATGAATTTTTATAACAGCTTTGAGTTCCATGCTATAAATATATCAGTAATAATTCTTGCTAGACAATAGAGGAGATGAAATAAGAAATTCAAGAAAGAATAGAAGGATTCTTTAGAAGGCAGGTGATACTATTAAAAGTTTGGCTTCTACGGCTCCTTTTGCCCCTTTTTAGTACAGATATTTCAATTCAAAGTCTTTCTTCTCAGAATAAAATCCCCAAACCAAGAACTTATTGAGTACTCACAAAAGTGGACATTATTTTTCAGTTTCAATCTTGCTTCACCAGAGTAAGCATGAAAATCTTCTTAAATGCATACGCTGTTTACATGCAGATAGACTGCTGGTAATTCAGCAATTTTGTATTTTACTGAGTGGTCACGCTAGTTCTGTAACATGTTTGCATGAATCTGTCAACCCACTTGACTTGACATGCATAATAATAAAAATGCTGTATGATGGACTGAGATTAAGGAGGCAATCCATTGCTTTGGAACCAAGTCCTTTTCCATGCAAAAACCTCTTGACCACCTGGAATTTGAGCTCATGATCTTGGCCTCAAGAATAGCATTTTATACCAAAGTGAGCAGCTTGAACTAAATATTTAAATATTCTCCCAATATCAAGCAAGTGTGTGCATGCATGTGTGTATGTAAGTACACAAATCCTTAAAATTCTTGTATTGAAAAGGATTCCTTTTCTTCGAAGATTTTCCGTACAGAAATCATTTTAACAACAGCAAAAACAAAAGAGGGGAATAGAATTGCTGTCCTGATATAATTACTCTTTTATTCATGCCCTCTCATGTCCTGTGGATTTGCTTTAAACCAGCTAGACTTGTGAGGCCTAATGTCTAAATGAGATACAAAGAAAAACAAAGACACATGGTCACAGGTTACATAGTCCATCACTGCCTTCAAACCTCGGAACAGGATACATTTTTTCTAATTCGTAAAGGTTTAATTCATTTGAAAACCAAACTCTAAAACAGAATTATCCATCTTTTAGTATATAACAATATTACAAATATATCTGAAGTTAAAAGAATACATGAGTATTAATTGCAAACTCAATAAGTATAGAAATTGCAAGACATGGTCTAAAACAGTATGTAGTCCTCTGTATAATAAAAATACCACTAAGATGCTTTAGACCAAAACCTGAAATTATATCTTTCCTCATCTGAACTAATAATATGGTTTCTGAAAAGTTGCCATGGATGAAAAAAGTGTCTAATGACAGCAATAAATAACACAAATGCCTGTTGCTAATATCCTATATGGAGCAAGATGAAACACTGACATCACTTAGAGGTTTACCAACCTTATTACTCTACTCTGTCATGCTTCACTTGTCAAGTGAGAGTCCTTAAACTTTCTACGTATTTTTCATATCTACATGCCTATCCAAAGGTAGAGTAGTTATAGTAGGTGCAGTATATGTTACGTATAATTGCATTACTGTTTTGTTCGAACGTTCCACTCATGAAGCAGCTTAATTCATTATATGAATTATTTAAATTTCCCAGAAGAACCTCTGGATTTCCTAGAATTTTAGATCTAAATCAGAGAGTGTTTGATTTTTGCTTACATTCAGGATATTGCCTCTCCAGGGCAGTACAGAAGAAAAACCACACTGGGCTACAAGTCAAGAGACCTGAGCCCGAGGACTTACTTGGCCATTTACTGTTTGTATAATCACTGAGTTATTTAAAGTGCAGTAAGTAATGTCCCTATATTCTACATGAGCTCTAGACCAATTAAAAAAGAGTTATAGACGAAGCAAAAGGAGGGCAAAATACCACTCTCATTACTTACGAGGTTGACGTTAGAGAACGCGATATATACTTGCAGACAAATAGGCTCCCTAGGTCTAAACCTTTGAATAGAACAGTTTGCCACTTACTGACAGCCAGCTGGACACCTACAAGCCTCTCTGAGGGGAGATGGCTCCCCCAGCCTGCAGCATTGAGCAGGAGAGCACAATGCTTTCTGTGCCCAGGAAGATTCCAAAAGGAGAGAGCGGAAGAGGTTCCCCACTTTCCTACCCAATGAGTCTGGAATTGACTTTTGTTAATAGAATGTTGACCAGTAGAATAGAATACATTCTGAATCGATTTCAATTTGTATTGCATTTCCATTCTTGCCCTCTTTCAACATTGCCACCATGCAGTGAAACCCAGACTAGTACTCAGAAGCAGTCACTGAGCCACCTGTCACCCCTCTCCAGGACGGTCCATTGGGCACCCTGGACCTGGAACATTCCTCTTTATGGAAGCTGGGTACTGGATCTTTCCTTGGCCTCAGATTCTTCCTCCTTATTAGCAGAAGCTTTCCCCCTGGGTATGCAGTGAATGTCTTTCTGCTTAAGCATGTGCCTAATAAGACACCTGGTCAACCCCATCAGAACACTTGTCCTCCAGCCCACCCAGGTGGAAGCAAGCAGGGTCTCACAGTGAGAGATAAATGGTACAACCCACCGCTCTGCTGGGTTATCAGGAGGGACTCTGACAGTGAGAGCCGGATACATGTTGCAGTTGCCTGTAAAGCAACTAGTGCATTTTATGTTCAATCATTCCTGGGAGTCAGAACCCCTTACAAGAAGCAGTGGACAGAGGACCATGAGCCCCTCCTGCTGGTGGTTAGCACTGTGATGATCTTTGCCATCACATTCACTGGGAATCCTTACCTGGGATTGGTAGCTGGATCTGCCTGCTCTCAGACTAGCCTCTTTGAGGATGAGAGACCAAGTGGAGAGAGGGAGCCTTAGCAGACACCATCAAGCCCCAGGTATGTGACTGAGGCCGCTTTCGACCATTCAGTCCAGCCTATCCACCCTCTGATTATAACAACGTGAAGGAGTTCAGCAAGACCAACAGAGAAACTGTCCAGCTGAAACAAGGACAATTTGGTCGCCTTAAATTTTTAAGCAAATAAAATGGTTATTGTCTTAAGTCATTAAATTTTGGAATACAGAAGATATAGAAATAAGTAGGTTAAGTAATGATGCAGAAATGCGCATTGGAAATGGGGTGCTACCATTTTTAAAAAGCCTAAAAATGAAACCTCATAAAGGCTATAACAGTAGTGAAGACACTGCTATTAAGAGACTGAAAATACAGGCCACCCATATTATACAGTGATAGAATCACCAGCAAATACATGACTGCAGGAACTTAGAAGATAGAAAGCATATGGGCAGTGGGTAGGATGGCGCCCCCTCTATATATGTCCATATCCTAAGCCCCCAAACCTATGAATGTGACTTTATTTGGGAAAGGAGTACTTGCAGATGTGATTAAGTCAAGGATCTGGGGATGATAAGGGGGAGGGATGTGAGGAAAGAAACCTCATTCCAGTGGTAAGGGTCCTTGTTACAGAAGAGGAGAAGGCTATGTGAAGATGGAGGCAAAGCCCAGAGTCTTGAGATCAAAGCGTGCTCGAGCCTCCGGCAGCTGGAAGCAGCAAGGAAATGTCTTCCCTCCATTTGGAGGCTGTTGCCAAGGTGGCACAAGGTGGCAAAGGTATTGCCACCTTGACTTCAGAAGCCTGGCCTCCAGAACTATGAAAGGATAATGTTCTGTTCTAAACCACCAAGGAAACTAACGCAGCACCTACCCTCTCAAGTGGGTAGGTAGAGCAAAACCAGGAGAGATGCACCAAGTCATCACAGCCCTGCCACATATCCACTATTGACACTATGCATAAGATAGAGAACTCAAGAGAACCTGCTGTGGAGCGCAGGGAACTCTACTCAGTGCTCTGTGCTGGCTTGCTATGGGTATGCTAAGCTGCTTCAGGCGTGTCCGACCCTGTGTGATCCTGTGGACTGTAGCCCACCAGGCTCCTTTGTCCATGGGATTCTCCAGACAAGAATACAGGAATGGGTTGCCATGCCCCCCTCCAGGGGATCTTCCCAACCCAAGGAAGCCCCTGTGGTGACCTAGATGGGAAGTAAATCCGAAAAAGAGAGGATATGTATATACATATGACTGATTCACTATGCTGAACAGTAGAAACTAACCCAACATTAGAGAGCAACTAGCTTCCCAGGTGGCACTAGTGGTAAGGAACCTGCCCACCAATGCAGGAGACGTAAGAGATGCCGGTTCAATCCCTGATTGGGAAGATCCCCGAGAGGAGGGTACAGCAACCCATTTCAGTAATCTTCCCTGGAGAAACCCCATGGATAGAGGAGCCTGGCAGGCTGCAGCAGAGTCGGACACGACTGAAGTAACTCAGCCTGAATTTGCCTCCCAGTGGAAGGAAAGCCCAGGAGAGGTGAACAAGGGCTGCCTCACAACAGAAACAAGTGATAGACCACCCTGCACATTTGCTTCTGTATCTTTATAGTTATGGATTGAAACTTTGCTCCTTAGCTCCCTAGTGTCAGCTTTAAACTTTTGTGGTCCTATAATTTAAATCAGTAACCATAAATTCTTTTACACAAGTGTACACACTTTTAAACAGTTCTTTCAAATGTGTATTACTTAACAAGTTTTTGTTGCTCTCTGCCTTATCATTTTTACTCATTCGAGCCAGCTCTTTGCTTTTACACAAAAATATCAAAATGCAATGGGATAGAAGTTTTATAATTAATCAGTATAAATTCTGTTGCAATTCATCTATTACTTTTCAGAATTATCCTTTTATGCATTCCTTATATGCATTATGCATAATATTTGATGACAATGATTATTTACGACTGTAAGCTCATTGTCAAAGAGCAGAACAACATACTTAAGGGTTATTTTGCACTTTAGCTTACCCACCTGAACTAAAATGCAATTATAGTGGAAAGAGATATAGCCATAATTTTAACACTTCTAATAAAAGTTCACTATGTGTACAAGTTCTAAGTATTAATGTACTCACAACAGCCTTATGAAGTAAGTAGGTTCTGTTGTCACATTCATTGTGCAGAGAGGCTAAATGAGTTCCTGTGTACCCACTAAGAAGAGGTGGCTGAACTGGAGTCTCAAGTTAAGTGTCAGACTCAAGAGCGTATATTCTTTTTTTTTCCATTTCCATTTTTTTACTGTGGCAAAATATATATAACAAACCACTCTGACCATTTAAGTATATATCCCAGCCCTGTTGAATACTGTTAAAAACAAGACAACAGGCCCAAAATAGAGCTGCTTATGCTAAGCCCCATGTCACCAAACCCAGACTTAACTCAGTTATAGCTTTAAAGAGCCTATATTGCCAAACACTATGCCATACTGCTTTCTCTATATCCAAACATATAGCAGTTTGCAAAAGTACAAATGCACAAAATGGAGAAGGATATTGTTGAAAAATAGTAGAACGTCCTATTTCCATTTTTACTGTTCTGTTCCTCACCCCCGTTTTCCCATCTCAGACGTTTGGAATGAGAAGACCATTAGTGAGAATAAAAAAATATAAAGTGAAGTGGAAGTCGCTCAGTCCTGTCCGACTCTCTGCAACCCCATGGCCTATACACTCCACGGAATTCTCCAGGCCAGAATACAGGAGTGAGTAGCTGTTCCCTTCTCCAGGGGATCTCCCCTACCCAGGGACTGAACCCAGGTGTCCCTCATTGCAGGTGGATTCTTTACCAGCTGAGCCACCAGGGAAGCCCAAGAATACTGGGGTGGATACCCTATCCAGTCTCTGGTGCATCTTCCTGACCCAGGGATTGAACCAGGTTCTCCTGCCTTGCAGGCGGATTCTTTACCAACTGAGCACAAATAAATATATGTGTAGGTATATATTTGAGGATTTTTGTATATATGGTTGCACTCATTAAAAAATGACATTTCCTTTTGAATTGTCTAGTTACCATAGAATGTTTTGTGTGACTACAAGGTTTGAAAAAATAGCCCCAAATTATTTCAATTTTTGAATAGTAAAGAAAATCCTGAGCAAGATGTATATAACATGCAAATATGTTTGTAGTATTGCCATTGGGCTTCTGTGTGGGAAAGATAGGTGGTATGTTAAACTGAATTTCATCTAATAGTTGATTCCAGAGTCTTTATCAAGGACCCTGTGCTGGGCAGACAGAACACAGAGATGGGTCCTTTGACTCCAGCTGGCTCCATCTTCTTTGTAGTTTATGTGAGTGCCAGTGTTTGTAAGCCCACAGAGAAATACTTAACCTGATGGCTCTTGCTGTTGTTTAGTCACCAAGTCATGTCTGACTCTTTGTGACCCCATGGACTGTAACCTGCCAGGCTCCTCTGTCCATGGGATTTTCCCAGCCAGAATGCTGGAGTGGGTTGCCATTTCCTTCTCCAGGGGATCTTACCAGTTACACATTAATTGATATTTAATAAAATCATATTTTCTTATTAACTAAAATACTAATTTCAAAAATTCTTATTTCTTTCTAATTCACTGATATTTTCAAGAGCTGGATAGACATTCCTAGAGCCACCGGTCTTTTTAATGCTTAGTTAATGGTCTGTAAAATATTTAAAATCACTAGGGGAACAGTCTGTTCAAAGAGTAACAGTTTTACAACACCATAATCACCCCTCTTTAATTGACTAGCAGGGGGAGAGAGCAGCAGGAAACACACCAGGACATAAGAAATCTGCGCTGTAGGCAGAACTCTCCCACGTGGCTCTCCCAGACACCTATTTCCTCACCTGTAAAGTCGGAAGGTTTAACAATCTGATCTGTGTGTGTGTCAAATTAGATATTCTGCCTTGGACATGTGAATTTCTATGTATCTTTTTTCTTAAAGCAAGACACACCTGTATTCATTGTTACCTTCAAACTTTTCATACTTTATTATCAGATCTTCACTGCAATAATATTTATATTCCTCTTGTTCGCTCCACTCCCCACCTCCCACCTCATTTCACTGCTTTTTACGACCCTAGTCCTACTGTGAGAAATCGCCAGTAAATGATAGCTTTTCTCTTGGTATTATGAGCCACTGATACAAAAGGCTATGTGTTGTTCAGTCACTGAGTTGTGTCTGACTCTGTGATCCCATGGACTTTAGCACACCAGGCTTCCCTGTCCTCACCTATCTCCCACAGTTTGCTCATACTCATGTCCATTGAGTCAGTGATGCCATCCAACCATCTCAGCCTCTGTCACCCCCTTCTCCTCTTATCATCAATCTTTCCCAGCATCAGGGTCTTTTCCAATGAGTCGACTCTTCACATCAGGTGGCCAAAAGTATTGGAGCTTCAGCATCAGTCCTTCCAATGAATATTCAGGGTTGATGTGCTTTAGGATTTACTGGTTTGATCTCCCTATGGGAACTACTTATCTGTAGAATTCAGGAGTAGAATTTCAAATGAAATATGCACTATAGCTCATGATATGTAAATCAGGAATGTGAATAAAGAAAAATAAGCATTAGTTAAGGAAACTGTAACCAAACTTTTACATAGCATCTAAAAACTAAATTCAGACTATTGAGAATAGCATTTTATACCATCTCTAAAACCTAAATTTAAAAAAGTTCACATTTTGAAAGAAAGTGAAACTCATCTAGCAAAAATACACTGTTCTTCTCTGGAATGTGCGTGAGTTCCCAGTGTTTACCCTGCTCCAACTTCTACCTCTTGACAGTCAATTCTCAACAAAGAAATCATAGGTCCTCTCAGGAAGTTTAGTCAGGACATGTCACTTGCTGGAAATTTCATCAGAATAAAAGTTAAGGTCATGGCAAAGGCCTAAATGTTCTACAGGACAAGATCCCAGGTCACCATGGACCTCCCTCCTTCCACTCCATCCATGCTCTCTCTCTCTCGCCTTAGCCCTGCCTTCCTTTCTGATCCTCAGGATAACCTGGGTACACACCCTCCTTAGGATATTTCCACTTGCTGTGACCTCTCTCTGGAACATTCTTCCTCCAAATAAGCTCATCACCTACTCCCTTACCAGCTTCAAGTTCTTCCCAAAGTTAAGACCATTTCAACTAGACCTCCTCGGACAAGCTATTTGAGATGTCATCCTCTGTCCTCCCTAAGGCTTCCCTTCTCCCCTATCCTGCTCTTTTCTTGTTTTGACCCATGACACTTCTCATCCTCTAACATATTTATCGCATCTTGTGTTTACTTCCTGTCCCCACCGTCATCATCTGCTAGAATATAGTCCCTACAAGATCAGGAACCTTTGTTTGCTCCCTGTTGGCTTACCGGGCTGAGGACAGAAAATATGCTTAGTAGATAAGTGTTAATAGTGCAGGAATGTTCACTCCTGAGCCTTCCCACTGGCAGCTCCCTTTCATATCACAGTTCTGCCTGGCTTTTTCCACATGCACTTGCCACTGCTCACAGCCTCCTGGAAAAAAAGGTCCACAGCTTCCCCTGACAGAATGCTCCAACAGGCTGGGGCAGGGATGCCCACCCCCCTTCACTCCCCTACATCTTTATTCTCATCACCTTCACACAAGGCTGGATGACGTATCACAGCTTACCAGGTGTGGAGGCCACCTGAAGAGAATCACAGCAGAATAAAGGCAGGATGTTGAAATACCACAATGTATGGGTCTATTCCTATATCTAAAGCAAAAGCACCAAGAATTTTAAATTATTCCCCAAAGAGGGCTTGCCGTCGACATGCCCCTGTCCCTCTCCTTGCACACTTGCCATGAGGACTGCTCAGGAGAGAGAGTGCCACTTCACACCTGTGTGGTTCAGTCCTTCACTAACTTCCTTTAGCAGCTCCTTCCCCCTGCTCACTGATGGCTCAGTGGTAAAGAATATGCCTGCCAGTACAGGAGATGTGGGTTCAATTCCTGGGTCAGGAAGATTCCCGGGAGAAGCAAAGGGCAACCGACTCCAGTATTCTTGCTTGGGAAATCCCATGGATAGAAGGCTACAATCCTGGCAGGCTATAGTCCATGGGGTTGCAAAAGAGTTGGACACGACCGAGCAACTAAACAACAACAACAGCACCCCCCCTGCTCTCAGAATTTCATCTTTGCCTAATAGGTCTCTTCCTCCTTCTATCAGGAAGTCATGACAAAATAATCCCTCTAAGTACATCTTCCAAAGTCTGAATTGAGGCCACCTGAGGCAAAGAGCCTACTCATTGGAAAAGACCCTAGTGATGGGAAAGATTGAGGGCAGGAGGAGAAAGAGGTGACAGAGGATGAGATGGTTGGATGGCATCACCGACTCAATGGACAGGAGTTTGAGTGAACTCCGGGAGATAATAAAGGATGGGGAAGCCTGGTGTGCTGCAGTCCATGGCATCGCAAAGGGTTGGAAACGGCTTAGCAACCTGCGCTGGGGCAGGATGCATCATGAGCATCCAGCACTGGGCTCAGCCCGCCAGGACAGCTTTCTCCAGTATTCCCTCATCTGGGTGAGGCACACAATGAGGGTTTCCTTGTCCATCCAGCAGCTGACACCAAATCAAGTGTGTGCAAGGGAGTGTCCACCCATGCACAAATATCTTCACAGATACGCATCATCCAGAAGAAATATTTGTGGTCAGAAAGAGTGATCTGTACTAAGGAAGAAGATCAAATCTCTGAGTGCAAAATACCCTATGCATGTTCTCCCCACTGAAGTAACAAGGCTCCTTCTGCTACGTGTGTGCCTCCATTTCCAGGCTCTGCTTGCCATTTGTGTGAATAAGCTACAGGGGTCCAATGGTTACACTGACAAAGACTGCAAACTCTCAAAATCTCTGCAAGTTCAAGGGAGACACTATGAGCATTTATAATTCTGTGATGAAAATGTCTCTGGAGTTAAAGAGTTTGGTAAAGAAGAATTATACTTACAAACTATATACAAGATGTCACCCATCAACTCTGGGAGACCTGACAAATCTAACTTTAGTAATTTGAGAGAAACCTTAATAGATCAGGGAGTATGTAAGAAATCAGAGAAGCCTGAGTTCCGTGGGACAGAGCAGACCACCAAATATAAATGTGCCTGGCTGGCTGGAAGTAAGAAAGAACATACCCTTGAAGACCCCAAGAGTCAAGTGGGTTTCAAATTAAAAAATCAAGCAACATGAATGATTTTAAAACCAAACTACATTACAGAACCATCTGAGGTTGTCATCACTAATACTGATGGTCGTATTCCGCTTCGAAAGACTAAAACCAGACGTAGTATGTAGGGCAGTTTTCCATGATTATAATACACATGTTTAAAGAATTAGGAAATAAAATAAAATGGTACCTAAGCATGGAAAGAGATCTGTCACTAATTCAGATGCCTGACTACATTAGTTGCCAAGATCTAAAAGGAGGAAAAAACACAGAAAAGTAATTGACTTCTACTAAAATAAACACGTATAAGATCTCAAATGGCAACCACACACACACACACACGCGTGCACATGTGCATGCACACACAAATAATATCAAATAAACTTAAGTTCAGTTATTGAACTGTTATATTAAAATGCAACAAAATAACCATTATTAAAAATGTACAGTTGGGGACCATCTCCGTCACCAGCTTGTGTTGCAAAGAATCCAGTCCAGTGAATTGTGTAAAGGTAGGTTGCTGCCTGTTCACACATCCTTAAGATTCTGGGCTCATGGATTATGTTTTGTAAATCAGTTAACTTACTAGCCAGAGATTAAGGTAAATTCTTCTAAGGACTAAAAGTTGACTTAGAGCATTAAGAAGGATTAATGTTTAGCTGTGGAGAAGCTAGCGCACTAGGATAGCATGTTTACGCAGTGCTGTAGATCACAATTAATCCAAAATTAGTATAAAAGATCAACAGCAACCCCTTTTGCATGCCAGCTTGGCTTAGCCCTAAAACTCATGACTTATCATGGGGGCATTCAATGAGCAGAGTTCCACCCTGCCTGTCCTAATAGATCTAATGCTTTCAGAGCAAAACGTGCATTTGAAATGTTTAGCTTAAGTGCCCTTTGCTTTCAGAAAATAAATGCACAAGTCAGCCTTGTAATTGGTCTATCTTTTATCAATGAGCCAAATCTATTAAAGTTGCTGATCTGCTTATTATACAATACTAAATTTAATTTTCTAACAATGCAACATAAACAGTATGTTTGAAAACACTATTATTTTACCTTAAATCAGCAAAGTCAATCATAAAAGACATGACCTTTTAGATGTATAAAATGCCTGTTAAATCGTTTTAAATCCGCAAGAGATATATATATATTTTTGCCTATGAAATACGACCTGAGGACACTCTACACAATTTTTATAACTTAACTTATAAGTTTATATGTAGTTTTACTCCCTATATCTATTGAAAATAATTTTAAGAGTTTATTTCTCTTCCATGGAAATATCTGTTTTCATTAAATATGTGAAAACTTTCTTTAAAAAGTGTATCAGAACAAGATTAAGTTGTCTAATTACAGATGTATATTCATGTCACCTCTCCTAGCAAATTTTCATTTCATTTTCATAATCTTTTTTGATAGTTTAACTTGAAAAAATTTAGTTTATTTTCAATGTGATATGATTTTAAATTTTTTTTGATAAAAAATATGCAAATTATTGGGGGTTGGTTAAAAAGTTCATTTGGGTTTTTTCATAACACCTTTCAGAAAAACTGGATGAATTTTTTGGCCAACCCAAAACTAATACAGAAGAGGAAAATACCTTTACTCAAAAATATAATTTGCAAATTGCTCATACTATACTAGTTCTATCAAAAAACATAGAAGACATATACCAAAGTTGAGTTCTATTATTCACAAAAGCTTTAGTTTGGGGAGAAATTTCTCATAAATATTCCCAAACTGCAAAAAGGTCTGTTTTCTGATGCACATTTGTGAGTCATACCTCAGAATGGACTATCCTAGATGGACTTCATTACAAGTGGTAGTTACCTTCACCAGCAATTATTGGACAGCTACTACAAACAATACGGTCTCTATCCAAACCTCACAGCATATCAGCAGGGTAGGCAATAATTAGACCTGACTTTACATGTTAAGGAAGATCCTGAAGTTCAGAAAAGCTAAAAACAAGCAAAAACAAATAAAAAACACCCTGCTTCAGAACTTTTAACTTCTAAGTGGCATAGTTCAAGTATTAAAGAAAGCATTTGACTCCAAATTCAGTTATCTTCTCTTTATATATTATTTTCAAATGCAGGCTATACTGTCAAATACTGTAAATCTATTTTATACCATATTTAATATTTTAAATAAATATAATAAAAATATCACTTGAGATTTAGATGATTAAATAAAATTGGACAAATATAAACTGTGCTATAACAATGAAATTTTGTCTTGAACTTAGGAGTTTAATTAAAGGATTTTTTTGCCATTTTATTTATTCTTTAATTGAAGGATAATTGCTTTAAAGAATGTTGTTGTTTTCTGTCAAACATCAGCAAGAATCAGCCATAGGTACACTCATGTCCCCTCCCTCCCAAACCTTCCTCCCATCTCCCTCCCAATCTCACCCCTCCAGATTATCACAGAGCCCCTGTTTGAGTTCCCTGAGTCATACAGCAAATTCCCATTGGCTATCTATTTTACATATGGTATTGTAAGTTTCCATGTTACTTAAAAAGAGATTCTTTAAAATGTTTCTTTCGGTTCAGAATTTCAGGTCACCTAAAAGAAATATCTGAGAAGGCAATGGCAACCCAGTCCAGTACTCTTGCCTGGCAAATCCCATGGACGGAGGAGCCTGGTAAGCTGTAGTTCATGGGGTCGCTAGGAGTCAGGACACGACTGAGCGACTTCACTTCCACTTTTCACTTTCATGCATTGGAGAAGGAAATGGCAACCCACTCCAGTATTCTTGCCTGGAGAATCCCAGGGACGGGGGAGCTTGGTGGGCTACCGTCTCTGGGGTCGCACAGAGTTGGACACGACTGAAGCGACTTAGCAGCAGCAGCAGCAGCAGCAAAAGAAATATTTTATTTACTACGTCTGAATTTATTTCAGATTTGTGGTTCTTCAAGTTACATGTTGAAATGTAAAATAAAATAAAGCATTCTAAGACAGTGATGTTGAGATAACTTAAAATTTGAGAGGAAATGTTAGATTTTCCTTAATACAACAAAGAAAATGAAACTCTAAGTGACTGAAAATTTAAGTGTTTTTTCAAAGCACATAATAAAATGCATACAATATTTATCAAGCATGCTAAGGAATTAAAGTTTTCTCAACATTAAAGCAATATAAAAGAGTACAGTGCAAAAGATGGTCAGCTGTCAATATTTAAAATAAGAAAGTTTTCTGTGTGCTTTCCATTTCCTCACTTAAAATGGGAAAACATGCATATTCGAGCACCAAGATTTAATAAAATATATGATTGCCACTGTTCCTTCAAGGACACTCCTAAGTTCAACTGTATTTTTTTCTTTGACCGGTGATAAACTGGGGCTACCCATCCAGCATGAAGACCTTGCCTTGACTCCTGCTAAGGGGCCAGTCAGCTCATTCACCTCACCACTGCTTATGCAAAGCTGTCAATACAACAAAAAGTGAATAAATAATTCAGTATTATTACGAAAATATTGTTGATCTTACTGATCCCACCCACCAGCAAGGGTCTTATCTAAAAATGTGATAATAAGGATTGTATCAAGGATGATGCAATGCATGAGCTGAACTAGCCACATTATTCAGGACGCACCACTTTTCCTTAATGAACAACTGACAAGCTATGGTTATTCCAATTTGTTTATCCAACTATCACTGTCTTGGGGGAAAGTGCACAAAGGAACCCTGTAATTCCAAGGAAAATGATTCTCAGCTTTTGTTCCCAGTGACAAATTTCAAGCTTTCCAGTGGAAATGTGAATTTTGAAAAGCTTGTATTCGCTGATCTGAGTTTGACTGCTTCCTAATGCCTGAGCACTGTTCTGATGAGATGATGGTGACATTAACGGTATTTTTTTTTTTCTGGTTTTTATTTGTTTGTTTGTTTTCTTTTCTTAATTGTGTCAACTGTTTAGCTTCCAGACTTCCCTAAGTGATTAGGAGTGAGTCTCCTGCTGGCCTTGAGGAAACACTCATGTTGTGTCCACCCTACGTATGGAAGAGTCACATGGCAAGAAAGAGAAACAGCCTCTAGCTGCCAACAGTCAGCAAAAAAAAAAAAAAAGGAACTCCAGTACAACAGCTACAAGGAACTGAATTCTGCCAGCAAACAGGGAGCTTGGGAAAAGATCCTAAGCCCCAAATGAGAACACAGTCTTGGCCAGCACCTTGGTTTAGCACAGGCAGAGACTGAATTAAGAACCCAGATAATACATACCCTGACATTGGACTGTGAGATCAGAAATTCATGTTTTAAGATACTAAATTTACAGTAATTTCTTGAACAACACTAGATAACCAATGCAAGGGGCTAGGAAGAGCCCTTGTGATTCTAACTGACTTGCCATGAAAATAGGACTGGCACAGTATAATTCCATAAAGAATTTCCATTAATTTGATCTAAAATATATGTGTATCCATAATAAAATGAGGTATTTGCCTATTCCCTGGCCCCCTCCAAAAAAATTCAAGGTCCTAGGCTTAGAATGGCGAAAGTTCCTTCACTGACCACCTTCTGCTATAAGTAAAATTAGACAAACTAAATGCTATCACTCCACTATTACCATAGTTGCTTTTTTAAAGTGGTTTATGTGAATTACAATATAAAATACTTGCAGGTCATGGTGTGTCAGAGAATAAATAAATAAATATGGCTGTGTATACACATATATTAAATTCAAACTTATGACTATTTTTTAAGTATAATTTCTATAGAATTCCTACACTTAAACATAGTAGGCATAAATGTTAGACAATGTTAAATGTTAACTCATTAACCTTCATACAAGAGCTGTGGTGTACTATTGAAAATCCCTTGGACAGAGAGGCCTGAAAGTCTATAGTCCATGGGGTCGCCAAGAGTCTGACATGACCTAGTGAGTAAACCAACACCACTATTATTATCACCATTTTACAAATATTAGTGAGATAACTGAGTCACAAAGAGGACAGACGTATTGCCCCAAATCACAATAACAGCAAATGGTCAGGCTGGAATTCAAGTATAGATAGTCTGACTCTGGAATCTATGCTCTATGCAAACCTGCATTTTAATGGTCAAAGTGTACTTGAATTTGAAAGTAATCTCACCCACTTTGCTATACAGTTCTGATTCAATTTAAAAAAGAGAGAGAGAGAGAAACTGCATATTTTTAAATCATTAATATATTTTCATATTTTGTCACTTTACCAACATAATTTCATGGGTATAATAATCAATGAATTATCAGTTTGGTTTTTTTTTCAAAATTAGAAAGAAAAAGAAGTTAAATTTGCACTTTGCATTTGATATCATTACTATCTTTGTGAATCTAGATATAATGAAAATAGAGACATTACAAATCTCTAAGACCAAGAAAAACTTTGAAGCTTAAAGCTCAACATTCAGAAAACGAACATCATGGCATCCGGTCCCATCACTTCATGGGAAATAGATGGGGAAACAGTGGAAACAGTGTCAGACTTTTATTTTGGGGGGCTCCAAAATCACTGCAGATGGTGACTGCAGCCATGAAATTAAAAGACGCTTACTCTTTGGAAGAAAAGTTATGACCAACCTAGATAGCATATTCAAAAGCAGAGACATTACTTTGCCAACTAAGGCCTGTCTAGTCAAGGCTATGGTTTTTCCTGTGGTCATGTATGGATGTGAGAGTTGGACTGTGAAGAAGGCTGAGCGCCGAAGAATTGACGCTTTTGAACTGTGGTGTTGGAGAAGACTCTTGAGAGTCCCTTGGACTGCAAGGAGATCTAACCAGTCCATTCTGATGGAGATCAGCCCTGGGATTTCTTTGGAAGGAATGATGCTAAAGCTGAAACTCCAGTACTTTGGCCACCTCATGCAAAGAGTTGACTCATTGGAAAAGACTTTGATGCTGGGAGGGATTGAGGGCAGGAGGAGAAGGGGATGACAGAGGATGAGATGGCTGGATGGCATCACTGACTCTATGGACGTGAGTCTCAGTGAACTCCGGGAGTTGGTGGTGGACAGGGAGGCCTGGCGTGCTGTAATTCATGGGTTCGCAGAGAGTCGGACATGACTGAGCGACTGAAGTGAACTGAACTGAACTGAGCCACTGAACTTAACTCTGTGTCTTTTTTCTTTTTTTTAAGCTGGCAAGTTCTTCTCCAGAGCCCAGAGCTTTTTCAGTCTTTATCTTCTTTGATTTCTCCGTAACATGAAACTGCTGAACAAATTCCTCTTTCTTGAAATGCCTTCTTCCCTTGGATTCCATGACACCACACTCTCCCGCCTCTGTGCCTCCCTCTTTGGGGGACTTATCCTCCTCTGCTAATTTTTGAAGTATTGATCTCCCTCAGACTTTCACACTTAGACCTCTGTCTTCACACTGCACACCCTACCAAATGACGGGCTGAGTCTCAAAGTTTTATCTCTTGGGTTCTATCCCCATATCACCTCCTAAACATTTGTACATAATGTCTCACAAGCATGCCAAACTCCAATGTGAATGCATTTTCCCCTCAAAATCCAAATCACCTCTTCTTTCTCCTCCTCCTCCCCCTTCCTTCTCCTTTCTTTCTCCTTTTTTTATTGTGTTCTGAGTGACACAATAAGATAAATGATATGATAGTCCATATCATTTAAAGCTTGTATAATTCTGATTCATAAACAAAGCAAAAAATTTTCCTACCACCTTCCTCCTTTGACCTAAGTTAAAATTCCCTTCATGTTACCACATTGAAACAGACATAACTCACACTTTCAGATACACGCATATTTATTTATTGAATGTAAATGGAAAGTAAAGACTTGATTCATTATTTTTGTAAGTTTGAAATTAAGTTTATAATTAATTATAAAATCACCGTATGATAGATGGGTGAATTCAGCCTGGTAATATGAAATAGTAAATAGTCTTACCTCCATTTTAAAGTTGATGAATCTGAATCCCAATAAAAGACAATAGTTTATGCAAAATGAAAGTCATAAATTTGCAAATTTTATCCAGAAAATACTGTTTTTAATAAAAAAATTTTTTTAATTTTCCGGCCATGCCATGAGGCATGTGGGCTGTTAGTTCCCCAACCAGGGATCAAACCTGCACCCCCTGCTTTGGAAGCATGGAGTCTTAACCACTGGACCACTAGGAAAGTCCCAAGAAAATACCATCATCTTGATCTACTCTCCTCTCAATCCCTGGTCTCATAGTTTTAAGAAGAAAAATTTGAATTGTATTTCTGGTACTTATGAGAAAGAAGCAGGTGCTAGACTTTCATTAAAATTAAAACATTAATATATTAGCAAGATTAATTAGATTGCATGTTCAGAGGAGATCAAAGTCTGGAGTCTGAGCGTGAGTGCATGGTAGGTTGCTTCAGTTGTATCTGACTCTTCATGACCCTGTAGCCCGCCAGGCTCCTCTGTCTATGGGACTCTCCAGGCAAGAATCCTGGAGTGGGCTGCCATTCCCTTCTGCAGGGGATCTTCTCGACCCAGGGATCAAACTTGCGTCTCTTCTGCCTCCTGCATTGGCAGGTGGGTTCTTTACCACTAGTGCCACCTGGAAAGCAAGACTAGGATCTAGGTAATGTTTAGTGGAAAAGACAAAAGGAACACTGGTCAGGCCATTCTCAGAAAAGTCCTCTGAGCAGCTCGGAGGCAATTCAGCATGCTGGAAATCTGAGTGAGCAGATGAGATAAAAACAGAGGTATGAGGGTCTAAGAAGTAGATCATGGCTTGACATACTGAGACCACCTGATCTTCCAAGAAACAGTTCTCTAGCATGTCACTTGAGGGGGCTGGATACCCCTGACATACATCACAGAGCAATTCCAAAATCTCTGCCACAAGGAACACACTCATGAAATAATCTTTAGAATCCTCTGTGACCTAGAAAATCTCAAAATTCCATAAAAACAAATCTCTGAGTCATGTATATCTAATTCATTTCCTATTTTATCAATTTCCCCAAAGCAATATTCCATATATTGAAACGTGTGTTTTTAAAACAGAAATCTGTGATTTTGCAAGTAATGCAATCATTCGAAACTATCTTTTTGTTCATGAAGCTCCTGTGCGCAGGGAACTGAATACGTGTCGAGCATTCTCTAAATCAAATAGTACTCCTTAGGGATCTTTGAACTACCTGTTTACTACCTGCCATTCCTTACCTTCTTATCTTATCTTCTTGTCCAAAATGTACCTTATTTCAACACACTGTTTGCACTCTTTGCTACATCAAGTAGACAACACTACTTACTCACCACTCCCCATTTTCTTCCAACTTAGCATAGACTTTTCCTAAGCAATACCCACACATGAATATATGCTTTTAATTTTAAAAACCATCTTTTCCAAACTAACTTCTCTTGGCTCCTATAGCCCCAATTATTCTGAGAGTATACCTATCTTTTTATCATTTCTTGCTCCAAGGTTCTTGCACCTAGGCAAACATCTCTACTAGAGTTGTAAATTTTTTCCTGAAAATTGTGATTAAGAAACTTGAGCCCTAGGGAGAGACTACTCAGCTCAGATCCTAGCCCCACACCTTCGAGCTCTGTAAACTTAGCTCCTTAACCACCTTGTTTGAACTCTAAATGTCTTTCTCTGTGCAACAGGGATAATAAATAATACGACCAACCTCACTGTGTCAAGGATTAAGGAAGACACTGTACATAGAGCCCTTAGAACATAAATGCGCACAGTAAATGCTGATTAGAGGTGTTTTTCAGTAATAGTAGTAACACTTACCTTAATTGTCACTGAGAAAGCAGACTTTGTTAAGAGGTAATTCCTGGCTCCCGGGCTCTGCCACTAATTAGCTTTATGACTCTTGACAAGTTACTCAGTATATCTGAATCTATTTTCATGATCTTTAAAACTGAGATAAAAGTGCCATAATAAAGTTACTTGAAAGATAAACTAATATGTGAACAATGCTTCACACAGTACCTGGCATACTATACATATTATAAAATAACAATACTTATATAGAGTATTCCCAAGTAAAGATGAAGAGAACTCACTTTAATGAAAAATAACCCAATTCAACAGATACTCTGCTCCTTAGCCATCTAGCCCCTTTACCCAGCTAACTCCTAATCATTTTTCAAATATTAGCCCCAAAGTCACTGTGTAAAGTGCTCAGCAGCTTGGAAGAGGTCCTCAAGCTTCAGAAAGGATCACTGCCCTACTGAGACTTTGTCGCCTTAACGATGCCCCGGTCTAGGTTAGCACAAATGCTATATGCTCCCCCAGAGCACCCTACACTGCCATTTACCATTCACACCACTTATCATTACTTTTCAATCCAAACCTACTTTGCTAAGCTACTAATAATAATTCAAGGGAGACAGGGACCACATCTAAATTGTGGGCTGCTGTAATCCCATGCACAAGAACAATGAAGAGTATAACTTCAAACTTATTAATAAAGTAAATCAATAAGTGAAAGACATCGGCTAAGATTCATATTGTTTGAAGAATCACAGAAAACTACCAAGGAGGTTTAAAGGAAGGAGAGATTCTATCCACTGGAGGCCATCCTATAGGGAACTTGACAGGAGAGAAGGCTTTTAAGAAGGTTGCGAATGTTAAATGGGACTTTATTATATGGATATAGAAGAGGGCCATGTATTAATAAGGGGAACATTTTTGGAATCTCAGAAAGAGTCCTCAATAAGGCACCCCCTTTCCCATCCAGGTTTTGACCAAGTTGAGAAAATAACAAAAGTAAACTAAAATATGGATTTTACTGCAGACAGATGCCATGTTGAAGGGTGCGCTTAGTTCTAGAGCCAAATGCACACATTTGTGGAATCCTGGAGTTGGGAAGACTGACCCAGCCAATGGCTGCAACCTCAAACTTGTGTCTTGACACCAAAGGGGCCTAAATTCAGCAGCTAGTTCCCAATTAAAGAATGAGAGAGATATGCTGACATTCCCAATCATTCTACCCAAACTTACTCATCTGAAAAATTACTTCATTCTCCCAGGGTTAGAGAAGGAAAAGAAGGAAACTAACCCATTTATTGTGCTGAAGGACAATCTCTCCTCATGGAAACCAAGAGTGAAGGAAGGCATTTTTCTCCTTTGAACAGCCAAAGGGTTCTGGGTCTATATCCAGAGAAAACCATAACTGAAAAAGATAACATCCACCCCAATATTCTCACATCCACCCCAATGTTCATAGCAGCACTACTTAAAATAGCCATGACATGGAAACAACCTACCTGTCCATGGACAGGGAAATGACAGGTGCACGGACTTGTACTCAGGCATAATAAAGAACAAAATAATGCCATTTGCAGCAATGGGGATGGATCTAGGGATTGTCACACTGAGTGAAGTAAGTCATAGAGAAAGAGAAGTACCGTATGATATCACTTAAATGTAAAATTTAAAAATATGGTGCAAATGAACTTATTTACAAAATAGAGTCACAGATGTAAAAAACAAATTTAAAGTTACCAGGGAAAATAGCAGGCATGGGAGGGATAAATTGGGAGATTGGGATTGGGATACATATACACACTACTCTATATAAAATATATACCAATAAGGATTTACTGTATAGCACAGGGAACTCTTCTCAATATTCTGTAGTGGCCTATATTGAAAAAGAATCTGAAAAAGAGTGGATATGTGTATATGTATAACTGATTCACTTTGCTGTACAGCAGAAAATAACACAACCTTGTAAGCTGACTATACTCCAATACAATTTTTTTAAAGTGTATATTGGGAATGACCATGAAGTTCAAGCTATTGGGGTGTGAGACATTTGAAAGGACATGTTAGGGATAGTGTTGTTTCTCAGTCACTAAGTCATGTCCGACTGTGACCCCATGGACTGCCCAGGCTCCTCTGCCTTTCAGTGTCTCCCAGTTTGCGCAAGCTCCTGTCCATTGAATTGGCGATACTATCCAACCATCTTATCTTCTTCCCCCTTCTCCTTTTGCCCTTAATATTTCTCAGGATCAGGGTCTCTTCCTATGAGTCAGTCCTTCGCATCAGGTGGCTGAAGTATTGGAGCTTCAGCCTCAGCATCAGTTTTTCCAATGATTATTCAGGGTTGGTTTCCTTTAGGATTGACATGTTAGAGAGTTAAGTTGAAATGATGAGTAAGGGATTGGAAAGTGCTCCAACTGATACAATAAAATATTTCTACATAATTTTAAAGAAAGATATAGTCATTTAGAAATTTCCAGAAGAATAGTGCATGATCCAAGCTACTCAGAGTGATAGCATATTCATCAGTGAGAACTATGGAGATAGGCTGGAGCTAGATTTGCTGGGGGTTTTCACCTGTTTTTCTTTTTTTCTTTTTTTTCTTTAATCTGCCAAATATAAGAGTTAGGCAAATCTGCATGCAATTCTCTATTCTGTCACTTGTTAGCTCAGAAATCTTAGATAAGCTACTTAATCATTCTGAGACTCAGTTTTATTACCATTATATCTAGATTGGCTAGATTGATGTTAAATGAAATAATTATGTAAAGTGCCTAGCAGTTAGCAGATGCTCAGTTAATGGTTCCTGGAAGAGGAAATGGCAGCTCTCTCCAGTATTCTTTCCTGGAAAATTCCACTGACAAGAGGAGACTGGCGGGCTTCAGCCAATGGGGTCACAAAGAGTCAGACACAATTGAGCACACACATACAGTTAATGATTACTACTATTTTTATCATTGTTGTGTAATCTCACAGAATATATGTCCTCTGAGAACATGAACTAAAGGTTTTCATTGTGTACATAATTATTTTAGGGCATAAAATAGTGCTTCACCATGGAAGTGGCAGGATGAAAACTAATTTGAGATTACAAACAGGAAGATGAGTCAGGCTGCCTGTTCCTTCAACAGATCTCTGGCTGCACAGTATTATTAATAGTTTTAAAATCTAGTTACTTTTCAAGTTATTTGTCAATAATTTTCTACATATAATACAGACCATAGATCTGAGAAATGAGAGAGCCATTACATTTAGGTCCCATAGAGAATAGAAAATCCTGCATATCCTGACCAGGCATAAGTCACTGTTTGTTAAAGGAGGCATTTGTCTCTCTTTTTAAAAGTATATGATAATGAGTTCAAGTTTTTAGCAAATGATATTAAAGTGAACATCAGGATGCTTTACAATTAGTTCATGTCACTTAGTAATTTGGTATTACAGCAAACAGACATTGTGCAAGGGAGGAGCATTAGCAAATTGGTTTTTCTTTAGACAAAGCTGAAAAACATATTTTTAGTTGCGGGGAACAGCACAACAGAACCTACTATAATTATATACAGATGATGGGAATTTGTCTAATGTTTTATGGTGAATCATTGATGAGGCCAGCAGAAGGAAAATTTGTAGAAATAAAATCACCTTGACAGTAGAGTACCAGGGTCAAAAAGCAAAGTCAAGTCAATGTTCTTAGCTTTAATAAAAACAGTATGATCTGTCATCAACACAGCATTTTTACACTCATGGACAATGCACCCTGAGATCTCCTGCTGGGTTTCATTTGATTTTTACCAAAACCAACAAAGGGCAACTTATAGCTGGTGATTCATTGTGACAGGAAAAAGCCATAAAGATACGCATGTTTAGACCCTTGTAAATAAACAGTCTCCAGTGTGATTTTTCAATACAAAGGACATTATCCAGGCTGTAGAGGAACAACTACTGGGTTTTTCTAAATTGTGAATCCATGTCTAAAGATTAAGGAAAAGCAATTCTTTTGCATGTCATTGCCGTGCATCTCAGGCTGTTCTCCAACTGAGCTGAACGCAGACTTTAGGTATAAAATAAAAAGGCAAGCCTCCTATTCAGACTGAATAGTGCCATGTAGTCTCCATAACAATACTGCCAGATAGCAAAGCCAAACAAACAGAATAATTAATAATTAAACACAAAGATTAAAAGAGATTATTACTGGGGTTCTACCTAAGAAATGGTGTGAACTCAGTAACAGGCTCCCATTCTTCATCTCTAGACAGTTTTCCTTCCTAATCAAATGAGATAAAATACAGAATGAGAAAGGATAAATTTTTAAAAATATTTTTGTGTATCACTCCTGCTATAATTTTTCAAAAGGAAGTTTCAATTAAACCAAATTAATAAGAACAGGTAGCATATTATTTCTTGGTAACTATTACTTCACTGCATCAAATTTGTGCCCTGAAATGTTTATTCTCTTATTTTTGAAGTTATGTAAAACTAAAATAAAATGAATTACTAGCCACCTCAGAAATTAGATCATTGGAGCTTCATTCTGTAGTTTACATGTTAAAAGGTGTGGCTCTGAGTAAAATAATGACAAGGAGAAACTTGATTAGGTAAAAAAAAAAAAAATCATTTTAAACTGCTGGCCATATCTACAGTATATTGTTTTATTTCTATGACTCTCATTTATTTAACTCTCCTTTAGCAACTGAAGGCAGAAGTACGTCAGCACCCATGTTTGCTGTAGAAATAACTGGACTGGGTTTAGCAACATGCTAAAAGAGAACATCCTAACATTATTGGTTTTAATAAGAGACCTACAGCTTTTAAAAATGAGATGCTAGACTATACAATCCTTCCCCCAATATGAATAATGTATTTATCCTCCAATAAAGTGAACTTTTCCTAGTCAAGTTTCAAATGCATCAACTTGAGCAATGTAATACAAATCCCCTCCCGTCATTTGTAAAAAGATCCCGAAGTTCTACGTTGAATCACCTTAGTTCTACTTGGAGAGGATTAAAGATATAATTATATTGTCTTAATTTTTTTTTTTTTTTTTTTGCTTTTGGTTTCACTTTTCAGGAAAAAAAGGAGTGATGAGATAATAAAATGAACAATTTCAAAAGCAAACTGATGTTACTTCATCTGGTTAATGGGGAAGGATTTTTTTCCCCCTAGCACATCAGAAAGTAATTTACTTAAAGGAGAGATAGTTATGATAAAACTCAATTTAAACAAGGTGGTTTAAGATTTGATAAGATTTGGAAGACCTAATTATTTACATTAAATTCTAAATTCTCAGTTCAGTTAACCTTTCCTTTCACATCATCACAATACTTCACAAGAGCCATAGGACAATGTCATTTGATAGTGATTACTGAAATATTTCGGAAGAGTAATTTTTAAGTGTTAGAATGCCTAAAGATTTAAAAAAAAAAAAAAAAAGGCTAGAATCTGCTTGGTTCTTTGACATTTTCAACACTGCTCCTGAATCCCAAACCCTGTCTTCTTTCCTTGCAGTCGCTCACATTCCTGGTCTCCTTACCTCCTGTTCCTACTGCTTCCACTCTCTTTTGGTGAGATACTCATCAAACCTCTTCAGAGTATTTCACAAAAGCCTCGAAGTTGGCCTTCCTACCTAAAGCCCCTTCCTCTTCCAGTCGATCCACGTCCCAGCCATATTAAATCTTCCTAAATTACCACTTTAATTGTCTCCCATGTCCTATCTAGGAACCACTGATTGCCTATTCATCTGTGCTCAGAAAGAATGCAAGTGTGCCCCTGCATACCTGGACATCATGGAGAAGTGCCAGCTGCCTGCCTGGCAGAGACTAATGCTCCCACGTCTCACCAGGCTGACCAAATTCTACAGCTTTCCAGAGGACAGACACACTCCCTCCTCGATTCCTTTGGCCAGGCTCTTCCTCATGCTGAAATGCCTACCCCTCCTTTCTTCCTCATTTCTTCTTTAAAGTTCACCTTCTCAAAGCTTCCTGATGGCCCCAACCAACATAGTTATAGGAATCCCTGTTTTATTCCTACCATATCTAAAGATCATAACAACAGTTACTATTATAGCCGCTACCACCATTTATTCATTCTTTCTATGCACAAGTTATATACTAAAATAATATATATTAACTTATGTAATTCTTGTGAAAATCCTAAGAGGGATAAGTAACTTGAAGCTCAAAGAGTTCAACAGTGTTTTCTCTTGCCATAGGACCAGAAAGCAAGAGAGTTGGCATTTGAAACCACAAGTGTCTGACCCCAGAACCACTATTCTGAATAAATATCAAATACAGTTTTCAAGTATTTCTTTTATATGCATCACAAGGCTATCTTGCAGGCAAAGATTTTGGAGATCTTCAACAAAATCTCTGATTGCTCAAACACTACATGTAGCATTATTCAGATGTATAAGCAATATTTCTGAATCTCTTTTATTGCTTCATCCTCTTTTCTGTCATCAGTTTATCTCTCTTGCTAGCAGTTAACTGGATTAGTGGGATTTTTAAAAGAGCCAAAATTGGAAATTAAAATGACTATGGCCTAGAGATATAGAAAATAGGAAGAAGACAAGTAAATATTGAAGACATAAACCAATTCTAGTTCGTAGAAATATACTGAGCAGATAGAAAAGTGAACAGAGTAACTAGAGTCATGTGGCTTTTTAAGAAATACTTCACTACAGACAAATTTAAGCAAAATGTGTGTGTGTGTATGTGTATGTGTGCACACCGTGCACTAGTCATTCAGTCATGTCTGACTCTTTGTGACCCCATGAACTATAACTCTGCAGGCTCCTCTGTCCATGGGATTTCCCTAGCAAGAATAATGGAGTGGGCAGCCATTTCCTTCTCGAGGGGATGTTCCTGATCAGGGATCGAAGCTGGGTCTCCTACACTGCAGGCAGATTCTTTACTCTTTGAGCCACCTGGGAAGCTCAGAAAATGCATCAGTTCAGTTCACTTCAGTCATGTCTGACTCTTTGCGACCCCATGGACTGCAACATGCTGGGCTTCCCTGTCCATCACCAACTCCCAGAGCTTGCTCAAACTCATGTCCATCGAGTGGGTGATGCCATCCAACCATCTCATCCTCTGTCATCCACTTCTCCTCCTGCCTTCAATCTTTCCTCGCAACAGGGTCTTTTCAAATGAGTCAGTTCTTCGCATCAGATGGCCAAAGTATTGGAGCTTCAGCTTCAGCAGCAGTCCTTCCAGTGAATATTCAGGACTAATTTCCTTTAAGACTGACTGGTTTGATCTCCTTGCAGCATAAGGAACTCTTAAGAGTCTTCTCCAACACCATACGTTCAGTACAGTTCAGTTCAGTCGCTCAGTTGTGTCCGACTCTTTGCGACCCCATGAATCACAGCACACCAGGTCTCCCTGTCCATCACCATCTCCTGGAGTGTACTCAAACTCATGTCCATTGAGTCAGTAATGCCATCCAGCCATCTCATCCTGTTGTTCCCTTCTCCTCCTGCCCCCAATCCCTCCCAGCATCAGAGTCTTTTCCAATGAGTCAACTCTTCGCATGAGGTGGCCAAAGTACTGGAGTTTCAGCTTTAGCACCATTCCTTCCAAAGAACACTCAGGGCTGATCTCCTTCAGAATGGACTGGTTGGATCTCCTTGCAGTCCAAGGGACTCTCAAGACTCTTCTCCAACACCACAGTTCAAAAGCATCAATTCTTCGGTGCTCAGCTTTCTTCACAGTCCAGCTCTCACATCCATACATGACCACTGGAAAAACTATAGCCTTGACTAGATGGACCTTAGTCAGCAAAGTAATGTCTCTGCTTTTGAATATGCTATCTAGGTTGGTCATAACTTTCCTTCCAAGGAGTAAGTGTCTTTTAATTTCATGGCTGCAATCACCATCTGCAGTGATTTGGGAGCCCCCCAAAATAAAGTCTGACACTGCTTCCACTGTTTCCCCATCTATTTCCCTTGAAGTGATGGGACCATCTTCATTTTCTGAATGTTGAGCTTTAGGCCAACTTTTTCACTCTCCTCTTTCACTTCCATCAGGAGGCTTTTTAGTTCCTCTTCACTTTCTGCCATAAGGGTGGTGTCATCTGCATATCTGAGGTTATTGATATTTCTCCCGGCAATCTTGATTCCAGCTTGTGCTTCTTACAGCCCAGCATTTCTCATGATGTACTCTGCATAGAAGTTAAATAAGCAGGGTGACAATATACAGCCTTGATGTACTCCTTTCCCTTTTGGAATCAGTCTGCTATTCCATGTCCAGTTCTAACTGTTGCTTCCTGACCTGCATATAGGTTTCTCAAGAGGCAGGTCAGATGGTCTGGTATCCCCATCTCTTTCAGAATTTTCCACAGCTTTTTGTGATCCACACAGTCAAAGGCTTTGGCATAGTCAATAAAGCAGAAGTAGATGTTTTTCTGGAACTTTCTTGCTTTTTCCATGATCCAGGGGATGTTGGCAATTTGATGTCTGGTTCCTCTGCCTTTTCTAAAACCAGCTTGAACATCTGGAGGTTCACAGTTCACGTATTGCTGAAGTCTGGCTTGGAGAATTTTGAGCATTACTTTACTAGCGTGTGAGATGAGTGCAATTGTGCAGTAGTTTGAGCAATTTTTGGCATTGCCTTTCTTTGGGATTGGAATGAAAACTGACCTTTTCAAGTCCTGTGGCCACTGGTGATTTTTCCAGATTCGCTGGCATATTGAGTGCAGCACTTTCACAACATCATCTTTCAGGATGTGAAATAGCTCAACTGGAATTCCATCACCTCCACTAGCTTTGTTCGTAGTGATGCTTTCTAAGGCCCACTTGACTTCGCATTCCAGGATATCTGGCTCTAGGTGAGTGATCATACCATCGTGATTATCTTGATTATGAAGATCTTTTTTGTACCGTTCTGTGCATTCTTGCCACCTCTTTTTAACATTTTCTGCTTCTGTTAGGTCCATACCATTTTTGTCCTTTATTGAGCCCCTCTTTGCATGAAATGTTCCCTTGGTATCTCTAATTTTCTTGAAGAGATCTCTAGTCTTTCCCATTCTGTTCTTTTCTTCTATTTCTTTGCATTGATTGCTGAGGAGGGCTTTCTTATCTCTTCTGGCTATTCTTTGGAACTCTGCGTTCAGATGCTTATATCTTTCCTTTTCTCCTTCGCTTTTCGCTAAGCATCAGTTCTTTGGTACTCAGCTTTCTCTACGGTCCAACTCTCACATATATTTTATGGGTGATTTTAAAAGTCTATGTCCAGTTAAATACAGGGGCAGTGCAATCTTATGATGTATTGCCAGCTCAACAAGGATGCAGATGAATCCATGCCCAGCCGTCCAGATCATATTTAGTCATCATGTGCCAGGTGCGCACCAGGCCCTATGCTGGTTCCTGGTAAACTGTGGTGACAAAGGCAGCCACAGACTCCAATGGCATCTAGCTAGTCAACCTCCAAAATCAACTGAAGCCGCACCTTCTGCACAACGTCTTCCTTAGTAACCCTTATTTCTTCTCTCTCTAAAATCTTCTAAAATTCTCCCAAATCATATAGCACTTAGCACTGTGCTTCAAAACACAGGCTT
The DNA here is from genome assembly GCF_032405125.1 of Capricornis sumatraensis. NCBI lineage: Eukaryota > Metazoa > Chordata > Mammalia > Artiodactyla > Bovidae > Capricornis > Capricornis sumatraensis. The sequence goes on from NC_091075.1 coordinate 17,280,403, forward strand.
AGGGACTTCCCTGGTGGTCCAGAGGTTAAGAATCCACCTGCCAATGCAGGGAACACAGGTTCAACCCCTGGTCCAGGAAAACCCCACATGCCTTGGAGCAACTACACCTGTGTGCTACAAGTACTGACGCTGTGCTCTAGAGTCTGGGAGTGCTACCACTGAAGCCTGTGCCTAGAGTCTGTGCTCCACAACAGGAGAAGCCGCTGCAATGAGAAGCCTGAGCACAGCAACTAGAGAGTAGCCCCCACGCACCACAACTAGAGAAAACCCACGTGCAGTAGACCAGTGTAACCAAGAAGTAAATAAGTTAAACAAAAGATGCAGGCTTAGAAGCCAATTATTAAGTTTTAATCCACATTTTGCACTTACTAGCTCTGTGTCTTTGAACAAGTTACTTAATCTCTCTATGCTTCATGAGGACAATATAGTTTTCCACCTCATATGGTTGTTGTGAGGATTAAATGAATTAGTACTGTAAAGCAGTCAGAGTGTTCCAGGTATACAGTAAGAACTCAACAACTGTGAGCTATTCTTAGATGATTATTGCCACCTCCCACCACCCTACCACCAGCATCATCATTTGGCCCCGTCATATATTTTTGAGTATTAGTTACTTTCTCATGTGTTCCAGAAACTCTTCTCATGAATGATGCATGATCTTCACTATAGCTTCATATGGAGACTGCCACTGTGTTTTTTAAGTTAATGAATTTGTTTATTTGGCTGCCATGTCTCAGTTGTGGCACACAGCATCTTCGTTGCCATGCACCAGCATTGTGACTCTGGGGCCCAGTTGCCCCACAGCATGTGGGATCTCAGTTCCCTGAGCAGGGATCAAACCTGTGTCCCATGCACTGGAAGGCAGATTCTTAACCTCTGGACCACCAAGGAAGCCCCAAGACTGACATTGTGTCTTTCATAATCAATCCTGTTAACAGGCAGCCATTGTATGTAAACGCTTCCTCTATACAGTCAAATGCATGAAAACCCTTGCCATTCATTTCTTCAGAAGATGGCAAAAAGGATCTTGTTTTTTTTCTACCAAGAGAACTCTGATTTAAGTCTCAAGAGACCATTTACTTCCAATCACACCATAGTGTGGTGCCCATTAACTCTGCAGGTAGTTTTGCCAATAAACTCTAAAAGACCATACTCTAAGATGGACTCAATTTTGAGAAGCAGGCAAAGAGCTTGATAAATACAATGCTACCAGTAAAAACTCAAAGAATATTCTCTATAAACATTACGACAAGATGTGAGAGAAAGGATCTTAGATAAATCATTTCAAATATAGAGTCAATTGCTTTGCTTTCAATCCCCTTGAAAGGAAAAACGATTATGCTTTTTAGCTGTCAGAACAAAACTCTAGAGTAATTCATAAGGCTTTATATTAACACATATAAAACAAAATGAAAAACAGCTTCACAGTATGACCTTACACTTGAACAAAGTCTGGAGCAAGTGTATCGTAGGCCAGATTAATACCCAGTTTACCAGGCAAATAAATTCCACAGTGAGTCACCCTCCTGCTTCTTTATTCTGCCTATGAGGGAATCACAGCTCTAGTTTTAAATAGAGCGTAGATGTTTCAAAACAAAACAGAAGCAACTGCTCTAAGCAAAGCAACGATTTTTTCTTTATTAAGTTTAGGGTTTTTTTTTTCTTTTTTTTTCAAGGCTTTAAAAAGCAGTTAAGAAAGATTCACAAACTGCAGGAGGGGTTAGAATTGCACTTAGGAGCCAGGATATAAAATAGTGCAGTGGTGTTACTGTTACCTGCATGTATTTTAAGTACAATATATTGAACAATATCGTACACAGAAAGGAAGTGTATTTACTACAGAGGAGACAGTCTGCTGGGGCTCTTCAAAAGCAGATATTTCAGAGTTTACTTTCACATGGGTTTTCACTTTTTGACCTGCTCTTGACCTGGGTAATTCTTGCAGACCAGTGAGTTTAACAAGGCCTGGGATCTATTAAAAGAGTGGTAGCCTGCCTTTTACTGAGTAGCACACTGATGGTTTAAAGTAAATGTTATGGTTTGTCACAGGAACCAATTTGGTTACCGTTTGTTCTTCCTGCCTCTGCCTGCTGATATTTTTGCAAGTGTTTTCTATTCTTCAAATTCTACAAAGAAATCTGCATGCTGTTATTTTAAACTTGGGCATCTCTCTTTTTTTAGCGATTCATATTTTAAAACTGGGCAACGTTTCCTTTGTGTACTCTTTGGTAGTACTTGAACCCATGCTGCACAGACATGAAGCCCAGTATCTTTTCAGTGCAGAATAATGATTAAGTCACTCTCACAGTTAACTACAGATTTTAAAATCCTGTTAATACAAGCATTGGCCCATGCTTGACAGAAAAAAAAAAATTGAGATCCACATTGATTACAAAGTATAATAAAAGAAATTATTTTTAAATGTTTCCATTTCCATACTATATTATTAATGTACTAGACGAGGGGAGCTTCATAAATCTTACTAGATAGTACTCTAAGGCTAATTAAACATAAAACTGATTTCTTACTACTTTTTCTAATAGCAGTTAACTCAGGATCAGTTTAAGAGATGAAGCTAACAACATACCAAGCGTGTGGCAAAATGAAAAGATAAGCAAATATCAGTTGGCTTGATTTTGTCCAAGAGTTTATATAAGCTGGATTTGACATGCATGCAGAGGGAAATGAATCCAGGCCCTGGATGGAGTCCTCTATCTATCCCCTGTGTAGCATTAAGAACAAAGATTCTGTGTATTGAGCAAATTCTCTGACTTTTGTCTTTTTGGATGCTTTCTTTTTATTTTCTTCAAATGAAGATATACAGTGCTATATACCAATGCTTCCAAGTATTGTTACCAATAAATGTTACCAAAACCTCTAAGTGTGGCTTCACTGGTGGCTCAGTGGTAAAGAATCTGCCTGCGGAAGATGCAGATTTGATCCCTGGGTCAGGAAGATCCCCTGGAGAAGGAAATGGCAACTCACTCCAGTATTTTTGCCTAAAGAATCTCATGGACAGAGGAGCCTGGTAAGCTAAAGTCCATGGGGTCACAAGAGTTCAACACGACTTAGCAACCAAACCTAAGCCGACCACCACCAATACTTCTTAAGTGTTACAAATCTTTGTCACTGCAAAGTAGTCCCATTATTTCAATGAGTGAAACAAAAAGATGAGACGGAGATGGGGTAGAGATAAGACTGAGTAGCAATTACACACTACACTACTGATACCCATAAAACATCAAAATTACTAACACACAGGAGCAGGTAGTAAATATTTACCATATACATTATTTAAAATAAAATATTTAATTCTGTTGCAAAAGTGTTTCCACCTCTACTAGTATCTGAGTGCTTTGTATATATTATTTCATTTACTCCTCACACCAACCCTCTATAGTAGATATTATTATTTTCAATTTCAAGGAAATATCCTGAAGTTCAGAGAAGAAACTTGACCAAGGTCATAGAGTTGGTTAAGTTACAGATGGGGATTCCAAGGGCTATCTGTGTAGCTACCAGACCTTGTGCATTTCCCCCCACATAGCACCACCTCCCAAAAACAAGGACGGTGGGAATGAATGAAACAAAGTCCAGTTTAGAAATGTAACTTAAACCTATAAGTAGACTGTTTTTGCATTTTTTTTTCCAAATTATGCTGATCAGGGACTATTGACAAGATCCTTTACCAAAAGTACTAATATGAAAACATTATGATTGTCTTATAAAGATTATAAATTTAAAATCCATTCAAAGAACATAATCTAAGTAGCACCAATTAACTAGAAACATGGACCTTTTACTGTCATTTATTTTAAAAAAAAAGAGAAAAACATGATGTTTGGGAAAGAAATGTGATTGACTGGAAAAGCCTCAGCAGTCACGTGATGGACGTTGGCTCCGTGTTACTTTTTGATGATGCAAAACAGCAGGACGGGGCCCGGCACACACAGTGAGATCACATAAACAAGTCGGTACAAAGTGGAATGAGGAGGGATTTAAAAGATTTTTGAAGAAAATATAAAAATAAGAAATGCTCGGCTCTCCTTAAATGTCAGAGAAGGTACAAGAAAGAAGAGATGAAGTAAGGGGACCTTCAGGGTTGAGGCAACCGCAAAAGAGAACTAAAGGCTGGTGAAGGAATTAGCACAATTGAGAGATGGAAGCAGAGAGCACAGCAGACTCCAGTGTGATTCTTCAAAATCTCTGCATGTTGAAAACACTAGGGAATTTTTTAAAAAATTTGATGCCTAGGCCCTAGCCTACATATATATACATATGTATACATACAGAGAAGGCGATGGCACCCCACTCCAGTACTCTCGCCTGGAAAATCCCATGGGCGGAAGAGCCTGGTCCATGGGGTCACTAAGAGTCGGTCACGACTAAGTGACTTCACTTTCACTTTTCACTTTCATGCATTGGAGAAGGAAATGGCAACCCACTCCAGTGTTCTTGCCTGGAGAATCCCAGGGACGGGGGAGCCTAGTGGGCTGCTGTCTATGGGATCGTACAGAGTCGGACATGACTGAAGCGACTTAGCAGCAGCAGGCCCTAGCCAGGCAATTAGAATCTCCTAGAGTAGGAAAGTAGGAAGAGAGAAATCTACTAAGATGCTAAGATACTTGTGGAAACCATGACACTAAAGATTGACTTGAAGAAATGAATCAGACATCCCATACTAAAACAGAAAGAAAACAAATATTAATATCCCATAAAAGGATTATGGGAAAATTCTTGAAGCATTTTATATTGCTTTTTAAAACATAGATACACATTGTATACGCTGTTTTGTATGTACTACCCATTTCACAATAAAAAATAACTCAATTGTCTTATTAGCTGCCGTTACAAATGTGATACAGTATCACTTCTTTCTCATTTTATTCACTCAGACTTCATTGAATTTTCACCATACAATCTCTTGCAGCAGGACAAAATGCTATTTCTGTTAAAACAATTACGAACAATTAAGACAATTAACTCTCAACAATTTCCCCAAAGAATACCCTGGGCTATTGTAAGGTTTAGCCCCCAAAATCCCTCAATGGCCAGGGAAAATAGATTGACACTTTTTCTGATGATGTCATGAGCATATGTCAGCAACATCCACAGGAGTAAACTCAGGGACATGTTTACCTGAATTACGTTATAGAGAAAACATACCTGTTAGAAGAAAATTGAAAAGATACTAAGTACATCATCTTATATATTACAAGAAATGGTACTCACAGAATTAAAAAATAAAATTATAAAAAAGAGATGCAAAGTAAGGATTAAAAGGATGAGGGCTAACCGGTCTTTGCTTCTGGCAGTACTGAGAACGATTCTTTAATAAACACTGAGCAGAAAGAACACAACATCTATAGTAAATGGGGGCAAGTGGCAAATGATACCTTCTCTGAAGATAGAACCAGAGTGAAGAGCTTAAATACATAAGAAAAAGCAGCACATGAAGCATATCTATATTTCTTAATATGAAGGAAAAAATAATTATGCCTGATAATTAAAGACCAACTGGACTAATAATCAAGAAGCCCAAAATGAAATTCCACTGCCCTCTATCCACAGACAAATTGAATTTTGCAAAACAAGTTTTTGTTTTTATTTTTTAAGGGGAACAGAGAATGACAACTGAGTCATTTTTATCCTTGGTAACTTTGAAGGTATAGAGAAGGCAATGCACCCCACTCCAGTACTCTTGCCTGGAAAACCCCATGGGCAGAGGAGCCTGGTGGGCTGCAGTCCATGGGGTGGCGAAGAGTCGGGCACGACTGAGCGACTTCCCTTTCACTTTTCACTTTCCTACATTGGAGAAGGAAATGGTAACCCACTCCAGTATTCTTGCCTGGATAATCCCAGGGACAGGGGAGCCTGGTGGGCTGCCGTCTATGGGGTCGCACAGAGTTGGACACGACTGAAGTGACTTGGCAGCAACTTTGAAGGTGATAGAAAAGAATATTTGACCTAATGATTTTCCAAATTTCAATTAGGATGAATATGATGGGTACAAGCATATATGTAGACAAAGTTCAGCCTGTAGCAAGGAATACACACACAGAAGAGACTGAACTTCATCTGGTCTTCTATGTAATGCTGTAATGATGAATTAAAATATAAAGCAATAATGTCTAAGCTTATTTTGAAAACAAATTTTATTCATTGGAACATAAAACTAATCTCATATGGTCTAACTACAACTACTAGAGAGACCAGAAAAAATAGGGAAAACTTATTGAAAGATAAGATAATGCTTAAGTCATTAGCACATGAACTGCTGACCAGAACTAAATAATCAAATTATATAGTGTTAGTCCAACATGGTTGTTCATCTATAAATTCTAATGCCTTCAGTGATTTACTCTACTTAGCCAAGAAAAATAATATGAAAAGATCAAACTGTGAGCTATGAATAACCAATTCACTTTAATATCTATATTTTTGTTAATAAAAAATGTCCAGGGTCTATTTTTTTCCAAGGACCTCACTTTAGAAGAAGCGATGTGCGTATTTGTGTGTGTGTGTGTGTGTGTGTGCGCGCGCATGCACGCGCGCACTAGTCACTCAGTCCTATCTGAATCTTTGTGACCCTATGAACTGTAACCTGCCAGGCTCTTCTGTCCCTGGGATTTCCCAGGCAAGAATACTGGAGTGGGTAGACATTCCCTTTCTGACCCAGGGACTGAACCTGGGTCTTCTGCATTGCAGGAAGATACTTTACCATCTGAGCCACCAGGGAAGCCCAGGAGAAGTGATTGTCCTCTTAAAATTCTTACGAGATACATGAGTTTAGAATGAATAATGCCCACTTCAGAGATAGCTGAGACCCAGCTGTATTAAATGACCAACTCCAAATCAGAGAAATCTGTCATCTATAAAGTATATGGAAAAATAAAAATGTGGACTGCAAACCGTATATCGTTAATGTGGATTCAGGTTCCAGTCTAGAAAGAGACTAGAATGAGTACCTACAATCAGGCTGGGAACAGTGAGAATAAGAAAAAAGAGCACATAGACACAATTGCAAATATTTTTGACTGCAGTGTTATTATCTATTAAACAAAAAGTTTAAAAATAATGATCACTAAGAAACAGTTAAAGAAGAAATATTCTGAGTCTGTACAGAAGAGTAACATCCTTATCAGATGTTATTTTGGAGTAAGCTGTGTTTTTGAAGGAATGCATGGAAAAACTCACATTATTCAGAAGATCCAAATCAGACAGACCAGACTAGGAAGTGCTCAGTGTCATCAATGTCAAGTGTTCTTCATGTCATCACTTCATATATTTAATCAAACACAAATCACAATCACAAGTTCTCCATGGTATTTCTTAGAATAAACAGAGTAGGCAATAATGGCTGTAACCCCTTATTTTGCTCTCTCCTCCCCAAATCTCATGTGTGTACACCAGTGCCTTCATGTACTTATGTTGTGTGCACACACGTATACAATCTTGCCTTCTCTCTTATTAAACAAGAAAAAAAAAGCTTTGTCTGATGGTCTCCTTTTCCAACACTCAATGAAGGAACACTTTAAGTTTCTAACCATGTCTACTGATCTAAATAAAACCAAAGAGTCCAATAAGTGAATTCTAAGAATCACTCATATTTCCATGACCCGAGCAGTGAATGACTCTTAAAATACAGGGATTCTGCCAAAATGTTTTTCTCAATCTACTCCGTCTTCACTGTCTTTCTTATAAACAGTTGTGGACCACAGATTTTGTTCCTCTGTTAGCTCAGATTAACTCAAACACAGAGTGTGTAGTGGTGGGGACCGTGTGTTTTACAGTGCTGTTGTTGGAAGACAGAGTACCTTCTGTCATATAAAAGCTTTTCTGTCAAACATGCCTTTAGTTAGGAAATGATTTGACTCACAATGTAGGTTTGTAAATGAATTATGCCATGAATGATAGGGCGAGAACTGCTGATGTTAAATTCTAGTTAGAATTAAATAGGGCGCATTCCTTCACTTAATCACAACTTCTCCAATTATAAACCCAGTTATTTTTATGTACTGATTATTTAGGAAATTACTCCATTGTATTATAATTGTCATTATATTTTTAAAACTTTATTTTTACTATTATCCTTGAAATGCTTTGAAGTGGATTTATATTATAAACCCATTTCTCTGAGATATTTGGCATACAAAGAAGCTGGCCATCTCACCAAGGATCATAATTCTGAGAACAAAAATTACTGAAAATAACCTTAAATACAAGGTTATATAAATGTAATAGCATTCAGTTCAGTTCAGTCGCTCAGTCGTATCCGACTCTTTGCGACCCCATGAGTCGCAGCATGCCTGGCCTCCCTGTCCATCACCAACTCCCAGAGTTCACTCAGACTCACGTCCATCGAGTCAGTGATGCCATCCAGCCATCTCATCCTCTGTTGTCCCCTTCTCCTCCTGCCCTCAATCCCTTCCAGCATCAGAGTCTTTTCCAATGAGTCAACTCTTCACATGAGGTGGCCAAAGTACTGGAGTTTCAGCTTTAGCATCATTCCTTCCAAAGAACACTCAGGGCTGATCTCCTTCAGAATGGACTGGCTGGATCTCCTTGCAGTCCAAGGGACTCTCAAGAGTCTTCTCCAACACCACAGTTCAAAAGCATTAATTCTTTGGCGCTCAGCCTTCTTCACAGTCCAACTCTCACATCCATACACGACCACAGGAAAAACCATAGCCCTGGCCAGATCAACCTTAGTCAGCAAAGTAATGTCTCTGCTTTTGAATATACTATCTAGATTGGTCATAACTTTTCTTCCAAGGAGTAAGCGTCTTTTACTTTCATGGCTGCAGTCACCATCTGCAGTGATTTTGGAGCCCCCCAAAAATAAAGTCTGACACTGTTTCCACTGTTCCCCCATCTATTTCCCTCGAAGTGATGGGACCAGAGGCCATGATCTTTGTTTTCTGAATGCTGAGCTTTAAGCCAACTTTTTCACTCTTCACTTTCAGTTTCATCAAGAGGCTTTTTAGTTCCTCTTCACTTTCTGATATAAGGGTGGTGTCATCTGCATATCTGAGGTTATTGCTATTTCTCCCTGCAATCTTGATTCCAGCTTGTGCTTCTTCCAGTCCAGCGTTTCTCATGATGTACTCTGCATATAAGTTAAATAAGCAGGGTGACAATATACAACCTTGACGTACTCCTTTTCCTATTTGAAACCAGTCTGCTGTCCCATGTCCAGTTCTAACTGTTGCTTCCTGACCTGCATACAGATTTCTCAAGAGGCAGATCAGGTGGTCTGGTATTCCTGTCTCTTTCAGAATTTTCCACAGTTTATTGTGATCCACACAGTCAAAGGCTTTGGCATAGTCAATAAAGCAGAAATAGATGTTTTTCTGGAACTCTCTTGCTTTTTTCAGGTTATAAAGAACAAAAGGTGGAGGCATGAAAAGAATACTAATGTAGTCTTTCACTAAAAAATCTTGAAAAGCATTTGAATGAAATATCACATGATAGTTTATAGTAGGAAAAAGCTATATATGTAAATTATAGGTTAGGATGCTTATATGGATTTATAGGAGGATGAAGTGAAAGTTTTCTAGAACAGAGCTATTGTTGAAACGAGTTTGTTTAAATCTTTCCTTAACCACCTTATCCTTAAGAAAAAATAAAACGATAGACATTTTCTAGAGTTCATGTAACATCAGATAGGTAAGCATCAAGCCTGAAGGGCACTGTTATATTTTCTAGGCAGGGAGTGCCCAAGAGAGCAGTTCTCTCAGAAAATGTTACTACAGATATTACATTCAACCAATCATGGTAAGATGTTTTCTTTAGCTACTCTGAATCCCATGTGATGCTTGCCCTGGAAAATTCAGTCTCTGCATGGTGCTCACTCAAAATCATGGACATGAGTATCATTAATAATGCTTCAAATAATAATATATAGATACAGATATTTATAAATATAGGTTACAGAAAGTGAATAAAGCAGGAACAGGCTCACACCGATGCCCGATTCTTCCCCTGCATCTCATCTTCCCTCCATCTCTTTTCTCCTACTAGCACATCGGCTCAATCTCCTACATCACAGGGGGAAAGCATTCTTTAAATATGTTTTCCCCATGTGCTAGTATTCTATTTCATATCCTTATTAGCACAAATAATGGTGTATAACAATATAGCAGGGTTTTTGCTCTTTTGTAAAATTTATTTTATATTGGCGTATAGTTGATTTATAGTGCCGTTAGTTTCAGATGTACAGCAAAGTGACTCAGTTAGACACCAATATCACCACCACCATACACATATCCAGTCTCTTTTCAGATTTGTTTCCCATATAGGTTATTACAGAGTATTGAGTAGAGTTCTCTGTGCTACACGGCAGGTCCTCGTTTATCTATTTTATATACAGTAGTGTATACATGTTAATCAGGGAAGGCAATGGCACCCCACTCCAGGACTCTTGCCTGGAAAACCCCATGGACGGAGGAGCCTGCTAGGCTGCAGTCCATGGGGTCACTAACAGTCGGACACGACTGAGTGACTTCACTTTCACTTTTCACTTTCATGCAGTGGAAAAAGAAATGGCAACCCACTCCAGTGTTCTTGCCTGGAGAATCCCAAGGACGAGGGAGCCTGGTGGGCTGCCATCTATGCGGTTACACAGCATCGGACATGACTGAAGCGACTTAGCTGCAGCAGCAACAGCAGCATACATGTTAATTCTAACCTCCTAATTTATCCCTTCCCTATACCTTTTCCCTTTGGTAATTCCAAGTTTGTTTTCTAAGTCTGTGTCTGTTTTGTAAATAAATTAATTTGTACCTTTTTTTTAGATTCCACATATAAGGTATATCATACAGTATTTGTCTGTCTCTCTCTGACTTAATCCGATAATCTCTAGGTCCACCCATGTTGTTGCAAATGGCATTATTTAATCCTTTCTATGACTGAGTAATATTCCACTGTGGGCTTCTCAGATGGTGCAGTGGTTAAAGAATCCTCCTGCCAATGCAGGAGACACAAGAGATGTGGGTTCAATCCCTGGGTCAGGAAGATCCCCTGGAAAAGAGCATGGTAACCCACTCCAGTATCCTTGCCTGCAAAATTCCATGGGCAGAGGAGCCTGGAGGGCTACAGTCCATGGGGTCGCAAAGAACTGGACACAACTGAGCACACATGTGTGCAGTATTCCATTGTATATACACACCATACCTTCTTTATCCATCCCTCTGCCGATGGACATTGAGGTTGATCCTGTATCCTATTATAAATAGTGCTGAAATTAGCACTGAGGTGCATGTATGTTTTCAAATTAAGGTTTTCTCCAGATATATGTCTAGGGGTAAGCATTTACTTTTTTAAATCTCCATAAAAATCTAATGAATCTGCTTCTTCCCATCGTTTCATCAACAAATCATCTTTCAACTCTTTGGTCTGTTGGACATTCTTCATGGTTCTCTTGAAACTACCTTTTCTTTGCTTTCATTATCCTACTTGGAATTTACCTCCTACTCCCTAGCCAATCTTCCTTGATCCCCTTTTTGATAGCTACCTGACCTGCCTCCAGAAGATGAACACGACTTTGAGACAAACACTGTGCACCCAAATATTCTGGAAGGCTCATGAAAACACAGATCGCTGGGCCCCAGTCCCAAAGCTTTTGATTCAGCAGGTCTGGAGTGGGTCTAATCACTCATATTTCTAGTAAGTTCCCAGGTGATGCTGATACTGGTCAGGGGACCATACATTGAAAATCACTGCCCTCAGTCTTAGATCTACCTTCTTCTCTCACATACCCTTATTGAGAAATTTCATTAATTCTGATGATTTTTAACTCTCAGCGTCTCATAGGTAAGTCTTAAACCGCTATTGTCAAATCCCAAAACCCCCACTAAAATTCATTCTCACATCTCTCACTTACATTTCCACTTGGTTGCCCCTCCATCACCTTGATCTTAATATGTACTGCCTAGCTTGTCATCTTTCTTCAGAAACCAGTTCTTTCTCTGGATTTTCCCTTTCTTGCCCTGTGAGTAGGACCATCATGTTTTCCCAGTCATCCAGGTTCCATACTGCGATATCATCTTTCTTCCCCTGTTTCACAACGAGTTTTGTGTCTCTTGACTCCCCTTTTATTGTGACTTTGCCATTATCATCGCAGGTATTCATTACTTCACACCTGGACATGGATGAATCACTTATTTCATCTTTCTGCCTCAAACACACTCCCCACATATACATGACTGTCAAATTAATCTCCCTCAAACACCACTTTGTAAACACTGATAATTTCCCATTATGGTTGGGACACAGCTTTTCAACTGATGTGGGCTATGAATGGATTATAGGTGTGCTCATGTATCCATTTCCGGAGCTCTGAAGCATCCGGCATGGCCTGGGACAGCTGAACCTCAAACAGCCAGAGAATGCATCACCTCCACCTCTCACCACTTTCATAGCCACAACCCACTCTGTCCATTTCAAGCCTTCTCTTCTTTTACCCCAAGATGGTTTTTAAATATGTTCATTTTCTATGTGTGCCATGGACTGAGAAATTTTGGCAATTACTGATTTGTAAAATAGTGTCCAAATTCCTTGATCCAGTATTAGAGATGTCAATATATATAATAAGATACATGTCTCAACCAGAACCAGTGACGCCATGTGCAGTGCCTTCCTTTTAAACTTTGCTGACTCTGTTCCATAGGTTGCTTTAATTCTGTCTATTCTCTGATTATAAGAATATACCAGTTTCCTCAAGCCCAGCTCAAGATACTTCCTTCAGGAATAACACATCCAAAGTTTGGTGATCATCTGCTATTTTCCAGGTTAGGTGTTGGTGTAGAATCAGAACCGCAAATGGGGTTCCAAATTGCCCACTATTGCTATTTCCCCTTCCTCTGTGCTCCTGTGGCAACCCAGGCACCTAGCTTACTATGTTGTATTGTCTTTGACATACTTACTCATTTTTTTGACTATATATCAAAAGAAAAACACCTCCAATGAGCAAATTTGGGGGCCTTTCTATTTTGTGTTCATTACTGTGCTACATGGTAAGGATAGAAGCAATTTAAACAGAAGCTTAAAACAGAAAATTCTCAAGGAAGGTTAAAGGCAAAAGAAAACTTAAAACTTGCAAAACAATGTGAAAAGTACTACAATAAGGGACTCCAGAAAAGAATAGCCATCCCTATGTTTCTTGCCAGAGACGGCCACATCTAAGCAATCAGAACAGTATTTGCATGGGCTTGTAGTCTAGAAAAATGGCCTCACATTTATGCTGAACCCCTAAGTAGTTGCGTGTAGTTGGAGCAGAATGAGAGAAAAAAAGTGTGTGTGTGTGTGTGTGTGTATGTGTGTGTGCACGCATGTGTTTATATGTGTGTTTGGATGGAGAGTGGAGTGGTAGCTGTTGGCAGGAAAGCTACTGAAGGGCTAGATATTTACCAAAGATGTTAGACCTTTTCTAAAGGTTATGGAAAGTATTAAAGAGTTTTAAGCAGAGAATGACACTTTGTTGGAAAAAGTAGCACTGTATACAGCATGGAAAATGGATCAGAGGGAGGAAAACTCATGGAAGTAAGACAATTAGGAAGCTGCTGCTGCTGCTAAGTGGCTCAGCCATGTCCAACTCTTTGCGACCGCATGGACTGTAGCCCACCAGGCTCCTCTGTCCATGGGATTCTCCAGGCAACAATACTGGAGTGGGTTGCCATTCCCTTCTCCAGGGGATCTTCCCCAACCCAGGGATCAAACCTGCTTCTCCTGCATTGGCAGGCAGGGTCTTTACCAGTAGCACCACCTGGGAAACTCTATTAGGAAGCTCTTGCTCGTATTTAGGTGACAGATGATCCCAGGGATGACAGCAAAGATGGAGAAAATAAAGATATTTGAAAGATATTAGGTAAAACACACGAACATGGTGTTTCAATATCTGTATATTTGGGATGAAGAAGAGGATAAATAAAGGCAATACACAGAGCACAGGTTCAGAGTTGGCCTTTTCCAGAAAGACAGCTGAGCCTGAAATGCAGAGGGTGGACCCAGAGAGCAGCACGGATTGGGGAGCAGGAAGATCAAAGCTCCCACTTGCCCACCACAAATGAAGTGATTGCCTCACCGGAGCAGAGGGAAAGCAGAGCCGGTGTGGGCTACAGGGAGATGATCTGAGGAAGGTGAATGTGCTCCTGTGGGGAATGAGAGAGAGGACAGAAGGAAATCGAGGTTGCCAGGAAGCCCGAGAGTGGGGCAGAGGCTGCTGGTGGGACCGGGCCCAGCCAGCAGAGGGGAGGTCGGGTGGGGGCTCTGTTACCCAGACACAGAAAGCACCCCCTCACTCGCCAACTCTCCACCTGGTTCACGTGTCCCTTGAAGGTAACTTTTTACAGTAAAGTAAAAGGGAAAAGCTGTCCAGCATTGTATGAAATGGGGAAAGATCCAGGAAAACCTCTCGTGGGAGAAAGTAGAACAAAAAGAGTTTAAAGGATGTTACAAAAAGGGGAAAGTTGACTTTACCAAAAATCGCCTGAGTTTGATGAACGTGAAATTGCTGGTGGCTTTGGCAAAAGTGATTTCAGCGAGAACAGTATTAATGGATGACAGATAACACCAAGGTGTTATCTGGATGCTGGGTGGATGAAGGAAGCTGAAATAGACTCTGAGAGCCAAGATCTTATGAAAGGCAGAATGACGTGTTAGATAAAAGCACAAATTCTGGAGCCTGGCTGCCTGGGTTCAATTCTGACTTTTATCGTTTCCCGACCTTGGGTAAGTTACTTAACCTCTCCATGCCTCAGTTTCCTCTTCTGTGTGATTTACTAGTACCATTATTGTTAATAGCATTATTATGAGGATTAAATAAGTGGATCTATGTCAAGGATTATAGAACCATGACATCTAGGGAGCACTGAGTTCTCTATCCCTTTATATTAACAGCACCCATTCCAGAGCCATATGCAAAGAAAGTCAGTAACCCAGTAGTGATGAATGTTGAATCATCCACTTTATTTCAGGGGGAAAAAGGAACAACTGTGGCACTCAAGAATCACCATCTGTAAGATTTAGGCCCGTTTCACTTGAATGATATTTCCATCTTATGTTCACAAAACTTCGGTGCAGAATACTGTTCTTCCCAGTTTACTAATAAGAGTTTAATAATTTTATTTACCACATAATCCAGAATGTTGATGCCATGTTCCAACTACCAAATAAGGAACATATTTCCATAATGACTTATAAAAATCATACCTCACCCCCAAGATGTTTAGAATTTAGATTAAATTAAAACACTTTCATTCACAAGTTTTTTAAAAAGTGGCCAAAAGAATAGGGGTTACTTTTCCTAATAAGAGGAAGTCCCATAGTGTGAGCACTTTGGGTCACTTTAGCAGGAAGTCTGTTGGACTCGCCTTTTGATGGCAACATGGCTTCTATAGCTCCTACTACATGAACTCACGAAACAAGCTCAAGAAGGAAAGAAAAGGCGTTTCTACCGTGTCACATCTAATCAGAATTTTTTCCCCAGATGATTTCAACACAGTTTCTCTTCTATCTCATCATCCAGAAAGGGACTCCATGATCGCCATTAGGCCAGCCATTCCAAAAGGGAATGGAATTATTGCAATAGTTTAGACCAACTGTGATCTACCTCACATGACTGGGCACACCTTCTGTGCCCTGATATCTGAGCAAAGTCAGGATATCTTTAGCCAGGAAGAAGGTGGGAAAGCAAAAGTGTTTGACACATAATTGGTAGGGACATAAATACTGTATGACAGGCTCCAAAGTAAGTGCTAGGATTCAACAACAAACAAAACATGATTCTCATCCTTAATTTTTAAGATCAGAATAATTTCAGGTTTTCTGCTCTAATAGGGTTATCTGTGATGCCAAATAATCATATAAATTAATTTATCTTTATTAAATATTATTTTAAAATTTTAAATGGTATTGCATTCACATAATCATTTTCCTTTGATGTTATTAATTTATTAACTAAAATTGTGATGTTGTCCTATATATTTCAATTTAAGATCAAAAATAAAAAGAAAACAAAACTCTAAACTATTTGATATTGGATTTACTAGCCTACAAAACAAAAACAATTTTCTTGTTTACTCATATGAAATTTTCTTTATATTCATAAGACAGTTTCAGATAGTTTTATAATATTTCATTATAACTATAGGCTAAACTTTCTCCTCTACAAATCTAAGAACTTTTCAAGGTCAGGGCTTATCTTTTATTTTTTATCACCAGCATGTAGCATAGAGCTCACTCTATAAATGATTATTAACCAAAAAAAAAAAATTAATGAATATATATCCTTTTAAATTACTTTTCTAGTTACTACTTCTCTCTTTTTCCCTGATTTGTTTACAATGACTCTCTTTTTTAGAGTCATTTCATTTAATTTCATTTTTAGCTTAGGTTTGTTTTTGTTTTAAGCCAAGCAGCAATTCTTATATTTTGATTTAAAATGTCTCTCCTGTCCCTCTCTCCCTGCCCCTCCACTACAGTGACTATTAAATTTAAAACTTAAATGCACATGTGTGACAATCATGTCACCTCCCTAAATTGTATTCTTACAATAGAAAGTACACATGACCTCAAATTGATGTTTCCATCTCAACTGACTCATTTGTCAGGAGTCACAGCTATAATTTGCCAGCAGGTTGACACAGCAGATCATGGGCTGGACTGACAGCACAGGACCTTTCATCGGCTGTAATCTACAACACATGCGTATTACAGAGTGCCAGGTGTAGCTCAGAGGGTGTCACAGTGAAAAGCAAGAAGAGGAAATCTCCCCTGCTTCTCAGGACTTGTTAGCATAAAAGCACAGTGATGCACCACTATCTACCATTTAGTGTAAACGTTATGAAGGACAACCCAAACTCAAAAATGGAATTATTGTTACCACCAAGTGAGAGTTGCTGTAAATACAAACATTAATTTATTTAAACATATATGCCTCAACTTCACACTGGAAAAAAGAACTACTAAAAAGTTTTAAGAATTCATGGCTGTGTAAATTCTTCATCGAGCCTGCCATAGTTAGTCATGTATACAATTCCATGAAAACTCTAGTTGGGCTGAGATATGTTTAAGCCTATTCTATTCAAAGAAAATCAGTTTCCAAATAAGAAAACTAGTAACAGGAGAAATAAGGCATATTTTTCTTTCAAATTTAGACTAATCCCTTTCTCCTCCTCGTATGCATCTTACAAGGTGTATACATTGTAAAGAGGTCTAAAGACTACTTGCTTCATATAACTAGTCTTCTCAAATGTATGTCTCTTTTGGTTCTCATGCATCAGTCTAAATTTCTAAATTTCATTATCATGATCTCTCTCCAGAAGAATTCATTCTGTGCCTATCATATGCTTTATTGCCTGTCCCCACTTCAAATATCCAACAGCATCCCCTACTTCTCTCTCTTCTGCAAGCCTGATGCTAACCCACCGTTCTTTGAATTATCCAGTTCTAGATCTTCACTCACCAGCTTTACATGCTATAGCCTCCTCTGTCTAGAAACCACCTATCCCAACCCTTCACGTTTTTCAAGGCTCACTTCTAACTCTACCTAGTCCATCCAAATTAATAACAGATTTGTTACAGAATACTATCCGGTTATCATCATTGCTTCTGATTAGTTTTAATATTCAATTGAAATATCACCTTAGCCAAGATCCATATCTAAATTCTAGAATAAGAAGTTGTCAACAAAACTGAGTCTTTGAATATCAGAAAGAGTCATGGGACACATGAAAAACTCTGTCAATTTGGTTCAAAGTCATTACAATATTGAAGTTAATATGGGCCACGCAAATGCTCACCACCCAATCAGCTGAGCCGAGGACCTATAGGTGCACCCCGATGCATGCCAACGTGTTTAAGCAGGTACCTGTTTACAGCTTCTACTTCTCTCTTGTGTGATCAGATGTGTGACCATTGGCGTGGTCACTGCCCTTTCTTTCAGAGAGCTAAACAGTGATTTACATTTACAGAAGATTTAATGCGTGAAGCACTGTGAGGTATTTTGTATGCATGCTTTCCTTTAATCTTTAAGCCAGTGAGCAAAACACTGTTATCACCTTCATTTTACAGATGAGAGGTAGATTCATTTACCAACGCCACTTAGGAAGGAGGAGCTGAACCAAGATTCAGGGCCATGTTCCCTGCCTGAGCCTTTCACCAATGTCCTCTGCTGTGGGCTCCTATTCCTCTCCATCCTTCCTATTTTTGCTACTTATTGTTTGCAGTTATTTCATCATTTCCAAATTGACAGTTCTATTTCACAAAACACTCAGATGTGAAAGTCCTAGAGTGGATGCAACAATTCTCAATAAAAGTATTATCTTCTGTCATTCTATTTTGAAACATCAGGGTCTAACACACAGGGATGGGTATTTGGAGGGAAATGATGAAGTAGCCTCCGTGCTCTTTTGTGGAAATATTCCCCCTCTCATGTCAGTCCTGCATCCTTCTGATCACTCAGAGACCCACCTGGCATACCCCTGAGTAAGGTGCTCGAGATATTTGGGTAAAATTGGAACCTATCACACAGTGGGAACACATGCTAAATAACCAGAAGACCCTACAGTTGTGCAGGACTTCATACACAAGAGAGAACTTTTAGTCATCACTTCAGTCTTCCTAGTAAGAAGATCTCTTGGAAGTTGATAGATCTGATTTATTTTTAATTGAAGTATAGTTTGGCTTAGTGACAAAGAATCTGCCTGCCAATTCAGGAGACACAGGTTCAATCCCTGGGTGAGGGAGATCCCCCCTGGAGAAGGAAGTGGCAACTCACTCCAGTATTCTTGTCTGGAGAATTCCATGGATAGAAGAGCCTGGAGGGCTATAGTCCATGGGGTTGCAAAGAGTCAAACACGACTGAGTGACTAATGACACTTTCACTTATTATATACATTCTTTTTCTATATTCTTTTCCATGATGGTTTATCACAGTATATTGAAATAGTTCTCTGTGCTATACATTAGGACCTTGTTGTTTATCCATTCTAAATGTAATAGTCTGCTTCTGCCAACTGCAAACTCCCAGTCCATCCTCAGAGCTGTGTCCACTTTTAAATTGCCCAGCTTGTCAAAGCAAGTAAAAAACTAAGGTTATAAAAATCAGAATATATTCTAAACATTCAATAGCACAAATTTCCACTTTTACATGCACAAAAACAATGTCAAAATATAATTGTGCAAGTACATATAAGCGTGCTGTTTATAAAATAATTGATTAATTTTAAAAAATATATTTATGCTGTGCTATAGATGGTGTGGCTTGGAAATAGGGCATCTGTTTGAAATTGTAGGATTAATAATGTATTCTGGGGTACAGACTGCTGGTTGTTCCCTAAAATCCGTTCTTCCATGATGAAATTGTAGCTTAACAAGAATTTTGCTATGGTTTGAATGTCTGTGGTAGGGCCTTTAGGAAGTGATTAAGTCCTCAAGGTGGAGCTCCCATGAATGGGATTCAGTTCAGTCGCTCAGTCGTGTCCACCTCTTTGCTACCCCATGGACTGCAGCACACCAGGCCTCCGTGTCCATCACCAACTCCCGGAATGTACTTAAACTCATGTCCATTGGGTCAGTGATGCCATCCAACCGTCTCTCTCTCTGTCATCCCCATCTTCTCCTGCCTTCAATCTTTCCCAGCATCAGGGTCTTTTCCAATGAGTCAGTTCTTCACATCAGGTAGCCAAAGACTTGGAGTTTCAGCTTCAGCATCATTGTTTTCAATGAATATTCAGGACTGATTTCCTTTAGGATGGACTAGTTGGATCTCCTTGCAGCTCAAGGGACTCTCAAGAGTCTTCTCCAACACCACAGTTCAAAAGAATCAATTCTTTGGCTTTTCAATGGGATTAGTGACTTTATAAAAGAGAGCCTCCAGAGAGATCCCTCTCCCTTTCTGCCATGAGAAACACTGCAAAAAATGTGCCATCTATGAACTGGGAAGCTCTCACCACACACCCAATCTGTGGGTGCCATGAGGCAAGACTTATTTTCTAGAATTGTGAGAAGTGAATTTCTACTCTTTATAATTACCCATTCTGTGGGATTTTGTTACAATTGCCCAAATAGACTAGAGAGCTTTCCACTTATATATTTCCCATCCTCCCTCCCAATAAATGTGACCACATAACTAAGTTCCCTCCAAAGGAAAGGGAGAGGAAATGATGCCTGCCACCTCTAATAAAAGACAGTCTGACCTTCCTCTTTCCTTCCCACAGTTGGAACTCAGTGTGATTCAGCCTCAGCCATAGAAAACCATAAGGCACTAAGAAATGACAGGGAAACATGATGGAAAGAACACAGATCCCTGAATGAGCCATAAGTCAGAGCAGCATGCCTGAGACTGCTTTACCAGAAAGAAAAAAACAAATATGTCTCACATCTTTTAACCACAATTATTGTTGAGTCTCTTTACTATAGACTAACCTTATCCAAACCAATACATGTTCTCCGAATTCTGTCAATATAACCTTGTGACTAAATGAAAATAGTTGTTTTGGAGCTATCCAAAAAATTCAATATGAAACCTCCTGACAAAAGTGAACTCTGGATTCCCATCCTAACCCCAGAACCCATGTGATGAACCTTACACAGCTATCCTAAAAGCTACTTATTTTGTTTTCTTTCACATAAGAGAAAGGTACAAATCAAGACATAATTAACCAAGGTTACCCAACCAAGTTTTCAACTCAGGTACTTTGGCTTCAAATCCATAGCCAAGTCCCACTCTGTTTCTGTCAAAATCAGGATAGTCTAGAGATCCTTATGTGAAGACACAGTTTTATTGTCTAAAGTTCCTTAATAGTACAACTTGTTTTCAAATGAAAATTAGCAGAAGCAATTATTTGACTATTAGAGTGTTTTCATCTACCTTCCATTTAATGCATAAATAATAGTTTAGACATTTAGACATTGAGAGGAGAAAAGAAAGGCTAACAACATTCAATAAATTGAAAATTTTGTCCATCTTAGAATAAATACTTTATCCATATTTTAATTATTAGATACATCCCTGATCTAAATACAACCTATTATCATAAGTCAAGGACAGCATTAAAATAACAGCTATCTGAAATAATTTTATAGGCATTCATAAAGGAAATTTTGCCGCAAGGATGAAAAAGTGGAAAACACATTCTTCAAACTTAAAAGTCCTTCCCTGTAGGTCAGGCTTACGCATAATATAGGAAAGAGGCTTTTGTGTCTATATGAGAAGAGACTACAATGATGACACTGAGCTGGAAATGGACAGGCTTCCCTATTGGCTTGGTGGTAAAGAATCTGCCTGCTAAAGCAGGAGACGTGGGTTCGACCCCTGATTCAGGGAAATCCCACATGCAGCGGAGCCACTAAGCCCACACACCACAAGTGTCAGTCTGCAGAGACTAGGAGCCACCCTCACTGAAGCCCGTGCTCCTTACAGCCTGTGCTATGCAACAGGGGAAGCCGCAATGAGCAGCCAGTGCACCACAGAGCAGCCCCACTCACCACAACTAGAGAAAAGGCCACACAGCAACAAAGACCCAGCACAACCACAAATAAATAAATAAGGCTACTTTCAAAAAGAAATACAGAAAATGGCTATATCATTCATAACTTCTACTTACATGGTCAACTCTTTCACCCTTTCCTTTGCCTCTTTTTCCACCGAAAATATCAGAAATTAAATTATAACAGATATCTCTTAGAACATTGCCCTTCATTAAAGGAATATCATCTATTTTTTGATAATCCATGATATCACCCTACCAAAACTCCAGTACTTTGGCCACCTCATGTGAAGAGTTGACTCATTGGAAAAGACTCTGATGCTGGGAGGGATTGGGGACAGGAGGAGAAGGGGACGACAGACGATGAGATGGCTGGATGGCATCACCGACTCGATGGACATGAGTTTGAGTGAACTCCAGGAGTTGGTAATGGACAGGGAGGCCTGGCGTGCTGCGATTCATGGGGCTGCAAAGAGTCAGACACGACTGAGCGACTGAACTGAATAATATGCTTGAATTTAACAGTAGACATTGCCTAAACTTTAATAAGTACAGAAAATTCCCAAGTGGCAATCTCTTGGAAATATTTTAGCTGGTTGATCTTTCCAGGCATTTCTTATTATTCCTACATTTCCTGCTGTTTCATGTAGCCAATAAACATCCTTATAAGTGTAGTAGTAATGCTTACAATGATACTTCCAAGCACCAATTAAAGATAAAATATTAATGTTTCTTTTTTACATTTTTTTTATTATTTTACAGATTTCCATTTTTTTTTCACACTGTCTTGTTGGCAAGTTCAACTCAGAATAGTTGTAAATAAAGGAAAAGCAGAATGTCTGGACTAAAATCTGACTAATAAGAAATAAATGATCTAAACTGGGAACAGGATTAGAAATTAATATTTGCCATCTATTTTGTGCCAGACTTTATGTATGGTTTCAGGTGGTTATCAATGAGAGCAGACGTAAGTTTTATCTCTTCATCCATCTGATAAGCGGGAATTCAGAGCCAAAAGATGTCTTGTTCACAGATTCTCAGACAGCAAGTAGTAAAGCTAGGATAAGAATTTAGATATGCTTGATTTCAAAATTCATGATGTTTTAAAAACTTTAGGAAAAACTGATTACATGGTTTTTTTTTTTTTAACTCATAAAAAATATTTTAAAGTGTTGATATAGACAGATATCAACACTGAATTTCCAAGTAGATTTTCCTCTTTTCTTTCTTCTCCGGTCCCTGCTCACCCACCACTGTCACCTTTTCAAGTTCAGAAAAAAAGCAGGTAAAAGCCCAAGAACAAACATACGAGAAGAGACTGCGGCCCCACCAATGGCCCAAGTATGGAAGAAAATGCAAAGACATTTAGGGAAATCAATCAAGTTACAAGAGAGTGCTCAGATGAGCTCAGATTTCAAAAGGACATTTGTAAGAGCTGGAAGGAAAAGCTCTAAAGCAAAGACAAAGGGGAAAAAAGGAGGAGCTTACATCTGTTGGATGAGTGTAACAAGGTCTTAAAACTGAATTCATCGAGGCTTAGAAGGAATTCCAGTCATCAATAGGACGTTTAAAACTCTTAAAAGGAAACCCCCCAAGAGGAAGCGAAATGCCAACTGTTTATGAAAAGTGCTTAATATTTACAGAAAACAAGGAGACAAAAGACTTACCCAGTGCCTGTTTTGCCTCAATCTTCTCCACTAAGGAGAGGACAGTCTGAATTACAACCCCCAGAAAAGGGAGGTACGTTTTGTAACTGGTGGTTCTTAGTCTCCCTCTGGTTCCTGAGAAACTCCAATATCCACAAGGATGTTAGAAACAGGATGACCCTTCCATTTCCCTTCCATTCCTCATCAGTGACCTTCCCTGTACCTCCCTTCGATAAAGCCACTCTGCGGCCAACCCAGAACCTCTTCATTCCTGAAAGCACAAGCTCCAATAGCCTCCTCTGACCGTGAACTTCCCTTTTTTAATTCCCTTTGTCCCACAACACTGGCACGTTGAACTTAACCGACACCAAAACTCTCTTAACTTTATATTTAGTCTATAGTGTCCCCCTCCTGTTTTTATTCTCTATTATACTAAGACTCCATAGTTCCTCATCGCAAAAACTCTCACCTAGCTCATAAAATTCCAACCTCAGGTCCCCTCATTCTTGTATCTTCTCCATTTCTATAATTAAGTTAATGAGCCCAGCTTGGGGAAAAAAAAAAAAAAGCAAACCAACTTTTGAATGAATACCACTACAATTCTATCATTTTACAACTTTAAAAGGACCATCAATATTTAATGTAATTGTTTTTTGCATGTCTCTAATCAGCTCTCTCTCTCCTTTTTCTAGCATTTTAGAATTTCCTGATGCTCCTCAAATCCCCTTTCATACCTTTACTCCTGGTGTACCCTGGAGATGACATGGCCCCTCAGTTCAGAGGAAAAATAAGCCATGAGCATTAAACTCTCAAATTTGATGCCCTCCTACACACAGTTTAACTGCCTCAAGAATCATTCTTACAACGTGGTGATTTAGTAGCTAAATCATGTCCAACTCTTGCAACCCCATGGAATGAAGTCCACCAGGCTCCTCTGTCCATGATATTACCCAGGCAAGGATACTGGAGTGGGTTGCCATTTCTTTCTCCAGGGGATCTTCTTGACCCAGGAATTGAACTCACGTCCCCTGCGCTACAGGTGGATTCTTTACTGCCAAGCCATTAGGGAAGCCACAATTATGCTCTTGCTCTTCCTTCTGTCCAAGACTACCTTCTCATAAGGCGTGCATCTCATGTCTGCTGCAGTGAATAGCTACAGCAGTGACCTGCAGTGGTTCATGCTTCTCAGCACCCACACTTTGCACCATGATGCTGGTCTTGGCCATGTGACATGCTGTAGCCAATGGAACAGCAGCATACATGATGTAAACTGAGCTTTGGGAAGAGCTTGTGCATTGAAGTTTGCCATTTCTTGCTGCTCTTGGGAAACCTGGGACCATCACCATGTGAATAACCCTAGGCTAGCCTGCTTTAAAGTAGTAAAACCCTAGGCCAGAAATACACACAGCCCAGTCATTGCCATCTGATACTGAGCCAACTGCTAGACCTAAAAAGCCATCCTCAACCATTCCACCCAGGCAAGCCATCAGTGGACCTCAGAGATCATCTCAGCCAGCTCAAACCAAAACAACTGATCAGCCAACCCATAGATTTTTCAGAAATAATAAACATGTATTGTTTAAAGCCACAACGTTTTGGGGTGTTTTGTTATGGGGCAAAAGCAAATTGATCTTTGCTCCATCAAGTGTATCTTCTGACTTCTATGTGTTTCAGCCTTCCCACAGGCTCTTTTTCATCAGAGTACAAATACCCTGAGGTTCTTCCCAACTTAAACCATCACCTTTGCTCCCATGGACAAGCTACTTTATAACAAAACTTTTTCAAAGAGATGCCTATTTTCTTCACTTGCTGTTCAGATCTTAACATTGAAATCTGATTTATGCAGCCACCACTCCAATGAAACTGCTTTTAAAATTAACAATGAACTTGCTGATCCAATGAACACTTTTCAGTGATTATTTTATTTGACACTTCTTTTTGTACGTATGTACGTTTGCAGTATTAGAGCATCTGTTTATAACAGCCTCACCCCCTTGTCCTTCTGAAAACTCCTAGTCATACTTTAGGACTCAATTCCAGTATCATTATTAATTCATTTCAGAAATTTCACAAACTCTTTTCTCTGGATTACCAGAATACACAAGTAACCTTTCATTTGTCACAGATATTATTCCACCTCTTTGTTTGCTTGTCAGCCTTACATTAGATATTTGTTTATCCTTAAGGCATAGCATTTAACATGGAGAGGAAGTCAGTAAGTGGTGGGGTTTTTGTTTCATTTCTTTAACAATCAAGAGTCAAAATCTCCCCAACAGAAATGAGAAAAATGAAATTTAATAGAGATAAAGGGAAGGGCCTCAATTTAGTTCAAAAACATAAATTTCCAACCATATTCTGCTAGACTTCTATTTTCATGATAGTTTAAGTGAACAAAGACTATGGAGATTATTTCAGTTTGAGCTCAAATCATCCCAAAACACAACAGTAGACTTTTTTAAGTAGTAAAATCTTAGGCTAGCCTAATGGAAGCATAGTACTCGACTTCAGGAGAGGCTATTATCCAGTATAAAATTCCATCTGTTTACTTTCTGAAAGCCACCTTTTCCAAGAGATATCAACATTTTAAGGGTCTGAACATCATGTAATTTGCAGAGAGGTGAACCAAACAGAGGACATTTGAGAAGACTAAGGGGAGACATGATGGCACTTTTTAAAATGTGAAATGCTAGTGCATGGAGGCAGGATTAAGTACCTGTGACTTCAAAGAACAGAATTAGAACCTGTAAGAAGATACAGAAAGGGAAATTTCCTTCTGAAGAAAGAAAAATGATTTACCAACAAAAAATAGTTCAAGAATCAAATTGGCTGCCTCAAAATGAAGGGAGTGCTCACTCATTGGGTTCATGTCCAGTGAAGGATAACTAGCCGTCTGTTGGCCTCTGTGACCCCTTCCAGGGGTGGTTTTTCACATTTGGAAGATTTTGTTGGCTTACAATTCCGTAGTTTAGCTGTGTCATGCAATAGGTTATTTACAAGAGGGTTTTCTTGTCGGCATTGTTTTTCTTCATTTTCT
The DNA here is from genome assembly GCF_032405125.1 of Capricornis sumatraensis. NCBI lineage: Eukaryota > Metazoa > Chordata > Mammalia > Artiodactyla > Bovidae > Capricornis > Capricornis sumatraensis. Next base: position 17,306,574 of record NC_091075.1, read on the forward strand.
ATTCGTCTGCCTTACTTTACCTCCCGTAGAGCTGCCCTAAATCTATTTGTCTAGCACTTACTGGAGCTTCACTGCAATATCTCTTTGGAACACTATCCTCTGAAATGTTTTGAAGTTGTGCCAGCTGAGGCTGTAGTCATCACTGTCACTTCCTTTTAGTGCTTTCATTCTCTCTCTGCTCTTGGAACAGTCCCAGCAGAGGCAAAGCTGACTTCTTTTACAAACAAAATCAACATCATGCTCCCTCTTGATCCAACACAACAAAACAAGAGGGAGCTATCACTCCAGAGCTACTGTTTCCAATATCAGTGTCCTTGTCAGACACATTTCCTTCTCAGCGACTCTGAAAGACCTTATAACTTTACTAGGTGAATGGTTTTGAACAGCAATCTTTCTTCATTTTTGCTGTATCTTTCAAAGAAAGGAGGCAGGAGAGAAAATACAGTTTGACCTAGGTAGAGTCAAAGTGCAATTATAATCTCCACGGCTCCTTCCTCAGAGGGAAAACAATGATGATGAAATTAGGGTAACGGTGAAAACACTCATTAGACTAAGAATAAACAAGCAACCAAATGGATTGATTTCAGCTCCACTTGCTTCCTATGACCTTACCCACTCCCTGTGGCAAGACTAATTCTTCATAAATGTAGAGACACTGCATCATCCTTTCAGATTTGTGACATAAAAATGTGTATGTCTATGTGAGTGACTAAAACATGATAAATTGGATTAAAAAAAATTTTTTTTTGTACAATGCATTGTGATGATGATATCCTAGTAAGATGATGTCATTTGTTCTCCTTCTGTTGGGTTGGCCAAAAATTTATTCATTAGTGACCATGTTTTTCAATAAAGATTTTGGTGAAAAGAAAAATGTGCTATCTTTGCTTCACCAAATGAACTTTTTGCCCAACTCAATAGATTTCCTTTTGACCTCTTAGGAAATCATAGACAAATTATCAACAGCTCTTGAGGTTCTACTGTGAAATTGTAAGTATCCATATTATTTTAGGTTCCTGCCAAGTGTGCTAAATACATCATGGCTTCTTAAAAATCAGAAGTTGTACCAGGACAGCATGGAGCTCCCAAAGAACTGAAGCATAAAGATAACAGAAGTTAACAGTAAACAAGACAGAAGGTACTTTTACATTTCAGGTTGAAATGTATAGATTGCAATAACCCAGGGGTTAGAAATCATACATAATTAATCTTTTGTTAATTTATTTATTTTTAATTGAAGGATAATTGCTTTACAATCTTGTGTTGGTTTCTGCCATACAACATGAAGCAGCCACAGGTAAACACACATCCCCTCCCTCTTTTAATTCATCTTTAGACAATCAGAGCCTAGACACAGAGTAAGTCCTCAATACGGTTTTCTAGAATGTGTGTTTATTCAATTCAAAAATGGTTTGATCTTCACCACAAATTCCTTTGGCACTCATAGTTCCTACGGATTCTTAAGAGTTCTGCTTTTAAAATCTACAGTTCTGCCAAATGAGGCTATTGGTGATTCAGAGCAGAGATAGAAATAATCAAATATGCCAGAAATAATATCTAAACCATATGCAGTTATTGAAAGGATATTCAAATCATGCAGCTGTAAAGTCTGGACTGAGTTCTTTAAGAGTCTGGGTATTAGGAAGCTATTTGAAGTTCTCACTAAGGATAAGGTGCAGGTTTTCTTTCTACAAATCACTCACAGGAAGCAACTGGTACAAAACTTGTTGAAACTCTTTTAGAAACAATTAAACATAGAAGCACATCCATAGAGGCTTCCTTACAACTGAAAGAAATCACCTTCCCTGCTGCTGCTATCGATCCAAAGAACTTAGAAAATACTGAAACATTGATTGAAGCCTAATTATGGTAAGAAATGCCTAATGGGTCATGGACTTGGTTTCATAATACACTGTCACACCTCAACGTGGTCCATAACTTTCAACGAGCAACTGTTCTTCAGATCACTCTTATTCCTCATCATCAAGTACCTACAGTGTGTGAGTCAGATCCTACCCCATCAGTTTGTTTGATCATTCATTCCTCCCTGTGTGCAATAAATATTTATTGAGAATCTGCCAGAGTAAGACATTGTACTCTGAGTTGATGTTACTGGTATATCTGAAACAAAAAACATTCTGGCCCTTCTACCATTTGATCTGAAGAGAAAAGCACTGAACCATATCCTAAACAATCAATTATTTCATTTTATGCAGATGAGTTTTGTAACAAAAAATGGAGCTAAAACCCAAAGTACTATGTTTAGGGAATCTGTAAAGGCTTTTCTGATGCAATACTATTTTGCCTGAGAGCTAAAGTATGATGGTAGTTTGGGAATTTATTTCTGCTGTTGGGTCTGAGATAAGAAAAGGATAACTTGTTCTGAGTCCCCGTTTAAAGATTGGAATTTCCAAGTTAGTGAAAAATGTTCTCTAATTCTTCCTAAACCCTCCTTCTCTGATTCTAACTGCGATTTCTCCCCTTTTTATTTTGTCTTCTTTCCAAGCTGATGAAAGAAGAAGGAATGCAAAGAGAGGATTATTTCAATTCTATTTTTTAAATCTATGAACTAATAACTACACTTTATGATAGCTAAAGATGTAAAACATAGTGATTTTAGCAGGCAGGTCAGAATACCCATTCGACGTTTGGCAAGTTCCCCGGAGAGCTGGTATGTAATAATACAGTGACGATTCCAGTGAAAGCCTAAACTGGGAAACAAAGACTGGTCCTCTGTGTGACCTGCGGGTGGGCCTCCAGAGCAGAAGAACATGAGCTGATAGTTCCGGGTTTCACATGAGACAATCTCTAGGGATGACCAGAAATAACCCAGCCCAATTTAGGCGAGAGGTTTACGGTCCCTGTACACCAGACAGGGAACATACAATGAGCTGGGAGCATTAGCACTAAGAGGCCCGTGTGCACTCACAGGCGCACGTGGCATGTGACATCTTGGATTGCCATAGGCAAGTGAGGAACCTGCCCAGACTCCAAGCTCTGGAGGCACATTACTTGGCCTCATACCTCTATTAGCTGTATGATCTGAGGCAAGTTCCCTTACTCCTCCAAGCTGAACTTCGTTCATCTGTAAAATGAGGATAATAATAATTGTGAGTCACAGGGTTGAGGCAGGGATCAAAGAAATTAGACATATCAGAAATTTTTACATATTCACACTTACACAAATTTGTATGTCAAATATATCTCAACTTGTAAAAAAGGCTAAATCACTAACTGGTACTAGATTTGTCTTTACTATTAGCATTGTTTTTTATTATTATCAATTTAGCCAAAATTTGCTGGACTTCTTAAAATATAAAATGAAACCTCCAAGTTTTGTATCCAGCATCTCCCGCTGCCTTTTTATTTTGACAAAACCACCAGTTTCGGGCTAAATTACAAATATTATGTCACTTTACTGCTCAAAGTTCATCAGGGTTCCTTATCAATACCTTCTTTGCATGGCGTAAAAGGAGCTTTTAAATGCCAATTTCAATTTACTTGCCTATCACTCTCTTTCAAGCAACCTTTATTCTAGCCATGTCAGCAAACTTACTGTTTCCCAAATGAACTCTATAATTTCAATTTCCTTGTTCTGGCAAATGCTGTTAACTCCCACCTGTTAGGCCTCTTTTTATTCTACACTTTCCCAAGCACTGCAGTCCAATTTGGCAAATTTCTACTTCTCTGTCAATGGCTTGTCCATTCACTACACTGAATGCCTACTTCTCTTTGGAATTTCTAAGCATAGTTAATTATCCCCTCCTTAGCGTTTCAAATCTAATAGCACCTACTTTGGCTTTCCTGGTAGCTCAGTCAGTAAAGAATCTGCCTGCAGTGCAGGAGATCCAGGTTTGATCCCTGGGTCAGGAAGATCCCCTGGAGAAGGAAATGGCAAATGTCTCCAGTATTCTTGCCTGGAAAATCTCATAGAAAGAGGAGCCTGGAGGCCTACAGTTCATGGGTCGCAAGAGTCGGACATGACTTAGTGACTAAACTACAACAACAGCACCTACTTCATCAATGTTTTAATCTTTTCTGTGTTCATCACCAGCGCTAGACAGTAAAATTCTGGAATACAGAGGATCTATTCATTGGTGTTTAATATCTATTTTTTTCTACATAGGTGCTTAAGTTCTTATGTAGTGATTTTTTTTAATTAATTTATTTTTTAATTGTAGGATAATTGCTTTACAGAATTTTGTTGTTTTCTGTCAAACATCAACATGAATCAGCCATAGGTATACATTAATGTCATCTTATTGTAAATTAACATGAGTGTACACCCACAACTGCCTTCAAGACGATGAAACCACCATGTTTGAATCATTTCTGGGCTTGATGCATGTCATTTTTCTCTATCAGGAATTCTAGAGTTTTTCCCTAATTTTAAGAAATTATGAAATATGGCAATTTACAAAACTAAGATAGGCAAAAGAAAACAGAGGTCTCACTTTCAAGAATTAGATCCTGGTACAAATATATTTTTCGTGTTATAAACTGCAAATAATTATGAAAAGGAGTGTTTATCTATCACCATCTTCCAGCAGCAGATTAGAATCTCAGGCAAGTAAAGGAGACATCTGGCAGAATAGCTCCTCCGGATCAAAAGCCAGAAGCAGACCCCCAGACTTCTTTATGTTAGAGGCCACCAGTTCCAGGAATTCCCAAAGGAAGTCAAACTCTTCCCCACCTACAGTTTGGTGCAATCAACTCTGCATTCTTTCATTCATTCAGCAAATATTTACTGGGCACCTCCTCTGTTCAGGCTCTGTTTTTAGGCTCTGCAGATACTGCAATAAACAAGAGACCAAGTTTCTGCTCTTAAGAAGCTTATACTTGGGTAATTTTATGTAAGGAGAAAACATTAAGATTGAGGCACAGATTTCCCTTAAGACAATTTCTTTCCTCACACCAAAAGTGGGTCATTCTATTGAAGTAAATGATCTTCCTTAACTTGCCCACTTCCCTGATGGCTCAATGTTAAGGACTCTGCCTGTAATGCAGGAGACCCTAGGAGAGGTGGGTTCAGTCTCTGGGTTGGACAGATCCCCTGAAGAAGGAAATGGCAATCCACTCTAGTATTCTTGTCTGACAAATCCCATGACAGAAGAGCCTGGCAGGCTACAGTTCAAGGGGTCACAAAGATTTGGACACGACTGAGCACACACATACACCTTGCCCACTTAGGTGCAGTACAATAAGATCATAAAAAGCCAGTTCTTAAGAAATTACCATTTAAGTGTTGGAAAGTAAAGTGAACTAAGAGGCTTGGCAGAAATACCTATTTCAGAATAACCTGGATCCTTCCATATGTTAATGAAGTTTTGAATGAAGCTCTTCCTCATCTTTCTCCATGACTTATTTCTGCTCAATTTTGAAACCAGGAATTCACCACAATGCTAATCATGTCCTTAAGTTAAAAGGGGGTATTATCCTAAAATGTTCAGTTTACGGCCATACCACCCTGAACGCACCAGATCTCATCTAAAATGTTCAAATTTTAACTAGCCATCACTATCAGTATGATTCTTTTTATAAACTTATTTGGGGTATAATTTTTTTTTTAGAATGAACATAAGTAACAGTTTAAGATTGCATTTAATGTTTCTTTTTAATTACAGCTGCTTTAAATATACTGATTTCTAAATGATACTCTAACATTGAGGTTTTTAAGATACAATTAATTTTGAATTTTTACATCTTCCTTAGCTTATTATAAAAATTCAACTATGACATGAAAATATAAGCTTTATGGAAACCATTCATGATGGAGATTTAAGGTGAATTGTGTAGAATTGAATAATGATTGTAGAAAACACATAAATATACTTAACTATTTCCTGTTATAAAAATAAAGTACATGATAATATTGGGATATAAAAACACAGTGCTGAAATTTATTTTGAATGCTACTCATTTTTTCCTATACAGTTGAGTGCAGTAATATATTGAATTCCAAGTGTTTCTATCACAGTTGTATTTTATAATGGCAATATCTACAAAATGCTATCATTTATGTATGTATGTATTTTATAATGGTGACATCTACAAAATGCTATCAAAATGCAAACATCTACAAAAATGTTAACGGTTTTAGTTCAAATAAATTTACACATTCAGAAAAGCCATAAATAGAGCAATTTATCAGTCAGGTGAAAGAAGCACTCTACTTTTTCCTTACATGAGAACTATTTGGTTTTATCCCAATTTAATTACTATGTTACCTAAGGACTGAAGATAAGTTCTGAAAAAGTAAAAGGAAATTAAAAGGGCGATAGAGTAATTGTGTGTCATACTCTTCTAAGAAAAAATTTTTTTCAAAAGTAAACATTTCAGGAGATCCATCTATAAATAGATTTTAAACTAAAGAAAATGGAAAAAATAAATGAAATGGATTATGAAAAATAATAAAATTTTACCCAACATTTAATTACTCAACTGTTTTCAACAAGTTTCTGTAGACTCAAAACTTCTATTTTAGATAAGCTTAAGATTTAAACCATTTAAAAATAAGACGTGATTAATCTGTGTTTTTAATGGACTACATTAACACTATATTGTTTTCAGATCTGTGAAATCATAAGATAGACTTTACAAATAAAAATTAAGAATATACACACGTATATATATATTTTTGTATATATTTTGTTGTTCAGTTGCTCAGTCATGTCTGACTCTTTGTGACCCCATGGACTGCATCACGCCAGGCTTCCTTGTCCTTCACTGTCTGCCAGAGTTTGCTCAAACTCATGTCCACTGAGTCGGTGATGCCATCCAACCATTTCATCCTCTGTCATCCCCTTTTCTTCCTGCCCTCAATCTTTCCCAGCATCAGGGTCTTTCCCAGTGAGTTGGCTCTTCGCATCAGGCGGCCAAAGTATTAGAGCTTCAGCTTCAGCATCAGTCCTTCTAATGAATATTCAGGGTTGATTTCCTTTAGGATTGACTGGTTTGATCTCACTGCTGTCCAGGAGACTCTCATGAGTCTTCTCCAGCACCAAAATTTGAAAGCATCAATTCTTCAGTGCTTAGCCTACTTTATGGTCCAACTCTCACGTCTGTACATGATGCTGCTGCTGCTGCTGCTAAGCGCGAAAGTCGTGTCCGATTCTGTGCGACCCCTTAGGCGGCAGCCCACCAGGCTCCCCCATCCCTGGGATTCTCCAGGCAAGAACACTGGAGTGGGTTGCCATTTCCTTCTCCAATGCATGAAAGTGAAAAGTGAAAGTGAAGTCACTTAGTCGTGTCCGACTCTTAGCGACCCCATGGACTGTAGCCTATGAGGCTCCTCCGTCCGTGGAATTTCCCAGGCAAGAGTACTGGAGTGGGGTGCCATTGCCTTCTCCCATCTGTACATGACTACTGGAAAAACCATAGCTTTGACTATATGGATCTTTGTCAGCAAAGCCATGTCTCTGTATCTCCTACTTAAAAACATTAGTTTATAATATATTAGTTTCAAAATAACAATAATGTTAAGCTGCTTAAGTTAAATGACTTTTTGTCTTGAGATCTGTTTGTGTTTAGAGTAAATTTCATGTGCTATTTGAAAATAATAGTAAAGATATTAAAGTATGGTAATGTTAATAATTATCTCCCCAAAATAAATATATGAATAACACTAATAGAGAAATTAATACAAATGTTAAACTAAGAAAATTCATATTTTCTTGTTGTTGTTATTGTTTAGTCATCCAGTCATCGTTCAATCATGTCCAACTCTACAACCCCATGGACTACAGCATGCCAGGCTTCCCTATCCTTCACTATCTGCTGGAGTTTGCTCTAACTCATGTCCATTGAGCCAGTGATACCCTCCAATCATCTTATTTATCCTCTGTTGTCCCCTTCTCCTCCTTCCCCCAATCTTTCCCAGCATCCGGGTCTTTTGCAATTAGTTGGCTCTTTGCAGCAGGTGCCCAAAGTATTGGAGCTTCAGCATCACTCTTTCTAATGAATATTCAGGGTTGATTTCCTTTAGGGTTGACTGGTTTGATCTCCTTGTTGTCCAAGGGATTCTCAAGAGTCTTCTCCAGCACCACAATTCAAAAGCATCAGTTTTTCAGCACTCAGCTTTCTTTATGATACAACTCTTACAACCATACATGACTACTGGAAAAGCCATAGCTCTGACTATACAGACCTTTGTCAACAAAGTGATGTCTCTGCTTTTTAATACACTATCTAGATTTTTCATAGTCTTTCTTCCAAGGAAAAATTTTTCTTGGATTTGTGTTAATATCACAAGTATCACGTGTAACAACAATTCTTAATTTCTCTTAGATTTGGTGGTGGTTTAGTCACTAAGTCGTGTCCAACTCTTGCAACCCCATGGCAGGCGCCTCTGTCCATGGGATTCTCCAGGCAAGAATACTAGAGTAGGTTGCCATTTCCTTCTCCAGGGGATCTTCCCAACCCAGGAATCGAACCCAGGTCTCCAGCATTGCAGGCAGATTCTTTACCAACTGAGCTACAAGGGAAGATCAGGTTCTTATTTATTCCTCATTATATTCTCAAGTGGTAATAGCAGTAAAGAACATGCCTGCCAATGCAGAAGACAACAGAGATGCAAGTTTGATCCCTGGGTCAGGAAGATCCTCTGGAGGAGGGCATGGCAACCCACTCCAGTACCTTTGCCTGTAGAAAAAGGCTCCTAGAGAGGAGCCTGGCAGGCTACAGTCCACAGGGTCACAAAGAGTCAGACACAACTGAAGCGACATGGTAGGCATGCACATATTCATTACTTATGGCTATATTATTACATATTAAGTCAATACCAAGTTTTTCAGAAATATGAATGATATTGTTATTATTAGGTATGCAACAGAGGTGGCAAGAATACACAGAAAAACTATACAAAAAAGATCTTCACGACCAAGATAATCACAATGGTGTGATCACTCAACTAGAGCCAGACATCCTGGAATGGGAAGTCAAGTGGGCCTTAGAAAGCATCACTATGAACAAAGCTACTGGAGGTGATGGAATTCCAGTTGAGCTATTTCAAATCCTGAAAGATGATGCTGTGAAAATGCTGCACTCAATATGCCAGCAAATGTGGAAAACTCAGCAGTGGCCACAGGACTGGAAAAGGTCAGTTTTCATTCTAATTCCAAAGAAAGGCAATGCCAAAGAATGCTCAAACTACTGCACAATTGCACTAATCTCACACGCTAGTAAAGAAATGCTCAAAATTCTCCAAGCCAGGCTTCAGCAATACATGAACCGTGAACTTCCAGATGTTCAAGCTAGTTTTAGAAAAGGCAGAGGAACCAGAGATCAAATCGCCAACATCCGCTGGATCATGGAAAAAGCAAGAGAGTTCCAGAAAAACATCTATTTCTGCTTTATTGACTATGCCAAAGCCTTTGACTGTGTTGATCACAATAAACTGTGGACAATTCTGAAAGAGATGGGAATACCAGATCACCTGACCTGCCTCTTGAGAAACCTATATGCAGGTCAGGAAGCAACAGTTAGAACTAGACATGGAACAACAGACTGGTTCCAAATAGGAAAAGGAGTGTGTCAAGGCTGCATATTGTCACCCTGCTTATTTAACATATATGCAGAGAGTACATCATGAGAAACGCTAGGCTGGAAGAATCACAGGCTGGAATCAAGATTGCTGGGAGAAATATCAATAACCTCAGATATGCAGGTGACACCACCCTTATGGCAGAAAGTGAAGAGGAACTCAAAAGCCTCTTGATGAAACTGAAAGTGGAGAGTGAAAAACTTGGCTTAAAGCTCAACATTCAGAAAACGAAGATCATGGCATCTGGTCTCTTTACTTCATGGGAAATAGATGGGGAAACAGTGGAAACAGTGTCAGACTTTATTTTTGGGGGCTCCAAAATCACTGCAGATGGTGACTGCAGCCATGAAATTAAAAGACGCTTAATCCTTGGAAGAAAAGTTATGACCAACCTAGATAGCATATTCAAAACCAGAGACATTACTTTGCCGATTAAGGTCCATCTAGTCAAGGCTATGGTTTTTCCGGTGGTCATGTATGGATGTGAGAGTTGGACTGTGAAGAAAGCTGAGCACCGAAGAATTGATGCTTTTGAACTGTGGTGTTGGAGAAAACTCTTGAGAGTCCCTTAGACTGCAAGGAGATCCAACCAGTCCATTCTGAAGGAGACCAGCCCTGGGATTTCTTTGGAAGGAATGATGCTAAAGCTGAAACTCCAGTATTTTGGCCACCTCATGAGAAGAGTTGACTCATTGGAAAAGTCTCTGATCCTGGGAGGGATTGGGGGCAGGAGGAGAAGGGGATGACAGAGGATGAGATGGCTGGATGGCATCACTGACTCGATGGACGTGAGTCTGAGTGAACTCCGGGAGTTGGTGATGGACAGGGAGGCCTGGCGTGCTGCGATTCATGGGGTCGCAAAGAGTCGGACACGACTGAGCGACTGAACTGAACTGAACTGAACTGTACCTTGGATTTATTTGGCTTTCTTTTAATTTGCACCTCCTAAATTTTTCTCACCTCACAAAGTTCTAAGTTATATTAATATTTTATATGCAATTTCGCTGTATTGAAGCAGAAAAAGTTGATAAATTAGTACTCATAAGAAAAAATGTCTATGAGGAAAAGTACAAAACTAAGCATCAGGTCAGAAAAGAACAAATATAAAGGTCAACACTTCTAGATTTAGCAAACAAAAATGCAAGACACCAAGGTAAATTTGACTTTCAAATAAAAACTAAACATTTTTAGCATAAGTGTATACCATACAATATTTGAGACATACTTATACCAGAACATTATTTATTGCTTATCTAAATTTTTACATTTAACTGAGTGTCTTGTATTTTTATCTGGTTAGCCTAATAAAGGTGAATTTATAAGCATTGATGTATCTTTTATCACAGTTTCATTTTTGTCTCATCAATAGATTCCCATGTTACAAAGTCAAAATTTCACACATTCAAGAGCTATGACTTTTTCCTGGTCAGGGAATATTGCCTCTTCTATATTTACTCCGTGTGGTTTTCCCTTTTATTTAGGGATAACCTCTTAAAAGGGATCAGTCAGCAACTTCTACATTTCTAGCATAACAGCAAGAACACGTTAAGAAACATGTATTAAGAGTTTAACATATATGAGACAAGAGATGTGCTATTACTATCACCATTTCGCAGATGAGGAAGATGAGCTAGGAAAGGTTAAGCAACTCATTTAAGGCTGCACAGCAAGTCCACAGGAGAAGTTGGAGCTGAAGCTCCAACCAGCCTGCCTGTGTCAGCCCCCACACCATGCTGCTTTTCTCTCCCAGTTAGGAAAGAGGCACCCGGATGTGCACCCCTTCTCTCTGCCTCTGCAGTACTCCCACTCCCTTAAAGACGTGTTCTTTAGGGATGGCCAGATCCCATGTGACTCCAACTGAGTGCCCCACCTCTACTATATGAGGCCGTAAGAGGGCATGCCACGTGTTCCGAAACACCCCTAATATGGTCAGCATGCTATATGGGCATAGAGAGGGAAGGACCAAAGGATTTCCCACATGGTTCCAAACCAGCTCCAAACCAGCACCCAACATTCAACTCTTTATCAATAGACTCTGGTTTGGGAATATTTTATTCCTAAAGATAATATTACCTCATTTTTACACCTGATACAGTTGAGTACTTGATGTTTGAAAGTTTCCTTGTCCATGGGTTTGTGAGGTTGAGGACAGATTTTTGAAGGTCCAAAGATTGGGCCTTGAAGGAAAACCCACAGAATCATTTTGTTTCCAAGCTCAGGAATCTCCACAACTCATCTTGTGCCAGAAATTAACCAGTGCACAATAAGGGGTCCATAGCCAGTAGCTGGAGTTGGCTCAAACGCCATAAGGTTGGAGCAAGGACATACCAGGCTTCCACAGTACTTCACACAAGACTGCCAAAGGATTAGCTGGATGTTCCTACGCCAGGCTCACTCAACAGGAACATGGCAAGTTGTGGACACTAATCGGTGCTCATAAGTATTTTGGGTGATATAAAAATACAAGAGCAGGAAATAAGATTTCCCCTTAGAATGTGACCCATTCCTATAAATAGAGTACATTGTATAGATTTTAATGTATGAAAAATATGAATATTGGCATGAAATTTTCAAATGTACACCACTCTTCCCTCTATGCTACAAGGCTTCTACACCTATAACAATTAAAATAAATACAGAGTAATAACATAGTTTGTATTCTCATTCCTTTTTCTCCATCCAGTAAAGTTATGGCTTTGTCACATGATCACTTGCCTGAACGACGGCTTGTTCTCATCTCAATATCTCTCTCACACACATTTCATGTATGTACATGCATGCATGTGCGTATGTGTGTGTACATATGGAAAAAAGGATTTAATTTTCATTTTCAGCCTATGCTATCATTCCTGAATTGACTATACACCTACTCAAAATTGTTGGTTTTCTATGTTGCTGAAACTCAGAAAAATACATCATTGTACTACAGCATGTGAAGTCGCTCAGTCACGCCCGACTCTTTGTGACCCCGTGGACTGTAGCCTACCAGGTTCCACCATCCATGGGATTTTCCAGGCAAGAGTACTGGAGTGGGATGCCATTGCCTTCTCCAGGAGATCTTGCTAACCCAGGGACTGAACCCGGGTGTCCCACAAGGTACGCATTGTAGGCAGACGCTTTCCCATCTGAGCCACCAGGGAAGATCTACGGCATACTAGCTCTCAAATGCACACAGACCTCACCACCTAAGATCTACGAGCATCAAAACAGTTTTGAGATCAAGTGGAGAGTAAAAGAAAGGGCAAAGAGAAATGAGAGTCTGCAAGGGAAGAAGAAAGCATACCACCAACCCCTCTCTATGTCCAAATACCCTTTCTTAGTAAGGTCATAACCAACTGGTAGTAAAAGTAGCCAAAAGACTCTGGTAACTATGTAACCAACTCTTACCTAACACTGACACTCTGCCAGACATTGGTCAAAGCTCTTTACAAATCCTAACACATTTCCTCCTCATAACAAATTTATGACAAATTATAATTTACCCTAATCTTTCTTTCTGACAAAGATTCTCAGCTAATCTAAAACATAATGCCTAATTATCTTCTAATTATTTCTGAGCAAGTATTTCAGAAATACTTTTTCCCTCCCTACATCTGTGTGGGCCACTAAGAAGACAGCTAATCTGTGCACCTGTAAGTCCCTTCATTGAAGAGATCTTTGGGAGGTAACTAAAGTCATGGTCTCTGTCTGTGGGCTGAGGGTTGTTTGTGGTCCTGGGAGCTGAACCTCAAGCCCTGAATGGGAACACAAATGCACCTACGGGCTGTGCTTCCCTATAGTAGCTGTGCCAGGAAGTCACCTGTATGTACACAGTGGCATTTAAGGACTCAAGAGTGGCAAGCATTCAGAAAGTGAAAATACAAAATCCTTTAGAAAAGAGAAAGATTTGACCTGAAAACCAAAAAGAAATTAAATAGTCTTAGGACATTATGATAGTGCTGACCAGTCTATTGGTGTTACTATTTAACTATGTGATATAATATTGACCAACATCACAGCCTTTGGAAAGCAATGTTCCATATATTATAAATTACATGCATTTCATAATTTGGTTTGTCTCATGGTGCAGTAAACACCAAGAACTGAAGTGAATTACAGTATTTGACCTGCTAATACCGTGTTGCCAGAAGTAATAACTGTAACTGTCAATATGCCTGTTAGATTTGCCTTCACATGACCATTAACACTTTGTCTCAGTTTTCAAGCTTCCTTTGTTAACTACTAGTTAGACTTGGAGACCTTTCAACACAAGTAATTGTTACGATTTGCAAGTGATGATAGAACAGGTCACTGATTTCCCCTGTTACCCAAAGCAGTCTTACCCAGAATGAAGGTAGTTTTGCAAACTACCTGTTTTCATAGTACATAGATAAGAGACTGGTAAAAGTCTATACATTGTTTTATATTACAGTGTATATTAGATTATATTCACTAGCTGTAAAGTTTTATGTTGTCACATAGTTTGTAGTTTTTCATTTAGTTCTTGAACTTTACTCTGAATTATATCTTTCTAAGATTATATTTCAAAGATTTGCATTTCGAATATCACCAAATTCAAGAAGCACCTGGTTACAGAAGACACTGAACTAAATGTTACGTTAATAGAAAGCTAATGGCATAATTGTGAACCAGCAAGAATATTCTAGAGTAGACAACCCTCAGGAAGACCCATGAACCCAAATTAATGTGATCAAATAAAATATTAAGAGAATGACTATGTTCAAGGTGCTCTTCAAAGCATGTTACACAGAGTAAAGTATTTAATCCTCACAACAACACAGTGAGGCTGGTACTCTTAATTTCCCCACTTCTAGATGAAAAAATCCAGGCAAACATAGTAAATAGCAGAGGATTCAAATCCTGGTGTCCATGCTTTACACTCCTGCCTCTTGTCCATGAATTCATGCACTGCCATTAGTGTATGTCTAGTAAGAGGCTGCTGCAAAATCCTAGATTAGCTGAGAATTAGTTCCACTTTTAAATTATACGGTTAATCTAGGACAGGTTTTTAAAAGACTGGATGTGGGATATTATGGGTTGCATAAATGCCTAGGTCCTTGGACAATAGAAACATCTTAAGAATAAGGAGCTCTTCTTAGAGAAAGCCAATAAATAGTAAGGATAACATAAAAATTAAATTGCTGTATGTAAGGATAACATAAAAATTAAATTGCTGTATGTAAGCACTGGTGAAAGTGAACACAGTGGTATAGATCTTTGACGTACAGAATGTGGACCTTGGACTTGCTCTAGGAATGATGGGAAATCACGCGTTAAGTACGGCCACGACAGTGAGAAGGAGCAGCAGTTAAGAGTTAACAGCCACATTCAAATTAAAGGGAGGCTGGCAAATTCAACAGCGTGCTGAAAGTGAAGGCTATCGATTCATTATTGGCTTTCCTATCATTTATTCACTAGAGTGAAACTGAGAGAAGAATTACCTATACCTTGGGTTAGAAGAAGAAAAACTTAGAAGGGCCAAATCTTACTTGGTAAGACAATAGTAGTAATAGTAATAGCAGAATAATTTATTTGAAAATATATGCAAGGAATAATTTACACAATGACTTTTTTGTAAGTACCAATAACTTTTGAATTCTGAAAAATACAAATGGCCAATCGATTACTAATGATTTATAACAGAAATTTTCAAGCTACGACTTGCATCAAAATTACCTAGATGGCTTATTAAAACACAGAGTGCTAGATGAGTGGTTAAAACACAAATCCCTCTCCCAGAGATTCTGAGTTAGTAGGTCTGAAGTGGGGCCTGAAAATGTGTATAGCTAACAAGTTCTCTGGGTAATGCTGATGATTCTGATTCAGTTTGAGAACCAAGGGTCTAATAGCAACAGGCTAAGCATTTTAAAGTACCTAAGATAGTCCATTTAAGAAACCACACTGGTGTACTCTGTTTATTAATCACATCATAATACAAACAAATGAGATAATTTAAGAAAAAAGTGTTAGTTGGGCTCAACTATCATTTTTATAAGTACGTAGGAGAAAAGAACATGTTAAAAGACATGACAGATAAGCAATCAGCAAAGTTCAGACTCTATAGGAAAAATAGTTTTGTGAACAAATAAACTACAATACAGGGAAGAAAACCGAGAAAGAGATGTGTTTTTAAAAAAGCCCATTAGTTAAAGGGGTCTTAGAGGACATATTAATCAGTACTGATGTGTGGACAGTTTTTATCCCAATTCAAAAAACAAACTGTAAAACACATGAATTTTTATGTCAGTAGAAAACAAATGATGTCTAAGTATTTCATGATATTAAGAATTATTGCTAATCTATGTATAATAATGACTTTGTGGTCATGTTCAAAATATACTCATCATTTAAGAATAATTGGTGAAATATTTACAAGTAGAATGATGTCTGGGATTTGCTTCAAAATAACACATACATGGATCATTTTCTAAGTCACTTATAAGGTTTACATTTTTCTTCTCGTTTACATTTTTCTTCTCTTTTCATGCATGCTTTCCAAACTTCATCAGACAAAGGAATGATGGGAAAGTGACAACACAGCTTTTAATAGATTCCTAATAACGTGTAACAAGAAACAGAGAAAATAAATACCAACCGAACAGAAAATGCTCAGGGAGGAGAACCACTGAAAAGTCTAAATGATCCAAATATAAAACAAAAAAGCTTTTGAAGTGAAAAGGGTCATATAGCTTGCTTATTTGGAATGTACAGTTAATTCAGGAAAGCAGGAAGTGGATCTCCTGATGGCCTTCATCTCACGTCATGTCATCAGTCAAGATGTTCTGCAGTATTCAGGCATTCTACAGAATTAACGTTCTTCGTCCACACCAAAGTCACGCCAGAGAGCGCAAAGAGAATTACATGTTAGCAGAGCCATCCACAAATAACAGCATTCCAAAACACCATAAGCAGAGAGCCCCTGAGAAATCTTTCTTTCTCCCAAACTCCACATGTAACAGACTGTGCTGCTAATGAAGTGAGACAGATGCTGCATTTCGCCACAGAAGGGGACACATGGCCTGAACAGCCAGCAGAACGACTGCAAAGTACTCAAGGTAAACAGGCTACTTCTTCTGCCTCCTTCCTAAGCATACCTTGGAAGCATGCAGCTTATTTGCCTAAACATACCTTGCCCAGAACTCAGGCTACTGTAATCCAAAATAAGGGTACGTTTTATTTTTAATAACAGTGACTGCCAGAATGCACTTACACTATATGCTAGTTTGATGGAGAAGCATAGGGGAAATAAAACAATCATGTTTATGAATTATAACAATATAAATAGGCTTTATTACACTCAGATCTTACATGCCTTTACAAGGATAAAACTAGATAATACTGTCACTGGTCATTATATTACTGCAGAGTTTATAGCACTTACAAGCAAAGAGAGAAATGATCTTTGCTATTTTCAATAAGCAGAAAAGTGAAGCAGTAGAAGAAAAAGTGAATTGCCTATCATTTTGCATAAAGTCAGAAATTCAGCTACTAAATTGTCCTTTTGTATTATGGAAAAACAACTTACTATTAATAATTTCTGTGATTCAAGCTTTTTCAATGTCGTTTAAACACATAAGATATGCAACATGGGCCTGTTTGGTGCCAGGCTCTGTGCAACTTGATTGTGAAGATACAAATACTAACGTGATAATAACTGATATTTAAATGCTAACCATATATGAAGCATTAAATCGATATTGACTAATTTGTTTCTCATGAAACCTCTGCTATGCAGGCATTGATACCATTTTCATTTCTATTTTACAGGTAAGGAGACTGAGGCACAGAGATGTGTGTTTGTCTAGGGTCACACAGGTGCTAAATGGCAAAGGCATTGGCAAAGGATACGTCAGACATGGAACATTAAATTGAATATGTGATCTTAGGCCTTTGCATACAAAAGAGGAGATTTTAGTCGAGAAGAGGAGACAGACATGTAAACAATCATCAATAATACTGACAAAGAAAACGAAATTGAAATACAACCAAGGATCTGGCACTGTTTGATAGTGGATATTCAACTATTCAAATAAAAGCTCTCCTTTCATATCAAACAACTCTTTTGTGGGATCTATCTCTTTAATGCCTCCATCAAGTGCTGCTGGAGGCTGAGATGGCCACAGATATGAGGAAGAAAGGCTGTGCTCCCGGGATGGAGGGTCTGGGCTCACTGGACTGACAGAGGCTCACAGTTTATAAACAAGTGTATTCACGTAAGACGCTTTTCCAGGTTATTTTTTAAGATCAATTATGTTTTATTCTTTCACTGTTGCTGACATGGACTTACAACTGTCATGTGAGGTAAACCCTTTTTGATTTACGTTAGAGAATTCTGGCTGCAAATAGTTCTGGTTTTCCTAGAGTCAAGCCTGTGCTCTATGCTCTTTATCTTTCAAATCTACAAAGAAAAGGAGATATCTGAGTCATCCTGAAACAAGATTTTGGTTATAAAAAGTGACATTTTAAAATATAAAATATAAAAATTAATTATAGATATTTTCATTATAAGATGTACTCTTAGGGCTCAATATACTATAATAACTCTAATCACCGAGCTTAAGGATATAGGGAATGATTCAGAATATGAAATTTTTTATACCGAATTTTGCCCGCTGAAGTTTCTCTTTGCTCTGATCTATACTAAAGGCTACTAGTGGCTCTCATTCCCTCAAGCATGCCAACTACTCATACTTTCCTGAAGATATGCACAGCCCTCCTAGAGAACTACAGGCTACCAATCAGATCACAATCACAGTTACAACCTAAGACTCGAGATTCGATTCAGAGCCTGTTCATCTCCAAGGTCAAGAGTACAACATACTGGCATGGAAAGTAGCTCCGATGTGCTCCCCATCATGGAGGATGTCCAAATACTGGTTCAGTTCTTAGGTATTCAAACTGAGGGAAGGCCCTATTTTCCCAAATACTGAAAACATTCTCCATTTTACAGATTAGCCTGAGCTAAAACTAGTCGATTTAGGAATTCTGCACCCAACAAAGAACCTAAAAATATTTATGTAATAACTGCTATGAGTCGAGGTGTCCGTATCTCAACACATCTGTGCGTGTGTCAGAGACCAAACACGGAACGTAGGGATGGGCGTAGCCCTGATGTCCCAGCATACACTGCTTGGGTCATGCTCGGAATATTCTGTAGAAAATGAGTTTATAGACACCAAAATTACGAAAGCTAGATTTCTGTTGAACACTTTATGTACAAGTTGTTATTGTTTGATTATATTGAAATAAATGAAATTCCTTGGCAGTTATAAGAGGCTGTGAAACTGCCTGGGCTATTGTTTAAGAAACATGAAATAGGTCTATCTATTCCATTCACAGATTCCAAGGTATAATTTATTTCAGTACTCATGTTTGTGCTCAGATTTTTTTCAGTGCATATTGTGGGCATTATCCAGCATTTTATCAAAAGAACAGTGGCTAGTTTATATTAACTCCACCTTTTTAGCAGTTTTCCACCTTTGACAAGGCTGTGCTTCTTTTAAATATATCGCATTTTTAGCATAGAGAATCAAATCTCATAAAAGTAAGAATATGGGCCTCGATAAATCAGCTCAAAGCTTTTTACTGAAGTGGGAATTCTCTGTTTCTGAGAAATTGAAAGATTTAATGAATATATTCTTGCTATATTATGATATCTCATTTTTCCCTCTCATAAATACTTGTTGGGTTGATGATTTCCCGCCCATTGGACAAGAATGGCAATGCACTCGCTGCCATTGTGGGTGCTGAGACCCGGTTTAATTTCTCTCACAAGGAGAGTTGACAAAAGATCACAACCACTAAGCCCTGGAATTACCCTAGATATTGCCCTCTGTGCTCTGCAAATGAAATCCTACAGAAGACCCTTTGGAAAAGAAGAACATGATGGTTAACACTCAGAAATCCATTTTGCACAGGGCAGCATTCGTACACACAGAAGTGCGGAATGACAGGCAGAGCTGCCAGTTCCTGGATGAGAAAAGTCAGATGCTTAGCACTACACACACACACACACACACACACACACACACACACACACGTGGTCCCGCGGAGACCCCTCCCCCTTCAGCTCAGAGTGCCCAGCTCCCTTTTCCCACCCACCTCTCTTTCTCTCTCTTGTTCTCTTTCTCCCATGCCCTTGATTGACTACCAGGTCAGATAAGAAATTAAGACCAGTGAAATCAGAACCAGACCGCACCTGTCTCTTCTGCAGCCAGAAGAGAACTGAAATAAAGCACTTATGAAACTGCTGTGATCATAACCTTCAAAACCCTGAACTCCTCCCAGCTGTCGACTTTCCCAACCAAAGGTTCCACAATAGAGACGCTGGCACCACAGCCTGAAAAATCCATTTGTATCAGAATGCTGTCATTTTGGGACAGGGCAGAGCGTTCCACACTGTAAAGGTCCCTTTATAGCTACAAAGATTCTGAAAATAGATGTTGCTCCACTAATTTAGACTTGCTAATAGGAGGATCAGTTTGCTTCTATTTAAAATGATTCATTTGCTGTGAGAGAAAAATGATAGTAAGCAATGATAAATACTTGGAAATGTGAACAACGCTTACTATTGGTCTTCATTCAGAGGACGTGGGTGCTTTTTTCTATCTCTTACAACCGAACTATTGACATTTGTGAGCAGCTATTGGATCATTTGTAATAAAGTTGGGCTCTCAGCTAGAACTGTGAGTTACTTGTTAGCAGCAGCAAACGAATAAAGAAGTGAAACAATTTGTGTGCATAATGGCCCAATGTGTGTGCATGAGTGTAGCTTGCTACCTATGTTCAATGAGAACATTTTCAGTGATATTTTTCAATATTTCATTAGATAACAAAGATTTCGTTTTTTAAATTAAATGATTTCTACTTAGTACAGACTATGACATAAAATAACAAGCTACTAGTTTTTAGGAAGAAGTGATTCTACTCTGGGAGCTTCAAACTGATCATTTTAATGACATGAAAGAATTTCTAACGCATTTACTTCACTGATACAAACTGTATTGTCAATTTCAATAACATATTTCATTCCTAAGCAATGAGGAGCAACATTTAACTGAGTGCTACTGAGATGTATCATGAAATGTGAACAATAGATATTTCTCCACTACACTTGCCCACAATCTAGCTTAGAAAAGAAGATTCTGTGCTGTCACATTGCCATAGCAGTTGCATATGGAAATTAGTTATTTGTTAAAATTGTGCAAGAGACTAAAGGTAAAAACATCCAAAAGCTATTTTAGCCAGATGTTAAATCCTCTCACATTTGCATGTGATGTTACAAATATACATATACACGAGTCAAGAAACAGAAAAAGTTTGTAAATATTTATACACAAAGAATATACACTAAGCTTGTATACATACTACCTCTAATCTCCTTCTTCTAATGATTTATTTTATACTGTCTCAATAGAAGCAGTTCTTCAACCATGCTATGCTTCTTTTGAAATAGTAGACTGTTTACACGACTGCTTCAAAGATATTTATGTAATTAGGGTTCTATTTCTACATTGGCTTTTAAATCCAAGTTCCTCTTGTTTTGGAATGTCATGTGCCTACAAATAAGCATCACAGTGCCATTGCTGTGAGCTGAGCCTTCCACACGAGGCAGGGCGGGTGGTGGGTAAGCAGAGAGACACCGAACCAAAACACCAGGTTTGGAATTCTGGCTCTCTCACCTACAAGCCTCTTTTTTCCTCTGTTTACCCATCTTGAAATACAGAGGATAATCACACTTACTTCACCGAGGTGTTGTGAAGATAAGCAAGTTAATATCTGCAAAGTGGTTACAGTAATACCTGGCAGCTAGTAAATATCAAATAAATATTTGTTTAAAATAAAATAAGCATTCTCAATTATTACTACATGTATCCTAGCATGTAAATTCTGATATATATCTAACAAGATTGCTTTCAAGTATATATCTGTGTGGGTTTTAAATTTTCTGTTTTAAAATAATTGCAAATTGAACACTGATAATTTTGAGAAACATCAACAACAACATATATTAAGTGTTTACTATGGCCAGGAACAATCCTAAGCATCATTTCACATAATCCTCCCCACTACTTTATGAGATAAATACTGTCATTATTTCCACTTTACAGATGAAGAAATTGAAATTTAACAGACATTACATAATTTACTCAGGTCTCCAAAATTTTAAGTAGCAAACCAGGACTTGAAAGGAAACCTACCTGAGTCCAAGACCAGAACCCAAACAGCTTTGGCCTCCTTCAATAAAATATTCTTCAAAGCCTCAGTTTTTCTTGGGTCATCATTTCTTTGTACTTTGATAACAGAACTAGTTATCTCAAGCCCTTCTTTTGTACAGTCATTAACTTATATTGGTTCAATCTAATTATTGAAAAACAGAATACTTAATGCCAGGCCCCTGGGGATGGTTTCTAAACTTTTAACCACACTTGAGCTTGTTTCAAGCTGGGATGGAAAGAATGCAGGACTGGGGATCACAAAATCAGGATCCCAGCCCTGATTTTACCACTAACTATTTGTGTAACCTTAAACAAGACACTGAACGAATCTGGCCGTGACAGTTTATTATGACACAGTTATTTATGCTTTTGCACTGCTATTACTTATTAAATAAACTTAAATAGAAAATAGTTTTGCTGTTGAAGAAAAATATTGTCTTGAACTTAAAAATAAAAAAACTAAAAGTAGTACTTGATTTCTCCATATAGTGAGATCACTTTAAACTAATTTTTTAACACGCGCCTAAATCTGATACCCTTCATAGTACACTAAAATTCATGGCACTTGGCTTCTCACAATTTAAGAGGCCACTGGTTAACATTCAAAACATATTATTGAAAAAGTATTTCTTTCACAGCCTGTTTTTCAAGGAATAAGAAAAGTTTGATATTTTCTTACATACCATTACAAGAAGTTTGATGGCATTCAACTGGGTTAAGTTGACCAAAGGAATGCCTATCTGTGGTGTGTGTGTGTATTGTGCTCTCTCTCTCTCTCTCCATTACACGCCTTTTTACAGGTCAGCATGCCCCAGTATTTCTCTAACACTGAGAAAAAGAAATCAAATACCGTTGGAAAAGGAGAGGCCAGAATTAGTAGATGGCAACTGGATTCCTATGTTCTGCTTCTGTCAACAGTCACAGAACCATCAACTGGACATTCCATTAAAAGTCCAAGTGGGGGCCCCAGCAGAGAAAGCAACAGACTGGACTGTGGGCAGAAAAGATGTTCAAAACTTTATTAGCACAAGTTGGAGCACAGCACATTTCCAAAAGAAATGACACAAAGGGACCATATGCCACTGTGGTGTATGCCCAGGAGTGTTTGTGTGGTTGCTCACCTTTCTGCAGTTGCCACTAGGAATTGTGCCTCTAGTTTAAAAATGTTTTTAGCAAATGCTGAAATCATTTTTTTATATTAAAAGAGCAGATGACAAATTCACTGAGAATTTTGCAAGAATAAGGACTAGCTCAGAAGGGATAACTGGAGAGGGCAGGGAAACCCCCCTCCAGTGCTCTTGCCTGGAGAATCCCATGGGCGGAGGAGCCTGGTGAGATGCAGTCCATGGGGTTGCGGGGGGTTGGACATGACTGAGCAACTTCACTTTCATGTTTCATTTTCATGCGCTGGAGAAGAAGGTGGCAACCCACTCCAGTGTTCTTGCCTGGAGAATCCCATGGGCGGAGGAGCCTGGTGGGCTGCTGTCCATGGGGTTGCAGGGGGTCGGACATGACTGAAGTGACTTAGCAACAGAAGAAGGGATAAAGGCAGCTGATGAAGCTGTGAAGTCTAAACAAATTATCTGAACATTCTATTAAAATTAACCCCTGCTGACTTCAGCAGGTGGCAAGGAAAATGGACTGGAAGATTGTATTTTGCTTTATATATCAAATCTTTCATATTCAAGAAACAAATATTTCTTAATTGTTATATGGTATATAGAATCACTGTTACTAATACATTAAAGACCAGCATACACAGAAAAAAAAATAAGCATCCTATATGCCTATCCAAATATTTACCACTCAAGTGAAGAGATTTTTAGCCCCTCAAAGACCTGGGTTCAATCCCTGAATCAGGAAGATCCCCAGGAGGAGGGCAGGACAATCTACTCCAGTATTCTTGCCTGGAGAATTCCATCAACAGAGGAGTCTGGTGAGCTACAGTCTATGGGGTCACAAAGAGTCAGACACAACTGAGCAACTAACACTTTCACAAAGACCCTGAAAATATTTCTGTACTAGAAAATACCAGTTCCTACAAAATTTGAAAGTATTCTTTTAATATCATAAATGTTACTTATCTTGGGAAAGTCTTAAATTAGAAACTAGTTTAACTCACAAAACTATGAGTTGGGCATCTTGTGGTGTGGGGTCTCCAAGACTTATAAAAAGTACTTGGGTCACAAACACAAATTATGTTTGGAACTCTCAAAAATCATACTTGTTTATTCTGAGAATCAGAGAGCTACATAATTCATAAATTTCTCTATAACAGCAGCTCTTTAAAATGATGTTTTTATTTTCTCCTCAAATAAATATTACAACAGAACTTTTCTCTTAAACAGAATGTTAAGGGGTTTATAAGGCTCCAAAATCACTGCAGATGGTGACTGCAGCCATGAAATTAAAAGACACTTACTCCTTGGAAGGAAAGTTATGACCAACTTAGATAGCATATTAAAAAGCAGAGACATTACTTTGCCAACAAAGGTCCATCTAGTCAAGGCTATGGTTTTTCCCGTGATCATGTATGGATGTGAGAGTTGGACTGTGAAGAAGGCTGAGCGCCGAAGAATTGATGCTTTAGAACTGCGGTATTGGAGAAGACTCTTGAGAGTCCCTTGGACTGCAAGGAGATCCAACCAGTCCATTCTAAAGTAGATCAGTCCTGGGTGTTCTTTGGAAGGACTGATGCTAAAGCTGAAACTCCAATACTTTGGCCACCTCATGCGAAAAGTTGACTCACTGGAAAAGACTCTGATGCTGGGAGGGATTGGGGGCAGGAGGAGAAGGGGATGACAGAGGACGAGATGGCTGGATGGCATCACTGACCCGATGGACGTAAGTTTGAGTGAATTCCAGGAGTTGGTGATGAACAGGGAGGTCTAGCGTGCTAGTTCATGGGGTCGCAAAGAGTCCGACACGACTGAGCAACTGAACTGACTAACTGAACTGAAGCCACTTCACTGCAGAGCAGCCATCTTGAAAAAGTATGGTAAATTGACTGGGATCTATATTAACACCATTTTACCATTTATTATTCTAAACAATACAACTTAGGTTAAAATATAAACTGCAACACTTGATACAAGAAAGAAACTTTCTATTTTTTCATGAAATTCCAGAAATGTTGAGGTGAAAAAATTTTATAATATTGCTTATCTCACATTAAAACTGTGCTATGTAACTGCTACAATAAAATCCATCTAGTGATCTTATCCTATTATTTCATATATATATTTATATGTATACAGAAACATCTAAACCTCTCTTTACATTGATATTAGAAGAGTACACTCACATTTTCTTGCTAAAAAGCCTAAAGTTTATAGGATTTATAACCAAGTAGATGTGTATTTATACATGAAATAGATTGTATCTTAATAAATATATTCTTTATAACAATCAATACTTGAAACCCTAAAATCAATTATATGAAAAAATGACCATTTTGCTCCTTGCAGCCTATAGTACCTCACATCCCCCATGAGCCACCTTCCAGGTAAGTCAATAGGCGCTTCACATGGGACCTGAAAGGAGAATTCTGCTCTGTAAGTGTAATCCATTTATTGGTTTATGGACCAAGAAACCTCTCGGGAGTGTTACAAACTCATATGCTTTCCTTGAGTGATGGGTTTTGCACTTGGATTTCTTATTTAATTGAAAGATGTGTAAAAACTTATGTATAAATAGAGTTCCCTATTGGCTACACATTTCAAGAGTATCTCAAGAGTATAAATTATTCCATCAAGGGGTTGGAATAAATTATACTCAATAATTGGAATCAATTTTCCCTAGAGTAAGCACAAAAAAATTCCCATTAACATGGATAGAGGTTGCATATAAAGCATGAGATGAGAATATAATATCACCTACAAAATTAGCTTTGTATTCCTGAGTAGCTGGAGATGCAGCACACTGAGATAAGCCTGCTCATATTGAAGTCTATCCTCTCTGGGTAAAGTCCCCACTGCATTTGGATGTAGCACAATGTCAGTGGATCGACTGCAGAAAAGAGAACACACAAGCCTAAGTGGACAATCAGTTTTTCTATCTCCTATTAATGGCAGTGGCATTGCCTGGCTCATATCAACCTTGCAGTAATTCTGCAAAGACTGAAGATTTAGTATATGAAAAATACATCCCAATCCTTTGGAAGAAGAAAAGGTTAAGCTTGCCAATTTGAGCAGCAGCGATCATGTCTGGGACCCTTAGTATATCCTAACTACTGTGCTAAATATTATATTTATACCATTTGTTTGAGACCACCCAGACTTTACAGGGCTCAAATATCAGTGCTATTACTTTCTAGCTGAATAACCTTGTGTGACTGACTTAACCTCTCTGAGACTCAAGTGCCCCATCTGCAAAATAGCGATGACAATGGCATTACCCTCATAGGCTTGTTGTGAAGATTAAATATGTTAGTTTATATAAAGCATTTAGAACAGTTCAAGGCACAAAACAAGTGTTCCCTATTAAAATTGTCATTATTTTCATTTAAAGGAAAATAGAGCATAATTGTACTTATCCCTGTAATCAACAGTATGTTTGTGGCACAAG
The DNA here is from genome assembly GCF_032405125.1 of Capricornis sumatraensis. Lineage (NCBI taxonomy): Eukaryota > Metazoa > Chordata > Mammalia > Artiodactyla > Bovidae > Capricornis > Capricornis sumatraensis. Next base: position 17,332,899 of record NC_091075.1, read on the forward strand.
TTCCAAAAGGAGTCTATTCTGCACAATGACTGTGGGAGCTTGCAGAGGTCAGGTTGGAAGGCCACCTGATGCAAAGAGCTGACTCACTGGAAAAGACCCTGATGCTGGGAAAGATTGAAAGCAGGAGAAGGGGACAGAGGATGAGATGGTTGGATGGCATCACCAACTCAATGGACATGAGTTTCAGCAAGCTCCGGGAGACAGTGAAGGACAGGGAAGCCTGGCATGCTGCAGTCCATGGGATTGTAAAGAGTCGGACATGACTGAGCAACAATAAGAACAGCAAGGAAGATTATACGTCCCCATCACCTTAAAGTCAGATTTGGCCTCTTGACTTGCTTTGGCCAATGAAATGTGAGCAGAAGCAATATAGTGTCACTTCTGAGCAGGAGCTTTAATATCTGGTGTAGTAGTATCAAGTTACTTTTTCCCCATTTCATAGTTCTGGCCAATGTTCTAAGCAGGTGCCTGGATAGGGGAAAATGATGTTTCAGAGATCTTAGATGACCCATGATGGATATAAAATTTGAGCCAGAGATATACTGTCTTTTACTATAAGCTTCCAACATTTAGGGGTTGTTTGCTACTTTAACACTACCTTGCCTATTATGACTGACCCAGAGCCCAGAGTGTCCCAAATGAGGGGGGAAACTCACCCTAAGGTGATGAGAACCAGGATGCATTGATGAGAATTACTTGCCGCAAGGGAATGGCCTGGTCAGCTTTACCAGCCTCAAAAACAGCCAGTCCACATCGTGTGTGGCAAGAATTTCAAAATACAATCCTCAAGAATTAGAGAACAATTGGGCAATAATTAGGATGCCACACTTACATGGGGAGCCAGAGAAGGCAGAGATCCTGAGGCAGAGAAACTGAATGTCCTTTCAGAGGAAACCACGTACCTCTCATCACCTCTTTGAGTTGGAAGGAATGTGAGGGGCAGGTGTTCCACAGACTCCCCTGGTGGAGGCTCAGTCTATTTTTATTCCTTCTTCTAATGTAATTCAAGCTCTTCTTTTATCCTATATTCTTGCTCCGTGATGTTAGCCAAACTATAATGGCTTGAGAAGTGAAGTTGCATATAAAAACAAGCATCTGAAAAGATGTCAATAAAATAAATTGATAACAATTACGAATAGAATGCCTGCAGGATACCAGGCACTCGGGAGACACCACAGACGCACAAAGAACTGCTAAGATCCATCCCCTCCTTCAAAAACCACTAGTAATGGAGGCTTTCCTGGGCACTAAACCTTTTCCTAGGTACTTTACATGGGTTATCACAAAAGTGCTCAGAACAGCAGAGGTGGATTCTATTATCCGCATTTTAGAGGTGAGAAATTTAGACTTGGGATTACTTGCATGAGGTCCTATAACAAGAAGAAAGTCAAGACAAGATTTGAATTCTGGAATCTTGACTTCAAAAGCTAAGGTCATAACAACTACATGATACCCCTTCAGAGAGTCTGTGTTTTGGTTGAGGAGTAAAAACATTGACATAAATAAATGCTAGCTGCAGTAATAGTTATAAAGTAGAAGATGCTTAATTGACAGATGATCGGCAAAAGACAATGAAGTAGAAAGGTTGGTTCTGGAGAGGAGATAGCCCCAGTTACTTGTGTTGCCTGAAGAAACCTCATATGGGAAGAGGGCTCCAAACGAGGATGGGTAAGAACTGGACAAGTGGTCATTCCAGAAAACATAAGAAAAACCAAAACCCTAGTAACTAGGTACCACCTAGGAAAGACCACCAAAAAAAAAAAAAAAAAACCCTACTAACTAATGAGAAGCAGAGCCAGTCTTTCATCCCAGCTTCAAATACTATTTCACTGCTAACATCCTTCACATATTTTTTGATTCTAAAGCTGAGAGAAAGAAAAAAAGAAAGAAACAACTTCAAAAGACCTTTTCGACATTTATTTCTTTGCTCTAAACACAGCTGTAACATTATCAAGATTTCATTCGTAAAGAGACTAATCTCTCACATAAGCAGCTCTGCTCTGCTGCTGGCTCTTGTATTTCTTTTCCTGTATAAGACAGGGACAGCTCTTAGAGACACTCTGGGAAATAGTTCCAGTTGAGCTCACTTGCCATTCAGACGAGGAAACCACGGTCCAGCCAGGCTGGGAAGGTGCCTGAGGTCACACAGCAAGAGTCTCCTAAGTAAGGACAGTGGTGGCTGGGGCAGCTCTGGATGCCTGGCTCCTGCAGAGAACCAGGACAGCTAACAGAGCTGAGAGAAACAGAGCAATGCAAGGACTGAGAGTCTGGAGAAAGAAATTATTACATACACTAAAATGCAAACTGCCTTTGGTGCCCAGTGTACTAGGCATTGAACTTCAGAGACTTCTAGGGATTCTTCAGCTTCCGTTTGATACGTTATAGGAAATGTCACGGCCTGCGTGCTGTAGATTTTTTTACTCTTTGTCAGGTACAAGATTCTCCCCAAGTTTAATAAAAGTGGAATAGCCCTTGCTAAGACCACGGTCAGTTTTATAAATCAACTTGGGTCTTTTGCCCCCTCCACACACATTAATCTCTTAATTCTACTTGAATTCCAAAAGTCGTATCGTTTCACTTAGTTAATTTGAAAGACAAAATTTTAAAAGATGTTCAACTGAAAGTAAAACTTCTTTAGAATGTACATTATTTTAGACCCATTTTAACCATGGCTTTTGTTTTAGAACAACAGTGCACCAAAATAAATCCACACATATAGACACACTGAGTTGATGGCCTTGGTTCTGCTCTTAAAGCTGAGAGAATTGTTTGAAATTATAAGTGCCTCAAGCAACTTTCAGGGTCTACTCTGCTAAAATACTCCATTTAATAGAAAAATTCCTGGCTTGTTGATGCTAGGAACAGGATTAACATTCCCAAAGCAATGACAAAATTTTGGAGTCAAAAAACATTTTGAAAGACATTTTAGAATTCATTTTTTATGTTAATTGATTTTTTAATCTCTCTAACTCTTAACACTCAGCAGAGTGAAGAGGGGAGAAGAAATTTCCCTCTGCTTAACAGTTAATTGTACTCACTAAAACAAAGTAAGTGTTCAAATAGCGGGGGAAATGAAATGATATTTTGAGTTTAGGTGATTTATATATGGTGATTTATTTATATATGGTGATTTACATATATTTAGGTGGCAGCATTGCTATACTAGCTTTAAGGTAATGACTGTTTAGAAAAAAAAATTCTATTTACTAAACCAAATCAAAGTTACTTTTAGCTGAGTTTTTGTATCTAAACAGCCTGAAGCAAACAAAAGATGAGACCAAAAAAACAGAGAAAATCATTTTTGTTTCGTATTTCATGTATCACCTCTCAGTTTGGGGTTCTACCAATAGAAGTTGAACCAAATAAAATAAAAGTAGAACTAGCTCATCATATACAGGAGAAATTCTACAAATCATAAAAATATTCCTAATTTATGATCCATGAAGCCCTCCTAAACTATTCTAATCACTATGAATCGTTTAGATATAATAATTATTGAAGTATTAAAGCATAAAATCTCTCCATTAAGAAACGTTTAGGATTACTTAATAGTCTAATAACCATAGGAAATTTCATATTTCTGTGCTGGCTGTAAACAGAGTGGTGCGTCTTCAGAACTATAATATGATTCAGAACATTTCAAAAACTTTTTTTATGGCACAGTTAACCAGAAAATCCATTTAAAATTTAAAGTTTAAAAAAAGATATAAATCCTATGTTTTCCTTTGTATTTTGCAAATTTTATTGCATCAGTCAAAAAATGTGACTCGGGTAGTAAAATGTAAATGTTGCTCAGTGTAATGGTATGTGTTTGAAATACAACCCATTTGCTCTTCATTCATTTTGCCTTCATAGTTGGCAACACTACAACATTTTTTCTATAAAATATTCTTTGTTGTCCTGTTATCATATTCATATAATTTCTTTATGTTATCTTTCTTGATAAAATATTTTCCACCCATGTCTGCTTTTTATCACTTTACAACTTACTGCCACATGCCCTTTTCTCTTGGCAAAGTTTATGAAGTGTCTTGGCTAAGAAAATGCTTGAACTGGCTTATCAACGGCGATTGTCGCCTAGGACTGGAGGGACCACAAGGCATTATCTCGGGGTCACCACTGGACTGTCCTCCCCCTTTCTCTAGTGACATGCTTTATGATCACCTTGAGAAAACAGACCAGAGTTTTTTTTTCATAATTTACAACATAACAACTGACTGAGCATTCATTAGCATCCTCTATCTGCCCCTCGTGTGCAGATCTTCCATCAATCACTAACACATAGGGCATTCCTTGGTTCAGTCTGTGCCAGCCAGTGCATCGGAGTACAGGGAGGACACCGTGGCAGCTGAACAAGTTGAGCATTTAAATACCCCACTCATCCCGGGTTTTGGCTTCCTTGCATTCATCTAGCTGTTTATGGACACCCAAAAGCTCCAAAAGCTGTTTTCCTTGGCTGTGAATTGGACTCTATAAAGTGTGTCTTAGTAAGAGTATTGTATTCCTGTCCTTTAAAACCTAGCCAGGTACTTTTCAGCTTTGGCAGCTTTTCTGATGCCTGCACTGGCAGGGCTTTATTCCTTTACAATTACTGACAACACACAGCTCCTAACACTCCGTTTGACAAAATCATCTTGGCACTTTGTTAACATGACTTTAAAGCACAATGGCTATCTTCCCTAGAATAGCTTATATTTGTTTAGCATTGCAACCCAGTGAATTATGACTCCTATTAATAATGGAAATACCAAAACACGAGTCAGTTTATTCATTTAGAAAAACAAAAAGGTCCTCATTACATCTTCATAAAAATGAATGACTCTGATGAGCTGTGGTAGGCACTATTCTAAGCAGTTTTTCCAACACACAAAAAAAGAAATTATATGAGCCCTGTTATTAAAAAACTGTTGTTAGAAAACTCCAATGACATGCCTATAAAATAACTGGAGAATCTTATATAAGAGAGCAGTTGATGAGAATATGTGATGAGCCATCAAGTGAATGTATAACAGTAAAAAAAAAGGTCTTCATTTCAATTTAGAGAAAAGGTATACTTCTTTTAAACAAGACTTCCCTAGTGCCTCAGATGGTAAAGCGTCTGCCTACAATGTGGGAGACCTGGGTTCAATCCCTGGGTGGAGAAGATCTCCTGGAGAAAGAAATGGCAACCCACTCCAGTATTCTTGCCTGGAAAATCCCATGGATGGTGGAACTTGGTAGGCTACCGTCCATGGGGTCGCAAAGAGTCAGACACGACTGAGCGTCTTCTAAACAAAAAGAGTGTCAAACAGAGGAAAAAATTGGTAAACACTGTAATGATTATAGAGTTTGGGGGGGTGGGGAACTACCTTGTTAAATAAAATTTTACCTATACCTGTTTTTATTGACATCAGCATATATTAGTCTTACGAGTCTTAGCTTATAATAATCCTAACAAATATTCAGCACCTATTATAGCCAGCTCGACATTCGATCTTAGATTGCCTAAGTAGAAAGAGCAATGCCTGACACAGAAGTTCACCGGCTGCTACTTTATTTATTAAGGGGTACAATCCTGGAGAGCAGCTGTGAGGGACAAAGGCAAGGAGGAAGTCACCTCTAAGAGGAATAGATTTCTTAATTATACTGCATCATCCTACAAAAGTTTTGTAATTGCAACTTTTAATTGTCAAAGTTTGCCACAGGGCTCATTACTTGCCCCAAGTTTCCGGGTGGCACATTTGCTGGTTCTGAGCAGTGGTCCCATGGCTCTGCCCTCCTCAGCATCAAGAGGAGAAACTCAGGGCAGGCAGGGAATGTACTGGGTGCAGGCAAGGGGGAGACACTGCCAAGGTGCACCTGTGTGAAGGTGACTCCCTTCCAGCCGGTGCACCTGCACGAGCTGGGACGGAAGAAGATGAGCTGGGGGTGGGGACTTGAAGTGGTACCAGGAGGTGTCTGATCACACGCATCACTTCATCTAATCCTCTCAGTAGTAATATAGATTATGTGCACTTATAGAGTTTCACTGAGCCTAAGAAGCTCACCTAAAAGCATGTAGCTATTAGCAGCCTATAATTAAGAAAGTCTAAGCCCATACTAGTATTCTAGTATTATCAATTGGTTGATTCAGCCAGGAAAAATATATGTGAAATATATATATATATACATTATCTCATTTAGCGGAAAGAGAAATTCCTAAACTGACCTTCCCAATGATCACATACCTGGTGGCTCAGTGGTAAAGAATCTGCCTACAGTGCAGGAACCACAGGAGACATGGGTTGTATCCCTGGGTTGGGAAGATCTCCTGGAGAAGGAAATGGCAATCCACTCCAGAGTTCTTGCCTGGGAAATCTCATGGACAGAGGAGCCTGGTGGGCTACAGTTCATGGGGTCACAAAGAGTCAGATACGACTGAGCATCCACATTTTTCAAAGAGTAACTGTTACAGTGAACATCCATCAGCCTCCCGGTCCTCTCATGCCCACCTTACTTCTAGTAATTCAGGACAGACATTAATTCTAAAGAGATGTGTGTCTAAGAATGACGGAACACAAACCAAAGAAGACACTTTTCTATTCAAATAAAGACCTCAATGGCAACAGTGACTTGGTGTGCCAGAGAGATAGGAGGTATGGAGGACAGGAAGAAGAGAACTGCAAGTTGGCAGAATTACAGATAGACGTAAAGCATCTTCAATCAAGGTCATATGTGGCAAGCTGATGGTCTGTTCTTGGAGGGCAGGAGCAGATCTCTTTCATCCTCATGGCCCCATTTCCCAACTGAGTACAAGGCACCTAGTTGGTGCTCATTCATTTATTATTTCAGTCAATAAATATTTATTGAGAATCCCTTATATGTCAAGCACCAACCTATGGACTGAAATATAGCATTGAACAGAGCTGATAAATATCCCTGCCTTCTTGGAGGTTACAGTCAAATGAAAACAGATGTTCAAACTCCAAAAAATATAAGTTAACTTCATGGGGTGATGTATTAACAAGCAAATAAAGTAAGTATTTGGTTGGTTAAACTGAACTTACAGAGTTAAGATAGAAGGGAGTGTAGAATCGTTATCTGAAGGAAACAAACAAAAAAAAGTCTTAAAACACTCACTAGTGTATATGTCTTAAGACATTTTTAAGAAGGGAATAAGTGTTTCAATTTCTCTGAATTTTGTCTTACTATCTGTAAAATGAGGATAAAACCAACTTCACAAGATTTTTATATGTGAGATTATTTTATAAATTGAAAAAATGAATATTAGCTATTGGTATAGCTCTGGAATTGTACCCATCTTTTACTCTTAAAAAATGAATTTGCCACTTTATAGATTTGTAAGAGCCACATACGACTGAATGCATGCACATTCGCACACACTTTTTCAGAGGAATCGTCTCTCATTTCAAGAGCAAATTAACTTCTCTCTCATCATTGATCCATTTGAGAAGTTTATAAAAAGAGAGAAATTTTGAGTGAATATTTCTATAAAGGAATGTAACCAGCAGTCAAATAAAGCATTGTTGATTGAGGAAGTTATTTCAGTAAAATCAACCCATCCTATTTAAGCATCTCTATTTGAAGGATGAAACCCAATGTCATATAAGCAACAAGAACTTTGAGAGCTTAGAAGTTGATGAAAATGTTCAGTCATCTTGCAACTCTAGTTACATCTGCTTTCTTATGAGACTCAATAAAACAAAGATAAACAGCATACACAAATGACAGGTGTTTTCATTTTATTATTTATGTTTCTGTATGGAGTATCTTTTTATGCCTATTTATTATTTTATGTTTATTTATCTGTTAAAACTTTATATATATTTTTAAGGGAGAAGAGGGTTCTTAAAATTTAAAAGTTTGCTTTTACAGACACTTTAAAGGCATCTGCTTTTCTAGAAGATAACGTTGAGTCAAAATTTGGGATCTGCAAAGCAATATTTTGTTCTATGTGGTACATCTAATAGGTAAATTATTGCATTAATACTTAAAAAGACAGCAACTTCTGCTGCCAACGTAACTTCTGTTTGATAACTGAAATTTCTTGGGAGAAGTGGAATATATTCTAGGTGCAATTTGGCAGTGTGAAAACTTGCTAATAATGGACCATTCTTAATCTGGTCCCTTAATCCTACTTAAAGTGTTTTTATGATGAGAAGTGATTAAGTACAGAGCGCTTCCTACATTCACAACATAGTAATTATTTGAATTCAAGTCACTAAAACTGAAATGTATATGTTGGATGATGGCATGGAGCTGATCACCCAAGATTACAACTTAACATGCCATACATATTTGCTATGGTACACACTTAGTAATTCAGCAAATTGTTGCCTTCTCCTTTATTTTCCAGGCTCAGCTCAAACATGAAAAGGAAATTTGACCCACATTTAATGACCAGATCTGTTAACAGTTTGGTCATGGTACCTACATCCTAGTTCGACCCAAATGTAATACTTGACCAGCACCAGATGGCACAGCCTTAGTTTCATTAGCATGAAAAGGCATGCATAGCAGTTGTTAACAGAGACTGTTTAAATAACTGTATTTGTGTAGCTTAAAAAAAAAAATATGTGTCTTACTACGGAGATTTGAGGCAGAGCTAATATAAATCATATCAACTGAAACATTCAACATATGTGAAAAGTACTCCATTCCCTGATACGATCAAGATGGAATAATTTATGTTTGTCAACAGCATTTGCCAAGAAAAATTGCAATTAGATGTCATTGTTAGATTCTCTTTTTACTTGTTTTGTTGTGTGATTTGCCCATTTGCTCTCATAAAAGCTTACATACCTAATTTAATGTTGAATTATAACTAAAGAACTTTATTTGTCAGAACTGTCTATGGAATGTGCTAAGTCACTTCAGTAGCATCCGACTCTTTCTGACCCCATGGACTGTAGCCCTCCATGCCACTCTGTCCATGGGATTCTCCACTGGAGTGGGTTGCCATTCCCTTCTCCAGGGGATCTTCCTGACCCAGGGATCGAACCTGAGTCTCCTAATGTCTTCTGCAGCAGTAGAGAAGAACTTTACCACTAGTGCTACCTGGGAAGCCCTTCCTCTTATGTCTACGGATAATCGAAAAGAGTTAATAATAAGCTCACTACCAATACCACCACAATTCCACTCCTTTCCAAGAACTTAGAAACAAGCTTTCATGCTGGGAGAGTATATACTAAATATAAAATGGATTGGAGAAGAAATAGCCAAAAAACTTTGACTGTAACTTAGTTTATGAATTTTTTCTAAATGGGGAAAAAACAAATAGAAACAGATGTTATATAAGTCTACTATAAGATTATAAAACTAACCTCCTCTCATGCTTTCTACTTCTCAGATAACATGACCAGACAGAGAGGCCATGAGTAAAAAAGGTCCTTCAGTAAAAAAACAATTCACTTGTGCTTTATTTACTGTAAAATAACGCATTGGTATTCTGCTTTTGTATATTAGTCATCTGTGAGCTTCAGTAGCACAAATCAACATCACTGAACTTGATAAGCGCTAGGCCAGTGAGGTGTGTAAATTGGTCAGGAAAGGGTCAGGCCAAGAACTCACCACTTTTGCAGGCTCTTGTTTGTTGTTCTTGTTCAGTCGCTCAGTCATGTCCAACTCTTTGCAACCCCATGGACTGCAGCATACCAGACTTCCATGTCCTTCACCATTTCCCAGAGCCTGCCCAAACTCACGTCCACTGAGTCAGTGATTTCCTCCATCCATTTTGTCCTCTGTTATCCCCTTCTCCTCCTGACTTCAACATTGCCCAACATCAGGGTCTTTTCAGTTCTTTGCATCAGGTGACCAAAGTATTTGAGCTTCAGCTTCAGCATCAATCCTTCCAATGAATATTCAGGATTGATTTCCTTTAGGATTGGCTGGTTTGATCTCATTACAGTCCAAGGGATTCTCAAGAGCCTTCAACACCACAGCTCAAAAGCATCAGTTCATTGGCCTTCAGCCTTCTTTACAGTCCAATTCTCACATCCACACATGACTACTGGAAAAGCCATATCTTTGACCATATGGATCTTTGTTGGCAAAGTAATGTCTCTGCTTTTTAATATTCTGTCTAAGGTTGTCATAACTTTTCTTTCAAGGAGCAAGTGGGCTCTTGAAAAACAGTCAATTGATTTTTCTCGATGAAACTAACTTTACTCCTTAATTTTTCATTCAAACATCTATAATGATAAAAGAAGTAAAGTCTCAGAAATTTCCTACACTTTATATCTATTAATGTCAGATTATTTTCAGTAAAGTTGACTGTTGCACAAAGTAAGATTCCTAAAATTTTAGGACAGGTAACCTAGAAGAGAGGGTAGTTAAAATAACAACCAGAATCTAGTCACTAGACCCAGAGTCCTCCAACATGGCCCAGAGGCTATGCATCAGGGGAGGAAATGACATTTATATTTCCCTAAAATCAATCCACATCACTCCCAAAATTCTGCTTTTCCTACCTGGTGTGCCACATGAAGACAATACTAGCAACAACAGTGATCATCATAGCTAATATCTGTGGTTCTCTGATATGTGCCAATCACCTTAATAAGCTTCACATACACATATATATTTTCATTTAATCTTTGCAATAATCCTAAAAATATAGGTATTATAATCTCTCCCATTTTGAAAACAAGGAAATTAAAATGCTCATTGCTTCAGTGATTTATCCAGTATTATACAGTGAATACAGAGAAGGCAGTGGCGCCCCACTCCAGTGCTCTTGCCTGGAAAATCCCATGGACAGAGGAGCCTGGTAGGCTGCAGTCCATGGGATCACAAAGAGTCGGACATGACTGAGCGACTTCACTTTCACTTTTCACTTTCATGCATTGGAGAAGGAAATGGCAACCCACTCCAGTGTTCTTGCCTGGAGAATCCCAGGGATGGGGGAGCCTGGTGGGCGGCCGTCTATGGGGTCGCACAGAGTCAGACATGACTGAAGCAACTTAACAGCAGCAGCATACAGCTAATAAATGATGAGGCTGAAATTTTGGCCCAGTTCTTTCCAAATCTATAAACTATGCCCTTGACCATTAACATATTGTAGTATTGCCAACATAACTTGGGGTATTGCCACAACCAAGTGCGTCTAAGCTATTTTTGAGCCTCTTTATAATTCTTCTTCTTAGAAGATTCTTACCCCAATTTTTGCAACCATTGTATAAATAGTTACTTATAATACCATTTTTCCTTTATGGTTTTCCTTTCCTTTATGGTTAATCCTAAAGAACTAACCTTTCCTTTATGGTTTTCTCAAAAACCATAGTTTTGACTAGATGGACCTTTCATCCTTAAGAACTAACCTTTCCTTTATGGTTTCCTAAAAAACCACAGCTTTGACAAGATGGGCTTTTGTTGGCAAAGTAATGTCTCTGCTTTTTAATATGCTGTCTAGGTTAGTCATAGCTTTTCTTCCAAGGAGCAAGCAGCTTTTAATTACATGACTGCAGTCACCATCTGCAGTGATTTTTGGAGCTCCCCCAAAAAAGTTTCTCAATGTTTCCATTGTTTCCCCATCTATTTGCCATGAAGTGATGCCATGATCTCAGTTTTCTGAATGTTGAGTTTTAAGCCAACTTTTTCACTCTCCTCTTTCACTTTCATCACAAGGCTCTTTAGTTCTTCAGTTTCTGCCATGGTGGGGGTGTCATCTGCATATTTGAGGTTACTGATATTTCTCCCAGTAATCTTGATTCCAGCTTGTGCTTCACCCAGCCCACATTTCTCATGATGTACTCTGCATAAAAGTTAAATAAGCAGGGTGACAGTATACAAGCCTTGATGTACTCCTTTCCCAATTTGGAATCAATCTATTGTACCATGTCCAGTTCTAACTGTTGCTTCCTGACCTGCATACAGATTTTTCAGGAGGCAGATCAGGTGGGCTGGTATTCCCATCTCTTTAAGAATTTTCCACAGTATGTTTTGATCCACATAGTCAAAGGCTTTGGCATAGTCTATAAAGTGGAAGTAGATGTTTTTCTGGAACTCTCTTGCTTTGCCTATGATCCAATGGATGTTGGCACTTTGATCTCTGGTTCCTCTGCCTTTTCTAAATCCAGCTTGAACATCTGGATGTTCATGGTTCACATACTGTTGAAGCCTGGCTTGGAGAATTTTGAGCATTTCCTTGCTAGCTTGTGAGATGAGTGCAGCTGTGACATAGTTTGAAAATTCTTTGGCATTGCCTTTCTTTGGGATTGGAATGAAAACTGGCCTTTTCCCATCCTGTGGCCACTGGTGATTTTTCCAGATTCGCTGGCATATTGAGTGCAGCACTTTCACAGCATCATCTTTTAGGATTTGAACTAGCTCAACTGAAATTCCATCACCTTCACTAGCTTTGTTCATTGTGATGCTTCCTAAGGCCTGCTTGATTTCACATTTCAGAATGTCTGGCTCTACATCACTGATCACACCATTGTGATTATCAGGGTCATGAAGATCTTTTTTGTACAGTTCTTCTATGTATTCTTGCCACCTCTTCTTAATATCTTCTGCTTCTGTTAGGTCCATACCATTTCTGTCCTTTATTGTGTCCATCTTTGCATGAAATATTCCCTTGGTACCTTTAATCTTCTTGAAGAGATCTCTAGTCTTTCCAGTTCTCTTGTTTTCCTCTATTTCTTTGCATTGATTGCTGAGGAAGGCTTTCTTATCTCTACTTGCTATTCTTTGGAAGTCTGCATTCAAATGGGTATATCTTTCCTTTTCTCCTTTGCTTTTCACGTCTCTTCTTTTCATAGCTATTTGTAAGCCCTCCTCAGACAACCATTTTGCCTTTTTGCATTTCTTTTTCGTCAGGATGGTCTTGACCACTGCCCCCTGTACAGTGTCACGAATCTCTGTCCATAGTTCTTCAGGCACTCTGTCTATCAAATCTAATCCCTTGAATCTGTTTGTCACTTCCACTGTATAATCATAAGGGATTTGATTTAGGTCATACCCGAATAGTCTAGTGGTTTTCCCTACTTTCTTCAATTTAAGTCTGAATTTGATAATAAAGAGTTCATGATCTGAGGCACAGTCAGTTCCATGTCTTGTTTTTGCTGACTGTGGAGAGCTTCTCCATCTTCGGCTGCAAAGAATATAATCAATCTGATTTCGGTGTTGACCATCTGGTGATGTCCATGTGTAGAGTCTTCTCTTGTGTTGTTGGAAGAGGGTGTTTGCAATGACCAGTGTGTTCTCTTGGCAAAACTCTGTTAGCCTTTGACCTGCTACATTTTGTACTCCAAGACCAAATTTGCTTGTTACTCCAAGTATATCTTGACTTCCTACTTTTACATTCCAGTCCCCTGTAATGAAAAGGACATTTTGGGGGGGTGTTAGTTCTAGAAGGTCTCATAGGTCTCATAGAACTGTTCAACTTCAGCTTCTTCAGCATTACTGGTCAGAGCATAGACTTGGATTACTGTGATATTGAATGGTTTGCCTTGGAAATGAACAGAGATCACTCTGTCATTTTTGAGATTGCATCCAAGTACTGCATTTCAGACTCTTTTGTTTACTATGATGGCTACTCCATTTCTTCTAAGGGATTCTTGCCCACAGTTGTAGATATAATGGTCATCTGAGTTAAATTCACCCATTCCAGTCCATTTTAGTTCTCTGATTCCTAAAATGTTGATGTTCACTCTTGCCATCTTCTGTTTGACCACTTCCAGTTTGGCTTGATTCATGGACCTGACATTCCAGGTTCCTATTCAGTTTTGCTCTTTACAGCATCAGACTTTACTTCCATCACCAATCACATCCATGACTTGATGTTGTTTTTTTGCTTTGGCTCCGTCTCTTAATTCTTTCTGGAGTAATTTCTCCACTGATCTCCAGTAGCATATTGGGCACCTACAGACCTGGGGAGTTCATCTTTCAGTGTCCTTTTTTGCCTTTTCATACTGTTCACGGGGTTCTCAAGGTAAGAATACTGAAGAGACTTGCCATTCCCTTCTCCAGTGGACCACATTTTGTCAGTCCTCTCCACCATGACCTGCCCATCTTGGGTGGCCTTACATGGCATGGCTTATACTTTCATTGAGTTAGACAAGGCTGTGGTCCATGTGATCAGATTGGTTAGTTTTCTGTGATTGTGTTTCTCATTCTGTCTATCTTCTGATTGTGAAGGGTAAGAGGCTTATCGAAGCTTCCTGATGGGAGAGACTGACTGAGAGAGAAACTGGGTCTGGTTCTGATGGCTGGGGCCATGCTCAGTAAATCTTTAATCCAATTTTCTATTGATAGGCGGGGCTATGTTCCCTCCTTCCACTGCTGCACTCAGTGCCCCCAACCCTGTAGCAGGTTGCCACCAACCCACTCCTCTGCCGGAGACTCCTGGACACTCACAGACAAGTCTGGGTCTGGGTCCTGGTGCACACAAGCTTTTGTTTGTGCCCTCCAAGAGTCTGTTTCCCAGTCCTGTGTAAGTTCTGGTGGCTCTATGGTGGGTTTAATGGTGACCTCCCCCAAGAGGGCTTATGCCGTACCCAGAGGACCCAGAGCACTTACTCCTGCGGCAGTCCACTGCTAACTCATACCTCTGCAGGAGACACTTGAATACAGTTCTGGCTCAGTCTTTGTGGGGGGTCTCTGGGTCCTGGTGTGCACAAGGTTTGTTTGAGCACTCCAAGCATCTCTGGTGGGTATGGGGTTTGATTGTAAACACAACTTTGCCCTGTTACCATTTTGCTGGGGCTTCTCCTTTGCCCTTGGGCATGGGGTATCTTTTTTTGGTGGGATCCAACATTCTCTTGTTGATGGTTGTTCAACAGCGAGTTGTAATTTTGGAGTTCTTGCAAGAGAAGAGGAGTACACGTCCGTCTACTCTGCCATTTTGGGGTCTCAAAAAAACCACATAGGAAAATTTTATGGGGAAAAAAAGGACTTACCTTAACCATAAAGGAAAGGTTAGTCCTTCAGGACTAAAGGAAATCAGTCCTGAATATTCATTGGAAAGACTAATGCTGAAGCTGAAACTCCAATACTTTGGCCACCTGATACGAAGAATTGACTCATTGGAAAAGACCCTGATGCTGGGAAAGATTAAAGGCAGGAGGAAAAGGGGATGACAGAGGATGAGATGGCTGGATGGCATCACCAACTCTATGGACATGAGTCTGAGTAAGCTCCGGGAGTTGGTGATGATGGACAGGGAAGCCTGGCATGCTGCAGTTGATGGGGTTGCAAAAAGTTGGACATGACTGAGCCACTGAACTGAACTGATAATAACATTACCTAAGAGTATTGTATAAATAGTATGAGTACTATTTTTGGTTACTTGTCTTGAAATTTCCCCCTTCCAAAACATCCCCTACTTTTAAAGTTTTTGAATTATTAATTGCATATTCCTACCCATAAGAATAATATTTACTCTTATCCTCTTTTTTTTCCAGACTGAAAGCTTCACCTGTTTAGTTTCACTGTAGTCAGCCTCTTCTGCACTATTCCTGGCTCTTTGCTGGCTTTCTTAGTCTGTTCTGATTAATACATTAGTGACAACAAACAGCAAGTAACACTGAGCACTGCGCGTTCAGACAAATCTGATTTTGAACAGGTTTTTTTCCTAATATACAAAAAATGTGAAAAAGAGCACCCTTGCAGGTATATGGATGCTTTCCTGAAATGTTTATAAGGTCATCAGTGTAGAAGGATTAGTTTTTGGTTTGGGGGAGGAGCAGTTTGTAGATCACCATAGAGTAGAACAATAACTGTTAGAAAAGGATGTATTTCTTTAAAATGGATAGCAAGGGCCTACTGTATAGCACATGGAACTCTGCCCAATGCTATGCAGCAGTCTAGATGAGAGAGGAGTTTGAGGGAGAATGGATACATGCATATGTCTGGCTGAGTTCCTTTGCTGTTCACCTGAAACCATCACAACATTGTTAAGTGGTTATACCCAACACAAAATGTATTTAAAAAAAAAAAAAAGGAGATATTTCTGCTCAGAATCAGGAAATTCTTTGCGATGTTGAGAGGCCAACATATTTGGCACCGCAGAACTGAGTGTGGAGGCCTCCAAGCAGAGCTGGAAGACCTCTTTGTACAAATACTAATTATGATGCTACACTGTCTTCAGGGTCTGTTGAACTCCCAGATTCCATATTTCTTTTTGATAACACATAATTTCTCCCAAGTTTAAAAACCCTATGGTTGGTGCATTTAAATATTTTTAGAACAGCTGCTACACCTTATTAGATAAATTTAGTCTGGGAGAAAACACTTCTTGAACTATTAACTGTCCACAGCTTAAACAATAGAGCTAATTTCAGTAATGCAAAATAATTATTCTTCTACAGTCTGTATTGTGTAGCCTTGTGGAAAAGAACCATGCTTTCTTTCATCCAATCTGTCAATTATTGAATGGAATATTGTTCTATTGCTTTAGATGAGCTAATCTTAGTATTTGGGGATAAAAGGACTTTTATAAAACATGGTCCTTCTCTTAAGGACCTCAAGAAATTTGATAAGGAAGATATATATATGAATAAATGCAAGAATAAAAGTCTGCATAAAAGGTCTATAAAAGCCCAGAAAATGGAACCGTATCTTTATTTAACATGAGGCTATCCTGTACATAAGAACATTGATTAGAAGGAAAATTAAGAGTTTCCTGGCAGTCCACTGGTTAGGACTTCATGCTTTCATTGCCATGGCCCAGGTTAAATCCTTGATTGGGGGGCTAAGATCCCACAAACTGTGCAGAACAGCACCCTCCCCACAAAGAAGGGAAAACGAAGCCAATTTTTCATTCCTTTTTTTAATGTTTTGCCTCATCTTCCTCTTTTTCAACATATATTTCTTTTATTATAGGTCTTAACTTCATTACATAATTTTATATTGTCTGAATTGGGCCTTTATATTTGAATTGTCAAGTGGCTCAGTGGTAAAGAATCCACCTGCCAATGCAAGAGATGCACTTTCTATCCTTGGGTCTGGAAGATATCCCCTGGAGATGGACATGGCAACCCACTCCAATATTCTTACCTGGGAAATCCCCTGGACAGAAGAGCCTGGTGGGCTACAACCCATGGAGTCACAAAGAGTTGGACACAACTAGTGACTAAACAATAACAACATAATTAAAAAATCACAGTATGAGAAAGATATTTACATATTTCAAAATTTCTTCTTTCCCTTTTAAGTAATTAGTTTTCAAACTCATTTTGAATTCAGAAGTATTGTCAATATCCTTTCATAATGTAGATACTCTCTACTCTCTACTCCTGGGAATTGAAGTTCTATTCTTAAATGTATTGTCATCATGTATGACAATAACATTGACCCTCTGACAAGATGGCACAAGATTTGAAATTGTTTTGAATTTCTACACTTTAGTGAAGTTTCTGTCTGCAACTTTGTTGATCAGGTCTTTCTTTCCCACTTTTTATCTTTTCCACATGAGTGTAAGATGATAAATCAGGGCCTGGGATATAATCCACAACCAAAGGGCAGGAACTAACTGGCTCTCAACCACATAACCAATGTGCTATAATGAACAAAGCTGATTAAATTCAAGAGTGGCTCAGAAAAGATTTTATCGTAATAAGCATTTCCAGTTTCAGACCAAATAACAAAGTTCTCTGAGACTCTTGAATTAATGTCATGTTTATCAAACAAGCCTGATCAGAAGACTCACCCGACAGCATTCAATCTGTAGACCTCTCCCCTAAAATGTCAGATTAAGTAGATCAGGGGTGGGATCTGAAAATATTTTAACAAAAATCTAAAATTATCCTAACAATGAGGCAAAGTTAACATAGCTTTAACATATCACCCTAAGTCATTGTCATCTACTACGTATTTAACCTATAGACTTCACGATATAATTCACTAATGATTTAATCCAAAGCATGCCTCTTTCTGACAGTGAATACTCAGTGTACTAAAGACATTTCAAAATCAATGGTGTGTACCTTTCTACATGTTCTCTTTTAAGAAAAATTGTTATTGAATAACATAAACAAGGGAGAGTTATTTACACCAGTATTTACAAATCTGAAGAAAGGAATGGAAACATTATACAAAAAGAACAAAGAAAAGAAATAACAAATATGCATTAGCCACAAACTTTAACCCAAGACTAATTGGATATACGCTCAAAGAGTTCTAGTTTCCTTCTCTGATCCCCACTCACAGTTTGCTGTTTGTAGCTACAGCAATTCAGACCTTGTAGCTGTTGAGCATAAACATTCAAACAAACATTTACAGCACTTTACATGCATCTAGAATGCCTCTTTCTCAAATCAGGATTCCTCCATTTCTTGCCAAATCAAAACATTCCTAGGCTTGCAGTCTTCTTATTTTTGGAGGACTTACACTATATTACATAAACCATATTAAGATGATGCCTCAATTACATTGAACATAATTTTCCTATAAATATTTTTTTAATTCTTATAATATGCCTTTTGATACTATTTGGCCACAAAAAACTAAGTTAAGTCACAGCTGGCTATAATTTCTCAGCAGTTACCATGCGCATTTTAGGTTTCTTCAAAAGGGAAAAATGTGTCACCCATAAATTGTTTTCAAATGTAAGAAATTTTGTAAATAATAAAATTAAAAATTAACAAATGGCAGATAGTTTGTTGAATGTTAATCTCACTTTTGTAATTTCTTTCTCTATTTGGAATCAAATGGAGTTTTTTGGGGGGTTGGGTTTTGTTTTGTTTTGTTTTTAAGATATCAAACAATTAACTGGTTTCTGAAAAGTTTGGAGGCCCTGTATACTATCCCTATAATACTTAATGATGCTGCTCCATTTAAGACTATGAAATAAATCAACTCATCTATTCCTCTTTTCACTGTCCCATGTTCATTCCAGAAATTCTTCCCCTTTGAAGTAAACAAAATAAAGTTCCTCAGGCAATCAGATTTGATTATTTAAAAACAGATTTGAGAGAGGATTTCAAGAGTAACATTTATGTCCATGGTTAAAAAACTTATAGTTTTATTTGGGAGTCTGTTGCTCTTTTCTGAACCTTACAAAATGATTCTAGGTCATAGGCTTTCCTGCTGTTCCCATCTGTCATGATGTGTCAGTTTCATTGCAGAGGAACTAAACTTGGGCGGTGGGTAGCAAGGGCAAGCCAGTATGAACATAATCAGTCATCAAAATTACCTTGCTAACTTACCTTCTCAAATATAGATACATATGTCTGTGAACCTGTTAGGAATCTGATCCTTTATGCATGTATGAACAGTTAGCTTTTTAAAACAGAGCATTGACTACTTCTCAAACACATATCTAAGAGCAACAGTTCATTGGAATATGAACCAAGAATTGTCATCTTGGAGGATTAGAAATGAACTGACTCTCCAATCTTGACTTGGATAAAGAATTTTATTTTTCTCATTATTAGTTTTATAGTAACAGATCTAGAAATAACAAAGCATGTCAGCAAAAGTCTCTTTTCTCAATATTTGTGTCTGAGTTGGCAGCATAACTGCTGACAATCTTACATGCAATCTGCTCTGCTAAGATCTGCAGACTTAACTGTGTTTAGGTAGTTCAGATAAGCTTTGAATAAGCATCTGAATTTCTGGGTGCTTATGGAAAATGAACCAAATTCCTCTCCTTTTGAGATTCACTTCTGTCTTATTGTAATGCATTCATGTAGGAATAATAGATTACATACCTGATCTTACCATTAATATTAAACAATGAATTCAGTGTTGTAAGCCACGTGGTCCTTCATTCATTCCAATGAGCAGGAGTCTTTTGTGTTTATTTTATTTCCAGACAGTAAAATGCTATGCTATTTGCTTTCTTAAAACAGCTGCAGTGTTTCTCTGGGGAATTGGCATTTCATGGAAAAGTGTGATCACTGATTCCAAAAGACTAAATGATATAAAAACTGTAAAATTGTGCATGGAGTCAGATGATATAACAGGAGAGGAGGCTGGTGGTGACAGGCTTTGTTTTCCTGGTCTAGTTAAAGTCCAGCTTCTGCTTCCTTTTTTCTTCCTGTTACCACCAATCATATGCTGTTACTTTCCTTTACCAAATTAAATCTGCAAGTTGAAAAGTTACCCACCATTAGGAATATTTAGGGGCTTCCCAGGTGGTGCAGTGGTAAAGAATCCGCCTGCCAATGCAGGAGATGCTAGAGATGAGGGTTCGATCCCTGGGTTGGGAATATCCCCTGGATAGGAAAGGGCAACTCACTCCAGTATTCTTGCCTGGAAAATTTCATGGACAGTGGAGCCTGGCAGGCTACAGTCCATGGGTTCGCAAAGAGTAGGACATGACTGAGTGATTGAGAACACACACACACACACACACAGAAAATTTTACCTCTTCATAACTGATTTGCTTGCAATTAGAATAAATTGCCACTTACCTGGTAAACCTATGTGGTTCATGAGTCCAAAGGACATGTTTCTAGAAGAGGTATTTTCTAAGTCCCTAGAATAATTTACAAATATATGCTCCCCTTTCCAAAAAGTCAAGAAATAAACCTGCTCCCACAGCCTTAATAGGTGGGTTCTTACCGGTTATCAACAGGCAAGTTGATCAACAGTAAGTAATAACTTAAAACAAACTTTCAAAACAGAGTTTTTAAACTCAAAATACATTTGCCACTTAAAAAAAAAGAGCCAAAAAAAGTAAGTAATACGCTTTAACCTTCTACTGTATTCCAGGCACTGAAATATTTGCTTCTCTCCCCACACTCCATTTCGTTCTCACAACTTTTTGAAGGAGGTAGTGTTTGGGAACTGATGACCAAAACCACCGTTCTTGGCCAGGCACAATAATAAATCGTAATAACCAATAACCGTTTACATGAGTTGTCTCTCAACAGGAGGCCCCCATAAGGATTGCAGCCCTGCCACTGAAAACTAACTGGGAGGATTCAGGAGGAGCCAAAAGGAGGGAGCACATTTCCCAGAAACACTCATACTGAAATCCTTCTTGGCTGAGAGATGAGCGTGCCACCAGGAAGGACCCTGAGGCAGACCACAAATGGGCAGGCTAGATGACTGGCCAGAGACAGCCAGTATACCAACTCCTTCACCACAGAACCTGAGACTGGCACGCACCCAGAGCAGTTTCCCACTGCCCACTTATACCTCTGTCTGCCACCCACCAAACAGGGGACAGATCTGGTTGGCCTTTCTAATTTCTCCCCCCCGCACTTTTTCTTTTTTTTAACACTTGCTTCCTCAACATCCTCTTGAGGAGAAATGGGGGGAAGGAATTCTTTCCTGCTGCAAAGTGATGCCACAGAAATGTAGGAAATGTCTTAATCTCCTTTTACCAAATCAAAATTTTTCACTTTATTAATTCACTGATTTACAATCACTCTTCTGATTAAAAGCTTAATTATAGAAGAGAAAGTATACTGGCATATAAACAGCCTGTTTATAATGCAGGATTTAATATCTGAACTTATCTCTAAAAAGATGTATCCAAAAATAACCACTTTTTAAATATTTTAACAGTGAACTTTATAAAAATTTTCAGCAGAGCTATAGAGTGTTTTCATCATATAATCTAAGTCAAAATTTTATATGTTTTTATATACAGTAAATTTCTAGTTTACTAAATTCTATTTTTAAAGAATATTCATTTAATATGTGAATTTAAGTTTACTGCCTAATCAACAAGCCCAGCAAATGCTACAAGATATGAGAGAACTCCAGCTTAGAGAGGACACGGGGGCTTTGCTGTTTGCAGTATACTCAAGTAGTAATGAAACAACCACACCAGCCGAGTCTAACCTAGCATGTAATGATTCAGAAAAAGATGTGTTTATACACATTGCAGCTAACCACCCTAAGGACTGATATTATACCCTTTAATAGATTAAGAAGGGCTTCTCTGCCTGAGAAATCCCTTGGATCGAGGAATCTGGTAGGCTATAGTCCATGGGATTACAAAGAACCAGACGCAATGGAGCATACACATGTGTGTGCACACGCACGCACACACACACACGCATACACACATTAGGAAACTGAAGCCCCCAGAGAGCAGGTGCATGGCTCAAGGTTACACAACTAGCAGATAAAAGATAGGGGAACTAAATCAGTTCTTCTGATTCTAAATCCCTCACTATTTCCAGCACATATACTAAAAGTAAAACAAGAAGCCACGAAATATGCCAACTGAAACATCATTACTTTCATTATTTTCATCATTTATTTTGACATTATTAATAATGACAAATGTATTAGATGTATTATCTATTAAATTTATATATTGAATTATTATTTAATGTTTACTAAATAGACTAATAATCATGAATTGTTACCTTAATTGAATTATGGGAATCATTTTAAACAAATTAATATTAATAACAGCTCTATGTTAGAAAATATAAAGGAAATTCACGAGACCTCCTCTCTTTTTCCTTCATTCTTGCTCAAAATTTTATCTTACAAAGTTCAGAAGTTGTTACTTCCTATCTGAAGTTTCAAAACCTTTTGAACTGAATAATTTTCACTTCCAACCAACTCTGTCATGTATACTAGATGTCCACAATTTCAGCTAGATTCTCAACTCATCACCATCCCCCACAATTGTGCCTCTGCCACCTACAACTCCAATAGCTCTCTCTAAGCAAGATGTTCTGCCTCCCAGGCCCCTCCCACCCTCTCTTCGTTCATCCTTCTCTGTGAACTTCCTCAAAGCTCTGATCTCTCCAGCCTCACCTGGGCGTTGCTTTCTGGTTTCTCTCTCCCCTGCCCAACCTCAGTCCTCATTGCTCACGGTTGAGCATGTATTTTTCTCACCTCCAGAATACTCCATTGCTTGCACGCATAAATTTCTGCTGTGCCTTCCAGCAAAACACCAAACTCAACCTAGTGACATCATCTGAGCAGAGAAATAAGTGCCTCTGAGGAAATCACACCATGCACTTCCTCTCACCTTAGCAAAGCCTGAAACATCAGCTACCAGCACTTTTACTTGACTGATCAATCATCTTCATCTCATTACCTCCAGGCATAGCAGATGAGTCCTACTAAGATTCTTGCATTATACCTGCCCCCCAAGTCTCCCTGAAATCTTACTCTGTGAGCCATCCCCAGCCAAAAAATAGTATAGATGATGGTGGATGGAGAGAACTCACCTGATGCTCAGTCCCTTTCAGAGCACAATATGCTCTTTTTTGTGTGTCTTAACTTTTAAGAGTAACTGTACTCTTAAAGATACATTCCTCATTTCCAAGTCAACTGTTGACCCATTTAGAGCTGTTTTCTGTCTCCACTTCAACCCTACTCCAAAAATCTCCAGTGACTTCCTTTGTTGCTAAATCAGTGGATCCTTTTTAATATCATTGCTTAATTGGCACTGTCAATTATCCCCTCCTTGGAAAAACTGCCTGTGATTTCTAAAATTTTGGGTAATCTCTTACTTTTCTCTGTCTTTTAATGTACCCTCTCCTCTGTCCACTACTGAAACACTTGTGTTTCTCAGGGTCCTGTCATCAGCTCATTGGTTTATTGATTTTAAATGCTTTCTCTGATTGACTTCATTCATTCTGATGGTTTCAAAATGCAAATGACTCCCCATCTCTCTCTCTCTCTCTCTCTCTCTCTCTCTCTCTCTCTCTCTCTCACACACACACACACACACACACACACACACACAACACAGATATCCCTAGCCAGCCCAGTCGCCTTTCCCAATCTTCAGAATTACATATTTAACAGGCTGCTGGAGATCTCCACCTATATATCTTGTGTATGTGTGCACATTTGGTCATGTCTGACTCTTTGCAGCCCCATAGACTATAGCCTGCCAGCTTCTCTGTCTGTGGAATTTCCCAGGCAAGAATACTGGAGTGGGTTGCCATTTCCTACTCCAAGGGATCTTCCCAACCCAGGGATCATTCCTTGTCTCTTGCATCTCCTGCACTGGTAGGCAGATTCGTTACCACTTATCTGGGAAGTCCTGCTGCTAAGTTGCTTCAGTCCTGTCCGACTTTGTGTGACCCCATAGATGGCAGCCCACCAGGCTCCTCCACCCATGGGATTTTCCAGGCAAGAGTACTGGAGTGGGATGCCATCACCTTCTCCACCTGGGAAGTCCTATGAAGATATAAATTCAACAAATTTAAAACTGACTTTATTTTTCATTCCCTAAATCAGGGCTCCATCCATTAAGATCCTTAAATTAGAAACCTCAAATCCATCCTTGACTCTTCCTTAATAAGTTTCTAATCCAAATATAAAGTTTTGCTGATTTTACTCAGTAAAATTTTTCTCCTCCACTGCTCTAGGTTAGGAACACATCCTGACTTGGGGGATTGCTAAAACTCTCCAATCCAAAACTGTCTCCAAATAGTCCACCATTGGAAAATACCCCATGCAAAAATACCCAGGCCACTTTCCTGCCTGAATCTTTGGTGGCTGTCATGGCCTTCAAAGAATCAAGTCTTGTTCTCTGCAACTTCCCCAAGCTCATCTCCCCAGATTTAATAAACCCAAGGGCAGACCCAGGCTTTGTGAGGCCTGAGGCAGTGTAATTTGAGGAAGGAATCTTCTTTAAGAAAAAGGAAACAAAATTAGATACAAAAGTAAACATGTCTTTTGAGTGAAAAAAAAAATCACAACAAACGCTGAAATCTCAAAATACAGGTCCCTTTCCTGGAGGTCTCTAGACATTTAAACGGAAATGTTTACACAGACATGCTTCTAGATTGCAACCTTGCCTCCCCTTCCCACCTAAAACTTCCATAACTCCCAGCAACCCCCAGAGATCATCAAGAACTATTCAAGTGAAAGAACCTGAAGGCTGAGCTTCATCAGCTTTCCAGTAAATTCTGTTCTACTTGCACTTTAAGTTCCAACAAACTAAGCTACGTTCCAAACACACACCAGGCAACCTGAAGTCTCTTTGCCTTTGCTTATGCATTAAAGTCACTCGTGTATTCTATGCCCGGCCCCGCCTTGCCCTGCCACCCCTCTCAGTCTACATGCATCCTTCTTGCCTGAATAATTCCTACCTATTGTTCAACGTTCACGTCAAGTGTCACCTGATTCACCCACAACGGGAGACTCCCCTCCTCAGAGCTAATTTCAAGGGCAGCTCTCCCCTAACATTTGCAGGGTCCAGAGCAAGAATCCAAATGGAACCCATTTGCTGTATACCCAAATATCTAAAAGTTATAAATCAAGCTGCCAAACTGTTAACTAAAATAGATTCTGCCCTTTCACCATGAGAGAGATATCTTCTAGATGGCTGAGTTCAAAGCTAGAATTCTTGAACTCCTTGCAGTTCTGAGCCAGAATTTGCCACACTGGAAGAGCTTTCCTCAACAACAGGATCGCATCGACTTCTCTTCTTCATTAACTCTTTGCACAGACTTTCTTCCACAGGGCAACAGCTTCGGATGTGCACATGTTGACAACCAGCCCTGTTATATATATTGCAGCTCCATCAATTACCACTGCAAACAGCTGTCCAGGATCAGCCTTTGGGGCTAGGAGGGTGCACATCAGGGCCACAGTTCAGCAGGTGGACTCAGGAAAGAGGAGAGTGCAGAGAATTCCAGGTCCAATGCACAGTCTAGAAGAGGAAGCAGACTTTGGTGATTACATGTCCTTGATCCTCCAAATGCTCCACCCCGTGGGAAAGGACAGGCCACACACAGGAGAATGCAGAGTGAGGCTTTCTAAAGCCGAGAGGCCAGGGCAGGTGCCCCTCTCACCTGGGTCTGAGGGAGACACTGTTTATATGAATGATATGTATATCTCCCCGTTAGACCGTGAGCTCTTCATGAGCAAAAACTGCTTTCTCATCCATTGTTGCCAGCAAACCACAAATGCCTAAGAATAAACGAGTAAGTAAGTGAATAGATAGAGGAAGAAAGAATAGAAGAAAAGCATAAATCAGGAGCTAGAATGCCTATAAAATGATTCCCATCAGGTTCCCCATGGATCACTAGAATCTGTTCCCAGAGAAGAAGACTTTCCTAGCAGGAGACAAGACTTCGTTAAGTGCAGCTCTGTGGGATGCCAATCACAAATGCAGTGATTTAAAATACCTAGATGGTGTCCCTCAATACACCTTTTTACAAGTTCACCAGTGATTCCCATGTGCCTCGATCAGGGGTTTAAAAGTACAAATACCGTTTGAGGTGATACCAAGAACCATCTTCAAAATGAAGTGTAATTGTTTCTCAGTCAATAAATAATGTTGCCTGGTAGCAAAGTCTTCCCCAACTCAGCGGTGCGAGAGCAAGTCGGCCTGATGGAGAGTTGGAAGGGACAAGGTGAGAGGAGGCTGTAAAAAGGAGGATAATAAAACACCACTTTTCAAGAAATGAATACACAGTACCTAACCCATTATCTGGTGCTAAGTAACTGCTCAAAATGTCAGAGATTAAAAGAGGAAAATAACTTTCAAAGGCCTCTCAGCTCTGTTCACAGTTGGTCCTGTTTCTCTTCAGCTGGGCAAAGGCAAATAGAAACTGGGGCAGTGAGGTATTTTTGTCATACGCAGCTGCAATTTCTGCTACCACACTTCAAAAAAATTCAAGTAGGATCTTTAAAAACATGTTATTGTGATGAAAGAATTTTGTTCCCAGAGAATTCATTAATCAAAGGATCACTGAAAGGACCTTGCTACCAAACAATTTGTAAATAGGATGAGTTCTGTACCAAGTCTAGGATGCTTCCTTCATTAAGTTTACAGAGAAGGAAGTTGCAAAAACTGTGTGATGTAGCAGAAAAAAAGGGGGCATTGGGGACTTCCCTGGTGCTCCAGTGATTAAGTTCACCTGCCAGTGAAGGGGACGGGGGTTTGATCCCTGCTCCAGAAAGATTCCACGTGCTGCAGGGCAGCTAAGCCCATGTGCCAAACTCCTGAGCCGGCCTGCCCTAGCTCCCATGCTCTGCACAAAGGCCACCACACTGGGAAACCCTCACACCACACTAGAGAGAAGCCTTCACTCACCCTGACCAGGGAAAGTCCCACACGCATCAATACTCAGAGCAGTCAAACTAAATAAATAATAAATAAATAAATAAAATCTCCTTTTTAAAAAAAGAAAGGGGACATTGGAATCAAAATCTCGGCTTTGAATACTGTCTTGGAACTCTGGAAAAGTTATCTTTCTTTTCTCAATTCATAAATGGAGTTAATAACAAAACTATTTTACAAGGCTATTTTCCGAGGTTTAAATACACTGGTTTATATAAAGCACCTTCACATCACCTTATACTTAGGATCTAAAAATGTTTGATAAACTTAAGCCCCTTCTCTTTATCTAAACTACAATAGTCATATGTATAGCATATCACATGAGACAAAGATACATTAAAGTCAACTTTTACCAACTTGAATTTCTAGGCAACCATCAGCTAAATTTCTCTATACTGGTATAAATGTTTCTCACACAACAAATATTTGTTTAATCATGATGTATTTCTTATTGTCTTACTTTGGTAGTCCATAAAACCTGGAGTTTCTCACATAAAATTGAGTACATTTACCAGTGATTCCTATGTCAGACTGCTTCAATTAGTGGACATAAATTATCACGTTTAATTGTACTCACCCAAAGCAATAAATAAATGAGTGTGTGAATTGAACTTAATTTGAGTTCAGACTTTGGCTTGCCTGAGTTCATCAAGTTTCTTACTCTTCACCAAGCTCCAATATAGAATGAATCTGTTCTCTTGATTTAGATTTTGCCTGAAGAACATTAAGCCCAGTAGTTTTAAATAACCACCCAGTATTTAAATTCTCCTATGTTCTTTTAAAATAATTCACAAACCCAAAACCAAGATGTCAGGCATGGGAAACTTTATGCAAATACATTTTCCAAAGTTGCTTGAAAGTGTGTGGCAGCTGTCCCCACACATAGAAATTTTTACAATGCCAGCATCACCACTGAAGATGACAGCATCGGCGGTCTCGATGAATTCAGCCTCAGAGTTCTTGATTGACTTTTTCAATTCTTATTCAAATCCTTATTAATATTCCATATAATAGCTTCTCATTTTCTTCAGACCCTAAATCTAGAAATGCCTTTATTTTTCTGTGTGTACATAAAATGCGCCTAAACCTAGAACTTGATAAAAAAAAGATAATAAGCTATGAATCTAGAGGCAAAGGCTAAATCTTGAATTTAGTACTAAAGTCCAAGTAAATAAATTGACTCTTACTGATAATATTCTCTAAGATATTATTAAAATTGCAGTCATTTACATTGGTAAAACAACACTTTGCAATTCATAAGATTTTAATAACTAACATATCTAATTCAAGCAAAAAAAGAAAAAGGGCATGAGTAAAGCAAAGGGAATTCCTGCACATGATTTCTAGAAGCACTCACAGTAATAGATACTAGCAGGTCTTTCCCAGCTGGACCCACAGACTTTGATTTATGCCTCATACAATTGGCTTTGTGCTCCATTCCTTAGAGTCTTGAATGGCTAAATCTTTACCTCAATTGGAAAAGTCCATTCTGTAAGCTTTCACCATCAGAGTAGTCAGGCTTGTTGATACCGTTCCTCAGAAGAGTTCTATCAAGTTGTTGAAAGCCATTCAGTTAAACGGTGCCTAACTATCTCCTAATCATTAAGACTATCAGTTCTATATAAATATGACACACTGTCAATTCTCTTCTTAAAGTCACCCTCCATGGGCAAAAACAAGAGGAGAAATATTTTCTACCATAATCTCCTCGAAGTTTAAAGAGTCAGTGCAGCTGGATATGTCTCATAACTCTCCATTTTTTATACCATCAACGTGGCAAGAGGGGGCCTCCTTTGGTGTCCGTAATTTCTATCTGCTGTGCTCTTTCAATTAAAAGTTTGCTTGTGCTTTATTTTTGTTGTTGTTGAAAGTATCCCAAAAAATAGTATCTGTAAGCAGCATGGAGTATAGTATTTCTGTGAAATGAATCAGGGAATCTTGACTACCGAGTTCCAGGAAATGCTGGGTTAAATTACCCTGGCCCATTAGTGACCGTGCTGTGTAGTAAAACGAGCATTGCTGTCGAGTGCCACCACCCCATGTACTATTTTGTGACCTTTACTGCAGAATTTCTTTACCTCACACTTCCATTTCTTCATCCATAAAATGAGGAGACTGGAATGCAACAGATTTAAAACTCTAACATCCAGAGATTTAAAACTCTAATATCCAATGATTCTTTCTGGAAAACAAAATAATAACTTGATATCTGAGTTTTACTGCCTCTACTGGTTTGTCCTTATTTGCTTGAAATCCCAACATATAAGACATAGCCTCTGGTTTCAGGTTTTAACAAGATGTATATACTTTTAATGTCAATTATTTAACTTAAATTTGTAAACTAGCATTTCTTGGAACAGGTGAGAAACCAGACTGATATTCAAGTAATGTAGCAATTAACTAGTCCTGTCTGGACCATGGTGCTATGCTTGTGGGACAAGAATACAAAAGAATTTTGTGGCACATAAAAGCAATTTATTTAAAAAAAGAGGATAAAATCACATTTAAAGTAACTTTTATTTTACCAAGAGTATATTATTGATATTGAGTTCTAAATTATATAGTATACAGTTTTTAAATACTATATATTTCAAACTTTGAATTATAATTTACTTATAAAATATAAGCTCAAATCTCCCATTATTCTGATAACACATATTGTCAGATGTAGGTAGTTTTGACTAGCAAATACATTACGATGGCAATTCAAGAATAATAGAATCTTTGCCTCTAATACAGCTCTTTAACCAAACCACAAGTCGCATGAATTGAATTGAATTGAATAAGAATTGAGTATGTTCCCTCTCCCTTAATATAAACAGTCTTTAAATATAGACATTAAAAGAACCAACTCAAAAACAAGCTGAATATCCATTATGAGATGTTAGTATTGTGACATGAAGCTGTAATTACAGAGCGTTAATTTTTAAGCTTTCGTGTATTTAACATAATACTTTATTAATTACATAGATGAAAATAAATAGACTTCACATGTTGTGTTTTGCTTAGAATAGTAATGTTTTTAAAGTTCTAAAATAAAATGTCAAGGGCTATTGTTTCTATTTTGTTCCCATTCATTTATGGCTTTTTTCCTTTAAGATTGGGTAATGTGAACCTTACCATAGCCTTTCATTTAAAGTTTTGAAAAACTCTGGATTCTTTCTTTATCAGCAAATAAAGATAAGAGTAGCATGCTAAAAATGCCAATTTTACTTCTTGTCTTGAAAGGTGATAATGTGCTTTCCAAAGCAAATTTTTTTTTCCTAAGTCCGAAGACTCAGTAATAACACCTTAATAATCTTTTCATCTTGAATAGCACAATTCTTTGAAAATATTAATTACTGAACCATTCATGATATCATTTTGAAATTATGTTATACCACTTGTAACACTTAAGCAAATTCAAAATGTTGTACAAAGAGAAATCAATATTATTAGAGGGCTATTGACCAAGAAAGATTTTTTCAGAAACACCACTATTCTAAGCCTATGTGAGTACAATAAGCTTGAACGCTAATTAGCTGCTGAAAACAACAAAAGCTTTATTTAGGTGGAGAAACATGTCATTAGTCATAGGTCCTATGAGTGGAAAAATTTTAAGATACTTGAATCATGATATTTAAAAATAAATGCAGCTATCTATAATAAGTCCTTCATTTTAATCAGGTTTTTGGTACACTTAATTGATGCATTCTTGTAGCAAATAACTATGTAATGGAAAGAGATGATTAAAAATGAGTAACATGCTTATTTTAAAACCCAACCATTTCTACTGATGTAATAGGAATAACAAATCTTAAATCACAATCCTTGTATGGTAAATAATATAAGGTTTTTGACTTTTCATTTATACTTCAGAACCCTAACCACATTGTCTCACTTATTTGTAATCCATCAACCCAGGTGACAAATAGTCTTCTATATTTACCCACTCAGAATGTACAAGAAGCATACTGTATTAGCAGCTGAAACTACAAACGCTACTGTCAATCAAACAGGCTGGCAGAGTACCATATTTCTTTTCACCAAGAGGCTTAAAGCAAAGAATCTGTGCCTAATTCTTTTAAACCTTATAGGTCAAAAGGTTTTAAAATTATTTTTGACACCATTTCTTTGCTTTGTCAACAGGCCTGAGTACTTTTTAGCTTGTAAAGGATATCAAAAATGATTCATTTTAACATCGCAAATTTATGGGTTTTGAAACATCACTTTTCACAGTAACATAATTCTGCAGGCAGATTAGATGATTGCTATGCCTCAGAAAGATGTTGATATGATTTTGAAAACTGTCCTCAAAGCCTGGCTATATAGTACCTAGAACTGAGCCAAATGGCGAGTAAGCCCTTAGAGGAGTTTTTGGCTATGGTGACGGCCACCGCCCTGGGGTGGGTGGTCCTTACTTAAGGGAATCCCAACTTCTCGAGGTATTGGCAATTCCCTGAGGCCTATACTGTGTCACGGGGAAACATCTTAGCAGTTCTTTTGAAGTCAGTGAATTAACTCCCCCCAAATCCAAATCACAACACTCCATACACCTTATGATTAAAACATTAGAATCACCTTCTCCTTGTACAGGAGAATTGAATGCACACCTTTCTTCCCTGAGCTTTCACTCCTCGCTTATTTGTTCCGTATTCAAGTCACTTCAATGAACTTTCTGGTCTTTTCTAAGACCTGCCCCCTCTTTTTTCACATCTCAGATATGTCTTCCCTTCAATCCTATGAGCTGAACTGTATCAATGAACTTTCCCCCTTCCAGGTACTTCCCGATCCCTGGCAGGTTATTTCCCCGCCCAACAAACTGGTTTGCTCAGAGCAGCTCAGAAACAAGTCTTATCATTCTGTTAGCACACCACTCCTGGGAAGCAAATCTATTCCTTGCCTCTGTTGTCTAATCTTCTCACACTGATATCAATAAGGCATCTTCATGATTACATACCTTACACCTGATATACCCTCTGTCTGCAAACTTGGTGACTCCACTCCCTTCTTTAAAATCTCTCTCTTCGTGAAGCTTTTCTTGACACACTGAAGAGCAATGACAAGCGCCTCCTGGCCTCACCCTGACCAAACATGAAATACTTTCGCGGTCTCTCAGTTACCACCCGAGAGTGATACACAGTGCTAGTATGCAGGGTGTCCTTTCTTTCTTTTAATGCCACTGTATAGCCTTATAGTGTGGTATGTATACTCTTCATATCAGTCTGTGGTAATGTGGTTGAGCAACTGAAGAGTCCTAGAAATGACATACAATGCAGCAATGTATCAAACGCGGTAACGGCACAATTAACGTTTGTATGATGATGCTGAGAATGCTTAGAACGATCAAGTTTTCTTCACACTCCGAATGATTTGAAGGGGATTATTTCTCCTTTTTCCATTCATTAGAACGCTCAGGGTACCATGTCATCAATAAAGAGGAAGTGATTCAGAAAAGAGCGATTGTAATATTCATTCATGAACTTGCACATGAGAGAGAGAATTTTAAAATATTTAAGTATACTATAATTAAGATAATTCTTGTATTACACAAACATGTATAGTTACACAAACAAATATATTACACAACAAAAATTAACACACACACACACACACACACACACACACACACACACACACACACACCCCGCATTACACAATTAAGCATCTTCTCCAGAGAGGAGGAAACATCTTCGAATTCTCTTTCCTGTCCCAAACTTTCAACGGCGGTGAAAGCAATCACTATTATGGTAATGGTTGCTTTACAATGAATGTTTTATTTTTTAAATGCCACTCTCAATAAAAATTGAGCTTACTGAGACTATTGCATATTTCCTAAAGCTCGTGTTTTTTACACATAGGCAATGGCAGTATACACTAAGCCATAGCTTAGGTTTGTTGCTATTGTGATTGTTATAAAGCAAAGGATTTTAAAGGTTTTTAAATTTCACTGTATTACATCTGAATGACATTTTGCAAGCTACACCTTCATAAATTTGAGCTGTAATTGTAAATGAATAATAAATAATAAGCATATTGTCCTGAAATGCTTTTCAATTAGCTCTCAAATGTGTTTGGTTTTTTTTTTGTCCGTATTAACAGATTGGACAAGTTATAACGAATTATAATTTCCAACATGTGTTCTATGATGATGTAGGGTAGGGTGGAAAATCTCACCTGCATTTGCCAATAAGCCATTTTTAATAATTTCATTTCTACCACTTTATTTCTAGAGCCTAAAATCTTAGGCAGTTTTTGTTTCCTAAGTATTTGTCTTTTTATTTCCTATCCTAGATTTTTTTTTAAAGAGGAGAGGAAAGAAAAGAACTCTATGCCTTAAAATTTTAAACTAAGCTCCCTTTCTAAATCTATGGTAAAAACACATGTCTTTCAGATTTGGAAATCATTTTGCAGTAGACCCTTCTATCACATTACTTGGAGCAAAACAAAGCAGAGATTTTAACAGAAAAGGTCTGTAGACATATTACACATAGAAACATAAGGTCATTGTCTTATAAAAATCAGTCTGCTTTTAAAAAGTTTCCTCAGTAAGGATGTTTCACATGGAATGTATAGACGGTTCGGTGATATGCATATAGGTACTAAAAACTGTCTCTCCCCAAAAATGTAAAGTTTAGAATAAATCTATAAATGGCTCTAGGGTGGCTTCTTTGGCTTCAGGGGTGTTTCATATCTGTGGGACTCCAGGCCCAGTGACATTTTGATACAGTTTTAGTGGGAAACTTTATAAAGCCATGCCTTGTGCTCGATTGCACCCTAGAGAGGATAGTATGATGACGAGGTTCTCATGCACCATTTGCCTTGTATATGGATACATTTTCCTATCAAGTCGAACCAATAGAACCTCATTGCCGAGTAAAGGTTGACTTGGAGTTGAGTCCTGACGGGATAGCTTTTCCCTCTTCCTCTCACCTTTCAACTTTCAATTGCCCCACTTTAT
Source organism: Capricornis sumatraensis (assembly GCF_032405125.1). Taxonomy (NCBI): domain Eukaryota; kingdom Metazoa; phylum Chordata; class Mammalia; order Artiodactyla; family Bovidae; genus Capricornis; species Capricornis sumatraensis. The sequence continues at coordinate 17,366,765 of NC_091075.1, forward strand.
TTTTTTTTTTTATTAAATTTTAAAATCTTTAATTCTTACATGTGTTTCAACTTTCAATTGCCCCACTTTAAAAAGAGGCAAAGAGTTTACAGAAATAGAGTTGGCTTTAAAGACTATTTATATTACAATATCAGAATTTCCTTTTTAGAAAGATTACAATAGTGTTCCTATCTTTCACAGTGATGTGACTGAGATTATTGTCTATCTGAAAACATTTCCATTATCTCTCAGGCATAAAGAGAACTCAATAAATATGGAGTTTATTGAAGGGAAATCAGCATGTAACTGTGACATAGTAAGTTAATAAATAAAATCCAGTGATAATATAGCATGATAAAATTATCCAGTAATATATATGAACTACCATTTCAAACCAACTCTCGTGAAAAGGCATTTGCCATTTCTCCTACGCAGCACCTGCTTGATTCCTTCTATTCTCTCTGGACATTTACGTGATGAACTCTCATTACAGAGTCTGAGAAGTTTGATATTCTATTTGTAAAACATAAAAACTTGTTAAATGAATATGCTGCTTTTTTCCCTCCAATTTTATTTCACTGTTACCCAGTTGTAGGCCAATCAGAAGTCAAACAGAATTTTCTCCTGAGACCAAGAAATGGCAATTCTGACTATTATGGAGCACAAAGTTATGGCTGTTTTAATACATATTTTGCTGAACAGAGTATCTCTTAGCTTGTAGCTGACAAAACACAATTGTACAGTGAGATTCATTTCCCTCGCCATAGATTACACTGCGTTGATTCTGTTTTGCTTTTGGTCAAATGCCAAAGCAATACATCTAGCAACAAAAAGGCAATGCCGCTAATTAAAACAACATATTCAATCCCAAAATATGCAAAAGAAAAGAAATATTTAAATAAACATGGACTTGATAAAGACTGTCATGATTAAAGTTATACAAGACAAAATGAAGGCTTCAGAATAGTGAATTCCCTCCCTAACATCTCCCATCTTGACTGGGTTGAGAAAGTATTCAAATCAAAGAATATTTAATGATGAATAAGATAATATATATGAAATAACAAAATACAAAGTTTAAAAAGAAATTCACACTATGAAAAACTTTTGTCTCAAAATAGGGCTCATTGACATATTCTTTTAAATATCTTTCCTATAAAATTTAGAGTATGATTTTGATTATATTAAATTATATTTTAATTGGACTTCCCTGGTGATTCAAATGATAAAGAATCTGCCCATAATGCTGGAGACACAGGTTCAATCCCTGGGTCAGGAAGATCTCCTAGAGAAGGGAATGGCTACCCACTCCAGAATTCTTGCCTGGAGAATCCTATGGACAGAGGAGCCTGGCAGGCTACAGTCCGTGGGGTCACAGAGAGTCAGATAATTAGCTAGTTATCAGGTCTTTCATTTATAAAGTTATATATTAACTTATCGAACAATTTACTGACCACCTACGAGGTGCAGGGCACTATAGTAGGTGATGAAGTTAAAAGGATGAATACCTCCGAAATTTTTCCTTACCCTAATCAGTAGTTCAGTGAAAGTTAATCATGCAATGAGAGAAATAGGAAAAAAGTAAATAAAACAGACAATTATATATGAAATATGATTAAAGAAAATTAACTATGCTTGAGATAGATAATGTTGGAAGAAGTCTACTTTGGATAGGGTGGTCCAGGAAGTGACATTTAAAGAGGCAACATCAGAGCTAAGCCCTGAAGGATGAGGAGGATGGGATCATGCCAAAGACAGGGAAGGGAGATGTAGTCAAAGGGACAAATGAACGCAGAGGTTTTGCAGAAGAAGAGCTCCAAGTAGTCTAGGAACAGGAAAAAAAAAAAAAATGGAGATAAGCCTGAGAAAAGCCTGAGATGGGACTGAAGAAGGGAAAGGGGTTGGATTTACAGACTCTGAATGAAGCTGGGACTAGGATGGTAGCAACAGAAGAGTGGATGGTTTTAAGGTACATTTTGAAGACAGAAGTAATAGGACAGAACTGTGCTGTTAAAACTATCATGTTGATATATGGCAGAAATCAATACAATATTGTAAAGCAATTATCCTCCAATGAAAAAAATGATAAAAAAATAAACTTTATGGAATTTAAAGAATGAGATCCAGAAAGGTTAAATGCATTGGACAAAGTCATGTGGACAATGCAGTGTTGGAGCAAAATCAAAAGTATCCCAAATCACAGACCTTAAATGCCCTGTATTACACCAGAAGCTATAGTTTCTCATATCATGTTCCATACTGTTTAATGCAGTGTCCTCCTGAGAACCTAAGCAAGATACATTTATGAATATGTATATGTATATAAGTGAATCTTAATAAATCATAACTTTTTTCTTCTCTAAAATTTTAATGATAGCTGAATTTTTGTTACAGTGTTTCCGTCACTGATATCATTTGACACTACAGTTGTATACCTCGTCTGTTGAGACTGCAGGTTGTCCACCAAAAATCCATTCGCCCTTTCATTTGTACACACGACTACTCAGCTCAATTATATTTCCCAGGCTCTCTTGTAGTTAAGAATAGCCATGTACTAAGTTCTCACTGACAGAGCTGAACAGAAGTGATCGGTGCCCCTCTGTAACTGGCCCTTGAGGTCTTGAGCTTGCTTCTTCTGTGTTCTTATCCCGCTTGCAACCAGCCTAAACCAGGATATGGTGGTGATCCAGGGTACACTGTGCAGATGATGACAGCACCCTTGAACCCATCGGAAAAAGGGCTTTGAGAGAACCTGAATCTTGAAAGCAAGGAGTCATGTTGGAACTCTAATGTGAGAAAAAAATGTCCACGTTTTTAAGCCACTGTATTGTAGGATCTCTATATTTCAGCAGCCTAGCTTTATCCTAAACAATAAAGATTCATAAATCTTTACAAGTCAGTACATGATAGTTACCATATTGGAAGCAATTCTGAAATTTAATAAGGAAGAATAGAGAGTCCTATCAAGTAGTTCCCTGACTTTCAATTTAAGTCTTATTTTCAAGATGCGCTGGTAGGAGCAGAGGTAATTCTCATACATTTATTCCTTTCTGCAACCCCCATGCACATACATAAACTTTGGGATCCACTGTTTTATGTGGCTTTCCTAGGCAAAAGGGGTAGTTTTTCAAATTGTATGCCATAAGCCCCCACCACCACCTTGAATGCTTCAGTCACTCACAGATCTGAAGGCTTGACTGAGAAGTCAACCAGTGCCTTTGAGAGAGAGCACTGAGCTGTGTGGACAGGCAATGGGGCCCCTTGAACATAAGCTCAAGTGAAAAAAGCTTAGACTAGCTTCAGATCAGTGCCAGAACCACGACTCATGAGCATATGGGTGGGATCAGTGTAACAGAAAATATTAATAATTACGTAGCCACATGGTGTTGAAGGCAACCAAGTCACCTATGCCATCACATGAATGGACTTCAGTCTCTTCAAGGCTGACAAAATTTCCACTACTCAAAAGTATGTCATGAGGATAACAGTTGAGAACCCTTGGCTATGTGTGTCAACTCCTGGTTCAGTCAACTGTGGTCAGTGTGACAGAGTAACATGGAAACTTTTGCATCAGATGACAACTCTGGCTGCATTTCTCAGAAGGGTGATTTGAAGGTTAACAGGCAATTAGTAATTCATACATTATCTAATATTGGTAATAGTAGCAGCATAGCAATCACGATCACAATAATGATAATAACAATAAACATTTATCAAGCACTTACCTAGTCTCAGGCACTGTGTCAAACACTTTATATACACTATCTAATTTAATATATAAAATTTTATTATTATTCCCATATCACAGCTGAAGAAACTGAAGCTTAGAGACATTAAGTCATAGAACTAGTACTCAGACAAGCAATGTAGCTGGAAGGCCTCACATTTAAACATTATATGATCCTGTGATCTTCTATCCTGTCCAAGTCCAGTCATATTCATACTTGTGATCCCAGAGCATCTACCGTATAATTATCTAATATACTAACAAATACAAAACCACCAGCTAATTAAAATAATGCAGTCAGGGTTTCCACAGTTTATTCTCACTATTGTGGTGATTGAAAAAATGTGCAAGGTGTAAGAGGCAACATGGGAAACCTTTAGGACAGCATTCCAGAGATATCTGAAAATTAACTTCTTGTCTGCTAATTTTGTCAAATATGAATGTAAGAAGTGCTGATAAAGCAGACATCTCCACTCTTTGTGCATTTCAGCTTCAGCACACAGAAATACGGCTTCTACCCTCTTTCCTCAGGCCTGGCACTGCCTGGTCCTTCATGCCCCTGTGGCGTGAGAAGATCTGCTTTCATAGGTACACCTTTGCCTCTCTGCTCTGTTTAGATCAAGCATGTGATTATTATTATTATTATTTGTATTATTGGCTACCAGAGCTCTACAGGCAAACCTAAACATGTGAATCCCAAAGTCAAGGCAGGCTATCCCAAATTCAGCATCGCAAGAGAGTCTTGGATTTTGAAACAGAGCATATTCAAACATGAACTTAAAAGTTGTGCTTTTTTAACATTTGATTCTTTACAAATGGGGCCTATAGATCAGAACCTCTGGAATAGAGACAAGTACCATTGCAAACCCATAACAACCTCTATAATTACCAAGGAAGATGACTTAAAAATTTTTCCAAGCTGAAAACTCAGAAGAACTTCTGCAATCCACTGCTATATTAATTTCAGCCATTATATCATCCTTAAAATAAATCCACATCATACTGTTGACTATGGTTGAAATTCCAGTCACAAATAAGATACCTACTTTGGGTAAACTCATATTGAAATTTTTACCACAAAGTTCAATTAAAGAAAGTCAGTTCTATCATTGGTCAACTATAAGAGATGAAAAAAGAGAGAGATGGGGATTTAATTTACAATGTCTTTAATCCCTAGCAAGCTACTCTGAATCCCCACATTGCTTAATACAGTGTGGCATGGAGAAGTAACATCACGGTATGATTTCTCTTGTTTCCAGAAAATACATATAAATTGAAAACAAAAATTCTGAAAGAATACTAGCTTCCGTACCACTTGATATTTACTAAGGATATTTTAGGGGAAATTTTGATATTCAGTTTCAAACTTTCAAATGTGCTTTGCACATAGGAAGTGATAAATATTTGCTGAATATTGAGGAAATGAATATCTTGTGATTTTATTCTTATGCCTAATTCTGCAATTAAACATTGTTTTATACATTTATATGTTGGGTTTTTGGGGGGTTTTTGCTAAATTTTACTATTGCCTACTTGTATTGTTACTTACATCCCCCAAAACAATATATGTTAATATGAATTCCCCTTCAAGCCTGCTAAAACAAAGAGCTTTTTATGAAGCAATGTGAAATTTAATTATATAAAACTTTTAAACTCCTATATGCCAAAAGTAGTACTAATAAAGTTGAAAGATAACCAAGGAACTAAAAGAAGATATTCTTAATACTTACAATAAAGAGTTTATATTTTACATTTCAAACAATCCAAATGAAATACAAATGACCATAGGAATATGTAATTCGTAGAATATTATACACACACCCCAATAAACATTTGAAAATGTAGTCAATTTCCTTAAAAAACTAGTTTAAAAAAATTCTAGTTAAAACCATAATTACTTTTTTTAGCTTTCAAAATGGAAAAAATTGAACAAATTCATTCAACCCATTAGTGAAAAGTGTAGGGAAATTTGATTCATATGCTTTTCCTGGAAGCATAAACTGGTATTTTTTTGTTGTAGGGTAATTTCCAGTGTCTATGAAAGATTCACATGTATAATACCCCCACAATCCAGGAATATCACTTCTAAAAATCCATACTAAACAAATAACATGGAATACACACTTAAAGAAAGTCAGAGAAGTATTGCTTTAATAGTTAAAAATAATATATATGGGAGGGTGGCTGGCAACTTAAAGTTCAGCTTTGAGGAGGAGTTAAATAAATGAGACTACAACACTACAGTAGGGCTCTACAGTGGAATACTATTGTTTGGAAGTCACAAAGGTAAATGTTTCAGATCACTGAGCAGATATGATGATGAGTTGAGTGCAGCTGCTGCTGCTGCTGCTAAGTCACTTCAGTCGTGTCCGACTCTGTGTGACCCCATAGGCGGCAGCCCACCAGGCTCCCCCGTCCCTGGGATTCTCCAGGCAAGAACACTGGAGTGGGTTTGAGTGCAGCTAGTAGGAAGGAAAACATTTGTTACCAAAAAAAAGATTCCAATTCAATTTTTTTCAAACACATGATGTGGCCCATATCAAATAAAATTCATCTGCAGATTGCTTCCCAGCAGGTCGCTAGACTTTTCTGTCTAAAATAGAATTAAATGTCCTGATGCAGAAAAAGAAACATGATATAGTTTAAAGGAAAAAAAAGTAGTTGCCAGACCAATGAATAGTATGGTCAAATAGGTAAGAATATGTGTACATATGAATGTTTGTAAACATATGGGGAAAAAATTGAGACTTCCCTGGTGGCTCAGATGGTAAAGAATCTGCCTGCAATGCAGGAGACCTTGGTTCAATCCCTGGGTAGTGAAGATCTCCTGGAGAAGGGAGGGAATGACTATCCACTCTAATATTCTTTCCGGGAGAATACCATGGACAGTGGGGTCTGGCAGGCTACATTCCTTAAATGTCAAAACTTTGGTCATTTCTGATTTGGAATATAACCTTTTGTGATTAGTCAATCACCACCCAAATTTTTTTTCCAAAGAGAAAATATTATAATTAAAACAAAACTAGCATATACATTTAAATATTTGCCCTAAATAAAGAATTCAGACTCAGGAAGGAAGAAAAAGAAACAATTAATAGTTTGGAAAGTTCTGACAAGATTTTCCAATATTTAAGAAAGTTTAATTCAATTCGCTAACAAAGTTAGAATATTTTCAATTCTGTACCAACCACAGAATAATTTGATGAGTGTATAAGAAGCGATTTGCCTACAGAAATGAAAGATACAATTAAGATCTGCTTCTCTCTACTATTACACTCTAATTTTGTGGTAGAACATATTACATGAGTATTTGGGAGTCAAAAAAAAAAAACATTGACAAGGCATTTCAGATGGGAAAATGGTCAATTTTTTTTCATATTATGATACTTACCACACTTGAGACTCAAATTTAGAGTTTGCTGTTTGTGATTCTTATTATTCATACACATGCTTCCTTTATTTGGTACTTTATACTATTCCATCACTCCTCATGGTCACGTTGAGTTTGAGGAAAGCATTACTACAAATATTCAAAGTTTTCTTAAGGAGATAGAAAGTAAGATTGATTTTGTTCTTCCAAGAACTCTAGAATCCCCAGGCCCAAATTATTTACTTTTCGTTTGATTACATTCAACCCTGTTGATCAGGGAACTATGTTTATCACTTATGGCCTCCTTAACTGGCTTCTAGGTTCAAAACTAAAACCAGCATCTCTCCTGTGACAACTTAGGGCACATAATGAGATAGACTCCTTAAAGGGAGCTAAACTAGAAAGCAGCAAAAACCAAGTGTTTCAAGATCCATTGTTAAATTAATCATTCTAAAATTAAATATTGAAATATGCTGTGGCCAGTAATTCTATCTTGAACTCTTAAGAAAAAACACTCCTACAATTCGGCTAAATACCAAGGAACTTTAAAATTACAGAACCTGTGCCTAGGATCCCAGGCATGCTGGGATCAACCTCTGGGGCAGTCACTGCAGATGCTTCAGTACTGAGAGTCTGGGCTAACACAGGACTCAGTAAATGACAGCTGATTTACTGACATCAACAAACAAATTAATAGTACAGAGTAATACCTGCAGAGAAACTCTTGCTTTTGCTTTTGAGAGATTTCTCAAGCATGCTCAAATGTGAAAAGGAATAGATTTATTTTTCTCTGTAGCTTAGCCTTAGGTTTCTGTTCCATGGTTTCCCCAACTAAAAGCAATCTTGCACCCTCCTCTGAATTCCATTTCTGCGTTTCCATTTTATCTCCCACATAGTATAGTTCGTGTACATATAAGCGTATATCCTGTCATGATACTCCTCTGCTCAAAACTCTGAGATGTTACCTCCTCCTCACCCATATCATGCAAAGAAAAAGCCAGAGCCCCCAGTTCACTATGACTTTCATCTTAAATACTCTCCCGCCGGTGCTCACTTTACCTTACTTCAGTCACCAGGAGCCCAGGCTGTGCCTCAAACACCACATACCCTAGGTCTAACTCTCAATGACTCTGCAGAATTTATCTGGAGAATTACCCAAAACATGTCTTTTAAGAAGAGGCACCCCCATGTGACTATAACTGAGGAATTTAGTATAGTTAGTGACATTTAACAGAAGCAGAAGATATTAAGAAGAGGTGGCAAGAATACACAGAACTGTACAAAAAAGATCTTCATGACCCAGATAATCACAATGGTGTGATCACTCACCTAGAGCCAGACATCCTGGAATGTGAAGTTAAGTGGGCCTTAGGAAGCATCACTACAAACAAAGCTAGTGGAGGTAATGGAATTCCAGTTGAGCTATTCAAAATCCTAAAAGACGATGCTGTGAAAATGCTGCACTCAATATGTTAGCAAACCTGGAAAACTCAGCAGTGGCCACAGGACTGGAAAAGGTCAGTTTTCATTCCAATCCCAAAGAAAGGCAATGCCAAAGAATGCTCAAACTACGTCACAGCTGCACTCATCTCACAAGTTAGCAAAATAATGCTCAAAATTCTCCAAGCCAGGCTTCAACAGTATGTGAACCATGAACATCCAGATGTTCAAGCTGGATTTAGAAAAGGCAGAGGAACCAGCGATCAAATTGCCAACATTTGCTGGATCATTGAAAAAGCAAGAGAGTTCCAGAAAAACATCTATGCCAAAGCCTTTGACTGTGTGGATCACAAGAAACTGTGAAAAATTCTGAAAGAGATGGGAATACCAGATCACCTAACCTGCCTCCTGAGAAATCTGTATGCAGGTCAGGAAGCAACAGTTAGAACTGGACATGGAACAACAGACTGGTTCCAAATAGGAAAAGGAGTACAACAAGGGTATATATTGTCACCCTGCTTATTTAACTTCTATGCAGAGTACATCATGAGAAACGCTGGGCTGGAGGAAGCACAAGCTGGAATCAAGATTGCTGGGAGAAATATCAATAACCTCAGATATGCAGATGACACCTCCCTTATGACAGAAAGCAAAGAAAAACTAAACAGCCTCTTGATGAAAATGAAAGAGGAGAGTGGAAAAGTTGGCTTAAAACTCAACATTTAGATATCTAAGATTATGGCATCTGGTCCCATCACTTCATGGGAAATAGATGGGGAAACAGTGTCAGACTTTATTTTTTTCAGCTCCAAAATCACTGCAGATGGTGATTGAAGCCATGAAATTAAAAGACGCTTATTCCTTGGAAGGAAAGTTATGACCAACCTAGATAGCATATTAAAAAGCAGAGACATGACTTTGCCAAAAAAGGTCCATCTAGTCAAGGCTATGGTTTTTCCAGTGCTCATGTATGGATGTGAGAGTTGGACTATAAAGAAAGCTGAGCACTGAAGAATTGATGCTTTTGAACTGTAGTGTTGGAGACGACTCTTGAGAGTCCCTTGGACTGCAAGAAGATCCAACCAGTCCATCCTAAAGGAAATCAGTCCTGAATGTTCATTGGAAGGACTAATGTTGAAGCTGAAACTCCAATTCTTCGGCCACCTGATGTGAAGAACTGACTCATTGGAAAAGACCCTGATTCTGGGGAAGATTGAGGGCAGGAGGAGAAGGAGACGACAGAGGATGAGACGATTGGATGTCATTGCTGACTCAATGGACATGAGTTTGAGTAAACTCCGTGAGTTGGTGATGGACAGGGAGGCCTGGCGTGCTGCAGTTCATGGGATTGCAAATAGTCAGACACGAGTGAGCAACTGAACTGAACTGAGTGCCATTTAGTGTTCTAACAGAGGAAGCCAAACCACCTAACACTTTCTCCATGGATGTCTTGGAAGAGTTTAATACTTATCAACAAACTGTGTTAACCCAGTAATGTGTGTGTGTGTGTGTGTGTGCATGTGTGTGTGTGCCTGTGTGCGTTAGTGGCTCAGTCATGTCTGACTCTTTGCGACCCCATGGACTGTAGCCCACCAGGCTCCTTTGTCCATGGGATTTCCCAGACAAGAATAGTGGAGTGAGTTGCCATTTCCTTCTCTGGGGGAACTTCCCAACCCAAGGATCTAACCCGAGCTCTCAGCAGTGCAGGCAGATTCTTTATGGTCTGAGCCACCAGGGAAGCCCTAACCAGTAGTACTATCCTACTAAGTAGAGCAGGCATTGCCTTAATCATCAAACCTAGTATAGGTAATACAACAATAGATCAATTTTTATATCTCTTTAAATTTCTATTTTTAGTTCTGGTAAACTACATATAAAATAAAATTTATCATCCTAACAATTTTTGAATGTACAGTCCAGTGGCATTAAGTACATTCACCTCATTGGACTATCACCATCCATCTCTAGAACTTTTTCATCTTGCTATATTGAAACTTTGTAACCACAAAACAATAACTCCTCATTCTCCCTTTCCTCAGCCCTTGGCAGACATTATTCTAATTTCTGTGTCTATGAATTTGACTAAATTTGACTACCCTACCTTCCCTTCCACATATAAGTGAAACTATACTGCATGTGTCCTTTTATGACTGGCTTATTTCGTTAGCTGACTATCCTCAAGGTTGACCTATGTTATACCTATGTTATAGTATGATCAGAATTTTCTCCTTTTTCAAGGTTGCATAATATTCTATTTTACACACACACCACATTTTGTTTATCTTTTAAGCAATGGAGATATGGGTTGCTTACACCTTTTGGCTATTGGGAATAACGCTGCTATGAACATGGATGTAAAAATATCTTCAAGATCCTGCCTTCAGTTCTTTTGGGTAGATACCCAGAAGGGGATTTTCTGGATCCCATGGTAGTTCTATTTTTAATTTCCTGAGGAACTGTCATACTATTTTCCACAGTAGCTGCACCATTTTATTTCCACCAACAGTGTACAAGAGTTCCAATTTCTCCACATCCTCACCTGTACCTGTTTTGTATTTTTGTGATATAGCCATCCAAACTGGGGCTTCCCTGGTGGCTAAGGCAGTAAAGAATCCACCTGCCAACACAGAAGACCCAGGTTCAATCCCTGGGTCAGGAAGATCCCCTGGAGAAGGGAATGGCAACCCACTCCAATATTCTTGCCTGGGAAATCCCATGGACAGAGGAGCCTGGTGGGCTACAGTCCATAGGGTCACAAAGAGTCAGACATGACTTAGTGACACTTTCAAAGGGTATGCGGTGATGGTAACAAGTCAATTTTTATAGCATCAAAAATATTTGCAAACTGATAGTCTTTGCCATTACCTAAGTACCCAAGCTGACTATGTCTCCACAAATATCAGAAAAGAATTTTGTTTCACAAAAATTAGATATTTTAGTCTTAGCCTAATGTTCTAAAAAAAATTTTTTTTTACTGTCAGGAGGGAAATACCAAGGATAAGTAAAAGACAAGTGAAAAGGACAATGAAAAAATAAACATAAAATTTTAGGTGGTTTGAGACTGATGAAAAGCTTAATGAAAATAAAGCACCAAACAATTTGTCTTTTTGATCAGTAAAAGGTGAAAATTTAGTAACTTTATATCAGATATCTTGAGGTTATTTTTCTTCTGTATTTTTATTTTGCAGCAACCTGAGGACTGTTACTCAACTGCAGTAATTGGAATATTGTTGCTATTTTGAAGATTATTTTTAATATTTTAGTAGGTGGTTATTTTCCTTTTATCATGGATTGTTAAAAGTGTCGCATACTTGAGAGTGATCTTATTACATTCTAAGACCAGCTCTTTTTCCCCAAGAGTAATAGTCAATAATTGTATAAAGCTAGTCAACAGAAAAACAGGATTCACTTAAGAGAATTTGTTTTTCAGTTAGCTTTGCAGGGACACACTTATTCCACTGAGAATAGGATACCTGCGCTGACATCCACTCAGAGAAGTAATAACTTGCCAAATCCTACTTATCAGCGTGTCCCCTTTTCTCAATTAATTCAAGATTTCCAGTTTGTTTACTTTCATCTCCAAAATAGCAACAACTTCCTTTAATATTTCAGACAGTCTGGCATTTAAGTAACTGATTGATGAACGTTCAATTGCACTCAGAAGGCGACAGCAGTTCTCATCATCCGTAATTCATTAGCATAGAATGGAAATGCTGTGCCAATCAAATTAAAGTTGCATGTGATAAGAGCTCTTCGTGATTGATTGAAATTCCCCCTCACCCCCACAACTGTTGTAACTGCATTTGATCGAAATCGGTTCTCTGCCTGCACCCAAATTACTTTCACTCCTTTTCCCTTCTCCAATGTGTCACATTCGTATTCTATACCTAAACAGCAATGGGCATCATTTCTCTGCCAATCTTGCTCGCAACTGCATGGTTTTGTTTTTCTCTCCTTTGTCGTTTTGCATTATTTATTCCTGGGCTCCAGCGAAATATTGGAATGTGTAGCACATGGGAACAGAAAGAAAGGATATTCCTTCTCAGAATTCATGTTGTGTGTACTTAAATACTTTTGGCTTTAAGAAGCTGCCATACAGAACTTAGAGCTATTTGCATATATACTAACCACTACATACCAGATGGCATGATGCCTCTGCGTGGAGGATAATCACCAAAAGTCCATATCCGTGTTTTCAGAAAGGCATAAAAATATGATTTATATACATTTTTTGTTGCGCTTTTTTAAACAAGGGTTAAGTAACAAAATAAAACATGTCACATTTTGTTTATACTTCTAGGCCTCACAGCCGAATATGTCTTTAGCCTGCAAACATTTAAAATTTTTAACTTCAACATTTCACCACAGAAGACATCTGAAGGTTATCCTCTTCCCTTTAGTCTAATAAATTCTGTAACTCAGAGCTTGATCAAAGCACTCCTCTCTTAACTCTAACAATGTAAAGAAAGAACATTTTAAATTGAAGTCATTTAGAATACCTCAGTAGTTAAAATGGTTTTCATAGAAACAATCAAACCTTCTTTAAAGTTGCAATTAATTCTTAGTTAGGGGAAAAATTCCATATGGAATAAAATTCTCTTTGGAAATCATGTGTTTGCATTCCTGCTGTATGATTATTCTTACCACACCAGAAACTTCTTAATTAATTGCACTCTTCAAGGCTACACTGAAACAGATGTAAATAAGTGCTTTTTATAACGATTAACTTTCACAACAGGCTTCCTCACAAGAACTGTGCAGTTGGATTGTTGAGTGGCCGCTGAGGGCATGGGCAGCTGGGGGTGGCTCCCCAGCTCGGCCTGGGGGGCGCCCTCCTCATTTGCATAGGCAGTTTGTTCTAAATCCAACAGATGGACAGAAAGACATGTGCAAACGAAAAAGCTCCGGAGGTGCCTGTGTTGAAGAGCAAATGGACTTACATGTTGAGTTTTGAGTGGTGATTATATAATTAGTGCTCTAAGTTGGGAGAACCCACCCTGCACTAGCTTGCTTTTATTTTGCTTTTTTTTTTTTAAATTGGCAAGAAAACAAGACTACTGAGAACTTAAACCAATGAAAAATGTAACAGTGAGAGAAATTAGAGTAGGAAGAACTAATAAAAGCAAAATACAGGACAAGGTCTTGTAAGGAGTCCAAGAAGAGTTGCCCTGGCAGGCTGCCAGTCCTTATTGATTTGAGGGATGTAATTCATTACAGAGGGAGCACGTATGTGTCTTCTAGGAACTCCAGCGCTCAGTATGGTGGAAAGCAAGGGAGTGAGCCCATCTGTGTGCACTCTAATAGCAGAGTATTAATTTCAAGTAGTCTTGTTAACATGCTTTTTGAGGCTGCTTGGGAAAAAAATAGCCAAAATGTTACAACTACCCAAATGTGCATTTTCTGTGCCTGACATTCTCTCAAGGACATGTGTACTGCCTCCTTGCAGGAGGTTTTTCGTCATAAATTTTCTTCTTTTCCCCAGATCTATTGAGGTATAACTGACAGACAAAGTTGTAAGATATTTAAAGTATACAATGTGATAATCTGACATATGTATACATTGTAAAAGGATTTCCCCCCCATAGATATCAAGAACATTAATACATCCATCACCTCATACAAGCCACTTTTTCTTTTTTTTTTTTTTTTTGGTGAGAACATGTAAGCTCTATTCTCTTAGCAAATTCAACTATACAATAGTGTTGTTAACGCTAGTCACCATGTTATATATGAGTCCTCAAACTTGCAGTTGTGAAGTTTCTTTTAAATTAGCAGGCAACCCTATAATCTGAGTGAATCTGAGAGGGAGATCTCCCGTTAAGTCAGGGAGTGTCACAAAGCAAAAGGGGAATCTACAAGTGACCAGACGAAATCAGACTTGAAGCTGGGCGTCTTTGATAAACCAGGTAAGTTTTATTCTAGAGAGAAGATTCTCTCACGGGAAAAGGAAGACCATCAGATGCAATCAACACATATCAATGACAGAGACCAGTTGAAGTCTAATCTGTGAGAAGTTAGACCCTGTGCCATTAAAGAATTCACCATGATTCCGCTCTCAGGCTGTAGTCAGCGCGTGCTTCTTCACAAGAGTCCCCATCGTGATCTCACGAGGGCTGTCTAATGGTGCTTTCGGAGGCCTGTTCAGCTTTGCCATCAAACAATAATATCAATAATAACAATTACTTAGTGCCATATATTATGTAATATTAGTCCCCCAGATAATTCTACAATCTGGGTATTATCTCCATTTTAAAAATTAAAACCTGGGGGTCAGAGAGGTTAAGTAACATGTCCAAAGTCACACAGCTAGCTATCATGGAAGCGGAATCCAAATTCAGAGCTGCCTGGCCCCAAAGACTAAGCTCTATTTACTCTCCCCTGCTTCAGTGAGACCCCTTCATCCCCCTCTCTAGGCAACATGGGCAAACCCAAGATGTCTCTTGAGTGTACCCTACCATACCCTCTGAACAGCCCTTCCCACATCTCCATTTTGTAAAGGTCTCTTGTTTTTGCTTAAGTAAAGCCA
This sequence comes from Capricornis sumatraensis, assembly GCF_032405125.1. NCBI lineage: Eukaryota > Metazoa > Chordata > Mammalia > Artiodactyla > Bovidae > Capricornis > Capricornis sumatraensis. The sequence goes on from NC_091075.1 coordinate 17,381,807, forward strand.
AAGGACAGCCTTTCTCTTTTATAACCATCCATAAAATGAGACTAATCCAGCCTCACAGGATTTATAACTCTGATTTAAGGAATGGGACCAAAGTCCAAATACAGATGTGGAAATGATCATTCTTACACCTATTATGTATGAGGAGCTTTTGACACAAGCACACAAAGTGAAGCTTCCATCTGTTTCTAAGCCATCCCATCTTTTACGTAGGTCTTCTGAGTTCAGAGCCATAATTCCCAGTTTTAAGGTATATTGCTCACACACACACACACACACACTCTTCCTAAATTTATCTATTGGTCCTCTTTCTTTCCACATGTATGTCACTGGAGGATTTAGAATATTAGTGGTACCCAATAACTATTTATTATCATTAATTAGCTGAATGCCTCAAGAAAGCCTAATGAAAAGGAAAAAAAGAGTTTGGTTTAAGAAAACATATGATTAGGCCCCCCGCTAACATCCTCTTTTTGATTACAGAACTTGCCTTTTAGACTCACTGAGAAACTGCACTCTCATTGCTGTATTTCCTCTATCCAAACTGTTCTCTCTGTTAAAGAGAAAGGCTGCTAGAAGAAATCAGTATAAATTAGAATCAAACATGAATTCCCCACATTGTATCAAACTCAAACTCTGTGACTTAACCTTTAAATTGTCTTCCTTGGGATTTGCCTCCTTCCCTCACCCTTTAGGCGGCAGTTTCTCCCCAAACCTTTTAGCTCCTCACCTCCAACTTACTTAGGAAAAGGGGAACTGCTAAGAGCTGTTCTGCTTTCCTGGGATTTGTATTTAGAAGATTCCCTTTCACTATCTGATAGCCTCAGAGGTGAAACGGCTGTTACACACCACTCATCACCAACAGTGTCAGAAGTTGTATCAGCATCTTCAAAAAGAAAGTCATTACATTTTCAGTTAAAAATAACCATATTCTAAGCTTACCTCTAGTCCCTGCACAGCTTTTTATAAGTTAAAGTCAAACTGTATCTTTAACCTGTGTTTGACATGCTCAGTAATTCCTATCAGGTGTCAGACACCTTGTTTTATTTCAAGAAGCTAGGACACGACTGAAGCGACTTAGCAGAAGCAGCAGCAGCGACTCCCTAGAAGTGGTCAAACCAGAAATGTCTCACGATTTTGCTTGGCTCGCATCCCAAGGTATTATTCTTACCCCTGATAGATCTTTCACCACAAAAATATGCATTAAGCCACATTTACCTTAGTACTTAGTACTGTGGCTATTTGATTTGCTTAAGATTAATAGAGTTTCTTGGAGAAGGTGATGGCACGCCACTCCCATACTCTTGCCTGGAAAATCCCATGGATGGAGGAGCCTGGTGGGCTGCAGTCCATGGGATCGCGAAGAATCGGGCACGACTGAGCGACTTCCCTTTCACATTTCACTTTCCTGCATTGGAGAAGGAAATGGCAATCCACTCCAGTGTTCTTGCCTGGAGAATTCCAGGGATGCGGGAGCCTGGTGGTCTGCCGTCTATGGGGTCGCACAGAGTTGGACACGACTGAAGCGACTTAGCAACAGCAGCAGCAATAGTGTTCCTGGAGAAGGAAATGGCAACCCACTCCAGTGTTCTTGCCTGGAGAATCCCAGGGACAGAGAAGCCTGGTGGGTTGCCGTCTATGGGTCTCACTGAGTCGGACATGACTGAAGCAACTTAGCAGCAGCAGCAGCAGCAATAGTGTTTCAATTTATGTAATAAAGCGCAGCAGAAGAAAAACAACACAGAACAATTATGGTAAATGTAAGGAGAGTTTTCTGGTACAGATGTTATGTGATGCTGAGACTTCTTCTAGACCTAATAGCATCAAGAAAGGTTAGGGGGAGTAGAGCTACTTCTGACTTGTCGTTTACGGTATAAAAATTATGTCTGGGGCCTCTGTGAATCGACTTGATTTCGAAAGATCTAAAGAGCAGAGGGAGAAGTGACGATGGCCTTTTGTTTAAAGAAGCAAACTCTCCAGTCCTGAATAACTGTATGGGGGAGGGGTAGAACAAAGTATGGTTTTAATTCTGCCCTGGATCAAACTCTGAATAAAGTGGCCTGGCTCACTGCCAACACATATTCTTTGGTTCAGCAAGTCCTCTGAGCCTGGGCCAGAGAGGGTTCTGACCCTAGGTTTCTAAACAAGTAGGTCAAGATAAAATGTATCAAATATCTCATATAAATTAAAAATTGATCATTATCTGTCTGGAAGAACTATCCTAGAATATCTTTTCTTAATTTTTCTTTCTCATTTTCTTTATTTTACACACCTTACTTCAAAGAAATATGTGCAATAATTCTGCGATCTTGCACAGTAAACCTAGAAGTGCACCCATCTTTATTTTATCTATGCATTTCATTAATGTAAAGCAAATTTCTCAACTCCTTTGTAAGTTTTAGACTGATTTATAAGACAGAGTATTATTTGGAAGCTGTTCATAGATTCTATTTATAGTTACCCAGTTGAACTAACAGACCTCAGCAAACAAATCAAGTTATCATCATCACCCTGTGACTTTAAGAGTGAGCGTTTTGAGTGGATTTGTATCAAGTTGTTAATGAGAGCTAGAGCAGTGGCTTATTTCACTGGATTTTCACTTCTTGAGACATGGAATCATGTACTGAATAAATCAAGTGCAAATGGCTGCATCTCAGCCTCCAGTGATGTACACTAGAAAGTAACTGTGTACTTTCTAATACAATCAGCAATCTCCAGGATGGTGGCCTAGGAACCCAGAATAGAAGGAGGGCTACTAGCCAGCTTTGAAGGGGATGCATATGAAAAGGGACTTCCCTGGTGGTTCAGACGGCAAAGAATCTGCCTGCGATGCAGGAGACCCGGGTTCAATCCCTGGGTTGGGAGGATTCCCTGGAGAAGGGAATTGCAACCCACTCCAGCATTCTTGCTTGGAAAATTCCACGGATAGACCATGGTGTCACAAAGAGTCAGACGCGACTGAGCGACTAACACTTTCACTTTCTTTCACTTCATATGAAAAGGATTCAGAAACTTCGTCCAAGTGAAAAGAAGGCATCAGGAGACAAAATACCTTGTCCTATGTCAGGGTCAGAGCTATCTGGCGAATACCCAGCCTTTTCAGCATTTTGTCTCCCAGAAGTACTCTCTGGTATTACCTGATATTCTTGCTGCTGCTGCTGCTGCTGCTGCTGCTAAGTCACTTCAGTCGTGCCCAACTCTGACCCCAAGGACAGCAGCCCACCAGGCTCCCCCGTCCCTGGGATTCTCCAGGCAAGAACACTGGAGTGGGTTGCCATTTCCTTCTCCAATGCATGAACAGTGAAAACTGAAAGTGAAGTCGCTCAGTCGTGTCCGACTGTTCGCGACCGCATGGACTGCAGCCTACCAGGCTCCCCCGTCCATGGGATTTTCCAGGCAAGAGTACTAGAGTGGGGTGCCGTACAGGGCTCTATGAAGGTTTACCAATTGTAGGGCAGGCACAAATGTGATACAGACAGGCAGTTTCTGTCCTCATGGCATTTATAATTCAAGAAGCCTATGAGGAAACATCAGAAATCTCCTTATACCACCAAACAAAAGGAATAGACGACCAGCCCAACAACTCTACCACAGTGAAACATAGTCATGAAGTATAACCTGCTCAAGTTCTTCCTTAAAACGAACCCAAGCTCAGAATAAGGTTTAAGAACAAGAAAGGCTATGTGAAAGTGAGAAAAGAAACCCTTGCACCTGATTGACTTTCATCCACTTGAGTCACCACTACATTGACACATGCTGGTTAAAGATAAATGAAATTATAAAACTTGTAAAAGGCTTAGTGCCTGGTGCATAATAAGCTCTGAAGTGTTATCAGAAAGAAAATCAGAAGGAGCTTAGGAATGGGAAGCATTGTCTATCAAAGAGGATATACATGTTTTTCAGCATATATAAAATTAAATTCTACCACAAACGAGAACCTCTCAGAGATATATGGAGTCCTGAATACCTTCACAACACAAGGACTCTTTGGGACTTTATAAAAAAGGATTAGGAACATTTTGTTTATTTTTTACAAGACTGCCCTTAGGGGAGGCCTAGAGGTAAATATGAGGCTTATAGGTTTGGGCTGATCCTCCCCAAATTTGGGGGTTTTTGTTTAATGTAAGTCATCTTGAATTTTAAACCGGCTATTCCGGACTGTTCCCTTAACTAAAACAAGACGGCCCCCTACCTTCGCTGAGAGATCTCAGAATCCCAGAAGTCTGGCAGCCTCCACTAAGCCAGCTGCTGTTTGCAGGATTCTGATGATCTGGGACTTCCCAGGTGTCAGAAGCAAACAATAGATCACAGCTGGCATTAATTGGCAGCACCCTGGTTGGCAGTCTCAGCAGAGAAAGGCCAAACACTGAACAGGCCACAGAGAGAGGACTCCCCTCACTCAGCTAATATTAATTGAAATGTCTTCGTGGAATGCTGTTTTGCACATTGCAATGAAAACAGTTTGTTTTTAGGATTTAAACATCCCTCCGCTGTGTTTGCAATCTGAACACTACAGCATGTGTTAAAACATCAGATCCAGGGAGGCAAACGGACTATAAACAGAGTAGTTTAGGAGCTGGGGGTGGGGAAGCTGTGTCTTTCTTTGGCAATTTTCAAGCTCAGTGAAGTGTACAGGAGTGATATTGCAGCACAAGCAAGGGAAACGAAAGATATTCAAACTTCAGAGGATTTTTTTTTTCACTGAGTGTGTTGTTGGTAAGAACCTTAGAAGAGGAAAAAATGATTTAAATCCATAAGATTTCCTCTTGATACTGCCCCTCTTAAAATCCTAGGCCATCATGCTAACTGTTATCCTGGTTATGTAGGGCAAGGGTCTCTATCCTTCTAGTTAAAAGATACCTAGGAATGTGGTTTGCAGCCGGGAGTATAGATTAGTATGCTAATGTTGTTCTATGGTAGCATTGTTAAATAAGCCCGAGATATCTCTGGAATCAGACAGAGCACATTATGCCAGCCCCTGTGTATCATTTAGGATTATACACGGACTGTTAAGAAGACAGAACAATGCCTCACATTTCTCCGTGTTGGTGTCATCGCCCCTTCGTATCTGGGAACAACACCCATATCTTGTCCTCAGCTACTGACATTTGTCATAAATTCCAATTGACTTTTTGCCAGAAGAGCTTCAGGATGATTTTTTTTTTTTAATCTTTCCACAATCTTCAGCATGATTCATTTCGGAAGTATTGAATATTTGGGGCCTGGATATTCCAGGAAATGATCGAGAAGCAAGAAAATCAGTCCTTACTTGGGGAATCCAAAGATAATTTTGTGAAACCAGTAGACGCTCTGGAAGACTATGAAAACTTGCTGGTAGGAACTGAATACATCAGGGCTCAAGAGGTAAAAGTAATAATGATAATAATAAGGCAAAGATATCTATGCAGTTTAGCCATCAAAGGCTTTATGTAGAACATAAATCTGGAATTGTGTTTTGAAGAATATGTGGACTTGGACCAAAACAAAAGTATTTTAGATGAAAAAAAAAAAGAGAGAGAGAAGGAAAAAGTGATAAATAAGAAGGCCATAAGAAGAAAAACAAAGTATGCTGACAAAGAGTACTCCAGATGTTTTGTACAAAACAGAAGGAGCAGAGCTGTGGTTATAGTGGTTCAGTTCAGTTCAGTTCAGTCAGTATTCGTGTTCGACCCTTTGCAACCCCATGGACCACAGCACGCCAGGCCTCCCTGTCCACCACCAACTTACAGAGTTTACTCAAATTCATGTCCATTGAGTCGGTGATGCCATCCAACCACCTCATCCTCTGTCATCCCCTTCTCCTCCCACCTTCATTCTTTCTCAGCATCAGGGTCTTTTCCAGTGAGTCACTTCTTCGCATTAAGTGGCCAGAGTATTGGAGTTTCAGCTTCAGTATCAGTCCTTCCAATGAATATTCAGGACTGATTTCCATTAGGATGGACTGGTTGGATCTCCTTGCTATCCAAAGGACTCTCAAGAGTCTTCTCCAAACCACAGTTTCATCAACTCTTTGGCACTCAGCTTTCTTTATAGTCCAAATCTCACATCCATACATGACCACAGGAAAAACCACAGCTTTGACTAGACAAACCTTTGTTGGCAAGGTAATGTCTCTGCTTTTTAATATGCTGTCTAGTTTAGTCATAGCTTTTCTTCCAAGGAGCAAGTGTCTTTTAATTTCATGGCTGCAGTCACCATCTGCAGTGATTTTGGAGCCCAACAAAATAAAGTCTGCCACTGTTTCCACTGTTTTGCCATCTATTTGCCATGAACTGATGGGACCAGATGCTATGATCTTAGTTTTCTGAATGTTGAGTTTTAAGCTGACTTCTTCACTCTCCTCATTCACTTTCATCAAGAGGCTCTTTAGTTTTTCTTTGCTTTCTGCCATAAGTGTGATGACATCTGCATATCTGAGGTTATTGATATTTCTCCTGGATATCCTGATTCCAGCTTGGGCTTTATCCAGTCCAGCATTTCTCATGATGTACTCTGCATATAAGCTAAATAAGCAGGGTGACAATATATAGCCTTGATATATTCCTTTCCCAATTTGGAACCAGTCTGTTGTTCCATGTCCAGTTCTAACTGTTGCTTCTTGACCTACATACAGATTTCTCAGGAGGCAGGTCAGATGATCTGGTATTCCCATCTCTTTCAGAATTTTCCACAGTTTGTTGTGATCCACACAGCCAAAAACTTTGGCATAGTCAGTAAAGCAGAGTAGATGTTTTTCTGGAACTCTCTCGCTTTTCCTGTGATCCAGTGGATGTTGGCAGTTTGATTTCTGGTTTCTCTGCCTTTTCTAAATCCAGCTTGAACATCTGGAAATTCACAGTTCATGTACTGTTGAAGCCTAGCTTAAAAATTTTTGAATATTACTTTGCTAGCTTATGAGATGAGTGCAATTGTGCAGTAGTTTGAGCATTCTTTGGCATTGCCTTTCTTTAGGGTTGGAATGAAAACTGACCTTTTCCAGTCCTGTGGCCACTGCTGAGTTTTCCATATTTGCTGGCATACTGAGTGCAGCACTTTCACAGCATCATCTTTTAGGATTTGAAATGGCTCAACAGGAATTCCATCACCTCCACTAGCTTTGTTCGTAGTGATGCTTCCTAAGGCCCACTTGACTTTGCAGCCCAGGATGTCTGGCTCTACATCCGTGATGACACCATGGTGATTACCTGGGTCATGAAGATCTTTTTTGTATAGTTCTTCTGTGTATTCCTGCCACCTCTTCTTAACATCTTCTGCTTCTGTTAGGTCCATACCATTTCTGTCCTTTATTGTTCTCTAGTCTTTCCCATTCTATTATTTTCCTCTATTTCTTTGCACTGATCACTAAGGAAGGCTTTGTTCCCTCTCCTCGCTATTCTTTGGAACTCTGCATTCAAAAGGGTATATCTTTCCTTTTCTCTTTTGCCTTTCACTTCTCTTTTTTTCATAGCTATTTGTAAGGCCTCCTCAGACAACCATTTTGCCTTTTTGCATTTCTTTTTCGTCAGGATGGTCTTGACCACTGCCTCCCGTACAATGTCACAAACCTGTGTCCATAGTTCTTCAGGCACTCTGTCTATCAGATCTAATCCCTTGAATCTATTTGTCACTTCCACTGTATAATCATAAGGGATTTGATTTAGGTCATACCCGAATGGTCTAGTGGTTTTCCCTACTTTCTTCAATTTAAGTCTGAATTTGACAATAAGGAGTTCATGATCTGAGCCACAGTCAGCTCCAGGTCTTGTTTTTGCTGACTGTAGAGAGTTTCTCCATCTTCGGCTGCAAAGAATATAATCAATCTGATTACAGTATTGACCATCTGGTGATGTCCATGTGTAGAGTCTTCTCTTGTGTTGTTGAAAGAGGGTGTTTGCTATGACCCATGTGTTCTCTTGGCAAAACTCTGTTAACCTTTGACCTGCTATGTTTCGTACTCCAAGGTCAAATTTGTCTGTTATTGTAGATAGCTCTTGACTTCCTACTTTTGCATTCTAGTCCCCAATAATGAAGAGGACATCTTTTTTGTTTGTTAGCTCTAGAGGGTCTTGTAGGTCTTCATAGAACAGTTCAACTTCTACTTCTTCAGCGTTACTGGTCGGGGCATAGATTTGGACTACTGTGATAGTGAATGGTTTGCCTTGGAAATGAACAGAAATTATTCTGTCATTTCTGAGATTGCATCCAAGTACTGCATTTCAGGCTCTTTTGTTTACTATGATGGCTACTCCGTTTCTTCTAAGGTATTCTCGCCCACAGTGGTAGATATTATGGTCATCTGAGTTAAATTACCCATTCCAGTCCATTTTAGTTCAATGATTCCTAGGATGTTGATGTTCACTCTTGCCATGCCAATTTTCCTTGATTCATGGACCTAACAGTCTAGGTTTCTTTGCAATATTGCTCTTTACAGCCTCGGACTTTACTTCCATCACCAGTCACATCCACAATTGGGTGTTGTTTTTGCTTTGGCTCCGTCTCTTCATTGTTTCTAGAGTTATTTATCCACCGATCTCCAGTAGCATATTGGGCACCTACCGGCCTGGGGAGTTCATCTTTCAGTGTCCTATCTTTTTGCCTTTTCATACTGTTCATGGGGTTCTCAAGGCAAGAATACTGAAGTGGTTGCCATTCCCTTGATATACTGGTGCATCCTCCAGATAGTAGATTATCCCGGATTTCACAGATAGAAAGCTTGACACAAAACATAATGTTGATAAATAATTCTCCAAAAATTATGACTTAAGCCAATGTTGATATGTAACAACCATAGCACTGAACAAAGGCAATAGAAGCTAGGTCAAGAGTAGTATCCACTCAAATCTTGGTCTCACTTGAAGTGTTTGATATGTACAAACACATCCCTAGTTCTTCTTGGGTACCTTTAAATCATTATTTCTCAGTGGGTGCAAACACCTCTTTAATCCATCTTCACTTCTAGATACCTTTCCTCAATTCTTCTCTCCTTTCCTCCCTCCACTTACCCCTTCTCAAAGGATGGAGTGGAAAACACTTTCAGAGCTTTCTTTTTTCCTATGTAAAAGCAATCCTATTTCTTTTTTTTTTTTAATTATTGAATAAAATATTCTTTAGTTTTCTAAGATTTATTTGTTTATTTTAATTTTTGGCCGTGCTGGGGCTTTGTTGCTGCGTGCTGGCTTTCTCTAACTGCAGCGAGCCCAGTTGTGTTTAGGCTTCTCATTGCAGTGGCTTCTCTTGTTGCTGAGCCCAGACTCTAGGGCACGTGGCCTTCAGTAGTTGCCATATGTGGGCTCAGTAGTTGTGGTGCAAAGGCTTCCCATACATGTCCCACAGCATGTGGGATCTTCCCAGATGTGAGATCTTCTCGGACAAAGGATCCTACCAATGTCCCTTGCCTTGCAAGGTGGATTCTTAATCACTGAACCATGAGGGAAGCCCAAAAAGATGTTTTCAATTGGATAGTGGTGGTGGTTTCTTCTCTAAGTCTGTATTGCAACCCCATGGACTGTAGCCTGGCAGGCTCCTCTGTCCTTGGGATTTCCCAGACAAGAATACTGGAGTGGATTGCCATTTCCTTCTCCAGGGATCTTCCCCACCCAGATATTGAACCCTCGTTTCCTACATTGTGGCAATCTCCTCTATTGCAGGTGGATTCTTTACCACTCAGCCACCGGGGATTCCCTTCAAATTAAATAGTACTTTGCAGTTTTCAAAAGTGTCACCCACATGATTTCATATAATTCCATAATAACACTTCCCCTCCCTCCCCTCTGATGACCCTCCCTCTATCCCTCTCCTAACTGGTAAACACTAGTTTTTTCTCGATGTCTAAGAAGGCAATGGCAACCCACTCCAGTACTCTTGCCTGGGAAATCCCATGGACAGAGGAGCCTGGTGGGCTGCAGTCCACGGGGTCACAAAGAGTTGGAAAGGACTGAGCAACTTCACTTTCACTTTTCACTTTCATGCACTGGAGAAGGAAATGGCAACCCACACCAGTGTTCTTGCCTGGAGAATCCCAGGGACAGTGGAGCCTGGTGGGCTGCCGTCTATGGGGTCACACAGAGTCGGACACGACTGACGTGACTTAGCAGCAGAAATAAGTCAAAGCAATCATTTCTATTCTGTCATGTGAACATTAGCCTACTAACACATTGGACTCCGTTTGCATAATTATAATACTTGAGTCAGTGTGTTGTGAGGGACAAATTCGTATAATTAAAAACATTTTGCTTAATTTCAGTGGGTAGACTGTCCTGCAAAGAATGACAACCACTACCTTAAAAAAAAAAAAAAAGTGATAGCCTTCATTGCTATATGTTTAGCTTGATGTAGGAATGGAATTTATATCTTAGGTTGAAAAGAAAGAAAAAAAAAATTAAATAAAAGTTCCAAGACAGAAGTGAAACTTTGCCCACTCTTAATCCCAAGAAAAACTTTGTTATTTAGGACAATCCATTGTCTAGCCAGTCACTCCCCTGTGATAATCCTTCCCACCTACTGAGGATCAGTCACAAGAGTGAGGGAATTTAAGATGAGTTTATTATTATAGTTTCTAACATTCAAAACTGGGAGCTAAACAAACACAAACAGTGGATGTCTAAAAATTAAGAGTGTTAACACAAACTGTATTAATAACTGTAAACGCAATCTCTGGGGACTACAAATGGTTGATTCCTTTTATCACAGTTAGGGTATCTAGTGGTAGAAACAAACTCACACATCACTCTATTAATGTCCTTAAAACCTACCAACCCAGTGGTTTGCAAATGGAATTCAAAAGGAAAGGATTCATTCAATACATTTGGGAAATGCTTTCAGATCTCTTGAAGAAAGGACAGCTATGCAAAGATTCTACATTTTTCAAGAGTGACTTGTTCTCCTGGATTTAAATACAGCAGCGGAGAACTGGGAAACCTTAATTTTCCTTCTCACTCTGCCTATACCCCTGAAGAGCTACCTCTGTGAACTCGGGAAAAGTTCTTAAGTGTTCAGAACTCATTACTTATGCCCTAATAAACAAAAAGGTGTGAGAACTAGGGGAAAAATTGGAGCTTCAAGTCAATCTGAGAGATTTTACTGGGGAATGGATCAGATTAAGGCAAGCTCTTACCAAACAAAGATAATGCAGAAAGGAAATCATGTAATTATAGAATTTTAAAGCCAGAAACAACCTCAGAGTTTATCGAGTCCTACTTGCTCATTGTGCAGATGATGGACTTGAAATCTGGAAAGAATAAATGAGAATGCCCAGGCCATTAGCTAAATTGTACAGCCATGATGGGAATCCAGAAACTGAAGCAAGCCACATGCATACATGCACACACACACACAAGTTAAAATGTTTAAGACAATGATTTCTTCATATACAGATAATGTTTGTACAAGAAAGTTACTGACAAAATAATACAATAAAGCTTTTTTCTCTCTTGATTTTTCCTTGAAGAGACGTTACTGTAAAAGTAGTCCCAGACCCAATGCAAACAAAATAAGATTTGTTCACTCCAGGGTGTGAGTCTTTTGCCCTAGTGTTGGCTATGGAGAATCAAAAGAAAAGGATGAAGGAAGCAGCCAAAAAAATAAAATCATCACTATTATTAAGGTGACCCAGGCCAGAGCCAAAATCACACAAATGAGACATTATTGTATGATAGATGAAATGCATCCTCCTGTTTGTTTATCAATCTTGTCTTGTTGCAATTAATATATTATTTTTAAAGGGATATCTGTACTTGTAATTATTCAGTGTGTTGTTGCTATAATTTAGATTATCACACTCTCTTTCATAATTAATGTTATTCATATTTTGAGTTCTTAGTGAAGAAGAGACTCTGGGTCTGCCTAAAACCCTATGTTTACTTGAAATTACTGATACTTTCCTCTCAGTTCAGCATGTTTACAAACCTCTCTCCCCTAAAATAAGCCATTTCTCTATTCTTTCTGCCTTTTCTCCTCTGTCTTTTCCTAACCAACCTCTCAGTGATCTAAACTGATATTCTCTACTTTTTCTCATTTACTGTTCCACAGGCTACAGCAAGCATCACTTTCAGGATTCAGTAAGTCTCTGTTGAATCTATTTTACAACAACCCACAAATCACCAAACACAAAGACCTCTTCTCAATCCTCATCCTCCTAGGTAGTATCTGGCATCCCACCACCTTCTCCCGGGAACTCGGCCCTTTCCTGGCTCCCTAGATGCCACTTTCTTCCAAACTTGTGAACTTGTTTTCAACTCTTGCTGGGTCCTCTTCTACCACCAGCCCCTCCCCTCAGTTCAGTTCAGTCACTTAGTCATGTCTGACTCTTTGCAACCCCATGATCTGCAGCACACCAGGCTTCCCTGTCCATCACCAACTCCCGGAGTTTGCTCAAACTCAGGTCCATCAAGTCAGTGATGCCATCCAACCATCTCTCATCCTCTGTCCTCCCCTTGTCCTGCCTTCAATCCTTCAGGGTCTTTTCCAGTGAGGCAGTTCTTTGCATCATGTGGCCAAAGTGTTGGAATTTCAGCTTCAACATCAGTCCTTCCAATGAATATTCAAGACTGATTTCCTTTAGGATTGACTAGTTTGCTCTCCTTGCAATTCAAAGGACTCTCAAGATCCTTCTCCAACACCACAGCTCAAAAGCACCAATTCTTCAGCATTCAGCTTTCTTTATGGTCCAACTCTCACATCCGTACATCCCCTCAGGCAATAACAATCCCACCTACTGTCCAGGTTTCATCTGCACCAGTGCTTCTTAACAGATCTTTGATTGCAGCCAGGAGATATGAAGCAAGACCTGGAGACATTTTAGGGTTGTTAGAACTGCAGGAGGTGTTGGTTACTGTCACCTATTGGGTAGAGGACAGGACTGCTTCTAAACATCCTACAGTTCACAGGATAGCCTTCTGAAACAAAGAATTAGCCAGTCCAAAATGTCAATATTGAGAGGATAAGAAATCTCAATCTATACCTACTTGTTTATAAGCTAATGGTTCTTATGTAATAATCCACAGTCTATACCCCCAACTAAATTTCAGACCTATTTTTAGCACATTTCCTCATTTGTGTCCAGTAATCATCATTATTTGCCTCCAACCCTTCCCTTTTTATCATCTCTTTCCCAGAAAAGACTTCACTCCCTCCAAGCACAAGTTAGAAACTTGGAATTATTTGCCGATCTCTCTCCACCAACACACACAACTTGTATGTCACCACATCCTATTTTGTTTATAACCCTATAATTTCCCAGATGAGCTGGCCGATGCCAGACTTTCCCCCATTTCACTCCATTCTTTATACTAGAAGAGCCATCATTCTACTTCCAAAGTCCATCACGTCTCACTTTTACTTAAAAATAGTTAGCGTCTCTTGCTGTCTAGAGAAGGAATTCTTAACCTGGATTCCAGACTTTCCAGAAGGAAATTGGAACAGGACTAAAGAGGGTTTCCATACATTGTCTAATATTATATTTGAAATTAAACAAGTAGTACATTTTTCTGGGAAGCACATTAACAGCTTTTATCAGATTCCCATGGCAGTGATTTTCAACTTTTAGCATACATCAAAATCACCTGAAGAGCCTGTTAAAACTTATTGCTGAGACCCACCATGAATTTGGTAGTCTGGATTTGGGCATGAGAATTTGCATTTCTAACAAGTTCTCAACTGATATCAATGCTGCTGATCCTGGGATCACAAATCTGATAAACACTGTTTTACACAGAAACCATCTGGTGTGTTTCATTTTTTTAAAATAATATAGAGGCCTGAGCCTGCGTCTCATTCCCAGATATTCCATGGGGTGTGGCTGGGCTTCTGGATTATTTTTTAATCTCCTAATTTTAAAAATAATTAAAATTATTTTTTAATTAGGTGATTCTCATATGTAATAAAATTTACAAACCATTGTTCTAAGGGATCCATGACCCAAAATCAGTTTAAAAAAAAGAGAGAGAGAGGATAGAGTAACAATCAAAAAAACACTGAGCATAGAAGCTCCTCATGCGGCCTCTACCTGCCTTTCGGGCCCCAGTCTCTCCCACCCCCAGCACTCAGTGCCCCAGGCCTCTCTCTCTCTTTCCCTCCGTCACTTCACACTTGATCCTCTATATGTTCACACCCTCGGGAATCCCTTCTACACACGGCAAACGTTCTTGCCATTATCCATTTGCTCATATACTTCCCTCCGCCCTGAATGCTCTTCCCCAAACATTCTTTCCGGAAAATCCTACTCATTCTTCAAAATTAGCTAAGCATCCCCTGCTCTGACTTTCTCCCCTCTGAGCCCAAATCCAAGCAACACCAAGTCAGAACTATCACTCCCTATTTCACGTTTCCGTTCAGTCGCTCAGTCATGTCTGATTCTTTAAGACCGCATGAACTGCAGCACGCCAGCCAGGCCTCCCTGTCCATCACCAACTCCCGAAGTTCATCAAAATCATGTCCACCGAGTCGGTGATGCCATCCAGCCATCTCATCCTCTGTCGTCCCCTTCTCCTCCTGCCCACAATCCCTCCCAGCATCACAGTCTTTTCCAATGAGTCAACTCTTCTCATGAGGTGGCCAAAGTATTGGAGTTTCAGCTTCAGCATCATTCCTTCCACCCAGGGCTGATCTCCTTTGAATGGACTGGTTGGATCTCCTTGCAGTCCAAGAGACTCTCAAGAGTCCTCCAACACCGCAGTTTAAAAGCATCAATCCTTTGGCACTCAGCCTTCTTCACAGTCCAACTCTCACATCCATACATGACCACTGGTAAAACCATATCCTTGACTAGATGGACCTTAATCGGCAAAGTAATGTCTGCTTTTTAATGTGCTATCTAGGTTGGTCATAACTTTCTTTCCAAGGAGTAAGCGTCTTTTAATTTCATGGCTGCAGTCACCATCTGCAGTGATTTTGGAGCCCAAAAAAATAAAGTCTGGCACTGTTTCCACTGTTTCCCCATCTATTTGCCATGAGGTGATGGGACCAGAGGTCATGGTCTTCGTTTTCTGAATGTTGAGCTCTAAGCCAACTTTTTCACTCTCCTCTTTCACTTTCATCAAGTGGCTCTTTAGTTCTTCTTCACTTTCTGCCATAAGGGTGGTTCATCTGCATATCTGAGGTTATTGATATTTCTCCTGGCAATCTTGATTCCAGCTTGCACTTCTTCCAGTCCAGCGTTTTTCATGATGTACTCTGCATAGAAGTTAAATAAGCAGGGTGACAATATACAGCCTTGACGTACTCCTTTTCCTATTTGAAACCAATCTGCTGTTCCATGCCCAGTTCTAAATGTTACTTCCTGACCTGCATATAGGTTTCTCAGGAAGCAGATCAGGTGGTCTGGTATTTCCATCTCTTTCAGAATTGTCCACAGTTTATTGTGATCCACAGTCAAAGGCTTTGGCATAGTCAATAAAGCAGAAATAGATGTTTTTCTGGAACTCTCTTGCTTTTTCCATGATCCAGTGAATGTTGGCAATTTGGTCTCTGGTTCCTCTGCTTTTTCTAAAACCAGTTTGAACATCTGGAAGTTCACAGTTCACATATTGCTGAAGCCTGGCTTGGAGAATTTTGAGCATTACTTTACTAGTGTATGAGATGAGTGCAACCGTGTGGTAGTTTGAGCATTCTTTGGCATTGCCTTTCTTTGAGATTGAAATGAAAACTGACCTTTTCAGGCCTGTGGCCACTGCTGAGTTTTCCAAATTTGCTGGCATATTGAATGCAGCACTTTCACAGCATCATCTTTTAGGATTTGAAATAGCTCAACTGGATTTCCATCACCTCCACTATCTTTGTTCATAGTGATGCTTTCTAAGGCCCACTTGACTTCACATTCCAGGATGTCTGGCTCTAGGTGAGTGATCACACCATTGTGATTATCTGGGTCGTGAAGATCTTTTTTGTACAGTTCTTCTGTGTATTCTTGCCACCTCTTCTTAATATCTTCTGCTTCTGTTAGGTCCAGACCATTTCTGTCCTTTATCAAGCCCACCTTTGCATGAAGTGTTCCCTTGGTATCTCTCATTTTCCTGAAGAGATCTCTAGTCTTTCCCATTCTGTTGTTTTCCTCTATTTCTTTGCACTGATCGCTGAGGAAGGCTTTCTTATCTCTTCTTGCTATTCTTTGGAACTCTGCGTTCAGATGCTTATATCTTTCCTTTTCTCCTTTGCTTTTCACTTCTCTTCTTTTCACAGCTATTTGTAAGGCCTTCTCAGACAGCCATTTTGCTTTTTTGCATTTCTTTTTCTTGGGGATGGTCTTGACCACTGCCTCCTGTACATCACAAACCTCCGTCCATAGTTCATCAGGCACTCAGTCTATCAGATCTAGTCCCTTGAATCTGTTTCTCACTTCCACTGTATAGTCATAAGGGATTTGATTTAGGTCATCAAGGCTGTATATTGTCACCCTGCTTATTTAACTTATATGCAGAGTACATCATGAGAAACGCTGGACTGGAAGAAACACAACCTGGAATCAAGTTTGCTGGGAGAAATATCAATAACCTCAGATATACAGATGACACCACCCTTATGGCAGAAAGTGAAGAGGAACTCAAAAGCCTCTTGATGAAAGTGAAAGAGGAGAGTGAAAAAGTTGGTTTAAAGCTCAACATTCAGAAAACGAAGATCATGGCATCCGGGCCCATCACTTCATGGGAAATAGATGGGGAAACAGTGGAAACAGTGCCAGACTTTATTTTTTTGGGCTCCAAAATCACTGCAGATGGTGACTGCAGCCATGATATTAAAAGGCGCTTACTCCTTGGATGAAAAGTTATGACCATAACCTTTCCAGAGTTAAGTAATTTTAATTATGAAATCATTTATTATTAATAAAGTTTCTTACACTGGCTGCTAATTTGCTCTTCTTCAGATTTTTTTAAATAAAATTACATAGTTTTGCATTAATATTCAAAGGTATTTCTCTTAAATATTTGAAGAAAATCTAAAAATAAAAAAAAAAGAAAAAAAAAGTTATGACCAACCTAGATAGTATATTCAAAAGCAGAGACATTACTTTTCTGACTAAGGTCCATCTAGTCAAGGCTATGGTTTTTCCAGTGGTCATGTATGGATGTGAGAGTTGGACTGTGAAGAAGGCTGAGCGCCCAAGAATTGATGCTTTTGAACTGTGGTGTTGGAGAAGACTCTTGAGAGTCCCTTGGACTGCAAGGAGATCCAACCAGTCCATTCTGAAGGAGATCAGCCAAGGGATTTCTTTGGAAGAAATGATGCTAAAGCTGAAACTCCAGTACTTGGCCACCTCATGCGAAGAGCTGACTCATTGGAAAAGACTCTGATGCTGGGAGGGATTGGGGGCAGGAGGAGAAGGGGACGACAGAGGATGAGATGGCTGGATGGCATCACTGACTCGATGGACGTGAGTCTCAGTGAACTCTGGGAGATAGTAATGAACAGGGAGGCCTGGTGTGCTGCGATTCATGGGGTCGCAAAGAGTCGGACATGACTGAGCGACTGAACTGAACTGAACTGAACTGAATGGTCTAGTCGTTTTCCCTACTATCTTCAATTTAAGTCTGAATTTGGCAATAAGGAGTTCATGATCTGAGCCACAGTCAGCTCCCGGTCTTGTTTTTGTTGACTGTATAGAGCTTCTCCATCTTTGGCTGCAAAGAATAGAATCAATCTGATTTCGGTGTTGACTATCTGGTGATGTCCATGTGTATAGTCTTCTCTTGTGTTGCTGGAAGAGGGTGTTTGCTATGACCAGTGCGTTCTCTTGGCAAAACTCTATTAGTCTTTGCCCTGCTTCGTTCCATGTTCCAAGGCCAAATTTGCCTGTTACTCCAGGTGTTTCTTGACTTCCTACTTTTGCATTCCAGTCCCCTAGAATGAAAAGGACATCTTTTTTGGGTGTTAATTCTAAAAGGTCTTGTAGGTCTTCACAGAACCGTCCAACTTCAGCTTCTTCAGTGTTACTGGTTGGGGCATAGGCTTTGATTACCATAATATTGAATGATTGCCTTGGAAATGAACAGAGATCATTCTGTCGTTTTTGAGATTGCATCCAAGGCTACATTTCAAACTCTTTTGTTGACCATGTGGCTACTCCACTTCTCCTAAGGGATTCCTGCCCACTTTAGTAGATATAATGGTCATCTGAGTTAAACTCACCCATTCCAGTCCATTTTAGTTCACTGATTCCTAGAATGTCAACATTTACTCTTGCCATCTCCTGTTTGACCACTTCCAATTTACCTTGATTTATGGACCTAACATTCCAGGTTCCTATGCAATATTGCTCTTTACAGCATTGGACCTTGCTTCTATCACCAGTCACATCCACAACTGGGTATTGTTTTTGCTTTGGCTCCATCCCTTCATTCTTTCTGGAGTTATTTCTCCACTGATCTCCAGTAGCATATTGGGCACCTAATGACCTGGGGAGTTCTTCTTTCAGTATCCTATCATTTTGCCTTTTCATACTGTTCATGGGGTTCTCAAGGCAAGAATACTGAAGTGGTTTGCCATTCCCTTCTCCAGTGGACCACATTCTGTCAGACCTCTGCACCATGACCCGCCCATCTTGGGTTGCCCCGTGGGCATGGCTTAGTTTCATTGAGTTAGACAAGGCTGTGGTCCATGTGATCAGATTGGCTAGTTTTCTGTGAGTATGGCTTCAGTGTGTCTGCCCTCTGATGCCCTCTCGCAACACTTACCATCTTACTTGGGTTTCTCTCACCTTGGACGAGGGGTAACTCCTCACCGCTGCCCCTCCTGACCTTGAACATGGAATAGCTCCTCTCGGCCCTCCTGCACCCACGCAGCTGCCGCTCCTTGTTTCCATAGCGCTTTATTAATACTTCTCTCTTTTCACATACCATAAAAATGTATGATTTGCTTTGCTGTATCTCCTCTGACTCTGGGATCCTGGAGGCCTGATAATACCCGCAGCACTAACCGACCCAGTCGATAGAGTTCACTACTTCATTCACCCCTTACACTCTTCCTATTTGTTTCCCTAAACTTTTTATATGTTAAAGGTTTTCTGCATTTTAAATAGCAAACACACTTTTAGAAAGTGAAGTTACTTTAAATGAACAGGAGCCTGTGGAATGGTTGTGAAAATCAGAGAAGGGAGACGTGTAAGCAAGGCAGACCTCAACAACTTTATTTACTTACTATCATAACTAAATATTTCATTGAACATATTCAAATATGTATAACTCTCACTGGTAAACCTGCAAATAACTACTTAAGAGTGTGTGTGGTGGGAGAAACTATAAAAATGTCAAGTTAGGAGAACTGTCAAGTTAGGAACACTGTTCCTCTGTGTCTAATTGCTGCCCTATGTAACTTGAATTCTCATAGTGAATTACATGGAATGGGAATTTGGCCCAAATGTATTGCCAAGTCTCCTCAGCTTGGTTTCCAATACAGTTTTTTATGAATTCTCTTCCTTGCCCTTCCACAGATAAGTAAGCTACATTCTATATACTAATTCCCTCTAAAAATGTATTATACAGAATAAATTAAAGTTCTATTATTTTGTGGTTTACAAGAGATGATTTGGGGGAAAAATTTTCTCATCATGATGGCTCAGACAGTAAAGAATCTTCCTGCAACACAGGAGATCCAGATCCATTCCCTGGATCAGGGAGATCTCCTAGAGAAGGGAATGGCAACCCCCTCCAGTATTCTTTCCTGGAGAATTCCATGCACAGAGGAGGCACCAGGCTACAGTCCATGGGGTCGCAAAAGAATTGGACATTGCTGAGTCCACAGTAGTGGACTTTTCTCATCACAATTTCAAAGTTCTATTAAAAAGATAGTAAGCCTACTAATTGATATACTTTTTGTATCAGAATTTGTACATGAATCAGCCAAGAAGCATTCTTGAAAGAGTAACAAAGGACTAACTGGCTGATGGACTATAATTTCTGTAGTCACTTTCTTTGTCAAAATTACAGCTGAAAGCAGAAAAATTTCTTGGGATTTTAAATAGTAGGACAATCACTATTTTTCACTGTAAATCTGTTATGATGAGTTTTTTCATTTTCTTGACTCTATAAATTGAACAACATTAATTTTTTAAAACAAGCTAAAAATATCACAGAAAAAATTTTTTATAATTGTCACCATTAGCTTTTCTATTTTTGCAAACAGAATATACACATTTGTTACTCAGAAACTCCACCAAAATACTAACACTATACATTTTGCCTTTTTGTTCCCTGAGTTCCTTAACTGAACTATATAAATTAAGCAATTCTCATTTGACCATCCATTTTTTTAAGCTTAAATGTTTTCCTGTCTAGGTACAAATATCTAAAACATCATTTTTCAGTTCCTTTTCTAAATATTTCTTTGCCTCCTTAAATGATATTATTTTTACCTATTCACTCCACTTGTTAAGAATAAATGAGACACCAAGAACCAAATTTAAAGTTTTATGGAAACTTTCCCCTGTGTATGTGTGTGTGCACATGTGTGCTCCCTACCATATGAGAAATTTTAGTTAATTCTTAAGCACTGTCAATTTGAGTGCCAGTATCAATATCATTGTTGTATAAAAATGCCACAATCTGATTATAGGTAACTGGTAACATAATTCTGATATTGGTTTCTCCAAATCAAAACTTCATACAATGTCCTTTTCTTTCACAACATAAATGAATTTGTAATGAAAAATGAGTCTTCTCTCTTTAACAGTTTTCCTCAATTGCAAGTTTTCCTTTGATTAATGTATGACCTGCTGTTGAAGCATCATCAACCAGACTTTAAAATAAGCACCAATTTTTACTGTGTTCTTTTTCCTCCACATCCCCACCTCCTCCTTACCACCCCAAGGCACAAGAGGAATAAATTTAATTATTTAATTTAACAAATTAAATTACCTTACTGGGAACTTGCCATGATGCTGTCATTAGGCTCCTTGTCTACCAAGACTCCACGTATAGGTGAAACGTTTTCAAATGTTCTTCTCTAGTGTTTACACTAAATAGATTTTCTTGGACAAGATCCCAAATGGACTTAGCTTACCTTGAATTCCCAGCAAAAGTGATTTAGTTAATTTTGTAGCTATGATTCCATGTGCCAATAAAATTCACAATCAGTGAGTGGGTGGTCAGTATGATATGTTCTTTCAAGTTAAAAATAAATTTTCATTGGAGAGAGTGTTTTGACTATGTTGCTTATCTATGACAGCTTTATAGATAAAAGATTCCTCCTCTGGGGCACCATTGAATATGAAATAAACCCACTTGGAAACAATTTAGTAGCTATAACTGTAATTAGTAATCCACATTTAACTCCAAGAATTATATAGACCTACTGCCAAAATTATCGGTGGAACATTATGCTAAAATTTTCTTGGCTTTGGGAAACCTAAAACAAATCTTACTTTTAGTGACCGAAATATTTTCAAGCAGTCAAAAACTATGCATTTCATAGTGCAAAATAATTATAAGTGAAAATCCTTGATGCCTTATAAAGTAATTTTAAATGTTTTGTATTCAATTTTAAAGCCTTAGTTTGTTCTTGCAAATTATTTTGATAAGCAACAAAATGTTACCTCTTATGAAATTCATTACTGCCATAATCTAGAATATTCAAAATACAAAAAAGAAAATAAATCTGAGTAATTAAGAATAAATCAGACCCAATCCAAATTGCATTTTCTTAACAAAAATTTTAGATGATAATGTTGTAGGAAAAGGGGCCTCCTTCCAGGAACCCAAGAGTGGACTCTTGTCTAACACTCAGAAAAGAATTATCCAAGGAGACCCATGCTGACAAAGCAAGAGACTTTATTGGAAAAACGTCTCTGCCATACGAACAGAGAGCAGTAGGGTAAGAGAACCCAGGAGAACTGCTCTGCCACGTGGCTCACAGTCTTGGGTTTTATGGTGATGGGATTCATTTCCGGGCTCTCTTTGGCCAATCATTCTGACTCAAGAGTCCTTCCTGGTGGTGCACGCATTGCTCAGCCAAGATGGATGCTACTGAGAGGGATTCTGGGAGGTGTTCTGACACGTGGTGTCTCCTTTTGACCTTTCCCAAACTCTTCCTGTTGGTGGTGGCTTATTAGTTTCATGTTCCTTACCAGGACCTCTTGTCATTAAAAAAACTCATGCAGATGGTTACTAGGGAGCCTGGCCAGGGTGGGCAATTTCAGTCAGTGTGCTTCCCCTAACAATAAGAGACCATGCTATTTTGAACATTGGGAGAGTTCCAGAGTCTTATAAAATTATGGAGAGGGTTGTTTATTTAGACCCAGATGTGAACATTTTTATAGACAATTTCTTGGCAAAGGGAGACTATATCATGCAAATGAATATCTAGGAGCTTTTCTATAAGGACTGAGAGATTTTCTGTGGACAAGGTGTTAGTTATAAAAGCGTAAATCTTTGGGAGGCAAGACAGGACAGGAACAGCTAATAAGGAAGCACACTTAGCAGAGAATATAGAACCTTCATTTAGCTAATGTCCATCAAACTCAGCAAACTTCCTATGTTGGCATTTTCTATATAGGTGATTATGAAACCCTTAAAATTGCAAAAAAAAAAAAAAATTGTTTTGCTTAATCTTTTGTTTCTAAGTCTTCATAGTTGGCTTTCTCTATGGTGTTAAATACAATTAATAAAAGAGAGGAATCATATTGTAACATATTAACTAATGTGCTCTCTCCTCAGTAATGCTTTCTTAATCTGTGTCCCTTCCCTATTCAAATTCTTTGAGATATTCTTGGCCTTAGGGTAGGGTCGACACTTTGGAGAAGAGAACAAAAGAGCGCGATCCTTGGCTTTGGAGATTTAATGACTGAAATCCAGGCCTAGGACAAAAAGATCTGGAATGATAGGTATTTTCCAGTCAGAACCAGTTCTTCCTACCCACCAACCCTGGACTAGATGAAGTTTGCCACTAGGAGGGAGATAGAACATGGAAACAATGGTGTTTGAGCTCTTCTGGGAGTCTGAACTAGAGGAGGGGTGATAACAGGAGGAGGCGTGGAGCCTGCAGGTACCGTCAGAGAGCTGGCAGGGAGGGCCTCTGTGGGTGGAGATAGGGAGCCCAAAAGCCTCAAAGAGAATTCCAGCACCCCCTCCGCCCTACCGCCTCCATGAGCTCTGCACAGAAGACACCAGAATAAAGATGGTGGTGTGGAAATTCCAGGTCAAAGGGTCTGAGATAGTTGTGCAAAGTTCCCAGTGGTCCCACCAGGACCAGGAGACAGGCTCAGGAGAACCAAGAAAGCTGTCCTGCTCCAGGAAAGGCATTCAAAAGTCACTGAAAGAGTGGAGAGCTGAGATTATCTAAGAGAATGAAGACCATTCATGTTTGAAAGAAATCTAAGTAGATCAACAACCAGAGACCTGATAAAATAGGGTATCTTGATGGATGCTAGAAAGAAGAGATGACAACCACCATGACTTCAGTTCAGTTTAGTCGCTCAGTTGTGTCCGACTCTTTGCAACCCCATGGACTGCAGCACGTCAGGCTTCCCCATCCACACCATGACTTGGCACTATGTAAGCCTCCCAGGTGGCATTAGTGGTAAAGAACCCACCTGCCAATGTAGGGGATGTAAGAGAAAGGAGTTCGATCCCTGGATTGGGAAGATCCTCTGGAGGAGGGAAGGGCAACTCACTCCAGTATTCATGCCTAGAGAATCCCATGGACAGAGAAGCCTGATGGGCTACGGTTTATAGGGACACGCAGAGTCGGATGCGACTGAAGCAACTTAGCAGGCATGCAAGCCTACCAGTTAGTAGGTTCAACCCTGGGGATGCAGGTGGATCTTCAATGTTCTGAAATCTCTAGGGGAACAATTTGGCAATGACAATGATTTCAGACAAGACATTGTGACCCTGAAGTATTAACCATACATTAAAGACCAAGTAAGAAAAACCACACCAAGGTTTGGATTTAGTTCTTCTCTGATTCCAAAATCTAAGCCAACACACTTCACTAAAATAATAATGAGTCACTTACATATTATTCAGTAAATAGTGTGGTGACAACTGCCTCATCATTTTGAAAAGAAAATTACTCCTTGTGTCAAAATAAATTCCAGATGGATCAAAGATTTTGAATTACAAAATGAAACCATAAAAGAATTAAGAAAAAGCATGGGGAAATATTTCTTTAATTTTGTAATGTGAAAGGCCTTCCCCCAACATGACACAAAACTGAGAAACTGTAAAGGAAAATGCCAAAAAATATAAACAGAGCTAAAAGATTAATGGTAAAGGGAAAGAAAAAGAGTTTTAACTATTTTGATAAAGAGTTAATTTTCTAATTTACATGATGTTTGTTCAAGTTGGCAAGGAAAAGTCCAAAGGCGGTGGGGGGGTGGGGGGGGGTGGGGGGGGAATAATAGAAAAATGATCAATTAACATAAATAGGCAGATCTTCAGATATAGAAACAAAATGGTCAATGTGCAAAAAGATTCTCAAATTCTCAATGTGATTCACAACTTAAGAAATGTAAAACATATATATAAGTTTTCATCTATCAGACTGACACACTTTTTAAAGGTTTTAATATCCATTGTTAATGCCACAGTGAGGAATTCTGACCCTTTTGATAGGAATTTTAATAGGTGTAAATTTTTTAGTGCAATTTAGTAATAATGTTCAAAATCAGCAATAAATGTCTTTTTTCTAAACATTTCCATTATTAGTAGCTGACTCTACTGAAAAAATTATGTTCCCATTGATTAAGATGTTCTTTTCAGGCTTAGGTATAGTAAGACTAAGCAGGAAAATAACTCAAAGGCTTATTAATGGTCAAGCATATTATTATGGTCAAACATATTGTGAAAGGGAGTTCCCTGGTGGTCTAACAGGACTCAGTGCTTTCTCTGCCATGGCACGGCTTCAATCCCCCAGTAAGAAATGAGATCCTGCAAGCCTCTCCATGTGGCCGAAAAAAAAGAAAAACAAAAAAAAAAAAGCTTCAATTAAAACATGTAAATATATTGTGATATCATCATGAAACATTATAAGCCATGTAAAAATGACATTATGTAGCCATTTTAAAAGTTCATTTCTATAGCCATTTGATTAAATGAAAAAGTAACATATATATCAACTTTTATACTATAGTTCAACCATATTTGTAAAAACTTTAAATAATACATATATATATATACACACACACACACACACACATACATGCATAGATATAGTATCTATGCTAATAGATGCAACTATATTTTTCTACAAAAGAATACATATGAAGCCTCAATGGTTATCTTCTTTGAAGAAATTACTGGGAACAGAGGCAGGGTCCTGAAAAAGAGAGGGTAAGTTTTAGTTCTCATAACTTTCTGTATATTTCATGCATACATTATTTTTATTTTCATTTTTTAAAAATTAACTTTAAAAACAAAACCAAAGACAGTGGAGTTGCTTTGTTTTTCCTTGTTTAAAATTAAAAAGTCACACTTCAGTTAGTACGATGCACCTCTAGAGACCCAGACAGCTGCAGCTGCCAGCAAGGAGAGAATTTTGTCAGGCTTAGCCCAGTTCTAAATTACTGGTTTTGTTATTACACATCCCTGATTTCATTTTCATGTCCCAGAAGACTTCTTTGAACCCTAACTCAAACTAACTCAAAACCTAAGTTAAAGTCAGTGGTCTAGAGGTCTTCTCCACTTGCGGTTGGTCCATAATTAAGTCAATCAGTGAAAAAGCATCAGCATGATTCTTGAAACCCCTTTTCCTAGTGTGTTGGCAAAAGGGATATGGAGAACCAAGACACTGGCAAGCATGCTATCTACATTTAGGCAGGCAGATGTATCTCACCTGTATGCTTCCCTTACATAGGGAAGCCTGGCACAGACTAAGTTCCACCAGCCCTCCAGTCACAACTCTGATGCCACTTTCCCAAACAGGCATTCCCTCACCACCCATCTAGGGGAGCGTTCCCTCCGGGCCCTCCTTCTTATTCTCTCCCATTGTTGCCTATTAATAGCTACGTTTATTGTACCTAGCCTAAGAACAGCTAGGAATACTGTACACAACATTGTTGTGTACAATATTCTAGCTCAGTCATGTCCAACTCTTTCCAAACCCATGGCCTGTAACCCGCCAGACTCCTCTGTCCATGGAATTCTCCAGGCGAGAATACTGGAGCGGGTAGCTGTTCGCTTTTCCAGAGGATCGTCAAACCCAGGGATCAAACCCGGGTCTCCTGCATTGCAGGTAGACTCTTTACCTTCTGAGTCACCAGGGAAGCCCACTAATAGTATAAGTACCTATATGTTATATTCATACTATATTTAAAACAAATTATTTAGGGTAAATCCCATTATCATCACTATGTAAAAAATATTAAGTAACATGACTAAAGTCACATCCAGCTAATAAGGAAAAATATATATATACATATATATCAGTTTCATATATAGTATTATATATATAATTACATATATATAGAATTATACATATAATTCACATTTGTAAGTAATGTACACAGTAGAAATTTGCTTTGTTAATTTTAGCTTCGGAAAGAAATGAAAACTCTACCCCTAGAAAACCATGAAAAAAATCACTAAATTAAAACAGTTCTATTTCTCCTTTAACATGGAAGCAGGAAGCACTTTTCTAGTGAATAATGAGAGAAGACTTTCTTCTGACTCTAACGTTTGAAAAAAAATACACCGATTCTTTCCAGAATTGCTCCAGAAGCAAGAAGCTTCTCAGGGCCACTCTGAACATAGTTTTATCTGATTGCAGAGGACTCCAGTGAAGCTAAAAACAGCCAGAGAGCCATTCTATTGCACACAGATATAATTGTCATTTCACTATTTATGTCTGGCATGTGGTTATATAGTGTCAACATTATCTTCAGCAGAAGCAACAAAAATAATTCTGAAGCATGATGACTGGTGTTTTGAAAAATAGCATGAAAACTGATTTTCTTTACCTTATGAATTTTACAATTAAAGAAAGATAGCATGGATAACACAAACATGTAGGAAATTTTCTATGAAAGCTCAATGAGAATGGAGTGAAGCAAAAGGATTAACATGAAAGAAAGATTAATTTACCTTGACAAAAATATTCTACAACTCATTGCTGAATTCTTAATCCTAGTCTTTCTTTTGTTTTCAAAGCCCGTGGGTCAAAACTCTGTAAAATGATATGCAGTTTAAAACAGACACACTAATTATAACAGTGCACTGTTCTTTCTCTTATCCAGTGGCTTCATTCATAGCAGCCAGGAAAATCATACTAGCAACAGTCATTTTTAAAAACTATAGTTACCAATAGGACTCTAAAATCAATTCTCCATTAAAGTGTGTTTATGGATTTGAAACAACCAAAGAAATGAACTTAGAGCAAAGCAAGCAAGCTACAGTTTAAACTTTTTAATATTAGTAAATAGAACCTTATTACCAATTAGTCAAAATAACTTTAGACCACCTGGGAATAATTTTGCCCCCAAGGAACATTTTTAATTACCAGGACTTGGGTGTGGAGAGAGCAAGGGTTGCTGCTGTTCGAGTAGAGAATTGAATATTCATATGCAGAATTCAGGGCAGAAGTCAGAACTGGAGATATAACTTTGGGATTCACCAGTATATGTTAATAATTAGATTTAGGGACTTTTAAAAAGATTACCTCAGAAGTGACTGGCTATAAAAGGAAAAGTTGCATAAGCTCTGCTACTGCTGCTGCTGCTGCTGCTAAGTCACTTCAGTCGTGTCCGACTCTGTGCGACCCCATAGATGGCAGCCCACCAGGCTCCCCCGTCCTGGGATTCTCCAGGCAAGAACACTGGAGTGGGTTGCCATTTCCTTCTCCAATGCAGGAAACTGAAAAGTGAAAGTGAGGTCACTCAGCCATGTCCGACTCTTCGCAACCCCATGGACTGCAGCCCACCAGGCTCCTTCATCCGTGGGATTTTCCAGGCAAGAGTACTGGAGTGGGGTGCCATTGCATTCTCCGACATAAATTCTGCTATAGGCTGTATTTTCCGAAAATGGTCATGACAATATTTCCTATCCCACTTACTCATATACAGTGTGACTCTCTGAAAGTGGAGTCTATGTCCCCTCCTCTTGAATCTGGTTGGGCTAGTGAGTTACAACCAAACAAATGTAGTGGAAGTGACACCACATGACTTCCAAGACTAGTTCAGAAAAGGAGACCCAGCTTTCCTCCTTGTTATTTGGAAAACTTGGACTTGGAGCCATGGGCAATGATTCAAGAAATTTAACTACCCTGTGACTGCCTTGCTGTGGAGGAAACCAGGTCACATAGAGGTGCCATGTTTAGGCTCTCCAAATGTCAGTCTCAGTTTTCATTGATGGGAATCTGAGCACTGCAAACAAGGGGCAAAGGTGAAGCTGGGGGCAGTGCGATGGCCTTTGGATCCCTGTCCATCTCTCAGGACCCTGCTTAGTGACGAGCCTCAGCATCTGGAAGGAAACCAAGGGAAACAATTTTCCCTCTAATTACTCAGTTAGTAATTAGGGGAAAAAAATGCTTTAAAAAAATGACCATAATCCTAGTATCATTTCTCTGCTTAGTGATAGTGGGAACTCAGTGATAGGATAGAGGTTGTATCTGGCACTGACCTGTCTTATTGTCTGCTCGCAATGTTCTCCACTCAAAAAAAAGAAAGAAATTATCATGATATATCTATGAAGAAAATAGATTCATTATCAGCACTCTGTTTTTCTGTCATCTACCTGTCTCCTTCATCACCCAACTTTAAATTATAAAGGCCCAGGTGCAAAGACATTTTTAATCTGTTTACATACATTATTATATCACCCAGAGCTGTGACTATTACAGATGATCAACTAGTGCATGTTTTTGGATGCTCAGGAAATCTTTACATCTTTACCATTGCTTCACATTACTTGACGTTTATAATGACTGTAAGCACATTCTTCACCAGCGCTACTAGGATGGGGTGAGAAATAAATTTCATGAACCAGGAAGGTGCTTATTTATCTCATTTCTGTTCTGCCATATATTACACTACATTATGAAAGTCTAGCCAAAAAATTCAAAGGCGAACCATAAGTAGCGTTGTTTGCCGCTAAGCCCTTGGGAGGCAGCACCACAGCATTTTACGTTACTGTAAACGTTCTTCTGTTCACTTAGTTCTTTGTTGGAATAATCAGTTATGAATTATTCCTCTGAAATAGAAAATAAACAATTTAATAGTGCCTTTAAAGTTATTTATATCATTTATAAGAGTACTGGCTATCCGATAGTATGATGGCATTTATAAATAAGCATTTAGAAAAAACTAACAGTACTCAAAGGAAGAAATTATTTCAGAAGTAATTATGAATCTCATTTCTGTTTCACCTTCCCCATATAAAATAAATTTGATGGTGACCATTGTCGGTCTTACAACATTTTCACTTCCAGATCCATGAATAGAGATGGTAGCAGTTTCAGAAAAATTGTACTGGATGAAAAAAAAATGAAATAAATTTTCAAAGAAGCAGCCAACCTTCAAGCAAAACGTAAGACTCATATAAATACAGAAAAACAAATTCTAAGCTGATACCAAGCATGTTTCTTCAGCATATAAAGAGTTCTGAGAGTTATAAGAAAATCTGATTTCACATTTTTAAAGTAGGTAGCACACTTAAAGGGTGAAATTGTAGAAGTCTCACCAGCTTGTCCAATCTCCACACTTTCACTTCTCCAAAAAAATTCCTATCACTAGTAGTTTAGGCAACCGGCAATATAAATAGTAGGACGGTCAAAAGAAAATAAAAATGTAATTCTACCATCCCTCATTTGCCCTCCTTCTATTCTAAAAGTAACTTCTTCCAAGGTGATGTTGGGAAATAAATGAGACCTGAACAATAACATTAATTTGTGCTTTGTAATTACCTGAAGGAAATGTGTTCTCTGGATGTACACACACATTGATATGTACACACACTGATTTGACTAGATAATAACAACACAAGTTAAAACTTTTTAGACCACAATTTAATAATACATATACATTTCATTTCTTTTTTAATTGAAGTAAAGTTGACTTATTGCATTAATTTAAGATGTTCAGTTCAGTTCAGTCGCTCAGTCATGTCCGACTGTTTGCGACCCCATGAATTGCAGCACACCAGGCCTCCCTGTCCATCACCATCTCCCAGAGTTCACTCAGACTCATGTCCATCGAGTCAGTGATGCCATCCAGCCACCTCATCCTCTGTCGTCCCCTTCTCCTCCTGCCCCCAGTCCCTCCCAGCATCAGAGTCTTTGCCAATGAGTCAACTCTTCGCATGAGGTGGCCAAAGTATTGGAGTTTCAGCTTTAACATCATTCCCTCCAAAGAAATCCCAGGGCTGATCTCCTTCAGAATGGACTGGTTGGATCTCCTTGCAGTCCAAGGGACTCTCAAGAGTCTTCTCCAACACCACAGTTCAAAAGCGTCAATTCTTCAGTGCTCAGCCTTCTTCACAGTCCAACTCTCACATCCATACATGACCACTGGAAAAACCATACCCTTAACTAGATGGATTTGTTGGCAAAGTAATGTCTCTACTTTTCAATATGCTATCTAGGTTGGTCATAACTTTCCTTCCAAAGAGTGTCTTTTAATTTAAGGTGTA
Organism: Capricornis sumatraensis; assembly: GCF_032405125.1. Classification (NCBI taxonomy): domain Eukaryota; kingdom Metazoa; phylum Chordata; class Mammalia; order Artiodactyla; family Bovidae; genus Capricornis; species Capricornis sumatraensis. The sequence goes on from NC_091075.1 coordinate 17,412,325, forward strand.
CAGTATAGCAATTCAATATTTTTATAATGGTAAAGAATCTACCTGCAATGCGGAGACCTGGGTTTTATCCCTGGGTTGGGAAGAGCTGCTGGAGGAGGGCATGGCAACCTACTCTAGTATTCTTCCCTGGTGAATCCCCATTAACAAAGGAGCCTGGCAGGCTACCGTCCATAGGGTCACAAAGAGTTGGGCTTGACTGAGCAACTAAGCACACACACACATACTAAGTTATTATAAAAGACTGACTATACTCCTTGCATGCTGTGTCCAACCCTTTATGACCCTATGGATTATAGCCTGTCAGGCTCCTCTGTCCATGGGATTCTCTAGGCAAGAATACTAGAGTGGGTTGCCATGACCCCTTCTGGGGGATCTTCCCAACCCCGGGATTGAAACTGCCTCTCTTAAATCTACTCACTCTTTACCACTAGCACCACCTGGGAAGCCCTAGGATTGAACCTGGGTCTCCTGCACTGCAGGCAGTTTCTTTATCATCTGAGCCACCAGGGAAGCCCCATAATCCTTGGGCTATACCTTATATACTTGTGACATATTTATTTAGTTAGTTAATTTATACAAAAATCTTAATTTACATACATCTTCTTAATAGAAGTACAATTTGATTTTATTGTCCTTTGTCTTAATTCTTAAAGAAATGGGAGAATTCATCAAGAATTCAAGAATGTGGAAAATTCTTCAAGAGATGGCAGACTACCTTATCTGCCTCCTGAGAAATCTGTATGCAGGTCAAGAAGTAACATTTAGAACCAGACATGGAACAACAGACTGGTTCCAAATTGGTAAAGGAGTACATCAAGGCTGTACATTGTCACCCTGCTTATTTAACGTATATGCAAAGTACATCATGAGAAATGCTGGACTGTATGAAACACAAGCTGGAATCAAGATTGCTGAGACAAATATCAATAACCTCAGATATGCAGATGACACCAAACTTATGGCAGAAAGTGAAGAGGAACTGAAGAGCTTCTTGGTGAAAGAGGAGAGTGAAAAATCTGGCTTAAAACTAGACATTCAAAAAACTAAGACCATGGCATCCATTCCCATCACTTCACTGCAAATATATGGGGAAATAACGGAAACAGTGAAAGACTGTATTTTCTTGGGCTCCAAAATCACTGCAGATGGTGATTGTAGCCATGAAATTAAAAGACGTTTGCTCCTTGGAATAAAAGTTATGACCAACCTAGACAGCATATTAAAAAGCAGAGACATTACTTTGTCAACAAAAGTCCATCTAGTCAAAGCTATGGTTTTTCCAATAGTCTTATATGGATGTGAGAGTTGGACTATAAAGAAAGCTGAGCACTAAAGAATTGATGCTTTTGAACTGCGATGCTGCAGAAGACTCTTGAGAGTCCCTTGGACTTCAAGGAGATCCAACCTGTCCATCCTAAAGGAAATCAGTCCTGAGTATTCATTGGAAGGACTGATGCTAAAGCTGAAACTCCAATACTGTGGCCACCTGATGCAAAGAAGTGACTCACTGGAAAAGACCCTGATGCTGGAAAAGATTGAGGACAGAAGAAAGGGATGACAGATGATGAGATGGATGGATGGCATCACCGACTCGATGGACATGAATTTGAGCAAATTCTGGGAGTTGGTGATGGACAGGGAAGCCTGACATGCTGCAATCCATGGGGTCACAAAGAGTCAGACATGACTGAGTGACTGAACTGAACTGAGAACATCAAAATATCAGTTCTTTGGTTCTCCAAGACAATTTTGAATTCACAAAAGAAATTTAGAGGGTTTGGATGAAAGTAGTTTTTATCTGGAATTAGCAAAATAATTATTTTCATTTGCTCATGATTCAATTCATATCAATAAAAATTTAATTTATTGATAATCAGTTCAGTTCAGTATTTCAGTCATGTTCAACTCTTTGCGACCCCATGGACTGCAGCACGCCAGGCTTCCCTGTCCAACATCAACTCCCAGAACTTGCTCAAACTCATGTCCATCAAGTCGGTGATGCCATCCAACTATCTCATCCTCTGTCGTCCCCTTCTCCTCCCACCTTCAATCTTTCCCAGTATCAGAGTCTTTTCCAATGAGTCAGTTCTTCACATCAGGTGGCCAAAGTATTGGAGTTTCTACTCAGCATCAATCCTTCCAATGAATATCCAGGACTGATTTCCTTAAAGATTGACTGGTTGCATCTGCTTATTGACAATACATCACACAATATACTAACATTTATTCTTTTAACTATGGCCTCAGCTACAAAATAGAAATTACAATTTTCAGAATCTGAAAATTTTTATCTTTGTGAATTTTATTATTGATTATTATCAAATAGCTTTATATAGTTAAATGCTTCAGCATGTCAAAAGAATTTACATGTATATTTTATTATATATTTGTTTATTTATATATATGTAATAAATATATATTTATATTATATATTTTTTTATTTCATTGGATAGTGGAAGATCCCTTCACATTAGGTAAAACAGATGTTATCACCATTTTGTAGGTAAAGAAGTTGAGACAGAAGCAAAGGATCTTGCCCAAGAACACGTAACAAGCTTTGGATGCTAACTAAAAATAGGACCCAGTATCCTGGCAATCAGTCAGCATCCATGCATTGACTGATGGAAGTTGTCATCCTGCTAGGGCAAAAGTTAATTGTTCATTTTAATCAGTTTAGTGATTTATCAGTCATAGTTTAATCATTTTAATAATTTAAAAATATAAACAACTGAATCTACAGGTTCCGGAGAGCTTGAAAAGAAACTGGGCTGAAGTAAACATGATCCAAAAGGATGCATGAACCCCAGCATTCATTGCAGCACTGTTTACAAAAGCCAAGACATGGAAGCAGCCTAAATGCCCACTGATAGATGAATGGATGAAGAAGATACGGCACGTATATATAACGGTATATTACTCAGCTGCAAATAGAGAACAAAATCATGCCATTTGCAGCAACATGGAAGGACCGAGAGAATGTCACGCTGAGTGAAGTGAGTCAGACACAGAAAGACAAATATTGTGTGATGTCTCTTATTTTGGAGTCTTAAAAAAATGATAGAAATGAACTTATTTATGAAACAGAGACAGACTCATTTCACTTAGAGAATGAACTTTTGATTACCAGGGCGGCAGAGGGGGCAGGGATAGTTAGAGATTTGGGGATAGACATGTATATGTCGCTATATTTCAAATGGATCGCCAACAAAGACCCACTGTAAAGCACAAGGACTCTGCTCAAAATTCTGTAATAATCTAGAAGGGAAAAGAATTTGAAAAAATACACATATGTTTATGTATACTTGAATCACTTTATCGGACACCAGAGACTAACACAATATTGTTCATCAGCTATATGCCAATATAAAATAAAAACTTAAAAGAGAGAGAAAGAGAGAAAATAGGTTTCCATATGAGACACTGCTGCAGAATAAATCCCAAGTGACCAGAAAGAGAAAATGCACCCCCACCTTTACTTTTACAAGATTCTCAAGTTCCATTTTACAGAAACTTATGCTAAATAAAAATTGTATTGCACCTAGATTGACCACTGCTGCTGCTCAGTCACTTCAGTCGTGTCTGAATCTGTGTGACCCCCTGGACTGCAGCCTACCAGGCTCCTCCGTCCATGGGATTTTCCAGACAAGAGTACTGGAGTGGGGTGCCATTGCCTTCTCCGAGATTGACCATAGTGCAAGAATTTTTCACATTTTTCAAAGGAAGGAGCTCTTAGAACACAGAGGGATACTGGCAGACAGCATCTCTTGTGACTTTAGCAAGGCTTTTGATGTGGCCCTGCATGATAGAGTCATCAACGAACTGGAAAGAGTCTGGGTCCCCCAAGTGAACCACAGCTGCACAGTTAATAAGTGGTTATCACTGGCTCAGTGTCAACTGGGTGGGAAATGAATAGAAAATCCCAAATGTAAATTTGTTTAACATTTGCCATCAGTGACCTAGAGAAATGGAGAGCTTATTTAAGTTTGCAGCTGGATAAGATAAATGTCTTTTCTGGCAGTAAAAATCTCAAAAATGAAGAGAAGACACAAAATAGAATCAGAATTCCACCTATCTTTAATTGGGAAGAAAAGTAGTGGGAAAAATCAAGATCAATAAAACTAAGAGCAATAGAGTATCTTTGAAAAAAGTGATTATTAGACTATATTAATAGAATGAAAAATTACAGCAATTGTTTGACCTTTTGATGTCTGCTTCCATAACTCAAGTTCACAGCGGGTGCACACATTCATGAAACACACACATCCACAAAACACACACAGTGTACCAAAAAGAAATAGTATTCAGACAGAAAAAATTCTGGTGGATGTCTAGTGTTCTGTATAGAAACTTTTCTTTAGACAGACTTAGAAAGTTCTAGCAAAAGAATAAAGTAGACTTGTTCTTGTTCTTGTTCTTGTTGTGTGTATCTAATACAGCCTTTTGTTTTTACGAGGACTGCCCTGGTGGCTCAGTGGTGAGAAATCCGCCTGCCAATGCAGGCGATGCAGGTTTGATCCCTGGGTCAGGAAGATCCCATGGAGAAGGAAAAGGCAACCCGCTCCAGTATTCTTGCCTGGAAAATTCCATGGACAGAGGAGCCTGGTAGGCTATAGTCCATGGGGTCACAAAAGAGTCAGACACAACTTAATAGAACAACAGCAAAAACATATGCTTTATAAAGTTGCACGGTCCCTGGAGTAAAACAAAAGGATGAGAAGTGGGGGAGGACATTGTTATTTTTTCTTTTATTAATAAAAAGACATATTTAAAACACTAAGTGATCGGGCCAATATCATGCAGGGAATAAGTTGCATAACAGTTTAAAAATAAAATTAAGAATTTGGTTAACGATACGGTTATGCTTCTCACCTGGACAATTCTGCCTTCTCTATTTAGACTTCTTCTAATACAGATCTTTGAAAACAATGCAAAATGTTTGAAAATGACAAGCCTCAAGCCATGAAATAGAATAAGTGATAGAGAAAACTAAATCACATCGTGTTGAAAACTTTTCTCTCTAAATTTGCAGATGTTAAAAAATGAAAAGCATTTCACTGTCTATTGGCCTAAGTTCTTTTTCCTAAGAATTTCCACAAAGATTTTAGATGAAACACTCCTATAAATGTAGTATCAATTGTACGTAATAGCAATTGAGACTGTGGTAATATCCTGAAGTTCATATGGAAAGGGCAAACAATAACGTCTTTTATTTTAAAAAATCAATTTTTGCTCATAGGTAGGATTTTGCTATTTGAAAAGGAAGAGCAAAAGAACAGTGTATATATTCTTTATCTCTATCACCCTCTGTCAGGAACTAGGAGAAATGTAACATTTCTCTAAAACAGTATTCTCTTTGCTCCCTCATCCAACACCAAGACAGATACTGTAAAATGTGCAGGAGTTTAAGAAAACAATGCAGAACTGATCAAGTCATTATATGTAATCGCTTGAAAGGAACAGTTTATATCTGTGCATGGTTTCCATGGACTAGCCTACTTAAAAATTACCCACTTAGTTTGAAGATACATATGTAATCTGAGATGAAACATCCCTTTTCCTTTGACCTTTCAAATATGCTCATTTTAAAACAGATCTTATACAATGTTCCATGCATGTGTGTGTGTGTGTCTGCCTGTGCATTTGTGTGGAGATATATATGATCTTCTTTGATTTACCATAGGGCTGTGTCCTCATAAACATCATAAATTGAAAATATTTTAAGTGGAAAATGCATTTAAAACACTTACCAAACATCACCACTGAGCCTACCTTAAATGTGCTCAGAATGCTTACTTTAGCTTATAATTAAGTAAAATCATCAAACACAAAACATTTTATAATAAAGTGTTGAGTATTTCATGTAATTTATTGAGTGAAAGTGGAAGTGTTAGTTGCTCAGTCATGTCTGACTCTTTGCAACCCCATTGACTGTAGCTCGCCAGACTCCTCTGTCCGTGGGATTTTCCAGGCAAGAATACTGGAGGGGAGATCCAGTCCCTCCTCCAGGGAATCTTCCTGTCCCAGGGATCAAACCCAGGTCTCCTACACTGCAGGCAGATTCTTTACCATCTGAGCCATCAGGGAAGCCCAAGTTAATGAATACTCTACTGAAAATGAAAAAACAGAATAGTTGTATGGGGACAGAATGGATGTAAATGCATTGGTTGTTTTCCCTCTTGAACCTATGGCTGACTGGGAGCTTCAACTGCCCTGCCCAGTACCACAAAAGCATCAGATGCATATCACTAGACCAGGAAAAGATCGAAATTCAAGTTCAGTTTCTACTGAATGTATATTGCTTTCACACCATGATAAAGCTAAAAAAAAATTGTAAGTTGAACTATTGTAAGTCTGGGACAGTCTGTATTTACCTAACATATGTGTGAAAAACAAGGATACTCTTTTGCTACTATTTTGCTTTCTTTCATATAATTAGCCAATCTCTGACTTTAGATCTTTGGTTGGGAGTCCAGAATTTAAATTTTAAAAGTTTTGTTTAAATTAAAAATTTAACTTGGATTTTAGTAGTTTATCTATGTAATTCCATAGAAGAAATTAAGTGGTTTTAGGACAACTGCAATTAATGGAAGTTTACTAATTTTAACTGATTATTGCATGACAAACTTTAAAGAAAAGCAGCAAAGAAAATTTGCAAATGCTGGGATTATCCTGAAACTTTTTTAACTTTTTTAATTGAAGAATTTGCAAAAGACAAATGTTGTGAAAATTTTTTAAGGGAGCATGAAATGCCATATCATATCACATCACAATGATTTTCTAAGTCTCTCTTCAAAGTATCAGAGAAGGCAATGGCAACCCACTCCAGTACTCTTGCCTGGAAAATCCCATGGATGGATGAGGCTGGTAGGATGCAGTCCATGGGGTCGTGAAGAGTTGGACACGACTGAGTGACTTCACTTTCACTTTTCACTTTCATGCATTGGAGAAGGAAATGGCAACCCATCTCCAGTGTTCTTGCCTGGAGAATCCCAGGGATGGTGGAGCCTGGTGGGCTGCCGTCTACAAGGTCGCACAGAGTCAGACACGACTGAACCAACTTAGCAGCAGCAGCAGCATCAAAGTATAGAAATATAGAAATTGTCACAGGTGCTAAAACTATGGACCATTCATTTTCTTCCCCAAAGCAATCATCCCTAAAATCAACTTTGAATATTAAATACATTGCATCTCTCACTGTAATTCAGTTGATAACTCTGCCACCCTTGATTTTCCTAAGTGCTGCTTTAATCCATTTCTAGCTCTACAAATAGCAACAACTTGTGGTTAAAAGCTATGCCAGATAAGAACAAATAAAATTATACTTTTTAAACTTATGTCACTCAAGTTTCAAAGCAAGCTCTCTTCACACTTTGGATTAGTTCGTTCGGTTCAGTCAGTTCAGTTCAGTCACTCAGTTGTGTCTGACCCTTTGCGACCCCTTGAACTGCAGCACGCCAGGCCTCCTTGTCCATCACTAACTCCCAGAGTCCACCCAAACCCATGTCCATCAAGTCGGTGATCCCATCCAACCATCTCATCCTCTATTGTCCCCTTCTCCTCCTGCCTTCAATCTTTCCCAACATCAGGGTCTTTTCAAATGAGTCAGCTCTTCGCATCAGGTGGCCAAAATATTGACGTTTCAGCTTCAACATCAGTCCTTCCAATGAAAACCCAGGACTGATTTCCTTTAGGATGGACTGGGTGGATCTCCTTGTAGTCCAAGGGACTCTCAAGATTCTTCTCCAACACCACAGTTCAAAAGCATCAATTTTTCTGTGCTCAACTTTCTTTATAGTCCAACTCTTACATCCATACATGACCACTAGAAAAACCACAGCCTTGACTAGACAGACTTTTGTTGACAAAGTAATGTCTCTGCTTTTGAATATGCTATCTAGGATGGTCATAACTTTCCTTCCAAGGAGTAAGCGTCTTTTAATTTCATGACTGTAATCACCATCTGTAATGATTTTGGAGCTAAAAAAAATAGTCAGCCACTGTTTCCACTGTTTCCCCATCTAATTGCCATGAAGTAATGGGGCCGGATGCCATAATCTTAGTTTTCTGAATGTTGAGCTTTAAGCCAACTTTTTCACTCTCCTCTTTCACTTTCATCAAGAGGCTCTTTAGTTCTTCTTCACTTTCTGCCATAATGGTGGTGCCATCTGCATATCTGAGCTTATTGATATTTCTCCTGGCAATCTTGATTCCAGCTTATGCTTCATAAGACTGCCATAAAAATGTAACAAAAAGTGGGTGGCTTAAACAACAGATTCATGGTCTCATAGTTTTGGAAGCTGGAAGTCTGAAGTCAGGGTGTCAGCAGGTTGGTTCCGTAAGGGCTGTGAAGGGAGGATCTGTCTCAAGCCTCTCTCCCTGGCTTATTAATGGTTATCTTTTCTCTATGTCTCTTCCCATGGCCTTCTCCATGTCTGTGTGTCTGTCTCCAAATTTTTATAATATCTCCCTTTCTATAACGATACCACTCATACTGGATTTGGGGCTATCCTAATGACTTCATATTAACACATTACCTCCCAAAAGACACTTCTCCAAATAAGATCACACTGAGGTACTGGGATTCAGGATGTCAGCATATGGATTTGGTAGGGTGCACACAACTCAACACATGACACTATTATAAAACTTTATGTAGAAAATTCTTTACATAAAAAATATGCATGCATGCTAAGTCACCTCAGTCGTGTCTGACTCTTTACGACCCTACAGACTGTAGCCCACCAGGCTCCTCTGTCCCTGGGATTCTCCAGGCAAGAATACTGGAATGGATTGCCATGCCCTCTTCCAGGGAATCTTCTCAACCCAGGGACTGATGCGAAAAATGCATCAATTGAGCAAAGAAACAACATTGGAACACATCTCTGTGAGTATGACCTACCTGGGTAAGATGAAAGCACTGGGTCTGTGTGTGCAAGCCCAGCAACCAAACACAGATTCACTCAAGTTTGTAGTGGAGGTTAAAAAAAAAAAAAAAAAAAAAACTGTACCAATTGAGAATTTTTTGTTCTAGTGACAAGTGACAGAAAACCTAGCCTAAATGTGGCTTAAATAAAGAGGACATGTATTGGTTCCTGTAACTGAGAAGTCTAGGGACAGGACTGGTTTGGAATATGTCTGGATTCAAAGCTCAGGCAATGTCATCAGGATGAAATTTTCCTACATTACTCAGCTCTGCCTTTATCTTGTCGGCTTTATCCTTTCAGATTTAAGTCCTGCAAGAAGAAATTTTCCACAGTCATCCGCAAAATTCTTCTGGTATCTTACTGTCTCAGATTGGGTCATGTGCTCATGCTAAGCACTGTGGCCTGGGAAAGGCAAAGCTCTGAGTTAAGTCTGAACTTGCAAACCACACACCTAGAATTGGGTAAGTTTTAACTGGATAAACTCAAAATGGGGGGGAATGTTGATCCCTAAATGAACATCAAAATATGTTACTAGAGGTGGGGTAATTGGATTGGAGATGCCAAAAATCAACAAATATTCACTACAGAGGCCCAAGTGACAAACCCAGAAGTCAGTGGGTCAACATGGAAATAGTATTTCCTTACTTATTCAAGATCTCCCTTGGGTCAACAAATGAGTTTTAAGGACCCATCTCAGAGTTCTCATATAGTGCCTAGAGTATCTGTAAAACAAATATCAGCTAAACCTCTGATTTTGTGTGCAAAAACCTATGTCAACCAAACTTTTGCAAATGATATAAAATCACTGAAAACAATGGCTTTGATTTCTTGAGTATAAATAACCAGTGTGACTTAGGAATGCAGGGGACTATAGACAATAGCCAAAAGAGAATAAGCTTAAGGAAAACTAAGAAAAATTTTTTTCAAGTGGCCTTTTTTTTCCCCTTTTTGTCTCTAGTAGAGTATCCAACCACTGAAGAGAAATCAATGTTTTATCCTCCACTAGACTAAGAAAAAGGAAACTTTGAAAGTGTTTATTTAAAGGCTGGAATCACTTTATCTTCTCAGTTCATTAAGACAATGTCACAGATTCATGGAACGATATTTCTGGGTCCACACTCTCTCAGACCAATTAAATGAGCATGACAAATTATTGGTTGTAGATTTTTCTTTTCAACTCATTAACTTATTGCTCATATATTTATTGAATCATATTTAAGACTGAGGATCTAGAATGTAATCAAGAGAATATGTGTGGAAAGCAGCTTGTTGGTTAGAGATGAACAGCTTTTGTTCTAGCAGATTTTGTGACATCATTCCTTATTTGTATATAGGTTTCCACTTGAAGATCAAACAAATAGATCCTCTAGACTGTCACCACCTTTGGGTTTCTCTATGTTGCTTTTTTTTTTTTTTGGCCTGGATATGAAAGCAAGCTGTCTTAGAAACATGATCAACTTTATAAATTTTAAGCAAGAAGTTTGGTCTGCACTACAGATGAATATATATCATTGAAAGTTATCTATTTTTGTCTTCTCTCTTTTCTGCACTGAGGAAGGGTTTCCCTTTGCACACCTCTCTCCTTTCCCTTCCTCTTTTTATCCATCAAAGAAGTGTCCAAAAACAAGAGAAAGGATTAGACCCAGCAAAAGAATACTTTAGATCCTACTTAATATGAAATGAGTTCCAATCACCAAGTTCCTCACAGTGCACACCAAAGGCCCAGCTGAAAATGGTTAGGAAATGTGAGCAATTTTAAATGTGTTACTAATTATTTCTGTACCTCATCAACAACTCAGCACTTTTATTCTTGGTAACCATGACTCACCCTCCTCATCCATTCATCATTCAGTTAGCTTTTTCTATTATGGCTATTTTCATGAGAAAAGTGACCCCAAAGAGGTGTTGGTCCTGGATGTTATTCAGAGACACACCTTCTAGCCACTTCTCTCTATCATCATACCCTGCAAGTTCTCACTCTGATCTTTGAGTTCAGTGAGAGGATTGGAGTGTGAGAACAGTTTGCTGAAAATCTAAGTCTGACTCTGAGAAGGCTCTTTAATGGTGTGTCTCTTAAGAACTGTATTTTGAGTACTCTACTCTAAAATCTTTTCAACACTACACAAATGTGAGAAATAGGTGTGTATTACCATATATATACACGTGTGGATTTTAATCCTATCACCTTTTAGGTCAGGGATTCCCATTGTACTCCTAAAACCCAAACCTGAAATTGCTTAGACTGCATTCATAAGTACCTGTTCAATAAACAAATAAATGAAAGAATGGATATTGCCAGACATAACAATCAAATATAATAAGGAAATGCTTTACTATCTATAACCTTGAATCCTCTAGACTGGATGAAATATGTTACTGAAAGACCATCAATCAATTGACCACTTTGATGAATGTCTACACATGAGTTTGAGAGTATAAGCCAGAAAACACGCAATTGTTTTCCAAACTATTGGGGGACCCTGAAGTGGAGAGGTAACCTGGATGGAGGTGCTCAGTAAAGAGTGAGAGAGGAGACCCTGGATGGCAGCAGAGCTCTGAGGGACTTGGGAGAGCAAGGTTCACTACTATGGAGCTTTATAATGGTTTGTGCTAGACTGTGTCATGGACTAAGTCCCTCTTTTGCCTTCTACAAAATATTCAGTGAATTTTACATTTTTCACTACTGTGAGGATGATCTTTTGGGGAACTTGAGAAGTCTGCAGCTTTCTTGCTTTGCTAGACTCCCCCCTGGGTGAAGATAGCTGACAAGAAAACAGGATAAGGAAAGTATAAATCTTTGGATGGAAATGTTTCAGAAATAGTAAAAAAAAAAAACCTGATGGCTACATAAGTCATCCATGAGACTGGGGGCACAGTTCAACTCTAGAATAGATCAGATGGTTCAGGGAAACCAAGCTGCCATCCAGGTTGAATTCTGGCCCTCAGAGTGGAAGGATGGAAGCCTCAGAGAGGTAGGACTAGATGCTCTTTGTTCTCCACTGTGCCATTTGCAGTTCCCCGCCAACTATCACCTGATTACTGCCAAACAGCTGGGACTATGCCACCTTTCTTATGACTAAGCTCCTAGAAGATTATCAGTATTTGTGATTAATATTGTCAGTTCAGTTCAGTTCAGTTCAGTTGCTTAGTCATGTCCGACTCTTTGCAGCCCTATGGACTGCAGCACACCAGGCTTCCCTGTCCATCACCAGCTCCCAGAGCTGGCTCAAACTCATGTCCATTGAGTTGGTGATGCCATCAAACCATCTCATCCTCTGTCACCCCCTTCTCCTCTTGCCTTCAATCTTTTCCAGCATCAGGGTCTCTTCCAATGAGTCAATTCTTTGCATCAGGTGGCCAAAGTATTGACGTTTCAACTTCAACATCAGTCCTTCTAGTGAACATTCAGGATTGATTTCCTTTAACATGGACTGGTTGGATCTCTTTGAAGTCCAAGGGACTCTCAAGAGTCTTCTCTAACACCACAGTTCAAAAGCATCAATTCTTCGGCGCTCAGCTTTCTTTATAGTCCAACTCTCACATCCATACATGACTACTGGAAAAACCATAGCCTTGACTAGATGGACTTTTGTTGACAAAGTAATGTCTCTGATTTTTAATATGCTGTCTAGGTTGGTCATAACTTTTCTTCCAAAGAGTCTTTTAATTTCATGGCTGCAGTCACCATCTGCAGTGATTATTACAGTACCTAACATTTATTAAGGCCCTGCAATGCATTCATTATGGTGTTAAGACTTAACAAGTGTTATCTCATTTATGGGTATTTATCTATAATATCCCTCATGATGTAGGAAATATTATGCCTGGAACAGTGTAATTGACATATAAATACTCTTTCAGTGGGTGAATTCATATTAATAGCCAATTACTAGCTAGCTATTGAACCCTTAGTATGTGCCAGACAGTGTTCTAAGCTCTTTCTATAAACTAACTCAGTGAATCCTTAATACAATCCGATGGGGTAGATAATGGTCTTATTCCTATCTTTATAGCTCAGAGAAGTTAAAAGTTTGTCTATAGCCCTACAGTCTGGTTCCAAATTCCACACTCAACCACACAGTCTTCTGAATGAATCAGCTAAGGAAAATTTGGAGAAGTTAAATAACTTGCTCAAGTTCATCTGTCCAGTGAGAACAGACATAGGACTCAAACTCAGGCCTGGCTGTCCTCAAAATCTACACTCTTAGGGGCTACACATAAAAGAGACCAAATTAATTAACTCATAACTAATGGGGTTCACAAAGATTCCAAATCTTCTCCAAGTCCCTCAGAAATCTTGGAGCACCTGAATAAAAGTTGGCAGCCTAGAAGAGATGCCAAGGCGAGATATAATTTGATATGTGGTTTAAAGGATTTTTTTTTTCCTGTTGTTAAAAACACTATAAGTAGGACACTGTAAAAACAGGAAGCTCAATCAGGATTCTGTGGTATTAATCCAATCAAGGGATGATACTCTCTTGCATCAGGATATTAGCTATAGTAGCGATGAAAAGAAAGTAGATTTTGGATGTATTTTAGAAGTACAGCCAACATAATTTAATGAAGTATTAGATGTGGAATATGAGAGTTAGCGAAGAGTTAAAAATCGCACCAAGATTTGGGGCCTGAGCAACTGATAAATGGAGTTGTCGTCAACTGAGGCAACTTTGATTTATTGTTTGTTTGACAGTACTGGGCTTCCCTGGTAGCTCAGCTGGTAAAGATTCCACCTGCGATGCAGGAGACCCTCGTTTGATTCCTGGGTCAGGAAGATCCCTTGGAGAAGGGATAGGCTGCCCACCTTAGTATTCTTGGGTTTCCCTGGTGGCTCAGATGGTAAAGAATCCGCCTGCAATGCAAGAGACCTGGGTTTGATCTCTGGGCTGGCAAGATCCCCTGGAGGAGGGCATGGCAACCCATTTCAGTATTCTTGCCTGGAGAATCCCACGGATGGAGGAGCCTGGCGGGCTATAGTCCACAGGGTTGCAAAGAGTCAGACACGACTGAGCGACTAAACACAGCACAGCACACATGAGGGGTTTCAGAATATTTTGAACACACTGATTTTGAAATATCTGTTAGATATCTTAAGTGGAAATGCTGGGTAGCCAATTGAAGAGAGATCAAGTTGAAGATATAATATGCCGGTCATTAACATAGAGCTGGTATTTGAAAGCCTTAAAATAGTTCATCAAGGGAGTGACTGTAAAGAGAGAAGAGAACTAAGGCTGGAGTTCTAGGGTACTCTCCAACTCTAAAATGTAAGAAAGAAGAGGAGGAACCACTGAAGAAGAAAGAGAAGGAGGGAGAAGCAAAGCAGAGGGGAAACCAGGAGACTGTGAAATCCTGGAAGCCAAAGGCCGATATACATTAGAGACAGGAATATCCAACATGTAAATATTACTAATGGGTCAAGGAAGATGAAGACTGATAACAGACTTTTTCATTTAGCAAACTGGAGGTCACTGGTTACCTTGGTGGAGTGGCATAGAAGACTAGTTAATTAAAGTGGGTTAAAAGGGACATCCCTAGGGTCCAGTGGTTAGGACTTCGGCTTCTAATGCAGGGGTTGTGAGTTGATCCCTGGTCAGGGAGTTAAGATCCCACATGACTCGGGACCGAAAAAAAAAAAAAAAAAAAAACAGAAAAAATATTGTAACAATATTGCGGACTTTAAAAAATAGTCCACATTAAAAAAAATCTTTTTAAAAAATAAGTGAAGTCAGCAAAGAGAGAATGAGAGAAATGGAATTGAAGACAGGGAGTATACACAACTCCTTCAATGAGCTTTTTTGCAAAGGGGGCCAAAAAAAACATGGTAAATAGGAGAACTGGATCAATAAAAGTTTGTTGTTGTTGTTTTAGATGGCAGAAATAACAGTATGTTTCTATGATGAAGGGAATAATGCAGTGGCATACATATTTGATGCTGAAAGAAGCAGAGGGGAGACATTGCTGGAGCCCTGAGTAGGTGAGATGGGATGGCACCTCCTGCACATGTGGAGGGACGGGATTTCAATAAGAGCATGGATGTTTCATTCAGGTGGAAAGGCAATATATGGGAATACAATGCTGATGAGCAGACCGATATTGAAGATCTCTGGAAATTCTCTTCTGATTGTTCTAAATGTCTCATTAAAAAAAAGAAAGAAGGTCATCTGCTAGGACTGAACATTGGGGAAGAAGTGTTAGAATTTTGAAAAGAAACATGTGAAACAGTCACTTAGGCATGTGGGTGAATAGACCACCTCAGAAAGCTCGTTTGTTTAGTAACGTTAAATGTAAAGTGATACCATTCAATGTGGTTGTGTTTCTTATGTTTTGCAACAGCCCTGTACAGTGAAACAAGTACAAGTGGAAAGAAGCAGAAACTTGGATTTAACTACAGTTTCATCAAGCCAGCTACCATGAAGCCCAAGAAGGGCAAAACTGTCAAGGAGATATACAAGTGAGTCATATCAATTGCCTGTGGAATTCAAGTGATTAAAGAGGAGAATGGTGATATCGTGGGAATGAAGGACATTGAAATGTTGCTAGGATCAATGGATTGGAGGTCATGGCAGGAGAGAAAAACTGTACATTTTGACCTGAAAATTCCTTAAGACTTGCCAACTTGTTTATGCTTTAAGAATTTCTTTAAAATTTATCCAGCATTTTTCAGCTGGGCAATTGCTTCAGGTGATCTTAGCCAATCTGTCACCAGAAATAGAGCCCTCCCTTAACTTTTAAACTGTTTTGGTTTTTGTTTTTTTAAATTTCCTTGCCACAAACATCCATCCAAATACAATAGTCTACTGACTTTGCACTGCCATTCCTTTCCCTTGCCACCACCCAATTCAGGTAATTCAACAGTTCAGATTTAGATTATTGCCACACCCTGCTAACTAGTTCCTTTCTGAACCCATTCTGCAGCTATTAGAACAAGGGTTTTTCCTCTCAAATATTATTTTGCTTATTGCTTAGCATATAGATAACTGAACAATGAACAGTTAAATTCTTTGCTATCTTTAGTTTTTAGTATGGTACATAATCATTTTTAAATATGAAAGAGTCCCCCAGAGGCATTCTGATGTCTTTCAATAGTTTGCATTATATTTTTTCTTGCAAAAATATGTATTGCTTGGTATTTTCTTTTACTAAAATTGAAAAGTAGAGCTATGTGCTAGGAATAACAGAAATCAATTTATAATTGGTGCTATAGGAAGAGAGCAAATTTTAAATTACAACTCTAAGGACAAAATCCAGGTGAGCCGAAACAAGAGCAGTTGAAATAGGAGAACATAACAGTGTGATCCCAGGACCTTTCTTTTTTTTTTTTATTGTTTTTGTTGTTGTTGTTGTTGTTTTTTAATTTTTATTTTTACTTTATTTTACTTTACAATACTGTATTGGTTTTGCCATACATTGACATGAATCCACCACAGGTGTACATGTGATCCCAAACATGAACCCCCCTCCCTCCCACCTCCCTCCCACAACATCCCTCTGGGTCAGGACCTCTTTCAAATCATCTGGGGTGCTTCTTTAATGTGTTTCCTGCACAGGCCCTGTTGGCAACCAAGTAAATCAGAGTTTTTATCAATTTATTCAGGAAATTCCTATGCACTCCAGAAGTCAAGAAGCACTGATACAACTGGGTTGATCTCTACTGTGTTTTGAGCTTCTCTGTCAAGGTTCAGCAGTAAATTCCATAATTTTAAATCATTCATAAAGAATTTATATTTGATACTTTTAACTGAATCTTTTAAATTATACTTTCCCTTTTCATTCCATTACTTTTTTTCCCAAGAATATATCTGTTATTTGTTTTCTTTAAATTGTTGCAAGTTAGAAAGAATAAGCTAATTTTTTATCAGTGGCTGTAAATGGTTTTATATTTGCAAAGTACATTTTTCTTTCCAACAGGAAAAAATACCAGTTTTTGAAAGAGTAAAACATGTATTCATGAACAAATACTGACAGACACTAACATATAGTATATTTTTTAAGTGTTAGCCTCATTTATAGTTTTCAAGTTCTAATTCTTTCTACGTCTACATGTAACATCTACCTTCAAGTGAAATCTAGGAAATGGAAGTTTATTAAATTTGGGCTGTACTGAAAAGCAACTGACAGTTGGAAGTTAAGTAGGTGCAGGAAATATCAAGAAAGAAAAGGTTGACAAGAAGTTCCTAAATAAAATCCCTGAATTTCACAGACAGTTTCACATGCCAAACAAAATAGATAATGCAGCAAAGATCTGTAGGGAATATTCTCTTAGAAAACTATTGCTTCTAGTGATTAATATCCACCTTTTCCTAATATAAATTTGTTACAAAAAGGTAAAAAATCTGATACATTGTCATGCTTAGTCCCTCAGTTGTGTCCAACTCTTTGCCACTGTATGAACAGCCCACCAGGCTCCTCTGTCCATGGGATTTTCCAGGCAAGAACACTGGAGCAGGTTGCCATTTCCTCCTCCAGGGGATCTTCCAGACCGAGAAACTGAACCCACACCTCTTGTGTCTCCTGCATTGGCACGAGAATTCTTTACAACTGAGCCACCTGGGAAATCCAATCTGATATATAGGTATATATTAAATATAAATATACAGATATATTCTTAAGAAGCGAGTTCCAAAACATTTAATAAGTCTGTTCATGTTGAAAGAGAGGGAAATGTAAAAGTTTGATAAAATTATTAAATAAAGTTTATAGAAAACACGGGTGCATTAAACTTCACCAAAATATCTTCTTTTCTTTTTGTTGCACTAACTTTAACTCAATAATAAATAATAATTTCTCTGGAATGTACTACATACTCAAAATTTATCATCACCATCTAATCTAGAGTTCTTGAAAAATAACACCCACTAAAAGAAATGTTCTCTAATATTTGCTATTAGAACATACTGCAAAAAAAAGTATTTCTACAGAGCAGAATAATAGAGAAAACCATATTCTAATATTTTAATTTAAAGCTACATCATTCATTGTGAATAACTAGTGTGAGTACATTTACATATTGCTTAATTTGTCAAGGAATGCATTTTAAATGATAGATTTTTTTTAATATCCTAAAGGTATACTGGACTCTGGTCTCCCTAGACAGTTTATGTTGGGTTTGTTTTTTTTTTAACTACTTATAGCTAATCCAAAGCTCAGAAACTTAAGCATCCAAAATAAAAATTGTAATCCTCAAGTTTCTCAGGAGATAGACCACAGCCACAAAGAATTTTCCTCTCAAGCTGACTCTCTGTAGATCATCACTTCATAAATAAAAGAAAACTATATAGCAGACTTAATCATTTCTATGTGTTCGTTTCAGTAAAATGAGTGATTGTTTCTCATTCAGTGAGTCTCCCTCTCAATTCATCTGATGGACACAAACAGTAAAGATCATGAGTTATAAAATTAGCAAATACAGTTTATACTTTCTGTTCTTTGCTGTGTGTCAGGCATTGTCCTAATTAATCCTCTATTTTGTATTGCTGCCCCAGTGGGATCATTCCTCTCACCGTTCAGACCCTACAATCACTTCTCAACTCACTCAGCCTAACAGCCACATCCTGACTCTGGCCAGCAAGTCCCCGCACAATCTGAGCACGTTCTCCTTTGCTGCGCTTCCTAATTCTCTCAGGGCACAATGGCCTCCCAATCATTCTTCCAACAAGCCAGTCACAACCTGCCTGAGGGTCTTTGCAATTGCTGTCCCCTTCGCTTAGAAACACTCATACCCAGATATCGGCATGGTCATCCTCCCACTTCCTTCAGATCTTTATTCCTAAACCACCTTCTCAGGAACATCTTCCCTGTCTGCCTTGTCTAAATTTTCATAATTCCCCCCAACACTTCCAACCCCCTTGCCAGCTTCATGTTTCCCTAGAACTTTTTGCTGGCGTACTTTATATTTTTTCTTATTTATTTTCTATCTCCCTGCTAGAATATAAGTTCCATGAGGGGAGAGACTTTGTATGTTTTGTTCACTGCCATGGTCCCAGTGCCTAGAAAAGTATCTGGAATATAGTAGGTGCTCAAAAAATGTTTATTGAATTAATGAAAAGAGATATCAAGCTTTCTCACTTATTTCTGAAGCAAATAGAGGACAATGGGCTTGTGTAATCATGGAGAAATTTAAGGAATGGAAGCATTAAACATTAACAATAACATAAACTCAACAGAAGTCTCCTGCTTAAGCTATAGGTGGTGGTGTTGGTGTAGTCGCTAAGTCATGCGCAACTCTTTCAAGCCCACAGACTGGAGCCTGCCAGCCTCCTCTGTCCATGGGATTTCCCAGGCAGCAATACTGGAGTGGGCTGCCATTTCCTTCTCCAGCTGAAGCTATTAATCCTTACCAAAGCAAGAGCTAAAGGGAAACATAGT
Organism: Capricornis sumatraensis; assembly: GCF_032405125.1. Lineage (NCBI taxonomy): Eukaryota > Metazoa > Chordata > Mammalia > Artiodactyla > Bovidae > Capricornis > Capricornis sumatraensis. The sequence goes on from NC_091075.1 coordinate 17,431,611, forward strand.
CTTTTTTCTGCCCCTCAGTTCCTGATCCATTTTAGGTACTTAATAAATATTAAGTGGTATACTCTTTGGCCCAATCTTCTAAAGCTTCTAGCTTTGTGATAGAGTTACATTTCAATTCTTTATTAACCTGTAACATGTCAGCATCCAATCACTCTCAAAACTTGATTTGTATTCTCTGGTTTGACCAAATCTAGTCTGGAATATTTCTTGACATTAAAAAAATACAAAGTTGGAAGGCACAAGAACTGTGATTGTGAGCATAAACCTGCACAAAGAGCAGCCTCACTCTTACGGCATCTACATCATGGAAGAGGCCCAGATCACAGCTCTCTGTAAGAAGCTGATGAATGTAGAATGCGGGCCGTGGCAACTCGCCCTCGGTGAAGGGTGGAGGGAGTGCTTCTCGGGTCTTGCGGTTCACCCCCAGTCCCGCCCGCCCCCACTTTGTTCTGCCCCGTCTTCCTGTGTGCCCTTGCTGGCTCCACTCACCTTCAGGGCCACCTGTTGAGGCTCAGCTGTGTTCTGGGGCTAGTGATCGCCACAACAGGAGAATTCCAGTCACTAGCCTGCCAATGGTGATGGAAAGTCTGGGGCTATCAAGGGGTAGACTCTTAATAAGCACACATTAAATACTCTTTATAGAGTGTCCAGGCTGGTGTGCTGCCAGTGTTGTCGCTGGGCTCACTGAGCATGCTGGAAAGTTCATGGGCTTTGGGATTCGACAGACATGGGTTCAAATTCCAACTCTGACTTTTTAAAAAATAGTTCATAATTACTAAGAGCTCACTATATACCAGGCACTAAACTAAACACTTTTACATATATATATATATATATGTAAATCCTTTGATACTGACATTATTATTCCCATTTTATAGATGAGGGAACTGAGGCTTACTAATGTGCCCCAAGTCACACAGCCAATAAACAGCAAATCATAGACTTGACCTCTAATTTTTCAAATCCATACTCTCAACCACTGTTTCACACTATGTGGGTTTGAGAAAAGAAATTAATTTTATCAACTCTTGAGAATTTAAAGGAAAAGATAAGGAATAAGAAGGTAATGACTGCTCATTAAATGTGAAAAGTCTGTCTTTTAAATGTGATATTTGAAGAATTATGGTTAACCATCCTATGTGTTAATGGATTGCTTTACACATTTAAGGAAGAATGACTACTTTTAGAGATATATACAAAAGGATATACAGATGGAATGATAGTATGTCTGAATTTACTTCAAAATAATCCAATAGGGTAGATGAAATGAGATTGTCATGATAATTACTGAAGCTGTGATGAGTACACTGGGGATTATAGCACTATTCATTCTACTTTTTACTATATGTGGAGATAATAAGTGTTTTAACATGCTGTTTAAAATAATGTGAAAAGAAATATATGTGTGTACATCTGTGTGCATATTCACAGAGTAAGAAATAGACTTGTATTTCTAGAGTGAGCCTCCATATATGGGATATAAGCTATTTTGTTTCTTATGACTGAAACTGATCTTCAGATATACAGTCTCTTAAATAAAAAATTGTTCCAATATAAAATTATTTTTCTGTAGCCATATTTAAAAATAAAAAATGCTGTATCATTAGTTATGGAGAAATTGCCCTAAAACCAACAACTGTCTCCTCTGGAGTGCATCCCTGTATTTAAACGGTGATTAAATGAAGAAAGTAAGTGTTTTCTGCTTCACACACAAAGCATTAAGATCTGAACAAAATTCAAGGAGCAGAAGGTTCGAGTTTTCTGGTCAGTAATTTATTTTAGAGGCTTAAAATACTGGGGATTTCCCCCCCCAAAAAAACATCTTTGAGGGTACTGAATTGGAAAACTATCAAGAAAGTATGAGTAATACAAATAAAAGATTAAATTTCATTCATGTACTTGCTATTTTTTCATAAAAACCTAAAAGCACATGATATGGGTTTTGTATTGTTGAATTTTTCATCCAAAGAATTAAGTAATATTAAACACTTAAAATTTGCAACAATGCTCACTTGGCGAATTCACTAGGGATGTGACCTGTCTTCCATTTTAGTATGAAAATGCAGGCAGCAATTTGGAGATGGACAATAAATATTTTAAGAAAAAAGATTGTAAGGCTATATATGGTGGACATGAGGTAGAAATTTAAGATGTCAGGCCACCAAACTTTTATCTGTTAGGAAACAATTTACAAGTCTTTGTTATATTCACCCAGCAAGAAAGACGCTGGCAGTGATCAAGTTTTCAGTATTTTAAATTCTTCACTTGTTCAAAAACCAGTTTGTTGTTTTACTATAAATAGTTCATTCATGAGCTATTTATAACAACCATGACCGAAAAAAGGAGAAAATTGAGTTGCACTCAAACAAATATTCAAAAATCTTTTGAACACGTGATCATAGAGTCAGAATCTAAACTTTATGCATAAAGGCAAGAATGATAACACCCAGTCTGTTCCTTTCAATGTTTTTGGTGAGTCACAGAGAACCCACTTTTCATCTTCCTCAGCCTGTGTTTTTTAAAGGAGATGACACACATTGTTAAAAAGAAATTCAGATCTCAGAAAGTACTTCATTGTGAATTTTCAAATTAAAAGTAACATGTAAGAGGGGAAATGTATAGTCTTGAGTAGCTACATAGCACTTATTCTTATCACAATGCCACCCACCAAATCAGAAAAAGAAAACTAAAACTATAGTTCCCCAGAAAGTGTGCCAAACTTACGATAGAAGTTCCAGTTTCAACCCCAGTTTTGTCTCCTCCCTCTGTAAGTCCACTAACCACTTGGTTTCCTCATCGACAGAGTGATGATAATGAGACTTGAGAAAGGTAAGCTTAAATCAAACAAACAGTTAAAGACCTAACCAAAACAAAAGCATATCTATAATTATTCTTCATATGTGTGTACATGTATATATAAATACATAAAATAAAAACACATTAATGTATAAACTAAAGACATGCATGTTTTATTTAGGGCATAGCACGTTGCATTTAGTGATAGGATCATGTGCTATTTCTAACAGGGGCAGAGAGGAAGCACTCTGTGGAAATAGACAGTATTTCAGAGGACTTTTAATACATGAATTAAAGCTTATTTCATTAGTTCAGGCAAAATTTGTATAATATTTGTACCACTTAGTCCTGCCAATTTGCCTCTTTGCATTTCTACCAAATCATACTTTGATTTTCACTTGGGGATGTTCATGCATTGATCATCTTTTCTTTGCTCAGTAAATCAAACAGCAGTCAAATCGTCATGCTTTGAGAATTATATAAAGTCATTCTTTAAAAATGACACTCAAAGAAAAACAAACAGCTTATTCTCTAACATTGTTTTTTATTTTAGTAAGAATTTTCTTCAAGCCAAAATGAAAGTCTATATTTTCTTCTCTATCAATTCTTTTCCTGTTGTTAGTAATTTAGTCTCAGGAAAAAAAAAATTGAGATTAGAAAGGAAAAAGAAACAGAGAAAGATGGAAAAAAACAATAACAGTGTAAGACTGAAACATAAAAAAAAATAAAATAACAGAAATGGGATGAGGATAAGCAAAAATACATGATTTTAACATAACTAATCTTTACTATTAAACAAAATCTTGCGTTAAATTAGAACTTGAAAACTTTTTCAGTTTGATTAATATAATGCAAAAGTCTAACAAAAGCAAAATATCAATATTTTGCACAAAAGTTCCTATAAATAAGAAGTTTGGAGCTTAAACTAGTTAGTATTCTAATAACGTTTTATTTTTTAATTCTATAATATATCTAGTATTTCACTAGGTTATTATTTCTTAAAATGCAATTTCATAACCATAGGCATGAATTTGCACATATGCTTGAAATGTGCAATGACACATTTCCACAATGTATTTAAACGACTTTTCTGTCTGCCTGTTAAGATGACAGAATAAGGCAACGAATCTTGATAAAAATGGAAGAAAAATGTATTATTGACATCTTCATCCAGTATACCCCTCCCACCCAGAAAAAGATGCTTTCAGAAATGCATTTGGCAAACTTGATATTGTTCTTGTAGATCCCGATGCTTCGGGAGCATGACTTCTCTGAGGAAACACTAGATCTTGTAACAGAAATATCTTTAAATCTTTTAGATAGCCAGTCCACAGGGAAAGGTTTAAGAAAGGATCAAAGCTTGTCCTTTCAGCTTGAATTATTCCATTACAGCTGAATGTGACATAATTACAAAAGATGTTGGATGTGGAATCTCATCAGGATTATCTGACACTCATCTTTGTTGAGAAAGTCTCCCCAGCTGTTGCTCTGATCGCTCAAATGTGACAGGAGTACAGAGCACAAAAGTACTTGTAAGTGACCACTGCTTGGGGTGAGCTTAGCTTCCTTAGGCCATTTTGTGACTTTCCACAAATATCAATAGTATGGAAAAACAGAAAGCATTGTTCCAAATATAGTTCCATTTTCATCTTTTAAAAAGCAGCTTAGAAAACATAAAAAAGCAGCAGCAACAGCAGCAGTAGCGGCGAGGGCTTATCTTTGGGCACAGTTTTGTTTGAAGCAGCCAAACTCATTTAGCTAAAAACATTTCAATCAGAAATGATCATTTTGCACTTCCATGTAAGTCTGCATGTGTTCTTATTTGTTTATACGATCTTATCTTAATTTAGCACTCCCCTATCTTGATAGTCTGATAATGACTTAGCTGGTGGAAATTCTTGTTATTGGGGATGACTCAGAAAGAGCATTTATGACCCTGAAAATGAAGTAAGCTGAATAAATATTTAATTTCCTCCTATGTTTAACAAGCTCTGGCCATTGGTAAATCACCTTTAAAATTTTAAAAGGTGTGTTTTGGGACAGCATTTGCCAAAGTTTCTTTTTTAAATATCATTACGGGAGTTCAATTGTACAATGTAACATCAAATATAAAATGTTGAATAATTACTCATTCCAAAGGATTTGAGAGAAGCAAAAAAAAAAAAATACTTTTCTTTCCTTCCTTGTCGTGGATTACATTTTCTTCATACATTATTAATGAAGTTAAACTACTAGTAACATGCCAAATGTGCTGCATAGGAGATTTGTGCCTAATCCAGCACAAAACAGGCCCAGTCACATAATGAGAGAAAAAAGAACAAATGTCAACAGTTTCACACTGGGACTAGATTAAGCAGACTGTACTTACTGATTTCTTACACAGGGATTATCTCACTTTTAGTCCTATGAGAAGGAAGGCCACACTTCTCTTATATTAACACAGAATTGCACCTGAGGAAAAAAAAATGGAGAGAAGGTGCTTCATTTCCACTCCCAGCCAGTCCCATGGCCATGGAACCTTGATTTATTAAATACCACATACTTAAGCCATTGTTTGGATAATGGGCTACATAAAAATGTCTAACCATGATATACAAGTATTAATACTTTAGAGATCAAATATAATATTGCTTCTCATTGAACTCTGATTAGATCGTTCTTAAAATAACTGGTGTTTATTGTTTACCCTTCTACTTGCTAGGTTCAAAAAGCTCCATGGCTTAGATCATGGCTGGATTCCTTACAGGCAATATTAATGTTGAAAGAGTTTAAGGATTTTTTTTTCCCCTTTAATCTCTGGAGGCTAAGGCTTGCAGCCCTTACGTAAGCAAGCCCCATTGACTTCAGTGAGAGTTTAGCAGTTGCATAAATATCACAGGACCTGGCTCCCAGTCTTCATTATTAGTATGGCTCAAAGGGTACATATTCACTAAAAGTGTAGTTTTCAGACTTTTGATTATCTACGTAGACAGATTATATCTACTATTCATGTCAAGAGTGTGCACTATTAAATTAGGCTATGTAAAAAATTAAATTTATTTATTCATTATTTATGCTTCAAAATACAGACTTTACTGTGTCCACAAAAAAAACTATGATTGCCATTGAATCCAAAGATTGAGCCCTTTGCTTCAATGACCACAAAGCTTCTAACACTGCTTTACTAAATCACTTCCCAAATGTAGCTTTTTAAAAAACCTGATCCTTATAAAATGCTTATAAAAAACTTTATCTTAAGAGAAATTTTATCTTAAGATGTACTCCCATTTGGTTCATTAACAATTTGTTAACTTACTTTGGCTCTTATTCCAACTACTTAGTATAGTGGCTCAGAAACCAATAATTCATTTAATGGGTGAAACAATCATTTAGGAAATTTTTTTCAATGGCACCAAACAATTATTCATCATCATGTTTGTATGCAATTCTGAAATAACTGTTCGGAAAATTTTGGCAATTAAAAAAAAAGAATAAGTGAAAGAAACTTGATAAATAGAAAAAAGAATGAATAAGGCCATATTGGCTTGACTTATCAAAATAGTAGATACAATTCATTATCATACTCTAACTGTAAACACCTAGAATAAAGAATACATTTTTTTAACATTTAAGGAAATGTCAAAGAGAAATATTTTTCCAAGTTAACAAATTTCTCCAAATTCTTTTCTCCATTAGTTTTGATTTAAAGTTTTTCATTAATATGAATCTTCTTTGGTAGTTCAGAACTCTATCTATGACTCTGAATGGGTATTCATTTCAAAAGAAAAAGTTGCACAAATATTGCTAAAAATAATTGATCTCTGGTAAACCTTGAATTCTACATTATATAGGGTTGACGTAGACACCGGCATATGTATTCAGAATCATACCTCCATAAAATAAGAAAAATTTAAAGCATGGTCATAGCTTATTTAAATCTAACAACATAGTCACGTGGATAACATTTATTCTACCAATGAGGATCTGCATGACTTTCTGTATTACACAGCAAGTAGAAAAACAGAGCACTTAAATCCAAGTCTTCTGACTACAAATTGAATACTTTTCCCCTTCACATTAAAGTAAACATTCTGTTAAAGTCACTATATGTTACCTTCTACGTGAAAAAATTTCCAAACACTGGAAAGAACTTTGAAACACATTTGCATCCTCTTTCACTAATACTTGTTTTCGTGTTTCCAAAAGCATTCTATGAAGATCACTGTTCGTACTTGAGATGGCTTTAGACAGTATCCAGTCAACATTTTCATTTCAATGGTTTAATATTTATTTTTCAAGACAACCTCTATTTACGAGGTTATATTTTCATTTTTAGCTTAGTTGTACTTGAAAGAGTCCATTTCAAGACGTTTGTTTAAAAAGTGATGCTCTAAAAATATTATCATAATAAGTGGCACAAGACTCTGGAAAAATATGAAGACAAAATGGTAATGACTGAGATTTGGAAAATGCTGATTTGTAGATTCTTCCCTGGGAGAATACAAAGAAGAACAGAGTACACTTGCCAACTTCAGAAATGTGTAGTCTTATGATAACTTTCACATGCATTATGAGAAATTAATAGTGCCGTTAGAAGAGAAGAAATATCTAAAACCAACAACTAAAGCTTCCATTTTAAGTATTTGGAAGTATCCTCTCTACTAGAATAATCTTTTCCAAAAAGTAGACGCAGATACATTCCAAACACATTCTAAGATCAGCATTACCCTAATACCAAAACCAGAGAAAGATGTTACAAGAAAGGAAAACTATAGACCAATATTTCTCATAAGCAGAAATGCAAAAATTCTCAACAAGATATTATCAAATTGAATTCAAAAAAGACACCTTTACATACCTTCATCTGGTTAATACAGGCATGAATACATACAACTAACACAACAGAGGAACTTTAACAACTCCAATATAACATGTAGAGAGACAGAGGAAATGTCTTCTGGTTGGAGGATGGGAAAACATGCTTGGAAGGTAGCATTTATGAAGAATGGGTCAGGAATTTGAAGATCCCGTACAGGAGAGGGATGTCAGGCAGAAGGAATCTTGTGGATAAATTTCTGGACATTAGGTTGGAACAGCGTATGGGAACACAGGAAGGGGAGCTTGTAATGGAAGCTAACACTGGAAAGAGAAGTTGTGGCTGGATTGTAGAAGGCCAAAAATGCAAGCCCAATTCTTGGACTTGATTCTGATGTCAGTATCTCCACTGTGCCTGAAATCTTTTCAGCTGGAAAAAGTCACAGTCAGAGCTGAATTCTAGCCAGGTCAGGCTCACAGAGGTACGCTGAAGACAAAGGAAGTGGGTGGAAGGTTTGCAATTTTCTGGTTGAAAAGAAATAAGGAGTGACATAAAGGCAGTGTCAAAGATGATGGATATGAATTGATGAGCACGAGAAACATTTTTGTGGTTCAGTTGACAAAACCTAGTCATTGATTAGATGTGGGAGAAAAGAGAGAGGCAGAATTTCGAACCAGAGGGGTTTTGTGGAATGAGATGAGTCGAAGATGAAGGCCTTGAATTTGAATATGGCAAAGGATTGCTATTAAGCCTTACTATGATTATAGTATCAGTGTGAATGGATTCAGAGTACTTGCTCCTTAGATTAGAGGAAGTAACCATTTTAATTAGTAGGACACAGTATAAATTGTGCTAAGCTCCAAAATCATATAATAAGATAATGTATCATTAAGGTTATATAATCTTAATCAAAAGAATATATAATGTCAAGCAACTGTGCTTTTATAAAAGTGAGCAAACAACCTGTTGTTCTCATATGAAAATATTTGGATGAACATACAGAACATATGGTTCTCTATCTTCTGCATTATTTAGCTATTGGCATAAAAAGAAGTAAATATTTGAAGTAAGCATACGCCACTCTAGTACTCTTGCCTGGAAAATCCCATGGGCGGAGGAGCCTGGTAGGCTGCAGTCCATGGGGTCGCTAAGAGTCGGACACGACTGAGCGAATTCACTTTCACTTTTCACGTTCATGCATTGGAGAAGGAAATGGCAACCCACTCCAGTCTTCTTGCCTGCAGAATCCCAGGGATGGGGGAGCCTGGTGGTCTGCCATCTATGGGGTCGCACGGAGTCAGACACGACTGAAGTGACTTAGCAGCAGCAGCACAACATCTCTTGGGATCAAGAATGATGAGTAAACTGATAGCTTTTCAAACTCTAATTCAAATCCTTTTATTGTGAAAGTGTGTTAGTTGCTCAGTCATGTCCGACTCTTTGTGACCCCATGGACTATAGCTCACCAGGATCCTCTGTCCATGGGACTCTCCAGGCAGGAATATTGGCGTAGGTAACCCTTCCCTTCTTCAGGGGATAACTAAAGTACAGTCTTTGTTCAAATTTCACAAAATTGTATGCTAGTGTCCATTATTTGCTTTCATACTTTATTAAAGACTCCACATTGTATTTAATTGCATTGAGCAGCCTCTGCTGCTGCTGCTGCTGCTGCTGCTACTGCTAAATCACTTCAGTAGTGTCCGACTCTGTGCGACCCCATAGATGGCAGCCCACCAGGCTCCCCCATCCTTGGGATTCTCCAGGAAGAACACTGGAGTGGATTGCCATTTCCTTCTCCAGTGCATGAAAGTGAAAAGTGAAAGCGAAGTCGCTCAGTCGTATCCGACTCTTTGAGACCCCATGGACTGCAGCCCACCAGGCTCCTCCGTTCATGGGATTTTCCAGGCAAGAGTACTGGAGTGGGGTGACATTGCCCTCTCTATGAGCAGCCTCAGCTGCATGCAACAAACTCTGGTAAATTCTCTTTTCATTTTTATTCTATTACAAATATATTCTAATTTTCCTTGTTATGGCTTCTTAGATACACCCTTTATTTAAAAATGGACATTTAACTTCCAAATATATAGGATTTTGTTTGAAGTATCTTAAACAACATTGGGGCTTCCCTGGTGGCTTAGCAGTAAAGAATCTGCCTCCAATGCAGGAGACACGGGTTCAGACACTGGGTTAGGAAGATTGCCTGCAAGAGGGCACCTCAACCCACTCCAGTATTCCTGCCCGGAGAATCCCAAGGACAGAGAAGCCTGGCTGGCTCCAATCCATAGTGTCACAAAGAGTCAGACATGACTGAAGCAACTGGGAATGCACACACTGGCCATTTTTAATATTAATTTCTCATTTGGATACTAATTTCTCATATAAATGTTTTATTCTCTGCAATCACTCTGTTTTTTTTCAGTCTAATTTTACTGAGGCTTTTGGTGGCTAAGTCAAAGCTCTCTCTTGGTAAATGTCACATTGCACTTGAAAATAGGCAAGTTATTTTAAATATATTTTTATATTGATTTCTAACATAATTCCACAGTAATAAGAGAACAGACTCTGTATGATTTCAATATCTTTAGACCATGAAATGTTTGTACCTTGCTTTATGTCCCTGGATATATTCCAGTGTCTCCTAGTTTACAGGCTATGGGAGCTTGACTGTATCCTTCAAGGATACAATCAAGGATACAGACTATACCAAGAATTTGCACCCAGCACTGTGTGGGAATTGTACAAATCTTAATTATGTTGAATTGGTTCACAAAGCTTTTCAGGTCTCCTATATCCTTCTACTTCTCTGTATATTCATTCTATTATTGTTTAAGAGTTTGATATTAAAACCCCAAAAAAATCTTAATTTATCTACTTTAAAAAATTGTAATATATAGTGGGACTATATGTAACCTAGTTCTGTATTTTCCGAGTCTCTTGTAAATGTGTTATTATACTTTCATAATTTTTAAAAAATAAAAATTTAATTCAAATCCTTTTAGTATAATGATTTTATACCCTTTGGAAGGTAACGTCATATAGTTTTCTAATATATTCATTCAGTTTCAGTTCAGTCACTCAGTCATGTTTGACTCTTTGCATCCCCATGGACTGCAGCACACCAGGCTTCCCTGTCCATTACCAACTCCCGGAACCTACTCAAACTCATGTACATCGTGTTGGAGATGCCATCCAACCATCTCATCTTCTGTCATCTCCTTCTCCTTCCCCCTTCAATCTTTCCCAGCATCAGGGTCTTTTCCAATGAGTCAGTTCTTCGCATCAGGTGGCCAAAGTATTGGAGTTTCAGCTTCAATATCAGTGCTTCCAGTGAATATTCAGGACTGATTTCCTTTAGGATGGACTGGTTGGACCTCCTTGCAGACCAAGGGACTCTCAAAAGAGTCTTCTCCAACACCACAGTTCAAAAGGATCAATTCATCGGCACTCAGTTTTCTTTATAGTCCAACTTTCACATCCATACATGACTGCTGGATTCATTAATAACATGTAAACAGTCAAAAGTCAATTTTGAGAAATACACATAAAAGCATGAAAAGCCATAGCAGATGAACTGCAACACAGACACAAGGTTAATGACTAAACCAGAGCAACTGAGATGAATTTTTAGAAACCCAGACATCTAATTCCTATGCATTCCAGAATAATAACGAGCAAAGAAAGGCAAATGAATGAAGACTCGAGCTTTCTCTTATCTCTCAATATATGAACTTGGTTCCCAGAACACCCTCACCAGCTTTGCACCTCCTCAAATCAGTGCTGTAAGCAAAATGGCATTTCCTCTTATCCAGTGTCCTGCCTCTCAAGTGCCTAAGTCTAAAGCTGTTTCTACAGTCTTCCTCTAAGCTTGAAGTCAAATCCCCTCTAAATCACTAACAGCTAAAGTCTTGGTATTTAGTCCAGGAGATATTTACTTTAAAATCCTCATTCTAAGTTCAAAAGTGCAAAATTCAAAAGATAATTGTTGTAACTACTATTACATTACTGAAAGTGCTATGAGATATATTTTGTCTGTTTTTGCACACCATTTAATTTTAAGTACCTATCACAGTACTTAATGTGTGTTAGTTGCTCAATTAATAATAACCAAATAGATAAATGAATTAGTCTCTAACAATTTAATTTTAAGGACACAATATTTGGAGGGCTGTAGGAGCTGCCCTTCAGATCATACCTTATTCAAAAGTTCGGCCTAGATTAGGAACAGGAATGTCTGGTACCAGCTGAGTATCATTAATACAAACTCACAGATACTGAACAAGAAGCTCAAGGTCAAGATAAAGCACAGAGTTCAACAATAAAATCATTTGTGGAGAACAAGTGTGAAGAAAATGTCTTTAATGAGAACAATAGGAGAAACAGAGAGAAACGGGGGAGGAAAAAATTTAAGCTCCTTGTCTTTAAAGAGAAAAATAGGTTTTCAGATGTGATCAAAAATGTATAGGGAGTGAGAAAAGGATAAATTAGGAGTTTGGGATTAAATATACATATACTACTTTATATAAAATAGATAGCCAACAAAGACCTACTGTATAGCCCAGGGAACTATACTCAATACCTTATAATAATCTATAATGGAAAATAATCTAAAAAGAATATATATATAGATACATATCTATATAGTTATAATTATACATATACTATAGTTATATGGAGAAGGCAATGGCACCCCACTCCAGTACTTTTGCTTGGAAAATCCCATGGATGGAGGAGCCTGGTGGGCTGCAGTCCATGGGGTCACTAAGAGTCGGACACGACTGAGCAACTTCACTTTCACTTTTCACTTTCATGCATTGGAGAAGAAAGTGTTCTTGCCTGGAGAATCCCAGGGACGGTGGAGCCTGATGGGCTGCCGTCTGTGGGGTCGCACAGAGTCAGACACGACTGAAGCAACTTAGCAGCAGCAGCAGCAGCATAGTTATACATATACTATACACACTGCTATATACCTGAAACTAACACAATATTGTAAATCAATAATATATTTCAATAAAAATTTTTAAAGAACTACATAGAGAGTTGTCCTTTGATTGTTTTGCACTAATGCTATTTCTTGCATCTACAAAAGTGGCCAGAGAGATAATATCCCACAGGCGATCATATATGTATGCCCTGTTCCTAAGTAAAAATTGCCTTCACTGCCTCTCTAGTCTATTGCTTTGGAAATCCTAACCCTAACCTTCTCATTGAACATGGTCTTTTTGCTTAAGTGGCAAGAAATAGTAGCTATAGTATCCAGTCACTGCACCCAAGAAGGATTTAGCTTATTACGTGTCTCCAAAAGTTGCACTAGACTCCTGAATGTCCATTTTTAAAGAAGCTGAAGTTGTATGAAGACCTACAAGACCTTCTAGAACTAATACCCAAAAAGGATGTCCTCTTCATTATAGGGGACTGGAATGCAAAACTAGGAAGTCAAGAGCCATCTGGAGTAACAGGCAAATTTGGCCTTGGAGTACAAAATGAAGCAGGGCACAGGTTAATAGAATTTTCCCAAGAGAATGCACTGGTTATAGCAAATAACCTCTTCCAACAACACAAGAGAAGACTCTACACATGTACATCACCAGATGGTCAATATGAAAATCAGATTGATGATGCTCTTTGCAGCCAAAGATGGAGAAGCTCCATACAGTCAGCAAAAACAAGACCGGGATCTGACTGTAGCTCAGATCATGAACTCCTTATTGCCAAATTCAGACTTAAATTGAAGAAAGTAGGGAAAACCACTGGACCATTCAGGCATGACCTGAGTCAAATCCCTTATGATTATACAGTGGAAGTGACAAACAGATTCAAGAGACTAGATCTGATAGACAGAGTGTCTGAAGAACTATGGACAGAGGTTCATGACATTGTATAGCAGGCAGTGATCAACACCATCCCTAAGAAAGAGAAATACGAAAAGGCAAAATGGCTGTCTGAGGAGGCCTTACAAAAAGCTGTGAAAAGAAGAGAAGCGAAAGACAATGGAGAAAAGGAAAGAAATTCCCATCTGAATGCAGAGTTCCAAAGAATAGCAAAGAAAGATAAGAAAGCCTTCCTCAGCGATCAATGCAAAGAAATAGAAGAAAACAATAGAATGGGAAAGACTAGAGATCGCTTGAAGAAAATTAGAGATACCAAGGGAACATTTCATGCAAAGATGGGCATAATAAAGGACAGAAATGGTATGGACCTAACAGAAGAAGAAGACATTAAGAAGAGGTGGCAAGAAGAACTGTACAAAAAAAGATCTTCATGACCCAGATAATCACAATGGTGTGATCACCCACCTAGAGCCAGACATCCTAGACTGCAAAGTCAAGTGCAGCTTAGGAAGCATCACAATGAACAAAGCTATGGAGGTGATGGAATTCCAGTTGAGCTATTTCAAATCCTAAAAGATGATGCTGTGAAAGTGCTGCACTCAATATGCCAGCAAATTTGGAAAACTCAGCAGTGGCCACAGGACTGGAAAAGGTCAGTTTTCATTCCAATCCCAAAGAAAGGCAATGCCAGAGGACACTCAAACTAATGCACAATTGCACTCATCTCACACACTAGTAAAGCAATGCTCAAAATTCTCCAAGCCAGGCTTCAGCAATATGTGAACCGTGAACTTCCTGATGTTCAAGCTGGATTTAGAAAAGACAGAGAAACCAGAGATCAAACTGCCAACATCCACTGGATCATAGGAAAAGCAAGAGAGTTCCAGAAAAACATCTATTTCTGCTTTATTGACTATGCCAAAGCCTTTAAATGTGTAGATCACAACAAACTGTGGAAACTTCTTCAAAAGATGGGAATATCAGATCACCTAATCTGCCTCCTGAGAAATCTGTATACAGGTCAAGAAGCAACCGTTAGAACTGGACATGGAACAACAGACTGGATCCAAATCGGAAAAGGAATATGTCAAGGCTATCTATTGTCACTCTGCTTAGTTAACTTATATGCAGAGTACACCATGAGAAACGCTGGGCTGGATGAAGCACAAGCTGGAATCAATATTGCTGGGAGAAATACCAATAACCTCAGATATTAAGACAGCACCACCCTTATGGCAGAAATCAAAGAAGAGCTAAAGAGTTTCTTGATGAAAGTGAAAGAGGAGAGTGAAAAAGTTGGCTTAAAGCTCAACATTCACAAAACTAAGATCATGGCATCCAGTCCCATCACTTCATGGCAAATAGATGGGGAAACAGTGGAAATAGTGACAGATGTTACTTTTGGGGGCTCCAAAATCACTGCAGATGGTGACTCCAACCATGAAATTAAAAGATGCTTACTCCTTGGAAGAAAAGTTATGACCAACCTAGACAGCATATTAAAAAGCAGAGACATTACTTTGCCAACTGAGGTCCGTCCAGCCAAAGCTATTGTTTTTTTACTGGTCATGTATGGATGTGAGAGTTGGACTATAAAGAAAGGTGAGTGCCAAAGAATTGATGCTTTTGAACTGTGGTGTTGGAGAAGACTCTTGAGTCCCTTGGACTGCAGGGAGGTCCAGCCAGTCCATCCTAAAGGAAATCAGTCCTGAATATTCATTGAAAGGACTGATACTGAAGCTGAAACTCCAATACTTTGGCCACCTGATGTGAAGAACCGACTCATTGGAAAAGACCCTGATGCTGGGAAAGACTGAAGGCAGGTGGAGAGGGGGACGACAGAAGATGAGATGGCTGGATGGCACCACCAACGTGATATACATGAGTTTGAATAGGCTCTGGGTATTACTTTGCCAACAAAGGTTCGTCTAGTCAAGGCTATGGTTTTTCCTGTGGTCATGTATGGATGGGAGAGTTGGACTGTGAAGAAAGCTGAGCGCTGAAGAATTGCTGATTTTGAACTGTGGTGTTGGAGAAGACTCTTGAGAGTCCCTTGGACTGCAAGGAGATCCAACCAGTTCAGTCTGAAGGAGATCAGCCCTGGGATTTCTTTGGAGGGAATGATGCTAAAGCTGAAACTCCAGTATTTTGGCCACCTCATGCGAAGAGTTGACTCATTGGAGGAGACTCTGATGCTGGGAGGGGTTGGGGGCAGGAGGAGAAGGGGATGACAGAGGATGAGATGGCTGGATGGCATCATTGACTCGATGGAGGTGAGTCTGAGTGAACTCCGGGAGTTGGTGATGGACAGGGAGGCCTGGCGTGCTGCGATTCATGGGGTCTCAAAGAGTCAGACACAACTGAGCAACTGAACTGAATTGAACTGGGCACCATCCAATTAGCATAATTTCAAGGATGCTTATAGAGTGACCATTTTCTAACAGCTTACTGTATCATTCTATGTGACTGTCTGTTAATAACACCATAGAAAACTAGTAGTTCTCTTTCCTAAGCATTTTCTTACCACTGACTACAAAATGAGAAACAGAAACAATGCTGAGCTAAAAATCCAACTTAATTATGTGCTCTCTGATATTTTTACAATTGTATTTTTAATCTTCTATCTACAAAGCTGAATATTGTGATAACCACACACTCAATTTCCCCTTAAAATGAGTTTTTCCTTTGAGTGTTTCCATGATTGTTGGATTTGACCACCTTTGCTGACTACAACACTGTGCTAATGAGGTCAAAGTTGGTCTTCCATTCAATTCCCATATAGTCCAATTAATTTTGATCTGTTCTATTAACCAAGGTCCCAACCTAACCATATTGCCTGAGTAACAAATAGGTGTAGTTCATGAAAAGGAGGACCAAGGAATAATAAATAGTCAGCCATCCATCATTCTTTTGAAAGGCAACTTTCATTTTTATATGGAGATTTGTGCATGGGAATTTGGGTTCATCTGCATATGTGTGCTGTATTTTATAGTTCACCATTTGTAAAGACTGAAGATGGACTCAGAGTCTCTTAATGCCTAGGGGAAGTGACCAGTCCCTTTCACAAACTGGCATCAATGGAGTAAAGCTCAAAACATAAACATAAATACAGAGAGATGGATGTACCACAGTAAACCACATCACTTTCTATTCATAGATAGGTTTTACATCTTTCCTATTACACAAGACAAATTTTAATTTTAGCCTGGTTACATGCTTCCCATAATATCTTTAATGTCTTCAATGGGTCCATGCTCAGGAAATAAAATTCTTTTCATCCTAGTTTATATAAAAACATAATTAGATATGGTGTCAACTATGTAGGGGTGACTTTACAAACAGTACATAATAGCTTTTCCTAAAAGTGATACTTAAATTGTGAAGATTCATAATTAATTCTACATGGTACACAGGTGAACACTTTTCATTTTGATAATGATGCACTTGTATCATTATAAATAGAAAGATGCAACCTAAAACATTAAACTTAATTTCCCAGGTGTTATTGTTATGATGAAGCTTAAAATAAACACATATTAACAAAATTACTGAAGAAATATTGCAAAAATATTTTGAAGCTATGTGAGTGTCTGAAATTCGGGAAAGGAATACATATCCTATTCTCTAAATAAAAGGCCTGAAATGAAAGTGATGATATTGGAAAATATGTATTTTGAAATTGCATTCTTATTTTTTTTTAATGCAAAAGTTGATGTCAGGAACACCAATTGATTTTTACTTATTATTTTGCATACAAAGCAGCTTCTCCACATCTTTTTACCTATATGCTACCAAATCAGCTCACCTCAGAATGCACACAAAACTCAAAGGAATCAATGGTATAAGTGGAAAGAATTTCCACCATATTTTCTTTCCAACAAACAATAATCTGCATGAAATCACCCTCAGAAGGAGTCATAAATGTCAAAGGTGCACCCCCTAGCTACAGTTCTGGTCCACACTCAGGTATCAGTAAACAAACAGACAAACCTCCACCTCATAGGCTCTGCCTCATAAAACCCCAAGTATCTGCACAACGACAACACTCCAGGTTCTCTGCCACAAAAGGAGCCTGTAATAAGTGGCCAAAAGCCATAATATGGCTTAACTCTCTGTCTATTTTCACACCGTGCTATTAGCTTAACATTTCAGGCAGAAGAGAGATGTGAAAATGACTCAGGATAGGTAAAGTCTCAGCCTCTTGGAGAAATTCAAGAGCACTGTGCAGTGGAAAGTGATGAGTAAGGGAAGATGGCGCTCCACAAGGAGGCAGGGGCAGAGTCATGCATGTCCTGGAGGTTGCTGGAATGTGCTTAGATTTTAATCTTGGTCCAGTAGGAAGTCACAGAAGAGTTTTGAGCAGGAGAATGAAATGATCCTATTCTGATACATAAATTGCTTTCTGACGATTGTAGGAGGAGGAAGGCCAGAGGGGCAGAGGAGAGATTGGTCAAAGACTTTTAGATTCATTCAATGGTAAGTGATGGAGAAGGCGATGGCACCCCACTCCAGTACTCTTGCCTGGAAAATCCCATGGATGGAGGAGCCTGGTGGGCTGCAGTCCATGGGGTCGCTAAGAGTCGGACACGACTGAGTGACTTCACTTTGACTTTTCACTTTCATGCATTGGAGAAGGAAATGGCAACCCACTCCAGTATTCTTGCCTGGAAAATCCCATGGATGGAGGAGCCTGGAGGGCTGCCATCTATGGGGTTGCACAGAGTTGGACACGACTGAAGCGACTTAGCAGCAGCCATGGTAAGTGATAGTGGCCTGGAATCAAGTGGTAGCAACAGCGATGGAGAGAAAAGGATGACAAGAACAGTGCAAGAAGAATGCAGGCTGAGTTCTAGACTTTCAGTGGGTTTTACAGAATTGATTGCATGGGCATTAAAGATTCAGTTTAGAAAATATGTTTAAGATACAATGAGATGCACACATGGAAAGGATCGGTAGGCAGGTAGCTGGATATAAAAGTCTGGAGCTCAGAAGAGAGATTTGAGTTAAGACATAAATTTGGGATTTATTAGCATATATATATATAGCATTTTCAGCTATGAAACTGAGTCAGACAATGTAGGGAGAGAGTACAGAAAGATAATAAAAGAAGATCCAGGGTGAAGCAACATAAATAGAGCAGATAGAGAAGAAAGTGAAAGTTGCTCTTCATGTCAACTCTTTGCAACTCCATGGATTGTAGCCTGCCAGGCTCCTCTGTCAATGGGATTCTCCAGGCAAGAATACTGGAGTGGGTTGCTGTTTCCTACTCCAGGGGATCTTCCCAACCCAGGGATCAAATCCAGGTCTCCCACATTGCAGGCAGATTCTTTAAAGTCTGAGTCACCAGGGAAACCCCAAAATACTGGAGGGGGTAGCCTATCCCTTCTCCAGGGGATCACCCGACCCAGGAATCAACCCAGGGTCTTCTGCATTGCAGGCAGATTCTTTACCAGCTGAGCTACCAGGGAAGGCCAGATAGATGGCAAAGACAGAAGCACAACCAGTGAGGTGTGGTGAAAACCAGGAGAGCCCAGGATCACAGAAGCCAGGAGAGTTTCAATAGGAGGAAATGGTGAGCAGGACCAAGTGCCTCTATAGGAGAAGTAAGGTGAGGGAGAGGTGTTGCTGAAACAGTCTCTGAGCCCTGGGCAAGAGCAGTTTCAGCCGAACAGCGAGGGGTGGAGACAGATTGGAGAAGGGCAAAGAACAGAAAGAAGAGGAGGAAGGGAACACAGTGTATAGACAGCTCTTTTTAAACATTTATTTATGTAATGGAGCTGAGAGGGGGCTAAGTGCAGTCAAGAGAGGTTTTTGTTGCTTACTTTTGTGTTTTAGGATAGGTTGGCTGAATGGATTGGGAGGTGTTGGTACTGCCTCCGTCTCCCCCGTGTGTTCATTTCCACTTTCTGTATCTGGTCCACTCTAACAAGCATACAGTTCATCTACAAGCAGACAAACCTTTCTAAGAGGAAACACAAGACCCATTAATGAATATTTGCTTATTCTCCCCCACTTTGAAGTTTCTTCTTCAGGGCAATTACTTGGTTAATTAGAAGGCATTTCAATTTTAGTTTTGACAAATTGCATTAACTTATATTTAAAAACAGTTTACTTCCCATCAGAAAATTTTCTCATCAAAATAAACTGTCTTCCCATCACATTTTAAGTTAGAAATAGACCAAGGAATTAAGAAATGATTAATAAAGCCTTTGTTTTAGACAAATGCACCATTTTAGTTTGTCGGGACCCTTGTAACAAAGTACTACAAATTGGGTCTCCAGAATATTGGAGTGGGTAGCCTTTCCCTTCTCCAGGGGATCTTCCCAACCCAGGGATCGAACCCAGGTCTCCCGCATTACAGGTAGATTCTTTATCAGCCGAGCCACAAGGGAAGTCTAAGAATACTGGAGGGGGTAGCCTATCCCTTTTCCAGCAGATCTTCCCGACCCAGGAATCGAACCGGGTCTCCTGCATTGCAGGCTGATTCTTTACCACCTGAGCTATGAGGGAAGCCCGAATTCCATCAAATACTTTGGTAACTTATTTGTTCAAAACACAAGGTGAATTCTCCAACAGAGGCACATTGCTTTGAAACAGGAAACATGGGAGAAGGAGGATGGAGCCTGACAGCCTGAAGAGAGGGAAAAGGGAGAAGCCAAGAAGCTGGATGGAATCCTGACTTTTTGCCAAGAACTGGTCATATGAGAGCTTCCAGAGGCAAGAATCTCAAAGGGACTTTTCAGATCTAATATTAATTGTTGATCATTTTCTAGACTGCATGTTATCTCCCTTTGTTACCTCAAACCTTCAGTAAAAGTCCACATATACAGGCTTAGGTCAGTGGAACTGGGCTCCTCAGGTGGCGCTAGTGGTAAAGAACACACCCACCAATGCAGGAGACATAAGAGACGCAGGTTCGATCCCTGGAGGGTGAAGATCCCCTGGGGAAGGGCATGGCAACCCACCCCAGTATTCTTGCCTGGAGAATTACAAGGACATAGGAGCCTGGGGTTGCAAAGAGTCAGACACAACTGAAGCAACTTGAGGTGTCCAGCATGTGACAAAAGAATTTAGAAAAGTGACAGCCCCACAAAGATAAGATATCAGATTGGGGGGAGGGAGGGGTGAGAGTTTAGTGAAAACAGATGATTAGCCAGAGGTGACCAAACACAGCATAAATGTCACCGAAAGACTCTGAACATACTGGGAAGGATGAAGTGATTCCTTCCATTCCTTAGCTAGGGTTCATGCCACTTTTATCTAAAATCTGAATGCAAACTGGAGGACTCTGGGGACATCTAGGCAGCTGACACTTGACTTACCTAAGTGTCCAGCTTCCGGCACCAAATAGGACCTGAATACATCTTGGTGGTTGTTGTTTTTAATTTAACAATCCTGCAGAAATACAGAATGGGAAAAACCTCCCTTACAAGTAGTTTACATGAAAAAGATTAAGGGATTTTCGTTGCTGAAAAGATCAATATTAGTCAACAATGTTCCCCAAGAAAATAATGAAATCTTGAGCTGCATTAATAGAAGCAGAGTTTCCAGAAGCAGGGAAGTGTTACCTTCATTGAATCTTCCTGAGCCAACTCATTTTTATGTTCAGTTCCAGACCTTAGAAAAAACATCAACAAAAGAGAATAAATACAGATGGGGACAGCAAGGAGAGTGATAAATCTGGGAGCCATGTCAAATATGAAACAGGGAAAGATATTTTTGTATGCTAACCTGACAAAAAGAAGTCTTAGAAGATACATAACATTTGTTCAAATATTTGTAGAATTTTCATATAGAAAGTCTGGTAGGCAAAATAACAGTCCCCCAAAGAGTCTACATCCTAATAATCCCTGGGAATATGTTGCCTTCCATGGCAAAAGGGACTTTGCAGATGTGATTAAAGATCTTGAAATAGGTTATCCTGGATCATCTAGATGGCTCCAAAGTCTTCTCAAGAGTTCTTAAACGGTGGAAGCGGGGAATACAAGATCAGAGTCAGAGAAGGAGAACTGACTATAAAATCGGAGGTGGGGGTGATGTGGGGCCATGAGCTAAGGAATGTGGGCAGGCTGTACAAGCTAGAAAAGGCAAAGAAATGAATTCTGTTTCTTCGCCTCCAGAAGACACACAGTTCTGCCAGCCCATTGTAGACTTGACCTCCAGAACTGAAAAATGAGGAATTCATGTTGCTTTAAATCACTAAATTTGTGGTCATTTTCTTTTTTACAGCAACAATAAGAAACTAGAGAGTTAAATACTCTAAGTCGTACTAAATAGCATAAAGAGTGCACGTAGATGGCAGTCATGGAATACAAGTTCTGTGTGTTAGTCACTCAGTCATGTCTGATTCTGCAAACCCATGGACTGTCAGGCTCCTCTGTCCATGGGATTTTCCAGGCAAGAATAATAGAGTTGGGTAGCCATTTCCTTGTCCAGGGGATCTTCCTGTCCCAGGGATCAAACCCAGATCTCCTGCATTTCAGGCAGATTCTTTACCACCTGAACCACCAGGGAAGGATTCAATGCAAAATCCCAGTCTAAGAGCAACCACCAGAAGTAGAACAGATTGAACTGCGTACATGGACCTCAACCATCATCATCACTAAGTTTCCATGAGGCGGGGCAAACCCTGGGGGCCAGAAGGACATGCCTGCTCCAGCCAGGCATAGAAATGAAAAAGTGAGACAGAAGAAACAGTGAATGAAAAGATTAACACACTTCTGGAAAAATGAAAGCAAATGAAGGAGTGGCCATTGGTATATCAGCTGATTCATGCGACTGTGGGGTATCAGGAGGCTGATGGATAAAACTGTACTTGGAAAAAAACTCTCAGTAGATACATAGATAACTAAACAAACAAAAAACATCTTAAAACATTTTTTTTATTTAATGGAATAATTCCAGAGAAAAATACTGTTCTTGACGGGATACATATCATAGTACATGACTAATTCACTTAGGTGAACGATAGCTACAAAGTCCTAATTCATGACAACACCAAACTTTTGCTTCCCTGGTGGTTCAGCTGGTAAAGAATCCACCTTCAATTCAGGAGACATGGGTTTGACCCCTGAGTTGGGAAGATCCCCTGGAGAAGGGAAAGGCTACCCACTCCAGTATTCTGGCCTGGAGAATTCTGTGGACTATATAGTTCATAGGGTGGCAAAGAGTCAGACATGACTGAACACCTTTCATTTTCACTTTCAAATATTGATTTAACCAAAACTGTGATTAATACTGGGAAAGGAAGCATGGGCTGGTTTTAAAAAGTCCTCAACTACTATAAATGAAAGTCAAAAAATGATGTCTATCCAGATATATCAAAAAAATCATAAATTATTACCATTGTGAAATATTGAGGGAATCCTAGAAGAAATGATAAAAAGTTGAAAATAGTTGCTTGTGGGGAAAATTGGGATCATTTTTCATGTGTTTCTTTCTCTACAGAGTTGCAAAGTAGAAAAAGGGGACATATTTCCATTCTGGGATAATTTATAAGCCAAGCATACCAATATGAATCTAACTATTTCTTCTGATAGTTTGCTAATCAATGGGCTGTGTTCTTAAATCTAAGACACAAATAATCAGAATACACAGAAAACTGGCAGCTTATGCACAAGAAATAGAAAAGAACACAAGAGCAGCATCAGGACAGCATATATACAAACATATATACATGCATGCCGGAGAAGGCAATGGCAGCCCACTCCAGTGTTCTTGCCTGGAGAATCCCAGGGACAGGGGAGCCTGGAGGGCTGTCATCTATGGGGTCGCAGAGTCAGACACGACTGAAGTGTCTTAACAGCAGCATACATGCATGCTGCACGCATACACACCCACATCCATGCATAGAAGAGAAAGGGAATTAACTCTCTTGAGCTCTGTTGTCAGACCAAGGGCAAAGCATCTACATGAGTATTTTTTATAATTATCACAACAGTTCCCAAGGGATTACTATTATGCCCATTTTACAACCAAGGAAGCTAAGGTTAAAAATAGCCCAGGGTCATATACTGAGAAAGGTACAGAGCTCAGACGCAAACCCTGGTCTGTCTGATTTCTGAGCCTGTGTCCCTCCCAATGTCCACCTCACTTACTGTACTAGCAGTGGAAGATGATCAGTGCCTCACTGGGAGATCCGAAGGGCCAAGTTCAAATAAAATAGGGAGCAGTGCTATGGGGTGGCACAGAGTCGGACACGGCTGAAGCGACTTAGCAGCAGCAGCAGCAGCAGCAGTAGTGTTACTGAGTAATAAAAAAATGACCACGATCAGGAGAATCAGAACTAGGGTATGGTTGTGAAGAAACAGATTCAGGTCCTTAGAGCAAAACTGGTAAAGGCCCAGGCAGTGCTTCAGAATTTACAAGGACCAGACAGGACATCCCTACTGCCTCTACAACTGGAACGAAAAATGAGCTGGAGTAAAGATTAATGTCCTAACTGGACCCACATATATCAAGGAACAATAATTTAAAACTTAAAGCCAGAATCTGAGCTTCTAGTCCTAGGACCACTGACATACCATCAGGGAGAGAAGCATTAGTTTCCCAAGAGTAGGGAAGCAAAGGACCTCAGATCACATGCGCATAGTAAATGATAACTCTCCACCCAAGGAAGCCAGTCCATTTCATCACTACAGATATCCCTCTAAGATGGAAAAAGCATCCATTTGTCATTCTCTAAGCCACTAAGAATGAGATGGTTGGAGGGCATCACCAACTCAATGGACCTGAGTTTGAGCAGGCTCCAGGAGTCGGTGATGGACAGGAAAGCCTGGAGTGCTGCATTCCATGAGGTCGCAAAGAGTCGGACACAACTGAGCGACTGAACTGAACCTTCATCACTATGTACATACAGCCCATGTATGTACTCTTCCCGGTGAAGTCTACAGCAATCACTAATCTGTTTTCCACCAGAACCATCAGAGGTCCAAGGAGTCCCAGCAGGAAAAGGTAAGGTAGGGTATGAAATGACATTTTCAAAAAGGTAAGGGAAAGGGAACAAGGAATTGAGAAGGAAGCAAAGGAGAAGAAAAGGAGAGACAAAGAACGAAAAAAGATGGCACTCCTGACTGCAGAGGAAGAGAAACAGGAGAAAGAAATTCATCAGTAGGCCGGCCATGGAGGACAATTTACATTCATGTGTCATTTGACTCTCAGCTCCTTTTTATTTTGTGTTGAGATGACATAATTCCTAATTTTGCACTAAAGTGACGTTAAAAATTCCCTACTTACATAAGTCTACTAAAGATTTATACCAACATACTTTATTATTTTGCAATAAATTACTTTTATAATATAATTAAGGTTGGATGCTTCTTTTTCTCAGATGTTCTAAGTTTCATACGCAGTAGAGTCCTAAGGAAATATTTTTACTCAACTGATTTTTGAAAGATAATAAACTCATCAAAGTTGAGGTATATAAGATTAATGTCTATCCCAGATCATTGACCACTTTCTTTGTAATTCAACTTTGGAAGAAAATGCACCACTACCCAAACCAAGGAATTCGAATACCTCTTCCAATTTTAATACTGCTCCTTCGGCAAAATGCTATAAAGTAGAAAAGATTTTGGGTAGAGAAAAGAGACCTAGATTTTCACAAGTCCCAAGTTATATCCAAATCGATCTTCGTAATGAATTTGGCATAAGGGGATATTTTTACTTTCATACCACACCTTTTCTGTCACATAAGCGATATAGACAGATGGAAAAGTCACATGTAAGTTCAGTATAGGGATAGACATTTAAAATAAAAGCATACTTCTATGCTTTCCATCTTGGTTAAATCATCCATTTGTTACCTTAAGTCCCTAATTTAGATCTCTCAGAATGATTGATGATCTATTTTGTTTCTCTAAAAGCAGTTGATACTAGGACGTTCAAGTTTTAGTCTAGTTTTCCAACCTTGACAAAGCACCTGGAACCAAGTTGCCTTTCAATCCATGCTGTTGAAATGAATGAACATATATCGCCGCAAAACAGTAGTAAAATACTGAAATCTGAAAGGTAACTATTCTGCAGATCTGGAATTTTTTTTTTAATGAAGAAAATTTTGAATATTGGAAAGCATACCTGTCAAAGTGAATTTCCTGCAGATAGAGAAGACCAACAAATATAACTTTTTAAGCTTTTCATGCCTTATTTCTATGAGGGAATTTTTTAATTAAAGAAAATGGTCTAAAAAAAAGTCAATTACAGACAGCCAAAATTACAAACGCATTTTATCTCATGAATAAATTAAATATTAATAATATTGTGAAGTAAAATTTAAAAGGAAATTTAAGATAAAAACAAGAACAGATTAAATATTCAAACTAGTCTCTAACATAAGTTATCCCAAGGAATAGACAACTGAATGGAAACAGCAGGTGATTAAAAGATAACAAACGGAAGCACATACTAGTTAGAATCAGAATCAATTAATTAACAGTACCTCATTGCTTCCTTCCTGGCATACGAGGCCATACAGACCTAAAGAACAACTGTGTCACATATTAGTTGTTCATTGCAGCACTGTCTATAATAGCCAGGACATGGAAGCAACCTAGATGTCCATCAGCAGACGAATGGATAAGAAAGCTGCAGTACATATACACAATGGAGTATTACTCAGCCATTAAAAAGAATACATTTGAATCAGTTCTAATGAGGTGGATGAAACTGGAGCCTATTATACAGAGTGAAGTAAGCCAGAAAGAAAAACACCAATACAGTATACTAATGCATATATATGGAATTTAGAAAGATGGTAATGATAACCCTGACAGCAAAAGAGACACAGATGTATAGAAGAGTCTTTTGGACTCTGTGAGAGAGGGAGAGGGCGGGATGATTTGGGAGAATGGCATTGAAACATGTATAATATCATATATGAAACGAATCACCAGTCCAGGTTTGATGCATGATACTGGATGCTTGGGGCTGGTGCACTGGGATGACCCAGAGGGATGGGATGGGGAGGGAGGAGGGAGGGGGGTTCAGGTTGGGGAACACGTGTATACCTGTGGCAGATTCATGTTGATGTATGACAAAACCAATACAATATTGTGAAGTAATTAACCTCCAATTAAAATAAATAAGTTTATATTTTTTAAAAGTAGAAAAAAAAGATTTTTTAATCTGATCTAAAATTAAATTTTAATCCTGATTTAATTCCTGACCCATTGAAATTACTAGCCAAATGCATATCACCAGTTTAAAAACAGAAAATCTAGGCAAATGTAATTAAAATGACATTATTATCTAAGTGGACATTCCTTATAAATTTTAAAACTATCACCTAGTTTAGCCACATAAAACTTAACTCTTTGATATGTCAAATTACAAAAATATATTAATCTTTGTTAAATTGGAGATTATACATGCAATAGAAAGAACACCTATGGCAGCACTGGGAATTTATGACTTCCTGATCTGCTTTACATGTGTTTGATGAAGGATACAATTCAGCTGTTGTCACCCTGATTTCATTCTTGGATAACTTCACTTTGGGCAGCATAGTGACTTTCCACTGGTTATTCATGTGCTATATTGATTGACATCCTGAACCAAGTTATTAGATCCTTTTTAAATACATGGCTTTCCTGTTGGGGAAAAAAATAACTTTTAGAGACAAGTAATGTGTTTTCTAAAGATAATATACATGCCTCCCAGAGACCAAAATAAGCTTCCTATTGAAGACATCCATACAAAAACTCAGGGATGCAAGTTAGGCTTCAGAATCAGATGTAACTTCTATTTGATAATTACACATAATAATAGTCGCCAAACTCAGCCTAACAATTATAAATGTCCTCTTTTAACTATCTGCTTCTATATTCTGGAGCACATTATAAGTGCTTCTGTAACTGCGTTTATGCCAAAGGAGCTAGTTTTTCTCCCATTATCTCTTCATGGACATACAAAGACTATATTTCACAGCCTTCCTTGTTTCTAGATATATCTAGGTAGTGAGATTTCATTCAATGAGCAAGTTTCATGCAAGATTTTGGGGGACCATCCTTAAATGATAGATAATGCACATTCTTTAATTTTTTGTTTTCTCTTCCTCCTGCCTGCTAGCTAGAATGTGGACATGATGGCTGGGGTCTGGAGCAGGTATCTTGATCCAGCGGGTGATTTTGGTAATGGAAATACACATAAAAGAGCAATCACACAGAAGGTGCTGCATCCCGAAGAACTTTGTGAAACCGACTTACCATATTAACAGTAAACCACTTATCTATGAAACCTTTCCCTGTCCAGGAAATAAATTGTAGTTTTATTTAAGACACTATGGGCTCCCTGCTGGCTCAGATGGTAAAAACAAACAAACAAATCCGCCTGCAATGCCAGAGACCTCAGTTCAATCCCTAGGTTGGGAAGAGACCCTGGAGAAGGAAAGAGCTACTCACTCCAGTATTCCTGCCTGGAGAATTCCATGGAAAGAGGAGCCTGGAAGGCTATAGTCCATGGGGTCGTGAAGAGTAGGACATGATTTAGTGACTTTCACTAGGACATTATAATTTGGGTCTCTGTTCAGTTCAGTTCAGTTCATTTCAGTTGCTCAGTCGTGTCTGACTCTTTGCTACCCCATGAATCGCAGCACACCAGGCCTCCCTGTCCATCACCACCTCCCAGAGTTCACTCAGACTCGCGTCCATCGAGTCAGTGATGCCATTCAGCCATCTCATCCTCTGTCGTTCCCTTCTCCTCCTGCCCCCAACCCCTCCCAGCATCAAAGTCTTTTCCAATGAGTACTTTGGCATGAGGTGGCCAAAGTACTGGAGCTTCAGCTTTAGCATCATTCCTTCCAAAGAAATCCCAGGGCCGATCTCCTTCAGAATGGACTGGTTGGATCTCCTTGCAGTCCAAGGGACTCTCAAGAGTCTTCTGCAACACCGCAGTTCAAAAGCATCAATTCTTCGGTACTCAGCCTTCTTCACAGTCCAACTCTCACATCCATACATGACCACTGGAAAAACCATAGCCTTGACTAGACAGACCTTTGTTGGCAAAGTAATGTCTCTGCTTTTGAATATACTATCTAGGTTGCTCATAACTTTTCTTCCAAGGAGTAAGCGTCTTTTAATTTCATGGCTGCAATCACCATCTGCAGTGATTTTGGAACCCAAAAAAATAAAGTCTGACACTGTTTCGACTGTTTCCCCATCTATTTCCCAGGAAGTGATGGGACTGGATGCCATGATCTTCGTTTTTTGAATGCTGAGCTTTAAGCCAACTTTTTCACTCTCCTCTTTTACTTTCATCAAGAGACTTTTTAGTTCCTCTTCACTTTCTGCCATAAGGGTGGTGTCATCTGCATATCTGAGGTTATTGATATTTCTCCCGACAATCTTGATTCCAGCTTGTGTTTCTTCCAGTCCAGCGTTTCTCATGATGTACTCTGCATAGAAGTTAAATAAGCAGGGTGACATTATACAGCCTTGATGCACTCTTTTTCCTATTTGGAACCAGTCAGTTGTTCCATGTCCAGTTCTAACTGTTGCTTCCTGACCTGCATACAGATTTCTCAAGAGGCAGGTCAGGTGGTCTGGTATTCCCATCTTTTTCAGAATTTTCCACAGTTTATTGTGATCCACACAGTCAAAGGCTTTGGCATAGTCAATAAAGCAGAAATAGATGTTTTTCTGGAACTCTCTTGCTTTTTCTTAGTAAAATCTAATCCTAAATAATAATGTCCAATGTCAACAGAGAATTAAGGAGACAAAGGACTTAACTATGAAGATCCCCTGGAGAAAGAAATGGCAACCCATTGCAGTATTCTTCCCTGAAGAATCCCATGGACAGAGGAGCCTGGCAGGCTATAGTCCATAGGGTCCCAAAGAGTTGGAAACAATTTAGCGACTAAACCTACCTACCTATGGTGCTTTAAATGTGCTTTTTTGAGACAATGTGTATGCCTACAGCATTTAGAGAATGATAATGTAAGAGTAGCAAATACAATAGCTTATATTGAGAGAGAGGAAAACTAATGCATAGGAAAACTGAGATTCAGAAAGGTTATGTAATATATACAAGGTCACATGACCAGTAAGAGATAGAACCAGGATGAAGGAAACCAGACCAAAGAAATGAAACCACCGGTTCAGATGGTCCACAGTACCACATCAGCCATAGTCCTCAAAGAGGAGGATGCCATCCTCAGAGACATCCCTATTCTGTGAATGGATACTGCAGTAAGCAGGTGGCATTGCTCTTTCCTCTGAAATCAAAATGATATTGCCTCTATGTGAGTTCCTACTAGGGCAGTAGAGTCTCCAACCCAGAAAGATATTCATAAAATATTACTGCTTACTTCTCGAAACTAGCCATTAGAAATAATTTCTCTCTGCCATAGAACAAAAATTAAACTCAAATTATTAAAATGCTGTGCATTTTGCAATTCAAAAAGGGAATTCTTATATAAATAACTAGTTTCATGCACAGTCACCTTAAAATGCTAACAAAACAGGTATGATCCCCATCTTAAAGATGCAAAAAATTAAACATCAAAGAAATTCAGTGACTTAAGCAATACAAATGTACTTATTAAAAGATAGGGTCAAAATTCAAAATGCATCCTTACATGTTTATTATTCCTTCAAGTACATCAGTGGAGTTCCATGACTTGAAATCATTTCTTATCTCACCAATAAATCCAAAACAATGATCATGCATACTGATACCATACCTAGGACTAGATTCCCCAAAAACTAATCTCTATAGTTAATCAAGAGGTTCTGGAAGTTTCATTATCTCTTTCAGGTTAATAAGATGATAATCAATGCATCACAATTTCAAATAGCTTTGAATCAGTCCTGGGGATTAGCATTAATTCTGCATTCAGTCACCTTGGTTTATAACATAGGTGTGCAACTGGAAACATCTTGCAATCAATGAAAATCCAAATTTGGGAAATAAAATACTAAACTCTAGTCTTGTAGAGATTCTTGGGCCATCATTCAGTACAACTCTCTCACCAATGGGAAAAGTTATTCTGCAGTGTTAGGTTTGCTTAATTCATACTACCAGTGACAATCAGGACAAGAATTGGAACCCAGATCTCTTGGGGCTAAGCTTTATGTTGTTTGTACCACAGCTTGCTACTTTCCAACACATATTTGTCAAGTAAGTTGTTGGAGCAGATATTATTCTTATACCAAGAGGATTCCTCAGATATGTTTTCTCTCGACCCCCACTTTTTCATATTTTCTTTCAATAAAGAGGTCTATTATTTAGGATGTGCTTCAACTTATAAAAATCAATGTTAAATGCAACTTTTCCTTTTATAAGCAGGTAAGACTCATTTTAAATGGGATTGAAGCCAGAGAAAGGGATCACTCTGTAGCCAATCATGAGTTAACTGCACAATTAACTACCATATTCATGACACAACGATAATGAAGGAAAACAGAATGCTTAGATTTGGTAAGTCACTGTCAAGTTCATTTCAGCTGTCCCACCAAACATAAAATTCTGAGGTTATATGACTGACGTTGTTTCACCTATACAATCCTTTCAGTATCCAAAGGGAATCGGTTTCAGGACCCCTGAGGATATCGAAACCTGTAGATGCTCAAGTCTCATACATAAAATAGCATAGTGTTTGCATATAACCTACACATGCCCTCCCTGTATATTTTATATCACCTTCAGATTACTTATGATACCTAACACAATGTCAATGCTATGTAAATAGCTGCTAGCACGTGTAGCAAATTCAAGTGTTGCTTTTGCTAACTTCCTGGAATTGTTTCTCTTTTTAGAATATTTTTTTGGTCTGCAGTTGGTTAAATCCAAGAATTCAAAATTTGCAGATATGAAGGGCCAACAGTATACATATAATTCACATGCGTGCATGCTAAGTCACTTCAGTCATGTCTGACTCTTTGAGACCCTATGGACTGCAGCCCGCCAGACTCCTCTGTCCATGAGATTCTCCAGGTAAGAATACTGGAGTGGGTTGCCATGCCCTCCTCCTGGGGATTTTCCCAACCCAGGTATCGAACCTGCAACTATGTCTCCTGCATTGGCAGGTGGGTTCTTTACCACTGGCACCACCTGGGAAGCCCACATATAATTCACACATCTTACCAGTTAGATGTTCTCTCTACTAATGACACTGAGTGTGTGCATTCTTGGCATGTTACTGTAGGATTCCCAAGAAAGCACTCACTTCAATGGTTACATGAGATATTTGAATGAAGACAGGGCTTAACCCTTATACCCTCAAACTTCTCAGCTCCACTCCTACCCTGATACCAGTGGCACCCCTACTACTGGTAAAATATACATTTTTAAACTGAGCTGTATATTTATTTATTTCAAATCTCTTTTTACATGACCATCATCTTACTCTTAAGCCCTCTATCTCAATCTTTCACACTGGCAATTAATTTTAAACACATTCAAACTGATGACTTGTAAAAAGGACAAAACAAGTTGCTCTTTCTCCAGAGAAGTTAAGACTGAGAGTCAGTCAACAAATAAGAGAAATCAAGAAATATTAAGCCAAAAAACACGAAGTCACTTTTCTTGTCAGCATTTAAATAGTACTGCAGGTTTCGATTTCAGAAGCAAATCCTGGGTTAGAGATGGAATACAGAAACTCATCAACGTCCAATGACAATGAGGCTGTAGGAGTAGTGGTTCAGTTGATTAGGGATAAACATGCAAATAAAAAGAGAAATGGTGCTAAGACAAAATTTCACTGCTTAAAGAACACACCAAGAACAGGAAACCCACAAGACACTGAGAAGAAGTAGCCAAGAGATCCAGAAAGACTACCAGATTTCTAGATTAAGGATCTGAAGGATGATTGCATTATTAGTGAGATGTGGAAGACTGAAGAGGGTTAATGAGGGGTGAGGGATTGGAAATCAACAATTGTGTTAGTCATGTTAAGTTGAAGATGCCTGTGATCCCTCCAAATAGAGATATCAAGAAGATAGTGTGACTATTTGAGTCTATAACTCAGAGAAGTCTGGAGAGAAGATGCAAATGTGAAAAGTTCTAGCAAATGTGTTCTTTGAAGTCATGAAGTTGGGGGAGATCACCTTGAGGGGAGTGTAAAAAAGAATGAAGGCTGAATCAAGTCTTGTAGATTTCCAACATTTAGAGGCTGAGTCTTAAAAGAAGGGCAACTAAAGGAGATATAGACTGAATTGTAAATGAGGCAAAAAGAAAGCCAGGAGAGTGTGAACCCATGAAAGCTAAGACAGAACAATGTTTCCAAAAAAGAAATTGATCAACTCTGCAGAATGCTGCTGGGGCATTGAGTGAGATGATAACAAAAACCTATACACTGAATCTGATCAATTTCAGTGACGTGGTAGAGATGCAAGCCAGATCCCAGTGGTTTGAAAACTGATTAGAAGGTGAGAAAGGGTGCGAGCACATGTAAACTGCTTTTTTTTAACTTTTCATTTTAGAGTACAGCTAATTAACAGTGCTCTGATGATCTCAGGTAGACAGCAAAGGGACTCAGCCAAATATATACATGTATCCATTCTTCCGGAAACTCCCCTCCCACCTAGGCTGCCACACAACATTAAGCAGAATTCCCTGAGCTATACAGTAGGACTTTGTTGGTTATCCATTTTAAGTAGAGCAGTGTTAAACTGCTTTCAAAGCAATGTGGCCAGGGAGAGCGACAGAGAAATGAGAGATGAGGGAGGGCTGCAGACTGAGAGTTGAGGGAGATCTGAGGTTAGTGGGTTTTTTCCTTTAAGAAGAAAAACATCATAGCATATTTTTATACTGATGAGAATAATCCAGTAGAAAGAGATACTTTCACAGTGTAAAAGATAAAGGAAGGACCGAAGTATTTTAGAAGACAAGAAGGAATGTGATCCCAAGCAAAACTGGAGGGACTGGATTTTGATGAAGCACTTGACTGTCCTTCCACATTTCTCTGAGGAAGAATGAGATGCAGGTTGTTTACAGATTTAGCAGTGAGAGGTCTCCAGTGACTATAATTTTTCTCTGTGATCTATGAGGAGAGGTCTTCTGCTGAGAACAGGGTAGGGAAGGGAGGAAGGGTAATGAGACCTCTGAGGAGCAAGTAGACAGATAAAATAGTCATCTTGTAGAGTAGAAAAGTAAGCTTAGCAGTGTAATAGGACAACAATTGCTGATGTACATTAACGTGCCTTTCCCTTTTGCATTTCCACGGATGCGTATCTCTACTCAGAGACATACATCTACAAGGCAGTTGGAGTAGATGTCAAGAGGCATAGAAGGGTGAAGATGAGGACAATTATAATAAGAATAGAAAGAAAGCAACTAATGTTCAGTTGAATCTCTAGCTATACTACAAGTTTGAAAACTAGACTTTATCAAGAGAAAAGGGATATTCTAAGTTCCATAAACTCTCAATAATGCATCAAAGGCAACCTGGCTGACTTGACCATCACGTTTACTCTCAGTAGAGAACACTCAAGATAAGGCATAAGAAAAGTCCCTTCCACAGAGAAGCCCAGCCAATCCAGCCCTGCCAGAGTATGGAAAGAAGAAGAAGAAAAAGTAGAGCAAAATCTTTGCCTTTCCTCCCCCTCCACACTGGATTTCAGTAGTGGCAGGTTTTGGAACATTCTGAAAGGCAGGAAAATACTGGTGAACACCATAAATGGCAGACTGCTTGTCCAAGCAGAGTCTGCCGACACAAACCACAGGCACGAATCCCTCGTTTGTTTCAGCATCATGTCCGAGTTGCATGGAACCAAGAGCACACATATTGCTTGTACTCAGTGATACTCAGTCTCTAAGTTGTGTCTTACTCTTTGCAACTCCACGGACTGTAGCCCACCAGGCTCCTCTGTCCATGGGATTTCCCAGGCAAGAATCCTGGAATGGGCTGCCTTTTCTTTCACCAGGAAATCCAGACCCAGAGATCGAACCCACATCTCCTGCGTCTCTTGCATTGGCAGGTGGATTCTTTGCCAGTGCGCCTGGGAAGCCTCCACATACTGCTAATGGTTTCTTAAAGCTTATGTGAAATACATGTGGATATCAAGGTGCTGAGAGGGCTGGTTGATCAGAGACCTGGCACCACAGAAAAAGAGAACACAAAACATGAGGTCTGGGCAATCAGATCATTGGCTAAGACAATAGATTTCACAAACAGATGCACACACAATGCCTCCAAAATGCCACAAGAGATCAGATGTACCTCAGTGGATTTCAGTGCAAAAGGCCAAGGATCAATATAGATAAGACATCTCTCTTTTTTAGGAAAGACATCTCTCCTCCCCAGAGGCCCAGAGTTTGAGGCTGAGAATTCCTTGTCCTCCATCATAAAAGCAAATAAGCTGTTCCACATATCTTGGAATTATCTTGAAAAGGAGCTAGAGGGCAAAGAGATTTGGAAGATCAAATACCCAATTGTTGCCCGAAACAATGAAATCTAAAATTGAGATTCCATTGATTAAATTTTATATCCACGTTTCCCCTAACTTACTATCTCATCTCCCCAACTTTGCCCTCTGCTACTAAGTAGGTGAGACCTGGTAGGCAGACATCACATCAGTTACAGAAAACAAATAATCCTTTTTTTTTTTAATCAAAGCAACAGCACGTAATATTTTGACCCACCAACGGCAGGGAAAATATAAAAAATTTTCTGGATTGTGTTTGAACCCATTGAAGTTTGAGATCAAGAATTTAAAACTGAGTAAGTTAACTTCACCTCGTGAATATTTTTCCCCAGTGTTCAGCAAAAGCGGATGGTTGGGTTTTGTCAGGGATGAGCTTTTGCCAGTCAAATGTAAAGGGGAAAAAGAGGAGCAAGGGAGTTTAGGGCATTAACAAGAGAGCAATAATAATGATGGACCATGACATTTATGCTAGACAAGAAAAGAAATGAAGACGGGGATGGAGGGAGAGAGGTGGAGACTAATGGATAGGGCAGGAAGGCTTGATGGATTGGAAGTTTCCATGACACTGAAGAATTGTTTCAGTGGGTGTTCTTGAGCAACTGAGCTGAGAAAATAAGTGAAGTGGTGGGAGTCAGAGAATGGGATATTTAAAGATTTTAAAAGTGATGGTAACATCATTCACAATATCTTGTATGTGTACAGCGACAGACATAATTCATTTATTTAACTATCCTTGCCTACAGAGAAAGGGAAATTTAATAGAGACTAAAGTTTCAGAAAATTATTTACAACATTTAAGAGGAAAATCTACATTCAAGTACAGTAGGGAAATGTGGAAACAACCATGTAAATCCAAATACTTAAATACTAAATACAAATCTATCATTTCTTTTCAGTGATATAGGTCTTGTAAAACACTAAATCACTATTTTTATCCATTTACTTTAGTTGGTTAATTAGCTGATTACTTAGTGAGAGTTATTCTACTGGTTTGTTTACATTTTAAAAAAATAGAACTACTTTCGTTTTTCTATATTTTCAATTTAGATATCTTCATTGAACTAAGCCAAATTTAAAATTTTTAATCCAAAAAGCTAGATTTAAGGATATCAAATTGCATCATTGCCTGTTCCTTCCACTTAAGCACAATGATCAAATATTTTAAATTTCCCCATCATATAATTGACCAGCAAAAGTAGTTCATCACAGAAAGAGAGATTAAGTCCCCCTCTTCAGTTAGGCTTTCTCTCTTTCGATATACATTTCAGCTTCTGACTTTTTTCTATATTGCCACAAAATGCAAACATTTCATACTCATAAAAAGGAAATATTCTTACATTTCTCTACTTGAGGTCTGAGACATTCAGAAGCTGATCAAAAGAATTCTATATATCTACTGTTAAAAATGAAAATAATATTTTGATGGCTAATTAAATCAACCTTTAAAATGAGCAAAATTAATTTTAAAACATATTCATATAATTCAAATTTTAAAACAACATTTTAGCTTGAAATATGTAGTGAAATGAAAACAATCCCATCTTTTTAACTAACATTAAAGCAATGGGTCACCACGTTAAAGGACAAAGGCCTGATCTGGGCTTCTCAACTCTGCTAAGCCAGCACTGCCTTCAGAAATGATTTGAATTTGAATATATTTCAGCAGGACAGGCCACTCTGAAATTCCCACCACAGTATTTCCTACTCTTTGTTTTCAACTGGTAACTTTGTTCCTTGCTGATAAATGATTTTTAATTGGTGACTTCTGGTCTATGTCATTCTCTGTTTTGTATAGAATCAGTTTCAACTATATTGTTCTTGCTTTCATTTTTTAAATACTAAGCGATCATAGGTTTTTAAATTTAAGCTGCCCATTTTCATCTTAAAAGTGTCTAAAATGCTTCAGTCTCTGCTAGCAAGGGTTTGACCTGAATGCCTTAAGTAAAAATATTATTGCCAAGACTCGAGAAAAGATAATTCATGAATGTCTTCCAGTTTCAACCGCAAAGAAGTTAACCCATTTTTTTTCTAACATTTGAAAATATATACATATTATTTTCTTAGATTCCACTTCCTTGAGGCATCATTCAAACTTCACATGAGGTTCAGAATGTAGTAATTAGCAGTAGGCTGCTTACATTTGCCAATATATTTGTACAAACATATGTTGGCACTCGGTTCCATATCAGCTACACATCAAAGAAGGGTGCTGAGGAGGAATTATTCTACCTCAGGGCTGGATTAGTGTCTCTGCCTGAAATAGGCCTCATTTAAGGGCATGGTTTGGGGGAAATGAAAGAACCTGCATGGCCTGAGTACTGGAGTGAATCCATTAACAAAAAGCTGTGCTGAATACTTCTGCCATTCTTTTTCCATTCCTGCTACTATGATCCTGGGGCAAGTAGTAACCTCTTTTATCTTCAGTTTGCCAGTCTGCAAAAGGCAGACCATATAATTCTCTCGCAAGCACCTCACAGAAGCATGGGCATGGCAAGCATCCTTCTGGTAGGAAAGCCGGTGCTTCCTTCTGCTAATATCCTTTTTCAGGTATGCACCAGCCTTCTCAGAGCCTCTCCCCACACCCTCCACACCTCACCTTAAAAAATAAAAGCCCTGAGGCCCCAGTATGGCCACAACAAGCACCAAAGACAGAAAAATCTCCCTAATCTCACCTCCCAAGAAAGGCTGGCTTTCTTTCCATGGCAGTGAATTTTAATAGCACTATTGCCAAAATGAGTTCATATATTTTACAGGAAAACTAAATAATTTTAATAACCTTAGGGCTGACAGGGCTTCCCAGGTCTTCAATGCGGGAGACCCGGGTTCAATCCCTGGGTCGGGAAGGAAATGGCAATCCACTCCAGTATTCTTGCCTGGAGAATCCCATGGACAGAGAAGCCTAGTAGGTTACAGTCCATGGGGTCGCAAAGAGTCGGACACGACTGAGCAACTTCACCTCGACTTCACCTAGGGCTGACAAAGTATAAAGTTCTGTCCGTGTTTCCCCAAATTCAGTCCTCCACAACAACACTTGAGGTACCTACAATTGTCTTCATTTTGCATAGGAGGCAACAAAATTTGATTAAGTTGACTTACCCAAAGTCACCGGAGAAGGCAATGGCACCCCACTCCAGTACTCTTGCCTGGAAAATCCCATGGGCGGAGGAGCCTGGTAGCCTACAGTCCATGGGGTCGCGAAGAGTAGGACACGACTGAGTGACTTCACTTTTACTTTTCCGTTTCCTGCATTGGAGAAGGAAATGACAACCCACTCCAGTGTTCTTGCCTGGAGAATCCCAGGGACAGAGGAGCCTGGTAGGAGGCCGTCTATGGGATCACACAGAGTTGGACACGACTGAAGTGACTTAGCAGCAGCAGCACCCAAGGTCACACCACTAAGGCACAAGGCCAAAATTTTAACTCAACTCTAACTCCAGAGCCAGGTGACTTAATTGTTCTACCAGAGCTAAGGATTGAGTACGAACCAGCACAAACTCATCAAGAAGAGACTGCCATCAGTCAATAAGGTGCTGCAGCCATTACTCCAAAGGTGGGAAAACCAAGTGTTACATTTTCAGAAATCTCGTGATAGTGATAGTAATTACTCAAATTTAAACTATAGGGACTTCCTGGTCCAGGGGTTAAGACTGTGCTTCCAATGCAGGTTCCATCCCTGGTCAGGGAACTAGACCACACGTGCTGCACAGCACAGCCAAAAAGAACATTATTTTTAATTTTATAAGTGTGTAATCAAATGCATTATATTAAAAACAGTGGTAAGAAATACTCAAAACTGTTTACATAACAAGTGGATCAATATAACCTCAAAGAGACCTTCTAAGGGAAAAGTAACTCACACTCCAGAGAGACTGATGCTCATAAACCCAGGGAGTGTAAATTTTAAAAGCCAAGGTTTCCATTATCTATTGCTGCTCAGAAAACTATCTGAAAACCTAGTAGATTAAGCAATAACTATTTTATCATATCTCATAATTTTTGAGTTAGGAAATCCAGCAGCTGAACATAGGCTGGACAATTTATCTACTCTACATATTGTCAATTGAAGTGGCAGGTGGGTTGTTCTGGAGGGTCCCAGACTTCACTCACTTCTTGCCCTTTCTGTCAAGTCTGGTGCCTTGGCAGAAACGGCTAGAAGGCTGAACTCAGTTGGAACCATGGACTGGAGTACTTAACACATGCCTCTCTACCACAGCTGTCTCAAGGTAGTTAAATTGCTTATATGAAGTTCAAGACTTCCAGAAAAATTGTTCCAAGAGACAGAAAGCTTCAGGGCCTGGCCCTGAAGCTGCTACAGCATCTCCCATGTGGTAGGATAGCCGCAGAGCACATCCAAATTCAAGGGGTGGGGGGACCTAGACCTCACCAAGTGCCAGAGGAGAATCAAATCATTGTTACTGTTTTTACTCTGTGCTAAGTCACTCAGTTGTGTCCGACTCTTTGTGACTCCATAGACTGGAGCCTGCAAGGTTCCTCGGTCCATGGGGATTCTCCAGGCAAGAATACTGGAGTGGGCTGCCATGCCCTCCTCCAGGGGATCTTCCCAACTCAGGGATGGAACCTAGGTCTCCCATATTGCTGGCAGATTCTTTACTGCCTGAGCCACCAGGGAAGCCCATTTTTACTCTACTACCAACCAAATTACCATTAAGTTTATTTTATCTATCATTTTTTTAAATTATTATTACTTAGAGATACTGCTTAAATATTTATAGGTGACATGATATGATGTTGCAATGTAAGGAGAGAGATCAAAATACAAATAAAATAATATTGGCCATGAGGTGATAATGTTGAAGCTGAATGATGGCTGAATGGGGACTTATTATGCTATTTATGTATATTTGAACTTCTCTGTATTAAAAGAAAATCTGTTTCAATGTCCATCAAGCAAAAAGCATTAACCTAGTTGCAAACACCAAACACAAGAAAGACTGCTAAATACAGTTAAAAAGCCGCTGCTTGGAGAAATGACTGATTCTAGGACTGGAGCAGAAAACATGCAAAATGAGCCTGGGGCTTCTCATAGCGCTGGGAAGTAAAGAAGCGCTCAAAACAAACGCAGAGGCAGGAGCATGTCAAAGGGACACAGGAGCCCATGGAGAGAGTCCCCTATGGTCAATGCTGGAAAATTGTAAGAAACAAAGAAAGTAGTCTTAAATTATAACCCAGAGTTAAAAATAAATATCCATAAATCTATACTAACATAAATATGTAAATGAATGGGGAGAACAAGTAAACCTCTCAGCAGAAGAATGCCAAATAAATTATGTAGATCCGCCGTTCTCAAGGAGATGGAGCATAACTCCCCATTCCTGCATCATACTGCAACATGGATAAAGGCTATAAAACTCACCCTTAAACATCTGTAATTTCTTAGTCTGTGGTGACAATCTCCTTTAGATGAGATGTGTGTAGTGACTTCCTCCCAAACAATAAGGAAAAGCAGGAGGGGAGGAATTAGTAATTTTACTGTGGACAAACCTGACAAACTGCCTCAATCAAGTGTTTGAAGTTAACGCCAACACTGACAAATCATGTTGACGGTATATATCCTTGATACGATGTGATGAAAATGGCACTTTTCTCTGTAATCGTCATCCCAAAAACTCATGGTCCAAGTCTAATCATAAGAAAATATTCAGACAAATTCCCACTGAGGAGCGTTCTACAAAATATCCTACCAGTATTCCTCAAAGTTGTCAAGGTCATCAAAAATAAGAAAAGTCTCAAAAACTGTCACAAGCCAGGAGGAGTCTCAGGAGACATGATGCTTAAATGTAATGTAGTATGCTGACTGGGATCCTGGAAAAAAGACAATTGGGTATCAATAAAAACTAAGAAAACCTAAATATAGTATGGAGTTTAGCTAATACTCCAATATTAATATTGGCTCATTAATTGAAACAAATATACCATAGTAATATAAGATATTAATAATAGATAAAACAGGATGTGGGGTATATGGGAATTTTCTATACTATGTTTACAATTTCCCTATAAATCTAAAACTATCCTAAAACAAAGTTTGTTTTAAAAAATTATAAACTTCTTCTGCAGCCTTGGTGGAAATCTGACAAGATCTAGAGCTTTGAAGTAACTTCTCTAGTCTGTATGTTAGAGACTTGGAAGCAGCAACAGAAGCCTGCACTTTAACCCACACTAGCCTACTGCCAAATCTGGTTATTAGATGAAAGAAGGTAACATCAAGAGAGGCATCACTTAATGAAAGAGCTGGCTTCTTTCTCTTCCTAATATACTGCTTTACGTGGATGCATTTCTGCCCTACAGCACAAAAAATAGAGAACCGAGATCTAATGCGGCCTAAAAGAACAGCAGAGGTGCTGAGGGTAGTGTCAAGTACAAACCAAATAATATACACTGGGCATAAAGAAATGCATCTATCCTCCAAAAATATCTAAAGAGCAGGGCGTTTCATAGACTCAAGAAAATCTGGATTGACAGCTTTCTCAGCATCCTGGAAAGAAATAATTGGGGGCAAGCATAAAGATTCATCTTAACAATGTCACATATCTTCTCAAACAGGTCCATCTCGGAGTTTTCTCAGGTTCAGGAGAAGAGGTCAGGCAATATACCCATCTGCCCCCGTAAGCACTTCTCACCTCCAAACATATAATGTGCCATGACTATGAGGTCAATTCTTCCTCTCTTTCTTGCAGTTATTAACAGAAAAGATCCTAGAAAATCAGAGCATTCTCCCCTCTTACTGTACATCTGATGAACAGCTGTAGGCATCCCAGCTGACCATCCGGTTGTGGTGTCTGGTCAAAATAAACCTGCCTCGTGAGCTGAATTTATTTTTGGCTACCATCAAGAGGAGCTCCACCTGCCAGTAGAGTCATCCCTCCAGTGGTCCAGGAGTGATCAACACCCAAGTCTAGTCCCAGGCTCACGTCTCAAGGATCACACCTCTCAAGGGTGCCATAACCACTTGTATGTCCTACTTGTACGTGGATGTTATGTACTTGAGAGCATTGCTCCTAATAACATTCATCTGCTGCGAAGGCAAGCCAAAGCTGGCCCGCTGGCCCACAGGACCCAAAGCTTGCACACCCACTAGGCTTGGAGTTTATGGAGTTTTCAGGTTCTATCTGCACTGTACCACAGCATACATTAAGCTATAGAACTCACTCCAAAGCCCTTGTAATTTCTTTTGGTGATGATAAATTCTCCTAGTAAACTTCACCAAAAACCCCTATACATCTAATGTGTGAAAATTAAATTCCTTATAGAATCAAACATCTATTATCAGTATCAAAGGAGGAATGCAGTGACAGGTACTTTAAATGTCCTGTTCACAAGATTATATAAATTTTGTGAAATAAGCGTAATTATCTTTTAGTGACATATTAAAATAAGCTTTTTAGTGATACATTATAATAAGCTTTTATCATCTAAGTGTACATCCAATGAATTGTTCAGAAACAGAAACATCTTGATTTGACTGAAAGATGGTACCTGACTTTAAGTGCCATATTTACTTTTCACCATGTTCAGAGAAGCCAGACTCTCCTTTGGGGTGAATCAGTCAAGAGTAATTCTGACTCATCAAAAATGGCCAGCCAGGCATTCACGGGAGGGGTGCGCCACCTTCCTTGAAAAACAAATAAAGCAAAAGCACACCCATAAATTTCAAACATAGCTTTAGCACCTACATTCAATTTGCTGTAGTTTAATTAAGTTATACCAGCCAGCCATCTGCAGGCTTTAATAACTCGAGAGTCTAGTCCAGTGACCAAAGAAAGTCTCTTACAAAGCGGCATTTAATTGAGGGCCCCCAGGCCACTCAAGACTATATTGTCCCAGAAAACACTCACCTAGGCAGACATGAAATTAAATCTGAAGAAAGGGTTTCTCAAAGGCAGGATGCAACAGAAACAAGGGGAAAAAACTGGCACACAGAGGTACATAAGATTGACCATAGCAAATCTCCATTTACCACTTCAATGAAATCTTAATCATGCTTTATTTACTAAAGAGAGGCTAGATTGAGTATAAAATATAGACATGTATCTAATTGACATTTTATAAGTATTTGTTTTCATCATAGTAACTAGGCATCTATCTACGAATTAATTGAATCAGTAAAAGAAATTTTACTAACCCAAATGAATGACTTTTCTTAAATCTAAACTTTTACATGAGTGATAATTAATTTTTAACTGATCTCCCAGAAATGTTTGTAGTATTTAAGAAAAAATAAAGCTTTCAGTCTTACCAAGAGAGTCGTCACTTAGACATTTATATTTCCCGTCTGTAGTAACAACTTCAGTTATTTGGGGAAGGCGGTTTGGCTGGTGGAGAAGCACAATTTTCTTACTTTTTCTCTGCTTTTGAGCATTGCATTTAGATAGTTTCACACTCCTAAGGCAGGCAAGAAAAGATAGAGAAGATAGAATTCATATTAATGTTTTTTGATTCCTAAAATATTCATGTCATATCTTAAACCCTCTAAAAACTGTCCCAAGTTACTTTAAAAGTAAGAAAAAAAATCTTTTTAGTCTGTCCCAGTTATATTCCATTGAAGGTATGTAATGTTTAATACTAGGCTTAAAATATTTAAATGATGTATTTAATTATTGGTTCTCTTTTTATAAATGCTATGCAAAGTTGCATTTTAAATATACCCACCAATACTGTTTTTCAGAGCAAAATTCAATACTCTGTTAATTTCACAAACTTGTATATGTTTCATGACTATCTTTTTCTCATCATTGCAGTTGGAAGCTAGATAAAATGAAATGATAGTTTCATTTTCAAAAAGTGGTCATCTTAGGCAAGATTTGTCTTATCCTTAGTTGCTAAGACTATAAAATATGTGCTTCAACATACCAAAAATATTCTTAAAATCCTTCACTCCTTGCAAAGTCAAAATAAACTCCTAATGACAGTGACTCAAACATGAAATCTCTGGGGACAGGAGATAGGAAACAAGGAAAGACAGGAAGGAATAGGGAAGGACATTAAAAAAGGTTGGAATGAGGAAGAAGAACAAACTGTCTCTACTTCATATTTCTGTATAGGTCCAAGACTGTCCTTAAACAAATGTTCAGCCGATAATACCAAGAAATGTGAGCTCCTATTTTGCCATCTCCA
This sequence comes from Capricornis sumatraensis, assembly GCF_032405125.1. Lineage (NCBI taxonomy): Eukaryota > Metazoa > Chordata > Mammalia > Artiodactyla > Bovidae > Capricornis > Capricornis sumatraensis. The sequence continues at coordinate 17,475,524 of NC_091075.1, forward strand.
CTTCACATTCTTAAATCATTTAAAAATTTACCCCTATTATGACAACAAACTAATCCTCATTTTCCCATCACATAATCCTATACCACTTGAGTCTCAGATCTGCCTATGAAATGCTGAACAGAGGCAAGAACCAGATTGCATTTGGAAGGTTTCTCCCAGACTCTAACTGCCTTCAACCCATGACATTTACTGGGCATGCAGAAAGCAGGAGTGCCACGTGGTTATAACTGAGAGTCAGTCATCTGAGAAGCAAGCCAAAGATCTGAACTGTGGGGCTTGTGCATTGTTCTTTTCACATGTAAATCAAAAGTCAGCAACCATTTTCAATTAAAAAATTTCATCTGGGATTGTCAAGATGTGAGCCAGGTTTCAGTTGAGGGCAATTTTGAAACGGTTAGATTGTAGAACCATCAAATAATAACTTGGTAAATGGAGACACTGATGGATTTTTAGCTCATAAAATTCTCCCGCAGATCAAACTGAAAAGAAGAAATCCTCAGGCAGGTGGACCAAAGTGTGCTCCATCAAAAGGTCAGTGGTTGCCCTGAAGCTCCAACCAGCCAGTCGCAGGCTGGAAGGAAAGACAGTCCCCAACTTCAGGAAGTCTGGGCTCCCAGGTCCTGGTAATGGATGAGAAGGGTCTGAGGAAGAGGATATGTCATTGGTTTGGGTTCAAACGACCTGGGATCCAGCTATGATTGGCCACCAGTGCTCTGTGATCCTTGGGTAGATTGTCAGTTGAATTTTCTACTCTCTCACAGACTACTACTCATTTCTCCGTTGGAAGCTATATGTTCCAGCCTAATGAGGCTTTTTTAAAAATGTGCCACACCTGTGTTCCAAGGTCATAACAAACCTGCATGTGTAAAAATGTTTTGCCAGGCTGTACACACTCATTTTTAAAACTCTAAACTACATGTCTAACCTTTCAATTACCTCAGGACATTTCATGAATAGAGGTCATAAAATTTACATTGCAAAATTTCACTTAATAAATGTTTCCCAACAAATCTAACCTCTTGAAAAGCTTTCATTAAAGGTCACTAATCGACCAACAACCTTTGAAAAATTGTTCAGCGATTAGAATTGCATTTTTGATATAATCCAAACATGATTGTGGAGAAACACCTTCATTTCTGCTTAGCCCTCAGCACTAATTTGCCCATGTAATTTGTTCTTTTACAACCCCGAGAGACTATATTTAAAAGGTTGTACTGACAATTTTTTAAAGTTGCTTAATTAAGTGAGTGAGATTTTTTTTTCCTTGGGAAAAATCCTCAGCCCATATCCAGATCTTGTTTTAAACCATGGTATCTTAAGGATTCTTTCAAGGTGTTTGAAGTATTCTTAATAGTTACTCAATTGCTATAAAACCCAATTTCTATTCTTCTAATCTCTATAATCAAATCTTTACTTTCAGGACTTGCTATTAAGCCTCTATTTTAGGATTATCAAACCAGATATTCATCTTCTGTGACTTGCTACCATCAATTTGAAGGTGGTGAGAAATTTACACATACTGCAGATATGCTCCTTACTCAAGAATAAAACGTGTTCTAGAATTTTGTAATGAGAAAGTACTTTTGAAAGGCTGAATACCTGGCAGATATTGGTGAATACAATGCACGAATGTGCACCATTAAGCTTACAGAGCAGTTAAGTGCATGATACATACACTAAGAATCATACGAGAACTGATTACACCAACATCAGTAGGATCCATCTTTGCATACTAAGACTAAAGAAGGAGCCACACAGAAAGAAAAGCCTGAAGAAATCAAACACAAGTTCAGAGGATAAACATAATAACAATAGTTGTACAACGATGTGACTGTACTTAATGCCATTGAACTGTACACTTAAAAACGGTTGCAATGGTAAATTTCATGTGTTTGACCACAAAATAATAACAATAATAATAACAACAAATATATGTGTGCTTCCTGTCCCAAGTGCTTCCTGTGAATTATCCAGTTGCTTAATCTTCAAAGCAACTGTATGAGGAGACAGTGGTATTATCTTCAGTTGAAGGAAACCGAAAGACCACAAAGATAAAATAATTTTTCCAAGAGCTAATAAAGTAACTTTTCCAAGTAGGTTCTCACAAAACAAGTATGTAATAAAAGCCTATTGAACCCAAGTATTCTGAGTTTAGAGTCTGTGATTTTTAACTATATCCAATATGACCTCCAAGGTAACTCAAATGGGCTTCCCAGGTAGCTCAAATGGTAAAGAATTTGCCTGCAATGCCAGAGACCTGGACTCAATCCCTGGGTCAGGAAGATTCCCTAGAGAAGGTCATGGCAATCCACTTCAGTATGCTTGCCTGGAGAATCCCATGGACAGAAGAGCTTGGTGGGCTACAGTCCATGCGTCTCAGAGTCGGACATAACTGAGTGTCCGACTAACACACACTGTGACCTCCATAGATGTTAAGGAAAATGCTTATAATTACAGGGGAAAGGTACATACTGAAAAGTACAGCCATCTCAAAATTTTAGTCAAACAAAAAGACAACTGGCTAAGAGACACCAATAATGTGAAGTGGGAAGGAAAATAGCTATGCTTATTTATTCATCTAGGCAATAAATACTTGGCTGTCTACGAGAAGCCAGTTCCAGGCATTGGGAATATTGCGTGAATGAGGACCTTGCATTCCTAGAACTCACATTCTAGGCAAGTAGACAGATGGTTAAAAAAAAAGTAAATAAATTGATAAGGTTATTTTGACTCTCAGCAATTGCTATGAGGAGGTATTAATACAACATTGATGACAAGAGAGTGATTAATGTTAGAGAGAGTAGGGGGTGGTTCCTAAACTTGGAACACTCAACCCCATAGTCCAAATAACTTTCTGTTGTGTCTTGGTTGGGGGGGGGGGGGGGAGGTGTGTGTGTGAGGGGTGTGGGAGGAGGGCGCTGTCCTGTTCATTGTAGAATATTGGCAACATCCTAGTCTCTTCCCATTAGATGGCAATAGCATAACCCTTCCTCTCAAATTATGGCAAACAAAATGGCCTAATGTCTCTTGGGAAACAAAGCCACTCAGTTAAGAACTATAGCCTTAAGGGATCATAGGAGGTCTTCTCTGAAGAGGTGATGTATGACATGATAGGGACAGTCATGAAAGATCTGGGATCAAGGCAAAGGGATGGATAATGGCAAACATTCTAAGGTGGAGAAAGGGATCAGAAAGAAGACTGAGGAGGCTGAAGCACCGTGAGGTGTGCCAAGAGTGGTAGGAGGAGGTATCATAGAAGCATACAAAGGTCAGATCCTGGGAATCCCATAGATAACTGAATTTTAGTTTATCAGGAAAAATGGGGACAAGGAAGACTTTTTTTAAACTCTAAGATAGATGAGTAAAGAAAGTATTTTTAAAAAATAAAAAGAAAGTACTTTCCTATTTTCTTTTAATTTCTTTAAAATGTTTCGTTAGCATCTAACACCTATCTGGCATGAAACTATTAGCTGTACAGCCAGTCATTTCTTCATTCACTATGCAAATATTTATTAAGGGCCTACTAAGTTCCAGACACTGTTTTAGGCACTTGGATACATCACTGAACAACAAAACATCCTGCCCTCTTGGATCTTATATTCTAATTAGGGGAGACAGATAAATGATACAATGGAAAATGGTTATACCGTGTGATAGAAGATGATGAGTACTATGCACCAAAAAAAAAAAAAAAAGGCAGGATAAAAGGATAGAAATCACAATGGAAACACATAGATAAGTCTTGGAGAATAAAAATAACAATAAATTCATCATTTTATTAGGCAAACAGTTAATACATTTCTAGAAATTTCCATTTATTCTTTCATTTTTATTGGACAGTCTGCAAAATCAAATACTTTTTGTCTTCCACTCGCATGAATGGACTTGTAAACTGACTGAAAGACACCTGAAAATGTAAATAAAGCCCAACCACACACCTGTGGTGAAACTCAGGGTACCCCAGAAGAGGTATCAAACTATTTGACAATCAATAATACCTGAGGAACCTCTGAGTCATTTTTGCTTGAGGCCTCAAATATGTGAATATATCACCACTAGCATGAATTCCAATCAAGATGGATGAAAAGAAGCATCCAAAAATCTGTCAACAAATAACTCAGTCAAGTAATCTGTAAATTTATACAATGCCATCCCAGACCAGGTATAAATTTCTTTTTGCTTTATTATTAAAAAAATTAACCACGTGAAAGCTAAAAATCAATGGCAATTTTGAGTGCAGATCATAGTAAATACATACTCCCTATAGACGACTTTCATCAAATGACATTTCAAATACTAAGATGGGAAGAAGTTAAAATTCCCTCTGTTAAGACAAGACCAAAGATAAATGTATTAGTTTCTGACAGTCACTGTAAGATTACCACACACTTGGTGGCTTAAAACAGCAGGAATTTATTCTCTTAGAGTTCTGGAAGCAAGAAGTCTAAAATCAATTTCACTGGGCTAAAATCAAGGTGCACCAGGGCCACCTGGCCTCTAGAAGCTCTGGGGGAATCTGCTTCTTGCCTCTTGCAGCTTCTGATACTACCACTACTACTACTACGTCGCTTCAGTCGTGTCCGACTCTGTGCGGCCCCATAGACGGCAGCCCACCAGGCTTCCCCGTCCCTGGGATTCTCCAGGCAAGAACACTGGAGTGGGTTGCCATTTCCTTCAGGATTCCATCATTCCATCCTGCATCACTCTAGTCTCTACCTCAGTCTTCATATGACCTTCTCTTCTGTGTGTCTAATCTCCCTCTGATTCTCTCATAAGAACATCTGTGATGATGTTTAGGACCCACTGAGATAGCCCAGGATAATCTTCTCATTTCAAGACCCTTAACTAATCACATCTACAAAAACAATTTTTCCAAAAAGGTAATATTTACAGGCTCTATTTACAGGTTCTAGGGATTAACACGAATATCATTTGGGGGGACCATTTCAAAATTTACCATAATGAATAATGTTCTCTTACTTAGAGGTAAGGGGAAAACCAAATTAAAGCATTTGGGAAAAAATCCTGTTCTCATGTATGCATGCATTACAATTCATCACCAAATATCATTTAAGCAGTAGATGCTGTTCTGAATTTCAAGTATTTTCTATTCCTCCAAATTAATTGGAAGTGTTAAATGTAAATGACAGCATTTCAAATATTCCATGACATTAATAGGTTTAACCTTCATTGACTTGAAAAAAGTTACTATAGATTCCAGGTATGGTCTTTTAATTAAAGGAGAAAATGATTACAACAAAACAAATTGTTTTATTACTATAGAGATATGTTTTATGCTCTAATTGGGTACCAATTCTGATCTTTCAGTACAAATTAGTATTTTTAAAAATAGTTTTAGGACTCTTTATTGTTTTTTATTGTTTTTTACTTTATTTTACTTTACACTGCTGTATTGGTTCTGCCATACATTGACATGAATCCACCACGGGTGTACATGCGATCCCAAACATGAACCCCCCTCCCACCCCCTCCCCACAACATCCCTCTGGGTCATCCCCGTGCACCAGCCCCAAGCATGCTGCATCCTGCATCGGACATAGACTGGTGATTCGATTCTTATATGATAGTATACATGTTTCGATAGGACTCTTTATTTTTTTATATTGGTACTTCAAGTTTGCTAAGAAAGCTAACTCCTAGTACATACTCAAATACTAAAATCACATGACAAGGAGTTGTGTTCCTCTTAGAACTGAGAAAGCCACATGAGATTATGCCTTCTCTAACAGCAAGAGAAGAGAAAAACACAGATAACCTACAAAACCATAACTCTTCTTGAGCCCAGTTCAGTTCAGTTCAGTCGCTCAGTTGTGTCCGACTCTTTGTGACCCCATGAATCGCAGCACACCAGGCCTCCCTGTCCATCACCATCTCCCGGAGTTCACTCAGACTCATGTCCATCAAGTCAGTGATGCCATACAGCCATCTCATCCTCTGTTGTTCCCTTCTCCTCCTGCCCCCAACCCCTCCCAGCATCAAAGTCTTTTCCAATGAGTCAACTCTTCGCATGAGGTGGCCAAAGTACTGGAGCTTCAGCTTTAGCATCATTTCTTCCAAAGAAATCCCAGGGCTGATCTCCTTCAGAATGGACTGGTTGGATCTCCTTGCAGTCCAAGGGACTCTCAAGAGTCTTCTCCAACACCACAGTTCAAAAGCATCAATTCTTTGGCGCTCAGCCTTCTTCACAGTCCAATTCTCACATCCATACATGACCACAGGAAAAACCATAGCCTTGACTAGACGGACCTGAGAGAGCTAAATTCACAAAGTTACAAGACAATCAGATGACCTGAATTTGAAAGACTGATAAGCTCCTCTGAAGAGAATTGGAATGCTTGAATCGTTTTATCTTTGGCAGAGTCAGTTCAGTTCAGTTCAGTTCAGTTCAGTTCAGTTCAGTCGTGTCCGACTCTTCAGATGGTCATTAGGATCCAAATATAAAGAGAAAAAAATTGTGCAGTAGTTTGAGCATTCTTTGGCATTGCCTTTCTTTGGGACTGGAATGAAAACTGACCTTTTCCAGTCCTGTGGCCACTGCTGAGTTTTCCAAATTTGCTGGCATATTGAGTGCAGCACTTCCACAGCATCATCTTTTAGGATTTGAAATAGCTCAACTGGAATTCCATCACCTCCACTAGCTTTGTTCATAGTGATGCTCTCTAAGGCCCACCTGACTTCTCATTCCAGGATGTCTGGCTCTAGATTAGTGATCACACAATTGTGGTTATCTGGGTTGTGAAGATCTTTTTTGTAGAGTTCTTCTGTGTATTCTTGCCACTTCTTCTTAATATCCTCTGCTTCTGTTAGGTCCATACCATTTCTGTCTTTTATTGTGCCCATCTTTGCATGAAATGTTCCCTTGGTATCTCTCATTTTCCTGAAGAGATCTCTAGTCTTTCCCATTCTGTTGTTTTCCTCTATTTCGTTGCATTGATCACTGAGGAAGGCTTTCTTATCTCTCCTTGCTATTCTTTGGAACTCTGCATTCAGGTGCTTATATCTTTCCTTTTCTCCTTTGCTTTTCGCTTCTCTTCTTTTCACAGCTATTTGTAAGGCCTCCCCCAGACAGCCATTTTGCTTTTTTGCATTTCTTTTCCATGGGGATGGTCTTGATCTCTGTCTCCTGTACAATGTCACGAACCTCCGTCCATAGTTCATCAGACACTCTATCTATCAGATCTAGTCTCTTAAATCTATTTCACACTTCCACTGTATAATCATAAGGGATTTGATTTAGGTCATATCTGAATGGTCTAGTGGTTTTCCCCACTTTCTTCAATTTAAGTCTGAATTTGGCAATAAGGAGTTCATGATCTGAGGCACAGTCAGCCCCCGGTCTTGTTTTTCCTGACTGTATAGAGCTTCTCGATCTTTGGCTGCAACTAATATAATCAATCTGATTTCGCTGTTGACCATCTGGTGGTGTCCATGTGTAGAGTCTTCTCTTGTGTTGTTGGAAGAGGGTGTTTGCTATGACCAGTGTGTTCTCTTGGCAAAACTCTGGAGGAAAAAAGCATCTGTCAATGTAAATGTGGAAGGAAAACACAAATGTTTACAAATTTTTAAAGGTCGGTGATGTGCTAAAAGGATAATTTAAACTGCTTGGGAGGACCCAAGGAGCACACATTCATTCTCCAGCTCTTTTCCATGTATCTCCCTCCTCATAACAAAGATTGGAGCGTAACGAAGAATCTGAGAAAGTTCTTCTCAGGTAGGGAAAGGCATGAAGCCCTACTGTATCTCAGATCCTTCTCCCACGTGAAGCGAAAGCCTAAGGCTCTGAGAAAAGAATAGAAAAGCCATGCTCCCAGGCAAAGACCCTCTGCTTCTGGAAGAAGGCAGAAGAAAAGCCACCTTCTATTGTGAGAAGATAGAACACCACACACCTCCACTCCCAGGCAAAGGCATATGCTACTGATCAGACCTGATGGAAATTTGGATCTTCAAAGAAATGAAAAGAATCAAAAAGGAAGAATTAGGATAAATATAAAAAACATTTTCCTTATTTTTATTCATTTTAAAAGATAATTGACTAAAGCAAAATCATTCTAGAAGTTATAACATGAGCAGAAATAAAATTTATGACAATAGCACAAAGTATAGGAAGGAAGAAACAAATATATACCATTACAAGGTTCTTAACATTCCATGTGAAGTAGCAAAATATTATGTAGAGATACACTTTGGTAGGATGTCTATACAGGAAGCTCTAAAGCAATGTCTAAAACAAAAAAAAAGTATATGCAACAAGCCAATATTATTAATAGTTGTGTCAAAATAGAATCATTTAAAAAATCAATGCAAAAGAAAAGAGAAAAAAGAACAAACAACAGATAGAAACAATAAAACAAAGAGCAAGACAGTAGATTTAAATTCAGGCTTATTGATGACTGCATTAAATGTAAATACTCTACAGATTACAAATAAAAGACAGAGATTGTCACATTCGGATTTTAAAAAAACAAGACCAAAATATGGGCAGTAAAAGAACCATGCTTATTAAAAGTAAAAAAGTAAGAGCTATATAAACACTAATCAAAAGAATGCTGGGGCAGTTATACTAATGAGCCAAAGCAGATGCTGGTACAAGGAATATTACTAAGACAAAGGGGAGCTGTCAATAATGCTGAAAGGTTAAAATATACCAAGAAGAAATAGCAACACTGAATGTGCAGGCACTTAATTACAGAGCTTTAAATACACAGGCAAAAACTGATAGGACTGAAAGAAAAAATAGAAAAATCCACAAGTATGGTTAGGGATTTCAAAAATCCTCTCTCAGTAAGATTATAGAATTAGTAGACAGAAAAATCAGTAAGAGTTTTTAAAATTTGAACAATATCATCAACTAACCACTCAACAACAGTAGAAAACATATTTTTAAACCACAATAGATTATACTCTGGGCCTTAAAACAAATTTCTCAACCCATTTGAGAGAACTAAAATCATATAAAGTATGACCTTTAACCAAATGAAATATGACATGCAGATTTCAAGGCCATAGGGAGCTCTAAGAAAGGCTGATTTTCATCCATTCTGTCAGAAGAAGTTGAAAAAGCTTCTATGAAGGAAATAGCATCTGATGTACAATTTTGATAAGTTAGAGGGAGGTTGCTTCACACTGAGAAAAGAATGTGAACCAAAGAATGAGAACAGGAAAGTAAAGTCATGAAAGCGATTCCATTTTCATTGGGGAAATATAAGGTAAAATCATGATGCAAATGGAGGCTTTTTTTTTTTCCAGCCTGACCTGTGGAATCAGGCTGAGTGAGTGGTACCTAATTCAATCAGAAGCTGGCAGTCCTCAAGATAATATGAGCATGCATGTCACTTGCCAGCAGAGTAAGAGAGAAGACTAGAGTTGAAGAGGCTATTATACTAGTCTAGACAAGAAGCAGTAAATTTCTCAACATGAATACCAGCAGTATAAAAAAGAAAATAAATATAAAATTTTGGTGTGAATATATGAATGTTGAAACTGATTTAATTGGCAGAAGTGGGGTGGTTGTGGGATGGGCAAAAATAAAAGGAGGTTCTCAAGAAACATGGTGGGGTTTTGATTTGGGACAACTTGGAAGATGGTGGTGCCATTAAAAAATTATTTTAAAAAGTTATATATATGTCACATATGTAAACTTGAAGGAAAAGTCAGTGAAAAGAGATAAAGAGAAATGATGAGTTGGATTTCCAAGAAGAATTTTAAATATTCCCAGTTCATCCAAATAAAGACTAGAGAGAGAAGAAAGCGTCCCGCAACTGGAGATGAAGATGGGACTCAGAATCTGAATTTAAAGTCATCTACATAGAGGTGGGAGGAGAAGATACAAAGAAAGAAGGGAAAGATATCAGGAGTCGGACTGGGGTTTATCTATATTTAAGGAGAAAGATAATGAATTAACAATGAAGATAGGCAAGGACTGTCCATATTTTCCATTCGACAAAAAGGTTTTATTGTCATTACACTGTACACTCAAATGTGAGCTCTTCAGCTATTGCTCTACAAAAACAACAATAAACACTTGTTTCCTTCGCTGCTATAGAACAGACTATTAAGATATTATTATGATCCATTAATTCAGGTCTGTGACATGCTGAAAACATGGTCAGAATACATTCTACTTGAAAATTTTAAATCACTCTGCCACATATCGTCTGTGCATATAAATTTAGCAGAATGATATTTTCTTTTAAATATCACTTAAGATCACTCAATTATGAGAGCAGAAGGAGAGGTCCCTTTAGTAATAGTGTTGTTGAATATTGGAATGAAAATCCTTGAGCTCCTTGTCTTATGAAATAAGTCATTTTGTGTGCATAAAATACAGTTCAACATTAAGCATTTTCTACAAAATGGGGGACAAATCCCAGAGTAATCTTCGTACAAAGTTATTTTAGGTGCCTAATGCCTGTAAAATTATAGTTGTGCCTTGTCCTAAAGTTGAGAGTCTTTCAACATTTCATCATAAACCCCGTTTTTCAGGGGCTTATAATGCAACTATAGAAATTTGCTTCAGGATGAAACTTGGAATACCCAATTTCAATCTGATCTTAGTTATAACCAGTTGAAATAAAGACAGAAAAGTTTGTGTTATCTGTCTCCACCTTAGGCTCTAGGCAATATTCAGTTTAAAGAAATACTCTCAGGCATTTCCACTAATTTCTCATTTTTCAAAAATCTTCATCTTTGGAACTTTTAAAATGCAGCAAAAAGGATAAAAAAGAAAATTTAATGAGTAATTAGTGTCTCAAGAGAAGGATAAAGAGTTACTGAATCTTTCATAGCCAACTCACCCTCCAAAATCCAGATAAGGTCAGCAGATACTGAAACTCATTACTACATAATGACATTTATTTTCAGTGAAGAGCTTTGACTGAATGAGAATAGAATACTTAACAGGCCTATAGCATAAAAGACATGTGAAAATTTAACTATAAACAGTTCACCATATGATGTGGTAATACTAGAGTTTTTAATGTTAAAAAAAAACGCAAAACACTACTCTGAAACATAGCAGTAGCTTTTATCTCAAACATTTATTGTTTCCTTATTCATATAACAAATTCCCTTTCCCTAATGAGAAGATGTATCAAGTTAGTGGATAAAAAGATATTCAAACATAAATAATTACAAATTATTGTTATAATATTAAGTGCTGGAGAAGGTATACAGAATAGGATGTTTTAACAACCTGAGAGTTAATATATTTCCCTAGAAGCTACATAGCTATTTGACAAGATGAGGAACAACAAATGTGGTCATTGTTTGCTTTGGCTGTTCCTTTATTCCTGTTAAACACAGCCCCGTCTTCAGAGCAATACTTCTTCATTTACGGATTGCCAAGTATCTCTCATCTTCTGCACACTGCACCGTCACTGATCACACACACCGTCACAGTGCCACCTAACATAACATAAAGTGGTCCCCTCATGTCTAGCAAAGAGTAGGGCCTCAACACCCCCTCCTCCCCCATTTTCTTTGCATTTCTTCCCTCCTTCCCATGGTCAAGGACATCCATGCCCTTTAACTCATCTTCAAACTCTATGTGCACTTTTGAAGGTCTTTTATAATACATCTGGGCCAGATCTGATAGTTTTAATGTCTAAATACAAGAAGGAGAATCAGGTTGAAAGCTAAGGTATACAAACTGACAGGTAATAAGTTTGACTGAAAGGTAACAAGAAGAAAACGATTTCAAGTTTTAATCTCCATTCTGCTACTCGCCAGCTGTTCTTAACCTGTCTGAGCCTGAGTTTTCTTATGTGCAAAATGAAAACATTGGATCAAGAGATTTCTGAGATCCTTTCTGGCTCTAGAGTCTTGAAATTCTTGTGGAAAGAAGTATTCAGTCCAGTTAGATAAATTTTTTGTTGTTGTTATTAGGCCCAATTAAACTCACAGATAACAGTTTTCTCCCCCTCAAAAGTATTTTGCTGTTCTGACTAAACAGGATAATGTCTGGGAAAAATCAGACTTGCTACCGAAGTTCACTGATTTGTACATTAGAGGACTCTCTTCCCAACAATAGACAGCTGATCATTTGACCATTGCCTGGCTGCAAGGCCAAATCCGTAGGAGAAAATAAGGACAGATCCTTAATGAAATCCCTCATTCTTGTAGATAGGAAACTAACTCATTGGAAAATCCAGTGGCTTTTGTGGGCGAGCTGTGCATGTGAAATACAAGCTTGTTAAGAACTTAAACCAATATTCATAATTCGATGTCAGCTAGATTCCCTTTCTTTCCCATCCCTCAGCGAAGTACTATCAAAGAAGAGTTATAAAGATGAGAGAAGAGAGAAAATGAACCTATGTACCTTTGAATTCCTCTCCAGCTCACTGTGAAAATGTGCAAAGTATTTTAAAGCGCCAGAGTCTGAAGATGCTAAGAGAATTTGGCCACTCAATTTGCCTATCCCAGTAGCTATCCAATTAGAGTGTGGTAAAAATTAAAAGATGCATGGTAGAACAGATTCAAACCTTTCCCACCTTCAGAACCAGGTCAGACAGCACCCTGTCAGAATCTCTTGTCTTTTCTCTCTAAATAAGAACTGCTATCAGTCGCTCTAGGAACCATGGCCCTGCTCCTGTTCTACCAAATAACTGAGTTAAATTGGGGTTGTGCTTTCACATCAGGGAGGAAAAATATGTCAGGTGTGCATGTGTGCTAACTCACTTCAGTTGTGTCTGACGCTGTGTCACCCTGTGGACAGTAGCCAGCCAGGCTCCTCTGTCCATGGGATTCTCCAGGTATGAATCCTGGAGTGGGTTGCCATGCCCTCCTCCAGGGGATCGTCCCAACCTGGGGATCGAATCAGCGTCTCTTACATCTCCTGATTGACAGGTGGGTTCTTCACCGCTAGAGCCACTTGGGAAGCCCAGGGATATGCCACAAAGTGCTGCAATAGCTCCAAGTAGGAGGAAAAAGCAAGGGAACCACAGAAACATGAAAGGATCAGGCATTTTTAGAAATTAGGGGCATCAGATTCCATAGGAACTCTGACTCTTCCCTCGGTGGAGTCCCATTTTGGAGGCTCTGCAGTGTAAGCCAAGATCCCGGACAGTAATGTGCCTCTAGAGTACATGGTAATCATTCTTTACTAAGCAGCTTTGAGGTCAGGAAGTATAATTTCAATTCTGCATCAGAATACAGTACTGAACACACTCTAAGGATTGAAAACAGAGGGAATTTAATGCAAGGAATTAATTACACAGGTGGAAATGCTGACAAACCAAACTGGAGAAAGTCAACCCAGAAATGAGCAAAAAGCAGGAAGCCGCTGCAGGAACAAAAGAAGCAGCTGTATCACCAGGGGCCTGAGGAAAGTGTCACCCAGAAGAAGCTGGACTCACCGCAGCCTGTGCAGCAGGGGCAGGAGTCCAAAGGCTGGGCAGCCACCCATTGCAGAACATACCCCGTCTGCTCCCTTCCTCCTGCCCTTCAGTCTCCAGCCACTGTCTCCTCTTGTCTGAAGCCAGAAGGAAGACAGTTTGAGAGCTGGACATGCAACCTGCTGGGATTAGCTCCTCTGAGGTGCAGAGCAGGGCTGAGGAAGGACGAGGAATAGATCTGAATCTGCAGCACAGGAGTCAAGGACCAGAATGGGGATTTTCATCCACTCATTAACATGCACATGATAACTTCACTGATAGTCCAGCGGTTAAGACTCAGCACTGCTAGTGCAGGGGATACAGGTTCAATCTCTGGTCCAGGAAGTAAGGTCTCACACACCTTGCAGCGCGGCCAAAAGATTTTCTAAAATGCATACAGAGTGAGTACCTGCTATGGGCTCAGGGATTTCTCACTGGGGCAGATGTAACTAACGCAGTAAGTCCCAAAGGAGCTGATGTTTTGGAAAGGACATATACGTAAGCACATAATTAAAATCCTGTGCGTGAGAAGTGATAAGACACACGAGAACTCAGAGGAGGGAGTGGTGGTCAGGGGACGGTGCTCTTTATATCATAGATATGCTCTTTGATTCCCTCAGGAAATATGTTAAAATGGTGTATCTTGGATTGGAAACACAGACTCTGTATTCTTATCGCAGAATCTCTTCTCTTAAAAACCCATAAAAAGGTCCTATAGAAATTATCGTTGCTCTTTTTATTTCTTGCTCTCCATGATCAAATGACTTCTGTCATCTTTGAGGGATTTTGACTGTCTCTGGAAAATGATGGCTAGAGTAACCCAACCAAAATGAATATTGTGGTAAGGAGGCCATTAAGCTGGAAAGACACACAGCCAAAAGCGCTCTGGTAGACTACGAGTCAAGAAGGGGCTGGGGGGAACGAGAACAAATTCAGCCTTTGCAAATGTAAGGAGATTTTCCAGTAAAGCGACAATAATTTAATTACAAAAATGCTTCTGATACTGCTACCCATGAAATCTTTTTTGGCAAAACAACTGACAGGATAAGTAGAGCCGGCTAAGTGATTACTGATAGGTTTGAATTAGAGCCAGATTAAAGGTACTATACTGGCTTTCCAAGTAGGTTGCTTGAAGCAGAAGCCAAACGTTCAAGACTGAACCCTCTCACTAGCATATAATCCAAGGCCACCCTGTTCTGTCAAGGCACATTGACAAGTTTTAAGTTAGCAGGCTGAACATCAACATTTTTGTCTCCTGATTTATTTACCATTAGGATGAAATATTAACATAGTCTGATTGATTTCTATGGCAAAAATCAAATGTTAACCGCAATCATACTAGATGACATAACTACAAAATAATCATTTCTAAAGAGCAAATCATACTCGCCATAAAGAACCACAGGACCATTTCACTTCTTCATCGCCCCACAGTGCTTTGTGTTTTATAGCCAAAGTCTTAACAGCCCATGAAGGCTGATAAACACCTTGTGTTTAATAGCAGACTAAGAATGTAATCATCATTAAGTGATTTTTAAGCCTGGGTGTGGCTCCATTTATATCAATTCATTCTTTTTTTTTTTTACTGACGCTTTGTATTTTATTGGGAACCATCCAGATTTTTATTTAAAACAGAAATCCGAGGGGGGGGACTGAAAAAAAAGAAAAAAAAAACTGCACAGTTTCTGTTCTGGACCATTAATTTTTCAGTCAGATCTAACTATCATTTAATTGGTTCCTGATGCTAAAACTTGGATTCCACTTTAAATGCTTGAAACTAGAGCATATAGAATAATTTGTTATGCTGAGCTATTCATCCCAAATGTCCAGGGAAAATAAACCAATCTCAAAATAAAACTGGGCTACCTTCTGTGATGACACAAAATTAATAGTACAGTCTAAGAAATAAACCTGGTGTCTGTTTGCCAAAAGAAAAAAAATCATTAGCATGTCTATGATGAAGTAATATGTAATTCATATTAATACCTAATGTAAAAGGAGTTCTGTTCATTGAAAAAGCAAAAAAATCTGTGAACATAAATATTAGAAAGTGACCTAATTTAACAAGAATCAAAATCATTATTCAGATAAATCTGCTTCTTATTGGGTATGTAAATGGGTTTTCATTACATCTTATTTCTTTTAAAAATCAATTAAAATTAGTTCTGGTAATATTTATTTCTATACTTAATTTCTAAAGACAAATTTAAACTTCTAAAGATTTCAAGGCAGTCTGCATTGTTACTTCACAACTTGAAATCTAAAAAGGAAAATACTTTATAGACATGACTTTCTTTTTAATATAAGAATAGAAAAAAAGAATTATTGGATAATTTAATTTAACCAGAAAAGTGGCTTGGAAGATTTGCATTGTAAATAGGTTTCTGTTCACAGCAAACAGAGTCAATTTGTAATCTGACTCAACTAACCAGCTCAGAAAAAAAACCTCTGAACAGGAATTCCACACATGCAAATAAGCACCAGTGAAGATCCTTGTGAAATAACTGCTAGTTCAGCATGAACCCAATGCAATTTGGTAACCAACTTCTGGAGAGATGCCCAATTAGTTAAATAATTCCTCTAGCCTGAATGCAGCCCTATAGATGCGCAAATCTAAAATTCTTTGGAGTTTTCAAGGGTAGGCTGTAGGTCCTCAGCTACTGATGGTGTAACAATACTATTAATATGTTTTTGTATCTTCAGTAATCATGTGCTAAGTTGCTTCTGTCATGTCCAACTCTGTGACCCTATGGACTTGGGCCTGCCAGGCTCTTCTGTCCATGGGATTATCCAAGCGAGAATACTGGAGTGGGTTGCCATTTCCTTCTCAATAATCATAGTCTTTTGTAAATCAAGAGCTCTTTTTCACCCCTGAAATGAAGTTTAAAGACAATAGAACCAAGTTATTTTCTAGTGGTTGAAATGGCAAGAGAAAAAGGAGATTTGTGATGCACAATTCATTTAATTTGGGGAAGGCAGGGCATAAAATGGAGAAGGAAATGGTAGCCCACTCCAGTATTCTTGTCTGGAGAATCCCATGGATGGAAGAGCCTGGTGGGCTGTAATCCATGAGGTTGCAAAGAGTTGGACATGATTGAGGGGACTTAGCACACACACATGCGCTCAGGGCATAAAGCTTGCTTATCTTCTGTAAATATTTTTGAAATATATTAATAAAATTCATCTTGTTGCTGTTTTAACTCTAATCCCTAACCAATACAAAGCACTGACTAGAGATGCATTTTTACAATTCCTTTTCCTAATCTGCTCCTGATGAGTTATTTCCAGTTGGTTCTTTTCTATTAGTTTTGAGTTGCAGTATCAGAAGCATTTAACAGTATCGGTAATTTTTGTAAGTTTTGTAATTAGATTCATTGCCTGAACACTGAATCTGTTGTCCTTCCCTGAGCCCCTTACTCATCTCGGAGTCTATGAAGATACTTTTGGCTGTATGGTTTTCCAGCCTAATGACCTCCCCACCAACAGATCAGAATTTTTGTGTTGATTTAACTATCTTCCCTTATTTTCCTTTCTAACATCAGTTTCCACTGGCAAAATGGTGCCTTGGTGCCAAGAATTCACCATCTTTCCTCGCCCCAAAACTTCCACCTCTGGTGTTACCCAGCTCAAAGAACAGTGCCAGGTCACAAGACAAAACTGGCTAGACGCGAAGACACCTCTCGCTCCCTCAAGTCCCACGTCACTCACCCATCCTGTCCAGCGGACCCCAAATGTGCTGCAGGTTCATCTCCTCATTTTCACCCTTTGCTCATTGCCTTTGTGCCTTTGTCAATGTTTGCCTGGACCATTACAGTACTCCTGTACCGTTTTACTCTATCCCCTCTCTTCCTTTCCCCTTCAACTTTAACCCAGTCAGGCAGGTCCCTCTACTTCAAAAAGTTATCAGTGGCTCCAAACGCCTACAGTCTGAACTCCTTGGCAGATCTTACCAGACCGTCTGGCCCACATCTCTTGCCAGCCTCCATGTTTATTTCAATTTGTGTTTTCCCAAACTTCTCGTTTTCTTTTTACCTTTGAGTTTGCTGCTTCCTCTCCATGGAATATCTTTCCCATTTCACCCTGTAAAATCTTCCTAGAGAATTCCTTTCAGATTCAAGTTCTTCTTCCTCTGTAGGGAACCTCCCACCTCCAGCCCTGGCAGTAAGGCTTTCTCTGGTCTTCCTTCCTGGGTACTATTGCACTCTCCCAAGGACACTCACCCACTGCCAGGGAATTAGCAATGAGAGTTGCACATTTCCTAAGAGGTAGGGTTTTTTTTTTTTAATCGGTTTCTGAATTCCTAACATCTAATACAAGTTCTGAGAATCTGAAGAGAAGAGGACAATGGAGGAAGAAAAGGAAGAAGAGAGAAAATGAAGGAAGAAGGAAGAAAAGAAAGTAGAAAGGAAGAAACAGAGAAAAGAGTCAGAGGGATAAAACAACTTAAACACCCTTACTAGAATGAAGAAACTTGTAGCCAACTTAGACATCAACTACTAAAAAAAATGGCACAGTAAAATGTCCAAAGCAGAAACTATTGTGACATTGTAGATCAACTATTCTCCAATAAATTAAAAAATTATAATAATACAAAGAAATCCTTTTAGCCAACACATGGAAGTTTGTGGATAAAGCCTGAAAAAGATTTAAAACATAGTACAGTCATTTCTAACATAACTGAGTCATAAGTTGAGATTGGTTTCTGAAACCAATAGTATCTAAAAGTAAAGAATATAATGAATGCCTGAACAGTGTGTGGGGGTCGATTTTCCTCCAAAATACACCCTAGAGATTGTGAAGGGAGAGAGAGGATAAAGGTTGACTAGATGTGATTGGAGCAAAAAAATCACCTTTTCCCCCTTCAAAAGGCATCAGAGAAAGGAAAGGGGGGTTGTACATTAATGGAAAAATATCAACCACTCTGACTAAATGTAACATATTTTTTACTCACTCAAATTTCAGAAGGTCAGGGGAGGGGCCAAAGGGTTTGTTTTTACTAATGATTAATCTCCCTTTCTCTGTGTTTTTCAACCTGGTGACACTGTTGAACTGGGTGAGGGGAGAGAAGAATTAAAGTCAGTTTTCTCTGATTCTACTAGAACATGACCCTTAATGAACGTTTCCCTTGGTTGTTCACTTTCATGTACCCACTGAGAGCCCTGCTTGAAAGGGTTTTTCTTTTATGACTTGGCACCTAAACATTCTTCTTTGACTTACGTGGAAGAATCATCAAATAAAGGAAATCACAGCACAACATTATTATCCACAAAGCAATTTATAATAGATAAGGTATCCTAAGTTTTGTCTGGTTAAAAAAAAATGAATTCTTCTGAGATGATCATTTGTTAAAATATTTGAGAAAGATATGAATGTCTTTTTCTAAAGGAGTCTGCTCTTCCTATATGGTGGCAAAAAAAAAAAAAAAAAGCCTACAGACACAGCAGGAATAAATAATTCTCAGTGATTTATTTACAGAGCCTGAAGTGTATGGTTCTGAACAAGATATTTCCCAGAGCTGCAGCAGCAAGCTTGAGGCAACACCAGACACGTTCCAAGTTCCCTAACTACTTTTCCACAGACGTTTACCTCTATTCTCTATGCTGTATTTTCTGCTCCAAGGACAGCAACTTATTTCATTTACTTTTTTCTTCTAACACATATGCCTCTCCCATGATGCTAAACCTCTAAGGTCTCAAATGAAGTGACATAGGTGAGACTGACTCAGTGCCATTTAATCACCAGTCAGTCAAACACTCAAACATCATCCCCTATTTCATCCCTGACATACTGCCTGTCCCAAATAAGCAATTTACCTTCATTCATTCACTCAGTACCCATGGCACGAGAAACTACTGTGTTCCTGGTACAGTGCTGAGTGTGTGTACGCGCTCAGTTGCTCAGTCGTTTTAGCCTCTTTGCAATCCTACGGACTGTGGCCCGCCAGGCTCCTCTATCCATGGGATTTCCCAGGCAAGAATACTAGAGTGGCTTGCCATTTCCTTTTCCAGGGGATCTTCCTGACCCAGGGATCAAAACCATATGTCTTGCATCTCATGCCTTGGAAGGTGGGTTCTTCACCGCTGAGCCACCTGGTACTGGGTACCAAGATACAAAGCTTAACACCTGCTGCTCTTCAGTGTGAACCCCTAATGATGATGCTAAGTAACCAGTGCTGTAAAAGAGGGAAGCAGAAAATAAGGATGCAGAGACAGAGGAGCAACCAACACTAGCTCCTTTCTTCAAAGGAAACAGAAGCTTGCCTTCAAAGGAGAGTAACTGTACTTAACCCCAGAAATCAGTGCCTATAATGCCGATGTGCCATGGGATTAAAGTTTACCACTCTTTGAAGAGCTGGATCTGTGAGATCTTCCATAGACAAAACTAAGAAGTAGCTTGAGGACATTATCTAGACCCCTGTTGGTGGGGATGAGGAAGGTGGAAGATTACCTAGGAAAGAGAATAAACATGTATGAATTATTGAGAGATGAGCTTACAGTGTCTGTGGAAATGTAGTCCAAGTTCCCGTCTGTGGTTGAGCATTAACAAAACACCTCCACCAGAGGCCAGCAAGAGCAAATTCATGGAGACTCATTCCAACTCGTGGTGACATAGGATTTAATGATTTTCAAGGCACTTTTACCCATGTTATCACCATGCACCCAAGGGTTCCTCAAAGAGTGAGAATATTGAGGCACTCACAGAAAATATTACCATCCCATCTGACCAGGAAAATTGAGAATCAGAGGGTCCCACTAGTAAATAGCCCACCTAGATGAGTTCTGCAGTCTTCTGAGGCCTGAATCCCCTTCCACCAAGACACAACTTCTTGCACTTCACTGTGTGCAGAAACAGAAAGAGTGAAGTCTCAGTACAGAAACAGGCTTTGTGGTCAGAACAATCAGATAGGTGTGACCACACCATGTATATGTGATACAAATAAAATTTCTGTCTTTTTTTTCTCATTAAACTTTTTTCCATTGTGTCTCAAATGCCCGCATGCGATAACTAGAGTAGATTCTTTACTGTGCTAGATATCACACTGAGAAAGAATAAACTCTGGAAAACGAAAGTAGGAGCAGAGCATCTTTGTTAAAAAGTAGAGATTCTGGAGGTCAGTACTTTCTACCACAGACTAAGAGAGACTCAGGGGATTATGAGGAGGAAAATATCAGTCTTGGAAGGGATTATGAAATCCACTCGAGACCAGAGATGTTTGCCTTGTAAATCTACTCATCGTCTCCAGAAACCTGGGATGGCTTTCCCTTGGTTAGCAGGAGGAAAATACAGGTGTGGACTAGGTAGGACTCAACACTACCAACCTCTGGACAGAAAGAGATGCCAACCCCAGGGGGAGTTGGGAATGAGGAGGGAGTGAGCAAGCTCAGCTCTACTGAAAGTGATTGAACCTGGAACTGGACTATGAGGCGTGGGGATGCAGCAATGGAAGGACTACACCCCCTGTGTTCCTGGTATACTGGCTGGGTTTTGTTACTACAAAACAGACCTAACCTAACAGTGTCTCAAATAAGACGGATGTTTACTTTTCTCTCAACTGTCAGTCCCGGCGATCCAGCAGGTATGACAGGTCCCTGGCTGGTGCCAGGAACCCCGGCTCCTTCTTGTCTGTTGCTCAGACGTAGCTGCTCCACCTGCGGACCTCGCACCCCACTGCAGCCAGCAGAGAAAGAGGAGGAAAAGGTGTGGCCTCTCCCTTTAAGGATAAATCGCCAAGTTGCACACAGTACTCTTGTTAATATCTTACTGGCTAGAACACCATCACCGGTGCACACCTAGTTGCTAGGGAAGCCCAGCTAAAAATTCTGCTAATACTACAGAAACAAGGGAAAGCAGATGTCGGAAGACAGCCAGCTTTTTCGGCCACGGATCCAGCCCTGAAGAGTCAGCTCTGACAGAGCTTCTCCCTTCATCCCCCAACTCAGCTACAACTCTTTTCTCACACTTTGCTGTAATAATGAGGCTCTTGCACCAGCTGAACTGCAACCCCATTTCTGAACCACTAAGTCATCGGCCACTCCTAGGGCCACAAGCTCAGAATTTGCTTCCAAAGACTCCTCCAGAGTGACTTAGCCTCATGAATATATTACTGATATTTTTCAAGCACTTGCTCTTAAGACAAGTGTTAAGAACTAATTAGTGATTAAAAGAAACATTACCTTTAATAAGGAAATATCATTCCATGAGAAATAGAAATTTTCTCTGCCCCCCATTAGAGAAATCACGCACTTTTGGGCATACTAAGAATCGTGTGTGTCACTTTAATACTTGGGAGATATGAAAAGATGATGACACTGTCTTGTTTAGTGATAGTTTGAAAGCAACAGTTAAGAGCACATTTCTCAATTCTCTCTCCATTTACCAATCTCGAGATGTCACTACCTTAATAAAGGGAGAGGACACTAAATCTGAGCTTGAAATGAATCATACCCAGTTCTAATCAAAATTGGGTTGAATGTATACAAAGAATTTATTTGGATTAATATTACTCACAGCAAAGATTCCAAGAAAGACATCCTACATGATGGGAAATTTGAGGTTCTCGCCACTGTCCAGAGCAGGAATACATACCATCCAGTAGCTATGTTACATTGTAAGGGCACTGTCAAACATCTTGTATATGGCAACATTAAATATGGGTCTGGAAGCC
The DNA here is from genome assembly GCF_032405125.1 of Capricornis sumatraensis. Classification (NCBI taxonomy): domain Eukaryota; kingdom Metazoa; phylum Chordata; class Mammalia; order Artiodactyla; family Bovidae; genus Capricornis; species Capricornis sumatraensis. The sequence goes on from NC_091075.1 coordinate 17,497,580, forward strand.
AGTTAGAAAATCCCTACACTGAGTTTGTTTGAGGGCTTAACAATATAAATTGCAAAAGAAGAGAGAGACTGCTCTACAATGTAACACACTACAAACAGCCATCCAGAAACATATTTCATCAACTGAGTAAGATCCCCTTGGCAGGCCAAGTCCCAAGGGCAAGCTGTAGCATCTGTAACATCTCCAGCTCTGGGAGAAAGATGACATTCTCTGAATCCTGGAGGAACTGTAATTTTCCTGCGAACAAAAAGCATCATGTGAGAGCACGGGCCTTGTCAGCTTTATTACCACTGCCAAACCCCACCATCTCTCTCCCCACAAACGCTTATACTATCACACACGCACATACCCTCACACAGAGCGAACGATCACTATGAAGAGCATAATTTCCAATAGGAATAATTACATTGCTCATTGATAATTTCCAGACTCAAATAATTAAGGCCATCTGATCAGTGGGGTGATTAGAATCTTTACCTTTTCCCTGGAAGATGAAAAATGCATCTGTGGCAGAGAATGGAAGCTGTTTATCCTCAATATCCTTCTTCAGAATAAAACTCTGATTTTCACCTGGGCATATTTCCCCCCTCCCCTCCCTGCTCCCCGTCCCCTCTCCAGCAAATAATGATTATGTTTCCCAGCCTCCTTTCAACTAGGTATGACCAAGGGACAAAGTTCTGCCCGGTGAGTGGTTAAATGGGAGAGTTCCAGCAAAACTGCAGAAAGGACCTGACTAAGATGGGGCAGCTTTTGCCATCCTGCCTTCCCTCTTCCTACCTAGAAGCGACTGGAACTGCCACACACAGGTGACCCAAGCAGCCACCTTGGACCACAAGGTGGCCCTGAGAGAGATTAAGAAGCTGCAACAAAGAAAACCCAAACTCAGTGGCTTAGAAGGCAGATTACTTTTCTCTTGTGTAATGGATTGAGGTGAAGGCTTTGGCGATGGGCAGTTTTGTTCCAATCAGCCAAGGATTTGGGCTCACGGTGACTCTGTAATCTTTGTTGTGTGGCTTCCAAAGTCACTCTAGCTATCCCCATCCAGACAAAGCCAGAAGGGAGAAAGATGGAAGGTGAAAATCAGAGACTCCCTCTTAGGTCGCTGAGGGGATAGCGTCTCCCTTTTCACTGGCAAGAGCTACATCACATGACCACGTCCAGCCACAAGAGAGACCAGGAAATTCAGCGTCTACCCAGAAAGCCACATCTCAGCTGCAATTCTATGACTATGGAAAAAGAAGAGAAACCGATTTTAAAGGACAGATGCCAGACTCTGGACAGAGGATAAGGCAGGATGGTAGGGTCTGGGCCCTGATGGCACTTTAAGGGTGCACACTCTACTGATGACACCTACTTTTCTCTTATTTGTGAGAAAAATCCATTTGAATGTTGTTAAGCTCTTCAGTTAACAGAACATATCATTCAGCTAAACAATCATGGTATTTAAACTGTAAAGGATTGCTCAAAATGACATTGGAGAGCATGGCTACATGGCTTTTTCTTATCTATTTTATTATTCTTCCTTTTACTGTACAATATACCATGTGATTTCTTATAGCTGAAATATTAGTAATATTGGTGAAGAAAATATTTATTTCAAAAAGTAAAACAAATTTTAGACTTAGCAATTATCTCATAGATGTACACAAGTGTGCTTAGTCACTTCAGTCATGTCTGACTCTGCCACTCATGGACTGTAGCCCACCAGTGGGCTCCTCTGTCCATGGGATTCTCCAGTGGAGTGGGTTGCCGTGCCCTCCTCCAAGGGGTCTTTCTGACCCAGGGATCGAACCTGTGTCTCCTGCATTGGCTGGCAGGTTCCAGACCTCTAGTGCCACCTGGGAAGCCCCATCTCATAGATGACACCTACTCAATCCAGATAAATTAATATATCATCTGCTCAATTCTCCATTTCTGAATTATTTTAAACACAGAAAGAATCAGCTTATCTAACTGTTAAAGTTTTCTATGAATTAAAAGAAATTGAAAGCAAGACATAGATTTCCTGTGTAGAAACAATCATTATCTAATTTCAAGTGATATAGTTCATTTGGTAATGTATAACTTTTTTCTTGAGATTGGTAAAAACAGCATTGAAATCTAAGACAATCTCCTGCTATTTTGAAACAGTTTTGATTGAATCTGGGGTTTTGTTTGTTTCTGATTTTTTGCTATTAATGATCTCTTACATATCTTGAGTGAGGTCTCTACATTTGTCCTAACCGTATTTTGTATAAAAAGTACACATAAAACTTTCATTTGTGGGATCATAAGTCCTCAGTAAACAAAATCTCAGGAAATCGGATTCTCCTCAATGCCTCAGTCACCATCCTAACCCTTTTAAAGTGATTACAAATTGAAGTGACTTGGAAATTTAAGGTGGCTTGTTAACTTCAATGAGATTTTTAGGCATGGGATCAGAAGACACAGGTTCTGGTCTTACTGACCGAAAAGCATTCTGATCTCGAACATGTCCCTTAAAAGCTATGAGCTCACTTTTCTGATTTATTAAAGCAAACAATCAAATCAAGCAATCTCTATAATTTTCTTCTACTCTACCCATTGTTTTCCCAGCTCTAAAATTCCCCTGACTCTATGACTACAAGGCCAAACTTGTAGCAAGGACAGCAAATGGCCTAAGCGTGTAATAAAAGTCCTTAGGAGCATGGGAGTAGTCACATATTAGTCAGAAATGGTTACACGATTGTGTAAGTCATGAGGCTGTGTTTTTCATCCTCCATGACAACTTTTAGTAGCACTGATAGTTACCTTTACAGGGAGTTGATTATTTGCCAGGCACTGTGCCAAGCGAATTACATACAATATCTCAGTTAATCCTCCTGACAACTCCATGAGGGCAGTGATATTATCCCCATTGCATAGATGAGGAATCAGAGGCTCACAGCAATTAAATCACTTGCCAGAGCCACACAGAGCAGACTCGAACCCAGGGCTGTGTGGCTCAGGCTCCTGCACACAGGCTTCCCAGTGCTCTGAGAAGATGATGGCAGATCGGGTCTTCCTGACAAACAGTTCTCCTGACCCCACTCAGGGGCCTGACATTGGGTCACCCATATTTAATGATGCCGTGAAGTCTCCACAGTAAACATTCTTTGTGTCCCTCCTGGCTCCATCCCCTTCCTTCTCCTAATAACATGCAAACACTAATTGAGCACTTGCCACAGAGCTCTGCCCTTTAAATAGATCGTCTCATTTCATCTTCACAACAATCTCTGGGATAACTAATTAAATAAAACGATCTCCTCCATTCTGCAGAAGAGGACACTGAGGTATAGACAAGTTAAGTACATTGTCCAAGCTACCCAGCTAATAAGAGAGAAGCAAATGTTTGAATCTCGTTCTAATTCCAAAGCAAATAGAAATGTATAAAGTCTGGTCACATTCTAAATTCACATGTATTGAACTTTTCCAAAGTGCTGGGCCCAGTCCTAAAGCTTCTCATAAACCATCACATTTAATCCTATAAGATAGGTGTTACTATTGTTGATGTTGTTCTTCAGATCAGAAAACGCAGGCAGTCTTGGTAAGTCATGAAAGAAAATACAGCAGAGGCTGAAGAGAATAATGGTCACAAGATCAGGTTTTTACATCAATCAGGCTGATGGTTAGAACAACTAGGCTGTGTATTTGCAAAACAGAAATAAAGACACAGAGGTAGAGAAAAAAACACATGGACAGCAAGGGGGAGAGAGGTGGTAGGATGAACTGGGAGTTTGGGATTGACACTTATACACTCTTGGTACTGCAAGAGGTACTTATTAGGTAACTAATAAGAACTTACTTTATAGCACAGGGAACTCTACTTAATGCTCTGTGGTGACCTAAATGGGAAGAAAATCCAAAAAGAGAGGGGATAAATGTACACGTATAGCTGATTCAGTTTAGTGTACAGTAGAAACTAACTCAACATTGTAAAGCAACTATACTCCAATAAAAGTTAATTTTTAAAAAAAGGTTTAAAAAAAAGAACCACTAGGTTGAGTGCTTTCAACAAAACGACTTAATCACCCTCTGCCTCAGTCTCCTTTTGTGTGAAATAGGTGTTTCATGAGGATTAAATGTGTTAATATATATGAAGTGCTTGAAACAGCCTCTGGCTGTGTTAATATCTGTGAAGTGTTTGAAACAGTCTCTGGCACACGGTAAGAACTATATGACGGCTAAGGCAAAACAAATATAAGTTCAGACTTTGCCTTGTAATATCAAAATTGCTTTCTCTCTGTGTGCCACAGTTGTGTCATTTGCAAAATATAAATAATAGCAGTACCTACAAGGTATGTGAGTGAGTAGATACATATTAGAGCAGTGCATGACACACACATGTTCAATAAATGCTAATTTTCATTGTTGTTGTTATTATCATTTTGATCCTTCTCATCACATAAAGCACCCTCCTCTGCCTCAGGAATAATCAAGCCAGTCCTGCCAGCACCCTTTCTCCTCAAAAGAGCAGAAGGGATGCCTTAGGTGGTCACAATGCAGCTCGTTTCAGACGAGGAATGTGTGTAGGTCAAAGAATGCTTTTCCCTCAGAACTCACCCCTTAGAGGGGCAGCAGTGATTCTCAGTATCTGGGCAAGAAGGATTCCCCTCACACCATGCAAATATGCACATAATTACACCCTGTCTTGAAATGTTTTCTAAGAATGCTCCTGAATTGCATAACCACAAAGCTATGAGGGCAGGGGCTTGACACGCATTGTTTTGATAATTCTGCCAGCACCAGGATGTAGTCTGAGACTGACTCTTGGTTGATTGATTGATGGAACAACCGGCCCTCCTAGCCTCTAAGCTGAGAGCCCTGTTCCTGAGTTGGGACTGCAAGAAGGTTCCACACTTTCAGAGCCTGACCGTCTGAGTTTGAAGCCCGCCTCTTGCATTTTCTGGTTAGATGAACTTAGGCAATTTACATCAGTTCTTTGTGTCTTAAAAAATCTCTAAAAGAGACATCATAATAATCTCTGTCCTGAGGGTTAGTTGAATTAATCATGTACGTGCCTAGTAAATTATCTGGATATAATAAAGCCCAGTTGGCACGAATGGTAAAGAACCCACTTGCCAATGCAGGAGACGTAGGTTCAATCCCTGGGTTGGGAAGATCCCCTACGGGAGGGCATGGCAACCCACTCTAGTATTGTTGTCTGGAGAATAGAGCTACAGTCCATAAGGTTGCAGAGAGTTGGACACCACTGAAGCAGCTTGGCACATGTGCATAATAAATGCTCGATAAACATTAGCATTATTGACTGGCTAACTCAGCTAACTTAAAGTAGCCCAAGTTGTCCAATCGCTTCACACCATATAGTGTGTTTCTGCATGAATGTAGAACAGAAGAGAGTTTCCCTCCTTTCATGAGTAGGGCCTGTCCATCCAGCAGGGAGAAAGTTTCCCACAGCAGCTGTGCCCTGCCCATCATGCCAGCAGCAAGTGTGTGCCAAGCATACATACCTCCATGAATCATTTTGGCTGTTAAGCACCATTCACCAACATGACCTTCTCTTTTCTTCTGGAGCCATGCTAATAGGACTGTTTCACTTGCCACCCACACAAACATACACATGCAAAAAAAGAATTTGTTTAATCTTGTAACAGTTACATCATTAGACTTGTCCTTGGGCACTAAGAAGAATATCTGTCCTTTCTTCCCTTTATTCTATGAATAAACATTCACTGGGTGTCCCACTGTCTAGACACAGGGTTAGGCACTGCAGTGATAGCAGTGAAAATTCAGTTTTAGATCAGAGTTTATAATCTGAGGGGATGGGGGTTGGTTGTGTCATTGAGGAGGTGGAATAGGGAAAGAAGTAAAAAGGCAAACATGGAATCATGTGGCAAGTAATCTCTGAGTTTAAGGAGGGATGTCAGGGGTTGGGTTTTCAAAAATTAGGCAGCAAACCAAAAATCAGAAGTTCAAAGAAGGTGGCATCCCAAGAGAAAGTAGCATCTAAGCTGAGACCTTAAGACCTTAAGCAAAGGTATGTTAATTCTCATAATTATTTCATTTTGTGAGTAAGTGAGAAACTGAGGCTAGAAGACACGATCTTAAGCTGTAAAAATGTTTGAGAGTCTTAGGAATAAAATATTGTCCTGTAGCTTTGGTGTTCCTTACTTCCACTATCACACCATGCTCCCTCCCTCCAAAAGATCTAAACATTTTAAGTTTATGAGTCTGACAACTTCAATGGCATTCCTTACCCGGGCTATAAAATTCTAGCCCTGCCACCACAGAGCTGTTTTTTTCTGAATTTCACAAACTTAGAGATAACACTGACTCTAGTTTTCTGGCCAGAAACAGTAATGGAGCCCAGGACCTCGGTTTATATTTGAAGGCTAACTTTACAACTGCAAAAAAAAAAAAAAAAAAAAAAAAGCTGTTGCCTGTGAAATCCAGACTGGGTGAAGGAGGGGGTGGAGGGGCTTGAGAGTAGGGGAAAGGAGCTTTCTCTGAGATTTCCTGCTTTGGGAAAGCTAGAAATTTCTAATTATTTTGTAAAATCTTGGATTTCCTTTCCAAGTTGTTCTTGGAGGATTTTGTTTGTACCAATACAAGAAAATATCATGTCATAGCGTTACCTATATGATAATAGAAATGCTCTATCTTTTCAAACTACTTTGTGTAAAAATTGTAAGTGACTATGATGTAATAATTTCTCATTTAATATTCAGTACTTAGAAAAAGTAAAGAGGTGGGATCTACATGTCAGCTTTCCACAAAGGCATCAACACATAACCTGCCTTATGAAATAATTTATAAAGTAAGATTATAAGTAGGATTTTTTCTCCTAAATTTTACACGTATGCACACATCTATCTTCTTGGCTCTGATAATATTATACAAGTTTTCATTAACCAAGGAACTTTATATGCCGTGGTGAAACTTGTTCAACCGAAATAGTCTATGATGTCCTTTGCCGAGTACACGAAGGCTACTGCTCTGACAACCATATCCAGGTCACTTCCATTCTTACAATCATGTAATTCGACAAATGAGACATCCCTACTCCTACGCTAACTCATTTGATCAGATTGACCCTACTCTATCAGTCCTTGTGAATAACAAAACAGAAAAATTGTAATTAGAAAAGAGAAAGATGTATTTTGGCATAATCATCACCGGTAACCTGAGGCGTGCCAATGTTAAGATAATAAAGGTTATTTATAAAGCGTGAGGTACTACAGTACTGTTAGGAATAAATAAAACCCAGAACTTCCATTCCTAACTTCAGCTAACAACTCTTTCCCAACCAAAGAAAGAATTACCTCTGAAGTTCTGGAAAGGAAATAGTGTCAACAGGCTATATTTTGCACTCTTTATTGAAAGAATATTTGAGAAATGAAATGTGATAATAATCAGATGTTTACTCCAACAAGAAAGAATGCATTCATATCAACTTTTGCTTCCATCATCTGATTGTAAACACTCAATGCCTGTAAAGCTGAATCCAGGCCAAAGAAGGATGTAGGCCAAAGTGCAAAGAGTAATACACAGAGCTTGAGGCTAGAAAGTATGTTCCCTCAGGGTAATTCTTTTTATTTAGTACTTTGCACTTTAAGAAGTTTATTTTAATATGATCAACACTCATCTAGTGCCTTCTATGTGAAGGCATTACCTTAGCAGCTTTGGTGTCAGTGGCCAACAAGGAGATCAGTGTCTTGTCCCTACCATTTTATTTAATCCTTGAAACAAACTCACAAGAGATAGATGTTATCCCTATCTTGTAGTTAAGAAAAGTAAAGTTTAATAGTATTAAATGATCTTCCAATGATCACAGATCCATTAGGCTGAGACAGTGGTAAGAATCTGAACTTTGTCATTTGACTCCCACACCAGTGCCCTGTAAATAAATCACCCCCACCCCTAGGGGGTGCCCGCAAGTTCCTTTGTGGCCATTCTTGCTTTTCCTAGTTACACCACCTACTATCTGGAGGACAGCTCCAGCAGTTCACCGACTGACCTTTGAACAAAAGGCTGAAGAAATAGAAGGCTGCTCAGAAACTGGAGATGAGGATGGGGTGGAAGGGGGTGAAGTAAACAAATGGGAGTAAGACCCCAGTCTCAACCCTTCTCCTCACACCTGATTTCAGAAGGAACTGTCATTATTTGAAAGTAACTACTAATTGTGATATGAATGTAACACATTTTGAAAATAAATTTGGCTTCCACCAAAGTTGCTCCAAAATTTAAAAAAAGTTTAGCTGGTTATATGTAGAGTGCAAACGTTACTCCTAGATTTAAAATCATTGAATATTCCGGCAAAATCATCCAGTAACAAACCCCATGCTAGTGATTAATCTTTAGGCTGTGGTTTCCAGCACCAGCTGAACATTATCATCCCCTGAAGAATTTCTAAACATTACCATTTCCCTAGGACACGCCCCAGACTAATCAAATCAGAAGGCCTGGGAATGGAGCTCCAACTTGAGCTTTGGTTCAAAGCTTTCCAGGTCATTCTGCTGCGCATCAGAGCTTGATAACCTCTGCCTTTCACTGGTTCTCAAAGTGCAGTCCTGGAGACCAGCAGCCACTGCATTATCTGGGAACTAGTTAGAGATGCAGAGTCTCAGACCCTACCCCAGATCTACTAAAGCAAAAGCTCAGTGAAGGAGGCCAAACAAGCCGTGTCTTAGGAAGCTCCCTGGTGATTCTGGCAAACGCTGGAGTTTGAGAACCATTGCCAAAGAACATTCTGTTAGTCCAAGAGTTAAGATGTTTCTAGTTAAGCATCTAAAAGAGCTCCTAGAACAGACTTTTGGACTCCATGGGAGAAGGCAAGGGTGGGATGATTAGAGAGAATAGCCTTGAAACATATACATTACCATATGTAAAATAGACAATCAGTTCAAGTTCAATGGATGAAGCAGGGCACCCAAAGCCAGTGCTCTGGGACAACCTAGAGGGATGGCGGGGGAGGGGGGGGCGGGGTTCAGGATGGGGCAGAACACGTGTACACACTATGGTAGATTCATGTTGGTGTATGGCAAAAACATCACAATGTTGCTAAGTAATTATCCCCTAATTAAAATAAATTAATTAAAAATTAAAAGAGCTTCTAAGCCATTTCATTTCCTAGCATTAGCAAAGCTACTCCTTGAAAAACAAACTTTACATTAAAAAAAATGTCACAGTAAATAAATTCAAAATAAAATATACAGAAGTTACCCTTATCATTTAATTCATCTTTTCCAAATTTTCCCCCTATTTTTCATGGATTTTTTTTTTCCTTTCTGTTTCTAACGATCAAATGCTAAAGTTTTCTGAGTGCTGGCCTCATGTACAAAGTTGCCTTTTGCTTTAATTGCATGAGACACATGTGAGCACAGAAATATGAGTTACAGATTTACATGTATTAATCTCCGTGAGAGAGCAGCATTCTCCAAGTAGCATGTAAGCCTCATGTGATGGTCCTGGGTGTCACAGGCAGGCATAAGTTGTTTACATTAGCAAATACATTTCAACAAAAACACATGTTGGCAGTTAGCACTCTCTCAGCTCCTCACAAAAGTCACTCTGTGGGGAGCTAGACTTTGTGAGAAGAATCTGAATTTGAAAAGTTTCTCTTTATATTTGGATCCTAATGACCATCTGAAGATCTCAAAACATTTTGGATATGTTAGCTTTTCAACCGTCTCTACAGCTAACAAGGAGTCAACGTGACCAATCCCAAAATCATAGAATAAATTAAGAAACACTATTCGTAAGCCAACAAAAACAACCCAAGTTGTGGCAATGGAGACATAAACAGTCCAGATGAGGGCAATTCTGAAGAGCCAAAGTAAAAGTGAAAATGAAAGTTGCTCAGTCACATCTGACTCTTTGTGATCCCATGGGCTATATAGTTCATGGAACTCTCCAGGCCAGAATACTGGAGTGGGTAGCCTTTCCCTTCTCCAGGGGATCTTCCCAAACCAGGGATTGAGCCCAGGTCTCCCACATTGCAGGCAGATTCTTTACCAGCTGAGCCACAAGGGAAGCCCCTGAAGAGCTGAGGGAGGTCATTAAAATGACACGAGCTGAAAACAAGCAAGCAAGCCACCTCCAAGAGGAAGAATTACTACTCAGCCTGCAAGGCCAACCTGTTGATACAAACTGGAAATACTTCTACATTGATTGGTAAACAGTTGACGCTCTGAGCCCCGACAGTGTCATCTCCCTGCCCTGGGCACCTCTGACACTGCCCCCAGCCCTCCTGCCCACCCCATCTTCATCCCGCAGAGGTAGTGCCAGGAGAGCAGGGAGCCCCTGGGCCCTGCTGATGCAAGCAGCAACCTCTTCCGACATCCGTGCCGTCAGAGATTCTGCTGAGCGTTTGGAATGTCACCCCTGCATCTGTCTAGGCATCAAAAATGACTGCAAAGGGATGAAAGAAAGTTCAGCTGGTTTACCACATTACTACAGTGTTTACCATTTTAGCTTCACATCAATATATTTCTGTTCTGAAATCAAATGCCCTGACCTAAAACACATACACATTTTTAAAAAGCAAAGATAGATTTCTGTGGATGAGGCCCCATTTCTAACAGTGACTTTGGCCCTGGCAGCGTGCACAGGGGTCACTCGGGTCACAGTTGCGGTCATGCTTGCGTTGACAGTCCCTAGCCTTGCTTCTCTGGTTGCACATCTCTCCTAACTGGAGAGATTCAGGGGCCCCCAAATCGCAGGCTCTTCTTCTTCCAGAGCAAGGATTTAAAAAGGCATGTAGTAGCTTGGAGGGGGAAGGGGGACTCATAAAAATCACAAATGTTAGCATTTGAATGTGAAATATTTCAGTCTCTATTTTCACTCTTATTTCAAAACATTTGCTTTGGCTATATTGAAAGAAAGTTGCTCCCAAAGCAAATGTATGTCTATCAATGAAGGGCGCTGCAGATTCGAAGCAGGGAGTATCCACCTGATTGACGATTTCCATCCTTCTTTTCACGTGTTCTGGACTAATCAAGAGAGAGAAGGCGGCTTGAGGAAGCTTGTTAGCACCTCGCAGTCCAGCACTCCTGCTTGACTATCTGAAGCAGGCTCAGCCACAATCGCAGCCTCTAAAAACTTTTTTCAAGCCCCCACCTTTCAAACTTGTTTATTCAGTTTTGCCGTTGTCGGATCCACACCCATCAATTCTCTGCAGCTCCGCGTTTTCATTCTCTGCCAGCTCCCTTACGTGACGGCTTTACCAGTTTACCAATTCTTTACTTCCTGTTCCGCCCTTGACCCCAGTGTCCCACGGCATTACGGCCTGCGACTTTGGGACAGTCACTCCCACACACCCAGCCCCAGGTCCCCAAAGCCCAGATGAGCAACCCTGTCCCTACCACTGTTTGCTGGCAGGGAGAACAGTGGTTTTGTCCACATCAGTAGGACATTTCCACGGGGGTGACCTGAAGCTCATTCACTCACCACCACCTTGTACTGACATTTAATCAGCTACCTCTAAGCCCCAGCTCTTTACAAGTTACCTTCTCACTCTGGAATTAGCGCTTTACCAGGACTTAAATTATTCATAACAGTAGCAGTGAGTCAGAATAAATATAAAAGAAAAAGACATTTTAAAATCTTTGAAGAAAAAAAGGATTCAAATAAACACGAATACCTAGTTTGCACACTTTATATACTTTCTCAAGTAGCTGCTAATAAAGAATTTCTAGTCAAAATAAGCCCCACAGGCATGCATCCTGTGGAAAGTTTTATTTCCCTTTTTCAGGTTATTCATTTAAGAAACTCTTGAAAATGATATTAATTTAGTGTCCAAGACTTTGCTTTAGCCTTGAGTCCTCTCATCCAATTCTGATAAGGTTTACTATGTAAAGAGGATTAACTTTAACATTTAATTTAAGCACTCTAAGGATTATATTATCCATAAATGTCAGTAAATAAGTATTATCTTTATCCTTTGGTATACAAGATGTAACACTCTTGTACTGCATTTGTTTTTCAACAATTGGAAAGTTTACTGTGGGGAGGGACTTCTTAAGAAACTGGTGTGTGACCAGCAATACAGGTCAAAGATCCATCTGGCCCTTACTTAAATGCCTTCATTTTCTCCCATTTACTCTAGCCTTCTGTAACATCTGTTCTTTAGTTAATCAGCCCCACAGCAATATTGTTAATTCTTCCCCAAAGCAGACATCTTTGTCTTCAAACATATGTATTCAGATTTTAGTATTTCAAATACCTTCTTTATACAAAACCCTGTTAGTGAGAAAGAAACACTAAATTAGATCAACTTCTGTTGTTATTTAGTTGCTGTCATGTCCAACTCTTTTGCAACCCCATGGACTGTAGCCTGCCAGGTTCCTCTGTCCATGAGATTTTCCAGGCAAGAATACTGGAATAGGTTGCCATTTCCTCCTCCAAGGGATCTTCCTGACTCAGGGATCAAACACATGTCTCCTGCATTGCAGGCAGATTCTTAACTGCTGAGCCACCAGGGAGGCCCAGGTCTACCTTAGCGGCAGGAATATTCAGTCTAAACAACTGTGCCTATCAATGTGTTCTTCACTACAAACATATTCATCCAGCTTCTTCCTGGTTTTATCATCACATTCCTGGATATTGTGACTCTGCTAAGTACCAGTTATAAATTCACCAATTCTAGTGCTCTGGAGAAATTACCTATACAATTTTTCATCTCAGACCACTAGCCTAAATCTCACCTCTACTAAATTACCAACACATTGGAAAAGACCCTAATGCTGGGAAAGACTGAAGTCAGGAGAAGGGAATGACAGAAGATGAAATGGTTGGATGGCATCACCGACTCAATGGACATGAGTTTGAGCAAGCTCTGGGAGATGATGAAGGACAGGGAGCCTGGCGTGCTGCAGTCCATGGGGTCGCAAACAGTTGGACATGACTGAGCGATTCAACAACAACTAAATTTCAGTACAAAAATAAGGGAGAAAACATTTAGCTTTCCAACATCACCCAAAGTTCTTACTTTGTCAAATAATTCATTTTCCAGTTATAATACAATATAAACATCAGGCTTCTGCTTCTCTTATAAAATGCTAGCAGAGCCTCCAGTGACCTTATGTAGAAACAGATCTACAAAATCAGATAGCATCTTAAAGACGTAGCAAGGCAAAACTGGAATACCTCAAAGCAAAAGAAGAGAGAGAAAACAGCCAGGGCTCACTTTCCTAATGTCCCAAAGCAAGATTTTCACTTTTGAAAACAGCAGACTGTAACGACCTGCTTTTCCGTGAATTATCTTTAAAACTGAAAGATTTCCATCAGTTCCCCTAAAAGCATATTGATAAGGATAATGACCATTAATTAATCATGGTATCAGCACCTCTTATAAGTGTATTGTTTGTGCTTCCTCCTGCCCCTACCTGTTCCCTCACTCCGGTTTCCCTAAGACTGTGCTCCGTTATTAAGTCTCTTTATTTAAAAGGGGCTGCACTAGAGCTTTTGCTTCAGTCTGTCTGCTCTCTGGTAAAACTTGGTATATTAGTTACGTATTCCTGCATCACATAGCTACAAGATCTCAGCAGCATAGGACACATGGCATTGAATTTTGACTCGCAGATTTGCCAGACAGCAGTGCAGGAGAAGGTAATGGCACCCCACTCCAGTACTCTTGCCTGGAAAATCCCATGGACGGAGGACCCTGGTGGGCTGCAGTCCATGGGGTTGCTAAGAGTCGGACATGACTGAGCGACTTCACTTTCACTTTTCGCTTTCATGCATTGGAGAAGGAAATGGCAACCCACCCCAGTGTTCTTGCCTGGAGAATCCCAAGGACGGGGGAGCCTGGTGGGTTGCTGTCTATGCGGTCGCACAGAGTCGGACACGACTGAAGCGACTTAGCAGCAGCAGCAGCAGCAGCAGTGCAGCTTCACTTCAGGGTGGGGCTAAGGAAGTACCTCTGCCCAGAGCTGTGGTTCTGCCCAGGCTGAAGCACTTGGGCTCGGCTCCAGTCTTCTGCGTGGATCCATGTAATCCTGGAACTCAGCCTGAAGGAGCAGCAGCCACCGGAGGGAAGTTCTTTTCATATCAGCGGCACAGAAGCAAGATGGCAACACAGGAGCATCAGCACCTTTTAGCCCCTGCTTCTGTCACATCTCATAGACCAAAACCAGACATATGACTGAGTTCAAATGGAGAGAAACTAACTGCAGGATTACAGGGCAAAGGATGCAGGGACAGGGAAAGGTGAAGAAATTAAGCCAATGATCCAATCTACCCTACCGGCTGACACAACCACTCTTGTAATTTAAAAAGTTGTCTCTAGTTGACAGATGAAGAAATAACCACTCAAGAGATAAAGGAATTTTTCCAAAGTCACAGTTAGGACTGAGCCAGAAAGTCACGTTTATCAGGCACAAGAGTCCATTTATTCAGAAATTGCAAATGAGTGGCCACTGTATGCCAGGAAGGCTGTGATAGACAGGGCCCGTTAGGCAGAACTCTTGCGTCTTGCTCAGAAGAGTCCTCATTTTTCACATTTCTCCACTAGAGCACATTCCCCTTTTCTCAGCACGTGTTTCCTACCTAACCATCGTGTTTGTTTCTCCAGAACATCTGTATAGTTGGAGCTAGGAAGTTCCTGCATGGTATTAATAATATCTCACTGTGTAGGAATAAATGCCTCAGGCTCTGTTTATGGGAGGATAGAAATGGGTATTTTCCTTCTCCAACTGACATGAGTTTCTTAAATAAATAACAAAAGATAAGGTAGACCTTTCTAACCCTTGTTTTCCCGGAGTTTGGGCCTATATTACTGCTTATAAGAACAATCACCAAAGTTACTCTTTTTTAATCCAATGTGTAATGTTATTAATTCTTAAGGTAAGGTGTTATATTTCACTGCACAAAATGTGCTGCAGATATTTACGTCAAGATAACTTACCAAATATTATGATTTATATTTTAGCTTTCTTCCTTTCAATTATTGTCCTATTTGTTCAGAATACTTAGAATGAAATTATTAATAGCAGTAAAGTGAAACGAGATATCAGAAGAAAAAGTATGTCCTATTACCAGTTACCAGAATCTGCACCAGTGGTTTTTCTGTCCTTGGTAACATAGCAGAATCAGAATTTATAAAAATATTGATGTTCAAGCCCATTCCAGACCCTTGGAATGGGGTCTGGACATCATCATTTTATCAAAGTTCCTTAGGTGATTTTAATGACCAGCCAGAACTGAGAAACATGGTTCTTCTTATACCATCAACCTATATTTTTCTTATTATGACTGCAGTTATTTCCTTAGTCTAACGTTACAGTGTGAGCTACTAAGGTATATCCAGAATCCTTGTTAAAGCTGTTGTTTTCATTCATTCATTCAACAAACATTTGCTAAGCGCCTGCTATTATAAAGGGGACGTAAAGAATACAGACCAAGAGCCATAGTCCCTTCTTTTAAGGAGATTATGAAGCAAAAAGCAAACATTTAACAAGAGAACAAAGACGATTTAAAAAGTAAACTAAACTATTAGAAGTTATAATAAGTGCCACGAAGTCAATGCCTATCTGCGAGGGCATCATACACAAGCTGAGACTTAAAGGATAAGTAGGAGTTGACCAGACAGAGTTGGGAAAAGAGTGTTCCAGGCAGAGAGAACAGCACGTGAGAGAGTCAGGTTTGTTCAGGGACCTGAAAAAAGGTGCTTATGACTGCTGCAACCTGGGCTGGGAGAGAGGGGTCAGGCTGAGGGGTCACATCATTAGAGCATTTATTATATTCTTTGAGTGTGTGTATGTGTGTGTGTGTGAATGGCTCCATTTATTAAGTATCTTGTTTTTCAACTGTTTTCACATATTGTTGTATGTAGTTATAGGTTATTTATTCCCATTACCATATCATGTTTTGTTGTGCGAATGTACAATTAATTTATCTACTCTACTGCTGATGGGCATTTGGGCATAACCTTTTGTTTGGTTGCAGTTTTTTGTTGCTGTTGAAGTATCATTGATTTACAACATTGTGTTATCAAAGAGGATAGAGAGAGAGGGATAAATTAGGAGTTTGAGATAAAATAAATAACCAACAAGGACCTACTGTATAGCCCAGGGAACTCTGCTCAATATTTTGTAATAACCTATCTCTTTGGATTATTAACAGCATGCTGCTGCTGCTGCTGCTGCTGTTAAGTCACTTTAGTCGTGTCCGACTCTGTGCGACCCCATAGACGGTAGCCTACAGGCTCCCCTGTCCCTGGGATTCTCCAGGCAAGAACACGGGAGTGGGTTGCCATTTCGTTCTCCAATGCATGAAAGCGAAAAGTGAAAGTGAAAGTGAAGTCGTGTCCGACTCTTATCGACCCCATGGACTGCAGCCCACCAGGCTCCTCTGCCCATTGGATTTTCCAGGCAAGAGTACTGGAGTGGGGTGCCATTGCCTTCTCCGATTAGCATATATATACATATATATATATATATATATATATATATATATTTTGGCTTTCCAGGTGACAAAGTGGTAAAGAATCCACCTGCCAATGCAGGAGAAACAGGAGATGTGGGTTCAATACCAGTTAGGAAGATGCCCTAGAGGAAGAAATGGCAACACACTCCAGTATTCTTGCCTGGGAAATCCCATGAACAGAGGAGCCTGGCAGGCTACAATCCATGAGGTCACAAAGAGTCAGACACGACTGAGTTGCTGAGCATGCACACACATATATGCATACATACATATATATATATATATTCAGTTTATATATGTATTTTCTATATAGATTATATATAACTTATTTATAACTTTATGTATAGTATATATAGAATATTTATATATATAAATGAATCACTTTGCTGTACAGCTGAAAAAATATGTATTATAATCTAATACCTACTAAATTCCAGTATTCTTGCCTGTAGAATCCCGTGGATGAAGGAGTCTGGTGGGCTACGATCCATGGGTCGCACAGAGTCAGACGTGACTGAGTGACTAGCACACACACACATATACTAAACACCAGAGGAAATCATTCAGGTAGTGGGGAAAGGAGAAGAGAAAGGTTTATGAGATCCAGTTCATCCCAGTTAACAGAGGAACAAGTCTTCCTCCCTAACCCCTAAGAGATTAGGGTTAGGGTTAGGGTGACACTTTGAGAGTAGAATTCTCACAAACTGGTGAGTCTCTAGTTGGTGGAATAATAAAGTGTTCATGAAAACAAAGCACATATTTGTAAAACACGAGCACACAGAGCACCTAACTCAGGTTCATCCCTGCCAGTGGCAAATCAGTTCAATATGCTTGTTAGCATGGCAATATTCAGCTACCCTAAGTTTCTTTAATGTCTGTCTGTGCTCAGTCATTCAGTCGTATCCAACTCTTTGCAACCCCATGGATTGTGGCCACCAGGCTCCTCTGTCCATGGAATTTTCCAGGTAAGAATACTGGAGCAGGGGGTTGCCATTTCCTACTCCAGGGGATCTTCCTGACCCAGGGATCAAACCTGTGTTTCCTGCATTGACAGGCAGATTCTTTACCACTGCGCCAGCTGGAAAGCCTGTTTATTTTAATAACTGACTCTTAATATAGTGTTTGCCATCCTGTAAAATTAATACATGATATCATAACCATTCTCTTTACTACCAAACCTAACTGATGTTTCTCATTATTATAGAGCCTGAGCTCCTTCTGAAAAGAGTGAAACACTTCATCCAGTGCCCAAAAACGGCAGTATCATTTTAAGTGAAAGCCGTTAATTTGATTTTCATTGAGGAACATTAGCCAGTTGATAAATCTTCAAAGACACACTTATACCTACATATAAGTACAATGGATTTTTGATGGGCTAATAGGAGGAATCGCAGTAAGGATAAATATACTAAGGGAGAAAATGACTTTTTTCTAAACGACAGATTAGCAGTTTTAATGACTTCTTTCAAGTCTGGCATAAACACAATGTTCAAGAAGAAATCATAAGGTCTGTGTTTAAATTTCATTTTATGACTTGGACGAACTTCCAATTTGTTCATTCAAAAAAATGTGTTACATGAAACATATAATGTTATAAACCAGTGGTCCCTCAATAAAAAATAAAATTGAATTCAATTTTTCTTAATCCTTGTCCTTTGTATTAATTTCTCAGGACTGTCATAACAAATCCGACAAATTTGGCAACTTAAAACAACAGAAATGCATTCTCACCCTATCAGCAGACTCTAGGGGAAAATCCTTTCTGCCTCTTCCAGCTCCCAGTGGCTCCTGGCTTTCCTTGTCTTGTGGCACTATAACGCCAATATCTGCCTTTCTCTGTACTGGCCCCCTTCCCTGTGTCTCTGTGCCTCAAGTCTCCTCTCCTTTCTCTTATAAGGACACATCATGGGATTTAGGGCTCAACTTAATTCAAAACAATCTCTCCTCAAGATCTGTAATTTGATTATATCTACAAAAACCCCATTTTCAAAATAAGGTCACATTCATAGGAACTGTGGGTGGGACTTGGATATATGAATATCTTTTGAAGGGATACAATTCAACTTATTGGGCTTCCCTAGTGGCTCAGCAGTGAAGAATTCACCTGCCAATGCAATTGTGAGTTCGATCCCTGGGTTGGGAAGATCCCCTGGAGAAGGGAATGACAACCCACTCCAGTATTCTTGCCTGGGAAATCCCACAGACATGTAGCCTGCCAGGTCCCTCTGTCTATGGGATCACAAAAGAGTCAAGCACAACTTAACCACTAAACAATAATAATTCAACCCACTACACCTGTGTAAACATCATTATTAATATTATGATTAGCTGCAAAAGAAAGAAATCTCAAAATAATAGTAGCTTAAACAAGAAAAGTGTATTTTTTGTCAAGGCAAGTCTCAAGTAGAGAGGACAATGTTGATCTAGTTCCCCAAGTTGTCAGGGACCCAAACTGCTTTTATCTTATTAGTAAGACAATGCCCTTGATCCTTAAACTTACCTCATGAACCAACATAATTACTCTATCTCCAGCCATCACTTCTGCATCCCAGCCATCTGGAAGGTAAAAAAAAATAAGGAAAAGAGTATATCCTCTTTCTTTAGCAAAACTTCCCAGAAATGTTGTACACTACTACCATTTACATCCCATTGGCCAGAATTTGGGAAATCAAAGTGTATAGCAAATCTAGCTGCAAGAGAAGCTGGAAATTACAGTTTTTATTTTGAGCAGCCATTTGCCTGACTAAAATTCGAGAATTCTATTGCTGAAGAAGTGGAAAATAATATTGAAGGATACCTAAACATCTGTGCCCCAAAGGCAAAATAATCTGCCAGGATTTTTTTTTTCTATGATGTCTGTACCAAATGTATCAGTTAAAAAGTTATTACATTTATTGACTATTACAAAGTCTTATCAATACCCTTGATTGCTAAGCTATTATTAAGATAAAATCCCACTATATCTTATCATTGAAGTTGCTCTAAAAGGGCTTCCCTGATACCTCAGTTGGTAAAGAATCTGCCTGTAATGCAGGAGATGCCGGTTGGATTCCTGGGTTAGGAAGATCCACTGGAGAAGGGATAGGCTACCCACTCCAGTATTCTTAGGTTTCCCCTGTGGTTCAACTAGTTGAGAATCTGCCTGCAATAACGGAGACCTGGTTAGATTTCTGGGTTGGCAAGATCCCCTGGAGAAGGAAAAGGCTACCTAGTCCAGTATTCTGGCCTAGAGAATTTCATGGACTGTATAGTCCATGGGGTCGCAAAGAGTCAGACATGATTGAGCAACTTTCACTTTCACCTTATTCTTAAAAAATGTTATGAATGAAAGGTGCCACAAAAGCAAAGGAGCATGATTTGAGTAATAGCAGACTGCATCTAGAAGAAGGAAACGAATAGACGTGGGAGGTTGGGGATGGAAACAGAGAAGCATCACCAGCTTTCATTTCAGCAGGAATTGAGCAGTCCATTTCACCTCCAAATGTGGCAAAACAACAGCCATTCAGAAAGAACAAAAACTTAAGACCAGTCAGTGGTGATCAGAGAGCATCTCAGCTGAGCTGATGGAATGAAGAAATGCTTCAGGAGTTGCTATAGTGATAATTTTCAGATACAATTAGGGACCACAACCTTGACTAGAGGAGATATCTTAATGCAATATGAAGATAGAGAAGGAAACTTAGGTCTAGGAAACAGAGATTATAGAAATGAGAACAGGAAACAAAATTTAAAGTCAGACCAGAAAGCTAAGAAAAAGAAATTCAGAAATGAAAGAAGACCTGAGCAAAAGGATGATGGACTGGCAGATGGCTTTACCAAGGACAGATTCAGAAAACCCTTGCCAGATACTGCCAACCACTACCACAGAACACTGTATCCTCTGGAATTTTGCCCCAAGGAGCAAGCAAGCAGAAGATAATAGTCAAATACTGAGTGGGGGAAATATGTCTCAATATTTTGATAGGTGAAGTTCCAGCCCAACCTGCTGGTGACATCCATTTACCAACAATGAGGTAAGAATTGACCACTACTTTCTAAAATACATGTACATTTGTGATGTAAGTACTGTGTTAATTTCTTTACTAACCCATACCTGAGGACTAAAAACAAGATTATTTCTGTGATAAAACCCACAGCTAACTTATTTTAAGCCTTCAGATTTTCTGTTTCTAGTCATACATCTTCTACCCTTAACAATGGAACCATTCTTTATAACACCCTTGAGTATAATTAAGCAGACAATCCTTCTATTCTAAACCACTATATAAAAAGGAGTAAATCAAGTCTCTCATTAATAAACCAATAGAAGGAAATCTTTTGAATTCAGGCACTGGTAGAAGAATTCATGTGTTTTCAAAAATGGTAAACAATGAAAAGTTCTGTTTCAATGTCATAAGAGTTGGCAGTCATAGTCTCCAAGACAGTTTAAAAAAAAAAAGTAGCTTAAGTATTTTTCCAACCATCACCAAAAGTGGTAGAAACAGTAATGTGATAAGGATTAGACATCTATCATCTGACCAATTATAAGTCAGATTTTTTTTTACCTCTCAGAGTGTCCTTTTCCCCAATATTTGTTGTAATCCTTTACAAACATCATATAGTCCATATAAAACACACAGAAGGAAACGGATGTGAAGGCATTTTGTGCAGTATAAAGTAGTACGTAGATGCAAGATGTTTGTATTCCTACAAACATGAACACTTTCTTTTAAAGGAGAATTTTGCTCACTCTGACTCACCACAGGACCAGGGCAATTGCCTGAGTGTTGGGAGGATTTTGTTTTATGTTCATTGTTACATAGTTTGTGTCCCCATTTCATCTCTGAGGTCTTTATCTTGATTCTTCAATTTGTTTGCTGAATTTTCATTTTGCTTGCTCGAGAATAAAAATCTTCTGTTTATGATCCCTCCGCTGCACAACTTTCTTTTTCCCGCAGTATGGAATCGTTGGCACATACTTAAAGGCTTCTGTCCACGGAGCACATGGGTTTGAAGAAGTGACTTCTGATGTTCTTTCATCACTGATTGACTTATAAAGTTTTAGAAAGACAAGAGAGCAAGTTAGTTCAGTGGGTGAATTAGAGGTAGAGGGGAGTTTGGGTTCTAACCTTGCACTCTGCTTCCAATGCCTAGGAGCACTTGAGGTACCTTCTTAGACACAGAGTTTTTTTTTTCCTTAAGTAAGACTCCAGTGACTTTCCTGGTGGTCCATTGGTTGAGACTCCATGCTCTCAATGAAGGGGACTTGGGTTCCATTCCTGGTCAGGGAACTAGGTACTGTGGGCCTCAGGGAAGATCCTGTGTACTGCCAAACAAAAGAATAAATAAAACATTCCATCCATTCTGCCCTAGGTTTTCCTGAACAATGATAGCCATGTTGATGTTTTCAAGGGTCTTCAACAAATAAGAAGTATTGAACCAATAAGAAGACAAAAGGGTCAACCAATAAGCAAAGCTATCAACTTTATTACTGACACAGACTAGGTTAAAGGAATGAGCTTACTAGGAGAATCAAAACTTATTTGCTCTCTCCTGACATTCAGTCTAGTCCTCAGACCAGCTCACTTGAGGGGAAGTTTGAGACCACAAGGCAGACCTACTTACCCAAGTCAGTGTCTCTATTTCTGTAATGGGAGTGTGAGAAAGAAAGATACCACATTCCTTTACGCCCATGGATTTTTCATAGTCTAGCTCCCCACAATCAAGGAAACTGGAATAATGGCTGTCACTGGGCAAAGATACCCAAAAGAATTAAGAAATTGATCAAAAGGTTGGGAGTATGTAGGGGTGATCCATCCTCATAAAAGTCAAGAACCAGAGACATTTCTTTCTAACAAATAACGATAGCTAACATTTACTGTCCAAGCTTCCCTTAAGGCTCAGTGGTAAAGAATCCATCTGCCCGTGTAAGAGGTACGGGTTCAATCCCTGGGTTGAGAAGATTCCCTGGAGAAAGAAATGACAACCCACTTCAGTATTCTTGCCCGGGAAATCCCATGGACAGAGGAACTTGGCAGGCTACAGTCTGTGGGATCGCAGAGAGTCGGACATGACTTAGCAACTTAATAACATGAACGTTTATTGAGTTATCATTATGTCTCATGCACTGCTCTAAAAGCTTTATGCAGATTAACACATCTCATTCTCACAACAAATTTATGAGGAAAGTACTATTATTACTCACTTTCCAGTAGAGGAAATTGAGGCACAGAAAGGTTAAGTAGTCTAATGAGAGAAAAGAAAATCATGTCCAACTATTAGCAGAAGGCTCTATAGGAAGTAGAACATTCTACCACTTATAGAACTCATGAGAAAAATACAGCCTTGATGGAAGAGTTTCTTTTCTTCTATTTTTAGGATTTCTTCTCCCAATACATCTGGGACTTTAGGAAAATACCTACGCAGAATGCTGCTCATGAACTTGGCTGGACTTGATGGAGTATGACAGGAAGGAAAGGAGGAATGTTCCTCTTTCTCCTAAGGCCTCCCCCTTGGGCTATCGTGGAACCTGCATGAAATCCCCACTGATTTTTCTCCTGAAGTTAAGATCTAAGACAGTAAAAGATAAGTGTTATTGGGACTTCCCTAGTGGTCAAGTGGCTAAGACTCCAAGCTTCCATTGCAAGGGTATGGGTTTGATTCCTGGTCAAAGACCCCGCATGGCCTACAGCGCAGTCAAAAATAAAACAGTTGGGAAGAGGGTGGAGATCAATATTACTAAAACAGAGAAATGATGAGTTAGGGACTTCCCAGGTGGCACAGTGGTAAAGAATCCACCTGCCAATGCAGGAGACACAAGAGAAACCGGTTCAATCCCTGGGTAGGGAGGATGCCCTGGAGCAGGAAATGGCAACCTGCTGCAATATTCTTGCTAAGGAAAATTCCACGGACACAGGAGACTGGCGGGCTACAGTCCATGGAGTCACAAAGTGTCAGACACGACTGAGCATACACACACACAACAGAGAGTTATATTCAGCCTTCTCTCCTTGTAACAAATTAATCTGGGG
The DNA here is from genome assembly GCF_032405125.1 of Capricornis sumatraensis. Taxonomy (NCBI): domain Eukaryota; kingdom Metazoa; phylum Chordata; class Mammalia; order Artiodactyla; family Bovidae; genus Capricornis; species Capricornis sumatraensis. The sequence goes on from NC_091075.1 coordinate 17,520,973, forward strand.
GTGGGAGTTAGGCCTAGGGAATAAGCCCTGAAGAGGTGAGACAGAGGTTGGAGAAGAATTAGTACAAGTGAGGGGAGTAGCCTAGTGAGACGAGCCCACAAGTAGCCAGTAAGCAGTGTGAGGACACCAAGTTCAAAGAGACTGAACACAAAGCAAGGAATGGTCTCTCCTTCTCTCAGTCCTTCATTTTATTTGACCTCATGTTCTCAACTTTTCTTTGGGGGATTTTTTTAAATTAAATCCCTGTTTTTTGTGGAAAGATCATTATTGCCTGTCTGTATCACACACACAAAAAAACATTCATCTCTCCCCGAGGCCCTTCAGCTGTCTCCTCCCATCAGCAGAAACCCACATCCCTTAGCGTGTGTCTAGTCAGGAATGATAGAAAGGACATCCATCCTATGATGTTATTTATATAATGCCAGTGCTAGAATCAGAGAAGGCAATGGCACCTCACTCCAGTACTCTTGCCTGGAAAATCCCATGGACGGAGGAGCCTGGTAGGCGGCAGTCCATGGGGTCGCGAAGAGTCAGACACGACTGAGCGACTTCCCTTTCACTTTTCACTTTCTTGCATTGGAGAAGGAAATGGCAACCCACTCCAGTGTTCTTGCCTGGAGAATCCCAGGGCCGGGGGAGCCTGGTGGGCTGCCGTCTATGGGGTTGCACAGAGTCGAACACGACTGAAGCGACTTAGCAGCAGCAGCAGCAGCAGCAGCAGTGCTAGAATATCAGCTCTTCCCCATGTATTTCCTGCGGCTGCTGCAACAAATTATCAGACTGGGTCACTGAATACAAAAATCTATGCTAGCACAGTCAGGGAGGCCAGAAGTCAGATATCAAGGCGTTACACCTTCTCCAGAGGCTCTTGAATCTTCTCTTGCCACTTCTAGCTTCTGATGGTGGTCTGCACTGCCTGCCCTCTTTGGCTTGTAGCCACACCATCCCAATCTCCACCTCCATCTTCACCTCATCTTCCCCTCTGTGTTCTCTTCAGTCAACCTCTGCCCTTGATATAAAGATACTTACCACTGGCTATAGGTCTGCCCAGCTAATCCAGGATGACCTCATCATATCAAGATCTCAACTACAACTTCAAATACCTTTCTTCCAAATCAATTGACGTTCACAGGTTCTAGAGATTAGGATGTGGCTGTGTATTTTAGGGAGCCACCATTCAACTATACTCCATCAGAAGGACAAGTGAGAACACATGGGACAATACAGGATGAAAAAATGGAGTTGTACACTATTTTAGAACTCACCTCATCAAGAAAAATGCCAAAAGAAGAGGTTGTACAGTGATGCTCTGAAGAGCAGGCCAGAAAAGAGCACTGGGTACCTGTCCCAACAATCTGATAAGCATGCATGTGATCTTGGATGGTTCTCTTATCCTTTCTGGGTCTCAGTTTTTTATCTATCAATGAGGGATTGCTCAAATATTCTTTGAGGATTCTTCCAGCCTCTGCATCTTATGATTCTACAGAAAATTCCATGCATATCTGAAGACCCAGAATGCCTACTTAGAAAACAGACAAAAGTAGTATTGTCACAGCTAGTCTTTCAGTCAACAAATGCTGCTGAGTGCCTTCATTTTGCCAGGAAAAGGAAGGGTATATCGATAAACAAGCCATCACATTGACTAAAAAAATTCCATGATGCTAAAATTAACAAGCCTCCAGGAAATCAAGCTGTTTTATACGAAGTCTATCCTGTAGAAAAGAAGAAAAAGGAGGAAAAAAGAAGAAAGAAACCTGGCATAACTAATCTGAAACAGAGCTGCCTAGTTACCACTAAAGACACTTGATTTTGTTCTGTGCTAGGGGGACATTGTGCTGGAAAAGAGACATTTCACTGGAAAATGGTGAGGCCCCAAGTTGACAAGGTACAGCAGGAATTTAGTGGCAGTTGTCTGGCGTGTGTCATTTCCTTCCGCGTGCCCTGCCTGGGAGAAAGTAAACAGATCGGAACTTAAACAAAGTTATAAAGTGTTTAAAGTTCACTTTTCACCTGCTTTCCTGTACTTTTCTTTTCCCTCTTGTTGGTTACCTTTCCAGGCAAGGAACTTGTCATTGACAGTTGTTTATTGGTTGAACTGAAATGATTCATCCCAATATGTTGCCTGAAGCAAATTTCCAATTATTTTGTCTCTAAGTGTAGAATGTATGTCAAAGAATACTTGGATATAACAGAAAGATGAGAGGCAATCAGGACGGGAGCAGAGAAGCTGATTCTGAAGTCCCCTGAAATGAAACGGGCCTCCTCTCCAGATTCAGAAGAGGAATCTCATTAGACATTTGGGAAGTACATGCAAAGACTGAATGCAATGGTACATAGACTCCTGTGTTTCTCACCAAAGCCAGGCTGAAAGCTAAACTCTCTCATTCTAAAGATGATTTAAATAAAATGATGACAGTTAATGACAGTACATATATTCAAAGCCTGTGGCATTGTCACATTCACGTTTACCTATTGTGACTACTTCCTATGTCCCCAAGATACTAAGATGCATAATGAATGTTTCCTGATGTAATTTGTGTTTTGTTAATATTGGATGTTTTTTTCATGCCCAAGCCTTTCCCATAGCTGTTATCCAACAAAATACCCCCAAGGCTTCTAATTATAATTATGAAGTTCCTGAAAAGTGCACGAGCTAAAATTATACTCTTCATTGACAGAGGCAGTTGGAGTGTGTACATTTGGATCTGGAGTCAGACAGGCATGTGGCTGGGTTTGCATCCCAGCTTGTAGCTATTTGCTCATTCTGTTTTTTTCAAGAACTTAAGAAAGTTACTCTCCCACTTTAAGTCTTAGTTTTCTTATCTGCAAAATGGGGACAATAATAGTACCAACATCATAAATTGCTTAGCACAGTATACCCACTACATTTGAGTCATTATCATCATCCAAAGCATATACACGTGAAAAGGAAAGCTGATTACTTCAATCTGGAGAATGAGAAAAGCATTAGTCTGAATTAATGAAATATTTAACTGAAAATAATGTTAAGGAAAAGGACATAAAAGAGTCCCACAGTATTGCCTGGTATAAGTAACACATATTTGGAGATCCATATCACAGACCCAAGACGGGTAATTTGACTTCAGTGAAACACAAAACTTAAAAAAAAAAAAAAGTTTTTTAATGAACTAAGTTGCCAAAACAACAGTCCAATGCAATTATTATTATCAAAATTGCCAGACAGGTCATTTTCAGCCCTGATTATTTTCATCACAAGGATGGTTTGTCAGTTTGATCCACTTATTCTTCTATTCCACAACAGCAATTGTTGACATCAGGGAACTGTGCTAGGAACACAGAGATTGACGATATTTAGCCTATGGCCTCCCAAAGCTTACAAGCATGTACTGGGCAGCAATAATAATGCAAGCAGTCTAGATAATCATTTGGAAATTTAGGTAATTTAATGTTTTTCATCTTTATAATAGAAATAGTTACATACATTCCTTATTTCTCAAGATTACTGGTAAAAGTAAAGAATTTGTTAAATAAGATCTTTAAATCTTTGACCAAACAGCATATGAAGTACACGGTTTATTTTGATTATTTTTATTTTGACACTGTATTAATATTAAAACTATTTTGAAGACAAAAATATAGGAAATTGATAGAAATACAAAACTTCTGACTAATTTGAATGAGCTCTCAGAGCTATTGATTAGATTCATGTATTTGTCTCTTTCTGCTTACCTACATATTTATTTCTTCTCTGTTACAAAAATTAAGCTGAAGTGGCACAAGCAGCTCAAGTACGCAGCACTGAGAAGCCTAACCCAGGTTCAGTCAGTTCAGTTCAGTTCAGTCACTCAGTCGTGTCCGACTCTTTGCGATCCCATGAACTGCAGCACGCCAGGCCTCCCTGTCCATCACCAACTCCTGGAGTTCACTCAAATTCAGGTCCATTGAGTCGGTGATGCCATCCAGCCATCTCATCCTCTGTTGTCTCCTTCTCCTCCTGCCCACAATCCCGCCCAGCATCAGAGTCTTTTCCAATGAGTCAACTCTTCGCATGAGATGGCCAAAGTACTGGAGTTTCAGCTTTAGCACCATTCCTTTCAAAGAACACCCAGGACCGATCTCCTTTAGAGTGGACTGGTTGGATCTCCTTGCTGTCCAAGGAACTCTCAAGAGTCTTTCCCCAACACCACAGTTCAAAAGCATCAATTCTTCGGCGCTCAGCTTTCTTCCCAGTCCAACTCTCACATCCATACATGACCACAGGAAAAACCATAGCCTTGTCTAGATGGATCTTTGTTGGCAAAGTAATGTCTCTGCTTTTGAATATACTATCTAGGTTGCTCATAACTTTCCTTCCAAGGAGTAAGTGTCTTTTAATTTCATAGCTACATGTATACTTAAAAGAAAATAAAACAGCCTTTCTTTCAAAATATTATTTAATTTAGACTTTCACTAATGGGCCCTGTCATTCTACCTGGTGTTTTGTTGTTGTTTTTCTTCTGTGTTTTTACAAGATAACCCACTTAGCAAGCTGTTGCCAAATCAGTTAGGAATTTTCTCTTCATTATGACGGATGACAACAAATCAGATTTCTAATTTTTCTTCATATAAATAAATTTTAAAAGCAAGTAGCAAAAAATAAAAATAAAGAGTAAGTAGCAAAAGAATATAACCCAGAACAGTTTAATGTTCTTAGGGAGAAATAAAATTTTTCATGAATTTCAAACTTGCTGTACTTTCAATACAGTTTCAGTACAATACAATAATTACCCAGCTCCTTTGACAGAGTATTTGGATGAATGAAAAGGGACTATTTTTACCTTCCCAGGGCCAAAACAATCTAGTGTTTGAAACTGGCACATGGTACACCATCTAAAAATATTTCAACATATCATTTTATACTACCAAGACCATGTCACTTATTTTTTTTAACTGGCCTGAGACAAGGAGGTTTTCATTACCTCTCACCAACATTATTCCAAAGAAAAGTCAGCTTCAGATTAAAGCCATATACTTTCTTAATTACATGTAACTGTGCCAAGGTGTTCTTGGGGAGGAAAAATAAAAAGCTCCCTTATAACCCTTACTAAGAATCTTACCATGGGGACTTTACTCTTATTTAAATTAAGAGTCAATCCTTTATTAAATATATTCTAACTAGCTATTACTATTATAGGAAAATCACCTCTATGAATGAAGAGATTAGGGGTAGGAGCTGCAGGGAGAGTCTGACCTGGATTGCTTATTCTCTTACAGTTCATCAATACTTCACAATGCTTTATAAAAATATAAGGCATTATTTTTACACTTAAGCATTATCCTATACTAAATGAGGTATGCAGTTAAATTTTGTGCTAGAATTTAAATAAGCATTACACGAGTTTACAACATATTTGAGAAATAAATTGTAAGTGATATAAAAGAATTTATATTTCAGTTCTTTAAATGAGTCAAAGAGCTTTCCCAATTTGATTACTATTTATCTTATTCTTTATTTGTCTTTGTTGTCAAAATTATAAGCAGATAGGACTCACAGGAAATGTTGATATATAATGTATGTATATATGTACATAAATATTTAGACATACATTTATACAGGGTGGCCTATTTAAAATCATAATACTTTACATGGAGCTCTATTTAAAGGAGGGAATATTTAAACACATATTCATTTCTCTATGTATAGAATACAAAGTATAGACAGGGAGAATATATTCATAATCATGTGACTATTTTAAACTGTTTTTTAATTTAAAAGGATAAAAATTAAATGAAGCAAAACTCTATTATAAAGTTTAATTGTTTTACTTCTAAGTAGAATAAAAATATCTGATTTAGCTTTCTTAAATGTTTTATGACAGCTTAATTCTCATAAGTGTTTTTATGTAGGTATGAACCCAAATTTAAAGGAAAAAAATTCTGGCAAGAATAAAAAATTCAGAAAAATTCATAGTTCAAAATAATAATTAAAACCACAGTCAATGACTTGCAACAAGTGAGATCTTTTTCAGTTCAACTAAAAGCTAATAGTAGTAAAGAAAAAAAAAATGTGGCTATTATATCACAGCCTGGTTACCAGTTGTTTTGAAGATCCAGAATAACATCAATTTCACAGTTTTTAAATATCTGCTTATCACCTGAGGTGGGAAATCAGACATAATGAATCAATTAAAATCCATGAATTTTATCCAGATCAGTAATTCATTCTATTTTAGAGATAATATATGTATTTTTTAATTTTACAAAGAAAGGGTGGCTTTTGTTTTTTCTCCCAACTCTTTGACTCCGCCGATCATGTCTTTGCCTTCCACTATCTATGGGGCGTAGCCAGGCCTGCATAGGACAATGACCCCATCAGTGGTAAACAGAATACAGAAGCAGATTCCTGAGGGGGCAGCAAAGATTCCGGCACCTGGTAATAAAAGAGAGGGAACCTTGAAGGTTTCACTACTTCCATCCCAGCTTCCTTCCTCAAGCTCCGCTTTCCCAGAACACTCCTCATTCTACTGGGGCTATATGACCTCCAGACTTGGAGCATCCAAGATGTACCCTTTTGGGAAGAACTCTCAAATATCCATACCTGTGTAAGATTCAGGTTTGCTGGTTTGGTAATAACGCAAAACAAGAGCAGCCTTGAACCGGATCCAAATCCTCCTCCTTGCCATTTTTCATATTTCTGAGGTTAGGACTAGCTCAGCAAATGGACTGCAGCTTTTAAGTGAAATAGTCCTTGGAAGGGCCTGGGAGTAGTGTACTTTCTTAGTTTTTTTCAAATCTCCAAAAGATGTATTTAAAGGAAAAAACTAAGATAGCAACATTTAAACTAAATCACGGTATTCCTTACAATACAAATAATGTTAAAGAGGTGAGATGCTAACTTCATCTGAAATTGGAAGTAAATTTTCTATTTAAAAATGTAATACTATTTAAATTTAATCTGGGAAGCGAAAGACTCAGCAGTCTCCTAAATCAATTTGCAAAGCAGCCGACTCTAATATTCTCTCATCTTTGCCCAACCCTGCACCCTACCACATCTGTTTAGCCATCTCTCTTTTCTTTTTCTGTGATCATTTGCATATAATTAAAAGATTTGGTTGGCCTTTTTAAACTCAGTTTATGCCCATTAAAGATCTAGAAACACATTTCCATCATCCAGAGCTCAGCTTAGCAAATCACCACAAAATGAATCTACCAAATTAACTGAATCATCTTGTTGAACCACAATCTTAGATTCCTCCTCTCCTTTCTTCTCATTTTAGTTGAGTTGAGTCATTCCTTTTCCTCTTGTGATTTTTTTTTTCTCTGTATTCCACATATTCTTGCGGATTTGGAAAGGGTGGAAGATGAGGGAAGAGTATGATTTATGCCCCCTTTCTAAAATATAAGAAAGCAATAAATAAATGCTTCCAGATAAAAAGCCTGATTTTCATTTTCATTGACTTTTGTACACCCTACTTGATTTCTGTAAATCAGAAACCAGTAGAATGACATTAATGCTTTGGGAAAAGAAGTATGAGTTGCCAACTGTGGCAAAAAGAATAAAGAACTGAAAGCAGGCAGCTTTAACCCACACAATTCACAGCTGCTCTCCTGTGCTGTGAGAGAGGAGGATGTTCTCTTCCAGGGAATGCATCTGTGAGATAAAGAAGAAATAATGGAGGGGAGAATAAGGAGAGCGAACATCAAAAACAAAGAAAATGAAAGGACTTCCCTGGTGGCTCAGTGGGTGGGACTCCATGTTTCCAGCGCAGAGGGCACAAGTCTTACCCTGGTCAAGGAACTAAGTTCCCACATGCCGCATAACACAGCCAAACAGAAAAGAAGGAAAAATAAAAGAAAATGAATAAGAATCCTTTTGGTTACATTCAGGAAAAACAACTCCCCACCCCCGACCAAATTGTGGAATATGTGAATTTAAAAAAGGAAAGAACATTTCTATCCAGATAAGGAAAATGCATGGAAAATCATACTTGGCCCAATATTACTCCAACATTTTCTTTCAGGAAATTTAAACATTATAAAGTGAATCGGTGACTTCAGTATCTTGAAGTCAGGCTTGAGAAACAAAACTAAATACATTTGTGAGAAAACACACATCCAAACAAAAGGGCAGTTGTTACAGCATCATGAGTGACATGAACAAAATGATCAACATCCTCCCAAGGGACAGCATAAATATCAAACGTGCTAATAAGTGGAGGTGGTCCCCTTGTGACAAAAGGTGTGGTATGTGTACAGTTACCACATAAGAACAAAATTATGGCACTTAAACAGTGGCAGCACTGTTAGTTACACATGATATTTGAAAAATATGACAACCATCTCAATCTGCTCAAGTAGCACTCATGGTAAGGGTGAAATTTCATCAACACTGGTTAACTTATGGTGTATTAAAAAGCCAGCAAGGAGATAAATTGATGGATTAAAAGATAAACTACTCACAGGCAGACAAACAGAAGGACAGATAGAGTTACAAACAAACGTGTGCTTTACTCAGACAGAAAGATGATAACCAGCCCCAAGAAGTGATGTGTCTGCTAGGAAAGCTTTGAACGTAGAATTTTCTGACTTCATCTTTAATTTAGTTCTTCCAGCGCCATGTAGCACAACCAAGGATAACTCTCTAAAAGTCTCTATGATAAAGTTGTACATCTATTAAATGAAGCTAATAATATTTTCATATTGTTCTTTGAGGATAAAAGACCTATGAAACATTTAGAAAGGTCCTCTATTCACGCCCTCTATTCACTGGAGCTACTTGACATGATATCAGTCTCTTCAGACAGATACACAGTGTATATATGAAACTGTGAAGCATCCAAATGCATTACCAATAGACCTTAATGTGCTCTATGCTGTAAAGAATAACTGATTATCTTTCTGGGAGTAATTTAAACATTGGAGGAGGGCATCTTCGAGTTCCTTTCTAGTTCTTTGCTCCTTTGAAGCCTAATTTCTCTTCCCTGTTTAGGAAGAAAATACTGTGAGACCCACAGGATAGAGATGAAAAATAAGAGTGTGTATCCTCAAAATTTTTCTTTCAAAAATACCATGGCATTTTCAGGAGATAGTCTGGATTCCTGTGACAGAATGAGTTGAGATCCCCCTTGAAATGAATTCACATGCCACTTTCGTTTATATGAACTTACCCTTCATGCTTCCTTACTCTACACACATCCCAAAGGAATGAGATGTTCATTGCCAGAAAATAGGAAACTGGACTGATTCTTCCTTTTTTTTTTTCCTTATATAAAATTGTGACTCCATGCATACACTTATATGTATCTCTCCCTTCTGGAAAAGGCCACATGGAATCAATGGTGGCTCATTTTTGACAAAGAGACGAACTTGAATTGGGAATAACCTTTGGGGTCAGTAACGGGCCTGAGGTGATGAAACGGTCCTGGTGGAAGGCCCCCTGGCATCCTCCCCTGGCAACTGGTCCAGTGTTGTTCCCACAGACAGTGTCCTTGGAATTGTTATTTCTCCCTTCATTTGCCTCCTGACACCCCCCCACTCACGGTTTCTTCTTCAGCACAGGAAGTCATCTCATTTAAAATTTCAAGTGACTTGACTACAGTAATAGAGCTCTTAGGATACAAACCAGACAGAAGTAGGGAAAGATAGGTAGAAATCTATTGCTCCTTTGAGCCTGGCACAGCTTAGCACAATAACCAGATTCCTAACAGGTTTTTCTAGATTTCACTCCCCACTCCACTTGCATGTTGCTCTTATTCTTATTACAACACAGATGCTCTTACTCATCAATCCTTACATTCATCTCTCTTTGGTTCTGGAACAAAACTACTCAAACTTTAATTTAGATATTTTATACTCCCTTGGAATCTCTGGGAAAAGGGTTCTTATAAACTAGATTCCTGGCTCTTAGTAGGCTCAGACCAACCTGACTAAGTATTAATTTTCCTACTGTCCACAAACATCGCTGAACTTCCTTCTCTTTCCGAGGATGACTGGCCCATGACAGATACTGGAGTTTGGCCTTTCTGCTGTCTATTATTCAGTCAATTCTCTTTTCCTCCTCTCTCGCACTTCAGACATTTCTTTCTCTATTCCCCAGGTAATATACTTGCTTTTCTTGTTTCTGCAGTTTCCTTTTGTTTTTTGAAATGTTCCACGTGGAAGTTCTATATTTCTTTCCCTCAGAGGCTTCTGACTCTCCAGTTATGATTATCAGTGTACTTGTTAACATTTGGAACTCTGAAGACAGACAAATCTAGATTCAAATTCCCACTGTGCCACTTCCTGCCTACGTGATATGAAGTAATTTCCTACTCACTCTGCACTCCAGTGCTTAGAAACTCTTGCTCTTTTCAGGTGGGTGACCTTGTGCCAATGATACAATCACTCCAAACTTCACTGTCCTCATTTGCAAAATGACAGTACATACCTTACAACATTAGTATGAAAAATAAATGTGATGATCAATACAATGGTAAAATAAACTAATCACTCCATAAATATTAGCTATTACCATTATTAGCAATTCAAATTGCCAGATCCATTTGGTATGTATCAGGTTTCCTGACTTCACTTTGTTCTCAATACAAATGCTATTATTTCTTAAATGTGGAATTTATCAGACCTCATTAGCCAGAGGCATTTTCTCATGGTCCACACGAAGTTTAGAGAGCTGGGAGAGCCAGAAGCTTTTACACAGTTAATACTATTTAAACATGTCTGAGTCCTGGTGAGTCCTCACTTGTCCCATTTCTTCTGAATGCTAGAGCTTACTAACAGAGCAGTTTTCACCTAAATGCGTCAGAGCCTAAGTGTGGACATTATGACAGTACGTATGAGAACTACAACCAAAGAACATCACTGAACCAGAGACCAACAGCCAACCTGGTGCAGACCACGATGCAGGACTCCGCACACCTACCGAGCGCTTTGGGATCCCAGAGTGAGCAACTCAGGGCTCCAGTTAAAGAGAAAGCCAGGGTGGGAGCCCTGACCACTGCCTCAGTCACTTCACTCAGCTCAGGCGTGTTCCTGCCGAAGTGTCTGATGGTCTCCAATGCCCCCTTCCGCCTTCATTGCTCTAAAGGCCACTCCTCCAGAAGTGAGAACCCAGCAAAGAGCATATCGTCTGTGAGAAAAGCTATTCCTGATGCTGCAAACTATAAGAAAGTTCACAAGGTACATTTGTAGGATGACACTAAGTCAGATGCATTTCAAGTACCAATTATTATACAAAAAAAGGGCTTGTTTTTGTACATTGTTATCTGTGGTGGTGATAGTGGACACAACCCACTCCTCAAAAAGGAAAAGGAATACATATAGTAATACTAATTATTGTTACTTGCAAAACAAAACAGAAGTTCTGAAGGAAGTAAAAGCTGAAGGTTTTTTATATTAAATTAAAGGTTTGTGTTATTTGAAAACCAAGATTAAGCTGGCAGTAAAGTCTACTTCAGAACAGTAATCGAACTTGCGCTGCAATGAAGGTGGATTCAAACAATGATGTGAAGTCTGGTGAGAACTAACCAACCCCAGCAGAGGGTCTAAAAAGATCATCCGCAAATAATATTAAACCCCTGAGCTTACAGAAAGCATCCACTCAAGGGGTTTACCCCCAGTTCACCATGTCATATGGCTCTACTTTCTAACATCACTATAAGAAATTAAAAGAAATTCTGTATAGCTGCTTTAAATGGGGACTCAGATCAGTAGGTGCACATAAAACATACAAGGCAGTTTGTGTCTTATTCACTCCCACTATTATAAACAAAATCAAACCACTGAGATTTGTAGACATTGGGGGTCTCTTTTTCACTGTTGAGACCAAGGTTATTTCTCCTCTTTAACACCAACAACCATGTTGACATATTTTTCCTAACTCTGCATATATTGAAAATAGGTGGTTGCAAACAAAACTCAGAAACATAACTACCATTCTAAGAAAATGACCCTGAAATTATTCTTTTTACTGCGGCTTTACCTGATGCTCCATGATGCAGGCTCCTGAGGGTCTCCTGCTTGGAATGATTGAATGTAGATGATAACCAGAGTTGAATGAGGAATTCTGAAACTGGGGATTCTGATTCCTAATGCAATCTGTATACCAATCTACAGCATGAGTTCCTCTTTATTTACCATTTGGTAAAGACTGTAGGTGGAGATGTTGTGGGCACATGGACACAACCGTTCAAACTGCTTTGAAAGAGGAATGCAGAAGAGAGAGAGATCCAAGTGCAAATAGGCAGGCATTTCAGAGTTCAAGACACAACTGAAAAGGGAACATCTGTTGCATCCCCTGGGTTTGAGGGCAATCTGTGTAACTCTTCCTATCTCTGAGAGTGTGCACAAAGTGGAGAGGGTGGAGACTTCCAACCTCAAATCTAAAAAAGATTGAGAGATTTCGGAAGGCCCAGAGGCGCCAAAGGTCAGGGGGATCAATATACAGACCCTACCGTGGGGGAAGGGAGGGGGAAGGGAAGACTCGTATTGAAAACCGCTGCGAAAGGGAAGCCAATGAGAGGGAAGGAAGTTTCTGAATAATTAAAAAGTTCAGAATAAGCAAACTCAGTTGCCACGGGGGAAGGAGGTGGGATGAGGGATTTTAAAAGAGCGGTTGATGTGGTAATTAAGAATTTTGGTGAGCGCCTGGGCAGGTCACCTCCTTTCTCAGATCAGAGCCCCATCAGAAATTCTTTCAAGTGTCCTTCTGCGTCGCCAAAGATGACAACAGGAAATCAATAAGTGCTTGAAATGAAAGGGGATGTTGGCGAGCCCCCAGGCTACAGATTTCCCGCCGCCAGCCTGTTCTGAACTCCTAGCGTGCCTTTGCACCGCCTCTCTTAAGAAGAGCTACCTTTTATTCCAATTCTCAGGACGAAGGTAAGTGCTCAGTTAGCATATCTATTAAAAGTCGGCTCTATTTCCAGCTCTCGCTTCGGGCCGAGAGAGTGCTGCCTCCGTTTGCCAGCCGGCCGGCGAGGCGGGAGGACAGGAGCGGGCTGGCCAGGCCGCCGGCGGGGCCACACACCTCCCGCGCTGGCCCAGCTGGCCCCAGGATTGAGCGCTTCTAGGTCCAAGCTGGAAAGTCCTGCCACAGCAAACGGCCTGAGCGACGGCGGCCTCCGGAGCGCTTCTTCCACTTCATTTATTTACAAATAAGCACAAAATCACTAACAACAGAGAAGGGCCCGTGCTCCAAAATTACAACTTGAAATCACCGGAAACTCCGTTCTGAGTTCCAGACCTTAGTCTGTTCCCCTTCCAATAACCATCTCTCCCCTAATATGCCTTGATTTGACTATCTTTCCAGAGCCCAATATCAGGAGACGTTTTAATTAGGTAATTCATTAGTGAGTCAATACAGACATTGATATATTCTTTTAGCTCAAGTGGTTAAGTACTAATTTCGAAATGATTATAAAAGACCGGACTAGGCAACACATCGTAATTTTAATTTATATGCAAATCAATTGGTTCATCTTTAACACCCTTATAAAAAAAAACAAAAACAATTATTGTATTGTAGCATCGGAGGTAGGATCAGACCTCCTGAATAAATTTGGAAACAAGACCTGGACTGGGAAGAAAATTTAGAACAGCCAACAAATCAATAATGTTTGAGGCAGTTAAACATCTTTAGCCATTGGTATTTACATACTCGCTTGTTTTCAGATAAGGAGCTGGGGAAATTGCTTGCCAGAGCTGAAATCATAATCCAGAGTGAAAAAAAGTAAATGGTAGCATGCAGCCAGCCAGTCACCGCGGGCTTGAAAATAATACTGTACCTTTCTGAAATCCTAACTCTTGGGTGAGAGGAAGTTGGCAGAGATCACCCCACATTTGTCCTCGGTTTTGCCCTGCTTTGATCACAAAATGCTATGTCCTCCCTGAATTTCACAATATGCTCCTTATTCTAACAGTTCTGTCACTTGTTTCAAAGTATTAGAGGGAGGGGCATAATTCAGAATCTCACCAGAACTTTTTTGAACCCATGTAACCAGCACCACTTTTCCTAAGCTGATTTATTGGGGGAGGGGGGTTGCCTTATGTCTAATTCTGTGTCCACCCCCCACACACACACACACATTAAACCTGATCATCAAAAAAGACAGAAGGAATGGGCGGTGGAAAATGGTGCAGTGCACAGGTTTAATGGAAGGTTATTATCTTTAGACATAGTTCAAAATTTTGGAAAATTGAAAAGAACATTTACTTCTGGGGGAAAAATTTTTTTAAGATGTTCTAGAACAGTGAATCTCACCAGGCGATCGGCGCTGGGGTTGTTTATGTAAAAGTGTAACATCCTTGAAATTCACTGATATAAGGTCAGTGTCTCCCCACCACGGCTCCCAGCCAGGAGATCTGGCCCTTAAGAAGCTGGTACCTTTGATGCTACAATCTTGTTTACATCTACAGGGCAGGGAATTGCTTGCTTTGCTTGAACGCTCCCTCCACCCCCTTCTAATTTGAAGTAATCGGAATCTAAATACAATCGCCAGGGCCCACTCTTCCATTTCTGCTCCGACGAGAGAAAAACCTGAAATCCACGTCTTAGACCAGCTCGGTGGTTTGTAGCACACACACACACACACAGACACACACACACACACACCAGCACCCTGCCTTTCCTCTGCATGCCTAATGTATTCCCTGGTGGTTCTGGGCATTAATTAGTTGTTTAATAGGAGTATGACTAAAAATGTAAAAGAAGGATTAGGAGCGTGAAACGTATGTCCAGCTCCTTCCACACACTCGAAGAGGGAATGAGAATCATTCTGTATCTTCTATTTCTCCAGGAGCCATTTGCATTTCCCACCAGCTGCTCACTTCAGCTGCACTGGCGCTGGGCGAGGCGAGGACCCAAAAGCTCGGCGCGGTGTCTGCGGCGGCCGGGACTGGGGTTAACCAGCCCTTGGCGGGCGAGACTCCAGACAGAAGGGGGGCGAGGGGAGTGTGAGCTTCCCAGAGCCCCTCCATCCAGCCCGGGTTTGCAAACCTCGGGATACTGAAAGGGGGAGGGGGTGGCACGCGCTTATCTGCGCGTCTCTCCAGCGCAGTCCTTTCTCTTTCCGTCTCCCCGGGCGTCTCTGACTCTTGTCTCTGGTTTTCTCACTCTTTCCCCATTTTTCCGTGAGATTCTCCATCCTTGCCTCCAGATGAAGGCGAGGCTGTTCTGCTCTGAGCGTCTCTTAATCTCTATAAAAATGAAAAGAAAAGAAGGAGGCAGACATTAACCCATAACTCAGGGGGCTGGGGAGGCGGCAAAAAATCTTTAATGGGTAGAGAGGAAAATGTCTTTCTTGGACTAAATTATGTGATATGTTGTGACCTTAGATTTCAGTCGTAAGACTTGGAGAAATTTGATTTTCTTGCCTCAGCACGATTTCAGAAATCAGAAATACAAATCCTCCAAGACAGAGGGGAAATAAAAGTAAAAACAGCACGTGGGCATTTCCCCCTCATTTCTCTCCCCTTAAATAAAACTGTCTTGAATTTCCACCGGTAAAGAGAGAAAGTTTGAGTTTTCACGGATGTTATGTGGAGGTTAGAAATGGCTTAAAAATCTAGACCTCTCGTCAGTTTTCTTCCTGGCTGAAGAGGCTAACCCTTTCCATAAAATGAGTCCATCTGTCGACTGTTAGCTGTTTCAAAGTGAAGGGATTTAGCACTCAAAACAAATTGAGCAAGTTTGTTTGCCTGTTTTTACTGCTAACTCAAATGAATTCAAAACACGGAGTAATTCAAGAAAACACATAACATATTCCAGACAGCTCCCAAATGTAGGGAAAGCCCAGCACCTATATGGTGACCTGGGTTATTTTAAACGCCAGGCTTTCAAAGATGTATATATTTCACACACATTCTCCCGGCGTCATTATATTTTCTTAAAATTGCGAGATTTGCTATATTGATGTAGGAAGAGCAATACAACTTTTAGAGGGGATTTTATCCTCTCCTGAGACCGAGAGATGGGGGGCCTCTCTCATAGTGGGCCTGGTTGAGTTTTGCTCCTGTGCAGGAAATAATATTGGTGAGAATATAGGACCAGGAGCTGTGGTTGTTTTCCCATACTTTCCAAAAACCTACACTAACAGGATGCCCTAGAGACTGAAAGAACTTTGTCCAATTTGCCTGGCAGAGCCTTCCCACCTGGTCTTCCAGCGAATGGTGTTTATAGTTCTACCACTCAAAGGCAGGGCACAGCAAAAATATCTTCTGGCCACCAAAACACAAGCCCTTGCTGGAGTCAAGAAATCGGAAAATCAGGGTTTAGAAGTAGGGCACGCTTCGGGGAGCGAGGGGCAAATGCCCCTTCTGTTTTTACCCTTCTGTTTTCACACGTTCTTCGATTTTTAGGAGTAAATGTGGGTTTGAGGGGAGCTTCCCTTCCCACCCCCACTGCCATCCCTTGCAATTTAATACCATGCCCGCCAGGAACCTTAACCTCGTCATTTTAAAAAATGAGATAGCCGTGACCCGGAGTGAACTTGTTGAGTGTAAGTACAGCAGAGGAAATTCTAGAGTCCATGAGCACCGGAGCCTTGTCCAGCGCAATCCCTCGGTGCACACCGGTCAGTGCGCGGCCGTGCCCACCTGCGCGCAGACACCGGGTGCTGTGCGCCCCGGTCCACTCGCCTTGACCTCGGCCCGGTGTCGCCGCCGGCGGTGCTGGGCCTTCCTCGGAGGACGAGCCGGTAGCTCCCTTCTAGCTGTCTCCCTCCTACCTTCTTCCCAAACTCAGCCATCCCACCGACCCCCCTGCTCATCCCACTTTTCCAGATTTCTCCTGCCATCCTCTCTCCCCCATCCCGCAACCTTCTCTCCAGCTTCCTGCCTTCCTCCGCAATCCCTGCTATCTATGAACTCTTTCCTCACCCTTGCAAGGCCTGAAAGAAGGTCACACACAGGCATATTCAAACTCACACCCTGCAAGCCTCGCCCCCAAACAAACCCAGGCGTACTGTCCTTTGTTCCATTTCTTAGGCCACTTTCTCTGTCCCTCCCTCCCTTCCCGTCCGGGTTTACACACACACACACACACACACACACACACACACACACACTCGAGGAGAACGTTTCTCCCCGACGGCTCCCCTACGCCCTTGCCCTTCCCCTCTGATTTATGAGAACTCCCGGTTTGGCGCAGATTCCTTTTTCTTCTCCTCCTTCCCATCCTCCCTTCTCGTCCTCCTTTCCACAGTGGGAGTGCTCGCGCCTGCTGCTCAGTCTGCGCCTGTCTGAGCGCCCTGCCCGGCTCCCTTTCCTGGTTTCCTTCCCCGGGCTCGTCCTCGGGCTCCCGGCTCCCGGGCCCGCGGGCCTGCACCTCCCGCTCCTGCCGGGTTCCCCGTCGCCCCTGCTGGCTCCCCCCGCGCCCTCCCGAGCGCCGCGCTCGCTCCTTGATCGCCCGCCGCGCTGCCGGCTCGGCCGCCCGCCCGCCCGCGCGCCCGCCACTGTGCAGTGGAGTTTGGTGGAATCTCTGCTGACGTCACGTCACTCCCCACACTGAGTCGGAGCCGAGGGAAGAGAGAGGGATGAGAGCGAGGGAGGGGAGAGAGAGTGCGAGAGCGAGCGAGAAAGCTGGAGTAGAGCGGAAAGAAACCGCCAGTGACGGCTAGATTCCGGAGGCCGCCGCGCGCCCTTGGAGCCCCCTCGGAACTTGGCACCCTCGGGAGCCCCGCAGTCCTCTCGGCCCGGGCTTCTCGGGCGCCGGCGGTGCAGTCCGCGTCTCGGTTCGCTGGAAATCTCTCCGGGACGCGGCGGGACGCGCAGACTGCTCTCTCCCGGTAGCGGGTAAGTGGAGGCCGTCTCTCCCGCAGGGATGTGAGATAATGCGAGTTTGGAAATTTGTTCCACTTTGGAGAATCTTCACCGAAGGTGATTTGTGGCTGTTGGGGGCTGTCTTTCCCCCCGAGGTAACGCAGTTGGCAAACAGACCTTGCAAAGCCCTGTTCCTTTGGTCCCCAGCCACAGACACTAACAATCTATGGGGTGCTGAAGTCGAGTGGGAAGCGAGACCATGGCTGGCATTTAAAAGGAGGTATCTTCCCTTAAATCTTGGTGCCAACACTGCAGGGACAAATCCTCAGACGGAGGATTAGCATTCTCAAGATAAAGGGCCGGGTACAAAGTTTCAGCTACTGGAAGATTAGCCCCCTTCCCATTGTTACCAATTGGAAAAAAGATTCCATCTTAACTGGCAGTTAGTGACCTCTCAGGCCCAAGCGAATTACCTGGGAGCCAGGCCTGAATGCCAAGCTCACACAATTACTTCGGATTATAAATCCTTTAAATTGATTACCAGTCAACTGCAATCTTGCACTTTGGGAGACACATTTTAAATGGATACAGGGGAGACGACTATTTTCCAGCCATACAGTACAGAAAAAATTATGATTCTAAATCTGAGAAATATGTTCCTCTTTTTATTACAATTTAATGATTTTCTTTTCCTTAGCAATTTAGATGTCAAGCCATCATAGGGCCCTGTGATTTTTATTTTATTTGTGCAGGCAATATGTCTTATTAAACTAAAATTTTTAAAAAACTTTTTCTACCATGAATTAAAATAACATTGGAGTTCATACATCCTAAAATATTTTATGAAAAATTAATTTGATTTAGAGATATTTCCTCACATTCTTTTTAGGCCATTAATAAGAATTAAAGTTGCTTTTAATATCATTTTGGAGGAAATCCATCTAAAAATACAAATACCAGTTATGTAAAGGAAACAAAGCACGTAAGCAATATAGGCTGAGGATTTCTGTTGATATTACATAAAATAAGCATCCAAAGTTTCAATTATCAAACTTTGCCTAAAAATGAAATAGCTACTTCATGTATGAAATGTTTTGCTCTACCTCAGCAAAACAACACTTAAATTATTCAGGTGCTTTGTTCCTCAAGTTGAACATGTTTGTCCCCAAGTGTTCCTAAATCACCAATATTAATTGGTTTAAAAGGCTTAATCTGCTAAAATACAGAACTGTGTTAAGCAGTATTTTAATTTCCTTAAATGATTACCCACTGCAAATTAATTTACTGAGTAATCTCACTAATTTAGTTCATTTAAAACATATGTTCTTATCATGTTTTAAACTTTCATCAAAGATTTTGTTATAGGATAACAATGTGAATGGAAAGGAGGGAAATGTGAAAGGATGTGGAATTATTAGGACTATGTTTCATTACTACAATTTCATCTTATGGCAATCATCAGAAATTATTTTTAAGCAAATTGTTTTATTTCTTAGGGCTTGCCTGCTTGCATTAGCCGGTGTGGTTCAGGGTGTTCCCATTAGCTGTGTTGTGCTTTTTAGTGAGTTCACAATAGAAAACTCAAGTTGACCAAAACAAGACTGCCTGGCATATACATTCCAACCAGGACATGAACTTTTGGGGTGAGAACAACTTCCCAACAGGAAAAGTTGCTCATCTTAATTTGTGAGATTAGCCACTGAAGCCCCTCTCTAAATCCCGCAGCCAAATTTGTCTTGTAAGACTTGTCTTGACAGGGCAAGTTTAAGGATCAGCAGGCGGGAGGGAATTGGAGGTCTCTTTTAAAAAATTACCTTCCCCAGTTATTTAGATTCAATTCATCTAGCAGGTTTGGTCATTATATGAGGGGGGGAAAAGTGCAAATCTCTGGACTCATTTTGACTGCAAAATAAATCCCCAAGTCACAAGGACATGTAGGAGTGAGCTAAGGAACATGCCTTGACCTTCTTTTCAGTCTTTAGAGAGGAGTTCTTGAAGATTTGTTTTGTATTGCTTTGTTTGGTCTTCAGCACTGAAGCGTGGGAGTGGGGGGGTGGGGGTGGGGAGAATGTGTAATAATCGACTGACTTTACACTGAGCAATCCGATCTTTTTCTTTTGTAGATTTTACTATTTTAAAAAATAAAAACTATCTGCGGTTACCATCTGCAAATCTCTGGCTACCGGCTAATAATGCAGCCAATTCAGAAGTTAAAAAAAAAAAAAAAGATTATCGAAATGATGATGACATGCAAATTTTCCCCGAAATTATCATAAGTAAACATTTGAAGTCTGGACTAATAAAATCCCATCTGTGTTACTTCATATCGAGTTAGTAGAAAGCTGTGATAATGAATTTTGTAATATCTCACGAACAGACATCTCAATCAGGGACTAATCCTGTGATTTTACTGCAGAATCACTAAATCTGGAACCGCCAAACTGCTACTTGTGGGCCCCCGGGCCCGCCTGGATCGGCAGAGCCCCCGCCCGCGTCCACCCGCGTCTCCAGGCGGGTGGGGGAACCGCCTGGACATCCCCACCTCTTGGATCCCCAGGCCGCTGCGCTAGGCAGCGACCTTGGCCCGAGGCCCCTGGGTCCCGGCTCCTTCCAGGAGAGGCCGAGGAATCTAGAAATGCGACTTAGGCCAGAGCCAGACCCCCCAGCTCCCTACCCAACCTCTGCCCCTCGAACAACCGGGCAAACGCCCGCCCGAAGCCCCAGCCCTGGATCCGAGCGAGAGGTGCCCTCCCGCCGCCGACGCACCCTGGTTAGCGTAGAGCGAGGCAGGCGCCGAGATCCGAGGGGTGGGGAGCTGGGACCTTCATTCTTTTCTTCTGTCTTTAAAGCAGCCGCCGCTCTTCTGCCCACCCCGACAGAGCCCCCTCGCCACCCACCTCTCCCGGTTTGCCTGTGGCGGAGAAGGGGGCGCACATTAAACGCCTGGCTCGCTGCGTTGTGGTTGGAAATTTAAAAAAAGATTTGGTTTGCCGGGGAGGAGAAGGGGGAGAAATGGGGGGAGCCGTTCTCTCAGAGCTATTTCTCTACCCTTGGCGAGCAATAAACCCTCCGGGGACGTTTGCCCGCTCTCCTCAATCTAACTCACTCCACCTCGGTTCCCCTACTCTGCGATCTTAAATCATACTTTAGGGTAAATAAATGACCGGGTGAGTATCTCCAGGGGAAAAATGTGGCTAAATATGGAAAAGTGGCTTCTGATAGAAGAGAGGCCCGAAGCCAGTCCGCTCTGAGCATCCTAGGCCTTGGAGTCCTGTTTGTTTCAGAATTACAGAAAATCGGGGTGCGGGTGGGGGGTTCTATCTAGGACAGGAACAAGTTGACTCTGACACTCTATAAATGTTTACTGAGCTTCAACTAACGGACAAGCACTGTGCTGGCCCTCGCACACAGCTCCCCACGGAAAAAGTCCTCTTCACCAAAATTTTGTATCCCCCTCCTAAGGTTGTCCTTGTGTTCAGACGGGCTTTTAACCCCAACAGGCACCCCTGTGAGTAGTTCCACAGCTTGGGTTCCCAGAACGCGGTGGCTTTATCGGCCAAGAGCCCCTGGACCCATTGGCGGCAGCTCTGTAGAGAGATCCACCCCCCCACCACCACACACACACACACACACACACACACTTTGGTAAACATTCAGATGTCCAGGACCGGGGACAAGAGTGGGGATGAAGCCAGGCTCGTGCTGCCAGAGACTGCCAGGTCCGAGGAACACTCCTGAAACCTAGTACGGAGAGGCGCCTGATGGCTTGTGTTGAAGTCGTCTGCCCCACAGGTAGCCTCCTGCGAGCCCTGTGGGCCCGCCCGCCGCCGCTTCTCACAGGCCTCCTTCTCTCGTTTTGCAGGTAACGGGGAATGGAGACCAACTGCCGCAAACTAGTGTCGGCGTGTGTGCAATTAGGTAAGAGTCGTTTCTTCCGCCAGGGTCACCCGACCTGAGACCGCGCCACGCGAGGGCGGCGAGAGGGCACTGGTCTTATGGCGAGGCCCCGCGAGGGGCGCTTCCCGGAGGGGCCGGCCAGGGCAGGAAGGAAATCAGAACCTGGACGCCGGGGGACTCTCCTAGTGGGGGGCTGTGGGTGGGGAAGGAACCGCGCGCCGCGTCTCCAAGCCTCGGGCCTCCTTTTCGCGGGAGCCGCTGGTAGCCCGGGAGGCGCGGAGACAGAACATCGCCCTGCGCCGGGTTGCCAGACGGCACCGAAGACCGGTCCATCCTCCGCTCGTTCCTCTAACTGGGTCTCTGCTCTTTGTCCCTCTCTTTCCTCGTTCCTGCCTCCCTCCCCACTCTCTTCGACACCCCATACTTTCCCCCGCCATCCGGGGCGTCTCTCTCCCTGCACGTGGGGCGGGCGCGCGTGGCCCAGGCGTGCAGCCGGCGGCCGTTGAATGCCTCTTCTCCAAAGACTCCGAAATCAAAAAGGTCGAGTTCACGGACTCTCCGGAGAGCCGGAAAGAGGCGGCCAGCAGCAAGCTCTTCCCGCGGCAGCATCCCGGCGCCAACGGTAAGACTTGGAGCGAGGCGCAGGCCGCGCGCTGGGCGCCTGCCTCCCGGCCTCCGGGGCTCGAGTGAGGCGCACGCGGGCGAGGCCGCCAGACGGGGCGCGCCTGCTCGGAGCTTAAGACACTTGGCCTCGGGTTGGGACGGGAAGCAGCCGTCCAAGGAACGTTAATTCCTTTCCCGAAATTATACTGCACTCCTGAGACCCATCACCTCTCCCTCTCTCTCTCGCTCTTTCCTGATGATCTCCTGATGTGTGGCCTGATCTACGCACTCCCCGAGCTACCTCCGTGCCTCTAGCTGGAGTAGAAAAGTGGTCCAACAGCGACCTCTGTCGCTCACTACGTCCCACTGCATGCAGCACCAGCAGCGCCCACCCCGTCCCGGCGGCCCTCGGCCGCGCCCCGCCCAGGCTTGTGGGTGCGCGTTTACCGCTGAACGCCAGCGCGCGAGGCTTGAGTTAGCGTAGGTTTGCCCCGGTGGCTAGGTGGAGGCGCTGACAACAGCCCTAGGGAGCCGGAGGGCAGCGACTGCGCGCAGCAGCTGAGGGTGGAATGGAGTGGAGTGTGTGACCCTGTGGCACCACCTACCTGTGGTGCTGGTTGCAGGGTCTGGGTTTTGGCGGTGCGATCGATGGTCTGGTTTCACTCTGGAAGAGTCAAGGGCTATTGCTGCTCGAAGTCTGCACGCTTGTGTAAAACTTACAACGTCCTCTACGCACAGAATTGTTGAATTGAATCATGGTCTTTAGGGGTGTGGGGCGGGGGGGAGGTGGTTGAAGGGACAACCTTTCCTTAGGAATACAAGAAAAACTCAAATTTGCCGTTCGTCTATTCTCCATGTTTTCCAGGCTCCTTAATAAGTAAGTGCCTATTCTTAGGAGGTTGTTGACCTTGATAACGTGAGGACATAACCACACACACACACAGACCGCCGCCCCTAACCACCACTTTCTGGATTAAAATGTAAAGATATATATGTAATATGTGCTAGAGGGGGGCGAACTTGGACCCCCGCCAAGTAAACCTGCCAAGAAGAAAACAAAGACTCCGCATTGGGCTTCCCAGTGAATCGGAGAGAAAAGCACCATTTGTTGGAATAAAACACCCAAAGTGGTATGGAGCTATCCGGCCTCCACACCGCGAAATATCGCTAGTTCTCCTGCTGGGCCAGTTAAACGCTCACTTGTCCGGGATTAACCCCATGGGGTTAAATGGGGCCTTTCAGAGATAACGTCGGGTGATTTCTGTCATTAAGATTGTGTTAAATTCTTCTTCTGTTTGATAATCGGTCGTAAAAATAAATTATTACACCGGAGTATGTTTGGGATATGGTTAAAAATCAAGAGCAGCGATGACTCCCGGAGAAAATGCTTTGTGCGGGTTGAGCCCTGGCTCCGGCCGGACTAGGGGAGCTCCCCAATGTCGCTTCGCACAGCGCGGGCTGGCCGCCGCCCAGCCGAGGCTGACATTTCTCCTGCTTTCGGGGCCGAGAGATGCCAAATGTCTCTTCCTATTCTCACCCGCATCTACCCGTTTCTTGCCCCCAGGAATGGTTTTGAGGACAGGTGGTTACCATGGGAGTTTAGGACCTCTTAACCGAGAAGCCTGAGGTGGGATGTGGGCTTCCTCGGTGGGCAAGAAGTAGGGGAGAGCCGAGGAGTCCTGTTCGCTCCAGTCACATCCTGGGCAGGTGGGCCTGGGTGTTTGCTTTTAATAATTAGCAAGTAATTAAAGAGCTAGAAATAATAAATGATTTTTCTTAACTATTACGTTCAGGCCCGGATTATTTTAGTGCTGGGAAAGGCTCTTCTCCACACAATAGTGTGTTTTCTGCCTTTTGAACTGAAGAAGAAAATTGCTGCCCAAACATGTTTAATGCCATTAATTAAGAAGAGACACGTGATAGGAAAAAATGCTGAAAATCTTGATGTTATTGGCTTCTAGGGAATTGGGTAGACCAAAAATGTCACACGAGTGGGCAAAGCTATATAGTACCAATGAAGGAAGGTTGCCAGAGTCCCCTTACTGAATATAAGTAAATTTAACTCATGGGATATGCAAACTCCTAGCCACAGCTTCCTTTAAAAAAAGAAAAGAAAAGATTTTTTTTCTCCTTGACTTTTTAATAGGTTTTATTTGCTTCTAAAAAGAAAAAAAATGTTTATACTGACATGCGATTTTCAAAAAGGGCCATGATATCCTATTATTGGCCCTACCCTCTCCTCATTTCCCCAAAACACCCAGTCCTCACTGAAGACTGAAAACGTTCTCTGAGTTGACAGGGTCGACCTCCTGGAGGCCCCGACTCTGTGTCCCATCCCAGTCGAGTCCCCCATTCTCTTGATATCCGTTGGAATGACCCAACGTCTGGCTCGAACCCTTAAACGGGAGAGAGCAGGAAGTAGGCTGAAGACCTCCTAAAGCCAGAGGTTTGAGAGAGGGTGGAGAGAGGAGTGGCTAGGTATGGTAAGTGAAGAGAGGAAGAGTTGACAAGTTAAACGGTACCCTTCTCGCTTCCGCCCACTCCCTTACAGAAAGGGCAGAAGCCCGCTTGGAACGTCTCCCTAGAACAGACGTCCTTGGCTTTCCTTCCCTTTGGGTGTCCCAAAACGAGTTTCCATTTGGAGGAACTCAAAAAGTTGTCTTGACCTTCAGGAAGAAGATGGAATGATCCTCCCCTGTCAATAACCTTTTAAATTTCTGGTTAGTGACCCTGGATTGGGGGCTGTAATCCACCGACCTGCCGAGATCTGTCCCGTCGCCTGGCTTCGCGACCAGACCTGGGGCGGGTATCTTCCCCGGGCCTCCCCCGGCGACTCGATTAATTTTTAAATCGTTCTGGCTAAGCGGTTGAGCTCAAAGTGTTCGCCTCGGGCCTCTGGAGCACGCAGACTTCCTTCCCTAGGGACGAGAACTCCAAGGCCCCAACCGCGACACACACCGCCTCCCAAGGCAGCAGCCGGCTCTCCGTCTTCCTCAGAGCACCCGGGGTAACCCCGAAGCCTTGACGGCCGCAGAGCCCCATTGATGCAATCACCAAGTGCTCGCCAAGCACATTCACCACTGATTCCTAATGCCCCCCAAAGCAAGTCACCCGATTTCTCTACGCCAAACGACTTTAATGCTAACAAGCAGATCCGCAAAAACAGCCCAGACCACCTCTAGCAAAAAGCAAAATCGTGCTGCGTGGGTCGGCGCTTGGACCTGAGCTTGGTCAGAGAGAAAGGGGGGTATTTAAACGGGAGGTGTTAATCTTAGTGCTAACAGGGGAAAGGGGGACCAGGACGTGCTGGAGGAGAGTGAGGAAGAGCGGAGGTGGGGAAGGAGAGCATTCCTTTTTTTTTTTTTTTTTTCTACTCACAACCCACCCCGCGCCAAATCTGCAGTTTATCCGCAGAGCTGCCTCTCCTTTGTGTGTGTGGATGTGTTTTCCCCAAGAGGGGAAATTGTCCGAAAAGTAGTCAGTCCCCAGCGGTAGGCAGTCTTGACCGGTCGCGTTCTTCGGTGCCGACGCCGTGCGCGCTCCAAGGTGCGCAGGGCTGGCTCTGCAGTTAACCCGCACCGCCCGCCGGTAATATATGCAGCAGTTGTTAGAGCGACTCCGGGGAAAAGGAAATGTATAACGAAAGCTTATTCGTGAGCAGGAATATACTAATGGAACAATCTGATGTCTTCTTAATCCTATGTAAAAAGCTTTGTCGTCTTCCTAATATTGACTGAATGGGTAATTAATGGCTCTTCATCTAGGCGAATACCCTATAATCCAAAGATAGGCAAAAGACAACAAGCCCAAGGTAGAAGACAAAAGGCCCAACTGTGGTCGCCACCCTCCTCCCTCCCACCCTCCACTCAGGGTCTTCAAATGGGAAAGTTTCCTCTCAGGAGAAAAAGGCAAGAGTAGAACATACATACCTTTCCCGGGCTAGATTTAACCACAGAACCTGGCTGCCCAGCTCCATACTCCACTCCTCCGTCTCTCCCCCACCAGCCCTTCCCTCTGCGTTTCTTTCTTCTCAGTTCCTCTAGAAAGCGGCCCCCCGCCCCCCCCCCACCCCATTGTGGCCCAGTTCGGCACCTTTCCCCCCAAGGCACCCATTTTTCATTTAGGGAAGCGATTGATCGCAAAGGACCAATATACGAGGTCCTCTGACTAGGGCAAAGAATTAAGTGCCTTTCTGAAAACAAGATAGAGATTCCATTCTTCTACAACCCAAGGCAGACAATCGGTGAGGACTAAGGTAGTTGGGAGGGGAGGAAAGAAATTAATAGAAGGAGAGGTAGGCAAAATTATGTATACATGCTAAAGAGTGATCAGGAGTGATGGAGTCAACTCCACTGTGAGGATCTGACATGAAGAGTGCCCAAGATTCTCTCAGCGTGTTTTTAACAGGCTGACATTTTAATTTAAACCTTTAGAAGTAATATATTACTTGGGTTCCTACAATGAGGTGGGTTCCTTTTTTTTTTTTTTTTTTTGGTCAGCTGACAGCTTTTAAAATATTATTTCACTAGGGAAATAAAAGCTTCATCTCAGATTATAGGTGGGTATTTTTGGATTTATGTGATTTATGGTCACCATGACAACTAATGCTGAATGTTAGCTACCAGCATGTCTGGGAGAGGGGAAGACAGAAAGAAGGGGAACAAGAGAAATAGAAAGGGAGACAGACATGAGCAGGAGAGAGAAAATAGAGAAAAAATAAAGAGAGAAGCATTTCAATCTAGTTTCTTTTTTAAAGTGACTTTCGTTAGTCCCATGTCACTTCTGTCTCTCTGGACCTAGATATTGATGTTTATTCATTCCTTGTCTCTCTTATATCCCATACACAAGTATGCTGTTCTCTTTATTTTTCCACATGTAGTTGTGTTCTGCAGTTAAATGAGCACCTAATAAACCTGTGGCATTAAAAGGCTGCTGTGAAAAGGCACTGCAGCATGTGGGGTTACTGATTGCAGCGCCCCCACTAACACGGCCCAGAGCTTCCTCTAATCCCTGGCTCTTCTCTTCCCCTGCCAGTATGGAGTGACCACAGACTTGAAGTGGTTGTGTGAGGGACAGAGATATGGGTACCATTTGCAGGGACCCAGAGAGGATGGGTGTTGCTCAGTACCTCTGCAGACTTCTGATTCTGAAAGAATCTGCCACTTTTTGCAAACCTGCACTTTTAAAAATTGCATTTAGGGAACTGGGGTCGGGGGGTGGATCAGTCACAATAAACCTTTAATTTCTGGGTGTTCCAGCTGCATGGCTCAGGTCAGGGAACAGCAAAGAGGCCCCTTCCAGCATGATTTGTTTGCAGAGAAAAGCCAGGCAGAGGAAGGAGGGGAGGCAGTGCCACTTCTCGGACAAGGTGCAAGGTCTCCCTCTGAGCTCTGCACCTTACACCGCCTGCTCATGCACATGCACACACACACACACACACACACACACACACACACACTCATGCCTGTCACGAGCCTTCGAGCTGAGTCTGGCAGGATCTCATCCTTGAGCTAACCTGGACCGTAGCAAGACTCCCACCCGTCTATGGCCTGACAGCGCAAGGAGACATCTAATTTCACTGTCTTTCAGATGAGCTTTGACGACAGACTTTTTTCCCCCAGAGTCTCAGTCACTCACTTGGGTCCCAGTTCACATCTCTGCTGCCCGCTGCGGAGAGTTTAGCGGTGCTGCCTAACCCCTCTCATCGCGATGGCCAGAGGGCCTTTGTGCAAGTAACACTAAAGAGTGTGAAATTAAATAAGACCTTAAGACTGGTAATCGGTGGCAAATACCAGCTAGAAACATGCCTAATCCTGTGTCACACATTTCCCTTCTCAAGGGTCTTTCTTTGAAAGAATAAGCAAGAAAACCTGATCAAAATGATATCTTCTGAGTAGAAAATCCAAACCCACACTGGGCTTCCTGACCTCTCCCTACCCCAGCCATGCAGCTTCCCTGGACCAACTATGCTGATTTTTTATTTTTATTTTTTTCTGGAATGACAGTTTCTGTGATGGCTGCTGAAGACATAGTCATTTCTTTTAAAAATATATATTTATTTGTTTGGCTGCACTGAGCCTTGGTTGTTGCATGTTGGATCTAGTTCCCTGACCAATGATCAGATCTCGGCCCCCCTGCAGTGGGAGCAAAGCCTTAGCCACTGGACAACAAGCAAAGTCCCACAGTAATTTCTAGAACCAGCTAAAGAGTGGGGTGAGGGATAGGTCACGTAATAGTAGTGTTGAACTTGCAACATACCCAAGATTCCCTTACTTCCAACTCCTTTCTCATCTATACTGCCCATACCTGTGCACCCACAAGTTTTTTGTAGACTAAATCTAAAAATTGCCCACCACCACTCCAGTTTTAACTGAAAAGTGTTTCTTGTACTACACACTTGCTTTTCCTCTTCTAGACTTTTCATTTTGGAGCATCCCTACCAGCCATGGAGTGAACATGTTGGGCCTGGAAGGGGTGTCACCCAGTATCAATGTGTAAAGGGATTTGAAGATTAGGAGGGAATTGAACCTCTGGCTAGAAAAACGCAAAGAAATACCTCCCCTGCTCCGTTGCGGGGGAGGGGAGGATATATTATGTACATTCATTTTTATCTACAGAGGGGTATATGCATGATTTTGTTTTCACTTAACCAGAGTTCTTCAAATAATTTCTCTCTCTTTGTTCTCCACTTGACTTTGCAGTGAATCAGTACAGTTTAAGATTCTTATCTTTTTAGGCTTTCAGGCTGATCACCAGCACTTGCAACATCTCCTACACTTTGGCACTATGAGGAGCTCCCACTTGCCCTTGGGTTTTTCACCCACTTTGGAGTTTAGGTTAGGTCCTTCATACGTGTGTATTTGCCTTGAGGAAAGGTCTGTTCATTGACAAAGCCAATGAGCTTAAATCAAAATTCCATGCATTTAATGAGAGATGGGCTTAGAAATCTACATGGCTCTGTGGAGCTTCTTGGCTCTTCTGAGTTTTGAAAACCATTCAGAGCCTTCACCAAAAATTGTAACTCCAGGATTTGAAACTTGAAGAAACAAGGAAGAGAGTATGTTCACTGTGGAGGAGAATCTTTCATTCTCTGATGTGATGTGAGTTTCTTTCTGATATGAAGGCATGAGCATGTGCTGTTGTGGGGACTGCAGCTATGCTGAGGTTTAAGAAAAGGCATTGGAATATGATTAGTAAACATATTGGGCAGAAAAGAGCTGGATTCTTATTGACTTAGTTATAGGTCATCGGCTGTCAGTGCAGTGGGAGGAGATATTTACTTTACGCATATACTTTATGATCTTGAGGGAATTAGAGGAAATTCAATAAGAAAATGGCTAGAAACATTTAAAACCCTTATTTAAAAGACTTAAGCAAATTAGAGTCTTATCAGATTAAAAACCACTACAAATGTAAGAGCATTGTCTTCGGTGAAACACTGGGGGGTCTGAGAAGGAGAGTCTACCAAATCTCAGGGATAAAACGCGTCATTTAAGCGCCCGATAATGAGCAGAATGTAAATTAATTTAACCTTCTTTACCAACAGGCTGCTTATGTAATATGCATAATTTAGTGATAAGATTTCAGAACCTAATATAGCTGGATGGATGAGCCTCAGCTAATGCAGACCTGTCACATCGGCATGTGTTCTGCTCTGAGCAGGTGTGTGTGTGCGTGGAATAGGGTTAACTGTAATAAAAGGTTAAAAAACCAGAAATGCTGATTTAAAGCTTCCTATTCAGAAAGCTCCTTCTGTTAGCTAAAATCTTCTTACACTAGGATGATACTTTGGGCAGAGACTAAAGAATTCTCATTTGGTCCTTTGGACTGCTCTCAAACTTGTTTAAGATGGGGGAGGAGTTGCAGATACCATGAAGTGGGGGAGCAGGGCAAAGGAGAGACACATAAGTTACAAACATATTTGTTGTCTGCTTTATCCACTCTGCCTCAAACTGAATGAGTTTCTCAATCTTGGGAACAAGGACAAGGAGGGAGTTTTTTGAAGATACCTCATACTGGTGTTGCAAATCATTGACTGTAATGTCAAACAAATACACATTCAGGGATGATAACACTAACTCCACAATAAAGCAATCGTCAATGCAGAAACCCAGGGGAGATTAGTTTGTGCTCTTCAGCTGACCTAAGCCAGAGGACAAAAGGACTTTCACAAATTATTTTGAATGATATCTTTGGATTTATTTCTTTAATTTCTGTGGAAATAGTGCTATAAAGATTTACGTGCCCCCAAAGGTGTTTTTTCCTTTTGTCTCAAATAAATGAACAAGGCTTTATTTTTCCTTGCGTGTCCTCCTAGGCTTTTGCCCTTCACCCACAGCCTACTTCTCTGCCTGCTTGGACTCCAACAATTCAAGACAGCCTTGAGCTCCCTAGGAATAGAAAATGACTTCAAAATTATCCTTGAAATTGGTTATTTGGCAACATTCTTAATTGTATGGAAATTCATTAAAAGCATATTTTATATATAACTAGCTCAAAGTTGTTGATTCTACAGGCTTTATGGATTTGAATCTGATTGATAATAAAGTAAACAAGAGAGTCAAATTTAAAGCAAGATTCTGTTGGGTTAGGAGGTGCTTAATACAGTGTATAAGGAATTTGAAAGCCCTAGGATATGTGTCTTAATCAACGTTAAGTAGAATGGATAAGCTTTCAGCATTTTGAAAATGCTGGGTTAGGGTTTCTATTCTATTATGTGTTTTCTGTCTGGGGACTAATAAGCATTACAGAGAACGTGATCTGAGGCGACTTTTTATTCTTGTATAAATCCAGAGTGAACCACCAAACAGTTGTTCGTTTAAAGTCAAGGTAATTTTCTTTTGACGGGTCCATTTGCTTCTGATTTCTAATTTATTAGCCTCTCTTCCCAGGGCTGTCTTCTTTGCAATTAAAGTAAAGCTTCTTCAGGTTAGCGCTGCAGCATTCACTTGACAGGTTGTTTGGAAATTTTAAGATCGGAAAGATGATTTGTTGGTGTTTTAAATTTTTTCTGGTTTTAAGTAGTATGTCTCCTTTCCTTGCAGGGGGAGAAAAACACCTCTCGGTAGGGAATGAGTGTAGTGAGACACAAAAGGGGAGGGGGGTGCTGGTGCTTTGTTGATCCTTGTACCCCTCAGCCTTCGACCTTTCCGCTTTTTTCCAGCGAGCTTTTTATTCCCAGCCTCGTCTTTCTACCTCCCCACCAGAACTAAAAGCCGGATCGTCTTGGGCAGGGCCGGAGCAGAATTCCCGGGAGCCGGCGGGTGTAGACTCTGCGGGCGCACCGAGGTATTAGCCCGGCCCCGCACATCTGATAGGTGCAGACAGGATGGGCCCTCCGTCACGGCTCGAGGGCTCCTGATTGGTGTGGAGCCACGTCACTCCAGCCGGCGAAGGGCCTGGGAGGAGGCAGAGGCGGGGAGGGTTGGGGAGGGCAGCGGCCGAGTGACGTCTCGGCACCAGGAAGCCCGCCTCTGGTTTTAAGATGTTAGGCCAACAGGGAAGCTTGGAGCCGCAGAACTGGTCCGTCGCTCGTCTGGGTGCTGGGAGCTGAGCTGCGGCGAGGCCAGGCTCGAGCTCTACTGCCCGAGGGGGTGTGCGTGTGCGCACCGCGGAGGGTGCGCCCAGAGGCCCGCGCCGCTGCCGCCGCCGCCGCCACGGGAGATCTAATATCAGCTACCTGTCCCTGTCACTCTTGACACTTCGCTGTCAGGGCTGCCGCGCGGGGGGCGGGCAGAGCGTGAACGGCGTTAGCTTTCCTTATTGGAGGGGTACGAGGGGGAGGGAGGGAGGGGAGAAAGGGGTCTTTGCCCACTCTTGTTTCGCTTTGGAGCTTGGAAGCCTGCTCCCCAAAGACGCTCCGAACCATTCTCTCCTACCCACATCCCCATGTCTTTTCATTGACCCGCTGACTTTCGGCCGCTGGATCCTTTCGCTTGAGCCTTCGCAAGGAGCCGGGGGGCGGCTCGGCTCCAGGACTCCGCGCGGGTTGTGTTCCCGGCTCTGCCGGCGGCGGCCACCGCGAGGAAACTCCGCGCCTGGAGCGGGAAGCGGAGCAGGCGGCTGCGGCGGCCACGGGGCTTCGGCGGGGCAGCAACCCAGGACTCGTAGGGCGGCGCGCTCCTTCGTCCATGAACTGCATGAAAGGCCCGCTGCACTTGGAGCACCGAGCAGCAGGGACCAAGCTGTTGGCCGCCTCCTCGTCCTCCTCCTGTCACCATCCTCAGCCGCTGGCCATGGCTTCGGTCCTGGCTCCCGGTCAGGCCCGCTCCCTGGACTCTTCCAAGCACAGGCTGGAGGTGCACACCATCTCTGACACCCCCAGCCCCGAGGCCGCAGGTAAGGCGCCGCGCGGCCCCGAGGAAGTCGACCCCTCCTGGGGGAGGCGTGGTGGGAGTGGTCGTTCGGCTGGCTCCCCGCAGAACTTCCGGAGCCAGGGTTGTATGTATCCCGCTTCCCTTCGCTCTGCATCGACTTGCCCGGCTGGGGTGGCGCGAACCATGCGAGTCGTTCTGCACCGCCCCCTCCCCCCATTACGACCCTGACCTCCCTTCCTTTTTCTGGGTCACAAAAATCCCAGCATCTCCGTTCTAGACCTTCAGAGGCTGCCTCCCCCCCCACCCCACCCCACCCCCGCCCTCCCCAACCCTTACGCGGTCCCTGTTCTGCTCTCGGCTTTCAGCTCCCAAGAAACTCCGCTTGTTAGAAAAATAGGGGTCCTCCTTCCTGCAACAAAACTACGCCTCAGAAGAACGGGCGTTTTTGTTTTTGTTTTTTCTTCTTCTAAAAGGCAGAGGAACTTGGGTGCCTCGCCGAATCCCAAAGCGTACTTTTCCTAGCCTTGGAAACAGCATCGATATCTGAGCTTTCTACCAGGGGGAGTTCTGTAAAACACGCGCGTGTGGGTGCCCCGAGAGATTTGATGTGTCCGCGCAGAAGCGCATAAATACAGCCTTGAAAGCACAGGCTATAAAATGAATGTGCCGTTGCAGTGAGATAAACATGTAAATAAAACGTGCGGCGCTGGGGGAGGGGAGATGGGCGCGCACACCCACACTCACGTCTGCACACCCCGCAGACGCAGCGCTTTCCGAGGCCCGGAGCGGCGGCTCGCACACTCCTCCCCCGCCAGACAGCCCGGCTCTGGCCTCTGCCGCCTGGCCCAGTTGGCGTTGGCGGGCAGCAGGTGGGCATGCTGACGGGGACCTCTGTGTTTCGTTTTCAGAGAAAGATAAGAGCCAGCAGGGAAAGAATGAGGACGTGGGAGCCGAAGACCCGTCCAAGAAGAAAAGGCAAAGGCGGCAGCGGACTCACTTTACCAGCCAGCAGCTGCAGGAACTGGAGGCCACTTTCCAGAGGAACCGCTACCCGGACATGTCCACGCGCGAAGAAATCGCAGTGTGGACCAACCTAACGGAAGCACGAGTCCGGGTAGGAGCCCGCACGCAGCCGGGGAGCGCGTTGCTGGGATGCCGGCCTGTAGATCAGGAGGGAGGGTGAAAGGCAGAGCCGTCCTGGAGGGCTCGGGTGGGTGCCTTTGCAAAGGCAGAAGGCCTCGCGGCGGCCCCAGTTGCGAGATCACAGCTCCCTCTTCCGAGACCAGCCGCGAGCCTGGAGCAGGCGCCGGCAGCGGCCCGGGCTCACCGCCCCGCCACACAGCGCGCTCCCAAACGGGGCCGCGTGCATTCCGCTGCACAGGGCTTTGTGTTCCCAGTTTGCATTCGCCAGAAGAACGCTAATAAAATCCCTCCCAGGCCAGGAGCTGAGGACAGGCTCCGACCTGCGCGCATTTAACAAGGAAAACCCGCCTAAGACACGCAAGGGTTGGCCCTCCATGGAAAACTTTCGTGCCCGGCCTAGCCGGGCCTTTTCTTTACTCGGCTCACCCTCATCACAGGGTCTTTGCGGTTTTTCTGCCACTCAGTTCTCTCCCACACCCTATGCTCGGTTTTGTGATCTGTGGAAGCAGTTTTAATACAGAACTGCTATCCTGCCAGTCCTCTTAGAAAGAAAGGAAAAAAGAAGAAAAACTTTTCTATTTGATTTATTTATCTTCTCTCAAGAGACTGTTATTCACACCCTTCCTCCCAATTATAATAGTTTTATTAAAGAAAAGGCTTACCTTTGTAGCAAATCTGTGCTTAATGAATTGGCAAAAATGAACTTAAATAAATTACACGGTAGCAATATCCTGGTTTGTGCTGGTCGGTGGAAAACTCCAAATTTGTTAGGATTCTGGAAGTAGAAAACACATAGCAGGATCCAGAGGTTTTGCTGTTAAAAAAAAAAAAGCTCTGGATGGAAAAAGAGCCCCCAGTTAGAACTGAGAAAACACTGTATAGCACTAATGTAAAGAATACACCAAAATGCGCTCCCAAAGCTGAGAGAGGAAGGCATTCTCTGAGTGGCATCTGTGTAGGGAACGAGGCTAAGCTAGTGGATATAGGAACCAGGATGAAGTTGGAAATGGTTTTAGTTTAACAGCGCAGACCTATGTTCAGGCCCGGGCCGCGTAGTTTTTGCGCAAGGTCACTTTCTCGTTAGCTTTCCTGCGCTCCTGGGGAACGGGCCTCGCACGTACTCTTCTCGCCTGGACAAAGTTTAGGCGGCCAGGGTAGAAAAGGCAAGTAATTTAAATGAAAACAATCTATGGGGTCTCCGGAACCCTTTGGAAAAACCCTACCCCACCCTCTTCGGCTTTTCAGCCGTCCCTCGCGAGTCCCCTGCCGCCGCTGCGCTGGGCTCTCGCTCCCTCCGCCTGCCTCCTTCCAGGCCCGCTGCTTGTCCAGCCAAGTGGGGAATGAAGCTTGCTTTTTATAGCTGTCGGGTGCAAAGAGGAAGGGGGATAAAAAGGAAATCGAGAATGAAAGGGAAAAAGGAAAAAAAAAAAAAGCGGATTAGGCGTCTGGGCCTGGCTGAGATGTGTAATGTGAAACATCACCGGTGTCAGCTCGGAAATCTCGGGCCAGGCCTCACTCCAATACACAAAAGCCGCCGTCTGGGGCGACGGGCGGGCCCGATGTGGATTGAGAACGGGGTTGCGTCTGGGCCATCGGACGCGGGTGGGGGCTGGCCAGGCTGGGCGACCGCCCGCAAAGCCCTGCAACTAGGCTGGGCTGGAGCAGCCCCGGGCGCGCGGGCCTGCCCTGGGTGGGCGGAGAGTGTGAAGGAGCGGAGCGAAGGGTGGGGAAGGCTGTAGGAGCGACTCGCTCAGGGCTCCCGGAGATTTACACGCCAAACTCATGGGGTTTAATGAGCTGTCGGGTAGGTGGGCTTTTGCTTTTTATTTGGTTCTTTCGGCTAGGCGAGGAAGAGGGTCGCGGCTGGGTGCCTGATGAGGGCGCTCGTTCTGTGGAGTAGCGTGGCGGGAGTGAAGATCCGAGAGGGGAGGAGGGGTTGTGGGAGAGAGCGCGGGCCTCCCAGCCCCTTGTCCTCATCCCTGGGTCTGTGGCTTTGGAATGCAAGCAAGTTTGCAAGGTGGCCGCGGAAGGGTTGGGCAGAGAGCCCGCTGCTCCGCATTTATTTTGCAGTAAGTGTTTTTGGCCCCTGAGGAGGACCGGGGTTAGTGAACACGCCACCCGCAGGCCGCCGGGCTTTGAGCTGGCTTTGAGTGTGTGGCGCGACTCAGAGCCCAGACTCGCAAGCCTGAACCGGTCGGGGCCTCTGTGTTGGGACGGGGTTCTGGCAGCTTGGGGCTCGGGGCAAGGGAGAGGGATGGGGGCGGCTGGGGAAACTTGTGGCGGCGAGTGTGTACACTTGTGTCGGAGGGGAAGATTGCTAGTGCTTTCCGGGAGCAAGGTTTTGCTAATCCGATCTGTGGCGTCTGTTCGCTCCTTGCCCTCCATCCCCAGGTTTGGTTCAAAAATCGCCGGGCCAAATGGAGAAAGCGGGAGCGCAACCAGCAGGCCGAGCTGTGCAAGAATGGCTTTGGGCCGCAGTTCAACGGGCTTATGCAGCCCTACGACGACATGTACCCAGGATATTCGTACAATAACTGGGCCGCCAAGGGCCTCACTTCGGCCTCCCTGTCCACCAAGAGCTTCCCTTTCTTCAACTCTATGAACGTCAACCCCCTGTCGTCGCAGAGCATGTTCTCCCCACCCAATTCCATCTCGTCCATGAGCATGTCGTCCAGTATGGTGCCCTCAGCAGTGACCGGCGTCCCGGGCTCCAGCCTCAACAGCCTGAATAACTTGAACAACTTGAGCAGCCCTTCGCTGAATTCCGCGGTGCCAACGCCCGCCTGCCCTTACGCGCCGCCGACTCCTCCGTACGTTTATAGGGACACGTGTAACTCGAGCCTGGCCAGCCTGAGACTGAAAGCAAAGCAGCACTCCAGCTTCGGCTACGCCAGCGTGCAGAACCCGGCATCCAACCTGAGTGCTTGCCAGTACGCCGTGGACCGGCCTGTGTGAGCCGCGCCCCACTGCACGGGGATCCTAGGACCGTGGATGGGGCAGTTCTGCCCTTGAAAGACTGGGAATTATGCTAGAAGGTCTCGGACACTAAAGAAAGAAAGGGAGAGAGAGAGAAGATATAGGGAGAAAAGGAAACCACTGAATTAAAGAGAGCTCCTTTGATTTCAAAGGAATTTTCTCAACGTCTGACATCTTTCACTAAAAGTATTTCCAACAGTTTCGAGGACACACAAATGTTTGACTGGATATGACATTTTAACATTACTATAAGCTTGTTATTTTTTAAGTTTAGCATTGTTAACATTAAAATGACTGAAAGGATGTATATATATCGAA
Organism: Capricornis sumatraensis; assembly: GCF_032405125.1. NCBI lineage: Eukaryota > Metazoa > Chordata > Mammalia > Artiodactyla > Bovidae > Capricornis > Capricornis sumatraensis. The sequence continues at coordinate 17,557,941 of NC_091075.1, forward strand.
ATGTCAAATTAATTTTATAAAAAGCAGTTGTTAGTAATATCACAACAGTGTTTTTAAAGGTTAGGCTTTAAAATAAAGCATGTTATACAGAAGCGATTAGGATTTTTCGCTTGCGAGCAAAGGAATGTATATACTAAATGCCACACTGTATGTTTCTAACATATTATTATTATAAAAAAAGTGTGAATATCAGTTTTAGAATAGTTTCTCTGGTGGATGCAATGATGTTTCTGAAACTGCTATGTACAACCTACCCTGTGTATAACATTTCGTACAATATTATTGTTTTACTTTTCAGCAAATATGAAAAAAATGTGTTTTATTTCATGGGAGTAAAATATACTGCATACAAATTGGTCTGGATTCTTTCTGCCCTCCTCTGTCACCTGGCCAGGGTTTCTCAGTCACTACTTCCTAAACAAACCAGTTCCCTCTGCCTGCCTAGTTAAATACACAAGGCAGCAGTACTTATTTAAATTTGGTAGAAATAAATTATAGTCATTCATCAGAAACTCAAAAGAAAAAAGAGGCACTCAGGAAAAAAAAAAAAGCTGCAAAGTCTGTTCTTGTCTCCCAGATTTTTCTTTGGCTTAAACCCAAGGGATTCCATTATTGCTAGCTAGCAAATAATGTAAGAGAGAAAGGAGAAAGAAATATAGAAAGTACCTTAGCTTGGAATGACTCTCAGGTTTACTCCTTTGGGGAGGGAACCAGCACACCCAGTAAATTGTTCTGGAGAAGTATGTGTGTATGTATACATGTACAGTTTATATACATTCCTCTCAAGAGGAATAGGTCTATAAGTTTACAAGGAAACACCTCCAGTTCAAAATATTTAGGCCTCCACGTTTATCTTTCAGGCTTAAGTAGAGAGATTCTTCATGTTATATTACATTACTATTTCCAAATCCTTTTGAGACATTAAAAGAAACAAAGCCCATTTCTAATAACCACAGCCCTTTAGTTTCTCAAAGAGCCCAGGGGTTGAGAGGTTAGAGTGGAGTTTCCTGAGTCTTGTCGAGCAATATGTAGTTGAGGCAAAGGTCATGCTCCCCGTGTTTTGTTTTAAATAATATTGACCCATTAATTCTAAACCTGCTTGTTCCTGAAATTATACAGGATTATAGTTTGCAAACTGCGGGACAATGAAGCAAATCAAGATGAATTACAGCCCTGGCCCTCGCTCCCATCCTCTGACATCTAAACGGGGAATGAGGTCGGTGTGTTTAAAAGCGCGTTAAGCACCCACTCTTCTTTTGTTGGTGATTTTCACCTTTTTTTTAAATGTGAAATTTAATTTTGTAACAAACAGTAGCAAATACGACTTAGTCCCAAAGACTTCATAACCGTGGCGCAAGGAAGGTCGGTATGTTGGGGCGGGGGTTTGGAGGGGAAGTTCTGAGGTCTTCAGCTATTCGGATCACTGCCCCTCCTCCTCCCTGCGGTGGGCGACGACGACAAACACCACCCTGGGGAATCCGGAGCGAAAAGTAGCCGCGGGTTTTCTGGGGCCGAGAAAACCTGTGTTTTTGCGCTTAGGTTGCTTTTATCTGACTGAGACTCTACCTATAAGCTTTTGGAGCTCAGACACTGAGTCTTTGTTCTGCATGCGACTGCTGCTGCCACTTAAAGAGATCGCAGATAATGTCCCCGATTTAAGATCAGTGCTTAATGCACATTAACTTTCTTTCTTTCTTTCTTTCTTTAAGCTCTGCCTCCGACCTGCGGAGGGATCACGCGGCAGTGGAGGGCAGATAAAAGCCCTTTGGACGAGGTTCACCTCCGTCCTTGTTGTTCACTTGAGAGCAGTGGAGAGGAAAACGGTCCCCACGGGCGGACTTTGGCTTCTGGAGCCGCGGGGCTCGTCGGTCTCAGCCTCGCGGAGCCTCCGCCGGGCTCGGGGGGGCGGGGGCGGGGCCGCGGGGGAGGGAACGGGGAGAGAGGATTTGGGGCTGGGGGGCTGGATGCGCTAACAAGACCTGCTGGGAGGATTGGCGTCTGCAGGCCCAAGAGTGACTTGGGAGCGCTGATTGAGGATGTGGATCTCGGCCTAGTCTGCTTGTGCTGAAATAGAACTCTTATTTCGAGGAAATCAATCAATCGGCAGGAAACAAAAATGGAAGTCGAGGTTTGGGAAGACTTGTCACTTCCCCGACTTGAGTGGTGCGTGCTGGGGGCGGAGACTTGGGAGACTGAGAGAGGCCCTTTCTCCCACCTCAGCGCCTTTCCCAGGACTTCCAGAAGGGAGAATGACCCTCCTCACCTCCCTTTCCCAACCCACCCTGGCTCGGCTTTCAGCCTCTTTCTGCACCTCCTTTTCCCTTCAAGTGAGAAAAGCCTAGTTCCCGAGCTGACGGAGTCGGCTCCCTCGCCCCTCCCGCTTCCACGCGGGTCCCCACCCCCACACCCCCAGCCATCGTTACTGCCACCACCTCGGTTCCACTCAATCGATTTTTGCTGCAGGTCAACATTTATTACCGGTGAGTGTGAGGGTATTTTTTCTCCTTCTCTAGGTCTCTTAATGATTTCTGAGCTAGTTGTGTATTAAAGTGCTTAAAGGAACCTTTAACGTAATCTATAGCATGAACACCAGCCTCCTCCTCTTGGGATCAAAGATGGCGAGCTGGAGGTCGGGGCCCCCAGGAGCCCAGGCATCCCGAGCCTTCAGTCCTGGTCGCCCACCTCTGGGCTCCTGAGGCTGGGGAGAGCTGGGGCAGCAACCCCGCGCAGACCGTTCGCGGTCCAGGGGCTTTTCCTTCCCGCCCCCCTCACCTGCTTACTCTAATCCTTCCTCTGGTCTGTACTTTTTTAAACTTAACATTTTTAAGGCCCCAAATTCTTCTCCCTAATACTGAATTCAAATTGGTGGAGACCTGGAAAAAGGTAGATAGAGCCCACATTTGTTTCAATTTCCCCCCACTTCCTAAATCTGAGTTTTACGGCCCACAACATGATTAGAAATTTAATTTTTAAAAATACGTTGTGCACCCTGGGCCCTGTAAGCGCTTTGGTTAGGAGGCTCATCCTCCCCTTTCCCTCTTGGCCCTGTTCTTTCTCCCACCCCCACCCTCTTCCTGCGAGGTGCTGAAACCCGGGCGTCACTTTAGTAGAACCGAAAAAAAAAAAAAAATTAATGGGAAAAAAAAAAAGAGAGTCTTAAAAGTCCCCAATATTCCTCGAAAGCCCCATAAATTAACCCTATGAAGAGCGGCGAGTTCTTTTAAGGCGAGTCTATAAAAATCTAGCGCGATCTCGAAGGAGAATGACCCTCCCCCGCACCCCCGTCGAGAATGTGACCAAACAAAGGTCTGTCCTGCAATCCACACCCTAATCCACGGGCGTCCTCGCCGCCGTCGCCAGGGCTCCCCAGCCTCCGGCCGCTCACAGAAGCTGCAAAGCTGGAAGTCCCCGTCTCGCTGCTTAAATTTTTGAGAGGAATAGAAAAAAAAAAGGGGGGGGATGTAATCAGATCAGAGGCATTTATGAATATAGAGTTCCTATTGATTGTCTTATAAAACCCCTTTGCAAGCTGCAGTTAATCTGAGCACAAGGAGAGGCCAGAATCGTGGCTGATGGAGGAAAAAGAGGTCTGGAAGTAAACGGGAGAAATTTCTTATAGCAGATTTTCAGAAGGAAATTTTAAAAGCTCTCCTTTCTCTCCCAGTTTTCCTAATCTGAAAGTTGCATTTTAACTGAAATTGAAAAAAATAATAATTGAAGATGAGATTTTTTTAAAAAAATGGGCTGTGAAGAAATCTGATTTTAGACACATTGCTAATTTACTTTTTCAAGTTTTTACTTTGATCTTAAGTTTATTTATCACTGGCCCCACCCCACCCCTAAAAGGAGAACTTCTCATTGTCTTCTATCTGAAAAGATAGAAAACAGAATTTATTGTGCATGGGATGTATAACTCCATTCACTTCGGTGCTGAGCATTTTATGCATTTTATATAAATGTTGACTTTAGATTTTGTTTGAAGATTAGAGAAGGCCTGGAAGAAATAAAATAGCCCATTAAAGATGTATTTAATTCTACTTAATTGCCTTTAAAAAAAATCATTGCTACTCCTGTTGTAACAATGCGCTGTTAACAATTCAATGGTAGTTGTAGAAAACAGGAGATAGTGGAAACTAAAGTTACTCAGTCAAAGAATGATTGAAAGAACCATCTCCTTTTAAAAGAAAAAATTTAAAAACATTAATGAGTATACGGTAAAGATGTTTACTTTTAGGGGGCTGTGTGGGGAGCTGCATTTTTTTTCTCCTCTCAGAAGGGCTAAGAGAAGTTCAGACTCACTGGGCCCTCCCTGAGCAGGGTGTGTATCACCATCCCCTGACATTGATGGATCTTTCCTGAGCCATTTCTCCTATTCTGTTGTTCCTGCAAAAATGTTTAAAGTGTTTGCCCCACCCCTTGCTTTCTATCTTTTTCTCCATCTTTTCCCTCTTCTGTTTTCTTTATCCACTCCAAAGTGGGCTTTTTGTTTATATGCTTGCTTGCTTGTTCTCTAACAACTTAGAAAATGACCCACTCACTTGTGCCAGGACTAAGGCTTGGGGTAGTTTCCTTTGAGCTCCGAGACTCCCTCTACCAATGCTTCCTCCGTCCAGGAGCAGCGAAGTCTTTCTGGCTCCCCCAATAATATGTAGCAGTCCCCCATGCAGGCAGTCTTGGGCAGGAATCTTTATCTTCGTTCCTTTGGGGAGATGAGACCTGGAGTCATTTCTGCTGTCCCCGAAAAGTCGGTGGAACAGTATATGGAACATGACTTGGAACCACGACTAAGGGTGACCTAGTTTGGGGGCACTTTCTGCATTCTGCGTAGTATCAACAAACCAGCCCACTCAACTCTGCTTCTTTGGGCGGATATCTGGATGGGGTTACTGCACCCAGATGAAACTTGGTGGCATCTTTCTCGGTCCTCCTGGATGAACTGGCACAGCCTTCTGTAGTGTCACTTTACGCGGCCGCCTGTATTGGATAGACCGTGAGTCTGACTGATACACCCCGCTGCATGTGGGCACGGCAGAGGTGGAGACCCTGCCGGCTGTCCCCAGCGCCACAGAAGGGGATTTGCCAACTGCCAGAGCCCAAGGCGACAGACGACAGGTCACTTTGTTAGGAAATAAGATAATATCCAACAAAAGAAAGTAAAATAAAACTCTACTTAGGCGGGTGCTGGGCCTCCGGGCGATGTTCATTCACTCGGCTCTCCTAACCTCAATGCTTCCACCCCAGCCTAAAACCCGTGAAATCATAGGAGCCACTCTTATCTGATGAGGCAGGGTCTTGTTTGTCAGATTCTCCGACAGGGGCGAAAAAAATCCCGTCTGCAAATTCAGGGCTGCAGCTCCCGACGCGAGGCTCCCCTCCCCAGCCCGGAGCTTCCTTGCCTCTTGCAGCCCTGCCGGCCTGTCAAGCGCCCCACGCCTGGAGTGCAAGCCTGGACAGCTGACCCGGGCGTTCTGGACCCCGGGATTCTGCTGGGCCACGCAGCCCAGCCCTGCGGGGAACCCGCGGAGGAGCCGCCGCTCCACCTGAACGTGCCCCCGGGGGGCGGCATCACCCTAGGCCTCCCTGGCCGCCCGAACTGTGGCTCCAGTACCACTTTCTATTGACCACAACAGCTGCTTTATCTTTATGTTCCATTTTTTGGCCGGCGACGTGGGAGAAGGGCGGTGGCCAGACGTGCCGCCTCGCATGACCCTGACGGTATTTTCAGAGGCACCCGGAGAAGCGGCGGCCCAGAGGGCAACCTACGCACCTCCGGGGACTCTTCTCGGGTCCCTCCGGACAACAAAACTGGAATCTAATCCGCAGCTGCTGCCGCCGCCGGCCCCCCTTCCCTCCCCCCCCGCCCCCCGCCTCCCGCGGCGTGCCTAGCCTGCCTGCCGCCCCGGGCGAGCGTCAGACCCAGGCGGCCAGGGCGCCACAGCTTGCCCTTAGAGTCCCGCTGGGCCGAAGCGCCCGCCGCCCCTGCACGCGCCGCTCAGGGCCTGGGCGGCGGCGTCGTGGGCGGTCGGGGCCCGGCCCGGGCGCGGCCTCCGGGCTGCGCTTCCAGGGACGCGCGCTGGGCTCTGACCGCGGATCCTCCTGCTTCTCTGCCCTCTGGGAATCCGCTTAGGGAGGCCCTGGCCAGAGGAGAGCCCCCTCACCCCGCCCCACCGCATCCCCCTCACCCTCTCTGGGGCTTCTTCGCCTTCGCTCCCAAGCGGCCATATACCTTGAACGGGTCTTCCCTGGCTGCCTCCCTCCAAGCTGCCCCTCGAAGCCCCGGGGTTGAACATTAACCAGTCGGAGCTATAGAGTGGGGTAAAACATTACGTATAAAAATGAATCATCTATCCGATCCTGGGAGAGAGAGCCTATAGCGAGCTCGGCGTCTAGCGCTGCCTCGGCCATGTTACCGGTCCGACGCACCGACGCTCCTGGCGGCCACTTCCCCAAGGGCCGCTGCCGGCGGCTGGGGTCTAGCGGGGGCTGCAGGGCTCAGAATTCTAGGATCAGTCTCTCTCCATGAGGAGCCTAATGTCTACACCTTCTAACACGAGCTCATGTCCTTTCCTCCCACACCTGAGGTACACAGAAAGGTCTGGAACAGTTTTTTCTCTCTTCCAAAGGTTAGTGGGAGTAGCTACGGTTCCAGGACGAGATGCAGCCCAGGAGATCTGGAGAGCCCACGCTGAGCAGTTGATTCCCGGGATCGAGCCCCAACTCTGGCGCTCCAGGGGGACCCCGGGAGGCAGGGCTGGGTGGGCAGGGAGCTGAGCCGGAGCCAGGCCCGAGTGGAGGCGTGCAGTGGGCGGCGCAAGGGGCGGGTGTCCCGGTCTCGAGTCTTGAGACCGCGCAAGCCCTGGCCGGAGGTTTCGGGCTGAAATCCCAAGATCAGGTCCCACGCCAAGCCGCATTCGCCCGGTCCTGCCTTCGTCCTACTGAGACCTCTTGTTTCTTTAAACATAAATGATAGAAAGTTACAAGGGCACTGACTTGCGTGTTAGGTCCACGTGCCCAGTCCAACGTACAGAACTTACAAGAAGATAACAAGAGCTGGAGAAGCAGTGCGCCTCCTGAGTTCTTGTGTCCTCACCTGAAAACATTACAAAGGTGATTCCCTTTCTGTATGTCTGTCTCTGCCTGTCTCCTTTCCCTCTCCCCGATTCAAAGAAAGAAAGTGTCTACAAACACGAGAAAGAGGTGATGTTACAAAAGCGTTCAGGAATCGCCAACCAACGTGCGCAACAGTTCATGAACCTCTTAAGAAGACTGGTTAATTTCTATGCAGAATAGAAATATTCTGCTTTACTCAGAATAGATTGCCTGACCCATAATAACCTCTCAGAAAATATTTTTTGAACAGGTAAACTTCCCTGCCCTCCCCACCTCCACCGTATCAGCTCATAATTTTTACTGAGAGCATGTGTGTGATAAAGTGGCTGTGGTGGCGTGGATGTCTGGGGTGAACTCTGCACAATTCCATTTCTCTCATGGTCATATCCTAGCTCCTTCAAAGGCCACTGCTTCTCCTTCAGTGTGTTCATGTTGATCCTGAGAGTTTCCAGGGATGGGGGAGGGTTGCAACTGAGACTTTGGTGAACAAGGTTTTTCAGAGAATCAGCAGGCATCAAGTATGTGGGAGTATTATGTATATGTATTAGTTGGGTACTAATCAGTTCCAGAAGAAATGGCTTTGCATTTAAGATGTGGTTCCAGGATGTCCATTGCTTCACGCAGTGTCAACAGCTCTAACGTCAGTGCACACAGCATTCTTTGTGATTCCCATCGAGCAGTACAGCCCACTTTGTCACCACCCAGCTTTGTGTTACCCCTCTTCCCCCAAGAAAAAGAGAATTGGCTCAAATGTTCTAACCATTAGCTTCCCAGAGAGAATGAACTGATCAAAGGAAACGAATTTTTTAAAAGGTAGGAGTCACACTCAATTGCTCTCTGGTGACTTAGCGATACAGAGAAACATAGAGGGATAAAGGACATTTATTAATACTTTAAAAGATGTGTATGGTTGGGGAAATGGGTATTATAAAGGGTATTGCAGTGCTCCAACTGTCTCCTCCCTCACCAAATTACCATGTTATCTGACACCCTCAATCTATTTGTGTCCTGGGTAACAGACAGTTTGACCAAGAGGTCATGGCCTACAGGGCTTGGATGATTGGATACAAGTTTGACAAGAAAGGAATCTGGGTGAGGGCCTCAGTGACGGCAGAGAGAAGATGAGGCCGCAGTGGCTGGAGCAGCCTCGCAACGCCAAATCTCTGCCGGGCCTTGCGTCACGTGCCGTGCCTTGTCAGGGAACAGGGAAGCCGGAAGAGCTAGCGGTACAGCCGCATCCGTGCAATTTCAGCACCTCTCCGCATCCCTTTTCGGTGCCTTCCCATTATTTCCTGCCTTCATGTATTCTATTTTGCCCTTCGCCCATCTCTGGAGCCTCTCCCCAGAACTGTAGCTGCTACTGGAGTAAGCATCCTCTGCTTGTCCCCATTTGAATTAAGGCTTCAGACTGTTTGTAGTATTTGCTCTTCCAGATAGGAAATGTTTTATTTAATTGAGAGTCTTCTTGTAAACCATTTGTGTTTATAAATATGGAGTGCCTGAATAAACAGTAAATGTGTCAGAGCCAATAGGTAAGCACCCAATACAGGAGTCTGCCTTTTCCTCGCATCAGAGGCACTGCGCACATTCTTTTAAAAAGCCGCATTGCATCCTGGGTATCCTGGAAGGTTCGGTGAGCACACTCCTTTCATCCCAGGCAGCATTAACCTTAGCATTATGACTACCAAAGTAGTAAATCTCAATTCAGTTTACTATTCTTATTTTGGAAGTACCTTCTCCGCCTTAAACTATCACTTGTGGGTTTGTACACACTGTAAAAATTATACATTGCGGGAGAAAACATAATAGTCCTGTGTAGAGTTTATATACTAATGTGAGTTCTCTGAATTTTCCACTTAAAAAAGCATTTAATTTTCTTGTGTTATATCCTATTGTTATTATCTTGGAAGTATTTGTGCTGCAAAAGATGCTTAGCAGTATATTTTTTTAAATAGTAGTTTGTATATGTTAATCCCAAACTCTTAATTTATCCCCTTTCTCCTGTGGTAACCATAAGTTTGTTTTCCATGCCTGTGGTTCTACTTCTGTTTTGTAAATTAGTTCATTTTTATCACTTTTTTTAGATCCTACATATAAGCAATATCACATGACTTTTGTCTTTTTCTGTCTGACTTACCTCACTTAGTGTGACAATCTCTAATCCATCCATGTTGCTGCAAATGGCATTATTTCATTATTTTTATGGTTGAGTAATATTCCATTGTAGAAAACTGTTTTTTCCCCCATATTATGCCTTTGTCAATTACCATGTGGGGTGTTTTAATGTGAGTTAAGATTTCAGGGGTCATTTTCTTTTAAGCTTTTTGTGGGAGCTTGGCATAGTACTTGCTATATAGTAGATGTTCAATAAATGCAAATTGATCAAACAGTATAATTAAAACTTTGTTCACAAAATTAAAGGTCAAAGATATTAAAATGTTAAATTGTCATAAATTAAATCTCAGATTAATTCTAATTGATCTCTAATCTTTTCTTGACAAATCAAATATGTAAAAGAATTCTATGGAAGAAATGTCATCTTAATCTTTTTTATCATCACTACTCTCATATTTATGTCAGCATTTTTAGGATGATGATGAATCATATATTTCTTATCAGGGTTCATAAGATACTGTAGATATTTTAATGTTTAATATATCTTTATTAAAGTAGAAAATTAAAAAATATATAGCTTGGGACATGTGTGTGGTGACGGAGACAGAAAGGAGATGTGTGTGTGTATGAGTGTGGAGGGGGCTATGGAGACACAGATGATAGAATTTTCCAGCTTACAATGTCAAAACCTAGGATCACTTTACTAATAAAGAGATTATGATCTCCAGCTCTCACAATTATTTTACACTTTTAACAGTTTCACTATTCACAAATATACAGTAAATTTCAATGCATCAAAATATACTTGGAATAAGTTGTTTTTTCACTTTTATAGTAAGAGATGAAGAAATTTGAAAAGTTAAGAATGTTGGTAGACCTAAAAACAACAAAAAAGTGTTAACCCAATTAGACACTGATTAAAGTCATAAGTTAAACAAATCATAGCTATTTTAATCTCTATTATTTGTTGCCCAGTAAGCTTCAAATATTTTTTATTAGTTTATTGGTGACAAAATATCCCTTAGATCACTTATCCCATCCACTCCCACTTTCCAGCTGCTACTGTAAAAAATAAACATGCTTCAGTATACCAATGGGAGAGTGGCGTTACTTTTGATAAGGCACCTCTAAAGCACTTAATATTTTTTATTATACCAGAAAATAAATGTTTTGCCTTATCATGCCAAATAAATGAACAAACACATACATGAACAAACAAGTAAAGGTAAGGATTGGAATGGTAAGGAGTTACAGTGAAGTTGGTTTTGCAGTGCCTGTAGAGCTTTCAAAGATCCCAGTTTCTGCTGGAGAATCACTAGTCCTGGCCTGGCTGTTTCTTACAAGGCGCTCTAAGGAGGGTTAGATTACTGAGGATTAAAAAAATCAAGAAGGAGGAGGATTGGGAACTTACAAAATGTGATAGTGTAGACAAATATCTCTGATTGGTCCAGGAACTACAATTATCATTAAAAAAAAAAAAACACAATCATAAAATAATGGGCCAACACTATCTTGATAGCACTCTACATATATTTTTACCATTGTATTTTGATCTTATTTTACTGGAAGTTTTTCTAAATGTATATAAAGAGTGATACAGAAGATCTGAATTATTGACTTCTTTCTCTGAGTTGCTGAGCAATATGATTTTCATATATTATCTCAACCAGTTCTCACAACAATCTATAAATGAGGTACTATTACTTTCTTATTTGACAGATGAGAAAAATTAAGCTGAAAAGTAACTTGCCTCAGGCTATCTGGTTAATGAATGGCAGAGTTGAGCCTAGAACAGGACTCAAATCAGGCACAATCTGACAAGAGACTGCTTCTCCTAACCACTTAGCAAACTGCCACTGTGAAAGAATTTCATCTTCTGCATCGTTTTCGGTTGATGTGATCAGAAAACACCCTTCATAAGAGGTGCCTATGTTAAGGAAATATATGAAAAGTGCTATGAGAATGATATTGCTCAGTTTTTGAGATGAATAGTGTTTGAAAAAACGATGATTACAGTGACTAAGGCAATCAAAGGTAAAGTTGTTTTACACTTTTCACGTGTTTCAAGGTACATTTCTTAGACTAAAGCAACAGACATAACCTAAGATATTTTGAAATGTGACATTTTAGGCATGATAGGTAGAGGAGCAAACTTGCTGCTATTAAAGAAAGGATACATACGCAGAGAGACATCCGTTGGCATATGATCAGGTGAGTTTTCTCTTGGTCTTGTAGACTATAACCTGCTTCCTTCTTTCTCACCTCTCACTCCCATTGCCCCTCTGCAGACTGACTCCAGATCTCAGCCTAGAGATCCTTAGTCTGGAAAAGGCCTCACTGACACCTTGGCATTGAATCAGGTTAAGGTGCTCCTCCTGTGTGCTCCCACACCCATATCACAGCATATAACACACTTCCATGAATTAACACCTTTGAAATTATAGGCCAGTTATTTTGAAGAATGTCTCATCTGTGTGTGTGTGTGCATGATAATTTCAGGTGATTAGATTCACACTGCATATCTTCCCTGTTATTGAAGTGATGCTGTGTCCTTAGGCACGCAATGTCCACTTAGACAATATTTGGTGATGTTACATTGACACCGTAATGAAGGTGGGGTCTGTTAGTTTCTCTGTCGTATTGTTACACTTCCCCCATTGTAGTTAGTATTTCACGAGCAGCTTTATGGTGAGGAGCTGAAAACTCCTGCTAACAACCATGTGTGTGAGTTTGGAAGAGGATTCACCAGTTTTTCAAATGTCTGCAGCCCGGGCCAACAACTTGACTGCAACCTAAATGCCTTCCAGATTCCTGACCCTCAAAACTGTGTGAAATAATAAATGTTTACTGTTTTAACATGCTGTTTTGGAATAATTTGTTACATTGTAATAGATAATTGATGCACTGTATCTACCTACCAGTCTTCTGAAAGTTTCTCACTTTTCATTTGTTACAGTCTTTTCCCTTTTCCTTTGCATTTAGAGGTTTATTCTATTTTTTCCTTTTCTGCTTCCATTTTAATTGTATTTGAGGGAAAATAAAAATAAACAAATGTGTTCAATTCTCCACATTTTATCAGAAGTTCAAGGAGGTGAATCTTAAGTACAGATTTGAAGGGAAGAAAGGGTTGGACTTAACAATGTTGTATAAAAAAATTTGAGACAGAAGACATATGAGATAAATACTAAGGGGCAGAAAAATATTTTTATAGGAAATAAGCAACTGGAAAATTTTTAATTTTATATTTAGTAAATATAATTCTGATTTTTACATATGTAATTTTAAGAATAATTTCTTTGTCTGTCCAGCATCAGACTCCTGTAAATAGAGCTGACTACCTTCAGGAGGAACTGCTCTTCTCTTTACTCAAACTGTCATTCTAGTCAGAAGGCTGATAACTCTGGTCCTATCCTGAGAGTTTTCAAATGAGATATAAAGAAGAAAAGCAGTCTTTTTCACAATGAAGAGATGAGACATCAAAAGTCAGTTTCTTTAGGACAGAAGGTTGCAGTGTCTAGTAAGAGAAAGCTGACTCAGAGGAGCAGAAATGAGAGCTGGCTGGAGAGAGTTTAGTGATGTCTCTGTTCCTGTGATCCTGGAAGTCCAGCTGAATCCATGCCCTTCCTGAGATTTCCCTGCTCAGGTCCGCATATTACTTGTTTTGCCCATGGTAGTTCAACTCTGGTTTCTGTTACGTGCAACCCAAGGAGCTCTTACTTCAGCAGTGCCCACCCCACCCCGGTAAACAGTCATCTCCCCTAACGAGAGTGGAAGAAAGTGTCTTTGGAGCTGGGATTTGAGATAGACTTCTCAGGTCCCCAGGGGCTCCAGAGTTATACTTACGTAGAAAGTTAGTATAACTTACTTTCTTATAAGTAAGTTATATTTACATAGAAAGTAAGTATAAAGTATATATACTTTCTACTTATGTAGAAAATCTCATCTTCCAGTGGCTTTTTGCTAACATTGCCTGGGAAGTATTGAGGGGGTGAAGGAGAGTTGTGTACATAAACACACACACTCACACCTGTCCAGCTTTTTTGCCAACACAATAATATTTATTGAAGGTCTATTATATTTCAGGCACTATCACAAACATCTGTTCTGCATTAGCCTAAGAAACCAGATTTTCAGACTGTTCCTAATTATAGATGAGATAATACATTTCATGTAAAAGATGTTAAATATTAGTCTTTATGAATTAGGAAAGTTATGAGCAAAGACTCATTCTATGCACCTTTCTATACCTTCTCCAGGTTTAAGCACCATGTGGGTGTCTCTTTTGCTTTCATAATAAAAGGTTAGCCCAAGAAACCTGAAGCAAGATTTCAAATGCAAATGCTATTTCAATATTACTATTTGAATGACTTGTTTCTAAAGACATTTTTAAAAAGGCAATGAAAAATGAACAAAAAGTCCAAATAAAACTATAACTAAATAGCGTGACTTGCCTTGAAATTCTAGCTTTATTCATGTAAGTCTGTATCCTCCAGCAAAGCGGACTGAAACAAGTCAGCCCACATCTATATAAACAGACTTAAGTTTGGGAGAGCTGCAGTGTTAAAGGCATTAATTCCAACTTTGACTATTACTTTGAAACTTGGACAAGTGTCTGTCCAGTAATTTCTCATGTGTTTTTCCCTGCCTCGGTCTTCCTGGGGGAAAATGGTTATAACAGCTTAGAGCTCTCTTCTGAAGAAATTTCCACACTGGCAAAGGGACCAACTTTTCACTTTTGCAGTGGGTGGTCCAGCACAGAAATTCCTCAGTGGCTGAGATTCTGGAGTCTGACTGGGCCTCCCATAAGCTACAGTATTTAAACATAAATTTTATATGTAATTTAAGATGTGAACTGTTTTAATTAAAAATGGGTAATTTTATTTTTCCCATTGGAAAATTTAAAGGTGTTCCTAGAATATTCTGTAGAGTTAAGACTATAAGTCTACATCAAAAATTAAATTTTTTCTTGCTTACTTTTTTTTTCTTCCTTACTTAAAAAAAATATATAATTTCTTGACTTCTTACTTTGCTTTTCCAGTTTTTATTCTGTATTCTCTACCTTTCTAATATTTTTCTTAATCATTAAATATACACATATATTTAAAATATTTAATAAATTCATAATGTTTTGTTTTCTAAATAATTCATTTATTTAATAAAAAGTTATCAAACCCTTGTAAGACTCTGTGCAAGAAACAATAAAGGTTACAAAGCTAATAATAATTTATTAAGGCAAGTGTTCTATATCCAACATCTTTTATGATAACAAATCTATGAAATAGGTACTGCTACTCCCATTTTGGGCTTCCCTGGTGGCTCAGTGGTAAAGAATCCACCTGCCAGTGCAGGAGATGCAGGTTTGATCCCTGGGTTGAGAATATCTCCTGGAGAAGGAAATGTCAACCCACTCCAGTATTCTTGCCTGGGAAATCCCATGGACAGAGTATCCTGATGGGCTAGTCCCTGGGGTTGCAAAAGAGTTGGAAACAACTTAGCGACTAAACAACAAAAAATTCCCATTTTATTGATGAGGAAATTGAGATGCCAAGAGATTAATTTGCCTAAAATCACCTAACTAGAAATTGGTAAAACTAAATTTAAACCTGGGATTGTTTGACCTCCAAAGGTTTTTCTCTTAATCACACTACTGTGTTTTTACTTGTTAACCTGAATCAATTTATAACACTTAATCAACTAATTCCAGGAAGGTTCCAACTCAGAAACATGTCTAAGTAATGTAGATGTGCTAACTATGACACATAGAACGATACAACCTATATGTAGAAAGTTCAAGATATACAAGAAGAGATAAATCATGTGAAAGTGAAGTCGCTCAGTCGTGTCCGACTCTTCAAGACCCCGTGGACTATAGCCTACCAGGCTCCTCCATCCATGGGATTCTCCAGGCAAGGATACTGGAGTGGGCTGCCATTTCCTTCTCCAGAGGATCTTCCCAACCCAGGGATCGAATCCAGGTCTCCCGCATTGCAGGCAGACACGTTAACCTCTGAGCCACCAGGGATATAAATGAAACCTAAGTTAGAACTCAGTAAGTATCTTATGAGTGGTACAAAGTACCTTGGCCTTTCAGAAAAGAGTGAGTGTACTTCTGGTTGGGAGGATGAAGACAGTGTGTTTGAGTTTTTTTTTTTTTACTTTGGAAAAATGGGCAGGGTTTTAATAGAAATGGAGGAAGAGTATTTCAGGCAAGGAAACAGCATGATAAAGATTTAATAGCAGCTATGCCTGGTAAATCCCATGGATGGAGGAGCCTGGTAGGCTACAGTCCATGGGGTCTTGAAGAGTCAGACATGACTGAGTGACTTCACTTTCACTATTCATTTTCATGCACTGGAGAAGGAAATGGCAACCCACTCCAGTGTTCTTGCCTGGAGAATCCCAGGGATGGTGGAGCCTGGTGGGCTGCTGTCTATGGGGTAGCACAGAGTCGGACACGACTGAAGCAACTTAGCAGCAGCAGCAGCAGCATGGGACGAGCTTAGTGAACCAAGAATAATCCAACCTGGGGAAGTAGTGGAAGACTTAAGCTGTGATATTGATAGCGAGAAAAGAGGAGACAGAGCTAAGAAAGGTAACCAAAAAACTACATTGGATGAGAGGGTTTATGGAAAGGACAAATTCAGGTAAACTTCAAGTGTCTGAGTTACAAACTTCAGTTATTCTGACTAAATGATGATGCCATTAGCAGAAATATGGAAATGCTATTCATCTGAAGAGTAATTTCTTAAGTTGGGTGAATAAAAAAAGGAATCATGGCAAGGCAGATAGGGAAAAATACATTTTTGGAATCCCAACATCAGAAAGTCTAGGTTTTCCTGGTAAAAATTCCCCAACTGACATGTTCAACCAAGACTGATTTTACTGAGAAGTCAAGTTGGTGGTGGAGAAGGCAATGGCATCCCACTCCAGTACTCTTGCCTGGAAATCCCATGGGTGGAGGAGCCTGGTAGGCTGCAGTCCATGGGGTCGCTAAGAGTCGGACACGACTGAGCGACTTCACTTTCACTTTTCACTTTCATGCATTGGAGAAGGAAATGGCGACCCACTCCAGTGTTCTTGCCTGGAGAATCCCAGGGACGGGGGAGCCTGGCGGGCTGCTGTCTACAGGGTTGCACAGAGTCGGACACAACTGAAATGACTTAGCAGCAGCAGCAGCAGCAGCAAGTTGGTGGCAACCTATTCTGATTTTTAAGGCAGCCAAAACTTAACAAAAACTTTTCATTTATTTGTCAACTGTATAAGAAAATCCACACCATTAGATAGTTTGATATGGATTCAGATTTCGAAAACAAAAGCTCCCTAAATGTCATCAGATTGTCCAACGTCTTTTAAAAATCAAAAATAGTCAAAATTTGATAGAGCTTGTAAAAGCTCTCCTATCTTGGAACACTGGGGGCAGACTTGGGTAAGGTGTTGAAACAGACAAGAGTAACTGGGTACCAAGAAAGTTGAGGGAGGCAGATTCATGATTTCTTAATAATTTATTAAGCAAAAACTATTTTTAAGGATCAGTTGGGCATAGGGCATCTTGCTAAATACAGGGGAAGAAAACAATAACAAAGCAGTTTAGTGGGCAAAGGATAATGAATTTATCTTACCTCATAATTTTGCCAAAGGCTAATATTTTATAGCAAATAGGTTACATGCCTTGGGTTTCCAAATTAGAAAATTTAAAACACTATAATCTTTAGTATTTATTTCTTGAGGGCTTTGTCTATCTGACTCATCAGTCTTTCAAAATGTATTAGAGTTACAAGTTGGAGCTGCCCACTATTTAGCATACTATATTGCCATGGTGCATGGGAGGACTGGACCCCTATTTACAGAAAATTAACTTAATAATGTATGTGTTATTTCTATAATGGTGCAGGTAAAGATATATGTACTTAATCAACTTTAAAGGCCAAATAGGCCTAGAGGCACAAGTATTTAGCAAGTTCTTTTATCAATAAGTTGCACTTTTAAAATTCCACAATATAACCCACTTATCAATAATTCAAAGCTGAGGAATCTTGCTGACATGATAGAATTAACATTCAAAAAGATCTGAATAGGTTGAAATATAGAATTGAAACTACTATTGGAATAGAATGATAGATATAGGTAATTATAGTAAAAAAAAAAAAAATCAATAAACACCCAAAGTGATGGAGTTGGCTTAATAGAAACTCCTAAAAGCTAAATTATCAGAGATTTTAGTGAATAAAGTAGCCAGCCTTCATGATGATCCCAATTATTCCAGGCTCCTATAATTCACATCTTGCAGTCCCCTTTCACATTAAATAAAGTTAATCTATGTAGCTAATAGGATTTGTGAAAATGATAATGTGTGGCTTCCAAGGCTGGGGCATAAAAGATATAGCAGCTCTTTTTTTTGGATCCCT
This sequence comes from Capricornis sumatraensis, assembly GCF_032405125.1. NCBI lineage: Eukaryota > Metazoa > Chordata > Mammalia > Artiodactyla > Bovidae > Capricornis > Capricornis sumatraensis. The sequence continues at coordinate 17,575,571 of NC_091075.1, forward strand.
TTCTCTCAGGGAGAAGTAGCTGCCATGTCGTGAGGACACTTAGGCACCCTTATGAAGAAACCCACGTGGTAAGGATCTGAGGCTGCCTGCCAACACCCAGTCTGAACTTCCCAACCATGTGAGGGAGCATCTCTGAAGCAGAACCTACAGCCCCAGTAAACCTTTCAGATGGCTACAACCTCAGCCACTCTCTTGAATCCAACCTCACAGTAGACTTTGAACTAGGAACCACTTAGCTAAGCTGTTCGCAAATTCCTAACTCACGGAAACTGAGATATTGTTGTTTTCAGCCAGTGAATTTTGTAGTAATTTGCTACATGCTAGTAGATTTGGGAATGGGTTGATGTCATACCAAATCCTAAAAATGACGGAGAGGCATTGGAATGAGGCAGCGGCAGAAGCGAAAAGATGTTGAAGAAAGTACCAGTGCGAGGTGAAAATATTTGAACAGACTGTTATTACAAGTCTGATGGCTTTTGAGGAGGCTGCTAGTGAGGAAAATGTTATTGGAAACTCGAAGAGGATAGCTCTTAATTCAGTGACAAAAAGTTGAGCAACACTGTCACCTGCAGTCATGTAGGAACTAGAAAAATGGATCAGGTAAAATATATGATAAAGTGTTCATTTTGAGTGCTAAAGGTGCTCCTTGATTTCTTCTCGCTGTTGGGTTAAAGGAAAGAGGAGGAAGATAAGCTAAAAGAACAACTGTTAAACCAAAAAATGCCAAGACTTGTTAGTCTTGAAAATTCCCAGCCTCTCAAGATGGGAACCAATGGGAAACAAAGAATTGGCTTCTAAGCAAAGATCAACTCCAGGCACTGTCAGACAATCACTGTATAAAAATGAAGTTGAGGATATGACTATAAAATCCTTTGCTAAGATTTTAGAAAGAGCTAAGATTATCACTCATGAGAGTTGGCCAGACAATTAGGGCTTCTAGGAAGCTTAAGGGTACTGTCCATCAGTAATCTCAGTAGAAACTCTACATAGATAAGGGATTATCTCAAGCAGATATGTAGGTGTGGCTTTTGTATAATGAAATATAGTAAGATTCACAGGCTGCTGCTGCTGCTAAATCACTTCAGTCATGTCTGACTCTGTGCTATGCCAGAGACGGCAGCCCACCAGGCTCCCCCGTCCCTGGGATTCTCCAGGCAAGAACACTGGAGTGGGTTGCCATTTCCTTCTCCAGTGCATGAAAGTGAAAAGTGAAAGTAAAGTCTCAGTCGTGTCCAACTCTTCACAACCCCATGGACTGCAGCCTACCAGGCTCCTCTGTCCATTGGATTTTCCAGGCAAGAGTACTGGAGTGGGGTGCCACTGCAGGAGACCCATTTAAAAAAGTATTTAATTGTTAGAAACATCAGCAGCTTGGACTGAAAGGAACAGAGACAGAACAAAAGGAAAAGAGTCTTTGGACCTATAGGCAGGAACCAGACTGAGAAAACTACACAGATCCAAACCTAGGCCACCTTTCATGGAAAAATCAGTTAACTCAGAAGGCAGAAACCAAGAGCTTAACAGCCAGAGCCAAGAGTCATGGAAAGTCACTCCCAATAAGCAGTAGGAATTTCTCATGAAAGAACTTCCAACATTTGCCTAGCTAGACTATAGAATTACTATGAACCAGGGATTCCTATTTCTCTTGCTTTTTGCCCTTTGAACAGGAACGTATATAATGGTTATGGCTTTCCAGGTGGCACCAGCGGTAAAGAACCCGCCTGCCAATGCAAGAGACGTAAGAGATGCTATCCTACTCTTCCTCCATGATCGTATGTTGTGGGGGGCAGGGGGGTATGGAGGTGGGTGGACAGATATCTTTTCTCTTTAATCCACAGGTTTTTCAGATCAATGAACTGTTCTCAAGGAACCATACCCAGAGAACTTCATCCATATTGGGCCTCACTGAGACCAACAAAGATTCTAGATTTTGAGATGATGATGTAATGGGATAAAACTTTTGGTGGTCTTGAGAAGGTATGATTACAACTTATCTGTGGAAGGGAGATTAGTCAGTGAGGGATAGAGGATGGACTCCAGGGTCAACCTCCAAACATGGCCCCAAATAATTCTTGCTGCCTGATATTAATGCCCCTGTTTAGTCCCTCCTTTCTCACACTGGATAGGACTGACTTGCATAACCAGCAGTATATGAATATTACGGAAATGACAACATGTGGCTGCCAAGACTAGGACATAAAGGATATTGTGACTTCTGCCTTTGCTCTTAGATCACTCACTCTCAGGGCAGTCAGAAATCATGTCATTTCATGAGGACACTTAAGCAACCCTCAGGACACATCCATGGTAAGGAACTGAGCCAGCATGAATTTGACTGCCATCTTAGAAGCAGATCCTCCAGCCCTAGTCAAGCTTTCAGAGGACTGTAGACCTAGACAAGATTTTAACTGTAGCCTCATGAAAGACACTAAACCAGGATTACCCAGCTAAATTGCTCTCAAATTCTTGAGCTGCAGAAACTGTGAAAGATAATAACTGTTCATTGTTGTTTTCAGCCACTAAAATTTGGGGCAATTTTAATGAAATAACAGATAACTAAATCAGTGAACTGCAATTTCATGCTGCTGCTGCTAAGTCGCTTTAGTTGTGTCCGTCTCTGTGCGACCCCATGGACGGCAGCCCACCAAGCTCCCCCGTCCCTGGGATTCTCCAGGCAAGAACACTGGAGTGGGTTGCCATTTCCTTCTCCAATGCATGAAAATGAAAAGTGAAAGTGAAGTTGCTCAGTCATGTCCAACTCTTCGCGACCCCATGGACTGCAGCCTACCAGGCTCCTCTGCCCGTGGGATTTTCCAGGGAAGAGTACTGGAGTGGGGTGCCATTGCCTTCTCCGAATTTCATGATGAAGCAATAGTTGAAATGACTGCTTAAGAATATTTTGTATTTTTTGACTGCATCAACTGAACAAACGTTCCATATCAGGTATGGTAATAGTTCATTTCTAGACTTACATCAACTTAAGATATTGTATATAGTGAGTCATTGACTTTGAAAGACATTAGCAAACACATTGAGAGCACTAAAAGACTATCAGGATAGTGAAGACAACAAAATGTAACATGAGGAGTCTGTGAAAACAACTAGTGTGCATGAGAATACCTGGGGCTGCTCTGAGTAGACTTGGGGGTGACATGGCATTTGTACATGTGTTTAAAGTATTAGCTTAGGAAGCAGGTATTAGATATATCCAGCGTGTCCTATGTTCCTTAAAAGGGGAGAATAAGAGCAAACGGCTAAAAGTTATAGAACAACAGATGTTAAATAACACAGAGAAGCATTTTTGGATGTTTCTAGTTCTCTAACTAAAGAACAATCTCTTCACTGGAAGAATTGAAACACAGGCTAGATCATCACCTATAAAAATGGAGAACAGAAAAATCCTGGATTAGGATGTTGGATAAACTCTGCAAACTGTCTTCAAGGCTACTTTCTCATCTGTCCTAAGATATATTTATTCAGTTACTTGCAATAAAGAGCAGATTTATAGGAACTCCCTTCCATGAACCTCTAAAGTCTTGTAGCAGTTTCATCACAGGTGATGAAACATCATTTTGCAGGTCCGTGGAATGTAATTAGTGTTTTCCCAATTACATGGGCATCTAGAAACAAAGCAGAGAGAAAACTATAGAAGAAAGATACTGTATTAGTTCCGAAGATTTAAAAAACTTCCCTGGGATAGATGTATTTTCTGAAGCTAAGATTCAACTGCTTTGGCCTCATTTTAAAGCAGGACATTGTGGATTAGATTGATTTATAAGATTTAAAGTCAACTTGTATATCACAAACTACAAAGAAGGTGAGCATAAATCAAATCATTTTCCCCACTGAGAATCATTTCATTATCTACTGTTTGAGGAACATCTAGGGGATCCATTATGTGCCCTACATGTATCTGTAAGTGTTAAGCTTTCAATCAGCTAAGCAGAGTCATATAATTGTTGATAACAGAGTTGGGAAAAGAGCTGAGGTTTCTTAAATCTTAATGTAATGTGAACAATTTGGGGGTTTCTTCAGAGCTATATTACTTTTTCTAGAGTAAATAAGAAGGAAAACTACACAGGTGTTTCAAACTACTATGTAAAAAGTAATAAGCCACAAGCATATATTATACAATACAGGGAATATAGTAAATATTTTGTAATAACTTTAAATGGAGTATAACCTATAAAAACATTGAATCACTATGTTGTACATCTGAAACCAATATAACATTGTAAATCAACTATACTTAAATAAGAAAAACAAAAAATAAACAGAAGATGAGTGTGTTGATGTCCTCATCCTTAACTTCAGAATTATTGCTAAGAAAATATTTGCAATTATAAAAACAATATGCCTGCAACATTTTATTAGATAATTTTGTCTAATGTAATAATATGTCTTTAAACAGAAACATAGAAAACAAAACTATATTCTTCACCAATTATCTCTGAAGTTATTAAAGAAACTTTTCTCAGTTTTATTATCTATAAATTGGGATTAATTCTTATGTAGAACATACATGAATGCAAACACTGATTTGTTATCTATTGTGTTTTGAAGATGTTTCTGATAACTGTGAAATGCTTTTAAAAAAAATTTCATTTCTCAAATTTATTAAGACAGTGATCATATGTTCCTTGAATAATGCGTATTAAAATGCCAAGCTTAAGTCTAAAGTAAACATTTTTTATTTTTTTATGTTACACAGGCTCAGTGTCCTGAGTGCTTCCCAGGGAATGTAAAAGCCCATTCTTAGGTTGCTGTCTTAGAAAAAGCTCATGTTTAACATCTTATCAATGATCCTACAGACTAAGCCTCCTGAGTTATTTTTCTATCATCATTATTTTTATTTTATATTACCAGTATAGATTAAGAAGAAAAATATATAGGCAAAATATTCATAAATATATCAACATTTGAACATGGATACTTGCCTTTCAAAATCTTCATTAATATGGCAAGATTTTTAGATTGTAGTTCAAAGTTCTTTGCTATATAACTGAGGGGGAATGTCTGCTTTTTCTCACTTCTTGCTAAATGTTTCTAGCCTATGAATCTTCACTTATCCTTGGGATCCACTGGGATTAACATTTATAAACTACAAATACACAAAAAGCAAAGGGCCAAGGCTTTCCAAATAGGTATAATTTGCTGTTTGTAATGGTGGTAAATGAGGTGATATTAATTATCATTAAGAAGAATGAAGAATACTCATTTTCAACATATATTGCAATTAAATGCAGTTTCTTTAAAAACTGAATTGGTCTGGGTTTAGAATCTAGAAAACATAAGAAAGTGTATTTCTGGTAATGAATGATAGGAGCATCCACTATTTCATACTAGATGGCTACTTATATGTGCCATGTGGTAATGTTAAATATTTAAAATACTGAAAAATTAATATATTTACTTCCCTTCTTAGAAAGGCTGAGGGCTTTTTAATTGAAAGGGCACTGTTAACCTATGTTTGAAGATTTAGTTTTAAGGACATTAGAGCATAAACTAACTAAAATGTTGAATGTCTTTGAATGTGGAATATAATTTTCCATTGCTATGTGTTTATTTCTTATAATGGAAGCTAATCTCATATAATTTTTATTTTTATCTTTTTTTTACTTTTTTTTTTTGGCATGCAGGACCTTACCTCCTTGACCAGAGATTGAACCCATAATCACTGTGGTAGAAGCACAGAATCCTAACCACTGAACTGCTAGAAAATTTCTTAAAATTTTAAAAAGAAAATAAATTTTAAAATGTAGAATGAATGTATTTCTCTTTTCTAAACCATTAAAAAAATAAATCATATGCCAAATCAAAATATATCATTGTTACTGACATACAGAATATTTTGAAAGTTCAATGTCCCTTTTCTTTAAGACATAGCTTAAAGTAAATTTTCAGTGTTTGCCTTAAAGACAATTAATCCATCCTCAACCTGCGTGATCCTTCACCCTAATAAATTGGTTCTCCCTTTGTGGCTTTGATATTTACAATTTAATTGGTACTATCAGTGCAACAAATGATATGTATCTTCATATTTTAGAGTATAATTTCACAGAATTTTTGATACATTATAGATCATAAGAGTCTATCATTAACTCAGTGCATTAAAACAACACTGGAGAAATAAATGCATACCATTTTAGATGGTATCATGGGAAAGAAGAGAGATTCAGTGTGGAATACACTGACCATTACCAGGAATTCATGGTTACTTATCCTTTTCGTTTATCTTTAGTCAAAAATAAGACCAAACTCATCAATTCAATAGCGTATTAAGATTGCATTTCTTTAAAAAGTGTTTTGAGGAAGGCAGTTTGAAGAATGTCTTGGCCCATCGACATGCAAATAAATCCTAGTAAATACTTGGAATTGCTAAAATCGACCATTTATATTCTAAACACGTCACATTGATTGGAAGACTCTAAAACTTCGCGGGGGCTTCCCAGGTGGCGCTAGTGGTTAAGAACCTATCAAGGCAGAATACTTAAGAGACTCAGGTTCAATCCCTGGGGCAGGAAGATCCCCTGGAGGAGGGTACAGCAACACGCTCTAGCATTCTTGTGTGGAGAATTCCAAGGACAGAGGAGCCGGTGAGCTATATATAGCCCATAGGGTTGCAAAGAGTCAGACGCAACTTAGCTTGCAGGCAAAACTTTTCTTTAGCTCTGAGCTCGTATGATGGTTTCCCATTTATTTAAAAAAAAAAAAAAAAAAAGGCGCGGGGCGGGGGGGGCAGAAAAGCCACTCCTTTCAACAAAAGATTGGAGGGAGATTTTTAAGTACATACGTGTGTGTGTGCGCGGGTTGGGGTGGGCGAGGGTGGGGGAGGGTTGGTTCCCAGGCGGCTCTAGTAGTAAAGAACCTGACTTCTGACGCAGGAGACATAAGAGACGGGTTTTGATCCCTGGGTCTGGAAGATCCCCTGGAGGAGGGCATGGCAACCCACTCCAGTATTGTTACCTGGAGAATCCCATGGACAGAGGAGCCTCGTGGGCCAAGAGTCGGACACGACTGAGCAACTTAGCAGGCAGTTTTTTTAAACGTAAATGTAATTAAATTATGGGGAAATTTTATCTTAAAAAGAAAAATTAAACTATGAGTTAAACTAGATCTTATATATCTTTGTATATCCTCAGATCCTAACAGAATCGGGTATAAATTCACTAAATAGGAATTGAATGAATTATTTTACAAATTAAATAAAACAACCATTTTTAGATGTAGCATCTTTAGTATTACTAAGTTTGGCATCAATTCAACAATAGCAACTCAGCTTATTTTGTTTTCAAGGGCCAAATCTGTATCATTAACCATCATTTTATAGGTAATTTAAAAACTTTATACAGGTAGGCACAGTTGTATACTGTTTATTAACTCACATAAATTTAAAATTAATTTTAAAATGAATATGGAATCATTTAATGTTTTTCTGGTTAAAATCCCAAGCATGAAATATATCAAATAGGATGCTAATATAAATGAATTGTTGATGTTAAGTCACAAACAGCTAAAAAACAGAAATGTGAGTAGGTCTGAACATCTGTTACTTATATTGCTAACTAGAATAAGCAATTTTTTTAAATTGAATCTGAAGTTTATTTTCATTTATTTCAGACACTTGGAAACTAGCCATTGTTACTGGGATTGATATTGAATTTTTAATGCATCATATGTATGCCAATTTTAATAGGCAGTAATTTTTTGTCTAAAAGTATGAATGTGTGAAATTAAAACAAAATGGAAACCCTGACAGATGTTCAGTTTGAATATCACTGTCTTGCACTTTATCTTGTGTTTTCAAGTTCTCTTTTCTTCTCAGATGTTCAAGAAAATCTCTCAACAGCCCTTGGAATAATAGTGCATCTTCACTGAGATCTCCTTCTTGAATTCTGCATATCTTTATTCTCAATTTACGTTAAATGTCCAGTTCCAATCTAGGACTACTAAATAAATAAATAATACTAATTTACTAAAAAGAATTGCTCCCTCTAGTGATTCACAGTATTACTTCACTTTCTGGCCTGGCTGCACTAATTTAATAAATGATATGAATGATTATGACTATCATGTTGACGACAGTGATCTGGTCTGCTTTTGTTGTATTATATAAATTTTAATGCTTTCCATGCTTAAACATTGGGAAGTTTCATAATGATTGATTTGAGCTGTTTGCTGGATATTTCAACACTCTATTAATACATTAAAAAACTGCATTGAAAAAATTATTTATTCCTAAAACCCTTCGTATTACTTTTGAAACACATTTGGTACCAAGTTATGTCCAGTGTTATGACCATGTTACTTCAGCAAAGTAAAGAGGGTGATTTATGTTTTATTTTTATTTATTTATTTATTTATTTTTTAATTTTAAAATCTTTAATTCTTACATGTGTTCCCAAACATGAACCCCCCTCCCACCTCCCTTTCCATAACATCTCTGTGGGTCATCCCCATGCACCAGCCCCAAGCATGCTGTATCCTGCGTCAGACATAGACTGGCGATTCAATTCTTACATGATAGTATACATGATAGAATGCCATTCTCCAAAATCATCCCACCCTCTCCCTCTCCCTCTGAGTCCAAAAGCCCGTTATACACAGCTGTGTCTTTTTTCCTGTCTTGCATACAGGGTCGTCATTGCCATCTTTCTAAATTCCATATATATGTGTTAGTATACTGTACTGGTGTTTTTCTTTCTGGCTTACTTCACTCTGTATAATCGGCTCCAGTTTCATCCATCTCATCAGAACTGATTCAAATGAATTCTTTTTAACGGCTGAGTAATACTCCATTGTGTACATGTACCAAAGCTTTCTTATCCATTCATCTGCTGATGGACATCTAGGTTGTTTCCATGTCCTGGCTATTATAAACAGTGCTGCGATGAACATTGGGGTACATGTGTCTCTTTCAATTCTGGTTTCCTCGGTGTGTATGCCCAGCAGTGGGATTGCTGGGTCATAAGGTAGTTCTATTTGCAATTTTTTAAGGAATCTCCACACTGTTCTCCATAGTGGCTGTACTAGTTTGCATTCCCACCAACAGTGTAGGAGGGTTCCCTTTTCTCCGCATCCAAAGAGGGTGATTTAAAGCAATTGTCCTAAAATATAGTAGAAGTAAGTTTAACTGGAAATCCAAGTCTAGAGATAATGCCTGTTTTTGCTCTGGTTACCAGAAAAATCAGACATTTTTAACCTTATCCCTCTCTATTAACCAGAAATGTTGTGCAACTAATGATGGCACCTACAAAAATATTCGACATTCTTTGGAATTTTATTTAAATTTCTATCACATTACTTGAATATAAAGTAAAACAGGGGGCTGCAGTGAAAGGAGAGCACCATTTAATTCTCAATTTGTTAATGCAAGACCTGGCCATCAAATAATTCATTTTAAATCACAGGAAGGAGAAATTAAAATTGAGAAGTCGTCCAGCTGATTACATTTATATACCTAGTTAATTTAAATGTACCAGTAATAATAGAGTAAAACAAAACCAAATCAGTCAGGAGACTCAACTTTTCTTTCAAAGCAGGATTCTGTTTTGTAGGGAATTTGAATCACTTGGAACATTACTTCTGTACTTGACCACTTTGCCTCAATAGGCAAAGCCTTTTTACAGTGTCATTTCAGTTAATAAAGCAGATGGTATGAGTTATCAATCCCATCAAGTTAGTTTTCCTGTATCAATAATAATAGAGTAACTCCATCAAGCTTTATGTAGTTTTCACCTTCCAAGCACTTAGCAAATATTAATTCATCATCGCAGCACTCCCACGAGGAGGTAGGAATTTTTAATAAATAAAATATAATAAAATATATTCTAGATTGATTTATTTGAAAGCATCCGTGAAAGACAAACAGAGAAACTCTAAAAATTAAATGATTATATTAATTATATGAAAAAGGTAATATTGTTTTATGACTCACTCTCCCTGGAAGTCATTTCAGGAGGAACTCATGGGAGTCAGGGGCCTGTCAAGGTTTTACAGATTTTGTGTCCACGCTTCCTTCTCAAGGGAAGGAACAATTGGCAGCTTCTCCCTGGAGACATGACTGAGTGTAGGTGAGGGGCGACCTGGGTCTGGTGGCCAGCCCTTCCCGGGAAGCCCCGGACCCCCGAGGGCAGAAGCCCCGCCCCGGACGGCGGCGCGCGCCCGCGGGCGGGGCGGGGATTCCGGCGCCCGGAGCTCAGCTAGGTAGGTCCCGCTCAGGGCTGGAGTCCCCTCTGCCTTTCTTGACCCTTCCTCCCTCCCCTCCTCGGCCGAGCGCGCCATTTATTCTGCATACCTGCAGCTTCGCGCTCGCCCCCGGGCCTCGCGGCGCCCCGGCCTGCGGGAGGCCTGGGCCGGAGCCCCGAGCCAGCCTGGGGCTGGAGGGCTGTGGCGCGTGAGGCGGGGCCCGGGCTGCGTGTGCGGGCGCCGGGCGCGGCTCGGGCCTCGCTCGCCGGCACTCCCGGCGTGGGGCAGACTGGTGGTCCAGGCTCCAGAGAACCGGAACGGTATGCACACATCAGGCAGGCGGGTGAGGTTTGCGTGTTCCGCGTCCCACACGTTCCCTAGCGATGGGGCCTGATTACAAGTCAAGGGAGGAGACCCACTGTCAGGCTGCAGGGAGGAAGACTTCCATCTGCAGCTCGTGTCACAGTTCTCGGCGACTTTCCCAGTTGCCCGGCACTGTCCTTTGTGGAAACCTGACAGATGTCTACCCCTGGACATTCCTGAAACTTTCTAGTTGTCCCCGTGTGTGGTATTGAGCGTTGTTTGCACCAAAGCAGCTGAGCCGTCGTTATAGGCAAACCTCACGTCCCAGCACTACTGTTGAGCTTTATCCAAAGGTGACATCGGTGTCTTTGTAGAAATAACTGATGAGGAAGAACATTTATTTACTTATTTTAATTTAATAATTAATGAGAAATCAAGGGTTTGGATGAGTATAGAAGAGTTCAGAGGAAGAAGAAGGGCAAGAGTATAAAACCGGAAGGCATTTATTTGGTATATTAGAAAAGGGCCCCCTTTGAAAAGATGAAATGAGATCAGGAAAGGTTCATTGTTTCTTAGATGGAGAAGACATCTGCATCTGATGACCTTTGATTTAGGGAGATGAAAAGGATAAGTAAGAATTGGACTTAAGTTGGACTTCATCAAACCTGTCTGTCTTCAGTGAGGTTTTATCTGCTCTTTCATTCCTTGAAGTTGAATACTGCACGCGTGCGCGCACACAGACACACACACAAACACACATATGATTCTGACAATAAATGGCCCATTCAGTTAATAGCCTATCTCTGTCTTCAAAGAATTGAGGTTCAGTTTGGTCGCTCAGTTGTGTCCAACCTCTTTTTGACCCCGTGGTCTGCAGCACGCCAGGCTTCCCTGTCCATCACCAACTCCCAGAGCTTGCTCAAACTCATGTCCATCGGGTCGGTGATGCCATCCAACCATCTTATCCTCTGTCATCCCCTTCTCCTCCTGGCTTCAATCTTCCCCAGCATCAGGGTCTTTTCCAATGAGTCCGTTCTTTGCATCAGGTGGCCAAAGTATTGGAGCTTCAGCCTCAGCATCAGTCCTTTCAGTGAATATTCAGGACTGATTTCCTTTACAGTTGACTGGTTAGATCTCCTTGCAGTCCAAGGGACCCTCGAGAGTCTTCTCCAACACCACAGTTCAAATGCATCAATTCTTTGGCACTCAGCTTTCTTTATAGTTCAACTCTCACATCCATACATGACTACTGGAAAAACCATAGCCTTGACTAGATGGACCTTTGCCAGCAAAGTAATGTCTCTGCTTTTCAGTATGCCGTCTGGGTTGGTCATAACTTTTCTTCCAAGGAACAAGCATCTTTTTATTTCATGGCTGCAGGCACCATCTGCAGTGATTTTAGAGACCAAGAAAGTAAAGTCTGTCTCTGTTTTCATTGTTTCCCCATCTATTTGCCATGAAGTGATGGTACCGGATGCCATGATCTTAGTTTTTTTAAATGTTGAGCTTTAAGTCAGCTTTTTCACTCTCCTCTTTCATGTTCATCAAAAGGCTCTTCAGTTCCTCTTCACTTTCTGCCATAAAGGTGGTGTCATCTGTATATCTGAGGTTATTGATATTTCTCCCGGCAGTCTTGATTCCAGCTTGTGTTTCATGAAGCCCAGCATTTTGCATGATGTATTCTGCATATAAATTAAGTAAGCAGGATAATAATATAGAGCCTTGACATATTTCTTTCCCAGTTTGGAACCAGTCCGTTGTTCCATGTCCGGTTCTAACTGTTGGTTCTCGACCTGCATACAGCTTTCTCAGGAGGCAGGTAAGGTGGTCTCGTATTCCCATATCTTTAAGAATTATCCATGGTTTGTTGTGATCTACATAGTCAAAGGCTTTGGCGTAATCAATTAATTAGAAGTAGATGTTTTTTTGGAACTCTCTTGCTTTTTTGATGATCTAACAGATGTTGGCAATTTGCTCTCTGGTTCCTTTGCCTTTCCTAAATCCAGCTTGAGCATCTGGAATTTCACGGTTCACATACTGTTGAAACCTGGCTTGGAGAATTTTGAGCATTACTTTGCTAGTGTGTGAGATGAGTACAATTGCACGGTAATTTGAACATTCTTTGGCATTGCCCTTCTTTGGGACTAAAATGAAAACTGACCTTTTCCAGTCCTGTTGCTACTGCTGAGTTTTCCAAATTTGCTGGCATATTGAGTGCAGCACTTTCCAGCATCATCTTTTAGGATTTGAAATAGCTCAGCTGGAATCCCATCCCCTCCACTTGTTCGTAGTGATGCTCCCTAAGGCCCACCTGACTTCACATTCCAGGATGTCTGGCTCTAGGTGAGTGATCACACCATTGTGGTTATCTGGGTCATGAAGATCTTTTTTTTTTTTATAGTTCTTCTGTGTATTCTTGCCACCTCTTCTTAATATCTTCTGCTTTTGTTAGGTCCATACCATTTCTGTCCTTTATTGTACCCATCTTTGCATGAAATGTTTCCTTGGTATCTCCAATTTTCTTGAAGAGATCTCTAGTCTTTCCCATTCTATTGTTTTCCTCTATTTCTTTGCACTGATCACTGAGGAAGGCTTTCTTATCTCTCCTTGCCATTCTTTGGAACTCTGCATTCAAATGGATATATCTTTCCTTTTCTGTTTTGCCTTTCACTTCTCTTCTTTTCTCAGCTATTTGTAAGGACTCCTCAGACAACTGTTTTGCCTTTTTGCATTTTTTCTTGGAATGGTCTGGATCACTGCCTCCTGTACAATGTCAGGAACCTCTGTCCATAGTTCTTTAGGCACTCTATCAGATCTAATCCCTTGAATCCATTTGTCACTTCCACTGTATAATCATAAGGGATTTGATTTAGGTCATACATGAATGGTCTAGTGGTTTTCCCTACTTTCTTCAATTTAAGTCTGAATTTGGCAATAAGGAGTTCATGATCTGAGCCAGAATCAGCTCCCAGTCTTGTTTTTGCTGACTATATAGAGCTTCTCCATCTTTGGCTGCAAAGAATATAATCAGTCTGATTTTGGTATTGACCATCTGGTGATGTCCATGTGTCGAGTCTTCTCTTGTGTTGTTGGAAGAGGGTGTTTGCTATGACCAGTGCGTTCTCTTGGCAAAACTCTGTTAGCCTGTGCCCTGCTTCATTTTGTACTTCAAGGCCAAATTTGCCTAGTACTCCAGGTATCTCTTGACTACCTACTTTTGCATTTCAGTCCCCTATGATGAAAAGAACATCTTTTTTGAGTGTTAGTAGAAGGTCTTGTCGGAGAAGGCAATGACAACCCACTCCAGCACTCTTGCCTGGAAAATACTATGGACGGAGGAGCCTGGTAGGCTGCAGTCCATGGGGTCGCTAAGAGTCAGGCACGACTGAGCAACTTTACTTTCACTTTTCACTTTAATGCATTGGAGAAGGAAATGGCAACCCACTCCAGTGTTCTTGCCTGGAGAATCCCAGGGACGGTGGAGCCTGGTGGGCTGCCGTCTATGGGGTCGCACAGAGTCGGACACGAAGCGACTTAGCAGCAGCAGCAGCAGCAGAAGGTCTTGTGGTTTTTATTTATTTTGGGCCACACCAGACTCCTTGAAGAATCTTAGTTTTCAGACTAGAGATTTAAACCAGTGCTGCAGCAGTGGAAGTACAGAGGGGTCCTAACCACTGGACTCCCCCCCAACCTCGCCCACCGAAACTCCTTGAATGTGGTTATCAAAACTACATATATTGAAAAAGAACACAAAACATAATTGTCAGGTCTGTTTTTCTCTCTCTCTCTCACTTGCTTTCACAACAAAAATCTGAAACAGCAGACTAAAGGGTTTAAAGCAAGTGACAAGTTATAGCTCAGTTATGTATCAAGCAGATAGATATTTTGTTAAATATTCACTCCCAAAACACAGGAGTAGACTGACTCCAGAGGAGTCATTGTAATAACCTTGCTTGGCTTTCCCTTTTTATATTCCACTTTCCTCCTTTTGGTTGTGCCCTGTGCAAACTAGGGCTTGTTCCCACCACAGATCAAGAAAGGGAATGCAAACGGGCATGTGCTCAAGGCTGATTGACAGTTGCAAGTTATCTAACAGGCTCTATTGCAGTATCTTTCCATATTTCGGTCTGTTATAATCTGATATATATATGCATAGAAGATTTATAAACCCTTCATGTACTCCTAGCTGTCTAGGGGTATTTGAGGTGCCCCTGGGGTTAGTTTATATCCACTATGTGCCTAGGGAATATGTGCAGGAGTTGTAAAAGTCTCTGTGGTTATTTTGTGGCATATCTGTGAAATTTCACTCTGTGCCTGGGATGGAGTTTAAAGATCAGCTTGCATACTTTTCAGCTAGGCCACCCCTAGTTGCTCATTCTAGTGAAGTGAAAGTTGCTTAGTCCTGTCCAGCTCTTTGTGACCCAATGGATTATACAGCTCATGGAATTCTCTAGGCCAGAATACTGGAGTGGGTCTCCCGCATTGCAGGGTCTCCCGCTTCATTACCAGCTGAGCCACAGGGAAGCCCAAGAATACTGGAGTGGGTAGCCTATCCCTTCTCCAGGGGATCTTCCTGACCTAGGAATCAAACCAGGGTATCCTGACTTGCAGGTGGATTCTTTACCAACTGAGTTATTTAACTTTCTACCTAACATAACTATTAAGAACAGTAAAAGTGGGCATGAAATTATTATTTGATAAGGTTAATTAGCAAATTTGCCCCTGAACTGCCCCAGTTTCCTTTGATGAAATGTACTTTCTGCTCAGAGTGAAAAGAACTAAAAGGCATTTTGGTTTCTGCAAGACCATTCTGTAAAATCCTTAACCTGCCACTAGAGGGTGCTCTTAATTCTTAATATGAGAGGACTAATCTAGTGAAATGAGTTTTTTTCCAGTCAATATATAACAGGAGATTACTTTGGAAATTGCACTGCTTTGCTATTCACATGTTGATGTCTTTTTGCTACTAACAATTCTTTTATGAAAAAAAATTATGATTACCACATATTTTCAGGTTCATATCAATTCTGTTTAGTTGTTGGTATCTAAATAGAAGATGAAGACACTTATACTTTTGGCTTATACTTTTGTATTTCAGTATGGTATGTAGGCCTGGAATGGTTTTGGTTGCTGTTACTGAGTTTCCTTTTTTTTTGTAATTAGAAAGAAAACTCACTTTAAAAAATATAATCTTAAAGAAAGTTTATTTTTCTTCATCAGGTTGGGTCTTAGTTCCATCATGTGGGGTTTGTCGCTGTGGCTCACAGACTCTCTAGTTGTGGCACAGAGACTCAGTAGTTGCGGCACTCGGGCTGAGCTGCTCTGTATCCTGTGGGATCTTGGTTCCCCAGCCAAGGATCCAACGCCTGTGCCCTGCCTTGCACAGTGGATTCTTAACTACGGGACCACCAGGAAGTCTGAAAACTCACTTTTTATTAAGGCACAGTTCATGACCAAAATGCATTGTCTATCACTTTTCTTATTAACCGTTATAGTGAATTAAATGGTCATTCACTTTTACCTGCTCTCTTTTTTAATAAGATAAGGGATATTCAGAAAGAACTTTTCAAATAGGCAAGATATAATTAGATCTCAAATAAGCAAAGACCAAGTGAATACAAGGTGAAGATTTATGAAAAGTTTTAACAGCTGAGAAAGGCTTTATTCCTCATCCAGGGCATGCATATTGCATTCAAAATATTTTAATTTCCGACAAGTGATATCCACTGCTTAAGTGTCATATGGCAAAGTATTAATCTGCAACATGAGATTTAAAGTAAACATTCAATACATGACATATAAGAACTGCTGTTTTTGCCTTCTAGGTCTCATTGCAACTTGCAAACAGATTGGATGTTAGCGTTTATTGAGCTCCTCAGTTCAGTTCAGTCGCTGCCTCCCTGTCCATCACCAGCTCCCAGAGTCCACCCAAACCCATGTCCATTGTGTTGGTGATGCCATCCAGCCATCTCATCCTCTGTCGTCCCCTTCTCCTCCTGCCCTCAATCGTTCCCAGCATCAGGGTCTTTTCAAATGAGTCAGCTTTCTGCATCAGGTGGCCAAAGTATTGGACTTTCAGCTTCAACATCAGTCCCTCCAATGAACACCCTGCTGCTGCTGCTGCTGCTAAGTTGCTTCAGTCGTGTCCGACTCTGTGCGACCCCATAGACGGCAGCCCACCAGGCTCCTCTGTCCCTGGGATTTTCCAGGCAAGAACACTGGAGTGGGTTGCCATTTCCTTCTCCAGTGCAGGAAAGTGAAAAGTGAAAGTGAAGTTGCTCAGTCGTGTCCGACTCTTCGCGACCCCATGGACTGCAGCCTACCAGGCTCCTCTGCCCATGGGGTTTTCCAGGCAAGAGTACACCCTACTATGTGCCAATTACTGTGCTAGGTTATATACAGTTATCTCATTTTATCCTAACAATAATCTTATGGAGCTGATATAGAACCTTCTTAAAATGAGGAAATAGGCTTAGTGAAGTTAAAAGTAACTTGTTCAGGATCCAACAGCTATCAGGGGGTGAAGATCAGATTTGGTCTGGTTAATGGCAAAGCCTATCCTCTTTCTAATTCATCCTGCTCGAAGAAGTTTAGCAAGAACAAGGATATGTTAAGGAATCATTGGTACATTTGGTGTAGTTCTTGAATTTTATTTCCATCAGCTAAATTCCATACTTAATTTGATTTCCTCCATTATTATCTGTTGCCCATTTCTATATCAGGATCCCATTCAAGATACCATAATTGCATTTAATTGTTGTACGTCTTTGTAACAATTTCTCAGACTTTTATTGTTTTTGATGCTTTTGACAGTTTTGCGTACCAGTCAGCTGTCATGACTTTGTACATTGTCCCTCAGTTGCAGTTTGCCTCTTATTTTTCCTCATGATTAGATTATGGTTATGGATTTTGAGAGAATGACAAGACAGGTGAACATCTCATCACATCATACCAAAGGTACGTACCATTAATATGATTTATCACCGATGCTGGCATGGAATACCTGACTGAGGCACTGTCTGTCAGGGCCTCCACCTTAGAGTTGTCTTTTTTATCCCTTTCCATGCTATACTCTGTAAGGAGTTCATTGTGCACAGACTTCACTTAAGAGAGGGAAGATATGCTCCACCTCCTTGAGAGCAGAATCAGTTCACTTCCTTCATTCAGTCGTGTCCGACTCTTTGTGCCCCCATGGACTACAGCATGCCAGGCTTTCCTGTCCTTTACCAGCTCCCAGAGCTTGCTCAAACTCATGTCCATCCAGTCGGTGATGCCATCAAGCCATCTCATCCTCTGTCATCTCCTTCTCCTCTTGCCTTCAGTGTTTCCCAGCATCAGAGTATTTTCCAGGGAGTCAGTTCTTTGTATCAGGTGGCCAAAGTATTGAAGCTTCAGCTTCAGCATCAGTTCTACCAATGAACAATCAGGACTTATTTCCTTTAGGATTGACTGGTTTGATCTCCTTGCAGCCCAAGGGACTCTCAAGAGTCTTCTCCAACACCACAGTTCAAAAGCATCAATTCTTCAGCGCTCAGCTTTTTTTTTATGGTCCAACCGTCACATCCATACCTGACTACTGGAAAAACCATAGCTTTGTCTAGATGGACCTTTGTTGGCAAAGTAATGTCTCTGCTTTTTAATGCTGTCTAGGTTGGTCATAGCTTTTCTTCCAAGGAGTAAGCATCTTTTAATTTCATGGCTGCAGTTGCCATCTGCAGTGATTTTGGAGCCCAGAAAAATAAAGTCTGTCATGGTTTCCATTGTTCACCCATCTATACGCCATGAAGTGATGGGACCAGATGCCATGGTCTTAGTTTTTTGAATGTTGAGTTTTAAGCCAGCTTTTTCACTCTCCTCTTTCACTTTCATCAAAAAGCTCTTTAGTTCCTCCTCACTTTCTGCCTAAAGGGTGGTGTCATCTACATATCTGAGGTTATTGATATTTCTCCCGGCAATCTTGATTCCAGCTGGCACTTCATCCAGACTGGCATTTGGCATGATGTACTCTGAATACCAGTTAAATGAGCAGGGTGACAATATAAAACCTTGACGTAGTCCTCTCCCAATTTGGAACCAGTCTGTTGTTCTGTGTCCAGTTCTAACTGTTGCTTCTTGACCTGCAATCAGATTTCTGAGGAGACAGATAAGATAGCCTGGTATTCCCATCTCTTTAAGAATTGTCCACAGTTTATTGTGATCCACACAGCCAAAGGCTTGGCATAGTCAGTAAAGCAGAAGTAGATGTTTTTTCAAATTCTCTTGCTTTTCTGATGATTCAGCAGATGTTGGCAATTGGCTCCTCTGTCTTTTGTAAATCCATCTTGAACATCTGGAAGTTCTTGGTTCATGTACTGTTGAAGCCTGGCTTGGAGAACTTTGAGCATTACTTTGCTAGCGTGTGAGATGAGTGCATTTGTGCAGTAGTTTGAGCATTCTTTGGCATTGCCTTTCTTTGGGATTGGAATGAAAACTGACCTTTTCCGGTGCTGTGGCCACTGCTGAGTTTTCCAAATTTGCTAGCATACTGAGTGAAGCACTTTTCACAGCATCTTTCAGGATTTGCAATAGCTCAACTGAAATCCCATCACCTCCACTAGCATTGTTGGTAGTGATGCTTCCTAAGGCCCACCTGACTTCACATTCCAGGATGTCTGGCTCCAGGTGAGTGATCACACCATCGTGATTATCTGGGTCATTAAGATCCATTTTGTATAGTTCTGTGTATTCTTGCCACCTCTTCTTAATATCTTCTGCTTCTGTTAGGTCCATACTGTTTCTGTCCTTTATGGTGCCCATCTTTGCATGAAATGTTCCCTTGGTATCTCTGATTTTCTTCAAGAGATCTCAAGTCTTTCCCATTCTGTTGTTTTCCTCTATTTCTTTGCATTGTTTACTGAGGAGGAATTTTCTCATCTCTCCTTGCTCTTCTTTGGAACTCTGCATTCAAATGGGTATATCTTTCCTTTTCTCCTTTGCTTTTAGCTTCTCTTCTTTACTCATCTATTTGTAAGGCCTCCTCAGACAACTATTTTGCCATTTTGAATTTCTCTTTCTTGGGGATGGTCTTGATCACTGCCTCCTGTACAGTGTCATGAACCTCCATCCATAGTTCTTCAGGCACTCTATCAGATTTAATCCCTTGAATGTATTCATTCACTGGATAGATCATGGTAGAGAGTTCTGATAAAATGTGGTCCACTGGAGAAGAGAATGGCAAACCACTTCAGTATTCTTGCCTTGAGAACTCCATGAACAGTATGAAAAGGAAAAAAGATTTGACACTGAAAGGTGAACTCCCCTGATCAGTAGGTGCTCAATGTGCTACTGGAGAACAGTGGAGAAATAACTCCAGAAAGAATGAGGAAATGGAGCCAAAGTGAAAACAATATCCAGTTGTGGATGTGACTGGTGTTGGAAGTAAAGTCCGATGCTATAAAGAACAATACTGCATGGGAACCTGGAATGTTAGATCCATGAATCAGGGTAAATTGGAAGTGGTCAAACAGGAGATGGCAAGAGTGAACTTTGACATTTTAAAAATCAGTGAAATAAAATGGACCAGAATGGGTTATAGGGTTTGATTCTAAACAGGATTTTGCCCCTCCTACCATCTTGTTAGGGCTTCTCCTTTGTCCTTGAACATAGGATATCTTTTTTTGTTGGGATCCAACATTCTCCCACTGATGGTTGTTCAGCAGTAAATTGCAATTTTGGAATTCTTGCAGGATAAGATGAATGGAATATCTATATCAATTATGTGAACTTCTATACAGGAGATTTGTATACTCTTCTTCATTTATTAATTTATTTAATAAATTTATCGGCTCTGTTTAACCCACCCAGTTTGTAGTACTTTCTTATGACAGCTTTGTTGTTGTTCAGTTGCTAAGTCATGTCCAGCTCTTTGCAACCCCATGGACTGTAGCTCACCAGGATTCCTTGTCCTTCACTGTCTCCCAGAGTTTGCTCAAATTCGTGTCCATTGAGTCAGCCATGCCATCCAACCATCTCATCCTCTGCCTCCCGCTTCTCCTTCCCTCAGTCTCTCCCAGCATCAGGGTCTTTTCAGTGAGTCAGCTGTTCACATCAGGTGGGCAAAGGATGGGAGCTTCAGCTTTAGCATCAGTCCTTCCAATGAATATTCAGGAATTGATTTCCTTTAGGATTGCCTGATTTGATCACCTTGCTGACAGTTTTAGCAAACTAGTATAGAAGGAGCGGTCAGTTATTTTGGTTGTTAATGATTGCTTAGGTAAGATAAGTGAAAACATGCCTATTGACGTAACAAGAATTATTTCAGATGCAAAAATTGTAATGTGGATTGAGGAGTGAACAGTAGGTGACCAAGTGGAAACTAGTCGTAGGTTTTTGCTTTTTGTGTATTTTTGGTTGCACTGAGTTTTCATTGCTGTGCAGACTGTTTCTAGTTGAGATGTGCAGGGTTCTCACTGTGGTCGCTTCTCTTGTTGCAAAGCATTGGAGCTAGACACGCGGGCTTCAGTAGCTGCAGCTCTTAGACTTACTTGCTCTGAGGCATGTGGAATCTTCCTGGACCAGGTATAAAAACCCATGTCCCCTGCATAGGCAGGTGGATTCGTATCCACTGTACCACCAGGGAAGGCCCAGTTTTAAATAAAGTCAGTGATGCAAGAAATGAAGGCAGGTTTTTGAATCTCTCACCACTTCAAACTTCCCAGTTAATTGTACTTGATTCTCTTACTACTTCTGATCACCTTAAAAAAATAAAATTAGTATTTCTCTTTATTTACACTGTGTTGTCTCTCCATTAAAATATTTTTAGTGACTCTGTCATGACTTTGTTAAATTCATATTTGGTAAGGAGAGGCAGAGTGCTGGATAGTGAGTAATGGTAAAACAGACCAGTAGAGAAATTGGAAGAAAGGAGTATATTGCTTACAGGTTCTGAAGGAAACACACAGCGTGTCTTGTGGGGCTGCATGGGGAGGTCAAGGCAGAGTGCAGACGGACAAAGTGAAAGTGAAGTTGTTCGGTCGCTTCCAACTCTTTGAGACCCTATGGACTGTAGCCCAGCAGGCTCCTCCATCCATGGGCTATTCCAGGCAAGATTACTGGAGTGGGTTGTCATTTCCTTCTCCAGAGGATCTTCCTGACCCAGGGATCGAACCCGGGTCTCCCGCATTGCGTACAGACGCTTTACCGTCTGAGCCACCAGGGAAGCTCCGAAGACAGACAAAGCAATAGAATCTGGGGAACATGCTTTCATTAGGGTCCATTGTGGAGTGTTTTGGGTTCCCTGGGCTAAGGCCATTCCATGGGGGGCTTATCTAAGGAACACACAAGGAGAAAGCCCTTGGAGAAAGGGAGACTGTTGATTGCAAGGGCTGTCGGGGACTTTCTGGGTTGTTATCTAGGGTGTGTGCTTGCATGAAGGGCTTGTGTCAGTTTAAGGTCCCTCTAGGCCATTTGACCAAACAAAAGGATGCTGAAGCAGCAATGCGGTGGAATAGTTTACCTAAACTCTTGACAGTTTTCTTACTTCCCTCTGGAATAAAGGCCTCAGGTTAACTTTCAAGACTTCACATATTCTGAATCCTACTACCTCAGTTTTTTTTTTAATTTATTATTTATTTAATTATTATTTGTTTATTTTTATTAATTTATTATTTAATATATTTTTAATTTATTTTTTAATTGAAGGATAATTGCTTTTGAATTTTTTTGTTTTTGAGAATTTTGTTGATAATTTTGTTGTTTTCTGTCAAACCTCAACATGACTCAGCCATCAGTTCAGTTCAGTCGCTCAGTCATGTCTGACTCTTTGCGACCCCATGAATCGCAGCACGCCAGGCCTCCCTGTCCAACACCATCTCCCAGAGTTCACTCAGACTCATGTCCATCGAGTCCGTGATGCCATCCAGCCATCTCATCCTTGGTCGTCCCCTTCTCCTCCTGCCCCCAATCCCTCCCAGCATCAGAGTTTTTTCCAATGAGTCAACTCTTCTCATGAGGTGGCCAAAGTACTGGAGTTTCAGCTTTAGCATCATTCCTTCCAAAGAAATCCCAGGGCTGATCTCCTTCAGAATGGACTGGTTGGATCTCCTTGCAGTCCAAGGGACTCTCAAGAGTCTTCTCCAACACCACAGTTCAAAAGCATCAATTCTTTGGTGCTCAGCCTTCTTCACAGTCCAACTCTCCCATCCATACATGACCACAGGAAAAACCATAGCCTTGACTAGATGGACCTTAGTCGGCAAAGTAATGTCTCTGCTTTTGAATGTACTATCTAGGTTGGTTATAACTTTCCTTCCAAGGAGTAAGCGTCTTTTAATTTCATGGCTGCAGTCACCATCTGCAGTGATTGTGGAGCCCCCCAAAATAAAGTCTGACACTGTTTCCACTGTTTCCCCATCTATTTCCCATGAAGTGATGGGACCGGATGCCATGATTTTCGTTTTTAGAATGTTGAGCTTTAGGCTAACCTTTTCACTCTCCTCTTTCACTTTCATCAAGAGGCTTTTTAGCTCCTCTTCACTTTCTGCCATAAGGGTGGTGTCATCTGCATATCTGAGGTTATTGATATTTCTCCTAGCAATCTTGATTCCAGGTGCGGTTTCTTCCAGCCTAGCGTTTCTCATGATGTACTCTGCATATAAGTTAAATAAGCAGGGTGACAATATACAGCCTTGACGTACTCCTTTTCCTATTTGGAACCAGTCTGTTGTTCCATGTCCAGTTCTAGGTTGTTCTATGACTCAGCCATAGGTATACATATATCCCCTCCCTTTTGAACCTCCCTCTCATCTCCCTCCCCATCCCAACCCTCTAGGTTGATACAGAGCCCTTGTTTGAATTTCCTGAGCCATACAGCAAATTCCTGTTGGCTATCTATTTTACATTTGGTAGTATAAGTTTCCATGTTATTCTTTCCATTCATCTCACCCTCTCCTCCTCTCTCCCCATGTCCATAAGTCTATTCTCTGTGTCTGTTTCTCCATTGCTGACCTGTAAGTAAATTCTTCAGTACGGTTTTTCTAGATTCTGTGTATATGTATTAGAGTACAATATTTATCTTTCTCTTTCTGACTTACTTCACTCTGTATAGTAGGCCAGTTCTTTAAATTACTGTTTAAGGTTAACTTCTATTATTAAAATATCAGTTGAAAGCTAACAACTTATTTCTACTTACTAATGTAGCTTTAAAGATATATCTTCAGAGGCAAAAGAGTAGATAATTGGAAATATTTCTGAATAATGCTAGTCAGAGAATCCTACTTGTATTTAAAACCCTCATATTATATCAGTTAGCTGATGTGGTCGAGCAGATATAGTTTTGTACAACCCTAGGAAGGATTCCATGTTGGTCTCGAGTTTCAGTACGTCAACCATTTATGTGCCCCCTTCCTCCTAGATGAATTCTCAGCCAACTGAGAGACAAATAGGGAGTTGATATAGATAAAGGCTAGGTTGGAGGACATAGTTTGTGGGCAGTAAAAATGATAAACACAGACAGTTAGGTAGACTCACTACTCTGCCACAACTACCCGGGCAACTGCCTGTCCATTTTCCCTGCTCCCCCTCCCCACACGGGGAGCCTTTATTGCTGAGTTTGCTTTATTTCTGAAAACATGTCAGAAC
Organism: Capricornis sumatraensis; assembly: GCF_032405125.1. Classification (NCBI taxonomy): domain Eukaryota; kingdom Metazoa; phylum Chordata; class Mammalia; order Artiodactyla; family Bovidae; genus Capricornis; species Capricornis sumatraensis. Next base: position 17,599,679 of record NC_091075.1, read on the forward strand.
ATATACTCTCTGGACAGGTAGATTCCTAGAAGAGGAAAGAAGTGTGAATTGACCCAAATATGCCCAGGACATGAGAGGGAGAAGTGAATCAAGGGACAAAGAAGGGTCCTGCTCTGAAGTATGTGGGATGGAGTACAGGGGCAGAGGAGGCATGAGGACTTTTGCTCCACTAGAAGGTACATTGAAGGACACATTAGGTGTGGAAATACATTCATTCCTAACATTTTCTGCTGCTGCTTATTCACCTCAGTCATGTCTGACTCTGTGTGAGCCTATGGATTGCAGCCACCAGGCTCCTCTGTCCATGGGATTTTCCAGGCAAGAATACTGAAGTGGATTGCCATTTCCTTCTCCATCCTAACATCTGGGGAGAAAGAAAAGAGATTTTTTCCAGAGAAGTTTCCCAGGAACTCAGCACTTGCACCAATAGTGTGAAAAATTTCAAGAAAGAATATTTCTCTTCTACCCTCTCTGAAATAATCCAAAGATCACCCAAATTCCTGAGTTTGCTTTGTGGATAGCTACACCCTTGAAGTATAAATTTCCTGTTGTTTATTGACAGTGTTCTTTACAACATCAGACTTTGCTACCATCACCAGTCACATCCGCAACTGGGTGTTATTTTTGCTTTGGTCCCATCTCTTCATTCTTTCTGGAGTTGTTTCTCCATTGTTCTCCACTAGTATATTGGGCACCTACTGACCGGGGGAGTTCATCTTTCAGTGTCCTATTTTTTGCCTTTTCATACTGTTCATAGGTTTCTCAAGGCAAGAATGCCGAAGTGGTTTGCCATTCCCTTCTCCAGTGGACCATGTTTGTCAGAACTCTCCACCATTATCCATCCATCTTAGGTGGCTCTACACAGCATTGAGTTAGATAAGGCTGTGGTCCATGTGATCAGTTTGATTAGTTTTCTGTGATAGTGGTTTTCATTCTGTCTGCTCTCTAATGGATAAGGATAATTGGCTTATCTTCCTGATGGGAGAGCACCAAAGAATTGATGCTTTTGAACTGTGGTGTTGATGAAGACTATTGAGAGTCCCTTGGACTGCAAGGAGATCCAACCAGTTCATTCTAAAGGAAATCAGTCCCGAATATTCATTAGAAGGACTGATGTTGAAGCTGAAACTCCAATACGTTGGCCACCTGATGTGACAAACTGACTCATTGGAAAGACCCTGATGCTGGGAAAGATTGAACGCAGGAGGAGAAGGGGACAACAGAGGATGAGATGGTTGGATGGCATCAGCAACTTGATGGACATGAGTTTGAGTAAGCTCCAGGAGTTGGTGATGGACATGGAAGCCTGGTGTGCTGCAGTCCATGGGGTTGCAAAGAGTCGTCGGACATGACTAAGAGACTGAACTGAACTGATGGGAAACACTGACTGAAGGGGAAACTGGGTCATGTTCTGATGGGCGGGGCCATTCTCAGTAAATCTTTAATCCCATTTTCTATTGTTTGACCTCAGGCCAAAACTATGGTGGAGGTAATGAAGATAATGGCGACCTTCTACAAAAGGTCCCAGGCATGTACTGGAATGTTAGGCCCATGAATCAAGGTAAATTGGAAGTGGTCAAACAGGAGATGGCAAGAGTGAACATCAACATTTTAAGAATCAGTGAACTAAAATGGACTGGAATGGGTGAATTTAACTCAGATGACTATTAGATTTACTACTGTGGGCAAGAATCCCTTAGAAGGAATGGAATAGCCATCATAATCAGCAAAAGAGTCTGAAATGCATTACTGGGATGCATTCTCAAAAACGACAGAAAAATCTTTGTTCGTTTTCAAGGCAAACCATTGAATATCACGGTAATCTAAGTCAGTGCCCCAACCAGTAATGCTGAAGAAGCTGAAGCTGAACGGTCCTGTCAGGTGAGTGTATGCTCCTCGGTTCCATCTCGTCACAACAAAGATTTGGGGTGATGGACATTAAAGCCCTCAGCACGTCACAGCTCTCAGGTCTTGGACAAACCATGTTATAGCTCTTAGACAAATCAGTGTTACAGCTCTATTTTATCTAGAAGATAGCAGGAGACTCCATTCTCAAAGCGTGCTGCTAAGTTGCTTCGGTCGTGTCCGACTCTGTGCAACCCCATAGACGGCAGCCCACCAGGCTCCCCCGTCCCTGGGATTCTCCAGGCAAGAACACTGGAGTGGGTTGCCATTTCCTTCTCCAATGCATGAAAGTGAAAAGTAAAGTGAAGTTGCTCAGTCGTGTCCGACCCTCAGCGACCGCATGGACCGCAGCCTTCCAGGCTCCTCCGTCCATGGGATTTTCCAGGCAAGAGTCCTGGAGTGGGGTGCCATCACCTTCTCCGCCTCGAAGCGTGAGGGCATGCCAACCCAAAGACACGAAGAGAAGAGAGTGGAGGAGTGCGCCAGCGCGCAGGAGAGAGCGAGCCCCTTGGCTCCTCTTTTCATATGTCTTCCCCCCCACCCCCCGCCCCCCCGGCCTGCCCTATGTAAATTGGGCTAGCCAGGAGTGCTGTTTGTTCCGCCTTAAGTCCTCACTCCGGTCCTCAGACCTTCCTCAGACCTTCCTTTGTTCTATTTTCATGGGCTTTCCCTTCCTTGTCTTTTAGCCACCGCCATTTTGGACTCCTGTTTCCTATTCTAAAGTTATGAGCAACCTAGACAGCATATTCAAAAGCAGAGACATTACTTTGCCAACTAAGGTCCGTCTAGTCAAGGCTACGGTTTTTCCTGTGGTCATGTATGGATGTGAGAGTTGGACTGTGAAGAAGGCTGAGCACCAAAGAATTGATGCTTTTGAACTGTGGTGTTGGAGAAGACTCTTGAGAGTCCCTTGGACTGCAAGGAGATCCAACCAGTCCATTCTGAAGGAGATCAGCCCTGGGATTTCTTTGGAAGGAATGATGCTAAAGCTGAAACTTCAGTACTTTGGCCACCTCATGAGAAGAGTTGACTCATTGGAAAAAACTCTGATGCTGGGAGGGATTGGGGGCAGGAGGAGAAGGGGACGACCGAGGATGAGATAGCTGGATGGCATCACGGACTCGATGGACGTGAGTCTGAGTGAACTCCAGGAGATGGTGATGGACAGGGAGGCCTGGCGTGCTGCGATTCATGGGGTCGCGAAGAGTCGGACACGACTGAGCGACAGAACTGAACTGAACTGAAGAGTTCTATGAAGACCTGCGAGACCTTCTAGAACTAACACCCCCAAAAGATGCCCTTTTCTATAGAGGGGACTGAAATGCAAGAGTGGGAAGTCAAGAGATACCTGGAGTAATAGGCAAACTTGGCCTTGAAGTACAAAATGAAGCAGGGCACAGGCTAACAGAGTTTTGCCAAGAGAACGCACTGATCATAGTAAACACCCTCTTCCAACAACACAAGAGAAGACTCTACATATGGACATCGCCATCAGATGGTTAATACCAAAATCAGACTGATTATATTCTTTGTAGCCGAAGATGGAGAAGCTCTATATTGTCAGCAAAAACAAGACTGGGAGCTGATTCTGGCTCAGATCATGAACTCCTTATTGCCAAATTCAGACTTAAACTGAAGAAAGTAGGGAAAACCGCTAGACCATTCATGTATGACTTAAATCAAATCCCTTATGATTATATAGTGGAAGTGACAAACAGATTCAAGGGATTAGATCTGATAGAGTGCCTAAAGAACTATGGACAGAGGTTCCTGACATTGTACAGGAGGCAGTGATCCAGACCATTCCAAGAAAAAAATGCAAAAAAGGCAAAATGGTTGTCTCAGGAGTCCTTATAAATAGCTGAGAAAAGAAGAGAAGTGAAAGGCAAAACAGAAAAGGAAAGATATATCCATTTGAATGCAGAGTTCCAAAGAATGGCAAGGAGAGATAAGAAAGCCTTCCTCAATGATCAGTGCAAAGAAATAGAGGAAAATAATAGAATGGGAAAGACTAGAGATCTCTTCAAGAAAATTGGAGATACCAAGGAAACATTTCATGCAAAGATGGGCACAATAAAGGACAGAAATGGTATGGACCTAACAAAGGCAGAAGGTATTAAGAAGAGGTGGCAAAAATGCACAGAAGTGAAGTGAAGTCTCTCAGTCGTGTTCTACTCTTTGCAACCCCATGCACTGTAGCCTACAAGGCTCCTCTGTCCATGGAATTTTCCAAGCAAGAGTACTGGAGTGAATTGCCATTTTCTTCTCCAGGGGGTCTTTGCGACCCAGGGATTGAACCTGGGTCTCCCACATTGCACGCAGATGCTTTACCATCTGAGCCACCAGGGAAGCCAGAAGAACTATATAAAAAAGATCTTCATCACCTGGATAACCATGATGGTGTTATCACTCACCTTGAGCCAGACATCCTGGAATGCAAAGTCAAGTGGGCCTTAGGAAGCATCACTCGGAACAAAGCTAGTGGAGGTGATGGGATTCCAGTTGAGCTATTTCAAATCCTAAAAGATGATGCTGTGAAAGTGCTTCACTCAATATGCAGCAAATTTGGAAAACTAAGCAGTGGCTACAGGACTGGAAAAGTTCAGTTTTCGTTCTACTCCCAAAGAAGGGCAATGCCAAAGAATGTTCAAACTACCGCACAATTGCACTTATCTCACATGCTAGCAAAGTAATGCTCAAAGTTCTCCAAGCCAGGCTTCAACAGTACGTGAACCAAGAACTTCTACATGATCAAGCTGGATTTAAAAAAGGCAGAGGAGCCACAGATCATATTGCCAACATCTGTTGGATCATCAAAAAAGCAAGAGAATTTGAGAAAAACATCTACTTCTGCTTTGCTGACAATGCCAAGCCTTTGACTGTGAGGATCACAACAAACTGTGGAAAATTCTTAGAGATATGGGAATACAAGAACACCTTATCTAGCTCCTGAGAAATCTGTATGCAGGCCAAGAAACAACAGTTAGAACTGGACATGGAACAACAGACTGGTTCCAAATTGGGAAAGGAATACATCAAGGTTGTATATTGTCACCCTGGTCATTTAAATTATATGCAGAGTACATCATGCCAAATGCTAGGCTGGATGAAGTACAAGCTGGAGTCAAGCTTGCCAGCAGAAATATCAATAACCTCAGATCTGTAGATGACATCACCCTTTTGGCAGAAAGTGAAGAGGAACTAAAGAGCCTCTTGATGAAAGTGAAAGAGGAGAATGAAAAAGTTGGCTTAAAACTCAACATTCAAAAAATGAAGATCATAGCATCCGGTCCCATCACTTCATGGCAAATAGATAGGGAAACAATGGAAATAGTGAGAGACTTTAATTTTGGGGGCTCTAAAATCACTGCAGATGGCAACTGCAGCCATGAAATTAAAAGATGCCTGCTCCTTGGAAGAAAAGCTATGACCAACCTAGACAGCATATTAAAAAGCAGAGACATTACTTTGCCAACTAAGGTCTGTCTATTCAAAGCTGGTTTTTCCAGTAGTCATGCGTGGGTGTGAGAGTTGGACTGTGAAGAAAGCTGAACACTGAAGATTTGATGCTTTTGAACTGTGGTGTTGGAGAACACTCTCCAAAGTCCTTTGGACTGCAAGCAGATCAAACCAGTCCATCCTAAAGGAAATCAGTCGTGAATATTCATTGGGAGGACTGATGCTGAAGCTGAAGCTCCAGTACTTTGGCCACCTGATACAAAGAACTGACTCACTGGAAAAGACCCTGATGCTGGAAAGATTGAAGGTGGGAGGAGAAGGGGATGACAGAGGCTGAGGTGGTTGGATGTCATCATTGACTCGATGGATATGAGTTTGAGTAAGCTCTGGGAGTTGGTGATGGACAGAGAAACCTGGCATGCTGTAGTCCACGGGATCACAGAGTCCGACACAACTGAGCGACTGAACTGAACTGATTGACAGTGTATGGATGAAAAAGACTGGCAATAATGCACAGCTAAAACTATGGCTATATCTGTAAGTTGTATATGAAATCAAATGCCCACATTGGATCTTGTATGCTGCTGCTAAGTCACTTCAGTTGTGTCCGACTCTGTACAACCCCATAGACGGCAGCCCGTCAGGCTCCACCATCCCTGGGATTCTCCAGGCAAGAACACTGGAGTGGGTTGCCATTTCCTACTCCAATGCATGAAAGTGAAAAGTGAAAGTGAAGTCGCTCAGTCTTGTCTGATTTTTCGTGACCCCATGGACCACAGCCTACCAGGCTCCTCCATCCATGGGATTCTCCAGGTAAGAGTACTGGAATGAGTTGCCATTGCCTTCTCCAGATCTTGTATACTTAAACCTTATTCCCTATTGTTTTAAAATAAAGACTCTCCTTTCCCAATATCAACAAGATATATGAAAATAAAAACATCCACATGAGAAAATCTAAGCATGACAGATAGAACCAGAATTTCGGATAGATTATGAGGCAGGGGTACGTGCAAGTGAATTTGGTGAATGAATTTAGAAGATTACATCCCAGTGATCTCTAGGATACTGTTCAGCTGTTTTTCCATTGCTAAGACTCTTTGACGCCCCATGAACTGCAGCATGCCAGGCTTCCCTCTCCTTCACTATCTCTCAGAGTCTACTCAGACTCACATCCATTGAGTCGATGATGCTGTCCGACCACCTCCTCCCCTATCATCTGCTTCTCCTCCTGCCTTCAATCTTTCCCAGCATCAGGGTCTTTTTCAATGAGTTGGCTCTTCACATCATGTGGCCAAAGTATTGGAGCTTCAGCATCAGTTCTTCTAAGAAATATTCAGGGTTGATTTCCTTTTGGATTGATTGGTTTGATCGCCTTGCTCCTAAGGGACTCTCAAGAGTCTTCTCCAACACCACAATTCAAAAGCATCAGTTCTTCAGTGCTCACCCTCTTTACTGTCCAGCTTTCACATCCATACATGACCTCTGGAAAAACCATAGCTTTGACTCTGTGGATCTTTGCTGACAAAGTGATGTCTCTACTTTTTAACATTCTGTTTAGGTTTGTCATAGCTTTTCTTCCAAGGAGCAGGTGTCTTTTAATTTCATTGGTGGAGTCGCCATCCACTGACTTCTCTGAATGTTGTAGATCCTGTGTTGCTCTGTGCTATTCTCAAGTTATGACTGCACATTTCATCTAAATGTTTAAGCTAAACTTTGATAATTTATGCACTGCTAAGTCACTTCAGTCCTGTCTGACCCTGTGCCACCCCATAGATGGCAGCCCACCAGGCTCCCCCATCCCTGGGATTCTCCAGGCAAGAACACTGGAGTGGGGTGCCATTTCCCTCTCCAATGCATGAAAGTGAAAAGTGAAAGTGAAGTCGCTCAGTCGTGTCCGAGTCTTCGTGACCACATGGACTGCAGCCTACAAGGCTCCTCCGCCCATGGTATTTTCCAGGCAAGAGTACTGGAGTGGGGTGCCATTGCCTTCTCCGAATTTGTGCACAGTCATTGACTAATCATTGCTGGATCCAGAGTATAGTTTATCACTTTATATTTAAAATAATTTTAAAAAAGCACAGCCTTTACTTACCCCAAATTATGCATGTGTTAGTTTACCTGAAATTTTGTCTAAATTTTTTTTATAGCTTCCTTCTTGATAAAATTCAAATTTAGACTTTTCTGAAAAATCAGATCATTGAATCTCCCTATCGTCATGTTGTGGATAAATCTTTAGGAATAGTATATATTTATTTGATCATTTATTGATTCTTATACCCAGACTTTAAATTTCTTGGATAGGAATCATTTACATCACTCAGGGATAAGCATTGTCATAAATTTGACATGCTGCTGCTGCTGCTGCTAAGTTGCTTCAGTCGTGTCCGACTCTGTGCGACCCCGTAGACGACAGCCCACCAGGCTCCCCCGTCCCTGGGATTCTCCAGGCAAGAACACTGGAGTGGGGTGCCATTTCCTTCTCCAATGCATGAAAGTGAAAAGTGAAAGTAAAGTCGGTCAGTCGTGTCTGACTCTTCGAGACCACATGGACTGCAGCCTACCAGGGTCCTCTGCCCATGTGATTTTCCAGGCAAGAGTACTGGAGTGGGGTGCCATTGCCTTCTCCAAAATTTGACATAGATCCTTCAAATTAAAATACACCTTCAATTTATCTTGAAGTGTTGATTGCAAAGCTATATTAATTAAAGTTATAGATTTTATGATTCTTTATCAAGAGTTTTTTTTTTTCCCCTCTATGGAAAGATGGCTGAGGAGGGATCTTAACAATTCTTTCTTTACATCTTTTACAGGCTAAAACAATTGGAGCCATGTTCTACATCCTGTAATTTTGGTGCCTTAATAGTTAGCCTGTATGTTAGCTAGTTGCAAAATTATTGATCTGGGGAAATCTTACCTTTGTTCTACATTTGAAGTGTGAGTGTATTCAGACAGCTGCATCTCAACTTCATAAGAATATGTCAACATTTCCCTCAGTTCATTTGACTGTTAAAGTAGCAAGAGAGAAAATCTGTACTCCAACTCACTACTATTTTGATAAAACCTCAAAACTCAGTTGAAAGTAGTATTTTTGAGAGGTTATCTGAAGAGTATATAGTCAATTTCATTTGTCTAGAAGTCTTAAAGTTTAACTTTGAATTAAGTCATATCAGTTAGCTGTATATTTGGACACTATTATCTTGGCTTTTTGTAGAATTGTTTTGAGAATTGATTTTTGAATTTAGCAAGTCCTGACCTCAACAGGCAGTTTATGAGGAATAGTGGGGATGAAAGCCCAGTTAGAATGGGCTCAAGGAAGAAATTTTAGATGAGCCTAGACAACTGTTTTGTTTTGTTTTTGTCTTTTACTCTGATAAAATCTTAAACATAAATGAATATCTCTTAAGTATTTATCTAAAAGGGATCCCTAATAGTGGAATTGCTAAGTCTGATGGCATACACATTTAAAATCTGATAGTTTCTGCTAAATTCTTCTCTAAACAAGCATGGATAACTCTTAAGAGAAGTTTCAGTGAGTAGAAGGAGAGATCACTAAGAGACTGGGGGGCTAGTATATTTTAATTTGGGGGGAAATAATAGCATGGTTCTCTGCTGATGCAAAGAATGTAGTAGATAAGGAAACACTGATGGTGTAAGAGAGAGAACACAGACTTATTTATTAGTACAGTGCTTTGAGAAGTTGAACAAAGATGAGACCTAATACATTGGCCTTACCTAGGAGTTTAGCCATAATGGAAGAGAAGGTAGAGCATATGGGAATGAATGCTGGTATCTTATTCTAGTGTAAGGGAGCATCATAATTTATTTAACAATCTTAGAAACTGCCATAGGTTCTTCACTTTCAGAGCTCTGCAGTGAAAATCCTTTCATCCTTGTATACCATGCAAGTATTTTTATACAGCATCTAAAGGATAAACCTCTAGAAACTGTATGCTGGCTCAAAGGAAAAGCATATTTAAAATTATAAAATGTTACCAAATTCACATTTAAAACACTGTTCCAGTCCACACTTCCTCCAGCAGTGGTGAGAGGTCTATTTCCAAACCATCCCCTCATCAACAGTGAATTTTCAGTCTCTTTAGTTTTGGTTGATCTAGTAGGTAAAAAATATAAGTTTTGATTTTGTATATTTGGAGATATTCCTTCTCTTTTTTTCAATTTCTGGGTGACTTAAAAATGTCTTATTGAGACATACACATACCGTTAAATTCACCCATTTAAAGTGTACAGTTATGATTTTCAAGGTTCATATGTGTTATGTATTAGAATCATTCCTCTTCTGTAATATTTCATTACAGATATATACCATATTTTTAAAATTCATTCATAATTTTATTTGTTTTGTTTGATTATTATGAATAATGTTACTACAAACATTTGCATACAACTTGTTGTGTAGATATTTGTTTTCATTTTTCTTGGATGTATATCTTGAAGTAAAATTGCTGGGTTTATAGTAACTCTGTGTCTAATATTTTGAAGAACTACCAAACTATTTTCCAAAGCAGCTGCAGCATTTTAAATTCCTACTAGCAATGTATGAAGGTTCCAATTTCTCCATATCCTTCCCAACAGTTGTTATTGTCTGTGTTTTTTATTATTGCCATCCTAGTGGGTGTGAGGTGGTATCTCACTGTGGTTTTAATTTGCATTTCACTAGTGGTTTATAATGTTGAGCATGTTTTCATGTACTTATTGGATATATGTCTATCTTTAGAGAAATAGTTATGCAAATCTTTTGCCCATTTTTAATTGGGTCATCTTTTTATTGTGGAGTTATAAGAGTTCTTTATATAGTCTGCATTTTTTGGTTTGTTCATTCGATAAATTGTGTTCGCCTCTTTGAGGCCTCATGAACTACAGCATGCCAGGCTTCCCTGTCCTTCACTATCTCCCAGAGATTGCTCAAACTCATGTCCGTTGAGTTTGTGATGCCATTCAACCATCTTATCCTCTGTTGCCCCCTTCCTCTCCTGCCCTCAATCTTTCTCAGCATCAGAGTCTTTTCCAATGAGTCAGCTCTTGGCATCAGGTGGCCAAATTATTGGAGCATCAGTATCAGCATCAGTCGTTCCAGTGAATATTCAGGGTGATTTCCTTTAGGATTGACTGGTTTGAGCGCCTTGCTGTCCGAGGGACAGCAAGTCTTCTCCAGCACCACAATGCAAAAGGATCAATTCTTCAGTGCTCAGCCTTTTTTATGGTCCAACTCTCATATCCGTACATGACTACTGGAAAAACCATAGCTTCAAGTATATGGACCTTTGTTGGCAAAGTGATGTCTCTGCTTTTTAATACGCTGTTTAGGTTTGTCAGCTTTTCCTCAAAGGAGCAAGTGTTTTTTAGTTCCATGGCTGCAATCACTAGTGCACAGTGATTTTGGAGCCCAAGAAAATAAAGTCTGTCACTATTTCCATTGTTTCCCCATCTATTTGCCACGAAGTGATGGGACTGGATGCCATGATCTTAGCTTTTTGAATGTTGAATTTTAAGCCAGTTTTTTTACTCTCCTCTTTAACCATCATGAGGCTGTTTAGCTACTCTTTGTGCCATTAGGGTGGTGTCATCTGCATATCTGAGGTCATTGATATTTCTCCTGGCAATTTTGATTCCAGCTTGTGAGCCATCCAGCCTGGCATTTCTTGTTATGTACTCTACATGGAAGTAAAATAAACAATGTGACAATATACAGCTTTGATGTACTCCTTTCCCAATTTTGAACCAGTCCATTGTTCTGTGTCTGGTTGTCATTGTTGCTTCTTGCCCTGCATACAGATTTCTGGGGACAGGTAAGTGGATCTGAAATTCCCATCTCTAAAAATTTTCCAGAGTTTGTTGTGATCTACACATTTAAAGGCTTTAGTGTAGTCAATAAAACAGTAGGTTTTTTTTTTTAATTCCCTTGTTTTTTCTGTGATCCAGCAGATATTGGCAATTTGATCTCTGGTTCCTCTGCCTTTTCTAAATCCAGCTTGGACATCTGGAATATCTCAGTTCATGCTACAGCATAGCTTGAAGGATTTTGAGCATAATCTTGCTAGCATGTGAAATGAGTGTAATTGTACAGTAATTTGAACATTCTTTGGCCTTGCCTTTCTTTGGGATTGGAATGAAAACTGCCCTTTTCCAGGCCTGTGGCCACTGCTCAGTTTTCCAAATTTGTTGGTATATTGAGTGCAACCGTTTAACAGCATCATCTTTTAGGATTTGAAATAGCTAGGTTGGAATTCCATCACCTCTGCTAGCTTTGTTCACAGTAACACTTCCTAAGGCCCACTTGACTTCACACTCCAGGATGTTTGGCTCTAAGTCAGTGACCACACCATCATGGTTATCCAGATCTTTAAGACCTTTTATGTGTAATTTTTGTGTGCATTCTTGCCACGTCTTAATCTCTTCTTCTTGTGTTAGGTCCTTGCTGTTTTGTCCTTTAGTGAGCCCATCTTTGCAAGAAATTGTTCCCTTGGTATCGCCAGTTTTCTTGAAGAGATCTCTGTTCTTTCCCATTCTGTTTTATCCCTCTATTTCTTTGCATTGTTCACTTAAGAAGGCTTTCTTATCTCTCCTTGCTGTTCTCTGGAACTCTGCCTTCAGTTGGATATCTTTCCCTTACTCCTTTGCCTTTTGCTTCTCTTTTTTCAGCTATTTTTAAGGCTTCCTCAGATAACCACTTTGTCTTCTTGCATTTCTTTTTCTTGGGGATGGTTTTGGTCACCACCTGCTATATAATTTACGAACCTCTATCCATAATTCTTCAGGCACTCTGCCTACCAGCTCTAATCCCTTGAATCTAATCATCTCCACTGTAAAATCATAATGGATTTGATTTAGGTCATACCTGAATGGTCTAGTGGTTTTCTCTAATTTCTTCAATATAAACCTGAATTTTGCAATAAGGAGCTGATGGTATGGGCCACAGTCAACTCTCGGTCTTGTTTTTGGTGACTGTATAGAGGTTCTCTGTTTTCAGCTGCAAAGAATATAATCAGTCTAACTTCAGTGTAAACTTCAGTGATGTCCATGTGTAGAGTCATCTCTTGTGCTGTTTGAAGAGGGAGTTTGCTGTGACCAGTATGTTCTTTTGGCAAAACTTGTTAGCCTTTGCCCTTTTCCATTTTGTACTCCAAGGCCAAACTTGCCTTTTACTCCAGGTATCTCTTGACTTCCTACTTTTGCATTCCAGTCCCCTGTGATGAAAAGGACATCTTTTTTTGGTGTTAGTTCTAGAATATGTTGTAGATTTTCAGAGAAACTGTTCAGCTTCAGCTTCTTTGGCATTAGTGGCTGGGACATAGACTTAGATTACTGTGACTTCCCTTGGAAATGAACTGAGATCATTCTGTCATTTGTGAGATTGCACCTAAGTACTGCGTTTCAGACTCTTTTGTTGACTCTGAGGGCTGCTCCATTTCTTCTAAGTGATTCTCACCCACAGTAGTAGATGTAATGGTCTTCTGAATTAAATTCACCCATTCCCATCCATTTTAATTCACTGATTCCTAAAATGTTGATGTTCACTCTTGCCATCTGGTTGACTATGTCCATTTACTTTGATTTCTGGACCTAACATTCCAGGTTCTTATGCAGTATTGTTCTTCATACCAGTCCCTAATTAGGATTTTTGATTTACAAATATTTTCTTTGGTACTATGATTTGTCTTATAACTCTCTTGATAGTATCGTTTGCAGCAATAAAGTTTTCAATTTTGATATAGACTAATTTACCTATTGTTTTCTTTTGTTGTTTATGCTTTTGGTATTATGCCTAAGAAATCATTGCCTAATCCAAGATCACAAAGATTTACTTGCATGTTTTTTATTTTGTTTTGTTCTTTTGTAGTTTTAGCTTTTAGGTTTATGATGTATTTTGAGTTATTTTTTGTGTTTGATGTAAGAAAGCATTCCAACTTCATTTTATTTGCATGTGGATATCCAGTTATCCTAGCACCATTTATTGACAAGACTTTTTAGACATTATTATTGTTTTGTGAAGACTCAAGTGACCATATATGTAAGTATTTCTTTCTGGACTCTCAATTCTATTCCATTGACCTATATGTCTCTCCTTATGGCAGTATCATATTCTACTGATTATTGTAGTTGAGTAGTAAGTTTTAAATTTGAGATATATGAGTTCTACAGCCTGTTCTTAGTTTGAAGATTCTTTTGTTTATTCTGTGTTCATTTAAATATGAATTTTATGATCAGGTTTTCAGTTTCTGCAAAAAATCAAGGTGACATTTTTAGGGATTATGTTGAATCTGTAGATTTGGGGAATATTGCCATTTTCACAATATTATGTCTTCCAATCTATGAACCTGAGATGTCCTTCCATGTATTTAGATCTTTAATTTTTTTAAACAATATTTCCTAGTTTTAAGTCTACAAGTCTTGGACTCCTATTGTTAAATTTGTTGCTTAGTATTTTATCCTTTTAGATGCTCTTGGAATGTAACTAATTTTATTTTCTTATTTTTCATTGCTAGTGTATTGAATTCCAATTAATTTGTATCCTGCAACTTTGCTGAATTCGTTTAGTGGTAATCATCCGTGTGTATATATGTGCATGTATTCTTTATGATATTCTATGTGCAAGATCATGCCATCAGATAATAAAGATCATTTTCTTTTTTCTCATTTGGATATCTTTTTAAAAATAATTTTTAAAATTTATTTATTTTTGGCTATGCTGGGTCTTCATTGCTTCATGGACTTTTCTTTAGTTGCAGTGAGCAGGGGCTACTCTCCAGTTGTGGTGAGCAGGCTTCTTATTGCCCTGGCTTCTCTTGTTAAGGAGCATGGGCTCTAGTGCTCACGGGCTTCAGTAGTTGTAGCTCCCAAGTTCTAGAGCACAGGCTCAATAGTTGTGGCCCTCTGGCTTAGTTGCTCCATGACACGTGAGATCTTCCTGAATCACAGATGGAACTCATGATTCCTGCAGTAACAGGTGAATTCTTTACCACTGAGCCACCACGGAAGCTCTGGATGTCTTTTATTTCCTTTCCTAATTTCCCTTGCAAGAGTTCCACTCCAGTGTTAAGTAAAGTTGTAAGCAAGCACATCCTTGTCTTGTTACTGATCTTAAGGGCAAAGCATTCAGTCTTTCACCTGTATGTGTGATGTTAGCTGTTGGTGTTTCATAGATGCTGTTTTCAGGTTGAAGAAGTTCCCTTCTATTTCTAGCTTGTTGAATGTTTTATCATGGAAGGGTTCTGGATTTTTTCAAATGTTTCTTCTGCACCATGGGAATGATCATGTGGTTTTTGTCCTTATTCCATCAATATAGTACATCACATTGATTGATTTTCATATGTCACAATGTGGTGAGATTATGGAATTCTCTTCAGGGATTTCTACTTTAATATGTGGTTGTGTATGTAGATTCTGGTGATAAACTAAGTTCAAGTCATGGCTCATGCCAGACACTAACTTTTTGGCCTTGAGCAAGTTGTTTGACATCTCTGTTTCTCCATCTGTAAAATGGGGATATTAACAGTACCTACTTCATGGGTTTTTGTAAAGTTCAAATATAGAAATTGATGTATGTGGAGTGCTTGTGTTTAGAACAGGGCTTGGTATTAGAAAGGAACTTGTTATTATTGTTAACATCACTATTAGTATTATTTAGTAGTTTTGGAAGTTTCATTGGTTATTCTACCCTTCTTCCTCTGTTCCCTGCTTATTCTCCCTTTGAGAATTACCATTCTAGATTTCTCTTCCCACCTTGTATTTATCTATTTTTGGAATAACACTTTATCTACATGGAGGGTAAACTGTAAGAGTACCATTGCCTTCAACCTAGCTGTATATCTCTGCTCCCCAGAACTTCCCTGCTTGCCACTTATATGTTCATCGTTTATTATATAAGCTCCTAGTTTACGCTTGTGTGGGTGCACAGCAGTGATCTGCACTATAGGAATAAACTGCCTGCTGCTGCTGCTGCTGCTAAGTTGCTTCAGTTGTGTCTGACTCTGTGCGACCCCATAGATGGCAGCCCACCAGGCTCCCCCATCCTTGGGATTCTCCAGGCAAGAACACTGGAGTGGGTTGCCATTTCCTTCTCCAATGCATGAAAGTGAAAAGTGAAAGTGAAGTTGCTCAGTTGTGTCTGACTCAGCGACCCCGTGGACTGCAGCCTACCTGGGTCCTCCGTCCATGGGATTTTCCAGGCAAGAGTACTGGAGTGGGGTGCCATTGCCTCCTCCGAATAAACTGTCTAGAAGGAGGCAATAATTATTACTGGTCCTGCTTCTTGCTACATGACTTTGCTGATCATTTCTTCCTGTTAATTCTTTAAAGTTGATGGTTTATTGTGGTTTAATTTTGGATACAACATACTAAAATTTTTTCCTGTAAAAATCATGACACAACCAAAAAAGCACAGTAGCAAACTCTTCTTGGCATAGATCTATCTATTGGTCATCAGCCTTTAAAAACCAGATACTGTTTGTGAAGGGCCTGATTGGCTAGTAGAGTTATATTGAAGTGTGCACAGTTCTTTTTCATATGGGTAAATAGAACTAAACAATTCATTCTCAGTTTTAATGCTTAGAGTGGAATGAAGCAGAATGACTTATAGGCAAGTTGGGAATCTGTTTCATGTACCATCTCCTTCAAATTCTTTTAAGAATTTATTGCATAAAGCAGAAGGATAAAACATCCCACTTCCTTATTTATCCGCTTGAAACAATACATAGACTTCAAGTGCTGGTTTTGATTGTGGTCAATTTGAAGTTAGGGTGTTAATCCCCATGAGGATAGCGGGATTTTTTTTTTTTTTCCCCCTGATGATTTATGATGTTAATGTGGTTTTCTTCTGAAGTAATTTAAAACAATATTTTAAAAGTTTTAGTCTGAAAATATCTTCTTTTTTAGTCTTCCCCCTCCTCCCCCCAGTCTACATTTGACTTTGACAGTTTAGCTATGTGGATTGAGAAGTAAAAATTAAGAGACAGCAATAGGAAAGTTTACAAAGTTTGAGAGTCCTTGATTAGGGAATGTTTTTTATGTAAAGTCAAAACTAGGGTTTTGTTTCCGTGTGTTTCAATTATCATCAAACCAATCTTAAATTATACTTCTGAAGGTTCCAAATAAATTTAGATTTTCTAGATACAGTAGATTGGAACATACGAATTTACTATCTTTTCTGTCTGTTGGACTTGTGTTGTGGATCTGCTCTGCATCAAGTGTCATATTAAACATGTTCTTGCCCCCAGCTCCTACAAAATTGATGTCTTTAGTCAAATCACGAATATAAATTTCATCAGTGCTATCCTGTATGAATTGGTGATGGACAAGGAGGTCTGGAGTGCTCCTGTCCATGGGGTCTCAAGGAGTTGGACACGACTGAGCGACTGAAGTGAACTGAACTGATTCTGTATGGATTAGGATATAAGGGTTTACACATTAAAGTTATATCTAAGAAGATATATCCTCAGATATGCAGAGTCATGTTGGAAACATCCATGGGTTTCCTTATTTTCATACTTAAAGATTGCTAGGTAAGATCAAAGCTAAATTCTAATTCCACTTAGTTTTATGGAATGATCACCCTTCTCTGTTTCTTAATAAGTTTCCAATTATTTAGCCCTTTTCCTCTAAAATCTACGTAGGATTTAAACACTATCTTCCCCTTAATTTCATAGTTTATTTGAAGGAACTTTGTAGGGAATGGAGCAAGATGACAGAAAACTAAGCATGAAAAAGACTGGGTTCTTGAATCTTATTGCCTCCTGGTAAAGTATTTGCTAAAGCTGAAACTCCAGTACTTTGGCCACCTCATGCAAAGAGCTGACTCATTGGAAAAGACTCTGATGCTGGGAGGGATTGGGGGCAGGAGGAGAAGGGGACCACAGAGGATGAGATGGCTGGATGGCATCACTGACTTGATGGACGTGAGTCTGAATGAACTCCGGGAGTTGGTGATGGACAGGGAGGCCTGGCGTGCTGTGATTTATGGGGTCGCAAAGAGTCGGACATGACTGAGCGACTGAACTGAACTGAACTGAACTGAAAGTATTTGGGGAGTGCTGCAGTCATTATTATTCAAGAGTAAAGGAACACTGGAAAACAATGTAGTTTTTCAAGGTAATCATTCAGATTTATTTTAAAAAGGAGAGGAGAATTCTTTTGTTGATTTTATAACAAAGGTAAGAGTCAGGTGTTTGGCTAATTCATGCAATCCTTGAGTAAAATTTAAGCCCAGGTTACTTTGATATGATTTAAAAGAGTAAAACATGTGAATACAATGATGTTAGATCTGTGTAATTCTGAATAATAAAATAAAGATTAAGATGGTAATATTGGTCCCTCAAGTACTGGTATTTAAACTTTAAAAATCATTCAAGAGAGAAGATTAAGTGGTGTTTCTTTGGTACTAAAAATGTAAAGCTAAGACCAAATTCTTCTATTTTCACAGATTTAAGATACAAAGAATGATATTTAAAGACCTTAAAATGGCTATTAAATTATCTTCAGTTTGTAAAGAATCTCCTATGAAGTATGCTTAGAAGAAATCCCTGAGTACATTAACTACTCTATTAGTATCTTCCTTCATAAACAAAAAGGAACAATTTAAAAGCTTTGCAAGACATATAAACACAGTACTTAGTGAAAGCAGTATCTATATATAAAACTCCCTCCATAGTGCTTGTAAATTAGGCCACCAAATATTTAACAGGAGAAATAATAGAGTCACAAAATTAAAATATGATATTTGGACACATTAACCATTCAAATCAAGAAACCAGTTTCTTATGGTGTCCCTGTTTTGTTTTAGCCACTCGATATTGTTTTTCACTGTTTCCAGTACTTGCTCCCTAGGTTTTTGTCCCGCTCCAGCTTCAGGATATCTTTCAAAAAAGCTCTTGATCTATAAAAGAGAAGGCAGTAATTAAGAAAGTAATTTTAGGCCCAGTTATTCTTCAGGGATTTTATTGACATTCTGGATTTGTTTCCTTCTTCCCTGGAAATTCAGTATCACTGAACAACATTAAGATACATCTTCTGGTGCATCATTAGATTGAGCCCATCTCTCAGATTGGTAGTCATTACCCATGGCTTTGGATGCCTGGCAGCATGTCCCGCAGAAGAGGCCCTGCTGTACTGGGGAAGGAGAGCCGCACAGTGGTGGCGGGCATGCTCTCTCTGCTTCTGCAGGTTCCTCAGTTTTCTGCACATTCTCCCAAGGTGTTTCCTGGAAAATCTGTACTGTGGAATGATGGCTTTGCTTTGTTCCAAGAGTCTGGAGTGTTTTATATACACTCAGTTCACTCATTGAGGGCTCATCAAAAAATCTCTATTAAATCTGGTTTGTTTTCCCTCTTCCTTCCAAAACCCTCTCTGAAACTTAACCATAGTAGTATATGCTATTTACAAAAATAAGAATTATTTTGTTTCACAGAAGGATTAAGAATTATTTTGTTTCACAGAAGGATGTAACCTTCCAAAATTCATACAATCTTTGTTTGGCTAATGTTAATGAACATCCCCTCACCCCTCTACCCCACAGGAATTGATGAAAGATTTGGGCTTAGTTTTGAAATTCCAAAACTCTGAGTTCTGAAAGGAATCAAATTTTGAGCAGCTTATGCCAGGATTGCACTTACCTGGAAAGGGGAGATTGACTGCTCATGGCTTGCCAGACTGTATGGTCTCATGGACCAAGAGCCTAAGCCTCCTCAGGCCTCACCTTTCTCAACTTTTAAACTTTATTTCTTGGTTATTTGAAATTTTTTTAGTTTAGAAAAAAAATAAGATGTACATTTAATTATATATAATAATTATTACTTTTTCCTTGTCTTTCGGGATCTGAATAGAGAAAATATAATTTCTACTTGACAAAAAAAATTAATTCTGTTCCTTCCTTGACAAGTATAGAGGAATTTATCTTCCTACCTGCCAGAGTTGTAGTTCAGTGTTGAATGGCTCGGCTATAGTCACAATCCGGCCAAGGTTTCTGTTATTGAGTGTATACCTGAAGAGAAATTTAGGGGTGGAAAAGGCTACATAAGTGCTCAGAACTTTAAATCTTTCCTCTAGATGCAGACATGTCGTTTTTATTTTGAGAGTTTTTTTAAATTGTCACAGTAAGTATAAAACAGTAAGTAAACATATTTAATTTAAAATAATTCTATTCAGTAGAAATTCACAGCAACTTCTGCACTTTTTTTTTTGTAGACAGATCCACTCCACTTTCCCAGAAATGGTAGGCTGGTTGTTACATTCCCCAAATCTAGTCTCCTTTTTCCTGCACACGTGAGAACCATAGTCAGATTACTTGTCTCAGCCTTCCTCCTAGCTAGGTGCAAACAGGTGATCCAGTTCTCATCAATGGAACATAAACAGAAGTGGTAGGTGCAACTTCCACCTTCTTGTTAAGGAAGTAAAGGGAAATTGCTTGCCTTCGATCTTCTTTTTTTCCTTCCCCTTCTTCCAGATTTCAACTACACAGAATAAGGCCCTAGGCCTCATGCAGCACAACCACCCTAACAACTTGGAATGCTCACTTCAGGAGACCAATCCAAATGAGAAATAATTACTTTTGCCCTTTAAGCTGCTGTATTTCTGTGTCTCTGTTACAGCAGAATAGCTCTGTCACCTTTATCTTAACTAATAATCTATGTGTCTTCCTACAGATACAGAAATTCGAATATAGGCTATTTATTCTGCTTCCATAAAGCTTTATTGGCTACTTGCATATTTGGCATTATCATCTATATCAGCCTGCTAAGCAAAGACATTTGAAGCTAAGTGCAAAGATAGCACTTGAGCGATTATATTCTATTCCTATACCTTTTGCATTTTTCTCTCTTAAAAAGTAAAAATCACAAATTTCCTTACAAACCAAAATGCAAATAACAGTGACACAGGTAAAATTTCATCCCAATTAATCACAGTATAAAAAAACAATCCCAAGAATTATCTATAAACTTTGAATTTTTGGAATGTTGGGAAAGGATAAAGGAAATATATCAACGTATAAAGTATTAAACAGGAGGAGAAATTTTACATTTAAAAAATATCACATAAAAAGAAATCATGAAGATAAAAACTAATAGTTTGTCACATACACATTAAAAAATTTATGTGAAAGGAAGCCTGCCATAAAATTAAAAGTAAAAATTTATTGTTGTAAAAAGAGCAAATATTTTGACTATCTAAAGAGCCCTTTCAGATTGGTGAAAGTCGCTTAGTCGTTGTCTGACTCTTTGTGACCCCATGGACTATACAGTCCATGGAATTCTCCAGGCCAGAATACTGGAGTGGGTAGCCTTTCCCTTCTCCAGGGGATCTTCCCAACCCAGGGATCGAACCCAGGTCTCCCTCATTGCAGGTGGATTCTTTAGCAACTGAGGCACAAGGGAAGCCCTTTCAGATTGGTAATAGGGAGAAATACGCCAACATGAAATTAGCAAAGGAATGAATCATCAGTTTGCAAAAGAAATATATAGAGAAAATGTACCCAATGGAAACAGATGAAATGCTCTAATGATTATCCACAATTTTGGTATACTAGGTCCAATGATCACTCTTATCGCAGACACCACTGAATTTAAATCCATTATGTCTTTTGTCTTTATTTTCTTAGAAGTATAATGCAAACGATTTCCCTTTACGTAATATCATCAGTCATTATCCAAAATGTAAGACTCAGGCATGACACTGCACCTGTCATGTGTGTACCTTCTTGTCTCTGACTGGGCCGTCTAGAGTTACTCTCAAACCCTTCACCTAGCCCTTTGGAACTACCCCTTTACAGAGAATACTACTACTCGTTTGGAGAATGTTTCTTTTCCTGTATCCTCCATAGCAGCAGATCAGAAAAGGAATTGGTGTGATCATGCTCCCCATTAAGTTTACAAACCATTATTCCCTCACTCTTTAAGACCCTCTGCTTCTTCAGGTTATTCCCCTTGATCTCATTTATGATACACTTTAGCATCTGACTCCTGGTTGTCTTTTCTACTCCAGGCCATGACTTCAAGGTCCACTTAGATGAAGATAAAACAGCTTAACTCCTTAGTTTCTTGACCTCCTCATTTCCAAAGATATTTTCTCCACTCTACTCCAGCCACCAATTTCCATCATCATACTTTGTGATCATCCATAAGTACTCTACCTCTAAAATCATTAATTTATGTATGCTCCATGACATAATTTACCCTCATTTTTTGACTTTATCTGGATTTCTGGTCCACTGAGCATCTCTATCCCTACTTTCTTCAGGATCATCAGCTTTTCCTTTGCTTTCACTTTTTTCCTAAAATAGTTTAAATTCCATGATATACCATTTTCAATAACATTTTCGCCTAAGCCCTAAGCTTCCTTATAGTTCAGTAATGTGTGTATATGTATGTACGTATACACACACTCACACACATACCTGAACTCACTGTTCTGAAAATTTTATCTTTTCTAGAAATCTAGACATTTTATTTTTGTCACCTCACTTGCCTCCCATTATTAATCTCAGTCAGTTCAGTGGATCAGTTGTGTCCAACTCTTTGTGACCCCATGGACTGCAGCACGCCAGGATTCCCTGTCCATCACCAACTCCTGGAGCTTGCTCAAACTCATGTCTGTCAAGTTGGTGATGCCACCCAACCATCTCATTCTTGGTTATCCCCTTTTCCTCCTGCCTTCACTCTTTCCCAGCATCAGGATCTTTTCCAGTGAGTCAGTTCTTCACATCAGGTGGCCAAAGTATTGGAGTTTCAGCTTCAACATCAGTTTTTCCAATGAATATTCAGGACTGATTTCCTTTAGGATTGACTGGTTTGATCTCCTTGAAATCCAAGGGACTCTCAAGAGTCTTCACCAATGCCACAGTTAAAAAGCATCAATTCTTCACCACTCAGCTTTCTTTATGGGCCAACTCTCACATCCATACATGACCACTGGAAAAACCATAGCTTTGACTAGACAGACCTTTGTCAGCAAAACAATGTCTCTGCTTTTTAATATGCTGTCTAGGTTAGTCATAGCTTTTCTTCCAAGGAGCAAGCGTCTTTTAATTTCATGGCTGCAGTCACCATCTGCAGTGATTTTGGAACCCAAGAAAATAAGGTCTCTTACTGTTTCCATTGTTACCCCATCTATTTGCCATGAAGTGATGGGACTGGATGCCATGATCTTAGTTTTTTAAATGTTGAGCTTTAAGCCAGGATTTTCACTCTCCTCTTTCACTTTCATCAAGAGGCTCTTTAGTTCCTCTTTGCTTTCTGCCATAAGTGTGGTGTCATCTGCATATCTGAGGTTATTGATATTTCTCCTGGCAATCTTGATTCCAGCCTGTGCTTCATCCAGCCCAGCATTTCGCATGCATGATCCCAAGGACGGAGGAGCCTGGTGGGCTGCCGTCTATGGGGTCTCACAGAGTCGGACATGACTGAAGTGACTTAGCAGCAGTAGCAGCATTCTGTATATAAGTTGAATAAGCTGTCTAACTTCTAGTCTACCTTTCTAACTTCTAATTCTAACGGTTGTTCTTATCTTTTCATCTTTATCATTACGCCCATAGTATAATCTACCACCATCTTTTATCAGGATTATTCCAGTAGCTCTATAATTGCTTTCCCCAAGTTTCCCATTTAGGCTTTACCACTAGAGCTTTCTTTTGAAAACAAAATTGATCATTTTTACTTTCTTAATTAAAACCCATTAGTGACTTATCATTACTTTTATTTTTTGGGGGGGGGTACTTTTTATTTATTTATATAAATTTATTTATTTTAATTGGAGGCTAATTACTTTTCAATATTGTATTGATTTTGCCATACATCAACATGAATCTGCCACAGGTGTACACGTGTTCCCCATCCTGAACCCCCCTCTCACCTCCCTCCCTATACCATCCCTCTGGGTCATCCCAGTGCACCAGCCCCAAGCATCCTGTATCATGCATCAAACCTGGACTGGCGATTCGTTTCATATATGATATTATACATGTTTCAATGCCATTCTCCCAAATCATCCCACCCTTGCCCTCTCCCATGGAGCCCAAAAGACTGTTCTATACATCTGTGTCTCCTTTGCTGTCTCACATACAGGGTTATCGTTACCATCTTTCTAAATTCCATATATATGCGTTAGTATACTGTATTGGTGTTTTTCTTTCTGGCTTACTTCACTCTGTATAATAGGCTCCAGTTTCATCCACCTCATTAGAACTGATTCAAATGTATTCTTTTTAATGGCTGAGTAATATATCCATTCATCTGCTGATGGACATGTAGGTTGCTTCCATGTCCTGGCTATTATAAACAGTGCTGCGATGAACATTGGGGTACACAATTCTGGTTTCCTCGGTGTGTATGCCCAGCAGTAGGATTGCTGAGTCATAAGGCAGTTCTATTTCCAGTTTTTTAAGGAATCTCCACACTTTTCTCCATAGTGGCTGTACTAGTTTGCATTCCCACCAACAGTATAAGAGGGCTGCCTTTTCTCCACACCCTCTCCAGCATTTATTGCTTGTAGACTTTTGGATAGCAGCCATTCTGACTGGTGTGAAATGGCACCTCATTGTGGTTTTGATTTGCATTTCTCTGATAATGAGTGAATGGTGCTGAAGCTGAAGCTCCAGTACTTTGGCCACCTCATGTGAAGAGTTGACTCATTGGAAAAGACTCTGATGCTGGGAGGGATTGGGGGCAGGAGGAGAAGGGGACCACAGAGGATGAGATGGCTAGATGGCATCACTGACTCGATGGACGTGAGTCTGAGTGAGCTCCAGGAGATGGTGATGGACAGGGAGGCCTGCCGTGCTGCGAATCATGGGGTTGCAAAGAGTCGGACACGACTGAGCGACTGAACTGAACTGAACTGAACTGATAATGAGTGATGCTGAGCATCTTTTCATGTGTTTGTTAGCCATCTGTATGTTTTCTTTGGAGAAATGTCTGTTTAGTTCTTTGGCCCATTTTTTGACTGGGTCTTTTTTTTTTATGGAATTGAGCTGCAGGAGTTGCTTGTATGTTTTTGAGATTAGTCCTGTATCAGTTGCTTCATTTGCTATTATCCATTTTGAGTTTATTTTTGTGTATGGTGTTAGAAAGTGTTCTGGTTTCATTCTTTTACACGTGGTTGACCAGTTTTCCCAGCACCACTTGTTAAAGAGATTGTCTTTTCTCCATTGTATATTCTTGCCTCCTTTGTCAAAGATAAGGTGTCCATAGGTGTATGGATTTATCTCTAGGCTTTCTATTTTGTTCCATTGATCTATATTTCTGTCTTTGTGCCATTACCATACTATCTTGATGACTGTGGCTTTGTAGTAGAGCCTGAAGTCAGGCAGGTTGATTCCTCCAGTTCCATTCTTCTTTCTCAAGATTGCTTTGGCTATTCGAGGTTTTTTGTATTTCCATACAAATCGTGAAGTTATTTGTTCTAGCTCTAAAATCCCATGGACGGAGGAGCCTGGTGGGCCACAGTCCATGGGGTTGCTAAGAGTCAGACATGGCTGAAGTGACTTAGAAGCGGGAGCAGCAGCAGCTTGATAGGGATTGCATTGAATCTATAGATTGCTTTGGGGAGTATACTCATTTTCACTATATTGATTCTTCCCGATCCATGAACATGGTATATTTCTCCATCTATTAGTGTCCTCTTTGATTTCTTTCACCAGTGTTTTATAGTTTTCTATATATAGGTCTTTAGTTTCTTTTGGTAGATATATTCCTAAGTATTTTATTCTTTTCGTTGCAATGGTGAATGGAATTGTTTCCTTAATTTCTCTTTCTATTTTCTCATTGTTAGTGTATAGGTCATTGCTTTTAGAACAAAAGCCCAATCTTTATGTGATCCCCAAAAGCTTAGCCCTTACCTTTCTTCTTTTCAGCCAGGAATGCTCACCTCCTGTTCATCTAATTTACTCCTGCCCTTCTTTCAGAATTCAGCTCAGTCATCGCTCCCTTTGGGAATCCCTTAACCTCCAACTTCTCCTGACTTGGTCAATTTCCCCATTATGCTCTTTCAGTGTACCTAGAAACTTTTCTATCTGTAGTTATTACAGTTTTAATTATACATGTATTTATTTGATTCTTTGCTTACTGTTACAGGCTTCCCTGGTGGCTCAGATGCTAAAGGATATGCCTGCAGTGCAGGAGACCTGGGTTTGATCCCTGGGTTGAGAAGATCCTTTGGAGAAGGAAATGGCTACCTGCTTCAGTATTCTTGCCTGGAGAATTCCATGGACAGAGGAACCTGGTGGGCTACAGTCCATGGGGTCACAAAGAGTCGAACACGACTGAATGACTAACACTTGCACTTTTCTTAATATTGCTATTCATCATTAGACTTTAAACTCCATGAAAACAGAGAAGCAGATCTTTTTCTCCTGTACACTATTATAACTTTAGTGCCAAGCACAGAGCCTACCACATAGTATATGCTCCATAATACTTAATGAATGAAAGAATTATTTAAAATGAGATACCAGTTTTCATGCACTCAATTAATAAGAATATTTTTAAATGATAGCACTGAGTATTGGCAATGGTTGGAAAATAGGCAAAGTTAATAGTAAAGTTTGTTCTGGGAGACAGTTTTGCAATATTCATCAGAAACTCTAAAAATGAATGCATCTTTAACTCAGCAGTATTGCTTCTAGTATTATTTGTATCCTAAGGAAATTGTCAAGGACATTCAAAGAGAACAAATAAGTTCAGTTTCAAAGATGTTCATTAGTACATTAATTATACAGTGGAAAATTTCAAACAATTTTATTATCCAACAGATGGAGATTAGCTAGATAAGATGTATTTACATGTTGAAATATGACTGAGAATTTACATAGGTAGTTGCAGTTTTTATTCAATCTATTCATTGCTAGTTTCTAAATATATTCTTTAATTTTTAGTCACAAAGAATAAAACAGAAAAGAAATGTTATAGAAATTATAGAAAATCACTGGAAAACTGTTAGCTGTAATAGACTTTCTTCAAATCTATAAAATACCATTACAGGAACTTAGTGTGATTTCCTTTTTTAAAATTTCAATTTTCTTATCATAAAATAGGTGTATATTATTTTGCACAAAATACAGAGAAGCAAAAATAAGGATATAGAAATCACCCATACACACCACCTAAAAAAAAATCCCTATTGTCACATAGCTGTTTTCCCTTGAGTCATTTTTCCATGGATGTTTGTTTATAGAAATGGAATGATATTAAACATGTTTTTATAATCTGCTGTTTTTTACATTATCCTATATTGTAGATATCTTTTTATGTCTTTAAGTAGGCTTCTTTGATGTTATTTTTAATTCTCAGTCATATTTCAACATTTAATATAAGTATGTTTATTCCAAGAAACTAATACCATATTGAATGTACCATTTAAGGGGAAATATGCTGTATATTTATCATATTGATTATTTTAAAAACTAAAATAAGGATTTAATTATATCTTAAATATTTTGAAAAATAATTATATAAAAATAATCTCTGACTTAATATTTGCTGAGTGGAATAAATAAAAGCAAATAATAATTTCTGAAGTGTTTTTGGAACTTTTTGGTTAAGTCTCAAACTGGAAAGGACATTAGTGGTTGGTCATCAGCTGTCATAAAAACCATAAAGCAAAAGCTTTATAAAAAAGCAGATTATTTAAGATGACTATAAATTATTTAGAAACAGAGGCAGTAAAACCACTCATTCTGAAGTCTGGAAAATGTTTAAGAGTTTGAAAATATTTGACTGAAGCTTGGCTCATTTCTGTTTAATTTGTCTTATCCAATTTTAATGGGGAAATTATACTTTTTCAAATTAACCATAATTAATATTGGGCTTTTTTGTTTGTGTCTGACATATGGTTATTATATGATTTTATGTTTCATGCTACTTGAAATAATATCACATGAGAATTAGATTATCAGACTATGAAGAAATATTAAAAGCCTTGGGAGAGGGTTTAGAACTAGCATTGGAAATAGTCATTAATTTATTTGTCCTGAAAAAATTAAACTTCAGGTCTAATAGATTTAAGGTCAACTCTTTTTGACTTTTATCATAATACAAACCTGTTTTTTTCTACTTCTTAATTTTTTAAGAGGTATAACAGTGAACTAACTTTTAAAATGAAATATGCATTATTTGAAATAAACCACATATGTGTGCTTAGTTGCTTGGTCATGTCCAACTCTTTGCGAGCCCATGGACTATAGCCCACCAGGCTCCTCTGTCCATGGGATTCTCCAGGCAAGAACACTGGAGTGGGTTGCCATTCCATTCTCCAGAGGACCTTCCCTACCCAGGGATCAAACCTGGGTCTTCCGCATTTCAGGCAGATTCTTTACTGTATGAGCTACAGAGAAATTCCTTTAGGGGCTTCTCTGATGACTCAGATGCAATTTAGGCATGTTTGAAGATTTTAGAAATCTATTGATCAGTTGGAAACACTACTTTCCAGGAAAGGAATTATGCTTAAACTAGCATATTGCTTTCCTAGAGGGAAAGTACCATGATCCTTTACTTCTGATAATATGGCACTTCAGATGTTGTATAGATGTCAGAGAAAGCACAAAAAAGAGAAAAAAAAACTTGTAGATGGTATCAGACAAAGAGAACAAAAAATCATTATCTAATCACCTCACCTGTTGACTAGATATTCCCAGTTGAGTTGTATCCAATTCCAGGCCATAGTCTTCCCATAGCTGTTATATGAGATGTATTGAATGACTGTAAACACATCCTGTGTTTTAATAAGGTTTGAGTCCTTGAGTAAATCCAAATACCTAAAAGAAGTCAAATGGAAAAGCAATTCAAAATGAACCTTCAGTGTTCACCCTTAGCTAAATTCCAATAGAACTCAGCTTTCATTCCAGTAATTTAATTATTGAGTCATCAACTGAAACACTTAAATATGAAAAATAATAAAACACAATTTAATATTTTCTAAAATACTTAACTGTTCTTTAATTTTGAGGACTAGAGAAGTGTAAACTGTATGAAAATTTCAGTTATTTTGGAAGTACTATAACAGTTAAAACCCACAATTTTAACTATTAATTTAAAAAATTAATTGTATTTATTTAATAGAAACACTCCATCCATTTGCCTATTATTCCATGAAACTAAAAAAGGAACTAATAAATTAAATTACTGATATTCTTTCTTTTTCATAATTTTATAAAATTATAAAATTTTGGCTGTGCTGAGTCTTCATTGCTGCACAGGTTTTTCTCTAGTTGCAGAGTGCAGGGGAGTGCAGGGGCTACTCTCTAGTTGTGGTGCATGGGCTTCTCACTGTGGTGGCTTCTCTCGTTGTGGGGCATGGGCTCTGGGGCATGTGGGCTTCAGTAATTGTGGTGTGTGGGCTCCGTAATTGTGCCTCCAGGACACTAGAGCACAGGCTCAGTAGTTGTGGTACATGAGCTTAGCTGCTCTGCAGCTTGTGAGGTCTTCCTGGATCAGGGATCAAACCCACATCTCCTGCATTGGCAGGCAGATTCTTCATCCATGCGCCACCAGGGAGGTCCTTATGTTCTTATTTTATATGGGACTACAGTTAAGTCTTAATTGATGCTTTTGAACTGTGGTGTTGGAGAAGACTCTTGAGAGTCCCTTGGACTACAAGGAGATCCAACCAGTCCATCCTAAAGGAAATGAGTCCTGAATATTCATTGGAAGGACTGATGTTGAAGCTGAAACTCCAATACTTTGGCTACCTGATGTGAAGAACTGACTCATTTGAAAAGACCCTGATGCTGGGAAAGATTGAGGTGGGAGGAGAAGGGGACGACAAAGGATGAGATGGCTGGATGGCATCACCGACTCAATGGACATGAGTTTAAGTAAACTCTGGGAGTTGGTGATGGACAGGGAGTCCTGGCATGCTTCAGTCCATGGGGTTGCAAAGAGTCAGACATGACTGAGCGACTGAACTGAAGATTGTGAAAAAAACAACTTTCTAATATAATATGTATGGTTAGATTAGTTGGCTATAATTAGAGTATAAAGCAAATAAGTCCAAGATAAATTAAGTGACCAAATAGATTTTTATTTACTTTATTCCATGGCTGTACCCAGAGGGAATATCTGAGCATGCTCTAATAAACTTCTGCATTGGAGTGGGGCACTCCTGAATTTTGTACAATTTATCTTTTATCCTCTAGTTCGTAAGAATCTTAGTATGGCATCTAAGTGGAGCTTCCCAGGTGGAACGGTGGTAAAGAATCTGCCTGCCCGTGCAGGAGATCCAAGAGACGTGGTTTGATCCTTGGGTCAGGAAGATCCCTTGGAGTAGGAAATGGCAACCCACCCCAGTATTCTTGCCTGGAAAATTCTGTGGACCGAGGAGCCTGGTGGGCTACAGTCCATGGGGTTGAAAAGAATTGGGCATAACTGAACACGCACACATGTAAGTACTTGCTAATTTTCTCATCATATACAACAATTAGCATGATGACAACCAAGTAATGAATCAATATGATGTTTTGTGGAATGTCAAGATGATCAAGTTCTGGATAGATAGACTATCTTAGGCCAGAGAGAAGGAGACTTCACATATAGCCCTGAGGTGAGATAGTGAAAGTATATTGTTGACCCTGCTAAGTAAAAGCAAACTGTTTCTGGTAGCTCTTACAAATTCGTTATTGCACTATAATTTACTATTTATATTCTGCCTCTCCCATGAACCTATAAGTTTCTCAAGGATAGATATTATTCTTTTTCATTTTTATTCCCACAATCTACATACCTATACAAAGAAAGGATATCTTAAGTGTTGGTTAAATGAATGAAGCAAATAACTCAGAATCTATATAAGCAAAAAATGAATAAGGCAGAAACTAGTTAATTTGGGACATAGGTGTGAAGTGGGAGAACATTCATAGATGGGCTTCAAGTGGTCTCTTGACAGTCAAAGTGAAGTTGCTCAGTCATGTCCAACTCTTTGCGATCCCATGGACTGTAGCCCACCAGCCTCCTCTGTCCATGGGATTTTCCAGGCAAGAATACTGGACTGGGTTGCCATTTCCTTCCCCAGGGGATCTTCCCAACCCAGGGATTAAACCCAGGTCTCCCGCATTGCAGGCAGATGCTTTAACCTCTGAGCCACCAGGGAAGGCTGTATCTTTTGAGTATAATGTAAATAACTATTTGTGTGTGCATACATGCCTGTTGTGGTGGACAGTCCTCTGCTGACAGAGACCAGTTTCGTTCTGGGTTTGGATCAAGGTATCCTTGATTCTAGAGAAGGCAAATTGCTACCCCATCCTCAGAGTAGCAGGATTGGTCCAAGTCAGTCAAAGGAACTCAAGTTCATTGTAGTCAGCAAGTGATCAAGTGGTAGATCCAGAGAATCACCCAGAATGGTCAAGGGTGACCTAGTGCTGGATTATGAGAGGAAGTGAAGATAACTGACCTCTTATCGTAAAAGACAGAGTCTTGTGAGGAGGAGCTCTTTTGCTCCTGTCTTTCTTCCATTGAACGTATTTATGTGAAGACAAAATATCTGGGGCTCTGGAAGTCGTAAAACATCCAACATGTTGAAGACGGCAGAAAAGAAAGAGAAAGAGCCTAGGTCTTGGATAAAATGTTGAATCACTGTACATGACTGGAACTTATCTACCTCTAGAATTTTTTATATGAGATAATGTGTCTTTATTTTTTAAGCCACTCTTAGATGGATATTTTGTTTCTTGCCAGGAAAATAATTTTTTAATAGACTTTCTTGGAAATGTATCTTCCATTAATTAGCATTTTAAAGAGACTGTGACATGTAAACTATCGAGTACCTTTCATGTAATTTTTAAAAACGTTCCAACTTACCTTGACAAAAGAGTAACATTCTTCACTGATGCTAATCCATACAGTAGCTTTTCTTTTTCTTGAGCTAATGAAGTTTTCTGGTATTGCTCGAGAGTGTAATTCCATGAAGTCTCATTGCCAGAGTTCTGCATACCATACCGATATACCAGAAGCCTGAGATTTACAGGAAGACTAGAAGAAGAAACAGTGTTTCAGAGATTTTAATTCCTCATTTCTCAGTTTAAAGTCTTCTAGATATGAAAACATGGGAACAGTCACCTTACAGTCCCAGTTAGCCACTCCTGAAATAACTGGGAAGCATTGTTCAAGGCATCGCTGTCTCCCGTCTTGCACGCCAGTCCTAATACAGAGGCACGGAGTAATCTAAGAAAACAAACACACACAGAGCTGGGGCCTTGAGAACTTTTCAATGTATCTTAACACACACAAATATTAAACAAATATTAATTTTTAAAAAGGTAAAAAAATAACTTTGTGAGGTGGTCTCCAACATCATTCCATCCCAGAAAATCTGCAATGGGCTTCACTTGATCTCGGAAGTATTTCTGAAATACAAGCATCATGTGCAGTGAGTAATAATTTACTATTTAGCAACAGTCTCCCATTTATTATTATCTACAGTTCCCAGTGGTAATCTTTTCCCCTACTAGTTCAGAGAACTTTGGGCCTGTACTTAGGAAAGGTATATATTCCAGTTTTTATTACATAGCAGTTTTACTTCAGTTCTGAACATAAGAACATTCTGGATCACTCTCTAATGTTTTATAGAACTTTGGGTCATCCCCTTTTAACCTCCACTTCTTAGCTGACATTTTAATAAATAGAATAACACCTGATAGACTTACCATATTAAAGATTGCTCAAGTATTAATGAAATAGTAACTAATATTTGTATATTGCCTTAAGATCTACAAAGGATATTTATATTATATGATTCTTACTATCCCATTACCATGGGAAGTCAAGTACTAACTTCCTATTGTACAAAGAAAATGAATATGAAATCATTTGTCCAATTTCTTTCATAAAGAAAATGGAAGAGCTAGAAATTGGAATCCAGAATTTGTTTAAAATTACAAGTGTTCTTGTAATCAGAAAGTGCTACAGAAATCACAAAGCCAAGAAAAGTAGTCTGAATGACTGTCATAATAAAATCTCAATGTGGAAATAACAGCAGTAATAATAAGGAAAATGATGTTATATTTTGATAAGAATAAATTCATTTTAACATAGATAAATCCATTAAAATAGGATCTAGTTTGTATCTATGGTTTAAAACATTATATGTTTTAAATAAAATATTAACTATTGTATTTCTTCTAACACTAAACTACACCTTTAAGTCGTATACTGAACCAGAAATACTGATACACTTCAAGCTGAAAGAAAATAGCATCTCTTTGATTTGATTAGTCAAGTCATTGTAATTTCCTTTGATTTTACTTGGCAGTCAAAGTATGCTTTTGCGTTTCCCAGGAGCTCCATCTCTCAGAAATCTTCCTATTCTACCAATGGGATTAAACATCTACTTTCATGAGATATAGCATTACCTCAATCACAGGGTATAGCTCTTTATCATCTTCAAACATGCTAATAATATAGGTTACAGCTGAAATGGCTCTCTGCCATGGTAAATATTCCTTTTCTTCTCTGAGATACTTGGTCAAGTTCAGAGCCTCCTTATAAGTTAGAAGCTGAGCTCTAAGAAAGAAAAAAATACCCCACAGTAAATTAAAACCAATAGATTGGTTTCCTTTGACTGAAAGTACTAACATGGGCATCATAAATGTCAATGTTAATGAGAATCCTTCAATTAAACAATTAAGAAAATGCATTACTATAAAGGTCCAATCAAAGAGGTTTGTTCACAATCATGTATTAGTGTTTTCATATGTTCAACAATAAAGAGGAGACAAAACATTAAGGTATGCATTGAAAAATTTCTGTGGCAGAATTTTAGATAAAACAAAAGCCATTTAAAGAAACGAATCGCCAGTCTAGGTTAGATACAGGATACAGGATGCTTGGGGTTGGTGCACTGGGATGACCCAGAGAGATGATATGGGGAGAGAGGTGGGAGGGGGGTTCAGGATTGGGAACTCATGTACACCCGTGGTGGATTCATGTCAATGTATGGCAAAACCAGTACAGTATTGTAGAGTAAAATAAAAATAAATAAATAAATAAATAATGGGGGGAAAAAAAGCCATTTAGTTGTATGGTTAATATTGACAAATAGAAACTTTTAAACATTAAGTTCACTAGCTCATTATAATATACAAATGCACCATTATAAATGTACCTTATTGAATTTTTTATATTTGATATGAATAAGAAATATAACAGTACTTGTGAATCATCAATGCTTAAAACATTTCAATTGAACTTATATTCCCCACAAAACATCTCCTTTTTAATGGCACCCCACTCCAGTACTCTTGCCTAGAAGAATGCCATGGATGGAGGAGCCTGTTAGGCTGTGGTCCATGGGGTCGCTAAGAGTCAGACATGACTGAGGGACTTCACTTTCACTTTTCACTTTCATGCATTGGAGAAGGAAATGGCAACCCACTCCAGTGTTCTTGCCTGGAGAATCCCAGGGACGGAGGAGCCTGGTGGGTTGCCGTCTATGGGGTCGCACAGAGTCAAACACGACTGAAGTGACTTAGCAGCTTAGCAGCAGTAATATTTATAAATAAAAATGGATTTTGTTCCTCAAAACAACATGAAATTACTATTGACACTTTAGTTTAAAGAGTCTGACTTATTCCTCCTTAGAAAAGATTTTGGAAGGTTTTGAAATAATAGTCTCAGAAATCTGTTATGCCTCAAATTTTAGCCTAGGTTTTGTAAAGACTCTTAGGTGGGAATCCTGTCTTTCCAAACTACATTTTGAAAATTTAGGTTAAATAATAAACTTTAAATTACTGAGTAAGTCATACTGGTGCATTGAGTGCTATTATGCTTGAGATCACTTTTTGTGAATGAGAAATAATATAATCATACCTTGATTTCTCCCCTGAATTGATAAGAAGATAAAATGGTATTGGAGATCTAGGTAAGAATAAATACTTTCAGCATCATATGATTTATACTAATGTGATATGATATAGAGTTTGTTTTCAGTTCAGAGAGCCGATTTCTCCTATTTTCTCAGATCTTAATCTTATTTGTTGTTCAGTCGCTCAGTTGTGTCCAACTCTTTGTGACCCCGGGGACTGCAGCACACCAGGCTTCCCTGTCCTTTACCATCTCCTGGAGCTTGTTCAAACTCATGTTCATTGAGTCGGTGATGCCATCCAACCATCTAATCCTCTATCATCCCCTTTTCCTCCTGCCTTAAATCCTTCCCAGAATCAGAGTCTTTTTCAGTGGGTCAGCTCTTCACATCAGGTGGCCAAAATACTGGAGCTTCAGTTTCAGCAGTCCTTCCAATGAATATTCAGGGTTGATTTCCTGTAGGATTGACTGGTTTGATTTCCTTGCTGTCCAAGGGACTCTCAAGAGTCTTCTCCAGCACCACAGTTCAAAAGCATCAATTCTTCTGGCTCCGCTTTCTTTATGGTGCTCAACCTTCTTTATGATTTTTTAAAAGGATTTATATTTTGGAACATTCAACTTGTCTTAATAAAAGTATAACTAATATTGAGAAATGGAGTACTTTATTGAGAATGTTTGTTGAGTAGAAAGTGATTGTAGAATTTTATGTTGCAATTTGAAATGAGAATTTTCTAATTTTAATAATTCTCTAGTTTTCTGGGTGGATAGAGCAACAGCTTTGACCTGTCAGTATTTTCTTAGAATAACTATGAATAGCTGTTGCTCTGAGGATCAAATTGGTGAAGGCTAATGAAAGTTTATGAAGAATAATAGGTAATTCAGAAACCTAGTGGGCTGCACATTTATAGCAGGTGAAGTTTAGAGGCCCATTTTATAAATATATATAAATACTATATATAATATATATAATATATATTTTATAAGTATATATAAATACTATATATTTATCTTCCCTGGTGGCTCAGACGGTAAAAGCATCTGCCTGCAATGTGGAAGACCTGGGTTCAATCCCTGGATCGGGATGATCCCCTGGAGAAGGAAATGGCAACCCACTCCAGTATTGTTGCCTGGAGCATCCCATGGACAGAGGAGCCTGATGGGCTACAGTCCACGGGGTCGCAAAGAGTCAGACACGACTGAGCGACTTCACTTTCACTATATATTTAATGTTGAAAAATCGATATCCTATCCTAGTGCCTTGTTTTTCAATGTATTTGATAGCTATGCAATCATTGCACTGGTATCACTTATTCTTTTAAGGCTGAGTCACTTGGTCAAAACACTGGACTGAGAATAAAATTTTTGTCAGTTATTATAGAGAGAATATTTTGAGAATTAAGTTGATGCCCTTTTCATTTCCCATACATCATGTGATTCTGTGTTATTTGATACTTCCAAGGAAGAGCGGTATCATTTAGGTTCATGATTCTCAAGTTTGAGCATGTATCAGCAACACCTGAAAGGTTTTTTTTAACACTTGGGCCCCATCTCCAGAATTTCTGACTCAGTAGGTCTGGTGTAGGGCCTAAGAATTCTCATTTCTCACAAGTTCCCAGCAATGCTGATACTGGGACCATGTGTGAAGAATCAGTTTTTAGAACAAAGACATCTACAGTGCCCTTCCCTCCCAGGTCCCCTTACAGTGCTGTTTTGGCTCATAGCTGCACTTTTTCTTCAGAGAATAGCCCTTGACCAAATCTACCCATCTTGCTTAAAAGGTTATGCAACCCCTACCCCTGGTCATTGATTGTCTGATGCAGGAATGCAACAGGCCAGCCTGCTTCCCTCAAGCTGGGTCACTATGTACTACAGCTCATGGATGGCTTCCTACTGGAATCTGGCAAAGCTAAACTCCTGCTAAGACGATGTATTTGCTGCTCAGCTTTTCCCCTGCCCCACCCTGCTTCTCACACTCCCTACTTCATAAGCATCTTCTCTCAATAAACCACGTGTTCATGAACCTCCATTTCAGACTCTGCTTTGAGGGAACTCAAGACAGCATTTTTACTCACTTTGAGCCTCCAACCCTATTTATTAAATCCATAGACCAACAGCAGTTATGAAAGCCAGATTTGGTTGAGAATTTTCCTTATTCAGAAATCTTCCATTTATAGTAAGAGTCCAGCCTGAGGAACTTTGATCCTAGAATTGGCCTACAATCTATATTGTAGAGAGGATAGAGGCTATAACTTAAAGAAAGTTCCCACAAAATGCTATGAAGAAGAAAACAAAAAGGTCTTTTGAGGAAATTCTTGCTCTCCTATCTTGGGCTGAGGTACTCAGAAGTTTGGGGAATCTTGGAACAAAAGGTTTGCTTTTGCTTTCCTGGGTATGACCTGGAAAGACTGCACAGTCCTCCAAGAAGGTCGAGTTCAGCACAATGTCTTATCAAACAGTGGCTTTTGAATGGGACAGGACAAATGGTTGAGAGGTGGTTAGGTAGAGGGATCTGACGCTATGGTCTCAAGTTCTTCAGCAGAGCCTTCAGGTGGTGTGGAGACTTGAAAACTTCCCATGTGTTTGTTCTCTTGACGTTAACTTTCTAATTAAATTCAGATTTCTGGCTTAAAACAGTCTCCTTGCAATCAACTAGATCCCTTTTGGAGTCTTTCCCCAGCAACTCCCTTCTCCCTTTTTTAAAAGGGAGTCCTCAATAGGGTGGGAAAAGTTACTTATCTAGTTCTGTGCTGTGGTCTGGTCAGCTCTGTAAGCACCTATAAAAAGGTAACCTGGTGCGCCTAGAGGTCTGTAACCTTGGCATGGCTCATGGCTCACTTTGTGGTCTTTATTTGCTAACCTTCCCCTCACCTTGGACATGGTTGGAGCCTCAGTACCTTGAAGTCTGGCAAAAGTCTGCTTACATCATTAGTTTAGGTGGCCCTTGAAGCCGCCTTCTCTGCCATCCTTTCCTCAGCTAGAAACCCCTGCCCCCTTCCGTGTGCTTGCCAGCCAGCACTCTCTGCTTTCACTGGTGCTATTCCTGGCCCCTCTCCTGGCTTTGGCACACAGTGGGCTGCAAGGTGCCAAATAAGCTATTGAAAAGACAAAGCTCTACTGCAACAGGTAGACAGGAAAGGATTCTGTCTCAGTTTTGGCAAGGCCCCCAAACCAAGCCCCTCGGCCTGTACTCAAAAGTGAGATGGGGGCCGATCCAAGCAGGATTGACATGGTCAGGAGGGTCAGCTTTCTGTGACCCTCAGCTGACAGCCCACTACAGCTGTGAAAGAGATTGGAATGCCTAACAGGGAGACAGAGGCCTTTTAGAAGAAGGCTTTTGGAGAAGGAAATGCCTACCCACTCCAGTATTCTTGCCTGGAGAATTCCGTGGACAGAGGAGCCTGGCAGGCTCCAGTCCATGGAGTGGCAATAAGTCAGGCACGACTGAGCGACTAACACACAGTTTTGGAGGACTCCTTTAGTGTACTGAATGTGCTGTCCCCCCCGGAGGACAGAGTGCAGGATGCTTTCCCCCTCACACCCAGCCTAGAAAAGAGGTTTTAATGCAGCCACTTGAAGAGTTTTATCTGTGTATCCTGGAACTCGTGTGGACACAGTGGCCTGGTATCTGATCCCCAAGAAATCTAAAGGATGAGAGACTGTAGTCGACTACTGCTTTAACATCAGAGTGAAGAGATGGGACTGCATGAGGTGGCCATCTCTCCAGACTTTGTCAGGGGAAAGGATATATGAAAACTTGCTATAGACTAGATGTGGTTTGGAAGTTTTCTCACCTCAGGGAACTGCAGAAGAAAGACCGTTGGCCATGGACTGGGCCATACGATAGCACATACACCATGAAAGCACCATACAAGGGAAAGCATCAGTGCCAAACATGTCCAGAGTTCAGAGAGGACCAGAAGTAGACAGCATGTCAGGATCTTCCCTCCTCTGCCCTCTCTGTGCTCCTCGCAGTGGAGAATCAGAGGCAACATGGTGAGAAGCAGGAGCTCCATGTAGCAAAATGGAGAGGAGATCAGGCACCTTGTTCTCATTGCAGGTGGCTGGCCTGAAATTAGCCTGAGTAGGGGGCTGGGGGAAACTTTAAATGAACTTCAAAACTTTGAGGGTATAACTAGGCAGGGCATATGGTTGAGCTGAGCCTGTTGTGGGGACTCAGAGTGACTGGGTGAATTCTTGCTCCTTGTCTTCAGCAAATGTGCCCAGCTGGAGAGCAGTAAGACTCCTGGCTCCTCACATTTGGGGGCAGGGAAATCAAGAATCCATTTATTTTTAGATCCGTCAGTTTACTGATGAAACATAATAGTTCATTTCTTTTTGAATATCAGAGTAGAACTGTGTAAATTCTAATCCTCCCTCATGCACTTACCTATCTACGCATTTCTATTTTTCTCTGAAGTTTGAGTGATTTGGGACAGACTCTAACGAATACAGGTGGGGGTCTGTTTCTGAGTCCATTTTTCCTCATGTGTTGCAGACAGAAATTGGGTGATAACTCAATAGCTCAGGCAATGTTTCAGATGACAGCTCAGGTATTTTCTGGATTGGTTGCTGTGTGATTCTACATGCTTTTTGACTTTCAAATTTGTTTCACTTTCTTCCTTTCTGAAGCTCTTCAAAATTTGATGGGGCTATGGTCAAGCAGCTGAACAAATGCAGGAAGATTTTTCAATTGTGTGAGTTATCCACTTTGTATCCCATTCCTCAGAGAAAGCTGTTCAAGAGGCTTTCACTTCTTAAAGCAAAAGAACTGTGTTATGATGAATCTTAAACTGTAAAGATATTATAATATCTTTATAATCTTTACAGACGAGATTCTAAGCTTTGGAAAAGATCATAATACATTCACAGGAGAGTTTTCCTGAAAAAAAAATCTAATAGTCCTATTATATTTAAAAAAGGCTTTTTTTTTTTCTTTTTTCTTTTTGGCCACACCATGCAGCTTTCAATTTCTTAATTCCTGGACCAGGGATTGAACCCATGCCCTCAGCAGTGAAAGTGCAGGGTTATAACCACTGCACTGCCAGGGAATTCCCTAAAAGGTGGATCATTTTTTTTTCACCATATTACCACTTAATTTTCCCAATCTACATAGTGCCAGGAACAGAGCAGGTGCTCAATATATATTTATAAATGAGGGATTGATATACCATAACATAATAAAAATAATCTGTTACATAGCCAGGAGATTAAACTTGGAGGTTCACCAAAGAGAATCAAGTTCTATTACCTATAATAGAGTCTAGATTACAAATTTAGAAGAGCTTTTCTAAATGCTTCTTTTGTTTAGTTGCTCAATCATGTCCAACTCTGTGTAATCCCAGGGAATGTAGTCTGCCAAGCTCCTCTGTCCATGAGATTTCTGAGGCAAGAAAACTGGAGTGGGCTGTCATTTCCTTCTCCAGGGGATCTTCCTGACCCAGTGATCAAACCCATGTCTCCTGCATTGACAGGTGGATTCTTCACCACTGAGCTACCAAATGCTTCTTTGCTGCTGCTAATCAATGGTGGGTGCCTTTTTTGGTCAAGCACTACGATCTATTGAGCACTTCCTAAAGACTGGACAATGGTTGGGGTCCTTTGTGTACATTCTCTCACTCATTCCACACAAGAGTGTTGTAAGTTCATATCCATTTTACTAATAAGGAAACTAACTGAAGCAGAGACAAGTTAAGAAACTCTCTCAAGGTTATACAGAGCCAGGATTTTAACATGGTTTGAGAGCTTGTTTTTAATTCCCTATAAATTCCTCCCTTAAACATATCACAAAGGGTTTCTAACTTGCAGTATCTAGGGATTTCATGTAAAATAGTTCTCCCATGCCTTTAGCGCTGTTACACTATCCTTCCAGCCATATATTCAGTTCCTATTTAATGAACATCTACTAGGGGCCAGGCACAGTTAGGAGCTGGGGATAAAATGAAGAGGAACATGATCCAGGTGCCTACCTTCATGAAACTTATAATTTGGTGGGTGAGATGGATAATTAATAAGCAATGACAGTTGATATCACTGGAAACATAGGGGCCTATAAAAGGGACACCCAACTCAGACAAGGGGAACTGCTGCTGCTGCTGCTAAGTCGCTTCAGTCGTGTCTGACTCTGTGCGACCCCACAGACGGCAGCCCACCAAGCTCCCCCATCCCTGGGATTCTCCAGGCAAGAACACTGGAGTGGGTTGCCATTTCCTTCTCCAATGCAGGAAAGTGAAAAGTGAAAGTGAAGTTGCTCAGTCGTTCCTGACTCTTAGTGACCCCATGGACTGCAGCCCACCAGGCTCCTCCGTCCATGGGATTTTCCAGGCAAGAGTACTGGAGTGGGGTGCCATTGCCTTCTCCAGGGGAACTAGCATCTCATTGTCAGTACATTGCTTGTGTCTAAAATGAGGCTACTACAAAGTCAGCAAAACAAATTGGGTGTGTCCCTAGCTCCTACAGAAGTGCCAGAAATTCAAAAAATGCTGGTCAAATTACTAGTGTTAGCCTAGCTGAAAAAAGAATCTCAAAGGTGCTATGGTTACTACTCTTACATTACCCCAATCTATGTTGATTATTTTCTTTTTTCAAGGTGTGGGTTGTGTTTTTCTAAGTTAAACTACCTTTAGGCCATGAGAAAAAATTCAAATTTCTGAAATGACACTTTAATTCTATCAATCCTAGAGCACCATGTCTCATTCTTCTTACCCCAATGACCTGAATAATATTTGAAAACTCTAGCCATAAAATCTGAACAGACTTTTGGACTCTGTGGGAGAGGGAGAGGGTGGGATGATTTGGGAGAATGGCATTGAAACATGCATACTAGCATATAAGAAATGAATCGCCAGTCTAGGTTCGATACAGGATACAGGATGCTTGGGGCTGGTGCACTGGGATGACCCAGAGAGATGATATGGGGAGGGTGGTGGGAGGGGGGTTCAGGATTGGGAACTCATGTATACCTGTGGCGGATTCATGTCAATGTATGGCAAAACCAATACAGTATTGTAAAGTAAAAAAAAATAAAAAATAAAGAGCAAAATAAATAAATAAAATTTTTAAAAAAGAACTAAGGGGAAAAAAAAATCTTACAATGGGTTTGGGCTCAT
Source organism: Capricornis sumatraensis (assembly GCF_032405125.1). NCBI lineage: Eukaryota > Metazoa > Chordata > Mammalia > Artiodactyla > Bovidae > Capricornis > Capricornis sumatraensis. Next base: position 17,640,939 of record NC_091075.1, read on the forward strand.
AGAGATGAATTCATGAAACACATTGTTTGTCTTTTTATTAAATCAAATTATAATGGTGCACTTTTGAGCATTTGTAAGTGTCACTCCTAATTAGCTCAAGAACTCAGATTAGTCAAACTTCACTTAAAGTCAATAGGATAGGTGAGGTTTTTGTGTCTGTTAAGGGCTGATATCAGTATTTTGGCTATAAGGCTCATATTAGTTTTAAAGAAGAAAGCTATGTAAAATAATAATGTTGTAAATAGTGGTTCTGGATACTTTAAACTATAAATTAATACTTAAACTGTGTTGTAATTCATTTTAAAAGAAATTTATGACAAGATCCGTAGTATTTTAAATAATTGAATCTCATTCCGAAACCTACCGTGCCAAGGCAAAAGCATCATCAATAAAACTTGCACGATCAGCAGAAGAAAAGTCCTGGGAAGAGAAAGAAAGAAAGGTAGGAAACATGAATCTTAAAGCAAAATATATTGAAAAATTAATATCATTAAGATGCTGTTCTTAGAACAAAAGTAAAACAATTCACAACAATTTCTACTTTTACCGTGTGGTTGATGGAAAGATTGGTAGCTATCCATTCCCAAGTTGACACTTCATAATTTACACGATAAAAGCCAATATGATCAGGGTTTATTTTGAGAAAAGCATTTCCACTAAGAGTAGATTCCAAAGTGATTCCTGTGGTAGTAAATAAACACTAATGAGAAACATGTTTGCACATACTGTAAACACATAGAAATTAGACCCAGAGGGCAAAAAGAAATGTTAGTTTGAGGAGTCAAGTTTGATTTGGATCCAAAGCCCCAAAGTCTAATTCTTATTATTCTTATTGCCTAATTTTAACATGTCATTGTAGTGTGTGAGATGAAAAAGAAATAATTACAGGGCACTTACCTATATTAAGTGCCCTGTAATTTGTGACTTATTATTATTTCTTACTTTCAGAAGCTTGTCATATGGGTGAAATAATTCTATGCTTGTCAATCCCTCAATAAAAACATTTAAAAAAAAAAAACAATACTTAAAGACAGAGAAGTCCATGCCCTTTGGGGGTAATCCATATATTCTTAATCATGATGGATTAATTACACAAACAATATTCACTGGGATAGCCTAGGAAGGATACAAAAATGTAAACATTTAAAAGAATACTATGTTTATTTAAAATCAATATCCTAATTGATGGATATGGTGATTGCTAAGCAGGATAATGATTTGAGAGTCAGTAACAATTTTCAAATGTCAAGAAGGCTTGCAATAGGACTAAAATCCAAATACAGCCTTTTTGATCTTGTAGTCCATTGCATACTCATTCTCCCAATTTTATTTATTTCTGTAAAGCCTTCTACTTTCATATTTCAACTGATTATATCAATGTTTTTTCATCAGTGGATTTACCAAATTAACTTGATTTCTAAAGTAGTATTTAGAATTTACATAAGGCTCTAGGATATAGATTGTGGAAGCTCAACATTGAAGGAACAAAGACTTACGTTTTAAGTAAAAACTACTCAAAATAAGGCAGGAGGAAAAGGGATCAACAGAGGATAACATGGTTGGAGGGTGTCACTAACTCAGTGGACATGAGTTTGAGCAAGCTCCAGGAGTTGGTGAAGAACAGGGAAGCCTGGCATACTGCAGTCCATGGCGTCTCAAAGAGCTGGACACTGAGCAATTGAACGGAACTGAGCTCCAAATAGTATTTATGCTCTGATATGACCAGTGTTGGTTTAGCATTACTCATATACTTTTTAACTCCTATACTCTTGTCTGTCTGGACAATATGCAATTTAAATAATGATGTGGGAATACTTAGTATATTTAAATAACTTCAGATAGTTTAATGTAATAATAACATGGGATGTGATATTGGAAAATAGGATATGCGGCTGGAAGTAAAAGTGGGGCTTCAGTGTGAAGAGCCACACGCTGTATTAAGTCCATCTTCTGAGAGATGGTAAAAAAAGAGAAGATTTTTAGGCAGGTAAATAATACACTCAGGTCTGTTTCTAGAAAGATAATTTTGATGGTAGGATGGGAAGGAGATATTGGAAGGAGATTCTAGAGTCTACTGTGTTAATCTAGGGCAAGAGAAAATGATTGTTTACCTTAATGTGGAGATGATGAAAATAGATGATGTGTTCAAGAGACACATCACCAGTAAAATCAACACTTATCTTTTCTGACTTGATGTGGACAGTTAGAGGGGAAAATGGCGTGCATGACTGGATGAATAATGGTGTTGCCATTACAGAAGGAAGAGAGGAAGATGAGTCAGTTTGGGAGGAAAGGTGATTTACATTTTGGAAGTGCTCACAAGGTTTGGAAGATATCCAGCGACACAGTAGTTTTTCATAATACATGAGTAAACACTTCAGCAAGACAATACGTTTCTTTAGGAACATTCATAGTAGGTTCTTGACAAATTGTAAACCTTTACCTCACTCATGTAGTATTTATCTTTCTTTGTCATTCTCCCATGGACAGGTTGTTGAAAGGAAGCTAATCTTTTGGCAGCCATACACTTTGAATGTTTGCATCAGGAGGAGAGCCTCTTGCTAAGCACAGAGCCATATGTTACAGGAGAAAGAACATGAACTTTCGAGTCTGACAGGTCTAGGATACAATCATTGCTCTCTCTGACTTACTAGCTGTGTGATCTTGGCCAAATCACTTGACCTCTCTGTGTCTCAGTTCACCATGAGGGAAATGGATAAAAATCCCTCACAGGGCTATTGTGAAGATTAAATAAGATAACATAGGTAAAGTGTCGGCTACATAGTTATGTGTCCAACAGATGGTAGCTATCCCCATTATTATGAAAGGGGATATGCCGCCAGTTCTATAAATAGCAAGGCAAATATAAATAACATTGAGAAGTTCCTGGCAATCCATCTAAATACAGCAGTATTTTAGTGTGCTTTATATATACCTAGTTAAGCCTGTCTAGAGTTACTGTGATTTTTCTCACTTTATGGATGAGGAAGCTGAGGTCCAGGAAGTCAGTAGTTACTGGACTTTCCAAGTTCATGCTACTTCTGGAGCAGCTGTCAACAACAAAATACTGTTGGGTTGTTTCGTTGCATAATGAAGTAAGTAGGATAAAATACTGATGGCTGTTCCAGGCAGCACACAGAATAAAGGGCGCATGATTCACTCTGTTTCTCCAGTTACTAATAAGATTTTTCTGATTATAACAGTAGGATGTGTTCTTTATGGTTTCAAATATGTATTTGGAAAATAAAAAAAGAATATAATGAAGAATACAAAAATTAGCCACCACCAGTTGACATTACGTTTTTCTCTTGTGTGTATATGTGTTTTTATCTTCCAAATATATGCACATGTGAAGACACAATACATATAGAGAAATTTATTGTTTTTGATTATTAATCCTTTTCACTTGAAATTATATTGTAAACACTTTGCAATTTCATTTTATGTATATGAAGATGTAGATTTAATGGCCACATAGTAATCACAGAATTTATAAATTGTTTTGTACCACTTCTTTCTAGTTTTATGGATAAGAATGGTAAATGGATTCTTTCTGGGTAGGAACTGTTTCTAAAATTTTTTTTCCTTTTGACCTGTTTGACAGATCTGCTCTTACAGAAAACTGTGTATGTGGAGAAATCTATTGGTTGTTTACCACACTGTTCCCTTTTCTTCTAGGTACACAGCTAGACTATATTTATTAGCCTCCCTTGCAGTTAGGTGGCAACATATGATTGACACTGGGGCATAAAGTGTGGGCAGAAATAATAGTTGTCCTCTGATCAGATGCAAGAGATCCAGTACGGAAGTCTAATATTAGTTTGTAGAGAGAGAGGAAGTGGAGCCATAAGAAGGAAAAAGACAGGAATTCTAAGTCATTATCTGCGTATGAGCTACCTAGGAGAGATGGCAGGTCAGGAACATCTCCATTGGACTGCTGCATGAATAAGAAATTTTTGTTGCATTAAACTACTCCTGATAGCCAATATATGCAATAATTAGGCTTCCCTGGTTAATGCAATATACAAAGCTGTCACAGCTTGATTGGCATCTTTAAAGCAATTGATGTAACTTAGCTCTCCCCTTACCCTAGTTAAGTAAACTTTCTTCCTGGAAGAGATGCCTAATTAGCTGAAGTGAATATTCTAGTTGACGTTAGCCAGTATGTTTTTGTTTGTGTAAATTAACAAATTAGCATTCTTATCTGTGTGGTTCATGTGAATAAGTCTTTCAAGACTTTGTTGACCAGTGCTGAATTAAACAAACTGAGCTTCTCAATCTGCAAAACTGAATCCATAATGAATGATTATGGATTTCTTTTCTTTTTGTTTTCTTTCTCTCTCTCTCTCTCTCTCATTAAATTAGAAAAATATATGTCCATCATTATTTTGGTATGAAATATTTAAATATAACAACCATAACATTTTAGGAATATTTATATGATAGAATTTGGTTATCTAAATCATCCATAATACATAACTGAAAGAGTTGCGAAAACAGTCATCACAAAGTCTATTCTACATCCTATGCCCTAAAACTGTCTTTTAGACCCTATATGCTCATGAATCCCTATTTTTAAATCTGTTTTAGCAAGACTGGTTGTCTGATATCGTATGCCAATCTATAAGTCTGCTAAATGTTGGAAAGCAGCAGATTAAAAACAAAAAGGTGGTTTACTACTAAATGTAGATGCGTTGACAATAGACAGTATAGTAGCTGATGCTAAAGATAGAGGCATTCACTATACATAGGCAACCTCTAGAAGGACAGCAGTCTTCAGGCAAACAAGTCTTAATTAAGAAAGGACTTGCTGAATTCTTAGTACATCTTAAGATGTACACAGTGCCTTGAGGGAATAGGGTGAACAGGAGACAGGGAGTATGCTAGGCAGTGTGTACCTTCAAAGGGCTTATAATTTACATAAAAAGAAAAGACAGAGAATATGAACCTTAATAATGATGTTGCTTAAAATCTAAGGATTGATGAAACTGATAGCATAAAATATGCTCTCAACAATAAGAGGAGAGATTATTCAGGGTAGGTTAGAATTGCCAGAGAAGGCCCTGAGATGGACATCCTCTTTTTTTGTTAAAAAGTACATGTTTAATTGTTTTCATCTTTAAAATATTGTGCACAACACAAATGTGAATAAAAGACCTTAGGGGAAGCCCCACTATTGCCTGGGAAATTTCTAGCTGATGAATCACCAAAGAAACCAAGAAGAAGGAGGTGGGGCTGGTAACCTGAGCTGGTTGCCCATTCAGTACCCTCAGGACGTGTTGTCATCTGCGCTCTGAGCTGGGAGTTGAAGATGTCCCTAAACAGGAAACAGGAACTTATTGCATAGCCTAAAAATGGAGCAGGCACTTTGAAGTAGGAAGAGATGTCTAATTTGCTTCTGGCTAAATGACCAGTCATGATTCTGAAGTTGCAGATAAAGATAGGTTTGTCATCAAAGCTCTGTGGACATTAGAGCCACTTCATTCATTCCTTCAGTTAACAATTACTAGGTATCTGCTGGAGATATGGAACAACCACACAGCAACAAAAAATAAGCTTCATTCTCAAGGAATATTCTACAGGGAGGGGAGGGACAGATAAAAGTCGGTAGTTACAGCAAAAGAAATGTCTCAAATCGAATGACAGAGGGATCAAGGTTGCTCTGCGAGCCCTTTGCTCTCTCCCTTTCATACTAACATTTTCTGTCCATAGCACTGTTTGAGTCTATACGCAGTCAGTCCTATTATATAAACTCTACCGGTAAGTCCCCCTAACCCTCAGACAGATGTCCCTTTCTTTACTAACTTTTCTCAGCTTCCAGATCTCCACTTGTATTTCTCCTGTGAGCCAGGCCCTTACGACATGGTGTTATATTTGCCTGCTGACTCACCCATACCCTCCCTAGACAGTAAGTGCTACAAAGTAAGAATTGTGGGGATTTTTCGCTCAGCATTATCTCTGTATCTACCCCTGTGTCTGGCCCATTAGTTAGTGCTCAGTAAATACTTGTTTGAAAGAATTAATTAATATTTTAATTAAGGACTAAGTTCATTATTAAAACTGTGTCTAATAAGGACATAATACACATAAGAAAAATGTTTATTATTAACTCCTGAAATCTATTTTCTGGACCACTAGAATAAACTTTAGTTACCTGGAAATTTTACGTTTATGAAAACCTCAGTTTATGAAAATTCTGGATAGACTGTATTAGTGAAAATAAATTATCCATGCTTTAAATTTGTAAACATCACATCAAGAAGATTCCCAGATGTTCCTCCTATCTTCAGTTAACCAGTGGTGACCAGTGGGGAAAATATGTAGTAATATTTCAGCCAAATCCACTGAAAATTTCCCAAGGGAATCCTAGCCTCATTATGTTTATTGGTGCTATCGAACATTTTTTTTTTTACTGTATTTTTTTCTGTCCCCATTTTCCTTTGGCTTAAGTAAGAAAAAGCTCAGAAAAGATCTTGGTATGCAAACAAAATGATCCTATATAAAATACTGATCTGGGTATTCTAGAAGAATTTAGGAGAGACTGCTGACTACATCAATTAAAGTCAGTATAAATGAGCAAGAGAAAGTTTTTGTTGTAAAGGCAACAGTAAAAGGTCTTACCTTGACAATAGCAAAGCTAGTAGAGTTTACAGTAAAAGCTAAGAATCACAAAATAGGGCTTCCCTGGTGGCTTAGTGGAAAAGCATCCGCCTGCCAGTGCAAGAGACACAGGTTGGATCCCTGATCTGGGGAAAATCCCACGTGCCATGGAGTAACAAAGCCTGTGGGCCACAACTGTTGAGCCTGCGCTCTAGAGCTAGAGAGCCAAAACCGAAGCCTGCGAGCCCTAGAACCCCTGCTTTGCAACGGGAGAAGCCGCCACAGTGAGGAGCCCACACACCGCGACCGGAGGGCAGCCCTGCTGAACACAGCCAGAGAAAAGCCTTGCAGCAACGAAGACCCAGCACAGCCAAGATACACAAAGAACTACAATTATTTTTAAAATCACAAATAATTTATAATAAAAATAAAAAAAGAAACAAAGGTGAAAAACCTTATAGGAGCCACATGGAAACTTGTACACAAATGTTTATAGAAATATTCATAATAGCCAAAAGACAGAAACAATCCATATGCTCATCAACTGATGAACAGATAAAAGGTGGTATATCAATATGATATGAATATAACTTGGCAGTAGAAAGGAATGAAGTACTGATACATGCTATGACATAGACGAATTTGAAAACAAGCTAGGCGAAAGAAGCCACTCACAAAATGCTATAGATATCATTCCATTTATATGAAATGTCCAAAATAGCCAAATCTATGAAGATAAAAAAATAGGTTAGTTGTTGCTTAGGGCTGGGATCAGGAGAATAGAGGAGTTGATAGCTAAAGGGTGTGGAATTTCTTTTTGAGGTGACTGAAATGCTGTAAAATTGACTGTGGTGATGCCTACACATATCTGTGAATGTAATAAAAAGTGGATTGCACATTTTAAATGGGGGGATTTTTTAATATGTGAATTGTATCTCAATAAAGCTATTTTTTTAATCTACTGGAAACGGTAAAAATTTACTTGCCAGAGGAAATGAATTACTATTTTAGAATATTTTGCAGGAGCAAATAGGCATATGTAAATAGAGGGTAGATGATCTGCTTTTATTCTTGAGAAGCAATGGGTGAAAGTCCATGCCAAATGCTATTTGGAAACCAAGTCCTTATAGGATGGGATGAAAAAGAGTCTCATTTTGTTTTAGATAAGGAAGCGACTTTGAAACACAAAACAAGCACAATAGCAGAAGTATAGAATGCAGGATTCTTCTTGGATAGTTGCTAAAACTTGCCTTTTTAAATTATTTTTTCAGCGATCTGTAGTAGAAAACGTGATAAGGTCTTGTTTTCATGTAACTCTAAAATTTTTCAAGAAAAGAAAATACAAATGAATGGAAATAGAATACAGAAATATATTTCTAGTTGACTTAAGTGGATGGAACAGTCACAGCTGAACTTTAACACAGGCAAGGGTCAATGCGTTCACTTTGGAGGTGGATGGATGGATGGGTAGATGAATGAATATAGATACTGATAGTCCCTTGAGCTACTGGCGACAACTTACAGCTTAGAAAAAATAATTTAGTGTCATTAAAAATTCTAGTGTCATGCCGATTTGAGAAAAACATTAGGTCTGATTTAATGGCAGTATTTTAAAAGTCAGGCTTGTCACATAACATTTTAAGAAATTCAATGACATTTGATATTTATAAAAAGAAAGGAAGAGGGAAGGAAAAAAGAGGGAAGAGAGAAAAGCAAAGAAGAAGACTGATATACTGATCTTCTAGTGGTTGGGTGTATGACCCTTCTCTTTGAATGCAGGTATTTATTATTGTTTCAGTTATGGTAAATCATTACAAAGAATTTCTTATGGCAAAAAATTCTGATTATTATAGATAAGGATTTGGGCTTATCAGTTAATTATTTAAGAGATTTAGCTGAAATTTACATCATAAATTCCAGTTTTATTGCTGTTTCTTTACACATACTTATTTAATGTAGTACATTAATTCAAGGAAGAAATAAATCAATTGATGATATTTACCTCCTGTTTCTGACCTATTGTATAATGTAATCCTTTGCTCATCATCTTCAGTCCATTTAACTGGAATATTCCATGTGTAACTAGTTTTTTAAAAAGAAAAATTTAACTTTGATTACTAAAACATAAAAATATTTCCAAAGTAAAAATAGACAAGCATAAAAGGCAATAAATAAGCATATTGTCCTCATATGCGATTATCTAGTATATAGTATACAATTAACACAGTTAATACATTATACTCTTTTTATGGTAAAGATAGGCTATGTAATTGCTTTCAATTTATATAAATCTTTAAAATTTGGAAATCTTTTTCAGAAAATTAGCTAAGGTGAAGAAGATTATTTCAATAAAATGCCTTGAGACTTTGGGATAGAATTATTGCATAAATATAATATATATATTATACAAGAAAACTGGGCATTCACCTACATACTCATATGCACTCTAGTATGCTATAGTTCCCATCAAGGAACATAATGCATTGTTAGAATTCAGAAGACAATCTTAAAATGCTGTGAAGGAAATGAAACATTTTGGAAATTACATTGAAATGATACTACCACCATCATCCCTTAAAATGTCTCATGCTCTTTAAATATCTCCTATTTAGAATCATGTGCACCAGTGTGCTGCAAAGAAAATCACTAGGCAAGCACGTTTCAGGGATTTTTAGTGTTTTCTTTAGCTCCTTAGTATTTTCTCCTGGAGCCAAGGGAGGAGATGAGCTTTGTATTTTGATACAATATGCATACCTAATATTTACTCTTGAAATCTCTTAAAAGAGATCATAAGTGTCTTTTTGGTTGTTCTCATTATCATACAAAATACAGGAAAATACAGGAGATCTAGAGAAACGATGAAATCTGAGTTTGGGTTTAGGTTTCGCCTCAAAGTTGACCAATGACCTGTGATCATTCAAGTCCCTAACAGAGAATGGGGGAATGAGATTTCTCCCTTTCAAGAGCTAATAAAATTTATATAATTCAGAGAGATGTGTGTTTGTCATCTGCATGAAAGAAGTAATCCTTTCTTTTATAATTAGTGAAATGTTTTATAGGTTGAGCTTTTACTAGCTTTTTTGAAGGACTTTTTTGCATTTGAATATTTTCGGCTGTTAAGTTTCACAGAACCAGTACATAAACTGTTTCTGGGATCTTATAGGAGACATTGTCAGTGGTCCATCCTTATCCCCTTGAATCCCTTTGTCATATTTGTACTTCCAGTTGTAGATTCCAATGTGCTTTCCCTGCCGACAGCCAACACCGGGTCTGTCAGAGGACTGCCCTCTGGCTGCCTGATCAAGGAAAGCCAGAAGTTCCTGAACATGTATACCCTTGGGTGCAGTCTTTAGCCAGTGGTGGCTGGGCGTGAGAGTGTTCTTTGCCCCATCTGGCAGGACCATGCTGAAGCAGTCTCTAGAACTTCCTTACAGGGTAGTTACCTTGGACAGCACCTGCCTGCTGTATTTTGCTGCTTGATATCCCACTGCCGAATCCCCCACCAGCCTTTCCTAGATTTCCTTATGAGTCACTGTCACTTGAATGATCAGAGTCTGATTTTAGTGAACCTAAGAAGGATACCTTATAACGTCTTGACAGACAGACAAAGAAACGTCTTTTAAAAGTCATATCCTACCTACAGATTTCACTGTCACTGCTCTGCTGATTTGGTGTTGCTATGTAGACTAACATTTCATTCTCCTCAGCTTTCCCCCTTGCCAACCCAACTGAAACAACTGATTCTGCAGTGTCTGGATACCCTATGTATACAGTTAGGATTTCACACTTCCACTGTCCCCTCTAAGACATGGTGTTTGGGACTAGGCTGTGCCTGAGAGTAAGCATAAGACATATTACTAAGGTCATATAAAAAAATATTACTCTGAGGTCTGTAAGAGCATCATAAGACAAAAAAGGTTAGAGGGTTGAGGCTATATAACTTTGTAGTTTTGGAACCACTTGCAGGATCTAATATAATCTGAGTAAAACAATAGACTTGAGAGTACAAAATATCAAGAAATAAAAATTACATAAATGAAATGATAGAGTTTCTTATCTGTTATCTAAACTTCAAGAGTATATTTTTAAAGGCATAATTCACTTTTTAAATATCTAACAGGGAATATATATATATGTGTGTATGTGCTTAATTGCTCAGTCATGTCTGACTCTTAGCGACCCCAGGTAGCCCGCCAGGCTCCTCTGTCCATGGGGATTCTCCAGGTAAGAATACTGGAGTAGGTTGCCATGCCCTCTTCCAGGGGATCTTCCCAACCCAACCCAGGGATCAAACTGAGGTACCCCACATTGCAGGCGGATTCTTTACTGTCTGGGCCACCAGGGAAGCCCATATATGTGTGTATATATATATAAAATTATAACTGATTCACTTTGTTGTATGGCAGAAACTAACACAGCATCGTAAAGCAATTTTCCTCCAATTAAAAAATAAGTTAAAAAAAGAGAAAAGTCTCTTCCCAGAAATATGTAAAACAATGTAACAGTTTCTGGCAGTATAAATATGGCCAATCTAATTTTTAAAATAAGGAAACTAATTTTGCCCTAATCTACCTACTTGCATTCTTGCACCTGTTTACATTGACTAGACTGCCAAAGACATGTAAACCTGTCCCATAGAGAACTCTCTCTGATGGAGATGTGAAACTCACCCATTTCTAAGAGATGGGTTGACGCCATAGTGTTAGAACAATACCTTACACACTTGTGAGCCATTTAGGTTATAAAAAAGTTCTGATCAGTAAGAATTCCCTGATGTTGGATTTAAGCAGTGAGAAAAGGGAAGAGGTTACTTAGTTTATAGTATGACTTAATGTTGTCTATCAGACAGGAATATATCTGAACAGAGAGCAAGTGAATACTAGGGTTGGAGGGGAAAAAGATTCCTTTCTGGGGGTATTAGGCATACATTATGATCCAGCTTTGGAGAAGGCGATGGCACCCCACTCCAGTACTCTTGCCTGGAAAATCCCATGGACCGAGGAGCCTGGTGGGCTGCAGTCCATGGTGTTGCGAAGAGTCGGACACGACTGAGTGACTTCCCTTTCACTTTTCACTTTCATGCATTGGAGAAGGAAATGGCAACCCACTCCAGTGTTCTGGCCTGGAGAATCCCAGGGATGGGGGAGCCTGGTGGGCTGCCGTCTATGGGGTTGCACAGAGTCGGACACGACTGAAGTGACATAGCAGCAGCAGCAGCATGATTTAGCTTTTAAATCAAATTGAAAAATAAGGAATGACAACTTTTTATATAATGACTTTTTTCTCTCTTATTAGTTCAAGAGTCACTATAGATTTTTAAGAAATGTTCTTAGAAGTAGAGCCTGTATTTTCTAGGTTTATTTTCCTATGCATATATAATTTGTAACTTTTTTAAAAAAGGGAACAAATGGATTGATTTTATGATAAATGATCACTAAAAATCATACATCTATTAATCTAACTTTTTTTTAAGTATCTGAAGGTTCAGACCAAAAAATTTAAAGAAAAGTATAAATGTTAGTATAGTTCCATGTTCTAAATCTTGATGGGACTTCTCTGGTGGCTCAGACAGTAAAGAATCTGCCTGCAATGTGGGAGACCTCAGTTTGATCCCTGGGTTGGGAGGATCCCCTGGAAAAGGGCATGGCAACCCACTCCAGTATTCTTACCTGGAGAATCCCCATGGACAGATGAGCCTGAATGCAATTTAAAGATTAATTACCTCCAATTATTATAAATGAATTTATATTAAAAAATAAAGATTTGTTATAACTTTAAAAGTGATTTTAGACTGGCTGATATGCTTAGTTCCATTGGCAATAACATCTTTTTCGTTTGGTGAGGGATCCATAACGCAGGAGTAGTTTTAGAAAATCCAGTTCCACGGGTTTAAAAACACCATTGGCTGTCTTTGACTTAACAAATCAGTGGATATGAGTGAGAGAAGGGAACAACTACTGTGAAACTTTCCCAGTGGAAATTTGTTTCTCAAGAAAGAAATATATTTTAAAAATTTTACATGTGTAAAGACTATTAAATAGCAGTATTAAAGATAGCCAATCTGATCTGCTAGAACATAAACAGTAACTGTAAAAAAAAACAATTTATGGTTAATAGAATGATCACATAAATTATGTATGTTTATGTAATTGAACTGTCAGCTGATAACAGGTCAGATCTAAGTATCAAATCATTCACATATTATGAAGAGGAAAGGAGGTCTTCTCCATCATAATCTCTCCTCTCCAAAATAAAGGATATACAGACGCTCCCTGACTGACTTCATTGGGCCTAAAAACTCAAATTCTCCTATATTTTGGCGTGAACTATTCATTTTCAGAACCTGCACTCCAGCAAGATATCCAGTTTCTCTGAATTTCCTTTACTGTGGGAGAGCTGAGGCTTTTGGGGGGTGGGGGCAGGGGGAGGCTGGTAACAGGTTTCAACAAGGTGACCACCACTGGCTTCTCCGGTTTAAGTGCCTACCAGTTTACTGGAAGTAGGTTATTTAATAATTCTGCGTGTTCTTCATCCTCCATGCCTTAGAAAGTTTTTGGCAATTTGAATTTTTGGAAACACCTGAGGTGCTATTCATGTGACTTAATTCCCAAAGTCCTGAACTGGAAGCCAGGAAACAGATTCTGTTCCCTATTGCATGGAATATGTATCATAAAGTGGGTCTATAAAGCTTTTTCAGTGCTCTAGAAATATGGCTATGACTCCTATGCTGCTGCTGCTGCTGCTAAGTCGCTTCAGTCGTGTCCGACTCTGAGCAACCCCGGAGATGGCAGCCCACCAGGCTCCCCTGTCCCCGGGATTCTCCAGGCAAGAACACTGGAGTGGATTGCCATTTCCTTCTCCAATGCTTGAAAGTGAAAAGTGAAAGTGAAGTTACTCAGTCGTGTCCAACTCTTAGTGACCCCATGGACTGCAGCCTACCAGGCTCCTCCATATAAACAAGATGAAAACAATGTTCTAAAAGGAGATTGTTCCTTGCAAATTCATCCGATTTGATTCCCTGTACACTGTTTATTCTTTAACTGGAAATTTTAGCTCAAGTCAATCTTTGGAACATCCGCCACATGCCCCCAGCCCTAGCCCCTCTCCTGGTGCGGGCCCCAGCAACTCCATCATCTCTCACAGAGGTCACCCACTATGGTATCATCCTACCAGGTCTCCCTGAATCCACACTGGCCCCACGTGATCTGTTCTCCATTGTACACTAGAGGGGAACTCTGAAAATTATAAACGTGATCCTGCCTGTTCTTGCCTTAAATTCCTTGAATTTGCACACTCTTTTGTTCGAATCTTTAACGTGGTCTGCACGCCTGGCCCCCATCTTCCTCTCCAGCTTTATCTGCCCCCAACTTTTCCCAGGGCCTCTTTGTCACCCAGTTCTTGGAGCCAGACTGCCTGCATTCAAATTGAGGATCCATCACTTACACTCTGTGCAACCTTGAATAAGCTGTTTAATCATGTTCTGCCTAAATTTCTCCATCTGTTATAAAAAAATACTCTAAAGCACTTAAAATTGTGGCAGCTACTTAGTAAACGCCCGATCAGTATTGCATATCATATGTAAAATGCTCCTTTTCAACGTTAGAGCCTTCATACATGTTTTCTATTTTGACAACCCTGACAGTCACCCTCAACATCAATTTTTACTCAGTTTAAGAATCACTTCCTCAAGACAGAAAGTCTTCTGTAGCCTTCTCTACTCCACCACACCTCTTGCCTCAGGCTCAGTGTATCAGTGGACACGTATGGCAGGAGAGAATAATTACTGTGAAAGTTCCAAATGCAAGCTTGTTTTGCGAGAGAGAAATGTTTCCAAAATTTTAATATCCAGAGGCTCTAGCAGTATTAAAATGGGCCAATCTAGTGATAATTTGCTGGAACATAGAGCTAACTATAAAAGAACCAGCTTACGGTTATTAAACACTTCCTGAGACACTTTCTTTACACCCTGTAATTCTCCTTCCTCATATTATCCTAAATGCTATTGAATAAGTGATCTTGTGATGCTTTATATATGTGACTGTAAGATAAGGTCAGTGAGACTATTTAAAATGAGAGGAAGAAGGTGAAGGGTCTCTACAATAGAAATCAGGCAGTGGCGATTAGAAGCCACCTGGAGTGTGGTGGGTACAAAATTGTCTCCACCCAAAGCAAGTGTTAAGCTAAAAGACAATTAAAATCAGCATGGATGAAATTGGAATAGTTTCCAGGGGATTTAGTGTATGGCTTTTATTTAGCCAGAATCCTGTCTAGGAGGGGGTTCAGTTGGGTAGGGGGGTGGTCTGAGATGATATCCCCAAAGCGGCACACCCAGGTTCCTGTGACCAGCCCCAGTGGCTGGGCGATCCTGCGGTTGTGGTTTTGTTCTCTTCAGTTGGGAGCAGTTGGCACTCCATTAATGTCTACAAAAATAACTAATTACACAGCAATGGCTATAGTATTAACTCTTTTATAAAAGTTGTTGTCATACCAGGGGGATAAGTTTAGAAACCACTGGCTGTGCGGCACATATTTTGTCAGCTTTTATAATAGTTGAGATGTTTAAGAAATCTGGCAAATTAGAGGGAATGACATATTGGATTTGTAATTTTAACTGAAAGTCTCAGACTATCTTCACTCAGTAGTCATGTTTAAATGTCTAGAAAAATCTGATTTTGCTGGGGATTTTTTTGTTATTGTAATTTTATTGGACTATAATTGACTTACAATGTCAGTTTCACGTATATAGCATAGTGATTCCATTATACATATACATGTATCATTCTTTTCAGATTCTTTTCCCATGTAGGTCATTGTAGAATACTGAGTAGAGTTCCCAGTGCTATACAGTAGGCCCCTGTTGGCCATCTGTTTTATACAGAGTGTGTGTATGTTAATCCCAAGCTCCTAATTTATACTCCGCCACCATGTTTCCACTTTAGTAACCCTAAGTGTATTTTTGAAACCTATGAGTCTGTTCCAAATATGATTCCATATGTGAGTGATATCATATGATATTTGTCTTTCTCTGACTTAACACACTTGGTATGAGAATCTCTAGGTCTGTCCATGTTGCTTCGAATGGCCCTATTTTGTTCCTTTTACGGCTGAGTAGTATTCCATTGTATACACATGCCACACGTTCCTCACCCATTCTTCTGTTGATGGATGTGTAGATTGCTTCCATGTCTTGGCTATTATAAACAGTGCTGATGAACACTGGGGTACATGTGTCTTTTCAAATTACAGTTTTCTCCAGATATATGCCCAGCAGTAGGATTGTTGGATCATCTGGTAGTTCTCTTTGTCATTTAAGAAAACTTCATACTGTTCTCCATAGTATTTGTACCAATTTATGTTCCCACCAATAGCGTAAGAGCGTTCCCTTTTCTCCATACCCTCTCCAGCATTTATTGTTTGTAGGTTTTTTGCTGATTGTCATTCTGACCAGTGTGAGGTGACACCTCACTATAGTTTTCACTTGCATTTCTCTGATATTTAGTAATGTTGAGCATCTTTTTATGTGCTAGAAAAGTCTTATTTTGTAAAGTTAAAGGTTTGATTCTTTTTGTTGTTGTTGTTTTTAAAGCTTAATGTGTTGAAAATGTCCAAGAAATTTGATATGCCATATTTATGAATTTTAGTTTGTTATGTCCATAAAAATGTATAGAAAAGTATTTTAAATTAGATTTATAAATCTGTGTCTTTAGGTGTTTATATTTGAAATTGTAAATGGAATTAAATAACGTGTTCAGTGGTATTGGGGGTTTCTCTGATAGCTCAGTTGGTAAAGAATCTGCCTGCAATGCAGGAGACCTAGGTTGGGAAGGTCCCCTGGAGAAGGGAAATGCTACCCACTCCTGAAGTCTGGCCTGGAGAAGTCCATGGACTGTGTACTCCATGGGATCGCAGAGTCAGACACAACTGAGGGAATTTCACTTTCACTTCACTAAGTAGTGTTGTTTAGAAGTTTCTTGTAAATGAAATATACAAAATAATTTGATTGAGTTTGTAATTGTTAAAATATTCAGGAGAATTTCATTTATGCATTGTAAATAAAGACATCTTCAATCAAAAACTAGGGAAACTGCTATTGAAAAGTCTCCTCCACTCTACCCACAGGCCAGCACCTCTCTCAGAAGCACCCCCTTTTAAATGCTTCTGGTTTTAGTTCTTTGGATGTCCTGTAACTATAAATACCTCTATATTTTTTAGGTAGTATTTATTAACTCACCCACAAAAGAGGGTGATTTAATTCACTTTCACTGTTTTCTTTTTCATTCTCCCTTTAACAGTCAAATTTTAATAAAGCAAAATTATTGCTATTCTTATTAGACTTTGTATAAATTACAGTTATTCCTTTAGATAGTATACTCATACTGCCGTTTCTTGTTTTTATAAATTTTAGTATTGCTACTCTCTCCTAACTGTAGAATAAGGTTCTCTTGTGCAGTGCTAGTAAATGCTCAATAACTGGTTCTCAGGGTGGAGTGGAAGGTGGAATGTGTTATTTGCTGATTTCTATTAACTCACATCATGACCAATTTCAGGCTACTGGAATGACATCTCTGAGTTGGGATTAAAACCAGCTTCAGTCCACCACTGAATCAGTATCCCAACATTCTTGTACCTTTTCTTCCTTTTCCACCTCCCTTCTTCTGTCAACTATTTTTTTTTCTTGTTACAGTGTTAAAACTGTTTATATGTACAATCTAACCTGCCACCAGAACAAAATTTTAACATGTTATCCATTGGTTGATTATAAAAACTAAAAGACAATAAATAACATATATGGAGTTATGCTGTATACCTATTGTTGGCCAAGAACTGCGTTGGAGTTATATTTCCTTTTCTATGGTTTGATTTCATGGCCTTTGAGTCACTTAAGTAAAAATTTCCCCTAACACCTTATTTTATAAGGGTAAAATCGACTCCTTTTTGGATTTCCCTGGTAGCTCAGTGGTAAAGAATCCACCTGCCAGTGCAGGAGACTCCTTTTCCTTATACTTCATTCTACTTCTTCATATAAAATACTTCTTCATATAAAATCATTCTACCTGCTTCTTCTTTTTTTTTATTTTTGGATCACAATTTTTACATATGGCCTTGATTTTTTTTTCTAATTTTTCTTCTTTACAGTTGACCAAACTGCTAGGCCTTCAGCAACCCCTCAATTTTGCCAGCCTCCCGATTATGCTGTCTTTTTCCTGCAGCTCACCTAACTCAGCTCCAGTCTTCCTGCTCCTACAGTGCTGTGAGCCACTGGATGGGCACTGACCTGTATTTCCTTCCATGGATCTCCTAGGCCAGACACACTGTTTCCTGGATCCTGTGTCTTCCTCTTTTTTTATATATTCATATTTTTTCTCTCCCTGCTCCAGTTCACCTGGAGTGTAGCCTTAGTAACTTTCTAAGTGCAGCATGTAAAGCATTTTCTGGGGCTGCATGTCAGAAAATGTCCTCACTATGCTGTTACTTTTGGTTTAGGGACTGGGTAGAGAATCAGAGGTTGAAAATATTTTTTGCATCTACATTTTAAATGTCTGCTTTATGTTCTTCTTGTGTTCAGAGTTGTTGTGAAGAATTCTAATGTCACAGTACCTCATGTACCCTTATTCTCTGAAATTTCATGAGGCTGTAGCTAAGTATGTTTTGGTTTTTATCATTTTGTACTATGTACTCAATGGGGCTTTTTAATCAGAATCCTTTGTCTTTTATTCTTTCTTTGATATAATATGCCCATTAACTTTCTGTTTTCCTTTCTTGAGAGACTTGTATTAGTTGGTGCTAGGTTTGTTTCATATTTATCTTCTCTTTCACACTTGCCAGTTCTGTATATGCTTGTCCTGTACTTTTAGAGAATTCTCCAAATTTATTTTGAATTGGTCTATTAATTTCTTTGAAACTGAAATTTTAATCTTTCATAGCTCTTTTATATTTTCAGTTTGTCCTTTCAAAAACAATCTGCTCTTAGTTAATGTGTATAAGAGCTTTGATCTCAATATATTTCATAAATTTTTTTATTTCAATTATGTCTGTTATTGAGATGGGTTTATTGTTTGTTCATGTGAGATTTTGACTATAAACATAAAGTTTTTTAAATTTTTTTCATGCATCTTGTTATCTTTGATGTTCATTCATGTTTAAGAAAGAAGGACTAAATTGATTATTCTTGGTGTCTTGTATTTAACCCCTCTACTGTTGAGAAGAGAGGTATATTTTTGAGACAGACTTCTCCGCTGAACAGGAAGTCTGACTAGAGGCTCTGTGTATGTATGAGTGGAGCTGGCAGCTCCAGCCCATTCATCCTACAAATGCCACGAGGAGGAAAGCTTTTCTCTGAGTGTACCAACCAAATGGAAATTCTTAGCTTTCCTCCACTGTTTTAGTCAATTTGTTCAGGAAAAAAAAAAAAGCCCTCTGGGTTTGGCTGGGTCATTGCCAGACTTTTGAGAGCTCTGTGCCGAGGAAAGAATGGCAGTCAGTGAAGGGAAAGTGGAGGGAGAGGGGTCTGGCTAATGCAATGGTCCTGAGTGCAGACTTCAAATTAACTGCCCTACTTTCAACCTCACTTCTCACTCCTGCCGTCCACTCTGAGTGCTGACATTGAGCCCAGGCCCATCTAGGGTAGGGGAAATCAGCTTCCACCTCTGCTCAAGTCTCTTTTCATCTGGCTGCACCTTCTCAGTTTGTTTTCTGTCTGTATCCCTCCCTCCCTCCCATCTAGGAACTTCAGAGTTCCTCTCTGTTTTCTTTACTTCTCTGAGTTTATTTCTTTTAGTACTTCTGTTTCCTTATTCAGTCACTTCCGGGAAGAATACGACTTGCATGCGCATGCTCAATCCACCATTTTGAACCCAGAGATGACTGAGCTATTTCTAAATGTCTTTATTTCCATAAAGATACTGTGCTTATGAATCAGGTACCGAAGAACAAGTTCTAAATGAATTGCCAGTATTTCCATCAGATTTCTGCTTCCCCTGAAGTACATTGTAGAGTCTTACCCAAAAGCTGAATGTGGCTCGGAAGAATTAGCTCTCGAGTCCAACAGAAAGCGTTTCTGTGTGATGTTTTTCATATTGTTCACATTAAGTACAGGGTAACCCATCTGATTGGTCCAGGTGTCCATTACTTCTTTCACTGGGAGATTACTTGCCTAAGATCAAAAAAAAAAGAAGAGAATAATCAATCAACAAATAAGGGAAATAAAAGGATAGAATAATCAGATAAAGAAATGATTGATAAATCATTTGTTAATCAAAGGAATTTTTGAGGATATACTTCTCATTACCTCTTCAAGTGCTGCCCAGAAATCTGAAGTTTTGGCGTTCTCAAATTTGTGTTTTTTCAAGTAATTCTGCATGTGAAAGATAAATATTTCAGAAGTCAATGTTTGCTTTTTCCATACTTTCACAACATGAGTGAACCTTTCAACAATCTCATTCTAATGTATAATATAGCAAGTATACCTGGAATGAAAATCAAATGATATTCTGTATGTAAAACATTTCATAACCTATAAAAACACTGTACAAATAATGATTTATTTGTAAAGTATAAGAAATACTTTTTATTATTAATGAGATAATTTTTTTTTTTTTTTTAGTCTAGTGGAATTGTGAACAGGAGAGGGAAAGTTTAATTTTTTCAGGATATACAATGCAAGGTACTTAAGGACAGTCAAGTGTTCAGCAGACAGTCAGCAGACTGTAACATGTTTGATCTGGTAGGGAAAAAAGACTCATGATTCTATGATGTTCACTTATTAGTGTTAAACTGTCCACTACCAGCTGTATCCCTTACCTTTATTTACAACAATAGTGTTTTCTCATCTCAGATACTAGACGGCCCCATCACTCATGAGTGGTTTAAGTGATATGCAAAGATAAAAACTGGTAAGCTTGGCTCTAAGCCAGGGCTCTCAGCAAACTTCTTCCATAAAAAGCTGTAAAGATTTTAAGTGTTGTGAGCCATATAAGCTCTGTCACAACTACTCAACTCTGCCTCCATAGCCCCAAAGCAGCCAAGATAATATGTAAGTGAGTAATCATGGCTGTCTTCCAGTGAAGCATTATTTATGCACTGATATTTGAATTCCATGCAATGTTCACATGTCATGAAATGTGCTTCTTTTGATTTTTTCCAGCCATTTAAAAATGTAGACATGATTTTCATTTGCAGACCTTACAAAAATGGGTGGTGGACTGGATTTGGCCCACAAGCTGTAGTAGTAATTTGCAGATTTTTGTTCTAAAGAAATGAATATACAGTCCTCGGAATAATAATCATCATGATGATGATAATGGATAAACTGGGGAAATTACTCACTTTAAAGTGTAAGCCTTAATTTTTCAAATATTTTTACAATACAGATACAAAATATTTTTAACTAGAAGTTTCCTCATTTTGTCAGTTCTGGTCCCCAAACCTCTCTGCATATGAGTTTTCAGGGATACTGTGATATCCCTAAAGAAAATTCCTAGTCTTCTAATCTCATAATTGGGCACTACTTGTGGTTCTCCAGGAAACCTTCCAAAATTCCTACTGTAATCTCTTCTCTGTTATACTCTAGAATTGTCCTGTTTAAAATATAGGTGTCTTTGATGGTAACAGAACCTTCTTAAGTGGTCTTTGAATCTTCAAAGAAAATAAACCAGTGGTTGACTTTGTACATATCATTTTCACTCTAAGTTGCTTTAACTTTCAAGACGTGCTATTCCTAAGTCATGTTATCTTCTAAATTCCTTTTTTTAGCCATGGAGAGATAAAACAATATTAGCAGGACTGCTCCAAGATACCTGGGAGAGGGTTGAAAACAGTTTGAAATGCTGCGTTCATGTTTGTTCTTTTGGTTGGTTGCCTGCTCAGCACTGCCACTGGAGGGCAGGCAAAGGAAGGGAGAGGAAACGAAAGGCACATTTTATCAAATTTCGTTCCAGAGTTTTGTATAGATCGTTCTTTCTTAGTTAAATAATTGGATACTTGAAACGGTAATGATTATAATCATAGCTACCTACGTAATGATGATTTTTAGTGAATAGTATCTTCTTAAAATTAATTTAGAGGAACTTCTTTGTATTGTCACAGTTGTCTTGTACTGAGAAACATGCAATCTTGGGACTGAAAGGAACGTTAAATACTGTTGTATGCGACTCACATTTTGGGGGTGAAGGAAACTGGTGTCTAAAGAGGAGAAGAGATTTGCCTGAGATTACAGTGAAGAGACTTCTGAGTCCTGGATCAGTCTACGTGGTTCTCATCACTGTTGTTACTGTTTTTTAAATTAGTTCCTTGCTTCTTCTGAGTGAGAGGATTGCAGCTTATAGTATACTAAAAGTAACTGATTTTACCTAGATTAGTGCTTTTGAATATTCTATATTGACATTTTCTTCTTCACTTTGAAAAATTACAATATAGTCATTCTAGTCAAAAGTTCACGATGCCTAGATCTCTCGATAATGGTCCCTCAGTTGTTACTGGTAAGCACAAAATGAAACAAAGTGTTTCTACTACTAATATCTTAGGAAGGGAAAGGACATTTTCCAAGCCCTAGCCCTGTAAAGGATATCAAAAATAACGAAGTAATCTGTTAACTTCTCTGTGAAACTTTGGCTAAGTGTCAGTTACAGACCCGATATAGGTAACAGACTGTATGTGAAATCACTTTGTTTGAGTTTGCAATATTATCTATTCCTGAACAAGGAAAGTAAAAGTAAAAGGGGAATTGTCCTTAATTAATCACATATCTTAACATTCACCAGCCACATACCAGTGTAGATTTTAATAGTATTAAAAGTAATAAGTCATACCTGACATCCTATTTGAAATTTCTCTGGTGTTATCCAGTTTTCAAGCATTCTCAGAATGGAAGCTCCCTATGATGTAAAAGAATGGCAAATAAAACTAATAGAGGATATACAAAAGAAACAAATAGCAGTGATCTCTATTGGGACTAGTATCTCATATTTGTGGGATAATGTCTTCAAGATGACTCTGCTAAATGGTTATCAATCTGTGATTCTAGGGTGAAAATACCATCTGGCATACCTCCATATCTATGCTTCTAAAATAACTAAAAGGCAGGAAGAAAAGGATACAAGGGCCAGCCTTTCATGAACCTAAGATTCAAATAATTATTGCACTTCACCACATGAACCAGTAGATGGGGCTTTCCTAATGAAAGAGAAACTTGGGGAAAAAAGTTTTAAGTCATCTTCTTTGAACAAAGAAACCAATTTCAGGATAAAATTCTGGCAACTTCTTAGGTATATTGGAATAGTTGGGAAAATTATATTTAACAGAGGGGAGTAAACAGTTGAGGGATTAATCAGGTCATATAGTTTAATATAGGTTAGACATATAATTTACTGAAGCCCAGGTGGTGCAGTGGTAAAGAATCTGCCTGCCAATGCAGGAGACACAAGAGACGCAAGTTTAACCCCTGGGTTAGGAAGATTCCCTGGAGAAGGAAATGGCAACCCACTCCAGTATTCTTGCTGGAAACGTCCATGGACAGCAGAGCCTGGAGAGTCTATGGAATCGCAAAGAGTTGGACACAACTGAGCACTATCCACACACAAAGACACATAATTTAGGCATGAAACCCTTCTCTTCCAAAATGGTTTATCTTACTTGGTTTTATTTAGTCTGAAGTATCTGATGAATACCTCTGCTCTCTACTTGCTTTTCATATGTTATAAGACTAACTCTAAAACACTTTATTGGTAGATTTAAACGGCTTCCTGGTGGCTTAGTAGTAAAGAATCCACCTGCCACTGCAGGAGACCCAGGTTCGTTCCCTGTGTTAGGAAGATCCCCTGGAGAAGGAAATGACATCCCATTCAATATCCTTGCCTAGGAAATCCCATGGACAGAGGAGCCTGGCAGGCTATAGTCCATGGGGTTGTAAAGAGTTGGACATGACTTAGCGACTAGACAACAACAACAATAGCCAAAATAGATTTTAAAAATCAATTTTCAAGTAGCTGACCAGAGAAACATTGCTTCCTCATTTAAATTAGCAATTTTTACTGTAATTTATTAAAATATAAGTTATTTTTATACCTAGTAGAAGGCTAAAGGCTTAGAAACATGTATTTATTTCTGACCTATTACCTTAAACCCATGGAATACCTGGGACTTAGGAAGAAGGTCATTTAATAAATATAAATGTGTCTCCATGAATTATCAGAATATACTATAAGTAGATTCAAAGTTTTCATTTTAACTGAAAGATAAAAAGAATAATTGACAATGTAAAAGAAAAATGAATAAAGGAAGTCTAAAAATGCCATGAGAATATATGAGAGGGAAAGCCAAAAAATACGACGCTATAAGCTTCAGATACTAATATATGGTATTTTTCATTCAAGCCAATGTTATCTACTATTCATTTTAATAATTATCATAGTTTGTCTTAAATAAAACTTTGAGTATCTCCTAGAACAATAAAATTTATTCGTTTACAGAGGTTTTTGGACAACTTAGTATAGTTGGTAAACCATAAGAAGTTGAGGTAGAAAATTGACTAAAATATGCTGCTTACAAATGTGGAATATGTTTAGAAGAGAAGCTACAGGAGAAAAAGTTGTAAGAGAAAATGGGTAGCATGAAACTTTGCGTCACTGTGGATTTTCCACACCTTTCATAGAATTAATGGATAAAAATGCCCCATCTATGACATACTAACAAAAGTCATTCATCTTTAAATCTCATATGAAACTGGATGAAAGTAATTCCTTAAATGGACTGGGATTTAAATACTTACTGGAAGCACTCTACTAGAAAAGGTGTCCATGTATATGGCATTTCTCATTGACTACAGAAAAAGATTTAATGTCATTCAAATAATCAAATCAAATAATTTTAAATTGGATGTTTAAAGTATAAATGTTCAGTTATCAGAATGAGAGCCATTTTAAGCAAAAGTGAAAAGAGAAACTTTAAAAAGAATCTGATTCAGAATTCTGTGACAATGACTAGCATTGATTATTTCCACTGAAAATTGCAAACTGTGGAATATTCTGCACTGGCATAAGCTCTACACTATTTCTCCAAACCCACTAACATAATCTAACCATTCTTACCATTTTTAGGCATTTGCTAAGGAAAAAGCCATTAAACAGGAAGACATTCAAAACAGTGTCATATTTTCCCCACCTTACTATAGGAAATT
Source organism: Capricornis sumatraensis (assembly GCF_032405125.1). NCBI lineage: Eukaryota > Metazoa > Chordata > Mammalia > Artiodactyla > Bovidae > Capricornis > Capricornis sumatraensis. Next base: position 17,665,711 of record NC_091075.1, read on the forward strand.
CCATCAAAAACAGATGTTATTTCATCAGGAGTTGTCACAGTGACTACAATTGGGTGTGAAGATATCAAAGAATCATCCTCCTGCACAGGTAATACATCATCAAGTATTATCTGATCACGCTGAAATGACAATGAACCAAAGAAATACAGCACTTTATACTGGTTTATATATAAAAATATTTATAGAACACAGATTGACTCATGTTATTTAAAGCAAGCATTAGGTGTCCAATTAATCAAATTTTGCATTGATTTTTCTATACTGATTCCATTCCCTTCCTCCACATATAATTCCTTTGACTTTGCCCCTATATGGCTGGCCAAGAAGACACAAGCATTTATAAATTCTGTTTCTGCTATTTCTTTATGACTTTCAGACATGTGCCAAACTTTTGAGGCTCTGTTTCCATATCTGTGCAATAGGAATGATGCTATCACCTCACAAATTTGTCTGAGAAGTAAGGAAGAATGTTGATTTGCCAAAAATGGATGTTTTAGGGGTCTTTTCTGCCAACTAATCATTGGAATTTGGATGATTCATTATTGAAGAAAATACTAACTTTTGCATTAGTTCTAATATTTACCTTCTCATTCCAACCCTAGGTTTTCACAGCAAAATAGAGTGGTTGAGAGATCTAGCCCTATAGTAAAGCTTTGTGGATTCAAAGCTCATTTTCTCGACATGTAAGTTTAAGTAATTTCCCTCACTCATTAAATAGGAGTAATGATGGCAGCTACTTTTCAGAAACGTGCAGAGGATTTAATGAGACAATGCATGCAAGCATTTGATATAGTTCTTGGCATACAGTGAAATCTTAGCACATTAGCTGCTGTTATCATTTTGATTCTTAATCAGAATCTGAAATCTAGCTCTAATAAAGCACTACTAATAAAAAGTCAAAAGCTTTATTGGTCTTACTTAATCAAAAACTGTTTCCAAAAGGGAGGATGCTATATTGGTTTACATTTTACAAGTTTGTGAATTCCATTTATGATAGGCAGGATACTACTGTCAAATGATGACTGTCAATCAAGGTAATTTGATTTAAATTTTAATTTTTATGTCCCTAAAATGTTTTGGTAAGAAGAAAGAATCTTATTCTCAATGTCAGTAAATTTGACTCTAGTCTTGGTTGTGTTACCAACTGTCTATGTAATATTGCAAACTTATATTACCTTCCTGGGCATCAGAGTTCTCACCTGTGAAATAAGGCTCCACTATTGTGGTACTTAGCAAGCTTTCTTACAATGCATCTTTGTTCATCTATCCCCTTCACCACCAGACCCTAAATTGGGAGCTTTTATAAGGGCAGGAAGTGTGTGTGTGTTTTATTTAGTTTTGAGACCTCTGTAGTGTTCATTGAATGAAGAATGAATGAATGGATGAAGAATGAATGAGTTGGATCATATGATTACATTTCATTTAAGAACTGAATACTAAATTGTTCTAATATTTAATTGGTGTTTTTGAAACACTAAATATTAAATGTTAAAATATTACATATTATATTATGCATAATATAGCAATATTAAAATGTTATAATTTCTTATATCTTGATATATAGAGGGTTAAAAAAAGTAAAGGACAAAATAACTTTTCATTTATATAGTTTAATTTCAACAAATTACAAAATCAGCATTTTTCAACATAAATGAATGGTCTTCAGCTAGGGAATTTTGTCCCCTAGGTGACATATGAAAATATGTGGGGAAATTTTGGTTTTACAACTGGGATGGAGAGTTACCCAAATCTAGTAGATACAGGCCAGGGATGCTGATAAATAGCCTACAATACATAGAATACCCCCACAACAAAGAAATATCTGGCCCAATAGTTCCAGATGAAAAATTCTGATGTAGATTAAATTTTAAGGAAGCAATTGTTGCAAATTAACTTTTTTAGTTTTTAAACCAGGTTGTGCAAACTTGAAGTACTTCAAGCATATAACGGTCTTCTCATTCTGTCCAGTAGAGGGCAGTAGCCTGTACAGTAGACAACCTTCTGTAACATTTCTTCCACATGCTTACACTTTTATATGTACAAACTGATAAGCATATGCTTTCCCTGGTGGCTCAGATGGTAAAGTGTCTGCCTGCAATGTGGGAGACCCGGGTTTGATTCCTGGGTCGGGAAGATCCCCTGGAGATACTTACATCATGTAAATATACTTGAAAACAGATATAGCTTTTCAGGAAAACAGTATCTGTAGAGTTCATAGAAGCCTCTGTTCCAGGCGCCTCGGGGACAGTTAATAATAGTAATTACCTGTACCTGTACATTTTTCGGGGCGCTTTTAAGCTTACGAGATAGAGAACAATGTTCTTTAATGGAAGAGAGAATGGACTCAGAGAGCGTATATAACTTGCTCAAGGTCACATTCCCTGTAACACACCTTAAAATGATTCATCCGGGATTTAAACCTGAGTCTAACTACTAAGTTTATGTGCTTATCTCTTTGCCGTTTATCTCTTTGCCATCATTTCAGCAAACTGTGTACGGGAAGTCATTTATAAAATTAGGCTTAGACATTTTTCAAAGGGTTAGAACTATGGATACTTTCTTGAACGCAGAGTTCACTCTGTTTAAGCTGGATATTTTTTCCTGCCTTGGCGTGTGTTCTTGAATGACTCTACCAATGACATCCTAGGCTTGTGGTGTTCAGTTGCTTGGGTGTAGGCTCTGAGCATGGTACAGTCACTGGAGCCAGCTGGCTCCACCCCATCCTCCCAGCACAGTTCCCAGTTCAGTACTGCACATGGTCCCTAACTCAGGGCCACTGTCCTAGTCCAAAGTCCCCAGTCTGCTTGGCACGAGCATAATAGAGATTGAAGTTTGCGTGTTTCAAGCTTACCATTTGCCAGTCTTTTTCTGCATGGTCTACTCCCAGGTACTCAAAGAAGGAAGCAAATCCTTCATTTAGCCACAAGTCTTCCCACCATTCCATGGTCACAATATTTCCAAACCACTGCAATTGTCAGCAATAAAGAGATAGTTAGATTCCCATGCCTATGGTACAGAGGCTGAGTAATTTTCAATATAATAATTTGTTCATGCAAGTTTTGTAATGACACAGAAGTATTTATTTCCTGCTTTATTTCTCCCTAGTTTATTATTTACTCAGCATTTATTTCCTGCTTTATTTCTCCCTAGTTGATGCTAAGATTCTATACCTGATGTACAAGCTCATGGGCTATCACAGCAGCCACCCTCTGTTTGTTTGATGAGGCAGATTCATCAGGGTCATAAAGCAGGTTTGTTTCTCTGTAAGTGATGAGTCCCCAGTTCTCCATAGCCCCAGTGCCGAAATCTGGAATAGCAATTTTATCTATGGAAAAAGAGTCCAGTGAGAAATACATTCTTTCCATTCTGTTCATAACATTTCTTACCAAATTAAGTTCTTTAGATGAATGCTTTTTAACAGGCTAAAAATAATTTCTCAGAGTGAAAAACAATCATCTATTTGTATAAACTTTTTTAGTCTTTAACGTGCTCAAAATTTCCATGGGACTTTTTCTGTTGACTCCAGAAATCAGTGTCTTTTATTTCTTAAGGATATGATCGGCAATGCTCTTTTCAAATCCTCTATAATTTTAAGTCTTCTGTTTCTTTCTGTATTTCATTTTTATTTGCTTTTTTTCCCAAGCGTCTGTTTTGGAGGATATGCTTGTAAGGAATAAATTGGTGAGAATTCCACTTTCCAGGTTATCGTGAGTGGTACAAGAGAAATAAACAGAAAAAGACTTTTAAATTAATGTGCTTAATATTTTATTAGATATTATGCTGATTTTTGTGAAGTATTTCTCTTCCCGTCTCCTTCTCTGATGGTTGTGAAGCAATCAAAAGAAAGTGAGGAGGAGCTTCCACAAAGTTTTTCAGAGCCATAGCCATTCCCATGTAGAGAATTTGGCATTCCAGTTGCTTTGCATTGGTAATTTATTAAAGTAAGGGCAGAAACAGAAAAAGAGAAAGTCAGTTGTTGGTTGGTTGGTTTTTTTGTTGTTGTCTTCATTTCATCCCTACAGTCATCTGTATGGGTGTTACATTTACAGTCTTTGCTAATACCACTTGAACTTACTAATAAAGTGTTTCTGATTATAGCACTGTTTTTATTTTCAAAAGAAAACATGTTCCCCCATCCTTCATATTAGAAAAAATATTTATGGTAGGAGCACCAGCTCATTTCAACTGCTGGAGAATCTAGAATTAGTCTTGTACAACAGTGGAAAGACTGGAAATACATAAGACTCTGACAGCATTATTTATCCCTATTGTTTATTAACTCGCTGATGGTAGAGAGGCAATGTAAGCTATTGGGATGGGTACTAATTTTGAAATCAACAAATCTAGGTTGCTCTTTCTGGCTCAATCATTGTCTGTAGTTTAATCTTTATTTGGAAATAAAATACTGTACATTTATCAGGTAAGAAGAGAGACTAGACATTACTCTTGGAGGAATCCAGAATGAATCTTTCAGCATCGAGTAAGTATTAGACAAATAGTGTAGGCATATGATTAAAAGACTAATGAATAACCATTAACTCGGGATGCTAAAAGTAGAGGAAGCGAGTTAACTCAGGTGAAAACAAAGGCAATATTAAAAATAAGAAAATTTAAAAAATGGTTCTCACCTAATTTAGGAAGAGAATAATTCATACCAAAGTAGTCTTCAAAATAGTCAAACACACTTTTAGTTATGTTTGCAGCATATTCGGCTGTGTGCTTTTGCTCTGGCTGGACATATATAGTGAGCTATTAAAAAAACAGAAAACTTCAGTGAAAATTCTTCATTTGGTAAAACACAAAAACTATGATACATGACTTAGTAGAAAGAAGGTGGGCTTTGGAGGCAGATAAGTCTAATCGAATCCTCGTTCTGCATGGCCTTGGGCAAATCACTTCACATCTCTGAAACTCAGGTGTGAAGGAGAATACTGCCTAACTCAGTGAGTAATTTCATCAAGGACTGTAAATAACATAAGACACAAAGGTTGGCATAGTGTATGACATATTTGTAAAATATTTTTTTTCCACTTAGAGCATATATTGTCATCTTAATATTTATGTATCTATCTATCTATGTATCTCTGTGTAATTTGTCTTTGAGGAAATAAGGCATGATTTTTTTTTTATCTAAAGAGCCCTTACATACATGTTTTCCATTTATGCTTTTCTATCCATTGCCATCAAATTACCCTTTTGATATTTTAACTGTTCTACTCCCAGAGTCTAAAATACAGTGATTCAAAATTTTCTTAAGAGGGAGGCATCTTGATAAGCTACATCTCTAAATACCCAGGATATTATTTTATGCCATGACATAATTTCTAAATCAAAGCAAGGATAGACTTTTTATTCCCCAGTTCTGAGCATGTATAACCCGGAGTATCCAGCACAATATTGGAAGAGAAAAACAATATTGAAAAATTGATACTATCTGACTTCAAGACTTACTGTAATGCTACAGTAATCAAGACAATGTGGCATTAACAAAACAATGGAAAAACAGATCAGTACAAGACAATAGAGAGCCTAGAAACAGACTCACATAAAAATAGGCAACTGTAATTTGACAGAGGAGTAAAGGCCTCACCTCGGAGCACAGAGAGTCTCAAGAAATGATGCTGGAATAACTGAACATCCACATGGAAAAAAGTGAAGACAGACACAGCCCTTATAACCATCACAAACATTAACTTAAAACTGATTGCATGCCTAAATATAAAACACAAAGCTATAAAACTTCTTAAAGATAACATACAAAAGCTATCAATAGATGATGTTGGATATGAAGGTGATTTCTTATTTTCAACACCAAAGGCATAAACTATGAAAGAAAAACTGATAAGCTGGGCTTCATTAAAACTTTTGCTCTGTGAAAGGCAGTATCAAGAGAATGAGAAGATAAGGCATAAACTGGGAGGAAATATTTATGAAAGGTCCATTTGATGATTAATTATTATGCAAAATATACAAAGAACTCTTAAAACTCAACAGGAAGAAAGCAAACAACCTAATTAAAAAAAAATGGGCCAAAGGCCTTAACAGACACCTCACCAGGGAAGATATACATATGGCAAGTAAGTATGTGAGAAGCTGATTCATATCATATTCATCAAGGAGATGCAAATTAAAATAACAATGAGATACCACTACAAACTTACTAAAATGCCAAAATTCAAAACACCGACGACAGCAGGTGCCGATGAGGATGTGAAACAACAGGAACTCCTATTGCTGGTGAGAAACAAAATGGTACAGCTACTCTGGAAGACAGTTTTGGCAGTTTCTTATAAAATTAAGCATACTTTTACCATATGGCCCAACAATTGTGCTCCTTTGCATTTACCCAAAGGCGTTTAAAACATACCTTGCACAAAAAATGTTTGTAGCAGCATTAGTCATAATTGCCAAAACTCGGAAGCACCCAAGATGTCTCTCGTGTACCACATAAACTGTGAACAATGGAATATTATACAGTGCTAAAAAGAAATTAACTATGAAACCATCACAAAAAAACAGGGAGGAACCTTAAATGCATATTTCTAAATGAAAGAAACCAATCAGAAAGGGCTACATACTGTATGATTCCAACTATATGACATTTTGGAAGAGTTAAAGCTATGGAGACAGTAAAGAGATCAGTGGTGGACAGGCTGAGGGGTGAAGGGTGGAGAGATTAATAGGTAGAGCACAGATTTTTAGAGCAGTGAAAATACTCTGCATGATGTATTGATGGATATTTGTCATTATACATTTGACTACATAGAATATACATAGAATATACAACACCAAGAATGACCCCTAAGGTAAACTATGGACTTTGGATATTATGATGGCTCGATATAGCTTCATCCTTGGTAGCAAATGTACTGTCTGGAGGAGGCGTATTAATAATGAGGGAGGGTATGCATGTGTGGGAGCCGGTGAGGGGAGGTCATATAAAATCTTTGTACCTTCCTCTTCATTTAGTTGTAAACCTAAAACTGCTCTAAGAAAGCAGTCTTTTTAACAAAGTTTGTGAGGAATTCAAATGAACGGTATTTGTTGAACTTGAGGCCTGATTCTAAAACCTCAAATAAAGCAAAAGATGCAGCCATCTGGTAAGTTTAAGCCTGTCTACCTAACTAGAGCTGGGGCCTCATCACTCTTTAATAAGGAAAAATGAAAAATTAGGCCTACTCTTTTCCTTTTTATTATTTCAAATGCATTGTTAGTTTGCTATTCTTTTGGGCTTACCCCTTTAGCCGTCTTTTCTTAGACGTGAACAATAAGAAAGATCCAATAATTTAAGGGGTGAGTTTCTAAAATCATCTTAAATTACCAGTGGTTAGTGTTCTCCCAGATACTGGGTGATTAACATTCTTGCTTTATTTGCATAAATAAAATTGTATTCATCTTCATCTCCAAAGCCTACAAAGTTCACTCATTTATCATCCTTTCTTTTAAATTTCATTTTTATTTATTTTTAAGTTTTCCAGAAGAGGTGGTACATTTCCTTACTGCTGCTGCTCTCCTGTTCTCTTTGTGAACGATGGCATGCATTTTCCAAGACGGTAAGTAAAACCAAGGATCCCGTCGGTGGTTGCTGAACAAAGTGAAGGTAATTGCCCCCTATGAAATCAAAACCATCATGTTCATATGGCATGACCATGTCGTAAACTGAGATTCTCAGAATTTTTCACCAGTAAACTGATTAGTATGTCAGGACTTCCTCAGACTTTCTGTTCTCTTCTGTTAAAACTTTCAGAAATGGTAGCTTCTCTTGACTCACCGTGCTGTCATCTACTCACTCTGAACATTTATGTTGCCCATAATATTTGGAGAGTGAAACAGGGTTGAAAAAGAGGAAGAGGAGATAACAGGCAGGTCTCCCCGTTAGGTGGAGCAGTGGGGAGGAGAAAGGCTCTGTGCTTTTTCTGCCAGTACCATGCTGGTGGACTGACTTCCTTCAATCAGAAGGCTTCTGAGACAGTGTGATCAGGTTTTCCTTACTCTCCATATTTCTGTTGCCAGCAGCAACAGGCATGCAGTGTCCTTTAACAGAGTTGTGTTCATGTAAACCCAATAAAAATAAAAGTAACCTTTATTTTAAAGTGACCTTTATTTTGATGCATCATCTTTTTTAACCCTGAGATATGGTCATATTTGATCAACTTTGTTCAACTGAGATAAGCTGAGATAAGCAATTTGATCAACTGAGATAAGCAATCACAGAATATGAAGACATTAACCTTGTTAGAGTGTTAGCCAGAGCATATCTGTGTGTCCTATCTGCTCTATATCACAAACATATTTTTATTTTAAAGATTCCTTTCTGCAGCCTTTGGTAGGAGTAGCTAACTCCCCTCCATCATCTGCTAAGCCTCAGCACTTCTGTCCATGACAAAGTTCGGTCAGTTACTCCTGAATTGTCATTGCTTTGTAACAAACTGTTGTTCTAAGTTTACATGCCTGCTTCACTGAGATGATTCTTTTTAAGCATGTGACTAACCATATTGAAATAGCATGGGGTGAGGAAGGAGATATACATGTATATTCTTTCTTCTTAATTTCTATAAAGTCACATATGCCTTTATTATTTAAAGATTTTATTAAAGGCTAAATATAAAGGTTTTATATAAGCTTAATAACTACAACTATCTATGAAGTTTGTAAGTCTTCAAGAACCTACCTAACTTGAATGCATATATTTAGTTTTTAGATACTAAATTCTTTAAGTGTACTAAATTACTGAGATATACCACTGTTGGATACTATTGGCGTAGTAGTGTTAATCGCTCAGTCGTGTCTGATCCTTTGCAACCCTGTGGACTGTAGCCCAACAGGCTCCTCTGTCCATGGGATTTCCCAGGCAAGAATACTGGAGTGGGGTGCCATTTCCTTCTCCAAGGGATCTTCCCAACCCAGGGATCGAAATTGGGTCTCCTGCATTGCAGGCAGATTCTTTACCATTTGCGCTACAGGGAAGACCTGTTGGATACTATCAAAGTGAAAGTGAAGTCGCTCAGTCGTGTCCGACTCCTTGCGACCCCATGGACTGTAGCCCACCAGGCTCCTCTGTCCATGGGATTCTCCAGGCAAGAATACTGGAGTGGGCTGCCATTTCCTTCTCCAGGAGATATTCCTGACCCAGGGATCGAACCCAGGTCTCCTGCATTGCAGGCAGACGCTTTAATCTCTGAGCCACCAGGGAAGCCCCTTAGGCATAACTCAAAACACTGAATCTATTGAGCTAGCATCAGATGTAAAATCTGTGCTTCCTGAAGCCCATATGCACTTGATTATTCTTTTGGGAGGTGTGCTTCATCTGTCTTATCAATGTTGTTGTTGTTGCCTTTCTCTTATCACATGGGAACCCTACCCAAGAAGGCTTTTGGAGTTGTTAATATTATCCCTTTAATCAAGGGTCTCCAGAAATTTGAGAGATGGAATTTAAGTCCACAAGAATTTATTCTAATTGGTTGCCATTACTTCTTTTATGTGTAATCATTATGGTTAATTATTAGTCTTACTGAGTACTTAAAAATTTCCAGGTAATGTGACATTTACCATGCACATCAATCCTATTAATCTAGACTATTAATAATGATAATAAAATATAATATTTTGCATCACTAATGATATCTTTACTCCAGTGCTTTCATTAGCCCAGTTTCCACGATTACAGAATCCAATGAGTTTTGAAAATCCAAAGTTTTGTTTTTAATATGTTCTCAGCAAATTAATTTGGTGGTATCATCTGACCTGAACTGAGAGGAATTTTTTTTAAATAACTTATTTTTCTCACTACAAAAGTATTGCTGTAGAAACACTTTTATTTGGTCATAAGGAGCTACCCCCAAGATCCCACTGCAGTTACTCAGTAATACTCAATATCTGTACATATTGCCTTTCACAAATCTGAAAATTTCTGAATTCCAACATGCAACTAATCCCAAAAATTTTAGATAAGAATTGTAAACTTGTATCTCAAATTTTAGAGTTTGAAGAGTTTTAAAAGTAAACTTCCAATTGTATATATGAGGAAAATGTATACACAAGAGAAATGAAGATGAAACTGACACTAAACTTCAGCACCAAGTTTGTTTTTTACTATATTGTACTGCTTCTTTTCTCTACTCCTAAGAATGAAGCCTGACTTTCCCAAGTTACAAAATAGAGTTAACAACAGTACGTAACTAATAGTTAATGTGAGCATTAAATAAGCTAATGCATAAGCAATACTTGACACATAATAGTTTTCATGTGTTCCATCAAGAACATTTGTATCATCAGAGATAATACATTGAATGATTATCCCCTGTAATTTTCTTTGTCCGTACTTCCTTATATGTGGAATATCCACCCTGTGGTACCCACATTACCATTAGGAATACTAGGAGAATGAAGAGGGAAAAAATAAAACGTCAAGTTTTCAAAGTTCAGAATAGGCTTTTCACACCCATACAAATAAATTTGAAAGCCAAAACCTTTTGATTTGCAAGAGCCTGGTTGGAAAAGGCTTTAGCAATAAAAACAGAAGGCAAGAAAAAAAGTAAACCACAGAGTTTATGCTTTAACAATAGATTGGAAAGAGAGTGGAGGCAAGTCCAGAGGGCTGTGTGTCAATGAGTAACCCCAGGAGAGGGGTAGTAAGGTTGAAGGGACAAGACTCTGGAAGGGTGTCTTAGAGTTGAGACAAAGGCACTGAACTTGGAAAGACCATGTGAACAAAAAGGAATCAAACTGAACAGATGCTTCTAGCCACTACCACCTAGTCAGAAGTCCAGCCAGTGCCTGCAGGGTCCCCACCACCACCTGTGAGCCCTGCAGGCCCGCTGGGCCTGGGACCATGTTTTTGTTGTCCTTGTCTGCTAAGTATCTTCTATGGACAGAGATGACCAAATATCCAAGTTTGCCCAGAAATGTCCCAGGATTCTAAGTCTGTTGTTTATCTGTTTACACCTCTTATCCCAGCATAATTAATAACACCTCTATTATTTATATTCTATAAATAATAAAATATTTGGTCACTCTACCCATTGACAACAACCTGCCTTTCCACTGCCGATCATCCGTCAGACTTAGCACCTGTTCATCTCTTGAGATTTTTCCATCTTATCTGAATTGTTCCAGATAGACACACTCCTTTTATGTGGCCCATGACTCTTGCAGAGCCCCCTGTTTTTGTGTTTTCTGTTTTAGAAGGTGAGATCTTTGGCACCAAAGGGATGGTGTGATCAAAGACCTTAAAACACAGTTGGGTGACAGTGGACAGTGGTGACCACCTATGTTTCACATGTCCATTGAGGTATAGATGTTTTAGCATATTTCACTCCCTTTAGGACCTAGCATACTATTTGTGCACATAGTAGGTGCTCAATAAAGACTGACAAAATGTTGGGGGAACCTCAGTTTTATTATCAATGTTGATGTAGCCAGGATGAGAAGGAGAAAAGAATTTGATATTGTTTTTAATTCTGTAAATGCATGTTTAAGTTACATAGTTAGTATTACTGGATGCCATCAATATGTTTAATTTTATAACTTTGCATGTGTGCTAATTTGCTTCAGTCATGTCCAGCTCTTTGTGACCCTATGGACCATAGCCTGCCAGGTTCCTCTGTCCATGGGATTTTCCAGGCAAGAATACTGGAGTGGGTTGGTTGCCATGCCCTTCTCCAGGGGATCTTCCCAACCCAGAGATCTAACCCATGTCTCTTAGTCACCTGCATTGGCAGGTGGGTTCTTTACCACTAGCACCATCGGGGAAGCATGTTCTTCTAAATATTCTTCCAGCAGTAGATAGAAATTTGGGGAGGAGGAATACTTAGTAGAAAGGAATTGTGATGTTTTGGTTCTTTTCAAGTTTTGTTTGTGATCCTGCTTTATCACAGGAATGTGATAAATTCTTCCTAAATTTTAGATTGTCCCTTATCCATCGATAAATTATTATAAATATGGAAAACCTTGGCTTGAAGTCTGGGTGACTCAGGACTGTATTTTTGCTGTGGCTTTGCAGTTTCAACGTGTGTTCAGAACGTTGAGTCCCAGAGCTCAGCAGCCATGAGGTGCTGTTTGAGAAGCAGCCCAGCATCATCACTAGGTTACACAGAACACTTACTGGCAGCTCACTTCTCATTCAAGTCAAAATTTGGGTAGTTTGATGCGTGGTGATTATCATGACTGCAGTAGAGTTTTTTTTTCCAAACAACATTTAAAAATCTAGCTTCACAGAATTTTATATACTTCTTTGTTCATATTATTTTTGTAAATTTAAGAATAAGAATCATTGGCAATCTTCTGTGGCTTCCTGAATTAAATGCATTCTTTCAAGAAAGATTGATAGCCCTTAATTTAGAACAGTCCTTCCAGGAAAGAAATTAAAAAAAAAAAACTCATTGAAATAAAAATGTTGTAAAAATCAAACTCATTCTGAAAATGTGCCACAAATAGCAAATGCTTTTGAGAATATGGAGAAAAGGGAAACGCTGTTCACTGTTGGTGGCAAGTTGGAGCAGCCACTGTGGAAAACGGTGTGGAGGTTCCTCAGAAAACTAAAGATACAGTTACCATATGCCCAGCAATTACAGTGCTGGCATACACTCAAAGAAAACAAAAGGATTAATTCAAAAATATATACACACCACAGTTTTCATAGTAGCTTATTTACAATAGCCAAGATGCAGAAGCAAACTAAGCGACCAGCAACAGATGAATGGAGCATGTGTGGTATATATACAATGAAATACTACTCAGCCAAAAAGGAAAGAAATTTTGACATTTGCCACAACATGGATGGACTGGAGTGTATTATGCTTAGTGAAATAAGTCAGACAGAGGGAGACAAATGCTATCTGATGTCACTTTTATGTGGAATCTGAGAAATGAAACAAACGTGAATATAAGAGAAAAGAAACAGACTCACAGATACAGAAAACAAACTAGAGGTTACGAGTGGGGAGAGAGAACAAGGGAGGGGCAAAATATAGGTAGGGGATTAAATGGTACAAACAACTATATATAAAATACATATTGTACAGCCCCAGGAATATAGCCAATATTTTATAATAACCACAAATAGAGTATAACCTTTAAAATTATGAATTGCTGTGTTGTACATCTGAACTTTATATAGTATTATAAACCAACTAAACCTCAATAAAAGTGTAATGCAACTGGTGGTCACAAAAGGAAATGTGCAGAGTTAAGTCTTTTGGAACTACATTCCAAACTTGGTTACCTTTTTTCCCAACAATTTTTTAGGATTGGATTCCTAATCTTCATGAGCAACAAGGACATTTTAAACATAGTGAATGGTTCAGGTACTAATATCTGCCATTACCGGTAAACAATTAAGAAGAACATGGGCTTCGATTTGGTTTTATTGATGTAAAGGAGTTCTTGCCAGAATGGTGACTTCAGTCAGGGTATTATAGAGTCTTGGATTGTACAGTGTAACCCGACTGTGAAAGCAAGTGATACATGTTACCAGAATAATACTGTCAGAAGTGGAGTGGATAAGAACGGTTTTCTGATTTATGAAATTTATACTAAATATGTAGTGTTACACAAAAACCAACTTCATCTGTTAGAGGGACCAGTAATATGGAGACTTCGGTTCTAGAGCATACAGCATATTAATGCTTTAATATACCCCCACTTCTCCTGACAGGCGTCCCTGGTGGCTCAGCGGTAAAGAATCCACCTGCCAATGCGGGGGACGCGGGTTCAATCCCTGGGTCGGCAAAATCCCCTGGAGCAGGAAGTGGTAACCCACTCCAGTATTCTTGCCTGGAGAATCCCCGGGACGGAGGAGCCTGGTGGGCTACAGTCCCTGGGGTCGGAAAGAGTCAGACATGACTTAGCAACTAAACAGGAACAACACTGCTCCTACCAAACAGAAATGACAGTCGCAACATAAAAGTGGAAAGCCCACAAGACATATCAGGGCTTCAAACAACGTAAGCACCTCTGTGGAGTGGATAAAAATACAGAGCAGTTGGCAGGGACTAAACCGATCGGCCTACTGGGCCCTGGGTTTGGAAGGAATTCGCAACAAGCTCCTGGGGGTTAGAGCCATGTCATGCTTTGAAAGTTATGTTCTTAAACTCTGACTACTATTTCTGGTTGTTTTCTCATAGTTTTCTGTTTTTATTTTACAGTGGTCATATCTTCTTGAATCTCTGAGGGTAATAATTAAAGGTTGGGTATGTGAGAATGTTTAATCTTTATGGCTTTTTTGGTTTCTAACTATTACTATTTACTCACACTGTGCTTGGCTGTTTATTTGTCTTGGATTTTCTCTTTTATGTTGCTTGTTTTCCTCATATGCCGGTTTGTCTTAGGTTGTCTGTGTAGCCATAAGAATGTAGTACTGTGAGAATAGTGTGGGTTCCCACTGATGTTACTTTTGAGTACATAAAAGTGGTGTAGTTTTCCCGTAGTTCTCTCTGGAGTGGGAAATTGTACTGGAGCATTTGTGCTTAGGTGTTAAGTGCTAGATTTCAATTTAGAGTGAATGGGTAGGGAGCCAGTCAAATGCCAAAGAGGCAGAATCTACCTTGAATTGACATTCAAACTAGATGCCCTTAAGTTTTCCTTCAGTTTTGAAGAAAAGAGCGCCACAGGTTTTTGCAGGAAGGAAAACTCTGGCTAGCTGTCTTCTATAGATAAGATGGAGAGAGAAGTACCTCTTCTCTCCAGTGACTGGTGAAGAGGTGAAGATATGTTTCAGGATATCACATTTCAGAAGGTCTGCAGCAGGGCACATTGTTTGCAAAGAATCTGGAATTTGAGTCTCTGCACTTGCCGGTTGCGTGATTCTGAGCAAATTACTTAGACTCATCGTTTCAGTTTTCTCACTCGTAAAATGGGAGTGATGATTTCTTCCTTCTAAAATTACATTACAAAGAATATAGTGTTTCATATATATAATATATAGCACAGAGGCAGACTAACCATTAGATAGCAAGTTTAGGGCATGAGCAGAATGGGGGCCTCCAAAAAGAGAAACATAACTAGGTAATCATTAGGTTAAAGTATTTAGTATTTCATTTTTCAAGAGAAAATTATTAAGTTCATCATTTGAATTTTTTTTTAAAAAGCTTTATTTGTATTTTCTTACATTTTTAAGAAGATGCTTTTTGAGACCTTGCTGCTATCTTATGTTGAATTACATATTGGGATGGCACCACAAACGTCTCAGTGCTTAGCTACTTGAAGGATATTCACCTACCTCTGATTTCCTCCTCTCCCTCTGGCCTCTATCTTGGACACCACCCAAACACAGAAACCCAATCATTTTACTAAATTGAGCATGCTCAAATATTTAATACTTTTGTGCTGATATCCTTAGAAACTAGCTTTGGATTTATAGTGAATTTTCTCCTGAAATAATTCAAGGCCATCCATTCCTATGGCTATTTTGTTTATTTTTCACCTGGGTCCTCTCAGCTTACATTTTTCTATATTGTTCAGTGTTTCATCAGACTCACAGACCTTGGTGTCTAATGGGCTTTTCTAGTGTGGGGTTTAAAAAGACTGTTCAGAAAAAGTAGACAATCACAAACGCATAGGTGGTAAATTTTAAAAAATACAATGGTACTCACAGGTATCCCCCTGTTTGATATTCTCGTTACAGAGTCGAACTGATGTACCGCAAAGCACACCAGGTAAGTACTCATGGGAACAGACTTCTGGAAAGTTGTCCGATTCCATTTATCATCCACCGACTCTTCTTTCTATTGAAAGCAAAAGATAATCTTTTATTTATAAAGTGATCAATCATGGACAAGACAAACAAATAGTTACTCTAAACCTGGCTTTCCAGTCAGAAAAAAAAAGCTTGTCAAAGCTTAATGGTAGAAAGAAATTTTACCCCTAAATGGTGATGTTGAAAAGACTGGAGGAAAATTCATTTTATTTTTAGTACTGTGAGAGTGTGATTGAACTATATACTGTATGTGGTTTCTTAGGGAGAAATTAAACTTCGTGATATAAACTAGACAGGAGTTTATCTTTCTGCATTAAACAGAAAATCCTGACCATAATATTTGAGCATACACTATGACCCCTTAATGGAGAATAGGCTAGTGCTCACTCCAGTGTTCTTGCCTAGAGAATCCCAAAGGATGGGGGAGCCTGGTGGGCTGCCGTCTATGGGGTCACACAGAGTCGGACACTACTGAAGCGACTTAGCAGCAGCAGCGCCTTGAACACAGGAAGAACTAAGCAGGTATTTGCTAATTTGACTACATGCAAGAGGGCAATAGCTGTGCAGGCATAGCAGGAGGTCAGGCTGTCTTTTCCATCTCTGGTTGTCTCCATCAGAGACCTAAGGTATGGTCACTAAAGTCACTGCCTTGGTTACCATGGAGAGAGAAGAGATTGTATTACTTGCTGCAGCTCCCAACTCCATCTGTCTGGTTTTCTGTCCATGCCACTTTGCCTTCCTCACTGCCAATCACCAGTCCTAATACTTCATCCATGAATACTTGCCTAATTCCTGCTGTCCATTGTATAAACACTTCCACATGCCCTGCAGCCACACAGTGAGTCGCTCTACAGTGAGAAGCTTTAAAAAAGGATTAAGAGAGGGAGGCTGGATTAGAGCTCGATGCATCATCGGCAAGGCAGGCATGTGCTAGTAGAGGAGAGTTGAAGCCCCAGCAGTTCAGTCCAGTTCAGTCGCTCAGTCGTGTCCGACTCTTTGCGACCCCATGAATTACAGCATGCCAGGCCTCCCTGTCCATCACCAACTCCCGGAGTTCACTCAGACTCACGTGCATCGAGTCGGTGATGCCATCCAGCCATCTCACCCTCTGTCGTCCCCTTCTCCTCCTGCCCCCAATCCCTCCCAGCATCAGAATCTTTTCCAATGAGTCAACTGTTCACATGAGGTGGCCAAAGTACTGGAGTTTCAGCTTTTGCATCATTCCTTCCAAAGAAATCCGAGGACTGATCTCCTTCAGAATGGACTGGTTGGATCTCCTTGCAGTCCAAGGGATTCTCAAGAGTCTTCTCCAACACCACAGTTCAAAAGCATCAATTCTTAGGCGCTCAGCCTTCTTCACAGTCCAATTCTTACATCCATACATGACCACTGGAAAAACCATAGCCTTGACTAGATGGACCTTTGTTGGTAAAATAATGTCTCTGCTTTTGAATATGCTATCTAGTTTGGTCATAACTTTTCTTCCAAGGAGTAAGCATCTTTTAATTTCATGGCTGCAGTCACCATCTGCAGTGATTTTGGAGCCTCCAAATATGAAGTCTGAACTGTTTCCACTGTTTCCACTGTTTCCCCATCTATTTCCCATGAAGTGATGGGACCAGATGCCATGATCTTCCTTTTCTGAATGTTGAGGTTTAAGCCAACTTTTTCACTCTCCTCTTTCACTTTCATCAAGAGGCTTTTTAGTTCCTCTTCACTTTCTGCCATAAGGGTGGTGTTATTTGCATATCCGAGGTTATTGATATTTCTCCTGGCAATCTTGATTCCAGCTTGTGCTTCTTCCAGCCCAGCGTTTCTCATGATGTACTCTGCATATAAGTTAAATAAGCAGGGTGACAGTATACAGCCTTGACGTACTCCTTTTCCTATTTGGAACCAGTCTGTTGTTCCATGTTACTCCGTGATAGAAAGTTTGCATCCTTCCTCCTCCCACCCTAACTTTACCTGTTCCATGGCAAGTATTCTGACTGCATTGTACTCTGACCCAGTCAGAGTGTGCCCTTTAAGTTCATCTTTTCCTCTTTCTTCTCCAGTCAAAACCCAACTGCCTAGGAGTCTGACACTAGAAGAAAAGTTGATGAGCTTACATTGACCTTTTTAAGCTTCCATTTACTTATTAACCTTCTTAAGCTTTTGTTTGCTTTTTTGAGGAATATTTGTAATTAAAGAGGATGATTTCAGTGATCATATTTCAGATAGTGGATCAGAAAGATGGGAAATGTAATGTAGGCACAGTGCTTTTCTGGTATTGGGTAGGTGACAATTATATCTAAGGATGAGCTTCACCCTTTTACATGTCAAAGCTATAAGGCATAATAAACCTCAACCTTGAGGTAATGATACTTTAGTCAACTGCATTACGCATTATAGGGTTGAGGAGCAGGAAAAGAGGGAAGAGTCATGTTAATAATTATACAAACAGAATTTACTGTAGCCTGTTTTTTGTTTAATGAGTACTTCTTGTTCACCGGAATACCTATGGGCATGGTGATCCCTGGAGTTGGTAGCTATACGTCAGCATTTAAGTGATGATTTTTTTGTAGAAACCAAGACAACTAGGCTGCTGAGTATTTTAAAATCTGTAATTCCATTCATTTGCCTTTAATTTGTCATGATTAGGGGACGCTTTCATTTAAGCAGAGCCTAGCTGACATATGTCTACTGTATCCATTCTTGCTTAGAAAACCCAACATGGTATTTTGACTAGATAGTAAAATCTTGAATTAAAGACTTCTAGTACTCAAAGACAAGAGATTGCCCAAATGTATCTTCAAGCCTCTAAATAAGCTATTCGAGTACATTTATTTTAGAATTCAGTGGGTTCTCTCATAGCAAATCAGGAAATTGATATTATAAACAAACCATCTGCGTAAATTTTAAAAGAATTTAAAATACTCACCTCCACTGGCATATTTGAAAGTGCCTTATATTCTTTGGAGTGGACAATGGATATCGTATACGTTGCCTTTTTGTTGGGCTCATCAAAACAAGGGAAGGATTTCCTGGCATCTGTTGGTTCATGATCAGTGGCTGCTATGCTCCTTAGAAACAAACACATAAGCAAAATACATGTTGCCTCTTCTGACAGCCTCTATTCCCATATAAAACAATCAACTATGTAATCAACTCTTGCATTTCTTAAAGCAAATGTCCATCCAGAAATCTATCAAATAGTTGTCAAAGTCTTTACTGGAATTTTTAGGTTAACAAATGAAAATTCAGAAACTGCTTTGGGTATTTTATATGAGTAGTTAAGTATTTTGGTCCCATAACTAAAAATCTGTGATGAGCAAAAATCAGTCCAATTTATGTGCTGTTATTCTTTCCATCCTAGAGCTATCAAGTGACAAGTAGATAAACACAAAGCCAAACTCGAAGGCTTGCTTGTAGCTGTCCTTGTAAGTGTGAACAGCTGTGTTCTGTCATGGACTAGAGGAGTATATTCTAGAGTCTACAGATCCTGTCCCTAATAGCACATTCTTTCTTACTTATGTTACACCAGGGACAAAACCCTTAGTTTCATTTCCATGAAAAGCAGTCCCTGAACAGTCTCCCAGTGAAGCAACCTTTGGCCAGATTTAAAACCCTTTTTGGAAAGAGACAGGATTCTTTTATGGCTCTAACTAGGCATATGCGTTATTAAACTAAAATGTTACTTTATAATGTTTCCATCATTTCAAAGTGGGACTATTTTTTGAGTAATTGCTCCAAAAAAAATCAATGAATATATACTTTTTATATGTAGCTATAGGACAGTAAGATTGTACATTTGCTCATTTGAAGACTAAGCAGAGTAAAAAGTGTAAAACAGAAAGGTTGACATATTCATTAATAATTTGTACAAGAAAAATATTTTATGCTTCAGAATTCTCTGGGACTAATGAAGGTATTTCATACAGGATAACAAATTATTGCATCCTTCATTCATCCAATAAATATTTGTTGAACTCACTCTTTCATATTCAGACACACACATACATTTACCAGGTATCATTCTACATACTGAGGAAATAACAAAGAATAGATAGATAAGGAGAGTGATAAGAGCTGTGTAGGAAATAAAACAAGGAAAGTGACAGAGAATGACCTCGGAAAAGTGGTGGGCAATATAAGGTACAATAGTCAGGGACAGTCTCTTGCAGTAGGTGATGAGAAAACTCCAGATAGGTGGAGATTAAGGAAAATATGTTTCTGTAATAGAGGGAACAACAAGTACATAGCTGCTAAAGTGGAAAAGAATTTACTGTGGTTGAGGACCTGAAAGATGTCCAGAGTAGCTGAAGTACAGTGAACTGGAAGGACTAAATGATCAGCAGAGGCCATGGTAAAAGTCTGCACTTTATTTGGATTCAAGGATGCAATATATACATAATTTATGTAAAAACTAATATGTCATAGGTCAACATTCATCTACACGAAATTAAAATATTTTTGAAGTTCCTTTAAAAAGTCTCTGGATATAAAAATTACTTGTTAGAAACTTAGCCAAAAAAACTAATCTGTGAAAAATAAAACTGGAAAAGGGCTGTCTTTTGGGATACTATTGACTGAAGGGGACAACTTTCTGGGATGATTGAAAAAAAATGTATACTTTATTATGGGTATGATTAACAAAGATGTGTACATTCCTCAGAATTCATTAAATTAGTTCCCATTAGATTTGTGCATTTAATATGTATAAAATCTGTCTTAAAATAACTGTAGATCAATATTGAGTTCCAGTAAGTAGGTTTGGATTGTTGCAGTGATGTGAATTAGCAATGAAAAAACAAACTTTTATGTATACTGAGCTTGAGCAAATGAAAAAAAATAACAAATGAAGATAACAGAAGGCAGGTTTCTCACTGCTGGGGAAGAGAGTTATAAATTTGTTTAAAAAAGAAAGGAGACTAGACCTTGATACTGAACTGTAACTGAAGGATCAGTGTAAATTCAATGATTTTTTTGGTAAATATGTAAATGTATATAAAAATATGCAAGACATGTATTCCCTATCTTTGTCTGCTGAACAGGACTAGAAGAAATAACACACTTGTAGCAGTGAGCACAACTAGTTCCCGTTCAGTGCAGTTCAGTTCCGTCGCTCAGTCGTGTCTGACTCTTTACGACCCCATGAATCACAGCACGCCAGGCCTCCCTGTCCATCACCAACTCCTGGAGTTCACTCAGACTCACGCCTGTCGAGTCAGTGATGCCACCCAGCCATCTCATCCTCTGTCGTCCCCTTCTCTTCCTTCTCCTGCCCCCAATCCCTCTCAGCATCAGAGTGTTTTCCAATGAGTCAACTCTTCGCATGAGGTGGCCAAAGTACTGGAATTTCAGCTTTAGCATAATTTCCTCCAAAGAAATCTCAGGGTTGATCTCCTTCAGAATGGACTGGTTGGATCTCCTTGAGTCCAAGGGACTCTCAAGAGTCTTCTCCAACACCACAGTTCAAAAGCATCAATTCTTCGGCGCTCAGCCTTCTTCACAGTCCAACTCTCACATCCATACATGACCATGAGAAAAACCATAGCCTTGACTAGACAGACCTTAGTCGGCAAAGTAATGTCTCTGCTTTTTAATATGCTATCTAGGTTGGTCATAACTTACCACTCTCCAGTAAAAGGAACCAGAACGGGTCACAAAAATTATATCAATGCTGTGGTTTATGTTAGAAAATGTTCTGTACTTTAAAAATATATACTGAATGTGAAGAGGTAAAGAGAGACAATGTTTCAACATAGTCTAAAGAGAGAGACAGAGATGTGGGGCTGTAGGGAAGAGAGAAAACAGGACAAAATGTAAACCATTGGTTGTGTTCCTACATTCCTGGTATTATTATTATAAATTTCCTGTTAGTTTAAAATTATTTCAAAACAGAAAGTTATCCAAAAAGTCCCAGTATTACTGATTAGTTTTTGTGATGATAACAGTTTAACTAGTCAATTGGAGTTTCTAACACCTGAGACTGTTAAGTAAGTGTTAGTCGCTCAGTCATGCCCAACTCTTTGCAACCCCATAGACTGCAGCCTACCAGGCTCCTCTGTCCATGAGATTTTCCAGGCAAGGATACTGGAGTGGGTTGCCATTTCCTTCTCCAGGGGATCTTCCCAACCCAGGGATCGAACCCAGGTCTTCCGCAGGCAGATTCTTTACCGACTGAGCTACAAGGGAAGCGTGAATCTCAAATACATCAGAACGTAAAGAAACCTATACACTTTCCCAGAATACTGAGGGTTTATAATAAGATTCATTAGCTCCAACTCCATGTTTAGTCAGCTGCTTTTTTCTTCTGAATTCTTCTGGATTCTGATTTCTTTCTCAGACAAAAGAAAAGGAAAAGTTACTCTCTGCAAGAATGTTTCGGTTTAGTCACATCTCAGAAATAAGCCAGCCCACTAATTTGGGAATATGAGAGAGAGAGAGAGAGAGAGACCGTGTGTGTGTGTGTGTGCACAAATGAGCATGTGTGTGTGTGCACATGTGAGCATGTGCGTGTGCATGCACCTTCATGTGTGTGGGAGGTGATGTGATAAAGGAGTGGAA
The DNA here is from genome assembly GCF_032405125.1 of Capricornis sumatraensis. Classification (NCBI taxonomy): domain Eukaryota; kingdom Metazoa; phylum Chordata; class Mammalia; order Artiodactyla; family Bovidae; genus Capricornis; species Capricornis sumatraensis. The sequence continues at coordinate 17,687,954 of NC_091075.1, forward strand.
TAATACTGTTCTAAGCAACAGCCATTGGGTAGGTTTTCAAATACTTGGTTTCAGTGTCTATGCTACAGTATGTACTCCTAAGCATCTAAGAGAAAGAAGAATTTTCCGTCCTTTGCTCACAATCTCTCTTTAAAAGAGATTGTGCTTGATTGTAGGGGAAAGATGCCTTATTATATTACAGTACATCAGAGCCTACCTTTGGAAATGGAATGGGACGGTATTGGTGAGATCTCTGTGTGGTAGTTTGGTCCATGTTGGTGGTCCTGTCAGCAAATGTTAGTTACAGCAAGTCCCACTCAATCATAGTGATCTGGACTTACACTGGTATACATATAGTGACATTCATCAACCAGAAGGGCTATGAAATGTGGATTTTATTTGTTTGTCTGTTTTTTAAGTCCAGAGCCTATGTGATTTTATGGGGAAAACCCTCTTCTAAAAGTAAAAATTCCTAGATTCAATGGACAGTCATTCAGATAGGATCATTAGAAAACCATTAAGAAAGCAGTGATCTTAAATGACACCTTGGACTAGTTGTGCTTAATATGTATCCATAGGATATTACATCCAAAAACAGGAACACATTCTTCTCAAGAGTACATGCAATGTTCTTCAGGATGTATGTTAGGCCACAAAACAAGTCTAAACAAATTTAAGAGGACAGAAATTATATCGAGCAGTTTTTCTGAAACTATTATGAAACTATAGGAATCATTTACAGGAATGAGAATGAGAAAAAACACAAACAGGTGGAGACTAAAAAACATGCTACTAAAAAAAAACCCAGTGTTTCAATCCGTAAATCAAAGAGGAAATCAGAAAATACCTTGAGACAAATGAAAATAAAAACTATCTAAAGTCTATGGGATGTAGCAAAAACTGTTCTAAGAGAGTTTATAGAAGCACATGCCACCTCAAGAAACAAGAAAAGTCTCAAATAGACAACCTGAAAGAAAAAGAACAAACCGAGCCCAATGTCAGTGAAAGAAGGAAATAATAAAGATCAGGAAGGAAATAAATAGAAACCTAAAAAAAATAGAAAAAAATAAAAAAAAACCAAGAGCTATTCCTTGGAAAGATAAACAAAATTTATAAATGTTTAGCCAGATTCACCAAGAAAAAAGAGAGAGGACACAAATTAACAAAGTAAGAAATGAAAGAAGAGAAATTATAACCAATATAACAGAGATTAAAAAACATGAGAGAATATTATGTACAGCTATAAAGCATAAAGCAATAAATTGGACCACCTAGAAGAAATGGATAAATTTTTAGAGACATACAGTCTTCCAGACTGAATCAGGAACAAAAAGACAATCTGAAATAGACCAATTAAAAAAGAACTCCTAGCAAGCAAAAATCCAGGACTAGACAGCTTCACAGGGGAATTCTACCAATATAGAATATATACAGAGAGAAGAGTTAACATTATCCTTTTCAAAATATTCTAAAAAAATTGAGGAGGGTACACTTCCAAATTCACTCCACAAAGCCACCATTAATTTGATACTGAAAATAGGCAAAAACAGTACAAAAAAAATTATAAGCCAATATCTCAGATGAATATAGATATAAAAATCCTCAACAAAATATTAGCAAACTAAATTCAACAATAAATAAAAAAGATCAGACACCATCAAGTAGGATTTATTCTAGGGATGGAAGGATGATTCAAGATCCATAAATCAATCAATGTGATACACCACACTGACAACAGGAATCCAAAAAGTACGAATAATAAATGATGGTAAGGATGTGGAGAAAAGGGAACCCTGGTAGGACATTGCAGGGAATATGTATTGGTACAGTCACTGTGGAAAGCACCATGGAGGTCCCTCAAAACAATAAAAATAGAACTTCCATGTGATCCAGTAATTTCAGTCCTGGGTATCTATCTGGAAAAAAAGTGAAAACACCAATTTGAAAAGATAGATGCACTTCAATGTTCATAGCCAAGATATGGAAACAGCCTAAGAGTCACCAGCAAATGAATGGATAAAGATAATGTAGTGTGTGTGTCGGAGAAGATGATGGCACCCCACTCCAGTACTCTTGCCTGGAAAATCCCATGGACAGAGGAGCCTGGTAGGCTGCGGTCCATGGGGTCGCGAAGAGTCGGACACGCCTGAGCGACTTCCCTTTCACTTTTCACTTTCATGCGTTGGAGAAGGAAATGGCAACCAGTGTTCTTGCCTGGAGAATCCCAGGCACGGAGGAGCCTGGTGGGCTGCCGTCTATGGGGTCACACAGAGTCGGACACGACTGAAGTGACTTAGCAGAGTGTGTGTGTATACAGTGACTGTTGTTCAATAGTTAAAAAGAATGAGAGCCTGCTATTTGCAACAACAAATAAAACAGACACAGACTCACAGATACAGAGAACAAACTAGTGGTTACCAGTGGGAAGAGGGAAGCAGGGAGCGGCAAGATAAGGGCAGGGGATTAAGAGGTGTAGCCCACTATGAATGAAACAGGCTCTCAGGATATATTGTACAGCACAGGGAATGTAGCCAATATTTTATAGTAACTTTACATGGAGCATAATCCGTAAAAATATCGAATCTCTATACTATAAACCTGAAACTAATATTATAAATCAAGTATTCTTCAGTTTTTTAAAAAGGCCCTATTTGTATATGCTAAATTCCATCAGAGTTACTAAAGTTTTCTAAATATATGCAAATTTGAAAACAATGTACATGAGATAGCCTTACAAAACCATTTCGGACAATGACTTCTCTGGAGGGGTTTTATTCAGTGGTAAAAGCTTCTTTTTAAAAAAATTAGATATATTGTTTTGCAAATTTAATGGAAAAAGCCTGGCTAATCACAGTCTGTTCAGGAGTAACTTTCGGGTATGTCCTGAATAATTATAATGCTCGGCAAATGTGCTGAGGTAAACCATTTTTCTACAGGGGCCTCTCCACATCATGTTAATAAGTCACTTACTAGACCCAGCGCATTAAAAATATAATTCTGCGTAGCTTGTTAGTTTTACAAAAGGGAAGGCATTCCTCTGACTTCTCTGAGTGGGTGAGATTAAGGAAACCTCAGAGAAAGCTGAAGGGAGAGGAAGTGATGATGCAAGCACCAAGCCGTTCACTTGGAATCAACTTAAAATAAAACAACTGCTTGACTGCCTCATAAATCATCTGGCACACTGTTTCCAATGAAGGCTCTCAGGCTACGTTCAGTAGTTTAATAACTTGAGCCAGCAAATGAACAGCAAGGTCTGGGTGAAAACTTAAATGAAGGACTTCTGATGCAGGTGAGGCAGCCACAACTAAGTATCATTGCAGACTTAGTACAGGGTTCCAGAATTAAGTACGGGAGCTGATCGGTGCAAAACAACCCATTTAGATTATTATCCAGACTCCAACCTATTTTTATAGTGGTTTGAACCAGCTAATTATTTTAATTTATTTTCCAACAGCTCTTTTTCCAAATGGAGGATACTCAAGTAAAATTTCTTTTTGTTTCCGTGCTTCCAACATAAAGGAAATTACTATGCATCCTGCAACAAGTAAACAAGGCCTCTGCCCGCCAAATCTGTTCTTTATTGATAATGGGCATACCAATAACTTAACACATTAATCTAAGAATAGAATGAATAAATTGACATACAGTTAAAATTTCAAGATCAGAACTACAGTGAGGATACATGTCCGTGTGTGAGGATATCACACACATACACACACACCCTTATGACCATCCCACTGATTTCTTTTCTGCTGTGTTTCCACTTAACTCTTACATCTTTATCCCAAGTCCTAACCTTGTGCTTCAGATTTATTTATCCAGATATCTTCTAGACATCTCTTCCTAGATATCTAACATTCAGCACATCTGACACCAAACCCATGACCTTCCCTTCTAAACCTGGTTCTTCTGTTTCTAATGTCAGTGAAAGGTGGGCTGTCAGATCAGACTTCTGGAGCATCCTTGATCTGTAACTTTAGCTCATCTCTTCCCCGTAGCCAGTTAGTCTGCCAGTCCTGACTATGTTGCCTCCAGACCGTTCCCTTCACTGTATCCTCTTCTGTCTGTCCTGAAGTCACTGTCCTGCCTGATCCTTATCATCTCTTTCCTGGATACCTGCAGTTTCTCTCATGTACTCATGTATAGATTTAGTTCTTTTCTCCCCACGTAAATAGTCATGGGTTAACCTTTTCTGCATAATGCGTTTCATCAATTAATTATCCTTACTTTTTTTCCCAATGGGTTTTCCAGACTTATCTCTAGCTAGCATCTCCAAATAAACCTCTCCTACAAAGGTATTTCTTCTCCTTAATCTGCTTTTTTGACGTAGTGCCTTTCCTTTTTGCCTGCTTTTTACATTACTTGTCTCTGCCTATTGAAATCCCACCATTACATCAAAATTCAGCTTCAATCCCAGCAACACTGTTGTTGTTCCGTCGTGTCCGACTCTCTGCAACCCCATGGCCTGCAGCGCGCCAGGCTCCCCTGTCCTTCACTGTCTCCCACGGTTTGCTCAGACTCATGTCCATTGAGCCAGTGATGCTATCTGTCTCATCCTCTGCCAAAACCCCAGAAAACCCAAACTGAAAACTGTCTGTCCTTCTTTTAAGTTCTTGTAATTCCTATCAATTCCAATGATTCTCAGTCCTTAAAGTTTGAAGATGGCATTCCTAAGTCAAAAAAATAGGTTTTATCAGCTCCTCTTGCCTTTGACATAAGATGGGGAGAAAAAGAACCAAAAGAAGTTTGCCATGCTTAGTGGGAAAGTGAAGGTGTCATTGGTGGGAACTGGGTTCCTCTACAGGAAAGAAGCTGTGGCGATGTAGTGGATCCCAGCATTTGCCAGAGCATGCTAGTCATGTGACAGCCTACGTGAAAATGCTTCTATATATTCATTCAGTAATAGTTGAGTTCTCTCTGTGAGCTAGGTAGTGAACAAGAGAGACACAGAGACCCTACTCTCAGGGGCCACGGAAGATTCCACAGTCATGTGGTTGGGAAACGGCATATTATGGCAGCTTCTAGAGGTTGTCATGAACTTTATAATATAAAAGTCTCTGAAAAGTCCCACCATTAAAAAAAAAAAATCATTTTGTATTCAGTATTATTTCCCAAACAACCTTGGCCACAGAATAACTCTGCTGCTTTTTTCTGGCAATATCTATTAATACCTTCATGCAACTAGAACTCTGTGGAACAGATAATTAGGAAATGCTGTGTAAGAGCAATCCAGATGTAGAGAAGGAAATGCTGAACCTTAGAGAGAAGGGAATATTGTTATATACTTTGGAGATGTGAGTAGAGGGGAACTCTGAGAAGAGAGTAACTGGGGAATCCTACGTAACTGTTGAGAGTGTTAAGAGGGTTTAGTGATGTGGGCAGGAAATCATTCCAAAGATTTCAGTCCTTTGAAGTGGTTTTCCTCAGACCCAAAGGAACAGACCAGACGGTAGAAAAAGTGGCTGTCAAGTTTCTCAAACTTTCTCCGCCCAAGCCTCACTACAACTCTGTCCCCAGTGAGATGCTATGGTTATTATAGCTAGGGAACTCTGAACTGGTTCTACCTTCTTCTCCAAGTCTCCATTTGCCTCTGAACTTTGACGGAAAGAAGCTCAGATAGTTGTCTCCTTTCTATGAAGTCCAAGTCTCAGTTGTATTTGCAGAAATCAAGTAATTTTGGTTTCTGTTGAGTGCACTTATGTTTAGTTTGCACTGTGGTTCCGACAGTAATATCCCATACCACACATACTCAATCCCAGAGTTAATTTTACAATAAGGCAGAAAAGCTGGAAAATATAATCTTGACAGTATACATAAAAATGTATTACTCTGATGGCATTTGAAATTGTATGAGCATCAAATATGACAAAGTTCACTAGATAATATGAAAGAATGCTGCTATTCCCCCTGAACTCACTCTTGTGGCTCTTCTCTGCATTTTGTAGATGAAACCCACTGGAGACCTGCATTGTCAAAACGTTATTCACAAGCTTGAAAGAAAACAATTTCTCATATGCTTGAAATATTTCATAATAGAAAAACAAAAAGTATTCCATTGAGCCTAAATGAGGTTACCGAGTATGTGTCAGAATCGTTCCAAAACCATGAATGCAGTACAGAACTGGCTGCGTCCTGTGTAATGTGAGAACCTCAACTGCTACCAATGAAAACAGACAAACTTGGGGACACCAGTCCTCCAGGGAGCCTAGCTGACCACTGGCCTTCCCCTTGCCTTGCTGTCACTTAGTATTTCTGAGCATTTTCTCAACTAAAACAGCTAAGTTTCAAAATGTCAGCTCTCAAGTATATATTTTATCATAAAATTAGCTCATTGGTAAAATAATCCAAAGATTCAGAATGAATAATATATGTTAGCATACAGTAATTTTTATGCTTATGAAATACATAACAGAAACTTATGAATGGAACTGTGTTCCTTATTTTTTGGCCTTCCTATAGTGTATAGAATTTTTATAAAGTATTTTGATGGCTTTACTCAGATGCAATTTTTGTTGTTTTCACAACCCAAGAAGCAGTTTTAAACTCTTAGCAATAATCATTGAAAAGTTTTGACTTGTTTTCACTTTACACTGACAGGTTTTTAGAATCTCTGGAAGGTAGATATTCTTTAGAGGTAGATATATCTTTAGATGTTCCTTTTCCTCTACCAAATTGCAAACACTTAAATCATTTTATTGTTAGACTCAGAGAAATAGGTACTTTATTGTTTGTGAAAACGTAATTTGGAACATATTTTTGAAAGTCAGTTTGGAGATACATATACATAAGTACACGCACATGTGTTATATATGTGTAGGTGTGTGTATATACACACACACATGTGCTCATACATACATAGTTTGAGCCAATTTCCTAAGAATTTTCCTATGGAAATATGAGAAAATATTATTCCTAGTTTTTTAAAAGGCTGTTTATTACATTTTATAGGTGTTCGTAGGTAAAAAAGTGGGAGCAATTTAAGCACCCAAATCTAATGGGAAAGTTGAATTACATGATATTCATATCATGGACTATCATGTATCCATTAAGTCATTTACAGAACACCAAATAACATGTTAAAGTGTTGATATATTGTAAAAACATGTTACACAACACTATATAAAGCATAATAATGCTGTGTTTGTGTCCAGAAAAAAATGACTAGAAAACTATCTGCCTAAATACTAACAATTTCTATACTTGAGTGATGGGGTTATTTATGGACTTTTTTTCTTATAAGTTTTTTGCTTCTCAAGTTTTCTGTAGTGAATGTCTCATTAACATATTTTATGAAATAACTAACCAAAATAAATGTTACAAGTTTCTTGACATATTTGTACTTTGACCCAGCAATTTTATTTTTCAGACTACATCCTAACACAAGGAAATACACTGTAAGTACACTTACAGATGTACTTACAGCTATGTTCTTTCTGACTTGTTTATAGTAATAAAATACTGGAACCTGCTCAAATGTCTAGCATTAGTGAATTGGTTTTAAAAAATAACAATGCATTCATGCAGTGGAATATTGCTCAGTCTTTAAAATCAGATTCTTGAAAATATTTAATAAAGGGAAATGCTTACAATATATTCAGTTAAAAGGCATATGGATGGAGAGATATGTAGAGATAATTTAATTACAATTTTGATTACCTAAAAAATTAGAATATACATTAGCATGTTAACAGGGCTTACCACTGGATGGTGAAATTATTTATACATTTTTTTGATTTTCCTTTTTATAATTTCTATGCTTTCAACATTTGTAATTTTTATAAACAGAAAAATATGTAAACAATAAAGAAACTTTATTCTATAGTATATAGAATAGTGTATCTATATAAACATGATCCCTCCAAATATTTTTTCAAACTATCATTTCTAGTCTACTCAGTTTAATACTATACCACACAATAAGAATGTTTAAATATTTTCTTTTAATCCCTTGGTCTTTCTGATAAACAACAGGAAGCATTTTGACCAAAAGATTTGCTTTGCTCTATAAAATGCTTCAAACAGCATAGGGATATTTAGAGGGCTGGCCTTAAACTTTCTCTAAACAGTGACATAAGGTTTCTTTTCTTTTTTTTTTTTTAGAATGTAAATACTTTTTATTGTATATACCAAGTTTGATTGAGTGTCAAAGGTTTGCTTATGCGTTTTTAGTTGCCAACGTTGGTTTTAGTTGCCAAATTTTAACGTTTCTCCATTATTCACTTGTTCGGAATCTAAGTAGGTAAAAGTCAAAACGGTTTCAAGTTCGGTGGTACCTCAGGTGTAACCTTCCTCTCGTATGCAAGAACCATACCCACAGGGTGAAGTTTTTTTAATTCATTGACAGAACTTATGTCTTTGACATAGCTCTAAGTAATAGCCTCTGACTAAATGAAAGATAAGTAACTGTCTCAGGGAATGCAAATATATATACAGGTGTACTTGGAGGGCTCCGTGTGTGGGGATATTTTTATGTCCTTAATTGCCTAATATATCTTTTTTGTCACAAAAGACTGATCATAATTACTGCATACTGCATGATAGATAATAAGCCCAAAGATTTATCCCATGTGCTACTACTGATGTATGGACTCAATGAGTATTTATTGAGTAAAACATAGTTCTGGCCATTTGAGATAAAAAAAAAAGACACAGCTGTACCTTTCTTAAGTGAAAACACAAAGACAGTTACATGAATTTTATATGCTCTTTCAATGTTCAGTCTCCAATAAAACAAAAAATTATAATTGATATTTACTGATTTTCACTTAAATTTAGTATGATATCATTTTAAAAGTTCAGCTTAAAGTCATTGCCATATAGCCCACAAATATCACCAGTGAAAGTTACCAAAAACATAATATTTTTTAAAGTTTCAGGTAGTTTATATAAACATTAAGGATAACATGCAGTATATTATGATTTTTCCTGATGAAAAGAAGGACTTACACTGATTTTTTGGACTCCGTGCACCTCATTCAATAGTTTCAAATTTTGTGATAAGCTTTGAAAAGACAACAGGGCAAGAGTTTTTGCTTCCCAGAGGAACAGGCAGAAATGAAGTCAAGTTTAAATAAAGATCAGACCATGCAAAAAAGTGAAAGGTGAAAAGAGAAAAGGAAAGGAAGAGAAACGGAAAGCAAAGATAAAAGCTTTGGAAAAACGTAGCAAAAAACTTTTATTTTACTTGGTTTGTCCTTTCTCCACGTATGTCGTTCTGTAAAATCCCACGAGCGAGCCGTTCAGCCAGCCGGCGAACTCCAGGATCAGGTGGTAGAGACCTTCGCCAGCGCTGGGCGCAAGCTCTTCTTCTGCTTCCACCACCACATACTCCTGCTTCTTGTATTCGAAGCACTGCCTGACTTGAACCTGCTCCCCAGACGGCCTCCTCAGCACCGGGAGCTTGGTGATCCTCGTCTCCCGGAGATGTAGCCACAGGTACCGGGTGAGTGAGCTCACGTTGATGGAGATGTCCACGCTGCCGGTGTACGTGTCCTCCTCCATCAGCGGCTTCACCTCCAGGTCGTAGTGCACTGGCTTGATGAAGTCCGGCAGCCTGAAATCTTTCCAGCCTCCGCTTTCATCCTCACTGGCAGGGCAAACCCCCTGGTCCTGTGGAGGGCTGGTAACGGGAGGCAGGTGGGAAGGAGCCTGGGTCGTGCCCTGTCCGCTCTCTGTAGAGTCACATGATCTGGTCAGACCCACAGAAAGTCCTACTATTAATCCGACAGCCACCACCACTGCACAGATAATGGCCACGTGTTTCGTCTTAATGCAGTATCTCTTAGAGCCTTCCCAAGATGATCCCTCCTCCAAGAACATTTTTCTTTCCAAAGTCAAATGTTATACATGAAAGGATGTTAAATGTAACTAACTAACGTCAGCAGTCCTTTTCCAGTTGGAAGTAATTGCCTGGCTTGGCAGCCGGCTTTTGCCTTTCGCAAACCTCTCTCTGGCTTCTTGCGTCTTTCCCTCTCCTTTCACGTTCCCACTAGCCACTCCACGATGAATGTGGAAACAAGGGGGTGGAGTAAGGACTCCAGAAGAGGGGCTGAGCTGGAGAAAGAAGGCTGACGAGAATATTGTCACGGCTCCTCTTATAAACAACGCATCCCTCACTCCACCCCTCCTGCGCCGGAGTGAGTTAAATATAAAACAGGGCTTAGCTTATCAGCCAAGAGGAGGATGATCTTTTGCCAAAGCTCTGTCAGCAGCTTTCAGGGAGAGAGCATTTGGGAAAGAGGTGTGCTTATGATAGAAAAATTCAGCCTTTGCCACTGAGTCTATTGTGTGCACAATCTCTCACTCCTAATCAAAGGGCTTCTTGAATTTCAGCTATTTTTCAGGTAACTTGCTAAAGAAGCTGTGTTTTCTTTTCATTTTTTTTTCCCCCTCATGTAAGCGTTCAGATTCTGTCTTTTGCCAAAGCCAGTTCCTGGAATTCAGTGCTCAGTATGATACATAAATTCAGGGACCATGTAAGTACTCAGTAAATATTTGTTGAATTGGCGGATTAACAAAACATGGCCAGGTCACCATAGATCAGTTGATGCTGGATAAAAGAGAGAAGGAAACATAAGACATTAATCAAAGCAATGCATAAAAAGAGCTGAAATGCATAAAAAGAAAAAAAGAGAAAGGGAATGGGTTGAAAGGATAGAAGGATAAGGAAGATAAACTTGTTAGCTTAGATAACTAAACTATAGTCTGGTCTCAGTGAGATAGTTAAACAGATAGTCTGGTCTCAGTGAGATTGAGTTCTTTAACCTTGAGTATGGTAGATGACATTTGGAGCAGATTCCAGATGCCAAACTTGGCCTTTTAGAAAGATCTATTATCTGCCCAAACCTATTGCTTTTATATGAAAAGGTCAAGATGATGGAAATTACAATAATTGACTCCCATTATTGTGAGTACCTAAGATATATATACACCCAAGCCTTCACTAATAGTAACAGTACAATCATAAATGTAGAGCTTTCTACATGCCAGGCAGTATACTAGGTACTTTCAAGAAGATCTGTCTTAGCAACAACTCCATAAGATTGGTACTATTATGATGCCCATTTTAGAGACAGAAAGACTGACATTCAAAGAGGTTAAGTCATTTGCTCAAGGTCACCGAACTGGAGTTAGAACTCAGGCTGTCTGAGTCCAAAATCCAAATAACTAATTACACTGCCTTTCTTTTCTGAAGAGGAAAAATATTTAAGTGTTAAATAACTATGAAAAACTTGGTCAGTATTTCCCAACATGCAATCCATGGATATTAACAGATATACTTGCAAAGTAGGCAATGCTGGGGTAGATAAAGTTAAGAACATTCTTTCATTACCTCCCATTCTTTCAGGGCCTCCAGGTTGCATTAGCATCACACCGTGAGTCTACCAGACGGGATACACTATTGAGTGATTTCTGCCTTTAATTAATGAGAAAGCTTTCTTTGGTTTACCTTTTTGGGGGGTCTTGAAGGTCTGTGTTCCTTGAAATACACTCTGAGGGTCTTGTATTCCATACTCTGAGAAATGCTACCTTAAACGGTTCCAAATTATAAACACACAGGAAAAAAAGAGAAGATTTTAAGAATGAAAGGGTCTGTTTTGCTCTGAACATTTCTATTGTTTTTATAAAAATAGTAGTAAAAGAAATAAAGGGGAAAAGGTATATTTTTCTAAATTATGGGCACATCTTGTTATTTATTTCATATTCTGAAGCAATCCTAAACTTTTACAATTATAGCATGTTTAGCTTTGGTAAGTCAACTTCCTGAATTTTAGGCTTTTAAAAAAAATCCCTTTTTTTAAATCAGAAAGATCATCTGATGTTTCACTAAATGTTTCAGAAACATTTTGATGTGTTCTCCATAAATTAAAAGGAAGATGTAGAACAAATTTATCTCAGCATAATGACTGAAAATGAAAAGGAAAAACATGTACATAAAATTATATTAAACTGGAAGCATTTTTTAAGAAATCTCAGCTAAACTCTTAAACTCAGCTGAAACTCTTAATCTTGTCTAGAAAGATAGCAATCTTATCTCCATCTTATTTGGGCTCAACTGACAAAGACGATAATAGACTTTTGAAATAAGGTACACTTCAGGGGAATTGAGAATGACCACCTGAAATCAAGTATCTCGGGGTTCCCAGGTGGCTCAGTAGTAAAGAATCTGCCAGCCAGTGCAGGAGCCGCAGGAGATGTGGGTTTGATCCCTGAATCAGGAAGATCCCCTGCAGAAGGAAATGGCAACCCACTCCAGTATTCTTGCCTCGGAAATCCCATGGACAGAGGAGCCTGGTGGGCTTCAAGTCCATGGGGTCGCAGAGTAGGCAAAGACAGCACACAAACACCAAATGTCTCTCCTACTTTGCCTGAAATTCCACCATAAGGAATTCATTATTTAAATGCATTTTTTTGTTGTTGTTAGAAGAAATAAAATAACTTAAATCCGCTTAGTGTGTGTGCACACATCCATAAATTTTTAGTCTAAGGCCCAGTTCTGGCCACAACATCTTATTAGTACCAGCCTAAAAGAGCTGCCTACACCCACTGAAGGGCACCACATGTTACCCACATCAGCATATTAGGGGTGCCTGATGTGATCGAGATTAAGTGTCCAGCCAGGCAAGCTGGAGTAGCAGAGCCAACAAGTGCACTAAACACATTTAGGGTCAACACACTAGGGTTTACCAAATATAAAGCCCCAGCTTTCATAATTAGTAACACTGCACTCTGCTGCAGCAGTGTCTGCTGACTTTCCTCTCCCTGACACTGGCATGTGGAGTCTGTGGCAGGAGACTCTTGATCTTAAAAGCCCTTGTTCCAGATCCAGTCCACAGTGAAGGTCAAGGTAGCCACTAGCAGGACAGAGAAAGAGAGAATCTACTGCAAGAAGATCGACAAACCATCACAGGCACTCACCTAGATTAAACTATTTATATTGACTGATGTTGCGTCAGAGAGTCTTCATTACATATAATTAATTTGAAAAGGCTACCTCTAGTCAATTTCCATTTAGGTTCAAGCCAGGGGAGTTAATGAATGCACAGCTGTTCATTGCTGACCCTAGATCACACTATCCCTCCCCCACAGCTTTTGACAAAAAGCTGTTATCAGCTTGTATCCCAAGTACACATCCAGTCTCCCAAATATGACCTCAATAAATGTTCATTGATTGCTTGTTGAATAAACAAATGAATGGATAAATAAAAAGGAGGAAAAAGACTCCAAGAATACAGAATGGGAAAGGTCAGTGGGTATAACAGCAGAAATGTTGAGATAAACTCAGTTCAAATTCCAAGAATGACTGTAAGGGAATTCCTTGGAGGTGAGGGCTTGAAAAACATTCCTGATCTTGAGAAGATGAGCAACTTCTTGGCTAATTCCTTCCCATAGCAGGTAGATTGATGCAAGAGACTCAATACCGAAACATGCTTAGTTGTTCAGTCATGTCCAGCTCTTCATGACTGCATGGTCTATAGCCCGCCAGGCTCCTCTGTCCATGGAATTCTTCAGGCAAAAATACTGGAGTGGGTAGCCATTCCCTTCTCCAGGGGATCTGCCCAACCCAGGGATCGAACCCAGGTCTCCTGCATTGCAGGTGGATTCTTTACCATCTTAGCCACTGGGGAAATCCATAATACTGAATACACAGTGTGTACTGCCCCCCTTTTCACTTGGAGCTTCAGTTTAAAGTCAAGTGAAATCAAGTCAAGTGAAGTTGCTCAGTCATGTCTGACTCTTTGCGACCCCGTGGACTGTAGCCTGCCCAGCTCCTCTGTCCATGAGATTCTCCAGGCAAGAATACTGGAGTGGGTTGCCATTTCCTTCTCCAGGGGATCTCCCCAAGCCAGGGATCGAACCCAGGTCTCCCTCATTGCAGGCAGAAGTTTTATCCTCTGAGCCACCAAAGATGGAAGATTTAGTTTAAATCAGAGCTTTTCAGTATAAAGCTCTCTGTTAGATCTCAGAAAATACACATACCCCAGAGGCTACTGGGTTTCTGTGTATCTTCAGTGCTAACAGCTCACCTAAGAACTAGAAGCATCTCCAGAAATAGTGTCAGCAATTTACACTACGGTGTGGTTATTTGACTGACTCTCCTGTTTGTCAATGAAAGCTGAATGGTTCAGGAAAACAGTAAACAAAAATGGCAAGATAGAATCATACTGGATGGAAGAAGCAGAATCTGTGAATTGGGCTATATTATATAGGGAGCAGGGAGAATCAGAACCAGTTTTTTTCCATCTTGCCACAGCATCTCTATAATCAACCATGTCAATTCTATAAACCTCATGGTCAATCCAAGTATTTCTAAACTTCAAAGGTTTAGCTCGAATTTTAAAGGGGGGAGTGCCATTCCATTTGACTTCACCAACCGTGCATTCTTAATAATCCATATTGGTAATGTTCATTGTGATCCTAGTCAATTATATTTTATTCTCCTCAGGAACATCATCTTTTGTTCAGCCTCAGGAACTGTTTTTAAAGGTTCAGTTGGTTTTTTTTTTTTTTCTTTCTCTCCATTTTTTTTTTCTTACCCATGCCCCTCACACTTGAACATCCTTCCACCAAGCCTCCTCCCCATTCCACTCCTCAACTGGTTTTAAGACTAAGTGATCTAAGCTAACTTTTTCCATAACTGCATATGTCAGGCAGAAAGTGTTCATGAGACCATCTAGCTTTTGTTGGTTGGTAATGGTGAATTTGTCCAATGACTAGCACAATAAGAAGAAATACGCAGTAGGGAAGACAAGGAAGAGAGAAGAGGAAGTGGGTCAAGAGATAAGGAAGAGAAGGAAGAAGAAAAACTTTCAGAGAAACTGATGAGAATAAATTTCCAAAACATATTCCAACATAATTCAATAAAAAATGAAAATCAATGAAACAATACTTTTATGTCTTCTCTGTTTTTGTTGTTTCCAGACTGATTTGAGAATCCTTCTGTAGGATTTTCTGGACACTCAAATTTCTCATGGTATTCTCTACCCAGGTAGTCCATGGACACCAGGATTTCATAAGCTCTGAGCAAGAATCACATTCCTGTTTCTCATTTGGATTGTTCTAGGGAAAATTGGTGCACTTTACCTGCCTCTGAAAAAGTGTCTATGGGCCACTTTTTTCTTTCAGTCATTCAACAAATATATACTAACTCCATAAATATTTACTTTTCAGCAAATACCTATTGGATAAGGAATTCAAGGATAAACTTTAAAATGTGGACATTAAAAGAAATGTTAATAAATACTCTTTAAGGCATGTGTTTAAACCCCTGCTTTGTTCTTAGAATGTGAAAGTTTTGAAAATATTCATGAAAGCAAAGAAAATAAAATGACAGGATTTTTATTATTCTTATAGTTTTATTTTTCTGTATTTCTATTAATGCTTTTATTCTTATAATTTTAAACTGCTTTTATATTTGGTTCTCTGCTGCTACTGCTGCTAAGTTGCTTCAGTCGTGTCCGACTCTGTGCGACCCCATAGACGGCAGCCCACCAGGCTCCCGCGTCCCTGGGATTCTGCAGGCAAGAAAACTGGAGTGGGTTGCCATTTCCTTCTCCAATGCATGAAAGTGAAAGTGAAGTCACTCAGTCGTGTCAGACTCTTCGTGATCCCATGGACTGCAGCCTACCAGGCTCCTCCATCCATGGGATTTTCCAGGCAAAAGTACTGGAGTGGGGTGCCACTGCCTTCTCCACAGTAGTACACTGGGAGACAGTGGCAGGACATAGAAACAGCAGGAGAAGAATAATAGTGATAATATAGTTTAGATTTCTGTTCTGATAACTTCAAAATCATCCTTATCTATTTTCTCAGTGTACTAAAAAACAGGTTTATATTCTGAGTTTTCAAACTTTCTGTTTAATTCACTCAACATTTCCTTCCAGCCTTTTGTGGGCTTCCCTGATAGCTCAGTTGGTACAGGATCCACCAGCAATGTGGGAGATGTGGGTTTAGTCCCTGGGTTGGGAAGACCCCCTGGAGAAGGGAAAGGCGACCCACTCCAGTATTCTGGCCACACCTCTATATTCTGAGTTTTAAAACTTCCTGAAATGTTTAATTCACTCAACATTTCCTTTCAGCCTTTTGTAGCATCAAAATTCTTGGCAATGTCTTATCTCTCTCCTCTCCTATATGCAGAAATCTGCAAAAATAATGTTGATGTAGAGAAAATATCTTACATAATGTTCTTTTATTCCATAAGGAATCCAAGTGAATTATACTAGTAATGATGATTTTGGATCACGTTCTCCACAGAAATTTTCATAGATTCATTCTTCATCTTAATATTAATCATTTCTTTCAGAGAAAGAACATGTGATTTTCCAATTTTTATTTATTAGCACTGGCTGTTTGGTTTGAAATTTTCTTCATTGCTACATTAATTTTAACAAAGTTGTCTTTAATTTTTGTTTTCTCAGAAGTAAAGTTTTTAACTGCATTAGAAGTGCTCATGTCCGATTCTTTGTGACCCCATGAGGCTCCTCTGTCCATGGGATTCTCCAGGCAAGAATACTGGAGGAGTTGCCATTTCTTCCTCCAGTGAATCTTCCTGACCCAGGGATCAAACCCGCGTCTTCTGCATCTCCTGCATTGCAGGTGGATTCTTTACCACTGAGCCACCAGGGAAGCCCCTTTAACTCCACTAAGATGATCCAAGTCATCCATGTGATAAACAAATATATTATTTCTTTGTTAGACTCCCTTTTCTTGGTATATCTTCTGTTTTTCATTTATTACTTTCTTAGTATGCTTTTATATTAAGCTGAAAAATTGTCCCCCTAAAAGATATCCACATTCCTAATTCCTGGAACCTAGGAATGTTAGCTTGCATTTTTTTTTAAAGTTTTTGTAGATATGGTTAAATTAAGAATCTTGAGATGAGGGCACTATTTGGAGATTATTGGTATTAGGGTAGGTTTTAAATGCCCTCACATATTCTTACAAAAGGGAGGCAGAGAGAGATTTTTCCCACTGACATACAGGTGATGTGAAGATGGAGCTGGGGAGAATTTGAAGATCCTGCTCTTAAAGATTGTAATGATGTAGTCACAAACTGCAGAATCCTGGCAGCTACTAGACATTGTAAGAGGCAAGGACCAGACTCTCCTCTGCAGCTTCTGAAGGAGGGGTAGCCTGCTGACACCTTGATTTTGGCCCAGTGATATGGATTTTGGACTTCTGACTTTCAAAAATGTGAGAGAATGAATTTCTGTTATTTTAAGCTACTAAGCTTGTGGTGATTTGTTACAGCAGCCACAGGAAATTAATGTCATAGTCTTTAGATATTCATTCAACAAATATATATTGAGATCCTCAACATGCCAGATATTTTCAACTGACAGAAAGCACTAAATAAGAGCACAAAAACAGTCTCAGAGCAGAAGAGTTTTTCTCAAGTAGGAATAAGGTTGGAATAAGAAAGATTACTGGCTTTTTGGACAATAACATACTCTCTCATCCACTTCTGATTTTCTAGAGATATGCTTCAGAGTTCTGTTTTTGTTCTTCAGGGCATAGGTAGATTTTACTCAAGGTTTTAAAGGATTTTTAAAATATTTACCTGACTGCCTCGGGGCTGTGTTGCATCACACAGGATCTTTCTTTGTAGACTCTCTAGTTGTGGCCCACAGGCTCCGTAGCTCCATGACATGTGGGATGCTAGTTCCCCGACCAGGGATGAGACCCACATCTCCCGCACTGCAGGGTGGATTCTTACCCCCTGGACCACCAGGGAAGTCCCCCTTTAAAGGATTTTTATGCATTTATTTTCCAATTGACTTCACCATGGAACATTTGTTAAGAGGACTGATAAATCGTTTCTTCAGTGAATAGAATATATGTGTTTCTGTATAAACATTATAACTCCCACTGAATTTATCTGAATCATTTATTAAATTACATCTTGGGAAACTTTATATTGGCTTTTGATTTGGAAGCTTTAATTCTAAATGCTTTTTTTGGTCAGTGATGTTGCAAATCCAAGATAAAATAATACTATTTCTTGTGGATGGAGTGATTCCCTTCTATCTTCTGAATGCTTTGCCTCATTTATTTCTGCTCTTGTCATTGATAGTAATCTATTGAATTATTTAGCTTCTTCATTTAGATATTTTCCTTTGATATCTTGATTTTCATTAGCTTTTAAAGGGGGTCAGGTAAGTTTTGTTCTTGGTTTATCTGATATCTTTTGCATCTGTGGCTAAGATATTTATATGCATATGTTGCAAGGGTTGGACTTCCCACATGAATCATCAGAAAAGAACTTGCCTGCAGTGCAGGAGACATGGGTTCAATCACTGGGTCGGGAAGATCTCCTGGAGAAAGGCGTGGCAACCTATTCCAGTATTCTTGCTCGGAAAATCCCATGAACAGAGAAGCCTGGCATGCTGCAGTCCATGGGGTCACAGAGTCAGACACGGCTTAGCGACTGAACCGTGATGCTCTCTAGTAACAAGTCTGGAGTTAGAGAGTAGCATCATGATTTGACAGCTCAATAATGTCTTCAGGAAACTAACATGTGCTTATCTATTCATTCCATAACCTTTATTGTGTGGTCCCAAGCTGGTTGTCACAGTTCTGGCTGTGACAATCATTTTCAAGATTAAGAAGTGGAGGGAGGAAGGAAGAATAACTTTTTTTTTCCTTTAAGAGTTCTTTTTGTTTTATTAGTGAAGATGATAATTTCTCAGAAGTCCTCAGCAGTCTGCGTCTAAAATTTCATTCAGGAATCCTGATTCATTTGGCTCTTCTGTAGCTTTACCTGCTGGAGAGGAATGTGATAGAAATTACTGACCCGAATCACCACCAACTTATCTCTAGAGCAGCACACATTGCTGGTGCAAACTCAGGATATTTGTTGGCAAATAAGAGGAGAAACCGCTGTTGGCCAGGCACAAGCACAGCCTCAATAGATCTTATCTCTGGAGAGGATCAGGACAAATCTGAGAAGGGCAGAGAATTTGTACTTCCTATGTTCTATCTGCTGCCTCTATCCTCCCAACATCTTTACTGGTTTTCTGGTTTGTTTATGTTGGAGAGTTTTTTCTAGGGGAGGTGTAGGGCAAGGTCCGGGGTGAGGGGAGCGGGTAGGCCAAGGTGGGGAGGACTCTCGTATTACCTATCTCCTCACAACTTTCTAAAGTCATCTCACGTTGCCATCGCACTATGCAAAAATCTTCAGTGTGTCCCACTCACTGACAGGATCAAATTCATGGCATGGTATTCCAAGCCCCAGTTCCCTTAACTCTAGAAGGTTCCTGACATCTTAAAATCCTTTTTCAAGTTTACCCCCAAGCCAGACTGGCCAACTGATTGTTAACGCACAGTACCCATTGCTATCATGATGCATTTGCTGGTGCTGATGCTCCTGCCTCTTCTCCCTTGAGTCATTCTCGGGACCCAGCTTGCCTCTCTTCTCAAGTAAACCAGCATTCTCTGATCCAGATGGACCAAATTGGTCAATCCTTCTTTACCTCCTATAAACGCACTTGATGTCATTCATTTGTCATTTATTTTTACTCCAATCCCCAAACGGCCACTCATGCTGTGTATTAGTAAATGCAATCCAACCACCCAGACAAGCTGTACCCATCTATCTGCTGTGTTACTTCTCACTCAGGCTGTATCCAAGGTGGATGTTTTTGTTCGTGGACTCCCCTGGATGCACTCCATTAAGCAGTAAGTCAGGAATTTAGGTTCCTTCCATCTTGTTTTGTTTCTCTCTTCAATATATGACTCCAAGGTGGCCGTAGGAAGAGAACAAACATGAGAAACTCATACTGGACTTTTAGTGATCTTAGCCTATTGCATTCATTCAAAACCATTGGCCAGAATCAGTCACATAACCGGAAAAGGAAATGGCAACCCACTCCAGTACTCTTGCCTGGAAAATCCCATGGATGGAGGAGCCTGGTAGGCTGCAGTCCATGGGGTCAATAAGGGTCGGACACGACTGAGAGACTTCACTTTCACTTTCATGCATTGGAGAAGGAAATGGCAACCCACTCCAGTGTTCTTGCCTGGAGAATCCCAGGAACAGAGGAGCCTGGTGGGCTGCCATCTATGGGGTTGCACAGAGTCGGACACGACTGAAGCAATTTACCAGCAGTCACATAACTCCACGAAAAAGTAAAGGGGCTGGGACAGGCAGAAACAACCCAAGCCTTCAGGAGAGGAGCTTTGGTGGTCAGCTAGCCATGACTGCCTTCTGCTGGCCTCCCCTCATCTTAGGGTGAATGTTGTTAGTATGGCACAGTGACTCAGAAGGAGAAGAAGGTCATATGTAGAACAACAAAAAAAACCCCACTGTGCCAGTTGCTATTATTTTTATTAAGTTCTCAGGATATAGCCAAGGCAAAGTGCCTTCTTTCTTCATGCATGTATAAAAATGGTTCACCTACATGCTCATAGTTTATGCTTATTTCCATCACTGCTGCTCTAGATATTTACTTTAACTTGATTTCTCCTGAACAGACACGTAATATGAATGGGACACACACTCGAGTGATTTACTCTGGATCCCGCTCTGCTTCTAGGGATGGCTGAGGTACAGCAGCTCCTATTTTCCTAAAGGTCATTTTACCGGCACTTCAGAATACCATAGAAACAAGTGTAAGTAAAAGTAATTGCATTCAGGTGGAAGGAAAGAAGAAGGAAATGGAACGAAAATGAACTACCATTCATGGTACATACTTGGTGCCAGATGTCTTTTATTTGCTGTCTTTTTAATGCATCCAGAAATGCTATGAATTCGTTATTATGGGTCCCAGCTGCTACTAACCAACCCATGCTGTCCCCAAATCTAGTAGAAGGAATTTAGTACTATTTATGGGCTAGTCCAGACTTGTCCATGAATAATTTCGTATTTTAGGTACATCGTGGACTATCTTTGCAGCTAGCCTAAGTGACAAATCTTATTTATAATATTGTTTTTAGGTGAAAATGTACCACAGGAACCAAGACATGAGACCTGCTTGCTTATCTGGTCCTCAGGCCTGTCAGGACACTGGGAGAGTCCCCTTCCCACCATGTGCACGGTGTTGCACAGCGCCAAATTCATACAAGATATTACACAGGTAGAATGAGTGGCTAAGTGATAATTACATAACATTTAAGCTGAAAGAGAAACTAGTTTCCTCTTTTGATCATAAATTTAAAATTAAGCTGTTTATAAAACAGCATTTTCCCAGATTTTCTCTCTAAAACATTAACCAATTTTGTTGGAGTACAACATAAAACTGTTTTAGTCAGAATCTAACATAGATTTGTGACAGAAAAAAAAGAAAATGCACAAAATGTAATATATGTGTCCTTACATGAAGTGATAAAAGCAAGATAACAAAATGATATATACAACATGAAATTCCTGTTGTAAAATATATATACACAGAAAAAGATTGGAAAGCATGAATCAAAGTGTTAAAAGCAGGGATTTTGTTGGTGATATATAAAATTATGGGAAATTTCTTTTGCAGTCTTGTGTTATCATTCTTATTTTGTGTAGAGTATTTCCCTGAAGATATGTTATTTAGTATTTAGGGAAAAAACACACATATGCAGATTGTTATACAAGGTCAAGTCTTCCATGGAAAAATCTAGATGTTTATTTGTATCTGTTACTTCCCTGTACTAACTATCCCTTGAAATCTTGATTAATTAAATTAAATAAACTAAGAAAAGATGTTTATATTGTCTCTAGAAAATACAAATCCATTTTCTCTCATCATTTCATATTTCCAGTTTATTAGGATAAGTTAAATTATTATGTGGGTTCCCCTTTTTGCACTTTTCCATAAATTATATTTTTGATTGCTGAGATTTCCAGGCCGTGGATCATCCACTTCCTCCCAATCTTCTTTCCCACATCTCACCCATCCCGCCCATCTGGGAGCCCTGTTTCAGACATTATTAAACATCATTCTTCCCCTTGGAGGTTGTGTTTTACAACATGGATTACAGGTCACACAAATAACAAATATGCCTTATGAAGCCTTTATTGGGATAACTGACATTCAGACACACATAGAGGAAACAAATATTTCACATTTTAAAATTGGATTTTATTTTTCTCTTAAAGAAAAGCTTTATGAATTTTTATATGTTTTACTTTTCCCTTTCTTATTCCCAAACAATATGGTTTATACCACAGCCATAGTAACCTTTTAAAAACATAAATCATGTTACTTCTCTGCTTACAACTTTTAATGTCTTCCAAGTACAATTAAAACAACATTGAGACATTTTTTTATGGCCTTCCAGTCCTCCAAGATAACTTTTCATTTTATCCCACAGGCTCTGAAAAAACAAGAACTTTCTTTCTGTTCTTTAAACACTCAAGAGTCCCATTTGGGGCTTTTTTTCTTACTTAAAATAGGTCTCCCGGGCAGCTTTGCAAGACTGCCACCTCACCATTCACGTCTCATCTCAATGCCTCCTCCTCTGAGGGGTCCTCACCAGCTGCCTTACTTCATTATTACTGCCCTTCCCCCTCTTCTGTGACTGTCTATCCCATCACACTACATCAGAGTTCGCATAGCCTTCTCTCCACCTCAAGTTATTTTACATAGTTTTTCATTAATGAGTATTGTCTGTCTCACCAACTAGAATGTAAGTTCCACAGAGTAGGAACTTTTTCTTGTATCCCCATTGCTAGAATTATGCCGGGCACATAGTAGGCACAAAATAAATATCTCTTGTTTAAACAAAAATTGGCTTTGAATAATGCACAATACCGTGTCTTCTCTGCTCCTAAAAACAGCTATAGGATCTGCGGCTCAGGACGTAAGGAACACACCTTTCATCTTTGAGCAGAGAATGTCCTTTCTCCCAGGTCCTTCAGTCTCTTTTTATCTCCATTTGTGAACCATCAGAGCCTTTTCAGGCCACCACTAGAAGGGCAGTTTTCTTGACTCTGCTTTCACCTTCTGGCTTTCACCAAATTCCTGAAAACTCCTATGAGTTTCTGTAATGGAAAATCAACCCAAATCAGAGAGTCTCACTGTTGTTCTTTGGTCTACGAAGATGAAACTACGGTGCTTTCCTCAGCACAGTGTGTGCTTTTAGTTGGATTTTCACTTATCTGTTACACCTACACCTTACCCCTGATTTTTCTGCAAGGCTGGTCAGTAGGACTTGGAATGATCTATTTTAGAACTTAGGTCAAAATGGGAATTATGGTAATCAGGAGCATGGTTTCATTAACATCACAGCCTAACCAATTTTTCTAATTCATCTTAAAATGTTATTCAACCATAACTTATTGAAAAATATAGACAAATTTATCTTTTATAAAAACTTGGGAATTTAGAGCTGCAATGCAATTTAGATACAATCTAGTTTAGACCATATCTAGTTAGATGTGATCATGGTTTTTATGATCTAGTTTATCAAACTATATGTGATCTAGTTTATCAAGCTAGATGTGACCTGGCTTATCAAACTAGATATAATCTAGTTTATAGTTTTAAATATTTAAATATAGATATTTTAAAAATGTTTCAGAATATTAAAACCCAGGCTAAGTAACTTTTTTAAAAAAATTTAAATTTATTTATTTTAACTGGAGGCTAATTACTTTACGATACTGTATTGGTTCTGCCACACATCAACATGAATCCAGCACGGGTGTACACGTGTTCCCCATCCTGAACTGGCTAAGTAACTTTTCAAAGGTCACTGAGCCAGGCGAAGGCAGAGCTACATTTAGACACCCAGTCCAACACTCTTTCTACTACATATAATGAAGTTCAAAGTTTATTAAGTTCAAAGTTGTAGGACTAACTATTTTGCAATATTTAATAATCTTTTAAATATTTAATAATGTTTTATGAGTTTGAGTGAACTCTGGGAGTTGGTGATGGACAAGGAGGCCTGGCATGCTGTGATTCATGGGGTTGCAAAGAATTGGACACGACTGAGCGACTGAACTGAACTGAATAATCTTTTTCTCTGTTACAGTGCCTGGAACATAGAAGGCAATCAGTAATTATGAAAGATTTTACTTCAATTTGGAATAGCAATTATAATGCCTTGTTGCCTTTCATTTATCTGTCTTTTGAGATCGTGTTTTACGACAGTCATGACTGTTATACACAATGACTTAAGCAGTATTAATTTACATAGTTAACTGACTCTCGCATGCATCATTTCACACATTTCTACCTGATGAACACACCTTGTATTTATAATGTGTCTGTATTTATAATGCACATATATAATTCCATTTCTGATGTGAATAGTATAGAAATGTTACTTTATTTATTTACTGATAATTGTTTATAAAAGGAAAATAAGGTGGAATTCTTGGATTTAATTATCAGTACTTATTCATATGGAAATGACTTTAAACTATTTGGCATTGAAATAATAGCAAAGATTTGGCATTATAATTGAAAATGTCTGAATCCTCTGTTTATGAGCTCATAGTATTTGAAAATTTATTTGATAAAGTCATAGAAAGTTGAGAAAAAAAAATTCTATTTGACATTAAAAGTGAGAAGTAGAAAACGGAAAATGAAATGAGGATTTCCTGAAATTTCAATCTGAAGAGTAATTATAATGGTGACTATAATTTTATGAAATAAAATGCCAAACATCATTTAAGATATTTTGAAATTACACCTTATATTTTGAATATAAATCGAGCCAAGTCTGGAAACAGTCCCATGATCCAAGAGAGTGTTTTGCTTCCACTTACAGGCCATGAACCAGAGGGCTCATCTATTAATATTTTGAATGTAATGACCACTTTTTTCACCTCTCTGTTTGCATGTACCTCTAACTTGCCCCAATTTACTTTTGTGCTGTAGAAGAGTACACAGCATTATATTTTCCTTCTTCATGGGTTTAATTGTCTGCATTTGTCTCCCATGAGTCTCAGCTTTCACTAGCTCTGTTTATCACTTCTGCTGATACATGTAGAACATTATTACTTTTCTGTGACCTGACAGGAGGGAAGAATAAATAGTGTACTCCTCTGCTTCACTGACAAGCAGTTCTACATTCAGCAGTTTTCTAGCATCCACTCTGCAAGATACTTCCACAGACAGCAGAAAAATGATGCTACCATTCTTGCATGAAGATACAAAGCAGTACTGAAAACAACTGTCTCATTAGTTCACTGAATCGGATAATGATCAAAATAATGGGTAATTCTTCGCAGTATTATGTGGTACTCAATGACAATACCACATAATGGTACTGCCTTATGAACAATGTCTTTCCCTCCCCACCATGGTAAAGTAAGAGTTTAGAAGCTATTTTTGTGGGACCACTACTGCTGGAGAGCCCAGGAGAAGCAGGTATGTGGTTGTCTCTAGGATATAATGTTTCAGAGTTTCTACTGTGGGGAATGCCAAATTTTATAATTATTTGCAATTATTTCCCCTTTCTTGATGCATGCATGGATGGTGCATGGTAGCTCAGATGGTAAAGCATCTGCCTACAATGTGGGAGACCTGGGTTCGATCCCTGGGTTGGGAATATCACCTGGAGAAGGAAATGGCAACCCACTGCAGTACTTTTGCCTGGAAAATCCCATGGACTGAGGAGCCTGATAGGCTACAGTCCATGGGGTCGCAAAGAGTCGGACACAACTGAGCGACTTCACTTCACTTCGTTTCACTTTCTTGAAACTTCCCTCCATCTTTGAAGGTGGGTCTGTGAAAGGAAAGTTATAATAAAATGAGTCATAATGAATCTTGTAGAAGAAAGAATTCAAAATCTGTTCACTGAAATCCTGTCAAGCACAATACAAGTCCCACTTCTTCAATGAGACCTTTATAAACCAACCCAGTTAGTGGTTACACATCACTTTGAACTTGTAAATATGATTGTTTTCTTTACCATGTGTTTTATACCCATGAAATTTATTCTGTTGGCACTATATTGTTATTTGCCTTTCTTTCCTTTGTGCTCAGTTCAGTTCAGTTCAGTTGCTCAGTCGTGTCTGACTCTTTGCAAACCCCATGAATTGCAGCACGCCAGGCCTCCCTGTCCATCACCATCTCCCGGAGTTCACTCAAACCCATGTCTATCGAGTCAGTGATACCATCCAGCCGTCTCATCCTCTGTCATCCCCTTCTTCTCCTGCCCCCAATCCCTCCCAGTATCAGACTCTTTTCCAGTGAGTCAACTCCTCACATGAGGTGGCCAAAGTACTGGAGCTTCAGCTTCAGGATCATTCTTTCCAAAGAAATCCCAGGGCTGATCTCCTTCAGAATGGACTGGTTGGATCTCCTTGCAGTCCAAGGGACTCTCAAGTGTCTTCTCCAACACCACAGTTCAAAAGCATCAATTCTTCGGAGCTCAGTCTTCTTCACAGTCCAGCTCTCACATCCATACATGACCACAGGAAAAACCATAGCCTTGACTAGATGGACCTTTGTTGGCAAAGTAATGTCTCTGCTTTTGCATATGCTATCTAAGTTGGTCATAACTTTTCTTCCAAGGAGTAAGCATCATTGGATTTAATGGCTGCAGTCACCATCTGCAGTGATTTTGGACACCCCAAAAATAAAGTCTGACACTCTTCCCCATCTATTTCTTATGAAATGATGGGACCAGATGCCATGATCTTCATTTTCTGAATGTTAAGCTTTAAGCCAACTTTTTCACTCTCCACTCTCCACTTTCACTTTCATCAAGAAGCTTTTTAGTTCCTCTTCACTTTCTGCCATAAGGGTGGTGTCATCTGCATGTCTGAGGTTATTGATATTTCTCCCAGCAATCTTGATTCCAGCTTGTGCTTCTTCCAGCCCAGAGTTTCTCATTATGTACTCTGCATAGAAGTTAAATAAGCAGGGGACAATATACAGCCTTGACGTACTCCTTTTCCTATTTGGAACCAGTCTGTTGTTCCATATCCAGTTCTAACTGTTGCTTCCTGATCTGCATATAGGTTTCTCAAGAGGCAGGTCAGGTGGTCTGGTATTCCCATCTCTTTCAGAATCTTCCACAGTTTATTGTGATCCACACAGTCAAAGGCTTTGGTGTAGTCAATAAAGCAAAAATAGATGTTTTTCTGGAACTCTCTTCCTTTTTCCATGATCCAGTGGATGTTGGCAATTTGATCTCTGGTTCCTCTGCCTTTTCTAAAACCAGCTTCAACATCTGGAAGTCCCTGGTTCACGTATTGCTGAAGCCTGGCTTGGAGAATTTTGAGCATTATTTTACTAGCGTGTGAGATGAGTGCAATTGTGCAGTCGTTTGAGCATTCTTTGGCATTGCCTTTCTTTGGGATTGGAATGAAAACTGACCTTTTCCAGTCCTGTGGCCACTGCTGAGTTTTCCAAATTTGCTGGCATATTGAGTGCAGCACTTTCATAGCATCATCTTTTGGGATTTGAAACAGCTCAACTGGAATTCTATCACCTCCACTAGCTTTGTTCATAGTGATGCTCTCTAAGGCCCACTTGACTTCTCATTCCAGGATGTCTAGCTCTAGGTGAATGATCACACCATTGTGATTATCTGGGTCATGAAGATCTTTTTTGTACAGTTCTTCTGTGTATTCTTGCTATCTCTTCTTAATATCCTCTGCTTCTGTTAGGTCCATACCACTTCTGTCCTTTATCAAGCCCATCTTTGCATGAAATGTTCCCTTGGTATCTCTGAATTTCTTGAAGAGATCTCTAGTCTTTCCCATTGTATTGTTTTCCTCTATTTCTTTGCTTTGATCACTGAGGAAGGATTTCTTACTTGCTATTCTTTGGAACTCTGCATTCAGATGCTTATATCTTTCCTTTTCTCCTTTTCTTTTCACTTCTCTTCTTTTCACAGCTATTTGTAAGGCCTACCCAGACAGCCATTTTGCTTTTTGCATTTCTTTTCCATGGGGATGGTCTTGATCCCTGTCTCCTGTACAATGTCAAGAACCTCAGTCCATAGTTCATCAGGCACTCTATCTATCAGATCTAATCCCTTAAATCTATTTCTCACTTCCACTGTATAATCATAAGGGATTTGATTCAGGTCATACCTGAATGGTCTAGTGGCTTTCCCTACTTTCTTCAATTTAAGTCTGAATTTGGTAATAAGGAGTTCATGATCTGAGTCACAGTCAGCTCCCAGTCTTGTTTTTGCTGACTGTATAGAGCTTCTCCATCTTTGGCTGCAAAGAATATAATCAATCTGATTTTGGTGTTGACCATCTGGTGATGTCCATGTGTAGAGTGTTCCCTTGTGTCATTTGAAGTGGGTGTTTGCTATGACCAGTGCATTCTCTTGGCAGAACTCTATTAGCCTTTGCCCTGCTTCATTCTGTACTCCAAGGCCAAATTTGCCTGTTACTCCAGGTGTTTCTTTTGCATTCCAGTCCTCTATAACGAAAAGGACATCTTTTGTGGATGTTAGTTCTAAAAGGTCTTGTAGGTCTTCATAGAACCATTCAGCTTCAGCTTCTTCAGTGTTATTGGTTGGGGCATAGACTTGGATTACTGTGATATTGAATGGTTTGCCTTGGAAATGAACAGAGATCATTCTGTCATTTTTGAGATTGCATCCAAGTACTGCAATTCAGACTCTTTTGTTGACCATGATGGCTACTCCATTTCTTCTGAGGGATTCCTGCCCACAGTAGTAGATATAATGGTCATCTGAGTTAAATTCACCCATTCCAGTCCATTTTAGTTTGCTGATTCCTAGAATGTCAACGTTCACTCTTGCCATCTCCTGTTTGACCACTTCCAATTTGCCTTGATTCATGAACCTGACATTCCAGGCTCCTATGCAATATTGCTCTTTACAGCATCAGACCTTGCTTCTGTCACCAGTCACATCCACAGCTGGGTATTGTTTTTGCTTTGGCTCCATCCCTTCATTCTTTCTGGAGTTATTTCTCCACTGATCTCCAGTAGCATATTGGGCACCTACCTCCCTGGGGAGTTCCTCTTTCAGTATCCTATCATTTTGCCTTTTCATACTGTTCATGGGGTTCTCAAGGCAAGAATACTGAAGTGGTATGCCATTCCCTTCTCCAGGGGACCACATTCTGTCAGACCTCTCCACCATGACCCGCCTGTCTTGGGTTGTCCCACAGGGCATGGCTTAGTTTCATTGAGTTAGACAAGGCTGTGGTCCATGTGATTAGATTGACTAGTTTTCTGTGATTATGGTTTCAATGTGTCTGCCCTCTGATGCCCTCTCGCAACGCCTACTGTCTTACTTGGGTTCCGTCTTCCTTTGTGCTACTCTTAATAAATACATGAATTACTTCCCTACTAGAGCACAGGCAGTTCCTTGTTAGATATTGTTGTTATTGTTTAGTCACTAAGTTGTGTCTGACTCTTTTGTGACCCCATGGACTGTAGCCCACCAACCTCCTCTGTCCTTGGGATTTCCTTGGCAAGAATACTGGAGTGGGTTGCCATTTCCTTCTCCAGGGGATCTTACTGACTCAGGGATCAAACTCATGTCTCCTGCTTGTCAAGTGGATTCTTTACTGATCCACCTAATCCACCTGGGAAGCCCTCCTTGTCAGATACTTATATATATTCCTTGAAGCACATAAAACTATCATTTTGTGAAGTTATATTAAAAATTAAAAGATGGGTTTATTTCCAAGTAGGTAAGTGTAGGTTCTTGAAAACAATGTCTGCTTAAGAGAGTAACCTTTGTAAGAACTCAGGTGGGGAGAAAGGGTTCCCTAGATCAATGTGTTCCTCATTCATTAAGGTAAAATATTCTCTCTTTTCTGACTGTCTCTGCAACCCTGCCCTGGAGAATCACCCAGGCTTCATTTAGGCATGTGCTTGCCTGCTTTGTATCCACTTGAAGTATGTTTAATGAAATAAATCTGACAAACATGACTACGTATTTCCAGAATGGGTGTCTTGCTAGTTTCATCCCACTCCTGAGTTAGCCCACAGTGTGTTCCCTTGGTATTCCATGCCAGATCCATAAGTAAGCTGGCAGACTGTGCAAAGTTCCAGAGCAGAAGCACCTGCTATGTTTTTATCTTCTACAAGGCATTCTCCTTCCCATTATTGAACAGTTGAGAAGAGGTGGGAAGAATTTTAATTATGTGTGGGTAAATACTTTTCAACTTTGGTGATTGAACCTGATGTGGAGATTAAGGACAGATTGGCATAAAAAATCTCAAGAGCTATTTTGGTTAAAAAAAGAGATTGAGACCCCAACCCAAAGGCAAAACCAAGCAGGCTCAGCCCCCTTCCCATAATCTCCCTCATTTTTGACAGAATGTGTATTATTTCCATACTATGTAATATGCTATGCAAACACAGCTTTACGTAACTTCTTTCTATAAGATTGCCGTCTATAAACATCTCTTGTTTAGACATTCTCATAGTACCACTTCTTCAAATCCTTT
This sequence comes from Capricornis sumatraensis, assembly GCF_032405125.1. Taxonomy (NCBI): domain Eukaryota; kingdom Metazoa; phylum Chordata; class Mammalia; order Artiodactyla; family Bovidae; genus Capricornis; species Capricornis sumatraensis. The sequence goes on from NC_091075.1 coordinate 17,718,258, forward strand.
CCCTCAAGGTGGAAAATTATTGAAGTCTGTCTGATATTCAAAATTGGGGTGTAGGAAATGGCAACCCACTCCAGTGTTCTTGCCTGGAGAATTCCATGGACGGAGGAGCCTGGTTGGCTACAGTCCACGGGGTCACAAAGACTTGGACACAAATGAGCGACTTCACTTTCAGTTTCAATTTCACTTTCATTTATAGCCAGGATTAAGTAACAAGGACCAAATTTATCCTTCCACCTGAAACTACAAAGAAAAGGAAAATAAGGTATGGAATATATGATTTCCAGGATACCAAACATCAGGCAACATAAGACAGTTACCTTGAAGGACAGGAAACAAATAGGTGACTCTTATTTTTGCCCAAGCTTACTGCTTTAAAAGAGTTTCCAGACTGTAGTGCAAATAGGAGGAACCCAGGAGGAGTTAGCAGGCTCTTTGAGTTGAATAGAACCCAGGGAGACAAAGTCAGCTAGAGTTCGAAAGAGTAATAAAGAGGAGGGGAAATCCAGAAATATATGGTGTGTTCCCCTGACCGTGCAGCATGTACTCATTAGTGTATGTCTGTGAGGAAACTGTCAGAGGCAAGGAAATCTCCCAGAAGAATAAGAGAGAACAATATGAGCACTCACACAGGGGTGGGTATAGTCACTGTTCCAGCCAGTCTAGAAAACCTCAATGTGCCCAGGGTGAAAATAGATTGTTCAGGAAGGTTTAGCCTCAACAGTGGAAATTAGCCATCCAAGACCCAAAAGGATGAAAGTGTTTCCTACTGTCTCAACTGTATATTAGCATAAAGCTCAAGAATATTGATAGGAATACAAAAATATCCAGCATTCAACATGATAAAATTCACAATGTCTGACCTCCAATCAAAGATTACAAGGCATGCAAAGAAGCAGGAAATAAGAATCTCTAAATAGGTGGAAAATAAATCAATTGAAACCAGAGCTGACACGCATATTAGAATTAGCAGATAAAAATATGAAAACAATGACTACAATTGTATGTACAAAAAGTTAAGCAGACATGGAGAAAAGTAAAAACTGCCAAACTGAACCTCAAGATAAAAACTATATATAATGCCTGAGGCGAAAAATACACCAGATGGGATAAATAGTATTTAGACACACTGCGGAAGAAAATGCTTAGTGAATTTGAAGGAATGGTAAAAGAAACTATCCAAAACTGATGGATCCATGTATCTGACTGGAAGGAAGGGCACGGAAGCTACTGGGGGAAAAGTTTCCATGAGGGTGGAAAGAGACAGAACAGATGAGCTGATTCATGCTCCGAGTGTGTAGTCAAGGGCAAGGAAGGGGGCATTTATGGTTTTAAGTCTGTGGGGTAGCAGACACTAGAACCACTCCCAAATCAGTCATCCACCTAGGAGGGGTGAGAGATAGGGAGCCTTTGGACTTGGGGTGGTCTGAGTGAACTATCTGTCACATTGAGGCTGAGACCAATTTTAATGCTAACATTTATGGCTGTGGGGATAACTATCCTATCTTGTACCTGAAGAAACACGCTGGTGATTGCAGCAACCATCACCTTGGAGGCAGCAATAACACGTCTACTGCAGGTTGTGATGAGTGGCACATTTCTTTGAACTCTACAGGTTTAAGCTGCATTCACAGGCAGAAGCTGTGTAGTGTATTCTGTGCACTTGGCTTCTCACAGCCTTTGTGGAATAAAGGCTGTGAACTCTCTCATTGTCAGAGACAGTACAATCAGTTATGGTTCTGTCTGTAAGCCAAAGGCAAACATGGCTGGTCTTTCATAACAAGAAAGCATTCTGAGGGATTCTAGGATAGCTCAAGGGAGGGAGAACCTAGTACGGAAGAGACTCTGGTGTCCTTTTAGCATGGGCTTGAGTGTTACACTTTAAAGTGCTCCTGAGGAATAGTTATTATGCTCCAAATTGAAACTTGACCACTCCAGTCACATAGGAAAAGTCGAGGTGTATTTCTTACCTTTTTATCTGCTAAAATGTTTCCAGAAAAAAGTACCCAAATAAAAAGAAACAAATAGCCCTATAATAGAGTTTTCGGAAATTCTGCCCAATTTAAACTTTGCCTTTAGATTCCACTAAACCTCATGCATTATTTTGCTTTGTTGTGAGTGACAAGGAAGTTATTGAGATAAATTTCCCTTACCCAATCCATAACCCATTAAAAAATTTTTTTTTCATATTATTTTTGGCTGTACTGGGTCTTTGTTGCTGCATGTGGGCTTTCCGTAGCTGCCACAGGCGAGGACGGCTCTGCAGCTGTGGTGTGTGGGCTTCTCACTGTGGGGGCTTCTCTTGCTGAAAAGCACGGGCTCCAGGTGCATCGGCTCAGTAGCTGCAGTGCATGGCTTGGTTACCCTGTGGCACGTGCAACCTCCCCAGCCCGGGCATCAAACCCATGTCCCCCGCATGGGCAGGCAGATTCTTAACCAGTGGACCACCAGGGAAGTTCCCAGAGCCAGTTTTTATCTACTGTCACTGTTCTGCATGGTTATGGCTAATACATGTGTAGATTTATTATATGCCAAGCACTGTTCTACACACTGAGTTAACTCATTAAATATAGTTCACTTAAGTCTCAAATCTAGCCTTCTCTATTCATTAAAAAAAAAAGAAAATAACACAGCTAGAATGTGAAACATTTCCTGTGGGGGGAAAAATATGGGTTGTAGTACAAATAAATGCTGTCTGTACAAGACTTAACTCGATGTAGAATTAAAATTACTTACTTGCAGATTTCATGTGATGAAACTTTATTTGGATTGTCTTTTGCAAAAAAAAAAGAAAAGAAGCCTTATTATTCAGACATGTTTGCACTTGAATGTGATGATTTAGGGTCTGTTACACAAAGACAGTTATAACTGTATGTAAAGCCATGTAAAAACATTAGACCTATAAAAATGCTTTCCCCCTAAAGTGTTCATGAAAGAAATGAGACCGAGAAGGAATGGAAGAGATTTTACTAATTTGAACAGAATTGCCCATACATGCAAATCTCAAAACTTCCAAGTTTGTTATTTTCAAGTAAATCTATTAACTGATATACAGTCTCTTCTGTCTCATTGTAATGAAAATTGTTTCCAATCATTTTGTAAATAAAAAAGTTCTGTACTCCCCAATTGTGATTTACATAACTATATATAGATAATCCAAAGCAAAAGTGTCAACTATACTGTCCTTTTATCTATTTTTTAAAAATACCAATCTCAATGTTTATTTTGTACTCAAAGGATAGCTTTCTATGTGAATAATTCCAAAAGCATGAGAACTAACAGTACAATAAGTTTAAAAATATGCGAATGTTTGGAAATTAATGGGTTTCAGTTCTTTGTAAATTGTAGTTTTAAAAGAAATACCTCTTCACTGGGTGTTCCTAAGTTACTATGCTTTTGATACAAATGAATTTTATTATCATAAAACACTAAAATTAAAAAGAACTTTAAAAAATATTTTTATTAAAAAATAAAATTCTCAGGTAATATACTTTGCCTATTGCTAGTCTTTTCACATGTACAGATAATGTTTTAAAAATCAGGCAATATAGTATTTCAGATTTGAGGAGAAAACAAGTATTCAGTTCTGCGTGCTCTTCTTGTAGTCCTCAATAGGGCCAGAACTCTATTAGATAATTTATTTAATGGGTAAAAAGTAAGTTATGATATGAGTATATTCCTTCATTTAGTCCACTTAGATTCAACACTAATGTACTGAGTGAAACTTTCTTTTCCTGAAAAGTGTATGTAACATTAGGAAAAATAAAAAGCTAACTTTGCCCTGAGATATTCACTCATGGAAATATGACCCAAAAAAACCCCTAAAAAAAGCCATAATTTTACTTGTCAATCATCTTTACTTTCAAATATTGATATAAACAGTTCTAAGATATTATGCTTTAATCTCTAGGAAAAATAACATTGAAAATAGCACTGAAGCAGCAAATCGTACTGAATAGGTAGTTCCTCAAAGTTGATTATTCCAAGTTTCAGTACCAAAAGAATTTTTTTTAGAATATCAAGTGAGAAGTCAGTCGTACATTTTTCAGGAAAGATCTTCTTTCCCTGTGTATGAAAATATCATTTATCAGAATGAAAAACACTAGAAAAAAGCCTTCAAATTTGTTGCTGTTTTTAAAACATGAATAATAGCATTAGTTACAAAAGAATCTGATGCTAGTGTATTGACCTGGTCTACCTAGACATACTTATTGACCAACACCAAACACTGGGTTCTGAAGATGCCACTGTTGTGGAAAGCTCAGCTGAATTTACTCGAACTTAACAGAACTTCTTGAACTTATCTCAGTGAGTCAGGAGACTGAGGACTGGTGGTACACACCTGCCAAGAGTCCACTTACATCTGAAGTGAACTACCATCTCGAAGAAGAATTTATCCTAAAAGAGTGGGGCCCTTAAACTGTGATCACGGTCAGTACTCCGCCTTAGGGGGAGGAGGACTTCTGAGGATAGCAGTGTCTGCCTCTGGGCTCAGCGTCCCCACCTTGGCTTCTGACTGAGGCCATGGGAGTGGGAGAGAGACAGAGGCCTGGTTCAGCCCAGCACTCCTGCTAGCAGGTTGTGACCTTTGCCAGCAGCAGGAGACTTTGGCAGCATGGCCCCTGCAGCGTCGGTGACTGCATGCAAGCCGGCAGCTGCAGCAAGGCACAGAAGACCGTTGGCAGCAGAGGGCCAGCAGTGGAGTAGCGGCACCGTCAGTAACTAGTGCTTTCAGGAGGGGGTTTGGCTGATTCAGGAGTGATAACTCGGAGGGAACCAGATCAGAGCAAGGATGTTAGAGAAGATGGTGGCTGTGGCACAGCAGCTAAAATGATCACATGCACGTGACACACACCTGCAAGGTCCTGGGTAAAACTAGATGCTTTTGAAAGGGTCTGGAGGAACCCAAACAGTGGTTACTATGGAAAATACTATTTGGGATGCAACACAGACCACAGAAACAGACTGTGTTTAATCCTACCTGCACTGCTTGTCAGCTATGTCAGCAATTTAATCTCTGTTTCCTTGTTAGTAGTATTTACTTACTCCATCAAGTTTGTGGAGAAAAATGAAATAGAGTCTTTCTTTCTGCGTAGGAAACTTTAACAATTTTATCTCATCTTAGGATTGCACTGCAGCCAACTGTGCTAGTGAATCAGAATATAAAATTTTAATGATCAATATTTCTTCATAAACACACATCCTCCCTCTCAAGCTGTCTTACATAAACTACTTTCATCTGGGCATTGTAAAGACTGTGATTTTTTTCTTCTTTTAATTATTGAAAAGATAATTTCATGAAACTATAATTATAAAAATGTATTTTTGGGAAGATAGCACATAAAGATCTTATGTGTATGACGATAATAGTACAAAGTGAGATGAGTGATGGAGATATATCCAAACAGTGAGATCAAACAGGAACTAAAACCCATAGACAAAAGGGAGCATCAAAAATGGTAAATATGGGAATTAATATAAAAGACTATGTTTTCTTCTTTCTTCTCTTCTTTAAAAGACATAAAAATGTACAAGCAATAATCATGACACATAAGAATAGTGCAGAAGAGGGGAGAGAGAATCCAGTTACAATGGAAAAAAATTAATTTTTCCTGTCATGCTCCTAGAACACTGCCCTGTGACCATGATAGGGATGATGAGAAGCTACCTGGAGGGGCTTTTGGAAGACTTGTGTTGGGAAAATATAATCAGTTTGGAGTAGAAAAGGAAAGATAGACAATGCACAATGAAATGAGGCCTTTGGTCCATCAGTTTTCTGAGGGCAGAAAGCAGCAGCCCAATTGAGAAAGCTGCACAGCTATGAACAGATGTGTTTGTTTACCATAAAGGAAAGATGTCACAGAATCCAGAGCAAATAGTCTAGAGGGGAGAGCCACGGATAACTGAGAACAATAGATTAGGAAGCTACCAAGAAATTAATCTAGCTGGTTGTGGGAAATAAGACCAATAAGCAAAAATCAATGCCAACAATACAAACTAAAAAATAAAAATACCTTCTCTAGGCAAGGGTGGGAGGATTAGAGAGAATAGCACTGAAACATGTATATTACCGTATGTGAAACAGACGACCAATCCAAGTTCAATGCATGAAACGGGGCACTCAAAGCCGGTGCACCGGAACAACGCAGAGGGAAGGAATGGGGAGGGAAGTGGGAGGGGGTTCAGGACAGGGGGGACACGTGTACACTTGTGGCAAATTCATGTCAATGCATGACAAAAATCACAATATTGGAAAGTAATCAATTAAAACAAATTAATTAATTTAAAAAATACCTTCTCTAACTTCCAGATATGTTAAACACGAAGGGATAAATTTATCAAAATACTTGCAAGATCTGTATATTGAAAGCTATAAAATTTTGTTGAGATAAATTAATGAATTGCCAAACAACTGGATAGACACTCCATGTTCATAGATGGAAAGATTCAATATTTTTGAGGTGTCAGTTCTCTCATATTGATCTAGGATTCAACTCAATCCCAGTCAAAATCCTAATAGACTTTTTTCAGACAGACATTTATGTCAGTTCAAAATGTAGTTATGAAATACCCCAAATCTGAAAGAGCCGTAACAATTTTGAAAGGGAATCAATAAGGATTTTGAGAACTAAAGACGACCTGATTTCAAGATTTGTTGTAAAGCTACAACAACAAAAAACATGAGGTATTTACATAAGAACAGGTATGTAGAACTTGCAACCCCATGGACCGTGCTCCACTGTCCATGGGATTCTCTAGGCAAGAATATTGAAGTGGGTTGATTGCCATGCCCCCCTCCAGGGGATCTTCCCAACCCAGGGATTGAACTAAGGTCTGCTACACTGCAGCCAGATTCTTTACCCCCTGAGACACCTTGGTGACAGTAGTAAAGAACCTGCCTGGCAATGCAGGAAATATAAAAGATGAAGGTTCAGTCCTTGAGTCAGGAAGATACCCTGCAGAAGGGAATGGCAACCCACTCCAGTATTCTTACCTGGAGAATCTCATGGGCAGAGGAGCCTGGGGGGCTACAGTCTGTAGAATCTCAAAGAATCAGACACTGCTGATGCAACTAAGCAAGCAGTTATGTAGAACAATTTCAGTTCAGTTCAGTCACTCAGTCATTTCTGACTCCTTGCAACCCCATGGACTGCAGGACACTAGGCTTCCCTGTCCATCACCAACTCCCGGAGTTTGCTCAAACTCAGGTCCATTGAGTCATTGATGCCATCCAACCATGTCATCCTCTGTCATCCCCTTCTCCTCCCACCGTCAGTCTTTCCCAGCATCAGGGTCTTTTCCAATGAGTAAGCTCTTTGCATCAGGTGGCCAAAGTATTGGAGTTTCAGCTTCAGCATCAGTCTTTCCAGTGAATATTTAGGACTGATTTCCTTTTGGATTGACTGGTTTGATCTCCTTGCAGTCCAAAGGACTCTCAAGAGACTTCTCCAACACCACAGTTCAAAACCATCAATTCTTTGGCACTCAGCTTTCTTTATAGTCCAACTCTCACATCCATACATGACTATAGCTTTGACTAGACGGACCTTTGTTGGCAAAGTAATGTCTCTGCTTTTTAATAGGCTATCTAGGTTGGTCATAGCTTTTCTTCCAAGGAGTAAGCATCTTTTAATTTCATGGCTGCAGTCACCATCTGCCGTGATTTTGGAGTCCAAGAAAATAAAGTCTATCTCTGTTTCCACTGTTTCCCCATCTATTTCCCATGAAGTGATGGGACCAGAACTGTGGTGTTGGAGCAGACTCTTGAAAGTCCCTTGGACAGCAAGGAGATTCAACCAAAGGAAATCACTCCTGAATATTCATTGGAAAGACTGATGCTGAAGCTGAAACTCCAATATTTTGGTCACCTGATACAAACTGACTCATTGGAAAAGACCGCGATGCTGGGAAAGATTGAAGGTGGGAGGAGAAGGGGACAACAGAGAATGAGATGGTTGGATGGCATCACTGACTCAAGGGACATGATTTTGATTAAACCTTAGGAGTTGGTGATGGACAGGGAAGCCTGGTATGCTGCAATCTGTGGGGTCGCAGGAGTCGGACACAACTGAGTGACTGAACTAAACTGAACTGATGAGCTCAGATGCCATGATCTTAGTTTTCTGAATGTTGAGCTTTAAGCCAACTTTTTCACTCTCCTCTTTCACTTTCATCAGGAGGCTCTTTAGTTCTTCTTCACTTTCTGCCATAAGGGTGGTGTCATCTGCATATCTGAGGTTATTGATATTTCTCCTGGCAATCTTGATTCCAGCTTGTGCTTCCTCCAGCCCAGCGTTTCTCATGATGTACTCTACATATAAGTTAAATAAGCGGGGTGACAATATACAGCCTTGACGTACTCCTTTTCCTATTTGGAACCAGTCTGTTGTTCCATGTCCAGTTCTAACTTGACCTGCATACAGGTTTCTCAAGGGACAGATAAGGTGGTCTGGTATTCCTGTCTCTCAGAATTTTCCACAGTTTGTTGTGATCCACACAGTCAAAGGCTTTGGTATAGGCAATAAAGCAGAAGTTTGATGTTTTTCTGGAACTCTCTTGCTTATTCGATGATCCAACAGATGTTGGCAATTTGATCTCTGGTTCCTCTGGCTTTTCTAAATACAGCTTGAATATCTGGAAGTTCATAGTTCATGTACTGTTGAAGCCTGGCTTGGAGAATTTTGAGCATTACTTTGCTGGCATGTGAGCTGAGTGCAACTGTGCTGTAGTTTGAACATTTTTTGGCATTGGCTTTCTTTTGGATTGGAATGTAAACTGATGAAAGGGAATGAATAGAGATAAGGTCACATACATATGGACAATTAATTTTTCACAAAGATACCAAGGTAACTGATGAGAAAATGATAGCTTTTCTTTTTTTTTTTTTTTAAGCAAGTAATACTGAAATAAGTAGATAGAAGACACTAGTTGTACTGAAGGAAGTGAATTTTGATACATAATACATCACTATATTAAAAAACAGAATTGATTAGAGACCTAAATGAAAAATTAAAACCATAAAACTCCTAGAAGAAAATATTTGGGACAGGCAAGTTTTCTTAGGATACACAAATATTAAATATGAAAGAGTTTATAAATTAGACTTTACCAAAAACCTCTGCTCTTCAAAATACACCAAAAAGTATATGATAAAGCAAGATATAGACCATAAGAAATAAAATTAGGAACAATTTGACTTTGTTTAGTAAATTTGAGTATTTGAGTATTCCTATAATCCAACAATCCCACTCCAGGATTCTTGCATGGGAAATCCCATGAACAGAGAAGCCTGGTGGGTTACAGTTCATAGGGTCACAAAGAATCAGACATGACTGAACCAACTTGGCATGCATGCAACCGTCTCATCTTAGAGTTGAGGCAGCTGAAATCCAGAAATCCAAAATGATCCAACAATTACTTTCCTAAAGACTATCCCCTAGTTCAGTTCAGTTCAGTTGCTCAGTCGTGTCCGACTCTGCAACCCCATGGACTGCAGCACGCCAGGCCTCCCTGCCCATCACCAACTCCTAGACTTTACCCAAATTCATCTCTATTGAGTCGGTGATGCCATTCAACCATCTCATCCTCTGTTGTCCCCTTCTCCTCCTGCCCTCAATCTTTCCCAGCATCAGGGTCTTTTCAAATAAGTCAGTTCTTCGCATGAGGTGGCCAAAGTTTTGGAGTTTCAGTTTATATCAGTCTTTCCAATGAATACCCAGGACTGATCTCCTTTAGGATGGACTGGTTGGATCTCCTTGCAGTCCAAGGGACTCTCAAGAGTCTTCTCCAACACCACAGTTCAAAAGCATCAATTCTTCAGTGCTCAACTTTCTTTATAGTCCATCTCGCACATCCGTACATGGAAAAACCATAGCCTTGACTAGACAGACCTTTGTTGGCAAAGTCTCTGCTTTTGCATATGCTATCTAGGTTGGTCATAACTTTTCTTCCAAGGAGTAAGCGTCTTTTAATTTCATGGCTGCAGTCACCATCTGCAGTGATTGTGGAGCCCAAAAAAATAATCAGCCATTGTTTCCACTGTTTCCCCATCTATTTCCCATGAGGTGATGGGACGAGATGCCATGATCTTAGTTTTCTAAATGTTGAGTTTTAAGGCAATTTTTCACTCTCCTCTTTCACTTTCATCAAGAGGCTCTGTAGTTCTTCTTCACTTTCTGCCATAAAGGTGGTGTCATCTGCATATCTGAGGTTATTGATATTTCTCCCAGCAATCTTGATTCCAGCTTGTGCTTCATCTAGCCCAGCGTTTCTCATGATGTACTATGCATATAAGTTAAATAAGCAAGGTGACAATATACAGCCTTGACGTACTCCTTTTCCTAATTGGAACCAGTCTGTTGTTCGATGTCCAGTTCTGTTGCTTCCTGACCTGCATACAGATTTCTCAAGAAGTAGATCAGGTGGTCTGGTATTTCCATCTCTTTCAGAATTTTTCACAGTTTATTGTGATCCACAGAGTCAAAGGCTTTAGCATAGTCAATGAAGCAGAAATAGATGTCTTTCTAGAACGCTCTTGCTTTTTCAATGATCCAGCAGATGTTGACAATTTGATCTCTGATTCTTCTGCCTTTTCTAACACCAGCTTGAACTAAAGAGACTCTTATATGCTCCAGACATATGTGTATGTGTGTAAGTGGTGTGGGTTTATTTCCATCTTAAAATCTTGTTCCATTCCTACCTTCCACTCCCAACCTTCTCCTGCCAAATGCACGTGCGTGCACACACACACAGATGCACATTCAACTTTGTTAGTAGAATCTTCTTATTTCTTTTTAGTCTTTCTTTCAGAGTTAATGAGTTTCATTACCCTGCCCCCTACCATGCTCATGCCTTCTAATCTCCAGGGGTCTTGAAAGTGTGCCCTAGACAAAATCTTTTGGGGATGTGTGTGCTCTATTGGCAACAGGAATGGGGATGTATGACAAAGATAGAATAGTATTCACAACGTGCTCAATGTATCATATGGTGAAATGTTCTTAAATTTGGCTTTACTGGGCTTTTCAGTTGACATCTTGTAAATTTATTCCTAATGAACTGCCCAGAGTTGACAACAGCACAGAAAATGTCCCACAGCACAACTAACTAGGAGACGTTTCCTTCTCAGTAAGAAGGGGAGTTGTGTTAGTAATGATGTTTCGATGGTCTGATGGAAGTGGCTTCATGTTCTTCTGCAACATATATATGTACATTCTACACACATACACACATATATGTACATTCTATCTGTAACAGGAACATTATATATTCACATATGTAATTATTGCACATGATATTAAAATAATGACTTTATCTGTTGAACAGTTTTAGGTTTGCAGAAAAATAATCAGAAAATACACAGAATTCCCATATACCCCATCTTGCCCCGTTTTCCCTGTTATTAACATCTTGCATTAGTGTGATATTTGTAATAATCAATGAGCCAGTATTGTTACAATGTTAATAATTATAGCCCATAATTTACACTGAGGTTTATTCTTTGTAAGTTCTATGGATTTTGACAAATATTTAATGAGCTCTATCCACCCTTACAATAGCATACTGAATGATATCACCGCCCTAAAAATTCCCTATGCTCTCTATCCATCCCTCCTTCACCTTCCCTCTGAACCCCTGGCAACCACTGATGCGTGTGTTGTCACCACAGTTTTTCTAGTGTCATAGAGTTAGAATTATACGGCATGTAGCCTTTTTAGATGGGCTTCATTCACTTGGCAATATGCATTTTGCAGGGTTTTAAATAAAAGCATTTGACTTCAAAGATTGTTGAAAAGGAAAGTAAATACCACTAAGTGTAGTTTCATCACGAACTCCCAAAAATGGTGATTAAAGAAAACAGATCTATGCTGTTTAACTTGTTGCTGAGGTAGATAATTTTTTCTTAAGACAGTAGATTAATGTTTATTGTTACCACACCAAGTAAAGAGTGATGGAACACAGTGCTCTGTGAACAAACTTGGAGTTTCACTGCAGTTTCATGTGAGATCTTCTCTGCTAAGCTGCATATTCTGTGTACATTTTCAGGAACCAGTTATGTTCCTGAGATAAAATCTCAAGGGTTTTCACCATCATTGCTTGTCAAAATATTTGTTGCAAGGATTAAATGAGCATGTGTGTAGCATGATTAAAGCGAAACCTACTCTATGGAGTAAATATGAGGATAAAATGTAATAATACATTTAAAATACTCAGACCACTTCCTGGTACCCAGTAAGTGTTTGGTAAATATCACCTATTATTATTTTCAGCGCCACTGCTGATTTCCTTTCCTCTGTAAAGGCCATTGTGTAAGAAGGAGGGTGCACTTGAACACTGATGGGGAAGCAGCAAGTTACAGAAGCGGTGGGTCAGTGATCAGGTGGCACTGGTGGTGAAGAACCTGCCTGCCAGTGCAGGAGATGTGGGTTCGATCCCTGGGTCAGGAAAATTCCCTGCAGGAGGGCATGGCAACCCACTCCAGTATTCTTGCCTCGAGAATCCCGTGGCCAGAGGAGCCTGGCGGGCTATAGTCCACTAGGTCACAAAGAGTCAGACACAACTGAAGTGACTTAGCATACACAGCACAGATCAATGATTAAGAGCTCTGGCCATAGAGTCATATGGGTTCAAAAGTCTAGTTTTGCTTGTTACTAGCTAACTTGAAGTTACTTAATCCCTCTGTAAGACTACCTCCTGTGTAAATGAGGAGACTAATAATTCCTATCTAAGTGGTTCTTTGCCAGGGCCTGACATTGGCTCTGCTCTACAGCAGTGATTAAGGTGCCATCACGAGTGGGTTACAGCCTGCACTCCGGAGCATCTGGGTAAATCCTGGCCCCTTTGATTTTGGGGAATGTGATGGGGCAAGCTATCTAGTACTTCCTTGTTTCTGTTTCATATTTGCATAAGAGAAAGTGTTAGTTGCTAAGTCATGTTTAGATTTTTTTGTGACCTACCTCATGGACTGTGGCCCATCAGGCTCCTCTGTCCATGAGATTTCTCCAGGCAAGAACACTGGAGAGGGTTGGCATGCCCTCCTTCAGGGGATCTTCCCAACCCAAGGATGGAACCCAGGTCTCCTGCATTGCAGGCAGATTCTTTACTGTCTGACCCACCAGGGAAGCCCTGCATAGTGCATAATGAGTTAATAAATAACAGCTTTAATAGTTAGAGAAGTGAAAAAAATCCAAGAAAAGGATGTTTGGAGAACATGGGCAGGGCATTTTGTGACAGAAACAAGCATTTGAGATGTTTTTTCCCATTCCTAGAAATCGCTAAACCATTGAAGGAGCATCATTGGAATTTATTCTTGAGTAGCGATTGTGGTGTAGTCTGCCATCACTGGACAGGAAAACAGCCTCCTGAAAACAGGTCACCTTACCTCTCTGAGTTGCTCTCCATATAAAATAAATAAGGGACATGTGCCCTACTTGCCTCTCAGGGGTTTTGTTAGATGATACAGATTGTGTGTGACTTCAGTGTTAATTCAGTATGCATTGGGCATCGTCCTAGATGTTATGGCTAAGAAGGCCAATAAGAAAAGGTTTCTATCCTGCCTGAGCTTATCCATGAGAAGGGAGTGACTGTGTGTGTTAGTCACTCAGTTGTGTCTGACTCTGCGTCCCCATGGACTGTAGCCCACCAGGCTCCTCTGCCCATGGAATTCTCCCAGCAAGAATACCGAAGTGAGTAGACATTCTCCTCTCCGGGACATCTTCCTGACCCAAGGACTGAAACTGGGTCTCCTGTACTGCAGGCAGATTCTTGGCTGAGCCACCAGGGAAGCCTGAAGGAAGTAAATACAGCCATAACTGTGTGTAATGAAGTGTCAGAGGTACTCTGATGAAAGTTTGTACAGGACACAGCTTGGGCACAGATGAGAGTGATTGTCTCCATCTGAGGTTAATGAGGAATGGCTCCCTGGAGGCAGTGACACCCAGTGCAACCTGTGAACATGCTTGGCTTACCTCATGGTGGGGTCCAGTTGAAAATGAGCTGAGGTCCTGAGGTATCTCAGACACTTTTGGGTCATCAATTTATATCTGAATGTGAAAAATTTAGTTGAATTGCTGGGATCATTTTCAAGAGTACTAAGACCTGATGATGGAGTTTATAATACCGTTCAGTTGATGAAATTTTATCATCTTATTCAGTGTTTGTTTAAAGCATACTTCCCCCCTAATAAATATAGAAAGATTGATAGCACGAGAAAAATCACTATTTTGTAACCTCCAATGTAAAAATTGATTCAGATCACCAAGAACAGATGTTTCACCTGAAACAGTAGGTGAGAGATTCTTGGAGAACTGGATAGTCTCTTAGTTTGGGAACTTGCCTGGTGGCTCAGATGGTAAAGAATTTGCCTGCAGTGCAGGAGACCCGGGTTCGATCCCTGGGTTGGAAAGATCCTCTGGAGAAGGAAATAGCAACCCACTCCAGTATTCTTGCCTGGAGAATTCCATGAACAGAGAAGCCTGGTGGGCTACAATCCATGGGGTCACAAAGAGGCGGACACTATTGATGACATTAAAGTATCAGCCCATAGATAACTTATTGATTACAGAGAGGCAAAATATGTCTTTATAATGGAGAGGTGACCGCATTAACCAAGTGATGGAGCTTGGCACTGCCAGTAGTGGGATAGCCTGAAGTCCTGCCTCCTGATGCTATGTGACAGGAGGAATATAGCATCACCTACAGTGTATTCTGCCAGAAATGTTCAATCTGAACCTAACGCAAGGGAACAGACAAATCCTGGATATGGAGTGTTCTGCAGGACTCTTCAACTATTTTAATATTATAAGCAGAGGAAGCAAAGACAGATGAAAATTGAGGGAGTCTAAGCAGGCATAACAGCCAAATGAAATACATCAACCTTGATTATTACAACCTGGACTGAAAAAATAATCTAGCAAAAAGGACATGATGAAACAATTGAGAAAGTTTGGATATGACTGTTTGTTAGATGTGGTACTGGTGTGAACTTGTGTAGAGGAATCACATTTTCTTGAGAACTGAAATATTTAAAGGTGATGTGTTCCGCTGTATGTATACAGCTTAACTTTTGGATGGTTGAGAGAAGAATATTCATGTGTGTGTATAGGCGGAGGGGATGAGGGAAGAAAGGAGATCAGATATGGCAAAAACCCCTTACTACTCAGTGAATTTAGGTGAGGTTGTATGGGTTTTACTCCATTGTTCCTTGACATTTTTCAGTAACAAAATAAAACATACTTCTTATTTTAAAACAAGGTTTAAAAATGGTTCTAATATTATGGTCTGCTTATTAATGTATATAAGTATGCATATAGATGTATGTAGCTTGTACAAATCATTTGCTTTGCATGTTTTTAATACAATGGAAAATTTACCTCCTAGGCTTGCTTATAGTAACATCCTGCATTAGGATATCACATTTCTAGATACAAAATAGTGCTCAATAATGGCATGAATCAGTTCAGTTCAGTTCAGTTCAGTCGCTCAGTCATGTCCGACTCTTTGCGACCCCATGAATTGCAGCATGCCAGGCCTCCCTGTTCATCACCATCTCCTGGAGTTCACTCAGACTCACGTCCATCGAGTCTGTGATGCCATCCAGCCATCTCATCCTCGGTCGTCCCTTTCTCCTCCGGCCCCCAGTCCCTCCCAGTATCAGACTCTTTTCCAATGAGTCAACTCTTTGCATGAGGTGGCCAAAGTACTGGAGCTGCAGCTTTGCCATCACTCCTTCCAAAGACACCCCAGGGTTGATCTCCTTCAGCATGGACTGGTTGGATCTCCTTGCAGTCCATGGGACTCTCAAGAGTCTTCTCCAACCACAGTTCAAAAGCATCAATTCTTCGGCGCTCAGCCTTCTTCACAGTCCAACCCTCACATCCATACATGACCACAGGAGAAACCATAGCCTTGACTAGACGGACCTTAGTCGGCAAAGTAATGTTTCTGCTTTTGAATATACTGTCTAGGTTGGTCATAACTTTTCTTCCAAGGAGTAAGTGTCTTTTAATTTCATGGCTGCAGTCACCATCTGCAGTGATTTTGGAGCCCCCAGAAATAAAGTCTGAACTGTTTCCACTGTTTCCACTGTTTCCCCATCTATTTCCCATGAAGTGATGGGACCGGATGCCATGATCTTCGTTTTCTGAATGTTGATCTTTAAGCCAACATTTTCACTCTCCTCTTTCACTTTCATCAAGAGGCTTTTTAGCTCCTCTTCACTTTCTGCCATAAGGGTGGTGAATATGTGATCCTAAAAACTACTTAATCATATATTAATATAAGTGTATGCTGCTGCTGCTGCTGCTAAGTTGCTTCAGTCGTGTCCGACTCTGTGTGACCCCATAGACGGTAGCCTACCAGGCTCCCCTGTCCCTGGGATTCTCCAGGCAAGAACACTGGAGTGGGTTGCCATTGCCTTCTCCAATGCATGAAAGTGAAAAGTGAAAATGAAGTCACTCAGTCGTGTCCGACTCTTAGTGACCCCATGGACTGTAGCCCACCAGGCTCCTCCATCCATGGGGTTTTCTAGGCAAGAGTACTGGAGCGGGGCGCCGTTGCCTTCTCCAAATATAAGTGTATAGTCATATTCAATTTTGCACAAATTATGTAGTAAACTGAAAATGTATGATTAACACCAAGGAGACTGAAACTTGCATATATAAATATGTATGTGTGTGTGTATGCTTAGTCACTCACTCATGTTCGACTCCTTGCAACCCCATGGACTGTAGCCCCCCAGGCTTCTCTGTCCCTGAGGATTTTTCCAGGCAAGAATACTGGAGTAGCTTGCCATGCCCTCTTCCAGGGGATCTTCCCAACCCAGGGATTGAACCCAGGTCTCCTGCATTGCAGGTGGATTCTTTACCATCTGAACCACCAGGGAAGCCGATAAATGTGTATACCTAGATGCATACACAGTTGTAATGTATAAGTTTTGGTGTCTCTACTACTTTATCACTTCTATCATCCTCCCCTTTTTCACATGTTATGCAGAGCTAGAGGTAGCACAATTTCTGAAGCACTTCCACTGGAATAATTGATTGAATTAAGATACCCTATGCCACAAACGATAGAAACATAGAAATACAGACCATTTCTATGATTATCACATTGATAAATATTCAATACTATCTCAATAATTTAATTAAAACTGATTTCTTCAAAATGTGTATAGACAGCCTCAATATTTTCTTTTCCTTGACAATCTTCTGCAGAGGGAAATCCTGACTATCTCTTTTCGTCACTAGATCATGTTGTAAAGTGTTCTGCATAACATACTACGGTAGTACTAATAGTAGTAAAAATGATGGTAAGATAGGAAGACACTGCATGCCTGCATGCTAAGTCATTTCAGCTGTGTCCAGTTCTTTGCACTCCCATGGACTGTACCCAGCCTCCTCTGTCTATGGTATTTTCCAGGCAAGAGTACTGGAGTGGGTTGCCATTTCCTACTCCAGGGGTTCTTCCTGACCTGAGGATTAAACCTGCATCTTCTGTTTCTCCTACACTGGTCGACAGATTCTTTTACCACTAAGCCACCTGGGAAACCCCAGAAAGACATTATTTATACTCAAAAAGTCTCTGAATACCTCAATAAATTGCTTTAATTCCCAATTTGATAGATGCTGTTTTGCATATGGTAGGCACCAGAAATACTTGTTTAATAAGGATTATTTAAATGAGCTATCCTAGACTGAGCGACTGAGCATGCACACATGCATACACAAAGGACTTCGGTTTAAGTTGATCTGATCAATCAGAAACACTTACTGAGCACATTCTGGGTGCCAGGCACTGCATCTGGCACTGGAGAAAAAGGATAAATAAAAGTCCTTATTCTTGAGTAGATCACAGTATAGATTGGGTGCAAGCATATAAGTGTATGTCATGCAATACATTTTGACAAGTGTGAATTTCTGTGGTTTTGTGTAAATGCCAAAAGCAAACTCTCCTGACATAGATAGTATTTCCTTTCACTTTTGAATTTTCACTGGATGGACAGCTCTTTTCATCACCATCATTAAGATGTTGCTCTACTGTTCTTTTGTTACACGGTTACTGACAAAAAGTCCACTGTTATTCTCTGCTAAGTCGCTTCAGTCGTGTCCAACTCCGTGCAACCCCATAGACGGCAGCCTACCAGGCTCCCCCATCGCTGGGATTCTCCAGGCAAGAACACTGAAGTGGGTTGCCATTTCCTTCTCCAATGCATGAAAGTGAAAAGTGAAAGGGAAGTCGCTCAGTCATGTCCAACCCTCAGCAACCCCATGGACTGCAGCCTTCTAGGCTGCTCTATCCATGGGATTTTCCAGGCAAGAGTACTGGAGTGGAGTGCCATTGCCTTCTCCATGTTATTCTCTAGGTAATGATTTTTTTATCCCTCTGGTTGCCTTGAAGATTTTCTCTTTATTTTATTTTTATTTTTTTGCAGCAATTTGACTATGATACATGTGTGTACCTGTGTGTGTGTATCCTACTCAGGGTTCTCTGTGCTTTTTAGGTTTGTGGGTTTTTGTTTTTCATTAATTTCAGGAAATTTAGGCATTATCTCTTGGAGTGATTCTTCCCTGTTCTCTCTCTCCTCCTTGTAGAAGTACACTTATATCTATGTTAGATGGTTTGACATCATCTCACAGCTCTTGGATGCTCTTTTCTCTTTCATCACTCTTTTTTTTTTTTGTCATTTTGTTTAATTTTTGGTTAATTTCCACTTTTCTGTCTTCAAAGTCATTGATTCTTTCCTCAGCCATGTTTAATAAAGGAACTGCTGATTTCTTATACCATGATTTTTTTCCATTTAGCATTTTATTATAGTTTCCATTTCTTTCTGATACTCTCTGTCCACTTTTTCCACCATATACTTTAACAAATTATTTATAGTTATTTTAAAATCCTTATGTGAAGTACCACATCTAGGTCATTGTTTCTGGTTCTGTTGATTGATTTATCTCTTGACAGTACGTCGATTTTTTCCTTGCTTTTTTGAGTCTGACTTTTTCTAATGCATTGTGTACATTGTGTGTTGAAGAACAATATACCTTGAATTAAATAGTTTCAGATCTAGGAATAGCCACTCTTCTTCTGCTAGGTTATTAGCAAGGGATATTGAATCAATCTAGCCAGGATTCGGGGCTCCCCTGGTGGCTCAGACAGCAAAGAATCTGCCTTCAATGCAGGAGACGCTCGTTTGATCCCTTGGTCGGGAAGATGACTTGGAGAAGGAAACAGCAACCCACTCACTCTAGTACTCTTGCCTGGGAAATCCCATGGACAAAGGAGACTGGCGGGCTACAGCTCATGGGGTCACAGAGTTGAACACAACTTAGCGATTAAACAACCAACAGTCAGTATTTAAGCAAGATTTGGGTTTTGTTAGTGCTATTGTCATCCTCAGTGAAATCAGAGGCTTCAAATTCTAACAGTGGGTTATTTTCACCTTGTCTTTTGTATGGGACTTGGGGTACTGAGGAGTTTTTTCTGGTATTCTACACTCTCAGCTTTTATTCATTCTTGGTCACCTGCCTTGGTCCATGGTCTTGCCCCTTTCCCAGTTGCGGTTGCATATTACTCAGTGGTGGGTTGTAGCGGGGGTAAAAGTTCTTGATTTTCCTGGTCCAACCTCAGTTCCAGGCAGTATGCCAAGGCTTCAAAAGTGTGCCCTTGTGAGTATTCATTCCCTCTGCTTCTGTGGCAGCCAGACTCTGCCTCGAATCTGTGGTGAGTTTGGGGCAGGAGAAATACTCTCTCCCCTCCCCCAGCAGAAGGAAATCTTTTTTATTGGTGCAGAATAACTGGTCCAAGAGTGTTTCCTTCACATCCTCCAGGGAAGATATCTTTTGCTTCTACCCTCCCTACAGAAGCAATGGGTCTGTGACTAGTTCCGAGGGGCAGGAAGGAGCATTTCCTACCCACCGCCACATGAAGGGGGAAAGGGCTGAGAATGACTGCTGTCCTTCTTCCAATGGCTTACAGCTTTTGGTTCTTATGAAAATAAGGTCCACAGGAGTAGGCACTGTTTTGTGCCTGTTCCTCGGAGTCACCAGGTCACCACTGATGAGGTTTGATCTCGTCTCCTTCCCTGTCCTTACTATTTCTCTAAGAATCTAGGGGAGGCTTGTGCAGAAGAGCATGCAAGTGGGTGCAAACTTCCCTATGCCTGGCACTCCTGTCATTCTAAAGTGGTATGCTAACCCACTCTCAGCCTTTAGGGATTTGTTAATTTTTTCTCTTGTTTCATCTTACTTACTTCTATTACAGCCACTTTTCCCTCCATGGTTTTACTAAGATGAATCCATTTGAGTATCCTTATGTCCCAGAGGGACTCTTCACTGTGGAATTCAGTTCCATTGGCTGCCTCCTTACCTCAACTCTCAAGAAAAGTTATGACTTTGTAAATAATTCTGGTTTTTCTTACTGTTATGGTGGGAGCAACATTTGATTGTTTTTAAAAATCAATATATTTATTTGTTTGCTCTTCTTAAATATTTACTTATCTATTTATTTGGCTGCATCTGATCTTAGTTGGAGCATGCAGGGTCTTCCTTGCATCATGCAGGATCTTTTTGCAGTGCACAGACTCTGGTTGTGGTACATGGGCTCAGTAGCTGCAGTGTGTGGGCTTAGTTGCTCTGCAGCATGTGGGAGCTTAGTTCCCTGACCAGGGACTGAACCTGTATCCCCTGCACTGCAAGGTGGGTTCTTAATCAATGGACCACCAGGGAAGTACCAATACATTTACTATCTTTAATATACTCATCAATAAAACAAGAAAAGGTCATTTATAAATTGGACACCTCTGTGGTTGGTTGACTAAAGTGCAATTACCGAAACCTGAGAATTAGATTTTAGGATAAGTAAATAAGTTATGTTGGGGCTGGTATCCACAACTGGGAAGTTTTCTTCAGGAGTAGTTAGAGACGTAGAGCATGTGAATTCCCCATTAGCAGGTCTTCCTGGGATTCATATTGTTATTCAGTCACTCAGTTGTGTCCAACTCTTTGCGACCTCATGAACTGTAGCGTGCAAGGCTTCCCTGTCCTTCACTATCTCCTGGAGTTTGCTCAAACTCATGTCCATTGAGTCAGTAATCCCATTCAAACATGTCATCCTCTGTCGCCCCCTTCTCCTCGTGCTCTCAATCTTTCCCAGCATCAGAGTCTTTTCCAATGAGTCAGCTCTTTGCATCAGGATTCGTGTAGAGAAAATATTGTTGCTTATCCTTCTAGTCTGCCTGCTGCTGCTAGGTCGCTTCAGTCGTGTCTGACTCTGTGCGACCCCATAGACGGCAGCCCACCAGGCTCCCCCGTCCCTGGGATTCTCCAGGCAAGAACACTGGAGTAGGCTGCCATTTCCTTCTCCAATGCATGAAAGTGAAAAGTGAAAGTGAAGTCGCTCAGTCGTGTCCAACTCTTAGCGACCCCATGGACTGCAGTCTACCAGGCTCCTCCACCCATGGGAGTTTCCAGGCAAGAGTACTGGAGTGGGGTGCCATTGCCTTCTCCGTCTAGTCTACCTACTTTATCTCATCTAAAATGCTGGTTTTCTTCTAGGTACTATTGTGGTATTTTGGAGAATTATCAATACAAAGATATCCTCCATTTGCTTTCAGTGGTCCCAGCAGAAAGAGATGTCACACTGAAATAGGGTAATTTGAGAAGAGGAGTTAATAAAGTTTACAAAGGCATAGGCAGTGTGTAGAGATATTACCAGGAAGAGTGATGTATTGCCATGCCAGTGACAGTGGGGCTCTGCTATCATCAGGGGCTGAAAGGGAAAGAGGAGGAGCAGCTGGAGAAAATTTGAAGAAAAGGAGAGCTGTGTAGGCAGGGCACCCAGGTGGCATTGTGACCTTTGATTTATGGGTACAGCTTGTCCCTGGTGACCCCAAAAGGAGGCATACAAAGGAATGAATACTTCAACTTCACTGTCCTTCTTTATCTTCTGTCTGTGGTTTCTGTGGATTGTCCCCATCCCACACAGAACAGATGAACATCCCAGGTCACACAGCAGGTGGGAAAGCTGGAGAGTGTATCTGGTGAGGCACATAAGGAGGTCTCCCACACGTCTGGGGACTCTGCATGGGCATGGAGACTCCCTTTTTCAGTTTTTCTGCCTTATTTTGTAGATAATAGCACTTTTCCATCTCTTCATTATTTCTTAGAAAAACTTTTAACAGGGTTTGTTTTGTTGACTAGATATTACTGGTTAAAGAAACTCTGTAACATTTTACCAGAGGACTTTCTTAAGAAGAGAGCAAATGAATTATAGGAGAGCAAAGTCATTGAATTAGGATGAACTAGGCAATGGCACCCCACTCCAGTACTCTTGCCTGGAAGATCGCATGGACAGAGGAGCCTGGTAGGCTGCAGTTCATGAGATCGCGAAGAGTAGGACAAGACTAAGCGACCTCATTTTCACTTTTCACTTTTATGCATTGGAGAAGGAAATGGCAACCCACTCCTGTGTTCTTGTCTGGAGAATCCCAGGGACAGGGGAGCCTGGTGGGCTGCCGTCTATGGGGTCGCACAGAGTCGGACACGACTGAAGTGACTTAGCAGCAGCAGCAGCAGAAGTAATTCACTAGTGGCCAAGTGACTCTTCCTGAACTCACTGGTTCAGCCTCTAAGCTGGCTGCAGAAGCCTCAATCCTCTCGCCTTGGTGGTGGGAAGCTTTGTGAGGAGGACATTGCAGTAGGCAGCTGAGTTAGGCTCCAGTATGCTCAGGGTCTGCTTGTGAGTGACCTGCTCTCTCCAGTACCTCATTCTCTGTATTCCCAGTGTGGGGGTGGAGATGAGCATAAGTCTCAGAAACATCAAAATGAGCTCCTCAGCAGGAATGGTTGGAGACCCTGGAGAAGATTGGTCCATGTCTCTTGCTGAAGTCAGAGAAAAGGTAAGTCATTAACCCATGAGGAAAAGAGGCAGAACTGCAAACAGCAACAGGCTCTGCCAGGAATGACTAAGCCTGGAAAGAATCATGAAAGAAACTATCATGAGTCACAAGGCAAATTTTACAGCCTCGCCTGTGCACCTGCACAATCAGCAGCAACTTCTGAATATAAAAGATGATGATATAAGCATGTGCAGGGGACAGGGTGCCCAGAGATACAATATGCTCCTTTAGTGGATATATGCAATCTCTCTTGACAGATCTACCATCTCACCTTTTAACCAATCTGATTCTCACTTCACAAAACTGCTGTAATCAGTGGATATAAGAATGTGTGCTAGAAACACCTGAAAGATAACTGGGCATATGATACAATGGAAATGCATCCATATTTGTTTTGCTCCATATACTCCTATATTTTATATTAAAAAATTGTGCAGTTAAATTTTAATTGCACAATTAAATTTTTTTAATTTACATTTTAATTAAAATTTGTATAGTGTTTGTAAAATTAAAAAGGAATGCTTCTATATCTCTACAAACACAGAGAATATGGTAGTTCCAAAGACTCTTGAGAGTCCCTTGGACTGCAAGGAGATCCAACCAGTCCATCCTAAAGGAGATCAGTCCTGGGTGTTCATTGGAAGACTGATGCTGAAGCTGAAACTCCAATACTTTGGCCACCTCATGTGAAGAGTTGACTCATTGGAAAAGACCCTGATGCTGGGAGGGATTGAGGGCAGGAAGAGAAGGGGACAACAGAGGATGAGATGGCTGGATGGCATCACCGACTTGATGGACGTGAATTTGAGTGAACCCCGGGAGTTGGTGATGGACAGGGAGGCCTGGTGTGCTGTGATTCGTGGGGTCGCAAAGAGTCGGACACGACTGAGCGACTGAACTGAACTGAATACTGATTATGCACCAGATTCACCTGTTCTTATGGACTCAGTGTTTGTGTCCCCCCAGATTCATATATTGAGACCCTACCTCCCCCCAATACGATTCGATGAGTCACTATAGTGTTAAACTGCCTTCTTTGAATCCTGGCTCTGTCAAGTATTAGCAGTGTGATGTTAGGTTGGTTATCTAACTTCTCTGGCCCTCAAATTCTCTTCTGTAAAATGGGGATGATAACAGTACCTATCTGGTAAGGTTGTTGTTGTTGTTTAGTAAAGTGCTGAGATCAGATTTGGGCACATAATAGAGTGCTGTAGTGAGTATGTACTGTTTTATTATTTATTCATTCCAAGTGTAGACTAGTCCAGCCTGACACTGAGGATCTGAGTTATAGAATGCAATTCAAGAAGCAGGCATAATTTTATTCTTTACCACAAAATTCTGTTTTAAACTACTAGCCATAAACATTTGCCTTTTATTTCTTTTCTAAGTTTTTATTGGAGCATAGTTGATTTACAATGTTGTGTTAGTTTCAGGTATACAGCAAAGTGAGTCAATTAGACATACAAATATATACAGTCTCTTTTTTTTTTCTTTAGATTCTTTTCTCATATCGGCCTTTACAGAACATGGAATAGAGTTCCTGTGTTATGCAGTGGGTTATCAGTTTTCTATTTTATATACTGTTGTTGTTCCTCAGTCGCTAAGTCATGTCTGACTCTTTGTGACCCCATAACTGCAGCACACCAGGCTTCCCTGTCCTTCACTATCTTTTTGAGTTTGCTCAAACTCACATCCACCGAGTCAGTGATACCATCCAACCATCTCATCCTCTGTCGCCCACTTCTCCTCCTGCCCTCAATCTTCCCCAGCATCAGGGTCTTTTCCAATGAGTCAGCTCTCTGCATCAGGTGGCCAAAGGATTGGACCTTCAGCTTCAGCATCAATCCTTCCAGTGAATATTCAAGATTTATTTCCTTTAGGATTGATTGGTTTGATATCCTTGCTGTCCAAGGGACTCTTAAGAGTCTTCAGCACCACAGTTCAAAAGCATCAATTCTTTGGCACTTAGCCTTCTTTATGGTCCAATTCTCACATCCATGCATGACTACTGGAAAAACCATAGCTTTCACTTTTATGGACCTTTGTTGGCAAAGTGATGTCTCTGCTTTTTAATATGCTGTCTAGCTTTTCTTCCAAGGGGCAAGCGTCTTTGAATTCCATATGTGTATGTGTCAGTCCCAGTCTCCAATCTCCCAGTTTATCCCTCCCCGCTCATCCCTTGGGAAAAACCATAGGTTTGTTTCCTACATCCATGACTCTACTTCTGTTTTGTAAATAAATTCACTTAGCAGAGGCCACGCTTATCTTCTCTGTATTGTTCCAGTTTTAGTATATGTGAAGCAAACACCTTCATTTCTATTAGTAATTTCCTTATTTCTACCTGCATCCCAACTCTGGCTGGGGTATAGAAAAATCCCAAGGGATGCTACAGAACCTCAGAGCCGTTAGGATGGGGCTTGTTCCATTGCATCCATAGGGGTAATGGTGGGCACTGGATGGGCAGAGACTTCATGGGGAAAGTTGAATTTATATTGAGACTTAAAAGATGAGGAGCATTATGATATATAAGGATGGGTATTTTATTGAGAGAAAGTGAGAAATCCTGGGGCAGAGTCAAAAGATCCAATGAGAAAGGAGGTGTTGATAAGTCAGTTTAGAAATGTTGGGTCACAGTTTCAGATGGTAAAGTTCTAAACAGGAAGATTAGTTCATCTTCAACGTGGGGATGGGATTGTAATGATTATATAAGTAAAGACTAAATAATTTTTGAAATGAGTTAGATAATCCAGTAAGCAGAATGCTCAACTTTAACCCAGAACTATTTTAACACCAGAAGGACGTGGATTGAGAGGGCATTGGTTGAATAAGTTTCTTTCACATTGTATTAAACGAAGAATAACTTTCAAAATCTCCTCTTCTCTTGTTATATAAAACTGAATGACATTTATACCTTAATAGATATATGAGGAAAAACCTGGGTTATAAGTTTGATCTTTAGTTGGAGCAAATTTTACTAGTCTCCTATTTCTCAGGATTTCAGGGCAAGACCTATATAGTTAGAAAAAAGGAGCAGAAAATAGCTGAAGGAATTGATGGGAAAAAAATTGATGGGACTGTGGAGTGGGGGCAGTATGGTACAGCAAGTTAGGTGGAAAAAAAAATGTTAGCTTTGGAATCAAGATCCACGAGCTTCACATTTCATCAACATATGATCTTGGGTAGTTCCTTAACCTTTCTGAACCCCAATTTCTTCTAATGACCTATGAGTGGGGGGCTAACAGGTGCCTGCCTATGGTTGTGCACACCAAATCCCACACACCTCCTGGGGATGCAATGCCCATCCTGGTTTAATGGACACCCAGCAGGGATGACAAGGCTTCCCTGGTGGCTCAGGGGTAAATAATCCGCCTGCAATGCAGGAGATGCAGGTTTGGTCCCTGGGTCGGGAAGATCCCTTGGAGAAGGAAATGGCAACCCACTCCGGTATTCTTGCTTATGGGATTTCATGGGATCACAAAGAGCTGGACATGACTTAATGACTGAACGACAAGCTGGGATAATACCCACAAAACAGAGTTGTGGTGAGGCCTCACCCTAATGAAGAAATCTAATCATCATATTCTTAAAATCTCAAATTGCTTTCCATTTCCTATTTAAAAGATTTCAAACTCATATATTGGAACAGTGTCTGAAGTGAAACAAAAACTACTTTCTGGGAATTCCCCTCCACTTTGCCCCTTTTCAAAGTACGCCTTTCTTCAGTTTAATAAAGTCACTTATCACTACATTCTTTTCTATTTCTGTACCTTTATCCTGCATTAGGAGGTGGATTCTTTACTACTGTGCCACCTGGAAATCCCTGTACCTGTTTATACCATTTTCATGCCCCTAATTCCCTGCTTTTCCATGTTGACTTATTCCCCAAATTTACTGGTTCTTTAAAGCTCAATCTAAAGTCTACCCATTCATTGAAGTCTTCCCTGATTCTTTCTCAGCTGAAAGCCATTTCTTTCTCTGAATTGCCAGACATTGTCCCTGCATCTGCCTCTACCTGAATCTTCTGCCTTGAACCACCGTTTTTACTCATGTGTCTTATCACCCTTGCCAGATTGAGAGCAGGGTGAGAAGATTCACACAAGTCACGCTTGTGTTCCAAGATCACAAAGCCCAGAGTCTTGCCTTTAGTAGGTGTGCTGGATTATTTGGACTCATTTTGGCATCACTGCCACCTTCCTAAGGTCTCCATTGCAAGAGAAGTTGAGAACTGTGTTTCCCAGAATCCTACTGAGATGGGAGACACCAGCACAAAGTTTAGGAGAAAAGGAAGCCATTATTTTCTGGAGGCAACTGCAGGCGGATGACTGAGCATATGAGAGGTTCTAATCAGCTTCTGGTGAGCTTTCTGAGAATCATCTGCATCAGTCCTGCAGCCTGAGGGGTCAGAAGGAAACTTCCAGAGCTTCTTGATATTCAGAGAGTCTTTGGTGCAAGCCTCTTGAGAACCTTGTGGTACTACTGGCCGATATCGTCACTGGCGGCTTCCCTGGTGGCTCACATGGTAAAGCGTCTGCCTGCAATGCAGGAGACCCAGGTTTGATCCGTGGGTCGGGAAGATCTCCTGGAGAAGGAAATGGTAACCCGCTCCAGTGCTCTTGCCTGGAGAATCCCATGGACAGAAGAGGCTATCGAGCTCTAATCCATGGGGTTGCAAAGAATCAGACATGACTGAATGACTAACACTTCACTTCTAATTCCCTGCATTGAAAATATTCATACTTGGAATATATTGAGTGACATCCATTTCCATACCCAAACGTTGACGTGTTTAATATTTGCAGAATAAATGAAAACCAGTTCTATTCATTGAAAAGTCAGTAAATATTCCACTTACATTCATTATTCAAGGGGAAAGAAGCCGACGTCTATTGTGAGTTAATCATATGGCAGACAATTTCCTAGGTGTTATTTACTACTTCACAATAATTCTGAGAGATCAGTATCATTGTCCACATTTTATATGAGGATGTGGCAAGAAGAGAGTCAAACAGATACTCTGATTCACAAGCTAATAATTTTCCACACTATGATGTTGCCTTTTTGTGTGTCAACTTAGGGTATGCCTTTGTGGATAATCATAATCAACTTCAAAAAACATTTGAAACCCCAATATCAGCCAAGTTTTCCAGAGCAGTTTTACCTGCTCAGAGCAATAAATCTTAAGTTTCTTCTAAATTATACCACTGAGGAGGCTACCTATAACTAATGGATTTGATTTAAATATTTGAGTCAATTTTCTTCAGTTATTTAGACACTTGTATGTTCATATATTGCTAAGAATGAGTACTTTCATACCAGGTAAAATGACAAAGTTAAAATTGTTTTAAATATCTGAAATTTGGGGTGAGGCTGGTTTATATATTCAAACTAGAAGGACAGTGTACAATAAAAGACCCAGCAATATACTTTATCAGTTACAGTTTAATTACCGACCAATATCCATCGAGCTCCTTTGGAGCTTAATAACTACTACTTCTTGACCTTTGTGGGAATGCTGAAGACTTTGATCTGAAATACAATCATCTGGAACACTTTTTAATGATTTATTCTTCATTGCAAATTATTTGGAAAATTTTATGTTATGCTATATTATGTCTGCTTATAAACATTATAGTCACATCATAAATAGTTTTCTACATTTAAAAATAATGTTTATGTGCTTAAATCATGAACAGATGAAATTATCAAAATTACAATGGTAGGAAAAGAATAGTAATAGTAATGAATTTCATAAAAATCTTATTCAAAAAGAGAATTAATGTTTATGAGTTAGCAATTAACATTTTGCTAAAATATTGGCAATCCCACCAAGGATTATTTTTTGGCCTTGGTTATTATCTTTGTACTAGTTTTAGATAAGTAAAGGATGCTTCCTTGAAGTAAGAAATAAAGCTGGTAATATTTCACATGGCAAAGTCCTTATACTTGCAGACAAACAACTATGGCTCAGATTGAATACGTGATTTTTAGATTTTTAATTCTGTTAGATGTTTGTTGAGAGACAAAAAATGTAAATTTAAATTCCCAGAGAAGTGACAGGTAGTTGCTTAAAAGTCTGTCTTATTTTATTATAATGATTCCAAATCTATTTTGAGCTTTCATTTGCTTCAATTTAAAAAAAAATTGCTGTGCCTTAGCAGTAAATTTGGGGTTGATAAAACAGTCTCATGTTTAAAAACAATATGGTTAATTAATATAACTTACCAGCAAAACACACAACCATTCAGAATTTAAATCTTCAGAAAGCAAACATATCACCTTGCCTTATCAGTTTCTTTTTGAAAAATAATGATGACATTTATCAAATACAAAGAACACTAAATCTACCTGCCTGCACTAAAGTAAAATAGATCAAGAAATGCTCCAATCATGCTGCTCAGTTAACTAAACATTAACTTGGCCTAGAGTTTGGTGTGACATCCACTTTGAGGCTCTTTTAAGTTTTTTCCCCTTGGACTGAATCCCAACTGGTTCTTTTATTGACATGTATAATTCAGATAGTTCTGAATAAGACTGGATCCTTAAGAGACCCAAGATAATGAAATAAATATACACATTCAGGTTTATAGATGAGGCAAAAAGCATTATTTATTTAGAAAGAGAAATCTTATCCCTTTCTGGTGGAGAAAAAGAAAGATTAAATGGAAAATAAAATTAGTAGTAAAAGAAAATGTAGCCATTTATACTAGCTTGCTCATGAAAAAGAAGCCTGAGAATACAGATCTGCTAGAAACACAGTGGACTCATATGGAGTAAGGTGAATGTAGGCATAAAAAAGGGTATTTTTCCTCCTCTCTATTTATAGTCAGTTTATCTTAAAGGCCACTCATCCAAAAGCACAAACTTTATAATATATTTGCAGGCCAGGCCCATTCACGTATTACTCTTCTGTATTTTTTAAGAACAGTATATGTTCATTACTGGAAAAAAAAAAAAAAAAAGGAGAAAACAAGCAGAGACAAGCAAAAGGAGAAAAACAGAAAACATCCATAATTCCACCAAAAGGTCATTATCTTCAATTTGGTGCACCTACTCTAACACCTGTTGTTTTCTTTACCTTTTCATAATAATCTTTTAGTTCAGAATCCAGGTATAAATGTTCATTTTCACCATGAATATGACATCAAACACTTTTTTCTGTAAAATGTTTTCTTCCGTATTATCATGATGTGAAGGCCACAGAATGTTGAGAGGCAGACAGGGCAGGGTGAAGCCGCAGGCTCTAAAGACAGGCTGCCTGACATTGTGTTGGCTCTGCTGTGTGCTAGCTGTGTGATCTTGGACAAATACTTAACTGCTTTGCACCTCAGCTTTATCATCTGTAAAATGGGGGCAATAATATTATTACATTATTAACATTTTATACTATATTATATTACATTTGTTATAAAGATTAAATTACATCTTTTGAAGTGCTTGGAACATTGTACATAATAATCCTACATAAGTGTAATAGTTTAATCAAAATCTCTTAATAAGTTTTTAAATTATTATCACTTTTCTACTAATATAGTCAATTTTGCAATGAATATTTTTACATATGTCTTTGCACATTTGTTGTATTTTCCTTGAGATAAATTCCTAGAAATAGAATTGCTGTGTCAAAAGATGTGCATCTTTTTAATTCTGGCAGGAAAATTTGCAAGAAAAAATTGGCATAATGTAAAGGATAGGCCAGTTTTCACTCTTAGCAGTGATGAATCTAAACGTGGTTGTATGTTTTGAAACCTAGCCTGCAGACTTTAGTTTTCATAAGAATCATCTGGGAGCTTATTAAAATTATTCTTAAAACTCACAGAGAGTCAGTATCTCTGGGGTGGATTCTTGGAATCCGCATTTCTTAAAAACAAGCTTAGGTAATTCTGACGCAGAGAGCTGATGAATTTAGAAATACTGAATCTTCTCTTTGGCCACTCTTGTAACACTGACAACTACAACCCTATTGATGTGATAGGTTCAGGAAAGACAATTCTATAGGAACTTTCAGCCAGAAAATATATTTTACAAGCCAACTATTTTACATCATATTTTACAAGTCAACTAGAAAACATATTTTTTCTTTATATGGCACCAAAATTTAACCCTTTCTGCAGCTATTCTCCAGAGAAGGCAATGGCAACCCACTCCAGTACTCTTGCCTGGAAAATCCCATGGATGGAGGAGCCTGGTAAGCTGTAGTCCACGGGGTTGCGGAGAGTCGGACATGACTCAGCAACTTCACTTTCACTTTTCACTTTCCTGCATTGGAGAAGGCAATGGCAACCCACTCCAGTGTTCTTGCCTGGAGAATCCCAGGGATGAGGGAGTCTGGTGGGCTGCCGTCTATGGGGTCGCACAGAGTCGGACACGACTGAAGCGACTTAGCAACAGCAGCAGGAGCAGCAGCAGCAGCAGCAGCAGCAGCAGCTATTCTCAAATTTTCAACAGCTAAAGCAGATTTTGCTAGTTTGCCGATTTGCATATTTCCATTAATGACAAATGGTTATGTTATACCTCCAAATCTCCTACATAATTTTTCCAATGTAGATCTCATTGTTCCAGACGTCCTTTTTATTCCATGAGTATGTAAAACTTCTCTATAGTATGCCAAAGTACAAAACAGAGGAAAACAAAACCAATTTTCCAAATGAGACATAAAGTCTGAAGTTAGCAGTTTGGGATGGTTGGGCAAGCCTAAATGCTTGGTTTTGTGCATGTAAGCCTTTTTGGTGTGGGTGTGTACCACGATCTATATTTTCTTAAGCTACCAGTCTAATTAGTCTGTTAGCTCCCCCTTCTCATAAAGGTTGGCTGCAAAAGGTCGGAAAGGAGCCACCGAGTGCCAACAACAGGAGCAGCTGTTGAGGAAAACAAGGTTCCCTGAGGGTTTGTTAAAACTAGCTGAACAAAAAGGAAAATTAGGAAGGAAAGGGCCACACGTTCAAATTAATAAAACAATTTCACACCTTTTAACAGCAACAGGCTTATAAATTAGTCTAGGTAGAGGCTATCTTTATTTTTAAATGATACGGATAAATTCTAGAAGCTGGGAAGTTGTTTTTAACAGTTTGCTTCTAAGCTGATCATCCTGCCAAATGAGTAATATTTAAAGAATAATCACTATCTTAGAACATTTCAAAGCTTTGCTCCACCTGATGACGTGGGCTTTGTGATTTGATCGCAACCATTTTCTCAAAAGGGTCCTCTTGTCTCTTCTTCCGTAAGGGCATGTTTCTCTTCACCATCCTTCTTGTGCCTTTTGACTACCAACTATACCATGTCTTTTTCTCTTACTCCTGAACTCATGCCATTTCTCTCTCCTTCCTCAGCCACCTGTGCATTCCGAAGAAGATGGCTTCAAAACAATTGACTCCACTGGGGAATCGGAATTGTCAAATGCCACATAAAATTTCTCAAGACCTACATTCAATAAGATTTTACTCTTAAGTCGCATGCTTCAGATTTTCCATTATAACTGGCATTTTGCTTCCAGATTTTTCTCAACATTCTCTTCTCTTGATGCCAGGAATTCAAACCTGCTGGCCTACTCCGTGCCCAATTAGGCCCAAAGTTTTTTCTTTTTTGTTATAAGCAAAAGTAGTATTTAGTCATTTTAGGCACTCAGAAGTTCACGTGTTCCTCACCTGCTGCTTCACACATCACTGCCTGCCCACAAAGACGTGCATTTTTATCCATGGCACGACACTGTCATAATTCCCCTCTGACCTCTCTGATTCTACTCTTCTTTCCAAATGCAATTTGAACCATCTAGTTCTTTTTGTATCTTCAGTTTTACCATCAACATTACCATCCATTCGAATAATGTCAGGTATTTGTTTAAATAATTGTCCTAACATTGACATTTTCTTCCATAACTGTCAAATTCCAGTTGTGGATATCCAACTGATTTGTAGATATTTCTAATCAAATGTTTCACCATGATTCTCAAGCTCAACATGTTTAAAAGCAAATAATTTTTTTTTTTTCCCAGAAGACTACTTTTTCCTTCTGACTTTCACATTTTGATTAAAGGTATTATTTTTGCAGTTGTTCACACTGAGACTCTGTCTTCTCTTGAATCCTCTTTGCTCACCCAGTTATTGCCCCACAGTTACTAAATTTATGAATAAGGAAAGTAAGTGTTAAGGCCCCAGTGTGAAGCCATCCAGCTGTTTAGTGACAGTGTTCCTGGATAAAATCTAGGTTTCTCGATGGTAGATTTAGTATTCTTTTCATTGAATCAGGTTGCCTTTATACTGAGAGAATTTACTACAAGCTTTCTAAGAACAGCAACAAAAAAATTTAGTAAGGAATATTTTCCTAAATATCACCATAATTTTAGGATGCTGAAAGAGTTAATTAAACTGACAAAATCATTGAGCATTAAATTACAAAGCTTTATATTCACTATCAGATGTACAAAGGAATGGAAAAGGAAAGATAAATTTTATCTTAAAAAAAAAAAAAGTTTTGAAAATGTTCAATTTGAGTCTGAAGAGACCCTGAAAGTGTGATGATGATAAGGATAATGATTCTGGCTTACATTCTTCATAACGGACTTCATGTAATTTTCACAGCAAACTTATGTAATCTTTACAGTAACCTCGTGAGGTATATATGTATTATTATTATCCCTGTTTGATGAACAAGGAAAAGGAGGTTAGGGATATTAAGTAACTTGTACAAGATTACATGGTTAAAAGGGTTGGAATCTGAGTTATAACCCAGGTCACTTGGCCTGATTTCAAACAAGAGTATCCCTGTGTCAAATCTATTCCAGGTAGTTCTGATGCTCTCAGAAATTCTGCATTTTGTAGCATTGTTCCTTATGGTTTTTAATGCCAGAACATTTTTTCAATAGCCTCCACTATTAAATTACAGTGTCAATGTGTTTTACGGGTTGGAAGAAGCATGAAAGTGTTGAATGCTTCTCTCCTGGGCATGTTGCAAGATACCTCAGAGAGCAGACCCCTCAAAGGCAAATGCTTTGTGCTCAAGGAGCTGTGGAAAATATCTTGTTTGTTATTCTTAGTGGAGAGACCGCTTCCCTGCTGACATTATAGTTCAGGAAATATGTCATGAAGGGATTATGTATGTGAGGAGGGCAGCTGTGGACACTTGTAAAACTCCTTTTCCCTTAGTTTATTTTATACTCAGTTCATATACACCCATCAGCTCAGCTGACTCCTTGTTCTTGAGCAATGGTGCCACTGCCAGATCCGCTAGTTTTTCTTCCCATTTCTTTCTCACTTTCAGCAGCTCATTTGGTTTCTTCCCAATGGATTTCTGTCCCCATCTCACAACCACTAACCATAAAGAGGTTCTGTCTAAAGCATTTCTCATCTTCCAGTCCATTAAGGGATCTGGAACTTTTCTTAAACTCTGTAAATTACCATTATAGTCCATATAAATAAAAAAATGTATATCAGTGTGTGTATATATTTTTAAGTGATTGTGAAAGACATCACAGTATAAGAGGATGACAGGCTGAAGTAATGAATTCTCTCACCTGGGTTCTATTTCTGATAATCATTCATTTACTCTGGTCCTCTGTTCTCTTATCTAAAAAAGATGGTTGACCAGAACTCCATAGCTCATTCTATATGAGGAAATTTCTAATATTATTTATAGTAATAATAATAGTATCTAATACTGAAGCATTTTAGCCTTTCCAAGTGAGTCCAAAAGGATGTACTAACTGTATCTTCTTCATTATCTCATTTAATCTTCATGGGAATCTCACATGATAAAATTAACATTAATGTTGTCACATTTTTTAATTTGGGAAAATGACGCCTAGAGCAGTTAAATAACTTCAAATCTAGTTAAATAACTTGCCTAATGTCACTCACTAGTTAGTGGTTTCCATTGATATTGAAGCTATATTCACAATTTTCCAGGTTTTGTCTTCTCTAGGCACTAGCCAGATTTTGTTTCCCCAGCCACTTTGCCTTCCTTGAAGTTAAGAATGGTGCATAAATTGCTGTGGCTGGTGAAATGTAAACTCAAATGCTATGTGTCAATTCTGAACAGAAGTTTGAGGAGTCAATGTGAAATTTGCCATGGTTCTTTTTCTACCTGCCACTGATGTTTCAGATACAGTTATCAGCTGTCAACTTGGGTCCTAGAGTAGGAACAAGGCAGAGCAGAGACCCCAGCCAATCAGCAAAAGGCATTTCATGTGAGCGAAAAATCAATCTTTGTGTCTTGTGGATTTGTTTATCACAGCAGCCTAACTGGCCCATTCTGACACAGTGCTGAAAGCATTACTTTTGACCATGGGGCTCACTGATCCTAAAACCCACAAACAACCACTGTTGTGGACTGACTGAACTGTGCCACCCTAAAATTCATATGGTGAAGACTTAACCCCAATAGCTTGGCATGTGACTGTATTAAGAGACAGGGACTCTTAAATGGTGCTGAGTAAAATGAGGCCATTAGGATGGGCCCTAACACAATATAACAGATGTACTTATAGGAAGAGGAAATACGGGCATACAGAGAGACCTCAGTGTTGCTGGCTCACAGAAGAAAAACCATGTGAAGACACAGTGAAAAGACAGCCATCCACAAGCCATGGAAAGAAGCCTCAGGAGGATCCAACCCTGCCAATGCCTTGATCTTGAACTTCTATCCTCTGGAACTGAGAGAAAATTGATTGCTGTTGTTAAAACCACCCAGTCTGTGGTATTTTGTTATGGAAGCCCTAGCAAACTAATGCAACCACTCTGCTCCATTTGGTCCTAAAAAGATAGCACTTACTAATTGACCAAATCATCAAGACCCTAAGAAAGAAAATATCTTAACTACACATCTCAAATTTAATTCACACTGCAACCTATAGATTCTTCCATATAGTTCTCATTAAATAAAAAACTATTTATCTAGAAGCTCTATAAAGCACTGCTAACTTTATCTATTATGAATAGCTGTGAAAAGAAGAGAAGCTAAAGAAAGGCAAAGGAGAAAAGGAAAGATATACCCATTTGAAGGCAGAGTTCCAAAGAATATCAAACAGAGATAAGAAAGCCTTCCTCAGTGATCAGTGCAAAGAAATAGAGTAAAACAATAGAGTGGGAAAGACTAGAGATCTCTTCAATAAAATTAGAGATACCAAGGAAATATTTCATACAAAGATGGGCTCAAAAAGGACAGAAATGGTATGGACCTAACTGAAGCAAAAGATATTAAGAAGAGGTGGCAAGAATACACAGAAGAACTGTACAAAAAAGATCTTCACGACCCAGATCATCGCAATGGTGTGATCACTCACCTAGCGCCAGACATTCTGGAATGTGAAGTCAAGTGAGCCTTAGGAAGCATCACTATGAACAAAGCTAGTAGAGGTGATGGAATTCCAGTTGAGTTATTTCAAATCCTCGAAGATGATGCTGTGAAAGTGCTGCATTCAATATATCAGCAAATTTGGAAAACAGCAGTGGCCACAGGACTGGAAAAGGTCAGTTTTCATTCCAATCCCAAAGAAAGGCAATGCCAAAGAATGCTCAATGTTCAAGCTGGTTTTAGAAAAGGCAGAGGAACCAGACATCAAATTGCCAACATCTGCTGGATCACAGAAAAACCAAGAGAGTTTCAGGAAAACATCTATTTCGGCTTTATTGATATATGCCAAAGCCTTTGACTGTGTGGATCACAATAAACTGTGGAAAATTCTGAAAGAGATGGGAATACCAGACCACCTGACCTGCCTCTTGAGAAATCTGTATGCAGGTCAGGAAGCAATAGTTAGAACTGGACGTGGAACAACAGACTGGTTCCAAATAGGATAAAGGAGTACATCAAAGCTGTATACTGTCACCCTGCTTATTTAACGTATATGCAGAGTACATCATGAGAAATGCTGGGCTGGAAGAAGCACAAGCTGGAATCAAGATTTCTGGGAGAAATATCAATAACCTCAGATATGCAGATGACAGCACCCTTATGGCAGAAAGTGAAGAGGAACTGAAGAGCCTTTTGATGAAAGTGAAAGAGGAGAGTGAAAAAGCTGACTTAAAACTCATCATCCAAAAAACTAATATCATGGCATCTGGTCCCATCACTTCATGGGAAATAGATGAGGAAACAATGGAAACAGTGTCAGACTTTATTTTCTTGGGCTCTAAAATCATTGCAGATTGTGACTGTAGCCATGAAATTAAAAGACGCTCCTTGGAAGAAAAGCTGTGACCAAACTAGACAGCATATTAAAAAGCAGAGACATTACTTTGCCAACAAAGATCCATCTAGTTAAGGCTATGGTTTTTCCAGTAGTCATGTATGGATGTGAGAGTTGGACTATAAAGAAAGCTGAGCGCCGAAGAATTGATGCTTTTGAACTGTGGTGTTGGAAAAGACCCTTGAGAGTCCCTTGGACTGCAAGGAGATCCAACCAGTCTGTCCTAAAGGAGATCAGTCCTAGGTGTTCGTTGGAGGGACTGATGCTGAAGCTGAAGCTCCAATACTTTGGCCACTTGATGCAAAGAGGTGACTCAGTGGAAAAGCCCCTGATGCTGGAAAGATTTAAGGAGGGAGGAGACGGGGACAACAGAGGATTGCATCTGTTATATAGCATCACGGACTCAGTGGACATGAACTTGAGCAAACTCCAGGAGATACTGAAGAACAGAGGAGCTTGGCTTGCTGCAATCCACTGGTTTGCAAAGAGTCAGACATGACTTAGGGACTGAACAGTGACAAATAATCTAATCATACAAGCCCTAAAGCAGAAGAAGTCAGAAAGGTTGTGAACATGAGAAGGATTTGATGTGCCATTGCAGGCTCTGAGATGGAGGAACTAG
This sequence comes from Capricornis sumatraensis, assembly GCF_032405125.1. Taxonomy (NCBI): domain Eukaryota; kingdom Metazoa; phylum Chordata; class Mammalia; order Artiodactyla; family Bovidae; genus Capricornis; species Capricornis sumatraensis. The sequence goes on from NC_091075.1 coordinate 17,755,944, forward strand.
CGAGTAAGTGAGGGAGGCCTCTAGAAGCTAAGAGCAATCAGGATGACAACAGGAAAAAAAAAAAAAAAAGTTAATTCAGTCCAGAAAGAAACCAAATTCTGCCAGCAACCTCAATGAGCCCAGAAGCAGATTATCTCCTAGAACTTCTAAATATAAGGGCGGAGCCCAAACAACACTTTGATCTTGACCTTTGATTCCTTGAGCAACAGAACTCACTTGAGACTTCCATCCAGACTTCTAACTTACAGAACTAAGGGATAATAAATGGATGTCGTCTTAAGCTGCTGCTTTGAGTTAACCATGATGCAGCCATCGAAGGAGAATACACCACAGCTGGCAGACACTGAGTGCTTTTTTCAACAGTCACTATTCTAAGTGTTTTACAGTAAAAAAAAAAAAAAAAGAATCACAGCATTACTATGGAACTGTTGTTGTCCTAAGGCAAAAAAATGAATTCACAATGTGAAATTATATGACATATGAAGAACAAAGCAATGCAACAGACAGAAAATAAGCAGGACATCCTATTCAGAGAAAGCAGAACCATGAGACAGACAGAATGGGAATTTTAAATAAGTATAATTTTAAATAAATATAAAGATAAGTTAGAATGTTGGAAACATAAAGCAGAAACAGGCAATTATAACTGAAAAATATTCAGTGTAAAAAATATATGATCATTGAAATAAAAACATAGTAATGGCAAAAAACATCACACCTGATGACCCAGTAGACTTGGGCACCACTATGCAGTCCCCTGTAAGAGTGAATTGTCAAATGCATTGCCAGAACTTTTCAGAAGTTTTTGAAAGGCTAGAAAAGATACCAGAGGGATTTTCCTTGTGGCCCAGTGGCTAAGACTCTGCACTCTCTGTGTAGGGGGCCCAGGTTTCATTCCTGGTTGGGGAGCTAGATTCCACATACTGCATCTAAGCATTCACATACTGCAATGAAAGAGCCTTCATGCCACAGTGAAGATCAAATATATTACATGCTTCAACTAAGACCTAGCTCAGCCAAATAAATAAATAGATGAGAAAAAATATCTTTAGTGAAGTACAATCTAAATTTTCTTGCCAAATAATTTCTTGAGAATAGGGGTTCCTGAAATAGGAATTACGAAGCATTATATCTAATGTATTCTCCTTCCCCAAAGCAACCAAATATTCTGCTATTATTGAGAATAAATAAGCCCATAAGTTTTGTGGGAAAAATTCCCAGCAAAACTTTCATCTTAGCCTTGATCACAAACATGGCTGATTTGTATCTCAGTGTGTGAGTCGCTCAGTCATGCCCGACTCTTTGCGACCCCATGGATGGCAGCCCACCAGGCTCCTCTGTTCATGGGATTTTCCAGGCAAGGATACTAGAGTGGGTTGCCATTTCCTTCTCTAGATTTGTATCTCAATTACTATGTAAACTGTGATTGCCATACCTCAGAAAAGATACCGTGGATCCAGGAAAGTGAAAGAAGATAAAATAAAAGAATCCATCAGGTTTAAGGAACAACCCAATAGTGCAGTCTAGTAAGTTTGGGGCTATTCATTCTCAAGTGTCAAGCCTTGGCCAGTTTCAAGCCTCTGCTTTCTTCCTCCCTACACAGCTCCTATCCTAGGATTAGCTCTGAGGGTGAACAGCCAATAATCCAACATCCCTGAAATTTCTCATCTTATTTTCCTCCAGCTGAAGGAAACCCCAGCCAAGCTCCAGGGCACAGTGTGCTTGTGACCAGTCCAGGGCCACAGTGACCTGGGAGCCAGAGAATAGAGTGTAGACATATGATCAAAGTCAAAACCAGGAGCTCGTTACAGAACAGGACAGCTCAAGTGAAGGAAGCCAAGGTGTCAAATTAAAGTAATTAGTAAGTCAAGTAGGAGGTAGTCTGGAGAGTTTCCACCAATCAAGCATGTATTTGTGAAACCTTTTTCATAGACTGATGAGGCATTTAGAGGATGAATGAGTGGTACTTGAAGTTTTGCCCCTAAACCACAGCTAAGAGGTTTTGATAAATTTTTCTGAAATTGATTCTCAATCTACCTACAGAGGCAAGGGTACCTCCTGCTCTTAGATTTCCCATTATGATGCTCCACCAGTTTCATTTGGAAGCTAAAGCCTTTTCCCATACATTTGGGTCAGAATGCTTTCTTTACCAGTTCCCATCTGGGAGTGAGGGGTGGGCTCTATCTTGCTTGACTGTCACTGGGTCACCTCAATCTGTTCCAGTTGACTGGGATGTGCCAAAAACAAGAAATATGATGGGAACATGCAAAGGTGGAATATGACATCATTACATTCTGCAAATCACAAAGACTGTGAATTAGAGGCGTAGTTTGTCACATTCTGAATAGACACTCTTGGAATCTCAGAAGTGGTCATTTAGATCAACTAAAGTACTGTTTTTGCATTAAGTAATTATGTAAGAATTACTGGTAGAGATTTTATGAGTCAGTGGTAATGGCTCAATATTAAAAGAAATTTATGGCAGACCTGAGAAAATCCATGTATGAAATCTGCATAATAGATTACTAAAAGAAATTAAGGTTTATTTTTGGTAATATGTGAGGTTAATGTACTGAAGGACAACTGTATATGGACTTTTGTTGACTTTGTGGGGGAAGTGGCATCTTAGCACCTATTTGACCTTCCTAACAGCACCCTTATTTCTTTTGGAGGGAATTACTTCTCCCAGGGATAAGCAGTCTTGGTACTACTGTAATCAGGATCTCTGTCTTCCGCTAGCCAAGGAGCAGGTAACTCCAGCTGGACCAATAGGAATCTGTCTCTTGAGACTTTGAATTATGAGCGATCTGAATTAAGATGATGACAACAACTTTTGGAGCTTTTCATTCTAAAGCAGAACCCAGAGTATGTCCTGCTGTCTAGGTAGCTGGGGAATATTTGAGGTCCTGTCTTGGTTCTGTGGTCACACCTAGCTGTGTAACTTTCCATCCACTCTGTGAGTTATCCACTGTAAAACTCTTGTTGGCTCTTGTTAATTACAACACCAGAATCTCGGGTGAAAAGTCTTCTGCAAAGTCTCGTAGGGCAATCTTTCTGTCAGAGCATGGCTACAGGAATCATTAAGTCAGGAATCAAACAAACTTGAGGACTGCTTGCTCTTCCACTTTTTGTGATTCTGAAAAACTTACTTAGCCTTATGGACCCTTAACACCCTTACCTGTAGAATGAGGAATAAAATCTTCCTTCTAGGTTGTTGTTGGAATTGGGTTAGCATTTCTATGAAAATTTCTGGCATAGGAAACTTTCTGGCATAGTTCCTATGTTCTGGCATAGGCACATAGGATGAAGACCTGTGAACTTCCATGTCAAAGTGGTCCATTTCTAATGAAAGATTCAACATCAGTGATTTGGCCAGTGATGACAGGATGGAGTGTTGGGCAATCTTTTAATGTCATAGATTCTGTAAAGAAAGTTATACTTAATAATCAGAATACCCATTCCTGCTTATTACTCTGCTAGACAAAGATAAGAATTAGTGATTCATGGATCTTTTACTTCTGGCAATATTTCTTCGTTGTTGGCAATAAAGATGGCATAGAATTTCCCAAATGAATATTTACAAAGTAAATGGCTCTAGAGTTATATTATGTTTGCATATTTATTACTACAGTTCTTGGCAGATTTAAACTGCATCTCTGTTTACAATAAAATAAAAATCATTTGCTGCTTTATACAAATGTTACTTTCAGTCTGAAATAAAGAAACAATAGCACCAGTTTAGTGAAAAGAGAAATTTCCTCCTGGGAAATAGCAGCAGACAGAACTGGCTTTTTCCAGAAATAACTAGAACCGTGACTGAAGGTCTCTGCTTTCTGCATCTCCAGTGCCTTGTGTTAGTTAATATTCTGGGAAGGCTTCAAGTCCTACATGAATTCTTGACAGAATCCAGGAAAGCAAGAAAGCCACCTGACATACTGTCCTGTAACTGAAGATTTTAAAGCCTTGCAATGAGGTAACAGTGAGTTTCTAAAATGAAATAACAATAGAAGAAAAACTATCCTATAATGCACCCCTCTCTGTGCTAGAGCATTTGAAGCTGTGGGTCTAAGGAGGCCAGTTTTCACAGCCCCACCTGTACTCCCACCCATCAACGGGGAGGAAGGAGAACTGTGCAAAAGAGTAGTCTTCTTTGTCTATGACCAGCCTAGGCTGAGTAAACACATTTGTTTATGGAAATCTGTGTAAACTGAATAGTCCATGGGACCTTTCCAACAGAGAAAAATGGTGGAACAACCACTACCTTAAGGAAGCATTTTTCAAAATGTCATATGGGATCATTCTTCAACAAAATCATCCTGAGACTGTAAAAAAGTGTGTATCTGGGTTTATCCTTGATAGATCAAGGTATCAGAATCTCTGTGAGTGAGACCTTAGAAGACTCTTCAGTTCAACTGATGTTTAAGAAACACATACCCATTTCTTAGCTGTGTTTCTGATCTGTGGGGTACAGATACACAATGGTCTGTTACTCAGCCATATAAAAGAACAAACAAATGCCATTTGCAGCAACATGGATGAACATAGAGACTGTCACACTGAGTGAAGTAAGTCAGACACAGAAAGACAAGTAACATATGACATCTCTTATATAGAGAATCTTTTTAAAGGGAGTACAAATGAACTTGTTTCTGAAAAAGAAGTAGAGTCACCGATGTAGAAGAAAAATGTATGCTTACCAGGGAATAAGGAGGGGAGAGGTAAATTGGGAGACTGGGACTGATATATGCATACTTTGTTATTGTTCAGTTGCTAAGTCATGTCTGACTCTTTGTGATTCCTTGGACCATCCTCCACTATCTCCTGGAGTGAGTTGAGTTGAGTGTTATTTGCTCTGACTCTTTGTGAGCCCACAAACTGTAGCCTGCCAGGCTCCTCTGTTTATGTAATTCTCCAGGCAAGAATACTGGAGTAGGGTGTCATTCCCTTCTCCTGAGGATCTTCCCAACCCAGGGATTGAACCCCGGTCTCCTGCATTACAGGCAGATTCTTTACCAACTGAGCTACAGGCAAGTCCCAGAGTTTGCTCAAATTCATGTCCGTTAATTCAGTGATGTCATCCAACCATCCTCTTTTCTTTCTGCCTTTAGTCTTTCCCAGCATCAGGGTCTTTCCCAGCGAGTCAGCTCTTTGCATCAAGTGGCCGAACTATTGCAGCTTCAGTTTCAGCGTCAGTCCTTCCAATGAATATTCATGGCTGATTTCCTTTAGGACTGACTAGTTTGATCTCCTTGCAGTCCAACGGGCTCTCAAGTCTTTTCCAGCACCACAATTCGAAAGCATCAATTCTTTGGCACTCAGCATTTGTTATGGTCCAGCTCTCACATTAGTACATGACTACTGGAAAAACCATAGCTTGATTATATGGACCTTTGTTAGCAAAGAGATGTTTTTACTTTTTAATATGCTATCTAGGTTTATCATAGCTTTCCTTCCAAAGAGCGTCTTATTTCATGGCTGCAGTCACATCTGCAGTGGTTTTGGAACCAAAGAAAGTAAAAACTGTCACTACTTCCACTTTTTCCCCTTTTATTTGCCATGAAGTGTATGGATATGCATACTGTGCTGTGCTTAGTTGCTCAGTCACTTCTGACTTTTTGTGACCCTGTGGACTGCAGTCCACCAGGATCTTCTGTCCATGGGAATTCTCCAGGCAAGAATACTGGAGTGGATTGCCATGCCTTCCTCCAGGGGATCTTCCCAACCCAGGGATCAAACCCAGGTCTCTCGCATTACAGGCATATTAATAAGGACCCACTGTATAGCACAGGGAACTCTGCTCAATACTCTGTAATGGCCTATCTGGGAAAAGAATTAGAAATTTTAATTATCGAATTGATTCATAATGCTTTTCAGGTCTACTGTATTCTTCTACTTCTCTGTACATTTATTCTATTAATTTCTGAGAGCTTGATATTGAAACTTCAACTGAAAATCTTAATTTTTCTCCACTAGAATAAACAATTGTAATATATAGTAGAACTATATGTAGCTTTCGTTCTGTATTTTCCAAGTCTTCTGAAAATGTGTTATATTTTCATAATTTAAAAAATAAAGAAGATAAAAAAGAATCTGAAAAAGAAATATATATATATACACACATATATAACTGATTCACTTTGCTGTATACCTGAAACTAATACTACATTGTAAATCAACTATATTCCAATACAAATTAAAAAAATTTTTTTGATGTTTAAAATAAAAAAAAAAATCCATGCCTCTCCAAAACTCAACATTTCAGTATGATATAAAACTGAAATTTGAAATAACTAGTTTTAAGTCAAGAGTAACTTTTTAAGAATTTTGTTGTTTTGCTTCACTTTAATAATGTCATTGTTGGTTAACCATGAAGAAGGTTCCCAAATTAATTTTGAATACAAGAAAAAAGACTAATACATTTTACAATTATGACAATAAAAGAAAAGAAAAAAACACTGACCCAGAGGTCTCAAAAATCTAATTCTTGCCCCACCCAATTTACCTTCAAATTAAGAAGAGAAAATAACTATACATTCAGCTTTATGAGAGCTAAAACAAGAGAGAAAGAATTCTGATGGATAGGAAATGTAAGAGAGATTTTATTAATGGCACAAAATGTTATGTCTTACCCCAATATCAGTTCAGTTCACGCGCTCAGTCATGTCCGATTCTTTGCAACCCCATGATCGCAGCACGCCAGGCCTCCCTGTCCATCACCAACTCCCAGAATTCACTCAGACTCACGTCCATCAAGTCCGTGATGTAATCCAACCATCTCATCCTCTGTCGTCCCCTTCTCCTCCTGCCCTCAATCCCTCCCAGCATCAGAGTCTTTTCCAATGAGTCAACACTTCGCATGAGGTAGCCAAAGTACTGGAGTTTCAGCTTTAGCATCATTACTTCCAAAGAAATCCCAGGGCTGATCTCCATCAGAATGGATTGGTTGGATCTCCTTGCAGTCCAAGGGACTCTCAAGAGTCTTCTGCAACACCGCAGTTCAAAAGCATCAATTCTTTGGTGCTCAGCTTTATTCACAGTCCAACTCTCATCCATACATGACCATTGGAAAAACCATAGCCTTGACTAGACGGACCTTAGTTGGCAAAGTAATGTCTCTGCTTTTGAATATGCTATCTAGGTTGGTCATAACTTTTCTTCCAAGGAGTAAGCATCTTTTAATTTCATGGCTGCAGTCATCATCTACAGTGATTGTGGAGCCCAAAAAAATAAAGTCTGACACTGTTCCACTGTTTCCCCATCTATTTCCCTTGAAGTGATGGGAGATGCCTTGATCTTCGTTTTCTGAATGTTGAGCTTTAAGCCAACTTTTTCACTCTCCTCTTTCACTTTCATCAAGAGGCTTTTTAGTTCCACTTCACTTTCTGCCATAAGGGTGGTGTCATCTGCTTATCTGAGGTTATTGATATTTCTCCGAGCAATCCTGATTCCAGCTTGTGCTTTTTCCAGTCCAGCATTTCTCATGATGTACTCTGCATATAAATTAAATAAGCAGGGTGACAATATACAGCCTTGACGTACTCCTTTTCCTATTTGAAACCAGTCTGTTGTTCCATGTCCGGTTCTAACTGTTGCTTCCTGACCTGCATACAAATTTCTCAAGAGGCAGGTCAGGTGGTCTGGTATTCCCAACTCTTGAAGAACTTTCCACAGTTTATTGTGATCCACACAGTCAAAGGCTTTGGCATAGTCAATAAAGCAGAAATAGATGTTTTTCTGGAACTCTCTTGGTTTTTCTGTGATCCAGTAGATGTTGGCAATTTGATCTCTGGTTCCTCTGCCTTTTCTAAAACCAGCTTGGATATCAGGAAGTTCACAGTTCACATATTGCTGAAGCCTGGCTTGGAGAATGCTGAACATTACATTACTAGCGTGTGAGATGAGTGCAATTATGTGGTAGTTTGAGCATTCTTTGGCATTGCCTTTCTTTGGGATTGGAATGAAAACTGACCTTTTCCAGTCCTGTGGCCACTGCTGAGTTTTCCAAATTTGCTGGCATATTGAGCATAGCACTTTCACAGCATCATCTTTCAGGATTTCAATAGCTCAACTGGAATTCCATCACCTCCACTAGCTTTGTTTGTAGTGATGCTTTCTAAGGCCCACTTGACTTCACATTCCAGGATGTCTGGCTCTAGGTGAGTGATCACACCATCGTGATTATCTCGGTCGTGAAGATCTTTTTTGTACAGTTCTTCTGTGTATTCTTGCCACCTCTTCTTAATATCTTCTGCTTCTGTTAGGTCCATACTATTTCTGTCCTTTATCGAGCCCATCTTTGCATGAAATGTTCCCTTGATATCTCTAATTTTCTTGAAGAGATCTCTAGTCTTTCCTATTCTGTTGTTTTCCTCTATTTCTTTGCATTGATTGCTGAGGAAGGCTTTCTTATCTCTTCTTGCTATTCTCTGGAACTCTGCATTCAGATGTTTATATCTTTCCTTTTCTCCTTTGCTTTTCACTTCTCTTCTTTTCACAGCTATTTGTAAGGTCTCCCCAGACAGCCATTTTGCTTTTTTGCATTCTTTTCCATGGGGATGGTCTTGATCCCTGTCTCCTGTACAATGTCATGAACCTCAGTTCATAGTTCATCAGGTACTCTATCTATCAGATCTAGGCCCTTAAATCTATTTCTCATTTCCACTGTATAATCATAAGGGATTTGATTTAGGTCATACCTGAATGGTCTAGTGGCTTTCCCTACTTTCTTCAATTTAAGTCTGAATTTGGTAATAAGGAGTTCATGATCTGAGCCACAGTCAGCTCCTGGTCTTCTTTTTGTTGACTGTATAGAGCTTCTCCATGTTTGGCTGCAAAGAATATAATCAATCTGATTTTGGTGTTGACCATCTGGTGATGTCCATGTGTAGAGTCTTCTCTTGTGTTGTTGGAAGAGGGTGTTTGCTATGACCAGTGCATTTTCTTGGCAAAACTCTATTAGTCTTTGCCCTGCTTCATTCCGTATTCCAAGGCCAAATTTGCCTGTTACTCCAGGTGTTTCTTGACTTCCTACTTCTGCATTCCAGTCCCCTATAATGAAAAGGACATCTTTTTTGGGTGTTAGTTCTGAAAGGTCTTGTAGGTCTTCATAGAACCATTCAACTTCAGCTTCTTCAGCATTATTGGTTGGGGCATAGACTTGGATTACCATAATATTGAATGGTTTGCCTTGGAAACGAACAGAGATCATTTTGTCGTTTTTGAGATTGCATCCAAGTATTGCATTTCGGACTCTTTTATTGACCATGATGGCTACTCCATTTCTTCTGAGGGATACCTAAAGTTCTTAGCACAGGCAGCTGTGACCCGCACACTTTGTCCAGGCGGCTGCTACCGGTGAACTTAGTGTGGCTGAGAGGAACTACCCCAAGTTCCACGTCAGGGGCAGAAGCCAGGAGGACCCCATGCCCGAGGGGTGGTGGCCAAGAGGAGCTACCCCAGTCCGAGGTCAGCGGTGGCGGCTGGGAGGAGCAACCCCACGTCCAAGGAGCAGTGGCTGCATGGGTGCTGCAGGGCCTAGAGGAGCTATTCCAAGTTCAAGGTCAGGAGGGGCGTCGGTGAGGAGATACCCTTCGTCCAAGGTAAGGAGCAGGAGCTGCACTTTGCTGGAGCAGCTGTGAAGAGATACCCCACCTCCAAGGTAAGAGAAACCCAAGTAAGATGGTAGGTGTTGAAAGAGGGCATCAGAGGGCAGACACACTGAAACCATACTCACAGAAAACAAGTCAATCTAATCACACTGAGACCACAGCCTTGTCTAACTCAATGAAACTAAGCCTTGCCCAAGATGGGCAAGTCATGGTGGAGAGGTCTGACAGAATGTGGTCCACTGGAGAAGGGAATGGCACACCACTTCAGTATTCTTGCCTTGAGAACCCCATGAACAGTATGAAAAGGCATAATGATAGGATACTGAAAGAGGAACTCCCCAGGTCAGTAGGTGCCCAATATGCTACTAGAGATCAGTGGAGAAATAACTCCAGAAAGAATGAAGGGATGGAGCCAAAGCAAAAACAATACCCAGCTGTGGATGTGACTGGTGACAGAAGCAAGGTCTGATGCTGTAAAGAGCAATATTGCATAGGAACCTGGAATGTCAGGTCCATGAATCAAGGCAAATTGTTAAGTGGTCAAACAAGAGATGGCAAGATTGAACGTCATCATTCTAGGAATCAGCAAACTAAAATGGACTGGAATGGGTGAATTTAACTCAGATGACCATTATATCTACTATTGCGGGCCCCAATATCATATCTCTCTAACCTGAGCAATCATTAACTGGCCACTGGAATCCAGCACAGGGACATTTCCACCCCCAGCCCACCAAACATTATTGGTCAGCACAGTGATTTTTAAAATTTAAAACTGGGAAATATATCATAAAAATCAAGATATACAATCCTTCCTGAAGAATCAGATTAGCTTTAAACAAGCATTTAGAGTTCATTTTATACCACCTCCAGTATTGTCTTTTTTCCCAACCAACCAAAGTGCCAGTTAACATTTATCATGGAGTTTATGCCGGTATATTTTATTTTTCAGTTAAGAAGGTTAAATAGTCTCACCTTGGGGGTTGTCAATTACTACCTGCCTGGTCTTGACGCCCAGAGTCATTTGAGTTTGAAAACATGCCAAGCAATGATGATGGAACTCTAATCCCTGTAGTCCTGACCCCGCTGCAAAATCAAGGCATATGAGGATTCTTTATTGAAAGGTAGGCTTTCTGTTTTGCCATAACTTTGCAAATAAGCAGCAATCTTTTTTCAAATATCTTGGAAGACAATTGAGAAGAGACATTTTAATTCATAAACTCATCTAGTTAATAACAGAGAGAAAGAAAGAGGGAAAGAATCTAAGACTTAGTCTGAAAATCTGAAATCCAGAACAGCCAGTTCTGGATCTATAAGGACAAGCTGACATTGACTGTATTGTTGTAGTTTGGTAGCTAAGTCGTGTCTGACTCTTTGCGAGCCCATGGATTTTAGCCCACCAGGCTCCTCTGTCCACAGGATTTCCCAGGCAAGAATACTGGAACGAGTTGCCATTTCCTTCTCCAGGGTATCTTCCTGACCCAGGGATCCAATCTGCGTCTCCTGCATTGGCAGGTGGATTTTTTACCACTGAGCCAGTGGGGAAGCTCGGCATTGACTGCATGCTACTGCTGCTGCTGCTAAGTCACTTCAGTCGTGTCCGACTCTGTGTGACCCCATAGATGGCAGCCCACCAGGCTCCCCCGTCCCTGGGATTCTCCAGGCAAGAACACTGGAGTGGGTTGCCATTGCCTTCTCCAATGCGTGAAAGTGAAAAGTGAAAGGGAAGTCGCTCAGTCGTGTCTGACTCTTGGCGACCCCATGGACTGTAGCCTACCAGGCTCCTCCATCCATAGAATTTTCCAGGCAAGAGTACTGGAGTGGGGTGCCATTGCCATCTCCGATTGACTACATACACAATACCATCTCATTGAAGTAAGAAATGCATAGCTAGGAAGTCTTAACAGCAGACTTTTTATTGAAGTATAGTTGATTGACAATATGATGTTAGTTTCAGGTATACAGCAAAGTGATTCAGTTACTATTTCTTTTCAGATTATTTTCCATTTTAGGTTATTGCAAGATAATGAATATCGTTCCCTGTGTTATATAGTAAATACTGTTGCTAATCTATTTTATGTATAGTAGTTTGTATCTGTTAATCCCATGCTCATAATTTAAAGGCACAAAATGGCACCCTCTCTTTCCCCTTTGGTAACCTTAAGTTTGTTTTCTATGTCTGTGAGTCTGTTTTTGTTTTGTAAATAGATTCATTTGTGTTATTTTTTATATTCCCTATATAAGTGATTTCATGGAATATTTGTTTTTCTCTGTCTGATTCACTTCACTTAGTATGATATTCTTTAGGTGCATCCATGGTGCTGCAAATGGCGCTATTTCTGTCTTTTTATGGCTCAGTAATATTCCATTGTAAATATACATTTACATATACAAATACATACATCAGTCTTCTTAAAACAACCATCTAATGATGGGCACTTGGGTTGCTTCCATGTCTTGGCCTATTTAGTGCTGCTATGAACATTGGGATGCATGTATCTTTTTCAAATAAGGACTTTTGTCTCTTTTGGATATATGCTCAGGAAGCGTATTAAAAAGCAGAGACATTACTTTGCCAACAAAGATCCATCTAGTCAATTATGGTTTTTCCAGTGGTCATGTGTGGATGTGAGAGTTGGACTATAAAGAAAGCTGAGCAATGAAGAATTGATGGTTTTAAACTGTGATGTTGGAGAAGACTCTTGAGAGTCCCTTGGACTGCAAGGAGATCCAACCAGTCCATCCTAAAGGAGATCAGTCTTGGGTGTTCACTGGAAGGACTGATGTTGAAGCTGAAACTCCAATACTTTGGCCACCTGATGCGAAGAGGTGACTCATTGGAAAAGACCCTGATGCTGGGAAAGATTGAGGGGAGGAGGAGAAGGGGACAACAGAGGATGAGATAGTTGGATGGCATCATCGACTAAATGGACATGGGTTTGGGTGGACTCCGGGAGTTGGTGATGGACAGAGGGGCCTGGAGTGCTGCCATTCATGGGGTCACAAAGAGTCGGACCTGACCGAGCGACTGAACTGAACTGAACTGAACTGAGATTGCTAGATTGTAAGGTAGCTTCTTTTTTGTTTAAGAAACCTCCACACTATTTGCCATAGTACTGTATTAATTTGGATTCCCATCAAATATAGGAATATTTGATATTCCTATATAAATAGGAAAGTTCCCTTTTCTCTATTTCCACTCTAGCATTTATTTTATTACTAGACTTTTTGATGGTAGCTATTCTGACTGGAAGAAACACAAGCTGGAATCAAGATTGCCGGGAGAAATATCAAGAACCTCAGATATGCAGATGACACCACCCTTATGGCAGACAGTGAAGAGGAACTAAAAAGCCTCTTGATGAAAGTGAAAGTGGAGAGTGAAAAAGTTGGATTAAAGCTCAACATTCATAAAATGAAGATCATGGCATCTGGTCCCATCACTTCATGGGAAATAGATGGGCAAACAGTAGAAACAGTGTCAGACTTCATTTTGGGGGGCTCCAAAATCACTGCAGGTGGTGATTGCAGCCATGAAATTAAAAGATGCTTACTCCTTGGAAGAAAAGTTATGACCAACCTAGAAAGCATATTCAAAAGCAGAGACATTACTTTGCCAACTAAGGTCTGTCTAGTCAAGGCTATGGTTTTTCCAGTGGTCATGTATGGATGTGAGAGTTGGACTGTGAAGAAGGCTGAGTGCCGAAGAATTGATGCTTTTGAACTGTGGTGTTGCAGAAGACTCTTGAGAGTCCCTTGGACTGCAAGGAGATCCAACCAGTCCATTCTGAAGGAGATCAGCCCTGGGATTTCTTTGGAAGGAATGATGCTAAAGCTGAAACTCCAGTACTTTAGCCACCTGATGCGAAGAGTTGACTCATTGGAAAAGACTCTGATGCTGGGAGGGATTGGGGGCAGGAGAAGAAGGGGACGACCGAGGATGAGATGGCTGGATGGCATCACGGACTCGATGGAAATGAGTCTGAACTCCGGGAGTTGGTGATGGACAGGGAGGCCTGCTGTGCTGTGACTCATGGGGTCGCAAAGAGTCGGACACCACTGAGTGACTGAACTGAACTGGTATGAGATGATACCCCATTGTGGTTTTGATTTGCATTTCTCTAATAATTAGTGATGTTGAGCATCTTTTTCATGTACCTTTTAGCCCATCTGTATGTCTTCTTTGAAGAAATGTCTATTTAGGTTTGCTCATTTTTGATTGGGTGGGTTGTTTGTTATTGAGTTTTATGAGCTGTTGGTATAGTTTAGAAATTAATCCCTGTTGATCGCATTGTTTGCAAATATTTTCTCCCTTTCTATAGGTTGTCTTTTCATTTCTGTTGGTGGTTTCCTTTGCTGTGTAAAAGCTTTTAAGTTTGATTAGGTCCCATTTGTTTTTTTTTTTTTGTTTGTATTTCTTTTGCCTTGGGAGACTGATATAAGGAAATATTGCTACAATTTATGGTTAAGAATGTTTTGTCTATGCTCTCTTCAAGGAGTTTTATGACATCATGTCTTTTGTTTAAGTCTTTAAGCTATTTTGAGTATATTTTTGTGTAGGGAGTGAAGAAGTGTTCTAATTTCATTGATTATATGTAACTATCCAGCTTTTCCAACACTTGAAAGGAGACATTTTATAATCTACCAGCAAAACAGATTTCAGAGTATAGAACTTTACATTTTATAAAGTGGTATCATATTATTTCTTTTGGTTTCATACCAACCCTGCAAAGATTGTATAATTATCTCACTTTATAGACCAGGTGTCTGTCGTTTGATAGTTAACTGACTTACAGTAGGTCAAATAGCTCCTAACCAGCAAAACAGTATATTAAACATAATTATTTTGATCTAAATATATATTTTTTTCTCTGTTACACATCAACCACTTTCCATTATAATTTCAGAAGTTGTTCATATAAAGCCAGAAGGAATGTAGCACCACAAATTATACTGTCCATCAGTAAAGATCTCAGACTCCAGGCACTCACTTAGACCTTTATTTTCCCCAAGTAAAATAGAGAAATCCAAGGATAGAGGGCAAACAACTCTTCTCCCTGTTCTTATCATGTTTGAAAAGCAATGTTTTTGCTTTTCATGTTCTGGACAATTACTCAAAAGATATTTACAGAAGGCAGTGAAAGATCATGGAAATGCTTATATGTCACAGTCAAGTTCATTGAAAACATTGAACAGGGAAAATTCTATAGACATGACATATTAAAGCTGAAAGAGATCCTAAAATTGTTTAACCTGGTTCTCTTAGGTGAGGATGCAGAACCCAGAGAAATGGCATCACTTCTAAAGCTTAATTGTAAACCCTAATCTCATAGATGCTAGGAGAGCGTATTTCTTGTCAAATTTATTTCTAAGAGTTTATCTTTTTTGTTCATATTGAAACTGTAATCTGTTTTCTGTTTTGGAAGCTCTTTCTTCTATATATAACTGATCTGTTAGAATTTATGCTTTTTTTGGTTTCTAAAAGAGTTATTAGTAATAAGTCCTGTGAAACCACCACTTACTGAGACCAAACGCTAGGGCCATGTCCATAACCTGCTATAAATGAAAACATATCCCTCCATATGATTTCTCAGCCTCATTTCACCCCAGGTAACTACCATGATAAATCTCAGGTTGTTCCTTTCTTTCTTGCTTTCTTTGATACTCGGGTTTATTGCATCTGAATCCATCTTGAAAAAGAAAGAAATTCCATCTTACATTCCCAGTGAACTTTGGACTATGTGCCTGGTAGCCATGGAGATCACATACCCACTGGCCTCCTGGACTGATAAACACGATTCCATACCAAGATTTCCCATCACCAAAAAGAATGTAATAATCCCCTAGGTAGTCAATCACCTTTATAATCTTTATGGCACCCATTGGTGTAGGCTACAGTGTATAATCAGCTGACTCTTCTGATTATGAATCATGGCTGTAACCTGATTGTATCTCCCTTTAACATTTTCCAGGCTAGATTTAAGGAATGTGCAGATATGTTCTTGAGCAGTGAAGTGAAGTCACTCAGTCGTGTCCAACTCTTTGCGACCCCATAGACTGTAGCCTACCAGGCTCCTCTGTCCATAGGATTTCCCAGGCAACAGTACTGGAATGGATTGCCATTTCCTTCTCCAGGGGATCTTCCCAACCCAGGGCTCGAACCGAGGTCTCCCGCATTGTAGACAGATGCTTTACTGTCTGAGCCACCAGCAGTACACTTAAGGTATACAAGGTTTTCACAAAAGTCAGTCAGGGTCCTTGGCTAAGAGGAGACTCTGCCTTGGGCCCGCTGGTGTAATAACTGCACTTCACTATCTGCATTGTCCTTCTGAGTGAGTCTGTAACCCGGAACACGTGGCTACTACAACACATCTACATGTATTCCTAAAATGTATATGTATATGTGTCTGGAAATGAACAATTTGGCTTGTTCAGTTCAGTTCAAACACTCAGTCATGCCTGACTCTTTGTGACCCGATAGACTGCAGCACACCAGGCCTCCCTGTCCATCACCAACTGTTGGGAGTCTACCCAAACCCATGTCCATTGAGTCGGTGATGCCATCCAACCATCTCATCCTCTGTTGTCCCCCTCTCCTCCTGCCCACAATCTTTCCCAGCATCAGGGTCTTCTCAAATGAGTCAGCTCTTCACATCAGATGGCCAAAGTATTGGAGTTTCAGCTTCAACATTAGTCCTTCCAGTGAATACCCAGGACGGATCTCCTTTAGGATGGACTGGTTGGATCTCCTTGCAGTCCAAGGGACTCTCAAGAGTTTTCTGCAACACCACAGTTCAAAAGCATCAATTAATTCTTCAGTGCTCAGCTTTCTTTATAATCCAACTCTCACATCCATACATGACTACTGGAAAAACCTTACCTTTGACTAGACAAAACTTTGTTGACAAAGTAATGTCTCTGCTTTTGAATATGCTATCTAGGTTGGTCATAACTTTCCTTCCAAGGAGTAAGTGTCTTTTAATTTCATGGCTACAATCACCATCTGCAGTGATTTTGGAGCCCCCCAAAATAAAGTCAGCCACTGTTTCCACTGTTTCCCCATCTATTTCCCATGAAGTGATGAGACTGGATGCCATGATCTTAGTTTTCTGAATGTTGAGCTTTAGGCCAACTTTTTCACTCTCCTCTTTCATTTTCATCAAGAGGCTCTTTAGTTCTTCTTCACTTTCTGCCATAAAGGTGGTGTCATCTGCATATCTGAGGTTATTGATATTTCTCCCGGCAATCTTGATTCCAGCTTGTGCTTCATCCAGCCCAGCATTTCTCATGATGTACTCTGCATATAAGTTAAATAAGCAGGGTGACAATATACAGCCTTGACGTACTCCTTTTCCTATTTGGAACCAGTCTGTTGTTCCATGTTCAGTTCTAACTGTCGCTTCCTGACATGCATATAGGTTTCTCAAGAGGTAGGTCAGGTAGTCTGGTATTCCCATCTCTTTCAGAATTTTCCACAGTTTATTGTGATCCACACAGTCAAAGGCTTTGGCATAGTCAATAAAGCAGAAATTGATGTTTTTCTGAAACTCTCTTGCTTTTTCCATGATCCAGCAGATGTTGGCAATTTGATCTTTGGTTCTTCTGCCTTTTCTAAAACCAGCTTGAACATCTGTAAATTCATAGTTCATGTATTGCTGAAGCCTGGCTTGGAGAATTTTGAGCATTACTTTACTAGCATGTGAGATGAGTGCAATTGTGTGGTAGTTTGAGCATTCTTTGGCATTGCTTTTCTTTGGGATTGGAATAAAAATTGACCTTTTCCAGTCCTGTGGCCACTGCTGAGTTTTCCAAATTTGCTGGCATATTGAGTGCAGCACTTTCACAGCATCATCTTCTAGGATTTGAAGATGATCCCATGTCCATTGAGCTCAACTGGAATTCCATCACCTCCACTAGCTTTGTTCATAGTGATGCTTCTTAAGGGCCCACTTGACTTCACATTCCAGGATGTCTGGCTCTAGGTGAGTGTGAGTGATCACACCATTGTGATTATCTGGGTCGTGAAGATCTTTTTTGTACAGTTCTTCTGTGTAGTCTTGCCACCTCTTCTTTATATCTTCTGCTTCTGTTAGGTATTTGCTTTTCATTCTTTTACTGTTTTGCTTGTTTCTTCTCATCCATCCTCCTACCCCCTAACAATGATTTCTTCAAGTAATAATCAACTCTCTGCTTTTCTCTGTAAAGACTTTCTTTCCTGAAAGACCTGATCATATCTGGTTTCAAACTCCAGAAGTTTCACCTCTCACCTCAATTCTGATGATGCCGTATATAGATTTCTAATCCCTCACCACCTCTAATCACATCATGTTAATCACTTACATACTTTGATACTGTTCTTTATAGTAGAAATTTATTAAGTTACTAAATATACACTATGAAGAAATTAGGGTTTGGCTAAGTGAAGATAGATGCATAGTAGAGATAATATTTAAATTGGAAGAAGAACTTCATAGATAAGGCATAGTTAACAAAATAACAGGCATAGGTAACAAAACTGTAGGCTTCTACATTGGAGAGAATGAAATTTTTAACTTGTTTAAGCTAATGTTATTCAAGGGCTTTCTGTCACTTGTAGCAGAACCTAATTATAATTAAACATTTGTTTCTGGGGGCCATAAAATAATAATAGCTAACTAACATTAACTGGTCATTATGTTTGAAGTTCAAGGCTAAATACTGAACATCTCATTTAATCTTTACAACACCATTCTGTGTTGGTTGCTATCATCATTTCCACTTAAATGAGGTAACTAAAGATTTTTTTGAGTGCCTAATCCAAGTTCCTGTAGTTGGTAAGGGATTGAGCAGGGACCCTTCTAATTCATGTTTCAAGTGTCAGTACCAGAATTTAGCCTATTGTATCACAGAAACATGGTTTAAGAATTTGCCTCAGGATACAAACAAGTATTGAAATGCTATTTGAATGACTGGATCCTGCTCTTTTCAATCCTTAATGTAATTTTACTAGTTAGGAATTGCTTCTGGCCATTGCAATGTGACGTGACTACAGTGGTTTAGACATTTGAGCATTTTATTATTAGGAGGCTAAAAGGAGTTCCTCCTAGCTGAATCAGGGCCCTTTAAGAGCTTTCCAGGAAATGCCATGCAATGTCTTTCCTCACACATCTCATTGATTAGCCATCCATAATGCAAGGGAAGTTTGGAAATGTGATCATTTAGCTTGGTACTTGGCTGTTCCAAATACAGTCTATTGCTAAGGAAAAGAAGGAAGATAGAGCCGGGAATGCAACCAGCACTGTTGGCCAAAGAAATAATGCACACAGGTAAAGCACACAGACTTTTCACTGTTGATTCTGCTCATCCCCAAGTCTATGTCCTCACAGGGAGTGTGGAGGGTTTCAGCCAACATACAACACAACAGACTTTCATCTTTTAAAGGTCAGCATAGTAGGCAGAGAAGAATGGCAGGTACAGATCTTGGAAGACACTGGATGTCTGTCTCTAGCTTAGGAAAAGATAGGTTCTGTTAGGGGAAGTACACTGATTCAAACTGTCCACCCTGACCAGGCACCATAGTAACCATTTGCATGAGTTGACAGGAGGTCCCTGTAAGGAACACGGAACTAATAAGCCTCCACCAACCATGAAATTAAAAGATGCTTACTCCTTGGAAGGAAAGTTATGACCAACCTAGACAGCATATTGAAAAGCAGAGATATTACTTTGCCAACAAAGGTCCATCTAGTCAAGACTATGGTTTTTCCAGTGGTCATGTATGGATGTGGGTGTTGGACTATAAAGAAAGCTGAGCGCAGAAGAATCGATGCTTTTGAACTGTGGTTGGAGAAGACTCTTGAGAGTTCCTTGGACTGCAAGGAGATCCAACCACTCCATGCTAAAGGAAATCAGTCCTGAATATTCATTGGCAGGACTGATGTTGAAGCTGAAACTCCAATATTGGCCACCTGATGCAAAGAGCCGATCATTTGAAAAGACCCTGATGCTGGGAAAGATTGAGGGCAGGAGGAGAAGGGGATGACAGAGGATGAGATGGTTGGATGGCATCACCGACTCAATGGACATAGGTTTGTGTGGACGCCGTAGTTGTTGATGGACAGGGAGGCCTGGCATGCTGCAGTTCATGGGGTCGCAAAGAGTCAGACACAACTGAGCAACTGAACTGAACTGAACTGAACCAGAAGAGTTCAGGAAAGGTCAAAAGGAGACATCACATATCTGACTGCCTCCCAGAATATTCTCTGGCATCCATCTTGGCTGAACAAGGAGTGCACCACCAGGAAGGACTCTTAGAATGATTGGCTAAAGACAATCTGGAAACTGATCCCATCACCATAAAACCCAAGACTGCCGTGTGGCAGAGCTGTTCTCCTGGGTTCCCTTACCCTACTGCTCTCCACCCAGGTGCCCTTTCCCAAGAAAATCTCTTGCTTTGTCAGCACATGTGTCTCCTCGGACAATTCACTTCCAAGTGTTAGACAAGAGCCCAGTTTCAGGCCCTAGAAGGGATCCCCCTTCCTGCAACAAATGGTGACTCTGGCAGGGACTCTTCTTTGCTGCAAGTGACATCCTGACCACTCAGGGTACTCAGGGGCCAGCTTGTCTGCCAATGGACCAGACCCAGCAACTGCAACTGGGACCTTTTTGTCCCTGGTCTCCTCCTGACACAGACAACTGGCCAGAGTGCCCCGACCAGTAAGGAACAAGAGACTTTATTGACCTCTCTCCTCTTCCCTCTCTCTTTCCTCTCCTTAACTCTTCCTATCCTTCCCTGTTTTTCTAGTCCCCCAGTCCTGGACACAGGAATCTGGTCAAAGTGCCTCAGCCTGAGCTGAGGATTGGAGACTGATCACCTCCTCTTGGCAGAGAACTCGAATTCTGGTTCTGGTCTGGTCTGGTTTCTGGTAGGGCTGAGTTCAGTCCTCCCTTCTCTGGAGGCCCCAAGGTAAAGTCTCATAACACCTGGGTATCTGCAGGTGGCTGCAGACATCTGTAAGGCCACCCCTTTTGCCCCCTCTCTCGCCTCCTCCCCCTTCTTGTTTCAACCTGGCTTCCTTTCCTCCCTTTGAAATCTTTGAAGACCTGGGATATTTTCATTTACTCTCTTAGTACTTGCATCTGAAGTTCTGTGTCTCTGTAGGAGGTTTTCTGAGAGACTGTATTCTTGTATTTAAGGGAGTGATGAGGACTGCCAGGTCTATATGTGTGTTTGAACTCTGTGTTCTGTGTTGTGATTTTTGATGGCCATTTTGCCTTGTCTGGACACCATTTGGTTTAAACCTGCCGCCATTTTGTTAGAACTTGATTTTCTTTCCCTGTGCCTTGAGACCAGGGCTCTCAGGACCAGTTATCTAGACCATCTCTAACACCTGAGACTGAGGAAAAATGAGGGAAAGCCTTTAAAATTTTTATTTATTTCAACTGTTTTTATAAGCTAGTAAATTTTATACTGTAATATCTAATTCATGATTAAGCTTAGAAAATGAAGCTAGATCTTGCATTGTGTTTGTCTAAATATGTCTTGGTTTGTCTTTGTCTCTGGGTAATATTTTTGAGGTTAATTGTAAATGAAAGTGAAAGTGAAGTCATGTTCCACTCTTTGTGACCCCATGGACTGTAGCCCACCAGGCTCCTCAGTCCATGGGATTTTCTAGGCATGAATACTGGAGTGGGTTGCCATTTCCTTCTCCAGGGATCTTCCTGACCCAGGGATTGAACCCGGTCTCCCACATTGTAGGCAGATGCTTTACCTTCTGAGCTACTGGGGAAGTACCTCAATTTGTAAATGAGCTCTATTTAATTGGCTTAAAGAAAAGTAAGCACTTACAAATTAAATAATTTTAAATTAAACAATAAATTCCAGATTCATCTGAACTGGGAAATATTCCGTATTAAATACCCGATATTAATGTTTGTTTGTTGACCTATCTAATACAGACATGTCTTAATTAACATTAAATGGAATATTTTCACTGTACCTAAATTTAATATAAAGTTAAATATTATCATATCTGTTACAAGTTTGTCAACAAGGAAATTACCTCGACTGAAGAAACTTCTTTAAAAAATGTAAATGAGATATGAGTTTATATATATTTTTTTAATTTTAAAATCTTTAATTCTTACATGTGTTCCCAAACATGAACCCCCCTCCCACCTCCCTTCCCATAACATCTTAGATAAGCTCTATTAAGAACAATTATGCTCTAGAAATATCTGTCTAAAATAGTCTGTCCAGGTTGGCATAACTTGAACTTCTAAGGGTTATGTTAAACTCAGTGTTGGAAATCTATTGAATAGTTAAGTCATTTCCAAATAAAATAAGATTTTTGAAACATTTACTACTAATTTCCTTTTACAGATAAACTAAAGAGATTTGGAACTATAAATGAATAATGTTTGGTGCCATCCTAAAATGTTCTAAGAAAGCAAGGATTTTAGAGATTATCACTGGTATTTATGCTCAACAATCTATAAAATGCTAATATAAAAGTTCTTGGTTACTAAAGGAAAGTAGGAAGTGTGTTTTCAATTAAAAAAAAAGTATGAAAAAATACTAAAAAGAGTTATGCATGATCGGGATTTTCTAAAATTGGATTATAACTAGTTAGATAAATGGATTTTGTTAGGAATGACACAGCCATAGGAAAACTGGTTAGAGCCAACTAGCTCCAAGATGGAGGAGCTGACTTTCACTAGACCTTGAGCCTTGGTATTTACACCCCTTGTGACCTATCAGTAAGCTAAATGATACACCCATCAACACTGACTAAATCTGACCAAGTGTTCTAAACCTTTTTAATTGATCTTTCAATGAAACTTCCTAAATTGAATACTTTTGAAGATCCTTTGACCTCTGGCTAACTTTGGGGTGCTTCAGAGGGCCCTGAAACATCCCAAAGGGAGATATTAAACTGTGTTTATTTGGTTGGTTAAATTACATGGAAAAGATTATCAAATGAGTAATAAATCCGCTCATTTTATAATGTATGGTAAAATTACTAAAACAGATATCCTAGAAATTATATGGAGTTCTTAACATTCTGATATGTCTTGGTATTCTAAAGGAAAACCTGATGAATTCACAAAAGTTAAAAAAGGACTGAATGAACCAGTGAATATACTTATAACTTTTATGGTTTCTATCTGAAAAATTATGGGTTTGAACCTGACGTTTCTTGGGAGTAGGGAAAACCTTCCTCTCAAACTAATTATGACAATACTTTGGTAAAATTAAATATTATAAACAACACAATTATATTTTCTCTTTATCTGACTCTTCCAGAAATTGGAAATTCTTAGCTTTCCAGTAAGTTTATCAAATGAGTTAGGAAGGTTATCTCACAAACAGGTACAAAAATCTCAAGGAATTTTTGAGAGCTTATAAAGGGAAGAATTCACCTAGATTTGTTTGGCAAAATCTGTGATAAGCCTTTGGTGAGTTTCCCAGCCCTGTTTTATTTTAAAAAGTTCAGTCTGAGACTATAAATGTTTTAGCAAAATAAAAAGTCTATGGTCAACTTTGATTATATATATCTCATCAGACCAAAATTATTGGGAACAGACCTATTTTGCAAACAAACTAGCCTTAATTTGGTTATATTTGATAAAAAATGAGCATAATTTTAAGGAGAAAAAGACATTTCAATAAATGTTAAATCCAGTTTGTTAATGGAGGTCTGTATCTAGTAAGACTCATTTCTTGTATAGTTCTTTGCTGTTATCTGATATTAATGTAAAATATAATTGAATTCTTAAAGAACTCCCTGTTTGTTTCTGAAGCTTATCTCAGTAATCTGTCTTTGGATGAAGATCAGATGCCTCATGATCTGCAACCAGAACTGGAAAAAGAAATAATTAAAGGGACTATCTCCAACCTGGATGGAAGCACTTTTTTATCAGGTACTCTTAACTAGCTCATGCACAATGAAACTGAATGGAAATTAACTTTTAGATTAATTCCCACCTCCAAAGGCCCCTATACTAGATTGGTCTATAGAGAAGACAGCTGACCTTATCTCACCTTAAAATGATGCTCAAACAGAGGAGAAACTACACTACACCAGGATGAGAAGATGATGATGGAAGTGGACAGCTTGCCCAAGATGCTGGACCTGATTCATATGATCATTTATAATGTTTTCCTGACTTCTTAGACCTTTGCATATAAATCAAATGCTTTTCTATCATAGACCTGATCCTATGCTAGTTTTATAAATCAATCCAGTTGTTGGGTTTGTGGCCAATTACCTGTGTCTAGTTCTGGGTTACCTTGGTAAATTTCTCTACTACAAGGCTCTAACTGGTTGGCCCTGAGAAAATTTACTTAAAAAAATAAATTACAGTCATATTCAGGTCACTGTGATATTACTAGATGGGATTCCCCCACCAGGCCAATTAATAATGCCTGCTCTGACTCTGACCATAAATTTGAGCTTTCTTCTATTACTCAAGTTCAATCAGAGCAACAAGCAAAGTTTCAGCAAAGGAGAAGAAAACTCTCCCACAATTATGGGATGGATTTATATAGCTAACACCAGGCTATGGTAATTTAGGTTTTAAGTCTCCTCTATGTTGGAAACAATTAAATCATACTAACGATAATCAGTCTAGTAACACTAGAAAACTGGGCTGTGTGCCTTATAGACAGTGTCAATATATAATTTCCCTGGAAGATAAAGATTCATACAGAGTAGACTCAGTCAGATGACCTGGGATATACTGAGCTACATCTAATGGAAGCTCATGACTTAAGTCTTACTTCTGACTTTACTAATACTGCTGGCTATGTTATTTGTATTTCACCTGTTTTACAAAATTGCTGTTTCTTACACTGCCAAGTGTGTGACTGAGGCCTCTGATAAAATAATATATAGTTCCATATGAGATCGAGATAGTAACAGTGTAACTCTGATATGGTAAGAAGCAACAAGAGGGAATGTTTTCCTGGACCAAGAGGCTAGTAATACAGGTGGGCCAGAGAATTTTGGATACTGTTTTATGGCCTAGTCCAGTAACAGCACATTGAGTGGCCTGTCAACAAAATCTTTGCCAAAACTGAGAATGGACATTCTCAGCTCCATGGGATAAAATGGTCATGAAATGCCCCCCTCAAAATCATGGTCAAGTTTATGAGCAAAAAGGGGCTCTGCCAACTGAAAACTGATACTTGCCATCTACATCTACAAAGATTAAATCATGGCCACTGCAACTGCTGAACTTCACCTCCCCTGAAAGGAGTTCAGAGTGAAAATCAGGAATGAGGCACTCCGTGCTCTGGGAAAAACTGGCAGAACAGGCCTTCCAATAGTTAGATCTTTTCAGGAGAATATTTTATGAGTCCCAATTCTTGCATCTTCTCATACCTAGAGAAACACTGATGTCATTAATGGTGAAATCTGCTTTGGCTATTAAGGAAAAGTTTACAATTAAAAGTCAAAAATAGAGTAGCTATGGTTCAGACATCCTGGGAAATAACTAGGTGATGCCATGGGTATACTTTCAGATTAGAACTTGTATTGCTAAACTTGAGTTTTCTGAGTCATGTCAGGCTTGGATGCCACCATTCTCAAAACAATGTCTGCTGGAAGCTAGTAACTGCAACCTTACTTTTTATAAAACTAGGCAACTGGCTACCTGGCTACAAGTCTCCCTGAAGTGCCAGGTCCAGACAAGGTTTCAGGCCTATTCTTCTAAAAAGAAATGAGATTTATTTTGTCTATTAAAATTCCAGTTATCACTCCTCCAACTACTTCTAACTGGGCTTGTTCCACCAAAATGGCAGACCAAGGGATTGAGATTTTAATCATACAAGACTCAGACCTAGAACTTGGAGCTCAGGAATACTTCCAATTCAGTGTCTATTCTCCAAGCTGAGGCAGTCCTATGCCCCATTTTGACAGAAAGTTATCGCAATCATAGTTGCCTAGTTCACTAAATTAAAACTGAGCAGGACTCTGTGGGGCTCTGGAGTACAGATCTGTTGCGTGTTCTCCATTTCTTGTCTGGAGAATATAGGCTTCATTCAGCCTTCTTGACCTTCCCTGAGTTCCAAAGGGTGGATTCAAATAATTGCTAATCAGGGAAGGGAGGGGATACAGAAACAGAGGAGAAACAATCAAAGGTTGGTACAGCCTCCAGACAGGGTCTTGGTTCCTACTCAAAGAAATATGCATAATAATGTCTTTGAGTTCTTCTACAGACTGGGCTCCCACCCAGGTGGAGGATGGTAACCTCAGACTGAACACAAGATTCCTGGAGCACAGCTCTGTTGCCTCACCACCAACCATTCCAAAAAAAAAAAAAGTCACAGACCTTGCAACCCTCACCCCAAATATTGCCTCCTGTTTCTGGGGACCAGTGATGACCATCCTGTCAGGTCTCCTGTTTGGGCCCTATCTATTTCATCTCCGAGAGGAGCCAACAGTTGCAAACTAAATTGCTGTTATTACAAGGGTGATTGCTGGTTTCAGGCAAAAAAAATACTTTGACTTAGATCAGGTAGAGAGAGACTTCTCTGCTAGGCAGGCCTACACTCATGCACAGCAGGAAGAAGTTACAGAAGAAAGAGACCTCTGCCCCAATTCCCAAGAAGTATCTTGAGTATGAAGTCTCTCAGGGGGAGTTGTTAGGGGAAGCACACTGACTGAAACCGTCCACCCTGGCCAGGCACTATAGTAACCATTTGCATAAGTTGACAGGAGGTCCCGGCAAGGAACATGGAACTAATAAGCCTCCACCAACCGGAAGAGGTCGGGAAAAGTCAAAAGGAGACACCACATATCCGACCACCTCCCAGAATCCTCTCTGGCATCCATCTTGGCCGAACAAGGTGTGCACCACCAGGAAGGACTCTGAGTAAGAATGATTGGCTAAGGACAACCCATAAACTAATCCCATCACCATAAAACTTGAGACTGCAAGCCATGTGGCAGAGCTGTTCTCCAGGGTTCCTTTACCCTACTGCTCTCCACCCAGGTGCCCTTCCCAATAAAATCTTTTGCTTTGTCAGCACATGTGTCTCCTCTGACAATTCATTTCTGAGTGTTAGACAAGAGCCCAGTTTCAGGCCCTGGAAGGGGTCCTCCTTCCTGCAACAGTTTCTCTGGTTGGACTTCTTTATTAATTGAGGTGACAGCTCTGTAAGAGGGAGTTTGTAGCGCTGGGGATCTGACACTTTCATTCTTTTTGGATGGCCTTATTGAAACCAACATAAGGCAAATACTTAGCATATACAAATACAAAGCAAAATACTTTCTTTTTAAGCTTAAAAATTCAATATCAGTCATTGCAGTCATCTGCAAACAAGTAATCTCTTATAGTTAAGATCATTGCCTCTTAATATTCAGTTTCCATCCATAGAGAATTGGAAACTTCACCTCCAATAATAAATATCAGGACATGTTAGTGATCTTCTGTAACCTGCCACCTGGGGAAGCAGCAACGAAGGGCAGACAGTCCCTTCTTGTAGATCTTTCCAGTAAAGAACCATGAGCTCTTTCCAGTAATTACCAGTTACTAGACTGATGAAGTTTATATTAAGAATTTTGAAAACTTGAACATCTACACAAGTGAAGATTTAAATAATTAAAATAATAGAATTGTATCAACAATATATGCTTATCAGCAACCTTTGTAGACTTTAACCCTTTTCTCATGTTGACTTAAAAAAATGTACATGAGAGTTGTGAGTCAAGCTTTATCTGCAGCAAAATGAGGACTTAATAGCCTGAAAGACAGCACCTCAAATATCTCTGAGAACTGCTGCAAAGAGGTGGGGGCCAGGCCAGTATATATATATGATTTTGGTGAAGGGAGAGTTCATGCAATCAAGTACATATTTTTTGGAAGAAGGTTTCTGCTAGTCACGAGGAGCTGTTGTCACCGTAAAAGATTTTAGGGCTTTTCTAGATTCGAGGCAGAGAAGGCAATGGCACCCCACTCCAGTACTCTTGCCTGGAAAATCCCATGGATGGAGGAGCCTGGTAGGCTGCAGTCCATGGGGTCGCTAAGAGTTGGACATGACTGAACAACTTCACTTTCACTTTTCACTTTCATGCATTGAAGGAAATGGTAACCTACTCCAGTGTTCTTGCCTGGAGAATCCCAGGGATGGGGGAGCCTGGTGGGCTGCCATCTGTGGGGTCTCACAGAGTCAGACATAACTGAAGTGACCTAAAAAAATAAAAAGATTCAAGGAGGTACAAGTATTGGGCTCATAAAATCCGCTCCTGAAAATATCTATCTGAAGACCTGCCAGTTTTTCCCAGAGCACAGAATGCCTCATTTCTACTTTCCAATGAGCTCCTTTCAAGGGGTGCTGAAAATCAGCCACTGCAGCAGTACATGACTTAATCCTTATAGAGGTAGATGGCAAGGGCCAATGGCAAGTGGCAATCTATGTAATAGTTGACAGTTGAGATTAATTAAAAATTTATCTAAAAGTCAGATCTAACTTCCTCTGGACCATCAATTAAGCACTTCTTCCTGTGTTCTCTATCTTGGAACTAGGCATCAGCAGTCTCCCTGTTGTCCAAGTCAGGGCACAAGAGCAGCCATGTGGTTCCCTTGCCTTCACTCCCACCCGCATCCAGTTAGTCACCTTTTCCCAAGGATTCTGCCTGCCTCACATTGATCAAATCTGCTCTAAACTTTCCTTTTCCAGGCTACAGGCCTAGGTAGAAGCTTATCTTTTATCTTGACTATTTTCCAGCAAGAGTCTCTGCAGTGGTTTCCCTGCCAGCAATTTCCACCTATTCATTTCATTCAAATCGTCTAGCATTCCAGAGATATTTCCAAGTTACAGATTTGAAAGACTCTGTAAGGCCCTACAGAGCTTCTAGGATAAAGGCAAAATTCTTTGGTTTAGCACTGGAAGCCTTTTGATGCTTTGCCCTTATCTGTCTCTCTATTATTCTTGTAACACCTTTATATACACTCTCACTTCAACCTGACTGAAAAACTGCCTCCTTCCTACATATCATACAGTTTACTGCCTCCATAACATTTAAGTGTGTTTGCTCTGGGACGCCATTTCATTCTCTTTCACAGCCTCTCATACATCATCATCATCGTCTTGGCCCTCCAAACTGGTCAGGTGTCTGCCCTCAGGGAAACCCTCCTTTGCGGTAAGTCAGCTCTAGATGCCTAAACCACCTACACGACAAGAAACAGGTCATTTTACTCAAACTCTTTGATCTATTTGGATTTCACCATGATTAAACCGATGAAACCTTAAGGATAGGAGCTATTTCTTTTTCTGGCTGAATAAAAGCTTAGAAGCAACAGAAGGAAGAATGAATGAATGTGGGATCTTGTGCAACTTACCTTTTTGGCATTAGTCTTTGCAGGTACCCACAATAGCATACTCATATACCCTACATCATGCCACCCTCTTCTCATTTCTTACTGTTTGCAGACTTAGACTGACAAAGTGAGAGACAGAAAGGAAACACATTATAGCTAGAACACCTTTCACGGTTAGCAACCTACTGGGGAAAAATGAAGTACTTACTTTTTAAGTTGTATATTTGACATAGAAAAATAAAAGGGCTGAGAATAGGAAGATTCATATATGAGTCCATCTGAGTGGGATAGTGGTAGGTATGCCCTTTACTTATATTAACAGAATCCCCCCATTTGCTTCTTCTGGGAAACAGGCTTCCCCGCACCCAGCATACAACTTAAATGGGTGCTGCTGTGTCCTCATAGTCGAGGGGCAGACACCAGATGGAAGCTAACTCAAATATAATCCTTCTCTGCCATTTAAAAACTCAAGACTAAAAACAAACAAACATAATCTCTGAAGCCTAGAGAAGTTATGTGTAAGCCCCTCGCTAGTAAGCAGAAATCAAGAAGTGTGAGGTTCAGGAGTTATTGGTTCTCATTTGAACTTCAAAGTTGAAGGACTGATCTACATAGATCAGAAAAGAATCCCAGTGGGAGATGAGGGGCTGTTAGTGAACAAAGTCCTAAGCCCCAGTCCCAGGCCAACCCCCTTTCTCAGATAGTGACACGCCCTCGGATCTTTCCAATAATGCTTCTGTTTACCTTAAACTTATTTAGGTTAGTTCTCTGTCACTTGTAACCCAAAGGGTTCTAATTCAAAACTGCGATATCTAA
Organism: Capricornis sumatraensis; assembly: GCF_032405125.1. Taxonomy (NCBI): domain Eukaryota; kingdom Metazoa; phylum Chordata; class Mammalia; order Artiodactyla; family Bovidae; genus Capricornis; species Capricornis sumatraensis. The sequence goes on from NC_091075.1 coordinate 17,785,673, forward strand.
GACCTTGGGATTCCGAGGACTTAGCAATACCTAGCCAAGGATTTGTGGCTTCTAAGTGCTTCATGAGAAACAACCTAAAATATTGGTAAATAACACAATCCATTCTTTGTCTCCCTAAGTCAGTAATATGACTGACATATTAATATTTTTATGTCTGATTTTTATGCACTGGGGGATGAAGTCTGGAAAACCCTGTGCTAGGAGTCATGTCCTTTAGATTCAATTGCGGTCCAGCCATTAATTTGTGGTGCAGTCTCTTAGTCCTGCCAGCATTTGGCCATGCATGTTTTTAAAGTGAGCTCTAACAAATTTTCTTTGGGCAAAATTTTGAAAATATTTGGCATCATGCTAATAACTTTAGAATACTTTAATAATAAAAAGATGAATGTTCTGATAGAAAACAAGCAATTCCAAAATTATGTAGTTAATAAATCTTTAGATAGTCTCAACCATATTTATCACTAAGAATATGCAAATTAAGACAACTGAGGTATGATTTTCTACCTACCCTGTTGCCAAAAGCTTAGAAGATACATAATATTTCATATTACCAAGGACATATGGGATTAAGAAATCTCATAGCTTGGACACACAAGCATTTTGGAGGCAATCTGAAAATATGTAGCAACATTTTATTGTGCATTCCCCTCAATCCAGCAATCCCACCGTGAGCTATTTATTCTAGGAAAATAAATAAATGTGCAAAGATGTTTGTCCAAGTTATAGGTAAAGAGCAAGAAGTGACCATTGGGTTTAGACACAGAGAGGTCATTGGCTAACTTGATTTGAGTTGCTCAGTGAAATGGTAGGATCACAATACTAATTGGAGCATGGATTCAGTGGTAAAGAACCTGCCTGCAAATTTACAAGACATAAGAGACATAGGTTCAATCCCTGGGTCAGGAAGATCCCCTGGAGGAAGGCATGGCAACCCACTCCAGGATTCTTGCCTGGAAAATCCCATGAACAAAGGAGCCTGGCAGGCTACAGTCCATGGGGTCACAGAGAGCAGACATGACTGAAGTGACTGAACACACAGTAGGGCATGGACGGTGAGGAATTGGAGAGATAAAGGAATGACAACATGTTTGAGAAGCTTTGCTGTTAAAGGAAAAGGAATCAAATCTGGAGGGGAATTTAGAATCAAGAAAGGGTTATTTTCTTTATAGATGGTGGAAGATAACAACAAAAGTAGGCTAATAAAAATTATCTAAGTGAGAGGGAAAATGATAATACAGGAGAAAAGAGGAGCAGTTACTGGAGAGATGAGATGAGAACTGAACTTGGAGATGAACAGCTTCTACAACAGCCCAGGAAGTTCATTCAAGGTGAGAGGAGACAAAGCCATGGGCGGAGAATAGGGAGGTTGGTATATGTTGGAATGGGAACATGTTCTGATTGTCTGGTTATTTTGAGTGAAATCAGAAGCATGTTAGCAGCTGAAATTGAGAATGGGGAGCAAGTATTGGAAGAATGAAGAATACAAAGAGGAGACAGAATTGTCTAGGAGAGTGGAAGGGTGAATATATAAGCAAATGAGATCAGATCATTCAGAAGTTTCCTTCTTGTTTTGCAATAAGCGAATTTATTTTTATAAGCTTATCTCTGAAAACTATTTTAGCTGAACTCTATGGATACATAATGCCCCCATTATTAACTTCTAAACATTTTGTGAATTTCTCTAATTCATGTTTATTTAAGTGTATTTTCAAATTTTTCAAACACTGTTTTGTTAGATTGTTTTCGGTTTTAGATATCTTTCTGTTATTAATTTTAACATTATTTCATCATGCCGGTGAAAATTATCTATATAATTTCTGCTTTTGGAATTTTGTTGACATTTCCTTTGCAGCCCAATACAGTGTCAAGGTTTAAAATGTTCTATGTATAGTTGAAAAACTGTGCATTAGCCTGCTAAGTCAAGATCATTAAGCCTAGCATTCAAAATTTTAACCATTTCTAATTTTTTTTAGTCTATTGAATCTATCATTTCTGAGAGAAGTGTGTGTGTATGATTGTGATTTGTTCAATTATCCTTGTATGTCCATCAACGTTTGCTTTATTTCAATATTTTGCATTTAGAGGCATAAAATCTCATAACTATTATTATATTTTGGGAATGATTCATTATTATGAAATATTTTTTAATTTTAATGCTTTTAACTTGGATTCTAATTGGTGTGATATGAATGTTTCTATACTTATTTTTACTATTACATTCACCTGACATACCTTTTTGCCAGTCCTTTATTTTCTACTTTTCAAAGTTTTTCATTGTGAACTCTTTAATGTGGGAGTGTATTTTAATATTACTGATTATTGATAGTTTTTGGACTTTTATATATTTTCCCCTGCTATTCTTTATTATTTTTTCTCTTTATGTACTTTTGTTGGATAGATTAGGCTGTCTTTTATTTTTATTTTTTAAATATATATATTTAAAATACAGACACATGGTATCTATTCTTCTAGTGGTTAGCCTCACTTATAAAAGATTTTAATTTGATTTTTGTCAAAATAATACTTTCATATAGATTTAAAAAGTAGATGGTGCTAGAAATTTCATGAAGAAAGTCAGAAGTTCTCTGTAATCTTTCTTCACCAGTTTTACCACATGTTCTCAGGTAGCAGAGGGGCAGACTGAGCTTCCAGATAGACTGTCTCTGGGGCAGGCCATCAAGGCCCTAGGTTCCTCTTTGTGTGGCTCTGACCACCGATTCATCTGCTCTGTTCCTAGGGCGGGCGCCTTTCGTGGTCACTGCTTGGCACAGCACCCAGCTGCTCCTCGTCTGGCGTCAATCCTTCCCCTGACCATTCCCCCAGAGGTCCCTCCTACTCTTCATATTCTCTTCTTCTAAAGTCAGTCCCATCTTTGGCGGCAGTCCTGTGTTGCAAGTCCTCCCCATCGACTTTCCATCTTTTAGGGATTTCTCACTTTCTAGTCCACAGAAAACAGCCAGGATCCTATCTTATTTGCCAGCAGTTAGAAACATTGTCCATCACTGGGATGAATGGGAGGCAGGAACATGGGCTCAGCCTACCATAATGAGCTAAATTCCAAGTTTTCTTTTGAGCATTGGTGAAATTTTTACATGGTCCCATTTAGGGTTGGGGGTTGGGTGTGGAGTTCTAACTTACTTAATTAATAGGATCAAATGAGGAGAGGAGACAAAGTGGAACCCAAGGCTCCAAAATCTAGGAAATGTGTGTGAGGATATGGTCAGTTCAGTTTCTGACAGTTCAGTGTCTGCCTTTCCAAGTCCCTCCCTCTCGGCTTACTCATGACCCTCTGTCCCACATCTTCTGTCCTTTCCAGTTGTCCTTCCTGGCATGACGAAGTAGGAGACATTTCAGTGACAACTCCCCCAAAGGTGCGAGGTTTGATGAATAAATCAATAAACAAGTCAATGGATTTGGGAGATATCGCTTAACAAAATCCAAAGGATCGTTGTCTTTGATCTGAGGAGAATGTGATTTTGACTTTGAACTGAGGATTGTGCGTGAAAGACTCTTGGTGTAGTAGAAGAAAGAGCATGGTCTCTGGGGAAGGTCAGAATGGGTTTGTGTCCTGGCGCTGGTCTCACAAGCTAGTTTACTTTGGGTCAGTTACCTCACTAAGCTCTTTGACTCTCAGTTTCTTAACCTGTAAACCTGGAATGAGAACGTCTTTTCTGAAATAGGTACCACACCTACTCCGTACACTCTAGCCCAAGCCACCATAATCTCTCACTGGAATAATGGAAAAATTCTGGAATGGTCTCCCTTCAGGAAAGGTCAGCCTTCCTTGCTGCTCCTCATCCTGTCTGTGTCCAGCCCAGCAGACCCACAGCTCAAGCCATTCTGTGTGACTCTGAGCAATTCGTCCATCACACTAGAAGTAAAAGCCCAAGTCCTTACTGTTATGCTTCTACCAGATCTGGTCCTTCATTACCTCTCTCACCCCTTGTCCTGTTACTCTCCCCTGAGTCTCTGCACACCAGCCCCACAGCCTTCCTTGCTGTCCCTCAAACATACCAGGCAGCTTCCACCTTCGGGACCTCGGCACTGGCTCCACTCTTGCCTGCAGTGTGCTTCTCCAGACAGCCATGTGGCTTTCTTTACTCAAACATCACTGTCTTAGTCAGGCTTCTCTTTGACACTGTGTCAAAAATTTTAGTCCTTTCCCTAGTACTTCTTCAGGGTTTTTCTTCCCCCCTCTTAACAGTCACCACTAGCTAAAATTACATATTTTACTTGTTTGTATTTGCTATTGTCTCTTTCTGCGACTAGAATAGGAGTTCCATATGGACAGGGATTTTTTAAAAAATTCTAATTGCTATTATCCTAGTACTTGGAATTGTTTCTAATGCATAGCAGATGCTCAGTACATATTAGCCAGAAGTGTTTGTAAAGCAAAATGGTAGAGAGTAGTGGTTAAGAATGAAGCTTCAGAAACTAAACTCCAGAGAGTTTAGTTTTAATATTTAATCTAGTTTTAATATTTACAAGGCATATAACCTTGGGCAAGTTACTTAACCTCCCTGGACCTCAGTTTTACCATCTTTGATGTGGAACACAGGTACTGGTTATGTGTAGAGTTTTTGGGAAGATTAAATAATACATGTATAAGCGTTCAGTACAATGACTGACACATAATAAGCCATCAATAAGAGATAGCTATTGTGAGTGACACATCCAGCACACTGTAGATGTTTAGTTTAACGGTAGCTACAATCATCATTAAACTCAATCTGTAAGAGTATGGGGGCCTTGGAGAATGAGCAGGTTGAAGAAATGCAGTTATCTGGTTAGAACTGAAAACAGCCAAGCTTATGAGGTAACAGAGGAACCGTAACTAAACTATCCTTAAATTTAACTATACATATGGAATTTATGCTAAGAATAACTAACTCCAAATAGCTGATTAATCACAATATGATTGAAGGACAAATGGCAACAATAGAACAAAGTGTCCAGGCTGTGGTCACCCGGTTTGTGAATTTAGAAGACTCACTTCGTCTCTTAGGGAGCATGCTGCTGCTGCTGCTGCTGCTAAGTCGCTTCAGTCATGTCTGATTCTGTGCAACCCCATAGACGGCAGCCCACCAGCCTCCCCCGTCCCTGGGATTCTCCAAGCAAGAGTACTGGAGTGGGGTGCCATTGCCTTCTCCACTTAGGGAGCATAGAGTATAGTTAACCAGAGAGGAGCATAGCAGCCTTCTGTTTGGGAGTCCCCTGAACAGTCCTGTCACAGTTGAATGAGGAGGCAGGCATGGGATATTATTAACTGTCCCATAAGCAAAGGTCCACAAAAGCAAAGTTGTCCTGTATCAGCAAGTTCCACTGCAGACATATCATCCAGCAACTGGAGACTGATTCCTGGAAGCAGAGGATCTACTGAACACAGGATTCCTAAACAGTGAGAGGAAGGCAATGCCTCCCCTTCATACAGCCACTTTCCCTTCTGATGTTGCCTTTGTGGATTTTGGAGGGCTAGTGTAGACAATTACTGTTGATAAATTCCATACGCCACTAGATAATCTAAAAGAACTATGAACCTTTTCAGTATTCTCCGATCATGCTTGTGAAATGATCGTACAATAATGAAAAATTCATCAAATGAGTTTATTTTTCCAATAATCAGCTTTACTGACCTATTCTTGATTGACTGAGTTGGCTATTAATGTGATGTTATGAAGACAGGATCTAAACAACACATGGAGTTATGAAGAAGAAAAGAAAGAGCCATGACCAACATATTAGATGAGCCTCTGTGCAAATGTCACTCACACAGTGATGTGCCTCACTCCTCAGAGCTCCCCTGCCTTGCCCAGAGAGTCTTTGGGATCAGTCTCATCCTGGACTGGAAGTAAACTCCAGTTCAACGCTCAGCATCAGTGGATATTGTTCCCTCACATCTGGTAACCTACTCTTTGTCTTCTTCCCTAGAGGCAGAGCTCCTACTTGGATGACAGCTCTTGCCTGTCCTCTACTGCGATGACAGCTTCACTCTTAGCCCACAAAGGGGACTGTCCACCCTGTCTCCTTCTGGGAATCTCTCAATTCAGCGATTTCTAGGTGCTTTAAGCCTATGTTCTAGCCATCCATGGGACACTGCATTCCTCTCTACCAAGCTTTGCTGATGCTGACAATTTGCCTCAACATCCACCTCTCTTTCTAGCTGGAGTTCTTTCTACAACCAGCCAGCCTTTCCCTCTAGTTCCACTCCACTGGGTTGGTCTAGGTCTGGGTCTGGCATCTTCCCCTTGGCTTGATCATTCAGCAGAAATTTTCATATGCATTCCTTCATTGTGGATGCACAACTCTGTAATTCAGGTGTCCAAATTCTTATTTTAGAGTTCAGGACATTGAGACTCAGAAAGGTTAAGCATCTTGCCCATCTGAAGCCAAGAACTAAGTAAAAACCAGATCTTATATCCATACAATAAAATACTATTCATCCATTAAAAGGCATGAAGTGCTGATACATGCACTTGGATGGATGTGGGTGAACCTGGAAAGCATTATGCTAAGTGAAAAGAGCTAGATGTAAAATGTCACATTGTGTGATTCCACTCATATGAAATACCAGAATAAGTAAACCCATGGAGACAGAACACAGAATGTTGGCTGCCCGGAAGTTCACTGAAAATGTTTTGGAGCTATATAGAAGTGGTGGTTGTACAACACAGTGAATGCACTAAGTGCCACTGACTTGTTCATTTTAAATGGTTATTTATTTTTATGTTATGTGAATTTCACCTCAATTATTTCTAATGCTGGGTCTTTTGATTTTCAGAGATTGAGCTTCTTTCACTGAATTACTTGTTTGTCAAGTCTAAAAATAGGGGGAAAATGATATCCTATGACATTTTTCAAATTAGATATAGAAAAGTAACATTATTTTAATGTGTGAATCACCAAGAAAAATTTTTGATTTAAATATCATGAAGAAGTTCAAACATTATAGGTAGAGGAGTACAGTTAATGATACAGACTCATAACTGCCCAGCCACTGCATTCCCTCCCTAGCGGTAAGCATTATTAACAGTTGTCTATATAAACTTCCAGAAGCTTTTTTGAGCATATGCATAACCACACATTCCTGCCTCTTCTCGATTTAAAAAAATTAACAATAGGTCTTAAAGAACTTTTATAAGAGAAAAATCTTTCTGGCTTTGGAATTCTAACAATTGTATAATACTGCATTTTATAGACCTAGCATAAATGTATTTATCTTCCCCCTCATCCTAATGGGAATCCCTGGTGACTCAGTGCTAAAGAATCTGCCTGCAGTGTTGGAGATTGCCAGCAGTTCAGGAGACTTGGGTTTGATCTCTGGGTTAGCAAGGTCCCTGGGATAAGGAAATGGCAACTCACTCCAGTATTCTTGCTTGGGAAATCTCATGGACAGAGGAGGCTGGTGGGCTATGGTCCATGGGGTCACAAAGAGTTGGACATGACTTAGTGACTAAACCACCATCTCATCCTAATATTATTAGTACTTTTCTTCTTCAAGTAGTCCTCTATTCTCATGTGTTATATTCAAAAGCCATTTGTAGGTCTAAGCAACAAACAGTTTTGCTTTTTTATTGAAAACAATAAAAGTTTTTAAAATTTAGCATGAATAAGAATCGCATAGGAAGTTTAGTAAAAATGAGAATGCCTCATCCCTAAAGACTCAGATTTGGTATGTTTGGAGTGAGCCCAATAACTTCCATTTTTTAATAAGCACCCCAGGTTATTCTAATGCAAGTGGTTCCTAATCACACCTTGAGTAATATGGAAACAAAATAAGGATCCCATTTCATTCCCACAAATCACTGTTGAGCTCGTGTATGTTCTAAAATCTATGTGTTTATAGTTGGAGTGCAAACACTAATAAAATGAGACCCTCGTCTCTGTGCCACTGGGTTGCTGGTGCCTTGCTTCTGCTGGTGTCACTGCTATTGCAGTGACTCCAGAGGTGTAAGTAGCAACAATGGAAAAGACAAGTAAACCAGTCAATACCACAACATGAGGAATACAGAGCAGAGGTAGATACCAGATGCTGGAGCTGAGAAAGGAAAAAGATTTACTTTGGGCAGAAATCGGGGAGGCTTCTTGGAGGAGGTGAGCAGATCAGTGGTGAACTAACAAGGGTTTTCCAAAGAGAAGAAGCTTTGAGTAGTGTAAATCAAAGCTGTTAGACAGAAGGAACTTCATTTGAATAGTCATGCAAGTGAGAGAAAACAGTGATCTCTGAAACAGTCTACTGAAGAAAAAAAGAAAAAGAATGAATTGTCACCTCATTGAGTGTACCATGTTAAGTAGCTGATCTTTATCTGTGGGTTATGGAAACCGCGAACTATTTTGAGCAGAAATGTAACTGAGTCCAACTTGCATTTTAAAGGTAATTATGGTTATAGTGTTAAAAATGAACTCAGGTGATCCTAAAGTAAGAGGCAGGGAGATTAACTTAGAGGTTATCACAAAACCATGTGATGATGATAAAAGAGAGGTGTGAAAGTACTAAAATAAAATGTAAAATGATCTTCTTATGAGTTTCAGTAGGGAAAATGCTTTTTAAGTATGTTATAAAACTCAGAGGTCAGAAGAGAAAAGAATGATAAGCTGGACAACATAAAAATACAGAGTTCTGAACAGTGGCATCACCATCATGGCAGAATGAGATGTACTCTTTATCCCTCCTAGCCAATCTGCAACCAACAAAATGTCAGTTACCCAACAAAGATGCCTTTACCCAACACCCCAGGATGCTGGAGTATCATAAACATTTGTGCATCTAAACATGGGTGGGCTGGGACACACAGAGGAGGTGGGTCCAGGAAAGCAGCAGAGGTGGTGCCCAAGATCCTGGCGCCCCCAGACCACCCACGCCCCCACCCACTACCACTGTAGCAGCTGAGCTGGCAGCCCAGAGAGCCCAGTAGCATTAGGGGAGGCAGTGAACACGCCCCCAGCCTCCCCACTGCAGTGGCATCCATGGCCACAGGGAACTAGGCAATAGCAGCAGCAGGGCCTGTGATCCTGGTTCCTCCAGCCATAGGAGGCTCTGTGACCCTGTCACCCAGAGCAGCAGAGGCACCTGTGAGCCCAACTCCAGTCATAGCAGAGGTGCCTGTTATCCCGGTTTTCACCCTCCCCCCATGGTGGCAGCGCCCAAGATTCAGGCAACCCTGGATACGGTTGAGGCACCTGGCATTCAGGTGCCCTACATGCAGCACACACAGCGTCAGTGACACCAGCAGCAGCAAGGACCAGCAACCGGAGAGGCATGCATGGCAACAGTGGGGCAGAGGGTGACACTTCTGGTAGAGACGTCAGAGGGTGCCCAGGGCCTGTTCTCAAATGCAGCCAAAGGCTGCTCAAGGAAGAGAAACCAGAAGTTTGTGCTATAGCTCCACCTGCTGAGAAACAAACGAAAGATCTCTAATTACTAATCTGTTGAATAGAACCACGTAAAAGCTGTACCTAGAACTTTACTACTTCAAAGATGCCAACAGAGAAACAACTCAAGTACCATGAAAAATCGCAGTAACACAGTATCACAGAAAGAAAATAACAATTCTCCGGAAGCCAAACTTAAAGTCACAGCAATAGCAATCTGATAGAGAATTCAAAATAACAACTATTTATGAAGAAACTCAGTGACCCATAAGAGAACTCAGAAAGTAGTTCAATGAGCTTAAGAAGAAATCTCTTTGATATCTTACCAAAAAGATAAAAGCTAAAACAAAGAACTAAATAAATTCTGGAGCTGAAGAACTGAATAATGCATTAGAAAGCACTGGAGATAGAGCAGACCATATGGAAAAGAGCATTAGAGAGCTCAAAGACAGGAAAAAAAATGAAGAAATTCTATGAGGGCTATCCAACTCTTTTAGGAAGGGTAACATTAGGGTAATGTGTATCCCAGAAGGAGAAGAGAGGGAGGAGGGAGTGGAGAATTTATTTAAAGAAATAATAGCTGAGAACTTCTCAAACCTGGGGAGGAAACTGGACATCCAAGTCCATGAAGCTAGGAGAACGCATGATTATTTCAATGCAAAAAGACCTTCTCTGCCCGGGTCCAGCCCCGGTGGATCCAGGGAATTAGAAGCGGGGACAGTGTTGGCGTGAGAAAAACTTGTTTATTAATATAAAGATTAGATTAAGAAACAATAGTGTAGTAGGAAAATTAAGTGGAGAAAGAGGGCTGAATAACTTGGATTATGTGGAGGACCAATAAAATTCCAGACAAGGAACTTTGCACCATCTACGTTGGGCCACCGGCGCTTGCTTGAATATCTAAGGGTGCCTCGCCTTAGGCTCCCTTTCGCGCGGGTCTTAACAGCCAGGGCAAGTAAGTAGACTTGGCGAGCCTCCGCGCCCCAGATGGGAATTCAGCCTGAAATAAGTAAAGAGACACGGGGGAAACCAGTCCAGCGACTGGCTCTCCTTCTATTGTCCTTCAAGGCCTTTTATACTTTTGATTATACATAGAGATCAATGGGTAATACAAAATTATGTAGTGTTAGCAGCCCAGACTCTTTCTGTATATCTTTTTGTATACAAAAGGTCTCAGGTGATTTACATTATCTTCTGGCCAAGAGGCTTGTTAACACTTTTTGGCTGTCTTTCTTAATGAATGTTAATTTCGTTTCCCCTGAAGTGTTTTTCTTTAATCTGCATCTCCTTAAAGCACTAAAATTACCTCTCTATAGAACAAAGGTGCAGTGGGTTGTAACAAAGAAGATGCTTAACTCAAAGATCTAATGTTGCTACTTGTTTTTCTATATACCAACTATATCAACAAGTAAAAGATATGAAAATTTTGCAGCAAGTATTGGCTCAACAAATGAAATTTTTAATCAGTCCTATTCTAATGATTTTGACTCTTCGGAAGCCCCTACATTCCTAGGATGTTTTAAGCTTCCTGTGCCTCCTGCAGTCAGGAGGCCTCAAACAATCACATGCGCAGCTGTACGAGTCCTGCAGGCAGGCTAGAAAGCCATCAGAGGGGTTTTTGGATTGAAACACCCTTTCAAATGCAGAAGACTAAAGCCTTGAGATGACTTTTTCCAGGCAGGCATATTCTTATTTTTGGGGGTACATGCTCAGGAAATACCAGGGGGAAAACCTGAGATCTGACTCGACCTTGCTCATCAGATCTCTGCCACATGACCTTGTCATGGGTGGGATTCCTCACGCTGGCTCCCGGCACTTCTCCAGGAAACATTATATTAAAACTGTAAAAAGTTGATGACCAAAAAATTTAAAGGCAGTCAAGGGAAAAGGTTTACAAAAGAGCCCCCTTTAGCCTTTTAGCTCTGATAGTATCAGCATATTTCTCAGCAGCAACTCTACAGACCAGAGAGTGGAACAACACAATCAAAATATTGAAAGATAAAAGCTGTCAGTTAAAAATCCTCTGTCCAGCAAAGTTATCCTTCAGATGTGAAGGAGAAATAAAGACTTCCCAAAACAATGGAAACAGTGACAAACTTTATTTTGGGGGGCTTCAAAAATCACTGCAGATGGTGACTGCAGCCATGAAATTAAAAGACACTTGCTCCTTGGAAGAAAAACTATGACCAATCTAGACAGAATATTAAATAGCAGAGACATTGCTTTGCCAACAAAGGTCCATCTAGTCAAAGCTATGGTTTTCCCAGTAGTCATGTATGGATGTCAGAGTTTCACTATAAAGAAAGCTGAGCACTGAAGCGTTGATGCTTTTGAACTGTGGTGTTGGAGATGACTCTTGAGAGTCCCTTGGACAGCAAAGAGATCCAACCTAAAGTCCATCCTGAAGGAAATCAGTCCTGAATATTCACTGGAAGGACTGATGCTGAAGCTGAAACTCCAAAACTCTGGCCACCTGATGTGAAGAACTGACTCATTGGAAAAGACCCTGATGCTGGGAAAGATTGAAGGTGGGAGGAGAAGGGGAAGACAGAGGATGAGATGGTTGGATGGCATCACCGACATGAGCTTGAGTGAGCTCCAGGAGTTGGTGATGGACAGAGAGGCCTGGCGTGTTGCAGTCCACGGGGTTGCCGAGTCAGACATGATTGAGCAACTGAACTGAACTGAAATGAAAACAAATAAACGCTGAAGGAGTTCATCACCATCAGACCTGCTTTACAGGAAATGTTGAAAGTTCTCCTAACTGAAACAAAAAGGCAAAACCACACCAAACTGTAAGGTGATAGAATCAAAAAAATGCAAGTCTATATCAAAATAGGTTATTAAACAATTACAATGTAAAGGTTAAAGGGAAAAAAGCAGTAAAAATAGCTATAGCTACTTCAGCTTAGTAACACATTCACAACATGAAATGGGGTAATTTGACACAATAAAAACAAAAGGGGGAAAGAAACAGGACAGAACCGGTACAGGTGAATAGAGATAGGCTATCCTTAGAATATGAGATATTCTATACAAACCACATGAAAACCACAAAATATAAATTTAGAGCAGAGACATGAAACAAAAACAAAGAAAACTATGATAGAAAACTACCAAACTAAAATGGCAGACAGAAACAAATGGAAAACGAAATTATGGAGCAACCAGAAAACAAAGAATAGAACAATAGTCCTCATGTACCAATAATCAATCTAAATGTAAATGCATTGAATTCACCAATCAAAAGACACAGAGTGCTGGGTAGATTAAAACACAAAAACTATACACGACTTTCAGAAGGCTCATCTCAGCTCTAAAGACAAACAGATCAAAATTTGTATGGAACCACAAAAGAGCTTAAATAGCCACAGCAATGCCGGTGGGGGCGGGGGGGTGGGGGTGGGATTGAGTGGGGTGGGGGTGGGGGCAGAAGCTGGATATATCACACTCCCTGAATTAAACTTAAACTAAAAAGTGTAAAAGTAATCAAAATAGCATAGTGTTGGTAGAAAAACACTAATTCAAAAAGATATATGCAACCCTATGTTCACTGCAACATTATTTACAACAGCAAATATATATGGAAACAACTGAGTGCCTGTGGACAGCTGAATAGATGAAGATGATGAATCCAAATGCACCAAGAAAAGACTCGGGACTGGCATCTTGATGCATTTGCCCATGGGGAAAAAAATTCTAAGCTCTTAGTTGACAGTAAATGCAAAAGTTTAAAGCTGAAAAACAATATTTTCTGTATGATCCCTTTCATCCCTTAATAATGTTTTTAAGTAACTTCACAAAATCCAAACAGGTTTATAATGTGATATGATTACAAGACCAAACACAAGCATCTGTTGGGGATTCAGACTGCCATAAAAGAAATATGTGATCCTGTTTAACAGAAATAAAGATTCCTCATGTAGTAAATATAGGACAAGCTTTATTCACTGTTCTTATTCAGTCACTCTCTCATGTGTGACTGTTTGCAACCCCATGGACTGCAGCATGCCAGGTTTCCCTGTCCTTCCCCATCTCCTGGAGCTTGCTCAAACTCATGCCCATTGAGTCAGTGATACCATCCGACCATCTCATGTTCTGTTGTCCCTTTCACTTCCTTCTTTCAATCTTTCCCCACATCAGGTCTTTTCCAATGAGCTGACTCTTTGCATCAGGTGGCCAAAGTATTGGAGCTTCAACATCAGTTCTTCCAATGAATATTCAGAAATGATTTCCTTTAGGATTGACTGAGCTCTTGAACTCTTTGCAGTCCAAGGGACTCTCAAGAGTCTTCTCCAACACCACAGTTCAAAAGCATCAATTCTTCAGCGCTCAACCTTCTTTATGTTTCAAACCTCACACCCATACATGACTACTAGAAAAACCATAGCTCTGACTATATGGACTTTTGTTGGCAAAGGAATGTCTCTGCTTTTTAATACACTGTCTAGCTTTGGTATAGCTTTTCTTCCAAGGAGCAAACATCTTTTAATTTCATGGCTGCAGTCATTATCTGCAGTGATTTTGCCACCCAAGAAAACAGTCTGTCACTGTTTCCATTATTTCCCCATCTATTTGCCATGAAGTGATGGGACAGGATGCCATGATCTTCGTTTTTTGAATTCTGAGTTTTAAACCAGCTTTATCACTCTCCTCTTTCACCTTCATCAAAGGCTCGTTAGTTCCTCTGCTTTCTGCCCTAGGGTGGTATTATCTGTATATCTGAGGTTACTGTTGTTTCCCCCAACAATCTTGATTCCAGCTTGTGCTTTATCCAGCCCAGAATTTCACATGATGTACTCTGCATAGAAGTTAAATAAGCAGAGTGACAATATACAGCCTTGACATATTCCTTTTCCAATTTTGAATGAGTCCACTGTTTCATGTCTGGTTCTAACTGTTGCTTCTTGACCTCCATACAGGTTTCTCAGGAGGCAGGTAAGGTGGTCTGGTATTTCCATATCTTGAAGAATTTTCCACAGTTTGTTTGGATCCACCCAGTCAAAGGCTTTAGCATAGTCGATGAAGCAGAAGGAGATGTTTTCTTGTAATTCTCTTGCTTTTTATATGATCCAACAGATGTTGGCAATTTGATCTCTGGTTCTCTGCCTTTTCTAAAACCAGCTTGAATATCTGAAAGTTCTCAGTTCACATACTGTTGACTAGCTTGGATAATTTTGAGCATCACTTTTCTAGCATGTGAGAAGAGTGCAATTGTGTGGTAGTTTGAACATTCTTTGGCATTGCCTTTCTTTGGGATTGGAATGAAAACTGGCATTTTCCAGTCCTGTGGCCACTGCTGAGTTTTCCAAATTTGCTGGCATATTGAGGGCAGCACTTTTATAGCAACAACTTTTAGGATTTGAAATAACTCAGCTGGAATTCCATCACCTCACTAGCTTTGTTCGTAGTGATGCTTCCTAGAGCCTACTTGACTTTGCGCTCCAGGATGTCTGGCTCTAGATGAGTGATCACACCATTGTGATTATCTGGGTCATGAAAATCTTTTTCGTATAGTTCTGTGTATTCTTGCCACCTCTTCGTAACATCTTCTGTTTCTGTTTGGTCCATACAATTTCTGTCCTTTATTGTGCCCATCTTTGCATGGCATGTTCCCTTGGTATCTCTAATTTTCTTGAAGAGATCTCTAGTCTTTCCCATTCTGTTCTTTTCCTCTATTTCTTGCATTGATCACTTAGGAAGGCTTTCTTTTCTCTCCTTGCTATTCTTTGGAACTCTGCATTCAAATGGATATATCTTTCCTTTTCTCCCTTGTCTTTTGCTTCTCTTCTTTTCTCAGCTACTTGTAAGGCCTTCTCAGACAATCATTTTGCCTTTTGGCATTTCTTCTTCTTGGGGATGGTTTTGATCACTGCCTCCTGTACAATGTTATGAACCTCCATCCCTAGTTCTTCAGGCACTCTGTCTATCAGATCTAATCCCTTTAATCTATTTGTCACTTCCACTGTATAAGCATAAAGGATTTGATATAGGTCATACCTTAATGGCCTAGTGGTTTTCCCTACTTTCTTCAACTTAAGTCTGAATTTGGCAATAAGGAGTTCATGATCTGAGCCACTGTCAGCTCCTGGTCTTGTTTTTGCTGACTGTAAAGAGTTCTCCATCTTAAGCTGAAAGAATACTATCAACCTGATTTCAGTATTGACCATCTCATGATGTCCATGTGTAGAGTCTTCTCATGTGTTGTTGGAAGAGGGTGTTTGGTATGACCAGTGAGTTCTCCTGGAAAAACTGTTAGCCTTTGCCCTGCTTCATTTTGCACTCCAAGGCCAAACTTGCCTGTTACTCCAGGTATCTCTTGACTTCTTATTTTTACATTCCTGTCCCTATGATGAAAAGAATATCTTTTTTTGGTGTTAGCTCTAGAAGGTCATGTAGGTCTTCATAGAACTGTTCAACTTCAGCTTCTTCAGCATTAGTGGTTGGGGCATAGACTTGGGTTACCATGATATTGAACTGTTTGCCTTGGAAATGAATAGAGATCATTCTGTCATTTATAAGATTGTACCAACTACTGCATTTTAGACTCTTTTGTTGAGTGTGAGGGCTACTCCATTTCTTCTAAAGAATTCTTGCCCGCAGTAGTAGATATAATGGTCATCTAAATTAAATTCACCCATTCTGGTCCATTTTAGTTCACTGATCCTAAAATGTCAATGTTGCCATCTCCTGTTTGACCACTTCCAATTTACCTTGATTCATGGACCTAATATTCCAGGTTCTTATGCAATATTGTTCTTTATAGCATCAGACTTTACTTTCTCCAAAAGACACATCCGCAACTGAGTGCTGTTTCCACTTTGGCTCAGCCTCTTCATTCCTTCTAGAGCTATTTCTCCACCCTTCTCCAGTAGCATATTGGGCACCTCCTGACCGGGGAAGTTCATCTTTCAGTGTCATATATTTTTGCCTTTTCATATTTAAATTTCAGTCCTTCCTATTGAATATTTTAAGGTCAGATACACTAACATCTCTGATGTTTCATTTTTCTATCAGTAAAATAAAGCAGCAATAATCCATTCTCAGAGTTTTGAAGGATTAAAGAGATAATGTGTAAAGCACTTGAGCATAGGGCCTGGTACAAAATCTGTCCTTAATAATGTCAATTCTCTTTCCCCTCCTCTTTCCTAGCCCCCTTTCCTTCCTTTCATACTATATTTTTTAAGATTTCTTTTTTAATATGGACCATTTTTTTAAAAACCCTTTTTGAATCTGTTACAATATTCCTTCTGTTTTATGTTTTGGTTTTTGGCCTTGAGGCATGAACCACCTCCTATGAGTTTCTTAGCCACGGAGAGCCAGAAATTGATTTTTAAAATATTTCTTTACAAATGAAATTAAAACTGCTTAGGGACAGGAGGAAAGAAGGTTAGCAATTCCTTGCTTCTAAGAGCAAAGGTCAATCTTATGAAATGACGTCCTTAAACTATGATTCTCCCGAGAAAAAACCAACAAGATATGTCGAAACATATAACAGGAGCTTTTTTACAGGAACTGTCTCACTCAATTATGGAGGTAAATCCTGCAATTTGCCATTTGCAAGCTAGAGAACAAGGAAAGCTGATAGTGTAATTCCATCTGAGTCCAAGGAGAATCAGGAGAACAGATGACACAAGCCCCAGGCTGAGTCCAAATGCCCAAAATGGAATGGGGCAGATGATGGTATAAATCTGAGTGCAAGTCCAAAGATCTAAGAACAAGGAATCTCAGTGTTCAAGGGCAAGAGAAGATGAATTTCCCAGGTCAAGCATAGAGCAAATTTTCTCCTTCCTCTATCTTTTTGTTCTATTCAGGTCCTCCAGCAACCAGTCCTAAAAAGAAAAGAAACAATCTAGTTGAAAATGGGTGAAAGACTTTATCAGACACTGCACCAAAGAAAATAAACAGATGGCAAATAAACATGTGAAAAGATCTTTCACATCATATGTCATCAGGGAAATGCAAATTAAAGCCACTACTCACCTATAGAATGGCCAAAATCTAGATCACTGACAATGCCAAATGCTGGTGAGCATGTGGACCACAGAAACTCTTATTCATTGCTGGTGGGTATGTAAAATGGTACATGTATTCCGGGAGATGGTGGTTTCTTACAAAACTAACATACTCTTACCATATGATCTGGCAATCACGATCTTCAGTATTTACTTACTCAAAGGAGTTGAAAATGTATGCCCCCACAAAACCTGCAAACAGATATTTACAGAAGGTTTATTTGTAATTGCCAAAACTTAGAACCAGCCAAGAAGGCCTTCAGTAGATGAATAGTAAATAAGCAGTGGTACATCCAGACAATGGACTATTATTCAGCACTAAAAAGAAATGAGCTACAAAGCCATGAAAAAACATGGAGGAACTGAAAATGTCTATTACTAAGTGAAAAAAGCCAATCTGAAAGGGCTAATACTATATGATATGATTCCAGCTATGTGGGAGTCTGGAAAAGGCAAAATTATTGCTTAAAAGAAAGAAAAGAGAGGAAGGCCCAGAATGGAGTCACAAATGCTAAGCCCCACATTACCAAATGGAGACTTAACTTACAGTTTCAACTCTCCTAGAAATGGCATCTTAAATCAGTTGCTCAGGAATTGCTGATGGGCCCTAGTTAGGTAATCTGCTGGATAGACCCCTGCCATCCTCTAAGGGACAGTATCCTTGCAATAACCAAGCTGCCTTTTTGCCTAGTATAACTTCCTTTTCCCCACTCTTTTCTGCTGAAAGTCTTTTGTTTTGTACAGTTCCTCAGAGCTCCTTTCTCTTTGCTAGATTTAATGCTGCCTGATTCAATTTGATTTTTGCTCAAATAAACACTTACAATTTTTAATATACCTCTATTTATCTTTTAACACTATGAAGACAATAAAAAGATGAGTGATTGGCAAGGGTGGGGTCAGGAAAGAAAGAGATGAATAGGCAGAGAACAGAGGAATTTTAAGGCAGTGAAGATATGCTGTATGATAGTATAATGATGAATGTATGTCACTGTACATTGTCCAAACCCATAGAATGTATACCAGCAGTGAACCCTAAGGTGAACAGTGGGTTTTGGGTGGTTATGATGCATCACGGATAAGGCAATGGCATCCCACTCCTGTACACTCGCCTGGGAAATCCCATGGACAGAGGAGCCTGGTGGGCTGCAGTCCATGGGGTCGCAAAGAGTCGGATACGACTGAACGACTTCACTTTCACTTTTCACTTTCATGCTTTGGAGAAGTAAATGGCAACCCACTCCAGTGTTCTTGCCTGGAGAATCCCAGGGACGGGGGAGCCTGGTGGGCTGCCGTCTATGGGGTCACACAGAGTCGAACACGACTGAAGTGACTTAGCAGCAGCAGCAGCAGCAGCATGAAGAATCAATGTAGGTTCATCCGTGGTTAAGAAAAAAAAAAAAGTGAGTTGTGTTAATAATGGGGGAGGATATGCAGGAATAGGGGCAGGAGACAGATGGAAAATCTCCATACCTTCCTCACAAGTTTGTTGTAAGCCTAAAACTGCTATAAAAATGTTTAAATCTCTATGAAAAATAAAATAAAAAACCATAGTTAACCTACTAGATTGTTAAAGTTTAACAAGATTTATAATACCTAGCTGGTAAATATATGAGAAGACAGCACTGTCATGCAATTTTCACAGAACTATATTATGGAGCAAACTCCCTGGAGAACAACTTTACATCTAAACATTTTTCTGACAATTCTTTGAACAAATGTCAAAAGGGAAATGTATCAGATGCGAAATGTATCAAATGAAATTTTAATAACAGTGTCACTTGCAATCACACACACACACACAACCAAAACAAGACCAGCCTAAATGTTCATTCATAGAGAAATAGTTAAATAAACCATGGTATACTGAAATAATGTAAAGCCATGAAAAAGAACAAGTTAGATTTTCATGTACTCCTAAGAAAGAGTCTCCAGGAGGCCTTGTTCAGTGAAAAAAAATTTGAATATGCAATGCAGCATGATTTCATTTTGATTTAAATGTATGTATGAATATATATGTATGTTTATGCACAGAAATTTTCTGGGAGGATAAAAATATCAGCATTATCATAGTATAATTCTTTTTATAATATACATAGAAAATTTCTGGAAAAAACCTCCTTACAAGCCACATGCCCTTTAACAATCTAACTTTTCAAACTTGAGTTTTCTCATCCCTAAAAGGGACATGAAAATATCTGTCCTGCCTATTTCACAAGGTTGCCAAAGGAATAAATAGACTGAAGATTTCAAAATGCGACATAAAGGGTATGTAGCACCAGTGTGGGAGTCCTCTTGGCACCAATTTCCCCATGTGCAAGAGGGTTGTACTTGATGGAGAAGTGGGAGATGCAGGGCAGGATTCATCTGACCTGCAGGGATGGACTCATCTGCCCAATAGGCTGTTGACTAGGAATTTCAGGAAATGACAAGAGTCATTTGAGGACACATTTGAACATGTTGAGAACTTTATTTCTGTGCTTTCTTTCCCAATGGGAAGGAATCATTCTGAAGCTGTAGTGGAAAGAAAATGGACTTTGGAGTCATGCCAGGATTCAAATCCTGGCTCCACTCTTTTCTATCTATGTGACCTTAAGCATGTTTACTAATGTCTCTCTAAACATCATTTCGATACTGTGAAATGGGGGAAAGAACAAAACTTGCTTCATAGAGTTGTAAGGACATAATGCCTAGCACAGCATAGGCACTGGACAGTCAAATATGTAATTTTTGCTAATATTTTCCTCTACCTACTCATAAATAACAGGTTTGTAATTTTAATGTCAATACAATTAAATTTGATCAGTATGAACAAGAAGTGTTTCCACAGTGGATATTAATATATCCCTCTTACTGGAGCAGAGTTTCTCAGCAGTTGTACTGGTGACATTTTAAGGGGGATCATCTTTTGTGGGGACCTGTCCTGTGTACTACAGGGTGTTTAACAGTATCCCTAGTCTCTACACTATAGATTCCAGTGGCATAACCCCAGGGGTAACAGCTAAAAATGTCCCCAGCTATTGCCAAACATCACCAGGGGCAGGGAGGGGAACAGTTACCCCCAGCTGAGAACCATTGCTGTAGGAGACTTTTCTGGGAACCAATCAGAAGATAGGAAACAGTTCCATCTAGGACAGGGCAATGGGAAGAAGACATTCAGAGATATAAGGTCAACTACAAGTAAAGGTTTCAATACAATATAGAACTGTTTTACATTTAAGCTGAATGTTTACCCAGGAGTAAGCTAATACAGGGATGAATTAGATGGATGTTCATTTCAGCACAGAGCTTAAAAGTTTAGATAAAATGACTCTTTATACAAAGCTCACTTAAATATTAGCTATCAGCAAAACTACCTGAAACATTAGAATATAGCCTATGCTCATGACAGGAGACTTAGGTAAATAGTTTGTTCATCTGAATCAAAATGAGAAAATAATTAGATACATATAGGACCTCTAACGGTATGGAGAACATTTTCCAAAAAGAGACTGGAATAGATATGGCCTCTATCCTCGTGTGTCTTAAATAAAGCACTCAGTTCAGTCACTCAGTTGTGTCTGATTCTTTGCGATCCCATGGACTGCAGCATGCCAGGCTTCCCTGTCCATCACCAACCCCTGGAGTTTACTCATACTCATGTCCATCCAGTCGGTGATGCCATCCAACCATCTCATCCTGTGTTGGCCCCTTCTCCTCCTGCCTTCAATTTTTCCCAGCACCAGGGTCTCTTCCAGTGAGTTAGTTCTTCCCATCAGGTGGCCTAAGTAAGGGAGTTTCAGCTTCAGCATCAATCCTTCCAACGAATGCTCAGGACTGATCTCTTTTAGGATTGACTGATTTGATCTTGCAGTCCAAGGGACTCTCAAGAGTCTCCTCCAACACCACAGTTCAAAATCATCGATTCTTCAGCACTCAACCTTCTTTACAGCCCAACTCTCACATCCGTACACGACTACTAGGAAAACCATAGCTTTGACTAGATGGACCTTTGTTGGCAAAGGAATGTCTCAGCTTTTTAATATGTTGGCCAGGATGGTCATAGCTTTTCTTGCAAGAAGCAAATGGCTTTTTAGTTCATGGCTACAGTCACAATCTGCAAAGATTTTGGACCCCCCAAAAATAAAGTCTGTCTCTGTTTCCATTGTTTCCCCATCTATATCCTATGAAGTGATGGGACTGGATGCCATGATCTTGGTTTTCTGAATGTTGAGTTTTAAGCCAACTTTTCCACTCTCCTCTTTCACCTTCATCAAGAGGTTCTTCAGTTCTTCACTTTCTGCCATAAGGGTGGTGTCATCTGCATATTTGAGTTGATATTTCTCCTGGCAATCTTGATTCCAGCTTGTGCTTCTTCCAGCCCAACATTTTGCAGGATGTACTCTGCATATAAGTTAAATAAGCAGGGTGATAATATACAGCCTCACATACTCCTTTCCCAATTTGGAACCAGTCTGTTGTTCCATGTCCAGTTCTAACTGTTGCTTCTTGACTTGCATACAGATTTCTCAGGAGGCAGGTAAGGTGGTCTGGTATTCCCATCTCTTGAAGAATTTTCCACAGTTTGTTGTGATCCACAGAGTCAATGGCTTTGGCGTAGTCAATAAAACAGAAGTAGATGTTTTTCTGGAACTCTCTGCTTTCTCAATCATCCAACAGATGTTGGCAATTTGATCTCCGGTTCCTCTGCCTTTTCTAAAACCAGCTTGAACATCTGGAAGTTCATGGTTTACATACTGTTGAAGCCTGGCTTGGAGGATTTTGAGCATTACTTTGCTAATATGTGAGATGAGTGCAATTGTGTGGTAGTTTGAACATTCTTTGGCATTGCCTTTCCTTGGGATTGGAATGAAAACTGACATTTCCCAGTCTTGTGGTCACTGCTGAGTTTTCCAAATTTGCTGGCATATTGAGGGCAGCACTTTCACAGCATCATCTTTCAGGATTTCAAATAGCTCAACTGGAATTCCATCACGTCCTCTTGTTTTGTTCATAGTGATGCTTCCTAAGGCCCACTTTACTTCACATTCCAGAATGTCTGGCTCTAGGTGAGTGATCACACCATAGTGATTATCTTAGTCGTGAAGACTTTTTTGGTACAGTTCTTCTGTGTATTCTTGCCACCTCTTCTTAATATCTTCTGCTTCTGTTAGGTCCATACCATTTCTGTCCTTTATTATGCCCATCTTTGCATGAAATGTTTCCTTGGTATCTCTAATTTTCTTGAAGAGATCTCTAGTCTTTCCCATTCTGTTGTTTTCCTCTATTTCTTTCACTGATCACTGAGGAAGGCTTTCTTATCTCTCCTTGCTATTGTTTGGAACTCTGCATTCAAATGGGTATGTCTTTCCTTTTCTCCCTTGCCTTTAGCTTCTCTCCTTTTCTCAGCTATTTTTAAGGCCTCCTCAGACAATCATTCTGTCTTTTTGCATTTTTCTTCTTCTTGGGGATGGTTTTGATAACTGCCTCCTGTACAATGTCACGAACCTCCATCCATAGTTCTTCAGGCAATCTATCAGATCTAATCCCTTGGAACTGTCAATAAAGAGCTAGACCTTAAAAAATGATATTAGTAAATATAGAATTGCAAGTAAATATAAGTGTTCAAAGAAAACTGCCAAGAGCTATGAGTGAAGAGCAAGGATGCTTTAACACTCGTTTAGACACTAGTTTGGAAAACTTCCCTAGGGGGCTTTTTGCTCTCTCTTGTGACAAGTAGAAACATTTTCATTCAATTAAAAATTATTTATTGAAAGTCAAGTGATGAGTTAGATGTTGAAGATACAAAAAGTAAAACAACATTGTCATGTTCCATACTCTAAACTGATGACTCTCCAAAGTATGTTTCTACCTGGGATCTCTTCAGTTGCCTTTGCAGCATTTGAAACTGGATTTTCAATAGAGAGCTTTCTTTCCCAACCTACTTCTCCCTCAGTCTCTCCATCTCAGTCAATGGTAATACCATCTATCCTTTTGCTCTGACCAAAACACTTGTAGTAATCCTTTTCCTCCTCACAACCTATATCCAATCCATCAATATTGTCTGTCATCCTTGCATTCAAAATGTTTACAGAATCCATCCACCTTTCACTACCCCCAATACAAATACCCTGACCCACATCACCATTATTGATGGCTTGGAATATTACAAGGCCTCCTAATTGGTCTTCCACTTTCTGTTTGTGCCTGCTTCAATCTATTCTCAACACAATATGCAGAGAGAACCCTTTAAAATATAATCAGGTGAAAATATAAGTCAGAGTTCTTACTATAACCTTACATGACCCCATGTGAGCTAACCTCACAAAAGTGGGGTCTGGCTGTTCACCACTCAAAAGCCAAAAAAGAGGCAAGGCTGGTGGAAAGGAAAGTTAGCTTTATTTTGGATGCCAGCAACCAGAGGGGAGGGTAGATCCCTGTCCAAAGGCTGACCCCCCACACTGACAGTCAGTGGGTAAGAGGTTTTACAGGCTGAGGGAGAAGGGCTATGTGCAGAAAGAGCACAGTCAGCTCTGAAAATCATCTGGAAATTGGTCATGTGATGGTCTGACCTGCATCATCTTGTTTTAAGTACAGTTAGTCTTCAGTTTCAGGATTAGTCTATCCCCATTTCCTTGAGGCCAATTCTGAAATGTTGGCAGCTTATATCATAGCTCTAATCTGGTCATCATGCATTAACTTCTCCCACTTGATGGGTGTTTCAGCATCTATAAGACAGCGCTCAGAATATTATCTGTAGCCTTGAGAAAGAACTAAAGATCCTTGCCTATTCTTACTACCAAACTATTATTGTTTAGTCTTGTTGGACTATTTTCCTTTGTTTCTGCATTCTTTCACTTCTCTGTGTAAACTTATTCTTTGGCTAAAGTTTTTCCACAGATGAAAGGCAGGCAGAGGACATAGAGAAGGACGGTAGTGTTCTGTTCTGTTTCAGTCACCTCCTTGACTTCATCTACTTCATCTCTGCCCTTTGTTTTCCTCTTTGTTCATGCTCTCAAGTCATACCAGCTTCCTTCCTGTTATTCAGACATCAAGCATCTTCTTGTGTCAGGACCTGCACACCTGTCTGTATTACAAATATCTTAATACTCACCTCTTTCAGGTCTACTCAAATGTCACCTACTCAGGAAACTGCTCCTGGGGCTCCTGTCTAAAATTTCAACTCCCCTTTCCCTAACAATTTTAATTCCCATTCCTTGATTTATTTTTCTCAAATATACCATATATTTTATCTTTTAAATTTTGGTTATCATCGGTCTCCCCTGGGTTACAGGTGATCTTCATGGAGCCTAAGCATTTTTGCTTTCATGAAACTCTTGTTGCACCAAAAATATGAAAAATGGACTCTATTGGTATAAACACAAATATAATCCAGGCTCGATTCATTATTTTATATTCTTTTACTTCTGATTTTAAAATAAGTTAAAATGAACAGTTTTGTGAGATTAAGGCAGCCAGAGAAGACCTCTCAGATGAGGTGCCATTTGATCTGAGACTTGAATGAAGTGAACAGATGAGCCACTAGTCTAAAACAGTGAGAAACGCTAGAACTTTAGCAGAAGTTGGGAGCTACGAGTGAGTGCAAAATCAAACCAGCCAGGGACTCTGTGTTGCTTGAGATAGCATTTAAACATATACTAGTACTAACAGACGGAGAAGGCAATGGCAAGCCACTCCAGTACTCTTGCCTAGAAAATCTCATGGACGGAGGAGCCTGATAGGCTGCAGTCCATGGGGTCGCTACTAGTCACACATGACTGAAGCGACTTAGCAGCAGCAGCAGCAGCAGTACTTACAGAGGAGCAGAATGACAAACCTAGGTCCTGGATGTGGACAGGTTAACTGTAGGAAGACTGAGAAAACAGAAACTAGGAGGTGGACTGAATGGGAAACCCTCAGTTACCTCCAGGCATATTTTATCAGAGCAATGTTATTTTGCTTACAATGCCTGATTCACCTTTGCCTACTGAACAGAAAGCTAGGAATTTTGCTTCCAGCAGTGAGCAGTTTATTTCTTCACCACACACTAAAAGTCTAATTGCAGTAGTGAGAAACAGATTGAGAGAGAAAGGGAGATGTTTTGGCAGCCAAACGCCATAGGGGAAAGAGGAAGTAAGTTCGAGGAAAGTGCTGCTTACAGCCCTTTACAGCTTAAAGGGATTCTTAAACAGAGATGACTCTTTTAAGAATTATCTTCCCTCATATGGTCCTCAAAAAATGGTGCAGTTATTCTGGAAAATAGTTTGTTAGTTTCTTTAAAAACTAAACATGTACTTATCATATGACCCTGAAATTGCACTCTTGGGCATTTATTCCAGAAAACTTAGGCCCACACAAAACCTATACACAGTTGTTCATAGCCATAACAGTTAAGAAGTGGAAACAATGAAAATTTCCCTCAACAGATGAAAAATTAAATAAATTAGGACACATCCATATTATGTCATATTTATTGCTGGAATGTTAGTGCTCAGTCATGTCCGACTCTTTGTGACCCCATAGACTATAGCCTCCCAGGCTCTTCTGTCTATAGAATTCTCCAGGCAAGAATACTGGAGTGAGTTGCCATTCCCTTCTCCAGGGGATCTTCCTGACCCAGGGATAGGACCCAGATCTACCACATTGTGGGCAGATTCTTTACCATCTGAACCACCAGGGAAGCCCCATTGCTGGAATCAATTCAATTCAGTCGCTCAGTCATGTCTGACTCTTTGTAACCCACGAATCACAGCATGCCAGGCCTCCCTGTCCATCACCACCTCCTGGAGTTCACCCAAACTCATGTGCATAGAGTTGGTGATGCCATCCAGCTATCTCATCCTCTGTCGTCCCCTTTTCCTCCTGCCCCCAATCCCTCCCAGCATAAGGGTCTTTTCCAATGAGTCAACTCTTCACATGAGGTGGCCAAAGTACTAGAGTTTCAGCCTTAGCATCAGTCCTTCCAATGAACACCCAGAACTGGTTTCCTTTAGGATGGACTGGTTTGATCTCCTTGTAGTCCAAGGGACTCTCAAGAGTCTTCTCCAGCACCGCAGTTCAAAAGCATCAATTTTTCAGCGCTCAGCTTTCTTCACAGTCCAACTCTCACATCCATACATGACTACTGGAAAAACTATAGCTTTGACTAAACGGACCTTTGTTGGTAAAGTAATGTCCCTGCTTTTTAATGTGCTGTCTAGATTGGTCATAGCTTTTCTTCCAATTTGTACGATCAAATGATTACATGATCAAATGACATGGAACTACACAACAATTAAGACTGATGTCAAATTCCTGGTATTGATATTGTACTCTGATTCTGTAAGACGTAATTGTTGGGCAAAGCTGGATGAAAGGTGCATGAGACTCTTCTGTTTTTGCAGCTTTCTGTGAATCTATAATTATTTCAACATAAAAATCTTTTAAGACTTTTAAAATCCTACTGAAATTCTCTGGACCTAAGAAAAAATATTTTCCACTTATTTCTGACCATAAAGTTCTTCTCAGAGTTGATTTTAATAAATGTTAATTTTCAAACTGGCCTTTGTATGTGGAGAGTAAGGGGAGACCAAACAAAAGAAGCAGGGCACTGTACAGATTGGTAAGTGGCAGTTTTCATAAGTAAGGGAACTACTTTGGGGGCTTATTTTTGGCATACACAAGACAAATAAATCTCTGCTCTTGCCCCCAGATTCATAAAAAATTTTATAGAGGCCTTAACTGGGCTCAGTCACATACAGAGTCTAGATGGTCCCAACAACACCTCACTCATGTCCTTGGAGTAACTCCCGCTGTGGGAATGTGGGACAGAGTGTGCATTGCAAGGATGGTGGAGGGGGTGAGGAGCCTCTGAATGCCCCAGTCCAGTTCAAGGGGCAACTGGGCATCACATCCTTTTGATACCTCCTCCAACAAAACATAAATAATAAAACATAGTGTTGTCGAGTTTTAACTATGCTCTAGGGTAGCGTAGATTTCAGTCAGACATAATCTCTAAAATATACGTGTCCCACAGTCATACATTATTATCTGTGGTTTGAGGTTGTTTGACATTTGATTGTATTTAAAGGACTCTGATTTCTGGTTCCACTGCCTTTTCTGAAACCAGCTTGAATATCTGGAAGTTCACGGTTCATGTATTGCTGAAGCCCGGCTTGGAGAATTTTGAGCATTACTTTACTAGTGTGTGAGATGAGTGCAATTGTGCGGTAGTTTAAGCATTCTTTGGCATTGCCTTTCTTTGACATTGGAATGAAAACTGACCTTTTCCAGTCCTGTGGTTACTGCTGAGTTTTCCCAATTTGCTGGCATATTGAGTGCAGCACTTTCATAGCATCATCTTTCAGGATTTAAAATAGCTCAACTGGAATTCCATCACCTCCACTAGCTTTGTTCATAGTGATGATTTCTAAGGCCCATTTGACTTCACATTCCAGGATGTCTGGCTCTAGGTGAGTGACCAAACAATCGTGATTATCTGGGTCATGAAGATCTTTTTTGTACAGTTCTTCTGTGTATTCTTGCCATCTCTTCTTAATATCTTCTGCTTCTGTTAGGTCCATACCATTTCTGTCCTTTATTGAGCCCATCTTTGCATGAAATGTTCCCTTGGTATCTCTAATTTTCTTGAAGAGATCTCTAGTCTTTCCCATTCTGTTGTTTTCCTCTATTTCTTTGCATTGATCACTGAAGAAGGCTTTCTTATCTCTTCTTGCTATTCTTTGGAACTCTGCATTCAGATGCTTATATCTTTCCTTATCTCCTTTACTTTTCACTTCTCTTCTTTTCACAGCTATTTGTAAGGCCTCCCCAGACAGCCGTTTTGCTTTTTTAGCATTTCTTTTCCATGGGGATGGTCTTGATCCCTGTCTCCTGTACAATGTCACGAACCTCCATCCATAGTTCATCAGGTACTCTATCTATCAGATCTAGGCCCTTAAATCTATTTCTCACTTCCACTGCATAATCATAAGGGATTTGATTTAGGTCATACGTGAATGGTCCAGTGGTTTTCCCTACTTTCTTCAATTTAAGTCTGAATTTGGCAATAAGGAGTTCATGATCTGAGCCACAGTCAGCTCCTGATCTTGTTTTTGCTGACTGTATAAAGCAAGAGAGCTCCAGAAAAACATCTATTTCTGCTTTATTGACTGTGCCAAAGCCTTTGACTGTGTGGATCACAATAAGTGTGGAAAATTCTGAAAGAGATAGGAATACTAGACCCCCTGACCTGCCTCTTGAGAAATTTGTATGCAGGTCAGGAAGCAACAGTTAGAACTGGACATGGAACAACAGACTGTTTCCAAATAGGAAAAGGAGTACGTCAAGGCTGTATATTGTCACCCTGCAGAGTACATCATGAGAAACGTTGGGCTGGATGAAGCACAAGCTGGAATCAAGATTGCCAGGAGAAATATCAATAACCTCATATATGCAGATGGCACCACCTTTATGGCAGAAAGTGAAGAAGAACTCAAAGCCTCTTGATGAAAATGAAAGAAGAGAGTGAAAAAGTTGGCTTAAAGCTCAACATTCAGAAAACTAAGATCATGGCATCTGGTCCCATCACTCCATGGGAAATAGATGAGGAAACAGTGGAAACAGTGTTAGACTTTATTTTTTTGGGCTCCAACATCACTAAAGATGGAGATTGCAGCCATGAAATTAAAAGACGCTTACTCCTTGGAAGAAAAGTTATGACCAACCTAGATAGCATATTAAAAAGCAAAGACATTACTTTGTCAACAAAGGCCCATCTAGTCAAGGCTATGGTTTTCCAGTAGTCATGTATGGATGTGAGAGTTGGACTGTGAAGAAAGCTGAGCACCAAAGAATTGATCCTTTTGAACTGTGGTGCTGGAGAAGACTCTTGAGAGTCCCTTAGACTACAAGGAGATCCAACCAGTCCATTCTAAAGGAGATCAGCCCTGGGATTTCTTTGTAAGGAATGATGCTAAAGCTGAAGCTCCAGTACTTTGGCCACCTCATGCGAAGAGTTGTCTCATTGGAAAAGACTCTGATGCTGGGAGGGATTAGGGGCAGGAGGTAAAGGGGACGACAGAGGATGAGATAGCAGGATGGCATCACGGACTCTATGGATGTGAGTCTGAGTGAACTCTGGGAGTTGGTGATGGACAGGGAGGCCTGGTGTGCTGCGATTCATGGGGTCCCAAAGAGTCAGACACGATTGAGCAACTGAACTGAACTTAAAGGACTCTGATACCGGGAAAGATTGAAGGCAAAAGGAGAAGGGGGCAGCAGAGGATGAGATGGTTAGATAGCACCACCGGCTCTGTGGACATGAATTTGAGCAAACTCTAGGAAGCAGTGGAGGACAGAGGAGCCTCCATTCGTCCACTCGTAGTGCAGTCCACAGGGTCACAGAATAGGACACGGCTTAGCAACTGAAAACCAACAAAAAGTATGTTTGATTGGACTAGTTCTCCACTTTTGAAGCCTTATTCATGATACCCAACTCAAATGTCAGTGTTTCCATCAAGCTGGCCCTGATCTCCCTCCCCACCCTTTGCTCATTAGAATAGATTGGTTTTCTATCTTTTATTATTATTATTATTATTTAACATTACAATACTGTATTGGTTTTGCCATACAACAACATGAATCCACCACGGGGGTACATAAGTTCCCATTTCTGAAGCCACCTCCCACCTCCCTCCCCATACCATCCCTCTGGGTTATCCCAGTGCACCAACCCCAAGCATCCTGTATCCTGCATCGATCCTAGACTGGTGATTCATTTCTTAAATGATATTATACATGTTTCAATGCCATTCTCCCAAATCATCCCACCCTCTCCCTGTCCCACAGAGTCAAAAAGTCTGTTCTGTACATCTGCATCTCTTTTGCTGTCTCACATACAGGGTTATCATTACCATCTTTCTAAATTCCATATATACTGTATTGGTGTTTTTCTTTCTGGCTTACTTCACTCTGTATAATAGGCTCCAGTTTCATCCACCTCATTAGAACTGATTCAAATGTATTCTTTTTGATGGCTGAGTAATACTCCATTGTGTATATATACCACAGCTTTCTTATCCATTCATCTGCTGATGGACATCTAGGTTGCTTCCATGTCCTGGCTATTATAAACAGTGCTGCGATGAACACTGGGGTACACATGTCTCTTTCAATTCTAGTTTCCTTGGTGTGTATGCCCAGCAGTGGGATTGCTGGGTCATAAGGCAGTTCTATTTCTAGTTTTTTAAGGAATTTCCACACTGTTCTCCATAGTGGCTGTACTAGTTTGCATTCCCACCAACAGTATAAAAGGGTTCCCTTTTCTCCACACCCTCTCCAGCATTTATTGCTTGTAGACTTTTGGATCACAGCCATTCTGACTAGTGTGAAATGGTACCTCATTGTGGTCTTGATTTGCATTTCTCTGATAATGAGTGATGTTAAGCATCTTTTCATGTGTTTGTTAGCCATCTGTATGTCTTCTTTGGAGAAATGTCTATTTAGTTCTTTGGCCCATTTTTTGATTGGGTCATTTATTTTTCTGGAATTGAGCTGCATAAGTTGCTTATATATTCTTGGGATTAGTTGTTTGTCAGTTGCTTCATTTGCTATTATTTTCTCCCATTCTGAAGGCTGTCTTTTCACCTTGCTTATAGTTTCTTTTGTTGTGCAGAAGCTTTTAAGTTTAATTAGGTCCCATTTGTTTATTTTTGCTTTTATTTCCAATATTCTGGGAGGTGGGTCATAGAGGATCCTCCTGTGATTAATGTTGGAGAGTGTTTTGCCTATGTTCTCCTCTAGGAGTTTTATAGTTTCTGGTCTTACGTTTAGATCTTTAATCCATTTTGAGTTTATTTTTGTGTATGGTGTTAGAAAGTGTTCTAGTTTCATTCTTTTACAAGTGGTTGTCCAGTTTTCCCAGCACCACTTGTTAAAGAGACTGTCTTTAATCCATTGTGTATTCTTTCCTCTTTTGTCAAAGATAAGGTGTCCATAGGTGTGTGGATTTATCTCTGGGCTTTCTATTTTGTTCCATTGATCTATATTTCTGTCTTTGTGCCAGTACCATACTGTCTTGATGACTGTGGCTTTGTAGTAGAGCCTGAAGTCAGGCAGGTTGATTCCTCCAGTTCCATTCTTCTTTCTCAAGATTGCTTTGGCTATTTGAGGTTTTTTGTATTTCCATACAAATTGTGAAATTATTTGTTCTAGCTCTGTGAAAAATACGGCCGGTAGCTTGATAGGGATTGCATTGAATCTATAGATTGCTTTGGGGTAGTATACTCATTTTCACTATATTGATTCTTCCAATCCATGAACATGGTATATTTTTCCATCTATTAGTGTCCTCTTTGATTTCTTTCACCAGTGTTTTATAGTTTTCTGTATATAGGTCTTTAGTTTCTTTAGGTAGACATATTCCCAAGTATTTTATTCTTTTTGTTGCAATGGTGAATGGAATTGTTTTGTTAATTTCTTTTTCTACTTTCTCATTATTAGTGTATAGGAATGCAAGGGATTTCTGTGTGTTGATTTTATATCCTGCAACTTTACTATATTCATTGATGAGCTCTAGTAATTTTCTGGTGGAGTCTTTAGGGTTTTCCATGTAGAGGATCATGTCATCTGCAAACAGTGAGAGTTTTACTTCTTCTTTTCCAGTTTGGATTCCTTTTATTTCTTTTTCTGCTCTGATTGCTGTGGCCAAAACTTCCAGAACTATGTTGAATAGTAGTGGTTAAAGTGGGCACCCTTGTCTTGTTCCTGACTTTAGGGGAAATGCTTTCAATTTTTCACCATTGAGGATAATGTTTGCTGTGGGTTTGTCATATATAGCTTTTATTATGTTGAGGTATGTTCCTTCTATTCCTGTTTTCTGGAGAGTTTTTATCATAAATGGATATGAATTTTGTCAAAGGCTTTCTCTGCATTTATTAAGATACTCATATGGCTTTTATTTTTCAACTTGTTAATGTGGTGAACTACATTGATTGATTTGCAGATATTGAAGAATCCTTGCATCCCTGGGATAAAGCCCACTTGGTCATGGTGTATGATCTTTTTAATGTGTTGTTGGATTCTGATTGCTAGAATTTTGTTAAGGATTTTTGTGTCTATGTTCATCAGTGATATTGGCCTGTAGTTTTCTTTTTTGTGGCATCTTTGTCAGATTTTGGTATTAGGGTGATGGTGGCCTCATAGAATGAGTTTGGAAGTTTACATTCCTCTGCAATTTTCTGGAAGAGTTTCAGTAGGATCGGTGTTAGCTCTTCTCTAAATTTTTGGTAGAATTCAGCTGTGAAGCCATCTGGACCTGGGCTTTTGTTTGCTGGAAGTTTTCTAATTACAGTTTCAATTTCTGTGCTTATGATGGGTCTGTTAATATTTTCTATTTCTTCCTGGTTCAGTTTTGAAAACTTATACTTTTCTAAGAATTTGTCCATTTCTTCCACGTTGTCCATTTTATTGGCATATAATTGCTGATAGTAGTCTCTTATGATCCTTTGTATTTCTGTGTTGTCTGTTGTGATCTCTCCATTTTCATTTCTAATTGTATTGATTTGATTTTTCTCCCTTTGTTTCTTGATGAGTCTGGCTAATGGTTTGTCAATTTTATTTATCCTTTCAAAGAACCAGCTTTTGGCTTTGTTGATTTTTGCTATGGTCTCTTTTGTTTCTTTTGCATTTTTTTCTGCCCTAATTTTTAAGATTTCTTTCCTTCTACTAACCCTGGGGTTCCCCGTTTCTTCCTTTTCTAGTTGCTTTAGGTGTAGAGTTAGGTTATTTATTTGACTTTTTTCTTGTTTCCTGAAGTATGGCTGTAATGCTATGAACTTACCCCTTAGCACTGCTTTTATAGTGTCCCACAGGTTTTGGGTTGTTGTGTTTTCATTTTCATTCATTTCTATTCATAATTTGATTTCTTTTTTGATTTCTTCTGTGATTTGTTGGTTATTCAGAAGCGTGTTGTTCAGCCTCTATATGTTGGAATTTTTAAATAGTTTTTCTCCTGTTATTGAGATCTAATCTTAATGCATTATGGTCAGAAAAGATGCTTGGAATGATTTCAATTTTTTTGAATTTATCAAGACTAGATTTATGGCCCAGAATGTGATCTATCTTGGAGAAGGTTCTGTGAGCACTTGAGAAAAAGGTGAAATTCATTGTTTTGGGGTGAAATGTCCTATAGATATCAATTAGGTCTAACTGGTCTAATGTATCATTTAAAGTTTCTTTGTTAATTTTCTGTTTGGTTGATCTAGCCATAGATGTGAGTGGGGCATTAAAGTCTCCCAATATTACTGTGTTATTGTTCATCTCCCCTTTCATACTTGTTAGCATTTGTCTTACATATTGTGGTACTCCTATGTTGGGTGCATATATATTTATAATTATTATATCTTCTTCTTGGATTGATCCTTTGATCATTACGTAGTGTCCTTCTTTGTCTCTTTTCACAGCCTTAGTTTTAAAGTCCATTTTATCTGATATGAGTATTGCTATTCCTGCTTTCTTTTGGTCTCTACTTGCGTGGAATATCTTTTTCCAGCCCTTCACTTTCAGTCTGCATGTGTCCCTTGTTTTGAGGTGGGCCTCTTGTAGACAGCACATATAGGGATCTTGTTTTTGTATCCATTCAGCTAGTCTTTGTCTTTTGGTTGGGGCATTCAATCCATTTACATTTAAGGTAATTATTGATAGGTATGGTCCCATTGCCATTTACTTTATTGTTTTGGGTTTGGGTTTATACACTTTTTTTGTATTTCCTGTCTAGAGAATATCCTTTAGGATTTGTTGGAGAGTTGGTTTGGTGGTGCTGAATTCTCTCAGCTTTTGCTTGTCTGTAAAGCTTTTGATTTCTCCTTCATATTTGAATGAGATCCTTGCTGGGTTCAGTAATCTGGGCTGTAGATAATTTTCTTTCATCACTTTAAGTGTGTCTTGCCATTCCCTCCTGGCCTGAAGAGTTTCTATTGAAAGATCAGCTGTTATCCTTATGGGAATCCCCTTGTGTGTTATTTGTTGTTTTTCCCTTGCTGCTTTTAATATTTGTTCTTTGTGTTTGATCTTTGTTAAATTGATTATTATGTGTCTTGGGGTGTTTCGCCTTGGGTTTTTCCTGTTTGGGACTCTCTGTGTTTCTTGGACTTGGGTGATTATTTCCTTCCCCATTTTAGGGAAGTTTTCAACTATTTTCTCCTCAAGTATTTTCTCATGGTCTTTCTTTTGGTCTTCTTCTTCTGGGATTCCTATAATTCGAATGTTGGAGTGTTTCATATTGTCCTGGAGGTCTCTGAGATTGTCCTCATTTCTTTTAATTCATTTTTCTTGTTTCCTCTCTGCTTCATTTATTTCTACCATTCTATCTTCTATTTCACTAATCCTATCTTCTGCCTCCATTATTCTACTATTTGTTGCCTCCAGAGTGTTTCTGATCTCATTTATTGCATTATTCATTATATATTGACTCTTTCTTATTTCTTCTAGGTCCTCATTTAACCTTTCTTGCATCTTCTCAATCCTTGTCTCCAGGCTATTTATCTGTGATTCCATTTTGATTTCAAGATTTTGGATCATTTTCACTATCATTATTCAGAATTCTTTGTCTGGTAGATTCCCTAGCTCTTCCTCTTTTGTTTGGTTTGGTGGGCATTTATCCTGATCCTTTATCTGCTGGGTATTCCTCTGTCTATTCATCCTGTTTATATTGCTGCATTTGGGGTTGCCTTTCTGTATTCTGGCAGTTTGCGGAGTTCTCTTTATTGTGGAGTTTCCTCATTGTGGGTGGGTTTGTATCAGTGGCTTGTCAAGGTTTCTTGGTTGGGGAAGCTTGTGTCGGGGTTCTGGTGGGTGGAGCTGGATTTATTCCCTCTGGAGTGCAATGATGTGTCCAGTAATGAGTTATGAGATGTCAATGGTTTTGGAGTAACTTTGAGTTGCCTGTATATTGAAGCTCAGGGGTGTGCTCCTGTGTTGCTGGAGAATTTGCGTGGTATGTCTTGCTCTGGAACTTGTTGGCCCTTGGGTGATGCTTGGTTTCAGTGTAGGTATGGAGGCATTTGATGAGCTCCTATCAATTAATGTTCCCTGGAGTCAGGAGTTCTCTGATGTTCTCAGGATTTGGACTTAAGCCTCCTGCTTCTGGTTTTCAGTTTTATTTTTACAGTGGTCTCAAGACTTCCCCTTCTATACCACACTGTTGATAAAACATCTAGGTTAAAGATGAAAAGTTTCTCCACATTGAGGGACACCGAGAGAGGTTCACAGAGTTACATGGAGAAGAGAAGAGGGAGGGGGGAGTTGGAGCTGACCTGAATGAGATGAGGTGGAATCAAAAGAGGAGAGAGCGAGCTAGACAGTAATCACTTCCTTATGAGTGCTCCACAGTCTGGACTGCTCAGAGATGTTCACAGAATTATACAGAGAGGAGGAGGGGGAGGAAGGAGACAAAGGTGGTCCAGAGTATAAAAGAGGGGAATGAAAAGGAGAGAGACAGATCCAGCCAGTAGTCAGTTCCCTAAGAGTTCTCCACCATCTGGAACACACAGAGATTCACAGAGTTGGGTAGAGAAGAAAAGGGGGAGGGAGGAGACAGGGGCGATCTAGTGGAGAAAAAGGAGAGTCCTAAGGAGGAGAGAGCAGTCAGGCCAGTAATCTCGCTCTCAAGTATAAATGGGTACTGAAGATTGGGTTTTTGAAGGTACAAAATTGATAACAAATACCAAAAAGCAAAGATTAAAAATCTAGAGTAGAGGTTAGATTTTCAAAATACAATATTAAAAAGTAGAAGAAGAAAAAAAGGAAAAAACAAAGTCACAAGAATTATTTAAAAAATAATAAAAAATAATGAAATTAAAAATATATACATATATGAAGTTTGCTTTAAAAATAGGGTCTTTTGGGGGTGGGGAAGTAATACTAAGTTATACAAATGAAAACAAAAGGAGAAATAGAGGACTTACAAATTAAAAAGTGTTAAAAAAAAGAAGAAGAAAAAGAAAAGAAGAAAAAACAAACATCAAAAAAAGGAATGATCGTAAAAATGGTAAAGATATATCTAGGACTTTCTCTGTTGTTGTGGGCAGTGTGGGGTCAGTTCATTTTCAGATAATTCCTTGGTCCAGCTTATATTTCTCAAGATCTATAGGCCCCTTCCTATGTAGTGGGTACTAACGACAGGATTTTAATCTATTGCACCTGTCACTTCCAAGGCGGTTCCCTCTGTTTTAGCTTCCTCTATTGGCTGGTCTCTTTAGTGTCTGATTTCCACCCTGACACAAGGGGGGCGGTGGAGAACAGTTGAGGAGGGAGGGATGCTGCAAACAATTAACACTGGTGAGTGCTTGCAGTGTCTCAGCCATGCTGGGCCTGCCTCCGCTCACAGCACACACAGCTCAGTCTCTAGGTTGCTCCACTGGGAACTGTCTGAGGCCGGCCCTGGGCTGCACGCACCTCCCAGGTCTAAGCCGCTCAGGCTCAGGCTCTCAGGTAGTCCCCAGAGGTGCAGACTGGTTGGACCTGCATTTTGTGCCCTTCCCAGGTCCAAGTAGCTCAGGTGTTTGGTGAGCGCAGTCGCTTCGACTTATCGCCTCTCCCGTCCCTGCTATTCAGTTTTCTGGGTGTACAGCTGGCATACTTTCTCAGGCAGATGATGATGTCCAGAACCCCAAGAAATCTTAGTTAGCAAAGAAGCCTGTTTGCAGTTTCGTAGGTAATGTCTTTCTGCGGCTGCGATTGCCCACTTCCGGCCCTTTCGACTCTCGCTGCCTGTTGCCGGATGGGGATGGTCTGCAGCCGGCTAATTCTGTTCCATCCTTTGTTCTGTATGCAGTTCCAGTGGTGTCTTATGTCAGAGCTTTTCACGTGGTAGCTATACCACAGCCTGGTTTGCTAGCCCAAGTTAGCTTGCTCTGGTTACACTCAGGGCATTCGGGGCATTTGGGCCCGATCCTTGTAAAGCAATGCAGCCCGCGCCTCCCTGCTCAGCCCCCACTTGCTAGTGGCAGATGCAGGCATCTGCACTGCTTCTCCACTGGGGGAGTTACTGTTGGGCTCATACTCTGTGGGTTTTAATTATTTATTTATTTATTTTTCCTCCCTGTTATGTTGCCCTCTGTGCTTCCAAGGCTCGCCACAGACTTGGCAGTGAGAGTGTTTCCTGGTGTTTGGAAACTTCTCTCTTTTTAAGACTCCCTTCCCGGGACTAAGCTCCCTCCCTACCTCTTTAGTCTCTATTTTTTGTCTTTTATATTTTTTCCTAACTGTTTTCGAAGACAATGAGCTGCTTTTCTGGGTGCCTGATGTCCTCTGCTGGCATTCAGAAGTTGTTTTGTGGAATTTACTCAGCATTGAAATGTTCTTTTGATGAATTTTTGTGGGAGAAAGTGGTCTCCCCATCCTATTCCTCTGCCATCTTAGGACCCCCTCCCCCCGCCTTGGTTTTCTTTCACGTCTACAACGTGTGACTCTCAGCCCACAGCTTATAGGATCTGATAACATCTGTGCTTCCTGATAGCAATAGCCCAGTCTCAGAGTATCTACCATAGTTCTTATCATAAAATAAGTAGTAAAGAAATCTTGGTTGAATTTAATTTATACAAATTATATAATAAATATCTCCTGTTTAAAATTCAGGATCTACGATTTGAAGAATTCTCAATTGGCAAACTTAGGAAAGAAAATAAACCTTGCATTTCTAAGTTGCAAGCAGGGAAGCTGTATTTAAGTAATTTAGTTAAAAAACTAAAACAAGCATCTCCCATGTTCTTAGGGAAACTGTAACTTGGACAAAATTTTAATTTGAATGCAGATATTCCAAACTGAAATCAGTTTGGATCATTAGCATAGTGCCTGGCACAGAGTTAGCACACCAAAAATATTACCTATTGCCTAGTTCATCAGTTTTAAAATGTACTTTTTTTCATTTAAACCTGTAGAATCAGGTTGCAACCAGAAATCCATGGTATCTTACAATCTTTGCCAGCCAGTAGCAGTCCTGATGTAGGTATCTAAAAGCTTTCCTAGATACCATTTGGAAAGAGCAAGAAGGCACCAACAGCAAAGTGCCTTAAGTTTAATGAAATACAGATATTTTAATTGTGCATGGTTACATCCTGGACTGGTGCCTAGCACCTGGCAGGTGTGAATATGTGTTGAATAAAACTCATAGGATAATCTTTGGAAACTTGGGTAGATTTTAAAATAACTTATAAATTGGAAATGTGTGTATAATAACTCTCTTCATTTAGTAATGTCTGTGCAGGTGAGTGGGCTTCCCAGGTGGCCCTGTTGCAGGAAGGGGAACCCCTTCCAGGGCCCAAAACTGGGCTCTGATCTAACACTCAGAAATGAATTGTCCAAGGATACACGTTTGCTGACAAAGCAGGAGATTTTATTGGGAAAGGGCACCAGGTGGACAGCAGTAGGGTAAGGGAATCCATAGAACAGCTCTGCTGTGACTCACAGTCTCCAGTTTTATGGTGATGGGATTTGTCTTTATCCAATCATTTTGACTCAGAGTTCCAAAGAATAGCAAGAAGAGATAAGAAAGCCTTCTTCAGTGATCAGTGCAAAGAAATAGAGGAAAACAATAGAATGGGAAAGACTAGGAGATTTTCTCAAGAAAATTAGAGATACCAAGGGAACATTTCATGCAAAGATGGGCTCAATAAAGGACAGAAATGGTATGGACCTAACAGAAGCAGAAGATATTAAGAAGAGATGGCAAAAATACACAGAAGAACTGTACAAAAAAGATCTTCATGACCCAGATAATCACGATGATGTGAATACTCAGAGCCAGACATCCTGGAATGTGAAGTCAAGTGGGCCTCAGGAAGCATAACTAAGAACAAAGCTAGTGGAGGTGATGGAATTCCAGTTGAGCTATTTCAAATCCTGAAAGATGATGCTGTGAAAGTGTTGCACTCAATATGCCAGCAAATTGGGAAAACTCACCAGTGGCCACAGGACTAGAAAAGGTCAGTTTTCATTCCAATCCCCAAAAAAGGCAGTGCCAAAGAATGCTCAAACTACCGCACAATTGCACTCATCTCACATGCTAGTAAAGTAATGCTCAAAATTCTCCAAGCCAGGCTTCAGCAATACATGAACCATGAACTTCCAGATGTTCAAGCTGGTTTTAGAAAAGGCAAAGGAACCAGAGATCAAATTGCCAACATCCTCTGGATCATGGGAAAAGTGAGAGAGTTCCGGAAAAACATCTATTTCTGCTTTATTGACTATGCCAAAGCCTTTGACTATGTGGATCACAATAAACTGCAGAAAATTCTGAAAGAGATGGGAATACCAGACCACCTGACCTGCCTCTTGAGAAACCTGTATGCAGGTCAGGAAGCAACAGTTAGAACTGGACATGGGACAACAGACTGGTTCCAAATAGGAAAAGGAGTACATCAAGGCTGTATATTGTCACCCAGCTTATTTAACTTATATGCAGAGTACATCATGAGAAATCCTGAGCTGGATGAAGCACAAGCTGGCATCAAGATTGCCGGGAGAAATATCAATAACCTCAGATATGCAGATGACACCACCCTTATGGCAGAAAGTGAAGAACTAAAGACCCTTTGATACAAGTGAAAGAGGAGAGTGCAAAAGTTGGCTTAAAGATCAATATTAAGAAAACCAAGATCATGGCATCCAGTCCCATCATTTCGTGGGAAATAGATGAGAAAACAGTGGAAACAGTGGCTGACTTTTTTGGGCTCCAAAATCATGGCAGATGGTGATTGCAGCCATGAAATTAAAAGATGCTTACTCCTTGGAACAAAAGTTATGACCAATCTAGACAGCATATTAAAAAGCAGAGACATTACTTTGCCAACAAAGGTCAAAGCTATGGTTTTTCCAGTAGTCATGTATGGATGAGAGAGCTGGACTATAAAGAAAGCTGAGTGCTGAGTGCTGAAGAATTGATGCTTTTGAACTGTGGTGTTGGAGAAGACTCTTGAGAGTCCCTTGGACTGCAAGGAGATCCAACCAGTCCACCCTAAAGAAGATCAGCCCTGAGTGTTCATTGGAAGGACTGATGCTGAAGCTGAAGCTCCAATACTTTGGCCACCTGATGCAAAGAGCTGACTCATTTGAAAATACCCTGATGCTGGGAAAGATTGGAGGCAGTCTGAGATGGTTGGATGGCATCACTGACTCAATGGAGATGAGTTTGGGTAAAGTCCGGGAGTTGGTGATGGACAGGAAGGCTTGGGGTGCTGTGGTCCATGGAGCTGAGAAGATTTGGACATGACTGAGTGACTGAAATGAACCTAACAGACTCTGACTCAGAGTCCTTCCTGGTGGTGCATGCTTGTACAGCCAAGATGGGTGTCCGAAAGAAGGATTCTGGGAGGTGGTCGGACATGTGGGGGCTCCTTTTGACCTTTCCTGAACTCTTCCTGTTGGTGGTGGCTTATTAGTTTTGTGTTTGTTACTGGGACCTGCTGTTGTAAAACAACTCATGTGAATGGTTCCTATGGTACCTGGCCAGGGCGCACGGTTTCAGTCAGTGTACTTCCCCTAACAACCACTCCCCCACCCCACCCGAGGAGACTTCAAACTCAAAATACTTCTTGGGAATTAGGGTGGAGGTCTCTTTCTTCTGTAACTTCTTCCTGCTGTGCATGGGCATAGGCCTGCCTAGCAGAGCAGAGCAGATTAGATCTCTCTCCCTCATCTAAGTCAAGATATTTTTTGCCTGAAACCAGCATTCTCCCTTGTAATAATGGCAATTTATTTTGCAACTGTTGGTTCCTCTCAGAGATGAAATAGACAGGGGGCAAACAGGAGACCTAACAGGATGGTCATCACTGGTCCCCAGAAACAGGAGGCAACATTTGGGGTGAGGGCTGCAGGGTCTGTGACTTCTTTTTTGATTGGTTGGTGGTTAGGCAACAGAGCTGTGCTCCAGGAATCTTGTGTTCAGTCTGAAGTTACCATCCTCCACCTGGGTGGGGGCCCAGTTCTGTAGAAGAACTCAAAGACATTGTTATGCATGTTTTTTTGAGTAGGAACCAGGACCCTGTCTGGAGGCTGTACCAACCTTTGATTGTTTCTCCTCTGTTTCTGTATCCCCTCCCTTCCCTGATTAGCAGTTATTTGAATCCACCCTTTGGAACTCAGGGAAGGTCAGTTCAGTTCAGTCAGTTCAGTCATTTCAGTCGCTCAGTCGTGTCCGACTCTTTGCGAACCCATGAATCACAGCATGCCAGGCCTCCCTGTCCATCACCATCTCCCGGAGTTCACTCAGACTCACGTCCATCGAGTCCATGATGCCATCCAGCCATCTCATCCTCAGTCGTCCCCTTCTCCTCCTGCCCACAATCCCTCCCAGCATCAGAGTCTTTTCCAATGAGTCAACTCTTCGCATCAGGTGGCCAAAATACTGGAGTTTCAGCTTTAGCATCATTCCTTCCAAAGAAATCCCAGGACTGATCTCCTTCAGAATGGACTGGTTGGATCTCCTTGTAGTCCAAGGGACTCTCAAGAGTCTTCTCCAACACCACAGTTCAAAAGCATCAATTCTTCGGCCCTCAGCCTTCTTCACAGTCCAACTCTCACATCCATACAAGACCACAGGAAAAACCACAGCCTTGACTAGACAGACTATAGTCGGCAAAGTAATGTCTCTGCTTTTCAATATGCTATCTAGATTGTGTTATGCACCGAGCCTGTATCTCCGAACCGACCGAGAGAAAGCAAGTCCTCCACAGTAATGCAAAAAGGCAGGAAGGGAGTTTATTTCTAGCGCGCTAGGGTTCGAGTCTCATCCGACACAGTGGAATCCGACAGGGACCCCAAACAAAGGAATATGGCGGTTTATATACAGTCAGTTCTTTGTCTCAGTTACAGGAGTAGCTGGCGTTACATGATTGGCTAGACAGGATGAGCGCATGTCCTGTCTCTTTCTGGTTGGTGTGTATGGGAAGTCTTCCTAATTTGGTCAGGAATGCTGTTTTTTCTTCCCAGCTAACAGGAAACATGACTCAGGTCCCTGGTGCTATGCACCTCACTGAGCCGTCCGGCCTGCCTGACAGATTGGTCATAACTTTCCTTCTGAGGAGTAAGCGTCTTTTAATTTCATGGCTGCAATCACCATCTGCAGTGATTTTGGAGTCCCCCAAAATAAAGTCTGACACTGTTTCCACTGTTTCCCCATCTATTTCCCATGAAGTGATGGGACCGGATGCCATGATCTTCGTTTTCTGAATGTTGAGCTTTAAGCCAACTTTTTCGCTTTCCTCTTTCACTTTCATCAAGAGGCTTTTTAGCTCCTCTTCACTTTCTGCCATAAGGGTGGTGTCATCTGCATATCTGAGGTTATTGATATTTCTCCCGGCAATCTTGATGCCAGCTTGTGTTTCTTCTAGTCCAGCGTCTCTC
The DNA here is from genome assembly GCF_032405125.1 of Capricornis sumatraensis. Taxonomy (NCBI): domain Eukaryota; kingdom Metazoa; phylum Chordata; class Mammalia; order Artiodactyla; family Bovidae; genus Capricornis; species Capricornis sumatraensis. Next base: position 17,828,413 of record NC_091075.1, read on the forward strand.
ATGATGTACTCTGCATATAAGTTAAATAAGTAGGTGACAATATACAGTCTTGACGTACTCCTTTTCCTATTTGGAACCAGTCTGTTGTTCCATGTCCAGTTTGAACTGTTGCTTCCTGACCTGCACACAGATTTCTCAAGAGGCAGGTTAGGTGGTCTGGTACCATCTCTTTCAGAATTTTCCACAGTTTATTGTGATCCACACAGTCAAAGGCTTTGGCATAGTCAATAAAGCAGAAATAGGATGTTTTTCTGGAACTCTCTTGCTTTTTCCATGATCCAGTGGATGTTGGCAATTTGATCTCTGGTTCCTCTGCCTTTTCTAAAACCAGCTTGAACATCTGACAGAATGTGGTCCCCTGGAGAAGGGAATGGCAAGCCACTTCAATATTCTTGCCTTGAGAACCCCATGAACAGTATGAAAAGGCAAAATGATAGGATACTGAAAGAGGAACTCCCCGGGTCATTAGATGCCCAATATGCTACTGGAGATGAGTGGAGAAATAACTCCAGAAAGAATGAAGGGATGGAGCCAAAGCAAAAACAATACCCAGTTGTGGATGTGACTGGTGATAGAAGTAAGATCCAATGCTGTAAAGAGCAATATTGCATAGGAACCTTGATGTCAGGTCCATGAATCAAGGCAAATTGGAAGTGGTCAAACAAGAGATGGCAAGGGTGAACGTCGACATTCTAGGAATCAGCGAACTAAAACAGACTGGAATGGGTGAATTTAACTCAGGGAAGGTCAAGGAGGCTGAATGAAGTCTATAAGCAAGAAATGGAGAACACAGAACACAGAGTCCCTTGGACTGCAAGGAGATCCAACCAGTCCATTCTGAAGGAGATCAGCCCTGGGATTTATTTGGAAGGAATGATGCTAAAACTGAAACTCCAGTACTTTGGCCACCTCCTGTTAAGAGTTGACTCATTGGAAAAGACTTTGATGCTGGGAGGGATTGGGGGCAGGAGAAAAAGGGGATGACAGAGGATGAGATGGCTGGATGGCATCACTGACTCGATGGACGTGAGTCTGAGTGAAGTCTGGGAGTTGGTGATGGACAGGGAGGCCTGGCGTGCTGCGATTCATGGGTTCGCAAAGAGTCGGACATGAATGAGCGACTGAACTGAACTGAACTATATATCTATCAGCAAGCTGTTAATTAGAGAAAGGAGATGTCTGAAAATTCAGAGTGGCACCAGGCCCCTCACCCACAACATGCATTTTGAGATAACGTTGGTACCAGGTGAGTCATCCCATGCCATAAAACGATTGACATGAATCTTGAAGAAAGGCAATGAAGTGAAGTTGCTCAGTCGTGTCCAACTCTTTGTGACCCCATGGACTGTAGCCTACCATGCTCCTCCGTCCATGGTATTTTCCAGGCAAGAGTACTGGAGTGGGTTGCCATTTCCTTCTCCAGGGGTTTTCCCGACCCAGGTATCGAACCCAAGTCTCCCACATTGTAGGCAGATGCTTTACCATCTGAGCCACCAGGGAAGTCAAAGAAATGCAGGTTTCCAAGTAAATATATAGATTCACTAACATAGACTAGGAGAACAATGTATGAGTAAAACATTGGTTTGTTGAGCCCTTATAGGTTTGTTCTGAGTCTTAGTTGGAACCAATTTGAAGAAAGACAGAGTCTAGGGTAAATACATAGTTCATAAATACATAGGGTAAATACATAGCTTAAGAAAAACATTTCCATAAGAAAACTGTATTGGTTAGCTCAAGGTTTGAGAAAAGTTCAGGTAGCGCCAAGTGTCATGGGAACACAGAATTTTAAGAGAAACCTCCCTTTAATTTTGTATAGAGAAGGGAAAAAAATCTTACACTGAAAATGTCTGACACTTGCAGCCTGTTTTCTCCGTTTGGAGACTCCTAGCCTTCCTGCCTGTTACCCTCTCAATACTACAAAGTCATTATATGGTATTTTGCAAATATGTGCTTTGGAAGGGCAAATACCTAAGTGTTACTTCAGAGTGGTCCTTGTTGCCCTTCTCAACACAGTTGATCTTGACCTATTTCCTACTTTCTTGATGGAAAATGTATTCCCCACATTATTCATTACCAAAAGCAGTGCAGGTTACTTCAACTTAAAAAGCAATGTGAGTTTCTCAGTCTCAGTAATGAAATAGACATGACTCAAGTGAGATTTTAAAAGAATCATAATTTAATAAAAGAATGAATATATCAAAGGGTTCCCCCCTGCCCTGCCACCCCAAACCCAGTGGGGTGTATTCCCCAGTTTCCCTGATGCTTTTTTTTTTTTTTTTGGCCACACTATGCACCTTGAGGAATCATAGTTCCTGACCAGGGATTGAACCCGGGCCACAGCAGTGAGCAGGGGAAGTGCCAAGTCTTATCTCCTGGACCTCCAGAGAACTCCCTCATTTAAGGCTTGTTAGAAATGAGACAGAGAATTTTCTGTCTCATTTTCCAAAATGCAGGAGAATTGAGAAATCAATATATAAACATGCAGAAAAAAATCTTCCTCTGTAATTCAGCTCTTCTATTGGACTAATGTCATTAACCACCATCCCCCAGGCATTTAATCTTTTTCCCACCCTACAAGTCTAGTCAGCCACTAGATTCTGGACATTCTGCCTGTGCAGTATCACAGTCTTCTGAGCCACAGAAGACACAAGTTTGACCCCTGGGTTGGGAAGATCCCCAGGAGAAGGGCATGGCAACCCACTCCAGTCTTCTTGCCTGGAGAATCCCAAGGACGGAGGAGCATGGTGGGCTACAGTCCATCGTGTCGCAGAGTCAGACACAACTGAAGCAACTCAGCACGCCAGTTCAAATTCTGGCTTTCCTTATCTGGCCCCAGTTATAACTGCCTTCAAGATCATTTCCTCTGTTCCGTGTTCTGAGTCATTCCCTGCCGATGCAAACTAATTACCAATGCTACGCTCAAAAACCTTCAGAAGCTCCTCCTTGCCACATTGATGGCTAGCAGTTATCTCAAATTCAGTATGTCCAAAAATGTGGCCTTAATCTCCTCCAAACTCTCATTTCCTATATTCTTTCCATCTCAGTCAGTGGCGTGCATTACAAAATCAACATGTTTCGCTGGCAGCTCCTGATTTATGTTGCAAAACTCACTCCTATAGTTTTCACTGTCATTCTAGTTAATCAGGGAAAAAACCTTCAAGTCTTTTTTTTAAATTCCTCTTATTCCCATACTTCGGAGAAGGCAATGGCACCCCACTCCAGTACTCTTGCCTGGAAAATCCCATGGATGTGTTAGGGGAAGCATACTGATTGAAACCGCCCACTCTGGCCAGGCACCATAGTAACCATTTGCATGAGTTGTTTTATGACAGGAGATCCTGATAAGGAATACAGAACTAATAAGCCACCACCAACCGGAAGAGTTCAGGAAAGGTCCAAAGGAGACACCATGTGTCCATCCACTTCCCAGAATCCCTCTCGCTATCATCCATCTTGGCTGAGCAATGCGTGCACCACCAGGAAATACTCTGAATTAGAATGATTGGCCAAAGACCACCCTGAAACTAATCCCATCACCATAAAACCCGAGACTGCAAGCCACGTGGCAGAGCAGTTCTACTGGGTTCCCTTACCCTACTGCTCTCCACCTGGGTGCCCTTTCTCAATAAAATCTCTTGCTTTGTCAGCACATGTGTCTTCTCGGATAATTCATTTCTGAGCGTTAGACAAGAGCCCAGTTCCGGGCCCTGGAAGGAGTCCCACTTCCTGCAACAGATGGAGGAGCCTGGTGGGCTGCAGTCCATGGGGTCGCTAAGAGTCGGACACGACTGAGCGACTTCACTTTCACTTTTCACTTTCATGCACTGGAGAAGGAAATGGCAACCCACTCCAGTGTTCTTGCCTGGAGAATCCCAGGGACGGGGGAGCCTGGTGGGCTGCCGTCTATGGGGTCACATAGAGTCAGACACGACTGAAGCAACTTAGCAGCAGTAGCAGCAGCATTCCCATACTTGAGAGATATGTATTCCCATACTTTAGAAATATGGGTTCGATCCCTGGGTTGGGAAGATCCCCTGGAGGAGGGCATGGCAACCCACTCCAGTATTGTTGTGTGGAGAATCCCATGGACAGAGGAGCCTGGCGCACTATAGTCCATAGGGTCGCAAAGAGTCGAACATAACTGAAGCAACTTAGCATGCACACATTCCCATACTTAGCATCCAGTCCTTCAGGAAAAAAAAAAAAAAAATCTGTCACGTGTAGTATCAAAGTATGTATCCAGCTACTTCTCAGAGCCTCCACTGACACTGGCCTGAGCCACTCTCAACTTTTGCTTCTATTGTTGCGGTAGCCCCTACCTTGTCACCCACGTGAAAGTCTGCTATTCTCATCACATGACAGAATGATCCTTAAAGAAAACTTATACAAATCAGTTTTGTTACTGCTTTGTTCAAAAGTGGGGAATAGCACTAATTCCTCTAATATCCTGTAGTACTCTGCATGGTCCCACGTGATCTGCCCTCACCTTCCTGACCTCATCCCCTACCACTCTCCCCTGCAGCTGTGCCCGCCTCCTTGCTGAGTTCTCCAAACAACCCAGATAAGCTCCCACCTTAAGGCCTTTGGATAGTCTGTTCTCTCTCTGCATAGACTAATCTTTACCCAGATATTTACCAGGCCATTTTGCTTACATCTTTCATATTTTTGTTTAAATTTCCCTTCTTAATAGCAGAATCAAACCCTCTCTACTGCCCAGTATTCTTGAACCTCCTCACCATATTCAAACTTTCTTTTTTTCATGGTAGCACTCACCACCTTCTAACATACTATACATTTTTCTTACTTCTTATTTGTATTATCTTTCTACCTCTGCTACAACAGAAGCTGCACTGATACAGGAATCTTCGTTGATTTTGTTTATGGATGTACACTAAGTACCTATTACTTTGCTGAACATATTGTGTGTACTAAATATTTTTTAAAGAACTCAATCAGTTAAATACCAACTAATTAAGAATGGATATTCTGAGCATGGTGAGAAACATCCGCAAAACAAGTTCTAATCTATTTTCCTGTCTTTGTTATCTACTTCACTAATTTTCTATTCTTTAGTTGAATAGAATATCCATGTTTAAGTAGTTTTCATGAGAATAAAATAACAGAGAAAGATGTACTTCTATAAAAAGCATTTTTAATTCTGGGTCATTTGTCCAAATTCCTATGCTGAAAAAAGAGGAATGCTTCAGGTGTCTTTCACAGTCCTTTCCAACGTAGTTAATTTCACTTTCTTAGTGAAGGTAGAATAGCACCACCTGTGTCAGCATGTTGATGTTGATGAAATGATTTATTTTGGCCTTTCTATAAGTGTTTTGTTCTCTAATTCATTTTAACAATTGCCTTTTGGAACTTTGCTCAGTTCTCTTTCATGCTATCACACAGTAATTTTTATGTGGCCATATAAATTTTTTCTTTTTTAATTCTTTTTTATTTTTTCTTGTTTTTTTATCTTGTAATTATCACCAAAAACATTTGTCTAGCTGATATTGTGAAACTAAAACATATTAACATAGTATTGAATAAGGAAATGATTCATTCAGGGAAATATAGAAAATTTCAGATCTCATTTCTGGGAAAATTAAGGAAAGTGTTAGGGTAATGATTCTAATATACCAGTTTTCCTAGTATATTAGTCATTTCACATCATGGTTGACAGTCATGAATAAAGAATTTCCTTCTAGGGAAAATATCCTTCCTGTGTCCAGATGTTCAGAAATGCAGATGTCCCTCTTTTTTCCCCATAAGTGATTATTATATTGATTGCTCAACATAGAATCTATTAAAGAAAGGCAAGACTGGTCTATCTGACTCTGCATCTCATCAGTTCATTCAACAAACATTTATTGAGTGCCTGCTGTGTGCCAGATTCTGTTTTAGGTGAAGGTGATTCAACAGTCCAAAACAGACAAATTCGCTGTCTTCAAGGAATTTACATCTCAGTTGTCAATTTATTGCTTAGCTAGTATGGGAAGACTGACAATACTTGCCCTCCTGGCAGCTAATATTTTAACTGAGAGAAAACAAACCACAAGCATAATAAAGAAAACATATAGTATGTTGGATAATGTTACGGGTTGAATTGTGAGCCCCTCAAAGTTCATATGTCGAAGTCCTAACTCCCAGTACTCCATAATGTGACCATATTTGTCAGTTACACCACTGCAGATGTAATTAGTTAATATGAGGTCATAATGGAGCAGGGTGGGCCCCCTAATCCAGCATTTCAGACATCCTTATAAAAAAGAGAAATTTGGACACAGATATATACACCAGAAAAATGTCATGTGCATGTGCCAGAGTGATACCCTTACAAGCCAAAGAACGCCCAAGACTGCTAAAACAAAAACAAAAACAAAAAGACTGCCAGAAGCCAGGAGAGAGGCATGAAACAGATTGTCTCTTAAAACTCTCCAAAAGGATTGGAGGGTGAGAGGGAGGTTCATGAAGGAAAGGACCTACATATACCTATGGCTGATTCCATGTATGTATGGCATAAACCAGCACAATATTGTAAAGCAACTATCCTCCAATTAAGAATAAATAAATAAGGAAAGGAAACTCCCCAAAAGAACCAAGTCTGCCATCTAGATCACAGGCTTATAGTCTTAGATATGTGAAGCAATACATTCTGCTGTTCTAAGTCCCCCAGTTTTTGGTACTTTGCTGTGGCAACTCTAGGAAGCTTAAGGAGGGAATAACAATAGTGTACAGGTTGCAATTTAAAATATTTTTTTAATTTTTAATTGGAGGATCATTGCTTTACAGTGTTGTGTTGGTTTCTGCCATACAACAACACAAACCAACCATAATTTTGCATATATCCCCTCTCTCTTGAACCTTCCTCCCACCCCACCTCCAGCCCATCCCTCTAGGTCATCACAGGGGGCCAGGCTGGGCTCCCTACATTATACAGCAGCTTCCCACTAGCTTCCTATTTTACATATGGTAGTGTATATTTGTCAATGCTACTTGACCATTTGAGTCACTGCCTAATTGAGTATTGAGGGGCTTCATCTGAATGGTGAAAATGTTTTAGAACTAGTTAGAGGTGGCAGTTGCACAACATTGTGAATATTCTAAATGTCATTAAGTTTTATCCTTTAAAATAGTTATTTTTTTAACTTTTTAAATGAAATACCTAGTGGGCTCTTTGCCCATTATTCTTTGTCACATTGTGATGCCCAGTGTGCTGATATCACTTCTGGCTGTAGCTCTAGCACTCCAGTCACTATATTCTTTTTTATTTTTTATAGACAAGACATTATGTCATATTTATTTATTTTCCAGTTTGGACAAACTTGGATGTAGAAGTATAAACATAGTACCTTTCTACCATCTTCATCAAAAACATATCAAATATACACTATTATTATATTAAAAATACAGAAAGGATACTGAGTCCACCAATGTCTTTCTGAAAGACATACAGGGACAAGTAATATCGAAGGTGTGAGAAAATCATGGGCTAATTGTACATTCTGCACTTGACACCACAGAGTGAGCTGAGACTAGCAGTCTATCTTCTAAGATCTTAGATAACATTTCACAACCTGTGGTAGAGCTAGTTTTCTGTCCTTCTATATGCATGCAAGGTCCATAGCCTATATAATGAAACTGGCAATAATGCATTTATATGTAAATTTGCAAATGCATAATTGACAATGTAATATATAAGCAAGTAACAATTGCTACGATACAGAAAAAAAAAATAACTATAGTGCTGACCTTGTTTGATATAGTAAAAAGAAAAAAACACTGAATCGACTTTTAAATTTGACTTGTAAAATTTGAAGCTATTTACCTTTATCTACTGATCAATATGATCAGCTGAATTTTATGGGGAAAAAAAATCCAAGACCAATAGTTCCTCGCATTTGGAAACTACTCGGATTGGCAGACTTCAATTTCTGGATTCTGTATAAAAATGATCCAAAAATAGAGTGGAGGGGTCATTTCAGTCAATAAAGATTTAATAGCCACTGTGACCAGGTAGTTGCCACCCAGAGGCCTCCTCTATCCCCATTGTCCATTAAGCCCCTTACGGGTTGTTCTTTCATGACTGACCCTCATTGCAAAGGCTGGCATCTCTAACCAGGTTTTGATCTCTTGATACCAAAGAAGATGGGGACTATTTCCTCAGTGATCCTCCAAAGGAGTTTTAGCTTTTTAGGTTTTTGTAGAGTCAGTCTGTCACACCCTCCCCATGGAAATGTCCTGGACTCTGTTGTGACAGAGAAGTAAACTCTGTCCTGTTTAGCTTTTCTTTTCCAGTTAGAGCAGCATCCAATTCTAAATAATACAATTTGGAATTTGAGTTGGAGATTTAACCCAACTCCTTATAGACAAGAGAATCAGAGAGATCCATAGCTGTACCTCAATAAATATTCATTGATCTTCTGAGTTTCAACCTGTATACTAGCCAGCCATAATACTTCTCCTCAAATTAGATTTTCTAGGAAAGAAAGCACTAGAAGGAAGTGGTTACTTCTATTAGGGCTGAAACCAGTCTCTCCATAAATCTTTCCCTTTGTTGATTGCCTTCTAGCCTTAGGAAGTAAAAGAAGTCCCAGAAATAATGCCAGAGGATCAATAACCAATGTAAAGATTTTAAAAATTATTTGACAAAGCAAATTAATCACAATAATAGCTACCATTTATTAAGCATGTCTTATTTCCAGGCTCTGTGCTAAGAGTTTCAATAAGATTTTCTCATATAATCCTCACAACAAACATATGAAGTATTACTGTTATCCTCATTTTTCAAAGAAGGAAACTGAAGCTTCAAGAAACAGATTGACTTTCCCAAGTGTTCACGATTAGTAAATGGCACATTACCCAGAACACATTAGCCCAAGACTGATTCCCAGCAAACACTGCAGTCGCAAGTATTGTGTAAAGAAATAAGAGCGCAGATGCTGACTGCTCACCACTTGCATATTCCATATGATTGAAGCCTTTTTCTTTATAATCACCTCTTTGCTGCTTACTAATAAGATGCTCAGCATGGACATGTTACGCTCTCTATATAATTATTTTCCTTTTGCTACATAATGAATATCCTGTCATACGTATACTCTTAATGCACAGTATAAGGTGTACATTGTAGAAGGTAGTGAAATTCTCCATTTATAAATGCAGAAGCAGCTATAGCATCTAATCAGAAATCTTTATTCAACTTGAATATTTGTACAAACAAGGAATGCATTACTTTATATCTATATTCCTACAGCTTTAATTTCTATTTGTGAAAGAAAATGATTTATTTTTTTTTTTAGGAAAATGAAAGTTTCTTGCAAACGAAGATTTCTTGCTTCCCTCTGTGCTCCATCATGCTTTGTTTAGCTCCATATTACACTCCTTCCCTCATTAGGTTTGACTTTTCTACTCATATGACTATTTCCTCCACTCAACTGACAGCAACATGACAACATAATCATGTCTTTTGTCATTATGAATCCTTAATACTTGAGTTACTTCTTGGCACACAGTAGGTAGATAAATATTTATTGATTAAATTAATGAATGATGCAGTAAAAGATGACATACTACTATACCAATCTCTGGATAAAGTCACCTAAAATAAGTTTTCAAATAAAGATCTAGAGTAGTTTCATTACTTTATAATATTGAGTTCAAAATTAAATTAACATATAAGTAAAGAATTGCAAAACAAAAAATTCTCCAATGTCTTTTTGCCATAACTAGTCTAGATGTTTAAACTATATATTTTTAATTAAGTTTATAAAACATGCTTATATAAGAGATACCATTTTTTTCCACTAGATTTTAAGGGATTTGATGGTTGTGGGTTTTCTTTGCATGATTTCAGATATTCTGCCACATCAAATCCAAATGAAAATTTCAGTGGGCAAATAAATCATCGCTTCTTTTTTATGTTTTTTTTTAATCATCATCTCTTCTACTGTTGTAAATTATAATCCTTTCTAGCCTTGTGAAAATGATAGGTGTTGAATTATTTTGATCAAAACTGAAAGTGTTAATCAAGGTAGCTACAAATTGCCTCCTACAGATGGGATTGTTTAACTTATGAACACACAATATGAACATGAGCATATATCCTTTCTTTTATTCAACTCAACAGTTATTCATACGATTCCTTGCATATTTTTCAGAATACTAGTCTGCAAATTAATCTTCCAGGAATAGAATTTCTGAAATTAAATAGAAAGAACCTTAAAATTCTGAGTGTAGTAATAAGCTATTCAGAGTGATAATATCACCAAGATGATTAGCTATTATATAGTTCCTTGTCTCTCATAATAAAATATGATTTTAAAAGAAATCTTTTTTCTCCCTAGTTTAGTTCTAAAATTTTTTATCCACCTGCCCATCTCTAGATTGTATGTCTGTAACCCTACCGTTAGAAGAAAAGACTAACTATAACACGACACAGAATAATGTAAAAAACCAAAAAGACACTTCTTTCATAAGCACTTTTCTCTCATCTACATGTCTGTGATCTCAGTTATAAGATCGTGAGACTTCTACATCTATTATTATTACTTATATGTTTATTTTATTTCCACCGTACTTTTCCTGATTTCTACTCACCCCGCTTTTTCTGTGCTTTTTTTTTTTTAACCTTCTTCTTGTCTTGTAGCAGTCTAAGTCCTGATACTTCATCTTTTTTTGTGGAATACTCTATAGCCATGTTATCTAACAAATGTAATGTGAGCCACATATGTAAATCTAAAGTTAAAATAGTTAAAATTAATTAGTGCATGTGTATATGCTATTTAACATTTGTATCCATGTAATCAATGGCCATTTAACTTTGTTTTGTTGTATTAAGACCTGAAACTGGTGTGTATTTTACACTTATAGGACATCTCAATCTGAGCCAGCCACATTTCAATGTTTAAAAGCTCCATGTAAGCTAGTAGCTGCCATACTGGACAATATAAGTCTAAAATTTACTCTCTTTTAGACTTCCTTGTGGTCCAGAGGCTAAGCCTTCAAGCTCCCAATGCAGGGGGCCCAGGTTCAATCCCTGGCCAGGGAACTAGACCTCACGTGCTGCAACTAAAGATCCCTTGTGCCACCAAGACTGAAGAGTCCTCATGCCACAACTAAGACCCAGAGCAGCCAAATAAATAAGTAAATAATAAAATTTACTCTCCTTTGTCAGCTGTAGGAAAACTTAACTTTAAAAAATACCCACTTGGAAATGGTCCCCCCAAAAAAGAACAATAATAACTGTCAGTAAACATTATAATTTTCCTAAGCCTGGATTATCTATTCAAGAGTTATTCCACAGGCCAAGATGAAGGTCTTCACAACATGCCATAATTGTACATTAAATCAACAAAATTGTTATGTTCTTCTAAAATGAGGAGTTCTAAATACTACTCTTTGTAGTGAATGAATTCACTAGAAGAAAGATCTAAGAATTTTTTCCCCTATTTTTAAAGTTAGCAATCCAAAATCTTTCAATTCAATGTGGATAAAAGTATGGTACTGGCATCAATTGAAGAGAACATGGTATCATTTAATAATTTTAATATCATCAGTTTTCCTGTGAACATGAAAAATCCCCCCAGTGAAAGAATTATTCTTTATTCCATGAAGTCAAAGTGAATAAAGGACACAGACTGTCTTATGCTCTGGACAGCCTCTACCTATTGCCAAACCATTGCAAGTGCATGCCTCGACTGCGTGCAGACTTCTCTAAAACACTCAACTATTGGCTGAGATTATACTTCTACTGCCAAAGTTCTAATTGGACTAAATTCAGTGCAAATATTGGACCTATCTTATCCCCTCATTTTGGCTAGCTTCACAAAGAGAAAAAATAAGCAATTGAAATAACTCAGTTCAGTGTTGACAGAACCTATTTCAAACTGTCAGCACAATTGTTCAAAATGTTCCCCACATAAGTCAGTTTGAATGAACCTGTTTAAAATGATCAAAATTGTGCCTAAATTGCCAGCAACTTGACTAGAAACACAGAAGGGTTTTTCTCCTTCCTTTTAGAAGCTATACTTCCAGTGGAGAACGATTATTCACACCATTTCTTATTAGGTAAGATTTCATTTAAATACAAATAATTTAAAACTTTAATTCTCTCACAATTCATTTTGATATCTGTCTTTCTTTTTCGTTGTTTTGGCTTTTGTATGACATACATGCTTATATATATGCACACACATATATATGTTTCATGTGTACAGCAATGTAATTCAACATCTGTATATACTACAAAATGATTACTGCCACTAGTCTAGTTATCATCCTTCACAATACAATTGACCTTCTTCATTCATTTCACCTACTCACCCCCCACTGCCTCTTCCCTCTGGTAACCATTAGTGTGTTCTCTGTATTCATCAGTTTGTTTTTGTTTTATTTTTTTTCCCTTTTTTTTTTTAAAGAATCCATATATGAGTGAAATCGTATAGTATTTGTCTTTCTCCACCAGAATTACTTCACATGGAGAAATATCTAAGAGGACTCTTGTCATGAGGACTCTTCTATCTAAGATAAAGATATCTTAGCATGATGTCTTCAAAGTCTAGCCAGGTTATCATAAATGGCAACATTTCATTTTTTATGGCTGAATAATGTTCTATTGTATGTATATGTGTATACACATACTATATCTTCTTTGTCTGTTCATCCATCAATGGGCACTTAGGTTGTTATCATATTTTGGCTATTGTAAATAATACTTCAGTGAACATAAAAAGGCATATTTCTTTTTTAATTAGTATTTTCATGTTCTTCAGTTAAATACCAAGAAGTAGAATAACTTGGTCATATGATAGCTCTATTTTCAATTTTATGAGGCATCTCCATACTGTTTTCTATAGTGGTTGCACCAGTTTATATTCCCACTGACAGTGTACAAGGCTTCACCTTTCTCTTTGTACTCTCCAACATTGGTTGTTTCTTGTCCTTTCCATTATAACCATTCTAATGGGCATAAGGTGATATGTCATTGCATTTCCCTAATAATTAGACATGTCGAGCATCTGTTCATGTGTCTCTTGGCCATCTGTATATCTTCTCTGGAACAGAAGAAATGTCTATTGTCCACATTTCTATTTGGAATAGAAAATGTCTATTCATATTCTCTTTCCACTTTTTAATCAGAATGTTTGCTTTTTATTGAGTTGTATGAGTACTTTTGGAGAAGACAATGGCATCCCACTCCAGTACTCTTGCCTGGAAAATCCTATGGACAGAGGAGCCTGGAACACTGCAGTTCATGAGGTCGCTGAGGGTCGGACACGGCTGAGCGACTTCACTTTCACTTTTCACTTTCATGCATTGGAGAAGGAAATGGCAACCCACTCCAGTGTTCTTGCCTGGAGAATCCCAGGGATGGGGGAGCCCGGTGGGCTGCCTTCTATGGTGTCACACAGAGTTGGACACAACTGAACTGACTTAGCAGCAGCATGAGTACTTTATTAATATTTTAAATATTAACGTCTTATCAGATACATGATATGCAAATATCTTCTCCCATTGAGTAGGCTACTTTTTCATTTTGATGATGGTTTCTTTCACTTTGCAGAAACTTTTTCATTTGATACAGTCCCATTTATTCTTTTTTTTCCCCTCTTGTCTATGGAGACAGATAAAAACAAACAAACAGACATCATCAGTAAGCCAAATCTCAGTGAAGTTACTACCTTTATTTTTCCTTCAAGGAATGAAATGATCTCAAGTCTTACATTTCATTGTTTTGCCTTCCAGATCACTGATTTGTTCTGCCTCATCTATTCTGATACTGAACCCCTGTAATATATTTTTTCAGTTCAGTTTTAAATTGTTTGTTACTTACTTATTTTTTCTATCTCTTTGCTGAAGTTATCATTCTGTTCGTCCATTCTTTTCCCAAGTTCCATGAGCATCTTTATGACCAATACTTTGAACACTTTATCATGTACATTGCTTATTTCCTTTTCATTTACCTCTTTTGCTAGGGTTTTTGTCTTATTCTTTTGATTGGAACATATTCCTCTGTCTCCTCTGTTTGCCTAATTCTCTGCATGTTTCTATGTATTAGGTATGTCAGCTGTGTCTCCCAGTTTCGAAGGACTGTCCTTATTTCAAGGATGTCCTGTAGGGCTCAGAAGTGCCATCAGAGCCAGGAGATCAAAGGGTATCCCCTGTGGTCTGTGTGTGCCCTTCTGGAGTGGTTGGGCTATAGCTACTGTAGGGTGTAGGTGGGTGGAGATGGCCTCCAGATGGTTTTAAGACCCAGTGGTAGCTGCCTCAGTGCACCAGTGGCTATTAGGCAGGTGTAAGGTCTAGCTAAGGTGCAGTGTGGGTGGGCCTTCCTGTGAAATGTGCCCATAGGCGATAACAGGTTAGATAAAGGATTCCAAAATGGCACCTGCACTTCCTACTCAACATTTTTTTCTTCCATCTTTCCTTCACAGAGGTCATACCTGAACTAGAATTCTCCCCTGAACTAAAGCCTCCTCCAGCTTCCCCCTCATTTTCCCTGACAGTCATTTTCCCCAGGAAATAACTTGCATATTTAGTTCCCTTCTGGTGTCTTCTTCTCAGAGGAACCAAACTAATACAACATCATTCTTGTTTCTAGTCTTAAGAATATATTCCTTCCTCCTCCTGCTTAAGGACAGCTCATTCAACAGTACTTTTAACCACAACCCCTCCTGTCATCTCTCATACTTTATTACCTCACCATTATTACTTACAATACTTCCATTTTTCTTCTTGGTATTTACATTCTTTCCCAACTAAACAGCAACTACCAACACATATACCCAGGGAACTGGACTCTTTCAGTCTGGATTTGGTTATGAAAGTAGAAGTGAAGTGAAGTGAAGTGAAGTGAAGTCACTCAGTCGTGTCTGACTCTTTATGACCCTGTGGACTGCAGTCCACTGTCCATGGGATTCTCCAGGCAAGAATACTGGAGTGGGTTGCCATTTCCTTCTCCACGGGATCTTTCCTACCCAGGGATCGAATCCAGGTCTCCCACATTGTAGGCAGACGCTTTAACCTCTGAGCCACCAGGGAAGCCCATTATGAAAGTAGAGAAACTTTAAAATTCCAGAAATAAAGGGTTTGTTATAAGAGTAAGGATTTATCCGAAGGATAGAAGAACTGAGGGAGCAAAGGTCAGGGAATTCACCACCAAAGTTCAGAAAAAATGAAACAGACACTGATGACCACAATCTGAAGCACTGAAGCAACAAGTTACTGTCTAAAGTTCATGTGAAACTTGGAATTTTCAAGTTTAAAAGTTTTCAACAAATTTATTCCAAAGCAATGAAGCAGATGGTTCTCAAACATAAAAAAGATTGTAGATCTCATTCAAGTATAGCATCAGCAAAATCTATGATCATATAACCAGAATTATATCATAATCAGAGTTATCAGAGTTTACAATGACCTAGAAAAGCTGTGATTGTTAGAACTCTGGAAACCTGGATCATTTCAATACCTCTCTCTACCTCTTTCTGCTCTCAGCTCATTGGTCCTCATGGCCAGGACTGAGTTTCACTTAAACCTCCAAAAATAAAAGAAAAACACCCACAAAACTATATTTCTCTTACCTAATTCAGAAAAGAATATGAGGAGAATGCTACCTTTCTTAGTACTATTTTAACAGGTCCTCAGAAAATTCTGAAAAAAATTCCAATGTCTCATCACATATCTATAGCAGTTAGGAAACATTAGGTTTGTTATTTCTTCATTTGAAGACAAATGGTTAAGTTGCAGGAACGTGAGGTATTCATTCCTAGTCTTTGTTAAGAACGCAGGAGATCAGATACTCTGGCTCATAAGTGTTTAACAACTTATGGCAAGCATCCTGCTTATGCTGAAATATTTTTTCATGTATGCTAACTATTCATTGAGCAGTTGCTTCATTTGTTGTTTTGTTGTTCAGTCCCTAAGTCATGTCCAGCTCTTTGCAACCCTATGGACTGCAGCACACCATGCTCCTCTGTCCTCCACTGTCTTCCAGAATTTGCTCAAATTCAAGTCCATTGAGTCAGTGATGCTTAACCATCTCATCCTCTGATACCCCCTTCTCCTCCCGCCTTCAATCTTTCCTAACATCTGGGTCTTTTCCAATGAGCCAGCTCTTCACATCAGGTGGCCAAAGTATTAGAGTTTCATCTTCAGCATCAGTCCTTCCAATGAACTGATTTCTTTTAGGATTGACTGGTTGGATCTCCTTGCAGTCCAAGGGACCCTCAAGAGTCTTCTCCAACACCATAGTTCAAAAGTATCAATTATTCGGTGCTCAGCTTTCTTTATAGCCCAACTCTCATATCCTTACCTGACTATTGGAAAACCATAGCTTTGACTATATGTGCCTCTGTTGGCAAAATGATGTCTCAACATGCTGTATAGGCTGGTCATAGCTTTCCTTCCAAGGAGCAAGTGTCTTTTAATGTCATGGCTTCAGTCACAGTCTGCAGTGATCTTGGAGCCCAGTGCTTCCACTTTTTCCCCTTCTATTTGCCATGAAGTGATAGGACTGGATGCCATGATCTTAGTTTTTTAATATTGAGTTTCAAGCCAGCTTTTTCACTCTACTCTTTCGCTCTCATTAAGAGGTTCTTTTAGTTCCTCTTTGCTTTCTGCCATTAGAGTGGTATCATCTGCATATCTGAGGTTGTTGATCTTTCTCTTGGCAATCTTGATTCCAGCTTGTCAGTCATCCAGTCTGGCATTTCACATGATGTATCTGCGTTGGGCTTCCCTTGTAGCTCAGCCGGTAAAGGATCTGCCTGCAGTGCAGGAGACCCGGGTTTGATCCCTGGGTTGGGAAGATCCCCTGGAGAAGGAAATGGCAACCCACTCCAGTATCCTTGCCAGGAAAATCTCATGGACAGAGGAGCCTGGTGGACTGCAGTCCATGGGGTCACAAAGAGTCAGGCACGACTGAGCGACTAACACTAACACTAAGCAGGGTGACAATATACAGCCTTGTCATACTCTTTTCCCAATTTGGAACCAGTCAGTTGCTCAATGTCAAGTTCTAACTGTTGCTTCTTGACCCACATACAAATTTCTCTTGCTTCATATTCACTTCTAAATAATTACCCAGAAATTTAGAAATATATGTTCAATTTTCTCTCACATAAGTACAAAACATATATCCAGAGAGCTACTCAGAACTGTTAAAAATCCAAAGGTGGGGTATCATGTCTGTCATGCTGGCTGTGGATATCTCAAGAACCAATTGTATTGACAGCTATAGGAGCTGGGGAGAATGCAGTTCATACGTACAAAAGGGCTATAACATCAGTTCAAGGACTGCAGCATAAAATATATTACAAGTTAGCAGAAACTCAAATGTTTAAGAAAGGGAGCAGTCATCCAAGGAGCATGCTTCTAGAAACATAACTGAACCAAAATTTCCTAGTTCTTATGATTCCTTTTTGGATGCAAAGTATGTATTTGCATAAGCTGGAAAAATTTGGAAGAATGTGTTTTTCAGAATTATAAACCTGGCTTGTTCACGTATTCACCAAAAGACCTGGGGAAAAATAACTTTTGTAGCATCTCAAATTCCTCATTTGACTTTTAAAAATAACTATCTTAATTATCTCCAAGGGCTATTGTGGAAATCAAAGGCAACCTTGTGTGTAAATTAAATACACTCATACAGAATAAAATAAAGGTAAAATAATTGTTGCTTCCTAAACAGTATCTTGATTAGACCCTGAGAAAGTTAGGTTCATTCTGTATCACAGCATCATGTAGTGATTAAGATTGTAATATAATAATGTGTCCATTCTCTTTTTATTAATATATGTTCTTTTTGTTCTTCAAAACTCAAGCTCAAATTTTCTACAAGAAGTGTAAGAGGGTGTACAGTTCAGTTCAGTCACTCAGTCATGTCTGACTCTTTGTGACCCCATGGACTACAGCACACCAGGCCTCCCTGTCCATCTCCAGCTCCCAGAGTTTATTCAAACTCACATCCATTGAGTTGGTGATGCCATCCAACCATCTCATCCTCTGTCATCCCCTTTTCCTCCCACCTTCAATCTTTCTCAGCATCAGGGTCTTTTCAAATGGGTCAGCGCTCTTCACATCAGGTGGCCAAAGTATTGGAGTTTCAGTTTCAGCATCAGTCCTTCCAATGAATATTCAGGACTGATCAACTTTAGGATGGACTGGTTGGATCTCCTTGCAGTCCAAGGGACTCTCAAGAGTCTTCTCCAACACCACAGTTCAAAAGCATCAACGCTTCGGTGCTCAGCTTTCTTTATAGTCCAACTCTCACATCCATACATGACTACTGGAAAAACCATAGCTTTGACTAGATGGATCTTGGTTGGCAAAGTAATATCTCTGCTTCTTAATATGCTGTCTAGGTTGGTCATAGCTTTTCTTCCAAGGAGTAAGCATCTTTTAATTTCATGGCTGCAGTCACCATCTACAGTGATTTTGAAGCTCAAGAAAACGAAGTCTGTCACTGTTTCCACTGTTTCCCCATCTATTTGCCATGAAGTGATGGGACCAGATGTCATGATCTTAGTTTTCTGAATGTTGAGCTTTAAGCCAACTTTTTCACTCTTCTCTTTCATTTTCATCAAGAGACTCTTTAGTTCTTCGTTTTCTGCCATAAGTGTGGTGTCAGAAATATTCAAAGATGAAATGTCATTATATCTGCAACTTATTTTGAAACATGGCAAAATGTTAAATGTAGGAATCTAATTTGCATACAATAAAGCAGACTGTGTTCCTTTCCCCATGGGCGCCCAGTGTGAAGTGACTGCAAAGAGCAGCCTTCTTGGTAGTGTACACAGCCTGTTGCCTGTACAGTGTGCCCTAACGGACCTTGGAGACAACTCTTTCCAGGGGTCAATCACGACTGGCATGCTGTCCCCAGTCTAGGCTCCAGACAGGTATGTGTGGTACCTTTGGAAAGCCCCAGGGCATAGTGGCCAGGGTCCACATTGGCAAAGTCATAATGTCCATCTTTACCAAGCTGCAGAACAAGGAGCCTGTGATTGAGGCCAGACCTTCCACAGGGCCAAGCTCAAGTTCCCTGGCTACCAGAAGGGCCATATCTCCAAGAATTGGGGATTTACTAAATTAAATATGGATGAATTTGAAAATATGGTGGCAGAAAAACAGCTCATCCTGGATGGCTGTGGGGTCAAATATATCGCTAATCATGACCCTCTGGACAAATGGCAGGCCCTGCATTCATGAGAACCTTGGCTCTGTCTTCTCCTTCCTTACTCATGTCCACCAATAAATCTTACTTTCCTATCCCCCCCCCAAAAAAAAGAAGTGGGAATCTAAAAGAAGAATGTTCATTAAACTGTTTGTTTAACTTGTCTCCAAGTTAAAACATTTCAGAATAAAAAGTTGATGGAGGAAGCAGAATACATTCCTCACTTCAGTCCTTCACACAGCTCTTCTTCCTCCTAGACCAGCTTTTCCCTTCACCTCTGTGTCTAGAATTTATTACAGTGGTGAAGTTTAGAGTCATAGATCCTGATTCTGCCACTTGCAAGGGGTTATGGGGCCTCTGAAATGTTATTTCACCCTTTGGAACCTCAGCTTTCTTATTTGGAAAGCAAGGATTTTAATAGTATTGGGTCTGAAGGCATACAGTTGATAGAACCTAACTCATGAGTTTATTTACTTTAAACCTATGCAAAGTAGCTTCAGTAACTTTTTGAGCTTCAGCTTTCTTATCTATAGGTGAGGAGTAATGACACCTTACAGAACTGTGAAGATGATAGGTATGATCACTGTTAAAATATTTTGTAAAATACAACGTTCTGTTATGATTGTTATTATTAATTTTTAAATTTTAAGTGCCTAATATATCATACTAGCCACATAGTATGGGCTTAGAAATAATTATGGATAGGTTTTTCTTTTTTAAGCTTTCAGCAAAAAGCTTTTTCTACAATAAACTGTTAGATTAGACTCTGTTCCCCTCAGCAGGTAATGTATCATGTTATGGTGTGAATTTCTTGTCCATGTACTGATGTCCCTAGATGTTAACAGCACCTGTTGGGAGGAAATCCAGTATTGGTCAGTTTGGGGATGCTACCCCTCCTTTAAAATTGTACAAGACCCCTAATATTTATATAATTTGGTAAAAGTGAGGAAGATCTGATGTTCATTCCATTATGTCACTGCTGAGATGCTTATTGTCCAAGTCTACATGGTCCAGATGAAGATCAGAGAGTCAGTGAGCAGTGTCTACACCCACTGAGGCAAGTTTCACCACTGGGACCTTTGCTATCCAACCAAGGAAACAGTGTGAATGCCCAGTCACCAGGTATCCACACAGTCAACTCCATCAGGCCAGTGCACTGATCACCACAGAACCCTTCTACCCTTGAGTCCTTCTAGTCTTGATAAATCCAACCCTCTTTCCAAGGTAAACCCACATCCTTGTCTTACTCTGGCAGAGCAGATGATGTTTCCTTTCACTCCCCACTCAGTATACTCTTGGTTAGTATCAATGCACCTGACACACTCAGAGCACAAAGATCTGGCTGAGCATCCACAAAAGCAAAAGAAGTAATCTTTGATTCTTTGTCCCTTCCTCCACACCAGCAAAAAGACACTAAGTAATTAATCAATAACTCATCCATGACAATACAGAAAATTGCACTGACTCTTGCTAGGTCATCAGGATAAACTCTTCTCCAATTTTTTGATAATTCCAAGATACGACTGGAGTCTGCAGATGTAGTTTCAGATATTCATGGCTCTCAGGTTTAAGAAATAGTGATTTAAGGCAAACAAGTGATGATGTAAGCAAGCAGATGATATCAGGACCTTGATGAAATTTCTCCTCTCTCCAGAATTTCTATTTCAAACGTTCAGAAATTGATTCTTAAAATAGCTTCGTGTCTTTCTTTCTAGTCATCTTATTGAAAAGTTTTTAAATACCTGCGATTATTTAAACACTGAATATATTGTCTTAATAGGAGAAAATGGTATAGAGCCTGCTATACCAGATAATTAAATGTGATTCTTTCTTTGGTTGTCATGTATTCTTTTCTTAACTCACCACCTTCATAATCTCTGGTACCACAGCAGTTAATTAAATTCTGTTATCTAAAGATTTGGGAATGATAAAATCAAAACTAAAGGAGAATCTCTGGTTTGCTGGGTTTAGACTATAAATACTTAAGATATCAGATTCAGGGGGAAAGGTAGTCATTTTAATAGGCATGAACATTTAGAATCCACTTAGTTCAACTCATGTATTACAAATAAGAAGAAAGGATCAAAGAGATTTTTTGTCTGATCACATATTAAGGTAGTTATTAAATTATTTGTTTCAATACAGAATCATTTCCATGAATATGTCTAGAATGAATGGTTGGTTCACTATCATCTTTTAGACTGGGCAATTGGTATTTGCTACTTCTTTTGGGTCACTTTTAACTTTAAAAAGAAAAAAAAAGAAGAATGTACCTAATCTTTTGAGGAGCTATTAAATTTCATTTCTATGTTTTTTATTTGATTTCTCTCTTTTATTTTTTAAAAAATTTATTATTACTACTACTACTATTATGATGATGATGATTATTATTATTTTGGCTGTACTGGGCCTTCATTGCTGTGCCTGGGCTTTCTCTAGTTGCAGCAAACTAGGACTACTCTCTAGTTACAGTGCATGGGCTTCTCATTGCAGTGGCTTCTCTTGTTGTGGAGCATGGGCTCTGGGGCACTCAGGCTTCAGTAGTTGTGGCAGACGGCCTTAGTTGCCTCAAAGCATGTGATTATCCCAGACCAGGGATCAAACCTGTGTCCCCTGCACTAGCAGGCAGATTCTCAACCACTGGAAAGGCAGGGAAGCCCTAGTGGCTCTCTTTTAGTTATGCCTTACCTTTCTTTGTTTATCCACAAGTGAGCCAGAGTGATTGGTCCTCTTAGGCAGACTATGCTTCCATCCCATGCTTAGTGAGATAAAGTCACAGTGATTTATCACAACCCTTCAAAACACAAACCTAACACAAGTTATTGTCAATTAGTACAGATTTTCCTAAACACTTATTTACAATCATCTCCTCTTCAGCTCCCAGTGTTTCTCTCTTACAATCCAGTCATTAGATTATCTTTTCCTGTTTTCATCCCAGTGTAACATCTCTATCAGTTATTAATCTGTTGTCCCTCAGCTTCAAACTTGCCCCTTTATCTTTGTGATATTGAGACTGGGTTTCTGGAAATACTTCTATGGTTTCCTTTTAGAGGAAAGTTTCACCAGTAAGAGAATCTAGAGGGTGACCAGAAGGCAGGAGGAAGGAGAAAGAATTCACCATTTTCCTTTTTGCTTTCTACTGCTCTGTGGGTCACCCTACTATGGCTCTTTACCCAAGTAGCACAGTTGGTTCCAGAAGCAGGTAGTTCCAGTTTCCAAGTTTTTCCCACCTTTTGGATCCAACCTCATATCAGGCCCCTTAGAGAGGTAACCACCAGGCAAGCAGTTCTGAGGACACTTGCTCCAGGTGTCTAAGTTTTTTGAGAACCCTAATCTCTTCCCTTTGTTTCCCTAGTACTAAAAATGAAGGTACTTCCTGAAGTTAGTATCTGTTTTATCTGTACCCCTTCCATTTCCCATTTGACCAACTCCCCACATTAAATTGTCTTTGTTAAAACAGTTGTGGTTTCTCTTTTCCTGACTGGACTCTGACTGACACATGCTCAACATCCTTTCTGTTGTAAAGAGAGAGATCTTTAGCCCTATCACTCCTGAATTTCAAATCTCACATCTCACTTAGCAAAATGTTAGGGCAGGTGTGTGTGTGCTAAGTCGCTTTAGTCGTGTCCAACTCTTTGTAGCCCTGTAGACTGCAACCTCCCAGGCTCCTCTGTCCCTGGAATTCTCCAGGGAAGAATACTGGAGTGGGTTACCATGCTCTCCTCCAGGCGATCTTCCCGACTGGGGGACTGAACTCACATCTCTTAATGTCTCCTGCATTGGCAGGCAGGTTCTTTACCACTGGTGCCACCTGGGAAGCTTGTTAAGCACACATCTTCATTCATAGTTTGTCAAATACATCCCTGTTCAAGGCGATAATTGGGAAAAGGGCTTCAGTTGACCTGTTTCCACCCCTTTTTGTCTCTCAGTTTCAAATGATGCACATAAAAACTGTGCTCAAAGGGAATGATATCAGGATAGTCTTGGTCCCAAATAGAGAAACTGAATGCTCATTATCCTTTCTTTGGCTGTCAGAAACATCATCAAAACAGATATCTTGGAGCAGTTTTTCCATGAATCCTGGTCTTAAATTCGGAATCTTAAAACAGATTTAGAGACTTGCAGAAAAGTCTCTCATCTGGGTTACCCAGAGGATCACAGATTGAAGCTCCCCCATAGGGAAGAAAGAGATATAACCCCAAAAGGCAGCTCAAGCTCTGACATTGTTTGAAGAAAATTTTGTATGAATTAAAAGCTACAGCCTGAAAATTACAGGACCAAAGCACCCATTCTGAGCAGCCCAGGGAATGAAATGGAAAAGAAGTAGGTGATCTGAAGCACTTAGGTCTAGAAAAGTGTCCAATAGGTTTAAAACTCTCCAGAAGATAGTTTTGGAGTGGAACACAGTAAAGACTTTTTAAGTATTTCTATGTCATTTATTATTGACATGGATAGTTAGGGTTTGTTTAAATGTCTAACATAAATTACCATGTTGATAGCTTTTAAATTAGTTTTCTTAGACTCATTTTTTCACTCTATTTAAGTTTGATAACTGACAACAAAGCTTTAAAGGTAAAATATGATGCTTCATGAATGTTGAATTGACCTCCTGAATATTTTATTAACAGCTGCTTCATTTAGTAAAATTAATAAGAAAAAAGAACCAGCTAATCAACCGTAGTACCCTGTATATCATTTAAATAAAGCAATTATGTATTAATTAAATAATCTGTATGGTTTTCTAAATGACATCAATCATACTGTGCATTTTTTACATTTGATAACTGGTCTCTGGGGGGAGTTTTTTAGTTAGTAGAAGAAAAAGACAGGAAAGTAAAAGGTATGGACAAGTCAGAAAGTTACGATTAAAAGACCATCCTTCTTGAACAAATCCTTATATTGTGTTTAATTTAGTTATTAACTTATGCCCACACACCTATATCTGAAAAGAATTTGAGACAACAGATAAAATACATAAAATTAAATGGGATAAATTAGATAGAAGAGTCAAAGTGAAGGGGAGTATGGGAGGAAGAGTAAAATAAAGCCAAAGTAAAATTTCCAAAAGTTCTTACACAGCTACTCAAGGTAAGGAGCAGATTTAGCTTTGAGTTTCCTAGCCACCAAAGCAAAGAAAGAAATTAATAAAATAATTGAATAGAGTACACATTCAAAGCCTGCTTGTTGCACAAAACAAGCATAGCTTTTTTCTGGTATTATGGCTTTTTTTTCCT
Organism: Capricornis sumatraensis; assembly: GCF_032405125.1. Classification (NCBI taxonomy): domain Eukaryota; kingdom Metazoa; phylum Chordata; class Mammalia; order Artiodactyla; family Bovidae; genus Capricornis; species Capricornis sumatraensis. The sequence continues at coordinate 17,852,809 of NC_091075.1, forward strand.
ATAGATATTTATGAAGGTTTGATAGTTAGGTGTGTTGTAGATGATGTTCTCAACATCATCCCCACAGTAAATATACCTGTGAGTTCTCTCTCTTTATTTTTTTCAATTAAAAAAAATTTTATTTCTTTATTTTAATTGGAGGCTAATTACTTTACAATATTGTAGTGGTTTTTGCCATACATCAACATGAATCAGCCACGGGTGCACATGTGTTCCCCATCCAGAACCACCCTCCCACCTCCCTCCCCATATCATCCCCCAGGGTTATCCCAGTACACCAGCCCTGAGCACCCTGTCTCATGCATCAAACCTGGTCTGGCGATCCACTTCACATATGATAATATACACATTTCAACACTACCCTTCCAAATCATCCCACCCTCGCCTTCTCCCACAGAGTCCAAAAGACTGTTCTTTACATCTGTGTCTCTTTTGCTGTCTTACACATAGGGTCATCATTACCATCTTTCTAAATTCCATATATATGAGTTAGTATACTGTATTGATGTTTTTCTTTCTGACTTACTTCACTCCGTATAATAGGCTCCAGTTTCATCCACCTCATTAGAACTGATTCAAATGCCTTCTTTATAATGGCTGAGTAATATTCCATTGTGTATATGTACCACAGCTTTCTTATCCATTCGTCTGCTGATGGACATCTAGGTTGCTTCCATGCCCTGGCTATTGTAAACAGTGCTGCAATGAACATGGGGGTACACATGTCTCTTTCAATTCTGGTTTCCTTGGTGTGTATGCCCAGGAGTGGGATTGCTGGGTCATATGGCAGTCCTAGTTCCATTTTGTTAAAGAATCTCCACACTGTTCTCCATAGTGGCTGTACTAGTTTGCATTCCCACCAACAGTGTAAGAAGGTTCCCTTTTCTCCACACACTCTCCAGCATTTATTGTTTGTAGACTTTTTGATTGCAGCCATTCTGACTGGCATAAGATGGCACCTCATTGTAGTTTTGATTTGCATTTCTCTGATAATGAGTGATGTTGAGCATCTGTTTATGTGTTTGTTAGCCATCTATACATCTTCTTTGGAGAAATGTCTGTTTAGTTCTTTGGCCCAGTTTTTGACTGGGTCGTTTATTTTTCTGGAATTGAGATGCAGGAGCTGCTTGTATATTTTTGAGATTAATTCTTTGTCAGTTGCTTCATTTCCTGTTCAGTTCAGTTCAGTTCAGTCACTCAGTCGTATCCGACTCTTTGCGACTCCATGAATTGCAGCACGCCAGGCCTCCCTGTCCATCACCAACTCCCAGAATTCACTCAGACTCACATCCATCGAGTCAGTGATGCCATCCAGCCATCACATCCTCTGTCGTCCCCTTCTCCTCCTGCCCCCAAACCCTCCCAACATCAGAGTCTTTTCCAGTGAGTCAACTCTTTGCATGAGGTGGCCAAAGTACTGGAGTTTCAGCTTTAGCATCATTCCTTCCAAAGAAATCCCAGGGCTGATCTCCTTCAGAATTTTCTCCCATTCTGAAGGCTGTCTTTTCACCTTGCTTATAGTTTTCTTTGTTGTGCAAAAGCTTTTAAGTTTAATTAGGTCCCATTTGTTTATTTTTGCTTTCATTTCCATTACTCTGGGAGGTGAGTCATAGAGGATCCTGCTGTGATTTGCGTCAGAGAGTGTTTTGCCTACGTTTTCCTCTAGGAGTTTTATAGTTTCTGGTCTTACTTTTAGATCTTTAATCCATTTTGAGTTTATTTTTGTGTATGGTGTTAGAAAGTGTTTTAGTTTCATTCTTTTACAAGTGGTTGACCAGTATTCCCAGCACCACTTGTTAAAGAGATTGTCTTATCTCCACTGTATATTCTTGCCTCCTTTGTCAAAGATAAGGTGTCCAGAGGTGTGTGGATTTATTTCTGGGCTTTCTGTTTTGTTCCATTGATCTAGATTTCTGTCTTAGTGCCAGTGCCATACTGTCTTGATGACTGTTACTTTGTAGTATAGCCTGATGTCAAGCAGGTTGATTCCTCCAGTTCCATTCTTCTTTCTCAAGATTGCTTTGGCTATTCGAGGTTTTTTGTATTTCCACACGAATTGTGAAATTATTTGTTCTAATTCTCTGAAAAATACCATTGATAGCTTGATAGGGATTGCATTGATTCTATAGATTGCTTTGGGTAGTATACTCATTTTCACTATATTGATTCTTCTGATCCTTGAATATGGTATATTTCTCCATCTATTTGTGTCATCTTTGATTTCTTTCATTAGTGTTTTATAGTTTTCTATATACAGGTCTTTTGCTTCTTTAGGTAGATATAGTCCTAAGTATTTTATTATTTTTGTTGCAATTGTGAATGGAATGGTTTCCTTCATTTCTCTTTCTGTTTTCTAATTGTTAGTGTATAGGAATGCAAGGGATTTCTGTGTGTTAATTTTATATCCTTCAATGTTACTATATTCATTGATTAGCTCTAGTAATTTTCTGGTGGAGTCTTTAGGATTTTCAGTGTAGAGGATCATGTCTTCTGCAAACAGCAAGAGTTTTACTTCTTCTTTTCCAACCTGGATTCCTTTTATTTCTTTTTCTTCTCTGATTGCTGTGGCTAAAACTTCCAAAACTATATTGAATAGTAGTGGTGAGAGTGGGCACCCTTGTCTTGTTCCTGACTTTAGGGGAAATGTTTTCAATTTTTCACCATTGAGGATAATGTTTGCTGTGGGTTTATGATATATGGCTTTTATTACATTGAGGTATGTGCCTTCTATTCTTGCTTTCTGGATAGTTTTTATCATAAATGGATGTTGAATTTTGTCAAAGGCTTTCTCTGCACCTATTGAGATAACCATATGTTTTTTATATTTCAATTTGTTAATATGATATATCATATTGATTGTTTTGTGGATATTAAAGAATCCTTGCATCCTTGGAATAAAGCCCACTTGGTCATGATTTATGATCTATTTAATATGTTGTTGGATTCTGTTTGCTAGAATTTTGTTAAGGATTTTTGCATCTATGTTGATCAGTGATATTGGCCTGTAGTTTTCTTTTTTTGTGGCATCTTTGTCAGGTTTTGGTATTAGGGTGATGGTGGCCTTATAGAATGAATTTGGAAGTTTACCTACACCTATAATTTTCTGGAAGAATTTGAGTAGGATAGATGTTAGAACTTCTCTAAATTTTGGTAGAATTCAGCTGTGAAGCCGTCTGGTCTTGAGCTTTTGTTTGCTGGAAGATTTCTGATTACAGTTTCAATTTCCATGCTTGTGATGGGTCTGTTAAGATTTTCTATTTCTTCCTGGTTCAGTTTTGGAAAGTTATACTTTTCTAAGAATTTGTCCATTTCTTCCAAGTTGTCCATTTTATTGGCATATAGTTGCTGATAGTAGTCTCTCATGATCCTTTGTATTTCTGTGTGGTCTGTTGTGATTTCTCCATTCTCATTTATAATTTTGTTAACTTGATTCTTCTCCCTTTCTTTCTTGATGCGTCTGGCTAATGGTTTGTCTATTTTATTTATCTTCTGAAAGAACCAGCTTTTAGCTCCGTTGATTTTTTGCTATGGTCTCCTTTGTTTCTTTTTCATTTATTTCTGCCCTAAGTTTTATGTCTTTCCTTCTACTAACCATAGGGTTCTTCAATTCTTCCTTTTCTAGTTGCTTTAGGTGTAGAGTTAGGTTATTTATTTGACTTTTCTCTTGTTTCTTGAGATAAGATTGTATTGCTATGAACCTTCCCCTTAGCACTGCTTTTACTGAGTACCATAGGTTTTGGGGCGGCAGCTGGGAGGAGCTACCCCACGCCCAAAGAGCAGTGGCTGCACAGGCACAGGAGGGCCTAGAGGAGCTACTCCACGTTCAAAGTCAGGAGGGGTGGCTGTGAGGAGATACCCCTCATCCAATGTAAGGAGCAGTGGCTACACTTTGCCGGAGCAGTCATGAAGAGATACCCCACCTCCAAGATAAGAGAAACGCAAGTAAGATGGTAGGTGTTGCAAGAGGGCATCAGAGGGCAGACACACTAAAACCATAATCACAGAAAACTAGTCAATCTAATCACACTAGGACCACAGCCTTGTCTAACTCAATGAAACCAAGTCATGCTGTGTGGGGCCACCCAGGACAGGTGGGTCATGGTGGAGAGGTCTCACAGAATGTGGTCCACTGGAGAATGGAATGGCAAACCACTTCAGTATTCTTGCCTTGAGAACCCCATGAACAGTATGAAAAGGCAAAATGATAGGATACTGAAAGAGGAACTCCCCAGGTAGGTAGGTGCCCAGTATGCTTCTGGAGATCAGTGGAGAAATAACTCCGGGAAGAATAAAGGGATGGAGCCAAAGCAAAAATACCCAGTTGTGGATGTGACTGGTGATAGAAGCAAGGTCTGATGCTGTAAAGAGCAATATTGCATAGGGACGTGGAATGTTAGGTTCATGAATCAAGGCAAATTGGAAGTAGCCAGACAAGAGATGGCAAGAGTGACTGTTGACATCCTAGGAATCAGCAAACTAAAATGGACGGGAATGGGTGAATTTAACTCAGATGACCATTATATCTACTACTGTGGGCAGGAATCCCTCAGAAGAAATGGAGTAGCCATCATGGTCAGCAAAAGAGTCCTAAGTGCAGTACTTGGATGCAATCTCAAAAACAACAGAATGATCTCTGTTCATTTCCAAGGCAAACCATTCAATATCACAGTAATCCAAGTCTATGCCCCAACCAGTAACGCTGAAGAAGCTGAAGTTGAACAGTTCTATGAAGACCTATAAGACCTTTTAGAACTAACACCCAAAAAAGATGTCCTTTTCATTATAGGGGACTGGAATGCAAAAGTAAGAAGTCAAGAAACACCTGGAGTAACAGGCAAATTTGGTCTTGGAATGTGGAATGAAGCAGGGCAAAGACCAATAGAGTTTTGCCAAGAAAATGCACTGGTCATAGCAAACACCCTCTTCCAACAACACAAGAGAAGACTCTACACATGGACATCACCAGATGGTCAACACCGAAATCAGATTGATTATATTCTTTGCAGCCAAAGATGGAGAAGCTCTATACAGTCAACAAAAACAAGACTGGGAGTTGACTGTGTCTCAGATCATGAGCTCCTTATTGCCAAATTAAGACTTAAATTGAAGAAAGTAGGGAAAACCACTAGACCATACAAAGTGAAAGTGAAAGTGAAGTTGCTCAGTTGTGTCTGACTCTTTGCAACCCCGTGGACTGTAGCCCACCAGGCTCCTCTGTCCATGGGATTCTCCAGGCAAGAATACGGGAGTGGGTTGACATTTCCTTTGCCAGGGGAATCTTCCCAACCCAGGGATCAAACCCAGGGTCTCCCACATTGCAGGCAGATGCTTTAACCTCTGAGCTACCAGGGAGGCCCACTAGACCATTCAGGTATGACCTAAATCAAATCCCTTATGATTATACAGTGGAAGTGAGAAATAGATTTAAGGGACTAGATCTGATAGATAGAGTGTCTGATGAACTATGGATGGAGGTTTGTGACATTGTACAAGAGACAGGGATCACGACCATCCCCATGGAAAAGAAATGCTAAAAGAGCAAAATGGCTGTCTGGGGAAGCCTTACAAATAGCTGGGAAAAGAAGAAAAACAAAAAGCAAAGGAAAGAAGGAAAGATATAAGCATCTGAATGCAGAGTTCCAAAGAATAGCAAGAAGAGATAAGAAAGCCTTCTTCAGCGATCAATGCAAAGAAATAGACGATAACAACAAAATGGGAAAGACTAGAGATCTCTTCAAGAAAATTAGAGATACCAAGGGAACATTTCATGCAAAGATGGGCTCGACAAAGGACAGAAATGGTATGGACCTAACAGAAGCAGAAGATATTAAAGGAGATTGCAAGAATACACAGAAGAACTGTACAAAAAAGATCTTCAAAACCAAGATAATCACTATGGTATGATGACTCACCTAGAGCTAGACATCCTGGAATGTGAAGTCAAGTGGGCCTCAGGAAGCATCACTATGAACAAAGCTAGTGGAGGTGATGGAATTCCAGTAGAGCTATTTCAAATCCTGGAAGATGATGCTGTGAAAGTGCTATGCTCAATATGCCAGCAAGTTTGGAAAACTCAACAGTGGCCACAGGACTGGAAAAGGTCAGTTTTCATTCCAATCCCAAAGAAAGGCAATGCCAAAGATTATTCAAACTACTGCACAATTGCACTCATCACACATGCTAGTAAAGTAATGCTCAAAATTTTCCAAATCAGGCTTCACAATACATTAACCATGAACTTCCAGATGTTCAAGCTGGTTTTAGAAAAGGCAGAGGAACCAGAGATCAAATTGCCAACATCCACTGGATCATGGGAAAAGGAAGAGAGTTCCAGACAAACATCTATTTCTGCTTTATTGACTATGCCAAAGCCTTTGACTGTGTGGATCACAATAAACTGTGGAAAATTCTGAAAGAGAGGGAAATACCAGACCACCTGACTTGCCTCTTGAGAAATCTGTATGCAGGTCAGGAAGCAACAGTTAGAACCGGACATGGAACAACAGACTGGTTCCAAATAAGAGAAAGAGTATGTCAAGGCTGTATACTGTCACCCTGCTTATTTAACTTATATGGAGAGTACATCATGAGAAATGCTTGGCTGGAAGAAGCACAAGCTGGAATCAAGATTGCCAGGAGAAATATCAATAACCTCAGATATGCAGATGACACCACCTTTATGGCAGAAAGTGAAGAGGAACTAAAAAGTCTCTTGATGAAAGTGAAAGAGGAGAGTGAAAAGGTTGGCTTAAAGCTCAACATTCAGAAAACTAAGATCATGGCATCTGGTCCCTGCTTTTCAATATGCTATATAGGTTGGTCGTAAGTTTCCTTTCAATGAGTAACGTCTTTTAATTTCATGGCTGCAATCACCATCTGCAGTGATTTTGAAGCCCCCAAAAATGAAGTCAGACACTGTTTCCACTTTTTCCCCATCTATTTGCCATGAAGTCATGAGACCAGATGCCATTATCTTCATTTTCTGAATGTTGAGCTTTAAGCCAACCTTTTCACTCTCCACTTTCACTTTCATCAAGAGGCTTTTTAGTTCCTCTTCACTTTCTGCCATAAGGGTGGTGCCACGGGTTATTGATATTTCTCCCAGCAATCTTGATTCCAGCTTGTGCTTCTTCCAGCCCAGCATTTCTCATGATGTACTCTCTGCATATAAGTTAAATAAGCAGGGTGACAATATACAGCCTTGACATACTCCTTTTCCTATTTGGAACCAGTCTGTTGTTCCATGTCCGGTTCTAACTGTTGCTTCCTGACCTGCATATAGGTTTCTCAAGAGGCAGGTCAGGTAGTCTGGTATTCCCATCTCTTTCAGAATTTTCCACAGTTTATTGTGATCCACACAGTCAAAGGCTTTGGCATAGTCAATAAAGCAGAAATAGATGTTTGTCTGGAACTCTCTTCCTTTTTCCATGATCCAGTGGATGTTGGCAATTTGATCTCTGGTTCCTCTGCCTTTTCTAAAACCAGCTTGAACATCCTTTTTCCTGTAGTTGACATCTAATCTTACCACATAGTGATCAGAAAAGATGCTTGAAATGATTTCAATGTTTTTCAATTTACCAAGGCTAGATTTATGGCCCAGGGTGTGATCTATCCTGGAGAAGTTTCCGTGTGCGCTTGAGAAAAAAGGTGAAATTCATTGTTTTGGGGTGAAATGTCCTATTGTTATCAATTAGGTCAATCTGGTCCATTGTATCATTTAAAGTTTGTGTTTCCTTGCTAATTTTCTGTTTAGTTGATTTAGCCACTAAATCAGTGTCAGTGGGGTATTAAAGTCTCCCAATATTATTGTGTTACTGTTAATTTCCCCTTTGATACTTGTTAGCCTTTTTCTTACATATTGTGGTGCTTTATGTTGGGTACATATATATTTATTACTGTTATATTTTCTTCTTGGATTGACTCTTTCATCATTATGTGGTGTCCTTCTTTGTCTCTTTTTATGGCCTTTATTTCAAAGTCTATTTTATCTGATATGAGTATTGCTACTCCTACTTTCTTTTGGTCTCTACTTGCACGAAATATGTTTTTCCAGCCCTTCACTTTCATCTGTATGTGTCCCTTGTTTTGAGATGGGTCTCTTGTAGACAGCACATATAGGGGTCTTGTTTTTGTATCCATTCAGCCAGTCTTTGTCTTTTGGTTGGGGCATTCAACCCATTTACATTTAAGGTAATTATCGATAAGTATGATCCCATTGCCTTTTACTTTGTTGTTTTGGGTTTGAGTTTATAAACCTTTTCTGTGTTTCCTGTATAGAAAAGATCATTTAGCATTTGCTGAAGAGATTGTTTGGTGGTGCTGAATTCTCTCAGCTTTTGCTTGTCTGTAAAGCTTTTGATTTCTCCTTCATATTTGAATGAGATCCTTGCTGGGTACAGTAATCTGGTTTGTAGGTTTTTCTCTTTCATCACTTTAATTATGCCCTGCATTTCCCTTCTGGCCTGAAGAGCTTCTATTGAAAGATTAGCTGTTATCCTTAGGGGAATCCCCTTATGTGTTATTTGTTGCTTTTCCTTGCTGCTTTTAATATTTGTTCTTTGTGTTTGATCTTCATTAATTTGATTATTATGTATCTTGGGGTGTTTTGCCTTGGGTTTATCCTGTTTGGGACTCTCTGGGTTTCTTGGAATTGGGTGGCTATTTCCTTCCCCATTTTAGGGAAGTTTTCAACTATTATCTCCTTAAGTATTTTCTCATGGCCTTTCTTTTTGTCTTCTTCTCCTAGGACTCCTATGATTCAAATGTTGAGGCATTTGACATTGTCCCAGAGGTCTCTGAGGTTGTCCTCATTTCTTTTAATTCTTTTTTATTTTTTCCTCTCTGATTCATTTATTTCCACTATTCTATCTTTCACCTCACTTATCCTACTTGTGCCTCAGTTATTCTACTTTTGGTTCCCTCTAGAGTGATTTTGATCTCAGTTATTGCCTTATTCATCATTGATTGACTCTTTTTTATTTCTTCTAGGACCTTGTTAAACATTTCTTGCATTTTCTCCGTCCTTATTTCCAGACTATTTATCTGTAACTCCATTTTGTTTTCAAGATTTTAGATCATTTTTACTATCATTATTCTGAATTCTTTTTCAGGTAGACTCCATATCTCCTCCTCTTTGGTTTGGTTTGGTGGGCATTTATCATGTTCCTTTACCTACTGAATATTTCTCTGTCTTTTCATCTTGTTTAGATTGCTGTGTTTGGGGTGGCCTTTCTGTAGGCTGGAAGTTTGTGGTTCCAGTTTATTCTGGAGGTTCCTTCCTGTGGGTAGGGTTGGACGAGAGGCTTGTCAAGGTTTCCTGGTTAGGTAAGCTTGCATCAGTGTTCTGCTGGGTGGAGCTGGATCTCTTCTCTCTGGAGTGTGATGAAGTGTCCAGTAGTGAGTTTTGAGGTGTCTATGGGTTTGGTGTGTCTTTGGGCAGCCTGTATATTAATGTTCAGGACTATGTTCCTGCATTGCTGGAGAATTAGCCTGGTATGTCTTGCTCTGGAACTTGTTGGCTCTTGAGTGGAACTTGGTTTAGTGTTAGAGGCTTTTGGATGAGCTCTTGTCGATTAATGTTCCCTGTAGTCAGGAGTTTTCTGGTCTTCTCAAGTTTTGGATTTAAGTCTCCTGCCTCTGGTTTTCAGTCATATTCTTACAGTAGCCTCAAGATTTCTCCATCCATACAGATGATAAAACATCTGGGTTAATGGAGAAAAGATTCTCCACAGTGAGGGACACCCAGAGGTGTTCACAGAGTTACATGGAGAAGAGAAGAGGGAGAAGGGAGATAGAGGTGACCAGGAGGAAAAGAGGGGGAATCAAAAGGGGAGAGAGCAAACTAGCTAGTAATCAATTCCCTATGTGCTCTCCACAGCCTGGAACACCCAGAGAGGTTCACAGAGTTACACAGAGAAGAGAAGAGGGAGGAAGGAGGTAGAGGTGACCAGGAGGAGAAGACGGGGAGTCAAAAGGAGAGAGACAGGTCTAGCTAGTAACCAGTTCCCTTAGTGTTCTCCACAGCCTGGAATACCCGAAGAGATTCACAGAGTTGGGTAGAGAAGAGAAGGGGGAGGGAGGAGATAGAGGTGACCTGGGGGAGAAAAAGGAGAGTCAAAAGAGGGAGAGGGCAATCAAGCCAGTAATCACACTCCTAAGTAAAAATGAGTACTGAAGATTGGATTCTTAAAGGTACTAAATTGATAACAAATACCAAAAAGTAAAGATTAAAAATCTAGATAGAGGTTAGACTCTCAAAAATACAATATTAAAAAAAAACAAAATCATAAAAAGTATATATGAAACTTCCTTTAAAAATAGGGTCTTTTTTTTCTCAAGGTAATAGTAGGTTATAAAAATGAAAATTAAAGGAGTAATAAAGGGCTTAAAAATTTTAAAGTAAAAGAGTGATAATAGTAAAATATATCTAGGAATTTCTTCAGAGCTGTGGTGGCCATTGTGGGGTCAGTTCAGTTTCAGATAGTTCCTTGTTCCAGCTTATACTTCTTCTTGAGGTCTATAAGCCCCTTCCAATGTAGTCGGTGCTAACTACAGGGGTTTAATCTGTTGGACCTGTCACTTCTAAAGCGGTTCCCTCTGTTTATTTTGACTTCTTCTGTTTGCAAGTCTGTTCAGTGTCTAATTTCCGCCCTGACAGAAGGTGGTGGAGGTGGTCACTTATTTAGGCTCACTTGTTCAGTCTTGCTGTGGGGAGGGAGGAACACTGCAAACAAATATCACTGGCATGTGTGGGGAGTGCTCATAGTGTCTGGGCCACACTGGCTTTTCCCCCACTCACAGCATGTGTTCTTTCCCAGTCTACACTACTCAAGCTCCAGGTTGCACTGCAGGGGAACTGTCTAAAGCAGGCCCTGGGTTGCACACACTTCCCAGGTTTAAGCTGCTCAGGTTCAGGTTCTCGTGTACTCCACAAAGGCATAGACTCGGTTGGGCCTGCGTTTTGTGCCCTTCCCAGGTCCGAGCAGCTCAGGCGACCAAGTACTTGGTGAGCACACTCTCCCCAGGTGGGCCGTGCATCTTATCATCTCCCCCATCCCAGCCACTCGGTTTCCTGGGTGCAAGCAGGAGTGCCATCTCAGGTGTGCCGTGTGTCTCCTCTGGGGAGCTGATCTCTGGCTGTGACCCTCCTGGCAGATGTCAACTGTCCAGGATCCCAGGAAGACTTGGTTAGCAACTGGGAGCCTGCTTGCAATTTGGTAGAGGATGCCATCTCTAGGGCTGAGATTGCCCCTCGCCTTCCAGCTCTGGCTGTTACTTGCCTGCCTCTTGCCTCCGGCTGGTGGGGAATGAGCTGATCCGCAGCTGACTAGTTCTCCTCTGGTATTCAATCAGTCCTTTTTTCTGTGAGCAGGCCTGGCAGTATCTTAGGTTAGAGCTTTTCGCAGGAAAGTTCTCCCTCTCTCTCTTTTTTTTTTCCTCTCTCTGTCCATGCCACAGTCTGGGTTGCTATCTCAAGTTAGTTCCCTCAGATTGCCCTTGGGGCATTCAGGTCCAGTCCTTATGCTAAGCAATGCAGCCCGCGCCTCCCTGTTCAGACCCCGCTTGCTGGTTGCGATCGCGAGCATCTGGGCTATTCTCTGCTGGGAGTTGCATTTAGGCGGGTAATCTGTGGGTTTTATTTATTTATTTTTTCTTCCTGGTTATGTTGCCCTCTGAGAATCCAAAATTCCCCACAGACCCGCTGGTGAGAGGGTTTCCTGGTATTTGGAAACTTCTCCTCTTTCGTGACTCCCTCCCTGGGACGGGTCTCCATCCCTAACTCTTTTGTCTCTCTTTTCATCTTTTATATTTTGTTCTACCTCCTTTCAAAGACAATGGGCTGCCTTTCTGGGTGCCTGGTGTCCTCCACCAGCATTCAGAAGTTGCTTTGTGGAATTTGCTCAGCATTCAAATGATCTTTCAATGAATTTGTGGGGGAGAAAGTGGTCTCCCCATCCTATTCCTCCACCATCTTAGGACCGCACACCCCTTCACTAGTGAGTTCTTATTGTGTGTGTGTCTATTATTGAGTCTTGTGAAAGTGAAAGTGTTACATCAAAGCTTATTTCAGTAAAAGTAACCAGGAGTGACAAGGATACTCTAAGAAAAATCTTACTGATAATCTGGCTAGATTCAGGACTAGTAAATTTAATAATACCCAAAAGGATGAAAAGATAGTGTATTCAGTAGGCATGGGTATCATTTCTCACAAAGAAGTTTTTACTGAGAGAACTTCTCTGGAATTAAAGATTGATGGGAGTAATCAGAAGGTTTGATTGCTGTTGTCTAGTTTAAATCAATTTGATGAATGAGAGGCCAGCCGGAATGGATGTGGAGATGGGGTGATAGAGTTCCTATGGCTAAGTCCCATGTGTCCCTCAGAAAATGATTATAAGATTGTGTAACCGAAGACAAATGAACTAACAAAGAACCCAGGTTCCATGTGATTGTTAGCTAGAAACCTCCCAGAGCATGTTTTTCCAGTATCTACAAAGTCATAAAAACAAAAATCTCAATAAAAGAATCCTACCATGGCTTCCACATGTCGTCCTTGACCTTCTTTAATGTGAGGAAAACTCATACAGTTTTGTTGGATGAAAGTCAATTAATAAAACCTTTGCTTTTTCCAGTAGTCATGTATGGATGTGAAAGTTGGACCATAAAGAAGGCTGAGTGCCAAAGAATTAATGCTTTTGAACTATGAAGACTCTTGAGAGTCCCTTGGACTTCAAGGAGATGACACCAGTCAATCTAAAGGAAATTAGTCCTGAATTTTCATGGGAAGGACTGATGCTGAAGCTGAAACTCCAAAACTTTGTCCACCTTATGTGAAGAACTGACGCATTGGAAAACACACTGATACTGGGAAAGATTGAAGGCAGGAGGATAAGGGGACAACAGAGGATGACATGGTTGGATGGCATCACTGACTCGATGGACATGAGTTTGAGCAAGCTCCAGGAGTTGGTGATGGACAGGGAAGCTTGGCATGCTGCAGTCCATGGGGTTGCAAAGAATCAGACACAACTGAGCGACTAAACTGAACTGAACATAATGGAAGTCAATTAAATGATTAAAGATGTCTGCCCAAAATGCAATTTGGGGTTTAAGTTATTTGTGTTTACAGTAATTAGATAATATCCATTTATTCAACAATAAAAATCAACAATCTATTAGGTATCAGCAACTGTTCTGGACTTTGAGACAGAAATGCCAGCCTTCAGGGGACTGAAATTTTTCTAGTAGAACCACATTAAGCACATAAAAACAGAAATGCTATGGAAGATATTAAAACAGCAAAGGGGGAAACAAAGTTCCAGGAATTAAAACAGGACTGCAGTTTTAATAAGAATTTTCAAGGAAGGCCTTTTATGTGTATGCTTAGTCACTCAGTCCTTTAGGATAGACTAGTTGGAATATTCATTGGAAAGACTGATGCTGAAACTCCAATACTTTGGCCACCTGATGTGAAGAACTGACTCACTAGAAAAGACCCTGATGTTGGGAAGGATTGAAAGCAGGAGGAAAAGGGGACGACAGAAGATAAGATGGTTGGATGGCATCGCTGACTTGATGGACATGAGTTTGAGTAAGCTCTGGGAGTTGGTGATGGAGAGGGAAGCCTGGTGTGCTGCAGTCCACGGGGTTGCAAAGAGCTTGACACAACTGAGCTACTGAACTGAACAGAGTCACTCAGTCATGTCCTACTCTTTGTGACCCCATGGCCTGTACCCAGCCAGGCTTCTCTGTCAATGGGGTTGCTCCAGACAAGAACACTGGAGTGGGTTACTATGCCCTCCTCCATGGAATTTTCCCAACCCAGGGATTGAACCCAGGTCTCCCACATTATAGGCAGATTCTTTACCATCTGAGCCACCAGGGAAGCCTGGCTCCCTAAAATATCACTAAGACAACCTGCTGATAAGACAAGCTAAGCTTATACCTACCTTGGTTAGAAAGAGCACAGAGTCTGAGCATCTCAGAAGGGGGAGGGCAAAGTGGGAATATTTGATGAGACCCTGAGGTCTCATTTAAGGCAAGTCTTTCAATGGCAGCCTAAGGCCGGGATCCAAAGCAAGCCAAAATGACCAAATTGACCCCTATTTCCTAAGCACCTGAATCTCAAACTTTTCCAATCCAGAGGGAAAAGTTTGTCTAACAAAAAGCAGCAGCAGAGGAGTCCCGAGAGACGGAACAAAAAAGTTGGTTTCTTCCACAATGCCAAGAGACTCACTCCTTCCATGGGCTAGAGGAACAATCTAGACCAGCTTACTTCACCAGCTGTCAGAAGAGAATGCACACATAATGGCAAAGAGCCCACCAAAGATCTGATAGGAATCACAGTGCTGGCTACCTGGGGGAGAAAGTATTGACTGAGAAGGAGAACTAGGAAACCACCAGAGTCACAGACATATTTCTGTTTTGATTTGGGTAGTCATTGCATGTGGATATATATAGGCAAAAAAATTCTTCCAACTGTTCACTTAAGATTTGTGCATTTCATTACATGTAGAATATACCTCAAGAAAAAAGGGGGAGGACACTTTTTTTAAAAAAGGAGACACATAGCCAAACTTTTTTCCAATAAGAAAAACTTCCAGACTTTCTTTAATTCTCTGGATTTCTGGAAGTGATAGATCCCAAAGAAAGAATTAAGGGGCAGTCAAAAAAGAAGACCATGATCACAGAGCAGGATAGTTTCCATTTCCCTTCAAACTCGTGGCAAAGCAACTGGAAGAGAGACAAATAAATAATGCCCTCACCCCATCACGACTTAGATCTCATGAAAGAGAGTGCATTCCCAAAGTCATCACCTGTATGTACACTGTGACTTCAAAGCCCTTTCATGAAAACAATGAGGGCTCCATCCCAGAGAAACCTGGCCATATAGAGATGATGAGTCCAAACTGCTGTCCATCCCTTGAGTAACCTTCTCTGGAGGCAGTTTCACAAGTATAGTTCAGTGCAACTAATGTACAGATATATTCTTAGGGATGTGACAAATGATTTTCATTTTTAGTTATTTTTGCTTTTACTTTTTGGTCACACAGTGGCATGTGAGATCTTAGTTCCCCGACCAGGGAGTGAATTGGTGCCCCCAGCAGTGGAAGCATGGAGTCTTAACTGCTGGACCACCAGGGAAGTCACAAATGACTTTCTCTTTAAAAGGGCTGCTGCATTATTCAAATTGGGGAAATAATGCCTCTGAGGGCCTTAGTTAGGATCAACAAAAAGAACACAAGAAAAAAACTTTATTTGATACTTTAAAATATTAAAATATTCTTATACCCCCACTCCTCAATATTTTCTTCTCTAATTTCCCATTTGCCTCCCCACACACAAACTACCACCACATTCAGACAACCAGATTGTTCTACCTCCTGAACTAGAGGAGGGGATGTGTGAACAAATTGAAAGATTTTATTCTTAAAAGATTTAATTTTTAATTTAAAATTTGGAATTTTAAAACAGGCAGTTAGGAGACCAGCAAAGAACCATGATAGATACAATATAAATGGGAAACTACCTGATACATAAGAGAAAAATATCCCATCCTCACTCTACTCCCTGTCAATCTCCAACCTCTAAAGTACAAAGGAGTCCTCAGGCTAAAAGAAGACTCCGCATTTTATTGCAATGGAAACACAGAAGTGGTAACAGAGCATCTAAAGGGTCCCAGAAAGAGGAAGCTTGCCCTCGAGCTCTTGGGTTGAGTTCTAGGACGGATCCAAAACCCCTATATGGGAGGAAAGGAAACCAGCTCCCATTGTTTAGGCAGAGCCTGTGGAAATGACATAGCCTTGGAGGAAAAGTTGTTACACGGCATGCCTACCCAGATGGCATTGGAGGCAATGCCTTAGGCTTCCCCATGCCTCAACGCAGACTGGATGATTTACGTGGCTCCTCAGAGAAGCACAGAGAGAGTGATAAAAGTAAAGGGCTCATGGATGGGAATTAGGTACAACTAGGCAATTACATAGACCTTCATTTAAAGACCAGATAGGATGACTGTTTCAGTGGATGCCAGACAACATCAAGGACAACACTGACCTCCTGCCTTCTCCACAATATGCAGCCATGACCACTGCTAGCCCACAGGGACTTTTGTGCAGCTTAGGAAAAATACCTATAAAACATATACTGCTTAGTGAAAGGAGCGGTTAGCTTTCAGCTGACTTTTCTCTCTACCTACTCCAACCCCAAAGCCATGGTACTTAGAAATAGAACTCAGATGGTCTACCTGTTATACCTGAGCCACATCAACTCCAAACCTGCCTGAACAGTTAAGACTAACCCATTTCAGGAAATTTACCTAAAACTTCATGCAATTTAAATCTATCCCAATAAATAAACATGGTATTAAAAAATTATAATTAAGAAAATTCAAACTTATACAACCAAAGATATAAAGGAGAAACCACAACGCAATGGTAGAAGGTACAGAGACATAGTCAAGACCCATAACCCTAAATGGGCAACTCACAAATGGGAGTTGCAAATTAGAACTGCAGAGCTTCTCCCCAAGGAGCAAGGGGTCTGAGTCCTACACTGAGGTCTCCAGCCCAAGGGTCCGGTACAAGAAAGATAAGCCCCCAGAATATTTGGCTTTGAAAGCCAGCAGGGCTTACTTTCCAGAGGGGCAGAGAGCTGTGGGAAATAGAGACCCCATTCGTAAAGGGCACCTACAAAATCTCACACACTCCAGGACCCAGAGCAGAAGCAGTAATTTGAAAGGAGCCTGGGTCCGACCCACTTGCTGATCTTGGAGAGTCTCCCGAAGAGGCAGAGGCAATTGGAGTTCGTCCTGGAGACATAAACACTGGTGCCAGTCATTCTGGGGAGCTTGATCTACTCTGAGGACACTGGTTTAGGCAATTAGGATTGTTCCCTTTAGCTTTACTAGCGCCTGGGGCCCAGGGCCCAGGCCTTCCCACCAGCCTGTGGCACCAGTACTGGGATGCCAGAACAGTCTGGTACAGGCATAAAAACAGACACAAAGCTCAATGGAACAGAATAGAGGGCCCAGAAATGAACCCCTCTTATATGGGCAATTAATCAATGACAAAGGAGCTAGGAAAACAAAAGGGAGAAAAAACAAATAAACAAATAGATTCTTTGATAATGGTCTTAGAAAACTGGACAACTACATGTGGAAGAGTCAAAGTGGACTTTTCTATTGGGCTTCCTTGGTGGCTCAGCGGTCAAGAATCCGACTGCTAATGCAAGAGATGCAGGTTCGATTCCAGGGCCAGAAAGATCCCCTGAAGGAGAAAATGGCAACTCACTTCTGTAACTTGCCAGGAAAATCCCCTGGACAGAGCAGCCCGACAGGCTACAGCCCATAGAGTTGCAAAGTCAGACACGAATGAGCAACTGAACACATTCTTTCACACCATGAACAAAAATAAACTCAAAATAGATTAAAGACTTCACTTAAGATCTCTGAAACCATGAACCCTCTGGAAAATAAATAGTGAAGTTAAATAGTTAAGTTCTCTGCCATCAGTCTTAGCAATGGTTTTTTGGCTATGTCTCCTCAGGCAAGGAAAACAAAACAAAGACAAAGAAATGGGACAACATCAAACTAAAAGGCTTTTGCGTAGCAGAGGAAACTATCAAGCAAAACAAAAAGGTCACCTACTGAATGGGAGACGATGTTTGCAAATGATATATCCAACAAGATCCAAAATATTCAAAGAACTCATACAATACAACACCAAAAAAAAAAAAAAAAGAATGATCTGCTTAAAAATTAGTAGGAGGATTTAAATAGACATTTCTCTAAAGAACACATACAGATAGCTACCAGGTACTGAGAAGGTGCTCAACGTCACTGATCATTGGGGAAATGCAAACCAAAACCACCTGTCATAATGGCTGTCATCAAAAAGACAACAAAGAGGAAATTTTGGTAAGGATAAGGGGAAAAAAAAAAAGTCCTCCTACACTGTCAGTGAGAATATAAATTGGTGCAGCCCTTGTGGAAAACCGTGTGGAGGTTTCTCAAAAAACTAAAACTTGAACTACCACATGACCCAGAATTTTCACTCCTGGGTATACATATGGAAAAAATAAAAGCATTATTAGTAAAAGATACATGTACCCCAATGTTCATAGCAGCATTATTTATGATTGCTTAGTTATGGAAGCAAATTTAGTGTCCATCAACAGATGCATGGACAAAGAAGAAGTGGTATGTATATTAACATGGAATACTACTCAGTCATAAGAGAGAAAGTTTGCCATTTACAGCAACATGGATGGACTTGGAGGGGATGACACCACCCTTATGGCAGAAAGTGGAGAGGAACTAAAAAGCCTCTTGATGAAAGTGAAAGGGGAGAGTCAAAAAGTTGGCGTAAAGCTCAACATTCAGAAAACTAAAATCATGGCATCTGGTCCCATCACTTCATGGGAAATAGATGGGGAAACAGTGGAAACAGTGGCTGACTTTATTTTTCTGGGCTCCAAAATCACTGCAGATGGTGACTGCAGCCATGAGATTAAAAGACACTTACTCCTTGGAAGGAAAGTTATGACCAAACTAGACAGCATATTGAAAATCAGAGACATTACTTTGCCAACAAATGTCCGTCTAGTCAAGGCTATGGTTTTTCCAGTGGTCACGTATGGATGTGAGAGTTGGACTGTGAAGAAAGCTGAGTGCCAAAGAACTGATGCTTTTGTTTTGTGTTTTTTTGGGGGGTTATAATCCAATACTACTTTATTTTGTTGCTCAGATTGTTCCAGCCTTGGTCACTGGGGAGGTTCTTTGGGGGGTTCTTCTGTCCTTTTGACATACTCCCAATCATTGTGATTGCCCTTCAAGCTCTTCCTTTTTTTGTGGCTCAAGATACTCCAAGCTCATCTTGTATATTTACTGCCCCAGTCCTAGACTCAGTCACTTCTCCAAGGAGCCCTAGATTCCTTTTGTTGGAACCAAGATCTGGGCACTAGATGTGCTTTCCATCCTAGTTATTTTTCAGACATATAACAGCTAACAAAGATGCCTCATTCTGGCTGCAATGATATGCACTGGGAATTTTAGCAGAAGAGCTCAGCAATTTCCTAAATTACTTTTTTTTGTGGGGGCAGTGGGGGCTGCACTATACAGCTTGTGGGGTCTTAGTTTCCCAGGCAGGGACCGATCCCTGGCCACAGCAGTGAAAGTGCCATGTCCTAACAACTGGACTGCCAGGGAACTCTTTTTCTTTCAAGAACAGGTGAGTCTAAGCAGTAAAAAATAATATGCAAATAATTTCCATTATAAACTAAGCAAATCATCAGGCTTGCTGTATTGTAAACCAACACAACAGTATTATTACAGAACTGCAGAAGGATCCTTAGAATAACAGAGTCATTTGTCAGGGGTCATCCGGGAGAATGCTGATAGTATCTTCAGCTTAACCACATAACAGACACAGCATGGTATATTCCTGAAATTCATCCATGATACTGAATGCATACTCATGCCTGGCTATTACGTGATGACAATTCTTACAAAGATGATCATAGGTAACTATTTCTTCTCCGTCTTCCTCTTTCAAAGATTTGTTTGTGATCAGCATAAAATCTCACTTACTGCACACTGCACAGCCTGTAAAGTTCAGCAAGAAAGATTCATTTTCCAGGCAGATGTTACCCTGGTTGGGATATTCCTTCTCCACACAGTCCACACACATTGCGATGCCATTAACAGCAAAGATCCTTTGGTGCTTCCCAGAATTGATGCTTTTGAACTGTGGTGTTGGAGAAGACTCTTCAGAGTCCCTTGGACTGCAAGGAGATCCAACCAGTCCATCCTAAAGGAGATCAGTCCTGGGTGTTCATTGGAAGGACTGATGCTAAAGCTGAAACTCCAATACTTTGGCCACCTGATGCAAAAAGCCAACTCATTGGAAAAGACCGGATGCTGGGGAAGATTGAGGGCAGATGGAGAAGGGGGCAATGGAGGGTGAGATGATTGGATGGCATCACTAACTCAACCCACATGAATTTGAGCAAACTCCAGGAGATAGTGGACAGGGAAGCTTGGTGTGCAGCAGTCCTAGGGGTACCAAAGAGTTGGACAAGAGTCGAACTTAGAGACTAAACAACAACAAGTAGTACTTGTACTGTAAACAAAAAGAACAGAGTATCTCTCATTATCCAATTACACAAAGAGTAAAGTTTCATCCCTTATTGTGACTGTGTGGATCACAATAAACTGTGGAAAATTCTGAAAGAAATGGAAATACCAGACCACAAGATCTGCCTCTTGAGAAACCTGTATGCAGGTCAGGAAGCAACAGTTAGAACTGGACATGGAACAGATTGATTCCAAATAGGAAAAGGAGTGCATCAAGGCTGTATATTGTCACCCTGCTTATTTAACTTATATGCAGAGTACATCATGAGAAACACTGGGCTGGAAGAAGCATAAGCTGGAATCAAGATTGCTAGGAGAAATATCAATAACCTCCGATATGCAGATGACACCACCCTTATGACAGAAAGTGAAGAAAAACTAAAGAGCATCTTGATGAAAGTGAAAGAGGAGAGTGAAAAACTTGGCTTAAAGCTCAACATTCAGAAAACAAAGATCATGGCATCCACTCTCATCATTTCATGGCAAATAGATGGGGAAACAGTGGCAGAATTTATTTTTTTGAGCTCCAAAATCACTGCAGATGGTGACCGCAGCCATGAAATTAAAAGATGCTTACTCCTTGGAAGAAAAGCTATGACCAACCTAGACAGCATATTCAAAAGCAGAGATATTACTTTGTCAACAAAGGCCTGTCTTGTCAAGGCAATGGTTTTTCCAGTAGTCATGTATGGATGTGAGAGTTGGACTATGAAGACAGCTGAATGCCGAAGACTGATGCTTTTGAACTGTGGTGTTGAAGAAGACTTTTGAGAGTCCTTTGGACAGCAAGGAGATTCAACCAGTCCATTCTAAAGGAGATCAGTCCTGGATGTTCATTGGAAAGACTGATGTTGAAGCTGAAACTCCAATACTTTGGCCAGCTCATGCAAAGAGTTGACTCATTGGAAAAGACTCTGATGCTGGGAGGGTTTGGGGGCAGGAGGAGAAGGGGACGATGGAGGATGAGATGGATGGATGGCATCCCCAACTTGATGGATGTGAATTTGAGTACACTCCGGGAGTTGGTAATGGACAGGGAAGCCTGGCATGCTGCGGTTCATGGGGTCACAAAGAGTTGGACATGACTGAGTGACTGAACTGAACTTAAGTTTCATCCCTCTGCAGTTGCCCAGGACAGCTGCCCTGAAGGGAATTTGGGCTGGAAGAAAAATAGGATGAAACATTCATATTTTGGATATATATATCCCTAGATAGTTCATAGAAGGCAATGGCACCCCACTCCAGTACTCTTGCCTGGAAAATCCCATGGACGGAGGAGCCTGGTGGGCTGCAGTCCATGGGGTCGCTAAGAGTCAGAAATGACTGAGCGACTTCACTTTCACTTTTCACTTTCATGCATTGGAGAAGGAAATGGCAACCCACTCCAGTATTCTTGCCTGGAGAATCCCAGGGATGGGGGAGCCTGTTGGGCTGCCATCTATGGGGTTGCATAGAGTCGGACATGGCTGAAGTGACTTAGCAGCAGCAGCAGCAGTCCCTAGATAGTTAAGATACAGATCTAAGAGAGATTTCAATGACACTGGATCTTATATCTTCCAGTAAAGAAGCACTGAAATCATTAAACTTGAGAAGTTTGTTTTCTGTGTGTGTGATTAGCAGTCATCTTTTACCGAGATGTATGCTTGACTACAGACTTTCCACGTGGTCAGTAGTAAAGAATCCACCTGCCAATGCAGGAGATGGATTTGATCCCTGTTAGGAACATCCTCTGGAGAGGGAAATGGCAACCTGCTCCAGTATTCTTGTCTGGGAATCCCATGGACAGAGGAGCCTAGTGGGGCTACAATACATGAGATAGTAAAAGAGTTGGACACAACTTAGCAACTGAACAACAACAACCACAAATGCTTGACTACACCTATTTCCCAGATTTAAAAATAATTCATATATATATACAGCTCCTCCCCTACCTCTTTAGAACAAGTCCTCTCAGAGCTTCTGAGAGGCTGTAGTCCTCAGGAAAGTGAAAGTGAAAGTGAAAGTCGCTCAGTTCAGTTCACTCTTGTCTGACTCTTTGCAGCCACATGAATTGCAGCACGCCAGGCCTCCCTGTCCATCACCAACTCCCAGAGTTTGTCTTTAGTATCTTCTCAGTTCAGTTCAGTTCAGTTCAGTCGCTCAGTCGTGTCCGACTCTTTGCGACCCCATGAATCCCAGCACTCCAGGCCTCCCTGTCCATCACCAACTCCCAGAGTTCACTCAGACTCATGTCCATCGAGTCTATGATGCCATCCAGCCATCTCATCCTCGGTCGTCCCCTTCTCCTCCTACCCCCAATCCCTCCCAGCATCAAAGTCTTTTCCAATGAGTCAACTCTTCGCATGAGGTGGCCAAAGTACTGGAGTTTCAGCTTAAGCATCATTCCTTCCACAGAAATCCCAGGGCTGATCTCCTTCAGAATGGACTGGTTGGATCTCCTTGCAGTCCAAGGGACTCTTAAGAGTCTCCTCCAACACCACACTTCAAAAGCATCAATTCTTTGGCACTCAGCCTTCTTCACAGTCCAACTCTCACATCCATACTTGACCACAGGAAAAAACCATAGTCTTGACTAGGCGGACATTAGTCCTCAAAGCAATGTCTCTGCTTTTCAATATGCCATCTAGGTTGGTCATAACTTTCTTTCCAAGGAGTAAGAGTCTTTTAATTTCATGGCTGCATTCACCATCTGCACTGATTTTGGAGCCCCCCAAAAAATAAAGTCTGACACTGTTTCCCCTGTTTCCCATGAAGTGATGGGACCAGATGCCATGATCTTTGTTTTCTGAATGTTGAGCTTTAAGCCAACATTTTCACTCTCCTCTTTCACTTTCATCAAGAGGCTTTTAAGTTCCTCTTCACTTTCTGCCATACAGGTGGTGTCATCTGCATATCTGAGGTCACTGATATTTCTCCCGGCAATCTTGATTCCAGCTTGTGTTTCTTCCAGTCTAGCGTTTCTCATGATGTACTCTGCATATAAATTAAATAAGCAGGGTGACAATATACAGCCTTGACGCATTCCTTTTCCTATTTGGAACCAGTCTGTTGTTCCATGTCCGGTTCTAACTGCTGCTTCCTGACCTGCATACAGATTTTTCAAGAGGCAGGCCAGGTGGTCTGGTATTCCTGTCTCTTTCAGAATTTTCCATAGTTTATTGTGATCCACACAGTCAAAGGGTTTGGCATAGTCAATAAAGCAGAAGTAGATGTTTTTCTGGAACTCTCTTGCTGTTTCCATGATCCAGCTGATGTTGGCAATTTGATCTCTGGTTCCTCTGCCTTTTCTAAACCATCTTGAACATCTGGAAGTTCACGGTTCACGTATTGCTGAAATTTGGCTTGGAGAATTTTGAGCATTACTTTACTAGCATGTGAGATGAGTGCAATTGTGTGATAGTTTGAGCATTCTTTGGCATTGCCTTTCTTTGCGATTGGAAAGTCGCTCAGTCATGTCCAACTCTTTGTGACTCCATGGACTGTAGACCGCTAGGCTCCTCTGTCCATGGAATTCTCCAGGCAAGAATACTGAGTGATTCTTTTGAGCTGTGGTGTTGGAGAAGACTCTTGGCAGTCTCTTAGACTGCAAAGAGATCCAACCAGTCAATCCTAAAGGGAATCAGTCCTGAATATTCACGGGAAGGACTGATGCTAAAGAAACTACAATACTTTGGCTATCTGATGCGAAGAACTGACTCATTGGAAAAGACCCTGATGCTGGGAAAGATTGAAGGCAGGAGGAGAAGGGGATGACAGAGGATAAGATGGTTGGATGGCATCACCAACTCAATGGACATGAGTTTGAGGAAACTCTGGGAGTTGGTGATGGGGTCTCAAAGAATGGGACACAACTGACTGAACTGACTGAGTGACTGAATACTGGAGTGGGTAACCATTTTCTTCTCCAGGGGATCTTCCCAACCCAGAGATCAATTCCAGGTTTCCCACATTGCAGGTGGATTTTTTTTTTTACTGTTTGATATACTAGGGAAGCCCAGTCCTCCGTAAGGTGCTTGAATAAAACTTGGAGCTTTTATGTTGTGTGTTTTTCTTTCAGTCAACAAGTTGTTTAGTTGCCAAGTCATATTTGACTCTTTTGCAACCCCATGGACTGACAGGCTTCTGTGCATGGGATTTCCCAGGCAAGAATACTGGAGTGGATCGCCATTTCCATTTCCAGAGGATCTTCTCAACCCAGGAGTTGAACCCGGGTCTCCTGTATTGGCAGGTGGATTCTTCACCACTGAATCACCAGGGAAGCCTGTAATTGATATACGGTCTCATATAAGTTACAATAGAGTGCAACAGAGTGATTCAAAAATTTTTAGTTATCTACTTATAGTTATTATAAAATATTGGCTATATTCCCTGTGTAGTACAATATATTCTTGTAGTTTATTTTTATCCATAATAATTTGTACCTCTTACTCCCCTACTCCATGTTGCCCCTCGCCCGTTCCCTCTCCTCATTAGTAACCAATAGTTTGATGTTTATATCTGTGAGAGACAGACAGATATAATTTTAATCACTAGAAATATTATGAAATGTTGGCCTATAAAATCAGAAGTTTTGCATTTAAAAAATATCTTTGTCTTGCAGAAAGCAGTTTTAAGTTGACCTTTTCCAGGGAGGATCAAATTACAAGTGGTGACAACTAAAGTCACAAACCACAGATATTTATTTTATTCATACCCAAGAAATTGATGAAAATATTTAATATGCATATCCCCTATAATCAGGAACAGAAAAGAAATAATTGAGCTAATTAAATAAAGCACATTGCCCACAAAAATATCCTTCACCCTTAATCTGCATATTTTCATTCACTGACTCTTCAGCAGAGTTTAAACTGCACCCTGACAGGTTTCAGCATATTAAAATCAAGTTGCTAAAAATGAGTTGGTGTGAGTAAACTTACAAGAAGATAGGAAGATAGTTGAGAAAAATGATACCTACTTTCTCAATCTTCCAGGGCAAAGAGATGACCTCCTGAGAATGAAAGTTTTAAGTTAATGCTCAAGAGAATTTGGAATAGTCATTGAAGAGTAGAGCAGAGAAAGCTGAATGTTGACAGGTGGTATGGAAAGCTCATAAGACTGAATGGAGATAACAAGTTTGTGATGGTGCCAGTCCATATGTCTCTCCAGCAGTACTCGCCATCCAAGTTCAGAAGGATAGGACAGTTGAACACTGCTGCAGCTGCTAAGTCCCGTCAGTTGTGTCTGACTCTGTGCGACCCCATAGACAGCAGCCCACCAGGCTCCCCCGTCCCTGGGATTCTCCAGGGAAGAACACTGGAGTGGGTTGCCATTTCCTTCTCCAATGCATGAAAGTGAAAAGTGAAAGTGAAGTCACTCAGTAGTGTCCAACTTTGCGACCCCATGGACTGCAGCCTACCAGGTTCCTCCATCCATGGGATTTTCCAGGCAAGAGTACTGGAGTGGTTTGCCGTTGCCTTCTCCGAGGACAGTTGAATAAATAGGACAAAAATACATATTGCCATCCTTAAATACCAGCAGTTTTGTTTGTACAATTGGCATAAGGGATCCATTGAAGTTCTTTGACTATTGAATTGTATTAGAGAACAATATCTTGCAACACAGTATGAAATGGGGAGAAACTCCGTGAGTCCACACATCAGGACCTGAGAACAAGAATGGGGGCAGAAGTAGTGTGAATGTAAGGAAGCGAATAGGGTTAAGCTACATGCTAAGAAAGTCAGAT
Source organism: Capricornis sumatraensis (assembly GCF_032405125.1). Taxonomy (NCBI): domain Eukaryota; kingdom Metazoa; phylum Chordata; class Mammalia; order Artiodactyla; family Bovidae; genus Capricornis; species Capricornis sumatraensis. Next base: position 17,878,662 of record NC_091075.1, read on the forward strand.
GATTTTTTGATTGAGCAATCAAATGAAAGTAATGGAAGTGTCTAATATTTGCACCAAGTTAATATGAAGAATTGAACAATGAATTTCCTTGTGCATCCCAAAAGAATATAAAATCAATCAATATACTGGAAAAGTTGATAGAAAAATCTGACATATTTTTGATTGTGTTGTTTGAAGGAAGGAGCCTTGAAACAAGTTATTTTGAGATGAGAGCAAGTCCAGCCAAGGGAGATATAATAAACAGGCCATTGGTGCTGTTAGATGTCATGGCAGGACTGAAGATTCAAATGAAAATTGCCTAGAAGGGGTTGCTAAGGTGCAAAAAGAAAACAGAGAAGGAGAGAGAAGGAAACAAAATTGTAATCAGAGAGCCAAAAAAATGGAAAAGCTGTAAATAAATGTTCAGTAGCACCAACCATATCATATTTCTGCAGTAATCACTGGAGGGGTGGTCTTCCCCACAAATGTAAATTACTAAGTTGACTGGAGAGAAGGCAAATCAATAATACGCACTTCTCCACAAAAGATAGCATTGCTCCCTATTATGTGTGTATGTAATACACAGATGGCGCTAGTGGTAAAGAACCTGCCTGCCAGTGCAGGAGACGTAAGAGACACGGGTTTGATTCCTGGGTAAGGATAATCCCCTGGAGGAGGGCATGGCAACCCACTCCAGTATTCTTGCTTGGGAAATCCCATGGATGGTGGAATCTGGCAGGCTATGGGGCCCATGGTGTCTCAAAGAGTTGGACACGACTGAACACAAGCATGATGCACAGTATGTGTATGTATATATACAGTTGACCATTGAACAACACAGGTTTGAACACAGATTTGAACTGTGTAAGTCCTCTTATATGTAAATTTTTTTCAATAAATACTGCGATACTCCATGATCCAAAGTTGGTAGAATCAGTGGATACAGAGGGCCACTATAGAACTGTGGCATGGATTTTCGACTATATGGAGGGTCAGCACCCCAACCCTTAAGTTATTTAAGGGTCAACTGTATATCCTATTTCTTCTGTTTCTCTGGTGAATGTAATATACCATATATTTAATCTTTTAATCAGTTTGATGAACTAAAGTCCAGTGTGACTGGGGGTCAAGGAAGACATGGATTGAACTGGGATCACCTCAGGTGTACCCAGAAAATATAAATAGCATTATTATATGATTATTATGAAATTTAGTGAGTAATATAAATAAATTTTTAAAAAATTCAAATGAACAAGAATTCAAAAATGTTAGTATAACAACCACCACCACAATAATAATAGAACACCCTAGAGCAGTTTGATCCCGGGTGGGAGAACTAAGATGCCACGTGCTGCATATTGTGAAGAAAAAAATTAAAATATTTCTTTAAAAACCCTAGGCCAAAATAAATACATAAATAAATAAGTAAATATAAATAAATAAATAAAAACAAAAAACCCAGGCCATTCAGATGATATCCACCCTCTGATTACAAACATTTAATGGCTGCACATCCCTTTTAGGATAGTTTTGAATCCTCCACAGTTTATAAAGCACTCACTAATGACTCTTGTTTCCCTCTCCAGCCTCAATTCTCACTTTGTTAGCCTTAGTCTTGGTCTGCAGCTTTTGGTTTCAAGCATCCTAATCTCTCCATGATTCACTAGAAATAGCACATATTCCTTCTCCCTTCTTCCATTGGCTCATCCCTACTCACTCTACATGCCTCAACTCTGGCATCCTTTTGTCAGGGGGCCCCAAGCTTCCACTTTTTAATTCTTAGCGTTTCTTACAAACTTCCATAAAAGCTCTAATTCTTCATCTGGCAGCATCTATCACAGTAAGCTTTCCTCATCAGTTTACCTGTCTGTATCGTCTTGGGATACATAAGACCCTAAAGAGTGAAGACTAAGTCTTATTCAATATATGTTTCCAGTGTCTCGCATACTGTTGGACATAGAGTAGTTCCCTAATAACTATTAGCTAAATTAAGATTATATATGTTGGAAGTTCCCTGGTAGTCCAGTGGCTAAGACTCTGAGCTCCCAATGCAGGGGCCATAGGTTTAATCCCTCATCAGGGAACTAGATCCCACATGCTGCAACTAAGACTGGGTGTAGCTAAATAAATAAATTCAAAAAAAAGATTATATATCTTGAAGATCTATTTTATGCCAGGTGGTGTGCTGCTTGCTTTATAAATAGTATCTCATTTAAACCTCACCAAAACCCCTCTCAAGACACCAGTTTTTATCATAGGGAAATTGGGGCTCCAAGTAGTAAAATAATCCAGCTGGACCTGTGGTTTCCCAGCAGCCCACGGGCGAACAGTCTCAACAAGAGGAACCACCAGAGAGTGAGGACATTCTACCTGGTCAAGGGAGAGAAGATGAAGGAGCACCTGTTATTCAAGGACCTAACCTGGAAGTTGATCGACTGGAACTGACTGGAGGTGAGTGTGGAGATGGTCTAGAGGTCAAGAGGAAGCTTCTACCCAACTTTGAACTCACTGAAAGACAGTTACAGGTTTAAAAGAAGACAAACTGAAAGCATGTCGTATGTTCTTATACTGGACATTTATTAAGATTCTCTCAGTAAAGTTTTACAATTTTCCTTCAACAGGTCACAAAGATGGTAAGTGATGAGGGAAGATTTGAACCCAGCTTTGACTTTAGAGCAAAAAGTATATTTCATCTATCCCTGAGCTTCAAAATGAATTAAAGAAAATTATATCAGGGTTGCTAGAAGAACCTTCATTATGATTCCAGGTCAAGGTGCCAGAGTGTGTGGCTCTGTTTTTTAAATATGTTTCTCTCTATGAGAACTTTTCAAGCTGTGCTGCTGGGTGGCATTTGACAAGTTTACCTTTCTCAATATAACCCTTTTACTTAATCACACAAAGAAACTTGTCTTGATGTGATAATGGTATAGAAATGGGAAAAGGTGAAAGGATGGCTAGTAAGCACATGAAATTCTGAGTCTTTAAATTTTACTCACAAAGATACACATACTAGCAGAGAAATCCCTGAAAGAAAGGCAGACAAGTCATCTTTTCCTGGTGGGACATCTCTTGGTCTTTAACATCCATACCTCATGATGGTACATATCTCTTAGCACAACATTTTGAGAAATAATATTTACATAGGCAAAATGTGTATGTATGCCTTTAAAACTCAATACAATATTTTAAACAATACAATACACATAAAAAGCCTCAATTATTTTCCAAACTGACAGAATGAAAGAATCATGTGAAAAGAACCCCAAGGGTCAGTTAAGTGGATGTATAATTCTTGCTGGCACCAAGAGAGGTTGTATTAACTACAGACAAAGCAAATAAATGAACATCCATATTAATTTTTTTTGGTGACTGGGAAATGATATTTTAAACATTTTCCATTCGTACAGACAGTTTATTTATTATACATAGTATTTGGATGTGTTTACATTTCAAGAAGTTGGCTCAGAGTTTGGGATTAATATGCAGCATTATATAATTTTTATAATTTAAAATAATGTGAAATACATTTCCTGTGAATGTTCTTGTATTAATACCATAAAGTCTGATCTTCAGAAATGAATTACTGGAATTAAGCAGGAAATACCTATCTATGCATAGAAAGTAAAATCAGAAAGAGAGCTAAATTGACATTCTTGCCCAGACAAAGAAGTCCTACCAACTTAAGCTCTCCTCTGAATTCATCCTTCCACATGCATAAAGGGACAAGGGACTGGGTCCAGAGCCCCTTCTAGAGTATACTCTGAGCTCCTGCAATCTTGAAAGTCCCTTCAGTCAGGAGGAAGAGAAGGCAAAGAAGGATTCTGTCAGTAGTATCAGTCTCCTTTTAAAGAGCTTTCCAAGAATGCCACCCTCTCATCACTTCTGCTTGTATCTCATTTGCTAGAACTGTATCCAGTGACATCTCTACCTGTAAAGGAGGCAGGACATATGGCTGTGAGTATTACCATAACCAAAAATAAGTAAATAAAGGAAGGGGACACTTTTATATTAGGAAAAAAGAGAAATTGGCCACAGATGGAATAATTTGTGAAGGAACAGTAATCTTGTCCTAAGCCAACAACATTCACCAGCATTTTGGTTTTTAGCCTGTTAACAGGCTCAGTAGCACTTCAGTGGTCAATTAGCAGGAGGGAAATATTGGAATATATTCCTTTGTCAGGAAATTGTCAATGCTCCTAGATATGACAGGGAGTTCTGTCCATTAGTACCTTGTGAATATTTCTACTTTCTTATTCTAGAAGCATCTGAAATAACCTAGAATGGGCTATTAAGATTCAATCTTGTTGTTGTTGGTTAGTTGCTATTGTGAAGTCGCTCAGTCCTGTCCAACTCTTTGCGACCCCATGGACTGTGGCCTACCAGGCTCCTCCGTCCATGGGATTCTCCAGGCAAGAGTGGATTGGTTAGTCGCTAAGTTGTCTCCAATTCTTTGAGACCCCATGGACTATAGCCCACCAGGCTCCTCTGTACATAGGATTTTCCAGGCAAGAATACTGGAGTGGGTTGCCATTTCCTTCTCTAGGGGATACTCCCAACCCAGGGATTGAACCCATATCTCCTGCACTGGAGGGCAAATTCTTTACTGCTGAGCCACCAGGGAAGCCCAATTCAGTCTTCAGTTCAGTTCAGTTCAGTCGTTCAGTCGTGTCCAACTCTTTGCGACCCCATGAATTGCAGCACGCCAGGCCTCCCTGTCCATCACCAACTCCCGGAGTTCACTCAAACTGACGTCCATCAAGTCCGTGATGCCATCCAGCCATCTCATCCTCTGTCATCCCCTTCTCCTCCTGCCCTCAATCCCTCCCAGCATCAGAGTCTTTTCCAGTGAGTCAACTCTTCTCATGAGGTGGCCAAAGTACTGGAGTTTCAACTTTAGCATCATTCCTTCCAAAGAACACCCAGGACTGATCTCCTTTAGAATGGACTGGTTGGATCTCCTTGCAGTCCAAGGGAGTCTTAAGAGTCTTCTCCAACACCACAGTTCAAAAGCATTAGTTCTTCAGCCCTCAGCTTTCTTCACAATGCAAAGAAGTAGAGGAAAACAACAGAATGGGAAAGACTAGAGATCTCTTCCAGAGAAGGCGATGGCACCCCACTCCAGTACTCTAGCCTGCAAAATCCCAAGGGCAGAGGAGCTTGGTAGGCTATGGTCCATGGGGTCGCAAAGAGTCGGACATGACTGAGCGACTTCACTTTCACTTTTCACTTTCATGCATTGGAGAAGGAAATGGCAACCCACTCCAGTGTTCTTCCCTGGAGAATCCCAGGGACGGGGGAGCCTGGTGGGCTGCCATCTATGGGGTCACACAGAGTCGGACACGACTGAAGTGACTTAGCAGCAGCAGCAGCAGAGATCTCTTCAAGAAAATTAGAGATACCAAGGGAACATTTCATACAAAGATGGGCTCAATAAAGGACAGAAATGGTATGGACCTAACAGAAGCAGAAGATATTAACAAGAGGTGGCAAGAATACACAGAAGAACCGTACAAAAAAGATCTTCATGACCCAGATAATCATGATAGTGTGATCACTCACCTAGAGCCAGATATCCTGGAATGTGAAGTCAAGTGGGCCTTAGAAAGCATCACTACGAACAAAGCTAGTGGAGGTGATGGAATTCCAGTAGAGCTATTTCAAATCCTGAAAGATGATGCTGTGAAACTGCTGCACTCAATATGCCAGCAAATTGGGAAAACTCAGCAGTGGCCACAGGACTGGAAAAGGTCAGTTTTCATTCCAATCCCAAAGAAAGGCTATGCCAAAGAATGCTCAAACTACCACACAATTGCACTCATCTCACATGCTAGTAAAGTAATGCTCAAAATTCTCCAATCCGGGCTTCAGCAATACGTGAACCATGAACTTCCTGATGTCCAAGCTGGTTTTAGAAAAGGCAGAGGAACCAGACATCAAATTGCCAACATCTGCTGGATCATAGAAAAAGCAAGAGAGCTCCAGAAAAACATCTATTTCTGCTTTATTGACTATGACAAAGCTTTTGACTATGTGGATCACCACAAACTATGGAAAATTCTGAAAGAGATGGGAATTCCAGACCACCTGACCTGCCTCTTGAGAAACCTATATGCAGGTCAGGAAGGAACAGTTAGAACTGGACATGGAACAACAGACTGTTTCCAAATAGGAAAAGGAGTACGTCAAGACTGTATATTGTCACCCTGCTTATTTACCTTCTATGCAAAGTACATCATGAGAAACACTGGGCTGGAAGAAGCACAAGCTGGAATCAAGATTGCCAGGAGAAATATCAATAACCTCAGATATGCAGATGACACCACCCTTATGGCAGAAAATGAAGAGGAACTAAAAAGCCTCTTGATGAAAGTGAAAGAGGAGAGTGAAAAAGTTGGCTTAAAGCTCAACATGCAGAAAACTAAGATCATGGCATCTGGTCCCATCACTTCATGGGGAATAGATGGGGAAACAGTGGAAACAGTGGCTGATTTTATTTTTTTGGGCTCCAAAATCACTGCAGATAGTGATTGCAGCCATGAAATTAAAAGAAAAGTTATGACCAACCTAGACAGCATATTGAAAAGCAGAGACATGACTCTGCCAACAAAGGTCCGTTTAGTCAAGGCTATGGTTTTTCCAGTAGTCATGTATGAATGTGAGAGTTGGACTGTGAAGAAAGCTGAGCGCCAAAGAATTCAGTCTTAAAGGCACACTATTTACAACTGTCTGTGTATATCCCAAATTATGTCTGACAGCCTTTGGTTCAAGATGGCAGACAACAAAAGAGAACAAGAGGGCACAGTCAGTAGACATGAAAACTCAACAAGTTTCTAGTGGATGGAAAGAAGATGAAAATACCAGGGTCTTGCAGAGGAAAAGGAAGGGATTTCAGCAAAAAAGAACCACTCAGAGTTCTAAGACACTGAATGAGAATATCTGAAGTGGCCTAGGGGGAAAAAATAAAAGCAGGCCAAAGGCAGAGGTGTAAGTACAATTCTGACCATGGAAAACATGCCCCAGTCAGTGAGCCACTGTCTGCCCTTCCCATCCTCATGTATTCCTATCTCTATTCATACGAGCACCAGCATTTTACCTACAGAGAAAAAGTAAACAGACACACAACAACAAAACATTAAGGATTTTTAAAAATACAATTGTAGCTCTTTCCTGGAGAGAATTAGGGAGGAAGACCTCAGAATGAAGTTCTCCCCATTCCAGTATTTGTACCTTCTCTATTCCCCTGATTAAACTCTGCACCTGCAGAAAGTAAAGTCTTCTGACCCAAATACACACATATACACACAGACTACTGTGTCCGTATACATACAGACTATTGGGAAACTAACCTACAACACCACAACAGACGAAACTCATGCTGCCTCCTTAGAACAATCAAATTAAGCTGTGCTAACCTTTCCAGCCAATATGGATGGATGCACAACATGGATCACATGAAACTGTAAATCCAAATGTGTGAAATCCTTGAACCTGGCCACCACCTTATAAATTTAAGATAATGAAGCTCCTCCAACTAACAAGTCCATCCTTGTTCCAAAAATAAATAAATTAATATCCCTCTAGGTAGATCCCTCCTTCAATTTTAAGTCCCAGAAGAGGGAATCAATGCTTCTCCGCCCCAAATTCTTATTTTTCTCTGACCCAACAGGAGAGTTCACACTCCACACCTGGGTTGAGTCTTATTCCTTCCTCAACAACTTGCACCAACTGTTGTATTTTTCTTTAGTGGGTCACGTTGGGGTAGCACCAACATTAGCACCTGCAGAACTGGATCACTTCAACCTCAATGGTCTCATGAGTCCCAATCTTACAAATGTTCACAGGACCAGCCCTCCTGAAACTCCAGTACTTTGGCCACCTCATGCGAAGAGTTGGCTCACTGGAAAAGACTTTGACGCTGGGATGGATTGGGGGCAGGAGGAGAAGGGGACGACAGAGGATGAGATGGCTGGATGGCATCACTGACTCAATGGACATGAATCTGAGTGAACTCTGGGAGTTGGTGATGGACAGGGAGGCCTGGTGTGCTGTGATTCATAGGGTTGCAAAGAGTCAGACAGGACTGAGCGACTGAGCTTAGAACTTAAAACTTTATGGAAATGTCTAAAACAAAATGTAAGCCTTAACACTTAAATCTCAGCAACTACCAACCACCAGTTGCATTCTTGAGCTGAAGTGGATATTTCAGACCTTAGCTACAACCCAAAACCGCATCATTGTTACCAGTTGTCGGCCACCTCAGAGACAGTGTCATGGAGGAGAAGAAGGTAGACTATGGAAAATTGTAAAAACGTCCTTCTTATTGATGAATGTGGATGCAGTATTTGAAAGACATCATTTCCCTAGCCAAGGGCAGCCTAAGACCTGGGTCCAAAGCAAACCAAATGACCTACATTGCCCCTATTCCCTAAGCACTTGAATTTCAAACTTCTCCAATCCAGAGGGAAAAGCTTGTCCAACAAAAAACAGCAGCAGAGGAATACTGCATGACAGAACAAAAGAGCTAGGGTTCTTCCACAATACCAACAGACTCACTCTTTCCATGGGCCAAATGAACAATGTAACGAGCTTCCTTCACCAGCTGTCAGGAGAGAACGCCCACAGAATGCCAAAGACTCCACCAAAGAGCTCGTAGGAATCACAGTGGTGACTACCTGAAGGGAGAAAGTATTGACTAGGCAGGGGCTTTAGGAAACCCCCAGAATAATGGAACTGTTTCTATTTTGATCTCAGTAGTGGCTGCACCTGGATATATAAGTAAGCAAAAATTCTTCCAACTGTTCACTTAATATTTGTGCATTTCATTGCATATAGAATATAACTCAAGAAAAAAGGGAAAAAAATAATTTTTTTTAAGAAAAGAAGAGACACAGCCAAATGTTTTTCAAATAAGAAAACACTTCCAGACTTTCTGTAATTCTCCGGATTTCTGAAAGTGATAGATCCCAAAGAAAGAATTAAGGGCAGTCAAAAAGAGAGGAAGACAATGATCACCAAGCAGGAAATGATCACATTTCCCTTCAAATTCGTGTCAAAGCAACTGGAAGCGAGACAAAGAAATAACCATGCTTAGCCCCATGCAACACAAGTTAGCTCTCATGAAAGAGAATGCATCCCCAAAGTCTTTACCTATATGTGCACTGTGACTTTAAATCCTTTTCAGGAAAACAGAGAGGGCTCTGCTCCAGGGAAACATCGCCAAATAAAGATGTTGAGTCAGAACCCCTGTCCAGCACTTGAGTAACCTTCTCCAGAGGCACAGTTTCACAACGATAGTTCAGTGCACCTGCTCCACAGATTTATTCTCGGGGATGTGCCAAATGATTTTCTTTTTCTTATTTATTTCAGTGTTTACTTTTTAGCTACCAAGTGGCATGTGAGATCTTAGTTCCCCGACCAGGGAGTGAATTGGTGCCCCCAGCAGTGGAAGCATGGAGTCTTAACTGCTGGACCACCAGGGAAGTCACAAATGACTTTCTCTTTAAAAGGGCTGCTGCATTATTCAAATTGGGGAAATAATGCCTCTGAGGGCCTTAGTTAGGATCAACAAAAAGAACACAAGAAAAAAACTTTATTTGATACTTTAAAATATTAAAATATTCTTATACCCCCACTCCTCAATATTTTCTTCTCTAATTTCCCATTTGCCTCCCCACACACAAACTACCACCACATTCAGACAACCAGATTGTTCCACCTCCTGGACTAAAGGACAGAATGTGTCAACAAATTAAAAGATTTAATTCTTAGATTTGGGATTTTAAAACTTAGGCAGTTTGGAGACCAACAAAGAACCATGACAGATACAATATAAATGGGAAACTACCTGATACATAAGAGAAAAATATCCCATCCTCACTCTACTCCCTGTCAATCTCCAACCTCTAAAATACAAAGGAGTCCTCAGGCTAAAAGAAGACTCTGCATTTTATTGCAATGGAAACACAGAAGTGGTAACAGAGCATCTAAAGGGTCCCAGAAAGAGGAAGCTTGCCCTCGAGCTCTTGGGTTGAGTTCTAGGACGGATCCAAAACCCCTATATGGGCTGGTTGTCTCTGGGAGGAAAGGAAACCAGCTTCCATTGTTTAGGCAGAGCCTGTGGAAATGACATAGCCTTGGAGGAAAAGTTGTTACACGGCATGCATACCCAGATGGCATTGGAGGCAATGCCTTAGGCTTCCCCATGCCCCAACGCAGACTGGATGATTTGCATGGCTCCTCAGAGAAGCACAGAGAGAGTGATAAAAATGGAGGGCCCATGGATGGGAATTAGGTACAACTAGGCAATTACGGCAACCCACTCCAGTGTTCTTGCCTGGAAAATCCCAGGGATGGGGGAGCCTGGTGGGCTGCCGTCTATGAGGTCGCACAGAGTCAGACACGACTGAAGCAACTTAGCAGCAGCAGCAGCAGCAGGCAATTACATGGACCTTCATTTAAGGACCAGATAGGATGACTGTTCCAATGCATGCCAGATGACATCAAGGACAACACTGACCTCCTGCCTTCCCCTCAACAATGCAGCCATGACCACTGCTAGCCCACAAGGACTTTTGTGCAGCTTAGGAAAACACACCAGTATACACACATGTATACTGCTTACTGAAAGGAGGGCTTCCCTGATAGCACAGTTGGTAAAGAATTCACCTGAAATGCAGGAGACCCCAGTTTGATTCCTGGGTCGCGAAGATCCGCTGGAAAAGGGATAAGGCTACACACTACACAATCCTTGGGCTTCCCTTGTAGCTTAGCTGGTAAAGAATCTGCCTGAATTGCGGGAAACCTGGTGATCCCTGGGTTGGGAAGATCCCCTGGAGAAGGGAGAAGGCTACCTACTCCACTATTCTGGCCTGGAGAATTCCATGAACTGCATAGTCCATGGGGCTGCAAGGAGTCGGATATAACTGAGAGACTTTCATTTTCACTTTAGTGAAAGGAGAGGTTAACTTTCTGCTCCCTGTCTCTCTACCTACTCCAACCCCAAAGCCATGGTACTTAGAAATAGAACTCAGATGGTCTAACTCTTATACCTGAGCCACATCAACTCCAAACCTGCCTGAACAGTTAAGACTAACCCATCTCAGGAAATTTACCTAAAACTTCATGCAATTTAAATCTATCCCAATAAATAATCACGGTATTAAAAAAATTATAATTAAGAAAATTCAGTCTTATGCAACCAAAGATACAAAGGAGAAACCACAACGCAATGGTAGAAAGTACAGAGACATAGTCAAATAGGCAAACCCCAAATAGGCAACTCACAAATGGGAGTTGCAAATTAGAACTGCAGAGCTTCTCCCCAAGGAGCAAGGGGTCTGAGTCCTACACTGAGGTCTCCAGCCCAAGGGTCCGGTACAAGAAAGACAAGCCCCCAGAATATTTGGCTTTGAAAGCCAGCAGGGCTTACTTTCCAGAGGGGCAGAGAGCTGTGGGAAATAGAGATCCCACTCATAAAGGGCACCCACAAAATCTCACACACTCCAGGACCCAGGGCAGAAGCAGTAATTTGAAAGGAGCCTGGGTCCGACCCACTTGCTGATCTTGGAGAGTCTCCCGAAGAGGCAGAGGCAATTGGAGTTCGTCCTGGAGACATAAACACTGGTGCCAGTCATTCTGGGGAGCTTGATCTACTCTGAGGACACTGGTTTAGGCAATTTGGACTGCTCCCTTTAGCTTTTCTAGCGCCTGGGGCCCAGGGCCCAGGCCTGCCCACCAGCCTGTGGCACCAGTACTGGGATGCCAGAACAGTCTGGTACAGGCATAAAAATAGACACAAAGCTCAATGGAACAGAATAGAGGGCCCAGAAATGAAGCCCTCTTATATGGGGATATAAAATTGAGAAAAAAGGGGAGAAAACAGCTTTTCTGATAAAGGGTCTTAAGAGAATTGGACAGCTATACGTAGAAGAATAAAACTGGACTATTCTATTGGGCTTCCCTGGTGGGTGGCTCAGTGGTCAAGAAATCATCTGCCAGTGCAAGAGACCCAGGTTTGACCCCTGGGTCAGGAAGATCCCCTGAAGGAGGAAATGGCAACTCACTTCCAAATTCTTACCAGCAAAATCCCTGACAGTCTACAGCCCATAGAGTTGCAAAGTCAGACATGTGAACATGTTCTTTCATGAACAAAGATAAACTCAAAATAGATTAAAGATATAATTTTAAGATCTGATAACATGAAATTTCTGGAAGATAATGTAAACAGTTAAATTTTCTGACATCACTCACAGAACTTTTTTTTTTAAATATGTCTCAGGCAAGGGAAACAAAACAAAAATAAAAAATGGACTAATCAAATGAAAAAGCTTTTGCATAGAAAAAGAAACTATCAAAAAAACCCGAAAAGGCCACTTACTGAATGGGAGAAGATGTTTGCAAATGACACATCCAACAAGATGTTGATATCCAAAATATACAAAGAACTCATACAACTCGATATTAAAAAAACAAATGATCTGCTTAAAAATTTGGCAGAGACTTTAAATAGACTTTTCTCCAAAGAACACATACAGACAGCTACCAGGTGCTGAGAAGGTGTTTAACATCACTGACCATCGGGGAAATGCAAACCAAAACCACCTGTCATAATGGCTGTCATCAAAAAGACAACAAAGAAGAAATTTCGGAAATTATATGGTGAAAGGTTGGTGGAAATATAAATTGGTGCATCCCTTGTGGAAAACCGTGTGGAGGTTTCTCAAAAAACTAAAACTTGAACTACCACATGACCCAGAAATTTCACTCCTGGGTATACATATGAAAAACATAAAAATATTAACAGTAAAAGATACATGTATCCCAATGTTCATAGCAGCATTGTTTATGATTGCTTAGATATGGAAGCAAATTTAGTGTCCATCAACAGATGCATGGACAAAGAAGAAGTGGTGTGTATATTAACATGGAATACTACTCAGTCATAAGAGAGAAAGTTTGCCATTTACAGCAACATGGATGGACTTGGAGTACTGTTATTATTCATACCAAGGTCCTTTCAATCACACCTGAGTTTTTATCAATGACATGACTTTCAGTTAGCTTCAAGATAAAGGCCAAGGGAACGATCAGCCATCCCCTGACTATGGAAAGCTCTATACCTTGCCCTATGCATCTCTTCCATCTGGCTGTTCCTGAGTTGAAACCTTTATGATAAACTAGTAATCTAGTAAGTAAAATATTTTCTTCAGTTCCCTGACTCATTATAGCATATTATTAAACCTATGGAGGGGTTGGGGAAACTCCTATTTGTGGCAGGCTATGTCAAAAGCACAGGTGATAACCTGGACTTATGATTGGCATCTGAACTGAGGACGTGGGGTGCAGTCTTGCAGGAATAAGCCCTTTAACCTGAGCAATCTGATACTATCTCCAGGTAATGTCAGAACTGAGTTCCACTCTGACACCCAGTTGGTGTCTATAGCAAATTGGAAAATTGCTCAGCATGAAAAACCCTACACATCTGGCATCAGAAGTGAAGTACTGAGAATGACATATATGGCACAGAAAAACAAGTTTTTTCCCACAACCTTCTTCCTTCCAAATGTGTCATGACTGCATCTAATAGACAGAACCTATGGCTCAGATGGTAAAGCGTCTGCCCGCAATGAGGGAGACCCAGGTTTGATTCCCGGAAATGGCAATCCACTCCAGTACTCTTGTCTAGAAAATTCCATGGATGGAGGAGCCTGGTGGGCTATAGTCCATGGGGTTGCAAAGAGTCGGGCATGACTGAGCGACTTCACTTTCACTTTTCACTTTAACTTGCATCCAGATTACAGATGCAAAGGCAATTGGTCAACATAGTTTTCAGTTTTCCAGTCTCATATTTACATCAGTTCAGTTCAGTTCAGTTGCTCAGTCATGTCTGACTCTTTTTGACCCCATGGACTGCAGCACACCAGGCTTCCCTGTCCATCACCAACCCCCAGAGCCTACTCAAACTCATGTCCATTGAGTCGGTGATGCCATCCAACCATCTCATCTTCTGTCATCCCCTTTTCCTCCCACCTTCAATCTTTCCCAGCATCAGGGTCTTTTCCAATGAGTCAGTTCTTCGCATCAGGTGGCCAAAGTATTGGAGTTTCAGCTTCAGCATCAGCCCTTCCAATGAATATTCAGGACTGATTTCCTTTAGGATGGTCTGGTTGGATCTCTTTGCAGTCCAAGGGACTTTCAAGAGTCTTCTCCAATACCACAGTTCAAAAGCGTCAATTTTTCGGTGCTCAGCTTTCTTTATAGTCCAACTCTCACATCCATACATGACTACTGGAAAAACTATAGCTTTGACTAGATGGACCTTTGTTGGTAAAGTAATGTCTCTGCTTTTTAATATGCTGTCTAGATTGGTCATAGCTTTTCTTCCAAGGAGCAAACGTCTTTTAATTTCAAGGCTGCAGTTACCATCTGCAGTGACTTTAGAGCCCCGCAAAATAAAGTCTGTCTTTGTTTCCATTGTTTCCCCATCTATCTGCCATGAAGTGATGGGACTGGATAACCCAGGGATCAAATCCACATCTCCCGCATTACAGGCAGATTCTTTGCCAGCTGAGCCACAAGGAAGAGCCCCCAAGTTTACATAAAGACATTCTAATAGGAGAGTGGAAAGACCCTTAGCAGGCCATTCTTCAATATCTATCACAGACATTGTATCACTGTCCTAATATCTTGTATTTATGCATTCTAAAATTATACAGTGCCAGAAAAACATAATGGAAGTTGCCCGCTTTGGGAAATAAACTATTTTAAGTAAATCTATTCTGTTGAAAGCAGAGGAAATGCAAATAGTGTTACCTGGCAACTTTGAATATCAATGAAATGATTAAGCATACAGTTTCCATTTATTCATGATCTGTGGCTACACATTGCCAAATTTCTAACTGCTTGATATTACAGGGAAGGAGAAGAATCTGACATGTGTAGTGCCCATTTGATCTTGAAAGTATTTTAAAACCTGTGCTTTCCTCAAATTTATTCATTCTCTCCTATGGGGAAAAAAAAAATCCAGGAAGAAAGGCATTCTGGCTTGCATCACATAAAATCTGAAAACTCTACAAATACTAAGTAAAGTACTGCAGTAGGCTGAACAACAGCTACCCAAATATATTAGGTCCTAATCCTTGGAACCTATAAACATTACCTTATATGAAAAAAAAAAACACCTTTTCAGATCTGATTAAAATAAGGATACTGAGATGGAGAGCTTATCCTGGTTTATCCAGGTGGGCCCTAAATGCAATTACATGTATCCCTATTAGGAGGAGGCAGAGGGAGATTTAACATGGATATACAGAGGAGAAAAGTATATGAAGACAGATTTGAAGATACTGGCCTCAAAGATAAGAGTGATGCTGCCACAAACCAAGGAATGCCAGCAGCCATCAAAAATTGGAAGAACTAAGAGATTCTCCCCTCTAGTCAACAAAGGAGCATGGCCCAGCTGACACCTTGATTTTGACCTAGTGACACTGATTTTGGACTTCTGGCCTCTAGATCTGTGAGAAATAAATTTCTGTTGTTTTAAGCTAACCAGATTTACAGTGATTTACTGTAATAGTCACAGGACAAATATTTCACAACTGAAATATTAGAGCCTACTAGCTCAGTTGCTTCGGAGAAGGTGATGGCACCCTACTCCAGTACTCTTGCCTGGAAAATCCCATGGTAGGCTGCAGTCCATGGGGTCGCTAAGAGTCGGACACGACTGAGCGACTTCACTTTGACTTTTCACTTTCATGCATTGGAGAAGGAAATGGCAACCCACTCCAGTGTTCTTGCCTGGAGCATTCCAGGGACAGGGGAGCCTGGTGGGCTGCCGTATAAGGGATCGCACAGAGTCGGACACAACTGAAGAGACTTAGAAGCAGCAGCAGCTCAGTTGCTTAAGGCAATTTTTGTCCAATGACGCGTTGCTATGGAGCCCCGGCGGATAGAGCTGTGGAGGAGTGAGTCAGAGACAGAGCACATTGCTTTTTAGCTCCCACAAGACAGACAGTGCCTCACTGGTGAGTTAAGCTTGGGTGCTCTGATTTCAGTAGTAGTGTTAGTCGCTCAGTCGTGTCTGACTCTGCGACCCCATGGACTATAGCCTGCCAGGCTCCTCTGTCCATGGGATTTCCCAAGCAAGAATACTGGAGTGGGTTGCCATTTCCCTCTCCAGCAGAGCTTCCTGACCCAGGGATTGAACCTAGGCCTCTTCTGGTTCCAGAGGCTGTGCTTTCTCCAGTCTATGGTACGGCTGAAAAGTGGACCCAAGTTCCCTGAAGTCACCACTGGGGTCACTCTCCACTCCAATCCTAGTAGAAACCCAGGTTTCCTCCTCAATTTCTCCCTCTTCCTCTTACCCGCACCTGTTCAACAAGGAAGCCATTCCTGTCCAAATTCAGTTACAGTTCTTGGATCCATTTCCTCCTCCCATCCCACTGCCACTGCATCAGTTTATGCCTTTTATATCTTTTCCCCCAGATCATGGTAATAGTTTCCCAACTCTTTCTACTTACTTTCAATGCTTCCCTGTTACCTAAGGTATAAAGTCCAAGAGTATGCTGCTGCTGCTAAGGTGCTTCAATTGTGTCTGACTCTGCGATCCCATAGACGGCAGCCCACCAGGCTCCGCCGTCCCTGGGATTCTCCAGGCAAGAACACTGGAGTGGGTTGCCATTTCCTTCCCCAATGTGTGAAAGTGAAGTCGCTCAGTCGTGTCTGACTCTTTGTGACCCCGTGGACTGCAGATTCCTAGGCTCTTCTGTCCATGGGATTTTCTAGGCAAGACTACTGGAGTGGGGTGCCATTGCCTTCTCCTCCAAGAGTATAGCATCACACAAATAACTTTTCATTATCTGACCCCAAACTGCTTCACTACTTTATTTCTCCCCACACTCGTGGTTCTAATTACACGCTAACATTTTTATTTTCCTCCCATACACTAGGCCTTCCCAAATGCATGGTTGCTCATGCACTGGATGGCATCACTGACTCAATGGACGTGAGTCTGAGTGAACTCCGGGAGTTGGTGATGGACAGGGAGGCCTGGCGTGCTGCAATTCATGGGGTTGCAAAGAGTGAGACACGACTGAGCGACTGAACTGAACTGAACTGAACTGGACTCTTTCTCTTGCCATCACTCTCACCCATCCTCCAACATTCAGTGAAAATGTCATCTGTTTCATAAAGCCTTTGTTGATTTTCCCAGGTAACCCTGAATGCTCCCTTTATATCAAGTACTGCAGAGCATTTACCAACTGGATCGTGAATTCCTCAAGAGAAATGTATGAAATATTATGAGCTTCACATTCTGGTTCAGAGTCTCCAATGGTGGGACGTGCAATACCCATTTGTGTGCATAAAGTAAGTGTTAAATATTTAATTAAAAAATTAATTTCTGTTTATATTTTCCTTTTATCTTAGATTTTTATATTTTTAATAATGCATAAAATGAACACAATACATACCAGTGGTACCTGTGTATGTTTTTTTTTTAAATGAATGTGTATGAAGGGAGTGCTCACTAATTTTCTTTTTTATTTTACTAACAGAAGTGTACAATAAAATGTTTGGCAACCACTGGTCTTGCCTATTTGAGGAGATTTAATAACAAATCACCCAAATGCAGCAGAGGAAGCCCTTTATCTCAAAAAAAAAAAAATCAGTATCTAGAACACTTATCTGCATTTGGCAAATAATCTGTGAATGTTAACTGAGCAAATAAATTAATGAGGAATATATTTTTAGCATACAAGTTCATGGAAGATGTAAAACATAGTCTTTTGATCCTGAAGGTCTTGGGTAAGAATACCAAATCTCATACTCCCCAAGTTTGTGACTTTGGGTAAGTCATTCATCTCTTTGAATATCAATTTCCTGATGAAGTAAAATGAAGATAATACAAGTTGGTTGTGAGAATTAAAAAAAATAATAAATGCAAGCTGCTTATCATAATGCCACACTAAGCACTCAGTAAACTGAAGATGTTTTCCAGTACTGTATGGTAGAAAGTCCAAACCGGAAGCCCCTTATATCTTGTAGGTCCACCCTTACTTCTGCTCAAATTATTTTGCCTTACTGTCATCCCAGGAAAGGACCTGTGTGTCCTTAATATAGATGAATCTTACATGGATGAAATATGAGTCTTTTTAAAGCCAGGTAAGAATCTTATGGACGGAGGTTCGTGACATTTTACAGGAGACAGGGATCAAGACCATCCCATTGGAAAAGGAATGCAAAAAAGCAAAATGGCTGGCTGGAGAGGCCTTACAAATAGCTGTGAAAAGAAGAGCAGTGAAAAGCAAAGGAGAAAAGGAAAGATATAAGCATTTGAATTCAGAGTTCCAAAGAATAGCAAGAAGAGATAAGAAAGCCTTCATCAGCGATCAATGCAAAGAAATAGAGGAAAACAACAGAATGGGAAAGACTAGAGATCTCTTCAAGAAAATTAGAGATACCAAGGGAACATTTCATGCAAAGATGGGCTCGATAAAGGACAGAAATAGTATGGACCTAACAGAAGCAGAAGATATTAAGAAGAGGTGGCAAGAATACACAGAAGAACTGTACAAAAAAGATCTTCATGACCAAGATAATCACGATGGTGTGATCACTCACCTAGAGCCAGATATCCTGGAATGTGACGTCAAGTGGGCCTTAGAAAGAATCACTACAAACAAAGTTAGTGGAGGTGATGGAATTCCAGTAGAGCTATTTCAAATCCTGAAAGATGATGCTGTGAAAGTGCTGCACTCAGTATGCCAGCAAATTTGGAAAACTCAGCAGTGGCCACAGGACTGGAAAAGGTCAGTTTTCATTCCAGTCCCAAAGAAAGGCAATGCCAAAGAATGCGCAAACTACCGCACAATTGCACTCATTCCACATGCTAGTAATGTAATGGTCAAAATTCTCCAAGCCAGGCTTCAGCAATACGTGAACTGTGAACTTCCAGATGTTCAAGCTGGTTTTAGAAAAGGCAGAGGAACTAGAGATCAAATTGCCAACATCTGCTGGATCATAGAAAAAGCAAGAGAGTTCCAGAAAAACATCTATTTCTGCTTTATTGACTATGGCAAAGCCTTTGACTATGTGGATCACAATCAACTGTGGAAAACTGTGAAAGAGATGGGAATTCCAGACCACCTGACCTGCCTCTTGAGAAACCTATATGCAGGTCAGGAAGCAATAGTTAGAACTGGACATGGAACAACAGACTGTTTCCAAATAGGAAAAGGAGTGCGTCAATGCTGTATACTGTCACCCTGCTTATTTAACTTCTATGCAGAGTACATCATGAGAAACGCTGGGCTGGAAGAAGCACAAGCTAGAATCAAGATTGCTGGGAGAAATATCAATAACCTGAGATATGCAGATGACACCACCCTTATGGCAGAAAGTGAAGAGGAACTGAAAAGCCTCTTGATGAAAGTGAAAGAGGAGAGTGAAAAAGTTGGCTTAAAGCTCAACATGCAGAAAACTAAGATCATGGCATCTGGTCCCATCAGTTCATGGGAAATAGATGGGGAAACAGTGGAAACAGTGTCAGACTTCATTTTTTTGGGCTCCAAAATCACTGGAGATGGTGACTGCAGCCAGGAAATTAAAAGACGCTTACTCCTTGGAAGAAAAGTTATGACCAACCTAGATGGCATATTGAAAAGCAGAGACATGACTGCCAATTAAGGTCCGTCTAGTCAAGGCTATGGTTTTTCCTGTGGTCATGTATGGATGTGAGAGTTGGACTGTGAAGAAAGCTGAGCATGAAGAATTGATGTGTTTGAACTGTGGTGTTGAAGCAGACTCTTGAGAGTCCCTTGGACTCTAAGGAGATCCAACCAGTCCATTCTGAAGGAGATCAGCCCTGGGATTTCTTTGGAGGGAATGATGCTAAAGCTGAAGCTCCAGTACTTTGGTCACCTCATGCGAAGAGTTGACTCATTGGAAAAGGGTCTGATGCTGGGAGGGATTGGGGGGAGGAAGAGAAGGGGACGACTGAGGATGAGATGGCTGGGTGGCATCACTGACTCGATGGACGTGAGTCTGAGTGAACCCCGGGAGTTGGTGATGGAGAGGGAGGCCTGGCGTGCTGTGATTCATGGGGTCGCAAAGAGTCGGACACGACTGAACGACTGAACTGAACTGAAGAATCTTATAAGTTCAGGGTCATTTGTGGATTTCCTCATTCTGCCACACCACAGGAGAGGTTTACTGGATTTTGGCAGAATCATTTCAAAACACTTCAGAATAGAAACACAGTGAAGTCACCTTTCTTTGGGCTTAGACCTTTGTGTCTGTCTGAGCTCATCCGAGTTGAAGGGAGGCATGGCTCCTAAATCACTATTGGCAGGAAGCAGATGAGCCCCTTCTTATGGTCACTGAGGGACTGAAAGCCTCCCTAAGCAGAGGGTCATCATCTTCTGCGACCTATGAGCACAAGTGGGTCCAACAGAACTTTACGACATTAGAGAGAGAAGGCCTAGAGAGAAAAACTACCTTAGGCCGGTAAGTCCTTAGTGAGATCAGAGCAACTAGAAGGTTTGTTTAATTAAGTGTTAACCTGAGTTTCTCATAGGATTGCCTCTTCCCAGCCTCTCCCCAGATGGAAAAGAGGCTGTAGGGCTGGAAAATCTGGCAAATTTGCAGGGGATTGTGAGTCAGTGGAGAGTGCAGCTAAGCTGACCAGTGCAATTGCTCTATCAAACAAGTCTATTATTTGAAAAATCCATTCTTCACAGTGCTTTCTTGACTCTATAATTGTTCAAAATTGCAAAACTTATCGTTCTCCATCGTGGACAAATTCCTCAGAAGTGCCTCACGGTATAAATAATAAGGTCCCCATTCCTTAATTTGGAAAGACCCACAGGATCCTTTATGATCTGACTTGTGGCTAACCCTCTAGTTTGTTGTCGTGTTGTTAAGCCGCTAAGTCATGTCCGACTCTTTGGGACTCCATGGACTGTAGCCCACCAGGCTCCTCTGTCCATGGGATTTCCCAGGCAAGAATACTGGAGTGGGTTGCCATTTCTTTCACCAGGGGATCTTTCTGACCCAGGAATCAAACCCAGGTCTCCTGTTTTGGCAGGAAGATACTTTACCACTGAGCCACCAGGGTCACCCCTCTTTTTCATTTTCTAAAGAATGTAATGTTTGTGGAGTTCATGGATCTGAATACACCCAGTGGCCCCAGAGGCCATGAAAATTGACAGGGTGGCAGCTGCTCCCCCAGATCATAGCTGAAGCTCAGTTTAGTGTTCTCTTGGTGAAAAGTTTGCTAAGTCATGAGCACCAGTGATTTCTAGTCTGAGGCTTTCACTGTTTCTAAATGAACAGGCTCTGAGAACAAATGCCTTTGCAAAAGTCACTCAACCTCTCTAAGCCTATTTCCCCTTTTCTAGCATGGAAGTGGCTGGCCTGGTTTGCCTTCTGCACCTCTGTTGTTCTATAGGGACTTGAGGAAAGGTCATAACATGAATATCATGCTGTTATTGTCCCAGGCACTATGCTAGTCACATTATATAGATTATCCATTTAAGCCTTTACTGTATTTAATCCTCATTTTCAGAGAAGGGAATAGAGGTAAGAGAGAGCAATGTGTTGCCCCATGATTGCCAGGATCCACATGGAATTAAGGGGCTTCCTAAAGTGTGATAGGGAAGAATCTTTGTATTCTATTACAAATTAATCACAAAAGGGATGTTTCCTATAAGTTTAAATCATACATAATGGCTCAGGTATATGAACATTAAGCTCAAATACTTTTGTTTGGCTCACAGGAAACATCCTGACCAGGCCCACCTGTGATTAGCTGCAGAAAGTAATATATTAATATGACTGTTCTGGAGTCTCGCTAGAACCAGGACTTTACGCCTTCTCCTTTGAGTATAATAAAAAAAAAAAGCTTGAGTTCTAACTCAAGGAAGACAGTTCTTTGGGACACTAGTTCACTATTTTCTTGGTGTGTTGGCTTTCCAAATAAAGTCTCTATTCCTTGCTTCAACAAATCATCTCTTGATTTATTCACCTGTCATGCAGATAGCAGTAGGAGCTTGGACTCAGTAACAAAAGCTCCCCAAAGCTGCAGTGTGATGCAGTTACCAAAAGATGAAAGACCAAGACAGCAAACATCCAAATCAATATAGAAAGAAATGAGTACAGGCTCTGTTTTTCTGAATTTTCCTACTGATGCTACAAACACAATCCCTTATGTCACTGATCTCAGATCTTTCTGTGGCTTTGGAAAGTTTTCAGTGTGTTTACTTTCAAATGTCTTTCAAGTCAATTTGCAACTCTTGTTTATGTCTAAAGAAAGTGAAAGTCGCTCAGTCGTGTCCGACTCTCTGTGACCCCAAGGGCTATCCATGGAATTCTCCAGGTCAGAATACTGGAGTGTTTAGCCTTTCCCTTCTCCAGGGAATCTTCCTAACCCAGGGATCCAAAGGGATTGAACCCAGGTCTTCTGCATTGTAGGTGGATTCTTTATCAGCTGAGCCACAAGAGAAGCCCAAGAATAAATGCAGTGGGTAGCCTATCCCTTTTCCAGCAGATCTTCCTGACCCAGGAAGCGAACCGGGGTCTCCTACATTGCAGGCAACTGAGCCATCAGGGAAGCCCTGTTTATGTTTAAAGAAAAGAAAGTGAAGTCTCAGTCGTGTCGGACTCTTTGTGATCCCATGGACTGTAGCCCACCAGGCCCCTCTGTCCATGGGATTTTCCAGGCTAGAGTACTGGAGTGAGAGGCCATTTCCTTCTCCGGGGATCTTCCCGACCCAGGGATCAAACCTGGGTCTCCTGCATTATAGGCAGATGAGCCACCAGGGATATGTTTATGTCTAATCCCCTTCCTATTAACTTATCTCCAATAATCTTTTTTTTTCTTCTTCCCCATCTTGATTAAAACTTCAGTTTTAAAAATTCAGTGATTAGAAGGTACACCCAAAGCAGCCAAGAAACCACTTGAGGCAAGATTAAAGGGACGTGAGAGGCTCATCAAGATTAGGAGACTGGACCACCTACGACTCTGCATACACCCTAATCTTATCAGCAACCCCAACCTTTTGAAACTTTGTAGAAGAAAGAGGAATGCAAGACTGTTGTTACTGCCTTGATCTTTATCACATACCCTTGCCTGACTTATAACTTCTCCCTATTCACCAGAGAGTGAGGGCACAGTTCTTGAGACCCTAGCCTACTGTGTCCCCCCTTTGCCTGGCAAAGTAACAAAGCTACTCTTTCCTTCTCCATTAAACAAACAAACAAACAAAAACAAAAAACTGGATCCAAATTCACAATACCCTGGAAATCATTAGACTTTATAACAGGTACTATGTGATCTTAAAAAAGAAAAAAGCTTCAAAAGTCTAAAGTACAGAACTTCAAACAGAGAATCAGACATTAATAAATCAATATGGGGACTTCTCTAGCAGTCTGACGGTTGGGAGTTCAGTTTGCAATGCAGGAGACATGGTCCAGGAACCTTGGTCCAGGAAACTAGGATCCCACCTGCAGCTAGGCCCGAGGTGAGAATACTGGTGCTGCAACTATTGAAGAGATCACGCCACAGCTAGAGAGTCGGTTAGTCAAAGTCCCTTAGTCACGTCCGATTCTTTGCGACCCCATGGAATGTGCAGTTCTATGCAATTCTCCAGGCCAGAGTACTGGAGTGAGTAGCCTTTCCCTTCTCCAGAAGATCTTCCCAACCCAGGGATCGAGCGCGGGTCTCCAGGGTTGCAGGCAGATTCTTTACCCGCTGAGCCACAAGGGAAGCCCACAAGAGAGTCCATGTGCTGTAACAGAAGATCCCAAGTGCCACAGCTAAGACCCGTGCAGCCAAATGCATGAATAAATCACCATGATTTTGGAAATCCCACATTTTGGGAACTGTTTTACTTATTTGGCTTCTTGGAAACTCTTTTCTGGATGATATTTTTTCTCAAGGTCACCTTATTTTCCAACTTTAAACATCCTCCAATCTCTTCCACAGTTTTTTCTCCTAGTTCAGTCAGTTCACTCAGTCTTGTCTTACACTTAGCGACCCCACAGACTGCAGCACACCAGGCTTCCCTGTCCTTCACCCACTCCCAGAGCTTGCTCAAACTCATGTCCATCAGGTCAGTGATGCCATCCAACCATCTCATCCTCTGTCATCCCCTTCTCCTCCTGTCTTCAGTCTTTCCCAGCATCAGGGTCTTTTCCAATGAGTCGGCTCTTCACATCAGGTGGCCAAAGTATTGGAGTTTCAGCTTCAGCATCAGTCCTTTCAATGAATACTCAGGACTGATTTCCTTTAGGATTGACTGGTTGGATCTAAGAGTCTTCTCCAACACCACAGTTCAGAAGCATTAATTTTTCTCCTAAGATACTTGAACCATTACAAGAGTTCTCTACATGGTCTAATTGAGAAAGACTGCAGGCTCAAAGTAGAACTGTTGGAGAGGAATCCGCTGCTGTGAATGCCTGCAGCACTGAGAGAACGTGAACCATAGATGGTCAGGCCAGGGTGGGGGTGTGGGTGTGAGCCTGGCCATCTGCAGTGTGGATGGCCAAACTCAGCCTTCCCTCTTCCTGCTTTTCCTACTAAGAACCATAAAACATGACGAGTAGAGGACACCTAACTGTCCAATAATCCTCATTCTACAGGAGAAAACTGAGGTCACCAAAGGGAAAGGGATTTGCCTAAGATACCTCGTAAATTAATTAATGCAGGGCTAGGAAAGAACTCAGGCTTCCCTGGCAGCTCAGTTAGTAAAGAATCTGCCTGCAGTGCAGGACACCGGGGTTCGATCCCTGGGTCAAGAAGGGCCTCCGGAGAAGGAAATGGCAAACCACTCCAGAGGAAAATCCCATGGACAAAGGAGCCTGGCGGGCTACAGTCCATGGGGTTGCAAGAGTCTGACATGACTTAGCAACTAAACCACCACCACCATCCGGAAAGAACTCAGGCCTTCTAAGAATAGGTCTAGTGCTCTTCCCTTGTGCTACAGCTTTCCCTTTCTTATCCTTCCTCTAACAGGAGCCGAAATGACTTCTCCTGCCAAGGCTCCCTTTGCCTACATTTGGGGCTGGGTGGTCTTCTTCCCTCCAGCTCTCCCTCCCTCTCTCCTCCTCCCTTGCATTCTTTGCCTTCCTTGTTGTATATAAAATACAACAAAATGATGTATACAATACAATACAATCATAAAAACAAGTAACAGAAGAAAAAATAAGGGTAGAGATTACAAGATGGAGATGGGAATAAGGTTAAAAGTGTGTATTCTATTAAGGTATAAACGTCTACAAAGGTAAGTCCCAGATTTGCTTCCATATTTTTCTAACAGTGGAAACATAATTTACATTATTCTTGATAATAAATCAAGTACCTAAGATGGCACAACTATTAATACTGAGACCAGGTAGAAATACTTTTCAGAGTTTCCTTATAATCAAAATATTTGAAGATTTGTTGTTCCTTTCAGGCTATTTGCTGTAGAACACGTTGAAAAGACAGTCTGTAGGAGTTTAATTAGTATTCACTGTCTTAGGCCAAGTCATAAGGTGGTAAAGCCCTCCTCAGTCTTACATGAGAGTAACTGCTCTGCAGGTCTGAAGGCTCCACTGCCCTGCCACATGCCTCTGACAGGTTAAAGTTGGATCGTGGTGGGAAAGGGACTCACTGAGATTTATGCCTTTCTCAAGGTCTCCTTCATAGTTTGGACCAATATTTATCAGAGGGAGAGTCTGAGAGGGTCTAGGTATTTCTTTGTAATTAAAAGAAGTTTATTCATTGTAAATTTCCATGCATCTCCTATTTTCTACTAATGCAAATATAAAGAATAAATGCAGTTTCCTAGCAGCCAGTTCATTAACACATTTGTTTAGTCGCTAAGTTATGTTTGACTCTTTTGTGACCCCATGGACTGTAGCCTACCAGTCTTCTGTCCATGGGATTTCCCAGGCAAGAATACTGGAGTAGGTTGCCATTTCCTTCTGCAGGGGATCTTCCCAACCCAGGGACAAAACCTGTGTCTCCTGCATTGGCAGGGGGACTGTTTATCACTGAGCCATCTAGGGAAGCCCTCATTAATACATACGAACATGTATATGGATATACACACACACACACACACACACACACACACACACATATATATATGTGAGAACCTTAATATAATGTAAAAGTAACTTTTCAGTTCAGTTCAGTTCAGTCGCTCAGTCGTGTCTGACTCTTTGTGACCCCATGAATCGTAGCACGCCAGGCCTCCCTGTCCATCACCAACTCCCGGAGTTCACTCAGACTCACGTCCATCGAGTCAGTGATGCCATCCAGCCATCTCATCCTCTGTCGTCCCCTTCTCCTCCTGCTCTCAATCTTTCCCAGCATCAGGGTCTTTTCAAATGAGTCAGTTCTTCCCATCAGGTGGCCAAAGTATTAGAGTTTCAGTTTTAGCTTTAGAGTTTCAGTCCTTCCAATGAACACCCAGGAATGATCTCCTTTAGGATGGTTGGATCTCCCTGCAGTCCAAGGGACTCTCAAGAGTCTTTCTCCAGCACCACAGTTCAAACACATCAATTCTTCGGTGCTCAGCTTTCTTCACAGTCCAACTCTCACATCTATACATCACCACTGGAAAAACCATAGCCTTGACTAGATGGACCTTTGTTGGCAAAGTCATGTCTCTGCTTTTTAATATGCTGTCTAGGTTGGTCATAACTTTCCTTCCAAGGAGTAAGTGTCTTTTAATTTCATGGCTGCAATCGCCATCTGCCGTGAAAAGTAATTCTAGATTTCCATTAACATGCAGGTTGCCTAATTGTTCCCCAGGGGTGCTTTGATCTTAATAGCAATAATAAGAAATTGTTTTCATTATCAAATAATGTTCTTCAGGTTTTCCTTTATATCTCAAATACATTTTTTGTGCTACCACATAATTCTGTGTGTTGAACACATACAGGGGAAGTTTATCAGAATATATCTGAATAAAGAAAGCACGCGAGGTAGGATCCCATTACCTCCTATTTGATCGTCTTTCCCAGCCGTCCCTCAAGGGCCAAGGAAAACTCATTCCTTTGGGCCTTAATTGCTCTTGGCTACTCCCAGAGCAAAAAGTCTTGGCTCACAAACTCAGAGGCTTTCAGGCAGCAAGCAACTGTCTGCAGCATGGAAGGTACATGCTCAGAGTGTTGTGAAAACCCCAGAGTTAAACTGGATTTTTGAACACCTATTACATTTTCTTAAATCAGATGTCTTCCTCTGAAATGCTGTGCTCACCACTCACTTAATTGAACTTTTTCAGTTCACTGAATTGAAAGTGTCTATTTTGGAGTGTGAGTTTATTTTTACGTAACTATTTGTACATCTCCTATTTGCATAAAATTTTGATCTTGTATATTTCCCTTAATCTCTTCCAAGATTAATAAGGCATGTTGATCACTATGATAAGATCTTTTTAGGACAGGTCTACATGGGATGGGCTTTGAAGTGGCTCAGGCCCACCTCAAACTCTGGGGCAAAGGAAGACGATACTTTGGAACTCTGGCCAAGCACCACGATAGGGAGATGCAGGTTGCCACCTGAGGCACATACAGAGCACCTCTGGAGGGGGCAGTGGAAGCAGGAGCAGAAGGTGGGTCCCTAGGTCACCCTGTTTCTCCCAGTGTTTGGGGGAGGCCTCTGCCCCGCCACAGTCTTTAAGAAGGTTCCAGGCCCCAACTTCCCTGTTCCAATCAAAAATCTTGATTGGAAGCCACCTCAGTTCTGTCAGTTTTTGCAGAAAAGGAATGGGGAAAGTTAAGGCTCCTTGGCTTCTTTTGTTTGTAAATAAATTGTGTCTTTGAGAAAAAAAAAAAGATCTTCCTAAACTTTTTAATTTTCAGAGAGATCAAAAGTGAAAATTAAAAAAAAAAGAAAGAAAGTGAAAATGACCAGGAACTGAATATTGATTTTTCTCTCCAGGAGTTTTTTTTTTTTTTTCTTTTTTTTTCCCCCCAATGTTAGAATTTCTTGCTTACAAATCAATATAGTTTCCAACTTTGGAAACTATCTCCAGCTAGGTTAGCAAAGTTCATTGGGGAAAAAAAGAGAAATGAAATGTGGTCCCTGTATTGCCAACCTCTGTAAGCAGGGCCAGAATAAAATTGCAACTTACCACTGTTGTCAGAGAGATGTAGTCCCTTTCCACCTGTGCCAGATCCAATGCCAGCTTGGTGGCATCAAAAAAGGTACATGAAGAAATTATGATCTGAATCCCTCTCAAGGGGTCAACTAAATCAGAGGACAAGGAAAAGTGGAATCACCTACTTAATGTGTGTTTTTCAGTTCAGAAATCTTTAGATCTGTTGAAACAGAGATGTGGTTGAAACAACTCTGATGTGATGTGGTTGTTTGTAGTCATTTGCCACAGCAGCCCTATGAAACTAAGAACTCATTGTCTCTGCCCTTAAGATATAAGGTACAATGGATCCCCCGGTGTCTCAGTGTTAAAGAATCCGCCTGCAAGACAGGAGACATGGTTGGATCCCTGGGTCAAGAAGATCCCCTGGAGAAGGAAATAGCAACCCACTGTAGTACTCTTGCCTGGAGAATCCCATGGACAGAGGAGCCTGGCAGGCCACAGTCCATGGGGTTGCAAAAGTCACTAACACAACTTAGTGACTGAAACCATCAGTCACCACCGCCTCCCACGTGGCTGAGGGCTTCAGAGCTGTGGTAACAAGCACAAGAGTTTAGGAGGTGAGAGAGCAAGAGATCTTACGTTTGAACAGATCTTATATTTGAAAAGCCTTAAGCTGGGAGTAGCTCGCGAATATCCAAAGGGGTTTCGGAAAGAAGGGTATCCAAGCAGAGAGAATGACAGGACAAACAAAGTCCAGACTCAAGATGTTCATAGGATGTGAAATGGGTCAGCATGGCTAGACTCATCTAGGGACCAGAGGTCTAGAAAAGTAGGTTAGTGTTAGAAGGGCCCAGAAACGATGAGTATATTTTAACATATTTCTGAACCAGTGAGATTTTGAGCTGGTAGCATGCAGCCCAGTGGTTATTTTACATACAGAAAATGAAATTAAGGATCAATGTACTTTCCCGAATAGCCAGGTTTGGAATAGAGTCAGGACCAAACTCCAGATCTTTTGCTTAGCTGTCATTCATCTTTGTAAATAAATATGTCTTTCAAAGTATGCCTTACTCTCTGAACTAATTTTGAGAATTTTACTACTAAATGTCAATTAGCTGTTATTTTTTAAGCCCCAATTATTTATATTCAACATCAACTACCTATCTGGGTATGGGTTAGAAACACACACAATAAATCTTTTCATCAAAATTCCTAGTGGTGTTGCTGGGCACCTTCCTAACATTCTTCTCCATTTCTCCCAAGCTTCTATAGCCCCCTTGCAGGAAAAAAATAATCAACACAAATAGCCAGGTCTTAGTATGTGTTTTGCAGTGCAAAATAAATGTAGAAAAATCATTTTAAAATATTTTATTTCTAATAGAAAAATAATCCATTATTTCACTACTCATCTAACTCCTGTTGACTTTTTTTTAATGAAATACAAATACATTATAAAATTCAAATACTGTGAAAAAATAAACACTAGGAACTCTCTTTAGTTTGCTCCCAGGTCTTTCCCCAAACATATACATCACCAACAAACTCTTCCCTCCAAACCCCACAAAAGTGTACATTTGTAAATGTTTTTCTTAAATATATCACAATACAAAATGCCCTGTGCCTTGCTTTTTAATTTTCCTTAAAAATATTTCTGGAAGCTCTCTGAATATTGCAACCAACAGAACCATTTCTTTTCAAAAGGCTTTAAAATATTCTATTGCAAGGGTTTGCCATCATCTAATTAATATTAACCATCATTTAGTTAGCCCCCCATTATTTCCAATGTTTTCTTATTGCAAACATTGCTGAACAATATCTTATACATATATCTAAAATGTGTTTATGAGTGTATCCACAGCTTAAGTTCCTAGTAATGGAATTACTAGGAATTATCATGCTATTCTCTATCTAAAATCCTTTTAATTTCTCCTCACCCTATAGCAGTTAATGTGTGTGTGTGCTCAGTCATGTCTGACTCTTTGTGACCCCATGGACTGTAGCCTGCCAGGCTCCTCTGTCCATAGAATTTTCAAGCAAGAATACTTGAGTGGTCTAATCCAATTATCTCATCTTGATTTGCCAGTCCGCCAAGATCTGGCCCATGCCCCGCCTCTCCAACCTATCAGTCATTCCTTTCTTATGACCTGGAAACACACCAACCTACAAACTTATCCCTTACCTTAGAGTGTTTGTACTTGCTCTTGCTTGTGCAAAAGTTAGTGACTCTTTGTCACTGTGGTTTCAACTACTGACCTATAACAAATAGACTGGTGATTATTACTCCAGCAAGGATGAGTTTATTCAGAATTAAGAGAAATACAATTGAGAGTGTGTAACTGTGGTAAACCATGTGCAAGTCGCCGCAGAGGAAGGGAAGAACACTCTTATAGAGGGGAAAAGGAAGTGGGGACGGTGTAATAAACAAAGAGACCACGGTTTTTCATTGATTCAGTTGTTGCCAGAAAAAAAGAGGAGTCTTTCTTCTTCCTGTTGGGCTCTGCTGTGGTTGCGGGGCCGGAGGGCTCCCCCTTCTGGTCTCGCAGCTTTATTTAATTGAGATTTCTGTGTATTAATTTTTTCTAAGACTCATAGTCACCTTCTCATTGAAGCCTTCAGCGTTTAAATGAACACTCCCATCTCTTCAGATGATTCTACGTAATTTTAATCTTAGAATGTCACCTTATATGACATTATTTTGTCTTCTCTGGAATATGAGCTCCAAAACGGCGGGAGACCTGTCTTTCTTCTTCCCCTGACTCCCAAGAGCTCAGCAGGGCACAGGCTCAAGGAATATCTGGCAAATAAATGGTCAAAGGATAGTGTATTTAAAATGATTAAATAGGCTGCCAAATTGCTTTCCAGGTAAAGTCACCAGTTTTCACTACCACTGACAGTGTCTGTTTTGAATGCTCTTAAAAATACATAATACTATCAGAATTTACCATTTTTGGTACTTGTCCACTTTAAAGGTCAAGAAATAGGGACTTACCTCCCATTGTAATTTTTCTTCAGACACTGTTAAGAACAAATCAGATATTTGCTTTTAACAAAACCCCAACTCCATCTCCAGAAAATAAACAGGTAATAAGAGACAACAAAGTAAGTCAATAAAAATTTCTCATACTAGTTTAAAATTGACACGATGCCTAGTGAGAATAACACTTAGTTTAAAAATGGGGTCTTTTTAAGGCAAAAGTAGGACTTATCCTTGCAAAATATAGCAAAATATTTGCTGGATTTTCTCACCCTTGTTTCCTTTGTCACTTTCCTTGCTTCTTTAGGAGCCTTCCCTTGTGGCTCAGATGGTAAAAGAGTCCACCTGCAGTGCAGGAGACTGGGTTCAATCCCTGGGTTGGGAAGATCCGCTCGAGGAGGGCATGGCAATCCACTCCGGTATTCTTGCCTGGAGAATCCCATGGACAGAGGAACCTAGTGGGCTCAGTCCAGTGGGGTCGCATAGAGTCGGACAGGACTGAAAGACTAACCAAAACACGCCTCCCTTCTTTCATCTACTTAAATCACTTCACTTTACAAATATTCATTGATTACTCATATGCCCAGGTGCAGTGCTAAAATCCTGATCTAATCAGTCCACACCCACCTTTTAAGACTACTAAGTATTTTGGCCTAGCTGTACTTTCAGATTTACTCAGACTTTTGCTGCAGAAGTCTCTAGAATAACAACCCTTAAATGGAGAGATGAGGAAAGTTTGTATATGGAATATTTGGGAGCATCAACTTATAAATTAATTTGCCATATATGTGTGTGTGTGTGTATGTGCATGCCTGCAAAGTCGGTTCAGTCGTGTCCAACTCTTTGCGACACGATGGACTGTAGCCCACCAGGCTCCTCTGTCCGTGGGATTCTCCAGGCAAGAATACTGGAGTGGGTTGCCATGCCCTCCTCCAGGGGATCTCCCTAATCCAGGGATTGAACCCATGTCTCCTGTGTCTCCTGCACTGGCAGGCGGGTCCTTTACCACTAGCGCTACCTGGGAAGTCTGTCTGTCTCTCCCTCTATCTATACATATACTGGATTAAAAAAAAACAAAAAACTCTTTTTCTTATACCCTCCTTATTTAAAGAGATGTTTCTCACAGTTTCCAGTTTTCAGTGGTTTGAGGCACACCACTTTAAATGGAAATATCCTCTTTGGACTGCCTTGGAGGTGGGGAGGTGCGGAGAAAGAGAATTTTCTTCCTGGTCCTAATGTCCACCTAATTTTTAAAGCATAGGTTCGTTATTCTTCTTATATTTTAAGCTTACAATTACATGCGTATATTATTAGATGCCTTGATGTCCCATTTCACTTTTCTTAATTTGTGGGGAATGACTGGAGGGAGGGACAGAATGAAAAATACTTCCCTCTGAGTAAAGAAAGAGGGTGTATATGGAAACTGAGATTAAAACACTGGTGTGAGACTGGGAGGTCAGTAGGGGTCAATGGTACATTTAGCCCTCTTCTCAAAGGTGATTCTGTTTCACCTACACCCGTAAAATAAATAAAGCGAATTTCTTATGCATGCAAATAGTTTTTGCATTGAACCAGTTGGTCCAGGTCTCCTATCTGTTAACTTCCTTACCCTCTTGGTTTCAGTTCACTATCTCTCTGCTGCTGGACTATCTCTACCCTTTCCCATATCCAAACCCTCCACCTAACCTTCCTCCTCTTCTGGCTTCTAGTCACTCTCGATTTTCTGCCACCTTCGCCCTCAGCATCCCCAGCCGGCACGTGACTGGGGGGTTCCGCAGACCGGGCCCCGAGTTTCCTTGAGTCAAAGCCAGAGGCTCGGTGGTGAGCGACCTGGACGGTGTGGCAGGGGCAAGGAGGTAGAAAATGCGTTCGTTTCACGTGGCATCTCAGCGCAAATTTGTCTGGAGTTCTTGGCGAGGAAGAGGGCAGGTTTTATTATTTACTTATAGCCTACATGCTAAGCTCGCTCTGGGGCTTCGCTTGGTTTTCAGAAACTTCATTCAAACGCCAGGCGAAGCGGCCCACGAGGTCGGGACTGGGCGTTGTAGATGACCTCAAAGCTACTTCCTCCCCCTCCAAGCCCTTCTTTCTCTCCCCTAGTCACCTTTACGTATACAAAACTGCCCCCGGGGCTAGAGAGGTCTCGCTCTCTCTCGCAAAGGGTTAAAATTTGTCGGATCGCATGAGGGGGAGGAGATTCCCCATAGACAAGTAAAAAGGGCGATGGACAAACGTGCGGGCACTAAGACCGCAAGGCATTCATTTCCTCCTACGGTGGATGCGGACGCCGGGAGGAGGAGAGTCCCGGAGAGAGGAGCTGGGAGCAGAGGCGCAGGCAATGCTCAACCCCGACTGTAGCTGAGAGAGGCTGGGGGAAACCGGTTGCCGGAGATCGACCGGCGAGGGGAAGACCTTGGGGGGTGGGTGGGGGAAACAGACTGGAGAGCACTCGAAATCTAGCGCTTTACAGATTATTTTATTTTGTGTAGAGAATACGTAGCGACTCCGAAGATCAGCCCCAGTGAACATGTCAGTGTTGACTTTACAAGAATATGAATTCGAAAAGCAGTTCAACGAGAATGAAGCCATCCAGTGGATGCAGGAAAACTGGTAGGTGATGCTTTCGTGTGATGCTGTCCCCAGGAGCCCCGCGCGTTTTCCCCGTGTGCCTTAATGTCGGTACTCCCTTTCTGGGGCGTGAATGGAGCGAGGAACCGCGGGTAGCGGGAGCGGATCGCTGAGTTCCCGGGTCTCCCCGGTGCAGGAGACATTGGGGCTGCATGAAGCGCGTGAGTCTGTGGTTGCCCCTGGGTGAACCGTGGCTACACATGCATCTTTAACATAGATTATATAACATAGAACATACATGTGTACATAGAGTGCGACAGGGAAGGCGGGAGAGACGCCACAGACCCTACCTGTGCTGCTCCTGGTTTCCCTCTAGATTTGGGTTTTCTTGCTTGGCCTCCTGCAAGCAGAGTGTGAAAGGCAGTGGAGATAGGACCCGGTCTCCGGCTCTGTTTAACCCTCTCTCATCCGCCGTTCTCTGCTCTCTGGCCCTCGCCCTTTCCCCATTCCTCCTGTCTGTCCTTTCTTTCTCCTTGTAGCTCTCCTACTTCACTGTCTTTCTCCTTGGCTGCTCCCCAGCCAGATTCTTCCTTTCCTGGACCCCTTTTCCCCACGCAGATCCCTTT
Organism: Capricornis sumatraensis; assembly: GCF_032405125.1. Taxonomy (NCBI): domain Eukaryota; kingdom Metazoa; phylum Chordata; class Mammalia; order Artiodactyla; family Bovidae; genus Capricornis; species Capricornis sumatraensis. Next base: position 17,912,897 of record NC_091075.1, read on the forward strand.
CCAGTTTCATGAAGAGACGGAGGCGGGGAGTGGGGGAAGAGGGGACAATGAAAACAGTAATAAAAATGAATGAACCCGAGCGAGTGGAGCCACGCCATTATTAAGTTTGTTTTACGGAAACGCCTTTTGGACACACTGGATTCTAATTTAGTGGGAAGCTGCTGATTGGAGTTGAGACAAATTAAAAACCCCTGGGTCCGCAGAGTCCTTGTGGGGTGGGGAATGTTCCCCACACAACTTCTAACCTGGGAAAGCATCTTTCTTGTTAACTGTATTCCCTCCTCCAGCCCTTTTGGAAATCCCTGTGTGGGAAGCGATCCCGTGTCACCTTGCAATATTTAACAGGGGAGGGTGTGTATGTTCATCTCGCTTCTAGCTTGTAGACGGAGCTGCTGTGGCAGACATTCTCTAACCACCCCACCTTAAGCCCGTGTCTGACGATCAGTAAAGAGAAAGCTCAAGGCAACCCCCAGCTAGGCAGCTGCTGGCAGCCTCCCAGGTACTGCTGGAGAGGGTCGGGCCGAGGGGGCTCTCGGAAGGTGGGGGATTCCGCCTGCCGCGTGCGCTAGCGCGTGCCCCCGGCGCCCTCACGACCTGCCTTCCCTCCCCCAGGTCATCAATGGGAAACCGGAGACGCTAGCGCGCCTGGAGGCTGGGGCGGGTGGGTGCTCTGCGCCGGAACCCGGGAATGGGGCTCAACGTCTTCTCCCCGGGAGGTTCGGCCGCCGCTCCCGCCTCCTCCCTCGCGGCCGGCCCGCAGGGGACCAGCTGGCCATTTGCGGCCTCAGCGCGGCCGGGCCCGCCCCCTGCGCTGGGCGCGCCGGCGGAGCCGGGCCGGTTTGGGTGGGCGCGGCGCGCGGCCTGGCGCGCTCACACTCGCTGCGGCGTGGCTGGGGGCTTCCTCGGGCGCGGGGGCGGAGGGCCACAGCCGGAAGCCAGGAGGGCCACGCGATTTGCTCGGAAGGCTGGGAAGTGCGGCAGCGCTCTGGGCCGAGGCCCGTCCTGGGCCTCCGAGGGCGAAGGCACCGAGGGTGGGCCTGGAAGACGGTTGTGCACCCGGAGGCTCGATTCCGTAGGAGTTTAGACAATTAAGGCCTCTGCGCTTGGGGAAGCCAAGCCTCCCTCGGGCCCCACCAAAGGGACCTTCTTTACAGGCACTTCCTCCTCCCGCGTAGGGGGTGGCGCTGAAGGCCGGGCGGGGGCGGTGCCTGGGGGGGGTTGGGGGTGGGGAGTGGAGCCGGGAGCCGCAAGGCGGACCCGCAGAAGGCGAAGGTCTTCTCTGCAACTGTTTGTCGTGGTGTCTTGTCACACCGCTGAGTCCATCTTCCCGCCCCATCGGCCCTGCGCTCTCTGTGTTTCCTAATATCTGACCAGTCTCCAACTTGCTGCACCCTTGTTGAACCTGCCCCTCCGGAACTGGCCTCCCCTCGGGCCGGCTGCTCCGCCTCACTGGGGGCTAGCCCCTCTCCTTGCACCTCCTCGGTGGATGCTCCTCCTACTCACTTGTTGCCTTTTTTCTGGGGCCACTTTCTGTGTTTCCACCACCGCCTGGTACTATTTCCCGCCTCTTTCTCTATTGGACTGTCCTGGTGACTCAGACCATAAAGCGTCTGTCTACAATATGAGACACTTGGGTTCGATCCCTGGGTTGGGAAGATTCCCTGGAGAAGGAAATGGCAACCCACTCCAGTACTCTTGCCTTGAAAATCCCATGGACGGAGGAGCTTGGTCGCGAAGAGTCGGGCACGACTGAGCGACTTCACTTTGACGTTCTCTATTGACCAATACACCAATACATCAAACAGGGCCTAACCCTCGGGATTGAAAATGGGAAAAAATGCACCAATTTATCTTCGCCTGTTGGACTGTTACCACTCTTAGCTCTTTTTCTGTACATTTCATCTGGCAGTATCTTTCCTAGCTTTTTATTCATATGCGTAAGTATTTAGATGTATGTCTGCCTTCTAGGAGAAGGAAATGGCAACCCACTCCAGTATTCTTGCCTGGAGAATTCCATGGATGGAGGAGCCTGGTGGGCTACATACAGTCTATGGGGTCACAGAGAGTCGGACGCGGCTGAGTGACTAACACACACTGTGCCTCCTGCTAGACCATCATCTCTTCAGGGCATGCTTCTTATTCCTCTCTTGAATGCACCTTGAAGAATGCATTGTACAGGCAGATGCCTGGGAAAAGTCTTAAATTAGTGAGTTAAAGTGATGATGGATGTCTATTTTATTACCAGCACAGCTACCTGAACCTTAGCAGACTTGGCCTTCCCTTGAGTTTTGAATACTATGACATAGTCACATATCAGGAGTTCCCTTTCCTGACTTTTTCTCTCTTTGACCCTAATTGTCTTGTTTCTTTTTATATCCCAGAGTGTATGCATTTCTCCCAGTATCCTTGGGTGCCCATTTTATAAACCTCTCCCAAAATGTCAACAGCCAAAAAGTCTTGAACTACGTGTATAAGAAAATGAAGGTTTTTTCCTTTTCATTTCCTTTGTTAACCAAAGCTTACACCCTCTTGAGGAGAGGGACCGTTTAGGAAGCACAAGGTCTTGCATTTGCCAGACTCATTAACTACAGATAACTTGAAATAGTTTCTGGAGGAAAAACAATGTTGTGAAGTTTCCACTGTATTTTTTTTTTACAAATTATTTTCAGTCGTCCTTAAAAATTCCCTAGACATAGCCTCAAATAAAACTCAGTTTACAGAATTAAGTTATAACTTATCTCTCAAAGATTAAGCTGCACTCACTGTGTTTTTGAAGGATTGTAAGGAAGGTCAGGAGTGTTGTTTTGTCAGGATGCTGTCTGCACTACCTTTCGAATATGATTTAAGAAGGCCTTTATTAAACTTATCCTATAATCTGTACTCATTACTTTATTACATATTAATGTAATGGGACCCTTATTTTGGAGTGATGTTTTTATAAACTAAAGAGTTCAACTGAGGCAAATTTATCAAGTTTATTGCTGCTCAAACAATGATTAACCCTGTATTCACTGTTTTAGACATGGGATAAATACTATAGACCATTTTACTTTTCTAGCAAATAGTTTCACATATAATACATTAGAAAAACTATGGAAAAATGCAGAGTAATAAATATGCCTTGGAGAATCACCCTGAGCCACATCTTTATATGTCAATGAAAAAATATCCTGGGTAATATTATCTGGTAAATGAGGGTATATTGCATGAGATAGAGGAAAATACCTGCTTTTAGCTTAACATTTTTAAGTTCTGATTTGACACTGAAAAGCCCTTGTGGTTTTACAGCATTGAAAATAGAGGCATTTTGTTCTTTTATGAGATGTCTGGCCTTTACCTGTTATTTTCACAAATAGCTGACTTCATTTATTAGGTCTGCTGGGAAGGGGGCAAAATCGCCTAGGGATTGGTAAAGTGACATAAAATTCACTGACTGAGAAGGGCAGCTGGGCTCTGCTCTGCCTTCTCTTTCAGCAGCCTGCCAGGTCTGTGCTCGCAGTGGTAGATGCTAGTTGCTTCAGTTGTAATTGTCTGACCAATGGTGATTATCTTCTGATGTCGGCTGACACGGTGTTCACCAATAAGAAAGCAGGAGGCCTGTGCTGACTGCTGTAACATTATGTATGTGAGGTGACGTCATCACAGGGTTTGCCTAGAACCTCACGAAACCCTCCCCCGCTCCCCTCTGGCATCCTTCACATCCAGCCTTTCACTGCTTTGTATATTTTTCTGACCTTCTTTCCACCCGTGGTAATGGTTATAAAGATTTTATTGTTTTTATATGTTGTATGCTGTGTTTGAGGTCTATAAGATAGTGTGGGGATTTTTAGAAGTACATACTGTCTGGCTAAGGAAAGTACAGATTGGTTTTTACTAAGGGAAAAAATTAAACACTGTTAAAGAGAAATTGCACATCTTTTTGTTTTTTGTTAGATGTGAGATTTGGAAGGTAACATACAATTTCAATATGAAAAAACATAAAAGTATTATAAGCCTGTGTTAGATTTTTACTCAAAATATAGCATTTAATGTCTATCACACTTTGGAATGCAGGCTGTTTTTCCTGTAGTGACAATTGCTTTGCATTGATCTCTAAAATCCTCCTTGTGACTTGTATGTTTTTGTAAGAAAAGTGGCTGTAAAACAGTACCGCCTGTGGCCATAAGACAGAAAAGGCCACAATGTCTCATTTAATCAATACAAATTTGGTCAGCTGTCTAGGAAACTACTATGTCCACACTGTACCCAGTGTGTTTTTGCCATTTAGTTTGGAGAATCACAGTTCATATTAGCCTTAAAATTGAAAATCCGAAGTGTGAGGAACTTAACATTCATTCAATAAACTTTAGAAAGCACTTGAGATGTTGGCCTCTTATGCCCTAGGTTAAGAGTGAGAACACTGAGAAAATGTATACAGAGGAAAATTGTGATGTCTGATGTGATCCTAGCAAATAATATTGTGTAAGAACTTTAATCTGAACTTTTATGTGATGTATATTCATGCAGTCTGGTTTCTCTAGGGTTTCCAGGAATAATGCAAATTATTTTATGATTATCTGTCTCTATATTCACATTAGTAACTAAATATGAATATAGTGAAAAAATGTTTACATAGGCCTTTTGTTAAATTGGAAGTTAAATTTTGTGGTCTAGACACGACTCCTTGGTGCTTTTAATGTTCAGTTCAGTTCAGTCCAGTCACTCAGTCGTGTCCGACTCTTTGTGACTCCATGAATCGCAGTACACCAGGCCTCCCTGTCCATCACCAACTCCCGGGGTTCACTCAAACTCAGGTCCATCGAGTCGGTGATGCCATCCAACCATCTCATTCTCTGTCGTCCCCTTCTGCCCTCAATCTTTCCTAGCATCAGGGTCTTTTCAAATGAGTCAGCTCTTCCCATCAGGTGGCCACAGTATTGGAATTTTAGCTTCAACATAAGTCCTTCCAGAGAACACCCAGGACTGATCTCTTTTAAGATGGACTAGTTGGATCTCCTTGCAGAAGGGACTCCCAAGAGTCTTCTCCAACACCACAGTTCAAAAGCATCAATTCTTTGGTGCTCAGCTTTCTTCACAGTCCAACTCTCACAGCCATACACGACCACTGGAAAAGCCATAGCCTTGACTAGATGGACCTTTGTTGGCAAAGTCATGTCTCTGCTTTTGAATATGCTATCTAGGTTGGTCATAACTTTCCTTCCAAGGAATAAGCGTCTTTTAATTTCGTGACTGCAATCACCATCTGCAGTGATTTTGGAGCCCAAAAATATAAAGTCTGACTTTATATTTTTCTTTATATTTAAACTGTTTCCACTTTTCCCCCATCTATTTGCCATGAAGGGATGGGACCAGATGCCATGATCTTAGTTTTTAATCTTAGTTAGATGATAGTAAATTCTAAGTGTCAGGATCACATTGGAATTTAATTACAAAGTCAATCCACTCTAGATCCAGAATTTGCTTTGCCTGTTTATCTTTAAGGAGAATCTATTTTGTGGGAAAGTTTTGAGAGGGGAAAGAGGCTTAGAAATACTTTGGAGAGCATAAACAACCATCTGACCTGTCTTAAGCCAACAAAGTAAAATGGAGTACAGCAAATCAAGAATTCATATTTGGTTCAATGATCTGGATATTTCATGTCCAACACTTTCTAAGATGAGTTAACCAAAAATTGTTGCTACAATTCACTTAATTTGTCATGTCTGGATACAGGTGAGCTGAGCTGGCTTTTATTAATAAGAATCAGACCACAGTCCACAAATTTGCCTTAGCTTTCTATTTTTATTCTTAGCTTCAAATCCATCTGTTCCACCTACTTTCCATTTATCTTTGTTAGAAGAGCACAGACACTTACCTGGAAAAGTTTACCTTAGGGAAATTACCCATATCACAGTTATTCCTGTTGATAGTCTAAGGAAATCTGAATGAAAATATAACATGGCTTTATTGAAAGGTAAAGGCTCATAACTTCATTTCTTTGTTTGTATTCTTATTATGAGTATATGGCTTCTCGGGTGGCTCAGAGGGTAAAGCATCTGCCTGCAATGCAGGAGATCTGAGTTCAGTCACTGGGTGGGGAAGATCCCCTGGAGAAGGAAATGGCAACCCACTCCAGTACTCTTGCCTGGAAAATTCCATGGACAGAGGAGCCTGGTAGGCTGCAGTCCATTGGATCGCAAAGAATCGCACACAACTGAGCAACTTTACTTCTTCTGTGAGTATATATATACAGGCAGGTATGAACATGTAAAGTTCAGAACTTTAACAGCATCCTTAACTATATTTAACTTACAATAATTTTATAAGATTAATCCTTTTTTGAAAAAAGACTGCCCTAGTCAAAAATGGATTTGTAATTTTAAGTTCATTGAGCAAAAAGCATCCCAAATCCCAGATCTTTGTAAGTCATCTAAGCTTACATCTAAGCTTTGTAAGTCATCAAGCTTACAATTTTTATTGTGATTTCTTTCTGTACTGAGTACTCATGATTTTAAGTTTCAAGGTTATTTATCTTAGTATATTAGAATGACAGGTATTTTTAGGAACCCTTTTGTTGAGTCAGTCATCCACTGTGAACTTCCTAAAATTTAACTTTAAACCTGTGTGTCCAAAATAATGTACAAATGAAAGATTCATTTTCTTAAAGATAAATTTCAGATGTCTTTCGCTCAACCCTTAATTTTTTTTTAAACAATCTTTTAAATTCTGAGACTGATTTTTTTTTCCTGGATTTTATTTAAAACTTATTGTAATGAGGTCCACACAAAAGGAAGGGGTGAAGAGTGGGGAACATTCAGGGGACACAGGAATGTGGCCAGTGTCACAGGTTCTTAGTGGAGGAGAGGAGTGAAAAGAGAAGGCCAGGCTGGAGCTGGTGTGGAGTAGGGAAGGGGGAGACTGTGGCTGTATCCTCCTACCCCAGGAAGCGCCTCTCATCCCTGGAGCCCCTCCTTTGCCCTGGGCCCCCGGGGTCCCATCCCTTGTCCTGCCTCGGGCCCAGTGGCTCTTTTGCTCCCCTTGACTTGTTTTCTCTTGGCAGATTTTTAAGCAGGATAATGTTCAGGGCCTCACCCCAAACAATTCCACCTGATGAAAGTACAGCCTTTGTGAGGCTGAATTTTTGAATTGACTATTAACACTTAATGGGCAGCACACAAGATCATTCTTTGAAGACAGGCAAGATTAATGAAATGCATGTTTATGCATAAATGTCCATACATTTACTTAGAAAAGTATATGTTTATATATATACACACAAACCTGTAAGTACACATAACTATGTTAAAGTGACATTTTGAAAAACTGAAAACTGATACCCCATTAAAGACCAATTTTTGTGTATTTCCTGCTAATAGAAGAGCATCTTCCTTGGGAATTCCCTGGAGGTCCATTGGTTAGGACTTGAAGCTTTCACTGCCATGGGCCAAGGTTCAATCCCTGGTTGGGGAACTGAGATCCCATAAGCTACCTGGTGCAATAAACACAGCAACAGAAGCATCTTCCTGAACCCAATGTACTTTTCTAAAATTCGCTGCAAATAGGTCCTAATTTGAATATTTTGTCAATTTTTTAAACTAAATAATACTATTTTAGTAAATTTCTTAAAACTACAAAATTTGAACATTTAGTACTTGGATTTAACCCCAGTTATTAATAATTTTAAAAAATCTTCAATATGGGTAATAGTAGGGGAAACCCTCAAGTCCCAGTTGCCTGGCTCCTTCTATTTATAATGGAAGTATGGTATAAAAGTTTTTAAGATACTTGGTCCACTCCAACTGGGGTAATTAACTTTTTCAGGTGAAGTGGGTTCAGTTGAATTGAACGCTTTGAAGTTGAGAATTTCATGATCTTGTTTTAGGAGCCTCAATGAGGTAGTGGTGGTGGGGGGGTGGCGGCTGGTGGGGGAAACCCTGATGAAAAGGTTTACACCGGAAACTTTCTTTTTTTTTTTTTTAATGGTGTGAGATTTCTCTTGACGTCTATGGATGCATTTAAAAGCTGGTATAGCAGTGGTTATCATTACAATAAGAGTGTAGGAAGCTCTATAAAAAGTTACTCTAAATATCAAGGTCTGTAGTTTTCTTTCAATGTTATGACTTTTTGACATAGATTTAAAGATCTTAGAAAGGAGGGTAAGTTTTCTTCATTCTGAAGTAATGATACTTACAGTTGAGAACATGGTCATTTACTAATTGCAGGCATTCTTTTAAAATGTTTTATATATGTTAATAACTAAATCCTCCCAGCCACCCTTTGATGTATTATCTTTCTGATTTTAAACAACAGGAAATTAGGCCCAATGAGGTTTCACAAGTTGGAATTTGTATGTAGGGATGAAAAAAGAGAAATGGGCTCCAGCATTGACCAAAGCTTAGCCACCCAGGCCTTAATCATCCCCCTGTTTGTGTTAGAATAAATATTCAGTCAATTAAAAAATGTGCTTGGAGACTTGGCAGCACTGTAAACATGGAAGAGATCTGCAGTTTTTAGTTTAGGATCTTACAGTGTCTGTTTCCTATCGTTCAATAAGTGGATCCTGAACACTGAAGGCAAGAATAACGACAAAAAGCACTATTAATGTTATAATTGCCCTATGTAGATATGGATACTGTAATCATGCAGAACTATTATTTTCAGAATATTACTTAATCAAAATCTACCAGTACTTTTAAATTTGTGGAAAGCCATGCTACCTTTAATAATGCTTCTATCATAAAATATTTCAGTTTCATCTCAAACCATGACACACAGACTTGGAACATTTCTTACAAAGCATACTTTCTGTCTGCTTTTCTATGTTCTATGCTTTGTCCACTCAGCTTGGTTCTAGACTCCAAGCTTGTATTTCTACCTGTTACACTGCCTGTCAGCAGGGGGAAAGAATATATTTATATATGTGTATGTCTGTATGTATATATATGGGCTCCCAGGTGGCAGTAGTGGTAAAGAACTCACCTGCCCATGCACGAGCCATGAGATATGGATTTGATCCCTGGGTCAGGAGGATCCCTGGAGGAGGGCATGGCAACCCATTCCAGTATTCTTGCCTGGAGAATCCTATGGACAGAGGAGCCTGGTGGGCTACAGTCCATAGGGTCACAAAGAGTCTGATACAACTGAAGTGACTTAGCATGCATGCACACACAGACTCACACACACCCATACATATGACTTGGAGATGTCCCTGTTCTTAAAGGTCAGTTCCTCCAGTGTGAAGAAATAGAACCTGTTAAAAATTAGTTTTAAATCCTTTTCCTGATTTCAAAGTAAATATTTATTATAGAAAAAAGAAATAAAAACGTTAAAAAGCATAAAGGTTCCGGAAAGAAAACACCTTTAATTCTTATCCAGGGGTGACCACTGTTCTTTGCCACATTTCTTCCAGCCTTGTTTTTAAGATTTTTATATACTTTAGATCATTCAATGCATGTCAGCAGTGAACTGAGTTGTCTCTTATGTGCCAGGGACCGCACTGGATAGTTTTCTTTCACCTACTGCCTCATTACAACTTTATATGTTGCTTTTGTTTCCTCTTTACGTTATAAATGTTTTTCATGTCACTAAAACCTCTCCTCTCCATAGGTATAATTTTCAGTGACTATTTAACATTGTATTGTTTGAACTTTAGGTAACCATTCCCTTACATGTTAGGTTGAATGTGTTAAATTTCTAATATTTTGCTGTACAAATAGACCTCTTGACATTATAGGAGGTCATCAAGAGTATGTGGCCCCCCAGCTGACCAGAAAGCCAGCCCTGGGCAATCAAGGCTCCTGCTGTTCCCACAGCAGGAGCCGTTTCAGGGATGCAGCCTTGAGAGGGTGATGTGTTGCTGAGATCATCCGGATGATACACGCACGAAGCCTCATTAAGGACAGTATATGGGCTCCTAGCTCTGGTCAGCAGCCGCCCAAGACCAGCCTGGTAGGCAAGTCCCTTGCTCACTACCTGCCACCCTCCCCGTCTCGAGCAGCTGCCTTCTTTTTTGGCCTCTTCCTGCCTTCCAGTGTAAGGGGTCCACTTTTCAAATTTCACTTTGGAACTCCTAGGGACACAAACTAACAGCTCTCCTTCTAGGCCCGGAGTTGACATTGCAGTGGGCAGCGTGAGACCTTCTTTGTGATGAGAGCACAGGTAAAATGTACCATGCTATTAAAGATGTTTTATAATTAACCTGTTATGACTAATACTTAACTCATATGTGGCCTGACCACTGGGCCCCTATCCACTGTAGGGTGATTCCCCTTTAAGACCTAGTGTTGTAGATGGAATTTGTGCTTTTAACACCAGCAGTTTTGACTTGGAGAATGCTCCAGCAATCCAGGAAATGAAACGGTTTGGGTTTTTTCGTTTGCTTCTTTGTTTTTTTGCTTAAGTTCTCAGCACAGTTATGTTTGCTTTCTTTTATTGTCTGGTAGGTAGGAAATCTTGGAGGTAAAAGCTTATGTCCTTGTGAAAAATGGCCCCACAAAGGAGTGCAACACTGGGTACTGACTCTAAAAGTAAGAGAAGATTAAGAGATCAAGGAACATTGTGATCCTTAATCAGGAAAAAAATAGGTGGTTTAATTAAATTTTCTGTATTAAAGGAGGATTCTTCAACTGTTTTTGCTGACATCCACCTAAAAGATGTTTGAAAAATTATGTACTGCCTCACACATTTAATATTTTTTCCTTTGTAAGTTGAAGTAAATTAAATTTTTAATAGAGATAGAAGAAATAAGATGAGGATGGGCTAGTTTTAATAAATATTTCATGACTTGGTAAGATAGGTTTATCTTTTTAGTGAGTAATGGACAACAAAGCTGAAATGCATAAGATTCCAGTCCATGGTTTCATTCATCGTTAGCTGAAAGAAACAGTCTGTATTCCACACTGATAACATTTAAAAGACTTCAGGTGTACTCGTCCTATACTGTTTCTGGTTGTTAAGAATTCAGAGCAGCTTAACATTCAAAATGTATGGTCTAATCAGTAGGGGAAAAAAGTGAAGATTATCATTATGCTTCACATCATTGTTCATTTTTACTCTGCTTTTGGGGCAAAAAGGAGAGATGCAGGTAATGTCTTAAACGATCCTTTGTTGGCTATAGAGGAGGTTATAGCCGATAGCATTTCTGTGTGTGTTGCCATTAGGGCTATTCTCCTAATCGGCCAAGTGTCAGTCACTCAGTCGTGTCTGACTCTTCGCAATTCCAGGGACTGTAGCCCGCCAGCTTCCTCTGTCCGTGGGATTTCCCAGGCAAGAATAACTGGAGTGGGTTGCCATTCCCTTCACCAGGGGATCTTCCCAACCCAGGGATCAAACCCAGGTCTCCTGCATTGCAGGTGGACTCTCTACCACCGAGCCACCAGGGAAGCCTCTAATTGGGCAAAACACTTCCTTATTCTTGACTTGGTCAACCACTGAAAGAACCTGAGAACTTTCTCAGGAAGCTCCTTTCAGTCCATTCTACTTGGGGTGGCTCTGATTATTAGAAGACTGTTCCGGTTACTGCCTGAAAGTTATGATCCTCCTAGTCCTGGCTAGCTGTAGTTTATTCTCACATCTCTGTGACTGTCTTGGATGCATTTGAAAACAATTCCTATCTCCTCTCTAGGCTTTCTTTTCTAGAATATCATCAGCAGTCCTCTGGTAATCCACATGGATACTTGTGAAAAATAAAAAATTAGAACTCCTATACTTTTGAATAATTAAATGTTACCTACTAGGAAACTCCTGAGAAAGATATTAAAACTTACTCAAATTTGGCACTTATACATTAAAATGAATAAGCCTATATTAGAGGTGCAGCAGGCAAGGGGGGACTTCTAATTTAGTATTCTGCTGAAAAGTCTGCCACATGGTGCTTTGGAACATTACAAAGCTCCTATTGTATATGACATTCTGGAAATTTTAAGGACTCTCTTAATCCTGAGCCACCGGGCTTGTCTTGAGTTGTAGTTGCTTTTCAGTGACTGTTCCTGCTTTCATGTTTGCAGAAACATTTTTTGGAAACTATTTCATGATGGTTGATATTGTTTGTGATTATACTGCTTTGGTTGGTGCTCAGCTGTTTTTCAAGGCAATGGCACCCCACTCCAGCACTCTTGCCTGGAAAATCCCATGGACGGAGGAGCCTGGTAGGTCGCAGTCCATGGGGTCGCGAAGAGTCAGACAGGACTGAGCGACTTCACTTTCACTGTTCACATTCATGCATTGGAGAAGGCAATGGCAACCCACTCCAGTGTTCTTGCCTGGAGAATCCCAGGGATGGGGGAGCCTCATGGGCTGCCGTCTATGGGGTCGCACAGAGTCGGACATGACTAAAGCGACTTAGCAGCAGCAGCAGCAGCTCTTCTTCAGTTCTTTATAATTACTGGGCTCACTGTCTACCGACAAAAGGGTAGCTTGGGGGTAAAAAAAAAAAAAAGTGAGAACCGCGTTCTGTGTCCTCGATCCTTAACCAGGTGTTTGGGCCAGGGTCACACGGAGAGTTTGTTTTTCCTCGGAATACACATGTACGGGCTTCATCTCCGAGATTCAGAAATGATGGGTCCATGGTGGGGCCCAGGTACTAGGAAAGATCTTCCAAGCTGAAGCTTGTGTCAGTGATGAGCGCTGCCCTGATAACTGCTGATTTCATCTCCGTCTCTGGGTCTGTCTTCTCAGGTCGTTGATCTCACACATTGGACGCCTCTTCCTCTTCCAGCCTGCTTTGCCTCCTTTGTCAGCTCCCTGGGACCAGGATATCAAGCTGCCCAACACCCTGCTATTCATCCTTATCTCTAACGCACAACAAAGACCTTTGTGATCTGGCCCTCAATTTGCTTTCTCTCAATGGTTTCCATTGCCAGTCACCTCCTTCAGGCCCCCGTCACTACTTCTGTTTCCTACCTCCATCTCTCTTTGCTCACTTTCCTACCCCAGCTCTCTGCCTTCTCCTGTGACTCCTATGGTAAAAAAACTCTCAATGGTTTCCCACTGTCTGTAGGATAAATCCAAAATGTTCTGATTGATTTGAAAGGTCATTCAAAATCCAGCTCTAAGATTATCTTCCTAATGTTACCTGTTGAAAGGACTTCCCTGGTGGCTCAGACGGTAAAATGTCTGCCTACATGCAGGAGACCTGGGTTCGATGCCTGGGTTGGGAAGATCCTTTGGAGAAGGAAATGGCAACCCACTCCAGTATTCTTGCCTGGAGAATCCCATGGATGGAGGAGCCTGGTGGGCTACAGTCTATGGGGTTGCAAAGAGTCGGACATGACTGAGCGACTTCACTTTCTCCCAGGCCTATTCAAATAAAAATTCCTTCTCTTTCCCACCCATCAAAATCTGTTGCTATTTTTTTTTGTGGTTTGCTTGCACTTGGCTCATAAATAGGTTAGTATTCTTTCTTCTATATTGGGCTTCGCTGGTGGTTCAGATGGTAGAGAATCTATCTGCAATATAGGAGATCTGGGTTCAATCTCTGTGTCAGGAAGATCCCCTGAAGTAGAAAATTGCAACCCACTCCAGTATTCTTGCCTGGAGAATCCCATGGACAGAGAAGCCTGGTGGGCTACAGTCCATGGGGTCACAAAGAGTCAGACTCAACTGAGTGACTTTCACTTTTCTCTCTTCTGTCTTTGAAATAAGTGCCTATCACAGAATTTGGTGTGTAGTTGCCCTTACTGTGTGTGGACTAGATGAATGCAGGTATGCATGGATGTTATCGTCTAGTGTCTAAATCCTGTCTGACTCTGCAACCCCCTGGACTGTAGCCCACCAGTCTCCTCTGTGCATGGCAGTGCTGGAGTAGGTTGCCATTTCCTTCTCCAGAGGATCTTCCCGACGCAAGGACCAAACCCTGTATTGGCAGGCAGTCTCCTGCATTGCCAGCCAGATTCTTTACCACTGAGCCACCAGGGAAGTCATGCATGAATGCACAAGGCTGTTTACTCACTCTCAGATGTATTTATTATACAATGTCTCTTTATGTTGTCCTTAAGTGAATTATGGACTGATTAGTACCTTCTTGAAATAATAATACTCCAATCAGAAAGAAGTCAAAAGTTTGCTTAAAGTGGTAGGGAAGATGGGATTGTATACACAAGGGAAAAAAAAAAAATCAGGAAGAAAATAATACCAAAATAGTAAAAAGTAGTTGTATAAAATGATAGTTATTTATTTTTCTTTTTGCTGTTCCAGTTTTCCATAATTTTTTATATTACGTCTGGGTATGTAAGGTGGTAAGATTTTGCATATTGGTCTTTTTTTTTCATTTTTTGCATCAACTATACTATATTTACTTCATAGTAAAAGACAGGCTTTATTTTACAATGGTGTATTATCCAATATAAGGTAAAAATTACTTAAAGAAAAAACCAGTACATGTTTTAATAAACATTAAGCAGCATCAGTTCAGTTCAGTCACTCAGTCGTATCCAACTCTTTGCCACCCCGTGAATCGCAGCACGCCAGGCCTCCCTGTCCATCACCAACTCCCAGAGTTCACTCAAACTCATGTCCATCAAGTCAGTGATGTCATCCAGCCATCTCATCCTCTGTCGTCCCCTTCTCCTCCTACCCCTAATCCCTCCCAGCATCAGAGTCTTTTCCAATGAGTCAACTCTTCCCATGAGGTGGCCAAAGTACTGGAGTTTCAGCTTTAGCATCAGTCCTTCCAATGAACACCCAGGACTGATCTTTAGAATGGACTGATTGGATCTCCTTGCAGTCCAAGGGACTCTCAAAAGTCTTCTCCAATACCACAGTTCAAAAGCATCAATTCTTCAGCACTCTGCTTTCTTCACAGTCCAACTCTCACATCCATACATGACCACCGGAAAAACCATAGCCTTGACCAGATGGACCTTTGTTGACAAAGTAATGTCTCTGCTTTCGAATATGCTATCTAGGTTGGTCATAACTTTCCTTCAAACATAAAAGCATTTTGTGAGGACAGAAATGCACATTCTTACTTCAGATAAATGTACTTTGTCAGATTAAGGTAGAGGTAAGCCATACTGTTGATTGAGGTCACAATAAATTTCTCTCTCTCTCTGATTCCAAATTATACAGTTTGATTTTTTCTTTTTTTTTTTTTTTAAGTAGGAAAGTGTCCTGCTTCTTTAAGGGAAGGTTATAACAGACACTTGTTTGACTTGAACATGACAACTTTTACGTCTGGGTTTCAGGAATGTATCTAATAGGGCAAAGGTTCCCCAGGGACAAGAGTCATCTAACAGCAATGAAAGATTAAACATAAACCTGCCCCTGGAGAGTAAAAAACAATAGGATAATTGGCTCAGGGACCTTGTGGCATCTGGAAATAGACAGAACACACGTACATTGGATATATCATTAACAAATACTCCAGCACTGCCCACTGCCTGGGAGATGAAGTCTGATTTAGAGGCGCTGGAAGGATTTAGTTACTGTCTGCAGTGAAGGTTATAAGGGGTATAAAGGACCAATCTAGTCCAGAGGCCAGCCTGTGTGGAGCCAGAAAATCTGGTGTGTCTGGTCTGGTAGGAAGGACCAGGGATCTGATTGGGAACTAAGTGACGAGAGATTTTTTACAGGATTGCCTTGCAGAGATCTAATCACTTTGGGGCATTGCTTTGAACACTCACTGCTTCTGTATTTCCTCTTAGAAGAGAGAGACAGGGATTTCCATGTGAGCACGTGAGAAGTAATGTTTTGTTTTTAGTTCGCTGTACCTAGGAAGACTTGGTGTTCCTTTTTCCATAAGAGTCTTTGCATTGTCTCAGTCAGCATACAAAAGGTTACTGGAGCGGGGAAAAAAGGGTGAAGGAGAATGGCTCCAAATCCTATGGGATATAGTTTGTAACAAAATTTCTGTAATTGAATTAATGATGAGATTTTGGTTTTACCTTTTATAAATTTAGAAAAAGTTCTGCACTTAAACTCCAGACAACTTAAGTGTTCTTTTTAGAAACAAGAAAACAAGAAATATGGTTAGAAATATTCTAAAGGACCAAAAAAGAAAATATTCGCTATAAGGAAAATACTGCATACTTAATATGTGTTAGGTATATTAGACTTGATTTTTCTAAAAGAGTGTTGCTGCCGCTGCTAAGTCACTTCAGTCGAGTCCGACTCTATGCAACCCCACAGACGTCAGCCCACCAGGCTACCCCGTTCCTAGGATTCTCCAGGCAAGAACACTGGAGTGGGTTGCCATTTCCTTCTCCAATGCATGAAAGTGAAAAGTGAAATTAAAGTCGCTCAGTCATGTCTGACTCTTAGCGACCCCATGGACTGCAGCCTACCAGGCTCCTCCATCCATGGGATTTTCCAGGCAAGAGTACTGGAGTGGGGAGCCATTGCCTTCTCTGAAACTTTCCTCAAAAAATAATATTCCTTGAAGTAAATTTTAAAATTTAATTTGCTAAATATTTATGACTTCTATAACATTAGAAGAAAAAGTACCTTCATTCCTTTTCAGGTAATTTTTTAAGGCAAGTTTTTTCCTATCGTAGAAAAAAATCTTTTTTTTTTTTAAATTTGACAACTACTCTAAAATAAAACATAAGAAATTGTTCATCATTTCATATTCTAGAGCCACATGCTTATGAGTCTGATACCAAAATTATAGCCAATCAGGTATATGGTGTTCTGATTGGCACAGTCTCTGAGTATGTAGTTACAGTTCCAATTGGTAGAGGGTGAGGGCTATATGATTGTTCTTGACTTTGTAAAACATTTAAACAGACATTTTCACATTATAAACTTAGATAAATTTTGTAATGTTCAAACAAATTTTCACATTTTAAACACTTGATATCTATTTATGCTTTATCTTGAAAATAAGCTTTCATTTCAATGCCATATGATATGAATATTGTGAT
The DNA here is from genome assembly GCF_032405125.1 of Capricornis sumatraensis. Taxonomy (NCBI): domain Eukaryota; kingdom Metazoa; phylum Chordata; class Mammalia; order Artiodactyla; family Bovidae; genus Capricornis; species Capricornis sumatraensis. The sequence goes on from NC_091075.1 coordinate 17,929,735, forward strand.
ACTTTTACAAAGAAATCTTTATTAATTATTGAATTCTTTTTTAATTGAGCCAATGTTGATGCTTATCCCTCGTTTAGTTCTGCTGAGGCAGATAAGAAGTGGTCAACATCCTGTAGCTGCTGTGTAGGCTTGGATTGGTGGTATTTATGTGGATAGTTCAGGCAAACCAGAGAGCTGCTTTTTTAAAATTGCATTATTACATAGAGAGACTAACACACTCACAATGGAAATCTGCACAGAATAACCTGGACGAAAAAAAGAAGAAAGACTCTACTGTGTTTTTGTGAATTATCTCTTGGCTAAGGAACAAAAGCTCGGTTTTGGGGAGATTGTTTCTTCCCCGCAAAACATTTGGTATCCAGAGCCTCTTTTTTCCCCAGCAATGCTGAATGGACAGGGTATAGGGAGTCAAGCTGGTGAATTATGCTCATCCCACCTTCGCACATTGAAATACTGTTCTTGTTCAGTTGCTCAGTTGTGTCTTAGTCTTTGCAGCCCCATGGACTGCAGCACACCAGGCTTCCCTGTCCTCCACTGTCTCTCGGAGTTTGCTCACACTCATGTCCATTGAGTTGGTGATGTTATCCAGCCATCTCATCCTCTGTCATCCCCTTCTCGTCCTGCCCTCCATCTTACCCAGCATCAGAGTCTTCTCCAGTGAGTCGGCTGTTTTCATTAAGTAAAAGCATTGGAGCTTCAGCTTCAGCCTCAGTTCTTCCAGTGAATATTCAGGGTCGATTTCCTTTATGATTGACTGGTTTGATCTCCTTGCTGTCCAAGGGACTCACTGGAACATAGATTCTAACGAAAAGTGGTGCAATTGTATACTTTCAGGATAAAACTTATCTTAGTGAGTAGAATACATAGTCTCTTTTATGTTTATAGTCTGTCTTGTCTAGATTTAAACTATTTTCCTTAGGTGGTTACAATATAACAGCTCCAAATGCCTTGTTTATATGCAAAGTCTAGAATATTTGGAATATAGTAGTTTACTCAAGTATTGCTATAAGCTGTGTTTTCATTGATCTTGAGTCAGACCATCAATAGCATGCCAGTTGTTTTCAGCAGTTGGCTGAAATTGCTTGTTTTTCACCTGAAAATAATACTCTTGTTTTCTCATGAGTTCAGCTGAGTTTAAGGATTTAATATTTCCATGCTAGTTCCTGAAGTTTGTATATGCATTGTTTTTCATCAAATTATATGCGTATGGAGGCCTAGAATTAGGAGATAGACATAAAATCTTTACTTTTTTCTTAAGATTTTATGTAGAAAAGTATTAGGATGCATCTTGATAGAGACATGTATTGTCACAAACACTTTGTAAGGGAATAAACTCTTATTAAGTTGTAGCTTTTTTTTTTTTCCAGTTTCTTTGTAATTATAGTTTCTTCATTCATTGGGTAGGCCTGGTGCAAGTAACTTGAAATTATACATTGTCAGAAATATAGGAAACATAAGAAAGAATAGAGTAAAAGTTACCTTTAGATAAACATTTTGGTGTAAATCTTTTTAAACATCTTTCTTTCCATTTACCCGTCTTTATATTTTTAGCAATACACTATTTTTCTGTAACCTGACTTTTTTTTCTTGATAAAGGGTGGATCATTTTTCCCTATTTTTAAATATTTCTTCACCAAATTGTTAAGTGGGATAATTGTGTTTCTTTAATGTAGTGTTCTAGCTGACATTGGATGGAGAAGGCAATGGCACCCCACTCCAGTACTCTTGCCTAGAAAATCCCATGGATGGAGAAGCCTGATGGGCTGCAGTCCATGGGGTTGCTAAGAGTCGGACACAACTGAGCGACTTCACTTTCACTTTTCACTTTCATGCTTTGGAGAAGGAAATGGCAACCCACTCCGGTGTTCTTGCCTGAAGAATCCCAGGGATGGGGGAGCCTGGTGGGCTGCCATCTATGGGGTCGCACAGAGTCAGACACGACTGAAGCGACTTAGCAGCAGCAGCAGCAGCTGACATTGGAAAAGCTTGAGGAGACATGTGTCACTGTTTTCAAAAGAGCAAAGACTACACTGGTTAATAGCATGAAAATGGTTTTAAGTTTGACCAGTAGAATAAATATGCAGTATATTTCAGATTATTTTCTTCATGGATTATGTCTTCTTTGGGTAATAACATCAGTTTGCTGTGCAGAACAAACCACCAATCAAGGAACAGTGTTAAGATGCTTTTAACTGCAAGTAACATTATAATTAACTGTGGCTTAAAAACATAAAAACCTTTAGTTATTTCACATAAGAGTAGCTCCGATTGGAAAGCTCTGTAGTCGTTCAGGGGCTTAATAATGGCATCAGTGTTTCAGGTTCTATCGGGGTTTTTACCGTCCTTACTGTGTCTACCTGCTTCTGTTATGGCCTGTTCCTGAGCCTTGTCAGGCCCAAGTTCACCTTTCTCTGTTGGCATTCATTCTCACACTTGACTAAGTCACACCCAGCAATTTGTGTTTGTTGAGGCAGGGAAGCAGGTCAGAGGTGCTATTTGAATACAGTGATAAGCGGATGACGTCAGTAGATGAGATAGCACACTGCTATGGTTATGCAGGTTGGGCTTTTTCTACTTCTTACACAGATCTGCAGATGACTCAGCACAGGGCTGATACAGGAAGGTAGCACATGAACGTATGAAAAGTCAGCATGGCTCTGAATGCTGTTTCTCCTCTTGGACTTGGGATCTCAAGGAAAGCAGGTTTGGGAGATCCGTGAATGTTAGTGTACTTCCTCTGCACTAGGTAACATAAAGTTCAGATGAAAACTCCCCATATTCCAGGCCCCATAGGTTCATTGTCTCACTGTGTTAGTCTCTCAGTTGTATCCGACTCTTTGCCACCCCGTGGACTGTAGCCTACCAGGTTGTCTGTCCATGGAATTTTCCAGGCAAGAACGCTGGAGTGAGTTGCCATTCCCTTCTCCAGGGGATCCCAATCCAGGGATCGAACCCTGGTCCTGAGGCACCGTGGGCAGATTCTTCACCTTCTGAGCCACCAACGAAACCCCTGTCTCACAGTAACAAGACTTAAAAGCCTTATAGAGTCCTTGGTTACAAAAGGGAAGGTAATCACTCACTAAGCCACCGATACGAAGCCCGGATTATACTCCACAAAGTTCTTGTATGGATTAGTACTGTCCCCCTCTGTCCACTTTCCTTATAGGTGGTACAATTGATTTTCATTACTTGACTAGATATGTTCTATAAAGTCACTGGAAACATTAACTTGGCAAATTCTGTTCCTAGAAGAAATATAGAATTAGGTTCCCGCAAGCTTCTGGCCATATTTTTCTCAACCAGTCAACACATAACTTTGTTTTATGTGTTTCTGTTGGCATGCTCGCTTGTTCAGTCACGTCTGACTCTTTGTGACCCCATGGACTATAACCCACCAGGCTCCTCTCTGTCCATGGAGTTTCCCAAGCAAGAATATTGGAGTGGGTTGCCATTTCCTACTCCAGTGTTTCTGTTTAAAGACACCTTATTTTACACTTTATTTATATATAGTTGATTCATGAACACTGAACTCATAGCCAACAGCACCATAACTCATGCCTGAAAGAATGTTATCTAACACATGAATTTCTCTGTAAAACAGCACAGCCTTGTATTTAGGAACACTAGTTAGATGGCATTTCAGCCCTGGGGGCCATTTTTAACAGGGAAATCACCAACAAAAAAAGCACAAAAATGCAGAACATGTGACCCTGCTGCTGCTGCTAAGTCACTTCAGTCGAGTCCAACTCTGTGCGACCCCATAGATGGCAGCCCACCAGGCTCCCCCATCCCTGGGATTCTCCAGGCAAGAACACTGGAGTGGGTTGCCATTTCCTTCTCCAATGCATGAAAGGGAAAAGTGAAAGGGAAGTCGCTCAGTCGTGTCTGACTCTTTGCGACCCCATGGACTGTAGCCCACCAGGCTCCTCCGTCCATGGGATTTTCCAGGCGAGAGTACTGGATTAGGGTGCCATTGCATTCTCCAACATGTGACACTAAGTAGACTGAAAAATGGACACTTATTTACAATATGAGAGTTGAAATAAGAAGGCAGAGCATTACCTTGTTTGACCTAAGCCTGAAGCTCAGGCATTGGGCAACTCAGATTATTCACCACTCTATGAATGACCATGAATGACCGTGGAAGCACTGAGTGGGGGTGAGAAACAGAGTCTAATGAGTAGGTGAACTTGCAATAATGAGGATCAACTGTATTCTGCTATAGGAGGTAACATCCAGAGTTCAAGTGTTCGTACTGTCCTGGATAACCCTGATTTATAATGGCAGCACTCAGCTATGCTTAGCAGTGAAAATACTTTTTCACAGAATGCTGAGAAGGCATCTCTTCATACATACAGAGAACTTGTCTTTTCAGATTTGTATCACAAAGCATGCCTTTAAAAGCTCGAGATTTGAAATTTTATTAAGGGACAAAAGAAAACTCGGGGTTTTCTAAGGGAGAATCCAGAGAGAACTGGGGAGAGAAGGATGGATAATTGAAAACACACCTATACATGCACTCAAACATATACAATTAATCCTTATCAATTGGATTTATGATTGTGGAAAGTGATTAAATTGTGTTTGCTAGAATTTGTGAGTAATACTTATTTGAAGACTTCTGGGCATTTAATAAGGGTATTATGTATGTGTGTGTGTGTGTGCGTGTGCTTAGTCACATCCAACTCTTTGCAGCTCCGTGGATTGTAGCCCACGAGGCTCCTCTGTCCATGGAATTTTCCAGGCAAGAACACTGGAGTGGGTTGCCATTTCCTTCTCCAGGAGATCTTCCTGACCCAGGGATCAAACTCGTCTCTTGCATTGGCAGGCAGACTCTTTACCACTGTTCCACCTGGGAAGCCCAACAAGGCTGTTAACTAACAGTTATTGAGAGCCTATCCCAGGTCTAACATGGACTTTATGAACACTGACTCAGCTAAGGCTCCGGTTTACAAAATGCACTTTGTGACGGGGCCTGTTTTGCAGCTGAGGAACCCCAGGTACAAAGAGCATGAGTAACTCGCAGAGACTCCTACAGAAATGGGTTCAGATGTTGGGCATCCGCAGAGATGGGTTCATAGCCTGGTAGGCTGAGTCCACCCACTGGGCTGCACTCTGTCTCCCACTTTGGCCTGCAACCCAGTACTTACTGGGAAAATCACAGAAACCATTTCCAAAGACAGTGTTTTAAAAGTGTAGGGATGGGTGACAGAGTAGGCTTCATTCATTTTCTTTAGCAAAGTCCAGATCACTGGAAGTATACTGTATGAAATAGGAGTTTTGGTAATAATTATGGTTGTATCTTTTGGATGGGACTCTTGTTCCAATAATTTACAGCAATATAATGCTCACTTAAGAAGCTAAGAATACTTATAGAATATGCTTATTCACTCTTGAAGAGTTTCATTTATTTATTTATTTTTGGTAATCTCTTCTGTGTTCACATATTCTGGGTTGTAGTCTTACAGCGATACAAAGGCAGAATTTCTACTGAACATTAATCTTAAAAAAAAAAAATTCCCTTACTGGACTTTCCAGTTGGAATCAAGCACTAAATCTAGAATTTTATACCAAAAATACAAGAAAGAACTTCCTTAATTTTTTGTCAGCACCTATAGGCCTCAAAAAGTTTTGTGCAGATTATTAAATTAGCCTTAAACATTGAAGTAGGCATTCTGTTCTTCTATGGCTAAGAAAATAACTACAAAATAAGTATATATATATGTAATTATTATTAAAAATTGATATCAGTGATCTTCTTGTATATACTTGACTAAGATCAGTTGTAGTCACAAATAGTCTGATAGAAGGGTCCTCTACCTGCCCTCCCAAAAAATAACCCCCAGGAAAACCTTTATAGATACTTATATACCCATTAAAATTACATTACTGAGAAATATATCTTGGTAGAAAATATACATCACATAATGTTACAGGGGTAAATTACCTGCCTACAAAACAGTCTGGCCAATTTGTAAAACACACACATTGCACACATACATATACATAGTTAGTACAGTTAGTTTGTTACAGTTTTAACTGTGTATGTACCAAAATTCTAATTATGATTGTCTTTTGAAGACAGGGTTAAGTTTTTACTCCAGGGAACCAATAGTTGTCTTAATGCACCTAATATTTTACTAGTGGAGAGACTTCTAGAGGTCTTGCTCTTCAGCAGCTGTGTGCATCCAGGCTGATCCATCTGTTCTTGGGTCAAACCAGCTAGCAATTACTAAAAGATCAGAGTGTGCGTGACATGCAGGAGACGGGCAAGAAGAGAGAGAGGAAGGCAAGGTCCTATGAGTTAGATCCTCTGTAAATATCTCTATTTGAATTACAACCCATTCAGGAAGGCAAATATCCATGCAAAATATAGGTAGGTGTCATATAGCAGAGCAAATATTCAAGTGCTGGAATATAGGAATTACAGAAAATAGAAAAGAAAATCACTATAGTGGGACTTTAGAAAGACTCCATTAAGAGGCAGGAACCTTGAGAGCTTTTATGGTAGGTAGATTGACAAAAAGGAGAACTGGGCGTTTACTTTTAAGGTGGAGGAAGAGAAAACCAACCCCATGTTCTCCAATATGCCAGCTATGACTGTATGCATAGGGCTGAGATTTAGAGGCAGTGTTCAGCTTCTCTGTTAGCCAGGCCAAAAGTACAAACACAGAATTTAAGAGAGTTAATATCTGAAAAGAGGAGGGCATCCAGGTATCTAATTAGTGCTCAAAAGACTTAGATGATTTTGGCAATAAGGTGAGGACAAGGCAATGTCCTAGAACAAAGACTAGAGTAGTGTTTGAAGAAAGTCAGTGATACGATACCAAAGAACACACCAGCAAAGGGCCCAGATTCATGTGGCCCAGGGCATTTCCTAATCTCACTAGCAGGCTAGAATTCAGTCCCCAGGGGAATGGATAATGCTGTATCATCCTTGAACCTGGGCTCTGAGCCAGGCTGTGTTGATAAGCTGTCCCAGGAGTACTGGGACGCTGTGTCACTGACAGGGGAAGTGGCCAGGTATATTGAAAAGCAGATCACTTGTTGATAATTAGGAAGGTAGAAAAGCCTAGTTGGTCACCTTGCTCAGAGAGAACCACCCCTCCTTTCCACCCGCCCTGGTGGGCCGAAGCGTGCAGGTGGACAGTGTAGGGTTGATTGTCCTCGGAAGCCCATCTTGGCTTCTCTCCAATGCATGGGTAAATGTTTGGTTTTTTGAAGCAGATGTTACCAGTAACTTCCACATACCTTATTTCATAAATTCCCCTGATAGTCTGGGCAGGAATGCATTGTAACTGTTCCTTTATCATTGAGGAAAGTGAGTGTTAAAGAAATGATTGGCTCACTTCTGCCCCAGAGCAAATGAGTGACTGACTTGGGATTCAATCTTGAGCATGCCCATCTCCCAAGACTGGAATCCATGCTCCTTCTGACCCACTACAGCCCCACACGTTGAGGAGAACAGGTAAAGCGTGGCCCTTCCTTGTCTCTGTGAGTTGGACAAGCCGAACTCATTCCCACCTGCTCTTTCTTGCAGTGACATTAAAATGAAGGATTTGATAAGCATCGCTAGCTGCAAGGAGACTCAGCCTTGCCTGACTGAGGTTTACTTGAGGTTGTTGTAAGGAATGAAGTTGGATACATGCGGGTAGATTGGCAACTTGAAAACCAGCCTTAGGAATTGGAGAAACTTCAGTAGGCATGGTGTTGGGGGGTGCAGGGTGGGAAGGGGAAGAAAAACACATGTAAATCAGGTAGGAACATAATGGTAAAAGTGCCCTCTTCTTTCATAAGCCTAAGTCATATTTAGGATGAGCTATATACAAGTATACATTCAACAAAAACAAGACCAGGAGCTGACTGTGGCTCAGATCATGAACTCCTTATTACCAAATTCAGACTCAAATTGAAGAAAGTAGGGAAAACCACTGGACCATTCAGGTATGACCTAAATCAAATCCCTTATGATTATAGAGTGGAAGTGAGAAATAGATTTAAGGGACTAGATCTGATAGAGTGCCTGATGAACTATGAAATGAGGTTTGTGACATTGTACAGGAGACAGGGATCAAGAACATCCCCATGGAAAAGAAATGCAAAAAGCAAAATGGCTATCTGGGGAAGCCTTACAAATAGCTGGGAAAAGAAGACAAGTGAAAAGCCAAGAGAAAAGGAAAGATATAAGCATCTGAATGCAGAGTTCCAGAGAATAGCAAGAGATAAGAAAGCCTTCAGCGATCAATGCAAAGAAATAGAGGAAAAGAACAGAATGGGAAAGACTAGAGATCTCTTCAAGAAAATTAGAGATACCAAGGGAACATTTCATGCAAAGATGGTCTCGATAAAGGACAGAAATGGTATGGACCTAACAGAGGAAGAAGATATTAAGAAGAGATGGCAAGAATACACAGGAGAACTGTACAAAAAAGATCTCCACAACCCAGATAATCATGATGGTGTGCTCACTCATCTAGAGCCAGACATCCTGGAATGCGAAGTCAAGTGGGCCTTGGAAAGCATCACTACGAACAAAGCTAGTGGAGGTGATGGAATTCCAGTTGAGCTATTTCAAATCCTGGAAGATGATGCTGTGAAAGTGCTGCACTTAATATGCCAGCAAATTTGGAAAACTCAGCAGTGGCCACAGGACTGGAAAAGGTCAGTTTTCATTCGAGTCCCAAAGAAAGGCAATGCCAAAGAATGCTCAAACTACCGCATAATTGCACTCATCTCACACACTAGTAAAGTAATGCTCAAAATTCTCCAAGCCAGGCTTCGGCAATACGTGAACCATGAACTCCCTGATGTTCAAGCTGGTTTTAGAAAAGGCAGAGGAACCAGAGATCGAATTGCCAACATCCGCTGAATCATGGAAAAAGCAAGAGAGCTCCAGAAAAACATCTATTTCTGCTTTATTGACTATGACAAAGCCTTTGATTGTGTGGATCACAATAAACTATGGAAAATTCTGAAAGAGATGGGAATACCAGACCACCTGACCTGCCTCTTGAGAAATCTGTATGCAGGCCAGGAAGCAACAGTTAGAACTGGACATGGAACAACAGACTGGTTCCAAATAGGAAAAGGAGTATGTCAAGGCTGTATATTGTCACCCTGCTTATTTAACTTCTATGCAGAGTACATCATGAGAAACGCTGGACTGGAAGAAACACAAGCTGGAATCAAGATTGCCGGGAGAAATATCAATAACCTCAGATATGCAGATGACACCACCTTTATGGCAGAAAGTGAAGAGGAACTTAAAAGCCTCTTGATGAAAGTGAAAGAGGAGAGTGAAAAAGTTGGCTTAAAGCTCAACATTCAGAAAACGGAGATCATGGCATCCGGTCCCATCACTTCATGGGAAATAGATGGGGAAACAGTGGAAACAGTGTCAGACTTTATTTTTTGGGCTCCAAAATCACTGCAGATGGTAACTGCAGCCATGAAATTAAAAGACACTTACTCCTTGGAAGAAAAGTTATGACCAACCTAGATAGCATATTCAAAAGCAGAGACATTACTTTGCCAACTAAGGTCCGTCTAGTCAAGGCTATGGTTTTTCCTGTAGTCATATATGGATGTGAGAGTTGGACTGTGAAGAAGTCTGGGCACCGAAGAATTGATGCTTTTGAACTGTGGTGTTGGAGTAGACTCTTGAGAGTCCCTTGGACTGCAAGGAGATCCAACCAATCCATTCTGAAGATCAACCCTGGGATTTCTTTGGAAGGAATGATGCTAAAGCTGAAACTCCAGTACTTTGGATACCTCATGTGAAGAGTTGACTCATTGGAAAAGACTCTGATGCTGGGAGGGATTGCGGGCAGGAAAGGAAGGGGACGACAGAAGATGAGATGGCTGGATGGCATCACTGACTCGATGGACGTGAGTCTGAGTGAACTCCAGGAGTTGGTGATGGATAGGGAGGCCTGGCGTGCTGCGATTCATGGGGTCGCAAAGAGTCGGACACGACTAAGCGACTGAACTGAACTGAACTGAACTGAACTGAACTGATACGCAAGTGCCCATACTTAAATATTTTGACCTTTGAAATGACAGCATCATATGTTTCAGCTAAAACAGGTTCCCTGTTGTTTTAATCACACTTTTACTTCACATCCACTTTCACCTAGAGGCTGTTAGAGAGGGTTACCTTTAATTTAGCATTGCTTGCAGACACCAAGCAAACAATCTGTATTGCTTGTCCAACTACTTGGAAGTCAGTTCTCTTTGTGCAGAAAAAAGGCCAAACCTGCTGCACAAGTTTCTGTATTTGCCACGATTCCAATAAACATTATAAAAATTAAATTCAAGAGAAAGGCCATGCACAGTATTACTTTTTGGAAATCTTTGCTTTCATCAGAAACAAACATCCTACCTGCCTGCCTTCCATCCTATTTTCTGTCTTTCAACAAATCCTCATGACGTGTCTATGGCAGACTTGTGATAGTGGAATTATTTAAGTGTTTACCTAGAGCCTGGGTTATAATACCCATGCCATAAATGCAGTTTTCCATTTCTCTTTTTAAAACCGTGGCCTCACCTTTCCTTTCCCTGCATGTGTCATTAAAGAAGCAGCATGTGGCTGTCTGGCACCTCTTTCTGGTATTTCTTTCTAATTTCATTCCTTTGTGTAGAGAATATACCCTGTATGATTCCAAACTTTTAAACTATTTTGAAGGTTGTCTTATGGCCTAGTATATAGTCTGTCCTGTGGATGCAGGCACACTGAGTTCCAGATCCACCTTTGCCATTTGCCACTTCATGGTTTGCTGAATTTCGGTTCAGTTCAGTTCAGTCGCTCAGTCGTGTCCGACTCTTTTCGACTCCATGGACTGCAGCACGCCAGGCCTCTCTGTCCGACACCACCTCCTGGAGTTTACCCAAACTCATGGCCATTGAATCAGTGATGCCATCCAGCCATTCATCCTCTGTCATCCCCTTCTCCTCCCACCCTCGGTCTTTCCCAGTATCAGGGTCTTTTCAAATGAGTCAGGTCTTCACATCAGGTGGCCAAAGTATTGGCATTTCAGCTTCAACATCAGTCCTTCCAATGAACACCCAGGACTGATTTCCTTCAGAATGGACTGGTTGGATCTCCTTGCAGTCCAAGGGACTCAAGAGTCTTCTCCAACACCACAGTTCAAAAGCATCACTTCTTCGGCGCTCAGCTTTCTTTATAGTCCTACTCTCACATCCATACATGACTACTGAAAAAACCATAGCCTTGACTAGATAGACCTTTGTAGGCAAAGTAATGTCTTTGCTTTTTAATATGCTGTCTAGGTTGGTCATATCTTTTCTTCCAAGGAGCAAGCGTCTTTTAATTTCATGGCTGCAATCACCATCTGTAGTGATTTTGGAGCCCAAGAAAATAAAGTCTCTCACTGTTTCCATTGTTTCCCCATCTATTTCCCATGAAGTGATGGGACCAGATGCCATGATCTTGGTTTTCTGAATGTTGTGCTTTAAGCCAACTTTGTCACTGTCCTCTTTCACTTTCATCAAGAGGCTCTTTAGTTCTTGTTCACTTGCTGTTCACTTGTTCATTAACCTCCCAGGGTCTTCATTTCTCAGTGTGAAATTTGGGTAATCAAATGGGGTTCTGGCCAGAATTAAACTCGATAAAGTGTGTAAACCTCTTATAAATGTCCAGAGTTATATAAACCCTCTGTAAAAGTTAGCTTTTTACTGGTTTGTCTGTGAACCACCATTTTATTTTTACCTGCCTCTCCATATAACAATAGGGTTCCTAATCCAACACTTCTTTTTAACTTCTCAGTAGGCATTCAGAAACATTGTATCACAATTCTATCTAAAACCTTGTCACTGCTGGAGATTGCCTATCCATGGACTCAAATTTCACAACCTGATACGCAAGATTCTTGGCAATATGATCTCAACTCACCATTTCTGTATTAAGTTCAGTTCAGTTCAATCGCTCAGTCGTGTCCGACTCTTTGCGACCCCATGAATCGCAGCACGCCAGGCCTCCCTGTCCATCACCAACTCCCAGAGTTCACTCAGACTCACGTCCATCAAATCAGTGTTAGTTCCCTCTTTTTCCTAGGGATAGCTTATGTTCATGGCAGACTGAAGCACTTCTTACTTCCCTTGTGTTTCCATCCCATCTTTTCCTTTTATTTCTGTCACCAGGAATATCCATCCCTTTTCCCTGCTTTGAAAACGTACACAGAAAGCTCCACGTTCCCTACCACCTTCATAAATACTTAAGTTTTTTGAAATGGTTTTAATCTTTGCCTTTAAACCCCTAACTCTTCCAATTGCATTTAAAACCCCTAAACTCCAATTTAGCTCTGGCAAATTCTCTCTTAATAGTTAGTTGTGACTTGTATTATCATCTTTATAGCATTTTATACTAATTTTGATAAGATTTGCCTTTCAGTCAAGCCTGCCACAAAGCACAGTAAGTTCAATAACTATTTGTTGTTATTTAGTCAGGAAGTCGTGCCTGACTCTTGCAACCCCGTGGACTATAGCCCCCCAGGCTCCTCTGGAGTGGAGCCGTTTCCTTGGAGTGGGGTGGGTTGCCGTTCCTTCTCCAGGGGATCCTCCCGATCCATGGGTCAAACCCACATTTCCTGCATTGGCAGGCAGGTCTTTACCACTAGTGTCACCTGGGAAGCCTGATATTTCAAGTATCTTAAAATATATTATCCTATTAAAATAAATTATCAATATGGTATGTAAATCTAGATTCTGAGGTTGTGTTTCTATATCACTGCCACTCATTTCAGTGGTTAAACATTCATTGCTGTGGAGTTTTCATCTTAAGAAAGCAAATTTATGCCTGCTAAAATCAGAAGTATAGCAAGTCCTCAAGGAAGGTGCCTGCACACACACTCCTCTCCCCAAAAACCCCCCAAGGAGTTGTTTTGATGAGGGAACTATGGTGATTTAAGAATAGACTATAACATGTTAAGTGAGGTGGAGAAACTGCCAGTAGATATTTCCTTAACCAAAATATGATTCAATTTGTCTTTAGAGTCCAAATCGGCATGTTTCAGGATCCATCCCTTATTTTATATTTACAGCAGTGAGAGACAGAGGGAAAATGGCCAAAAAGAAAAAAAAATTTCTGGGGAGAAATTGTTCAAAATAGCTAAATATATTCAGCAAAACGGTTTATTATACCACCTTGAAATAGCCACATTAAAGCTGTATTGAGTCAAAAGTTGATAGAATTTTGGTATTTGGTTGTCTATTATCTTTATAATTCTACTCTGGGTAGCCTTTAAAGCCAGTTGTTGAACTTTCTACTGGTAGCATTCTTTTAGTTAATTTTTTTTTTTTACCTTTAGTTTTATTCATTTAAAAAATAATTTAACACAGGCATGGTATAAAATAAAAAATGTACACAAGGGTACTTATTGAAAAATGTATTCAATGTAAAGGGATTTGTTGTTGTTTAGTCGCTAAGTTGTGTCTGACTCTTTTGTGACCTCATGGACTGTAGCCCATGGAATACTGGAATGGGCTGCCATTTCCTTTTCCAAGGGATCTTCCCAACCCAGCGATCAAACCTGTGTCTCCTATACCTCTGAGCTACTTGGAAAGTCCATAAAAGGGTATAAATCCAGTTTTAATTCAGAATGCCCCTTCCTGTGGATAACCAGCATACCTTTACCAGCATACTGTGGTACCAGCATACCACAGTAAAAGCAGCTGTGAATACAGTCAGTTCTCATTATTGGTAGTACGTGCATGCTGTCGCTTCAGTCATATCTGACTCTGTGTGACCCTATGACTGTAGCCTGCCAGGCTCCTCTGTCCATGGAATTCTCCAGGCAAGAATACTGGAGTGGGTTGCTCTCCAGGGGAATCTTCACAACCCAGAAATCAAACCCACATCTTTTACATCTTCTGCACTGGCAGGTGGGTTCTTTACCACTAGCACCACCTGGGATGTATTATTGGTGATAACTGCTGCTGCTGCTGCTAAGTCGCTTCAGTCGTGTCCAACTCTGTGCGACCCCATAGACGGCAGCCCGCCAGGTTCCCCTGTCCCTGGGATTCTCCAGGCAAGAATACTGGAGTGGGTTGCCATTTCCTTCTCCAATGCATGTAAGTGAAAAGTGAAAGTGAAGTTGCTCACTCGTGTCCAACTCTTCGCGACTCCATGGACTGCAGCCCACCAGGCTCCTCCGTCCATGGGATTTTCCAGGCAAGAGTACTGGAGTGGGTTGCCATTGCCTTCTCCGTTGGTGATAGCTATGTTCTATAAAATCACCACAAACACTGAATTAGCTAATACAGAACCAATGCACTCAGGGGAAATACAGGATTTGGTTCTTGAGAGCTTCTCATCACTTTGATCAATATGTATTTTTGTTTTGTATGCATTTCTGTTTAAATACATACTATTTAATATATATTTGTTCATTCATTAACAGTGAACCCAGCCAGTGGCTCTCTGATTCATGCATGAAATTTCTTCATAAGACATATCCCAGCTTTGCTTGAGAACACTAGGCAGCACGTTAGCACTGGGGGCTATTTTAAAAACAAAACATCAACAAAAAAAGCACAGAATTGCAAGAGACAGAGTGCTAAGACCTGGAAAGGACACGTGCTTACAGTGCGAGAGCTGAAATTGGAAGCAGAGTCCTTTGTCTTGTTCTACCTCAGTTGGGCACATATGTCATGTGACTCAAATTTTTTTGCCACTCTGTAGATGTCCACAGTTGACGCTGAAAGTGCTTTGATTTCAGGAGAGGGTAGTAATAAATTTTAGTGAGTAGGAGGATTTGCAAATACAAAATCTGCAAATATATTCTATTTTCTAATTTTAGATACACAAGTGGTAGGATACTATACATAATGTTCTACATCTTCATTTCTTCATTGAGCACTACTATTTAAACTTATTTTATATACACAGACATGTATTGTTTTTATTTCAGTGAAAAAGGAGCTTCTGCATTGTATATTTTTGAAGCTGTATGTTGTTTCATTACTTGGGGATTTGTGTTGTTTCCAGTCCTTTATTATTTGAGATACAGTATATCTGTAAGATATACAAGGAACAAACTGCAATGAAAATGTTGATGGATATTGTCAAATTGCCATCTCTGATGATGTACATTATACACTGCTACCACTATTTTAAGAGGGAATGGTATTCTTCCTCATAGCATCATCTTTTGCTGGTTGTAATGATATGAATTATATCTTAATATCAATCCCCTATGTCAGAGAAAGCATCTTATTAAGTTTCCCAGTAAGGCATAAGAAACTACTGAATAGAAAATAGTTAAAAAAAAAAAAAAAAGAAAAAACCTCAAAGGAGTCAGTGTGTGAGATAATGAGGTTCCTTTCCCCCTTTGTCTACCTATTTCCTAAACTTTTTATTTGGTACATCACCCTTCTTGGTATTTCACATGAATCCATTTGTTATTTCCCATTCTAGTTACACTTTCTATAGAACATATCATGTTTCCAAAATCAGTACATGTTGTAGCAACATATGGGCAACATGCATGCTTTTAGGATTGTAACAATAGACTAGAGTGGATAATTTGAATACATTTAAAATATCTGAAGCTTCATTACCATGAAGTTGATGTGCATTAAACCTAGTAAAATGGCATAGCTGTGCAGATTGTTTAATGAAATAGCATTTTTAATCCCTGCCTCTATGAAGGTCACAAAGAGTCAGACATGACTGAGTGACTTTCACTTTCTTTTTATGATGTTTATAAATTAGTAGTAAGAGGTAGATAAAATAAGTTAACCATGTATATTTCTGATTTATATCTAGTGTGCCTGATAGCGATGTGTGCTATGGAGAAAAGCAAAGCAGGATGGCTTAGACAGGAACTGGGGATAGTTGGAAGGTCCGGTTTGGCAGGAATGTTAGGAAAGATGGTATCTGAGTAAAGATTGTAAGGTAATGAGGGTAAGCTATGCATATTCTGGAATGAGGGAAGGGTCCAAGAATAGGCTCTGTCTGGCAGGAAAGTCACATGTCTGTCAAGGCCAGGATGGCTGGAGCAGGTTAGTGAGGGGACAGGTAAGAGGAAAAAACTCCAGGCAAAGAGTCAAAGGAACTAGATTTTAAAATTTGATCACTATCGGTGTGTTGAGGGTATGGGAGAATAGATGGTCATATGTACTATTGGTGGGACTGTCAATGGCTACAGTCTTGGAGAGCTTTAGACACTGTCAAGACTTTTCAATGTAAAAGCATTTTGCCCATGACTAGGATCCCGCCGCCTCCCATCCCCCTGCCGCCCTTATACATGTGTACAAAACAGTACAGGTGCAAGAATGTTCTTTGCAGTATTGTTTCTAATAGCAAACAATTGAAGGCATTCTATATGCTTTCCAAGGGCACATTGAAGCCATGAAATACTACAGAACTGCAGAAAAAATGAGGTCAAGCTTCAGGTGCTGTGATGGGAAGATCTGCCATACACATTGTTAAAATGATAAGAAATCATGGCATTTAATAGTACATGCCTGTGTGTGCCTTTTATGTGTTTGTGTTTAATGTGAAGCAAAGTGGTAAACAAATTCCCATTGTATTGTTTAAAAAAATTTAATTTTTGTTTTACTGTTTGCTTTAGGTGCCAATTTAAGAGTAGAAAACAGCAATGAGATACTACTTTTATCTTCTAGACTATGAGATTAAAATTTTTCCACACTCTCAATGCTGGGGAGTATGGGAAAATATTTTGGTTGAAGGATAGAAATTCTTGTACTTTTTGGAGTCATTTTTGAGGGTAATTTTGTATTCTCTACAAACTGTTAAAAAGATGGAGGTAGTGACTCCTGCTGATGTGAAAAGATTTCAGATACATTGCCATAAGTGAAAATATAAAAATATGCAATAGTATTAAGATACACCTTTTAAAAAACATGTATGCATATATTAATACACAAATATACATAAAAATCCAAGGAGTGGAATGGGGAGTCAGTGGAAAAGGGAAGGAGACTTGGCTTTCACTTTGCATCATTCCTGTATTACTTGACTTTCTCTTTTTTCCCTAACCCTGGGCATTTCTTATTTTTATGGTAAAAATTTTAATCTCACCTACTTAAATTGAAAAACATTTATCTTTTTCATGATTAAGCAAAGTAATCATCAATTTTTGAAATTGCCTTCATATATATTATTGACTGACAGTCCCCCTGTATTATAAATCCCATGACAGTGGAGGATTTGCCTGTCTTGCTCCCCTGGGTGTGCTCTGATTCCTTGGCATGTGGTAGGCACTCCATGAAAGTTTGCTGGCTAAATGAATAAAGGAAAATGATTTTGAAATAGTGTTCAGTATTACCAACACTACCGTCATCCTGGGCAGGTACACTATTACCTCTGTTTTACAGACAAACTATGGAAAAACTTACAAAGTTTTTGTAAGTCTGTTGTGAATAGAATAGAGAAAATAAAGCGACTGTGCAAAGCAAGTTTGACATGAGAGCTGAGGCTAAGATTTTGTGCGTCATGACTAGTTGTTTAACTTAGTGTACTATCCAGCTTTCTTGGTTACCAGCTGGAGAATGGCTGTTCCGTTTTGCCCTGCTTCTTGTGCCAGGGGTCCAGAAAGATGTTAATGAGAGTGAGTTTCCCTTCATCAAAGCTGTGTTTCTGTCTCAGTAAACAGATCACAATTGAAGAAAATGTGCAGATTGATTCCATAGGTGGCACAAAATAAATTGCATCATGTTTGGCTTAAAATTTGTTGTGATATTCAAAATGGGACTACTTAAATTATGGGCCCTCTATACAATGGTCACTGTGGAGTCCTTTCTCTATTTCTGTGGCGATGGATGAATATGTAGTGTCATGGGAAAATGCACCCTTATATAATATAAAGTAATATAGAGATGTATACTATGATTGGATATTTTAAAAATAACATTCACGTTAATAAATTCAGTAAACTGTAAATAAGTACAAGAAAAAAATGTAATAAGTTTCTTAAGCTGTGTATGAAAGCATAATTGACTGATTTGGCAAACTTATTTTTCAGTGTATTATATCCATGAATTTTGGATTACCTTTGTATTTAAATATAAAGTAACTGAGTATTTGGTTACTATTTATATGTATTTGTTTAATCCTTCCTTTTCCTAGAAAAGAATTTGTGATTAGATGTCAAAATACTAAGCACTGATCTCTGGTTCACTTTTTAGCGTCATGAACATATTTCTTACTTCTTTTCCTTTAAAAAATTTACTCTGTATAATGATACAATAAGGCTGCAAAGAGTCGGACAGGACTGAAGCAACTTAGCATGCAATGACAAAAAGTGTCATTTAGCCTAATGGCTAATTCAACATGTGTAACTCATGAAGGTGTTTTTATATCTTCCATGGCAGATACATAATTCTTTGAGGGAGTTAGTACTCGGTAAGTGTTTATTGAATTGCTGTTGGTTTTCTTTCTAAAGATAAACTATCTTTAAGAACTATATTACAGATTATTCGGTCAGGACCTCCCTCCCCAATACTGTGTAGTATTATTTGACATCTGGCTCTCTTTGCTTCACATTGCATATTCCAAATTGTTACTTAACTTAGGGACCATCTGAACAACGGTCAGTCACTGTGTACAGATGTTCCTGTTATGCTTCAGTTAGCAGTAAATTATGGAGGGAAAAAGTGAGGTTGATATTAGGATAGATGAAGTGTCTGAGACTTTCTCTCACAAACCTCTCACTAATCCTGGGCTCTGGCCTTGCTGCAAGGAAACCCCGCGGGGCCTGGCCTTATGCTCTTGGACTCTCCCCCTGTCCAAGTCTTGAAAAACGGGTCCAAATGATGATGATTAGCCAGTTGCATAGGTTGATACAGATCAGTCGAGTGAGTGAGGAAACAGCATCTTTTGCCAGTTTGGCTGTGGCTTCCTGTAACCACAAATATCCAGCCACAGGCTACCATCTGAAAGAGTTTTTTGAGGAATAATTTTGTGCTTGGGTGTAGATGCTGAGTCTTGATACATTTTGTAAAGGCAGACATTTATTAATCAAATTTTTATTTAACTAACCAAGAAAGTACAAAACTAACTGCTTAGAGAAACTAATTCAATTCTCCTGTCCTTCCTTTCCTGAAAAAGAAGTATGTAATTCAGCATACATGGAGCCCTTTCATTTCTGTTCATGAACATTAGTAAGATTTTAGACAGCACAGGCAAGGAAGTATCTTAGAAAAACCCTTCCTTTCATTACACCCTCTGTATAGTTCTCTCCTTTAGGGAGAATCCCATCCTAATTTCAGGTCACTTGTTACCTAATCCTCTTTCCTGACACGCCTCCCACTCTTGAAAGCATCTGAACTTCCCAAATATTCAGATTTCACCAAATGTGGCAGGGTCAGTAACAACTACCCATCTCTTGCATTTTCAAGGTGGCTCTGATGAAATCCTCCTTTTCCAGTAGATTCTGGTTTTCTTTTGTCTACCTCTTCTTGTTCTATCCTTATTTATTTATTTTTTTTTTTTGATCTTTTTCTACAGATATTTAAAGAGAAGACAGCAGGCATATTTGGAGGTATGCCCACTAAGGCACTATTCTTAAGAGAACATTTGTTCGTGTCTTTTTTAACACTCCTGTGCTTTACTATTCCTGCACTGCCTTGTAGCCATTCTTATTATTTAGCATAGTTGGTTCTTCACATGACTTGCACTTCCCACATTGTAATCACCTAGAAAGATTTTGCAGTCACCATGCAAAGTCACCTTAGCATCTTTGGAGGTAGAGATCAGGTTTAACATCTTACTAGGAGATGAGGAGAACATGTCTGTAGGAAGATGTTAGAGACATGAGGTCTGTTTATCTGCCCAAGTAATTCTGATTATTTAAAATCTACCTAGAAAACGTAGCCATTCTGCCATGCCTCTAGATATGAGTATATGAACCAGGACAACATGAGTCTCTTTTTCTTACTCTCTGAAAAAACTGAAATTGTGTTAGAGTAAAAATAAATACTCCAGCAAATGCCTATAAAGTAGTTAAATCTTGATACTTAAACAAGTTTTAAAATTTTGATTTTGTTATATATAATCTGATATGAAATAAAATGCATTTAAATACTTTCAATAGATTTTATAGTTATCTTTCTTGTTTTCTTTTTTCCATTATTATAAACAAAATTTTTTGCTAAAGATAGGAAAGTTTTCTATTCCCTCAGGTCCCGGGGCTAATCATTTTTGGTGCCTATATTTTTAAATAATGTTTTAAATGATATATAAATACTAATAAATATGTTAACACACTAATAAATATGTGTGACTTAATTGTAAGAGGATTTCTAAAACCCCAAAGTCATTAGTATGTATTAGGCTTAGGATTTGGTTCCAAACATGCAATTATAATGATTTATCATCTGAAAACTTCTAAGAAGTAAAAGTTAGTTTTTGTCTGTGTAAACGTGTTCAATATATATGTTAACATTATATTTTCAAGGAATTTAAAAAATGTGTTACTAGTTGTGCCCAAAATTTGCTACAATTTGTTGGGGTTAATAAAGTAAATTAATTGCCTGTCCTGCTTAAACTGTATTACTTATTTAATTCTCAGAATATTGCTACAGGGAAGAGATTCTCTCCATTTTACAGATGAAAAAGCTGGGGCTCCATCACAGAATTAGTAACTCAAAAGGGTAGGATTTTGACTCAGCGCTGTCTTTCTGAAAGGCTTTTGTTGTTTCTGCTTCTATCACATTTTTGGCCTTACAGCAGCCAGAATAGCATTTCTTCTCCAAGGTAATTACAAATAAGAAAGAGAGTTTCACAGTTGGAGAACAGCATCCCAGGAGTCTCTGTCTTGGCCATTACATTGCCTTTCCTGTTTCATTTCCATGCACACCACCCCCCTCCTCTACTCAGTGGTGTACAAGACAAAAGGTGGCAGCTGATAAGAAATTCAGGCAGAGTTTGGGTCCAATGACAGAGATAGCCTTAAAATATTACTGGAGAGAGGCAATTAGGAAGACACTAAGAAATTAGTATTGACAACACAATACCTGGGACTTTTAACATTTCTAAACTTTTCTAAACAAAAGAGGAAATTTAATTTTTAATAGACAAAGTCTATGCCTTGGCATAAAATTGCCTTTCGAGAGAAAACTATTTCTGTTTCATTGCAAATGAGGTAAAGAATGCTGTTAGGTCAGTGGAGACAGCTAAGCTCTGTAAAGCTGCTTACTTTGCATTAAGAAACTACAAAATAAGAAACAGCCCATTATTCCATCTCTAGAGTTATTTCAGGAATGGCACTGCAAAGTTCAGTGAATCCCATTTTAAACAAAGATCTGTTAGTTTTGTTTAAATAAAATTTTCTAGATTATAATACTTTTCACTTTTTTACATGGGAACAAAAGATTTAAAGGTTTAATTTTTGAAACAAAAAAAATCTGTCTTCTTTTAAGATTTACATGGAGAATAAAATATGTCAGCAGCTTATGAATCTTAAGCATTTTCTTATACTTTATTTCCCTTATATGGCACCATTCATGTAACTACTCTACTGGATTTCAATATCATCAAATAAGTTTTTTTGTTTTTCAAATGAGCTTCTTCAAAATTGCCACCCTTAGGATATTTCTCATTTTGTTCCTCTATCAATTAAACTTCACCTCACTGTCTAATAACTATCTATGAACTTATCCTACTGTCTCTTAAGGTTTAAAGCATTCAAGAAAGATAGGTAGGTGGTTAATGCTGTCATTCTGTTTAAAAGATTAAGAAAAAAAATTGGGGGTAAGAGATTAAGTATGGCCTTAAATAAGGTCTCAAAAGTGACACTAGACATTTACTTTGTACAGAATGGTATCATTTTCACAAAGTTGCCAAAGTTATAGTTTACTATTGTTATTAATAAATTTGAAAAATATTATCCATGACATCAGGAAACTGCCCTCACGTATATTCTGTCTGTAGTTTTGTTCGTGTCTGTCAGTACCTGCCAGGCTGATCATGACATTAGAAAGTGACCATGGTATGTCAGAGAAGTAGTTCATTAACTACTGTGTCCTCTCTGCTCTCTCACAGGCCATTGTCTTTAGTTATGGAGGGGTCACCTAGGTTTCAGAGCCTCACTGTGAGAGAAAAAACTGTCTTTACCAATTTGAAAAAGCAAATTTTGGAAGAACCAAGTGTTCATCTTGAAATAAGGTTTCTAGGACAGTGCAGCGAGTGCTTCTCCCTTCTTCATCTAAAAATTTCTGAAATATTTTTAGCCAGGTCACACATGCATATGCGTGTGTGCGCACACACACACACACACACACACACACACACACACACTATAGTGACCTCACTAGGATTGTCACAATACTCACTACTTAGGACCTGGCTCTGTGT
Source organism: Capricornis sumatraensis (assembly GCF_032405125.1). Classification (NCBI taxonomy): domain Eukaryota; kingdom Metazoa; phylum Chordata; class Mammalia; order Artiodactyla; family Bovidae; genus Capricornis; species Capricornis sumatraensis. The sequence continues at coordinate 17,952,071 of NC_091075.1, forward strand.
GTGGACCAGCAGCATCACTGGGGAGCTTGCTACACATACAGCATATCAGGCCCCACCCCAGACCCACTGAATCAAAATCTGCATTTTAACAAGATCTCCAGGTGTTTCTTATGCTCAAACATACTCAGAATTTGAAGAGCTGGTGTCAGGGAATCAATCACTGTCTGGCAGAAAGGCACTGTCTGTATTTTTCTGTGCTTGAGAGAATCCTGCTTTTTTTTCCCTAGGCAAGGGAGATCCTGAATGGGGTGGTGAGACTTAGGCTGGTAAAGGTTTTATAACCATAATAATGTGACAGTAGCAGCTGGAGAAGGCAATGGCACCCCACTCCAGTACTCTTGCCTGGAAAATCCCATGGACGGAGGAGCCTGGTAGGCTGCAGTCCATGGGGTCGCTAAGAGTCAGACACGACTGAGCGACTTCACTTTCACTTTTCACTTTCATGCATTGGAGAAGGAAATGCAGTCCACTCCAGTGTTCTTGCCTGGAGAGTCCCAGGGACGGGGGAGCCTGGTGGGCTGCCATTTATGGGGTCGCACAGAGTCGGACACGACTGAAGCGACTTAGCAGCAGCAGTAGCAGCAGCAGCTGTCAACTAATACCTGGGAAACAGTTGAAAAGAATCCATTGTGACAGATTTCCTTTTTTCCCCTCAGCAGTTTCCTCTTAGATGGTGTCTTCAGTTAAAGATCTGCAAAGAGAAAGGTCCACTTTGGGGACTGGGATGATGTAAAATGTGGCCTTGCAGTAGTCTCTAAGGAAAACTGTTTCTTTTTATAGTCATCTAAACAGTATGAAGCTGTAAAAATATTTTTTGGAGGGTGTGGGAGTTCCAAGAGCCAAATCAATAGGAGTCCACTGTTTAGAATTGAGTACTTCTCATGTAATATTCATTTTATTGTTAACATGTATGAACTGAAAAGAGACGCACAACGTGAGAGTTGCGAGTTAAGTTTTATTGGTGGCACAATAAGGACTGCAGCCTGGGAGACAGCACCTCAGAGAGCTCTGAGAGAGGAGACTGCTTCAAAGAGGGAGTGGGGGAAGGTCAACATATCAATACACGATTCTGTTGAAGAGGGAGTTGAAGCACTTCTTTTACAGAAGGTTTTCTGCTAGTCATGAGGCACCATGAAGAAATTTACTGCTTTTCTAGATATGAGAAGATGCAAGGATTGAATTATGAAATCAGTTCCTGAAAATATCTAACCATCTAAAGACCTGGTCCATCTAGTCAAGACTATGGTTTTTCCAGCAGTCATGTATGGATGTGAGAGTTGGACCATAAAGAAAGCTGAGCGCTGAAGGATTGATGCTTTTGAACTGTGGTGTTGGAGAAGACTCTTGAGAGTCCCTTGGACTGCAAGGAGATCCAACCAGTCCATCCTAAAGAAAATCAGTCCTGAATATTCATTGGAAGGACTGATGTTGAAGCTGAAACTCCAATACTTTGGCCACCTGATGTGAAGAGCTGACTCACTTGAAAAGACCCTGATGCCGGGAAAGATTGAAGGCAGGAGGAGAAGGGGATGACAGAGGATGCGATGGTTGGATGGCATCACTGACTCAATGGACATGAGTTTGGGTAAAAACTCCGGGAGTTGGTGATGGACAGGGAGGCCTGGCGTGCTGCAGTCCATGGGTCACAAAGAGTCGGACAGGACTGAGCAACTGAACTGAAAGACCTGTTCCACCAGTTTACCTGGTGTGTGCCTCACTCTCCACCCTGAACTCCCTTTGGGGTGTGTCAAAGGCCTGCACAGGTTTCAATTGCAGAGGCAGATGGCAAATCCCTTTGGTAAGTGCCAGTTTCTAGTTGACACATGTATTAGATAAACTCTTTTTACCACTAGAATTTCATTACAGTTTAGAATTTAGAGATGTTGATAGTTTTAGGTAATGACTTCTTATTGTTGACTGCTACAGCTTCTCTAAGATTAATATTTATTAGCTGATTAGTAAATACAGCCATCAGAATTCATTAAGTTAATCTTCACAATACTCCTAGGCAACTAAGGACTAATTATTTCCTTTTAGTACTGATGAAGAAACTGAGATGCTACAAAATTAAGTAAATTGTTAAAAACTGTATAGCTAGTAAGTGGCAGAAGCAAGTAATAAGTCCAAGATCACTCATTCCAAAGTCTCTCAATTAGGATGCTAGATTGCATTCTAGACTTCTTTATGGCCCAAGAGCACCGGCTCTTAGGAATGGAAAATATTTCAAACCTCATTATTGCTCTAGTTAGTAAAACCTTTCTGTAAATAATTACATGTAAATCTTTTGAGACAACCAAGCACCTGTCTTATCATTCCCACCCAAATGCTGGTCTCATTGGTGACTCATTACTATAATAATGCTATTAAAAGACTTAGAAACCTCTCCTTTCATGTGGAACTTATGCAAATAAGAGGTATAGAAATCTAGCTAAGAATTTGTTTCATTTTAAAGATACATTTTTATTTTTTAAGTTATCAATATATTGCCAAATAAGGTTAAATTATGGAATTGAAGGGATCATGTAGTGAACTGATATCCAAAGTCATTTAAATCATGTCAAGTTGATGCTTTAAGTAGTCTGCTTTTTAAAAAAATTATGTTACATTGTATTTATTTATTTCTGGTTGTGCTGGGTCTTTGTTGCTGTGCAGGCTACTCTCTAGTTGCGGTGTGCAGGCTTCTCATTGTGGTGGTTTGTTATGTTGTTGGGGCGTTCCAAGTAGCACTAGTGGTAAAGAACCTGCCTGCCAATGCGGAGATGTAAGAGACGTGGGTTCGATCCTTAGAGGGGGAAGATGCCCTGGAGAAGGGCATGGCAACCCATACCAGTGTTCTTGCCTGGAGAATCCCACGGACCGAGGAGCTACAGTCCAAAGGGTCCTAAAGAGTTGGACACAATCATATACACACACACACACACAAACACACACACACGCTCTTGTTGCAGACCACGGGCTCTAGGACACACAGGCTTCAGGAGCTGTGGCGTGGGGGCTCAGTAGTTGTCTCCAGGCTCTAGAGCATAGGCTCATGTTAGTGGCACATGTACTTCGTTGATCTCCAGCATGTGGGATCTTCCTGGATCAGGGATCAAACCCATGTCTCCTGAATTGGCAGGTGGTTTCTTTACCACTGAGCCACCAGTGAAGCCCTGAAGATTTTTAAACATCTTTTAGTTTTGTAAAATATAAATTGGAGGACTTTTGAAAATATTTGCTCAATCTTACTTATTGTTGAGAAATCATTGGTTTTAGAAACTGGCTTGACTTATTGCCTTATTGATGAGTAAGAGATTTCCTTTTGCCAGACAATGTAGTGCCATATGATAATATGGAAATTGCCAGTATGTTTGGATATTTATGGAGAATCATGAAAAACAAATCTAGATCAAGCTATACAAGCCAAGAACCTGGCACACACAACTTAAAACTTCTAAATTGTCTGTTTCTGGGATTTTCTATTTAATATTTTTGTCAAATATTTGTATATTTTCATCACAGTTAACTGAAACTTAGGAAAAGCACAGGTAAGGGATGGGGGGCACTACTGTATTCTCACAGTATACATGGCAGAGGACTTGTTAGAAAAAACAAAAATATACAGACTTTAAAATTTTTTTACCTGGAGGAGTGTAAAATTAGGAATGCAGTTAATACTCTTAAAACATACACATGGGAATCAAAACCTTTCTGACTGTTACAGCCTAGGCCCAATGCTGTTAAACACAGGCCTGGGAAATAGTAAGAAGAGGTAATAGCAAGAAGAGCATGTGACAATTTCCAGCAGTATCCCCTACAATTTAGTGTGTCTTATGAGACGGTAAAGTGTCTGCTCGCAATGCGGGAGACCCGAGTTCGATCCCTGGGTCGGGAAGATCCCCTGGAGAAAGAAATGGCAACCCACTCCAGTATTCTTGCCTAGAAAATTCCATGGATGGAGGAGCCTGGTGGGCTATAGTCCATGGGGTAACAGAGTCGGACACGACTGAGTGACTTCAAGTGATGAATTAAGTGGTACCACTTTTCATATAGTGCTAAGTTTTTAAAAATACAACATCCATGCAAGAAATTTGCAGAAAATAGTTAAACTGACAATTTGAACTATTTGTGTACCATAACTTACTCTGGGGATGAAATTCTCCAGACCGAGTCAGCTACTTATCAGGTAAGTGAGCATAGCCAGCTCTAATACTATGTCACAACCCACTAAAAAGTGTATTCCTCACTTGCCATAGTAGAAATAGTAACTCTGGGAATGTGAAAACTTATTTTGTGATTAAGAAAAAAAAAATTTTTTTTAATTTTTTTTTTTACTTTAATTTTACTTTACAATACTGTATTGGGTTTTGCCATACATTGACATTAAACCTGTTAGTATGGGAATGGGAATACCTCTTTATAGAATTTAATCAGGAGGTATCCTTATGCATAAGAAAAATTCTATTTCTACTAGAAAGAAGAGCTGCTCATTTCAGAATCAGTCATTTTGTGATATCTGTATGAAAAAGGAGGCATCCCACCAGCGAGGAAAAAGCAAAGTGCCTCTCTAATCTTTGGAGCTTAAAGAAGACTTCAAAGATGGGACATGAGGTATCTGCCATTATATAAATTCGGATCAGGAACAAATTTCCATTCAGTTAGTTTTAGTGGGGAGAACTGTCCTGCAGTGGCGACCAGAAAATAATCAAGTTTCCTGTTCGGTTGTCTGCCAGCTCCACTGGACTATGGAACACGATGGGTATTGGCATTTGATACAAACTGGAAAGAGACCATAGTAATAACTGGACAGACATGGACAGGTGGCCATTGTGGCTTACAGGACACTTTCCCACTGAAAAAAATGTGAGCCATTCAGGGGTATTCTGCAAGTTCAGAAGTGGACAAAAGGAATATGATCAGAAGCTCAGGACCAGCTTACAGGAAAGTTGCAAAGTGAAGCTACTACAGTGGGGCTAAGCTATCTATATGGTAGTCATTCTGCTTTATTGTATAGTCTCTCACACCAGCTGACTTTCTCATATTTGTAAACATTTTACCTGAAATTCCAAAGCATCACAAGGTTCTTTTAGATTAATAAAACACGAATTCATACTAGTAGAATTTGAATATTTCTGCAAGAATCATAGTGACTCTCCAGATAAGGACCACTCCCCTCCATGTGGTTAATTATCAGTCACCTTCAGACTTCCCACTTCTTCTACTGCCCTCCTTGTGGGTCATCTGATAGACCCTTTTCTGAGTAGGTGGCCTCAGGAAATGCTGTTTCTGTTGTATTCCTCAGGTACATTGTCAGTATCCTTCAGATGTGCTGGAGCTGAATATTAGTTACCTGGGAAGTTTTTAAAAGATACCAATGTCTCTTACCCCAAACAGATCAGATCCTCTAGGAGGCGGTTCTCAAATACTGTATTTTTTAAAGCTCTCTAGATGATTCTAATGTGCTCCAGGGCTTAGAACCATGCAACTTTCAATAATTAAACATGAGAACTATCATTCATTTATTTATACCTCAAGGTGAGTCAGTTTCCCCCTGGACTGAGTGTTTTCAGAACAAAGAGGTATGAGAATGAGTGAATGAGAAATTTTAATAGTCATTGTGAGCCATTAAAAAAACAAACATTTTAATAGTCTATACATTTGGGGTAACAATATAAGTCAATATTTTGTTTAGTTTAAACTGTAAGCTATTCAACTGGTAGCAAACCACTTGCAGAAAAACAGCATAAGATTTTGCCTTTTTCTTGGAGCCAAGAGCAGGGTATTGATATAATATGCCCTCAATAAGTTGTTAAATGTCCCTTTACCTGTTGGTTGTTAAGATCAGAATTAAAGGTTATCTAAGAAACATTAGAAAAATTAATCATTCTGGAAGAGTTTGCTGCTGCTGCTAAGTCGCTTCAGTCGTGTCTGACTCTGTGCAACCCCATAGACAGCAGCCCACCAGGCTCCCCGTCCTTGGGATTCTCCAGGCAAGAACACTGGAGTGGGTTGCCATTTCCTTCTCCAATGCAGGAAAGTGAAAAGTGAAAGTGAAGTCGCTCAGTCATGTCTGACTCTTAGCGACCTCATGGACTGCAGCCTACCAGGCTCCTCCTGGTCCATGGGATTTTCCAGGCAAGAGTACTGGAGTGGGGTGCCACTGCCCTCTCCCCTGGAAGAGTTTACTGTGGTGTTTTTATTGTATCCAAGAGGTGCCCTTTACACACGGTATTGTTTGTGTGTTGTTAAATCTAAGACCCTTATTGAAGACCTCAACATTAAGAAATATTATCCTTGGTTACAATTAACAAGCAGTCACTGAAGGCACTTGGACAATAAGAACATGCTTATTATCATTCAGATATTGTCAAAATGTTGAGTATTCATTGATCTTAAAAATTCACAAAAATATTGTCTCTTGGTTACAAGTAAACAGCGCTCAGAACTGAAGGCAAAAAGTGATCCAAAACATTAAAAAGAACTAGACCCTCAGCATCAACAAATCTCTTTAGCAGAGGGAGTGGTTGAGATTAGTCCTGCTTTGATACTTCAGTGCACAAAAACTTAGAAGTGAGGAGCATAAAGCAGCTGATCATTGCAATTGCAGAAATAAAGACAGTACAGGCTTCCTCTGGTCTTATCTTCTTGTAAAAAGAAAAAGTGGGAGGAGACCCAACTTCTCCACCTTTCTGTGGAATGCAAAGTCAAGTTTGGGACTTATAGACCAGTGCTAGCCCTACCTCCAAAGTGCCATGGGGAATAAAGGAGAAGCTTTCACTGAGTGAAAGAGCAAGTGAGTTCAGCCCTATCTATGGCAGCCCGGGACTAGGGGAGTCACAGATAATTAACATATGCTTGGAGTAGAGGGATACCAAGCGCATGGGGGTGACAGAACTATCCCGAACCTTCCCCAACAATGCTTAATGTGACTAATTTAAGGGCAATTTAGGTAAGGTGTTCTGCCACAGAAGGGAAGGGGCAGGACCAAACCTGTCAGACACTTACATGTGACAAAACAGTTTGTAACCAATGAAAAGTTGAGATTCTTCGCTATGAAAGTTCAGCCATGGTAAGATGGTTGCAGTTGTTAAGAGATTGTTATTGCTGAAAAAGAGGAAGGGGGCTAGAGTTAACCTGAAAAAGAAAACAAACAAACAAACAAACTTAAGATGTAATTCACTTACACTTAAAAATTCCAAGTTAAAACACTGTTTAATAGAAAGAGTTGGGCCAACTGTGGTGGTCCAGTGGTTAAGACTCTGCACTTCCACTGCCAAAGACTTGAGTTCTGTTCCCAGTTGGGGAATTAAGAGCCTGCATGCTGAGTGACACAGCCAAAAAAAAAAAAAAAGAACAAGAAAAAGAGAAAGAGTTCGGTCAACTATACAGCCATTCTCTTCTTTGCTTCCACATCGCCTCTAAAAAAAGATAAAAGAGTAGACATATAAAAGAAAAAGTCCAGATCCACCAGAGCAAAAGGAAGAATTTTTATGTGCATGGCTATTCTCTAAAAACATATCTGTGAGCCAAAAAAAAGATAGTCATCTTTAACGGCAAAAATACTTTGGAAAGAAGACTGATTTAAATAAGGGAAAGTGTTACTGAGGTCACCATGATTACCTATGCTGTCTGCCCATCTCTGAAAAGTAAAATATTGACATTCCAGGGCCCTATGGGGATACAAATGCACATTCAATTCTTATTTAAATAAAAATGCATAGGCTCAGGTCCAGGGAACATTCTTGAATTTGATTTTTTTCTTTAAGCTTCCAAAATGTAGCCAGCTGAAATTCTTCTTAAAACCAGCCTTTCCTAAAAGCAAAAAGAATGTTTTCATTTTGCTGTTTATTTCCTTAATTTAAAAAATATACACAAAAAAGCAAATCCCTGTAATCTGACTCCCTGTCCTCCCACCTTGAGATATACTACTTTTCTTCTAGAACACCTAGAGATATGTATCTGTCCATTCTTGTTTCTGTATCGGTATCTATAATGATTTAACTTGATGTAAACCTTCATTAAAAAGATGAAACCTTGTGTCCCCTTGGTCTAGGTAGTCTTTTAATATTATATTTTTAGCTTTATCTGCTTGATCAGGGATAGTTTCTGGATTACAAGGCAGTTGAAAGTGAAAGTGATAGTTGCTTCAGTCGTGTCCAACTCTTCACAACCCTGTGGATGTAGCCCGCCAGGCTCCTAGGTCCATGGGATTCACCAGGCAGGAATGCTGGAGTCGGTTGCCGTTCCCTCCTCCAGGGAATCTTCCCCATCCAGGGACTGAACCCACATCTCTTACATCTCCTGCTTTGGCAGCTGGGTTCTTTACCACTAGCGCCACCTGGGAAGTCACAGGACAGTTAAGTGTAGTCAGTTGAAGGCAAGTAGTGGGGTAGGCTGGAGAAGGCAGTGGCACCCCACTCCAGTACTCTTGCCTGGAAAAGAGTAGGAGAAGCCTGGTAGGCTGCAGTCCATGGGGTCGCTAAGAGTCGGACACGACTGAGCGACTTCCCTTTCACTTTTCACTTTCATGCACTGGAGAGGGAAATGGCAACCCACTCCAGTGTTCTTGCCTAGAGAATCCCAGGGATGGAGGAGCCTGGTGGGCTGCCGTCTATGGGGTTGCACAGAGTCAGACACGACTGAAGCGACTTAGCAGCAGCAGTAGGGTAGGCGATGCCTTGAGGCAGTTAGAAGACAGAGAAGCCTGACAGGCGACATTCAGAGTGAGACAGTATTGAGCGACTAAGCACACACAAAGCAGTTTAGGACTCCAGCTTTATCTCAGTCCTTCCCTAACACTGCCTGGTCCTACCCACACAATGACCGTTTCTGAGTCCATTACACAAATGAAACTCTAGTTTTCAGACTTTTCAGCATGTGTTTCTTTCTACCCTGAATATTCTTCCATGCTTCTCAAGACCAGCTCTTTCTCATTTTTGTGATCTCAATTTATGTGCCACCTCTACTGAAATATTCTCATTCTCCACAAAAGAGCTTCCCATCCTCAAACACTCTCTTTCCCAGTAATCTTTTGTGGGTCCTCTCTGGCAGTCCAGTGGTTAAGACTGCATTTCCACTGCAGGAGACATGAGTTCTATCCCTGGTCAGTAAACTAAGATCCTGCATGCCTCCAAGTGTGGCCAAAAAAAAAAAAGCAACTCCTAGTACTCTCATTTTTTTTCAAAATGCACCATACCGGGTTATTTTTCTTTATCTGTTGATTAACGTTTCTCCTCTACTCAACAGAATGCAGTGCCCATCTTTTTTCACTACTGTGATTCCAGCACTTCACATAGGGTCTGGCAGAGAATAGGTGTTCAGTATATATTTGTGAAATTAATGATCTGTATATCTGTTTATTATCATTATATATTATCATTAGCACAAATCCGCAAACATAAAACTAGCTTGCTTTACAACTGTGAGGTAGTGAAGAGGTTAGTGTTGGGTTGCTTTTTATTAGTCATGTTTTACCAAATTAAAAGTTACTAGTAAACTTCTAGTAGTAGCTTTGTCAGTAGTAAATTACAGAGCATGCCGTGTTACTAAACTGGGTTACCATTCTTGAGAAACCCAGCAGCGAGGGATAAGAACCTCCCTGCGCATTTTTATAATGACTTGGCAGAAGCTGTGGGATGGAGGAGACAATTGTACTTTTTCTAATCATAGATCTTCTATTTCTTATTCATTTATTAGTAACTTCTTTTTTTTTAAGAGCCTCCATTTTCTTACCTGTAAAAGGCAAATGATTTGGTCTCATAGGAATAAGGTAGGTGATAACATACAATTAAAACCTGCCATAATGTATAAGTGAAGCTGAAAATCTTATTATTTTGAAATGAATGAAAAGGGGAACACATGCAGCTGATTGCCTGGGAATTCCAGACATGTGTGAGCCCACTGCCAATTGTGTTAGTTCCACAGATTTGTTTTTGTCTCAGAGTGGGTTGCCGAGGAATCTATGTAATGTTAGTAGAAGTGTTTTGTGAACTGCAAAGTGCCAGATGAATTTATGGTTGCTTTATTATTATATGGTTAAAAAAATAGATTCTATTAATAAGTAAGATAAACCAATTAATAGTGACTCTTTTAAAATTTAGATAGACTTACTAGAAGCATGGGCTTCCTTGGTAGCTCAGCTGGTAAAGAATCTGTCTGCAATGCCAGAGACCCTGATTCGATCCTTGGGTTGGGAAGTTCCCCTGGAGGAGGTCGTGGCAGCCCACTCCAGTACTCTTGCCTAGAGAATCCCCATGGACAGAGGAGCCTGGCAGGCTACAGTCTATGGGGTCGCAAAGAGTCAGACACAACTGAGCGACTAAGCACAGCACTAGAAGCATCAGCTTAAGTGACTCCAGTATAGTCAGAATAACTTGTAAAACCTGGTCAACGGTAATGTTTCTTCATGTAATCAAGCAGGACCTTGTAGGGCCTTCTTGGGACAGACTTCCTCCCCCATACCCTCTGCTTCAGCTCCTCTCAGAGGTGGTTAGATAATACCACCTGATGCACATCAGAGGCTAAAATTACCACCAAGTAAAAGCAATTAACTACTTAATGACCATGAGCATGCAGCCCCAAGACCTCCTGGCACCTAAGACTCATTAAGTCCTGTGACGCCGCCCTATTACCTCACCATCCACCAATCAGAGAATTGTGCCTGAGCTGATCGCTTGCCCTGGGACACCCCTCTCTCACCTTGCCTTTAGAAGTGCTTTGCTGGAACGCACGGGGAGCTCAGGCTTTTTGAGCACTGGTTGCCCTGGACTCCTTGTCTGGTACCTTACCTAAACTGCCCTTTTCTTCACAACAACCTGGTGTTGGTACATTGTACTGTGCACGGGTAAGTAGACCCAAGTTTGGTTCATTATCAACAGTGAAAATGTCCGCCTTGCCAGGGAGTGGAAGGTGAGTTTATTTGCTCCATTCCAGAATGACTTTGCCCTCTGCTGGACTTCCCTGGTGGCTCAGATGGTAAAGCATCTGCCTACAATGCGGGAGACCCAGGTTTGATCCCTGGGTTGGGAAGATCCTCTGGAGAAGGCAATGGCAACCCATTCCAGTACTCTTGCCTGGAAAATCCCATGGACGGAGGAGTGTTGTAGGGTTACAGTCCATGGGGTCGCAAAGAGTTGGACACGACTGAGCGACTTCACTTTCACTTTCCAACGTACTGCCCAAGAGATTAGTCACAATGGTGCACTTTTTAAGAGGAGGCAGCCATAAAGTGCAAAATCACTAAAGGCAGCCAGGCAGTACCAGGTTTATACTCAACCAAGGTAGATTTAATACCAGCTCAGAGTTAGGAACCTCTGAAATCTAGTGCTGGAAGAAACTAAAATGTACTTATATTAACCCCAAAGGTCTCTTGATTTCCAGTCTTCTAAGGAAACCAAAGAAACCAGTTTTATTGTATTTCTTGACCTTTATATAAGGCCAGACTAAAATTTCCAAAGGTGCCATTTTCCCTACCAAACTTTGACCTGTGTCCTCGGGCTTCCAGCCAAGAAGAAGCAAAGAGCAGAATTCTGAGTTTATGTGATTTCCACAGCTCTTTAAATGACAATCCCAGAAGACTGGATTTTTCTGTGATAAGGTGTTTTGGTTTTTTTTTTCAGACCTCTTTTCCTACGTTTTCCTTTACTGAAATAATTACAGGCTTTACTCTTGCTAAAGTACAGATGGTATGCATTCTTATTTTCTAAAGGTATAAAAACAGGGTTTCTAACTACTTGTTTTAGAGGCTTAGAGGTCAAGTTTGCAGAGTCATTTTAAAAAGTGGAAGCTCTTCCAGGAATGGTGTTTAGAGGCATTCAGCATAATGGTCCCAAGCTTGACGCATCATCGCAGGCTCTCCTGAAATACAACCTCTAATAAAACTAGGCAGTATTGAACCCCTGGTAGTAGAATTACTTGCTTCTATACCAAGAGGATTGGGGAAAGCACCAAAATCTGTATGTGGTGTGTGCTGAGAAGTTCATGCTGTGAGACCCGAAGTTCTTGAGAGGTTACCTAAAATGAAAAAACATATCAGCAGGGCCTGTGGTGGGCCCATGTGTGCTAAATGGGTCTGTGACTGGGTCAGGCTCACTCTCCTTACTGAGGAACAGAAAATCCTGGTCAAAGTATGGAAGGCACAACCACAGAGTCAGAAATTTAAAAAAAAAAAAGTTTTTTGGCAATTAAAAAACCTGAAAGACTTGTTTTATTTTAAAAGAAAAAAACAGAACGAAACTAAGGCACTGTGCTAAATAACTATGAGATGAGGTTTCAAAAATGTAGTCCAGAAACATTTCAGTTAAATTTGGTGAGTTTAACTCTTTCCTATCTTATTCTTCTTGCAATACCAAGAGTCTTTTGGGAAATAAGGACTTCTCAGCAGAGGACTTTGCTCCCCAGGCAGACATCCTTAAGATGGAGTTAAGTCAGGGTTAAACAGAGAAAAGCTCAGGATGAGGAGGTGATGCTGCAGTGCCTTTTCTTCCTGTCCCCCCTTTCATCTCAGACTCCTTCCTTCTGAAGCAGGTCACCTCACCTCTTTTTGCTGTCTGCCCACCTGCAGTTTCCCCCAGTGCTTTGCATACGAATCCAATTTCCATTCACATCTACAAAGTGCAACATTTGTAAGGAAATCGAAGTGCTTTTGTTATGCTTTCAAAGTAGGATGATGCTGTCCTTGAGGTTTATCTTTCCAGCATCTGGCACTCAGGGACTTCAGTAAATATTTGAAGAAATGAATGATCCTTGCACAGAGGAGGCAAGCCCTTGGAACACTCTTTATCAGCACTTATCTGTCTTGATTGCTCCGGGACACTTGACCCTCTCTGCTGTGACCTTTTTTCCATGATACGCCTAGGTTTTCTTCTTACCTTTTGATTCTCTCTTGTTCTTTGCTACTCTTTTCTTTTCACCTCCCCCTTAAATGGTGATACCTCCCTCCCAGTTGGAGAAGGAAATGGCAACCCACTCCAGTACTCTTGCCTGGAGAATCCATGGACAGAGGAGCCTGGCAGGGTACAGTCCATAGGGTCACAAAGAGTTGGACACGACTGAGAGACTGTCACTGCCTCCCTCCCTCCCTCCCTCCCTCCCAGTTAGGCTCTACCTTGATTTTCAGGACATTCCCCCTGGATGATCTATCCAGTTTTGTGACTTCAGCCATCACCACGCAGACGTGAATGGCTTCCAAATAGATACCAGACCAACCCAGACATTTCTAAGTCCCACGCCCTATGGGTCTCTTTTAATCTCTACCAGCAAGTCACACAATCTTATCAACTCTCTTTATTAGTAAATATTAAAATGTGACTTCTTTACTCCCCACCCACAAAACTAACACCAGTTACCAAGTCACACAAACCAGAAACTTAAGAACCATCACCTAACCTCTCCTTTTTGCCTTTCTCTCCACGTTAGCTTAGTTGCTAAGGGCTTCCCAAGTGGCACTAGTGGTAAGAAAAAATTTACCTGCCAATGTAGGAGACACTAGAGACACAGGTTCGATCCCTGGGCTGGAGTGATCTCCTGGAAAAGGAAATGGCTACCCACTCCAGTATTCTTGCCTGTAAAATACCATGGCAGGCTGCAGTCCATGGGGTTGCAAAGAGTTGAACATGACCGAGTGACTGAGCACAGCCATATTAGTTGCTAAGACCTATCTGTTCCTCGCCTATTAAATCCACTTCCGTTCACATAGGGAATGATTACTGTGGGTTCAGTTCAGTTCAGTCACTCAGTCGTGTCCGACTCTTTGTGACCCCGTGAATTGCAGCACACCAGGCCTCCCTGTCCATCACCAACTCCCAGAGTTCACTCAGACTCACGTCCATCCAATCAGTGATGCCACCAGCCATCTCATCCTCTGTCGTCCCCTTCTCCTCCTGCCCCCAATCCCTCCCAGCATCAGAGTCTTTTCCAATGAGTCAACTGTTCTCATGAGGTGGCCTAAGTACTGGAGTTTCAGCTTTAGCATCATTCCTTCCAAAGAACACCCAGGGATGATCTTCAGAATGGACTGGTTGGATCTCCTTGCAGTCCAAGGGACTCTCAAGAGTCTTCTGCAACACCACAGTTCAAAAGCATCAATTCTTCAGCGCTCAGCTTTCTTCACAGTCCAACTCTCACATCCATACATGACCACTGGAAAAACCATAGCCTTGACTAGACGGACCTTTGTTGGCAAAGTCATGTCTCTGCTTGTGAATATGCTATCTAGGTTGGTCATTACCATCTCCCAAATGGCATGCACGTGCCTTCACCAGTCCTGGCTTCTTCTCTTGAGAACTGCAGTTCCCTGGCCTCTCTGCCTCCATCAGATTGCATTCCTCCCAGGTGTCCTCTGTGTGACTATGGCCTGCAAGCTTTCTAAAAATTGAATTTAACTCTGCCCCTCATGCCTCAACCCTCAGCTACCTCCTGTGCCTTCAAAAGTTCAAACAAGTCCCACATAGAAAAGTCATTCGGGACACCACTTCCCAACTCTCCCTCCTCATTTCCGACTCCTTGGGTGTCTCGGTGAGTCCAAACTCCTCGTTCAGTCCCCAACAAGCCTTGCCCAGTGCTTGTCCTTGCCGCGCTTCTTTCTGCCTGAGCGCTTTCCTCCCATTCTTTTGCTGTTCCACTCTTTTAAAACTAGTTCATGTCACAAAGGAGCCTAGTCTCACTTGTGCACTCAGTTTTATGCCTTCACTCCTCTCGGAATACTTTGAAGGCATTGGAAAATTGTTGTTTCTTTTTGCCTCTCACTAGTCTGAACAGTCTGAGCTTTGTATCTCTAGCATCTAGAAGCATATAGATTAGCATTTCTCAAAGGGAGGTCCACAGGCCTTCCTGGGTCAGATTCATTTAGCCGTTGTCAACATCCATGTTGTTGGGCTCTCCTCTCCCCCATAGGACCCAGAGAGTCAGAATTTCTGTTTTTGTTTTTTAACAGATTCCCCAGATAGTTCTATGAATATATGTATTTAACAAATATTTTAAAATAAATCAGCCAGTGCCTTTGAGCTTATATTTTACTAGTTCACGTACACTGTAGTAACTTGGATTTGTTGCTGATCATTCTATAAATACTCATCCTGTTTCTAAAAAACCATTTAATTTCATAAAGAAAAGTTGACCTCTATGTCATAAAATGAACTGGGGATTTGAAAGTCCCGTGGTCAGTTCTAATCAGTTTAATAAACAATTTGAACAGTTCAAATGAAATAATCCACACAACTAGATTTAAGCAGGCCAGATGACTCTTCTTGTTAATTACATAAGCACTTGGTCTCACCTCTCTGAAACTCAGTTTCTCTCTGTGCAAATTCAAATTCCTGGGCATAGCTCCAGATGGCTTATAGGAATTTGAAAATCACTGTGGCAGACACTTTTTGTGTTCCATCATTTTGAGTTCAATGTCCAGGTGCAGCCCCTACACATAGTATAGTATTAATGCTTAGGAAGCTCCCTTAACTGAAATTTTTATTATATGCAAAGAAAACTAAAAAACAGTGCAGCCGGAACTTCTATATATGAGTGGGAGTGAGAAGTCTCTTGTGATGTTTAAACTCACATATTATTTCCATGAACAGAAATATGTACTTACCAACATTTATTCCTTTTAAGTGCCAATATAAATACATACATGCATAAGGATGACTTTGCTGTGTTTGGTATCCTATAAAGACTTATCGTCATGTGCTTATAAACTAGTCTGAAGATCCTGGAGTCTGCCAGACAGGTTGCACAATAGCCGTTAGCTGTTGTGAACTTTAGCTCATGTTTGTGCAAAGAGAACCATCCAGTCCCTGGTGGCTAATGCTTTCGGCTGGTTTGCACAGTGCTTACTATTGCATAACTTTAAATTTGCCCCAAATTATCCATAAAGCATCTGGTTCTTGATTTTTTAGAAAGTTATATCCTTGGGCCAGTGTGTCTTTTCTGCTTTAGCATTCAGAGCTCAGTCATTTTTAATACTTGACCAATCAAGCTCAACTAAGTGAAGGTAACTGTGGCCAAAATGCCTTGGCAGAATGTAGACAGTTTGGGGGTTTTGTTTCCCTGCTGGTTTTTGGTAACAACACAGTAGATCAGGTAGCCCAGCATTTTTTTCTATAGGGAGGCTCTAGAAATGTCACTATATAAACATTTATGTTTTGGAGGTAACAGCCAGTGTCATCAACTCGCCACAGAATTCCATATATATCAGTAGCAAAGAGAAGTTTGAATAGAAATTCAGGGTGCTGATTAAGAGTATATTGGAAACAGAAAAATCAACAAATAGAACCTTAATTAAGTATAGAGATTTCCTTGTTTCATTCAACAGAAATCCAGAGTTGGCAAAGCAGCCCAGTGATGCCATCTGAAAACCCAGCTTGTCTCACCTTTCTGTGCTGCCAGCTTTCTCTCCTATGGCTACAAGGTGGCTGCAACCAGGCATCTGCTCTATGACAGAGCAGGAAAGCAGGAAAGAAGCGCACAGGAGCAAAACTCTGAAGGGGCATGTCAGCTTAAGCAAGAAACCCATCTGGCTACTTCTACTTTTTGCGTCATTGCCAGAACTCCATCACGTGACTAGCCTTAGACCGTTTGCTGGAAGGGAGCCAGGGAGAAAGGCATTGTGATCAGCAGCTCAGTCATACGGCCATCCTCAGACAACCTCCCTAAGGATGCATCCTGCTGAAACTAGGGTTCCAGTCAGAGGCCATCTGCAGAGCACATCACTCTCTGTAATGTTTGCCCTGGTGGTGGGGCATCTCTTGAGAGATTAGGGACTTTGCAGGAAATGACACTGGGGACACTCTCCTCTCAGCTGGCGAGAAGCTGGAGCAATCCAGTATAGATGTGCCTCACTTGCAAAAATATATACTACAATAACAAGATTTGATCTTTACAAGTAATCATTCAGTTCCTCTTCAGTAGGGAAGTTCCCCAAAGTTTCTCAAAATAGTTTAAAATAATTTATACAATTGTATGTAATTAAACAATTGTACAATTAAACAGTTTTCTGGGGAATCTGTTGTTTAAAGCAAGATAAACCTGTACTTTAAAAAGGTATATTTTACTTTTGAGACATGACTATAAAATTCGTAACAAAATCTTGGTAATCAGTCACTTATGTATTAGATCTTCATGAGCTTAGAACTTTAAAAGTTCTGCCTTGTTGGTTAGGAAAATGGGTGAATGTTTTCTTAGTCCTGACATCATTGCACATCCACTGTTTGACACATTATAGGAAGGAGCGTAATTGTATAGCCAAGATCATGATAAGCACCAAAACCATGAGGAAATAATATACTTTGCTGGGTTCCCTATACTCATGGATGGGTAGAGTGAAAATAATTTGCAGAAGTCACTTGACTAACCTCATACACCCTTCCTAACACTGAGCATTATTAAAGTTTATGATCTGTTCCTATGAAATGACTCCTCAGCTCGGAATGTTCAAACTGGAGACTGCCTAAAACCATACTGCACTCTCCTCCCTTTTCCTCAGCTCCAGAACCTGCCCTTATCTAAAACCTGTGCCACTCATTCAAGACTTAGACAAGGTCCTGCCTTCATCTTATCAGTGAGCAATCTTTACATATCACAAATAAGAGCCTATTGACTTCATTTATTTAAAGTCTTCAGTGGCTTCCTGTTGCTCTTAGGATTAAAAGGAAACATTTTAACATCATCTATAAGAGCCCTCATACTCTTGCTTCTACCTATTTCTTGGGCTGTCAGCTCAAAACTCTCAAAACCTTCTCTTGGAATTTGAAGATCAAGCCCACTAAATTTCTTATAGTTGCTTGAATGTGGTTTCTCCCTCTGCCCATGCTATTCCCACTCACTCACTCATTCGGTCTACATATGGGTTAAAGAGCATCCTTATTCTTTTTTTAATTGGGGTATAATTGCTTTACAATGTTGTATTAGTTTCTAACATGAAATGGATCAGCTACATATATCTCTTCCTCTTGAGCCTCCTTTCCATGGCACCCACCCAACTAGGTCATCACAGAGCATGGGGCTGAGCCTCTGTGCTGTATAGAGGGTCCTACTAGCTAGGAGAATCCCAGGAACGGGGGAGCCTGGTGGGCTGCCCTCTGTGGGGTCACACAGAGTCAGACACAACTGAAGTGACTTAGCAGCAGCAGCAGCAACATATATACGTTAATCCTAATCTCACAGTTTATCCCACCCTTCCCTTCCCCATGTCTGTTCTGTATGTCTATGTCTTTATTCCTACCTTCCTAATAGGTTCATCTGTACTATTTTTCTAGATTCTATATATATGCATTAATATATTTGTTTTTCTCTTTCTGTCTTGCTTCACTGTGTATGACAGACTCCAGGTTCATCTACATCTCTACAGATGACCCAGTTTCATTCCTTTTAATGGCTGAGTAATATTCCATTGCACATATGTATCACATCTTCTTTATTCATCTGTTCTTGGGCATTCAGATTGTTTCCATGTTCTGGCTATTGTAAATAGTGCTTCAGTAAACATTGGGGTACATGTGTCTTTTTGAGTTATGGTTTTCTCGGGTTATATGCCAATTTGTGGGATTGCTGGGTCATATGGTAGTTCTGTTTTTTTTAAGAAATTTCCATACTGTTCTCCATAGTGGCTGTATCAATTTACCTTCCCACCAACAGTGGCAGGAGGGTTCCATTTTCTCCTCACCTATTACTGGGGTGTTTCCTTATTATCTATTCCTCCACTTTCCTGTTCACTTGTCTATTACCCCCCAAAAGCTTTAAAGTCTCCAAGGGATCAGGGAGTATATCTGTTTTGTCAACCCTTCTCAATGCCTTGAGCATAATCAACTCTTCTCAATGCCTTGCATGTAGTCAGCACTTCATAAATATTTGTTGAATTGCAATATAAAAGAATGAATGAATCAGAACTCTCCATACTCTTGGCCCAGATAAACTCTTAGCAGTACAAATTCAGCAAAATTTGGTTCTGTGAGCCAAAAGACTTCATAAATTTATATTAACTAGGAGGTAAGTGTCTTTGATCTATGCTATTAGACTAAATTCTCCTCCTCCAAGGAATTCCTTAAAAAGTGTATCTTTCAACTGACATAGCTTATCTATGAAGAAAAGTTCCTATGTGTTAGTTATCTGTCTAAAGGGCAAAGAATGAGACTAATGTGTGTATTACATTCTCACGTAAATGAGAAGCTTGGCGAGATGTAGACTTACCTTCTCATCATCAGAGTCCTCGGGCAGCTGCAGTGCAGTGTCCTGTCTCTATTGTCAATGCAGAGCACAAGAGATGTGTGCCACTCTTCCTTCTTTGGGTCTCCCTGGTGGCTCAGTGGTAAAGAATCTGCCTGCCAAGGCAGGAGACGTGGGTTCAGTCCCTGGGTCAGGAAGATCCTCTGGAGAAGGGAATGACAACCCACTCCAGTATTCTTGCCTAGGAAATCCCTTGGACCAGGGAGCCTGGCGGGCTACCATCCATGGGATCGCAAAGAGTTGGACATGGCTGAGCGACTCAACAACAACTTCCTTTCTTTTTGTTTTCCTCTCTTTTGTCAGAGTCTTTGCTCTTTGTAATGCACTGATTTTTTTTTTCTTTTCTTTATTCTTTTTTTGTAAATATGGTATTAGAAGTTTTTAAATTTGATTCTAGGATATAACTGATTTTGCTGTGCGTTACAGTTGTGTTATATTTGGGGTAGGAAATCAAAGAACCAGGAGGGATGGTGTTGGCCAAAGACAGGAAGCTGTTTGATCCTGACATGGGTCGATCAAGCTCAAGTCTAAACGTCTCCTAAGAGGTGTACTGAAGTGCAGACTTTCAGGGTTACTTTTTCTTAGTCTCTTCAGGCTGCTATAACACAGGACCATAGACTGAGTTGCTTAAGCAACAAAGTGTTCTTACAGTTCTGGAGATTGAAAAGTTCACGATCAAGACAGCAGCAGGCAGGTTCCATATCTGGAAAGGTCCTGCTCCTTAGATGGCCATCGTCTCTCTCCACCCTCGTGTGGAACTTTCTTTTATAAAGACACCGATTCCATTCAGGCGATCTCTGCTGTCTCCCAAAGGACCCATCTCCTACCACTGTCACACTGGAGGTTAGGATTTCGGCACCAATTTTAAAGGGAACACAGACATTTGGACCATAGAACTCTTCTAGATTCAGGTCTAGGTCTGGGAAGGGAGAATCTGCCACTATAACAAGCACCCAGAGGCTCTGATGCAAGTAGTCAGTGGACCACGTTGAGAAACACTTAGGATTTGCTGGGAAAAGGTGCATAGTTAGAAAATGTGCACTTGTACATAGATGTTAGAAGACCAGCACCCACCTCCAGATCTGCTTAAACTCTTGCCATATTATCAGGGATCAAGTTAGAAGGTGGGAGAAAATTGGCTTCTAATCCATTCCTCACCTTCCATAGAAACACTTGTTCCAAAGGCCTCCTGAGCTGCTGAAGGGACCACATTGAGCCACTGGTTTGCGATTACTGGAAATGCCAGGCCTTCCTCCAACTCAGACTAGGACTGGACATTTTTTGTTTAAGACTTTCACTTTTTGCCAGTTTTCCTCAATTCTCACTCCCATCTCTAGCTCTCTTATCTCACTCAAATTAAAACTTATAAAATATATCCTGTTTTAAAATATATCTTGCAAAACACAAGTAGAAAATAAGTTACCCCTAAGGCTACCATCTCAATGTTTCTTTTTAATAAAGATTAAATAAAGAAAATTAACTTTTATCCACTCTTTTCTTTATATATATTAATATACTTTTAGCCTTTCATTTCGCAGGCAGCAATCTGAGTTCTGTAAGGATGTGAAGATAATCTTTTGTGACATTAGAAAGGATGAACTAGACAAATACAGAATTTTTTTTTTAAGTAAGTTATTAGCTTTTGGCGTTTAGAGAAACAACTAGCCTTTATATTTTAAAGTTTTTATTTCTACAGTACCATTGGGCTTTGCTTCTTAAAGGACATTTAGAAAAATATACATTAAAAAGTCACCTCTGTCCTACAACCCCCCGCCCTGTCCCTCCCCCTGTTGATTCAGGAAGAAAACTGAAAACTTATTTCTTTGTCCTTGTCAGGAATTATTACCCATTTTTTTGCTACTTGGACCTAAAGCCATTTTGCCAGTGAAGCAGAATTAACGTGCTCACAGAAAATCAAATTCTGTCTCTAGTTGGGGAATAATCTTGGCAATTTTTTTGTTGTTGTTGTTTAGAACCAGCCCTTGCTTTTGTATATTCAGGTTTGGGTTTGCAGGAGGAAATCCTGAAAGAATAATATACATCTTCTTTATGAGAAAGAGTAAATAAATTCATTTCTAGTGTCAAGCTACTTTAGATCTGTCTTAATTTAAGATTCTACCATGGTAGCTCATAATCTTTTGTCTACAGACTACCTTAATTTACAAGAAATCAGAAACTCAAAAGTTTGGGGATTTCTTAGGCACTCAGATTTTCAATTATAATTATCCCCTAAATAAATATTATTTGCTTATATAAATTAATAACTTTCTTTACCATAATCAAAATACTTCTATGCTCACTCTTTCTGAATGATATTTATGACTATGCAAACATAGCTATATTTACAAGAAAAGTTACTGAAACAAGCAGAATTACTTTTTCAGATACACACTTAGAGTTTCATGCCCAAAGGATATCCCAGTATAATGAAATTTCCAAGGGCAAAATTGGCAGAACCTGGTAAAAGTAAACATGGAAGACAGTTCTTGCCCTGGTTTTTTTCTCAGCCTTACACAGCTTTTCTCAGAGTGGTTCACTTCCTATCTATACTGTTTTTGCTCAAATTCACCTTCTCAGTGTGTCTGCCCTGGCCACCCTATTTAAACTGTGGTCTGCGCCTACAAGTCCTTGGAACACTAAGAATTTGGAATATAGTAAGTGCTTGGTGAAACAAGTTATTATTACTTACCAAGTTGAATCTTAGTGGTCTTATACCAAATATTCCATCTTAGTGGTCTGGAGCAGTACACAAATATACATTCTAGGCCAGTGTTCAATTTTGTTTCTATTGTGGAATAGTAAATTCATGTAATAGATATTTACTGTGGGTGCTCAGTAAATACCCATGGTAATGTTGATGTTAAATGTTATTGGTGTTTAAATGTCATTATAGCACATAGGTGAGGCTTCCCAGGTGGTAAACAATCCTCCTGCCAATGCAGAAGGTGCAAGAGATGCAGGTTCAATCCCTGGGTCTGGAAGATCCCCTGAAGAAGGAAATGGTAACCTGCTCCAGTATTCTTAGTTCATGGGGTCGCAAAGAGTCGGACACGACTTAATGACTGTGCGTGCACACGCACGCTCATAGCAGGTAGGCATCTAGAATTTCTCAAATTGTTTCAAAAATGCTTTAGACTGAAGGGTGTATTTTGAATTACCACTTGCCAAATCATTTTTTAACTTTTTTTTGTGGGGGGGTGGGCATGGACCCTTTGTGTAAACATAGCTAAGTAATATTCTTTGTCCCAAATCTTGTTGCTTATTAAATTGGCCTTGACAAATAAGAAAAGCGAAGTCTGAGGTTTCCTATTTAGAGTGATGGCTCTCTTGACACTGCATGTGCATGCCACTGTGGATAATGTCAAGGACTCTGTCCCTCATAACGCACGTTCCCGAGGGGAATGCTGTTGGGAATATGGGAAGACCCATCAAGCTTCCAGCCTTCAAAGAAACCGTGAGTCAGATACACATGTGTCTCCTTAAGAAATTTTACTTCCTTCTGAAATTGTCTGATTGAAGAAAGGCGTGCTCTGGGCATATTGCTATTTTAAGAATCTCTCTTCTCAGAACACATGCTTGATAAATCCCAGCTGTACCTTAGTGATGTCTCAGGATTCACCTGCCATGCAACTGAAGTAGAAATCATTCTTGTCTTACAGCCTAGTAGTAAAAAGAAACTTTAGCAAAGAGACAAATTCTCTTTTCACTTTCTGGAGAGTTGGGAGCTGTGCTCTTCATTTCTATGTTTGATAGACCTGGAGATTTTTCTATTAAACATTTTTCCCAAGAGAAATTTTTATCATTGTTCCTAGCTTTGATCCTATAATTGAAGGTTTTTGTTTTGCTTTTTTTTTTTTTAAAAAAAAAAGCAAAGTGAAAGTCTCTGTGGGAAACAATGAACACAGATATAAAGATTAAAAGCTCCTAAACCAGTTATTGGCCACTCTCTGGCAGGTTTTATTCTGGTTCCTCCTGTAGAAATTGAAGACACACACGTAATAGAGAGCAGCTTCCTGCTTGACTCGTTCAGCTTGGTACACAAACATCAGGGGAGGATCAGTATCTCTCGACATGGCAGAAATGCAGGAGACCCCATGCCTGAGTGTGGCTAATGAAAATAATAATTTGTGCTAAGATTTAGAAAACAGTGCAGTTCATTTTATTCATTACAATTGGCATTCTTTGGAATATGATAGCACCTACTTACATAGTTCTGAGATTTACAAAATAGAGTTATCTTAATTTTAAAAAGGTTGCAGTGCAGAAACCTTTATTGTTATCAAACTGTCATACTTTGATTTAGAAGAAATTGACTAAGAACATTTAAGATCAGATTTAGGGGTGTAAGTCCTGATCAGTTCAGTTCAGTCGCTCAGTCGTGTCTGACTCTGCCACCCAATGAATCACAGCACGCCAGGCCTCCCTGTCCATCACCATCTCCTGGAGTTCACTCAGACTCACGTCCATCGAGTCAGGGATGCCGTCTGGCCATACACTGTTACATGTCTCAACTTCTCTATTCTTCAGTTCAGTTCGGTCACTCAGGCGTGTCCAGCTCTTTGCAAACCCATGGACTGCAGCTCGCCAGGCTTCCCTGTCCCTCACCAGCTCCTGGACTCTCTATATTTTTCTTCTCAGCCTTGGCACTGTTGACCTTAGGTGTGGATAGTGCTTGTTGTGAACAGCTGTCCCATGCAGCACCCAGCAGGCCCTCTACACACCAGATGCCAGCAGTCAGCTCTCCACCAGCTGTGTGGACATCTCCAGACATTGTGAAATGTCTTCTGCAGGAGGGTATCACCCCCTTTGAGAACCACTGGTGTAGATGAAGAGAAAAGAGGTCCACAGACTGTACCCTGGGAGCCCTTCAAACTTTAAAGATTGAGGAAACTGAAGAGGGAGCTAGCAAATGAGAATGGAAAAAGGAGCAGTGGTGAAATTGAAGAAGAGACAAGAGAATATAGTGTACCATAAATCAAGTGAAAAAAGTGTCGCAGAAAAGAAGGGATTACCATTTGTGTCAAATGCTGCTGTTCATCAGGCCACTCGAGATGAAGACTCTTCCTTAGGTATTTAAGAGTTTTAAAGTTTAGAATAAATGGATTGCTGCAATAGGAAAATGCACCTGATGAAGCCTTTAGTGTGTGTGTTTCTATGACATATTAAACACAAGATTGTTTAACATGCCATAGAAACAAGTTCAATTGTTTTTTCTTTTTTGGCCACACCAGGTGGCATGTGGGGTCTTACTTCTCCAACTAGGGATTGAACCTATGCCCCGTGCAATGGGAGGACAGAGTCTTTACCACTGAACCACCAGGGAAGTCCCTATAGCATATATTTTAAAATTGAAATTCAGAGGGTGGTCACAAGCCAAATAAACTTGTTGAAAAATAGTATAAGATGGCGCTTTAGAACCTGTGACATTTGGGATAGACTGAGTACATACTAATTTCTGACTGCACGTTTCACTAGAAATCCTAATCTTTGGTGCCTTGTCGATTTATGGTATTAATAGTATATGATAAGTCATTTGTTACTAATGCAAATTCAAGTAAATTTGTGAATTTATATATTCATGAGTCGTTTCAGGACAATCCTTAACAGTGTCTCAGCCCGTTGAATTCTAAAATGCTTTCTTGAGCTGAAGAGACTGCTTTTGGATCTAGCAAACCAAGAATAAAGTTGAAAGTTTGCCCTCTATAGGGAATTCCTCTCTGTCACAATAGAAAAGGGCCTTTAGACTCTGCTGTCAATCAGCCTAAACCATGTGGTAAGATGAAAATAGTCCCTCCAAGAGGTCCATGTCTTAATCCCTGGAAGTGTTGACTATGTTACCTGACAGATTAAAAAGAGACTTTGCATGTGTGAGTAAGTTTAGGAATTTAAGGTGAGGAGAGTGGTTTGGAATATCTGGGAAGACACAAAAAGGCAAAGAAGCAGATTTTCCCCAGAACCTCCAGAAAGAATGCCAGCCTTGGGAACACCTTGATTTTAATCCCATGAGACTCATTGGAGACCTCTGACCTTCAGAGCTATAACATCATAAATCATGTCATTTTCAACCCACTAACTTTGTGGAAATTTGTTACTGCCAATAGTAGGAAAGTAATACAATCCAATTTGTAAGGCAGGTTTTCTTGATGACCAGCCTTCTCAAAGCGACTGTCCTTGGGCCTTATCTTATGTCACTGAATGAGCTTTCAGATTTTGAAGTAGCAGTGTGAATAGCCTAATTAAAATCTTGCCTTATTATTATTTTCAAGAGTAAAATGAAATTGATAGTCTTTGCTTGGATAAGTGGGTGATAACTCATGGGTGAAAAAATGTCTGTTAACTTCGCTAATGGGCTTCCCTGGTGACTCAGTGGTAAAGAATTTGCCTGCCAAAGCAGGAGACACAGGAAATGCAGTTTCAATCCCTGGGTCAGGAAGATCCCCTGGAAAAAGAAGTAACACCCCACTCCAGTATTCTTGCCTGGGAAATCTCATGGACAGAGGAGCCTGATGGGCTACAGTCCACGTGATCACAAAAGTCAGACACAACTTAGCGACTAAACAGTAAACAACTACAGCAGCCTTGCTAGTATGTCATTGCTTCTTCTTGTCATTGCTAGTTTTTACTCAGTCTTCATTTCTTATGTAAATATGATTTGGTGACAAAAAGGTGTCCCTGAGTTAGACCATGAAGTAATCTTTACTATTGCTGACTTATTTTCTCCCTAAGCCAGAAATATATTTAATCACCCAATAGTTAACATGAAAATGTAATTTTTTTTCCTTGAGAGTATTTTCTAACTTTAAAGTTGCCTGAAGCAATGAATATCAACAAAAAAATTTTTTTTGACTTGTTATTTTGTATTGGGATACAGTTGATTAGCTGTGTTGTGATAGTTTCAGGTGAACAGCAAAGGGACTCAGCCATCCATGTACATGTATCCATTCTCCCCAAGCTCCCCTCCCATCCCGGCTGCCACATAGCATTGAGCAGAGTTCCCTATGCTGGACAGTAGGTCCTTTCAACTAAAACTCTTTGTAAATATAAGGAGATCGTTAACAGAAATGGATCACCTTTCAGTTCAAACAGTTCCTCCTTGAGTGTAGAGAAAATGCTCTCAGATTTGGGTACATTTATGCTTATTTACATAGTTATCTGTGTGGCTGTCATTTTGACTTAAATCTGGGAACATTTTATGTCTGAATTGGATTTAATCTTGTAATCCTGAAATCCGGTTTCCATTCCATTGTGAACAATCATATGCTTTTCATAGTGTTTTTTTCATTTCTGGTTTTAGTCTTCAGCACTGAGATAAACCTATTATCCACAGAACGTTCAGGGCTTCTTCAGAATAAAGACAAACAGGAAACATTTTTAGTTTGACTCTGATTTTATTTTTATTTTTCAGATATTTTTTATTTCTATAGTCAGCTGGCCATTTAAGTGGATGACAAGATCTTTTTTTAAGCTTGCAGCCTTGAAACAAGCCCATAATTCTACATTGTACAACTTCTGGTCCAAGAAAATTTCATATTCAGGGGGAAAAAAATCATCAAGACCTCATTTATATTACTTGGTAGGTTTTAAGCCTGTGAGAGGCACAGTTTAATCTGTTCACAGGAGTGTCCTTCACCTGCTTCTGTTTAATAGCCATTTTGGAATTCTGGTATGCTTTCTGTATTATCTTTATTATTATACTTTAAAATAACCAACAAGTGAGCATTTCTTCGTTGGAAATTAAGATGCAAGCTGTCTGTTCCTTAGAACAAAGGGCATTTCTCTAAGGGCTTTAGCACAATGAAACGGAATTGTTGATGAAATTACTTTCTGGATTCTCTTTCTGCTTGGTGCCTCTCCTATTAGGAATGTACTGTGTTTTGTTGTTTGTTTTTTTGGTAATGGCCTCTAGAGTTTAACGTTTTACCATGACTAGTATCAGTAGCTTATGTATTATATAAGACAGTTATTTGAAAATTCTAACTTGAAGTGACAATCATTAGCTAAGAATCAGGATGATTGAGAGCAATATTTGCAAACAAAACAGAAGCTAGAAACTGTTTTGTCAATGCAGAGCTCATTGTAAGTTAGCATTGTAAGATGGGAGGAGATGTGTCTAATTAAAACCACTGATACATTTTTGGCTAACATGTTATTCAGAGGTTTTGGCATGTGTTTACCCTTTTTAAGGAAATAAAACTTTTGTCAAAGTCTTTTTCTTTTATTTACTGTCCTCAAAAATCTTTGATGCTAACTTTGACATTAATTCTTTCTGATTTGTTAGGTTAAACCATGTCTTCCAAAACAAAAATATTCTTGTATCTCTCGAGGATGCAGTACTTTAGGATTAAAATTGACCTTTACTCTATGTGACAATTCAGGACACAGCTTGACTGAAATAATGCCATGATTAGCCTAGCCATTTTCAAAAATTTTCTCAGAACAGGAGGATATCCATTCTTAAGTGATAATTTAAGGAAGGTCCCATCTGATAATGACTGTGAAGAGGAATAATTCATTAAAGAAGATCCTTCAGTTCATACATGTGCTTCAGCAACTCCTGTAGCTACAGATGCTGACAATATAGGTTATGGAGAATATGCCAGGATGTACTAACTTAGAGTACTAGGATTAAAGTTCAGCCACATCTGCCCACTAGAATAGATGTATTTAATGCCAAGTTTCTCTGTGAGCATATCTTTTCTTTAATTCTTTGTTGTAGTTGTTCAGTCGCTATGTCATGTCTGACTCTTTGCAACCCCAAGGACTGCAGCATACCAGGCTTCCCTGTCCTTCACCATCACCTGGAGCTTGCTCAAACTCATGTTCATTGAGTCAGTGATGCCATCTAACCATCTCATCCTCTATCGCCCCCTTCTCCTTCTGCCCTCAAGCTTTCTCTCAAGCTGCATTTCTCAAGCTGCAGCATCAGGGTCTTTTCCAGTGAGTCGGCTCTTTGCATCAGGTAGCCAGAGTATTAGAGTCTCACCTTCAACATCAGTCCTTCCAGTGAATATTCAGGGTTGATTTCCTTTAGGATTGACTGGTTTGATCCCCTTGCAGTCTAAGGGACTCTCAAGAGTCTTCTTCATCACCACAATTTGAAAGCATCAGTTCTTTGGCACTCAGCCTTCTTTATGGTCCAACTCTCACATCCATACACGACTATGTTAAAAACCATAGGTTTGACTAGATGGGCCTTTGTCGGCAGAGTAATGTCTCTGCTTTTTAATATGCTGTTTTTGTTTGTCATAGCTTTTCTTCCAAGGAGCAAGTGTCTTTGAATTTCATGGCTGCAGTCACTACCATCAGTGATTTTGGAGCCCAAGAAAATAGTCTGTTACTGTTTCCATTGTTTCCCCATCTATTTGCCATGACGTGATGGGACTGGATGCCATGATCTTCGTTTTTTGAATGTTGAGTTTTAAGCCAGTTTTTTTCACTCTCCCCTTTTACCTTTATCAAGAGGCTGTTTAGTTCCTCTTTGCTTTCTGCCATTTAGGGTAGTTATCTGCATATATGTGGTTATTGATATTTCTCCCAGCAATCTTGATTACAGCTTGATCTTCATCCAGCCTGGCATTTTGCATGATGTACTCTGTATAGAAGTTGAATAGGCAGGGTGACAATATACAGCTTTGATATACTCCTTTCCCAATTTTGAAGTAGTCTGTTGTTCCATGTCCAGTTCTAACTGTTGCTTCTTGACAGGCATACAGGTTTCTCAGGAGTCAGGTAAGATGGTCTGGTATTCCCATCTCTTTAAGAATTTTCCAGTTTATTGTGATCCACACAGTCAAAGGCTTTTTTATTCTGCCCCCTCCCATCTCTAAGTCTTTCATTGCTCTCCACAACTTAAACCAGCATTCTCCATCTCTCTCTTTCTGGAATCACTATCCATCATTCTTCCCCCGCTTCTTCTTGCATCCAAGTCACATAATATATTTTAAGAAGGAGGAAAGAAAAGAAAATTAAGCCACAAATTTTGGTAATGTACTTTAACTATTAATGGTAACAAATTACTGGCCACCTGCCTTAAAACCTATTGCAACTTTGAGCTAAGATACAGGCAGGGTTAGCTCTGCTGTTTTCAGAACTCTAAATACTTTGACTTTCCCCTTTATTTCCAAACTAGCTTTCTCCACTCCACTTAGCTCATGCCAAACACCACCGCTTCTTCGCACCCAAGTTCTCTTGCCTCTGTCCATCCATCCAAAGCCTTAAGGGTCCACCTCAAAGCACCAACACATTTTTTCCTGTCGAAGGCAGAATTTGTGCCTACGTAGCAATTTTTTTTAAACCGTTCGATGGCATACTTAACCACACTGCAAATGAAAAAGATGATTACATTTTGAATGGATGGACAGATGTCAGCATTTTTCATCAACAGGTGAAAATATCTAGGGAAACAAAGGTAATTAATTGGTATCTTACCAATTTAAGTATTAGAGAGGTGGTATATTTTAGGGGGCTGTGTGTGTGCGCGCGTTTTACACATTTTGAAAGTATTTTTCCCCGAAAGATCTTATTTCCAACTGTAAAAAGAAAATAACAAGGAAACAGTTTATCAAGTTGTGTTTGTTTGTTTTTGTAGCAAAGGGAAAAAAGATGTTGACAGAAAATGTACAGACAACATTCTGCAACAGGTCTGTCCTAAGAGGAGTGCTCTTCCCTGGAAAGGAATATATGACCATGTCATTGAATCCATTGTATTAATGTAACTACTTTGATCATGACCTACTTTGACAATAGAATGATTTAAAAAAATGGTTTTCTCACCTTAAATAAAGAGAACCTGTGATCTTTAAATTAGCATGAGAGGGGAAAGCAGAATGAGAAGCAGAGGTGTTTGCAATTCAAAGCTCAGAAGTCACACTATATGTGCTGGGTCAAACAGATTAGAATAACACCCTTTTCTTTAGTAATGGCTTGTCTTGCCATCATAAACTCACCATTTGTATTAATTATGGACATACTCCATTATTCACAAAATTATTTCTCAGAATTTCTGGGCACAGAGTTAATTCCCAGATACAATTTACTTAAGGATAAAAACGGCTGAAAATTTCCCATCATTTTTAATATAGAAAATGCTTGAAGTCTTGGTGGAACTCTCAAGAAAGTGACAGTCCAGCCCTGGCTAGACTGTGCATAATTTCAGGATCCCTCACCAGAAAACCTCCTTTTATACCCTCATCAAATTGTAACCATGATACACATCCCCTGAGTGTCTTGTCGGGGGAGAAAGCAGTACATTTCCTTCAGTCTCTGGGTCTTGTTTGACATCAAACAAATAGATGACCAGATATTTCTCCAGCAAAGATGAATTTGTTGGGGATCAGCAGAGAATTTCAGTTTAGGGTGTTATAACCGTGGTGAACCTCATGCAAGGAAAGGAGAATGCTTTGATAAGGAAGTACAGAGGGCTATAATAAACAGAATCCATGACTTTCCATTGGCTGTGTTGTTGCCAGGAAAAAAGAGAAGTTGTTCTTTTTCCTGTTGGTCTCTGCTATGGTCACAGGGGCTTCCCTGGAGGCTCACCGGCAAAGAATCTGCCTGCCAATACAGGAGACGCAGGTTTGATCCCTGGGTAGGGAAAATCCCATGGAGAAGGAAATGGCAGCCCACTCCAGTATTCTCACCTGGAAATCCCATGGACAGAGGAGCCTGGCAGACTACAGACCATGGGGTTGCAAAAGAGTCAGACACGACTTAGTGACTGAAACAACAAAAGAGAAGATGGCCGTGGGACGGGACTTTCCCCTTCAGGTCTCCAGACTCTATTTAATTGAGGTTTCTGTTCATTGATTTTTAGTCTCCAATTCATGTGTGTCCTACAATTACTTTCAGAACCTTGAATTATTTTTGTGACTTGAATCAGCAGCCAAACTAAAGGAAAAATCTTAAAGGAGATGTGGCCTTACTGAGCAGCATACTTTCTGGGCTTCACACTCTTTAGCTTAGAAGGTGGAGACTTTCTATGTACCAGATAGATCAGCCGAAGTCCTTTTAGGTTTCCTTTTTGTTCCTTTTCTCCCTCACATAATTTGTGAAAGTTGGGTTGGTTGGTTTGTTTGTTTTTGTAGCAAAGGGAAAAAAGATGTTGACAGAAAATGTACAGACAACATTCTACAACAGGTCTAATAGAATTTTCTCTTTCACAACTCCTTGTGTCTGACACGTACACAGTAGCCATTAAAACAAAATTGCAGATATAAAGAGGTCATCTCCCCATGGGTATCATTAGCAATTATCTGATGTGAAATGCTACCCACATGAAAGTTTCCCCATTTTCAAACCTGTCTGACTTCCAAAGGAATGCAGGTCATCTGGCAGAGATTTTGATGAGCTACTCAGGCTACTAAGTGCTGGTTCAGTGTAATCCCAGGAATTGAAAAGAAAAAAAGTTGAATACACACACACACACACACACACACACACACACATATACACTTGTTAAGTTTTGTTAGATAGAACAATAAATATCAATACGAATCGTAAACAGGTACACAGACTAGGTCGGAATAGGAAAAACATGTAGGAATGTTTTGGAACAATATAGCATGATGAAGAAATCCAGATCTGAAGATAAAAAGTAAAACTATTGTTTTGATTAATTATGGGCTATTTTCATTAATCACAGGGACAGAAATAAAAGGAGAAGAAAGGGTATATACAAACATATCCGTATTGCATTTGGGTAGTCCTTATTTGGTTGGTTACTTCTTGTGTGTCCTAGGTCACTTCTGTCGTGTTTGACTCTTTGCAACCCCATGGACTGTAGGCCACCAAGCTTCTCTGTCCGTGGGGTGTCCAGGCAAGAATACTGGAGTGGATTGCCATTTCCTTCTCCAAGGGATCTTCCCAACCCAGGGATCAAGCCCACATCTCATATCTCCTGCATTGGCAGGTGGGTTCTTTACTGCTAGCGCCACCTGGGAAGTCCTATAACTAATGTAACTGGGCTGTACAATGACTATCTCAAAAGTATTCAGTTCAGTTGCTCAGTCATGACCGACTTTTTGCAACCCCCATGGACTGCAACACGCCAGGCCTACCTATCCATCACAAGCTCCCAGAGTTTACTCAAACACATGTCCATTGAGTCGGTGATGTCATCCAACCATCTCATCCTCTATTGTCTCCTTCTCCTCTCGCCTTCAATCTCTCCTAGCATCAGGGTCTTTTCAAATGAGTCAGTTCTTCACATCAGGTGGCCAAAGTATTGGAGTTTCAACTTCAACATCAGTCCTTCCATTAGAGATTCAGGACTGATTTCCTTTAGGATGGACTGATTGGATCTCCTTGCAGTCCAAGGGACTCTCAAGAGTCTCCTCCAACACCACAGTTCAAAAGCATCAATTCTTCACTCAGCATTCTTTATAGTCCAACTCTCTCATCCATACATGACCTCTGGAAAAGCCATAGCCTTCACTAGATGGACCTTGTTGACAAAGTACTGTCTCTGCTTTTTAATATGCTGTCTAGGTCGGTCATAATTTTTCTTCCAAGGAGCAATGTGTCTTTTAATTTCATGGCTATAGTCACAATTTGCAGTGATTTTGGAGCCCCCCAAAAAACAACATCTGTCACTGTTTCCACTGTTTCCCCATCTATTTGCCATGAAGTGATGGGACCAGATGCCATGATCTTAGTTTTCTGAATGTTGAGCTTTAAGCCAACTTTTTCACTCTCCTCTTTCACATTCATCAAGAGGATCTTTAGTTTTCTTCAATTTCTGCCATAAGGGTGGTGTCATCTGCGTATCTGAGGTTATTGATATTTCTCCCAGCAATCTTGATTCCAGCTAGTGCTTCTTCCAGCCCAGTGTTTCTCATGATGTACTCTGCATAGAAGTTAAATAAGCAGGGTGACAATATACAGCCTTGACGTACTCCTTTTCCTATTTGGAACCGGTCTGTTGTTCCATGTCCAGTTCTAACTGTTGCTTCCTGACCTGCATACAGATTTCTCAAGAGGCAGGTCAGGTGGTCTGGTATTCCTTTCTCTTTCAGAATTTTCCACAGTTTATTGTGATCCACACAGTCAAAGGCTTTGGCATAGTCAATAAAGCAGAAATAGATGTTTTTCTGGAACTCTCTTGCTTTTTCCATGATTCAGCGGATGTTGGCAATTTGATCTCTGGTTCTTCTGCCTTTTCTAAACCAGCTTGAACATCTGGAAGTGAACAGTTCACATACTGTTGAAGCCTGGCTTGAAGAATTTTGAGCATTACTTTACTAGCATGTGAGATGAGTGCAATTGTGTGGTAGTTTGAGCATTCTTTGGCATTGCCCTTCTTTGGGATTGGAATGAAAACTGCCCTTTTCCAGTCCTGTGGCCACTGCTGAGTTTTCCAAATTTGCTGGCATATTGAGTGCAGCACTTTCACAGCACCATCTTCCAGGATTTGAAACAGCTCAACTGGAATTCCATCACCTCTACTAGCTTCATTTGTAATAACGGTTCCTAAGCCTTGCTTGACTTCACTCTCCCTGTGAGTGACCATACCATCATGGTTATCTAGGTAATTAAGACCTTTTTTTTCAGATCTTTTAGGTATTCTTGCCACCTCTTCTTAATCTCTTCTTCTGTTAGGTCCTTGCTGTTTCTGTCCTTTATTGTGCTCATTTTTGCATGAAATGTTCCCTTGGTGTCTCTCATTTTCTTGAAGAGATCTCTAGTCTTTCCCATTCTGTTGTTTTCCTCTATTTCTTTGCACTGATCACTGAGGAAGGCTTTCTTATCTCTCCTTGCTATTCTTTGCAACTCTGCATTCAGATGAGTATATCTTTCCTTTTCTCCTTTGCATTTCAATTCTCTTCTTTTCACAGCTATTTGTAACTTCTCTTCAGACAGCCATTTTGCTTTTTTGCATTTCTTTTCCATGGGGATAGTCTTGATCCCTGTCTCCTGTGCAATGTCACAAACATCATTCCATAGTTCATCAGGCACTCTATCTATCAGATCTAGTCCCTTAAATCTATTTCTCACTTCCACTGTATAATCATAAGGGATTTGATTTAGGTCATACCTGAATGGTCTAGTGGTTTTCCCTACTTTCTTCAATTTAAGTCTGAATTTGGCAATAGGAGTTCATGATCTGAGCCACAGTCAGCTCCCAGTCTTGTTTTTGCTGACTGAATAGAGCTTCTCCATCTTTGGCTGCAAAGAATATAATCAACCTGATTACAGTATTGACCATCTGGTGATGTCCATGTGTAGAGTCTTCTCTTGTGTTGTTGGAACAGGGTGTTTGCTACGACCAGTGCATTCTCTTGAGAAAACTCTACTAGCCTTTGCCCTGCTTCATTCCGCATTCCAAGGCCAAATTTGCCTGTTACTCCAAGTGTTTTTGACTTCCTACTTTTGCATTCCAGTCCCCTATAATGAAAAGGGCATCTTTTTTGGGTGTTAGTTCTAGAAGGTCTTGTAGGTCTTCAAAGAACTGTTCATCTTCAGCTTCTTCAGTGTTACTGGTTGGGGCATAGACCTGGATTACTGTGATATTGAATGGTTTGCCTTGGAAACGAACAGAGACCATTCTGTCCTTTTTGAGATTGCATCCAAGGACTGCATTTCGGACTGTTTTGTTGATTAGGATGGCTACTTCATTTCCTTTAAGGGATTCTTGCCCACAGTAGTAGATATAATGGTCGTCAGAGTTAAATTCACCCATTCCAGTCTGTTTCAGTTCTCTGATTCCTCAAAGGTTGACTTTCACTCTTGCCATCTCCTGTTTGACCAATTCCAATTTGCCTTGATTCATAGACCTAACATTCCAGCTTCCTATGCAATATTGCTCTTTACAGCATTGGAACAGGATAAAGGAGCAGTGACTCCACAAGAGACTGACCCAGAGTTGCCGTGAGTGTCCCGTAGTCTCCAGCGGAGACATGGGTGGCCTGGTGCAGGTTTGGGGGCACTGAGTGTAGCAGTACATGCATGGATCTTTTGAAGGAGGTCACCATTATCTTCATTACCTCCACCATAGTTTCTGAAAGTGAAGTTGCTCAGTCGTGTCTGACTCTTTTCGACCCCACGGACTGTAGCCTACCAGGCTCCTCTGTCCATAGGATTTTCCAGGCAAGAATACGGGAGTGGGTTGCCATTTCTTTCCCCAGGAGATCTTCCCCACCCAGGGATCGAACCCAGGTATCCTGCATTGTAGACAGATGCTTTACTGTCTGAGCCAAGGCTGCAGGTAAATAGCAGGGAGGGAACACAGCTCCACCCATCAACAGAAAATTGGATTAAAGGTTTACAAAGCATGTTGCCTGCAGTGTGGGAGACCTGGGTTCAATTCCTGGGTCAGAAGATCCCCTGGAGAAGGAAATGGCAACCCATGCCAGTATTCTTGCCTGGAGAATCCCATGGACAGAGGAGCTTGATGGGCTACAGTCCATGGGTCGCAACGAGGCAGACATGACTGAGTGACTTCACCTTCACCTTCACAATGCAGGATACCTGAGTTCAATCCCTGGGTGGGGAAGATCTCCTGGAGAAAGAAATGGCAACCCACTCCAGTATTCTTGCCTGGAAAATCCTATGGACAGAGAAGCCTGGTAGGCTGCAGTCCATCGGGTCAGAAGGAGTCAGACACACTGAAACCATAATCACAGAAAACTAATCAGTCTAATCACATGGACCACAGTTCAGTTCAGTTCAGTCACTCAGTCGTGTGCGACTCTTTGCGACCCCATGAATCGCAGCACACCAGGCCTCCCTGTCCATCACCAACTCCCGGAGTTCACTTAGACTCATGTCCATCGAGTCAGTGATGCCATCCAGCCATCTCATCCTCTGTTGTCCCCTTCTCTGCCTGCCCCCAATCCCTCCCAGCATCAGAGTCTTTTCCAATGAGTCAGCTCTTTGCATGAGGTGTCCACAGCCTTGTCTAATTCAGTGAAACTAAGCCATGTCTTGTGGGGCCACCCAGAACAGGTGGGTCATGGTGCAGAAATTTGACAGAAAGAGGTCCACTGGAGAAGGGAATGGCAAACCACTTCTGTATTCTTGCCTTGAGAACCCCATGAGCAGTATGAAAAGGCAAAATGATAGGATACTGAAAGAGGAACTCCCCAGGTCGGTAGATGCCCAATATGCTACTGGAGATCAGTGCAGAAATAACTCGAGAAAGAATGAAGGGATGGAGCCAAAACTAAAACAATACCCAGCTGTGCATGTGACTGGTGATAGAAGCAAGGTCCGATGCTGTAAAGAGCAAAATTGCATAGGAACCTGGAATGTCAGGTTCATGAATCAAGGCAAATTGGAATTGGTCAAACAGAAGATGGCAACAGTGAAAGTCAACCTTGGAGGAATCAGAGAACTGAAACAGACTGGAATGGGTGAATTTAACTCTGACGACCATTATATCTACTACTGCTGGCAGGAATCCCTTAGAAGAAATGGAGTAGCCATCATGGTCAACAAAAGAGTCTGAAATGCAGTCCTTGGATGCAATCTCAAAAAGGACAGAATGGTCTCTGTTCGTTTCCAGGGCAAACCATTCAATATCACAGTAATCCAAGTCTATGTCCCAACCAGTAACGCTGAAGAAGCTGAAGTTGAACGGTTCTATGAAGACCTACAAGACCTTCTAGAACTAACACCCAAAAAAGATGTCCTTTTCATTATAGAGGACTGGAATGCAAAAGTAGGAAGTCAAGAAACACCTGGAGTAACAGGCAAATTTGGCCTTGGAATGCGGAATGAAGCAGGGCAAAGGCTAATAGAGTTTTCTCAAGAGAATGCACTGGTCGTAGCAAACACCCTGTTCCAACAACACAAGAGAAGACTCTACACATGGACATCACCAGATGGTCAATACTGTAATCAGGTTGATTATATTCTTTGCAGCCAAAGATGGAGAAGCTCTATTCAGTCAGCAAAAACAAGACTGGGAGCTGACTGTGGCTCAGATCATGAACTCCTATTGCCAAATTCAGACTTAAATTGAAGAAAATAGGGAAAACCACTAGACCATTCAGGTATGACCTAAATCAAATCCCTTATGATTATACAGTGGAAGTGAGAAATAGATTTAAGGGACTAGATCTGATAGATAGAGTGCCTCATGAACTATGGACGGAAGTTTGTGACATGTACTATGGACATTGCACAGGAGACAGGGATCAAGACTATCCCCATGGAAAAGAAATGCAAAAAAGCAAAATGGCTGTCTGGGGAGGCCTTACAAAAAGCTGTGAAAAGAAGAGAATTGAAATGCAAAGGAGAAAAGGAAAGATATACTCATCTGAATGCAGAGTTCCAAAAAATAGCAAGGAGAGTTAAGAAAGCCTTCCTCAGCAATCAATGCATAGAAATAGAGGAAAACAACAGAATGGGAAAGACTAGAGATCTCTTCAAGAAAATCAGAGATAACAAGGGAACACTTCATACAAAGATGGGCTCTGTAAAGGACAGAAACTGTATGGACCTAACAGAAGCAGAAGATATTAAGAGGTGCCAAGAATACACAGAAAACTGTACAAAAAAGATCTTCATGACCAAGATAATCACAATGGTGTGATCACTCACCTAGAGCCAAAGCTAGTGGAGGTGATGGAATTCCAGTTGAGCTATTTCAAATCCTGAAAGATGATGCTGTGAAAGTGCTGCACTCAATACGCAAGCAAATTTGGAAAACTCAGCAGTGGCCACAGGACTGGAAAAGGTCAGTTTTCATTCCAATCCCAAAGAAAGGCTATGCCAAAGAATGTTCAAACAACTGCGCAGTTGCACTCATCTCACAGGCTAGTAAAGTAATGCTCAACATTCTCCATGCCAGGCTTCAGCAATACGTGAACCGTGAACTTCCAGATGTTCAAGCTGGTTTTAGAAAAGGCAGAGGAACCAGAGATCAAATTGCCAACATCCTCTGGATCATGGAAAAAGCAAGAGAGTTCCAGAAAAACATCTATTTCTGCTTTATTGACTATGCCAAAGCCTTTGACTGTGTGGATCACAATAAACTGTGGAAAATTCTGAAAGAGAAAGGAATACCAGACCACCTGACCTGCCTCTTGAGAAACCTATATGCAGGTCAGGAAGCAGCAGTTAGAACTGGACATGGAACAACAGACCGGTTCCAAATAGGAAAAGGAGTATGTCAAGGCTGTATATTGTCACCCTGCTTATTTAACTTATATGCAGAGTACATTATGGGCTGAAAGAAGTACAAGCTGAAATCAAGATTGCCAGGAGACATATCAGTAATCTCAGATATGCAGATGACACCACCCTTATGGCAGAAAGTGAAGAGGAACTAAAGAGCCTCTTGATGAGAGTGAAAGAGGATAGTGAAAAAGTTGGCTTAAAGCTCAACATTCAGAAAACTAAGATCATGGCATCTGGTCCCATCACTTCATGGGAAATAGATGGGGAAACAGTGTCAGACTTTATTTTTTTGGGCTCCAAAATCACTGCAGATGGTGACTACAGCCCTGAAATTAAAAGATGCTTACTCCTTGGAAAAAAAGTTATGACCAACCTAGATAGCATATTCAAAAGCAGAGACATTACTTTGCCGACTAAGGTCCGTCTAGTCAAGGCTATGGTTTTTCCTGTGGTCATATATGGATGTGAGAGTTGGACTGTGAAGAAGGGTGAGCGCCGAAGAATTGATGCTTGTGAACTGTGGTGTTGGAGGAGACTCTTGAGAGTCCCTTGGACTACAAGGAGATCCAACCAGTCCATTCTGAAGATCAACCCTGGGATTTCTTTGGAAGGAATGATGCTAAAGCTGAAGCTCCAGTATTTTGGCCACCTCATGTGAAGAGTTGACTCATTGGAAAAGACTCTGATGCTGGAAAGGATTGGGGCAGGAGGAGAAGGGGACGACCAAGGATGAGATGGCTGCATGGCATCACGGACTCGATGGACGTGAGTCTGAGTGAACTCCGGGAGATGGTGATGGACAGGGAGGCCTTTCGTGCTGCGATTCATGGGGTCACAGAGAGTCGGACACGACTGAGCTACTGAACTGAACTGAACCGGGAGTTGGTGATGGACAGGTGATGAACAAGCCTGGCGTGCTGCAATTCATGGGGTCGCAAAGAGTCAGGCAGGACTGAGCAACTGAACTGAACTGAAGCATGGCCCCACCCATCAGAGCAAGATTCAGTTTCTTCCTCAGTCAGTCTCTCCCATCAGAAAACTTCCATGAGCCTCTTATCCTTCTCCATCACAGGCTGAGAGACTTAAAACCACAGTCACAGAACACTAACCAATCTGATCACATGGAACACAACGTTGTCTAATTCATGAAACCATAAGCCATGCTGTGTAGGGCCACCGAAGATGGACAGGTCATGGTGGAGAATTCTGACAAAATGTGGTCTGGAGAAGGGAATGACAAATCACTTCACTATTCTTTCCTTGAGAACCCTATGAACAATATGAAAAGTATTAAGTACCTACAGTTAAAGGTTGTGCTGTATCATTGTGCATTTAAGAGTGCATTAATAAACAAGAGTCCATACCATCTAGAAATTTCTAGTTATCTGGTGATAAAACAGTGCAGTGTTACCATTATACTCAGCTATGTAGACCTGTCAGAATATGAAGTATTATTGGATTACTGTTGAAGTTTTAGGGACGTCATCTATCCACATTAAATAGTAAGTGGACCTGCGGCAAGTCATTATTCATCTTGACTGTAATTGAAACTTTACCAAAGAGATACCAGGATGGAAGTACAGTTTTCATCCACTTAAATCACCCTTTTGGCTAAAGAAAAATTTTCTTCTAGCAAAATGGAAAAATCATAACATTCAACTATGAATGATTAATTTTTAGTCAGTTAATGCTTCCTCAGATGACTCTTTCTCTTAATAGAACCCTAAACTTAGTTCTAAATTAACTCAAAGCATTATTTCACATTTTTATTTTTTGTGTATTTACTCATTTTTACTACAATTTTTAAAGTTTATACTCCTTTTACAGTTATTGCAAAATATTGGTTATATTTCCCATTTGTAAAATACAGCCTGGTAGCCTGTCTTACATCCAACAGTTGATTTCTTCTTCCCTCCCACCTTTATACTACCCCTCCCCTTCCTTTCCCCACTGCTAACCAGTAGTGCTCTATATCTGTGAGACTGCTTCATTTTTCTTATATTCATTACTTTGTTGTATTTTTTAGATTCCTTCTATAAGTTATATCATACAGTATTCTTTCTTATCAGTCTCATTTCACTTAGCATAATGGCCTTCCAAGTCCATTGTTGCCAAAACATTATTTAAATTTCACCACAGTGGAAGATTTATGTAGGATACAATAAGTAACTTGTTTTTTATTATACTATTTATACTCAATTCCTGTGATTGACTGGGGGCTTCCCAGGTGGCTCTAGTGGTAAAGAACCTGCCTGTCAGTGTAGGAGACATTAAGAGATGTGGGTTCAATCCCTGGGTCAGGAAGATCCCCTGGAAAACTAGTGATTACCACTAGTGGAGAAGGGCATGGCAACCCACTCCAGTATTCTTGCCTGGAAAATCCCCATAGACAGCGGAGCCTGGCAGGCTACAGTCCATTGTATCACAGAGAGTCAGAGACGACTGAAGTGATAGCACTCATTATTGACTGCCTGGGACCCAGATAGAGCCTAGACAGTTGATATTTGTTTACCTGCATGCTTGATCACAGCCATTTCAATTTTTGGTAGTTGTGACCAATAAGTGTGAATGCAGCCACGTAACCCTGAACAACCAATGTCATCAGCAAGCCCCACCTCATTTCTTTTTCTGTAGAATGTTTGTCCCTCACGGTTCTCAAATTCTGCATGTTTATATTGATCAGCTTGGTTGCTCTAGCTGAGGAAATGAAGATTCTTAAAGAGATCTTATGGTAAACATGTGAAAGAGGGAACAGCCCTGGCCAGGAACCTAGCAGTACCTTAGGACTAATTCTCATTCTAGAACTGAAGAAATTTGAGGAAAGACTACAGAGGGAAGACTTTTATTCTTTGGTTAGTTCTTCAAGGCACATTATTTTTCCCTTAGATTAGAATGATGGGATCATATAGACATTCTTTAACTTGCTTCATAATTATGAGTAATATAATTAATGTAACTATAACTGAACTTGGAATTAGAGTGAATGAGCAGGAGAAAGAATAATAAATCATTGAAAGGAAGAGTTTTCAGTGATACATATAATGAATTTGTTCTGAAGAGGATTTGGATCAAAGATTTCCACTTCCCAGAAAATGTGGCAGTTGAAACAAAGGTGTAGAGATTCCTCTTCATCTTTTCACAAACAGTGTGCTACAAAGTTACACAACAGCCTTGTAGTTCTGTAAAGGTGTTTAAGGAATTCTTATAACAGCAGATAAACGCTTCTTACCGTAGGAATGAGGCTACTTAATCTCTAAGTCAGGCTCCTTGGCCATAACATGAAGAAAATGTTTTACCTACATTTAAGGATGACAGGGAGGCCTGGTGTGCTGCATTTCATGGGGTCGCAAAGAGTCAGACACAACTGAGTGACTGAACTGAAGAGAATTAACTACCAAAGCTTTTTAGCACTATCTCTACCGCTAGGAATCACTCCTTAAATCATAGTACTATGATTATTGTCACTTATCATTACCTTTAATTTAGAAAAGAATATATGCTTTTAATTATGACTGCTGCTAAGTCGCTTCAGTCATGTCCAACTCTGTGTGACCCCATAGATGGCAGCCCACCAGGCTACCCCATCCCTGGGATTCTCCAGGCAAGAACACTGGAGTAGGTTGCCATTTCCTTCTCCAGTGCATGAAAGTGAAAAGTGAAAGTGAA
The DNA here is from genome assembly GCF_032405125.1 of Capricornis sumatraensis. Taxonomy (NCBI): domain Eukaryota; kingdom Metazoa; phylum Chordata; class Mammalia; order Artiodactyla; family Bovidae; genus Capricornis; species Capricornis sumatraensis. The sequence continues at coordinate 17,994,050 of NC_091075.1, forward strand.
GTTGCTCAGTTGTATCTGACTCTTAGTGATCCCATGGACTGCAGCCTACCAGGCTCCTCCATCCATGGGATTTTCCAGGCAAGAGTACTGGAGTGGGTTGCTTTGCCTTCTCCGGGTAGACTACTGTCTACATTAACTTAATAAATTTTGTTTTTGTTGAGTGAATCCTTATGTACACATAAGTAGAGATAGTGATTCTGATTTTTAAAGCAATGCCATATACTTTCAAACTTCAAAGGAGTAAAACAATAAATGTATTTATGGCCCAAACTGCTTTATTCTTCAAATGTTCAATAGTTAACAGTTTCCATAAAATTGTCTCACTTTTCCACTTCTCTTTGAAATACAGAAATAGTCTCTTTCTTTCTGGAGGAAGAAAATGGATCATATTTTTTTTCTAAATATTTTATTCTTTAGTTATTAAGACATTAACTGGGAAAGGGAAAGGGAAAATGTGAAACTGTTAGATGCTGAGCTGTGTCTGACTCTTTGTGACCCCATGGACTGTAGCCTGCCAGGTTCCTCTGTCCATGGAATTCTCCAGGCAAGAATACTGGAGTGATTCCCTTCTCCAGGGGATCTTCTCAACCCAGGGATCGAACCTGGCTCTCCCACATTGCAGGCAGATTCTTTTCCATCTGACCCACCAACTGTTAATTTACTCAGTGTTCTCTGAGCTTCCATGTGCTTGAGTACATTAAGTATATTTTCTCTTATCAGGAAATGCAATACAACAAGATCATGATCATTCAATAAACATTTATTAAGCACTAGTCTGTGCCAGTCTTATGTTTCCAAGCGTTTGTGACACTCGGTGGAAGTGATTTTATTTAAATCTATTTACCAGTTGATTTCAGGAATCACCACTTTATTTGGTGGTGTTCACCAAGTCAGTCTCTTGCAATCACTGGAAGAAGAGTGATGCTGTGTGAACAATAAGATCTCGCATGAGTCAGCAATTTGTGGCAGTCGTTGGGGAAAAAATGCAAAACCCTTTACAAGTAATGCTCTTTGGGTGAATGCATTTTTCTTTTTGTATTACATCTCGGAACTTATTTTTCAGCCCTTGAGTGAGGAGTACCCATTTTAAAAGAAACATTGCTTTATCGTATCAGAAAGTACTCAGTTATTTGTAATACATGACCTTTGTTACTTTCTATTGAATTGTACTCTGCGAAAACTTTGTGTTTTTGTTCTTTTGACATTATCGATACTACTGTTCACTTCTCCTTGGTACACTAATAAATGTACAGGACATGCAGATTCTATTCTATTTATCTAGACCTTCCTGACTAAAAGTCCACCTAAACCTAACAAAAAGGAAAAAGGACTCATAAGATCCTGTGTTCCATCATTTTTTTTATTACTCTCCTTTCATCTCTCCATTATTTTTTCTTTATCTTTTTTATTTCTGAAATTTCATTTATTTTTCTGAAAATATTTTAGACTTGTTAAAAATTACCATTTTTAGATTTTCATTGAAAATAACAATGTAACAGCTAGGACCTGTTGTATAGCACATGGAACTCTCAGTGTTCTGTACCAGCCTGGATGAGAGGGAGGTGTGGAGGAGAATGGATACGTGGGTATATATGGCTGAGTCCCTTTGCTGTTCACCTGAAACTGCCACAAGATTGTTACTAAAAAAAATAATAATAATTTATTTTGTTAATACAAAATAAAAAGTTTAAAGTTTGGAAAATAATCAGCTTACTAGTATATGAGGAAGCCAATTAAAAAATTATTATGTTATTTGACATAACTCAAATGAAGATGGACTTTAGCTAAAAATTTCCTATGGATTCTTATAAAATTTAGTAGTAAAAAAAGTGAAGTTCTGTTAGGTTCAACTGTTCTGAAAACTTAATTGATTCTCTTGAGTTTGCCTTTTGGTTTAGAGTGCCTGAGCTCTTGGTTGTTTTCCTAATTTCATACATTATGTTGATGAAACACACTTCAAAAACAAACAAGTTCTTTAAAAGTGTTTGTTGGTGGGTAGGTATTTCCTGAAATGTGAGGGGGTTTTGTGTTTTTTTTACTGTATTTTTTAATTGAAAGATAATTGCTTTACAGAATTTTGTTGTTTTTAAACCTCAACATGAACCAGCCATAGGTATACAGCCCCTCCCTCTTGAACCTCCCTCCCATTTCCCTCCCCATTCTACCCTTTGAGGTTGATACAGAGCCCCTGTTTGTGTTTCCTGAGATAAACAGCAAATTCCTGTTGGCTACCTATTTTACATTTGGTAATATAAATTTCCATATTACTCTCTCTATAATCTCACCCTCTCCTCCCCTCTCCCCATGTCCATAAGTCTATTCTCTATGTTTATTTCTTCATTGCTGCTCTGCAAATAAATTCTTCGGGACCATCTCTCTAGATTCTGTATATATATGTTAGTATATGATATTTCTTTCTCTTTCTGACTTACTTCAACCTCTATAATAGGCTCTAGGTTCATCCACCTCATTAGAACTGACTCAAATGTGTTCCTTTTTATGGCTGAGTATTATTCCATTGTGTATATGTACCAAAACTTCTTTATCCATTCATCTTTTGATGGACACCTAGGTTGCCTCCGTGTTCTAGCTATGGTAAACAGTGCTGGAATGAATAATGGGATACATGTGTCTTTTTCAATATTGATTTCCTCAGGCTATATGCCTAGGAATGGGATTGCTGGGTCACATGGTAGTTTTATTCCCAGTTTTTTAAGGAATCTCCATACTGTCATCCATAGTGGCTATATCAATTTACATTCCCACCAACAGTGCTGAGTGTTCCCTTTTCCCCACCCCCTTTTCAGCATTTATTGTTTGTAGACTTTTTGATGATGGCCATTCTGACCAATGAGAGGTGATATCTCATTGTAGTTTTGATTCACATTTCTCTAATAATGAGCAATGTTTAACATCTTTTCATGTGTTTGTTAGCCATCTGTATGTCTTCTTTGGAGAAATGTCTATTTAGGTCTTTTCCCACTTTTTGATTGAGTTGTTTATTTTTCTGGTATTGAGTTGTATGACTGCTTGTATACTTTGGAAATTAATCCTTTGTCAGTTGTTTCATTTGCTATTATTTTCTCCCATTCTGAGGGTTGTCCTCTTACCTTGCTTATAGTTTCCTTTGATGTGCAAAAGCTTTTAAGTTTAATCTTGTTTACTTTTGTTTTTACTTCCATTACTCTAGGAGGTGGGTCATAGAGGATCTTGCTTTGTGTCATCCAGTGTTCTTCCTATGTTTTCTCTAAGTTTTATAGTTTCTGGTCTTTCATTTAGGTCTTTAATCCATTTTGAGTTTATCTTTGTGTACGGTGTTAGGAAGCATTCTAATTTCATTCTTTTACATGCAGCTGTCCAGTTTTCCCAGCACCACTTATTGAAAAGGCTGTCTTTGCCCCATTTTATATTCTTGCCTCCTTTGTCAAAAATAAGGTACCCATAGGTTCAGTACAGTTCAGTCACTCAGTCGTATCCGACTCTTAGCGACCCCATGGACTGTAGCATGCCAGGCCTCCCTGTCCATCACCAACTCCTGGAGTTTACTCAAACACATGTCCATTGAGTTGGTGATGCCATCCAGCCATATTATCTTCTGTCATCCCCTTCTCCTCCCGCCTTCAATCTTTCCCAGCATCAGGATCTTTTCAAATGAGTCAGTTCTTCACATCAGGTGGCCAAAGTATTGGAGTTTCAGCTTCAGCATCAGTCCTTCCAGTGAATATTCAGGACTGATTTCCTTTTGGTTGGACTGGTTGGATCTCCTTGAAGTCCAAGGGACTCTCAAGGGTCCTCTCCAACACCACAGTTCAAAAGCATCAATTCTTCGCTCAGCTTTCTTTATAGTCCAACTCTCGCATCCATACATAACTACTGGAAAAACCATAGCTTTAACCAGAAGGACCTTTGTTGGCAAAGTAATGGGTTTATTTCTGGGCTTTCTATCTTGTTCCATTGGTCTGTATTTCTGTTTTTGTGCCAGTACCATACTGCCTTGATGACTGTAGCTTTTTAGTATAATCTGAAGTCAGGAAGGTTGATTCCTCCAGCTCCATTCTTCTTTCTCAAGACTGCTTTGGTCATTTGGGGTCTTTTGTGTTTCCATATGAATTGTGAAATTTTTTGTTCTAATTCTGTGAAAAATGCCATTGGTAATTTGATAGGGATTGCACTGAATCTGCAGATTGCATTTGGGAGTGTAGTCATTTTCACATTGATTTTTCCTACCCAAGAACATGGAATATCTCTCCATCTGTTTATGTCATCTTTGATTTCTTTCATCAGTGTCTTACAATTTTCTGCATACAGTTCTTTTGTCTCTTTAGGTAAGTTTATTCCTATATATTTTATTCTTTTTGTTGCAGTGGTGAATGGGATTGATTCCTTAATTTTTCTTTCTGATATTTCATTGTTAGTATATAGGGATGCAAGTGATTTCTGTGTATTGATTTTATATCCTGAGACTTTGCTAAATTCGCTGACTAGATCTAGTAATTATCTGATACTATCATTAGGGTTTTCTGTGTATAGTATCTTGTCATCAGCAAACAGTGAGAGCTTTACTTTTTCTTTTCCAATCTGGATTCCTTTTATTTCTTTTTCTTCTCTAATTGCTGTAGCTAGGACTTCCAAAACTATGTTGAATAATAGTGGTGAAAGTGGCACCCTTGTCTTATTCCTGATCTTACAGGGAATGCTTTCAGTTTTTTCCATTGAGAATGTTTGCTGTGGGCTTATCTTATATGGCCTTTATTATGTTGAGGTATGTTTCCTTCTTTGCCCATTTTTTTGAAGAGTTTTAATCATAAATGGGTGCTGAAGACCTTGTGTTCCATCATTTTTTTTAAATCTCCTTTCATCTCTCCATTCTTAATACTGCCTGAGTTCTGTTTCCTAGACTATTTTAAAGCAAATCCAAGACATGTAATTTCACCCATAAATATTAACTGATAAGAACTTTTAAAATTATGACTGATAACTTTCTGATTTTATTAAAGATTTTTTTAAACATCTGTTCAAATAAGGATCCCCAAAATTTCAACATGTTATATTTAATTATGTCTTTCAAGTTGCTTTTAATATAGAACAGCCCTAGATTTTTATTTCTTACCACTGACATTTTGAAGAAAGAAAGTCAGCTGTCCTACAGAATGTCCTGGGCTTCGCAGCTGGCTCAGTGATAAAGAATCTGCCTGCCAAGATGGAGATGTGGGCTCAGTCCTTGGGTGGGGAAGATCCCCTGGAAAAGGAAATGGCAGTTCACTCCAGTATTGTTGCCTGGGGAATCCCATGGACAGAGGAGCCTGGCAGGCTATTGTCCACAGGGTTTCAAAGAGTTGGACACAATTTAGCAACTAAATAACAACAGAATGTTTCAGTTTGGCTTTATCCCCTATCTTTCCTATAAGCAGGTAGAAAAATCAGATATTTGCCAAGATTCAACCTCAAGGTTTTAGGCCACTGTACTGTAAGAAGTTCTGTGTTCTTCCTATTGCATTGTATGATGTCTGACAATTAGGCTTATTATTAATGATTATACTGACATTTAATACCTGCCTCCCCTGGTGAAGATGTCGGGAATCCATCTTTCAGGAGCCGTAATTCATGTAGTTTGATTTTAGTGTTTTAAATCATGAAGTGTTTCTCAGATCATTTTTTTAGTATCATTAGTCTGTTAGGAAGATGCCATTTTTAAAGGCTTTCTTGTCCTAGGACACAGGTCTGTCATGTAGTTTTTCTATTTCCAACAAAATGATCCTTTTAAATTAATCTATCGAAATTGTCCAACAAATTCTGAAAATCAGTTCTCTTGGTAAAAATGTTTCTCTTTGTACCTCAGTACCATGTGGATGAAATGTTTAGAGTTACAGAGCCCCCAAAGAAAATACATCTATCCTGACATGAGTTACCCTGGATGGCCTACTTTATCAGGGGAGGAGTCACTAGCCACCATGTTGCCAAATGGACTCACATTTCTCTCTTCGGGGAACGGGGCACATTCCCAAGGGTATATTTTCAGTGCTGCTTAAAGACCTTTATTTCATAAGATTTTGTTTTTCTGTTTGTTCCCAGGAAGAAATCTTTCCTGTTTTCCGCTCTGTATGCTGCCTTTGTCTTCGGCGGTCGGCACCTAATGAACAAGCGGGCGAAGTTTGAACTGAGGAAGCCTCTAGTGCTCTGGTCTCTGACCCTTGCAGTCTTCAGGTAGGTTGTGTTTTTTTGTTTGTTTGTTTTTCCTTTTCCAAATAAAATCCATCTATTTCATCAGATTAGCTGAAAGACACCCACGTTTAATCCTGCATCTCATATTTTTTATCATTAAGGATGTAAAATAGTACCACAGCCCGAGGGAAAGGCTTTATGCAGCCAAGCTTGCCACGCTCTCTTCATTTTGAGAACCCTCAGGCCACCTCCTCTCTTGTCCAAACTGTTCGTGCAGTAACTCAGTTTATGTCTTAGGACTAGAAGCAGTACATGAGTTCCATTCTTTGGCGTATAAATATAGATGTAGGGGTAAATGGAAAGCTGCGGCAATAAACTGTGGAAGTGTATGGTAGTGTTCAGATGGGGTGGGCATACTCTTACGGACTGGTACATAGTCAAAAATGGCTTTCGGGCATTTGATGAGACACTGGACCAGAGAATGCTTCTGTCCCATATCCCCAAAGCATCCTCCACCTGAACTGACTGACAGGCATATGCTTATGCATTCAGGTCTTACTTTGCGTCAGACAAAACTCGTCATAGAGGCTGGTCAGGATCAGGTCTGGTCTCTCCAGGAGTATCTGCCAGCCAACATGCAGACACACTCCTGGAACCCTGAAGGAGCATGTCTAGCTTTGTAATATTTGGTGATTTGACAATCATAAGATGAATTAACACACAGCTGGTATCCAAACAGGTGCCAGCACTTACCTACAGTGCTAACAAAGGCACCTATTCCTTTTGTATTTTGGTTGTCAAAACCAGCACGTTGATAACTGGCCTTGGGGGCGGGTAGGGAAGCAGATATAAATACGCTACAGAATAAAAACCTATTCTTTCTAGTATATAGGAGTATTTCTACTTTTCTTGTATTGCATATTAACAGTTCTACTTCTTCTGTGGTTCAGTGGTAAAGAATCTGCCTGCAATGCAGGAGCCACAGTAGACACTGGCTTCGATCCCTGGGTTGGGAAGATCCCCTGAAGGAGGGCATGGCAACCCACTGCAGTATTCTTGCCTGGAGAATTCCATGGACAGAGGAGCCTCGGGGGCTATAATCCATGGGGTCACAAAGAGTAGGACATGACTGAAGTGACTTAGCATGCACCACTAATGAGAAACGCATAGAATCATTAAAAGCCTCATTAGTCACTTAAGGCTTTTTAAAGATGATCAGGCAGGAAGAGAATTTTCACAAACTCTGATCTGTACGTTTCCGTCAAGCTGGCTCCCTGCATCTGAAACACTGATGTGCTTGCTACTGCAGGCACTCTTTATTTTGGTGCATTTCATAAGGCATGTGAGATACTTGTGGTTTGAACCTATCACTAAAGACTCCTTCCATTTCATGTGTATCAAGTCCTAATTCTCTAATACAAAGCAGCATTTTTATTTTTATTATTATTTACATTGAAGGTTCACAAAGTCTGCCTTACCTTAAGTACTTTGATATTTGAGGGGAAATTTATCTTGATGATGCCTTTCAGCATTTTACAGATCTTTCAACATCCCCTGAACCTTTATCTTCTGTTTTTTAACCGTAGCACAGATAAGAGGGAAGAAGAAAGTCCAGGGACCCCTACACACCTGTTCTCCTGCTTAAACAGTTATCAACACTGTTTCGTCTGTGTTACCACTAACTTCTCCCATGACCCAAATTATTGGGAACTATTACAGACTCAACTATTTCTGAATGAAATGATACCATTTCTAAAAGTTAAGTAGTCTTACTAGACTGGTCAGTGTCATTATCTCACCTAAATTAGTAATAATTCTTTCTTATTGAGTGTTCCATTTTCTCCAGTTGTTTCAATTTTTTTTTGTTGTTCAATTTATTTTCAAGAATTTTGACCCAAAGGACTTATACACACTGCTGCTGCTGCTAAGTTGCTTCAGTCGTGTCCGACTCTGTACGACCCCATAGACGGCAGCCCACCAGGCTCCCCTGTCCCTGGGATTCTCTGTATATAAAATAGTCAACTGGTAAGGACCTAAAAAAAAGTAAAGAATCCTTACCCAAACGGGTCCACACTTTCCCATTGGTTGATTTAACTTAGAGGTTTTGTCTTTCCTTCCACTTCCAATCCATTCTTTGGATAATCCAGATTGTTTCTCTTTTAGAGTTTCCCCCAGACAAGATGTTATTGATTATATTCTTCTGAAACCCTGTATTATTTGTTAGTCAACAGAGCTAGAAATTTTTATATTTAGATTTGATAGGACTTCTTATAAGAAGTTAGTGAAACAAAAGCAAGGATAAATACTTGATTCTTTACTCATATTTAGCAGTTTCAAAAAAATTAATTTGATTACTTAGCATGTGAATAATAATGGGTGTTTTTAAGTATCATTATGAACTTACAGAATTACGCTTTTTTATATGTCAGTGAGTGTGAGGTGAATTTGGATATGATGGATTATAGTCCAATGCTATTATTCTTTTTGATGCTAAGTTAACCCATGTTTGGCCAGAGGGAGTTTCTTCAGATTAGCTCCTGAATCCTTTCCCCATCCTGAGTAGTGCTCATAGCTTGATTTTGTATATGTGTGTGTATTTTGGGGTGTGTGTGTGATTGGGGGAGGCGGTGGGGATGACAAGCTGTCCCAGGCCAAGCATGTTGCATATCCTTGTCCAGAAGTGAAATCAGTCATTTCTCAAAAGATCCCAGCTTCCTTTGGGAGAAGTAGTATTTAGAAATAACTCTAAGTACCAGGGGTGGTTGTTGTCACTAAGTTCTTATTTTTAGGCCTCTAAGAGAGCAGAAAAAAAATTATTCGTTATTTTGAAAGAATGTATCCAGAGTTAGTATTCATACTTCTGATTCATATTTATGACTAGAGAGTTTTTACTTAATAGATTTCTCTTTCCTCCTATGCCAAAACCCAAGTTCCCAAGCTCAGTACTTACTTACACCATAGAACATATGCAATAGTCATTAACACTACCATCTTTTTTAGACTGACAAGTTCCTGTTTCATCTTCAATTTCCTTATTTCTATTGGTTACTTTACTTTCTTCAGAGCCATGTTTCGTATAAAACTGTAAAAGCTGGAACTACTGAAAGGTGTCCAAGCATGGACTGTCTTGGATCTTATAAAAATTGATCATAATATTCTAATCATTTATTTGGAAACATTATAATGGAATTCTGTGGTTGTATTAATTGAACATGGTCCCATGTTAGGAAGAGTATATTAAGGTTTCTCTGTGCTTAATTCTGATCAACAGTGCATTGAATGAAAAGGCTTAATACAGAATGAATTTTTTAATGGAATGTTTATGTAAATTTTACTCCTAGACATAAAACACATGTTGTTCATTAATACATTTAAGTATTTGTAAAAATATCTAAAAAGATAATAGAAGAAAACATACTCAATTCTTATTACATCTATGGTAAGGGAGAGGAGACAGGTGTTTTTTTTTTTAATGCCCACTATTTACTGTAAAATAAGCAGAAAAAAAATTCAGAGCTTATAGAGGTTGGTTCTAGTGGACCAGTAATGTAGAGCAAAAAGGATTTAAATTTTTTGTGATGCCTTATCTTCTTATTCAAAAGAAATGAAACAAGCATCATGTTGACAGCTCAGTTCTGGATACTGGGTGTTTATTATTCTTTGTGCTTTATTGCATTTACAGCATTTCCTAAAATATACATACATGCATACACAATCTCATACACAGCTTAGAGACTCTCAAGTGGTATTTGCTCTTTCTTTTAGAATCCAAATAACTTTTGAATGAAATTGACATAAAGTATCAAAAATTTATATAAAGCATCAAAAAAATAATACAAACAGATGTTTTGATGAGTATTAATAAAAATTCTCCTATCTAGGTCATATATTAATAAAATAACTTCATTATTATAAAAATATGTCTGTAGACAATTATGACTTATTTTACTATAATTCACAAATTTTCAAATTCACCTATAAATGGTGTTTAATATATAAGTATATAAAGTCCTTACACAAGAGATTCCTGCATGAAATGGCATGCAATTGTGTAGGACCCTTAAGAGCCACTGCTTACCACTAATAGGATATCATGGATTTGGAAAAAAGAGGAGAGAGAACCTAACTTTTCTGTTAGAGGAATTAGAAATGAGGGAGAGGAAGGGTAAGCTTTTGCTTTTGGAAAATCACTGGAAAGAATTTTTAATGTATGCTGCTGCTGCTAAGTCGCTTCAGTCGTGTCCAACTCTATGCGACCCCATAGACGGCAGCCCACCAGGCTCCCCCGTCCCTGGGATTCTCCAGGCAAGAACACTGGAGTGGGTTGCCATTTCCTTCTCCAATGCATGAAAGTGAAGAGTGAAAGTGAAGTCGCTCAGTCATGTCCGACTCTTCACGATCCCATGGACTGCAGCCTACCAGGCTCCTCCGTCCATGGGATTTTCCAAGCAAGAGTACTGGAGTAGGATGGCATTGCCTATATTACTGCTTAAAATGAATGTCTTTTCCCCAGTTTTTCAATCTTGCCTGTTAGCTCCTTTACAGTAACTAGAGACCGAACTTAGACTTATTTCTGGATACCCCAAACTGTGTTTACTCATGAAATGAGACAACTGGGTGGAAATTAAATCAGATATGCAGGCTCCCTAAGCAAAAAGAAACCCCTCTTACTGCTCTGTGTCAGAAGGAGGGAGGGGGTGTTATATGATTTGGTGAGCATTACCTGTAGCGTGTTTTCTTTCTTTATCTTTGTGTTTTGACTGAATATAACAGCAGTTTTCATACAGGTCAAATACATTGTAATTTATTGAAGGCTATCACAAGTTTTGACGGAGTAGATAGGATATGAACAAGTGAGGTTTTTCCCAGTTCCACGATGGATTCATTTCATTGAAAAATGACTTCTCTGGGGTTTTCTTAATAATTTCTTCCCATTAACCTCAAGCCATGCCTCCCCTTTTAGACCCAAGCCATCAGCTTCTGTATCGGTCTTTACAGATAAGATTAGGACATAGCAGCCTACAACCCAAGGATAAGCATTTTCTTATTTGATGAGACAATTCCAGGTGGCATTTGGCCCTAGATATTTGGATATTTCCTTAGGGTAATACTGAAAAAAATTCTGGTAATTTGAACTAGTAAATCCTGAGATTATTGTTTATGGCAGACAGCCTCAAGCCCTACAAGGTGCCAGCCACCCATTCTTCCTGAGTCATTAAATCATGTTGCTATGGCATCTCAGCGGGGTTACTTCTGTTGATTTGTAAAAGACTTTCTATGTACTGATTTAATAACTTCAGATCCTTCTAGATTGGGCGCAGATGTGCTTGCTTCTGATTCAAGCAGCCTTCACCAGGTCGGTGTCTGGCAGAGCTTTCTTCTCACTGGCAGAATAAGGAGCCTTCTAGGTCTCTGACCCAGAGCAGATCAAAGGACAGGTGTCTAGTCAGTGCACATTAGAATAAGTTAATTACTTTGTGCAGCATATTTGTAGATGCCAGTATCACACCTGCTTCAAATTTGCTTATTCCTGTCTCCTGGTGATTCACTCTGGCGTCAATTGCTTTAGGCTTTATTTGTTCAAAGCCAGATACACTCACTTTACAGTTGGACTTTTTGCCATGTTATTATACAGCGATTTTCTCTGTTGAAACTCATTTTTATTTCCTGGCCTTATTTTTATTTTGTCATTGAATTTTATCTTCGGCTTAGGTATAAAATATATTCAAAATGAATAGAAAATTACTCTTTTTCTTTAGCAAGAGTTCCATGAACAAAGAGCTTATATATACCATAGGACACATTCAGAAAAGTGTGTTTAACAGAGCAAAGATGCATATGAATGATATTTGATAAAATCCACTTGTGGTTTTATTCACCCATCAGTATTTAATATTGGAAGAATTATTGGCAACTGCCTTATTTTTAAAGAAACAGATATATAATAAAACTAACTGAAACTGTTCAGATGAGAAAAATATGACATTTAAAAAACCCATATTGAAGGAGTTAAGTACATCATTGGCCTATAAAGTGATGAAACATTGAAAATAACAAATTTCAGAACTGAATTTATACTCACGCGCCTTGTATCTAGTGCTTTGTTTTGGTTTCCAGAAGTGGTCCTTCTTAATCCACAGAGAACATTACAGACAATGATTACAGTGATACTAATATTATGAAGGAAATGAATACATAAATTATAAACGTCATAGGGGAAAAGCTCCTAGTTTTTCAACAACAGGTTATAAACTTCACATTTTTTAAGACACAGCATCAAAAGGCCAAATGTAAGAAAGCAAAAGGTATTTCTAAAAAGCATATACTAAGTAGCAAAAAAAGGCAAGCTGATGAATAATTGTGGTAATGTGATACCTTTTGTAAAAAGTTTAATAACCCATAAATTAACACTACATTGTATTTATTAACATGGCAGTGGCACCCCACTCCAGTACTCTTGCCTGGAAAATCCCATGGACGGAGGAGCCTGGTGGGCTGCAGTCCATGGGGTCGCAAAGAGTCAGATACAACTGAGCAACTTGATTTTCACTTTTCACTTTCCTGCATTGGAGAAGGAAATGGCAACCCACTCCAGTGTTCTTGCCTGGAGAATCCCAGGGACAGGGGAGCCTGGTGGGCTGCCGCCTATGGGGCCGCACAGAGTTGGACACGACTGAACTGACTTAGCAGCAGCAGTGTAGTAAACCATAAAAACAACATTTCAAAAGTTCAAGCTAGTGATTCTTTTTGGGGATGCAGGGAGCCCAGTGAGATCAGAGAGGATCTGACGGAGGCTTGCCCTGATTTTATATGACCTTGTTATTATGAGAAAGTTAAATTAAAAAAATAACTGTTCGATACAAGTATGGATAGCAAATTTTTTTAAGTTGAAAGCAAATAATGAAAAGAAGTCAGTTGATTAAAGGAAAGCTAGCAGTGGCACCCCACCCCAGTACTCTTGCCTGGAAAATCCCATGGGTGGAGGAGCCTGGTGGGCTGCAGTCCATGGGGTCGCTAGGAGTCAGACACGACTGAGCGACTTCACTTTCACTTTTCACTTTCATGCACTGCAGAAGGAAATGGCAACCCACTCCCGTGTTCTTGCCTGGAGAATCCCAGGGATAGGGGAGCCTGGTGGGCTGCCATCATCTATGGGGTCGCACAGAGTCGGACACGACTGAAGCAAGTTAGCAGCAGCAGCAGCAGCAGCAACAATTCTAGTCACTTATAAGATTCTGGCAAAATGCTGGTGTACATTAAATAGAGCAAGTTTATATCAAAACACAAACTTTGTGCCCTGTTGATCCAAACACGCACCACAATAATGGCAGATTTATAGTTATAATTAAGAATGGTTTTTTATATATTGTTGTTGTTCAGTTGCTAAGTTGTGTCCGATCCTTGTGACCCCATGGACTGCAGCACTCCCGGCTTCCCTGTCCTTCACTATCTCCTGGAATTAGCTCAAACTCATGTCCACTGAGTCAGTGATGCCATCCAACCATCTCATCCTCTGTTGTCCCTTTCTTATCCTCCTTTCTATCTTTCCTGGTATCAGAGTCTTTTCCAATGAGTCAGCTCTTCACACCAGGTAGCCAAAGTATTGGAGCTTCAGCTTCAGCATCAGTCCTTCCGTTGAATATTCAGGGCTCAGTTGTGTCCAACTCTTTGCAGCCCCGTGGACTGGGGCTTGCCAGGCTCTTCTGTCCATGGAATTCTCCAGGCAAGAATACTGGAGCGGGTTGCCATTTCCTTCTCCAGGAGATCTTCCTGACCCAGGGATTGAACCCAGGTCTCCTGCATTGCGGGCAGACTCTTTACTGTGTAAGCCACCAGGGAAGCTGCTTTATATATACATTCTTTGTTTGACTGCTCTGGGTCTTCACTGCTGCGCTTCATTGCTGCTGTTTTCTCTAGGTGCGGCGCATGGGCTTCTCATTGCGGTGGCTTCTCTTGTTACTGAGCACAGGCTCTAGGCCCTCAGGCTTCAGTAGTTGCAGCCTGTGGGCTCAGTGGCTATGTGGTATGAGGAATCTTCCCAGACCAGGGATCGAAGCTGTGTCCTCTGTTTTTGCAGGCAGGTTCTGATCCACTGTGCCACCGCAAAGTCCAAATTAAGTACTTTTTTGGTTTTCTATTTTCTGAAAGTGACCCTGAGCTCAGTGTGTATGTGTAGCTGGAAGGATAATTTGGGGACCTTTCTTCTGGTTGTTTTCTTGTGACACTAGTTGAGTCACTTTTGACTCGTTTTGAAAAACCAAGAGCACTACTAAAAAGAAATGGCAACTCTCCATCCTTTAAAGTGAAGTGGGACCGGTACACTAAAATCCATACATCCTGGTTTTGCTCAGGGCAACCTTAGTTTTATACCCATTGTCTCAGCATTAATAGCTCCCCTTTCACTCTCAACAGTGATTCACTTTGAATTGTAAAAGATAATGGTTAATCTAGTTATAACCCACTGAGGAAGTGAGTTGGCTTAATAAAACAGAAAAAGGGGAAATTCCAACTATCATTTGCCAAGTTGCCCCAACAAATCTTTTAGAATTTCTCTCCTCTCTGAAACTTGCTCTTCTGTCCATAATATTCCCAAACATTTAACATATTGTCACTCAAACTTAAAAGTATTCGAACCAGATGTCTTTTTGATAGCCCTTTAAAATTTTTCAAAATTTGTCACTATTTTCCTAGTGAACATCTTTAGGTCATTCAAAAATAACAGCTCAACTAGTCACTGAATTGTAAAGTGAAGTGTTACTCACTCTGCTGCTGCTGCTGCTGCTAAGTCGCTCACTCGTGTCCAACTCTTCGCGACCCCATGGACTGCAGCCTACCAGGCTCCTCCATCCATGGGATTCTCCAGGCAAGAGTACTGGAGTGGGCTGCCATTGCCTTCTCCAGTTAGTCACTCAGTCATGTCCAACTCTTTGCAACTCCACAGACTGTAGCCCACCAGGCTCCTCTGTCCATGGAATTCTCCAGGCAAGAAGACTGGAGTGGGTTGCCATTTCCTTCTCCAGGGGATCTTCCTGGCCCATGAATCAAGCCTGGGTCTCCCGCATAGTGGGCAGATTCTTTACAATCTAAGCCGTCTAAGTGAATGCTGGAGACCATGTCACTTCTTGGGAAGATGAAGCCGGTTTGAGACCTGTGGTCAAATAACCCAGTGGAGTGTGGGTTTCATTTTTCAGCTCATGGGCTTGGTGCCAGGTAGCTGTATTCTTTGTTCAAAACAAGACAGCCGTACTCATCCCGGTAATTCTAAAGGATGAGGTAATGAAGCTATGCAATAGAAGGAACTATGAACTGGACTAATCTAGATTTTACTGATCCAGCTCATCTTTTATGGATTTTAAAATCTTATCTAATACGCTGTCTCAGGGCAACCTGAGAGGCAGGGAGGACTGGGAAGATGGGTAAATTCAACACAGTTGTTCTGAGTATGATTCTTATTTCTCCCTTTGCCTTGCACTATGCTAACCCCCACCCCCACCCCACCCCCACCCCTCAAAAAAGATGAACACTAAAGGAGAGAAATAAATCCAGAGTGAAATAGAGCCTCAACCCAAGTAAATCTGCTCTCATTGCTACTGAGAGGCTTTTAAAGGTATCAATATGCCTTCCCCGACCAAGGGTCACTTCCTATCTCAACACTCTGGAGTTTGGGGTGAAACTGCCTTCAATACTCCCTGAGTTGATTCTGGGGGCACCTAAGGACCTTTCTACACTGTGACTGGGAGATGATATGCCATGTACATGACAAGGTTATGGCCAAAACCCAGGGAGACTGAAAGATCTGGAGAAAAATCTCTTTGGAAAAAAATCATCATAAGGCGATATTATTTAAAAATACTCTGATACACCTGGTCATAAAGCTATAAATCAATAGTCAGTTGCATCATATGATAATCTACTGTTGCAATAAAAAGATATTTCTGGATTGAATAGCAGAAGTATCGTCCATCTGTAGCTCTTCTTCCTGTTTAATGGTTCCCGTGGGTCATATAACTGCTCCAACCCCACCCCTGTGCCCTAATATTGTTACTGATGTAAAGCTAAGTCCGCCACAGAAGGAACAGCTAGAACCAACAATACTGATTCGGTTTGGCTTGTTTGTTTTTAAAGGCTGTATTGAAAGACTCACCAATTGCTGGATTCTGAATATCCAGTGTCCTTAGTGTCCAAAAACTCCTGAGTTATAAAATTCTTCTTAAATATGTTGAGTAGCTGTCTCATCTCCATTTCCATGCTGGAATCTCTGGTCTGGCCTTCATCACTTCACATCTTAGTACTGCAAACCACCAGTTCCTGTTTCCCAAATGTTTTCTCCATCAAAGCTACTCTACATATCTTACTTATTTCCCTGCTTAAGCATTAATTGAAATGCCTTTGCCTTTAGGTTGACACTTCAACCTGCCCATCAAAAATTAGTCTTTCTTTGATGGATCTTTCACCACTGCCCTATACAAGCTTTCCATTCAAGCCAACTTGCCGCCTCATTGCCCCCCAAAATGCATACTTTTGCCCATGCTCATTTCATATCTTTGAACCCAATATCCCTCCTCTTTCTCCATTCATCCTCCATTCCCCTGCCCCCCTCCCTTTTAAGTCTTATCCATTTTAGAGTGTCTTCTCTGTAAAGGATTCTCTGATCATCTCAGCTTCTATCGACCTTGTTGCTGATGGTCAGTTAGCCAGGCTATATGCGACCTTATCTGTGTACCACTGAGGGGCCATGTGAGTTCCTTGGGGCCAGAATTGTGTCCAGTTGTTCCTGGAACACCCTGGCATGCGCACAATTTCTGAATTAATGAATAAAAATCTCACACTTAGCCACTTCTCCAGTCATGTGTAATCAATGTTTTTATTCATTGCACTTGTCCATGCTTTATATTTCTTGTATCAACTGCCACAGACAGACCCCAGTCCAGTCTTCCTTTGGTATCATCAGGCTTCACCTGTGAAAGTACAGATGTGCTTCAAGAAATCCAGGGTTGATGTCCTGGAGCTGGAGGTGCCTTGCAGAGGCCTGCAGAGTGGTGCACAGAATTGCCTTTGTTCCTGTCTGACCTCTCCTCCTCTCCCATCCCTCAGGCCAGAGTGGCAGCTCCCTTCTTCCTCAGACCTATTAACAAGGCTGCTGCCTCAGGGCTCTCAACTGGAACATTCATTGCCCATTATTCTAATAGCCTGTCCTTTGCCTCCTTCAGACCTTGGCTCAAATCTCACCTTCCCACCTCCCTGTCTAAAATCACACAAACACCCACCCTCGCTCCTCACTGTCCTGATTCCCTTTTCTCCTTGACACGGATCACCTTCCAGCCACTGTGTGTGTTGCTAATCTTGCTCATTCCGGTCTGTAATTCAACTCTGAGTTCCATGAGGGGAAGGATTTTGTCTGATTTTTTTTGCTGTGTCTCTAGTGTCCACCTAGGCATTGAAAAAAATAGCTTTTCAAAATGAAAAAAGGAAATGAAAAGAGATTTATGAATAGTTGTAAATTTCCTTGCCTTTTTTGAAAAGTCTTCTTTCCAAAGAGGGAAATAGGGTATTTTATATGCTTTTCCCTTGACTCCAGGAACAATGTGGATTTTCCAGTATTCCTGGGAAAAGAGTAATTAGATTGATTAACTAAATGCTTAATATTTTGCTTTTAAAAAAATTAAGATGTCCATTATAGGGGAGGATTCAGAGCTGCTGTAAGAGGTGCTTTCTGAGGAAGGCCAGGAGAGCAAACATCACCCTGCTTTGCAGGGGGAATCTGGGCTCTCAGCAGAGCCCTGGCCTCTTCCTTGGGGATGGCACGGACCTGCAGGTCACTCTGCCACTCCAGATTAAGAGAAAAATCAACTCATAGTGTCATGATCTGGTCCAAATAAGAGAAAAGTGTATAGTTTGTTGTAAATTATGAGAGGACCTAGACTGTCCCCAGTGTGTGCATGAAGGGAGCTGCAGGTTAATGAGTCCAGGCGGCAGTGGCCTCCTGCTTCCAGAACTAGTCTGTCTGCTAACCTTTGCTTCTTTACAGCTGGAAATGGGATCCAGTAGTCATTGTTTTATTAAATGATTTTTTATAGTTATAAGAGTGAGAATTCGCTGTTCGTAAAACTAGTAACTGCGGAAAAGCACAAACACAAAACTTTTCCTTTCAGAAATCCACATATATTTGCTATTAATATTTTGGTGCATGCCCTCTCGATAATGTTAAGCTTGAGATTCTTTCCTCATAATTTTAATTTTGTGTAATCCAATTAATAAATTTGAGTCTGGATGAAAATAGGACTTCAGTAATATGTTTGTATTACAGGATGCTAGAACAATGTAGAACAGTGACACATAGGGCATTTTAAATCATTTTACCAAAAGGAATTAGTATTTAAATAGCTAGAATAACAGCTTTTCTGAAACTTGTGTGAGAAATAACATGAGTGTTCTTGAAGAGATTTCAGTCATTTAGGATATAAGTGTTATAATTCTGAACCATTTGTTAAGGATTATTTTGAGTTAAAGCTGAGTTAAGGATTACTTTGCTTATAAATTTGCAGTATTACCTCACAAATTCTTAAAGAATCCTTGTTTAGCAGGGTTTAAAAAATATATGATATTGAACAAAAAACTGAATCCTCAAAACTCTTCAGACCTAACTGTTCATAAAATCCCCTAACTGCATAATCTAGAGTGCCTCAGGTGACGTGACATCCTTATCAAATGAAGTAACTAGAATCACCGCAATTGTAGACTGGCTGAAGGAAGCAAAATGAGTAACATGGAAAAGGACTAGAAGCTTGTTCTGGAAAGGCCTGTTTGCACAGAATTAACCGAAATATGGAGAGAGAAAACTTCCTTCTTCTCAAGGTCCACATGTCCTCAAGGCATGAGTGTGAGTAGAGAGTGAACTACAGGGAGGACATGAGATGAGGGTTCAGGAAAGAAACATTGATAACTCACCCTAGGGTTAACCACAGCTGTCAGAATCAATGGAAATATGAAACAGTTCTCGCAGGAAACTTCTGACCACCATCTTCAAAGTATCAGCAGTCCTTTCATGAGAGCTATTTTTATTTTCTGTATTTCAGCCAAGAACTCCACATAGTAACTGCTCATCTATTTTTGATGATGCTGTAAAGTTGACAGGCTGCGCACATCCCACTTGATTTTGCATGTGATAGAAGGACCCAGTTTTCTCCCTGGTAACTAACGTGTCTTGTGGTCCATGCTACCAACAGATGGATTATTTTAATCGATTGCTGGTTCTTCTTGGAAGCTGATTCCTGCCGTTTGTCTTACCAACTCTTGAGTGAAAATTGATGCGGGCTGTTGGATGCCTTCTCATCGCTTAGGACTGGATGGTTATTTGTGGTGGAGGCTGTGGTACCCCAGCAGTCCTCACTGTATTCATTGCAATCCACTATTTCCTTTATAGTTTTCAGAGCCCTGGGGTTTAGAAACAAATTGATATGACCCAAATGGTTGATTTGGAGCATAATACTTCATAGCTGTCATGCTGCATTTTCCTAACAGCATGATTTTCTTTTATTCTTTTTTATTTCATTATTAACAGTACCATAGTGGACAGTCAGGTGGCTTTTTGTTTTCTTTTGTTCTGAGAAGCAGATGAGCAGCGTGATTACAGTAGCTGGAGAAAACTGTCCATTGATTCTAGGTATATATGTGTTAACCCACAGCAGAAATTGTCAGTACAGCTTAGAGAATTGCCTATCACTTGAAGAAATTATGAATCATTAGCTATTCAGAGTTCTCTTATGCAGGAGGCAGGGATTCGGGTTCTCTGAAAGGGTTTTGCTTTAAAATATAGTTTATACTGACTTGGTGAAAAAAAAAATTTCAAAAAGATCCAGGTCAAAGACACAGAGATCAGGAAAGAAGTACTGAGGAAGGAAAATAAAATTTTGCCTTTAAAAAGAATATAATTAAAACTCTTTAAAAAAGAAAGAAAAACCCTGTAGAATTTTTCCAATTTTGAATGGACAGCCTGGCCCAGGAGGTTGCATCTAAACCTCTCAAGATGTTCTTACCACCACTTACATTCTTGCTGAGACCAAACCCATCTTTCGTCACACAGCAGTGAGGGAATTGCACTTGGGCATGCACTAATCCACGGATTGACACCTCTAGGATGTAAATGTATGACATTTCCTGCACTCCTTAAGGACTTCTCCTTAAATGCGTTGAGGAGAATGGGGTTAAAGTTTGAAGTCATTAAAAGTTAAAGCAAATACCCATTTTCCTGCCTTGTGAATTTCTTTCTTTTTTTTTTTTTTTAGGACCGATGCTTATCTATTTATATTTTTGCCACTTTATTTCTTTAATTGAAGGATAATTGCTTTACAGAATTTTGTGGTTTTCTGTCAAACGTCAACAAGAATCAGCCATAGGTACACCCATGCCCGCTTTTTTTTTTTAAGTTAACATTTCTTTAATGGCCATGATCTCTGGTATATGGGATCTTAGCTCACCAGCTGACTTTCACAGCTGCCTTGAGGTATATGTTTTCTCCATTTACAAATGAGGAAACTGAATCTCAGAGAGGTTTAAGTAATCTTCCCATGCTTATTGTTAGGCAATAAACCTAAAGCCTATTGTGTTTTACAAAGAAAATTGCTGCAAAGAACCTACTGCCCTTTGGGGTAAATTACTGCTCTCTTCCTCCTCATAGTCCTAGTCATCATCACGGCTGTGCTCTTCTGCAGCCCATGGCCCTTTGGTTAGGAGCACCTCATTGGTAATTTTATGACTTGCTGTCCTGATGCAATACCACATCAGAACAAGGAGCAGCTCTGAGGAGGAAATATGGCTCATCTGATGACAAGTTCTCATTGAGCAAGAATCCCATATAGTTCACAATGTTAGCACCCAATGCCTGCATCTAAAATTTTTTTTAAAAGGCACGTGATCTGTTAGTGATTTCAATTATTGAGAAATGCAGAGATGCAGTGTTGATCCGTTTGTGAAACTGCCAGTAGAAATGGACACCAGGTGTGTAGGCAGTCTAGTAGAGTTTTATATTCAGCCAAATGCATGTTTTCATACACAGTGTCCATTATTTCTTCATGAGGAAAAGGCTGAACTATTAATTTTGATTTTTTTAAAAACACTTTATCGTAAATATGTGATTATCACTTGAAATATTTATCAAAGTAGCATCTGCCAGAAAGGGGAAAAAATAAAATAACCCCCCCCAAAAAAAGACTTTTTTTTTTTTTTTTTTTAAAGGAAACGGAAATCTGTTGTGAAAGTTCTGGCTAAGTTAAATAATAGAGTCTCTACATTAAAACACCAGTATACCCAAGTAAGTCCTGCTTTTACTTACTCTTGCTGCACTCGGCATTTGGATAGAAAGTAATATTTGTTCTCATGAAATATACAAGCCATAAAACCCTGATGTTGGCTTCGGTGAAAACAAACTCCATGTTTAGTTCCACTGAAGGCTTTGAGGAGAAATGACCAAAGGTTGTGTAAGCTTCTGTACCACTGTCTCATGTTTCCTTGAAACTTCTGGGCAGAACCCTATGAGATGTTCTATAAATCCTAAATAGACTTATAATTTAAAATGTTTTTAAAATAAATAAAACCATATTTTTTTTTAATCTTTATTCAAAAGGAAAGACTAGAACCAAAGTGACTGATTTTTAAGGACAAAATGAGCACTTTTGACAAAACAAAACTAGTAGAAATCACTTTGATTAAAAGTATTTTGTACCAAAAACCAACCAAAAAACAGGAGCTACTTTAAAAATTTAACTCCTCCTCTAACCCACCGTAAGTTTTAAATTATTATTTCTTAATGCAGTTTAAGTAGCTACACAGAAAAGGCAAGGCCGAGTGTCTCTGCTGTGACATTAGTGACAGGCACACTAAGAAACTCATTCAAGTATGTTTGCAGAATGAGAAGTGTCAGAGCCAGCTGGGCTTGCAAAACCTTCCGGAAGTCTTTTATTGTTTCCTGTATTGGATCAAGTCCAAAAGTGAGGATAATTACCCTCTAGAACTGCCAAGGTTTCAGGCTATTCAGAAAACCCTGATCTTGTAGTAGGAAAGAAATGTGGGCCAAGGTATAAGAATAGTGATTGGATTTTAAAAAGAATATTTCCAAGGAGCAATTTTCTCAAAAATGGTCCTTTTGCTTTGACTAACAGAGTGCCAAGTAGACAACCATCCAGTCAAAACCACAGACAACAGAAAGAGAGGAAATCAGACTCATTATCCACTCCTAGGCTCCCCTAATAATCAAAGAGCTGAGAATTTCAACCAGGCTTCATTGGGACTTTTATTTAGGTAATTCATGAAAGCCTTTGCTGGGACAGGGAAACAGAAGTAGATCTCAATGTTGAATGGGAAATTTTTATTGTCTTGAAAGCTCCTTATTTTCCAAATTTTTTAAAGATTACCCTGGTTTAAAGTGAACAGATCCCCTTTGTTTAGAATAGAGAAGAAATGATAGGTTTTGCTCTAAATTTCCAAACCTAATAACCAGATCAGATGGTATATGCTGGTCACTTTATCTACACTGTTGTATTCATCCTCACAACAGAAAATACTCTCCTAGGGAGGTCAGATTTTCCAGATGAAATGAGTTCTTTGGATATTTCAAATAATTTAGAACTTTCATAATTCAAAAGCATTTTCCCATAGGAATAACTTTAAATACAACAAATATATACCTAAGAGTAACTTTTCATCATATCTAACTTCTGTTTCTTCATTTGAAAGTTCTTGGTTTCTAACACATTTTTCTGTTCTACCACTAACCCCTCCACTTAATGACTACTCAAATAGCATTGTTATAATTTAGCAACAATGATTGTTAAACTGACAGCCCCCGGTAGTCACCAAAATCACCACTAAGACCTCTGAGGTACCTGAACGAAAAAGTGGTTCAAAAGATAATGACCAAAGCTCTGGGTATTTCTGTTCCTCATTGATGTGGTGTGCCCATGGGCAACACTGTAAAGGTAGTTTAAATCAGGTCCACCAGCTTTGAAATTGTATGATTCTTGAGTGTATTTTAGATGTGGGGGATTCATATTCCTTCAAATTTCACATATTAGGTACATCCTGATTGATAATCATATAATACATCAGTATTTCACAATGTCATCCTTCAAATTTCACATATTAGGTACATCCTGATTGATATCATATAATACATCAGTATTTCACAATGTCATGATCCAAATCTATGTAAAATGCATCTACATTGCTATTTTGCTTAGAGTGATGAAATTTACCTTACGGCTTATAGGTGACAGGACCACATTTAGTTGGTCTGACTCAAAAACCCACACTGTCTGCTCAATGCCATGCTAGTCACATAACTGAGAAAATCAGAAATAAAAGTCCTCATTCCAGAAAGACTTTGTGAGTAGCTTACATAAGAGGGGGAATATGATCTTACGAGCCAGGGAAGGAGGAGAAACGACTGTTTCTTAAACTGCATCAAAACATCTGGAATGTCTATTAAAAATTCCCAGTTCTGGGTCTTCCTCCAAAGCTGCTAAGTTGGCGCCTCTGGTGGTAGAGCTTGGAAATCTGCATTTTTATTGACCTCCATGGTTTACTGTCATTAAAATTTCTGTGTAATTTCAGGGCTCTTGAGACATCACCCTATCCCCTAACCCGAAATCTAGATAACCACCCCCCTACACACACACATACATAGCCCTACACACACACTGGCAATAGAACAGCAAAAGGCTTTCAGAAGATGTCCAGTGTGTGGTGAGCTGCCCTACAGGGGTGACAAACTGACTGCCAAGGCCAGCACGCTTGATCCTTACTCATGCATTCTTACTGTGCCTCTGCCTTTCTACAGACTTTCTCCAGCACCATGGAGTATTCACTCAGGTGCGTTATATCACAATCAGCTTCCTGGTCGACCAAAAGCCATCTTGGCAGAGCCAGGGGAGGCAAAGCCAGCCGCCCCTTAACAGTGTCTCAGACCTCCACTATGACTTCCTGTGAGGGAAATCTCTCCGTAATTCTGGTTTCTCCACCCTACCCCCCTCCGCTCAACATGCACACATGATTTGCCAAGTCTTGAGTTCCTATTCCATTATCAGTCTGGATTTTCTCTCTTGGCTGCCACATCTGGCCTCAAACTCAACACTACCTGAACCTGTTTAATGGAAAATGTTCACAGCCAGTCCCTGAACTCAAAATTTCACCATGGGAAATATATTGCAAGGAAATAAAGTCAAACAAGGAGAGGCTTCCTGTATAATGATATTTATGGCGGCATTATTGGCACTTAAATAAGCAATATAGAAAGAAATAAAGAAGGGAGTGGTAAGTTACAGTGCAAACATCCGGTGGAATCATGATGCAGATATTAAATACGGGGTTCAGGAAAACTGGGTAAATATGGGAAAATTGCTGATGATAAGTTGGAAATGTACTTAGGTAGGCTGCTCGGCTTGGGTACTCTAAGTTCAACCATGAATGGAAAGTGAACAAGACTGGAAGGTCATAAAAATTATAACCATTGTGTTATGTTTATAGGATCACGATTGGTCTTTTCCTCTGTATTTTCTGAATTTTCTAAAGTCTATCTGCTGTAATTACTTATCTTTTTAATAAAGCTTATCAAACTTTGCAATCAGGGTGGCCTGATTGCGTCCTATTTACGAGGCTCAGTGGAGGGAGTAAGCTTTGACTGCACCCTCATCAGGCAGCTCTCTGCTCAGGTGACAGCTCTAGTGAACCTTCCAGCAGCTTCCTCACTCCCTCTGCAGTAGGTGCTCCATTGCACCCCTCTGCTCTGACCTCTAGAAGTCAAAGTGCCCTAGGGCTCAGTCAGGGGCTCTGTTCCCCTCTATTTCCGTCCTCTCCCTAAGGGATCTCACCTTATTCAGCCCATGTTTAAATATCAGATGACTCTTATACTGAAGTGTCCAGCCCTGATCTCTTCCCTAAACTGCAAACTTCCCTTCATCTAAAGCTACATCTTCACTTAGAAGCACATCTGCACTTAGATGTGCATATGGTAGGCCTCTCCTGTCTTATGTCCTTACACAGAGGTCTGCATTTCCTCTCCGCCCATGCCCCACTATGACTTCATTAACATGCAGATAAGTTCACTATTAGGTCAAGTCCTCTCTTGCTAAGTACCTGGCATCATTATCCATTCTTGTTCATCAGGCAAGAAATCTTAGTCTTCCTCCTTGTTATCTGGCCCCACTCACAGTGGTCCAGGGCATCCTCTCAGGCATACAGATTTGTCTGCTGCTTTCTGCTCATGTCTGCTGTGACCACCTCTCTCATTTGGAAATAGAAATATAATATCCTTTTAAATGTTCTCCCTGGTAGATTTCTTACATAATGATAAATTATTTAATATTATTCATAATTACACATTAGTCTTCATTATATATGATTATCTATTTTTAAAAAATTTGTTTATTTACCTGGCTTATCAGGTCTTAGCTGCAACACTCAGGATCTTCATTAAGTCATGATGGATCTTTTGGGATACAGCTGGGGCTCACAGACTCCCTAGTTGTAGCCTACGGGCTTAGTTTCTTTGAGACATGTGGGATCTTAGCCAATCAGGGATCGAACCCGAGTCCCCTGTATTGCAAGGTGGAGTCTTAACCACTGGACCAGCAGGGAAGTCCTTATGATTAGCTATTAATGTTACATTAATTATTGTGGTTGTCTTTGATTGTATTATAGTCTATTCTTCACACAGTGGTCTGAGTGATCATTAAAAATGTATATCAACATCGTGTCACTCCCTTGCTTAAAATCCATCAATGTCTGTGCAGTGCAGTTAGAATGAAGTACATTTTATGACGTTGATTGTTAATTTTTAATATTACTATCACTGTGGCATATGAAACCCTCAAAGGCCCTACCAGTGCTGGGCCTGTCCACCTGTTGAAGCGCATTTCCCTCCTGCCTCTGTCACCTCCCAGCCTCACACCACAAGCACGCACAGCTCACTCCTGCTCTGCTGTCACCTGTCCCTGTCACGTTCTTCTCCAGGTCTTGGCCAGAGTGGCTCCTTTTCATCAGTTCTCATATCACTTTTTTTTTTTCTGTAAGCCTTTTTATTTGAGATATTCATATATATTCAGAAAAAATGCACAATAATTAACGTAGAACGCAACGATTTTTCTTTTAACAAAGTGAACTCACTTGTGTAATCCCCACCCCAATCAAAGTATAGAATATTACCAGCACCTCGGAAGCTTCCCTCTGTCCCCCTTTCCAACTGTTATCTCTCCAAAAGTAACTACCAATCTGACTTTGCCTGTATTTGAACTTCACATGAATAGGATCACACAATGCATATCCTTGGGTGTCCAGATTCTTTCATTCATTACATTTGTGAGACTCATCCATGTTTTGCATGTAGAAGTTGTTGCTTTGCTCTTATTACTCTATAGTACTTCATCTATTCATTTATTTTACTCTGTGGTAGGTTGACATTTGGTCTTTACTGTGTAGCTATTATGAATAATGCTGTTGTGAACATTTGAATACCTGTCCTTTAGTGTGTACTATGTTGGCATTTCTGCTCAGTTTTTACTTAAGAGAGGAATTGCTCAGTCAGAGGGTTTGGCTTAAATGTTTTCCAAAGAGCTTATACCAATTTAAGTTCTCACCAACAGCATGTGAAAATTCCAGTTGCTCCCCATTCTCTCCAACCATTGATATTGTCCCTTTCTCTTAGCTTTAGCACTTCTGATGGGAGAATTAGTTGTTTCTTCTTTTGAAGTAAACCAGCTGCCCGGATGGATTAAATCTCCAGGAACATTTTTGGTTTTTCCCACTGATGTTGTGTGTTTGTCAGCAGATCATAGGAACTTTCACACCATGAGGAATAAAAAGGTAGTAGTATTTTTAAATGAATAAACCTAGGTAGAAACAATCTGATTACATTTTTGTAAAGGGATATATGTGCGATGATTTTACTTACATTGAGTGCAGATTCTTGTCTCAGAATTCAAGTAAGGATTATGAACTCTGATATTTACATGAAACAATACCAATGGGTTCCTTAATCTGAAATTTCTATGAACCTCCTAAAAGGGTTTGTTGATAATGGTTGAGTTCATTATGATTCTATAATGAAGACCATAAAGAAGGCAGAGCATTGAAGAAATGATACTTTCAAATTATGGTGCTGGAGAAGACTCTTTCTTGGACCAAACCAGTAAGTCCTGAAGGAAAACCATCCTGAATATTCACTGGAAGGATTGATGCTGAAGCTCCAATACTTTGGCCACCTGATGCAAACAGCTGACTCATTGGAAAAGACCCTGATGCTGGAAAAGATTGAAGGCAAGAGGAGAAGGGGATGACAGAGGATGAGATGGTTGGAGGGCATCACTGACTCAATGGATATGAGTTTGAGCAAATTTGGGGGGTTAGTGAAGGACAGGGAAGCCTGGCATGCTGCAGTTTGTGGGGTTCCAAAGAATGGGACATGACTTAGCAACTGAACAACAAGAATGAAAACTTGATACATCCTATAACATATAGTTATATATAGTATGTTATAGAGAAGTGTTCTGATTTCATCCTCCTCCTCTCATGCTTTGTAGCATTCCTATCCCAAGACATTTGTACTGATGTTTATTTCTATTTCTTTCCTCCAACCACTCACCACTGATTCTTCACCTTTAGTGAGAAATGCATTCAGTTTATGGCTGCAAGTCCTGAGTCATTTATCAGGCAGTCTCTTAACTCTGGTGTTGATATTGGCTGCGATTGGGCAATTTGAAACCAGTCTGTTGTTCCATGTCTGGTTCTAACTGTTGCTTCTTGACCTGCATCCAGGTTTCTCAGGAGGCAGGTCAGGTGGTCTGGTATTCCCATCTCTTGAAGAATTTTCCACAGTTTATTGTGATCCACACAGTGAAAGGCTTTGGCATAGTCAATAAAGCAAAAGTAGATGTTTTTCTGGAACTCGCTTGCTTTTTCGATGATCCAGCAGATGTTGGCAATTTGATCCCTGGTTCCTGTGCCTTTTCTAAATCTTGCTTGAACGTCTGGAAATTCTCAGTTCACGTACTGTTGAAACCTAGCTTGAAGGATTTTGAGCATTACCTTACTAGCATTGAAATGAGTGCAATTGTCTGGCAGTTTGAGCATTCTTTGACATTGCCTTTCTTTGGGATTGGAATGAAAACTGACCTTTTCCAGTCCTGTGGCCACTGCTGAGTTTTCCAGATTTGCTGGTATATTGAGAGCAGCACTTTAACAGCGTCATTTTATAGGATTTGAAACAGCTCAACTGGAATTCCATCACCTCCACTAGCTTTGTTTGTAGTAATGCTTCCTGGAGAAGGAAATGGCAACCCACTCCAGTACTCTTGCCTCGAGAATCCCAGCTATAGTCCATGGGTCACAAAGAGTCGGACATGACTGAGCGACTTCACTTTCACTTTCAATGCTTCCTAAGCCTGGCTTAACTTCACATTCCTGGTGAGTGGCCTCAGCATCATGGTTATTCAGGTCATTAAGACCTTTTTTGTACAGTTCTTTTGTGTATTCTTGCCACCTCTTCTTAATCTCTTCTTCTTCTGTTAGGTCCTTGCTGTTTCTGTCCTTTATTGAGCCCATCTTTGCATGAAACTTTCCCTTGGTATCTCTGATTTTCTTGAAGAGATCTCTAGTCTTTCCCATTCTGTTGTTTTCCTCTATTTCTTTGCATTGTTTGTTTAAGAAGTCTTTCTTATCTCTTCTTGCTGTTCTTTGGAACTCTGCATTCAATGGGTGTATCTTTCCTTTTCTCCTTTGCCTTTAGCTTCTCCTCTTTTCTCAGCTATTTGTAAGGCCTCCTCACAGCCATTTTGCCTTGCTGCAATTCTTTTTCATTTCATGCATCCATTTGTCTAATGGATTTTTAGAACAGCCCAACAAAAGGAATTGGGCACATAGACAGCAGAAACTTATGGCTTATGTCTCCTCCCTTTCTTATGGGTAAAACATGATCTCATGTAATTTTAGGGCTCAAATCCTGAAAGACATTCGTAGTCCCCAGTTTTAAGGATATGGAAAGCTGAGCATCATAGTTACTTTTCTCTTCTTTCCTCACTTTCTTTCTTTTTTGTTTCAGTTTTTGGGTCAGGGGAGAGACCATTTATACAAATAATATTATATATCATTATTCAAGTACCCTCCCAGTGAAATTTTCCTTAATCATCTCTCAGGTGGAAAAAAAAAAGTTTGATTTCTTCTTGCAGTTGCAAACCCTAGTTAAGACTGTGCAATGGAATTAATGGGTCAGTGCTATTTGTCTTGGCACTGGAGTTACCAT
The DNA here is from genome assembly GCF_032405125.1 of Capricornis sumatraensis. Lineage (NCBI taxonomy): Eukaryota > Metazoa > Chordata > Mammalia > Artiodactyla > Bovidae > Capricornis > Capricornis sumatraensis. Next base: position 18,023,499 of record NC_091075.1, read on the forward strand.
TGCCTAGTAATCTGGGAATATTCCAAAAGAGATTAAGAGTTTTCTCAAAGGAACAAAGCTTTCTGTAGAAACAAGATATGTAACCACTTTTGTAGTTCTGGTGAGTTTTTTGCTTCAACATTAATTTTTACTATGCCCACATTTATTTTCAGGTTCTTTTTAGTTCATTCAAATCTCTTTCTTTAATTTTCTGCCATACTTAATTAGGATCACTAATCGTAAGACTTTATCTCATTGTTCCCATCTTAAAAGTCCAGGAATCAGCACATTGTTCTTTCCATATGTTGGTGACAGTCAATAAACCTTAGTCATGAGCAAGTCTCCACTCACCCAGGCATAAGTTAGATGGCGTCCCATCAGTGGTGAAATTCAGGGAGAAGAGCTCTCACCTAGGACAGCAGTGATGCAGAGACAGGCATCTGTCTTCATCAGTTACCTGGACGGCTTCATCCAAAGGCTCGTGGAGTAGGGAGTGGAAGGCAGTCTGCAGGGTAAAGTCTCCAGGACACCCCTAATTCAGAGCCAGCACTCATAGGTGCTTCCACATCCAAGATGCTAAGTGAATTGGTATGAGATGGGTCCTGGCTATTAGAATTGTTTTAGCATGCATCTTGATGATTGTAATGTCCAGTCAACTTGAGAATCACTATACTAAATGAAAGCCTCCTGGCAAGTTCAGGGTCAGGTCTGGATAAAGGGTAAAGGACTGGAGCTATAGTCAGAAGATTCGGCTATTTAGTAACTGTAATCTCAGGCCAGTCCCCTGCCGTCTCCATGCCTATTTCTCTCTTTGTCTATGTAACCATGAAGGTTACATACCACACCATAGTGGTACCACATGAAGTTGTTGTGAAAATCAAATTTCATAATGTAGGGACTCAATAAATTTCTTTAAATGTGAAATACTATGCCACCATCTAGTTAAACACTTGTTAGCAGAACTGAAGCTGGTTTCATGTGACTTACCTTCTTATATATTTTTACAACTGAACTCAGTCTATGTATGTATAATCTTTTTAAAATGTTTACAACCTGGATCATCCTATAGAATATTCTGTTCCTTATATTTTTCACTTAATCACCACATATCCTGGAGCTCTTCTATGTCAACACCTAAGGCAAATGTACCTGGTATATTTTATTGCTATATTATTTTCATTGTAATTAATTTAATCATTTCATGTCAGTTATATTGAGAGGTTTATATTATGTCTTAGCCATCTTTTTTTTTTTAATCAATTTTTTAAATTGCAGTAACATTGGCTCATAATATTTTACAAGTTTTATGGGTATCGAAAGTTGCTGGTCGCTCAGTCATGTCTGACTCTTTGCCACCCCATGGACTGTAGCCCATCAGGCTCCTCTGTCCATGGGATTCTCCAGGCAGGAATGCTAGAGTGGGTTGCCATTCCCTTCTCCAGGGGATCGTCCTGATACAGGGATTGAACCCTAGTCTCCTGCATAGCAGGCATATTCTTTACCATCTGAGCCACCAGGGAAGCCCACTGGTACTGGGTTGGCCAAAAATTCATTTGGATTATTCCACAGGATTTTACAGAAAAACCAAATGAACATTTGGCCAACCCAATACGTAACAATTTTACTTCTGTCTACCTTACAGCTTGCTCACCAGCAAACTTCTGGTATCTGTTACCATACAGTAGATCCCCTTTACCCATTTTGCTCTCTGGTAATTAATACCTTCTCTCTTTTGCATCTACGTGTTTTTTTGTTTGGTTTGGTTTATTCATTTATTTTGTTGTTAGTTTATTAGTTTTCTCATATTCTACATATGAGTGAAACAATATGGAATTTGTCAGTCTGACTTTTTTCACTTACCTATTAAACCACTTCAAGGTCCACCCATGTTGTCCCAAAAGGCTAGGTTTCAAAAGATGTGTATATTTTCAATTTTGATGAATATATATATGTTGCTCAGTTGTTATGTTGTGTTTGACGCTTTGCAACTCCATGGACTGCAGCATTCTAGGCTTCCCTGTCCTTCACTATCTCCTGGAGTTTGCTCAAACTCATGTCCATTGAGTCAGTGATACTATCCAACCATCTCATCCTCTGTCAACCCCTTCTCCTCTTGCCCTCAGTCTTTCCCAGCATCAGGGTCTTTCGTAATGAGTCAGCTCTTCGCATCAGGTGGCCAAACTATTAGAGCTTCAGCATCAGTCCTTCCAATAGAATATTCAGTTGTGAACTCTAGTTAAGACTGTGCAATGGAATTAATGGGTCAGTGCTATTTGTCTTGCACTGGAGTTATTGCTGTCCTAGTAATTTGGCAATATTCCAAAAGAGATTAAGAGGTTGATTTGCTTTAGGATTGACTGGATTAGTCTCCTTGCTCTCCAAGGGACTCTTGGGAGCCTTCTCCAGCACTGCTGTCCAAAAGCATCAATTCTTTGGTGTGTAGCCTTCTTTATAGTCCATACATGATTACTGGAAAAATCATAGCTTGGACTATATGGACCTTTGTCTGCAAAGTGATGTCTCTGCTTTTTAATACACTGTCTAGGTTTGTCATAGCTATTCTTCCAAGAAGCAAGTGTCTTAATTTCATGGCTGCAGTCACCGTTGGTGTTGATTTTGGAGCCCAAGAAAATGAAATCTGACACTGTTTCCACATTTTCCCCATCTTTTTGCTGTAAAGTGATGGGACTGGACTCCATGATCTTAGTTTTTTGAATGTTGAGTTTTAAGCCAGCCTTTCAGTTTCCTCTTTCACCTTCATCAAGAGGCTCCTTAGTTCCTCTTTACTTTATGACATTAAAATGGTATCATCTGCATATCTGAGGTTGTTATTTTCCCCAGCAATCTTGATTCCAGCTTCTGAGTCATCCAGCTCAGCATTTCACATGATGCACTCTGTATATATGTTAAATAAGCAGGGTGACAAATATACAGCTTGGACTTACTCCTTTCCCAATTGTGAACCGGTCTGTTATTCCATGTCTAGTACTAACTGCTGCTTCTTGTCCTGCATACAGGTTTCTCAGGAAGCAGTTAAGGTGGTCTGGTATTCCCATCTCTTTAAGACTATTCCACAGTTTGTTGTGATCCACACAGTCAAAGGCTTTAGCATAGTCAATGAAGCAGAAGTAGATGTGTTTGGTTTTTTTTTTATTCCCTTGCTCTTTCTATCATCCAGCATATGTTGTCAGTTTGATCTCTGCTTCCTCTGCCTCTTCTAAATCTAGCTTGTACATCTGGAGATTCTTGGTTCACATACTGCTGAAGCCCTACTTGAAGGATTTTGAGCATAATCATGCTGGCATGTGAAATGAGTACAATTGTACAGTAGTTTGGACATTTTTTTGGCATTGCCTCTCTTTGGGATTGGAATGAAAACTGACCTTTTCCAGTCCTGTAGCCATTGCTGAGTGTGCCAAATTTACTGGCATATTGAGTGCAGCACTTTAACAACATCATCTTTTAGGATTTGAAATAGCTCAGCTGGAATTACATCACTTCCACTAGCTTTGTTAGTAGTGATACTTCCTAAGGCTTACTTGACTTCACTCTCCAGGGTGTCTGGCTCTTGGTGAGTGACCACACCATCATGGTTATTTGGGTCATTAAGAGCTTTTTTGTACAGTTCTGTGTATTCTTGCCATGTCGTCTTAATATCTTCTGCTTCTGTAAGGTACTTGACATTTTTGTCCTTTATTGTGCCAATCTCTGCATGAAACTTTCCCTTGGTATCTCTGATTTTCTTGAAAAGATCACAAGTCTTTCCCATTCTGTTGTTTTACCCTATTTCTTTGCATTGTTTGCTTCAGAAGTCTCTTTTCTCTCCCTGCTATTCTCGGGAACTCTGCATTGAGTTGGGAATATCTTTCCCTTTCTCCTTTGCCTTTTACTTCTCTTCTTTTCTCAGCTATTTTTAAGGCCTCCTTAGACAACTACTTTGCCTTCTTGCATTTCTTTTTCAAGAAGAAATATATATATATATATATATGCATTACATTATACAATTTTAATATCAACATTCTTGATCCAAAAGAAACTTCAAACTTGCTAATGGAGATATGCAACTAAATATCCAAGTCAAGAGCAATCAGTCACAGCTATAAATAACCACTCAGTTAAAAAGTGAAATTGTGCACTCTGAATTGTTAGTGAAGAAGTAGAGAAAATAAATTTTTAAAAACTACATTATGTGGGGTTAGCCAAAAAGTTCATTCTGGTTTTTTTCCATAGTATTGTACAGAAAAATATGCAGGAACTTTTTGGCCAATCCAATACATCCCCATTTTACTGCCTGTTTATTGGACAAAAAAAAAAGCTTCAGACTTTGACTTGCTATATTATTATTGGAAAATGTGTTTGTAGCAAGGAACAGTCTAGACTACACAAAAGGAGACATTCTCTATTACAGATATGTGTCCTCAAGTGTGGAAAGGTGGGTTGTCGGTAGAGACAAGATACTGATGTGGAGATGCCTTCATTCCGTGTCATAAGCACTGTAATATTTTGGTTCTCATTGATTTGCTTTAACGTATTCAGGGATCATTGAGTATTCTTCCTATTCTGGAAACTGTCAGAGTCTAGGACAGTTGTCAGAGTCTGGCTCAGATGGTAAAGCGTCTTGTCTACAATGCAGGAGACCTGGGTTCGATCCCTGGGTTGGGAAGATACCCTGGAGAAGGAAATGGCAATCCACTCCAGTACTATTGCCTGGAAAATCCCACGGACAGAGGAGCCTGGTAGGCTACAATCGATGGGGTCGCAAAGAGTCGGACGTGACTGAGCAACTTCACTTGCACTTTAAGACAGTCTAATGGCAGTTAAAGTTTGTTGTCAGGGAAATCAGTGGCCTCGCCCATGTTTACAAAGTTGCTACTGTTAGATCAGCCATCCTCATTTTTTTGACAACTGATAAGATCTGGTAGATATATTTTTTCCTGATGACAAATACAAGTGTAATGAAACATTTTTGTTGCTCAATACTGGAAGGGATTGCACCTTTGGTTATTGAGTTAGCAGGGGGTGGGGGGTGGAGGAAGGGAGACCAGGGTGGTTGGCACTGTAGAATAAAAAATCTTTGAGAATCCTTGTTTTGAGCCCTAAATACATTTAAGTTGAGGGCCAAGAAGGAAGCAATGCAAAAGTGGTTTTATCAACTCTTAGTGTTTATGCAGAAATAATTGAAAGTATTATTGATGATTTATACCCAAGGCTCTTTATTCTCAGGGTAGAATTCTGGAATTCTTATAGTCATTACTGAGATATTCCACTTTGACTTCCAGAAGGCACTAAAATTGGAAGATTAGAATACAGTTATTCAACTTTTTCTCAGGTAAATACATAGTCAAACCTCATGATCACAGTGTGGGTTTGAAAGATTAGCCATACTGCTCAAGCTTTTTTAGAAGGGACCCCAGTGTTTATACCGTGAGTTGTTTCTCTCAGAATTTGAAATTTGTTTATATAATATATATATATATGTTTATTACCACTTATAATGAGCTGTAGAGAGTCTCTTCCTGCCCCAGTGGATTATAATATCTGATACTTGGTGGATGTTGATGACATAGATGTTGATTCAATAAATGAGTCAGTCTTTCTTCACCAGTGCCCGTGTGTCATCCACAGGCAATCAGGGAGTAGTTCTCAGTCTCATACTAAGAAGTTGCAAGCTAGTGCCATCGTGATTATTCAGCGTATCAGTTGTAAGTAGGTGCCTATTTTAAAATGTATTTTTAAAATTGTCCGTCTAATACCAGCTTGCTGTCCAATAGTCAGGCATTGCAGAAATCTGTGTACGGTACAAAATAGGTTCCCATCTCCATCCCCAGAGTGTCACAGCAGGAGTCCAGTGGGCACTCTTGGCACCTCCTTGAGTACATGCTGTGGCAAATGGTAATAATGATGAAACAGGGTTCTTCTGGGCCAGAAATCTAGAACATCTGATTGAGAAGCACCTTAGTTAATCAGGACAGTGGTTTCTTCCCGATCTTCCTGCATTGTGTCTAATAGGACCCAGTAGCTGAAGCAGGGCAGGAACATCTACCTCCACTGAGCTCTCCCCTCTTCCATTAACTCTTCTAATCAAAACTAGACTCAGGAAAGAAAAATGATGTATTTCTTTAAAAAAAAAAAAAGGATGCTGGTGTGACTTTACAGCTGGGAAAAGGATGTGATGATGCATGTAGTCACATGCCCCCATTAAATACAATGGCCCATACTCTTAGCCTCTTTGAAGCCCTAGATTTACAATCTTCATCATCTGATCAAAAGATAAATTTCACATGAACCAGGAGCTTTTCTATACCAACAATCTCTTCTTTCTGTTAGCAAATGCCCATAACACTTAAGAATAAAACACATAATAACATGAATAATCATCAGTTCAGTCCAGTCACTCAGTCGTGTCCGACTCTTTGCGACCCCATGAATCGCAGCACGCCAGGCCTCCCTGTCCATCACCAACTCCCGGAGTTCACTCAGACTCATGTCCATCGAGTCAGTGATGCCATCCAGCCATCTCAACCTCTGTCGTCCCCTTTTCCTCCTGCCCCCAATCCCTCCCAGCATCAGAGTCTTTTCCAATGAGTCAACTCTTTGCATGAGGTGGCCAAAGTACTGGAGTTTCAGCTTTAGCATCATTCTTTTCAAAGAACACCCAGGACTGATCTCCTTTAGAGTGGACTGGTTGGATCTCAGTGCCAATCAAATTCTCCATTTATCAATTTCCTTGACTTCCAATTAGGACAATTTCAATTAAGGATATTTAGCCTTAACTGGAGGAAGTTAAAAGTGATTTTCAACACTAAAGGACAGACAAAGTAAAGCAGCAATGATAACAATAAATAATAAAAAAAGAAATAATAGTATAATAATTTATTCAGCACCTGCATATGAGAGGCTGTGTGCTAACTAAATACCTTACTTATACTGTCCTATAAAATTTATAGAACTAATTTACAAATTAGGTATTAATTCAGATGAATAAAGACTGAGAGAGGTTAAGTAATTTGTCTAGTCATGAAACTAATGAGAGCCCTGTGATTGGAATTTGCAACTCTAATCTATGGGTATCGGCTCAGTGGTCCAGGCACGTGGCCTGGAAAGTGTGTCAAGATTGGTAAGAATACTGTCTGCCATGAGCATGAGTAAGGACTGGGAATAGCCAGACATAAGCTGTATATTTATCTCTTGCATCATAGCAATATGATGTAAATTATGGAGGGGAAAAAGCCTCCTCCCTTAAAGTACATGTTGGTGAAGTCTCCCAGTCTAAGAACCCTGTGCCCACTTATAACAGAAAGCTGCCTGGTTCCAAAGCGCACAGTGGCTGAGATATGCCAGGGCCAGAGGTACTGGTTTCCCACAAATAACAATCAGCCCATTGGCCAAGCAGCTCCCTGATGGCTCCCCGGCAGTGGCATTGTCACACCACAACAAAGCGCCTTTGCCCTCAGACACATGCGCCCGACGGCTGGCACTGAGGTTTTCCCTGAAAAATGCACTGTCCTCTGTTTTGAGTCAGCCTTATTGTTCAGAGCTTAGGCGGGGAGGCGCATGTCCCGATATGGGACAATAAGATGAGCTATGGACTTGTTGCCAGTAATATTGTGGGTCACTGTGAGACCTAAACTTTTAATTCTGCAGTGCTCTGAGATGACCTCCCCTTCGTGCCCTCCCCTCAGAGTCTGGATACCTATTTAACCTAACTCCAATGCCACCTCCTCTTCCAGGACTGCTAGCAGCAGCCAGTGTTAATGTACCGATTCTTGTCCCCCTAGCACCTGGAACATTGCCAATGAGTATTTAACAAGTGAAAGAATGAATAGCTGTGCCAATACTTGACTATCGGGTATAGTTAAACTACAGTGACTTTTGAAACTCAGGAAGATAAACAAAATCATCATTCCAAAACTCCTTTCCTTGGATCTACTATGGTCATGTCTGAAGCACATAGTCTAGCAGCAAAATGTGGTGGAGGAAGGGCTCTGCTTCCTGGGTGTGCTGGGCGGGGCTCAGCAGGGAAAGACATGGTCTCTACAGTGCGTTGGTTGTTCAGAAAAGTCACAGATCTGGGGCCTCAGGAGCAGGGACTGATACATCTTAAAGTGTGTAAAGTGTGTGTTTCTTTGCTTTCAACTGGCATAGAAATCACTGATGTGTCTCCCACTGACGTATCTATGAAAACCAGCTAACTGATACAGTAGGTGGTTCACCAGCAGCATCTGTGACCAAGACATATTTGATAGCCACAAAAGGTTAACCAGTGTTCAGAAGTTTCCTGAAAGTAGGATGCTCTGGGGTCTAAATAATAAAAAGCAGGCCTCCAAATGGCTTATACAGTAAGGAAGCTGTATCCCCAAGCCAAGAAGTCTTGTGGTAAAGTCACTGAAAGATTGGCGCATTCAGCAGGTCAGTCACACCTTGGAGGAATACTTTGAGATCCTCTCTGACTAAACTTTATCCTCAAGGGAGCTTCCTCCTGGTGGCAAGACATCTGCTGCTCTTCCAAATAGTATGTGCTAATGAGCAAGGAAAACTTTCCCCAGAAGGCCCCCAGCAGCTCTCTCCTCGCATCATATTGATTAGAACTGGGCCATTGTCCACCCTAACAAGTCATTGTGAGAAAGGGAAATGGGATTACTAAAACTTGCTTAGGTAATTAGGATTTACTCCTAAATTGAAGATAAGATCACCTTCCTGGAGGCAATCATGATTTGAGAGAACCTGGACAAAATCATCACATGGAGAAGGAGGAAGGGACTTGGTCCCCAAATAGACAAACAGAAAGTCTCTCTGTAGGCTCAGCAGAAGTGCTATATCCATTTTTGCGTACTACCTTCCACAGCAGCAAATCAGTCCCCAATTTGCTAATAATTTGGTGATGGTGGCAACTTTTCATATGAAATTTAGCCATCGTCAGGTGGAATAAAGACAAAACAGGAAAAATCAATTCAGGTTAAGACGGAAAATTCTGCATTATTTGACAGTACCAATGAAATCCAACTCCCCATCCTCAAATTGGGACAAGTTTATTGACTCTAAAGGCTTTTAGGTCATTCCACCAGGAGGGGACATTTCTTTGAGACAAGAGTGAGAAGAGCAGCCTTCGAGTAAACACAGGAAAAAGCTCCCCAAGAAGAGGAAATATCATATGCACAGGTCCTAAGGCAGAAAACTGGAAGGATCAGAACTTGTTGGAGTGATTGGCTCACAGGAGCAGGAAGAGCGTGGCAGGATGCAGGGGTGAAGAAGGACGGGCCATCCAGAGTCTTGCAGTTTCTATTAGGGAGCTGGGGGTTACATTCTGTGTTCAGCAGGAAGACACTGAAGGATTAAACAGGGATCTGTAAAATCATACCAATAATCCTATGCAGAATGGTTTTATGTGTTGGAAAGAGTAACTCTGTTTAAGGTAGGCCATATGTTATTAGAGAAGCTGCTTATAGAGTCCTCACTTAATTAATAGGCAGTTGCCAAGAATTCAACTTCATCACCTCTATTCTATGCAAAGCTGGCCTTTAGTTCTCGCTAGCGGATGCATGTTTGTGGATGAGGTAGCCAAGTGGAATGACTTAGTCAAGCAACACTGAAGACATTTTAAATGCTAAAGTGATTCAGTTATACATACATATATATGTATATGTGTGTGTAGTTCTTTTTCATATTTTCCACTATGGTTTATTATAAGATACTGAATATAGTTCCCTGTGCTATACAGTAGGACCTTGTTGTTGATTTTTTATATAGCAGTGTGTTTGTCAGCTACTCCCAAACTCCTAATTTATCCCTCCCCCAACCCCCTTTCCCCTTCGGTAACCGTAAGTTTGTTTTCTATGCTGACTTTAGAACCTAAAAACGGAATGCTGCCAGAAAAAAAGATGGGCAAACACATCTCTCCCGTGATCAGTCAGCTCTCCCTTCACTCATGCATGTGGCTTGTGAACTCTGGGACACATGTCTATGGGGTTCACACCGTGATGGAGCCTGTGTGTTCCAGTTGACAAGTCCTCTCATACTTCACTTACGTCGCTGAGCTCAACACACTCCAGAGCTCTCCTGTTTCTTTAGCAGTTCCGTGATAACAAGTCCATGTGTGAGTTTACTTCTCAAGCAGCGATCTGACTTTTTCCGCACTTGGAGCTCCTCTGACTACGCAGAGACAGATACATTACAGGGCACTGAAGAACAGTGTTGGCACAGTGTCAGGGCCTAGTTCTGGGAGCTCAGGGGAGTGAACCTGGATGCGCTGCAGGGTTGACAGTAGAGCTCAGCCTTCTTCCTCTGGCTTCTGTGAGAAAAAAATGGATTAGAGAGATTCAAGGGAACAGAGGCAGGGGATTTGGAGAATGATTGGGCAAGGGACAGAACTGAGATAATTCCAAAAGTTTTCAGCCAATTCCCTCTCATCCCCAAGGGATCGTTCTCAAGTTGAAACACTAAGGTAATTGGCGTTCTTGAGATCCTGCCCTGGATCTAATCCCCTTTTCCATGACCTCTTTTTGGAACATGGATGAAGAGTGAAGTGGCACGGCCTTCAGAATAAAGCTCTGAGCAGTTTTCTTGCTCTTAACAAAACGTTTTTAAATGCTTCTGGGTAAATGCAAATGATTGTGGTGCAGTTCTGCCTATTTCTGCCAATGGCAGTCTTCTACTAATGGTTAATGTCAGACATGAAATTATTTTCCTGAATATTGTTTCTTTTCTCTTTTCATTATGAAGTATATTCGGTGCTCTTCGAACTGGTGCTTATATGGTGTACACTGTGATGACCAAAGGCCTGAAGCATTCAGTTTGTGACCAGGGTTTTTACAATGGACCTGTCAGCAAATTCTGGGCTTATGCATTTGTGCTAAGCAAAGCACCCGAACTAGGTGAGTGTCTTTTCTCCTTCCATTTCCTCTCCCACCCTCACCCCTTTGTAGTTACATACGTGTAATATTTATTGAAAAATGAACAAAAAAATAATTTGAAGGTCCTATTTTACTGGTTGCAGGAAAATTACAATAAGTGAATTTGCATTCTTAACTAACTTCTGTTATTTTTGTTCTTTTCCCTCCTTTTAAATAATTGTACCTTGTGTATATCAAGAGCCAAAAAGTTTATACAGAATGTGCATGGATCCAAGCCCCACTGAAAGCACAGTTCCAGGGGCTAAGAACATCTACCTAGCCCCTTCTCTGAGGCCTTTAACAGCTGAGCTAATATTAGAATATTGGGGAAAGTTAGCCTCACAGCTATTTCCCAGTCTCATAGCAAAGTGTATGTTCAGCTCTGGAGTTTGGATACAGACTAGGACATTCAGCCTTTGTTTGAGTAGCCTTATGTTCTCATTCACAAAATATTAAGGGTTAGTTTCTGATGTTGTTTAATTTTAATCAGTTGAAGGAATAGGCCTTAGAGAAATGTAATTCATCTTCTAGAAATTAGTCCAAAATTCTGGTACTAGATAGATAGGTAGATTCCTAACAGTTTTTGCTTTAACTCTTTAATAGTCTTGACTATAAGTGTGTCACAAGTTAACAGACAGTGGAAAATCAAGTAGCAAGGGCTTTTTTTTTTTTTTAACACAGGCACAGTTTCCCAGAAAAATATCTTTGTTGCCAGAAAAAGGGAGCCACCAGTGATAAAAAGATCTGAGTTCATCTCTGAGCCATGCTGGCCAGAGTCTCACAAATTGGCCCACATCCTTAGGGGACACCTGTGCATCCTCTGGGTTTCTTAATGTTTTGTCTATAATTAAGAATTGGCTTATTTAGTTCCAAATTCTTATCTATCAATTGCGTTCCATCTCCTGTTTCTCCTGAAAAGGGGGTTGGAAGTTGTGATTTCATTTTAAGTTACCTACAGTGTTAGCTATCGAGTCTTTCTGAAAGGTTCCCCTGGTTTGTATCTGTTCACAGAGGGTATGACGTGTCTCTGATGTATGCATCCTCTCCTCTAGCCACTCTGCAGCAGGGGCTCTAGTCTGCTGGCAATTGGTTTGAACTGTTGGTTTGACCACTTCTTCCCAGGCCAAAGACACGGGAGGAACAGCAGGAAAAAACTTCAGCACTCACACACACAGCCTATCAAAAGTCTTACAGTGAATTGCATTAGTATGGACTCATTGGTTTATTCCTTTAATAAATTTTTAAATTTTTTTATTGAAGTATAGTTGATTTACATGTTGCCCTAATTTCTGCTGTACAGTAAGGTGATTCTGTTATTCACACACATTCTTCTCTTCTACCTTCTTTTTCATTATGGCTTATCTTAGGGTATTGAATATATTAATAGTTCCCTGTGTTCTACAGTAGGACTTTGTTGTTATCCATTCTATGTACAATAGTTTGCATTTGCTAATCCCAAACTCACACTTCATGCCTCCCCTGCTTGCCCCCTTGGCACCCTCGGGTCGTTTCTCTATGTCTGTGAATCCATTCCTGTTTTGTAAAATTCATTTGTGTCATATGGTGGATTCCACATATCAGTGATATCGTATGGTATTTGCTTTTCTTTTTCTGACTTGTTTCGCTTAGTATGATAGTCCCATCCACACTGCTGCGTATGGCAGTATTTTATTTCTTATGGCAGAGCAGCATTCCACTGTATATATGTACGGCATCTTTATTCATTTGTTGACAGATACTTTAGTTGTTTCCATGTCTTGGCTATTGAGAATAGTGCTGTTATGAACATAGGGGTTGCATGTATTTTTTTGAATTATAGTTTTGTCTGAATATATGCCCACAAGTGGGATTGCTGGATCATGTGGTAGCTCTGTTTTTAGTTTTTTAAGGAACTTCCATACTGTTCCATAGTGGCTCTAATAACTTACATTCCCACCAACAGTGTAGGAGGGTTCCCTTTTCTCCACGTCCTCTACAGCGTTTGTTATTTGTAAACGTTTTAATAATGAACATTCTGGCTGGTATGAGGTAGTACATCATTGTGGCTTTGATTTGCTTTTCTCTAATAATTATTGATGGTTGAACATCTTTTCATGTGCCTACGGGTCATATGTATGTCTTTGAAGAAATGCTTATTAGGTCTTCTGCCCATTTTTCAATTGGGATGTTTGTTTTTATTGTTGTTAAACTGTATGAACTGTTTGTGTATTTTGGAAAGTAAGCTCTTGTTGGTCATGTTGTTTACAGATATTTCCTTACAGTCCATGGGTTGTCTTTTTTTTTTCCTGTGTATGTTTTCCTTTGCTGTGTAGAAGCTTGCAAGTTTAATTAGCTCCTTTAATTTTTGCTTTTATATCTATTGCCTTGGGAGAATGGCCTTAGAAAATATTGGTAAGATTTACATCAGAGAATGTTTTGCCTATGTTCTCTTCTAAGAGTTTTATGGTATCATGTCTTATATTTATGTCTTTAAGCCATCTTGAGTTTTTTTTTGTGTATGGTGAGAGGGTGTGTCCTAACTTCATTGATTTATTTATGAAGCTGTCCAACTTTCCTAACACCCCTTGCTGAAGAGACTGTCTTTTTCTTACCCTTGCCTCCTTGGTCAAAGATTAATTTGACCATAGGTGTGTGTGTCCTTTAATAAACTTCTAATAAGCATCTACCATGGGCCAGACATTTAAAATGCTGAAATGGAATTGCTACTTTATCAAAAAGAGAAATTTATTGTATGAATTTTTTTATGAGCCAGGCCCCCAGGCAGCTATTTTTTAATATTTAGATTAGGACCACTAGCTGCAAAGTCTTACACTAGAGAAGTGTTTTTCAGACTTGGAGCTATAGACAATGCCTAAAAGCCTACAGATGTGTCTTTTAGGAATTTCAAAATTCTGTGAGGACATTTTAATTTTGTATTTTCAGGTATAGATAAAAAGATTGTCTACATCTCTCATAGTGACTTTTTATTTAGAGTCATAGAGTCTCTGCTATGAGTCAGACTAAAGAATTATTCAAATTGAGAAATATATCCCTTTGACTTTTACCTTATTCTGTGTAAGTATCCTTAGGAACTGCCTCCCCACCTTTTTGGTAAAGAATTGTCTACAGATACATGAATACAGTAAATGCATGAACCTTGATTCCCTCTGCATGCCATCCCTGAACACCTTTACAGTTTCCCCCTCCCTACCCTCAAAAAGTACTTTCTTGCTTGCTTTAGTCAGGAAAGGTGCCTCTCTGCTTCTGGCCTTTAGGCCTCTAATTGCAAAGGAGGTACTTCAGTCTTGGCTTCTGGAAATGCATTTCCCTGCCAGGGCTGCTTAGCTATGTTCGGAGTTTTAGCCAGTTGTGTCTGAGGGACTTGAGAATAAAAATAGCTCCTTCTACCTTTTGAAGGAATAATACATGGAAGAGCCACACCAACCCATTCATAGTGGCCATTTTCCTTCAAAGGCGTGAGTAGCTCTGTGCTGTCTGTCCTCCCAGCTTCTACTCTAGATGGACACCTGAGTCGCAAGGTTAGGATTTGTGGATGAGAACTGCATCACTCAGAGGTATTTGTGCTATAATCCTCTGTCTTGTTGGAGTGTTGTTGGTCCTGAGGAGGGTAGGGCAGTCAGTCACCTGTCTTTATTACTGTAGGCTCGAACATACCACTCCCTCCTGCCCCAATGTAGACCTTGTAATTAGACACAATTCTGTTCCCTCTTGAGGCCCAGGGGAGCTGTACTCTAGTTCCTTATGCCATTGGCTTGATAATCACTTTGCCTGGAGAAGCCTCATTCACCACAGCAGTTTATAGGCTGCATATCAAACAGTCCATTCCTTCACAGTTCAAACAAGGGATTGAAGTGCTGTCAGTGGGCTAAAGAGTTGAAAAACAAATCCTAAACTTGATGCAGCTCTTTAATGAGGGTAGTGTGTGACACCAATTCTTCCCGTGGTTTCAGATCCATTATACAGATATTTTCAGTCTTGAGTACCCTTTTCCAATTTTCAAATATGACTTATTCCCTTTCAGATATCCTGGATCTTACTTGATAGCTATCTTCCCAAGGTAAACCGCTTCATCAAAATAGATCCTAAACCAGTTCGCCTAGTTTAGTGAACATGTGTGCTTTAGATGGCTTTTTGTTGGTTTGGGAATTTAAATTCCTTCCCTGTAAAACATTCTTAGAAAACCTTGTCGCTACTATTTAATTAAGAAAGCTTTATTCATTTGGATTATTTAGAATTTTTCTTATTTTTTAGGTTCCCAGTTCTGCTTTCAGTTCTCTATTCTGAACTTCCTAATGTATACCAGAAAGAAAAGGTCTTGAGAGAGAAAAAAGAACAGTTCTTCTATGTTCAATACTGAAAACTCTATTTTCCCACTCCCAAAACCTGCCTGCCTACAGTTTTCACTAAAGTTTTTTTTTTTTTAATTGTGGCAAAGCATATGTAAAATTGGCCATTTCCAGGTAACAGGCCTGCTGCATTATGGGCGTTGGCATTGTTGTGCAGCCATCACACCATCCACCTCCAGAACTTTTATCTTCCCCAGCTGAAAACTCTGTGCCCATTAAACACTAACATTCCCCCTTCACTGGACTTTTAATAGCAAGAAGGGCTTTCTGTCTCAGCAGAGAACAATGAGCTCATTTCAGTGAATTCCACAGCTACTGTCTACTAGAACAAGTGAGGGGAAGAGAGCCACCAACCTGCTTTGTGTGCCAAAATCTTTGACTGACTACTGTTTGAATTATATTAAAACCTGCTGAGGTTTTGTTTTGTTAAAACTTGGAAACATCTGCTCTGAGTCTAGGTCCTTGCTCAGTTGAGCTCGTCATTGTTTTTGAAACTCTGACTCAGCGGAGCTCCCGCTAACTCTGCGAAGAGGGGCACAGCCATCTGTAACAAACCACACACCCAGTGGGCGCTCCGTCTCTTGGCGGCTGGGGCTTCCGCATGCTCATGAGCTTCTCCAGAGCTGCACACAGGCCTGCATTTGACAACACAGGTGTAGCAGGCAGAGTTCAGGAGGGACACTTAGATACCGGATCACCACGATCTGGCTTCAGGCTGGCTCTTGACTGAAAATAGCCAAACCAAAGGTTAGACTGTGGTAAAGAACATGAACCAGAGGAAGCTAAAATATGTGACATGCCCAAAACATTCATGAGTCAGAAGATCCACTCCCTAAACATGGCCAAAATTCTTCCCATAATGCCCGCAGGACATTTGACCAAGAAAGATTGGTTGGCTGACACTGCATTCACAGTCTCAATATCTTTTGTTTGCATTTCTTGGTTGCTCTGTAGCTTTTGATAGGCCTGGATGTGGAATGCTATCAGTATGATTGGCTCACAACAAATTAAATGAGTTATTGTGTAGTTGTTCCCAGAGCTGCATGACTGGTGCATCTCAGCTGTGATATCAGAAGAACCGTGAGAGGTCTCAGGGCGTCCTTTCTAGAACCTCATTCAAGGGAAACTCCCCTTCTCTTGGTTGGTGGCCTGCCTGGAGACAGTAACTTTGATATGGAATCGGAGTGCTACTCCTGAGAGATTCAGGGCCATTACTGGAAGATTCTCATCTTCTTTCTCCATCTAATCACCCTGTATAGCTGTTCTGAGAAAAACTGTTATGTGTATCTAAATTAATTTCATTTTGAAGATATCATGGCATGACCTTTGCCCCCACCTCCCCATGTTAAGTGAAAACACCTAGTATGTCTTATATCAAGCCAGAGCCCCCCACTCAGACAGGAAGAACACAATATTATTCCAGATTTGTAGCTTCTATGTTAGCCCATTCTCATGGTCTATGGTTTGTCCCCTACCACTCTTCCCACTCAGACTGTTCTTTAGACAATAAAGTTTTAATATAAAGGTGATTACAGAGGTAAAATTAAATCTAAGGAATTTAAAAGGATAAAATGCTCATTATTTTATGGCAAATAATTATGTTTGAATATTGTACAGGCTTTAATTTAGTTAATACTTAGAGACTCAGAGTCTCAATTACAAATAAATAAATTTGCTTTTAACATACAATTCCTTGGAAATTCTACCTTCTTTCTGCTGTGAACAAAGGTAAGTTGAAATTACCATGTCTATGTTATAGTCCATAGAAGGAAAGGAGGCGCAGAGTAGTAATTACACAGAAATAGTGGATCTTTGACAGGCACACAAAAATAGCACAGATTAACACAAATAAGTAGACACCAGGTCTCCTAACACTAGTTGTCTCCCTTTAACATACAACTGAGAGTTACTGTCACCATTGATCATTATTCCGTCTGACATTTATAGGTTTAATATGTCAAACATCTCACAATAGAGAAGACTTCAAAGAAAATTTTATAAAAGGTTCAGAAATGCAGCAGCTGGAAACTTCCTTTCTGTTCTAAACAAATAAGTAATAATGTTGGAGTTTGCTTTTTCTTTTTTCTTTTTTTTTCATATTCCTTAGGTAGTAGCTGACTATGTGTTTTCTTGAAGAATAGCTGATTTACAATCTTGTTAATTCCAGGTGTACAGCAAACTGATTCAGATTTTTTGTTTAAAAATTTTTTTTCCATTATAGTTTATTACAAGACATTGAATACAGTTTTCTATGCTATACAGTGAATCTTTATCAATTTTATGTATAATAGCATGTGTATCTGTTAATCCCATTGCTGTTGTTGTTCAGTCACCAAGTTGTGTTCGACTCTCTGTGACCCCATGAACTGCTTCTGATCAGGTGGCCAAAGTATTAGAGCTTCAGTTTCAACATCAGTCCTTCCAATGAATATTCAAGGTTGATTTCCTTTAGGATTGACTGGTTTGATCTCCTTGCTTTCCAGGGGACTCTCAAGAGTCTTCCCCAGCACCGCACTTCAAAAGCATCAATTCTTCAGTACTCAGCCTTCTTTATGGTCCAACTCTTATATCCATATACGATTACTAGAAAAACCATAGCTTTGACTATATGGACCTTTGTTGGCAAAGTGGTGTCTCTGCTTTTCAATACACTGTCTAGGTTGGTCATAGCCTTCTTCTAAGAAGCAAATGTCTTTTAATTTCATGGCTGCAGTCATCAACCGCAGGATTTTGGAGCCCAAGAAAATAAAATCTGACACTGTTTCCACTTTGTCCCCATCTATTTGCCATGAAGTGATGGGGCCAGATGCCATGATCTTAATTTTTTGAATGTTGAATTTTAAGCTAGCTTTTTCACTGTCTTTTTTCACCTTCATCTAGAGACTCTGTAGTTCCTCTTTGCTTTCTATCATCTGCATATCTGAAATTATTGATATCTCCTGTCAATCTTGATTCCACTTGTGATTCATCTAGCCTAGCATGATGTACTCTGCATATAAGTTAAATAAGCAGGGTGACAATGTATAACCTTAAGTTACTCCTTTCCCAATTTTGAACCAGTCCATTGTTCCATGTATACTAACTAAGCAATACTAACTGTTGCTTCTTGTCCTGCATACAGGTTTCTCAGAAGGTAGGTAAAATAGTTGGGTATTCCCATCTCTCTAAGAATTTTCCACAGTTTGTTGTGATCGAGACAGTCAAAGGCTTTAGCATGGTCAACGAAACACAAGTAGATGAGATTTTTTTGGAATTCCCTTGCTTTTGCTATGATCCAGCAGATATTGGCAATTTGGTCTCTGGTTCCTCTGCCTTTTCTAAATCTAGCTTGTACATCTGGAAGTTCTTTTTTCACATATTGTTGAAGCCTAGCTTGAAGGGTTTTGAGCTTTACCTTGCTAGCATGTGAAATGAGTGCACTTGTACTGTAATTTGAACATTCTTTGGCATTGCCCTTCTTTGGGATTGGAATGAAAACTGACCTTTTCCAGTCCTGTGGCCACTGCTGAATTTTACAGATTTGCTGGCATATTGAGTAGAGCACTTAATTCCATCACCTCCACTAGCTTTGTTTGTAGTAATGCTTCCTAAGGCCGACTTGACTTCACACTCCAAGTGAGTGACCACACCATCATGATTATCCAGGTCATTAACTGTCATTTTTGTACAGTTCTTCTGTATATTTTTGCCACTTCTTAATCTCTTCTTCTGTTAAGTCTTTGCTGTTTCTGTCCTTAATTGTGCCCATCTTTGTATGAAATGTTCCTTTGGTATCTCTAATCTCCCATTCTAGTATTTCCCTCTGTTTCTTTGCATTGATCACTTCAGGCTTTCTTATCTCTCCTTGCTATTCTTTGGAACTCTGCATTCAGTTGGGTATATCTTTCGCTTTCTCCTTTGCCTTTAGCTTCTCTGCTTTTCTCAGCTATTTGTAAGGCCTCCTCAGACAACCATTTTGTCTTCTTGCATTTCTTTTTTCTGAAAATGGTTTTGGTCACCACCTCCTGTACAATGTTACAAAGCTCTGTCCATAGTTCTTCAGGCATTCTGTCTACCAGATCTAATTTGATCTCTGCTTCCTCTGTCTTTTCTAAATTCAGCTTGTACATCTGGAAGTTCTTGGGTCATGAACTGCTGTAGCCTAGCTTGAAGGATTTTGAGCATAATCTGCTAACATGTGAAATGAGTGCAAGTGTATGATTATTTGAACATTGCTTGGCATTGCCTTTCTTTGGGATTGGAATGAAACTCCTAATTTATCCCATGCCCTGCTCCCACTTTTCCCTTTGGTGACCATAAGTTTGTTTTCTATGTTTGTGAGTCTGTTTTGTAAATGAATTCATTTGCATATACTTTAGATTCTACATATAAGTGATATCATTATAATATTTTTCTTTGACTTCACTTATGATATTCTCTAAGTCCATTCATGTTGTTGCAAATAGCAATATTTCTTTTTTATGGCTAAGTTATATTCCTTCGTGTGTGTGTGTGTGTGTGTAGTAGTAGTTGTTGTTTAGTAGCTAAGTACTGTCCAACTCTTTGTGACCCCTGTGGACTGTAGCCCACCAGGCTCCTCTGTCCATGGGATTTCCCAGACAAGAAGACTGGCATGGGTTGCCATATCATATTTTTATCCATTCATCTGTTGATGGACACTTATGTTGTTTATCATGCTTATATGAACATTGGAGTGCATGTATTTTTTTGAGTTAGAGATTTTGTCTTTTCACAATATATGCCCAGGAGTGGGATTGCTGGATCATATGGTAGGTCTGTTTTTAGTTTTTTGAGGAACCTCCATACTGTTCTTCATAGTGGCTGTACCAATTTACATTCCCATCAGTCTTTTCTGTTTACTTAAGGTCCCATCAGAACCTTAAGTCTTTCCAAGACCCAACATTGTCTTTCCTTTGTACCCAATGTTTTAGGGCATCCTTGAAGAATAAGGGATAAGACAAGGGTAAGTACTAGTTACCCTTGCTATACAAAAAAGAAATCAAGGTCACCAAAGGTCATGAAGGATATTGATTTTTCTCATATCTGAAATCCACAGAGATAGGAAAGAGAGTGAAGCATCTGCCACATAAATCCTGCTTTTGTCCCACATCCGTGTTTGTTGCTCTGGTACTTGTTAATGGAATTGGGTGTATTTGTTACTGTGCCTGCTCTTCATCTATTTTTATGTAAGTGTTCGAAAGTATATTTTTCAGAATCCCTAGGCTTTTCAGAGAATCATTATCATCTACCTACATGAGCACCATTCTTGCTTCTATAACATAAATTCTTTACCTTAGATGTGAATAGTGGTCTTTTGGGTAGCCAGAATAGCTCAGATGGGAGAGTCAGACCAGAGAAACAATAGTCTTTTTCTTCAAGGGGTTAATGTTACTGAGATTTTGGATAATCCTGTAAAGCATTTTCAGAGTTAATTCCACAAGAAAGTGTCATCCTCAGTTTTTTATCACTTGATTCATTGCTACCAAAATAATACCTATTATCCTCTTCAGTAAATACAGAGGATTTTTGTTCTTTTTCTGTTTGCCTAACTTTTCAAAATTTATATTAGAGTACAGTTGATTTACAGTGTGGTTAGTTTCAGGTACACAGCAATGATTCACTTATAAATATCCATCCCAAATCCATCTCATTCTTTTTCAGATTCCTTTGCCATATAGATCATTAGGGTATTGGGTAGATTTCCCTGTGCTATACAGTAGGCCCCTGTTGATTATCTAAATGCCTAATTTATCCCTCCCCCACCCTTTGGAAACCATAAGTTTGTTTTTGAAGTCTGTTTTGCAAATAAGTTCATTTGTATCATTTTTAGATTCCATGTATAAGTGATATTGTGTGATATTTGTCTTCCTCTGACTTATTTCACTTAGTATGATAATCTCTCATCCATTGCTTCAAATGGCATTATTTTACTCATTTTTTTATGACTAATATTCCATTGTATATAAGTACCACATCTTTTCCATTCCTCTTGTGATGGACATTTATATCACTTCCGTGTTAGCTATTACAAATAGTGCTACAGTGAACATTAGGGTGCATGTATCTTTTCAAGTTATGGTTTTCTCTGAATATACACCCAAGAGTGGGATGGCTGGATCATAGGATAGTTCTATTTTTAATTTTTTAAGGACCCTCCATACCGTTCTCCGTGGTAGCTGTACCAATTTACATTTCTACCAACAGTGCAGGTTGCTTTCCTTTTCTCCACACCCTCTCCAGGATTTATTGTTTGTAGACTTTTTAAAAGCAATTTATTGGAATATAGTTGATTTACAGTGCTGTGTTAGTTTCAGGTATACAGCAGTGAATCAGTTGTATATAGGCCATTATAGAGTATTGAGTAGAGTTCCCTGTGCTCTACAGCAGGTTCTGAGTTATCTATTTTACATACTGGAGTGTATGTAAGTCAATCCCCGTCTCCCAGTTTATCCCTCCCCTACTTTATCCCGTAGTAATCCTACATACCATAACCTAGTTTTCTACATCTGTGATTCTACTTCTGTTTTGTAAATAAGTTCCATATACAGACTGGAATATTGCTCAGTCATTAAAAAATTACAAAATATTGGTATTTGCAGCAACATGAATAGATCCAGAGATTGTCATACTGAGTGAAATAAGTCAAACACAAATGTTATATAATATTACTTATATGTAAATAGCCTAAAAAGGTATTTTTTACAGATTTTTTTATAATGGCCATTCTGACTAGTGTGATGTCGTTGTCTTTGGATATAGAGTATCTTTTGTGTCAACAGTTGTTTAGTAGTTACTTGTGATTTTGATGTTTTTGTGAGAAGAGGTAAGCTCAAGTCCTACTCCGCTATCTTGTCTCTTATCCAGGAATAGCCTTTTGTTTACATTTTACTTTTCTAATTTCCATATGCCAAGGCTTTACATTTTATAGGGAACCTGCAAAAGTGTGTACTTTTGTCGTGTACCAAAGAAAGGTGGTTTTATTACCCCAGAGCGGCCTAAGAACATTTTACTGGGGACTTGAATTCAAATTTGTTTCTCTTGATTAATGAATATCACTTGACTCTCTTCTAGGTGATATTTCCTAAAATGCATAGCCTCATTGGAAATGGACAATATACTTACTAGTGTCCCTTCCAAATCAAAAATATGATTGTATGCAAAACAGCTTTCTGACAGTAACATTTATGGAGTGCTTACCATGTGCCTGTTTTGTATCCTATTGAATCTTCAAATAATTCCAAGCTATTGTCTCCATATTACACATGAGGAAACTAGAAAATAGGACGAATAACCTGCCACGGGCACCGAGCTAGTAAATATCAGTCCACAAGTCTAACCCCAATCCGTCTCATTCTGAGGTACAAGTTCAAGACATTCACCTTCTTGATATGGAGTCTAGTCAGGCGGCTCACGTCCGTTTCTGTTTGTGTCTTCCAGGAGATACAATATTCATTATTCTGAGGAAGCAGAAGCTGATCTTCCTACACTGGTACCACCACATCACTGTGCTTCTGTACTCCTGGTACTCCTACAAGGACATGGTTGCTGGGGGTGGTTGGTTTATGACTATGAACTATAGCGTGCACTCTGTGATGTACTCGTACTATGCCTTGCGAGCGGCGGGTTTCCGCGTCTCCCGGAAGTTCGCCATGTTCATCACCCTGTCCCAGATCCTTCAGATGCTGGTGGGCTGCGTCATTAATTACCTGGTCTTCCAGTGGATGCAGCACGACCAGTGTCACTCCCACTTCCAGAACATCTTCTGGTCCTCGCTCATGTACCTCAGCTACTTCGTGCTCTTCTGCCACTTCTTCTTCGAGGCCTACATTGGCAGCAAGATGAGGAAAGCAACGAAGGCTGACTAGTGTCGGGACTGAGGAGGAAGCCGTAGCTCAGGGTCATCAAGAAAAATAACAGACAAAAGAAAATGGCACAAGGAATCACATATGGTGCAGCTAACACAAAACAAGACATATGAGCAAACACACAACCCAAGGCAGCTTAGGGATAATTAGGTTGACTTAACCCAGTAAGTTAGTGATCCTTTTTGGGTGAGGACTCACTGAGTGCACCTCCATCTCAAGGACTGCTGCTGGAAGAATCCATTCCCTCCTTATCTGTCAACTCTAGGAGAAATGAGAACAAAGTAGGAAGGCAAACAAGCTATTAACAGTATATGGAAAAAATGAATTTACTGTTATATTTCTCTAAGGATCACAGAAGTTTACTTAAAAACCATGTGAGCACATACACACAATCCTTTCTAATCTTTTTTGACACTAAACTGGAGCCAACAGAAAAGGTAAAAATGGAAGCGACACGGGCTGTGTATCTAGAGTAACGCGTTTGCAAAATTGAAAGTACTTTTTCAGAAAGGTTATGGGTTGTAGCCCCCGTGAGAAAAGATGTCTTAATCACCTCCTGAGAAAACAGATGATAAACTATATTTCAACTATGAGAAAGACTCGTTCCCCTTCATAGCATAGCCTCAGTCTAGTGAGTTCA
This sequence comes from Capricornis sumatraensis, assembly GCF_032405125.1. Lineage (NCBI taxonomy): Eukaryota > Metazoa > Chordata > Mammalia > Artiodactyla > Bovidae > Capricornis > Capricornis sumatraensis. The sequence continues at coordinate 18,047,218 of NC_091075.1, forward strand.
CCATAACAAAACGGGGCACAGTATTTTCCCAGGGTTCACCCTGGGAGGAAGGAAACAGTGCCGCCCAACTCCTGAAAGGGCAGCTCCAATCTCAGTATTTCTGATAGTTTTATTTTCTACCCCTAAATGGAGTAGGACACAGCATCCTTTGTTCAGTTGCCTTGGGCTTTCAAACAGAAGAATAAATATAAAAAACAGACAACTCAACCAAATTATTTGAAAAATAGACTCTCTTACCTGTAAAAAGTTGCGGCCCTACACCGAAGTTCTTGAGCTGGGAAAGAGGAATGAGCCGAAGATCAATATAAGAGAATAAGTACACCCCTCCATAGATGACTCCACACATAACTTTCCAAATGAAACCCTGTGGTACAGTCCATAGTTTCTATATTTTTGTGAATTTCACAAAGCAACCCACAGGGCTCTCCTTGATCTTGGGTGAACACTGTGTTTCTGCATCATCTGCCTTTGCTCCCTAAAGCAATGCAGAGGTGTTTAAAGTGCCCTCTGCTGGTCAAGCGGAGATACTTTGACAAACACACTTTATGGCAAGTTGCGCTGAACAGTTGACACACAAACGGCCCCCTTCGAGACTTAGTCTTCAAATTTTAAATGATATAAAATATTCACCATATTTTTGGCCAAATCAGAAGACATTCTTCCTACTTTGAGTCAGCTTCAGAAATTTTTTGAAAAGGGACTTACGCTCTGGAATTCAAAAATCAACTTATTAAGAGCCATATTCTTTTAAAAAAAAGCTAGATACTATAATATCTGCAATATTTCAGTCCTTTACAAGCCAAATGTGTAAACATTCCTGTATTTCAAAGAAGCAATTATGTCAAGTTGTTCAATGTGATATAATAGTATTCTAATTGGTTATATAGCTTAATGATTAGACAAACTAGATAAAAATTAGGGGCTACTACACTGCATAGATTAGACATGCATAACCACACATATATACACACAGATGTGAAGTCCACCAAACTTTAAAGCCCAAATAAATAGAAACATGTTTTCTGGCTAGCAGAAAAAGAAGCTGTTTAGCTTTCTTGCTTTGAGTGTGTACAGAAAAGGGATTTTTCAAATTATTTTTATATTATTTTAGCTTTAATTGTGCTGTCATTCATGAAACAGAGCTGCTGTGCTTCTCTGTCAGAGATGACAAGGGCTTTCTCAGCATCTCGTCTATGTGTGGAATTGAAAAGAATAAAGTTTTATTCCATTCTGTGTGAATGGTCTGAACCATGAACAGAGAATCCGTGCGAACCAAGTCATGACTGATGGGATGGAGGGTGGGCTGTATGCAGGGAAGGGAAGCTGTTATGTCTGTGTTAAATTATTGTGAACAATCTATGACGTCTTGACGTTGGTTCATACATGCATTGATCAGAGAATGTATTATTAGGGCAAAAACTGACATGGACTGAAAAGACAAGTCCTGCTATAACAACTAATAGATTATTAGGATGCAAACAATGTTATTTTGAGCTTTGAAAATACATGATACTGTGCAATAAGCTTTTTTTTCTTATAACAGAAAATGAGCAGAATAATGAGGAAAAGGCCAAATAACAGTTGACTTGAATTTAACTGAAGGACAGTTAGAGCTTATCTGGTTAATTTAATTTAATGATTTAATCCATTGATTTATCAGTGATCCTTTAATGCAGGTTAGAATAAGGAAATAATCATAGACCTTAAACAGACTCTGATGCTTCCAAAGCACTTTCATCTTGGTACAGGTTCATACTTGTGTCTACTTATGAGATAATTTAGAAATTTTGTTTACGGGTTGAATGTCTAATAAATAGTTTTAAAATTAGCTAAATATATCTAAAGGCATTTCCGATGCTTATCATGGGAGGGGGAAAAAATCACACCTTTAAAAAAACTGAAATTCTGGTATTACAGGTTCAATACACTGTTTCTAACATCTCAGCTTAAGTGATTAATTCTATTAATACATGAGGCTGGACCACTACCCCGTGGCAAATCTGAAGCCTATAAGAGAATTGACTGCCACATAGATAATCCTGCTATCACTTAACATTCCAGAAAAACTTGGGCAGGCAAGTTTTTATAGCTGCCCCACTATGCTGCAATAGATTTCCTTTCTCTTGAAGATTTTCCACTGCACTTCAATTCCAGTATCGTGAAAACATTCCTGGATTGAAAAAGTTTTTTAAACCAAATCTTCATTTCAAACATAAATACATGCAATTTGATACACAAGGTCTGAGCATCAACCCAAGTCTATGAGTTTGCAGTGAAAAACATTCTAGTGAGAAATGCTCTATTCACAGATCAGGAGGTTTTATCTGGACCTTCTAATTTTGCTCATGAGAACAGAGCCACTACTATATTCAAAAATCATGTATTGAGATGATTATTTCAGTTAATTTACTCCCATCCTTCTAACCATCTGTTCCCTTCTCCAGGGGATCTTCCCAACCCAGGGATCAAACCCGCATCTCCCACATTTCAGGCAGATTCTTTACCATCTGAGCCACCAGGGAAAACTTTCTAATCATACGCTGCTATAAACACAAGGGGACAGGGACAATACATTCAAATATGTTGCTGATATGGAAAGAAAAAATTATATTCCCTGTCATTTCTATTAATGTGGCTCTGAGTCTGGAACTTTACTGAGTAGGGTTTTTGCAGAATGAGATGGAAGAATACTTCTAGGAAAGAGACTCACAGAAAAAAAAAAAAATTTTTTTTTAATCAGCTGTGGTATCATTATCATAAGATAAAACCTGTCACATTAAGAACAACAAAGCACCTGGAGTAAACTACACTGGAGTAGAATATTCCACAAGTCTGGTCTGGTTCCAGACTGCTGGGTTACCAGGGAGAAATAAGCTCAGGTTGCTATTATGAGAGAACAGCCTTTCTTCAGATACAACTAAGCTCCAGTACACTTCCCCCCCCCCCCCCCCCCCCAGTTTGGTTAATGAATCTTCAACATAGTTGTTGGGTTGGTCATGTGCTGACTCAAGAGGGCTGTTAGGAGAGTGGAGATGGTCAAACAGACCACCTCCTTGAGTTCAGTGCTTTGAGCTGTGTGTGCATGGTCTGTGCCTGTCTCTTAGACACTTCTTTCCCTGAAAATGTTTCCATCCTGAAAATTACAATTGTGTGAGAGCTTTATGATGAAAGTCTAGTGGTCCGATCTTTTTGTTTTCAATAATAAATATTTTGCTATCAATTCAGGATGGTAGTAGAGCCTATTTTCGTGCTGTGAGTCATTGTCTCCTGTAACTTAACTTGTTATTCTGTCCTTTTTCTATCTGTATACAGGAACCAATTCTTTGTGCCTCAGACCCATCACCAACCAAAAGAGATTTTGATAAGAATGCACCACAGGGTTTGGCCTCTGTTGCATACACGTTAAAGTGATAAAGCAATGATACTCTATTTTGTGCTGACAATCAGGATGAAGTGTTAGGTCCCAGCCTTGCAGTGAACCAACAGCCTCTGTATGCTGGTACCCAATACTTAAGCAAAAAAAGAATCATTGTAGTTATAGCATTTTCTTGAATGCCAGTTGTAACATATCAATTATAAACATCTTTGAGCCATATGGCAAAACCCATAGCTAAAGAGACCAGTTAGGTACCCCTGTGCAGAGCATCAAAGACTATTCACAGGCCTGTTGAATCACCAAGTTACTTGCTTCATCCCCAGATACTCTGAAAATTCAGGGCTCACAGAGAGGGAAAAATAGGCCCCAGATCTCCCTTCCTCCTGAATTATACTTTTTTTCTTTTAAGTGAAACAAGGTATTCTAGCACTAAAACAGACAGTGGGAACACATCTGTGACGGAGTTCAGGGGTGCTGGGGAAATCTTAAGAATGGCGGTTTAATTTCATGTTGGGCAAGTAAAAGTCTTCACATCAGATACACTTCACAGAAATCCAAACATAGCACTACATTGTAGTAAACAGCTCCTGAAGCAACTGGTTAAAGAAACTGGTTGCATAAATCACAGTCAGGCCATTTTCGCAACATATTTAAGCCAAGATTTCAAGGTCCCGACTCAATGCTGGTATTGAACACTGTCATTCTCTCAATGCTTGGTGTCTCTGGAGACTTTTCCCCAGAAGACAGAACCCTAGAATGCTCCAGAAGTAGCCTCATAGTGCTGCCCAAGCCTGTCAATTCAAACAAGTCTGCTCTCTGGGCATGTTCAGGCAAGAGGTTGCTTACTGCTACCTGGAAAACCACTGGAAGATTCTGCTTCTTAGAGGACCCAGTGCCTCTATTCAACTAAAAGCCCACCCATATAAGCCTCACAGAGCAAATCACAGCAATGTTGGAATTGTTATTTTCAAGTGCTGATTTCACGACATTAAAAGAAATTTTTTTTTCTGGTATATTAAAAATAAAATCATAACTTTTTGATTTAAAACCAAACTGTTTCCCGTTCTTTTCTTTCTTCTTCTGGGCAGTACAAAGGAGGCATCCATAAAGGCTACTTAGAAATCTCAGAAAGGCCTTCCAGTGTGCTCATGGACACAGGAGAGTCACTGAAACTCCCCAGTTTTCAAGCAAAGCCCAGGACCGATGTGGGTGCCAGATACTTCTGATCAAAACCCAACAGGTGTCCAGCCCTCCCATGGTGTTTCAAGGGTGAAACACAGCACATTATCCAGACCTGACATGTCAGGGCAGTCCTCATAGGGCAGGTAGTCTAAGCTGGATCCCTGTTTAACAGGTTGAGAAAAATATGTTCGTTAGATCAAATGTCACTGAAGTAGAAGGAACAAGATGTAAACATAATCTCCTGAAAGAAGTATAAGTGAGTGAAATTCCAAGGCTCAGCCCTGCACCAGGAAGCACGGTGCCACGTCACTGGACAAAGAGTTCCAGGACAAAATGTGTTGGAAACAGGAAACGTAGCGCCTGCCTCCCATCGCTTACACCCCCGTGACTAGCAAGGGGAGCACAGCCGTCTGCTCCCCACTGCTGCAATTTGGCTTCAACTCCTAATGTTTTTGTATGATCTGCTGTATATGTTTCAGGCTACATGTCCGTGTTTTTCTCTACAATGTGTACAATAGCAAAGTGCCTACAGTATTTATATTTAAAACCAAGAACCTGTTACTTGTGAAAGTTCTCTGTAGCTAAATTGCTATGAACACGCCTTTCTTTTCACATCATCTCAGAATAAGACAAAACTTCCCATTTGTAACTCATTTAATGTATGTTCTGAACTCAGGTCCAAATGGGTGGATGGGAAGGGGGAGACCTATACTGCACAGAAAGTCATTTTTATTAACTTCGCAACAACAACAAAAAATAGTGTGTGTGAAGAAAAGCAGAAGCAAACCTTAGAGGTGTTTCTCTTTTCCATAGCAGTCTCAGAACCCCGATACAAATGATTGTGCCATCAGGTAGCTTCTGACAGAAACACAATCTCGTATAACAGTATACAAGCTTCAGAAATGAACATGGCACACATGAAAACATGAGCCTTTTATATCACTATATAGCAAAAATGCTGTACTGATGACACTTCAAGACCAAGAATATGCTATAGCAGGCTTCCCAGGGATGGAAAAATACAAATAGGGTCAGAATACAGTATTTCAGCAACATGACCACTCGTGGTTGTTTCTGCAACATAAATGAAATTAATTGGACCCATAATAAGGTATCATTAAATGCATGGTCAACACAAAGTAATTAAACGGGCTCCCCACTGGTTGGTCTATTGCTGATGAATCTCCAGGTCTCATAGATCTGGGGCAAGGTTTCGTTTATTGCCAAACACTTGTCCTGAGACTAAACAGGGAGGTCTTGCTCAGTGCACTGGTGACCACAGGGGTTTCCATTGTGCGGGGAGAGGTGGCCTGCACCAAGTGACCCCAGCCCTCACAAAACTGTACACTCAGACATACACAGAATCATACATATGCTCTCCCCGTTAGCCTGTGATATCTGCACCCTCATGTCACCATAAAGGGCTCCAGGCAAGATTAGAAGCTCTGGATTAGATCAGATGAAATGCACCAACCCAGTTCACTCTGTAACCTTTGACATTTCCTTCTGCTTTTCATTCTTTACCTATGTAATAGTTGAAGGATGTAACCATTAGTATTCCACCTTACTTATATATGGCTCTTCTGTCCATGGGGTTCTCCAGGCAAGAGTACTGGAGTAGGTTGCCATTCCCTTCCTCAGAGGATCTTCCCAACCCAGGGATCGAACCCAGGTCTCCTGCACTGCAGGCAAATTCTTTACCATACAAGCCACCAGGGGAAATATATGCATTATAGAAGACGTATTTATATGGAAAAGATAACATACATAGGCTCTCAGAAAACAACACAGCATTCTCAGGGTTAAACCCGTGGGGTGGCCCCTCCTGACACAACCCCTGCCATCTCACTACTGGATTCTGCAATCTTTGGTATTTTCAGCCCCCCAGGGTGAAAGCCCTGTGCTACAGGCTGGGGTTTCATACACAGCTTCCTTTTCTATCGACTACACTAATTCCTTTCATACTAGAGGGAAAAACTGCCCCCCTGGGTGTTGCTCTGCTATGTTTTATTTATGAAAACTCTACTGGGTGTTTCTTCAGGCAGCCAATCTCTCTCTACAAAGAGAAGGCAAACAGGTTTGCAATGCTTGCATCTCGTCTGGCTCGTAACTCTGTGTGAGTTACTATAAAATACCAGTTCATTTTTGCAAAATGAGCACTTTGTCTCCTAGTCAGAAGCAGTTCTTATTTCAACTTGGTTTTAGAATAATCAAATCTATACAACATAAATCTACTGAGCTTCTAAACTGACTTAGGCAGCCAAGGCAACTCATTTGTTTATTTTCACCTAAGCCGAATTTCCCCCGGACCCACTGGCCTGTACAGGCAAATTGTTTGCTGGTTTGTAGCTCCCACTGACTTCCTGCCAAGTCCCTTGCATCTAATTCTAGAAATCACCAAGGGGAGTCTCACAGCCTCTGTCAGGCATTTCTGCTATGTGGTCACTCCCACCCCACCTCCCTGCCTTCCACAGCCGCCCAGCTGCTATTGCATCTGTTCACTGGGCCCTGCAACCTCTCAGCCTGGCCAGGTGGAGCGGTTCTCAGAAGGCCTCCACTGCCCGTCAGAGAGACAGGGCACCCTCTGCTCTGCAGTGAGACAAGATGCCTCTTTCCCTTGGTTAGATGTGCTTTGTGAGAAAAAGCACCCCCTTCTCTACCTAACAGCCAGACATGCATCCAGGAACTGAAGAATGGATTTGAGAAGTGGCCACTGCACTGAATCAGAATGTCTATTTCTTCTGCCAGGGGCAAAGCCGGCCCTTGGATTGAGCTAATTGGATCTCCTTTTACCTGGAGAAGTATTATCCCCAGAAGTCCCTCAGCCCCACTATAAATGGACTCCTATGGCGACCACCTGTGCTCCTTAGACTTGCCCTGACATCTGAGTCTAACAGAGGACACAGGTGGAGCTCCTTTTCTAGAAGCCTCCCAGGTCTCCTCCTGGCTCCCCATTATCTGTCCCCATTACAGGTCCAGGCATCTCTGAGATGCACTTAAATTCAGCCCAGGCACCCTGCCAAGTTTGTAAAAATGAAATGCTAAGCACACTGACCAAGGGAACATTTCATGCAAAGATGGGCACAATAAAGGATAGAAATGGTATGGACCTAACAGAAGCAGAAAGACATTAAGAAGAGGTGGCAAGAATACACAGAAGAACTGTATGAAAAAGGTCTTAAAAACCTCGATAACCACGATGGTATGATCACTCACCTAGAGCCAGACATCCTGGAGTGTGAAGTCAAGTGGAACTTAGGAAGCATTACTACAAACAAAGCTAGTGTGGTTGATGGAATTCCAGCTGAGCTATTTCAAATCCTAAAAGATGATGCTGTTAAAGTGCTGCACTCAATATGCCAGCAAATCTGTAAAAATCAGCAGTGGCCACAGGACTGGAAAAGGTCGATTTTCATTCCAATCCCAAAGAAGGGCAATGCCAAAGAATGTTAAATCTACCCCACAATTGTGCTTATCTCACGTGCTAGCAAGGTAATGCTCAAAATCCTTCAAGCTAGGCTTCAATAGTACATGAACAGAGAACTTCCAGACATACAAGCTAGACTTAGAAAACACAGAGATTAAATTTCCTACATCACAGAAAAAGCAAGGGAATTCCAGAAAAAAATCTACTTTTGCTTCATTATATACACTAAAGCCTTTGACTGTGTGGATCACAACACACTGTGGAAAATTCTTAAAGAGATGGAAATACCAGACCACCTGAGCTGCCTCCTGAGAAACCTGTATGCAGGTCAAGAAGCAATAGTTAGAACCAGACGTGGGAAAATGAACTGATTCAAAACTAGGAAAGGAGTATGTCAAGGCTGTATATTGTCATCCTGCTTACTTAACTTATATACAGAGCAAATTATGTGAAATGCAAGGCTGGATCAAGCTCAAGCTGGAATCAAGATTGCTGGGAGAAATATCAATAACCTCAGATATGCCATCTAGTCAAACGTCCATCTAGTCAAAGCCATGGTTTTTCCAGTAATCATATATGGATGTGAGAGTTGGACCATGAAGAAGGGTGAGCACTGAAGGATTGATGCTTTAGAATTGTGGTGCTACAGAAGACTCTTGAGAGTCCCTTGGACTGCAAGGAGATCCAACCAGTCAATCCTATAGGAAATCAACCTTGAATAATCATTGGAAGGACTGATGCTGAAGCTGAAACTCTAATACTTTGGCCACCTGATGAAAAGAGGCGACTCACTGGAAAAGACCTTGGTGCTGGGAAAGATTGAAGGCAAGGAGGAGAAGGGGGAGACAGAGGATTAGACGGTTGAATGGCATCACCAATTCAATGGACATGAGTTCTGAGCAAACTCTGGGAGAAGGACAGGGAAGCCTGGCATGCTGCAGTCTGTGGGGTTGCAAACAGTCGGACAAGACCGAGTAACTGAACTGAACTGAGCTACTGAATAATGAAAACATACTTAAACAAGTTCTTTCCTTTCTAGTGAAAATCAACTTTTGAATTAAACAGGTAAACTGCAGAAAGTCATGACAATTTCTTAGACTTTCTCTCTTTATCCCTGACTATGGCCTTCTCGTGTGCACATTTCATCTGCCTGGAAAGTAGAGGTTAGGGCACTTGTTGAGTTCTTATATCCCTGCCTGTGCATTCCTACCTTGTGTGGCTAATCACCACATAAATATATTATGTGTTATTTGTGGACTGTTGAAAAATCTGACTTCAGTAGATTACAATCTTTACAGCAGTGGTCCCCCACCTCCAGGATCTAATGCCTGATGATCTGAGGAGGAGCTGAGGTAATAATAACAGAATTACAGTGCACAATAAATGTAACACTTGAATCATCCTCAAACTATCCCCCCAACTCCTGATGCACGGAAAAATTGTGTTCACAAAACCAGTTCTTCGTGCCCAAAATGTTGGGGACTGCTGATTTATAGCACAAAGAATCAAGTTCTCCCGTCCCCACTGGCGACTCCAGTGCCTTGGAGTTAAATATTTGTTGAACTGATGAAAAAAAATGTTAGTTGCAGCTGTGGATGTAAACAGCATTTTAGATTTCTGTCTTCTTTCTCCTCTGTGTGCTCTGTGTGTTTGTAAATGTTTGTGTGCTCTGGGAAAGCTCTTGTCCTTTTTCACTGTATACTTACAAATAGGCAGAACTGTGTTTTGAGCCACTGGATTAGTTGCTTATTCCAGTGGGAATTTTTTAAATCTCATGCAATATCATGGTTTGATTAGCAAAAGTTCTTGTCTAGGACTTCAAAAAATAGGCTCTGGCATCAAGTTGCCTAACTCTGCCATCTGCCTGGAGGTAGTTATTTGACTACCCTGTGCCTCAGTTTCCTCATCTGTGAAATGGGCATAAGAATGATACCTAAGTGTTAGTCATTCAGTCGTGCCCGACTCTTTGCGACCCCATGGACTGCAGCCCACCAGGCTCCTCTGTCCATGAGATTTTCTGGGCAAGGATACTGGAGTGGGTTGCCATTTCCTTCTCCAGGGGATCTTCCCAACCCAGGGATCAAACCCAGGTCTCCTGCACTGCAGGCAGATTCTTTACCAACTGAGCTACAAGGGAAGCGTGAATCTCAAATACATCAGAACATAAAGAAACCTATACACTTTCCCAGAATACTGAAGGTTTATAATAAGATTCATTAGCTCCAACTCCATGTTTAGTCAGCTGCTTTTTTCTTCTGAATTCTTCTGGATTCTGATTTCTTTCTCAGACAAAAGAAAAGGAAAAGTTACTCTCTGCAAGAATGTTTCAGTTTAGTCACATCTCAGAAATAAGCCAGCCCACTAATTTGGGAATATGAGAGAGAGACCATGTGTGTGTGTGTGCATGTGAGCATGTGTGTGTGTGCACACGTGAGCATGTGCATGTGCATGCACCTTCATGTGTGTGGGAGGTGATGTGATGAAGAGTGGAATAATACTATTCTAAGCAACAGCCATTGGGTAGGTTTTCAAATACTTGGTTTCAGTGTCTATGCTACAGTATGTACTCCTAAGCATCTAAGAGAAAGAAGAATTTTCCGTCCTTTGCTCACAATCTCTCTTTAAAAGAGATTGTGCTTGATTGTAGGGGAAAGATGCCTTATTATATTATAGTACATTGGAGCCTACCTTTGGAAATGGAATGGGACGGTATTGGTGAGATCTCTGTGTGGTAGTTTGGTCCATGTTGGTGGTCCTGTCAGCAAATGTTAGTTACAGCAAGTCCCACTCAATCATAGTGATCTGGACTTACACTGGTGTACATATAGTGACATTCATCAACCAGAAGGGCTATGAAATGTGGATTTTATTTGTTTGTCTGTTTTTTAAGTTCAGAGCCTATGTGATTTTATGGGGAAAACCCTCTTCTAAAAGTAAAAATTCCTAGATTCAATGGACAGTCATTCAGATAGGATCATTAGAAAACCATTAAGAAAGCAGTGATCTTAAATGACACCTTGGACTAGTTGTGCTTAATATGTATCCATAGGATATTACATCCAAAAACAGGAACACATTCTTCTCAAGAGTACATGCAATGTTCTTCAGGATGTATGTTAGGCCACAGAACAAGTCTAAACAAATTTAAGAGGACAGAAATTATATCGAGCATTTTTTATGAAACTATTATGAAACTATAGGAATCATTTACAGGAATGAGAATGAGAAAAAACACAAACAGGTGGAGACTAAAAAACATGCTACTAAAAAAAAACCCAGTGTTTCAATCAGGAAATCAAGAGGAAATCAGAAAATACCTTGAGACAAATGAAAATAAAAACTATCTAAAGTCTATGGGATGTAGCAAAAACTGTTCTAAGAGAGTTTATAGAAGCACATGCCACCTCAAGAAACAAGAAAAGTCTCAAATAAACAACCTGAAAGAAAAAGAACAAACCGAGCCCAATGTCAGTGAAAGAAGGAAATAATAAAGATCAGGAAGGAAATAAATAGAAACCTAAAAAAATAGAAAAAAAAATCAATAAAACCAAGAGCTGTTCCTTGGAAAGATAAACAAAATTTATCAATGTTTAGCCAGATTCACCAAGAAAAAAGAGAGAGGACACAAATTAACAAATAAAGAAATGAAAGAAGAGAAATTATAACCAATATAACGAAGATTAATAAACATGAGAGAATATTATGTACAGCTATAAAGCATAAAGCAATAAATTGGACCACCTAGAAGAAATGGATACATTTCTAGAGACATACAGTCTTCCAGACTGAATCAGGAACAAAAAGACAATCTGAAATAGACCAATTTAAAAAGAACTCTTAGCAAGCAAAAATGCAGGACTAGACAGCTTCACAGGGGAATTCTACCAATATAGAATATATACAGAGAGAAGAGTTAACATTATCCTTTTCAAAATATTCTAAAAAAATTGAGGAGGGAACACTTCCAAATTCACTCCACAAACCACCATTAATTTGATACTGAAAATAAGCAAAAACAGAGATGAATATAGATATACAGATCCTCAACAAAATATTAGCAAACTGAATTCAACAATAAATAAAAAAGATCAGACACCATCAAGTAGGATTTATCCTAGAGATGGAAGGATGGTTCAAGATCCATAAATCAATGTGATACACCACATTGACAACAGGAATACAAAAAGTACGAATAATAAATGTTGGTAAGGATGTGGAGAAAAGGGAACCCTGGTAGGACATTGCAGGGAATATGTATTGGTACAGTCACTGTGGAAAGCAGCATGGAGGTCCCTCAAAACACTAAAAATAGAACTACCATGTGATCCAGTAATTTCAGTCCTGGGTATCTATCTGGGAAAAAAGTGAAAACACCAATTTGAAAAGATAGATGCACTTCAATGTTCATAGCCAAGATATGGAAACAGCCTAAGAGTCACCAGCAAATGAATGGATAAAGATGATGTAGTGTGTGTGTATACAGTGACTGTTGTTCAACTGTGAAAAAGAATGAAGACATACAGATGGCTAACAAATGCATGAAAAGATGCTCAACATCATTCATTATCAGAGAAATGCAAATCAAAACCACAATGAGGTACCATTTCATGCCAGTCAGAATGGCTGCGATCCAAAAGTCTACAAGCAATAAATGCTGGAGAGGGTGTGGAGAAAAGGGAACCCTCTTACACTGTTGGTGGGAATGCAAACTAGTACAGTCACTATGGAGAACAGTGTGGAGATTCCTTAAAAAACTGCAAATAGAACTGCCTTATGACCCAGCAATCCCACTGCTGGGCATACACACTGAGGAAACCAGAACTGAAAGAGACATGTGTACCCCAGTGTTCATCACAGCACTGTTTATAATAGCCAGGACATGGAAGCAACCCAGATGTCCATCAGCAGATGAATGGATAAGAAAGCTATGGTACATATACACAACGGAGTATTACTCAGCCATTAAAAAGAATACATTTGAATTAGTTCTAATGAGGTGGATGAAACTGGAGCCGATTATACAGAGTGAAGTAAGCCAGAAAGAAAAACACCAATACAGTATACTAATGCATATATATGGAATTTAGAAAGGTGGTAATGATAACCCTGTATGAGAGACAGTAAAAGAGACACAGATGTATAGAACAGTCTTTTGGACTCTGTGGGAGAGGGAGAGGGTGGGATGATTTGGGAGAATGGCATTGAAACATGTATAATATCATATAGGAAATGAGTCGCCAGTCCAGGTTCGACGCAGGATACAGGATGCTTGTGGCTGGTGCACTGGGATGACCCAGAGGGATGGTACAGGGAGGGAGGAGGGAGGGGGGTTCAGGATGGGGAACACGTGTACACCCATGGCGGATTCATGTTGACGTATGGAAAAACCAGTACAATATTGTAAAGTAAATAGCCTCCAATTAAATAAATTTATATATATATAAAAAAGAATGAGAGCCTGCTATTTGCAACAACAAATATAATAAAACAGACACAGACTCACAGATACAGAGAACAAACTAGTGGTTACCAGTGGGAAGAGGGAAGCAGGGAGCGGCAAGATAAGGGCAGGGGATTAAGAGGTGTAGCCCACTATGAATGAAACAGGCTCTCAGGATATATTGTACAGCACAGGGAATGTAGCCAATATTTTATAGTAACTTTACATGGAGTATAATCTGTAAAAATATCGAATCTCTATACTATAAACCTGAAACTAATATTATAAATCAAGTATTCTTCAGTTTTTTAAAAAGGCCCTATTTGTATATGCTAAATTCCATCAGAGTTACTAAAGTTTTCTAAATATATGCAAATTTGAAAACAATGTACATGAGATAGCCTTAAAAAACCATTTCAGACAATGACTTCTCTGGAGGGGTTTTATTCAGTGGTGAAAGCTTCTTTTTAAAATTAGATGAATTGTTTTGCAAATTTAATGGAAAAAGCCTGGCTAATCACAGTCTGTTCAGGAGTAACTCTTGGGTATGTCCTGAATAATTATAATGCTAGGCAAATGTGCCGAGGTAAACCATTTTTCTACAGGGGCCTCTCCACATCATGTTAATAAGTCACTTACTAGACCCAGCACATTAAAAACATAATTCTGCGTAGCTTGTTAGTTTTACAAAAGGGAAGGCATTCCTCTGACTTCTCTGAGTGGGTGAGATTAAGGAAACCTCAGAGAAAGCTGAAGGGAGAGGAAGTGATGATGCAAGCACCAAGCCGTTCACTTGGAATCAACTTAAAACAACTGCCTGACTGCCTCATAAATCATCTGGCACACTGTTTCCAATGAAGGCTCTCAGGCTACGTTCAGTAGTTTAATAACTTGAGCCAGCAAATGAACAGCAAGGTCTGGGTGAAAACTTAAACAAAGGACTTCCGATGCAGGTGAGGCAGCCACAACTAAGTATCATTGCAGACTTAGTACAGGGTTCCAGAATTAAGTACGGGAGCTGATCGGTGCAAAACAACCCATTTAGATTATTATCCAGACTCCAACCTATTTTTATGGTGGTTTGAACCAGCTAATTATTTTAATTTATTTTCCAACAGCTCTTTTTCTAAGTGGAGGATACTTACGTAAAATTTGTTTTTGTTTCCTTGCTTCCAACATAAAGGAAATTACTACGCATCCTGCAACAAGTAAACAAGGCCTCCCCCCACCAAGTCTGTTCTTTATTGATAATGGGCATACCAATAACTTAACACATCAATCTAAGAATATAATGAATAAACTGACATATAGTTAAAATTTCAAGATCAGAACTACAGTGAGGATACATATCCACGTGTGAGGATATCACACACATACACACACACACCCTTTTTTATGACCATCTCACTGATTTCTTTTCTGCCAAGTTTCCACTTAACTCTTTATCCCAAGTCCTAACCTTGTGCTTCAGATTTATTTATCCAGATATCTTCTAGACATCTCTTCCTAGATATCTAACATTCAGCACATCTGACACCAAACCCATGACCTTCCCTTCTAAACCTGGTTCTTCTGTTTCTAATGTCAGTGAAAGGTGGGCTGTCAGATCAGACTTCTGGAGCATCCTTGATCTGTAACTTTAGCTCATCTCTTCCCCGTAGCCAGTTAGTCTGCCAGTCCTGACTATGTTGCCTCCAGACCGTTCCCTTCACTGTATCCTCTTCTGTCTGTCCTGAAGTCACTGTCCTGCCTGATCCTTATCATCTCTTTCCTGGATACCTGCAGTTTCTCTCATGCACTCATGTATAGATTTAGTTCTTTTCTCCCCACGTAAATAGTCATGGGTTAACCTTTTCTGCATAATGCCTTTCATCAATTAATTATCCTTACTTTTTTTCCCAATGGGTTTTCCAGACTTATCTCTAGCTAGCATCTCCAAATAAACCTCTCCTACAAAGGTATTTCTTCTCCTTAATCTGATTTTTTGACGTAGTGCCTTTCCTTTTTGCCTGCTTTTTACATTACTTGTCTCTGCCTGTTGAAATCCCACCATTACATCAAAATTCAGCTTCAATCCCAGCAACGCTGTTGTTGTTCAGTCGTGTCCGAGTCTTTGCACCCCATGGCCTGCAGCACGCCAGGCTCCCCTGTCCTTCACTGTCTCCCACGGTTTGCTCAGACTCATGTCCATTGAGCCAGTGATGCTATCTGTCTCATCCTCTGCCAAAACCCCAGAAAACCCAAACTGAAAACTGTCTGTCCTTCTTTTTAAGTTCTTGTTGTAATTCCTATCAATTCCAATGATTCTCAGTCCTTAAAGTATGAAGATGGCATTCCTAAGTCAAAAAAAGAGATTTTACCAGCTCCTCTTGCCTTTGACATGATATACCTACCACATAGTTATTGTGAGGAATTAATGAGCTAATCCATGTAAAGCCCTTAGCATAGTACTTGTCACGTAGCAACTGCTCAATAAATATTAGCTAATGTTACTACTTCTGTTATTTCTTACTTTCTCTCTTCTGGGTGATAAAATATACACGTTGTGCTTAGTCACTCAGTCATGTCTGACTCTTTGCAACCCATGGACTACATGAAGCCCACCAGGCTCCTCTGTCCATGAGGATTCTCCAGGCAAGAATACTGGTGTGCGTTGCTATGTCCTCCTCCAGGGGGTCTTCCCAACCCAGGGACTGAACCCAGGTCTCCCACACTGCGGGCGGATTCTGAGCCACCAGAGAAACCCAAGAATACTGGAGTGGGTAGCCTGTCCCTTCTCCAGTGGATCTTCCCAACCCAGGAATCAAACCAGGGTCTCCTGCATTGCAGGTGGCTTCTTTACCAGCTGAGCTACCAGGGAAGCCCACAAATACAATAACCTCTGTTTTGTCTTCACTGTGATCCTCCTAAAGTTTGTCTATATAAATTGTCTTATTATTATAATGCATTCTACAAACAACAAAAATATCCTTTCTAGGTTAAAATAGAATGAGATGCTAGGTTAAAAAAAAAAAACAATGAGGGTAAATGTAAAGTTTTTTCTGACATTCCTGTCATGGTTTGTTTTTTGTTTGCTGCTTTTGATATCCACTCCTGATCAACCAAGATCCTTGAGAGAAAGAAAAAAAAAAATCTTTCATCTGAGTACCCAGTATTTGTGCGCAGATATTATTCTTGCTTGCTTGCTTGCTAACTCACTTCAGTCGTGTCTGACTCTGTGTGACCCCATAGACGGCAGCCCACCAGGCTCCCCCATCCCTGGGAGTGGGTTGCCATTCCCTTCTCCAGTGCATGAAAGTGAAAAGTGAAAGTCAAGTTGCTCAGTCATGTCCGACTCCCAGCGACCCCATGGACTGCAGCCCACCAGGCTCCTCTGCCCATGGGATTTTCCAGGCAAGAGTACTGGAGTGGGGTGCCATTGCCTTCTAACTTGTCCTGAAAGATCATTTGGCTCCACAGCTCACTTCTAGCATCAATACTGTAGCAAAAAAGAGTTCTTGAGGAGATAGAGGTGAGTTCTTGTGATGCATAGCTTTAATATTAGGTTTTCAGCATACCACACTGAAAAGTTGCCAGGGCTCTCAATACAACACGAACAGAATGGCCTTCCTGTATCATGGCTCTGGTGGCTGTTTCTGTCAATAACTAATGTGTGTTTTTTAATGAAGCTTTCTAATAAAAGAAACTTGACTCCAGGAATACAGACATCTCCCAAAGGATTATTGTATTCAAAAGGCCCTAAAATTCTGGAATTTACATATAAAATTCTAAGCTAATTAAACATGTACTTGTCATTCAAAAGTAGTGAATGAAACACTGATCACTAGAAGCATCATTAGATGTAGACCTATTCCTTTACCTTTAAGCTCACAAATAAAACTTCAATTTTTAAGTGTCTGTAATGAAGTCTTATGAAGAAAACTTGTTCTCGTGCGAGGAGGTATATTTGCCTATTTGAACTAGATTAAAGGCATTTTGAGGTTTTAGACCATGGATTTTGCTTTGACCTGTGGGTATTATTTAAACCTCATTTAATTTATATTGCCATTAAATATAATAATAGTGTATAATGCCACTAAAAAGGGTTCTCTGTCTAGAATTTTCGTGCACTTTACATTTCTGTATTAATCTGCAATTATTTTACAGTAACTGCATTTCAATTATAACAGCATGTTTTTTCTTCAAAACTGCAGTTCTACTTAATGGATTTATCCAACATACAGCTCTGAAACTAAAATAAAGTCAGCATCCCTAACAAGCAGGATGTTAGAACCTGTTTACATTTCCTTTTTTTTGTTGTTACATAAAAATTGTTTATCAAGGAAAATCCTTACTATATCTGAAAAGCTGTTTTGGTTCTTATCAAAATATCCCATATTTACACATATATGTTTTTTTTTTAAGGAATTTTCAGTTTTTTCTGTATTTTGGGCTGCTCCTTACAGCTTAATTCATAAAGATTTTATTGAGCCTAACCACTCACAATGAGGAAACAGTGGAAACAGTGAGAGACTTTATTTTCTTGGGCTCCAAAATCACTGCAGATGGTGACTGCAGCCATGAAATTAAAAGACACTTACTCCTTGGAAGAAAAGCTATGACAAACCTAGACAGCACATTAAAAAGCAGAAACACTACTTTACCAACAAAGGTCCATCTAGTCAAAGCTATGGTTTTTCCAGTAGTCATGTATGGTTGTGAGAGTTGGACTATAAAGGAAGCTGAGTGCCAAAGAATTGATGCTTTTGAACTGTGGTGTTGGAGAAGACTCTTGAGAGTCCCTTGGACTGCAAGGAGATCCAACCAGTCCATCCTAAAGGAGATCAATTTGAATATTCATTGGAAGGACCGATGCTAAAGTTGAAACTCCAATACTTTAGCCACCTGGTGTGAAGAACTGACTCATCTGAAAAGACCCTGATGCTGGGAAAGATTGAGGGCAGGAGGAAAGGGGTCGACAGAGGATGAGATGATTGGATGGCATCACCGACTCAATGGACATGAGTCTGAGTAAACTTCGGGAGTTGGTGATGGACAGAGAGGCCTGGTGTGCTGCAGTCCACGGGGTCTCAAAGAGTTGGACATGACTGAGTGACTGAACTGAACTGAACCACTCATGAATCCTTTTATTATAAGAACTTTTAAACACATATAAAAATAGAATAATATAATAAGCTCCCATTTTCTCAGCACCTAGATTTTTAACATTTATTAACATCTGCCATATCTGCCATATTTAAGGCAAATTGCAGGCATTATATTTTATTCTTAAATATTTCAAGAATCACTGCTTTAAGAAAAGGTATTTGTTTACATAGCCACAGTATAGATATTGTGATACTTAGAAAAATTACTAATAATTTCTGATAACCATCTAATATGCCAGCCATTTTTTTTTTCAAAATCCCTGGCTATCTCCAAAATGCATTTGTTCAGAGAGCTTCTCCTTGTTTATTTTCATGCTGAGTGCTTTATAAAGAAACAGGGTTAATGGTCTTATGAAATATCCAACATTCTAGATTTTTCTGTTTGCTACTGTGGCATCATTTAACTTATTCATCTATCTCTTGAGAAGTCAAAATTTTTTGCCTATCAGCGAGAAGTCAAATTTTTTAACTTTTTATTTTGTACTGGGGTATGTGCTAAGTTGCTTCAGTTGTGCCCAATTCTTTTGCATCCCCATGGACTGTATCCCATCAAGCTCCTCTGTCAACAGGATTCTTCAGGCAAGACTACTAGAGTGGGTTGCCATTTCATACTCCAGGGGATCTACCTGACCCAGGGATTGAACCTGAGTCTCTTGTTTCTCCTGCATTGGCAGGTGGGCTGTTTACTTCTAGCACCACCTGGGAAGCCCAGGGCTGCGGCTGTATTGGGGAATAGCCAATTAACAATGTTGTGAGAGTTTCACGTGAACAGTGGAGGGACTCAGCCATACGTATACATGCTTCCATTCTCCCCCTCCCATCTAGGTTGCCACATAACACTGAGCAGAGTTCCATGTGCCGTACAGTCGATTCTTATTGGTTATACATTTTAAATATAGCAATGTGTACATGTCCATCACAAATTCCCTAACAATCCCTTCTCACCATCTTTCCCCCCATAAACCTTAAGTTCATTCTCTAAGTCTTTGAGTCTCTTTCTGTTTCGTAAGTTAATTTGTATTATTTCTTGTTTGATTCCACATATAAGGGATGTCATATGATATATCTCCTTCTCTTTCTGACTTAAAGAGGTAAAATCTTAAAGTTTGATTAAATTCAAGCTATTTTTGGCAAGAATATGTCATTGGTTTCCTAGGTGGTACAGGGGTAAAGAATCCACCTGCCAAAGCAGGAGACACAAGAGATGTGGTTTGATCCTGGGTCTGGAAGATCCCCTGGAGTAGGAAATGGTACCTTACTCCAATTTTCTTGCCTGGGAAGTCCATGAACAGAGAAACCTGGTGGGTCATGGTCCCAGGGTTACAAAGAGTCAGACACGGCCAAGCATGCACACATGCTTCAAGCATGCTATACTGCTTCTCAAAGGAGGTGCACAATGCCTGCATATCCTACTTTTAGGGAGGCTGAGATTAATGTCCTCTTTCCCCCTTATACTATAGGCTAGTATTTTGACATCTTTCAAATATACAGTTCCTTAAATTAAAAGACACTTATTCCTTGGAAGAAAAACCTATGACAAAACTAGACAGCACATTAAAAACCAGACATCACTTTCCAACAAAGTTTGTATAGTCAAAGCTATGGTTTTTCCAGTAGTCAGATATGGATATGAGAGTTGGACCATAAAGAAGGCTGAGCACTGAAGAATTGATACTTTCAAACTGTAGTGATGGAGAAGACTCTTGAGAGTCTCTTGGACAGCAAGCAGATCAAACCAGTCAGCCCTAGAGGAAGTCAACCCTGAATATTCACTGGAAGGACTGATGCTGAAGCCTTAATACTTTGGCCACCTGATGGAAAGGGCCAACTCATTGGAGAAGACTGAGGATGGAAAAGATTGAGGGCAGGAGAAGGGGGAGACACAGGATGAGACAGTTGGATGACATCACCAACTCAATGGACATGAATTTGAGTAAACTCCAGGAGTCGGTGATGGACAGGGAGGCCTGGTGTGCTGCGGTCCATGCGGTCACAAAGAAATCAGACATGACTGAGCAACTGAACTGAACTGAACAGTCTATGGAGTCACAAAGAGTTGGACACCACTTAGCAAATGAACAACAATAAACCTTTCAATCAACCTAATCCTTTGGGCATCCATTTTGATAATAGTTGCCTGAATCATCTATTTCACTGGGGGATTAAAAAGAGCTGAGATTTTATCATTCTTTTATTTTATCCCACAGTAACTCAAAAAAATTTCTGCTTAAAAAAAAAATCACTCCTTATAGTGAGGCAAGGTGAAGGCCCACTGTTGAGGAGCACAGGCTGAGATGCAGGCAGCGGGGGCCTGATAAGGAGACCATGTGTGCCTCAGCCTCCCGGGGCCTGTCCACCAGTGTCCTGGCTCCCAACCGAGAATCAGACGAGGCACCAGGCCTAAACCAATTGCTTTTGAAGCTGCTCTTGGAAATGCTGAGCTACCTGCTGCCAAGCATGCTGCTCCAGCAATGTCGCCAGATTTGCTGGTACTGGCACCCCTGGTGGACACCCAAGATGTGTAGCTGAACATCCTGCCCTATAACCATGCCAAGCTGTGGCTCATCATCAACACTTGCCTGTCTCCCCACTCCCACCCCACTCAGGATGACGACAACCCCAGGCCTGCATCCTGGGCTGCTTCTGTGAGTGCAGAAACAAAGGATGTAAATTCATCCTGAACCCCACAGGCAAAAAAGGCTTCTGTAACCATATGATGCCAAACGGTGGCAATGACTAGGAAGAGGAGGAAAACTTGGCGGTCAGGCCAGGAGCTTCTTGGGAGGCAAGCTACTGCCCTGCCTACAGGTGTTGGTACAAGGGAGAAATGTAAGACTTGGAGAAGGAGGGTTTGGGGCCAGAACTGGATAGAGCAAAGATTTGGATTTGTGTCTCTCTCTGTTGGACAGAACAAGGCAGTGACCATCTGTATCAGCTAGTCATCAAACTTTTAGATGCTAACTATGCCATTCTGCCAGAGAAGCTGATGGCACCCCACTCCAGTACTGTTTCCTGGAAAAATCCCATGGATGGAGGAGCCTGGTGGACTGCAGTCCATGGAGTCGCAAAGAGTCAGACATGACTGAGTGACTTCACTTTGACTTTTCACTTTCATGCATTGGAGAAGGAAATGGCTACCCACTCCAGTGTTCTTGCCTACAGAATCCCAGGGACAGGGGAGCCTGGTGGTCTGCCATCTATGGGGTCACACAGAGTCGGACACGACTGAAGTGACTTAGCAGTAGCAGCAGCATGCCATCCTGCATCATTTTTTTATAAACACTTTCCTGTCTGGTGGCAGAGAGTTTCTCCTTGTGGATCACACATGCATTCACCAACATCAAGAAGGGCATCTGCTTTGTGTTCTTTGAGCACAGGATCAAGGGATTTGACTTGAGGCCTGAGCAACGTGGAGTCTCTATGTCCCAATCCAGTGTCATTGGGCAGGTAAGTCAGACCTAGTTGACGGCTGTCCCTGTAAAACAATGTGACCGTGCCTTCCAGGAGCTGGGCCCACTGGCTGAGACACCTCATTTATCAAGGGCTTGCAGATCCTGGCATCCTGGGTTCTCCTGGGTCCAGTCAAGGGTCCTACTCGGCCCTGTCTTTAAATTCTGGAAGCTATGAGAAGAACGCTTTTACATCAGATTTACTAACTGCTGCTGCTCTAATGCAGCCCCTGTTCTACTGAGTAGAGATGCATGGTGAGAGGGCTTCTCACCCTCCCCTGCTCCATGCCAAGCCCCTCTGGTTCAGTCCCATGCCCTCTGCCCTTGTCTTTTATTTCTGCTGCAGAGGCTTCATTGGTCCCTTCCAGGAAGCCCTCTCCTCATGTTTGAACTAGAAGGTCATCTCTATAACTGAGTAATTCTGGCCCCTAACTTTCTGTGATTTCAAGCCTGGGACCAAGACTCAGAGCTGAAATCTAAACTAACTCAAAACACTGTTTGGAGGCAGAGGGTTCTGCCCACCCTGTAAATAATGAATTTGGTCCCCTGAGTCCCACCCTACCCTGGATTGTATGGTGTATAAAACTTTTACTTTGTTACTTTGAAATTCTTTTTGAATATGGAGATAATAAATCAGGGATATATCTTTCAGTCATAGGTAATAAATACAATATTTGCTTTAAAAAATCACTTCTTAAAATTCAACATCCATTCAAGATTTAAAAACCTTATTAAAGTAAGTATAGAGGGAACATTTCAACAAAATGACAGCTATTTATGCCAAACCCACAACCAACCTAATACTCAATGGTGAAAAACCGAAAGCCTTTCCACGGAAATCAGAGCAAAACAAGGATCCCCATATTGGGCACTTCTATTCAGCATAGTATTGGAACTTCTAGATTCAGCAATCAAAGAAGAAAAAGAAATAAAAGGTAACCAAATTGGAAGAGAAGGGAGCAATCAAGATGCTGGAGGAGCAGGACACAGACATTACATCCTCTAAAAAATACATGTACATGTGAATGATTCTTACAGAACATCTACTGAATGCTGGCAGAAGATGTCAGACTTCTGAAAGGGCAAGAAAACTTCCACATAACGAGGTAGGGCAAGAGGAAAGAGAAACAGGAATCAGGATGGGACCTGTGCCCCCGTGAGGGAGCTGTGAAGGAGGAAAGTTTCCCCCACCCTGGGATGTACCCTTGCTGGCACGAAGGTCAGCCTGGATGAAGGGGGAGCTTTGGAGCCTTGGAGGAGAGCACAGCAATCAGTCTGAGGAAGGAAAAACAGAGAGTGACCTGCATAGACGGTTGGTACCACTACCCTGCACTCTCCAGGCTGAGATGCTTGTCTGCCAGTAGAGGTGGGGGCTGGATGCTGAAGCTCAGGATTTAGGGGTCAGACCTGGGAAAAGGACCATGATTGGCTGTGCAGAGACAGCCTGAAGGGGCTGGAGTATGGCAACTGAGGATATATGTGATAGAACATTGGGCGCACCAGAGAGGCAAAGTGCCATTGTTAGCGGGCACACGAGGAAAGAGGTGGTACTGTCATAGATGCTCTCAGGCAATAGGAGATCACCAGGAGCAGACATGAGCTCCCATCATAACAGCAGACAGAAAGCCAAATGAAAAAATGAAAGCAATATAAGAGAGACCTATTGGATAATATAAAGCATGCCAATTTAGACACAATAAAGATTTCAGAAGGATAAGAAAGATAAAAAGGTGATTGAAAATGTATTTGAAGAAATCTGGCTGAAAACTTCCCAAACCTAAAGAAGACAAATATCCAGATACAGGATGTATAGAGTGTAACAAGATGAACCCTGACAGACCAACATCAAGACACATTACAATAAAAATAGCAAGTTAAAGGATTCTAAAGACAGCAGAGAAAAGCAGATAGTCAATTACAAAGCCATATGGCTATCACCTGATTTCTCTACAGAAAACACTGCAGGCCAGAAGGGAGTGGCAAGATATATTCAAATTCTTGAAAAGGGAATATTTGCAATCTAGACTACTCTACCCAGCAAGATAATCATTTAGAATAGAAGGAAAGATAAAGAATTTCTCAGATATGCAAAAACTAAAAGAGTATAGCAATACTAAACTTATCCTTAAAGAAATATTGAAATAGCTTTTCTAAATAGGAAAGAAGATGATATAAGAAAAAGGAAATCAAAATTCAAAAGTAAATCACTGAAGCCAGTATACAGATCAAAAAGGAAAAAATAATCTATTTGTGAAAATGAAGATAAACACAAGTGTTGGGAGCCACATTAGGCATTACTGACAAAATGGAGGCACAGCCCCAACCCCCCTCTCTTTGTCCCACAGGCACGGACCTGGGATGAAGGAATTAGGCCTTGTGATTCTGACTAATTTTTTCCTCTCCTCGGCTGAGTTGACTGAAAAGGAATATTAAGGTGCTTATTGTTCTTGAGAGGAGCATGAGAAGGCACGAAACCTTCTGCACATGTGCTCAGAGAGTAATTCATAAAGTTAATCATTGACATTTGTTTAAGGACTTTTACAAAAGAGTATTCCAGGATGAGCACATAGGCAGCAGCTTGAGGCCATGGGAGGGATTGCTATCTGAAGCCTATTTGTGAGGAAAATGTTTATGGCAAAGGAGTTTACTGAATTTAGGGCTTAGAAATAATTAAAATAGTTAGAAGTTAAAGAATTAAGGAATGTTGTAATGTTAGCATATTTTACTATAGCTTATAGAGGTTAGGAATTTGAGAGATACTAATAGCTAGATGTAAGAGGAGGGTGGCTGCGACCCAGCGCACTAAGTGCAGCCGAAAGGAGTTACACCACGTTCGAGGTCAGGGGCAGCAGCCGAGAGTGCCAGGCTGCAATGGCGCAGGAATGGCTGAGAGGAGCTACCCAAGTCCGAGGTCAGGGGTGGCAGCCGGGAGGAGCTACCCTGCGTCTGAGGTCAGGGGCAGCCGGGAGAAGACACCCCGCATCCAAGGTCAGGGGCGGTAGCTGAGAGGAGCTAACCCACATCCAAGGCCAGGGGCAGTGGCCAAGAGGAGCTACCCCGCATCCGAGGCCAGGAGTGGTGGCCAAGAGGAGCTACTCCACGTCCGAGGTCAGTAGCGGCCTGGAGGAGACATCCCGTGTCTGAAGTCAGGGGCGGCAGCCGAGAGGAACAACCCTGTGTCCAAGGCCAGGGGTGGCCAGGAAAAGCCACCTTGTGCTCGAGGCCAGGGGCGGTGGCCCTGAAGAGCCACCCCACGCCCCAGGCCAGGGGCAGTGGCCAGGAGGAGCAACTCGAGGAGCAGTGGTTGCGGGGGCACAGGAGGCCCTAGAGGAGCTATCCCAAGTGGAAGGTCAGGAAGGGCTGTGGTAAGCAGATACTACTCGTCCAAGGTAAGGAGCAGCAGCTGCACTTTGCTGGAGCAGCTGTGAAGAGATACCCCACGCCCAAGGTAGGAGAAACCTAAGTAAATGGTAGGTGTTGCAAGAGGGCATCAGAGGGCAGACACACTGAAACCATACTCACAGAAAACTAGTCAATCTAATCACACTAGGACCACAGCCTTGTCTAACTCACTGAAACCAAGCCATGCCCATGGGGCAACACAAGACGGGTGGGTCATGGTGGAGAGGTCTGACAGAATGTTGTCCACTGGAGAAGCGAATGGCAAATCACTTCAGTATTCTTGCCTTGAGAACCCCATGAACAGTATGAAAAGACAAGATGATAGGATACTGAAAGATGAACTCCCCAGGTCAGTAGGTGCCCAATATGCTACTGGAGATCAGTGGAGAAATAACTCCAGAAAGAATGAAGGGATGGAGCCAAAGCCAAAACAATACCCAGCTGTGGATGTGACTGGTGATAGAAGCAAGGTCCGATGCTATAAAGAGCAATATTGCATAGGAACCTGGAATGTCAGGTCCATGAATCAAGGCAAATTGGAAGTGGTCAAACAATAGATGGCAAGGGTGAACGTCAGCATTCTAGGAATCAGTGAACTAAAGTGGACTGGAATGGGTGAATTTAACTTAGATGACCGTTATATCTACTACTGCTAGCAGGAATCCCTTAGAAGAAATGGAGTAGCTATCATGGTCAACAAAAGAGTCCGAAATGCAGTACTTGGATGCAATCTCAAAAACAACAGAATGATCTCTGTTCGTCTCCAAGGCAAACCATTCAATATCACAGTTATCCAAGTCTATGCCCCAACCAGTAACACTGAAGAAGCTGAAGATGAACGGTTTTATGAAGACCTACAAGACCTTTTAGAACTAACACCCAAAAAAGATGTCCTTTTCATTCTAGGGGACTGGAATGCAAAAGTAGGAAGTCAAGAAACACCTGGAGTAACAGGCAAATTTGGCCTTGGAATGTGGAATGAAGCAGGTCAAAGGCTAATAGAGTTTTCTCAAGAGAACGCACTGGTCGTAGCAAACACCCTCTTTCAACAACACAAGAGAAGACTCTACACGTGGACATCACCAGAAGGTCAACACCAAAATCAGATTGATTATATTCTTTGCAGCCAAAGATGGAGAAGCTCTATACAGTCAACAAAAACAAGACCAGGAGCTGACTGTGGCTCAGATCATGAACTCCTTATTACCAAATTCAGACTCAAACTGAAGAAAGTAGGGAAAACCGCTAAACCATTCAGGTATGACCTAAATCAAATCACTTATGATTATACAGTGGAAGTGAGAAATAGATTTAAGGGCCTAGATCTGATAGATAGAGTGCCTGATGAACTATGGACTGAGGTTCATGACATTGTACAGGAGACAGGGATCAAGACCATCCCCATGGAAAAGAAAGGCAAAAAAGCAAAATGGCTGTCTGGGGAGGCCTTACAAATAGCTGTGAAAAGAAGAGAGGTGAAAACCAAAGGAGAAAAGGAAAGATATACTCATCTGAATGCAGAGTTCCAGAGAATAGCAAGAAGAGATAAGAAAGCCTTCTTCAGTGATCAATGCAAAGAAATAGAGGAAAACAACAGAATGGGAAAGACTAGAGATCTCTTCAAGAAAATTAGAGATACCAAGGGGAAATTTCATGCAAAGATGGGCTCTATAAAGGACAGAAATGGCATGGACCTAACAGAAGCAGAAGATATTAAGAATAGGTGGCAAGAATACACAGAAGAACTGTACAAAAGAGATCTTCATGACCCAGATAATCATGATCATGGTGTGATCACTCATCTAGAGCCAGACATCCTGGAATATGAAGTCAAGCGGACCTTGGAAAGCATCACTATGAACAAAGCTAGTGGAGGTGATGGAATTTCAGTTGAGCTGTTTCAAATCCTGAAAGATGATGCTGTGAAAGTGCTGCATTCAATATGCCAGCAAATTCGGAAAACTCAGCAGTGGCCACAGGACTGGAAAAGTCAGTTTTCATTCCAATCCCAAAGAAAGGCAATGCCAAAGAATGCTCAAACTACCGCACAATTGCACTCATCTCACAAGCTAGTAAAGTAATACTCAAAATTCTCCAAGCCAGGCTTCAGCGATACGTGAATTGTGAACTCCCTGATGTTCAAGCTGGTTTTAGAAAAGGCAGAGGAATCAGAGATCAAATTGCCAACATCCCCTGGATCATCAGAAAAGCAAGAGAGTTCCAGAAAAACATCTATTTCTGCTTCATTGACTATGCCAAAGCCTTTGACTGTGTGGATCACAATAAACTGTGGAAAATTCTGAAAGTAATGGGAATACCAGACCATCTGACCCACCTCTTGAGAAATCTGTATGCAGGTCAGGAAGCAACAGTTAGAACTGGACATGGAACAACAGACTGGTTCCAAATAGGAAAAGGAGTACATCAAGGCTGTATACTGTCACCCTGCTTATTTAACTTCTATGCAGAGTACATCATGAGCAACACTGGACTGGAAGAAACACAAGCTGAAATCAAGATTGCCAAGAGAAATATCAATAACCTCAGATATTCAGATGACACCATCCTTATGGCAGAAAGTGAAGAGGAACTAAAAAGCCTCTTGATGAAAGTGAAAGAGGAGAGTGAAAAAGTTGGCTTAAAGCTCAACATTCAGAAAACGAAGATCATGGCATCTGGTCCCATCAGTTCACGGGAAATAGATGGGGAAACAGTGGAAACAGTGTCAGACTTTATCTTTTTGGGCTCCAAAATCACTGCAGATGGTGACTGCAGCCATGCAATTAAAAGACGCTTACTCCTTGGAAGAAAAGTTATGAGCAACCTAGATAGCATAGGCAGAGACATTACTTTGCCGACTAAAGTCCATCTAGTCAAGGCTGTGGTTTTTCCAGTGGTCATGTATGGATGTGGGAGTTGGACTGTGAAGAAGGCTGAGCACTGAAGAATTGATGCTTTTGAACTGTGATGTTGGAGAAGACTCTTGAGAGTCCCTTGGACTGCAAGGAGATCCAACCAGTCCATTCTGAAGGAGATCAGCCCTGGGATTTCTTTGGAAGGAGTGATGCTAAAGCTGAAGCTGCAGTACTTTGGCCACTTCATGCGAAGAGTTGACTCATTGGAAAAGACTCTGATGCTGGAAGGGATTGGGGGAAGGAGGAGAAGGGGACAACAGAGGATGAGATGGCTGAATGACATCACTGACTGGATGGATGTGAGTCTGAGTGAACTCCAGGAGTTGGTGATGGACAGGGAGGCCTGGCGTGCTGCGATTCATGGAGTCGCAAAGAGTCAGACACGACTGAGCAACTGAACTGAACTGAAATGATGAACAATTATATACCAGCAAATTCTACAACCTAGATGAAATGGACAACTTTCTAGAAACATACAGCCCACCAAAGCTGAATCAAGAAAATATTTGAACAGGCTGATCACTAGAAGTAAAGTGTGTGAAAAGTGAAAGTCACTCAATCATGTCTGACTCTTTGTAACTCAATGGACTATACAGTCCATGGAATTCTCTGAACCAGAATAATGGAGTGGGTAGCCTTCTCCAGGGGATCTTCCCAACCCAGGGATGGAACCCAGGTCTCCCACATTGCAGGTGGATTCTTACAATCTGTAATTTTTAAAAATAAAATAAAAATAAACAAGAGAAAACAAACCCTCTACAAAGAAAATCCAATTCTAGATGTCTTCAGAGGCAAATTCTACTAAACATACAAAGAACTTTTGCCAATCAATCTCAAACTCAAAATACTGAAGGAGTGGGAACACTCCCAAACACATTATATGAAGCCACCAACACCTTGATTCCAAAACCAGACAAAGATACCAAAAACTGAAATTAAAGGCTAGTATCTTTGATGGATATAGACACAAAAATTCTCAAACACTAGTAAACCAAATCCAACACATAAAAAAGATTATATACTATAACCAAATGGGATTCTTTCCAAGCTCACAAGGATGGCTCAACATATGCAAAATCAACATGATACACACCACATCAACAAAAGAAATGACAAAAGACATATGATCATCTCAATAGATGCAGAAAAAGCATTTGACAAAATTCAGCATTGATTCATGATAAAAACTGCTACCAAAGTGGGTATAAAAGAAGCACATCTCAACATAATAAGAGCCATTTATAACAAGCCCACCACCAATATAATACTCAACCACAAAAAGCTAAGTCTTTCTGCTGAAATCTGGAACAACACAAGGGTGCCCACTGTCACCACTTTTCTTCAACCTAACATATGTAAAATAGATAACCATTGAGGACCTACTGAATAGCGCAGGGAGCTCTACTCAATATTCTGTAATAACCTAGATGGGAAAAGATTTTGAAGAAGAATAGATACTTATATATGTATAACTGAATCACTTTGCTGTACACCTAAACCACAACATGGTTAATCTACTATGTTCCAATATAGCATTGGAGAAGGACATGGCAACCCACTCCAGTGTTCTTGCCTGGAGAATCCCAGGGATGGGGGGAGCCTGGTGGGCCCCCATCTATGGAGTTGCAGAGAGTTGGATTTGACTGAAGTGACTTAGCAGCAGCAGCAGCAGATCCAATATAAAATAAAAATTAAGGGAAAAAAGGACAGAGAAAATAAATAGTCAGTCAAGTCTACCTGATTCAATGTGGTTTTCCTATGTGAAACTCTAAAAGTGTGCTTTTGCTCATCCTCACTGAAAAAGCCATATGGCTTTCATTGTATAAAGATAGAATTGTATCCACTCATATCTGGTTTAGTTTTTGTATCCATCTTTCTATTTTAGTAGAAGTATAAATTCAATTATTTTTGATAAAGATAAAAAGGAATCTTCAAATTGTTCATTACACAAAAATAAAATAAAGGATCCTTGTGCTAACTGGCTGCTCATGAACAGAAATTAAATGTCACACACATTACGGCAATTTCTACAAATTACAATTACTACCACAATTTTATGTAGTACATATTATATGGAAGTAGAATTTAAAAATTGCAATAACAAAAATCACTTTGTTTCCCTACATATTTCCTATTGAAAATATTTGAAGTGCGAAACTGGTTATGGCCTAAGAAGGCTTATGATATTTGACAACACTAGGTACAACTGCTGAAAAAGTTTGAGAATTTTTTAAGCAATCAAAAATGGATTAATTTGATACTAATTTTATCACAATGAAGTTTAGTGAAGGATTGCCATTATCAGATTTTTTTAAAAATGTTACTACTGGTAATACAATGGTTAAAATAAAAGTATATACCTTCCAAAAAAAGAAAACTGGGCTAAGACATATAAATGGCCAATAAGCACATGAAAAGATGTTCAACATTGTTAATTATTAGAGAATGCAAATCAAACTTACAATAAAGTATCACCTCACATCAGGCAGAATGGCCATCAAACCCTCCTACAGTTAGCAGGAATGTAAATTGGTCTAGTCACTATGGAGAACAGTATGCTGCTGCTGCTGCTAAGTCGCTTCAGTCGTGTCCGACTCTGTGCGACCCCATAGATGGCAGACCACCAGGCTCCCCATCCCTGGAATTCTCCAGGCAAGAACACTGGAGTGGGTTGCTATTTCCTTCTCCAATTCATGAACGTGAAAGTGAAGTTGCTCAGTCGTGTCCGACTCTCAGTGACCCCATGGAATGTAGCCCACCAGGCTCCTCCATCCATGGGATTTTCCAGGCAAGAGTACTGGAGTGGGGTGCCATTGCCTTCTCCAGAACAGTATGCAGACTCCTTAAAAAATGAACAGTAGTGTTGCCATATGACCCAATAATCCCACTCCCAGGCATATATCTGGACAACTCCAATTGAAAAAGATACATGCATCCCTATGATCATAGTATCACTATTGACAATATATGCCCAAGACATAGAAATAATCTAAGTATCTCTTGAGAGAGGAATGGATAAATAAGATGTGTATGTATACATACACATACACACAGGGATTCCCTGGTACCTCAACTGGCAAAGAATCTACCTGCAATTCAGGAGACCCCAGTTTGATTCCTGGGTCGGCAAGATCCCCTGGAGGAGGGCATGGCAACCCACTCCAGTACTCTTGCCTGGAGAATCCCGAAAGGACAGGGGAGCCTGGTGGGCTACAGTTCATGGGTCACAAACAGTAGGACACGACTGAGTGACTAAACACAATACAACACAAATACATATAATGGAAAATTAACCATAAAAAGGAATGAAATACCATTTTTATCCACATGGATGGACCTTGAGATGATCATACCAAGTGAAGTAAGGAAGGAAGAGAAAGACAAATACCATATGGTATCACTTATGTGAAATCTAAAATATGACACAAATGAACTTATCTATGAAACAGAAGCAGATTCACAGACATACAGAACAGAATTGTGGTTGCTAAGGGGGAGTGAGGGTTGCAGAAATACGGACTGGAAATTTGGGGTTAGTAAATGCAAACTATTGCATATAGAATGGATACACAACAATGTCCTACTGTACAGCACAGGGAAGTATATTCAGTATCCTGGGATAAACCATGATGGAAAAGAATTTAAAAAATGCCTACATATGAATAATTGAGTCCTTTTACTCTATAGCAGAAATCAATACATTGTAAATTTATTATAATTCAATAAAAATTTTAAAAGATAAATTGGAAGATGAGTAAAATTGTCACTGTATGCAGATAATATGATACTCTATATAGAAAACCTTAAAGATTCCACACAAAAGCTACTAGAACTGATAAATGAATTCAGCAACGTAGCAAGACACAGGATTAACACACTGAAATCACTTGCATTTCTTCACACTAACAATGAAACATTGGAAAGAGAAACTAAAAACAATCCCTTTTAAAATTGTATCCTAAAAAAAACTTAGGAATAAACCTGATCAAGGAAGTGAAAGACTTATACACTGAGAACTATTCAACATTGATAAAGAAAATGGAAAATGATTCAAAGAAATGGAAAGATATTCATGTTCCTGGATTGAAAGAATTAATATTGTTAAAGTGGCCATGGTACCCAAAGCAATCAACACATTTAATGTGATCTCTATTAAATTGCCCATGACACTTTTCACAGAAATAGAGCAAGTAATCCTAAAATGTATATGGAACCACTGAAGACCCAGACTTGCCAAAGCAATCCTTAGGAAAAAGAAAAAAAAGCTAGAGGCTTAATCCTCCAGATTTCAGACAATAACACAAAGCCACAGTAATAAAAACAGTTTAGCATTGGCACAAAAATGATATATGGACCAATGGAGTAGCATAGAGAAGGCCCAGCAATAAACCTGCACACCTACAATAAATTAATATTTGACAAAGGAGGTAAGAATATACAATGGAGAAAAGACAGTTTCTTCAGCAAGTGGTGTTGGGAAAGCTGAACAGCAAAATGTAAATCAATGATGTTAGGACACATCCTCACACCATACACAAAAATGAATTCAAAATGGCTTAAAGAAACCACAAACAAAATGAAATGACAACCTATGGACTGGGAGAAAATATTCAAAAATAATGTAACTAACAAGAGCTTAGTTTCCAAAGTATACAAAAAACTCATACAACTCATTCACAACAACAAAAAAAAACCAATAGTCTAATTGAAAATGGGCAGCAAGACCTGACCTGCATAGTCATTTCTCCAAAATAAACAAACAAAAAAATCCAGATGGTCAATGGACACATGAAAAAATGGTCAACATTACTAATTCCAAAAGTAATGAAGAGGCTGAGTCAAAGCAAAAACAATGAAGAGCTGTGGATGTGTCTGGTGATGGAAGTAAAGTCTGATGCTGTAAAGAAGAATATTGTGTAAGAACTTAGATTGTTAGGTCCATGAATCAAGATAAGTTGGGAGTGGTCAAACAGGAGATGGCAGAGTGAACATAGACATTTTAGGCATCCGTGAACTAAAGTAATGACCAACCTAGACAGCATATTTAAAAGCAGAGGCATTACTTTGCCAACAAAGGTCCATCTAGTCAAGGCTATGGTTTTTCCAGTAGTCATGTATGGATGTGAGTGGACGGTGAAGAAAGCTGAGTGCCGAAGAATTGATGCTTTTGAACTGTGATGTTGGAGAAGACTCTTGAAATTCCCTTGGACTGCAAGGAGATCCAACCAGGCCATCCTAAAGGAGATCAGACCTGGGTGTTCATTGGAAGGACTGATGTTGAAGCTCAAAGTCCAATACTTTGGTCACCTCATGCAAAGAGTTGATTCATTGGAAAAGACCCTGATGCTGGGAGGGATTGGGGGCAGGAGGAAAAAGAGACGACAGAGGATGAGATGGCTGGATGGCATCACTGACTCGATGGACATGGGTCTGGACGGACTCTGGGAGTTGGTCATGGACAGGGAGGCCTGGCGTGCTGTGATTCATGGGGTTGCAAAGAGTCGGACACAACTGAGCGACTGAACTGAACTGAACTAAAATGGACTGGAATGGGTGAATTTAATTCAGATGACCATTATATCTAGTACTGTGGGCAAGAATCCCTTAGAAGAAATGGAGTAGCTCTCATAATCAATTAAAGAGTGTGAAATGCAGCACTTGGGTGCAGTCTCAAAAATGACAGTATGATATCTACTCATTTCCAAGACAAACCATTCAGTATCACGGTAATCCAAGTCTATGCCCCAAACACTAATGCTGAAGAAGCTGAAGATGAATGAGTCTATGAAGACCTACATGACCTTCTAGAACTAACACCAAAAAAAGATGTCCTTTTTCATTATAGGGGATTGGAATGCAAAGTAGGAAGTCAAGAGATACCTGGAGTAACAGGCAAGTTTGGTTTTGAAGTACTAAATGAGGCAGGGCAAAGGCTAATAGAGTTTTACCAAGAGAACATACTGGTCATAGCAAACACCCTCTTCCAACAACACAAGGAACAACTCTACATATGGACATCACCAGATGGTCAATACCAAAATCAGATTGATTATATTTTGCAGCCAAAGATGGAGAAACTCTGTACAGTCCACAAAAACAATACCAGGAGCTGACTGTGGATCAGATTATGAATACCTTATTGCCAAATTAAGACTGAAATTAAAGAAAGTAGAGAAAACCACTAGGCCATTCAGGTATGACCGAAATTAAATCCCTTACAATTATACAGTGGAAGTGACAAATAGATTCAAGGGATTAGACCTGATGGACAGAGTGCTTGAAGAACTATAGACAGAGGTTCATGACATTGTATAGGAGGCAGTGATCAAGACCATCCCCAAGAAAAAGAAATGCAAAAAAGCAAAACGGTTGTCTGAGGAGGCCTTACAAAAGCCAAGAAAAGAAGAGAAGCAAAGGGCAAAGGAGAAAAGGAAAGATATACCCATATGAATACAGAGTTCTAAAGAATAGCAAGGAGATATAAGAAAGCCTTCCTAAGTGATCAATGCAAAGAAATAGAGGAAAACAATAGAATGGTAAAGCCTAGAGATCTCTTCAAGAAAATTAGAGATACCAACTGAACATTTCATGCAAAGATGGGCTCGATAAAGGACAGAAATGGTATGGACCTAACAGAAGGAAAAGGTACCAAGAAGAGGTGGCAAGAATACACAGAAGAACTATACAAAAAAGATCTTCACGACCCAGATAAGCATGATGGTGTGATCATTCACCTAGAGCCAGACATCCTGGAGTGCAAAGTCAAGAGGGCTTTAGGAAGCATTACTACGAACAAAGCTAGTGAAGGTGATGGAGTTCCAACTGAGTTATTTCAAATCTTAAACGATGGTGCTGTTAAAGTGCTGTACTCAATATGCCAACAAATTTGGAAAACTCAGCAGTGGCCACAGGACTGGAAAAGCTCAGTTTTCATTCCAATTCCAAAGAAAGGCAATGCCAAAGAATGCTCAAACTACCACACAATTGCACTCATCTCACACGCTAGTAAAGTAATGCTCAAAATTCTCCAAGCTAGACTTCAACAGTATGTGAACCGAGAACTTCCAGATGTTCAAGCTGGATTTAGGAAAGGCAGAGGAACCAGAGATCAAATTGCCATCATCCATTTGATCATAGAAAAAGCAAGTGAATTTCAGAAAAACTCTACTGCTTCCTTGACTACACTAAAGCCTTTGACTGTGTGGATCACAACAAACTGTGGGAAATTCTTAAAAGATAGGCATACAGGACGAGCTGACCTGCTTCCTGAGAAACCTGTTTCAGGTCAAGAAGCAACAGTTAGACCAGACATGGAACAACAGACTGGTTCAAAATTGGGAAAGGAGTATGTCAAGGCTATATATTGTCATCCTGCTTACTTAACTTTTATGCAGAGTACATCATGTGAAATGCCAGACTGGATGAAGCTCAAGCTGGAATCAAGATTGCTGGGGCAAATATTAATAACCTCAGATATGCAGATGAGAAATATCACTAACCTCTGATCTGCAGATGACACCATCCTAATGGCAGAAAGTGAAGGGGAACAAAAAAACATCTTGATGAAGGTGAAGGAGGAGAGTGAAAAAGCTGGCTTAAAACTCAACATTCAAAAAACGAAGATCATGGCATCTGGTCCCATCACTTCACGGCAAATAGATGGGGAAACAATGGAAACAGTGACAGACTATTTTCTTGGGCTCCAAAATCACTGCAGATGGTGACTACAGCCATGAACTTAAAAGACACTTGTTCCTTAGAAGAAAAGCTATGACCAATCTAGACAGCATATTAAAAAACAGAGACATTACTTTGCCAACAAAGGTCCCTATAGTCCAAGTTATGATTTTTCTAGTAGTCATGTATGGATGTGAGAGTTGGACCATAAAGAAGGCTGAGCACCAAAGAACTGGTGCTTTTGAACTGTGGTGTTGGAGAAGACTCTTGAAAGTCCCTTGGACTGCAAGGAGATCAAACTAGTCAATCCTAAAGAAAATCAATCTTGAATATTCATTGGAAGAACTGATGCTGAAGCTGAAACTCCAGTACTTTGGCCACCTCATGCAAAGAGTTGACTCATTGGAAAAGACTCTGATGCTGGGAAAGACTGAAGGCATGAGCAGAAGGGGACGACAGAGGACAAGATGTTTGGATGGCATCACTGACTCAATGGACATAAGTTGAGCAATCTTCAGGAGATGGTGAAGGACAAGGAGGCCTGGCATGCTGTAGTCCAGTGGGTTGCAAAGGGTTGGACACAACTGAGAAACTGAACACTAACAAATTATTAGAGAAATGCAAATCAAGACTACAAGCAGGTATCACCTTACACGAGTCAGAATGGCCATCATTAAAAGATCTGCAAATAACAAATGCTAGAGAGTGTGCAGAGAAAAGGGAACATTCTGACACTGTTATTGGTGGGAAAGTAGACTGGTGAAGCCACTATGGAAAACATTATGAAGGCCCCTTAAAAAAACTAAAAATAGAGTTGCCATATGATCCTCCAATTCCACTCCGGGGCATATATCCAGAGAACACTAATTCGAAAAGATGCATACACCTCAATGTTTATGGCAGCACTAACTTGGCTTAAAGCTCAACATTCAGAAAACAAAGATCATGGCATCTGGTCCCATCACTTCATGGGAAATAGTGGGGAAATAGTGGAAGCAGTGTCAGACTTTATTCTTTTTCGGGCTCCAAAATCACTGCAAATGGCGATTGCAGCCATGCAATTAAAAGACGCTTACTCCTTGGAAGAAAAGTTATGACCAACCTAGATAGCATATTCAAAAGCAGAGACATTACTTTGCCAACTAAGGTCCATCTAGTCAAGGCTATGGTTTTTCCTGTGGTTATGTATGGATGTGAGAGTTGGACTGTGAAGAAAGCTGAGTGCCGAAGAATTGATGCTTTTGAACTGTGATGTTGGAGAAGACTCTTGAGAGTCCCTTGGACAGCAAGGAGATCCAACCAGTCCATTCTAAAGGAGATCAGCCCTGGGATTTCTTTGGAAGAAATGATGCTAAAGCTGAAACTCCAGTACTTTGGCCACCTCATGTGAAAAGTTGACTCATTGGAAGAGACTTTGATGCTGGGAGGGATTGGGGGCAGGAGGAGAAGGGGACAACAGAGGATGAGATGGCTGGTGGCATCACTGACTGGATGGACGTTAGTCTGAGTGAACTCTGGGAGTTGGTGATGGACAGGGAGGCCTGGTGTGCTGCAGTTCATGGGGTCACAAAGAGTCAGACACAACTGAGCAACTGAACTGAACTGATTTACAACAGTCAGAACATGGAAACAATCTAAATATCCATCAATAGATGAATAAAGAAGATGGGAGGGGGGCGGTCCTAAGATGGCAGAGAAATAGGATGGGCAGACCAGTTTCTCCCCCACAAATTCATGAAAAGAACATTTGAACGCTGAGTAAATTCCACAAAACAACTTCTGAATGCTGGCAGAGGTCATCAGGCACCCAGAAAAGCAGCCCATTGTCTTCAAAAAGAGGTAGGAAAAAATATAAAAGATAAAAAGAGAGACAAAAGAGGTAGGGATGGACATCCATCCCGGGAAGGGAGTCTTAAAAAAAGGAGAAGTTTCCAAACACCAGGAAACACTCTCACTGGCAAGTCTGTGGCGAGCCTTGGAACCTCAGAGGGCAACATAACCAGGAAGAAAAATAAATAAATAATTTAAACTCACAGATTACATGCCAAATGGTAACTCCCAGCAGAGAAGCAGTGCAGACGCCTGCATTTGCCACTAGCAAGCGGGGGCTGGGCAGGGAGGCACAGGCTGCATTGCTTAGAGTAAGGACCAAGCCTGAATGCCCCGAGGGCAATCTGAGGAAACTAACTTGAGATAGCAAACCAGACTGTGGCATAGCTATCCCGTGAAAAGCCCTAACCTAAGACACTGCCAGGCCTGCTCACAGAACAAAGGACTGAGCAGAGCTAGCCAGCTGTGGACCGGCCCATCCTCCGCCGGAGACAAGCAGGTGGAGGCAGCCAGAGCCAGAAGGGGGCAATCGTGGCCCCAAAGAGACATCATCTACAAACTGCAAGCAGGCTTCATTGCTAACCAAGACTTCTTGGGATTCTGGATGGTCGACATCTACCAGGAGGGTCACAGCCAGAGATCAGCTCCCCAGAAGAGACACACGGCACACCTGAGAAGGTGTGCAGGTTGTACACCCAGAAAACCGAGCGGCAGGGACAGGGGAGGCGATAAGTCGCAGCAACCGTGCTCGCCAAGCACCTGGTCACCTGAGCTGCTCGGACATGGAAAGGGTACAAATGTTTGGGAACACATGTAAGAATTAAAGATTTTAAAATTTAATTTAAAAAAAATAAAAAAATAAAAAAAAAAAAAAAACGCAGGTCCAACCGAGTCTGCGCCTTTGTGGAGTACCCAAGTAACTGAACTTGAGCGGTTTAGACCTGGGAAGTGCACTCAACCCAGGACCAGTCTCAGACAGTTCCTGCCAGAGCAACCTAGAGCCTGAGCAGTGTAGACTGGGAAAGCACACACACCGTGAGCGGGGGCAAACCCAGTGTGGCTGCAACACTGCAAACACTCCCCACACATGCCAGTGTTATTTGTTTGCAGTGTTCCTCCCTCCTCACAGCACCCCCTTGTGTCAGGGTGGAAATTAGACACTGAAGAGACCAGCAAACAAACTAAAACAGAGGGAACCGCCTTGGAAGTGACAGGTGCAATACATTAAAACCCTGTAGTTAGAACTGACTACATAGGAAGGGGCCTATAGATCTTGAGAAGTATAAGCCAGATCAAGGAACTATCTGAAAATGAACTGACCCCACACTGTCCACAACAACACCAGAGAAAATCCTAGATATATTTTTACTATTGTCATTTTTTAAATTAAAAAATTTTGTTTTATTTTTAAGTCCTCTAATACTCCTTTAATTTTCATTTTTATAACCTACTATTACTTTGCAAAAAAAGACCCTATTTTTTAAAGCAAACTTCATATATATATATTTTATAATTTCTATGACTTTGTTTTTTTCTTTAATATTTTATTTTTGAGAATCCAACCTCTACTCTAGATTTTTAATCTCTGCTTTTTGGTATTTGTTATCAATTTTGTACCTTTAAGAACCCAATCTTCAGTATCCATTTTTACTTGGGAGCGAGATTACTAGCTTGACTGCTCTCTCCCCCTTTGGACTCTTTTCCTCCACTAGGTTGCCTCTATCTCCTCCCTCCCCCTTCTCTTCTCTACCCAACTCTGTGAATCTGTTTGTGTGTTCCAAGTCGTGGAGAACACTTAGGGAACTGATTACTGGCTGGATCTGTCTCTCTCCTTTTGATTCCTCCCTTTATCTTCCTTGCCACTTCTGTCTCCTTCCTCCCTCTTATCTTCTCTGTGTAACTCTGTGAACATCTCTAAACGGTCCAGACTGTGGAGAGCACATAAGGAAGTGATTACTGGCTAGCTTGCTCTCTCCCCTTTTGATTCCCCCTCTCTTCTCCTGGTCACCTCTATCTCCCTCCTCCCTCTTCTCTTCTCCATGTAACTCTGTGAACCTCTCTGGGTGTCCCTCACTGTGGAGAAACTTTTAATCTTTAACCTAGATGTTTTATCATCAGTGCTGTATAGATGGAGAAGTCTTGAGGCTACTGTAGGAATAAGACTAAAAACCAGAGGCAGGAGGCTTAAGTCCAAATTCTGAGAACACCAGAGAACTCCTGACTCCAGTGAACATTAATTGATAGGAGCTCATCAATGCCTCCATACCTCCACTGAGACCAAGCACCACCCAAGGGTCAACAAGTTCCAGAGCAAGATATACAATGCAAATTCTCTAGCAACACAGGAACATAGCACTGAGCTTTAATTATACAGGCTGCCCAAAGTCACACCAAACCCATAGACATCTTACAACTCATTACCAGACACTTCACTGCACTCCAGAGAGAAGAAATCCAGCTCCATCCACCAGAACACCAACACAAGCTTCCCTAACTGGGAAGCCTTGACAAGACACACGTCCAACCCCACCCAGAGCAAGGAAACTCCACAATAAAAAGGAACCTAAAACTGCCAGAATACAGAAAGGCCACTCCAAACATAGCAATATAAACAAGATGAAAAGGCAGAGAAATACCCAGCAGGTAAAGGAACAGGATAAATGCCCACCAAACCAAACCAAACAAAAGAGGAAGAGATAGGGAATCTACCTGATAAAAAATTCCAAGTAATGATAGTGAAAATGATCCAAAATCTTGAAAACAAAATGGAGTTACAGATAAATAGCCTGGAGACAAGGATTGAGAAGATACAAGAAAGGTTTAACAAGGACCTAGAAGAAATAAAAAAGAGTCAATATAATGAATAATGCAACAAATGAGATCAAAAACACTCTGGAGGAAACAAACAGTAGAATAACGGAGGCAGAAGATAGGACACATGAGGTAGAAGACAGAATAGTAGAAATAAATGAAACAGTGAGGAAAAAAGAAAAAAGAATTAACAGAAATGAGGACAATCTCAGAACTCTGGGACAATGTTAAATGCCCCAACATTCAAATCATAGGGGTCCCTGAAGAAGACAAAAAGAAAGACCATGAGGAAATACTTGAGGAGATAAGAGTTGAAAACTTCCCTAAAATGGGGAAGGAAATAATCACCCAAGTCCAAGAAACCCAGAGAGTCTCAAATAGGATAAACCTGAGGTGAAACACCCCAGTTCAGTTCAGTTCAGTTCACTTGCTCAGTCATGTCTGACTCTTTGCGACCCTGTGAATCACAGCATGCCAGGCCTCCCTGTCCATCACCATCTCCCGGAGTTCACTCAGACTCATGTCAATCGAGTCCGTGATGCCATCCAGCCATCTCATCCTGGGTCATCCCCTTCTCCTCCTGGCCCCAATCTCTCCCAGCATCAGGGTCTTTTCCAATGAGTCAACTCTTTGCATCAGGTGGCCAAAATACTGGAGCTTCAGCTTTAGCATCATTCCTTCCAAAAAAATCCCAGGGCTGATCTCCTTCAGAATGGACTGGTTGGATCTCCTTGCAGTCCAAAGGACTCTCAAGACTTCTCCAACACCACAGTTCAAAAGCACCAATTCTTCAGCGCTCAGCCTTCCTCAGAGTCCAACTCTCATATCCATACATGACCACAGGAAAAACCATAGCCTTGACTAGACGGACCTTAGTCGGCAAAGTCATGTCTCTGCTTTTGAATATGCTATCTAGGTTGGTCATAACTTTTCTTCCAAGGAGTAAGCGTCTTTTAATTTCATGGCTGCAGTCACCATCTCCAGTGATTTTGGAGCCCAAAAAATAAAGTCTGACACTGTTTCCACTGTTTCCCCATCTATTTCCCATGAAGTGATGGGACCGGATGCCATGATCTTTGTTTTCTGAATGCTGAGCTTTAAGCCAACTTTTTCACTCTCCTCTTTCACTTTCATCAAGAGGCTTTTTAGTTCCTTTTCACTTTCTGCCATAAGGGTGGTATCATCTGCATATCTGAGGTTATTGATATTTCTCCCGGCAATCTTGATTCCAGCTTCTTCCTTCCAGTCCAGCGTTTCTCATGATGTACTCTGCATAGAAGTTAAATAAACAGGGTGACAATATACAGCCTTGACGTACTCCTTTTCCTATTTGGAACCAGTCTGTTGTTCGATGCCCAGTTCTAACTGTTGCTTCCTGACCTGCATACAGATTTCTCAAGAGGCAGGTTAGGTGGTCTGGTATTCCCATTACTTTCAGAATTTTCCACAGTTTATTGTGATCCACACAGTCAAAGGTTTGGCATAGTCAATAAAGCAGAAATAGATGTTTTTCTGGAGCTCTCTTGCTTTTTCCATGATCCAGCAGATGTTGGTAATATGATCTCTGGTTCCTCTGTCTTTTCTAAAACCAGATTGAACAACTCCAGAAAGAATGTAGGGATGGAGCCAAAGCAAAAACAATACCCAGTTGTGGATGTGACTGGTGATAGAAGCAAGATCCGATGCTGTAAAGAGCAATATTGCATAGGAACCTGGAATGTCAGGTCCGTGAATCAAGGCAAATTGGAAGTGGTCAAACAAGAGATGGCAAGAGTGAACATCAACATTCTAGGAATCAGCGAAATAAAATGGACTGGAATGGGTGAATTTAACTCAGATGACCATTATATCTACTACTGCTGGCAGGAATCCCTCAGAAGAAATGGAGTAGCTATCATGGTCAACAAAAGAGTCCGAAATGCAGTACTAAGATGCAGTCTCAAAAACGACAGAATGATCTCTGTCTCCAAGGCAAACCATTCAATATCATAGTTATCCAAGTCTATGCCCCAACCAGTAATCCTGAAGAAACTGAAGTTGAACAGTTTTATGAAGACCGACAAGACCTTTTAGAACTAACACCCCAAAAAGATGTCCTTTTCATTCTAGGGGACTGGAATGCAAAAGTAGGAAGTCAAGAAACACCTGGAGTAACAGGCAAATTTGGCCTTGGAATGCAGAATGAAGCAGGGCAAAGACTACTAGAGTTTTGCCAAGAAAATGCACTGGTCATAGCAAACACCATCTTCCAACAACACAAGAGAAGACTCTACACATGGACACCAGAAGGTCAACACCAAAATCAGATTGATTATATTCTTTGCAGCCAAAGATGGAGAAGCTCTATACAGTCAACAAAAACAAGACCAGGAGCTGACTGTGGCTCAGATCATGAACTCCTTATTACCAAATTCAGACTCAAACTGAAGAAAGTAGGGAAAACCGCTAGACCATTCAGGTATGACCTAAATCAAATCCCTTATGATTATACAGTGGAAGTGAGAAATAGATTTAAGGGCCTAGATCTGATAGATAGAGTGCCTGATGAACTATGGACTGAGGTTCATGACATTGTACAGGAGACAGGGATCAAGACCATCCCCATGGAAAAGAAAGGCAAAAAAGCAAAATGGCTGTCTGGGGAAGCCTTACAAATAGCTGTGAAAAGAAGAGAGGTGAAAAGCAAAGAAGAAAAGGAAAGATATAAGCATCTGAATGCAGAGTTCCAAAGAATAGCAAGAAGAGATAAGAAAGCCTTCTTCAGTGATCAGTGCAAAGAAATAGAGGAAAACAACAGAATGGGAAAGACTAGAGATCTCTTCAAGAAAATTAGAGATACCAAGGGAACATTTCATGCAAAGATGGGCTCAATAAAGGACAGAAATCATCTGGACCTAACAGAAGTAGAAGATAGTAAGAAGAGGTGCCAAGAATACACAGAAGAACTGCACAAAAAAGATCTTCACGACCCAGATAATCATGATGATGTGATCACTAATCTAGAGCCAGACATCTTGGAAATATGAAGTCAAGTGGGCCTTAGAAAGCATCACTATGAACAAAGCTAGTGGAGGTGATGGAATTCCAGTTGAGCTATTTCAAATCCTGAAAGATGATGCTGTGAAAGTGCTGCAGTCAATATGCCAGCAAATTTGGAAAACTCAGCAGTGGCCACAGGACTAGAAAAGGTCAGTTTTCATTCCAATTCGAAAGAAAGGCAATGCCAGAGAAACACCCCAAGACACATATTAATCAAATTAACAAAGATCAAACACAAGGAACAAACATTAAAAGCACCAAGGGAAAAACAACAAATAACACACAAGGGGATTCCCATAAGGATAACAGCTGATCTTTCAATAGAAACTCTTCAGGCCAGGAGGGAATGGCAGGACATACTTAAAGTGATGAAAGAAAATAAACTACAGCCCAAATTACCGTACCCAGCAAAGATCTCATTCAAATATGAAGGAGAAATCAAAAGCTTTACAGACAAGCAAAAGCTGAGAGAATTCAGCACCACCAAACCAGCTCTCCAACAAATAGTAAAGGATATTCTCTAGACAGGAAACACAAAAAGGGTGTATAAACTCAAAACCAAAACAAAGTAAATAGCAACAGGATCATACTTATCAATAATTACCTTAAATGTAAATGGGTTGAATGCCCCAATCAAAAGACAAAGACTGGCTGAATGGATACAAAAACAAGACCCCTATATATGTTGTCTACAAGAGACTCACCTTGAAACAAGGGACACATACAGACTGAAAGTGAAGGCCTGGAAAAAGAAATTTCATGCAAATAGAGACTAAAAGAAAGCAGGAGTAGCAATACTCATATCAGATAAAATAGACTTTAAAACAAAGGCTGTGAAAAGAGACAAAGAAGGACACTACATAATGATCAAAGGATCAATCCACGAAGAAGATATAATTATAAATATATATGCACCCAACATAGGAGCACCACAATATGTAAGACAAATGCTAACAA
Source organism: Capricornis sumatraensis (assembly GCF_032405125.1). NCBI lineage: Eukaryota > Metazoa > Chordata > Mammalia > Artiodactyla > Bovidae > Capricornis > Capricornis sumatraensis. The sequence continues at coordinate 18,091,870 of NC_091075.1, forward strand.
GTATAAAAGGGGAAATTAACAATAACACAATAATAGTGGGAGACTTTAATACCCCACTCACACCTATGGATAGATCAACTAAACAGAAAATTAACAAGGAAACACAAACTTTAAATGATACAATAGATCAGTTAGACCTAATTGATATCTATAGGACATTTCACCCCAAAACAATGAATTTCACCTTTTTCTCAAGTGCACATGAAATCTTCTCCAGGATAGATCACATCCTGGGTCATAAATCTAGCCTTGGTAAATTCAAAAAAACTGAAATCACTCCAAGCATCTTTTCTGACCACAATGCAGTAAGATTAGATCTCAATTACAGGAGAAAAACTATTAAAAACTCCAACATATGGAGGCTGAACAGTATGCTTCTGAATAATCAACAAATCTCAGAAGAAATAACAAAAGAAATCAAAATATGCACAGAAATGAATGAAAATGAAAATACAACAACCCAAAACCTACAGGACACTGTAAAAGCAGTGCTAAGGGGAAGGTTCATAGCAATACAGTCATACCTCAAGAAACAAGAAAAAATGTCAAATAAATAACCTAATTCTACACCTAAGGCAACTAGAAAAGGAAGAAATGAAGAGCCCCAGGGTTAGTAGAAGGAAAGAAATCTTAAAAATTAGGGCAGAAATAAATGCAAAAGAAACAAAAGAGACCATAGCAAAAATCAACAAAGCCAAAAGCTGGTTCTTTGAAAGGATAAATAAAATTGACAAACCATTAGCCAGACTCATCAAGAAACAAAGGGAGAAAAATCAAATCAATAAAATTAGAAATGAAAATGGAGAGATCACAACAGACAACACAGAAATACAAAGGATCATAAGAGACTACTATCAGCAACTATATGCCAATAAAATGGACAACTTGAAAGAAATGGACAAATTCTTAGAAAAGTATAATTTTCCAAAACTGAACCAGGAAGAAACAGAAAATCTTAACAGACCCATCACAAGCACAGAAATAGAAACTGTAATCAGAAATCGTCCAGCAAACAAAAGCCCAGGACCAGACGGCTTCACAGCTGTATTCTAAAAATTTAGAGAAGTGCTAACACCTATCCTACTCAAACTCTTCCAGAAAATTGCAGAGGAAGGTAAACTTCCAAACTTATTCTATGAGGCCACCATCACCCTAATACCAAAACCTGACAAAGATGCCACAAAAAAAGGAAACTACAGGCCGATATCACTGATGAACATAGATACAAAAATACTTAACAAAATTCTAGCAAACAGAATCCAACAACACATTAAAAAGATCATACATCATGACCAAGTGGGCTTTATCCTAGGGATGCAAGGATTCTTCAATATCCACAAATCAATCAATGTAATTCACCACATTAACAAATTGAAAAATAAAAGCCATATGATTATCTCAATAGATGCAGAGAAAGCCTTTGACAAAATTCAACATCCATTTATGATAAAAACCCTTCAGAAAGCAGGAATAGAAGGAACATACCTCAACACAATAAAAGCTATATATGACAAACCCACAGCAAACATTTTCCTCAATGGTGAAAAATTGAAAGCATTTCCCCTAAAGTCAGGAACAAGACAAGGGTGCCCACTCCCACCACTAGTATTCAACATAGTTTTGGAAGTTTTGGCCACAGCAATCAGAGCAGAAAAAGAAATAAAAGGATTGCAGATTGGAAAAGAAAAAGTAAAACTCACTGTTTTCAGATAACATGATCCTCTACATAGAAAACCCTTAAGACTCCACCAGAAAATTACTAGAGCTAATCAATGAATATAGTAAAGTTGCAGGATATAAAATTAACACAGAGAAATCCCTTGCATTCCTATACACTAACAATGAGAAAACAGAAAGAGAAATTAAGGAAACAATTCAATTCACTATTGCAGCAAAAAGAATAAAATACTTAGGAATATAGCTACCTAAAGAAACAAAAGACCTATATATAGAAAACTATAAAACACTGGTAAAAGAAATCAAAGAGGACACAAATAGATGGAGAAATATACTGTGTTCATGGATTGAAAGAATCAATATAGTGAATATGAGTATACTACACAAAGCAATCTATAGATTCAATGCAATCCCTATCAACCTACCAATGGTATTTTCACAGAGCTAGAACAAATAATTTCATAATTTGTATGGAAATACAAAAAAACCTCGAATAGCCAAAGCAATCCAGAGAAAGAAGAATAGAAATGGAAGAATCAACCTGCCTGACTTCAGGCTCTACTACAAAGCCACAGTCATCAAGACAGTATGGTACTGGCACAAAGAAAGAAATACAGATCAATGGAACAAAGTAGCCCAGAGATAAATCCAAGCACCTATGGACACCTTATCTTTGACAAAGGAGGCAAAAATATACAATGGAGAAAAGACAATCTTTTTAACAAATATTGCTGGGAAAACTGGTCAACCACTTTTAAAACAATGAAACTAGAACACTTTCTAACACCATACACAAAAATAAACTCAAAATGGATTAAAGATCTAAATGTAAGACCAGAAACTATAAAACTCCAAGAGGAGAACATAGGGAAAACACTCTCCAACATAAATCCCAGTAGGATCCTCTATGACCCACCTCCCAGAATACTGGAAATAAAAGAAAAACAAATGGGACCTAATTAAAATCTTCTGCACAACAAAGGAAACAAAGGAAGCAAGGTGAAAAGACAGCCTTCAGAACAGGAGAAAATAATAGCAAATGAAGCAACTGACAAAGAATTAATCTCAAAAATATACAAGCACCTCCTGAAGCTCAATTCCAGAAAAATAAACAACCCAATCAAAAACTGGGCCAAAGAACTAAACAGACATTTCTCCAAAGAAGACATATAGATGGCTAACAAACACATGAAAAGATGCTCAACGTCACTCATTATCAGAGAAATGCAAATCAAAACCACAATGAGGTACCATTTCATGCCAGTCAGAATGGCTGCTGTCCAAAAGTCTACAAGCAATAAATGCTGGAGAGGGTGTGGAGAAAAGAGAACCCTCTTACACTATTGGTGGGAATGCAAACTAGTACAGCCACTATGGAGAACAGTGTGGAGATTCTGTAAAAAAAAAAAACCGGAAATAGAACTGCCACATGACCCAGCACTCCCACTGCTTTGCATACACACCGAGGAAACCAGAATTGAAAGAGACACATGTACCCCAATGTTCATCGCAGCACTGTGTATAATAGCCAGGACATGGAAGCAACCTAGATGTCCATCAGCAGATGAATGGATAAGAAAGCTGTGGTACATATACACAATGGAGTTATTACTCAGCCATTAAAAAGAATACATTTGAATCAGTTCTAATGAGGTGGATGAAACTGGAGCCTATTATACAGAGTGGAGTAAGCCAGAAAGAAAAACACCAATACAGTATCAGTTCAGTTCAGTTGCTCAGTCATGTCCAACTCTCTGTGACCCCATGAACTGCAGCATGCCAGGCCTCCCTGTCCATCACCAACTCCCGGAGTTTACTCAAATTCATGTCCATCAAGTCAGTGATGCCATCCAGCCATCTCATCCTTTGTTGTCCCCTTCTCCTCCTGCCCCCCCATCCCTCCCAGCATCAGGGTCTTTTCCAGTGAGTCAACTCTTCGTATCAAGTGCCCAAAGTATTGGAGCTTCAGGTTCAGCATCAGTCCTTCCAATGAACACCCAGGGCTGATCTCCTTTAGAATGGACTGGTTGGATCTCCTTGCAGTCCAAGGAACTCTCAAGAGTCTTCTCCAACACCACAGTTCAAAAGCATCAATTCTTTGGCGCTCAGCCTTCTTCACAGTCCAACTCTCACATCCATACATGACCATTGGAAAAATCATAGACTTGACTAGATGGACATTTGTTGGCAAAGTAATGTCTCTGCTTTTCAATATGCTGTCCAGGTTGGTCATAACTTTTCTTCCAAGGAGTAAGCATCTTTTAATTTCATGGCTGCAATCACCATCTGCAGTGATGTTGGAGCCCAGAGAAATAAAGTCTGACACTGTTCCACTGTTTCCCCATCTATTTCCCATGAAGTGATGGGACCAGATGCCATGATCTTCGTTTTCTGAACGTTGAGCTTTAAGCCAACTTTTTCACTCTCCTCTTTCACGTTCATCAAGAGGCTTTTTAATTCCTCTTCACTTTCTGCCATAAGGGTGGTGTCACCTGCATATCTGAAGTTATTGATATTTCTCCTGGCAATCTTGATTCCAGCTTGTGCTTCTTTCAGCCCAGCATTTCTCATGATGTACTCTCCATATAAGTTAAATAAGCAGGGTGACAATATACAGCCTTGATGTCCTCCTATAATAACGCATATACATGGAATTTAGATGCTGGGAGGGATTGGGGGCAGCAGGAGAAGGGGACGACCGAGGATGAGATGGCTGGATGGCATCATGGAATCGATGGACTTGAGTCTGAGTGAACTCTGGGAGATGGTGATGAACAGGGAGGCCTGGCGTGCTGCGATTCATGGGGTTGCAAAGAGTCAGACATGACTGAGTGACTGAACTGAACTGAGTGGAATTTAGAAAGATGGTAATGATAATCCTGTAAGCGAGACAGCAAAAGAGACACAGAATTATAGAACAGTCTTTTGGACTCTGTGGGAGAGGGTGAGGGTGGGATGATTTGGGAGAATGGCATCGAAACATGTATATTATCATATGTGAAACATCGCCAGTCCAGGTTCAATGCATGATACAGGATGCTTGGGGCTGGTGCATGGGACGCCCCAGAGGAATGAGATGGGGAGAGAGGTTGGAGGCGGGGTTCAGGATGGGGAACACATGTACACCCATGGAGGATTCATGTCAATCTATGGCAAAATCAATACAATATTGTAAAGTAATTAGCCTCCAACTAAAATAAATAAATTTATATTTTTAAAAAGAAGATGAGGTATATAGATATACAGATAAAATGGAATATCACTTGGCCATAAAAAGAATGAAAAGTGCCATTTGCAGCAATATGGATGAACCTAGAGATTATCATGCTATGTGAAGGATGTCAGACAGAAAAAGACAAATATTATGATTATCACTCTCATGTGGAATCTTAAAACTGATATAAATGAATGTATTTATAAAATGGAAACAGACTCACATGCATTGAAAACAAACTTATGGTTTCCAAAGGGGAAAGTGGGTGGGAGGACAAATAAATTAGGAGTTTGAGATTAGCAGATACACAGTACTATAAGTAAAATAAGCATCAAGGTCCTACTGTATAGCCCAGGGAACTATATTCAGCATCCTGGAATAAGCTTTAATGGAAAACAAAAAATAATCATTCTCTATCAACTCAGGTAATTCAGGCCTCTAAAATACAATTTATGTTGGAAACTAAAGGTAGGATAAATTCTTAATTCTATCCTTAAATGATTTTCAGAGTATCTGTCTGGTGCAGCCATGACTTCCAAAGGTGACAAATGAGTTTTGAGATTTTTTTTCCCCTTTCACTCTCTTATTTTCATTATCTTTATTAACTCATGGGTTTTTATATTTTTCAACCAGTTGTAGTCATTATTCTCTTTTGGCTACTCAGCTTGTCCCATCTTTAGGCAATGAGCACCCTTTGGGACTGCCTCAGAAGTCTCTGAGAGATTCCTCTCCTTCAGCCAAAACAGAAAGTCCCAAGCTCACCTGTGCTTTTCCTCACCCAGACCCAGAATCAAGCATCTCTCTAAGGAGTCACAGTTACTCTTAGTGGGGGAAAGCTCCAATTTTTTTTCTACTCTAAAATACATTTCAAAATGAAGCTGAATTTAACTACATTATCAATTTGAAAATCAACTTATTTCAAAGACTAAAAACCCATTTATGTGCTGCTCACAAAAGACGTTTTAATTAATATAATAATCACCAGGCACACACAAGTAAGATTATCAAAGCACTTTGGGCATTTCATCACTGGTTCTGCAATATTCCCATTAATTTGGTACAAGATAGTTTTATCCCCATCTAACAAGGTGAGCTGAATAGAAAAGCAGAAACTTAATTGCACAGAATATTAGATGCATGTAAACCTTAAGGCATGAGTCGTGTTCTCTCACTATTAACAAAAAGCTAGTCAAGACTTTAAAGAAATTGTATGAAACAGTTCAAAAACTATTGTGCAAATAATACTTAACTGGCAGTTCTTTGATTAAATGCTAGTTAAGTAACTTAAAAGAAGTGTTTTGAGCATAATTTTGAATTTTTATTTCACATAAAAATAAAGATTAGCCAGGGATGTAAAGTACTGGCTAGAGCAAACATTCATTTAGTTAATAAATATTTATGTACTTAGAAACATGAAGCACTAACACTTAGTCTTTTGGGTTGTGATGTTTTAAATTAATTTTTGGAGATAGAATACTTTTCCTGTGACTTTAAATTAACTACATTTGAATTATCCCACAACTGTCAAAGGTAGGATTACAGTATCATGATCTCTTCAAGACTGATCTCTTCAAGATATAAGAAGAAGAAATTGGTCTGATTTCTCAAGATATCAAATCCCTTGAGTTCCTTAGCATTTGGTAGTTGATAGTCTCTTGTTTTACACTGTGGGTTGGGGTAAGGTTTTCAAGCTATAAATCTGGGTTATTCTCATTTTGGTTGCCAGCTTGTCTTTATCACCATCAGAACCAGCCCCAGCCACCTCATTGTCAGGCATCTATTGTACCAGCGAGTAAACCGGAGCTGAACATATTCCTCCCCAGAGGGCTTTCTCTGGCTGAAAGGCCCTGGAGACTTCCAATAGGACAGTTTCACCATCGGAGTCTGCCTCTGTCAGCAGATGCCTTATCACCAGCACTGCTACTTTTCAGCTTCTTCAGTTTACGGGGTACTATTTTGGAAAGAGCTCTGTTCCAGAAAGTGAGCACCCTAGGCTCCCAAGAAGTCCCTCTTTGAACTATGGCCCCTGATTATGCACAAGTCTCTGACCCTCAAAAATCCGATAAATTCACATTAGCAAAGAGAAACACGCTCAAGGTCAGATCCAGGCGACTTAATTTACATCACTGCGCTTCAGTTCTTTTTAGTTGGTACAGACCCAATCAATACAATGAGATGGAGAATTTAGGAAAATGGGTGGGGAAAAAAAAAAAAAAACAGTAATTGAGAACTTAGACACCGTCCATCATCGCAACCTGACTTTTTCAAAATATATGGGTTGCCAAATAAGGTTGACTGAATTCACCAGAAAATAATCCAGTGTTTCACTCAACCTTTTTGCTGGGACACTGCTTTTCTTCAAAATAATTTGAATGATATAAGCCTACAAATGCCTCCTCCTGGTTAAGGTTATGCCTTTGAAGGCTGTGTAGCAAAATGGAAAAAGAACATGTGCTCTAGAGTTAAACTATCTGGACTGAACTCTTACTCTATCATTAATTAACTGTGTGACCATGGGCACGTTGCTTAACCTCTCTTTGTCTCAATTTCCTTATCCATCAAATGTGGGTGGTAAAAGTACCTCCCTTGGGCCTCCATGGGGGTCCAGTGGCTAAGACTCTGAGCTCCCAAGGCAGGGGGCTCAGGTTCGATCCCTGGTCAGGGAACTAGAACCCACATACCACAACTAAGACCTGTAGCAGCCAAATAAATAAAAATAAATATAATATTAAAAAGTACATCCCTCATAAGCAAATATATTTAAGTTCTCAGATAGCGTTTGGTACAGCCTGTGCCCTCAATAAGTATTGGCTAGTATGCATCAAACCAAGCTGCCATTCCTGACCGAAAAAAGAGAACTGTGATTTCTTTCAAGGTATCACCATCACCCTTCATCACCCACCACCAAAAGCTCATGAGTCACTACATTTTTACAGATTATACAACACCTGTGGGGACAGTTAAATTTTCAAGGCAGTCCAATAGAGAAACCATAACTTCCACATATTTCTAGAACACTTTCTTCAAGTTAGTGCCTATCCAGTTGCAGGTCAATCAAACCATTGCTGAACCAGTATTGCTCTCCTGTGAGCTGTTCAAACATTCTGTCTCCTGGCAGGCAAAGCAATCTACTTCTTTGGTGGATTTTTTTCGCCCCCGAAAGGTCATTATCTACTTGTGGCCTGAAACTTACACTGAAATGTGTAACTCTCTCTTTTTAACAGGATTCTTCAGGCTACTTGTCCTACACCACAGACCCTAGCAGCTCTCACTTCTAATTCTCACAACCAATGACTTGAACAAAGATTGAGGACTTCCTCAACAAAGATTGAGCACTTCCTGTCCGCATGATTGCTGCAACTGTTACAATATTTTCATAAGAAAAATTTATAAATGGGTTTCACTCAATGCAAAGTTTCCCCTAAATTCCTTCACGTATGCCGAATGTGGAAAGAAAATTAGAGTTACCTTCAAAAAAGTCCTGTTTTTCCCCTTTTCTGCTGTGAGGACTAGTCAGAGTAGCTTGAAACTATGAGAACATGCCTGAGATGTATTTGCTTGTCAACTATAAATAGATTCACATTTCCGGTTTTATAGATCACTCTGGAAGTCTCCTAGCAGCTTTCAGAAAAGCAATTTCTCAGGTGTTTCCATGAAATTATCGAGACAAAATGGATTTTTCTACCCAAAATGTTAATTCTGTTTCACATATTGAAGCATGTATTTTGGTAAATATATAATGTAATACTGTATCCTTCTAAGCTAGCTGTAAGCAGGAGACAGGGGATTAATTCACCAAATGGAAAACCTTTGCCTGGATTGTAGCTGACCAGAAAAAAAAAGAAAAAATGTTCTTACCTCAGAAGCCAACAGACAGGCATGCTTAGGAGAGGAGTGTGGGGGAATTCATCGGGAGGCCTAGGGGGAATGGGAAGAAAAAATTATTACAATGCACCTTTTTATTAACACTCTGTTTAATAAATTCAGTTGTTTTTCCCATTCAAATTAAAAGACTGTTCCACTTGGACACAGTTTAACATTAAGGAAAATATAGCCTTTAGTAGGAGGAAAAAACCAGCATGTTTCACAACAGTTAAAGGGAAACTTTCTAGTTGTAAAACTGGGAAACTTTCTGGTTGTAAAACTACAAACTACTTTTCCATAATATTCTCCATCATGTCAATGGATACCAGTTTTCTAATGATGGGTACCCCTCTCCCTTTACAACCTGGCCCAGCCATGCCCCTAGTCACTGTGTTATAACTAAGGAAGACAGTTTCAGTGACATAAACAAAGTCAGGACACAGTCTCCACCTGAGGAATTGCAAAATGGATCAGAAGCCAGGATGCTTTCAGAGAATAAAAAATAAGAAACATTTTGGTAAAGGAAGAGAAAAATAGAAAACATATGATTGGCCAAGCCACACAGTTAACCCAGGATGAAAGAACAAGGAAATAAGTAGAGTCCAGAGTCATCTGGGCATTTGGGGACTGGTTGGCTGGATGTACTGCATTTCTGGTCAAGAGGGGACTTTACAGGGACAGACAAGGTATCTAAGTACCTGTTTGCTGATAAAGTACCCCGAGCAGGCTCCTTCCTGGGCCTAGAAATTCAATTCAACAGCTGATAACAACTCAATGAAGAGCTGCCCACTGCTCTCAGGGTGTATACTGACGGGGCTGGGAACCAAAAAGGCAGACAACCATCACGTACTGACTAAAGGTGAAACAAAAGACCAGGCCTGTCACCTCGGATTTTCCACACCAGAAAGCCGGTCTCTAGCTCTGCCCTATCCCTGCCTCCTCTCCTCTTCTCTAGAAAGCTTTCTTCCAATAAACAACCAGAACACGAAACCCCAAGCAGGCTTCTTCTGGGGAATCTAACCCGGTGTTGCGTTTGGCCCTAGGAAGCAATGCCGAGGATGGACGCTCTGTCTCCCTACCTGGCCGGTTGGAAAGGAGGCTCGCTTCACTTCTGGGGCTGGGGGAAGGCTGCTAGTTCTCAGGCAGGCTGATTGCTGAGACGTTAACCTGTGGAGAACTGCAATGAGATTCAGGTGGAGAGCCGTGCGTTAACTGGTTCAATGAGCTAGGCATTTAGGGTATGTGGGAAACAGTAAGGCCAGAGAAATCTAAAAAGAAAATGACTGGCAGATCTGTTAACCAACAATTTAAAGCAAAGTTTGAGAGCATAAAAGAAAAAAACCTCTGGCAGTTTTTTACAGGGACCCTCCTCTCCCAAAGTTAGAAGACTTACTTGTAAGTACAGCAGAAGTTGAGAGAAAGTTGGGTTCCCAGCAAAGGCCAAAGTCAGGGCCCTAATGGGGAAGATGTTTCTCCCCATTGCTGCATTTCTGTTTGAGGGATCCAGTCTCTGGCAGGCTTTCCCCTGGGGGTGACTCCCAGCTGCACCATCATTATGTCTTATTAGTTCAGCATCTCTGCAAAAACAAAGGGAAGAACTCTATCTCAGGAAATTTGCTGGTGGTTCAGAGGTAAAGAATCTGCATGCCAAGCAGCAGGGGAGGGTTCAATCCTGGGGTAGGGGGTGGGGGATGCCAGGAAGATCTCCTGAAGAAGGAAATGGCAACCCACACCAGTCTTCCTGCCTGGGAAATCCCATGGACAGAGCAGCCTGGTGGATCACAAAAAATAGGACACAACTTAGCAACCAACCAAACGACAAACTCAAAAGAGCAGAAATCCCAGGAGAGAATGTTATTATCCTGATTGAGATCAAGTGTCCATTTCTGGAACCAGTCAATGTAAACTGAGGGATGAGAAATGACCTAAAGAAAGAACACAAAGGAGAAAGGAGCTGAGACTACCAATAAGATACCGCCCTTTCCTGAAGGTACAGAGCTTTCTGCTTTCTAGAGATATTAACTTCCCTGCCTCATCCCTCATTGGAATACTCTTGGCCTACAGGAATCTTTCCCTTCTCTAGGCTGACTGATTCTCCTACAACAACAATAGTAGCTCAGCCTTATAACACTTACTATGTCCTGTTTGCATGTTTTTACTCATTAATTCCCCACAGTGTCCAATGAAGTTGTTACTATTATCGGTCACATTTTATAGATGAGAAAACTGAAATACAGAGAAGTAAATAATTTGCCAAGTTTACACGCTAGTGAGTGGTGGAACTGAGGGGCAAACCCAGCAGGCTGGCTTCAGTGGATATTAATATCTACCTTGCTATTTTGCCTTTGTAAAACACTTTTCTTTTATTGCCATTTTATACAATTAAACTGTTTAAAGCATGGTTTCAAAAGCAAGAGTGATGCCTGAAATCTTTTTCTCTCTAGGTTTACATAGAATTCAATTAATCACAGAACTCAAAGGCTCTGCAGTGGGTAATGGTGACAAAAATTCTTAAAGATTTTTACATGTTGATCTTTTGACTCAATCAAGAAAAGCCTTGGAAATAGAGGAAGTGTGAAAAAAGATCCTCTGTAACAGTATTTCTCAAGCTTCTCTCATTCACAAGTTTTCCGTATCTATACACCATCTCAACTGTTATTTGCTTGCTGTTTTTATTGAACTTGATCTTAAATTGACTCACTATTTGGACTCCAGTATGACTTACTTGAAATTATGTTGTTCTAATTGTCTTTTTCCTTTGTTGTTGTTCAGTTGATAAGTCATGTCTGATTCTTTGTGATCCCGTGGACTTCAGCACACCAGGCCTCCCTGCCCCTGGAGCTCAGCCAAATTTATGTCCATTGGATTAACGATACCATCCAACCATCTCATCTTCTGCCTCCCTCTTCTCCTTTTGCCTTCCGTCTTTCCCAGTATCAATGTCTTTTCCAATAAGTTGACAGTTCACATCAGGTGACCAAAGTATCGGAGCTTCAGTTTCAGCATCAGACCTTCCAATGAGTATTTGGAGCTGATCTCCCTTGGCATTGACTGGTTTTAGATCCTTACTGTCCAAGGGATTTTCAAGAGTCTTCTCCAGCACCACAAAACATAAAATATATTAAACATAATATTAAATGTAAAGTGTATTTCCTAAAACATGCTAAAAATAAGCACATGAGAAATCAACTTACCATGAGGTACCACCCAGAAAAGCTAAAATTAAAAAGACTGACAGGAGGATAGCCAAACCACACATCCATTATTGGTGGAAATATAAAATGGTACAACCATTTTAGAAAAAATATCGATTTCTTATAAAACTAAAAGATACACCTAGAATTAGAATCCTACCTGAGAGAAATAAAAATATATCTCCACAAAAAGACTGGCATAAGAATGATCATAGAGGCTTTATTCATAATGGTTAAAAGCTGGAAACAGACAAGAGAATGGAAGCAAACAGAGGTGTATTAGCATAATAGAGTACTATTCAGCAACATAAAGGAATACAGTACCAGTGAGCACAGAAAAATAGGAATGAAGAAAAATTAGGCTGAGTGAAAGAAGTCTTACACAAAAGAGTACCTATCATGATCCTAGTTAACTGAGGTTCTAGAATAGGTAAACTTATCTATGGTGAAAAAATCAGAACAGTGGTTCCCTAGAGATGAGGGTGGACAGAGATGAAGGAGGACCAGGCAAAAGGTAGCTTTCTGCGGTGATTCTGTATTTTTACAGGAGTTTGAGTTACAATACGTAATCATTTTGTCTACTCAGTAAATTTTACTAATAAAAAAAAACCTAAATAGATAATCAACAAGGACCTACTGTACAGCACAGGGAAGGCTACTCAATATTCTGTAAAAACCTGTATGGGAAGAGAATCTGAAAAAGAACAGATATGTGTATATGTATAACTGAATCATTTTGCTATATGAAACTAACACAACATGGTAAATCAACTATACCCCATATAAAATAAAGAAAATTTTTAATGTAAAAAACAAAAAAGGAAAAAGAAACTATTAGCAAGTATTGAACTCTCATTAATAACCTGCACACAGAAGGGTTTTAGGAGAAATGCTCCATTGCCTGCAATGCATTAAAAATAAGATGAGCTGATGGCTCCATCAAGGGGTGGCTAGTTTAGATATGTGATGAAGCAAGCACAGTGAAGTGTTAGTGGAGAATCGAAGTGGCAGGTTTACTGCTGTTCACTGTAAAATTCTTTACAACTGGCTGCATTTCAAAAATTTCCATAATTAAATGTTGGATGAGAAGTAAATAACTAACCATTAAAACAGTTCACCTAGCTACCACTTGAAAGCACTTCACCTCCCTCTAGTAGTCCATGTTCAGAGCCTGCAAACACTGCTGGAGCAGAAATTTGCTTTTTCTTGACATCTAGATTTGCAAAAGAACATTTTTTTCAGCTCTGTTTAAGCCCTATAAACTGAATGGAAAAGTTATGATTTAGGTTCATATCCATCTCTCCACTTGTCATGTCAAAACTTACACATTTCCTCCAATCTGTCTTCTTTCCAAGCTTTTCTGAAACAAAGGAACAACTGACTAAAATTTTGTAAATGAGCTCTATTTTCCTGCAGAAAAGTCATTCTTTAGGAAAACAGAGGGATTTGGCGTTTGGAAGTCTTGGTCACTGCACAAATATGTCTCTAACTTAGCATGGAAACAAATGGAAACAGGATGGGAGAAAGAAATCAAAGCTGACCCTTATGGAACTCGGTAAGTTTTGTAAGCGTCACCACTTAAATCGTTGCCTGAGATACTATTAAAGTTACAGTATGCAGCTATCAAATACTTGAATGCAATAACAACCCAAATCAATATTGATTTGGACCAAAATATTTTTGTGTGACAAATTAATGACTGCCATTCACAAGGCTGAAACAGTAGTCCTTCATTAAAAGAAACTGAGAAAGCCAGAACAGCAGAGCAAGCTAATATAAACCAAATTAGAATGGAAGATCTGGAACTTAGCAGAATAAATAAAATGATTATTTTTCAAAGCCATAACAATTACTATCTTGATCAAGAAAAGCACTAAAGACAAATACTCATCAGTCTGAAAGAGTTTTAATAGCTATTAGCATAGATTAAATTTGTGAAGGAAAAAAATAGCACATAGGCTTGTGCCTTGCCATGGAATCCAAAAACTCAAAGCCTATAAAATGCAGAAATTATTCTAATTAGGCAATAATAAGGACTGTTTATTAGAACTGTAATTCAAATGCAAGCTTCCATTTTACATTATCTAGCACTAAAAGGAATAAATTAATTGCTATTAGGAAAGAAGAAACCCTCATTGCTATGTGCTTTATGTCTGTGTATAATCTAATAGAAGGTAGGAATCAGATCAATGTTTCTTCATATAATATCTACATGAAAATTATACTTATTAACTACCTAGATGAGATAAACTCAGACAAACTAATGATGTTTATTTGAATTTTAAAAAATGACAGTGATACAAAAATAAAAATTATAGAGCATATTAAGACTATAAGCCTTCAAAATTGCCTCCTATGGGGAGAGGACAAACCTCTGCATCTACAGCCAAAGATAAATTACAGATAGCTAAAAAGAAAAGAAAAAAAAAAAAAAAGACAAGAGAGACATTACCACTAAGAAAATCAGAGTGAAGAAACTATGGATTCGGTCTTGATATCTCCCATTTGGTAAAAATGGAAAACTTGTTGAAATCGTGTGATAAACAGACACCCCCATGAACATGGCTGGAATCATGCATTAGTGGTACTGATGCTGACAGATTCACACAAAGACGCTTCCATTTATTTTTCAGGGGCTTGAAAATTGATCTCTACTGTGGTCCCAGGTGAATGTCTTTTTGGCCTAACAAATTTCCCAGAGTACTTTGATTTTCTTTGCATCTCAAATAAATCTATCCATTGTGGCTATGCCTCTTAATTGACAAAATTGAAGAGATGGAAAGAAAGCCAACTTTCTGATTAAATTAATGTGCCAATTTGCTGAATTATGGATAACCTCTTGCAAACCCCAAATGGATCCTATGGCTTTTCTAGGACTAGGTGTTTTTGTTTTTTTTTTTTTAACTGAATGAATGATAGTAACCAACTCTGACAAGCCAGGCTTGAGATGAACGGCTACAAGGTTTCATCCTAGGCTCCCCAAAGTAGAATCCCGTGGTTACCCTCCCCAGTCTCGTGCCAGAGAACTTTCTCATTTTTCTGTCTTGTCATCATTTCTCCATTGCACACTCACTCAAGTACTTCAGTCTCTAGAAACTACCTATGTACTAGAGACTAAAGAAACTCTGGAGCCAATCAGAATACCGAAGCACTGTAGTATCACTACCAAGGAGGAAGCATCTAGACTAGGGAGCAAAAGTAAAATGCTGACATGGTTTCCAGTATCTGTAATGTAGCAGGGAAGTCAGCTTTCTGCATGGTATGTGGGTGGTGTAGGTTTCCATTCTGAACTACATTGTTTCCATCTGGATATTTTTTGTACAGTTTACAAATCACACTCAGACTCCTGGAAGCGCCATGCAGGCCCACCATGAGAGGCTTTTGAAAAGGGACATTTGACCATTGTAATTTCAAATTTGCACCAAGTTCAGGGCCTGGTACAAAGATCAAGAATGCAATATAAAGGGTTTCCTTTAGGATATCTGATGTGAGAGCAAGTCTTTGTTTCCTTCCAAAATCTCACTGAAATGACAGAAGAATAGACTCTAAAGTATGAACATCTATTTTAAGAAGATAACCAATAATTTTTTCTTTTTTGGAGTATTTTAACTTGACAGTTGTAAGCCCCACACATCGAAAATAGGTTTAACTTAACGATGTGGACAGGGTTTAAAGGAAATCAGAACCATGCCAATCATGTTGAAAATGACAGTCTTTCCCGTTAGAAAAATTACACAAGGGCAAGATGTAAAATTTGGCTTAGTGAACCATTTGTATAAAAATGACCTGGGGATCGAGTTGACTGTTGCCATAGATGCGCTGTGGCATTTGGAACTACTCAGTCTACCCACAGCTCCTGGTGAAAGGGCCAACCAAGGTGGCTGTGTTTGTATTATGACCATCTATTCCTCCTGCCAATGGCTAATTGGAGCAGGGTGACCCAGGGTGAACAAACCAAAAATCAAACGAGGATAATCAGATTCCTTCTCCTAGGAACTGGGACCTGGGAAACTGGATCAGCTGCATCCCGATTGCTTTGCTTCTCCAAATGTGATTTGTGGGTCAGCAGCATCAGTGTCACCTGGGAACTTACACTCCTTCCCTTAGATTGAGTGAACCATTCTTCACATTTTTTTTAATATCTCTATGTGATTTGGTGGATATGAAATTCTGAGAGACACTGAGCTGGACGCTGTGGAGGGGGCATTTCAAATGAAAGGTTGTGTAGAAATTGGGTTAGGTTGGCTTCAGGGCACACTGGAGCGAGCACAGGCAAGCCAAAGTTACAAGGAAACAGAAAAGGCAGGAAGAGGCCACGTTGTTAAGAGGGAGGGCAGAGTGGAGAGAAGCAGAGATGAGAGCTCCTTCGGGGTAAGAGACTAAGAAAGAGCCTAACTTCTTACATGCATAACCAGTCCTCAGACCCAGACATCTCTCTCCTCACATCTTGGATGGATGCCCTGTAACCTGTGGCAGTGTTACATTGAACACTTCTTTAGGGCTAGTCTCTAATCCCTGATTATTTATGTTTCCCATCTGATGTAGTTGTTATCAGAACTAATAAGATTTAGGAAGCTGAGTGCAAAAGGGGAAATAAATCATTAGTTCTCCCAGGATCTGGGCCACATCTGGAGTATGCTTAGATGCTCAGGTGGTGCTAGTGGTAAAGAATCTGCCTGCCAATGCAGGAGACATAAGAGACACAGGTTCAATCCCTGGGTTGGGACAATCCCTTGGAGGAGCGCATGGCAACTGACTCTAGTATTCGTGCCTGGAGAATCCCATGAACAAAGGAGCCTCGTGGGCTACAGTTGATAGGGTCACAAAGAGTCGGACACGACTAAAGTGGACTTAGCACAAGCATGTTCAGTTTGGGCCTCTCACATCAAAAAGGATGCTGCCACCCAGGAGTCAGACCTCCAAACAGGCACAGTCTGAACTATGTCAGCAAGGTCTGAAATGTAATCGATAGCAGAATGGTCAACGAAAGCAGGAATATTTGGCTCTTGTAAAGGAAGATTCTCAGGACACATGGTTTGAAAAAGGAGATACTAGTTTCTGATAATTTAAGGATTAAATTAAGAATGGGTCTTTCTAGATGTCAGACCCAGCCCAGTGGATGAGTTAACAGCTCATATAAGGAAGAATTTTCTTACAACTCAGACGGTATAACAAACTGTCTTTTGGAGTACCAAGCTCCCTATGACCAGAAGTCTCAAGTCAAAAGCTGAAGCCAAAGACCCTCTTCCAAGACTTGGGAGAGAAAATCCTGCTTTGAGCATGGACCTAGAAGATCTTTAGGGTATGCTGTATCTCTAAGATGGTCCAGTTGCAGAGCTAGGATTTTAAAGGCTCTTTTCCCTCTTCTGTCCTTGAGCAGACAAAGAGGGACTGCTTTACAGATCTGAGTGATCATGGAAGTCCAGACTTGGCTATTTGCCTTTATTGTCTGAAAACTCTACCGAGTTTTATGACAGTTTTTGAATAACAAGATGGTAACAATTGTGAGGGAATAAAAAGTCACTTGGAGTCCAAGAGAGACATGGAAAGAAAGCTGAGTTTGAAATGAGAAAGGAACGAAAGTTGGTTCCAAGAGTAAAAATTTTAATATTGCAGAGGGTTAAAAAAGCTGTTAGAGGATCTTGAAGCTTTCTGCTTTCTTGCATTTGTGATCTTTATTCCCTCTCTATTTTAATTGCCTAAAAATTATCCCTATCAACGATCTCATGGTTGCAGGAAGTACAGACAGCTTCATTATCATTTCCAGCTCAGA
This sequence comes from Capricornis sumatraensis, assembly GCF_032405125.1. Classification (NCBI taxonomy): domain Eukaryota; kingdom Metazoa; phylum Chordata; class Mammalia; order Artiodactyla; family Bovidae; genus Capricornis; species Capricornis sumatraensis. The sequence continues at coordinate 18,109,592 of NC_091075.1, forward strand.
CCAAACATAAGCAATGTTGTGTGAATCTATTGAGTAATTTAGCAAACACAGAAAGTTGTATTAGGAATTGAAAGGCAGAATCTAAAACTAAAAGTTAAGGGGAAAGCTTAACAATGAATTGGTAAAGGTCAGATGTGTTAGAAGAATGAAGCAAATAGTATTACCAGAATTTGCATGACTCTTTTCATCACACTTATAAACATCATTTTTACTATCCCCAACCAGGTAATTTCTTACGAGACTCCAAATGCCAATTTCTTATTTTTCTATATGTTGCCTCCTACACAGCCTTTCTTTCTTCATAATCTGTTATCTCATTCTTCTTTCTTATCCATTTGCCAAAACTGTTCAGAGTATGTGGCAAACAGCACTCCGTGCTTCTCTTCATTCTTCCAACTGTGGAGGAAAATTCCCAGTTCAGAACCATGTTAATCCAGCATACATGCTCCATGGCTTCTGTGATCCAGAGTTCAGAAAACCTAACCCAGACAAATGCAAGGAATGTGAATAATTCTGCTTTGGAATCCATGAAATGCTCAATAGAATTAAGGGACAATTTCTTTTGTATTCTTTTCACTATTTCTTTTTTGAAATTTTTTTTTCACAGTTTTGGCAACTGGGAAACACACATTTTTTTTTCCCCACTTTTTGTGTGATATATGGGTAGTTTACAGAGAAATAATAACAATAGAAATACCTTTGTGCCTACCAATGAGACTTAAAGATGGGACACAACCAGACCTCAGAAGCCCCGGATGCCCATCGCTGAAGGTCTCCTCTTCAGGTGTCAAAGACAACAACCCTTTAGAATTCTTTTGTCAATGATTCTCTTGCTTTTCTTTATAAGTTTACCACATAAGCCTGCATCACCAAATAGGATATTCTTTAGCTTTACCTGCTTTTAACTTTATATAGTGGAATTATTTCATACTTAATTTTTTCTTTTCTGTTTAAATACTGTTTTTCAGATTAATCCACTTTCATGTGGGTAGCTGTACTTCATTTAACAGTATTCTGTAATAAACCTATATGGTAATTTCTTACTCACATTACTGTTGATGGATATTTATATGGGTTCCAGTTTTGTTTTGTTTTGTTGCCTTTATAAACACTATTGTATGTGCCTTGAGATATATTATTGATGTAAGAGTTTCTCCAGGATATATATCTCAGGTTAGAATTGCTAGGTTGTACAATTTCTTGCCAACACTTAGACTATAATGACTTTAAGATTGTTACCAGTGGTTGAGTATGAAATGATCTCTCCTTGTGGTTTGATTTCCCTGGTTACTAAGGGGATTAATCATCTCTTCATGTGTTTTTTTTTATTTTAATTAGAGGCTAATTATTTTACAATATTGTGGTGGTTTTTGCCATACATTGACATGAATCAGCCATGTACATGTGTTCACCATCCTGAATGCCCTGTCCCACCTCCCTCCCCATCCCATCCCTCTGGGTCATCCCAGTGCACCAGCCCTGAGCACCCTGTCTCATGCATCGAACCTGGACTGGCGATCTATTTCACCTATGATAATATACATGTTTCAATGCGGTGGTTTTGAGGTCACATCTGTGTTCCCTTTCCTGGCTTTCTTTCTATTGCACTTTCTTTCCTTCTTGTTCCCTTTAGGAAGTACTTATATATTCTAGGTTTACATCCTTTGTCAATTTCAAGCTTCTTTTCAAAGTTACACCTTGCTTTTCTACTTTCTTTATGATGTTCTTTGAGGAACAGAAAAGTTCTTAATTTTAATTATAGTTTATTGATATTTTTCTTTTTGAGGTCTTAAGAGATTTTCCTTTAACCCAAGGTTATTAAAATATGATCCTATAAATGTTTGTAAAGGCATTATAGCTTTGCCTCCCACATTTAAGTTTACAGTCTACCTTAGATTGATTTTTTTTTTGTAAATGTGTCAAGTGGGTATTGGTTTTATTATTTTCTGTACAGAAAACTGATTTTTCAGGTGTACGTATTGATTCTCCATACTTCTCCTACCGATGTGCCACTCTGTCCCACTCAATCATCTTTCAATTTTTTTATATCAGTACTTTGTATTTTATTTGTCCATTGTTATTAATATATTCCTACAATGATACTACACTTCTTAATGGCTATTGGTTTGTAAATAATTTCTGGTATCTGAAAGATCAAGTCCTCCTAGTTAATTCTCTTTAACTTTTGTTTTGTAATTAAGTCTATTTGTGTCCTATTTTAGATTCCTCATATAAGTGATATCTTATGGTATTTGTCTTTCTCTGGCTTACTTCACTCGGTGTGATCATCTCTAGGTCTATCCATGTTGCTGCATATGACATGATTCATTATTTCATTCTTTTTATGACTCAATAATATTCCATTATATAAGCAAACCACATCTTCTTTATCCATTCACCTGTTGATGGCCACTTAGATTGTTCATGGGTAACTTTTGATTTTTTTCATTTAAATTTACTTACCTATTTGTTCTTTTAATTGTTCTTCATTTCTTATATTTTCATGATTTGACCTGGTATCATTTAACTTCTGTCTGAAAAGTCATTAGTATTTCCACTGGTACATGTCTTCTGGTGTCCAATTTTCTGTTTTTGCTATCCAAAGTTTTGAATTTTGCCTTCTTCACCAATATTTTTGCTGGATCTAGAAATATATTTATTTTCTTTTAACACTTTAAATGTATTATTCTATTTTCTTCTGACTTTTTATCACTTCTGTTACCTATCTTTTTAAAGTATATTTTTAAAATTTCTGAATGCTTTAAAATTTTTTTTATATTTTTTTAAATATTTATCTTGTTTAATTTTATAGAATTTCTTTAATCTGCATTTAATTCTTTTAATTTGTTACTGTTATGTTTATTGGTTTAAATATTTAACAAAATTTTCATTTGTCATATAATTTCCATTTGGTCATTTTAGGCTGTCTTTAATTTCTGAATTCATTAGTTGATATTTTGTTCAGACATTTTGCATCTGTACTCATAATTGAGTTTGATTTATAAGCATTCTTTCTTGTACTTTACTTGTCTAATTTAGAAGTAAGGATTATATTAACCCCATAACAGGGCTTTCCAGGTGGCTCAAGTGGTTAAGAATCCTCCTATTGATATAGGAAACATAAGAGACACAAGTTTGATCTCCAGGTCAGGAAGATGCCATGGAACAGGGCATGGTAGCCCATTCCACTATTCTTGACTGGAAATCCTGGACAGAGGACCCTGGTGGGCTACAGTTCATGGGGTCACAAAGGGTCAGACATGACTTTGTGACAGAACAACAACAACCCCATGAAATGAGTTAGACAGTGTGTACCTTTAAAATGACTTTATTGTTTTATAGAAGTTTTAGTTTCCCAGCAAAATTGGAGGAAGGTACAAGGATATCCCACATGCCTCTTGCCCCCACACATGCATAGCCTCCCCTGTTTCTGACATCCCCCACCAGAATGGTATATTTGTTACAACTGATGAACTTTCATTGACACATCATAATCACCCAAAGTCCACAGCTTCAGATTTACTCCTTGGTGGTGTACATCCTTTGAGTTTGGAAAAGTGTATGACATGTATTTCCCATTATAGTATCACATAGAGTATTTTCACTGCTTTAAAAATCCTCTGTGCTCCATCTGTTCATGCCTCCCTCTCAACCCTTGGAACCACTGATTCTTTATAGTTTTGCCATTTCCAGGATGCTGTACAGTTGGAATCTATTGGTAGCTTTTTCCAATTGGCTTCTTTTACTTAGGAATTTTTTTTTAAGGATCCTCCTTTTCATAGTTTTGATAGCTCATTTATTTTCAGTGCTAAATAATATTCCATTATCTGGATTATCACAGTTTATTCATTCACCTATGGAAGGACATCTTGATTGCTTCCAGTTAAATTGGCAATTATGAATAAACCTGTTATAAACACCCATGTGCAGGTTTTTGTGTGGAGAAAAGTTTTCAACACCTTTAAGTAAATACAAAAAAGTTGATTGCTGGATCATATGATAAGAGTATGTTTAGTTTTATAAGAAATCACCAAACTGTCCAAATGTGACATGCGAGATCTTAGTGCTGCAACCAAGGATGGAATCCACACTCTCAGTGATGGAAATGTGGATTCTTAAACACTGGACTCCCAGGAAAGCCCCTTAACTTTTTTTCTTTAGTGGGTTTAAAACTATTTCTTCCTCTGAAAGTTTGGTAAGTTGATTTTTTTTTCCTAGGCAATTGTCCATTTGGCTTAAGTTTAAAATTTTATTATCAAAGTTATTTATACTTTATTTTTTTTAATTGCTACCATGTCTATAGTTTTATGGTGATTGCAGCCATGAAATTAAAAGACGCTTACTCCTTGGATGGAAAGTTATGACCAACCTAGACAGCATATTCAAAAGCAGAGACATTACTTTGTGCACAAAGATCTTTCTAGTCAAGGCTATGGTTTTTTCAGTAGTCATGTTATGGATGTGAGAGTTGGACTATAAAGGAAGCTGAGTGTCGAAGAATTGATGTTTTTGAACTGTGGTGTTGGAGAAGACTCTTGAGAGTCCCTTGGACTGCAAGGAGATCCAACCAGTCCATCCTAAAGCAGATCAATCCTGGGTGTTCATTGGAAGGACTGATGCTGAAGCTGAAACTCCAATACTTTTGCCACCTGATGTGAAGAGCTGACTCATTTGAAAAGACTTGATGCTGGGAAAGATTGAGGGCAGGAGGAGAAGGGGATGACAGAAGATGAGATGGTTGGATGGCATCACTGACTCAATGGACATGAGTTTGAGTGGACTCCTGGAGTTGGTGATGAACAGGGAGGCCTGGTGTGTGTGGTTCATGGGGTTGCAAAGAGTCAGACACGACTGACCGACTGAACTGAACTGTAGTTTTATGTTCTTTTCATCCATAACATTATATAGCTTTTCCTTTTTTCCTCTGCTTACTTTTGTCATATAGTTGCTAAAATTTTCTCAAACAACTATATTTTGGCTTTTAAATTTTTCTTATATTTTTTTCTCTATTTCAGTAATTTCTGTTCTTTATATCTTTGTTTATTCTGCTTTTGGATTTATTCTGCTTTTTAAAAATTTCTTCAGTTGAGTGCTTCTCAATTCACTTTCTTTTTTCCTATATAAAATAAAGACATAAAGGTATAAAATTCCCTCTAAATGTCAGTTTCTTTATATACCATAAATTGTGGTACACAGAATTTTCACAGTTGTTCAGGTCCATTATGATTATAATTTCTACTATGAATTCATCTTTCATCCACAAGTTACTCAGAAATGTTTTTGTAATTTCCAAGCATACTCATTATTGCTTATCATTTAACTCTTAATTTCATTATGGTCAGAGAATATGGTTTATATTACCACATTCACGTGCTCTTGTGAAACTTGTTGAAGATACATTGCTGCTGCTAAGTCGCTTCAGTCATGTCCGACTCTGTGCGACCCTATAGTCGGCAGCCCACCAGGCTCCCCCGTCCCTGGGACTCTCCAGGCAAGAACACCTGAGTGGGTTGCCATTTCCTTCTCCAATGCATGAAAGTGAAAAGTAAAAGTGAAGTTGCTCAGTCGTGTCTGACCGTCAGTGACCCCATGGACTGCAGCCCACCAGACTTCTCTATCCATGGGATTTTCCAGGCAAGAGTGCTGGAGTAGGGTGCCATTGCCTTCTCCGGAAGATACATTATGGACTAGCAAATACTAACACTCATGAATTTCTATGCATACTATATATATCTGATTGTAAAAATTATATTTAAAGTCTTCTATATCCTCACTAATTTATCTCCTAAGTTTATTAATTACCAAGAACAGTGTGATAAAATCTCCTACTGTGATAGAGTTTTCTTTAATACTTCTTGTGAGTTGTCAATTTTTTGCTTTATATATTTGAGGCAGGGTCCTCAGTGTATATGATTTTTGAATTATATTTCTGGCAAATTGAACATTTTTTCATTATGAAGTAACTTTTACCTCTAGCAATGTATCAGCTTTGGACACAATCTAGCTTTAGGAATAAGTAAAATGGAAAGAATGTCTGCCCCACTAACTTTATAGTTTGGGTGTGAGAATTAATGAGATCAAATAAGATAATGAATACAAAAGTCCTTAGTAAATTAAAAAGTACAATGCAAATGTAAGATAAAACTCAGGAGAAAAATAATAACACAGATATAAAGGCTTTTTGACCCCAGTACAAACAATCACATATATCCACATCTATGTCCACTGAGTCGGTGATGCCATCCAACCATCTCATCCTCTGTCGTCCCCTTCTCCTCCCACCTTCAGTCTTTACCAGCATCAGGGTCTTTTCAAGTGAGTCAGCTCTTTGCATTAGATGGCCAAAGTACTGGAGTTTCAACCTGGGAGTTGTTTTTACTTGGGCTCTCTCTCTTCATTCTTTCTGGAGTTATTTCTCCACTGATCTCCAGTAGCATATTGGGCATCAACCTGGGGAGTTCATCTTTCAGTGTCCTGTCTTTTTGCCTTTTCATACTGTTTATGGGGTTCTCAAGGCAAGTGGTTTGCCATTCCCTTCTCCAGTGAACCACATTTGTCAGAACTCTCCACCATGACCTGTCCATCTTGGGTGGCCCTATGGCATGACTCATAATTTAATTGAGTTAGACAAGGGTGTGGTCCATGTGATCAGATTGGTTCATTTTCTGTGATTGTGGTTTTAAGTCTGTCTGCCCTCTGATGGAGAAGGATAAGAGGCTTATGGAAGCTTCCTGATGGGAGAGACTGACTGAGGGGGAAAGGTGATCTTGTTCTGATGGGCAGGGCCATGCTCAGTAAATCTCTAATCCAATTTTTTGTTGGTGGTTGGGGCTGTGTTATTTGGTGGTGGTTTAGTCTCTAAGTCTGTCCCATTCTTGCAACCCTATGGACTGTAGCCCCACCAGGCTCCTCTGTCTACGGGATTCTCCAGGCAAGAATACTGGAGTTGCCAGTTTCTTCTCCAGGGGATCTTTCCGACCAAGGTATTGAACCCAGGTCTCCTGTGTTGCAGGCAGTCTTTACAAACTGAGCTACGACCTAAGGCCAAACCATGGTGGAGGTAATGAAGATAATGGTAACCTCCTTCAAAAGGTCCCATGTACGCACTGCTACACGCAGTGCCCCCAACCCTGCAGCAGGCCACTGCAGACCCATGTCTCTGCCAGAGACTCCTGGACACTCACAGGCAAGTCTGGGTCAGTCTCTTGTGGGGTCACTGTTCCCTTCTACAGATGAAGAAATTGAAGTTGAGAGAGATTAAGCAGTTTGAACACGATAACAATGCTAGTTAAGTGATGCAGTGGGATTTGAACAGGGTTCTGTGACTTCAGAGACCATTTTTGTAATTACTACATTTTGTATTGTCATTAAATACATAACAGGCATCACCTCGTCTACCTGGAATCGATAATGTGCACTCTGAGAATTTAGCTGGCAAGAGTAAGGAGAACATAAAAGGATGCAACACGTCAAAAGTTTAAGGGCTAAAGTGTAAGTAATACTTTACACAGGAAATATTCTTAAATTCTCCTTCAATATTCATATACTCTTTCCTTACAGTGTTAACTTGCTTGGTTATCTCAATATCAAATTTACAAAACAGAAGCAACAGGGAAGGTGATGAATGAAGAGCATCTACGGATACAGGCATGAGAACAGACAACCTGAAAATTCATAAAAGTAATTAAAGATAGGTTAAAGTATTTAAACTCAAGTTCTAAGGACCCTTGTATTCAGCAAACGAGCTCTGATCATCACAAAATTGTAGCATGCTATTATGTTATGCCTCATGTGTAACAAAATTCTTTTGTCATCAGGAAAATGTGTAATTGTGCTCAATCTGTTTCATACTGGGGTAGAGAAAGACCATTATTCTAATTTTTTTTTTTAAGAATATTTGGTGTTTAGAACAATAGGTCTTGATTACCTTAAAACCTCAGTGGTAGAAAGAACACCTTAGTTTGTATTGGAGTAGTTGTTACTGTAACTTGCTTCACACAAAGGATGCCTCATTAAGAGCTAAAGAAACTGAGGTGCAAGCACCTGCCTCGGTGTCCTAAAGGGACTCCCCTAAGGGTTCTGAAAAATACAGTTTTACTGTACTTTATTGTTTTGGCAGGTGAGTGATATAAATGAAAATAAGAACCCAGATAATTCAGGCATTGGTCTGGGATTTACACCTGTTAGTTTAGAATGCACTCTGAAGGCTTAATTGTTGAGCAGGGCACATGGTTTTTCCTTCTAGCCCACCAGAAATGGAAATTGATTCATGTCAGAAGGGCCAAATATTCACCATAGAGGAGAAAAAGTAGGAAATGATCACCAGTTAGGAAATTTTCCTGTTTGGTAATTTATGTGCTTCCTAAGGTCTCTGGTTCAGATAGGTAAGTGATTAAGATGCAATGTCCATCACATTATTTTCCTACTGAGCCATGTTATTGTATGTGAATCTGCCTGCAATGCAGGAGACCAGGTTTGATTTCTGGGTTGGGAAGATCCCCTGGAGAAGGAAATGGCAACCCACTCCAGTATTCTTGCCTCAAGAATCCCATGGACTGAGGAGCCTAGTGGGCTACAGTCCATAGGGTCACAAAGAGTCGGACACAACTGAGCGACTAACTCATGTTACTGTAAGCATATGGCTACTAGCTACAGAAACCCTGTCAAGTTCCAAACGGAACAAAAGAGTTCAGCATGAAACAATGCAGAGAGGGTTTCTCATTTAAAGACTTAGAAAAAGAAGAAAGAAAAATTAAACAGCAAGAAGAAAATCTTGCCTGTCACAGCTGTTTAAATTACCTAGATAGTTCCCCTTTCTCCCAATCTTTTTCTTTAAGAATTTAGTGCTTTTAATATATTTTCAATGATCACATAATAATCATTTATTTACGTGAAAAGGATATAGTTGGAAATCAAGATTAACAAGAAGAACTGGAATCATATGTTTCAAAAGAATTGAGTATACTACTACACCTTCTATGAGGTGCTAGAAAAGAAGGCAGAATGCTCACGGTATATGTAGTAGGTGTTGTTGTTCAGTCACCAAGTGGTGTCCAACTCTTCGCAACCCCATGGACTGCAGCATGCCAGGCTTCCCTGTCCCTCACCATCTTCCAGAGTTTGCCCAAGTCCATGTTCATTGAATTGGTGATGTCATCCAACCATCTCATCCTCCATCACCCTCTTCTCCTCTGCCTTCAATCCTTTCCAGCAATGTAGTAGGTGACATTTACTCAAACAGAGTCACAATTGGGCATTGTGCAGGAGAGCAGGAGATTTAGGAATTGAAAATATTCAGTCTGGAAAAGTGCAAATCAAATATCATAGATGAAAATGCTTTTTAAAAATAGATTTTTAAAGGAGGATATTTCTGTAAAGACGTGAAGCCTCAACAAAGGACAATAACTCTTCAGGGCGACTTGCTGACTAAGGACACAAAACGTGTTTTTTCTCTATTTTGACTAGGGAGATGGTGTTAGAGCCTGATCAAGGACACAAGCTCCCAGTTTATGAGGAATCAGAGTCACTGTCCAGCTTGAAGATAACAGTTCGAAGAAAATGCTATGTTAAGGGCTATTATAATCTCATGTCATCTCTTTGGTTATCACTGGAATCCTAAAAGAGCTGCTAACACACTAAAATGCAATCTAAACACAGCTTTTAAAATGCTCAGTTTTGGAAGAAGAAAAAATATTCACACAGTTATATAATTTTTGCATCATTGGGAGAATTATAACTATAGTTTTTCTGAGGTCTATTGACTCATTAGAGATAAATGACAAGTCTTCTGATCCTCCAGATTTTCAACTGTCATAGGAAAACTCAATGCAGAAAGATCTGAATTAAATAGAGCAAAGGGTCATGCTGAAGAATTAACTAACAGAAGTTATTCTCGCCCCACAAGATCTTTACCAAAACTTTTAAGAAGTATCTACTTGAGATGTGCTTCGACTGCTTTTCATGCTGACTTCTGGTATAACCCAAGTTCAAGGAATTCAAGAGAAAGGAAAGACAAGGCAAGCAAAGGGACTAGTGTTAATGCAGAATAATCCAAAGCCCCAGATGATCCACAGATAGCTGTATTAAGTTGGAAAATTTGTAATAACAATGTCTTGGCTCCAAGAATGATCTTTGATTGGAACACCTTGTGAAATTTTATTTTATAACAGAGATATGTTTTACTTAAAATAACAATAGCAAGCTAGTCAAACCACTTAGCTTTAACTCTAACATCCCTTTAAACTATAGTTTATTACTTAACCAGGTATACAATGTTTATGTTATGATTATGTTATGCACTGGTTTTATTTAATTAGAAGAAAATTGATTGCTGTCCAAAATAAAAATAAATCAGGCAATTTGCTTACAATCTTATATCTTGAAAATAAGTAAAAGTTCTGTGCAAACATGGAGAGGGGGAATTTACCATTTTCATTAGAAGGAAAAATTCTGTGGGGAAAATAACAGTAATGACAGAAACAGAGAAATCTCTTGGGTAATGGTTTAAAAGTTTTCCTTCAAAGATTTTAAAATAGAAAAAATAAGCCATGTAATTTTGAAGAAATAAGGTTCTAAGTCAGTAGATTTTTCATTAATTTATCAAAATTCATTCTGCAAAATTACCATCATGGACCACGCCGATGATGTTAAATGCCTACAATGTATTATAATAATGTATTTTAATATTCTAACCACTTCATAAGATTGAGCTAAATATTCTGTTCAAATAAAAGAAATTATAACTGACCAAACCAGTATGATTGATTGCTTTAACCCCAGATTTCTTCTGGGAAGGAAAAAAATTCAGGATTATTGAGCACTTGAACACAATTTATAAAGTACTATTTTCTCCATTTTGGTGTCTAATGAGATACCAAATAATTCTCTAGTTTACTTGAAAGCCTGCAATAAGACTACTTGAAGGAAGAAGCAAACACACAATATATATTTGCCTTCAACACTGAGTAGGTGATTTGTTGTAGAGATTATAAATGGAAAATCTGTATTTTTCCTCTACTTTTAAAATGAAGTATTACCATCCATCAATACAGTTTATTCCTCACGATCTTACTTTTAATTCAAGTTTTCACTGAATCAGCTCCATTTGGTGTGGAGATCTTTGTTGCCACAAAGGGTGAGCTGATGGGAGAGGACAGGATTTCTCAACCCCCTCAGCAATGGGCCATGCCCCTTCAGAGATAAGAGAAAGCTGCACTTCATCCCCTGGTCACCGGAGCCTCTATCATTGGATGATGCAATACAGCTTCCATGTTCTGTGCCCATATGCATCTGGGGCTCCATTCTCCATGATGACTGTTCCAAGGACGCTATACAACAGCAAAAAGGCATTTCAGTATTCCCATCAGGTGCAGTGTACAGTAAGTGAGACCCTTACAGTGGTTGGAGGGTAGACTTGAAATATGAGACACAAATGACCCTATTTCTCAAGCCATTCTGAATCCAGTTTTTAAAAATTTAAAAAGTTTTGGTTAGTTAAGATGGATTCAATGGACTGTGCTACCTGACATTGCTATTTAGCTTTCTCTGTGAACTTTCTCTCTTTCCATTTGGCCCATAAATGACTTGAAAACAGAGCTTAAGTTTTAAATGCAGTTGCAGTCCTATTCCCTGACATGGTATTCTATCCTTAACCTGCATCAGTTGATGCTGGTTTAGGTCAATGAATAAGTAACTTTGGAGGCACTACTAGTATAGCTTGTGGTTTAATGGGTTTTCCAGGAGTAGAGAAAGAATTGGTTCAGAGCCAATCCTGAGCTTTTATCTCATTTTCCACTCTACCTCTAATCTCTACATGCTCTTTCATAACAGGTATTAAACATTTATGAGCTGGCTAGACATGATTGGGGTTGTGATGACTCGTATTGGGAGACAGGTATATAAGTGGCTCATACAGAATGGGCCAAACTGTTTGCAACAGAATGAGCAAAAAGAGAGAGACTCTAATTTATTCCTGAAAATACTCAGCTGAGTCCTCAGTGTTTTCTGGTCTTAACCATACTCTTTCATTTGCAAAATTACATTATATGTACCTCTAAAGAAGATTACTTTCATACCAAAAAATTATTTGCTTTTAGCTCAAGAAAAAGTACTACGCAAGGTATTCCACTACTTTCAAAAATTACGAAACCCTAAGCAACTTTTGATAATGCCAAATATTTTCATTATCCAGGTTAACAACACATTAAAACTACAATAAATATTATATAGTATATATTTTATATGTTATTAACATGTATGTATAATAGGTAAAATATTTACTGTAGTTTTAAGGTTCAATTCTGAAATATACTTTAGTATCCAGAGCCTTCCTCAAATTAGGAAATAAAGTCATACTGAATCTGGGTTACATGGCAACATGAATGAGAGGGGGGGTTTGGAGTAAGTTTTTCAAAACAAGAAGCCAGTGTTCTCTCTACAAGGAAGTTCTAGGAGGAGAGAATGGTAATCAGTGTATTTATGAAGGGCAAATATCAGAAAACATATTTTCTGAAGTGAAATATGAAGGGGCTGAAGTGCCTTTCATGAGCAGAGAAACTATTGTCTCAAAGTTTTTTCGGACTTTTCTAAAGGTTTATGATACAAAGTGTATTCAACTTTGTCGTGTGAGTTAGGAAATACGACTATGATATATATCTAAGACCCAAGCCCAAGAAGCTTATCATAATGCAACTCTTGGTAAAAGTATTATGTCAAATCATATAGAACTCCATTTCTACCTGAAGCAGATTGAGCTCCACAACAGCCTGAAAATGTGAGTTGATTTTATGGCCCCTCTTCTAGGGGTCTGACTGGATTTCACAGATGGCCAGGCATCTGGCTGAGGGCTAGACCCTAATAAGACTTAAATAGCCCTCAATCCCTAGGAGAATCCCCAGATCAAGTTAAATTCACAAGAACCCTTTATTCTAGAACATGAAATACATTTTCTTGGAGTCATTTGCAATTTCGCTGGAACCATACTGACAGCAGCCAATATAGATAAGTGACCCCAAGGATGACCTCAAACTCCAGTGTAATTCCAAGAATTCTTATGCCAAGAATAAGGTGGCACTCGTGTGCTTGCTTAAAGGGATCTAGCAGACTGCTCTGTGACCAGAGTTTTGAGTGAATGTGGTAACCTCACATAAGACAGGAATCTGGTCCAAATATATTTCTCTAAGCTCTGTAGCATTCCAATACAGCCAGTTGTTCACATAGCTTATACAATTTCACTATTGCTTCTGTGCATAGAAAGTGAAGTCGCTCAGTCGTGTCTGACTCTTTGCGACCCCATGGACTGTAGCCTACCAGGCTCCTCTGTCCATGGGATTTTCCAGGCAGTAGTACTGGAGTGGATTGCCATTTCCTTCTCCAGGGGATCTTCCCAACCCAGGGATTTAACCCGGGTCTCCCTCATTGTAGACAGACGCTTTACCATCTGAGCCACCAGGGAATTCCTATGCTTCTGTGCATAGATGAGACTTTCCACAGTCAGGAAAACATCAAGATCCAGATAAAGATAATCATTCACCAGGATCCAGGGGGGAAAACTGGCCAAAATCTGCTGCCAGGCCTTCCTTGAGGGCCTCGGGTGGACTCCCATTTCCAAGGTTTTAATGTTCCTTTACAACCACGAACTGCAGAGAACAAAAGGGAGAGAGAGAACACTGTTAAAATTCATAAATTATCTCAACATACATTAAAGTCTATGGCTTTGTAATGTTCATCCTATAGGAGGGGAAAGCCAAAAGGAAGGCCCTATCAAACTTGTTTCTCAGGCTAGTGAAGGGTTCAGTTTTCAGTGAAAAGCCTTATGCACTCTGTTAAAGCAACTAGGCATTACTAATACCTTTACTGAAGAATCTATCCTAATTCTGGAATCTCAACTTTTGGGCCATGGATCCCTAGGAACTACTTTTTCCCATAAGCAACCCATGAATCTATAAGAGGTCTAAAGGTTGCCCCTAGACCAGATAAATAATGCCTCTTACATGTATCTGCTCCAACTTTCCAAATATGTGTGTAGGTGCTTAGTTAATAAAATTCACCTAAATATGATACCAAGCTCTGAATAATCTGGGCTCATTAGTGACTAATAAGCACTCATAAATGCAGCTACTATTTTTCAGGGACCCATGAAATGTTTTCTCATGCTTGACCAGCTTGGGAACCGAAATCCTAAAAGACAGGCCCAGAAAACATTATTTCTCTTCGGTCAACAGAATTATTATTTATGTCATTGTTTGTACTGTCCACATTTGATTGGGCACTTGCAATGCAGGCTGATCAGAGTTAATTGGCTCACATTCACAAGAGATGAATCCTCCTGCAATGCAGGAGACCCCAGTCCAATTCCTGGGTCAGGAAGATCCACTGGAGAAGGGATAGGCTACCCACACCAGTATTCTTGGGCTTCCCTGGTGGCTCAGCTGGTAAAGAATCTGCCTGCAATGCGAGAGACCTGGGTTTGAGAAGGGAACAGCTACCCACTCCAGTATTCTGGCCTGGAGAATTCCATGGACCATATAGTTCATGGAATTGCAAAGAGTTGGACACAACTGAGCGACTTTTACTTTCACACAAGATAGATTAGAGATTAAAGTACTAATAGGTCAAAGATAAAAGGAAAGAAAAGAAGTTACCCCATGCCCCAGGATGAAGGACGCAGTTTGGTCAAGTCCTTCCTTGCCAATCAGTAACCCAGCAGAGAGGCTGCCCCAGGGCTCTGGCTGATTATGCTCCATTGGTTCAGAAATGGGCCCTCCACATAATGAGCCCATAACTCAGAAATATAGAGAATAAAAGAAAAAAAAGTTTCCTTGACCATATTTCCTTTTGAGAAAAGTATAGGAAGAATGAGTGGTTGATTAGGGAAAGAAATATTGGTGAGGGAATGGTGAATCCCTGAACACATTTTCATTTTCTTATTTTCCACAACACTAAGCATCCTTGCCACCTCCTCCTCCTCAATAGCCTCCTGCAGTAACACAATGCAAAATTAACACATGACCCACTGTTTAAGGGCACATGCCCATTTTTCTCACTGGAGAAGGGAATGGCAAACCACTCCAGTATTCTTGCCATGAGAACCCCATGAACAGTGTGAAAAGGCAAAAAGATATGATACCAGAAGATGAGCCCCCCAGGTCAGGAAGTGTCCAATATGCTACTGGGGAAGAGTGGAGAAATGAATGAACGGAGAGTCTGGGCCAAAGCAGAAATGACACTCACTTGTCTGGCTCAGGCCAGACTTCAACCCTCTGCACTGCAAATTTTCCAACCACATGCCTCTCTGCTAGAAGAACATAGGTTCCAGGATTCTGGCCTGGTTTGGGGAAGGCAGCTGATGGAACCAAATTTGTTTCTGCTGCTTCTCCTCCTCGTTCAGGTGCTCCCCGCCCATTCTCACTGATGCCCGCAGCAGTAGTTGGTGTCAAGATGGTTCTGACCACCGGGGGTCAGCCTCTCACCATGGCCCTGTGTCTGTACGCTGCTCAAGACAGCCGCAAGTGTCTCTTGAGTTTTCAAATAAGAAGATACACACAGACTGCATTTTTCCTTCTCTCCTATGATTTAAATAACATGAACTAAACTTGCTACCTAAAACCTGCAGGAAGTACCATATAGACTAACAATGAAATCAGGGTAATTAAGGATTTGAAGACACGAGGCTTCAAAGATCTGAGGACACTTCTGTAACTAAGTTCACCCAGAACCACACATTTAGGGAATCACTAGAAGCAGAAGGGCTCTTACAGCCCATGTAATCCAAATGCCTTGGGGTCCTGATGAGGAAACAGGGGTTAAGTGACTTGCTGAAAATTAGCCAATTGGTAGAAGAGTAAAGTCAGAATTCTCATTTGTTATTGCATTTCTGTACTCAAGTTCAACCAAAAAATAAGTACACACTGAATGCCTACAACGGGCAGAGACAGATGGTTGCTAGTCCGTCAAAAGCACAGCCACAGGAAAGCTATTCTCTGAAATGCCTATGAGGTAGAGGCAGGGAAATGCGATATGGGAAGGACCCCAAATAATGCCTGTGACCTTCCAAACCCCCTTAATAAGCTTTTCTCTATGTGCCCACAGGTTTCACTTCCCCATGGGCCTGCCATATATTCCAGCTTCTTCCACAATATCTGCCACAAGTTATACCAACAACACACACTGAACCAGTCAACGTGTCTCTGACAGGATCCTGGAAGTGGAAATCCCAAGCGTTGTTAAGAGAGCCTGTCCCATGCCTGCCCTCTAGTGTACTAAGATCAGTGACTGAAGAGGACGATCTATGGAGCATTTTGTTTGAACTTTGCAGTTACTATGCTTTTTGGAAAATATACAGGGTTTTCAGATAAAATACAGGATACCTAGGAATATTTGAATTTAAAATTCAACTTTCAGTATTAGTATGAATTTAACCAGGTGTTCTGTATTTTTATTTGCTAAAGCTGGCAAACTGTTTTGCTGCTGAAGTTTAAGGATTTAAAATGTGTGTAAGAAAAGAAGTTTTAAGAAAATTAGGAGCATAATTTTCAGTTTGTAAGACATCCATCTGAAAGGGATCACCTAAAAATTTGGAAAGACTTTTCACAAACATGTAAAAAGCTAAGTTATAGAAAGAAAGTATACTTGATAGAAAAAAAAGGATCCCATACATGTCTTGGGCCATTACATTATGGCACTAGTTTAGCTTGTCTGATTAATTTAGGACACAGTTTCCCCAGCCCCACTGCCCACCCAGGACCTCCCAGTTGTTGTGGTGTTGGGTAATATTAACACCAGCTGGAAGTTATAATAGGTTCCAGTCTCTCTCAGCAAAGAACAACAACAAAAAAAATGAACTGGGATTAATATAAAGATAATTTCTTGCTTCATGTACTTTGGTTACATTACCCAAGGTTGGGGGCAAGAAGGCATCCCAGCCTCGCCATCTGCAGGCCTGCTACAGATCACATCTCCGCTCGGTTCTTCACAAGGATTCTTTGGATTTTTAATAGCCACTTCTGAGTCCTGCAATAAAGCCAAAATGTGAGACGATCTCAAAACAAAACAGTAGCCCATTCAGCAATGGTCAGATAATTACTTTTGTTACTGAAATTTAGGTACCTAAGATGCATGAGAGAAGAGAAGTATTAAGGAGACTAGGAGCATAACTTTGGGTTTCAAAGCCTTGTTTCCTGCATTATTTTACAGATTATGTTTCACTATTTGCAAGGTACTGTGAGAAGGGAGGAGAAGGGCATGGGAGGCAGGGGAAGTCACGCATGCATTCATGGATATATCGACTGAGGACTAACTATATCCTAGGCCTTGTGCTAGTACTGGAGAATAGCAATGGAAAAACAACAAAATCTCTGCTTAAATGGACTTTGAATTTGTAGAGAGGGGAGTGCCTATAGAAACACTATCACAGCAACTGTGTGACACACACAATATTAACTCCATCTTATAAGTGAAGCCAGCAGCGTTGGAAGATAGTAGTGATGTACCCAAGGCACATGGCTACCAAGGGCAGCCCAGGGGCTGGGTCACAATGATGGGCCAACTGCAAATCGGCATGCGCCACCTACCTCTATAAGGATTAAGCCATGAGCTGCTGCAGTTGCTGACCTTCAACACCCCCTGAAAGGAGTTCAGGGTGAAGAGCAGAAGTGAAGCACTCTGTGCTCTGGGAAAATCTGGCAGGACACATCTTCAGAGAGTTAAATTTTTTTCAGGAAAAGATTTTATGAACAAAATTCTTGCATCTCCTTTTACCTAGAAAAATACTAAAATTCTTCATGGTGATGTTTGCTCCTTATGACTAGCAATAACCTAAAAAAATAAAAAATGTGCTTTATCCCACGTACTCCCCTTGCCTTCACCAAAATCACGTATATCTGATGTCCCCCACTACCTCTCTGGAGCAGTTTCTCAGAGCTATCTGAACTGCTGTCTCCTGAGCTATAGTCTTCATTTTGCTCCAGATAAAACTCGACTCATAACTCTCCTGTTGAGCTTTGTTTTGTTTTGCTTTCCATCAACAGATATAAAGCCTAGGCTCCATCCAGGTCTATGTTAGGCATGGTGTCATGCCCCAGAGGAGGGGGCAAAAGGAACGAAGATCTAACAGGGACCCCTGTCCTCAGAGCCCAGCCTCAAGAGGGAGAGAAGCAGGTACATCACATCTGAGCAGCCATCTAAGGGAAGGCAATGAAGGAAAGGTATTGGGGAAGACACCAGCCAGCCTCAAGATTCCCAAACAGCGCTACTATTTCAAGGCAGATGGCAGCTCAGTTCCCTTTGGGAGTGCAACCGTCAGCCACACAGCCCCGTCTGCCCATCTGAAAGTGAAAATTGCTTAGTCGTGTCCAACTCTTGATGACCTCATGGATTTTAGAGTCCGTGCAATTCTCCAGGCCAGAATACTGGAGTGGGGAGCCTTTCCCTTCTCCAGGGGATCTTCCCATCTGCCCATCTGAGGAAGGGCAATAGGAAGATAGGGGCTGCTCTGGAAGCCCATGCCAGGAGCTGTGAATTCCATGTAACAGATGGAACCCACTGGAAAATGGTGTGGGCTATTATTTTTAACCAAAGGCATCAAGGAGAACAATCGAAGTGGTTAATATAAACAGTTCCAAAGTTTCAAGGTATAGTTTGTGGAACATACTACTTCCTGTTGACTTTCTTACAAAGCAGGCCTTTCAAGAAATCAAGTTTCATGAAGTAATTACACTACCATACTTTAAAAAATTATTTAGTTTCACAAATAGCCTTTTCAGAGATACACAAAACAAATAGTGTTTGGACAGTTAATCTAAATAAGACAGGCAAGACTGATACAAAGGGAGGAATAACTGATTTTATCTCTTTAAAGAAAATTGCTTAACACACCTAACTGACAAACTCAGTACTGGAGTTGTATTTACTGGTTTACATCAGTGATGTGGCAATATTTAAGTTGGCAGTTTTAATTTGATCCCAAGAGAATCTTACTATGTTGTAGTCCACAGAATAAGGAAAAAAAATAAAAAACACTTAATAATTATAGTACATGTGGACTTAAGTTTCTTCCTTCCACTTTTTTTTTTTACAGTATTTGCCAAACATCTGCTTTTCTTCTGACATTCTGTCCAATGGATGAACAGCTGATTATTCAGTATTCTGTCTACAAACATCCAACATACTGATTGAACACTAGGCTAAAAAGCACAAAGTTTACTGATGGACCCTGAATTAAAATGTCAAAATTTTGCCCATGAATCCTGTGTCTCAAGATAGAAAAGGGTTTGGAACGTGGGACTCCTTGGGGAAGCTTACAGTTCTTGGAAAATCATAACAATAAGAACAGAAAGCATTTATTAAGCCCTAAATTAGCCAGATAAACCACAATAGTGCATAAAATGCTTTTCAATATTGAGGATAGTGGATGACACTGGCCTACTTTTTAAGAAAGTGGAAAATAAGCAAACAATGTGATCCCCAATGTAGTGGGGTTTTGTGTGTAATAAATATGTAAATACTATTATTCCACAGTTCTGAGCTTTTAATTGGAAATGATTAAAAACACAAACTCCAAGAACCAGAAACTTCCTTCCAATTTAGGGAAGATACTGATTTTCTTGAACAGAAGTTAATATTTTGTGGGAAATCAACTCAATGGACAGGATGTGTGAAAAATTATAGTTATACAGCCTGGGGATGGGGTAAGGGGAATCCTGTGATGCTAAAAGAAAAAGGTGGAATATAAAAATGCATGATGTTAAATAGCCACCCAATAAACTACATAGGTCTATGGACAAAGACTGGAAAGGAACAATAAAACCACAGATGGTTTAGAGCAGTGAAACCCTGGATCATTTTTTGTTTTCTTTTTACTGTTCTTCCAGTTTTTAAATGAAATAAGTATGTAGAAGCAGCTCATCTCCAAGAGCCCCTGGGAGGAGCTTGAAGGAAGAGGAAATTTCCAGTGGAAGCAAAACCACCGGTAGTAGTAGTGAGCTCTGCACAGCCCCAGGAGCAGCAGGAAAGCCAGCAGCAGCACCCAGCCAGCCACCGGGCTGACGTTCCGCCGATGCCCACGGCCAGCACAGTGCAGATCCCACCCATCGAAGTCTGCGTACTCACATCACTTCCCGGGGTAGCCAACGGGTCAGCTGTGACAACACACAAACAGAAGTCAGCAGTGAGCCATGGCCAAAACACTTGTATTTTTGTACTCACTAGCCAGTCAGCTCTCAACCTCTACACTTCAGCCTCATACTTTGGGAAGAATATGGAAAAATCCATGAGGGGTCAGTCTCTGCTGTTGTTCACTCACTCAGCTGCAACCCCTTGGACTGTACCCTACCAGGCTCCTCTGTCCATGAGATTTTCCAGGCAAGAAATACCGGAATGGGTTGCCATTTCCTTCTTCAGGGGATCTGCCCGACCCAAGGATCAAACCGTGTCTCCTGCACTGGCAGGGAGTTTCTTTACCACTGAGACACCAGGGAAGCCAAATGGGTCAGTTGAAAGCACTCTGATGTACAAGTTACTGCAGCATAGACTTCCCCCATTGGTCTGTTGGCCCTGGGATTGATTCGAGGTTATTTGCATACTACCTCTATAAGGCACTGCAGAACACTGATTAAAGATCAATTTCTGTTAAAAGAACAACTGCCTCTCTCTAAGACCAACACAAAGCAACCCTGCCCTAGGAGCAAAGGGAGTTTTCAAACAAATGTTTGGCCAGATTGCAATCAATATAAGTCAAAGGAAGGAAGAATTTGAAAGCAGAGTCTTTTACTTGAGACCAGGTTATAAAGGAATGTGAGTAGCCTCTGAACAGGAAGCAGAGGAAACCATTTTTCTTACTTTTTTTCTTAAAAGTCATAGATCCAAAAGGTCTCAGTGGTAACAAGAAGCACTTACTTTCTTCAAGAGAGAAAAACTAAGTGGAGGGAAAAGAGGCATTCACCAACATCCTGCTGTTCATTAGCGAAATTGTCACTGGAATTATTGTTGTTCATCTGGGGCTTCCCAGGTGGCTCAGACAGTAGGTAAAGTATCTGCTTGCAATAGAGACCTGGGTTCAATCCCTGGGTTGGGAAGATACCTTGAAGAAGGGAATGGCTACCTACTCCAGTATTCTTGCCTGGGGAAATCCCATGGACAGGGAAGCCTGGCGGGCTACAGTCCATGGGGTCTCAAGAAGTCCAAGGCAGAAGAGGGGACAGAGTGACTAACACTACCAGCAACCAACACAGGCTGTGAACTTTTATGTGAAAGTAAGTGAAACAATGCTGCCATCTACTGGGAATGCATGCTTCCAGAACCTTGGGTAGAATTAATTATTCTTTGGAAGGGCATAAACTTTAAAAATAGTCTATTAAACATTTTGTGATGCTCACTTGTTAGGAATTTCCTCCCCTTGGCCCTGGATCCAACAACTATATACCCATGCCCCCACTTTATTCCAGAAGGAGATGAAGGAACGAATACACAGAGAACTGACATCAGTCCCCATGATGGGAAGAGGCAGCAAGGGACAAGCTTTAGATGAATCATGCATCTACTGCATGGGTGAAGCCCCAGAAGAGATCCCAAGTCTAGTCCTAGTTGTAGCTGGAGTTAGCCATAGGAGCTTTCGCAAGTCCCTTTCAGAGACAGAAGGGAAAGAAACTAGCATTTGTTATACACCTTATGTTTCTGATTCTGGGATAGTTAGATAGCATCACCGATTCAAGGGACATGAATTTGAGCAAACTCCAGGAGATAGTGTAGGACAGCAGAGCCTAGCGGGCTACAGTCCACAGGGTTGCAAAGAGTCAGACATGACTTAACAACTGAACACTGGGCACTTTTGTTTTGTTCTCAATGGTAGGTTTCCATTTTACAGATGAGGAAAGTGAGATGCAGGGGAGTTACATAATTTGTACCAGGTCACACGGCTAGTGAATGGCAGTTTTGATTCAAACGGTTCTCTGATTTCAAAGTCTGTATTCTTTCTCCTACATTAGACCACATCCAAAAAGAGTTTTAAGTTCCATGCACCTCTGGAAAACTGTTCTTCTAGAATTGACTCTGCAAGAACATGTACGATCTGAGTATAGGACCCTTGGAGGACCATCCAGTTATTCCTGGCTTTCATGATGCTGTTTTAATTCTAACTGTCCTTGGTTATACACATCCACTAATAACACCTAGCAGCCATTTTTAAACTGGTGGATATTAACAGGCCACACCTCTGATCCTCTCAGAGATTGTAAAGTCTCAAGTAATAAGCCCATGATAAGAGGTCTGGAGAGCCAAGCAGGCTGCAATATCAAAGCCTTTAAGGCCCAGAGCAATCAGCCAGCATTTCACAAGGGCAGGCCACACATCACTAATTTTTAGGTTTTGATTAATTCTTCTCCTACATTAAACAGAAAATTTCCTAGCCGAATAAGCTTGGTTCCATGGTCAAACAATTTCAAGTTCTGGACTAAACAAAGATCAACAAGACTTTTTCACATGTTGTAGTGACCATGAATCAAGAATTGAAGGCTAGCATCTGCAGCATTTCTTAAACTGGGCCACACAATCGTTTTCTCATGACACATTTCCCAGCACCATGGTTCGGGCAACTTGGGCTGAAGAAGACCTGTCCTAGAGGCTGTGGGTTGGTTCAGAGCCAAACCAGAATAAATAAGGACCTCTTCTGCGCTCAAGAGGTTTGGAGTCCTCTGAGAAACCCCTGAGCAGGGGCCATCTGAGGAGGCCTGTGGGTGTGGAGACTTCTGGTTCTCATATCCTCTGCATCCCCAGGGCAGCTGGGAGTTCCTACATCTGGGAGGGGAGCTTCCATTGCCTCCAAGCAAGGAAGGAAGAAAGTTCCTTTACTAACCTGCTCACAACGTTGTGAACAGTCTCTGGGCTTCCCAGGTGGCCCTAGTGGTAGAGAACCCACCTGCCAATGCAGGAAGTGCAGATGACCTGGGTTCAATCCCTGGGTTGGGAAGATCCCCTGGAGGAAGGCATGGCAACCACTCTAGTATTCTCGCCTGAAGAATCCCATGGACAGAGGAGCTTGGTGGGCTATGGTCCACAGGGTCGCAGAGTTGAACATGACTGAAGTAACTTAGCACTCATGTATACATGTGCAGAATGATGCCTGTGAGATGTTTCTAATAACCGCTGGACTGGGAAGCACTCCCTAAAGATGTTTTCCTTTTATGGAATTAAAAATACAAGGTGAGGTCACTGGGGCACGGAAGGACGGAAGGAGTGGACATCTGATAAATCCATGTTTTTATTAGATATAGAATTCAAACACAAAGTTATGATCCAGATTAATGGGAACTCTGGTGATATTTTAAATATTGCTTTTGATTAAAGGTGCTAAAATTTAAGTGTTAGACCCAGTTTAATTGTCATTTTGTAGCAACTCATATTTAAAATATTATTAGAGGAATATGATATTTTCATCACGTTTTAATGACAGGAACGAAAGCAGTGTGCTAAAGAGTGTTCACAAGTCATTTAATGAATTGGTGCTATCAGTTCCAAGTGAAATTAATGTGCTAACTACAATACATAACTCTGCAGTACCCTTTTTCTTCTCATAATGCCTTTAATAATCCAAAATTAAAGTGTCAGAGAGAAACATAAACCATTGCTAGGATACTTGTTTTCATAATTTCATTACTGGGAATAATAAAAAGCCATGAACAGATGAAAACAATTTGATCCTTATTATCAAAATCAAGATGATTATCATCAAGTACTAAATTTATCTTAGGTTAGAAAACCACAGCATGAAATATGAATATAAAAACAGATTTCTATTAGGACTGAGTCATTTTTGCTAATATTCGCGAACATTTTCCACTATTTTTGTCAGGATGATGTGATTTCTAATGTAAGGCCATATTCTTCATCACAGAATATAATTTATTCTAGTAATTTAGACTAATTATTATTAATAAAGCTTTTAAGCTTATAGCATCTACTCATGAGGATCAAAGTATTCTCTCACTCCATCATTGCTGCTGCTGCTGCCAAGTCGCTTCAGTCGTGTCCGACTCTGCATCATTAGGCACAGAGGAAATTATCACTGAGTCTGGAGGCCAGCCAGAAGAGACCTATTTATTTTTCAGCATCTATCCATCCCCTCAGAGTGCCTTCAGATTATAGAAGTTACTAAAAAGTAAGGTTTGATACAGAACTAGATCTTCTGGGTGTGGTTTTACTAAAGGCTGAGGGGCACGGTTTCTGAGCGAGGGTGGCGGGAGCAGGCTGACGGGTAACCCGCCGAGACCATCACGGTGACAGAGCGGGAGCAAAGGTAGCCATGGCTGCGTTTACCAGCCGTTAACAACAAAGACGTGAAGACCAGCTGCTAGGACGTAAAGGGAGAAAAATGGGAGCCCAGTGTGACCGTATGTCACACTTCTTAAAATTTAGAAATGTAGCATTGATGCTCCCCATCTATTTGGCATAAAATAGAAGTTTTAAGAAATTCTCTGTTTACTTCCCAGACTGTACCAGTAGTAACAGCAAGTTATTTAAGTCAGAGGGGAAATCACCCAATTTCTTAAATTTTATATTTGCCACTGACACCTGGGGTGTGTGTGAAATATTCAGAAAGAGTGTAATACACACATTATATATATATATGTAAATAACAGATTTACATGTGTGTGTGTGCTCAGTCATGTCAGACTCTTTGCGACCCCATGGATTGTAAGCCCACTAGGCTCTTCTGTCCATCTCCAGGAAAGAATACTGGAACGGTTTGCTGCTTCCTCCTCCAGAGGCTCTTCCCTGACCCAGGCACAGAATCCGAGTTTCCTGCATCTCCTGCACAGCAGGCGGATTCTTTATCACTGCACCATGTGGGAAGCCCAGATTTACAAATATAAATTACATATATTTTTCACTAGGCAAAAGTTTAATTATAGAAAAATCTCAATATAAATTTTCTGAATTCACTAAAAGTTATGGACAGCAATATCATATCTCTGCAGAAAAAGTTTGACTTAATTGCAGGAAAACAGGTTGGCAATGCCAGAGTATATACAGATACCACCACTGAGGCAGTACCCTTCAAAATTCGGGGAACATTCAGGGAAATGATTTTTCAAAAAATTGTGTCCATTCTTCCCAAGGTGAGACGGCGGAGTAGAGTCTAGAAGAATCACAGGCATTTCTTTTACTTTCTGAAGTGACTGGAGGCTTCCAGATATCAGCATCAGGAACTAGTTTCTGTGAACAATTTGTCACATGGAACAATAATTTCACTTTCTTAACCAGACTTTATGGAATTTGCTATGGAGTTAGCCACTTTGCTTGAGGTTCAGCACTATTTGACATAAAGTATATTGGAGGCAAGTAAGAGAATGGTCAGTCCTAAGAACATATGAACCCTGAGTACAGATCTCATTATAAAAGCCATCTGTCATATAGAAACATACCATGTAAAACAACAGTTAGCTTAAGAGGGTCTCACTGAACCACCGTCTCTCTTCATGGCTTATAAACCACCCACCACTATACAGTCCATTACCCCCAGTTCCCTGGGAGTCTCAAAATTTTATCCCACAGGATACTTGCTTCTAAAAGCAATTTAACTTTCAGGGGAGCCCTCAAAGACAGGACTAGCAACTTTGACAGAGAGGAAATGTTACCATAACAGAGGGGATGCCCAAGTGGAAAAGTCCCTTTTATTGAATGGTTCACTGCTCTTTCAAGAAAAAAAAACATTAGGGTGTGTAGCTGACTACATAAATATTAGGAGTCTTTCAATACCTCTAAGAAGAGAAAATTATTTGAGAAAATAATATACTAAAACACCAGAGCCCCAAACAAGTGCAGAATTTTCCTTTTTCAGGATGTTTTCTGCTTGCAGAACTGAGATGGATAAATGGCTGGCAGTGACTCAGCTGATTCTGGCTTCTGGTGTCTTTGAAGCCAACTCTGGCTTCAAAGCCACCCTCTGACCACCCCTCCCCGTTCTGGAGTGCTGATGGTGAGAAGATACTGCTCTTGCAGGGGGAGGGTTCAGGAAGCAGAAATGGAGTACAATCAACAATTTTAAAAGTTCTCATTCAGCTCAAGAAATACTGACTTTTAAAAGTAATACTTTAAAATCCTTGAAAGTGATTCAAAATGCCAGGAGTCCAGACATCCTTCCCAACCTGTCTAGCCTGCCAAGTTCTCCCAGCGGCCCCCAAAATCAACATTACAAAGCAGGACATTAGCTGAATAGTTAAAGAGAACCACCTGTGTTCTCACCTATATTGCATTGTGAATAATGAAAAGGGATTTATTCCAGATGTTATTAAATTAAGAAAACTTGAACCATTTCATTCTCGACCCCATCATCAATCTAATCAGGAGAGGAAACTCACCAGCCTGATTGAACCAAATGATTTCTCGAAGCTCTAATGAAAACACACTTAAGTAGAGATTTTTTTTTTGGAATCAAGTCCCTCCCCTTGGATCCAAATCACCCACCAACCTACGAGGGCAAACCTGTCCAGGCTCAGACAAGTCGCCAGCACACATGCAAGTGTAGTTTCCCTCCATATTTGTTCAGGTGGCATTTTCCCCACAGCTGTGCACACCCAGTCGGCACTCATCAATATCTGCCAGGAAAAAGGAGTAGGAAAGAGAAAAGTGAGGTGCAGAGGAGATCAGAGGTTCAGATAGTAATTGAAAAACCCAATATTCTGGAAAAGAAGCACCTTCAATTTGTGTCATGATACATGTTCTCAAAGCTCTGTACATTTTTAGATTCAAAAATTCTATTATCCATGTTGGAAAGAGAGATGAACTGGGTCCCTGGGGTGCATACCCATGCAGGTAAACTCCTGATGTCAGACTTGAAGCTTCTCTACTGCTTGGAAGGAAAGGAAACCTCCCAGCACAAATAGCTCCGTGGGAAAGTTGGAGATGGTAAACTATCTCTAGGTAAACATTTAGAAGTTCAGATCCTATTAAATAAAACATTTTTGCCTTTTTAACACAGATATAAATGAAATCACCTCTTTCTTTCCCAACTACCCATCTTTTTTATTCTCAGTTATCACCACCGTAACCTTTAGGGTCCTTCCTCTCTTCAATTTTCCATTGCTGTAAGAGCAGTACCTTCCTACATTCCCCATATCCCGTCTCTCCTCTACTCCTCTCCTAAGCATCAGTGCCACACTGATCTTCCCCAGCCACATCTCCCATCACTGCACCACTGACTCAAACGCCGGATAAAACGTACTCATGCGCCAGGTTCATCCAAAATAATACTTCCTCCGTGAAGTCCTTCCCAATACCTCAAACAGATATTTCTACCTATTCTAAACTCCCACTTCATTTTTAGTTCTCTTATGATGCACATCTTTCTTCACTACTTATCACAGCTGCATTGATTTTAGATTATATTCTAAAGGTGGAGGACAGTGCAGAGAACAAGAACAAGCTCACTGTTTCTCTGTGGCCTGAGGACTCCACACCAGTCAGGCAGGCTGGGCCATAACGCTCTGCTACATGAAAGGAGGCATGTGAGTAATAGAGTGGGAAGCCAGAGTATACTGACTTTAAACATCCAAGAAAGTATACCTTCCTTTTTCTTCAAAGTAAATGAAATAGAAAGCCTGTTTGTCTAAATTATCTATGAGCCTGTTTAATTAGAGCAGTGACATTTTCCTGACTGACAGCCAAATATGTGCTTAAAAGAGCATTTACAGATGTTTGTGGACTCCACAAAACTAATCTGATAAAGGTCTGATTTAAATCAACCAGATCCAGAAAATTGGTAGTTATGACTGATATTTCATCTTTAACCTCAACATGTGGGAGAAAGCAGTGCCATTTCAGTTTGTTATCAGGGCATCTGCCTCTCACCGTGAAAAGATTTTCATGTTTTCAGAAGGAAAAGAAAACACTGGAAGAGACATTTTAAAGCCCCATAAAACTTGAGATAACTATTTTACTGGGCCAGGATGGCTTTAAGTCAGGTCTTCGCTTGTATAGTGATGCTGTGCTGTTGACACTTGGAACGGTATATGACAGGCACTAAATGAACTCCCAACCTAACCAGCCACACCCAGACCTTGGCAGAGGATGGTGATTGTGAAAGAGGTCTTAATCATTCATTGCTTATATTTAAATGTCAGTGGCTTGAACTGATCAAGAGCCAGCCAGCGAACCCTTTCATAGAATCTTCACGCACAACAGTGACCTCCAACAAACCCATGTCAGCTCTGAAGTTCACCACAGTTCAGTTGCCAAATTCAGTCTGGTTTCCCCCATGATGGCTCAAAGTATGGAGTATTGATCAGGTACTGATGTCACTCATCCCCCAGAGAAAGAATTAGAAAGGTAGAGGGGAAAACAGCCTCTGCAGAGTGTAGGCGCTAAGTAGTGCGGTCATGGCCAAAAGGCACGGACTTGACTATTTACCAAGAATTGAAATATGTCAGTTTGAACAGATCACACAACTCCCCTTTTCAACTTAACATGTATCACCAGTTATACCCTGTGTTTTCTAAAACCGCCACACCCAGCGTTCAGTGATTCTCCAAGGCTTGCCCCTACCCACTTCCCTCCACACACAGCTTTCTTACCCAGACAGTGGATTTCATCTCCCTGGTAGCCTTCTAAGCACTGGCAGACATAGCCACCTTCTGTACTGACACACCTGGAGGAGGTGGGAGGGCAAACTACGAGACCCATCTCACATTCATCTACATCTGTGGGCAAAACAATGAGCTAGTGAAATATGTACGCAATCCTGGTATAAATTACTGGAGTAGGAAAGTGAAAGCGTTAGTCGCTCAGTTGTGCCTGACTCTTTGTGAGCCCATGGACTGTAGCCCGCCAGGCTCCTCTGTCTATGGAATTCTCCAGGCAAGAATACTGGAGTAGGCAGCCATTCCCTTCCTCTAGGGGATCTTTTCAACCCAGGGATCGAACTCCGGTCTCCTGAATTGCAGGCAGATTCTTGACTATCTGAGCCACCCAGGGAAGCCCATATTAGGAAAGAATAGTATAATCTTACATATACTCATCTAGCCATTTACAGGTACTGTTTGCAAACATAATGCAAGCCCTGCATTTGGACCTAAAGTTCATTTCCGAATCAATTTTCACAGATTTCTCAGTGTTTGACTAGCTAAGTATGTGTAAGTAAATCACTTTGTGCCAGAGTTTCAAAGCAGAAGAACCTTTACAACAATGGCCATCAAAATAAAATAGAAACCTATCTAGCCTGCATGGGAGGCGAGTTTGGCGGAGAATGGATACAGGTATATGCATGGCTGAGTTTCTCTGCTGCTGTGCACCTGAAACTACCACAACATTGTCAACTGGCTGTACTCCAACATAAAATTAAAAGTTAAAAAAAGAAACCTATCCAGCAAAAACCGATTTAATAAATTAAAACTTATGATCTAAGCCTTTGAGGGGAAAAGTTGTTTTTCTTGGAACTGGGGAGTTTATAAATTTGACTTGAACTCACACACATGCTTCTAAAGCTAATTATAAATTCTTCTCCTTAATATCAACTATATACATTATGGAATTCTAATATAAACTCAATGTATTAGAGCATATACTCTATGTTTCATTTTTTTCTATTCATATATCCACTGCCTTTTAGCTAATATCAAATAATTTACTCACACCTGAGGATAACATAAATCCTTCTGCAGATTTTGAGTCAATACAATCTGAGAGAATCTTTTTTATTCACTATTTTCCAGTTATGTGTATTTGGATTTTGCTCTTACCAGAACATTGTTTTCTATCTCCAGCCAATCCTTTCAAACTCTGACATGTGACATCCGCTCCCTCTGAAACATACTCAGCCCGTGTACTGCATCCCATGGCATCAGTCTTTATTATCTGCAAACAGCAAGAACTCTATCAGATTATTTTCAGATCTCAGAGGAAAAAAATGGACTTTAATGCTTTGCATTCTACAGAACATTCTAGAACTTCTTTTGTCAAGTTCTGGGACAGGTTAGCCTCCAAACAGAAACACCATGTTGATCTGTAATCTGTATCTATATCAAAGGGTCCACAAGCCATATGTTTCTGTTTACATGCTCTCAACAAATCTTTAGTCTTAAAGAATTATGTGGTGTTCAAAACCCTGCTGTGAACTTATTTATGATTTTTTAAAGAATTTGCAAATTTGAACTATAACATTTCTAGGAGTTAATGGACTCAAATTTTTAAAATTGTATTGCTTTATTTGAGAATTCCCAACCATCATGAAAGGCTCAACATATCCTTATCTCCCAAAGATAATATGTAGCAAGTAAGTCTATGTACCAACATGGCAAAGAGATTTCATCATAAAAATATTTACTGTCAATTTACTAAAAGTATGTTTCATATATAATAGAATATGTATGTCAAAAATGTATGTTTTACGATCAAGATTCATGCCGTGACTTGCAAACCTCTAGGCACTTTTACAGAGTCATGAACCATACAAACTAAATGCTGTAAATGGATCGTTTCATTTCATACTCCATTGAAATGCAAATGCCTCAGGGAACAGAGTTGCCTGTTGAGCCATAAACATGAGCAAGTTTTTTTTCTTCCTTTAGCTACTTATGTATGAAATCATTCTCCAAACGCCTCCTCTCTGTTGGAGTTGGGGGTATCTGACATACCACAACAGGATATAAACTATCTTCTGTCTTCACTGGTAAACGTGCTCATCTGAGTATAGAAGAGGTCAAGAAACTCTCCAAAGTTGCCCATAAATTAAAGAAAGTTAAATGATCTAAGTAGGATTCAAGTCCCATGCGAATGCAGACATCGGGTAATTGCATTTGACTTGCTTAGCTATTTGAGCGAAAAGATTTCTTTTGTGGGAATACATGCCTTTCATGCTTGCTTAGTCATCTCCTATCACTCGTGAC
Source organism: Capricornis sumatraensis (assembly GCF_032405125.1). NCBI lineage: Eukaryota > Metazoa > Chordata > Mammalia > Artiodactyla > Bovidae > Capricornis > Capricornis sumatraensis. The sequence continues at coordinate 18,140,464 of NC_091075.1, forward strand.
TCTTTGAGGTGGATAAGTTCAGCCTAAATCGATTATCCATTGGAGTCAGCATTTATTTGGAAGACTAGCTCCCAAATCACAGGCTGTTCAGAGCGTATGGTAGACAGCACCCAATTACCCAAGACATTTTAAGTCACTAGCAGAATTAGAATATGATTCAGGAATTATTTGGTAAATTGCAATCCCCCAGGCAATGAAAAGCAATTGACATGCGTTTGCAGTTGGGGGGTAGGCCATAGCCAAAGTTCTTTTTGCCACCCTCTGGCTCCGGAAGGAACGAAAGCCTGTGCTCCACGTGCCTCCTCTCTAAAATACAGTGACAGTTTCCATCCAGTCTACTTCACATGGTTGTTTTAAGAACTTGAACAAAAACTGATAACATTTTGAGAATTTTGAAATATACATGTCTAGATAAGGGTGATCAAGGAGAAAAGCGTTGTGATGGCCTGTATCAGAATTAGCCTTATCACACTAGAAAAGACTCTGCAGTCTTGTTAGTAAAACTAACAAAATTAATTCATTCCAAAATGCCTACTATGTGTCAGATCCTCATGAGGGCCAAAAATACAGTGGTGGAGGATATAGATGAGAGTTCTGCTTTTTTACATGATTAATTACTGAAGTATATGTGTAATGAGCACAATCAAAAACAATACTGGGTTCCAAGAGGGCTGAAACAGCTCTCGTATTGCCTGGTCAGGAGACTAGGAAAGTCTTTCTGAGAAAGAGCATATCATGTTGAGATATGAAGGATTCACAGAACTTGGTGGGGAGGGGGTTAGAAAGAGCACTGTAAGTCAAGAAAACAACACCTGCATGTTATAGGCAAGGCCTATGTAATGGAAGAAGGCCATCAAAAGGGGGGATAGAAGGGCACAAACTAAGGCTGATGAGGTGGACACAAGTTAGTTTCTCCAGGGCTCAACAGGCTACATTAAGAATTTTACATTTTAGTCATGAATTTATAAGAATTTGTGATTTTAATAAATTTGACACAGTGAAACATTTTATGATTGAATTGCTTTGCCATGTGGCAAACAGAGCTACTTGCCACATATCATTATGTGACTTTGGGGAATAAAAACATATTGACCTAAAATCTAATATAAAGTTTTCAAACTCTTTTTGTTATAGCTACTTGCTTGAAATGAAAATTTCACTACAAAACATAAGTAAGACCTCTTAACCTCACACAGGTAGAACTAAAACTTCACAGGCTAAGACAAAATAGAATCCAGGGAAGGAAAGATGAGGCAACTCACCAGGACAATTTCGTTTATTCTGCAGGAGGCAGAGTACAGTCTCTAGATAGGAAGCCAAACATAGCCTATTATATGTGTATTCCACACCTCTGGCCATTTTGTCACTCGCTCATTCCACCCAAGGGGCCTAATTTACCATCTGTCATTCACCTTGGCTTTTGAGTTCCCCAAACATTAGGCTTTCAAAATATCTTCTATCAGCTTAGAGGAAGGTCCTCTATACTGCTAATATTTATTATCTCTACTGTTTTATTTTATCATATTGTTTGTCTCTGTATCAGACTGTGACTTTGGAGGCTGGGGCTGCATTTAGCTCAGCATGCTATCACCAGCACATAGCACAGCATATGGCAAATAAATAGTCACCAAATGAATAATATTCCTAACATAATTATGTTTCCAGTACTTCTTTTCTTGACATGAATTACTGGTAAGTACTCAGTCATAATTTTCAAAATCTTGGGTCAAGTCATTAACTTAATAATATAGCTTAGTTTCAGTTTTCAAATATGTAAAATGAGATATTGTGATAAGGGTCAAATTAGAGAATACATTTAAAGGATCTGGTAAACTCTAAAGCTCTGTAAAAATTATTACTAAAAATATTCACCTCTTTGTATTATATCAAAATTCACACTGATAAATTCCTATAAAGAGGGGTAAGAGGTTCCAGGGCCTTGTTAACTATAGTTTGCCAACCACAAAAGTTGCGACTGAGTGTATATGAGGTCCTAATATGGAGTTTTCCAACTGATGTTTAAGCCACATAATGTGTTAAAATTAAGATACACTCAGAAATACAGATAAATAAAATGTTTCAAAGCACAGTTGCACTGACTGAATGGCAGAGACCTATCATGAAGAAGAGGTGGGGTTTGTAGGAGCTTTAGGGCTGAGCTAAGCCCTGTTTGAAAACCACTACCTTCATGAGTCGGAGAAGGCAATGGCACCCCACTCCGGTACTCTTGTCTGGAAAATCCCATGGACAGAGGAGCCTGGTGGGCTGCAGTCTATGGGTCGCTAAGAGTCGCACACGATTGAGCAACTTCACTTTCACTTTTCACTTTCATGCATTGGAGAAGGAAAGGGCAACCCACTCCAGTGGTCTTGCCTGGAGAATCCCAGGGACGGGGGAGCCTAGTGGGCTGCCGTCTATGGGGTCGCACAGTCGGATGTGACTGAAGCAATTTAGCAGCAGCTTCATGACTGAACAGAGTATAAAAGAATTAGGTCCCCTAAAGTTGTTATTCAGTATGTGTACATATTGAATTGTTGTATACATATTTAATACATTAGCATCTTGGTGATAAGTGTATAATATAGAAGAATAAAATCTAACATTTGTTGTTTGTGGACTTCCTGGAGCAGCTGAAGCAATCAACCTATATTTGTTTATCAATTACCATCTGCTTTTCACAATGATGGAAGTAATGCTAAATGGGTCAAATACCAAAAATACTAGGCATGGATGAGGATCCACTCGAATCAGTTCAGTTCAGTCGCTCAGTCTTGTCCGACTCTTTGTGACCACATGAACTATCGCATGCCCGGCCTCCCTGTCTGTTCTCGCCTATTTTTCACTTTTGGTCCAAGTTAGATTTCTTTTAAAAAAAAGAAGTCCAACAACTCTCATCAAGTAAAGTTCATGTCCAGTCTAACGTGGAGCCATCTAATATGGCAAACCATTGGGAAGAGAAGGACCAAAGTTCGATTCCAAAGTCTGGCATCACTCACTTTGTACGGATTTAGTCAACATTGAGTTAGAGAGATCATTCAGAAATTTGAATCAGTAGGAGGAAACTGTTGGAACCAAAGCTGTAGCAAAGATCTCCTGATATACCTGACACCATGATCTCAGCCACTAGCAGGTGCTGAGACTCTCACGTTATAGTCAAGCTCTCTGCTGCCGGCTAAGACGTCCAATAGTGCAACTTCACTACTCAGATTGGCTTCACTACCTATGGAAGGCCAACAGATACACTTAGTTGACCATTTGTGATTTAAGAAATGTTTGAGTTAATTTATATTTATGGCTGCTTGTTGGTGATGAGTTCACACTCATACTTAGAGTAGGAGGATTCAGAGAAACTCACAGGATCTAGCTTAGAAGACCTTCCCCGCCACACCACACCCTCTCAGCTTCCCTCTATGCACTTGATATTGAGGGTGGGGAGAGCCAGGAAGAAAGACAGGACTCTTTTTGGTACTGGCATAAATGGTAAAAGTAGAATACCAAAATCCTTATGCACAGAATCAGCTCATAATCACGGTTTGCCATTATGGAGGACAAACTGACCTCTCCAACCTGCCTTCATAATACACCTTCTCCTTCAGGCTGCTTTAGACATTTATTTTAGCCTGACTTTGCTAGTATTTAGAAATGTGGAAGAGCATAAATAAACCATAACTTAACATAGGCATGGGACCTAAGCAACTCCCCAGAACACAGGAGAAATGGATCCCCTAAAACACTGCGTATCCTCTAAGTGTGGTCCATGGATCCCTGGGGTCTCATTGCATGCCACCTAGAAGGTCAAAACTATTTTCATAAAAGGCAGATAACTCCGTTATTATTTTCACTGTGTTAACCAATGGGGCAAAAGCAATGATGGGTGAAAGTGTGGTGCCTGAGCATGAACCAAGTCATGGCATCTCTACTGTGGCCATGCTCTTCACTGCCACATACACACACATGCATGCACACACACAGTCTAGTTTCACCTTTAAAAAACCGTGACGGAGCAATAAGATTCTTAATTTTTAAAACTCTTGACTATGGACTACTTGCTGTTTAATATCCTGTGTAATGCAATGGGAAGCACACGTGAAAGACTGCACAGACTGATCTCATGATGTCTGTCTGGAAGGAAGGCACTCGTGAAATGAACTCTTAGATGTTTGAGCTAAAACTAGCCTCTTTTTTTCCCACTGAACATGATTTTTACCTGAAAGAATGTTTGATAAACTATGTCAGTAACACTTGAGGATTTGGCATTTTTTCAAAAATGAATGAAGCTATTCTGTCTCTTCAGGGGAAATTAGCTCACAGTGCTTGTTGCCAATAATAAGATTGGAGTTTTCAAGTGAAAAGTGCCTTTCTACAAAATTTTCCACAAATGTTTCTGACAAAATCCAGACACTCAAAGACTTTTCTGATGAGTTTGATAATAACTCATGAACATTATTGTAGGTATATTAGTATGACACTCAGAAGATCTGCATAACTCAATCAATCAATATTTTTAAATGGCCAAAACACAACAAAATCATGCATAGAAAAAGATTCATGCAAAATATAAAACAAGAATACTGGGTTTCAATATAGCAGAGGACAAGAAGTTCATTGATATGACTTCAGATTCAACACTGCAACAGGCTCTAAGGAACTACCATCTGTCTAGTTCTGAAATAATATCAAAAGAAAATACACAAAAAGGGCATCTGAGAAGGCTTTTAAGCAATCTTTCCTTTCCCAGCTCCATGTCTGTCTGAGGCCAGATTTTCCTCATAGGCTCCAAACAAAATAACACAGCAACAGCTTTAACAGAGAGGCAGATGGGAGAATCTGGCTGCCCTCTATTAAGCCAGACATTAAAAATATAAATGTAAAACAATGCCATGCTTCTCAGTACATATTTTTGTTTTGAAAAATAGAGATTTCCTTTTCATAAAACATGTTCACATATAATAGATTACTGTAACTTTAATAAATATTAGATTTTTAGTTTTAATTTCTAATGTCATAAATCTTAACAGATAAAACTCACACAAAAAAACCTTCAGTTTTTCAATCATTTTAAAAACATAAAAAGGTCCTGAAATCAAAAAGATTGAGAATTGTTATCCTAAGGCACCAATTAATAGATCTGAAAATCCAAAATATCCAGTTCTGGTCCATGGATAAATTAATCCGTTCACTGTCAATCTGTCACCTAACTTACATCACACCTATGAATTTTATAAACATATAAAATAAAATTGAGGTTCTCTCTTATTAGATGTCTGTCAAGAGATGAATCCAAATACACCTTACTTGTCTGGATGCACATTCAAGGGAAGTAAATTAGCACCTCTGGTTACACGTCATATCAGATCTATTCTTCCTCAAAGTCATGTTTAAAATGTGGGTCACAAACCTTGCCAGTCTGGATTCCCTGCACTTGTTTGGTATCCTCAACTTATCTATTATAAAACACTTTTCTTTTCATATTGAGAAAGTCATGTGGCTGGGGAGTTGTATATGACTGCCTTTAAAAGAGAAGCCATAAAACTTCTGGACAAAATGTCTTTGAACATTCCCTGAGTTGGTAACATATTGGCGTTTATTTCTAAGAATAACCTGTGTATACCTGCTCAGTCATGTCCACTTCTTTGTGACCCCATGGACTGTAGCCCACCAGGCTCCTCTGTCCTTCAGATTTCCCAGGCAAGAATATTGAGGTGGGGGATCTTGCAGACCCAGAGAGCAAACCTGGGTCTCTTACATCATAAACGGGGGGCTGAAGCATTGGAAGACTTTGAATGTTATCTTTGTTCATTAATTTTACAGCTGAAAGTGAAAGTTAAAATCACTCAGGTGTGTTCAACTCTTTGCGACCCCATGAACTATAGTCCACCAGGCTCCTCTGTCCATGGGATTCTCCAGGCAAGAAGACTGGAGTAGGTTGCCATGCCCTCCTCCCGGGGAATCTTCCAGACCCAGGGACTGAATCTGGGTCTCCTACCATCAGGGAAGGGAGGCCAGTTGAATTTAATTTGTAATGAGGAGCTGAAACTCATCAGAGAGAGAGAGAGAGAGAAAAAAAAAAAAAAAGACAGTTGGCATCCCTAAAAGTAAGGGAGCTTTTTATAACACAAAATATTAAAAATCAGCACAAGCACAGGAATCAATATAGAATGATATTCCTGAGCCAAAGTAAGATAATTCAGCTGCACAATTTGTCATATTATCTGCCAATATCCGATGGCCATCGAGAGCCAGACACATTTTTCCATCTGGAGCTTTCACAAAACCTTCACGACACAAACACTGAGCAGTTCCAAATCTCTCTTTGCAAATATGTTCACAGCCTCCATTTCGATGTAAGCAGGGATCTGCTCCTAGCAGGGAGAAGACACGCATTTGCAGATGGGCTTGGAGATGAAAAGGTTGCCACTGATGCATACAGCATCAGCTTGGGGGAGAGACACTGTATCTAAGTGGAGTTTATATCAAGAGCTATTTCAGGAGAGTTCCTGTGCAAAGCCACTGGTTCTCAGATAAGCTCAGAAAGATATCACCTTATGAGTATTTATTGAATTTAGCCAGTACTTTTGTTCGAGAAGCTATTTGGGAAGATAGGAATCAGATTTCCTGACTCATCATCCAGTCAAACTGACAAAGGGTGATTCAGAAAGAAGAGTTACAATGGAAAACCAAGCGGCTTTTCCATTTTACTCTACTTACTCCTGGCTGAAGCTTACTCACTGGCATTCTCAGGAGGTGGGGTAAAGCCCAATGTAGGTAGAAGCTTCCGCTGCAGGCTTCTAAACTGCTCCCCCAGCCCATCCCTGCTCCTGGACTTAATGCCTTTAACCCAAGTCTTTGAAAAGGAGCAAGTAAGTAAAAACTAATTAGGAGAAGAAAAGATGAGCGTGGAGGGATAAAGCCCAAATTCATTACTAGACTGTCTTAATTTAAACAAAATTCAAGTCTCAGGAAATCTCAACATCTACCCAAATTAGTGAGAATTGCAACACTGCCCTCCCTTCCCTGCCATCAAACAATTTAAATAGTTGCACATGCCAGTCAAAGAAAGACCAGTGTACCTGGTTTTGCCAATGGATGAACTACAACCAGAGATGAGGGCTTCAGCATGCTGCCTTGGAGACATACACTATTTTTTGCCAGTCCTCTTGTTCGTCCTTATTATGGATGGCATACTCCAATCAGAGAACCACACAGGATCCTCAAACATAGCCACAGAAAATGGGTGACCTGGAAGCAGTCAAATCCATTACAAACATCTTGTTTTCATCATAAATATTTTTCAAAGGACAAAGAATATCCAATTCCTACACTAAATCAATTCTTTAATAAGCTGCTAAGCAAATAGGAAGAGGAGTACACTAAGGCTGTATATTATCACCCTGTTTGCAGAGTACATCATGAGAAATGCTGGACTGGAAGAAACACAAGCTGGAATCAAGATTGCCGGGAGAAATATCAATAACCTCAGATATGCAGATGACACCACCCTTATGGCAGAAAGTGAAGAGGAACTCAAAAGCCTCTTGATGAAAGTGCAAGCTGCTGCTGCTGCTGCTGCTAAGTCGCTTCAGTCATGTCCGACTTGCGACCCCATAGACGGCAGCCCACCAGGCTCCCCCGTCCCTGAGATTCTCTAGGCAAGAACACTGGAGTGGGTTGCCATTTCCTTCTCCAGTGCATGAAAGTGAAAAGTCAAAGTGAAGTCGCTCAGTTGTGTCTGACTCTTCGCGACCCCATGGACTGCAGCCCACCAGGCTCCTCCATCCATGGGATTTTCTAGGCAAGAGTACTGGAGAGGGGTGCCATTGCCTTCTCTGGAAAGTGCAAGAGGAGAGTGAAAAAGTTGGCTTAAAGCTCAACATTCAGAAAATGAAGATCATGGCATCTGGTCCCATCACTTCATGGGAAATAGATGGGGAAACAGTGGAAACAGTGTCAGACTTTATTTTGGGGGGCTCCAAAATCACTGCAGGTGGTGACTGCAGCCATGAAATTAAAAGATGCTTACTCCTTGGAAGGAAAGTTATGACCAACCTAGACAGCATATTCAAAAGCAGAGACATTACTTTGCCAACAAAGGTCCGTCTAGTCAAGGCTATGGTTTTTCCTGTGGTCATGTATGGATGTGAGAGTTGGACTGTGAAGAAAGCTGAGTGCTGAAGAATTGATGCTTTTGAAGTGTGGTGTTGGAGAAGACTCTTGAGAGTCCCTTGGACTGCAAGGAGATCCAACCAGTCCATTCTGAAGGAGATCAGTCCTGGGTGTTCTTTGGAAGGAATGATGCTAAAGCTGAAACTCCAATACTCTGGCCACCTGATGCGAAGAGTTGACTCATTGGAAAAGACTCTGATGCTGGGAGGGACTGGGGGCAGGAGGAGAAGGGGACGACAGAGGATGAGATGGCTGGATGGCATCACTGACTCGACGGATGTGAGTCGGAGTGAACTGCAGGAGCTGGTGATGGACAGGGAGGCCTGGCGTGCTGTGATTCATGGGGTCACAAAGAGTCAGACACGACTAAGCGACTGAACTGAACTGAAACAATGTAATGAGCCACCCACATCAAGGAGAACCCATGGGATGAGGAAACCTGTTAGAAGGGGAGCCTGATGGTACGAAGTCCTAGCAAACCCTGTTGTCATTCAGCATTCAGAGAGTGAGAGAATGTGGGTGATTGACGTAATACCACCAAGAAGAAGGAGACCCGGGCAGGAATGTTTCCGTGTTCAGTGATTCTATCACTATTTATAGACTAAACAAGTTGACTGTGTAAGTTATTTTCCTCCTCTTTGTCTTAGGTTCCTTGTCTTTTTTTTTTCCAGAATTTTCTTTTTTTTTTTACTGACTTACATAATGACCAGTAGTGATTTAGAATTGGCACTCCTTTTAATAAAAAACAGGTTGCTGTTAGGACTATATATCTGCCTACCCTGCAAAAATACATTCTTCTTAAGCTAAGTTAGTACCAGTTTGAAGCCAACTTTCCCTTTGCAATATTGTGAGGAGTATTTTGACTCTTAACTGGAGCTGAAATGGGAAGATATTGTTTACCAAAAGTAAGATAAACTAATAAGGCATTTTTATTTTCTTTTTTTTTTTAATTTTTAGCTTCCTTGTCTTTTGAATGGCAGTAATAAGTAGTAGACTAAATTCACAGGTTTTTGTAAAATTTTTTAAAAATCTAAGGTAACTGAATAAGTCTCCTCAAACTCCCATCTCCAACACATTTCCAGGCATTAAACCCCTACCTCCTTTCCTACTCTAGGGCCTTGTTCTGTCAATTACCCCTTTCATTTATTCATTCCCGTCATCTCTCCAGCTTCTTTCCTTTAGCTGATTAATATCTCCAGGTCTCTCTATGTTAATTCCCTCATCCCCTTGACCTCTCTTCTTTTCGTCTCTCTCTTACCCTTTGCAGCCAAGTTCTTTGGAAGTCATTTATTATCCGCTGCTTCCATATTCACCGTTCTAATCAACCGCCAAGTGGGCTCTTCCCATCTTACCTCAACTAAACCCACCTCTCCATGCCACTGAAACTGCTCTGATAAAATATGCCAGTGTTAAGTAAGCTGGGAGATGTTTTAATATACTATCTCAAGTGGTTAGGGGCTACGGCTAAGGAGCCCTAAGTTCGGAAGCTTTTTAATCACTGCATGTACAGTCACATTTCCCAGGCCAGCCGTTTTCACAAATGAGCAATGGATTTGGTGGACTAGCATGAATGTCTCCCTCTAGTGGCAGCAAACTCAAATGATTAGTCCTGGTGAAATGAGTCTGCGCCCATCATTATTGATGGGGGCCCTTAAGATTCATTTCGGTATCTAGTCTTTGTTCCAAATAAAGCCATTAATGCAGGAAGGAAACTTTTTACATAACTTTTGTTTTGTTTTGCTTACTGAGATTAAAAAAAAAAACCTAACACAAAAGTTACCCTCTAAGCCTAAGACTTAACCCACAGTTTCTGTAGTGTAAAATACATTCACTTTGCTGTACAACCAATTTCCAGAATTTTTTATCTTGCAAAACTGAAAATCTATACTCATTAAACAACTTCTCAGTCCCTGCCCAGCCAGTCCTTTGGAAACCCTATATTACTTTCTGTTTCTGTAAGTGTAATTATTCTATTCAATAAATACCTTAAGTTAAAAACATTTGTCTTTGTAACTGCCTTATTTCATTTAGCCAAACTTCCTCGAGGAAATGGCACTCCAGTATTCTTGCCTGGAGAATCCTATGGGCAGAGGAGCCTGGCAGGCTACAGTCCATGGGGTTGCAAGAGTCGGACACGACTTAGCAAATAAACAACCTCAAGGTTCACCTATGTGGTAGTATGTGTCAGAATTAGCTACAGTTTTTCATCACAAACCCCTAACTAGATATCATCTTTCTTATTTTTTGTCTACAGGAGAGCCACAATTGTGTGTTAAATTAAGAATGAATTCCTTCAATCTTGAAATGAAAAACCCTGAATTGGTCGTTGAGATGCTACCATTTAAATACCGGCAGGTGGCACTATAATGATGAGAATGGTTATTTAGATATTTTCATACTAAATTATTTGTATTTGTGAACGTATTTAATAGGAAGTTGCATTGGTCATAGAGTAGAGCAATGCAAATCATTTATAAAATACCTACTATACTTTTTGGCTTAGAATATGGTGTCTTTACATTCTAGTTAGGAATTTTCAAATCCCTTTATATATCAAAGCTATACATTTACATTTATTTGGGAGATTCATTTTTTAACAATGTGTGTCTCCTTACTAGACTCAGTGACTTCACAGGAACCATACTGTACCCTCCACTGTATCTCTACTTCCTACAAGATTCTATAAATATCTGTTGGGCACATGGATGATAAACCCTATGATTACATACATGTGAAGTATGTCAATTTTTAAGAAGCTTGGAAGTAGGTAGAATTTTAAATTATATTTATCTTGATCTGTTTAATGTATAATACAAATCTAGAAATTCATCATCAAAGAGCAAAATTAATACCTTATACAAATTATTAGTTTTGTTAGCTCTTTCCTAGAAGAGAGAGACCATGTTTTCTCATCTTCTCAACCAACCAGTTTCTAAATTTCTGAAGCATCTTTAACATCTCCCTGGCCTTTATTCTGGCATCCAATCTGTTACTAAATCTGTTTTTCATCCCCAGTGGTTTTTTTTTTTAAATACTCTAATCCTCCATTCTACTTTTAAATGGTAATGTTCTAGTTCAGGCTTTTATTAACTGTTGACTGAACAACTGCTGTAACCTCTTAACTCATTCCCTTCTCTCCAAATTCCAATCCAACCTTTGTACTGTTACCTAAGTGGCTATCCTGATATACCAATTTTATCAGATACAGTTCCTGCTCAAGAATCATGCAGGGGCTCTCCAGTACCTTCAGAATGAATTTCAGTTAACGTATTCTGGCAGGACTACAAAGACCAAATTTTGCAGCCTTATTTCAAATGATAGTGTTTTATCAGCATTTATTTACCGCATGGTCCAGTTCAGATACAGTCAAAGTGAATCCCCCACTCTTACTTCATCTCATAACCATCTGTACTTCTAACAGATAGCATAATCTACAGTGTTTCAAAACTATTTATGAAAATACATGACATCCTATGCAAAATCTGAAAATATAACAGAAGGGAAAATTGATTAATCTTTGCACAGAATGACTAAAGGGAATGTTATCACTTGTGAAAATGACATTTTATAAAACGTAAGAAATGATAACAGCTGAACAAGTTCTTAAAAAACTTTTAAAGTGTTTAATATTTTCATTCTGCTTTTAAGAAATCTTGGCAAAGAGAAATGATAATGCAGCACTGTTTTTCAATCTAATATTTCAATGTTAAAATAATCTTCATAGCTTATAAGCTCCTGGAGAAATCTATTAGCCTGTTTGTTTCTATTTCTTTCTCACCCTGTGTTTAAGGGTACGTGTGTAGTTATGGTGAGGGGGTGGTGAGTGTATGTGAGTGTGTGTGTGAGTGTGTATGTGGGTGTTAACATTCATCAACACTCAGTCAAGTTAAAGAAATCACCCATTTCAAAGCCTTACCAGGGCTTCCTTGGTGGCTCAGTGTTAAATAATCCACCTGCAATGCAGAAGCCACAGGAGACACAGGTTCGATCCCTGGGTCAGAAAAATCCCCTGGAGGAGGGCATGGCAACCCACTCCAGTATTCTTGCCTGGAGAATCCCATGGACAGAGGAGCCTGGTGGGTTATAGTCCATGGGGATGCAGAGTCAGATACAAGAGAAGTGACTTAGCACACATGCATGCATACTGGCGAAAAGACAATCAAAGCCTTACCTACATCCTTCTGGGCAAGTCTTTGGCATTTCAAGCCATCCAGATTGGACATTTCAATCACAGACTGCTTGGCATTGTACCAATACAACTTGTCAGTTAAGTAATTAATTGCTATTCCACTGGGCCAGACCAGATCTGAGCTAGCTATAACCAGTCAGCCACTGCCTTGAAGAGAAGAACTTTCAATTTGTGGATTAATTCCCATGTCAGTCCAGAATAATCTCCTTTCATCAAGGAAACATATAACAAATAAAATTTGCAAGGAAAAAAATTCTTTTACTCCTTTTTTTTTTTGCCATACATTGACATGAATCAGCCACAGATGTACATGAGTTCCCCATACTCTTTTATTATTAAAAACATCAATGTAAATCGCTTTAGGACAAACTAAAGTGGTACACCAAGGAATACAGAAAACGTAGCACTGTATGCTGGACAAATAATTTTCAAAATCAAAAAATTATCTTCTCTATGTACAACAACTTGGACAGGAAAATACTGAATTTAAGCTCTGATAATTAGATAAAGAGGAATTATTCATTTTAAAAAATGTAGTATATTGTATATTACAAATATACAAATACATCAAAAGTTTTTGAGTGCATATTCTTATTAGTATTTTACATTGCAAAAGACAATGGAATCTTGCTAGTCTCTCCCTTGGCTATACATATGTAAAATTCACTGATTATGCAAAGTTACAACATAAAGGGAAGAGTGTACTTGTCTATTATTCAGTTTTATACTATAAACTTGGTTAACTTGGTCAGTTTTAAGTTCTGTGAGTCAGGTGCTGAGAGTTTTTTGAGTTCAATATGGTTCAGTATCTTTTCACTGTTTTAATCACATGGCTAGCTCCAAATTAATGATATATTTTCTCAGTTTACTGTTTTCTATAGACCATCATAACATTCTCATTATACATAAAATAGTGTTGGTTTTTATCTTCAATTTTTAACTAGGAAGGATTGTTTATTCTCTTAATTCTCTAAACATAAACCAACACTTGTCACCAATTCACAGTTAACAACTAGAGCCCTCTAATCTTTCACAATTTCTCTTTCCTCTTCTCTAAATCTAGGACTGACCTATCACGGCAACGCATGATTTTTCTGAAGAGAATTCATAAGCCATGCAATCCAAATATCATCCTCTCAGGGAATAGTATAGTTTTTAAAGAAAGTACAGAGTGTAGTGGGCTTATGCTTCATTGATTAATGAATCGCAACCCATTTCTTTTCAAAAAGAAATTGAATTTGCTTAAAATGAAGGGTTTTCTAAACAATAAAATTTTATATAAGAAAAGTAAATCAAAAGACATTAAAAGGAGGAGGAAGTCACGCTAGCCATATAATTTCCAAACATTTGAACACATCTCATGGATTTTCTTGGTTTCTGATTCCACTGATTACCTGAGATCTTAAGACAAATTTTAGACACTAGCACATCAAACATGAAGTGTTCTATGATCTCTGCAAAAAGGGCCTTATTTTCACAATTACTTACTTGGCCATTGGATGAACAGCAATCCCTCGTGGCTGAGAGATGCCCTTTTTAATGATTATTTCACGATACTTTCCATTTAAATCACTCCCTTCAATGAGAGATTTCCTAAAATGCATGTAAAAGGGCTTGTTACACCAACTTTACTTTTGAAACAAAAATACTTTCTCTGTTGCTTACTGAAGAGCAAAATAGGCATTCTAAACTACCCTATCACACCCGTGCACAAGCACATACACATTCTCATACACAAGTCAGGAGAAACACTCTCATAGTCTGGTTTTTAAAAAAACACACACACACAATGTTTTAATCAGTCTCTCAATATTCAACCCACGTTATTAAAATATGCAGTGAAAGGGAAAGTAAGAGGGGCTATGTCAGTGGCCCGATAGAGTTAAAGCCAGGATGTGTAAATAAATACCACCATTCCTTTCTCTTCACAACTTCCCAGCTCCTGCTGAAACCAGCAAGAGCCAGAGGAACCACCAGCCTCTGTCACAGACCCCGGGGAGCAGGGAGAGCAGATCTCTCAGGGCCACAGAGTCAGCCAGCACAAGGACGGGAAGGGGAGCACTATATGGACTTTAATTTTCTTCCGTGTGATTCTAAGACAAATGGGAGAATTGAAATATTATTTGCTACCCTTCACATTAAAAAATGATAACAACTCTTTGGAATCTGGCTGGGGAGAAAACTTTTGTTTTCTAAGTTTTTCCATTTGCCAAACAAGTCTTTATTATCAAATTAATACTTATGAAGCACCTAATGTGTGCCAGGGATTGCCCTAAGCATTGGAGACACAGTAGTATACAAAACCCAGCTCTGTCCTTAAAGAGCTTGAAGATCCATAGAAGAGGGAGGGGTGGGAGGGGGAGGGAGGCCAGGAGGGAAGAGAAAAAGAGGAAGAGGGAATTATATTATGGAATATGTAAGAATGCAACTGACACAGAGGGAAGTAAGTCAGAAAGAGAAAAACAGGTATCATACGCTGTGCTTAGCCGCTCATTTGTGTCTGACTTTTTGCAACCCCATGGACTGCAGCACACCAGGCTCCTCTGCTCATGGGGATTCTCCAGGCAAAAATACTGGAGTGGGTTGCCATTCCCTTCTTCAGGGGATCTTTCCAGTCCAGGGATCAAACCCAAGTCTCCTGCATTGCAGGCAGATTCTTTACCATCTGAGCCAGCAAGGAAGCCCAAATATCGTATATTCCTTGGAAGAAAAGTTATGACCAACCTAGATAGCATATTCAAAAGCAGAGACATTACTTTGCCTACTAAGGTCCGTCTAGTCAAGGCTATGGTTTTTCCTGTGGTCATGTATGGATGTGAGAGTTGGACTGTGAAGGCTGAGCGCCGAAGAATTGATGCTTGTGAACTGTGGTGTTGGAGAAGACTCTTGAGAGTCCCTTGGACTGCAAGGAGATCCAACCAGTCCATTCTGAAGATCAGCCCTGGGATTTCTTTGGAAGGAATGATGCTAAAGCTGAAACTCCAGTACTTTGGCCACCTCATGCGAAGAGTTGACTCATTGGAAAAGGGTCTGATGCTGGGAGGGATTGGGGGCAGGAGGAGAAGGGGACGACCCAGGATGAGATGGCTGGACGGCATCACTGACTTGATGGACGTGAGTCTGAGTGAACTCCGGGAGTTGGTGATGAACAGGGAGGCCTGGCGTGCTGCGATTCATGGGGTCCCAAAGAGTCGGACACGACTGAGCAACTGAACTGAACTGAATGCATATATATGGAATCTAGAAAGATGGTACTGATAAACCTATATGCAGGGAAAGAAGAGAGACACAGACACAGAGAACAGACTTGTGGGCAGAGAAGGGGAAGGAGAGGGTGGGCCAAATCAAGAGAGTGACATTGACATTCATACACTCAGTTCAGTTCAGTCACTCAGTCATGTCCGACTCTTTGCGACCCCATGGACTGCAGCATGCCAGGCTTCCCTGTCCATCACCAACTCCCGGAGTCTACCCAAACCCATGTCCATCGAGTCAGTGACGCCATCCAGCCATCTCATCCTCTGTCGTCCCCTTCTCCTCCTGCCCTCAATCTTTCCCAGCATCAGGGTCTTTTCAAATGAGTCAGCTCTTCGCATCAGGTGGCCAAAGTATTGGAGTTTCTGTTTCAACATCATTAGCATGTGTAAAATAGATAGCCAGTGGGATGTTGCTATATAGCAGAGGGAGCTCAGCGTGGTGCTCTGTGACAACCTAGAAGGGTGGGATAGGGTGGGAGGTGGGAGGCAGTCTCAAGAGGGAGGGGACATGTGTACACATATGGCTGATTCATGCTGCTGTGTGGCAGAAACCTATGCAACCTTGTAAAGCAATTATTCTACAATTAAAAATAAACAAAAACAAAACAAGCAAACAAAAAAGAATGCAACTGGCAGATTCAGGGCCATGGCTTGGAGGGCACCATGAGCCCCAGCAGCTCCCTGGAACAGGCAGGATCACAAACAGAAGGGATAAAAAAGAACCTCCCTTCCCTTCCATGTGAGGCCTGCTTGCCCAGTTTTCCCACTGCAACCTAGAAAGTACAGCTATATGTCATTCAATAAACATCTGGAAAGGCCTAGCCCTTGTTCTTCCAGGCAGTGTGTGCACAAAACCAACGTGCCCAGAAACACAGGGCAGGATCATTCCCTCCTCCCTGTCCTACAGAACAAACGCTAAGGAGATCTTCTCCAGGTGGCTTGCTCAAGTGCCCATTCTAGACAGGGGAAGGGGCTTGATTTCTTCTTCCTCACATGCCATATGCAAGAAGGAGACAAAGGTAACACTGGCTCAGGGCCTGGGCTGAGGCAAGCACACTTTGCAAACGATCAACTTAGGGCAGCGGATAAATGGAAATTATTTGTACTGCAGTGCCACTTCATTCCTAGATGAAGAGGTTGTAGAAAGGGTACTGCTAGGCAGAAGGCATTTTTGAACTCAATGTGTCAACTTCACTCAGTCACAGCTCTCACTGTGCCTGTGCCCTTGGTAGGAGGCAAGGAATTCTGAAGCCACTTGCTCGTGACCAGAGGGGATACAGCTGTCAGTTCTGATCTCACTGTTATATCATCTCTAAATCCTCAGTTTTGAGCGGGAGTGAGGGGGTGAGAATTGACACAGATGTAAGCTCCTGACTCTGGAGCTGTCTCAGGCAGGATGGCTGGTATTTGCTCTCAAAGCTCCCCAAGGGGGTCACCCAAAACAGACTTCTGCTTGATTCAGCCAGAAAGCACATCTTGAACTCCAGTGTTGGTCATGAGAAAGCAAAGACAAGGACAAACATTTGGGTTCACATGAGTTCAAGCATAACCCCCAATCGAGTGGAACATCTTTCTTTATAGAGTCATTATCTAATTGGTCTCAATGCCACCACTGGGATCCTCTAAACCAAAGGTCCTCAACCTTTAGGATCTACACCTGATGATCTGGGGCAGAGCGGATCTAATAGTAACAGAAATAAAGTGCACAATAAATGTAATGTACTTGAATCATTCCAAAAGCATCCTTCCACCCCTGGTCCATGGAAAAATTGTCTTCCACGAAACTGGTCCTTGGTACCAAAAAGGTTGGGGATGCTGACCTAAATCCATCCTGTTTCCAGGGCAAGAACTCTAGAAGAGTGATTTTCTTACCTTATAGTGGTTTTTGTCACCTCAAAAAGATGAGCAAACAGATTTCTTCCTGATTCTTTTCACTAAGGATCTGACTTTAGGATCAGGAACCCTTATCACTAAATAATAACATTGCCAGGAGAATTACCAACTTCCTTCCTTCCTACAGTTAGATGTTAATATGAATCTGTCTTCTCCTAAGCCAATATAAACCATAAGCATCCATTCTGCTTTTTTTCTTTTTTAACTTGATTAAGAGTTACTATATAATCTAATATCACAAGCTAGGAATCCCAGTTATTTAAATCAAATTTCTAGCTAATATCAAGGTTTTCACACTATAAACCTCTCATTTCCAGACAAATTAAAGGTTTTCTCTTAGCAGCTGCCTTTAGAGGGAGAGGACTTGAGAAGGGCTTGTTATTACTCAAGTCAATGAACTAGGGAATTTGAGGTCTGATACTCCAGGATAGGGTGGTGCTTGTCTATCTCCTGAAGGCACTGCCTTAGCAGTAGGTACTACAGTACTATTAATCAAACGTGTAAAATTAGAGGTGCGATGAGAATGTGAGAAGCGTGAGGAGACCCAGCGTCCTTAGAGAGTCCAAAAGTGCCTGACATCTGCTGTCCTGATCAATGTCTCCAAGAACAGCCGTGTACAAGCTCTGTCATTATGCACAGGTAACATTTTAAATGTCCTTTTAAGTAGGTTCAAAACAGAGAAGACCATTATTATGATTTTTATCATGATTACAAGTGAAGTTGATTTTCACTTGTTATAGGACTCTGGGTCGAGCACAATTAATCAACCTTGGTCGTTGGAGGCAGCCACATACCTATGATTATTAAAAATATAAGTTTCGGAAATGGTCGCCCTTGAGTTCAAATTCCAGATCCAATACTTGCTGGCTGCTTGACCTTGGGAAAGGTGTTTTACCTCTCTGATTCTCAATTTTTTTAATTTTTAAGTTGGGGATATGAAAACTTATCTTTTGGGGTGTCAATATGGATACGAAGCTCTTAGTGCAGTATCTGGTGCATTTCAGTTATTCAGTAAATGAATAAATACAAAAAGAATAAAGAAATGGGATAAAGGTATGGCTAAATGAATAAGCAAATAAGTGAACAAACTAATTAAAATATACTCGGTCTGGACAGAGAAATATCGTATTATTCGTAGCTGAGCACCACATCATACATCTGGCTCATTTTTAAAAGCCCGTTTGTTTCCCATGGGTTATCAAGGCCAAAAGAGATTTTCTGGGACATAGAAAACCTGCCCTGAAGCATTTAAACCCACTCCCTGGGACTTCTTCCTCTGTGTTGGGACCACTGTTTGAAGTGAAATCCCAGCTCATTCTCTCTTTTACTTTAATGTGGCTGCGGAGGTGCCAGAGGTTTGAGTTGGCTGCCAGGTTTCTCCATAGCTTTAAGATCCTCTGAGACAGTGTCCCAGGGCCTAGAGTCTCTACGCCTCTCCCGTGAGGTATTGTGATTGGCTCTTTCTCACTCAGAAGCAGGAAGTGAACTCTCAGTAGCGAACACAAGAGACGCAGCCACTTCTCTCCCCTCCCTCCTCCCCGACGCAACTGTTCTGGGGCTCACGCAGGACACACACACACACACACACACACACACACACTCAAGTGCAGCAGTGCTTCCTGCAGCCCCAAGAGCAGTGTGCCCAGAGGGCAGGCACACCACAGCTTCTCTCTGGTCCTCCTGTCTCCCAGCAAAGAGAAAACACACCATCTCTCCGCCCTGAAGAGGCCTTTCCTCACAACGCCAGCGAGAAGCACTTGCTCCCTCCTTCACACTCATTTAAAAGAGCCAACATGTGGGTTCCAGCAAGACTTGCCCTTTGAATGTTGTACAACTTTGAATAAATCACTTAGCTTTATGAGGCTTAGTTTCCCCCCTGCCTCCGCAACCTGTAAAATGAAGGGGAAGTTGGTCCCCGAAGCTCCTTCCAGAGCCCCCTCTGGGAGTACCCACCTTCATTTGGCAGTTATTTATGCATGACCTTATGACATTTTTTTATACTGAGATTCCGACCAAGTGTTTGCATTCGTTTTTCCTGTGTATATGCACTTTGTCTCCCTGGCTACACTAAGCTGACTGCAAACATGGAGCTCCTCGTGCTCCTGTGTATCTTCCCGGCCACCTAGGTAACAGCTGACCCATAGCAGATCCTCAGAAAAAGCCTGCGGACTGTATCCAGACAGCCTTTGCGTTTCTCTGATTACAACAGCCTGAAGTGCAAAAACACACGCTGCTTTCTTGGTCCTCAACGTTCACCTTTAATGAAAGATACAATCTTGATGAAAGGAGGAAGGTGCTGCTTGGTGGTGGGGAGCGGGGTAGGGAGGGACTGTGAGCAGCACTGGGGCATCTTCCTCTGATGCCCGTCAGGAGACCAGCAATATCTCCCTGTTTCCCAAGTGAAGGATGAGGCCAACTGTACTGCGTATCCATCACTCCCATCCCATGTGACTTAGCAACAAAAGAGGACACATACCCTCTGTCTGTCCAGTAGAGTTGACGGCCAATCCAGTCAACAGCAAGACCTTCTGCTAAACCTACCTCTTCCTCGATAAGCCTTTCTCGCTGGGAACCATCCATATTAGCTCTTTCTATCCACTTCAGGACTGTATGGGCAAAGTATATCTACGAAAGAGAACACAGGGCATACAGTCTGATATGTTTAAAAACTTAACGTGGAATATATACCAACAGGGTTAGTAACTCTTTGTATCAGACAGTATAATCATTCAGAGCTTGGCTTTGGAGATAGATGCACCTGGAACTGAACTCTCTCTCTGCTGCTTCCCAGATGTGTATAAACTTAAGCAAATTACTCAATGTCTCAGAAGCTCAGCTTCCTTATCGGCAAAATGGGAATAATGCTATCAAGTGCATTAATTTTACACACACACACACACACACACACACACACCCTTAGCCTTGTGCCTGGCACATATTTCTATTCCAGGTAGTTTGCTCATCTTTGATCACTGGACAATAACAAAGCCATCATATTTAAACTCTAATGGCTGCTACAGTCTGAAAGGGAGCAAAGATGAGCAGTTTAATGGGGGCTGTAAGCTGAGGTTTATCTTCCACGGCTTGATCTACAGGATTCCACTTCACTGCAAGTCAGGGCACAATGCTTCATCTCCCTGTTTGGCATTTATTTGTTTGATGACCTTGGTTAAATCATTTTACTTATTTATATATTTTTTAAATTGAAGTATAGCTGATGTATGATATTATATGTTGCAGGTATGTAATATAGTGATTCACCATTTTTAAAGTTTATGTTCCACTTATAGTTATTATAAATACTGGCTATAGTCCCTGTGTTGTACAGTGTATCTTGTAGCTTATTTTACATGGTACATAATAGTTTAAACCTCTTAATTCCCTTCCCCTATATTGCCCCTCCCCACTTCCCTCTCCCTACTGGTAATCACTAGTTTGTTGTTTTATATCTGTGAGCTTGCTTCTTCTTTGTTATATTCATTAGTTTGTTGTATTTTTTTAGATTCCACATATAACTTATATCATATAGTATTTTTCTTCCTCTGTCCGGCTTATTTGACTTAGCATAATACCCTCGATATCCATCCATGTTGTTGCAAATGGCAAATTTTCATTTTTTATGGCTTATTATTATATTGTTTTATTTATTTATACCACATCTTTATTCATTCATCTGTCGATGGATACTTAGTTGTTTCCATATCTTGGCAACTGTAAATAAGGCTGCAGTGAACATTGGGGTGTATGTATTTTTTTGAATTAGTATTTTTATTTTTTTCTGATATATACCCAGGAGTGGAATTGCTGGGTTATATTGCTGGGTTTATTTTTAGTTTATTGAGAACTCTCCATAGTGTTTTCCACAGTGGTTGTGCCAGTTTACATTCCCAATAACAGTGTGCATGGTTCATTTAAGTCATTTAATCTCAATTTTCTCAGCTATAAAAATCACAAAATCAGACGAGACATTTGCTAACGTTCCTTTCATCTCTAACAATATATAATTTCATTTTAAATTATCAGTTTTGTTCAATAGAACATACCCTGCAAGTACAAAGTTCCTTTTCAGTTTAGTATGCAGACTATCAAACAGGTACAAGAATAAAAACAGGGATATTTTCACAGTCCTCTGTGTAGCCACGATTCCAAAAAGCACACTCACTGACATCTACACCATGACAACAGCAAAACAGTCAGAAGGTAATTTTTGAAAATAATTTGTAGTATCATTAATATGTCAGCAATAAGTAGGGTATCTCACACCTCTACCTGCTATAACTGTAGCAAGACAGTTTTTGCTACTCTGACAAGGGGTGAAAGAAAGTTCAAGTATCCTGAAAGCCACCATTTAAACTGTCACAGTTTATTCTTTCAAATATAGATTTTCTTATCAAAATTACTCTTGGGATAAAGTAGCACTATTTCCCCTGAAAAGATATAGCCATTAAGAAAGGACCTTGACAAGGATAAGACATTCCATGCTCTGCTCTTCAGCCTTCTCAATGCTGACAGGGGCCCTTTACCTGAATGTGGGAACATTCCCCAGCAGTTTTAGTCTGGCCAAAACCCAGCCTTCCAGATCACTGTTCTACGCAATGGCTCTCATCTACTGGTCCCATGAAAGCAGGGAGCCACAATTAACAGGCAGATCCCAGGTTTACCTAAAGTCTCACCCCAACTAATTCCACTGAATTCTTTTTGTCAGTACTTCACTGGCCCTCCCAGGAGAAGGGACACAGCATTTCTCCCTAGGTTCATTACATTGAGTCTGGAGTCTCAAAACAGGAAAAGCCTAACATAACCGGCCCTGGCACAGTCTCACGATTCTGAACAAACGGTTACATAATGAGATGTCGGAATCACATACTCTTTGAGGATCTCTTATGAGAGCTAAAAAACTTGACAATACTGACATTTTGCACACCATCAAACCAAACCACGGCGGTCCATGGAGTCCACTCAGAGAATTCCTGCCTTATATTCATCCCTGCGAAGCCTCTGAAAGTATTTAATCTAGGAACGGAAGATATAAAGGAGAGCTGAAAGTGCTACAAACGCTTAAAACTGGGGGGGAAATAACATTCCTTTTCTAGGGGGGAAATATGAGGAAATTTTGGTTTCACATTGAAGCTCTTGATGACCCACTGAAGACCACCCACTGGCTAAGCTGAGCTGAGCTTGCTCACCACAGATTACCTTCACAGTTCTTTCCATCTTGGCTTAAAGTGTGCACACGTGCACACTTGGGACTTAGGCTCTTGCTCACACATGCTGCGGCTGCAGTTACCTTTCTTCACTTTGCAGTTTCTGATCTAAAAGAGAAGACAGTTAATTTGGAGCAGAGGTGTGTTTTGACAGGGATGCTACATGATCCCTGCCTGGTTCTTAAGAACTCCAATCTTCCTGCGACATCAGCAGGAGTGTTGTTTCACAGTGGTGGCGCTGCTCTAGGGCCAAACCATAGCCCAGACTACTCAGCATTCCAAAGCCCATTTATTTCTCTAATTGCACTCCTCCCACAGTAGCTCTCAGAGTGAACAAAGTGTGTATGTTAGTAGCTCAGGCTTGTCCAGCTCTTTGCAACCCCGTGGACTGTATAGCCCGCCAGGCTGCTCTGTCCGTGAGATTCTCCAGGCAAGAATACTAGAGTGGGTTGCCATGCCCTTCTCGAGGGGATCTTCCTGACCCAAGGACAGAACCCGGGTCTCCTGCATTGCAGACAGATTCTTTACTGTCTGAGTAAACAGGGAAGTCCTAGTTCTCAGATTAGGACATAAAATTAAATGGAAATGTCATTCCTTGGGTTATAAACACTAAGTACAACTTAATAGCTTTATCTTTTTGACCTGCTTTTATGAAAATATGTATTTATGTATTTATTAAAAAAAACAAGGCACAAAACAAATGTTTTTTTGTTTTTCTGATGCTGTTTCTTGTTGAAAATGCTGAAAATGAAGTATGTTTAAGAAGCAAAAAAGGTACAAAATTAAGAACACGTTTTCTTAAGTATAATATTTGCAGGTCAGATCTATGTATTTATTTATTTTTAGGGTCATTATGTAAAAAAACAGCATCTTTCAGACAATATATTCCATTGCCATATGTCGTATCCTCAAATTTCTGTTTATTGCTGCCAGCATTCCTTGTTTCATAAAATAGCCAGAGTGCGTAGTAAAATCTGCTCAGTGAGGTAGGCGCTTGGGCTAAATTAGCCAAATACACTGAACAACAAATGGCCAACTTGGCACCTTTGGTTATCAGAGTCCTGGGCTAAACTGGCAACACATATATCCCTTTTCACAATTTGCTCATTTTTTTTTTCTACCAATTTTAATGACTTTATGAAATACTATGGGATAAGCTTGAGTTTGAGGGCAGCTCTCAAGGTGCATTTCGGAGGCCAGAGCTCTGGCAATAGGAGACGGCAGGGGAAGAGGACTGGGGTCATGGATCAGGAGTCCTGGCATAACTGAGATCAGTGACAGCCTGAGTAATGTGAGGAGCCAAGGACCTACGAAAAGGACCACTGAAAATCCAGCCTTCTGTGAAAGAAACAAGCAACAAGTCAGCGGGAGCCTACGCACGGCAGTGTGAGAGGCCTAAGCTGTCCTCCATGTAGGTTTGTTTCCCTGGTCTCTGTTCATCTATTAGTACCTAGAATGATGGCACCTAACCCTGACTCTGCCCCTTTCCTTCTACTTCAAGTTACTAAACACATTCCTTGACCAACAAACCATCACACGTGCATACGTCACTAAGCTGTGTCCGACTCCTTGCAACCCTGTGGACTGTAGCCTGTCAGGCTCCTCTGTCCATGGGCTTCTTCAGGCAAGAATACCAGAGTGAGTTGTCATTTCCTTCTCCAGAGGATCTTGCCAACCTGTGGATGGAACTCAGGTCTCCTGCATTGACAGGCAGGTTCTTTACCCCTGAGCCACTTGAGAAGCCCAAAGCATCACATGTTGAAAACATAGTCTTGTCCCCTTGAAAATGTTTCTAATGTACATTGAGATCTCGTGGGGGGCATGTCACCTTCTAGAGATTCTGACCTGATAAATGAAGGGAAAGGCTCGTCTTCACCAGAATCTACATCAACTCTGATGGTAAGAGTCTCCACAGTACACTTTAAGAAACACTGGCCTAATATGCTAAGGGAGCACCCCACTTTCACCTAAGTTACTGACACCTCCTTTTAGTTAATCTGTGTTATTTCTCTGGTCGTTTTAAACTTGTTTACTCAGATCTCTTGATAGAGTTAAAAGCACAATATTTCTGATTATTTAATACTACTGCAATACTGCCTACTAAGTCAGGTAAGATTTACATAGAATAGTTTTGGATATTGATTCCAAAATTTTTGTTTCTTGTCCACAGTTTTTATGCCAATTACACATTTAGTACATTGTTCATGTTCCTTCATGCTTCACATATCAACATTTTAACTAAGAAAATTAAGAACCAAATGATCCCAGTTTTTAAAGTAAGTGACTAAAGTCAGAAACTTAAAGACGTATTGGAGACAAAATATACCTACTTCAATTTCTAAAAAAGAGCATGTGATTGTTTTAACTGTACTTTTTATAATATTTACAAGTGAGAATCAACAAAAATCCAGCAAGGTCTGATCCAGCCTTTTAATAGCACCAAAGTGCTACCACTTTCTTGAGGTAACAGAAAATTGAGGGATCATGCTTCCTATAAATATCTTTTATAAAAATCTTTCCAAACCAAGCATGATAGATGACCACTGAACTTAAGAGTTGGGAAAACTGAGTTCTGTCTCAGTACTGCTTTTATATAAAATCACTTTATCTCTTTGACTTCAGTTTCCATGAAATAAGTGTTGAAGAAGATAGCTCCTGAAATCTCTCACTGAAAAAACATTATGGTTCTATACCAAATCAGATGTTTGTTGTAAATTCCTCTAAGTTTACATCTTTAAAGATTCTCAAACCTTAATTACTGCTTATAAATGTTAAGGGATATTCAAACTGACTTATGAGGAAAACAGTGAGTGTATAGGGTATAGGAAATTGCTCTTTCATCGATATCCATTGTTATTTATCTCTTTTCTTCTTGTACTTTTCTATCACCTCTTACTTGCTCTTCTGTGTATTTATTCATCATTAACATTGCCATTATCATCACAATTCTATATGTATATGCATGTGCATATATGTATCTCTTTTTCATTAATCAATAAGCTTTTGAAGATATGGCACGTATCCCATTCACATTTATAGTCCAAGTAGCACCTAACCTGGTGCCTTTCACCACACAGGGGAGCTACAAACATCTGGAATACATGCACAAAAATCTGTGCTAGTGAAACCTGCAACTTAACTCCCTTCTTTGGCTTTTCCTTGAATATCCAGTCAACCTCAGAGTTAGAACTCAAACAGATGGTCAGTACTCCTTTTACTATTCCACAATGCTGATGGTTTTACTGATACTTATTAACAATATACAATATTATTCAATGGTGAACATACGAGAAAAGCAATCACTATTCTACTCTGAATGGTTGTGCTAATGAAGTGACCTGAATTCAGACACTCAACACCTAAAAGCCATTTTAGGAAGTGGCAAAACAGAGGATTGAGAGCTGTATTTTGCTTAATCTCTTTAATCTTCTGCTGTGCTTTAGCCTCAAATTAGGTTGAAGCCAGCACTCAGAATGCTGCTGCTGACCTCAGATAACACCCCTCCTGGAGCTCAGCAGTGCAGCCTGATTACCTCTGAGATCAAATTAAAGCTTCTTAATCATGGAATTTAATGCCCACCCCCAACTGCGCCTTCAATAACTGTCCAGCACACCCTCATGAGCCTTGCTACAGCCAAGAAAACTATAGATTTTTACCTTGGGCCAGTTTTGAAACAACACACGTGGGATTCCCAAGCCTGCTTCTTTCCACTGATCACACCTTTTTCTCAACCTCAAATTCAGTGTCAGATTCACATCATCAACAAAGCCTTTCCAGTCTCTTCCATTTGAAACCATTCACTTGAGTCATTCTTGTAACTAAATATTTAGCAGCCCCAATGGTTACAAAATTTGAATAATGTTTTATAAAGCATTTATATTATCACATGTATATTTTCGTAACAAGCCCTTGAGCTATGTACAGCAATTATTGCCTTCATTTATAGATTATGAAATAGTATCTTAAAGATCACATATAGATAATAAGGGGACTCAAATTCCAGTCTTCAGTGATACACCCCATCTCTTTAATACAGATAACATGTGTGTATGTGTACGTGTATATATGTATACTCATGTATGTATATAGAACAATGGGTTTTATAGAAAAACACATTTATATTAGTGATATTATATATTAATATATACCATTTACTGATATATATCGGTTATTAACATATTAACAGATGTTATACTATATTTTTATATAATATGTAAATTATATGTACCTAGTATATTTTTCTATAAATGTCCATGATTTTTGTTTTATTGTCTATTTCATTAGTGAGTTTCCTGAATCAATGGCTCACTCACCTTGCTCAAAAAACCTCCCAAACAGTATAATATAGGAGCTCTTTGTTAATAGGAAAGAAAGAGGAAGAAACAAGAAAAGTTATTCTGTGCTATTGCAATTCCTAATTATAGTAGGAAATCACTTAGCCAGAATTTAGCTACTTGGTATCATTATCCATCTAAACCTAAGAACCAGAAAGTAAACAAATCAATAGCCTCTGAGCAGTTAAAAAATGAAAGCCTCTCACTCACAGAAGAGCCTTAACTAAAGGCCCACTCGGTCTTTGTGTACTTTAGACCTGTTTCTGAGGAGCTTGGCCCGCCCACAACACGATGATGGTGTGCAGGCCTCCGCCCATCTCCTCACTGCCACCCTCACTTCTCTCCCCCCAAGGAAGGTGGCTGCATGATTCCAGAGTTCTTTCTTGCTGAGCCAGACGCAGCCTCAGCCCAGCACTGCAGACCACTAAGGGTTAGTTACTGGTCACTTTTCCCACCACCATATCCTTATGCCACGACTCTTCTTGAAGAAAGATGGCATAATGTAGAGTGAGAAAATGATAACTGCAAAGAATAAAAACATGTCAAATATTTTTTACATCCTTGAATTTATAAAGATGCTTTACAAAAAAAATAAAAAGGTCACCTCTGGAGGATACACTAACCCTTTATTCTGAAAACAGATAAAGTAAGGGAAAGATTAAATCAAGCATTTAATTTACCTTTTTTAATAAAAGATGCTCCTCAGGGAAATCATATACCTGATTGGAAAAGTTCTTCAACTAATAAAGCAGTAATAGAATTAGAATGTCATTACGTCAACCTTCTAATGAAAAAATGGCTCTAGACAATGATAATCAATACCTTGTAAAGCCATTATATGAAAGGCTGAGAGGAAACTCTACAATGGACTGACCGGGCTGGTAACACCTAAATCCCTGACCTATCTTTAAGCATCACAAGGAGAATGGAGACCCCGCCACTACATGCCCTCTGGCCTGGTTACTAGCAGCACACAGTACTACTTGCAGTACCACCTATAGAGTACTCTTGAAAAAAATCTGAATCTGATCAGGCTTCTAGGCCAAAACTGCCAGTTTATACACAGTCATGCTAAATGATACCATGGGATAGAATCTGCAAAGTCCAGAATGTGGGAAATTCTAAGGGACAAGATCTGGATTCCTCAACAAACAAATGGCAGGGAAAAGCCTCAGAGAATAAACAGAGGCCACAGCGAGGCATATGGAAACCAACCAAGAAGAGACAACGGCAAGAAAGATAGAAAAATGATAAAGAGCTATTCAAAGTATTTAAAAGGCATTTCAAATGGCAGCCATTTGGTGTCAGGGCAAACTTGCATTAAAAAAACCCAGCTTTGCCTCAAATCAGTCCTATTCTTGCCCCAGTGGTGTGCAATCTTTGCAAATGTGATCCTTATCATTAAGAAAATATCTATATCTATAAATGTTAGGAAGATATAGAAATCCACAATTTGCTAAGATTTCTAGAAGAAATTACAGATTTGGGTACTCAAATTGATCATTTAGACTATATGAAAACAGAATATAAGTGTAGGCAAGGACATGGAGAAACTGGAGGCCCCGTGCTCTGTCAGTAGGAAGGTAAAATGATGCAGCCGCTGTGGAAAGCAGTGTCACGTGCCTTCAAAGAACTGAAAACAGGATTACCATGTGATCCAGTAATTCGCTACTGACTGTATGTTCATAAGAATTAAAAGCAGGGTCTCAAAAAGAAATTTGTATACCCACATTTTTAGCAGCATTATTCGCAATAGCTAAAAGGTGGAGGAAATCCAATTATTCCTCAATGGGTAAATGGGTAAGTAAAATGGAATATATACATGCAATGGGGTATTATTCAGGCTTAAAAAGGAAAAAAGATTCTTACACATGCTACAAACAGATGCAGCTTAAGGACATCGTGCTGAGTAAAATAGACTAGTCACAAAAAGAGAAATGCTGCATGATTACACTTATAGATGGTACTTAGAGTAGGAGTCAAAATCCTTGAAACAGAAAGAACAATAGAATGGTGGGAGCCAGGGACCGAGGAGAGGCAGATATGGGGAGTTGTTATTTAATGGGTGGAGAGTTTCAGTTTTACAAGATGATAACCTTTACAGAGATGAATGGTGGTGATGGTTGCTTACACATACACGCACACAAACCATAAGTGAACTTAATGCCACTGAACTGTACACTAAAAGTGGTTAAGATGAGGGACTTCGCTTGTGACCCAGTGGTTAAGACTCTGTACTTCCACTGCATGGGTTCAATCCCTGGTTAGGGAACCAAGATCCTGCATGCCACACGGC
This sequence comes from Capricornis sumatraensis, assembly GCF_032405125.1. Taxonomy (NCBI): domain Eukaryota; kingdom Metazoa; phylum Chordata; class Mammalia; order Artiodactyla; family Bovidae; genus Capricornis; species Capricornis sumatraensis. The sequence continues at coordinate 18,169,800 of NC_091075.1, forward strand.
ACAGTTTAAAAAAAAACTAAGATGATAAATTTTATATGTATTTTACCACAATTTTCACATTTCAGAAAAACTACATGAAAAAAAATACTTATATATCCAGGATGATTCTTTTCTATAAGTTTCACAAAACCCCCAAGGTTTTATAGTAGAAACCCTAGCAATGACGTAATCAAAATGAATCATAGTTGCACCTGGACAGCTTTAGCTACACTAGCTTCTTTCATAAACAAGTACATTTTTGCTGCTACTGCTAAGTCACTTCAGTCGTGTCCGATTCTGTGCAACCCCATAGACAGCAGCCCACCAGGCTCCCCCGTCCCTGGGATTCTCCAGGCAAGAACACTGGAGAGGGTTGCCATTTCCTTCTCCAATGCATGAAGGTGAAAAGTGAAAGTGAAGTCGCTCAGTCGTGTCCGACCCTCAGCGACCCCGTCGACTGCAGCCCACCATTTTAGGCAGAAGCAATTCTCCTCTCAGAATTAAAGACATTCAGAAATATTTCTGTGCATGAAATGAATGCAAAGGATTTTAGATACTGTTGATGATAGATGTCCTATATTTTATAAAGAATATGCGCTTGAAATTCTCTTATGAATTTTAAACTGGAAACATTTTAAAGAATTACAGAAGAATGCAGGATTATTTGCACCTTTTATAAAAGAACATCTGTGAGCAGCAAAACTATAGTTGCAAATTCCCCAAATGTTGAACTTGAAATAATGTCATTAACATTATATACAAAGTTCCCACCCTGGCTCTGAGATTCATATACAATGTTTGTGCATTCCACATCTGCAGATTCAACCAACCATGGATTGAAAGTATTCTTTTTAAAAATTCTATAAAGTTTCGAAAAGCAAAATTTGAATTCGCCGTGCACCTGCAATGGTTTGCATAGGATTTACATTGCATTTACAGCTATTTACACAGTATTTACATTGTATTATGTATGATAAGTAATCTTGAGATAATTTAAAGTATAAGGATGTTAGGTAATATGCAAGTACTATTCTGTTTTATATAAGGGACTATTGCAGCCTTGGATTTAATGTTGGCGAGAATCCTGGAACAAATCCCCATGGGTACAGAGGGATGGCTGTAATTGTACAGCTGTCAGGGCAGCCACAAGACCACTGCTGCCTCATAAGTTTAATCATGACAACAAAAATGTGAGATCAAGTCAGTCTCTTTTCAGAGAGCCAGAGAAGAGAGAGAGAGACTCTGTGTGTGTGTGCGTGTGCGTGTGTGAGAGAGAGAGAGAGATTAATTTCCTGAGTTCCTAAATAGAAAACATTTTTAAAAGAAAAAAATAAGATTTGGGTCCCATTGATCTGTGCAAATGGAAGCTTTTAACCACAAGCATGCCATGGATAGACAAGAATATGCCAAATTACAGATTTTCCCAAAACAAGCAAGGCAAATCTAAGATATGAAATTATAGACAATAGCGAGAGTAAAGTTGAAGAGGCAGCATGGTGTCAGTCTGCCTGGGTTCAAATTCCAGGTCTACCCCAGTGTGACCTTAAACAAGCATTTGTGACATTGCTGAACCTCAGCTTTTAATCTATAAAATGGCACTAATAATCACATGATTTGTAGGATGGAAGGCAATGGCAACCCACTCCAGTACTCTTGCCTGGAAAACCCCATGGGCAGAGGAGCCTGGTAGGCTGCAGTCCATGGGGTCTTGAAGAGTCAGACATGACTGAGCAACTTCACTTTCACTTTAAGATTAAATATATTAGAGAACCACTGGAGTCAGAAAACTATGAAATGTTGCTTTTTAGAAATGACTATTAAAGCTTTTATCACTGCTATACCCTTAAGAGCCCAAGCTCTATGCTTTTTGAAATTTTAGGGAGAGTGAGCCTATAATTTCAAGATAGCTTAAATAGCAAAATTTGAGCCACGTCTTCCAAGTGCCATTCTTCATAAATCTATTTAGAATCAAGCTTAAAAATCACCACCAGAAAATCGTTTTCGTAGCCTATATGGCAACTGAACATTCTTCTATTTAATTTTTCAGCACTGCTTTATTATAAGACATAGGTTGCAAAAAATAAATAAGCTATTTGTATTGTAAGCTGAAAAGAACAAGAATCATAGAGTAGATTTGCAGCAATCTCTTCTGAGGATAGCATGAAAAATAGACATTTCAACTGTGCCTTTAGATTTGCAATCAGGTGGATGGAAATAAATAGCCCCAGGTCATTCACCTTAAAACCTAAATAAAGAAACAATCGGCCAACCAGAGGTATAGAATTGGTATAGAATTTAAAGACTTAAGAGATAGTTTCCTATAACAAGTTAACCTGGGGTATCCTCTAATGCACATTAATGAAGTCTCCTTTATGTACACTTGGGAAGGTCCCCTGGGGGAGGAAATGGCAACCCACTCCAGTATTTTTGCCTAGAGAATCCCATGGACAGAGGAGCCTGGCGGGCTACAGTCCATAGGGTCGCAAAAAGTCGGACACGACTGAGCGACTAATACTAAGATTAAATGAGATAACATAGCCCAGAGCAGATCATTCTGCATCCATTCTATAGTCGTGACTGTTACTATTATTTCTAAGAGCACTACAACCTGTGCCATTTTTCTATTTTATCTCCTATTCAGCAGCCTACGTGATCCCCAAATCTATTATTCCTAGTCCAGATCTTTTCCCCAAAAACTAGACCACTTAACTAAGGAATTAAAAAAATGTCTCTGAAGCACAAGAGAGTCTAAAAGATTGAAAAAGACTCTCACTAGAGCTTCCCTAGTGGCTCAGATGGTAAAGAATCCTACTGCAATGAGGGAGACCTGGGTTTGAACCCTCCAGGGAAGATCCCCTGGAGGAGGGCATGGCAAACCACTCCAGTATTCTGGCCTGGAGAACCCTATAGACAGAGGAGCCTGGCAGGCTATACAGTCCATGAAGTCGCAAAGAGTCAGACACGACTGGGTGACTAAAGCACAGCACAGAGCTGAGCTGCAAAGATCTGTTGCAGGGAAAATTGATTTAAAACACTGGGATTCATTCATAATATACAAAAGGGAGCAGCCCCCTGAAGACTATCTGGCCAAGGGTGGGGGTAGGGCTTATAATGTGTAAGGAAGGCAGCATGTACTCAGATATTAAATATATTTAGAACTTGTTCCTTGTGGTATTATTTAGGGGAGAAGGTGTCAAAGGGTGTTTTTTAAATTCTTTTTTTTTTCCTACTACAGTTTATTAAATGTCCTCTAGGCACTGGAAATACAATGGAGAGTTGTATTCTCTGTCCTCACAGGACTAAGAAAGCTGAGGAAGTCAGACAATTACAGCAAACCATGATAGGTGCTCTGTGATGGGAAATCTGCTATTTTCTAAAAAGAGCTACTGAGGCTCCAGTGAGCTGGTCAGGGAAGGGGTTCCTGAAAGAAGAGATATTGGAGCTATAAATATTTCTTAGAGGATGAAGAGTAAGTCACTGCTGTGAATTAGAGAGAGTGTTCCTAGGGAGTTCCCTGGTAGCCTGAAAGAAAGTGAAAGAAATTGTTCATTGCTCAGTCATGTCCAGCTTTTTGTGACCCCGTGGACTGTAGCCTGCCAGGCTCTCTCTCCATGGGATTTCCCAGGCAAGAACACTGGAATGGGTTGCCATTTCCTCCTCCAGGGGATCTTCCTGATCCAGGGATTTAACCTGGGTCTCCTGCGCTGCAGGCGGATTCTTTACCATCTGAGCCACCGGGGAACAGTGATCAGGATTCATGGCTTTCACTATCTCAGCCTGGGTTCAATCCCTGGTCAAGGAACGGAGATCCTGCAAGCCGTGCAGCCAAAAAAAAAGGAGAAACCATGTTCCCAATCATGCTGAAAGGCTGGAGGAGAGAGCAAGTGTGCCTCCTAGGGTCAGAGAAAAATCAAAACTTTGAGGATGCAGGCTGCAGCCCTGACTATAAATGAAACTGAGAAACAAACAGGGGCCCTGGGGAACCAGTTCAACAAAAAAGACACTTGGTTTTATTACTAGCAACTGAGTGTTTTAACCCAGGAATGACAAGATTGGGTTCTCCTTTTTGAAGGATGATGCCCCCTGCAGCATGGCAGAGGGAGTCAGCGACACTAATGAAGTGGACCCCAGGGATGGAGAGCTGCCGAGAGGGGCACAAGACGGTAGGTGGTGGAATTGCTAGGAGGTGGAGAGTGATCTCACAGGGATGTATCTATGCCTGGGGATATGGAGATAAAATGCCACTCACCGAGGCCTACACCTGGAGGTCTTCAACCAGACACTGGAGGGAAAAGAGCTGGGCAGAAGGGAAGGGAAAGTGAGTGAGTCAGTTATTCCTTCTGTGCCTGAAGCACTTGCAAGAAATCCAAGTAGAAACGCTCAGAAGGCAGATAATGCTCATGGGCCTTGAGAGGCAAAGGTGAGCTGAGCCTGAATATGTACATCCACGGTGCCCCCTTGCTTGGCATGTCTGAGCAACTACGTGAAGCTTTGTGTTAGAGTCCAATGAAGGGAAGGGGAAAGAATGCTAAATCAAATTGGTCAAATAGTGATAGGCCTGGTTAAATGTTAAATTACAATCTAACTGCAAAGGAAAGCTTTTGAAGGAATTTAAGTAGAGGAGTTAACCCATCAGATTTACCATTTATAAGCAAGAGGAGAACATGAAAAGATTAAGTGGCAGCTCCAACAGGCCAGAAAAGACAAGGTGGCTGTTTGGACTATGGTGGTGGCAGTGGAAGAGAGAAGTGGACATTTGAGATATATTAGAATGTAGCATGGAAAAGATTTGGCAGTAGGCTGAAAATTGGGGTGAGGTAGTCTATGGGGTCACACAGAGTTGGACACGACTGAAGTGACTTAGCAGTAGCAGTGGGAGAAATCAGGGATGACTCCTAAATGTCTGTCGTGAGTACGTGGAGAAGTGGGGGCTACGTGCCGGACCTTGTTTGAGGTCAAAGATGACTCACCAGATGCCCAAGCATCACCCTCTGCCTTGGGCTGTACGAGTGGATGAACCACTTTAATTCCACTGGGTGGCACAAATGACGAGTTGAGGGTGATTTTAACCATATCCTTCCCTGTGTGCTTGTTAGCTATCCAAATTGTCTTCTTTTTCCATGTTGAATAGAAGATATGATCACCAAAGAGGGACGCTGCAAGCAAGTTGTGCCAAAAACAACAGGAGAAAAGCATAAAGAATGGCAGAATATTTCTTCCTGGATTTATTAAAGTTTCACTTCAACTTACGGTCTGAATTTTAATCACCTAACATTTTCAATCGTTTCTCATTTAGGGTTAGAAACAAACATGAAGTTTAAATTTGTATTTATGTAGCCATAACCTGAATTAATAGGATATATTTTTAGCTTCAGATCCAATATCTCTCTCTCTTTTTTTTTTTTTTTGCTACTCAGCATGTAATTGTGCTGAAAATAAAACACTGAAGAAAACAGACACAGGATAAGAGTGGATTGCTGGTTTCATCCCTTTCACAGGCTTAATTTCTGCTCTCACTAAAGGCAGCTAGATTAGTTGCTGGCAAGATAGCAAATCAAATGAAACACAGATGTTTTACAAACCACAGGACATAATAATTAAAAATAACTAACCAGCATGTGAAAACTATAAGCCAAGTACTCTATTATTTTTTTTATTTCTGTACTTAATCTTCACAATAATCTCAAGAAATAGGTGCTACTATTATTCCTACTGAAAAACTTCTGCTTCATTGACTATGGTAAAGCCTTTGACTGAATGAATCACAAAAAAATGGAAAATTCTTAAAGAGATGGGAGTGCCAGACCACCTTACCTGCTTCCTGTGAAACCTGTATGTGGGTCAAGAAGCAACAGTTAGAACCAGACATAGAACAATTGATTGGTTCAAAACTGGGAAAGGAGTATAACAAGTCTGTATATTGTCACTCTGCCTATTTAACTTATATGCAGAGTACATCATGTGAAATGCCAGGCTGGATGAATCAAAAGCTAGAATCAAGATTGCTGGGAGAAATATCAACAACCTCAGATACGCAGATACTAAAGGCAGAAAATGAAGAGGAACTAAAGAGCCCCTTAATAAGGGTGAAGGATGAGTGAAAAAGTTGGCTTGAAACTCAGCATTCAAAGAACTAAGACCATGGCTTCTTGTCTCATCACTTTGTGGCAAATAGAAGGGGAAAAAGTGAAGGCAGTGAGAGACTTTATTTTATTGGGCTCCAAAATCACTGCAGATGGTAACTGCAGCCATGAAATTAAATTAAAAGTGACCCAGAGGGATGGGATGGGGAGGGAGGTGGGAGAGGGGTTCAGGATGGGGAGCACACGTAGACCCATGGCTGATTCATATCAGTGTATGGCAAAAACCACTACAATATTGTAAAGTAACTAAAATAAATAATTTTTTTTAAAAGAAAAAAAAAAGTCAATTGCTCCTTGGAAGGAAAGCTATGACAAATTTAGATAGCATATTAAAAAGCAAAGATATTACTTTGCCCACAAATGTCTGTATAGTCAAAGCCATGGTTTTCCCGGGAGTCATATATGAATATGAGAGTTGGACCATAAAGAAGGCTGAGTGCTGAATTGATGCTTTTCAAACTGTGGTGCTGGAGAAGACTCTTGAGAATCCCTTGGACTGCAAGGAGATTCAGTCCTAAAGGAAATCAACACTGAATATTCACTAGAAGGACTGATGCTGCAGCTCCAATACTTTGGCCACCTGATGTGAAGAGCTGACTCATTGGAAAAGACCCTGATGCTGGGAAAGAGTACAGGCAAAAGGAGAAGGGGCAGTAGAGGATGAGATGGTTCGGTAGCATCACCAACTCAATGAACACGAATTTGAGCAAACTCTAGGAGATAGTGGGAACAGAGGAGCCTGGCATACTACAGTCCATGGGGTCACAGAAAGTTGGATATGACCTAGCAACTGGGCAACAACAAATTATGCCACTGTATGGCTGTCAGCTTAATTGATAACATATCAGGCCTGTATAGTTTCTCCTGCCTTTCCACTGACCCTACCCTACTCAGGACTGTTCTGTGCAGCAAATAACTTCTGTTGTCAAGGGCTTTGTAATTAATTGTTGTTGTTGATCAGTCGCTAAGTTATGTCCAACTCTTTGCAACCCATGGGCCATAGCCTGTCAGGCTCCTCTGTCAACAGGATTTCCCAGGCAAGAATATTGGAGTGGGTTGCCATTTCCTTCTCCAGTGCATCTTGTAATCAACAAATATGGTTTAATAATCATTAGGATCGAGTAGTCTCTATGTTCTGTTAGTCACCAAAAAGTGATGAGGACCTTCACTGTTGTATTTCCAGCACCCACAAGACCAAGTTACTCATTCATGACACTTGACTTAGGAATGCACTTCCTGTTTCCAAGTATGTACTCCTAGACCCTAGGTTAACTATAAACTTGTCTCAACAGCCCCTTCACAGTATGGAAGCCACAGTATGCAGTTACAATTGGTTTTGGACCATTTCCACCTGCTCCCACCCTATAAGTTACCCAAAGATATACTGATCCACTGATGGTATGGAGTGGCCTGCCTTCTTTTTCAGTCTCAAGATACTTTTTCAATTCAGTGGGCACTTTCTGTTCTCTCCATCCTCCAATACCTGCGTTTAAGGAAGCAGGATGAGAGAAGTCATGCAACCTATCTAAGTCACTCACCTAATAAATAGTATATCTGGGACTTGAACTCAAGTCTTTTGGACCCCCAAATCTGTGCTAAACCACTACACCAGTTTAGCTGACAAAAATAAAATTTATTTATCACACAAACTCCAAATGGCAAGTGTTTTATTTTACACCAAAAGCAAAACTTACCACAGGGGGTATTTGCTAAAAAGGACAGAACCTCCATCATAATTACAGGAACAAATACAAGGATCACCTCCTTCTCTGTGGTACTGAATCCAAAAGAGCCGCTTATCAAGCTCATCCAATGATACAGCTGCTATTTTCCCTGATGTCTCTAACAGAAGCTTCACTTCCATACCACCAAGAGCTGCTCTGTGAAGGCTGCCAGCCACCTCTGAAGACCAAAACATAAACCTGAGGGCCAGCATACCACAGAGACACTTCAGTGAGTGTCAGGCCACTTAAGTGGTCGACTCTCTCAGTGTTTCAGTAGTCCCCAGGTGTCTGCACAGGACAAGTTTGACTGTTTGAATGAGAATTAAGTCCAACAGATACTTATTGCAATTCCATGTGATTTCAAGTTAGAAGGAGAATTTTGCTTCTCTAGTGGGAAACCTTGGTAGTCAAGATGCTATTGGTAGAGGGAGCCTGCTTCAGTTCAAATCCAGGCAAATGCCCTATTGAAAATGGGGTTTGTGCACCATAAAAGAGGGTCTTTGTCTCTATCAGGAGGCCCCTTTGAGTCAAAATGTTATGATTCCTTGACTTTTTATCAGATTTTGAAATATATTTCAATGTCCAAAGCCAACAGAATTTACCTTGCTACTGGATTAATTGCTATATTTGTAGGCTATTTTAAGGCACTTAAGAGAACCCGGGAATTGTTTCCTTTCATATCAGTTACTGTAATGATTCCTTCCTGTTGATTTGACCTAATCAGTTCTTCATTGATCCAATTTATTGCCATTCCTGAAACATTTTTATTTATATCACATACTTTCTGTAAAACCAAAATTTAAAATTATTATTAACATTTCTTCATTCACAACAAAATCATTTATTTTTATATAACAAGGTTTATTGTTTTCAGTAATTGTCATTTTTGTACTTTCCCAAAATTATTTAAATGATAAACTATTTGTAGATACTGTGCCATTGTTCAGATGCAGCAATATTCGTTCTCCCATGTGAATATTTCTGGGCATAGTATTTATATCACAGTTTTGAAATGAAAATGTATTCTCTATTTATGTAAATTAGGCAGTCAGTCATAATGTGTGAATAATTTTAACTACAGTAATGGCAGAATTTCAATTTTACCTTACAGTTAGTTTATTCAATTCCATTTGCCAGTGGAATTTCCCAGATTCTCACCTGAATCCAGTTTCAAGCTTTGCTAAATTCTAGCAAGACTGCCTTGGAGGTTGTGCATAGGGTCATGAAGTAGATTTTGCATTAGGGCCCCCACTTTTCTTCCAGCACCTCCTCCACCAGGTCCTGCTCTTTCTACAAGTCCTCACCCTTCCGGCTATGACTCCAGGATCCTCATAGCAGGGCTTTTCTTTATACTTTCTTGTGATCAAAACAACTTAACTAAACCTCTTCTCATTTCAGGCTGTGCAAGTAAACCAGTCCTCTAACAGGGTGGAGGGTGAGAGACAGGAGGAAGCCCTGGTTTGCACCACAGCAAATTTCCATGGTGGAAATAGTCCCACAGTTCTCTGGTTTTCAGCTACCAACATGAAGTCACTGAACACAGAGCTGGGCAGAAATCAGTCTCCAGAATCTGTGCTATTCCCTCATCTCATACAAAGTAATCTAGCCAATCCATTTAATCAGTTGCTAATATATTAATTCACACAGGTAAACTGTTTGCTTTTTAATGGTTATCTTCTATAAACAATGTTTTAACCCAAAGGAGGGACTAATACAAGTGGATTTTAGGCTCCAGGCCAATCTGTTCCTAATGATTTGCCACAAATTCCCAACTATCTAATGCTTTTTTTCAGTTTTTTCTGACAGTAAACCCTCCAGATTCTTAAAGTCAAGATTCTGAAGCTAGTCTACAGATGGCTGGAGAGTAATGAGTAGCCATTTTTGTTAAAAGTGAGATTATCAAGTATTGGAGATGTGATAAAACAAATTAGCACCTAATTGAAGGCTTTAGGAGGGCGAAAATTTTGCTTAAAAACAAAAGTAAAAACAAAAGCAAACAGTGTGTACTTTTTGTTGAGGATAAATACTGAACATGAAGCCACCTGCTCTCTATAATTCACTTTCCAGGAGAAAACATTCCTATTGGGACTCATTTAAGGGTTTTACTAATGAAGAAGAAAGATTAAAGATCTTTTGTATGTTCTTGAACCAAAGTATTTTGCTATATCACCTGCTTTATTATTTTTTTCCAGCATGCAAATACCTTGAGAAGAAAAAAAATTTCTTCCTAAATTTCAGGTGCAAAAACCCATGCCAGATTTTAAACAAATAAAACAGGGCTTCTCAACTTCAACACAACTGATGTCTAGGGCCTGATAATTATCTGTCTGGGGGACTGTCCTATATATTGTAGGATGGTTGGCAGTGCCTCTGGCCTTTAACACATTCTCTCTTCTCTCCATTCTAGTTGTGACAACCAAAATGTTTCTAGACATTGCCAAAGGTCCCCTGGAGGCAAAACTGCCACCAGCTGAGAACCAGTAGAATAGAAAATAATGATGCAAATAATCTGTCTTAATCATAAAATGGTGATCTGGCTTATTAAACTTATATATTTCCAAAATTACATTGACATCCTCACTTTCTCCTTTGGGGACTTCTGAATATCAACGCCACATGCATGGGCTTGTTCAATAACATGACAGCACAGACGCAGATTAAATACCTACATATGCTGGCTCCATATCTGCACTGTAATAATTTTCACTTATCTGAATGCTAACAAATTTTGCTTTATCATTTTTGACAGCCTGTTCAAAAATCCCTCAAATGACACAGGAAACGGTACCTTACCTTTTGCCTTCTGCAAGAGTTGTCTTTGTAGATCAACCCAATAGATTCTTCCTTCATTGTAACAAAAATCCGTGATTACTGATACACCAGCATCTGCCACCAACTGTTCGTAATTCATTCCTTCCAAGTCAATCCTAAAGATACTATTTCCATGGGAGAAAATTAAGAAGGGCACAAGACCTGCAGGGGAAGAAACCAAACAGTATATTTTCAATGCTTTTTTATCTAATTTAGACAAAATACTTCCCGATGACAAATAACACAAGCAGAATTAATTTTTAAGTCCTGGTTTTATATTTTAAATAAATACCATTGTTTAGAGGATAAAGAATGCCTGTAGATGTTCACAGTTAATTTTGTAAATCATCCCACAAATTGATTGTAAGAAATGAATGTTGCCAAATTGTGAAAAGAAAAACGACTGAAGAGAAAGATACTTCCTGGCTTAGTAATATTGTATGTTCAAAGAGAAACCGCCTACTGTATTCTATTATACAGAGGGTCTATATGAGTGTCAAATCTAATTATGTAAATCAAAATAAAATTGCAGATATTACTGTTTGGGAAATGGATCTCTCCCTCTTCTGCTAAGTCACTTCAGTCGTGTCCGACTCTGTGTGACCCCATAGATGGCAGCCCACCAGGCTCCCCCATCCCTGGGATTCTCCATGCAAGAACAGTGGAGTGGGTTGCCATTTCCTTCTCCAGTGCATGAAAGTGAAAAGTGAAAGTGAAGTCGCTCAGTCGTGTCTGACTCTTCACGACCCCATGGACTGCAGCCTACCAGGCTCCTCCGTCCATGGGATTTTCCAGGCAAGAGTACTGGAGTGGGGTGCCATTGCCTTCTCCCTCCCTCCTCTAGTCTTACCTTATGAATAGAGCCTCCAGGTTACTGACAGAGAAGAACATGGTGAAACCTAGAGGTCTTAGGCAGAAACAGGAAAAACAGAAATGCCATCCATGAAAGCTCTGAAATAGTTTGTTCCTGTTAACATTGCCACATAAAATTTAGGACTCCTAATTAAATTCAAATTGCGCATATACTGTAGCCTACCAGGCTCCTCCATCCATGGGATTCTCCAGGCAAGAATACTGGAGTGGGTTGCCATTTCCTTCTCTAGGGGATCTTCCCAACCCAGGGATCAAACTCAGGTCTCCCACATTGGAGGCAGACGCTTTAACCTCTGAGCCACCAGGGAAGCCATAAAATTTAGGACACCTAATTAAATTTAAATTGCATACATACTGCATGGGACATCCTTTACCTTTAACAATTGTTCCCTGCTTACCTGAAATTCAAAACTCAAGTAATTGAGTGGCCTATATTTTTATTTGCCAAATCTGAGTAGTGGACTTCACTGGACATCTTGATTTCTACAAGGCCTTGCCCTGTATCCTAACCCCATACCTGAGACTCTGTTCTGTTCTAGGTGATGACCATCTACCCATTCTGACTCCCAAGTACTCAATACTTGCTTGGGAATTTGATACCTTTCTCTGGAAATTTCAGCAGAAATTCTAGCTGACTTCACATAGAGCTTGCCTGTGATGCTCCAAGACAGGGGACAATTTCAATCCCTGCAGCCAGGGTTAGAAAAGGTTGGTTTTCTTGATCTTTCCTGACTGAGGTTGGGGAGGCTTCTGCCACTCTGCCTTTAGATAACAATACCAGGTAACCACAAAGATGAGTGGAGGATTAGGAAAGAATTCCAACATATTCTCACTGCACTGCCAGGGTGACTCCATTCTGTTTTAATATTTTCACCAATAGGAACAAAGTCAAAGAAACTAGCAGACCTATCAAATTAATAAAAGCAGAATCTATCCTATGGTAGTTATTTTACTAACAATAATAATAATGAACTTTTACATCCTGATCTCATTTACCCTTAATATAACAACACAGGCTATATAGGCCATATACCACATTTGATGAATCAAAGAGAAAAAAAGAAATCTGAAAAACATTGAAATCCACAAAATAAACCATAGCATTAACTTCAACAGCTTTTCAAAAATATTTATAAAGATACTAAATATAACAAATATTATCTCAAGATTTTTCTCATTCATGGGCGAATTCTAGCATCCAGGGCTTTATCCTAGCTCTCAGAACTAGAAGACCTAGACACTACCTAGCTCAGTGTTTCCCAAAATTGTTCAAAAGAATCACACAGGGTGTTGTGTGTGTGTCTTTGGCAGATCACTTCCCTGGAGATTCCAATTCAGTAAGGTTGGGCTGAGGACTAGGAATCTGTTTTTTGAACAGATAATCCAGGTGATTCTTTTATCCTACTGAATGTGGAAATCATAGATCTAGTTCAGATGAGAAATTTGATGATGCTTCCCAAAGTCCCACCAACAGTTGGTGGCAGAGTTAGATTTGGAACTCAAGGACTATCTTCTCAATCCAGCACTCTCTCCTGCCTCGCTTTGGGTTGTCATGAGTCAAGACATCACAAGCTTCATTTTACTCAAGTAACTGATTTTAATTCTGCTCCCCTCCAAACACCATTCCTATACTGTCAGCATCGCTGTGTGTAAACCAGAGCCTAGGCTGAGTATTGTAAAAATGAATTATAATATGATTTAAAAGAAAGTTAAAAGATTAGTCTTGGTGAAATAGTCATTAGTCTATATGCTGGAAATGATAAATACATTAGTGGTTTTTAAGTCCTGTCAAGGACTAGTAAGTGGTACAATCTGTGGATGTGTCGGCAGGGTGTGCATGTTTGAACAAGTAAATTCTCCCATGTCAAAGCCTACAGCATTTATTTTGGGTGCAGTTCAATGAGAAGAAAGTGCATAGAAAATCACTTCTAAGCAACACAAACCCAAAGACAGCAAACAGGTCCCAGCAAATCAAATGGAAACTCTGACCTCTCCACCTGGGGATTACTAGGGGATCGTCAGGAATTAGAAAGGAGTCCAGGATGTTTGGAGCACATTGAAGATCTGGGGCTTCCATAGCACAGAGGTTAATCACAAAAAGCGGGGTTTGGGGTAGGTGGGTGGGCAGCAATATTGCACAACCAGCACCTGTTCATCTGCTCCGAGTTTGGGAGAGTAGCCCGACCCAGGTAAATGAGAAGAGGAATCAACTGTCTACTTTGGGCCTTGGGGGCTAAAGGTCATGGGACCAAGTGAACACATCAAGGATACTGGCAAGCATATTAGCAAGATACCTTGGTCTTCTCAGGCCCACACAGTCACCTGCCCTCAACACCACAGCTTTCTTGCTCTAAATCTGGAGACAGATTGAAGAAGGCTCACAGGACAAAAGAGAAAATAGAGCTCTGGACCTTCAGGATTCAATGACACCCTGGGAAAAGAATGTAGATTTAAACTGATGGGTCTGGTGCAAAAAAGCCTGATGCCTCCTCACCTGTCCCTGCCTAAGCTCCCAATAGGAGTAATTTGTTTCTCCCCAGCAAGGAGCTGACTTGAATATTATCTGTGTCTCATGAAGTGCAAAAGGTTTACTTCACTCTAAAAGTCTATCCTCTTTTTTCAGTTACAGGACTTAAAAAGATATACATTTACTTTTTGGGAAATAACAGCTTTCTTCTCAACTTATTCATTAGGGTCAAAACTCAGGACAGGTGAGAGAGAAGCAGGATGACTCAGAAGTAATACATTGAATAAAAACAGCTCATACAACTCAATAAAAAATACCCAGAGAACCCAATCAAAAAATGGGAAGACCCGAATAGACATTTCTCCAAAGAAGAAATACAGATGGCCAATAGGCACAGGAAAAGATGCTCATCATTGCTAATTATTAGAGAAAAGCAAAGTAAGTAGGAAAGGAAAAGATGTCACTTCATACCAGTCAGAATGGCCATCATTAAAGAGTCTATAAATAACAAATACTGGAGAGAGTATAGAAAAAATGGAACCCTCCTACACTGTTAGTGGGAGTGTAAATTGGTGCTGCCACCATGGCAAAAGAGTATGGCAGGCCCTCAGAAAACTAAACATAAAATTGTCATATGATCCTGCAATCCCACTCCTGGGCATATAAGCAGAGAAAACCATAATTCAAAAAGATTCATGTACCCATATATTCATAGCAGCACTATTCACAATAGCCAAGATGTGGAATATCCATTAACAGATGAAGGAATAAAGAAGACGTGGTACACAAATACAGTGGAATATACTCAGCCATAAAAGAATGAACTAACGCCATTTGCACCAACATGGTTGGACCTAGAGATTATCATAGCAAGCAAAGTAAGAAGGAAAGAAAAAGAAATACCATATGGTATCACTTATATGTGAAATCTAAACTACGATACAAATGAACATAACTACAAAACAGAAACAGACTCACAGACCCAGAGAACAGACTTGTAGTTGCCAAGGCGGGGTGTGGAGGGAGGGGTGGGGAGGGAAGGATTGGGAGTTTAGGATTAGCAGGTGCAAACTATTATATATAGGATGGATAAACAACAAGGTCATAACGCGGAATTATCCTGTGATAAACCATAATGGAAGAGACTATAAATATATAGGTATAATTGAATCACTGTACAGCAGAAATCAACACAACACTGAAAATCAGCTATACTTCAATAAAATTTTTTAGAAAATAATAACACATCTAGAAAGGTGAGAAGAGAGATGTGAAATTAAATTGTTACCAAACCAAACTTGGGTCTGCTCACCTGTGTGCAGTAAGGCCCAGCTGCTGATACCAGGTTGTGGTGAAGGCCAGCACAGTGTTTATTGTAGGAAGCCATGCAAAGCCTGGAGCAGCTGGTGTTCAAAAACCCTGTGCTCCCCACGGCTTTCTGCAAAGCGTTTATAATGGAAGGTGAGGGGGGGGTGCGGGGGGGGGGGGTCCCAGACTGTGAGATCAGTTCGCACAATTCTCTGATTGGTGAGGTAATTGGGCAGTGCCCCAGGGGTTAACATATCAATCCTTAGGCACCAATAGGTGTGTATAGGGAGGGCTACATGCTCATGTCATCAAAAAGTTATTACTTCCATTTGGTGGGGGGGATTAACACCTGTAAAACAACTCAGGAAAAGTGCATCAAATCTGTTATGTAGGTACTTCAGAGAGGACCTGAAGCAGAGGGTAAGAGGGAGGGGTCTGTTGCAGGAAGGTCCCATCGGGTCCTGCCTTGTTATAAAATCTTAATTCTGTAAGAAAAGCTCTGAAAAATGTGAAGATTGCCACTCTAGACCCTGAATTGTGGTAAAATGGTGGTAAAAATCAGCTGAAGCAAAAAATAGCCCCTTCCTGACCCTCAACCTCTTGCTGATTATCAGCTAAAGAGGACCCATCGCCAGGTCCTCAAGACAGTAACCGAGGCTACCAAGTTCCACAAAATTGAACTTGTTCAACAGAGTTGCTCAGTCTTTCCTGTGCTATCATACACTTTGATTCTCCAAGAGGGTGGGTGGTGCCTATCACCATAATAGGAAGAGCCAGCCTCTTGAGTGTTACCTCTGGGGTGGCACATTAAACACATTATTTGGTTTCACTGCATAATGTTAGGAAGTAGGTGCTCTTGGCATCTTCATTTTACAAAAGAAACTGAAGTTTAGAGCCATTAACTTGCTACAAGTTACATGTCCAACAAATAACAACTGGAGATTTAAAGCCATGTCTTTCTGATCACAGAGTTTAACTTTTAAATATCATGCTTATCCTGAACTGAATTCATCCAGAATTCATTGTTGAGCATCTTGTAGTTCATATCTGTCCAGACACCCACTTTGGGTCACATTTTCTAGGCATCTCACCAAAAGGCTGGGTTCTCTGCATCCATCCATGTTCTAGGAACTAATTAGAAAGTGGGTCCTTTCAATGGCTTCTATATCATCTGTATATTTTATACCTAATTTTATAATATATTGCAACTCACATATAATGTAATCCCTGCATTCATGGTCCCTTTCTCATCCTCAAAGCCATCAGTTTATCATCTTCAAATGTTTCTGCTTTGATCATCTCCCTCCTCTGATATTTTGGCCTCCCTCTCATAAGGATGCTGATGAATACATTTGGGATCCACCTAAAAGTCCAGAGTAATTGCTCTATCTCAAGATCACGTTTGTGACATCCCTTTTGCTGTGTAAGGTCACATTCACAAGTTCCAGTAATTAAAACATAGATATATTGGGGGGTCCGTATTCAGCCTGAAATAATTAACAACGGTGAGTATCTTTTCACAGACTTATTTACCATCCTTATATCCTTTTGGAGAATATATCTGTTTAAATCTTTTGCTCATTTTTAATTAGATTATTTATTATTATTGCATTTGAAAGGTTTTTTTTAAATATATGTTGAATACAAGCCCTTTGTTAGATGTATGTGTGTGCTCACTCAGTCCATGCAAGAATACTGGAGTGGGTTGCCATTTCCTACTCCAGGGGATCTTCCTGACTAAGGAATCAAACCTGAGGCTCTTGTGTCTTCTTCACTGGCAGGCAGATTCTTTACCACTAAGCCACCTGGGAACCCCCCCTGACAGACACATGCTTTGCAAATGTTTTCTTCCAGCACATGGCATGTGTTTTCATCCTCTTGACATTGCCTTTTATAGAGCAGAAGTTTTAATTTTATGAGATACAATTTGACAAAATTTTTCCTTTGTATATTATGCTATTGGTGTGTCATTTCTAAAAACTCTTAATTCCAGGACATAAAGATTTCTGTTTTCTTCTAAAAGCTTTACACTTTTACATTTTAAATTTAGAGCTATGATCCATTTTGAGTTAACCTTTGTAATAAGGTGTGCAGTTTAGGTTGAGGTTAATTATTTTGCTTGTAAATGTCTAATAGATTCAACATCATGTTGAAAAGACTATCCTTTCTCTGTTGAATTGCTTTGGCATCTTTGTCAAAGATCAAATGACTTTTTATGTAAGTCTATCTCTGGACTTTCTAGTCTGTTCCATTAGTTTATGTGTCTATCACTCTGCTAATACCACAGCTCCGTATAACTTTTTACAAAAACTAATGATAATGCAGATTGGGGGACTTCCCTGCTGGTCCAGTGGTTAAGACTCTGCTTTCAGGGGGTCCAGGTTCAGTCTCTGGCCAGAGAAGTGGATCCCACATGCTGCAACTAAAGATCCTCTATGCTGCAGCAAAGCCTCAAGACCCCATGTGCCATAGCTAAGACCTGGCAAGGCCAAATAAATAAATAAATATTAAATAAAAATAATGCTGTTTTGAAGAGCAGTGAACACTGTTAGAAGGTTCCTATGCTATAGGTAATTGTTCATCTTAAGTAAGCAGGCTTATCCCTCAGCTCATCAGCATAAACTATGCTCAATCTTATTTAAAGATTGATGCTACCAGACTAAAATGCATTCCCTTAACATTAAAGCATCACCCTGTATGCGAGACAGCAAAAGAGACACAGATGTATAGAACAGTCTTTCGGACTCTGTGGAAGAGGGAGAGGGTGGGACGATTTGGGGGAATGGCACTGAAACATGTATAATATCATATAAGAAATAAATCGCCAGTCCAGGTTCGATGCAGGATACAGGATGCTTGGGGCTGGTGCACTGGGACGACCCAGAGGGATGGTACAGGGAGAGAGGTGGGAGGGGGGTTCAGGATGGGGAACACGCGTACCCCTGTGGTGGATTCATGTTGATGTGTGGCAGAACCAATGCAATATTGTAAAATAATTAGCCTCCAATTAAAATAAATAAATTAAAATTTAAAAAAAACATTAAAGCATCAGAAGTTTTTCCAGATGTTACACACACACACTGCACGACTCAGAAGTCACTATCTTGACCTGTTCTCTGAGTTTTGCTCTTATATTTTCTATTTTCTGCTGGACATTTCCAACTGGGGATGTTGCACAGCCCCAAAAGTCCTTATGCATGCTGTAAATTGAGAGTATGCATCATTTTCTGATTCATTTGCATCTACTTAAAAAATTAAATATGATACCTACTTAGTCACTCAGTTGTGTCTGACTCTTTGTGACCCCATGGACTGTAGCCCGCCAGGCTATTCTGTCCATGGGGATTCTCCAGGCAAGAATACTGGAGTGGGCTGCCATGCCTCCTCCAGGGTAAATATGATATAGGAATTCAAAATTTTGGTTTAAAGTTCATTGTGTTTTGCTATTTAGTCTTTGATAACTGTAATAGACAAAAAGGATATTTCAAAATTATATCTATATCAAATACAAGAAAATGCTTCACTGGCTGTATTTATAAAATTGTAGAACAAGCCATTTTAATTGTATCTTTCAGCTATTCACAAATTTTATTGAATTAGACTAGCAAATTTCTTCCTTCCTGTAATTTTAATCAGTAAATATAAACTAACCAGGTGTTGCATTTTATATTTTAATCAAGTGGAATTGAAGGGACAAAAATTCTTTATTTAGAAGTTTAAAAAACAGTTTGGAAAATTCTGCATACAGGAGTAATTTTAAGAATGCATACATGAGTGTCTTTAATAAATGACATATTGACATTGATTCAACAACCAAATCACACGGGAAAAAAACAAAAACATTTCCAACATCAGTTTTCAAACCACTTTCTTCATCATAAATTGCCTACAATCAGCAAATCACTTTCTCAACGATTAGAATATCACCTTTAGCTTGGAGGGATAAATTTCTGTTGTTTTAGTTATTTTTTGAGTAGCACACCTGTGACATCAACTTATCACAGAAAAGGTAAAAAACAAATTTAAATACTCGTCTCTTTTTAAAAGAAAAATATGTAATATTTGATTATTATCATAATATGTAATAATAATATTATTATAAGTGCTTTACTTCCAGATACTCTGCAGAAAGCATGTAGGGCAAATATTAACATTTTCATGGTTACTCCCTATTCAATGCAAAGTATTATAAAGAATCTAGTTTAGTCTTGCTTTTATAGGAGTAATGACATGAGTGACGTCCCACTGCATTTTGTGGAATTCCAGTCTCAGTGTTTTTGCTGCCCTGTTTCCCTGCAAAACTGTGGAGACTGTACTGTAGGGTCCACTATTATCTCACCCAAGAATTTTTGTTGATGCTCCAGTAAATGCAGTGGCTCTACTGCCTCTGGGTACAGGTGAACTTTTTTTTTCATAATATATTTGGTAATACATAAAGAAGTCAAGAAGTCATTGACTACTGAAAAAATTCCTCTGATGCGTTTTTCTTTTACTGGCTTATGAAAAGGTATCTCAGTTCTTTGTACATTTCATTGCTGAAGTAGAGAGGTGACACAAATGTGGCTCAGATCACTGGCACTGGAGACAGAATACCCATGTGGACTCATTACTGGCTCTGCTATTAGCTATAATGGCCGTGTGACTCTCAGTTCATTACTTAACCTCTCTGTGCATAGGTTCCTTCATCTTGGAATTGATAATCGTGTTTACTCATAGGGTTATTATGAAGACTAAATAAATTCATGCCAAGTCCTTGGAATCTTCCCCTATATATAGTGAGTTCTCAGTAAATGTTCACTGAAACTGAAACTGAAGTTGCTCAGTCGTGTCCAACTCTTTACGACCCCATGGACTGTAGCCTACCAGGCTCCTCAGTCCATGGAATTTTCCAGGCAAGAGTGTGTTGCCATTTGCTTCTCCAAAATGTTCACTAGTAGTCCCTAGAAAATACCATAACCTGAGATATATCAGAAACACTTTTACTCTCAAACTATATTATTTTTCTTAAAATTTTAGTAATGCTTTCTGTGAAGCTTTCAGTAGTAATTGCTGACAAAAGAACACATTTAATCTGTTGTTATGTGGTTTTCCATGTATTGTTTTAGGCATGTTTACCACAGTGGAAAGCAGGAAGAACAAGTATTTTCCTAATAGTGTGAGGCTTTACCATTTTTGCTATAAAGTCAAGAACCTCAAGGAAGCCTTGGAACATTTTATCAGTAAATTTAATAAATGTAGTCTTATATATTGTCATTTTGAATATAATTGTGAAAATCATAAAAAGTTAATTTTCACCTTCTGGATTCTCATTACCAAATATCTCGCTTGTCTTGATGGCTTCATTAGCTAATGTTTTGAGGCAAATTTTCACTTGTTTCAAGATTTATCACTAATAATAACTATAATAAGTGTAAACCCAAGACTTCCTTCTTGTTAGTTTCTCTTTTTTTGGTCAGATCTAAACATTTTTATCCCTTATGCAGTCAACAAGGAATAAGGGGTCAGTGCTGTTCTTCCCTCATTATCCTCTTGGGCTTATTAGCATTATCTGCCATATTTATTTCCTTTGCAGGAGGGTTTTTAAGTCACTTGTCAGATTTTGTAAGAGTTAGTTTTGATAAAAGTCCACAAATCATGAGGTAAACTGTAGCCTACCCTGCACCTCACCTTCTAAGCTGGGAACCTCACTGTCCCCTCAGGATAGTGGGCATCGTCAGTGATGTCATCACTGTCAGTCCAAACATACAACTGATGTTTAATAAATGTGTTGAGTTGATTTAAATTAATTCATTGGTGTAATTTGTGTATTTATGAGGACATAGTCCTACTTTCCAAATGCTTTCAATATAGAGACCTAATAAAGCCAAATTAACATTATTAATACTTTTCAGTAGAAAGAAGTAATGAAATCATTACATTGGTGGGCTTTCAACAATCATTTGTGGTGGGCAGCATGTTCTTAGTAAATTCTGTACAATGAGTTGAGGGTCCTAAGTTCTAGTTCTCTTAGGATCCTGGTGAGTTACCGCAACTCTCTGGATTTCAACCTCTCATCTGTAACATGAGGCATTTGAGTTAGATGATTTTGAAGATCCTTTCTAATCTAATGTATCAATTCCCATCCTGCCTGTCTTACAGAACTCAATAGTTTCCCTGTTTGCAGAATTTTTGTAAAGAAGCCTAAGCTTACCATGCAGAAAGCTCTAACATAAGACACCTCCAGGACCGTGCACAGAACAAAGGACGGAACAGAATTAGCCGGCTGCAGACCATCCCCCTCCGGTGACAGGCAGCCAGAGCTGGAAGGGCTGGAAGGGGGCAGTCGCAGCCCCAGAGAGACATTAACTACCAAACTGCAAGCAAGCTTTGCTAACTAAGACTTCTTGGGGTTCTGGACAGTCACCATCCGCCTGAGAAGGGGCACCAGCTGTACACCCAGAAAACTGAGCAGCAGGGATGGGAAAGGCAATAAATCGCAGTGACTGTGCTCACCAAACACCTGAGCTACTCGGACCTGGGAAGGGCACAAAACGCAGGCCTAACCGAGTCTGCGCCTCTGAGGACTACCTGAGTGGCTGAGCTTGAGCGGCTTAGACTGGGGAGGTGCATGCAGCCCAGCGCCAGCCTCAGACGTTTCCTGATGGAGCAACCTAGAGCCTGAGCGGTGTGCGCCATGAGCGGGGGGCAGGCCCAGTGTGGCTGGGACACTGCGAGCACTCACCAGTGTTATTTGTTTGCAGCATCCCTCCCTCCCCACAGCGCGACTGAACAAGTGAGCCTAAAAAAAGTGTCCACCACCGCCCCCCTTGTGTCAGGGCAGAAATCTGACACTGAAGAGACCAGCAAACAGAAGAAGCTAAAACAGAGGGAACCGCCTTGGAAGTGACAGGTGCAACAGATTAAAACCCTGTCGTTAGTACCGACTACATAGGAAGGGGCCTTATAGATCTTGAGAAATATAAGCCAGACCAAGGAACTATCCGAAAATGAACTGACCCCACACTGCCCACAACACCACCAGAGAAAGTCCCAGATATACCCTTACTATTTTTATGATCATTCGTTTTTTGTTGTTGTTTTGTTTTTTCTTCTTTTCTTTTTCTTTTCAACATTTTTTAATTTTTAAGTCCTCTATTTCTCCTTTAATTTTTATTTTTATAGCCTACTATTACTTTTCAAAAAAAAGACTGTATTTTTAAAGCAGATGCCATATATATTTTTTTTGTGGTTGTTGTTGTTTTCTAATAATTCTTGTGACTTTTTTTTCTTCTTCTTTTCTTTAATATTGTATTTTTGAAAATCCAACCTCTACTCAAGATTTTTAATCTTTGCTTTTTGGTATTTGTTATCAATTTTGTACCTTTAAAAACCCAATCTTCAGTACCCATTTATACTTGAGAGCGAGATTACTGTCTTGACCACTCTCTCCTCCTTTGGACTCTCCTTTTTCTCCATCAGGTTGTCTCTGTCTCCTCCCTCCTGCTTCTCTTCTCTAACCAACTCTGTGAATCTCTGTGTGTTCCAGACGGTAGAGAACACTTAGGGAGCTGGTTACTGGCTGGATCTGCCTCTCTCCTTTTCATTTCCCTCTTTTATCCTCCTGGCCACCTCTGTCTCCTTCATCCCTCTCCTCTTCTCTGTATAACTCTGTGAACATCTCTGAGCAGTCCAGACAGTGGAGCACACATAAGGAAGTGATTACTGGCTAGCTTGCTCTCTCCTCTTTTGATCCCACCTCATCTCATTCCAGTCACCTCTAACTACCCCCTCCCTCTTCTCTTCTCCTTGTAACTCAGTGAACATCTCTGGGTGTCCCTCAATGTGGAGAAACTTTTCATCTTTAACCTAGTTGTTTTATCATCGGTGCTGTATAGATGGAGAAGTCTTGAGGCTACTGTAAAATTAAAACTGAAAACCAGAAGCAGGAGGCTTAAGTCCAAAGCCTGAGAACATCAGAGAACTTCTGACTCCAGGGAACATTAATTGATAGGAGCTCATCAAACCCCTCCATACCTACACTGGGCCTACACTGGGCCAACAATTTCCAGAGCAAGGCATATCATGCAATTCTCCAGCAACACAGGAACACACCCCTGAGCTTCAATATACAGGCAGCTCAAAGTTACTCCAAAACCACTGACATCTCATAACTCATTACTTGTCACTTCATTGCACTCCAGAGAGAAATCCAGCTCCACACACCAGAACTCTGACACAAGCTTCCCTAACCAAGAAACCCTGACAAGCCACTGATACAACCGCCCACACAACACACACACACACAAACACACACAGTGAGGAAACTCCATAATAAAGAGAACTCCACAAACTGCCAGAATACAGAAAGACCACCCCAAAAGCAGCAATATAAACAGGGTGAAGAGACAGAGGAATACCCAGCAGGTGAAAGAACAGGATAAAGGCCCACTAAACCAAACAAGAGGAGGAGATAGGAAATCTACCTGATAAAGAATTCTGAATAATGATAGTGAAAATGATCCAAAATCTTGAAATCAAAATGAAATCACAGATAAATAGCCTGGAGACAAGGATTGGGAAGATGCAAGAAAGGCTTAACAAGGACCTAGAAGAAATAAAAATAGTCACTATATAATGAATAATGCAATAAATGAGATCAGAAACACTCTGGAGGCAACAAATAGTAGAATAATGGAGGCAGAAGATAGGATTAGTGAAATAGAAGATAGAATGGTAGAAATAAATGAATCAGAGAGGAAAAAAGAAAAACAAATTAACAGATGTGAGGACAATCTCAGAGACCTCCAGGACAATATGAAACGCTCCAACATTCGAATTATAGGAATCCCAGAAGAAGACAAAAAGAAAGACCATGAGAAAATACTTGAGGAGATAATAGTTATTTCCTTCCCCATTTTAGGGAAGTTTTCAATCACCCAAGTCCAGAAACCCAGAGAGTCCCAAACAGGATAAACCCAAGGCAAAACACCCCAAGACACATGTTAATCAAATTAATGAAGATCAACCACAAAGAATAAATATTAAAAGCAGCAAGGGAAAAACAACAAATAACACACAAGGGGATTCCCATAAGGATAACAGCTGATCTTTCAATAGAAACTCTTCAGGCCAGGAGAGAATGGCAAGACATACTTAAAGTGATGATAGAAAATAACCTACAGCCCAGATTACTGTACCCAGCAAGGATCTCATTCAAATATGAAGGAGAAATCAAAAGCTTTACAGACAAGCAAAGCTGAGAGAATTCAGCACCACCAACCAGCTCTCCAACAAATCCTAAAGGATATTCTCTAGACAGGAAACACAAAAAGGGTGTATAAACCTGAACCCAAAAGAATAAAGTAAATGGCAACGGGATCATACTTATCAATAATTACCTTAAACATAAGTGGGTTGACTGCCCCAACCAAAAGACAAAGACTAGCTGAATGGATACAAAAACAAGACCCCTATATATGTTGTGTACAAGAGACCCACCTCAAAACAAGGGACACATACAGACCAAAAGTGAAGGGCTGGAAAAAGATATTCCATGCAAATAGAGACCAAAAGAAAGCAGGAGTAGCAATACTCATATCAGATAAATTAGACTTTAAAACAAAGGCTGTGAAAAGAGACAAAGAAGGCCACTACATAATGATCAAAGAATCAATCCAAGAAGAAGATATAACAATTATAAATATATATTTACCAAACATAAGAGCACTGCAATATGCAAGACAAATGCTAGCAGGTATGAAAGGGGAAATTAACAATAACACAATAATAGTGAGAGACTTTAATACCCCACTCACACCTATGGATAGATCAACTAAACAGAAAATTAACAAGGAAACACAAACTTTAAATGATACAATAGACCAGTTAGACCTAATTGATATCTATAGGACATTTCACCCCATAACAATGAATTTCACCTTTTTCTCAAGTGCTCACAGAACCTTCTCCAGGATAGATCATATCCTGGGCCATAAATCTAGCCTTGATAAATTCAAAAAAACTGAAATCATTCCAAGCATCTTTTCTGACCATAATGCATTAAGATTAGATCTCAATCACAGGAGAAAAACTATTAAAAACTCCAACATATGGAGGCTGAACAACACGCTTCTGAATAACCAACAAATCACAGAAGAAATAAAAAAAGAAATCAAAATATGCATAGAAATGAATGAAAATGAAAACACAACAATCCAAAACCTGTGGGACACTATAAAAGCAGTGCTAAGGGGAAAGTTCATAGCAATACAGGCATACCTCAAGAAACAAGGAAAAAGTCAAATAAATAACCTAACTCTACACCTAAAGCAACTAGAAAAGGAAGAAATGGAGAACCCCAGGATTAGTAGAAGGAAAGAAATCTTAAAAATTAGGGCAGAAATAAATGCAAAAGAAACAAAAGAGACCAGGGCAAAAATCAACAAAGCCAAAAGCTGGTTCTTTGAAAGGATAAATAAAATTGACAAACCATTAGCCAGACTCATCAAGAAACAAAGGGAGAAAAATCAAATCAATAAAATTAGAAATGAAAATGGAGAGATCACAACAGACAACACAGAAATACAAAGGATCATAAGAGACTACTATCAGCAATTATATGCCAATAAAATGGACAACGTGGAAGAAGTGGACAAATTCTTAGAAAAGCACAGCTTTCCAAAACTGAACCAGGAAGAAATAGGAAATCTTTACAGACCCATCACAAGCACGGAAATACAAACTGTAATCAGAAATCTTCCAGCAAACAAAAGCCCAGGACCAGATGGCTTCACAGCTGAATTCTACCAAAAATTTAGAGAAGAGCTAACACCTATCCTCCTCAAACTCTTCCAGAAAATTGCAGAGGAAGGTAAACTTCCAAACTCATTCTATGAGGCCACCATCACCCTAATACCAAAACCTGACAAAGATGCCACAAAAAAAGAAAACTACAGGCCAATATCACTGATGAATATAGATGCAAAAATCCTTAACAAAATTCTAGCAATCAGAATCCAACAACACATTAAAAAGATCATACACCATGACCAAGTGGGCTTTCTCCCAGGGATGCAAGGATTCTTCAATATCTGCAAATCAAACAATGTAATTCACCACATTAACAAACTGAAAGCCTTTGACAAAATTCAACATCCATTTATGATAAAAACCCTCCAGAAAGTAGGAATAGAAGGAACATACCTCAACATAATAAAAGCTATATATGATAAACCCACAGCAAACATTATCCTCAATGGTGAAAAATTGAAAGCATTTCCCCTAAAGTCAGGAACAAGACAAGGGTGCCCACTTTCACCACTACTATTCAACATAGTTCTGGAAGTTTTGACCACAGCAATCAGACCAGAAAAAGAAATAAAAAGAATCCAAATTGGAAAAGAAGAAGTAAAACTCTCACTGTTTGCAGATGACATGATCCTCTACATAGAAAACCCTAAAGACTCCACCAGAAAATTACTAGTCAACACATAGAAATCCCTTGCATTCCTACACACTAATAATGAGAAAGTAGAAAAAGAAATTAAGGAAACAATTCCATTCACCATTGCAACGAAAAGAATAAAATACTTAGCAATATATCTACCTAAAGAAACTAAAGACCTATATATAGAAAACTATAAAACACTGATGAAAGAAATCAAAGAGGACACTAATAGATGGAGAAATATACCATGTTCATGGATCAGAAGAATCAATATAGTGAAAATGAGTATACTACCCAAAGTAATCTACAGATTCAATGCAATCCCTATCAAGCTACCAGCGGTATTTTTCACAGAGCTAGAACAAATAATTTCACAATTTGTATGGAAATACAAAAAACCTCAAATAGTCAAAGCAATCTTGAGAAAGAAGAATGGAACTGGAGGAATCAACCTGCCTGACTTCAGGCTCTACTACAAAGCCACAGTCATCAAGACAGTATGGTACTGGCACAAAGACAGAAATATAAATCAATGGAACAAAACAGAAAGCCCAGAGATAAATCCACACACCTATGGACACCTTATCTTTGACAAAGGAGGCAAGAATATACAATGGATTAAAGACAATCTCTTTAACAAGTGGTGCTGGAAAAACTGGTCAACCACTTGCAATAGAATGAAACTAGAACACTTTCTAACACCATACACAAAAATAAACTCAAAATGGATCAAAGATCTAAATGTAAGACCAGAAACTATAAAACTCCTAGAGGAGAACATAGGCAAAACACTCTCCGACATACATCACAGCAGGATCCTCTATGATCCACCTCTCAGAATATTGGAAATAAAAGCAAAAATAAACAAATGGGATCTAATTAAAATTAAAAGCTTCTGCGCAACAAAGGCAACTATAAGCAAGGTGAAAAGACAGCCTTCTGAATGGGAGAAAACAATAGTAAATGAAGCAACTGACAAACAACTAATCTCAAAAATATACAAGCAACTTATGCAGCTCAATTCCAGAAAAATAAACAACCCAATCAAAAAATGGGCCAAAGAACGAAATAGACATTTCTCCAAAGAAGACATACGGATGGCTAACAAACACATGAAAAGATGCTCAACATCATTCATTATCAGAGAAATGCAAATCAAAACCACAATGAGGTACCATTTCACACCAGTCAGAATGGCTGCTATAAAAAGTCTATAAACAATAAATGCTGGAGACGGTGCAGAGAAAAGGGAACCCTCTTACACTGTTGGTAAGAATGCAAACTAGTATAGCCACTATGGAGAACAGTGTGGAGATTCCTTAAAAAACTGGAAATAGAACTGCCTTATGACCCAGCAATCCCACTGCTGGGCATACACACCGAGGAAACCAGAATTGAAAGAGACACATGTACCCCAATGTTCATCGCAGCACTGTCTATAATAGCCAGGACATGGAAGCAACCTAGATGTCCATCAGCAGATGAATGGATAAGAAAGCTGTGGTACATATACACAATGGAGTATTACTCAGCCATTAAAAAGAATACATTTGAATCAGTTCTAATGAGGTGGATGAAACTGGAGCCGATTATACAGAGTGAAGTAAGCCAGAAAGAAAAACACCAATACAGTATACTAACACATATATATGGAATTTAGAAAGATGGTAATGATAACCCTGTATATGAGACAGCAAAAGAGACACAGATGTATAGAACAGAATTTTGGACTCTGTGGGAGAGGAAGAGGGTGGGATGATTTGGGAGAATGGCATTGAAACATGTATGCTAGCATATAAGAAATGAATCGCCAGTCTAGGTTCGATACAGGATACAGGATGCTTGGGGCTGGTGCACTAGGATGACCCAGAGAGATGATATGGGGAGGGAGGTGGGAGGGGTGTTCAGGACTGGGAACTTATGTACACCCATGGCGGATTCATGTCAATGTATGGCAAAACCAATACAGTATTGTAAAGTAAAAAAAAGTTAAATAAAAAAAAAAGAAGCCTAAGCTTGTGGTAAATCATAAATAGATATTATCCATCTTAACCCTTATTTTCTATGAAAGGTTTCCTCTCTTTGCTTCTCTAAACTTCAAATACCAAATCAATAATGTGTCATTATGAGCTCTGATAAAGAAAATAAAATAATAACCTAAAACAAACAACCTCCCCCAAAAGACAAAAAAAGCTCAACTCTTTTAAATAAGTCTAAAAAATTAACTGATTGATTAAATCTGTAAAAATTTATTAAAGGTTAAAAATTTGATATTGGTCTTATTTATAACTAACACAATTACCTTCTCCTCCCACCTTTACAACAATATTCCCCACATCAAAAGGTTGAACAATTATTTGCCTATAGGTACTACATTCTGAGTGTTTCTAGACTGACAAAAACAAAAAGAAAATAAGAAGGGTTGAAATTTAGTTATTTCCTAAGTTACCACTTCCATTGTTCATATTCTACCAGAGAACATCCAGGATAAGATGATTGCTAGAACCTGGCTCATGCCAAGAAACAAACTTCACATTTCTCTAAGAATTGTTGAAAATCTGAAGAAATAGGTATTAGAAAACTTACACAAAGCAAAGGTGTTTCTAATATGCCTTATCTTACTGTGTTTGATAGGATAATAGATAATATTTAGTGGGAACACACTGTGTGTCTGGCAAGATTCTAAGCACCTTACACAAATTTATTTAGTCTTCACAACAATCCTGTGAGCTAAGTATTAACATCTCATATCAACTATATAATTGGACCTTATCCATTTCAGGAGTTGAGGCCTAGCTGGACCTGCCAGGCAGGGTGCACTGACCAGCCATGAGAGGATTCCTTCACACAATGCAAAGTGATAAGCAAGTGGGACACAGGAACCACCACCTGTCTGAAACAGCTCCAGGTTTTCCCAGGACAAAATCAATCCACTTGTGTAAAGCACCAACCAAAATTCACTCTGTCTAAAATATATCCTCTGTTTGAAAATGGCACTTTATCCTGTCTCTTTAGTAGCAAAACCCTGGTCATTTCACATGTGTCAACATAATCTGCATTAAAGAGGAATATCCATGCAGAAGGTGCTTCTGTTTAGCTTTCTGTTGCAGAAGATAACACCTTGATGTTGGAAGACAATCTCCTATTATCCTTCATGAACCTTGTTGGGTGGTTCTTAAATGCACTGAGGCTCACGGTGAAAAGTTTTCTTCACATACCTTATTTTTTTTTCCCCTCTTACATGAAATTTTTGCCATGATTCATTAGAAGAGCCAAGAAATATAAAAGTTTCAGAATTTGTTTCAAATATGTTTTCCAAAACATAATAACTTGTAATCCACTTAGCACTTTTAAAATTCTCAACAATGTTGGTTTAATCTTAAAAAATATACATTTCCACACACTGGGTAAATCACCATTAATGATAGTACCCTTGCAATTTCCTTGCAAACCAAGAAAAAATTAAGCTCCTATAGTAAACAGAATAATTGTAGGCTTCAGAGGGAAGGAAAGAAACCCCAAAATATACCTAGTAGGTTCTACCTCTGGGCATGTTTTGAAACCTCATTAGGGAAGGACCCAAAATGTAGAGGATTGGTGTCAGCAGCCATACATTATGACAGTGTTGAGTTTCAAGAACCTTCCATCTTTGACCTATTTATTCAAGGATAGTTTATAGAAGAAGAAAGATGATTCTTCAAGCTTCTGAAAGTTTAACCAGAAAAGCATTGAAATGAATGAAATAAAATACTATTTCTCAACTGACAAACCAGGTGCTAAAGAATAAGACAGCTGCTCTGATGTCTGTATCCTAGCTGTCTGTATCCTAGCTACCAAGCATCCACAAAAAGAGCCACCTCATGAATGAGATCTACTCACTACACACAAAGCTGGTCCATAGCACCCTGATAGGCAGCTCTGAAGCGAGGAAGCAGGTAATCTGTTCCTCTGAAAGCCTTCATCTATTCTACACTGGATGAGGCTTAGCAAATGAATCCGTGCACACCATGAATCACTGACACACTCACATAAACTCCAGGGTACTAAGTATCCTGGAAAATCCAGACACTGAGTGACATAAGCACGGCTAGGCTTGGGAGAATCCCAAAATCAAGGTCATAAGTGAAGACAGGTGCATACACCAACTCAAACTCCAGACTCAGAAAGGTCGAGAGGTCATGAGAACAGACATTCCTGCCTTGTATTTAGCTAAAGAGACTGAAATTTCTTCACATTAACTAATTTCCAGCATCAAAGGAAAGCTCTGAATGATGATGTTAAGGAGAAAGATCTCCGAAAGAAAAACATAGTTGTGTTTTTGTCTACAACTGCCCGCAGAAGTTAGTAACATTGGCCATACAAAATAAAATATTTTCTGATACAGCAAGACCTTTCAAGAAATATAAAGTTCACTTCTATTTAAAGTAATTTTTTCTTCTTCTCACCTGACAAGAACATCACTTACCCTTCCAGGCCCAGATATCAGTCATCTTCTTGTCATGGATCCCAACAACTGGACAGCTGGGGACATGCCTGGAGTGATAATATACAAAGCCAATATTTATTAACATTATTGTTAAAAAAGAATCTCTACAAAATAAATCTTCATTCCTGGTTCACCTAATATCCAGGTAATACTGCCTTCATGGTGAGTAGTATTAGCATTCTGGATGAAAGTACTGACCTATAGGCAAGAAGTAAATAGACAGTGGGGACAATTATGCTCTGATGGTCAGGGTTTTGTTGTTGCTGTTATTTTTGTTCCTTGTTCTTTCTTAAAGTTAATTTTAACATTAGAAACTACAACATAATGAAGCTCACATTTTGTTCCCTAGCTCTGCTGCTGCTAAGTCGCTTCAGTCGTGTCCGACTCTGTGCGACCCCATAGATGGCAGCCCACCGGGCTCCCCCATTCCTGGGATTCTCCAGGCAAGAACACTGGAGTGGGTTACCATTTCCTTCTCCAATGCATGAAAGTGAAAAGTCAAAGTGAAGTCACTCAGTCGTGTCCGACTCTTAGCGACCCCATGGACTGCAGTCTACCAGGCTCCTCCGTCCATGGGATTTTCCAGGCAAGAGTAATGGAGTGGGGTGCCATTGCCTTCTCCACCCTAGCTCTGCTACTGCTACTGCTAAGTCACTTCAGTCGTGTCCAACTCTGTGACCCCATAGACGGCAGCCCACCAGGCGCTCCCATCCTTGGGATTTTCCAGGCAAGAACACTGGAGTGAGTTGCCATTTCCTTCTCCAATGCATGAAAGTGAAAAGTGAAAGTGAAGTCGGTCAGTCGTGTCCGACCCTTAGCGACCCCATGGACTGCAGCCTACCAGGCTCCTCCATCCATGGGATTTTCTGGGCAAGAGTACTGGAATGGGGTGCCATTGCCTTCTCCAATGCATGAAAGTGAAAAGTCAAAGTGAAGTCACTCAGTCGTGTTCAACTCTCTAGGATTTCTCAAATTTGGAGTTATTAATACAACACTAAGCTGTTTTATGGAATTTGAGAATGTCTTGAAAAATATTGAGGAATTCCTTGAAGAAAAGTACATTGTAAGTTCTCTAGCTATTCACACTAGTTATTGAGTCTTTTTTTGTTCACAACAAACAAAACTGCTTCATTAAAATAACTGCTGAAATAGATTAGGCAGTTTACATATATTGGAAGGTTACTAGTTTCTTCTCCAATTTTTCTCCACTATAATCAAAGTGACTAAAATATTAAGAATGTTGAACAGATTTTAGAAGACTTATTTTCCAGTTAAGGAAGTTTTGTTTCCTTTCATCTGAGGTGTTATATTTGATTTTTTAACTGTCTGGATTGAGAGACAATATGTAAGTTCAGTTCAGTTCAGTCACTCAGTCATGTCCGACTCTCTGCGACCCCATGAATTGCAGCACGCCAGGCCTCCCTGTCCATCACCAACTCCCGGAGTTCACTCAAACTCATGTCCATCGAGTCGGTGATGCTATCCAGCCATCTCATCCTCTGTCGTCCCCTTCTCCTCCTGCCCCCAATCCCTCCCAGCATCAGAGTCTTTTCCAATGAGTCAATTCTTCGCATGAGGTGGCCAAAGTATTGGAGTTTCAGCTTTAGCATCATTCCTTCCAAAGAAATCCCAGGACTGATCTCCTTCAGAATGGACTGATTGGATCTCCTTGCAGTCCAAGGGACTCTCAAGAGTCTTCTCCAACACCACACTTCAAAAGCATCAATTCTTCAGCACTCAGCTTTCTTCACAGTCCAACTCTCACATCCATACATGACCACTGGAAAAACCATAGCCTTGACTAGATGGACCTTCGTTGGTAAAGTAATGTCTCTGCTTTTGAATATGCTATCTAGGTTGGTCATAATTTTCCTTCCAAGGAGTAAGCGTCTTTTAATTTCATGGCTACAATCACCATCTGCAGTGAATTTGGAGCCCTCCAAAAATAGTCTGCCACTATTTCCACTGTTTCCCCATCTATTTCCCATGAAGTGAAGTGATGGGACCAGATGCCATGATCTTTGTTTTCTGAATGTTGAGCTTTAAGCCAACATTTTCACTCTCCACTTTCACTTTCATCAAGAGACTCTTTAGTTCCTCTTCACTTTCTGCCATAAGGGTGGTGTCATCTGCATATCTGAGGTTATTGATATTTCTCCCAGCAATCTTGATTCCAGCTTATGCTTCTTCCAGCCCAGCGTTTCTCATGAGGTACTCTGCATATAAGTTAAATAAGCAGGGTGACAATACACAGCCTTGATATACTCCTTTTCCTATTTGGAACCAGTCTGTTGTTCCATGTCCAGTTCTAACTGTTGTTTCCTGACCTGCATATAGGTTTCTCAAGAGGCAGATCAGGTGGTCTGGTATTCCCATCTCTTCCAGAATATTCCACAGTTTATTGTGATCCACACAGTCAAAGGCTTTGGCATAGTCCATAAAGCAGAAATAGATGTTTTTCTGGAACTCTCTCGCATTTTCCATGATCCAGCGGATGTTGGCAATTTGATCTCTGGTTCCTCTGCCTTTTCTAAAACCAGCTTGAACATCAGGAAGTTCACGGTTCATGTATTGCTGAAGCCTGGCTTGAAGAATTTTGAGCATTACTTTACTAGCGTGTGAGACGAATGCAACTTTGCGGTGGTTTGAGCATTCCTTGGTATTGCCTTTCTTTGGGATTGCAATGAAACTGACCTTTTCCAGTCCTGTGGCCACTGCTGAGTTTTCCAAATTTGCTGGCATATTGAGTGCAGCATTTTCACAGCATCATCTTTCAGGATTTGAAATAGCTCAACTGAAATTCCATCACCTCCACTAGCTTTGTTCGAAGTGATGCTTTCTAAGGCTCACTTGACCTTACACCAAGTGAGTGATCACACTATTGTGATTATCTTGGTCGTGAAGATCTTTTTTGTAAACCCCCCTTTACTTGAAAAATAATTAGCCATCCTTTTGCTTTTCTCTTCACTAAAGTGAAAGGAGCTGAGCTAATAAAGAAGGATGTAACATTTATTCCATCATTCTACTACTTCTCTGAAACAGTCTCTCCCAAGTAGGATGTGTACCAGTTAGAGACTGTAAGATGCTTCATTATTGTGTGGAAAGAAAATGTTAGAAATGTTACATGTTTCATAATATTCATAATAATAGTGTATATAACTAATGTAAGTGATAGATAAAACTGTATTGGGAGCATAAGTTCACATTTTAACTTTTTTAAAGTGGAAGGGAGTTTGGAGTTTAAGGAAGGTAAAACAAACAAAAAAAACCCAGCCATTTATACTATACAAGGAAATATGTCACTAGATTTTCATGAAGGCAAATTTGTAGATGATAAAGTAAGATTCTGAATTTAAAGCCAAATTACGGATCCATTTACCTTTGTTGGGAAGCACTTGCTTTACTCAAATAAGCAAATATTTCTCACCTTCCAACCTCTAAATTGAACGTCAAATAAAAGGGACAGACCACGACAAGCCCCAAAATGTAAATTCATTTAAAGAACTAATTTATCATTTCTTTATATGCCCTCAACAATTTTACAAATATTTAAAAAATTGGCTCCAAACATAGGAAAGAATACATTAGAGATTTAAATACGTAGTGGCTTGTTTTTGCTACTGTTTAAATGACCACTGGTAAGATATCTAACAAGCAGACTTACTTTGCACTTAGTGAAATTTTTTATCAGTTGGTGTCACAGAAAGACAAATGCTGGAGCTGCAGTTCCATGAGGGCACTCAGTCAAACCAGTTTGATATGGTTTTATATTTTTAATAATCATTTCTTCTGAGCACAAAATACAAGCTATGTATGTTGAAATTATTTTGAATTCAAATTTTAATGTTATAAAACTATTATCAGGTTTTTCAACATGGCATTTTTCCATGTGTAAAAGAAATTTATTATAGAAGAAACTAAGTCACATCTATAAAATTGTTGTCATTGTTCAGTTGCTCAGTCATGTCTTATCCTTTGCGACCCCATGGATTGCAGCAGGCCAGGCTTCCCTGTCCTTCACTATCTCCCAGAATTTGCTAAAACTCACGTCCATTGAGTCAGTGATGTCATCCAACCATCTCATCCTCTGTCATCCCCTTTTCCTTCTGCCCTCAATATTTCCCAGCATCAGGATCTTTACCAATGAGCTGGTTCATATCAGGTGGCCAAAGTATTGGAGCTTTAGAGAATACTACTACTATTACCACCAATAAAATAATGTTAACTATAATAAAAATATTAATATAAGCTAAGATTTATGGAGGGGCTTCCTAGGTAGCACTGGTGGTAAAGAACTTGCCTGCCAAAGCAGGAATCCCAAGAGATGTGGGTTCGATCCCTGGGTGGGGAAGATACCCTGGAGGAGGACATGGCAACCTACTCCAGTATTCTTGCCTGGAGAATCTCACGGACAGAGGAGCCTGGTGGGCTGCAGTGCATATGGTCGCAAAGAGTTGAACACGACTGAAGTGACTTGGCATGCATGCACACGAGACTAATTGAGTGCTCATTACATTCCAGGCTCCATTTTATGCACTTTATGTTGTTATGCACTTTACTCAGTTATGTGATAACTGAGCGGTCCTGAACCCAAACTGCCCATTATGCCTGTTAGAAGCACCAAGGGAGGGTAATAAAAAAATATGCCCAGATTCCACCACCAGAGAAGTCTCTGACTCACATTGTCCAGGTGCTAACCCTATTAGTGGTTCTAACATGCAGCCAGAATTGAAAAAAAATGCTTTAACACAATCCTGACAACAGTCCTGGGAGGAAGGGGTAATTATCTTTATTTTACAATGAGGACAATGATATACACAGTTCACAAGCAGCAGAACTGGGATCTGAACTCAGGCCAGCAGACTCCAAAACTGAAGCTCTTTACCACTAAGCTCCCTGGTGGCTCAGATGGTAAAGCATCTGCCCGCAATGCGGGAGACCCAGGTTCGATCCCTGGGTTGGGAAGATCCCCTAGAGAAGGAAATGGCAACCCACTCCAGTATTCTTTCCTGGAAAATTCCATGGATGGAGGGGCCTGGTGGGCTACAGTCCATGGGATCACAAAGAGTCGGACATGACTGAGCAACCTCACCACTAAGCTCTACTACCCCTTCAAAGACCGGGAACCACTGAGGACTTAGGGGATGGTTTTATTCATGTGGTATGCATAAAAGATCATTCCTGTAATTTCTGAGCACTTAGGTTTTTTTTTGAAAAAGCTTTTGCATAACTCTAGCTGAAAAAATAAACCAGATTTTGATCATGGAATTACTCTGGTTTGCAAGTGACAGGGAAGCTGACCAAACCCTAGCCAGTGCTGAAATCAGTGATTTCACTGTTTACTTCTGAAAGTGACCTCCCCCAGATGGCTGACTAGTGCTGAGGTTTGGCCTGCATTTCTTCATCACTCTATTTACCAGGAAAGTTCATATAAATAATGCAGGCAGAGACATCAAACAGGAAAAGTTCCTTTTCAATTGCTATTTCTCCTCCAAGGAAAATAGGCTTGAAAGTTCAAAAGCTACTCGACAGCACTTTTCCTTATTGCTCTCCTTTTGTAGTGTAGCCCAAACAGAAGCTAACAGAATACTCAGTGATTAAAAAAACAAAAACAACAAAAAAAGAAGCAATAGCAGCAGGAGGCATGGGGGAGGGGAGAAATGAAAAGAAAACCCATGTCTGTCTTACCACTTGGTTTATCAGGCTCATAGTCACATTCAAGACAACATGGCATAAAGTTACCTGAATCAGACCACAAAGGATTCTTCCTCCTGAGTCAGGCTGGCCACAGGTGGGCTGTCTCAATGCCAAGGGTGAGGAATAAGGCAAGTAGAATTTAATTAGAGGAAAAATAGATGATGGTACCATATCTATTTAGAGAGGAGATATAATATCCTCTGAAATGCATGGGCATAGGGTGCGACCAGGGCAGTTATTGGCTAACATAAGACATGGAGTGTCAAGTAGAGGCTTTAAACCTTTGACTTGAAAGGAATGAGGGAGCAAAGAGTCAGAGTCACAAAGTGGCATCCAGGCATTCCACCCTCCATGGGGTCTGGGCCATGTCACTGCAGTGTTCAAATAAGGCATCTTGTGACATGATTTGATCAAAGAGATGTAGCCAAGATATGGAGCCAAGAGGATATTTGTTAAGCACAATCTGCCAGCCTCTGTGGTTAAGTGCATTTCCCATATTATCCCGTGGGATCCACACAACAATTCTGAAAGGGGGTATTATTATTTTTCAGCAATATTTCACTATGTAGTTGTGGTTTAGTTGTTAAGTCGATTCTGACTGTTGGGATCCCATGGACTGCAGCCCACAGGCTCCTCTGTCCACGGGATTTTTCAGGCAAGAATACTGCAGTGGGTTGCCATTTCCTTCTCCAGGGGATCTTCCAGACCCAGGAATCAAACTCCAGTCACCTGTGCTGCAGGCAGCCTCCTGCATTGCAGATGGATCCTTTACTTGACTGAGCCACCAGGGAATTACAATATATTCCACTATAGCTCCAGTATTAACTAGGTAGCATAGATTTGAAATGAGGTTTGTTCGCCTCTAAAACCTCGGTTCCTTCAATTTTGTGACACAGTCCTAACTCATTGTCTCTATCCTGGGCTTCAGGCTTATTTCTTCAACCAGCCCCAGTGAAGGCACTTTTGAGCCACCAGCAGGCACTAGTGAGAAGCGCGAGGTATAGGTTCCCTTGTTAGCAGCGAGTTCCTTGAGACTCTAAAGCCCTGTGCAGAGGTTCATTTGCATCTTATTTTTTCTCTCTCAGTTTCTGCTTCTTGACTGGTTCCCATTCTCTCTTTGCATCCCATGCAGATGCCTGGTTGTGGTCACTTGCCAATTACTCTCTCCCAACCCAAGAGGGTCCAGGCCACTCGACAAAAACTGTGCTCAAAAGCTCTGCCTCCAACAGCCGAGTCACCGGCTCATGGGGTTATTTTTGCTTTTCGTCATTTTTTTTTTTTTTTTTTTGGCTGCACTGCACAACGTGTGGAATTTTAGTTCCCCAATGAGACTTGGGATGGAACCTGAGCCTGCAGCCCCTGCAGTAGAAGCTTAGAGAATAACCACTGGACCTCCAGGAAAGTCCCTGTCATTCCTTTTTTTGCTTTTATTGTTTAAGACTTGCATTATCAAGTCAGGGATACTCATTCACTCAGCAAGAATTTACTGAGTATAAACTATGACAGTGGATATGTTCCAGGTGCTGGGGACCCAGAGATAATTAGAACTCAGTCCTTCCTTCCAATACCCTAGGGTTCTGCTCACCCATTCCAGTGAGTGCTGCCTGGTGACAGAGCCTTGACCTCCTCATCCCCGTAATTTCCTTTACAGCCAGGACAGGAGCCAGGACAGGAGCCCAATGTCAGCCGTTCGGCTCAGGACTGTTCCCTTTACTCCCATTATTTTGTGCTAATTTCCAGAGGCTTCTCTTTCTCTTCTGGAAAATTTACTGTTTCCCTCGATCTACCTCTTTTAGGGAGCCAGCCCTCTTCTCAAAAGGGTAAAATGACGAGAAAGGAATATCAGGGCAGTTTATGCCCTTTAGTGAAAGGAAATGACTGCCCTATTTGAGCAACAGGTTGGAGAGCCACCAAGGATTAAAATAAATTCTTACTCAGGATTGCTATTTTGCATTCAGTAGAATTCCCACTTCCTCTTGATTAAGAGCCCATTTAATATGAGAGGGGTTGTGGCATATTATCATTTCTTAGCAGTTCCCAAAGTTACCATGCACCTGTTACTAAAACTGGCGCTGCATCAGAGCTTCAGAAACAGCTGTGGGGGAGAATGCAAGGAGGTTTAATCTGAAATTTAGCTTAACTTTCACAATGAAGGAATCACATGTGTTCCCAGTTCCCTCCTCATTTTTCACTGGTTTTTAGCAACCTCTTAGTTCCTACACAAAGTTATTCAAAGGATGTTTTTTTCTTTATGGCTTAGAGACAGTTTCAAAATTTTTAAAAAGTCATCTGTTTCCCCAGTTTCCCATATAAAGCTGGTCAACTAAGTATTTAATCACTCATCACATCAGAATCAAGACAGAGGTTTATGTTCAACTAGTTAAAAATGAGACCTATTCACTCATACACAGAAGAATAGTTTGAATTATTATAGTTAGTCCTAACAGCCAATAGGATGTTACAGGCCTAACAGCCAATAAGGAAATAAACATGCATTGAAAACAAAAAGGAAGCAAATATACACATCCAAAGACAAATTGGAAACAAGTGCTAAGTATACAAGATGGAACGAAAGAAGGGTTTCTGGGAAGATGTGAACTCCTTCTGATTAGATTACTTACCTGCACAAGTAGAATTCCCATTTCCAGAGGGAGAGCCTTCAGGACAGTTCCAGTGCGGCAGGGCTGAGAGGCTAACAAAACTAAAGTTGAAAACACCAGCAACACAATGACAAGGAAATGCAGCATGATGTTGATGGGCTTGAACTCTCAATAGAAAATAAGCTGACTTTGCTCGAGAAAACCCCGGGCAAGGTAGGTATGTCTGACTCTCAGTATGTCCACTCAGGTTGGCCTGCAGCTCTGGGGTATCTTTTCCTCTGTTGCTCTGCTGTTGCCCTTTGGCTCCTCCTTCAACTCAAGACAGCATCCAAATGCAGCCTGAGGGGAAAGATTACTTTGAGTTTTGGGGAAGCTGTAAGAAATATCTGACAGCCTTATGACAGATTTCACAGAGTTGAACAGCCATGCACTGGAGGCCTGCTGCTGTCTTCACTGTGACAAGGCAGAGTTGCAGGGCCAAGGGGAGAAAAAGGAAACTAGGGAAGAATTGGTGGAAAGTTCCAACCACGACCCTTGAGGAAATAAGGACATACAATTCCTTCCCAAACATGGTTTCTCATTTTGAAAAGTATGACTCCTCTTTCCTTTTTAAAGCCTCTTTGGCTCCACCCCTCTCCTTTAGTAACACTTGAGTGAGCCTCTGTTTGCAAATAATTCCATGCTCCAGGAAAGTGGGTACCACTGCCAAGGAGACAGCTGACTGTTCACCACGAGCATTCAGGACAAAACCAGGTGAAGAGCCATGACGGGTGCTGTGGAGTTGCTTCTGGTGTCTTGGAAGTACCTGCTGAATATCGGCTATGTTTTAAACATCTGGCAGAATGGAGACAACGTTAAATCAAATCGTATAAACTAGCGGTGAACAGCACTGCAGATAATGCAGACTTAGAGCAATTGATCATTCATCTGAGCAATACTAAAGAAAACTGACCTTCAGTTCATTATGTGAGTGAATGTCAACACCAGTGCACATTACTGGAGCTTTTTCTTCCTCCCTCCCGTATATTTTATAGCGGAATTTGAAAGAGTATTCTTTCCAAATCAAAGGGAAATCCCTAATGCCAGATGAAGAGTTACAGTAGGCACAGTCACCCTTTCTTGCAGCAGGACCATAATAAAACACCGTGAGGGGCCAGGAGCGCAGGGAAAGGAGGGGACTGTTATCATAGAGCAGTGTTGAAAAAAAACAAGCTAATAGCACTGTTCTGCTGGAAGTTTTACTTTTGTTACCTTATGGTAGACAGAGAGGAGGATCCAGCCTCTCCAACCCAGCGCAGTACATTCTTTTCCTTTCTCAGGTGGCACAAGCTGCAGACATTCAATAACTTCTAACAGTTGGGCCCTCTTTAATTTCAGGTCCCAGTTCTCACACAATCCAGTGGATATGCCCTATTCAGTAGCTAGCGAGCAGTAAGGCAAATCTTCCTACCTGGGAATAAAAACTTGAATAGTCTTAATCTCTT
Source organism: Capricornis sumatraensis (assembly GCF_032405125.1). Taxonomy (NCBI): domain Eukaryota; kingdom Metazoa; phylum Chordata; class Mammalia; order Artiodactyla; family Bovidae; genus Capricornis; species Capricornis sumatraensis. The sequence continues at coordinate 18,210,797 of NC_091075.1, forward strand.
TATTTTTAAAGAGTGGCATTTTGTTTCACAAATCCTGCTCACAGTGCCAGTTTATGTTTTGCCAAAATTTTTATTTTGTTTTAGGTTCAAAGGATTCGTTAACAAAAGAAATCACTTGTTACACACAAATATACAATTTCAATATATAATAGAGGATTATTAGACTTAATTTCAATACACGGTCATTAAAAGAGAAATAGAAACAATAAAGAAAAGTAACAGCACATACATCACCAAATTGGGATGACAAACATCCAGACTTAGACAGCACTGGGGAGTCTCATTAACAGCAATCTGGAGTTCCAATTGGGAAAGGGTCCCAGGGTGCATCCACCCCATGGGTGAGACTTCAAATTGTAGTTTCAGGGACTCCCCATTTATAATCCCAAGCTGCAATCTGATATCGTTATCAGTTTGCATACAAAAATGCAGCTCTGTTTTTTTTTTTAACTTTTATAATGCCATATGGAGAAGGCAATGGCAACCCACTCCAGTACTCTTGCCTGGAAAATCCCACGGATGGAGGAGCCTGGTAGGCTGCAGTCCATGGGGTCGCTAAGAGTCAGGCATGACTGAGCGACTTCACTTTCACTTTTCACTTTCATGCATTGGAGAAGGAAATGGCAACCCACTCGAGAGTTCTTGCCTGGAGAATCCCAGGGATGGTGGAGCCTGGTGGGCTGCCATCTGTGGGGTCGCACAGAGTTGGACACGACTGAAGCAACTTAGCAGCAGCAGCATAATGCCATATATTTCACTTTGTGAATCATAAAACTTCTGAGTTCCCAGGGGTTGGCCAGACCCTCAGGGGCTCAAGAATTCCAAGATCCACTCCCTTGCTTATTATCTAAAGTGCCACCTGACTTGCTATGCATGTAGGCAGGCACAGAATCCAGGCAATGTCCAGGCAGGTCCAAGGCAGGTCCAAGAGTCCTGCTCTCCTGCCTCTGAAGCCTGAACAAGACTTCCTCCATTTTAATTTCCCTAACAGCTGGCCTTAGGATTATTTAAGCTACATAACATAGGAATAAGGCAAAATAAAATGGGCAGTCTTCTTAATTCTGTAAGTCAAATAACAATTCCAGATAGTCAAAAGAAATAAAGTGATCAAAGAAACAAGAAATGAATTATACAATGCAGAAAACAGTTTTTAAGCAGTAGGGGATTTAGTAAAGAAAAAATCCCGACATAAATCACAGCAGGATCCTCTATGACCCACCTCCAAGAATATTGGAAATAAAAGCAAAAATAAACAAACAGGACCTAATTAAACTCAAAAGCTTCTGCACAACAAAGGAAACTATAGGCAAGGTGAAAAGACAGCCTTCAGAATGGGAGAAAATAATAGCAAATGAAGTAACTGACAAACAACTAATCTCAAAAATATACAAGCAACTCCTGCAGCTTAATTCCAGAAAAATAAACGACCCAATCAAAAAATGGGCCAAAGAACGAAATAGACATTTCTCCAAAGAAGACATACGGATGGCTAACAAACACATGAAAAGATGCTCAACATCATTCATTATCAGAGAAATGCAAATCAAAACCACAATGAGGTACCATTTCACGCCAGTCAGAATGGCTGCAATCCAAAAGTGTACAAGCAATAAATGCTGGAGAGGGTGTGGAGAAAAGGGAACCCTCTTACACTGTTGGTGAGAATGCAAACTAGTACAGCCACTATGGAGAACAGTGTGGAGATTCCTTAAAAAACTGGAAATAGAACTGCCTTATGACCCAGCAATCCCACTGCTGTGCATACACACCGAGGAAACCAGAATTGAAAGAGACACATGTACCCCAATGTTCATCGCAGCACTGTCTATAATAGCCAGGACATGAAGCAACCTAGATGTCCATCAGCAGATGAATGGATAAGAAAGCTGTGGTACATATACACAATGGAGTATTACTCAGCCATTAAAAAGAATTCATTTGAATCAGTTCTAATGAGGTGGATGAAACTGGAGCCTGTTATACAGAGTGAAGTAAGCCAGAAAGAAAAACACCAGTACAGTATACTAACACATATATATGGAATTTAGAAAGATGGTAATGATAACCCTGTATGTGAGACAGCAAAAGAGAAATAGATGTATAGAACAGACTTTTGGACTCTGTGGGAGAGGGAGAGGGTGGGATGATTTGGGAGAATTGCACTGAAGCATGTATAATATCATATATGAAATGAATCACCAGTCCAGGTTCGATGCATGACACTGGATGCTTGGGGCTGGTGCACTGGAACGACCCAGAGGGATGGTACAGGGAGGGAGGAGGGAGGGGTGCTCGGGATGGGGAACTCGTGTATGCCTGTGGCGGATTCGTGTTGGTGTATGGCAGAACTAATACAGTATTGTGGAGTAATTAACCTCCAATTAAAATAAATAAATTTATATTAAAAAAAGAAAAAATCCCACCATGAATGAGAAGTACGCTTTTGTACATCAACTTCTACATCCGTTAACTTATTGGCAGCAATGGTAGTAACAACAGAATGTTCTATCAAGGTACGATTATGTTTATCTATGAAATTTCGTAACTCTTTGGTTCCTTGCAAAATCTTACATAACACTTCTAAGAAGAAGCTAATATTAGGAACAGACAAAGTAAGGAATAATATTTGGCCCCATAATACCTAATTTCTCATGGGGGGAAAGTAATAAGTGGTCCCCCTCCAATATAAATGATCAACATATGTTAGATATGTGTTTGTGCAGCGTTGGTGGTATGGTGGTGAGCATAGCTGCCTTCCAAGCAGTTGACTCTGGTTCGTTTCCTGGCCAAAGCAATGGGCCAATCTTTGGGCTTCCCTGATAGCTCAGTTGGTAAAGAATCCACCTGCAGTGCAGGAGACCCCAGTTTGATTCCTGCATCAGGAAGATCTGCTGGAGAAGGCATAGGCTACCCACTCCAGTATTCTTGGGCTTCCCTTGTGGCTCAGCTGGTAAAGAATCTGCCTGCAATGTGGGAGACCTGCATTCAATCCCTGGGTTGGGAAGATCCCCTGGAGAAGGTAAAGGCTACCCACTCCAGTATTCTGGCCTGGAGAATTCCATGGACTGTATAGTTCATGGGGTCGCAAAGAGTCAGACACGACTGAGCAACTTTAAAAAAAAAGATGTGCTAGACATCTGGAAAAAGGAGTTACTAATTGATATATAGAAGTTGTGTTTACATCATCAGTTACAATACATACTAATTAAGGGGCTATTTTAAAAAATTCTTACAGGATTTAGGGAAGATAGTTCATTCACAATGGTTGGTTGGTTCCCCTAAAGGCAAGAAGTTGGTCCACATAGCAGTTCCTCAGTAGTCTTGTCACAGCCTATCAATAGGTGGGTACAATGATTAAAGTCAATCAGCACATAATATTTGTGTTCAGGGCTTGAGCTATATCTTTATCAGCACTATGTAATCTAGCAAACAGACAAATTTTGCCCACAGAAAGTCTAAGTTAAGAAAGGACAGACCTTATCTGCTAGGAGCGCAAAATTATCCTGAGCCTAGGTCTGGCTCATGTTTCAAAGACTTAGAATTGGACACAACTTAGTGGCTAAACAACAACACAACAACAACTCTTGTGACAGATTATTCTTGGAAGCCTGACTATAATGTGGATTGTCACTCACACCTCAGCCTTCAAGGATATGCTACAAGTAAAAGAAAAATATGAAGAAACCTATTTGGGACACTTCTCTTCATATTTTTCTTTTAATTGTAGCATATCCTTGAAGGCTGAGGTGTGAGTGACAATCCACATTATAGTCAGGCTTCCAAGAATAATCTGTTCACAAGAGTTGTTGTTGTGTTGTTGTTGTATAGTCACTAAGTCATAAAAGTCTTTGACTCTTTGCGACCACATGGACTATATAGCCTGCCAGGCTCCTATCTCCTTGGGATTTCCCAGGCAAGAATACTGGAGTGGATTGCCATTTCCTTCTCTAAGGGGTCTTCCTGACCCAGGGATCAAACCTGAAGCTCTTGTGTCCCTTGCTTGACAGGCAGATTCTTTACTGCTGTGCCATCTGCGAAGCCCCATTCTTTACCCACAGGGGAAGCCAAGTGGCCAATCCATTGGCTACTCACCAAGAATCTGTGCATATGTATCAGTCAAATTTTCTTCTTTTAAAGCCTACTGTTGACAGGGTTTCCCAGGTGGCACTAGTGGTAAAGAACCTGCCTGCCAATGCAGGAGATGTGAGACATGGGTTCAGTTCCCAGGTAGGGAAGATCTCCTGGAGAAAGGCATGGCAACTCATTCCAGTATTCTTGTCTGGAGTATGCCATGGACAGAGGAGCCTGGCAGACTACAATCCATACAGTCGCACAGAGTTGGACATGACTGAAGTGACTTAGCACACATGCATACATATACTATTGACACTTTTGGATTGTGGTGCCGGACAAGACTCTTGGGAGTCCCTTGGATGGCAAGGAGGTCAAACCAGTCAATCCCAAAGGAAATCAACCCTGAATATTCACTGGAAGGACTGATGTTGAAGCTGAAGATCCAATACTTTGATCAATGGATGTGAAGAGCCAACTCATTGGAAAAGACCGTGATGCTAGGAAAGACTGAGGGCAGAAGGAGAAGAGGGCCAAAGAAGATGAGATGGCTAGATGGCATCATTGACTCAGTGGACATGAGTCTGAGCAAATTCAAGGAGATAGTGAAGTGCAGGGAAGCCTGGCCTGCTGCAGTTCATGGGTTTGCGAAGAATCAGACACTCCTGCTGCTGCTGCTAAGTCACTTCAGTCGTGTCTGACTCTGTGCGACCCCATAGACGGCAGCCCACCAGGCTCCCCAGACCCTGGGATTCTCCAGGCAGGAAGACTGGAGTGGGTTGCCATTTCCTTCTTCAATGCATGAAAGTGAAAAGCGAAAGTGAAGTCACCCAGTTGTGTCTGACTCTTCGCGACCCCATGGACTGCAGCCCATCAGGCTCCTCCGTCCATGGGATTTTCTAGGCAAGAGTACTGGAGTGGGGTGCCAGAATCAAACAATACTTAGCAACTGAACAACAACAGCATACTGTGTATAATTCAAATTGACTACTCTTGGTATACTTCTTTCCAGCTTCTGGAAATTTCGCATTCCAGAAATCCAAGGACATTCTTTTGTCTTTTTTCCCTAAGCTCTAATTAGCACATAGTTCACTGATAGATACATGTAATTTTATAATCCCTGGGTATAGCTCATGGGGTGGTGGTGGTTTACGCGCTAAGTTGTATCCTACTCTTGCGACCCCGTGAACTGTAGCCTGCCAGGCTTCTCTGACTATGGCATTTCCCAGGCGAGAATATTGGAGTGGGTAGCTTTTTCCTTCTCCAGGGGATCTTGCTGACCCAGGGATAGAACCTGGGTCTCCTGAACTGCAGGTGGATTATTTACCAACTGAGCCACCAGGGAAGCTAATCTCTATCCAAAGATAGATTACTGAGATGAGCTTTAGAATAATTTAATTTAACTTTTTAGTAATCAAACATAACAGAAAGGAACTATCTGGGAAGTGAGTCTTCCCAATATAGATCTCAGCTAACAAAACTAGAATTTACTACTCAGTGAAACAGAAATTTCTTGTGAGGACATTAACCCTGCAGCCAGGGAAGGCTTTATCCCATCAAATAAAAAATGAGGTTTGTCAGGGAATCAGGAAAAACCAAGCAGCCTTAGATTTCCTATAGCCCTGGCTGCTTGATTTACAGCTATTGTTTACCCATTTTAAATTCCTTGATTTAGTAGTAGACTCTTGCCATGTCCTAAGGGCATCAGGATAGCAAAAGTCTGATGATGAAGGTTAATTTTTTGTAGACACACAAGTTGCTTTATCTATGTGTGTCACAAACTTCACAGATCATTGTGAAATAATATTTACTTACCAAAAGATTTTAAAAACAAATATAAATCACTTAAAGGCAAAGAAATTCATATATTCTGTTATGAAAAGTCACATGATAAGAAAACTTTTTTCTCTTAACAGAGAGAGGAAACCAAATCCAGTGCAATACCAGTTTACTGTTAATAACAAAATTTGCTTATCTAGTTAGTTTTTTTGTTTTTTTAGAGGTTCTACCATTGTTTATGGAGAAGGAAATGGCAACCCACTCCAGTGTTCCTGCCTGGAGAATCTCAGGGACGGCGGAGCCTGGTGGGTTGCCGTCTATGGGGTCGCACAGAGTCTGACACAACTGAAGCGACTTAGCAGCAGCAGCAGCAGCAGCATTACTATAACTTACAAAATAACAACTGACATTTATTGAGGGCTTTGTGTGTCAGGCACTGCATTCAATGCTCTGCATATATTTTCTTGATTTAAATTGTGGCTCAGAGGTTAAAGCGTTGGCCTCCAATGCGGGAGACCCGGGTTCGATCCCTGGGTTGGGAAGATCCCCTGGAGAAGGAAATGGCAACCCACTCCAGTATTCTTGCCTGGAGAATCCCATGAATGGAGGAAGCCTGGTAGGCCAGAGTCCACAGGGTCGCAAAGAGTCGGACACGACTGAGAGACTTCACTTTCACTTTACCATTGTTTATTATAAATTTTTTCCATATTAAAATATTTCTTCACCAACTATACATGTATTCACACACATATGCACACACATTCTAAATTCTAATAACATATTTGAAAATCACTTTTTATTTTACAAAGAGCTTTTCCACTCATGATATTACTTTATCTCCACAAGAATTTATGATCAGACAAGATTAATATGTGTTGGGTGATGTATCTAGTTAGTTTTAATTTAATCTTAAGAAATCCTTTCTATAAATCTTGAAGAGGTAGTATTTTTGCAAAGGCATCAGAGTGAAACCCATAGCTCTCTATATGACAAAAAAGGCTTTAAAAGGCATGTTTAAAATCTGATTACAGGGGTTTCCCTGGTGGCTCAGTACTAAAGAATCCACCCACCAATGCAGGAGACTCAGAGTTCAATCCCTCATCCAGGAAGATCTCACTTGCCTTAGAGCAATTTAGAGCAAGCCCGTGGGCTGCAACTATTGAGCCTGTGCTCTAGAGCCTGGGAAGCCCAACAATCGAGCCCATGTGCCACAACTACTGAAGCTCAGTGCCCTTGATCCTATGCTCCACAACAAAAGAAACCACTGCAATAAGAACCCTGTGCAATGCAATGAAGAGCCCCTGCTCACTCCAACTGGAGAAAGGCCCAAGCAGCAACAAAGACCCAGTACAGCCAAAAATAAATAAATTCTTAAAATTATTTTTTTTAAAGTCTGATTACAATGCAATTGGCAAAGTAACTTGGTTACTGCTGTGACATGTAGCATTTTAAGATAGCAATTAGAATTATGACGGGATAATGTTTTACCAGGACATGTGAGATCTTTATGAAATCTATATAATTTCTAGAATACCTATATTAATAACATATTCCATACAATATAACCTGAGAAGATTTATTGCTCACTTGACAATTTGTTACTATTCAGTCACTAAGATCATGTCCAACTCTTCTCAATTCCATGAACTGAAACACACCAGACTCCTCTGTCCTTTACCATCTTCCCAAGATTGCTCAAATTCGTGTCCATTGAATCAGTGATACTACCCAACCGTCTCATCCTCTTTGGCTCCCTTCTCATTCTGCCTTCTGTCTTTCCCAGCATTGGGGTCTTTTCCAATGAGTCAGCTCTTCACATCAGTTGGCCAAAATATTGGAGTTTCAGCTTCAACATCAGTCTATCCAGTGATTTCCAATATTCAGGGCTGATTTCCTTTAGAATTGACTGAGTTGATCTCCTTGCAGTTCAAGGGACTCTCAAGAGTCTTCCCCAGCACCACAGTTTGAAAGCACCAGTTCTTTGACACTCAGCTTTCTTTATGGTCTAACTCTCACAAATGTATATGACTACTGGAAAGACCATAGCTTTGACTATAAGCACCTTTGTTGGTAGAGTAATGTGTCTGCTTTTTAATACACTGTCTAGGTCTGCCATTGCTTTCCTTCCAAGGAGCATTTAACAATGTTTCCCACGAACCTAACTAGTTTAATCTCTCTCTTTGGGATGTCCTACAGGCTCTTTGAGGGCTTCGCTGTTAGCTCAAATGGTAAAGAATCTGCTGCAATGCGGGAGACCTGGGTTCAATCTCTGAGTCAGGAAGGTCCCTTGGAGAAAGGAATGGCAACTCACTCCAGTATTCTTGCCTGGAGAATTCCATGGGTAGAGGAGCCTGGCTAGCTACAGTTCATGGGGAAAGAATCAGACATGACTGAGAGACTAACACACACACACACACACACACACACACACACACACACACACACAAACACGGGCTCTTTGAAGCACCCCAAAGTTAGCTAGAGGTCAAAAGGGCTTCATTAGAATTTGATTTAAGCTATGTCAATAAATATCAAAGGGTTCTTATCTCTGCACTTCCAAGATGACCAAGAAAAGAAGGAACAATGGTGCCCTGAGTTGTGCCATTCACAGCAAGGGAGTCAGTAATCACTCTCCAGAAGCCTGGGAAAACAGGACACCTCCACCCCAGTTTAGACCTGCGGGTGCTGCTCCACGTCCTCCACCAAGTCCTCCACCAAAGCCCATCTAAGAATCCAAGTCCTTAAAGACTGAAGAAATACTGGTTTTCTGAAAAGACAATAAAATGAAAATTATACTTAAAAAATATATCGAAAGGGTTTAGAACACTCAAGATCAAAGGTCACAATTTGTTATCATTATCAGTTTGTGTGCAAAAATGCAGCTCTGATTTTATCTTAACCTTTTTACAATGCTGTTTGTTTCACCTTGTGAGTCAGAAGACTTCTTAGACCCCAGGGATTGGCCTGACCTTCAGGGTTCAGTGCTTCCAAGACCCACTCCCTCTCTTATCTGAGGTATCACCTGACTTGCTGTGCATGCAGGCAGATGTCCAGGCAGGTCCTGCTCTCCTGCATCTGAATCCTGAATGAGACTTCCTCCATTTTAACTTCCCAAAAAGCACAAAATCTGGGAAGCACTGGGAATCCGGCACTGCTAAATGCTGTTCCTTCTCAAACAAATTTGGCTATCTTTTCACAGATCAGTGATAGAAAATAAAAGCTCCAAGTTTCCTGGACCACTTTCTACTTGGAACAACAGCAGTTATTTCTTAAGGAGCAAACCCAGGACCCAGAAATATCTGGCTCAAGCAAATCATCTACAACAGACTTGATGAACAATGGAAATTTCTGCCAATTTGCTTCAAGCTGTAAAACAAGCTTTCATTTAAGTTGCCCAGAGGTAGTGTTCCAAGTGCTAGTCGAAACATAGATGAAGCAATAGTCAGAAAAATAACAGTCACAGTTGTGAACACCCCTTATAGAGAATGGGAATGACTCCAAGTCTTTCTGCTGCTGCTGCTGCTGCTAAGTTGCTTCAGTCGTGTCCGATTCTGTGCTACCCAATGGACGGCAGCCGACCAGGCTCCCCTATCCCTGGGATTCTCCAGGCAAGAACACTGGAGTGGGTTGCCATTTCCTTCTCCAATGCATTAAAGTGAAAAGTGAAAGTGAAGTCGCTCAGTCGCATCCAACTCTTTGCGACCCCATGGACCACAGCCCCCCAGGCGCCTCTGTCCATGGGATTTTCCAGGCAAGAGTACTGGAGTGGGGTGCTATTGCCTTCTCCCCAAGTCTTTCTACTCATGTTTAATTATGTCCTCCTCATTTCTCACACACTAGGTCACATTTCTTAAAGTCAGGATTCTTCTGATTTCAGCTAGCCTCTGCCAGGTAGCTCTGACATTTTATTTGAGAAATAGACCCCAGGGGCAGCAGGATACATGTGTGTGTGGGGATACATGGAATATTCCATTGCTTTTGGGATTCACAAACTCAAGATTCAGAATGAACATCCTACAAATACGCTGCATAAGAGTTACTAACCTTGATATAAGCTTTCCATCGTCGCAGGGAACAGCCAGGAGTAGAAGGAACTTAGAGACAGTGAGTGTTAGTGGAGAAGAGAGAGGAGAATAACATGAGCACAAACAGAGCATAATCCACAACCACATTCTGTTTGGATTTTGAATCTCTCATGTTACTTTTGATTGTAAAAAGCCTTGCTTTCCGAATTACATGGCACTTGGGCTAGTGTTGCCATTCATGTTGTGCGTGAGCTCCTTAGGAGATAATGGAGTCAACATGGATAGAGCAGATGTGAAGACTGGTGACTCACGTTAAAGGTCAACCCCAGCTCATCCACAGACAGCCTAGGGTTGCCCAGATGGCAAACACATAGGACAGAGCAATCCACCTAGAAAGGACATCCAGAGATACTTGATAAATCCACATTCTTCATTCTAAGTAAAACTGAATCTCTCCGGGACAAATTCATGTCCTGTTACAGTTGCCTAGAAAGCTATATAAGCTTTATCGTTTGAGCTGCCTAACACCTTTTAGTTTCTGCAATTGAATCAAATTAACTAAATCAGTGATAATTAAAGAGCTCTATGTGACAGGGTGCTGCATGGAACACAAGAAATGGAAGTCATGTTCCCTAAGTTCAAGACTTTGCTGAGATTGATTAACCATTACAAAAGGAAGAGTTTATGAGTAATGAGCTAATGAATGGCCAGTCACTAAGTATTCTGGGGGTGTCAGGAAAGAAGGGGAACTTCACAAATTCTGTGGACCAGAACATGCAGCAAAGTTTCCTGGAGTAATTAAAAGCCTCAGACAGGTATGGAAAAGGAGGAAGGCCATGCTGACAACAGGCCTGGGACAGGACAAGGTCAATAATGGCTTATTTATTAGATCCATAGATCCTGAGGTGACCCAGCTGGATAAGAGGAAACTCTGTGGGCAGGTCCTGAGAGAATCAGATGTTAGTGACAAGTGGACAGTTCTGAATGTTTTAAAATGTGAGTGGGCATCAATAGGTGAAAAGAGGCTATGAGAGTGTGCTGGTCATCATTCTAACTCTTCAGGTAAAATTTCTCTATTGAAGCTAAAAGCACTTAATTCTCCTGGAATATATATTGGCCATACACACAACTGTTATTAATCATTGCCATCACCACCCCATCAACAGATTGCTTCCAGTGCGTCAGGCATAGAGGAAGTGCAGATGCTTTATTCACATCACTTCCATTCCTCAACACCACCTTGCAAGGTGGATGTTATTGCCCCACTTCACAAGTGAGGACACTGAAGACCAGAAAGGCTGAGAACTTTCCTTCATAAATTACACGTTTATGAAGAATATGAATTCTTAAATCATGAATCTCTCATTAGATGGTGTTTTTGATCAGAATGATCAGGCTAGGACCTCTTCAAAAGAAATATGTATATAACTGTCAGAACCAGAAGTGACAAGATAATGTGTTTTGTTAGGCATGACTGTTAAATATCCACCCACAGAAAGAATACACAGGCTATTTCTATTAATAAGGGTCAATTGCATCAGGACAGTACCTACAAGATTTGAAAACATTCCCTTATTTTTCAGAAAGAAAACTGTTGACATGTGTTGCATTCTTAACAATACATACATGCCAAAAACTGAAATAGCATTAAGGGATAGAAATGAGGACCTCAGGCACAGGAGTTAGCTATGAAGAGTGGTTTAATCGCTAAGTCATGTCCAATTTTTGCAACCCCCTGGACTGTAGCCCACCAGGCTCCTTTGTCCATGGGATCTTCTAAACAAGAATACTGGAGTGGGTTGCCATTTCCTTCTCCAGGGATCTTCTGAACCCAGGAATCAAACCCAGGTCTCCTGTATTGCAGGCGGATTCTTTACTGACTGAGCTACGAGGGGACGAATAACAATTTATCAAGATATAAATAACAGATATAAAAATTGTGCTGAAAAAGGAGGTCAGCTGTGCTCCTGGGTTTTTACCAAAATATAAGTTGAAAACTTATATTTACTACAGCTTTATTCATAATTTCCAAAATTTGGAAGATGACCTTCAATAGATGAATGGATTAAAAAAATTGTGGTACATGCATATCATGAAATATCATTCAGGAATAACATGAAATGAACATCAAGCCACTAAAGGCATGAGGGAATCATAACTACATTTGCTAAGTGAAAGAAGCCAATCTGAAAGGCTAAATATTGTATGAATTTAACTATATGGCATTCTGGAAAAGGCAATGCTTGAGGAAGCATTACAATGAACAAAGTTAGTGGAGGTGATGAAATTTCAGTGAGCTATTTCAAATCCTAAAAAATGATGCAGCTAAAGTGCTACACTCAATATCCAGCAAATTTGGAAAACAGCTGTGACCACAGGACTGGGAAAGGTCAGTTTTCATTCCAATCCCAAAGAAGGGCAATGCCAAAGAAGGTTCAAACTACCATACAATTTTACTCATTTCACACACTAGCAACGTTGTGTTCAAAATCCTCAAGCTAGCCTTCAACAGTATGTGAACTGAGAATTTCCAGATATTCAAGCTGGATTTTGAAAAGACAGAGGAACCAAAGATCAAATTGCCAACATCCATTGGATCATAGGAAAAGCAAGGGAATTCCCAGAAAACTACTTCTGCTTCATTGACAGCCTTTGACTGTGTGGATCACAACAAACTGTGGAAAATTCTTAAAGACATGGGAATACCAGACCACTTTACCTGACTCCTGAGAAACCTGTATACGGGTCAAGAAGCAACAGTTAGAACTGGACATGGAACAATGGATTGGTTCAAAATTGGGAAAGGAGTACATCCAAGCTGTATATTGTCACCCTGCTTATTTAACTTCTATGCAGAGTACATTATGTAAAATGCCACCCTGGATGACCTACAAGCTGGAATCAAGATTGCCAAGAGAAATATCAATAACCTGAGATATGCAGATATCATTCTAATGGCAGAAAGCGAAGAGGAACTAAAAAGTCTCTCGATGAGGGTGAAAGAAGAGAGTGAGAAGGTTGGCTTAAAACTCAACTTTCAAAAACTAAGATCATGGCATCTGGCCCCATCACTTCATGGGAACAGTGGAAACAGTGACAGACTTTATTTTCTTGGGCTTTAAAATCACTGCAGACTGACTGTAGCCATGAAGATGCTTGCTCTTTGGAAGAAAAGCTATGACAAACCTAGACAGTGTATTAAAAAGCAGAGACATTACTTTGCCAACAAATGTATAGTCAAAGATATGGTATTTTCAGTAGTCATGAGTGGGTGTGAAAGCTGGACTATAAAGAAGGCTAAGAACTAAAGAACTTACAAATTGTGGTGCTTTCAAATTGTGGTGCTGGAGAAAACTCTTGAGAGTCCCTTGAACTGCAAGAAGTTCAAGCCAGTCAATCCGAAAGGAAATCAACCCTGAATACTCATTGGAAGGACTGATGCCGAAGCTGAAACTCCAATACTTTGGCCACCTGATGCAAAGTGCCAATTCACTGGAAAGACCCTGATGCTGGGAAAGATTGAAGGCAAAAGGAGAAGGGGTGGCAGGATGAGAAGGTTAGATAGCATCACTGACTCAGTGAACATGAATTTCAGCAAATTTGGGGAGATAATGAAGGACAGGGGAACTTGGCATGCTGCAATCCATGGGGTCACAAAAAGTCGGACATGACTTAGTGACTGAACAAAAACAACATGGAAATAATAAAAAGATCAGTGATTTCCAGGGTTTGGGATGAAGGAGAGATGAATAGGGGGAGCACAAAGGATTTTTAGGGCAGTGAAACTCTTCTGTATGATATGATAATATTGGATACATGTCATTACACCTTTACTGCAACCCACAAAATGTACAACAACAAGAGTTGTAAACTGTGGACTTTAGTTGATAATAATAATGCATCAATATTGGCTCATTAATTGTAGCAAATGGACCACATTAAAGTATTAATAATAAGGGAAACGAGGGAAGAGGAGGGAACGCAATATGTGGGCATTCTCTGTACTCTGTAAAACTTTTTAATACATCTTAACCTGCTTTTAAGAAAATGTCTACTAATTTTTTTAAAAAAAAAGAAGGGGACTCACTATCCAATTAAGTAAACCTATGCTTAATGCACAGGTTAAGTAGCTCCATGCTTCAAACAAATGAAATCAGATTTTTAAAAGTACTTGGGAAACAAGAAGTAAAAGATAAGTCCTACCCATGTTCTGTCTTTCAGCTAAGTTACCTCCAGTCACCAAGAATGGTTCCTCTGACCAAGAGGAAGAAATGGGCCCCCAGAAACTGGGTTGTTGTTGTTGTTCAGTCGCTCAGTCGTATCCAACTTTTTGCAGCCCCATGGACTGCAGCACTCCAGGCCTCCCTGTTTCTCATTATCTCCTGGAGTTTGCCCAAATCTATGTTCATTGAGTCAGTGATGCTATCCAACTATGTCATCCTCTGCCATCCTCTTCTCCTTTTGCCTTCAATCTTTCCCAGCATCAGGGTCTTTTTCAATGAGTTGGCTGTTCAAAACAGGGTATTTATTTTTAAAACAGCGTTAACAATCCACAATATATAATTCCTAATTCTATGAAGCTGCAACAAAATTTAAATTTAAAAAAGTAACATCCTTTTCAGTTCAGTTCAGTCGCTCAGTCGTGTCCGAATCTTTGTGACCCCATGAATCACAGCATGCCAGGCCTCCCTGTCCATCACCAACTCCTGGAGTTCACTCAGACTCACGTCCATTGAGTCCGTGATGCCATCCAGCCATCTCATCCTCTGTCATCCCCTTCTCCTTCTGCCCCCAACCTCTCCAAGCATCAAAGTCTTTTCCAATGAGTCAACTCTTCGCATGAGGTGGCCAAAGTACTGGAGCTTCAGCTTTAGCATCATTCCTTCCAAAGAAATCCCAGGGCTGATCTCCTTCAGAATGGACTGGTTGGATCTCCTTGCAGTCCAAGGGACTCTCAAGAGTCTTCCCCAACACCACACTTCAAAAGCATCAATTCTTCGGCGCTCAGCTTTCTTCACAGTCCAACTCTCACATCCATACATGACCACTGGGAAAACCATAGCCTTGACTAGACGGACCTTAGTCAGCAAAGTAATGTCTCTGGTTTTGAATATGCTATCTAGGTTGGTCATAACTTTCCTTCCAAGGAGTAAGCGTCTTTTAATGTCATGGCTGCAGTCACCATCTGCAGTGATTTTGGAGCCCAAAAAATAAAGTCTGACACTGTTTCCACTGTTTCCCCATCTATTTCCCATGAAGTGATGGGACCAGATGCCATGATCTTAGTTTTCTGAATGTTGAGCTTTAAGCCAACTTTTTCCACTCTCCTCTTTCACTTTCATCAAGAGGCTTTTGAGTTCCTCTTCACTTTCTGCCATAACGGTGGTGTTATCTGCATATCTGAGGTTATTGATAACTCTCCCGGCAATCTTGATTCCAGCTTGTGTTTCTTCCAGTCCAGCGTTTCTCATGATGTACTCTGCATATAAGTTAAATAAGCAGGGTGACAATATACAGCCTTGATGTACTCCTTTTTCTATTTGGAACCAGTCTGTTGTTCCATGTCCAGTTCTAACTGTTGCTTCCTGACCTGCATACAGATTTCTCAAGAGGCAGGTCAGGTGGTCTGGTATTCCCATCTCTCTCAGAATTTTCTACAGTTGATTGTGATCCACACAGTCAAAGGCTTTGGCATAGTCAATAAAGCAGAAATAGATGTTTTCCTGGAACTCTCTTGCTTTTTTGATGATCCAGCGGATGTTGGCAATTTGATCTCTGGTTCCTCTGCCTTTTCTAAAACCAGCTTGAACATCAGGAAGTTCACGGTTTACGTATTGCTGAAGCCTTAACAATCCAGAATATATAATTCCTAATTCTATGAAGCCGCAACAAAATTTAATTTAAAAAAAGAAATGTCCTTTTAGATTGCATAATTACATAATCTCAGAATGCCTATTGGTTTGCAGCCTTGGAAGTTCCCTGGGAGAAACTTGAAAACTGGCCTCTGAACACAGAGGACAGGAAGAAACCTAAGAGGCAGACCACTCCTAACTGGTAGGTGGCAGATTTAATAAGGGAACTTCATTATGAGGTTTGTCTTGGATGTCCACAAAATGAGTAAATCTTCACACCTACCCCATAGAATCTTAAAATTTTATATAGAGGCCTTAACTGAGTTCAGTCACATATTCCATCCAAATGATCTAAATAGCACATTGTTCTCTCAAGGCTGTGTCCTTGAAATGGCTCCAGCTGTGAGAACGGTGGGCAGAACATAATATTCCAAGGGCAGGGGAGGGGTTGAAGAGCCTCTGGTCAACTGGTGGTCACAACCTCCTGATGACCTCCTTCAACAATCCCTCCTTCATTGCTCTCAGGTATTTTAACTTCTAAAAATGTCAAAGGTTAATGGAAAGAACTCTTCTATCACCCACAGTTCTGCATCCCTAGTGTATCTGAAAGGGATTGGTTCTAGGACCCCCTGAGATACCAAAAGCCAAGGATGCTCCCCAGTCCCTTATATAAAATGGCATCATATTTGCATGTAACCTACACACATTCTCCTCTACACTTTAAATCATATTTAGATTATTTATAATACCTAATACAATGTAAACAGTTGCTTTCATGAGGCAAGTTCAAGTTTGGCTTCTTGGAACATTCTGAAATTTTTTTCAAAATATTTTCCATGCAGGATTGGTTGAATACGCAGATGTGGAATCCACAGATATGAGGGGTTAACTGTAGAATTTTTCCCTTGACCTTCAGTTCTGCTGATCTATAGAAAGCACCATTGCATTTGATGGCTTGACAACATTACTAGAGATGCTATAAATTACATATAATTTCACATAATTAAAACTACTTTCTGGGAACTATTGAAAATGCAAACTATAGTTTGCGGCTCTTCCTACGTTTCTATCTGTTCAGTTCAGTTCAGTCGCTCAGTTGTGTCTGACTCTTTGTGACTCCATGGACTGCAGCACGCCAGGCCTCCCTGTCCATCACCAACTCCCAGAGTCTACTCAAACTCATATCCATTGAGTCAGTGATGCCATCCAGCCATCTCATCCTCTGTCATCCCCTTCTCCTGCCTTCAATCTTTCCCAGCATCAGGGTCTTTTCAAATGAGTCAGATCTTTGCATCAGGTGGCCAAAATATTATATAAATAAATATAAGTATTACATAAATTAAAGTACAAATAAATACATATATAGTATATATTATAGTATCTATATATAATAAATATATTTTATTATATAAATAAATATAAATTATATGATAAATATAAATGTTTTTATTTATTAAACTGTGAAGAAATATCTTCAATCCTTTCATTTTTACCTTCAGACAGAAATTATTAGTATAAAAATCATCATGGTTTACAACTTAAAACTGGAAAGATGTACAAAATGGATGGTGGAGAGAAAATATCTAAGTAAATGATGTATTTTTAAATTTTCAAATACCAGAGAAACAAAATAAAGTTGCTTTCATTTGGTTTACCCAGCCTGACTCCCCACAGAGATATATTCACTTTTTATTTTTACTGAAGTAAAATTTATAAAAAGTGAACAGATTTTAAGTATAAACTCTTATGAGTTTTGGTAAATATATATACACAGTAAACCAACACCTCAACCAAGATAAAATGTTTACGCTACTGCCAAAATTTCCCTTGTGCTCTCTCCAGTCAATCCCACCCATATCCACACACAACCGTTGTTCTGATTTCTATCATCATACGTTAGTTTTGTCTGTTCATGAACTTAGGTTTGCTTTTATGTCTGACTTCTTCTGTTCACCATAATGCTTTTGGTATTCATCCATGTTGTTGTGTGTTCATTCTTTTTTTTTTTTTTAAATCTCCAGGAACTATTCTTTTGTATGAATAGATCAAAATTTGTTTATCCATTCTCCTGTTGATGGACATTTGGATTGTTTCCAGGTTTGGCTGAATGAATGTTTTCTTTTCAGTTAATTCCTAATTATTGGTTCATAGGGTAATTATACTGGGGCTTCCCAGGTGGTGCTAGTGGTAAAGAACCTGCCTGCCAATGCAGGTGATGTAAGAGACTCAGGTTTGATCCCTGGATTGGGAAGTTCCCCTGGAGAAGGGAATGGCAACCCACTCCAGTATTCTTGCCTGGAGAATCCAATGGACAGAGGAGCCTGACGGACTACAGTCCATGGGGTCATGCAGAATCGGACACAACTGAAGTGACTGAGCACGGCACAGGTTAAGTATATGTTTAACTTCATAAGAAGCTGCCAAACATGTTTCCAAAGTGACTACTCCATTTTATATTCTCATAAACAATGCATGTGAGTTCTAGTTGTTCCACAGCCTCACTCGCACTTGGTATTGGCAGTCTTTTTAATATTAAACATTTTAGTAGGTGTAACATAGTATCACATTGCAATTTTAATTCGCCTTTCCCTGATGTTGACCATCTTTTCAGATGTCAACTGATGATTATGTATCTTTTGTGAGATGTCTGTTTACATCTTTTGCCCATTGTTATTGTATTTTAATTTTTTTATTGATTTGTAGAAGTTCTTTACACATATTCTGGATGCAAATCTGATCTATGTATCACATATATGTAAATATGTATGTCAGACCTTTGAATTATACATATTTCATCCCAGTCCATGTCTTATCTGTTCATTTTCTTAACAGTATCTTTTTTTAATCTTAAAACACTCATCTTTCCATAATCCAGATCAAACACCTTCAATCATGCTTGTGTTTATATAATCACATCACCAATCTGCTAAGTCTTTTTAAAATAAGGTCCCAATCATGTCTCCGACTGTATTTCATAAGACTGTTACTCTGTTCAACATTAAAAGCAATAACATTTGAAAATATAAAAAAATTCAGTGCAATAAAAATAAGAATGAGGCAAATGTATCCCTGGCGATATAGAAAGTTCTCCAACATAAGAATGAAAAGGCAATTTTAGAAGTGAGTGTTTGTGTATAGTATTGTATAGTTAAGCATCTCTCACTTTAAAAAGTTTTGGAAGATTACACACCAAGCTGACAATTTGTTATTATTTGTTGTTGTTTAGTCACTAAGTTGTGTCTATTTTTCTTTAATTAACAGTAATTTTTTTGATGGTCAAACTATCTGTTTTTTGTTACAAGAACTAGACATCCCAACCCACTCCAGTATTCTTACCTGGAGAATCCCATGGACAGAGGAGCCTGGTGGGCTATAATCCATTGGGTCACAGAAGAGTTGGACACAACTTAGTGATTAACAGTATCTTCTGATGACCAAAAAATTTTACTTTTGATGAAGTCCCGTTCATCATTTTTTCCTTTATGGTTATATTTTTGTCTGTGTTATCAATTATTGCCTACTCCAAGCTCTCAATATAGTCTCCTATTTTCTTCAAGGCACTTCCAGGGTTTTAGCTTTTACGTTGGGGTTTGTGATTCATTTTTATTATTGTTTGTATATTATATGAGGTTGATGTTTATTTTTCTCTACATCTATATTCACTGCATAGATATCAACTGGGAACGGATTGGCATTTTAACAATATTAAGTCTCCCAATCTAAGAATATTACATATTTCTCCATTTATTTAGGTTTTCTTTAATTTCTCTCATCAATGTTTTTGACTTTTAAATGTAATGTTTTACAAATCTTTTGTTAAACTTATTTGTATTATATGTTTTTGAATGCTCTTAAAAAGGAATAGTTTTTTCACTTTATTTTCTAGTTGTTTGTTGCTCCTTTATATTTATAGAGATAAAACTGAATTTTATATATGGACTTGGTCCTATTACCATACTAAACATTTCATACATGAGTAGTTTTTTCATTGAGTCCAAACCCTAATGTTTTACTCATAATACTGGAGGAAAAATTTAAAATGTGAACAAAATCATGTGTTTCTTTTTTTCTTCAAACATTAGCTATCTTTACTTGCCATCAGTTAGGAGCAACCATCAGAAAGTTACCACTAGCGCCACCTGGGAAGTCTCACCTGGAGATCACAGTGAGTCTTATTATTCAAGGCTAAATAAATCTCAGCATACAGGGTGCCCTGGCATAGGTGGATTAGCAAACACCAAGTGGACTCAAGCCAAAAAGAGGCTTTATGCTTCCCCTCTTCTAGCCTTGGAAGCCCCCAGACAAAGAACTCGATCCACAAAGAGAAAGAGCTAGAGGGAGACCGCAATCTAGCTCAGCAGCCACCCAGGCACCCACAGCGCAGACAAGTAGACCTGTCTTCCATCCCAGCCTGGATATGACCACCACAGGAGGCCAGATACCATGCAAATTGTTTGGTCCCGACCCATCCACAAGGTTGGCTGTACAGGAGGAGGGGTGCGGGGCTCAGGTTTGTGAAGCTGCTGCTGGAGACCAGGACCAGTTGATGTCTGACTTTCACTAGTCATATTAGCAGCCCCTCTTCCTTTGAAGAAAAGGCTTAGAGGGAAATACAAAATACAAAGGAAAAGAACAACAAAAGAGCTCATTTTTATACCTCTTTGCATGAAAATATCAACATGGAAAAATATATTTTCTCCACTTGAGAGACTATTATTGTGAAGAATTTAAATCAAATAAAATGTTTAAAATAAAATCCTTTTTAATAGAATACTACTTAAATGGCCATATTGGCTTTACAAAATGAAAGTTAATAAGAATATTAGGCTGATTTACAGAAGTCCATTATGAATTTTTAATTAGTTTATATATTATTTTCCCCCTATAGAAGTAATACATGATTATGCTAGAAAACTTGGAAAATAGAAAAAAAACAGCAAGAAGGAAAAAATTAGTTGTTTAAGGTCCTAATCATCTGGAGACAATAACTTATAACAAATGCATTCTTTCTGAATATTTTTTTAGAGTTGTAATCATATGATGTAAATGCAAATTTTAACTTAAAAATAACATGTATATTTTTTATGATAAAAGTAATATGTATTCATTATTTTAAAAACTTCTTGACAAATATAGAAAATAAAAATCACTCTGCATGTGTGCTCTATCACTTCAGTTGTGTCCGACTCTGCAACCCCATGTACTGTAGCCCCCCAGACTCCTCTGTCCACAGGATTCTGCAAGCAAGAATACTGAAGTGGGTTGCCATGCCCTTCTCCAGGGGATCTTCCTGACCCAGGGATCAAACCTATGTCTGCTGTGTCTCCTGCATTGCAGATGGATTCTTTACCACTGAGCTACCAGGGAAGCCCCCCAAATCACTCTAAAATCCACAATTAGCATAGTACTTTATAAAAAGGAAAATGAAAAATGACCACATCTGTGCCAAAGTTTTACTTTACAAAGTTCTCACAAATGTCTCTGATTTTGAATCTGAAAAGAAAGTAGTAGTAGAAGGTTATAGTTCTAAGATGAGCTTCTATAGTTACACTGCTAAGGTAAATTTAAGCTTCTAAATTCTCTCTTTTGTGGGAAATTATTCTGAAAACTTTTTAGAACATCACTCTTTCAAATTTCTTAAACTCACTGTCTACATGATACACCTAGAAATAAATGAAGATTATATTCAACCCAATAACAAGTTCTAGTGGTTTCTCTGGACTGTAATCCGAACTTATTATATAATCTGAACTGATTAAAACCCAGAGATGCAGGGCTTTAAACTAAAATTGAAAGACACAACTTTAGTTAAATCATGGCTAAGTGTTTAGCAAATAATACCACTTAGGCATCATTAAGCAGCTCCAAGGCAGAGAACTGTGAACTTCCAGATGTTCAACCTGGTTTTAGAAAAGGCAGAGGAAACAGAGATCAAATTGCCAACATCCGCTGGATCATCGAAAAAGCAAGAGAGTTCCAGAAAAACATCTATTTCTGCTTAATTGACTATGCCAAAGCCTTTGACTGTGTGGATCACAATAAACTGTGGAAAATTCTGGAAGAGATGGGAATATCAGACCACCTGACTTGCCTCTTGAGAAACCTATATGCAGGTCAGGAAGCAACAGTTACAACTGGACATGGAACAACAGACTGGTTCCAAATAGGAAAAAGAGTATGTCAAGGTTGTATATTGTCACCCTGCTTATTTAACTTATATGCAGAGTACATCATGAGAAACACTGGACTGGAAGAAACACAAGCTGGAATCAAGATTGCTGGGAGAAATTTCAATAACCTCAGATATGCAGATGACACCACCCTTATGGCAGAAAGTGAAGAGGAACTAAAAAGCCTGTTGATGAAAGTGAAAGAGGAGAGTGGAAAAAGTTGGCTTAAAGCTCAACATTCAGAAAACTAAGATCATGGCATCTGGTCCCATCACTTCATGGGAAATAGATGGGGAAACAGTGGAAACAGTGTCAGACTTTATTTTGGGGGGGTCCAAAATCACTGCAGATGGTGATTGCAGCCATGAATTAAAAGACGCTTACTCCTTGGAAGGAAAGTTATGACCAACCTAGATAGCATATTGAAAAGCAGGGACATTACTTTGCCAACAAAGGTCCATCTAGTCAAGGCTATGGTTTTTCCAGTGGGCATGTATGGATGTGAAAGTTGGACTGTGAAGAAAGCTGAGCGCCGAAGAATTGATGTTTTTGAAATGTGGTGTTGGAGAAGACTCTTGAGAGTGTCTTGGACTGCAAGGAGATCCAACCAGTCCATTCTGAAGGAGATCAGTCCTGGGTGTTCTTTGGAAGGACTGATGCTGAAGCTGAAACTCCAATACTTTGGCCACCTCATGCGAAGAGTTGACTCATTGGAAAAGACTCTGATGCTGGGAGGGACTGGGGGCAGGAGGAGAAGGGACGACGGAGGATGAAATGGCTGGATGGCATCACTGACTCAATGGACATGAGTTTTGGTGACCTCCGGCAGTTGGTGATGGACAGGGAGGCCTGGCATGCTGTGATTCATGGGGTCGCAAAGAGTCAGACACGACTGAGCGACTGAACTGAACTGAACTGAACTGAAGGCAGTGGCCTCAACCTCAGCTGTGCATTGTAAAATTACCCAGGAAGCTTTTAAAATCTCAGATAGGTAGGCCCAGTCCAGTGAATAAAAATCTCTGGGGTCTGGTAGCAGCACATTTAAAAGCAGCTGATTCAAATTTATATGGGTCCATTATGAGTTTAATTAGTTTAAATAAATATTATTTTCCCCATATAGAAGTAATATATGATTATGGTAGAAAACTTGGAAAATAGAAAAACAAAAACAAGAAGAGGGGAAAAATGTACATTCAAGGTTGGGAACACTGCTGAAGGGAAAAAGCATTGCACCTTTATCCCCAGTAGTGCTTAGAAATGTATAGAATGTCTTTCATCTAAATGGCAAAATATGTTGCACACTTGTCCCATGGGGTAGATTAGAGATAAAGAGAGATGAAGTGCATTTTTTGGTTTTCCAATTATTTTTCCCTCCTAATTTTTATTATAAATGTATTATATTTCAAACATATATAGCCTGATTCTCTTATTATAAACTTACAAGGAGTATTTTTAAAATTTCAAAACTAGTTCAGTTCAGTCGCTCAGTTGTGTCCGACTCTTTGCAACCCCCTGAATCGCAGCACACCAGGCCTCCCTGTCCATCAGCAACTCCCGGAGTTTTCCCAAACTCATGTCCATTGAGTCGGTGATGCCATCTAACCATCTCATCCTCTGTCGTCCCCTTCTCCTCCTGCCTTCAATCATTCCCAACATCAGGGTCTTTTCAAATAAGTCAGCTCTTTGCATCAGGCGGCCAAAATATTTGGAGTTTCAGCTTCAACATCAGTCCTTCCAATGAACACCCAGGACTGATCTGCTTTAGGATGGACTGGGTCGATCTCCTTACAGTCAAAACTAAATTAATATGAATTCACTGATAATTTGTATTATATCTGTTCTCTACTGCATATCATACATACATTAAAATTGTCTAGAAATTAAAAACTCAAAGTTGGGGGAGGAAGTAGAGGGTAGGAGGAGAGGGTAACATGGAAACATACATTACCATATGTAAAATAGATAGCCAATGGGAATTTGCTGTATGACTCGGGGAACACAAACTGGGGCTCTGTAACAACCTAGAGGGGTGGATGAGGAGAGTGGCGAGAGGGAGGTTAAAGAGAGGGGACATATGTATAGCTAAGGCTGATTCATGTTGATGTTTGGCAGAAACCAACATAACATGTAAAGCAATTATCTTTCAATTAAAAATAAATAAATTGAAAAAACTTCAAAGTAAAATATAGCTATAATAAGTGCAGGAGAGCATTCTGAAAATATATATGCAATTTGGGGATGGGGGTGCTTTTAATCACAATAATAGGGCCAGAAATTTTAAAAAGTGTGAATATGACTGATTTAACTATGTGACAAACCTCTGTGCAAAACACCATAAATAAAGCTAAAAGATATATATAAAAAGCCAGGTAAGAATATTTCTGATATATATATATATATATCAGATATACAGTTACTATCCTTAATATTTAACTATTCTTGGGCAAATTAAAAAGGCAAAGACCACCAATCCACATTAGAAAAATGTAAAAGTCAAAAAACAAGCTATTCACAAAAGAAATATAGACAACCAAAATGTATAGATAGATGTTCAATCTCAGCGAGGAAAAAATTACTTCAAATTGAAATTATAAAGAAATGTTTGGCCATTTACAGGACTGTAAGGAGACCTTGATTCTCTTGACAGGGTAATAACTCCCCAGAATAGTCTTGATTCCCCTTCACCAGTGTTAACATTTTGCCACGTGTGCATCATTAACCTCTTGCTCTCCTGAAATATGTATTGAAGAACAGATTGCGTACATCATAATACATCACACCCCTCCACTCCTCAGTATTACATGTACATCTTTATCATCCTTTGTAAGGATTTTGTTTACTGCCACTGAGAAAAAGATAACAATCTAGCTCATACTTAGTAAATATATTAGTGGATATCAGAATCACAAAACTATTCTCCAGAAGAATTTCGTTGGTCATCATAACATTCATTAAACACCTGGCAAATGGACAGACATGGTTGTTTCCTTCTGAGAGTTTGACCTCTAAAACATGACCACAATGAAGAAACTTGTAGCTATACATCAAGAGCTTTATTTGAATTCCAAGAGAGTAGTGCACGGCCAGTTTATCTGGAGCAGACTGTCATGTATGGGCATAAGCATGAACACACAGACGCACATGCATATTTAAAGAGGTCAGGAAGCTGGGATACACTCCTTGAGCAATGTTTTGAACACTAAAACCCTAGGTATCCAATTTTACAAATGTGCAAATTGCTAAAGTGAAATAAGATTCTGCTAAAAGTAAAAAGTTATCAGTATTGGCAGGGGTACGTGAGAAGGGAGGTGAAGGAGTCCTAAGAAAAGAGAATTCAATGAATGTTAAATTTGTCAGTATTTCCTTGGGATAAGGAAAGTACTCCATTTGTTCAGAAGAAAGAGAATCAGTTGCTGTGTTTGGACCCTAACATACGGCAAAGATCATATTAAAACAAATAGCAAAAATGCCTGCCTAAAGCAGTCATATTCTAATAATATATATGTACCATTGAATTTTAATGATTCACCTTAATTGCACTAATATCAGAGTCAATTTTCACTTTTCCTTAAATGTTCATCTTTCCTTAAGCTTCAGTTCAGTTCAGCTCAGTCGCTCAGTCGTGTCCGACTCTTTGCGACCCCATGAATCGCAGCACACCAGGCCTCCCTGTCCATCACCAACTCCCGGAGTTCACTCAAACTCATGTCCATCGAGTGGGTGATGCCATCCAGCCATCTCATCCTCTGTCGTCCCCTTCTCCTCCTGCCCCCAGTCCCTCCCAGCATCAGAGTCTTTTCCATTGAGTCAACTCTTCATATGAGGTGGCCAAAGTATTGGAGTTTCAGCTTCAGCATCAGTCCTTCCAATGAACACCCAGGACTGATCTCCTTTAGGATTGACTGGTTGGATCTCCTTGCAGTCCAAGGGACTCTCAAGAGTTTTCTCCAACACCACAGTTCAAAAGCATCAATTCTTCAGTGCTCAACCTTCAGAGTCCAACTCTCACATCCATACATGACCCCTGGAAAAACCAAAGCCTTGACTAGACTGACCTTTGTTGGCAAAGTAGTATCCTTAAGCTTAGGAACCTGATCTAATCGCCTACATTCATTTAAGCTCTGGTGTATTTTCTAGCTCAGGTTGAAAGTGTGAAAAATTATAATCATAAGCTCTGCCAAGCTGAAGAAAATAGTTTCGTAACAGATTTCTGTCTGTAATTCAGAGGTGAAACTTTAGCTGGGTTTCTATTTCCTATTTCATTCTAATCTTTGATCAACTATCCTGTATTTCTTTCCTTCCTTT
Organism: Capricornis sumatraensis; assembly: GCF_032405125.1. Taxonomy (NCBI): domain Eukaryota; kingdom Metazoa; phylum Chordata; class Mammalia; order Artiodactyla; family Bovidae; genus Capricornis; species Capricornis sumatraensis. Next base: position 18,236,999 of record NC_091075.1, read on the forward strand.
TTTAAAAAATAATTTTTCTTATTTTTGGAAACAATTTCAAACTCACAAAAAGGTTGCAAATGAACTCCAAAAGATCCTTTATCCATACTCACCAGTTGCTGGCATTTTGCCACATTTGCACTACCAATCTCTTGTTTCCTGCAAACATATGTTGAAGTCTGGGTTGCATAAATCATAACACAGCACACTCCTTTACTCTTCAATACTATATATGTGCATCTTCTCCTAAGAACACAAATGGGCTTTCTAAGTACTCAGTGGTAAAGATACGCCTGCCAATGCAGGAGACTCGAGTTCAATCCCTGGGTTGGGAAGATCCCCTGGAGAAGGTAAAGGCAATCTACTCTAGTACTCTTGCCTGGAAAATCCCATGGACAGAGGAGCCTGGTGGGCTATAATCCATGGGGTCTCCAAAAGAGTCAGACATGACTTAGTTACTAAACAAGGAACACAAATATTGACTTTTTCCTCTTTTATAACCTTAGTATAGCTATTAAACTCAGAGAATTTAATATTAATATATTGCTTTTACCTAATCAATCATCCTTATCCCAGTTTCATCAATTATCTCAATAATGTCCTATATACTTTTACTCTTCAGAGTCCAGGATCCAGTCCAGGAGAATGTATTGCATTTAGTTGTTATTCAGTCTTTGTTCTCCTTTAACCTGGAATAATTCTTATTATTTTTGAGAATGTTCATCAACTGGGGTTTATCTGCTATTTTCTCATGATTAGATTCAGTCTATTGCATCCCCATCCAGAAACACTACATAAGGATATTGTGTCCTTCTCATGAAATAATATATAGGGGCAGGTTATGTCTGGTGTCTCCCATCAGTGGACATTCATTTTGCTATCCAGTCAAAGGATTCTGCTCTTCCACTGCATAGTAACTATTTTTTCCCATTGCAGCAGTGAGCAAGCTGAGGGGAAGCATTTAGAGACCATGAAAATATCCTAATTTGACTCCTGATTTATCAGTCAGCTTTCTGCTATGAGAGCTTTCACTTCCCATCTCTGTCTACCTATCTATCTATCTATCTACTGTCTACGATAAACTATCAGTAATGACTCATGGATTTCTATTTTATTCAGTGGCTTATAAACTATTACTGTCTTTATTTCTGTTTATGCTTAAATTTTTCCAGTTTTAGCCAGGAGAGCCTTCAAGCTAGATTTATTGTCCTATCATTTGAGTACCTCCTTATGCAACCCACTCCAGTATCCTTGCCTGAAAAATCTCATGGACAGAGAAGCCTGGTGGGCTGCAGTCCACGGGGTCACAAGGAGTCGGGCACGACTGAGCGACTAACACTTACTTACTTACTTATATTCCGGCACAAAAAGATGTTATTTTCCCCATCACGGTCTTGAAATCAGCTATTTCTCCAAGGAAACACGGGTTTCTCTTAGTGCGGCATAATATTAGAAGACAAGACTTTGGTGGTGGGTGTGCTCATTATTGCTGGAGTGTAATTGCTTCTAGCTGTTCAAAAGATAGTGCTAAGAGAGGAAAAACATATATACGTAGATAGATGATATTGATAGATAGATATGAAATAATCAGTTCATACCTTCAATTTCAAATTTCATTCCCCCTCACAAGGTTGTTTCTTGCCTTTCCCTATCCTGTATTTGTATCTTCCTGCACAGTAAAAATCTTGGTTTCCAAGAAAATGAATCCATTCATTCATCTACTTATTCCTACAACTCATAAGAAATAATTTTAGAATTGCTACTCCTATAATACTCTGAAAAGCACATCGGAAAAAAAAAAAAAAGAATTCAAGATTCATTTGTGGGTCATTTTCTCACCCTAGACAGAGTATACATAAAGGGCTATATTCAAAAGATATTTGAGGGGAAATTTCACTTCTAGAAAGATAGGGTAAACATGCTTATCTTTATTTCTTCTGTTCAGTACAATTAAAAACCCTGGACTTTATATATATATCAAACATAAGAAAACTGAAAGGTGGAGAGGAGACCCAAGGAATGACATGATGGTGAGTTCCCTGGGTTTTCTTTTTGCCTTCTGTATCCCACACTTGGAACTGAAGAAGCTGGCAATCTAGAAACTTCAATAGGCATAGATAAACACAATAAGAACAAAAACTGGCTCTCTTAGCCAAAGAACTAGAAATCATAGCCTAGCAAGATGGAAATCATTTGGATAATAAGTGCCCTCCTCCAACAAAATATCACAGAAAAACCTGGGTCCCACCCCCACCCCATGCCAGCAAAGACCAACTGGGGACCCTGGATTTTCACCCTTTCTGGGCTGAAAAGAGATATCCCTACACTTCCCCAATTACAACTACATGTAAATCTATAATCATCTCAAAATGAGAAGGGTTTATAAAGAAATGCAAAGATGATTCCTCAATTCAAATATATTAATGCATTGATTGTTCTGGAAAAGCCTCTGAAATTTTTCAACATTTATTTCTAATAAAAACATTGAGAAAAATAAAAACTGTTGAATACTGCCTTTATCTACAATATTCTGATATCACAGATCACAAATTAGGAAATGTCAAATACCACTGATATGACGTACCACCACATAGGAGTCTGACCGCAACAGACCATGTGCAGAGCCCTGAAACCACAGAGAAGGGAAGGGACTCAGACTTCCATGCCTCATTCCCACCAAGGCACCAGACATGCTTGGAGAAGCCATCTTTGAAGTGTATCATCCAACCAAGCTATCCCAGCTGACACCATAGGATCAGAAATTAACCAAGCAGTAGAGATTTTCCAAATTCCTCACCCACAAAATCATGTGCAAAAGATAATGTTTTAAACCACTAAATTTCAAGTCACACAGTTTAAACCTCTTAGGAAATAGAGAAAACCATTTTTTTATCTCTTCTAGTCTTAAAAGGTAGCATAGCTGTATAGAAGAATTTTTGGCTTGCATTTTCTCTGGTCTAAGTACTAACCAGGCTCGACCCTGCTTAGCATTTGAGAGTAGATGAGATCAGGCACATTCAGGGTGATATAGTAGTAGACTGTATCTTCTTTCCTTGAATTTTCTGAAAATACAGCTCTGCTGTAGTTTGTTTTATATGTGGCTTTTTAGAAGTCCAATGGCAGCTTAATTTCCTTAACCTTATAACTAATTTGATGTTTTGTTTTTTTTTTGCTTGGAGGCCCTGAGGATGTTTTTCGTTGTCTTTAAAGAGTAATGGTTTTAATCTTTCTGCACTTGGTGGCTTGCTTGCCTTTTTTGTTTGTTTGTCTTAATTTCCCTTGTTTTTTAACGAAGTCATGCATTTTGTTTTTGTTGCTTTAGAGTCTTTTATCACTGGGATGACCCAGAGAGATGATATGGGGAGGGTGGTGGGAGGGGGGATCAGGATTGGGAACTCATGTACACTCGTGGTGGATTCATGTCAATGTATGGCAAAACCAATACAGTATTGTAAAGTTAAAAAAAATAAAAATAAAGAGCACAATTAAGATATAAGTTTAAAAAAAATTTTTTTTATTGCCTTTAAATCCCCCCCCACCCCGCCCACCACCACTTAACATTTTACTATGTGATCTATAGGCTTTCCAAGTGGTGTTAGTGGTAAAGAACCCACCTGCCAATGCAGGAGACAAGAGACATTTGATCCCTGGGTCAGAAAGGTCCCCTGGAGAACCCACTCCAGTATTCTTCCTCGAGAATCCCATGCACGGAGGAGCCTGGAGGGCTACAGTCTGTAGGGTCGCAAAGAGTCAGACGCAACTGAAGTGACTGAGCAAACACACATCTGATCTATAATTCTTAAATGGTGTCCTTTGACTCTCACCTTCCTTCTCTTCCTTCTCTTGCTCTCCAGGCTTGCAGCAATGGCAAGACATCTTTGGAATTTGATGTTTATTTCTCTTACAAGCACTGCGAAGTTCACAGTATTCTCCAGCTCCTATTAATGCTAAAATTGTGGTCATATGAAGGGGTTTTGAATTTTTAAACTAATAGATTCTTTTGAGAGGCAAATGCATGAAAATAATAGGATTCAGGTGGCTACCATTATCCTCCAGATTGCTATCTTGTTTTTTGAGATGCTTTCTTTCAAAATTCTTCTATGCTTTTACTATTCTTTCTTAGTTCCTAGGAATCACAGAGAATATGATAAAAAACCCAGCATCAACGCTTATCTATGTAATTAGTTCAAGAACTAACTACTATTAACTCGTTACTATTGTCACAGTGTTAAATACTTCAGAAATTCCTTAAGATAAAAACAACTAGCACACTTAATAAATGGTATATTAAAATAATGACAATGATCATAAAATTGCTGCTTTGATATAAACTTAACTGTGTTTATAAATTATATCAAATTAATTCATAAAAACATTGGGTTTTTTTCTGAATAGTTAAGGAATGAGTCATCTGTGTTATAACCTATATCAAGGAAAAGAAAAATTACAGTGACTCTCATCCAACCACTTTGGAGAAGGAAATGGCACCCCACTCCAGTCCTCTTGCCTGGAGAATCCCATGGACGGAGGAGCTTGGTGGGCTACAGTCTATGGGGTCATGAAGAGTCGGAAACGACTGAGCGACTTCACTTTCACTTTTCACTTTCATGCATTGGAGAAGGAGATGGCAACCCACTCCAGTGTTCTTGCCTGGAGAATCCCAGGGACGGGGGAGCCTGGTGGGCTGCCGTCTCTGGGGTCGCAGAAAGTCGGACACGACTGAAGCGACTTAGCTGCTGCTTCATCCAACCACTTAGTTTAAATTAATTGCATAAAAAGACAACACAAACCTACCCAATAGTTTGTAGCCTAATTTTTCCACTATTCAAACAAATTAAGACTCAGATGTTTACACATGAAATAAGTTGTATTATAATTAAACAAGAGGCTACTTAATATAAATATCAGCATTCTCTTCCACTGAAACCAAAGGATACAATTTTATTGATATTCCTTTCTTTCTGCTACAGTCCAAATGATTGAACTTTTTAAGCCTACAATGTCCTTTATGGTATCTTTCATCATTCCTGATATCCAGAATATCTATGGAAGTCCTGAGTAATATTATAGCAATATGACTTACTCCACTGTTTTCTGACTGTTAGCAAAAAAAAAAAGTTTGTTTTTAATGTGGAGTAGTTCTGCTTCTTTGTCATCCCAACATTGCTTCTATATCCATTGCACAAAACAGTGTTTCTCAAAGTCATTACATCACCTTCATCATTCCCCTGGGTTGAGTATCAAAGTGCAGTTTCCAAGACCCCAGGCTGCTGAATTCATATTTGTAGAACCTAGTAGCCTCCATTTTAACAACCCAAACAGATGGTCCTAAACATAGTCCTCCAGGGAAGAGTTAGCACCTTGTGCTGCACTAAGTTAGTCTGGTCTCCCCACAATCTGTGCCCCAGATCCTTAACCCTTTCATGCATGATAAAGTTTCCAAATGCTTGGTGATCTTAGTTACTTTCTAATGGATAGCCCATAGTTGTAATCAAGGTTCATAATTATTTAAATCTGGCACCCCAAATTAAACCTGATCCTGTAGAAATGATCTATTAATGCAGAGGATAACAGACCACTTGCCTTCTATGATCTATTACCTACACTGCTGCTGCTGCTGCTGCTAAGTCTCTTCAGTCGCGTCCAACTCTGTGCGACCCCACAGACGGCAGCCCACCAGGCTCCTCTGTCCATGGGATTTTCCAGGCAAGAGTACTGGAGTGGGGTACCATTGCCTCTCCAGTTACCTACACTAGAGTAACCTAATGCTAGCATTTTTAGCAGTTACCATACATAACTTGGGGAAGCCCAGGTGGTGCAGTAGTAAAGAATCCACCTGCCAGTGCAGGAGACGCAGGTCCCATCCATGGGTCAGGAAGATTCCCTGGAGTAGGAAATGCCAACCCACTCCAGTGTTCTTGAGCTTCCCTGATAGCTCAGTTGGTAAAGAATCTGCCTGCAATGCAGAAGACCCCGGTTCGATTCACAGGTCAGGAAGATACCCTGGAGAAGGGAAAGGCTACCCACTCCAGTATTCTGGGGCCTGGTGAATTCCATGAACTGTCCATGGGGTTGCAAAGTCCATGGGATCACAAATAGTCGGACACGACTGAGTGACTTTCACTTTCACTTTTCCAGTGTTCTTGCCTGGAAACTTCCATGGACAGAGAAGCCTGGCAGGCCACAGTCCATGGGGTCGCAAAAGAGTCAGGCAGGACTTAGCACACAGATGCATACATAACTCTATCTGTTCACTGAATGATTGTAATCAACTGGTCATGAATTTTGCTTTTTACTTGAACACCCATATTTATGCCAATTAAAACATAAAATTTTACATTTATCCCTGTTAGCTTCAATATGCCATCTTATTAAGATACTTTTCAAGATTTGGTTTCTTCACCTGTTTCTTCACAAATGCCTTCAATAGCATGAAATGGTCTCTAACAGAAAGTCACAGGTCTCTGTCCCTTAACCTTAAGGGCCTTAATTTACAACATTTTTATAATAGATTTCCTAATTTCTACAGTTATCTTAGCTACTCTTTCTTCTTTATATCTGTGTGTGTGTGTTTAAAATCTCTCTTTGTTAGCCATAATCCCTTTTTGGATTCAAGTCCCTGGGTTAAAAGTTTCTTCTTTGAACTTTTTGCAAAATTTCCCAAGGCACCGCTCTCTCTTCAAGGTTTGCTTTTCCGGACACTGTGAACAATTTGCTTGGTGTTCTCAATATTTTTTGTCATAGCACATCACTGATGATAGCCTCACATGTGACACTCCCTCACCATATATCCCGAGTTTTACAACTTCAAATGTATTTTGTCTGAAAGTAACATATTGTAATCATATTTAATTACCAGATATATTACTATTTATCATTTATGACTGCTCTTCACAATGCATATATGTCAGTTGTTCAGTTGTATCTGACTGTTTGCGACCCCATGGACTGTAGCCGGAAGGCTCCTCTGTCCATGGAATTTTCCAGGCAAGAATACTGGAGTGGGTTGCCATGCTCTTCTCCAGGGGATCTTCCCGACCCAGAGATCAAACCCTGGTCTCCTGCACTGCAGGCAGACTCTTTACCATCTGCTGCTGCTACTGCTGCTAAGTCGCTTCAGTGGTGTCCGACTCTGTGCAACCCCACAGACGGCAGCCCACCAGGCTCCCCCGTCCCTGGGATTCTCCGGGCAAGAACACTGGAGTGGGTTGCCATTTCCTTCTCCAATGCATGAAAGTGAAAAGTGAAAGTGAAGTCGCTCAGTTGTGTCCGACTTTTAGTGATCCCATGGACTGCAGCCTACCAGGCTCCTCCATGCATGGGATTTTCCAGGCAAGAGTACTGGAGTGGAGTGCCATTGCCTTCTCCGTTTACCATCTGAGCCACCAGCATATAGTGATAGTGAAAAACAGGCTGCTGCTTGTGTGGAATTCCATGCTGCTTGCTATAATATCAGCCTTCCCCTCCCACTCAAGGAAGCACATACTTGTAAGAACATAAGAGCAATGATATCATCAGGATAACCCTATGTTCAAACGTATGTATTTTTAGAAACTAGATGATTTACAATTTGCTCTTACTATCAGTAACAAGTTGCTTGTGACTCACCTCATGTGCCAAGTCCAAGTTGAGGATGACAAAGGTGCTTTCTCCTGCCATTCTTATCCCTTCTCCACCACCAATTAGCTTTTCCTTGCTGGGCAAAATTAAGTCCAGGCTGCACTTGATTTTACTTATGAGAGCAGTCAGTAGTTCATTTCATCAGGATGATCCAAGTATCCTTTCTTGACAAATAGCCTGCCTTTGTACAGTTTGGGTGACTTTTGGCTCAGCAGTCTGTAACATTTGCCCACAGCTATATTATTTCTAAGGTGGTAGTATTTTGGCAGTTGGTTTATATGAACTTTTAAAATATGGCAATGAAATTCCATGATGCTTTTAGAGTAAAGAAATGCATGTTTTTGCAGTCATTAAATTTAAAATAAATCATCTAACATAAGTTGAACACAAAACTGTCTTTAAAAGGTATTTGTTTTTTTAAAATCCAAAAAATGAATACTGAATTTAAAACTGTTAGATTATTAGACAATGCACATAGTGATGAAAGCACCGAGGTCAAACAGGTTGGAAAGGACAAGAAAGAGGATAAGAAGGTGAGGTTTGGGAGTTCTGAGCAGGACATCCATCCATGCTAATCTTCTAATACAGATTACAGTGAAACTAGATTTCTCTTTTTCTTTTTAATTAAAAGCCATTTGGAATGAGAAGTTTTTCATCCCCTGGCTGCTTATATTATGATTTCCACAATGTGTTACATTCAAGCCTATTTGTTTCTTATGTAAAATATAATATTTTCTTAGAACTTGCCTTTCAGTATATTTCATGACTCCTGACACACCTTTATAAATCTGTTCCATACTCTAAAATCTTCAATGTAGAGAATATAATATTTAGTAAATATTTTATAAATATTTAGTAAAATTTTTTTAAAAATTTTTAGAAAAGCTAAATTTTATTTATCAATTCCCTTTCCTATCTAATCATGTGGCCCACTCCAATCAAATTTCCATGATGTTTTTAACCTTGAGTTTGACTAAATCAATCCACTGAATTTGCTCTATAAAAATCCTAAGACATCCTTTTTGGATCTAAAAGACTTTCAAAGATCATTCCTTTATCCAGGTAATCAAAATATAACATGGCAAAAAACAAACTCTTTAGCCATTATCCTTTGGCTGCATGAATATTTTCTGACAAAGCAGAAGGTAAAAAAAGTGAAGGAAGTAAGGGGAGGGGAGGGAGAGAAGAAAAGAGGGAAGGGGAAAAGAAGATTAAATATAAAACTATTAAAGAGATTGTTTTAAAATGAGTACATTTTTTTTTAAGGACCCCATACAGTCTGTTAGCAGATGTATTAGAATGCAACAGTTACTATCTTCTCAAAATGGTCTTACTATTTGCCATGATCCTCTTTTTAACTTATTTTTGCTAGTACCCATGTTTCTAAGGACAAGGGAAGTTTTTTTCATACTTTCAATACGAATACCACTATACTATATTATAATGCATAATGGTACTAAGAGCTGGAGCCCTCCCCAGCCACTGGGTTGCATTTAACCATAGTGAAAGCAAAATTATGTACTATTCCACTCTACCAGGCAATGGCAGCAAACGTGCCCAGCAAGCACTTTGAACCAGTGCTTAGAGCCATAGAGCACTTTGAACAGGAAGGAACATCAAGGCTTAACTGGTTGTACTAATCTTTCTTCACTGCCCCCCAAAGCTATCTTTTTAAAATTCAGAGTTTACTTTTTATGACTATTTTCACATGAATTTATTTTTAAGAACTAAAGCATTATCCTAAAACATATTAACTGACTTAGCACTACCCTAAAAATGATTTTTATGGACATTTTCTACAGAAAAAAAAAAATCAAAATTATTTGTCTTTTCAGTTCAGAAGTCTCATGATTTTTTTAAACACACTTAAAACCACTCCATCTGTGATTTTTTTCATAAAGGATGTGAAAAGCGTCCAAAAGTCATCCAAACAGAGGGTCAACTATACCCCTAGATCCTTAATTTTGTGAAAGAAATTCTGTGGAGCTCACATGTGCCTGAGCTGTAAAACCTTAGCAATAATACTCCGATCCAGAACCCTCACTTTTAATAGTCAGGAGACTCCACACTTGACCTAGAGCAAAGCAGCAGTTTTTCTGATTCGGCTCTGGGCCTTCGCGTCCACAGTTCCCCTACACTTTGAGACCTGGGGGACAGCGTTTCAAACTGGATATAAGTCTCTTTTGCCAAATCATCTTCCCAGAGGGAGTCTGGCTTACACTGAAGTTTGCAAACTTTGTACAACAGGAAAAAAATCAACGGCAAGACAGCAACGCAGGCAGCACCACTCACCACCATCAGGAAAGACTCTTGAGAATCTCCTTCTTCAGCTCTGTCAGTAGAAAAGGTGATGCACTGGTCTTTCTGGGGAGGCATTCCCTTTGGACAGACACATGCTATATACTGCCAACCAGGCAGCAAGCCATTTATGGTGACTCGGTTCTTGCTGGAGTTCACATTAAGCGGCAGCAGGTCCTTCTCACCATATTTGGAATAAAACACGGTCACTTCCGAGTTCTGGGTGGTGTTAACGGTGTCCCATGTCAAAATCACGCTTTCTTCTGTTTCGCTGACCACCTGGAGGTTTTCTATTGTGGCATTCGCTTCCCTCCGCAGGGCTCGATCCAACAGTGCCAACTCTTCTCTTCTACTTGCACTCACTGGGGGAAGCTTCCCGCCACCCATCTCTGCCTTAGCACTTCTTTTCCCATCTGGGCTGAGCGACTGTCGGCTAGCCGTGGTGGTGCTCGTGGATATTCTAGTGCTTGGAGTTGTAGCTGAAGAAGCAGTGGAGGAGAAGAAAGGAGACAAGGAGAAGGAAGAAGTGGAGGGAGGAGATGAAGGTGAAGAAGGAGGAAAAGTGGAAGAGGAGGAATAAGGCCAGGGGGACGATGATGAACCAGGCAGAGGCGCGGGGCCTCTAGATCCCGGCTGGACCTCTTGTTCAGGGTGATCCCCAGTTCTTCTTTCAGAATCATCTGATGAGACGGTGGCTGTGACATCACCGGCCACTGTCACAGTGACCACAGCTTCTGACATCCCAGCCAAGTTTTTGGCCTTACATTTGTAATCCCCAGCATCCATGTAAGAAATGCCCGTCAAGCTTATTATGGACCATCTGACTCCCTCCCCTGGAGATTCCTGAATTACTGGAATAAAGAAAAATGCATACTCTGTGAGAAAAAAGGAAAGAAAAGACTCGAGCAACATGCCAACTGAAAAGTAAACAATTTCTGGTCCTACACGCATACCTCTCACATAAGCGAAGAGAGAAGCGGCACACTGCAAGTCTCTGAAGGCAGGTGATGGTTCTGTAAGTGGTTTATATGGAAATCTAGGACATGCCAGGTGACATGAGGTTTGTATGGGAAATAGTATTTTAAAAATACATAGGGCTGAGAATTAAGAAACTTTGGCCTTAAGTAGTAAACTTTTGTCACTAAATAGTATGTGATTCTAGACAAGCCATCAGTTTTTGGACCTCTGTTCCCACACTTTTTAAATAAGGGGATAAGACAAAGTGATCTCAGATATCCCTTCCAATTTCAACCTACTGTGATTCTATAAAATGTTTATCACGATATTATTTAAATATTTCTCAAAATATTTTTTCATTGTAATAAAATGCCAACCATCCACACGGTCAGAAGGCATCATGGATCATTTTCTAGCATGGAGGAGTCATAACTTCTGTTCCTTCCTTTCACAGTCTATTTCATTTAGATAACCTGGTAAACCATGAGTTTGTTGTTGTTGTTTTTTAATTTTCCTCTGATGGAGGAAAGTTACAGACAGAGGCCTATCTGCAACCACCCAGATGCTGAATCACATTGTTTTCCATCTAAGAAAAAAAAAATCAGATTGTCTAATTTCATCTATGTGGTTAATCAGATAAACAAAGGAAAATATTAATCAGTAAAGTGTACCTTCCAAAATTTTTCCATTCAACACTCTTAGCAATATTTTATTAGAAATAGCCAGCCAATCTCAAACCATATAAAAACACAAGATTAAGTTTAGACATTTGTAAACACCTTATTTCAAAGGCCTGAATTAAGAAGATACCTGTATAATTGACTGGTGAACTATCTGGTCTGGTCCATGTGAGCTGCGGGGTGGGGTAGCCAGTGGCATCACACCGCAGCAGGACATTGCTGCCCAGAGCAGATGTGATCTGGGTAGCCGAGGTCATCACTGATGGCTTCAGACACTGCTCCAGCTCAGCCCGCTGAAACAAAATCCCCGTGAGGCGTTCCGGTTCACTACACACCATCATCGGATCAAGAAGTACTATTGCAGGGTCAGCGACTTTTGACAATGACATTATTTTGGAAATGTGACAGTCACAGAACCATGGGTTGTCCTGCAGACCTAGACCAGAAAGGAGGAAAAGGTTGATAAAGTTTTTCCTGATGACATCTGTCTACTCACAGCCTCGTGGGATGGCATTTCTGCACTCTGGCCCTGAAACCATAAGTACTTTGAGGGGTCAGAGTCACCTCTCTGTCAGTTTTACCCTGCCCTCCAGCCACCAAATTCAATGTGTCCTGTCGATTCAAATCATCAACAATCATGGGTGTGTGCATGCATGCTCAGTTGTGTCCGCCTCTGTGACCCCACAGACTTGTCACTCGCCAGCCTCCTCTGTCCATCAGACTTTCTCGCAAGAATACTGGAGTGGGTTGCCATTTCCTTCTCCAGGGGATCTTCCCAACCCAGGGGTCAAACTTGGGTTTCCTGCATTGCAGGCAGACTCTTTACCATTGAGCCACCTGGAAATCCTTTAATGATCATAGCTAATAGTTATTGAACATTTATTATATACTAGACTCTGTTCCAAGCACTTACCTGTTATTATTTGATTTAATCCCTACAGTTCTATGAAAAGAATATTGTTTCCCCCATTTTAAAAATGAAGAAGCTGATTCACAGAGAAACCAAATAACCTGACCAAGGTCATGTAGCTGATTAGTGTCAAAGTCAAGATCTGAAGTCAAGTATCACAGAATGTCATAAATATGGTGACAGCTTCTAGAGTGCCAGAAAGTATTCATATTATTATAAATATTATTATAGGGTGCTGAGAGGCACCTAGCTCAACCTGAAATATGTCAATATTTTGTGTGACTTTGAGGTAGTACAACCTCTGTGTAACGAAAGCAGAGAGTGAGACATAGGCAAAGTTAGGTAACAAGATTGGAAAAAAGTGGTAGAACGTGGCTTGGCATGAATGTCCCATGTAGTGGCCATGGAGGTACACTGCTCAAATCCCCCTTCAAGAGAGAATCAGCGGCAGGAAATACAGTTAGCTGACAGCCTCCAGGTGCAAGCGCCTTCAGGATCTGCCTTGGCTTTCAGGACTGTTAGCCAAAGTGTTGTACCCTTCAAAGAGGCTGTCAGTGAAAGCGTAAAGAAAAGTGAGAAAAATATTATTGGAAAGTAGACAAAAGGGCACACCCTTGTTATGAAGCAGCAGAAAGCTTGGCAACACTATCACGGTGGTTAACACGGAAAATAGAAAATGTTCTCAATGAAATGAATGTGCTAGCTAAGGATGGAGAAGGCAATGGCACCCCACTCCAGTACTCTTGCCTGGAGAATCCCATGGATGGAGGAGGCTGTTAGGCTGCAGTCCACGGGGTTGCTAAGAATCGGATACGACTTCACTTTTACTTTTCACTTTCATGCATTGGAGAAGGGAATGGCAACCCACTCCAGAGTTCTTGCCTGGAGAATCCTAAGGACGGGGGAGCCTGGTGGGCTGCCGTCTATGGGGTCACACAGAGTCGGACATGACTGAAGTGACTTAGCAGCAGCAGCAGCTAAGGAGATTTCCACGTGGTGTTGACACTGCTGCCTGGTGTCTTCTTGCTGCTCATAGTAAAATATAAAGAGACAATAGCTAAAGGAAGAATCGGTAAATGTAAAGGAGCTAAACCCAATAAAACTGCTTACACCACCCTCTCCAAAATTCTCAAATTAAGAAAGGGTCTCAGAGCAAAAGTCAAATTCAGGTGGGTGGTTCTATACAATTAGTTGCTAGGATCTCAGAAAGATCTAAAATGGTGCCTTCAGAGCATTCAGTCAGACAGAAATCTTAAGGATCTTAAGGGTGATGTCCCATACCAGCCTTACAAAAAAAGCCCAAGGTTAGAAAAGATTTATCTCAAAGAGATTTGTGGTTGTGGAGTGGATTTGTACTGATTTTTAAGAAGAAAACATAGAACCACAAGTTTAAAAAAGTCTAACCATGGTGGAAGACTTAACCATTCATAAATTCCGGATTTCTCTCTATGCCTATTTTTATTATAATAGCACTTTGTGCGTGGTTCATATTTCTCTGCCAGTGTTGGTAAAGCTTACTATTTCTACTATCTTCTATATTAGAAATTTCTTTTCTTTCATGGATGAATTACCTTAACCTTCTTCTCACATTTAGTCCCATGAATCTATAATCAGTTCTCTAATACTGATTTAAATTCTACTCAACCTGCCAATAAATATCTAATTCATTCTGTCATATAATATAATATGTGTGGAATACTCATATTTTCAAAAGACTTTGACTTTGTATGCCAGATTTTTTCTTTATAAAATAATAACAAAAACAGACTTACAGATATAGAGAACAGGCTTGTGGTTGTCAAGGGGGGAGTGGAGGAGGGGAGGGAAAGACTGGGAGTTTGGGATTAGCAGATACAAACTATTACATATAGGATGGATAGAAAACAAGGTACTACTGTACAGTGCAGGAAACTACATTTAATATCCTGTGGAAAACCATATGGAAAAGAATAGATACATGTATAACTGAGTCACTTTGCTATACAGCAGAAATTAAACACATTGTAAGTCAGTTATACTTTCATAAAAGTTAAAACTAAAATAATAACAACACAAAACAGCAGTTATTGGCTGCTTCCTATGAGACAAATACTGCACGTATCAAAAATTGTAGAGGGTCTACATTTTACCCTGCTTTAGGGTAACCTGGTAGCTCAGCTGGTAAAGAATCCACCTGCCATGCAGGAGACCCTGGTTTGATTCCTGGGTCGGGAAGATCCACTGGAGAAGGGATAGGCTACCCACTCCAGTACTCTTGAGCTTCCCTGGCGGCTCAGCTGGTAAAGAATCTGCCTGCAATGCAGGAGACCTGCGTTGGATCCCTCGGTCAGGAAGATCCCCTGGAGAAGGGTATGGCTACCCACTCCAGTATTCTGGCTTGGAGAATTCCATGACTGTATAGGCCATGGGGTCGCAAAGAGTCAGTGAACAACTTTCACTTTCACTATCCTGATCTTAAAGTTCTCATTCTTAACAACCGTATATATGTCTTATACTGACCTCAGGAAGCTAGTATGATTCTTCCTATTTCATACCAGAAGACATTAAGGCACAAAGAAATTATTGCCTTGACATTGTAAGTATCTTAGAGTCTCCCTGGTGGCTCAGACGGTAAAGCGTCTGCCTACAATGCGGGAGACCCGGGTTCAATCCCTGGCTGGGGAAGATCTCCTGGAGAAGGAAATGATAACCCACTCCAGTATTCTTGCCTGGAAAATCCCATGGACCGAGAAACCTGGTAAGCTACAGGCTATGGGGTTGCAAAGAGTCGGACATGACTGAGTGACTTCACTTTCACTTTCACTTAGGGTCCCAAGTCCTAGGTGTTTGAGCCTCCTAGTCTAATGCTTCTTCCACCATAACTCACTTATCTCTTTGCCACCTAAAAGCATCTAGAGTATGGGTGGCAGCTGTAAGTGCTGTCATCTACAAATAACAAGTGTTAAAACAGCAATATTTGCAGCATAACTGTCTATATAGGGAAAGATCAAGAGCTATAAAATTGAGTTTCATTTATACTTTGAAACTGTTAAAAAAAAAAAAAGTGTTAATGGTAAAACAAAATTCTGTAAAAATTAATCCAAAGGATTACATCTAAAAGCTATGTGTTTATTTTTAAATCCCTCAAAAATAAAATATTTATTCATGCTATGAACATCTAAAGTTAAGGGTACAACTTTTAAAGCTTTAATAATAATAGTAATCTAGAGCTGAACACATTCAATGTTTTTTTCTTCTGGGGATGAAGCTACAAGAACTCACTGAAAGTTAAACTATTACTCATACTGCATTCCTTGGCAAAGTGCCAACCACAACCAGTAATTTGCATTAATTAATTTTAAACTACTCTTGGATAGGGGTAAATGAATTTTGCCTTGTTCCATTTCTCAAAGGATAATGTTTTTTGTGCATCACAGTAGTTGGATATGCTATTCTTTATGAAAAGTCAGCAATAAATTCCAGTACAAAAGCTATTCTATAGACTATAAGCTCTTGAAGGCAAAATCATGCCTTAGTCAACTTTGTGGAGGCAGTTTTCCTTAACAATTCAAAACATAAAGCCTTTTTAACAAATAGTGCTAGAACTCCTGGACATCTATTTGGGAACAAATAGACCTTAACCCCTACCTCACACTATACTCAAAAACTGTCTTGAGCTGGGTCATAGTTATAAGCATAAAAACTAAGAATATAAAGCTAAAAACTGAATATAACAGTTAAAACTACAAAGAAAGTCTATCTCTATGACCTGTGAAAGTGAAAGTGAAGTCAC
Organism: Capricornis sumatraensis; assembly: GCF_032405125.1. Lineage (NCBI taxonomy): Eukaryota > Metazoa > Chordata > Mammalia > Artiodactyla > Bovidae > Capricornis > Capricornis sumatraensis. Next base: position 18,253,215 of record NC_091075.1, read on the forward strand.
TTAGTCGTGTCCAACTCTTTGTGACCCCATGGACTGTACCTGCCAAGCTCCTCTATCCATGGGATTTTCCAGGCAAGATTACTAGAGTGGGTTGCCATTTCCTTCTCCAGGGGATCTTCCTAACCCAGGGATCGAACCTGGGTCTGCTGCATTGCAGGCAGACACTTTACCATCTGAGCCACAAGGGGGCTTCCTCTGACCTGTAGATATGCAAATATTTCTTAGATGGTACACAGACATCACTAACAATAAAAGGAAAAACTGATAAATCAGATGTCATCAAAATTTTAAGCTTTCTTACAAAAGACATCATGAAGAAAATTTTTTTTAAAAAGACATCATGAAGAAAATCAATAGACAAGTCACAGACTTGAGAAAATATTCACAATACATATAATTAATGAAGACTTATACTCAGTAATAAAAAGATAAACATTAAAAATTATAAATATACCAATGGTCAATAAGTAAATGTAAATGGTCAATATCATTACTCATCAGGGAAATGCAAACTAAAATGACAATATAATACCACTCCCCTGACATAACCATTCCCAAGAATAACAAAAATAATAAAGACTGACAATGTCAAGTGCTGCTGAGGATGTGGAACAGACCGTGCTAATGGAGGTGTAGAACAGTACAACCTCTGGAAAACTGGCAGTTTCTTTCTTAAAAAGTTATATATCTAGCCATCCTATGATTTAACAATTTCAATCCTAGGAGTTTATCCTAGAGAAATGAGAACATAGCCACAAAAACTTTGCACAAAAATGTTAATAGCAGCTTAATTCATAATAAAGCTTATCCTGTGACTTAACAATTTCAATCCTAGGGATTTATCCTAGAGAAATGAGAACATAGCCACTAAAACTTTGCACAAAAAATGTTAATAGCAGCTTAATTCATAATAAAGCTAAAAACTGGAAACAGTCCATCTGTCCAACAACAGGACAAAAGATGAATAACTGGTACACTTCTACAATTGAATAGAGTGAGCAATAAGAAACTACAAACATGTGCAATGACATGGTTGAATCTCAAAAAAATATATAATGTTGAGTGTAAGAAGCCAAGCACAAAAGCACCTCAAATGAAATTATAGAATAGGCAAAATTAATTTATGGTCATAGAAATAAAAGTAGTAGTTCTCTGGGGTGGGGGAAGACTGATGAGACAGGGCACAGGGAAACTTTCCAGGGTGATGGAAATGCTCTGTATCTTGATGAGGGTGTGTGTTTTGTGCAGGTATAGGTTTACCATCATTTGCTAAATTGTACATAAGATTCACGGTATGCATATGATATCTCAATTCCTCAAATTAAAAAATAGTTTAAGGAGTTCCCTGATCGCCTAGTGGTTAGGATTCCCAGCTTTCACTGCCATGGCCTGGGCTCAATCACTGGTCAGGGAACTGAGATCCCATAAGCCATACGGTGCAGCCAAAAAACTTTTTTTAATTAAATTTTTAAAAATAAAATTGTTTTTAAAGTTTAAAAAATAAAAGTGATGTCTCTGGAGATGGACTGTGAAGTTGAAACTCTGCCTCTTTACTGGCTGGAAAAAGAAGATGATGACAATTACAGACCCACCTCATGGGGTTGTCCTAGAGCCTGAGACTCTGCCAGGCAGTCCTCAGATGAATGTCTGGAAAAAGGGTAAGCCTTAATTGTATGGATTTGTCTCCTCTGTGCCTAGGAAAGAGCAGGTAAGCCAATAGAGAATCAGAAGTATTTGTCGGACTAAATTAACGCCATTTTACAGAATTCTGTGGGAATACTCAGGGCCACCACTGCCCTTTGGCAAACTCCATTCTGAATTTTTTGTTGTTTAGTTGCTAAATCGTGTCTGACTCTTTTATGACTGCATAGACTGTATCCCACCAGACTCCTCTGTCCATGGGGTTTCCCAGGCAAAAACACTGGAGTGGGTTGCCATGTCCTTCTCCAGGGGATTTTCCCGACCCCGGGATCAAAACCATCTCCTGCATTGGCAGGCGGCTTCTTTAATCCTGAGCCACCAAGGAAGCCATTCTGAATAGAAGAGCCCTTTACAACTAAGCAACTTTAGGTTCCCATAAGAAGGACACAAAAAAGCAATTTATACTCTTCTACTACCGAGTTTTTCCTCCAAGATAAACAGTGTTAGGCCTTACAGACTTTGCCTGTGTAAATATTTCCTTATTCTTGAGAAAGAGGTCATGGAAATTTACCTGTACTGCACATCAGTCTAGTTTCATAGTTAATTTAAATGCTTATTTGCAGGACACTACTTTACATTTTTATAACTACATTAGAGGACAATTTTATTAGGTTGATATTTTTATTCACATGGAAGAGAAATGGAGTAACTGAAAAGCTTCTCCCTAAATTCTTTTTTATTAAATAAATATTTGATTTAAATAGATCAGTAAAATAATATATATGAGGAAAATAACTCTGGTATTACTACATACCTTGCATTACCAAGCAGTGGGGAAGAGCAAGGGTTCTACAACCAAATGGTTTGTATTCAAACCCTACCTCTATCACTATGGAATAAATGAATCTGGGTAAGTGTTACAGTACTTATCATGGGGTTAATGTGAGACTAGAAGAAGTTATATCCATAAATTATAAGAACTAGGCTTGGCCTAGCATCCATCAGTATTAGCTACTATTACTATTATAAACAGAATCTGTTAACAATAAACATAGGGTAATAAAAAAGAAATGAAAAGAGAATGTATTCCATTATAATAGTACAAAAGTAAATTCTACAGGGCACCTGGAAAGATATAATTGCTACAGTTAAGCACTTGAGTTCTAAATAATCTAGAGTTGGTTCTCACTACCATATTTAAACAATGAAATTGGAAGACTTTGGTACATGATAGTTTAACAAAAAAAGTCAAACTAGAGAAGTCCTTCTTTGTAAGATACTCACATCTCAGTCACAATTGCTATGGATTGTTGTTGATCTAAAATCATAGCCTCAGCAACTGTCCGATTTATATTCTAAAAGATTGTAACATAAACTGCATTCTCATTACATTTCTATTAGCAAGATGGAGTAAATCCTGTTATCTCCATTTTCCAGATGTGAAAACTGAGTTTTCTGTGTGTGATGCACACACATGAACAAGTTTTCTTTGCAGAGGGTAGCACTTCTTTCCCCATTTTGTTATGCAGCAGTCATGACTTGGCTTTGGTAAGCTGCCACATGTGACTGGACATGTTTCAAAATATCTTTGTTGCTTATTATTATGATTATAAAAAGTAATGCATGATCACTGCAGAACACTTTGAAAATACAGAAAAGCAGAAAGATGTCAAAGAGAACAGTTAATCAATTAGTATAACTTTTAGTCTTTTTCTTTGCAAATTGTAAAATACTCATGATCGTATATTATTGCATGATCATGTAAAATTACATAAATTTAATGTTATACTAAAAGTATTCTTGTGTAAGTTTGTAAATAATCTGAACTGTTCCTCAATAAAATATTAGCAAACCAAATCCCAGAATACAGTAAAAGGATCATATACCATAACCAAGTGGAATTTATTCCAAGGATGCAAGGATGGTTTAACATCCACAATTTAATCAGTGTAACATCATTTAGCAAATTGAAGGATGAAACACATGATCCTCTCAATAGATACAGAAAAAGCATCTGACAAAATTCAAAATCCATTTATGATTAAAAAAAAAACTCTCAACAAAATGGGTGTAGAGGGTATGTACCTCAACATGGTAAAAGCCATATATGATAAACTCATAGTTAACACCATACTCAAGGATGGAAAGCTGAGTAAGATTAGAAACAACGTAAGGATGCTTAGTCTCACCACTTTGATTCGACACTATACTGGAAGTACTAGCCAAAAAAAAAGAAAAAGAAAAAAAAAAGGCACTTGTATCTAAAAAGGAAGAAGCAAAACTGTCACTATTTGCAGATGACATGAAACTATATATAGAAAACACTAAAAAAACACCAAAAAAAGAACCATGAATTCAATAAACTCACATGATACTAAATCAATATACAGAAATCTGTGGCATTTCTATACACTAACAACAGCAATCAGAAAGAAAAATTAAGAAAACAATCCCATTTATAATTGCAACAAAAAGAATAAAATACCTGGAAATAAATTTAACTAAGAAAATGAAAATCTGCACACAAAAAACTATAAGACACTAATGAAAGAAATTGAGGATGATGAAAATAAATGGAATGATATACTGTACTCATAGATTGAAAGAATTAATATTTTCAAAATAACTATATTACCCAAAGTGATCTATATATCCAATGCTATCTAATCAAAATTTCAATGGCATAGTTCACAGAACTACAACAAACAATTCTTAAATTTGTATCGGACCACAGAGGATCCCAAATAGCCAGAATAATCTTGAGAAAGAAAAAAGCTGGAGATACTATGGTTCCTGACTTCAAATTATAGTACAAAGCTGTAAAAATCAAAGAGTATAGTACTAGTGCAAAAACAGGCACACAGATCAGTGGAACAGAACTGAAAGCCTAGAAACAAATCCACACAGGCGTGGACAATTTACAACAAAGGAATAAAGAACATGAAAAGGAGAAAGGGCAGTCTTCAATAAGTGGTGTGAGGATAGCTGGACAGCCACATGAAAAAGAACGAAACTAGACCACTACCTCGGAGAAGGCGATGGCACCCTACTCCAGTACTCTTGCCTGGAAAATCCCATGGATGGAGGAGCCTGGTAGGCTGCAGTCCATGGGGTCACTAGGAGTCGGACACGACTGAGCGACTTCACTTTCACTTTTCACTTTCATGCATTGGAGAAGGAAATGGCAACCCACTCCAGTGTTCTTGCCTGGAGAATCCCAGGGACGGGGGAGCCTGGTGGGCTGCCGTCTATGGAGTCGCACAGAGTCGGATACGACTGAAGAGACTTAGCAGCAGCAGCAGCAGCAGCAGCAGACCACTATCTTACACTATACACAAAAATTAACTTAAAATGGATTAAAGACTTGAATATAAGACTTCAAACCATAAAATTTCTAGAAGAAAATATAGATGATAACCTCACTGACTTTGGTCTAGTGATGTTTTGTGGATCCGACTCAAAAGGCAAGGAAAGCAAAAGGAAAATATTAATATTCTATAAAATTATTTCTTCATATTAACATTAGCAACTAATCATTAGAGAGCTATTAGTAGCCATTTAGTAATTTGATTTTATTTTCTAGTCTATATCTCCATTGAGTAATATTATTAGAATTAGGAACTGGATTCAAAGAAACTTTTAAAAATACATAGCAAAATAAAACTCCTATGCTATGGAATTTTAAGTTATGAAAATTTCTAGCCATTAGTGTTACTCATAAGAATCAAATTAGTCACTAGAATAAAGTAATTAAGTACTACAGTATGGTTTTGCATGGCTATCACAGTATATTTATTAATATTTAAGGACTCCACAACTATTGCTAAATTAAACTAATTTTTTTTCTCTAACCACCCTAAAATGTTTCTCTTATTATATAAACAAAAATGTCTGAAGGATAGATACTGGTCAAAACATGAAACAGCTGTGCAAGAAAAATTTTGTGACTTTTTCTCTCTTTGGTTCTTATGGAGAAAATATTTTTAGTTTCATAAGCACTAAAATGCGTATACATTTCAACAAAAGTAATGCTAAGCCATTTAAGTGCTGTCACAGTATTTATTTTTTTTCCAATTAAAACACTTTTTATTGAAGTGTAGTTGAGATACAATATATGATATAGGTGTACGATATAGTGATTCAAAATTTTTAAAGGTTATACTCCATTTACAATTATTATAAAATACATAGTACTTTCCTTTCTATAAAAAATATCAAATTTATCTTTCATTTATACTTTATTTCAGAAAATATTTAGCAAGTGATTTTGGTCAGTAGAAATTTCTGGCACAATTTCTTAGCACCCAGTTGCTTCTCATTCCAAAGTCTTATAAGTCATTTCAATGACCAAACATTTAAATTTTCTTTTTTCTGAGAATTAAAACTTCTTCTGCAGCCATGACGAACATATCTTGTGCAATTCAAAAAAAGCCTTATGGGATGAACAAAACATGTGTCATCGCTCAATCATGTCCGACTCTTTGTGACCCCATGGATTGTAGCCTACGAGGCTCCTCCGACCATGGGATTTTCCAGGCAAGAGTACTGGAGTGGGTTGCCATTTCCTTCTCCAGGGGATCTTCTGGACCCAGTGATCGAACCCGGGTCTCCTGCACTGCAGGCAGACACTTTAGCAAATCAAATTGCTTTGTCAAAGCTTCAGGTCTGTGTCTCATACAAAAGTGGGAAAAGGCCTCACTGCCCACAGATACTGTTGAGAAGGGTCTCATTTCACTGACTTCAACTGGGCAGTCACATTTACTGGGCATTCAGGAGAGCACTGTGCAAAGCACTGTAGGAAGACAAACAAAAAGAGAAGAGCTTGCTAGAAGGAGCTTACGTGATAAGAATCCAAGATAAATATCCATAGAATCTAAACAAATTCAGGATCAAAATACACAAGATTGAACACAGCTAAACTAACAGATTAAATCCATTAGGAGACCCATCTAGGGTCAGTAAAATAACTGGTGTTTAGACTAGTTTGTTTATTTGTGTTTTAATTAAGAATATATGGAGGCTACAGGGCTTTCCTGTTCGCTCAGATGGTAAACAACCTGCCTGCAATGCAGGAGACCTGGCTTCGAACCCAGGGTCGGGAAGATCCCCTGGGAAGGGAATGGATACCCACTCAGTATTCTTGCCTGGAGAATCCCATGGACAAAGGAGCCTGGTGGGCTACAGTCCATGGGGTCACAACAAGTTGGACACAACTGAGTGACTCACATATATACACACACATCTGGAAGCTATACTTCCTAACCAACTAAACCACTGCTACTTAATAAAGATGCAGATGCTCTTCCCTCCCTCCTGAAGACCCTGATAAAGGGCTGAAAAGAGACCAGAGCAAAACGTCAGTTGTGGCAGAGTATGGAGCACTGATGTGCTCGTGAGAATCAGAGTGGGTTGATAGATTTTGTCCTTCTTTTCCAGGTTCTCTAAGAGCAGCATTTGTCTCTCAGTTTATGAGGCAAGTTTCTTTCCCTCCCCTCACATGCACACACAGACACCTGCTGCCCTCATTCCACAAACATGGATGCATTCGTGCTTATACACATACACACATGGTGTGCACATATACAGACACAAAAAGAGTCATTATAACTTACACAGGGCAGGCCGGTAAACTGACCTCAGTCAAATGATAAAGGTACTACTCCATCAAAAGTGCAAGTACAGAGTAAAACACCAGATCCAATAGATGCAAAAATACTGGACAACTGAAGAAGGTACACAGAGCAAACTGGACCTGAAAAGCCCAGGGGCTGTGAGCTTACCGAGAATAATTCTTCTTGGTGGAAGGTCCAGGCTTCTGGATGATGCTGTCCCTAAGTGGGACCAGCTTTCCAGGAAATCTGGTGGCAGTGTGGTTAATCTGTTGCCTGATAAATCCAAGTAGGCGAGGTTCTTCAGGTACCTGACTGCCTCCTTTGGCACACTGGTTATTCTGTTATTGTGCAAATCCAGGGTCCTCAGACGGGGCATGTCCCTCAGAGATGTCCAAGGGAAAGCCGTCAGAGAATTTCCATCTAAACGCAACTCATGTAGATGCTTTAAGTTGTAAAAGCTGCTGATGTCAAGGCTGGCCACAGAATTGTAAGTCAGCCAGAGGTACTGGAGCTCCGCCAGGTAGTAGAAGGCCTCGGCGGGGATCCTACGGATAACGGTCTTTTCTATGCGAAGTTTCACAGTGTCCACGGGAAAGTTTGTAGGTACTTCATTCATATCAAGGTCATTACATAGCACCACCCTAGTGTCACAAAGCAATGGAAGGAAATCTGTTTTCTGAGATGCATTTGAAAAAAGTAATACTTATTTGAAATATGCATTGAATTTTTCATTCCCTACTGGTTTGCACGAAGTATCCATTCAGCCTAGCTTAATGCTCAGTAATAATTTGTCATCCTCATCACCTTCTTCTAGGTTGAACCATATGAAATGGCCATTTTTGCACATTCAAAACCATCAAATATCATTAATTTCATGTGACTCAACCTGAGCCTTTTATGTGTCAGGCATGTGCAATATACATCACATTGCACCCCTTTTTAATCATCACAACATCCCTATGAACTGATATTAGGGAATAGGTAAAGGTACCAGCTCTAGAGTCAGTCTGGTCTTGGTTTGACTCTAAGCTCTAACATCGTGGCCATGGGAAGCCACTTCACCAGTCTCAACTCATCTTCCCACATGGTACTCTTATGGTGACTAATTGAAATGGATGGAAAAGTTTACACCTTCTTGGCACTCAATAGGTGTTTGCTAACAAGCACTCAATAGGTGTTTGCTATTATTATCATCAATCTCATTTTTATAGATAAAATAACTGAGGCCCATCAACATTAGGTAACTTCCCAGGATCACAGAGCTAGTGGTTTACACAACCATCTTTCAAACCCACATCTGTCCAGCTCCAAAGTGTACACTCTAAACTTCTTTAGGAAATGCCCCATTTTAAAAGAATCCCCTACTGAAGTTATAAATTGATCCTTATGAAGATGAGCACAAGAGAAAGGAAGAAAGAAAGGAGGGAAGGGAGGAAAGAAAAGGCAAGTGTTCATATTGGATGAACAAAATTAAGCTCTGTTTTAACAGTGCGACCAATGCATTGTTTTCAGCCTAAGAAATAAACCAACTAACTGCAAGATTTTTTTTTTTTTTTACCGCTCACAATTCAAGTGACCTTGCGCAAATGACATCATGATCTTGTTTGTGGCATGTAGAAAAACAGGCATAGGAAAACAAGCCTGTCCATGTGTGGGTGTATGTAAAGTATGAAAAATCAGAAAATTTAGATTCATTTAAACCTGAAAAAAAAGACCTATTTATCTTCCATTATATATTCAGCTCTACCAGATTGCTGAAAATGATTAACATAAAGCATCATCTGAATTATGATACATTACACAAGTAGTAAACAGTCAATAAAACAGCCATTCAGTAAAACACATCACATTAAATCAGTGAATTTTTAAAGCCAGGCCATGATGTAAAGAAAAGCAATGTGCTGGCTGCCTCATCTTCTCTCTTTAGGGGAAGTGCCTGTGCATCATTGGAATTCTCTAGGTGTACCTCTTCATCTCTATTCTGAATCACAAATTTCAGTGTGCTTTATACCAGAATGATCCAGCTTCTCCTCATTAAGTTACCATTCCAGTGCACTGTATTGGATAAAGCCTTAATTGGAAGCTAAAAGACCTAGTCTCTCTGTCAGCCAGTCACTGCAACAACTCAACACTGTGATCTCGGACAAGCCATTTCGTCTGTATATGATTTATTCATTTAAAAAATTACAGTGGTCAAACGATTATTTCTGGAGTTCTTGTCAGGTATAACATGCTATGATTTTTATAAAATGCATCAATAATGGGGCCACCATGAAGATGGAAACACTTCTGTGACTGTTTTCTGAAAGGTCTGATCTGAGTCATAACTGCAGTATATCTTTTGCCAAGTAGGTCTTAAATTGTTACATTCTTCTGTCTTTAACCACCTTGAGTGATTATCTCAGATACCAGGAGTTAGTAAATTTTATACAATAACATGAAAAATTATACAAAAATATGTCAATTATTAGTTATTTGTATAAATTTGTAAGACATAAATTGAGTGATTCTTTTAACAAATTACTTTGAGGCTCACTGTTCACTTCAACTGAGTCACACAAAAAATCTGACTTTGTTACTAAAAATTCTCTCTCTCAAAAAAAGTTTACTGTTTTTAGCCAATAAGAGTTCTGTTTTGTATTTAACTTCTATCTGAAAGGACTCATGCATATTATAAATAAACACTTGTTCTCACTTCACAAGCATATATTAAAGAAACATAGAAGTTAAGGAACTTCTGCAAGGTCCCACTGTCCAACACAAAAGGTTGACCCATTTCTTTCAAATTCTAACATCTTAAAATGAAAAATTCTTATTATGAACATCTCTAATTTCACTCATGTGATCGTCCTTCCTACTTCCTAAAGTCTATTCAGTTGGCATAAATAATCCTCAAAATGAAAGGGAAAACCCTGGAAGCAAATGATCTGGGCATGTCACACACATTCTGATCAGACCTGCCCACTTTTGCTTTCTATAAACAGGTTGAACTGGCCACACAAATTTCAGTGGTTTGACCTCCTGCCAGGTTCACTGTGTGAATACAAGTGCAATGAATATTTTAGTAACACAATGTGTTTGAGAGTTTCAAATAATTTGAGGGGCTTTGAAGGAGTTAAACTGATCGAAGTGAAAACAATGGAGTAGGCAACCAGGATTAACACAATTACATTAAAGCTTATCTAAATTAAGCCTCCTCTCTGATTTCTGAGCAGTCAACTGCTTTCAAAACAAAGCCATCTGGTTTGAGTCCTTTTCCTCCGAATCAGAACACTGAGTAGCAAGGAGAGAAGCCTACCTTGATCCCAGGCCATCATTTCTGCCGTGATAATCACAGGTGCACTGTGAAGGACATAAACAGCTCACTCTCTCCAATAAGCTAAGTGCAATACACAGACTTGCAAAGAGATGCATGGCTCCTTTTAGAGGTTATTTGGACAAAAGGTAAAAACCAAATCCTAAGCATTCAGAAACTGGTGCTCCAGGAATACAAATGGCCATTTAGTAACAGCAGATTACACAGGATTAGCTGAGATCTGTAGTTACTTAACCTTCAAGTGTAGCTTGCAGGGGATCAATCTGCCTAGACTTTGAAACTGGTTTCAGCAAAATAACACATTCTAAGAGAAGTAAAAATCAAACAAGTGTCAAGAAAATTTCAATAGTTTCTCATATCTAAATTTGCCAGGAAATGCCTATCAAATCCCTTTTCCTTAGATGTATTGCTACTATACCTTGAAGAAACACATAATGTTCAAAATACTTCAGTGTCTTATCAGATGTTAGAAAACACTGTAGATTACTTGCATGTTAAACATTATAAATTTTACTTTTTGCTTTCTACCAGCATGCATAATATTCAGTTTTATAAAATTTAGCTTTAAAGATAGAAGTGCATGACATAAAATTGATTTAATCAATATTGCCACATTCTACTTAGCCCCCAAAAGCAAACTAAATAAAGTCCACTACCTAGAGTATTTTAGGCAAAATGCTTGAATTCACCACTGTCACAGCAGCACTGAGACTCTGGTAAGAGAGCATCCTGCAATGCTCCCAGGTCCTCACTATGCAGTGCAGGCTCATGATCAACACATTTTTCAGTGAAGGTTATTATCTTTATTCTAGAACATATTTTGCTCCAAGCAAACTTCCCAAGTTATGAGCAATCAAACATTATCTGAAGCTCAATTCTCCTGTCTGCTAGCATATATTAGGCTCTGTCTAAAAAAAATTAAATATTTAAAAAACTAATTCCATACCCATAACATGGAATGGAATGGTCAGTCAAGGATTTAGGTGATAAATATATAAGGCACTTAATTTTCTTTTGACATGGTTCTATTCATCATCTTTAAATCAAAAAAAATTTTTTTAAGAAAATTAATTTCATAAAAATAAGATTATGGAAAACACTATTTAAAACTAATAATACACATACAGAAACAGCAACATCAAATGAATTTTCTCAAAATAAAATATTGCAAAGATTAAGAATCTGCACAATTCATTTGCTCATTCAGTATTTACTGAGCATTTAAAGAATTCAGTGCTTTGTACTATGTACAAGCACTAAACTAAGTCCTAAGGGTAGAATTGATGCTTTTGAACTGTGGTGTTGGAGAAGATTCTTGAGAGTCCCTTGGACTGTAAGGAGATCAACCAGGCCATCCTAAAGGAAATCAGTCCTGAATATTCATTGGAAGGACTGATGCTGAAGCTGAAACTCCAATACTTTGGCCACCTGATGCAAAGAACCAACTTATCTGGAAAGACCCTGAGGCTGGGAATGATTGAAAGTGAGAGGAGAAAGGGACGACAGAGGATGAGATGGTTGGATGGCATCACCAACTCAATGGACATGAGTTTGAATAAACTCCAGGAGTTGGTGATGGACAGGGAGGCCTGGTGTGCTGCAGTTCATGTGGTTGCAAAGAGTCAGACACAACTGACCGACTGAACTGAACTGAGGGGTAGAAAGATGGATAAGACATGATCACTACACAAAAGGAATCACATGACAAAGAGAGGCACAGAATATACTTGGAAGAAGCACAAGAGATCAGCAGACCCAACAGTATTGGTGGGGAAAGGCTTCCTAGAGCAAGTGGTACCTGAGATGCCCCTATGAGGCACACCAATGTATTAAGTGGAAAATCTGAAAGAGGCAAGCAGAACAGCAGGAACCAAAGGCGGAAGCAAGAAAGAGTGTGTAGTTCTTAGAGAAATATAAGCATTTCAGGTTGTATGTACGATACACACACACAGGAGCAAGAGAAAACAAGACAAAAAGCTGAGAAGTTCCCTTGGACCATGTTGAAAAGGGTCATGAGGGTCCAACTGACAGACTTATAGTTACTTGGCAGACGATTGATTTTTTTGGTTAAGATATGTGCATTTTTTTTAAAAAAGGAAAAATTACTTTTATTTCTTTAAGATATTTATTTTTTTGGCAGTGCTGGGTCTTAGCTGTAGCACTTGGGATCATCAGTCTTTGTTGTCCATGCAGGATCTTTAGTTGTGGCATGTGGATCTTTCTAGCTGCAGCACAAGAACTCCTGGTTATGGCATGTGGGATCTAGTTTCCTGACTAGGGGCTAAACCCAGGCCTCCTGTCCTGGGGGCTTGGAGTCTTAGACATCGGACTACCAGGGAAGTACTGACTGAAGGTTTTCTGAGCTGAAGATTTTGGGGAAGGAAATTTTATTTTTAAAAGAAGAGTATTCCAGTTATAAAGCTGATACATTGATTACAGTGGGGAAAAGGCAGAGGATGGAGAAATAAATTAGCAGATTATTATAGCAGTTTACCAGTACAAACATATGGATAGTTGTATATATTTGGATTAGTGTCCTGGTTTTAGAGAAGGCAGAGGAACCAGAGATCAAATTGCCAACATCCACTGGATCATGGAAAAAGCAAGAGAGTTCCAGAAAAAACATCTATTTCTGCTTTATTGACTATGCTAAAGCCTTTGACTGTGTGGATCACAATAAACTGTGGAAAATTCTGAGAGAGATGGGAATACCAGACCACCTGACCTTCCTCTTGAGAAACCTGTATGCAGGTCAGGAAGCAACAGTTAGAACTGGACATGGAACAACAGACTGGTTCCAAACAGGAAAAGGAGTATGCCAAGGCTGTATATTGTCACCCTGCTTATTTAACTTATATGCAGAGTACATCATGAGAAACGCTGGACTGGAAGAAACACAAGCTGGAATCAAGATTGACGGGAGAAATATCAATAACCTCAGATATGGAGATGACACCACCCTTATGGCAGAAAGTAAAGAGGAACTCAAAAGCCTCTTGATGAAAGTGAAAGTGGAGAGTGAAAAAGTTGGCTTAAAGCTCAACATTCAGAAAACTAAGATCATGGCATCCGGTCCCATCCCTTCATGGGAAATAGATGGGGAAACAGTGGAAACAGTGTCAGACTTTATTTTTGGGGCTCCAGAATCACTGCAGATGGTGACTGCAGCCATGAAATTAAAAGACACTTACTCCTTGGAAGAAAAGTTATGACCAACCTAGATAGCATATTCAAAACCAGAGACATTACTTTGCCAACTAAGGTCCATCTAGTCAAGGCTATGGTTTTTCCTGTGGTCATGTATAGATGTGAGAGTTGGACTGTGAAGAAGGCTGAGCGCCGAAGAATTGATGCTTTTGAACTGTGGTGTTGGAGTAGACTCTTGAGAGTCCCTTGGACTGCAAGGAGATCCAACCAATCCATTCTGAAGGAGATCAGTCCTGGGATTTCTTTGGAAGGAATGATGCTAAAGCTGAAACTCCAGTACTTTGGCCACCTCATGCGAAGAGTTGACTCATTGGAAAAGACTCTGATGCTGGGAGGGATTGAGGGCAGGAGGAGAAGGGGATGACAGAGGATGAGATGGCTGCATGGCATCACTGACTCGATGGACATGAGTCTGAGTGAACTCCGGGAGTTGATGATGGACAGGGAGGCCTGGCGTGCTGCGATTCATGGGGTCGCAAAGAGTCGGACACGACTGAGCGACTGAACTGAACTGAACCGAACTTTCCTTTATTTGCAGTCAAAGGTGCTACAGAAACAGCCTACAAAAATAAATACATAAGAAAACACAATATGCAAAGATACACGGCCTCACTAGCAGTTAAAGAAATGCAAAATGAAATGAATTTGTTAAAGTATATAGCTTTTAGTTTTAAATAACTGATACAGCACTATTATCAGGACTATAATGGGAAAAGTGAACTTCTTCACTGCCAGTGGCCGTGTAAATTAGTTCAGTCTTTCAAGAGCACAAACTCACAACAATAATACTGTTTCTATATTTTTATCCAGTAATTCTAATCTGAGGAAATACTCAGATAGTTATTTCTCCTTGCCTTCTCCACACAAAAAGTATTTGTACTAAAATATTCCCAGTGGTTCATCCACAATTCTTAGAGTTGTGGATGAACCACTGGGAATATTTCAGCAATTTAAATATCCATTATTGGTTCACAATTAGTACAGAACAGACTGGGAGAGATGAGCTGGGGATATACTGGGCCACACGTGATGGAAATTCTTAGCTTAAATACTTGCTTATGAACTTATTAATGTTACTAGCAGCAGCAGCTATATTATTTGTATTCAGTCTGCATTACCAGATGTATGACTGAGCCTCAGATAAAAGTAATAATGACTAGAGAACTTAAAACAATTGACCAAATATGTAGTTCTATAATATGATCAAGGATTCTAACACTGGAAGTCTATATACGGGGATAATCAACAAGAGGGAACAGTTCCTGGACCATAACATACTGGTAAGGCAGGCAGTCCGGAGGCTTTTGGTTGCTGTTAACTGGGCCTAGTCCAGGGACAGCAAATGGAGTGGCCTATCAACAAAATCCCCACCTGACCTGGGAATGAGCATTCCTAGCACTGAGGGACAAATGAGTCACAAAATCCTTCTCTAAACTTGGTCGAAATTATTATCCAAATTAGAGCATTATAAACTAAACAATGGTGTCCACTATCCAGTTCTACAAGAATCAAGTCATTAGCAACAGTAGTCACTGACCTACAGTACATCCTGAAAGGAATTCAGCGTGAAGGTCAGGATGAGGCACTATTTGCTCTGGGGAAACCAGCAGAACTGACCCATCAGATGGTTATGTATTTCAAGGAGAAAATTTTATGAACCCAGTTTCTTGCATCTTTCCATACATAAAAGAGCACTAAAAATATTAGCTAAGATACCTGTTCCTTGAAAAAGCAGTAACTTTTTACCAAGATATGCTCTTCATTGCACATATATACCAGCCTTCCCATTCACCTTTCTGGAACAGTCCTCAGAGCTTTCTGAAAGACTGTCTCTTGGGTTATAATCTTGAGGCTAGCTCGAATAAAACTTCCTATTCCTTTCTTACACTGACTATTGATTAATTTTTTCATCAACAAAACAAGATAGGAAAAAGAGAACAAAGATACAGAAACCCCCACTCTGATTAAACTTAATTCTAATGTCAAATATATGGAAATACATACACATAAAAATAGTAATTAAAAAAGTATAACATATTAATATGCACAGGTTATAGTGTTGCATAAAATATATATGGCATTGACTGACATGTAATTAAAAACAATAGTGCTTAATATTCATTTGATTATTTTTGTTAAATAGTAAGTGAATAATTGCATCAAAATTTGAAAATTGTGAAATGCTAACAGTTTCCCATTCTAGCTAGAAATAAATTCCAACAACTTATTTCAGTAATTATTTATTAAAGACTATTAACCATTATTTGTTGTTGTGCTTTTTAGTTGCTAAGTCATGTCCAACTCTTTGGTGACCCCATGGACTATACCCCGAGGCTCCTCTGTTAGTGGAATTCCCTAGAATACTGGAGTGAGTTGACATTTCCTTTTCCAGGGGATCTTCCTGACCCAGGGATTGAACCCATAACTCCTGCATTGGCAAGCAGATTCTTTACCATTTAGCCACTAGTGAAGCCCATTAACTATTACTCAGTTCAGTTCAGTTCAGTTGCTCAGTCATGTCCAACTCCTTGCAACCCCATGAACTGCAGCACGCCAGCCTCCCTGTCCATCACCAACTCCCAACATTTACTCAAACTCATCTCCATTGAGTCGGTGATGCCATCCAACCACCTCATCCTCTGTCGTCCCCTTCTCCTCCTGCCCTCAATCTTTCCCAGCATCAGGGTCTTTTCCAATGAGTCAGCTCTTCACATGAGGCGGCCAAAGTATTGGAGTTTCAGCTTCAACATCAATCCTTCCAATGAACACCCAGGACTGGTCTCCTTTAGGATGGATTGGTTGGATCTCCTTGCAGTCCAAGGGACTCTCAAGAGTCTACTCCAACACCACAGTTCAAAAGCATCAATTCTTTGGTGCACATCTTTCTTTATAGTCCAACTCTCACATCCATACATGACTACTGGAAAAACCATAGCCTTGACTAGACGGACCTTTGCTGACAAAGTAATGTCTCTTCTTTTGAATATGCTATCTAGGTTGGTCATAACTTTTCTCCCAAGGAGTAAGTGTCTTTTAATTTCATGGCTGCAGTCACCATCTGCAGTGATTTTGGAGCCCCCCAAAATAGTCAGCCACTGTTTCCACTGTTTCCCCATCTATTTGCCATGAAGGGATGGGACCGGATGCCATGATCTTAGTTTTCTGAATGTTGAGCTTTAAGCCAACTTTTTCACTCTCCTCTTTCACTTTCATCAAGAGGCTTTTGAGTTCCTCTTTACTTTCTGCCATAAGGGTGGTGTCATCTCCATATCTGAGGTTATTGATATTTCTCCCGTCAATCTTGATTCCAGCTTGTGTTTCTTCCAGTCCAGCGTTTCTCATGATGTACTCTGCATATAAGTTAAATAAGCAGGGTGACAATATACAGCCTTGACGTACTCCTTTTCCTATTTGTAACCAGTCCGTTGTTCCATGTCCAGTTCTAACTGTTGCTTCCTGACCTACATACAGGTTTCTCAAGAGGCAGGTCAGGTGGTCTGGTATTCCCATCTCTTTCAGAGTTTTCCACAGTTTATTGTGATCTACATAGTCAAAAGGTTTGGCATAGTCAATAAAGCAGAAATAGATGTTTTTCTGGAACTCTCTTGCTTTTTTGATGATAATAACTATTATTACTATTAATTTATTCTAACATTAAAATTACAGGGAGGCCTGGCGTGCTGCAGTTCATGGGGTCACAAAGAGTCAGATACAACTGAGCAACAGAACTGAACATTAAAACAGCAGTTGCTTCTAATCTAGTGGAGGAACCAGGCAAGACACCAGGTCATTGATACACTGTAATACACACCATGATAGGGAGAAAGAGAAGAGGCCTTAATCTCATGTGCCTCTATTCATCAAACTAGATGAGTAGTATGTTTACATATAAGGAAATAGTGAAACATTCCCAATGGTAGCCAGTCCACAAACAGAACTAAAAACTACACTTGAGAAATTTATAGTCTATTAAGACAATATTCTTTGTCTCTATTCGATTGAAATGAGCTCACATTTAAAATGAAATTAAACCACTACAAAAAAAAAGTAAAGAAAATGTTTTGATAAATGTGTGAGTTCCTCTTATTTTAGACTTTTCCAGAAGTCAGTGGGTTTTGAGGTACATCCATTGGTAAAATACTCGTCACAGGCATTGCTTGGGTAGTCTGACATTTGAACATGGCAGCCATCGCCCTTCGAAACCTGTAACAAAAAGGGAAAATCTGGCATTATCCCATGATGACTTGGAATGTTTAAAGAACTTTCAAATATGACTAAGATGCCACTACTGCCAATTAGCATCTCCAAATAAATTTCTGCTTTCAACTTTAATATATCCTATTGAGACCTTTATAAATGTATTATAAAGTATACAGTACAATTAAAGATCAATTTTGCACCACTGATTGTAAACATCGAAGACATTTAATAAAAATAAATAACTATGTTTAAGATGACACCATGTCTAAGATGACAATGTCAGTTGCAAGGAATCATTTACTTGAACTAAGGATGGGTATTTCAGACATTTATTCTAATGAGCAAAGGCCAGTTTCATGCCTGACCTTTCCAAAAGAACTACTAATAGACTCTAAATTTAAGGTGTGTTCTTTATTCTGCTTATGTGGTCTATTTGATCTTAAAAGTTTTTATGTTTCTTCATATACCTATGGCTAAAGTTGCTTTCCCAAACATGTGCATAAATATATAAGCTTAATTGAAGCAGCACTGGCAATCCAGGATCAAATTATCAGTACTTCACATCTACTGAGATTTTCTGGTCAAATATTTAAGCACAGTAGATTGGTTCAATCCACCTTTAAGCAGTAACAGTAAATGAAGTAGTCTAAGCTGCCCTACCTGGAGGCTCAAGGGTAAAGAAACTGCCTGCAATGCAGGAGGCTCAGCAGGAGCCTCAGGTTCGATCCCTGGGTCAGGAAGATCCCCTGGAGAAGGAAATGGAAACCCATTCCAGTATTCTTCCCTGGAGATCCCATGAACAGCTCGTGGAGTCGCAAAAGGGTCAGACACGACTTAGTGACTAAATGACAAAAGCTGCACTGAGGAGGCAGGAAAGAAATTCTTGCTCAGAGGCTCAACAAAAAGGGGAAAGGAAGAGTCTCCATTATTCTCAGTGACTACACAATCCTGAAGCCTGTCATGTTAACAATGAATTTTTCTCTTGCATCTGAATGATATGTCTTCTTTCTAGTAAATATACACTTATGCTACCCACATAGGGAACCCAACTGGCCTTGCTTTGTCCACTTTCCAGTAACAGAATCACTCTTTTCTTTGCAAAACTGAGTACAGGTTTTCTTTGCAAAACCTTCCAGGGTCATTGCTGACAGAGGGCCATCAAAGATGAAACTTGCATTTGGGGATGCTTAGTTGGTGGAACTTGGTCTTGAATTACCCATGATCATCTCACCTCCATGTGGGAAGAGTCTGTCACAGAACTGGAGTCCTAGACATTTCAGATCCTGAATGCTTCTGCAGTGCAGTTGCATGAACCAAATAACTCTTAATTTCACCTGAAGCGAGTTTCTGTCATTTACCTCCCCCAAAATTTAGAACATTATCCATTGCCTTTCTAACATTCTTTCTGTATACACTTTTTTTTTAAGTTGAGAAGCATTTTAGACATGACTTACTTTTTATTAGCAATCACATAAATACAAGGATTGTAGAATGTAGAAGATTTTGCAAACAGGGGAGCTATGATGGCCATTGAGGGAGGAATCTTCTTTGGGTCACCAAAAGATGCCCATAAGCACACGATGGAATAAGGGGACCACGCCACCAGAAACATGAGTATCATTATCACAGACATCTGTAAAAGAAATCAGTATTCACCAAGCCCAATAACTAAAATATCAAAATAGCTAGTATATCTAAAACTACATGAAAAATTATCTGGATTGGAACTTGAATAAGTTTACGATGGTGAAGACATAGAGGAAACACTGAAATTTTCCCCTCATTGTACTCTGCTAATACACCTAAAGTCAGCTATGATAACTGGAGCTTGTGAAATGGATGAACTGGTTCATGAATGTAAAGAATGCCCTCTTTCTGCTGGTGAGCTGAGGAGAATACAGCTGGATTTATCTTTTTGGGGTTACTGAGCTTTTCAGTGCTTGCTTAAATTTTACAACCCAGGCTTGAGCATCTCCTCACCCAATCTCAGTCCTGGATATGGTTGAGGAAATCTCTCAGAAAGTAGAAACCAAGACAAACAAACAAAACCCCAAAGAGAGACAGTGTAGGAAAGAATATTTAAGAAAATTAAAAGATAAATCCAGGAGATTAAATACCCAAATAAAAAGAGTTCCAGAAAAAGAGAATAGAGAAAACAAAAAGGGAAGTGAAATTCAAGAGAGAAATAATACAAGGAAGCTCCCAGAAGGGGAGATCTGAGTCTTGACATTGAAAGCACTCACCCAGTATCCAGTACATGGGTGAATAAATAGCTATATCAAGGCACATCAGCAACACATTTCAGAGAGAAAACTGGAGACACAGAGAAAATTACAAGCTTCCAGAGAGAACACAGACCACCAGTAAACTGTCAGTCTTCTCAACAGCAACACCTAAAACTGAGAGACTATATAGTAATGCTTTCAAAAATCTCTGAAAATCATTTTTCTACTTTGAATTCTATGCCAAATGAACAATCAATCAAATATAGTAGGAGCATTAAGACATTTTCAGGCATGCCAAATCTTAAAAATTTTACTTCCCTATAATGTTCTCAGGACTCTGTTAGGGGATGTGTTCCACCAACTGTGAGAAAAATCAACCAAAAAAAAAAAAAAAAGGAAGACATGCAATCCAGAAAACAGGTGATCTGATCCAGGAGACAGGCCAAAGGCATTCTCAGTTTGTGATAAAGGAGGTCCGGGGATACTGACTTTCTAGGTAGTCATCTTAAAGAAGAGCCAATATAATCTGGGGCAGGAGATCTGGGGGTGTCAGGAGGATAACTAAGAAAAAGATGAAGTCAATTTAGTCTCTGACGCATATGAAAATACTAAGAGGAAACTGAAGCTTCTGATAGATTATTTAGAGATGAATTAGGGACAGGTACATAGGACAGTCAGGCTCCCCTGGTGGCTGATAGAGTAGAGAATCTGCCTGCAATGCAGGAGACCTGGGTTCGATCCCTGAGTTGAGAAGATCACCCTGGAGAAGGAAATGGTTACTGACTCCAGTGTTCCTGCCTGGAGAATCCCATGGACAGAGAGGCCCGGTAGGCTACAGTCCATGGGGTCACAAAGAGTTGGACACGACTGAGTGACTAATGCTTCTACTTTCCAAAATCACTTCATTTTCACACAGAACAGTCAGGAAACAAAGCTATAGTGAGATGGGGGGTGGAAGGGGAGGAGAGAGGGAGAGAAGAAGAGAAGGGGAGAGAGATGGACAGAAGACAAGAAAGAAAAAGAAAACGAATGAACTGTTAACTCCAAAGGGGGAACAGTTGCATAAAAAAAAAGAAATATAAGTCATACAGTCCTACAGAGATCTGCAATAAATGAAATTTAGATAATCACAATAATGTAAAATTGACTCTTCATCTAGCCAAATATTAACATTTTATTGACAAGATGAGAGATGCTGGTGGGGAGAAGGAAAAGATGGTGGTATAAGAGAAATTCTCTTTGTTCACAGTAGGAAATCAAGAAGTAGCAGCAAGCAAAAATACCTGAAACAGTAGATAAGCACATTGTTTAGAAATATGGAGGCCAACACCAGAAAAAAGAGGCAGAAAATAAGAATCGGGAGTTGGGGAGAGATGACTACAGGGCCAAGGAACCATGTCCATGTAGAAGCTTGATTATAAAACTTTCTTAAGGATTTTAATGCCTTACCTTTGTTACATCTACCTGATCTGACCAATCTCTGTTGAGGTACTCAGTGCAGTTATTAGTACCATGATGTTTAATGGATTGAGTGACATGGTAATAACAGTAAAACATCACTGTTAAGGGCACGATAAAATTTATCGCAACTACCATCATCGTGTAAGAAACAAAAGACCTGAAAGTAAGAAAAGGAAATAATTAAATCATGACATTAAATCACTATTCATCTAGTGTATTAAGGGAAACAGAATAATTACCAGAAGTAATACTGGCATTGTCTAGTATTAGTAAACAGCTTAGGAGGTACATTCAACTTTTAGTCCATTCAGACTAGAGGTTGGCAAACTATGACCTGTGGGCAAATCCAGCTTGTCGCCTGTTTTTGTAAACAAAATTTTATTGGAACCACAGTCATTTCCTTACTGTCTATGGCTGCTTCCACAGGCAGAGTTGAATAGTTGCAATGGAGACAACCTTGCCTGTGAAATCTAAAATATTTATTTTTTGACCCTCTACAGAAAAATGTTTAGACTTAGATTTAGTTTGAGAGAAATTTTCTGTTTACTTTTCTGAGTAATCCTTCACTTCCTTTAATGAATTAAATTACCTTCTTTTCCTTAGTAAACATAGAAGAGCATCACTGATAAGTAAGCAATCCTTGCAGGGACTGCACTTTTGCTGTGTAATTTTCAGAAGATGCTTTATCGCCAGAAAAGAAAGCCTGGGCTTTCTCCAGAACTGCACACTGTCTAGCTCCACCAATAGTCCTTTCCCCCATAGGTCCTACCTCTAAGATGCAGCTAAAGGAGGCTCTGTATCCCCTTTGCTGCCAAAGGACAGGAAGGAGGGAACAGAGCAGGGAGACAAAGGGATGCCCTGTCCTCGCAAATTAACATAATTCACGTTTCTCAATTCGTCCCTAGTCGGAATCACATCATCTAAACCAAGGAAACCCTTTGCCACACTCTATATGAGAAACATTAGATCTGAGGTTAAATTTAAAATGGTGAAAACGTGTCTGCATTAGAAGCATTTAATTATAGACTGTATATACATTTCTTACACATCATTTTTCCGCCAGTTTATGGTACAGGTGGCCCCAGTAGGATCTGGGGCATAACTAGCCCACCCAATGATAGGCATCAAAGCCCAAAACAGGCCATTGGTCCAGGCCCCCAGAATCATGCTGATGTAAGTGTTGGTGGTCATTCTTCTTCCTATTAACAAATACATGGAATATTAAATCATTTCCCAATGATGTGATCATTTCCCATTTCATATCTTCATCTTATTTTAACTGATTATTCAAAATTATTACCAAGTAGATTCTTTACAGAGCACTTTAGTTCACACAAAACCTATGAATTCATATTCTGGAAAAAAAATAACATTTAAGCTGAAACTTGAATGATAAAATGATGAATCAGAGGATAGCATCTACAAAGACCCCAAACTGGGAAAGAGTTTGGCCAGTACCCCAAAGTGACAAGATCCCAGGCTATGCTGCAAAGGTAGTCAGGGGTCAGAACATGTAGGGTCTTGGGGGCCATGTTATGAAATTTGAATTTTATTCTAGGTATAATAGAAAACCACTGAAACTTCCAATCAAGGATTATCAGAGAAAGAAGGCTGACCATGTCGCAAGTCATTACCTTTATTAATACATTTTGAAGTGAAAGTGTGACAAGCAGAAGTTAGGCAAATGGGTTTATTGCAAAAGCTGAGAAAAGTGCTGTACCTGCATCCAGATGGCAGATGGTCAGGTATCGATCCACGGCCACGACCGTGAGCAATCCAATACTTGCCATTCCAAAAAATATATTCAACCCAGCATAAATCTGAAAATCAAAATTGGAATGATTCCACCATTCTACACACCCTCCCAAGAGACATTTACACTTTTATCCCATTGCTAAAATATATTTTAAATACATTGAATAGTAAATAAATACATTGAGTGTTTTCTATTTTGTGCGTGTGTTCAGTTGCTCAGTCGTGTCCAACTCTTTGCCCTGACTCCTCTGTCCTGGGATTTCATAGGCAAGAGTACTAGAGTGGGTTCCATTTCCTCCTCCAGGGAATCTTCACAACCCAGGGGTCCCACCTGCGTTTCCTGCACTGTAGGTAGATTCTTTACCACTGAGCCACCAGGGAAGCCCCATTTTCTATTTTAATAATGTTAAAATACATCATCTATTGTCAAATTGTAAGTGGCTTAATACAGGTACTTATAGAAAACAGTCTGGGACTTCATTAATTAAAATAAGCTTTTTTAAAAAAGCTAAGATTTAAAGTAAAACTTCTATACATACTCTAAAGAGGGCAAAAACAAACCATAAATCAAGTGCAGTGCATATAACCAACAAAAGACTGGGATTCAGAAAACAGACAATTCACTAAGGGGAAAAGACAAACAGAAAAATGGGCTATTCACACAAGAGGAAACCAGGGTGTCTATGACATAAGATGTACAATCACATTAAATATTGAAAGGAATGCAAATCATAAGATACTATTTGACATCCATCACAACACTACAAATTTAAAAGTCTGACAATCCCAAGCACTGGCGAACATGTGGAGCAACAGAAGTTCTCATAGTTGGCACCACCATTTTGAAGAATAATTTGGCCACACCTGATTAAGGTGACGTTGTGTTATCTACCACCAAACCATTCCCCTTCTAGTAATGTGTCTAAAGAAACTCTCAGATACTGCAGAAAGAGACATGTATGAGAACATTTGTGATTTTTAAAAATTGGGAACAGAGAATTCCCTGGCAGTCCAGTGGTTAGGACTCTGCACTCTCATTGCCAGGGCCCTGGGTTCCATCCCTGGTTGGGGAACTAAGATCCCATAAGCCCTGAAGCACAACCAAAAACAAAAAGGAGGAAGCCCCAAACAACCTGAAAGTCATATTGCAAATCATCAAGATTTGCCAAAACCTGCTGATGCATAAATGGGTACTCACTGTTCTCTACCGTTTTCATTTTATTCTCTACAGCTATATAGCTCAAAACAGCAAACAGTTCTAAAAAATTGGGCCAAAAGTCATTACTGCAAACTATATTGATTTATTTTCTTGTCAGTAAAAATTATAGCAGATATGTTTACCAGCAATTCTCACAAAGAACTTACCACAGAAAAAAATCAACAACATGTAGTTTAACTATATTACTCAGACATTATGATATAGTCATTAAATATTTTATTGTTTCAAAGGAAAGCAGAGTATTTCTGTTTGAATTTGCAATACGCAAGTTTTTATTTGAATATGCAAATGTTCACTTTTCTTCTAATTTTTTTGCTAGTTTAACTTTTTCCTTTAGGTTGGGGAAATTTTGAAAATATAATGATGGCTACTGCTTTCATTTCTCTTATTAAAGAATATATTTCCTAGTCGCTCCTGAAGCTGTTTTCAATAAGAGCACCATATCTATTATGCTACATAAAACTATTTGATTTTGTAAAGACACTTAAACTTACAAGTTCTTAATCTAGTTCATTTTGGTTGGATTCTAAGGATCTCTGATACCTGACATCCTGCATATCCAAATTTCCAGCTTCCATGCAGATCTGAAGCAGCAGACATGGGGTAGCCAATGCTACTGACCCCTATATCAGTAACAGCCAGGTTGATGATAATTGCATTTGTGGGTGTCCGAAGTTCCTTGAACTTAATGAAGATGCCTAGAACAATTATGTTGCTGAGGATACTTATCACACCTGAGAACATAAACAAATCACACATTTCACTTAATTTGAATGTGCAAAACTAAAATAAAAATTAAATATTTAAATTCCTTCAGAAACAAAGCAAATTCACAAATCAGTTTTGGTTCATTTACTGGAAGAGCTCCAGCTATTCTTCAAACTAGTTGTGATATTGTCACAGCCCTCTTGTGAAAACAGAAATATAAAAATCAAAACACAAAGAATCCGCCACTTGTATAAACCAGCACCAAAGGATGGCATTTAACAACATCACTATTGATCACTCCATCCTTGAAGTGACTCCCATGATACCACCAATGCTGATTTTTAGGATACATATGTTTATATGTGTGTGTGTGTGTGTGTGTGTGTGTGTGTGACCATATAGTCTCCTTTGGCAGCTTAATTTCCTCTCCTCCTTCCTGAAGATGGAGGCTCTTCTTTCTCCGTTTCTCAGGCCTCAGCTATCATTCTGTCCTAACAGCACTTCTGTCACTTTCTATTCCTGAAATACGCTCCAGTCCCTCATCCCTTTTCGTACAACTCATTGCCATTAGACATTTATTAAGCATCTACAGTATGTAAGATCATATGACTATTTCAATATTACTTAAAACTTAACATGTTCAAATCTGATTACACATACACATACACATACATCCCTAAATAAGAATGCACACACAAGGTTTGGCTAGCTAGACAGGAAGTCAAGCTGGCTCTCAGATCCACTGAGAAACCTCACAGGCCACATCACCCTAGTGAAGTTTCCACAGTCTGGGATCTCTTAGCCCTCCCTGCAGGTCCAGAGACTCAGTGTTGTCAGTGCCCCAGAATTGGCTGGATTCAGGGAGACTGATGACTGAAATTCTTAATCTGAATGCCAACATATTAATTTACAATGAGAAATACTGTTGAGTAGACTGGATGTGAATGTTAGCCTGCTTAATACCCCCATCTGCTGAATAAATTTCCCATCAGCCAGATGTAAGCCATACTAGGTCCTAACAACTGAGAGAGGGTAGAGCCATTACCAGAATTCTAGGGGCTAAAGGAGGGGTAAAGGACAGAAGGAAAAGAGGTGTTCACCATCATGAAGAGAACTCTGGTGAGCAGACCCAGCTATTGCCAGAGAGAGCGAAGGTTTCCAAGTACCAACACACAAAGGTATCAGCTAAGGAAGATCTTCTATTATGTTTGGCACCTTGGTCAAAACTTCTGTTCAACATTCTGTTATATTAATCTTCCAGGCTCCTGTTCTTTCCCTCCTACATGCTGCTGGCAGAATAAGCATGCCACAACATAGAATTAACCAAGACCCTTCTCAGTATACTCCTCAATGTCTGTGGGGTAAAAGTTCACATGCCCAGCCTGGTACCCCGGTCTCTGCTTCAAACTGTTTTTACCTTCTCTAAGCAAATGTTCTGGGGTCACAAAGAGTCGGACACGACTGAGCGACTGAACTGAAGCGAATGTTCACACTTATCAAATAAGCCCTCCATCTAGTTATCTATCAGATATACCAGGCATGTGGTAAATTTCAGCTCTCATTTCTCCCACTTGGAACACCCTACTCCTTTACCTACCCAAATGCTACCCACCCTTCAAAATTCTGTTCAAGCCTGATTCTACCCTCAAAGGCTTGTCTTCCTCATAGTATCCTCTCATCACTAATAAATTTTCTAAGTTCTTGTCTATACTATACTTCATCTTATGTGATGCTATATTATTTAACTCATATATTCCTAATCTTCCTGTGTAAATTACAGGCTTCTAATGGCTTCTATGTTGAGTATGTGACATATAGCAGATTTATTTAATAGACAACTAAAACTCATATTGCTTAATATCTATTATTCCTGCAAGCATAATTAAGACACAATGATATCAGATTTGACGATTCTTTGGCTCATTATTTTTGCATCCAGTATTGTAGCTCCAAAAAGTTTGGTGAACGGAAGAATCTTTCTGGTTAGTTACAGATTTGTTGATTTTTTAAAAGTCAGATAAAAACACAGTGTAGTAAATTTGTTGCCTACCAAGTATGCAACTAGAATAGAGTAACTGTACTTATGGGGTAGATTTAGATATAATGTGGGGAATGAGGTAAACAGTTTAGTCCTTTTCTTTATTTTCTCTGCAGCTGTCTCAAGCACTCTGCTCTATTTTCTAGCTGTGAAAGTGTTAGTCAGTTGTGTCTGACTCTTTGAGACCTCATGGACTATAGCCCACCAGGCTGCTCTCTCCATGAGATTCTCCAGGCAGGAATACTGGAGTGGGTAGCCATTCCCTTCCCCAGGGGAATCTTCCTGACTCAAGGATCGAACCCACATCTCCTGCACTGCAGGCTGATTCTTTACTGACTGGTTAACCATGGAAACCCATGTTTTCTAATGAGTAGACAGATTATTTAGTAGTTAGGTCTAAGTTCACTTAACTTAGGGACTTCCCTGGTGGCTCAGAGGTAAAGAATCTGCCTGCAATACAGGAGACACGGGTTTGATCCCTGGGTTAGGAAGATCCCCTGGAGAAGGAAATGGCAACCCACACCAGTATTCTTGCCTGGAGAACTCCATTGACAGAGCACCCTGGTGGGCTACAGTCCACAGGGTTGCAGTCGGACATGACTGAGCAATTAACACACTTTCACTTAATTTCCCTTTGGCTTCTGTGGCTCTTCTCCAATCTCTTTGGGAGATCCTTCTCAATCTACTTCCTGGTCTTTCTTTCTTCTTCTCTACCTTATTAAACATATGCATTAAGTTTCTGTCCTAAACCTCCTGTTCACATTTAACATACACTCAGTGATTTCAGAGTCAAGGCTATATGCTGATACTTTCCAGATCAGTCTCATAAAATTCAAAACCATGTGTCCAGCTTTTTATCGGACTTCTCTCAAACTGAACCCAGAGATTCTCATTCCTGCCCCAAACATGTTCTTCTCCAGGTATGAACAGCTTCACCATTTATCCAGTGGCCCCAAAAGAGAAACCTACTTGTCATCTTTGATGCTCCCTCACCTTCTCCCCAAGTCTCCACATCCAACCACCATGGATTCTAAATTCTAGCTCCATCTATCTCCATTGCCACTACTTCCTCCTCAGAAGCCTTCTTAAC
This sequence comes from Capricornis sumatraensis, assembly GCF_032405125.1. Lineage (NCBI taxonomy): Eukaryota > Metazoa > Chordata > Mammalia > Artiodactyla > Bovidae > Capricornis > Capricornis sumatraensis. The sequence goes on from NC_091075.1 coordinate 18,281,687, forward strand.
CTTTACCATACCTCCTACCTAGGGTGCCTCCTACCTGGTCTGTTAGCTACCACTATAGCATATATCTAAAATGCAAATTGGATCATGTCATTTAGTGGCCCCCTACTGCCCGCACAGCTTAGGTCCTTCATTAGCTGGTATGCAGTCATCCTTTCAGCCTAATATCTCGTATCTTTTAGCCTATAATGCACCCATAATGAATCTATTTCAGATCCTTAATTCACCATGCCTTCTTACCCCCAGAATAAACTGGAAAAAGGGAGAGCTTAAGTTGGTAAAAGTTTGTAAGAGCTAAAATCCAAAGAGAACTATTAAATTAAAAATGAAATATAAAATGTAAAGTAGGCTTTTTGTAACAGTAGCAAATGAAATAAGTGCTTTGACTAAACTTTTTTCCTCATAGTTTTGGTTTAAGTGAGTTTTGTTAAAGGTGGGGGTTTGGGGGCCCAAAAGCATAAAATTAACAAAGCATTAAACAAAAGCATAATGAGGTGAGACATGCTCCCTTCAGTTCACCTGCTAAAAATACAACACATACACATTAAAACTAATCATTGTGATTATACATGAGGGTTCTAGAGCCAAAGAACCTGAGTTCAATACTGGTGTAGCTACTTAGTAGATGTGTGTGTGTTGATAAAGTTACTTAAACTCTATCAGTATAAATGGAGAAAATAAAACAAATTTACTTACTGAATTAGTTTAAGGATGAATTATTCCATACAGGCAAGTGCTTATAGCAGTGCTTGGTGTATACCAAGTATTCAAGTGATAACATTAGTAGTGGTGGTGGTGATGGTGGTGGATGTAGTGGCAACAGTAGTACCAGAGTCCCACTGTCACAGTAAGACCACTATTACTGTTATTGTTGTTACAGGAATAAGAACAAGAGAGAACATTTTCTTAACAAGAAAACTTCTTTGCATGCTTCCTTTGTAACCAGATCAAAAAAGACAGCTTTTCTTGGTCATCTACCAAAACTAACCAAACCAAAAGTTGGTATACAAAGTATTCCTGTGTAGTTGTGATAAGGAGATTATCTCATTAAGTAGCATATTGTTTTCTCCTTTTTGTTGCAACACACACCCAAAAAGAAAACAGAACTCACCCAGGGCTACCATACAGAGGTATTCAAACGAAAGAGTTATTAGCATGTCACTAAAATTTATGAAAATTAACTGAGGAACCATAGTTTCTAGCAGAGAAGTGATACTCTAATTGTGAGTAATGGGGAAATTAAGCAATTATAAAGAATAAACTGAATATAGAAGGATTTGCTATGTTTTTACTCTACTTTTGAATATACTTACAATTTTTCACAAGTCAATCCAAAAAATAATAAGTGACCTCTAAAATTCATTAGTATTTGTTCCAACATACACTGTATATATCATTTAGGTATATTTGTACATTATTTTTTTTTTATTTTTCATAACAGTCCCAACTGGTAGCTTATTCTTATCCCCATTTTATAGATATGAAAATGGAAGAACAAAAAAATAAAGGAACTTGCTCACTGCTGCAAAGAGACTAAAAAATGAAAACCAAACTTCAGTTTTCCAAGACAGCATTAAAAAACGAGCTCAATCATCAAACTCTGTCTTCAATACAATCTGCTCTCTCTTTTTACAACTAAATTTTTTTCCAGGATCTTTCAATCTGAACTAGATTCCACCAGTGATGACAAAACTACAGAAAGTATGTATGAGAACAGTAAATGCCATAAAAATACATTTTTGCCACAGTGCACATTCTCCCCCAATAAAAATTCATTTGACAATAAAATCACCAAACATACAGATGATTATTTGTTTTCTAGAAAACTTTTCTCAGCCCCATCTCACTGCCTATCAAAATTCAAAATAACTTGTTAGATTAACCACCATTAACAATGTTTCCATTTATCCTTTCACCTACATTCTCTTATTTGATCTTTATAGCCAGGAAGAAGAGCAAGTATTATCCTTATTTATCACATGAGCACAACAACTGAGAAAGGATAAGTGACTTGTTGAGGTTGGCCAACAGTACAGAACTTGAAACACTATCTCAGAAGCCATGCTTCTTCTACTACCTTATGCTAAAAACCGCAGCTTTTCTTCACTCATTCAAACGCAAAATAACTGTTAATGGAGTAAACATCCATACCTGCAGTAATCAAGTAAGCTGCAACAATGTTGTGTTCAGTCTGTGAAAAGACAGAGCCATTTTCATTTTTACAGTCTGAACTGTTGCCTAAATTATTCCTTAGCATTTTGCAGTGAAGGTATTGAGACATCCTTCATAATGAGCTTTCAATATCTACGAAATGTTTCAAAAGCCAGTGAGAGAAAAATTTTCAGAACCAATCATTTCCATCTCCACTTAAAGACCTCAAAGAAGGGCCTTTTCATAGAGGCCCTCCTTTAAAAAATCTAATTGGGCTAAAGAAGAAAGGATTTTAATCCCCAGAAGAAGGGAAAAGCTTACCAGCAAAATAAAGAGAAATACCGAACAACACACATTTTAACCAATTTGGGCATCAGCTTTGTATCCAAGATTATCAAGTGCACATGTCCCATTTAAACAATAAACAAACTCAGAAAATCAGATCAGGACCTGAATTAACTGATTTCTGCTGGAAATTAAGAGTCAGCATTAGTCCTCTAAAACTATACAGGTTAAGGTGACTGTTTTCTGTTGATCCTTTCAAGTTTTTCATTTCAGTTCCTTTTGTTTTTTCATAACAATTTAAATCATTAGAGATAAAGAAGTAACCTCCCTCCAACCTTCCAAATTTCACTCTCCTAATGATAATAGCAGCTTTGTGTATATTCTTTTTCTTTGCTTATAGAAACATTTATTAATAGAACTGTTTAATGTTTCCTCCACTTTTTACCCCCATTCTTTTCAAATAATGGGGAGCTATATATATACAAAATAATTCTGCAATTTGTTTTTCCCTAAAGCTATACCATAAATTCCAGTCAAAAAACCTAAATCTAAGTTATTAATAACTATATATTTCAAGCCACAGATGTAACATGATCTACCTCATAATCCACCTAAGTTCATTTACCCTACATTTTGATATGCATCAGTTGTTATCCGGTTAATAATCATAGCATACACTAGCAAAGTATCTAGAGTGAATGATTCACCTCAAACTACAGAGCAATTCTAACATTCTGGATTATCTTAACTCCAAAAGTGTATTACATAAATGGATGATAATCTAATATGAGCACTTACTGTTAGAATAAGATATCCCTACCATTTTTTTTCTTTGTAGTTTTTTATGCCATAAATTATAAAAATCTGATTCTACTCAATAGTGAAATTCCTAAAAATTGGCAACTTAAGAAAAATGATAGATGCACCAAAGTTAACAGTATAAGTATATAACAGAACCACTAGAGGGCTATATTTACCTACTTAATTATATAATCTTAGCATGGCCTAGCAGGAAGGGGACACAACATAATCCTTTTGCCTCAATTTTCAGCCATATACTTGAATAAACTGAAGAAGTTGAAACCAGGTGGGTTCATCTGTCCCAGACCTTACAGCTACTAGTATTCAAATTTTTATGACACATATAGTAATACTGTGAAGAGTATACTAGAAAAGTGAATCTCATTAGTATTCCAATATCAAAATATTTTCAAACAACCGTAAAGCAATTAATGTAATCCTAAGATGACCTCTCCATTTAAAAAACCATGGGTTATTAGGTTTCAAGTCTTTCTCTTTTTTTTTTTTTTTTGCAATTACTATTCACTCAAAATGTTTTGAGTTTGCTTTTGTTCACAGTTCCTATCTTTTCTGTAAAGGATTATGCCTAGTTAGTTGTACCACCCATTTAAATTTTCCAGAAATAATTAGCTCTATTTATAAAAACTGAAGAAAAATAATTCCAGAGATGACTATTTGCTATTGATAAAAGTTTTACAGATTATTAGTGTGATAGGTACATTCTAAATAATTTTTTATGCTTCCTTCATAAGTTACATGGAAAAACTATATTGGGATGAGGCTTAGAATACTAAGAAATATAACTATAAGCATGTCAAGTTAACACAGCTCATGATTCTTTGATTTTATAAACTTTAACTGGCCTAAAATCAGTCCTCCTTTCATAACTTCTCAAATGTTCAGGGATACCAGGTAATATTGCTTGTATTCCACTAAACCTTTTCATTGCTATGGCAACAAATACATTTTAGCATGATGCAAGCACTCAAAAAGTTATTCAGCTAACATGTCAAAAGATTTTAATATGTCAGTAACTATTTAAGTATCTTTTACAATGGAGCTCAGTGATACCACAGTACAAAATGTATTAATGTTAGGTTCCCTAAACATATGAAGTAGATTCAAAACCAAATGCCTTAGGGACTTCCCTAGCAGTCCAGGGGGCACAGAGTCAATACCTGGTCAGGGAACAAAAATCCCACATGCCATTCAGTGAGGCCACAAAAAAAAAAAAAAAACCCACCACTAATATACCAAAGGACACCCAGGAAGAACTACTAAAAGGAAAAAAAAAGAAAGAAAAATAGGATGTGGAAATAAAAGTTTAAAGATGGCTAATGCCTAACACACTGGTCATAGCAAACACTCTCTTCCAACAACACAAGAGACAACTCTACATATGGACATCACCAGATGATCAGTACAGAAATCAGACTAATTATATTTTCTGCAGCCAAAGATGGAGAAGCTCTATACAAACAGCAAAAACAAGACCGGGAGCTGTTTGTGGCTCAGATCATGAATTCCTTACTGCAAAATTCAGATTTAAATTGAAGAAAGTAGGGAAAACCACTAGATCATTCAGGCATGACCTAAATCAAACCCCTTGATTATACAGTGGAAGTGACAAATAGATTCAAGGGATTAGATCTCATAGACAGAGTGCCTGAAGAACTATGAATGGAGGTTCCTGACATTATGTAGGAGGCAGTGATCAAAACCATCCCCAAGAAAAAGAAATGCAAAAAGGTTGTCTGAGGAGGCCTTACAAATAGCTGAGAAAAGAAGCGAAAGGCAAAGGAGAAAAAGATATACCCATCTGAATGCAGAGTTCTAAAGAATAGCAAAGAGAGAGATAAGAAAGCCTTCCCAAGTGATCACTGCAAAGAAGAAAACAACAGGATGGGAAAGAATGGAGAGCTCTTCAAGAAAATTAGAGATACCAAGGGAACATTTCATGCAAAGATGGGCACAATAAAGGACAGAAATGGTATGGACCTAACAGAAGCAGAAGATATTAAGAGGTGGCAAGAATACACAGAACTATACAAAAAAGGTCTTAATGGTCCAGATAACTGCAATGGTGTGATCACTCATCTAGAGCCAGACATCCTGGAATTCGAAGTCAAGTGGGCCTTATGAAGCATGACTATGAACAAAGCTCTTGGAGGTGATGGAATTCAGCTATTTCAAATCCTATAAGATGATGCTATAAAAGTGCTGCACTCAATACGCCAGCAAATTTGGAAAACTCAGCAGTGGACACAGGACTGGAAAAGGTCAGTTTTCATTTCAATCTCCAAAAAATGTTCAAAATACTGCACAATTGCACTCATTTCACATGCTGGCAAATGCTCAAAATTCTCCAAGCCAGGCTTCAACAGTACATGAACCGAGAACTTCCAGATGTTCAAGCTAGATTTAGAAAAGGCAGAGGAACCAGAGATCAAACTGCCAACATCCGTTGGATCATAGAAAAAGCAAGAAAATTCCAGAAAAAAACATCTACTTCTGCTTTATTGACTATGCCAAAGCCTTTGACTGTGTGAATCACAACAAACTGGAAAATTCTTCAAGAAATGGGAATACCAGACCACCTTACCTACCTCCTATGAAATCTGTATGCACATCAACAGTTAGGAACGGATATGAAACAGACTGGTTCCTAATTGGGAAAGGAGTATGTCAAGGCTTTATATTGTCACCCTGCTTATTTAACTTATATGCAAAGTACATCATGCGAAATGCCGGGCTGGATGAAGCACAAAACAGAATCAAGATCACCAGGAGAAATATCAATAACCTCAGATATGCAGATGACACCACCCTTATGAGAGAAAGCAAGAGGAACTAAAGAACCTCTTCATGAAAGTAAAAGAGGCGAAGTGAAAAGGCTGGCTTAAAACAACATTCACTTCATGGTAAATAGATGAGGAAACAATGGAAACAGTGAGACTATTTTCTTGGACTCCATAATCACTGCAGATGGTGACCGCAGCCATGAAATAAAAAGACGCTTGCTCCTTGGAAGAAAAGCTATGACCAATCTAGATAGTATATTCAAAAGCAGAGACATTACTCTGCCGACTAAGGTCCGTCTAGTCAGGCTATGGTTTTTCCAGTGGTCATGTATGGATGTGAGTTGGACTGTGAAGAAAGCTGAGTGCTGAAGAATTGATGCTTTTGAAGTGTGGTGTTGGAGAAGACTCTTGAGAGTCCCTTGGACTGCAAGGAGATCCAACCAGTCCATCCTAAAGATCAGTCCCAAATATTCACTGAAAGGACTTATGGTGCAGCTCTGATACTTTGGCCACCTGATGTGAAGAACTGATTCCTTAGAAAAGATACTGTTACTGGAAAAGACTGAAGATGGGAGGTGAGGGGGATGAAAGAGGATGAGACAGTTGGATGGCATCACCAACTCTATGGACATGAGTTTGAGCAAGCGCCAGGAGTTGGTGATGGACAGGGAAACCTGGCATGCTGCAGTCTGGGGGTGGCAAGGAGCCGGAGACAACTGAGTGACTGAACTGAGTAACTAAAATAGATATACCCAAGTTAAAAGGTGAAGAAATCTCAAAAGTGGTTTGTCTACAACCTATACATTACTTCTACATAGCCATTTTAAAGACTTTTTTTTTAATGTTAAAAAATGGTGTAGGAACTGTGTATTATTTGCCCATAGGACAACACCATAGTCACTTTAGTGCTTGCTGTCTTTTACAGAACAAGAATGAAAACCCTGGCCCTAACTTTAACTGAAAGTTTCAACCCAAGAATTCTAAATCAAACAGATTCCTTTCCCAAGTTGTAACAGAATAACTGCTTCTGTGAAAAATTTTCTACATATTTGTTCATCATATATACTTATGTTTTACACATTTATTAATCCTGCTACAATTCCATTAATCAAAAAGGATAAGGAAAATGCAAATACTGACTTGGGCAATACTATATGCTACTCAAATAAGCATTCAAGAGTTAACCAAGTATTAGGTAAAGCATGCTAGAAAACTGAAGAAACACGGCAACTCATTCCTTTTAAGAATGAACCATGTTGGAGAGGGAGGGTGGGTTGGAATCAATAGCAGGGGAAATTATCCTATATCACAGTATTCTAGCTTGCTATCATTGTTATATCTTGATACTATAACAGCATTGAGGACCACAACCAATTTCATTTGTAATGTACCTATCCAAGAATATGAACATTTAGCAAGCAATCAAATATTTATTTATGGTCAGTAAAACCTTAAATCTGGAGTCCCTTAAAAAAGGAAAATAAAAACATTCAGTGAAGCTTTCAACATCCCATCTATATTGAATGAAAAAGTTAAATATTTCTTCAGAAATGTCTTGAATTTCTAGTTCTCAACATGAACAGAGTTCTTCCAACTTTAATAGATTCATAATTAACACTAAAATTTTCTAATCATTTATAAGTTACAATTAAAGTTGTTTTACTTTGTGTCCTAACACACAAAAGGGAAAAAATGTGATAAAGGGTGCTGATGTTCTCATATACAAAAGGCGAACATTTTAAAGGGAGTGTTAATTTATAAATAATGTGAAATACTGCACTATTAGCTCTGTTTTTCTTTAAAGCTCAGTTAGATATGTAAACATCCTCTTTTTCTATCTTAAATCTAGTGGGCTGTCCCTTTAAACTCTGGTTTAATAAACACAGCTCTGAATTACTTAAAGAAATAAAACACTTTATTTACAAAATTCAAATATGCTCCAATTAAAAGCTGTCCCTTTATTAAACACCCACAAAGTTCCGAACATTGTACAAAATGTTAAAACACTTATTCATACTCTTTTGAAGCAAAGTTGCCTGTTCTGCCGCACTCATTTTTGCGAGACGTTGACATTTTAGCTCCACTGTCCTAAAAAGACCAGTTCTTCAAAATTTGCTCAAGAAACAAGTTTCTGATCCACTGAAGTAGATTATGAGGTTAATGCAGAAGTCAACTGGTGAAGTTTCTGTCAACTGTTACACTTAATGTCCTCTTCCTAATTAAGAGAAAATGAAAATATTAAAAATATAGAAAAGTGAACTTTAAGTAACACTATTAGCCAAAACTCAAGTTTAAAATCAACATTAGTTCTGGTAAAGTTTAACAAACATACTTTACCAAATTTAACTATTATTTATATTACCACCTTTTTGCTTTTCAAATTAATAATATAGCAAAGTAAAGCAGAAGCAGATGAAAAAATTCAAAGGTAAAAGTGATATAAAATGAAACTGTATATTAGGCTAAAAAAAGGAATACCATGGTGTTCTACATACTTGCTGGCAAAAAGAAATAAAAGTTAGGAGACAATACCATTTCTAGAAATTCAGTTATTTCAAGTTTTCTTCCTCCACTCACCTCTGAAACCACCACCCCCTCTTCCTCCTCTGAAACCTCCACCTCCTCTTCCACCTCTAAAACCACCTAAAAATAAAGGAAATATTCATTAAATAACTGTAATCTGTCATATTTTGATAAGCCTATAAACATCAATATATTTCTTACAATTATAAAGAACAGCATTAGGTTGTTACAAAAGTCACTGGTTTCAGACCCTGAATTTTAAAATAACTAGGCTCAAGCACTTCCTAATTAATCAAAATAGGAACCATTACAACCAACACACTTTTTCCAAGAGAAATAAGTTTGTTTATTCCTGTAACAAAAACCCATGCTATGGGATTCAACGAACTCTTGGAGAGCATTTTCTGTATCCTGCTGGTTGTGGAAGATTCTTCCCTGCAAAAAGTTGTCAAGATGCTTGAAGAAGTTGTAGTCATTTGCCAAGAGATCAGATGAATAAGGCGAGAGGTCAGGTGAATTCAGCAAATGAGGCAAAACTTCACAGTCCAGTTTGTTCAAGTTTTGAAGTGCTGGCTGTTCGACATTAGGTCAAGTGTCACGGAAAAGAATAGGGCCCATTCTATTGATCTGGCTGCAGGCACTGCAGTTTTCGGTGCATCTCATCAATTTGCTGAGGATACTTCTCAGATGTAATGGTTTCACCAGGATTCAGAAAGCTGTGGTGGATCAGAAGACTGGCAGCAGACCACCAAATGGTGACCATGACCCTTTTTTTGGTGCAAGTTTGGCTTAGGGGAAGTATTTTAGAGCCTCTTCTCAATCCAACCACAGAGCTGGTCATCACTGGCATCATATAAAATCCACTTTTTGTTGCATGTCACAATTCAATCAAGAAATGCCTCATTGTTGTTACACAGAATAAGAGAGGATGACACACTGAAATGATTTTTTTTTATTTGCAGTCAGCTCATGAGGCACCCTCTTGTCAAGCTTTTTCACCTTTCCAATTTGCTTCAAATGTCAAACCACCAAAGAATGGTCAATAAGTTCTTAGGCAACTTCTCGTGTAGTTTTAAGAGGATCGGCTTTAATGTGGCTCTCAATGGCTCGGAGTCACCTTCCAGTGGCCAGCCTCTGCACTCCTCATCAAGGCTCTCCTTTCCTTTGCAAAACTTCTTAAACCACCACTGCAATGTACATTTGTTAGTTCCTGGGCCAAATGAGTTCTTGATGTTCCAAGTTATCTCCACTGCTTTATGACCCATTTTTGAACTCAAGAAAACTGCTAGATTTTGCTTTTTATCTAACATCATTTCCATAGTCTAAAATACATATAAAATAAACAGCAAGTAATATGTCATTGTTGTTGTTCAATCACTACATCGTGTCTGACTCTTTCTGACCCCATGAACTGCATGCAGCACGCCAGGCTTCCCTGTCCTTCACCATCATGTTGATTTTGCTCAAACAGTCCATTGAGTCAGTGATGCTATCCAACCATTTCATCCTCTGTGGCCCTTTCTCCTCCTGCCTTCAATCATTCCCAGCATCAGGGTCTTTTCCAGTGAGTCGGCTCTTCACATCAGGGGCCAAAATACTGGACTTTCAACTTCAGCACCAGTCCTTCCAATGAATATTCTGGACTGATTTCCTTTAGAATTGACTGATCTGATCTCTTTGCAGTTCAAGACACCCTCAAGAGTCTTCTCCAGCACCGCAATTTGAAAGCACCAGTTCTTTGACACTCAGCTTTCTTTATTGTCCAACTCTCACATTCATACACGACTAATGGAAAAACCACAGCTTTGACTAGACAGACTTTTGTCAGCAAGTAACGTCTCTGCTTTTTAAAACGCTGTCTAGGTTTGTCACAGCTTTCCTTCCATGGAGCAAGCATCTTTTAATTTTGTGGCTGCAGTCACCGTCTGCAGTGATTTTGGAGCCCAAGAAAATGAAATCTGACACTGTTTCCACATTTTCCCCACCTATTTGTCATGAAGTAATAGGACCAGATGCCATGATCTTTGTATTTTTATTGTTAATGTCATTAGCAAAAAATATAAAGCAAGAAATGTGCATTAAAATGAGGTATAATATAATCATATTTATTTAAGAATGTATTCTAATATCAAAGGGAAAAATTCAACAATGCAAAATTGCAATTATTTCTGTACCAAGCTAACATATATTCACATATTTTATCTTGCAGAATTTTTTAAAAGATAAAAATGGAGAAACAGTAGTAGTTTCTCAATCCAGTGGAAAGGAAAAATCCTAGGTTACAACTTTTTAAACAAGTTTTGTTTTAATACATTAGAAAAGCTTGTTACTTTAAAGTTCAATTTAGCCCTATTGTTAAATGTATTTGTACCTCAACTTTTGCTTGTGGGATACACTTTTTAAACTGCACTAAGGCTTCTTAATTCTAAGAACAAAAAGTAGCAAATATGGGTGGTTTGGTTCTGGGAGTACTACCATGCCTGCTAAATTGCTTCAGTCGTGTCTGACTCCGTGACCCGATAGACTGTAGCCCACCAGGCCCCTGTCTATCGGATTCTCCAGGCAAGAATACTGGAATGGGTTGGCATGCCCTCCTCCAAGGAATCTTCCCAACCCAGGGATCAAACCCATGTCCCTTACGTCTCCTATATTGGCAGGTAGATTCTTTACCACTAGCGCCACCTGGGAAGTACCATGGATACAACATTTAAGGTTAACTGAGCTGGAAACAGACACACTGATGTTCATATGCTGACAAGCTTTGAAATTTTAAAATTTTAAATTATTTTCTTCTATTATCCAATACATTTGGCTTCCTACTACAGTCCCTACTTTTACTTATTTTGGGGGACAGTTTTGTAAAAGAATGATGAAACATAAAGAGAGAAATTATAAAGAAACAAGCACATATATCTAAAATACAATATAAAGATTAAGATTTCAAGAAAATAGAGTTGTGAATTTTTTAAACTATTTTATATAAGACTGAATATAGAATGGGAATGAGGGGATCTCCATTCAAATTCTCAAAGGGATACTTCCAAAGAAATAAATATATACATATCTCTTAAGAGATTATCTCCAAGTTATCTGGATCCCAAAAAGGCACATTTACCGAGTGAAACGTTCATTAAATTGAGAGGCAAAAGTGAAAATGAAATTCTCTTTTCTGATACAGTAACCCACTTGGCAGCTCCTCTTCCTTACCACTTTGGCTCTGTCCATCATCCTGTCACCCACCTAGCACATCATTCCCAGATGCTGCATCCCAGCTCATCCCCAGCCTTACTTATCACCTGGCTGCCTACACAATAAATGTACCAAAGCTGTGGGGAAATACATAATATCAACATACTGAAATCAAAGCAATGAATTTATTGGTAATAATAGTCTTTGACATGACATCAGAAGACACTGGTTTTATTTCTGAGCCGCCAATTGTTTGATTAGGACAAATTAACATTTCTAAGTTTCCATTTCCTCATTCATAAAAATAAAGATATCATCCACCTTCATAAAGTTTCGCTAAATACTAATTAAAAAATTAAAATTCAATTAAGATAATCCTATATGTTATAGAAACTAAGCATTATTACTATGGTAATCTGCCAAGATTTGAAAGAGCCAAACTAAAAGAAATAAATAACCATAAGAGAGGTTGACTTATATTCAAAATTAAATTGTACTCTTTAAATAGGCTGTGACTTTGAAATCTCATTAGAAGTTTTCCTCCATGGGGAACTTACCACCTCTACCACCTCTGCCTCCTCTGCCTCTTCCTCCTCCTTGACCTCCCCTGCCACCACCTCTCGGAGGTCCCTTTTCACCAGGAGGTCGAGGTAGAAACCTCTGCAACGGCAGCAGCTTATATGGGTCTATATAAAACTGGAAGTAAAATAGAAACAATTAGTGTGATGAGCTGGGGGGTAATACAATATAATAATTAAGAACCGACACACTAGACTCAAAACTGCCTGGGTCAAATCCCAACCCTCTAACTTCACTAGTGATACACTGAGGAAGACTCAAGTGCTTTTAAGTAAAACTGTCCTAAGGTAGGTCATTCATTTATAAAACCAAGGATCTAGGTGTTAGCTTGACTCACCTTCTGTAGTTTTTTAAAGGAAGATGCTTTCATGTTCTCTGATAATTTAACTGAAAAATACTATTAATTTTATTAAGGAATAAGCAATTATAATAAAAGATAATCTTCTGAATTCACATGTCATTTTTAAAATAACAAGGTTAGAATATACAGAAATAGTCACGAAAAGTAAGAAATGAGTTTCCAAACAGAAGTGAAGTTTTTGTTTTAAAACTTCCAGGTCCACCATACTATTGCAGTAGCATCATCATATCGAAAGCAAAGTAACTCAAATGGCACTGATCCAAATGACAATCATTTCTAAAAGCTTTCAAAAAGGAAGGCACACTTAAGAGGCCTATCTTTTCAATTTATGTGGAAATATATTCCCCTGTCTTGATTCTCCTTTATGGTCCAATCTTAGCAATACTGCATCCACTTCAGTGAAGCACCAAGTTCAGTTTAATCAATACTTATCTCCAGAAAAAAACAAATCATGACCTTTCAACAGGATTGCTACATCTTCCAATTAAAAAGGATACAAAATCTCTAAGCTGTCCAAATATTTCATCCACTTTTCCAATTTGTTCTTTGTTTTCTAAATAAACTGGAGCATTGAAATAAGGTACTTTATTTTCATCTGTGGTACATTTACACACTATGTCATCTTCACAAGGGTGCAGGAACTCTCCTAATACTAAAATAGGACATAAAATTGTTAAAATATAAAACAGTTTCAAATGATATTGACCAACCTCTTCTAGAAGCTTTCCTCTTGGCTGCCTGGGATTTCACCAGCAAAAAAGCCTTCCTGGTTTAGTACCAACTCCACAAAATACTAGCTATGTGAGTAATACTAGATTACTAGACCCTGGAGTAAGGGTCTCACCTTTTCTATTCTTCAGTGTCTTCATCTTTAATGTAAGGCTAACAACAAAACCCTCGGCTAACACCCAGTACTGTGAGGATTAAGCACAACAATGTGTCAAGTGCTTAGAAAGTGCCTGGCATATTGAGACCACTCAACCTGTAAGTTATTTTGTTGTAGTTACTATTATTATTTGATTAAATGCTATGCTTCATTCTATTGTCTCTTCTTCATCTGCCCATCCATAACTCTAAGACAGTCTGTTGTTCTCCTGCCTTTTTCCCCCCCTTCCCCTTTTAAAACTTCCCACTACCACCTTTTCACTGACTCTTCGATCCTTACCAAGAAAGTCTGGAATTTCATATAACTACCTTTATATCTAACTTATATCCACCTCAAACTAAAATACTCACCATATTCCTATAAAATCAACTCTCAATTCCCATCACCCAAGTTCAAAATCAAGAATCTTTTATTTCTAGTATTAGTCAAGTTCTAAGTTTGTTTCCACTGAGATTTCTCTCCCATCTAACCCTTCCTTTTTTCTTCACTTTCGCAATGCTCTCAATGTGTCATGCATGGACTGTTACGGGACAGGACCTTTGACTCTAGCCACTGACCTCTACACCATTTTGCATACCGATCCAACTTTCTCTTCATATATTAGACTCTATTTATCCTGTCTCCTCTTTAATGCAGGCTTCTGTCAAATTTCTGTCTCACTTTCTAAAACTTCCACCCTATCTCTTTGATAATTACCCCAAAACTGCTCTAATTAGGTCTTTATTATTTTTTTTACTCCCCTGTGCAGTTTCCCTTCTCAGCAAGTTGTGGGTTTTTTTGTTTGTTTGTTTTTAACTCACTTCACTTATTTAAGAGTGGCAATTAAGAGTAAGGAAACTTGGCTTTGTATCTCAAATATATCCCTTACTGATCACTCATCACTATGACCCTAGCAAATAAACTTAACTCTGAATCAGTTTTCTTATCTGTAAAATGGGAACAGTACGGGTAAGGACATAACATACCTATTTATATCTCCCTTTCAGCCAAAACTCTAGTTCTATATCCAGGATGCATTTTAGCTGTCCTTCAGCTTTCTTACTTTCTACAGCACGATTTGAAGGCAGCTTACCGCCTCTCCGTAGGCCTGACTCCACAACTAAGAACCAACCCCCTGAGAAAGACAGCTGCTGCATCTGCCTTTCAGCACCAGACTCCTAGTCAAACTTACTAATAACACAGACCTACAACCTCCGCCCCCGACTCCATTCCACCCTCCGCGCCCAAGTAGGCCAAGCTCTGAAGCCTACATACAAACTACTTGTTCTGGAGGTCCTTGGTCTTGGCCTTTGTTAAAGCCTCCGCGGCCGCCCCCTCGTCCGAATCCTCCTCTGCCGCCGCCGCCTCTGAAATTACCGCCGCCTCCACCTCGGAAGTGGTTGTTGGTGCCGCCGCCGCGACCGAAGCCGCCACCTCGATTAAATCCTCCGCGACCTCCTCCCCGAAAAGACATGTTCGCTCCTACCTAATAAGAAAAACAGTGCGTGCCGTTCAGTCACTGGGGCCTCTGAGCCTCAATCAGAAACCATAAAAGCGGATAACGATGATAACAGCAACTCTGCCACTTCAACCATGGCCAGAGGGCCAGCGACTCGCCGGAAACGTGAGTGTGACCTGCCGACAGCCCTGTGAGCGCCGACCGACCACTCACGAGCCCCGTCGCCCCGGGTGACTACCTCCTTCCCCAGCAGGCAGGAAGGGCCTCAGCCGCATTCCCTCCCTCCCTCCGCTGGGTTCCACGTCCAACATTCTCAGACTGCCTGGCCTCCTCCCGCTACTCACCGGCGCCACGTGCACCTCAGGCCCGGGTGCTCACACCCACTCTCCCGGTACTTCCGCCTCACACGAGCCTCTTCGGCCACCGTACCGGGACAAAACTGAAGTGGGGAGGGAATCACCTAGAAACTCGAAAAACTGGTTTAGAAAAAAAAGCCAGGCACCTGCGGAAGCAGGTACGCGGTCGCCTGTCCGAAAGAGCCTTCAATGCTGGAAGAGTATCAGTAATATCTCAACATCAACCGTTACTTTACGACAGTCAGCTTTACTTGCCTACTGCGAGCAGAGGAAGTGACATACAATATCAGCGTCCTTTGAAGCATGACGTTGCAGGAAGTTCCGCTCTGCGGCGTTGCCCTTGGAGATAACTGGCGTCAGGGCCCGCCCCTCTCCCCGCGGCCCGGCAAGTTCTGGTTGGGAACTGAGTGGAGGTGTGTGCCGTGTTGTTAGACTGCGCTGCGGTCATCTTGCTCGACAGTTGGTTGCGGCTCCACCAGTTGTCTACTGAGGAGATTTGAGCCGCGCTCTGCCCGGAAGGTGGATCTGTCCGCATCCGAACCCAGTGAAAGGGCTTGTCGGAGTTCTTTCGAATCGTTTGTTTCTTCCGGATCCTTTGAAGTACGCACGATTGTGGGCAGTACTGTGTCCATCGTTTTATCCTATGGTTTCGCTAAGTTCAGTTCAGTTCATTCGCTCAGTCATGTCCGACTCTGCGACTCCATGGACTGTGCAGCGCGCCAGACCTCCCTGTCCATCACCAACTCCTGTAGTTTACTCAAACTCATGTCCATTGAATGGGTGATGTCAACCAACCATCTCATCCTCTGTCGTCCCCTTCTCCCGCCTTCAATCTTTCCCAGCATCAGGGTCTTTCAGATGAGTCACTTCTTCACATCAGGTGGCCAAAGTATTGGAGTATCAGCTTCAGTATCAGTCCTTCAAATGAATATTCAGGACTGATTTCCTTTAGGATGGATTGGTTGGATCTCCTTGCACTCCAAGGGACTCTCAAGAGTCTTCTCCAACACCGCAGTTCAAAAGCATCAATTCTTCAGTGCTCAGCTTTCTTGATAGTCCAACTCTCACATCCATACATGAGCACCGGAAAAACTATAGCCTTGACTAGACGGACCTTTGTCAATGTTTCTACTTTTTAATATGCTTTGTTGGTCATAACTTTCCTTCCAAGGAGTAAGCATCTTTTAATTTCATGGCTGTAATCACCATCTGCAGTGATTTTGGAGCCCCCAAAAATAAAGTCTTGTCACTTTCCATTGTTTTCCCATCTATTTGCCATGAAGTAATGGGACCAGATACCATGATCTTAGTTTTCTGAATGTTGGGTTTTAAGCCAACTTTTTCACTCTCCTCTTTCACTTTCATCAAGAGGCTCTTTAGTTCTTTGCTTTCTGCCATAAGTGTGGTGCCATCTGCGCTGAAATTATTGATGTTTCTCCTTGTGCTTCATCCAGCCCAGCGTTTCTCATGATGTACTCTGCATGTAAGTTAAATAAGCAGGGTGACAATATACAGCCTTGACGTACTCCTTTCCCAATTTGGAACCAGTCTGTTGTTCCATGTCCAGTTCTAACTGTTGCTTCCTGACCTGCATACAGATTTCTTAGGAGACAGGTCAGGTAGTCTGGTATTCCCATCTCTTGAAGAATATCCACAGTTTGTTGTGATCCACAAGGTGAAAGGCTTTGGCATCATCAGTAAAGCAGAAGTAGATGTTTTTCTGGAACTCTCTTGCTTTTTTGATGATACAATGGATGTTGGCAATTTGGTTTCACTAAAGCAAGGGGGGAAAAAAGTTTGTCTATGCGCTATTAAAGGAACTGTTGTCTGAAGGAAAGCCAGACCACATTTTTATCTTTTGTGCCATATAGTTTGTTCCTCTGCAAGTACATTTTGAGCGCAGACAGGAGGCAATGGCACCCCACTCCAATACTCTTGCCTGGAAAATCCCATGGGTGGAGGAGCCTGATAGGCTGCAGTCCATGGGGTCGCTAAGAGTCGGACACGACTGAGCGACTTCACTTTCACTCTTCACTTTCATGCACTGGAGAAGGAAATGGCAACCCACTCCAGTGTTCTTGCCTGGAGAATCCCAGGGACGGAGGAGCTTGGTGGGCTGCCGTCTATGGGATCGCATAGAGTTGGACACAACTGAAGTGACTTAGCAGCAGCAGCAGCAGCAGCAGGACAGTCTCTACTAAAAGCCTTTCTCCACTCCTGTTTTTAAGTCCTGGATATTTGACTTCAGCTTCCACTAAAACTTGTCTCCCAAAGAAGGCTAGTGACCCTCCATTTGCTAAATTTGAATTATCTTTTTTCACTTGGATCTTCTGAGGCCTTACCTTGATGTTTACCTTTTTGAAAGAAGGTAGGGATTGGTATCTTTTTTTAGGGAGTTCTTTACATTGGAAGAACTTTGTAGACTTTAACTATGGATATTAGAAATCACAATATGTCACCTACACTAAAGTACAAGCTTCTTGAGAAAGCACCTAGCAATCATCAGATTAGATAAATGTACTTTAAATTCTATGCATCATACAGAGGCAGAATTATTCATAACAGCCCTGCTCTATTTTGCTCTGTTTACATTCAGTGTTTTATCTCCAGTTCAGTTCAGTTCAGTCACTCAGTCGTGTCTGACTCTTTGCGACCCCATGGACTGCAGCACGCCAGGCTTCCCTGTCCATCACCAACTCCTGGAGCTTGCTCAGACTCATGAGATGCCATTCAACCATCTCATCCATCTCATCCTCTGTCATTCCCTTCTCTTCCTGCCTTCACTTTTTCCCAGCATCAGGGTCTTTTTCAAGGAGTCAGTTCTTTGAATCAGGTGACCAAACTATTGGAGTTTCAGCTTCAGCATCAATCCTTCCAATGAATATTCGGGACAGATTTCCTTTAGGATGGACTGGTTGGATCTTCTTGCAGTCCAAGGGACTCTCAACAGTCTTGGTGTCTGTTATCTCCAACTCAATGTGTTGAAACCATTGAACTCCTATGGAACCTTCAGGATTACATGATACCCCTTTATTTTACATGTAAGAAACTGACAGAAGGGCAGAAACTTCCCCAACTAATTAGAGGGACAAAGTGAAACCATGGATTCTCACACCCCCTCAGTCCTTTGCTGTATCACTACCTCTAGGCTCCCTCCTTCCTCTTTTCAAGTTTTTCATCATTCCAATTCCCTCTTTGTCTTCATGGTAGCATTATACTCTTGGTTTCTGAATCTTTGGACTCCAACATCTGAGCACTCTCCTGTCATGATCCCCACTCAACCTCGGTGGCAGTCTCTTTATTCAAAGCTATATATTTCTATTCACTCCATCTAAAGTAGATTCGTACTGTAAATACAGGCCTCCTGTTGCTGCTACCACACTCTCCTCTGTTATTTCTATCTTAAATCACCCAATATAATCTACAACAACTCAAAAGTCAAGAAATAATTGCAGTGAACTACAACATCCTCACATTCTGAGCATCTTTGGTGTCTTGAAATAAATGCCTCCACCCTTTTCTTCCTTCCATCTGTAATGCATGTGATGACATACTGAACTTAATAAGAGTTTCCTCATACCATAGCCATCTTCATGACCCCAAACAGTTTCCCATTTCCTTTAGTAACAACTCTAAAGTAAAATTTCTCCATTGACTAGGCCTTCTGTATAATTAATTTTGTTTCCCTCCAGTGCTCTACACCGTTTTTCTGCCCCATCAGACCAGCATCATTGCCTTGCTTCTCTTTCTCTGCCACTGGCAATCACCTCCTTCTTGGAAGAGCTCCATTTCCTATCCATTAGAACAGCCTTTTTCTATCCTTTGTACCCTGAAAGAACGATTGAATTAATTTTTATGTCTCAGAAAACCCTGCATAAAAATTTTATATACCCAGGTGACACAATGATGAAGAATCTGCCTACCAATGCAGGAGACACAAGAGGTGTGGGTTCAACCCCTGGGTTGGGAAGATCCCCTAGAGAAGTAAATGACAACCCACTCCAGTATTCTTGTCTGGTCTGGGAAATCCCATGGACAGAGGAGCCTGGCAGGCCAGACTCCATGGGGTCACAAAGAGTTGGACACAACTGAGCACAAAGCACAAGTCTCCATCCCAGTGCATTAACATGATCAGCAGCTTATAGACATGTAGACATAAGAATCCAATAATAATTATCAATGCTTTTTTTCCAACTATAGTAAAATATGCATAAACTGTACCACATTAATCATTTTGAAGTGCATAGTTAACATGGTTCACACTGTGCAACTCAGTGCTGTTTAAAGAATGGTGTTTTTCTATGAATCTGTTTATTTTTGTCCAAGACTAAAACTTATTGGCTTACTCTGTGTCATTTCCTCCTCCTTACAAAGGATCTCAATTTTTTAAAAAATTTTTTTATCAAATTAAAGTTACTGTATTAGAAGTTTTGGACACAGCAATCAGAGCAGAAAAAGAAATAAAAGGAATCCAAATTGGAAAAGAAGAACTAAAACTCTCACTGTTTGTAGATGACATGATCCTCTACATAGAAAACCCTAAAGACTCCACCAGAAAAGTACTAGAGCTAATCAATGAATATAGTAAAGTTTCAGGATATAAAATCAATACACAGAAATTCCTTGCATTCCTATACACTAATAATGAGAAAGTAGAAAAAGAAATTAAGGAAACAATCCCATTCACCATTGCAACGAAAAGAATAAAATACTTAGGAATATACCTACCTAAAGAAACTAAAGACCTATATATAGAGAATTATAAAACACTGATGAAAGAAATCAAAGAGGACACTGATAGATGGAGAAATATACCATGTTCATGGATCAGAAGAATTAATATAGTGAAAATGAGTATACTACCCAAAGCAATCTACAGATTCAATGCAATCCCTATCAAGCTACCAGCAGTATTTTTCACAGAGCTAGAACAAAAAATTTCACAGTTTGTATGGAAATACAGAAAACCTCGAATAGCCAAAGCAATCTTGAGAAATAAGAATGGAACTGGAGGAATCAAGCTACCTGACTTCAGGCTCTACTACAAAGCCATAGTCATCAAGACAGTATGGTACTGGCACAAAGACAGAAATATAGATCAATGGAACAAAATAGAAAGCCCAGAGATAAATCCACACACCTATGGACACCTTATCTTCGACAAAGGAGGCAAGAATATACAATGGATTAAAGACAATCTCTTTAACAAGTGGTGCTGGGAAAACTGGTCAACCACTTGTAAAAGAATGAAAGTAGATCACTTTCTAACACCATACACAAAAATAAACTCAAAATGGATTAAAGATCTAAATGTAAGACCAGAAACTATAAAACTCCTAGAGGAGAACATAGGCAAAACACTCTGACAAAAATCACAGCAGGATCCTCTATGATCCACCTCCCAGAATACTGGAAATAAAAGCAAAAATAAACAAACAGGACCTAATTAAACTTAAAAGCTTCTGCACAACAAAGGAAACTATAAGCAAGGTGAAAAGACAGCCTTCTGAATGGGAGAAAATAATAGCAAATGAAGCAACTGGCAAACAACTAATCTCAAAAATATACAAGCAACTTATGCAGCTCAAGTTCAGAAAAATAAATGATCCAATCAAAAAATGGGCCAAAGAACTAAATAGACATTTCTCCAAAGAAGACATACAGATGGCTAACAAACACATGAAAAGATGCTCAACATCACTCATTATCAGAGAAATGCAAATCAGAACCATAATGAGGTACCATTTCACGCCACTCAGAATGGCAGCGATCCAAAAGTCCACAAGCAATAAATGCTGGAGAGGGTGTGGAGAAAAGGGAACCCTCTTACACTGTTGGTGGGAATGCAAACTGGTACAGCCACTATGGAGAACAGTGTGGAGATTCCTTAAAAAACTGGAAATAGAACTGCCTTATGACCCAGCAATCCCACTGCTGAGCGTACACACCGAGGAAACAAGAATTGAAAGAGACACGTGTACCCCAATGTTCATCACAGTACTCTTTATAATAGCTAGGACATGGAAACAACCTAGATGTCCATCAGCAGATGAATGGATAAGAAAGCTGTGGTACATATACACAATGGAGTATTACTCAGCCATTAAAAAGAATACATTTGAATCAGTTCTAATGAGGTGGATGAAACTGGAGCCGATTATATAGAGTGAAGTAAGCCAGAAAGAAAAACAGCAATACAGTATACTAACACATATATATGGAATTTAGAAAGATGGTAATGATAACCCTCTATGCGAGACAGCAAAAGAGACACAGATGTATAGAACGGACTTTTAGACTCTGTGGGAGAGGGAGAGGGTGGGATGATTTGGGAGAATGGCATTGAAACATGTATACTATCAGGTAAGAAACGAATCGCCAGTCTATGTTCAATAACAGGATACAGGATCCTTGGGGCTGGTGCACGGGGATGATCCAGAGAGATGATATGGGGTGGGAGGTGGGAGGGGGGTTCAGGATTGGGAACTCATGTACACCCGTGGCAGATTTATGTCAATGTATGGCAAAACCAATACAGTATTGTAAAGCAAAATAAAGTAAAAATAAAAATTTTTTAAAAAAAGAAGAAAGTAAAAAACAGAAACAAAGGGAGATGGGAGGGAAGTCTGAGAGGGAGGGAACATGGGTGTATCTATAGCTGATTCTTATTGATGTATGACAGAAAACCACAAAATTATGTAAATCAATTATCCTTCAATTAAAAAATTTAAAAAAGTTACTGTATAATATTATATGTTATCATTGTACAATAGTTATCCATAATTTTTAAGTTTAATACTTGATTTATAGTTATTTTTAAATAGGATATCAATTCTCATGCAAATTGAGTAGGAGAGGAAACTTCAGTTATTTAATTTAGCAGAGTGCAAGTTGATTTTAATAAATATTAATCTTTTTATAGGCCTGCTGCTGCTGCTGCTGCTAAGTCACTTCAGTCGTGCTTGACTCTGTGCGACCCCATAGACGGCAGCCCACCAGGCTCCCCCGTCCCTGAGATTCCCCAGGCAAGAACACTGGAGTGGTTGCCATTGCCTTCTCCAATGCATGAAAGTGAAAAGTGAAAGTGAAGTCGCTCAGTCATGTCCGACTCTTCGCGACCCCATGAACTGCAGCCTATCAGGCTCCTCCACCCATGGGATTTTCCAGGCAAGAGTACTGGAGTGGGGTGCCATTGTCTTCATGTACGTAAAAGTTATTTAATGCATAAATTGTTTCATCTTTGGCATGTGAGAGCACTTTCAAGTTTGGTCCTATGTCTTACCACTCACTATCTTCTGATGGCTTCCTCGCTCTCTGACACTGGATGTCTCTGTCTGACATACACTTTTCCTGCCTTACCCCTTTCTTTAAGAAGCCCAAAGAACACAATCTGGCACTAAGGGGTGGTCCTTGCTTCTGAATTATCATGACTTCTGTGTCTTATCATTGGACAGAGACAGAAGGTACATATTTTTAGAAAGGAAAAAAAAAAAAAAAGGTTGAACTGCTATGTCCAATTTAAATGTGAAATTCTCCTACCCTGAAATTAAGACATTTAACATAAATATTTTATTTACTTGAGCCTATATACATATTTATGTGTGTGTGCAGAAAACGTTGTCAAGTAAGTGTTAATGTTGTTATTAACAGACTGCTGAATCCTATTTAAGATTTTGTATCAGTTGGTTGGTATTTTGTTTAGGATTTTTGCAGCTATAGTGATAAATGAGATTGGTCTTTCTTTTTCTGTTTATTGTGCTGTACATACTGGCTGTCTTAATTCTGACTACAGAGGACTGTGTGGATGACTGTGTAGAAGAAGGTGGGGTGGAATGTGAGGTCTCGGGAGTTGCCTATAGCTGACTTTTTCAAGTGCAGAGATTCCCTGAACACCAGGAAGCTGTGTGTACCAGGAATGGTTCTCTGTTTCTCCCGCCCCAGTGCTTACTCCAGGGACACTCGGTTAGAATATGCGCCACAGAGAATCTTTGTAGGCTTTATCCTGGAGGAAATGTTGAGGTGAGTTTCCGAAGAATGGGGTACTGGCTCAACTGTTTTGCTCTTTATTTAATTGATCACCTATCTATCACTTCTCTTGGATTCCACCATCTCTACTTTGTGGTCTCCCTTATTCTGGATACAGTTGTCACCTACATCAGTTCAGTTCAGTTCATTTCAGTCGCTCAGTTGTGTCCAACTCTTTGCAACCCCATGAACTGCAGCACCCTCGTCTCCCTGTCCATCACCAACTCCTGGAGTCCACCCAAACTCATGTCCATTGAGTCGGTGATGCCATCCAACCATCTCATCCTCTGTCGTCCCCTTCTCTTCCTGCCTTCCGTCTTTCCCAGCATCAGGGTCTTTTCCAATGAGTCAGCTCTTCGCATCAGGTGGCCAAAGTATTGGAGTTTCAGCTTCAACATCAGCCCCTCCAATGAACACCCAGGACTGATCTCCTTTAGGGTGGAGTGGTTGAATCTCCTTGCAGTCCAAAGGACTCTCAAGAGTCTTCTCCAACACCACACTTCAAAAGCGTCAATTCTCAGGCACTCAGCTTTTTTTTACAGTCCAACTCTCACATCCATACATGATCACTGGAAAAACCATAGCCTTGACTAGATGGACCTTCATTGGCAAAGTAATGTCTCTGCTTTTGAATATGCTGTCTAGGTTGGTCATAACTTTCCTTCCAAGGAGCAAGCGTCTTTTAATTTCATGGCTGCAGTCACCATTAGCAGTGATTTTGGAGCTACATCAGTTTGCAGTTAATCTCTTCCTCTCTACTGTATGTCTTCTAGTAAATCCTCACTGTGTCCTCTTGATGGATTCCCTCTTCATTTTTCAGTGGTGTAATGGAATTATTTTTATATTTATTTTCACTGAGCTGTTGGGAGGTAAGAGATATAAACTATAGAGAATGTCAGTCATTGTGAGCTATTTATTGCATTTTCTCTTTGTTAACTGCTGACAAATAGGAAATTCATTTTCTTACCTTGACTTCATATCCAGTTGTTCTAACAAACTTTGACTTTAGATCTAATAATTTTCAATTAATTTTATCTAAGTAGACAATCATTTCAACTACAAATAATGGCAATTTTGTCTCTTTCACTCCAATATTTATAAATTTTTCATATTTATTGCCTCTAATTATAACAACAGTATTGAAATATAGCATCCTTGATTTTATTCCAGACTCTGAGTTGGGCTCCAGTGTTTCACTAGTGTATGTTGTTGGTTTCTACATTTTATCAGGTTAATGATATTTGTTCTTTTCCTAGATTACTCACTTTTTAAAAATTAAAAATTGGTGTTAAACTCATATCATATACCTTTTCCATATCTTGTGGTATAATAATACAGATTCTCTTATTTAATCTATTATTTTAATTAAAGATTTTAGTATACTGAATTACACTCAGGAGAAATATCAACAACCTCAGATAGGCAGATAATACCATCCTACTGCAAGGAGATCCAACCAGTCCATTCTGAAGAAGATCAACCCTGGAATTTCTTTGGAAGGAATGATGCTAAAGCTGAAACTCCAGTACTTTGGCCACCTCATGCGAAGAGTTGACTCATTGGAAAAGACTCTGATGCTGGGAGGTATTGGGGACAGGAGGAGAAGGGGACGACAGAGGATGAGATGGCTGGATGTCATCACTGACTCGATGGACGTGAGTCTGAGTGAACTCCAAGAGTTGGTGATGGACGGGGAGGCCTGGCATGCTGCAGTTCATGGGGTCACAAAGAGTCGTACATGACTGAGCAACTGAACTGAACTGAACTGAATGGCAAAAAGCAAAGATAAACTAAAGAGCCTCTTGATGAAGGTAAAAGAGAGTGAAAAAACTGGCTTAAAACTCAACATCCAAAAAATGAAGATCATGGTATTTGATCCCATGACTTCATGGCAAATAGATGGGGAAGAAATGGAAACAGTGGCAGATTTTATTTCCTTGCTCTCCAAAATCACTGCAGACGGTGACCACAGCCATGAAATTTAAAAATTCATGCTCCTTGGAAGAAAAGCTATGACAAACCTAGACAGCATATTAAAAAGACAGAGACATCATTTTTGCCAACAAAGGCCCATATAATCAAACCTATGATTTTTCCAGTAGTCATGTATGGATATGACAGTTGGACCATAAAGAAGGCTGAGTGCCAAGAATTGATGCTTTTGAACTGTGGTGCTGTAGAAGACGCTTGAGAGTCCCGTGAACTGCAAGGAGATCAAACCAGTCAATCCTAAAGGAAATCAGACCTAAATATTCATTGGAAGGACTGATGCTGAAGCTGAGGCTCCAATAATTTGGCCACCTGAATCAAAAAGCCAACTCATTGGAAAAGACCCTGGGGCTGGGAAAGATTGAAGGCAGGAGGAAAAGGGGGGCAACAGAGGATTAAATGGTTGGATGGCATCACTGACTCAATGGACATGAGTTTGAGCAAACTCCGGGAGATACTGAAGGATTTGAAATCCTGGCATGCTGCAGTTCATAGGGTTGCAAAGAATCTGACCTGACACAGTAACTGAACAACAACACTAATAGATATCCTAATGTTGAACACCCCCGTATTTCTGAAATGGTCCACACTTGGTCATGATATCTTATTCTTTTGCTATATTGTGGTTTATGGTATATGGTTTGCTAACATTTTATTTAGGATCATTGCATGTATATTAATAATCAAGATTAGCTTATAGATTTCTTTCAAAGGCTTATTTTACCCAGTTTTGGATAAGTATGTCAGAGTATTGCTAGTAAGTCAGAGAGCTTTTTATCTTTTTTCATGTTCTGAAAAAGTTTAAATAACAGGAGAATGATTTTTCTTTAAAAAGTTGGTAAAACTTAGTATCTTTGGGAGTTTAAAATCTTGAATATTTCCATTTCATCTTAGCTATTAATTTATTTGAATTTTCTATCTCATCCCAAGTCGATTCTGATAATTCTATTTTCCTTGACTTTTTTTTTTTTTGATCTTCAGATTATTTGATAAATTGCACATGATTTTATCACTTAAATTTCTAAGTGACAAGGCACCAAGCCAATACTGGCTAACTTTAGTAAAAGAAAATTCAGTAGAAAATAACAGGATGTTCGCAAGTACTGACAGGTGGCTAAGAAACTAGGCTTAAGAATTAAAGATACTTAATAAGGCCTAAAGGAATCCAAGGAAGCTTATCTGTAGCTGAAACAGTCTGACCAGTATGCTGCTTCTTCTGCTGCAATAAATAATTCACAACTGTTTCTTTTGTTCTCTTATCACTTAACTCAAGACCCAAACACCAGAGAGAGAGACTCTTTGATCAGTCCCTGGGCTATAAAAAGGAATGGAAGGAGGCTGGATATGGATTTCTCAACTTTCATTTGGAAAGCAGGTGCCTGGAATTACTCTCCTACCAAAAACAACTCATAATAGAAGAAAGATAATTCCACACAGAAAATTGGGGCCCTATTATGAAACACAATGGATGTTGGCAGCCCCCTAGAAATGACCACTTCAATAGCTAAATTTTCCTCTGAAATTGTCTTACTCTCTCTTTTTAAAAATTATTTCTCTTAATGACTTATGTTACTTATCAAGTCTGCTAGTTTTTTACTTTCTGGTTTATTTACTATTGCTTATGTCTTTATTCGGAGAAGGCAATGGCACCCCACTCCAGTACTCTTGCCTGGAAAATCCCATGGATGGAGGAGCCTGGTGGGCTGCCGTCTATGGGGTCGCACAGAGTCGCACATGACTGAAGTGATGCAGCAGCAGCAGCAGAAGCATGTCTTTATTAGTTCCTTTGTACCATTTTGATTCTTTTTCATTATTTTTTAAATAGTATCCTGAGTTATATGCTTAGTTCACTTTTCAGTACTTATTTGTTATAAAATGTTTGATATAATTTGGATATATAAATGTCTTTTTGTTTTCTTCTAGTCTTTCTAAGACTAGAAATTCCACCCCTGCTAGGGTTTAATATTTGTTTCAATCAAATTTCTTTTAGAGATAAGAGCCTTGATTCTAGTTTCAGCAATATTATAAAGTATATCAATAAGAATGTTTTCAGGAAAACTGAAACCACTGTAAGTATTTTAAGCAGAAAAGAATATCAGAAACAGTTTGCATTCACATGGGATGAACAACAGTATACACTTATAATTTTCTCATAAGTCTTATCTTCCATCTTCTGCCATAAGAAAGTCTGAAGAGATCTGGGTATCATTGAGATTTCTTATAGAACATTAAATTGTTTTATTACACTGATGGGATTACCTTAATCAGAGCAGATAAGCAAGAGGTGGCCAGCATGCTGAATGCCTTGATAAGACATACATGCTCCAGAGAGCAGGTGACAAGTGGCACATGAGTAAAATTATGAGAAAACAGAGCTCAGATTTCTTCCAAGACATCTTATGTAAAGTAAAAGACAAATTATTTTGTCTTGTATTTCATTTCACAAAGAAGGAAGCATAAAATTTAGTCAGTCTTTTTGGGGAATATTTGATTTGAGGGCAAATATTTCACACTGAAGAAGAATGCTTTGGTTCCCAGAGCAGGAAAGAGTTCTGCAGTAATCCAGAAGACCCTGTGGTATTGGAGGTATCACAGGTGGGAGAAAACATTACAGAGTGTTTGAGGAAGACCCAGTGGAAGAACAGCACCCTCAAGCTCTGCAGCAAGGCCATGCCATCTGCAGCAGAGAATTATATTCTTTTTGCGAAACAACCTACGCACTACTGAACACTGGCAAATGTGGAATGACTGATATGTCGCTGTGTGAGAAATACACACTACGAGCTGGGTCCTAACAGACCCGTGAAGTACAAGGTTGAACAGGCCTAGCAAAAACATGAGATGAACCTGTCACATCTAGAACAAAGAGCACAGAGAAGCAAAGGGAACAAGCAAGGTACTTGAGCAGGTGGCCCAGATTTCTCTCTTTTCCCCAAATCCAAACTTGCACCCGTGTCCCTCAGCTCACACCTATGACTCTATGGGAACCCTGGTATGAGCAGCTGAAGGAGAAGAGAAACGTCTGAGTTTGCTTCACAGATGGGTTGGCTCTGTACGTAGGTACAACCTGAAAGTGGCAGCTGAACAACAGCCATGCTTGGTAATTGTCTGAAAGACAGTGGTGGAAGAAAGCCCTCCCAGTGGGCAGAGCTTCAGCCTGTACACATGGCTGTCCACTTTGTGTGGGAAAAAAAGAGGCCTAAGGTTAGACTATATATGGAATCACAGGCAGTAGTAATTGCCTGATGGTCTTTTTCCCTATAATGAAAGATATTCAAAGATTAAGAACAAGGAGGTCTGAGTAGAAACTTGTGGACACACCTATAGGAGTGGGAATGAAGTATAAAAATCTTTGTAATGCATGTTAACACCACCAGAGAACATCCACTAGGGAAAAGTAATCAATAATCAACAAAATGACTCAGCTAATTGATATCCGCCAATCTCAGTCATCAACCACCTCAGTACTAGCACAGCAGGCACAAGGATAAAATGGCTATGGTGCCAGATGGCCAGTAACAGCACAGGCCCTGAAGGTTTCTTTGGCTACTGCCATCAACAAATGTCCAATGTGACAGCAACAGAGACCAATGCTGAGCCCCCAAGATGGCACAGCTCATCAAGGATACCAGCTAGCCACTCGGTGGTAAATTGATCATTCAGTTGTTTCACTCTTAAAAAGGCCAGAGGTACATCCTCACAGGAATAGACAGAAATAAACAGACATAAAGTCAGGTACCTTTCCTACCTGCAGGGCCACAGGGTCATGAGTCAAAGGATTACAGAGTACTTAATCCTCCAACAAGGGATCCCATGTAACATCCTGCTAGATAGGGGAACCCACTTTCTAGTAAAGGAAATGTGAGCTTGGAGCTCTGGCCATGCAATTCACTGGTCATACCATATAACTGCACCGCTGTGAAGCTGACAGCCTTATGGAGCATTGGCGTAGCCTGCTGAAGGCCAAACTGAGGTGCCACTTAAAACAACACTCTGAGGACTGGGTGCTGTCCTCCAAGAAGCAGTATATACATTGACTCGAAGGACCGTCATGCCGCACTGTGTCTGCAACAGAGAGAAGACACAGGTCTGCGACCCAAGAAGCAGAAGCAGGAATGGCCACACTTTCCATCACTTCTGACGATCAACGGAGGCCGTGTGCTTCCTGTCCCCACACTTTGCACTCTGAGGTCTGTTTCTCAAAGGAAACACACTGTTGCCCTGGAGCACAACAAGAATCCCAGTGAACTGTATGCTCTGCCTTCTGCCTGGCGCACACTGAGCTGCCTGGAGAGAGGAGGAGTCACCATCTTGACAGGAGTAACCTATCACTTCAGAGGAAGGAAGTCTGCTGTTACACAGCCAGGGTAGGGAGAAATGTGTGGGGAACCGTAAGAGCTACTCAGGTATCTCTTGCGACAATAAAGGGGTAGGAACAGCAGCCATGGTCTGAGAAGGGAATGGTATTCAGGGGCTCAGCCCACTCCGGGAAGAGGTTGAGGGTCATGCTACCAGGTAAGCCACTGAGGCCAGCAGAGGGGAGACTCAGGGTGAAGGGAATCTAGAATGGACAGGAAGGAGGCAGAGGCTGAGGATAACTGCAGCCCCAAGATCAACCGCAAGGGCAGGGGCTACTGTTCCTTCCCCCACCCCGACCCCCAGCAACTTCCCTCTCCTAAATTATCTCTCAGGAAGAGAGGCCCACTGCAATTTTGATGGAGCCACCCTTGAAACATACATGGAAAGTAGACCTCAAAGGTGCAAATGGTAGACTCTGAAAGACCAGGAGATGAGTTTCCCGGATCTTCCTTTCAAGGAAGGTCTGGCTGTCTGGCTGTGAAGAGTGGTCAGCGGACACTTCTTTCTGACAGCAACTGAAGACCTGCCTCAAAAGGGCGTGCATTTCCTGGGCAACTGTCACCGGGTCACGTCACTGAGCAAGGCAAGCAGGACCCAGCCATTTCTGCATGACCCAGGGCCCCTGTGACTGGCCACTGTCACTCCAGAGCCCCCCCAAGCTGGCCGAGGCTTTGTTGAACCCACATTGCAGTCTGCTTTCTCTTTCTGTTCATTCCTGCTTCTCTTCCCTTCCTTTTCCAGGAGCTGATTCCTGACAAGTATCCCCCGCCTCAAACTCTGTCTCACATCTGCTTCAGGAGAATCGAACTGTGACAGCATTTCTGCTGAGAGAAAAAGAATTTATCACAGGACAACCCATGATTGATAAAGGAACCATTTTGGTGAGGATTTTTAGTGTTCAGCATAGCATTCAATACGATGGACTTTTTACTCCTTACCATTTCCTAGTCTTCGTCCTTAAAGAAAAATATGATTCTGTTTTCACCAAAGCGTAAGAAATTTCTTTCAGTGGTTTCTGCCTACTGTAGCAAACAGAACAAGGCATTGTTCAGTATCGAGGTGGGGCATCAGTTTTCTCTGCGGGAAACAGTCCCTCAGCTATTTGCTGAGGTCTTTTTTGGTTTCATTTACGGTAAAACTCTGGATTTTTGCCAAATTCTCCACAAGTTCAAAAGTACAAAGCTCTTTAGGAGGCCTGCTCTTTTTAAATATTTTTTCAGAGGTTAAAAATTAAATTTCAAAAGAATACCTGGGGTGCAGAGGCGTCCACAGTAGAGACACAGACCCTGATTGTCTCCAACATGAAGCTTGGTCATGTCATTCTCTTACTTTTGTGCTTCTACTTAAGTTTTTGTGAGGTAAGCAATTCAATATTTATGTAAAATTTTAAGTAGATATTTCAAATATTGTAAAAATACAGAAAAAAGTCTCAAAGATATTATTTTGACTTGAAGATTACATAGTTCACTTGCCAACGATGACAGTATTTAGTCAGTAACCAAGATTTTATGTTATATCTTGATGAAAGAGCTTGAAGAAATTGCTTTTTTCATATGCTATTATCTGTGCATAGAGATTGGACTGAATGAAAATTTTACTAATACAGCTATGATTTTTAGTAATTATTAAATCAGTAAACATTTATCAAGCCCTATCTATGTGCAAGGTATAGAGATGGGCAAGACTGATCCTTCCTTCAATAGCCTTTTGTACAATTGTAGAAAGATGATACAAATATACCAATGAGG
Organism: Capricornis sumatraensis; assembly: GCF_032405125.1. Taxonomy (NCBI): domain Eukaryota; kingdom Metazoa; phylum Chordata; class Mammalia; order Artiodactyla; family Bovidae; genus Capricornis; species Capricornis sumatraensis. Next base: position 18,313,175 of record NC_091075.1, read on the forward strand.
AAATAATAAGCATAATTTGAAAAATATTTGAAACCATGAGAAGGAACTGTTATAAGACATATATTTAATTGCCCCAAAATGGCACAAATATCATCATCTGCCAAGGGAATTTAATGAGAGGAAAAATCCCTTCCTGCTCGGAGATTGGGAAGGGTTTATGGGCCAAATGGGATTTGAGCTAGACCTATAATTCTGAATAAGATCTGATCAGTGGAGAAAAAGAGGAAGTGATTTTCAGCCTGATAAACAGCAAGTGGTATGGCCAGAAAGACAGCAAAACACTGGGCTCCTCTCCATGAGTAAACGCACTTGATCAGAGTAGAGACTTTGTAGGCCACTCAAGGAGTTAAAGCCAAAACAACAGATTGTAGCCAGTCTGGAAGGTAGTCTGTTAAGGTTAGAAATGTTTAAGACATTTTAGAGACTTGCTGATGATTGCCTACTTTTGTGATCAAAGAGTTTTGAAACAATTCCAAAAATTGTTTTGTTTTAAAGTCTGTTTATAGCAGCAAATGTTTAAAGAGAACTACCTAAGATATCAGAATTAAATACTTAAGTTTCTTATAAGTTCTAAACTATATATGCAATGTTTATAGTATAAACCAAATGGAAATAAAGTAAGTACTTGTTGATTAAAATAGATTAAATTATTGTACATCCAGAAATAACTATCACATTAAAGTGGTGTTTTATATTTATTGAAATAAAAAAATGCCTCACTGAAATCTTATTTTTGTTAAGAAAAATACATATACACATAAATACACAAATATATTAATAAATGCTTATATAAATGGCAGTTTTAAAGATCATGAGGGGTGTATATTAAACAGATAACAGTTAGTATCTCTGAGTAATGGGATTACTCATGATTTTTATGTTTTATATGTTTATGAATTTTCAGAGTTCAAAAATTTTGTCTTATTCATTTGTCATTTTTCTCTTTTAAATACCAGGTAAATGTGTGTTGCATTATAACAAGAAAAATTTGTTTTCGGAAAAAAGGATATTTCAGCCATATTTTGGGTTCTTGGGACAAAAACAGAATAAAAAAAAAACTGAAAATAGTTTTCACTTACACAAAGGAAAAGAGCCTCTTCTTTTACTGAACAATCATCCAATCATAAAACTGTCTTCATTCCTTTAAGAAACAGCATTTTGAAACCACAACTTCATAAAATACTATTATTATTTCCTTATAAAAGGAAATGGAATGATTTTTTATGCCACCTGCTGAGAAATAATCATTTTTAAATGGAGCTTACCATAGAGATAGGGGCTTCCCTGGTGGCTCAGCAGTAAAGAATCCACCTGCCAATGCAGGAGACCTGGGTTCTTCCCTGGGTTGGGAAGATCCCCTGGAAAAGGCAATGGCAACCCACTCCAGTATTCTTGCCTGGAGAATCCCATGGACAGAGGAGCCTGGTGGGCTACAGTCCATGGGGTCACAAAGAGTCAGACCTGATTTAGTGGCTGAAGAGCAACAACCACAGAGACAACATAAATATGTTCTAAGTTTTAAAATGTATCTACATTTTCAACATGAAATAAAATACGTACAGCTGGGAGAAACTTGTATTTTAAAAGCTGGGAGCAGATTTCCTTCTAGGGGATAAAAAGCCCCACTCCATTTTTATATCAAAATATTTCAATGGACTGATTTGAAAGTGGATTATGTCAATGATGGGGTGGGCTGGCAATGAAGTTGTTCTGAACAGTGAGATGAGAATCCTGGTTTTACTGAACCTACCCAGACAAAGAGGTAAGGGGATTTAGGAAAGGGTGGGAAAGAAACTCAGAGTGGCTGCTGTGTCAATAACAAAGGGGTATTAAGGAAGAGGGATCTTGGTCCTCGGAATTCTCCAGGCAAAAATTCTGGAGTACGTAGCCATTCCCTTAGCCATAGGATCTTCCCAACCTAAGGATCAAACCATCTCCTGCATTGCAGGCAGTTTCTTTACCATCAGAGCCACCAGGGAAGTCCCAGTAATGGAATAGGGAAGCCAAATATTTTAGTCAATATGGTTAAACACTGTGATATACTTGGCTGTGACATAATCCCTCACCAAAACCTTTAATTTTTTTTTAAACCCTAAAAGCATATTATAAACTTTGGTTTATATGGGTAGCATTTTGGAAGGAAAGAACTGGGGTGATGGTCAACAGAGTGATGAGATCTGGAAAGAGAATATGCACAGGAGCAATACGCAGTGCAGAGAGTGATGTCAGCTAGCAAGGCAGAGTAGGCAAATCCAAACACTTGTCCCTCCACCAAAAAACACTAGAAAAGTCAAGCAGACGTTCAAAACCAACTTTGTCAGAACTCCAGTTATCAAAGTCCTACAGTACCCAAGTGAGTGCTGCATGAAGGAAAAAGGCAACTTAAAAATGGTAGGAAAACTGCAGTATTTCTACTTGCCCTTACCCCACCCAGATTCCAACTCAGGGGCAGTCTTGAAGGTAGCAATCTAGATTCCCAGTGTGGAACTCTAGTCCCCAGTTCTAAATGGAGCAGAGCAGATTTTATTTAAAAAGAAATTGTGTTTGTCTGTTCTAACCTATTCAGGGGCTACTTAAAGACTGAAACAAAAAATTTGTCTCTGTTTCATCTAACTTGGAACTCAGTGGAAAGGCAGCAGGCATTCCTCAAAAACATTATCAGTTCAGGTCAGTTCACTTCAATCACTCAGTCATGTCTGACTCTTTGCAACCCCATGAATCACAGCACGCCAGGCCTCCCTGTCCATCACTACTCCCAGAGTTCTCTCAAACTCATATCCAACGAGTCAGTGATGCCATCCAGCCACCTCATCCTCTGTCGCCCCCTTCTCCTCCTACCCCCAATCCCTCTCAGCATCAGAGTCTTTTCCAATGAGTCAACTCTTTGCATGAGGTGGCCAAAGTACTGTAGTTTCAGCTTTAGCATCATTCCTTCCAAAGAAATCCCAGGGTTGATCTCCTTCAGAATGGACTGGTTGGATCTCCTTGCAGTCCAAGGGACTCTCAAGAGTCTTCTCCAACAGCACAGTTCAGTTCTTCAGCGCTCAGCCTTCTTCACAGTCCAACTCCCACATCCATACATGACCACAGGAGAAACCATAGCCTTGACTAGACGGACCTTAGTTGGCAAAGTAATGTCTCTGCTTTTGAATATGCTAAGGCAAGCAAATAAACAGTCTACCGCCACCTGAGACAAAAGACAACAGTTGAGGCCTACTATAGAGTGCGGAAGCTTGGAAGGAAAAGTTAGAGTTTCAGCTGAAAATTAGGGCATTCAAAAGCCCCTGTGTATCCTGGGGAATTTAGAAAGCAATACACATGCCCAGGGCAAGATGAAGCCCAGAAAACACCTAAGAAGACCCTAAGCCTACACCTCCAGGCTCAGTGCAAATGTGAAGTAAAAGCTAAGACAGAATTGTAAACATTCTGGTTAAGTATTGAGCACTGAAGTGGCCCAGCACAGAGCCAATTTGCAAACTCAGAAGAGGTTTTTTTGTTGTTCTCAATTTCAAGGATTCCTTATTCTTTTCTTTCTTTCTTTCTTTTATTTCCTTCTTCCTTCCTTTCTCTTTTTTCCCTTCCCTGTCCCTTTCCCTTTCTCTTCCTCTCTCTCTGGTTCCTTGTGTTGAAGGAAATCTTTGTCTAAATCCTAGCTAAATGCAAGGAACCAAGACTTCAGAAACCACACATGACAAAAAAAAAACCTTTATAGAAACAGTTCTGAAAAATTAGTAAATAGCTATAGTCTATAGGAATCAAGGAAAGCAAACCCTGAGAAGAAAGAATTTGATTTCAAGAATTACAACATTATAATATTCAAAATATCCAGTCTCCAACAAAGAATATGAAGCATGCAATGAAGCGAAAATATGGCCCATTTACAGGAGAAATTATTTCTGAGGAAGAACAGACTTTGAACTCACCAGACAAAGACTTTAAGTTAAACATCTTAAATAGATTCAAATAGCCAAAAAAAAAAAAAGCAAGGAGGATGTAGGAACAAATAGAGAATACCCATGAAAAGATAGAAATTATAAAAGGAATTAGACTGAAAAGTATAACAAAGAATTCACTAGAGGGTTTTAATAGCAGATTTGAGCAGGCAGAGGAGTAAGTGAAGCTGAAGATTGGTCAATTAAATTATCTGAGGAGCAGAAAGAAAAAAGAATAAAAACAGAAACCATCAGTATATACACAATTGGAATCTCAGACGGAGAAGAGAGAGTCAGAGAATATTTGAAGAAGTAATAACCAAACACTTCTTAAATTTGATAAAAGATAATGAATCTAGAATGTCCCTGGTGATCCAGTGGCTAAGAATCTGCCTGCCAATGCAGGGGACACGGGTTCCATCCCTGGTCTGGGAGGATTCCACATGCCGTGGGGCAGCTAAGTCTGTGCACCACGACTGCTGGGCACATGAACTCTGGAGCCTGTGCTTCGCAACATGCAAAGTCACCGCAGTGGAAGCACCACAACTAGGGAGGTGGCTCCACCTGCAGCGCCGAGAGAGGGCCTGTATGCAGCAGTGAAGACCCAGGGCGGCCACAAATGAGTTCATTTAAAAAAAGGAAAGAAAGGCGTTCAACCTCAGTCACTGGGGGGGAAATGCAGATAAAACAATTCTCTGATGACATTTTTGTATACCTAATTGGCAAAGATAAAAATGTTAAATGTTTTCTGTTCTGTGATCAAGAAGATGGAAAATAGGCCCTTTCATATACTGATGACCCCTGGAGAAGGGATAGGCTACCCACTCCAATATTCTGCCCTGGAGAATGGACTGTATAGTCCATGGGGTTGGAGAAATATCAATAACCACACATATGCACATAACACCACCCTTATGACAGAAAGCGAAGAAGAACTAAAGAGCCTCTTGATGAAAGTGAAAGAGGAGAGTGAAAACGTGGCTTAAAACTCAACATTCAGAAAGCTAGGATCATGGCATCCAGTCCCATCACTTCATGGTAAGTAGATGGGGAAACAATGAAAACAGTGACACACTATTTTCTTGGGCTACAAAATCACTGCAGATGGTGACTGCAGCCATGAAATTAAAAGACACTTGCTCCTTGGAAGAAAAGCTATGACCAACCTAGACAGTATATTAAAAAGCAGAGACATGACTTTGCTGACAAAGGTCCATCTAGTCAAAGCTGTGGTTTTTCCAGTAGTCATATATGGATGTGAGAGTTGGACTGTGAAGAAAGCTGAGCGCCGAAGAATTGATGCTTTTGAACTGTGTGTTGGAGAAGACTCCTGAGAGTCCTTTGGACTCCAAGGAAATCAAACCAATCAATCCTAAAAGAAATCAGTCCTGAATATTTGTTAGAAGGACTGATGCTGAAGCTGAAACTGTTTCAACAAACCTGAAACTCAAATACCTGGTCACTTGATGCAAAGAGATGACTCATTGGAAAAGATCCTTTTGCTGGAAAAGACTGAAGGCAGGAGGAGAAGGGGACATCAGAGGATGAGATGATTGGATGGCATCACCAACTCGATGTACATGAGTTTGAGCAATCTCTGGAAGTTGGTGAGGACAGGGAAGCCTCATGTGCTGCAGTTCATGAGGTTGCAAAGAGTTGGACATGACTGAGCGACTGAACTGAACTGATACGTTGATGTTAAGAGTTCAAATTTGAGCAACTTCTGGAGAGAGAAGGGCTTCTCAGTGGCTCAGTGGTAAAGAATCCACCTGCCAATGCAGGAGACCCAGGTTCATCCCTGGGTGGAAAAGATCTCCTGTGGTAGGAAATGACAACTCACTCCAGTATTCTTGCCTGGAAAATTTCATGAACAGAGGAGCTTGGCGGGCTACAGTCCATGGGGTCATAAGAGTTTGCAACTGAGCATGCACACTGCTGCTGCTGCTGCTGCTAAGTTGCTTCAGTCGTGTCCACACTAGAGTGAGAAATTAGCCAATGTCTTTCAAAACTACAACTGCTAATTTCTTTGATTCAGCGATGTTACTCCCAGGTAACTGACAAATATACTTAGCGTACAGGGGAAATGATGTATATTATATGAGGAGATTTATCACAGCACTGTTTATAATAACAGAACATTGGAAACAATCTAAATGCCCTTTGTTGGCTACTGGTTGTAAATTATACTGCTGTTGGGGGTGCAGAATTAGAGAGTAAAGTATGGTTCACATATACAGTGATGATCTCTGGAAAGGTTCACTAGGAACTATTAAGTGGTTGACTCTGGGGTAGTGCTTGAGTGTGTTGAATGGATAACAGAAGGAGAGAAATATAATTTTTACAGGCACCCTTTTGAACATGTTTGTAATATTTCTATGCATTTTCTACTTTTAAAAATATCAATTAAAAATGAAAAAAAATTTTCATCCATTTTACATTCATTATAAAAAAACAAGACCAAGAAACTACAACATTGTTTTGTCTTGTTTTGCACTCTCTGAGGCAAAAGTGATGGAAATGACCCTGAAATAAAATTGGAGGAAAAAATTGCTGGTGAAGACCACGATGAGAAGGAACTGAGGCCATATAGGGCCTAAAACTCTTTCGATGAAAATGTTTCTGATATGATTGTTAACTTTCAGGATATGAACCGTTTATTCACTTCTGGAAGAAAGACAAAAGTTTATATTGCTTACTCTTTTTGAAACTTTTCCATCTCATTCCTCAGTGTTTTCCTGGTAAATCATGATTGTACCTGTTGGCCATCATGATGTAATCATCACAAAATCTAAGTGGCATATATCTTGATTTAGTTTAGAGGTTAAAGCATCTCCCTGCAATATGGGAGACCTGGGTTCGATCCCTGGGTCAGGAAGATCCCCTGGAGAAGGAAATGGCAACCCACTCCAGTATTCTTGCCTGGAGAATCCCATGGACGGAGGAGCTTGGTGGTCTACAGTCCACGGGTCGCAAAGAGTCGGACATGACTGAGCGACTTCACTTCACTTCACTTCCTACAGGTTAGCTGGAGATCATCTCATCTAAGGTGGGCTCAGCTGGAGTGATTCTTCATTGCTGGCCTGATCGTCTTCTTCCCATAGCTATGGCAGAGAAGCAGAAGGACAAACCCAGTTGCACAAGTACACTCCAAGCATCTCTTATGTCACATATGCTGACTTCCTGTTGTCCAAAGCAAGTCACTGGCCAGGCTCAGAATCCAGAAGTAGGAAAATATACCTCCCCTCTCCGGAGGAAGAGATAACAGCAAAGGACAGGATGAAGAGTCGTAGAACTGGGGCCATAAGCAGTCTACCTCAGTCAGCATCACATTAGCGTTTGTATAGGCTCTTAAGTGTTTATTGTGCCGTCCCATGTATTTTGCACTTGCTGTTCGCAACAGCTCTGTGAGGATATTATTTTTATTTTCCACATTCCACAGAAGAAGAAACAACCATAAAGGTAAAGTCTTTTACCAAAAATCACACAACTAGTTAGCAGAAGAAGGGGAATTTTCGACTTTTTTACAGCAAACAGTAGGAGGGAAAATGGTGGACTTTTGCTCTATTTGGTCATAATTGATCATTTTTTTCTTTTGTTTATAGGATAATTTTAGAAATCGAGGACAGTCAAAGGCAGTGAAGAAATCAGAGGTAAAGCTATATGGCTGTATACCGGGGTGGGATAGTAGATTGTTTTTTTTTTTTTTCTTGTTTGTTGTCTAATAACCAACCATCCATCTAAAATGGCTTCACTGGGAAATTCTCTGAAGGTCAAGTGGTTAGGCCTTTCACCATGCTTCAATGTCAAGGGTGCAAGATCAATCCGTGGTCGAGGAACTAAGATCCCACAATCCATGTGCCATGGCTAACCTGTACTCCTGCCTAGAATAAAAAGATAAAGTTCACAACAGGATAATTATTACAGCATCACAAATACCAAAGAAATGATCCCTCCTAAAAAAAAAAAGAAACAGCAGCTAAGGGAATTGAGTCATGATTTAGAGATAACTAAGCTATAGTAGTAATCACTAAAAATTTTTGTGCATGTGCCCCCAGTATATGTGAATATATTTATTTATAAATAATATATACTGTACTATATAAATATACTTTAAAAAAGAAAATTTTAAAAACAAGTATTTTAATAATCTTACTGTTAATCTTTAATGAAGTAATATCAAATACACAATTTTTAAATTTTTCCATTTGATTTTAATATCATATTATTTGGAAAAGATATCTTACAAAGAGCTGCTGCTGCTGCTGCTGCTAAGTCAACATACACAATAAACACAGGGAAAATTTCAATAATGATATTCGATGGAAACCTGTATTTCAATTAGTCTCTTTAATATTATTGATTGGGGGAGGGTTGGCTTCTTTTCATATCTGATTAGCTTTCTATTGTCTTGAACCCCATGGTGTGGCTAATGAACAGCTTCTACTGTAGCTGAAAGTGTAGACTCTGCTATTTTTTTGTTTATTGATGTTGTATTTTGGCATTATTGTCAATCTGGTGTCATTTCACTACATGAATCTCTAAATCACTTGTCCATCTGTGAAGATTATTTCAGCTACAACTAGATGATATAATCTATAATGTCCCATAATCAAGCACATGAATATGATTCTCCATCCTAAAACAGAAACCTTCTCTTGACCCCATGTTGTTGTTTAGTCACTCAGTCGTGTCCAGCTTTTTGCAACCCCATGGACTGCAACATGCCAGACTTCCCTGACCTTCACCATCTCCTGGAGCTTGCTCAAACTCACGTCCATTGAGTTGATGATGCCATCCAACCATCTCATCCTCTCTCATCCCCTTCTCTTCCTGCCTTCAATCTTTCCCAGCACCAAGGTCTTTTCCAATGAGTCAGCTCTTCACATCAGGTGGTCAAAGTATTGGAGTTTCAGCTTCAACATCAGTTCTTCCAATGAATATTTGGGACTGATTTCCTTTAGGATTGACTGGTTTGATCTCCTTGCAGTCGAAGGGACTCTCAAGAGTCTTCTCCAACACCACAGTTCAAAATCAACAATTCTTCGATGCTCAGCCTTCCAACTCTCACATCCATGCATGACTACTGGACAAACTATAGCTTTGACGAGACAGACTTTTGTTGGCATAGTAATGTCTCTTCTTTTTAATATGCTGTCTAGATTTATCATAGGTTTTCTTCCAAGGAGCATGTCTCCTTTAATTTCATTGTTGCAGTCACTATCTGCAGTGATTTTGGAGCTCAAGAAAATAGTCTGTCACTGTTTCCATTGTTTCCCCATCTATTTGCCATAAAGTGATGGGATCAGATGCCATGATCTTAGTTTTCTGAATGTTGAGTTTTAAGCCAGCTTTTTCACTCTCCTCTTTTACCTTCATCAAGAGACTCTTTAGTTCCTCTTCACTTTCTGCCATAGGGTGGTGTCATCTGCATATCTGAGGTTATTGATATTTCTCCTGGTGATCTTGATTCCAGCTTGTACTTCATCCAGCCTGGCATTTCACATGATGTACTCTGCATATAAGTTAAATAAGCAAGGTGACAATATACAGCCCTGACGTACTCCTTTCCCAATTTTGAACTGGCCCGTTGTTCCATGTCCAGTTCTAACTGTTGCTACTTGACCTGCACACAGGTTTCACAGGAGTCAGGTAAGGTGGTCTGGTGTTCCCACCTCTTTAAGAATTTTCCACAGTTTGCTGTGATCCACAGAGTCAAAGGCATCAGTGTAGTCAATAATGCCCTCCAATTATTACCCCATTTCTCTGTGCTTCTTGACATCTAATCTTCAAAAAAGTTGCTATACTTAATTTCTCTTTCTATTATTTCTTGGGGCTTCCCGACCCAGTCTGGCTTGAGTTCCCACATTCCACCAAAATAACCTTTGTCAAGATCCCTATCTTACTGGAGGAGTATCACACAACTGTTAATCATCCCTTCCTTCTCTCTGCCTCTGTGCCACCATTTTCTGTTTATTTGTCTTTTACTTCACTGGCCACCTCTTCTTATCTCCTTTACCAATTCTTTATTATCTGCCTACCCTCTCAACATCATTTGCTCACATCCTCCAGTGGATAAGCCAAAGTCTTTTCAGTAGCCAGCAAGGTCCTATGTGGTCAATCACAGATCCTTCCAATTCTCTGGCCTCATCTCCTCCTGTTCTCCTTTTGGCCATTCACAGCCCTCCAGCCACACCAGCGTCCTGGTCCAAAAGCACATCACATATACTTCTACCCCTCAACTTTTGCTCTGGCTGTTTCCTCTGACTATGACACTTCACCCCTAGATATCTGCATGGCTTACGCACTCACCTTCAGGCATCTGCTCCAAGGTAAACTTTTCCTCAAAGTCTTCCTTGACAACCCTATATGCAAAAATAGCAATCCTTCCCCTCACTCTCCACAATCTCTCTCTCTCTTACTGTGTCTTTGTATTTATCACCTTATGTCATACTACATATTTATTCTTTTTTAAAAAAAATTATTTATTTATTTGTCTGCACTGGGTCTTATTTGGAATCTTTAATTGTGACATGTGGGATGTCACGCATGTCCTGGGATTGAACCTGGGCCCCCTACATTGGAAACACAAAGTCTTAGCCACTGGATCACCAGGGAAGTCCCTATGTTTATTCTTTATTTACTTTTGCACTTGTGTCCCCAGGACCCAGAACAGTGCCCAGCATATAGTAGGCTCTCAATAAATAGTGACTGAATATGCTGTGAAGAGCCAATCCATATTCAAATATTAGAAAAGTTTCATTTCTGTCTTTCTACTTTTTCAATAAAACATACAAAGTTATTTTACCCTCTGGATTATCTTCACATCCCCAGGGTTTATGTAATCCACTTTGAAAATTATGGCACAATAGGAGTGGCTCTCCATCCTTGGGGAGTATAGGAATCTTTATGGAGCTTCTTTACAGTACAGATTCCAAGATCTTCCCTCAGAAATTCTGATTTAGGAGGTCTACTGCTTGGGTCCAAGAATCTGCATTTGCAAGATTATACACCTCATGAGTGATGCAGACAGTCCCAGGCTACAACTGGGAGTACTTTTCATGTATTTGGCACTCTTCTTTTTCAGCTTTTAATTCCAGGCTCAATAAAAATGGGGAAAAGACTTCTTTAGCATACTCTATCAGCTCACACATAGCTTACACACAGAATGATTCAGATTGTCCCAATCTCCCTAGACCAGTGGTTCTCAAGGTTTTGGATTATAAAGACTATATATAGATGGCTGTCTATATCAGTCAGTTTTGGCTATGCTGCAATAAGAACCAATCCTCAAATCTTAGTGGCTTGACATAAGAAAAGTTAATTTTTTCTCATACAAAGACTGTGGGTCTGGGTAACTCTCCAGTGAACATGTCCTCCATGTGTTGGCCCAACTTTCTGAGCTGGTTTGATTCTATGGTGCCTCTGAAACACATGTTCCCCTGATCACCATAGCAGAGCAGAAGTAAGTAGCATTGTTGAGCACTGGAAATTAAATGTTTCTACCTGAAACCAATACATGTTACTTCAGCTCACATTTCTGTGGACAAAGCAAGTCACCACCACATCCAGCCACAAGAAGGAAATGCAATCTCACCATTTGCTTGGAAGTAAGAGTTACATAAGATTTTAGTAAATAGTATTATGTTTACCACAAAAACAAATCCTAAGAAAATACTTAGATCCACCACTCTACCTTTCACCATCAACAATAGGCAGAATAAAGTGAAAGTGAAAAGTGAAGTCGCTCAGTCGTGTCCGACTCTTTGCGACCCCATGGACTGTAGCCTACCAGGCTCCTCCACCCGTGGGATTCTCCAGGCAAGAGTATTGGAGTGGGTTGCTGTTTCCTTCTCCAGGAGATCTTCCCAACCCAGGGATCAAACCTGGGTCTCCCACATTGCAGGCAGACGCATTACCATCTGAGCCACATAGTAGCTGTAATTTTAGTATCCGTTATTGTAGGAAGGAAGGAAGTTACACAATCAATATAACTTCAGTGATGATTTAAATAATTTTGCTTCTTATTAATTTTAACAGCTTCTGCACACATTGGAAAGATAAATACACATGAATGTATGAGGAATAGTTTATATTCTGTCTACAGCAAATACTGGTGTAAAAATGCATGGACAAACCCCTTTAATAATGTCCTCTAAGGTCATCAGCCTACTGCTCTAGACATTGAGGATCCATGGACAACTGTGACTTACCCAGTCCCTTTAGAGTTAAAACTTTTTGCCATCAGATTTTACACAGTGAATAAGAAAGCCTTACTTTTATTGTTTTCCGCCATCACAATAATTTTCTAACTTTCCTTTGATTATTGCCATTGTCAGCAGCCACAGTGTTGGTATTTGCCATTACCATCAACCTTAAATTTTAAATGGTAATATTATCATAAAATTGATTCCAATTACAATAAGAAAGTATACAAATAGAAAACTGCTTAATTTCAAAGGCAATCTTCTCCCCCATGCTCTGGTTACACCTTCTCCCATCCCATCCTCAACCTTATTCTAACAATTTTGCCCTTTATTCTCTTAAAGCTTCCATCTTTCCCATTCCGTTGGATTACTGACCTTACCCTTTACTCATGATGAAATCTCACCTAACAACAAAAATCTGTCTTTACTGTGTCCATTTATGATACTATCTTTCCATTTTTTTTCCCTTCATAGCCTAACCTTAATGTTTTCTATACTGAAAGCTTGATGACCTTCTTTTTCATTTAACTGTTTTTTACTAAATTAAATCTATATACAATTACAAAGGCAAATAATACCACATGGCTTAAAATCATGGTGATATTAAAATATTTAATAATTTATTTAACAATTGGTAGGACTTACATGGACTTCCCTGGTGGCTCAGATGGTAAAGAATCTGCCTGCAATGCAGGAGACCCAGGTTCAATCCTTGGGTCAAGAAGATCCTCTGGAGAAAGGAATAACAACCCACTCCAGTATTCTTGCCTGGAGAATCCCATGGACAGAGGAGCCTGGAGGGCTACAGTCCTTGGAGTCACAAAGGGTCAGACATGACCAAGCAACTAACACAGACACACATAACATAAAACATCTCTATCACACACACCTCCTCACCCTTGATTCTAACTAGAGACAACAACTTTCAAATATTTATTGTTTCTTCTGCTGTTTTATGAGATTCTTAAAAACATATTCATACAGCCATTCTTTTAACTAATCCTTTGGTTCTTTTAGCCACTCCATCTTCTTCAGAAGTAATAGGTGCCTCAGTTGCTAAGCTTTTCTGGGGTTCTCTGGGGGTTAATTTGCTTTATTCTTATGGACTTCCCTCATTAGGTTTGGGTTTCATTTCTCTGTCGTTTGCTAAACCTATTACCACCTGCCCATCTGCTTTCTGGCTTCCAACCTTTCAATAATATCCCAAGTCTATAATCCTCTTCCCCATTCTCCTTGGCCTTATTGATTATGCCTTTTTTAAAAATTCTATTACTCTTGTTTTAATGAAACTTGGAGAGGAGGCAGAAGTTTCTGTAAAGTCTGTGTTCAGTCTCCCATGTCCGAGTACAGGACCAATCAACAGAGTTAACCCATGCTTCTGTTTCCATTTCTTCACTGCCCATTCTGGCCTCAGCTCACCAAGGTCTGGTTTCTGCCTCTGACATTCAGTTAAAACTTCTGCCTCAAGGATCCCAGTCATCTTTGTTCATCAAATTCAGTGGCCTTTTTTCAGCTTCCTCTTCTGAAGCTCTCTGCAAAATTAGACGCATGAGCAACATCTCTCTGGCTGAAAAGCAAAATATCTTCTGCTTATTCCACATCTTCAGCTGCTAAAGAGTAAAATTCTCCTCAGTGTTCTTTGTGTGTGGTTTTTGTTTTGTTTTGTTTTTCTGGTTTGTTTTTTGGGGGTCTTCTTGGTTGTTTGTGTGTTTTGTTTTTCACCATCCATTCAATGCATTCCAGGCTCACCATGCCCCTGAAGCAAGTCTGAGCAAGGAGACAGAAGCTTCATCTGAAGTGAAGGTCAGAGTCTGTATAATTACTTGCTGTCATATTGTTGTAGCCACGCGTTCCGGGGAAACAAACTCACTCAGAAGGACAATGCAGATAAGTGGAGTGCAGTTTATCACACTGGCGGGCCCAAGGCAGAGTCTCCCCTTAGCCAAAGGCCCCGACCAGTTTTTGTGAAAACCTTATATACCCTAAGTGTATGTGCCCAAACCCAAAGATACAATTAAAGTTAACCCGTAATTCATATGCCTTAAGCCTAGGTAGTTAAGAGTGGACAATTATCAATAGGCCCGTGGTCATACTCCAATAAGCATAATAGAATTTATGATTCTATTTGGTTACACAGTTAATTAGGGTATTCTTTTAGAGAGTCTAGCTACAAGCCCCGGGGCTCTTCCATGGGGTGGGGGATGGGTGCGGGGGGTGGGGTGGGGTGTGGGGAGCGGGTCTGGTTTTCCAGTTAGTATGTGGCTACCATAGATACTGGGCATAAATAACTCAAAGTCCACAGTCCAGCCCAAGATTGAGTCCTGCTTTCAAGATGGAGCCTATTCTGTCTGTTTCCTCTTTCAATATGTGACTCTTCATGGGACCAAGTGTCTTTTAATTTTTTGTTTTTACTCTAAAAATGACTGAAAAGTCAATGACACTTGTCCAAGTTTCAGTCTAAAACTCAAGGGAAAATGACACCTCAGAAAAGGATAAATTTGGGAAAAAAATAAAATTTTTCACCCAATTAAAATATTGATTTTTCAATAGAAAAGTGATTGTCCCTAAAAGGGTGACTGTCCTAGCTGTCAGGGCACTTAAATTTTATCAGTGGAAGGTACAGGAGCTAAATAATTACAAAGTTCATCTCTAATACATGCTACCAAAAAAGGGACATGGAACCATGGAAAGCATTAAGTACAGATTTGATTCTAGACCGGTGTATCAAAAATTGGTGTAGTTAATGATAAATTTGTCAAATTTCCTGGTTATTTGATAAAGTTTACTAAAAATCACATCAGATAGAATGACTTTGACAGCTTTTGCAAAGTTTTATGTGGTCTTTAAGTGACTGATTTTTTTTCTTCATCACAGCCCTTAAAGATTGTTTAACTTGTTTCCGCCCACTGAGCAAGAGTAGGGGTTGGAGAGGGGTGGGGACTCTTATGGCCCAAGGCTGGGGAGACCAGATAAAAGGATCCCCATCCTTCAAAGGGATACCTGGAGCACAGAGAGAGAGCATTAACGTTCCACAACTGGCTTTTGACCCAACTGAACTATTTCCAGCCTTCAATGTATTTCCTCTGGATTCCTGCAGGTCTTTTTTTTTTTTTTTTTTTTTTTTTTTAGCAGCACTGATCACATGTAGGATCTTAGTTTCCCAACCAGGGATGGAACAGGGGCCCCTGCAATGGAAGCGTGGAGTCTTAACCACTGGACTGCCAGAGAATTCCCCCACAGGTCTAATTGGCCTCCTGCCTAGCTGTCTGATCTGACCTCCAGAAAGATCTTCCTCCAGTGCAAATTTAAGGAAATTCAAAAAAAAGTCTCCCAGGGGCTCCCTCAGGACCTGCTGCCTTATCCCCCACCACCCTCTTACTCTATCCCTCAGCCTGAAATGCGCTGTTTTTACTGTCAGGGGTTCACAGTTCTGCTTGGAGTGTGTACCCACTCCACCCTGCCAGTAGACTCCTCCTGAGCGTTCTCAGAACTCAATCCAGACATCAGCTCTTCTTGGAGATGTTCCCAAGCCTCCTGGTCAGGCCAAGGACCCAGAACACAGTCCTGATGGCATCTTTGGCCCATGTCTACTAGGGAGCTTGAGCATGTCTACCCTGACTCAGGTCTACCAGAGATGGGCTTGCCTGTCTCTCTTCTGGTTGGGATACTCCTTAGGCAGGGTTTCCTAACCAATGGTGATCCCAGCTGAAGCACACACAAACCTAGAGCCCATCAGGTGGGACCGCTCATGATGTGCACCACCCTTCCTGTGTTTTGCTGGCACCAACCCTCTGCTAACACCTGACTTTCCTCCCTTTGCTTAGATGCTCCATGAGGCCTTTTAAAATGCACCTGGAGGGACTTCCCTGGTGGTTCAGAGGTTAAGATTCTGCATTTCCACTGCAAGGGTCAAGAGTCTAATCCCTAGTTGGGAAACTAAGATCCCTGATGCTCCATGGAGTGGCCAAAAAAAAAAAAAAAAAGCCCCTGGAAAGATGTAGTCTCTCCCACTCTGGATCTCCAAGAGTACTGCCTCCTGTTTGTATGACTGTTACATCACTTACCCTAGTTATTATGTTTCATCTAGATGTCAAACCCTTGAAAGACAGAGCCAATGTCACGTTCATTTTACCAGGATTTTGCACAAAGTAGGAGTTTGGCAAATGGCTTTGCATTTATTAATAGAATTAATCAATTTCATTCATCAGTTCATTCCATGAGACTACAATCAGCACCGAATTTGCTACTCCTTAAGGTGACTGGTGAGATACATTGATTTCTTCAAAGGCAGAATTTTATGTTGGCTTTTGAATAATTACAGCTCCCACTGATTTCACGCCTAGTACTTGCCAACTATTATACACATCTTATTTCTAAACCTGGCAATAACCTTGCAAAATAGAAGATAATATCCCCATTTTACAGATGAGGAAGCTCATGTTTCATGAGGGTAAGTAACTTGCTCAAGACCATTTTAACTGTTAGTGCCCAAGTTGGGACTAGAAGCCTGGGTTGTTCGAGTCTAAAAACCACAAGACCACATCACCCTCATCTATGCTGTGGAGTAGGTGAGTCTGTTTTATTTCTTTCCTTCAGGTTTTCATTTTTAAAAAGATTGTTGCTAAGTTAATGTTTATTTTGTGCTTTATAGCTCACTTCAACACCAGACACATCTCAAAAAGATTTCGTGGATAAAAAGTGCTTAACTGAAAAACACACACATCTCTCCTGCAATAAAGTCTTCTGCCAACCATGGCAGAGATGCATCGATGGGACCTGTCTTTGTAAACTTCCTTATCAGTGCCCGAAGAATGGTACCAGGGTGTGTTCAACTAATGGGAAAAGCTACTCAACTTACTGTCAGCAGAAGAGTTTTGAATGTGTTCGTCCTGAAGCAAAGTTTTTAAAAAGTGGAGCATGCACAGGTGAAGGTAGGAAAAGCCTAGTTTATTATATTAAGAAGAAAATTGTCTACCATATTTTCTATTAGAAAATACTTTTCCTTTGGAATGTTATAATGACAACTCAAAATTCTTCTCTATACCCTCAGTAGTAGTTGGGGTGATAATAAAGAAATTAGGAATCATCAGAACACAGCCACCCGTTGAATCTAGAGCACGTGACCCTGAGGCTGGTCCTTCCCACTCCCAGCGCCTATGCCACTCTCTGCTGCCCAGCCCGTCAGAACCATCCCTACTCTCACTTCTACTTGGCTTAAGGGATTGTTCCCAGAGCTGTTGAGTTGCTTTAGAACCCAGGGGGAAATGCTATACATGAGATTGGGACTGAAATAGAACCTCTTTGGACCCCCAACCCCAGTCATTTCTTCCAGTTTCCATCCCACCAACCCCTACCCCTCTCCCTAGCCCCAGCCTCATCAGCTCTGATCCGAGGTTTAGCTCAGGCCACCGCTGGCCAAGGACATACTCCACCCTAGCAAATGACACATCAGATCGGAGAGCTTGTCAAGACTTCATCCAGGTGCCTAATGTAGCGAGGAGGCTGGGACCCTGATATGTGAATTAGTGGAGTGATTAAGATCAAAAGACTCTTGGGCTCCCCTGGTGGCTCAGTGGTAAAGAATCAGCCTGCCAGTGCAGGAGACATGGGTTCAATCCCTGGTCCAGGAAGATCCCACATTCCTTGGAGCAACTAAGTCCCTGCACCACAACTACCAAGCCTGTGCTCTAGAGCCCAGGAGCCACAACTACTGAAGCCCATGCTCCTTAGAGCCTGTGTACCTCAGCAAGAGAAGCCCCCGCAATGAGAAGCCCGCGTGGGGCAATGAAGACCTGGCGCAACCAAATATAAATAAGAAGACTGAGGGTCTCACTGTCAGTCAGATTTAGTTGCAAGCCCCTCCTAGCACCCCCTGCATTACTGACAAGCTGTGCAGCCTCTCTGGACTGCAGTTTCTGCATCTGTAAAATGTAACAGCAGTTCCTAACTCATAAGATTCTTGTGAAACTTAAACCATGTGCATAAAGCTCTGTGAAGCGTGAACAAGAAGTGCTCATGAAATTTGAACTATGACAGCAAATTTCAAGCTTGTTGTCTTTGGATATAAATTATCACAGACATTTCATGAATTTACAGAAGAATGCTTGAAACATTCTTTTTAAAGATACCATGATGTACACCAGAACTCACTAGCCTAAATATTTTTGTGTTGCTGAGTTAAGATGCTGAGGTACTGTGGACAGGAGGAAGGAAGATCCCTGAGTCCAGCTCTCTTACCTGTTGGAGAGGAGGAAAGCAATAGTGGAGATTATTCTGCCAGTGTCAGACTTCCGTTCTCTTCAGGCATGCAGTGCCTATGTGAGAATACGTAAATCCTTCTTACATATTCTTTACTTGTTTGGCTTACTTTTAAGAGCACGGATTTTGGAGTCAGATCAATATAGCAAGTACAGATTCCTGGCTTCACACCTTGAGCAAGAAACTTAATCTCATATATAAAACTGGATAAATGCAGGTTCCTCATGTGTAAAAATGGAAATAAATATCACCCTCGTCTTCATAAAATTGACATGAGGATTTTATGGGGTTTTTTTTACGACTGGGTAGTTCAGCCACTGATACATAATAAACTCATAAAATAATTGGTTACCATTATTTGTTAACATCTTCATAGTTTTCAAAGTTAATTAAAAATTATGCATTTTATTTCTTTAGAGGCTTTTAATCAAGAGGAGAAAAAATGAATGCCTGACTATTGCTAATTCTTTAAAAAAAAATTTTTTTTTAAATTTTAGAGCAATTTAGTGTTTCCTTGTCAAATGGAAAACAAGATTCAGAAGGACTTGTTGCAGTAAAACTTGCAGACCAAGATAGAAAAATGTTTGTGTGTGGAGACAGCTGGAGCATTACTCAGGCCAACGTGGCCTGCCTTGACCTTGGATTTCAACTGTGAGTGCTTGCTCACTGAATTTTCCCAGGGCTGATTTTATTCTTCCAACTCTTGTCTTTTGATTACCCTGTCTTTCCATGCCTCAGCTTCCTCAAATGTAACCTGAGAATACTAACTACACGCCTCACAGTGTAGTCATGAGGATGAAATGTGTTTATGCTTGACTAGTACTTAGAACACTGCTGAGCACAGACTGTAGGTTTGCTCAGGTCTCTGGATGCAAATCCTTTGCTGATCCGTAGAGGTGCATACTCTACATTTGCGTCCGTGCAGGTGCATGCATAACTCTCTATTCATCTATGATTATGTCCATTCTTTCGGACCTAATGTTGTTTGTATACTCTTTCTTTCTCATTTTTTCTCATCAACCTTGCAAAGATTTGTCTGTTGGATTAATGTCTCTCACCTTTATATTTGTAAATTTTCTTTTGTTTCTTTGTTTTCATTCATGTTTGCTGTTATCTTTGGCTCTCTCTCTCTCTGCTTTTCCCTATTGTACTTTTTCTAATTCTGTGAGTTAAATCCGTAGCTTGTCAGCTTTCAGTTTTTCTTACTTTCTAATATAAGCATTTAAGGTACAAATTTCCCTCTAGTTAATGCTTCATCTGCATGCCTTTACAAGTGAGTATTCTATTTATTGTTCAGTTCAAAGTATTTCTAATTTTCAGTATAATTCCCCCTTGATTCAAACATAATTTAGAAGTTTCTTTTTTTACTTTCTTCATGAATATATTAGTTTTTTTTGGTTAACTTTTTGTTATAAATTTCCTATTTAATTGTATTGTGGAGAGAGAATTTCTCCACATGAGGACAATTGTTTAAATATTTTTTTGAGACTTCCTTTGTACTGAGTATATTTCAAATGCTTCATATGCAGGGTTCTACATAATAGATGTGTTAGAATAAAAATTTTTATTCCATTAGAATAAAAAAGCATGTCAATGGCTTTATTCAAGTATTTTCCCATTTATTTATTTCTAAGCTTTCAAGGTCTTTATCTTTTGAGTGTGTCCCTTATAAACAGCATATATCTCTCTTTTTTTTGAATACAATATGATGATAGCTGAAGAGTTTAGTCCATTTACATTATTGTGATTATTTACTTGTTGATTATCCTGTCTTATTTGGGGCTTACTATTTACCCTTTTCATATCCTCTTGTTTCTTCCTTTTAAAAATTCTGTTAATAAAGCTGTTGTTTTCTTAATCTTCTTTTTCTTCCTCTACTTGGTTTGAAAATTATATACACACTATTTCTATTCCATTAATGATTATCTTCACGTTTATACCATGAATCCTTTAATTATGAAGTTCTTGCCCTCTTCAGAAATAATACAAAGAATGTCGTTTCCATATCAACTGTTCAGTATTTTGTTCCACCTTATTTGTGTATATTCCTGAAGTTAATTGCTACCATTACGTAATAAGCAGTTATCAGTACTGTTGTTCAGTCCGTGGTTATTCAGATGGACTTCATGTTTGCCAACTTCTTGGTTTGTTGTTGCTTCTTGCATCTCACTTCTTCATTTTTCATTCAGTTTTCTTCTTCCTAAACCACATCTGCTAGTAGTTCATTAGTGACAGTCTCTTATCATTAAATTGAGTCATGAGATAGTTCTTATTTATGACACTTTGTGACCTACAACCTATGATTCAACCTAATGGCAAACTCTCTCACTCTTTGATCTCCCAGTATGTTGCTCTTACCATACTTTGTATAAGCTCATGAACAGACTTCTCTGATTTAGCCAGTGGGTATTTCCTTTAATTCCTTAAGACTCATTGAGGGCATTTATCTAGTACTTTCAGATAGTCATAATTTGAGAGATTTCTCAGCTTATTCACCTGTCAGACTGCCCCAAATGACTTCCATTTGTTCTCACATTTCGACTCAGTTTGGCACAGTTTCATGACTACTATATCTTCATTATGGATCTTTGTTCCCTTTAATTGCTCTCTTTTTCCCTCTCATTGTAATTTATCGGACATTTACATTGCCATTACTGCTTAATTTTTGCTTACATTTGCCTCCTACATCTTTGCTGAACCTTTTATTTTTAACCCATTTCCCCCATTAACTTCTAGAGAAAAGCAGAGAGCAATTGAATATTCTGGAAGCTCACTGTAACCCACCATCTCTAGGACACTGGGTGAGGTAGCCTTTTAGCTACACAAATTCTGAACAAACTGAGAAGTCCAAGCAACAGCATATAGATGTCAAATACCACTTAACACTGTCAAGACTGAATTGAGGCCATAGCTTAGCATAAAAGTTGAGAATTAAGCCAACTGTTAGAATTAAACTAACTCAGTCTCTCTGATCCTAGGTAACCATGGGGCTAACCAGGTAAGACTCAGCATGGGGCAGGGGGAGAGCGGAAGAGCAGGGTTGACCTGGCCTGCTTTTTATTTCCAAGATTTCCTGATCAAATTAATCTTCTCCCTTTTCTGGAGAAAAGAGGAGTTAACCGGTAGAGAGGCCAAGGATGGCACATCTCAGGTTGGAAAGAAATCAGGAATGTTTGATCAAAGAGGCATTTCTTCTTAACAAGAAACAGAGGAGGAGAAACCAATATTTTTGGTTGCTTGTCATATTTTGAACTTTTCCAGTCAGTTTAAATTGATTGTTTTTGTTTATCTTTACAAAACTCAGTGAGGGAGTTATATTCCTTGTTACTGGGGAAGATATGGAAGCTCAGAGAATGTAAGCGTCTTGCCTAACCTATCACCCATACATAGAAAATAAAATAAAATTAGTCCCTCACCTCCTCCAGTAGAATTATAAACACAAAGCACTAATTATTCTACTTCAACTTTTCATTTGTTTGATTTGCAGAGGTGCTCTTGATACTCATAGAAGAGATCCTGATCTATATTCCACTGAATGTCTGCACGTGCGTTGTCGAGGATTAGAGACCAGTTTGGCTGAATGTACTTTCACTAAAGGAGTACACAATTCGGAGGGGTTGGCTGCCATGGTGTGTTACACAGAGGAGGCAGGTTAGTGGAGTAGTTGCCCAATATTTTCCCTTCCTTAGAAATTGTTTATTTCACACCAAGTCTGTAGTAAACAAACAAATTACAGATATCCTGTTGCCAGTCACACACAATGACAAAATCACATTTTGGGTTTTAGAGCCCAAATCGGTGCTTTTCCCCTATTGTACCTTTTTCCCATTCAAATATCCTTCTATCCTTTACTTCCTACATGGGAAGTAAAGTTGTTTCATTCCCTTTGATTCTTTGAACATATGGATTAAAATTGATGAAGTAAACACAAGTAAATATTAGAAGAAACTCAGCATCTCCTTTGAGGAGTCCAGCTGATTACATATTCCTTTAAAATGGTTAAATCACTGCCACTTTTCTCCTTCATCCTGACGTTGGAATATTTTAGCTATATATGTAGTGTTAAAGATCATATCCTTTTTGGTGCTAAAAAAAACAAGAGAGCCATCAAAATGTAAATGGCACTGCCCAAGTCAGCCTCGGGGTGGGGCTGGGTCAGCATGAATGGAGTGGGTGAGCACCAGGGTTTGCCAGTGTCAGCAAGGGCTCCGGATTCCCGGGTCCCCTCCCCCAGTCTCAGGAGAAGCCTCCACAGTAAATGCTGGCTTACAGAGATTAGCAAAGGACCTCCTTAAGCCAGCTTTGGCGTTTATTTTCCCTGTTAATATATTATGGTAATGCTACCACTCGTGCATTTTATGTCACTTTTTATCAGTGCCTGACTTTATCTTCATGCCCCCACTATTCCAAACATGCGGTAAAGATGTCATCCACAACTTCATAAACAAATTTCACACAGACAATTCTACTTTACAGCTCCTCCAAAAAAGGACTCCTTTCAATGTGTGAATGGGAAACGCATTCCTCAGAAGAAGGCCTGTGATGGTGTTAATGATTGTGTAGACAACAGTGATGAGCTGTGCTGTAAAGGTAGAGATGACCCCAGCCTTTAAACTCCCAAGTGCTTTCTTCTAAGAAAACAGAAGCAACTTTCCCACTGACTTAAGATCCCAACTTATTGCATTTTAAGAATGAAAAAAACCCTCCCCTCTTCTATTTGTGTTTGCACAGACTGCCGAGGTGAAGGTTTTCTCTGTAAATCGGGTGTTTGTATTCCAAAGCAGTATAAGTGCAATGGTGAGCTGGACTGTATCACGGGAGAAGATGAAGTTGGTTGTGAAGGTAATTTAGTTTTGTGGTTATGTTTTATTATTATTATTTGACCCAGGGGTTTTAGCAGACTTTGTAATTATTGCCTAGATCCAATTTGTCAATAGGGCCTGTAAAATGGCAATTTCTTTTTCTAAAGTTTTTACTGAAGTATAGTCAACTTACAATATTGTGTTAGTTTTAGGTGTGGGCTTCCCTGGTAGCTCCAGTGATAAAGAACTGAAACTGCAATGTTTGATCCCTGGGTTGGGAAGATCCGCTGGAGAAGGGAACAGCTGCCCACTCCAGTATTCTGGCCTGGAGAATTCCATGGACAGAGGAGCCTGGCAGGCTATAATCTATGGGGTCGCAAAGAGTTGGACATGACTGAGGGACTAAAACTTCACTTCACTTCATAGTGATATCCTATATATATATATGTATATGTTCTCTTCCAGATTCTTTTCCCTTAGAATATATTGAATATATTTTCCTGTGCTATACAGTAGATCTTTGTTGGTTATCCATTGTGTGTTGGGGTGTGTGTGTCTGTGTCTGTGTTTATTAATCCCAAACTCCTAATTTATCCTTCTTCTCTTCTTTTAAAAAATTGCAATTTCTAATTCAACATTCCTTCTGCATTTATTAGCTGGAGTCTTGTAGAAAAGAACTATTTTGTTTCCATGAAATGCAGTTCATTATTGAAAGGCAAAGTGTTATTTAATTCCTTCCTTTTGCTTACTAAATTTCAAAGCAGTGAGCAGGTGCTCTTTGTTTTTTAGTGCTCATTGGAAAACCTCCAAAGGTGGGGAATATTTACTAGGTACCTAATGCATGCTGGGTCGCAAAGAGTTGGACATGACTGAGCGACTGAACTGAACTGAACTGAAACCTCCAAAGGTGGGGAATATTTACTAGGTACCTAATGCATCCAGGGGGTGCAAAGAGTTGGACATGACTGAGCGACTGAACTGAACTGAACCTAATGCATCCCACCCAGACTGACTTCATGCTCCCATTTATGCATTCTGGAGGAAAAATCTTCCTAAGTTAATATATTTATTCATCTACTCAACGGATATTTATTGAGTTCTTACTGTGTGTGCTGGATCCTATTCTAAGATGCTGGGGTTACCACTGTGAATAACATTTCAAAATACCTGCACCTTCATAGATCTTATATTTTAGTGTAGGAGGAGAAACAATAAAGAAAAATAAGTAAAAATATCTAGTAAAATAATAAGTACTTTAAAAAAAAAAAGCAGGAAAGGAAGATATAAAAGGGGGGATAAATTCTGGAAGTGTAGATAAGGTGGCTTGGGAAGGCTCGCCCACTTTTGTTTTTAGGTAAAGAACTGAAGGAAATGACAATCCAGCCAGCAGAAGTCTGTGGAAGAGTGTTCTAGGCAGAGGCAACAAGCAATGTAGATCTGCTAAGATAGGAGCATTCCAGTATGTTTGAGGGACAGTCAGCAAGGAGGCTAATGTGGCAGGAGTTCCACCTGTGCATAGTGAGAGATTAGAGACAAACGGGGGGGACTTCCCTGGGGACCCAGTGGCGAAGACTCCACGGTCCCAATGCAAGTGTCCCAGGTTCAATTCCTGGCCAGGGAACTAGACTCCACATGCCCCAACTAAGAGTTCACATGCCACAACTAAAAGTTCCCTTGTGCTGCAACTGAGACCCAGGGCAGCCAAATAAATAAATTAAAAAAAAAAAAAAGGCAATAGGAGAGGTTGGAGAGGTGCTTGGTTGGGGTGATCAGGGCAGATCTAGGGACGTCTGTTAAGGAATGAAATGGGCACTCTAAGCAGAGGAACAGCATGATCTGAGTTACATTTTTGAATCAAGATTACTCTGGTTGCTGCATGGGGAATAGGCTGCATAAGGGTGAGGGGAGAAGCAGGGCAACCAGTGATGAAGCTACTGAGTAATCCAGGGAAGATGACAGTGACTAGGATAACCTGGTAGGAATGGGAATGATGAGAAGCAGTCAGATTCTGGATATATTCTGAAACTAGAGCCAGAATGATTTGCTTATAGATTGGATGGGGGTGTGAGAACAAATGAGCAGTCAAGGATGACTCCGGGGATTTTGGCCTGAGAACGGAAAAGATGGAGCTCCCTTCCTCAAAGACAGGGAAGGCTGCTGGAGGAGTGTGTGCGGGTCCTTGCATCCACCTTACTTACATGGAGCAAATCTGGTGGTGTGCTGGTAAACGTTTAACAGTGGGCTTTGAAGAGGGAGAGGGACTCCCTAATTTGTAGCTTTTGCTAATTTCTGTGGTGTATATTATTCCCACCATGGATGATTTTAAGCCATTGACGTGATGTCACAAAACACAAGCTGGGAAGTGACACAACAGCCTCTTGTGTAGTGGTTGTGTCTGTGTCAGGACACCACTGCATTACTGTTAATGGTTTATTGTAGTGTTTTGTACTTGCCTTGCCTTCCCTTTTCAACAGTACATGCCTTTAAAACAGAGGCTATTTTTACATTCCACATGCCCCCGGTAAAGTGCCTTCTTTAAAGTGCATAGCAACCTGG
This sequence comes from Capricornis sumatraensis, assembly GCF_032405125.1. NCBI lineage: Eukaryota > Metazoa > Chordata > Mammalia > Artiodactyla > Bovidae > Capricornis > Capricornis sumatraensis. Next base: position 18,338,927 of record NC_091075.1, read on the forward strand.
ATGTTAGGTCCATGAATCAAGGCAAATTGGAAGTGGTCAAACAGGAGATGACAAGAGTGAACATTGACATTCTAGGAATCAGCGAACTAAGATGGACTGGAATGGGTGAATTTAACTCAGATGACCGTTATATCTACTACTGTGGGCAGGAATCCCTTAGAAGAAATGGAGTAGCCATCACGGTCAACAAAAGACTCCAAAATGCAGTACTTGGATGCAGTCTCAAAGAATGACAGAATGATCTCTGTTCGTTTCCAAGGCAAACAATTCAATCAATATCACCGTAATCCAAGTCTATGCCCCAACCAGTAATGCTGAAGAAGCTGAAGTTGAACAGTTCTATGAAGACCTACAAGACCTTCTAGAACTAATACCCCAAAGAGATGTCCTTTTCATTCTAGGGGACTGGAATGCAAAAGTAGGAAGTCAAGAAACACCTGGAGTAACAGGCAAATTTGGCCTTGGAGTACAGAACGAGGCAGGGCAAAGGCTAATAGAGTTCTGCCAAGAGAACACACTGGTTATGGCAAACACCCTCTTCCAACAACACAAGAGAAGACTCTACACATGGACATCACCAGATGGTCGACACCGAAATCAGATTGATTATATTCTTTGCAGCCAAAGATGGAGAAGCTCTATACAGTCAACAAAAACAAGACTGGGAGCTGACTGTGGCTTGGATCATGAACTCCTTATTGCCAAATTCAGACTGAAACTGAAGAAAGTGGAGAAAACCACTAGACCATTCAGGTATGACCTAAATAAAATCCCTTATGGCTATACAGTGGAAGTGAGAAATAGATTTAATAGATCTGATCGACAGAGTGCCCGATGAACTATGGATGGAGGTTCGTGACATTGTACAGGAGACAGGAATCAAGACCATCCCCAAGAAAAAGAAATGCAAAAAAGCAAAATGGCTGTCTGAGGAGGCCTTACAAATAGCTGAGAAAAGAAGGGAAGGGAAAAGCAAAGGAGAAAAGGAAAGATACACCCATTTGAATGCAGAGTTCCAAAGAATAGCAAAAAGAGATAAGAAAGCCTTCCTCAGTGATCAAAGAAATAGAGGAAAACAGCAGAATGGGAAAGACTAGAGATCTCTTCAAGAAAATTAGAGATACCAAGGGAACATTTCATGCAAAGATGGGCTCGATAAAGGACAGAAATGGTATGGACCTAACAGAAGCAGAAGATATTAAGAAGAGGTGGCAAGAATACACAGAAGAACTGTACAAAAAAGATCTTCACGACCCAGATAATCACGATGGTGTGATCACTCACCTAGAGCCAGACATCCTGGAATGTGAAGTCAAGTGAGCCTTGGAAAGCATCACTATGAACAAAGCTAGTGGAGGTGATGGAATTCCAGTTGAGCTATTTCAAATCCTGGAAGATGACGCTGTGAAAGTCCTGCACTCAGTATGCCAGCAAATTTGGAAAACTCAGCAGTGGCCACAGGACTGGAAAAGGTCAGTTTTCATTCCAATCCCAAAGAAAGGCAATGCCAAAGAATGCTCAAGTTCAGTTCAGTTCAGTCGCTCAGTCGTGTCTGACTCTTTGCGACCCCATGAACCACAACACACCAGGCCTCTCTGTCCATCACCAACTCCTGGAGTCCACCCTAACCCATATCCATCGACTTGATAATGCCATCCAACCATCTCATCCTCTGTTGTCCCCTTCTCCTCATGCCCTCAATCTTTCCCAGCATCAGGATCTTTTCAAATGAGTCAGCTCTTCGCATTAGGTGGATGAGTTTCCAGCTTCAACATCAGTCCTTCCAATGAACACCCAGGACTGATCTCCTTTAGGATGGACTGGTTGGATCTCCTTGAAGTCCAAGGGACTCTCAAGAGTCTTCTCCAACCCCACACTTCAAAAGCATCAATTCTTCAGTGCTCAGCTTTTCTCACAGTCCAACTCTCACATCCATACATGACCACTGGAAAAACCATAGCCTTGACTAGACGGACCTTAGTCAGCAAAGTAATGTCTCTGCTTTTGGGTCTAGGTTGGTCATAACTTTTCTTCCAAGGAGTAAGTGTCTTTTAATAATCATGGCTGTAGTCACCATCTGCAGTGATTTTGAAGCCCAGAAAAATAAAGTCAGCCACTGTTTCCACTGTTTCCCCATCTATCTGCCATGAAGTGATGGGACCAGATGCCATGATCTTAGTTTTTTGAATGTTGAGCTTTAAGCCAACATTTTCACTCTCCTCTTTCACTTTCATCAAGAGGCTTTTTAGTTCCTCTTCACTTTCTGCCATAAGGGTGGTGTCATCTGCATATCTGAGGTTATTGATATTTCTCCTGGCAATCTTGATTCCAGCTTGTACTTCTTCCAGCCCAGCCTTTCTCATGATGTGCTCTGCATAGAAGTTAAATAAGCAGGGTGACAATATACAGCCTTGATGTACTCCTTTTCCTATTTGGAACCAGTCTGTTGTTCCATGTCCAGTTCTAACTGTTGTTTCCTGATCTGCATACAGGTTCCTCAAAGGCAGGTCAGGTGGTCTGGTATTCCCATCTCTTTCAGAATTTTCCACAGTTTATTGTGATCCACATAGTCAAAGGCTTTGGCATAGTCAATAAAGCAGAGATAGATGTTTTGCTGGAACTCTCTTGCTTTTTCCATGATCTAGTGGATGTTGGCAATTTGATCTCTGGTTCCTCTGCCTTTTCTAAAACCAGCTTGAACATCTGGAATGCTCAAACTACCACACAATTGCACTCATCTCACATGCTAGTAAAGTAATGCTTAAAATTGTCCAAGCCAGGCTTCAGCAATATGTGAACCGTGAACTTCCAGACAATTTTTTGTCTAACTATATAATAGTTATAGTTAGGTATGTATTCAAATATATCTAACACATCTCTTTTAAACTCAAGTGAAAATGATTTCCTTGCTGTGGTAAAGTTGGTGTGTGTTTAAATGTAAGAGGAAACATTTGTTAGGCACTATTAAAAATCAAAGTATTTGCTACAAAAAGTGGCATACTGTGGGCCCCTTTTATCTTTTTATAAATGTTAAGTTGTTATTCTGTACTGAAAATTGATGATTAGTGTACATTTAATTCAAGTGAAAATGATCTCTTTGCTACAGTGAGTTTTTTCTTTTGTTTTTAGGAACTGGACATCCTGAAATTAAAGGTAAATATACTTTTATCATAGAAAATTTATATTATAGTATTGAAAAGAAGAATAAAGAGTCCTAGCTTGAAATGGTATGTATTTTTTTTTTCATGTAAAAATGATGCTTTCCTGTGGTAAATTTTTTTTTCATACCCTTTACTTGTAGCTGAAAGTAAAAATTTTATTAAAGTCTTGGGATGTTGCAGAATTGAAACAAAACACAAGCACTGCTTTTATGTTATATTGTTATATTTGAAGGTAACCATTAACCGAGGATGATATATATGACCAGTTTCACCATTTGCTTAGACACAGAGGCCTCGTGCCGCAGTGGGGTAAACTTGTCACACTCCCCGCTCACAGCCTGCCAAGCGCCTTCTCTGCACATTGCACCTCTGCCAAATAGCCTTCTCTTCCTTTCCTTTCTCCTCAAAACCAAGGCAACTGCTGAAGAAACTGTCACCGGAGGAAAGATAACATCTTTTCACCTTAGATATTTTCTTATTTACTTTTGTAACAGACATCCCCAAATCTTCCAGCTCTTTAGAGTCATCCTTTTCTTCGTTATTCATCTAAAATGATGGCCAGAAGCTTTTGGTCCTCCTCAGGGTTTCTCGGGATTCCTGAGTGACTTTTATATAGTCAAGATCACCTCTGTTCTAAATGGCTAATATCCACTGTTTCTTTGTATTCCCTCCTTCTTGTCATTTTGCCCTCCAAGGCTGCTGCTGTCCTTTTTGTTTCATTTTGGTATTTGTTTGTTTCCTCTTCTTAATTCCTTTCCCCTTCCCTCCCTCTTGCCCTTCCTCCCTTTCTAGTTTCAGACTTCAGGTGCAAAGCGATGAGTTAGTGACACTCCTCAGCCCAGTGACAACTCACCAAAGATGACCAGCACGCAGTCATCACTGGTTCAGGCAAGGCCCCTCTCTTGCTTCACTGATTCTCCATGACTCCAGTACCTTAGACTCGCTCATTCCCCATAGCGACCACTGTCCTGTGATTTAACATGTGTGTCTTTTTGTTCGTATACATTCTTATCCAGTGTCGGTTGTTATCTTGTGAGGGTACGTTTGTCATTCACAGGGTATGGTGTTGTGTATCCTCTATTTCCTTTTTATCTTTTCACAAAGCATTGCATTTTTAAGACCCATCCATGTTGTAATGTTTCTGTCTGATCTGTTGCTTCTAACTGCCACACAGTAAAACACTACATGTGTTCACCTTTCACAAGTTACTCTCTACCTGCTCAGTACTGGACTCTCAGGCCACACTCACATGCAACGATGAATATCCTTTCCTTAAGGATATGTGGGAGATTTCTCTGAGGCATCGAGCTGGGCCAGAAATTGTTAGAGTCATTTGACAAACTGGTGCCTACATGTTCTGTGGCAAAGCTGCACACCTCCACCAATACCACCCCACAAGGGCTCGCCTCCCCTCCACTAACATTTAGCACTATCCAGCTTTCTTCTAGCATTCTAGATATTAATCCATTTTCAGTTTTAGACATGCAAATACCTTCTTCCATTCTGTCACCCACCTATTAACTTTGGCCATAGTGAGCTTTGTTGAATAGAAGTCTTTAATCTTTAAATTTTAAAATCTTTATTTAATCAAAGCCATTGATTGTTTTTCTTATGATCTGTGCTTTGGAGCTTTCTTCTCATCTTGTAATATCCAGTATATCTCAGCTCTACTGGACTTTGCCCATCGCCCTTTGTTGAGCATTTGATATGAAGTCTTCTCTTCGGTTTATGTTACTGCTTTTGTGAAAGCTCTGAGCAGAAAATAACCTAGGTGTGTAGTGTAACAGATACATGTAAGTCTTCCCCTCCCAAAAATGTGGGAAATACAGTAATAATGCACCGGACTGCTGCAGCAAAGTAACATGGCCTCTCTGCGCGGCAACCTCATCCAAGACAGAGCAACCCTTTGTGGGAATTCACCTTTAGATGCTCAGGTCGAAGAAATCATGATTCTGTTCACAACTGAAATGTTTCAGGACAGCAGAGTGAAGATGGAATCATCCTGTATAACTTCAAGCCGAAGTCTAAGAAAGAAAAAGAAGAGCAAATCTGTTCTTGTTTTTGTTTAACTTCTGACTTCTGCATCCCAGATGACTAATAATAACCCTGCTGGATACTGAAACTGATGAATTATTGCATGACCCCTGTTAAGAGATACCTTATTATATACAAAATGCAAAGACCCTTTTTAATGTCAGCTCAGGACTCTTGGTCACTGTCTTGAGCCTTCACAATTACCTACCTACAGAAAGGAAATAAGATGATTTCATGTTGTCCTTTTTAAAGGTAGGACAGAGTTTAGACAGAAAATTATTATCAGAGTTTAAATGATTTTAATGATTTAATTTTTACTATAAACATAACTTAAACATTAGAACTTTTGTTTGATTATAGAAGCAGCAGAAGTGTTGACTGCTGATATGGATGCAGGTAAGTTAACATTATTCTTTTTCACTAGTGCTTCATTGGTCAAATTTGCATTTTAATGTCATGTGCATGTATGTGAGTATATATGCATATATGCAATATAATTGATTCAAGTACTCATTTCCTTTGATTTCAATTTAAATAGAAAAAACCATTACTACTTTTCTTATCATTTTTAAGAAAAACAAGCTTAAATGCTTCTTGAGAACTAGTTTTAAAATAGGTTAATATATATGGCTTATTTTGAAATGGAAAAAACAGTCTAGCTCTACATACAGCTTTTCTGTTTGCTATGAGCTTTGTCAGATCAGTTTTGTCAAAGCCAACCAGATTTGTGACCCAGGACATACATTTTAAGTACAAAAATAATAGATTCTTTTGCAATATTTTAAACCATGATAACAGGAAATCTGTGAAGAGCTGTTTTTTGGCCAAGTCTACACTGAGAGCCAAGTTTAAACAAAGTAGTAAGTTCCTGGGAAGACAGTAACTGATAGGAATTTTTGATTCAAACTGACATGTTAATTCCTGACTTAGTTATTTGTTAGCTGTGTGACCTTAGGTTAGTAACAAGCTCAAATACAAACTGGGAGTGAAATATCTCCCTAATTTAGGAGGATTGAAAACTGAAGCTCATGTAAGACTCCCTTCTGATTGCCAGGCCCCAGAGTTCATCACCAATTTTTAAAAAATCAGGCAATGAGTGGAAGATTTAGATCTCAAAGCTGCAGATATCAGTCAGAGGGATTTCCAACAAAGGCCCTTTATTTTCTACTCAGGGTAATAAATTAATTTTCAAGTCCAATCCAAGCTGATTTGACAGTCCTCAATCGATGGGGGTCTCCCTTCTTAAAGGTACAAGCAGAAATTTAAAATTTATCATCACATTCTTCCCTTAACCCAGTTCTTAGGCTGGATGGGACTCCCCCAAAATCTTTTATCCACATTCGTTCACAAATTCTCTCCCTTGAGGACCTACCTCTTTCTTATGTGCTCAAAGTAATTGACAGTGATATTAATTTTCCTTTCTCATTTGGGACTAAGAATCAAGTTTACAAAAATTTTCATGACATGATAAAATAGAGCAAGATAATAAGAAGAGCATCTTATACTTTTACTTTCTTCCTTTGTCATGAATTCCCTTGCAAATTCATGTCTTAAGCCTGACTCTAGCATGCCTCCCAGTGACAAGTGTGCCATGTCTGAGTGCTCACTGAGAAAGGAAACACCATCACATGTTAAGTGGCTAAAAACACAGCCCCCTCCCAGCCCACTGATCCTGGATTGTCCAGGGGTTCCTGGCATGTTACCTGTCAGTGTTAATATGATGATTAAGAGATACAAACTATATACAAAGTATTTAGTATGGGATTTGACACATAGAAAGAACTCAACATTAACATCATTAATGTTAATATTAATATCTCTGAAGAGTCCCACATAAACAGACTCTGGAAAGTAAGAACTAAGAAAGTAGACTGCGGAGTTCTGCTTGTGAACCTCATCCAGAGGTGTCACCCCATCGTGAGCTGTCACAGTAGTAATGTCTGGGCACGTGGCTTCTCTTATCTGCCAGAGACTGGTCAGTGTGTAACCCCTCAGGCAACCTCCTTCAGCCACGAGTCCACCTTTAGGTAGAACTTCAAAGAATCAAGCCAATTTTAAGCTTAATTTTTAATATGAAGCCAGAATTTTTAAGCAAGGTGAATAGCATCCAAAATAACCTACTAATGAATCTGGGCTGCTTCATATTAGTTGGCACTCTGCTGTTTTTGTGGCGTAGATAATCAAGAAGTTTGCTCAGAAGGTAATGGTTTCAAAAATCATAATGATACAATCTCTTCTTTTCTTAAAGAAAGAAAATTTATAAAGTCATTTTTGCCTAAACTATCCTGCGGAGTTAAAAACAACATGCGCATTAGAAGGAAACGAGTCGTAGGAGGCAACCCAGCAAAAATGGTAAACCGGCACAAAAAGTTATAATGTCATTTCCCTGGAGCTGCCCAAGTTCAGGGGGAAAAAAAAGTGAGGGGGAGGGATGGTAATTATTAGAGACTAAGAACCTTGCGATGGAAATCTTCAAGCCACCTGTCTGGCAGGATGGCAGTGACCACATGAATGTCTTTACAGGGAGACTTCCCATGGCAGATTGCAATCAAGGAAAATGACAAAATCCACTGTGGAGGAACTTATATCGGTGGCTGTTGGATTCTGACTGCTGCACATTGTGTCAGGTAGGAAAAAACAAACAAACAAACCCTCTCCAGTAGATTCCTGATTTCTGAAATAATGAAATTAGGTCATAGAGGTTGTGATAAAGTCAAATGATAAATAAAAATCTATGTAAGAAAAATCACTAAGTTCCACTCTGTTGTCTGCTAAACACCCTCTCTGATGTTCACAATCAGGAGTCCAGAGGCCAGTTCCTCAGAACCCAGTATGTTCCCCACAGACCAAGTTGTTGACCTCAGCTGGCAAGGGCAGATCTAGCCTGTAGGGACCGAGTTGTTTCACTTGGCTCATTTGCATGGGTCAAGGACAGAGTTTGGAATTCTGGCTTCAGTTCTGACCTTTAGAATGAATGAAACACCATGTATGGAGTACCTCTTACAGACCCGATACTGTGCCCAGAGCTTTCATAGATGTTATTTTTGTTTTAACATTCTTAACATTCTCAAGAGGCAAATATTATTCCTCCCATTTTCTAGATAGACAGACTGGAACTAGAAGTTGCATAACTTGGCTGAAACAGCACTACAGGTCTGCAGCAGTGCTTGCGTGTATGCTAAGTTGCTTCAGTCCTGTCCAGCTCTCTTCGACACCATAACTGTAGCTACCTGACTGTAGCCCACCAGGCTCCTCCGACCGTGGGGTTCTCCAGGCAAGAATACTGGAGTGGGTTACCATTTCCTACTCCATGGGATCTTCCTGGCTCAGGGATCCAACCCGCGGGTCTTGTATCTCCTGCGTTGGCAGGCAGATTCTTCTCCACAGCACCACCTGGGAAGCCCAGTCTGTAGCAGAGCCAGGGTAAAACCAAGGTCAGCATACGTGATGGTAACTTGGATGAAGACCTGTTTAGAAAATCTGCAGGTGACCCAAACTTTAGAGGGACAGGAAATCTATTGAATGACACCCATAAAAATCCTCATGGATTGGAGCAAAGCACCAAATCTTGTTTCTTCCTTCTGAAAGACCCTTTTCCCTTCACTTCTGTAACACAACACTTCTGGTTTTCTACCCACCTCTCTGGCCACACCTTCTCTGCCTTCTTTGCAGCTTCCTCTTCCAGTGACTGAGCATTATGGCTCAAGTGAAATACTGAAGTTCCTCGATGTGTATCCTGGCTTCCTCTTCTCTTCTTACTTCTTCTTTCTAAAGTTATCTGCACTTTAAAATACCGCCGTATGCTGACACAGTGATAGCTCCAGTCTAGACTTCTCCAACCCTGCCCCTACAGTACACTATCTTGGCTGTATAGAAGTATTAGTACATCAAATTCAAAATGTCTAAGACTGAGCTCCAAGACTTCCCTAGTGATCCAGTGGTTAAGACTCTGTACTTCCAATGCAGGGGGACCAGTTTGATCCCTGGTCGGGAAACTAAGATCCCACCTGCCCCACACTGTGGCCAAGAAATTAAACATAAAAAATAAGACTGAACTCATGATTTGCCCCTTCCCCCAAATATTGTCCTGACCTACAGTTCCCTATCTCAGCAGATGGCAACACCATTCATCTAGCTATACAAGGCAGAAATCTAGAAATGATCGCATTTCATTCCCTCAGCCCTACCACACAGTTCAGCTATATATCACCAACTCCAGATGTCATTTCAAATCTTTTTTTAATTTTTAATTGGAGGATGATTGCTTCACGATGTTATGTTGGTTTCTGCCGTACATCAACATGAGTCAGCTGTAGGTACACTTACGGTCCCTCCCTCTTAAGCTTCCCTCCCACCCCATCCCACCCTTCTAGGCTGTCACAGAGCACCGGGATGAGGTCCTTGCACTATATTGCAACTTCCGCCCGGCTCTCTCTTTCACACATGCTAGTGTATATATTTCAATGCTACTCTTTCAATTCGTCCCACCCTCTCCTTCCCTCATTGTGTCCGTAAGCCTGTTCTCTATGTCTGAGTCTCTATTCCTGCCCTGCAAATAAGTTCATCAATACCATTTTTCTAGATTCCATATATATGTGTTCATATACAATATTTGTTTTTCTCTTTCTGACTTACTTCACTCTGTATAACAGGCTCTAGGTTCGTCCACCTCACTAGAACTGACTCAAATGTGTTTCTTTTTATGGCTAAGTAACATTCCATTGTATATATGTACTACAATTTCTTCCAGATGGCGTTTTTAATTGCCAGTTATTTAATTCTCAAAGTTTCTTCTTATCTCCACTATTACCATGCTCCTACCTCTCTCCTGGATTATACCATCTGCTTCCTAATTGGCTTACCCACATTCACTCGGCACATTAAATATTTATTAAGTAAATTGAATGGATGAACAGTTAACCTTTGAACAATATTCAGGACCTCTGATCCTGAAATATAACCAAATTAATATGAAGCACAGCATTCTTAGAACACTGAGTGTAAATAAAAATATCCTAAACACCTCATTAGCTCCTAGGACACCACTGTTTAACGGTAAGGTGTTTCCCTGAGAAAGTGATGTAAGCTGTGCTGTGCTTAGCTGTTCCGTCATGTCTGACTCTTTGGGACCCCATGGACTGTGGCCCACCAGGCTCCTCTGTCCATAGGGATTCTCTGGGCAAGAATACTACAGTGGCCATGCCCTCCTCTGGGGCTCTTCCCAACCCAGGGATCAAACCCTGGTCTCCCGTATTGTAGGTGGATTCTTTACTGTCTGAGCCACCAGGGAACCCCAAGAATACTGGAGCACGCAGCCTATCCGTTCTCCAGGCGAACTTCCCGACAGGAATCGAACCAGGGTCTCCAGTGTAGCAGGCAGATTCTTTACCAGCTGAGCTACCTGGGAAGCCCAAGAAAGTGATAGTAGATGCCAAATTTGCTGGAAACCACAAGATGAAAATTGATAAGAAAATGGAGTGAGGCATGAGGACAGGTAATATTTAACCCATTCACCATTTCAACCAAAGTTTGAAACAGCTACTGTGTTCCAGATACAATACTCAACACAGGTATCTGTCTGTAGATGAATAAGACCCAGTAAAGGTTCTTGAGCAAATAATACAACGCAAAGTTAGGATGAAGTCAGTTTTAAAGGTTACAATGATGATTCCCAGGTCTTCACCCCGGGAACCTCTGGGACCCTGTGCTCTGACTCCCCACTTCCTCAAGCACATTCCTGGCTAGATGCTCTCTGGTTTCTGCTTAAATACCCTCAATACCCACACTCTTACTTCAGAGGCAGCCAACTCTTTCTACTGTTGGCATCTCTGCTAAGTACTGAGACCTTTATGTCCCTAATATTTAGCAGGTAGATGAACTATTCCTTTCTACATTTACCCACTGACTTTAATTCTGTCCTAAGAAAATTTCATTGCAATGCTTCATGGCAGCAAGGATTAAAAAAATCTGGGAAAATGAAAAAACTCCTTAAAAGGGGAGAATTTAAAGATGAAGCATCAGAAGTCCAATTTATACTTGCTTCCCCCCTCGCCCCAACTCAATATATTTTCCGCTTTTCCTATCTGTTACAGAATCAGCAGAATGCATCGTTACCAATTATGGACATCATTTACAGACTGGATAAGACCTGGCTTTCAGACAGTTGTTCACTCAGTGAATCAAATTATTATCCATGAAAACTACAATGGAACTACCTACCAAAATGACATAGCTTTGATTGAAATGAAAAAACGCCCAAGTGAAAAACAGTGTGTGTTGAGTAACTCCGTCCCTGCCTGTGTCCCCTGGTCTCCATACCTATTTCAACCTAATGATAAGTGCATCATTTCTGGCTGGGGTCGAGAAAAAGGTATGTTTTAGTTTGTTCATCAGAATGCAGGGGTTGAAAAATGAATAGGAAGAGAAATGCATAGGAGCTAATCTCCCAGGGTTCAGAGAGAAATAGTGCATAAAATCCATAAAAGTGAGTGTCCAGCCAGGGCCACCTCACAGGCAGAGGACCTGTGTGGTGGCCCAGCACCCCAAGCTGGGGTGTGTGCTTGCTGTACTACTCTGCTGTCACCATCATGAAATTCTCAGTTATTTTTGCAGCGGCCTCACCTCACATTTTTTAATTTTTAAAATTAAATTTAATTTGGCTCTGTGAATTATGTAACTGATCCTGACCCAGAGTTTCAAGGATACCTATACTCTGCAATATTGAAACATCCATTGAGGGGTAACCATTCACCAAGAAAAAAAGCAGAGTGACAGGGGGACACATAGCATGGACTTTTGGGATTGGTTGGAATGATATGAATGAAAGACAAAATGTTTTTCAAAGGTAGAGTCACAGTATGTGCCGAGTCAGTGATCCCACAGCCTTCCCGTCTCTCCTCTGCTCTCCCCCGTTCTCCGTGCCTCACACCCCAACATCCCACAAAGAGAAAGATAACATAAAGAATTTATCCTTTGAGCTTCTAAGATGACTTGAGGTGAACATTCATATGAATAAGAGATGTACTTTGCTTAGGGGAAATTATCAGAAGAGACTTCCCTGGTGGCTCAGAAAGTAAAGCATCTGCCTACAATGCAGGAGACCTGGGTTCGGTCCCTGGGTCGGGAAGATCCTCTGGAGAAAGAAATGGCAACCCACTCCAGTACTCTTGATTGGAAAATCCCACAGATGGAAGAGCCTGGTAGGCTACAGTCTGTGGGGTCGCAAAGAGTTGGACACAACTGAGGGACTTCACCTTATTAGAAAGACCTACTAAATTAGAGACAGATTAGAATTAATTTAAACAGTACTTGTCCCCTCATCTTGAAGTCAGCCTAGAAATATAGCTTCCTTTCGATCTCTTAAACTTTCTTTGTCAATAGCTTCACTGCATTTGCCTAACAGATTCCTATTGCAACACACTCTTTATAACTGCCATATTGAGAAGTATAAAGTGAAAGTTACTCAGTTGCGTTAGACTCTTTCCGACCGCATGGACTATTCAGTCCATGGAATTCTCCAGGCCAGAATACTGGAGTGGGTAGCCGTTCCCTTCTCCAGGGGATCTTCCCAACCCAGGGATTGAATCCAGGTCTCCCACATTGCGGGCAGATTTTTTACCAGCTGGGCCCATGAGAAAAGTATAAAATATGCATACAAATGAACCTGAACTTGTAGTATGTTTGAATACCCAAGACTTACAAAATGCTAAAATTTTATTAGTAATTAATTTATCCAGAGAGTATTATGTTCTTTTATTTGTTCTTTTTAAAAATACCAACATTTTATTTTATTTTGGCTAAACTGCATGGCTTACCAGATCTTAGTGTCCCGAACAGGGGTTGAATCTGGGCCCTCAGCAGTGAGAGTCCAGACTCCTCTGTCCATGGGATTTCCCAGGCAAGAATACTGGAATGAGTTGCCATTTCCTTCTCCAGAAGATCTTTCCAACCCAGGGTTCAAACCCAGGTCTCCTGCACTACAGGTAGATTCTTTACCACTGAACCACCAGGGAGGCCCAGCCAAATAAATAAATAAAAAGAAATATTAAAAAGAAAAAAAAAAAGACTAATGTGAAGTATGACTTCAAGGAGAAAAAAGAAACTCTTTCCTGATTTGCCATATTTGTTGGAGGAATGTGTTAGAAAGCATTCGTTTCTTCCTCTGTTTCCCAGAAGAGAATATTAGCCCATAACACCCTGGGTGGGATCTGTTGGGGTGTCCTTTCAGGGTAAACCAGAGGTCTCTCTCCCCAGGTAGAGACAGAGATTTGTAGATTAATTGAGGAGCCAAGTCATTTGGCATAAAATGTTTATTGTATAATGGAATTACTGAGTTCATGCATTAATTACATAAATATTTATTACGTAACTACTTGGTACTAGCATGAGGCTAGGTGCAGCAGTGAACGAATCAGGCCCAGCCCCTGCCTTCCTGGAGCACATACAAATTGCTGTAGGGTAGGAAAAAGGAAGAGGGGAGATGGGACAAAAATTCACTCCTTATACCTGAGGTATATGAACCTGTGTTCTTAGGTCTTTCTCATCTTCCCTGGACTGTCAATCAGCAACAGCTCCTGGTCCTTCTCTTTCCTTGGACCAAGTGCAAGTCCCAAATCTGTGACTTAAAGGGAAATCTTAAATCCTCTTTCAGTCACTTTCAAATCATTTAGGAGATGGAGTTCCTCACAGACACAAAAACTCGTAGATACCAATTGCTTCATGTATATTGTCATTTTAAGTTTTTGTATTTAAAACTTGTTTTCACTCTAACAAGGACTTTCAAGCAAATAAGGGAGTATAACAAGACTGGAACTATTTATGTGAGAAGACCCTGATCACAGATTTCTAGCCACCCTCCACCCCCACCCCACCTCACCACTAGACTCGGTGATCAGAAGGAGTCTATCCCATTCATTTCACAGTGTACTGTGTCTTAGTCTCTCAGCCATGTCCAACTCTTTGTGACCCCATGGACCATATAGCCCTCCAAACTCCTCTGTCCATGGGATTCTCCAGGCAAGAATACTGGAGTGGGTTGCCATTTCCTTCTCCAGGGGATCTTCCCAACTCAGGGATTGAACCCTGGTCTCCTGCACTGCAGGCAGATTCTCTACTGACGGAGCCACCAGGGAGGCCCATCTCACAGTACCCAGGCCAAATATTCAATAAGGCTTCTTGAGTCTTTTTAGAAAGACAATTATAGAAATGGGATACGAGCAGCGTATGACTAAATTTGCTAGTGAGTTGTTTACATATGTATTAAAGTATATATATTCTTATATGTTCCTAATGGTTTACTAAATTATGAAAGTAAATACTTAGATTCCTCATTTGTAACTTCTAAATGCCTCTTTGTTTCTTCACTTTGTTTAGGTAACCAAAAAGTATATTCACTTAAGTGGGGTGAAGTTCATATAATAAACAACTGCTCAGCATTCTACCCAGGTCGCTACTTTGAAAAAGAAATGGAGTGTGCAGGTAAGCAGGAAGCGGCTTCTAGGAGATGTCTCCATGGTCCCAACCAAACACCTTTGTCCTCCCCACTGAGTCACCGCCTTGTTCTGAGCCTCCAAGCTTTCCCTTTGGCCTCTGGATGTAAAGATCCCCTGGAGAAGGAAATGGCAACTCAGTCCAGCATTCTTGCCTGGAAAATTCCTTGGACAGAGGAGCCTGGCAGGCTACAGTCCATGGGGTCTCCAAGAGTCGGACACCACTTAGCAACTAAACCACCACTGGCTGTTGCATTATCAGCCCCTTTCCCTTAGCTAAAGTTCCCGCAATCTAAAACCCAGAGGAAAAATCTTCCTTAAGCCATTATACAGCAGTCTAACAAAGTGATTAAGAGCACAGACTCTGGAACTAGACTGCCTGGGTTACATTCCAGTTCTTACCAATTACTACTTTGTGACCTTGAGCAAGTTTCCTCACCTGCAACATTGGTGATCGTAAGAGATGAGAAAAGTGATATGCAGAGCAGTTAAGCAAGTTGCCCCAAGTCTTACAGGGGCTTCCCAGGTGGCTCAGTGGTAAAGAATCCACCTGCAATGCAGGAGGCACGGGAGATGCGCGTTTGATCCCTGGGTCAGGAAGGTCCCCTAGAGAAGGAAGTGACAACCTATTCCAGGATTCTTGCTTGGGAAATCCCAAGCACAGAGAAGCCTGGCGGGCTACAGTCCGTGGGGGGGTCACAAAGAGTCAGACACAACTTGGCGACTAAACAACACCACGACAGTCTTACAGACAAGCAATGGTATGTTCAGGATCGAAGCCTAGACTTCTAAGTAAAAATCCAAAGGATCTCATTTCAAATGCTTCCAGTTGGAAGTCAGTTCTCCCCTCTTAGAAATCCCTTTGGCTTCTCAGGACCCCTGCCCCTCCCTCCTTCAGTATCACAGGGATGCTACTGCCACCACCTGACATAACTACATCAGTTCCTCTTCTGGTGGCGACCTGAAGGCAGGGTGCCAGCCAGGGCAGGGCATTTAGGACACTTTATTGAAATCACTTACAAACAGTGGGTTATAGAAAAAGGCCGTTATTGACATCCTGTAACTTCCTGGATGTGTGTGTGTGCTCAGTCGCATCCAACTCTTTGTGACATTTTGGACCATAGCCTGCCAGGCTCCGCTGTCCATGGAATTCTCCAGACAAGAATACTGGAGTTGGTTGCCATGCCCTCCTCCAGGGGAATCTTCCCAACCCAGGAATCAAGCCTGAGTCTCCTGCACTGCAAGCAGATTCTTTATTGCTGGCCATCAGGGAAGCCCCAACTTCTTGGATACAGCAATTTACAATCTTGGAAAGTCACAAGAGTGAGAAGAAAGTAAACAGAGATTCCCTGTGCCTCCCCCCACCCCACCATCTTAAAATGGAGCTAAGGATTTCAGAGCACCAAAGGGGAGAACAGCACACAATCTACCCAGGCACGACTGCACAGTTAAGAGGCTAAGCTCTGAAGTCTGGCTACCTGGGTTCAAGTTCAGGCTCTGCCACTTATTAGCTGTCTGACCCTAGACAGGTTCACTAATGTCTCTGGGCCCTTATTTCATCTTAAAATAGGTATAGTAATGATCTTTCCCTCATAGGGTTGTGATGAGGATTAAAACAGTGAACAATTAATAAATATTAAGCACTCAGTGAGTACTAGGTACTGCTATTATTTTTCCACTCAGCTGTTGATGCTACTTTGAGATTGCCATCTCATTATGAAATATGCTTCCATAAAGTAGAGGAAGGAGGAGAGTACTTGCTAAACTTGGAGAATGAGTATTAATAAAAGACACAGTATTTTCCAACCTGCATTTCCACAACTCTTTGGGCCTGCTCTGTAAGGGAGCCCATTGTTATTACCTGTTAGGAAAGTGTAGGAAAGTCAGTGTTTGGACTTTGCTGGAGGTCCAGTTATTAAGACTGCATGCTTCCAACGCAGGGGGTGGGAGTTCAGTCCCTGGTCAGGGAACTAAGATCCCACATGCCACACAGCACGCTCAAAAAATACAAACAAAAACCTTGGAAAAAAATAAAAAGAAAGTCTGTGTCAGTACAGGCACTGGCGGAAGAACAGCCTTGACAATGGAAGTAAATGTGGGATTTTGTCCCTTGTCTTCCTCAGGTACAGATGACGGTTCTATTGATGCCTGTAAAGGGGACTCTGGAGGCCCCTTAGTCTGCCAGGATGTCAACAACATGACTTACGTTTGGGGTATTGTGAGTTGGGGTGAAAACTGCGGAAAATCAGGGTTCCCAGGCGTTTACACCAAAGTGGCCAATTATTTTGACTGGATTAGTCATCGTGTAGGAAGGTCTCTTATTTCTCAGCACAATGTATAAAACTATGATCTCTCTCTTCTCGATACTCTTTTTTCTCTCAGGAGCTCCATTTTAATTGAAATGATACTGAATAATTAGTACTTCTTCAAGGAAAAGAATAGAGGCAGTTTGATGGGACATTTTTTAAAGGTCTCTACAAAGTTTATGCCATTTTGGAATTTTGCTGTATAATTCTCAAATAAATATTTCAATCAAGCATACATATTTTATTTTATTTATAAGAGACCTGGATAATCTGTTCATTCAGGAGTGCTGTATGTGTGGTGTTTTTTTAAGATTTATGTATTTATTTTTTGACTGTGGGTCTTTGTTGCTACATGTTTACTTTCTCTAGTTGCCACGAGTGGGGGCTGCTCTTCATTGTGGTGCCCTGGCTTCTTGTCGCGGTAGCTTCTCATCTTGTTGTGGAGCACACACTCTTAGGCGCAAGGGCTCAGTAGCTGCAGCGCTGTGGGCTCAGTAGTTACCACCCACAGGCTTAGTTGCTCTGAAGCATGTGGGATCTGCCTGTACTAGGGATTGAACCGGTGTCCCTTGCATTGCAAGGAGGATTCTTAACCCCTGGACACCAGGGAAGCCTGGGAGTGCTGTATTGACTGTACTAATGTTTAGCAAGTGGAAGGATATTGGATTCCCATAAGCCCGGTTCAAACCCCAACTCTACCACCTGCTCATGGCTTGGCCCTGGGCAATTTACTATCTTTTTTGTGCCTCATTTCCCACTTTTAAAAAGGAAACTGGAATTTTGAGAAAATGAAGCTACATATTACAGTAAAACCACTGCCATAATACTTGTCACAGGAAAATAATGGACCTCACAGCTCTTGTCCCATTTTTCTGGTTAAGTATTCAAAGTTCCTGAAAACTTAGGTCCTTATTTTACAAGGCCTCCTTAAATCCCACCACAGTCCAGCACCACACAAATCCGTATCTCCAGCCCTGACCTTTCCTAGAAGTCTGGACTGTGCATCTCACTGAGCACTTAACATGTCTCCTGGATGCCTGATAGCATTTTCAAAGAAAGGCCAACCCCAAACTCTACCCCTATTCTTCAACCTATTCTTCCCACCTCAGCAAATCCCCTATGGCCTCAATGTACACTGGGCATGCAGTTGCTCTCTATCACATGAGCCTCGTTTAATCTCACCATAGCACTTGTCATCACCCAACACATTCTGTTTTCACTTGTCTACCCTACTCCAAAACACCCACCACCCCGCAGCCCCCACTACACTGCAAGACACAGGAGACTTTGTCTTCTTCTTATCAACATCCCTAGCACTTTGTTCATAAACAGTGCTCACTGCTTTTACTTTTTTTTTTTTTTTTTTTTAAGGGCAACTATCAACATCCTTCTTGGGTGGCCCCACAGGGCATGGCTTAGTTTCATTGAGTTAGACAAGGCTGTGGTCCCAGTGTGATTAGATTGACTAGTTTTCTGTGATTATAGTTTCAGTGTGTCTGCCCTCTGCTGCCCTCTTGCAACACCTACCGTTTTACTTGGGTTTCTCTTACCTTGGACGTGGGGTATCTCTTCGCGGCTGCTCCAGCAAAGCGCAGCTGCTGTTCCTTACCTTGGACAAGGGGTATCTCCTCACCGCCGCCCCTCTTGACCTTGAACGTGGAATAGCTCCTTTAGGCCCTCCTGCGCCTGCGCAGCCACCGCTCCTTGGACGTGGGGTTGCTCCTCCCGGCCGCCGCCCCTGGCCTTGGGCGGGGGATAGCTCCTCTCGGCTGCTGCTGCGCTGTCGCAGCCTGGCACTCTCGGTTGCCGCCCCTGACCTTGGACCCGGGGTAGCTCCTCCTGGCCACTGCCCCTGACCAAGATAATCGAGATGGAGTGATCACCCACCTAGAGCCAGACATCCTGGAATGTGAAGTCAAGTGGGCCTTAGAAAGCATCACTACGAACAAAGCTAGTGGAGGTGATGGAATTCCAGTTGAGCTATTTCGAATCCTGAAAGATGATGCTGTGAAAGTGCTGCACTCAATATGCCAGCAAATTTGGAATGCTCAGCAGTGGCCACAGGACTGGAAAAGGTCAGTTTTCATTCCAATCCCAAAGAAAGGCAATGCCAAAGAATGCTCAAACTACCACACAATTGCACTCATCTCACACGCTGGTAAAGTAATGCTCAAAATTCTCCAAGCCAGGCTTCAGCAATACATGAACCATGAACTTCCTGATGTTCAAGCTGGTTTTAGAAAAGGCAGAGGAACCAGAGATCAAATTGCCAACATCTGCTGGATCATGGAAAAAGCAAGAGAGTTCCAGAAAAAAACATCTATTTCTGCTTTATTGACTATGCCAAAGCCTTTGACTATGTGGATCACAACAAACGTGGAAAATTCTGAGAGAGATGGGAGTACCAGACCATCTGACCTGCCTCTTGAGAAACCTATATGCAGGTCAGGAAGCAACAGTTAGAACTGGACATGGAACAATAGACTGGTTCCAAATAGGAAAAGGAGTATGTCAAGACTGTATATTGTCACCCTGCTTATTTAACTTATATGCAGAGTACATCATGAGAAACGCTGGGCTGGAAGAAGCACAAGCTGGAATCAAGATTGCCGGGAGAAATATCAATATCCTCAGATATGCAGATGACACCACCTTTATGGCAGAAAGTGAAGAGGAACTAAAAAGCCTCTTGATGAAAGTGAAAGAGGAGAGTGAAAAAGTTGGCTTAAAGCTCAACATTCAGAAAACTACAATCATGGCATCTGGTCCCATCACTTCATGGGAAATAGATGGGCAAACAGTGGAAACAGTGTCAGACTTTATTATTTGGGGCTCCAAAATCACTGCAGATGGTGACTGCAGCCATGAAATTAAAAGACGCTTACTCCTTGGAAGAAAAGTTATGACCAACTTAGATAGCATATTCAAAAGCAGAGACATTACTTTGCCTGCTAAGGTCCGTCTAGTCAAGGCTATGGTTTTTCCAGTGGTCATGTATGGATGTGAGACTTGGACTGTGAAGAAGGCTGAGCGCCTAAGAATTGATGCTTTTGAACTGTGGTGTTGGAGAAGACTCTTGTGAGTCCCTTGGACTGCAAGGAGATCCAACCAATCCATTCTGAAGGAGATCAGCCCTGGGATTTCTTTGGAAGGAATGATGCTAAAACTGAAACTCCAGTACTTTGGCCACCTCATGCAAAGAGTTGACTCACTGGAAAAGACTTTGATGCTGGGAGGGATTGGGGGCAGGAAGAGAAGGGGACGACCGAGGATGAGATGGCTGGATGGCATCACTGACTCGATGGACGTGAGTCTGAATGAACTCTGGGAGCTGGTGATGGACAGGGAGGCCTGGCGTGCTGCGATTCATGGAGTCACAAAGAGTTGGACATGACTGAGCGACTGAACTGAACTGACTGAACTGATCAACATCCTAAAGACAGAGGTTTATTTTTTCACATAAATATTACCTTTAGAACCTGAGAGCTAGAACCAGTTCTGGATAGATTCCAGTTGTATTAATAATATGAATGTCCATTTCTGCATTTATTCCAAAATCAGTTATTGCCCAGATTTTTTTTCCTTTTAAAAATTTTAGTAAAATAAACCTAAAGGTTGTTTGTTTGCTTTTACCATTTTAACCATTTTGAACTGTGCAGTTCAGTGGCATTAAGCATATTCACATTTTTTATGCAGCTATCTCCAGGAATCTTTTGTCTTCCCAAACTGAAACTGCCCCGTGAAGCAGTAATTCCTGCTTCCCTCCCACGCTGCCCATTTTTAATTTTTTTTGTCATTGCATGCAAGAGAGCATCCGGTTACTTATACCTGTGAAAGAAAGGCCCCCAAAGCAGTGATTACCTAAAAATTGTTTATGATTTTGCTCCTGCATGCGGGGATTGACTGGACTGGCTAGGTAGCTCCTCCATCCTCTCATACAGCTGCCATCACATGGGGCTGGGACAAGGATACTCTCGAAGCCTCCTTCACTCATGGCTGGTGTCTGGTGGCTGGGCTGGGAGACTCAGCA
The DNA here is from genome assembly GCF_032405125.1 of Capricornis sumatraensis. Taxonomy (NCBI): domain Eukaryota; kingdom Metazoa; phylum Chordata; class Mammalia; order Artiodactyla; family Bovidae; genus Capricornis; species Capricornis sumatraensis. The sequence continues at coordinate 18,359,946 of NC_091075.1, forward strand.
GCTGGGGTTCTCAGGCATCTCTCTCTATGTGATCTTTCCACATGAGCTCTCAACCAGGTGACTTGGGGTCACCAGACTTCTTACATAGCAGTTGACAAGTGTCTCAAGAGAACCTTCAGAACCTGCACTGGCTTTCTAAACCTAGCCTGGAAAGCTTAGCTTAGCTTAGCTTCCATCACAAAGACCGGACCAGGTCAAGGGGAAGAAACATAACCCATTCCTTGACAGGAGGGGTGTCAAAGAATTTGTGGCGTGTTTTAAAACCACCATTTTGTGGATCAGAAGGTGAAGCCCTCACACACATACCATTCCATATATCAGTCAATAATACATATCCCAACAGGAAGAGGCTACTTTGCATTTCCAGCAGGAAGTGACACCAGTACTTTACTACCATCAGCAGAAGGAAGAAAGATTTTCTCCCTGCCTGACAACAGCTCAGCCAACTTGAAGCACATGCCCTTTTAGCAGGTATCTGTTTATGAGCAAAAAGAGAAGAGTACTAAGGGCTACAAGCTGGGAAACTCCACATATGGGCACCCTCAGCTGACCCAGGAAGGAGCAGCACGGTGGCAACTCGATGGACTAGTCTGTACAGTGACCAGAGACCGCACAGAAGAGTGGACCCTAGTGGGGCATGGAGAGGAGCAGCTTCTCCATAGTGACCCCATGTGGTAGAGACTGGGAACAGCAGGAGTGGGAAGACCTGATTTGAGGGCTCTCCCAGCTTGGAGGTTCTTGCCTGGAGAATCCCAGGGACGGGGGTGCCTGGTGGGCTGCCGTCTATGGGGTCGCACAGAGTCGGACACGACTGAAGCAACTTAGCAGCAGCAGGAGCAGCAGCCAGTTTGGAGGTTTGTGTGAGGGCTCCTGGTTGCACACCACAGAAGCCAATTCAGTTCAGTTCAGTTCAGTTGCTCAGTCGTGTCTGACTCTTTGCGACCCCATGAATCGCAGCACACCAGGCCTCCCTGTCCATCACCAACTCCCGGAGTTCACTCAGACTCACATCCATCGAGTCCGTGATACCATCCAGCCATCTCATCCTCTGTCGTCCCCTTCTCCTCCTGCCCCAAGTCCCTCCCAGCATCAGAGTCTTTTCCAATGAGTCAACTCTTTGCATGAGGTGGCCAAAGTACTGGAGTTTCAGCTTTAGCATCATCCCTTCCAAAGAAATCCCAGGGCTGATCTCCTTCAGAATGGACTGGTTGGATCTCCTTGCAGTCCAAGGGACTCGCAAGAGTTCTCCAACACCACAGTTCAAAAGCATCAATTCTTACGTGCTCAGCCTTCTTCACAGTCCAAGTCTCACATCCATACATGACTACTGGAAAAACCATAGCCTTGACTAGTCCACAGAAGCCAATAGTATTGCTTAAATGAAAAAAAAAAGAAAAAGATTTATTCAAATACATTGTGCAGTTCACAGAGTCTCCAAAAAAGCCAGAAAGTTGATTCCCACTGCCACTAGCTTGCGTCCCCCGCTCTATGCCTAGCTCCTACTGCAGAGGCTGGGCGCTGGACACTACTGATTGACCCTTTGCCATTACTGCTTCTGTGAGTTAGCGTGATCTTCCCTGAAGGTGGTCAACAAACAGAGGTCACTAGATGTAGAACTCTGCTATTACCACATTTAACCCGAGGAGCCTGGAGGACTGCCATCTATGGGGTCGCACAGAGGACACGACTGAAGTGACTTAGCAGCAGCAGAACTCACCAGCTTATAAGGCAGATGGGAAAATAAATTACAAAGCTGCACTTGACTGGTACAATGGTAAGAAACCTCATCGGAGAATCATAAATCAGCTTTAAGAGTCCAAGAAGACTTCCCCAGAGATGAGCTTAATCTGAATTATGGAAGAACTTTCCAGGCAGATACGAACACAAAAGCCCTGTGACTTGAGGAACCAAACTCAACACCAAAGGGATGGAGAGCAGTTCAGCATGACTGGAGCCCAGGGTGCAGCTGAGGAGCTGGAGACGAAGAAAAGGTCACATCAGGGAGGGCCTTATGTCAGAGTTGGCACCAAAGAAAGACTTTGGAAAGTTCATGCTGGATGCATCACGAAAGATTTTTGGAGGGAGTGAGATGAGGTAGGGAAGAGAGTTAAGAGATAATTGGAATCCAAATGAAAAATGATGAATGGAGAAACCAAAGCAGGGCCCCTATAAAGAGAATGGAACTAATTCTAGATATGCTAAGGAGCAAAACAGGTGATATCTGGGGACACAAGACATATGGCACTAGGGAGAGGGATAGGAGTCTAGGGTAATTCCCAGGTTTTCTCTTGGATAATGAGGTGATCAGTGTTGACACTGATCGCAGAAATAAAGGGAAGAGAGGAATGGAAGTAGGTTTGGTCAGGAATATTTTGAAGCTGAGCTGTCTATGGGAGTCTGGCAAAGATAAATAGTAGGAAAATATAAAGTAGGAAATAAAAAAATTCAAAGTCAATCAGAGGTTTGAAAGTAGTCAGAAACCCAACTGAGAGAAATCACACACCTGAATTTATCCTGATGGTATAAAACTGGCAATTTCACTGAAGTGGATTTCTTTCCATCTTCTCCAGTGCTTCATCTTTGTGTGCCAAGTAATCTTACATTCTAGCCACAAAGGTAACTTGAAAATCTCTCTCCCTGATTACTATGGTCTGAAAATTTGTGCCCCACTGTGAAAATTAATAAAGGGAAACCTCACTAAAATGCAGTTGGGTGATCAGAAAGGGAAGCTCTCATGCATATGCCCTCTATATATCAATCAATGGTACAGATCCCAACAGGAAGAAACTACTTTGCATTTCCAGCAGGAAGTGACACTACTTTACTACCACCAGCAAAAGGAAAAAAGATTTTCTTCTTGTCTGGTAACAGCTCAGCCAATGAGAGAGTGTCACAAATTGGCCAGTGAAAAGCCAGTATACATCAAGCTCAGAGTTTTCTCCAATGGCCTTTTCATTTAAAACAGGCCCCTCCCAACTTCCCAATATCCTCTATAAAAGACTTTCCTTTCCTTTGTTTGCATGTAGACTTGGATGTGGTTCAGGACAATTGCATGTCTTGAATTGTAATTCTTTGCTGCTCCAGAATAAACCTGTTTTATTGGGAAAATAACTGGCTGTTTTATTGTTTTACATTGACCCTCCATACTTATATTTTGAAATTCTAATACTCAGTGTGATGGTATCAGTTCAGTTCAGTTCAGTTGCTCAGTCATTTCTGACTCTTTGCAACTGCATGAACCACAGCACGCCAGGCCTCCCTGTCCATCACCAATTCCCAGAGTCTACCCAAACTCATGTCCATTGAGTCGGTGGTGCCATCCAACCATCTCATCCTCTGTTGTCCCCTTCTCCTCATGCCCTCAATCTTTCCCAGCATCAGGGTCTTTTCCAATGAGTCAGTTCCTCGCATCAGGTGGCCAAAGTATTGGAGTTTCAGCTTTAGCATCAGTACTTCCAATGAACACTCAGGACTGATCTCCTTTAGGATGGACTGGTTAGATCTCCTTGCAGTCCAAGGGACTCTCAAGAGTCTTCTCCAACACCACAGTTCAAAAGCATCAATTCTTCAGTGCTCAGCTTTCTTTACAGTCCAACTCTCACATCCATACATGACTACTGGAAAAACCATAGCCTTGCTAGACAGACCTTTGTTGGCAAAGTAATGTCTCTGCTTTTGAATATGCTATCTAGGTTGCTCATAACTTTCCTTAAGGAGTAAATGTCTTTTAATTTCATGGCTGCAGTCACCATCTGTAGTGATTTTGGAGCCCAGAAAAATAAAGTCAGCCACTGTTTCCTATATTTTCCCATCTATTTGCCATGAACTGATGGGACCGGATGCCATGATCTTTGTTTTCTGAATGTTGAGCTTTAAGGCAACTTTTTCACTCTCCTCTTTCACTTTCATCAAGAGCTCGTTAGTTCTTCTTCACTTTCTGCCATAAGGGTGGTGTCATCTGCATCTCTGAGGTTATTGACATTTCTCTTGGCAATCTTGATTCTGGCTTGTGCTTCCTCCAGCCCAGCGTTTCTCATTATGTACTCTGCATATAAGTTAAATAGTGGTATCAGTAAGTGGGATCTTTCAGAGGTGTCTAGGTCATGAGGTTGGAACCCTCTCGAATGAGATTAATATCCTTATAAAAGAGACCCCAGAGGTCCCATACCTCTTCCACCATTTGAGGACACGGTGGAAAGTCAGCAGCCCACAACCCTGAAAAGGACTTTCACCAGAACCCCACCATTCTGGCACCCTGATCTTGAACTTCCAGCCTCCACAACTATGAGAAATAAACTATTGTTGTTTGTAAGTCACCCAGTCTATGGTATTTTGGTACAGAAGCCCAAAGGTCTGATGGTAGACCTCTCCAAGAAAAGTGCCATTACCTTCAACATATTAATATTATGGAAGCAGACCTTGTTCACAGATCTGATGCAGCCATTTCTTGTCCTTCACTTCGTTTCCAGCTTGAAAGCTATCAAACCATTAATTTTCTTTAAGGCAGAGGCTAGAACCTAGCACTTGAAAGAGAAAGTGTTGGTCGCTGTCATGTCCAATTCTTTGCAACCCCATTGACTATAGCCCTCCAGGCTCCTCTGTCCATGGAATTCTCCAGGCAAGAGTACTGCAGTGGGTTGCCATTCCCTTCTCCAGGGGAGCTTCCTGACCCAGGGATCAAACCCAGGTCTTTCACATTGCGGGCAGATTCTTTACCATCTAAGCCATCAGGGAAGCCCCACCTAGCACTTATTCCCCCTTAATTTGAGCCTCTTTTAGGCACTAACCTTCCAGCCTTTGCATTGGGTCAAAATTGATCTTTATGGCTGGAATTTTTTCACTACATGGCATTTATTTTTATCATGATAACACTGCTGAGGCCATTTAATGAGACACTGGGAAAGACTAAAAACAGAAACTTCCCATGATTATTAGCATTTTGTTCATTTTATTTCACACAAAACAAAGGATTACATACTATTCTAATTTCCAAGCATTCTGAGTTAATATGTTACATTAAACCCAATACATTTTGCATTCTTACTTCATTAATACCATCATGTACCATGATGTCCATGTCCAGTGAAGAGACCATAAGGGGTTTTTAGAAGATCTGATTGATCTTACTTATAATTGTACTGGGAAGCTCTCTATAAAAAATGATGTAGTTGCAGCTGCCCAGAAGTTCCCATTCCAAGGCATTTAATCATTCAGACAAGAATCAGCACAAAAATAGAATATTTTATATTTTCAGAATTAGCTTTGATAGTTTCACCATAATTAGTTTCCCTAGTTCCTCTTCCTATTTTTTCTTCCTTGGACTACAACTATGTTTTGACCCTAGTACCCCACAGAGGTGCTTATAAAATTCACCATTAACTTCCATGCTATTAAGTCCCATGATCAGTATTCTGTCTTCATCTTCCTCCACACCAGCTGAACTGATGCCTCTGTCGTTTTTAGATACGCTGGATTGTAGCACTCTCCTGCTGCACTTGGCTGTTTCTTCCAGGTCTCTTCTACTGATTCTTGGTTACTTGATCTCCAGCATCTTAGGCCCTGTTCTGCTTCTCTTTATGTATTTACTTTTTAGAGCATCTCATCTAGTTCCATGGCTTTAAAAGCCACTTCTATGCTGACATTTTCCAAATTTAGTTCCGGCTCCTACCCCATTCTGAACTGTGAATTCAAAATACTCTTCTTAAACATGGTATGTCTGAAAATAATTTTATAATTTTTCCCTGAAATCTTTACTTCTAGGAGCCTCCCCATTTTAGTTAGTAAGAACTCTCTATCCTTCCAATTGTTTAAGTCAAAACTTTATTGTCATCCTTGAGTTTTCTCTTTCCCTTTTTACTAGTCACTCCATCAATAAATCCTGTTGGCTCTATCATCAAATTATGTCTAGAATGTGACCACTTTTCATACTTCCACTTCTTCCTCTTTGGGCCAAGCCATAATAATATCTTACCTAGTTTATTATGTCTTAACTGGCTTCCTGGCTTCAGCTCCTGCCCAATCCACAAGCAAAGTGTATATAGATAAAACTAGTCATTTGCTAGCAAGAAAGATCTGGAAGCCATGGGTTTGCAACCAATAGTATATGTCACAATAAATACAGGCTTTCCTGATTAGATGAAAGTGTCCTGTAAAGGAGGCTCTTTTCAAACATTCTAAGCTAACTAGGGGGTCACAATGAGTCGGACACAACTGAGCGACTGAACTGAACTGAAGCTAACTAGTTAGAAGAAAAGATGGAAGTGGGTCATCTAGGAGTTATATGATATTATCAATCAGGCCTGGCTTCATGAGCAAGCATCCTGTGCATTTGCACAAGGCCCTGGACTCAGAAGGGTTTCAGACTATATCTCCCATTAACACCCTGAAATTCTTAATAATTTTTGAACAAGGAGACCTGGATTTTCACTTTGTGCTGAGCCCTGTATGATCAGCCCTGATTATGTGGCTGATCGGGTGATCAATGCTGTACCGTGGTATCTGACAGCAGGAATTGAGAGGAAAAAGCAAATCTTGGAATCACTACAGCAGAACAAGTATCTAATGACTGACTATGAAGAGAAAGTGAAAATAAAACTTAAAATCTTATTTTCTGAGAAGATGGCAGTGATTTCCATGAAGAACATACTAGAAAAGATTTGTTAGAGAAAAAAAGATATCTCTATCAGCCAGAGGAAATGGAGTTTCAGGATTTAACCCCTAAGGAAAGCTGAGACAAAGAGGACAAAATCTGAATTCACAGAGCTGGGGCTGTATTTGTTGTTGTTTAGTTGCCAAGTCGTGTCTTTTGCAACCTCATGGACTGTAGCCCACCAGGTTTCTCTGTCCATGGGATTTCCCAGGCAAGAATACCTTGCCATTTCCTTCTCCAAGGGATCTTCCCAACCCAGGGAGTGAACCCATGTCTCCTGCATTCCTAGGTGAATTCTTTACCACTGAGCACCCTGGGAAACCTGAGGTTGCATTTAGAGCATAAGAAATTAGGTGAGATTACCAGGAATACATATACAGAAAAGGTATAAAGGAGAGACTTGGGGCATCTATAACAGGGCTGGAACCAGGTAACATTGTTATATTTTGTCTTTTCTTTGTGAAGACTTATTCCTATACCACCAAGTTTCTCTGAAAGAACCAAGCCTGGTCAAGGGAGCTAGGTGGGACCTCAGAGGTACTGTAGGACAACACCCACACTTTAGAGATGAGAAACCCAAAGCTTCAGAAAGCAGACCAAAAAAGAACTCTGTGTTTCCTTTTCCCAGCTCTTGAAATGTGCTGTCCAAAAATTAATTTTAAAAAAAATCTTTGACATCTTGTGACGGCAGAAAGAGGTCTTGGGTATTTGCTGGCGGTCCCCTGGTTAGGACTCTGCTCTCATTCCGCAACTGGTGTGAAAGAGGCCTTGATTTGACTGGATCCTGTCACATGACTTCTCTGTAGGCACTTCAACTCCCCTACTGTAAAAAGGTTAATACCCTTCAAGCACATTTCTCCTCTTCCTCCACTGTGGTTCGAGTTGATCACAGCCCTGAGGTTCCTGGCTGACTGAGCATCTGAAGGCAGACTTAAGCCTGGCTGCCCCACAGTAACCTAGCCTTGGGGTAGGGTCACAGATCAGCCGGAGAGGGACGCCCTTTTCTGGTTCTAATTTGTCCAAAGGCTGTATTCCTGAAAAGCGTTGTTTTGAGTGTAAGAGAGCGAGTCTGTGAAGTGCCTGGCACAGAGTAAGCTCTAAATATAGACACATACAATTCTTATGAACTCTGCATTGCACATTTATTATAAACTCATGAAGCTTAACAAACACAAAACGCCAAGCTAGAATTATTGGTGTAATTCTTATAAAGGTCACATCCATTCCCAACACTTGCAGCATTACCCTGGATCTTATTGTAAAATTCTTGGAAATTGCCAGGATACTAAAATAACTAGGTATTTATAGCTCTGGTAAAAACTACTGCAATTGTTATTTCAGGATGCTGCACTGCGCTGGGATTAAAAATACAGGGAAACGTTACTGGAGCCATGAAGCTACACCATATCTTCAGTAGGAAAATTGTGGGGTTTTTTTTTAATGCTTTCAAGTTTATAGTATGGCTTCTTCCCTATTACGGAAGAGAACTCGTGGTTTTTATTGTCAAACCATTTTCTTCTAAAATTTCTTAACCAGCATCTACATTTGCCAGCCAGGCACCACAGGGCCTGGTTAACATGTTCCAGTCCCCACCCCCCAACCGCGGCCACCTCAGTCCAAGAAGATCGGTGAGGACCCAAGGCCCGGAGATGCCCATCTGAACTCTCATCCCATGTATTACGCAGAATCCCGGTTTCAAACCCCACATTCAGCTGGCCCCCTCGCGACGCTCTCTGCAAGGGCCTACGGGGGCTTGTTTCTCCGACGCTGTCTACACCCTGAATAGCTTGTCGCTCGGCTCGGGATGGCTGGGCCGCACACCCCCAAGTCAGAGGAGGTCACGGGGGTTCACCACCTCGCTACACCCTTCAATTACCCGAAGAGCTTTCAAAATATAACAATGCCCACTGACTCCGGGATGAACTTAATCAGCCTGTCTGGGATATGGGGCCCGGCATGGTATTTAGTTAGTACAACCAACCCCTAAGGTAGTACTAACGAGCACCAGGTGGTACCGCCTACCTGGCCACTCGGGAGAACCTCGCCAGCTGGGAGGCAGCCGGGGTCACTCGCCTTCCCACCTGCCCCGCGCCTCTGACGCACCACGCTCCGCGCAGGCGCACAGCGCAGCTGCCCAGGTCCGCGCGTGCGCCTCGCCCGGCCCGGCGTCTCTGCAGCGGCACCGTCTCCGGGAGGGAGAGCTCATTGCGCGCGGCGAGCCCCGCCTCCCAGCCGGGCGCGGGGCGTGGGCATGGAGCCGGCCGCCCCTGCCTAGCCCCGGACCCGCGCCGCTGCCTGGGGCGCCCCGACGTCTCCGTGGGGTGGGCCGGGCGCGGCCTGGCGCTGCGCGGATGGCCCTGCTCGCCGTCCTCCTGGTCCTTTTCTTGACCGCCGCTGGGAGGTGCCAGGAGCAAGCCCAGACCACCGACTGGAGGGCCACCCTGAAGACCATCCGGAACGGCGTTCACAAGATTGACATGTACCTGAACGCCGCCCTGGACCTCCTGGGAGGCGAGGACGGGCTCTGCCAGTATAAGTGCAGTGACGGTGAGGGGGACCCCAGGCCCTGCGGGGCCCATGCGTTCGGGGCTGTTGGGAGGACTGGGGTCGTGGAGGTGTGAGATGTCCGGCGAACCTTGTCGGTGTCTTTCTGGCCCTGGGTTAGAAAAACGTAAGCACCGCTAGGATCTTGCCGTTCCTGTGATTGAGCAACCTGCTGATAAATTCACACCGTTGCTTTTAGAATGTGAGAGGTCGCCTGAGAGTACTCTGCATTCTGTTTCATTGCATCTGAATTATATATATATATATATATTTTGCAATTGCATGATGACGATTGCCTAAGAACTTAGTGACATACACTTCATGGGGATGGAGTGAAACAGACTGATTTTAGAGCCTTTAAATTAGCTGACTATGCAAAACATACGGAGAATTTTCAAGTCATGCTGTTTTATGATAACTTTTTCAAGAATTGGTTTAAGTTTTAAACCTACAGAAAATAAATTGCGACCTTTGTACAGACTTTGGTGTACTTTATTGTTGAGAAAGAGTTCCGATTGACTCTTCTAGAACGATTCTATCAATACTTGACGGGAATTTTCTTTCTTTAGATGTCAGTGACCTACTTTCTCATTGTTGGTTGCTGTTAATATTATTCTTTTGATTTACTTTTTCATATTTTTAGACTTGAATTCTGTTTGAATCTGAGAACTTGTTTGGTGTCATTGTTGGTGATAACTTGGTATTTCAGGCAGAGATCTTTCTTTTGAAGCCCTTGACTTTTTTGAATGCCTAAATGCTATAATTGTTCAGATGAGGTACTTGGGCTCCTTTTTTGAAATTGAGAATGCTAAGAGTAATTGGGAGACCATGTTTCCCATATAAGTGGACAAGTGTGGGGCCTAGTTAATTTCATGTTTGGTAGCTTAAAGTAAAAGGCAACTGGGTGACTTTAGTGGTAAAACTGAACTATACATAGGTGAATTTAAAGGGACTCTATCATGTGAAAGCATGGTGTAACATGCAGTCATAATTTCTGCTTTTCTGTTAATGGAGGTAAAGAATGAATTGTATGTTGTATGCTATGCACTGCTAAATATCATTCCTTCTTAAATGTATGCCTGAATGCTACTACCAGTATTCAATCAGGAAAGGTGTTTTTGTCCTTTTAGAGCTTGTTAGGAGGAATAAGAGAGTAGCTTGAAGATTAAATGGTTGCTTTTCTGGAGACAGACGTCACCGTTTTACTTAGTCATCCCCGTTCATTAAACAAATATTTGAGTGCCTGGTTTATGTCAGGTGTGCTACCAACTGGAGATTTGGCAGTGAACAAAACCGACAGAAAAATAAGGGGAAAATGTGAAATAAAGCTGACAGAATCCGTGTCCATGGCACTTAAATTCTGGTGCGGAGAGACAGTAGACTAAAGACTAAGTAAAATGAGCCAGGTCTGCAGTGTGTGGAGGTCTGAAGTGTGCCAGCACTTCCAGAATAGTGCAGCAAGGAGCCAACGGTGGTGGTGCTGGGAGGCGGTTAGTTTACTCTTTTAAACAGGTTCAGGGAAGGCCTCACTGATGAGATACTACTTTAGAAGTCTGAAATGGTGAAGGTGACACTGTGATGAGCTAAGGAAAGAACAGTCCAGGCAGAGGGGACAACAAGCGTAAAGCACCAGAATTGAAGGGCCGGGAAAGGATGCCTCTGTAGGTTTTGGCCTGAGCCAAAGGAAGGCTGTAGCTGCCATTTACTGAGAGAGGAAAAGTTGGAAGGATCAGTCTTCATAAATTGATTATGAGCCAAGGGTTCTAGAGTTTATTACGTTTAAAATGTCTCTGAAGTTAAATGCATGCTATTTTTTTTCTTTTAACTTGTTGTATATTGGAGTATAGCCGATTAACAATGTTGCCGTAGATTCAGATGGACAGTAAAGGGACTCAGCCATACATGTACATGTATCCATTCTCCCCCAAACTCCCCTCGCATCCTGGCTGCCACATAACATTGAGCAGAGTTCCCTATGCTGTACAGTAGGACCTTGTTGGTTAGACATTTTAAACATAGCAGTGTGTATATGACCATCCCAAACTCCCTAACTATTCCTTCACCCTGCCCTTTCCCCCAGCAACCATATATTGTTCTCTAAGTCTGTGAATCTGTTTCTGTTTTGTAAATAAGTTCATCTGTATAATTTCTTTTTAGATTTCACGTATAAGGGGTGTCTAATTCTCCTTATCTGTCTGACTTCACTCAGTGTGACGATCTCTAGGATCCATGGATACTATTCTTATTAAAAATATTGTTTTAATCTTCCCTTTTACTTAAACCTCTTCCACATCCTCAATAAATTTACTGTTTAGAGCAAAGTTTCCAGCATAAAAAACACAAATGAACTTGAGAATTTAGGAAATGGTATGTTTCAGTGAAAATCTTTTTCTGTCTTAGTAAGTACTGTCTGCTCAGGTCTCATAGGCTCCAAATCACCAAATTAATAATTCTGACTTGATGAAAATTGTTCTTTAATTGCTGTTACTCAAGAAGTCTCCCTGGAACAGTGTTTCAACCTTTCCTATATTTTGAAATGTGAGTGATCTTATCAGAACCAAATAGAAACAGACAAATCTCAAAACTAGAGGAGCATGGTAATTAAGGGATGTAGCAATAAAAGACATGGCAACCCACTCCAGGATCCTTGCCTGGAGAATCCCGTGGACGGAGGAGCCTGGAGGGCTGCTGTCCATGGCGTGGCACAGAGTTGGACACAACTGAAGCGACTTAGCATGCATGCATGCATTGGAGAAGGAAATGGCAACCCACTCCAGTATTCTTGCCTGGAGGGTTCCAGGGACAGAGGAGCCTGTGGGCTCCTGCCATCTGTGGGGTCGCACAGAGTCGGACACGACTGAAGTCACATAGCAGCAGCAGCAATAAAGAAGTCAAGGGAGCCTTTAAAACAAAACAAAAAAAGACTTAATGGCAGAAGAGGTGTTGAATTAAAGGGCACAGATTTGTTGCATTCATTTATCTTTGCTCTGTGGAAAGAACTCTGAGGAGTGAGTTCTAGTACATAAATAGATTGGCCAGGAGCAGTGATGGCGTTTCTCTGTTAATTGCAACAGAGGTGTAGGATACGTGCACAGACACTGCTTGGGGTAATGCGCAAGTTCTCTTCTCATTCCTTGCTTTTCTCAGTGAAGAAGGAACAGAAGTAATCTGCTAAGTGAGAAGGTGGGAATGAAAATGTTGGTTGTTGTTGTTTAGTTGGTCAGTGATGTCTGATTTCTTTTTCAACCCCACGGACTGTAGGCCACCAGGCTCCTCTGTCCATAGGATTTTCCTAGGAAGAATACTGCGGTGGGTTGCCATTTCCCCAGAAAGTATTGGAAATTGAAGAAAATAGGAGAGTGAGTGTACTAGGTGGGGAAAAGTGGCATTAGGGCTTTTTGGAGATTAATAATCAGAAATTTAAATTCTCAAGTGTTTGAGAAAACAGGTTGGAGTTCTGTACTGTGCTTCCTACAAAAGGCAGTAGTAAGCTTTCTGAGACCCAACAGCCTTCCCCTTATGCCTCGCATCTGTTTCAGTGTCTTTCAGGTGAAGGGCATTGGTCTGTTATTAAACCAAATTAAGAAAAATATGTAGAAAAGAACTATCATTGTCTTAGTCCAGGTGGATCTTTAGATTTCAACTGCCCATACAGATGATAAAATGTCAAGCATCAAGATAAGAGCAGTTGTTGAGTTAAAAAATGAGATCAGTGAATAGTAGTTGTGTGTAGTTGTGCGAAGTGGGTTTGATTTGTTTTTAAAACTCTTATTCGTAGCCCATTTTCCCCTTAGCTTTCTGTACAAAAATGCTGAGAAATTATCATTTGTAATTCTGCTTATGTATTTTAGGACCGCAACGCATTATGGATTTTGGGTTTGACTTATGTTGTTTCTTCTGCTGTTGAGTTTTTACCTGCACTGTGTATTAGTCTGCTCAGGTTGATATAATGAAATACCACAGACTGGGTGATGTAACCAACAGGAGACTATTTCTTACAGTTCTGAAGGCTAAAAAGTCTGAGATCAGGGTTTAGCCAACCCTTCTCTATGGTGAGGGCCCTCTTCCTGGCTTGCAAACCTCGGCCTTCGTGCATGGTAGAGGTGGAGAGTGCAAGGAAAGCAAGTTCTCTGGGCCTCTTCTTAAAAGGGTACCAATCCCGTCGTGAGGCCCCTACCCTTGTGACCTCGTCTAAACATAATTACCTCCCAAAGAACCTATCACCAAATGCATTGATAGTTAGGGCTGCAGCATATAAATTTGGGTGCGGGGAAACACAGTTTAATTCATAGCACTTAGTAAAAACTGGCACCCAGTAGAAATGCTAAGTACTTTTAATGTTCAGCAGCTTATAATACCATTTATAACAACATTCAAATAGTATTAATACAGTTGTAATCTTGGTATCCATATCAAATTAACCTTTTCTTCTTTTTTTTAAACTCTTTTATTTATTTAAAAAATTTTAAATTTTACATTTGAGTATAGTTGCTTTACAGTGTTGTGTTAGTTTCAGGTATACAGCAGAGCTATTTAGTTGTTGCCGTTGTTCAGTCACTAAGTCGTGTCTGGCTCTCTGCGACCCCATGAACTGCAGTATGTGGCTTCTCTGTCCATCACTGTCTCCCTGAGTTTCCTTGAACTCATGTGCATTGAGTCAGTGATGCCATCCAGCCATTTCATCCTCTGTTGCCCCCTTCTCCTCTCGCCCTCAGTTTTTCCCAGCATCAGGGTCTTTTCCAGTTGAGTCAGCTCTTTGCATCAGGTGACCAAAGTATTGAAGCTTCAGCTTCAGCACCAGTCCTTCCAATGAGTATTCAGGGTTGATTTCCTTTAGGATTGACTGGTTGGATCTCCTTGCAGATCCAAGTCTCCAGAATTCTCTAGCACCGCAGTTTAAAAGCGTCAGTTCTTCAGTGCTCAGCCTTCTTTATGGTCCAGCTCTCACATCCATGTTTAGTTATACAGGTACATATATCTGTTCTTTTTCAGATTCTTTTCCCATATCGATTATTGCACAGTATTGAGTGGAGTTCCCTGTGTTGTTCCATAGGTGTGGGTTGATTATTTTACGAATAGTAGTATGTATATGTTTATCTCAACAACCTAGTGTATCCCTCCTCCCACACCTTTTCCATTTGGTAACCATAAGTTTGTTTTCTAACTCTGTAAGTATTTCTGTTTTGTGAATAGATTGATTTGTACCATTCTTTTGGATTTCAGATATAAGTGATATGTCTTTCTCTGTCTTACTTCACTTAGTATGGTAGTCTCTAGGGCCATCCATGTGGCTGCAGATGGCATTATTTCATCCTTTTTTATGGCTGAGGAATATGCCGTTGTATTTACGCACCATGTCTTTATCCATTCATCTGTTGATAGACATTCAGGTTGCTTCTCAGTGGTGAAGAATCGGCCTGCAATTTAGGAGATGCCAGTTCTGTCCCTGGGTTGCGAAGATCCCCTGGAGTAGGAGATGGCAACCTGCTCTAGTATTCTTGCCTGGGAAATCGCATGGACAGGGGAGCCTGAGAGACTACAGTCTATAGGGTCACAAAGAGTCCCAGACGACTGAGCGACTGACACACACACAGTAGTTATGGAGGTTTGTGTGCAGTGGAACAGTGACTGAGGTTGCTAAGATACAGTTCTTGCCCTGTAGATTTTAACCTAAAAATATAAGCATTAGAACGTGCAGGAAAATAGGTTGGATTTATGTTTCATACATATGGACCCAGTCTGGCCTGTAAGCTCTGAAATAGAAGTCCAGAATAAGGATTTATTTGTGCGTATGGTGTAGAATTACAAATAAACTGTCAGAACACTTTATGAACTGCCATCTATGTGTACATCTATACATTTGTACATATTTTGCTTGAGTAAAAACAATTTGGTAGACAAATCAGCATTTTTAATGCTCATCCAGTTTAACACATATTCACTTATGTCAGCAGCAAACAGTAAATATTTTCCAAGGCTAGTCCAGCATATTGTAAACTGTGTATTTTCTAACATATTTGAAAATTAATTTTTATAACATTTGTATTTTATAGGATCTAAGCCTTTCCCACGTTATGGATATAAACCCTCCCCACCGAATGGATGTGGCTCCCCACTGTTTGGCGTTCATGTAAATATTATTTTTTATTTCTAAGTTTTTATGATTGGTAGTCTTTGTAACACTTGATAAACCATCAGTGTGTTCTCAGGTTCAGAAATAATTTTGTTTGTTACAATAATGATCTTTTATAACTATAACACAGTAAGTTCTAATGAAACTAAATAATGTAAAAGTCATGGTTTTTTTTCCTAATCCTGTAGATGTTAATACCATTTAAATGATATTTCCTTTCTGTCACAAATATGATTGAAAAGTTTGGAGTATAGAAGTAACACTACTTGGGATGGAAAATTATAGGAAAGTATAGTATGGTATGTGTTGAAACTAGACTGAGTGGGATAGCTGTGTGTTTGTTATAAGGGAGGCTGAATCTGAGCCAATATTATGGGAAGAAAATATTTTATGAAAGTGATTCCTGGGCACAAAGGTTTTTCATATAAAATTATTTAAAATAGTTGAAGATAACTATGAATTCAAAGGAATAATAATATCTTTAGGGAATTGGTGAACACTTAAAGATTAAACATAAAAACCAAAAAAAAAAAATTCAGTTGTAGGAGCTTAGACATTGTCAGTGACGTTTCATTAAAAGGACATTGTATTGAGAATCTGCTTGCAATGCAGAAGACCCAGGTTCCATCTCTGGGTCAGAAGATCCCCTGGAGGAGGGCATGGCTACCCACTCCAGTATTCTTGCCTGGAGAATCTCATGGACAGTGGAGCCTGATGGGCTACAGTCCATGGGGTCGCAGAGTCAGATACAACTGGGTGAGTAACACTAACATTGTATTGAGGGAGGAGGCACAAAATACTTTGGAATGGCCAAAAATCATACTTGTGTAGCCCCTGCAAAAATCTTCTAAAGTTCTTATCTTCATCTTTTTGTTTTTAAAACTATGTTTTATGTCTTAGAAATTGTGTTTGCTATCAGCAGATGACTGCAAATACTCTAAGATGGCAAAATAGGGAGCTTTGGGGCACGGTTTCGAGGGAGAGGACGCAGTAACATGGGGGGTGCAAGTGAGAGTAATGGAGAGAGATTTAACCTGAAAAACATTTGGAGGCAGAAACAAATTTTGAAAATTATCTGTACAACAGTCTTTGATTTCTAAGTCTCTTTGAATGTACTACTTCAGAGAAAGGTTGAATTTCATCAACAATGATCCATCCAAATATCGCTTTCAGCTTAACATCGGCATCCCTTCCCTGACAAAGTGCTGCAACCAACATGACCGGTGCTATGAGACCTGCGGCAAAAGCAAAAACGACTGTGACGAGGCGTTTCAGTCTTGCCTGTCCAAGATTTGCAGAGATGTGCAGAAAACACTGGGGCTGGCTCAGCACGTGCAGGGTAAGGCTGATTTCATGCGATGGGGGTGAGTGTGTGTTAGTATCAGATTTGCTGACAGAAATCTCTCACTCTGTATTACCTTATCTGTTGTGACATAGTCCTGTCAATTTCCCGAGATGATTTTGTCATCTAAAATGATTTACAGTCACGGAAGCAAAAAGTGGTAGGAAACCTTGGGAGGAGGGTGTGTGAGGCAGAGAAGAATTCATCCAAGATCTTGTGCCCTGTAGTATAGTCCTAATTATCCAGAGCCTGAAGTTTGAAACTCTGGATCCAGTGAAGATGCCAGTATGGCACAGTGGATTTGGAATAGGAAGTTCCAAAGATTTGCATCTTAACTCTGTCTCTGTGTTGGGAAGGTCCTCAAAACCCACCCCCAGGCTCAGTGATTTGCTAAGTGGATTCACGGGGCTCAGCATGTAGTCCTATTCATGGTGATGGTTATTGCAGAGTCAGCAAAGATGACTGGGTGTTTCAGTATCCTCATTTATAGAATGAGAATGATAATACCCATCTTGTAGAGTTGTCTTAAGGGTAAAATGAGCTATTTGTAGAAATACACATTGCTGTACAAATACCAGTAGTTAACAAGATTTTTTTTTCCACTGACAAGCCAAAGAATATACCATACACTGAAATAACAAGAGGAAGGGCAATAAGAAGAGGCAGGAAAGGAAATTGCCATTTTTAAGCACTTTCCATAAGATACCGTGCTAGATACTTGAGACATGTTTTCATTGATGTTCACAGAAACCCAAAGTACTAGTTGGCATTATGCCCCTTTCTAAAGGAAAGAAACTGAGGTTCAGAAAGAGGTAACTTTTCCCAAGTTACATACATCTGTCTACTCTAGTATTCCCCAAGTCTCAGAGGTGTCTTGGATTTTGAAATCCTATTATTAGTAATAACTAGGTAGTAATAAGAGGGAGGAAATCTCTGTTCGAAGTGAAGCTTGAACTCACTCTCTCTGAATCCCTTTAAATGCTTTTGGCTAAGGTAAACTAGTTGTCCAGCTGAAGCACAGATACATGCCATTTCTGCTTTCTGACCAAAGGATATACTAATGTTAAATGATGAAACCAGTTTCCTTGCAGTCTCCTATTTAATAATCATAACCCTTACACTTCTGCAGTTAGTTGTATTCCTGAATGGCGCAGTCTTTTGGAAACTTGGAAAATGCCAAGAATTTGTAATGAAAAGTTTCTTAACCTGAATGTTGGAAACTAGAAGTATTTGAATAACTAAAAATCACTCTGTGCCATGTCTCTGTAAGTATATTAAGATAATCGTGGACTTCCCAGGTGGTGCAGTGGATAAGAGTCCGCCTGCCAATGCTGGGGACACAGGTTTGGGCCCTGGTCTGGGAAGATCCCACATGCCACAGCTAGCGCCTATGCTCTAGAGCCCACGAGCCACAGCTACTGAAGCCCATTTGCCCTTGAGCCCATTCTGGGCTCCGGGAGAAGTCACTGCAGCGAAGAAAGCCCATGCAGCGCCACAAAGCACAGCCCCCACTCCCTGAGGCTCAGGAAAGCCGGTGCGCAAAAACGAAGACCCAGTGCAGCCAAGACAGGTTTTTAAAAATATGTTTAAAAATAGATCATCTTACCTGGGTGTTCTAGGTTTCTTAGAATAAGAAAAGTTAAATCTATTGTCTTTTCTTACAGTCTTTCAAAAAATTAAGAATTCCCACCAGAGGAAAAACACCTTCGATTCCTGTGTTTCCCCTCCCTAGCCACATTTGGATATTGGTCAGAGAAAGAGATTGAGGTCTATTTACTTTAAGCATCTTAAATGTGTGACCATTAAAAGCTATGGGCTTATAATTAAGTGTTTTGAGGTGTCTCCATTTTTAACCTTCATTTTTTTCTGCACCTAAAAGTCGCTCCTTAAAGTGCAAACTGAAAAGTGTTATCAGGCTTCTCTGTTAATGGTATTTTTCAGATGCAAGGGAAATTAACAGTGATGAGCGATCAGTGCTACTGAGAGAGACTCATTGTCTGGTACAAAAAGTTGGCTTGAATAGTTGCATGCAAAGAAAACATACAGGTGAAGAGGCTGAAATGAAAAGTCTGTGTATGTATGTGTATGTGACTAGTTTGCGAGAGCTTGGGAAGACGTTCACCTAAATAGGTTTAAGTGCCTACCAAGGCTGTGCCTGACACTGGGCTGAAACATGTAATATATGTGAAGAGCGAGTGATGCTTCGCAGTTGCCCAACAGTGACAGCACTTTCTTACTTTGCAGCCTGTGAAACCACCGTGGAACTCTTGTTTGACAGCGTTATACACTTAGGCTGTAAGCCGTACTTGGACAGCCAACGAGCCGCATGTAGGTGTCGCTACGAAGAAAAAACCGATCTTTGAAGAAGATGCTGCTGAGTGGTGACAGCAGATGAGGACAGAAGAAGATAACCTTTGACAAAGAGCTAATGTTTTTACAGCCTAAAGTTGCCTTATTTTCGTGAAAGGATTATTTTAAGACCTTACTTTGACATTAAAACTTCAAACTAAAGAAACAAATGCAGGTTATCTTCCCAGACGTTGCTGCCTTAGTGTGCCACATTGTCTTGACCGGTCACAGAAAGCGGTACATGTTAAGGGGAGAATTTTTTAAAGAAAGAGTATGACTCGATTTTCACAACTGTATTTACCAAAAAATAAGGTCAAACGTGAAATTCATGATAAGGTATGTTCAACATTATCTTATTTGGAAATATGGTGAAGTCTTCAGTTAGAAGTATGTTTGTTTTCCATAAAATTTAAAATATATATATATGCCCAGAAGGAGTTGACTTTTATTTTTGGTCTTTTAATTAACACATACTATACAGTTTTTCCATAGCCCACTGAAACATAATGAATAAGCCACATTTCTATGACTGATGGGACTAGTCACAAGGACAAGGGTATGTCTGTTTCTCTTGTAAAACTGGAACCATCTGCTGGGACCTCTTAGGAAGCAAAACTAGCATATCTAGGTATTAATGTAATGTGCCTATAAGATGACATGAACAAAATTCAGAAGCGTAGCCATTCCCATTTTATGAACCACTCATGGCAATGCCATATTTTGCTAGAAGCTTTGCCTGTTGGAGAAAAGATGGATTCAGTAAGACAGAATGACGAGTTGTTTAACACACATCAGAGCAATGTAATCTATTATGCTTTGGTATTTACTCCTTAGTACTTGGTCTTCATAATAGATTTGGGGATATTTTTAAAAGACCATAAACCTTTTACTAATAGTGGCCTTCACAAAATTGTTCTTGATATTGTTCGGTTGTTTTTTTTTTTTTTAAGTCTTTAACTGTGGAATCAAAAGAGATGCAAAAACAAGATAGAAAAAACTGTCTTTTATAGAGCTCAATTTATGCTAAAAATTATTAACGCATATTTAAGAGCAAATTCCAGAACTTTAGCTGCCTCTGAAAATCTCTTCAGCCCCTTGGAAAGCTCAGCTGTGTCCCTCTAACATTCTTTGCTTACCACTGGCTGTTGACTTTCCCTAGCCCAAGCTGTGTATGTCTTCTGGGTAACCTATGGCCAAAGTTATTAAGATAAACCACTTGGAAAGTCAGAGAAAGATAATACCAGGGGAAATGGTTCTTTTTAAATCATTGAGAACTAAAATATGTTTTGGAAAAAGACCACATTTCCTAACTTGGAATATATGTCATTGCTAAGAACTTGATAGCTTCCCCAACTGAGATGATGGCCCTCTTCTGCTAACAGATGTCCTCTGTTAAACAAAGCAAGTGTGTCCCTCAGGGCTAAGTAAGCAAACTAGACTCCAGTCAGCAATATTTGACCAGGTAGCTTTAAACTTACAATAGATTCATGGATTTTCTTGGCAGCCTTGGCTTTCTCAAGAGGACCAAGTCAGAATGTCTTTGTAAAATATTTAATTCATTATCATAAATGTACAGATATCAGTAGAAGCAGCTTTTATGTTCAGATTTTTAAAAACTTGTCTAGGAATAATTTTAGATTTACCAAAAAGTTGCCAAGATAGTATAGAGGCTTCTCATATATACTTTATCCCTAATGTTAACTAAGGAGCCAACACTGGTTGGTTCTATTAATGCAACTCTAGACTTTATTTTGGAGAAGGAAATGGCAACCCACTCCAGTGTTCTTGCCTGGAGAATCCCAGGGACGGGGGAGCCTGGTGGGCTGCCATCTATGGGGTCGCACAGGGTCGGACATGACTAAAGCGACTTAGCAGCAGCAGACTTTATTTGACTTGCACTAGTTTTTTCACTAATGGCATTTTTCTTTTCCAGGATCCACTCTAGGATACCACGCTGCAGTTAGTCATCATGTCTAATTAGCCTCTAGTCAGTGATGGTTCCTCTGTCTTTCCTTGTTTTTCATAACCTTGACAGTTTTGAGAAGTACCGGTCAGGTGTCCTGTAGAATGTCCCTCAATTTGGGTTAGTCTTTCCTTGTGTTTGGACTAGGGTTATAGATTTTTAGGAAGAAAACCAAGAGTTGACCAGTTCTTCTCATCAAATCATATTGGTAGTTGATTGTTACCAGCTCGTTAGGTTAACTCTAGACATTTGGTTAAGGTAGAAATCGTTAGTTTTCTCCACTCTAAAGTTACTATTTTTTCCCTTCCTATGCTTCTGTTCTTTGGAAACCAGTCACCAAGTCCTGGTTGTGGTAGGTGGGGGATGGGCAAGATTACATTCCACATTTTGATAAGGGATTTTATCTAGATATACTACTTGAAATTCTTGTTAATCTCCCCCTCACCCACTTATTATTCAGTTATTTGTATTAGTATGGATTCATGCTTATTTCTTTTGTACTCTGGGTAATATATACAAATCCTTCCAGCTTGGCTGTTGGGAATCAGGTCAGGTTGACTCTGTATGTCTTTGACCTGCACCTTGCTTTTAACTTTTGAGCATCTCCATATTTTCTTGCCAGAAAGTAGGAGAGTTGCTTCAGGCTCATCTTCTATATTCCCCGCCCCAGCACTAGAATCAGCATCTTTTCAAAGGTTACTTTGATTGAAGAATGGTTTCCAATGGCACTTAGAAACCAAGATCTGGACAGTGGATAGCTTGTTTCTACTGGGGTGTCACTGCTTCGAGACCCTTCCACCAAACAGAGCTAGGAAATATATGTATACTAACCCATGTACATGTACATATCTGTAATTACTTATGTGTATATATATGTATTAAGCTGTCTTCACTTGAATTCTGTACAACAGGGCATATATTTAAGTTTTAAGGATGGTATTTTCCTTATCTACAGAATACATTAATGAAAAAACAAAATCACATGCCAAAAAACTAGCTTTCAGCATCTCTTTGCAAGACATGTATTGATATTTTAAAATAATAAAACTATATTGCCTTCAAACGATGCCTGTCTTTTTAAAGTCTTTTGACTCACCTCTCCCAGGGACAGATATGGCTGTACTCATTTCATAGGTGGAGAAACCGAGGTACAAAGACATTGCAATGAAGACAATTAAAATACGAGGGCAAAAGCAAACCCAGCTTTTTGAGCAGGCTTTCTTCAGTGACCCCCCAGAACAGTCTAGACTAGTAGTACTAATTAAAAGGTTGTTTTGTTAGCTTATAACTACTTCTCCCCAAAGTGAAAATGCGCTGTTTCTGTCAGTATGGACAGAAGTGCAAGATTGTCAGGTCAAAATGATCATTATTTTATGCACAAGACAGGAATAACATCTAACAAAGTGAAGATAATGGAGTCTTTCTGTAAAAACAACTCTTTTTAGTAGACGGGCTTTATTAACTTTTGGGAGTAGAATGAAACCGATTAGGTAAGGACCCTTCCACACAGGTAACGCTGCACTGGCCACAGTTCACCAACACTACCCGCTGTGTATTCAGGTCTTCTGGAACGCCTGGCTGTAATGTTTGAAAGGGGCCCCTTAGTTTGCTGTTTTTCCTCGAGTGTTGGTTCAACCAGTATATGAAAAAGAGCTAAATGAAGAGTTACCAGTCAAAATAACCAAAATTAGACCAACGGTATCATCTTTGCATTCAGGCTGCAGTGATGTTATGCTTTGGTTTGGTCTCAGGCTTAATTTGGTTTCCAAAACGTCCTTCGGTCTCCTTGCTGACTACTTAACAATATTTGTCTTTGTTGGCTCTCAAATGTAGGAATCAGAATTATAAAAATTCGGTATTTCTATGATTTTATAGGAAAAAACAAGGTTTAGTGGGAATAAACACTGAAAAAAGAAAGGCCACATTTTAAGTTTTAGAATTCCCTCTGAATTTAACTTTAGCCCATATATTTCATTCCTTGGATAGGTAACAGTTGACTAAGAGCTTCAGTTTCAGTACATTCTGTAAAAGTGACTATTTATAATGGCAAGAATCAAGCCATCCTGTCAGGTAACTTTTGGTCTTTAGTATATCTTAATTATTTTAATAATATGGATTTACTATGAGTTCTTTTTTTTCCTTCTTTGAGAAGGACGAGATTACTCAGTAGAATTCTACTCCATCTATGTCTCAAATGAGCGCATGCTGCAGAGTCACTGGAGGGCTTGTTAAAATATACTCCTGGACCCCACCTGCAGTTTCTCATCCATAATGTCTGACTGTATAGGTCCCAAGAGTTTGCATTTCTAGTACATTCCCAGATGATGTGGATACTGCTGGTTCAGAGGCCACAGTTTAAGAACTGTCTAGATAATCTTTAGTAGCTAAAAATAACACTGACCGAAAGCTCACTGTAGGCTGGGTACTATTCTAGGAGTTTGGCAGTTTCTGTCTCAACTATTGAATTAATTCGGTCCCCATTTTAAAGAGAAGAATCTGAAGCTGGGAGTGGTTAAACTGCCTTACTTGTCCAAAGCCTCACGGCCAATAAAATGATGGAGCAAGGATTAGAACCTTGGCAGCCTATTTCCCAATCACAGACACCCTTTTTCATGGGGTCAGGGTGAGGGGATAGCTATTGCTTTAAAACGCTAAAATTAAGCACTTATAATTTTGAAATGGCTATCCTAATGCTTTATACTTACATAGCCTAAGGTAAACACATCTTTAAAATATATCACCCCATATGCTATAAAGGCAATATAATATTCTGAGATAACAAACATCTGGGGGGGATTTAATTTCTTTCATCTGTTCCTTTCAGGTAAATGGAAGGTTAGCCAATGGGAGTTCCTTTGGGGCTCAAGTAGAGGAGACCATGAAAAGCAGGCTGAAGAACAGGAAGCTCTGGTGGTCAGGTAATTCGTTCAAACTGGGTAAAGTCCAGAGCACAAGTGCTGGAATAACGAATCTCATTCAATGGGTAAATATTTATTGAGTACCTCCTACATCCTAAGCAACTTCCTGGTAACGGTCAAACCAAAAGAAGGCCAAGTCTGCTTTCAATGTGCTTAAGATGGTGCCAATAAAAATTTACTGAGCTTTTCACAAGCCAGGCACTGTTCTGAATACAGTAATTTAACTCAATTGTCTCAACCAGCTTATGAGGGAGATACTGATATTCCATGTCTTCACTGCACTAGGAACAAAGTGATTTCAGAAATATTTTATGCCTACAATAAAACGAACAGTAAATGGCATGGAAGGAAAGTTATGAGCAACCTAGACAGCATATTCAAAAGCAGAGACATTACTTTGCCAACAAAGGTCTGTCTAGTTAAGGCTATGGTTTTTCCAGTGATCATGTATGGCTGTGAGAGTTGGACTGTGAAGAAGGCTGAGCACCGAAGAATTGATGCTTTTGAACTGTGGTGTTGGAGAAGACTCTTGAGAGTCCCTTGGACTGCAAGGAGATCCAACCAGTCCATCCTAAAGGAGATCAGTCTTGCATATTCACTGGAAGGACTGATGTTGAAGCTGAAACTCCAGTACTTTGGCCACCTGATGCGAAAAGCTGACTCATTGGAAAAGACCCTGATGCTGGGAAAGATTGAGAGCAAGAGGAGAAGGGGACGACAGAGGATGAGATGGTTGGATGGCATCACTGACTCGATGGACATGGGTTTGGGTGGACTCCGGGAGTTGGTGATGGACAGGGAGGCCTGGCGTGCTTCGGTTCATGGGGTCGCAAAGAGTCAGACACAACTGAGCAAGTGAACTGAACTGAAATGGCATGGGGTGAGTAAAATCCTTTGATTTCATATTCCGTGTGCTTTTTGGAACCACAGCACATGCAGGAAGTTAGATTTTATTTTTCTCTCTCATATAAAAGGGTGATATTTATAGAAGCGTGAATGCTAAGTTGCTTCAGTCATGTCTGACTTTTTGGGACCCTATGGACCGTAGCCTGCCAGGCTCCTCTGGCCATGTGATTCTCTAGGCAGGATTGCTGGAGTGGGTTGCCATGCCCTCCTCCAGGGGATATTCCCGACCCAGGGATTGAGCCTTGTCTCTGGCATCTCCAGCACTGGCAGGCCGGTTCTTTACCACTAGCGCCTCCTGTGGTGATGGTTTAGTCACCTAGTCATGTCGGACTCTTGAGAGCCTGTGGACTGTAGCCTGCCAAGCTCCTCTGTCCATGGGATTTTCCAGGCAAGAATACTAAAGTGGGTTGCCATTTCCTTCCCCAGGGATTCTTTCCGACCCAAGGATCAAACCCAGGTTTCCTGCATTGCAGGCAGATTCTTTACCAACTGAGCACCACCTGGGAAATCCCATTTATAGAAATTGGATCTCTTAGGCTAATATATTGGAAGTCGTGTCTTACACATTTCCCCCCGTCTGCCACTGGTTACTTTTTAAATGACGAGACCATGAGAAGTTGGAAAAGATGAGGCCACGTTTTCTTCCAGTCTCAGGAGTTACTCGTTGAAGCAAATTTACACAATAACCAGCCACCCAAAAAGGAGCTCAGTTAAATGCAGCAAACATGCTCTAGCTCAGTAAAAGTCATAATCTACAGAGCCCAATATCGGGTCTCCGAATTTCTGCATGATTCCTTTCCATAATTAACACTACATATAAAAGTCAGACTTGAAAATTCTGGAGTTGCCGCTAGTTTACTTTGTCCCGAATCTGCTATACAATGAGCATTTTAAAATCTCTTATGATTATACAGTGGAAGTGAGAAATAGATTTAAGGGACTAGATCTGATAGATGAGTGCCTGATGAACTATGACAGAGGTTCGTGACATTGTACAGGAGACAGGGATCAAGACCATCCCTATGGAAAAGAAATGCAAAAAGGCAAAATGGCTGTCTGGGGAGGCCTTACAAATAGCTGTAAAAAGAAGAGAAGCATAAGCATCTGAATGCAGAGTTCCAAAGAATAGCAAGGAGAGATGAGAAAGCCTTCCGCAGCGATCAATCAAAGAAATAGAGGAAAACAACAGAATGGGAAAGACTAGAGATCTCTTCAAGAAAATTAGAGATACCAAGGGAACATTTCATGCAAAGATGGGCTCGATAAAGGACAGAAATGGCATGGACCTAACAAGCAGAAGCTATTAAGAAGAGGTGGCAAGAATACACAGAAGAACTGTACAAAAAAGATCTTCATGACCCAGATAATCACGATTATGTGATCACTCACCTAGAGCCAGAATCCTGGAATGTGAAGTCAAGTGGGCCTTAGAAAGCATCACTAAGAACAAAGCTAGTAGAGGTGATGGAATTCCAGTTGAGCTGTTTCAACTCCTGAAAGATGATGCTGTGAAAGTGCGGCACTCATTATGCCAGCAAATTTGGAAAACTCAGCAGTGGCCACAGGACTAGAAAAGGTCAGTTTTGATTCCAATCCCAAAGAAAGGCAGTACCAAAGAATGCTCAATTGCACTCATCTCACAGGCTAGTAAAGTAATGCTCAAAATTCTCCAAGCCAGGCTTCAGCAATACGTGAACCGTGAACTTCCAGATGTTCAAGCTGGTTTTAGAAAAGGCAGAAGAACCAGAGATCAAAATGCCAACATCTGCTGGATCATGGAAAAAGCAAGAGTTCCAGAAAAACATCTATTTCTGCTTTATTGACTATGCCAAAGCCTTTGACTGTGTGGATCACAATAAACTGTGGAAAATTCTGAGAGAGATGGGAATACCAGACCATCTGACCTGCCTCTTGAGAAACCTACATGCAGGTCAGGAAGCAGCAGTTAGAACTGGACATGGGACAACAGACTGGTTCCAAATAGGAAAAGGAGTACGTCAAGGCTGTATATTGTCACACTGCTTATTTAACTTCTGTGCAGAGTACATCATGAAAAATGCTGGACTGGAAGAAACACAAGCTGGAATCAAGATTGCTGGGAGAAATATCAATAACCTCAGATATGCAGATGACACCACCCTTATGGCAGAAAGTGAAGAGGAACTAAAAAGCCTCTTGAGGAAAGTGAAAGAGGAGAGTGAAAAAGTTGGCTTTAAGCTCAACATTCAGAAAACGAAGATCATGCCATCCAATCCCATCACTTCATGGGAAATAGATGGGGAAACAGTGGAAACAGTGTCAGACTTTATTTTGGGGATCTCCAAAATCACTGCAGATGGTGACTGCAGCCATGAAATTAAAAGACGCTTACTCCTTGGAAGAAAAGTTATGACCAACCTAGATAGCATATTCAAAAACAGAGACATTACTTTGCTGACAAAGGTCCATCTGGTCATGTATGGATGTGAGAGTTGGACTGTGAAGAAGTCTGGGCACTGAAGAATTGATGTGTTTGAAGTGTGGTGTTGGAGAAGACTCTTGAGAGTCCCTTGGACTGCAAGGAGATCCAACCAGTCCATTCTGAAGGAGATCAACCCTGGGATTTCTTTGGAAGGAATGATGCTTAAGGCGAAATTCCAGTACTTTGGCCACCTCATGAGAAGAGTTGACTCATTGGAAAAGACTTTAATGGTGGGAGGGATTGGGGGCAGGAGGAGAAGGGGACGACAGAGGATGAGATGGCTGGATGGCATCACTGACTCGATGAACATGAATCTGAGTGCACTCCAGGAGTTGGTGATGGACAGGGAGGCCTAGTGTGCTGCGATTCATGGGGTCGCAAAGAGTCGGACCCGACTAAGCCACTGAACTGAACTGAACTGACATTACTTTGCCAACAAAGGTCCGTCTAGTCAAGGCTATGGTTTTTCCAGTAGTCATGTATGGATGTGAAAGCTGGACTGTGCAGAAAGCTGAGCGCCGAAGAATTGATGCTTTTGAACTGTGGTGTTGGAGAAGCCTCTGAGAGTCCCTTGGACTGCAAAAAGATCCAAGCAGTCCATCCTAAAGGAGATCAGTCCTGGATGTTCTTTGGAAGGACTGATGCTAAAGCTGAAACTCCAGTACTTTGGCCACCTCATGCCAAGAGTTGACTCATTGGAAAAGACTGGTGCTGGGAGGGATTGGGGGCAGAAGGAGAAGGGGCCGACAGAGGATCAGATGGCCGGATGGCATCACCGACTCGATGGACGTGAGTTTGAGTGAACTCTGAGAATTGGTGATGGACAGGGAGGGCTGGCGTGCTGCAGTTTATGGGGTCGCAAAGAGTCGGACACGACTGAGCAACCGAACTGAACAAGTCCCCGCACTCGGAAAAGGGGAAAACAGGGCAGCGCACACCTTTGAGACGCGGGAGGAGCAGAGAGTGGGGTGGAGCGATCGGGGCTCGCCGCAGGTGATCTGTAATCGCTTGCAGCCTCCCACCCCAGGACCGCGGGTTGTCTTCGGAATTGTTGCTGACGTTTCCCGAGGGCCGGCTTCTGCTCCCCGGGCGCCTGCGGGTGAGACCGCGTCCTCTGCCTTGCCCGGGCGCTCCGGCAGCGGCGAACTCCGAGCGAAGGAAAGCGCACCACCAGACCCCCCCAAACCCCGCCTCCACCGCTGGAAGGCAGGGAGCCGGGGCGGCGGGGGCGGAGGAAGGGGCGGGGGCAGCGGCCAGGCTTCAGGAAGCGGAGGCCGCCCGGGCGTCGGCGCTACGCTCTCGGCTGCTATGAGCTCGGAGGCTGCGATGAGCTCGGACGCTGCACTTCGCCGGGCTCGCGGTCCAGGTAGGTGGCGGGTGCCGAGCGGGGCGCGCGGGTGCGAGTGGGGACGCGGGTTACCCCGGCTTTGCTCGGTGGCCGGGAGAAGTTGAGGGTCTTGGAGGGAAGCGCTCGGGTCGGGTGGGCGCAGCTGAGCCTCTGGGCTCAGGAAAAACAACTCGGGGACCTCGCCGCCGCCTCCTTGCGGTCCCTGGTGGCGGCGCCTGGCGCTGGGGAGTGCCCCGGCCGCTTTTGTCCTCCGGGCGCTGATCTCTTCCTAGCTGTCGTGGCTATTTGCACTTTAACTGCGCTTGGTCATAAGAAAAGTTAACTTTTGGGTCTTGTTGGGCCTTATTTTTTTCACTTCTACGTAAAAATAAGTGGTTGCTTTGTAGTAACAGTAGAGCGTGAGCAGCCCGCGGGGGCGCCCGGGCAGAGAGAAACCCCCAGGCTTGCCCGCACGGAAACTGGAGATCAGAGTCAGGCCTTGGGAGCTGCACAGCCCCCATGGTCCTCCTGCTTCCGGGAAACCTGCAGTTATTTGTGAATTTAACTTAAGGCCACGGTAACTTTTCTCTGGGGGTATGGCTTCCCTGGTGGCTCAGATGGTAAAGAATCCGCCTGCTAAAGCAGGAGACTTGAGTCGGATCCCTGGGTCGAGCAGATCTCCTGGAGGAGGGCATAGCAACGCACCCCAGTATTCTTGCCTGGAGAATCCCACAGACAGAGGAGCCTGGCGGGCTGAGGTCCATGGGGTCTCAAAAGAGTCGGACACAGCGACTGAAACAACAAACAACAAATACCTTTTCTCTACAAAATAATCAGCTTCTAAACACATGCTTTAGGACGTTCTTCCCTGTCACTTATAACTATATTACTGATAAGGTTTAGAAGCTCTGAGCCTGGCCATAGTTTTTTAAAAGGGCGGGGCAGGGCGGGGTAGGGGGCGGAAGGTGGAGAGTGGTTTGACTCGCCGGCGGTCAATCCACATAGAGTGCCTTTATTTCAGAGCTTTCTGTTCTTTGCTACAGAAAACAAGCCTTGTCCTAGAGGCAGGTTGTAAAAGTCACCACGGTTGTTCAGGAAGTGTGGTTACCCTGATGGGACAGTGCGAGGTCCAGCAACCATTTCCCTTTTGGAATCCAGGGGGAGGACTGGGAAGGAGGGCAGGATGCTTGCTTGAGGCACCGCTAGTCACTGCACATCCCGCGCCATTCTTGTAATGGTTTCCTTCCTTTTCCTACTTGCTCCCCTTTCTTTGTCCACAATACTCCTTTTCCTGTGTATTCCAGGCCTGACATGAGTCAGTCCTTGGCTACCCTGGTGGCTCAGAGGTTAAAGCGTCTCCCTGCAATGTGGGAGACCTGGGTTCGATCCCTGGGTGGGAAAGATCCGCTGTAGAAGGAAATGGCAGCCCACTCCAGTATTCTTGCCTGGAGAATCCCATGGGCGGAGGAGCCTGGTGGGCTACAGTCCATGGGGTCGCAAAGTGTCGGACCGACTGAGTGACTTAACTAACTTTGATAAGGAATGTGGGTAGATTGTCACAGATACTGCAGTGAATGAAGATGACGACAGTAGATACTGAAGAAGTTTGGAGAAGTGAGCACTTGGTTTAGAAAGGTTTCTGTTCTCTCCCTGGTGGGAGTGGTTTTACCACAGCTAGTACATGGACTTTGGAATCTGCATGCAGAACTGGGCCTTTCAGTACCAATTCCAAGGCACCAACCTCAGATAAGCCCCTTTCACTTTCTCTGTCTCAAAGGGCCTATGGAGTAGAGTGAGATAAAGTTATCTCATATGCCAAGCCATCAACAAATGGTGAAGTGAAGTGAAGTGAAGTCACTCAGTCGTGTCCAACTCTTTGCGACCCCATGGACGGTAGCCTACCAGGGTCCTCTGTCCATGGGATTTTCCAGGCAATAGTACTGGAGTGGATTGCCATTTCCTTCTCCAGGGGATATTCCCCACCCAGGGATCGAACCCGGGTCTCTCCCATTGTAGACAGACGCTTTACCATCTGAGCCCAGGGAAGTCCAGCAAAAAGTCCAACAAATGGTACCTGGAGGCATTCTCAGGTTAAGGTGTGGAGGAAAAGAATGATTGATTAGTTTTGTAAAAAGTGGGTTTGAGCAAAGAGATGGTTACATTTTTGGAGAGGAAAATTGCATAAATCAGAGACAAGGAGAAGGGAGGAGAGGTTAAGAGTCTGGTTGACCCATTTCTGAGAATAATTGCAGATGAAAAGGAATTTATAAATCTTATATAGAGTATCTCCCTCACTAAGATTTATTTTCTCCATGTCAACAAAACCAGTTTATTTGTATTCATGCAGTGTGTCATTCAGTCACTAAGTTGTGTCCTACTCTTTGCCAACCCCATGAACTGCAGCACGCCAGGCTTCACTGTCCTTCACCATCTCCTGGAGCTTGGTCAAACTCATGTCCATTGAGTCAGTGATGCCATCCAACCATCTCATCCTCTGTCTCCTACTTCTCCAGCCCTCCGTCTTTCCCAGCATCAGGGTCTTTTCCAATGAGTCAGCTTTTCGCGTTATGCAGTATAGTGATACTGAGCACCCTTCCTGAAAGCTGGCCTGTTGGACATGTACAGTTTAAAATGACTGTGACAGAATCATAATGATCTCGGAGTGGCAGCAGTGAGCTGTGGCACAAAGCGAGACTGTAATTCCCTACTCAGGAGTTGAATCTGGGTAACCTCGATGAAAACTAGGAATCCCAGCTTGCAGACCAGTAAGGGCTAGAGGCTAGAACCTGTTTTCCCCTGACTCTTGGCCCCAGTGAAAAATGCATTTTTCATGGAGGCAAAAACTGTAAATGTAGGTACAAAGTTTATGATTAGAGACATAGCACAATGACAAATGGGAGCGAACACAGAGAGAACTGTTAAGATAGACGCAAGCCAGAGATGCACACCTGCAGAGAAAGGGTGCGGGCGTGTCCTCTCTAATGAGGAACACAGGAAAAAGAACGTTCAGTCAGTCTGTCAGTCGTGGCCGACTCTTTGCGAAATGGTTAATTCATTTATATAGGACAGTGCTGGTGGCTAAGACGGTAAAGAAGCTGCCTGCAATGAGGGTTTGATCCCTGGGTCGGGAAGATCCCCTGCACAAGGGCATGGCAACCCACTCCATTATTGTTGCCTGGAGAATCCTATGGACAGAGGAGCCTGGTGGGCTTCAGTCCATGGGGTCTCAAAGAGTCAGACACGACTAAGTGACTCCTGATCTTTGTTTACCTTTGGCCAGTTGTCTTGTTTTGACACCCCTATATCCCCCTACTCTCCACCCCCCAGTCAGTTTGTCTCAGGACCCTCCCCTGGGTCTGCATGCACCCTTCAGTCAAGATGGATTTCATCGCAGAGGCATATGGTGGGGGGAATAGCAAGACTTAACTGTGGTCTGACATTCCTTGCCATTTTTGGCCCCTCGAAGCCTTTTGCACATGTGTAGCATCTCCTTTGCCCTAAGAATGGGAAATATATGACCTCTTGATCTTCTAACAGTTTAGTCCCTCTCTGTTCCTGCCATAAGGTACCCAGTGGATAACCCATAAGGTCTGGTTATCCACTGAATTCCTGTTTTTATACCTAAGAGCAGATCTTGAAATGTAGACAGCAGTCTGGTCATAAATAGCCCAAAGCCCATCTGCCTCTTGCCTCAGGAAGTGTAAGCAGAGGGCTGGTAGTGTCTGGCCTGGAGCCTTTTTCTCCCCCCAGGAATTATGATCAAAGTGCCAGTTGTAAATGTCTGTTCTAGAGCCCAGCTGTCTCCTGCCTCAATAATGTCTGTTCTCTGAAGCTGGGTAAAACTGATCAGCTCCGAGGAAGTTTTGGAACTTCTGTTCTAATGTCTGTCTCCATAGCTTTCTATTCCGATTCAGCAAACTGCTAGAACAGACTGGCAACTGGACCAGGTCAGTGTTGATATTGTAGGTTACAGGGCACCTGTTTATAGCAGAGTGAAGGTTAGAGCCTGTGAGGTTCAGAATTAAGTTTTCAGTGCCCAGTTTCTTTCTATGTCTGTTGTGTTAACAGTGACAACAGCAACAAAAAAAAACTTTAAAAAATGCCTCAATGAGACTGTCCTGTTAACTTTGAAACTGAATGTCATTTTAAACAGATTAATCTTGAAATACTTAATACTAGCTGTCTTCCCTAAATCTGTAAGCTGATGGCAATATTTGAGATGACTCAAACGCACAGCTTAGATTACATCAGCCCAGGAGAACTGCGGCACTCCTTCCTGAGACTATGAAAAAGAAGCCTTAGAGACCCAATAGCGTGTACATCTCCAATGCTTTCACTCTCAAGGACTTGAGTGTGGTGACCAGCCACTTGGCATAGCCTCTGCTGGGGACACTTCAGGCTGCCTTAGGCTCACTACCAAGAAGGTGCAGAAGCTGGGGGAGGGGAGCTGCTGGGTCTGCTGCTCCTCTGGGGTTCTCAGAAGAGACTCGGCGCTTTGCACCCATGCAGATTCTTGGAGGGAGAAGGAAGTGATTGACTTTCAGATACAGATTTTTTTTTTTTAATTGGAGTGTAATTCTTTTACAATGTGTGTTAGTTTCTGCTGTTCAAAGATGTGAATGTATACATGTATACACATAGACCCTCCCTCACGGGCCTCCTTCCCACCGCCCGCCTCTCTTTGCCATCCATCTGGGTCATTACAAAGCCCCGAGCTGAGTTCTCTGTGCTCTAACGGCAGGTTCCCACTACGCTATCATTCTACGCGTGGTAGTGTATACATGTCAATCATGATTTTCCAGTTCATCCGACCCTCGCCTTCTCCCACTGTGTCCACATGCCCATTCTGTACAGCTGCCTCTCTTTCCTCTCCTGGAACTAGGTTCATTTACCATTTTTCTAGATTTCCACATACATCCATTAATAAACGATATTTGTTTTTCTCTTTCTGACTGACTTGACTGTAGGAAAGACTATGAGTCCACCCAAATCTCTACCAAGACTCTGGGTCCACCCAATCTCACCCGATCTCTCAAATGGCCTCATTTCGTTCCTTTTTATGTCTGAGTAGTATGCCCTCACTGTATGTTTGTGCTACACCGTCTGTGTCCATTCATCTGTCAGTGGACGCTTAGGTTGTTTCCATGTCCTGTCTTTTCTAAATAGCCCTGCAGTGAGCATTGGGGCCCATGTGTCTTTTTCGATTCTGGTTTCCTCAGGGTATATGCCCACTAGTGGGAGCTGCTGGATCATGTGGTAGTTTTATTCCTACTTTTTTAAAGGAATCTTCATACCCTTCTCCATAATGGCTGTAGCATTTTACATTCCCAACCGTGCAGGAGGGTTCCCTTTTCTCCACATCCTCTCCAGCATTTATTGTATGTAGATTTTTTGATGATGTCCATTCTGACTGGTGTGCGGTGATACCTCGTTGTGGTTTTAATTTGCCTTTCTATAATAATTAGCAGTGTCGAGCATCTTTTCATGGGGTTGTTGGCCATCTGTATGTCTTTTTTAGAAAAATGTCTATTTAGGTCTTCCTCCCATTTTTTGATTGGGTTGTTCGCATTTTTTAACATTTATTTATTTGTTTGGCTGGGCTGGGTCTTAGTTGAAGCACAGGGGATCTTTGATCTGTGTTGCAGCATGTAGGATCTTTAGCTGTGCACTCGAACTTTTAGTTGTGGCTTGTGGGATCTAGTTCCTTAACCAGGGATTGTACCCAGGCCTCCTGCATTGGGAGCTTGGAGTCTTAGCCACTGGACTATCAGCAAAGTCCCTGTTTTTTATTTTTTATGTTGAGCTGAGCTGTTTGTATATTTTGGAAATGAAGCCTTTATCCATTGCTTCATTTGCAGTCATTTTCTCCCATTCTGAGAGTTGTCTCTTCATCTTGTTTATGGTTTCCTTTGCTGTGCAAAAGCTTTTGAGTTTAATTAGGTCCCATTTGTTTATTTTTGTTTTTCATTACTCTTAAGAAGTGGGTCAAAAGATCTTGCTGTGTTTTATGTCAATGAATGTTTTTCTTATGTTTTCCTCTAGGAGTTTTACAGTGTCCTGTCTTAAATTAGGTCTTTGATCCATTTTTAGTTTACTTTTTTGTACGGTGCTAAGTACTGTTCTAATTTCATTCTTTGCCGTATAAGCTGTCCAGTTTTCCCAGCACCACTTCTTGAAGAGCCTTTTTCTCCATTGTATATTCTTGCCTCCTTTATCATAGATTAGGTGACCACAGGTGAGTGGATTTATCTCTGGGCTTTCTGATCCTTATTTCTGTTTTTATGTCAATACCATACTGTTTTGATTACTTTGCAGTATAGTCTGAAGTTGAGGAGCCTGATTCCTCCAGCTTCATTTTTCCTGCTCACAATTGCTTCGGCTATTTGCTTTCAGCAGTTTGACAGTTGCTTTCAGGATCTTTTGTATTTCCATACAAACTGTAAAATTTTTTGTTTTCATTCTGTGAGAAATGTCATTGATAATTTGATAGAGATTACACTGAATCTGTAGATTGCTTTGGGTAAAATAGTCATATTGACCATCCAGGAATATGGTGTATTTCTCCACCTGTTTGTGTCATCTTTCTGTCTTTGATTAGTGTGTTATAGTTTTCTGAGTACAGGTCTTTTGCCTCTCTAGGTAGGTTAATTCCTAGGTGTTTTATTATTTTGGTTATGATAGTAAACGGGATTGTTTCCTTGATTTCTCTTTCTGATCTTTCATTGTAAACGTATAGGAAGGCAGTAGACTTCTGTGCATTAATTTTATACTGTGCAACTTTACCAAATTCATTGATGAGCTCCAGTGTTCTGGTGGCATCTTTAGGGTTTTCTATGTATAGTATCATGTCAGCTGCAAACAGTGACGGCTTTACTTGTGCCTTTCCAATTGTATTCCTTGTATTTCTTTTTCTTCTCTGATTGCCATGGCTAGGACTTCCAAGTGAAAGTGTTAATCACTTAGTCATGTCCAACTCTTTGCAACCCTGTGGACAGTATAATTGTCCATGGAATTCTCCAGGCAAGAATACTGGAGTGGGTAGCCATTCCCTTCTCCAGGAGAATCTTCCCAACCCAGGGATTGAATTCGGGTCTCCTGCATTGCAGGCAGATTCTTTACCATCTGAGCCACCAACTTCCAAAGCCATGCTGAACAATAATAGTGAGAGTGAACATCTTTGTCTCATTCCTGACCTTAGATGAATGCTTTCAGTTTTTCACCATTAAGAATGATGTTTGCTGTGGGCCTATTGTATATGGCCATTATTATATGGAGGTAGATGCCCTCTATGCCCACTTTCTGAAGAGCTTTTTTTTAATCATACAGGGGTGTTAAATTTTGTCAAAAACATTTTCTGCATCTATTGAGATGATCATATGGTTTTTATTTAATATGGTATATCACATTTATTTATCCTTACACCCCTGGGATAAATCCCACTTTATCACGGTATATGAGTCTTTTAATGTGTTGCTGGACTCTGTTTGCTAGTATTTAGTTGAGGATTTTGTGTCTTTGTTCATCAGTGGTATTGATCTGTAATTTTTTTTTTTTTTTTGGTAATTTATTTGTCTGATTTTGGTATCAGGGTGATGGTGGCCTTGTAGAATGAGTTTGGGAGTGTTCCTTCCTCTGCAATTTTTGGGAAGAGTTTGAGAAAGATAGGTGTTATCTCTTCTCTAAATGTTTGACAGAATTTGCCTGTGAAGCGTCTGGTCCTGGCCTTTTGTTGAAAGATTTTTAATTACAATTTCATTTCCTTACTTGTGATTGGTCTGTTTATATTTTCTAATTCTTCTTGAAAAGTTGTACCTTTCGAAGAATTTTTCCATTTCTTCCAG
This sequence comes from Capricornis sumatraensis, assembly GCF_032405125.1. Lineage (NCBI taxonomy): Eukaryota > Metazoa > Chordata > Mammalia > Artiodactyla > Bovidae > Capricornis > Capricornis sumatraensis. The sequence goes on from NC_091075.1 coordinate 18,396,379, forward strand.
GTTGTCTATTTTATTATCATATAGTTGCTTATAATAGTCTCTTATGATGCTTTCTATTTCTGCGGTATTAGCGGTTAATTTCTCCTTTTTCGTTTCTAAATTTGTTGATTTGAATCCTCTCCTTTATTTCTTAATGATTCTGGCTAAAGGCCCATCAATTTGTTTATCTTCTCAAAGAACCAACTTTTAGTTTATTGATTTTTGCTATTGTTTTCTTCATTTCTATTTCATTTATTTCTGCTCTCATCTTTATCATTCATTCCTTCTACTAAACTTTGGTGGCGGTGGTGGTGGTGTTATTGATGTTCTTTCTCTAGTTGCTTTAGGTGTAAGGTCAGATTGAGATTTTTGTTGTTTCTTGAGGTGAGATTGAATTTTAGATATAGATTTAATATGTTTAGTTTGAGTGATTCTGTTTCTTTTTTATGTGATTGTTTTAATGATAAGGAGGTAAGGGTATTAAAAGGAGGTGGAAAAAAAAAGTGGATCATGGAATGCTTTTGAAAATGGAAGGAGAGGAAACCCTGCATATTGCTTAGTAGAGCGGTGTGGGGAGCAGAAAGGAACCCTAGCAGACAGGGTGTGGAATAAGAGGTCTTCTGGGAGGGCAATCTGGGGGGTAGGAGGAACCCCAGTTAGAACAGTGTGTGGCTAGGAAGTAGCCCCAGCAGAGCACTGTGTGGAGTGGGAAGTGTCCCGGGGAGCAGTGTGTGGACAAGAAAGTATCCTCCTCTGTCTTTGTGTTGTAGGAAGTACTCTCGGTGGAGGAGTTTACGGGCTCGGAGGGATTTGGGGTAGCTCAGAATGTAGAGTGGGAAGTCAGCCTAGAAGAGTTGTGTGTTCAGAAGGGCAGCATCCCTGAGCAGAGGGGAGTCTTGGTAGGAAATACGCCCCGTGGAGCAGTGTGCAGCAGGAAGTTCTCCCTGGTATGGCAGCGTGTGCAGCAGGATGTATTCTGGGTGTGGCGGTGTGTGGTGTGGGGAGAGCAGGACGTACATTCAGTGGGGCAGTGTCTGGGGTAGGGAGTATCCTCCGTGAGCGCTGAGCGCAGCAGGGAAGGGTCCCTTGTATAGCGCTGTTGAGGAGATCTCCAGGTAAAGCGGCCTGAATGAACAGTGAAGAACTACCCTTGGTGGAGCACCGTGGTAGTAGGGCGCATATCACACAGAGCTGTGTGTGGAGTAGGTAACCACGCAGAACACTGTGGAGTAGGAAGGTCCCTGGTGTAGAGCAGAGCGTGGGGTAGGAGACGCCTCTTGTAGAGCGGTGTGCAGAGTCGGACATTTCTGGCAGCTTGTGGCATAAGAAGGGAGGATGTCTCCTCGGGTGAGCGCTGAGTGGAGTGGGAAGTCACTGGTGCAAAGTGTGCAGAGAAGGAAATAACCGTCCACAGAGCAGTGTGTGGAGCAGGGAGGATTCTGGGCAAAGTATTTGTAGAGGAAGGAGAGGCTGTATCCAGAGTACAGCAGTGTGATGGGACGTAGCCTGGCAAAGTAGTGTGAGGGGTAGGCTGCATCCCGGATACAGCAGGGTACAGGTGGTACCGGGTGACCTTGGTAGGTCAGTGTGTGGAGGACGAAGTCCCCAGGGTAGACCGTGTGTGGATTCAGAGTTCCTGTAGTAGAGCAGGGTGTGGCGCTGGCTGCGTTCCCTTCAGCATTGTGTGAGCTGGGAAGCATCGTCGTGTGGACTAGAAGTATTCCGGGTACAGCAGACGGTAAGTGTCCCGGGGAGAACAGCGTGTGGTGTCGGAAATAATCCTGGTAGAACAGGGCGTGTAGGAGGAGGTGTGCTGCGCCCAGCACAGGGTGGAACCGGAAGTGCCCCCTAGAGCTGTGTGTTCACTGGGGCAGCATCCCGAATGGAGTGTGTCTCATTAGGAAGCATCGGCTGTTCAGCAGTGTGTGGAGCAGGGAGCGTCCTGGCAAGGGGAGCAGTGTGTGATGGAGGAAGTATTCTGGATAGAGGAGTTTGGGAGGAGGAAGTGTCCCCAGTATCCAGTGCACAGGGCAGGAAGAGTTCTAGGAGAAAAGCGTGTGGAATGTCTCTGGTGGGACAGTGTCCAGCAGGAAGCATTAATAATCCCCAGGGTCAGCGTGTGGAGTAGAAGTCTGCTGGTGGGACAGGGTACGAGGTACCACGTGACCTTAGTAGAGCAGTGTGTGGAGTGGGCGGGACCCCTTCTAGAACATTGTGCGGGGTAGGGCGAGTCTTCAGTAGAGCATTGTGTGAAATAGGAGATCCTCCAGTAAGCAGCTGCATGGTAGGGAGGTCCCCTGACGGAGGAGAGCTTGGTAGGAAGTGTCTGCAGTACAACAAGGTGTAGAGTTCACAGGATCCGCCTTAGAGCAAGATGAGGGTAGCATGGAAGCCTTGGGAGAGTGGGGAGGAAGCATTAGAGAGGCTGCTTCTGACTCCTAATGTTTGGTGCGAGTACCAATCATCTTGGCACATCTCCCAGGATTCTGATTCTGTAAATCTGGGTTAGGGACCGGGAACCTGCATTTTATCACCCAGGCCAGGGATTGATGTGGAAGGTTAAGGAAAACTGATTGGGGCCTATTGGACAGGGGAAGGATGATGCCTCTCTGGGGTCTTGGCTGGTTTGAATACTGGATGCAGTCCAGGAGGAGCAGGCTGAGAGTGACGTAAAGGGCCCTGGAGTTGAATTCTCTCTCTCATCCTCTCTCCCTAGGTGGATCTTTGTCAGTGAGGAGACATGAGGTTAGAACCATCAGGCGTGAGGGAGAGACTCCAAGGAGTGAGGGGAACACTACCCTCTTGGCAGGGAGATGATGGGTAGGGGTTTACCCTTAGAGACCTCAGCTGAAAGGGGCATCTTGCTACATTATTAGTACTTGTGTGGTCGTCACCGTCTGTCCCCTCTCAAGCTGCTTATCAGGTAAAAGCAGATTCATGAGCATATGGACTCTTCTGGTAGAAGATGTTAGACTCACTATTGCTGTCCGGTAGAGAAGCCACTGGCCACGTGTTATGTAAATTTCAATAAGTTGAAGTTAATTAAAAAATTGAGTTCCTCAGTTACACTAGCCGAAGTTCAAGGGCTCAAAAGCACATGTGGCCATTGGCTGCCCCCAGAGACAGCTCAGGTATAGGGCATTCTGTCACTGCAGAAGGCTCTGTTGCACAGCACTGTTCCTGGGAGGAGAGGGATTCAGTGAGAGGTTGTCTTGTGGGTGGGGAAGTCTGATCTTGGGTTGAGAGAAGAGGGTCCCCATTATAGAATCATAACAACCACATGTGTCATGCAGGAGATCAGAATCTGAGTCTTTGCCCTTCCCTTCCTCCACCAAAACGTCTGCCGCTTCCAGGCAGTATAATAATCCAGTGTCAACCACACTGTGTTCAGTTCTCTTGCTTGACTTCACTCTCTCTCTGTGTCAGAGAATATTTGCTAAAAACATTTGCTGCAAAATAAAGCAATTTCATGTTTCATATGAGCTTCATAATCACAGAGCTACATTTGTTACTTTTGGCATAGTGTGCAGCGAATGAATGTGAGTAGTATTTTTCCATTTCTGTTTATGATCTTTTTTTATTTTGCATGTAAGAGTTGGAGGTGAGAAAGAACTGAGCTGTGCGTTTACGGTTCGTTTATTTATTTTGGCTGCGCTGGGTCTTCCTTGAAGCGCGTGGGCTTTCTGTAGTTGTGGTGTGCAGGCTTCTCTCGTTGTGGCACGTACAGTTCGTTTATTATTAATAGCACTTTCCCTTCCTTCTCCCTTACCCCTTCTCACATCCTTTGACTTTTAAACCAACCAAGACAGAAGGAGCCTAGCAGATAGGAATCAAGGCAGCTGGGAGCTCCTAATGTGTTTTATGACCATAAATCAAAAAGTATATTAACAAAACCCTACTTTCTTTTAATAGGTGAAGAACAAAACATGACCGAAATAGACGCCTTCCCTAGGAGGTAATAATCTTCTGTTTACTCATTAAGGTCTTTTCCTTTAGTGGCCATCATTAGCCTACAGAAGTCAAAGTAAGACAGGGACATGGCGCTGAAAAGCAGAGTAGAGAATGTCAGGTTCAGCATCTGGAGGGCTGCCTCGTAGGTGTGTGGGTTGGTTGCTGCCCCTGGTTCTGAAGGGACCAAGACTGAGGCTCAAGATATTGAACAATTGGGATGGCCTTGGCCTGGGCCAGACCATTGTCTTTGGTCCCTGGTCCCTGGTCCCTGGAGCCCTGGGGGAAAGACACCCAAGCAGAGGAATTGGGGGATGGGAGGGGTTTGCTCAGGATGGCTGCTGTTTACTAGTTGGTACAGAGATGTTTCAGGACTTTCCCAACCAGTGTGGCTGCGAGGCCTGCCCAGGGCACAGCAGTGGCCCGCCGGCCTGGTGGAGGAGGAAGCAGCAGGCCTCTGTCTGTTCTGTGCATTGACCTTGGGCTTGGAGGAGCTTATTATTTAATAAGACCTAGACTGATTGTTTTTTTAAACTTTTCCTAAACAGAGAAATATTTGATCCAACTGAAAAGTACAAAATGGACCACAAGAGGAGAGGAATTGCGTTAATCTTCAATCATGAGAGGTTCTTCTGGCACTTAACTCTGCCAAACAGGCCAGGCACCAGTGCCGACAGAGACAATCTTAGGCGCAGGTAGTACTGTTTTATTTAACATCCAGGTGGTCAGATATTTAAGCGATAACTACTTATCCGCACTCTACACATAACAGAGCAAGAGTATTTGGGGATGAACCTCACTTGGGCTCAACCTCCCCTAAGAACTTGCCTGAATTTTCCCCCTAATCCTGTTCTATTAAATATTAACAGTCTTTGCATTCTTATATCTGCATAGTAGACGGCAGTATTCTAACTTAAATCAGTTACCATGAATAAATCCCTTCCTGCCATGGATAATCGAGGAAAACCAGCATTGTCATATTTTTCTTTCTCCCTAAAGAAAAGTCAATTTATATGTCATAAAAATGAGTATAGATTCCTCAAATAATTAGGAGTATATGACAGTTTTGAATAGCTCATAAGCTAGTATCCAATTTAATCTCCAGGTTTTCAGATCTAGGATTTGAAGTAAAATGTTTTGATGATCTTAGAGCAGAAGAACTATTGCTCAAAATTCATGAGGGTAAGTAGTTTTCCTATTCATCTTCCTTTGATGGGACTGAGTAGTTTTTAATTATCCTTGTATGGAGATAGGTCCAAGTAATTAACTTGTAAAAAAGGCATGTCAGTTAATTTAGCATGGGATATAGGTTTTGGTTGTGCCTCTCTGATTATACATTACTCAGCAGATTTAGAGACCTTTGCATATAATGCCTACCAAGTTATAGTTTATATACCACTGGTTACAGTCTGTTACTCTGGAAATGAATGTAATGATCTTTTCATGTGGCAATTAAAAGCCCAAGATGCAAATACTACAGATGCTGGGCAGTCATTTTTTAACTGACTCCTTCCACACCCAAGTTTTCTACTGACTTCAAAATACTGCTGATTTACATATGTTATCTCATAATTTCTACATCACTGTGCAGTAGGTTGGAGAAGGAAATGGCACCCCACTCCAGTGTTCTTGCTTAGAGAATCCCATGGAGAGAGGAGCCTGGAGGGCTGCTGTCCATAGGGTCACACAGAGTTGGACACAGCTGAAGCGACTTAGCATGCAAGCATGCATTGGAGAAGGAAATGGCAACCCACTCCAGTGTTCTTGCCTGGAGAATCCCAGGGACAGAGGAGCCTGATGGGCTGCCATCTATGGGGTCACACAGAGTTGGATGCGACTGAAGCGACTTAGCAGCAGCAGCAGCATGCAGTAGGTAAATTAACAACTTAATGTGTATAGTAATCACTACAAGTCATGGGTTTTTAAGTAATTTGTCAATGGACCATTAGAACAACTGCATCATTAAATTTTCTTCAGAACTTTTTTTAAAAAATTGAGGTATAATTGACATACAGAGGAGCCTGGTATGCTGCAGGCCACGGGGTCGCATTTGTGTACATTGGGGAACGATTGCCACCATTAAGTCTAGTTACCGTCTGTCACCATTCGTAGTTACAAACTCTTTTCTAGTGACTTTTAAGATTTATTCTCTTAGCAACTTTCAAATATGCTAACTGTAGTCATCATGCTGTACATTAACATCCCCAGGACTTACGTATTTTGTAACTGCAAGTTTATACCTTTTGGCCCCTTCACCATTTTGGCTCACACTTCTCCTTTCCCCTGCCCCAGCTGCCACGAGTCTCTCTGCAACTTTGAACTTGGTTTTGCTTGCTGGGTTTTTAGTTCCCTCATATAGTGACGTGATCGCATCCTTCTCTGACTTGAGTCATTTAACATAATGCCCTCAGGGTTCATCTGTGCTGTTGCAAATTGCACATTTTCCTTTTTTTAATGACTGAATGCTCACCCATTGTACATGTACAGACCACACTTCCCTTATCCGTTCATCTATTAGTGGACATTCAGGCTGTTTCTGTATCTTGGCTGTTGCAGTAATGCTGCAGAGGATACAAGGGCTCGTATATCTTTACAAGTTAGCGTTTTTATCGTTTTTGGATATATACCCAGAAGTGGAAGTGTAGGATATGGTAGCTCTGTTTTTACTTTTTTGAGAACCCTCATACCAGGGTTCCTCTTTAATCTGTAAATAATTTCATCTGGCTGCTCCCCCCCTTTCCTACTTTGCTCGCTCCTCAGCTTTGGAGGGCATCCGCCTCGTGTCTTAACACTCTTTGGGAAGCTCCAAGCGCTTAGACACGATAGTGCCGGCGCTGCCTCCCTTCAAGGTGCAGCGACACGGAGGGAAGTGTTACGGGGTAGTTCCTGTGTCTGCCCTAAGAAGGTCTCTGCTGATTCAAAGAAACTTCTTAGGCGTTCCCCATAATAATCCCTTTAGGTTTTCCATGTCATTAATCTGTATTTTAAAAAAGCTAACAAAAACCTGTTCAAACTCTTATTTCTTTGAACTGTAATAATTTGGATGTTTAAAAGTCAGATATTGTATTGTATAAATTGTTGCTTAATTTAAATAAGTTGTTTCATTAGACATTTTATAATAAAATTTTCCCTCAATTATCTGAAACTTTAGATACTAAGTACCTTATTTTCATTTCTAAATAACTTTTGGGGTCCTTTTTAGCATCAACTGCTAGCCATGTAGATGCAGATTGCTTTTTGTGTGTTTTCCTGAGTCACGGTGAAGGCAACCACATCTATGCATATGATGCCAAAATTGAAATTCAGACGTTAACAGGCTTGTTCAAAGGAGACAAGTGTCAGAGCCTGGTTGGAAAACCCAAGATATTTATCATTCAGGTAAGACTGATTACGTTATAATCTTAATTATAAAGGCCATAGTTCTATACATGTGATTAGAAAGAACTAAAGCTGATTTTGGAAGTTAACTTTCTCCAGTAATCGGAAAAGGCCCTTTTTGAATCCTAGCCAATCAGAGTTGCAGCTTCAGCTGTTAGTGGTAGTTCTTTAACATAAAGATGCTCAGAATCTTTATTACTTGGAAATGACTCAAAATAATGAATATTACTTGGCAATGACTCCCTGGCCCAGCCCAGTGTCAAGGTAGGGCCTCTGGAGAAGGTGTCTACTGATGGACCACTGCAGTGGGGCGCTGCCTGTTCAGACCAGGTTTGGTCTGGTGGCTGGAGAACGTGCCAGCGAGGAGAAGGTGGGCATGAAGACTTCTAGTTCCAGCTAGACTTCTAGTCCTTTCACATTTTCCCTTAGGCCAAGATGGGTCTAGCCGCTGCCCAACTTGTAGTAAGAATAAAAATATTTTGGGGGGCCTGAATAACATCCCCTTTGTTACCTCAGTAGGGATTTCTGGGAAAAAATGAGAATTCCTGATGTTGCCGGGCTGCATGAAGGACACAGGCACCTTTCACACCCCGCCATTCCTTGAGAGAGGGAGCAGGGGGCTACTTAAAAAGTCAAGGATGACTCCCTGGTTTCTCGTTTAGACTGCAGCACTGGGGCGTCTGTGAGATGTGTTGGAAATACAGGTCGAAATTGAGACAGGCGGCCTAGGCTAGAGAAGTTAGGTGGGAGTAACGAGGGGGTGGATGGTAATGGAGACAGGCGGCCCGGGTTAGAGAAGTACACTGGGGCAGTGATGAGCGGATAGAGGGTTCTGGGAGGCATGGGAGTGGATGAGCTCCTCCGTGTCAAGGATCCCCTGAAGAAGGCGTGTAGAGGGAATTCCTGTGTGACCCACTGACAGCACTCAGTGCCATCGCTGCCAGGGCTCTGGCTTCAGTCCCTGTTGGAAAACTAAGACCCCACGAGCTGCGTGGTGCCACCAAAAACAAGTGGAGAACAGAACTGAGGGATGCTGATGAGGAATGGGCAGAGGGAAGACAATGAGGAGGACGCCTCAGAAGAACAGGAGAAAAATCACAAGAATGATGGGTGATTGTTCATGAAAAAGGGAGTAGCCAGCACCATCAGGCACCAAAGCAAGGAAAATGTTTTGCCAAGTTATTTGATTTCTCTATGCCTCAGATTCTTCACAACAGCCACACTGCCTCATAGGGTGACTGAGAGGATAAGATGACGTGGCCTAAGATGAAAAACGCTTTGAACAGTGCCGAGGAAGTGGCCCACCCCCAGCCAGTAAAGGCCGGCTCTTACGCTTACTGCCGTTGATTTGGCAAGTGATGGCATTGAGTTCCACATGCTCTACATTCCATGTAGGAAGACAGTAGAAAAGGTCTGAAAATAAGCCTGATAGTACAAAATAAGATAAAAATCTCCCTGTAAAAATAGGGTATTAGGAATCTTGTTTATCTGGTAACTCTGAAATCCATCAGAATGTTTCTTTTAAAGCTTATAATTCTTCAGCCATTTCAGAATTGATGGACACATTTATAATACTACAGCAGAATTTGTTAGAGCACTGTGCTAAGTTTACGAGGGCTGCCAGAACAGAGTACAGGCATACCTCATTTTATTGTACTTTGCGTATTTTTACACTCTCGCTTTTTAAAAACTGAAGGTCTGTGGCAACCCTGCGTTGATGCCATTTTTCCAACAGCATTTGCTGACTTTGTGTCTCTGTGTCCCATTTGGGTAACGTTATATTTCACACTTTTAAAATATTATTTGTCATGATGATCTGTGATTTTGACATTACTATTGTAAAAAGATTATGGCTAGCTGAAGATTCAGGTGATGGTCAGCATTTTTTTAGCAATAGAGTAGTTAATTAAGGTCCTTTTTTTTTTAGAATTAATGCTACTGCACACTTTAATAGACTACAGTATAGTATAGACATAACTTTTATATGCACTGCTGCTGCTAAGTTGCTTCAGTCGTGTCCAACTCTGTGCGACCCCATAGACGGCAGCCCACTAGGCTCCCCCGTCCCTGGGATTCTCCAGGCAAGAACACTGTAGCGGGTTGCCATTTCCTTCTCCAATGCATGAAAGTGAAAAGTGAAAGTGAAGTCGCTCAGTCATGTCCAACTCTCAGCGATCCCATGGACTGCAGCCCACCAGGCTCCTCCGTCCATGGGATTTTCCAGGCAAGAGTACTGGAGTGGGGTGCCCTATGCACTAGGAAACAAAAAAATTCACGTGACTCGCTCTGTAGCAATATTCGCCCTGTTGTAGTGGTCTGGAACTGAAGCTGCAGTATCTCTGAGGTCTGCCTGTACAAAGACTGGGTGGCTTAGACAACGGAAGTTTATTTTCTTGCAGCTAGAAGCCCAAGATCAAGGTGTCAGCAGGGTTGATTTCCGAGGCCGCTCTCCTTGGATGGGAAGTGGATTCTCATCTCTTCTGTCTTCACATGGGCTTTTCCCTATGCTCTCTGTGCCCTGGCCTCTTTGTGTAAGGACACCAGTCATAGGGGGTTAGGGCCCACCAATAGTCCTCATTTTACCTTAACTACCTCTTTAAAGACTGTATCACCATATACAGTTACCTTTGAAATATTGGAGGCTATATGTTTTATATTGAAGCCCTCAGTATATAAATGGGGGTGGGACCTATTGACTGAAAGAAGACCAAACTCCCAGGGAGAAGGACCCTGCCAAAAAATAAATAAACGGAATGGGGACAAAAAGCCCATAATAAGTCATTTAACGTTAGCCTTTGTATGAGTCAGAATTAGTAAGAATTTGAGCCCTCACTTTAAAGTGGGAGCAGAAGGAAGGAGGCACATTGATAATGACTCTCAGGTCAGGTGGTGTCATTTTGACCCTTAAAAGCAGCTTGGCAAGGAAAACCCAAGCTGGGAATATATTACTTGATTACATAGAAACACTTAGGGACGTACTGTCATTTTCTAAAAGAAGGGGTGGCTCTTGGTGCTGTGGTGTGCGTAATGCAGAAGAAACTTTAAAGCCACAGATGGTTTCTCCTCTACAGTATACCTTTCGATCAACATAATTTGGTGTCTAGTTGAGGATGCCAGTTTTTCAAATCATCAACTAGGAGAAAACATAAGTAGGAAAAAAAGAACTGTCGGCTTTGGCCTGCTCTAAACCTGAATGCATTGTTTCTGAAATGCCTGTAAAGTGGCTTCTGTTGACGTTGCTGTAAAGGCGTACTGAACTGCACCTTCACTGCGAACGTGAAGCACGGGGAAGAACAGGTCACTAAAGGAGGGGATCTTCCTCCGTGTCCCGTAGGCGTGTCGGGGCAGCCAGCACGACGTGCCGGTCATCCCTCTGGATGCAGTTGATCATGGGGCAGACATGCTGGGTGCCAACGTGACCCAGGTGGACGCAGCCTCGGTTTATACACTTCCTGCTGGAGCCGACTTCCTCATGTGCTACTCCGTGGCAGAAGGTGCGTGGGTGTTTAATACAAATGTATAATTGGCTTTCTTGGCGAAGTTTCTGTACGTTTCATCCTGGCTTGATTTAGGTGAGGTCTTTCTACTGGGACATGAGATCTGGTCGTGAAGCTCACAAGCTTAATGGACATCTTGGGCCATGTGATCACAGTGACATTTAAAACTATAAAGTACCTTATAGAAAAGTCCTTCCTGAAAACTACTATATGTTAAATAAAGCTCTAAGGCTAATTATATTGAATATCTTAGCAGCAGAATGTGTCAGTGATGGTGATACCATTTTTTATAGTTAACGCTTGTGGAAAACATTGTTGAAAAAAAAATTTTTAAGTGTGGCATCTAAACCAGGGAAGTCCCTGAAAAATATTTTGATGACACTTGTTCTCTATTGTAGTAAATAACTTTATGTTTTTCTTTTTTCTAATCACTGGTCTCAAAAATCATTGCCTAGTTTACTACTAGCTTGGGAATTTTTACGAAGTGGAGAAAATTACATAGCATCAACACCATTTTCATAAAACTGTGTGGAATTAATCTTTTTTTCCACATGAGAAGAGTCAGCAGAGAAAAAATTTTAAACTGTATCATGGACACATCTTGGTCTCGCCCAATGATTTTTGAGAACTTGGACTTGAAAAGTGATTTTCTGTCAGTCGGTAACCAGGAAACTTCAGTGGCTTCTCCTGTCTTTTTCAGGTTATTATTCTCATCGGGAAACTGTGAATGGTTCATGGTATATTCAAGATTTGTGTGAGATGCTGGGGAAATTCGGCTCCTCTTTGGAGTTCACAGAACTCCTCACTCTGGTGAACAGGAAGGTTTCTCAGCGCCGAGTAGACTTTTGCAGAGACCCAAGTGCTATTGGAAAGAAGCAGGTTCCCTGCTTTGCCTCAATGCTAACTAAAAAGCTGCACTTCTCTCCAAAATCTAAATGATAGGTGCTATTTTATGTATTCAAAATAGATTCTCTTTTCATATAAAGGAGTATCACTTGGTTGAAGCAATCTAAATGGTACAGCAATTTTAAATGTTTTAAGCTTTAATAACTTAAAATAGTTCATATTGGACATGGTGAAGGGGTTTTGATATATGGAGAAATGAAATCCTCAGGGAATTCCTACAGATAAAAATCCACAAGCATTTGTAATACTAGACTTTTGTAGTAAATTGCAAGTTTACTCAATCTCTGGCTGATTTAACTTGTATTTTGTGACTTTTTTTAAAAATAAAACTTCGTAATGTTTTTAAGGGCTTTTGAAATCTAAGAACTTGTTTTCCTTTAATATTTGAAATTTTTTCATTAAATTTTTCTAATTTCCATTCTTACTTGAATAATTTATAGATGGCTTGGTTTTACTTGGTCATAAAAATTAATCTACATATGAATTACCACTTTTTTGTATAAGACTAAGTGTTTTAAAAAAGCCTTCAAGAACTATTATGTGGCATTTTGAAGAAGAAATATAAAGCAGTTAATTCTTAGTAGAGGCCACAAACCTGCAAAGTTTGATTCTGTCAGTGTCTTGCATGGTAAGTTATTATACACTGCTTGGTAGTCCCACTCACAGACCATCATCATATTTATGGAATAATAGCTGTTGCTTTTTTTTTTTGGCAGTGCTGTACAGCATGTGGGATCTTAGCTCCCAGATGAGGGACTGAACCCATGGCCCCCTGCAGTGGAAGTGCAGAGTCTTAACTACTGGACTGCCTGGGGAGCCCCAGATGGTATTTTTAAGATTCAGCTCTTACTGAATGTGATATGTCAAATTTGAGTAATATGCTTTGTTAGTAATCTGCCAGAGGCTGAAGATGGGTAACAGTCTGGGTTTTGATAACAAACTTGGGACCTGCCAGTTCAACAGTGGTTTGTGCTATTTCGGGACTTCCCTGGTGGCTCAGACGGTAAAGCATCTGTCTACAATGCGGGAGACCCGAGCTCAATCCCTGGGTCAGGAAGATCCCCTGGAGAAGGAAATGGCAATCCACTCCAGTACTATGCCTGGAAAATCCCATGGACAGAGGAGCCTGGTAGGCTACAGTCCATGGGGTCGCAAAGAATCAGACACGACTGAGTGACTTCACTTCACCTTGTGCTATTTCAGGTACAGTTCAGAACATACGCCAACTATATGCCAAGGTCAGTGGGGCATTCATCCCTTTTCCTGTGGTCATGGCGGGGGTTCCACTGTCAGTTGAACAGTTTACCTTTAGCTTCTGACCCTCAGGTGCTGCTGTCTCCATAGCTCTCCTTGCAAGGGTGAATGGCTATAGAAACTCCACAGCTCATCCAGTGAGCACAGGCCCAGCCCTCTAGGCAAAGATTATATAGCTCTGCTTACCTAAGTTAGCTGATGTTATTAAAAAGCTCAACCCTTGCCACCCACCACATGCATACACACGCATTTTTTTTTCCTCAGTGATCAGTCAGAGGGTTTATTTGAAAAAAATCCTCTTGTTCAGTTGCAGTGGCACTGGTACCAATGTATCTGGGTACCAAAGTGCCATCAAATCTGAGCTGTGGAAACAATAGGGACACAGCTAAATTTTGTTTGTAACAGTTGTCTCAGGATAAGACAACCCTTTCGTAATAAAATTAACACTGCAATTTTCTTTGGAATCCTTTAGTTTTGGTTTCAGTCTGTTTAACTTGGAACTTGAGTAGAAAGATCATACTCTGTGTGTTAATAAATGATGTCTCTAATCAATAACGTTTTAACATATATGACATCTCCCATTTGAGCAACTACAGTTTAAGTACTAAAAAAGGTCAGAATGTCCTGCCTCTGATCACTGAGCTGTCATCCCCGGTGCTCAGAAATCAGTTTCACCTGTCACAAAAAAAGTACAACATGACCTATGCGCAGCTCCTTCTCTGAAGAATTAAACTCTATTTTACAAGACTATTTTACTTTGTAAAGTGGGATGACACTAATCAAAGGGAGCTGTCTTTACTAAGAATTCATTCATTTTTCACATGACAAATTTTCTGAAGCTCTAAAGACACAGAAGTATTCCTTGATAATTGTCTTTCACATCCTTTTTCAGAGGTCAGTAAAATTTTTCTGTACAGAGCCAGAGATTAACTGTGTTGGGCTTTGCAGGCCACACTGCTGCAATCAAACCTTGATTCTGTATTGTGAGAACAGCCATAGACGGTGCATCAGTGTTCATACTTTACTAAACTAAAATTTTATTTACAAAAACAAGCATAGGTATTAGTTTGCCAACCCCTGCTCTAGTCTACCCCCCTTCCCAGGGTTTCCTTTAGACTGTTTGAGAATTCAGAAGCCATCCTTTCTCTTTCCTATTCCCAGCTTTCTCCTAGCTCTATACCTGAAAATGCCATAGATACCTGTCTCTCTCAGGTATGTCATAGGGGCCAGGCATTCTTCTTGATGCTGGGGATGGAAGCATAAGTGAATTCAGTACAGCAAACGGCACTCCCAAGAGGTAAGGCCCACCTTGCCCAACTGGTTTCTCTTACCTTTCATTGTATTGATGGTCTTGTCCCTTCCTGGGAACAGGGTTCCTCAAAGGCAGAACATGTCCTAAGTGCTTGTCATAAGTGCATATTCTTAGCTTGTTAATAAAACACTTAACATACTGCTAATCCAGACTCTGGGTTTCAGAGATACTGATACAGACTAGCACCTGGATCACTGGGTGTTGCTCTAATTAAGGTGCTTGAAGTTTGAATCTGATTTGACTGAAAGGTATACCCTTAAAACAGTGTTCTTTCTCTTAAAGCAAATCTCAGTATCAGGGTGTCATCATTACTCTTTCTGTCCCGTAGTCAATCACTGAAAAGGTGATCCTAGTTAATGGATTAAACACCATAATGAGTTGTACATTTATAAAGATGTATGATCTACTCTGAGTAGGTGCTTAAATCTTTTCTAGCTATGTACACCTGGGCAAATTAACCATGATAAAGTTTAGTTTCCTTATTGGGATTAAAAACAGCAACCTCATAGGATTATAGGATTACAAGTAAGTATTATGTAAAGCGCCTAGAACAATACTTGACAACAGATGATCCTTGGAAGAAAAGTTATGACCAACCTAGACAGCATATTGAAAAGCAGAGACGTTACTTTGCCAACAAAGGTCCATCTAGTCAAGGGTATGGTTTTTCCAGTGGTCATGTATGGATGTGAGAGTTGGACTGTGAAGAAAGCTGAGTGCCAAAGAATTGATGCTTTTGAACTGTGGTGTTGGAGAAGACTCTTGAGAGTCCCTTGGACTGCAAGGAGATCCGACCAGTCCATTCTGAAGGAGATCAGCCCTGGGATTTAACTCTAGTACTTTGGCCACCTCATGCAGAGTTGACTCATTGGAAAAGACTCTGATGCTGGGAGGGATTGGGGGCAGGAGGAGAAGGGGAAGACAGAGGATGAGATGGCTGGGTGGCATCACTGACTCGATGGACGTGAGTCTGAGTGAACTCCAGGAGTTAGTGATGGACAGGGAGGCCTGGGGTGCTGCGATTCATGAGGTCGCAGAGTCGGACACGACTGAGCAAGTGAACTGACTGAACTTAAGTAAATATTAAGACGAAACATTTCAAGTGACATTTTATAACTTAACTATCGAATGATAAAAACCTTCCAACTACTGTGAATTTAAAAAGAAATTAATGACCAGATGATTTTAAATGAAGCCTAAGAAAGGGCATCCAAGCACACTGACCGTTTCATGTCTGCACGGGAAGGAACACGGGACAGGCTGACAAAGCCTCTTAAATGATGAACTGTAACAGCAGCAGCTTTGATTTTGATGGATGCAGCCCAGATCCTTCCAGCAGTAAACCTCAACAAGCCGTGAAAATCCACAAACCGAAAATCTCAAATGAGAACATCAAAGAATACCTGTGTTTTGCAAGCATTTTTTTTTATTAACGAGATTGAAACAGTCAAATGCAATGAACTGTGGGATTCAAAAAGTTCCAGTTGCAAAATAAACACATCATGGAAAAATTCACCGACATTAAAAATGTAAGATTACTTCTTTTCATCGAGTTCCTCTACTTGCATCCGCAAATAGAGAGAGCGGCGCACATGTCTCAGGGCTTCAGTGGCCTGTCCAAGGGAAGAGGAGGGGGCACTGATCAGAGAGGACCGCAAGCACATCGGATTGCTGTTCCAAGGAAGTTCATAGCCCTAACATCTGAGGCCGACATAGAGATCTAAACGACAAGTGGTAACTGCCCACGGTATTTCAATTTATGTGGATTCTTTTGTAAAAGAGTTCTGTAGTATGAGTTTATAGCATATGGTTTATATACTATATATATATAGTGTATAGTACTATACACTATAGTTTATAGTACTTCTTTGTACTTATTATGTTTGTTTTTCCCTTTTACAAAGGGGTTTTTCTAGCTCATGAAAAACAATAGCAACAGCAACAACAAAAATTCCATTAATCTGACCTATTAGCTTCCCCTTTTTCCCAACTTCATTATCTTAAAAATCTAAATCTTCAATGCCCAGTGCTGGAAACTAATTAGGAGAACATTCTTTAGCCTTCTTGGATTGGATCATTTAAATTTAAGTACCCCGAAAAGCATCATTACATTTTTCCTAAGTAATGGTTATATGGAATGTAAATATATTTTTAAAGCCTCTTTATCTCCAATTTTGGGGCCATAAATTCCTGTTATATCTTTCCTTTTTGAAAAATTTGAGGGATGGGTAGCTTAGAAGATACAGGTAACAAAAGACATGATTGATCACTGGCTATTAAATGATCATGTATTGAACAGTAGAAGACTTTTTTTTTCTAAAACTTTGTTATAAAATTGCTAAGAAAAATTTATAAAGCTAATGGGTCTGCTAAGAGGCCAGAGGTAACAGCTGCCTAGGAATCAGATTATATGGAAGTGCTCCAGAGTACGGCTCCAGAGCCAAACTTTTGGCTTCATACCCTAGTTTCCCCACTTTCCAACAGGGTATACACCTCTGTTTTCTCATCTGAAAGAAGGAAAAGATGAAAGGAGGAATGCCATATGGATTCTGTTTTTAAGAAGAAGAAACCTGGAAAGTATTTAGAGAGTTTAAAATTGTTTTATCAGAGTGCTCACCTTCCTAAAAGTCTTATGTTCTTAATGGGTTCAAAATTTCCAATTGAGCTTAATATTGGACTTCTTTCTTTAAAAACACATCTTCACTTAAAAATAGATTTCTATTGAAAACTATTATTTTATTATCTCAGAGTCATTTAAGACCTTTCCTATTTACATTTAAAGCTATCCCCATGTAGAATACAGATGACAAGAAAAAAACTGTAGGAAATTAGTATCAGGACATGTCAGCTGTTTAACTGAACAAACCAAAATACAGAGAAGCCTATGCAGGACCAAGATTTAACCTGTGTGAGTGAGCCACCGAGTATGCATCCCTGATCCTAAATTCTGGCTCCCAAGTAAGACCGGCTGTAAGATGTCATATTTGCAATGAGGTACCTTAGCAAGGTCATCTTTTAGCTTGTTGTACTGTACCACATCAAAATGCTGTTGCTTTGATCTCTTATGGAAGAAGTGAAGAAACTGCCTACTCTTTACAGCTGAGTAAGTATAATCCTAAAAAAAAGCAAAGCAAAACAGAACATGCTTTAAATGAACATGAGACCTCAGCAAGAAAGACACTTGTCTTAGCAACAACGAAGCAGAGGAAGGCACATCAGTAAAGTATTTGGCATCATATTTGTAGCCATCAGAGCGTAAGGCAAGCAAGCGAAACATTTAGTCTCACTCGAGATCAGCTGTTCCTTTCAAAAGCAAGCAAGCAGGGAAGAGAAATCACACAGGCAGGGATAGAAAAGAGGAAATGGAAAATGGACATTTTTGGCAAACAAGGCACAGAGTACACAAATTTGATGTGTGTATCTCAAAGGAGGAGTTTAAGTTGCACTATATTTCTCTATAGAGGTTATACACACTTTCTCTGTGCTAATATAAATCTCCATCCTCTGGAAAAACAACAAAATTTAACAGCTGAAAAGAACCCAGGTAGCAGTAATTCAGTAAGTAAGAAGGATTTTTTTGCTCATTACTTGAGTGAGGAATTATTTACAAAAGACGTTATAACTTAACCATTTTCTAAACAAACTTACCTGTCGAGTGACTATAAAGTACGCAAAAAAGACCATGGAATTTGCAAATGTGATGAAGTATGTAACTGGTTCCATGATATCCCAGGAGTACACCCACCAGGTGAGCCAGGCCATTGCTCCACCCTGAACAGACAGCATCGCTAATCCAGCCCACAGGAGTCCACTGATTTTGGCTTCTGAGCGAGCTTCGATCCTAGCTTTCGTCTGAGGAGAAACCAAATGACTGTCAGTTGTTTACAGTGCACCAACTTAAAAAAAAAAAAAAGCAAAGGAATGAAAGTAATACACATCTGCATTAAAGAAGTGAGATTTGTGAGAAATCAGAATTTATACAACATGTACGTTCATGAGTGATCGCTTATTTCCAAATCAATTCATTAGTCAACCATTTTTTAAATTATAACGGTAATACCTGGTCATGGAAAAAATAAACAGAAGGGTATACAATGAAAAGCTCAGAAGTCACCTTCTAAAACCAAGCTAAAATTATGTCTACTTTCTTTGACCCAGCAATTTCACTTCTGTGTATCCTACAGGTAATACGTGCACACACATGATTCATTATGGGTTCATTCTTAAGGGTAAAAAACCAAAAACTATCAATTTTTCATGAAGCTATCATGCAGCTTTAGTGAGAAGGCTCTCTAAGTATAATATGGAGATCTTTGCTGGATATACCGTCAGTGAAAAAAGGTGAGACTAGTGTACAACAACATATATACTCTTTACTGGAAAAGGGAACAAAATCATGTATTTGCATTTGTACACAGATAAAGTCTGAAATGATTCACAGTTCAGGGATATGGTACTGGGAGGACAGTAGGAGGAAAACTTTCCATTAGCCATTTTCTTAGATTTTTTAAATCTTAACACAAGTGAAATGTATTACCAACTTTAAGTAAAGAAAAAATGAAAATGTGGGTGTCCTTAGTTGCTCACTTGTGTCCGACTCTGCGACCCCATGGACTGTAGCCTGCCAGCTCCTCTGTCCATGGGGATTCTCCAGGCAAGAATACTGGAATAGGCTGCCATACCCTCCCCTCCAGGATATCTTCCCAACCCAGGGATCAAACCCAGGTATCCCACATTGCAGGCAGATTCTTTTCCATCTGAGCTTCCAGGGAAGCGTGAAAATGTGGGTACACAATCCAAAAACAAAGTCCCTCTCTGTGGCATCCCCTAAGTATCCTTAGAGCTAATTACTATCAAAAGTTTCTTTCAACAAGGCACTACTGTATAGAACAGGGGGCTATATTCAATATCCTGTGAAAGTCTCTCCATCATGTCTGACTCTCTGTAACCCCACGGACTATACAGTCCATGGAATTCTCCAGCCCAGAATACTGGAGTAGGTAGCCTTTCTCTTCTCCAGGGGATCTTCCCAACCCAGGGACTGAACCCAGGTCTCCTGCATTGCAGGCGGATTCTTTACCAGCTGAGCCACAAGGAAAGCCCAAGAATACTGGAGTGGGTAGCCTACCCCTTCATAGTTCTATGTCCTGTGACAAACTATAATAGAAAAGAATATAAAAAAGAATGTGTGAATCACTTTGCCATACAAGAGAACACAGTACTGTGAATCAACTATACTTCATTAAAACATTTTTTCTATCTCCAGAAACTCTTTATTCATACACAAAGATATACTTACCCATTAAAAAAAAAATCACAAATAGGAACAGAGGTTTTAAAAAATGCATTTTTCCCTTAAAACAGACTCCTGCCCCTCCTCCCTAGAAAAGTTTGTGGGTTTTTTTTTCCTTCCACCACTGATTAACTTCAGATGTTAGGAAGCCATTGCTAACTTTCCAGTTGCAATTCAGGTGAGCAGAGTGGGAGTGGAGGGCCTATTGTCTTTAAAAAAAAAAAAATGGTGATGCTCCAGCTAGTGCATTGCAGTTAAATCTTACACTCAGTCACTGAGACACTGGCCCATCCACAGACAACGCACAGCACGGAGTTGAAGATGGCAGCCTGGAGTCAGACTGCCAGCGCTCAAGTTCTCTTCCACATAGTAGCTATGTACCTTTGCTGTCTTAGTTTCCTCATGCAAAGAATGAGGCTGATAATACCGAACTCAAGGTTCACTGCGAGGATTAAAGGAGAAGATAAACCTATGTGAAGCATTCAGAAAAACGCTCACATGGAGCAGTTATACCAATGAGTGAGTGAGTGAAGTCGCTCAGTCGTGTCTGACTCTTTGCGACCCTATGGACTGTAGCCCACCAGGCTCCTCCATCCATGGGATTTTCCAGGCAAGAATACTGGAGTGGGTTGCCATTTCCTTCTCTAGGAGATCTTCCCGACCCAGGGATTGAACCCGGGTCTCCCGCATTGTAGGCAGACGCTTTACCATCATCCACCAGGGAAGATTCAGTTATACCAATATTGGGTATTAAAATCTTATGGGCAGAGAAGCCTGGTGGGCTGCAGTCCATTGGGTTGCTAAAGAGTCAGACATGACTTTGTGACTAAACGATGATTATTTATTTACAAACAGACTCAAGTGAGACGCTTCCAAACCTGTTCGAGGGGCTGCAGCTGTCCCTTCAGGTGGTCAATTTTCTCCAGCAGATGGTGCTCTCTCTTCTTCTGAAACTCTTCTAAATGCAAGGCGGTGAACAGTCTGTAAACCAATGATTTCATGTTTTCCATCTCAGTAGCCTGCTCGCTGCTCAGTTTTTCTGAGAAAAGAAGACACAAAGGAAACGTAAGGCAGTCACCACACCTTTTCCTCAGGGAACCAAATCTGCGCCCCCATGGCTGGCTGGCTGGGTGCTCCCCACTCCTTGGGGGGGCATTTGATATTGGCCTTTATTCCCATCTCAGGTGATTCCTCTTTCTGGAATAATAATAACCAGACAGTAGATTTAAAATTCATTATGTTTTTGTCTTTTTTCTTTTGCAATATGACCAGCACTGTTTCTTTTTTTTTTTTTTTAAGGAAGAGTAATACAGGAAAAAGGAGTATCCATCTACCAGAATCCAGGTAAATACCTCACCTGAGTTTGTAACACATCAGTTTATGGGTTCACTTTTATACCTGAGTTAACCTAAGATCCTTCTTAACCCTCAACTCTCTATCCAAAATCAATTCAGGGTCCACTGGGGAGGGAAGCTGGTGTACAAACATGTAAACAACAGTACAATATACATTTGAAAAACAATTTAAGTTATTTTCAATAAGATATAGAGCTGAGGGGAATCACATTTCTGATTATTAAAATTATTTAAGTTTTTCTTTTTTAAATTTTTAGAAATATTTTTTTGGAGGTATCTTCAGAGAAAAGGCTGGTATCGGTGCTGGAGTGTAAGATCAGCCTGAATCATCTAGTTACATGAGAAAGAAAGAAAATGTTTAAAATAAAAAGGAGCAGGCAAGTCACAAGCATGGGAGCCAATGATGCTCAAACTGTACCAGATATGGTTAGTGGGAGACCCTCCAGCTGGCTCCTGTGTCCTTATGACTTATTCCCATTTTTGTTAGCATTTCCTTTTTTTTTAACCAACATATATATATAGTTGACATAATATTAGCTTCAGGTGTACAGCATAGTGATTCTGTATTTTTACATATTATACTCCATTAAAAGTTATTAGAAAATAATGGCTATAACCTTCTGTGCTGTATTCTTGCTTATTTTATACATAGTAGTTTGTGTTTCTTAATCCCCTACCCCTATCTTGCCTCTCCCCCTTTCTTTCTCCCCACTGGTTCCCACTAGTTTGTTTTTTATATTTGTGAGTCTGCTTCTGTTTCGCCATATACAGTAATTGCTTTATTTTTTAGATTTCACATATAAATGATATCATATAGTATGTGTCTTTGTCTGACTAAGCATAATACTCTCTAGGTCCATTCATGTTGCAGCAGATGGCAGAGTTTCGTTCATTTTTTTTTAACGGCTGAGCAATATTCCTTTTTAATGGCTGAGCAATATTCATTCTTTCTTATGGCTGAGTAGACATTCCAAAATGTCTACTGAGGTCTGAGTATATACAGCAGTATTCCAATATACACACACACATCTGTTGGTGGACACTTGGGATGCTTCCATATCTTGGCTATTGTAACCAGTACTGCTACGAACACTGGGGCGCATGTATCTTTTCCAGTTAGTGCTTTCATTTTTCTCCATATACTTACCCGACGTGGAGTCGCTGGGCCATATGCTAGCGCTAGTCCTATTTTTGGCTTTTTGAGGGACCTCCACACTGTTTTCCAATTGCCTGCACTGATTTATATTCCTACCAACAGTGCACAAGGGTTCCCTTTCTCTGCGTCCTTGCCAACATTTGTTATTTGTTTGGTGACAGTCACTCTTAACAGGTGTGAAGTGATACTGCATTGTCTGGATCTGCAGCACTCTGATAATTAGTGATGCTGAGCATCTGTTCATGTGCCTGCTGGCCATCTGTTTGTCTTCTTTGGAAAAATGTCTACTGAGGTCTTTCACTCATTTTCCATTTGCGTGAAACATCTTTTTCCATCCCTTACTTTCAGTCTGTATGTCTTTAGCTCTCAAGTGAGTCTCTTGTAGGCCACATATAAAAGGTTCTTGTCTTTTTTAATCCAATCAGCTGCCCTATGTCTTTCGATTGGAGTAGTCAGTCCATTGACATTTAAAGTAACTACTGATAAGTATGTACTTATCGCCATTTTATTACTTGTTTTCCAATTGTTTCTGTAGTTCTTCACTGTTTTTTATTTTATCTAAATCACCTCCTCCCACCCCTCTCCACCCCCTTGGCATTCTTGCCTGAATTTGGCTGCAATATAATGGTTTTTCAACTACAGCAGCCCTCCCATATTCACCAGTCAGAACCTGGCATTCTAATTATAAACACGGGCCCTCCCTTACATGTTGATTTACTTGGCTCATCATCTGTTTATTAAGGCATCGACTCACTATTCACCCTACCCTCAGCAGTCCACAATCACAGTTTACCTGAGAGCAGAATCCTCTGGAGCCAGTACAGGTAGGAACACTAAACTACAACTGTTGAAATGCTGGAGGCTCAGTGCTGACTAGTTTGAGAAATAAACACACTCACATGAGTTTTATCTCCAGCAGTCCCATCAGGTTCTGACAGTGAAGGTCAGAGACCTGCTTCCAGCAGAGACAGCAGAAAATTAACTATTCTCAAATAGCCCTGAGCATTACTTTCTGTATACCTAGGAAATAACCAGTTGACCCTCAAATAACGTGGGGGTTAGGAGCACCGACTCCCCACGCAGTCAAAAATCCACATATAACTTCATAGCTGGCCTCTGTGTCCATGATTCTATGGACTCAACCAACTGTGGACCACGTAGTACTGCAGTGCTCACTGAAACAGACCTGCATGTCAGTGGACCCACACAGTTCTCACCTGTGCTGTTCAAGGATGCACTGTGCGATGCTGCTGCTGCTGCTGAGTTGCTTCAGTAGTGTCCAACTCTGTGAGACCCCATAGACGGCAGCCCACCAGGCTCCCCCGTCCCTGGGATCCTCCAGGCAAGAACACTGGAGTGGGTTGCCATTTCCTTCTCCAATGCATGAAAGTGAAAAGTCAAAGTGAAGTCGCTCAGTCGTGTCTGACTCTTTGCGACCCCATGGACTGCAGCCCACCAGGCTCCTCCGTCCATGGGATTTTCCAGGCAAGAGTACTGGAGTGGGGTGCCATTGCCTTCTCCATCACTGTGCTCTACCAGAGCCTAATTTGGCCTGGAGGAGGGGCAATTAGCCAACTCCAGGCCCCTCTAACCTTCCTGTCTCATATTGGAAAGAGAAAAAAAAGATAAACTCTTCTGAAGGTCACAGCACAGTAATCCTGGCCCAGTAAAAACCCTGAGATTTAATTATAAGATTATACACTGCTTCTCCACCCCAATACCTGAACATTACATCAACAGGACTCCAGTTCTGTGCAAGACACAGACTCTATTCAAGTAAGAATTTCTGGAGAAACTTGAACATAACAGGGGAGAGAAAAACAGGGACCCTAGAAGAAACTGAAGCCTCTGATACCTACAGCTATAGCAAACAGCTGAACTCCTGGTCAGACTCACGTAGTACCTCACAATAGAGACCTACTTGCTTCAGCTTCTATTTTCAATAACATCATGTCCAGCTTTCAACAAAAAATTACAAAGCAGGTAAAAGGCAAGGAAAAAACCATCTAAAGAATCTATAAGGCAAACATCGGAATCTGATATGGTAGGGATTTTGGAATTATCAGACCAGGAAATTAAGACAGATGTGATTAATATGGTAAGGCCTGTGATGGGAAAAGTAGGCAACATGCGAGAACAGGTTTGGCGATGACTCTTAGATACAACACCCAAAGCACAGTCCACATAAGAGATAACTGATAAACTCAGCTTCATTAAAACAAAACCTCTCCTCTGCAAAAGACAATGACAACCAAATGAAAAACAGGGGGAGAAATACCTGCACAATAGAGATCTGACAATGAATTGTTACCCAAAATATACAAAGAAACTTTAAAAATTAACAACATGCTTAAAAAGCGGGTCAAAGGCTTGAAGAGACACCACACCAAACAAGATATATAGATGGTAAGTGAACGTGTGAAATATGTTACCAGGCAAGTGCAGACTGAAGCAGTGAACTGTTGCTACTTCACAGCTTTAAGAAAGGCCAAAATCCAAGGCACTGGCAACACTACATGCTGGCCAAGATGTGGAGCAACAGTAGCTCTCATTCACCACTGATGGCAATGCAAAATGGTGCAGATTATTTGGAAGAAAGTCTACCAGTTTCCTACACAACAAAATATATGCATTATATGGGCAGTCATGCTCCTTGGCATTTACCCAAATGAAAAAATCACGTCCACATAAAAACCTGCATACACATTTATAGCCATTTTATTTGTAATGGTCAAGACTTGGAAACCTCCAAGATGTCCCTCAGTAGGTGAATAGATACATAACCTATGATACATCCAGGCAATGGAATAATAGTGCTCACAAGAAATGAACTGCAAAGCCATGAAAAGACAAGAAAACTTACATGCATACTACTCAGTGAAAGAAGCCAGTCTGTAAAAAAGTTATGCGTTGTACCATTTCAACGATACAACATTCTGGAAAGGCTAAACTATGGAGACACTAAAAAGATTAGTGGCTGCCAGAGGTTAGGGGGTTAGGTAGAGATGAAGGAGGAGAGCACAGAGGATTTGGGGGCAGTGGAGCTATTCTGTGTGAAACGACAATGGAAAGGTGAATCCATGTCATTATACATTTATCAAAACCCATAAAACAAGTGGGAGATAAACTGGAAATCTGGAATTGACATATACATACTACTGCATACAAAATAAACACTATCTGCCAGGATTTGCTCAAACTTATGTCCATTGAGTCAGTGATGCCATCCAGCCATCTCATCCTATCTGTGAGATAGTGAAGGTTTAGGGAAGCCTGGCATGCTGCAGTTCATGGTGTCTCAAAGAGCTGGACACAACTTAAGGACTGAAAAACAACAATAAAACAAACAGCAAGTACTGTATAGCACAGGGAACTACATTCAATAACCTGTAATGATCTATAATGGAAAAGAAACTCATTCATACACACACACACACACACACACACACACACACGTATATAACTGAATCACTCTGTGGTACTCTGAAACAATGTAAATCAACTCTAGTTGATTCAGTAATAAAATATAGTTCAGTAATAACATATATCCTTAAAACCCCCATAAAGTATAAAACACCAAGAGCAAACCATAATGTAAAGTATGGACTTGGAGTGATAATGATGTTTCGATGTAGGTTCATGATTAAAAAGAAATGCTCCATTCTGGTGTTTACAGTAGGGGAGTCTGTGGGGAATGGGTACATTAGTATACAGGACCTCTGTACTATCTGCTCAATCTTGCTATGAACTTGAAGCTGCCCTTTAAAAAAATAAAGTAAAGCCTACTTAGGAAAAAAAAGAGCTAAAAACTGTACAACAGTATACACTTGAGTTCATGATTTTCAGGTCCACTTCTTCTTAGCCCAATAATGTCAGATTAAGCATTCAAGATCCTAGAACAAAGCCTTAAAAGTCTAAAAAGAGTATGTGAGGCTACATGAAGCCCTGACACCGAACTTCTACCGATCATTTCTACCCTTGCTAGAAAAGCTTAATTACTGGTTCTTCAAAGCCTTCTTGGTCATTTGGTTAATTAAAAAGATTCTCAGGATAAGCCGGCTCCCTGAAAAAAGGCATACAGCAACAGGGAAATGTTAAGATAGTT
The DNA here is from genome assembly GCF_032405125.1 of Capricornis sumatraensis. NCBI lineage: Eukaryota > Metazoa > Chordata > Mammalia > Artiodactyla > Bovidae > Capricornis > Capricornis sumatraensis. The sequence goes on from NC_091075.1 coordinate 18,422,562, forward strand.
CACAGCTATGCTTCTTACCTTTCTTAGGGCACTGTACATCATATGTTATTTTATCAATAACAAGTTTAAAATCATTCATTAGCAAAATTTCCATCAAGGTTGAAGCTGCAATTTCAGTGCCATCTGAAAATGCAAAAATATGTCCTTGTTTTAGAATAATAAGAACCATTTTTCAACAAATGGAAAAATATTAATCCAGGTCTTTATAATACAGTAGTGGACATTCACCTTTTGGGGTGGGCAGAAGCTCCCCAATACCCAATACTGTTCCCACTGGGAGTAATCCTCCCAATACTGCCCGTTACACTGGACCAAGACGAACACGCAGACACCCCATCACCCACTCTCTGTCAGCAGGGCTGGGGTCCAGACTGATGCTCCTGGTGAGACTGTTCCTACAGACAGTCATGTACAGATTCCGGGCTGGGCTCCAGACTGAATCTCCTGGTGAGACTGTTCCTACAGACAGTCATGTACAGATTCCGGGCTGGGAGGCAGGGACGCATCGCAACAAGGCCAGTGGAGGCAGAGGCTGGGGGAGCGGGTGCCAGCAGCAGAGCCCGTCAACCATTCCCAGGCTAACTTCTTCACCCACGTCCTTCTGCAGCTCCTGCCCTCTTCTGAGCCTGGCTTTCTGTCAGTTCCAATCAGAAAGCCTGCTGACACACTCCTCAGCTCAGCCAGTGTCCATCTCTGTGGCTTATGGCCAAACCCCTGACTTCGTGGTGGAGGAACGCAGGTGGTAACATTTTTAAAAAGCCCACCTTTCTCTTATTTTTTTTGAACTTCCTTTGTGGCTCAGCTGGTAAAGAATCCACCTGCAATGTGGAAGACCTGGGCTCCATCCCTGGGTTGGAAAGACCCCCAGGAGAAGGGAAAGGCTACCCACTCCAGTATTCTGGCCTGGAAAATTCAACGGACTATATAGTCCATGGAGTCACAAAGAGTCAAGACACGACTGAGCAACTTTCACTTTCGCTGGTGGCTTAGACAGTAAAGAATCTGCCTGCAGTGAGGGAGACCCAGGTTCAATTCCTAGGTCGGGAAGATCACCTGGAGAAGGAAATGCAACCCATTCTAGTATTCTTGCCTGGAGAATGCCATGGACGGAGGAACCTGGCGGGCTACAGTCCACGGGGGTCGCACAGAGTCAGATGCGACTAAGTGACTAGCACTTTTCTTTTAATTACTAAAGGTGAGTGATTTGTATTGTTTAAACCACTTCAAACCACCACCACACAGGGCTGCCTCCCTTTCTAGCTTAGGAAAGATGAAAAGAGGCAAAATTGTGACAGGAGTAAACATGCACTTGTGTGGCATGTTTAAAGAGGTGGAGAGAGGCAGGAGAGATTCCAATAGTGATTTCAAATATCCTAGGAACATTTCAGAAAAAAAAAAAAATCTCTAGGAAAATTGCAAACTTAGCTATTGTTATATTTTTGAAGTTTAATGTAACCCAGGAGTCAAGATTCAAACTCATTGAATAATAAGCAAAAAAAAAAAAGTGCTGGGAGGGGTTTCTCTATCATTATTCTTTCAGAATAGTCTGCACATAATTACCTGATATAAAGTCCAAGACGTATACTTTCGCCTGGCCTGGCATGTGCTTGGCTGCATTCAACCAGAGAGGTTTCAGCTACACTAATACGCACGGTGAGAGTAACGCTGCTAGTAAAATCAGGAAGAACCCGGATGCCTGCCTCCTGTCTGCTTCTCAGCAGTTCTTTTGTTCCAGAAGGCGGCAAGTCAAGTCTGCACCTGGGTCTGTTCCTAGAATTTGGCTGTTTGGGTTCCTGTTCATCAGCTGGGGTGAGATCATCTTCCCAGGAATTGCCAAATAACTCCACCCACGTTATGGGCAAAACTGTGACAAGCTTAGAACACTCTTTTCAAGCCCAAATTAAATGCCGGCAAATTCCACCCACAGAGCCTCTTAAAAAAAAAAAAAAAAAAAAAGATCAGCAACACACCAAATCCGCTTTATCTCATTTACAAGTGTCATTTAAAATTTACATTTAAATGACTTCAAACCCGCTCCTTAAAATAGTATAATAAAAAGAAATCAGCTGAGAATGTATCTCCTTTATACTAATACAGGATCAGCTAGAGACGGATATGAAACACTTTTGAGGAGTTCATGATACAGTGATGAATTTTTCACCTATTCTTGGGCAAGTACTGACATGAACCCCAAGAAAGTGTTTTCACTCGGTCCAAAGAGCACCTGCACTCTAAGAATTCTGGCGTTTTTCTGGCGCACACTCCAGGCGGGCACTGTGTTTGGTGCCCTTCTGAATTCTGCCTCTTCTGAGGAAGGCAGGCCTTGCCCCATAGGGAAGGCCCTGGGGATTCGGTGTTCCTGCGACTGGCAGGAATATGTCAAGGATGAAGTATTAGGCCATGTGGCCACAGGGCTAAATCCTCATTTCTCTGACCTTGGTTTTACCAGGAAGAAACTCCCCTTCCAGTTGAATCCAAAGTCCTTCCAACAACCTACATGGAGGCTTTCCCTGGTCTGCCCTACCCCTCCTACCTGTATCCAGCTCCCTCCCTTTATGGCTGAGGGTGGAGTTAGCTCCCACCTGAGGGTCTCTGCCTGGAAAGCTCTTCTCCCATCCCTGTCATATCTCTTCCAGGTCTTCACTCAAATGTGACCTTAGTGAGTACCTCCCCCAAACACACACACTCCCACCTCCCCACCACTCTGCTTTTTCACTGTAACACTTACTATCTAATATATAAATTTAAAATTTATATAATTTATAAATTAAATATTTAATTTATTTTGTTTCTTTCTCCTTGTAAAATGTTAGTTCCATAAGAACAGGAGTTTAATCTCTATTCTTTGCTGTCTGTAGCATCTAGTACAAGGCCTGGCATATAGGATTAATACACAGGAACCTCAATTAAATAGTCTGGAGACCAGAAGGGGGAGCTCTCACATCCTGTAAGGGCGCCACAGCCCGGCATGAAGACGAGTGCCTCTTCTTTCCCAAGGACCCAGCCAATGAAACGTCAGAGACCCCCTGTTTGCTACTGTTTTCCCCTCTTCCTTTCCTTCTACAGAAGCATCCGCCTTTCCTTGTCTCGCAAGTCCTCACACATGGCTCTTGTGAGCGGCTGCAGACACTCAACTGCAGTTCTCCACTCTCTGCACTAAACCCGTCTTTGCTGGAGAAATATCTGGCAATCTATTTGTTTCAGGTCAACTTCTGTTAGCTGCTCAATGTTTGTTAAGTAAATAAGTTGTTAATCTCTACTCTTCCAACTTTTATATCTATCCCTTAATTGGTTCTGAACTTGGACAGGGAAGAAGAACGTTAATTTCCTTTCCAAAACTGTAATAGTCATCATTAACTTTTAAATAAGCTTATTCTAAGAATGTAATACTACAATAAAATAACTGTAAATTTCTTCATTTGTTTATATTTATAGTAGACTGGTATATTGGGCTGGGGTAAAGAATTCTTTATTCTCTTTTAGGGGCAGTAGGGCCTGCTTTTATGTCCTTAGATCATACAAATGTAAAAGCTATATCCTAGATTTATTTAAAAGTCTTATCTAATTAACTACCTCTGCTGGTATCAAACTAGTTTCCTTAGAATTAATTCTGTCAAAAAACACTCGAAACCATAACTGCTTTATAGCAAAGATCAATGAACTATTTGTGTGTTATTCACTGTCTATTTCATGAATCATGGAGCCTGCATTTCATTTTCTAATTATTCACATTTCTTATAGACAACTAGATGCTAATTACTATGTCACTAAAATTTTCTCAGAGAAAAATTTGGGGGCTAAGTTTATGAAATAAATAACCAAAACATGAATTAAACTTATTCCATTTCTTTTTTCTCCATTAGAGTTCATTTTTTATACAACTCATGTTCAAAAATGAAGGACTCAGTAAAGACCAACCATTTATTATATAGTAACTTTCTAGAAAGTAAAGAAACAAAACAAAGATTCAAAAGAAGAGAAAAAGACAAAGTTGGAAATATATATATATATACCTGCTGTGAAGATGGCAGCTGTTCTGATACCTTTATCTTCATTTTGTAGGTCCTGAAGGAATGAACCAACTGTTGATAACATTGGCTTGACTACAAATTGACAGCGCTCTTTTCTGGACGGCAAAGTAAGTGTTATCAAGGGAAGGCCATGTTTATAATTAATTGTGATTTCTGTTATAAAAAAAAAGTTGATAGTAGAGGATGGATAAAATTTACTTTAAAAAATAACTTTAAAATTATTATTAAACATTATGAACAACAAAATTCTAGAAGGAATACCTAAATATGGAATTCATAACCCTCTGAATTCCTGTAATAATTTGTATCACTCTCATAGTACCTTCATTATACTAGTTAACATATTCCCCCCACCATTTTATTAACATTTTATTAAGTGTGTACCACACTTTGTTATAATTATCTGCTTAGAGTCTTCCCAGGTAAAAATTTACTGAGGGCAGAAACTACTTCCAAGTCATCTCTAACTCCTTTGATGACTGGGATGGGAGTTTGCCAAAAGACATCAGAGATCTTACGGGAGCAGAGAAAGCAAAAACTGAACTCTGATTGGGGGAAGAGTGGAAGGGGCAACACAAGAAAAGTCTGTTTTGCTCAAAACTTACATTTCTCACTTAATTTAGAAAGATGAAAAATTAGCCTGGGGAAATCAAAGAAGTGATAAGAAAGCTTACCGTCAGATGGCACCAGCGTACTATAAAGATTTGATTGATAGAATTTCAGGTTTCCACACAGTTTCACACACAAAACCTGTAATGATATAAGTGATTATCCATGTATAAGAGTATAATATAAAAAGTAGGGGAAGGTAGCAACTACCCTCCTATAAAATGTTTTTTTAATGTAAGTGGTAAAAGTTAAAGCCCCTCCCTTTACTTTTTCACAGTTCCCCAACTTTCCCCAAAGAATATCACAGTAGAGGTGACGAAGACTCGCTCCTGGACCAAACTTTAGTTGGGATCCTCTGAGCCTGACTAAATCCCAACCTGTGCATGTCCTCTAGGAGTTAAGCAAGGATATTGTCAAGTTAGCTTAGCCACCCCCCCCCACACACACACACAGCCCTCAGTATCTGATCAAATTCCTCATCCTCCACCATTTCCCAGGTATTATCTGATCACCCCAGTCTGTCTTCAACAAGAATCCTGCCAGGTCAGTTAGCAAAAAATTACCCTATCCTCTTAGTAATTTCCCATCCACCACCTCACCCCAACACATGCCCAACTTTGCTCCTTGGACACAAATCCCCACTTTTCCCTGCTGTATTCAGAGGTGAGCCCAATCTCTCTCCCCTACATCGAAACCCCACCATGGCAGTCCCCCTGAATAAAGTCTACCTCACATTCCTTAACAAGCGTCATGAATGACTTCTTTCACAGTGGTTTGGTGTATAGCCTCCCAAGTGTTTTTCCATATACTGCCACCTTCACGTGCAAGTTAATTGTATGCTAGAGTTAAATTTAATGCTAAAGACAGTTTATAAGTCAGGTTCCTAGATGCCAATGATGATACATTGCTCATAAACTTCTTATTGTTTAATGTGCTGATGAAGTTTCTGTACCAGTATTGAAGAAATCATTTTAGAGGCAGTCATTAGACAACCAGGAAATGCTGAAAGCAGGTAAAGTGCCCAGGGGGAAATATCAAAGCTTTCTCAAGCTTCTGCATACCTAATAATTATCATCTGGACACCATAATATTGTCCATTGGTAAATAAACAGGGCTTGTTAAAAGCACAGCTTCCTGGACTCCACTCCCAGAGATTTTTGATCTAGTAAGTCTGAGGTAGGGGTATGAGATTTTGCATTTTTTAATATAAATTTAATTGGAGACTAATTACTTTACAATATTGTATTGGTTTTGCCATACATTGACATGAATCTGCCATGGGTGTACATGTGTTCCCCATCCTGAACCCCCTCCCACCTCCCTCCCCATCCCATCCCTCTGGGTCATCCCTGTGCACCAGCCCTGAGTACTCATCAAACCTGGACTGGCAATCCATTTCACATATATTTTACATGTTTCAGTGCCATTCTCCTGTATCATCCCGCCCTCTCCCTCTCCCACAGAGTCCAAAAGACTGTTCTATACATCTGTGTCTCTTTTGCTGTCTCGCATACAGGGTTATCGTTACCATCTTTCTAAATTCCATATATATGTGTTAGTATACTGCATTGGGACCTCCCTGGTGGCTCAGATGGTAAAGCGTCTGCCTATAACGCGGGAGACCTGGGTTCAAGCAACCCACTCCAGTATTCTTGCCTGGAAAATTCCATGGACAGACAAGCCTGGTAGTCTACAGTCCATGGGGTTGCAAAGAGTTGGACACGACTGAGCAACTTCATACTGTATTGGTGTTTTTCTTTCTGGCTTACTTCACTCTGTACAATAGGCTCCAGTCTAATCCACCTCATTAGAACTGATTCAAATGTATTCTTTTTAATGGCTGAGTAATATTCCACTGTGTATATGTACCAAAGCTTTCTCTTTTTTTTTTTGACTTTTGTCATTTTATTTTTTTTTTAATTTTTATTTTTACTTTATTTTACTTTACAATACTGTATTGGTTTTGCCATACATTGACATGAATCCACCATGGGTGTACATGCGATCCCAAACATGAACCCCCCTCCCATCTCCCTCCCCACAACATCCCTCTGGGTCATCCCCATGCACCAGCCTCAAGCATGCTGTATCCTGCATCGGACATAGACTGGCGATTCGATTCTTACATGATAGTATACATGTTTCAATGCCATTCTCCCAAATCATCCCACCCTCTCCCTCTCCCTGAGTCCAAAAGTCCACTATACACATCTGTGTCTTTCTTGCTTATCCATCGGTCTGCTGATGGACCTCTAGGTTGCTTCCATGTCCTAGCTATTATAAACAGGAAATTTTACCTGTGCTGTGATGAACATTGGGGTACACATGTCTCTTTCAATTCTGGTTTCCTTGGTGTATACACCCAGCAGTGGGATTGCTGGGTCATATGGCAGTTCTATTTCCAGGTTTTTAAGGAATCTCCACACTGTTCTCCATAGTGGCTGTACTAGTCTGCATTCCCACCAACAGTGTAAGAGGGTTCCCTTTTCTCCACACCCTCTCCAGCATTTATTGCTTGTAGGCTTTTGGACAGCAGCCATTCTGACTGGCGTGAAATGGTACTTCATTGTGGTTTTGAATTGCATTTCTCTGATAATGAGTGATGTTGAGCATCTTTTCATGTGTTTGTTAGCCATCTGTATGTCTTCTTTGGAAAAATGTCTGTTTAGTTCTTTGGCCCATTTTTTGACTGGGTTGTTTATTTTTCTGGAATTGAGCTGCAGGAGTTGCTTGTATAATTTTGAGATTAATTCTTTGTCAATTGCTTCGTTTGTTATTATTTTCTCCCATTCTGGAAGCTGTCTTTTCACCTTGCTTATAGTTTCCTTTGTTGTGCAGAAGCTTTTAAGTTTAATTAGGTCCCATTTGTTTATTTTTGCTTTTATTTCCAATATTCTTGGAGGTGGGTCATAGAGGATCCTGCTGTGATGTATGTCGGAGTGTTTTGCCTATGTTTCCTCTAGGAGTTTTATAGTTTCTGGTCTTACGTTTAGATCTTTAATCCACCTTGAGTTTATTTTTGTGTATGGTGTTAGAAAGTGTTCCAGTTTCATTCTTTTACAAGTGGTTGACCAGTTTTCCCAGCACCATTTGTTAAAGAGATTGTCTTTTCTCCATTGTATATCTTGCCTCCTTTGTCGAAGATAAGGTGTCCACAGGTGCATGGATGAGAATTTGCATTTTTAATAAGCCCCAGGGTTATACTCAAGTTATAGGTATGAAGACCATACTTCAGAGTAGCTGGGTTCTAGAAGACCCTCTGTGGCTTTCGGGTCACTACTTCTAAATTTCAGCATAGAATCATTCTGAAATCCCAATTTTAGTGCTAGACAAGGGCCACTGCCTTCAAATGATATTCAGTATCAGGTCAAAACACGACTCAGTCTTCTCTTTCATTGCATCTTTTTCCTAAATACAATTCTAACCACTTCACTTAAAACCCTGAAGACTTCAGTAGCTTACATAAAGTACTGATAGAAAGCACAGTGACCCCACAGTTGAAAAGACTGGTATTCTATGATGGCAGGAGATCACAGATAAGTCATAGGACTGTGCTTTTGTTCTCGGAAGCCTTAGGTGGGGATACCCATATCTTGTGGGTCCTGTGGAGTCAATATAAGGATTAAACAACACAAAGTATCAAGCAAGGGTCAGGTACAGTCTGTGAGCCTCACCTGAGCAGTACAGGCCCCCTCCTCTCTACAGCTCCATCACTTATTATTCTCTTTCAGTAGGGACTTGAGCCTCAGCCAGATGAGCTGTGTGTCACTGACGTATTAAAATGCCTTCTTCGTTCCCTTCTGCCTAACAGACCCTGTCTTTCCCTCTGTGCCCAGCTCTAAGTCCTTCTGCAGGGTCATGATGGTTAAGTGTGATGGCTTTGCCATCAGAACCAAGTTGGAATCCCAGCTTCAAGATACACTAACTGCCATGATCTCTGACATGTAGAGGAAGTTTCAGGAAGAAATGGGTTCTAAGAGAAACAAAAGGGCAAGTTTTCTAGTAGAAAAAAAGAAAAGAAAAAGAGCCAGGGGTTTAGTAAGAAAAGGAAAACATGAGAAAGATCTGTTTGAGTTTCAAAGTAAAAGGGAGGCAGGTGTTAGTGGAAAGGAAATGTATTATGATCATATGTTGGGCCAATTAACAAGATCAGATTGCTTTGAGAGTTTTAACATATTTTAGATTATGTATCTTTATTATTAAGTAAAACAAGACGTAATTCCCACTCAAGACACTATAAATTAATACTTAAGCAACACCTCTGCTCCATGTTCAAAAAGAATACACGTTCCCTTTGTAGCAACACCAAGAGCAAAACAATGTGATAATCAAGACTCAAGCAAGTAGAGAGTCCACTAAGGTTCTCTATTCTGCAGGAAAAGGGTTTCAGTGGAAAATGATGCACTGTGTATACCACACTTTCCTTGGGGAGGGAAGTATTAATGATTTTATTTTTATTTCTTTTTCAATCAATATATTTTTACTGAAGTGCAGTTGATTTACAATGTGTTAATTTCTCCTGTACAAAAGTGATTCAGTTATATATATATATATGTACATCAGTTCAGTTCAGTTGCTCAGTCGTGTCCAACTCTTTGTGACCCCATGAGTCGCAGCACGCCAGGCCTCCCTGTCCATCACCATCTCCCGGAGTTCACCCAGACCCACGTCCATTGAGTCCGTGATGCCATCCAGCCATCTCATCCTGGGTCGTCCCCTTCTCCTCCTGCCCCCAATCCCTCCCAGCATCAGAGTCTTTTCCAATGAGTCAACTCTTCTCATGAGGTGTCCAAAGTACTGGAGCTTCAGCTTTAGCATCATTCCTTACAAAGAACACCCAGGTTTGATCTCCTTCAGAATGGACTGGTTGGATCTCCTTGCAGTCCAAAGGACCCTCAAGAGTCTTCTCCAACACCACAGTTCAAAAGCATCAATTCTTCAGCACTCAGCCTTCTTCACAGTCCAACTCTCACATCCATACATGACCACAGGAAAAACCATAGCCTGGACTAGATGGACCTTAGTAGGCAAAGTAATGTCTCTGCTTTTGAATATATTATCTAGGTCGGTCATAATTTTTCTTCCAAGGAGTAAGCATCTTTTAATTTCATGGCTGCAGTCACCATCTGCAGTGACTTTGGAGCCCAAAAAAATAAAGTCTGACAGTTTCCACTGTTTCCCCATCTATTTCCCATGAAGTGATGGGACCAGATGCCATGATCTTCATTTTCTGAATGTTGAGCTTTAAGCCAACTTTTGCACTCTCCTCTTTCACTTTCCTCAAGAGGCTTTTGAGTTCCTCTTCACTTTCTGCCATAAGGGTGGTGTCATCTGCATATCTGAGGTTATTGATATTTCTCCCGGCAATCTTGATTCCAGCTTGTGTTTCTTCCAGTCCAGCATTTCTCATGAGGTACTCCGCATATAAGTTAAATAAGCAGGGTGACAATATACAGCCTTGACGTACTCCTTTTCCTATTTGGAACCAGTCTGTTGTTCCATGTCCAGTTCTAACTGTTGCTTCCTGACCTGCATGTAGGTTTCTCAAGAGGCAGGTTAGGTGGTCTGGTATTCCCATCTCTTTCAGAATTTTCCACAGTTTATTGTGATCCACACAGTCAAAGGCTTTGGCATAGTCAATAAAAGATATATATTATATATTCTTTTTCATAGTCTTTTCCATTGTGGTTTATCACAGGATATTTAATATTGTTCTCCATGCTATACAGTAGGACCTTGTTTATCCATTCTGTATATAAAAGCTTACATCTGCTAACTCCAGCCCCCCACTCCATTCCCCCAACCCCGCTCCCCTCGACTGGCAACCACCGGTCTGTCCTCTCTGTCTGTGAGTCTGTTTCATGTGCTAAGTTGCTTAAGTCGTGTCTGACTCTTTGGGACCCTACAGACTATAGCCTGCCAGGCTCCTCTGCCCATAGCATTTTCCAGGCAAGAATACTGAAGTGTGTTGCCATTTCCTCCTCCAGGGGGTCTTCCTGACCCAGGGATGGAACCCACATCTCTCACATCTCCTGCAATTAGCAGGCGGGTTCTTTGCCACTAGCGGGACCTGGGAACTTTGTTTTGTAGATGGGTTCATCTGTGTCATATTTTAGATTCCACATGTGGTATCACGTGGTATTTGTCCTCCTCCTTCTGGCTTGCTTATGCTTAGTATGGCAATCTCTAGTTGCAGCCATGTTGCTGCAAATGGCATTATTTCATTTGTGGCTGAGAATTTTCCATTACATATTTGTGCCATGTCGTCTTTATCCATTCATTGATTGATGGGCATCTAGGGCGTTTCCACATCTTGGCTATTGTGAATACTGCTGCTGTGGGCACAGGGGTGCATGTACCGTTTTGCATTATAGTTTTGTCTGGATATATTCCCAGAAGTGGGATTGCTGGGTCATATGGTAATTCCATTTTTAGTCTTCTGAGTAGCCTCCATACCGTTCTCCATAGTGGATGCACCAACTTACATTCCCACCAGCACTGTAGGAGTGACTTTTCTGCACATCCTCTCCAGTATTTACTGTTTGCAGCTTTTTTGATGATGGCCATTCTGACTAGTAATAGGTGCTATCTCACTATAGTTTTGATTTGCATTTCTCTAATAATCGGCAATGTTGAGCAGCTTTTCCTATGCCGCTTGGCCATCTGTATGTCTTCTCTGGAATGGCTGAGTGGTGCTCCATTGCATATATGTACCATATCTTTATCCATTTGTCTGTCAGTAGACATTTAGGTTGCTTCCTTGCCTTGGCTATTGTGAAGAATGTAAGGCCCGCTTTTTCAAGTTATCACATGCCAACCCTGTTCGCTGGTTTGAAGCCATTTTGGAACTATTTGTAAACTGTAGGTAGTTGGTAGGTATACAAATTTTGTCCAATCTGATAGTAATCTTAGTTCCCCACCTCATCCCAAACACCAGTTTTACCTCTACCAGCAGTTCATCTTAACATTCTTTCCTCCATATAAATTTGTGATGTTTTGACTTTTCCTTTTAACTGGATAAAACATGTGCCTGGCTCCTTCATATCATAAGAGTAGAATAAATTTTTTAATGCATATTCATTCTTATAACTGTATGAGAGTCATATTTTAATTTTTTCCCCCAAATTGTCTTCTGTCCAGAACAGAAGTAACTGAGAGTTTGACTGTTTGGGGGTAGGAAAGACTAAAGTAGCCCATGACAAGATTGAGTCAAGATTCCCAGTGATCTGATGACCTAATCTGTGATACATCCAATATCACTGCAACCTGGTCAGGGGCCTTTAGATGGCAACTTAAGAACCATTTCTGAGCTCTGGCTACAAAAGCCTAGTTGGAGGGAATATAAAATTACTAGTCAGAAAGCAGTGAGGACAGAATGAAAAATAAACTCGTACTTAGAGTCTGTAACCCAGAATTTTACTATATGAGAAATTAAATGCTAAGAAGGAACCAAGTTTATTAAGAAGATTAACTCCATTTAGGGAAAGTAAAGAGAGTCATCTGAAACTGACTTTAACACAAATTATAGAGTCTTCAAAGAGATAAACAGGAGAATTAGCTTCCAGAAAACTAATAAGAAATTACAATATTAAACTTGTAGAAATAAAACAAATATTAGTAAGTTGGATCAACTAAGATTTCTAGAAATGGAAAAGAATCTATATACATGTAACAAACCCAGTTTAATGAACTAGATAAATTCTAGACTAGATAAAGTCAACAGAAAAGAGAATTAGTGAATTAGACAATACTTCACCCAGGTATAAAACAGAATGATATAGAAACTTTAAAACTTTAAAAAGCAATCAATCTCATACATTGAACATAAAATGGTACAGTTCAGTTCAATTGCTTAGTCATGTCCAACTCTTTGCGACCCTATGGACTGTACCACGCCAGGCTTCCCTATCCATCACCAACTCCTGGAGTTTACTCAAACTCATGTCCATTGAGTCGGTGATGCCATCCAACCATCCCATCCTCTGTCATCCCCTTCGGTACAACCATTCTGGAAAACTTTCAGCAGTTTCTTATAAGATTAAACACACACTTCCATGTGACCCAGGCATTCCCACTCCTAGCAGTTTACCCAAGAGAAATGAAAACTTATGTTCACACAACTGCACAAATGCTTTTTCCTCCCTCTAGAGTTGAATACTCCCTGGTTCACTGGTGTATTCCCAGCCCCTGGAATAGTACAGTACCTGACACAGTATAGGGACTCAATAAATACATGATAAATGGATGTATAAAGATTCTTATGGTGCTAAGGGAAAATAACAATCAACCTAAAACATTATCTTTAGGAATGTTACTCAAGGTTGAAGGAAGTGAAGAGATTTTCAGATGTACAGAGATGTACGTAGTCTCTTTCCCACACATCTTTGCTAAAGAACTTCCTAGAGAGAAGGGAACTAACCCAGCCAGAATACGGTTATGGGCTGAAATGTGTCCTCCCTTCCCCACCAAACTCATATGTTGACATCTTAACCCCCAGGACCTCAGAGTGTGACTGTATTTGAAAGAGGTAATTAAGTTAAAATAAGGTCATAAGTGTGGACCCTGATCCAGCATCACTGGTGTCTTTGCAAGAAGAATTCTAGACACAGACATGCACCTGTGGAGGAAGACCCTGTGGGGACACGGACAGAAGGTGGCCATTTGCAAGCCAAGGAGAAAAGCCTCAGAAGAAACCAACTCCGCGGACACTTTTACCCTGGAATCCTGGCTTTCAGAATCCTGAGAAAATGAATCTGTTGTTTAAAACCTGAGGAACTCTGTTATGGAAGAACTTCCTGATGTTCAAGCTGGTTTTAGAAAAGGCAGAGGAACCAGAGATCAAATTGCCAACATCCACTGGATCATGGAAAAAGCAAGAGAGTTCCAGAAATACATCTATTTCTGCTTTATTGACTATGCCAAAGCCTTTGACTGTGTGGGTCACAATAAACTGTGGAAAAGTCTGAGAGAGATGGGAATACCAGACCACCTGACCTGCCTCTTGAGAAATCCGTATGCAGGTCAGGAAGCAACAGTTAGAACTGGACATGGAACAACAGACTGGTTCCAAATAGGAAAAGGAGTACGTCAAGGCTGTATATTGTCACCCTGCTTATTTAACTTCTATGCAGAGTACATCATGAGAAACGCTGGACTGGAAGAAACACAAGCTGGAATCAAGATTGCCGGGAGAAATATCAATAACCTCAGATATGCAGATGACACCACCCTTATGGCAGAAAGTGAAGAGGAACTCAAAAGCCTCTTGATGAAATTGAAAGAGGAGAGTGCAAAAGTTGGCTTAAAGCTCAACATTCAGAAGACGAAGATCATGCTATCTGGTCCCATCACTTCATGAGAAATAGATGGGGAAACAGTGGAAACAGTGTCAGACTTTATTTTTTTGGGCTCCAAAATCACTGCAGATGGTGCTGCAGCCATGAAATTAAAAGACGCTTACTCCTTGGAAGAAAAGTTATGACCAACCTAGACAGCATATTCAAAACCAGAGACATTACTTTGCCTACTAAGGTCCATCTAGTCAAGGCTATGGTTTTTCCAGTAGTCATGTATGGATGTGAGAGTTGGACTGTGAAGAAGGCGGAGCGCTGAAGAATTGATGCTTTTGAACTGTGGTGTTGGAGAAGACTCTTGAGAGTCCCTTGGACAGCAAGGAGATCCAACCAGTCCATTCTGAAAATCAGCCCTGGAATTTCTTTGTAAGGAATGATGCTAAAGCTGAAACTCCAGTGCTTTGGCTACCTCATGCAAAGAGTTGACTCATTGGAAAAGACCCTGATGCTGGGAGGGATTGGGGGCAGGAGGAGAAGGGGACGACAGAGGATGAGATGGCTGGACGGCATCACTGACTCGATGGACGTGAGGCTGAGTGAACTCTGGGAGTTGGTGATGGACAGGGAGGCCTGGCATGCTGTGATTCATGGCGTCGCAAAGAGTCGGACACAACTTAGCGACTGAACTGAACAAACTAATACAGAACCAAAGCTGTAAAATATGTTAATAAACAAACTACTTATAGTAAGAAATTTTAAACCATTTTTTCTGTGTTAAAATGAGTGGAAAGCTAAACAAGATGTGGCATGCTATCTTTGGTGGATTCTTAGAACATGTGAAGATCCTCATCACATCAGAAGAAGGGCAAAAATAGTGAGAAACCAAGACTTTGTTAGGAAAGTTATAACTGAGTATGTTAAACCCTTAAAGAAAACCATTCATACACAATCTGTAGTTTCCACACTGGTAGAAAAGGAAAAAACAACAAACTTTTTCAGGAAAAGTAGAAGAAAGAAGCAAAAAGCCCTACAGAAACCAGAAAATTAAAAAAAAAAAGATGAAATATAATAAAATCACAGTGGAAACTTGGAAATAGAGAAAATGAGCATCCACAGTCCCACCACTCCTAGCCTATGCCAGCCTTTCCAGAGATATATATCCTCATATAATCATAGAGCTGATCATTAGTGTTTTATAAGTATTTTCTTCATTAAAAACTTTTCATAAACAAAATAAATAGCTCTATAACCACATACCCTACAGGTATAGCAGAATTTACTACTTAACCTATTGTTGGACATTTTATACATTTCTACAAATTTTTTTCCATGTCAGAGAGTATATTGCATGCTCATTTTAGAAAATCTATAAATCACAGACTCTCAAAAAGAAGAAAATAAAAATCACCAATAAGGTCATTATCTAGAGTCTCACTTCTCAGGTGGTGCTAGTGATAAAGAACCTGCTTGCCAATGCAGGAGACATAAGTGACGTAGGTTCGATTCCTGTGTCAGGAAGATCCCCTGGAGAAGGGCATGGCGACCCACTCCAGTATTCTTGCCTGGAGAATCCCATGGACAGAGGAGCCTGGTGAGCTTCAGTCCATAAGGTCACAAAGTGTCAGACACGACTGAAGCAACTTAGCACGCACACAACATAGTTATATACCTTCTAGTTTATTTTCTATGTATACTGTATTTTGTTTTCACCACTACAACTAAACTGATTCAAAATATCTTTGCAGGTAAATCTTTGTTAGGATTTTTTCCTTTAGGGTAGACTGCAGAATGAATCATAAAGTAGTAATAGTTTTAGGATCCTGATATCATGTTATCAAACTTTGGGAGTAATATTTTATTTTTTTCATGTTGTTTTACTCAGAATAACCATGAAATTATTAATCTGAATCCAAACAAGCAAATTTGCATAAAGTTCAGAATCAAACAATAACAGACCCAGGTGGGTATCCCTGGAACGAGAAGTTTCCCTCTGGAGGCGCATCCCCAGACAGGCTCACCAGACATATTCACCAAGACAGCCCACAGGTACCACAAGCTCAGCAGCTCCTCAACTGAGCTCTTTCTTCTTCGTCCGTGGACCTGATCTTCTCCTTGATGGACTCACACCACTAATTACCAGTCATTAGAACCAGAGGCCTGAGTGTTACCTCAAACAGTTACTATTCCATAAAGTCACCTGGTAGACCAGTAGTTATAACTGAATGGTCACTAAGGCCTGCTGGCTCTACTTCTTCCTAGCACCCCCAGATCCAGCCTCCCCTCTCCATCCCCACTGCTATTGCCCGAGTTCAGATCCTCACCATCTCCCCCAGATCACTGTAGTGGCTTCCTAACCAGTCTCTCCACCAATCCATTCCAGGTTAAGATCTCTACTTTTCTAAAATTACATAAAGTCAAACTAGGTCAAGATTTTAAAACCTCTATTTGTTCTCTGTTGCAAAGGGAAATCATTCCAAAGTACACTTTCCATGAGCTGATTCTCAGCAGCTTCTCCCACCTCCCCTTACCAACACCAGCACTGCCCACCTCCCAACCCTCTATTTCAGATATGCCAAAGGTGTTTCTCAAGTAAGGAACACTGTTCATGCCTCCTTGTCTTCGCACTGTATTCCCATCCTGCCTAGGAAGCCTTGCCTGGTATACCCGCCTTGCATGTCAGCTCTTACTCTGAACACGCTCATGTTCCCTCTGTAAAGCCTACAGAACTTCGTCTGAGCCCACCATTGCACCCTCCCCTCCTACTGCAGTCAAGGGATCATCCCTTACAAAGGCCAGTCCCTCCTCAGATACTCTCCATCTTACACATCGCAAAGCTTTCTCTAACTCCCCCTTAATCACTGCCTCTCACACTCACTCCTCCCTAACCCCTGGCCACCAAAGATCCTTGTACTGTCTCCACAGTTTTGCCTTTTTCAGAATGTCATACAGTTGGGATTATATAGTACGTAGCCTTTTCCGATTGGCTTCTTTCACTTAGTAATACACATTTAAGATGGTTCAATGTCCTTTCTTTGTTCTTTTTAATTTTTTATTGAAATATGTTCCACATATAACATTCTGTAAATTTAAGGTGTTCAGATATTGATTTGATGCATTTATATATTGTAATATAACTGTCACTGTAGCAACAGTTAGCAGCTCTATCATATCTCATAATTATTTCTTTTTTGTGGTAGGACTAATTAAGATCTAGTTTCTTATAATCATTGAACTTGCTAACACAATATTACTGTCTACATTGCTCATTTCCTTTTAGTGCTTTAATATCCCTTTGTCTGGATGTATCACAGTTTATCTATTGATTAACTTAGTTGAATGCTTCAAGTTTTGGCAATTATGAATAAGGCTGCTATAAACATCCATGTGCAGTTACTTCTCAGATTTTAATTATCAGAGTATTGGAACACAAGGAGATTAAGTGATCTGTCTGAAGTCACATGGCTAATGAGTGAACACAGTAAAGCTATCAGGAACCCTCCCACCCACCCAGCCACCGCTACTTTTTAAATTGCTTCACTGCACTGTCATCCTGCGAGAAAAGGGATCCTGGCTCAGGTTATCACCTGCTGTGCCCACATCTGTGCAGAGCAGTGGGTTCTGTTTTCAGATGAAGAGTAAAGAAGGGGTCCTGGGAAGACAGAAACAACTGTTAATACCAGCTCCACACTATTGAAACCCATGTACAGAAGGCTCCCAGGTGTAAGTGAACTGAACCAGAGGAATAAAATAGTTGCTACTTCTATTACAAACCTTAATTGCATTCACACAATAATGTTGAAACCAATTTATTAATTGTAATTTATTTTTCCGCCAATATATTCTAATGTTTTGCAACAGCCTAGAGTAGGACAAGCAAATTAGTCTAGTATTTCTTCTCTCTTGGTTATAATCCTTCTTTAGAATTTTGCTCTCAAAAGCCATTTCCTTGTTAAAGGAAGAAAGAGGAAAGAAGGAGAGGAAGGAAAGGAGAAGGGACGCAGGGAGAGAGGAACAAATACACATAAAGACACACACTAAAATATAATTTCAGGGGTCCTGCTGAGGTCAGTCCAGGGAACAAAGGATGACTGGCTTAAATGCCAAGTGTTTCAGTTCAGTTCAGTCGCTCAGTCGTGTCCAACTCTTTGTGACCCCATGAATCGCAGCACGCCAGGCCTCCCTGTCCATCACCAACTCCCAGAGTTCACTCAGACTCACGTCCATCGAGACAGTGATGCCATCCAGCCATCTCATCCTCTGTCATCCCCTTCTCCTCCTTCCCCCAATCCCTCCCAGCATCAGAGTCTTTTCCAATGAGTCAATTCTTCGCATGAGGTGGCCAAAATACTGGAGTTTCAGCTTTAGCATCATTCCTTCCAAAGAAATCCCAGGGCCGATCTCCATCAGCATGGACTGGTTGGATCTCCTTGCAGTCCAAGGGACTCTCAAGAGTCTTCTCCAACACCACAATTCAAAACCATCAATTCTTCGGCGCTCAGCCTTCTTCACAGTCCAACTCTCACATCCATACATGACCACAGGAAAAACCATAGCCTTGACTAGACGGTTTACAGGGATATAAATGGGGCCTGGCTGAGACTCTACAAGTCAATAGCTGAAAGTTATTATTGGTTATGAATAAAATACTGTATGCATTACACCCGTATCTTTTCTGTTTCAGTCTTGCTATGTATTAAATACTCTTCTTAGTCTGCCCAGATCAAAAAGAAAAATTTATTTTAACAGTGATTATTCATGTAGCATGTGAAAGAGACTGGAACATTAAGATAAATGCCTAGTGTGTGCGACAAAATGCAATTTTTGTTGGGCAGATTTAAAATATAAATCTAGAGACAAGTCAGAAGAGTTCATCAAAAGAAAGATGCTATACAGCAGTTTGATTTTTGCTTTTGTCCAGGGAAGCAAAAAAGGAAATCATGAAAGCCTAGAACTCAGCGTGAGGTTCTGCAGAAAATCATGATGCACCACAGGCAGAAAACTAATGAACCCGAGGATGAGCTTCAAAGCAAAAGAGTTATGTAACCAAGGAGTTCATCTGCTTGCTTCACACATTCCACAAAACTGCCCCGTAGGTGGCACGTAAAATACGGTTTAAAATTATTGAGTTCCATTCTTTTCTATGCTTGTCTTTTACCCATTTCCTTGTTCCTTTCATGTTAAATTTTGCTCACTAGAGCTTTGCTCAGTGCTTTCACTGAGAGCCTATGTAGAGTAGTAAACCCTTCGTCTATGTTATAAATTCAACTTCTGTCGTTTTCCTGTTGAATTTAATCTGTTTATATTTGTTGCTATATCAGGTACATCTGGATATCTGTCATATTATTTTGTGCTTTCTGCTTATAGTGATTGTCTTTTGCTTCCTTCTTTTTTCTTATCTTCTAATAATCTAACTGTTCCTTTAGACTCTGTTATCTTTCTCTGTTAATTTGGAAGCAGTTGGGTTTTTTTCTCTGTGTCCTTTTAGTGTTTGTCCTTTACATTCTGAGATATGCTTACTTGGCTTAGAGTGTAAATTTCTCTATCCTATGGCTGAACAACAAGATCTTAGTACCAATCACAATTAATAACAAATTATTTTGACCTTATTTTTTAGAACCCTCCCCCAAATAGACCTGGGTTCAATCCCTGGGTTGGGAAGATCCCCTGAAGAAGGGAAAGGCTACCCATTCCAGTATTCTGGCATAGAGAACTCCATGGACTATATAGTCCATGGGGTCACAGAGAGTCGGACACGACTCTCTTTCACTGACTAAAAAGGCCTCTTATGTTGTTTTACACAGTGGCTGTTTCTTGGAGTCACCTGTAAGTTATCCAACTATTTCGCTCTCCATTTCTTCTTACATCCTGTTCACCTATGTGTTCAATTTCATGCTTCCTGAGAACTTTCAATAAGAATCTTTTAATCTCTGAAACTTAATGCTGTTGAAAAGTATAGTTTACTGGATATAAAATTCCAGATGTTTACTTCCTCTCAGAACTTTGAAGATCTATTCCTTTGCCTTCTGACCTCTATAAACACATCTTCTATAAATTTAAGATTTTCTGAAAGATTTTCTTTCATCTTTCTGCTTCTGGGATTCCACAGTTTCCTCAAAGTGTGTCAGACAGAGGTCTAATTTCATTTTAATGCTTGGGACTCCTTTAAAGATTATTTCTGAGAAGGGTTCCCATGGGGAGAGGAGGGGCCCAAGGTTGGGAGTCTGAATCCAAGTGTGGCTGGAGGGCATCCACACAGAGGGGCAGTTGGCATGGGGGTATCGGAGCCTAAGCATGGTGAGGAGGGTGTCCACACGGTTAAAAGGGGGTTAGTGTGGGGTAGCAGAGCCTGAATGGGGTGAAGAGGGCATCTGCATGGGAAGCAGGCTCAGAACAAGATGTCAGAGCCCAAATCGGGTGAGGAAGGTGAGAGAGTCATTTCCTAGGCAGGTTGATAAGAAGTCTAGGGGTCCCCAAGGAGAGAGGGGTCTGGAATTCTCAAGGAGGAAGAAAGCACAAACTTTTTTCTTCTCTACATTCCTCAGGATTACATAACAACAATGTATTCTGCCTGAGGACAGTCTCTGGATTAAACCTTCTGGCTAATTCTGTAAATTATGGGAGTAGACCTGCTCTTTACAAGGATTATACAACAACAATGTATTATGTATTCTGCCTGAGGACAGTCTCTGGATTAAACTTTCTGGCTAATTCTGTTATCTTAAAATGTAAATTAGGGGAGTAGGTCTGGTGAGGTTCTTTACAACCTCCAGACATTCTTTGGATTCACTGGAGAGTATATAACTTCATTGTTAACACTAACAAGCGGCGACTCTTTCTACCCACTTCTGATGCCTATGTCAGAAGCTTTCTCTATCTCCTTTATACTTTAATAAAACTTTATTACACAAAAGCTCTGAGCGATCAAGCCTTGTCTCTGGCCCTGGATTGAATTCTCCTCTGGGGGCCAAGAATCCCGGGGTTGTGATTCAACAACAACGTTTCAAAGGCATCCATGCAGGGAAAGGCTGTCACATACCAGAAAATTGACCAAATGAGGAAATATATTAATATCAAGAATAACAGAAGTCAGATTTATTCTGTCAAAGAAGGGAGCTACACCACGGAAAGGGAGAAAATTGGAATAAACCTGTAGTACTGGAATGAATTTTGAAGTATTGGTATGAATTCATGGTTTTTAACATCTAAAAATATAAATAAAACCAATAAAATACATATAAAACTTCAAAAAAGACTGAATGTGTATGTACATATAAATGTAAAAGATTTAAGTTTTATATATTTTTCTATAAATAAATATATATATAATATTTTTTTCAAAGGGACAGTACCACTCTCAATAATGAAAACATGGCATCAAGATCTTGGCTTCTAAATACCATTCTTATCCAAAAGGAACCAGAGCTCCTTGGAGAAATGTCTAATTCCAGGGCTGAGGCATGAAAAGGACAAGATGAGCTTGGAAAGCAAGGAACTGCTCAATGAATGATGGGAGATATATTAAAAGGATGCATCAGTTCAGTTGCTCAGTCGTGTCCGACTCTTTGCGACCTCATGAATCGCAGCACGCCAGGCCTCCTGTCCATCACCATCTCCCGAAGTTCACTCAAACTCACGTCCATCGAGTCAGTGATGCCATCCAGCCATCTCATCCTCGGTCGTCCCCTTCTCCTCCTGCCCCCAAACCTTCCCAGCACCAGAGTCTTTCCCAATGAGTCAACTCTTCTCATGAGGTGGTCAAAGTACTGTAGTTTCAGCTTTAGCATCATTCCTTACAAAGAAATCCCAGGGCTGATCTCCTTCAGAATGGACTGGTTGGATCTCCTTGCAGTCCAAGGAACTCTCAAGAGTCTTCTCCAACACCACTGTTCAAACGCATCAATTCTTCGGCGCTCAGCCTTCTTCACAGTCCAACTCTCACATCCATACATGACCACTGGAAAAACCATAGCCTTGATTAGATGGACCTTTGTTGGCAAAGTAATGTCTCTGCTTTTCAATATGCTGTCTAGGTTGGTCATAACTTTTCTTCCAAGGAGTAAGCATCTTTTAATTTCATGGCTGCAGTCACCACCTGTAGTGATTTTGGAGCCCCCAAAAATAAAGTCTGACACTGTTCCCACTGTTTCCCCATCTATTTCCCATGAAGTGATGGGAACAGATGCCATGATCTTTGTTTTCTGAATGTTGAGCTTTAAGCCAACTTCTTCACTCTCCTCTTTCACTTTCCTCAAGAGGCTTTTTAGCTCCTCTTCACTTTCTGCCATAAGGGTGGTGTCATCTGCATATTTGAGGTTATTGATATTTCTCCCAGCAATCTTGATTCCAGCTTGTGTTTCTTCAAGCCCAAGCGTTTCTCATGATGTACTCTGCATAGAAGTTAAATAAGCAGGGTGACAATATACAGCCTTGATGTACTCCTTTTCCAATTTGGAACCAGTCTGTTGTTCCATGTCCAGTTCTAACTGTTGCTTCCTGACCTGCAAACAGATTTCTCAAGAGGCAGGTCAGGTGGTCTGGTATTCCCATCACTTTCAGAATTTTCCACAGTTTACTGTGATCCACACAGTCAAAGGCTTTGGCATAGTCAATAAAGCAGAAATAGATGTTTTCCTGGAACTCTCTTGCTTTTTCCATGAGCCAGCAGATGTTGGCAATTTGATCTCTGGTTCCTCTGCCTTTTCTAAAACCAGCTTGAATATCAGGGAGTTCACAGTTCACGTATTGCTGAAGCCTGGCTTGGAGAATTTTGAGCATTACTTTACTAGCATGTGAGATGTGTGCAATTGTGCAGTAGTTTGAGCATTCTTTGGCATTGCCTTTCTTTGGGATTGGAATGAAAACTGACCTTTTCCAGTCCTGTGGCCACTGCTGACTTTTCCAAATTTGCTGGCATACTGAGTGCAGCACTTTCACAGCATCATCTTTCAGGATTTGAAATAGCTCAACTGGAATTCCATTACCTCCACTAGCTTTGTTCTTAGTGATGCTTTCTAAGGCCCACTTGACTTCACATCCCAGGATGTCTGGCTCTAGGTGAGTAATCACATCATCGTAATTATCTTGGTCGTGAAGATCTTTTTTGTATAGTTCTTCTGTGTATTCTTGCCACCTCCTCTTAATATCTTCTGCTTCTGTTAGGTCCATACCATTTCTGTCCTTTATCGAGCCCATCTTTGCATGAAATGTTCCCTTGGTAACTCTAATTTTCTTGAAGAGATCTCTAGTCTTTCCCATTCTGTTGTTTTTCTCTATTTCTTTGCATTGATCACTGAGGAAGGCTTTCTCATCTCTTTTTGCTATTCTTTGGAACTCTGCATTCAGATGCTTATAGCTTTCCTTTTCTCCTTTGCTTTTTGCTTTTCTTCTTTTCACGGCTATTTGTAAGGCCTCCCCAGACAGCCATTTCGGTTTTTTGCATTTCTTTTCCATGGGGATGGTCTAGATCTCTGTCTCCTGTACAATGTCACGAACCTCCATCCATAGTTCATCAGGCACTCTATCTATCAGATCTAGGCCCTTAAATCTATTTCTCACTTCCACTGTATAATCATAAGGGATTTTATTTAGGTCATACCTGAATGGTCTAGTGGTTTTCCCTACTTTTTTTACATCAGTCAGCTTAAAAGGAGTCTCAATGATCAAATCTGGAATGATCTGGGCATTAAACGATAGTAACAGATTATAATCCATTGAATAGGAAACTATGAGCCCACTCTGATATAATGAAGTAAACAAACGATAAAGAACAAGATATTAATATAGTTTTAATATGCCTCCAAACAAAGGCATTAATACCAAAGGGAAAATAGTGACTGCAAAGAAGAGAAGTCTGACCTCAATTAAGCGATCAAAATGTACATTATCAGTCATGGGGCAAACTGATGTCATGCATTGAGAGAAAACACATGTAATACTTCTGTGATATTCCTGACAAAGATGTATAATCTGAGTCAAACCGGGAGGAAACAACAGACATGCCCAAAGAGAGACACTCTACAGAACTGTAATCTTCAAAAGAGTCAAAATCATCACGAGTCAAGGAAAAAAATGTGATACTATTTCAGACTGGAGATAACTAAACTCAACTGTGATGCTGAACTTTTCACAACAGAAAACATTACTGGGAAAACTGGCAAAATTTCCATGGGGTTTAAGAATTAGACAGTGCTTCCATCTATGGGGTCGCACAGAGTCAGACACGACTGAAGCAATTTAGCAGCAGCAGCAGCAGCAAGGTTGATTTTCTGATTTTGATGGTCATTTATCGTTAAGTTGGAGAATGTTCTTGAGTTTGAGAGGAAATGGCATTATGTCAACAACTTATTCTCAATTAGTTCAGATACAAAGTGTTTGTACAACTTTTCTACAGTTGGCGATTGTTTCAAAGTAAAACAATGCCAGAAGTAATAGGCTTAGTCAAACACCAAGATTGCCATTTATATAGAGAAGTGACCTATTAACAAGAAGTCAAACGTTAAAAAAAACTTTTTTTGCACACCACTGGGAAGCTATGGTTACTTAAGGAATTAAAATTTTTTTAATTACAAAATTTTTTTAAAAAAGCACAAAAACTCGTACTCTTTACAAGTTCTTACTTAGGAACTCGAAGACTACCGTTATCCTTCTGACATATGTCAGTAAAGCTTAAAAGAAAAACTATCATATTTATCGTACGACAACCGTTTCTTAGCAGGATATAACTTAAGATCATTCTGAAAATCTTACACAAGCCCACCACACGCACAGAGTTTAATTATTTGAAGATTGATTCACACAAAATCAGCTGCTTCTTTCAATTTAAATCCCATCTATGACCCATCTTGAGGAGTCTGTCAGTTACTAACCAGTCAGGGCCTCACGTTTCCAGGACAGCATCAGCTATTTGTAAAATAAACTGACCTATACAGTCAAATATGAATACTATTGCTTCTCTTGGATGTTAACAAACGGCCAAGTATTTTCAGTGTTAAAGTCTAGTAGAGAGTATATCACAATAACTCCACTACACGCCATTTCACTAAAAATAAGCCAGGGAGTGTGACTGAAGGAAAAAAAATTAGGTGTAAAAAAAATTCACTGTTTTCATCCCTTTAAAGTAGCAGTAGCAGCTTTTTGTGCTCCAACCTTATATTAAGAAAACGACAAGTATCAAGAAAGTAGAAAATATGGCCTCAAAAGAAGTCTAGCTCATTTGAAAAGGAAACAACTTTTCCACGTGAGGTCAAGAAGAGATACTGATGTATAATGGTCAGTAGCAGGAACTAGCCTGATTTGTGTAACGAATATAAATCAAAGAGCAGCAGTTTATTTAAATTTCTTAGCTGAAAGGCAACAGTGATACATTGATAGAGAAAAAACAAAATCAGAGTACTTCCAAATAGAAGCCTTTTTAGGAGGACTTTAATGACTCTGCTACAGAAGCACTCCATGTGACATTAGTCTCAGTCACAGGCTTTCAACATCAATGTGGTCCTACCTTCGCCCTCCCCACATCCACAAGTGTAAACTCCATTATTACTGCTTCTTTCAGGGACTGCCTGATTGTATCCCATAGATATCATTAGATCGTGTAATCTGTAAAAAGATTTAAGACAGAAGCTGGATAAGAAAAAGCAACAGACTTGGTTCCTAACATTTGGCTGTTCAAAACTATCAAGTGGTGAGTTCTTAGCACCTTTACAAGATATTCAAAATAACGTGGCTCAGGGTCAAAAACCAACTCCAAAAATGCAGTCATAATATTTTACCAAGTCAATGTAATTATTATGTTATTTTCCCAAATTAAAGATATTTCTTTAGATAGTGTTTGGTCTGGTCTAGTATGTGTTATACATATATTTATATATTTATGTACATTTATATATATTTATTGGAGAAGGAAATGGCAATCCACTCCAGTGTTCTTGCCTGGAAAATCCCAGGGATGGAGGAGCCTGGTAGGCTGCAGTCCATGGGGTCGTGAAGAGTCGGACACGACTGAGCGACTTCACTTTCACTTTTCACTTTCATGCATTGGAGAAGGAAATGGCAACCCACTCCAGTGTTCTTGCCTGGAGAATCCCAGGGATGGGGGAGCCTGGTGGGCTGCTGTCTATGGGGTCGCACAGAGACGGACACGACTGAAGCGACTTAGCAGCAGCAGCAGCATGTATATTTACATATGAATATATATAATATTAGAATGAATATATACAGATATACTTATTTAAATCAGTGCATATGCTTCTAGTCACAACTTTATGTATTGTAGAAGTCCTTGAAGATCACTGCATGACAAAGCAGGTAGTTCCATAATGGGAAACACATGGCGCTATATAAAGGAAACATATCTGGATTTCTTTAGCAAGCACAGAATTCCAAGCTATGACACACTCTGCTGTGGGGATGTGGAAGTGACTGTTCCCTGAGTGACAGAAACTAAGAAGATCTCTGTCACCAGAGATCTGGGTATGTTGGGAACTGATAAATGAAACTGCAGCATATGATGCCTGAAAATACGAAGTCTTCCATTCAACAATTAAGTCAACAAATGTTTACCAAGCATCTGCTATGTGCTGAGTGACTCTTTCAAACTTCTGTACCAATCCAGCCATCCTTCAGCACTTCCTTACTGTCACAGAGATGAAGTCCTTTTCTGTTCCCCCTAAGGCTAACACATTTCCCCTGAGCTCAGGATCCCGTCCCTTCCTGCTACACCAGAGACCTCCCTTTCCTGAATGTTTTCCCAATCAGATCTTTCCCATCAGCAAGTAAGCTCACTCCAGCATCTCCTACCTTCTGGCTATCTTCCTTCCGTCTCCACCCTGTTCATAGTTAACTGACTTCAAAGGCTGGGTCACATTTGCTGTCTTACTTCCTTCAGTTCAGTTCAGTTGCTCAGTCATGTCTGACTCTTTGTGACCCCATGGACCACAGCATGCCAGGCTTCCCTGTCCATCACCAACTCCCGGAACTTGCTCAAACTCACGTCCATCGAGTTGGTGATGCCATCCAACCATCTCATCCTCTGTCGTCCCCTTGTCCTCCTGCCTTCAATCCTTCCCAGCATCAGGATCTTTTCCAATGAGTCAGTTCTTCGCATCAGGTAGCCAAAGTATTGGAGCTTCAGCCATCAGTCCTTCCAATGAATATTCAGGGTTGATTTCTTTTAGGATGGACTGGTTGGATCTCCTTGCAGTCCAAAGGTCTCTCAAGAGTCTTCTCCAACACCACAGTTCAAAAGCATCAATTCTTTGGCTCTCAGCTTTTTTTATAGTCCAACTCTTACATCCATACATGACTACTGGAAAAATTATAGCTTTTACTAGATGGACCTTTGTTGGCAAAGTAATGTCTCTGCTTTTTAATATGCTCTCGAGGTTTGTCCTTATTCCCTTAGCTTTCCCTCATTCTTTACCTATTGCAATCTGGCTTCTGTTCTATCATTTCACTGAAATTACTTTCAGAAGGCCACTGCTCTCCTTATCTCTAAAACAAATGACAACTTTTTAGTCACTGACTTCAAAGGAGCAATCATCATACTTGATCACTTGATACTAGATCACTCTTGATTACCCTTGTCCTTGAAATATTCTCTCTTCCGGCTTCCATGATATCATGTTCCCTTGGATATCTGATCACGTCTTCTCAGTCGGCCTTCTCTAGAGATTCCTCACCTTGTCATCCTTTAAATGTTACTGTTTCCCAGAGTTCTACTATATGCTAGTGGAACTAGTCACTAGTGTCACCTAGTCACATGACTTCAATTACATTATTTTTCTGACTCAAAGCTGTATGTATTCCCAGTTCAGAGCCTCTCTTTGTGCATCTAATTTATATACATGATAAAACGTTTCAGGCTATCTACCTAGATCATACAATTTTCCATTTTCTAAAAACTGCCCCTAGTTCCACTTCAAATGTAGTAATGATGGATGCCCCCAAATGAGGTCTGTATTATATGAGCCCCAGTTCCTTCATCACAATGGAACAGACATCTGTTCCAAGCTGGGTTGATCAGATTCCCAAGCCAGGAATCTGAGACTAAATCTGTGTTCAAACTGGAATTCTCAAACACTGCTGGTTGATTGTGTAATCTACAACTTTGAAAACTGGCAATATCTTCAAATACATACATACTTAATGACCCATCAATCTACTCCTAGATATAAAACAAGAGAAATAATTGCATATGTGCTCAAAAGACAAATATAAGAACATTCATAGAAGCACTCTCTATAATAAGCAAACACTGGAAACTACAGAAATATTCATTGGTATTATGAAAAAAGGAGGTATTCATCAGATGGAATATTGTAGCAATCAACATGAATGAATCTCACACATATGCTAAGCAAAATGGCACAAAAGAGTACATGCTCTAAGATTCCATTTTTATAAATTTCAAAAACAGGCACATGCTTCAGGTTTTAGGCAGTGACTAAAAGGGAGTATAAGGGACTTCTAGGATGTTGATAATATTCTGTTTATTTATCTGGGTTTTAATAACATAGGTATGTTCACTCTGAAAATGCATTAAACTTAGGCACAGTGCATTTTATATATGCATGTTATTCTTCAAGATTATCAGCTAAATCTGAATTAGACTCTCAAAATGACATTTATAATTCTTTACAATAATAGATTTAATACAGGGATAATGAGAGGAGGTATAATGGAGAGAACAAATAAAGTATAATAGAGCCCAGAGAAAGAAATCATTTAGGAAGAAAAAATTTCTATGGGAAGTGCCTTTCACATAAGAACATTTACCAATTGTTTGCTCCTTATCTAAGCTAATTATTATCCAGAATTATCTCAAAGTAAGAGAATCAAGATATGAAATGCCTAACCAGATGGAGCTAATCAAGTTCTCTTCCTGGCTTTGATGCCTGGATGTCTGGGATGATAGAAGGCTGAGGGCCCCCGGGGGTAGCACAGTTGGCAATTCCACTCAAGTTCTGCAAACTAACACACAAAACACTTTCAGTCTATCCCACTGCAGGCATACTTACAGGTTTTTTTAAAAAATTTCTTGTAAAATATCATGTTCTATTTTAATAAAAGCAAATTAAAACCAGGATGCCTTAAACTTTAAAAGGTATGTCTTTGAGTCTGTCATTTCTAATGTTATGAATCTCTGTATCTCATTTTGGATTCCTTCCCCAAACACAATGGATATATTTCTGTCTTCTGTCTGCCTCTTATAGCTCGACTACTTTCTAACCTCACATCTTACTGCCTCCATCATAGTCTCACAGTCATCAGTTTGTAGTCTCGGCCTCAGGGCCTGACATTCACTTGGCCACCACACCCTGACACCTATCAAGATGGTGCTGAAACATAAATTGGCAATGACAGAAGACTCAAAGGGAATAAAAAATAAAAACCAACTAAAAATATCATCACCACGCAGTAAGTCACCCCTGGAAATAACTATATGGCAGAACAAATCTAATAGCAAGATGCTCTTTGAGGTCTACTGGCATCCAGTAATTTATTTTAGGAAAGAAAGAAAACTGAAAGGAAACTGACACAAAGGTCAAATTAAATATAGCTCAGTTCAGTTCAGTCGCTCAGTCATGTCCAACTCTTTGTGACACCATGGACCGCACCACGCCAGGCCTCCCTGTCTATCACCAACTCCCAGAGTTTACACAAACTCATCTCCATTGAGTCAGTGATGCCATCCATGATGGTGATGCCAACCATCTCATCCTCTGTCGTTCCCTTCTCCTCCTGCCTTCAATCTTTCCCAGCATCAGGGTCTTTCCAAATGAGTCAGTTCTTCACATGAGGTGGCCAAAGTATTGGAGTTTCAGCTTCAACATCACTCCTTCCAGTGAACACCCAGGACTGATCTCCTTTAGGATGGACTGGTTTGATCTCCTTGCAGTCCAAGGGACTCTCAAGAGTCTTCTCCAACACCACAGTTCAAAAGCATCAATTCTTCAGCGCTCAGCTTTCTTCACAGTCCAACTCTCACATCCATACTTGACTACTGGAAAAACCATAGCCTTAACTAGATGGACCTTTGTCAGCAAAGTAAGGTCTCTGCTTTTGAATATGCTGTCTAGGTTGGTCATAACTTTTCTTCCAAGGAGTAAGTGTCTTTTAATTTCATGGCTGCAGTCACCATCTGCAGTGATTTTGGAGCCCTCCAAAATAAAGACAGCCATTGTTTCCACTGTCTCCCCATTATTTGCCATGAAGTAATGGGACCAGATGCCATGATCTTAGTTTTCTGAATGTTGAATTTTAAGCCAACTTTTTCACTCTCCTCTTTCACTTTCATCAACAGGCTCTTTAGTTCTTCTTCACTTTCTGCCATGAGGGTGGTGTCATCTGCATATCTGAGGTTATTGGTATTTCTCCCAGCAATCTTGATTCCAGCTTGTGCTTCTTCCAGCCCAGCGTTTCTCATGATGTACTCTGCATATAAGTTAAATAAGCAGGGTGACAATATATAGCCTTGACGTACTCCTTTTCCTATTTGGAACCAGTCTGTTGTTCCATGTCCAGTTCTAACTGTTGCTTCCTGACCTGTATATAGGTTTCTCAAGAGGCAGGTCAGGTGGTCTGATATTCCCATCTCTTTCAGAATTTTCCAGTTTCTTGTGATCCACATAGTCAAAGGCTTTGGCATAGTCAATAAAGCAGAAATAGATGTTTTTCTGGAACTCTCTTGCTTTTTCCATGATCCAGCAGATGTTGGCAATTTGATCTCTGGTTCCTCTGCCTTTTCTAAAACCAGCTTGAACATCAGGAAGTTCATGGTTCACGTATTGCTGAAGCCTGGCTTGGAGAATTTTGAGCATTACTTTACTAGTGTGTGAGATGTGTGCAATTGTGCAGTAGTTTGAGCATTCTTTGGCATTGCCTTTCTTTGGGATTGGAATGAAAACTGACCTTTTCCAGTCCTGTAGCCACTGCTGACTTTTCCAAATTTGCTGGCATATTGAGTACAGCACTTTCACAGCATCATCTTTTAGGATTTAGAATAGCTCAATTGGAATTCTATCACCTCACTGGAGAAGGGAATGGCAAACCACTTCAGTATTCTTGCCTTGAGAACCCCAGGAATAGTATGAAAATGCAAAAAGAAAGGACACTGAAAGATGAACTCCGCAGGTCGGTAGGTGCCCAGTATACTACTGGAGATCAGTGGAGAAATAACTCCAGAAAGAATGAAGGGATGGAGCCAAAGCAAAAACAATACCCAGTTGTGGATGTGACTGGTGATAGAAGAAAGGTCTGATGCTGTAAAGAGCAATATT
Organism: Capricornis sumatraensis; assembly: GCF_032405125.1. Classification (NCBI taxonomy): domain Eukaryota; kingdom Metazoa; phylum Chordata; class Mammalia; order Artiodactyla; family Bovidae; genus Capricornis; species Capricornis sumatraensis. Next base: position 18,453,771 of record NC_091075.1, read on the forward strand.
GCATAGGAACCTGGAATGTTAGGTCCACGAATCAAGGCAAATTGGAAGTGGTCAAATAGGACGTCAACATTTTAGGAAATCAGCAAACTGAAATGGACTGGAATGGGTGAATTTAACTCAGATGACAATTATATCTACTACAGTGGGCAAGAATCCTTCAGAAGAAATGGAGTAGCCATCATAGTCAACAAAAGAGTCTGAAACGCAGTACTTGGATGCAATCTTAAAAACAACAGAATGATCTCTGTTCGCTTCCCAGGCAAACCTTCAATATCACAGTAATTCAAGTCTATGCCCCGACCTGTAACGCTGAAGAAGCTGAAGTTGAATGGTTCTATGAAGACCTACAAGACCTTTTAGAACTAACACCCGAAAAAGATCCTTTTTATAATAGGGGACTGGAAAGCAAAAGTAGGAAGTCAAGAAACACCTGGAGTACCAGACAAATTTGGACTTGGGAGTACAGAATGAAGCAGGGCAAAGGCTAATAGAGTTTTACCAAGAGAACGCACTGGTCACAGCAAACACTGTCTTCCAACAACACAAGAGAAGACTCTACACATGGACATCACCAGATGGCCAACACCAAAATCAGATTGATTATATTCTTTGTAGCCAAAGATGGAGAAGCTCTATACAGTTAGCAAAAACAAGACCAGGAGGTGACGGTGGCTCAGATCATGAATTCCTTATTGCCAAATTCAGACTTAAATTGAAGAAAGTAGGGAAAATCACTTAGGTATGACCTAAATCAAATCCCTTATGATTATACAGTGGAAGTAACAAATAGATTTATGGGACTAGATCTGATAGACAGAGTGCCTGATGAACAATGGACAGAGGTTCATGACATTGTACTGGAAGCAGGGAGCAAGACCATCCCCAAGAAGAAGAAATGCAAAAAAGCAAAATGGCTGCTGCAGAGGCCTTACAATTAAGTGTAAAAGGAAGAGAAGTGAAAAGCAAAGGAGAAAAGGAAAGAATATATCGATTTGAATGCAGAGTTTCAAAGAATAGCAAGGAGAGGTAAGAAAGCCTTCCTCAGTGATCATTGCAAAGAAATAGAGGAAAACAAAAGAATGGGAACGACTAGAGATCTCTTCAAGAAAATTAGGGATACAGGGGGAACATTTCATGCAAAGATGGGCTCAATAAAGGACAGAAATGGTATGGACCTAACAGAAGCAGAAGATAATAAGAGGAGGTGGCAAGAATACATGGAAGAACTGTACAAAAAAGATCTTCACGACCCAGATAATCATGATGATGTGATCAGTCACCAGAGTCAGACACCCTGGAATGTGAAGTCAAGTGGGCCTTAGGAAGCATCACTACCAACAGAGCTAGTGGAGGTGATGGAATTCCAGTTGAGCTCTTTCAAATTAAATACAGAAAAGATGCTTATTTTTATTAGATGCAAACCAGTAGACAATTAGCCCAACACGTAAGGACAGAATGTATATGAGTCTAGGACCACAGGAGGGACTGAACACTTTGCCCTCAAGCAAGCAATCCTCTGGCTATGAAGACAAGGGAACCTCAGAAGGAAAAAAAAGCATGTCATTGGTTGCTAAGGGGCATGGGGAAGATTACAAGTGAAAGACAGGCAGACGTGTAAAGGAAGAAAGGCCTAGGGGAAAGTACTTAGTGGAGGGTCAGCAGAGCCAACAGATGGGAAGCAGGCACTCGCACAGTGAGGAATGGAGAGCAGAGAACTGCTGGGTTTGATGTCGGAAAAGATGAAATAAAGTATTTAATACATAGAGTCCAGTTTAGTTTTGCTCTATGATAGGTCAAAACGGCATCATTTTTAACAACAGCCAAGTTGTTATTTCAGTATAATAGTAAAAGCTCGTTAGACTTCTATTTCTTGAATTTTGAATTTAGCAAGAGGCACTTGGAGTTTATGTAGCATACAATATAAGGTTAAAAGACTTGTTAAGGAAAGAATGGAAAATAAAAAGAATTCTCTCAGAAATTAATCTATCAAGGAGACAGAACATGGTGAAACAGGAAATTCATGTAGAGGCGTCAGCTCCCTAGGGCTTTCTTCCTGTTGGTTCTCTCTCTGACTCACTCTACCTATGTTCCCTTGGGCAAACCCCACACCTTCTTCCAGGACCTGTTCAAGGGTATAATTAGTAAGTGGCTAAGTCATTTCAAATATATTTTTTAAATTGTGAAACCCTTGTACGTCCAAATCTATTCCGACACAGGAGGAATGTATAAAATAGACACATGAGGAAGGAAGAGCACAGCCCAGGGGCTGGACCACCCTGGAACTCTCCTATAGGAGACAGCATTTTTACTGTGCTTCATTCCATCTAAATCAAGTATTTTAGAAGCTGCTATTTATATGTAATTGTGTGTTAATTATACATTATTTCATTCATTGAATTTCTAGATAAAGAGCTGGGTTTGCAAGACTGTCTTCTTGTCAACACTTAACTTAGTAAGCATCACTGAGTACACTTAAAAACAATTACATGTAGAGAATTCCCTGGCTGTCCAGGGGTTAGGACTCTGCACTTCCACTGGCAGGGAACGGGCATCAGGTTGGCTCATCAGTTACCAGGGAAACTAGCAGTGGGGCACCCACCACCCCTTTGATAAGACGGGTCACTCACTGGGGCCTGTGGCAAGTATGCAAGAAGGCCAGTCATGAGAGCAGGGTGTAGGTGAGCAGGCACTGGTGGGGCATGAGATGCACAGAGAGCAAGAAGACAGCCACGCTGAGTGGCATGATCAGACAGCTCGCAGTGTCTCTCTAGTCCGTCTGCCGACAACGCACCAGCTGGCAAGAGGGCAAGGTTTACAGGTCCAATTCCAAGATCACACAGCAAAGAAGCGGAGGCTGGAAGCTGATGGATAATAAACTGTTAACTGCCACCAAGTGTCAGCAGCTTCTCAAACGGCTCAGTGGTGAAGAACCTGCCTGCCAATGCAGGAGACACAGGAGACATAGGTTCCTCCTGGGTCAGGAAGATCCCCTGGAGGAGGCAATGGCAACCTACTCCAGTATTCCTGCCTGGAGAATCCTATGGACAGACGAGCCTGCTGGGCTACAGTCCATGAGGTCACAGAGACGGAGCACGCATGCACAACTGCCACCGTACTTTCTCTTTTTTCTCATCCACTTTGCCCCCACCCCCTTTTTTAAAGGAAAAGCATAAGCATATGTTGTGAGATTCAATATTTATCACTATATTTAGTAAACAAGCCAAAGGCTCTCAAGTTCATTCTATTATGAAACTTATTTTCAGAGTTAGAAAGACTTCAAGTGAATTGAAGGAGTATCACACTGCTAGCTAGCTATCCAGTGCTGGGGGAGCAGGGAGAGGAGGTGTGATAGCTGGAAAACAAATTCCTAAGTCCTAAAGCACAAGAGACTGAGTAATCCTCATAAATGAGAAATATGCTCTTTATCATCAGAAAGTCACAGGTCAACTGTCTGTGTATGGTGTGGTGGTAAATTCTGCACTAAACAGAATGACAGAGGCTGGATGTGGACTCAGTTGTTTCCTGAGCAGAAATTATTTATTGCTTGCTTCCTCTCAAAGAATTTCCTGTATGGCAAAATACGCTAGCTTGGTCATATCTGTGATGCCACCGACCTCACCCAGAGATTGAATACTTAGGCAGAGAAGATGAAGGGAGAGAGCAAACTACTGAATAAAGAGTTAAAAGGAATTCTAAATGCTCTGAAATCTGTGAAATGAAGAAGCTCAGTAACTATACAAATAACAAGTTACCTCACATAACAGAAGAGTCCAAGGAAGGCAGTTCATATAATTCAGGGGGAAAAGAGGACAACTTTTATAGCTAAAAATAACCTTTCAGAAGAAAACCTTTAGAAGGTTCTTTTTTAATCCGATAAAAAAAAGAAAAAGAAAAAAAGAAGCCATGTTTCTCAGAGGTTAAAGTGTCTGCCTGCAATGCAGGAGACCCCGGTTCTATCCCTGGGTTGGGAAGATCCCCTAGAGAAGCAAATGGCACCCCACTCCAGTATTCTTGCCTGGAGAATCCCATGGAGGAAGAAGCCTGGTAGGCTATAGTCCACGGGGTGGCAAAGAGTCGGACACGACTGAGCTACTTCACTTTCCCAAGTCAAATTTCAAGTAAACCATCCAGCCTGGACAAATACTCTAGCTTCAGGTCTTCAAGGTTCTAAGAGGATGGACTAGATTTTAATTGAGGGAGATTAAGAAGGAAATTAGATCTAGGTTTCTCTGAGACCCTAACCAACCAGGATCCAAGAAGAACTCTTCTCCAGTGACAAGTCTCAAATTGCCGCTCCAAGGCTTCAAACTTTGTGGCCCACAGTTCCCTCTCCCTAAATACCCTCCCCTCCTTGACTCTATCCTTAAAATTCTAGCTGTGAAGCCAAACAAGGGTGTAAAGATAGGAGCAGGGCTGTTTGAATTCGACTCCTGGTCCTGTCCACAGGACTCAGGCTCAGGGTCTTAACCTTCTAGTCCTCATCGTCTCCCTCAAGAATACCCCAATTTAGGAGAAGGGGATAAACGATTCTCTCTCCCACATCAGTTCCTGCTGACTCTTCCCATCTCAATAAATGCTACTACCATCCACTCAGCTATTCAAAATTCAATAAGTCTTTCTTCACTGCCCTTTCTTTTCATACATAGAATCCCTCAGCAAGTGCTATCTGTTCTAGTTCCAAAACAAATTCCAAAATTGATCAAATTCTCCCCTTTTTCCACTGTTGTCAACCTTTTCCAAGCCACCAGCACATCTCTGTGGCTACTCTTGCCCTCTTCAATCTGTTCTCTATACAAGAGCCAAAATGATCTTCTAAAAGCATAAATTAAATCTTGTCACACCCTTGCTAAGAGCTCAGTAGCCCACCCACTGCACTTAGAATAAAATCTGATGTCTTCCCCTGTCTGGCCTCTGTCTCCCTCTCTGAACTCTCTTTGCTCTGGGCTCTCTAGGCCTACAGGCCTCCTCTCTGTTCCTGAAATTCATCCGTTTCCTTCTTGCCCCGGGACTTTGCACACACCACTTCCTCTGCCTGGAACAGCCCTCCATCTAGTCTGTGCATCGCTGACCTGCGTCACTCAGCTCTCACTCAGACGCTGCCTCAACTGGGCTTCCGATCATGCTGTTCAAGGCTATCCCTCCTGCAGGACTCCTTGGCTCTCATCTCTCCCTGTTTTAATTTCTTCCCAGTTCTTCTCTTGATCTGCAATTAAATCAGTTACAGATTGACTTTTCACTGGCCTATCCCCACAGGGACCTTGACTCTTGTGTTCTCTTGTCAAGGAACCATATTTTGGGGTCATGCGTCCTGAACCTCATCAAAAGCTATTCACTTCCTAAATTACTTAATGGATTCCATTTGAGGAGGCAAAGCCTGAGCCCTCTGATTCTCCTAAATCATGCAGCACATCAACTTATACGCAAATAATTACTGAGATTAATTTAATTCTTCCTCAATACCTATAGACGTTTTTTGGTTACTCTACATATTTCAATGAAAAATTTAACTTCTTTTGTCATTTCTTCCAAAATGCTTCCAGATACATGCCAGTAAACATAGGTCATCTTCCAATGGTCACAGAAAAACTGGAAGGATTAAGATCTACTTGGGGATAAAATTAGAATCTTTTGAGGAAACTTTTTTAAATTTCAAAAACCTAACTTTAAAAATAATAATAATAATGGTCAGAAGAACTGAAAGCTGTGGTGCATCTTGAGCTATTTAATTTTATTAGAAATTAAAACAAAAACAACTGATATCCCTAGCAAAAGTGTATAATGGAGTCATTTATCCATTACTCTAACATGTAATACTAGTGTTGTTTCTCACATATCTCTATGCTTCAATGTTTAACAAATATCCACAACTTGTTGTGTGATGGTTGAAAAAAGGAGCCTGTTTTAATCACAATATGATAAAACACAGCAAATATACCTCAACTTATTCAGTTCAGTCCTGCAAGTATGACTGCTATCCAGGCGTCCTCAAGATAGAATTCTTCTTAGAAACACAAATAATTAACAGTGAATTCCTAACATTTCTGCCAGCTCCCATTTACCTTCATCTTAAAACCTAGCTGTAACTTCCAAAAGCTGTAGAAAACAGCATCCACCCTTTTAAAATTTTAGCTGTTTCTTTGAAACCCAAACCCTAGCCTACAAAATAAAAACAAATTAGGCAAAGCACTCAAACACTGCCTTGAGAGCATAATTAAGTCCAAATAGCTCAACTGGTAACTATGCGTTTGATTGGTAAGTTACATAGGTGACTTATACATTACAGTCATGATTTCTTAAAGGAAATATCAGATATTAAGATCAAAGTTTTTACAAGTTAAAAAAAGGTGAGCATTTAATGATAATAGGTAGGTATCCTGCTGCTGCTGCTAAGCCACTTCAGTCGTGTCCAACTCTGTGCGACCCCATAGACCGCAGCCCACCAGGCTCCTCCGTCCCTGGGATTCTCCAGGCAAGAACACTGGAGTGGGTTGCCATTTCCTTCTCCGATGCATGAAAGTGAAAAGTGAAAGTGAAGTTGCTCCGTCGTGTCCGACTCTTCATGACCCCATGGACTGCAGCCCACCAGGCTCCTCCGTCCACGGGATTTGCCAGGCAAGAGCACTGGAGCGGGGTGCCACCGCCTTCTCCAATGTCTTCGGCTAGTCAGAAATAAATTCTTAGTCATTTGTTAAATCAGGCACAGGGGCTGGCACAGGGTAAGTACACACACAAGTTTGTTCAATGAATAAATGAGTAGACAAATACCTACACAGTTTGGCTTCTTACCTCAAGAGCTTAAGTTTTATAAATTAAAATGGAAAAAATTCAAAAATACTTCAAATGTTACATAGGGGAGACACAGTTAGGCAGCTGTCCTGTCTAGAGTGACTCCCAGTGGCCAGACTCTCTCTGGCCTTCTTGGCTGAGCAGGGCTGTAAGACCTGAGTCGGGCCTCCACCTTCTGGGAATGTGAAAATCTGAATAGGCAGGAAGTGACTGAGGTGGCTGAAACATCTTATGGGGGAGCCCTGGAGAGATGACTCCCTGCTGCAAAGTTCACAGACTTGCTCTGGTTCCCCTCCCTCCAGAAGACAGGTGTCTATCCAGCTATCCTTCCAGAAGGTACTAAAATGTTCTTTCAATAGATTTCTTTAACAAAGTCAGAGTTGGATTCTGTTTTTGCCACCAAGATTAATCATGATTAATACAGAAAAGGTATGGAACAATACAAATATGCTGTACTCTAACATTACTGTTGAGAAAGGAGCTACCATGTGCTGAAAATCTACGTATTAAAAGCAGCACTTGTCTGTGTTAACATGATTCAATATTCAACTTAATCTCATAAGGTAGGTGTTCTTCCTGTTTCCCTAATAGGACTCCAAGGATTAAGTAGCTTGCAGGGCCCAAATCATAAGGTCCAAGTTCATTCAGGTTCGTATAACTTCAAGGTCACCAGGCCACAGTGTCTTTAATATTATTACTTTCAAAACTTGCTGGATTTAAAAGGACTTATCATATATCTGAGTATTCAGAATTATAATTATTCATGTGGCAACTGATACCATATCACTTATGTACTAGAGCCATGATTCTGAATATTAAATTTTTGAATGTAAACTAAATATCTTCTTTAAAAAGCCTTTGTACTCTTCTTCAACATAGCTTCTTTTTAAAGGGATAAGAAAACTGTGATAAAAATTTTTGCTTGTAAATTTTCTCTACTAGAAAAATCTTCAAGTTTTATATATTTCCTGTAAGAAATTTCTAGAAGGCATTTGGGATAGGGGAGAACTGTAGAATTAATGAAGTAGGAAGGATCCAGTGCTAAGAGTAATCAGGGCTGATGAGGCAGTACTGGCAGAGTCTCAGACACCTATGTATACCACATTTGGGGTGCTACCTCAGAAGGCAGGACACGGGCTAACATGAACCCTAACCCGGGACACACATTTGTAATTGAAATGACAACAGAAGAGATAAAGACTCAATCCCTTCTGAGCTGTAACACCGAGGACCAATGCATTCTGAAAAGACCACGAAGGAAATGACTAGGGCAGATAATCTAGTGAACTTATTTCTGACGACTCCCACCAGGAAAACTATTCTATTCAGAATGATGCGTTCTATTCAGAATGACGCGTTCTATTCAGAATGACGAGGCGCTTTTTTATTCTGCATCCTCCTTCCCCTTCATTCCAAACCATTTAATGAGTGATTATATTTGCTGTATAAGGTTTACCAGACCCTGGAAATACACTGGGAAGCAAAATATAATCCTTACACTGTGAGACAGATGAGTAAATGAACAGTTGTAATGCTGTGTGATAAAGTCTGTGATGGGTTAGAGTGCTCTGAGTTCATCCAAAGAGACACATACCTGGCAAAATCTTGAAGTAATTAGAGCATGCTTTAACAAAATGAAATAATTGGTTTTTTAAATGCCTCAGATGGTCCTCACTCTTAAATCACACTGACATTTCTGTTAAAAATAAAACAGCCCTGAAGTCACACAATTACTTTCTAGAATCCTAAAGTTCCTTTAAGATCTTTCCTAGTAGGTTTTAACTTTTTTAGTTTCCATCCATTCAAATCTTTTTGCCAATAAATAACTTCATTATTTTACACATTTCACACCAAGTTTCAGAAACACTAGCTTTTATATTCCCTATCCCATCTTAAAATAAACAAACATTTATTATTACATGTTGCCACTGGGTGTGGGAAGGAAGAGGGAACATGGAGAATGATTTTTTAAGTTGTTTACAATAAGCACAGATTCCCTTTGTAATTCAGAAACATACACGTCTATTAATAGTGCCACAGAATCCACACACTGTGTTCATATTTTCTATGGATCAATTACAGAGATGCAAGTACACCAAAATCATTTCACTGTGATTTAATTATTGTTGGGTAATAATTCTGGTGGTGATATTGTAATTTTGTGACTTGGCATTAAGCAGAAACAAGTATAAAATGATACTGCTCTATTTTATGTACTCTGTCCCTTATTTTATTAGAGTATTTTCTACAAAATCTTGATGGATAAAACTTGCTTCATTTATTCTGTGTGCAGCTGCCACAGAATACTGTGCTCCTTTCTCTCAGGGTATTATAATTCAATACTCAGAATAACATACTTTGTCTTCTCAGCATTTCACAGTGTTAAGACAGCCTTCACTTCATCTCTGGTGCAACATTTCTGCAGGGCATGTTAGAAATAACTGGAATAATCACTAACTTCTCTCAAACATGTAGGATAAAGAAGAAGCAGTATACAATCTCTTTGTACCACCCAGACTCTGAGCCTTTGATTGTATAATTTAGAATCAACACTCTTTCTAGTCTCAATCTTTCCTCTTCAACCCATTCTTTCTTTCCAACCAATCCAGTCTATTAATAGTTATGGAAAATCAAAGAAAAAATTCAACCAAACTGATGAGGTTTACTCTAGCTTTCAGCCAGAAGATGTCAACACTGTGGTTTCTTGGGCAAGTTATCTAGCCTCAGTCTCACCTGTAAGTGGGGATCAAGTTGCCTCTTTACCACCTGGAGGTGCTTAAAAGCACAGAGGAAGAGGGTCTGTGAATTCATCAGGCATCATAAATACATGCTATTAATATAATTGATGGTGTGATCACTCACACTAGAGCCAGACATGTGGAATGTGAAGTCAAGTGGGCCTTAGGAAGCATCACTACGAACAAAGCTAGTGAAGGTGATGGAATTCCAGTTGAGCTATTTCAAATCCTAAAAGATGATGCTGTGAAAGTGCTGAACCCAATATGCCAGCAAATTTGGAAAACTCAGCAGTGGCCACAGGACTGGAAAACGGCAGTTTTCATTCCAATCCCAAAGAAAGGCAATGCCAAAGAATGTTCAAACTATCGCACAATTGCACTCATCTCACACACTAGCAAAGTAATGCTCAAAATTCTCCAAGCAAGACTCCAATAGTACGTGAACCGAGAACTTCCAGATATTCAAGCTGGATTTAGAAAAAGCAGAGGAATCAGAAATCATATGGCCAACATCCACTGGATCATCGAAAAAGCAAGAGAGTTCCAGGAAAACATCTACTTCTGCTTTACTGACTATGCCAAAACCTTTGACTGCAGAAAATTCTTAAAGAGATGGGAATATCAGACCACCTTACCTGCCTCCTGAGAAATCTGTATGCAGGTCAAGAAGCAATAGTTAGAACCAGACATGGAACAACGAACAGGTTCCAAACTGGGAAAGCAGTATGTCAAGGTTGTATATTGTCATCCTGCTTATTTAACATATGCAGAGTACATCATGTGAAATGCTGGGCTGGATGAAGCACAAGCTGGAATCAAGACTGCTGGGAGAAATATCAATAACTCACATATGCAGATGGCACCACCCTTATGGCAGAAAGTGAAGAACTAAAGAGCCTGTTGATGAAAGTGAAAGAGGAGAGTGAAAAAGCTGGCTTAAAACTTAACATTCAAAAAATGAAGATCATGGCATCTGGTCCCATCACTTCATAGCAAATAGATGGGGATACAATGGACAGTGACAGACTTTATTTTCTTGAGCTCCAAAATCACTGCAGACGGTGACTGCAGCCATGAAATTAAAAGACACTTGCTCCTGAAAGAAAAGTTATGACCAACCTAGACAGCATATTAAAAAGCAGAAACATTACCTTGCTGACAAAGGTCTGTCTAGTCAAAGCTATGGTTTTTCCAATAGTCATGTATGGATGTGAGAGTTGGCCTATAAAAAGAGCTGAGCACCGAAGAATTGATGCTTTTGAACTGTGGTGTTGGAGAAGACTCTTGAGATTCCCTTGGACTGCAAGGAGATCAAACTAGTCAATCCTGAAGGAAATCAGTCCTGAGTGTTCATTGGAAGCACTGATGCTGAAGCTGAAACTCCAACACTTTGGCCACCTGATGTGAAGAACTGATTCACTGGAAAAAACCCTAATGCTCAGAAAAATTGAAGGCGGGAGGAGAAGAGGACAACAAAGGGTGAGATGGTTGGATGGCATCACCAACTTGATGGACATGAGTTTGAGAAACTCCAGGAGTTGGTGATGGACAGGGAGGCCTGCCATGCTGCAGTCCATGGGGTTGCAAAGAGTCGGAAACGACTGACCGACTGAACTGATTAATGTAAGAAATGTTCTTTACTTTTTTGTTTGTTTAAAAATATTTATTATGTCACCATACAATGTGAAGTATGGTATTCTGTTTATAAGAAAAATATCCCATACTAAGGTAAAATTTTGAAACCAACTTTAAAAGCATATCTAGTTCAAACATGACCAAAAATACTCTAATGAACGCTGTTATTACAATCAAATAGAAGAAATAAGCTAAACTTACTGTGCTATGCACCTGTCCAAAGGCCCGATTTTTGGTTAATTGCTCTTTATTCTTACTCAACTCCCTAACTCTTTATCAATAATAAACAGAAAACACACAGGTATTGCCATCAAATCGCTGGTGCACAGAATCAAGTTACGATAAAAACAGAACATTAATGTGAGCATGTGTGAGATTACAATACCTGGCATTTGAGGAAGCTCTCAACAACCATTCCTTTTTCTTAACCTCATTCTCTTTTACATCGAATAAGTTATTTGGAGTTTCTTCATAAGTAGCCCTTTAGGGCATGGGTACAATAAATCATATCAGTGAATAGGACCAACTAAAATTCCCCTATGATATAACCTTGAATAATAAGGTTAGAAGGAAGGTAATTGTGATGCAATAGCTTATAATTAAGTGACGAACTTTCAGTGATGAACTGTTTCCTGCCCACAATGTGTGATAAGACAGAAATCAGTAAGAGAGAAGGGCAGGCCTCACTCCTATCCTATCACTGAGGCTGGTGAGCCAGAAGGAGTCACTGTAAACCCCTGCTATGGCGTTCCAGAATTCAAGCTGACCTTAGGGTTAGAGGCTGTCACGGCATCTGTCTGGCATTTGCAGGGCCTGTACACAAAAAGTGGAGGAGGCGGTGCCTATAACACTGTCCTCGGGGACATCATGCCAATCTCCAAAGGCCTCAGAAACTATCTGATGAGAAAGGATGACGCATTTAAAGGCAGAGCTAAGACAGGCAGACAGGGATGAGCATCTAACCTGTCACTCTGGGATGCTCTGTGACCTGGGTGCATTAACTTCGCTGAATCTCAAGTGTGCCCACCTACACAATGGGGACCACAGTGCTACCTCTTGGGGTTTGCATAAGCATTAAAGCTGAGCAGGTATGTAAAGTACCTGAGCACTCAGGTACTCAGTCCAACATCATCACCATTACCCTGTTATTATGATTGTTGTAAGCTCTCAGGCAGAAGCAACATGACCCCAAAACACAATTAAGGGCAAACTCCACTGATAACCTAAAACCCCTTGTTCACTTCAGGAAGAACAGCACACCACAGAAAGAGATTCAATAATGGACTTGAAACCAACTGGGATGGCTGGCATATCAGACACCAGTTTGGGGAGGGTAGTAAGCACATCCTTTAAGAAACTTATTCAATTGATAATTTTCTTTGCTGCATGCAAGTCATAAGCAAGAAAGAGCCCATGGGAAAAAATTAAGTACATTTTAGACAATGTACCTATTTCAAGACTAATGACATTTTCTAGAAAAATCACACCCTCAGTCAGGCCATATGATTATTTTACTTCTACAGTTCCTACCTGACTTTGGCCTAGTGTTTCTGTATCTTTGCTAATTTTAATTTGTTGCTAGGCTGTTTCCTCACTTGCCATTTGGTTAAGTAAAAATGCAATAATTTAATAAGAAACATAGTAACCAAAAAAGTTAATTATTCTATGATAATTTGTTTGGGTTTCTCTGAAGCAGGGCCTATGACAAGGATGTGGATGTATTCATTTATTTTGGAGGGGATCCTGTGAAGCAGGAATGAGAGAGGGAAGGCATGAGACCAGGAAGAAAAGCTGAATCTATGAGCATTACTGAACTCACTGCTAGAAACAACAGGGGATGGATTCTGCCAGGACCCATGAGAAGCATTTAAAATATCTCCCAGGATTTTCCATCTGGAACACAGGAGGCTGCAGCATTGACTTCAGTCTGGTTGAGGGTTGCCTTCCCCACCATAGCCTAAAGATAAGCTTTCTAGAATGACTATCCGTTGGAGTTCAACCAAAGAAGCAAACCACTGTGAGGAGTGAATGAGTGAGTGAGTGAGTGAGTGAGTGAGTGAGTGAGTGAGTGTGTGTGTGTGTGTGTGTGTGTGTGTGTGTGTGTGTGTGTGTGTGTGAGACTGCACAAGCCTTGTTATAGAGAGGTGGCCTTCTGCAATTGTGGGAGCTGGTTAAGCAGTTTCTATAAGGTTGTCAGGGCTTCCCTTGTGGCTCAGCTGGTAAAGAATCTGCCTGCAATGCGGGAGACCTGGGTTTGATCCCTGGGCTGGAAAGATACCCTGGAGAAGGGAAAGGCTACCCACTTCAGTATTAAGATCCACAGAGCAAGCAGGCAGTCAAGGAAGATGGAGACAAGCTGGGGAGAGAAAAGCTAAAAACCACAGCACAACCTGGAGCCTGTGAAATCTGTACTATTCTCCAAATCTGTATCATTTCCTGCTGCCTCTGACCTTGGTGACAAGTGTTCTCTGCAGAAGCCGGAGCCCTCCCTCAGAAGGGGAAACACACACGACTGGCCCGGGAGCCAGAGACACTGAGGAGGCCCCAGGGGGAGATGGAGCAGGTCCAGGTGCAGCTGCTGCTTCACGCCAGCGAGGGGTCATCGGCTCAGCAACAAAAGCTGGGCCCAATGACCTGTCTCTTTAGCTCCATGGGTCTGCGGAGGGAGAGGCACTGGGCTCATGGAGCTGCTCTTAAAGGCCTGGCCTGATCCAGACCACACAACTCTGGACTCTGAACTGATGTGGGATGAGATGACACTTCTGGGGCCTTGGCTGGAGGTGAAGTTATGTTTGCACGTTGGAAGGACGTGAATCATCAGGTGGACAGTGGTGCACGGTTTCAATATGGTCCCCCAACACGAGGAATCCCACCCTGCTGGGGAGAATGTACAAACCTCCACGTGAAACAAAACCGCGCCAACCTATATAGAACTAGACACACAAATGAGGACAAGGAGAACAGGGAAATGTGAGTAAGACTGCTAGATTACATCATTGCTGAGATACAACAAGATTTGAGAGTCCCTTGGACTGTAAGGAGATCAAACCAGTCAATCCTAAAGGAAATCAGTCCTGAATATTCACTGGAAGGACTGATGCTGAAGCTCCAATACTTTGGCCACCTGATGCAAAGAGCTGACTCATGGGAAAAGACCCTGATGCTGGGAGAGATTGAAGGCAGGAGGAGAAGGGGACGACAGAGGATGAGATGGTTGGATGGTATCACCGACTCAATGGGCATGAGTTTGAGCAAGTTCCGGGAGTTGGTGAAGGACAGGGAAGCCTGGCGTGCTGCAGTCCATGGGGTCACAAAGAGTCGGACACAGACACGACTGAGCAACAATAACAACGTCCTGGCTGTGCTATTATACTGCTTTTACAAAATGACACCTTTGGGGGGAAGGGGTGCAGTGCACACCAGATCTCTCTGTATGATTTCTTAACAACTGCCTGTGAATCTGCAAATATCTCAATAAATATTTCAATTAAAAAAACAAAGACAACCATCTGAGATCCCATTCCTGGGCATCCCCCACCCTGCATATTCCCTTCCTCTTGAGTGTGAGAGGGACCCAGTGATGTGCTTCTAATGAGTGCAACACAGCAAAAGTGGTGGTGTTTTAGTCACAAAGTCATGTTCAACTCTTGTGACCCCATGGACGGGGAACCTACCAGGCTCCTCCATCCATGGGATTCTCCAGGCAGGAAGACTGGAGTGGGTTGCCATTCCCTTCTCCAGGGGATCTTCCCGACCCAGGAATAAAACCCGGGTCTCCTGCATTGCAGGCAGATTCTTTACTGACTGAGCTAGTTACTTCTATGATTAGGTTTCAGAGGACTGTGACTCTGTCTGCGGTACAGTCCCTTAGCTTGCACACTTTGATGAAGGTCCCCACGAGAGGCCACAGGGCAAGGAACTGAGGGTGACCTCTGGCCAAGAGACAGCAAGACATGAAGCCTGCAGCCCATTCCCCCGTGAGGAACTGAACTCTGCCAACAGCCAGGGAGTGAGCTTGGAAGCCCCAAGGTGACTCAGCTCCAGCAGACACCCGACTTCACCCTGAGAGACCCTGAAATGTGCCTGGACTCCTGACGCACAGAAAAAAGTGTGTTCCTTTAACCCACTAACTTTTGACATATTTTGCTATACAATGACAGATAACTAATACAGCCTTCTTATTTTTTAAATCCCTTTTTCTGGCTCTAGTATTTTGTTGCTTCATTTTTTTTATCCTTGTGGGTTTGTATCTCTTTTTTATCTCCATATTCTTCCTTTCTCAGGGTTACAGGAAGGAAACCATTATGTATTTGTTGAACCTGCCATTTTTTACTACAAGTCACTCTCAAATCTTGTTATAAACTAATTGTGTTCCCCCGCCCCCAGATTCGTATGTTAAGGCCCTAACCCTAAAGGTGGTGGTACTTTGGGAAGTAATTAGGTTTAGATGATTCTCCCTGATGGCTCAGATGGTAAAAGTGTCTGCCTACAATGCGGGAGACCTGGGTTCAATCCCTGGGTCAGGAAGATCCCCTGGAGAAGGAAGTGGCAACCCACTCCAGTATTCTTGCCTGCAAAATCCCATGGACAGAGGAGCCTGGTAGGCTACAATCCATAGGGTCGCAAAGAGTCGGACACGACTGAGTGACTTCATTTTCTTTCTTTCTTTTCTTTCGGTTTAGATGAAATCTTGAGGGTGGAGCCCCCATGATGGGACCAGTGTCCTTAGAAGAGGAAGAGACACTAGAACTTTCTCTCTCTGCTGTGTGAGAAGGGAGCCGTCAGCTAGCCAAGAAGAGGCTTCTCACCCGGAACCAAATCTTTCAGCACCTTGACCTTGAACTTCCAGTCTCAAGGACTGTGAGAAATAAATGACTGTTGTTTAGACTGCCCAGTCAGTGGTGTTTTGTTATGGCAGCCTGAAATGCTAAGATACCATGAGACCGACAAAATTGAGACAAATTAACAAGCAGTCTCTTTTAAACGACAGTCATTTTATTCTAAAATTTTCACATTGTAAGTCTAGTACGGAGATGAGAATTCTGTTACAAAATGAGTCTTTTCATTTTAATCATCTGATCAATGTAGCATAATCAGAAGGCTTTATGTCCTTATAGTTTTAGCTAGCAGTGGAATTTAAAATGCCCCAGTTTGCCATCTGCTTCATTTTCACCAGCAAGAGCAAAACCAATAAAAAGAAATAGTCTTCAAACACCCGCCCTTTTTTCAGAGAAAAAGAAATACATGCCTAGACTATGGATTCTATTTGAATCACAGTGAGCTTTGGCCCTAATTTCCAGAAATCTCCACTCATATGATACAGAAGCAACTGGATTACTCCTTTTACTTCTCTTTTAAGTTACTATTTAAAAAAGCAAAAAAGGAATGCCAGAATCATGTAAGCATCATTGGTGGATGTGGGGAATAAAATATCCCTGGATTTCTCAGTGCTCCTGTAAAAGGCCCCGGCTCCCTGAGACACAGAAATACACACAATATAAAGATAATAAACGCTTGCTCTCATCCTTAGAAACATTTTACTTTTCACATACCCTGAGGATTCGATCTATAGCGATCAGTCTAGTTAACTGCTCTCTTCTGAAAGGGATGATAAAACTTCTCTTATCTCCACAAGAAGCCAAATGGTGCCATTCCAGACTAGGCCCACTGGCTGAGCTCCCAAACTGCCAGGAAGACTGGAGAGCTATCTCCAGACAGCTATCCCTATCTCTCTAGGTTCTTACAGAAGCCGAGGACTTCGAGATATCTCCTGGTCATAAGAATGTGCAGACAGGAATGCTTAACCTCCCCTCACAAAGACGCATTTACCTTCTATTAATAGAAGTTTAGAGTCAGAACCCAGGACCCTTTCATCTATCTCAAAGGAGCAAAGGTTTTCCTCTCTCTTTTAGGGGGAGGAGGGGTAGGGAGGAACTGCCTCTAAATGAAGAAAATACAGTGTTCTCTGTCTCAAATCAGTGGAGTGAAACCTGCCACCTACTTAGAGAAATTCCACGAGCTCTCCTGTGCTGCCTGTGGGTCTAGTTATGGGGGACCAAAAATGCAGTGGTACTCTGATTGTGGGTCTGGTTGTGTCCACAAAGAACTCTTTTTCCTGACCCAGATGCCCCATCTTCCTACACACATACACACACCAGTGACATAACTACACCGGTAAGCTAGTGTCTCAAACCTTTTACAGTTCTTAACAGTCCAGGTTAACAAACCTAAGAGCAAGCAAGCAAGTTAGAAAAGGAATATCCACTAGGAAGCAAAAGAAATTCCCTCAATATATTTTAGATTAAATCTCACAGAAAAAGCCTCCTCAGAGGTAAGAGTGTCATATAGGATCACAGAATTAAACGATATATTAAAAGTATGTCTCAAACCCCAAGATTCCCCATGGAAGGGCCATGGGTCTCAATTCTATCCCATTCTAAGTAGACCCTGTTCTCCAAGCTAAGTTCAGGAACCAGGATTTTTCCAGCCTCCTTTCAGATCTACTCTAACCACTAGCTGGGAGGGCCCCAGGGAAGTCTAAGCCTCTAGTGCAATGTTTCAGACCCAAAGAGCTGATCGCTCTGAAGGCACTGTGGGCTTCCCCAAGCATCAGATGGATGACTGTGCTGGACTGATCTTTAAAACAGCTTTTAATCTATGAGTCAACCATTTCATTACCATAAGCACCAAAAGAGTAGAAGGAGGGAAATGTAGGCTACTCTTGGCATCTGGATGAGAGCTGGAATTTATTACAAGCATCAAGCTCTAATAAAGCAAGGCAAATGCTGCGTCTGAACTGTGCAGGCTCGGACTCCAGGCCTCTGAATTCCATCCCTTCTTTTTCAGACGAGGGCATCAGGGCCCCAAAAGGTAACAGGACTGCTAAAATCATACAGGTGGGCTTCCCTGGTGGCTCAGTGGTGAAGAACCCACCTGCCAAGGAAGAAGATGCAGGATTGATCCCTGGGTCAGGAAGATCCCCTGAAATAGGAAATGGCAGCTTACTCCGATATTCTTCCCTGGAGAGCCCATGGACAGAGGAGTCTGGCAGGCTACAGTTCGTGGGGTCACAATCAGTCAGACACAACTGAGCACGCACATATACCCAAGGTCATAAAGGTGGTGGCAAAATTACAACTAGAACCCAGGTCTTTTTTCTTTTTTCCCCTTCAGCTAAGGCAACAAAGACATGATTTATCATACATGTGCTACATACAGCTGCAAGTGACAACTAGTCCAGAATGTCACAGGTCCAGGGCAAAGAACCAAACGGGACCATTTGGAAAGAGCAAGGTGGGTCTCTCAAAGGTGACTGAGGTGACCACGATGGCCACAGGTGTCCTAGATCCACTGAGACAAGTTCTAAACAGCAGGAATACAGTCCAACAATTTGTATCAGTGTCCCTGGCCTCTGGCTCCCCTTGTTTCTGCTCCTGTGGCTTCCGTGGGTGCACAAGTCTACTTGGGCCTCATCTTTCTTCTTTTGCTCCTCAGCTTGCACATTCACTTCTTTCTCCACTTCACTCTCAAGGTGCAGAAGTTTCTCAGATGAGGGTGCTAAGGCTGAGAGGAACCCAGGTCTCTTGAATCACAATAAAGTACATTTGCTATTTAATCATTAAAAATGTGCATTTCCTATAGTGGAAATGAATTGTTCATCACAACCTGGACAATACATCCCTTAAGCCTTTGTCCAAAGAGCAACCTCTTGATTGGCTGGTACCTCCAAGGTACCTCAATACTACACTGTCGTACATTTGACATACAACATCTCTAATTACCAAGTCATGTTCCATGGCTTTAATAAGAGGTCAGTACAGCTCACTTCCTACTGGAACTGGACCAGCCCAGGGAACGGATAAAACCAAGGTTTTTGAAAACTTGAGGCCTCTCACAGGATCCTGCAGAGAAGAACATTCTAAGGCAGAGTCACCTCCAAGGACCTTCTAGACAGTCTTTGCTCAATTTGTTGTTCAGTCACTAAGTCACGTCTGACTCTTTGTGACACTATGGACTGCAGCATGCCAGGCTTCCCCGTCCTTCACTATTTCTCGGAGTTTGCTCAAACTCATATCCATTGAATTGGTGATGCTATCCAACCATCTCATCCTCTTTTGCCCCCTTCTCCTCTTGCCCTCAATCTTTCCCAGCATGGGGGTCTTTTCCAAGGAGTTGGCTCTTCCCATCAGGTGGCCAAAATAGTGGAGTTTCAGCTTCAACAACAGTCCTTCCAATGAATATTCAGGGTTGATTTCCTTTAGGATTTATTGGTTTGATTTTCTTGAAGTCCAAGGGACTCTGAAGAATCTTCTCCAACACCACAGTTCAAAAGCATCAATTCTTTGGCACTCAGTCTTCTTTATGGTTCAACTCGTACATCCATACATGACTACTGGCAAAACTATAGCTTTGACTGTATGAACCTTTGTTGGCAAAGTAAATGATGTCTCTGCTTTTAATACACTGTCTAGGTTTGCTATAGCTATTCTTCCAATGACCAAGTGTCTTTTAATTCCGTGGTTGCAGTCACTGTCTGCATTGATTTTGAAGCCCAAGGAAATGAAATCTGACACTGTTTCCACTTTTTCCCCATCTATTTGCCATGAAGTGATGGGACTGGATTCCATGATCTTTAGTTTTTCAATGCTGAGTTGTAAGCCAGCTTTTTCACTCTCCTCTTTCACCTTCATCAAAAAGCTCTTTAGTTCCTCTTCACTTTCAGCCATTAAAATGGTATCTATCATCTGCCTATCTGGGGTTGTTGATATTTCTCTAGCAATCTTGAATCCAGCTTGTGCTTCATCCAGCCCAGCATTGTGTATGATGCACTCCGCATATAAGTTAAACAAGCGGGGTGACAATATACAACCTTAATGTATTCCTTTCCCAATTTTGAATCATTCCATTGTTCCATGTCCAGTTCTAACTGTTGTTTCTCGTCCTGCATACAGAGTTCTTGGGAGGCAGGTAAGGTGGTCTGGTATTCCCATCTCTTGCAGAATATCCCACAGTTTGTTGTGATCCACACAGTCAAAAGCTTTAGCACAGTCAATGAAGCAGATGTTTCTCTGGAATTCCCTTGTTTTTTTCAATGATCCAGCATATGTTGGCAATTTGATCTCTGGTTCTTCTGCCTTTTTGAATCCAGCTTGTACATCTGGAAGCTCCCAGTTCACATACTGCTGAAGCCTACCTTGAAGGATTTTGAGCATAATCTTACTAGCATGTGACATGAGTGCAACTGTGCAGTAGTTTGAGCATTCTTTGGCATTGCCTTTCTTTGGAATTAGAATGAAAACTGACCTTTTCCAGTCCTGTGGCCACTGCTGAGTTTTCCAAATTTGTTGGCATAATAAGTGCAACACATTAACAGCATCGCCTTTTAGGATTTGAAATAGCTCAGCTGGAATTCCATCACCTCCACTAGCTTTGCTGGTAGTAATGCGTCCTAAGGCCCACTTGACTTCACACTCCAGGATGTCTGGTTCGAGGTAAGTGACCCACCACTGTGGTTATCTGGGTCATTAAGAGCTTTTTTGTACAGTTCTGTGTATTCTTGCCACCTTTTCTTAACCTATTCTGCTTCTGTTAGGTCCTTGCTATTTTTGTCCTTTATTGTGCCTATCTTTGCATGAAATGTTCCCTTGTTATGTCAAATTTTCTTTAAAAAGATCTCTAGTCTTTTCCATTCTATTGTTTTCCTCCATATTTTGCATTATTCACTTAACGCTTTCTTATCTCTCCTTGCTATTCTCTGTAACTCTGCATTCAGTGGGGTATCTTTCCCCTTCTCCTTTGCCTCAATAGTGCTGTACAATAAAGACTTCAGATACTCTAAACACAGACTTTGGGGCTAAAAATATTCAAGATCAAAAAAGGAGTAAAAACTGAAAAGTTGTTTCCAGTAGTTCTGGTGTTGGCCATAGCTTCTGAGACTGTCTCTCTCATACAAGATATACAGTGAGGTCCACGAGAATCACACAACTCTGGGAGGGGTGGAAGGGAGTCCTCAATGAGAATGATGTATGACAGGTTTCACATGACTTGATATTCAATCCCAGCAAAGCTCAGCACTTTATTAAGTAAGGCTTCAAATTCCACTGTAAGCCATGATATCCAATTCTGTTCTTGGACCACAGAGCTTAATTAAATATACAGCATTAGGAATACCTTCTACCTTTTCCACTTTCACCTTTTTTTCTCCAAATGAAGTGACAGCTGATTGGATTTTTTAAAAATATATTAAATGTCATGGATATTCAATCCTTTTTATTCAAAAGTTAAAATTTAAGCACTGTTCAGAGATGATAAATGTCCACCCTATTTATTCTGACACATTTGGCTAACATATAATAGCTGACTGACGATATTCTGAACAGCTGAACATAAATTGGTATATTGAAATACATTCACAATTTATTTCTTTTGATGCCAATTTAGAAAACAAAACAAAATTCACCATTTGACTATGGAAAGACAACTGCATAAATGTACTTTGCTGCTGCTGCTGCTAAGTCGCTTCAGTCGTTGTCTGACTCTGTGTGAACCCACAGACGGCAGCCCACCAGGCTCCCCATCCCTGGGATTCTCCAGGCAAGAACACTGGAGTGGGTTGCCATTTCCTTCTCCAATGCACGAAAGTGAAAAGTCAAAGTGCAGTCGCTCAGTCGTGTCCGACTCTTAGCGACCCCATGGAAGGCAGCCCACCAGGATTCTCCGTCCATGGGATTTTCCAGGCAAGAGTACTGGAGTGGGGTGCCACTGCCTTCTCCAATATGTACTTTAAAAGGAGTTAAATGAAAGAAGTCTTAGCTGTAAGTTCTAAAATTCTTTTCTTTCTAATCAAGTCTCACTGCCAATATGAAAAATCAAGGCCCCAGACTGTAAGTAAAAGAGAAGCTGACCCAGTGTTCCTGAGGTTTAAGCTCACTCCAGAAGACCCTGGCTCACAGGTCCTCCCCAGTGTTTCTCTGTCCCAGGCTGGGACACTTCTGGTCGCCCCCTTCCATCCGCACTGCAGGCTGAGCTGCCATGTCTTTGTAAAACATTCTCTCCAGGGACTAGCGAGACGGCTGCCTTTCCCTCCCTCTTTTTAATGCCAGAGTCTAGTAGCCTGACAATATGCCCCATGGTGCCCCTCACAGTGCTCCTGGAAAGCTGAGAAATCTCAGGCAAATAGGCAGGCAGGTAAACTGCTCTGACATTCCTGAACAACACACACAAACTGATCCCCACTGTAACCCTCACAACAGAACCATACCTACTCAACCTGCAGAGAATCTATGACGTGATTTTTAGGCAGATATTTACTGAGTGCCCAACATTCACACAGGCTGCATGGCATGTTAGGTGCCCTGTTGCAGAAATTCTCAGCAATTTGCTGAATTTAGAAGTGGCAGCAGGTGTCAGCAAATGAAAATGGAAGAAGGCTACAACTCTTCCCTCAGGCTTTTCTCCTCCAGTGAGACAAGCAACACTTGGCCAGTAACTGCATCTGGGGATAAGTTGACAAGTACTTCCGGAGGGCTGACGTCACCCCTGCACTGACTACACCATTCAAAAGGCAGACAGGCAATGCCAGGGAAGATTAGGCAGACTTAAGTTCTGCTTCCCTAACTGCATCTCTCTAGTAAAATGCCAGGGAGTAATTGGACTAAATGATACGAAAATATATTTACTGAAGATGACAAATTACAGAAAAATTTTAAATGGCTACAACTGCTACTGTGGTATCATTAGCTCACTTTATGACTAGATGCAAAGTAGGAGATTTAAGTGTATAGTACACTGACAATCTGAACCAAGTTCTCCCAATTACAGGGTCTGTTCACAGTAAGTCTTTTCCATCATTCTGAATAAGAAGATTCACCTTGGTGTTCTAAATAAATTCTACTAAAAGCTATCATTTCATACTTTGGACGCTTTACCTGATTATTATTACATGAGAACACAGAAAGCAATGGGACACACTTCTCAGAAAGCCCAGTGAAAGTGAAGTCCCTCAGTCACGTCCGCCTCTTGGCAACCCCGTGGACTGTACCTGCAGGCTCCTCCATCCATGGGATTTTCCAGGCAAGCTTACTGGAGAGGGTTGCCATCAGAAGTGACCCTAGATAATCATTCCGCCTCTGACTTACATGTACTTGAAAGGCAAGAGGGCCACAGCAGATGACTCCTCAAGTTCCAACAGCTGCTTTACCCAACTTCATGAGAAAACTGGTAATTAAGAGAGTTTGGTACTTTTCTCCTCAAGTCTTTTCACCAAAAAGCTGGATTTGAGTGTGTCTTATCACTCTCGTGATTCCCTGCACACTGCCCCAATCTTTAGGGAAAGCACCTATTTTTCTTAATTATGTAGGAAAATACTGATCCATATGAAATAAGATGTGTGTATTTATACTTGCACACACATACAGAGCCACATGCTCTGGCACTGAAGCGAGACTGACACTTTTTCAGCATTGAAGGAAACATTAGTCTGTTGTCTGCAAATAATAAAGCAAACATTAAATGAGTGGTCTCCCAAGTGAGTGTCTAAAACAGACTGAATTTATAACACAGAACATACCTTAATGTTTTTGCTGGCTCTCTCACTTCCAGTATCTCCATGTGGACATTACTGCTTTTATATTCTTCTCATGACTAATGGAGGAAAAAGCCTAAGGGAACTTTCAGCTGTGACAAAAATATTCTCAGCTTTATACAGGGACAGGTTACACAGATCTGTGCCCTGTCAAAACTCATAAGTTGTGCACAGAGGATGTGTGTATTTTACTGGATGTAAATTTTACCTAAAAAAGAACTATAAACAGATACTGCACTCTAGGGATTAGATTTTCTAAGCAGTGGCACAGAATGCTTATTATTTTTTTTAGAATGCTTATTTTAAAACTTCTATTTTTATGTGTATTCAAAGCTTGAACAAATAAATAAACTGAAATGAGGCAGAAAGTTTCCTCACTGTTAAAATATGTAACCTCTGGTGTTAGACTGCAATTGTTGGTATCAAATATGAACTTATGGTATATACATATATATGTATGTGTGTGTTGTGTATTATATAAAATACACTTATAAAATATACAGGAATAATATACATACACTCATTTATTATTTTTCTTACTAGCTTGGTCTTCAATTGGCAGCAAGGAAGACACATAGCCACCAGATCTTGGTGTTTAAATTACCATTAACCACCAAAAGACATGGAACAACAGACTGGTTCCAAATAGGAAAAGGAGTACGTCAAGGCTGTATATTGTCACCCTGCTTATTTAACTTAATATGCAGATTACATCATGAGAAACGCTAGGCTGGAAGAAGCACAAGCTGGAATCAAGACTGCTGGGATAAATATCAATAACCTCAGATATGCAGATGACACCACCCTCATGGCAGAAAGTGAAGAACTAAAGAGCCTGTTGATGAAAGTGAAAGAGGAGAGTGAAAAAGTTGGCTTAAAGTTCAACGTTCAGAAAATTAAGATCATGGCATCTGGTCCCATCACTTCATGGAAAATAGATGGGGAAACAGTGGGCGAGTTTATTTTGGGGGGCTCCCAAATCACTGCAGATGGTGACTGTAGCCATGAAATTAAAAGACGCTTGCTCCTTGGAAAGAAAGTTATGACCAACCTAGACAGCATATTAAAAAGCAGAGACATTACTTTGTCAAGGCTATGGTTTTTCCAGTAGTCATGTATGGATGTAAGAGTTGGACTATAAGAAAGCTGAGTGCCAAAGAATTGATGCTTTTGAACTGTGGTGTTGGAGAAGACTCTTGAGAGTCCCTTGGACTGCAAGGAGATCCAGCTAAGTCCATCCTAAAGCAGATCAGTCCTGAGTGTTCATTGGAAGGACTGATGTTGAAGCTGAAGCTCCAATACTTTGGCCATCTGATGCGAAGAGCTGACTCATTTAAAAAGACCCTGGTGCTGAGAAAGATTGAGGGCAGGAGGAGAAGGGGACAACAAAGAATGAGATGGTTGGATGGCATCACTGACTCAATGGACATGAGTTTGGGTAAACTCCAGGAGCTGCTGATGCACAGAGAGGCCTGGCATGCTGCAGTCCATAGGGTCGCAAAGAGAGACACAACTGAGTGACTGAACTGAACTGAACCAAAAGAAACCCGGATTCTTTGGAGAAAAAGCTAAGTCCAAGGTTATGGCAACAAAAATACAACCTAGAACAACCTAGAACATTTTTCTACACTACAAGTTGAAGCAGCACTCAGAATCTGCTGCTGCTGCTGCTGCTGCTAAGTCGCTTCAGTCATGTCCGACTCTGTGTGACCCCATAGACGGCAGCCCACCAGGCTCCCCCATCCCTGGGATTCTCCAGGCAAAAACACTGGAGTGGGTTGCCATTTCCTTCTCCAATGCATGAAAGTGAAAAGTGAAAGTGAAGTCACTCAGTCGTGTCCAACTCAGCAACCCCATGGACTGCAGCACACCAGGCTCCTCCATCCGTGGGATTTTCCAGGCAAGAGTACTGGAGTGGGGTGCCATTGCCTTCTCCGATCAGAATCTGAGAAACTACCAATTAAAAAATTCCCTGAGCTCAAGGATACAATTTCCAGATTCAAAGGGCCTAAAAATTGATGCTTTTTAGAAAAGACTTTGTTTTTCTAATTTTTTTTTTTAAATTTTTATGCCTCCCAGCATGTGGGATCCTAGTTCCCTGACCAGGGATCAAACCCAGACCCCCTGCATTGGAAGCACAGAGTCTTAACCATTGGACCATCAGGGAAGTCCCCTGGAGAAGACTCTTGAGAGTCCCTTGGGCTGCAAGGAGATCAAATCAGTCAATTCTAAAGGAAATCAGTCCTGAATATTCATTGGAAGGACTGATGCTGAAGCTCCAATACTCTGGCCACCTGACGGAAAGAAGTGACTCATTAGAAAAGATCCTAATGCTGGAAAAGATTGAAGGAAGGAGGAGAAGGGGACGACAGAGGATGAGATGGTTGGCTGGCATCACTGACTGGATGGACATGAGTCTGAGCAAACTCCCGGAGTTGGTGATGGACAGGGAAGTCTTGGGTGCTGCAGTCCATGGGATCGCAAAGAGTCGGACATGACTGAGCAGCTGAACTGAACAGTTGACAGCACAATGATGAAGCTATCTGCCACAGGCCCATCTTTATGAAATTTCTGAACGTGAAATTTCTTTTAGGGCAAAGAAAAGGCCACATAAGTTTCCAAAGATTAAGAAAAAAAAAAGATTGCACACTAAGAACCAAGAAGCAGAATGACACTGGATTTAACACACCGGAAGCTAAAATATAGTGGAGAAATGCCTCCAAAATTCCAAGGAAAGCGCTCTGGATCCAGAGTTTAACACACAGCCAATGCAAGCAAACTACTCAATGTAAAGTCTTTAAAACATTTATCATTCACACATGTACAAATCCACTGGAAGAGCTGCTCTACCAAATTGACTGAACAAACCAAGAAAGCTCTCCAACAAGCAAGAGGAAGACAGCAAGGGACGATCAGAAGGGCAGCTGCAGGCAGAAGCCTCAGAAAGAGCTCCGCAGGAAGGTACAACTGGAAGCATTCTCTAATGAGCATCCACGTACTGAGAGGAGATTCACCCAACCAAAGGGAGGTCTGAGACTGAATTACTGAGGAGTAGGAAGAGAATTCAGTGTAAGTGTGTGCGCACACATGCATTTAGACCAGCAACTGCTAACTTCAGACAAGACAAATCTTGGACAGAAAAGGAAAGTAAGCCCTGAA
The DNA here is from genome assembly GCF_032405125.1 of Capricornis sumatraensis. Classification (NCBI taxonomy): domain Eukaryota; kingdom Metazoa; phylum Chordata; class Mammalia; order Artiodactyla; family Bovidae; genus Capricornis; species Capricornis sumatraensis. The sequence continues at coordinate 18,480,672 of NC_091075.1, forward strand.
CCCTGAGCCACGAGTATAACTGTATAGAAAGAACGGGAGACAGAAGCACAGGGTAGCAGAGAGGACAGCTGAATTCTCATCTTCCACAGAAGTCAACAGAAAATGCCTCAAACTGAAATATCCAAGGAGAGCAATACAAGTATTTCTGAATGATTTCACAGCCATGATGGTAAATGAAACTTATCAGTTAAAAAGACTAAGTGTCTGCTTTTAGAAAGTAATGTTTTTCACAGCAACTTGTATAACTATCTGACTCCTAATGACTGCACATACAAACACAATAAAAATGAGAACTAAGTTTTAAAAATTGTTTTTTTTGTTTACCCTTTTTTTTTAAACAGCCTTCCCAAGAAATTCAATTTTAAAATCTCACAGAACATTTAGATGAGTCCACATTAGATGTACTTTTCACTGTTCTCATCAAACAATATTTAAAAACTAGATTAGAAAGGATGCAAACTATAAGCAAACAAAAGCGAAAGAAGTCAGGTACAGACCAATGACAACACTGCAAGCACCTTACTGTTCACAAAATACTTCCAAACATACGTGTATTCATAGACATACCCAAAGACGGAGAAACTGGGGATCAGAAGGTTACTCACTCACACTAAGAACTAAGAGAAAACAGACTTATGATACTACTCTTAGCATAGTTCTAGCAGCCTTCTAGTAGAAAAATATTTAAGAATGCTCCTTCCTCAAACCCTCCTACACTGTTGGTGGGAAGGTAAGTTGGTGCAGCCACTATGGAAACAGTACAGAGGTTCTGCAGGAAACTAAAAATAGAGCTACCATATGATCCAGCAATCCCACTCATGGGAATACACCTGGACAGAACTGTAATTCAAAAATACACACACACCCTATGCTCATAGTAGCACTATTCACAGTAGGCAAGACATGGAGACAACCTAGATGTCCATCAGATGAATGCATAAAGCGGTGCATGCATACAATGGCATATTCCTCAGCCATAAGGAAGAATGAAGTAATGCCATCTGCAGCAAAAAGGATGCAAATAGATTATCATACGAAGTGAAGTAAACCAGAAAGAGAAAGAAAATACCTTATGCCATCACTTTTACATGCAATCTAAAATATGGCACAAAGGAACCTATCTACAAAACAGAAACAGACCCATAAACACAGAGAACAGATTCGTGGTTGCCAAGGGGAATGTGGGGAGGGAGAGGGATGGACTGGGAATGTGGGGTTGGTAGGTGCAAATTACTACTACATTTAGAATGGATAAACAAAAAGGTCATTATGTATAGCACAGGGAACTACATTCAATATCCTATGATTAAACCACAATGGAAAAGAATATAAAAAATAATGTATATATGGGGACTGATGCTGAAGCTGAAACTCCAATACTGTGGCCACCTCATGAGAAGAGTTGACTCATTGGAAAAGACCCTGATGCTGGGAGGGATTGGGGGCAGGAGGAAAAGGGGACGACAGAGGATGAGATAGCTGGATGGCATCACCGACTCGATGTACATGAGTTTAGGTGAATTCCAGGAGTTGGTGATGGACAGGGAGGCCTGGCGTGCTGCGATTCATGGGGTCGCAAAGAGTCAGACACGACTGAGGGACTGAACTGAGCTGAGCTGACTCTATTTGCTGTATAGCAGAGACTGGCACAATACTGTAAATCAACTATGCTGTTGCTGCTAAGTCGCTTCAGTCGTGTCCAACTCTGTGCGACCCCATAGACGGCAGCCCACCAGGCTCCCCCGTCCCTGGGATTCTCCAGGCAAAAACAATGGAGTAGGTTACCATTTCCTTCTCCAATGCGTCAAAGTGAAAAGTGAAAGTGAAGTTGCTTAGTCGTGTCCAACTCCTTCAATTTAAAAAACTATTTTAAAAAAAGGATAGTCCCTCCTTGCAAAATGACAAAAACAAAAAGATAACTGCTAAGAATTTGTCTGTTGAGGTGAATGTCTTCCTAGTTAAAAAAGAAAAGAAAAGAAACAATGTAGGGAGCTTACCACCAGATACATTGTCAATGGTAATTTTTTTGCACCCCTATCGACTAGAGTGAAGAAACACAAAATATTCCTAGCATTCTTATGATAGCACAGCTCTGTGTCTAAGAAATAGTAGGATTCCTACATGATCAGGCAGATAGACAAAAGTCAGACAGTAAAGTAACAAATATTGTTGCTGTTATTCAGTTGCTAAGTCATATCTGACTCTATAACCCCAAAGACTGGCTCAGCAGGCTCCTCTATCCTCCACTATCTCCCAGAGTTTGTTCAAATTCATGTCTATTGAGTCTGCGATGCTATCCAACCATCTCTTCTTCTGCTGTCCCCTCTTTTGCCTTCAATCTTTCCCAGCCTTGGGCTTTTCCAGTGAGTCAGCTCTTCACATTAGGTGGCCAAAGTATTGGAGCTTCAGCTTCAGCATCAGTCTTTTCAAGGAACATTCAGGGTTGATTCCCTTTAGGATTGACTAGTTTGTTCTCCTTGCAGTCCAAGGGACTCTCAAGAGTCTTCTCCAGCACCACAGCTTGAAAGCATCAATTCTGCTGCACTCAGCCTTCTTTATGGTCCAATTTTCACATCCATACATGACTACTGGAAAAACCATAGCCTTGACTATATGGATCTTTGTTGGTAAAGTGATGTCTCTGCTCTTTAACACACTGACTAGGTTTGTCATAGCTTTCCTTCCAAGGGGTAAGCATCTTTTCATTTCATGGCTGCAGTCACTGTCCACAGTGGTTTTAAAGCCCAAGAAAAGAAAATCTGTCACTGTTTGTGTGTTTTTCCCCTTCTATTTGCCATGAAATGATGGGGCCAAATGACATAATTTTAGTTTTTTTGAATGTTGAGTTTCAAGCTAGCTTTTTCACTCTCATCAAGAGGGTCTTTAGTTCCTTTTCACTTTCAGCCACTAGAGTGATATCATCTGTATATTTGAGGTTGTTGATATTTCTCCCAGCAATCTTGATTCCAGCTTGTGATCCATCCAGCCCGGGATTTCGCATGATGTTCTCTGCATAGAAGTTAAATAAGCAGGGTGACAATATACAGCCTTGTCATACTCCTTTCCCAATTTAGAACCAGTCAGTTGTTCCATGTCTGGTTCTAACCGATGCTTCTTGACCCGCATACAGATTTCTCAGGAGACAAGTAAGGTGGTCTCTTGAAGAACATTCCACAGTTTGTTGTGATCCACACAGTCAAAGGCTTTAGCATAGTCAATGAAGCAGAAGTAGATGTTTTTCTGAAATTTCCTTGCTTTCTCTATGATCCAACGAATGCTGGCAATTTGATCTCTAGTTCCTCTGCCTCTTTGAAACCCAGCTTGTACATCTGGAAGTTCTCAGTTCACATAATGCTGAAGCCTAGCTTGTAGGATTTTGAGCATAGCCTTGCTAGCATGTGAAATGAGTGCCAAGGGCCCTGCGCACCTGTAATGTGCTAGGTGCTACTCCAGGCCCTGGGGGTATGAAATGGACATGGTCCCTGATCAGCAGAACTGAAAGAAAGAAAAACACCATGAGAAAAGTGGTTAACATTCACCCAGGGATTAATCTTAAGACCACTGAAAAGACAATTCCATAAAAGAAAGTCTGTCTACATCTCAATTTCCATATCCCAGAATAGGAATGAAGGTGACCGAAAGGAAGGTTATTTGTATAACTTTGCCCAAGATGCCTAACTGAAGGGTTCTCTTTACTGCTTTCAACTAAAGCAAGGGGGGGCGGGGGGGAGGGGGGTGAAACCTAAGGTATCCATATTTGCAGCAGTTAACCTAATGGCATCCATATTTGCAGCAGGAAGGAAAACACTTATTGAAGCTCCAGGTACTTGAAAGTTATTTCTATGCCTATGAGAAACAGGTGATATATTCTGTAAGATGTGTTCTTGCCAGTTCAGTAACAATTCTACCTGGCCCTTCAGCTGGGACATTAAGGTGAAAGTTGTGGTTTGGCTTCTATGAATATAAACTGAAGATTACTGATAAACTTAAAAAAAAAAAAACTAACTTCTTACGTGAAAAACAAATGAACCTTTTAATATCTGCCCCTTAGGTACTGGATGTAGCTCTTTAAAGTTTCTGATTTTAGATCATATTATAGCTATTAACCACTTAGGATTTTGCTTCTAATTATTTCAAACATATCAACTGAAATAGCTAACAAGTTTTCAATTCTACTGTGATAATTTTTCCAGTACAACAAAGGCAGCAAAATTACTACTTACAATGTCTGACAAAAGAAATAAATAGTTCTGAAATTAATTCATTTATAAAGCTTCCAGCATAGGCTTATATGTGTTATTCACATGTGCCCAGGTCTTAGAAAGGGGTTTCTCTGGTGGTTCAGTGGCAAACAATCTTACTGCAATGTAGGAGACTCGGGTTTGATTCCTGGCTTTGGAAGATCCCCTGGAGAAGGAAATGGCTACCCACTCCAATATTCTTGCCTGGGAAATCCCACGGACAGAGGATCCTTGAAGGCTATAGTCCTTGGGGTCAAAAAAGGGTAGGACACAACTTAATGACTAACCAACAATAACAAGGTCTTCAAAAAATGTTATGATCTCAATAATGATGGAACACTTAAAACATGGTTTTATAATTTAGTCATTTAGTCACTGTTTCTTATTAAAACCTAGAACTCTTTTAAGAGAATACTCTGAGTTCCATAAACTTTTGTTTCAAGGTTGTTGTAAAAGTAATTTTCCTAAGTTTTTTGTTCTGTTACAGGGATTTGGTTACTTCTACTTCTATCTAATTGTCATTTTCAGTCAGACTTCAAATATTTTTGTTTTGACTCAACCTCTGGATGAATTTAAAATTGAATATAATACATAGAAAAGACCCTGACACTTGCAAAGATTGAAGGCAGGAGGAGAAGGGGACGACAGAGGATGAGATGGCTGGACGGCATTACCGACTCTATGGACATGAGTTTGAGCTAGCTCCGGGAGATGGTGAAGGCCAGGGAAGCCTGGCGTGCTGTAATCCGGGGGGTTGCAAAGAGTCGGACATAACTGAGTGACTGAATAACAATAATACATAAATCTCTTCTATGTGGCAGTGGTGAGACGTTCTGCACTGACCCATAGTTACCTACGAATTAATTTAAAACTCACTTCCCCTTCCTCAGATACATTTATGACCATTTATCAGAAAAGCATCGTAACTGACATCACAGTGTCTATGATAAAATGTCACCACTCAGACGTGTTCCCTTGAATAATACAGAGCCAACACAACTCTACCTGGTAGCCCCGCTTTTATTTAAATGTGAGGTTTAATCAATCTAACAAATAAAATATGCTATTGAAGAGAACCAGAAATCAACCCCCACACTGTGAATTTCTCAGCACCTTAGTTGCTTTCTTAGACGATGAGTGGGGGGTAATCTGGGCACCATCCCATAGGACTTCAAGGAACGTCTGTGAGATAAGGCAGGGAGAGAGCCGACATCAGTGCCCTGCCCTGCCCTGAGCCAGCGTCACGTACAGGATGCATCGAATGAAAGCAGTGCTGACTTCAATTGCTACTAGTGTCAACGAGGGGAAACGATACCTAGAGGCTTGACTTAGAAGGAAAGTTAGTCACTCAGTCCTGTCTGACTCTTTGCGACCCCATGGACTTATAGATTGCCAGGCTCCTCTGTCCATGGAATTCTCCAGGCAAGAATACTAGAATGGGTTGCCATGCCCTTCTCCAGGGGATCTCCCCAATCCAGGGATCAAAATGGGTCTCCTGAATTGCATCTTTACCATTTGAACCACCAGGGAAGCCAGCTTCTTCATTAAAAATGCGTTAATAAAACACAGTAAGTCTTAAGCTGGACCAGTAAGACTGAGAATTTTGCAATTTCAGCTTTAATGAATGTTAATACTTAAAGGTCCAATAAGAAAATAATTTCTGAGTGACTATCTGGCTGGGCCTTCAATTCAGGGCCACTACTCCCCATGAGGTGGCCTTGGGTCCACCTCACCCCAACCTCCACCACCACCATCCCATGATTACTGCACCAGCCCTCGTGGTTCCCCTGTACCCCAAATGCTGTGAACAGCCCTCTGTGTATAAACCCTCCTCTAATTAGCCTTATCTAACTGAGTCATCTGTTTCCTGTTGGGACTAAATTATACAATCACTTCACAGACTAACAGTACAGAAGAGTTCCTGCATCATGACATGTTTTACGCTTTGAGTATCTGTTTTTCTCTATTTGTTGTTTTTGTGTTTTTTTACTATCATTTTTGGGCTTCTCTGGAAGCTTAAATGGTAAAGAATGTGCTTGCAACACAGGAGACCTGGGTTCAATCCCTGGGTCTGGAAAATACCCTGGAGAAGTGAATGGCAATCCACTTCAGTATTCTTGCCTTGAGAATTCCATGTACAGAGGAGCCTGGTGGGCTACAGTCTACGGGGTTCCAAAGAGTTGGACACGAGTGAGTGACTAACACTTCGACACTTACTATTTTTCATACATTTATTCAGTTCACTCACCCAGTCGTATCCGACTCTTTGCAACCCGATGAACCACAGCACACCAGGCTTCCCTGTCCAGCACCAACTCCCAGAAACTTGCTCAGACTCATGTCCATTGAGTCAGTAATGCAATCCAACCATCTCACCCTCTGTCACCCCCTTCTCCTCCTGCATCAGGGTCTTTTCCAATGAGTCAGTTCTTTCAGTCAGGGGGCCAAAGTATTGGAGTTTCAGCTTCAGCATTAGTCCTTCCAGTGAATATTCAGGACTGACTTCCTTTAGGATGGACTGGTTTGGTCTACTTGCAGTCCAAGGGACTTTCAAGAGTCTTCTCCAACACCACAGTTTAAAATCAACAATTCTTCAATACTCAGCCTTCTTTATGGTCCAACTCTCACATCCATGCATGACTACTGGAAATAACATAGCTTTGACTAGACAAACCTTTGTTGGCAAAGTAATGTCTCTGCTTTTTAGGTTGGTCATAGCTTTTCTTCCAAGGAGCAAGCGTCTTTTAATTTCATGGCTGCAGTCTCTCATGTGGCCTAAATTAAGGATTCAGCTGAGCCTAGGGAATGGACTAGAACTAGGGACTGGACTGTCATACTGAGATTAGGAAGTCCTCTTGATCCATGTTTCATTCTTCCTTTTCTCTGCATGTCAGTGTCATTCTGCTTTATCACTACAAAATGATCTGCACTGCTTCCAGGTACACATGATAGAAAATGATCATTACTGAGCAGCTCCAAGTGTGTAACTCTACTATTCACAGGAGCAGCCAGCAGAGATGGCAACCCTGTACTCAATCCACTTTCCTCAGTCAGGTGACCAACTGAATAAAAGCCATGTTCTACTAAGATGACCAGTTCTGTTATAACCATGTGTTTAAAAGCAAGGAAATTTCCAGAGAAAGCAAGATGACTAGCTGAGACCACAAAAGCGGTTCCTAAAATTTCAAAACCAAGACCATTACTATGCTAAAATATAATACTGGTAGTTTTAACAATCACTGCTGTGCCTATGAAACCTTTTCTAAGATCTAATAGCTTTCAGTAAGCAGGATAATTACAAATAATAACATATTTCATCCTAATTCTGTTCCAAAGATACATTCAGGTGATATCATTACTCTGCAAGAGAGGTTACACTTGGATGTTTCCACATAACTGCAGGCATCAAAACACTGTTGATTACAAAGCTTAGTCACTGCCACAAATTCAGACTTTGCTAATTAAATGGAGGCACAATCCCACTAAGTAGAATAACTAATTAAATGAAACTGCCTGGATTCATTATAAAGTGAATTTTGTATGTGAATTATAGCCTGTTAGAAGAGCATCCCCGCTTAAAGCTTCAATGGACACCAGTTATGAACAGCACACCTGGGTCACTTCCAGCAAAACCTCACAGCGAACAATCTAAACCCAAGCCTTCGAGAAAGATTAATACCATTTACATAAAAAGTCAAAACACAAACCAACTCAGCTAAGTAGTTAATACACTATAAGCAATCCAAAGCTGCTTCTTGGTGGGGAAGGCAGATGGCAGGGGTGGTCAGCAAGGGATGTACAGCAGTGGGCCAATATTTAGCTAAATGTTTGGGTTTATCGACCCTCAGGCTACAGCAGTTTCTGACTCTGTGTCAAATATCAGAGGCTGTGGACCTGAGAGACTCCACAGAACAACAGATATGAAAGGAACCTCAGAGTTCACCTCAGCTGGCTTCCCATTTAGACCTGGACCCCACTCAGGTTCTAACCACCTCCACTTCAGCCTACTTCTTGGTTTCTCCACCGTTCACCCCTTGCCATCCTACCTGCTCAGTCTAACTTCCCCCTGCACTTACACGGCTCATACTTTTTTTTTTTAATTCTCTCTCTGCCTTACCTGCTCCCATTTGGATCGCACTCTCTGTTTCTAAAACAGTCAAGTGCCCTGATTCCTGGTCGAGGCGATCGCACCGTAATCAAAGCGACCACTGCTTCACCCGCGCCAAGCACAGTCTGGCCTGTCTCGCAGCGCACCTTGGCCTGCCCACGAGTGCGGCCGCACTGCAAGCACTGCTCAGGTGGTGCCTCGCCCCGCCGGTGACGGCTAGACGCTCACGCCTATAAGCTCCAGATTCACCCTCTTTCACTGCTCTGTGAACAGGAACCCGAGTTCTTTCAGTGTTTTTCCTTTGATGGCTGGCCCTCAGGTCCTGTCAGTGGGAGGTGCTGAAGAGATGCTGTCGCAGGAAAAGGAGCGTTGCTTCCTGTTCCGGGTGTTTGCACCAAGCAGGCTCCCGCAGCACCAGAGGCGCATCCAGCGCTTCTCTAGCTTCTGCTTGAGGTTTGTCTGGTGCCGGGAGCCAGCATGGGAGACCCCACCCATGACAAGGTCATGCGGAGAGGCCTGACGGCAAGGCGAGTCAGGTCTCAAGGGGTCCTCTGCCTGAGCATCTACCCCAAAACCAAAATCTGTCTGTTTACTGTCTGCTATACTATACTCTTCTGACATTACAGGGGGCTATCCCCGACCACCTTTCTCTGGAAAAAGTTAACTTAGAGCTCCAACTGGTCTCCTGCATATGAAAGGAGTGTCTCAGCTCAAATCCCTCTGATGGCTCTCTAACTTGACTGACAGTTGGAGACTTTTACAACTTATGTTTACGGCCCCCCAACCTCGAGAGGCACGAAGCTTAAAACATCTTAAAGATATAGAGCCTTCTTTAAGGAGCTAAGAATTATATTGGTGATGGGTTTCACTGCTGAGTCAATGACTGTTGCCAGACCTCCATATTCTTCATCTTTTAGGTACCTGGAGGATATTAATCCATGTAATTGGGATATAGAAAAAGGAATATAGTAGTTTTCATGTTAGCAACACTAGGCTTTTGAGTTAGTAAACTTTCTCTTTGTTATAAATCACTGTACTCCTCTTTCTTTGTTATAAATCATTGTGTCCTTGCTATGTAAGAATGTAACTTTATTTAGTGCTTTCTGAGTGGCACCAGACTTGGGAAGAACAACACTATTAAGGCAAATAAGTTTTCTGGTTGACAGACCCTTATCAGAAAAGGGCCAAAAAATGTTAACTGGCCTACTGGCCAGAAGATGATGTAAATCACCTAAGACTTGTGTATACAGCTAGGTATACAGAGAGAAAGCCTGTTCTTGATAAGAGTCAGGGCTGCTGACGCTGCATAACTTTGTATTATCCATTGATCTCTATGTACAACCAAAAGTATAAAAGGCTTTCCCGAACAATAAAGGATGGGCCAGTCACTGGAAAGACTGGTTTCCCCTGTGTGGTCTTTTCTCCTCTTTTCTGGCTGAATTCCTATCTGGGGCGTGGAGGCTCACCATGTCTACTTACTTGCCCTGGCTTCTAAGACCCACGCGAGAGGGAACCCAAGGCGGGGCACCCTCCGCTATTCAAGCGGGCGCCGGTGGCCTACGTAGATGGTGCAAACCTCTTGTCTCAAGGTTTTATTAGCTTTCCATGTAAACCAAGTTATTCAGCCTCTTTTCTCCACTAATTTTCCTACTACATTATTCTTTCCTGAAATGGCAACCCACTCCAGTGTTCTTGCCTGGAGAATCCCAGGGATGCGGGAGCCCGGTGGGCTGCCGTCTATGGGGTCACACAGAGTCGGACACGACTGAAGTGACTTAGCAGCAGCAGCAGTAGCAATCTCTCTTTATATTTCTAAATAAACAAGTTTTTCCTCGCCTACTCCATCTCTCCTTCGAATTACCCTGGATCCACCGGGGCTGGACCCCGGCAGTCTGGTAACCTAAGAGCCCTGTATTCAAGGAGCATCTACCCAGTCTCCTCAATAGGAGATGCTGAGAAAACAGGCACGTGTGAAACAATGAGATTAGAACATTTTCTCACTCCATAAAGAAAAATAACCTCAATACGGATTAAAGGTCTAAGACCAGAAACCATAAAAATCCCAGAAGAAAACATACACAGTACATTCTTTGACAAAAGTACCAGCAATATTTTTTGACTTTGTCTCCTCAGGCAAGGAAAACAAAGACAAAAATGAATAAGTGGGATCTAATCAGACATCGCGCATCAAGGGAAACAAAAAGACATCCTACTGTGAGAGAATATATTTGAAAATGATGTTTGATTAGGCATTAATATCCAAAATATACAAAGAGCTCCTACAACTCAATATTCAAAAATGCAAACTGATTTAAAAATGGACCGAAGACCCAAACGGACATTTTTCCAGGGAAGACACACAAATGGCCAACAGGCACATGAAAAGATGCTCAACATCACTAATCAGGGAAATGAAAATCAAAACCACAATGAGCTGTAACATCTTGCCCCTGTCAGAATGACTATTATCAAAAAGACAACAAAAATAAATGCAGGTGAGAATTTGGAAAAAGGGAACCCTAGTAAACTGTTGGTAGAAATGTAAATTGGAATAGCCACTATGCACAACAGTATGCAGGACCTCAAAAAAGTTAAAAGCAGAACTATCACATAATCTAGCAATTCCACTTCCTGGTATAAATCAGAAGAAAATGAAAACACTAGTTTGAAAATATATGCACTCCAATATTCACAGCAGCATTATTTACAACTGCTAAGATATGGAAGCAACCTCAGTGTGTATCAACAGATGAATGGGTAAAAAAGTTGTAGCACATAAATATATAATGGAATATTACTCAGCCGTAAAAAGAATGAAAACTTTCCATTTGTAACAAAATGGATGGACCTGGAGAGTATTATGCTTAGTGAAGTGAGTCAGAGAAAAACAAATACTGTCTTTTCACTTACATGTGGAATCCAAAAAAATAAAACAATGAATGTAACAAAAACAGGCTCACAGATATAGAGAACAAACCAGTGGTTACCAGTGGGGAGAGGGGTAGGGGAGGGGCAAGGTAAGTGAAGGGGATTGAGAGGTATAAACTAATAGGTCTAAAATAAGATACAAACATGTAAAGTACAGTACAGGGAATATATTTTATATTCCCAACATTTTATAATAACTTTGAATGGAGTATATAAAAATGCAAAATCATCTCAAATTAACATAAGATTGTAAATCAACCATACTTCAATTAAAAGCAGTGTATGCACTGGTGAATAGGCAGAATATCTATGATTTCTTAAACTAAGCTGAACGCTTCCCACCCTTTCTGCACAATCTTAGGAGTGATTTCCTTGCTCTGAAGCAACACAGAATGACCAATCTTTCACATACCTTCTCCGATGTTTGAAAACAAAGATTTTGCTTCTGCTCTGCCTTCTTTTCTCCAGATTAAACACATCCAGTCCCTTTAATCATCCCTGATATAAATCCTAATCATCTTAACCACCTTCTGGATGCACCTCCTTCCACCAGCTTGGCAGCACCCCTTCCAAAGCCCTGCCCCAGTAACAAACCATAATTCCTCATATGGTCTGGCCCTGGTGCAGTGTAACAGGACTATTGCTTGTGATTAACATTCTGCCTCTCCCTTCAATGAGTTAGGAGCCACACTAGCATTCTGGAAATTCAGTGTTCAAAGGTGGCTTGCGGGTCAACTGAAACGCCCAGATCTCTGCACACAGCTAACTATCAAGCAGGATTTACTGATCTTATACTTCCTTCTCCCCCATCAAGAGAGACTGGTTTCTTCTAGCACTGATAAATTGTTTCTTCCCCCTACTATTCTTAAAGCAATGTGCTGTGTGCTGTGCTTAGTTGCTCAGTCATATCTGACTCTTTGCAACCCCATGGACTGTGGCCCACTAGGCTCCTCTGTCAATGGGATTCTCCAGTGGGTTGCCATGTGCTCCTTCAGGGGCTCTTCCCAACCCAAAGATCAAAACCAAGTCTCCTGCATTGCAGGCAGGTTCTTTACCATCTGAGCCATCAGGGAAGCCTTCTTAAAGCAACAGCCTGGATTAAAAATACTGCTGCAGTATGGAATAAGAATAAGCCTCCAGTAAAAGATAATTCCACATAAACTAGGATGATCTATATGTTCAGATATGGCCAGACCAGACCAAGCCACAGTTCATAATATAGTAAGTGCTCATTTTGGTGATATATTTCCAATTTTATATATATATATATATATATATATATGCTACATATATTACCAAATATTTTTGTTGTTCAGTCATGTCTGACTCTTTGCAACCCCATGGACTGCAGCACATCAGGCTTCCCTGTCCATCACCATCTCCAAGAGCTTGCTCAAACTCATGACCGTTGAGTTGGCGATGTCATCCAACCATCTCATCCTCTGTCATCCCCTTCTCCTCCTGCCTTCAATCTTTCCTAGCATCAGAGTCTTTTCCAATGGTTGCCAAAGTACTGGAGCTTCAGCTCCATCATCAGTCTTTCCGATGAAAATTCAGGGTTGACTTCCTTTAGGATTGACTGGTTTGATCTCCTTGCAGTCCAAGGGACTCTCTAGGGTCTTCTCCAACACCACAGTTCAAAGGCATAAATTCTCTGGCTCCCAAAATAGCCCTTTGAACAACTCTTTCACTGAAGTCTCATTTACTGTTTCATGGACAATATATTGTCTAAGTTCAAGGAATGCATAGGAATCTATGAAAATCTAGCCCTTCATTATATAAAGCAATAACTGTGTTGAAATGCATGAAAAGCAATAAGAAAGGAAAACATTTCTAATATTCCAAAGTCAAAGGTATGCATTTAAGGCTGATCAATAGTGCTATCGGGCTTCGCTGGTGCTCAGATGGTAAAGAAACTGCATGCCACTGCGGAAGACGCAGGTTTGATCCCTAGGTCAGGAAGATCCCCTAGAGAAGGAAATGTCAACCCATTCCAGCATTCTTGCCTGGAGAATTCCATCAACAAAGGAGTCCCAAGGGCTACAGTCCATGGCGTTGCAAAGAGCCAGACATGACTAAGCGACTAACACTTTACTTTCCATAGTGGTATCACTAAACCTGACAAATTAAAATTTAAAAGTCTGTGATTACAAAGATGTGATTAAGTAAATAATGTGGTGAGAAGACAATGTACACGGTCCTATGAATAAGTCTTTTTGAATATGTCCTGACCGATGGTAGATTAGTCTCAGTATTATGTTATATTGTTGTTGTTGTTGTTTAGTTGCTAAGTTACGTCCGACTCTGTGACCCCATGGACTGCAGCCCCTCCAGGCTCCTCTGTCCCTAGGATTCTCCAGGCAGTAATACTGGAGTGGGTTGCCATGCCCTCCTCTAGGGGATCTTCCTGATCCAGGGATCGAACCTCCATCTCCGACTTGGCAGGCCAATTCTTTACTACTGAGCCACCTGGGAAGCCATCTTAGTTATACACTAAGATACATTTTACTCTAAGACTCAGTTACCATCTTTCAACCATCCTAAGCATCTATTTTCCTGGTGCCTCAGTCAGTAAAGAGTCTGCCCCCAGTGCAGGAGACCCAGGTTCAATCCCTGGGTTGGGAAGATTCCCTGGAGAAGGAAATGGCAACCCACTCCAGTATTCTTGCCTGGAGAATTCCATGGACAGAGGAGCCTAGCAGGTCATAGTCCATGCGGTCGCAAAGAGTCGGAAACGACTGATTAACACACACACGCATCTACTTAAGACTTCCCTGTTTGAGACCATATTTGTAATAGGTTAGCCTACAAAATGCCACTAAACTCAAATATTAGATATGCATGATACTTTCATAACTTTCACTACACCTCCTTTATCTATTAATGACCATAAATCCTCTACAGAAAGTCCTTCCCTGAGACTTACATTGTCAGCATCTTCACCTCTTTTCCTCATCAGGTGTCATCGCACAAACTTGGCTTCAAATCCTAATTGAACCATTACAGTTTACTTTTCTCTCTTCCTTAGTTTAACAAGTATAAGTGAGATCACACCCTTTCCTATTAAGTTGCAGCCCCGAGGGCAGTTTATAATGAAGCCAACCAGGCGTCAAACGTTCCTGCTCTAACCCAAATTAAAAATGCTCCATTTCCACCATTTCCTTTTCAAGTTTTCCAGGGGGAAATAAAGTTTCCCTGAAAATCTCTACTGCTGAGGAATACCATGCAAACAAGGCACAATAGAGCCTTGACAATTCAGTGCCGACAAAAGGCAAAAGTGTCCTGTTTCTGGCCAAGGGGGACTGCAGCCAGAACGCTAAATGTCCACTAAAATTCGATCTCCCTTTTCCCACGCTTTTCACGTGTTCACTGAAATGTGGCTCCCAGCTAGCACATCTCTCAGCCCCCCTGGCAGCTCAGGGTGGCATCTGACCCATTCAATGAAATATTCAATGGAACATGAGCACAAGGATTATGTGACATTGCCAGGCCCAGCCTGTAACACCTTGAAAAACCCTTCCACGCTCTTTTGAGTTTGGAAGCCACGTTCTGAAGACAGCAGAGGGACTGGTCAGGTTAGGGTCCCTGAGCAACTACGTGGAGCAGAGTTACCGCTGGTCTGCAAAGGTTACCGCAGATGCATTTCCTGAGAGAGGGAAGAGTGACATAAAGCATACGTTCATGGACTCTTGGGTCTTTTGTTTCAGCAGCACAGCTTAGGTAACAGAAAATCCTTTTTTTTTTTTTTTTGTAATTTTTTGCTGTTTTTTATATAAATTTATTTATTTTAATTGAAGGGTAATTACTTTACAACATTGTATTGGTTTTGCCATACATCAACATGAATCCCCAACGGGTGTACACGTGTTCCTCATCCTGAACCCCCCTCCCACCTCCCTCCCCGTACCATCCCTCTGGCTCATCCCAGTGAACCAACCCCGAGCATCCTGTATCATGCATCGAACCTTCTGCGAAAGGAAAAGTGAGGAGAAACATACATAATGACTGCAAACTCTAACACCGGGTTCAGATGAAAGACAAATGGCGTCCATGGTTTAATAATCCCAAAGGGAAATAACCTACTGGAATAAACCCTGAGCCAGGGCACTGCCTCTTGAACATCAGTTCAGTTCAGTTCAGTTGCTCAGTTGTGTCCGACTCTTCACGATCCCATGAATCGCAGCACACCAGGCCTCCCTGTCCATCACCAACTCCCAGAGTTCACTCAGACTCACGTCCATTGAGTCAGTGATGCCATCCAGCCATCTCATCCTCTGTCGTCCCCTTCTCCTCCTGCCCTCAATCCCTCCCAGCATCAGAGTCTTTTCCAATGAGTCAACTCATCGCATCAGGTGTCCAAAGTACTGGAGCTTCAGCTTTAGCATCATTCCTTCCAAAGAAATCCCAGGGTTGATCTCCTTCAGAATGGACTGGTTGGATCTCCTTGCAGTCTAAGGGACTCTCAAGAGTCTTCTCCAACACCACAGTTCAAATGCATCAATTCTTTGGCGCTCAGCCTTCTTCACAGTCCAACCCTCACATCCATACATGACCACAGGAAAAACCATAGCCTGGACTAGACGGACCTTAGTAGGCAAAGTAATGTCTCTGCTTTTGAATATACTATCTAGGTTGGTCATAACTTTCCTTCCAAGGAGTAAGCGTCTTTTAATTTCATGGCTGCAGTCACCATCTGCAGTGATTTTGGAGCCCCCCAAAAATAAAGTCTGACACTATTTCTACTGTTTCCCCATCTATTTCCCATGAAGTGATGGGACCAGATGCCATGATCTTTGTTTTTTGAATGCTGAGCTTTAGGCCAACTTTTTCACTCTCCTCTTTCACTTTCATCAAGAGGCTTTTGAGTTCCTCTTCACTTTCTGCCATAAGGGTGGTGTCATCTGCATATCTGAGGTTATTGATATTTCTCCCGGCAATCTTGATTCCAGCTTGTGTTTCTTCCGGTCCAGCGTTTCTCATGATGTACTCTGCATAGAAGTTAAATAAGCAGGGTGACAATATACAGCCTTGATGCATTCCTTTTCCTATCTAGAACCAGTCTGTTGTTCCATGTCCAGTTCTAACTGTTGCTTCCTGACCTGTATACAGATTTCTCAAGAGGCAGATCAGGTGGTCTGGTATTCCCATCTCTTTCAGGATTTTCCAGTTTACTGTGATCCACATAGTCAAAGGCTTTGGCATAGTCAAGAAAGCAGAAATAGATGTTTTTCTGGAATTCTCTTGCTTTTTCCATGATCCAGCAGATGCTGGCAATTTGATCTCTGGTTCCTCTGCCTTTTCTAAAACCAGCTTGAACATCAGGGAGTTCACAGTTCACGTATTGCTGAAGTCTGGCTTGGAGAATTTTGAGCATTACTTTACTAGCATGTGAGATGAGTGCAATTGTGCGATAGTCTGAGCATTCTTTGGCATTGCCTTTCTTTGGAATTGGAATGAAAACTGACCTTTTCCAGTCCTGTGGCCACTGCTGAGTTTTCCAAACTTGTTGGCATATTGAGTGCAGCACTTTCACAGCATGATCTTTCAAGATTTGAAACAGCTCAACTGGAATTCCATCACCTCCACTAGCTTTGTTCGTAGTGATGCTTTCTAAGGACCACTTGACTTCACATTCCAAGATGTCTGGCTCTAGATTAGTGATCACATCATCATGATTATCTGGGTCGTGAAGATCTTTTCTGTATAGTTCTTCTGTGTATTCTTGCCACCTCTTTTTAATCACTCAGCCACATCTCCACCTTCTCACCCATCATGCCACATCTCCCATAGGAATGAGAACTCACCCCAGGACTCTGATTCTTCCTTTAACTTCAGATGGCAGCTCATCATCTTAGTCCCAGCCATGGATTCTATTCCTGCTCTGAAGTGCCGGACACCATGGCCTAATCGCGGAACACTGCTGGGATTCCTACACATTTTCCTGTTCTTCCTCTTGTTTGTCCGTTCTACCAGTTCCCGTTATTTTAGCTCCATGTACAGTGACCAGGACTCTGTGGTTGCTCCTTACTAATGAAGTGACTGGTCTCATCCCATTATACATATACTGGGTTGCTAAATCCAGATTAATCTCCTAGAATAGCATCTCTATGACTACCACCAAAAATGGAGTCTACCGATTAGGGACTGGTAAATTATGGTCTATGGGCCAAATCTGGCCTATTGCCATTTCTGTAAATAAAGTTTATTGGAACACAGCCCTATGCCCTATTACATAGCAGCTTTTGTACTGCAATGGCAACACTGAGTAGCTGTGACATCATAGACTGCAAAGACTAAAATACTGAGCATCTGGACCTTTACAAGTTTACCACAGCTGGTATAGACCAACATCATTTCTCATAAAGACAATGGCAGTTGTCTTCTTATACCTTATTCATTTAGCACCACTACAAGCACCCAGACTAGCAGAATAAGAAAACCAAAGATAAATAAACATATATATGTATATACATGGTACCAAGGATATAAAAAATACGCTACCTGAAAATGAATACTCATTGGGGGAGGCAGACATGCTGCTAAGATATATACACAAAAAGCCCTAATGAGTAGTAAAACGAGTCAACTTGGACTGCAAGGAGATCCAACCAGTCCATTCTGAAGGACATCAGCCCTGAGATTTCTTTGGAAGGAATGATGCTAAAGCTGAAACTCCAGTACTTTGGCCACCTCATGCGAAGAGTTGACTCATTGGACAAGACTCTGATGCTGGGAGGGATTGGGGGCAGGAGGAGAAGGGGACAACAGAGGATGAGATGGCTGGATGGCATCACTGACTCGATGGACGTGAGTCTGAGTGAACTCTGGGAGCTGGTGATGGACAGGGAGGCCAGGCGTGCTGCGATTCACGGGGTCGCAAAGAGTCGGACACGACTGAGCGACTGAACTGAACTGAACTGAGGCAGACAGAGGAAGGAAAGATAGGGGAAAAAATGGGCAGAGGATCTGAATACACATTTTCCCAAAGAAGATATGCAGATGGCTAATATGGACGTGAAAAGGTGCTCAACATCACTAATCATTAGAGAAATGGAAGTCAAAACTACAATGAAGACTCACCTCAAGCTGTTAGAATGGTGCCTGCATGCATGCATGCTCAATCATGTCCAACTCTTTGCAATCCCATGGGCTGTAGCCCACCAGGCTCCTCTGTCCCTGGAAATTTTTAGGCAAGAATACTGAAATGGGTTGCCATTTCCTACACCAGAGGATCTTCCCGACCCAGGGATTGAACCTAGATCTCTGAGTCCCCTGCATTGGCAGGGGGATTCTTTATCACTGTACCACCAGGGAAGCCCCACCTATTAGAATGGCTCCATTCAAAAAGACAAGAAATAAGTATTGGTGAGGATGTAAGGAAAAGGGAACCCTTGTGCACTGTCAGTGGGAACATAAATTGGTGCAGTCACTACGGAAAACAGTATGGTGGGCCCTCAAAAACTTAAAAATAGAACTACCATATGACCCAGCAATTTGAAAACACTATTTAGAAAAGATATCTACACCTCTATGCTCATTGCAGCATTATTTACAGTAGCCAAGACATGGAAATAAGCTTACTCTCCATCAATGGATGAATGGATAATGACAGTGCAATGGAATATTATTTGGCCACAAAAAGAAGGAAATACTGCTATTTGAGGGGTGGGTGAAATGAATGAAGGAGACCAAAAGGTACAAACTTCTAGCTATATAATAAATAAGTCCTGGGCATGTAATGCATAGCATGGTGACCACAGTTAATAATGCTGCATTGTATATTTGAAAGTTGTTAACTGTAAGTCCTAAAAATTCTCATCATGTGAAAAACTTGTAACTATGCATGGTGATGGATGTTAACTGGACTTACTGTGATGATCTTTTAGTAATATATACAAATATCATATTATGTTATACACGTAAAACCAATGTAATGTTATAGGTCAAATATATCTTAATTTCAAAAAAAGGAGGAACGGTGATTTCCATCTAGTAATCATGACAGGTTTTATGGAAATGATGAAGCCAAAGTAAGACCTTTAACCAGGAATGGAGCGGGTGCATAGTGGATAAAGGCAGCCAGGGTAACCTGTTACAGCCCATAAAACAAATTCCATCCATATATTGTTTTTCAGCTTCAGGTTTCAACCACTGGGAACGATGCTTTGGGCATCTGGAGTACTGCTTTCTGAGAGCCTCCAACAGCATCCGCCTCATAACGTCTCTGGCTCGTCTCCCCGTTTTTCTCGCTCTTCTGCTTTAATCTCTCCATTCACAGCCTTCCAGCCAGGCTGCTCTTCCACTGGACAAGATAAGGCACAAGCTAAGCTGTTGTAACAAAGAGACCAAAAGGCACACGGGGCTCCAGAACTGTTTCCTTTTCTGGTAGGTAGGCAGTGGAGGGTAAGGGGACATCAATGCCTTCCAGGGATCCAGGTTCCTGCTATCTAGTTGTTCCACCATCACCTAGAGGTTTATGTGCCTCCACAGGGTCGAGCCAGCCCATCCCTTCCACATCTGCATTCCAGCCCAAAGGAGGGAGAAAAACGTAGAAGACAGAACAGAACTCAGTTTCCTAATTAAGGATGTGGACCAGAAATTACACGTTTATGCCATGTGGGCTATCCAGAACTTAGTCATGTGCTGGCTGCAAAGAAGGCTGAAGAACATAGCATTTTAGAATGGTCCAATACACTGAAGCCAGAATTCCAAGACTAGTGATGCCAGAGGAATCAGGCTAGGAACTAGGAGGATTTCACCCGTTTTTCCAACATACCAGTTTTTTAGTGCAGTGTTCCCCAAATTGGGTCCTAAAGACCACTCTTCTGAGAGAAGCTATTAGGAACGCTGTGGAGTAACAGAGGGCTGTGATCAACTTCCTTCCCACTCTCAGATCATTCCGATACCCAACAGCAAAGGTGTGTAGCGAAGGAACATGTCTAACTTGGTCTTGGTATGGCTTAGCCCAGAATTCTTCAGACTTAAAAGAGCAGGCAATTTGTTTCTTCTGTATTATCTATTAACACCCTAGGAATCAATGTCCAACTACAGGATATCAGTTTGTGATATAGTTTAATTTAATAAACATAATTTCTACAAGGTTTTAACATGGCATCTAAAACTCTAATCTAAGTCAAATCAAGGACCATGCTTCACAGAGAAAGCTCCCTGCCACCTGATCAGAGGGCCTACTAGACCCCCAGTTCCTCCGAGAGTCCAACTCTCTGTGCTTATACCCTTTCTTCCTACTCTAGATGTGTCTGCTAACCTCTTCCTCACCCCCTGCTCTCAGAGTTTAGTTGAAATCTCACCTCTTTTCATCTCTTCAATTTCTAATGCTGTTTCTTCTCTGAATTCTTCCAGTATTGTCGCTATTTGACTCTTGTAAGCCAAATGGTGAATAAACATGTATCTCTTTTCTGTATAGGTACGTTGTCTTCCATATAATTTTCAAGGATCTTTTCTGCAAGCTTTCAGACCTAGCACGAACCACAATTCCCATTTTATAATGGATTTTAAGGGGATTATCATTTTAAATTACTGAAGTTTTAATGATTAAGTTTTTAGTGCTGATGTGTTCAGTTGTGGCTGACTCTTTGTGACCCCATGGACTGTAGCCCTCCAGGTTCCTCTGTCCATAGAATTTTCCAGGCAAGAATACTAGAGTGGGTTGCCATTTTCTTCTCCAAAGCTTTTAGTACCAACAATAATAATTTTGGGCAATCACAAAATAGCACATCACAAAACAAAAACCAATATGATTTAATGCGCTGAGAATTCCATTTACGAACATCCTCATCAGTAAAGAAAAGCGCTGCCTTCCTCAATGTAAGGAATCACCCAAAATCACCAACACGCTTACAGAACAGCCAAGAAAACACACGCCAGGCTATCCTGACAAAATTTATGTTTCGTTAAAGCATGTTGACTTATGTCCTTTAAAAAGCCTGACATGAAAGCATATCTCAAAAAGACAATGAACCAAAATCTACTTGAAAACCACAGCTTTAATATAAATATGATATATGAAGATTATTTTGATTAACCTTAAAACAATCTTCAACATTCAAGGGTAAAATCACGAGAGGTAGATAAGAACACTTTAGGTTTCTCCCTGCCTGGAGTCAGTGGGGAAGAGGAAATTGAGAAGTTCAGATCTGAAGAGAATGCACCATGAAGGTAACCTATATAATATTTAGTTCTTTATCATTCAGCCCTTCATTCCTCTAGCCAATAAGCATTTATTATGTACCTACTGTGACAGGGCAGAAGCCAGAGATAAGGAGAAACAGTTCTGACCATAAAGGGCTGAGAGAATCCACATGGGAAAATCATGCGAACCCAACTAATGCTAATACAGGTTAGAGTGAAGTCTCTTCATACTGTTCATGGGGTTCTCAAGGCAAGAACTCTGAGGTGGTTTGCCACTCCCTTCTCCAGTACGGCAGGTACCGTGGGAGCGAAAAGAAAGTGCAATTAATTCTGCTGGCAGAGACCTACAGAGACTGCATAAAGACTGGGGTAGGGTGGCTGGGTACTGGAACTCAGCCTTGGAGGATGAGACTTCAAAACGGTGAAAGGGAGAGTGATCGGGGGCAACGTTGCCAGAGGAACGTCATAAAGGCCACAGGGACAAGCGACAAGAAGAGGTATGAGTCCCTTGTGGCTGATGTGGGCCTCGCAGAGCGTGCAGTAGAAACCGGGACCGGAGAGATGAAACATGATTTCTGGGTCAACTGTAGCTTATGTACAAAGCTTGCTTACCTAACAAGCTAACAGCAAACCCACAAAAGCGTATTTACAAGGTCAAAATAAACCATACATTCGCCTGAAAAAATGAAAACGGCTCCGTGGTGCCTTCTCTGAAACAGTCCCAAAGCAGAGCTACAGAGCTGAGTCATCAAGGCTATAAAACGCCACAACAAACATCCTTGGGCAAGGGCTTAGGCAGCCAGCACTACGCTGTTCTGTTTGCACACATTTTCTAAAACAAAATTTCAGGTTTATGGTCACATTACTGTCAGTCTCTCTAATAAAAATGCACACCCGTATTTCAGCTATATTACTGGCTGAAAAAGCAGATTTTCATCGACAGCTTTTAAAAATCCCCTCTTCAAATATCCCATTCATCTACTAGTGTTCAAGCTGGATTTCAAAAAAGCAGAGGAGCCAGAGATCAAATTGCCAACATCCATTGGATTATTGAAAAAGCAAGAGAGTTCCAGAAAAACATTTACTTCTGCTTTATTGACTATGCCAAAGCCTTTGACTATGTGGGTCAAAACAAACTACAGAAAATTCTTAAAGAGATGAGAATACCAGACCACCTTACTTGCCTCCTGAGAAATCTGTATGCAGGTCAGGAAGCAACAGTTAGAACTGGACATGGAACAACAGACTGGTTCCAGATCAGGAAAGGCGTACATCAAGGCTGTATACCGTCACCCTGCTTGTGTAACTTATATGTAGAGCACATCATGAGAAATGCTCGGCTGAATGAAGCACAAGCTGGAATCAAGACTGCTGGGAAAAGTATCAATAACCTCAGATACACAGATGATTGCAGATTTTCTGCAGATTCTCTCATGGCAGAAAGCGAAGAACTAAAGAGCCTCTTGATGAAAGTGAAAGAGAGTGAAAAAGTTAGCTTAAAACTCAACATTCAGAAAACTAAGATCGTGGCATCTGGTCCCATCACTTCATGGGAAATAGATGAGGAAACAGTGAAAACAGGGGCTGTCTTTATCTTGGGGGGCTCCAAAATCACTGCAGATGGTGACTGCAGCCATGAAATTAAAAGACGCCTGCTCCTTGGAAGAAAAGTTATGACCAACCTAGACAGCATATTCACAAGCAGAGACATTACTTTGCCAACAAAGTTCCATCTAATCAAAGCTATGGTTTTTCCAGTAGTCATGTATGGATGTGAGAGTTGGACTATAAAGAAAGCTGAGTGCCGAAGAATTGATGCTTTTGAACTGTGGTGTTGGAGAAGACTCTTGACAGTCCCTTGGACTACAGGGAGATACAACCAGTCCATCCCAAGGAAAACCAGTCCTGAATATTCACTGGAAGGACTGATGCTGAAGCTGAAACTCCAATACTTTGGCCATCTCATTTGAAGAGTTGACTCATTGGAAAAGACTCTGATGCTGGGAGGGATTCGGGGCAGGAGGAGAAGGGGATGACAGAGGATGAGATGGTTGGATGGCATCACCGACTCAATGGACATGAATCTGAGTAAACTCCAGGAGGTGGCGATGGACAGGGAGGCCTGGCGTGTTGCAGTCCATAGGGTCGCAAAGAGTCAGACGTGACTAAGCAACTGAACTGAGCTACTAGTGAAACTCATACCAAAACAAACAAAATATTTGACACAAAGAGACAGCCACACATGAACACACACACACACACAAGTGAATACACAGTTAGAAAAATAACAAGGATTTGTCAAGAAAATTTATAACTTCTTTCCTCCAATCAGGCTCAGGGCATTTATTTTTACTGTCATGCCTAAGGGCTTTAAGATTAGTGAATTCATCCTTCAGTCTCAGAAATGTAATTTAAGCAGCACATTCAGTATAAAAACACTCCTACAACAACAAAATAACTGACAGTTCCCAGTGGAGTTAAATATACTAAAATTACCACCTGTGTGCACAGCAGTTTTATAAACCAAACCATCTTACTCAATCAGGTAGTAAGAACCTCGAGTAGAAGCCAGACTCATGGTGTGACCCTGGTCAATCTTGAAGACTTTTTCCACCCTTAAGTTTGCAACAATAAAACTGTGCATCTATCAGTTTCTTGGTATGAGGTTCAATGTTTCATGTCACTTCTTGATTCTGCACACAGGCTATCACGATTTCAACTCTTGCGCCATTTCTTGCCTCTCTTTCCACTGTTCCCTATTTCCTGCCCTCAAATCTATTCAGGGAAGTCTCTTCAATGGACTCTGTTGACAGTGCAGGTTTCACACATCACTTCTCATCAGCATCAAGCCGATGAATCCTAGATAGAGCTCTAACTGTCCCCCAAAAAGCTGCTGAACAAATAAATGCCTGGATGGCACGCTTTCTGTTCCTGCAAACTAAGATGAAAACGGTGTAAAATCAAATGGCATCAATTATGAGTTAAATAGGAAACTCAGAATAGAGTTGACCCAAACTCTATTTTTCATCCAGGTGAGGCTAGTGGAGGTAAGAAGGAACTAGGAAGATTTAGGACAGGTAAGGGTAGAAAGAAGCAAAAAGGTGAGACGAGCGTCAACAACCTCAGTACCATTGCCTTTAGGAGACAATCACACTTGTCAATTATATTTCAAAACAAAAAAGAGAACCATGGCATCGAAAGTAGATCCTTAAGACAACTCAGTACAATACAATCAATATGTGCGGTGCACTTTCTATGGGTGAAGCACCAAGGGGACTGCACAGCAGACTGACCTGCCACACTTCTGTCATAAAAGTGCTGTGCTTAGTCGCTCAGTCGGGTCTGACTCTTTCCGACCCTTTGGCCTGTAGCCCACCAGGCTTCTCTGTCCATGGGATCTCCCAGGCAAGAATACTGCAGTGGATTGCCATCTTCTCCCCCAGGGGATCTTCCCATCCTAGGGATCAAACCTGTGGGATCAAATCCAGGGATTGTCTACGTCTCCTGCAATGCAGGTGGATTCTTTATCCACTGAGCCATCAGGGAAGCCTTTGAACATATTTGTTTAAAACACCAAAGAGCTGATTTTTCAAATTTAATAAAGCCTTCTTTAGGTACCACTTTTCCCCCATTAAACGATAATTACAGAAAAATGGGTGAAGATCTGAATGGAGGGAAAAATGAAGGCAGAGATGATGAAACCTCTCCGAGTATAGTAAATGAGCATAGTAAATACATAAAAGGCACGTCATAAGATCTTTCCCATCTGTTAGAAGGTGGATTGAAAATCTGACTCAAGGCTTTCTGGCAGCCAGAGCATAGAGTGAACACCCCTGGCTGTATACTTCACTGTCTGCATAATAAACCCCAAATCAGCTCAAGGGAAACCCAATTCTAAGACTAAGACTAGACAGGAGTATCTTCCATAGGTCCTTGGAAAAGGCACCTCTTAACTGACCCCCACGCTTTACAGTGCTGTTTCTTAAAAGGCATGCCAGTGAAGATAGTTCAGTAAAACATCTGGGTGCTGGATCCCATACCATGCAGTCTAAACACACTGCTCAGAAAAAAAGAGCTGGCATTTGTTTTAAAAACCAGGAAAATTAATACTGTGGCAAGTTAAATGGGATCAAAAATCAGATACTTCTCGAATACAGCTCAGATAATGCTGTTTTATTATCAATATCTATTGGTTTATAGCCTGTAGGTGAGGCCAAGGTGTCTATTATAGAATGGTTTTAGGGTTCTAAAGCTAGATTCTCTTGAAAAACAACATTTCACAGATGAAATCACTAGCAATGACAATTAAGTATTAGAACACGACAAATCATAATTCCTAATACTATTATGCCATGCTCACCCCATGTCAAATAAATTCCAGTTTCTTTTTAAAGGGGAAAACAGTTATTAAAATCATTAGTTAAAACTGCCACTTTACTGACTGCCTAAGATCATAAAAGAGGATTTTCAACCACTATGACATTCTGACACTGACAATATTTTATTCAACAGTGTATTTACAACCCGTGGTAAAAATAATAAAATGGCAATTTGAGAAATGAAAAAGGCTTTTGAGACCACTTAGACAAATCTTGTTTTGAAAAGGGAGTGAAACAGGCTCAAGTAGGCTGAATGACTTGGCTAAGGTCAGGAGCTAAGTGGCAGCAGGGCCGCGTTGACCGTCAAACATTCCAATTGCTTAACACCAACGAAATTAGCTGCTCATTTTTATTCTATGAAGTAAACACATTTTGTTGACACAGCTACTGATCAACCAATATTTAGCCTCCGGTTTTCTACTGCAGTTTCATAAGGACTGCATTTAACAAACATTGAATATTTATCTGTCAAGCTACAAAATGATTTTCCAACTTAGAACTTGCTGTAAAACAGAATCCTGTTAACTTGCAATAAATAGTAAAATACAAAAATTAAAAAAAAAAGCACTAATACCTAAGTGCTGGGAAAGTAGCAATGTTTAACATTTAACAGATAAATTGGTCTAGAATTACTTTGAAACCAAAGCATCCATGTCTTTTCCACACTGTAAGTACAATCACCAGGAGACAGCTCTGAAATCAGGATTAAAGACTATAGCTTGCCAGTTACAAACACATGACAGAGAATCATAGGAAAGTATCAAACAAGAATGACATGTTTATTAAAGATGAAAACAACTTCTAAATTGACATTTGGTGGTGGCATTAAAGGCTTCCCTGGTCCCTCAGATGGTAAAGAATCTGCCCGCAAACCAGGGTTTGATCCTGGGATCGGGAAGATTCCCTGAAGGGAATGGCTACCCACTCCAGTATTCTTGCCTTGAGAATTCCATGGACAGAGGAGCCTAGTAGGCTACAGTCCATGGGGTCTACAAAGAGCTGGACACAACTGAGTTGGAACATGTTTATGCTTTGTTTCTAGGGGTTAGGGGAAAAAAAAAAGCCCAGGCAATACTTAACTTCTCTGCAAAGTACACTTGATTTTTTAAAATTTTAAACGTAGCTTCTGTAGAGACCCACATACAGTGCCAGTGGCTTGAAATCACATCAGGGAATCTCTTCAACTAAGTAGCAGAAGACCCAAATTAAGGAAGGAACAATAAGCCAGGCGCTTTCTGTTCAGTGATTAATTAATTCATCAGGCAGCACGATCCCTCGAAGCTGTGTCCTCCAAAACAGAAAGGCCAGCGGGAGCCGTGGACTGCCCTGACAACCACTCAGCCAAGCGCAGGAGACAAGCAGAGGTGTGGGAGCCCCTCCACTCCCCCCAATCCCTGAACATGACTGCGGATGCTAGGCTATGCCCAGCCAAAGGCAACACAGCATGCTCTGCTCTCATGCCTCAGACTAAATGTGTCCTTTAAAAAGCAATTCAGCTATACCAAACATACTCATGTTGACAAACTTTCTACATGCCAAATACTTGCAATTACTCACCTACCATGTGAAACATAGAAACTGTCTATTTTTCAAAATCACCAAATGCTCCTGTAAGGCACATTCATACTTTCAGAAAAGGCCAAATATAATCAGGAATGCTTACCTGAGATACTATTAATGACAAGTCCTTGCAAGCTAGGATTTTATGAGCTGTCAGGTCACATACATCACTTTTTTTTTTTTCCTGCTGCTTTCAGAGGCTCTAGGGATCTGAATGTTTACAACAAGATATAAAGAGAAATAATGCTTGTCTTTAGTCACAGGACTTTTCATATCAAATGGGGCAATCACAAAACAGTGAGATCTTAGAATGAAAGATGTCCTTCACAATCAGTTAATTTGATTTACAGAAAATGGTTTAGTAGCCCTAACTAAAACTCCAAGGCAGCCAGGATATTTCTGTCAGTTCTTTTATGGTACAATGTCGAAGAGCATATAAAGAAGTACACTCAAAACTTCTCTTTAACTCTTTGGGGGTCTTGAATTAGACAAGTAAAACAATGGAAGCATTTCCATTTCTGAAGTTCAGCAAATTGACTTAACAGTACAGTGAAGACTTAAAAATCTGCAAATTAGCAACA
Organism: Capricornis sumatraensis; assembly: GCF_032405125.1. Lineage (NCBI taxonomy): Eukaryota > Metazoa > Chordata > Mammalia > Artiodactyla > Bovidae > Capricornis > Capricornis sumatraensis. The sequence continues at coordinate 18,508,621 of NC_091075.1, forward strand.
GTCAAACATAAGGCTTCTTCAGATTAGTACACAGAGGCAAAGTGCTAACCAGAGTTCTCCTATAATTAAGCCAAGTAAGTCCCACGGTATCATTTTCGACCTCTTTAAAAGAGCACATAATTCCTGCTGGGGCATGCAATGGCACTCCTTGGATAGCATCAGCTGGGAAACATGGAGAAAAACAGCTTAGAGTCGACAATCTGAGAAAGAGCAGCCAGTCTGAGGACCCATAAACTTTCTACTCAAAATGTTAAACGGATTAAACAGAAAACTGACTCAAGTCATTTAGATCTAAATGGTATATAGTGAAGGGGGGCGGTCCTTGTATTGGGTTCTTTACTATTTGGTATATTTTTGACTGTAAAGTACAACATTTATCAGTTCAATTCAGTCGCTCAGTCGTGTCCAACTCTTTGCGACCCCATGAATCACAGCACGCCAGGCCTCCCTGTCCATCGCCAACTCCCAGGGTTCACTCAAACTCATATCCATCGAGTTGGTGATGCCATCCAGCCATCTCATCCTCTGTCGTCCCCTTCTCCTCCTGCCCCCAATCCCTCCCAGCATCCGGGTCTTTTCCAATGAGTCAATTCTTCGCATGAAGTGGCCAAAGTACTGGAGTTTCAGCTTCAGCATCAGTCCTTCCAATGAACACCAAGGACTTATCTCCTTTAGAATGGAGTAGCTGGATCTCCTTGCAGTCCAAGGGACTCTCAAGAGTCTTCTCCAACACCACACTTCAAAAGCATCAATTCTTCGGTGCTCAGTTTTCTTCACAGTCCAACTCTCACATCCATACATGGCCACTGGAAAAACCATAGCCTTGACTAGATGGACCTTTGTTGGCAAAGTAATGTCTCTGCTTTTCAATATGCTCTCTAGGTTGGTCATAACTTTTCTTCCAAGGAGTAAGTGTCTTTTAATTTCATGGCTGCAGCACCATCTGCAGTGATTTTGGAGCCCCCCAAAATAAAGTCTGCCACTGTTTCCACTGTTTCCCCATCTATCTTCCATGAAGTGATGGGACCAGATGCCATGATCTTTGTTTTCTGAATGTTGAACTTTAAGCCAGCTTTTACACTCTCTTCTTTCACTTTCATCAAGAGGCTTTTTAGTTCCTCTTCACTTTCTGCCATAAGGGTGGTGCCATCTGCATATATGAGGTTATTGGTATTTCTCCCAGCAATCTTGATTCCAGCTTGTGTTTCTTCCAGCCCAGCGTTTCTCATGATGTATTCTGCATACAAGTTAAATAAGCAGGGTGACAATATACAGCCTTGACGTACTCCTTTTCCTATTTGGAACCAGTCTGTTGTTCCACAACATTTATCAGTTCAGTTCAGTTCAGTTGCTCAGTCGTGTCCGACTCTTTGAGACCCCATGAATCGCAGCACTCCAGGCCTCTCTGTCCATCACCAACTCCCAGAGTTCACTCAGATTCAAGTCCATTGAGTCAGTGATGCCATCCAGCCATCTCATCCTCTGTCGTCCCCTTCTCCTCCTGCCCCCAATCCCTCCCAGCATCAGAGTCTTTTCCAATGAGTCAACTCTTCGCATAAGGTGGCCAAAGTACTGGAGTTTCAGCTTTAGCATCATTCCTTCCAAAGAAATCCCAGGGCTGATCTCCTTCAGAATGGACTGGTTGGATCTCCTTGCAGTCCAAGGGACTCTCAAGAGGCTTCTCCAACACCACAGTTCAAAAGCATCAATTCTTCGGCACTCAGCCTTCTTCACAGTCCAACTCTCACATCCATACTTGACTACTGGAAAAACCAAAGCCTTGACTAGACGGACCTTAGTTGGCAAAATAATATCTCTGCTTTTCAATATGCTCTCTAGGTTGGTCATAACTTTTCTTCCAAGGAGTAAGCGTCTTTTAATTTCATGGCTGCAGTCACCACCTGCAGTGATTCTGGAGCCCAAAAAAATGAAGTCTGACATTGTTTCCACTGTTTCCCCATCTATTTCCCGTGAAGTGATAGGACCAGATGCCATGATCTTTGTTTTCTGAATGTTGAGCTTTAAGCCAACTTTTTCACTCTCCTCTTTCACTTTAATCAAGAGGCTTGCAAACACAACATTTATACTAAGACACAAATTTCACAAAATGAAAAAAACAGCCTCTCTCCAATTAAGTCTACCATTTCACATCTTTGCCCCTTTCCTAGTTATAAGGAACAAAATGTCCTTCCTCATTCTGTTTCAAACTTTCAGGGAAGGTATTTTAAAATGCATTTAAAGATTTTTTCCCATCATTCCAAGCCCTGAGAGACTTGGAGAGGAAAAGAAAAAAGAAAAAAATGAACAGAAGTGAAAGTGACAAGAAAATGGTAACGACATCACTTTCCGCTTTTCTTTTACAGTGCACAACTGAAGGGGAAAAAACACATCTTTTTCTCCTTAACAATCTGAAACTGATTTATGAGGTGGGGAGGCGGTGCTAGGAACTCAAACTCAAACCACGAGCTCCCCAACCGCACATACCTGGAAGGCTCGATTTAAAAAGTCTCTTTCCTCATCATGAGCTCCTGTCCGGCTCCGTGGCAATCCCAGTTACTACCAGCACTGTCTCCCCGTCTTCCTTGCCTCTTTTGGGCACGTCCACTCCCCCCTCCTCCTCCAAGAGACGGTTCCACACAAACCACATACAGCCGTGTCAGGCCAACTGTTACTCACCAACACACACTCATGATTCACCCGTCTCTCGAGTCTCGGAACAAAACGCGAGTTTTTCTTCCCTCTTCGAAAGGGAGGTGCTTCTGGTTTTCAGGATGGACATTTCGCTTTCCTACCACAGTGCTCACTCGGGGCAGCACTCCAGCTCGCCTTACCGTTTCCTTAGCCCCCTTCGGCACCGACGATCGAGCCGACAGCAGAACGGCTCTGAAAACTTACTCCAGACAGCAGTCGACGCGGACAAACTGCCTCCCGGGGTATTTGTGCTGCCCCCAGCCCTGGGCCGCAGCCTCACGGTCCCTGCACCCCAGCTTAACCGAGGTGATGCGCCGGCGCACGTCCCCGCCGCCCTGGGCTCCCGGGGGTGACCCCGGTGGTGGACACCCGGCCCGCGTCCGCAGCCCGGGCGACCACTTGCCGGCGGGTCCTCCCGCGCGCGGAGCTGGGCGGACGGGCCAGCAAAACGCAAAGCATGTCCCTCCGCCGGGCTTTCGCGCCCGCCGAAGTTGCCCCACGCAAAGTTTTCCGGTCGCCTCCCTCGCCCCGGGCTCGGGCTTACCTGGGGCATCGGCGGCCGCGGGTGCTCCCGGCCTTGGGTTCCGGGGGTCGGCAGCAGCCGCGCGCGCCAGGGCCAGGGGCCCCTCCGGAGCATCATCCCGCCGGGTGCTGCGCTCCCGCTCCAGTCAACCGGCCATCACCGGCGCCTCGCCGCTGGCGGCCGGCGTTCTCCGTCGGCGCAGCCTCGCCGAGCCCCCGCCTCCTGGCGCCGCGCAGCGCGGGGAGGGCTGACGGGAGGGTGTGTCCGTCTCCCCTCGGCTCGTCTTCGCTCGCACCCCGGCGCGAGGCTGTTTTCTCTCCTCCGACCAAAATTTGAAAAGCGGGTGAGGGCGGGGTGGAAATAAAGCGCGAGGGAGCCGCCCTCCGCATCTCGGGTTTCGAGGGGCAGCGCGGATGCTCGCCCGGCCTCCTTGCCGCGGAAGACCTTTCTGGAATGAAGGCGGCCGGCCCCCTTGCACCTTGCGGGCTGATTTCAAAACTCGCGAGTAAATCTGGGTCCTCGGTGCCCTAGGGGCCGTCTGTTCCATTGCAGCCCGCGGGGCGGGGAGCAGGGGGTGAGCGGAGAAGAGCCATGGCCATCTGGGGAGAGGCGGGGGCTCCCTGGAAGTTTCCCTCGTGGACTGAGCAGAGAGGAGGGAGAGAAGCAGGTCCACCGAGGCGCCACCTCTCAGTTGGCTTACGGCGTTGGGCTGTGGTCGTCCCAGGCCCCAGAGGTTTGCGGTTCACTAAAACGGTGACCCACCCAGAGCTCTTTGGGACAGTCTTTGCCACAGCCCACGTGGCTTCTTCTTTGAAGCGCGGGTTTAACTGAATGAGGTGAAAGTTCTTAGTCTTCCCCGTGATTGGGAGATCTCGTTTGACTTGGAAACATTTTGTTTGTAAAAACAAACACAAACCATCTAAAAGGAGTCTAGTCCAACTTTCGCATAGCTTCCTTACAACGCAGTTGCTAGACAAAACACAGGATGCCCAGTTAAATATGATTCTCAGATAAACAACATAATTTTGTTTTTAGTATAGTGAAATTCGCTCAATGGTGTCCGACTCTCTGCGACCCCATGGGCTATACACTCCATGCAATTCTCCAGGCCAGTATACTGGACTGGGTAGCCTTTCCTTCTCTAGGGGCTCTTCCAACCCAGGGGTCAAACCCAGGTTTCCTGCATTGCAGGCGGATTCTTTACCAGCTGAGCCACAGGGAAGCCCAGGAATACTGGAGTGGGTAGTCTATCCCTTCTCTAGCGGATCTTCCCGACCCAGGAATCAAATCCGGGTTTCCTGCACTGCAGGCGGATTCTTTACCAATCAAGCTATCAGGAAGCCCTTTTTTAGTATAAGTATGGCCCAAATAGAAGGCGATGGCACCCCACTCCAGTACTCTTGCCTTGAAAATCCCATGGACGGAGGAGCCTGGTAGGCTGCAGTCCATGGGGTCGCGAAGAGTCGGACACGACTGAGCGACTTCACTTTCACTTTTCACTCTCATGCATTGGAGAAGGAAATGGCAACCCACTCGTGTTCTTGCCTGGAGAATCCCAGGGACAGGGAGCCTGGTGGGCTGCCGTCTATGGGCTCGCACAGAGTCGGACACGACTGAAGCGACTTAGCAGCAGCAGCAGCAGCAGCATGGCCCAAATATTGCATGGGTCACACATTCTTTTTTCCAAGAATATTTGGGACATACTTATACTAAATTATTTATTACTTAACTGTAATTCAGATTTAACTGGGCATGCCTCATTTTTATTTGCTAAATCTGCAAGAGGCTTGAGTTAATGAATTAATTGGCAAACAATGCAACAAGTCGCAAATCTCACCTGATGACTATCTCCTTTCAGTATTGAAAAAAATGTAAGTTTCTATGATAGCAAAATCTGTGTCATCAGTTAAGGTTTATTCTTATGTGTTAATGAGCATCTGCATTTCAAAATACCATGCTCTTCACTGAGAGTGACACATTAAACAATAAGTCCGCATGGGAAGTAATTTACTTAGTACCTGAGTCCTAGAAGGAAATTTGCTAGTATTTGCTAGTACTCCCAATGAGACCAACCTAGATAGCATATTCAAAAGCAGAGACATTACTTTGCCGACTAAAGTCTGTCTAGTCAAGGCTATGGTTTTTCCTGTGGTCATGTATGGATGTGAGAGTTGGACTGTGAAGAAGGCTGAGCGCCGAAGAATTGATGCTTTTGAACTGTGGTGTTGGAGAAGACTCTTGCGAGCCCCTTGGACTGCAAGGAGATCAGTCCTGGGATTTCTTTGGAAGGAATGATGCTAAAGCTGAAACTCCAGTACTTTGGCCACCTCATGTGAAGAGTTAACTCATTGGAAAAGACTCTGATGCTGGGAGGGATTGGGGGCAGGAGGAGAAGGGGATGACAGAGGATGAGATGACTGGATGGCATCACTGACTCGATGGACTTGAATCTGAGTGAACTCTGGGAGTTGGTGATGGACAGGGAGGCCTGGCGTGCTGGGATTCATGGGGTCGCAAAGAGTCGGACACGACTGAGCGACTGAACTGAACTGAACTGTGAATAATGTTGTAATAAGTAAGTGCAGATATGTTTTTGAGATACTTATTTCATTTCTTTTGGATATTTATCTACTAATGGGATTGCTGGATCTGTGGTAATTCTATTTTAATTTTTTGAGGAAACTCATACTGATTTCTTTAATGGCTGTACCAATTTAGATTCCCACCAGCAGTGTACAAGGGTTCCCTTTTCTTCAGTAGCCTAGATATGGAAACAATTCAAGGAGTCCAAGGGATGACCGGACAAAGAAAATTATATATAGATGACATACATATATTGAAAATGGGCTATTAGTCACCTATAAAATAGAAGGAAATTCTACCATATGGACAATATAGATAAACAGAGAGAACATTATGCTAAATGAAATGTCAGAGAAAGACAAATACTACATGATCTCATTAATATATGGAATCTAAAAAAGTTAAATCCACAGAACCAGAGTAGAACAGTAGTTTCCAGGGACTGGGAGATGGGGAAAATGGGGAGATGTTGGTCAAGAATTACTTTCAGTTATAATATGAATAAGTTCTTATCTAATGTACAATGCGGTGACTACAGTTAGTAGTACTTGAAATTTTGCTAACAGTAGTTCTTAACTGGACTAACCACACCAAAAAAAAAGTAACTTTATGAGGTAATGAATGTGTTAATTTGATTGTGGTTATTATTCACAATGTATACAGATATCAAATCTTCACTTTGTTCAAGTTAAATATATACACTTTTTATTTGTCAGTTAATTATACCTCAGTAGACCTGGGGATGGGGAGGGGAAAAAAAAGAATTTTATTTGGAGGGAAATAGAGAAGAGGAGAAAACGTTCATTTTGAGCACAGACTGCTCAAATCTCTGCTATATCACTGTAATACTCTTCTACAGGTTTTTTGGGGCTACATTGCCTTTTTATGGGACAATTTTGTAATATTTTCTCTGGAGCAAATAGAAAAGTTAATTGTCTTCTCTCTAGCACATTAATTTGTTTTTACATATCATTAATAGTTTAGAAAAGTCTTTAAGTATTACAATTCACTATTGGTGGTGTCATGAAAATTGTTGATTGTTCTTAAATTTGGAAAAGTTTCTATCCAGTGTTTTTCATACCTGAGCTGTTAACAGTTGGAAGCATAGTTCGCAGACTAGCTTCTGAGTCCATTGATTCCAAGCATCATTTCTTTTTTACTAGCCACATACACGGGTCATTTGGCACTGCAGGGAACATTCATAATTCAATGCAATCTCTGGTCCTGCACTTTTGTCACAACAGTAGGGGATAGTATTCTTGGAAGTCATTCCTACAAAGGTATGCCTAATGATATTTAATAATATTTGGAAATGATGGTTAGCCACATACAATTATCCCACTAAACCAAAACTAAATGTATTTTCAACTGTTTTTGTTGGATTTTGAAAATGGCCATGGCCACTCAGCTACCTGACACAAGGGAACATACAACAGAAGGGTGATTGGATAGGAAAGTGACAGTGGTCTTAACTGATTCCAGTTAAAATATTTTAGATATTAAGAAACATATCACCAAGTGAATGCATCACTAGGGCTTGCCCCCCAGAAGGGACTTGGGAAGGGATTATGCAAGTGAAGACCCCTGAAGTTTAAGCTAAATCAAGTTTGCTGACACCTAAAGTCCTCAAAAGGGGATCCCCTGGTGGCTCAGTGGCAAAGAAATCCGCCTGCAATGCAGGAGACGCAAGGGACGTGGGTTCAATCCCTGGGTCAAGAAGATCCCCTGGAAAAGGCAATGGCTACCCACTCCAATATTCTTGCCTGGAGAATTTCACGGACAGAGGAGCTTGGCAGGCTACAGTCCGTGGGGTCACAAAGAGTCGGACGTGACAGAGCGACTAACTTTTAAGTCCTCAAAACATGCTATTACTCCAAACCATTCCATAGCACTTAGCGCCTGCATATAACTATGAGTTAACTCTCCAGCTAGATTAGAAATGCCGGGGGCAGGTGCTGCGTCAGAGTGCCTAGCACAAGACCTGCTTTAAATTAGACTGTCAGTGAGGAACAGATGAAACTGCTAAAGGGCAGGAAGACAAATTGCAAGAACTTAAGACAGATGCCATGGGGGAAAGGTTTGGGTGCTATGGATAACAATATTCAGAGAGGGAGGTGCCCTGTGAGTGCTGGAGGGTAAGGACCAGAGAGCTCAGAACTCACGAAGGGTAAGACAGGTACAGGAAGGACCTTAAAAGCCACTAAGGTGATTCTATCTATATAAAATGTCCAGGAAGGGAAAATTCATGGAGATGGAAAGTAGATTCATAGTTGACTGGAGCTGAAGGTAGAATTGAGAGTGAGGCAAATAAATGAGCATGAGGAATATTTTGGGGGTGCTGGAAATGACCTAAGTAGGATTGTGGTTATTGTGTAAGTCTTTAAATTTACTAATAATCATCTGTATACTTTTGAGTGAAATTTATGATATGTAAATGATAGCAATACAGCTGGGTTTTTTTTTTTTTCTGAAAAGGGAAAACTAAGATTCAAATGCGAAGAGGTTGTAATAAAGTCAGTAGTGTTAACGAACTATCTGTGAGTAATTGTTCAGTCTCACCAAGATTCCCGCACATGGTGGTGAAGTGTGTTGTGCACATGAGCCACTGTGTGGACAGGGCAGCCCTGGAACCTGTCTGTCTGCAGCATCCAGAGCTTTCTCACTTTGCTGGCTCCCCAAGTTACTAGTTACTGCGTGGCCAGTGAAAAGAAGCAACATGCGACATGAATGCCCAGACACTGGCCTGTGGAATATTCTTCAAATATTACAGCTCACATATGAAAAACACTTCAAGAATTGACATGACATTATCAGTGCTGAGTTATAAAGATCGGAGACACGTTTCTAAACTAAAATGATGTGAGAGAAAACAACATGCTGATGATCTTTTCTATGGGAGACAGACACTTTACCGTCTGAACCACCGGGGAAGTCACAGTGATGTGAGTGGCAACTAATTTTTTAAAAATTATTGTGGCGGGGGTTGTGCTTTTAAAAAGTTTGTTATATATCACTGATTTTCTCACTCTTAAGTATTCATTACCATGCCAACTTTGCATTGCTAATTTTTTAGTATTTTTCTTAAAGAATTTCTCCCAAATTATATAACCTCAGACTCAACAAAACTTGGATCTGCCCTTGTGGGTCAGGCATAAGCATTTTGTGCTATCTTGTTTAGTCATTATAAAAGCCTTATGGGATTCCTGTTATTAGATTCCCCATTACAGGCGAAGAAACCAGCTAATAGGTTAAGTAACTTATTTAAAGTCATACAGTCAGAATTCGGGCTTTCCTTGTGGCTCAGCTGGTAAAGAATCCGCCTGCAATGCAGGAGACCTGGGTTCGATCTCTGGTTTGGGGAAGATCCCCTGGAGAATGGCATGGCAACCCACTCCAGTATTCTTGCCTGGAGAATCCCCATGGACAGAGAAGCCTGGCGGGCTATAGTCCATACGGTCGCAAAGAGTCGGACATGACTGAGTGACTAAGCACACACACAGTCAGAATTCAAGCCTAGAACTGTGTAGCTGACACCATGTTTTCCACTCCAAGATCCCAAGATAACCTTGACCTTACATTGCCTGTCTCTTCTGACATCACTTAACCACCGACCTTCTCATAGCTATAGCTGGGATCAGCGTGTGAGGTGAATCAATTGCAGAGTCAAATCCTTTCTTTCTTTAATGTTTGATATTCTGTTCATGGATTTTTTCCATTAATTTTTATTTTAAAAATGTTACATTAAAATGTTATCTCAATGGCTGAATTTTGTGATGTATTTGGTGCCCTGGACAAGTGCTTCAGTTGCCTCATCCTACTTTTAGCCTGGTGTCACACGCCGAATGAAGATGTGAACAGCCACTTCATGCTTTAACTTCTAACGAAGGCAGGACCCAAATTCATCCATTGACTTTCATACAATCTGTCTTTGCAGACATTATTCACTTACGTCCTCAAACTACCATTTGAGAACTCAGTTCTTCACAGATAAGTTGGCCAATAATAATATTGGATTATCTATTGATGGGACCGCTTGCCAGCCACTGGCAAAGGAGTTAGCTTCAGTCAAGGTGGAAGGAAAGTTTATTTCCACAGAAAGTTTTGTATTTATGTCACCTGGTCTTGTAAAATCCTCTGAATGGAGCAACTTCCCCACTTCTTCTGCAGATGCTAGCAGCACTGGCTTGCAGAGCAGACTGGCAGATCCTTGAGACTAGGTCCCCTCAAGTACGTCACTGGGAGGCCTCCACACTGACTGAATTCTAGTAGTGACCTGAGAAGAATACTCCTCTTCCCTATTCTGCCTCCAGGCCCAAGGCTTTGGCTTTCATTTTTAACAATTAGAGTCACAAAGGACTTTGTACCCAATAAGAATACATATTATTTTCAAGCTCATATGGAAGATTCACAATGTAATGACCATAACTGAGGCCTCAGAGGAAATCTCAAAAAAAATTTTTTTAACTTGCAAACATATAAGCTCTGTTTATGAAATTAGGAATTAACAGAAAGATAAAGCATTATTACCACTGGAATTTGAATAACAAACTTATAAATATTCATAGATTAAATGGAAAATAAGTAGAAGTTGATAATTATTTTTAAACTATATAGCAGTGAAAGCACTTGACTTAAAATCTTCACTATTCAGGGAAATGTGTAGTCTTAAATGCATTTATTAGAAAACAGGAAAGTCTGAAAGTAAGCTTACAATCTAAGAAGCTATGAAAACAGCAGCAAAAATAGACCTAGAGGATGTAGTGGGAAGAAAACGATAAAGGCAAAATCAGAAAACAATCAAACTTCCTGTCTGTTCTAAAGCAACCTCTCTCAGGACTAGTGAGTCAATAAAACCAAAAGTAGTTTCTTTTTTTTTAAAGGCACCAAGACTGACAAACCTGAAACAAGAATGATTAAGAGAAAGAAGGAATGCATAAACATAACAAAAAGGATATAAAAACTAGCCCCAAATAATTGCTTGTATCAATCAAGTTAAAACTATAAAAACTAAACTTGGCTCAACAAACAGAACCTGAAGACATCAACGGTCACAGATTGTAACAGTGGTTAATAATATACCCGGAAAAATGCCCCAAGCCCAGAGATTACTGAGCAAGTTCAACCGAAAGTTCCAGAATAAATAATACCTATTTTACATACCTAGACTGTAGCTAACTTCTTTACAAATTCTTCCAAAACCTCAAAACAGATGGGAAGCTATCCAATTCAAACAAAACTAGCATAATGCGGATATCAAAATTAAACAAGTACACAAGTACACACTGTAAAAGCAAGTCACAGACCAGTCTTCTAAAGTAAATAAAACATCCTAAATGAAGTGTTAGCAAATTGAACCCAGCAGTGTAATAAATGAATGATCAAGTAAAAATTCATCCACGCTGCCAAGGTCAATTCCCACATTTCACATTCTCTTAATCCAAACACACCCCATCTAAACCAGGCTTGGGGGCTGTTTGTTCAAAAATCGTTCACTGTGTCCACCCTTCCCCTCTTCCACCTCCTATGGTAGGCTGGCTAGATGTCACCTTTTGGGGTCAGATCACATCACCCCTCTGCATTGAAGGCTTTAAGCTTTGATCTTTCTTGCTTAAAGATTGAATTCTTTCATCTTTCTGTCTCCCTGTTATTCTTAACTCTAAAAATTACTTATCAGTTTCTGATAATAGGAGACAGTCTAGAGGTCCCTTTCATTCTAGTAAAATTACTCAGGTTTCAATAGGAAGCACCTACTAACAGGCCTTTCCTATTGTTACTATGCAAATCATAAAACATTAAGTCCCAAAGGAACAGAATTTGAAATTGAAATACAGAAAAAATTTCCATAAAATTTTCATTAAAATCTCCAAACTGGTACTTTCTAAACTGGTACCAGCTTTCCAAACTGGTACACTGTTTCACAGCTTTTCCGAGGGTCATTCTGAAATTCCTCCATTGTAAGAAAGGTTAATATGTGAGTTGGGAGTACTAGAAAGACTAAATAATACCGATTTAAAGTAAATTTCTATGTAATGAAAGAACTGAGAGAAATATAATTATTTATTATTTATTTCTAAAGAGAACATGAGTTAATATTATAAAGTCATTGCCTACTACCTTTAAAAGAACCTAGTAATTATTTTGCACTTACCTTAATTCTATTTATAAATTACTTAAATTCATACATATGTACCAGCTACATCATCCGTAAAGTTTACAAGCAAGGCAGAAGTGCAGGTTACACATATTTCTGTTTTAACAATGACAGTATAATCATTTTATGTCTACCCAAAATGCATTTTAAAATCTAGTTTTGGAAAATTATAGTGTAAATCTAAGCATATGCGTCACTACACACTAATCCAATAATCAACAAATTAGTTGGCTAATAAGCTAAAATAATATGTACCTGAAAAGCAAAAACAGCAGTAAAAACCATGAACATCTCTGAGCAGTGATGATGTAGTCATAAAAAACTGGCCTGACTATAGGGTAGTTTCTGTCAATTGTCTGACAGGCCATTGACCCAAGAGCTAGAAACTCTCACACCCACTCACTCTCCGTCCTTGGATCCTGCTTGCCTCCCCTACTGCCAGAAGCTGCTCCGAGGATCTAGCCTTGAAACAGAAGTGTGGTCTTGAGGACTGGATGCGTGACTACGGCCACCCAAGACAAGCCGTGTAAGTTCCTTTGTTTATGAAACCTGCCACCCACCCATCTGGAGTGGCTACCTCTTCCTTCGGCCTCTCCTTGTCCTCTGCACGTGTGAGGGTGTGTTCCGGATTCTACCCAAGAAGCTTCTGAGGAGGTTGCAACCCAGAATCTGTATATGTGCACTTTGGGGAGTTTTTGCAAAATGACAAACTTGCACAGGAACCAGGTTTCTTCGGAGTAATCTCTAATAAAAACTGGTTTTCACTTGACTGCAAACAACAATCTTCAGCAAACTCATTTGGTGGGTTGCTGGTAAGCAATCCTTTTCAGCTCCAAAATTGAAATGAAAATCTATAAAACTGTGCCTATTAACTAATGGGAACTAAAGAAAGGGCTTTCAATTTTGGCTCAACTCAAGATGCATGAGAGGGCAATGGGTTAAGAGCCTCTCTGTATCCCCTAATCATGGCTCACTTCTCTGCCTCTCAGAGGTATCCTAAAAAGGCAGAGGAGGAGGATGCCCAGTTTTCTGTTTGACACAGATTTCATCTCTGAATTTAGAGATAAAAGATGAGTGATTCATGAAGTATCTATCATTTTTATTTTTCAGGAGGTCTTTGTTTCATGTGCCAAAGATTTGTGTATCTTTTTAAAATTTTAAACTGTCTTTAGTAACTCGAGATTCCACCTAAATAATACCTGCAGTGCTGCTTTCAGTCTCGTTAATTTTCATCTTTTTTGGCCTTTAAAAGTATTTTCAGTGTCTTCAAAAGTTACTTTGAACAGAGGAGTCCTGGTTTTCTTAACACTTTGCTATTAATAATATATGCATTTCATAGCCTCACAGGTTGACTACAACAGATTCCTGTCTATAAACAGCTTTCAAATAGTTTTTAGCACACAAATATACACTAATGTCGGAGAAGGCAATGGCAACCCACTGCAGTATTCTTGCCTGGAAAATCTCATGGATGGAGGAGCCTGGTGGGCTGCCATCATTGGGGTCACACAGAGTCGGACACGACCGAAGTGACTTAGCAGCAGCAGCAGCAGCAGCATACATTAATGTATAAATGAAAAATAAAATTCTTTGTCCATCAGTTCAGTTCAGTTGCTCAGTCGTGTCCGACTCTTTGAGACCCCATGAATCGCAGCACCCCAGGCCTCCCTGTCCATCACCAACATCTGGAGTTCACTCAGACTCACGTCCATCGAGTCAGTGATGCCATGCAGCCATCTCATCCTCGGTCGTCCCCTTCTCCTCCTGCCCCCAATCCCTCCCAGCATCAGAGTCTTTTCCAATGAACTCAACTCTTCTCATGAGGTGTCCAAAGTACTGGAGCTTCAGCTTTAGCATCATTCCTTCCAAAGAAATCCCAGGGTTGATCTCCTTCAGAATGGACTGGTTGGATCTCCTTGCAGTCTAAGGGACTCTCAAGAGTCTTCTCCAACACCACACTTCAAAAGCATCAATTCTTCGGTGCTCAGCTTTCTTCACAGTCCAATTCTCACATCCATACGTGACCACAGGAAAAACCATAGCCTTGACTAGATGGACCTTAGTCAGCAAAGTAATGTCTCTGCTTTTGAATATACTATCTAGGTTGGTCATAACATTTTTTCCAAGGAGTAAGGGTCTTTTAGTTTCATGGCTGCAGTCACCATCTGCAGTGATTTTGGAGCCCAAAAAAACAAAGTCTGACACTGTTTCTACTGTTTCCCCATCTATTTCCCATGAAGTGATGGGACCAGATGCCATGATCTTTGTTTTCTGAATGTTGAGCTTTAAGCCAACTTTTCACTCTCCTCTTTCACTTTCATCAAGAGGCTTTTTAGCTCCTCTTCACTTTCTGCCATAAGGGTGGTGTCATCTGCATATCTGAGGTTATTGATATTTCTCCCGGCAATCTTGATTCCAGCTTGTGTTTCTTTCAGTCCAGCGTTTCTCATGATGTACTCTGCATAGAAGTTAAATACGCAGGGTGACAATATACAGCCTTGATGTACTCCTTTTCCTATTTGGAACCAGTCTGGTGTTCCATGTCCAGTTCTAACTGTTGCTTCTTGACCTGCATACAGATTTCTCAAGAGGCAGGTCAGGTGGTCTGGTATTCCCATCTCTCAGAATTTTCCACAGTTTATCGTGATCCACATAGTCAAAGGCTTTGGCATAGTCAAGAAAGCAGAAATAGATGTTTTTCTGAAACTCTCTTGCTTTTTCGATGATCCACCAGATGTTAGCAATTTGATCTCTGGTTCCTCTGCCTTTTCTAAAACCAGCTTGAACATCAGGGAATTCACATTTCACGTATTGCTTAAGTCTGGCTTGGAGAATTTTGAGCATTACTTTACTAGCATGTGAGATGAGTGCAATTGTGCGGTAGTTTGAGCATTCTTTGGCATTGCCTTTCTTTGGGACTGGAATGAAAACTGACCTTTTCCAGTCCTGTGGCCACTGCTGACTTTTCCAAACTTGTTGGCATATTGAGTGCAGCACTTTCACAACATCATCTTTCAGGATTTGAAACAGCTCAACTGGAATTCCATCACCTCCACTAGCTTTGTTCATAGTGGTGCTTTCTAAGGCTCACTTGACTTCACATTCCAAGATGTTTGGCTCTAGATTAGTGATCACATCATCATGATTATCTGGGTCGTGAAGATCATTTTTGTACAGTTCTTCCGTGTATTCTTGCCACCTCTTCTTAATATCTTCTGCTTC
Organism: Capricornis sumatraensis; assembly: GCF_032405125.1. Taxonomy (NCBI): domain Eukaryota; kingdom Metazoa; phylum Chordata; class Mammalia; order Artiodactyla; family Bovidae; genus Capricornis; species Capricornis sumatraensis. The sequence continues at coordinate 18,523,791 of NC_091075.1, forward strand.
TGTTAGGTCCATACCATTCGTCCTTTATTGAGCCCATCTTTGCATGAAATGTTCCCTTGGTATCTGTAATTTTCTTGAAGAGATCTCTAGTCTTTCCCATTCTCTTGTTTTCCTCTATTTCTTTGCATTGATTGCTGAAGAAGGCTTTCTTATCTCTTCTTGCTATTCTCTGGAACTCTGCATTCAGATGCTTATATCTTTCCTTTTCTCCTTTGCTTTTCACCTCTCTTCTTTTCACAGCTATTTGTAAGGCCTCCCCAGACAGCCATTTTGCTTTTTTGCCTTTCTTTTCCATGGGGATGGTCCTGATCCCTGTCTCCTGTGCAATGTCATGAACCTCAGTCCATAGTTCATCAGGCACTGTATCTATTAGATCTAGGCCCTTAAATCTATTTCTCACTTCCACTTTATAATAAGGGATTTGATTTAGGTCATACCTGAATGGTCTAGTGGTTTTCCCTACTTTCTTCAATTTCAGTCTGAATTTGGTAATAAGGAGTTCATGATCTGAGCCACAGTCAGCTCCTGGGTCTTGTTTTTGTTGACTGTATTGAGCTTCTCCATCTTTGGCTGCAAAGAATATAATCAATCTGATTTCGGTGTTGACCATCTGGTGACGTCCATGTGTAGTCTTCTCTTGTGTTGTTGGAAGAGGGTGTTTGCTATGACCAGTGCATTTTCTTGGCAAAACTCTATTAGTCTTTGCCCTGCTTCATTCCGCATTCCAAGGCCAAATTTGCCTGTTACTCCAGGTGTTTCTTGACTTCCTACTTTTGCATTCCAGTCCCCTAGAATGAAAAGGACATCTTTTTTGGGTGTTAGTTCTAAAAGGTCTTGTAGGTCTTCATAAAACCGTTCAACTTCAGCCTCTTCAGCATTACTGGTTGGGGCATAGACTTGGATAACTGCGATATTGAATGGTTTGCCTTGGAGACGAACAGAGATCATTCCGTCGTTATTGAGACTGCATCCAAGTACTGCATTTTGGACTCTTTTGTTGACCATGATGGCTACTCCATTTCTTCTGAGAGATTCCTGCCCGCAGTAGTAGATATATGGTCATCTGAGTTAAATTCACCCATTCCAGTCCATTTTATTTCGCTGATTCCTAGAATGTTGACGTTCACTCTTGCCATCTCGTTTGACCACTTCCAATTTGCCTTGATTCATGGACCTGACATTCCAGGTTCCTATGCAATATTGCTCTTTACAGCATCGGACCTTGCTTCTATCACCAGTCACATCCACAGCTGGGTATTGTTTTTGCTTTGGCTCCATCCCTTCATTCTTTCTGGAGTTATTTCTCCACTGACCTCCAGTAGCATATTGGGCACCTAATGATGCCATCAATGCACTCGATTTCCATCAATGCACTCGATTTGTGCTAGGATATATTCCTTAAGAGTAGCGTGTCAACTATAAACCAAATTCTATGTTCCTATCAAACAATGGTTTGAATAGCAGTTTGGCAGATGTTCACATCACCTGGGATACCCCGAAACTGTTAACTTTAATGACAGTTTCAATTTGTTGAAAAGGGGCTCAGAGAACTCCTGGTCAGCACGCCCCTTTCTCTCATCACTCCCCACCTCAGAAAACAAATGGGCAGAGAATTGTCCCATAGGAGGGAGTGAGGAGGACAGATAATCTATCTACAGCCCATTACGATTCCTCCTCACACCTATGTTCCCCTTGATGTCAATCTCCATTCTCTAACTGAAGTCTGGCTGCCTTTAGAGGACAAGGCTTTTCAAGGTGGCTCTTTTTGATCTCAAACCCCAGGTAGGCATCTCTCCATGCATTTGTAGACATCTAAACTTCCCCAAATCTCAATTTCAAGCATCCCGTATCCTGACCGCCACTTCCCGTCTTTCCAGTTCATTCCCTCTGGTCTCCACACTTGGACAGCTCTCTGACCTCAACAGGACCTTCACACTACTAAGCCCTTCTCTATCTACTGCCACTACTGAGCTCGTCTGTCTATCACTCGGTTTGCAGCCCTTTCACTTGAATGACACAGAGGAGCTTCCTTGTATACATCCACAGTTCCCCTGCTCTTCTGTTCTAACTGAAATCCAACCTTCCACCAAGCAGTAAGTGTGGCTGGAAGGAAGAGGCATGCTAACTGGTTGACGTTCATGCTGCCTGACAACCCTACTGCAAGCCACTGGTCAGTCGATCTACGCAACTATTTCTTGGGATTCTAACACTCTTTACCCTTTCTCAACTGATAACTCCAAGTGCTTCTTTAATAGGGAAAACCACAGTGACCAAAGGCTAACTTCCACATTTAGCTACCATAAAGATTCACCCTCTGATGCCTCTCCTTCCAGACAGCCACACGGCTCTCCTCAACGGTCACCTTTTCAGAAGGGCCTCCCTAGTTACTGTCAAAACCAGCATTCCTGGTACTTTTTCTGCCTTATTTTTCCCCATTGCATTTCCCACACCTGACATCCAAATGTGCTCTTTCCCCCAGTCCTCCAGACACTCACTCTGGAGTGTAAGCACTGGGAAATCAGGATTTTCTGTGTTTTGAGCCTAGACCAATATCTAGCAAGTATTAAGTGCTAATAAATACCTATTAAATGAGGAACAAACTATCCAAAGACAAAAAATTTAGAAGCACGATACTTCGTATTGTATAATTACAGTATATAGCTGCCCTTGGAACACTGCAGTTTCTCCTAATTCAGTAAGATTCTCTCCTGCTGGAGGCTGCAGGGCACGGGGACACACACAGCCCTGGGGGTGGGCTGGGCTCGGAGTAGGTGGTGGGTGGGTAGAACATTTGACTTCTGCTATCAGCTCTGTCACTAATTAGTAATGTCATTTAGGGTGAGTCATTTAACCTCTCATTTCCAGCAGGGAATGTGAGAGAGTACTTTTATTTTTATCCAAAGAAAAGAGATCCAACAAGCGAAAAACCACTCATCACACACATCAAGAGCCTTTTCCCTTCCAAAGTTCATCAGTAGGACTTTTATAGTGTTTATAATAAAATTTTATTCTACAACCTAGTGGATCATTAACAGTTTTTATACTAAATAAATGTTAGTAAACGAGATTTTTTAAAATCAGAAAGATCGCTCTCAAAGTTCCAGATGGTAATCTTAAAAGTCAATTAAATAGGATAGTCACATGTTATAAAAATTCTGCTATGAATGTGCAAGGAAAAAGAATGCCTAATTTAACAAAGAAAGACAAATTAAGGTTATGATTCGTTAACAGTCATATATATTTTGAAAGTAGGGTTTGTTTTCTGAATACAGAGAATAAGTACTTGGTAATGTTCACAAATTAATGAAAACATGTTCACATATATTACTAGTTGAAATACAGTATCAATGCCATTTCCTCGAGCAGTAAATCCTAAATGTAAGAATACCACCAATTCTCCCCAACCATAAACACACAAAACACCAAGCCATATTGTCAAGCAAAATATTTTTAATTAGTAGGCTGATCATAAATAAATCCACATAAAAGATTTAACAGAATTACAAAGAGTTTTGTGTTTCTTTTGTGGACTCAATTCATAATATGCATTAGTCAACCTCATTCTCTAACTGCGACAAAGAGTTGTCATCCAACAATGCAGCACAGTTTAAGCAATTCATATTCTGTAGTTACATTTTTACATTTTCTTTACAAATGTAACATTTATGTACATCATATATATATTTTTTTCTATAGTTCATGTACTGAAACTCTATTGTTTTTACAGGGAAAATATTGAATTCATTTAATGAATATGAATCATTCCTTGTTAAAAAGTAATTCATATAAACAAATAACACGGTACCACTGCCTTTTGGCATCTCCTGTCAGAGTTCAAGTCCAGAAGTGCTATATTAATTATAATAAAAAAGAATTTATCTAATTTTTCATTGACATATCATCCCACATAGCTACAGAAGTTTGCCAGCTTGCAATGAACAGAGAACTGTACTGCTGCACTCTGGAAATGTGTGGAAACCAATTCAAAATATACTTAGTGAAACAGCATCATCAGCATCAAACTTAGGGTGAAGAAAAATCTGTCAAGTTCCTTCTTCCTCTGTATCTTTTGCCAAAGACTTAGACAAGGTGCTATGCTACGCACTGCCTCTTGTAACAAGTCCCTTCATTTCAAATTTCCTATGTGCTTCTCTGACAGATTATGCTTTACCTAGGTTATAGATCTCTTTCTTCTTATTCAATTTTATTTCACTTCACTTACAAATCTGCTGCTGAACATGAAGCAAAAATTCATAGTAAGATAAGGCGGCTTCTGTCCGGTCTTCAATCAAATGTTGAAAAAATTCTGTTTTGGCAGGACTCTCATCTCTGAAAAAGAAAAAGGAACATTTATCTAAAAATGCATATTATTAAAAAGAATACTTATACATTAGAAAAAATATGTGGGGACTTTTATGAAAAAGGATAGGGGATGTTAATCAAGTAACAGCCTTCTACCACTAGAATGTGTTTTGATATTATTATTTAAAATTTGATTTGAAGACAAACAATTTCACATAGATTGGACAGGATAAGACAATTTCATAATTAAATTACAGAAGTACTTACTTTACCACGTGAAGAACTGGGCTTAATGGTCTGCTGTCTCTAAGCCAAGTTATAAAGGATCTGGCTCTCTCTGATGAAAGTGTGTCTAGCTCTGGAAGATGTGTCTGGCAAAAAATGCAATTAGGAAGTCATTTTCTTTCTTATAGACTTAGGCAGTATTAGAACTCAATCATAATCACCACTACCATCTAACGCCAGCACTCAATTCCAGCACCCACAGCAGCAACCAAACACAAGAGATTTATTACATTGCTGATAAATCTGTTTTTCTGACTAATAAGACATATTTAATGATAAGTATGCCACTGACATTCTACCTGAATATCATAGTTTTTCCAGACAAGTCAATAAAACATACACAATTAGCATGGTACTCAAATCGTGTTATACTTTTTGTTTCTTCCAAAGGAAATATTCAGATCAGAAGGGCTATCATTAAGCTTCAATTTCACTTATAAACAATTATACATTATTCTAATAACAGACATTCTTACGTAATTTTATGTTTCCTTTATCCTTAATATTTAAGGGCAAAAAATTTAAAAGAATAGTGTGAATGTTTAAATATATTTAAAAACCATATGCAAGACTTTTTTTAAAGACCTAAAGAATCTATTCTTTTATATATATGTGTGTGTGTGTACATGTATATCTGAGGGCTTCCCTGGTGGCTCAGACAGTAAAGAATCCACCTGCAATGAAGAAAAAGGATATTCTTCTATGTGTGCAGTGAGTTTTTTCCAAAGTACATAGTATACAAAAATTTAAACAGAAAAGTTTGGGTTAATTATATTTAAATTTATATCAATATTTTAAAAGTACAAGGAAAACATTTTTATGTACATTCTTTCATATATTTTCTAAATATCTATAATATAGCCACTATTATATATAGAAACACATTTTGAAAATACAAATGGATATTATGCATTGTTTTCTTTTTCAGATTGTATTCTTTTAAATAGAGTCATATGTTTTGCTGGGGCTTCCCTGGTGGCTCAGTAATAGAGAATTCATCAGCAATGTAAGGGCCACAGGAGATGCAGGTTCAGTCCCCGGGTCAGGAAGATACCCTGGAGGAGGGCATGGCAACGCACTCCTGTATTCCTGCCTGGATAATCCCATGGACAGAGGAGCTTGGGCTACAGTCCAAAGGTCACAAAGAGTTGGACATGACTGAAGAGACCTGGCATACAAGCATGATATCCTCTTAAGTATATATGTACATATGAATACTTCCATGAGTGTATCTACAGGATACATTTTAGGCGTAAATAATTCACTGTGTCACACGCTGTGTTATTTTAATTTCAACAGGTATTGTCAAACGGTCCTCCTAAAGACTAGTGAATGTATACAGTGCAATCCATGGGGCTGCTGACCTATTCGTTCTGCATTACTGCCTATTATCAAATTAAGCAAATTTTTAGGGGGCAAAATCTGATAAATGAAGGAAATACTATGCTGTTCTTAATAGTTTGTTTTGTTTTCTTAATTATAAATGAAGCTGAACATTGATCCATATAGCCACTACTATAATTTCCATCTATGAATTACCTGTTCAAATCATTTTCTCATTTTTCTTCTTTTTTGAGTCTTAGAAATAAACTCTGGATTAATGTGGCAAATTTAAAAAAATAAATCAAATAGCGAACGTGGTTAAGAATCACGTTGACTTATATTAATTTTAGGAGAAAGGGCATATTTACAATACCCAAGAATAAGGTAGGCCTTTTCCATTAAGTAGCATAGAGAACTGCTTTCAGAATCATATTTCTTTGGTATCAACATACATACAGTACAGGCTTACTGAAAAAACTATGTTTATTATCAGCAAAATAATTTAAATTAGAGTAGTTAAAGTTGTTGGAAAATAGCTTGGAGTTGCTCAAAAAGTTTACCATATGACCCAGCAATTCTACTGCTAGTTACATATCCAAGAGAACTTAAAAACATGTTCACACAACATTTGTACACAAACTGTTCATGGAAGCACTCCTCACAACAGCACCAGAGTAGAGATAACCTAAATGTCCAGGAAGAGATGACTGGATAAACAAAATGTGATATATTCGTACAATGGACTATTATCTAGTCATAAAAAAGGGGGAAGTACTGACACACATTACAACATGGATGTTGAAATCATGGTGAGAAGAAGCCAAACTCAAAAGGCCTTGCATTGTGTGATTCCATACATCTGAACTGTCCAGAACAGGCAAATCCACACAGATAGAAAGTAGGCTAGTGGCTGCCCAAGGAAAACAGAAAGGAAGAGTTGGGAGATACAGGTTTCTTTTTCAGGTGATATAAATGCTCTGAAATTATATACTGGAAATGCTTGTAAACACTGTGAATATACTAAAAGCAAATGCATTGTACATTTTAAAATGATTAAAATGGTGACTCTTATGTGCATTATATTTCCAAAAAAAAAAAAAGAATTAAACAAGTATGTACACAAAAAGTTAAAGCTATATAAAGCCACTGACCATTTTCTGTGGTATTGATGCAAAATCAGGATATCCAAGCACATCCTCTATAAAGTTATTGTCACAGCTCTTTCCAATCCAAATGTAAAAAATCTAAAAACAAAACAAATCACAGTAACACTCCCTAATTGGAAACCCATTACAGCTGATTTTCTCAAAATCATCAAGCATAAACGAGGCAAAGTACACTAGCTCAAAGCAAGTAGGAATAAACATGAAAGTAAAAAAGGCAACCTGTAACCTGCACATTTGGAATCTGCATTCAGGAATCCAGAGTGGCTCAGATCTTTTCTGCTTAAATTTCAAGCTTCTCATAAAATATATCTTACCATTTTCCTTACTTTTCTTCCAATGCTTCAACCAAGATATATGACTTACTATATTTCCTACCCACTACTTTCATTATTTCAATCACCGTCTCTGTACTTTAACTAATGTCCCCTGCCCTCTACCACTGCCCCACCCCGTACTGTGGCTATTGGAATTCTTTTCCTGTTCACAAGGTATCGTTCATGAAGCCACCCTGCCTATTCTGACACCCTTCACCACCACCCTGTCCAATGACACCTCCTGAAATCTTAATTATTAATGGCATTTGAGACAACAAATTAAGTTGAACTAGAAATATTCTTGAGTTCCCTTAAAATTTTATGATTCTAGATGAAAAATTCCTTGAAATAAGGAATTTATCTCTTTACTTCTCTTAAATAAATTGATCTCCTGTGCCAGTTCCAATTTATAGCCCCTGAGTTCCCCGTCCACCTTTCATTGCCTGATCTGTGGTAACAGCTGGATCCTGCGTTTCTCCTTTTGCCAGCTGCAAGTGCTAAGCTTTGACACTAACGGGTACTTACAGAGCCACAGTCCATAAGGAAAGCACCTTCTCGTGTCAGTTTCTCTGCAGACAATTTTTGAAGAGGTGGCTGAGGTACAACCCTATCATTAACGTGTATTGCACCCTGAAAAGAAAAAAGATAGAATGTGAATGACCTTCCATTACTATTATCCCAGGCTGGAAGCTAATGGCCACTAGCTCTGATACTGAAAAATAATACTTGATAATTTTGTGATATGTAAAAACTACAGCTGACCTTTGAACAACGTGAGTTTGAACTATATGGGTCCACCTATATGCAGTTTTTCTCAATATATGCTACAGAAGTACATGATCTGCAGTTGGTTGAATCTGTGGACACCGAATAGAGGATACAGAGGACTGACTATGAAGTTATACATGGCCTTTCAATCGCACAGGGGTTGGTGCTCACAACCCCCACGCTGCTCAAGGGTGAACTATATTGATAATATATACCACCTTGGCTGTACAATCAAGACTCTCAAATGTATTTAAATTAAAAGATGCTCAAAGGTATTCAAATTTAAAAGATAAAAACTTGACTACGTAAAAAGATCTGCCCATTTCCTTCCTTTCTGGGGTCAGAATATATTAAAAGTACAACTACGATATCTGCTACAAAGGATTTTTTGATTCCAAAGAGTAGGAAAAAAAAGACATTACATATCTGCATATTAAAAATACTATTAGATACCAGATTCGTTTTACAATAATATAGTCAAAGTTGCACTCTGATCACGTCAGAAACTGTCAGTATCTTCAAAATACAAATGGAAATGCCCTTCTATAATGTAGCTGTGTAGGAAATGTAACCAAATCCACAAAGTGAATCACTTCCCATGTGAAACTATTTTTGAAAATGCCATAACCATGATACTATCTAACAGTCCTGTTGTCCAATCAAATCCATAGTTAACGTCTGTATTTAATGTATTATTGTCACAGGGGAAAAACAGATGGAAGAAATTGTTAACAATACATTACTATCTTAGATGCAGAATCAAGACACTCAAATAAATTTAAATTAAAAAATTTCAAACACAATGAAAAAAAAATCATACCTCATCTGTCAATCTGTCTATCCTGTACAGGTTGGGATGAATCATTTTCATTAGATGAACAAGTGGCTGACACTTTATCTGACACATGGCATACACACGATCATCCAGGCGTGTGCTTGTGCCGGTTCTAAATGCTTTCTACGTGGAGAAACAATACACATTTTTCAGTAAAACATAAATATAGTGGACAAATATTAAAACAGATATATACCATCAGCCATGGGAAAAGCACAGCCTTCACACCAACATGGGCCTGGATTCAGTTTTCAGCTCTGAGAATTTAATTGGTAGATATGTGAGCAAGTTACTTAGCTTCTCAAAGGTATATTGACATCGCAAGAAAAAAGGGGAAAATAATATCTCTAGGCGGCTATAAGGATTAAATACGATGATGCGTATATAACACGTATTACGGTGCCTGAGACTTGGGAAGATGCTCAATGAACAGTAGGCCCTTTCCTTAGAGTCTCTTTCCAGGAGCACACACTGAGAGTGTGCTATACGCACACCATTATTCAAGCTGCTCCCACATGCTCGAGTGAGACCATACAGTTTCGTGACAGTCATCATGTATTTGTATACCTTCATTTTCCATTCATCTCTTCCTGTTTATAACTCTTCCAATGCTAAGCTGCAAATGTCTAATCAAGTATTTAATCCCCTACCCCTCACCAGAAAAACTAGGTTTGGAAACCTATATATTGAAAATTTCAAAAGACTTTATTAAATCTAACAGTGTATAGAGAGCTACCTGTTTGAGAAGGGCCAAAACATAGAGAGGAAATAACTTGAGGGAGCTGGGTGCTATCAACCCCGAGTGCTGTAAATTTGAGACAGTTGAGCCATACGCAGATAATGAATCCACCACAGCGTTCACTAAGGCATCCCTTGCATCCGATAGACTTGAGGAAATTGATCGATCCACAGCTATAAAGCAACCAAAATGAAAAAGTTTTTAACCATTAGACGCCAGTGAATACTGTAAGAGATAAAATGTACATGCAGTACTTAAGAAACAAACAGAAAGTTCATTTTTAGGTTAGAAAAATACATTTCAGTTGTTCCCTTGAGTGTAGCTGCCCCTTTGTAGTAAAAATCCTCCTCCTGCCACCAACCCTGATCATCAATCAGTGAGCCATTCTTCTTTCTTATAATTTTCACTTTTCCAGAATGTTGAATGAATGAATCATTTGTATGTAGCACTTTGAGTTTAGCTTCTTTCACTTAGCATAACACCTTTGAGAGTCATCCATGTCTGTTCACTTATCAACAGTTCATTCCTTTTTATTGCCGAGTTGTACTCCCATCATATGGATGTACCACAGTTCATGAAGTTACCATGTGAAAAACACTTGAGATGCTACCAGCTATTAATGATTATGAATCTCACACATGATTTTTAAGCTAAAGAATTCGTGAGAATGAGAACAGCCCAATTCACACTGTTGTAAATGAAAACGTAAAATATATATACTTTTTAAATGAGGAATTTCCAGGGTAAAACAATGCCCAGGCTTCAGTTTTTAGTATAGAAAAATATATTTCACCTGTCGCTTCACTTTTTTACTTACCCATGTTTGCCAGGAGGCAGACGGCAGCTTGTACATCCACTCCTGCATATACATCTGCTAGTGAGCTGCCCACTGGCAAGCAGAGAGTGTGCACTCTAATCCTCCGCTCACCTAGTCAAAGGATGAATCCATGTCATTGCAAAATACGTTAGGCCAAGAAACAAAGAAAGCAAATAGGTCAAAATATCATTCAAGTTATTGTTTGATGGTATTAAATTACCAACAGGATTTTGAAATGGCAAAAACAAAGTTTTACAATGAACATGTTTTAAAGAAAATTAAACATTCTCTAAACCTAAACACAGACTATGAACATACACTATATTTTGAACACTAGTTCTGGTTTTTATCTTAGCATTACTCATTCTAAATTATATGTTACATGGTATAATGTCAGAAAACAGACCATGTAGACCTTAAGTGCCATGGAGAATTTCTCATGTTATGGATAAAAAATAACGCTCAGGATAACCCAGACAGATTTAGTTTGAGTTATTATGCTAATATGATTTTGAGAGTACAAGTCTTCCACAAGTCAAAACAGGTACTCTTTGAAGATTCAAAAATGAGTATTAAAAAAAAGAACGGAACATATATTTGATGAACACAAATTCCATTACTTCCCATTGGTGTTCACTCTCCCCAGTCTGCCAGTAGTTGAAAAGACGGGAGAGTTACTGGGGCAGGTTACATTTCACTTCTGTTAACATTACCTTTGCTAGATGTATATAACAGGGCTGTCTGAAAGCACACTAAAGAAGTATCTGTCAAACTTTCTTCAATAGAGAGTTGTACTGCAAATCCAGCGTCAGGATTGATGTTGGCGAGGGATAACAAATCAGTGGAACGGACAAAGAAATTTCCATGAAAAGTGTGCATGGAAAGACCTAGGGAAAAGAAGACTTGTTATAAAAGATGAGGTAGCACTAGTCTCTTTACCTCAGGTTAAAGCTACTTTTTAAATAAGAAATATCTCTGATTTTGAATCAAAAGGATAACTGGGGAGCAATACTTTTCACATAAAACAGAGACTGTCTGAATGATGAGGAAGGCAAAGATCATTATTAATTTGACAATTTTCACTTAAGATCTTCCCTATTCCTCAAATTCATCTGAAATCACCTCCAATATGGGCTTTCTCTTGACTTCCTCCTAATAAGGCAAAGCATTTCCTCTGCCTACTTATTCAAATTACTTAAAAAATTGAACAATGATTATTTAATAATAATATTTAAAACAGTACAGCTAGTTGGATCAAGTAGAAAATCTTTTTTATGATAATGAAAGGTGGTCACAGGTTGTCAATATATGAATGCTTATTAATTTTGAAAAAAGTATATAATATAAAGCATAATTTTTATAATTTCATACCTTTAGTACACCTTATTCTCATAACAGCTTCAAATCCAATTTTTCTTGTGAGATACCGTTTTAGATCTTTTTGTAACTTTTCTGCTTGCGAGGGATTGTGAGTATAGTGGAAAGACGGATAATAATAGATGCACCCTGCAGAATACTTGGACATGCAAGCTTTAGAGAGAAAAAGGAAAAGTATTAGCTACTGAAATGATAACATTTTACTTGTCCAACAGCAATGCAGATTCTGTATTATGAAGAAATCTAAGTTATAATCAAAAAAAACCCTACAGTGGTCAAAAATGGGGATAATATATAAATCTGAGAAAGAAATATTTATAAAACATAATATATATTAAGTTTACTGTTGAGCAGAACGGTAAAATAATTGTATTTAAATAAAAACAACAACCCAGATTAGCATTTTATATTTGTATAGGGTTAGGGTTTTTTTTTTTTAAAGTTTAGTAGTAATTTTCATAGACATTATCTAATTCACATGTCTTTCTCCCCCAACAATTGATAACTCTTAGTAAAGAATTTACATTTAATTATATGCTAAAAATGTTTATGTAAAAACAGGTAAATACAATGGTATCTTCTTACCTAGAGAAGCGAGATCAGAATACTGTGAACTTAAAAGGAACAGATCCACTGCAGTCTGCTGCCCGGAGCAATCTAAAGCGAGTTTCTTATAAAAATCAGTCGCAGGGCCAAGATGTTGTACAACCTAAGTCAACAGGCCATAAAGTAAGAGCTAGAAAACCTTGAATTATGCATATATTTCTGTCTGTTACAATCAGGAAGAGAATATCATCTGTCCCTCTATCAAACTAAGGATTTTTTTTTTTTTAATGTCTAGGTAGTTGGCATAGATTTCCTATGAGAATAATCACTAACATTTATAAAAGCACATATAGGGCAGCATAGATGTCTTAATATAATTAAATTATTTAATCTTCATAATAATATATATTTCACAGTTACCAACATTTTATAGATGAGGAAACTGAGGCAAACAAATGACTAATTACATAGTTATTGAGTGGTAGATGCTGGAATATCCAAGCAGTCTGGCTCCAGAATGAGTGCTGTTACCAATTATTACATGCATATTGTTACACAATAACATGAGAGACTAACAGATTAAGCAAAGTCTTTCTTGTTGGTATGAAGACACTTGAGCTGAGGAGATGGCACTAGAGAAGAGTTAAAAATGCAAAAGCCAGGCTCCAAGTTCTTAATTATTTCACTACATTGCACAAGAAAATGTTTCAATTATAGTGCATGATTCTTATATTAAGTTTGAAACAGAACAGACACTTAAATTCTTGAGTCTCAGGCAGATAGACAATACTTCTAAAAGTTACATGAGAACAAAAAACCCAAAACTGTATCAAAGAAATCAGTAAACACTTTGCTTTTGTTCAGCATTCCATAATGGATTACAATGGATCAACGCACTGGATAAAGCTAGCTGTACTTGTTGATGAGTTAAAAAAATATATTTGTCCCCAGTTTATTTTGAAATTAGCTTCTTTCTCAAAAGCAATTTAAAAATACAATTTCACAAAAAGTAAAATATGGTGCTATTCAAAAGTAAAACACAGTGTTATTCTTCTTTAGCAAATTGGTAAAGAATAAAAAAGTAGCAATCCTTAATGGTGCCCAGAAGATCAGAGTCCTTAAGAGTACAGGTTGATTAAAAATCCCAATAAGTAAAATAATAACTTTAAATACAGTTTATACTCACTGATCCAATAATTTTACTTCTAGGAATTTACCTTAGGGAAAAACTGAATATGTGGCTAAAGATTTATAACACTATTCAAACTGTTTAATCCATACTCATAACTAGTTGCAATGGCATCTTCATATATATAAGTCAAGGTCAGGCAAAATTTATTTATAGAACAAAAATGAGTATTTAATACCCTTCCCAAATCTTCACTGTAAAACCCTAGGAACATTCAGCCTCATTTCACTCTTAAACAGCAAGTAGGCAATTAACAAAATCATGTTGTTCACATTTACTAAAAAATCTTTTTTGTGGAATTTTTAGGGACCTCCAAAAATGCTCACTATGAGTAAATGCTCACATCAGTGAAAAAAGTCAATGAAAAAATATAGTATACATGTATGATACCCAACTGCAATTACTTGTATTTAACTACTATTATCTTGACAGTGAGATAACTGATCATCTATATGTTTCCATGTTCCAAGTTTTATACAATGATTTGTATTACCTTCATTAAAAGTTTATTAATATGTGCATATTAAATTATATCTCAGATTTATTAAGTTTTAACAATTGTGAAATAGAAAAGAACACTAGAGTCAGAAAATCCAAGTCACATCTTTACCATTAAATATTTATTTAACTTTTGGCAAGACTGTTTATCTGTTCCCTCATCTGTAAAAAAAAAGGTTATAGTAGATAATTTCTAAATTTCTATGACTCATAAAGTATTAAAAAGCACACACTGCAACACAACAACAAATGGTAATTTGAATTAAACTCTCTTACCAGTTTTTTTTTTTTTAACTATCAAAGAATTAGAAAAATAGACTAACAAATAATTAAACAAGTCGACAGAGGTAGAAGCCATGATCTTGAATATGAGAGAGGAACTAATATAAAATACCTTTGTGCTTGATCTCTGATTAGGATCTTCTCTGGACTGCAGAAGTCCTGCCCCCAAGGAAGGTAACTGTGTCTGAAATACAGACACACGGCCACCTGTTGGAGACATTAATTTAAAGGCAGCCTGGAGAGCAGGACCCAGGGCACTGTGTGTTTCTCTTGTATTGGTGAACATATTTGGTAATGCATTCAATAAGTCTTTTATAAGCTGGGAAAACAAAGATTAAAAGTTGAATTACTGAGAAGGAAGGGCAATATTCTTCTTTAAAATATTCCAGAGTACAGTATATGCCACTACATTTTGGAGGACTGTAAAGTGAGTAGTCAAGACTACCTACATTGTTTACTGCAATGTTAATATATACCAAGTAAACACATGTTCAACATTACATCAGTTGAAGTAACAGAAATACTTTAATACTTAAAAAAAAAAAATTCAATCTCACCTCTTTACTTTCATATAGATTCACAAGTAAGCTATCCGGAGTAGGTAGAAAAACATCTATAGGGAAAACATATATTTTAACCAAAATATAAATAAACTCAAAAGAATTTCGAATTAAAAATATCTTAGTTTTCTAAGTCCATACATATAAAGGGTATGCACAATATTGCTTTATTTAATATATATCCTCTGTACATATCATACGTGTGTGTGTGAGCATGTGTTAGTACACATACATAGGTGTAAAAAACTTTGACTCAAGTACTTTCCAGGAAAGCAATTATTTTAAAATAAATATCTAATGAACTAAATTATCTGTACAGCATTATGACAAGATGTATTGTAAAATAAAGTATGCTTAATTCCAAAATTTTGTTTTATTAATACAGTTTTGTTTTATTCACTGCTTACCATCTATATCAGATACAATCAACATTTGAGGCTGTGATAATCCTTCTTGCAAATTGTAGAAATGAATAGTGCTATCAAAGGTCATGAATCCTATTCTTGTTCGTGAATCTCCAGGGAGCCTAAAGATAAAAATGATAATTTTAAATTCAAACTGCTAAGTGACATATTCTATTTTTTAAAAATACTAAGAATAATTGTTTATGTTTTTATGCAGAGGACAGAATAGTTACCCCTATCTAAACCAATGCATATCAGAAAAGAGTAAGTATAAAACATTCCATTTTCAGATGAAACCAGACATGTTTAGAGTTCATGCCTCTGATAACAGAACTATCTTCAAATAATTAATCAAAACCTAAAATGATATACTTAAAAAACAAAGATTTCTTGCAAACTTTCCTCTGAAACAAACTCCTTTAAGTAAAAGTTGCTCATATTTTCAGTTTCAATATTACAAAAATCATGTATGTTGTTTAAGTATTTTAAGAACAGTGACAAAATGAGTACTGTTCAAGAAAAGATTATAACATGTAAAATTTTAAATAAAAACCACATTCAGAAACATCAAGACATTTTATCTCTGATCACTCTTTTAAAAATTTTCTGAGTATTCAAGTATTCAAATTTTCTGTCAGTATTCAAGTCAATAATACAGCAAAGAATAAATAACCATTTAAAGTCTGTTCCGAAAATAGCCTGTCAAGCTATCCTTTTTAATAAGATAGATGCCCTGTCTTACAAAAGTGTCAGTGTATTTCTAAATTCCCTCATGTTAACTGCTATAATTTTAAATGTAATTTATTACAATTTTTTATGTAATTTATTGTTTTAGCACTGTCTTTAAAGATGTTTTTTAATATTACAGGATGCCAAAACAGTGTGCGTCAAAGCAAGAAGCACTGTTATTATTAGGAAGGATCAATCAGGCTACTCAGAGGCTGATTCATGACACTGTAAAGCAGAAACTAACACAACACTGTAAAGCAATTATATTCCAATTTTTAAAAAAGGAATTTCAGAAAACAGAAAACAACAAGTCATGCAGGTGTTTAGCTTAGTAATACTGGTCAAGGTTTATCTTGTTTCTAATTTCTTCACTTCTTTGAGATTTCTAAGGTCACTGATTATTAGAGTCATTTGTTATCAATCACAATAGAGACTACGTACCTCTAGGCCAAAATACAAAGCTGAGCTAGAACCGCTCCAGCATCAAACTTCCTTTCTCAAAGTTATATACACAGCCCTTTCCAAAAGCATAATATCTTATTGCTAGCCTATCGCCTTTACTTTTTTACTTTTCTGATACTTTTAATTTCCACTTTAATCAAACATATACACTTTAAAAACTAATTTTCATTCCCAATATTACCTTTTTGGCTTTCCTTAGACCATTTAATTTGCAAATAATCACTCATCTCTGTTGAAAGTGAAAAGTGAATGTGTTTGTCTCAGTCGTGTCTGACTGTTTGCAACCCCATGGACTGTAGTTCACTGGCTCCTCTGTCCATAGAATTCTCCAGGCAAGAATACTGGAGTAGGCTGCCACTTCCTTCTCCAGGGGATCTTCCCGACCTGGGGATTGAGCCCTGGTCTCTTGCATTGCACTGGCTCCTATTTCTAGTGCTATATCATCAAATACCTTCCCAGCAAGCTAACTCTTCAGTCTTAACAGCTGTTTCTTTGCAGAGTGTCCCCCTTTGCTACTCACTGCTAAAGTCATGTCTGAATTAAGCACTTGTGACTTAAAAAGGGCAAATGCTTCAATAAAGGACAAAAATATGAAATCAATAAGTTACTAACAGAAACTTAAAGCAAATCATTTAATATCTCTGGATGTTTTTAATCTTGAATGTTTCAATGTTATCAGTTTATTCACAGGCCAAGATCAATGATATGCAATTATAGCGACTAGAGCTAGCACTCAACAGAATAAGGACTCTTAAACTCAAATGGAAAATGGGAGAGAAGAACCTTTTGGAATCACCGAGCACTTCTGACAAATTATTCATGTATTTTGAATACTGAAATGTATTTCAATATATATTGAATACATATATTATATATACACAATATATATACTATATATATATATATATATATTCACCCCTACACCTCTCCACAAGTCCAGAACCACTGCAGTAGGAAGCTACTCTTACTAACAACCTGAAGTCATATTTCTTATGGGTGTTGGAGTAGAAAAAGAAATGTACAAACAACTTTGTTTCCCAGAGATCTGGAACATCCACTTTTTAAGTTAGTTAAGGGTGTCCTTTGAGACTCATACTGGTAGATAGACAGGCAGGAATTAGAGCCAAGTTTTATCACCTATCCTATACTTTGTTTCTACTTTCACCATAAAGCTTCTTACTAATGTGCCAGTTCAGTTTCTGGGTTCTTGAAATATTCAGCACAGTATCAAGTCCTTCTTTATCTGGCTCATTTTCTCATTAGCACATCTGAAACTATCTTATGAAAAACTTCTTGCTCAAGCATAAATTACAGCTCAATTCCTCTCATCCAGATCCTTGATACCCTGGCTAGGTTGAGTTTTTTGGATCTAAGTGCTCAGACTTGCTAAGTCAGGGGGATAGTTAGATAAAATCTAAATTCCTAAGTATTAAAACTATTATGGTTTTAAGATTCAGATATAAAGTTATAAATCCAAATAATATATGTAGTAGATCTTTATTCTAAAGCAGATAGGATGTACTCTTTTAGTGATAAATGAAATCAAACTTAATAAAAGCCAACCCCATAAATTGCTATAAATACACTTCACATTTTATACATTTATACACACACACACACAATGAGTAAAAAAAATTCTTACTTGTCTAGATTTTCTAACAGTGACTGGCACAAAATTGTCAAATATCCAGCTTCTACTGCATTATGAGACACATCTAAAACAAACAAGTAAACTGCGGGCTGAGGCGGACGGAGCTGAAAGGAATAGAAACAATGTAACATATTTAGTAGGTACAAGTCATTCTTTTTATATCACAACTAGTACTGGATATTTACTGACTGTAATATATATATCTCTATCTATCCACACAAATAGGATCAATGTTTTATAAGATCTTAGGTAATGAAAATGACATTCCTTTGATTTCTTTTCTTTTAAATTTGGTCATGGATTAAGCATGATTAGGCAGTAATTACGCAGTAATGGTTAAGCAGATGGGCTAAATGTCTTCCTGATAGAGTGATGGCTGAGATATCTTTCCAAGGAAAATTAAACATATTTATTATTAAATATTAACCTTTAAACCCCTTCCCTACTCCTAAAAATATTTTACTTTAAACATTTATATTTTTAAACCTGACAATCATTAGTACCATTGGGCCACTTGATGCCAGTTGAATCCCAAGGGTTAAGTGCTAGGTGTACAGCAAGTTCTTAAAAGCAATTTTTGACAAAAATACGAGTTTTTCTGTTGAAGGATTTTAAATACTAAATGGTAAAAAGAATATTTATATTCATTACAAGCAAGTAATGAAATCAAAATGGCAACAAATTATAGATGATTAGGAAACATATTTATTAGGAAACATTTCTTAGTGATGTAACTGCATTCTTTTAGGAGATCAAGTAATCTTTACAAAGATACAAAGAGTTATCTATTTGTTAAGTACAAGCTTTCAGCACTACTTCAAAAAAATCATACTATGGACAATTTAAAAATTTAGACAAGAATTCACTTATGAGTAAACTACCAAATGACCGATACAATTGCACTCCAGGACTAATATTTTAATACTGAATAGTTACCATATAATCTGAAGAAGCAATGAACTCCACTGTTGAATTCTGAACTTCTGGCCGTTTATGAGGCTCTCCATAGGATCGGGTAAGGGGATTATACATAAATTCTTCAGGAACTAGATAAGATTAGGAATCCAGTACAAAGTTAGTAGCACAATTTCTAAACACACATATATATGCCTAGAAATAGACACCTCTATCATTAATATATATGAAGTTTATAATAGCTTTGTGAAAATCTAATGGTAAAAACTAATCCCCTAAAACTTCTTTAAAAAATAAATCAGGAGGACAAGAAAACTTATGAAATCAGATGAGAAAACCAGGACACAAGTAGCCTTGCTTCTTATTCTTAGGCTTGTGTCCTATTTATTAGGTCACATGACATGGGAAAGAAATCAGAAAGCAATCATCGTAAGAGAGTCTAGGACACGTCCCTGAAGGGGACAGCAGATGCACGTGCACACGTGTGTCCACACACACCGGCAGAGGTCGACACTGAGCTGAATGAACCAAACCTACAGAAGGAAGGCAATCTAAACTTGTCAGGGTGACGCATGATTACTGCGCATGCTCTCATCTGTCGGACATGCACTGCTTCACCTCACTTCTTCAAAAATACTCTATGAATTCTTTTTACCTTCTCTCCTCCCTGTCGCCGTCCGCACTATCAATTATCCCCGTGGCCAGCCAAAAATGAAGTGTCCCTAGCCTGCATTCTCTTCATTAAAAGTGTCATGAAAGTTTATAAACAGTGAGGAGACACCAGATAACAGCAACAATGTCAAAATGTCTAATATAAGACACGTTATTTTGAGAATCTGAGGGACTTCCCTGGTAGTCCAGTGGCTAAGACTCTGCCCCCAATGCAGGCAGCCCAGGTTTGATCCCTAGTCCGAGATCTAGAGCTCACCAGCTGTTAACTAAAGACTCCACATGCCACAACTATATATCCTCAACTAAGACCTGGAACAGACAAATAAATGAAATAAATATTTAAAAAAGAATATTAAACTCACCATCATTAACTCTATAGCACAAATTGCATTTCCATCTACGCTGATCAATGAAGGATACAAAAGGGTTGATGTATGTTCGACAAGATCGGCACCTCACAATGGTATTGGATGTTATCACTGGTAATTGCTAAGAAAAAGAATAAAGACGTTATAGCAGAAAAAACACCCCAGAGGAAAAATGGACCACATACTGCTCTGCTCCCTATGCAGAACAGAAAACACATTTGTGTTTTGAAACTGAAGTATTTTAATAAATTCCAGTGGTGCACTGAGCAACAGAAGCAGCTATCAAGTTTCTCCCTCTTCTGACACAAACTGTAAAATAACACTAAAATAAAGCCAAATCAAATGTAATGAGAGTTACTGGCAGACAAGAAAAGTCTGGTTGGCCAAGATAATATAATAACCTCAGCTTATCAGCTAAACTGATAAGAAGCAAGAGTGAGAAACTCGTGCTTTATACAACATTTGTCTCTGCCGCCTGCCTGCACCTGGTACCCGACTCCAGGGCCCTGGGGTTAGGCAACCACACAGCCTGGACAGGGACCACAGTCACCAGAAACCAAGGACACGTGCCTGAAAGACAGTGCATCTCTCAAGGCTTAGTGTGGGACAGGAACTTTGTACATAAGTAACTATATGTTATTTGTGAAAAAATTAGGAAACGTATAAATGAGAAAATTAAAAATTACCCAGAATTCTACATTCCCAAGGAAGTTACTGCTGCCAATTTAGCGTATACACTTCCAGAAGGTATCATATATGGAATACATATTTAGACAAAAATTTTCACCTATGTATCTGGGAAATTACCTATCTTGGTTTAGAGATAAAGCTGCAATTTTATTACAGCTGGTCAAATAGTACTTACTGAATGAATATAATGAAGGTACTTATAACATATTATAATTATTTTATTTTCTATTCACTTGAGGAAAGAAAACTCCACAAGGAAGCTTAATGACCTTTGTATCCTCAGCACTCAGCATGACAGGTAATCAAAAAATATTTTTTGGTTGAATGAGAGCAAAAGAAACTCATTAGCAATGAGAGGGTAAAAAAAATAACAGTTATAAAGAGGTATGAAGGAGAAATACAACTTATAAATAAAATGCATCTGATTAAACGTTTTTTCTGAAGTTTAGAAATTTTAGTTTATATATACTTGCATAAAATACCAGAATATGGATAAAAATCCAGCATGCTAGGTATTAAATCAAACAGACTATGGAAACTTTAACAAATAATGTTTTAATTCAATAGGCTTGAAGAGTTTAGACTTTATTATTATTACAAAGGTTACTTGATTAATACAGTTGGGAACAATCGCATGGTTTTCCTCCCTAACTGTGCATCGTTGGTGGGGTTTCCTTTATGTTTAAAAAAGAACCCCTAAAGTTTATCTGTCACCTATGGCCATTCCACAGTACCACCAAAACTACTACTCTTTCCAAATCCAGCTCAGATCTCTTTGCTTGTAGAAAACATCTGCTGCTGTGCCCAGAGGAAACCCCTCCAGGACTGTGTTCGTCACCTCGCTACTTCACAGAGTCTGACTAGTCCCAGGTATTAGTGATCCTGCACGGCAGCATCTGCCTCTACGTTTCTGCTCCTGTCAGCAGCTGACAGAAAGCAGTTGTTGTATCGAAACTGACAGAAATAATTAATTCTACCTTCAATAAAACAAATAAAAATTCTAAGAAAATATACAATCTAAACATGCTGCACATAAGTACAGAGGTCAATACCCACAAATACCTTAAAATATGCTACTTTACCGTTAGGTCTCTGAAGGGATGTAACAACAATCCTAAAGGAAGCTTAGCTTTATTCAGTAACGCCTGTGTCTGTGGAATATTTGTTAAAGTACACCGGAATGAACTGTAAAGACAGAAACCACATGGATTATGTTAGCGATCAGGATGTGGATACGTGCAGACAGCCAGACAGTTAAGAGGATACGTGAAAATCACTGGACACACTACATAGCTGTAACTATGAGGGTCCTGATGACTTAACAGGTATGTATGTAATTTATACCTCAAAAGATCCAAATTAAGGACTCAACATGTTCATGGTGAAAAAGTACAACACACTTAGGAAAAACACAGTAACTCTAGTATGACCATCAGGGCATGAATAGGAGGGGGCAGAAAATGTGAGTGAAAAGGTACCTTTGCATCCTAAGGATGCGGTTCCTGCTCTCCCGTGCATCCTTCACCTGTTGAAAGCCTCCTTTTTCTCTGAGACTCATCAGCGTTCTAGCTTCCTGTGAAACCACCCTCACCCCCGATCACAAGTCAGAAGGAAAGACTTCCTCCTCTGTGCTCCGAGGCCTGCTTACGCGTCCATGGCATCGGTTAGTCTGACCTGCTTTAGTTGTGCACTTCTCCTCTATCAGCGACCTTTTGTTCACTGTGTCACCCCAGCACCATTCCTCTCACAGACCAAGAGCTTACAACTTGAGATCAGCAGACACAGAATCAATAAAGGAGCAAAAGCAGAGGTACTGGAAACGGTGGCAGGAATTTTAAGGAAAGTGGCTGACAGTATGTAGAGACAACCCAGATACGGACTGACTCCACACTGGTGTGTTCCCTGAACACACCAAGCTGGTTTCTGCTTCAGGACCACTGCATTTGCTGTTCATGAAGCTTGGCACCCTCTTCCCTGAGTCACATTTTGCTCTCTCATTTCATTCAAATCTCTATTCAAATGTTAACTACTTGGGAAAACACAGAAAGCAGGCACTAACAGATAATCAACCTCAATCCGTTTTATTCCCTACTTCATAGTTATTCTGAGGTTACACTGCATACCCATTGGTTTGATTATTCACAGTGTATCTTCCCTAATAGGATACAGGCTGTACAAGACTGAGAACTTTCTTTGGTTTACCGCTTCATTCCCAGCACCTAGAAACAGTGTCTGGCACCTAATTTAGAAAGCATTCAGTTCCAGTGGTCACGTATGGATGTGAGAGTTGGACTATTAGCTGAGTGCCGAAGAATTGATGCTTTTGAACTGTGGTGTTAGAAAAGACTCTTGCAGAGTCCCTTGGACTGCAAGGAGATCCAACCAGTCCATCCTAAAGGAGATCAGTCCTGAATATTCATTGGAAGGACTGAAGCTTCAATACTTTGGCCATCTGATGCGAAGAACTGACTCACTGGAAAAGTCCCTGGGAAAGACTGAAGACGGGAGGAGAAGGCAACGACAGAGGGTGAGACGACTGGATGGCATCACTGACGTGATGGACATGAGTTTGAGCAAGCTCCAGGAGTTGGTGATGGACAGGGAAGCCTGTCATGCTGCAGTCCATGGGGTCGCAAAGAGTCCGACACGACTGAGCAACTGAACTGAACTGACTTAAATACTGAATGACTCATCTTAATATGCAGACACAATTACTATTCCTGTTTTACAGTTGACAACACAGATTTCAAACGTTGAGTAATTGGGACAGCTTCATGGATACTTATCAGTGGAACCATGATAAGTCCCTAGGTCTGTCAAACTTTAAATCTATGCTCTAAAGCCTACTACTCTGCTTTGCTATTTAGGTAAGAGGTATTTTATGTATTTTACACGTACATTGAGTATGTATTGAGTAGAAACACTGAACTGAGTAGAAACATAGAATTGAGTAGAAACAGAACTATTCCCTATCTATGTGATCTCTTACACATAAACATACACTGTATTTACCTACTTGGGGTGGGGAGGCAGTGCCTAATTCATAGTACAAGGCCATAATTCACATACTTATTGACCTGACAGCAACTTACACGTAGTTTGGGCAGCTACTTTCAATCTGGAATCAATGGTTATACAGTTTTATAGAAATGGTCTTGGCACTGCCTTAAGCACTGATTGGGGACTGGTGTAGGGTGTGGTGGAAGAGGTGGAACCCTCAAAGCACCCCCATTTTCTGTTTCCTCTATTAGAAATCTATATAAGACTTTGGTTAAAAAGAGAGAAACTTATAAGCTTTTCTTTTTTTTAAGCTAGAAAACTATTGCCTTAAAAATACATATAGCTTTTTTATTTTTTAAAGCTAGAAAACTATTGCCTTAAAAATACATATATATATGTTGCCTCTGATGTTGCTGCTGCTAAGTCGTTTCAGTCATGTCCAACTCTGTGCGAACCCATAGATGGCCTCCTACCAGGCTCCCCTGTCCCTCAGATTCTCCAGGCAAGAACACTGGAGTGGGTTGCCATTTTCTTCTCCAATGCATGAAAGTGAAAGGTCAAAGTGAAGTCGCTCGGTCGTGTCCGACTCTTAGCAACCCCATGGACTGCAGCCCACCAGGCTTCTCCGCCCATGGGATTTTCCAGGCAAGAGTGCTGGGGTGGCGTGCCATTGCCTTCTCTGGTGTTGCCTCTAAAGAACACTAATTCTAATGCAAGGAAGACAATGTTGTCTGTGAATCAGAGCTTATGAGGAGAGATTCCAGAAGCAGGACGATGTCTGGGTACAGAGAAACATTCTATACTTAGGAGACAGAAAAACAGAAAGCAGGCACCAACAGAGAACTTTTGGTTTGGGGGCCACTGCGAGGTGAGTCACAGAGCTCAGCAGACACCAGTGGCTTGCAGCCATCAGATGGAGGCTGCCAACTAAACTTCTCCGTGAGGTGAGGAAATACTCAATAAAGAAAATCCAAATTAATATTCAGGCTAAATAAGTGGAAAAATACACACTGGGGCAAGGGTCTTCTCATTCAACACTAAGTGGGAAAAGAAAATTTAGAAATAAAACTACTAATCTAATCTGTATCCTTTTCAAGCAGAGATTGAATTGCATTAAATTAAGATTTCACCTAATTTAAAAGGCATCAGAAGTTATTACCGGTGAAAAGTGAGGAGAAGGAAATTTAAGAAAAATATAGTTAGATTTGGGTTTCTAAAATCCTTCACTAAAATAGAAAAAACTTTCCCTAGCTTTAGATAATAGGGAATGAGACTCGATAGTAACAAAGAGGACAGGAACCGATGACTTAAACTAAATTCTACATCTAGAATTTCTACACAAACTAAATTACAAGAGTTCACATTAACAAAACTTCCAGTCAAGGAATTACTACCATAGTATTTTTATTATGTTTGAAAGTCACACAATGTTTTTGACAAGGTTTTACTTACTAAAGATTATAAATACTTACTCTGGGCTACAGTTTAATTTTTTGAGGTCTAAATTCAAGTTGGGTACAGGGGCCCAAACAGGAGTCATGGGTAAAATATTCCTCTCCTGAGTGAGGTTGACAGGTCTCAAGCTTTCTGGCTGTGAAGAACTCTGAAGACTCAATCCTCCCAGACTGGAAGACAGCTGGTTCATACCAGGATATTGCTGAAAGGGCAATTTGAAACAACACAAAAGAGCAATGTATCAAACACGAACATAATTTATTATACTATGTATAGGAAATTAACATACAGGAAAGCAAGAAGATAAAATTTGAATCTAGCTTTGTAACAGTAGAAAAACCTAATTGGGCAGCTCACTTTAAAGCACTCTTTAAAAAACTCAAAGCGAAAATATTGAATAAACTTAAACCTTATGTGAATGGTTAGACTTAACAACAAAATTTCAACAATGCTTTTCAACATCAAGAATTTGGTTTCTCTGAATATCTTTCATACTGGAAAGGCAGGATAAATGCTTATTTTTAAACTTTTTCAATTTTCAGAATACGTTGCTGCCATAGGAATGATAATGATGTTCCCTGAGTTCTGCTTGCTTAGTTTTTGTTCCCTTTTATATTTTTAGTATTATTATGAAGTCATGGCTCTTATTAACTCAAAGTGACTTAATGAATAGAAGTTACTATTCGCTTTGAAGCCCACACTACCCAATCTTTTGCCAGTGACAGCCCCTTACAGCTGATTCCAGTGTCCTTTTGATATGAACCCACTGTCTCTGTTAGTTTCCTTGTTTTCTGGCATTACATTCTATATCACTCCTCCTTCAGAACTGAAATTAGCCATTTATCCAAAAAAGATTCCTGGTTCCTTTTAAATTGGGATGGTATCTAGAGACTATAATCTAGAAAACATTGTTATTGTGCTGTTATTACTTCCAGACTCCTACAACAGAGTTAGAAATCATAGAAGAAAAAAAAAAATAATGAGTTCACATTGACACTTCCAATTCAAATTTAGGTAATGGCATTTTAACTTTTTTGCTTTTATGCCTATATTGCTCTTCTCTTTTGCTGAAAATCTCGAATTCTAGTGGTAACAGCCTTCTCTACATGTGCTCAGTCAAGTCCAGCTCTTTGTATCCCCATGGACTGCACCTGCCAGGCTCCTCTGTCCTGGAATATTCCAGGCAAGAATACTGGAGTGAGCTGCCATTTCCTCCTCCACGGGAAATTACCAACCCAGGGATCGAGCTCTGCGTCGGCAGGTGGATTCTTTATCACTGAGCCACCTGGGAAGCTCCGGTAACAGCCTTACTTATTTGTTTCATCCTACAATATCCTAAGATAGTTCCAAGATAACAACACTAATATTATTATAAGTGTAAGGTTATTTAAAGATTTCTTTGTAGTTCTTTTGTCCTTAGATTATTTTCCATTCAGAACATATAAAATACTGAGTTTTAAGATTTGTTAAAACAATACTTTTTTCTATATCAGAATGTATTCAACTTGATAAACTGGTTCACTTCTTTTTGTTTGATTTTAATTTTCAAGGATTGCTTTCTTTCATTCATTTTATGTTTTTTGAGTAAAATTTACATAGTTTTAATGTCAAAACTTTACAATAATTCAGAAATATCTTGTTTCACTCTTGATCCCCCTCCTTAAGTTAACTATTAGCTTTTGGTCTTACCTTCCATTGTCTCTGCTTAATAATACAATATAAACTAATATATACACTGCTCTAAATGTGACCTTTTCACCTAAAAAAAAAAAATGCTAGCAATAACTTTACATCTGTATATAGAGATTCTCCACATTCTTTTGTCTAGTTATCAAACACTCCATTATGTGAACATACTGAGGAATTCCAGCTAATCAGTACAGAATGATAACGTCAGGAAAACCACTATTTTACAACCCATATGAGAATAAATGACACAGGTAATGGTCATCTGAAATAGATGACAAACAGATACCAAGAGATGAGTGAAAGCTTAACGAGGAGCTTCACAATGAAGATAAGGCTGTCACCAAATGAACCCACTATCTATCTTAGCACCACTAAGGTGAGACAATCAGGTATTATTATGTTGTACACACAACCAAAATATATATTCTGGCTTATGAAATAAATGAAGTAATATACTGAATTTAATCAAGCCATTGGGTCTAATTTCTAGTCCACAGAAAATGAAACAGAGGAACAAGTCAAATGATACCACAAGAAGCAATTAGTCAAATTCAGAATGTGGGACAGTCTATAGATCAAGAGACTTAGTTTTTTTCAAAAGATCAAAGGCACAAAAAATAGGGGCAGAGTTTTGTATTAGAGTTAATAAGAGAATTAAGAGACATACGCTAATACAATTAGTGAGTCTTGATTTGAACAAACCAACTACAGAATAGTAGCCTGGAAACTACCCAGGCAACTCTGAAAACTGACTGAATTTTAAACGACATTTAGAAACCGTTGTTAATTTTGTGGCTGTAATAGTGATATTACAGTTTGCAAGAAATTATCTTTTTCATCTCTCTGCTTTGCCTGCCCAGGGTTAGCTTTAAGACCCTCAGCAAGAAAAGGGTGTGTGTGTGTGTGTAGCTTTAAGACCCTCAGCAAGAAAAGGGGGTGTGTGTGTGTGTGTGTAGCTTTAAGACCCTCAGCAAGAAAAGGGTGTGTGTGTGTGTGTGTGTGTAGCTTTAAGACCCTCAGCAAGAAAAGGGTGTGTGTGTAGCTTTAAGACCCTCCGCAAGAAAAGGGTGTGTGTGTGTAGCTTTAAGACCCTCAGCAAGAAAAGGGTATGTGTGCGTGTGCAGCTTTAAGACCCTCAGCAAGAAAAGGGGGTGTGGGGGTGTGCGTGTGTGCGCGCACGCGTATGCGCTAAGCAAAAGGGAAAAAAACCCTGCATAATAAAAGGAATTCTCTGAGTTTTCAGCAGAGATGTAAAGGAGGGGAGAAAAATGATTATATGAATTAGTAACAGCATTTAACAGAAAACCCCAAACAGACCCAAGTTTAGGATAAGAATTTAGAATTTAAATTTAAGAATTTAGGATACAAAATAAGGGTTCAGTTCAGTTCAGTTCAGTCGCTCAGTCGTGTCCAACTCTTTGCGACCCCATGGATTGCAGCACGCCAGGCCTCCCTGTCCATCACCAACTCTCGGCGTTCAAATAAGGGTAGAATATTTAATCAATAAGAAAGAGCAGATTATTTAATATCAGTGCAATCAGAACTATTTTGGAGAGGGAATGAGATTTATATTTATATACCAAAATAAAACCTTAAAAGATGCAAAAGGAAAGTCACCAAAGAACTAAAAAAAATAAGAGGGAATTTTTCCTATCTTAAGGTTGAAAGACTTTTAAAGGATACAAAGGTAAAAACAAAAGAAATTATAATATGACTATACAAACAGTTCTCTAAAGTATTAAAAAAAAAAAGCATTAAAATTAAAAACAAATGTCAAGCTGGGAGGGAACAAACTATAATATAAACTAGGCCAAAAAAGGTTAATGTACTTATTACAGACAGCTTTTACAAGCCAGAAGGACCTGAACAGAATAATGGTGAAAGAATAATGAACAAGGATTTCAGTAAAGAAACACAACTAAATAATTATGAAAATAGTAAAACATTTTTGCTTATAAAAAAATAATTCTTGGCATACTGAAAAGTGGGCAGTCATAGACACTTTTGCTAGGAATATAAATTGGTACATTATTTCCTCATATCTGAGCACCGAAAACCACTGTCTGCTAGACATCTCCACTTGGATGTCTACTGGGCATTTTAAATTAATCTGGAAAACGTGATTCCCATTTCCAGAACTATTCTTCTGTCTTCCATCTAAATAAATACACTACCCTCTATCCAGCTGTCCTGCCAAAAACCTAAGTTATCCTTAATGCTTCCTTTCTCTCACCCACATCAGTCAAAAGATATTCCTTATCCATCCACTTTTTACTACCTCTGCCATTACCACCTTAGAACAAAGCATAATCATCTATTTCTGGGATGATGCAAAGCTTCCATCTGTCTCCCTGTTTCCATTTTTATCTTTTCAAATACTCCCATCCCTAATCCGTTCTTCACTTAGTAGCCAAATGATTCTCTAAATACCTAAACCAGATTTCATTCCATTCCATAAAATCTCCTATGTCTTTCCTCTGCACTGGTATAAAACTTAAGTTTCTGACTATGGTCTTTCCCAAACTCTCTGATTTCATTACTATTATTCTTCCCTTTGCCAGCTGAGCTAGAGCCACACTGGGACTTCAGTTCTGAAACACGTCAAAGTTGCCTCTGCCTTACGTTTCTGTATATATGTTTCCTCAGCCTGAAATTCTCTACCCTCATATTTATCTTTGTCTGGCTTTTCCTGTCACTCAAATATTAACTAAACATAACTTCTACAGTGAGGGCTTTCCTGTTTACTCTATATACCCAAGCCCCGCAATTTCTTCAACTCATCTTGTTTCACAGCATTTGTAATTGTTTGAAATCAGCTTGTTAATTTATGGATTTACTTCTTGTCCTATTGGTGCGGCCTTCCCACCAAGTTTCTTGAGAGAGGGAACTCTGTTGTGTTCACTTGGCTTCCTCTTATAGCCTCGGTGCCTACAGGAGGGCTGTCACATAGTAGAAACTCAGTTTTCACTGCATGAATAAGCAGGGAGAAACTCTAAAGTCTGGTATTAGCGGCTGTGATTGACTACTTTTACCTGAAGAAATTTCATCTAAGGAAATAACGAGACAAATGCACAAAGGTCTGTGCACACTTGTACATGCTGATTTTGATGCTCAGTTATGACCAATAGCAGTAGGCTGGGCGATTATAAAACATCACACAGCTATTAGATGAAAGGTATGAAATAACATGGAAAGGTTCCCTCTCATGCTGTTCAAGGATTTTAAAATAAAAATCAACTTGTTTGTGTAAATAAGTCATTTAGATGCCCAGCTCCTTTAGTGGCTTTCTCCCGTAGATGCATATAGCAAGAAACCTAGAAGGACAAACTGCAAGTGTTACTATTTATATCTTGATGGTGGGATACTGACTGATATTTATTTTCTTTTCTGCTTATCTGCATTTTCCTACAACTGCTCATGCACCACTTTTTAATTTAGAAAAAAAAAAAAAGCCATACAGTATCTGTATCTGGGTTTTTTTTTACATATTCACTAAAATATATTTTTTTAAAGATGTAAAACTCTTTTGGCTGTGGTGGGTCTTTGCTGTTGCACATGGGCTTTTTCTAGCTGTGGGGAGAGGGGGCTACTCTCCGGTTGTGGTACAAGGGCTTCCCACTGCGGGGGCTTCTCCTGTTTTGGAGCACAGGCTCTCAGCACCCAGGTTCCGTAGTTGTAGTGTACAGGCTTAGTTGCTCCTTGGCATGTGGGATATTTCTGGAAAGGGACTGAAGTGGTGTCCCTTGCATTGCAAGGCAGATTCCTAACCACTGAACCACCAGGGAAGCCCTAAAATATTTTTCTAACTTTTCTTTTAAAATTAATTTATTTTTTAATTTTTAGAGGGTTCTTTTTGGCCATACTACATGGCTTGCGGGATCTTACTTTCCCAACCAGTGACTGAACCTGAGCCCAAGGCAGTAAAGGCACCATGTCTTAAACACTGGACTGAGGGAATTCCCTTCTTTTTAAAACATCAATTTTTTCTGTTTTTCAACTCTGAAAAACTAATTTTAAGTTTTTTTCTTCCTCAAAGGGCAACCACTGGGGTTTCTCACTTCTTAGTATAGGTCATCTCAAATAAATGAATACCAAGGAAGCCCTTAAGATTCAGGGCCCTCCCACTGGGTTATATTAAATGCAATATTTAGAGTCATTTTAATTTTACTCCTTGTGGTTCAGCTGGTGAAGAATCTGCCTATAATGTGGGAGACCTGGGTTCAATCCCTGGGTTTGGAAGATCCCCTGGAGAAGGGAAAGGCTACCCACTCCAGTATTCTGGCCTGGAGAATTCCACGGACTGTATAGACCATGGGGTTGCAAAGAGTAGGACATGACTGAGTGACTTTCACTTTCACTTTTCAATTTTACTACAGAAAGCTATTTAAAGTAAAATATTCCTATTCTAAATAGGACTTGAAAAATAAATGGCTTCTTTTAAAATTGGCTTGTTAATGGTAATATTAGATTAAAATCTATAATCTTTTTTTAAGTAGCCAGATAAGAATTTAAATGCACATCCTTGCTATGTGCTTAAATCATTATTGTTCACTTATCATGAAATAGTGGAATTTCCTTTGGACCAATACAGCCCTAAAGAAAATCTAACAAAACGGAAGGCAGGGAAATCTGAACTAACCAACCATATTTCTCCAGTGCCTCTCTGTTTCCTTTTTCCTTCAGTGCTTTAATTCTAAAATTAAATTCCAGGAAGAAATGTTTTTTTTTTCTTCTCTAATTTCATCAGTTCACCATAAGATGAAATCTCTGTAGTTAGTCTACTGAGAGCAGTTTTTTATTATAAGTTGAATGCTTTTGTCATTTAAACTGTTTCTTTACATTTTACTTTTTCTCAACAAGTATAAATGCAAAATACGTATTGTTCTTTTAATAAACTGCTATGGTATTTAAGAGGCAACTCCATGAAAGGTCAAGTAAAAAATAATGAACAAATGTATTAATGAGCATTTGTTGAAGCTTTTACCAATTTTAGTTATATGTCACAGAGACTTCAAGTTAAACGCTGAAACCAAAATCCCAAACTACATTCATACCCTGTCAGTTTTTGAGAAAGCCAGCTTAGTAACACAAAATTTAAAATAACATTTAATCTCCTGATCATAGAATGAATCTGCACATTACAGAGGCTCTGAAAAATAAAAGTACAGGCAGAAAAGAAAAATCAGTTTTACCTTCTTCTCTGTATACATACACACATAAACACACACATACAAACTGGAACCAAAGTCTGCGCATGTTTAATCTAGGCTTGTCTACATTAGCACCTATGATCCATTTGAACCACCAGGGACTTGTTAGAACTGCTAAGTTTCACAATTGTTATATAACTTCATATGACTAAATACATACTTGAGCATACTGCTGGAATCCAGAATACACTGGGCTACTGGATGGTCCTCCAGAATTAAGTGGTGCTGTGGCATTCTGATACCCAGGCTGAAGAGTCGGATAACCATACCCAAATGGCTTAGGCATTTTTGAAGGCTGAGGAGCAGCTGGAGCTGGTGCTGGAACAGGGTCAGGAGCGGGGTCTGGAGCAGGACTACTTGCTGATGAGGAAAGCACATCTAACAAAGGAAAAAGGATGGTGTTCACTGAAAAGCAGCCCTCCACAAAGACGCCTGGGTGAGCCACTACTTCTGGCACTTTCCTTTCTTTCATTAAAACTTTTATTATGAGAAATTGTGAATGTATACAAAAATGGAACAAAATAATAAACCCATATATCCAGTACTTAGCTTTAAATATTTTGCTAATCTTGTTTCACATGTTCCTACTCCATCTTTATTTTTTTTAACAAATATATTACAGGAAAACTCCACCTTGCATCATTTCACTAACACATACTGCAGTTGATATTCCTAACAGATAACATATTAAATGTATATAATAAATACAATATAGCATATGTTATAATATAAATATATATTTATATATATGAACATATTTTTTCCCTTTGTTCTCTCAGCAGAAATGGGGCTAAGAAGCAGAAGACAAAGCAAAGCAATAAAAAGAGTGTCAATTACTCTCTTCTCCAACTTGCCTTTTTATCTGACCTTGATATTTATTAAAAAAAAAAAAAAAAAAGACCCATGGAAGAAGTGGCCTATCTCCACAGTCCCCCATAAGTCTGCTTTATTTTCAGAGGCAAAACTGTAAAACTATGAAAGACAGTGTCTAGAATAGTGTCCAGCTCCTAAAACAATGTCTGGTATATAGTAGAGGCCAAATAAAATTTAGTGAATGAATGCTTTTCCTTCATTTAAATTTAAAACAGAAACTAAAACTTGATGAAAACTGCAGGGGGAAACTAACTGTAGAGAATTTAATTATCATATAAAGAATAACATCAACAAAAGAAAGCCTATTACTCTACTACACAAAATCATTATTAACACTTCGTTATACTGTTAGTCTTATTTTTAAAGTCAAATCTAAAATATATGTGTACTTTACACTGCTGTATTTAAAAGGACCTGCTGAACAGCACATGGAACTCTGTTTAATGTTAATGTGACAGCCTGGACAAGAGAGAAGTTAGGGGGAGAATGGACACATGGATATATATGGCTGAGTCCCTTCCCTGTTCGCCTGAAACTATCACAACATTGTTAATCAGCTATACTCCAAAACTAAGTAAAAAGTTCTTTTAAAAATAAAATATATGTATTTTAATCTATTTTTCATATAAAAATTATATTCTTCACTAG
Source organism: Capricornis sumatraensis (assembly GCF_032405125.1). NCBI lineage: Eukaryota > Metazoa > Chordata > Mammalia > Artiodactyla > Bovidae > Capricornis > Capricornis sumatraensis. The sequence continues at coordinate 18,557,558 of NC_091075.1, forward strand.
CAATCAAATCCTGCAAAAAAGTTCTTAAAAGCATCTGACTTTAATAGATTTATTTTTTCAAAGTTTACTGAGGAATCCCATCCTTCTACTGACTCTATTGGCTCTCATTTTTGAAGAGACCTTCCTGGATATTCTTAAAAGGACAAAAGCATCAGCATCATGTCATTTCCTTAGATTTCCTGCATGTCTCTCCTGACGGTGATAGGAATAGAAGTATTAATAGAAAGGTCTCTTAACACAGCAAGAGTCATCAGCTTAAGAAATGAAGAACTGGAGTCCTTAATATGAGGGTCCAACACTTTTCACCTTATTTAGGAAAGGGACAATATTTCATACGTCTCTACAGGCCCTAAGACCTATCTAGTATCTGACATACAGACTTATTTCACTTAATCTTACTTTGACAGATTCTCATCTTTCCTTAATTTTGGTGTAGTACAAATAGCTAGAAAACTTGCCCAGGGTCATTCACTTACTGTCCAAGCACAGTCCATAACAAGATGAAGATCTGCTGATTAAATGAATACCGACAAACACAGCAAGGTCTAACTCCAAGGCCACCATCTTTTAACTCCACTACATTGGATGTTTTACTTTGGGTTAACCTGATGCTCATGAAATACTATAGTTATAGTTTTCATCTTTTAGTGAATGAAGTGACTCTTCTAGAATATTCTGATAATGGGGATTGCTTTTGGAATGGTCCACAACTTCTCACCCATACATGTACACACAGATCCACAGATTCCTAGGAGAAAAAACCCTTAACCACAAAAGACTGAGTAGCTCATTTAAGTATTCTTGAAATATTAAAAGGGAGCGCTATATTAAGCTAAGAAGATTGAAGTTTTCTACTGATTCATAACGATAGTGACAGCAAGACAGTGTGTGAAGTCCAGCTCATTCCAACTTCAATTAAGCTTCATCCTGGATAACTACCAATGCGATAAGAAAGAGAAGAGCACAAAAAGTTGTTTTGTTAGTCCTAAAGTTTGGAATCATTAAAAAGAAAAGGCAGAAGGTCAGGTGTGGTTGTCAGGCTGTTGGTGTTAGGAAACAGGCAAATAAGGAAAATAACTGTACAAGATGCTAGAATGAAACACCTATCTATTTTAGAAGTCAAATTTGTAGATTTTTTTAACACTATCCACCACTCCTGCTCCTACATGATGACCAAAGTTATTTCCAGATATGGTTAAAAGTAATGCCTCCAAAACCTACCCCCAAATTGGTTAATCTATTTACTGGTGGAGGCAGGCAGGAGCCATAGGGAGAGGAAAGAGTCAAAGTCTTTATACTCAGAGGCTAGTTGGAAGAAATTCAAGGACCTAAGCATGAGAACAGAAACATAAATTTAAGGAGTTATTAGCATAAAAAAGAAGGGAAAGAAGAGGAAACTTATTCAGTACTAAGTCTTCCAGAAAGAGGAAAAGGATAAAGAGCATGGTAACAAAAACCAAATACTAAATTTCCTTAGGCCTCCCAGAGACAGCATCCATAGTTGTTACATGACAATTACACCATGAAATTAAGGCTGAAAAGAACAGGAAAATGTTTCCTTTCTCTGTTAAAAATACAGCCTGCTAATTATGTACAGTTAAGTGTTCATGTCTGAAAGTAATTGATGGTCAGTAACTTTTCAAATAAACTTCAACTATGCACAAAACAAATTACCTGGATAGCTGCCTCCTTCTAGAGCATCGTAACTGTTGGGCATTGGAGAAGCACTGCTTGTCGTAGAAGAGCTGTCAACACCTAAAAGGAGAATCAAAATATCCGCTAAGTTTAAGATGACCATGTATCTTAAAGCACCCTTTGGCAATTTTGAAAAAAGATGTTTTGCTGATCTAGGAAAATTCCTGATCCTAGAAACATGAGATGGCTGATGTTTAATGTCATTTTAAAAACCATATATAAATCTCTGATAAGAACAGGGGATGAAAGTGGGAAGAATACAGAGCTGATGAGTAGAATAAAATTTAATCAGACACACATGAAGGCATCTTAATGATATATAACTTTAGAAGCAGTAAAACACAAATATCAATTTAGAATGATAGAAATGTTAATATAATCACACCTCAAAGACAGGCTCTACCAAATCACAAGCTATTAAATATATCTTATCAATATCAGGCTATTTTAAGATAATTAAATTTTAATGACTTTTACAACTCAGTACAGCTGTATGAAACTCACATAAGAGGAATCTCTGGCTTGGGTTGCCACCTAGCATGTTACTAAGCTTTTCTATGTCTTGGCTTATTCATCTGCTCAATAAAGATTAAATAATATCTGTGATTTTAATAAGATAACAAAAATAAGTGGTACTCTATTAAATATGTGATAGACTATAAAAACTTTTATTACTGTGTTCATTCAAAACTTGTAAGATTAATTGGAATGTTCAGTGGCAATTTATAATATTTAGTAATGTCACACAGATAGTAGAATACAATATAAATTCTCTCAGTTATTCACTCAACAAACACTTTATTGAAAGCCTATAGTTAACATAGGTAGATACACTAAAGTATATACTACTGAATAAAACTGAAAATGCATATGGCCCCTCTCGTGTTGGCTTTTTTTCACCAGAAGACAAATCCTGAGTTACAGAGATGATCCCTAGCTCTTAATACCAATATTATAACTGGGGTTAAAACTATATTTTAGGTTAATTTTCAATTGTGATATAAAAAGAATAAGTATGCATAATATCTTTCATTGAGTGATTTAGGTTAATGGCAAGAATTCAGTGTACTGACTCAGAGCATAATAGCTAAAATTCTTTGTGTAGGATCATTTTGTTATTAGTAAATAACATGATTTAGAAGCAAAAGATTTAGGAGAAGGCAATGGCACCCCACTCCAGTACTCTTGCCTGGAAAATCCCATGGATGGAGGAGCCTGGTAGGCTGCAGTCCATGGGGTCGCAAAGAGTCGGACATGACTAAGCGACTTCACTTTTACTTTCATGCACTGGAGAAGGAAATGGCAACCCACTCCAGTGTTCTTGCCTGGAGAATCCCAGGGACCGGGGAGCCGGGTGGGCTGCCATCTATGGGGTCGCACAGAGTCGGACACAACTGAAACGACTCGGCAGCAGCAGAGGCAAAAGATTATAGTTACATTAGACTTTGCCACTGAAGTGCTACACAGCTTTGGGTAAGTGACAACCATCAATAATACTCTCTCCTGCAAAACAAGAACAATTTTTTAAATGCCCTATGTGTGCTTTTTAATGTTCTTGTGATGCCTAAATGAGGCAGTTGATATTAAGCAACTTACAAAACATGAAGACTATAAAATAAATAACAGGCGAAAGACACTAACACAAAGTGCTTTCTTGGTGGTAAATAGAAAACTGTTGCATATTTTTGTCATTACTCTTAATTAAGAGTGAGAAGTATGGGCTCTTCCTTTTTGTTCCTTATATTTGTGAATTTATATCTAAAGAAGCATGCTGATATATAAGGTCAAAAGTCTTGAAGTAATAGGATTAAAAAACAAAAAACAAAAACCCAAATATTCACCAGGAGATGAATGGATAAACAAAATGGACTAAATGTAGTATATCTATACAATGGGATATTATTCAACAGTAGAAAGGAATTAAGTACGGATACAGGCTACAATATGAATGACCCTTAAAAACATGTTAAATGAAAGAAGCCAGACAAAAAAGGGCACATGTATGATTTATATGAAATACCCAGAATAGGTAAATCCACAGAGGTAGAAAGTAGACTGGTGGTTGCCAAGGGCTGAGAGGAGGATATGAAAAAATGAAGACAGAAGTTAGATCCCTTTCTTACACCTTACGCTAAAATTAATTATCATAGACCTAACTGCTAAAACTCTTAAAATATGAGAGTAAATCTTCACAACCTTGGATTAAGCAATAGATTTTTAGATATGACATCAAAGGCACAAACAACAAAAGAAAGAAAATAGATATAATGGACTTCATCAAGTTAAAAACTTGTGTTCCAAAGATATTATCAAGAAAGTTAAGAGATAACCCCAGAATGAGAGAATATCAAATCATATATCTAATTAATAAAGGTCTAATATCCAAACTTGGGCTTCCCTGGTAGCTCAGCTGGTAAAGAATCCTCCTGCAATGCAGGAGACCCCAGTTCAATTCCTGGGTCAGGAAGATCCCCTGGAAAATGGATTCCAGTATTCTTGGGCTTCCCTGGTGGCTCAGATGGTAAAGAATCCACTGTGCAATGCAGGAGACCTGGGTTTGATCCCTGGGTTGGGAAGATCCCCTAGAGAAGGAAACTGCTGTCCACTCCAGTATGCTGGCCTGGAGAATTCCATGGACAGAGGAATTGCAGGAGACCTGGGTTTGATCCCTGGGTTGGGAAGATCCCCTAGAGAAGGAAACTGCTGTCCACTCCAGTATGCTGGCCTGGAGAATTCCATGGACAGAGGAACAAAGCAGGCTATGGGGTCGCAGAGTCAGATACAACTGAGCGACTTTCACTAATACCCAAAATATTTACAGAACTCTTATGACTCAACAATAAAAAGACAAATAATCAAATTAAATGAGCAAAGGATCTAAACAGATATTTATTACAAAAAAAAAGATAAACAAATGGCCAAAAAGCACATGAAACGATGCCCAACATTACTAATTAGAAAAACGCCAATCAAAACTACAACGAGTATCACCTCACACTGATCAGACTGGCAATCATCAAAAATTCTACCAATAAGAAATGCTGCGGAGAGTGTGGAGAAGAGAACCTTCATTCACTGTAGATGGGAATGTAAACTGGTACAACCACTATGGACACCAGTATGGGGGTCCCTTGAAGAAGTACTAACAAAGCTATCACATGACCCAGCTAGAAAAGATCCGTGCACCCCAATGTTCACAGCAGGACTATTTACAACAGCCAAGACACGAAGACAACCCAAGTGCTCGTCAACAGACAACTGGCGTAAGGAGGTGTGATACAAATATATGTAACAGAGTAAAGAAAGTGAAAGTGAAGTCACTCAGTTGTGTCTGACTCTTTGTGACCCCACACACTGTAGCCTACCAGGCTTCTCTGTCCATTGGATTTTCCAGGCAAGAGTACTGGAGTGGGTTGCCATTTCCTTCTCCAGGGGATCTTCCCAACCCAGGGATCAAACCCGGGTCTCCTATGCAGCCATTAGAAACAGAATGAAATATCACCATTTGCAGCAACATGGGTGGACCTAGAGAAAACTGTCGTTAGTGAAGTCAGACAGACAAACACTGTATGATATCACTTATGCAGAGAACCTAAAAAATAATACAAATGAATTCATATACAAAATACAGACTCACAGACATAGAAAGCAAACTTATGGCTGCTAAAGGAAAAGGGGGGCTGGGACAAATTCCTGCACTCTCCCAGCTGTACTGTAATCATACACTGTACTGGCTGAGTGATCACAGTATGCTGCCCTATCACACTACAAGTACACAGAGGCAGCTATGCTACTATATTGATATCTGGAACCATGACACCAAGTAAAATACTGCTTTCTGCATCCAATCTAGTTTTAGCTGAATGAGAAGCTCTGGCACTTGTTGCCACTCTTAAACGTTACATCCAGTCTGCCTCAGTCACTTCACACTACAGCTACCGATAATAAATATTCTGAGCTCAAAGGGATGTAACACTCAGGGAACATTTTTCCTCATTCTTTTACTGGCTCTATGTCACAGGTTGAGAGAAGACAAGAAGCTGGAAAAGAGTGGGAGCCGAGTCACAAGTAAGGTCAAGTACATAGCTGAGAATCTGTGAAGTTCAGGGAAAACAAACCACGGCACACTAAAGCCTTCTAAAAAAGACTTCATTCTCTCTCCTTGGGTCAACAAAGTCGAATGCACTTATTAATATTTTTCAACGTAAAATTAACGAGGCAATTTGAAATTGCATTTCCTCATAACATGTATAAAACACAGAAAAAGTGTAAGCCAAATCCCACCTCTGCCACTTAGGAGGTGAGAGAAAACGGGCGGTGGTGGTTCAGTTGCTCAGGAGTGTCCGGCTCTCACGACCCCGTGGACTGCAGCCCACCAGGCTCCTCTGTCCATGGGATTCTGCAGGCAGGAATACTGGAGTGGGTTGCCATTTCCTTCTCCAGAGGATCTTCCCAACCCAGGAACCGAACCCAGGTCTCCCGCATTGCAGGCAGAATCTTTACCAACTGAGCTATAAGTGAAGCCCAAGAGAGAATGGACAGGACTCCTAACATTTCTGAGTGATTTATTATTTGTAACAACAGATTTTATAACTCTACATGGTAATGTTAAGATTAAAGAGCTATAACAGATATAAACTAAATAGTTACTAGCCAAAGACTGAGAAAACATTCTTCATCTTTTCTCTTCCCTCTTCCTATCCTAAAACCGCTACAAAAGAGAGGAAAAGAGAGAACAAGACAAAACCTCCTGATTGATAAAGCCAAGCGTTTTTTCTCAGGCCTCGACCCAAACTTAACATTTATCACTGCCAACCAAGTTTCTTTCGATTTGTAAAAATGGTTCCCTTCTTTCAGAAAGACTCTGCTAATATGCTTCCCTCCTCCAAATTTCTGCTACCTTAGTCTTATTTCTCACTAGCTTATTCCTTATTTCAAAAGCCTCTAGTGCTAATCAATTTCTTCTGTTAAGGAAAATCAATCTGCATTTCTTAAATACAAATTTGGTTATGTTATTTTCCCATGTAAACTCGTTCAATGACCTCTCACTACCTTAAAGATAAAACCCAAACTTCTTACTAGGAAATGTGAGGTTCTTAAAGATCTTATCCAGCCTACTCACCTTCATTCCAAATCTTACCACTTGCCCTCTGCAAACAATAGGTCCAAACTCAGTAAAGTTCCCCAAATATGCCACTATCTCTCATGCTTCTTGCTTTGTTTCAAAAAAGTGTCTCTGCCTCTCCCGAGGTCCCTCACTCTCTCAATTCCAAGTTCTTTCAGATTCACTTCAGGTTCCCCTGTCTGCCCTCCAGAACCCTCCTGGTCATCTCCACCCTACATCTGGTTCTAGATTCTCCTATGTATTCCTATAAAGCACCATAATTAACACAGGACTGAGTGTAATTCCATTCTATATTCCAAATCAGACTGTGAGCTTCTTGGGTTTTCAATCAAGCTTACATATGGAGTGTTGTTAATCTGTTTATAATTTGGTTGTTCAGAATTCAAAACATGTTTCAGAGAAATAATAAAATAACTGGTTTTATTATCCCAGTTCAGTCAAGACCAAAATCAGATTGATTATATTCTTTGCAGCCAAAGATGGGGAAGCTCTACACAGTCAGCAAAAACAAGACCAGGAGCTGACTGTGGCTCAGACCATGAACTCCTTATTGCAAAATTCAGACTTAAATTGAAGAAAGTAGGGAAAACCACTAGACTGTTCAGGTATGACCTAAATCAAATCCCTTACGATTATACAGTGGAAGTGAGAAATAGATTCAAGGGACTAGATCTGACAGACAGAGTCCCTAAAGAACTTTGGACAGAGGCTTGTGACACACTGTACAGGAAGCAGTGATCAATACCATCCCCAAGAAAAAGAAATGCAAAAAGGCAAAATGGTTGTCTGGTGAGGCCTTGCAAATAGCTGAGAAAAGAAGAGAAGCTAAAGGCAAAAGAGAAAAGGAAAGATACACCCATCTGAATGCAGAGTTCCAAAGAATAGCAAGGAGAGATAAGAAAGCCTTCCTCAGTGATCAATGCAAAGAAATAGAGGGCAACAATAGAATGGGAAAGACTAGAGATCTCTTCAAGAAAATTAGAGATAACCAAGGGAACATTTCATGCAAAGATGGGCTCAATAAAGGACAGAAATGGTATCAACCTAACAGAAGGAGAAGATATTAAGAAGAAGCGGCAAAAATACAGAGTAACTATACAAAAAGATCTTCATGACCCAGATAACCATGATGGTATGATCACACACCTTAAGTCAGACATCCCAGAATGAGAATTCAAATGGTCCTTGGGAAGCATCATTACAAACAAAGCTAGTGGAAGTGACTGAATTTCAGTTGAGCTATTTCAGATCCTGAAAGATGATGTTGTTAAAGTGCTATACTCAATATGTCAGCAAATTTGGAAAACTCAGCAGTGGCCACAGAGCTGGAAAAGGTCAATTTTCATTCCAGTCCCAAACGAAGGCAATGCCAAAGAATGCTCAAACTACTGCACAATTTCACTAATCTCACATGCTAGCGAAGTAATACTCAAAATTCTCCAAGCCAGGCTTCAACAGAACAACAGTACACGAACTGAAAACTTCCAGAGGTTCAAGCTGGATTTAGAAAAAGCAGAGGAAACAGAGATCAAATTGCCAACATCCATTGGATCATCAAAAAAGCAAGGAGTTCCAGAAAAACTTCTGCTTTATTGACTACACCAAAGCCTTTGACTGTGTGGATAACAACAAACAGGGGACTATTCTTCAAGAGATAAAAATACCAGACCATCTTACCTGCCTCCTGAGAAATCTGTATGCAGATCAGGAAGTAACAGTTAGAACTGGACATGGAACAACTGATTGGTTCCAAATCGGGAAAGAAGTCCGTCAATGCTGTATATTGTTATCCTACTTATTTAATCTATATGCAGAGTACATTATGTGAACTGCCAGGCTGGATGAAGCACAAGCTGGAATCAAGATTGCCAGGAGAAATATCAATAACCTCAGATACGCAGATACTACCAGCCTTATGGCAGAAAGTGAAGAAGAAATTAAGAGCCTCTTAATGAAAGTGAAAGAGGAGAGTGAAACAAAGTTGGCTTAAAACTCAACATTCAGAAAACTTAAGATCATGGCATCTGGTCCCATCACTTCATGGCAAATAGATGGTGAAACAATGGAAACAGCGACAGACTTTATTTGGGGGGCTCCAAAATCACTGCAGATGGCGACTGCAGACATGAAATTAAAAGACAACTGCTCCTTGGAAGAAAAGCTATGACCAACCTAGACAGCATAGAAAGCAGACATCACTTTGGCAACAAAGGTTTGTCTAGTCAAAGCTATGGTTTTTCCAGTAGTCATGCGTGGATGTGAGCTGGACTATAAAAAAAACTGAGCGCTGAAGAACTGCTGCTTTTGACCTGTGGTTTTAGAGAAGACTCTTGAGGGTCCCTTGGACTGCAAGAAGATCAAACCAGTCAATCCTAAAGGAAATCAGTCCAGAATATTCATTGGAAGGACTGACGCTGAAATTCCAATACTTTGGCCACCTGATGTGAAGAACTGACTCCTTGGAAAAGACCCTGATGCTGGGAAGGCTGAAGGCAAGAGTAGAAGGGGACAACAGAAGATGAGATGGTTGGATGGCATCACCAACTCGATGGACATGAGTCTGAGTAAGCTCCGGGAGTTGGTGATGGACAGGGAAGCCTTGCATGCTGCAGTCCATGGGGTTGCAAAAAGTCAGACATGACTGTCAACTGAACTGATTGATTTCAATGAATACTGAAGACCCTCAAACTAATATTTTTCTTAATGGCAATGATATCTGTTTACTTCCTTCACAGAGCCAGTATATGTGCTCAATTTCTAAAATTTTAAAAATATACTAAATATGTACTGAATTTAGTTTGAAGATATTTACTTTTTAAAATAATCAAATAGTAGTACATTAGTTAGCAAGAAAGATAGATTGGGGCTTTCCTGGTAGCCCCAACCTATTAGGGCTTCCCTCAGCGGTAAAAGAATCAGCCTGCCAGTGCAAGAGAGATGGGTTCAATCCCTGGTCTGGGAAGATCCCACACGCTGAAGAACAACTAAACCCATGTGCCGCAACTACTGAGCCCGTGCCCTGGAGCTGATGAGCAGCAGCTGCCGAGCCCTGTGCCATAACTACAGAGCCCTGTGCCATAACTACAGAGCCCTGTGCCGCCACTACCGAGCCCGTGCCCTGGAGCTAATGAGCAGCAGCTACCGAGCCCTGTGCCACAACTACCGAGCCCGTGCCCTGGAGCTGATGAGCAGCAGCTGCCGAGCCCTGTGCCATAACTACAGAGCCCTGTGCCGCCACTACCGAGCCCATGCCCTGGAGCTAATGAGCAGCAGCTACCGAGCCCTGTGCCACAACTACCAAGCCCGTGCTCTGGAGCTGATGAGCAGCAGCTGCCGAGCCCTGTGCCGCCACTACCGAGCCCGTGCCCTGGAGCTGATGAGCAGCAGCTGCCGAGCCCTGTGCTGCAACTACCGAGCCCGTGCCCTGGAGCTGATGAGCAGCAGCTGGCGAGCCCTGTGCCGCAACTACCGAGCCCGTGCTCTGGAGCTGATGAGCAGCAGCTGCCGAGCCCTGTGCCGCAACTACCAAGCCCTGTGCCACAGCTACCGAGCCCGCGCTCTGGAGCTGATGAGTAGCAGCTGCCGAGCCCTGTGCCGCAACTACCGAGCCCGTGATCCACAAAAAGAGGAGCCACCGCAACAAGCCTGTGCACTGCAACTGGAGCGTAGGCGCCCCCTCCCCCTGCAACTAGAGAAAAGGCCGGTGCAGCAATGAAGACCCAGCACACCCAAAAATAAATAAAATTATTAAAAAGACAGAGAGTCAGATTGAACCCTTTTAGGGATTTCCTTTGGCAAGGGGTGTTAGGATGGTGGAGGAAAAGGGAAGATGTTGATCAAAGAAGAAAATCTTCCAGTTGTAACAGTTCTAGGGACCTGGGAATCTAATGTACAGCACATAATGATTACAGTTAGTGACACTGCATGATATACTTGAACTTTTTTTTTTTTTTAAAGGAATTTTCTTTGGAAGGTAGAAATAAGGCCAATACTGTCCTGTCCTTTATAAGAGTTGACTTTATTTGTTCTATGTCAAAATGCAGCATTACCTTTTAAAATAACCAAGTCAAGCAAAAACATATTCTCTCTGAGGTAGTGCCTGGCACTGAATAATTACTATTAGTCTGTGTGAAAGTCAAGTAAAAACTGACTAGCACCTTAAAACTCATTATGAAAAAAAAAAAGTTTTTTTCTTCTAACATTATTTACAGAATAAAGCATCAAGCTGTCACATTATGGGAGAGAACTTCCTCTTGTCCTCCGGCCTCTTCCCAACCTGAAAATTCCCTAGAGGAAAGGCGGCTGGGCATACGGAGAGCAGGTGACAGAATGCTAGACAATAGTGTCTTCCAGGGACTAGGGCTGGCCCTGGTCTTTGGCTTTTTACACCGCCCCCCCTTTCACTTTATCTCACTGCTCAATTTCAGGTCACTGCTTTCACTCCCATTTTCAAGTTAGTATTCCTTACTAGTACAGGTATGATGGTATTTGTCCACCAAAGGTCCACTCTAGCACTAACAACTGAAGGAGAGAATATCTGTAACTGAATAAACTTAGTGAAGAATTTAAAATATAACCATTATAAGCAGCTTGCTATCTGCTTTCTTTAAATCTAAGTTTATTCTCGAACAATTCTGAACTTTCACAAGCTTCCAACAAAACATAAGACTGTCTCCAGTACAAAATCCTATTTCAGTTTCCAAGTATGCATTTAACAAGGAAACTTGAAAAAAGGAAGCCTATTTGTAGCATGTAATTTTAAAGATATAATTAGATGGTTTAATGTAAAATCAGAACTGAAATTAAAATTTTCTTTTAAATCCAAAAGCTTTAAAAAAAAAAAATGAAATGAAAGCTTTAAAGAAATATCCCTGTACTTGACTCCTAGATAGACACACTGTCAAACAAACCATAAGCTTCAATAAATGAAAAGCATAAAGAATATATACGGGCTTCCCTGGTGGCTCAGACAGTAAAGAATCTGCCTCCGGTGCGGGAGACCTGAGTTGGATCCCTGGGTTGGGAAGATCCCCTGGAGGAGGGCATGGCAACCCCTCCCGTATTCTTGCCTGGAGAATTCCCACGGACAGAGGAGCTTGGCGGTCTACTGTCGATGGGGTCGCGAAGAACTGGACACGACTGAGTGACTAAGCACATAGAGCACAGCATAAAGAATATTAATATTACGATTTCCCGACCTGTTAGTTGGTATTTTACTACTGCTTAACAAATTTTTCCAAAGTTGGAGAATAATTTCACATGAACTAAACACCCAAGAATCTAATGATTATAGGAAAAAAAAACACCTCTGAAACAGTTAACAAATAGAACACTCCAAATTCTCTACTTCATAGAGCTGCTTATATGTAACCTCCACACCAATTTGAGGCACTTTCGTTTACCATTTTACATATGGAAAAAATACTGTAACTGACCAGGACTTTTAAAAAATCATTTTAAAGCTAAATTTCCTTTCTATTTTTTCTTTCCTCTCACTCAGAATGTCCCTTTAATTTGCAACCAACAAAAACAGTATTTTTATTTACAAACCATAAGGAGATAACACCAGGATCCTAGGGAAAATGTCCATAATACAGTCTTATTTTATTTTAGTGTGAATAGTGAAAGTCACTCAGTCGTGTCGACTCTTCGCAACGCCATGGATTATACAGTCCATGGAATTCTCCAGGCCAGAATACTGGAGTGGGTAGCCTTTCCATTCTGCAGGGGATCTTCCCAACCCAGGGATCGAACCCAGGTCTCCTGCATTGCAGGCGGATTCTTTACCAGCTAAGCCACAAGGGAAGCCCTATTATCCTGCTGCACGATAAAAAGGCAAAGAGGAAGACAATACCTAAGCCAAGCCACAGTGGCCACTGCATGTGCTCTTTAGTCCCCTCTACTTCAGGGCTTCATGTTCTCACGAGGACATGAGGACTACACTGTCCATACCTCTCAGCAGACAAACAGACCTAGTTTGAGGCAAATGCATTGTTCACATCTCAATCAACTCATCTGCAAAATGGAGCCAATTATCTCTGCGTTGCAAGATTGTAGGGAAGAATAAAACTGAGATAAGAACATGTTCTCAACATTATTAATGACAACTAATTTTTAGAGAGATTTCAGCATTTGCCAGACACTGTTCTAAGCTCTTGACAAAGAACACCTTCAATCCTAAAAACAACCATGTGTAACTGTTACTATCATTCTCCACTGACAAGATGAGTCAATTGAGGCTCAATGAGTTTAAGAAACTTGTCTCAGGTCACAAAGCTAGTAAGTAACAAAATGGGGGTTTGAATCGAGAAGAAATGATACAAAAACCCATAGCTGTAGTTAAATAATGTAAGGTGACAGGAGAAAAGCCATAAATGCTAAATCTTTTTCATTATCTGATTTTTTTTCCATCTAAGGAAACGGGATTTTCAACCAACGCACCTAATCGTTCAGCAGAACAAAAACAGGGCAATTTAGGCTGACAACATTACACAAAGTAACACATTTTTGAACTGTGTAAAATTAGGATCATAAGGTTAAAAACTGAGACATTTGTAGGATCTGAATAACCCCTGCGTTAAATAATTAGAATGCCAGGGCCTGGGACCAGTGGCCCTTCAGCAGCAAAGGCCATCAAGGGCCATCAGTTACAGTAAGACCCTGGCTCCTACAATGCCCTTCTGCAGTACAGGTACCAGGACTGAGGGAAATGGTCCATCCCAGGTTGCAGCAGCCCAAACACAAGATGAGCTAGGAACATCTTAGTGAGGACTTAAGGGACTTAAAATAAGTGCTTAAAGATTCATGGGAACATTTTTAAAAGACAGCTTGAAGAAGCTGCTGCTGCCCAGGTTGAAGACAAATTGCTATTAGAATAACTAATGACAGTAATGGATTATGACCCACTGAATAAAACAAGAATCCATGAGTCATTATAAACCCAAAGAAATCAATAAGAGAGAAGAGAAGGCTCTTCTTCACAGTGAAACCTGAACTCATGAACAAAGAGGGAATGTTAGAACTGGAAAATCTCTGAAGAATGTTCAAACTAATGTATGCTAGTTTAATAAATAACAAGATATTTATAATAGTATCAAAGAACTTCCCCACAAATTACTTATTAATTTCAAGGGAAAAGAGAAGTAACTTTACAGTTGAGAAATCTGGCAGACACCATCTTAAGTCATCAAAGTTAAATATCATCAATATGGGAACAAATCAACAGCATGTGCCTCTTAACAGGAGGCTCTGAGAACACACCATACTTCAGTGGTAATCTCACCAAAAATGAGTGATTTCAATTTAATCAAAAAAGTGTCAAAGTCCGAAAAATAAAGAAAGGTTAAGAGACTGTTGTAGGTTGAAGAAGTCTAAATAAATGGCGACTAAATTCAACACCATGACCCTGGATTAGATCCCAGGCCATGGAAACAGCTATAAAAGATCTTATTAAGACAGCTGTTAAGATATGACTGTGGACCGTGTAACAGATATTAAGGTAACAGTGACTGATTTCCTGATAACTATATTATGCTTGTGTTATGTAAGACACTGTCCTTACAGTCAGGAAAAACACACTGAAATATTCAGAGGTAAAGGTTCATGGTATCTCCACCTTACATTCAAATGACACAGGAAAAACTGCATATAGCGAGGATGAGGCAAAAATGGTTTATCTTGGTAAAGTACATACGGTAGTTTCTTTCACTCTTCTGTAAGACTGAAATTATGTAAAATAAAAAACTACCAAAAATTCATAAAGATAAATGGGTATCTGGATTTTTTAAGGGAAGAAAAAAATACCATCCTTCTGGAACCCTTAACTTTCACCCTGTGCCCACAAATCATGCATAAGGATTTGAATGTTTAAAAAATGCAAAGGAAACAGAAAGCTCTATTTAAACAGACTGTTTACAGAGCAAATCCTTCCACTCAGTTACAAAGATAACAGAGAATCATGGTCATGTATAACTTGAAAGATCATCACTTATTGATTCAGTCTTAAAATATTAAAATTAACAGAGGAACTGAATTACTTAAAAGTTAGCAGTTATACTTATCAAAGGTAGAAAAAGATACTAAACAGGCTGCAACACAACATCGCATGCACAATTTCTTCAACTAGCAAGATGTGAACTTCTACTTCATGAAGTAGGAAAGCTACTACAAATATGGGGTCTTCAAAATATATGACAAGACGGGCCACAAAGAAAAGACCTCAGAGAAACGCTCTCCAATTTTTATATCAGTTTTATAAAACCCACATGATTCATTTTGATTATCCCAAAGTAGCATGCAAAGCAGAAAATAAAACATTCCTAAAAGGGTGCTACAGCAATCATCGGCCAAAAGCATCAGTCAGGACTCATTCTTTAGCATGTGGCATGAGAGAAAATAAACTTCTGAAAGAAGAAAGCACTCTATCATCATGAAAAATGCATTGTTACTTACAAAATGGTAAAGATGTCCAAAAAAGGAAACACAAAACAAACAAGCAAAACGCCTCCAGTGACCCCCACCTTCTATAGCCCAAACCAATCTAATGAGCTAAATCTGCAAAGACACATTGTTTAAGGACGAGTAAGACTATGGACATAAAAAGAAAACTTGAGTAGGAAAAGTTCAAGAACTGGGGTAAAGCTAAAGCAGACCTGCTTCCTCATCCTCCTCCTCCTCTTCCTCATCATCGGAAGTTGATGACAAGGGAGTTGGTGCGGAGCTAGCTTGGTTATTAACATATTCACCATACTGCATGCCTGTAAAGTGGAAAGCACAAACACAAGAGTCAAACCAACGGGAAAGATGAGAAATAAAATTTTGACATTGCATCAAAAGTGAGAAAGAACTCTGACATTCCAAAGAACACCCCAGCATGCATATTAATATTAGCTAATTTATAATCAAAACTGAAACTGTTAGAAATCTCTGTGAAGCAGTTTAGTAAAAGCAGCTTTAATATGAACTGGTTTATGTGTTAAAAAAAAAAAAAAAGCACCATGTCTGACATCGATAATATTTAGGAAACTCCACTGATAGTCTCTGAACATTTTACTGAGCTCTACACATGTTTACCTTCTTTGACCTTGGGGCCCTTGTGGTATACTTCCTTTGGGACCATGTATTCTTGGTGAGCAGTGATCACTTCTACTGAAATGAATTTATACAGCATACAACACACATACAAATCCTCGGTACCTTCCTTCTGCTAATGCCACCCTGATGGTGACTCAGTTCTCATAACGGAAAAAGAATGACAGTTAAAGAAAAGAACTGTATCTAGCATCCTTCTCTGCTCAGAGGAGATGCTCAAAAGAAAAAAAAAAGGGGGGGGGCTGCTTATTAACTGTAGCCCGACAAGTGAGACAATTAAAGTGAATTTTCAGAGGCAGCAAATCATCTCAGCATCAGCCTACTGCCTACACGTGAGACTGAATTAAGTGAAGGAGACAGGTCCGCAGTGGGAGATACAGCAAGAGAAAGCAGCCTATGGAAAAGGCACAACTAGTAACTGGACAACACCGCCCTTTAAAACAAAAAAGTTGGCTGCATATTTTCATTATTTAATTATTCTAGCAAAATCAGGACAAAAACTAAGATCCACAAAATTTTTAAGAGGGAAAATTTTAAAAACATATATATATATATATACACTTAAAAATAATATATATATACACTTAAAAATACATACTCTTCATAAATAAGAATAAACATTCTAAAAATAAAAAAGAATAAACATCCTTACAAAGAAAAATCTTAGAGCTCAATTTGAAAAAGAAAAAAAAGAACCCAGAAATATAACGTGGATTTTCAATAACATGTCACAATATTGTAAGTACAATGAAGCCCTGCCTCACTAAAAAATCATGTGGTAGTCCTCTCATGCTCGGTTTTGTTTTTTTTTCAGGTGACCTTCTTAATTAGCATGGAGTATAATAAAAAAATTTTAACAAAGTCAAGTCTGAACTTAGAAGACAGCAAAGGTTAAACTGTATATGAGTAAAGCTTTGATCCTCATGACTAAAGACGTCATTGACAAATCTGCTAGCTTTGCTGAAATACGTTTGAAATACAGATAAAATGGCAGTTATAACAAATTCACCTGAAAAAGTAAAAATCAGTGCAAAGTAAGTTCAGGCAACACAAAAAATAAACTTGATACCTTGAAAGACCAAATTCAGAGTGGCAAGTTCCTCTAATAATAGCCTAGTTAAAATGAAAATTTGACTAATATTAGACTTTAGGTTAAATAGACTAAGAAGTTTATATTTAGACATGTTAACAGTAAAAATATTTTTTAGAAAAATTCTCCAATTTAAGGACTTCTTTAAAAATGAAATACTTTCTCAAAATACCAATTAGCACTGCACTTTAAAAAGTACACGTATGTGTATGTATATAATAAGAAACAAGAGAAAGAAGAAAACAAGAAATTTCTATCTGCTGTGCTAAGCTAAGAGAGTCCAAAAAACAGGAAGAAAATCCATTCTTTTCATGACTGTGTAGACTGTTGATTTTGTACCTAATCAGAGGAGTCAAAGCATAGGGCAAACCTATGTGTGTTATAAGATAAATATTTTCCTCTTTTTCCAGATTTACTGAATAAAAACAGGTTTCACATTTTACTGGGAAAATATCCAATGCTGAATTGGAAGCAAAAAAAAATTTTTTTTATAGAGCAACTATTTAATGCACTGGAACAAACCTAAAAATAAGATGGAACAGTAATATTATTTATTATAATATCATTTTAGATCATTCAATGGTTGTCAACATACTATATTAACTGAATGTCACACAACATACTTAATTTCACTGTCCTAAAAAGAGGCAATCTCTTTTGAGAAGTGCTAGAGATGAATGTATCAGTATTTAAGCTCTTTCCCAATGATGACTCAATCTACTGTGCATTTTAACCTTTCTTTGCTCGTTTAACTAAAGTTTGTTAAAAGTTTAGGAATACTAACGGTACAAGAATATAACATTCTGTTTAATCCACAGAAGAATGGTAAGAGTTCTAGGAAAACAATCAATCCATATTAAATGCCCTGCTCTAGACTATACACAGTACACTGTAGAAATGTACACGGGGCACATGTCCAACCACCACCATCACCATCACCATCAAACAAGGACGCAAAGCCACATTCCTATTTTATTCTGTCAGAGCTCTCAAGGTATAAATCTAGAAAACCAAGAGGGAGAACATTATTTCACAGACTGAATGACATGATAAAGAACCTGTTATTAACAGGTGTCCAATATTTTAAAAAAGACATTCTCTTTAAACTACTTGTCATGAAAGTTGGAGTTGCTTAATAAAAGGCATCTTTACTGTTCCCTAGATACAGTTACACTGAGAATAAATAAAACCAGTCTAAAGAGAAAATAAATCCTTTGGGGAGGCTAGCTTTTTTAAACTCAAGAGCTCAGACTTTTGAGCGACTGTTACCTTTCCTAACCTAGTCTTCCAAGCACATACACTAGAAAACTTTGCAAGGATTCCCACAAAAGAACGGTTTTTACGGTAATCACTTTCCACAGTACTTTCTTTCCTATACTTTGTCCAAGAAAGTACCTGTGTCAAGAACAGACTTTTTCTCAACTTACAAAAGAAAACATTCCCTTCACTTATTCTAAATCTTAATATAGGAAAGTTTCCTCCTTCTTTAAATGATTAATCAAGGCACCTTAAATCTACAGACTTTCTTTTACCTTGCCATACATGCTTCAGTTAAAAATTAAACATATTAGAAACAGGGTTGGCTTTATATTGAAAAGTAGGGTACTGGGAATAATGATTTATTTAATGACTCTGCACATATGCAGGCCCCAACCACTACTATCAAAGAAGCCACTGCTTTTCAGAGTTCGATGAGAACAAAGCAAAAATAGTAAGAAATATTAAACAGACAAGCAGCAGGACATTATGGATAAAATGGGGTCTCTGAGTTCAATTCCAGGAAATACCACTTACTACCTGTGTGTTTTGGGGCAAATTACTAACCTCTCTGTTCTTCATTTATATCATCTGTAAGACGGGACAATGACTACCTCAAATGGTTGCTGGGAGGATTAAATGAATTAATATATTTTAAATCCTAGAATGGAACCTGAAATACAGTAAATACTACACAAGTATTTGCTACAATCACTACTGAACTTCAAAACATGTTTTTGTGTATATTTAAAAGAAAACAATTATTTTCAACTATTCTCAATACTTATCCCTAGGGCAAGTCATTAGAAAAAGAACCTTCCACCAATCTGAGCAACACTTTGAGTAATGCCAGTTCCTTTAAAAACATGTAGAATATTTTCTAGGACTACCAGTCTTTTTCAAGATACACTGGATTTCTCTCAAAGTCTATGAGATATTCAACAAAGTACTTTAAAGCACATTTTATCATAACATATTTATAATAACTATTTCATATCTCCTATTTTATACAATATTTAATTCCTTCTACCTTCTTTTAAAACCAACAACAAAAAATTTATTAGCAGGTAAACCTATTAGCTGGGCTTTCCAGGTGTCTCAGTGGTACAGAATCTGCCCACCAATGCAGGAGACATAGGTTCTATCCGCGGGTTGGGAAGAACCCCTGGAGGAGGAAATGGCAACCCACTCCAGTATTCTTCCCTCGGAAATCCCAGGGACAGAGGACACTGGTGAGCTACAAGTCCATGGTGTCACAAAACAGTCATACACACCTTAGCAACTAAACAACAATAAACCTATTAGTACTTAGTAGCATATATATATATATATTATAAAATATATATACATGCTGTATATATATTAGTATATGTACAAATTTTTACTATGTCTGATTAATGGAATTATTTCTAACTTTTATGCATGATTCCTATTTAAATACTAAAAAAAAAAGTCAAATAACATAGTTTGATAAACACTATGCCACTCCCGTGTTCTTGCCTGGAGAATCCCAGGGACGGGGGAGCCTGGTGGGCTGCTGTCTATGGGGTCACACAGAGTTGGACACGACTGAAGTGACTTAGAGGGAGCAGCAGCATGCAAATATTTAGGGCTTCCCTGGTGGCTCAGAAGATAAAGAATCTGCCTGCAGATCCCCTGCAGAAGGGAAGGGCAACCTACTCCAGTGTTCTTGGCTGGAGAATTCCATGGACAAAGGAGCCTGGCAGGCTACAGCACGGGGTCGCGAGCTGGATGTGACTGGAGCGCATAACACTATGCATGTATTTTACCATAGGAATACAGTGCTTTTTAAGACAATCTTTGCTTCACAAATAGCTTAATATTAGGTACATATTACAACGCTTTGTTTCAAATTTGGCAATGAGAAACAGCATTTGGATTCACTGTCTAGTTTCTATAACTTACTATAAAAAAGAATGACTTTGACATTTAAACTTGACAGCTTTTAGTAATTCTGGCTTATGAGATACAAGATGAAATTTATTTCTCAGTGGAGTTTATGATGCCTCCTGAAACTTTAGAAACACATTTTATTGGATTAAAACCTACATCAGACTATCTGACAAAGAATAAAATGTGCCTCACTGGTTTGAAAATGAGGACTGCCTTTGCCAATTAGGTTATGTGGAGATACTACCTGTGAGATAAAAGTATGTGATATTATATTGGCAATAGTATAATGAAATTTACAGTATCTTGAATAACTGCTAACTCAGTAAAACAAACACCTCTCTAAACCTCAACTTCTCTCTTCTATAAAAGAAATATACGGTATGTCTGCTTCACACGATGATCAAGTGTGACAATAAAACCTAAAGGTGTTTGTAAACTGTAAACTGCTACATGAAATAATAATGCTACCAGCTATCTACAACCTGGAAAATAAACTCAGAAGGTTAAAAAACCTAAAAGAACAATATTGCTTTAATAAAACCCTTCCAATACCATTCCTATCTACCTTACATGACCAAAATTTTCTCAGTAATTATCTGTACAAAAATAAACAACTATAAATGAAATTTTTCTAAAATGTATCTTATTTTAATAATGAACCATATGCAACCTAGGTACAGAAAGCTATGGTGGGGCGGAGAGAAAGCCATTAACCTCAATGAAAGATGTATTTCCAATGAAAAGGTACTTTCCATTTAAAAAGCACCAAAATTCATAATGTTTATTGTTTTCACCAACTAGAAACTCAAAATAACTGTATTGATAGAATAATCAAGAAGAAAAAGTGTTAATTCTTAGACACCTGTGGTTATAGACAATAACACAAATTTTAAAACTTCAATTATATATGTATATATACATATATATAGTAGCAGAGAAGCATGATGGAGTGTTAAAAATTTTCTAGCTTAAGTATATATTTTTACTACATTCAAGAGAGGAGATATGATATTAAGAAGAAAAAGGAAAAATGTAAACTTTCTCATTGTTAAAGAAGGGTTCATTTCACTATTTTTTTTTAAAGGATGACAGACTTCATCCCAGTGGATACAACGAAAAACACAACATCTTTGTTTTAAAAGTCAATGTATGCAGTACACTGAAAATTATGTAACTGCAAGTATTTAAACTTCTGGTGAAAAGTTTTAGATGTCGATCTAAAAATGTTCAAGTAGTTCTAGTTTTCTTCAAAAAAATTTTAGGAGGTATGCAAGCAAAAATTTGAAGTCTCTACTCTAAAAACCAGTAAAAATTGCTGAGGGAATAACTAAGAAAGGGTATCTCTGAAACACTAGGAAAAAAGCACAACCTAAATGGGGTCGCACAGAGTCGGACACGACTGAAGCGACTTAGCAGCAGCAGCAGCAGCAGCAGCAGCAAAGGTTGAGAACTATGTTTTATTTGCCGGGCTTTCTGAGGACTTAAGCCTGGAGGCTGGGATATCAGACAGCTCTGAGGGGCTGTTCTGAAGGGGTAAGGGAGGAGCCAGGATATATAGAGGTTTGGGGGACAAAGACCAGGCAGCTGGAACATCAAAAGATCACCATTAATTTAAGAAAACCAGTTAATGGGTGTAGCACTTTTCTACATATGGCAAGACGCAGTGAAATCACTCCTTTGATATGCACTGCCGCTAGGCCAACGTCCAGTTCTTTCCCTCTCCGAACTCCCTCAGGCGCCCCGCTGCAGCGGTTTAGGGCAAGGCAGCAGGCACCCCATTGCCTCTGTCCTGAGTTCCCTCAGGGCTGACTGCTGGCGGGCAGCTACAGCGCCTCAGTGGCTGCCCCATTCCTTGTTATATAGCAGGCAACATTTTTCATTCACAGGAGAAAAAGACTAATCTCTTTCAAGTAACAATATTTCAGACATCGTATCAGACGCAGAGCACACCATACACAGCTGTAGCCTGCAGAACTACCAGAACTATCAGGCCCACAAACCACTATGTGCACAACACGCTTGGTGCCAGAGCTCACACAGACCTGTGTGTACATTCCAAATCCATCCAAAGGCAAAGAGACCACTCAGCAGCCTATCTTCTACTTCAGAAAACAGAACAATAAAAGCTGCAATTCAAATGTCTCCAGTATTATCTTTTCTGTTACTTATTCAAGGAGCGTTATCTTGAGTAAGATAAGAGCTTAACAGCTGACAAAAACAATAATTCAGCCTCATAGAGACAGCACAAGATAGGAGGGTGAGAGTTAAAGATTTTTCATTCTACTATTCCCTAATTTATCATCTTGAGCAAGTTACCTAATTGCTGTGAATGTCACTTTTCTTATCTTAAAACCAGGATGTCTACCTAGTAGAACTGATAAAGGGTTTAAAATAAATTAGTGGGGGGCAATGTAAAGGACCAAAAGCAGCAAGATACGTAATATCTGGAAGGTGGCCACCAATGGTTAGGAAACACACCACTCATTTAGTTAGGGCTCCTACCTACCCTTAAGCTTCTTCTACTCATGATAAGTAAAACTCTCCTGATAGTCCCTCACTTTGAAGGTTAATGCTGTAACAACTAGATTCTGTTCCTAATACATCTACTGGCTTGTTGGGAATCAACGGATACCCTTTGGTGCTGCAGTTGGTTTTTCTTAAAAATAGAAAAGAAGAAGAAGAAAATCTATAATGTACAATCCAATCAAATGACAGAAAAGCCTCTGCTGACCACAGGAACACTTAGCAGGTGCAGTAAGAGCAGTGAGACAAGTCGAAGGATTTACGTGGCTTTCCCCAAGTTTCAAAACAAAAAAGCGTTCTTCAAACTCAAGGTGAGGGTTTGTCATCACATAGTGATGCAGTGCCTAAAACACATCCCCAAAACAGTTCTCTCTCATCTAATGAGAAATACAGTAAATTAACCTGAAACATCAACAGATTTGGAATTTTAGCCAGACGCAAAACAGTCAAGAATACTGCCAAAAGAAAAGGTGGTGTGGGGAGACAGGGTTAAAAGAACACCTGTCACTTAACACATGCAAACTATTAAACGAGCAAACAAATAAACCATATTGTTTGTCAACAAGGCAAGAGTGTGGCTTACAATTTCATTTTCATCCTCTCATTCTAAAAACTGGGTCAAAAGTTACTTTCTATTAATTATAAAGACAAGCAAAGAAGTCATCAAAGAGGGTATGTAAATTCACTAAACAAGGAAATCTTGGGTGTTTCATCCTAGAAGAAACAACAATAATCTATTTAAAAAAAAAGAGAAATGAAATGGTTCATAATAGAGGGATGATTAGTAAATTATACTGACACAATGAATTAGTCATCATGATTACAAAACTGTGCAGACATATACGGAGAACTATATAATTTAATAAATGTAAAAGCAAAATACAAAATATTATGCAAACTGATTACAATTATATAAAATGCATAACAGATTTAACAAAATTCTACAACATATATAAAATCATAAACAGAGGCTGGAATATATTAAAATACAATCATCTGAATAGAAACTATAAATTAGTTTTTTCATATTTTCTATAAATTATGGTTATTCAGTTTGACTTTTTAAAATCAGCTATTTGAATTAGCATGTACGTATATGTGTGTATGTACTATACCTAGTATAATAAGATTTCTCAAATACCTTTCTGCTGTAATAGCTCTGACGGCTGTGTAACCGAGGCCACAGGCTCCACTGGACGATTTGCAGCAGGAGGCATTCTAGTTGACGAGGCTCCTGACACAACAGTGGATACTACTGGGCTGGACTTGGGCTGAACATTTTGCATTACAGAACAGGACAAGGAATCTGCAACTGAAGACAGGAAACTGTTTCACCCACAGCAGTAAAGCTTGAAATACATTAAAATACCAACAAAACACAGTTTATCTGAAGTTCTTGTAGAAACTTCAGCAGCATCACATTTATCTGGTATGTCTGTATCTAGGAAATAACGGGTCCAAAGAAATGATTTTCCAAAAAATGAAAAACTTAACTCATTAAATGTTTTAATACCCTTTAATGGCAATTTTCCTAAAACATTCCAGAAGCTTCCAAACCTTCTTAAACAAAATGAACCCCAACCATCTTTACTAAAGATCACTATTATTAATATGGACTATTGCACTGTACAGCGGTGTACCTCAGATGATAGAGGTGGTCTGCATCAACAGTAATGTGATCTGTGAATTATACAGATGTTTCCAGTACTAGCTCTGACCCCACTTTGTACTGTAAACTGCCACGTCTCATTTGCTGTCTCTAGTCAGATGCCCTGTCTCACAGGTAGCTAAGTAAGGTTCTGAGATTAACATCAGGTTGGACTTCTGGAGAAAAGTGCATGTGATTCATAGTCGGTCTCTGTGACAGCTCCAACTGCCCGACCTGCAAGATCCTCTTCAGCCAAACAAGAGATAATAGAAAAACCTACGATGACGACCCAGGTGTTCACTGGCGGATGAATGGACTTTAAAAATGTGGTGGCTCTAGATATACACACATGGAGGTATGTGTATGCATATATATGTATGTGTGTGTATACACACATACAGGGCATGAATGGATACAGAAAATGTGGAAATAAAGGAAATACACACACATACACTGGAATACCATTCAACCACAAAAATGCAGGAAATGCTGCCACGAGACAACGTGAATGGACCTGAGGTCATCATGCTAACTGAGGTTAAGTCAGAAAAACAGTGTATGGTCTAAGTTATATATGGAACCTAAAAAAGCCAAACTCGCAGAAAGTTTGGGTTACCGGAAGCAGGGAGGTGAGTAAAATAGGGAGATACTGGTCAAAGGGTACAAACTCTCAGTTAGGAGTAGGTTCTGAAGCTCTAATGTACAGTATGGTGACTATACTTAAAAACACTGTTATAATATACTTTAAAGTATGACAGTATATCTTAAATGTTCTCACCAAATACACAAAAAAGGCAATTATGAGAGGTGACTAACCCTGCTATGGTAGTCATTTTGCAATAAATTTGTATATCATTATGCGGCACATCTTAAACTTACAAAACAGCATACACACACAGACAGGTACGTATGTGTATTATATGCATGATGTGTGTATACATACATGAACAAACTCAGGTCTAAGACTGAAACAAATGTAACAATATATATAGTAACAGAACAAAATGTGATATATTTCCCAATAGTGTACAAACGACACAAATATGAGGAATGGGGAAAGAAGGTGGACTGTGGTCTAAATGCACTGACTGCCACATTATTTTTAGTATGGACAAACGTCACTGTGAGAGACACAGTCAACAATATTTTTCAGTTCCTCTCATTAAGAAGCAGGAATCTATTTTCCCACTCCCTGAATTGAGGTTAAACTTTCGACTGGCTTTCACCAGCAGAATGTGGCAAAAGTAATGGTGTACAAGCTCAAGACCTCAGGTTTTGAGAGGCACTGAAGCTTATACCTTTCTGCTCTTGAAATGCTGCCCTGACCCCATCATGTAAGGAAGCGGATCCGGTCAATGTGGAGAAAAACCTAAGTACTCACGTGAACAGTGGGCACCAATGCTAGACATGTGAGTGAAGCCCTAGGATCTTTCAGCCCAGCCAACTGTCAAGCTAAATGAAGTCACAGAAGCCCAGGAAAACAAGCAGAGGAATCCAACTAACCCACAGAACTGTGAAAAATAATAAATAATTCTGGTTTTCAACCAGCATTAGATAACCGATAAAATCATTCAAAATGTCAAAGTAACAAGAGTGATGAGTATATTTAACAGTACAAGGTAAAAATTAAGAGAGTTATAATCACTTAAAATTGAGTGAGAAAGAAAAGGGGTATGGAAAACAGTAAATATGCTAATTTTACCTTTGCTCATATGAGAAACTAAAAGACACTGTAAAAAAATATAGAAAATATTTCCGCCTCTGGTAATGATGATCTAGGAAATTATGACTAAACCTTCTAAGGAAGATAACTTTAAAAACTATATTCTAAAAGATCTTCTTAAAATCACCAAAAACCTAACATGACATAAACTAATCTCTCGGGGAAAATCTGTAAGAAATTGAAAACTGAAGAGAAATAAGCCCAACACAGAGCTGCTTTCGAAACCCTGTGGATAATCTATCGCAAACCAGATCTGCTGTTCTTGGTGGCCCTGCAGAGTGTGGAAAATAAGACGCCTCCCACAGCACACCCAAGATAGGGTACCTGCTACGGCAGCCCATACCTTCACTTTCGGATAGTATCTGAAGGGTTATAACCTCAGGACCAGGATAAACCAGGAAGCCAGGCCTTACAAAAGCCAGCAGCTTTGATTCAGAACATCTACACAGTCCACTACACCTAGGGCCTTAGCCTGGGATGAATGTGATCACAAGCTGGTAGTTCTTGGAGGAAACTGGCAGAAGGAAATATAAATCCTCTCTGGAGAATGATTCCATCCCCCTGGGCCTCTAGACAGCCCCACAAGTAATTTTTCAGAAACAAAATTCCAGGCACCAAGTCGAGAAATAGTTGGGGTGTGCGCAGGGCCCTCTGCGCTCTCCAGTCTCCAGCTTGATACACGGCATCGTCCTGCTCACAGTCCTTCAATATTCTGCCAGTGCTTGAGGGTGCAGACAAAACATCTTGTCCTGAAAAGCTTAATGTGGTCAACCAGGCCCTGAATGATCCCAGCCTCCTCCTGGCCCACGGTTCTCCTCTAGCTTCAAAGTCTTTCAGTCCCTTGCACTTGCCGTGCTCTCTTCCATTAAAGGGAATTACACGTAAGCCCCTTTAGATGTAACGGACTTTTCGCTTTAATAAAATAATTGATACAAGTCAGTCTATGCCTTACATATGTGTATGTAGTTATAAAATCATAATAAAAGAAATACCCATGAACTCAGCATCCAACTGTGAAAAGAAAGTGTTTCAAATATTGCTGACGCTCTTGGTGCACTCCTCACAGCAGGCATTCCCCTGCCTCCCTCCTGACTGTGTTCACTATCCCCTTGCTTTTGTTATTCAATAGTTTACCACACAGATAAGTATCTCTAAACATTATTTCTGCTGGTTTTTTAACTTTATCACAAGACGGTAAATGCCTGCAATGCGGGACACCAGGGTTCAATCCTTGGGTCGGGAAGATCCCCTGGAGAAGGAAATGGCAATCCACTCCAGTACTATCGCCTGGAAAATCCCATGGACGGAGGAGCCTGGTAGGCTACAGTCCATTGGGTCGCAAAGAGTTGGACATGACTGAGCGACTTCACTTGCCTTCCTAGAAGATTACAGCTTCTCGAGGTAAGGCATCGAGTCTTTTCATTTGCTATTTTATTTCCCAGCACTAAAATAAATGCCTGTCACATAGTTAGCTTTCAAATATCTGTCAAATAAATGAAGACAAGTTCCACAAATATTAAAGACCACCCAAAAAATGCCAGGAAAAAAACCAACAACAAAACTACCCCTTTCATAAAGAGAATGTGACAGATGAAATATGGTATATTTAGCAACAGAACACAATTTTTTAAAAAAACCATTTATCTATTTATTTGTTGGCATTAAGGTAGTTCCCTAGTTCTTAGCAGCTTCTCAGTAAGTGTACATACAACTCTGCTGGAACTAGGGAGATTAAATTCTCAACTAATAATACCATTACTCATTCAAGCTGTTCAAACTAGAAAATTTTAAGTCAACTTCTATTATTCCTTTTCCTTCATAAACCCTATCAACCAATTCTTGAAATCATCTCTTGCCACCTGTCTTCTATCTGAACAAATCCCAACCTATGTTATCATCCTTCAGCTAGATAGTCGTAGTTAATTCCTAGTTAGTCTTGTCTCCAAGTTCTTCCTCTTCCAGTTCACCTACCACACTTCTCACAAAGAAAGATCTAAATCACAAATCTGACAGTGTCACCACTGTGCTTATAAATTTCTGATGGCTGCTGATTACAGACAGAACCAAGCTTATGTTTTTCCTTCACCTCATCCTTTCCTCTCACCTTCCCAATGCCACAGCCCAGCAGAAACTGGGAAACTGAGACACCAGAAAAGGAATAACCGATAAAACCAAGTTTTGAAGGAAGTGGTCATAAAGATGGACGTTTCATCTTCTGAGCTTGAAGGAGCAAGTAGAGAAAATCTTCAGGTGAAAAAAAAAAAAAAAAAGAAAATCTTCAGGTGGAAGGTACAAAGGTGAGAAAAGGTAAGGTTCAAGAGTGCCTAAGAAAAACTGAAGGAGTATGAGGGAGCAAAAGTATTATTATCTCACAACTCTGCTGTCTCAACACAAGTTCCCGAAGCTGAAAATAATCTCTTAGCTGTACTATTTGTACCTCCAACGTAGTTTTCTAACATTTCTAACTTGATTTCTTTATCCAGAGTCACCTCCTAGTATCTACTTTGCTTTTCCTCAGGCACATCATCACCCCAAGATGACAGACATATATTAACCTATCAGCAATTACACCTTAGTATCATGTAAGTTGTAGGTTTTTACACAAGGATTTTATCAACGTTTATTATTATTTTTATGAGTAGATTTTTTAAAGTTCCTTTTTTAAAAAAATAAAACTACTTGGTAAAATAGCATTAATCAGATAGTACTATTTTACAATATGCCAGCAAGATGTAATCCTTGTTGAACTTGTATTACTCAACCAACTACACCTCAAACTAGGAAAGAGCTTCTGAACCTTGAGAAATTTACCTATAGCGACAGTTAAAATAAATTTAATGGCCTAATGATACCTTTTAAACACTAGCCAAAATTTCACCCTAAATTAACTAAACATAGCACTCAAAACATACATCACTGTTTTTAACAAAAATAACCTGAAATTCTAGTGCTAAATTAAAGTGCTTTTCTAAAAAGGCAAATGAGATAACGTTTAAATGTCTCTTTTATTCCACATTTCTGAATATGAACTCAACTGCCTAAAAGTAACAGCATGTATCAATCACTGTATTTTTGATAATCACTTAACTCAGGTGGTACAGATGGTAAAGCATCTGCCTACAATGCGGAGACCCAGGTTCAATTCCTGGGTTGGGAAGATCCCTTGGAGAAGGAAATGGCAGCCCACTTCAGTACTCTTGCCTGGAAAATCCCATGGACAGAGGAGCCTGGTAGGCTACAGTTCATGGGCTCGCAAAGAGTCGGACACGACTGAGCGACTTCACTTAGCTCAGATTATGCTTTTGGATCTCAACCCTTCATGAATTGCTGAAGTTTAACTATATTACCCGAAAATTAAACTAATATAATCAAGTAATAAAATGCAATCATTCTTATCAATTACTCAAAGATTAGTTTTCATACAAAATCATGCTTAACATATAAGATTCCTACTTTGACAATATAATTTAAGTGTCCAAAGCAATTAAACTGCTTGTCTTTCTAGAAAGTTACAATCAATATATCTATGGTTCCCAAACCGTGTACTTAGGTACTCAAGTTGCCCTTGCAACAAACTCACGGTTCCAACGGATGTTTAAAATTTTCCAAGAGAAAAACAGTAACATCTGTCAGAAAACGTTATGAACTATTACTACGATGTAGTGTGGGGCACTGGAAAAAATAGAGAAACATCAACTGAGGACGTTTAGGAACTTCTGTAATACTGAATTTTAAAAGTAATCTCTTTCTTTTGAAATGATGACAAGCAATAGGCCATATTAACCTGAGATATATCTAATTTGTCAACTTCTGAACTACAATGAAAAAGTCATTTACCAATCTAAGGGGGGAAAAACCCCCTTCTTTACACATTAACTTCTAAAATTATATTTATTATGGCTTTCATAATATAGTATTACAATTAAAACAATGGAAATACACTCCCTTCTCTTTGCCTAATGGACTAATTACTAGTCATTCAAATAGAAGGTAATTTCGTAATTATCCTTACTCTTTATTCAATATTTTTTTCAATAGTAGGCCCTTGCCAATAGGTATTCTACTCATAAGCCAAGTGGCCCCACATTTTTCAATCCTACATCTTAATATAAACTCATCCTATCTGGTCCTATTACTACCTCAGAAATAAGACAGGAATTACCTGACTTTCTTCTTTTTCTTGGTCACAAAAGTCATAAAATCCTTAGGTCAGAGGGACCTTAGATAAGCTGATCTGTAAAAGGACTGCTGAAAGGAAAAAGAAAACAGGATTTCTACAGGACAGAAAGCCCTGGTTCCGAGATAGGTAGACAGAGAGTCAGAAGAAACCAAGCTTCAGGACACACTCTGCTTCCAGCGCTCAGGACCACAGGCTTTCCAAGTCTGTAAAGCGAAGGGACGGCACTAGAATCTGGATCTGTTACCGGACATCACTCAAGATCCAGGCAGAAATTCAGATTCCCAAGACTACCCTGGAGATTATTCTATTCTAGCTCAGTCAGTTGGGTTTGAGGGATTCTATGCAAGGGATTCTGGTGCAGAGCCAGATTTGGGAACTGTGACGGACGCTTCAAGTTGACTTACCTAAGACCCAGTCAATGCTAACCCCCTTTTTCATGCCCTTCTCTACGATGGAGGCTCCAAAGCCAACTATTCATTTTCTGGCCTTCCCTCATATTAGACATGGCCTTTTAAACAGCAATGGCAAATGACACGCAAGATGAAGTCTGCCAGTGCCACGAACCCACTGTCTATCCTCTCCCTTCTTTCTGCTTTTAATTTTGACAGGTACGTAAGTTGTCTTGTTTCTATAAACCAACATACTAAGGATGGCAGAGAAGACAATGAGGACGTCTGGATCTGCATCTGCCTAGACTTCTTGACTCCAGGAAAAAAACACACCTTTTCTGTTTACACCACTATTAGCTGCTTGCAACCCAAGGTGTTTCTAAGTAACATCGCACTGAAAGAACAGATCTCAAACGTACAGTTCAGATCTAATATTCTGAAGGTCTAACTTTAAATAAGCTAACTGTCCAGGGAAGGATACTTTTCTACAACATTCTTGACAGGTGGCTATCTAGACTCTGACAGACCATGTAGAGACATCATTCAGAAAACTATCCCAGATTTCCAGTACTCATTCTTTACATACTGTTTCATTCCGTTCAAGAGCAGATTTTGTCAAGGTCAAAGTGACAAGATGAATTAAAGTGAGTGTATTTTATGCAAACCCCACACTAAATAAACTATATATATACCTTGTGTATATAAATTTTAAACAAATAAATTTAATCATATTTTGGTCTAGGAAGGTGAAAAAACTAATTACAAGGGTATTCTTCATATATCTTTCTCCATCTTCACTGTCCTGCATTCTAACTTATCTATCTGGGGCTGAGAAAACATCAGCTTTAGTGTATAGGAAATATACCTTCTGTGAAAGCTGCAAATAAGAGTCTGCCTAACCAGTTTGGAATTACAGGCTGTAATTTTTTCTACAGAGAATGGGGCTATGACTGGAAGAATGACTGTCCCAAAGCTGAACTAATATAAAAAACAAAGTAGCAGCTAACAAAACATATCCTCAAATGGACCCTTCCACTGTGCCCTACTCCTAACTCACATTAAAGACAGCTACTGCAGAGGCAAGAAAACGTATTAGTAAACAGCAACGGAGATCCTAATCGTGGCAAGGAACCATGCTATAGAAGGCAGACGGTCAGGAGGCTAACTGTGAACAAATGAAGGGGAAGCGTTCAAGGAGATGCTACAAAATTTTACAATAAATAAAAGCAAATAAATAGCAAAAGTAAGCTAATTTCCGATTTTTCTAACGGGCAATATCATCTTTAACCTTCATGCAATAAAAACGGATTGGAAATGCACTGACTTTCAACCATGTTTTGGTGGACTTTTCATTCAACCTACCAGTATTTGTTGGGTTGCTGGCTGTAGCCAGGGAGGTGTGGTTTCGAATCAGATTGTCTTGGGTTGATGGAAGGCCTGGGGCTGACCACGAAAAAGTACTGTATCCTGAAAGACTCTGCTGCTGGTGGTACTGTCGTGATGGTGGAGGTGGAAGCGGGGACGGATGGCTGACAGCGGTGTTTTGACCAGAAAATGAGTTATCTCTAATTGGCCTGACAGCTGGAGCATTCTGTGAGGTAAACATTTGTGGCCCGTATGGATCACCAGCAGGTAGAGAGGCATATGAAATACTAGGATACGCAGCATTAGAAACAGTTGACAAAGCATAGTGACCGCAAGTAGAGGGAAATCCCTGAGAAGCAAGAGAGGAACCGGCAGAGTGCGTGGCTGGACTGTTGTAATGATTCACAAAAGAGGAGTACGGCTGGGAGGCACTCGTTTGCAAATGCGATGCGGAGGACGAGGCACCTTGGAAAGATCCCGGAGTGGATCCCACAGCATGAGGGGCGGGAGGAGCCCTGCCATACATCTGCTGTGCTCCTGCTTGCTGGCTGGCTGTGTTAGGAGTCGCCACGTTCTGGGTTGGTACCGTATAGAGACCAGAGTAGTAATCACCACTCTGGCTATCCAATGGCAATGAGGTCATTTTCCCAGGTCCTTGAGAGTAATGTCCTGAGGGAACAATATAGTTTTGAGGAGGTAATCCATACTCAGATGGAACCTGCATTTGATTCTGTGCTGGACCTGAAAAAGAAAAGCAAGTATTGACAGGAATTAGTAAGAAGGCAACTAATTTTTAAGCACAGTTCCCATCTAAATGTTGCCCTAATTTACTTCTTCATAATCCCAAACTGTTACAAGAGACTGTACTCTAACAGACCTGCCGTGGTAGTCAGCCTCCAAGACGGTGCCCAGTTACCTCCATGCTCTGGTACTCATACCCTCCCACGATAAACCCGGATTGGACTGTGTGACCAGCAGCACACAGCAGAGGCAGTGCTATCACTCCTGAGACTTGTCCTGCCTCAGGCACTGGCACTCAGATCTCTCAGTGCGGAAGATTAAAGTTTCCAAGTTGTGAAGAGCTCTCTGGAATAATCCATACAGTGAGGAATCGCATTCTCATGACCAACAGCCAGAGAGAAACTGAGGTCTGCTCACAACCTCAAGAGTGAGTCTGGAAGCAGACTCTTCACACCACGTAATAGAGTCTTAAAGATAACCAGACCCCCAGTTGACAGCCTGACTACAATCTCACGCTGGAGACCCTAATCCAGAATCTCCCAGCTAGACTGCTTCAGGTCCCACAGAAACCATGAGATTAGTACTGGCTGTTTTAAATTGGCAAGTTTTAGGCTATTTCGTCATGTAGTAACAGATAACAATATACCTACCAAAGACGAAGTTCAAACCTTTCTTACTGCCTCCCCCTTTTTTAAATTATAAAGCTAACAATATATCTACTATTTAAAAAATTCAAACAATGAAGAACATAAAGTGAAAAGTACAAGTGCCCTTCTTTCCCTGGTAGCTGAAATCCTACTTCCCAGATATAGTTTAGTTAATGGTTTCTTATGTACTCTTTGGATACCTATATGTACAGTATATGTAATATATATATATACACATATATAGATACTTAACCACAAAGACCATACTACAGTTCAGCAAGGATATCCTTCTGTGTTAGCATATATAAATCTTTATTATTATTCTAAAAGAATCTAACAATATTTCATTGTAGAAACATAACATTATTTACCAAATCCCCATGATGAATATTAATTCCAGGGAGTGAACTAATTTATGAGGTCTACCTGTGATGAATCTGCAGGATAAGTTCCTAGAATTGAAACTGGAGGTTCAAAGGGTTTAGGGGCAATTAAAATTGGAAGGAAAGTTATGACCAACTTAGATAGCATATTAAAAAAGCAGAGACATTACTTTGCCAACAAAGGAGTGGTCATGTATGGATGTGAGAGCTGGACTGTGAAGAAGGCTGAGCGCCGAAGAACTGATGCTTTTGAACTGTGGTGTTGGAGAAGACTCCTGAGAGTCCCTTGGACTGCAAGGAGATCCAACCAGTCCATTCTGAAGGAGATCAGTTCTGGGCGTTCATTGGAAGGACTGATGCTAAAGCTGAAACTCCAGTACTTTGGCCACCTCATGCGAAGGGTTTACTCATTGGAAAAGACCCTGATGCTGGGAGGGATTGGAGGCAGGAGGAGAAGGGGACGACAGAGGATGAGATGGCTGGATGGCATCACTGACTCGATGGACATGAGTTTGAGTGAACTCCGGGAGTTGGTGATGGACAGGGAGGCCTGGTGTGCTGCGATTCATGGGGTCACAAAGAGTCAGAAACGACTGAGCGACTGAACTGAACTGAAAATTGACCATTATTGCCAAATATCTCCAAAAATGTCTATCAATTTGTTCCTCTCATCAGTGATGCTTCAGAATGCCTCATCTTCCCAACACTGAGTACCATTTTAATGTCTCCCAATCTAATAAGAGAGAAACATTTTAGCTTGCAGTACTAAACTTTGAGTGCTGCTGAGAATCCTTACAAATGTTTCTTAGCCACTTGGGTATCTTTGTTATCTACCCTCTCCCCAAAGGATTGTGTGTCCCTTAATAATTTATAAATGTTCACATACATTAAGCAATTTAACTATGTTATTATTATGTGCTGCCTGTATTTCCTTCAGATTACTTAACTTTGTCCACGCTGTCTCTTGCTATAGTTTCTCAATTATCATGTAGTAAAATCTTTCATGCTTGATAAAATTTTAATTCATACTTCATAGAGCCTCCCCCACTCCAATATTATAAAACTACCCATGTTTTCCTCTAGTATTTTTATTACTTTCATTTTTACATATTCATCTTTGGTCACCATAGAATGTATTTATTTTATCAGTATCATTAAAGTTACCGTAACTTAGACTTCCCTGGTGGCTCAGACGGTAAAGCGTCTGTCTGCAATGCAGGAGACCCGGGTTTGAGCCCTGGGTTGGGAAGATCCCCTGGAGAAGGAAATGGCAATCCACTCCAGTACTACTGCCTGGAAAATCCCATGGACAGAGGAGCCTGGCAGGCTGCAGTCTATGGGGTCGCAAAGAGTCGGATACAACTGAGCGACTTCACTTCGCTTCACTTCACCATAACTTAATATTAATTTTATTAATACTCTAAACATTACACTTTGTGCCACTCACTGTTCTAATGTTTTACATATATTCACTCCTTTATTCCTCCTCATAACCACCTGAAATAGAGTATCATTATAACTACTTTATAATAAGATAAATGAAACAAAATTTAAGTTAATAAAGTCACATACTTAGAAAATAATAGGGCTGGGATTTGATTTAGATAATGTGGCTCAAGTCCATGCTTTTAAACAATGATCTCCTGGCCCTCGCTACACTAAAATCCTACTAGCTTTCTTCAGCCCAGTAGGTCAATTATCTCAAACAATGGAATTCCAGTTTTGATTCCAAGGGCAAACTTGAATTATCCTAGAATCTAATTTGCTTGTCTTTTGGAATGAAATAGGTATCTGTGAAGTGAAGTAGCTCAGTCGTGTCCGACTCTTTGCGACCCCGTGGACTGTAGTCTACCAGGCTCCTCCCTCCATGGGATTCTCCAGGCAAGAATACTGGAGTGGGTTGCCATTTCCTTCTCCAGGGGATCTTCCTGACCCAGGGATCGAACCGGGTCCCCCGCATTGCAAGCAGATGCTTTAACCTCTGAGCCACCAGGGAAGCCCCTGAAATGAAAAGTGAAAGTAAAAGTCGTTTGGTCATGTCTGACTCTTTGCGACCCCGTGGACCGGAGCTTGCCTGGCTCCTCTTTCCATGGAATTCTCCAGGAAAGAATACTGGAGTGGGTAGCCGTTCCTTTCTCCAGGGGATCTTCCAAACCCAGGGTAAAAACCCAGGTCTTCCACACTGCAGGTGGATTTTTTATTGTCTGAGCCACCAGGGAAGTCCAAATGAAAGGATAATCAAATATATATACACACACACACATATATATATACACACACACACACAAAGATATACGTATATAAATTTCAAGCTGCTTCAAGTTCACTGACACAGAAGGTGTCACTGTATTCCTTGCAATAATGTATAAAATAGAAAATATGTATTCATAAAAGATACATGAATAATTTCCTTATTCTATTTTCAATTCCTACTAAATAATCTTTAGTATTTAGTCATTTAAATACATTCTCCAAAGATAACTCACATAATCAAGCTGTAAACAAAAAATAATGTCCACACTTCCGTAATTCCAAGTATACAATGAACCAAAACTCAGGTAACACTATTTTACTAGGCATATAATTTACTTTTCTTATAGGATATTTCACATGATCATAGTTCACTTAAAAGAATTTATTTACTTAAAAGGAAACAAGCCTTAATACAAATCTTTCATTAACATGCCTTAAAAAAGAAAGTGTAAAATGTTCTTCTCCTCTTACTAAAATAGATCTTAAAAAGTGGTTTTGCCAGTCTTCATTATAGCCCGGGAAAACCCAACAATGTACAAATTTATTAATCAAGAGATCAGATAAATCTGTTTAAATATCTACTCACTCTATGATTTGATTTGGCTTATCTATGTTAAATCTCTGGAAACAGGACAATAACCATTATCTTGTCCAAGCTACTCAAATGCCATTCTTCTAAAAATAACAGGAATGTTGGAACTGGTAAAAATTTATCAGAAGTAAATTACCCCCAAAAATGTCTATTTACTTTTCCATCCATCAAGGAAACGGAAGGTACTCAATTTGGAGAGAGGGTGCAAAGGTAAGAATAGCTAATTATATGTCAGTGCACACCATTCCTTCAGCTCAGCTCAGTTCAGTCGCTCAGTCATGTCTGACTCTTTGCGACCCCATGAATCCCAGCACGCCAGGCCTCCCTGTCCATCACCATCTCCCGGAGTTCACTCAGATTCACGTCCATCAAGTCAGTGATGCCATCCAGCCATCTCATCCTCTGTCGTCCCCTTCTCCTCCTGCCCCCAATCCCTCCCAGCATCAGAGTCAACTCTTCGCATGAGGTGGCCAAAGTACTGGAGTTTCAGCTTTAGCATCATTCCCTCCTAAGAAATCCCAGGACTGATCTCCTTCAGAATGGACTGGTTGGATCTCCTTGCAGTCCAAGGGACTCTCAAGAGTCTTCTCCAACACCACAATTCAAAAGCATCAATTCTCCGGCGCTCAGCCTTCTTCACAGTCCAACTCTCACATCCGTACATGACCACAGGAAAAACCATAGCCTTGACTAGACGAACCTTAGTTGGCAAAGTAATGTCTCTGCTTTTGAATACACTATCTAGATTGGTCATAACTTTTCTTCCAAGGAGTAAGCGTCTTTTAATTTCATGGCTGCAATCACCATCTGCAGTGATTTTGGATACCATTCCTTATCAAAATCTAAATCATCCACGAGTACCCTCCCCAAAGATTCTAGTATAATTAAACCAAAATAATTAACTCCTTTCAAAGTAAAATAATTTTTTGAATGTTTAAGATCAATTTTTTAAAACTTGCACTAAAAAAAAATAAAGATCAGTTTAAATTGAAAGAAAATGCTAGGACAAGAAAATAATTTTAAAAATTTTGTCTTACTGTGACCTAACAAGTTGTGCATTTTCATCAACTTTAAAATGTATTAGATAATTCTTAACTTTTTCTTGGGGTATATTAATAGTGAATGCTCAGTCCTGTCTGACTCTTTGAGACCCCATGGACTGTAGCCTGCCAGGCTCCTCTGTCCATGGGATTTTTCAGGCAAGAATACTGGAGGGGACTGTCATTTCCTACTCCAGGGGATCATCCCAACCCAGGGATCGAACTTCAGTTTCCTACATTGCAGGCAGATTTTTTACCATCTGAGCCAACAGGGAAGCCCAAGAGGGATGAATATTAAAGTTATATTTCTTCTGTATAAACTAAAAATTAAGCCTGGCAAAGATCACAAATGTAACCATTCACTTTAAAAAGAAAAAAAAAAAAAAAGACACTCTGTAAATTATGGGAATTTTACTAGTATTAGCATTTTCATTTACTTATATTTCCAATAATTGCCTCAGCAACCGTGGCAGTTTTAAAACATGGTCACCAAACTCTTTGACACTCTGTTGATTAAAGGGTAGAATCTGTCTATTCCTCCTGAATTTGAGCAGGCTTGTAACAGCTTCCACCAATAAAGAATGGCAGAAGCCAAGCTGTGTGAATTCCCAGACTCAGTCATAGACAATTGAGCACCTGTATTGTTTGATGGGATTATTTGCATGCGGATCCCTAAGCAACTCCATAAGAAGCCCCTTTACTCCACAGCTGCCATGGTCTGAGGATGCCCAGTCACACAGAGTGGTCACTGCTAGGCACTCTGGTTTTAAGTACAAGTCTGATATATTCTAGTCTAAGTGCCAGATGTGTGAATAAATGAGCCTTCAAGGTCATCCTAATCTCCAGCCATCAAAATAACCTTTGCATCTTCCCAGCTCTGGCCCTAGGCATCCTAAAGCATCTCTGCCGTGCCCTGTTCAAATTCTTAGCTCAACACAAGCTGTGAGAATAATGGTTGTTTAACCTCTATGTTCTGTTGTGATTTATTATGTAGTAATAGCAACCAGAATAGCAGTTACTATTTTTAAAAATTTAGGATTCAGATTCTAAAGCCAAAATACTATTTACAACAGTTCACACAAAAAGTAGTACTGAAAATACAAATCTAATGAAACATGTGAAGAATCTGTATGTAGAAAACTACAAAACACTGACGAAAGAAATCAAGGACTTAAATAAATGGAATGATATACAGTCTTTGTGGACAGGAAGGCTTGACATTAAGATGTAAGTTATCTTAATTTTGATCTTTAGATTCAATACAATCCCAACAAAAACACATGAAGGCTTTTTTTTTTTTTAGTAGATACCAACAAGAAGATTCTAAAATTTCTAAGGAAAGGCAAGGTACTAAAATAGAAAAGAGAAAAAAAAAAAACTTTGAAGAAGAATAGCAGATTGTTAGTTCCTTGTTTAAAGCTTTCTAATGGTTCCTCTTGCTATCAAGAATAAATTCAAATTCTCTAATATGGCCTGTAAGATAGTGGGAGACAAGATAATCCCTCCCTCACCCCACGTCCGTGTCCTAATCCCTAGAACCAGTGAAAACGCTAGGTTACATGGCACAGGGGTGGTAACATTACAGAGAGCATTAGGGCTGTTAGTCACTGGATCTTCGAAGAGGGAATATATAACCCAGGTAAGCTCCACATAATGATGAGCGTCCTTAAAAGTGGAAGAGGGAGGCAGAAGGGAGTCAGAAGGAGATGTGACCACAGAAGACTCCTCTGAGAGAGGCAATGTTGCTGGCTCTGAAGATGGAAAGAGTGGCCAAGAGCCAAGGAATGTGCACAGCCTCTGGAAGCTGGAAAAGGTGAAGAAATGGATTCTCTCCTAGAGCCTCTGGAAGTGAATGCAGCCCTAATGACACCTGGATTTTAGCCCAGTTAGATTTCCAACCCACAGAAGAGGAATTCTGAATTCATGTTGTTTTAAGCCACCAGTTTGTGGTAATTTGTTACAGAAGCAAAGATAAAACCAATGCAGAGACTTTTCATGATCTGACCCCTGCCCTGCTTGTGTGTGTGCTTGTGCTCAGCTGCCAAGTTGTGTCCGACTCTGTGACCCCATGGTCTGCAGCGCGCCAGGCTCCTCTGTCCATGGAATTTCCCAGGTAAGAATACTGGAGGGGGTTGCCATTTCCTGCCCCAACCAGGGATCGAACCCGTGTCTCCTGCACCGGCAGGCAGATTCCTTACCACTGAGCCACTGGGGAAACCTCTACCCCTCACACCTCAGTACTCCTCCTTTTCACAATCATTTCCTAAAGGTACACCTTAACCTACTGCAAGTCCTCACCTGGGTTTGCCAAACTTTGATCAATAAAATGTATTAAAAGCTCTGCTACAACTAGAAATGCCTAGCGTTATGGTGAAGTGACACAGAATGCTGAGCTGGTAAAGAAGTATAACTTGCCACAAGAAAAGCAAAGCAGCCGCAGCACAACATCAGGTAAGGCTGCATGCTAGAGCTTTGTGTCCAAAGGCCAGCAAAGAGGCTGACTAGGGCAGAGTATTAAGTTGCCTTATAAAGACTTCTGAAGAGGATCATGTTAATATATTTTTCCTGGAACTTGTTGTTTTAAAATACATGTGTTCTAAGTTTAACTCCTTCAAGAATGTCACCAAAAACTTCAGCACTAAAGTAGCCATGAGTGAAAAGGCTGAAAATCTCTATTCCACATACACTCACTCTTAGCACAGAGAGTTCTCAAGTCATGCTTGTTCACTTCCGACTGTTCACACAGGCTCTTCCTTCTACCTGGAACCTTCGAGGTCCCCTTCTACCCACTTCACCTGACTAACTCTTACTTATCCTTCAGCTCTCAGCTCTTCCTCTAGAAAACATTCTGTAATTCTACAAGTCGATGCCCACTTAATGTCCGCTTAATGTTGTATTGCAGTATACTGGACCTCTGTGACAGTGCTTTGCATGTGGAACTGTAACTAGTGTACACTCTATAAGTCAAAAACCTGGGCCTACTTGGCTCTCCGCTCTATCATATCCTTAAGGTTTAGGAGAGTGACTGCCTCATGGATTCCATTGCTGTGTTTTGAAGAAAAAAAAAAATCAGCCCAGTAAATAATCATCAAATATTTCTGTATCACGGCATTTATCTCATCACAGCTATCAACAACTGCATGGTATTTAAGGGCCTCCCTGGAGGCTCAGTGGTAAAGAATCCACCCACCAATGCAGGAGACTTAAGAGATGCAGGTTCAGTATCTGGGTTGGGAAGGTCCCCTGGAGAAGGAAATGGCAACCCACTCCAGTATTCTTGCCTGGGAAATCTCATGGACAGAGGAGGCTGGTGGGCTATGGTCCATGAGGCCCCAAAGAGTCAGACACGACAGAGCGACAGCAGGCATGCACGTGCATGGTATTTAAAGAGAAAGAACTCAAAACTTAATACTTATACTCTACTACCAGAACAAATTACAAGTCTGAATATTTTTTCTCTGCCATTCTACACTTTTTATTCTTTAGTAGTTCAAGTATGAAAACACTCGAAACAAAAGGCAAGTAAAAATCCACTGCATTTCATTGCATCTAAAGTGTTTTGATGTTGCCGCTTTTTTTCCTTCTTATTAGATGTATGAGTTTCCTAGTAGAAGTGTAACAAATTACTACAAATTTAGTGGCTTAAAATAGTACAAATTTATTACTTTACAGTTTGGAAGTCAGAAGTCCAAAATCAGTTTCACTGGGCAAATGTCAAGGTGTCATGGGCAAAGCTGGTTCTTTCTGAAGCCTGATGAAAGAATCTATTTCCTTGCCTTGTTCAGCTTCTAATGGTCACCTGCATTCCTTGGCTTGTGGCCCCTTCCCTCCATCTTCAAAGATCATCATTCTAACCTCTGCTCCTGTGGTCTTGTTACTTTCTCTGTAGGCTGACTCCTCCAGTTTCCAATAAGGATGGTTGCAAGTATATCGGGCCCACCCAGATCCAGGATAATCTCCCTAGCTCTAATCACAGCTGCAAAGGTTTTAGATGGTCAGCGAGGTACAGCCTCTGATTTTCTATAAGCACCCTTGCTATCCTTATTGAGAGAAAATTATCATAAAATCTACCCAAACGATAGATCTGCATCAGTGACATAATTTCCTTCTTGAGATCAGATTCTCACCAAAGGAAAACTGATTCTATTCTTGCTTTATGCAAACTCGAAATGAAAATCAAAATTTACACAGCAAGTATTTTATGGAACATCTAGTCACTATACCAGAAAAATCATAGGCTCTTAAATGTTTCCTCATTCCCCTCATTCCGTAGAGAAGCAACATTCCGAATATAAAAATGTTTGTTTCATTAACCTTTTCCTGAATGAAAAGACTGAATTAATTCAGGAAAAATTGAATTCCTGGATCAAATTCCTGAAATTTAAAAAATTTTAACATTAAAAAAAAATTTATTCTTATTTTTTGGTCATGCCACACAACATGCAGGATCTTAGTTTCCCAACCAGGGATCGAACCTGCGTCCCCTGCAGAGGAAGTGCACAGTACTAACCACAGGACTGTCAGGAATTCCAGAATTTCAACTTTTTTAAAAAGGCAGATTAAGAAGTTTTCATTATCTTCAAAAGAACATCAAGGTCAGCAAACTACAAGCTCCTCTGTCCTACTGAAATACAATTCATACTAATTTGGAAAAGTAATTAATTACTAAAAATTTATTTCATTCATCACTGAACTACCAAGAAATAATTCAATATTCAGCCTGTATGTACTTTAACAATCATCTTTATTAAAACATTGCTGAGCCAGCTGGTGAACAGTCACACTCCTCACCCTGCTTCCCTGTTACATCCCACCATGCTGGTCCCTTGCCCCAGACCCACTCACGATCCAGCAACTAAAGCAGTAATGCCAGGCACGTTACAGTCTGACACAATTCTGCTCCAGTGTCAAAGCTGGGATCTATTCAGTGGTCAGTATGTTAAGTACTAATTACTAAATATTTTGAATATAAAGTATCAATAATATTGCTAAAATACATTTTTAATGAGCATAAAATGTATACAGACACATACACCTCTAAAAAGTCTGCAATTAAAACCCTAGTGATTTAAAAAATGGGAAGTCTGGATCACATCTGATTACCCTGGATTACTCTTCCTGATGGCAGGCTAACAGCTACACAGGTAACTGTTCCAGTCACGGCTGGCAGACAGAGCGCATGGAACCGTTCAGATGAGCTCTCACTGCACTAAGTACAGATTACTCCTGCCACTCCATCAGCTGTCCTCTTGGATGCCATCGTAACGACTGCTAAGGGTGAAGGGGCCAAAAGAAAACCAGTATTGGTTGAAAACCTACTACATGCAAGGTACTCTGCTTTTCTATCCATAATCTTATATAATTCTCATAAAATCCTGTGAGGTATCACTATCATCACTTTACAAACAAACAATGACGTGAAAGGTTATTAATTCATACAATTTCACACAGTTCGGAAGTAATGAAGATGCCAGTGAAGTCAAGGTTCCATACCCATTTCACAATACCTATTTCTCAGAAACACTAGGAAAAAC
This sequence comes from Capricornis sumatraensis, assembly GCF_032405125.1. Taxonomy (NCBI): domain Eukaryota; kingdom Metazoa; phylum Chordata; class Mammalia; order Artiodactyla; family Bovidae; genus Capricornis; species Capricornis sumatraensis. The sequence continues at coordinate 18,600,747 of NC_091075.1, forward strand.
AAGTGAGTTAGGACTTGGCTACAGTCTAGGCAAGGGATTTTACTACTTCCTCTTGCCTCCCTATTTCATCTCCCTTTTCCTCAATTCCTTTTCCTGGCAGCTTTCGGCACGCAATCGTATAAAACTTAAAACCTCTCTTCCCATAAACCAGCTAGCTACAGTAGTGGCCTATCGGAGGAAACCTTCCAAGAGTAGATTCTTTGCAGGGAAGGCTGGACAGTGTAAGAAAGTTAGTAGCCAAGTTCACATACTCCATTGAGTGCCTATCGCACACTGCCGCTGGAAATATGAGGAGGAAAACTCACACGGTCTCTGCTGCCTGAAGAACTTATATCCTGGTGTTTTGAAGGAAATGAAGGAGCCCCTCATTTGCAAAGCATCTCATTTTACTAAACACCAGGTACTTTAAAAAACAGCACCTCATTTAATGTAATCTTCTCAACAACCCTAAGAGGAAGGTATTATTCCCTAAAGCTCAGAGATGTTAAGTAATTTTCTCCACAAAACCCTGGGCTGTAACAGAGCCTACACCTTTTTCACTAGCCTACATTTTCTGGCCGAGTCTGAGTATGCTTAACCTACTGGAAATAATAGCGGCTTCCCGGGGGCTGAATACAAGATCTGCTCTAACACGCAATGTTAACTCTGAAGATGCTCTCATTTCTAGGAAAGTCCATTAAAGATTGACTCAAAATCCCTTCTATTTCAACGTCTTTAGCATCTAATACTTCAGGGTTTACAGATAAATCAGAAAGATGGAAGTTAGCTGAAATACTGGAATCAGTGGCAATGAACGTGATCCACAAAAATTATTATACACATTATCTCAAAAATTGAGGGGGAGGTGTGGGGTGGGAATGAAAATACAGTGAAGAAGGCTGAGCGCCGAAGAATTGATGCTTTTGCACTGTGGTGTTGGAGAAGACTCTTGAGAGTCCCTTGGACTGCAAGATCCAACCAGTCCATTCTGAAGGAGATCAGCCCTGGGATTTCTTTGGAAGGAATGATGCTGAAGTTGAAGCTCCAGTACTTTGGCCACCTCATGCGAAGAGTTGACTCATTGGAAAAGACTCTGATGCTGGGAGGGATTGGGGGCAGGAGGAGAAGGGAACGACTGAGGATGAGATGGCTGGATGGCATCACCGACTCGATGGACCTGAGTCTGAGTGAACTCTGGGAGTTGGTGATGGACAGGGAGGCCTGGTGTGCTGGGATTCATGGGGTCGCAAAGAGTCAGACATGACTGAGTGACTGAACTGAAATGAAAGCAACACAACAACAAAAAAGTAAAAACAATCCAGATACCAGACACTTGTGTATATATTTTATAAGATCCTTGAGACATCTATTAATCAGTTTAGGAGAAAATTATGTATGCAGAAAGTTCTATTATAGCATGGCACTGTCTTCATGAGAGGACCAGATGCTTCTGGTTGGCTATAAAGGAAGACTAGAAACTTGAGACAAAGACACTGCTCTGATCAAAAATAACTTACTTCAGATAAACTAGTATCTGTATGTACACTTGTATCATTTTAAATTTTGCACGTGCTCTCAAAGTTGAAGAGTTTCCTATAACCCACCAGATAGTATTCCTGAGTGATAGGTATGTTTATATAATGCTGCTGCTGATGCTAAGTCGCTTCAGTCATGTCCGACTCTGTGCAACCCCAGACAGCAGCTCACCAGGCTCCCCCGCCCCTGGGATTCTCCAGGCAAGAACACTGGAGTGGGTTGCCATTTCCTTCTCCAATGCATGAAAGTGAAAAGTGAAAGTGAAGTCGCTTCATCGTGTCAGACTCTGTGCGACCCCACGGACTGCAGCCCTACCAGGCTCCTCCGTCCATGGGATTCTCCAGGCAAGAGTACTGGAGTGGGGTGCCATTGCCTTCTCCAGTTTATGTAATGAAGTCTAATAATAAAGCAATGAAGTCTGATAATTCCCATTACTATCTCATCTTTCTTGCATTATGGACAATGAAATGATAAAACTGCCGATAGTATCATTCTTGGGAAAGGCACATGGTAGGAAGAAAAAGCATTTGAAAATGAGCACCATTTGCTTCCTAAAAGAAGAATCAGAAAGCAGAGTTTTATTGATAAATCTGAGTGCCCCCCACCCAAAACAAACAAAAAAACCACTTCTAAAATATATCTTTCAATTTAAGTTAACGGGGAGACATTATGGAGTTATGCCAGGTTCCCTGGTGGCTCAAGGTAGAGATGTAGGTGCGATCCCTGGGTTGGGAAGAGAGTCCCTGGAGAAGAAAATGGCAACCCACTCCAGTGTTCTTGCCTTCAGAATCCCATGAATGGAGGAGCTTGGCAGGCTACAGTCCGCAGACCCAAAAAGAATTAGACATGACTTAGCAACTAAACAACAACAATGGGGTTATGCTGTAATTACCCGGATATTATTCACTCAGTCTTTCCTTGTTTGAGGACTCTTGGAAGGACTCTCAAAAGGCAAAGTGTAAGCTGAAAAATATTCAACTAATACTTTCTATGAAAATACAATGATTCTAAACTGCCCATATGCTGCTCAGTGAAAAACTTAAGTACAGAAATGTAACTCCAAGGAAGGAAGTTCAAAAATAAATATTTCACAAACTCAAAGAAATCAAATTGTATCTTCAAATAAGTGTGTGGGGGGGTAGGGGGGAGGAATAAGTGGGGAAAAGTATGTTAACAGTTAAACACAGAAAACAAGGACAAATATTAATGAAGTCTGGGCTTCTGCCTCCCAAGCCTTTCCAAAGTCAAAGTGTCTAGTAAGAGAACTTTTTAGAGTATGTTAATAGAAAGAGATATGGACCTGGAACTAGAAAGACTGTATTAGACTTCATTTAACAAATGAAACTATAACTTGTTCTGGGCCTCAAAAATACTGAATATATAGCAGTGAACAGGAGACAGGCAGCTACCCTCAAGAAGCTTATATAGGCATTGGTGAATAATACCCATCCAAACCTTTCTGGATCTTGATTTCATCTGTTTAATTAGGGACTCGAACTAGCTGTCTTACAGACTGTACTCCAAAAACACCGGGACCTCCACCTCTATTTTAACCACAACAGCTCTGCTTTTTTCGGATGTCTGTAGCAGGGCTTTACAAACTCCTCTGGGAAAAGAAATCTGTTTGTAAACATGTTTGATAAACACTAAAGTAAGTGATTGCTGGGTACCAATCCAGTTTTACAACTCTGTCTTCTGTGATGTTTCAAACTCATACTTCTGATCTATTTCTTTTTCACCATGTCTGGAATTCCACAGAGATATAAAAAGGCAAACTAGTTTATACAGGACTGAAGAATCAATCACAAACCCAAACGATTGCTTAACCATTATCTATGGATTCCAAAAACAAAAGTTACTTTTCTCTGAGATTAACAAGCAAAACAAAAACAGATTTGATCTTGTTATTTATCAACTTAAGCCACTTATTTTCACAAAAACAAACAAAAATTAACTCTAGTCCTTTATCTTAATTTCCAAATTCCTTAACACTCAAGACCTTTCTGTAATCTGCCCCCTTTTAAGTATTCTTTTCAGCTTTGATCGATTGGGTTTTCCCTCTCACCTAGCACTTTTTGCCTCTTGGTTCCTAAATTTTTCAACTTTAGTTCATGCCCCTGCAACAGCCCTCTCCTCTTACCTCTACCTGTCAAATTCCTCAAGGTCATAACCAACTTGAATGTCACCAAAATACATGGCAATTTAGGAGAAAGGCTGGGATTTTGTTTTATCTATGAGGCTAATCTCGAGTCCCCAACTGCAAGCATGCAACAAATGCCGAAATGAATTATATCAAAGGAAAGCAATGATTATAAACAGCAGAAATCAAGCATCATCTATATCTGGCTTCTAAATGTATTAACTGATCTTTTACATATTTAACATCTTGATTACAACTGATATCCTGCCACTCTTTGAGTATTCACAAAATTTTAAGACTAAGGCAAATAAAATTGTACACTACGACAAATAATGCATACTCAGGAAATCAAGAAAAGACACAATTTTCGGATCACTATTAAACATGGATTTACAATATTCTAAAAGACTGGGGATCTCTTCTTTCAGTTCTTCCACACACAAAGCTATTTCAAAAACTAAACAAAGACAAGAATTTATGTTAAGTTTACAAGAACAAAAACTGCTCACAAATAATATCTTCGTGTTTGTTCAGGGCAGAAGAATGAAACGTACTACACTGTTCACATTCAAAACCCATACAGTAAACAATGACCAGAAAAAGTACAGCATGTAACACTGACAACTATGGCTGATCCAAAGGATTATGAAGACTAAGCCATCACGTCTGACTTACAAAAAAAAAAAAACAATTCAACTTCTGGTTCTCAGGATAAACGATAAACTGCAAGCATGTACAGCATCAGCTGTAAAAATTAAATGTTCGCTGAACTGATTTATAAAGTCCAGTAAGTTTTCACTAGCAGACTGGGTAAAATAGGTCAGTCCAACAATCATTTGAAGAGCACCACCAGACTTTGCTCTCTTACACAAACAGAGAACCAGACATATTCTTCTAAAGTATTCAGTCAGTCAGTTTCGAGAGTTCTCATCTGAAATATTCCCGTTTATACAGAGAGGGCCCCTCTCCCCGGGCCCCATCCACTAACTGAGGGAATGGGTATCCTACAAGCATCATTTTTCAGCGGAGACTGTTACATCCCCAAAGCCCACGACCTTAGTGTAAAAGCGGCCTTCACGTTGCATTGCCTGCTGCCGGTATGAAGGCCTTGCCTCAAACGGGGCCAACTCTGGCACGTTTTTGTGTTTCTGAAAGTGAAGCTGGGGGGCGGGGGGGAACACCCAGATCTAAAAGCACTCGTTTAAATCCATTTGACACCGGCTCCTTTTCAAACACGACCAGCCAGCTCCCGACGCTCTAATAGCAGCCGCAGCAGCAATGACAGATCTCGAGGCCGAACTGGGTCAGGGTTACAGTTACACTTGTGTTGCCTATTTACACCCTTTGTCTACAAACTTGAGCACTAACTTAAGTTTCCTTCCAGGCAGCGTGCTCGCCGGGCCTCGGAAATCAGAGCAATTTTCCCCGAGACAGGAAGGGCACAACCCTCCCCAGCTCCATGGCTACAAGCAGCCTTCCCCGGACCACGCACTCTGCGGCCCCGGGTCTCTCCCCGACAGGGGTCGCTCGGGGCATCTCGCCCGCGCCAGGGACGGGATAACCGGGATTCACGTGGTCTCTGGGCTGCCCCTTTTCTACGCCCCAACTCGCCCCGGAGGTTCCGGGCCTGGGGCCACACTCCAGAAGCAGCCCGAGTCCCCGATGCCCCGGGTCGGCCCCGCGCCGGGGCGTCCGTCCCCCCTCGCCCCGTCCCCAGTCAGGCTCTCGCCGTGCGCCCCCCGCCCCAGCCCGGCAGCCCCCAACTCCCACCGCCCGCCCGCCCTCCCCGCCCCATCGCGCCGCGCAGGCTGCCCCGCCGGCACTAGGCCCCGCGCTCCGCCCCGGCCGCCCTCCTCACCGTTCTGCTGGTGCGGCCCCGGGCCCGGGCCTGCCGGCGCGGCGGCTCCTGAGGCGGCGGCTCCGCCAAGCTTGGGCGGGATGCGGGCGCTGGCAGCCGGATGAGGGGACCCGGCGGGGGCCGACATGACGGCGCTGCTGGCGGCGGCGGCGGCGGCGGCGGCGGCGGCAGCGGCTCGGCTTCGGTGGGGTGGGCGGAGGAAAAGGGAAGGCGGGGCCGGAGAGGCGAGAGGAAGAGGAAAGAACGCGGCCGGCGTCACCGAGGGAGTCACCCGGGAGCGCGGCTGGAATGCTCGCGCTCCACCCCGCAGCCCAGCTGGGCCGCCGCGGGCACCGGGACCCCGCCCGGCCGCTGCCCCGCCGCCGCCCCGAGCCCGGAGCCGCGGGACTCCCACCCCGGGTCGCTCCCCGCAGGCACGGGCTACGCTCGCCGCAGCGCCCCCTGCAGGCGGAGCCTGGCGCACCCAGGCCGGAGGCGGGGCTCGCGGCGGCCGCCTCCCGCGGCGAGAGTGGGGGACCTGCGTCGACGCGGCGCGGGGGCGGCTCCCGCGCGGGGCGGCGGTGGGGCGGGAGTCCCAGAGCTGCGTGCGGGGTGGCATCCGGAGCCCAGGGCTAGGTCTGGGCGGACTGACCCCACTCACCCTTCCTCCGAAGAGGAACCCGGGGTTTGTCTTTGTTTTTTAATCTTGAGGTGTTCCCCCCCCTTAATATTAAATTCTAAAGGAAATAGGCATTCAAGCTCCCAGTCCTTCGGCAATTATAATCCAAGGCAAAGGAAAAAGAAACATTTCTCTATGATAAAACAGAATCTCAGTCGGAACGGAGAACTTTTCTCACTGACTTACATACTGGGAAGAGCAAAGGGGAAGATGGAGTAAGGGAAACTGAAAGACAAACTTAGGTTTTTGCCAAGGGTTGGCTCATCCTGTTGGTATTCAGAAGAGAAGCTGTAGCACTCAAAGCAAGATCTCAGCTTCGTGTGTCTTCGTGAGGAAAATCTTTGAATCTCTGGCATGTCCCAGCATGCTAACTGGCAAGCAAACCCTGGACTACATTACCCAAGTCGTTTTGCCATCTTATTCTGGCCGCAGTTACTCTGTGTTAGAAATGAAACTGTTCAAAAACATCAAACTCCGAATGGAATCCAGCAAGATGATATTTCTAATTACTGAATGATTATGCCGACCATAAAGTGAGTTGTAGGCTTGGAATAATGCAAAGTTTCCCTTTTAATTGTTGCCATGAATTAATGATACTTGGTGCTTTAATGCACCAGATGAATTACAAATAGGGTTTCAGTAGTTGGATTTGTAGTTTTTCTTTTTGCAATTTATTTATATTCTTATTTCCACAATTCTGGTTAATTTTTCCTTTCCATTTTATACATTTACACTAATAAAGGACCCAAACAGTACCAAATGCTAAAATATGCTAGATCCTGCATGTGGAAGATACATTGTCAGATTCTTAGGTTTAAAACCTATGATTTTGTTAAATGTAAATTTTCAGAATCTTTAGAGAAAATTACACATATAAGACAATCCTGTCCTAGAAAACAGTATCATATTGATACAAACTACTTGAATTTTTAACATTTTAGGTCGATAATGAAATACAATGTAAGAGAAAATAGTATAATGGACTATCATATACTCATCAACTAGTCAGCATTTGTCAATTCGGGATAATCTTGTTTCATGTATACTGGCACCAACCTCTGCTCTCCTGAGATTATTTTGAAACAAATCTCAGACATACTATTTTATAGGTAAGCATTAAACATGTATCTTTCAATGCATAACATAATCACAATACTGTTATACCTAAAATCATTAAAAATAATGTATATCATCAAATATACAATTAACAGTTGTGTTTTGTAATAGTTTGTACTTTTGAGTTTTAGGATTTTCAACAATACATTATATTTCATCTACACAAAATGAGCAAGTGCTTTTCCACAGCATTGGGAGCTTTTCCACAAAAACCTAAGCCTCTGTGTGAGCAAAAGGTCACACCTTGCTTCGTCAAGAAGATTATACAATAACAGTTTTCAACACTTCCTGGGAGTCCTTTGAAAAGTGGCTCAGAAAAAAACAGCCACTTCAGGGAATAATTAGGCAGTTGGCTTTCTGCCCCTGGAATGTATCCTCTTGGGTGTAAGAAGCCCATTTTAATCACAGGTGTAGGGGATGAAGTTGAACCTTGTCTCTTTAGGGGAGACTCTTCTAAGAGGAGGACTAGAATGCTATGTTTTAACACTTCTTCCCCACGATCTTTTTTTTCTTCTTTTGGCCAGCCATGGGGAATCTCAGTTCCCCAACTAGGAATCGAACCCATGCCCCTTGCTTTGGGAGCACAGAGTCTTAACCACTGGACCTCCCTGCAATCTTTATCACTTAAGCTGCTTACACTTGTCCACTAATTCATCATAATATTTTCTAGCATTTTTATGAGTCTTTTTGCATGACCGATTTGACAGTCTTTATGAAAATATATTATTTCACTCTACTGCTTCAAGACCCACGACTGCTGTCAGCCAAGAAGAGGAAAAGGATGAAGGACTGAATGAATGTTTACTATGTACCAGGCACTGTGCTAGTCTCTTTAGATATATTTCCCCCCTTTAGTCCTCACAGTAACTCTATGGGATATTTTTCTTATCCCCATTTTACCAGAGGAAACTAAGACTTATATAAAGTTTAAGTAATCTTGGTAAAAATCATAAATCTGTAAATAGAACCAGAGCTTAAACCAAAGTCTATTTAGCATCGAAATCTTTGCTCTATTCACTACAAGCTATAGTTGTTTAATTTACGTTTTTCTTCATAAAGCTATGCTAATTACAACATACTATTTTGCTTGTCAAAAGATTTTCAGTTTTACATATTTAGAATTTGTTCCAGTATTCTTTTGAATGGTGAATCTTAGAGTGTTTGAAATGCAAATTCTCAGGTCCCACCCCAGACCTACTGAACTCTGGAGATGGGAGCCAAGAGCAAGCTCTCCTGGTAATTCTGATGTACTGGAAATTTTGAGAACCACTGCTTTGAATAGCAAAACGAAGCTGAATCGGTCCATTCTTTTTTTACATTGGGGGATAATAGTTCTTTTCTTCAGCACATTTCTCCAATTTTTTACCAATCATTGAAAGTGATATTTTGTAGGTGTGTGACTACAGTGCCAGAGTCCCCAATATGGTAGTGTCAATCTTGCTTGTTTTGATGGGCAATGCTGAGACCAGGTCTGTGTCCAAAAGGAAAAAATGCTGTTATTGAAAGTGAGCACCTCCACAGGTGCAAGAGGAACATTTCTGCTGAATGTCAAATTCTGACACGTGCCACTATTTGTCACCCCCAATTTGGGACTCATATTCTCTGTAACAGAAGTTGTGGGAGCCTTGAACAACTGAATACCTATTTTTATATTTAAAAAAAATGCTAATTCAGTTCCTTCTCTGTTGTCTCTGGCTTCCATCTTCCACAGCTTTTTTTTTTTTTAACCCCCTCTAGTTTTTAAATCACATTTGATCTCTGTAGAACAACTTTCCTCTTTTAGTGGCATTCCCTATTAGGAGTCCCTCTACCAATAAGAAGACACAGTTTTCTTTTTTCTTCTCCTTATTCTGATCTGTTTACACATTTATTGCATTTTTAATAGGCCAGGTATTGGGGATACAAAGATTAATAGTATGTAACCTGTCTCCATATATATATGTATAAATATGTATCTTTTACATATACCACTACTGACTTTCTTATATATGGATTTCTTTGATTTTTCTTTTTTTTTTTTAACTTACTTTTATTTTTTCTCATGTTCCCTGTGTATCTTCATTTCTTCTTTTTATTAGGGCATCCTAAGTTGAGTTCCCACGGGGTCGCAAAGAGTCGGACATGACTGAGCAACTTCACTCACTTTCACAAGTTGAGTTCCAAGACTCATATTATGATAGGAAGAAATAATTTCACAGTTGTTCATATCATTTGGTCACCTATGTTGATGTCATTTAACTAGCATTGAAGTCTGAAATGTCTAAGACAACTAAGATCCTAAAAGATTTTTTTTTTTAAAAAGGGTAGGACTATTAGGCAAATAATTACCACATCGCCTACATGCAAAAAGTGCACTTACAGAAAATCCTGTCAAGTTCTCACTTAGACTATTTGGCTGTTATTTTAGCTATACGGTAATTTCTGTGGCTATCCACTCACCCAGCCCACAGCAGGTTAGAAAGAATGAATCATGAGGCAGAGGAAGGAAACACTGTGGATATAGGCACAATGGCAGCAGCAACACCATTAGTTGGTAGAATAAATACAGGAGAGACAAGAAAATTGGGAAGGAGGTAGAAGTTAAAACACATAGCAGCCTGAGGCAGTTAGTTCAATTGAACAACCTTATATATTTCACTGAGAATATGATAAACATAGCCCACAGGTCTCTACCATCTGAGAATTTCTAAGCTGGTATTCTGAAGGGAATTGAATAGAGTGGACTCTCATTTACTGAGCATCTACTGTATAACTTGAAAACTCTTTAGAATATCACTCTTTTATATACAGATATTCATAGCTTTGCCTCTCAACTACGAAGAAATCTCTGCTCTATACTCTGTTCCAGAAAACAAGGATCTACAACCCATTTTTAGAATCTTAGAAACTTTCGCATATGAACAGGTTAGGTTCCCAAAGCTCCTTTCTTCAAAAGTCCCAATACTCACAAATCCAGGGTGAACTCTCATAGGTCACAAATGTATTTCCACCAAACAGAAAAGTGAGTTTCTTTGAAGCTTTAGAACCAAGCTTACTCATCTCTTTTCTGTTGATACAAGATGTAAAGTGGTGCATCTCAAACTACAATGGGCCTGTGAATCACTTGAAGATCTTGTTAAAATGCAACTTCTGGTTGGGTAGATTTGGAAAGGGCTGAGGTTCTGAGTTTCTGGCCAGCTCCAAGGAGATGCTGATGCTTGTGGTCCACAACCACTCTTTGAGCAGCAAGGTTCCAAAGGCATCTTTTCATTTACATTTCAAAGTCCACTGAGGAAAGGAATGCCCTCCTAAGGGAGTCTTTTAGCAGCTACTGTGTATTCCCACCCACTCATGTGGATGAAAGAAGAGGGTGAAAAAGCTGGCTTCAAACTCAACATTCAAAAATGAAGATCATAGCAGCCAGCCACATCACTTTATGGCAAATAGATGGGGAAACAATGGAAACCATGACAGACTTTATTTTCTAGGGCTCCAAAATCACTGCAGATGGTGACTGCAGCCATGAAATTAAAAGATGCTTGCTCCTTGGAAGAAAAGCTATGACAAACCTAGACAACATATTAAAAAACAGAAGCGTTACTTTGCTGACAAAGATCCATATAGTCAAAGCTATGGTTTTACCAGTAGTCATGTATGAATGTGAGAGTTTGACCATAAAGAAGGGTGAGTGCCGAAGAATTGATGCTTTTGAACTGTGGTGCTGGAGAAGACACTTGAGAGTCCCTTGGACTGCAAGGAGATCAAACCAGTCAATCCTAAAGGAAATCAATCCTGAATATTCAGTGGAAAGACTGATGCTGAAACTGAAGCTCCAGTACTTTGGCCACCTGATGCAAAGAGCTGACTCATGGGAAAAGACCCTGATGCTGGGAAAGACTGCAGGCAAGAGGAGAAGGGGACAACAGAGGATGACATGGTTAGATGGCATCACCAACTCGATAGACTTGAGTTTGAGCAAGCTCTGGGAGATGGTGAGGAACAGGGAAGCCTGGCATGCTGCAGTTCATGGGGTCACAAAGAGTCAGAGACGACTGAGCAACTGAACAATAACATGTTGAAGTATAGATTATAATGGGTCTGGCACATCCATGGCTTTCTACACCAGCAGTACTTTTTTAAGATACTGACCCACTGGTGACCCAGCAGAAATGATTCCTCCAACTTCCCCAGAACCCTTGGTGGCAGGCAGCTGGGGGTAGGTGGGGAGCCGTGGTGTAGATCTGGGGACCAGGTGTGGTGACTGCGGACTGCGGGAATGGCAAGCGACTACTAACATTCTTCTGGATGCAAAGTAGAATTTCCTAAGAATCTAATGGATGGCAAAGAGAAAACCTATGGTGGTCCTGTGGGCCCTGATGCCGTGTATGTCAAATCAGTATCTTCCGATGGTCATGAATTTATTGTAAAAAAAGAACATGAGCTAACATCAGGAACAGTTAAAGCCATGTTGAGTGGTCCAGGTCCATTTGCTGAGAATGAAACTAATGTAGTCAATTTTAGAGAGATCTCTTCACGTGTGCTACCAAAAGTATGCATGTATTTCGCCTACAAGTTTCATTCCATGGAGATTCTTGAATTCCCAATTAGACCTGAAATTGCCTTGGTACTGCTGATAGCTAGGAACTTCCTAGATTGTTAAAAAATAAATTATAATAAACTTAACTTTTTTCAGTGTTTAATACCTATAGTTCAGTTAGTAACTTTTTTAATCTATAGAATGTTGCCTGTGTGCAATTGAACTTTGAATTCATTGCAAAGCAGATTATCTTCTGTTCCTTTGCCTAGCAGAGTTGAAATTTGTTTGATACATCAACAAATTGAGACATGAACAAATATGCCACTCTTAGGTGATTTTGCCTTACCCTTAGATGTGATTTTTTAAATTAGAACTGTGGTGACCCAGTAAATGCTGAAATTTAGGCATAAATCGAACATATTCTATAGGTAATTAATGGAGTTATATATGTTTATGTTTTTAGTATTTTTCAAAAAACCTATTCTGATCTTATAGCAGTTGTTAGCATTATTAGAGTTATACAATTGCATATCATTGCAAATAATTGCATTATAAACATATTTATAATTTAGCCAAAATATTGATTTTTATAACTGTCAGACTTGAGTTGAAATTTCTTAAGCATCTTTTGATAAATTTCAGTATTGTTTAAGTGTATCTGATCTTTTTGTTTATTGCTACAATTTAAGAACTTTATTTAAAATTTTGGAAGATTACTAAGTACAGATTTAGAAGCAGGGACTTTTTCAACAGTAACCACACAAGCAAACTATAAGACTTTTGTTTCATGTGCATTGTGCATTTTGATCAATCCAAAGTACTGTATTTTCATTGACTCTAAAGTTTCCTTTGCAATGTTAAAAAAAAAAAAAGCAAACCGCCTCCTAATGGGTTACTATGCTTGATGTTGACATTAACCATCTTGCCACCCATTCAACGATGTTTCCATTTTGCCAATTACTTTTCCTCTGGCTGGGTATTGTTTGTCCTAGAAAAATACTGTATTAGCACAGGCTGCCATAACAAAATACCATAGCCTGACTGGCTTAAGCAACAGAAATTTCTTGTCGCACAGCTCTGGCAGCTGGAAGTCTGAGATCAGGGTTCTAGTGAGAGCTCTCTTCCTAGCTTGCAGGGCTCCAGCTTCTCACTGTGTTTTTTCATGGTGTGGGGAGAGCTCTCTCTCCTGTCTCTTCTTATAAGGGTACCAGTTCTATCAGATCAGGGGTCCAAACTTCTGACCTCATTTAACCTTAATCACCTCCTCAAAGGCCCTATTTCCAATACAGTCACTTGAGGGGTGGTGGTGGTTACAGCTTCAACATGTGAATGTAGAAGCAACAAATCAGAATCAGAGGGGCCTTTAGGTGATCCAGCTGCTAGTCTCCTTTGGCTGCAAAACCCTTGTTTACTTATCAAGTGAAAATACTGTTATTTTCCACCTCTGCTCTGACATGAAGGAGCTGGAAAGCTCTATCCCAGAAGAAAATTACTTTGTACAATCTTTAGTGCCATCTGCTGGAAGCAGGCAAAATTGATATACTGTTGCTCCAGAAAGCTTTTTTTTTTAAATGAAACTAAGTTAAAATATAAGGAGTTTCTTTATTATAGAAAATTAGGTTAAAAATTTTAAACCACTTTAAAGGATAAACTTCAGTTAGCTGAAAAAGAATCAGTTGTGTGAGACAATTCACTATTCAGAAAATGCCAGCTTGAAAAAAATTCAACTTGATATGAAATTTCAAAAATTTCATCTCAATTCATTTAGAGAGGACATACTTTAAAAAACAACTATGATGGCAAGATGTCTAAAAAGCTTGCCTTATTAAAAATGTCCAAGAATTTGCAGGGTTGAAGGTATCCACGCACTGGGACAAAAGTTCAGCAACTTGCACCCAGTTCCAGATTCCATAATTCTATTTGTCATTTGGATTTCGCTTAGTTTGATATTTTCAGTAATTAAAAAACTTTTATTAATATCCTTAAAGTCTTCAAAGTCATATCCAAGTCTAATTCCAGTAAAATTTAAACCTGTTATGGGCTGAATTGTGTTCCCTCATAATTCAAAAAAGGCTTCCCTGATAGCTCAGTTGGTAAAGAATCCACCTCCAACCCGGGAGACCTGGCTTCAATCCTTGGGTTGGGAAGATCCCGTGGAGAAGGGAAAGGTTACCCACTCCAGTATCCTGGCTTGGAGAATTCCATGGACTGTATAGTCCCTGGGGTTGCAAAGAGTTGGACATGACTGAGCGACTTTCAGTTTTCATAATTCAAATGTTGAAGTTCCAACCCCTAATAACTCAGAATGTGACTGTATTTGGACATGGGACCTTTAAAGAGGTAATTAAGGCAAAGTGAGGTCATGTATCTATTTCTGCTTTATTGACTATGCCAAAGCCTTTGACTGTATGGATCACAATAAACTGTAGAAAATTCTGAGAGAGATGGGAATACCAGACCACCTGACCTGCCTCTTGAGATATGTGTATGCAGGTCAGAAGCAACAGTTAGAACTGGACATGGAACAACAGACTGGTTCCAAATAGGAAAAGGAGTACGTCAAGGCTGTATATTGTCACCCTGCTTATTTAACTTCTGTGCCGAGTACATCATGAGAAACGCTGGGCTGGAGGAAGCACAAGCTGGAATCAAGATTGCTGGGAGAAATTTCAGTAACCTCAGATATGCAGATGACACCACCCTTATGGCAGAAAGTAAAGAGGAACTAAAAAGCCTCTTGATGAAAGTGAAAGTGGAGAGTGAAAAAGTTGGCTTAAAGCTCAACATTCAGAAAACGAAGATCATGGCGTCTGGTCCCATCACTTCATAGGAAATAGATGGGGAAACAGTGGAAACAGTGTCAGACTTTATTTTTTGGGGGCTCCAAAATCACTGCAGATGGTGACTGCAGCCATGAAATTAAAAGACGCTTACTCCTTGGAAGAAAAGTTATGATCAACCTAGATAGCATATTCAAAAGCAGAGACATTACTTTGCCAACTAAGTTCCGTCTAATCAAGGCTATGGTTTTTCCAGTAGTCGTGTATGGATGTGAGAGTTGGACTGTGAAGAAAGCTGAGCACCGAAGAATTGATGCTTTTGAAGTGTGGTGTTGGAGAAGACTCTTGAGAGTCCCTTGGACTGCAAGGAGATCCAACCAGTCCATTCTGAAGGGGATCAGCCCTGGGATTTCTTTGGAAGGAATGATGCTAAAGCTGAAACTCCAGTACTCTGGCCACCTCATGTGAAGAGTTGACTCACTGGAAAAGACTTTGATGCTGGGAGGAATTAGGGGCAGGAGGAGAAGGGGACGACAGAGGATGAGATGGCTGGATGGTATCACTGACTCGATGGACGTGAATCTGAGTGAACTCCGGGAGTTGGTGATGGATAAGGAGGCCTGGCGTGCTGCGATTCATAGGGGTCGCAAAGAGTTGGACACTACTGAGCAACTGAACTGAACTGAACTGAGGTCGTATAGACGGGTCCTAATCCATTACGGCTGGTGTCCTTGGGAGAAGAGGAAAGACCCTGTTAGGACACAGAGACAAGGCACCCTCTGCAAGCCAGTGAACCCCACTGAAACACTGACCGCTAGCCCCCAGGACTATGAGAAAATAAATTTTTATTGTTTTAAGTCAACCGGTCTGTGGTATTTTGTTATGGCAACTCTAGC
The DNA here is from genome assembly GCF_032405125.1 of Capricornis sumatraensis. NCBI lineage: Eukaryota > Metazoa > Chordata > Mammalia > Artiodactyla > Bovidae > Capricornis > Capricornis sumatraensis. The sequence continues at coordinate 18,616,226 of NC_091075.1, forward strand.
AGACTAAACAACGTCCTTCCTGTGGGGGGTCCTTCCTTTTCTCTAAATTATATTGAAGGAGAGTTTCTTTACTTCCTTGGTTCACCATCTCTTCATCTCTTTCAAAAAGCTTTTTTTTTTTCCTATAACAGTCTTCTTCGCTAATGAAAAGTAGAAATCAAGGAGATTCCTAAAGACAGTAGCTATGTAATAAACTAAAATAGTCCTTATCACACTCTAGCAAACATATGATGTTATAGGATTCAAGTTACAGGAAACTTGGTATAAGAAGGGGTTATTTTAAACAAGACCTTCTCCCAGGAGATTTTCTCCTTTTAACTATAACAAAGCAGGGAATGTAGACAAACATTCAGGAAAAGAGATTGCATATTCTAAAGGATGCCACGAGCTTTAAGAGAAGAATAGCGAAAAGGCCTCCAGTCGTCTCCTTGGTGTGGCTGGAGCCCAGGCACACCTCACCCCACAGCTTCTCACTTTTACACCATGTCGGGAAAAGGTAGGAAAAGGTAGTGAGCAAAGTAGAAGCAAAACTCCTAGGGACTCGGGGATTGAAAGAGCAGGAGGAGGGATTTCCGTGGTGGTCCAGTGGCTAAGATTCCACAGTCCCAATATAGAGGGCCTGGGTTCCATCCCTAGTCAGGGAGGTAGATCCCACATGCCACAGTTAAGACCTGCACAGTCAAATAAAATAATAAAAAATAAACATTAAAAAAAAGCAAAATAAAGTAAAAATTAAAATTAAAAAAATATATATATACATTTAAAAAAAAAAAAGAAAGAGCAGGAGGAGGTTTTAGTTGTCATGAGTAAGGAGCTTGTAAGAAGCTTCAGCGAGAGAAGAGATTATGTTGTAGGAGGTTTTCCTATTTGCTTTTTCAGGGAAAGGCTTCATTATTAATACATCTCTTTGGTGATGGTTTAGTCGCTAAGTTGTGTCTGACTCTCGCGAGCGCCCTTCCTCAACCCGCCAAAGACTGTAGCCTGCCAGGCTCCTCTGACCATGGGGTTTCCCAGGCAGGAATACTGGAGTGGGTTGCCATTTCCTTCTCCAGGGGATTTTCCTGACCCAGGCATCGAACCCAAGTCTCCCGCATTGCAGGCGGTTTCTTTACTGACTGAGGTAGGAAGGAAGTCACCATACATCTCTAAAGAAACTTCTAAATCCTTTTTTGGATTAAGCTTGTTCAGTCTACACTGGGTACCATGCGATCCGGTGTCTGTGAGGCATCTCATTTGAAGATAATGGGACTAATTTTGTAAATAAGTTTCCTTTAAGGACACTTTTAATACTAAAGATCTTCATTATTTACAAAATTAGTCTCATTATCTTTGAATGAGACGCCTCACAGACCCCGGATCACATGGTACCCACTTGTAGACTGCACAAACAATCGAAAAAGAATTTCCAGTCCTCATTGTTCTTATTTCCTGGATCTGGGGGAGTTTCCATATATGAGTAAAGCGGGCCTTTCCTACCTACTTTCCATGACAAGATTAAAAAAAAAAACAGTTCTTTGTTTTCCATGAAACTGTAGTGGAGCTCTAAGTTGCATAGCTGAAGCATATACTCTAATCCATATACTTTCTCCATAACTACTAATGGGAAAATTTGCAGTCCTGATGTCTATTAGTTTCTCCCCTTCAACTAAAGTTTGGAAAATATGTGCTTTGAGACACACTCTGGGCTGAGTTAACATTTCTTCTCTGTGTGTTTTATTTTTATTTTTTGTAAATTATTTATTTTAATTGGAGGCTAATTACTTTACAATATTGTATTGGTTTTGCCATACATTGACATGAATCCACCACGAGTGTACATGTGTCCCCCATCCTGAAACCCCCCTCACATTTCCCTCCCCATCCCATCCCTCTGGGTCATCCCAGTGCACCAGCCCTGAGTGCCCTGTCTCATGTCTCATGCATGGAACCTGGACTGGCAATCTGTTTCACATATGATAATATACATGTTTCAATGCTATTCTCTCAGATCATCCCACCCTCGCCTTCTCCCACAGACTCCAAAAGACTGCTCTATACATTTGTGTCTCTTTTGATGTCTCGCATATAGGGTCATCGTTACCATCTTTCTAAATTCCATATATATATGCTTTAATATACTGTGTTGGTGTTTTTCTTTCTGTTTTACTTCACTTTGTATAATAGGCTCCAGTTTTATCCACCTCATTAGAACTGATTCAAATGCATTCTTTTTAAGCTGAGTAATGGACATGGAACAACAGACTGGTTCCAAATAGGAAAAGGAGTACGTTAAGGCTGTATATCGTCACCCTGCTTATTTAACTTCTATGCAGAGCACATCATGAGAAACGCTGGACTGGAAGAAGCACAAGCTGAAATCAAGATTGCTGGGAGAAATATCAAAAACCTCAGATATGCAGATGACACCACCCTTATGGCAGAAAGTGAAGAGGAACTCAAAAGCCTCTTGATGAGAGTGAGAGAGGAGAGTGAAAAAGTTGGCTTAAAGCTCAACATTCAGAAAATGAAGATCATGGCATCTGGTCACATCACTTCATGGGAAATAGATGGGGAAACAGTGGAAACAGTGTCAGACTTTATTTTTTTGGGCTCCAAAATCACTGCAGATGGTGACTGCAGCCATGAAATTAAAAGACGCTTACTCCTTGGAAGAAAAGTTATGACCAACCTAGATAGCATATTCAAAAGCAGAGACATTACTTTGCCAACAAAGGTCTGTCTAGTCAAGGCTATGGTTTTTCCAGTGGTCATGTATGGATGCCAGAGTTGGACTGTGAAGAAAGCTGAGCACCAAAGAATTGATGCTTTTGAAGTGTGGTGTTGGAGAAGACTCTTGAGAGTCCCTTGGACTGCAAGGAGATCCAATCAGTCCATTCTAAAGGAGATTAGCCCTGGAATTTCTTTGGAAGGAATGATGCTAAAGCTGAAACTCCAGTACTCTGGCCACCTCATGTGAAGAGTTGACTCATTGGCAAAGACTCTGATGCTGGGAGGGATTGGGGGCGGGAGGAAAAAGGGACGACGGAGGATGAGATGGCTGGATGGCATTACTGACTCGATGGACGTAGGTTTGAGTGAACTCTGGGAGTTGGTGATGGACAGGGAGGCCTGGCATGCTGCGATTCATGGGGTCGCAAAGAGTCGGACACGACTGAGCGACTGAACTGAACTGAATATTCCATTGTGTATATGTGCCCCAACTTTCTTATCCATTCATCTGCTGATGGACATCTAGGTTGCTTCCATGTCCTACCTTTTGTAAACAGTGCTGTGATGAACATTGGGGTACACGTGTCTCTTTCAATTCTGGTTTCCTTGGAGTATATGCCCAGCAGTGGGATTGCTGCGTCATATGGAGTTCTATTTCCAGTTTTTTAAGGAATGTCCACACTGTTCTCCATAGTGGCTGTAATAGTTTGCTTTCCCATCAACAGTGTAAGAGGGTTCCCTTTTCTCCACACCCTCTCCAGCATTTATTGTTTATAGACTTTTTATAGCAGCCATTCTGACTGGTGTGAGATGATACTTTATTGTGGTTTTAATTTGCATTTCTCTGATAATGAGTAATGCTGAGCATCTTTTCACGTGTTTGTCAGCCATCTGTATGTCTTCTTTGGAGAAATGTCTATTTAGGTCTTTGGCCCATTTTTTGATTGGGTCGTTTATTTTTCTGGAATTGAGCTGCATGTGCTGCTTGTATATTTTTGAGATTAATTCTTTGTCGGTTGCTTCATTTGCTTTTATTTTCTCCCATTCAGAAGGCTGTCTTTTCACCTTGCTTATAGTTTCCTTTGTTGTGAAAAAGCCTTTAAGTTTAGGTCGCATTTGTTTATTTTTGCTTTTATTTCCATTACTCTGGGAGGTGGGTCATAGAGGATCCTGCTGTGATTTATGTCGGAGAGTGTTTTGCCTATGTTCTCCTCTAGGAGTTTTATAGTTTCTGGCCTTACATTTAGATCTTTAATCCATTTTGAGTTTATTTTTGTGTATGGTGTTAGAAAGTGATCTAGTTTCATTCTTTTACAAGTGGTTGACCAGTTTCCCCAGCACCACTTGTTAAAGAGACTGTCTTGTCTTCATTGTATATTCTTGCCTATTTTGTCAAAAAAGGTGTCCATAGGTGCATGGATTTATCTCTGGGCTTTCTATTTTGTTCCATTGATCTATATTTCTGTCTTTGTGCCAGTACCATACTGTCTCGATGACTGTGCCTTTATAGTAGAGCCTGAAGTCAGGCAGGTTGATTCCTCCAGTTCCATTCTTCTTTCTCAAGATTGCTTTGGCTATTCGAGGTTTTTTGTATTTCCATACATATTGTGAAATTATTTGTTCTAGTTCTCTGAAAAATACCATTGGTAGCTTGATAGGGATTGCATTGAATCTATAGATTTCTTTGGGTAGTATACACATTTTCACCATATTGATTATTCTGATCCATGAACATGGTATATTTCTCCATCTATTTGTGTCACCTTTGATTTTTTTATCAGTGTTTTATAGTTTTCTATATATAAGTCTTTTGCCCCTTTAGGTAGATTTATTCCTAAGTATTTTATTCTTTTCTCTGCAATGGCGAATGGAATTGCTTCCTTAATTTCTCTTTCTGTTTTCTCATTGTTGGTGTATAGGAATACAAGGGATTTCTGTGTGTGTTAATTTTATGTCTTGCAACTTTACTATATTCATTGATTAGCTCTAGTAATTTTCTGGTGAAGTCTTTAGGGGTTTCTATGTAGAGGATCATGTCATATGTACACAGTGAGAGTTTTACTTCTTCTTTTCCAATTTGGATTCCTTTTATACCTTTTTTTGTTCTCTGATTGCTGTGGCTAAAACTTCCAAAACTATGTTGAATAGCAGTGGTGAGAGTGGGCACCCTTGTCTTGTTCCTGACTTTAGGGGAAATGCTTTCAATTTTTCACCATTGAGGATAATGTTTGCTGTGAGTTTATCATATATGGCTTTTATTATGCTGAGGTATGTTCCTTCTATACCTGCTTTCTGAAGGGTTTTTATCATAAATGGATATTGAATTTTGTCAAAGGCTTTCTCTGCATCTATTGAGATAATCATATGGTTTTTATCTTTCAATTTGTTACTGTGTTATATCACATTGATTGATCTGTGGATATTGAAGAATCCTTGCATCCCTGGGATGAAGCCCACTTGGTCATGGTGTATGATTTTTTTAATGTGTTGTTGGATTCTGATTGCTAGAATTTTGTTGAGGATTTTTGCATCTATGTTCATCAGTGATATTGGCCTGTAGTTTTCTTTTTTTATGGCATCTTTGTCTGGTTTTCATATTAGGGTGATGGTGGCCTCATAGAATAAGTTTGGAAGTTTACCTTCCTCTGCAATTTTCTGGAAGAGTTTGAGTAGGATAGGTGTTGAAAGGAAGTGAAAGTGAAGTCATTCAGTCATGTCCAACTTTTTGCGACCCCATGGACTGTAGCCTACAAGCTCCTCTGTCCATGGGGTTTTCCTGGCAAGAATACTGAAGTGGGTTGCCATTTAGCTCTTCTCTAAATTTTTGGTAGAATTCACCTGTGAAGCCATCTGGTCCTGGGCTTTTGTTTGTTGGAAGATTTTTTATTACAGTTTCGATTTCCATGCTTGTGATGGGTCTGTTAAGATTTTCTATTTCTTCCTGGTTCAGTTTTGGAAGGTTATGCTTTTCTAAGAATTTGTCCATTTCTTCCAAGTTGTCCATTTTATTGGCATATAGTTGCTGATAGTAGTCTCTTATGATCCTTTGTATTTCTGTGTTGTCTATTGTGATTTTTCCATTTTCATTTCTAATTTTGTTGATTTGATTCTTCTCCCTGTCTTTCTTGATGAGTCTGGCTAATGCTTTGTCTATTTTATTTATCTTCTCAAAGAACCAGCTTTTAGTTTTGTTGATTTTTGCTATAGTCTTCTTTGTTTCTTTTTCATTTATTTCTGCTGTAATTTTTGTGTCTTTCCTTCTACTAACCCTGGGGTTCTTCATTTCTTCTTTTTCTAGTTGCTTTAGGTGTAAAGTTAGGTTATTTATTTGATTTTTCTCTTGTTTCTTGAAGTAAGCTTGTATTGCTATGAACCTTCCCCTTAGCACTGCTTTTACTGAATCCCATAGGCTTTGGGTTGTTGTGTTTTCCTTTTCATTCATTTCTATGCATATGTTGATTTCTTCTGTGATTTGTTGTTATTCAGAAGTGTGTTGTTTAGCCTCCATATGTTTGTATTTTTAATAGTTTTCTTCCTGTAGTTGACATCTAATTTTACCATATTGTGATCAGAAAAGATGCTTGAAATGATTTCAATTTTTTTGAATTGACCAAGGCTAGATTTATGGCCCAGGATGTGATCTATCCTGGAGAATGTTCCATGTGCACTTGAGAAAAAGGTGAAATTCATTGTTTTGGGGTGAAATGTCTTATAGATACCAATTAGGTCTAACTGGTCCATTGCAGCATTTAAAGTTTATGTTTCCTTGCTAATTTTCTGTTTAGTTGATCTATCCATAGGTGTGAGTGGGGTATTAAAGTCTCCCACATTATCATGTTACTGTTAATTTCCTCTTTCATACTTAGCATTTGCCTTACATATTGCAGTGTGCCTCTGTTGGGTGCATATATATTTATATTGTTATATCTTCTTTTTGGATTGATCCTTTGATCATTATGTAGTGTCCTTCTTTGTCTCTTTTCACGGCCTATGTTTCAAAGCCTATTTTATCTGATATGAGTATTGCTACTCCTGCTTTCTTTTGGTCTCCATTTGCATGAAATATCTTTTTCCAGCCCTTCACTTTCAGTTTGTAAGTGTCCCTTGTTTTGAGGTGGGTTTCTTGTAGACAGCATATATAGGGGTCTTGTTTTTGTATCCTTTCAGCCAGTCTTTGTCTTTTGGCTGGGGCATTCAACCCATTTACCTTTAAGGTAATTATTGATAAGTGTGATCCTGTTGCCATTTATTTTTTTGCTTTGGGTTCAAGTTTATAAACCTTTTCTGTGTTTCCTGCCTAGAGAAGATCCTTTAGCATTTGTTGAAGAGCTGGTTTGGTGGTGCTGAATTCTCTCAGCTTTTGCTTGTTTGTAAAGCTTTTGATTTCTCCTTCATATTTGAATGAGATCCTTGCTGGGTACAGTAATCTGGTTTGTAGGTTTTTCTCTTTCATCACTTTAAGTATGTCTTGCCATTCCCTTCTAGTCTGAAGAGTTTCTATTGAAAGATCAGCTGTTATCCTTATGGGAATCCCCTTGTGTGTTATTTGTTGCTTTTCCTTTGCTGCTTTTAATATTTGTGCTTTGTATTTTATTAATATGTGTCTTGGGGTGTTTTGCATTGGGGTGTTTTACTTCAGAGGTTTATCCTGTTTGAGACTCTCTGGGTTTCTTGGACTTGGGTGGCTATTTCCTTCCCCATTTTAGGGAAGTTTTCAACTATTATCTCCTCAAGTATTTTCTCATGGCCTTTCTTTTTGTCTTCTTTTGGGATGATTCTTCTTCTCCTATGATTTGAATGTTGGGGTGTTTAACATTGTTCCAGAGGTCTCTGAGGTTGTCCTCATTTTTTAAAATTATTTTTTATTTTTTCCTCTCTGCTTCATTTATTTCCACCATTCAATCTTCCACCTCACTTATCCTATCTTCTGCCTCGGTTATTCTACTGTTGGTTCCCTCCAGAGTGCTTTTGATCTCAGTTATTGCATTATTCATTATTGATTGGATTTTTTTTTTTCTTCTAGGTCCTTGTTAAACATTTCTTGCATCTTCTCAATCCTTGTCTCTAGGCTATTTATCTGTAACTCCATTTTGTTTTCAAGGTGTTGGATCGTTTTTACTATCATTATTCTGAATTTTTTTTCAGGTAAACTCCCTATCTCCTCCTCTTTTGTTTGGTTTGGTGGGCATTTATCATGTTCCTTTACCTGCTGAATATTTCTCTGCCTTTTCATTTTGTTTAGATTGCTGTGTTTGGGGTGGCCTTTCTGTAGGCTAGAAGATTGTGGTTCCTCTTTATTGTGGAGCCTGCTCCCTGTGCGTGGGGTTGGATGAGTGGCTTGTCAAGGTTTCCTGGTTAAGGAAGCTTGCATCAGTGTTCTGGTAGGTGGAGCTGGATCTCTTCTCTCTGGAGTGAAGAAATGTCCAGTAGTGTGTTTTGAGGTGCCTGTGGGTTTGGTGTGACTTTGAGCAGGCTGTATTTTAATGCTCAGGGCTATGTTCCTGCATTGTTGGAGAATTAGCATGGCACGTCTTGCTCTGGAACTTGTTGGCTTTTGGGTGGAGCATGATTTCAGTGTAGGTATGGAGGCTTTTGGATGAGTGCTTGTTGATTAATGTTCCCTGGAGTCAGGAGTTTTCTGGTGTTCTCAAGTTTTGGATTTAAGCCTCCTGCCTCTGGCTTTTAGTCTTATTCTTACAGTAGCCTCAAGACTTCTTCATTCATACAGCACAGATGATAAAACATCTAGGTTAATGGTGAAAAGATTCTCCACAGTCTGGAACACCCAAAGAGGTTCACGGAGTTACATAGAGAAGAGAAGAGGGAGGAGGGGGATAGAGGTGACCAGGAGGAGAAGAGGGGGAGTCAAAAGGGGAGAGACCAATCCAGCCAGTGATCAGTTCCCTAAGTGTTCTCCATAGCCCAGAACACCCAGGTAGATTCAGAGTTTAGAGAAGAGGGGGGTAGGGAGAAGATAGAGGTGACCTGGGGGAGAAAAGGGAGAGTCAAAAAGGGAGAGAGCAATCAAGCCAGTAACACACCCCTAAGCAAACATGGGTACTGAAGATCAGATTCTTAAAGGCCCAAAATTGATAACAAATACCAAAAAGCAAAGATTAAAAATCTAGAGTAGAGGTTAGACTCTGAAAAATACAATATTAAAATACAAAACAAAATCAATCACAAAAATTATTTTTAAAAATATGAAATTTGCTTTAAAAATAGGGTCTTTTTTGGGAAGGTAATAGTAGATTATTAAAATGAAAACTAAAGTGGTAATAAAGAACTTAAACATAAAAAAAATTAAAAAATGATAATAGTCAAAATATATCTAGGAATTTCTCTGGAGCTGTTGAGGGCAGTGTTGGGTCAGTTCATTTTCAGATAGTTCCTTGTTCCAGCTTACACTTCTTCGCAAGGTCTATAGGCCCCTTCCAATGCTTAGTCAATGCTAATTACTGTTTAATCTGTTGCACCCGTGATTTCCAGAGTGCTTCCCTCTTCTTGTTTATTTTGGCTTCCTCTGTTTGCAAGTCTCTTCAGTGTCTAATTTCCACCCTGACACAAGGGGGCAAAGGTGGTCACTTATTAAGGCTCACTTGTTCAGTTGTGCTGTGGGGAGGGAGGAACACTGCAAACAAATACCGCTGGTGCATTTGGGGAGTGCTCACAGTATATGGACCACACTGGGTTTGCCCCAGCTCACGGCACGTGTGCTTTCCCCGTGTACACTGCTCAGGCTTCAGGTTGCTCTGTAGGGAAACTGTTCAAAATGGACCCTGAGTTTCATGCACTTCCCAGATCTAAGCTGCTCAGGTTCAGGTTCTTGGGTGCTCCACAAAGGCACAGACTCAGTTGGGCGTGCGTTTGGTGCCCTTCCCAGGTCCGAGCAGCTCAGGTGACCAGGTACTTGGTGAGCACACTGTCCCAGGTGGGCTGTGTGTCTTAATCACCTTCCCAGCCCCAGCTGCTGGGTTTTCTGGGTGTGCCGTGAGAGCACCGTCTCAGGTGTGCTGTGTGTCTCTTCTGGGGAGCTGGTTTCTGGCTGCAGCCCTCTTGGCAAATGTCAACTGTCCAGGATCCCGGGAAGACTTGGTTAGCTGCTGGGAGCCTGCTCACAGTTTGGTGGAGGACGCCGTCTCTGGGGCTGAAATTACCCCTTGCCTTCCGGTTCTGGCTGTAGCCCACCTGCCTCTCTGCCTCCAGCAGGGGGATGGGAGGGTCCACAGCTGACTAGCTCTCCTTTGGTATTCACTCAGTCCTTCGTTCTGTGAGTGGGCCAGGCTCTGCCTCAGGTTAGAGCTTTTCGTGGGAGTGTTCTCTCTGTCTCTCACTCTCTCTCTCTTTTTTTCTCTCTCTCTGGCTATCCCACTGTTTTGGTTGCTATCTCACTGTTAGCTCCCTCAGATTGTCCTCAGGGCTTTCAGGCCCAGTCCTTACCCTAAGCAATGCAGCCCGCGCCTCCCTGTTCAGCCCCCGCTCGCTGGTGGCAGACACAAGCGTCTGGGCTACTTCTCCCCAGGAGTTGCAGTTAGGCGCATATTCTGTGGGTTGTTTTTTTTTTTTCCTCCCGGTTATGTTGCCCTCTGAGATTCCAAAACTCCCCACAGACCCACAGGTGAGAGGGTTTCCTGGTGTTTGGAAACTTTTCCTCCACGACTCCCTCCCAAGGACAGGTCTCCATCCCTAACTCTTTGTGTCTCTTTTTGTCTTTTATATTTTGTCCTACCTCCTTTTGAAGAGAATGGGCTGCCTTTCTGGGTGCCTGGTGTCTTCCATCAGTGTTCAGAAGTTGTTTTGTGAAAGTTGCTCAACATTCAAATGAACTTTTGATGAATTTGTGAGGGAGAAAGTGGTCTCCCTGTCCTATCCCTCTGCCATCTTAGTACCACCCCTCTGTGTGTGTTTTATGTTGTAACTGGCCTACCAGGCTAAAGAAACCAAAAATTGCAATGGCTGCAAATACACGAATTCTTGCGTTCTTTGCCAACATAAAATGTGTAGATTTTGATGGTTCATCTGCACACATAAACTATAGACAAGTCATAATTCTCTTGCAAGATCATGAGGCACAAGCTATAAGAACTAGATGCGAATCACTTGACTTTCATAAGTCACATGTTCACTTTCAAAATAAAGTAGAAGTTGGAGGCAAAAATAATGATTGTTGCTATTTCTTGAGCACCTATGAAGCACCAGGCATTGTTCTAGGTTCATTAAAATGTTATTACCACAAAATAGTAGACTTTTAAAACATAATTCTAAGGAGGAGAACTCTGAAAGTCAAAATGCTTAAGAAACTCCCCTCAAGCTCACAATTATCCCAGTAATTCAGTGAGTGGGATGAGAAATGAGGACAGTCATAGAGGAAGAAGGAATGGTTGCCTGGAAGACTCCAAGATTCCCGTGCAAAGTTAGCTGACCCAGTTTCCAGTAGCTGGTGATGTCCATTAAGAAGGTTTTCTCTTCTGTGCCTTAGTTGAGTGAGAAAAAGTATGTGAGATTACAAGCATATAGAGAAAAAAGCCATTTTCTACTCCTCCCCAAGCCTAGACACTTCAATGACATTACTGAGAACTTAAAAAATATATGTCTTAGCAAATTTTACCCAGGCAGTGATGATGTTCAGTACTATTTTGTTTCAAATTATCAGAAAACATAATCTAGTTGTTGTTTCTGTTCAGTAGCTAAGTCTTGTCCAACTCTTTGTGACCCCATGAACTGCAGCATGCCAGGCTTCCCTAAACTTCACCATCTCCAGGAGTTTGCTCAAACTCATGGTTCATTGAGTCAGTGATGCCATCCAGCAATTTCATCCTTAGTTAGATTGCTAAAAATACTTTGTCACTAATGAATCTTTCAAAAAGTTCTCTTTTATAGTTGGATTTTTTTAAAAACTCAGTATCTGAGGCACTAAAATGCAACAGCCTTTCCCTTAAAAAAGATTTTAAAAAAGCAGGGTCCCGACAGCCACTTGTCTTAATTTTCTTCTGCCACTGTGTTGATCACAATAAACTGTGGAAAATTCTGAAAGAGATGGGAATACCAGACCACCTGACCTGCCTCTTGAGAAATCTGTATGCAGGTCAGGAAGCAGCAGTTAGAACTAGACATGGAACAACAGACTGGTTCCAAATAGGAAAAGGAGTCCATCAAGGCTGTATATTGTCACCCTGCTTATTTAACTTCTATGCCGAGTACATCATGAGAAACGCTGGGCTGGAGGAAGCACAAGCTGGAATCAAGATTGCTGGGAGAAATTTCAATAACCTCAGGTATGCAGATGACACCACCCTTATGGCAGGAAGTGAAGAGGAGCTAAAAAGCCTCTTGATGAAAATGAAAGTGGAGAGTGAAGAAGTTGGCTTAAAGGTCAACATTCAGAAAACGAAGATCATGGCATCTGGTCCCACCACTTCATGGGAAATAGATGGGGAAACAGTGGAAACAGTGTCAGACTTTATTTTTTTGGGCTCCAAAATCACTGCAGATGGTGATTGTAGCCATGAAATTAAAAGACGCTTACTCCTTGGAAGAAAAGTTATGATCAACCTAGATAGTATATTCAAAAGCAGAGACATTACTTTGCCGACTAAGGTCCGTCTAGTCAAGACTATGGTTTTTCCAGTGGTCATGTATGGATGTGAGAGTTGGACTGTGAAGAAGGCTGAGCACCGAAGAATTGATGCTTTTGAAGTGTGGTGTTGGAGAAGACTCTTGAGAGTCCCTTGGACTGCAAGGAGATCCAACCAGTCCATCCTAAAGGAGATCAGCCCTGGGATTTCTTTGGAAGGAATGATGCTAAAGCTGAAACTCCAGTACTTTGGCCACCTCATGCAAAGAGTTGACTCATTGGAAAAGACTCTGATGCTGGAAGGGACTGGGGGCAGGAGGAGAAGGGGACGACAGAGGATGAGATGGCTGGATGGCATCACGGACTCGATGGACGTGAGTCTGAGTGAACTCCAGGAGTTGGTGATGGACAGGGAGGCCTGGCGTGCTGTGATTCATGGGGTCCCAAAGAGTTGGACACGACTGAGCGACTGAACTGAATTGAACTGATGGTATAAACTGATGGTGGGCTTCCATCGCCATCTGGTGGACTATGTGTGGACCACTTGAGTAGGCAATTTGGCAAGCCAGTTAAATCGCAGTTCCTTCACTGGCTGGGGCTGGGTAAAATAATCTAGTCTCAATTTGTAATCTCTCTTGAAAGGAGGAGCTATACATGTTGGAGCTCTAGGAGGCCACTGACAACCTTAGGGAATGCTTTTCAACAGCTTTTCTTCCCTTGCCTGTGATTCCATCATGGTTATCAGGGAAGGAAAGAAAGGAGGAAAAGAATGAAGGAATGAATGAGAGGCAACTGAAAGATATGTGGAGAGGAGGAACAGAGAACACTCCTGCCTGCTGCTGACAGGTGACGAAGGACCTGATTACAGCTCCTTTCAGTTTCCACTGCAGTTCTGCTCCTTATAGGAATAATCTCCCCTCCTCTCCATTTAAGATACTTTGTTTCTTGTAGTCAAATGAGTTTAAACAGACACCTCCCTCCTAGGTTCTTGCATGACTCCGGATAAAATTATTAAAGGAAATGTCTTCAGACCCAGTTCAAAAGTCAATCCCCAGTCTCACTATTACAGTTTAATCACATTGTATGGGCTTGGAGTTGTTTTATACGGTAAATATTTCAAAAGTGCTTGCTCTGTGCAATGCCCAGTGCTTGTCAGTCCTAGGAATGCAAAGACTAGCAGGAGATAATAGTTTCTTAGTGGGTTTCCCTGGTGGCTCTGTCGGTAAAGACTCCGCCTCCAATGGGGGAGACCTGGGTTCGATCCCTGGATTGGGAAGATCCCCTGGAGGAGGGCATGGCAACCCACTCCAGTATTCTTGCCTGGAGAATCGCCATGGACAGAGGAGCCTGGTAAGCTGCAGTCCCTGGGGTCGAAAAGAGTCGGACATGACTGAATGACTAAGCACAATAGTTTCTTGGGGAGAGGAAATAACATACATAGATATTAATAGGTAACCACTTCCATGACAGAAGTATAAGAAAAGTGATTTGGGACAAAGAAAAGTGCAATTTATTCAGATAAAAACATTTACCAATGCTGAGAAGTATGTTACTATCTGAAGATATGGTGCAGAATAAAATGTAATCTCATAGTTTAAGGAGCTTAAGTTTTATCACAAAGATAAGTGTAAATGTATTTGGCAGCCAAAGGAGCACCAAACCATGTGTTTAAGGGGCAGATCTGAGAAAGCACCCAGAGAGGAGATATCTAAATTGATATTGAAAGGTTTAAAGGTTAAGTAGAATTAGATGAAGATGGGTTAGAAGAAAAGATTTCACAGAGGAAACTTGCAAATACAGAATGCTGGTATTGAAACAGTTCTCTCAGCAGCTGCTGCTATGCTGCTAAGTCACTTCAGTCGTGTCCGATTCTGTGCAACCCCATAGACGGCAGCCCACCAGGCTCCCCCGTCCCTGGGATTCTCCAGGCAAGAACACTGGAGTGGGTTGCCATTTCTTTCTCCAATGCATGAAAGTGAAAAGTGAAAGTGAAGTTGTTCAGTCGTATCCGACTCTTCGCGACCCCATGGACTGCAGCCCACCAGGCTCCTCCGTCCATGGGATTTTCCAGGCAAGAGTACTGGAGTGGGGTGCCATTGCCTTCTTCTCTCTCAGCAGCATTAGATATTAACTTTCAGATTCTGTTACTTTCCACTTTTCTGTTTTTCTTCTTACCTGTCTGGCTCCTTCTTTTGTTTTTTAAGTGTAATTTTTTTTGAGCTATAGTTGATGCACAGTATCATAGAAGTTCTAAGCATAGAACATAGTGAATCACTCTGTTTATGGTTTTTTAAATAACATATTGGCTATATTCTCTGTGTTGTACAATATATCCTTGTAGTTTATTTATTTTGTAAACAATAATTTGTACTTTTTATCCCTACCCCTATCATGCCCCTCCCCTCTCCCCCATCTCCCCTGGCAACCACTAGTTTGTTCTCTATATCCATGAAGTGAATCTGTTTCCTGGTTATTATATTCATGAGTTTGTTGTTTGTTTGTTTTTTTTAAGATTCCATGTATAAGTGGTATCATAGAGGAGCTGTCTTTCTCTGTCTGACTTATTTCACTTAGCATAATACCCTCTGTAATATCTTTTCCTTTTACCTGTCAGGCTCCTTCTCAGTCTTCTTGGTCCTGAGTTTCTTTCCCTTCTCTTTCCTCACTCCCTTGCTAGGAGTGTTTTAACTAACAAGTCCATCTCCTGAGACCCGAGCTGCGATCAGTGAGTGCTGTGGATCAGCTCATGTCTGTGCCCTCCATCGCGTTCTCAGGCACCTGGTGGTGGGGCTGCTGTGGCTCATGCCCTCTAGCAGTTCCGTAACCACCTGCGGCAGCCACATGTCTCCTCGAGGAACGCCTCTCAGCCTAGGGCACAAGAAAGAAAGAAAGTGAAGTTGCTCAGTCGTGCCCAACTCTTTGCGACCCCATGGACAGAAGCCTGCACCAAGCTCCTCCGTCCATGGGATTTTCAAGGCAAGAGTACTGGAGTGGGTTGCTATTTCCTTCTCCAGGGAATCTTCCCAACCCAGGGATAGAACCCAGGTCTCTCGCATTGTAGGCAGACAGTTTACCGTCTGAGCCACCAGGGAAGTCCAAGGAGGCCTCTAAATTTTGAAATTTCCTTCCTTGCTCGCTTTCCATTGACTTTAAACACGGTAGCTGCTATCTGCAGTTGCTGTTTCTGGGTCCTTCGAATCCTCTTATATCTCCATTTGTGTGTGTGTGTGCGTTAGTTGCTCAGTCTGACTATTTGCAACCCCATGCATTATAGCTGGCCAGGCTCCTTTGTCCACAGAATTCTCCAGGCGAGAATTCTGGAATGAGTTGCCATGCCCTTCTCCAGTGGATCTTCCTAACCCAGGGATTGAAGCCGGGTCTCCTGCCTTGCAGGCAGATGCATTGCTGTCTGAGCCACCAGAGAAGCCCATATCCCTTAGTAGATCCCTACATTTTACTACTTAACCAACATTTATACTAAACTTTTCTGTTTAAATAACTGACAGTTTTTGTTTCCTGATCGGAACTTGGGTGATGGAATGAGGCTGAGAGAGGCATTGGGAATGACTGCAAATAGCACAAACCGCAGCAGAGAAGAATTAAGAGGTTTGACTTCATAAAAGTTAAGGACTTCTCTGATAGACATTGTTAAGAAAATGAAAAAAACTAAACAAGTCCTACTGTACTGCCCAGAGAACTATATTCAATATCCTGTAATAAACCATAATGGAAAAGAATATTTAAAGAGTGTATATGCTGAAATATGAGCGTTTGAACAAGCTTCAGGAGTCGGTGATGGATAGGGAAGCCTGGCATGCTGCAGTCCATGGGGTCGCAGAGAGGTGGACTCTATCGAGTGACTAAACTGAACTGAATTTTCCCCACCCCACCCACAATTTGAAGCTTTCCTCAAACATACTGAAGAATCTTAACAGTTAATCATTGAATGATTGATTGCAAAGTTGACCAGGCTGTAGCTTTAAATTTCAAAGAACTGCTGATTTCAAGGAATGCCTGAGAAGCTTTGCATATAAACGTTGTCTGAAATGTTCCCTCCCTTTCCTTTTGTCTTGCAAGTTTACACTAGTCTGTTTCAATATCTCATTAGCAGAATGAATAGGATCTTCTATTCTTTTGAGGTGAGGCAGTTAAAGGATACATATTATCGGGTTTATCAGCTTCTCTTTCTTCACATCTACTCACCCAAGGGCCGTTCCTTTTCTGTCTGCCACTGATACAGTGCTTGGCTGATATCCCATCTGCCTTGTAAATATTCTTTTTTAAAAAATTATTTATTTATCGATTTATTTTTGCTGCACTGGGTGTTTGTTGCTTTGCATAGGTTTTTCTCTAGTTATGGCTAGCGGGGGGTACTCTTCATTGAGGTACAAGAGCTTCTCTTTGTGGTGGTTTCTCTTGTTGCAGAGAATGGGCTCTGGGCGCCCAGGCTTCAGGAATTACAGCTCGTGGGTGCTACAGAACGGGCTCAGGGGCTGTGTGTGGGCTTAGCTGCCCCGGGGCATGTGGAATCTTCCCAGGCCAGAGAGCCAACCTGTGTCCCCTGCATTGGCAGGCAGCTTCTTATCCACTGTGCCACCACGCCTCTTTTTCTTCTTTTTTTTTTTTTTAAGGCCATGAAGCACGTGGGATCTTAGTTCCTTGACCAGGGATCAAACCTGTGCCCCTGCATAGGGAGTGCAGAGTCTTAACCAAAGAAACACCAGGGAAGGCCCTCCTTTTCTCTTTTGACCAGTCTCACAATGTTCCCAACATCTGTTATGCTTTAGAGGGGACCCTTGTCTGAAAATAGAAGTTCTTTCCAGGCCATGATATAAATTTTTAGTAAAAGCAAATGAATGAAAATATAGCAAGAAATGACATTTCACAAGGAAGTTGCCCTGAAAGTGGGCTGTTGTAGTAAAAAGAGGCCAATGCCCGGCCCTTAGTCCCCATGGCCTGATCACTTCCACCCCTCAGGACTCCATCACTTCGTGTGGTTGGCTGTTTAATCCTCAGCAGACTGTGTGGATTACACTATGTACATTGGCACTTGTTACACAGCAAGTGCAAACAGCTGGGTTTCTTGCTGTTCATCCACTGCCAAGATATTATTCCTCATAAGGCCTTTTAACTGCTTTTGCAGTTAGTAACATCAGCGACTGGGAAGTCAAACATTTTATCTAGTGGTTTGTTAACGCAATGCTATTTTCCAGATGTTTTCTAGAGCTGTTCCTCAGACATTGATTTGTGATGGCGTTGATATTTTCTTTCTATAGCCTTTTATTATTTTTACGCAGTGATATTTAATTTCGTTAGGTGAAATGTCCTTTCCAAACTCTTCGTTTCTGATGACACACAGTTATTTTGTGCCTCGTGTTAATCCCACAAACTACGGGACTTGGCCCAGTTGTAGACAGAACTAGACAATAGATGCTTTAGAGGAAATGCTGCACCAGACTTTGGCTTCTATCGAGGCTACCAGATACATAATGGATTGTAGGCCCAGGAAATTTTAGGCCCAGGGAGATTATTGACTCAGATCTTCCCTTTATTCACAAAACATAGCTAGAAGTTGTAGATGCTAAATGATTTTATTCTGGGCCACACAACTAGTTGTCAATAAATCGAGAACTAGAACCCAGATCTCCCAGGTACGTGTGTGTGTGTGCTAAGTCACTGCAGTTGTGTTCAACTCTTTGTGACCCTAAGGACTGTGGCCCCCCAGGCTCCTCTGTCCATGGGCATTCTCCAGGAAAGAATACTGGAGTGGGTTGCCATGCCCTTCTCCAGGGATCTTCCCCACCCAGGAATTGAACCTGAGTCTCCTGCCTTGCAGGCAGATTTCTTTGCCACTGAGACATGGGGGAAGATCTCTCCTAGGTACAGGGGAGAGGAAATTTTTTTTTTTTTTTAATTTTTTTCACCTGAAGGCATATGTGTAAATTTGTTTGTCCCTTTCAGTGGTCCAAGGGCACTTTCACTGATAAAGAAGTCTCTTGGCAGGATTTTGAAAAGGCAGGACAAACTCTTGCTGCCCCAGTCTACAGGAACCATAACTCTTCCCCAGTGAGCCGCCCTGAGTGTCTCTATCACCTGCCCACTCTTCTTATAGGCTGGCACCAAGATATCACGCAGATGGACTGATTCCCGGGCAAAGCTGTTTTGCCAAGAACGGTTCCTGTTTCTCTACTCTTCCTCCTTTCTCTGCACAAGCTCTCCTAGATCACACAAACCTACCAAGGTCCCCTGAAAGTGCTGTGATCATGTATTTCTCCATCCCTCGTGAGAGAGAGAGGAGAAGGAATCAAGATCAGGATGCTATGAGGCAGAAACGTTTTGAAAGTTTGACAGCAATTTATAAATTACACGGGGTAGATGCAGCCAACAGTAGGAAGTATATATACGGGAAACACCATCATCAAAATATGTCTTTCTTTAAAAGGAAGGATGATAGCATACAGCCCAAATCCCCAAAAAGCTTAACAGAAATTCTCATAAAACTGTGGGTAGGCTTACATTCTATGACATAAGTTTTAAATTCTGAATCTGGACTGAAAACATCACCTGCTTTAGGTGTTCTCATAGACACTTAAGAGCTACAGAAAAATGTAGTTGACCAGCAAAACAATTTAAGATTCAGCCGTAGTCTATAGACTCTCAACTTGAGGGTAACTGGTAAAGTAATCTGTGGTCTTTTGGGGCCCGATTTAATTCATGATATTTCTCTGCAGCTAACTTTACAAGACAAACTGAAGCACAGCTGCTGCATTGTAAACCCACAAAGTGAAATAAGCAGTGTCCAGGAGAAGGCAATAGCACCCCACTCCAGTACTCTTGCCTGGAAAATCCCATGGGCGGAGGAGCCTGGTAGGCTGCGGTCCATGGGGTCGCGAAGAGTCGGACACGACTGAGCAACTTCACTTTCACTTTTCACTTTCATGCATTGGAGAAGGAAATGGCAACCCACTCCAGTGTTCTTGCCTGGAGAATCCCAGGGACGGGGGAGCCTAGTGGGCTGCCGTCTATGGAGTCGCACAGAGTCGGGCATGACTGAAGTGACTTAGCAGCAGCAGACATAGGGCTCCTGAAAACCTTATAATCTTCTGGTGTCGGAAGTGTCTTTTGTTCTAATGAGGTGTCCTCTCTCTTTTTAATAAATTAATTACTTGCTTATTTTTTAACTGTGCCTTACTGCATGTGAAATCTTAGTTCCTTGATCAGGGGCCAAACTAGTGCCCTCTGCACTGAGAGCACAGTAACCACTGGACTGCCAGGGTAGTCCCTCTAAAAAGAGGATTCTAGGTGGATTCCTGGATGCTTCTTGGAAAGGGACTGGTCACCAGAAAGACCAAGCCATGATAAGAATCTTAGAATTTTCAGCTCACAACCTCTCCTTATTCTCCAGAGAGAGAGGAGAGGGGCTAGACACAGAATTAATATTTGATCATGCCTAGATGAGGAAACTTTCACAAAATCCCAATCATATGGGGTTAAGATTGCTTTCAGAATGGTAAACACATCCACACACTGGGAGAGTGACCCACTTCAACTGCAAGGAAACAGAAGATTCTGAGCTCGGGACCCTCCCAGACCCCGCCTAGAACTTGATATTTCCCTGTATTCTTTATCATATCCTTCAATACTGGTAAACTAAAGTGTTTCCTGAGTTGTGTGGCCCACTCTAGGAAAGTAAAAAACTCCAGGAGAGGGTTATGAGAACCCCTGACTTATCAACAACTTGGACAGAAGTTCTGGGTAACTTGGGGTCCATCTGAAGGGAGGGACAGTCACATGGAACTGAGACCTTAATTTGTGGAATGAGATGCTGTCTCCATGTAGGCAGTGTCAGAATTGAGTTAATTTGTAGGACAATTGGCTGGTGTCAATGAATTCCCTGGTTGGGGGAAAACACCCATAGCTGGTATCAGAAGTGCTATGAGTCTGGTAGAAGCATGAGAGTGAAGGAGACTCACAGGAGGGGAAAAAGTGAGTTTTTCCCAGGACACATTTTCTTTTTCTATTTCAAATAACCTTTGAAAATGCAAAATTCATCTCTAGGTCACAGGTTGTGCAAAAACAGGCTTCACAATGGCTTTAGCTTGCAGACCCCTCCTATCCAGTCCATAGTACCCAGATCAGTGCTTTGTGGATATAGAATTTAACTGAGAAATGTCTGATTAATTACATGAGTGATTACATGATGAATGCTCGAGGAATGCCGCTGTTCTTTGTTTGCCTCTTGCAAACGATTCCGTTTTGTGCCCTCACACTCTGCACCAGAATCTAAGTCCAGAATCTCTCCAGCGTGTCTGATTCTAGGAACAAGCTGGATGAAGTCCCCAAAGCGTAGAGCCAATGAGTTGCTTCTTCCACACAACTAGGCTTTGATCCAAACTAGCAGGGGAGCTGTGTGCACTTAGGTTCAATTATTCTGGGGAGAAAAGTGGTGAGAGTATTAGAATTATTATTATTGCATTTGGATGGCAGGTACTCATGTTCCTCCATGAATGTGTAAAATCCTCCCTTCCATGCTGATTTTAATTGAATTCTAACAAATCCAACTTTCCTGAGACAAGAGAAAATGAGAATGTTGATATTAGCATAGCTTTCCCCCTTGTTAACTGTATTTACATATCAACTTCTGGGACAGCATACATTGTTTTCTCCTTTGTGCCTAGGTTTTATCACAGCAGCATCAATTAGCTCTGTTAAGCATCTTTCTACAGATACACAGGAATGTGAGTGAGATTTTTACTACCAACAATTCAGGCATTGGCTCTGCTTCTCCTATAAAGTCAGTTTTAGGAAATAATTAATATGACATTTTAAATTTGAAGCACAGACTATATGTGTGCCTTCACATATTTTACATACTTCTCTCTTATCTTTAAATACTCAAAACTTGTGAGGTTGATTATCATTGTTTATTTCAGGTGAACTCTATACATTCACACATTTGCTCACTGGAGCAATGCTGGGTTACAAAATCGTCAGTAGTATCCATTTAAATTGCATTCCTTAGCCGATTTCTTATTTTGAAAGGTAAGAGATATTTCTTAGCTGAGAAGTACAAAACTGTCCAGTAGGTGTTGCTGTTGTACACTGAATTAGCCAGGAGAGCGTAAAGAAATAGAAATAAGAATTCCACCCACAAGTTGATTATCATGATTGTTTAAGCAAGTACTATTGGGAAGACAAGAGAATAAATGGTACCTAACTTATTTTAGCTGAAACTCCAGTACTTTGGCCACCTCATGCGAAGAGTTGACTCATTGGAAAAGACTCTGATGCTGGGAGGGATTGGGGACAGGAGGAAAAGGGGACGACAGAGGATGAAATGGGTGGATGGCATCACCGACTCGATGGACATGAGTTTGAGCGAACTCTGGGAGTTGGTGATGGACAGGGAGGCCTGGCATGCTGCAGTTCATGGGGTCGCAAAGAGTCGGACACGACTGAGCAACTGAACTGAACTGAACTGAACTTATTTTTATGTAATTTTGAAGACATTGTCATTTGAAACCTTTGTTTCATATACAGAAAGTAAAATGTCTTAGGAGAATAGCCAAAAAAGAAAAATTTTATTTTCTTAATTTAAATAACCTTAATTTTCATTTTTATTAAAATAACTAAAAGGAATCTCTAAAATAGAAATGATAGGGAATGCAAAAAATGATAAATAAGGAACATGCATAGACTATAGACAACACTATACTTTTAACAATGTTGAAAAAAATTTTGTTAATATAATGATTATTAATCTGAAAATCTAGTAAAATTCTGTGGCAGTCAAACTAAGTCTGGAAAGAAAGAAAACCTCAATTCTGATTCTGGTTCAAAACTCAAGATGTAATCATTTTATTTCTAGGCTTATAGGTAGTAACAGTGGCCAAAACATCAAGTGTAAACTGTACATTTAATGACCTGCACTTCCATTTACCTTTTATGATGAGCTGTTGGAAGTTGTATGATGTGGCTCATTTCATATATATATAAATTTTGCACTTGTTTTTGCCTGTGCTGTATCTTTGTTGCTGAGTGGGCTTTGCTCTAGCTGTGGTGAGTGAGAGTTCCTGGCTTCTTGTGGTGCCCTGGCTTCTCACTGTGGTGGGTTCTCTTGCAGAGCAAGGCTCTAGGGTGCTGTGGCTTGCAGCACACAGGCTTAGTGGCTGTGGCTTGTGGGCTTTCTTTACTTGCTCCGCTGCATGTGTGATCTTCACTGACTAGGCAGCAGACCTGTGTCCCCCTGCATTGGCACGTGGATTTTTATCCCCTGTACCACCGGGGAAGTCCTATGATGTGGCTAGTTATGACAACACTCCAGACAAGTTGAAGAAGGCTAAGAGGGAATAAGATCTTCCGTCTATTAAATATTAGTATGCATGCGTGCTCAGTTGCTCAATGATGTCCAAATCTGTGCAACCCTATTGACTGTATCTCGCCAGGTTCCTCTGCCCATGGGATTCTCCAGGCAAGAATACTGGAGTGGGCTGCCATGCTGTTATTAGTATAATCACTACAGTTATTATAGAAAGGTAAGTTTGAAACTACCTGAATTATTTTTCTTTTCACAGTAGTTTCCATGTTATGGGGAAGGAGAGTTATCCAAGCTGTGGGCTGTGCACCTTTTTGCTCCTGAGCAGGGACGCCCACAATGAGAGTATTGCTGCTGTTCTGGTACTTCCCGCTCATGGAACAAATTTGCAAGGTCTGGCCAGTGATTCATAGTTCAGGAAAGACACACCTTCCAGAGGTAATGACGAAGAAAGAAGGATATTATATGTTTAGTCTCCGCTATTTTTATCCTTCTGGTTTTCAGTTAAATTGTGACTTACAATTGTTTGATTATGGTGACCCATTAATTCATCAAACAGAAGCTCCATTTGAGTCAAAGACTCTTATTTTCAAACTTAAAAGAAAATGGGTCTATGTTCTTATACTTTCCCTGTAGTATATTCTTTCATTTTAATAGTATTCAAAGTCTGTCCAATAGGCCTGAACTCAACTTGAATAAAAATATATAGAGTTTCACGTGTATAGGTAAATAGTAGTTGGTATTTTCATTAAAAATGAGCACATATAAAGACCCAATTTTTTTTCCTCCCCATCCCGGCCCTTGATAATATGTACTAAAAATTACTATCGTACTTAGGAATATTTTTAAGACTGAAGCTGACCTGATTGGTATTGAAATATTTGAACATTCTGGTTGTGTCATATGGCAGGAGCTATGTGCCATGTAAAAATATCATTTGTATATTTAATTGTGCATAATTTCTTTAGCATCTGCCTCTCCCTCCAGGCTGCAAACACCCCAAGAACTCTTTTATATAAAATGTCTGTACAAATGGATACTGAAACATTTTTGTAGTTTGGACTAGCAAAAGAATCAGTAAAGACAAACGCTGCTGTACTAAACATATGCAATATTAGCCAAGGGGAAATACAATCTTAGTTCAAAAATAATTTTTGACACGTGAATCAATCAGAATATTCTGAAAAGTAAGTGCTGCCATCCATCCATAGGAGAATTTAAGATGCTGAAGAACTTATAATCTTGGTTGTTTCTTATTTTCCAGCTCCTTCACGCCTCTTTCAGAATACAGATTTCAGCACCTTGTTTCTTTGACTACGCTGTTTCATAACGATAAACCCAACACTTGGATAACAGACAGTTGCAGAATACTTTCTGGTTTTATCTTTAGCCTCCAGTCACACTAGATATGCCAAGACCTTGAAAATATCAAGTGATTTAATTGATGCCACGAAGTATTTACTACATACTTTCTTGTGCTTGATGTACTATATTCTATACACAGGATGAGGTTTTATTCCTTTGTGCCTTTGTTAATGACAGTCTTTCTAGTTTGAAAGCTTTTCCCTTCATTCTCTGGGTAACCACTATTCATTCCTTAAGACATCACCTACCACATAAAGCTTTACCTGAGCCAAAAGGCTGGGGTCCCATAAGACTGTACATAGCTGTGTAACAAAACTTAGCCATTTTATTTTAGTACATGTAAACACTATCTGTTTATGTATCCAAATGTCCCACTGCACTATGAACTCTTCAAAGTAAAGCAATCAGAAGAGAACTGGCTCTTATTTCCATTATCAAACATACCAACCTACCTGAGTGTACTCCTAAATATTCGGTCTTACTTCCTAGTAGAATGAGTGGACTGCCATTGATTCACTAGGGCCAATCCATCTATTTGGACACTTTTTTTGCACTTGATTTATAGTTTGTTTAGTTACGGAATCCTAGTTTGGAAATAATTTTCAATTATTAGAAATTTTGAAGGCATTGCTTCATTTCCTTTTGTTTCCAGTACTGCTGAGAAATCCAAATCTTCCCTACCATTCCTTTAAAAAACAAACTCCACGTTACAGAAAATGTGAATATGTGCAATGAGCACAAATGAACCCTTACCTGCTATCATCTTTCTGCTCCCGCAGTTATCAATTCACAGCGTCTAGTTCTTGTCTCCTCCACAGTTGCCTTTTTTTTCTCTTTACTTTTTTTCTGACCATGCCCTGTGGCATGCGGGATCTTTTCCCCACCTGGGATTGAACTCAGGCTCCCTGCATCGGGAGAGTGAAGCCTTCACCACTGGACAACCAGGAAAGTCACTCTTATGTTATTTCCATTTTCTGTGGCAGAGACTTTCTTCTTTGGGCTTGTCATCTCTTGGCTCTCTGCTCATAATCAAGAAGTGTTAGTCGCTCAGTCGTGTCCATCTCTTTGTGACCCCACGGACTGTAGCCCACCAGGCTCCTCTGTCCATGGAGTTCTCCAGGCAAGAATACTGGAGTGGGTTGCCACTTCCTTCTCCAGGGAATAATCAAGAAAGTGTGAGGCTAAAAACGGATTCACACTGAGCCTGTGGGAAGGACTTTTCAACTGTGAATTTCATTGAATAGGAGTCTGGGTGGGTCATTTATCGGGGAAACTCTGAGGTCGGTGCCTTTAGGTCTTGATCTTATGTCAGAGTCTGTGGAAAGGAGTTTCAGTTTCTTTTCTGGAGGGTAAATGTCTGGCTGCCAGCATGCTGGGAGTTGTGTCGGGGAAGAAGGCTAGGGGTGTCTGCATTCAGCGATTCAAGAGCCATCTGCTCTCATGGCACCCCTGCTCTTTCTCCTGGGCTGGAGCAAGTGACCTGAGATTTTTACTGTTTCTCAAACAGCTTTTACCTCCACCTCTTTATTTAGGAATGCTCCTTCACACTCCGTTTCAGATTTTTTTCTTAACATTGCTAATTTCTGATCTTTTTGAGGCTGTGGTGCAAATTATGTTGATTTTGAACTTTCCTTGCAGCCAACTTGGGATTTGAGTCTCTTGGGGGTGCTAACTCAGTTATCGCACATCCATCTGCTTTCTAACTCGCAAAGTCTTGTTGCTGTTTTTTCCTCTACTGCTTTCCCGACACGTGTATGTTTAGGACAAAACTCCCTTTTGGGAGGGAGAAAGTTAAATGTGTATTTACATCACCTTTACCTGGAAAACCTACCCCCCCCCTCCGCCCCCCGCCCACTGTCTTCTTTAAACCTTAAAACTCCCACAACCTTTGTTTAATATAAAGGTGAGCTCTCTGTTGGTTTCTCCCTGAGACTTCTGGTAGCTGGGAATTTCCTGGTCCAGTGGTTGGGTCTCCGTGCTTCCACTACAGGGAACATGGGTATGATCCCTGGTGGGGGAGATAAGATCCTGCATGCGGAGTGGCACAGCCAAAAAATAAAAAAGAAAAGATAGAAAGACTTCTGGTAGCCACTGTGTGTGCCAAGGCCTCTGAACTTTTGGGGTTTGCAGAGATGGGGTCAGCTACTAGCAGAGAGTGTGTGGTCCTGCCAGATGAGTATGTCTTTGATTTCCTCCTTGAAGACCTATCCATGTATTTCTGGTAATACGCCACCAGGGTTTTGGAGATGGGCTAGCCCCTGGCATAAATGTGGGCCACCTTTCACGTGGGGATGGATGTCCATGCAGGGGAACTGCTCTTTGCCCGGGAACAGATTGGGCTCCAGGAGCATGTATATATATAGCGTAGAGCAAGCGGCCCAGTCACCTACAGGGGCCACTGTTCAGTTGTACAAACAGTTGGCTCTTCATGCTGTACTGAGGCTGTGGTCACCTACTTGCTTTCCAAGACCTGCACAGACTGCAGTGGACCCTGGGGAAGCAGGGCGGCCGGCAGAGACAAGGATGCCTCCACAAGAAGCTCCACAGCTGGAAATACCTCTTCATGAAAACTATGTTTCTCACTGGGATTCTGGGGTACTGTATTGGCATGTCTGTTTTTTTCCCCTTACCTCACTGGCCACCCAATCAAAAGCAATACTTTGGAGTGTTTGGAGTTTTTTTGAAGTATTTTCCAAATGGCAGGCACTGTTTAAGATAATGCCAAATAGTTAAGGAACAAAACAGACAGGTTTCTGTCCTCACAGAGCATGTATTTCCCTGTTTCTTTGTTGAGCTCTTACCCTTTTTCTGATGTTTAAATTAAGTAGGGCCCCAAGCTTTGGTTCTTAGATAGTTTTTGTCCTTCCTAAGTTATGCCATTCAGCTCCATGGCTTTAAAAACATCTATAAAATGATGACTCCAAATCTCATATTACTTACTGCTTACTCAACACTATCACTTGATACTTGTAGGGGGCTGAATGGTGGCCCCACAAAAGATATGTCTATTTTTTATCCTCAGAATCTATGACTGATAATTTGGAAAAAGATTTTGTAGACTTAAAGATGTTGTGATGAGGAGATCATTCTGGATTAGCCATATAGAACCTAAATCAAATGACATGTATCCTTATAAAAGACACAAAGAGGAGAAGATAGACAACGGAGGAAAAAGAAATGCGAAGATGGAGGCAGAGACTAGAAGGATGTGGTTACATGTTGAGGAATGCCAAGAGCTACCAGAAATTGCAAGAGGCAAGGAACATTTTTAAGAGTAAGTATGTAATTATAATCAAATTACTATACTTAAATAAATAATTTCAGGATATAAGATCAACACACAGAAATCAATTGTATTTCTATATCCTAGCAAATATTTTGAAAAATGATACTAAGGAAATAGTTCCAATTATGATAGCATGAAAAAGAATAAAATCCTTAGATATACTTTTAACGGAAGAAGTACAAGTCATGTATACTGAAAATTACTAAATGTTGACAGAAAGAAGATATAAGTAAATAGAAACACATCCTATGTTCATGAATTGGAAGACAAACATTTTTAAGATGGCATTATTTCCCAAATTGTTCTTAAATTCATACAGATTTATGACAATTCCAGTAAGACCCCTAGCTTTTTTTTGCAAAAGTTGACAAGCTGATCCTCAAATCATGTGGAAAGGAAACCTGAATACCCAAAGCAATCTGGAAAAGTGAAACATTGTGGGAGGACTCATATTTCCTGATTTCAAAACTTATCGTGAAGTGACAGTAATCAAGATGGTATGGTTCTGACCTAAGGGTAGACATATGTATTAGTGAAATAGACCTGAGGGTCCAGAAATAAACCCTTACATTTATGGTCATGTGATGTTTGCTGAGGTTACCAGGACCATTCAGTGGGAAAAGAACAGTATTTTCAACAAATGTTGTTAGAGCATCTAGATATATCTGCATGGAAAAGAATAAAAATTGGACTTTTGTCTCTCACCATCGATAAAAATAAAAGGTAACTAAGAATGGAATACTGAAATGTAAGAGCTAAAATGATGAAACTTTCAGAAGAAAACATAGGAATAAATTTTCATGGCCTTAGGCTAAACAGCACACAAACAACAAAAGAAACTGTAGGTAAATTTAACTTTATTAAAATTTAAAACTTTGGTGCTTCAAAGGATACCATCAAGAAAATGGAAAGACCATCATGGAATAGTGGAAAATATAGGCAAAACATGTATCTGACAAGAGATTTGTATTCAGAATGTATTATAATAACATTTAATTCTATAATATATAATATAAAGAACAAAACTCAATAATAAAAAGACAAATAACAATTTTAAAATGAGCAGTGAATAGACACTGTGCTGTGCAAAATGATGACCCTCCCAAATATGCCCTTTTTCTAATCCTTGGAGCCTGTGAAAGTGCAAAGACCTAACCACTGGACCTCCAGGGAATTCCCTAAAAAATGTTAAATTGTACACTTTAAAAAGGTAAATTATACAGTATGTGAATTTGATCTTAATAAAGCTTTTTATCCTTTTAAAAAAATGATTCAATGAACTCCCATCTATTCTTTGCCCAGTTTCATCAATTGTTTACATTTTGCTCCATTTACTTTTTCATATTCTTTCTATGCATCTTTTCTGAAACCATTTGTGAATCATCTGGGATGATTTGGGGATGATTGTGGAATACTGCTCAGCAATAAAAAAGTTAACTATTGACATGTGTAACACAGATGAATCTCATACAGAATGAAAGAAGCTAGGCAAGAAAAAGGCTATATACTGGATGTTACTGTTCACATAAAACTATGGAGAATGCAAACCTATCCACATGGGCAGAGAGCAGATCTGTTGTCTGAGGGATAGGATGAGAGGCTGAGAGGAACAAGAGAGAGGGATTATAGACCATTGTCTTGATTGTGGTGATGATTTCCTAAGTGTATGGTGGTGGTTTGTGCATGCTCAGTTATGTCCGACTCTTTGTAACCCCATGGACCATAACCCACCAGGCTCCTCTGTCCATGGGATTCTCCAGGCAAGAATACTGGAATGGATTGCCATTTCCTTCCCCAGGAGATCTTTCTGACCCAGGGACAGAACCTTCATCTCCTGCATTCAAAGGCAGATTCTTTACTGCTGAAAATAGGTAAAATTTTATTAAACTGTACACTTTAATGTGTACACTTTATTACATGTCTACTGTAGCTCAATAAATGTGTTCAAAACTTTTCAAGTTGTACACTTTGCTTTTTCATGTTTGCATTTTTTTGGCCACACAGCATATGCAATCTTAATTCCCTGACCAGGGAACAAACCCATGCTCCCTGCATTGGGAGTGCAGAATCTTAACCACTGGACCACCAGGGAAGTTCTAAGCAGTACACTTTAAATATAAACAGTTTATTGTAAGTCAATTCTATCTCAAGAAAGTTGTTAAAAGAATCAGAAGGCAAATGAAAATTAAAAGAATACTTTAAAATCAGAAGCAAAGGGCTAATTTCCTTAATACAAAATCTGCACCAAATCACTTAGAAAACAAGAAAACACAGCTGAAAAGTGAATAAATGATATGAGCAGTTCATGAAAAAGAAAATATAATTAGACCTTAAACAGAGACAATACTCAATCTCACTGAGAAAAATTCAAATTAAAGCACCACTGACACTATGTTCACTACCCATGAACAGTATGAAAAGGCAAAATGATAGGATACTGAAAGAGGAACTCCCCAGGTCAGTAGATGCCCAATATGCTACTGGAGATGAGTGGAGAAATAATTCCAGAAAGAATGAAGGGATGAAGCCAAAGCAAAAACAATACTGAGCTGTGGATGTGACTGGTAATAGAAGCAAGGTCCGATGCTGTAAAGAGCAATATTACAAAGGAACCTGGAATGTCAGGTCCGTGAATCAAGGCAAATTGGATGTGGTCAAACAGGAGATGGCAAGAGTGAACGTCGACATTCTAGGAATCAGCGAACTAAAATGGACTGGAATGGGTGAATTTAACTCAGATGACCATTATATCTACTACTGTGGGCAGGAATCCCTCAGAAGAAATGGAGTAGCCATCATGATCAACAAAAGAGTCCGAAATGCAGTACTTGGATGCAATCTCAAAAACGACAGAATGATCTCTGTTCGTCTCCAAGGCAAACCATTCAATATCCCGGTAATCCCAGTCTATGCCCCAACCAGTAACGCTGAAGAAGCTGAAGTTGAACGGTTTTATGAAGACCTACAAGAACTTTTAGAACTAACACCCAAAAAAGATGTCCTTTTCATTCTAGGGGACTGGAATGCAAAAGTAGGAAGTCAAGAAACACCTGGAGTAACAGGCAAATTTGGCCTTGGAATGCAGAATGAAGCAGGGCAAAGACTAATAGAGTTTTGCCAAGAAAATGCACTGGTCATAGCAAATACCCTCTTCCAACAACACAAGAGAAGACTCTACACGTGGACATCACCAGATGGTCAACACCGAAATCAGACTGATTATATTCTTTGCAGCCAAGATGGAGAAGCTCTATACAGTCAACAAAAACAAGACCAGGAGGTGACTGTGGCTCATATCATGAGCTCCTTATTGCCAAATTCAGACTCAGATTGAAGAAAGTAGGGAAAACCGCTAGACCATTCAGGTATGACCTAAATCAAATCCCTTATGATTATACAGTGGAAGTGAGAAATAGATTTAAGGGCCTAGATCTGATAGATAGAGTGCCTGATGAACTATGGACTGAGGTTCGTGACATTGTACAGGAGACAGGGATCAGGACCATCCCCATGGAAAAGAAATGCAAAAAAAGCAAAATGGCTGTCTGGGGAGGCCTTACAAATAGCTGTGAAAAGAAGAGAGGCAAAAAGCAAAGGAGAAAAGGAAAGATATAAGCATCTGAATGCAGAGTTCCAGAGAACAGCAAGAAGAGATGAGAAAGCCTTCTTCAGCAATCAATGCAAAGAAATAGAGGAAAAGAACAGAATGGGAAAGACTAGAGATCTCTTTAAGAAAATTAGAGATACCAAGGGAACATTTCGTGCAAAGATGGGCTCAATAAAGTACAGAAATGGTCTGGACCTAACAGAAGCAGAAGATATAAGAAGAGGTGGCAAGAATACACGGAAGAACTATACAAAAAAGATCTTCACTACCCAGATAATCATGATGATGTGATCACTAATCTAGAGCCAGACATCCTGGAATGTGAAGTCAAGTGAGCCTTGGAAAGCATCGCTACGAACAAAGCTAGTGGAGGTAATGGAATTCCAGTTGAGCTGTTTCAAATCCTGAAAGATGATGCTGTGAAAGTGCTGCACTCAATATGCCAGCAAATTTGGAGAACTCAGCAGTGGCCACAGGACTGGAAAAGGTCAGTTTTCATTCCAATTCCAAAGAAAGGCAATGCAAAAGAATGCTCAAACTACCGCACAATTGCACGCATCTCACATGCTAGTAAAGTAATGCTCAAAGTTCTCCAAGCCAGACTTCAGCAATACGTGAACTGTGAACTTCCTGATGTCCAAGCTGCTTTTAGAAAAGGCAGAGGAACCAGAGATCAAATTGCCAACATCCCTGGATTATGGAAAAAGCTAGAGAGTTCCAGAAAAACATCTATTTCTGCTTTATTGACTATGCCAAAGCCTTTGACTGTGTGGGTCACAATAAACTGTGGAAAATTCTGAAAGAGATGGGAATACAAGACCACGTCACCTGCCTCTTGAGAAATCTGTATGCAGGCCAGGAAGCAACAGTTAGAACTGGACATGGAACAACAGACTGGTTCCAAATAGGAAAAGGAGTATGTCAAGGCTGTATACTGTCACCCTGCTTATTTAACTTCTATGCAGAGTACATCATGAGAAATGCTGGACTGGAAGAAACACAAGCTGGAATCAAGATTGCCGGGAGAAATATCAATCACCTCAGATATGCAGATGACACCACCCTTATGGCAGAAAGTGAAGAGGAACTTAAAAGCCTCTTGATGAAAGTGA
Source organism: Capricornis sumatraensis (assembly GCF_032405125.1). Taxonomy (NCBI): domain Eukaryota; kingdom Metazoa; phylum Chordata; class Mammalia; order Artiodactyla; family Bovidae; genus Capricornis; species Capricornis sumatraensis. The sequence goes on from NC_091075.1 coordinate 18,648,194, forward strand.
AAGAGGAGAGTGAAAAAAGTTGGCCTAAAGCTCAACATTCAGAAAACGAAGATCATGGCATCTGGTCCTATCACTTCATGGGAAATAAATGGAGAAACAGTAGAAACAGTGTCAGACTTTATTTTTTTGGGCTCCAAAATCACTGCAGATGGTGACTGCAGCCATGAAATTAAAAGACGCTAACTCCTTGGAAGAAAAGTTATGACCAACCTAGATAGTATATTCAAAAGCAGAGACATTACTCTGCCGACTAAGGTCCGTCTAGTCAAGGCTATGGTTTTTCCTGTGGTCATGTATGGATGTGAGAGTTGGACTGTGAAGAAGGCTGAGCGCCAAAGAATTGATGCTTTTGAAGTGTGGTGTTGGAGAAGACTCTTGAGAGTCCCTTGGACTGCAAGGAGATCTAACAAGTCCATTCTGAAGGAGATCAGCCCTGAGATTTCTTTGAAGGAATGATGCTTAAGCTGAAACTCCAGTACTTTGGCCACCTCATGTGAAGAGTTGACTCATTGGCAAAGACTCTGATGCTGGAAGGGATTGGGAGCAGGAGGAGATGGGGACAACAGAGGATGAGATGGCTGGATGGCATCACTGACTTGATGGACGTGAATCTGAGTGAACTCTGGGAGTTGGTGATGGACAGGGAGGCCTGGCGTGCTGCGATTCATGGGGTCCCAAAGAGTCGGACACGACTGAGCGACTGAACTGAACTGAACTGACACTGTTTTTACATTCCTAACTGGGCGGATAGCCACAAATTTCATACAACACTATGTTGGCATGAGTTTGGGAAGCTGGTAGTCTTCCACATAGAGAGTAAGTGTATGGACTGCTGTAACATGTAGCAAGGATACTTTGATAATATGTATTTAACTGCTGTATCCTTCCCTGTAGTTATTCCACTTGGAATTTCTCCTACAGATATACTTGTGTAAGTGCAAAATGACCTACCTTCAATGTTATTAATTAAAGTTTTATTTGTTGTTGTTAAAGACTGGTAAAAGTCTAAATGTCTGTGCATAGGAGTTTGGTTACAAAATTATAGTTCAGCTGTTGAATGGAGTACTGTGTATTGGTAAACAAAGAATGAGAAAGCTCTTTATATGCTGAAATGAGAAAATCTTATCTGAAGTGGAAAGAACAAGGTACAGAACAGTGTGTTATAGTGTGCTGCCATATGGATTAAAAATCAGTCTACAAATACCTTTTGCCACAATACACATAAGTCTGTACAAGTGCAGATTTTCTTCTGGGGAGTGGTTTGAAGAAAGGTTTGGGAATAAGTTTTTTCCCTACGTCTCTTTTATAAGACTTGAACTTTGGATTATTTGAATATATTTCCTACACTACAAAATCCCCTCTTTTGTTGATATTAATAAACCCCTCTGGGTCTGCCAAAATTTTAGCTCATAAACATATTTATTTTGTTTCCCCCTCCAACATTTAAAAAAATAAGTTCATTTTTAATCCAACATTTCTTGGTGTTTTGCAGGAAAAGCTTATTTCATATTTTCAGTTTACATAGTTCATGATGGTTGTAGATATTGACATCCTCATTATTTCTTATTGTATTCTGGAGGTAAAAGCTGGGTGAAAAAGGTCTGAACATCTTTTTTCAACACTTTGGAAGAATATTGCCAAATTGCCCTTTGAAAGATTATACCAATTTACATTCTCACCTGCAGTGAATGGATAGGCCCCTTTTCTTGAACTCTCATTGGCACTTGTGCAATCATTTTCTAAATTCCAATTTTATGGGTTGCACTCATATCTCATTATTTTAATTTTTCATGTTCTAAATTGCAATGAGTTTGAAGACTATTTCAAAGTTTTATTAATCATTTAAGCTCTTTAAAAAAATCTTTTTCTGCCTTTTAAACTATGTAATACATTGATTTCATTTTCACAGTGTATGGAAAAATGCAAATGTAGGTTAGTATATGGTGTTAGGTAAAGAATCTAATTATATTTCCCCATAGTTAACACAATTTTTAAGTTGCCATTCATTAAAAATCTACTTGTTCTATACTGAGCACCAAAGTGCTTCACTAATTCTAAATTCTTGGATGTATCACAGAATTTAGGGTCTGTTTCATTAAACTGTCTGCCTAGTATCAGGCTGGAAACATATCATCTAGATATTTTTGCTTAAGAGTTTTAAATCCATTCTTTATTCTTTTGCTGCGTAGCTTTGGACATGCACATTTAAATCTAATTACATTAAATTTATAAATGAAATGTAGGAGATCTGAGATTTTGCAACATTAATTTTTCTCATCTGAGAACATGTTTTACTCCATTCATTTACCACTACTTTCATATTCCCCAGTAAAATTGTGTGTGTCTGTATGCTGGCAAGCATATTTCTTGTTAAGCTTACTCCAAGGTATTGGAAATTTATAGCCCTTTCCCTGGTGACTAGATTACTTTATGGTGCTCTTTCGACTTTGTGTCCTTTTATATCACTCAGCATCCCTGAGGTCCCCTGCTGTCAGAGCAGTTGACGGGAGGTTCACATGCCATCAGTCTGATGGATATTATTTATTCTCCTTGGGCTTGAGCTGACCACCTCTTAGTCTCCTTTTATGGCCTGTAGAGAGTTTGCAGTGACCCTCTGCTGGAGCAAGGGCCAGGAGCTGTAGTAGCTCTCCTTCATTTACATAAACAGCTAACTTGTTGGCTGCCAGCCTTTAGTGCCCCTCCACAGAGGACTCACCACTTGTGCTTCTGATCCCTGCTTGGATATCTGATTCCAGGCACTTCCTTCCTCACAGAGCTTGTCTCCACCCAGGGCTCCCCCACCCCCAGCTACCGAGAAGAAAGTCAATTGCTTGTTTCCATTTGACCCCAGCGAATTGTTCCTATATTGACTAAATAACAATTCGGGGTTGCAGAACATACAAATGAGCCTGGTCCTCAATCAAAAAATTTTTAAAAGAGGAAAAAAAAGATAATAGTGGTTCTTTTCTCCTGAAACTCTTTATACCATGCACTTTTCAAGTGTTTTTTTTTAAGGTAAAATAAAATCTGACAATAATTTTTTTTTTCCTTTCTACTTTGTTTTTTTCCAGCAAAGAATTGTGATGAAATACATATAACAAAATTTACCATCATAAATTTTTTAAGTGGACGGTTCAAAAGTGCTAAGCACATGCACATTGTTGTGCAACCGATCCCTAGAACTTTTTCATCTTGCAAAACTGAAACTCTATACGCATTAAATAATAGCCACCCACTAATCCCTCCCCCAAGCCCTGGCAACGATCATTCTACTTTGTTTCTCTGAGTCTGAGGACTCTTGATACCTTAGAGAGCGAAATCAGACAGTGTCTTTTTGCACCTGGTTTATTTCATGTAGCAGAATGTCCTCAAGGTTCTTTCCTTCATGGTAGAATAAGTGAGAATCTCCTTCCTTTTTTTTTTTTTTTTGGCCGTGCTGCAGTCAGGTGAGATCTTACTTCCCCAAACAGAGATGGAACCTGCACTCTCTGCAGTAGTGGAAGCTCGGAGTCTTAACCACCAGACCACCAGGGAAGTCCTTCTCCTCTCCTTCCTTTTTAAGACTGAATAATATACCACTCCATGTATATATCATATTTTATTTATCCATTCTTCCATTCACAGACATTTGGAATGCTTCTACATTTTTGGCTATTGTGAACAGTGCTGCTATGAACATGGGTGTACACATTTCTCTATGAGACATGTGATTTCAATTACTTTCTTTAAAAAATTTTTTTATTGATGTATAGTTGATTCACAATGTTCTGTTAATGTCTACTGTATAGAAAAGTGACTCACTCATATATATATATATATATATATATGTAATCTTTTCATATCTTTTCCATTATGGTTTATTGCAGGATATTGAATATAGTTCTCTGTTCTCTGTGCTGTACAGTAAGACTTTGTTGTTTATCTGTTCTATATTCAATTACTTTCTAAGTGTTTTACTAAGTTTGTCTCATTTAATCCTTATTACAACTTTATCAATTGGGTATTATTAATATTCAAGGTTTATTAATGTGAAAACTGAGGGCAGAGAAGCTAAGTAAACCGTTGTGTATGTGTGTGTGTTCAGTCACGTCCAGCTCTTTGCGGCCTCATAGACTGTAGCCTGCCAGGTTCCTCTGTCCATGGAGCTTTCCAGGCAACAATACTGGGCTGGATTGCCATTTCCTTCTCCAGAGGAACTTCTTGACCCAAGGATTGAACCTGTGTCTTCCGTGTCTCCTGCATTACCACTGAGTCACCGGAGAAGCTCCTTTTAAGGTATATCTTATACTAAAATATCCTGTATAATGACTTGAAATACTACTCCAGGAAGGAAAAATGAGCCTGAGCAAGAGAGTTTTCATAGTTAAACAGGCAATGTGGGGTTTGGAAAAATTGGTGATGGAGTCACCCCATGACCTGCATTCCTATATCATTGATTTGATGACGTCCTAACTCACATATATTCCCTTTATGCTTTTGCAGTATAAATTCCAAAACCTCATGAGAAATGTAAAAATGTGTTCTGGGGAGTTTTTTTTAAGTCAGTTGTCTATAAAATGTATTATATATTGGTCATAACATATATATCAATATCATATATATTGGTTTTTTCTTTTTCTTTTTTTTCAACTTAGCTACACATTAAATTCTCCATCTTCTTTAAGGATCAAAACACTGCTGAGTTTTCAGGATTGAGAAACGAATGTCTTTATTTCCTGCCCTCCAAAATAAATCATTTGGGTTGTTTTTTCCAAGCTAAATTGTATTTAACTTCCTTTTAATTTTTTTTTTTTTACCACCAGACTTTTTAAAGTTAGTATAAAATCTATACCTAGCAAACACATTTCTTAAAAAAAAAAAAAAGTAAAGTCCTTTCTAGAGATAGAAATCATTGAATACTTTTTTCATAAAATTATTTGCAAAATAGATGGAGAATGCTTTACTAAGTCCAGTGAGTTTTAGTTTTTCAATGATATATGCTGCAGTGGATAAATAAAGAAAATATTTGAGGAAATTAAAAAAGTGGCCTCAACTTAAAAATAAGTAAAGCAAGATCCTACTATGGGGGGAACATTATTTGTTACTCTATATTTAAAATGTATTTATTTATTTATTTCTGGCTGTGTTGGGTCCTAAGTGCCGTGTGGGCGTTTGTCGGGGTGCTGTGCGCCTCGGACACTCTGTTGGTGCACGGGTTCTCACTGAGGTGCCTTCTCTTGTTACGGAGCACTGGCTCTAGAGCAGTCTGCCTTCAGCAGTTGCAGCATGCAGGCTCAGTAGTTGCGGCTCCCAGACTCTAGCGCACAGGCTCAGCCGCTGTGGCACGTGGCTCAGTTGCTCTGTGCCATGTGGGATCCTCCTAGACCAGGGATTGAACCCTCTCTCCTGCACTGGCAGGCGGGTTCTTTGCCACTGAGCCACCAGGGAAGCCTGACTCTACCTTTTTTTTTTTTTTAATTACACGACATTAATTCGCTGCTTGGACAGATTATTATTTTATTTCTTTATTTGGCCTCTCGGCATGCAAAATCCTAGTTCCCCAAACAGGAATAAAAACTACACCCCCTCCATTAGAAGCATGGAGTCTCAACCACTGGATGGCCAGGGAAGTCCAACTGTTCTATTACTCTACTTTGATCACATTTACATGATAGGATTTTAGGGCAAAAGTATAGGTATCTTACCATAGGGATGGAGGTGATAATATCATAATATCATAATAAGGTTAATAGTCAGGCTTCTCTGGCTACGTAACAGAACCCCAACTCAGATTTGTTTTGTGATTTCAATTGCTCATGGAATCCTTGACAGGGTTGACAGATATCACTCACTGAAGACAGGGTGTATGTTGTATGATGCCTTGGTTTGGTATATGAAATAATAGGTCTTTACTCATAAAGTGGTTAAGAACATGTTTTATAAAATGTTCATTCTGAGCATTTTTTTTGGGGGGGGTGGGTAACTTTGTTTTAAAATAATTTCAAACTTAGAGAAAAGTTACAAGAATAGTATGAGAAACTATCAAATGCCTATTGTTCAGATTTACCAGTGGTTTATATTTTGTCCCATTTCTTTAAAACTTTCTTTCTTGTTTTTTTAATTGAAGTATAATTGATATACAAGATTCTATTAGCTTTCAGAATGATTTGCTATTTGTATATGTCCCACTTAAAAATTAATTTATTTTAAAGATTACTTTTTAATTTATTTTTGGCTGTGCTGGGTCTTGAGGGCAACACCTAGAGAAAGCAATGAAGGCCCAGCACAGCCAAAAATAAATTAAAAAATAAAATTTTCAGTTCAGTTCAGTTCATTCGCTCAGTCGTGTCCGACTCTTTGGGACCCCAAGAATCGCAGCACACCAGGCCTCCTTGTCCATCACCAACTCCCGGAGTTCACTCAGATTCACGTCCATCGAGTCAGTGATGCCATCCAGCCTCTGTCGTCCCCTTCTCCTCCTGCCCTCAATCCCTCCCAGCATCAAAGTCTTTTCCAATGAGTCAACTCCTCGCATGAAGTGGCCAAAGTACTGGAGTCTCAACCTCAGCATCATTCCCTCCTAAGAAATCTCAGGGCTGATCTCCTTCAGAATGGACTGGTTGGATCTCCTTGCAGTCCAAGGGACTCTCAAGGGTCTTCTCCAACACCACAGTTCAAACGCATCAATTCTTCGGTGCTCAGCCTTCTTCGCAGTCAAACTCTCACATCCATACATGACCACAGGAAAAACCATAGCCTTGACTAGATGGACCTTAGTCGGCAAAGTAATGTCTCTGCTTTTGAATATGCTATCTAGGTTGGTCATAACTTTCCTTCCAAGAAGTAAGCGTCTTTTAATTTCATGGCTGCAATCACCATCTGCAGTGATTTTAGAGCCCCCCAAAATAAAGTCTGACACTGTTTCCACTGTTTCCCCATCTATTTCCCATGAAGTGATGGGACCGGATGCCATGATCTCAGTTTTCTGAATGTTGAGCTTTAAGCCAACTTTTTCACTCTCCACTTTCACTTTCATCAAGAGGCTTTTTAGCTCCTCTTCACTTTCTGCCATAAAGGTGGTGTCATCTGCATATCTGAGGTTATTGATATTTCTCCTGGCAATCTTGATTCCAGCTTGTGTTTCTTCCAGTCCAGCGTTTCTCATGATGTACTCTGCATAGAAGTTAAATAAACAGGTGACAATATACAGCCTTGACGTTAATCCTTTACTTATTTGGAACCAGTCTGTTGTTCCATGTCCAGTTCTAACTGTTGCTTCTTGACCTGCATACAGATTTCTCAAGAGGCAGGTTAGGTGGTCTGGTATTCCCATCTCTCTCAGAATTTTCCACAGTTTATTGTGATCCACACAGTCAAAGGCTTTGGCATAGTCAGTAAAGCAGAAATAGATGTTTTTCTGGAACTCTCTTGCTCTTTCCATGATCCAGCGGAGATCATTGGCAATTTGATCTCTGGTTCCTCTGCCTTTTCTAAAACCAGCTTGAACATCAGGAAGTTCACGGTTCATGTATTGCTGAAGCCTGGCTTGGAGAATTTTGAGCATTACTTTACTAGCATGTGAGATGAGTGCAATTGTGAGATTAATTATTTTATTTTTTTGGATGGCTCAGACAGTAAAGAATCTACCAACAACACAGAAGACCAGTGTTCGATCCCTGGGTTGGGAAGGTTCCCTGGAGAAGAGAATGACAATGCATTCCTGTATTCTTGCCTGGAAAATCTCATGGACAGAGGAGCCTGGTGGGCTACAGTCCATGGGGTTGCAAAGAGTTGGACACAACTGAAGGACTCACAGTTTACTCTCTAGTTGTGGTGTGTGGGCTTCTCATTGCAGTGGCTTATCTTGTTGCAGAGCATGACTCTAGAGTGTGAGGCCCTCAGTAGTTGCCTGTGCAGGCTTAGTAACTGCACAGCAGCTCAGTTGCCCCGTGGCATGAGATCTTCCCAGAGTAGGGATCAAACCCGTGTTCCCTGCATTGATAGGTGAACTCTTAACCAATGGACCACCAGGGAAGTCTCCCATTTGTTTTTATACTATTCCCTATACCTACAGACATACTTACATATAACACATATATGTCTTTATAGATACATATGTCTGTATAGATACATGTGTCTGTATAGATATATGCATTCTATATATTATATATGTGTAAAAATATATTCATATTTTTTCTCTGAACCATTTGAGAGTGTGTTAGAGGTATTATGCCTCTTTATCCTTAAATACTTGAGTGTATTTTGCTAAGCACAAAGAATTCTCTTACGTAATTGAAATTGCAGTCACAATTATTATTGATTTTATACTATTATCTAGTCTATGGTCCCTGTTCAAATTTTAGCAGTTAAATCGATGGTATCTTTTCTTTTTCCCTAGTCTAGGATCCAATCAGGGTGCATATACCATATTTAATTGTCAAATATCTTTCCTTTCCTTTAGTCTGCAACAGTTTCATCAGTCTTGTTACTTTTGGAGAATAGAAGCCAGGTGTTTTATAGAATGTTCTTCAATTAAACTGGTGAGTATGTGGGGAATGGAGAGAGAGAGAGCAATGACAGGGGCTTCACAGATAGTCTTGACAGTCTGCTCATTATCTCTGTAGTGGTTTCCATTCTACCTTACAGGTAGCTATAGACAGACTACACGTGAGACAGAATGCTCATCGATTTAAGTCAGACAATGCAATATCATTGGAAAATGTTGGAACATGTGGATGTAATCAAAGTATCAGTGATGAATCCTTCAAATCATTTTTTAAAAAATAATACTGTTCAGAGGTGGTCTCTAACCAAAACTCCAAATAGCGAGTGGCTATGTTGAATATATCATAGAAATTTATAGCTCAGTGAAGCTAGATATTATTTAGTGCATTTTATAGAATAAAAACTTCAGATTCACTGAGCTTAGGAAATTTGACTATGGTAGTCAGTGGAAAGCCAAGATCAGATCCCACATCATCCTGATTCCTTGCCCAGCGCTCTTTCTTTTTCATTCTGTCCCAAATGATCAAAATTATGCTTCACTGTAATTGTCATCTTGAATCCCATTTGTGATATGGTGGTAATCCAGTTTTCAGTGTATGTATCTCTTTATCAGACAAATGAAGCCTTACCAGGAAATTTCTCATTTTAAGGGCTACCACTTAAAAAGCATTACTAAAATTGGCAGCTATTTTCTATCTCAAGACATTCATTCTGCCACTAGAAATGTTTCTATAGCCAAATGAACAACTGTTTTGATATGTTAATTTCTGATGTGTAAACTTTTATATTTTAGTTAGTTACTGATCTTAAGAAAACAGAGTTTCTCCATTAATTGTTCTAATTTAAGAACAGTGTACTCCAGAGGACTGCAGATCCATTCCTCTTGTTGGTGACAAAAATTGTGTACACAGCTTTCCCTTCAACAGGGAGAAATAGCTGAAGGTCAGACTAGTGCAGTGGCAAGAGTACGCGTGTGTGCTCAGCTGTGTCTGTCTCTTTTCAGCCCCATGGACTGTAACCCGCTGGGCTCCTCTGTCCATGGGATTTCCCAGGCAAGAATACTGGAGTAGGTTGCCATTTTCTCCGCCAGAGGATCTTCCCAACCCAGGGATTGAACCTGAGTCTCCTGCGGCTCCTGCATTGCAGGCGGATTCTTTACTACTGAGCCCCCCAGGGAAGCTCTTAGTGGGAAGAGCGTGAACTCTGATTAGCCAGATGGAGTTTCAAAGTCTGTAGCAGAGAATACTAGCAGTGTGAGCTTCATTCCTCATCTGTGTAATGGAAGAGATAGTGCTGATTATCTGACTCTCTGGAGCTGTAAGTACTTACTCTTAAGGATGACAGAAATGTTATCTCATGGTGTAAGTTCTCAATTGTGATTATTTTCAGCTGGGTAATTGCCCAAGTGCTGTGCCCTGAGTAGGTATTAAGGAGCATCATTAGAGGGTGTGGAAGCTGATCCTACCAGCTGGTGCTAAAAATAATTTAAGACTGTCATAAACAGTCCATACACTTATTCTTTAAACTTGCTTTGCCCCAGGTTTGGGGTTAGCAGTTAGCAACAATATTATACTCCTCCATTAAAAAAAACCCCACAACTTCTTTCATTCTTCAAAGATACTCCAGATTTTAATTTTCACCAGGTTTCCCCAGCATAAAAATGTTTTGGGGGTCCGTTATGCTAGGGCTTTTTCTGTTTCCTTTGGGTGGCTATTGCTGTACTTATGAATTCCTTTTTTAAAAATATTTTATTTATTTATTTTTTAATTTAATTAATTTATTTATTTTACTTTACAATATTGTATTGGTTTTGCCATACATTGACTTGAATCCACCACGGGTGTACATGTGTTCCCCATCCTGAACCCCCCTCCCAGCTCCCTCCCCGTACCATCCCTCTGGGTCATCCCAGGGCACCAGCCCCGAGCACCCTGTATCATGCATCAAACCTGGACTGCTGATTCGTTTCACATATATTATACATGTTTCAATGCCATCCTCCCAAATCATCCCACCCTCATCCTCTCCCACAGAGTCCAAAAGATTGTTCTATACATCTGTGTCTCTTTTGCTATCTTGCATACAGGGTTATCATTACCTTCTTTCTAAATTCCATATATATGTGTTAGTAAACTGTATTGGTGTTTTTCTTTCTGGCTTACTTCACTCTGTATAATAGGCTCCAGTCTCATCCACCTCATTAGAACTGATTCAAATGTATTCTTTTTAATGGCTGAGTAATATTCCATTGTGTATATGTACCACAGCTTTCTTATCCATTCATCTGCTGATGGACCTCTAGGTTGCTTCCATGCCCTGGCTATTGTAACCAGTGCTGCAATGAACACTAGGGTACACATGTCTCTTTCAGTTCTGGTTTCCTCAGTGTATATGCCCAGCAGTGGGATTGCTGGGTCATAAGGCAGTTCTATTTCCAGTTTTTTAAGGAATCTCCACACTGTTCTCCATAGTGACTGTACTAGTTTGCACTCCCACCAACGATGTAACAGGGTTCCCTTTTCTCCACATGAATTCCTTATTTAATTGAAAAGGTGACCCAGGAATTCAGACCAGACAGTGATTCAGACTGGACACTTTCACTACCTTGACCCAGAGTTCAATCCCTGGTGGGGAGCTAATATCATGAGGGTTGGTGAAAAAAAAAAAAAAAAGACCCAAGAGTCCATAGTAAGTTAAAGAATCTAGACACAGAAAAGAGATTTCTTGAAATTTTAAAGTATTTCTGTGCTTTTTGTTTTTCTATTAGTTTTCTCATCTCTAAAGCAAAGTGGTAAAATACATGTCACAGTCTTTCATATGAATATTTCCTTCCTGTTTAAGTTGGTAATGTCGTTAGGTGTGAATTACAAAGGTCTGATATTGGGACCTATATTGGAAATGGCAACTCAACAATATAATGATGGTATTGCAGGTTGGAAGCTGACACAGACTCACTCGCCTGCTGAATGGATTTCTCTCCTTTCTACCCTGGAGGTGCTGCTCCCTGCTGTTATCTTTCTGTCTGAACAGAAAACACACCGAGTATTACCAATTATCTGTATGAATCAGTCCTTTCGAATTTGACAGTTTTCTTGGAAAAACATTTTAAAAGCCATTTGGCTAGCATGTGAAGATTATAAAACGGCTAATTTGGAAGGAACAGGGGAGACGGCAGGTCCAGGCATTCCCCAGTCTGACAGTCGGCCAACCAGGCCCTTTATCATTCAAAACGATAAAATAAGTTATTCTAATGAAAGAGGTGAATTTTTGTAGTTTTAGTTTCACAATCCTTTCCACTTCGTTTTTATCATTGTCTTCCAGGCACAGAATACAAAGATAACAGTAAACGAGAATACTGTGTTAAAAAATCTATACCTATAGAAAGAAAGGCAATCTTTTATTTCATAAATTTAAAATGAGTCATTAATTTTTGGCTGCTGTGTGTCTTCACTGCTGCATGTGGGCTTTCTCTAGGTGTAGTGAGTTGTGGCTACGCTTTGTTGTGCGGTGTGGTCTTCTTCTTGCAGTGGCATCTCGAGCTGTGGAGTGCAGACTCTAGACTTCAGTAATTGTAGCACAAAGGCTCTGTAGTTGCGTTACTTGGGCGTCAGTAGTTGTGGCATGGCATGTGGAATCTTCCCAGACCAGAGATCAAACCCGTGTCCCCAGCATGGGCATTAATTTTTATTCTTTATTCTAATGGTACATAAACATATATACATAGGCTACTAAAGAATATACAACATATGAACACACATATATTGGTGTACTTTATTTCAGGCCACCTCAATTTATGTTTGTAAACAATGTTTAAAATATTCAGTAAAAATGTGGTGATGAGAAGGCTGAACTTGATACTGGGGACTGGACATTTTCCAGGTGGCAGGCACGTGCTAGACACAACAGCATCTCAGTCCCAGGTGTGGTTTTTGTGCTGGTGCAGGCAGCTCTCAATCCTGAGCTGCACCGAGCTTGCCTCTCCTGGGGTCTCTATTTCAAAAAGAGCCCCACAGGTGAAGGGAAAGCTGTAGCAGCTGAAATTAGAAACAAATATGATAAAAAGCACTAGTAGAGTTTTGGTGGCATGTAGTAAGCTTTTTGGAGAAGGGAATAGCAAGCCACTCCAGTATTCTTTCCTGGAGCATTCTATGCACAGGGGAGCCTGGCGGGGTCGCAAAGAGTTGGACACGACTGAGCAACTAACACTTTCATAGTAAGCTTTCTTTCTTCGTAGTCTTACAGAGTAGCAAATTTTCTTTTCTGCCTGCTTTTAAAAAATCTGTCCCTTGGGAGAACCTCTGATGATCAGCCCTGGTCTGATATTGATTTCCTTTCGAAGACCACTGCTCACGTTGGGCAGCCGTTTCCGGAAGTGCCTCCTGTCACATGGGGCTAGGGCTCTAGGTGGAAGAATGAGGGGAGAGCTGGAAGGGAACAGCTGTCTGTCACATAGTAAACAGTGACGGCTGCCCATCAGGGCTCAGCTGGAACGCATGGCAGACTGCAGGGACCAAACAGAGCCGCTGAAATTTGGATCCTTCCATCTAGCTCCTAACCCTACGGAATCACAGAGCAGGAGTTATTCTTATATACTTGAAGTTCCTAATTTTTATTCTGCTCCACACATCGCTTTTGATTTTACTCAGAGGAACCAAAAGAAGGCCTGAGAAGCAAAGAGAGTGGTATTTCAGGAACTTGAGTGCAAAAGTCTCCACTGAAACCTCACTTGGATGCTAACAAAAATCAGTTGTATTTTCCAGCTTGATGCCTACCTTGAGAATGAATGCTCTTATGTCATCTGTTGGTTACTGTTGATTATATACCAGTGGGCCATAAAAATGAAAGATTAAAGTCACAATATGTTTAGTACTGGCTTTCAGAGATGACTTTAAAAAACAAACAAACTCACTGGCTGCAGAAATGAAATGTTTAGTCATTTCTGACACCGATGTGGTTAAAGCAGCCTGTTTTGGACACCGACTACTTTCAGGTCTCAAGAAACTCCGGCTATTAATGCTTCCTTAGGGTTGTTCCACCTACTTACAGGGCAATTCAATCCATCCGTCAAGGTTTCTTAATGTTGCTCTCTGTGCACTCTACAAGAGAAGCAGAAGACACACATTAAGTCATAAATTCTTGGGGAGTTTACGATTTAACGAGAACCAGAGAGAACACAAACAAATAGAGAACTGTAAACATAAAAGACAAAACAAAAAAAAGCTCTCTTCCTTATAGTGTACTTGCTGCCTTTAGTAACAGAGGAGTTATTCCTGTGCCAAGGGCACTGGTAGTGTTACTAGTGGGTGTTCAGGAAACGAAAGTCTTTTTAGTATTTTTCCTCTCTTCAAAAAGTGGTAAATGTAGCACCACCGTTTCATAGTTCCTAATTCATGAAGGATACAGCACAGCTTGGATAGAGAAGTAGCAATGTTCTCGTGTATCAGAAATGATGACTGAATTGGGCAGAGTAGTCAGTTCCAACTGTGCAGTGAACATGCTGTTTTGGAACTAAAGGGCAAGAATAGTGTGTGGAGGATTCTGAGGCTAAACTTTGTGATTCCATGGATCTAAACTAAGCTTGTCAATTTAGTTAATTCGTTGAAGGGACATTTGCGTGCCAACTGCCTGCCCAATACACTTTTAGGGGATTTAAGAATGAGTAACAAAGAGGCCTTTCTCTCAACAAGCTTATGGTGTATGAGGATGAGGGTGGGGGGAGTTTGGGTGGGGAGCAAGTCAGCAGAAAATTGCATTAGTGTGTGGCGATTACTATAATGACTTCTATTTTCTATTTTTGGATTTAGTAGTAAAGTATGGATAGTTGGTAGCTATACTTCTTCTATAGTTTCTGGCGGAAGGGAATTGTGACTTATGGAACCGTTGCTGGCATAGCTGTTAAAGGTTAGAGAATTAAGGAACAAAAGAGAATTATGCTTACTGATGGAATTCTGGTATTCTGAGGGCAGTGAAATTTTCAGTCATGACTGTAAGGTGGAAGAGAGTCTGTAACGACCACTGTCAGTGGCTGGCTCATTTCTTCTCTGCCTTATCACTATAGTAACTCCAAAGACTGAACTCCAGTGGCCTGAAGGATTCCTGTGGTAGTGTTGGTAGGCTGGATATTCTAGAGAATTGATGTCTCTTCCCCCCTTACCCCCAAATCCCATCAATAACTGATGGGAGTAGGTACATAAATACCCCAATTTTGCTCTCCCAGTGGGATAACTCTGAGATTTGGCCCACAGAGTTCTACAGAGTGATTAATTGGTGGAAGCATTTAGGTGATCCTAGAAAATTGGGAAGGGTAATTATATTAACTGCTGGCAATCCCCCAATACCCCTTAACCAATCCAATTTTTCTTTCCTTTGCTAGAGCCAGACAGGGCAAGGAACTTCCATAGGTCAATATCCAGAGATGAATAGTCATGTTTTGAGGGCCAGTCCACAGACTCCTGCTGAGAGAAGCAGGTTTGCAACTTTTTAACACATAATTGGTCATGTTTTATACCTTGCAACCTCTTTGGCTACAAATATAGATAGATTAGCAGTGGGCCAGTCTGTGAATTGGCCTAAATTAGGTAGCCATTCATTAAAAAAATATTTATTGAGACTCTACAATGTGCCAACTACTATTCTAGCCATTGTGTAAAGCTGTGAACAAAGCAGATATAAATTCAATTCTTTATTAGTCTCTGAAAGCAATGCTTATGGAGATGGCAAGCAGGAAATGGTGGCCAAAGCTAGGAGATACACAATGGGTATGTCACACAGAAATGCAACAGCCACAGAAGGGAGAGAGTCATGCCCGTGTGACAGTGGAAGATGAAGTTAAGGTAGAGTTAAGCAGAGACAGAGATGGGCAAAGTCATGGTAATGCTGGGGCTCTAGAATGGGCATACCACAAACCTGCTGATGAGATGGTGGCAAGTAACTGACTTATAAAAGCTGCATCGGATTCTAAAGGACCACCTGGCTTCCAGACTCCACTTGTCTCTAAAAGCTGGCTTTGCTCTTCAGTTCAGTTGCTCAGTCATGTTCGACTCTTTGCGACCCCATGGACTGCAGCATGCCAGGCTTCCCTGTCCATCACCAACTCCTGGAGCTTACTCAAACTCATGTCCATCGAGTCAGTGATGCCATCCAACCATGTCATCCTCTGTCATCCCCTTCTCCTCCTGCCTTCAATCTTTCCCAGAAGCAGGGTCTTTTCCAATGAGTCAATTCTTCACATCAGATGGCCAAAGTATTGGAGTTTCAGCTTTAGCATCAGTCCTTCCAATGAATATTCAGGAGAATTTTAAGCATTACTTTGCTAGCATGTGAGAAGAGTGCAATCGTGCGGTAGTTTGAGCATTCTTTGGTATTGCTGTTCTTTGGGATTGGAATGAAAACTAAGCTAACCATTTCCAGTCCTGTGGCCACTGCTGAGTTTTCCAAATTTGCTGGCATATTGAGTGCAGCACTTTCACTGCTTCATCTTTCAGGATTTGAAGTAACTCAGCCAGAATTCCATCACCTCCACTAGCTTTGTTCGTAGTGATGATTCCTAAGGCCCTTGACTTTGCAGTCCAGGATGTCTGACTCTAGGTGAGTGATCACACCATCATGGTTATCTGGGTCATGAAGATCTTTTTTGTATAGTTCTTCTGTGTATTCTTGAAGAAGGATATGGCAACCCACTCCAGTATTCTTGCCTGGAGAATCCCATGGACTGAGGAGCCTGGTGGGCTATAGTCCACAGAGTCACAAAGAGTCGGACACGACTGAGCGACTTCACTTCACTTCTGTGTATTCTTGCCACCTCTTCTTAATATCTTCTGCTTCTGTTGGGTCCATACCATTTCTGTCCTTTACTGTGCCCATTTTTGCATGAAATGTTCCCTTGGAATCTCTGATTTTCTTGAAGAGATCTCTAGTCTTTCCTATTCTATTGTTTTCCTCTGTTTCTTTGCACTGATCACTTAGGAAGGTTTTCTTATCTCTCCTTGCTATTCTTTGGAACTCTGCCTTCAGATGGGTATATCTTTCCTTTTCTCCTTTGCCTTTAGCTTCTCTTCTTTTCCTCAGCTATTTGTAAGGCCTCCTCAGACAACCATTTTGCCTTTTTGCATTTCTTTTTCTTGGGGATGGTCTTGATCACTGCCTCCTGTACCATGCCACGAACCTCTGTCCATAGTTCTTTAGGCACTCTGTCTATCAGATCTAATCCCTTGAATATTTGTCACTTCCACCCTATAATCATAAGGGATTTGATTTAGATCATATCTGAATGGTCTAGTGGTTTTCCCTACTTTCTTCAATTTAAGTCTGAATTTGTTAATAAGGAGTTCATGATCTGAGCCACAGTCAGCTCCCAGTGTTGGTTTTACTGCATGTATAGAGCTTTTCCATCTTCAGTTGCAAAAAATATAATCAATTTGCTTTGCTCTAGGCCCAGTTTGTCCATATCTTTGGGGAACAAGATCCTGTTTTCTTATTTACCATTGTATTGTTATGATTTTGATTTTACAACAGGAAAAAATGCATATACTACTGCATATATTCACTCATTAAGGAAACTTGTGATAAATTCTTTTTCATTTTAAAGCTGATTAACACAGAAATTTGAACATGGAATTAAATGTTCAGTTTTAACTGGAAAGGAAACCGAGGCGCAGTGAAACAAAGTGATCTTCTGGTACGGAGAAAATCCTGACTCCAAATTCACAACATTTTAGGTCTATCAAGAGCAAATGCTAATAACCTCAATTACTGTGAACAGGCCTAGAAAAAAGGACACTTCTTGGGTATTCAGCATCCTGAACTGGCTTTCTCCATAGTTTCCAAACACATTACCCTCGTTATGTGTGTTTTACTAAATTTGCACTGGTCCAACCCATAGTTATCAGTGCCATTCTCTAATCTTCCTATTTATTCTTTTGTTTTATTCGATTGCATATATTTTTAACCCAATAGCATCAACATCACTTGGGAACTTGTTAAAAATGTAAATTATAGGGTCCATCCCAGAGCTACTGAACCAGAATCTTAGGAGCTGACACTCAGCGATTTCTCATAAGCTCTCTGGTTGATTTTGATGGCATGCTAGTGTTTGAAAGTTATTGCTGTAGGTTAAGAAACCATCTGGATCCACTTGCAGCAAATATTCAGAGCGTTCTTATGGATACCTCTGGAAAAGTTTTTAAAAGAAGAGACACTATAGCCTTTGAAAAATTAATCTCTCTGTTTGATGCTTATGAGGCCTATTTTGGTGGGGTTGTTGATGACAATGATGTGTATTTGTATCAGTGTGTGTGTTTCAGTCCTAAGTACATCAATTCCAGTGGTGTGCTAGGAAATGTTTAACCACTGGCTCTCTGGAAAAAGAAAAGGAAAGACATCAATTCAGGATTTACTAATTTCTGTCATGTAAATACTCCCACTATGGCCAGTTTCAAGGTGTCAACATGATGTCTCTGAAAATGGAGCCGAGAAGAGATGTGGAGTGGGGAAGAGATCAGCATAGTCAACTCTCAGAAGTACTGCCTCTACCCCCTGATTTTTTAAAAAATTGAAGCATAGTTAATATACAATGATGTGTTAGTTTCAGATTTACAGCAAAGTGATTCAATTATATATCTATCGATCTGTTCTTTTTGAGATTTTTTTCCCCTTATAGGTTATTTCAAAATTTTGAATATAGTTCCTTGTGCTACACAGTAGGTCTCTGTTGTCCATCTATTTTATATATAATAGTGTGTATATGTTAATCCCCAAATCCTAATTTATCCCTTCCCTGCTTTCCCGTTTGGTAACCACAGGTTTGTTTTCTCTGTCTACCACTAATTTTAATTCTACACATTTAAGTATATAATTTAAGACATAGTTATACCTACATGTTTGGTGAATAAAATCTGAGAGAAAAAATAAAGCTATACGGCTGGAATTTTATCTTTTGGGTAGGAAAAAAAAATAGTGTGATTAAAGCTTTTAATTAGCATCTCAAACCATTCTTCCTTGATTTTAATGACTTTCAGAAAAGTAACCAACAGAAAAAAAACAGATTAAGCATGTATTTATTTAAAATGTATTTTAAAAATAGCTCTCTTTATCACCTACTGCAACAAATCAGGCTATTTAAATACAGGGCATTTTCAACATAGCACTTTATGGCAATAAAACACTTTGCAAATCAATTTTATTGTTCCTCTCTGCAACCTCGAGAGGTAATAGATATGAACGCCCTATTTTTACAGATGAAGAAAGTAAGGCACAAAGAGGTCTTCAAACTTTCATATAGTGCCTTAATAGAAAGACTGGGATTAGGACTCAACCCCTGAAATTTCCCAGCCATAGTTTATTAGGTTGTTATTTTCTGAAATTTGAATAATTAAAAATGAGATTTTAATTGTGTATGGCCTGCAGAAGTGACAGATTTCTTTTCTTTTTTTTTTTTTTGTGACAGATTTCTGAACGAAATCAAAGGTTCACCCTGTTGCTTGCCATCTCAGGCTTCCCAAAGTCCTTGCCGAGAAGCATCTTTGAGGGCCAGTATCCTACATATTCCTAAACCGATCCACCCTCCAAACCATAGCTGGCTGGGTTGGAGCCGGACAACAGACCCACAGGTGGCCAATCAGTAGCTTGGCCTGTGGCCTAAACAAAACAAGACAATCTCTTTCTTTCCAGAACTTGGAATCATGAAGGATAAGAATATTAGCATGGGAACTGAAAGCTGAAGCTTATGATATAAAGATGTGCTGGAAAGGTCATGGTGGATTGTAGGTAAACTGAAGTTGTGAGATAGTAGAAATGACTAGTGAGTAGCAGGTTTGGCTTAGAGAATAGATACAGTGATTAGACTAGGAAGCAAGTAGTTAGAGCAAATAATATAAATAAATAAATGTTCACCAGAAAATAACAAACATGAGAAACAGACCATGTAGCAATTGGAAAGGGGGAGAGACAGAGAGAGTAGTGGTTTCCTAGGGTTGCTGCCGGGGCTGGCAGCTTGCCAGGTTCTATCCACGTATTTGTGTATAAGTTCTGCTGCTCAGAACAGGAAGTCTGGGTTAGTGACTTAGCCCAAAGAGGGTTTGTGGTCGTCAGGTAGCAAGAAGTCTGGAGGCAGGCATTCAGGGCTGGAGTCGCAGCTCCACACTACGACCTACCAGGCTCCTCCAGCTTTGCTCTTTACCCTCCTTGGCGTGTGGCTTTCCTCCTGATATTAGCCATCTCATGGCCTCCGGCATCACATCCATTTGCATGCCCGAAGAGGTGATGAAGAGAAACGTGTTTTCCATACATAAATATCAGGGATTCAAAACTTCTGCTTTTATCTTATTGGCCTGAACAGTAGCATTTTTGTGGACTCCTGGCCACAAAAATGATAGTAAATAGAGTCTTTCCCTCTTCCCCTTCTCTCTTTTCCCCTCCCTTCCTTCCTCCTTTTTTTCCAGGGAATGTGTCGTTCCATTGTGCTCTGGAGTAACGGTAAGAGTTAAAATTTGGAGCACTTACTATATGCTTTATATACATGATTATACCTCGTATTCACAGCAGCGCGATGAAGTATGACCCTGTTTTGTCAATGAAAAATAAAAAGGGACATAGAAAGGTTAAGCCAATTGCCTCATTCACACAGTTAAGAGCTGGTAGAACCAGGATTCAAATTCAAGCAATTGACTTCAGAATCCATATTTTTAACCACTCATTAGACCCAGAGTATATCTACAGAAGAGTGACTGGATTCCAGAAACCATGCCATTGGACAAAAGGCTGAAGGAACTAGTATTTTCTTCAGAAAAGAGAACATTTCTGAGGACCTGACTTCTTCCGGTGTGTGAAGGGATGAGGTGGAAGGGTGAAATTTTTATGTTGCTGTAGAAGGACAGAACTAAAACTTGCCATGGAAACAATACAGAAAAGCAGATTTTAGCCTAATGTCAAGAAAGACCTTTTTAACCATTGGAGCTGTGCTGAGTTAGTATGCTCTACTGCTCAAAGTGAGTCTTTCTTTATCATGAAAGTTTATGCAGACTTCGATTACCAACTCTCTGGAATAAGATTCTTTAGGTAAAAGATTGCTTTTCTAACTTGTGAATATTGTGATTCCCCTGCCCTTTACCTGGTGGCTTGCTTAGGCACCCAGGGCAGTGTCAGGGTGGGACAGCGTGAGACAGCTTCAGCAGCATAGGAAAGAAAAGCAACCTCTCTGCCGAAGGCGCCTTGGAGGTGGATAGGAGGAAGCACTCTTATTTCCTAAATGCAAAATTGTTTTCCCAATATGAATCCAGTGGGATTAAACTCACACCCCATGGTTCTTTGCCCTTATTTGTAATCAGGCACATGTTAATCAGACTTACAGGAAAACTCATCATTGCTCAGGAAGGAAGGAGCTTGATGAAACAAATCATCTAGCTTAATTTGAGAGGAACTCAAGGAGACATTTCTGAGTACATCTGTCAAAGAGGACATCTCTGGAGGGTGAAGGGGTAAAAGAGGGGTGGAAGGATGCTGTTGAAGCAAGAATGGGAAGCTTAGAGAATCAACCCCAAATTTTCCTACTTCACAAATCCAGAGTCTTGGACCTGCTCTCTTCCTTATTCTTAGTCCTGCCTGGCATGGGTCCGGTCAGATCTGGGTTCTAATCCTGACTGTTCCTCTTAGTAGTTGTGAGATGGACCTTCGACATTTCAATAGCTCCTGAGTCTCTGCTTCAGCTTGTTGATCACCACCTGCCTCAAAGGTTGCTGTCAGGATCAAAAAGCAGTGGACAAAGCTAAATATGGCTTTGTTGCTCAAAAATGTCTACCCTTCCCTCTTCTGCATCCAGGGAAGGAAATCTTCCAGAATTGTGCTACGCAAAGGGTAATTTCCAGACTGTCACTCATCCATGAACTGTTTGTTAGAGGTGAGATTAGCAGCTTGATTTAGCCCATAAATTAGGGGCACTGCTTCTTTCATCCAGGAAACCGACTGAAACAAAACCAAACCAAACAAAATCATCTGAACTGGACAGTGTCTAGTGACCTAGTCCTTACGCTCTATACAAGTGCCTCCCACTCATCTCATTGTGGATCAGAGACAAATATTGCACGGACCAGCACTTGCAGTAGCGCTGTTTCCTGGAAGCTGAGAATAAAGATTGAACACGTAGTAAAAAGGACTTAGAAGCCTTTGAACTGCCTAAGTTCAAATCCCGATTCCACTGTTCAGCAATTCTAGGTGAGTTACTTACCTTGTTGTATTTCAGTAATCTCATTTGTCAAGTGGACATATTAATTGTATCTGTGAGTTCATTTATGTGTAAACTTTAGAACAGAGCCTGGCATCAAGTAAGTACCATGTAAGATTTTGCTCTTACTATTGGGGAAACTTTAAAAGTAAATTTTGGTCTTATAGGAACTAAGGTGATTTGTTTTCACTCTCTTATAGATTATTTGTCCAGTGGACAACATTTTGTCAGAACTTTCCACCATGACTTGTCCGTCTTGGGTGGCCCTACATGGCGTGGCTCAGAGTTTGATTGAGTTGGACAAGGCTGTGGTCCATGTGATTAGATTGGTTAGATTGTGATCAGTATTCCTGCCTTGAGAACCCCATGAAGAGTATGAAAAGGCAAAAAGATAAGACACTGAGAGATGAACTCCCCAGGTCGGTAGTTGCCCAGTATGCCACTGGAGATCAGTGGAGAAATAATTCCAGAAAGAATGAAGAGATGGAACCAAAGCAAAAACAACACCCAGATGTGGATGTGACTGGTGATGAAAGCAAGGTCTGATGCTGTAAAAAGCAATATTGCATAGGAACCTGGAATGTTAGGTCTATGAATCAAGACAAATTGAAAGTGATCAAACAGGAGATGGTAAGAGTGAATGTCAACATTTTAGAGACCTAAATGGACCGGAATGGGTGAATTTAACTCAGAGGACCATTATATCTACTACTGTGGGCAAGAATCCCTTAGAAGAAATGGAGTAGCCATCATGGTCAACAAGAGTCCAAAATGCAGTACTTGGGTGCAGTCTCAAAAACGACAGAATGATCTCTGTTCATTTCCAAGGCAAACCATTCAATATCACAGTAATCCAAGTCTATGCCCCAACCAGTAACGCTGAAGAGGCTGAAGTTGAATGGTTCTATGACGACCTACAAGACCTTTTAGAATAAACACTCCAAAATGATGTCCTTTTCATTCTAGGGGACTGGAATGCAAAAGTAGGAAGTCAAGAAACACCTGGAGTAACAGGCAAATTTAGCCTTGGAGTACAGAATGGAGCAGGGCAAAGATTAATAGAGTTTTGCCAAGAGAATGCACTGGTCATAGCAAACACCCTCTTCCAACAACACAAGGGAAGACTCTACACATGGACATCACCAGATGATCGACACCAAAATCAGATTGATTATATTCTTTGTAGCCAAAGATGGAGAAGCTCTATACAGTCAACAAAAACAAGACCAGGAGCTGACTGTGGCTCAGATCATGAATTCCTTATTACCAAATTCAGATTTAAATTGAAGAAAGTACGGGAAAACCACTAGACCATTCAGGCATGACCTAAATCAAATCCCTCATGATTATACAGTGGAAGTGAGAAATAGATTTAAGGGACTAGATCTGATAGACAGAGTGCCTGATGAACTATGGACAGAGGTTCGTGACATTGTACAGGACCCAGGGAGCAAGACCATCCCCACAGAAAAGAAATGCAAAAAAGCAAAATGGCTGTCTGAGGAGGCCTTACAAATAGCTGTGAAAAGAAGACAAGCAAAAAGCAAAGGAGAAAAGGAAAGATATACCCATTTGAATGCAGAGTTCCAAAGAACAGCAAGGAGAGATAAGAAAGCCTTCCTCAGCAATCATTGCAAAGAAATAGAGGAAAACAATAGAATGGGAAAGACTAGAGGTCTCTTCAAGAAAATTAGAGATACCAAGGGAACATTTCATGCAAAAAATGGGCTTAATAAAGGACAGAAATGGTATGGACCTAACAGAAGCAGACAATATTAAGAAGGGGTGGTAAGAATACACAGAAGAACTGTACAAAAAAGATCTTCATAACCCAGATAAGCACAATGGTGTGATCACTCACCTAGAGCCAGGCATCCTGGAATGTGAAGTCAAGTGGGCCTTAGGAAGCATCACTAAGAACAAAGCTAGTGAAGGTGATGGAATTCCAGTTGAGCTATTTCAAATCCTAAAAGATGATGCTGTGAAAGTGCTGCACTCAATATGCAAATTTGGAGAACTCAGCAGTGGCCACAGGACTGGAAAAGGTCAGTTTTCATTCCAATCCCAAAGAAAGGCAATGCCAAAGAATGCTAAAGGAAAGTCACTCAGTCGTGTCCAACTCTTTGTGACCCCATGAACCATAGCCGATCAGGCTCTTCCATCCATGGAATTTTCTAGGAAAGTGTACTGGAGTGGGTTGCCATTTCTTTCTCCAGGGGATCTTCCTGAACCTGGGTCTCCCGCATTGTGAGCAGACACTTTACCGTCTGAGCCACCAGGAAAGCCCAAAAGAATGCTCAAACTACTGCACAATTGCACTCATCTCACACGCTAGTAGAGTAATGCTCAACATTCTCCAAGCCAGGCTTCAACAGTATGTGAACCATGAACTTCCAGATGTTCAAGCTGGATTTAGAAAAGGCAGAGGAACCAGAGATCAAATTGCCAACATCTGCTGGATCATCGAAAAAGCAGCAAGAGAGTTCCAGAAAAACATCTATTTCTGCTTTCTTGACTATGCCAAAGCCTTTGACAGTGTGGATCACAATAAACTGTGGAAAATTCTGAAAGTGATGGGAATACCAGACCACCTGACCTGCCTCTTGAGAAATCTATGCAGGTCAGGAAGCAACAGTTAGAACTGGACATGGAACAACAGACTGGTTCCAAATAGGAAAAGGAGTGCATCAAGGCTGTATATTGTCACCTGCTTATTTAACTTCTATGCAGAGTACATCATGAGAAATGCTGGGCTGGAGGAAGCACAGCTGAAATCAAGATTGCTGGGAGAAATGTCAACAACCTCAGATATGCAGATGACACCACCCTTATGGCAGAAAGTGAAGAAATGCTAAAGATCCTTTTGATGAAAGTGAAAGAGGAGAGTGAAAAGTTGGCTTAAAGCTCAACATTCAGAAAACAAAGATCATGGCATCCGATCCTGTCACTTCATGGAAAATAGATGGAGAAACAATGGAAACAGTGTCAGACTTTATTTTGGAGGGCTCCAAAATCACTGCAGATGGTGACTGCAGCCATGAAATAAAAAGATGCTTACTCCTTGGAAGAAAAGTTATAATCAACCTAGACAGCATATTAAAAAGCAGAGACATTACTTTGCCAATAAAGGTCCGTCTAGTCAAGGCTATTGTTTTTCCAGTAGTCATGTATGGGTGTGAGAGTTGGACTATAAAGAGAGCTGAGCGCCAAAAGAATTGTTGCTTTTGAACTGTGGTGTTGCAAAAGACTCTTGGGAGTCCCTTGGACTGCAAGGAGATGGAGATCCAACCAGTGCATCCTAAAGGAGATCTGTCCTGAATGTTCATTGGACAGACTGATGTTGAAGCTAAAACTTGAATATTTTGGCTACCTGATGAGAAAAGCTGACTCATTTGAAAAGACCCTGATGCTGGGAAAGATTGAAAGCAGGAGGAGAAGGGGATGACAGAGGATGAGATGGTTGGATGGCATCACCGACTAAATGGACATGAGTTTGAGTGAACTCCAGGAGTTGGGGATGGACAGGGAGGCCTGGTGTGCTGCGGTCTATGGGTTCACAAAGATTCGGACATGACTGAGTGATTTAACTGAACTGAACTGATAGATTACTTACCGTTTTGTGAATTTTTATTTTTTGTTCTTTTTCCTCTTTCCTCCCTCCCACCTTCCTTCCTTCCTTCCGTCCATCTCCTTTCCCCCTTCTCCTTTCTTTCTTTTCCTCTCCCCACTCCTCTCATTCTCCTGTTGAAACAGATGACATTGTGACCTTTTCTGCTAGCACTAATTATAATGAGCCCTTGGTGAATTCACTCATCAGTGTTAGCAATATTTAGGAAGCTTGGCTTAGAGTAGGTTGAGACTTAAAGTACTCATCCTGGGAAAGATGATCTCTGCATCATTTTTTTTTTCGAGGGAAGAGATAGAGATTTTGTGGTTTCCCCGAGGAAAGCAGATTTACTGCCCTCTTTCCTCTCTGTTGCTTAGGATGGTGGTCTCTGTTCTTTTGACTGCTGCTCCTCTGACACCAGCTCTTCTCTATGTACATAAAAGCCATCATATGGCAAAACCAATACAGAATTGTAAAGTAAAATAAAGTAAAAATTAAAATTAAAATTAATTAAAAAAATAAATAAAATCTCAAAAAAAAAAAAAGCCATCAGAGGCAATCTTCTGTGAGTTGGTTCCAACCAATACATTTTCACATTTGTAACATAAAAACAAAGAGTTAACTGCTTTTGTTTAAAAATAAAGCACTTCTGTAGTGTTCTAGGGCAATCAGAGTGCATAGCCTTGTGTAGCTGTGTGCATTTCTGCTAGATAATTCAACTTGTGAATTCCATCATATTCTTCATGGTCAGCTGTGAATAATATCCATCTTTGCCCATTTAGTCAGTGTCTCAGAGAATCTATTTTTATATATTGCCATTTCAGAACAAGACTTCAATCACTTGACTTGGCTTGTTTTTCCTGTGTGTGTGTCATTTGGGTGACATTGTCCTAAATTTTAATTCTTTCTTGTTTTCATTCTGTAAGCAATGAAAGAATCAGCATTGGATTATTTGGGGGAAATTATTTGTAGAATAAGAAAAAGCATTCACCAGATGTCCCACTCTACCTGTATCTTTCCCTATCATGTAAGCAGAGATTTGAACTCTATGTTAGTATATTCAAAAGCAGAGACATTACTTTGCCAACAAAGGTCCATCTAGTCAAGGCTATGGTTTTTCCAGTAGTCATGTATGGATGTGAGAGTTGGACGCTGAAGAAGGCTGAGCACCGAATTGATGCTTTTCAGCTGTGGTGTTGGAGAAGACTCTTGAGAGTCCCTTGGCCTGCAACGAGATCCAACCAGTCCATTCTGAAGGAGATCAGCCCTGGGATTTCTTTGGAAGGAATGATGCTAAAGCTGAAACTCCAGTACTTTGGCCACCTCATGAGAAGAGTTGACTCATTGGAAAAGACTCTGATGCTGGGAGGGATTGGGGGCAGGAGGAGAAGGGGATGACAGAGGATGAGATGGCTGCATGGCATCACGGACTCGATGGATGTGAGTCTGAGTGAACTCCGGGAGCTGGTGATGGACAGGGAGGCCTGGCGTGCTGCGATTCATGGGGTCGCAAAGAGTCGGACACGACTGAGTGACTGAACTGAACTGAACTGAAGTAGGGAGCTCTCACACATAAGTTGATTCTTATAATGACACCACTGGAATAGGCAACAGACATCGTTAAGCCATCTTAACAATGACTTTGTGTATATGTTTGGAAAAGATGGAGTTATCAGCGTCCCAGCTGTCACTGTCTCACTTTATCTTCTCCACCCCCACATCTGATCTATAGGAGCCTCTACCTACAGTCAGAAGGAATGGCACTTTATCCTATTGATAAGTGTGCTCTGTGGGGTTACTTCCAATCTTTCCCTTAACAATCCCTTACTGTTCTTATGGGGCTAATTTTCAAGTTTTCAAAGCTTACAGGAAGTTATTGGGATAGATTTTTGCTGGTTTTTGAAATGAATTCTGTTGGTTTCTCACCAGCTTTCGCTTTTATGTTACTGTAAGCATGATCACTAAGCAACTAAATGCTTTTTAAGAGTCTGCTTGTTGGATTCTTAATACCACTTATTTCTGTGATTCCTGACAATAATTAAAACTAATATTAGAATTTAGAGTACCTGAGAAGATAACAAGACAATTTTAATGATGAGATATAATGTTAGAAAAGTATACTCCTTTGGAAATTTTATCTTAATTTCTATTCATGCCCTCACAAAAAGCTTCTGACGAGTTTAAGGAGAGAAGTAGAAATGATCATTTTTTATAAAATATGTTTTTTCTTCATTTGTGGAATGAAGATAGCATTTGCTAATCAATTAAAAAATGCTTTGAGTCTTCCTCATTGTAGGGACCTAGGAGTATCTGTCTTCCAAATGGAAAACTAAGATAGTTGAGGCACAACATTAAAGAACACATTGGCTGTGTTCTGTGTGGAGTATCTGGTTTGACTCTTTAGCACAGTTACACCCATTAGACAATTGTTGAGACCTTGATTCCTCTCTCCCCTACAGGTCTCCCCTACCTTCCCACAGTTCAACTTGTTCCTAGGTCTTTTTTTTTTTTTTTTTTTTATGCATTTTTTATTTTTATTTATTTTTTTTTTTTTAATTTTTTTTTTTATTAAATTTTAAAATCTTTAATTCTTACATGTGTACCCAAACATGAAACCCCCTCCCACCTCCCTCCCCATAACATCTCTGTGGGTGATCCCCATGCACCAGCCCCAATCATGCTGTATCCTGCGTCAGACATAGACTGGCGATTCAATTCTTACATGATAGTATACATGATAGAATGCCATTCTCCCAAATCATCCCGCCCTCTCCCTCTCTCTCTGAGTCCAAAAGTCCGTTATACACAGCTGTGTCTTTTTTCCTGTCTTGCATACAGGGTCGTCATTGCCATCTTTCTAAATTCCATATATATGTGTTAGTATACTGTATTGGTGTTTTTCTTTCTGGCTTACTTCACTCTGTATAATCGGCTCCAGTTTCATCCATCTCATCAGAACTGATTCAAATGAATTCTTTTTAACGGCTGAGTAATACTCCATCGTGTATATGTACCAAAGCTTCCTTATCCATTCATCTGCTGATGGACATCTAGGTTGTTTCCATGTCCTGGCTATTATAAACAGTGCTGCGATGAACATTGGGGTACATGTGTCTCTTTCAATTCTGGTTTCCTCGGTGTGTATACCCAGCAGTGGGATTGCTGGGTCATAAGGTAGTTCTATTTGCAATTTTTTAAGGAATCTCCACACTGTTCTCCATAGTGGCTGTACTAGTTTGCATTCCCACCAACAGTGTAGGAGGGTTCCCTTTTCTCCACACCCTCTCCAGCATTTCTTGCTTGCAGATTTTTGGATCGCAGCCATTCTGACTGGTGTGAAGTGGTACCTCATTGTGGTTTTGATTTGCATTTCTCTGATAATGAGTGATGTTGAGCATCTTTTCATGTGTTTGTTAGCCATCCGTATGTCTTCTTTGGAGAAATGTCTATTTAGTTCTTTGGCCCATTTTTTGATTGGGTCGTTTATTTTTCTGGAATTGAGCTGCATAAGTTGCTTGTATATTTTTGAGATTAGTTGTTTGTCAGTTGCTTCATTTGCTATTATTTTCTCCCATTCAGAAGGCTGTCTTTTCACCTTGCTTATAGTTTCCTTTGTTGTGCAGAAGCTTTTAATTTTAATTAGATCCCATTTGTTTATTTTTGCTTTTATTTCCAGAATTCTGGGAGGTGGGTCATAGAGGATCCTGCTGTGATTTATGTCTGAGAGTGTTTTGCCTATATTCTCCTCTAGGAGTTTTATAGTTTCTGGTCTTACATTTAGATCTTTAATCCATTTTGAGTTTATTTTTGTGTGCGGTGTTAGAAAGTGATCTAGTTTCATTCTTTTACAAGTGGTTGACCAGTTTTCCCAGCACCACTTGTTAAAGAGATTGTCTTTACTCCATTGTATATTCTTGCCTCCTTTGTCAAAGATAAGGTGTCCATATGTGTGTGGATTTATCTCTGGGCTTTCTATTTTGTTCCATTGATCTATATGTCTGTCTTTGTGCCAGTACCATACTGTTTTGATGACTGTGGCTTTGTAGTAGAGCCTGAAGTCAGGCAAGTTGATTCCTCCAGTTCCATTCTTCTTTCTCAAGATTGCTTTGGCTATTCGAGGTTTTTTGTATTTCCATACAAATCTTGAAATTATTTGTTCTAGTTCTGTGAAAAATATGGCTGGTAGCTTGATAGGGATTGCGTTGAATTTGTAAATTGCTTTGGGTAGTATACTCATTTTCACTATATTGATTCTTCCAATCCATGAACATGGTATATTTCTCCATCTATTAGTGTCCTCTTTGATTTCTTTCATCAGTGTTTTATAGTTTTCTATATATAGGTCTTTAGTTTCTTTGGGTAGATATATTCCTAAGTATTTTATTCTTTTTGTTGCAATGGTGAATGGAATTGTTTCCTTAATTTCTTTTTCTACTTTCTCATTATTAGTGTATAGGAATGCAAGGGATTTCTGTGTGTTGATTTTATATCCTGCAACTTTACTATATTCATTGATGAGCTCTAGTAATTTTCTGGTGGAGTCTTTAGGGTTTTCCATGTAGAGGATCATGTCATCTGCAAACAGTGAGAGTTTTACTTCTTCTTTTCCAATTTGGATTCCTTTTATTTCTTTTTCTGCTCTGATTGCTGTGGCCAAAACTTCCAGAACTATGTTGAATAGTAGCGGTGAAAGTGGACACCCTTGTCTTGTTCCTGACTTTAGGGGAAATGCTTTCAATTTTTCACCATTAAGGATAATGTTTGCTGTGGGTTTGTCATATATAGCTTTTATTATGTTGAGGTATGTTCCTTCTATTCCTGCTTTCTGGAGAGTTTTTATCATAAATGGATGTTGAATTTTGTCAAAGGCCTTCTCTGCATCTATTGAGATAATCATATGGTTTTTATTTTTCAATTTGTTAATGTGGTGAATTACATTGATTGATTTGCGGATATTGAAGAATCCTTGCATCCCTGGGATAAAGCCCACTTGGTCATGGTGTATGATCTTTTTAATATGTTGTTGGATTCTGATTGCTAGAATTTTGTTGAGGATTTTTGCATCTATGTTCATCAGTGATATTGGCCTGTAGTTTTCTTTTTTTGTGACATCTTTGTCAGGTTTTGGTATTAGGGTGATGGTGGCCTCATAGAATGAGTTTGGAAGTTTACCTTCCTCTGCAATTTTCTGGAAGAGTTTGAGTAGGATAGGTGTTAGCTCTTCTCGAAATTTTTGGTAGAATTCAGCTGTGAAGCCGTCTGGACCTGGGCTTTTGTTTGCTGGAAGATTTCTGATTACAGTTTCAATTTCCGTGCTGGTGATGGGTCTGTTAAGATTTTCTATTTCTTCCTGGTTCAGTTTTGGAAAATTGTACTTTTCTAAGAATTTGTCCATTTCTTCCACATTGTCCATTTTATTGGCATACAACTGCTGATAGTAGTCTCTTATGATCTTTTGTATTTCTGTGTCGTCTGTTGTGATCTCTCCATTTTCATTTCTAATTTTATTGATTTGATTTTTCTCTCTTTGCTTCTTGATGAGTCTGGCTAGTGGTTTGTCAATTTTATTTATCCTTTCAAAGAACCAGCTTTTGGCCTTGTTGATTTTTGCTATGGTCTCTTTTGTTTCTTTAGCATTTATTTCTGCCCTAATTTTTAAGATTTCTTTCCTTCTACTAACTCTGGGGTTCTCCAATTCTTCCTTTTCTAGTTGCTTTAGTTGTAGAGTTAGGTTATTTATTTGACTTTTTTCTTGTTTCTTGAGGTATGCCTGTATTGCTATGAACTTTCCTCTTAGCACTGCTTTTATAGTGTCCCACAGGTTTTGGGTTGTTGTGTTTTCATTTTCATTAGTTTCTATGCATATTTTGATTTCTTTTTTGATTTCTTCTGTGATTTGTTGGTTATTCAGAAGTGTGTTGTTCAACCTCCATATGTTGGAATTTTTAGTAGTTTTTCTCCTGTAATTGAGATCTAATCTTAATGCATTATGGTCAGAAAAGATGCTTGGAATGATTTCGATTTTTTTGAATTTATCAAGTTTAGATTTATGGCCCAGGATGTGATCTATCCTGGAGAAGGTTCCATGAGCACTTGAAAAAAAGGTGAAATTCATTGTTTTGGGGTGAAATGTCCTATAGATATCAATTAGGTCTAATTGATCTAATGTATCATTTAAAGTTTGTGTTTCTTTGTTAATTTTCTGTTTAGTTGATCTGTCCATAGGTGTGAGTGGGGTATTAAAGTCTCCCACTATTATTGTGTTATTGTTGATTTCCCCTTTCATACTTGTTAGCATTTGTCTTACATATTGCGGTGCTCCTATATTGGGTGCATATATATTTATAATTGTTATATCTTCTTCTTGGATTGATCCTTTGATCATTATGTAGTGGCCTTCTTTGTCTCTTTTCACAGCCTTTGTTTTAAAGTCTATTTTATCAGATATGAGTATTGCCACTCCTGCTTTCTTTTGGTCTCTATTTGCGTGGTATATCTTATTCCAGCCCTTCACTTTCAGTCTATATGTGTCCCTTGTTTTGAGGTGGGTCTCTTGTAAGCAACATATAGAGGGGTCTTGTTTTTGTATCCATTCGGCCAGTCTTTGCCTTTTGGTTGGGGCGTTCAACCCATTTACGTTTAAGGTAATTATTGATAAGTATGATCCCGTTACCATTTACTTTATTGTTTTGGGTTCGGGTTTATACACCCTTTTCGGTTTCCTGTCTAGAGAATATCCTTTAGAATTTGTTGGAGAGCTGGTTTGGTGGTGCTGAATTCTCTCAGCTTTTGCTTGTCTGTAAAGCTTTTGATTTCTCCTTCGTATTTGAATGAGATCCTTGCTGGGTACAGTAATCTGGGCTGTAGGTTATTGTCTTTCATCACTTTAAGTATGTCTTGCCATTCCCTCCTGGCCTGAAGAGTTTCTATTGAAAGATCAGCTGTTATCCTTATGGGAATCCCCTTGTGTGTTATTTGTTGTTTTTCCCTTGCTGCTTTTAATATTTGTTCTTTGTGTTTGACCTTTGTTAATTTAATTAATATGTGTCTTGGGGTGTTTCGCCTTGGGTTTATCCTATTTGGAACTCTCTGTGTTTCTTGGACTTGGGTGATTATTTCCTTCCCCATTTTAGGGAAGTTTTCAACTATTATCTCCTCAAGGATTTTCTCATGATCTTTCTTTCTGTCTTCTTCTTCTGGGACTCCTATAATTCGAATGTTGGAGCGTTTCATATTGTCCTGGAGGTCTCTGAGATTGTCCTCGTTTCTTTTAATTCGTATTTCTTGTTTCCTCTCTGATTCATTTATTTCTACCATTCTATCTTCTATTTCACTAATCCTATCTTCTGCCTCCGTTATTCTACTATTTGTTGCCTCCAGAGTGTTTCTGATCTCATTTATTGCATTATTCATTATATTTTGACTCTTTTTTATTTCTTCTAGGTCCTTGTTAAACCTTTCTTGCATCTTCTCAATCCTTGTCTCTAGGCTATTTATCTGTGATTCCATTTTGATTTCAAGATTTTGGATCATTTTCACTATCAATATTCGGAATTCCTTCTCAGGTAGATTCCCTACTTCTTCCTCTTTTGTTTGGTTTGGTGGGCAACTCTCCTGTTCCTTTACCTGCTGAGTATTCCTCTGTCTCTTCATCTTGGTTATATTGCTGCGTTTGGGGTGGTCTTTTTATATTCTGGTGATTTGTGGAGTTCTCTTTATTATGGAGCTTCCTCACTGTGGGTGGGGTTCTATCAGTGGCTTGTCAAGGTTTCCTGGTTAGGGAGGCTTATCTTGGAGTTCCGGTGGGTGGAGCTGGGTTTCTTCTCTCTGGAGTGCAGTGGAGTGACCAGTGATGGGTTATGAGACATCAAAGGTTTTGGAATAATTTTGAGCTGCCTGTATATTCAAGCTCAGGGGAGTGTTCCTGTGTTGCTGGAGAATTTGAGTGATATGTCTTGTTTTGGAACTTGTTGGCCCTTGGGTGGAGCTTGGTTTCAGTGTAAGTATGAAGGCATTTGATGAGCTCCTATTGCTTAATGTTCCCTGAATTCAAGAGTTCTCTAATGTTTTCAGGTTTTGTATTTAAGCCTCCTGCTTCTGGTCTTCAGTTTTTACAGTAGCCTCTAGACTTCTCCATCTATACAGCACCGATGATAAAACATCTAGGTTAAAGATGAAAAGTTTCTCCACATTGAGGGACACTCAGAGAGGTTCACTGAGTTACAAGGAGAAGAGAAGATGGAGGGGGTAGTTAGAGGTAACTGGAATGAGATGCGGTGAGATCAAAAGAGGAGAGAGCAAGCTAGGCAGTAGTCACTTCCTTATGTGCGCTCTATAGTCTGGCCCGCTCAGGTATTTACGGAGTTATACGGGGAAGAGGAGAGGGAGGAAGTAGACAGAGGTGACCAGGAGGATAAGAGAGAGGAATGAGAAGGAGAGAGACAAATCCTGCCAGTAACCAGTTCCTTAGGTGTTCTCCACTGTCTGGAACACACAGAGATTCACAGAGTTGGATAGAGAAGAGATGGGGGAGAAAAGAGACAGAGGCCACCTGGTGGAGAAAAAGGAGAGTCTATAGGAGAAGAGAGTGGTCAAGCCAGTAATCTCGCTCTCAGGTAAACTTGGGTCGTGAAGTTTGGATTTTTAAATGAACATAATTGACAACAAAAACCTAAGAGCAAAGGTTAAAAATCTAGAGTAGAGGTTGGATTTTCAAAAATACAATATTAAAGAAAAGAAGCAGAAGGAAAAAGCAGGAAAGAAAGAAAGAAAAAAAAACCAAGAATTATTAAAAAAAAAACAAGCAAACAAAAAAAAACAAAGCAAACAAACAAACAAAAACCCCACCAACAACCATCCAAAGGCTATATATGGTGTTTGCCTTAAAAAAAAAAAAAAAAAAAGTCTTTTTTTTTTTTTTTTAAATAGTAATAATAGGTTATAGTAATAAAAATTAGAGGAGAAATAGAAGATTTAACAATTAAAAAAAAAAGGTTAGGAAAAAAAAAGAGAAAAAAAAAAAAAAGAAAGAAAAAAAAAAAAAAGGAATGATTTTTAAAATAGTAAAAATATATCTGGCTCTTCTCTGATGTTTTGGGCCGTGTGGGATCACTTCCAAGGTGGTTCCCTCTGTTTAACTTCTTCCGTTTGCTGGTTTTTCAGGCTCACTAGTTCCTAGGTCTTGATGAAACTAACACATCAATTTTTAAAATACATTTCCCTTGCTCCTCTCCACTTTTGCACCTTAGTCCAGATCATCTTTATCTCCAACCTATGTACTTGCTGCTGCTGCTGCTGCTGAGTCGCTTCAGTCGTGTCCGACTCAGTGCGATCCCATAGACGCCAGCCCACCAGGCTCCCCCGTCCCTGGGATTCTCCAAACAAGAACACTGGAGTGGGTTGCCATTTCCTTCTCCAATGCATGAAAGTGAAAAGTGAAAGTGTAGTCGCTCAGTTGTGTCTGACTCTTAGCGACCCCATGGACTGCAGCCCAGCAGGCTCCTCCTTCCATGGGATTTTCCAGGCAAGAGTACTTGCAGTGGTTTCTAAATAATCCCTCAGTCTCTAACCTTTGTTCCATACCGAGGCAAGAGTATCTCTGGGAAATGCAAATTTGATCGTGTCACCAATCTGTTTAAAGTTTCTAGACTCCTTCCCATTGCCTTCAGGGGAAAGTCCAGGTTTCTCAGTTTGCTTTAAAAAACCCTTTCTCCAACATCATCAGTTACCTCTCTCCTTCTTTTTGAGTTCTTTTTTCTTCCTCACATACTCTTTCCTCTGACAGGACCATTCTGCCCCCACTTTTCATCTGTTGAACTGTACTTCAGGTCTCAGCGGAAAGGCTACTTTATCCTGGAGGCAGATCTCTCTTAGATACCTTGCTATGATGTTTTCCTTAGATGCCCATCTTCTCCGCTGGACTATAAGCTTCATGAGGACTAGGACTTTGTCTGTCGAGTTCCCACCTAGTTAGTACCTAACCCAAGTGCCAGACACATCAGAAGTGGTCAACAAACGCTTGTTAAATGAAAGAAGTAAGTGATTCACACATTGCTGGCATGTAGTAAGCATTTGCTGAATGGCAACTCTTTGCATCTACGTCTAGGTCACTATCAATGTACACACACATACGCATGTGGCATGGTCAATGGTAATAAAATAGCTTTGTTGTATATAATAGACTCACACTGAAGACTATGATAGGAAGGATACAGTCTATTTATTTATTGAAATGATTGCAAGTGTGTAAATTGGCTCTCCACCCAAACTGGAAACTACTCTTATAAATAAACATGTTCCAGTGCTGCTGAGACTTAAATTTGAATGAGCTTTCTGTGTGGGAGAGGTGGTAGAAGAGTACATGTGTGGTGAAATTTTAGTAGCCAGCAGTATTTGAACATACACAGAGGTTATGGTGAGCAAATGTTGAAGTTATTACTATTTAACATGCTTAGTACTGAGAGCTCACACTGAAGCTGGGTACAGCGGATTATTTAAAAGGCTATGTCCTTGCCAGATAGAGTAACATGTTCTGATTTAGGAAGGGATTGAACACGTTTGAGGTTTTGTTAAACCTTAGCTTTACTACAAAGCTCTTCCTGGCTCCCTGGTATATGTTGGAACTTCATGGCATTAAAGATGAAGACGATGGTAAAGCGAGAGGCAACGAGGAGTGTGAAGTAAGTGAACTGGCTGAACAGACCAACCCTCAGCAGCTGGCTTCCAGTTGCTACTTGCTTTCCAAAGGCAACAGTGGTATGCACAAGGAAAAACAAGTCAGGGAGTTAGTAAAATGTGATTGTGACATTTATGTCACTTCCCCTGATTGAAATATTGAGAACTGAGAAGTGACTTTCCAAGCCAATTTCTCACTGATAAGCTCTGTTCCAGGAATAGCTGAGCCACATGGAGTCAATGACTGCAATCCCTTTCCTTTATTACTTCATGGCCTCAGTGTCAGCAGAACAAAAAGTATATGTTCAGAGGTTCTGTAAGTACCCAGTATGTTTTCTCAGAGATATACCCACCTTCAACCTCTCAAATAGAGAAATACATGTTTTCTCTTTGAAAAATTAGAATTAAGAAAGATTTTCAAAGATCATTGTATATCCAAATTGGATCAATATCATTTTTCAGTCATTCTCTTGAGCTCACCCCGAATCTCTCAGCTGGATGCCATCTTTAGAGATGACTCTGAAGGAGAGAATGAGTGACTGTGCTCTAAGTATCTGCTCTCCATGACTCCACCATAGTAATTCTGTGTTGGTAGATGTAATATATCTTGCTCTAGTCTGCCTACTGGGGGTTTCCCAGCTGGCTCAGTAGTATAGAATCCACCTGCCAATGCAGGAGACAAGAGTTCAATCCCTGGGTCAGGAAGAACTCCTGGAGAAAGAAGTGGCAACTCCGGTATTCTTGCTGGGAAATTCCGTGGACAGAGGAGCCTGGAAGGCTACAGCCCATAGGGTCACGAAAGAGCTGGACATAACTGAGTGACTAAACAACAATAACAGTCTACTGGCTCTTCTTTTCCTGTTTTTCTTTTGGCCATGCATGCAGCTTGTGGAATCTTTGTTTCCCAACCAGGAATTGAATCCATGCCTTCCAGGGCCCTACACAATAAGAACACGGAGTATTAACCACCGGATCGCTAGGGAATTTCCATGTTCTCTTGCATTTTAATTATTCCAATGGTCTTAGTATATGTGGCTTGAGCACTGTTAAGAGATGTGAAAAAGATGTCCTTTTGGAAATCCATATCTGTAGAATCAAAATGAATAAACTTAGTATACACAACACCTAACTCATGACCCCTTCGGGTTCCAAAATAGCAGCCACATAGTGCTGAGAGGTGTAGAAGTCAACTCCCCTCTTCTTGAATTCTTCATTGAAAGGGTTGAGCAGATTACAGTTTTTCAAAGCTGTTTTAAAACACACACATTTTTTTGCAATAGGGACAATCATGAAACAAGGGAATTATTTCAGGATATATGAATACTTGCTCACTGTACCCCAATAGTGACCTGATTGGCGCTCATATCACCCTGTTCTAGTCTACCCCACTGGGTCCTTGCATGTGGATCTCTAGCTGGGGCCTGGGTGATTCTCCACTCACCAGTGACACTTTTTAGACCCTGAAGAAACGTTGCCTCTGATTTTAGACAAGAGTTTTGAAATTACATAAAATATCTTTATATACTACTTTTCTTCCATATAGTTTATTTTTAAATGTCATGTCATAACCATTTCCATTTATGAATGGTCTGATGAAAAGATAAACATGTTTTAAAATACAATTTAAACATTGAAGCAAAATCCTCTAAGGCTTCATATATTTTCAAAATATATGAGATATTAAAGCAATAGTATGTTAAATTAAAGAATTGGAAAGAACCACAAAAATAGTATGTTAATATGCCTATTATATAAAAGTGGGCTTCCCTGGTGGCTCAGATGGTAAAGAATCTGCCTGCAGTGTAGGAGACCCGGGTTCAATTCCTGGGTTGGGAAGATCCCCTGGAGAAGGGAATGGCTATCCAATCCAGTATTCTTGCCTGGAAAATTTCACGGACAGGAGAAACTGGTGGGCTACAGTCCATGTAGTCACAAAGAGTTGGACACGACTGATCGAATAACACTATACAAAAATACTTTCATGCTACAGGGGAAAAACATATGCTCATGACATATATAATTATATATTTAATTTTTATGAGAAGTGGACTTAATTCACTGATAGGATATTTGTATAAATTATAACTGAATATCTCTCTTCTTTTATCATTCTTTTGAGGGGTTTTACTTAAAAAAATAGCACCCCAAACTAACAAAAAGTACAAAACAACAACAAAAAATGAATTTTAAAATGAATAAAGAAATACTTTAAAAACTAGAGAAAAATAACATCCACAACCAAAGATTTAAATGAGAAAATAATTCCTATGAAATATGTGTAATAGCTGTTCATAGTCCTGTACAACTGCTATTTTACTTAAATATCGCAATTTTAAAGAGACACCGTCATCCTGGGACACATGATGCATGCATGTATGGTGTGTTGCTGTTCTCAAAAGAGTCAAGGCAAATCCCATTTTTATGGCTCCAGTTTTTAATTCCCAGGAAGACTTTGCAGAATGAGACTGACAAGAGGGACAGGTGGATATTGGCTCCAACTTGGTGACAAGTTTTCAACCTCAGCTGCATTCTTACAACAGGGGAGTGAAGAGCAGCTGGCAGCCTGGGAGCCACTGTTCTGCAGATGGAATTCTTGCGGCAGAGAGAAGAATGTTCTATCTGGCTCCCTAAGCTTTATGAACAAAGAGCATAACTTCAGAGATTGAACCTACTGTTTGATCTGAACGGTGGAGCTTTATTTCCCAGACCCTCTCTCCCATCTTTTGTATTACAGTCTTAGTGATTTGTGTTTAGAAAAGGATATAAAGTTTCCCAATTTATCATTAGCCAATGATTTCTCTGAAGTCAATATGCTCTTCTAAAAACCCACCTCTCACATTTGTGAGGTTTGGGGTAAGAAAATAAATAAGGCCCACCTAGCCTATATCCACAAATTTATCAGTTATAAATCAAGCTAGCAAATTGTTAAATAGGAAATGTTCTTTCTCCTAACCTGGACTTGCCTACCGGATCAGGGACACGTGGAGGAAGTCAGTCCTATTCTTCTGCCATTACTGACTCTGTTCCATACACCTGGGGCTCCATGCGCACACCTGTGCTTAGTCGCTCAGTCATGACCGACTCTTTGTGATCCCATGGACTGTAGCCCGCCAGGCTCCTCTCCCCATGGAACTTTCCAGGCAAGAATGCTGGCATAGGTTGCCATGCCCTCCTCCAAGGGATCTTCTTGACCCGGGATCAAACCCACATCTCATCTCATCCTGCATTGGCAGGCAGATCCTTTACCACCAGCACCATCTGGGAAGCCCGTGTGCGCATATATTAATGCCCCAACTCACATGTCTAGGCTCCGTCTGCTTGCCTGTAGCCACCCCTTGGTCCCCTTAGAACTAGGGATTTTGGAAGCAGGTTGGGGACTATTTAAGCTGGGAGTTCTATGGTCCTAGAATTCAGAAAGTGGTCCAGAGGGAAAGCTCAGGCTCTGAGGGGCACGTCCCACTCCCCTGCAGCAGGGGGAAGGGTAGGGTTGGAGGGGAGCTAGAGAGGAGAGCTCATCAGCGTGAAGCTCGAGACAAGGGCCCCTTTACCTGGGTCTAGGACAATACTTTTCTTTCAAACCTCAAAGTCTATAATATTGTTCCCTTCATGGCCAGGCAGGGAGGAAGACATTGTGGTTAGCTTCTAAATTCTCCATTTAATTAAGTATGGTTAAAGCCAGTAATTATTTACCTGGTGTTTATGGCCCATCAGCTCTCAAACTGGGAACGATTTCAGTAAAGACAAGGTAGTCTCTTTACTGCTGCACATAAAATGTGAAACCCGGTGGTTCAACGTGGAGATCATGCCTCCCTTGCATTTTCTATAGCCTTTGGAAGGGCGACTGCAATTGCAGACTCATCTCCTCCCACTTAGTTATACTTGACAGAACTTCGGTCTGAAAGGTAAATGGTATCCATTATTCTAATCCTTTAAATAAAAGAAGCTGGAAAAGCCTTTCACTTTATGGTTAACTTCAAATACACAATAAAGTAGGAAAGGAGCCAGTAGCAGAAGCAAGAATCTACTGGTTCTTAGAAATCAGTGAAATCCAGGTTGTGATAGAACACAGAACCAAAAAGACCTGACCCATACTGCCTCACAATGTAGTGAATAGAAATTTAAAAGAAAGAACAGAGAGAGGACTCCCCATTTGCGTTGGTCATAGAATCACCCATAAATTAGTGACGTGATGTAGGCGAGAAACCCCGCACAGTGTTAGCAGGAAAGCTAATGTTACATAGATT
Organism: Capricornis sumatraensis; assembly: GCF_032405125.1. Taxonomy (NCBI): domain Eukaryota; kingdom Metazoa; phylum Chordata; class Mammalia; order Artiodactyla; family Bovidae; genus Capricornis; species Capricornis sumatraensis. Next base: position 18,688,419 of record NC_091075.1, read on the forward strand.
TTTACTGTAAGGTCCAGGGGAGCCCAGCCAAGTGGAAAAAATAGCTGAGTTATGGTGGAAACCAGTCACCTTGTTAAAGCTGAACAACCAGGTGTTTAGGGAAAGAATAGCGCGAGAGACTGGTTTCTTTCCTGCTGAACACAAGCATTCACTGTGAACAGGGAGAAGGAGTCTTTGTGACAAGCGTAGAGGAAGACAAAAAATGGCGAATTTGTTTTTTTTAATAGTAGTGTGTTGATGTTAGCTGTCCCGGGTCTTTGCTGCTGCGCGGGCTTGTCTCTAGCTGCAGCAAGCGCTGGCTACTCTGGTTGAGGCGCGTGGGCTTCTCACTGCAGTGGTTTCCCTTGCTGCGGAGCATGGGCTCCGGGGTACGCCAGCTTCAGCAGCTGCAGCACCTGGGCTCGGAAGTTGTGGCTCCTGGCTGCAGAGCGCAGGCTCCATAAGTGTGGCGGAAGGGCTTAGTTTCTTTGCGGCACGTGGGATCTCCCGGATCAGGGATGGAACGCGTGTCTCCTGCACTGGCAGGAGGATTCTTTACCACCGAGCCAAGAGAAGCTATCACAATGAGAAGCCCACAGTTGGTGGGTCTGAATGCTGACAAACTAACCTATGACACGAGTCCATTCTGGGTTTCACAATATAGTCAAGGAAAGCTACATGTCGAGGTACAATTATACTGTATTTCTTGGAACAACCTTAGTTGAAGGGTTTGTTTTAGCACAGAGGCTATAGCAATACAAACTGGGATAAGTTCTCATAGATGGAGGATACATTTATTTTTCCCATGATTTTTTTTCCTCCTAAAGAATAGTGAATTAGACAAACAGAATGGATGTAGATCACTTTCATCCCCAAATAAAAACCTTTGGTGAATGTTGCGCAGTGACTAAGAACGGTTCAGAATAAAAGATCATAGGTCTTGGCTTTAAAAGAATGCATGTGTATTAATCAGTTACGTCTGACTCTTTGCGGCCCCCTGGACTGTAGCACGCCAGGCTCCTCTGTCCATGGAGTTCTCCACGCAAGAATTCTGGAGTGGGTAGTCATTCCCTTCTCCAGGGGATCTTGCTATCCCAGGAACCAAACCCGGGTCTCCTGCACTGCAGGCAGTTTCTTTACTGTCTGAGCCACCAGGGAAGCCGTGGTAAAAGAATAGTATTTACCAAAAACAATAATAAAATTTGATCTGAAAATATAAAGAATATTTACATTCATAAATATGACATAGGGCTTCCCTGGTGGCTTAGTGGTAAAGAATTTGTCTGCCAGTGGAGGAGACGCGGGTTTGATCCCTGGTCTGGGAAGATCCCACATGCTGAGGAGCCACGAAGCCTGTGTGCCACAGCTATCGAGCCCATGCTCTAGAGCCCGGGGATCACAACTACTGAGCCCACAGGCCTCAGCTACTGAAGCCCGTGCTCCAGAGCCTGTGCTCCACAGCCAGAGGCCACCACAATGAGAAGCCCAAGCACTGCAACCAGGCAGTAGCCTCTGCTTGCAGCAGCTAGAGAAAAGCCCGCTCAGCAGCACAGGTCCAGCACAGCCCCAAATAAATGAATGAATAAATAAAATTATTTTAAAAAATGAAATAAATACTCATGCGTGATTTCCTGTTGCTTTGCAGATAAAAAACCCTGTATGACCAGGCCCCTCTCTGCCTGTCTAGCCATATCTCCCGAATCTCTCTGCTCTGCACTGATCTGCATTGTTAGCTAAACTTCGCCTTCCCCCCTCCAACACCACGTACTTTTCTCTCTCACTCACAGTGTCTGATTTTCTTTCTTCTCTTGCCTAATCCATTCGCTTTCTAGTCTCAACTTCAATGTTACCTTCCCAGGGAACTTTCTCCATTTTAAAACCAGGCCTGTTAGAGTTCCTATTGAACACTTCCATGAAACAACTGTAGCTTTCCTTCTGTGTAGAAATAAAAATTTCTATCACAGGGTGATCCTGGCCTTTTCGGTTTCAGCTGCTGAAGAGTGTGTTAGTTTGTTTCTTCCACTTTCACAACTTCAAGGGAAATTGTTATGTAAGGTGGGGGGAAGGGGAAGTGGAGAAGACACCAGGGAGGTGAGAAATGGGGAACAAAGTGGAAATAAAGGGCCACTGTGGCCTTAGGCTGGGGGCTGAAATGTTTTGTGACTTCAAGGAATGAGTCAAGTGAGGAGGAGAGGGAATCTGTGGAAGTGTTGTTGAGGTAGGTATTTCTTCCCTGTTGGAATTACCTGTTAGTTCCAGGACTACATTCTTTGCAATAGTGCGGAGACTGAATCACATGTCCTGGTGTGAGCAGCACTTCTTGCAGTGTACAGTTGTTTGTGTAATTATTATGCTTTTCTTTTCCTCCCCACTGTGTAGACTGCAGGGCAGGACTCATTCCTGTGTTCTTCAGAGCTCAATTCCCAGTGCCTAAGACAGGGTTTCAGTTCAGTTCAGTTCAGTCGCTCAGTCGTTTCTGACTCTTTGCGACCCCATGAATCTCAGCACACCAGGCCTCCCTGTCCATCACCAACTCCCGGAGTTCACTCAGACTCACGTCCATCGAGTCAGTGATGCCATCCAGCCATCTCATCCTCTGTCGTCCCCTTCTCCTCCTGCCCCCAATCCCTCCCAGAATCAGAGTCTGTTCCAATGAGTCAACTCCTCGCATGAGGTGGCCAAAGTACTGGAGTTTCAGCTTTAGCATCATTCCTTCCAAAAAAATCCCAGGGCTGATCTCCTTCAGAATGAACTGGTTGGATCTCTTTGCAGTCCAAGGGACTCTCAAGAGTCTTCTCCAACACCACAGTTCAAACGCATCAATTCTCTGGCGCTCAGCCTTCTTCAGAGTCCAACTCTCACATCCATACATGACCACAGGAAAAACCATAGCCTTGACTAGATGGACCTTTCTTGGCAAAGTAATGTCTCTGCTTTTGAATATACTATCTAGGTTGGTCATAATTTTTCTTCCAAGGAGTAAGCGTCTTTTAATTTCATGGCTGCAATCACCATCTGCAGTGATTTTGGAGCTCCCCAAAATAAAGTCTGACACTGTTTCCACTGTTTCCATATCTATTTCCCATGAAGTGATGGGACCGGATGCCATGATCTTCGTTTTCTGAATGTTGAGCTTTAAGCCAACTTTTTCACTCTCCACTTTCACTTTCATCAAGAGGCTTTTTAGTTCTTCTTCACTTTCTGCCATATGGGTGGTGTCATCTGCATATCTGAGGTTCCTGATATTTCTCCTGGCAATCTTGATCCCAGCTTGTGTTTCTTCCAGTCCAGCGTTTCTCATGACAGGGTTTGGCCCATAGTAAATACTAACTGAATGGACAAATGAGTACACATATGTGTCAATCCATTCTATTTTAGATTTCTAATCACTAAATCAGAGAAGGCGATGGCACCCCACTCCAGTACTCTTGCCTGGAAAATCCCATGGATGGAGGGGCCTGGTGGGCTGCAGTCCATGGGGTCACTAGGAGTCAGACACGACTGAGCGACTTCACTTTCATTTTTCACTTGCATGCATTGGAGAAGGAAATGGCAACCCACTCCAGTGTTCTTGCCTGGAGAATCCCAGGGACGGGGGAGCCTGGTGGGCTGCCGTCTATGGGGTCGCACAGAGTCAGACACGACTGAAGCAACCTAGCAGCAGCAGCAGTAGCAATCACTAAATAGCACCCTAGGCCTCAGTGACAAAATTATGCTCCTTGGCCAGAGTTCTGTAAAAGATGTTCTGAGCTGGTTTTCAGATACCTGCTATTAGAAACTTTTAAAATAAACTTTTTTTTTTCCTTCTCACCACATTCTGATACTAAAGGGTGCAAGGACTGAATCTTAATACGATTCTTATAATTGAAATGAAACTCACCCAATACTTATACACTTTTCAAAGTATTAAAATACTTCCTGAAACAATTCTGTCTTGGTACACTTGTTAGCTAAGAGTTTCTGTCTGTTGAAGGGCAAAGAGAGTGTATATAATGCTGCTACTTACTGGGAATTTACCGTAGGCTTGGCAGTACAGTATTTACTACACACAGGCTACATCATTTGAACACATAAATAATACTTTGATGTAGGTATTAATTCCTGATTTTTACTAGTAAGGAAACTAAGGTTGAGTGGTCTTGCCCAGGTCTCCTAAGTTAGAAAATAGTGGAGCTGGTGTTCAAACCTAGGCCTGCTGATTCTGAAGTTTAATGCTGGTGAGTGGCAACATTCATTTTTTAATTTTGAAGAATAAACTACCTAATTGATTAAGAGTTTAGTTAACTTGTAGTTATAAGAGTTTAATTAGCTTGCAATTATAATAGCAAGTCGGGGTTCACAGTTTCGCTCCACCTTCTTTTTTCCAGAGATCACCTCCACTCATTGTGTCTTTAATCCACACTGTCCATTATGGAACTTTTCTAATATTTAATACTACACGGCTAGGTAAAGACAACGCATAGTTAATGTACTTCACAAGAAGCCTTATGTCAGTTGAGTAACTTGACAGAAGCCCAAAACACTATGAAAACCCACTTTTAGCCATTCAGTCTACCAGCTACTCCTCTGGATTAATTACCTGTTGACCTTTATTTTCATAAAAATCCACGCTGGCTTTTGTAATTTCATCTTCTGTGTTATTAACCCTCTGTGTTCATTTAGATCATTTAGAAATTTTTCTCCCCATCAAAAGGATTACCCCATCCTCTTTTTAAAGACTTAGTGGAACAGAATAGATACATTGAAGGCAGCCAAAAACTGATCCTGGGAAAAAGCGCTCAATGAGTTGACTAGAAAGTAGATTATCTTTTTTAAAAAGTTTATTTGAAAACTAAACAGAACTGAGGCCCAGATGGGGTTAAGTAACTTACTAAGACAAAATGGTTCCATAGGCCAGGCCAAGAACAGGAAACCCCAGATCTTCCTCATAATTATTGTGTGGCTAAGGGTAGACCCTGCTGCTCTCTGTGGTTCATTTCCTTTTCCTCCTTGTGATGTAAAAGAGTCTGAGAAACATACATTGAAAAGTTCTAGAGATCCATTAAAAAAAACTTTGCATAAAATATTCGTAACATAACTTTCTAGTCCTTTGGCTCAAGTCAAGACTCAGCTGAGGCTTAGTTTTCTTTCTGGTGTGTGTGTGTGTGTGTCCAGTCATGTCTGACTCTTTGCAACTATATGGACTGTAGGCCCCTCTTATCTCCATGTAATTTTCCAGGCAATAACAGTGGAGCAGGCTGCAACTTCATGCTCCAGAGGATCTTCCCAAGCCACGGACTGAACCTGTGTCTCCTACATTGGCAGGCGGATTCTTTACCACTGTGCCATCTGCCTGAGGCGAAAACAGTGAGACAGGCAGGAGGTGACCTGGGAGAGGGTGACGTGGAGAAGGAGAGTTGGCTGGAACTAGGTCTTCCGTGTGCTCAGACACAGCCTTACACACTTCTACGATAAGATTCTCTATTACTTCTAATGCCCAAACTCTTCTGGTAGAGGGATCAACCATTCCTGTTTGTCTGAGACTGTTTGGGGGGGATGGGTCCCAGAAGGTGGGACTTTTAGTGCTAAAACCAGGAAAGGCCTGAGCAAATCAGGATGAGCTAGTCAACCTTCTTGTATTCTCTCTCTCTTTTCTTAAAATTAATTTTTATTGGAGTATAGTTGCTTTACAATGTTGTATTCGTTTCTACTGTACAGCAGAATGAATCAGCCACATATAATATATATGTCCCCTCCCCTTCAAATTTCCTTTCTATTCAGGTGCATTAAGTTGAGTTCCCTGTGCTATACAGTGTGTTCTCATTCGTTATCTATTTTATATATAGTATCAATAGTGTACATGTATCAATCCCAGTCAGAAAAACAAATACTGCATGTTAATGCATATATGTGGAATCTAGAAAAATGGTATATATAGATGATCTTATTTGCAAAGCAGGAGTAGAGACACAGACATAGAAAATAAATGTATGGATTTCTTTTTTTAGATAGCATCACACTCAATGGACATGAATTTGAGCAAACTCCAGGAGATAGTGGAGGATAGAGGAGCCTGGTGTGCTATAGTCCTTGGGATCGCGAAGAGTCAGGCAGGACTTAGTGTCTGAACAACAGTAACAACTCTTTTTTAAAACGCAAGCTAGTTTTAAATTTTCTCTCCATTTTTAGAAAAGATCAGTGTCTCTTCATTAAGAACCATATTCAATAGCTGACTTATATTTAGGGGGCCATTGTATGAAAAAGATGTATCTTAGATCATAGACTCATGCTCAGTAAGGTGAGGTGCTCATAGTATAAGAGTATGTCAGGAACAGAATATGTCCTAAGGAAAAGCAGATCTTATTGTAGCTCAGGGTTACACAGGGTTATACATTCATTGAGAGGAGCAGCCATAGAAATGCAGGCATTGTTTAAATTATTTATATTCTCAGGATCCCCACCCTTTACTCCACAAGCGTGTATAATTAAATTCACGTAATTTAAATCCCTCTACTGAAAGAGACATCTGGATGTAGAAGCAGCCTGATATAGCAGTCAAAGACCTCAGAGAATGTGGAGAGCGGCTTGGAGGTGAGCAGTTGTTAAAAACAAGTGTGACGCATATAAGATAGGGAACTTCCAATCACAGTTTGGGCTGAGCCTCCAAACACTGAGAATAAAACAGGACATGCCCGGTCACAGTCATGCACAGACGTAGGTCCTGAATTCTGCCTTCAGGACATGCTACATGATGGAGGTCAAAGAAGCTCTAAGAAAAAGATCTGGGGGGAAAGAATTGTGGTATGAGTAGCCAGTTCTCCCGTGGGCAAAGGGAGTGGGTATGTTTGGGTTGTACACATTCACACGGTAAGCTACATGAGAGAGGCTTCAAGGGGCTCTTCTGGAAGCCTGACACATGTCCGCTGGGGTTGACAATGCATATGTGCTGATACTGACACACCACGGGAAGACTGAAAGGGAGAGCTGTGTACTTTCACTAACTGCAAGGAAAGGATACATGAATGTTCCTTTGGAGCAAGTAAACCCATCAGGATTGGGGACGGACGAATAGACTCAGCCTAGAGCCAACTTAAAAGTCATCTTGCCAAGAGGACTGCCTGGAGGGTTATGGAACGCCAACAGAGAGAATCTGGAGTGTACTGCCAAATGCTCTGGAGATTAGAGTTGGGGTTACTAGTGACCGGCAGAGAAAAAAGGCCCCTTCCTTTAAAAAATGTAGACTTCTGAGGAAACTTCAAAACCACTCTGCTAGAGAACGTTCCATCTCTAATCAACAGCCAGGCTCAGAGTGTTCCAGTGTTAGATCACAATGGCACCAGCTACCATGATAACCTTCACTGCAGGCTTTCCCATAATACCCTTTTCCCTGGTGCAGACCATGGAAAGGTCAAGGATGCTGACAGGATGCTGGAACAGAAGGAGGCGAAATTAGGAAGGAGAATAAAAGCTGACACATACCATTCTCTCCCACTCTGTCCACCACACAAAGCCTTCCAGGTCCAAAGGGTTTTGAACTGATAGAGGAAAATCTCTGCATTAGATAAAAGTTGGAGATGTTGATGATTTCACATAACTGGATATCTTAATTATTCAAATATAACCTCTTGGGGCAGAGAGAGATTGGAGTCATGAAGAAAATGATGGAAAAGTTATAGGACCAGTTCACAATTTCATTCAAAGTATAGGAAGAAACTAGTTCTTAGATTGGATTTAAAGGGACTGTGTCTGTGTGTGTTTGTATATGTATATAGAGTGACAGAGAAAGAGCAAGAGAGAGACCCAATTGAGTTCAGCCTGTTTAACAACAGTGGGCGTTTACACTATACTTATTATGTGTCTGGCACTGTTCTTTTTCATGTGATAAATCACTTACTACTCATAGCAGCTCTATGAGAGAGGTACTATTATTTCTCACATTTTGCAGATGAGGAACTTGAGAGCCAAAGAAGTAAAAGTAATTTGACAAGGTCACACACCCAATAAGTGGAGAAGTTGGGGTTAAAACTCAGATATAACCTAGGAGTTCATACTCCTAATCGCAATTCACAGGTGGTGCTAGTGGTAAAGAACGTGTCTGCCAATGCAGGAGACACAAGGGACGCAGGTTCGATCCCTGGATTGGAAAGACCCCCTGGAGAAGGAAATGCAACCCACTCCAGTATTCTTGCCTGGAGAATTCCATGGACAGAGGAGCCATGGGGTCACAGAGTCAGACACGACTGAAGTGATTTACCATATTTAGCACAATCGCAATATGCTTTGCTTGTTCTCTTAAGAAAATGGTTACAAAAAGATGCTGAGGGACTCACAGAAAAATGGGTTTTGATTGAGCAAGTTAGAGCAATGGTCTGGAAGCACCTCTCATGTAGGAGGCGGCTGCCAATGGCCAGCACCTTGGAACTCCAGCTGGAATTTGAGGGCATTGTAAGCGTGGGGTTGCTGTAGGTTTTCATCCCCACAGGACTCTCAGCAGACCTGGGGTGGGGGTTGCCACTTTTCACCAACAGAGAGACTTTCTTAGACATGGGTCCATTGAAGGCTTTTCTTCCATTTCTCCCCTTTTGAATTATTTTGCTTCTGCTCTGATCTCCACTTCTGGGCTCCTTTTTGTCTTGAGTCATCAGAGTGCTAATGTTAAATGCCATTGTTTCATTATGTCCCTCCTTCAACTTCAAGACTAACTTAAAATCTTTCCTGATTAAGTAAGTACTAAGTCCCATATATCGTGCATAATGCTTACTTTCGTATGCAAGGATTACAGACATCACAGCTTCAGAATGTGCCCCAAATTATTTGATTTGATTAATTGTTGGAGAAAAGGTAATTTCCATAATAAATTAGACATAATGGAGAATGTATTAATGAAAAATTTTGTAGATACACTTTTGCAGAGTTAAAATTTTCCAACCTTGAAAGTCAGTGAATACAAAGTCGTCGTTTTCATGAACGCTATTAGTCTCTTACACTTTTTATATCATTGTAATATAGTGAAAATTATTTTATTCCATTCATGCAAAATTTATTGTCCAAAGAATGAGGCTGCACTGAGGCTCACAGCAGGAAAAGTTAGGCACTTGAATGCTATTTTTCTTATTCCATTCTGGCCATACTACCTAAAGTGCCAGTCAATTGTGTGAAGAAAGTGGTTGGAAATTAGTGAGGAATCAGATAAAGGAAGGAATATTGGGAAGTCCAAACTAAGATCACTTAGAAGGGGGCTGGGTTCTCCTTTTCTACTCTAATTTCTCATCTTCCAACTTGGACTTCTTAAAAGAGTAAATCTTGGATAGGTTCAATATAAAATTAAAGTTTTTCTTTTTTTTTTTTTAAGTTTTTCTAAATTATTTTTTAAATATATGCGTGCATGTACCCATGCTCAGTTGCTCAGTCATGTCCGACTCTTTGTGACTCCCGGGACTGTAGGCTGCCAGGTTGCTCTGCCCATGTAACTTCCCAGGCAAGAACACTGGAGAGGGTTGCCATTTCCTTTTCAAACATTTTTACCACCTTAGAGTAATTACTCTGTATTTTTAATTTTTGAAAGTAGAATAAAGATTAAATTCTAGACTTGAAAGAAACTTCATTCATTCATTCACTCTTTTTTAAACAGATGTTTTCATTAGATATTTTCCAACACTTACTCAACTATGTTTGATCAACCAAAATGGCAATTTCATGTGAGTCAAATAAATGCTGTGTGTCTGGGACTCCGTTAAGTGCTTAGTTAGAATGGGCTTATCCAGTCCCTCACTTTACAAAGGAGAAAGGAAAACAAAGCTAGCTTGTAAAGTCTGTTGATGAAACTATTATAAGAACAATAAAGAATAATACATTTCTAAGAGCTGAACAAAAATATGCTTGTTAGTATATGCATTGGAGGTGTAGTTTTGTTTCCTCTGGATTTACAGCTCCTGTGGCTCCATTCATTCTCCTGATACTTTACTGTTCTACATTTTGAACATGTTGATGAAGTCCTATGTCATAGGCACTTAAAAAAGAAAATGAAAAGAAACTTCCTAAAGTGTAAACAAATAAAAACATTATAAAGTGGGGAAGTCTGAAAACATGCCTGTGTATTTTTCATGTTAAGGTGGAAAAGTCTTTAGCCTCCTGGGTAAATATTCATTATCTTAATTGACTTCTGGCTAGTTAAGTCTTTGGGAGGATAAAAAATAGTCTGTGGGTAAAATACTTTTGCTGGAAACTATAGGAGTGGAATGAAAGCAACATCTGAATTTCACTCTGAAACCCAGAAAATCTAATACAGTAATAATGATTTCATCATGCTGCTTTTTCCAGGCATGATCAATAAAAGAGGGGAAGTCAAGTCCTACTTTGAACACTGGAGTTCAATAAAGAACCAAGTAGAAGAGCTGAAAAAGAAATCAGAACTACATTAATTTGGAAGCACACACTGGTAAGAGAAAGTCCAAACAGAGGAGTGTGAAGAGAAATGGAAAGAAACAAAACTGTTCCATTAAAAAGGTGTTTAAAGGGCTTATTCTCCCTCAGTGTGCATACATATAAATTCCATTAGTGTTAATAGACCTAACTGCATGACTCACGTGGAGAATAGAGTGACTTGTGTATATGTAGTTAAATGAAGTCTAGGAAAAGTCAGTTAAAAACCACAGATGATAGTTCAGGGGTCTAATAGACTTATGGATATCTGCAAGAAAGGTGTTTAATTTTAATCAATGGAATAATGTGTTTTTCTTTCGCTTAAGACAGAAGTTATAAAAATGGCAAATGGAAATAAGCCTAAATTTAGCTCTTAAAATTATTGCTTAAAGGTAAGGGATATATTTTGTGCTCTAAATGGTAAAATTGATCCCTTTTGTGAAACATTTATAATTTGTATTCAAATTAGAAGTCATATAAAGAATTCAAACTGCTGTCCATTTTTTCTAGCTTTCATAGTCAGAAAGAAGAGAGAGAAAGAAAGAGAGGAAGAGAGAGGGAGAAAGAGACAGAGAGAGTCAGGGATAGATTCATTTACACAGAGACTAAACTCTGCTCTTTGGTTATTTATAAAACAGAACATAATCAAACCAAATTTTTAAGAAAATGCATAATGGTACACAAACTAGTAGATGGAAATCTCATAATCAAGGGAGAAATTGTTTCTGGAAGAAACCTTGTGATTACTTTGCAGTAGTTCAAGTGAACAATAAAGCTCTTTATCCAGAAGGGATAGAAAACCAAGGATGTTTTTCTTCATAGAAAAAAGTGAATGGTTACAAATAAAAGTTTTCTTTATGAGTATTTACCGCTTATGTCTTATAAGCCATGCCTTATTTGAAACCAGGCATGTTGTAATCCTTTACCTTAGTCCTCATGATTCTATGTGTATCAAAAAGGTTCTCAACTATTTAAGTAAAGATGAATAAATGAAGATGAAAGTGGATTTGGAAATAAAAAAAATGTCTTGCTTGAAGTGTTTTCTTTGAAGTGTCTTATCTTTCCTCTGCTTTTGGAAAAAGTTGGGTTTAGCACTGAGAAATGCTTTAGACAGAAGTTGAATGCGTCAGTACTGACGTGATCTTTTTTTCCTAGCAAAAGGAACTACATTTAGGAAGAAGAATGTGAGAGAATTCTCTTTTGGTTTAGTTTAATAAGAAGCAGATCTTAGAGGGACTTGATATCATGCATTTGCATTAAGCTTTAATCCTTTACTCTATATCTCTAGTTTTATGGTACTGAAGTCATACTTATTATAAAGCAGTAAGTCTCTAATATTGCTATCTCCTTCCAATCCATTTTAATTTTTAATCATTTTAAAGGATTCTATAGATTCTAAGACCTAATACAGCAATAGTTTGGAAGCAGAAGTTTTATAAAATTTGCCTATTCAACTGCACTACCATCAGATGTACATACTGTGTACTGTTTAAACAACCAGCTCTAAGTTAGGAAAGTTATTAATAACTATGGGAAGCCTAAGAAGACTATATGATGTCATTTCTTCACTGATAGTGCATATACAGTAGTACCAGAACTAGAAGGGTGAATTTAGTTTTAATGTAAATACTAATTACTAGAGTGATGCTGCTAAGATGAGGCTACTGGGAGGGCTGGCATAGAGGGTGGGATGGGAAACTGAAAATTGCACATATTAAAAACAATTTTAAAGGGCTCTGCAGGACTTCCCTGGTGGGCCAGTGGCTAAGGCTCCATTCCCTTAATGCAGTGAGCCTGGGTTCCGCCCCTAGTCAGGGAAGCAGATCCCACATGCAGCAGCTAGAGTTTGCATACTGATAAAGATTCCACATACCACAACTAAGACCCAGTGAAGCCAAATAAACAAATAAAATAAATATTTTTAAAAAGGGGTTTTGTAATACCAAGTGTTGGGGCATGTGTAGAGCACCTGGAACTCTCATACATAGCTGGTGGGAGTGTCAATGGTGCCCACTTTGAAAAATAGTGCGGCAGTATTTCTTAGTGCTAAGCATTTGCAAAACGTATGAACCAATCATCTTCTAGGTACACACACATCGGAAATGCATAGATATTTACCTAAAGACTCAAGCAAGTTATAGAAACACTATTTGTAATAGCCAAAGATTGCATCCAACCTAAATATCCATCAATTGTAATATGGGTAAATAAATTGTGTTATAGTCAAGCATAGAAATATTGGGTTGGCCAAAAAGTTAGTTTGAGTTTTTCCATAAGATATAACTCAAACTAACTTTTTGGCCAACCCAATGGATATAGCAACCGGGATAAATATGGATACTGCATGGAATCTCAGAAACATAGCATTGAGCAAAGAAGTCAGGGGAAGACAAGTCTGTACTGTTTGAATCCATTTATAGAAAGTTAAAAAGAAGCAGGCTTCAGTTCTTTGTGGAATGGCAGAGCAAGTCATGCCTGTTTCTTAATCTGGGCATAGGTTACCCAGCAGGGATCACTTAGTGAGCATTTATGGTGCCGGACACTTTTGATTTGTGCAGTTTTCTATTTTTGGATACATGTTAACTTTCAATAAAAAATTTACTTTCATCCTCAAATAAGTATAGGCCTCATGGAAGCTTGGGGACTCAAGCCCTAAGGGAAGAACTTTAGGGAAGAACTTCCCTTTTCTTCAAAAGGGAAGAAAAATTGGGAGAGTGTTGCGGTCAGTGCATCCAGTCTATGATCATTTAAGGGAATACAGTGAGTATTTTGATCAAACCTGAGGTCGTGATAAATAATAATATAGACTCACCATTAGTATTCAGAAAATCTAAGGAGATTCAAGCTTCAGTCAGAATAGTCACAGATACGGTTTTCAAAAGAACAGGGACAAATAAGACTAGAAGACAAGATGAAATGCCAGAGTTGAAAAAGCAAACTGTTGATATATAAACAGAGTATCACATGGTAGTTTAGAATGAAGGGCCTACAAAACCATGAGTGGGTTTAAAGTTCTCTTGCCCATGCATGAGGCCTGGGCAACTTTGTAAAGTTTATAGAGAAGGCTGGAAAACAAAATGATGTGACTTCATGACTTACCATTTTATTTATAAATCAGTTATCACATAGTCATGCCCTATACTTGTAAATTTCCTTCTGTTTTTCAAACTATGCTCTGACTTCTACATGTAAAACATGGTGCAACAAGCAAATCAGATATTTAAAAATTAATTAATCAGGCTGCATCAGGTCTTAGTTGTGGAATGTGGGCTCTTCTGTTGTGGCAGGGGCACTCCAGTTGTGGCATTCGGGCTCCAGAGAGCATGTGGGATCTTAGTTCCCTGACTGGGGATCAAACCCATGTTCTCTGCGTTGCAAGGTAGAGTCCCAACCACTGGACCATCAGCTAAGTCCCAGTAAACCAGATTTTATTTACTTTTTTCATTCCCAGTCTTTTTTTGATGCAGAGTTATAATTAAACTGGAAAAGACTTCAAATAAAATTCCCACTGATTTATGGTTGAGAGATGGTTGGATGGCATCATCCATTCAATGGACATGAGTTGAGTGAACTCCAGAAGATAGAGAAGGACAAGGAAGCCTGGCGTGCTGCAAAGAGGGTTGCAAAGAGTTGGATTCTACTTAGAAACTGAACAACAACAACTGATTTATGAATCCCAGGTAAAGTGAAGCAATAATAAAAGCTAACAATTACTTGGTACTTGTTGTATATGAGACACTGTCCTTAACATTTTACATCTACACTCTTGTTTAATTCTCACAATTATCCTGAAACTTAGAGGAAAAGGTGTACGCTGATGAGGAGCAGAGCCAGGGTCAAGGCCAGGTTAGCCTGACTTCAAACTGTATTCAGTTTTATCCTGTCAACTATATTTAGCCATCAGACACAAAAATGCTTTGAAATCTCAGTGAATGTACCTGTAAGTCTTCCTTAACTCAGCTCTTACCAAAAAGAGAAGGCCATCCTCACCACCCCGCTAGGTCCCTTTTTTTTTCATCTATGAGAGCTGGATCACATCCGCAGGAAGCCATCAGAAGGAGAGGGAGGTGGTGGGAGATCTCTCTAACAGGAAGGGTTGGCTCGTCCTTGGCAAAGACCAGCACAATACGGCTCCTGTGCCCTTGAATGGGGCTCCTTAGGGTGACCCTCCCTCTCTCTGTGTGGCCAGCCTTCACCTCTCTCCACCTGCACACGCAGCCTCTGCTTCCCTTTGATCATCCTTCAGTGTGAGCTGCGGTCTCTTCTGTCCCCAGTCGTCTATGACAAAGAGAGCCTGGTGTCTTTCTCTTAAGGGGAGGCCAAGGGGTGGTGGATCTTGAAATATGCCCTTTCTTCATCTCTGTGGGTGCGGGATCAATACACAGAGATCACAAACTCATATATCTACAGAAGGGACACTTCTTTAAATGACTGACAGCAGAGGCGGTGAGGCCTTATTGTCTAGATTTTTCATAGAGAAAAATAGGGTTAAAATGTGTGTGCGTGTATGTGTGTAGGGGGTGTGGATTTGAGGGTCTAAAATTCACTGATGGCAAGGAGAAGGGCTGAACGCTGCATTTACAGGACGTTTTTCACTAGATTGAGAAAGTGAACATGCAGGGTGTGAAGGGTGATGGTGGGGGACTGATGGGAAATGTGGCCAGCAGGAAAAATTAATCTTTCTCCGGGGATGCAGCGTCTACTTAGCCCCAGCTGATGGCTGCCAGTTGGCAATGAAAACAGTTGCCAGATCTTCTGAGTTTTTAGAAGATGGAAATACAGATTTTTTTTTTTTAATGGGAAACCTCCTATTTTTAAAATGCCGTGTGGGCCAAACCAAACATGATTGTGGGCCGCATTCAGCCTGTGGCCTACCATTCTGAGACCTTTGATTTATAGTCCTTGCAGAACATGACGTTTCGGTTCCAATTTGTAATTCCGAGGCTTGTTCCTTCCAGACTCAGTTCGCGTTCTCTGTACTTCGCCTTCCTCCTTCACTCTTTTATTATTGACACACACGTCTGATGCCCTCCCCAAGATGATACATTCTTTGGATGGCACAGCTTGCATCTTTTTCAGTTTGCTACCTTCTCTGTGGTTTTCTATTGAGCTTTAAATAAAGCAACACTCAGTCAGTGCTGGCTTGACAAGTGTTTGTTAATACAAGCGCAAAGCTAGTCCAGGGAAATAAAAAACTCTACGTGGGGCCCATTTGCTGAAACATAATTTGCCAAAAAACAAGTATCTGAAAGCCATTTTGGGATTTCCACTTTCAGTGATGTATGTATGTGAAGTCGCTCAGTCGTGTCCAACTCTTTGCGACCCCATGGACTGTAGCCTACCAGGCTCCTTAGTCCGTGGAATTTTCCAGACAAGAGTACTGGAGTGGGTTGCCATTTCCTTCTCCAGGGGGATCTTCCCAACCCAGGGATCGAACCCGGGTCTCTCGCACTGCAGGCAGACGCTTTACCATTGATGATAATTCATTCCAATTTTTTTTTGTAAAATAAACTAAAATATCTGAAAAAATATAGAAAACATCTTATTAAGAACATCAAGGGGCTTCCCCTAGAGCTCAGCGGTAAAGAATCTGCCTGCCGATGCAGGAGACATGGGTTTGATCCCTGTGTCAGGAAGATCCCATGAAGGAGGAAATGGCAACTCACTCCAGTAGTCTTGTCTGGAGAGTCTCATGGACAAAGCAGCCTAGCAGGCTACAGTCCATAGGGTCGCAAAGAGTCAGATGTGATTGAGCAGCTATGCATGTGAAAACATCAAAAGCTGAACAAAATAATGGGGAATTGCTCTGAGAACCCAGAGGGAGTGTAAGAGCACACAATGGTGAACAGATACATCTTTTATTCTTCATGGGGGCCTTCAGACTGAGTAGAAGGAGACAGAGGGAAGGAGGAAGAGACTCATAGGTGGGGTAGAATTGGAAAAAAGATGGAGACCTTGGAGACTCACATATCAATAATTATCAAAATATGGGGCTTGTGTTCTTTAGCCACTTGAATCAGATTTACTTTTGTAAATTATGCTTTTCTAATTGTTCTCTAGATAAGTTTTGTATGCATTGTATTTTAACTTGCAATTTCTATAAATTCACCATCTGCTGTCATTAAAAAAGTGTTTGAAAAAAAGGTTACTTAGTTGAGAAAAAGGTTACTGAAAAGAAACAGTCAATCATTCTAGGAAATTTGTGAAGCTGAGATTGTATAAGGTTCCCGGAATTGGACTTGTTGCTATGATAACATGATGAGCTGCCAACTTGTTGATGAAATTGTATTTCTCATCAGTCTTGGTGTAAGACCTGGAGTCCCCAGTCAGAGAAATTTCCTATTCAGGTGTGAGATGTGTAATAGATGACTATATAATGAGTGGTCTGAAAAACTTAATGAGGTGATTACAATACATAACTTACCTGGATTTTTGCCTGTAGCCTACTGCCAGACCCCTCCTGATGCCACACTCTACCCATTTGTAATGATTTTCATCTAATACTAACTTCTAGGAATTTATGTAAACACATGTCTATCAGACACATTAGCAACGAGAGTAAGAACATGTCTATCATATTAGCAGTGAGCTACATATCCCTTGTTCATTATAGTAAATAACATCTCAAAAAGTGAGACCTCAAATATTCTTTGCAATGTCAACATGCTTGAGGAAAGTGATTGCTTTTCACAAACAAGCACTTTTACTTTTAATGATTATTTAGGGGTGTTGGAACAACATATCAGACATGTCCTGTTGGGATAATTGAATAAAATTTGTTAACATTTTTTTCTTTTTAGCTATAAATTCTAACTGTAATATTGTCTTTCAATTTTTATACATGTCTGTGATAGATAGGTTTATGAATGAGATGCTAAATTTTGATGATTTTGATGTTTGCATTTTGTTGAATACTTGGTTTAATGGAAAGCAGTTTAATAACCAAGTTTTTTTCTGTTTTTAAAAACTGAGGTAAAATTCACGATGCACAATTAGCCATTTCAGTTCAGTTCAGTTCAGTCGCTCAGTCGTGTCCGACTCTTTGCGACCCATGAATTGCAGCACGCCAGGCCTCCCTGTCCATCACCAACTCCCGGAGTTCACTCAAACTCACGTCCATAGAGTTGGTGATGCCATCCAGCCATCTCATCCTCTGTTGTCCCCTTCTCCTTCTGCCCCCAATCCCTCCGAGCATCAGGGTCTTTTCCAATGAATCAACTCTTCGCATGAGGTGGCCAAAGTACGGGAGTTTCAGCTTTAGCATCATTCCTTCCAAAGAACACCCAGGATGGATCTCCTTTAGAATGGCCTGGTTGGATCTCCTTGCAGTCCAATTTAAAAGTATACAATTCAGTATCATTTAGTTTATTCACACTGTTGTGTAACCACCACCACTTCCTAGTTCTAAGACTATTTCATCACCCTGGAGGAAAACCTCTATGCCTATTAGTGATCACTGCCCATTCTCCCCTCCCCCTCATCTCCTGGTTACTATTAATCTGCTTTTGGTCTTTATGAATTTGCCTAATCTGGACATATCATATAGAAGGAGTCATACAATATGTGACCGTTGGTGTTTCGTTTCTTCCACTTAGCCTAAGGTTTCTGAGGTTCATCCAAGTTATAGATCTATTTTGTTTCTTTTCGTGGCTGCATAATATTTTCTGGTACATTATGCATACATCATGTATATATAATGACTTATCCTTTCATCCGTTAATGAACATTTGGGTTGCTTCTCCTTTTTGGCTATTATAAATATGTAGTAAACATTCATGTACAAGTTTCTGTGTGGCTAGATGTTTTCATTTTTCTTCAGTATATACTTAAGAGTAGAATTACTGTGTTACATGATAATTCTACAACTTTTTAAGAAACTTCCAAAACATAACCAACTTTTAAATACTCAGATTGCCTTTGAATTTGAAACAATATATGGCATCTTTTCTTTTGATGACTTAATTAATTAAAAAAATTTTTTTAACTTTTTATTTATTATTATTATTTTTTAGTTGTGGCATGTGAACTCTTAGCTGTGTCATGTGGGATAGAGTTCTAGTTCCATACGAGTTCTTCTGTAGACATATGTTTTCATTTCTTCTGCAGATATACCCAAGAGTAGAATTGCTAGGTTACATGTGACTCTGTGTTTACCTTTTTGAAGAACTGCCAGATTCTTCCAAAGTCTGTACTATTTCGCATTTCCACTAGCAGTGAATGAAGGTTCCAATTTCTCCACATCTTTGATAGCACTTGTTACTATTAGTCTTTTTATTACGGCTATCCTAGTGAGTGTGACGTGATAATCTTGGTGCAGTTTTAATTCATGTTTCCCTGATGGTTAATGATGTATGTTTTCATGTAACATACTTGTTGCCTATTTGTGTGTCCTCTTGGAAAAATGTCTATTCAGGCTGTTTTTTTGCCTGTTTAAAAATCGGGTTGTCTTTTTATTATTGAGATATAAGAGTTTTTGTATTTTCTAAATTCAAGTCCCTCATCAGATATATGATTTGCAAATATTTTCTACCATTTTGTGGACTGAGTTTTCATATTTTGATCATTGAAACACAAAAGTTTTGAATTTCGATGAAGCCCAATTTGCCTGTTGTTTCTTTTGTTGTTTGTGCAATTGCTTAATGTATCTAAGAAATCACTATCCAAACCAAAATCATGAAGGTTTATTCCTCTGGTTCTTCCAAGGACTTTATAGATTTAAGTCTTTCATTATTTCAGGCTAATTTTTATAATACACTATGAAGGAGGATCCAGTTTTATTCTTTTGTATGTGAATTTTCAATTGTTTAAGTGATACTATATATTATTTTTCTAAAACTGTAAACTTTTTATGTATTAATAAATTTGAGGGGGCATATTTCCCCATTTACGTCAGTGTTAATGTCCATTTTCCACAAAATGGAAATGAGGAGTTTCTCATTTTCTTTCCTTGAATATTTCAGCCCTCAGCTCACCATTCTCTATCACTATTCCTTTCAAATTAAAACAAAAAATGATTTCAAGGCCCATGCAGATGATTGTTCAAATACCTTGGTGTCTCTGTATTTTATTTAACCTAGTAATCTTGTTGTACAGCTTACCTCAGCCATTTGCCTCCAAGGTCATATTCTAGATCAGTAGTCCTCAATTAGAATCAGAATTAGCACTTAATTAGAATTGGTTGGGGAGTTTTTAAATGATATCAATGATAGTCCTTCTCCAGCATAATTACATCAAAACCTCCTGGGATATGACCTGAGCAGCATTATTTCCGAAGTGACACCAGGATTGAGAAACACTGCCCAGACACTGCCATCACCAATCACTTTATAACATGCCTTATATCAAATACTCCACTCCTCAGGTGCCACCTGCTAATTTTCCATCTCACTGGTTTGAATAGACTGATTCCAGTAAATCTTCCATGGAATTTATAATCCGCTCATCTCACCATCTTTTCACTGTCCCTCACATCTCTAGTGTCTATACTTTCCTTATGTGGTTATATTGACGGCCCCCAATGAATCCTGCCTCCAGTATTCATGCCCTTGTGTAGTCCCCCCGAACCCCCACTAGAAATAATGCTAGCTATGTAACTTGCTTTAACCACTAAAACGTGGTAGAAAGGAGACTGCTGTTTGAGAAGCCTAGCTACCCTGCTAGAGAGACCATGTGAAAGGATCACTTTTGTTGTTTAGTCCCTAAGACATGCCCAACTCTTTTGTAACCCCATGGACTGTAGCCCACCCAGCTCCTCTGTCCATAGGATTTCCCAGGCAAGAATTCTGGGGTGGGTTGCCATTTCCTTCTCCAGGGAATCTTCACGATTCACGGATTGAGCCTGTGTCTCTTGCATTGGCAGGTGGATTCTTTACTACTGAGCCACCAGGGAAGCACAGAAAGACTATACAAAGAAGCTAAGTGAAGAGGAAGAGGCCCTGAGGGAACAGGTACGCGAGCCAAGAAATGCAAACGGCAGTCAGGCTCCAGCTCCAGACAGTCCAGGTGATTCCAGCGTGCAGTGCGGAGACCCACTCAACTTTGAAAGTTGAGAACCATACCAAAAGTATGCTCTATAGAGGCATACTAAACGGATGAGAAAACTGAGGCACAGAAAAGTTAAGCAACTTACCCTAAATTACATAGCTATCAAATGGTACAGCTGGATTATGGGTTTAGGCTGTCTGGCTTTGGAGTCCGGACTTGCAACCACGATCTGAGTCAATGCTACAAACATGTTTTGTCTACTTAGCATTATAACAAAAAGTCGGTTGATTTGGTAAGTTCAATGAAATGTTGCTTCTTATTAAAATTAGCAATATAATTGGCAAATTTTGGGGAAAATCCATAAAGTGAGATTATGCATGCATGCACGCATGCTAAGTCGCTTCAGTTGTGTCCGACTCTGTGCAACCCCATAGACGGCAACGCCACCAGGCTCCTCTGTCCACAAGATTCTCTAGGCAAGAATACTGGAGTGGGTTGCCATTTCCTTCTCCAAAGTGAGATTATAATCCCACATGATTTAAGGTTTAAGAAAAAATTCACCTCCTCTCTAAAGACAAACAAAACAAAACAAAAACAGCAAACCACATAAAACTGACTCTGCAGAGAGAAAGGGGATTTTGGAGGGCAAATTAACCTCAAAAATTAACAGTGCTAAAAAGAGATATTTTCTAAATAAACAAATATTTTTCTCTCATGTAATAATATCTAAAAATAACATAACATGATTATTCAATGCCTTATTTTGGTCAGAGAATCTTTCTAAATACAAGTAAGACATCAAAATTTGGAGTGTGTGTTAATTCACCTCTCTGCTATATATCCTCTATTGATAAACCTCTTAGAAGCCTATGGAAAAATGGATTATGTCTTCCCCCGGCTTTTTAAAAAAATTAACACATTTAACTACATTAAAATATTATCCTTCTATCTTCAGTTTTTCTCTTTATCTTGTTTTTCTTACATTCACCTTTTTTTCTTACTTTAACTTCCTACCGTGTCTCTCTGTCAGAAGTCTTTGTTTATTTCTGTTTTCTGGGGCCTGAACATTGGTAACAGGAATTGTAGCAGAAATGCTGTCTCCTGGGTCAGGATGCTGGCTAGGCTAGCATTAGAAGGAGGAGAGATGAGAGTGATTGAATAGCTTGACTAGTTGATTCTTTTTGAGTTGCACCAATGGGAGGTATCAAAGAAATAGAACATAATTTACTGTTTAACATGCCTTAATAGAGGGTATCCTGATTTTGCATGAGATAGGAGAAGACATATCTTTCCAATTTTTTCCCAGTGGGTGTGTCAGTAAAACAAGAATGCATCAAAAGAGATTGTTATTGTGGGGCCTGCTTGGCATTCTGCTGTTTACAATACCGCTTATGAAGCTGTCACAGATAAAGACTGATTTCTTGTGACTCTGAATCTGTTAGTTTCTAACAGATTATCTGTTGTAGCCACAATTATTATTACCACACACAGTGAATTAAACAATACAAACATTAATTATATCTCTGATAATAAAAAGTCCTAAAATCAAAGAACCAGCAAAGCCATATTCCTTCTGGACACTCTAGGGGAGAATTTTTTTCCTTGACTTCTTCAGTGTCTAGATACTGCCCATAGACTTTGGCTTTGACTTCCAATTTCAAAGGT
Source organism: Capricornis sumatraensis (assembly GCF_032405125.1). Classification (NCBI taxonomy): domain Eukaryota; kingdom Metazoa; phylum Chordata; class Mammalia; order Artiodactyla; family Bovidae; genus Capricornis; species Capricornis sumatraensis. Next base: position 18,710,448 of record NC_091075.1, read on the forward strand.
AGTATTCATATCACTCTGATCTCTGCATCTCCTCCTACTCTGAAATCTTGTTTCCCCCTTATAAGGGCCCTTGCAGTTACATTGGGCCCACCCACATAATCAAAGAAAATCTCCCCATCTCAAGATCCTTAACTTCTCACACCTGCAATCCATTTTGTCAAGTAAGGTAACATGTATCCATGCTCCTCTAAGCTTCCCCCCCATCTAGGCTGCCACATAACCCTGAGCAGAGTTCCCTGTGCTATACAATAGGTCCTTGTTGGTTCATTTAAGAATTGTTAATATACCTTCTCATGGCCAATTTCCACAAAGGATAGTATAAGAACATTACATCACCCTAATTAAATGTGTGACCTACTGTCAGCCTCCATCAGGACAGAAAATGGCTTTTCTATTTAAATGTTAACAGCATGGTGCCTTGCCCCAAAGAAAAGTTCCTCATACTCTTTGTTTCTTTACCTTCATTAGAGGAACTGGCATGGAGAGTGTGAGGGGAAAGATGAACAAAGAGGAAGGTGAGATGACAGACATCAGGTGTTGACGTATAAGACAGGGTTTCCACCCTTTGGACGATAGAAAGTACTGAAGGAATTTAGGTGGATAGTTCTTGCCTGGAGAATCCCAGGGATGGGGGAGCCTATGGGCTGCTGTCTATGGGGTCGCACAGAGTCGGACACGACTGAAGCGACTTTAGCAGCCGCAGCAGCAGGGAGAGGAGGACATGGGAGAAGTCAAGGGTTATTTACTGCGTATTTTGGCTTGAGGATGCTGGATGAATGGCGGCTCCATTCACTGAAGAAAGGAAGAAGAGCAAGGTTTGGAGGGAAGACGCAGGTGAAGTTGTAATTGCTTAGGACATCCAAGTGGAAATGGTTATATGGCTCAGGAGGGAGGTTTGGGCTTGTGATATGGGTTTATCTCTCATCAGTGTAAATGCAGTGACTGACAGCAAGACTGAAGACAGTGTGCAGAGTTAGAAGAGAAGATGGCACAAGATAGAGTCCTGAGGAACACTGACATTTAGAGAATAGGCAGAGGAAAAGCCTGAAAAGAAGCTTAAGGAATGGTAAAAGAGGTAACTGGGAAATCTGCAAGAGTTGCATGTTAAAAAATTTGTACCCATGCCTTGGGAGCTATTATTGGAAATATGTTTCAGTTCAGTTCAGTTCAGTTGCTCAGTCATGTCCGACTCTTTGTGACCCCATGGACTGCAGCGCAACAGGCTTCCCTGTCCATCACCAACTCCCGGAGCTTACTCAAACTCATGTCCATTGAGTTGGTGATACCATCCAACCATCTCATCCTCTGTTGTCTCCTCCCCTGGCCTTCATCTTTCCCAGCATCAGGGTCTTTCCCAATGAGTCAGTACTTCACATCAGGTGGCCAAAGTATTGGAGTTTCAGCTTCAGCTTCAGTCCTTCCAATGAATATTCAGGACTGATCTCCTTTAGGATGGACTAGTTGGATCTCCTTGCAGTCCAAGGGACTCTCAAGAGTCTTCTCCAACACCACACTTCAAAAGCATCAATTCTTCGGTGCTCAGTTTTCTTCACAGTCCAACTCTCACATCCATACATCACCACTGGTAAAACCATAGCCTTCTCTGCTTTTGAATATGCTATCTAGGTTGGTCATAACTTTTCTTCCAAGGGGCAAGTGTCTTTTAATTTCATGGCTGCAGTCACCATCTGCAGTGATTTTGGAGACCAAGAAAATAAAGTCTCTCACTGTTTCCCCATATATTTGCCATGAAGTGATGGGACCAGATGCCATGACCTTAGTTTTCTGAATGTTGAGTTTTAAGCCAACTTTTTCACTCTCCTCTTTCACTTTCATCAAGAGGCTCTTTGGTTTTTGCTTTCTGCCGTAAGGGTGGTGTCATCTGCATATCTGAAGTTATTGAGATTTCTCCCGGCAATCTTGATTCCAGTTTGTGCTTCATCCAGTCCAGAATTTCTCATGATGTACTCTGCATATAAGTTAAATAAACAGGTGACAATATACAGCCTTGACATACTCCTTTTCCTATTTGGAACCAGTCTGTTGTTCCATATCTGGTTCTGTTGCTTCATGACCTGCATACAGATTTCTTAAGAGGCAGGTCAGGTGGTCTGGTATTCCCATCTCTTGAAAGATTTTCCACAGTTTGTGGTGATCCACACAGTCAAAGGCTTTGGCATAGTCAATAAGGCAGAAATAGATGTTTTCCGGAACTCTCTTGCTTTTTCGTTGACCCAGTGGATGTTGGCAATTTGATCTCTGGTTCCTCTGCCTTTTCTAAATCCAGCTTGAACATCTGGAAGTTTTTCGTTCATGTACTGTTGAAGCCTGGCTTGGAGAATTTTGAGCATTACTTTGCTAGTGTGTGAGCTGAGTGCAATTGTGCAGTAGTTTTAGCACTTTCTGGCATTGCCTTTCATTGGGATTAGAATGAAAACTGACCTTTTCCGGTCCTGTGGCCACTGCTGAGTTTTCCAAATTTGCTGGCATATTGGGTGCAGCACTTTCACAGCATCATCTTTTAGGACTTGAAATAGCTCAACTGGAATTCCATCACCTCCACTAGCTTTGTTCATGGTGATGCTTCCTAAAGCCCACTTGACTTCACATCCCAGGATGTCTGACTCTAGGTGAATGATCACACCATTGTGGTTAACTGGGTCATGAAGATCTTTTTTGTATAGTTCTGTGTATTCTTGCCATCTCTTCTTAATATCTTCTGCTTCTATTAGGTTCATACCATTTCTGCCTTTTATTGTGCCCATTGCATGAAATGTTACCTTGGAATCTCTAATTTTCTTGAAGAGATTTCTAGTCTTTCCCATTCTATTGTTTTTCTCTATTTCTTTTCATTGATCATTGAGGAAGGCTTTCTTCTCTCCTTGCTATTTGGAACTCTGCATTCAAATGGGTATATCTTTCCTTTTCTCCTTTGCCTTTCACTTCTCTTCTTTTCAGAGCTATTTGTAAGGCCTCTTCAGACAACCATTTTGCCTTTTTGGATTTATCTTGGGGATGGTCTTTATCACTGCCTCCTGTACAATGTCAGGAACCTCTGTCCATAGTTCATCAGGGATTCTGTCTATCAGATCTAATCCTTTGAATCTATTTGTCACTTCCACTGTATAATCATAAGGAATTTGATTTAGGTAATATCTGAATGGTCTGGTGGTTTCCCCTACTTTCTTCAATTTCAGTCTGAATTTGTCAATAAGGAGTTCATGATCTGAGCCACATTCAGCTCCTGGTCTTGTTTTGCTGACTGTATAGAGCTTCTCCATCTTTGGCTGCAAAGAATATTATCAATCTGATTTCAGTGTTGACCATCTGGTGATGTCCACGTGTAGAGTCTTCTCTTGTGTTGTTGGAAGAGGGTGTTTGCTATGACCAGTGCATTCTCTTGGAAAAACTCTATTAGTCTTTGCCCTGCTTCATTCTGCATTCCAAGGCCAAATTTGCCTGTTACTCCAGGTGTTTCTTGACTTCCTACTTTTGCATTCCAGTCCCCTAAAATGAAAAGGACATCTTTTGGGGGTGTTAGTTCTAAAAGGTCTTGTAGGTCTTCATAGAACCATTCAACTTCAGCCTCTTCAGCGTTACTGGTTGGGGCATAGACTTGGATAACTGTGATATTGAATGGTTTGCCTTGGAAACGAACAGAGATCATTCTGTCGTTTTTGAGATTGCATCCAAGTATTGCATTTCAGACTCTTGTTGACTATGATGGCTCCTCCATTTCTTCTAAGGGATTCTTGCCCACAGTAGTAGATATAATGGTCATCTGAGTTAAATTCACCCATTCTAGTCCATTTTACTTCTCTGATTCCTAAAATGTCGATGTTCACTCTTTCCATCTCCTGTTTGACCACTTCCAATTTGCCTTGACTCATGGACCTAACATTCCAGATTCCTATGCAATATTGCTCTTTACAGCATCGGACTTTACTTCCATCACCAGTCACGTTCACAACTAGGTGCTGTTTTTGCTTAGATCTGTCTCTTCATTCTTTCTGGAGTTATTTCTCCACTGATCTCCAGTAGCATATTGGGCACCTACTGACCTGGGGAGTTCATCTTTCAGTGTCCTATCTTTTTGCCTTTTCTTACTGTTCTCATGGGGTTCTCAAGGCAAGAATACTGAAGCATGTTTAATCACAGCTAAATGGGACTTGAAAATTGTTTCCTTATATCTAAAATGGAGCCAGTAATTTCTTCCTTGTGTCACAGGATTATGTCTTTTAAGTGAAAAAGTGTATTTGAAAATATTTTGCAAAGTGTTACTCCAGTGGTCTCAAATTTTAGTGTGCCTCAAAATCATTAGGAAGACGTGTTAAAATACAGGTTGTAGCTCTTTCGCTCAGGCCCGTGGCGCCGGCAGGATGGGCAAGTGTCACGGTCTTCGTACTGCCAGGAAGCTCCGTAGCCACCGATGAGACCAGAAGTGGCATGATAAGCAGTACAAGAAAGCCCATCTGGGCACAGCCCTGAAGGCCAACCCTTTTGGTGGCGCTTCTCACACCAAGGGAATTGTGCTGGAAAAAGTAGGAGTTGAAGCCGAACAGCCAAATTCTGCTATCAGGAAGTGTGTCAGGGTTCAACTAATCAAGAATGGCAAAAAAATCACTGCTTTTGTACCCAGTGATGGTTGCTTGAATTTTATTGAGGAAAATGATGAAGTTCTGGTTCCTGGATTTGGTCGCAAAGGTCATGCTGTTGGTGACATTCCTGAAGTCCGCTTTAAGGTTGTCAAAGTAGCCAATGTCTCTCTTTTGGCTTTATACAAAGGCAAGAAGGAAAGACCAAGATCATAAATTTTGATGATAGTAATAAATTTTCCTATACCAAAAAAAATAAAAATAAAAAAATAAAATAAAATACAGGTTGCAGTGTTTCTGATTATTAGTAATAGTTTCTGAGTCAGTAGATTTTGGGTGCATAAGTTGCTTCAGGTGTGTTCGACTCTTTGAGATCCCGTGTACTGTAGCCCGTCAAGCTCCTCCTGTCCATGGGATTCTCCAAGCAAGAATACTGGAGTGGGTTGCCATTTTCTCCTCCAGGGAATCTTCCCCATCCAGGGATGGAACCCATATCTCTTAGATCTCCTGCACTGCAGGCAGGTTCTTTACCACTAGCACCACCTGAGAGGCTCTAGATGGTCGGTGAAGGCCTAGAATCTGAATTTTGCATAAGATCTCAGAAGATACTGATGTTTCAAGTGTGGAGCCCCTCTATGAGAACCACTGTGTAATTCATTGTGTAATGCAAATGTAAGGAATTAGGCTTTCGATTTCATAGCAGAATTCACTGTTTTCCTCTGACTTGGGTTTTATACCCTAATTTTTTCAAAGTTGTGTCCGCCATCAGCAAGGTTGTTGAAATATGTCTACCCTGCTTCACGCCTAGTAATGCTGTTGTTGTCATTCAGTCGTGCCCAACTCTTGGCAATCCCATGGACTCTAACCCACCAGGCTCCTCTGTCCATGGGATTTCCCAAGCAAGAATACTGGAGTGTGTTGCCATTTCCTTTTCCAAGGGATCTTCCCCACCCAGGGATGAAACCTTCGACTCCTGCATTGGCAGGCAGATTCTCTACCACTGAGCCACCTGAGAAGCCGTTGTACCTAGCAATACCTGTTTACATTTATGACATATCAGTTTACTATTTTGTCGATTGTTTACAAGAGTGAGCAACAACTTGCCGATTAATCTTGATTAAGAAAGATATGAAACACATGATGTAACATTTCTCGTGGGGAGAAGGAGCTAAGAAGGAACTCTGGAGTAAGAGGTAGAATTGTTTTTTTCTTTGAAGTCGATTAGATATAAAATGTTGCTTGTTACCTACTTTCAAAAAGCCCCCTGGAGAACTTGTAATTTGATCCAGAGGGCTCAGCAGGAGGAGCGACAGGTAAAAGGAAAAGCTGACCTCATTCTTCAGTCCTTTCAGAAATTCTGAGAAACGTGTGTACCTCAATACTCCCTTCTTCAGTCCCACAAAACAGGGAATCGGGAAAATGCATTAGCGCCCTAGTACAGATTAGGAGCTCGGGGCGGAGAGGAGGCTCAACCCCAGCAACCCAGAAGGAAACTGGGGGAGGGGAGAGAGAACCTCCGAAGTCGGAGGCGGCAGTGCGGCCGTGGGAAGACAAGGGAAGCGGGGAGATGTACTTCAGGCGCCAGCCAGACACTCGGCCTCCAGGCATGCGGGAAGGTGAGGGAGGAGGGAAGAAGGCTCTGCTCCAAGACGGGATTGCCGGAGCTCCCGCCACTGCTTCCGAGGGAAGACATAGCGCGCTAGAGCTTTCTGCTTCCCCCTCTTCCCTCCTGGAGGCCATTTCTCCACATTTAACCGGGATAAAGAGGGGGCACGGCGCCGAGTCAGAACAAGCCAGGATCGCCATCCCCCAACTGCCGACCCTGCTTCGGCCCCCGGCCCAGGCGGGGCGAACTGGCCTTAGGGGACGCTGAAGTTACTCGGAGAGAGAGGGAGGGTCCGCCAAGCGGCTCTCCAATCGCCTTGGCAGCTCCCGTTATTTGCATCTATTATGCTAATGAAGGACCTCCGGCTCAGCTCCCACCCGAGCGGCCCGCCCCTCCGGGGCTCTCCCCGGCCCCGCCCACGGGCTGGGCGAAGGTGAATATATTATGCTAGTAAGGCGGGCTTCTGCCTGCCTCTGGAAGGGGGGCGCACTGCCGCGGGAGCCGCGGGCTGGAGGCCGCTCGCCAAGAGTGGGTCGGGGGAGGGACGCCGCTCGTCGGAGCGCGCGCGCGCTCATACACGAGCATCCCGAAGGGTATTTAAGGCTCGCACACGCCGGGCTGCGGAGATACTTCGGGCGGCCGCGACTCGGGCCTCGCGACTCGGGTTTTCTCCTTGGATATTTCTCCTCTCTGCTCTTCCCCACTTGGCCACCGTTTTTGCACTGCGCTCTCGCGGTCTGTGTCAGCCTTTTTGCCTGGAACTGAATTTAGGTGGGAAACGGAGATAAAACACCGAATAGGTAGAAATAAGGGAAACAGGCGCAACAGGTCCGGGGCTCTGTGGCAAGGGTCAGCGGCGGCCCCTCGCAGCGCCTCTGCCGCTCTCCCCCGGACCCCACGCGGCCGCTCTCTTCAGAGGAGGTCCCCATCCTCGGAGGGGCCAGGAGGGACACCGGGGGGGTGGGTTTCATTCTGGATTTTACCTTATCGCCCCCGGTCCGCGGACTGAGGGTGCGTTTCCCTCGCAGCTGGGAGGGGAGAAGAAAGCGGAGGATGGTCCAGGTCTGCGGTTCTCGGCGCTGATCCATCCTTGCGCTCCGGCTCCGACTCCGCCAACTAGTTGTGCAGCTATCGGGACGAACTTTGCAGGAATCATCCTTTTTCTTTCAAGATTATTGGAAGTGCTAGAGGGTGGGAGGCGAAGCCGAGACAGCCGACCCCACCACAATGCTGGTGAAGAAGCAAGCAGGGAAAGGTGGGGGGCGGGAGCCGGGCTCAGAGGACCGGAGCCCAGCCGGGCAGCGTTGTGTCCGCCCCGTGTCGCCGTGCGCGGCCCTGGCGACCCTCCTGTCGGTGGTGGCCGTGATATCTTGTGTGTACCTGGGGGTGAAAACCAACGACCTCCAGGCGAGGATCGCTGCCCTCGAGTCTGCCAAAGGAGACCCTTCCATCCGTGTGCTGCCTGATTGTGTGGATCAGCTCCAAGCAATGGTGCAAGAGAAAGTGGAGCGACTTCTGGCTCAGGTGTGAAAGGCTGGGGTATTTTGTACGTGGATAACATCTTACAGTCGTGATTCTGTGCACATGACCAACCTCTGCCTTACTGTGTGCAGATGTGGTATGGCTTGTGTACACATATGTGTTAGGCCACCATCTCTGCTTGCCGTAGCATATATTTGTATGTGCACATCCTCTCATACCACCCTCTCTGTATCATCTTCCCTTACTCTTCTTAATGTTTGCATGCTAAACATATATGGAAGTCTAAAAGGGGGAAAGGTGGCTAGAATGGCACCTACGCTGGCATTTTAGCTCTGTCTAGTTTCTGAAGCTGTGTGTGGATCTTTCCCAATGTTGTGAGAATATTCCTTGCAGAGATAACGTCTGTTAGATCCTTCATACAGTATAAGAAGGTTAAGGTCATTTGTGTTATTAACATAGCAATAGGATTGGAAATTACTCTTAAAAGTGAAATAACTACATGTGATTTTATTACTTCACACATTGGATGTTTTCATGTTAAATGTTTAAAAAGAAAAAAATAGTCGCCTTGTTTATTTATTTTTGGTAAAGGATTCAGTGCCACGGGTGTTTGTGAACGCAGAGCCATTGGAGTTGAGAGTTGAAAGGAATCTGTGTTATGTTCATCAAAACCAGGAGTGCTTTAGAGTACAGTTAGGGATTTTCTGGGACCTGCTCTTCCAATAGAGAGGTTGTTGGCAGTAGTGGCAGCACAGCATGATAAGTAGTTGACATTTATGTATAAAATATTGGTTGTTTTAAAACTCTTAGCTTACCTAAAACTGCAGCATGTTAATACTGACTGTACAATGACCGCATATGCCTGAGCCGAGAGGGAGGGAGATGGTAGTTGAAGAATGAAGAACGATGTTATACAAGTCCCACAGTCTTGATGCCATCTCAATGGTCGTTTTCTTTTTTTTAGGGCTTGGGTACTGTTACCTTTTGACTAGAGACCAAATACATATGTAAACGCTAGTTATGCAGGCTGGTAAATGAGGCATATAGCCAGAGAGTCCCTAAAGAATCCATTTCTCTGCAATGCTACTGATGATTGTTAATACCTCTTCTTTTCCTCCAGAAGTCCTATGAACATATGGCTAAAATAAGAATCGCGAGAGAAGCACCTTCAGAATGCAATTGCCCGGCAGGTAAAATGGAACTTATTTCATAAGGTTTCCTCCATAGCAGAGCATTTTGAAACAAAGGTCCTATGTCTGTCAAATTTACCTGTAATAATAGTAAAGAAAGAATGCAGACCCAACTTACTTTAATAAAATCAACATGTCTGGGTAAAAGAATGGCAGATAAAGCCACAAATATTATTTTAAGCAGCATACCAAGGTCTGCTAAGGGAAAGCAAAGAAGATAGAGATCTTCATCAGAGAAAATACCTGCAAGATGATGTCCAAAGACAAAGTTCTTAGTTTCACAGATTCAAAATTATTCTTTGGTTTTACTTGCTTTTGTTATCTATAGTGAGAAGGATTGCAGAACGCATTAAACTTGAACTCCTTAGTGGCTGATACTGCATTAGTACAGATTTCTGTTTGTTCTCCTTGATGGACGATCATGTTAGCAAACCACCTTCACTTCTTTGCCTGCTTTTATTTTCTATAGGAAAGGTTCTCTCTCCTATCCTATAGCGATGAGGACTGAAAAGAAATTAGTTTTTTATCTTGAGCTTCTCATTATGAACTACTGTGTTCTCAATGACTTCTCAGAAAAGGCTGTTACATTTTTACCATTTTTCTGTGTGGCTTTAGGGAACTATATTAATGACCTCCTTCTATATTAGTAGAAGGAGGGAGGAGAAAGACATCAATGAATCAAAATCTCTGGGTAATCATTAAATCTTCCTTCACAGACCTCTGAGGCTTGGTGGTCAGTCTTCTGTAAACCTACAATTTAGAAGCCTTTGGAATATGTCCATTGGAAAGTATCCAGTGGCTTTAGCTGAAAGAAGTCATGAAAAACTCCCATGAGTCTTGAGATTTTTGTTTCAGATAAATGTTGTTAATGTATTTCTGAACAAATTAGTTTCTTTTATCATCATGTATAGGAAAGTAAGTCTCACATTTTCTTTCATGTTCAGGAATATGATACTTAGTTACTTACACTGTATGGAAAGACTAGTTCCTATATTTTTTTTTCACATTCTGAGGTTTTTGCCTCATGATAATTTGTTTTGACACAGCCAAACCAGGTACCATGTTTAGAAATTTCAAATGTCAACTCCTGATTGTATGTCATAAGAATTTCACTGTTTATATTTTGCTATATTATCGACCCTAATGGAGCTGTACTTTTGGAAAATGAAGCCCTTGCAATTGAGAAGGCATATAAATTAGGTAACAGGAAAACAAAGCATTAATGTTTACATTGTATGTTTCATTCTTGGTTGTTTAAAGTTGGGAAACATCTCAGAAGTCAGAAATTCAAGGAAGGCACTTTTCTAGTGCAGGAATTAGCCCACAACAACCTCATCAGCCTGTAGGGATTATTTAAATTCCCAAGACAGTTGGTACAGGACTTCACTGATCATACCACTCAGAATGCAGCATTTTCTGTATAGAATATTCTCTCTAGCTGTGTGAAAAATGCTTAGTATTTAATTAATGAGGTTCTTATTGAACTTGGTAAAGAGTAGAAAAGTGACAACCACAACCCCGAGTTCTGTTTTTTTAGGGGTTTTAACTTCTTCATGATGTTTGCTGTGAGTTGGTTGTTGAGGTCTAATTTGCAATCTGGAAGAAAGTCATTACATTTAGAGTTTACCTGAGATAATCTTGGACGATCATTTGGAATCATTTTTCTTCTAAACATAATATAACTATAAACGGCCATTTCACCGTAATAATAATTAAGTAAGTGATTTCCTTGGCATTTCTATTGGGTCTTAGGATGGCTGCTTTACTTTCTTGCCACCACTAGAGCTCCACATTACACCAGTTTTCACCAGGTTACTTCAGAGGTAAACTTTTGAAGGTGCATATTCTAATACACAGAATTAGACAGCTTTCTTGCGGACAAATCACAGTTATAGAAAACACTGTCTTCTGCTTCTGGAAGAATTAGACATCATCAAAATAAAGGCAATATATTGAAAATAGTATCCCGGGGGGAAACCAGCTATTTTGAGTTATGGTCAGCAAGATATTGTTTTAGGGAATGGGCTGGCCAAGAGGATTAGAAAGGAGATACAGCACTTCCCACCTGGTTTGGCTTTCCCCTTTGTTTGCAGTGACTAAGAGTTGTCACCCAGACATCTGTTTGCAGGGCAGAGTGAGACAAGTCTGTGACCTCAGCTCAGTTCCTGTGGAGAGATGCCCACCCCTTGAAGTTGACACTCTTGTTGACAGTCTCCATCGCAGAGCCAAGGACTGATAGCAAAGGGCTGCTGTGTTATTTGTGTTCACTTTTTGATAGAATTCAATACCAGTGAGGTTTATCTAGGTAGGCTACAAACAGTCATAGAATTGAAAGCTTTTTTTTTCCTTCTTTAAATTGGAGTATAATTGCTTTACAATGTGTGTTAGTTTCTGCTGTACAACAACATGAACCAGCTATATGTATACATACAGACACTCCTTCTTGAGCCTTTTCCCCACCAGCTCCCCCATCCCAGCCCTCTAGGGCATCACAGAGCACCAAGCTGAGCTCCCAGTGCTCTGCAGCAGCTGCCTACTCGCTGTCTGCTTTGTGCCTGGTAATGTAGATACGTCAGTGTTCCTCTCGCCACTCACCCCCGCGTCTCCTCCCAAACTCCCCCTCCATTCCCCGCCCCGTGTCCACAAGTCCCTTATGTCTGCACGTCTATTGAAAGCTTTTTTTTTTTTAACAGAAGAAGGAAAATTTGAGGGAAAGTTTATTTGATAATAAACTATTGTCAAACAGTTTTTCATTGTAGGGGAAGCATTCTTGCATTTAATCTTCACAACAACCCTAAGAGTTAAATATTAGTAACCTCATTTTACAGGTGGAGAAACTGGACTCAGAGAAGATGACTAACTTAACATGGTAAAGGCAAGGTCAGGATTCATGCCCACATCTGACTGAGTGAAACACGAAGTTTAATGAGGAATTGAGGATGCATATAGGTTTTGGAGCTGAACAGCTCTGGATTGGAATCCTAGGTCTGCTGAGAAGTATCTGTATTACCTTGGTCAGACTAATGAACCTTCCTATGTTCCAGTTTCCATCTGTAAAAAAAGGTGACTGATATTACTTTCCTCATAAGTTGATAGTTTACCTAAATTCTGGCATATTAGTGGCTATTCATTAGATGATATCAGTTACTATTCTTTTTAATATATTGTGTGTTATTTGACTCTGATCTGGTCCATGGGGATGCGGGATATAGGTGGAAAAACGGAGACCTGAAGATGTATGACTTACTCAAAACCCCACGGCTAGTTAATGACAGGTTTTGGATGAAAACACTGTGCTTAATTAAGGAAACATATCTGTAGGCCATTTATGCAGATAATCAAGTGAGTCAGTATCTCTTGGTGCTACATCAGTGAAGATGTTACAGATACTATATTAGTCTACTAAATTATTTTTACCAAAATTCTAGGAAAAGCTTTTGACCTTGTAGGTAAATCATGATTGTAGTGGATAGAACCACGGCTTAAAAGAGTATGGGAATAAAGAATGTCTTTGCAGTTTTGATACCAGATGTTTACAAAAAGAAGTGCTTTGACTAATTTTCATGCTTATTTTTTAACAGCTTTTTGAAGTATATTTTACAGTATTTAAGAATATGATTTAAAAAATTAAAAACAATTTATGGAGCTGGGAAGCCATCACCACAACCCAATTTTAGATCACTTCATCATTCCCCAAAATTCACATTTACTTTTTTCAGGTGCTCAGGAGAAGGTCTATTTTTTGAATATTTGCTTTAAAGAAACCTCAAAATAAAAAGTTTAAAACCATACAAATTAGAGTTCTGTTTAGCAGAATATTTGATTTAGCAGTAGCTGAACCATGAAAATTCAGCTGACTTCTGTGGCTTGGCCTCTGTAAAGCTTGACCCTCATAGGAGAGAATAAATCGGCTCTTTCCTATGGCTGTAGAATACCATTTGGGGTTCTGTTCTTAGAGTCTTACATCAAGTATGTACAGATCAGGCATATTTATGGGAAGGCTTCTGTGTTCCAACTTATAAAGAACACTGGGAACCAGGCAGATAAACAAATGGTGTTTAGATAACAAAGGTTTCTGTACGTTACTCATCAGTTGTGTTGCCTGCCCAGAGTCTTAGAGAAAAGAACCTCTGTGGCAAAATGGACAGAGAAGGTGAATGGGCAATAAGGAATCCAGAGTTCTAATTGTGATGACTGATAGTGAACTTTCTTCATGACAGCATTTCTGGAGGAGCAATCAGGATCTACCAGTAGGATTGTTTCAATGATAGACCCTGGTATATTCAGATATAGAACCTGTTCTGATCAAGGGGTTGCTTATTTGTCATTGGGGTCATAGACTGTAGATCTGTAAATTAGTTCAACAAAAAATCCTGAAGCTATTATGTCTGGCAAGTGAGAGAACTTTGGGGGAGTCCCAAAGAGTTGTTCAGTTGCTCAGTCATGTCCGACTCTTTGCGACCCCATGGACTACAGCACACCAGCCTTCCCTGTCCTTCACTGTCTCGCACAACTTGCTCAGACTCATGTCCATTGAGTCGGTGATGCCATCCAATCATCTGGTCCTCTATCATCCCCTTCTCCTCCTGCGTTATATCTTTCCCAGCATCAGAGTCTTTTCCAGAGTCAGCTCTTTTCATCAGGTGGCCAAAGTATTGGACCTTCAGCTTCAGCATCAATCATTCCAATCAACAGTCAGGGTTGATTTCCTTTAGGAGTGAGTATATTTAGGTTATTCTTAAATCTTATTTTTGAATAAGGCATATTGATTCTCTTATAACAAAATTTTGATAAAAATATAGTGGGGGAAAAAAAAAAAAGAACCCAGAGTTCTAACCCTGGTTTTGCCATTAATGTGTTATACAATCTCAGGGAAATCACTTTCAAGAATGACTTTTACAGACTCTATTTTCGTATCTCCCAGATAGCAGTGTTGGACTAGAATGATTTCAAAGGGCATTTATCAGTTCTCCAGGTATGAAGAGCCTATTGTGTGCTAACTATCTTGACACAGGGAAAAGGCTGATGAACAAGTCAGACTTGATATCTGCCCTCATGGCACTTACATTTCAATGAGGATGACAGACATTTTGAAATGACTTGAATTCACCAGCCTGACAAGTACAACCCAGAGAAAGTACAGTGTGCTTTGGAGCACGTGACCAAAATTTCATCCATACTGTTAATACTATGGATTTTCTTTCCTTTTCATGCGGAAAGAGACTTTCATATTAGGAGAAACTCATAACATGAGAAAATCTGGCTTCTGATTATAAATAAGGACTTTCGCAATGGATAAAAATACACCTGGCTTTTGTCTTTCTAAGAATTTATGGCCAGATGAAGGTACACTGATAGCTGGTTTATACTGATATCCAACTGAAACAAAAAGTGCCTTTGGTATATAAAAGGCTGTGGTAGATAGCATGGTGATCTGTTTCTCTACATTTCTTCGGAAAACAGTGAGATTTGGGCTGAAGAAGAGTTGAAACTTCCTACCTGGTGGTACTGAAAAGTTCCACTGAATCGGGCTCCTCTGCATTCACAGGTTATGATGAAGTAGTGTAGCACATCTAGTCATCTACTAGAAATAAAAAAGGTTTATCCCACAATTTCTGAGGTCCTTCCATACCCTCCACGTCCATGGAAATGGTTTTTCACGAAGTCATATTAAATGTCGGTAGGTAGAAATGCCTCTGATTCAGAAATATGAATGCTACAATCTCTAGTGACTCCTCTTGTGGCAACTTCTCAATCTGGGGTGGAAAAATGTTACCTGTAACTTTAAGGTCGTGCGTCCTTTCCCATCATATGAAAAGACCTTTCAATTACCTTGCTAACATGGTTTTTCACTTATGCTGTACATTTTTCTTTACCGGCTACAAAATGAATGGAAAGAGTGAATCAAGTAAGGACATAATAATGTATAGATTTTCAATTATGTTAGGCAAAGAATAGTCAGAAGCGGTTTGCAGAAAGAAAGCAAATTAAAATGCCATAAATGTTATTTAAATGAGACTAGCAGGCATTCCCCTCCTCTACTCAGGCCAAACAATACAATGTGACATCTGAGTGCCTCCAAGCCTTCATGTTAAATGGTTTCAGTCCTAATGAGTACAGCCGTTTGAGTGTAACACTTCTAGTTGGTCCAGCAGTGACAGCTGTCAAAATGCCCTGTCTCCTGAAGAACGGAGGACAAATTGCCTCTTGAAGCAGGTTCTCTTGTTTTTCAGCTTCTCTTCTATTTCTCTTGTCTAAAAGTCATTGAGAAGCAAATCCTTCAAATACTCTTTTCTCCTTCTTACTTTAGTAATTCTGTTTTTCTTTCCTCAAGCTGGGAGTTATTTAAGAGAAGGGTATATATTCTGTGCAGGGGTTTGTTGTTTCCAGCTCAGCTGAAGAATGTATAGGTACAAGTAGCCTCTCAGGACCTTGATAACCTCTGTGCTTCTGATGGTTTGTAAGTGTTCAAAACTAACTACCTGGCATGTTTGAATGTCAAGATTAGGTTTAGGGATGGAGAAGGAGGGCATTGCTTCATTGACAAGATTAGGTGAACGGAAAGCTAGTGGGGAACACACCAGAATCAGGACTCTTTTACATACAGTTCAAGGGGACACTGTTTTCTGCAGGGGGAGCCTCACTAGACACTCATCAAAATGACATCACTCTATGTTATCTTGTGTGGATACCATCTAAAACCTATTATGAAAAAGTGTTTTTTGTTCCTCCTTCCATTTTGTAATGGAGGAGGAAATGGCAACCCACTCCAGTATTCTTGCCTGGAAAATTCCATGGACAGAGGAGCCTGGCAGGCTATAATCCGTAGGGTCACAGAGTTGGACATGGCGGAGCAACTGATGATGAACCACTTTATAAAGGCTATTTGGTGGTTTGTTGGGAGCTGAGAATATGAAAAACATGTTATGAGTCAGTCTGGGCTGACACAGTAGCCCAGCTAAACCCAGAATCATTCCTATCCTCCCTGGTTTGCCAATACAGGTCAAGTTCCATGCAGTGATTTAATGCGCCATGATATTTAACACTCTTTTAAAGAATTTGTGTTAAAAATGATTGCAGCACACCCAAATATGGTTTAGACATGCATCGTTACTGTTTCATATGGATTGTGTTCAGCAACCTTGCAATTTAAAAATGTGTTATGGTCAACTTTTAAAAAGGAGGAGATGCTTTAAGGGGGAGGCAGAAGTAATTGGAAATTCACTTATAACTTAAAGTTGAGCACTTTTCACTGGTATCGTATATTTCTTCATAGGAATATTGCATGTTGTTTAAGTAACAGGATTCCTTGAAGAAATGCCACCAGATGGCAGGCACCTTCCCTTTGTGACCACTAGGAGGAGAAACTGAGCTGAACCAGTGGGACTATTCTGTTACCTGCTTCTCACTTAAATTCCTAATAGACTTCTACCTCTCAAATTGTTTGCTATGGAAAAGTTTAATGGATTCAATATAATTATTAATAATGATGAAGTTTAAATCTATCACTTTGTTTGTTGTTTTGCTATTTATCCCGTTAGATCTTTGTTTCCTTTTCCCATTTTTCTGCCAATGACCCGTGGATTTTTTAAAAATAAATGCTTTGTCTAATTAAAAAAAAAAAAAGAAAGAAAAAAGTTTAATGGAAGGAACAAGTAATCTCTTCCATCTGTATTTGAAGACTAGGCTGTCTTATCAGCTTTAAGATATTTAAAATAACCTAGTAAATTGTACTTTTGTATTTGTCAAAATTTAGTTATTTAGTAGATAAATTCACATATATAAACTTGAGGCTGGTATTCCAATAACTAGAATAAATGAACGAAATGTAATCGAGCTTATCAGCTGAAGATTTTGTGCTTCTATTTTGTACTTTCTCAGAATCAAGAATTGTTTGGAATTGCTATCATTCTTTTGACATAATTTCATTTGGAGGCTCCATTTCAACTTCAGTCATCACATAATATGTTAGTTGGAACGTGTTCTTGATTTTTGTCATACTGTGCCTCTTAGTCTGATTGGTTTGTCTGATGTGCCAGAAATGCCAAAAACTATGTGTTCATTTGGATAATCATAATTCTGATTTGGGGCTTTTTCCCAGGTGACTGAGTGGTAAAGAATCTGCCTGCCAATGCAGGAGCTGAGGGTTCGATCCCTGGGTCAGGAAGATCCCTGGAGAAGGAAATGGCACCCCACTCCAGTATTCTTGCCTGGGAAATCCCACAGACTGGAGCCTGGTGGGCGATAGTCCATGGAGTTTCAGAAGAGCTGGAGCTCTTCTCTCAACAACAAGAACAGTTTTGATTTTAGGAGCTCTAGGCTTCTGGATTATGTACACAAAGTTTTTATTTTTATATTTTAATGTAATTAGCACATATTTAAATATCATTTTCACATTTAGGCTAAGTGGATGAATTATAGCCAGCCCTAGCTTGTGTGTTATGATAATATAGTCAGAATATGTCTAACTAGAAATACTTCCACTCCAGTATTCTTGCCTGGAGAATCCCAGGGACAGAGGAGCCTGGAGGGCTGCTGTCTATGGGGTCACACAGAGCTGGACACGACTAAAGTGACTTGGCAGCAGGAACAGCAGAAATAGGTCTGGTTGTGGCAAAGGTAAAATGTATTTTTCTTTTCTCAAATATTTCAGATGTAAGGAAAGTGAGAAGAGAGAGAAAAAAAGCTACCTATATCCTGTAATCTCTTGGAATCATATCTCTTTACCATCATGTAGCAAGCTTGGTACTTTAGAGTTCCTATTGTAAATCTAGACAATGGTTAAGAGAGTAAGAGCGATTCTCTCTGTCTCCAACATCCTCTTTTACTCTTATAGCAGCTAATGGGAGAGAAAAATCTTGTAGGAGTCTCTCCATCCAGTCAATTACAGAGCTAGAATGGTGGTGTTATTTTTGATCCTTTATATACTAAAGTCAAATGTGCCTGGAACTTTGACACAGTTCTTTCTCAATATTCCTGTATCTTTAGGTCAGTTCTGACAGTTATTAAAGGTAAGTTATTTATATTGCCTTTCTAGGAATTGTGAAACTCCAATTTGTGTCTTCAGTTCAGTTAAGTTGCTCAGTTGTGTCCGAGTCTTTGCGACCCCATAGACTGCAGCACACCAGGCCTCCCTGTCCATCACCAGCTCCTGGAGTCCACCCAAACTCATGTCCATTGAGTCAGTGATGCCATTGAACCATCTCATCCTCTGTCGTCCCCTTCTCTGCCTGCCTTCAATCTTGCCCAGCAGCAGGGTCTTTTTTTCAAATGAGTCAGCTTTTCACTTCAGATGGCCTAAGTATTGGAGTTTCAGCTTCAACATCAGTCCTTCCAGTGAACACCCAGGACTGATTGGTGTCTTAAGGGCTCCAAGATCCAGCTGGCATTTTATAAATGTGGATGACATGATCATAAGATAACACATTTCCATAAACCATGGGAAAAAAAAACAACCTTTTGACCTGAAAGTCACGTTAGAATTGCTGGCAAATTCTAGGGCTTTGCCAGTGAACTTTGGAATACTAAAAATCATATTTCTACTTAAAAAATTAGGGCTCAATGTCAGAGCAGACAAAGTTTGAATGGACACAAGCATCTTAAAATAGATGCCTTTCTGAGGATGGTTATCAACATGGTTGGGTGTCAAATGAGTTAAGTGTGTCAAGGGCCATGTGTCTCTCATGGGCAGATCCTGATGCTAATTACTATGTGGTTTCACAGAGTAATTGCAGTCGACTTCCTGAGGGAGTGGGTTGGGAGTCCATTTCTACCAGTCTCACTTACAAGCTCCATGGCTGGGGTTCTGGTTTGTATCTGTGTATCTCTAGGGCTTACTGTAGAGTTCTGTATAGAAAGTTAGCTATAAAAGTTCATAATGATCATAATGAAGATCTGTCAACTTGATTTGGTTGAGAACTTTTTTTGTGGTTTATCTCTACATACACTAATTATCCTTATCCCTATGCTTTTTAAACATTTTCTCTGAGGATTTTTGGGGCCAAAGCATATTAAAGCTAATACAAATCTTAGAGGTCAAGCAGTTCAGGGGTTTCCCAACTTTTCTCAAAGAGCCTGAAACTTTAGAAAAAAATGAAATCTTATGAGGAAATCCAGTATATAAAATTGTATATAATGTTAGCCACACACACAGTGATTAACCTTGGAGGTCAGAGGAGTCAGAAGCCAAAACCTTATATGATCTTTTTTTCCATTACTCACTTCACTCCCCCATTATGGCTCCTGAGGAACTCCAGAGAATCTTAGAAATCCTTTGGATACTGTTAATAGATTACTCAAAGTCCAAGCCCCAGTGTGACCCCAGCTCCTGTGTCTAGAGACACTATGTGTTTGTCAATACATAAACCCTCTCCAAAATTCTGTAACTAGAAACATTACAAGGAAGGATGGAAACAAAATTGTATATTAAAATGAATGGAATCCAGAAAGGACTATTAATAAAATACTGTCCTTTAATAGTTTTAGTAGTCTAGCAGAGGAGATGCAATAATAGAATTGGCACTGGAAAACTGTAAAAATGCATTGTGTAACTGAGCGTGGGACTGTGTGTCAGGAAATCATCTCATCCCTTTTCTTAAAGTCACTTATTTTTTAAGCTTCCAAGTCACAGTATTGTTGTTTTTCTAGTTTTTTTTGTGTGTGTGTGTGTGTGTGTGTTTTCATATTTTTTCCTATGTATTTTTACTTATTCTGTAATTTTGGATATGTCTATAAAGCTTTCTCACCAAGTTACAGCAATCCATTGCCTCTTTTATATATGTATTTAAAGCAATTGATTATCTAAACTAATAGTGAATACTTGGTTTGCAAAGTAGGATACAAAAGATAACTATCCTCAAATTATATTATTTATAGAAAATTTATATTGTGGAAAAGTTATTATTAAAGATACTTGTAAGATCTTTGAGACTGTCTTTTTGATCTCAGTCTTATTGTGTTAAACTGATGATGTTTAGGTATTAAAATTTAAATTGACAGGGTAATGTGAATATGTGAATTGCACATCTGTGTTTAAATAATAATGGGAATTAAAAATATTTTAGCCAGTGCTGAAGGGATATATGTAATACCTTTTAGAAAGAAAGTGTAAATCTGGGTACAAGCATTCTGTAGCAAATACTGCAAAAATAAGTTTGAAAGACTAAACTCTTCCTCCCATTGAAATGAAAATCCAGTGTCACCCGCAGTGCTGTTTGCTGTACTGAGTAGCTAGTCGTGGACAGCAGTTTGGTCAAGTGCAACACCTTGATTCTTATTGGACAGATAACAGAATGACAGCTGTACATATTACTGAACTTTGGTGAGCAATTTATTTTCTCCTTAGTACACTGTGGGCTTTCAGGAAGTCTGGGAGAGAAAAATGACTTTCCTTTTTTAAATGGCTTTGTAGTTACTTTGCCTTTTGAGAGAAGACAGAGCGGCAAAGATAGGCTGACCTAGTACTAATGGCTGGAAAGACCATTTATGCCAGCCAAAGCTACTGTGAGCTGTAAAAGGGAAGTCTAACCAAACAAACTGTATTCCCTGAATTTACTGTCAAAACGGTAAAGATATACTGACAACTTCCCAGGAGTTTAAGCAGTGAGCTTGACAGCGTGGCTTAGTGTTACTATACATGGTATGCACCTGGAAGTTTTTAATTAAAGTACTCTAGCGTGGAGAAATTACACACGTAAAGGAACTAGGACCTTTATGTTCTTGCATAGTTTCCTTCTGTGCATAGTTATTTAATGTTCTAGATTTCCCCTATTTCTGAGGATACATTCTTGAATATTGCTTTGGTTCTGCAATCAAGTTTTGTATAAGGAATGCTGTGTGTTGGTAGTAAAATTTATGTTATTAATGCCAGTTTTAGAATGTTAAAAAGTTAATTTTAAAAAAACTTAAAATTTTTAAAATCTATTTATTTATGGCTGTGCTGGGTCTTTGTTGCTGCGTTGGCTTTTGTCTCACTTTGGTGAGCGGGGTTTACTCTCCACTTGTGGTGAACGGGCTCCTCATTGCAGTGGCTTCTTTTGCTGTGGAACAAAGGGTCAATAGTTGTGGCATACGGGTTTTGTTGCCCCATGGCATGTGGGATCTTCACAGATTAGGGATCAAATTTGTGTCTCCTGAATTGGCAGGCAGATTCTTTACCACTAAGCCACCAGGGAAGCCCCTAAAAGTTAAGGCGGAAAATATCCTTGAGTTGAGACGTCTGAGGTATACTTTCTGTTTTTTGAAGTCTCCATTTTTGTTTAACTGTAATCCTATACCACTAGCATTTTGAATGTTCACACTGCTTTTGCAGTTATAGGATGTGGTGAGATTAATAATGTTCATTGAACTCCTAAAAACCAAGAATGAACACAGAAAACACACCCAGAGACAGATGTGATTCTCTATCAGGCTATATCCATGAACAGGCATTGCCCTAAAGTAAGCTGTTGTTGGCAAATAGAATGAACAAGGTTATCTTCGGGGTGTAGCCATGTATCTGTGAAACTGCAAAAATAGAGGATCTCCTATGCTCTCAAATAAAAGCTCCCATTCTAGTCAAACCTCTCTCCTCTCCGTCCTCTCTTCTTCTCTAGCATGAATATACCTCTATTTTGCCTCTGTTCTATGGATGACACTTTACCTGGCTTATAGTCTGCCTCTAAATTGACCATTCAGAAGCCTTGTCATCCTTAGGTCCCCAAACCTCTAGGCTTTTCCTGGGCAATGTTATACTTGTGATTAAATCCAGCAACATAACTGAGAAAACATCAGTGGCAAATGTCAGTATTCTCTCAAATTTCAGAAAGCAACTGCTTCCCCAAAATTACTGTTAAAAGATAATTTTCCAAAAAAGGTAAAATCAATGAACATGTGTTAAGGATTTTACTTGAATCAATCAAGAAGTAACTGGTAAAATGTGATAACCAGTTCAAAGCAGAATTTACAGACAGATACATTTATAGATCTAGAATATTAAAACTAATATATAACTGGACTTTTCCTCAGTAATGAGATAAATCAGTTGAACTCAGAATTTGCATGTCTATAGACAACAGTTAATTTTTTTAATGCACTAAGTTTTTTAAGAAATAGAGGAAGACGACAGAATGGGAAAGACTAGAGATCTCTTCAAGAAAATTAGAGATATCAAGGGAACATTTCATGCCAAGATGGGCTTGATAAAGGACAGAAATGGTATGGACCTAACAGAAGCAGAAGATATTAAGAAGAGGTGGCAAGAATACACAGAAGAATTGTACAAAAAAAATCTTCACAAGCAGGATAATCATGATGGTGTGATCACTCACCTAGAGCCAGACATCCTGGAATGTGAAGTCAGTGGGCCTTAGAAAGCATCATTACAAACAAAGCTAGTGGAGGTGTTGGAATTCCAGTTGAGCTATTTCAAATCCTGAAAGATGAGGCTGTGAAAGTACTGCACTCAATATGCCAGCAAATTAGGAAGACTCAGCAGTGGCCACAGGACTGGAAAAGGTCAGTTTTCATTCCAATCCCAAAGAAAGGCAATGCCAAAGAATACTCAAACTACCACACAGTTGCACTCATCTCACATGCTAGTAAAGTAATGCTCAAATTTCTCCAAGCCAGGCTTCAGCAATATGTGAACTGTGAATTTCCAGATGTTCAAGCTCGTTTTAGAAAAAGCAGAGGAGCCAGAGATCAAATTGCCAACAATCACCTCTGGATCATTGAAAAAGCAAGAGAGTTCCAGAAAAACATCTATTTCTGCTTTATTGACTATGTCAAAGCCTTTGACTGTGTGGATCACAATAAACTGTGGAAAATTCTGAAAGAGATGGGAATACCAGACCACCTGACGGGCCTCTTGAGAAATCTGTATGCAGGTCAGGAAGCAACAGTTAGAACTGGACATGGAACAACAGACTGGTTCCAAATAGGAAAAGGAGTACATCAAGGTTGTATATTGTCACACTGCTTATTTAACTTCTATGCAGAGTACATCATGAGAAATGCTGGGCTGGAGGAAGCACAAGCTGGAATCAAGATTGTCGGGAGAAATATCAATAACCTCAGATATCCAGATGACACCACCTTATGGGAGACAATGAAGAGGAACTAAAGAGCCTCTTGATGAAAGTGAAAGAGGAGAGTGAAAAAGTTGGCTTAAAGCTCAGCATTCAGAAAACGAAGATCATGGCATCCGGTCCCATCACTTCATGGGAAATAGATGGGGAAACAGTGGAAACAGTGTCAGACTTTATTTTGGGGGTCTCCAAACTCACTGCAGATGGTGACTGCAGCCATGAAATTAAAAGATGCTTACTCCTTGGAAGGAAAGTTATGACCAACCTAGATAGTATATTCAAAAGCAGAGACATTACTTTGCCGACTAAGGTCCATCTAGTCAAGGCTATGGTTTTTCCAGTGGTCATGTATGGATGTGAGAGTTGGACTGTGAAGAAGCCTGAGCACTGAAGAATTGATGCTTTTGAACTGTGGTGTTGGAGAAGACTCTTGAGAGTCCCTTGGACTGCAAGGAGATCCAGCCAGTCCATTCTGAAGGAGATCAGCCCTGGGATTTCTTTGGAAGGAATGATGCTGAAGCTGAAACCCAGTACTTTGGCCACCTCATGCGAAGAGTTGACTCATTGGAAAAGACCTTGATGCTGGGAGGGACTGGCGGCAGGAGGAGAAGGGGATGACAGAGGATGAGATGGCTGGATGGCATCACTGACTTGATGGACATGGGTTTGAGTGCACTCTGGGAGTTGGTGATGGACAGGGAGGCCTGGCGTGCTGCGGTTCATGGGGTCGCAAAGAGTAGGACATGACTGAGCGACTGAACTGAACTGAACTGAAGTTTTTTAAATTGATGTTTCATTGTTTTACAGTGTGGTGTTCATTTCTGCTGCACAGCTAAGTGAATCAGTTATATGTATACATGAATTCCCCTCTTTTTTTGGATTTCCTTCCCATTTAGCACAGAGTATTGAGTAGAATCCCCTGAGCTGTACAATAGGTTCTCATTAATTATTTATTTCATACATAGTAGTGTGTATGTCAATCCTAATCTCCCATCTCACCCACCCCTCCTTCCCTTCCTTGCTGCTGCTGCTAAGTCACTTCAGTCGTGTCCGACTCTGTGTGACCCCATAGACGGCAGCCCACCAGGCTCCCCCGTCCCTGGGATTCTCCAGGCAAGAACACTGGAGTGGGGTGCCATTTCCTTCTCCATTCCCCAGTGTCCGTGTATTTGTTCTCTATGTCTGTGCCTCTGTACATCTGTACCATTTTTCTAGATTCCACATGTATGCTTTAATATATGATATCTGTTTTTCTTTTTCTGAATTTACTTCACTCTGTATGACAGTCTCTAGGTCCACCCATGTGTCTAATGATGTGACTTTGTTATTACTTATCTACAACTTACAGCGTTTTACAGTAGCTTCCCAAGAATCGGGTAAGCGGGACAGGTGTGCTCTGGATTAAGCATAGTTTTTTGTTGGAGCATATGTTCTCCCCCACATTACATGGGAGCAAGTTCACAGGAAAAAATTCTTTTAGGTAAAAACAACAACAACAAAATTTTTTTTTACACTTCAGTGTAGTAATGGTTGTTTATTTTCTGTCTTTATCCTTGTTCTTATCTCATGGGTTGTGTGGTACTCAGTTTTCTTATTGTTGCTAAAATTATGTAAAGGACAGTTCCTTGAAGTTTGACTTTAAATGCTTCATTTACTAGACCCATGGTGGCACTGTTGATTGCTATGCCTGTATTACTAGTATCCTGGACATAAGTGGCCTTTAAAATGGTAACGCTGAAAATTTGTTTAAGGGAGAAACCACTTTGGAAGACTCAGCTTCCTGTGTTTGGGTATCAGTGAGTAGTTCTTCTAATTTAAAGGGAGGAATTGCTGACCTTGCTCTTGTGTTTTGGGATACGATGCCCAGGCAATTATTTCTACATGGACCGCATTTGCTTGGTGTGAGCATGTGGCTGGCTCTGGGGTCCTGTGGTACTATTTTGGACGTCCTGGCTTTGACTTCAGTTATCATATTTACTCGTTTGGCTTTTCACTGGGCACTCCAACCAATTCCCTTCATATTCATTCCTGCGTTTCCACTTCAGATGGTTGCCTTTAGTCCATACTGGGCTTCCCTGGTGGCTCAGATGGTATAAGAATCTGCCTGCAATGTGAGAGATCTGGGTTCGATCCCTGGGTTGAGAAGATCCCCTGGAGTAAGAAATGGCAGCCCACTCCAGTATTCTTGCTGGGGAAATTCCATGGACAGAGGAGCCTGGCGGGCAACAGTCCATGGGGTTGCCAAGAGTCGAATATGACTGAGTGGCTAACACTTTCACTTTCTGAGATTTATTTCCTATTCTTGGCCAGTTACCTCTCCTATTGTCTCTGTTTTGTTTGATCTTCCTTCCCGTCTCCTGATACCTATGCACAGTGTTTACTTACCATCTCAAAGAGCTCAGCCCTCAGCTGCCCAGGGGTATAGATACTCTTCTCTGCTCCAGCCTGTTTCAGTTGCTTCCACCTTTTGACTAAGCCCACTGAACTTTTGGCAGAAGAATGTCTGAAGCTATATAGTGGCCCTCCCATATGTTCCTGGAAGAAAGTATGTTAGAATAGGGGCTGGGTGGGTGGTGACACATTGAACTACATGGTGATTGGCCAGCTTTTTTGGTAGGGAAGTATTTACCTTCTTCAGAAGCAGTTTATGTTCTGGGAGTCTCCTGTTACTAGATAGAGGAGAGAGTTCATTATAAATATTAAATATTTTGTATATTAGTATGTAAAATTTCTATTTTTTAGGTAGTAACTGACCTCTGGTGTTACCTAACTCCAACGACCCCTGACAAAGACTAAGGGATTATGTGTACAGTAGTCTTTAAATGCCTTTTTATTCAATTAATAAAATATATATTGCCGTTTACTATGAATGACACCCTGTGCCATATGCCTTACTATTTAAAGAAATAAGTAGGCTGCTAAACTCTGACAAAGGAACAGTGGTGTTGAAACTGCAGACTGGACTACAGGGGAAGTAAAAGCTAGAAAAATATAGCCTGTAGCCAACTGTATCTAATTTTAATGGGTTTAAAACTACAATGATAATTGGTATTTGAGCTCATCATTCCAGTTCATGTACTTTTCGTGAATTCAAAAATAGCAACATGTTATTAAAGAAGTTACTTGGATTTTTAAAAAACTTTTTCTAGAAAATGGAAAAGTTCACTAATGAATGTTGTGATACTTTGGAGAAATGCTGGCTACATGCCAAATCGGGTGATTTTTCCCAAGATAAATTATCTTTGTGAGTTAGTTGTTAGGTCAAGCGTAACGTTTTTAACCTTTCTGCAGGCTACTTTCCATTGGCAGTTATTTTTACGGAGACTTACAGGCTTTCTTAAAAGTCAGTTCAGATTCTATGGCCATGTTTTCTAGTGAGGACAGAATCTCTGGGACTGGGCGAGACTCTTGGCTTTTTAAGAACAGAGTCCATTCAGGTGGCCTTAAGTAAAGAGGAGTGCAGGGATTCTGAGCTTTGTCACTGTTGACACTGTGGGCTGGATAATTCTTTGTTGTGGGGTGGTCCTGTGCACTGTACAATGTTCAGCAGCATCCCTGGGCTCTCACTAGATGCTAGTTGCACTCCTTTTCTAGAATATAAAACATGTTTCAACATTGCCAGATGTTCCCCAGGGGTGGAAATCACTGCCAGTGATTGCAGGATGCGATTGTGTTGGTCGTGTCCGATTCTGTGCGACTCCATGGACTGTGGCCCGCCAGGCTCCTCTGTTCGTGGGATTCTCCAGGCAAGACTACTGGAGTGGGCTGGTTTTTCCTCCTCCAGGGGATCTTCCTGTCCCAGAGATCAAACCCGCAGCTCCTGCAACTCATGCATTGCAGGTGGATTCTTTACCACTGAGCCGTCTGGATCCCCAGTGAGTAAGGAAGGCAGGAATATCAGCTCCACAGCAGGCTCCTCTAGAAGAACAGGAGATGGAAGGTGGTCAGAACAGTCAGGACGTATTAACAGGATCATCCCCTCATCTGCAGGAGGCCAGTGCAGCGCCCTCTGAGCTTTAAGCATTCGATCTCTGCGTCTACTGCTTTTGTCACGGTTGCTCTTCTCTCCCCCTTGTGGTAAAAGAAAGTATTGCCCCAGGTCGACCTCCTTTGTGTTTGATTATAGCATTATTTGGAGAAGGCAATGGCACCCCACTCCAGTACTCTTGCCTGGAAAATCCCAGGGACGGGGGAGCCTGGTGGGCTGCAGTCCATGGGGTTGTGAAGAGTTGGACACGACTGAGTGACTTCACTTTCACTTTTCACTTTCATGCATTGGAGAAGGAAATGGCAACCCACTCCAGTGTTCTTGCCTGGAGAATCCCAGGGACGGGGGAGCCTGGTGGGCTGCCGTCCGTGGAGTTGCACAGAGTCGGACACGACTGAAGTGACTTAGCAATAGCATTGTTATTATTATTAAAATCATACATGCATATGACAACAAACAAACATTTGTATGGCACACAATGTTTCCCCCTAGAGGAGTCTGCTGTTACTAGTTTGTTGTATATCTTCCCAGTACAAACTGACTTCAATCGTTCTTTTTCAAGGCTATAGAGTCATCTGTTGTATAAACATACCACGATGTATACAATAAGAAGACAGATCACTTTAAAAGGTTTAGACATTGCTTCCTAGTTCTTTTCCTATTTCCTGAAGGAAGATTGCTTTGATTTATACTTTTATTCTACACAGCCTGATGCTGTACATGTGGCAGCTTAATAAATACTCACTGATGAAAGATATTCAGTTCGGTTCAGTCACGCAGTCATGTCCGACTCTTTGCGACCCCGTGAATCGCAGCACACCAGGCCTCCCTGTCCATCACCAACTCCTGAGTTTACCCAAACTCATGTCCATTGAGTCGGTGATGCCATCCAGCCATCTCATCCTTTGTCATCCCCTTCTCCTGCCTTCAAATCTTTCCCAGCATCAGGGTTTTTTCAAATGAATCAGCTCTTCACATCAGGTGGCCAAAGTATTGAAGTTTCAGCTTCAACATTAGTCCTTCCAGTGAACACCCAGGACTGATCTCCTTTACGATGGACTGGTTGGATCTCCTTGCAGTCCAAGGGACTCTCAAGAGTCTTCTCCAACACCACACTTCAAAAGCATCAATTCTTCGGCGCTCAGCTTTCTTCACAGTCCAACTCTCACATCCATACATGACCACTGGTAAAACCATAGCCTTGACTAGATGGACCTTTGTTGGCAAAGTAATGTCTCTGCTTTTAATATGCTGTCTAGGTTGGTCATAACTTTCCTTCCATTGAGTAAGCGTCTTTTAATTTCATGGCTGCAGTCACCATCTGCAGTGAGTTTGGAGCCAAGAAATAAAGTCTGCCACTGTTTCCACTGTTTCCCCATCTATTTGCCAAGAAGTGATGGGACTGGATGCCATGATCTTCGTTTTCTGAATGTTGAGCTTTAAGCCAACTTTTTCACTCTCCTCTTTCACTTTCATCAAGAGGCTCTTTAATTCCTCTTCATTGTTTCCCATAAGGGTGGTGTCATCTGGATATCTGAGGTTATTGATATTTCTCCCGACAATCTTGATTCCAGCTTGTGCTTCCTCCAGCCCGGCGTTTCTCATGATGTACTCTGCATAGAAGTTAAATAAGCAGTGTGACAATATACAACCTTGATGTACTCCTTTTCCTATTTGGAACCAGTCTGTTGTTCCATGTCCAGTTCTAACTGTTGCTTCCTGACCTGCATACAGATTTCTCAAGAGGCCCATCAGGTGGTCTGGTATTCCCATCTCTTTCAGAATTTTCCACAGTTTATTGTGATCCACACAGTCAAAGGCTTTGACATAGTCAATAAAGCAGAAATAGATGTTTTTCTGGAACTCTCTTGCTTTTTTGATGATCCAGCGGATGTTGGCAATTTGATCTCTGGCTCCTCTGCCTTTCCTAAAACCAGCTTGAACATCTGGAAATTCACAGTTCACATATTGCTGAAGCCTGGCTTGGAGAAATTTGAGCATTACTTTACTAGCATGTAAGATGAGTGCAACTGTGTGGTAGTTTGAGTATTCTTTGGCATTGCCTTTCTTTGGGATTGGAATGAAAACTGACCTTTTCCAGTCCTGTGGCCACTGCTGAGTTTTCCAGTGATATGCTGATGATAAATATTTAACGACCACTCTAAAAAAGAAGCCCCAGTTTACAGCATTTGTAGATTTCCAAGATGTGAATATCCCACCAGAGTCAGTTGAAAGCTAACAAAATGACATTAGGGAGCGATAAGTTTGGTTTTTGACTAGTTTCGTTTTTCATATAATTTATCTCATTGTAAGGTTATATAGTTTAAATTTTAATAATGACTGTTTTAACAATAAACTTCCTAAATCCTGAAAAGTGAAAATTGGATTTCCCGAGTCAGCATCCAGTACCCATTGGCACTGGTATCCCTGATTCCATATAGAATGTATTATGTGGTTCTTGATAATGTCTCCAAATGGTAATGCTGTCTTTGATAGCGTTTTAGAATCTCAGTGTTGTGAAGATCTTTAAAGGCTATCCAGACTTAACATTGTACCTGATAGTTGAATTCCCTCAGTGACATTTTGACTAAATGATCATAACTCATTATTATTTCTTGAATAGACCATTCAATCTTTGGACCAGTTTATTACAAAGGTTCTTCTGTTTGTTAGGTTAAAATTCATCTTTTGGGCATTCACCATTTGATTCTGTATACCATCCCGCCCTGCATCATAAAAAAAGAATTCAAATACCTCTGTCTTGTGACAACTCTTCAAATATGTGGAATCATCTATTCTAATTTCTTATTGAGAGTTTTGTTCTAAAATGCCATTGACTTATTGAGACATTTCAGGGTGGCTGCTTCTTTCTTAAAATGTTGCACATTGATCTGAGTAAAGCCTCAGATGCCTGGTGGTCATCTATGAGGAGGAAGGAGAAGAAAACTTCCCTAGTTTTATATACTCCACTGCAGATTCAGCCTAATATGACAGTAATTTTCTTTCTGGTTCCATAATTCTATTAACTGACACTGAGTTTAATATTGATGAGAACCTCTAAGTATTTTTCATATATGCTTCTGTTAAGGCCGGTCTTTCTCACTCTTGATTTTCCAGTTTTGTGTTTTTGAGGGAGTGGGGAGGCAAATCAAGACTTTATATTGTATTCACTAGATTTTCATCTATTTTTATAGACCCAAATCCTAGCCTTTCAGGACTTGTTGGGATTGTGATTCTTTCAATACATTTCCAACTTTTTTTGGCTTCATATGATCTGGAAATTTGATGAACTGACTAACATGGTTTTCTTCTGATTCTGTGATGAAATGCCCAGGCTTAACAGAGCTCAGGAGAGAACCAAATGGCTTTCTAGTAGTCTTTCCCTTTTGCTTACCATTCATCTATTTATGAGCACCTTAGGAATTGTCTTTATAACAATGATCCATGTACTCTTTTGTCTTTTGTTTATATCAGTGTGTCCAGCTGTGTTCCCCAGAACACCATTTCTTCTTCATGTTAGCAGACAAGTTTCAAGACAAGTTAGAGATGCACTGCAGTGAACAAATGTAAGCAGGTTTATTTGCTGTAGGATATGTGTATTGTGATCTCCAAAATGGGGAAAATAATGTATCATGTTTTAAACATTTATGGTCATGGGACGCTTTTCTGTTTAGATAAAATTATATGACTAAGACCACCTGTTCATGGGTGGATCAATGCTTTTGTTAAACTAGGGTGTTCTGTCTTCAGATTGGAGTGTAAGAGCCACTTAACAGCATTCAGATAACTTAAAACATTCTTCTTTCCAAGTATTGCCCTGGTGGCCCAGGGCGAGAATCTGCCTGCAATGCAGGAGACCTGGATACAGTCCCTGCAGTTGGGAAGATGCCCTGGAGGAGGGCATGGCAACCCACTCCAGTGTTCTTGCCTGGAGAATCCCATGGATAGAGGAGCCTGGCGGGCTGCATTCCATGGGGTCGCAAAGAGTTGGACATGACTGAGCAACTTACTGATCTCCTGTAGTAGATGGGTTACAGGTATACAGTATAGTGAGTAACAATTTTTTAAATTATAGTCAATTTGTGGTTGTTATAAAATATTGGCTATATTCTCCATGTTGTATAATATATTCTTGTAGCTTATTTTACACTTAGTAATTTGTATCCCTTATTCCCTTACCTTTATGTTGCTCCCTTTCCCCATTAACAATTTTTGTCTTTTTATGCCTTTTGATTATTTTTAAGTTATAAAAAATAACTTCACAGTGAATAATCTTATATCTTTATGCCTTTGTGTGCATTGCCTATATTACCTATAAGTAGAATTGGTAATTCAAATATTATGAATGTTTCTACATCCCATAATGCATACGAATTACACAGAAAGTGAATAAATGTGTTGTTCTCTTGGCACCCTCTCTAGCGTAGTAGGGAACTCTTGAAGTGGGGTGGTAGTAAAAGGAATTAGGAAATGGTATTTTAAAATATTTTAAAATTTTTCTTGATTTTACAGTTAAGTGAAATCTCCTCATAATTCCTTCCAAAGTCTGTTCATTTTTTCACTCTTTAGCTCTGGTTTAGTTTTTGTGCTATAAATGGGAAAATATTGTAGTTTTGTAAGTACAAAAGAGTGAGTGCGTGCTAAGTCACTTCGGTCATTTCTGACTCAGCAATCCTATGGACTGTAGCCTGCCAGGCTCCTCTGTCCATCAGATTCTCCAGGCATGAATATTGGAGTGGGTTGCCATCACCACCTCTAGGGGATCTTCCCCACTCAGGGATCGAACCCATGTCTCTTATGTCTCCTGCATTGGCAGGCGAGTTCTTTACCACGGAGCCACCAGGGAAGCCAGTATTCTGATTATAATAATCATTTCTGAAGCACTTGACTGTTCTTGAAGTTTTGTCCTGAGGCTTTGCAGAAACTTTAATTTCTGTTGCTTTTATTCATTGGAAAGATGGATTTAAAATGCAGCCAGAAACCTATCAACATTCCACTATATTTTTGGAATATTTGAAGAATTGCTTAGTATGAACTTTATTCTTCATATAAAAACAGGATTTCATGGAGAGGTGAACTAGTTTCAAAAATATACTTGAAGTAAAAACGTAATTTAACAGTGTGACTCATAAGTTTCCCATTAGGTTGGTTTTCTGTTGCCTGCAAGATGGCATATTGACATATTCTGGAAACTCAGTGAGAATACATGATTATATTAATTGAATTGCATTTGACTGTAACTTAGAAATAACAGTCCCTGTTCTAGAGGTTTTCAGAGAAGAGAAGTGTTTTCAAGGAAGGAAGTTACTAGAGTGACTAGGAAATGGGCTTATGTTACTACAATGTAGAGCTATAGTCTTAAAAAAAAAAACCCTTCTAATAATCTCTTTACTTTAGTTGTTTTTGTTTAGTCCCTAAGTTGTTTCCAACTCCTTTGCGATCCCGTGGACTATAGCCCACCAGGCTCCTCTGTCCATGGGATTTTCCAAGCAGAATACTGGAGTGGGTTGCCATTTCCTTCTCCAGAGGATCTTCCTACCCCTGGGATCTAACCCACATCTCCTGATTCTCCAACACTGGCAGGCAGATTCTTTACCACCGAGCCACCAGGGAAGCCCCTTTACTTTAGTGTTGCTCCTTATTAACTAGCTGGGCATAATCTGTTAATCCAGTATTTGGGGGAAAAACAGATTAATAACCATTAAGAACTTGGAAGTGGCCTTTCCCATTGAAAGCTATTGTACTTCTTGCATATAAAAGTATGCTTTGAGTAGATTATTAGTTGTGACCAGTATGGGACCAAGTTGTCCCTTTAGGTCACAGTTAGCTCATATCCATGCGCCAAGTTGTCCCTTTAGGCCACAGTCTGCTCATACCCATGCGCCTTCCAGAATGGACGCTCAGGCCGGTTAAACATTCCAAAGGTGGCTTGAGATATGGAGTGTTAGTCCTTCCCTGCAAAGTTAGAACTACTACTGTTTGATTAAAAAGCAATCTAAAAATGTCAAAATAACTGTTCTTCCCACACCTCCAACTTTAAAAAATACCGCATTTATTTGGAACCTAGGTTTTCTTTCCTGTTTTTGGAAAAGAGAAAAATTCTAAAAATATAGCAAGCTGATGTCAGGGATTTGTTCAAGACAGCAATTTTCAGGTCGTGACATAAAGTCAATTCATAGCAACCTCATAATCTATAGTTGGTGGGTTTCATTCTTAATCACAAAAGAAAAATTAAGCAATGTCTTAAGAAGTTGTAGGTTTTTCCAGTAGGTCTTTCTACTAGTGTTTGGTATAAGAGGTCTTCTGACTCTGATTATTGAGATTTTTAGTAAAGCCAACACAGAACAGATTAAGTAAATAACCAACACTGGCCTTGACATCAACATGAGCTTCAATCATGGTCTGCCATTTTTTTGATCATAGAGTACATTTTTTATAAGTAAGATCCATACCACAGAAGTTAGTCATGCAGTTTTTTTTTTTCTCTGAACATCCTCAGTAATTATCTTGGATTTTCTGAATGCAATTATCATTCTGCAGATCAGCAAGGCTTATTTCAAAAACATGACCCTTGAGGCCATCAGGTCAGTTTAGTTTCTTGAGTTCTTGTGGCTAGTGTTTTCCATAGTTCTCATAGCTCGTGCTTTCATGTCCTACCAATCTTTTTTAGAAAATAGATCAACCATTTTCTTCTTGGCTCCCTTTTTTCTGCCTTCCATAAGGCTTTTGTTCTTGCCAGCCGCCATGGTGCTGCTTGCAGAGCCAAAAGGGTGTGTTTCCTTTAAAATCGATAAGATTCAGGTTAAGCATTTTTGGCAAGAATATTTTATAGGCAATACTGTCTCATCCTTTGTTGCTTTAACAGCTAAATACAATGCCACTGAATGGATGTATAATTGAAACAAGACTGTCAATGGATAAACATTTGGGTTGTTTTTCACATTAAAATATCTTTTCAACATAGATTAATGCACTTTGCTAAAGAGAAGACAATACTTAAAATTTGCTCATATTTTCATCTTCTTTGTTCAGGCCTGTTGAAGTGTTTAATATTTGTATGTTTTCTTCGGTCCTAAAGCAGACCCAGAGAGTGAGCATTCACTTGTGTGAAAGACAACAGTTCAAGGTCAATGCAAATGCTTGAATCTCAGTGTGATTATTCAGGCTGTTAAAAGGATCATCGCCAAAGAGAAAAGTATTTTTGCATTGGCTCTGTTCTGAAGGCTTCTGTGAGAAGATGCTTGCTCTGAAGCAGGGGGGTGTAGATCAGTTTGTGGAAGAGCTCTACGAAAAGTAGCTTCCTCATAAGATGATGTAGACCCTTTGCTAGCTGCTAGACCCTGCCGCATCTTTCAGTACCCTTAGAATCATTAGATTGGGATTTCTTTATTAGATCTGACTATTCATGTTTGAACCCTTAATTGTAGGATTTTTCATAAATGGCCTGTTCTTTAGAAAACATTTTTTAAAATATCTTTTATATTAGATTATTTGCTTTTATATACTTTTTAAAACTATTCAAGAACTCATAGTTTGCTTTTAATTATGAGACAGGTATATATATATATATATATATTGTTTTTAAAAATCACAAAATTACCTTCTTAATGGCTAAACACTAAATCAATTGCATTCCTTGGTCCTTGACTATGAAAATCTCATAACTACAGTTGAAAAAGATTTTAAACTTAAACATTAAACTAGTTGTAACAAATTGGAGGATTAGTTTACTTTCTTAAAAAAAATCATTTGTTGAGAGTTCTTCAAGGGAGGTGGACCCCTTGTCCAAGCCACCAAATTCTTCATGAATAGAACTGAAACTGAAAGGTAGTCCTTGGGGAAAATATTCTTATTTTAACTACCTCATTAAGAGAAGGCTGTTTCTCATAATTAGCGAGACCTAAGGACTCAGTGTAGCATATTGTAAATTTTCATAAGAAATGCATTTCTTATATGTATGACAATATATTTAGTTCTTTAGAATTCTGTAAGAACTGATAAATGGCCATTCAGTTCTATAAAATAACTTTCATAGAAAGAACAGAAAAAACATTTCTCAAGAAACTATAGGACTAAATTTTAAAAAATATATAGTTTAAGGCATCTAGCGTTTTTCTTTGATGAAGCTGCCAAATATTTATTTCAGTATACCATTTTAACATATATGAAATATGAATGCTAGACAGAAGATATAATCATTGTACATTTTTAAAGTTCCATAGTTGCATGCTGTCTGACTAGTAGACTATAATGGGTTTGAAATTGAATAGATCAAGTAAGTTCTATTATTCTGTTTGCAGAGAGGTGGCCTGGATTGATGTTCTGATTCAACTCAAGTTCATTAAAATAACAGCACATATTGAATTGAGAAAATATTCATATGCAAGTCATGGTGTAACATAATGATAATAAGATATATTAATTGGGCCAGAAAAACTCTAATATTGAACTGCATAAGTAGAATTGTTGCAGGAAAGGGGTCCCCTTCCTGGGCCCTAAACTGGGTTCTTGTTTAACACTTGGAAATGAATTGTCCAAGGAGATGCTTGTGCTGACAAAGCAAGAGACTTTATTGGGAAAGGGCACCTGGGTGGAAAGCAGTAGGCTAAGGGAACCCAGGAGAACTGCTCTGCCACGTGGCTCGCAGTCTCGGGTTTTATGGTGATGGGATTAGTTTTTGGGTGGTCTTTGGCCAATCATTCTAATTCAGTCTTTCCTGGTGGTGTATGCATCGTCCAGCCAAGATGGATGCCAGAGAGAGGGCTTCTGGGAAGTGGACGGACACACGGTGTCTCCTTTTGACCTTTCCCGAACTCTTCCGGTTGGTGGTGGCTTATTAGTTCTGTATTCCTTACCAGGATCTCCTGTCATAAAACAATTCATGGGAATGGTTACTAAAGGGCCTGGCCAGGGTGGGCGGTTTCATTCAGTGTGCTTCCCCTAACAGAATCAGATACATGGAAATCATCTAAATTCTATGAAAGACTTCCAAGGTATTGATATTTACTACTAAGTGAAATTTCTCTATAAACTCTGTGTTAATATTTTCAATAAAGACTTTTATTTGTTATTGAAGTGTAGGAAGCCAGATTTTCTTGGGACATTGTTCTGTATTTATTACAGGAAAAATCCAAATTAGTTGCTACGTACTTTGAGAAGAAATTCTCTTTCGAAACTGGAGAAATCAGTAAGATTTTCCTTCCTCCCTCTCTTGCCCCACTCCTGCCTCTTGTCTTTCAATCAGGCTAATTACTCGAAGCAACTGCTTATCATTTGAGGCTTTTTAGTACAAATATGTGAATGATGATGGACTTGACACAGGGGTTTCCTGTCTGGTTGGTAAAATATATTGTAATGGAGAAAACAGAGGTGCTAATCCCACTGAAGTTTTCAATCATCCCTTTCAGAAGCACAAGTGGAAGGAGAAGGTGAAGAGGAACATAGAAGGCTGCATTTGTAGCTTGTGCCTGGGACAAGTGGGTAGCAGTTCTGTGTGATGCACGGACTGAACCATGCATGTAGTATTTTGTTTTGTTTTGAAGGAAATACTGACAAATGAGAGCAGTTCTAGAGGGATGAAAGGCAATGAGGATGAAAAACATCAAAATATATATATTTTTTAACATCTGAAATTTATCTTAAAGGAATAACAGCAGAAGAAAATAGGAACACTTAGCTTGAAAAAGACAAGAGCTAGAGATGGCAGTGATGTTAAGGAAGCAGGGTGGCTATTGTCAGACGTGTGGTGGACCACGTCTGCTTAGAACTGCAGGGCAGAACTTGGATCTGGGAAGTTAAAAGGGAGTAAATCTTGGTACCTACTCCACTCCCAACAACGTTCTTGTTTAAAAATGGCTTCCTTTGTAATACAACACTGTAAATCAACTACATTTCAGTTTTTAAAAAAGTAGCTTCCTTTTGCTGTGGTGAGCTGTCCATCATGGGAAGATTTCAAGAATGACAGTGAAAATAGTTATTAATTGCCTTCTATGTGTCAAGCCCTGTCTTAGGTATATGCAATAATGTGACATAATCTTTATCCTTGAAAAGTGAAAGTGAAATGTGCTCAGTCGTGTCCGACTCTTTGGGACCCCAGGGACTATACAGTCCATGGATTTCTCCAGGCCAGAATATTGGAGTGGATAGCTTTTCTCTTCTTCAGGGGATCTTCCCAACCCAGGGGTTGAACTCAAGTCTCCTGCATTGCAAGTGGATTCTTTACCAGCTGAGCCACCAGGGAAGCCCAAGAATACTGGAGTGGGCAGCCTATCCCTTCTCCAGTGGGTCTTCCTGACCCAGGAATCGAACCAGGATCTCCTGCTCTGCAGGAGGATTCTTTACCAGCTGAGCTACCAGGGAAGCCCCTTTATCCTTGAGAACTTCTCTAGTAAAAAGAGACACATGTAATAAGCATAGTTAAATGTTAGCAGTTCTGTGATAGCAGTGTATGCAGAGAAGAATGAGGCAGAGAAGACTAGAGAAGAGATTGTCTTTGAGGTTAACACTGGACAGTGTTATAGGCGTTTGCCCAGAGGAGGGAGGCTGAGAGAGGACCCTCATATGGCTTCCTGTCAGAGGTTTTGTAGGAAGGCGTTTACCGCTTTGGCAGCAGGGTGGTGTGTAGACAAACCCCAGGGCCTGTTATGATTCTATAGCTCTACCAATGATTGCCTTCTAAAATAAAACTTTACAGAGAGAAACCTAACATTGCACTCTATTCTTCATTTTGCCTGAGGTTGAATGAAATTGTCATTTCTGGTAATATTTCTTATATAAAGAGACAGAATTATTACAACTCTTCGGGAAAATGCCTGTTAGCAGTAAAGAGCACTTGTTTCCAAGGGAAGACAGAGTCCCTTTCCAAATCCCCTTTTCTTCTCCCTCCGGCGCCTCTGTATATTCTGTAGTTGACTACATCCACTGTTTTCTATGCTGTGTGGCAGGATGTTACAAAGAGGGTCCCTCATATCTCTATCTTGCTTTGTGTCCGGACACACTAATCTTTTTGTTAGGTCGTGGTTGGTCACTTCAGCCTCAACCCCATGAAACCTCCGGGGAAAAGTGGTCAGTGATGAACTTTTGTGACAGACAGACATCAGTTCAAAGCCTGTGCAGTGTTAGGGTTGACGGAAGCTGTAATGGTCCATGAGAAGAGGCTCACAGGGGGTCCTTTTTCAGGGCAAAAGGACAGATGGCTTTCTCCACTCGAGATCATACACAATGCACAATAGCTCCAGTACTTGCTCCCAACCCGTGTTACATGCCCGCCTTCTTCATGATGGGAACGGACCCTTTTTATAGACCCAGCAGGGGGACATTTACTCGTTGCTACTCTTCTTTTGAGCTGTTTTGTTGGTAGGCTAAGCTTGCCCTTTTGTAGAGTGACAAAAAGGGATTTAGTAAAACAGTGGCTCCATAAAGAGGGTCATTGTGTATACATGTACCTTCAGTGTAAAAACTAACATATTTTAAACACAGTCAAAGGAAAGTTCAACAATCAATAACTCTGGGTCTCAATTATTTGTGGTAAATTATAATCAATGGTTTTTATTGTGTTAATGCATGCTGAAAATTTTCATAGAGAAAGTTAATCATCTGTGTATTATATAAGATACACAGTATATTATTTCTAGACAATTTAAAGTATCATAACCATATGTACTGTACCAAGCTATTTAAATATCTATTATACCAGTTTTAATTGCTGAATTTAGTCATAATTTTTCAGTTATACATAGAATATGGTTTTCCATTTATACTTTCAAGTGTCTTAAATACTTAATTTAGCTTTACAAAGAAAGAGATAGCTTTGTATATTTCTTTGAATTCTTAGACTGTTTTAATAGAAATTAATTGGAAAGATAATTTCTAGCATTTTCATGTGATTGCTTCTGTCCCTTAGGACTTGGCATATTTCCTACATATTCAACAATATTAATATAAAATATTAGATGAAATAATTTTATATAAATTCACTAAATGAAAGATAATCTGCTTTCCATAGTTGTCAATTAATCTGTGGAAATGACTTCTTCTGTAAACCAGTCTAAAGCTAAAAAGAATAATATCAGTTTAATTTATTAGAATCTTATTAAATTGTGTATTTTTCTTTTCATCTCTTTCTGTTATATCCGAAATTGGAAATTTGAGATGAAAATAATCTTTATATAGAAAATTAGGGTGTTTTTTAATTAAAGAATCAGAAAAGCAGATTTTGAATTGAGTTTTGATTGTCAACTTTTTTCCAAATTGAAAAAATAAAACATCTGATTGACAGGAAAATAAAATATACTTTGACAAATTGGAGATTGTGTAATATAAATACAAAGAAGCATCGCATGATACATGACTGATTTCTAAGATGAGTGGTATTGATTGTATGTGCTATCTGGAAGAAAGAGGATTTGCGTCTGCGTGTCAGGTAATCCTGTGTTTCGCCATGTAAAGAAGAAATGTCCTTTAAAAATTCTTTGTTTTTGTACTCATTTGATCTCTATAGCAACCTGGACAGCAGGTATGACAGGCGTTCTTATCACAATTTACACAGAAGAAAACCAAGACCCAGAGGTAATGCCACACTTGTCCAAGTTGGAGGTGTCAACCTTTTCTTTTTCTAATTGCTAGGATGGGTCTTCTGCTTATGCACAGAGTAATAATTTCCTTAAAACAGGGTTGCTGACACACTGAGAAAGGTGGCCATTAGTACCTTTGATGCTGTTAGAAACCACTGGGTCAAACATAATTGCTTTCAATCAACTAATTACATCTATTCAGAAGTAATAATCATATGAAAACACATTATTTTGAGAACTTGGTGTGTTATTATCTTCTGGCAAGCAAGATATGCAAAAGTTACATTCATTTTCTGTATATTAATGATTTTTTAGCAGCCCAATTTGCTGATGTAGTCAGTGCCAATTTGGTTCTTCCACAAGACTATATCAGATTCTATGTGGTACTTGGCAAATTTGAGGTAAATTTGAAATTTCAATAATTAGCATTTAGTGTAATAAAAATCTGGGGATATATTTCTTACACAATCAACTCATGTTTAGTTTTTAAAAATTTCATTACTTTTTGTTGGAAGACTTAGCCTTCCAGCTTGGTGACTTGGTGACTTCCAAATTACTGACTTAGTAATTCAGACAATTATAATAATCTTTGTTCTTGTGTTAATTGAGACTCTGGTAAGATTTGAGTATTTTCCTGAGCTGGGTGGGTTACAAAAGAAGTAATCCAATGTGTGGCATCTAATGTCTCTTGATCGTCTCTGTCTGGAACTTAGTTCAGATATTACCCAATCCTTTACATCTTCTCTACCTCTGGTGGTTCTTCACAAGGCCATCTGAGGACATTTCTAAACTGCAAATCTTATGTCATGCTTAAATATCTCCATTCACTCACCATGCTTTTAAAAATAATTTTACTTTATTTATTTTTGGTTGTGCTAGGAGAAGGAAATGGCAACCCACTCCAGTGTTCTTGCCTGGAGAATTCCAGGGATGGTGGAGCCTGGTGGGCTGCCGTCTATGGGGTCGCACAGAGTCGGACATGACTGAAGCGACTTAGCAGCAGCAGCAGCAGCAGCAGCAGCAGGCCTTCATTGCCGCTCAGATATTTTTCTCTAGTTTCAGTGAGTGGGAAGGCCGCGCTCTCTTTTTGGAGCACAGGCTCTCGGCCGCATGGACGTCAGTAGTCGGCCCTCCCCGGCTCTAGAGCACAGACTCCATAGTTGTGGCACACGGTCTTAGTTGCTCCAAGGCCTTGGGGTCTTCTCAGGTCAGGGGTTGAACCCGTGTGTCCAGCATTGGCAGGCGGACTCTCTACCACTCGGCCGCCAGGAGAGCCCTCCGCATTGCTCTAAGGATGAAGCCCGCTTGACACAGTGCTTACAGTCTTCATTCCCTCAGGTGTGCTTGTTTCTGCTTTGTGTCTTTGCTTTCTTATTTTTGCCTGTAGTGTTCTCTATTCATCTCTGGCTGCCTATGCTTCAAACCCGGCTCAAATGTCAGTCCAGATGACTTGCCTCCCCCCAAGTCTTCCAGGCATAGTTAGAACCTCTATTGAGGATTTCGATAGATTGCTCTCATAGGAATACTTCTT
This sequence comes from Capricornis sumatraensis, assembly GCF_032405125.1. Classification (NCBI taxonomy): domain Eukaryota; kingdom Metazoa; phylum Chordata; class Mammalia; order Artiodactyla; family Bovidae; genus Capricornis; species Capricornis sumatraensis. The sequence goes on from NC_091075.1 coordinate 18,751,478, forward strand.
CACATCCCAGTTATTAATTTGGGGGCCTGTCTAGCCTACACAGTGCCTCCCTCATAGTGTATACTCAGTGAGCAGTTGATGGAGAATCTCTGCTTTCAAAGAGCTTTATGAAGAGTTGGGTAACACAACTATCAGTGAACTCAGGTTACAAAAAGATTTTTTGGCTAATCGTAGATAATGCTTTCATGATTACCTCAGTTTTTATAGCCTTTAAATTATGGAGTTGGATTAAATGATTTCCAAAGTATATACTTGCTTAAAATTTGGCCATGTAAGGAGAGTGACAATGTGATATATTTTAATAATGGCATGTAGGAAGTAGCATTTCATTTGCACACTGTTGCACACCTTAAAGAAAAACGTTAGTCCCCTCCATGCTTTCATTTGAGCAGGGTTTGAGGCATAGGCAGCCAGAGATAAATAGAGAACACTACAGGCAAAAATAAGAAAGCAATTGGAAAGAAGCTTCTTGATTCTTAACCCAACTTTTCAAAAATTTACAAAAATGCCCTGCACACTAAGTGAAGACTTCCAGAGAAAAAGTCTTTACAATGAAAACATTGATGGAATTTTGAAAGGATTTAGTCCCCCCCCCCCCCACACTGATTCTTTGAAAAAGTTTAGCATGAGCACTATAAAAATTATATGCTTTCTCCCCAGGTTCTAAGTCACATCTTAAAATTTGAAGTAAAAAGGAACTCATCAGTATGAAAAATAACTGTGGTGTCCAGGGTTGAAGTTTTTTACATAAAGAATTCCCTGGAAAGGTGCTGGTCAAATTTCTCTTTTGCACAGTTCATAGCATGTAACTGGTATTCAATAATATTTAATATAATGAATTGCAGAGTCTTTGAAAATTTAAGCCTCTAAAGAGCAAATCCAAGATGGTAGATGGGATTTTCACATGACTGTGAAGACAATGTAGAAGTTGACATAGTTGGCCTCCTGGGGCTGTTTCATCACACAAATGAAGGAGCTGTATTCACTTAATTTATTTTAGCGAAAGGAAACCTGTTCTCTTTAATGGCCACTTATTTAAGGCCACTTATAAAGGCCACTTAAAGAGGCCAGAGGAAGTGATGTCAATTTCAGTTAGGTTCTATTTTATAGAATGTAGTGCACTATAAAATTTGGCATTTTCTCTCTCAGCTTTCTTTAACAGCCAACATTATTTTATTTGCCTTCATTAAATTTACATTTTAGCTTCTGCTTTTCTATGTTAGTAGGATTTTTGCATTTAAGTGTTTTTGAGTAAAAATAATAAATGGAAAAGAAAATTGCACTATATTCTCAATTAATGCAAATAAGAAAGTTGATTATTTTTCACTGAGGCAGCAGTGGTGAAGCCAGTGAGTGGAGCTTAGGCTTTGGAACCAAATAGAACTGGCTGTGATGCTCAAACTTACCAACTGTTTGACCTTGGGCACGTGACTGAAATCCATCCAGCCTCAGTTTTCTCATTCATAGAATAGAAATGTTAATACCCATTAAGAATTAGAAACAATGTATAGTAGGCATCTATCATCATGCTGTCACATAGGAAAGTGTTAAACAAATGGAATATAATAATTTTGGTGGCTAAGTCATAGATGCCTCTGGTCTTTAAATTCTAGTTTTTATTGAAAGAATTACATTCCATAGAACTTTCAGTGCCTGACACGTAGCCTGACACGTGGCAGAGTCTCGGTAAATATTTACCAAGTAAATGAACTAGTGTAATTTTGTGCAAGAAGGGCCTGCTCACGTAAACCATTGGTGTTGTGTAGTGTAAATACTAAACAGGGAAAACTGAGAAAAAGGTCAAGAGTGGAGTGTGTGTGTGTGCTCAGTCATGTTCAACTCTTTGGATACTCTGTGGAGTGTAGCCTGTGGAGTTTTTCTGGGCAGAGTACTGGAGCTGGTTGCTATTTCCTACGCCAGGGGATCTTCCCAACCCAGGGATTGAACCCGTGTCGCCTGCATCGGCACGTGGATTCTTTACCACTGCACCAACTGGGAAGAGCTGGAAAAGTAGCTCTAGATGCCTGAGCTGTCCTGAAGCAGGGCTGGACTGCCTCCTCTAGGGGAAGGTCCCAGGACAGGGTCCTCCCCCTTAATTCTCTACAGGTTTATGTGGATGGTGAGGGGGCAACATGGTGAGTCACCATGAAGGAGGGAACCAAGAGGAGATGGTCTCCTTAACAAGGGGTGCCCTCAGATCTCAGAGACTGGGTACCTGCTGTTAAGCCAACTCACGCTCTCATCCAGGCCAGCCTTGTGCTGAGGCCTGGATGTATGGATTTGCCCTCCTGAGCAGTGGAGGTAGTCCCGTTTAGCAGATACCTTTTCTGGTTCATACGTAGGTTATCATGACTGACTTTTAATCTTTTTCTGTTTCATAAACATAAACAGTATTAAATTTGTGCATGTCTTTGGCTCCACTTATTTCAGAATAGTTTGTTATTTTTGAAGGAGTTACACAGGTTCATTGTACAAGAATATAAAGATAAAAGAAGTATTTTTTCTGAAAAAACTGCTCTTTTCTCCAGAAGAAACCATAGTAGTCTATTTCTTGCATTACCTTTCCAGAGGTGGTTTATGCATGCAAGTATTCCTTCATGGCTCAGATGGTAAAGAATCTGCCTGCAGTGCAGGAGACCCAGGTTCGATCCCTGGCTCTGCAAGATCCGCTGGAGAAGGGAATGGCTACCCACTCCAGCATTCTTGCCTGGAGAATTCCATGGACAGAGGAGCCTGGCAGGCTATAGTCCATGGGGTCGTAAAGAGTCAGAGACGACTGAGCGACTATCACGGTCACTTTTTTGTTTCATGTAGGTTCCATATGCTTTATTAGCACAGTAGTCACCAGTCATGACCTCACAACAGCAGTAGTTTGCAACATAAAGTATATATAAACGTTGTGATTAAACGTGCATAAGTACCTACCCTACCTATAACAGTTTCTTGAAAAGAAAAAGGAATGGGAAAAAAAGTTCAAATAACTGCAGATAGACATCCTTTGGTCACTCCAATCTCTTCATGAATATGCTATTACCTGTGATGAAAATAATTGAGCTTTGTTAAACAGTGTTGTCTTTATAATACACTGCAGATATTCACACCTTTTAAAAAATGTTTAAAGGTGAGTTTCCATCAGTGTGATGATTTACTTATAGTCCAAATTTTATGGTAACTTAAATTCTGCATTTTAAAGTTTTAGATTTCTTTCTCCTAGATAATCTCTCTTACAATGCACAATTTTTCCATACTAACAAAATAATCCTGATGAATGGGTGTCATAAATAAGGTAAGACAATATGAGCTAAATCCAAACCTCAGATAAAGTCTAATTTGATTAAAGGTCTTTTGGCTAGTTTTGTACTGTGTTATTCATAAAGGACATATACAGAGCTGTACTGACTAAATTAAAAAAAATATGAAGTGTGAAATTTTTTTGTTTGACTATTATGCTGAAAACTGACAATGGAATTTTGTTTAACTTGATCAGGGACATTGAACATTTTTAAAAAGTTGGCTTATTTCCTAGTTTTTTTGATTTTTTTTTTCATTTTTAGATCCTTATAAATACAATTGAATAGTAAAGAACATTTAATGTTTTGAACGTGAAAAGAATTTTTGTATGTTTGGAAAACTTTTATTCAAATAATAGGCAAATATGGGATTTAACCAGATATATTAAGCCCTCTTATTTTGTCAGTCATAGGAATGAGAGCTTGGGCTTGTATTTGCTACCAGTAGGGCTAGATAAATGGAGTTTTCTGATAGTGTATTTGGAAAGGTGACTAAAAGGACAGTTTTTACAAACCCATCAAAAACTCTGTAGATGTTTCCCACTGATTTTAAGAGCTGTAGCTCAGCATTTGGGTTCATTAGCTTTTCCATCATGTGATTTAGGATGATCTCAGATTCAAGTGATGTAGTTTAATCTAATTAAGACATAATGCAGAATAAGCTTGAAATACAATAGTGAAGGCTCTCAGAGAACTCCCAAAAGGCTGACACAATAAAAGTCATGGGTTCAGTTTATAACCAAAATTGCTACTTGTTTTTCACTTGAACAAACATGTAATTCAACTGTACAGAAAAAGATTTGTGTCTATATTTTTATGTCACTTTTCCTGTGGCTAAGAATAATCTTTACCCTATCTTCTACAGTGAATACTCATTTATTTATTTGTCTTTTTTTTTTCCCTCAGAGAATATGTCTTTTGGGGAGGGGGGGCACACCCCTGGGCCCACAGCAATGAAAGCACCAAGTCCTAACCACTGGACTGCAAGGGAATTCCCAAGAATATCTTTTTAGTTGGTATTTACTAGTAACTCGGTGTAAACATTATGGACTGAGGAGATTGTGCTGACTGGTCAGGAGGCACCCATTTAGTTTTGAAGGTTCGCCCTAGATTATTAATATATTCTTTCCTGGCTTCTTTGTCTTGACAAACCTAGTGCCAACAACAAAAGCAATCTATAAAGAATATTTTGAGGTGAATGGGGAGTTTTTAGCATACTGGATGTTAAGCTTAAAGCATAAGCTTGGTTATTAGCATTCTTTCTTTGATATATCCCATTTTTATGCATGTTTCTGAAGGTCATTCATTTTTGCCTCTTTATTTCTAGAGAATAAGAGTAGCTTCCTTAGCTGCTCTTTCATAGCCTTCCAGAAAATAATAAAAGTATTAGCTGATATGCTTTATACCAAGTATCAAGCATTAAGTATTTTTCACATAATATCTCAGTTAATCCTTACAATAACCTATTAGCCCAATTTTATAGATGTGATAAATGAGCCCCCAGGAGGCTAAATAACTTTATATATCAGGCACTTTTTAAAATGGAGGTTCAGTTCAGTTCAGTCACTCAGTCATATCCAACTCTGCGACCCCATGGACTGCAGCATGCCAGGCTTCCCTGTCCAACTCCCGGAGCTTAGTTCTGTCTTATTCTGGAGTCCAAGCTTATCCTTCTTAACTATTATACCTGTTTGGAGCTTCCCCAGTGGCTCAGCAGTAAACAATCCACCTGCAGTGCAGGAGCCACAGGAGACAGGGGTTCAATCCCTGTATCAGGAAGATCCCCTGAAGGAGGGCATGGCAACCCACACCAGTATTCTTGCCTGGAGAATCCCATGGACAGAGAAGCCTGGCGGGCTACAGCCCATAGGGTTGCAAAGAGTCAGACATGACTGAAGCAACTCAACAGGCAAGCATGTATACTTATTACTATAGGAAACTATTAAAAAAAGAAAACTTTAGTAAAGTAAATATTTGGAGGTACTGTTAGTAGCAGGAAGGATGCATAGGGAATAAAAAAGCACCTGGGAGAAGAGGACTGTTGAAAAGAATTATGTTAATATGTTGTTGTTGTTTAGTTGCTCAGTTGTGTCCAACTCATTGTGACCCCATGAACTGCAGCACGCCAGGCCTCCCTGTCTCTCACCGTCTCCCAGAGTTTGCTCAAACTCCTGTCCATTGAGTTGGTGATTCCATCCAACAATCTCATCTTCTGTCGTCCCCTTCTCCTCCTGCCTTCAATCTTTCCCAGCATCAGGGTCTTTTCCAATGAGCCAGCTCTTCACATCAGGTGGCCAAAGTATTGGAGTTTCAGCTTCACCATCAGTCCTTCCAGTGAATATTCAGGAATTTCCTTTAGGATGGACTGGTTGGATCTCCTTGCAGTACAAGGGACTCTCAAGAGTCTTCTCCGGCATGAGTCGGGCTGTATTCATTGAAATGGCTCCTGTGTAGTTTCTGTGCTTTGAAAACAAGTATACCAGTAAAATTTGATACATCATGTAATGCTTTAATTTTTTTAGGTTGATTTTCTGAGTACTTATCTTTTTAATGTTGCCTGTTTTTAATAGCCATTTAGTATGTAGATTATCAGAAAAAGCAGATCAGTTATTCTGAAAGTAAAATTTTAAATAGTCTGTGGTATATAGCATGGGGCCACAACAATGACTGTTTTGGAGAATAATCCTGGCATTCATTCATATTCTGCTGTTATATCTTTAATTCCTTGTGTAGTTCAAATGATTTATAGTATATACTGTCATTACATCAAAAATACATGTTAAAATAGGTATCTATTGCCTTAATTATATCATCTTAGTGAAAACATATTAAAATATCACTGTTAATTGATAAAAAGTACTAAAGAGAAAGCATAGTTTATTTAAAGAAAGTGGTGCTGTTTAAACTGCTCATTCGACTTTCAGCTAGTATTTTTTGCAGATGTGATCTTTAGTCCAAAGTTTTAGCCCATGCTGAATATTTTGCAATGTCTCGGTTCTCAAATTTTAAGATAGGTTAATAGATTCGAATAAAAGAGTTGAACCGACATAGCTCATGATTTGCCCTGAAAACCTGAGGATTTTCTAATTAAATACTGGATGATCAGTCAGTGCTGCTCAGCTTACTAAATCATGAATTTTTCCATCTTAGTGACATGGTTAAAATTGGAAATGTCAAAAATGCCTGAACAAGAGTGTGATTCATGGACTTGAGCCTGGACTTGTTTTCAATTTTCTTTATTGAAAAAAGACATTATAAGTAGATTAATTAGAAATTATAGTGTACCTATTAACCTATGATTTAGCAAGACTGTGTTTCTAAGTTGGAAAACATTTACTTCCTTCAACAAAAGTGGTGTTGGTCTCTTTAAAATATACTGCAGTTAATTAATTTCTCAACATCAGAGGTGAGAACCATGCGTTGTTGATCTCATTTGAAATCTCCTTAGAGGGGCTTGATCAGCCTGATCTCTGGTTGGGCAGCTCAAAACTCAAAGCAGATTGAACTGAATTTATTATTCCCTAATAAATAATAAATAAATAAAAATCAGCTTTCCTCCTCCCTTTACACCTTTCTCAGTGAATGGTGCTCATTGTCCAAACCAACCACTTGAGAACTATTCTTGACTTTGTGATTTTTCATTCACTGGGTCATGTCTGTCCTCCCAGATGTCTCAGATCTGTCTGTTCTCTGCTCCTTCTGCTGCGACTCTTGTCCTGCCCACCCATATCTTTCCTTGGGTGATGGTAACAGCCTGATTTCCCCTACTTCGTTATTGCTTTCTGCCAGTCTGTTTTCCCCACTGTAGCCAGAGTGGTCTTTCTGAAGTGGAGTCTGGTGATTCTTGAAACAACTCCAAATATCTGACCAGGGCGGACCTCTTCTGGAGCCTGCATCCGCCTTCCACCCTCATCTCGGGCCCTCCTGGCTGTCCTTGAGCCATATCGTGCTCTCTTCTGCTCTCCCATGCTGTGTGCCCCTATTCACCCTCTGGACCTCCACCCATGACGTCACAGGAGACTCTTTGCCCTCCTCAGCCTTCAGTTCCTGCTTAAACCTTCTTTTCCTGGAGCTTAAGTTCTCCTGCTTATGTTCCTTTGTCTGGATTCTATAGAACGCAGTTACAATTTTTTTTTCTGCACTTGTAATCCTTTTTTATAATATGTTAGACTGTTTGACTCTAAAGTACATGTAGGAAGGAACTTTTTTCCCCCAGCGTTGTGTGCCCAGAATTCAAGAGTTTCTCATAGCCATGAAGGACACTTAGCAAATGTTTATTTAATGTATGAATGATTCAGGTATGCTTTTTTTTTGGGGGGGGGGTAAAGTATAGTAGCTCTTGGGCTTCCCTGATAGCTCAGCTGGTAAAGAATCCACCTGCAATGCAGGAGACCTGGGTTTGATTCCTGGGTCAGGAAGATCCCCCGAAGAAAGTATAGGCTATACTCCAGTATTCTTGGACTTCCCTGGTGGCTTAGACAGTAAAGACTCCACCTGCAAGGTGGGAGACCTGGGTTTGATCTCTGGGTTGGGAAAATCCCCCGGAGGAGGGCATGGCAACCCACTCCAGTATTCTTGCCTGGAGAATCCCCATGGACAGAGGAGCTTGGTCCGTGGGGTCACAAAAAGTCCGACAGGACTGGGTGACTAAGCACAGCACAGCTCATAGTAGCTCTTACATTACTGTGCAAAGTACAGTCTCAAGATAGCACGAAAGAACATTTAGAAAATGTAAGTGGGAGAACACACATGGCTCAGTGACAGAAAATGAGGCAGAAATATAATATAAAATTCCAGAGGCAGAGAGGACTTTGTTTTAACCAGTGTTCAGATTATTAATCTATCCATCAACCTCATAACAATTTCTGTTGAAACAGAGTCTGTGGCTGGATTGTAGGAACCAAAAAACTTAAATTAGACATGTCTTTTTAATATCTAAACTAACTTCTTTTGCTATAATATAAACTCATTTCTTATCTTTCTTAAGTGAAATTAAGAGCTTTATATACCTACTTAACGTTACTAACAAGTTTTTCTGTTTTCCTCCAGTACATGAGGTTTCTTTTTCCCTTGTTCTTTCATATTGAATCTTATTTTCTAATCTTTTAATTATTCTTATTGATAGTACTTTAAAAAATTTATTTATTTTTAAATTGAAGGACAACTGCTTTACAGAATTGTGTTGGTTTCTGCCAAACATCAACATGAATCAGTCATAGTGTACATATGTCCCCTCGCTCCTGAACCTCCCTCCCTCTTATTGCCAGTATTTGAACCTGAGTATGCCGTCCTTTATGTCATAAACCAGGGTCATCAAAACTGGTTAGTAATGAATACAGCGAAAGGATTACTACTTTTAAGGCTGATTATTGTGTTCTTTTGAAATATGTCTCCAGCGAATCTCTGCATGATATATTGTAAAGGATTTCATAATTTGTGACTAAAAAAGCATTGCCCTTAATCTGAAAGATTTTGATGGACAAATTGCCCCCAAATCATTCCTTCTAATAAAATGCTACTGTGCATAAAGAATTTAAAAATAAATGTATCTTTCTCAGCATTTTTTCCAGATTGAGCTTAATTATGACCCTTTTGACAAATAAACGCTGAAGGCAGGAATATGCACTTTGCAAATTGGATGACACTTAAAAAAAAAAAAGAAACTTTTGCTAATGAACTAAGAAGAATGGCTCTTTCTGGCCCACAGTGTATTAGATACATAGAATGATGCTGTATTATATGCTATAATTTTTTCTAATAGGTTATGGCTAGGATGGGGGAGTTTTAGAGCTTGCATTATACTATGCTTTTAAGAGTAGAGTAGGTAAATGTATGGGAAAATGCAGGAAGTGCTTTGGAAATGTACAGGCCAGAGATCTAGATCAGGCTGACCTTCACCTTACATGAATCAAAAGTTCTTGTCATGAGAGAACAAAAGGGAAATAATATAGGCCATGGACATTTAAAATTACTGTATTTTAAAATATAAAATAAAATTACTGTACATTGAAATAAAATATTATTATTACATCAATGATTTGCTATAAGAGCACCTTGATGGATGCTTCAGAGATGCTCAAGTTGGCCAAGTCACCTGTTAGAGGGGAACACTGTTAATTTCTTTATATGTAAAAGCTGATTTCCATTCAAGGAATATTTACTTAGCATTTGTAATATGTCTAGCACTAAATTGTATACTGTGAGGAGTGCTATTTTAAAAATTTCTTTTCTTGTGATGAGAACTTCTAAGATCTATTCTCTTAGCAACTTTCAAATATATAGTATAATACTGTTAACTCTTCTCAGGTAGCTCAATGGTAAAGAATCTCCCTGAAATGCAGGAGACGCAGGTTTAATCCCTGGGTCAGGAAGATCCTGTGGAGGAGGAAATGGCCACCCACTCCAGTATTCTTGCCTGGGGAATCCCATGGACAGAGGAGCCTGGCGGGGTACAGTCCATGGGGTTGCAAAGAGTCGGACATGACTGAGCTCGTATGCATGCCCACTGGTTAAATCACATATGATCCTCAGATCCTCTATGCTTCAATGAACACTGCTTATTTTCCCCTTTCCCACCTCCTGAATGAAGCACTTCTGACAGATCCTAGCTGTGTGATTTCTTCCTCTGACTCTGCTGTGATATTAACATATTGACCTCTGATGTAGCCTCGAATAGTTTATCTTCTTGCACTGTGTATTTCATGTCATGGTATCTCAGTTATGAACTAAATTAAACAGTCTTGGGAGGAATCCCATGTCTTGAACAATGGTATAGTAGTGTATGATAAACATAAAATGACGTTGGCTTTGAGGAGTGTTCTTTTTGACTTTAAGAAGTTAAACATACATTGAAATACTATACTTTGGAATAAGGCTGCTAAACATTTTTATGGTTTTTATTACCTCCCAGTCTTCATAGGAAATCTCCCTTGGTTGCTTTATTTTAAAAATGATAATAATTATAACAATCAGTTCAGTTCAGTTGCTCAGTCGTGTCCGACTCTTTGCGACCCCATGAATCGCAGCACGCCAGGCCTCCCTGTCCATCACCAACTCCCGGAGTTCACTCACTCATGTCCATCGAGTCAGTGATGCCATCCAGCCATCTCATCCTCTGTCGTCCCCCAATAGTTTGTATCATTATATATAGATTTACAGATTACATTTATGTTGTGGTGTTGTATAATATTTGACTGTAAAGGTAATAAAAGCAATAATTTAAAATGATAATAATGATTGTTAATGTTTATTGAGCACTTACTGAGCAGCACAGCCACTGTTTCAAGTGTTTTATATGCGTTAAATTCATTTTATTTTCAAAATAATTATGAGGCAAGTATTATTATTTATTCCTATTTCATCGATGATAAACTGAGGCACAGATAGGTTTGCACAAAGTCCAACAGCTAGTATAATGTTCACAGAGCTCATAAGGTTGACTAGGGTTATATTGGGGAATAGTTTATATATTTATTTATTTTTTCAACTCTTAAAATTTTAATTTTTTTCTAGTTTTATTGAGATGTGATTGACATATGAGTTTAAGATGTACAGTGTAATGGGGAGCAGTTAAATTTAAAATGCATATGGGTAATGGAAAAGACTATCAGGATGAATGTTGTGTGGTTAGTAGAAAACCATTTTGATTTCTATACCAAAGAGTAATATGGTTAGACAGTCTTTTAGGGAGATTAAGCTCAAAAGTGTAAATGACACAGACGGGAAGGCAGGAGACCAAGCTGCTGCAGTTTTCAGCTGTGAAACTGTAAGGGCCTGAGACTGGAAGGGAGCAGGAAGAATGGAAGGAAGTGCCAGAAAGGAGGATTCAGCTGGGCTTTGTTACTGCTTGGTAAGGGAGACCCAGGCGTCAGTGATGACTTGCAGCTGTTTGACTTAGGCTAATGGTGATCTCATTAGGAGGCAGTCTGTCCTCGCGTTTAACCAACTTCCGAATACTTAACATTTCAACTAACCTTCTCTTGAAATTCTTTTTCCTTCTTTCTGCTGGTGACTGTTGTTAAATCTTGGTTTTCCTCTTACCTAATTCCTCCTTCGGAGTTTTTTCCTGTAGTGCAAAGTCTTCAAAGCCTCAATCTGAAACATTTCTTTTACTTTCACATGCCCACTTCATGATAGAGTGTATATGCTGTCCAGTTACCTTTAATCCAAGGCAGTGTAGCCTCATGCAAGGAGGAAGCACTGGGCCTGAGTCCCAACCACACATTATTAGCTGTGGAATAACAATGCCTTTGATATTAATTCGCTCATTTATAAATGGGAACCTGCCTTATGCAGTTATTATGAGTACTAAATGAGCCCAGGGAAAAAGCTCAAAACACACTAGTTTCTTACCAAATTTTATTTGCTCCTTAAAAGAAACTTTTTTTTTTGCAAAATGTTTTGGCTCTGGGCATGTGGGATCTTAGTTCCCCAGCCAGGGATGGAACCCGCAGTCCCTACATTGGAAGAGCAGAGTCTTAACCAGTGGACCACAAGGGCTGTCCCCTTCTATTTGCTCCTTTTGTTCCTCTTATTCCTATTCAAATATTTTCCTTCAGTTCAAGTTTCCCTGATGGAGGCTCTCCCTTCCTTTGGAGGAATAGTTGTGATTTTCTTTTGCTTGCCAAATGTTAAGCTATACATTATCATCATTCATGGATTAATAGCACAGTGATTGTCTTTCTGTTTTAAACATGGAATGACTTAATACTCTAAAAATGTAAGATATGAACTACAAAGAGATGGAATCATAAACTGGTTTTATGTGAAATTACATTTCAGCCTGGGGGTGAAAATTTATCTTCGGATCGGGTTAAGTGCGGTCTGAAAACAAGCTGTGGGAACATGATATATGAAATATAGAAATTTCCACAGCTCTTACATATCTAGACATTTTATTTGTACAGATGTTATGAATGATACAATGATTGATCTTTTATATAACAGTTAGAATGGGAATTTCATTTGACTGAAAATGCTGTTGTGAAGACTATGGATCTCAGTAAGATGCTGACTCACATAGATTAATAGGAAGCACTATCTTTGCAGATAGGTGAGACAATAATATTTGCTACTGGGAAACCAGTCAGTGAGTTCAATTTACTTGAGTGCTCAGTCACTTCAGTCTTCAGTTGTTTCCATCTCTTTGCGACCCTATGGACTGTAGCCCACCAGGCTTCTCTGTCCATGGGATTCTCGAGGCAAGAATACTGGAGTGGGTTGCATGCCATCTTCCAGGGGATGTTTCAGCTCAGGGATCAAACCTGCATCTTCTGTATAGCAGGCGAATTCTTTGCTGTTGAGCCACCAGGGAAGCCCTGAGATCAAATTAGTTTAAGTTCTTATTAAGGATTTGAAAATGACCCCCAAGCGACTCTTTTCTGAATCAGTTAGCTTTCTGAACTCCAATTGTCCATCTAGTCAAAGCTATGGTTTTTCCAGCAGTCATGTATGGATGTGAGAGTTGGACTATAAAGAAAGCTGAGTGCCAAAGAATTGATGCTTTTGAACTGTGGTGTTGGAGAAGAGTCTTGAGAGTCCCTTGGACTGCAAGGAGATCCAACCAGTCCATCCTAAAGGAAATCAGTCCTGAATATTCATTGGAAGGACTGATGCTGAAGCTGAAATTCCAGTACTTTGGCCACCTGATGCGAAGAACTGACTCATTTGGAAAGACCCTGATGCTGGGGAAGATTGAAGGCCAGGGGAGAAGGAAACAACAGAGGATGAGATGGTTGGATGGCATCACCGATTCAATGGATATGAGCTTGAGTAAACTCCAGGAGCTGGTAATGGACAGGGAGGCCTGGTGTGCTGCAGTCCATGGGGTTGCAAAGAGTCGGACATGACTGAGCGACTGAACTGAACTGAACTGATCTCAAGGGTGAAATATTAAAAATAATCTCAGAACATAGAGTGTGAAGAGGTTTTAGGTATGATCTAGTATACACCCATTGTTTTAGAGAGGAAGCAACTGAGGTTTAGAGATTGAATGGAACTTGGTTAAGATGCCCAATAATGACAATGGTAAGTCAGAGGTCAAACTTAGGTCTCTTAATTCCCAGTATTCTTGCCACTCTACCACAAAAGCTGCATAAGGATGAACATTATTTCAGCCAAACACTGGTCTAGAAATGAGGCTTCTGAGAAATTGGAAAAAAATTGGGGGAGTATTTATAGACTTCTGAGGTCACAGAAATTCAGCTATCCTCAAATATTCACATGAAATGGATGCTTCAGGAGTATTTGTTACTTTGGTACCTTGTGCACTGACATCCACGGGAGGACCTGAACTCCAGTTTGAGAGGATGCCTCAAAAGCTGCTTATGGTCAAGATAGTTGCAGTTGTATACATTTACCCAAGGTGAATTTGATATGCAAAAATTAATTTATTAGTAACTGTTAACACATTTTCTGAATGAGAAAAGAACTCTTACAGTTTAGCTGTTGATCAAATTTGATTTTATTTTGAAAATTATTAGAAATATAGCACCAGAAGGCCACTTTAAAACAATGTGGCAAACTCTTTTGCATTCCTGCTTAAGTTAGATCAATACCAACACCCATACATACACCAACACACACATGCACACACATACATGCACACACACACACACATACACACACACACAGGACAGTTCAGTTTTGCTGCTCAGTTGTGTCCGACTCTTTGAGACCCCATGGACTGCAGCACGCCAGGCTTCCCTGTCCGTCACCAACTCCCAGAGCTTGCTCAAACTCATGTCCATCGAGTTGGTGATACCATCCAACGATCTCACACTCTGTTGTCCCCTGCTCCTCCCGCCTTCAATCTTTCCCAGCATCAGGGTCTTTTCCAAGGAGTTAGTTCTTTGCCTCAGGTGGCCAAAGTATTGGAGTTTTAGCATCAGTCCTTCCAGTGAATATTCAGGACTGATTTCTTTTAGGACGGACTGGTTGGATCTCCTTGCAGTCCAAGGGACTCTCAGCAGTCTTCTCCAACACCACAGTTCAAAAGCATTAGTTCTTTGGTGCTCTGCTTTCTTTATAGTCCAACTCTCACATCCATACATGACTACTGGAAAAACCACAGCTTTGACTAGAGGGACCCTTGTCAGTAAAGTAATGTCTGCTTTTTAATATGCTGTCTAGGTTGGTCATAGCTTTTCTTCCAAGGAGCGAGCATCTTTTAATTTCATGGCTGCAGTCACTGTCTGCAGTGATTTTGGAGCCCAAGGAAATAAAGTCTCTCCCTGTTTCCATTGTTTCCCCTTCTATTTGCCATGAAGTGATGGGACCAGATGCCATGATCTTAGTTTTTTGAAAGTTGAGTTTTAAGGCAGATTTTTTACTCTCTCATTTTCATCAAGAGGCTCTTAAGTTCCTCTTCATTTTTGCCATAAAGGTGGTGTCATCTGTGTATCTGAGGTTATTGATATTTCTTCCGGCAATCTTGATTCCAGCTTGGGCCTCATCCAGACTGGCATTTTGCATGATGTACTTTGCATATACGTCATACACATAGGACAATGACTAACATGTTCCCATCTCTGTGTAGTTTCTCTATATGGCTCTTTTCCAAAAGGCTTCAGATTCCTGTGAGAGGAGGTGAGATTAGCGTTGATGAGCAGACAGTGTAGGGACTTGATTTGCCCTGTTCTTTTAAAGCCCAGTCATGACTTTTGGCCTGTCATTTGAAATCTGTAAAATACACATTTTAACTAAGTAAAGATACAAGGGCAGAATGGATATATTCAAAACTCAAAGCAAACAAAAGTTCTGGTTAGAGTGTATAATTCATTGTGCAGATGCAGTATTCATTATGAGTTTAATGTATTTGAGATTGCCAGAAAGCGTCAATAGTTTGAAGTTATCCATTATTTTAATGAGAGGAATTTATATGATGTTGCTGTTTTGATTTTTCATCAGCTTCTATTTCTGCTTTATTGGTTTAGGGGAAAACCAAAAAGAAATGTATAAAGGTTTTTAAAAAATAGTCTAGAACATATTAATAAAGATTATTTGAATGAATGAGCAAGCAGTAGTTTTCATTTGGGAGGGAGTGTAGTTGAGGGGAGAGAAGGGGAAGCACACAGGAATTCTCTGGATGGCCTTCCCAACCACAAATATTCACCCTGTTTCCCGTTCAGAGACACAGCGCCTTGGGCAGAAGCATGGCTCTGGAGCAAAGAATTAAAATAAATTTGGAAGTCACCCAAACCACAAGGCCTGTGAGCTTTGCACCAAATTTTCAACTTCAATAGAGTCTGGGTTTGTTTTAGCAATATGGCACTTTTTTGGTTTGATGATTTAAGTTTTATTTTTAAATTAAATTGTAGTGTATGATGAAGTTACTCTTGAAATGTATGAATTTAGATGTTACAAGGATACTATTTATGAGCGAAATAATTTTTCATTATGGCTAAGCTTAGAATTCTTGAAAAGTATCAAAAGTTGTATTTTTGTTGTTGTTGTTGTTGTTTTGCTCCAAGTAACAGAATGCTCCCAATTAAGTAAAAATTTTCACTGAGAAGAGGTATTTTCCCCACTCAAACAAGATACGTATTTTTCTATTAGTTCAACTGCCAGATTTCACCTTGTAGAAAAAAGATAGCATTTTCTTTGCCCAGTGACACCAAGGCATCCCTAACAAATGAGATTTTTGTAGGCTTTAAATTTGCATTAGCTTTGTGAAACTAAGAGAATTCTGCATAAATACCTAGTACAGTGCTTGGTGCATGGTAAAGCTCAAGAAATGTTAATTTTGTTTTTTTTTTCTGTTTTCTTTCTTCTCAAAAGAAATCCAGAATTTATTTCAGTGAATTTATTTATTGATTTGGAAGCCCTGTTAAAAATTGGAAAAATTTCACTGCTGAGCAATGTGTCTCATTTTCAAGCATGTTGATCAAAATGTAGTAACGGGCAAGCGTATTAAAGGAATTTCTTTAAATTCAGCTCAATTTAATAAAAATTTATTTACTAACTACCATGCACAAGGCACTTATATAGACATTTTAGGGGATAGAAAAATGAGTACCACATAATTTCTATATTGCTTATAATCCATGGTTGGTTAAAATGAGGGGGACATATATTCAACATAATGTAACATTATATATGTGTGTGTGTGTGTATGCATGCACACACACATTCACATGTGTAATATAAACATATGCACATATACACAGAACACGTTGTAGAATCCAGGTCTCTAAGCTTATAACTCATTATTCTTTCTATTATACCACATACAGCTTCTCAGGAAAGAAGTGAAGTGAAAGTTGCTCAGTCAGGTCCGATTCTTTGTGACCCCATGGTCTATTCCGTTCATGAAATTCTCTAGGCCGGAATACTGAAGTGGGTAGACTTTCCCTTCTTCAGGGTATCGTCCCAACCCAGGGACTGAACCAAGGTCTCCAGCACTGCAGGTGAATTCTCAAGAAAGAAAGTGCGTTTTAATTCCCACCTTCCATTTACTTAGTTGGAAGTAACCCATAAGTGTTTCAGTATATTTCCAAAATTTTAAGCTTTCTCGCACTAATTAGGGCATTGAAATGTGCCTGGATTAGCAAACTATATGAATTACAGGTTATTTCTAAGTGAGCATAAATCTAAAATATTTCAAGTACACACAGTAACCCAATTTTCTTGTTAACTAATGTGTGCATAGAGGACAGTAGAAATATTACTGGGCATGCTTTAATGAGCCTAAAAAACTCGTGTAATTAATGTTCTAAAGTACTTAAGAACAGTTCACCTAGGAAGTTTAAGTAGGTCATGCATATTTACTTTCGTAATTTTTTTATCATTTTAAATTTATTTTTAATGGGAGAATAATTGCTTTACAGGTAATTTTTTAAAATAAACACGTTCTTTTTTTTTTTTAACACTTTCTTCAGTAGATGCACAGGTTAAGTTTAATCTTGAAAATGTGATAGACTCAGTAATCATTGGCATTAAAATTATGGTTATTACTGTGTTGCCTGTGTACACACACACACACACACACACACATATAAAATCTTTGTTTATTCCTCGAGATTGTTTTTGACTATAGAGAATAAGACAATGTTTTTCCCCCCCAGATATATAATAATTTGTTTTGGACCAGGGTGGACAGAAGGTAGCTCATTATATTCATTTTGCAAGGAGCTACCTTATGCCCTGAGGAATAAGAAGATGATATGACTCTTGGCTTCAAGTTACTTGTAGTCTATTGTGTGTTAGTTGCTCATTCGTTTCCAACTCTCTGGGACCTCGTGGACTGTATCCTGCCAGGCTCCTCTGTCCATGGGAATTTCCAGGCAAGAATACTGGAGTGGGTTGCCATTCCTTTCTCCAGGGGATCTTCCCAACCTGGGGATCAAACCCAGGTCTCCCGTATTGCAGACAGATTCTTTACCATCTGAGCTACTAGGGAAAAGCCAGTAGTCTATTAAGAGGTGATATGAAGAAATAATTACAATGTGGGGATAATATCATGTCCCATCAAAAAGATCCAAACAAAATGCTGTGAGAATTTAGAGAAAAGAGCTGTTACTTTGGCCTGGGTTACTCGAGAAAACCTTTCTAGAGGAGCTGGCATTTGAGCTGGGCTCTTAAAGGCAAAAACTGGATTTGAACATAAGGAAGGTATTTCTGAACATTTTCCACTATGTATATGAATTAGTTTGTTGTTTAGTCACTAAGTCATGTCTGACTCTCTTGTGACCTCATGAACTGTAGCCCACAAGGCTCCTCTGTCAATGTGATTTTCCAGGCAAGAATACTGGAATGAATTACCATTTCCTTCTCCAGGGGATCTTCCCCACCCAGGGATTGAACCCACGTCTTCTGCATCTCCTGCATTGGCAGGCGGATTTTTTTTTTTTTTTTTAACCACTGAGCCACCAGGGAAGCCTATGAATTAGTTAAGGTGGTTACAATATCTAGTTCTTACTACCATTTCCAGCATCCAGTGGGCATTCAGTAATTGTTGCTGAATAAGTGCATGAACCAGAAGGTTAATTGCATGCCACTAGCTGTCTTCTTTATAAGAATGCTGTCAGAAAAGTAATTGGAAAATTTCTGCCCAGGTGCCAACTTAAGCAATGCCTCTGCACTTATCAAGGGCTTTAACTGCTTAGTTGCCCTACATTCATCTTCATTAACCATCAGGCTTTATCCCTGAAAAATGGTGCAGCTGCTTGGTGGCTATTTCCCATACCCCTCACTAATCAGCTGTCCACCAGAGAGCTGGGTTGATGTTTCAGACAAACATCTGAAACTTCAGAGCACCTATTCTGTTTCTTAAAAATTTTAACTTGAGGTAACATTGGTTTGTAACATTTTATAACTTGTGCTTGTACCGCATTGTATTTTAACTTCTGTACACACTACCGTGTGTTAACTACCGAGAGCTTAGCTTTCATGTGTCACCATACAGTTGATCCCCTTTACCCATTTCACTCTTCCTCTCTCGTCCCTTCTGGTAATCACTACTCTGTTCTCTGTATGTATGTGTTTATTTGGTTTAGTCATTTATTTAGGTTTTCTATTTGTTTCTGTTTCTTTTTGATTACAGTGATTATAATATTTTTACTCCACTGTTTATTTTTGTGGATTTTTTCATATAAGCTTCTTAAAGGTAAAACTCATGTGGTTTCAGCTTTGATTCCCTCACAAACTCCAGAACAGAGACCTCTTCCTAGATGACTTAACAAGTTTGTAGAATGAATCCATATATTAATGAAGATGCTTAATGAGAGAGTTGGGAGGAATGAATAGGAGAAAGAGGATAGATTCATATGTGGAGAATAAATGAGCACAGTGGAATCAACTCTACAAAAGAATTAGAGCGCAATTTAACCCTAAAATATTTATAAAATTTTAAGATTTGTTGAGTGTTTATTCAGATATCTTTCGATTTGGCTATAAAGATACACTAATTATAATAAATATGTTAAGAAAGGTCATGCAGTATGATCTCAAATCACTTCTGAGAAAATGAATGCCTTAAGTTATGATGGGGAGCTCACGTGTGCGTGAGTGCCAAATTGCTTCAGTTGTGTCTGACTCTTTGCCCTCCTATGGACTGTAGCCCACGAGACTCCTGTGTCCATGGGATTCTCCAGGCATGAATGCTGGAGTGGGTTGCCATTTCCTTCTCCAGGGGATCTTTCTGACCCAGGGATCAAACCCGTGTCTTGTGCATCTCCTGCGTTGCAGGTGGATACTTTACCATTGAGACCGGGGAAGATGGGGAACTCTCTCATCGCCAGTTAGAACACTGTGTACTTTTCTTACATTGTTTTAATATCCAGTGATCCAGATTTCACTGGTGGAACTGACAGTGATTTTGCCTCGGAAGCTTTAAGTGTAATGACTTGCTTGCTGTTGGAACTAGTAGCTCCCTGGCTCTCCTATAATGCTGGCTATAAAGGTTTATCATGTGCATGTGCTTCAGTTCAGTTCAGTTCAGTCGCTCAGTCGCGTCTGACTCTTCGCGACCCCATGAATCGCAGCACACCAGGCCTCCCTGTCCATCGGCAACTCCCGGAGTTCACTCAGACTCACGCCCATCGAGTCAGGGATGCCATCCAATCATGCCATCCTCTGCTGTCACCTTCTCCTCCTGCCTTAGTTTTATAATAAAATATGCGATTTTACATGCAATATCATAAGGAAAATCTGAACATTGATCAGTAAAATTGCCCTGTTTATAATGTTGCTTCTGAGCAGACTTACGGAATTTGAAATATCCCTCTGAGATAATGTCTATCTTCCTACTTAAAAAATAATTTCCTGACACTTTGGATGCTTTTATTGTTGTTAGAGTTTTCATTTTGTGTATTACCTATGCTTTTTTAGAATACTATTTTTTTTTATTACTTAAGAAAACACAACTAGAGGATCACCTATTAAAAAAACAAACAAAAAAAACCCCCCAAACCAGTAGCTAAGGCCCAGCCTCTGCATTTCCCCCTTCCTTCTTGAATATAGTTCTTTACATAAGGCTTCTTTATATTTTAAAGATTTAATCCTTACTTTGTGCTGCACGTTTGTTAATTACCGTCTGCGGTGTGTCTGCCTCATGCTCTGCCTTTGTGATCACGACCGTGCTCCAGCCCCTCAGGCAGGGTCAAGCTCGTCCGTGTCCGTTTAATATCTGCACAGACTGGATGAGCGGATCCACCTCTTGACTTCCAATCAAACCTGCTACTTTCTGATTGTATCTCTTGAGTTTTTTCTGCCTTTTCTTTGCCCATCACAATGCTCTCTACATATGGTAGAACATCTCTGTTATTTCAGAAATGTTATTTCACTTCTCTGGAGTGACCCTTCAATAGATGCTTTGACTTTCAAAACAAGCTTTCTTTCCACACCTTCACACTAGTTAATTATGTCCTGCATACCAGTCCCAACCCAGAGTGCAAAGTACCTGGAGACCTTTCAGGCTTCTGTCTTTGCTTATAGCAAACAGGGTAGTGTTGGTCTAGGAGACAGGTGTCCCTATTTCCTAGTTTGCCTAGGACAATTCTGGGGTTTGCCTGCTATTCTGGTTTAATTATTAATAGAACCCCCTTCACTCTCAAAAGTAAGATATGTAATATAGTCACCTAACCTCCTCCTAAGATATGACAGTAGCCAAACTTGTAAATTTTGTTTTCTGTGTTTCAGTTTTAGTGCCATATTGAGGAACTCTGAGGTTTAGGTTTTAAAATCAGATCACATAAACTGTGTAGTGTATGAAATGATTTTCAGTTCACAGCTATTTGAAAAGAGATTATAAAATATAAAGATATAAAATGGACAGATCAAGACACAAAATTTTTCTCAAGGTCCACACATTTCTGGGTAATATATTATTATAGGCTTAAGAATTCCTAGGAAGCCAATACTAAAAGATTTGTTTCATTTCCCCTAATCAAATATTCTGGAAAGCAACCCACTGTCCAAGACACTTAATTTTGAGTGCCTATAATTATATATGTCTAGTTATGTAAGCTCTTTTGGGGACCATATAGCAAGTAATGCAGTTATTGAATCACTCGAGGAATTACAACAATTCTAAAAATATAGCATCTCAAGATATCTTTTAAAAAAATAGTGTTAGCATGCCTTTCATGTGCAGCGTAGCAGAAAATGACTAGGCCCTGGTAATTATTCTCAGGGCTGCCGTCTGTGAATTAAAGCTTAAATGCCTTGAATTGCAGATGCTTCAGTTCCTTTTTATTCACTTTGTAAAGTCCCCTAAAATTATTGCAGATTACTTCAACAGAAAGAAAACAGTGGGATCTTGTGAGTACATTTAAGTGAAAAATATGATCATTGGAAGGCCTACAAAGTGACACAGCACTTTTTCTGATAATTCTGTGAACTTTACAGATATTGCTATCCTGCTTTTCCTAATATTTCAATGGATACTAAGATCTGGAAAAAAGAATAACCCATAGAGTAGACACTATGCTTTTCCATTGCACATGCGTAATTTACCTTGACTTAGGGAGTTCAGTGTCTATGTTTGGGCTATTTTTATGATGAAACAAATTTGCTTCTGTTCCTTTTCTTCTAATATCCTTCTGCCTATTTCAGGATAAGTAAAGAGGATAGTGTTTTAACATGATTGTAAAGTCAAGAAAGGAGGTCTGCTGTAGTCTGGGGCTTTGGGCAAGTTCTAAGAACCCTTTATGTAGAAAAGAAGTTTTATCTTCCAGACCTCTTTGGACTTTGCCTTTTAACTTCACTGCCTCCAGTAATTTTTTACACAATTCATGTAGATTAAAATAGACATAAGAGAATCTGACTCAAAATCACAGGTTTATAGATATGGAAGGGACATGAGAGAATCTATCCTCCTAACTTGCCATTGGCACCACAGCTCCCAGCTCCAGAGAGGGTCGTCTGTGTCAGACATGAAGACTTTCAGAGATGATCGTGCATTCCATTATTAAACAACCCAGCTCTCTGAGAGATCTCTTAGATCTCACCTAAGTCCTTCATATTGGAATTTAAGGTTATTTCCTTTGGTTCTCTCCTCATTGTCGATAGAGAACAGCTGGTCACTGGGATAACTGATCAAATACCTTAAGAATGTTATTAAATCATCCATCAGTCTTCCCTTCAGCAGGCGCAATAATCTCTGTTCCTTTAATCTTTCCCCATAGATATTACTTTCCAACCCTTTAATCATCTTTGTGGCTCTTCTCCACTTTAGTAGAGTTAAATTTGGACCCTACAAATTGGGTACAGGTTTTAGAAAACTGTTCCTTGTAGAATAAAGAGCAACTATCTGGTCCTTGAAGCTTTTGGCAGTGTTCCAGCTGCACCCAGAGGTCTCTTTCATCTCAGAGACAGAGTTGGTTCCTAAACCTTTTCCTTCCAAGTTCATAGCACAATTTTTTCCATGTGTGTTGATGGCATGAAGACTCATGGGATCAAAAAGAGATGAAGCCCTAATATTAAGGTGACACTCTGTTTACTCCTATTTTCTTCCCCCTCCTACATTGCAAAATTTTATTTAGGTTATGAATATAACTATTAGTTGAAGTGATAGTTTAAGTAGGCTAGTTAATATTGAAAAATTAAAGTTTTTAAAGATATCAAAAACAACTGAGAGGAAGTTTTTTTTAGTTTAATGAAGTAAATTCAAATAGGTTTGCTAAGTTAACAATGAATAATCATTTGTGTAAAGAATTTCTCCAACTGTGGGAGTAAAAGAGTGAAGAAAGTTTTCATGAAATAAAAATGCCAGTTACTTACACGTGTTATTATAAAAGTGTGAGTGTCTAAATGCAAATAATGTCAATATCAAGGTAACTTTTACATAGAATGTGAGTTTAAGTAACAAAGAAGAATAATTCAAATATAGTATATGACTTATGGTCTACTGGGTTTATACCACAAACCCTGTCCAGCTCAAGCTCCATCTTATGAACACTAATATTGGCTAGTCTCCCAGACCATAAAGCTACCATTCTTAATTTGACCTTCAACCCCACCGCTCCACCTCTTGACAAACTTTGACAGATTGTGTGTTGGTGTGTGTGTTTATTACAGGGAGTGAAATGGAGTGCATATGGGTTAAGAACATTCATTATTCCAAGATTAGGGTTTGCCTTTAAAAAATGAGGCTGAAGACTTTCAAGCAGAATAGACTATTAGAAAAACTGGTGGTAGAAAATGACTTGTTACACAAATGATATAAAGGTGAGGAAACGTGGCTGTGAAACACAGCAGCTATTGGAGTTTTTGTAGGAAAAGCTGGGATGACAAGCATACAAGCATGTGCAAAGCAAGCAGTATTCCACTTTATAAAGGCTCAGGACACTGATGTCACAGTTAGAGAATGTGGGCTCTGTGAAAGATGAAGCCCATTAGCCATGAATATTCCAGACCCAGGGCTCTTGGTCTTTGTATTCAGCAACACTTACATGCTTGACGCAACTGAAGGACACAGGTGGAAAAAAGTCAAGACTTGATATGGTGTCTTTATGTCAGTTTTTTAAAAGTGCAACAGAAGTGTGTTATATGTGTAATAAAAAAGACTTATGAACACATCAGGAATCTGTACAAATGAATTAAAGTCACGGAGGTAGTTTTCTGGGGGTAAGATTGGGGTTACTAGGTTCCACTAACTCTACTTCAACAACAAATTCTAAATGTTTCCTGTGCTATAAATTAGAAACTACTTGTTTTTAATTAAGACCATCTGTAAACTCAGAAGGACTTGAGGACTAAAGGAGTGCCAAGGCTAAAACTGGTAGTGTTTATTTCTCAGGTCAGATGTTTTCTGCTAGGTAAATATTTCTTAGATTTGAGATATCTCATGACCTGTTTCCTCTAAAGATCTCCCATTAAGTAGCTAACAGATGATTTAATGACAGTGTGCTCAGAAACCATCTAGAAAATAAGACCACCCTCTTTGGTGTATGTGTGTGTGTGTGTGTGTGTGTGTGTGTGTGTATATATATATATACATATGTATATGCCTTAATACAATTTTTAGCAACAGATCTTGATGATTTAAACAAGGTGTCTGTTATTTTAGGGACTGGACAAAGAAGGTGAAAATAAAGAAATATGGCACTCTAGAAAATATAAACCTTATAGATGGTGTTTTGGAAAGAAAGAGGGCATTCAAGTGGGAAGATAAAGTGCTGGCAAAGCTAAAAAGCAGTAGCTTCAATGGAGAACAAGAATGATTTGACTCTAATGGATATTACAGGTTTCTAGAATGTGAAGACTGAAAGACACCTTAGAGACTGTCTAGTTTAGTCCTTTAAATTTATAGATTAATAGCAAACAAGCAGACAGACACCCTGAGGTGCAGAAAATTCTTCCTTTCTTTTGTCTTTGTATTCAACTGAAACACTGGTGGGATGAATACTAAGTAAGTGAACAGTTATTCAACAAATAAATGTGGGAGGCATTGTGTAGTGTTCTAGAAGAATTAATCTTCATTCAAAGTAACACAAAATAAATTGATGTTAGGAAAGCAATTAAGTGCTTTCATGGAATTAAAAAGATTTGTAATTTTTTTAGTTGTAAAAGATTTATAATTTTCAGAAAAGATTTATAATTTTATATGAGATAAGATGTACAAGTGATCACAATTCAGTAGCAATGGTTGAACTTAATGGACTGCTAAACTCCGAGGCAGGCAAGTGTATTATTTAATTCTTACATTGACCTTATAAAGTCCTAATATTATTATCCTCCCTTTTTTACAGCTCAGTAAACTGAACCATAGAGAGATTAAACCGCTAGCTCAAGTGACAGTCTCAGGGTTTGGACTCAAGTCTGTCTTTCTGCAGAGTCTGTTCATAACTGACACTCCTGTGCCTTTGACGATACCAGGCAGTAGTACACTAGTAAGTGTACCGCGAGAAAGATGTAATGGACTTCTACGTGAAACTGAAAGATTATTGGAGATAATTGCTTGGACCACGGTGGAGGGTAGGGTTGGAAATAGGTCTCTGGGAGATGGTGGTCCTTGTGATCGCCTTTGAAGGATGGTAGATTTTAGTTGGATATTATTGAGAAGCATGATCCTGAAAGTTTAAGGATGTTGTATCTTCTTTTAGCAATAATGGAGTGAATTCCAGAACAGTTGGTTCAAAGATTGCCATTAAACCATTCCTTTACCAACATACATTCTGTGCATTAGTAAGAGTGGAAATTCTCCAATCTTGGCTTTAAATAATCCTTAGGGTAACTCCCTTGTTTACTCATATAATTTTTATTTCTCTTTTTACTGCCTCAGTTGAAGGTTTATACCCTTGTAAACTTTGCATTTGAAGAGTTCCATCTGGTTGAAATCCAATTTCTCCCCAAATATGTTGAATTCTGAAAGAGAATTTTTCAAAATGCCTCAGACATGAGATGTTTTATTCATCTCCACTGACAGATGAATTGCTCTTCCTTTTCATTTTTCTGGTTGTGCCATTTATTTGAGCAGTCATTGTCTCAGCACTTATTGTTTGTAATGTGTAGATCACATTGGAGATGTTTTTATATTTCCTTTCTGGTTATCCACCAAAGAGAACAAAGTACTGCTACTTGAATGCTGGGATAATATCTAGCATGGTAATGAAATAGGGCCTGTTGTAAATTACATCTCTTGTGCATAACTGATTCAGATCAGTCCCTTAGCTTTTTACCATGTTCAACTGACCATGGTAGCATAGCTGCTAGTCAAAATATTTCTTTATGAACTTTAATGTTACGTTAAAGTAATAACATGATTATTTTCAATGATCATTTATACATAATTTATAACAATGTTTCTAGAAAATTTTCCTTCAATATTTTAGAAAAAATTTTTGAGGAGCAAAAAAGAGCTCACTATTGTCTGATTATCTTCTATATAAATTCCTGTTGAGGAACAAAGATAATAAAAAGACTGGTATATAATATGTCTAGCTTTTAACATGGTCTATAAACTGATATTTTAAAAATATAAATCATTAGAGAGAAATATTAAATCTCAAGACAAACAAGATAATCTTAAAGTATAAAATAATAAATAATGATGTATTTCTAGAAAATAGTTATTCAAAGGAGACTCAGAGTCAAAATACCTTTCGTGGATTAGGATAACTTTTTCAATATAAGCAGTATTTAACAATCAACTACATTTTGTGCCAGGCTTATGGACTGACCATTATTTATTCATTTCCTGAAGTACTGAATGGGGGAAGTGGCCATTTATGGTTGTACCCATAAATTTTATGAGAGCTTTTAAGAATGAACTGGAGGGACAACCCTGAGGGATGGGATGGGGAGGGAGGTGGGAGGGGGGTTCAGGATGCAGAACACATGTACACCCAAGGCTGATTCATGTCAATGTATGGCAAGAACCACTACAATATTGTAAAGTAGCCTCCAATTAAAATAAAGAAATTAATTTAAAAAAAAAACAAAGAATAAACTGGAGAAGTTAAACATGTTTGGGGAATGGCTTTGGGTTTCCTCCAATTCAGGAATAATATTCTCTGCTAGGTTCTATTGCTTCTGATGCCTGGCAAATAAGAAAGTTCAAAATGGCTGTTATGTATACAAATTTATCTTAGTTTCTGAAGTGTATCTTGTTTTATTCAACAGATGTAGTCTTGAAAAATGTTTGTATAACAAAGTTTTATAAGTTAGATTTTTAAATACATATTGGAACTTATTTAAATGATATTACAAGAGTGAAGAAATGTTTGGCAAAATTTCTCCAAGGTTTTATATTCCAAATTTTTGTAACTTTGTGTTTTTTTGAACTGTTATTATTTTGCAATAGGCTGTAAAGTTTTACCTTCAAGCAATTTTATGAAGGCTACAAATGAAATAACTGCTAAGTATAATCAGTATACAAGAAATCAGTGTTAGATATTTAAGCACACAGAAAAGGTTATACCTAGAGCTAACTGCCGAATTTGTGCCAATTAGCAAGTGATATACTTAGACATAACTTTGCCATAAATAAGTAATAAATATCCCTGATATAGAGGATATTTCACCTGAACTCTACTGCAAAATCTATATTACACAAGAAGGTGATGAAAGGCCTAATTGCACAGTGTATGGCATAGATTGAGCTTTACCTATTGCTTGTTTGTTTCATGACTTTACTGAATGAGCTTGGTGAGGTCTGTGCTCTTTGTCAGATGCTGCCACTGAAATCTCTGCTCAGTTAGCTTAATTGTTAGCTGATGACTGAGTAGAGATTTCTGTAAATGCTTCAAATCAATACAGTAAGTTTCTATTTTGGGACAAGTTTCTCTCGTGATCTAAGATGGCTGCCAGCAGCAACTGGTACAACACATTCCTTGGGGTGGGAGGGTGGGGAGAGGGAACCAGCTTCTTTGGGCAAACCAAATCGACATAGACTAAGTCTTCCCTGAAACCAATGTTAATTGCTGGCAGAGTGAAGGGCATGGTCATAGTTGGCTCAATTTGAACATTTGGAGTTGGAATGAGTGTTAGAGAGCCAACCACATGGCTAGCAGGGTTAACTTCTGGAGAATAACCTTCAGTAAGGGAAAGGCACAGTCTCGAAAGATAGAAACAGCTCAAAAATGGAAGACTGGAGACAATGATTGAGAATTCTTGCCCAAGGCTTGGCTTTTTGTTCTTGCCTTCATCTTTATTTATGCAAAGATGAAGTTTGTTGTGGGAAGAATATTTAGTCACACTAAGATTAATTTTCAAATTTGTCTGTATAAGCTTCTACTCATTTTTTAAATTTTCTGTAATGCAGTAAGGTTTGAATGAGGTTGCTTCAAGAAGCAGTGTGGGGCAACGTAATGAACCCTGAGAAAAAGTTTGTAAGGAGTAGGTAGGTAGGAAATCAGAAAATATTTGAAACTGAGAAATATTTTACTGAATTTCCATTATTCAAGCTGGGGATCACTATTATGTTTGGAAGCAATAACTATGATCTTTAGAGCATGAAATTATTCAGTAGCTGGAGAATGGTAACAGGATTGTACCTATTAAGTGGTATTAAGTATGGTACATTATGTTCTTTGGCCCCTAGAAGCTTCTAATTACCCACTGCAGAACACTGCAGCATGAGTAATGGAGCTTCGTGTTCTACAGAGTAATGTCACATGGCCCATTTGTTATCTTTGTGAAGTGGATCAGTGTTATTATAGTCATTACCTGTCTCCTACATGATGAATACATTGAATCCCCCAAATATGAATCACATTACTAAAGATCATGCACATAGCTTATATTATGAATGTTTCAATTATTTCTTCCAATGTTTGTTCAGTGCTCATTCAATGAGCTTCCTTTGACAAACGGCCTTAAATATTATTTCTTCCAATAGTCAGGAAAAGAAAAATATCTCTTTACTATCTTTTAATATTCTCTATTTCCTGATGTTCATGAGGTGACATAGTTTTGTACTAGTTGAACGAGAATGAATCTGGCAGCCAGGGTACTATAGAAGGAAATCCAGTGTAATTAACATGGAGGAACAAAGAAAGAACAAGAGAAAGAGAATGTGGTTTAGCAGCCTCAAAATAAAATTATAGGTAATATATTTATTATACTTAATTATGAGTGTGATTATATTTTCATTAGGCAGCACATTCCTCTGTCTTGCTAAGTGAATTGGAATGCTGTATACAGCTGATTAGCATTAAGGAGTTGTGACTCCCTTAAGAAAATAAAACCAGCCCCAAGTCCTTCAATTCGTAATATTTGGGGTAAAGCCATATTTGACAGAAAGGAAGAAGGCAAAATTCATTAAGTATCCAAAGATAGTTGTTGCTAACGTTCGGTCTAATTCCAACATTTTGGACTTCCTCTTTTCCACTGCAGATAGCAGTTATCACTTTTTAAAGTGGCTTTGAAATTTTAGAACAGAATCTTTGTGAAGTGCATCAAACATTCTTGAACTGTTTTCGGAACATTCTTTTCATGGAGCCGTGGAACCAGCTGCTCTTCTGCCTTAGTCAGTTAGTGTTTTGTCATTGATGTTTTTAAGAATGTGTGTATAATAAACCAGAATCTGAGACATTGATCCTGCTACAGCTATTTTAAGGAGGCAATTATAGCAAAATGAGACACTGATTTATAATGTATTGTTCTCTGGTCTAGACCAGATTACGTGATTTGTCACAGAGGTTACCTATGTATATCACTTAGGATAAAAAATGCTATTGAAGTAACTGCAGAACAATTGAATGGACTTTTTTCATGCTAAAGAATAATGCAGTCTTACATTAGGGAATTATTGTGGACTAAGGTTCTTGATGTCTTTCTTGATAGCTTCACAAAGGCATTAAAACAATAACACAACTATTAGGATAATTCAATCCGAAAGTGTTTTTGTTGAAGACAAAGTTTTGTTCATTCTATA
The DNA here is from genome assembly GCF_032405125.1 of Capricornis sumatraensis. Taxonomy (NCBI): domain Eukaryota; kingdom Metazoa; phylum Chordata; class Mammalia; order Artiodactyla; family Bovidae; genus Capricornis; species Capricornis sumatraensis. The sequence continues at coordinate 18,781,085 of NC_091075.1, forward strand.
TGTGTAAAAAGTGAGTCAGAATTTCAGCCAAAATTACAGGAGTGTTGCTTAGCACCAAGATTTTCTGATCCAATATCTAAAGTCTTCTTGCAGTTTTATTGGCTGAAATAGAAATATTTACCTGTTTCATTTTTTTTCTCTGTGCCATGTTAGAAAATCAATCAATGTGATGAATTCTGAGTATTTTGTGTCAGAGACTGGTAGAGAAAAATTGTCAGCAGTGGATTCTGCTATGTTCTCTTTCATGGTGTGGCTTATTATCAAAGTTCTGATGCTTGTACTTATGAGTTGAAGGTACATTTCTCTCTTTTTATCCACTTACTCTACAAATTGATTGTGTATAGAACTGGATGACTTCTGAAATCAATAGCAATCATATTTGGATTTTTACTAACATCTGGTTAACCCAAGATATTGAAGTGATGACTTCAGAATCCTTTGAAATTAATTATCCTATGGCCAAGAACTGTCACGTGTTGAGTAATTATATATAAGTTCTATGTGAGATGCTATTTATGCTTTAGCCTGTGTAGTTTTCACAATACATCCGTTAGTGTAAGGATCTAATTTCCTTATTTTGCACTCGAAGAAACAATCTCAGCAAGTTTCTCATTTGCCTAATTACACACAGTACCTGGGAGAGCTGAGGTTTAAACCAGGTCTTTGAATTGCAAGGCATTCTTTTTCTTCTGTCCTGTTGCCAGTCAGCCGTAGAGAAACATCTATTTCAGTAAACACGAATAAATCTGCTTAGAAAATGCCATTTAGCTTCAACCATCAGGATAGAATTCATATAAAAAAATAAAGCCAGCCGAGTCACAGTATCCATCCAAATAGGCTTCTTTTATCACATCCCTGACCACACACCTTATGTCATGTAAAAAGAGCCACTGTTTCCTTGCAGTTGTCTTTCCTGGATTTCCCTGTGAAAGTTTGCCCTCTTTGATATATAATATCACACATCACAAATAAGAATGTGATGCAGCTTGAGATTGGCTTAAGGGGAACTTGTAGTCGCTGAAGTCTTATGTGTAAAATGAGGGTGTTGAATGAAATAACAGCTCTATCTTGGAACTTCTGAACTGTAGATAAGCTCTGTCTTGGAACTTATAAACTGTAGAATTCCAAGATGTACAGATGAGTTTGTCATGTAACATGGGTGTTGACTATAAGTATTCAGTAGTTTTTGAAGACTGAAATGCAATCCATAAGTCATAGCAGTAGTTAGATTGAGTGACCTTCACTGACCATGAATAATTTTATTGTTTAACTTCCAATTTTTATCAGCACTTTTGAGTTTATATTTTTGGTAGTAGAAATCTATTTGTTTCTGTGTCACTTAACCTCCATTTGTTTTCTGTGCCACCAATTTAAGTAATCTGTTTGAATGTACTTTTTCCATCTTTTAAATTTTTTAAAATTAAGTGCTTTTGAAATAGAACCTTTGAATTGGCCAAAGTGCTCCCCCTTTTGATAGTTGAAACAGTATGTCTATGGTTATTAACATGTCGGTGGTAAACTTCCTGGCAACTTCTGGGTCCTTAAACAATGTTAAATACATATCTATAATTAAGACTATTTCAGAAACTTTTAATTAAATGTCACAGCTGTTGATTGTCCTGAGGCAGGAAAGATAAATCATTGAAAATGTTACAAATAACATCACTATGGTACAATAATGTATTTCATTACAATATTATATCACTTAAAAAGAATTTAGGAAAATTGTTGTGTGTGTATCAAACCTAAGATAAAGACTTTCACCTTGATAGTGAAAGTACAGTAGATCATTATTATTCATAGATTCCATATTTACAACTTACCTACTTGCAAAAATTTGTAACCCTCAAGTCAGTTCCTGCAGCACTTTTGCAGTTATTCATGGATATGCATACAGTGGTGAAAAATCTGAGTTGCCCAAAGCTCACATGTCCAACTGAAGTCAACAAGGTGATGATTGCCCTTCTTGGTTCAACTATTGAACAGCAAATACTTTTTTTTTTTTTTTGCAGTCTATTAGTACCATATTTTGGGGGGGTATTTTTGTATTTTTTGTTGGTTGTCTCACCGTTTCATATGGCCTCAGGTATAGTGCTAAGTGCTATCTAGTGTTTCTAAGTACAGGAAGGCCATGATGTGGACAAATTATGTATTAGACAAGCATTGTTTAATCTTGAGTGCTAGTGCTGTTGCCAACGTGTTCAACATTAATGAATAAAAATATCTATTAAAAAGATATTTTAAAATGGAAACACTCATAAAATAGGTTATAATATAGAGCAGTTGACAAAAATGGTGTGAATCAAAGGCTCACAGGAACCTAACATCCTATTTCCAGTAAGAACAGTGGTTCAGAATTTGCTAATTTAACATGTGTGGTGACTTTATAAAACTTAACTACTGTAAATAAAAAGAATAGGCTATAGTTAGAGTCACAACAAAATAGCTCCAAAATTGTTAGGGAGATTTTTCAAATGTTATTTAGAAATTAATTTTTCTTAGGGAAGGGGGGGTAACCCCACAACGTAAAGCTATTTTATGCTTTTGCTAGATGCTTCTCCTGGGATTTCTCTTAAGGTATTAGCATTACTCTTGTACATTTTGTTCATTCTCACTTTCAAATTTTCCTGCTTCTTTAGACGTATACTGCAACTTATCGTATAATTGTACAAAAATGACATTTTAGTTAGTTATGCAGTTGGGCTTTTAAAAGAAATTTTGTTTAAAGACTAATGCAAGTAACCACAAAATAAGCTATTCATAAACAGAGAGATAGAAAAAGTCTCCCTTACAGTTCACTCAGTTACTGAACTATTAGGAATTGTAATGTGGCAAACCTTAGTGGACCCTGCACATTAAGGGATGATGTTCCCATGTACACCTATGGCTGATTCATGTCAATGTAGGGCAAAACCCACTACAATATTGTAAAGTAATTAGCCTCCAATTAAAATAAATTAATTAATTAAAAAAAATAATTAAAAAAAAAGGGATGATGTTCCTACCGCAGTTGGTCTCTGGTTAAGAAGGGATCTTTAGAATGCTGTAGCAGGTTTTCACATTGTAGGAAAAGCGTTGGTGGAATTCATTCTGATGGCCCAAGAAAGGAGAGAAGTCTTTAGATTTTTCCCTTTGGATTGATAGGAGATAAGGCTTGATTACTATTGACATATTAGTATGTTAAGTAGCAATTGAATGGTGCTTTGCTACAGATGGTGACTGCAACCGTGAAATTAAAAGACGCTTACTCCTTGGGAGAAAAGTTATAATCAACCTAGACAGCATATTAAAAAGCAGAGACATTACTTTGCCAACAAAGGTCTGTCTAGTCAGGGCTATGGTTTTTCCAGTAGTCATGTATGGATGTGAGAATTGGACTGTAAAGAAAGCTGAGCACCGAAGAATTGATGCTTTTGAACTGTAGTGTTGGAGAAGACTCTTGAGAGTCCCTTGGACTGCAGGGAGATCCAATCAATCCATTCTGAAGGAGATCAACCCTGGGATTTCTTTGGAAGGACTGATGCTAAAGCTGAAACTCCAGTGCTGTGGCCACCTGATGTGAAGAAATGATTCATTTGAAAAGACCGTGATGCTGGGAAAGATTGAAGGCGGGAGGAGAAGGGGACGACAGAGGTTGTGATGGTTGGATGGCATCACCGACTCAATAGACATGAGTCTGAGTAAACTCCGGGAGTTGGTGATGGACAGGGAGGCCTGGCGTGCTGCGGTCTATGGGGTCGCAAAGAGTTGGACATGACTGAGCAACTGAATTGAGCTGAACTTGGATAGGAGATGTGGCTTGATTAATATTGAACATATTAGTATGGTTATTTAGGGATTGAATGGTGCTTGGCATAAATCTCTGCTGTTTTTCTATGGATAATTTTTCTGAAAACAGTTCTGTTAAATTAATTAAAACAAAGTGTCTGATACCATGGGCAGCCTATGAAAGCAAACCAAAATCTAAGCCCATAAATGCCTCAAGGTTATGAACAGCCCATCACAAATAGCCCACTAGGCTTTAACCTGAAGCCAGTCAGTAACTTCCTGCTTTACGTCTGCCTTTTCTCTGTAAGTCTCTCCTGAGCTCCAGTTGGTGGAGTGTTCCTACCACTTCCAGTATTGCTCAGTTCAAATCTGGTTTTGTTCAAATAAACTCTTAAAATTTTTAATATGCCTCAGTTTATCTTTTAACAGTTCTTTCTGGGTTATTTTAGAAGTAGTTGTCAGACACCCACTGATAAATGATCATATAATTAGAAAGTTTCACCTTCTTGAGATCTGACTGCTGTGTTCTTCAAAGTGTGATTCCAAGGTCACCTGCCCTGTGATTAGCTGGGGGATTATGAAGTTTGCAAATTCCCTAGGGACCTACTTCAGCTCAATTAAATCAGATTCTCCAGGAGTGTTGCTCATGTACCTGTATTTTTTAACAAACATGTTGGGTACACTACTCAGTTTCTACTGAGTTGGTGGAAAACCAGAGTGTTATATATAATTCAGCCAAGTGATTTACATCCTTTGCCAAGAATAGATTTGGTTTTTTAAAAAATCCCCAAGGAGTACAGATATAGCCCAGATTAAATAAACCTAATATGTGAAAATAGAGATAAAACTCTAAGGTGATATGATATTTAGAGCTGTATGTCAAACTTAGAAGTATGAAGTCTTATTACTTTCAGTGCAGCCACTCCAGGGACCTCCATGTATAGGTCTTCCACATATCCTTTCATACATGTTTTCCCCATGTGGGCAATTCCAGTGACTTTTTTTTTTTTGGTATTTCAGATTTTTTCAGAACCTGATTGATAACTTCCCAAAGCAATCGGATCACTTTTTTCACCTTCTCCTTCTCTTTTCTTTTTAAATACAAATGATATTATCCATCAGGTTCATCAGGTTATCATAAGTCCTGGCTCAGAATAACTGTGACTATTTCTAAAAGTCATGTGCACTTTTAATGGAAAATGCTGAGGATATTAAAAATACCAAGACAGGAGTTCAGAATCTGTTTAGAACAATGAAATAAATATCAAGATAACATCTTAAGGTGCTTACTTGGAAGAGGACAATGAAAGTTCTGAGATGTGTATTTCAAAATTAGTAGATACAGGTATATTTCCTATTAATATTGATAGTTACATACTCATATATCCTTATTGATATAAACATCTTACATTCAACACTAGACGTAAGCTAGTTTATATGCTATGCTTGGCTGTAAAAGGCAATATTTAGTAAAAAATGTGGAGGGCATTATTATTTAATACCTTTACTGAGCCTGCTGGATACATTTTGTTAAGCAATGGCCTGATTCAGTTCAGTTCAGTTCAGTCATGTCCCACACTTTGCAACCCCATGGACTGCAGCATACTAGGCTTTGCCGTCATCACCAACTTCCGGAGTTTACTCAAGCTCATGCCCATTGAGTCAGTGATGGCATCCAGCTATCTCATCCTCTGTCGTTCCCTTCTCTGCCCGCCTTCAACCTTTCCCAGTATCAGTCTTTTCCAATGAGTCAGTTTTTTGCATCAGGTGGCCAAAGTATTGGAGTTTCAGCTTCAACATCAGTCCTTCCAATGAATATTCAGGACTGATTTCCTTTAGGATTGACTGGTTGGATCTCCTTGCAGTCCAAGGGACTCTCAAGAGTCTTCTCCAACACCATAGTTCAAAAACATCAATGCTTCGGTACTCAGCGTTCTTTACAGTCCAACTCTCATATCCATAGATGACTACTGGAAAAACCAAAGCTTTAGATGGACCTTTGTTGGCAAAGTAATGTCTCTGCTTTTCATTATGCTGTCTAGGTTGGTCATGGCTTTTCTTCCAAGGAGCAATCGTCTTTTAATTTCATGGCTGCAGTCACCATCTGCAGTGATTTTAGAGCCCCCAAACATAAAGTCTGTCACTATTTCCATTGTTTCCCCATCTATTTCCCATGAAGTGATGGGACCAGATTCCATGATCTTAGTTTTCTGAATGTTGAGTTTTAAGCCAACTTTTTCACTCTCCTCTTTCACTTTCATCAAGAGGCTCTTTCGTTCTTCTTTGCTTTCTGCCATAAGGGTGGTGTCATCTGCATATCTGAGGTTATTGATATTTCTCCTGGCAGTCTTGATTCCAGCCTGTGCTTCTTTCAGCCTAGTGTTTCTCATGATGTACTCTGCATATAAGTTAAATAAGCAGGGTGACAATATACGATTATACAGTGGAAGTGACTAATAGATTCAAGGGATTAGATCTGATAGACAGTGCGCCTGAAGAACTGTGGATAGAGGTTTGTGACATTGTTTAGAAGGCAGTGACCAAGACCATCCCCAAGAAAAATAAATGCAAAAAGGCAAAAATGGTTGTCTGAGGAGGCCTTACAAATAGCTGTGAAAAGAAGAGAAGTGAAAGGCAAAGGAGAAAAGGAAAGATATACCCATTTGAATGCAGAGTTCCAAAGAACAGCAAGGGGAGATAAGAGAGCCTTCCTCAGTGATCAATGCAAAAAATAGAGGAAAACAATAGAATGGGAAAGACTAGAGATCTCTTCAAGAAAATTAGAGATACCAAGGGAACATTTCATGTGAAGATGGGCACAATAATGGACAGAAATGGTATGGACCCAACAGAAGCAGAAGATATTAAGAAGAGGTGACAAGAATACACAGAAGAACTATACAAAAAGAAAAAAGAACTTAATAGCCCATACAACCACAATGCTGTGATCCTGAAAGATGATACTGTGAAAGTGCTGCACTCAATATGCCAGCAAATCTGGAAAACTCAGCAGTGGCCACAGGACTGGAAAAGGTCAGTTTTGATTCCAATCCCAAAGAAAGGCAATGCCAAAGAATGCTCAAACTACCACACAATTGCAGTCATCTCACACGCTAGCAAAGTAATGCTCAAAATTCTCCAAGCCAGTCTTCAGCAATACGTGAACCGTGAACTTCCAGATGTTCAAGCTGGATTTAGAAAAGGCAGAGGCACCAGAGATCAAATTGCCAACATCCGTTGGATCATTGAAAAAGCTAGAGAGTTCCAGAAAAATATCTACTTCTGCTTTATTGACTATGCCAAAGCCTTTGACTGTGTGGATCACAACAAACTGTGGAAAATTCTTAATAGACTGATTAATAAGATGTAACTAATAAATACAATAGATAAGATGCAGTTTCCTGAGTTCCATGAAGTTTTGAGTCTACTAAGCAGCTTATAATGTTTTAGGAAGAGAATCATCTTTACTCAAATAAAGATACAGCTTGATTTCCCTATTAATTAAGATCAAGGTGGGGATGGAAGAGATGAGCCCCATTCCCTTTCTCTCAGAACCCTTTGCTGACTTTGTTTTGGTGCCTCTAGCTATTAGAAACTCTCACCAACTGATTCCCCCTAGGCCTAAACTTTGGGTATTTAGGGTTTTTAAATCAGTATTTAGGACACAGAATCATCATAGTGCAGTTTTGCTGGTGAACTTGTTTTTTTATTTTTAAATTTTTATTATTATTATTTTTTACTTTATTTTGCTTTACAATACTGTATTGGTTTTGCCATACATTGACATGAATCAGCCACGGGTGTACATGAGTTCCCAATCCTGAACCCCCCTTCCACCTCCCACCCCATATCATCTGCTGGTGAACTTGTAATAATAATGTCCAATGTTTTCATGTAAAAATGTACCCCAGATTTCTATGGGAAAATTTAAGAGTAAGATTGAGACCTGCTTGGTTGCAATAGATATATTAAGATAGTAATGTTTATTTTTGGATAAGGTCTGCTATGGTGGCCTGATTAATAGGCTGATACAGATTAGAAAAGTGCAGATATCTATAACAACATAAATATACATTTTAATTTAAATTATTTCTCTATTTTATTTCTATAGATGACATAAAATTAAAATTATAGCATGAGGAGATTTAGCCTGAAAATAAAGAAGCACTTCCTGATCATGTATGGACTTAGAGCGTATTTAGGAAAAAATACTGAAATTTCACTCTTAGAATCAATCCTTAGTCTCTTTGAGTTGGTTTATGTGTAACATCAGCTGAAGGCAAGAGGATCAAGCTTCTGTGGTACTGTTTAGTCCTCAGAATACATCATACACATACCTACATGCTCATACACATGCAATCATTCATTTTTTAATTAGTTTTTTAGTGCTAATCATTTTATGTAATTAATGAAACTAATCACATTTCTTTCTAGATGTATAGAAGACAGAGTTATTGAAACAATAAAGTGGATTTGTAGAGAATCTGTTTAGGGAATTATTTAGAACACTGGAAAACAAAAACCAAAAGGCAACAGTGCAGCTTTTCTGTTCAGCAATGTAGATTTACTTCATCCTGAGCCCAGGACCGACAGCTTCCTTTGGGACCATGTCTGGTTTATAGCTGCAAAGACAATATGACCTTTTAAAACTCTCTTGGGTCACTGAGGAAATAGTTGACTAGGTGTGTGAAGTAAGGCTTCTACATTCTACATTTAGCATTAATCTAAAGAGAGATGAAATTTGTAAGTTAACATATTAAGATGTTTGTGTAGTAATTATTAAGTTGATTATTAAATAGCTTAATATTAATTTTTGAGAAATAAACCCTAATAAGTACTTAGAAAGGCCCAGAGCTTATAAAGTTGAATTTTTAGTTTATCAAGTTTCTCTGAAAATCAGCTTTTAAAAAAATATAATTTTTTTCAAATGTTGAGAAGCATTAGAATTGAGGTTGAAGAATAAAGAGTTTTTTGGAACACTGTGCTTGAATGAAAATACATGGTAATAAATATAATTTCAAAAATATGATTTATGTCTAATTTTATTTAAAAATTTTATTAGTTTCTTGATGCTTTTATGTCTGTATGCTGAATTTGCACTCACTTGATCCTCCTGCCACCTCTTTTAGGGGTTATAACACAGCAACACTGGCCCGTGACCATGCCCTTATGAGGGTTTTATTGGCAAACAAGATCTTTAAAATTTATATCACTGAAGAAAACTGACATAAAAGGAATATTAAGATATAGTTATTGAATGATAAAGCATTTGCATTTCAGATGTTATCATGAATTCATGCATGTAGTAGGTTGATGGTGAAAGGAAGGCCAAGATAGCCAGGTGTGTAGTAACCTTGGTGTGGAGCCCCTTACACAGAAGGTATTCGTTGAGTCTCCTGACTGTTAACAGTATTGCAGTGCCCTCAATCTGGTATTCAAAAGCACTATTGATTAAAATAATACAAGCTTTTTAAAAGAGTTTGTATTTATATCTCAATTGCCTTTTAAACCCAATTTCTTGTTAGAACAGATATAAATATGTGTTTTGGGGTATTAGAAATGAAGCATTTACATAATGTGTTTTAAGGACAGCAGAAACCTGCTGGGTACAGATATATTTCTGCAAATTCTTGAAAATATTACCTGGGATTTCATCCATTACTATTTCAAAGAAATTTCGTAGTTTTCTGTGATCCCTATGGGTTGAGGCTTTCAGAACTCATCAGAGAAATTCACATAAATTTTCTTTCTACTCTGATTTAATGGAAATTAAGCAAACCTGAGAAAATTTGAAATTGCCTCAGTTTTCAGTGAATAATTTATTCACACAGAGAGTAATATGGGCTTTTTTTCCCCTATAGGGTTTTATCAGTAATTCACTCCAAATTATCTAGCCCTTGATATGGATAAGACACTACGCTAGCTTGGGAAACTCTTGTTTCCTAGGAATTTTGGATCTAAAGACCTACCCTCATATTCAGTTTGTGCATTGTTAAGTCTTAGTTTTATATGTCAGCTATAAAATTTTCTGGGAAAATGTTTATATATGCTGGTAAGATACTTATTGATTTTATATTTTTTCAGAGAAATTATAAATGTAGAAACCTCATAAATGTGATTCTGAAAAGTAAAATAATATTATTGGAAATAAATCATATTATGTTTGGTTACTAAAAGGAAAGAAAGTTATTTCCATGTTCTTAAAGAAATTTGAACTTAGTTCCCAAAATTTAGATTTTAATAATGTACTTTTGAGCTTTTTTCTATTATTTTAATCTTAGTGATGTTATTCCTGTTAGGTTTGATTTGATCTTAATAGCAAAACACATTTCTATATACCATGATAAAATTCTACTCTTTATAGACAGTGCTATGGATATGATAGTAAAAATATTATTACCATATTTAAAACATGCAGTGTATTCAATTTTCAGATCTTCATTAAAAAATAACATTAAAATTATCTGTATTTCATTGGAGTAACCACAGGCTGCTTGATGAAAAACCTTTTGGATAGTCTTTGTGTCCAGTTTGAGTTGCTTTTGTTCGTAAACATCTGTGATGTAGACTTACTTCTGAGTATCTCTTCATTTGAAATAACCACAAGTACCTAAAGTGAACTACATGTCTGCTTAATTTCAAGGAACCTTTAGGTTCAGAAATATGGGTTCACTGAAAAGCAAGATCAGTTAATGTTTAAAACACAATATAATGATCCAATAAAAGAACTACAGTTCAAGTCGCTGACATCATACTAAATGTATTCCAGGAAATAGACATCTTCTCATAGTATGATTTTGATGAATTTTTCTCTTTTAGAATATACAAAGACTCAATTGACTGAGAACTCCTTTATTAGATTAGAAGTAAGGCTATAAATGACATATGGCACCTTCTAGCCTGCTTTCTGATTAGAAAACAAATAATACATACGGATTTTCCGTTGCATTAATGAGCACAGATACAAATAAACATGACTTGTTTTTCAAGGGATTAAAATAGTATAGAAACAATAAACATACAGCCATTTTTATTTTAATATGACTTTTCAAAACAGAATATCAAAAGAAGCTGATTTATTAGAGGATGAATTGATATTTTGTAACTTTATAATATCACGTGGTGGGTGATCTCAAGATGGAAGTGAAAATTACAGCTATAGCTTAGACATCGAGGAAGTGTTAGCCTTTTTCTTCAGGCTAAGATACACTAAAGTAAGCTCTACAAAGTCATGAGAGGCTGTTTATACTAAGATGTACAATGATTCTCTCAGTCTCATTGAGAATGATAGACAGGAATTGGGGAAAATAAAAACCTGGCATAGGAGAGGTAAACAGGTTTATGTTTCCTTCTGGGGGGTGGCACGGAGTGACGGTGCAGGAGCTTAAGGGTCGCGGGAAGGAGAGTAGGAAGAAGAGGCCAGTAACACGGGATGGAGATGGAGGTTAAAATCTGGTCATTAAAAGACTTAAATTATACAGCCTTTCTTGTACCTTAAAAACTCCAAAACATAAAACCTCAATCTTATTGTGATTATTTATAGTAACTGCCTTGAAATGCACACTTTTGACAAGTGGGAAACTGAATAATACACTAGGTTAGAAATAAAAGAACACAGAAATCTAGTCATGTGTAAATCAAAGTTCTCTGTGGCCCCAACTTTATCACCTATAAAACAATACATTTATAGATTATCTGTACAATGCCTTCTAGTTCTATCTTACTGTGATTTGGTAATTCTATAAATAAACTGGACTAGCTTACTTGTTTTTCTACTTGAACGACCAACTAGACAACTTACTAGGAAAAGTTTATATTGATTAATTTATACAAATTTAAATTTGTTTATCCCTGATTAATTTCTTGAATTTATAACTAGCTAGTCAAATTCCACCAATAGCTGGGTTGACATAGCTGAGATCCATTAGATTACAGAAGTCTAGTGAGGCATCAAGAGCCTTGTGGAGGTATTCTAGCTATGAACCTATTAGGTAGTGGATGTTATGAACAAGGAAAATGATCATTTTGGTGTCATTTTTTAAACCTTTTCTTTGTTTTTCTTTTTGATAATCACTTTGATCTTAAATCTATTTTAGATTTAAATTGTAGAGATCTGTATAATCTCATTAGCTCCCATGAAAATGGTACTCATTTGGTCATTTTTGCTAGATGAATTCAGGGTGTACGTATTCAGAATATGTATTTAAAGAGTAATTTTTTTAAAGTGAAGAAGATGAAAATTAGTGAGAGATATATATTAGGTTTGGGTCTTCCCTGGTGGCTCAGATGGTAAAGAATCTGCCTCTAATGTGGGGACCCTGGTTTGATCCATGGGTCAGAAAGATCCCCTGGAGAAGGGAATGGCAACCCATTCCAATATTCTTTACTGCAGAATTCCATGGACAGAGGAGCCTAGCAGGCTGCAGTCCATGGTAGCAGAGAGTTGGACAGGACTTAGTGACTAACACTTTCACTTTCACACTTCATATTAGTTTCAAACCAATAAAAGTTCAAAAGCATTTCAATGGGTAAGAATATGTATCCAACATTTTCCTGAAGTTAGGAGACTTACATGGTTTCTGGCCTAAGAGCTGAGAAAATACAGATTGCATAATTTGAACAAGGACATGGCAGAATGACAAATTATATCAAAATTTGAAACGGGTGGAAGCAAAATCTACACAGAGACTGGATTGTCTTGAGTTTGGATAACATTTAGATTATCCAGCGTTTGGATAACATGAAGCCCCTTAGCTGCCATAAAGTGTAAGTTTAGTTCAAAAGCCAAAAACAAAAAAAAAATAGCGATTGATTCTACAGAACTTTAGTATTTAGTAACACTTCCCACTGTAGTACAATAATAAATCATGTTTCCTAGTCTGTATATTGTGGAGCCTCCAAATTGCATCTTGTCAAACAGAACAACCCATATTATAGGATTTATCCTAAAGGTGAATGTTATTTTCATCATTATTGGCAACTGAGAAATGATTTTACTGTACAGCTCTTACTTGATATGTGATACTAAGGTCAATCATTTATATGAGTAAGTCAACTTTGGGATAAACACATACCTCCAAAAAGAAGACATGAGTATAGAATAGTACATAAAGGCATAGTCTGTGGAGCCAAATCACCTGGGCTGTGGGAGTGTACAGATTACGTGTGACTTCACGTGACTCAGGTTCTGGCTTGTCAGGTCCTACCTATAACTGAATTGACATCTTTGAGACCCATTGCATTATACATTTCAAAGCTTCAGGATTAATATTAAGATATTAATTGTATCTGTTAAGTCTGTTTTTGAGGTTTAATTATCTAGTCCACAAAAAAGGTCAAGTGTGTCTAAGTGCTAAATATTAGTTATAATATGATTATATTTGTTTTACGTTTCAATGAAATACAGCGTTAATGGTCAGATAGCCAAAGAAACAAATGGAATTAGCCTTAAAATATGGCCAAACAAAGAAAATCTAAATCTCATTTCAAAGAAATGTAAAGAGGACTGATTGTTACAATCATTTTATGTACAAGCCATACCAGATGTTATTATTTTTTTTTTTTCCAATTTTCAATCATGGTTGAAAATATAGCAAGAAAGCCTCGTTCCAAGCACAAGAGAGCTCCACAACAATGGTGATTATACCGCTAGGAAGAAACCAGAGTTCTTTTAGTAGTGCGCATCTTTCTGTGTACTTAACTGGCTATTTGTATAATGTCTTTGCAGAAATGTCTATTCAAATTATTTGCTCATTTTTAAATTGTCTTTTTGGAAAAATTTGTCTTTTATTATTGGCTTTCAGAAGTTCTTCATTCTGGATACATCTGTTATCACATGTATGATTTACAAATATTTTCTCCCATTCTCTGGATTGTCTTTTCATTTTTTAAAGATGTTCTTGAAATCACAGATGTTTTATTTTGATGTCTAAATAATCTATTTTTTCTTTTGATATAAAATTTTAAAAAATGCCTAATCTAAGGTCATGAAGATTTGCTTTTTTCTCTAGGGTTTTTATAGTTTTTAGCTATCACATTTACGTCTATGAGCCATTTTGAATTAATTTTTGTGTCTGATGAGAGGTAAAGGTTAAACTTCATTATTTTGCTCATGGACATCCAGTTGTCCCAGCACCATTTCTTGAAAAGGTGCTCTTTTCTCTATTAAATAGTCTTGGATTCTGTGTCAAAAATCAGTTGACTATAAATATAAGTCCCATATCCTTTTTAAATTCTAGACTTTATCTAATTTGTTCCAGTTAAATGGAAAACTGAGTATGATTTTTCTTAAAGATACTTTAGAATAAAGTCTCCTTTCCTTTCATCCAATTGATAAATCATTTCCATTGGCAGTTTCTTTGTTATTAGTATACCAAATTTTTTATGTCTCAGCTGAAACGAATTTTCTTTTATTTCTGTAAATCAAATGACCTTTGTCTTCCTTGCAATGTTTTATTAAATTAACTTTCTACTTAGATGTTCCTTATAGTGAGAGGAAAAATATTACTTTGAATGGAACTTGCCTGTGTCTACCAAAAGAAAGAATTTGAATTATACATCCATTATATTTCTAGTTCTTTAACTCATTTGTTGATGTGTGTGTGTGTGTATATGTGTGTGTGTGTTTGAGTCACTCAGTTGTGTCTGACTCTTTGCAACCCCATGGACTGTAGCCCACCAGGCTCCTCTGCCTATGGAATTCTCCAGGCAAGAATACTGGAGTGGGTTGCCATTTCCTCCTCCTGGGGATCTTCCCAACTCAGGGATCAAACCTGGGTCTCCTGCATTACAGGTAGAGTTTTTTTTTTACCATCTGAACCACGAGGGAAACCCCTAACAGATATCTTTAGTAGTCAAAAAGATAATATTGTATAACTAAAGGGTCATATGGAATAATTCTAACATTAACAAAATTAGAGAGATTGGGAGAAGTTTCATAGCTCTCAGAAGAAATTTACTTAAAAATCTAGTATAATTTCCAAAGCAGAAGTAAAACTTACATAAGGAAATCCTCCATTACCCTTTCTGTAAACCCCAGTACACTCAAATTGCAAATTTATTATTATTTCCCAGAATTTCCTTTTTATGAAACATTGTCTTGCCTGGGTCCTGCACAAGCTACAAAATAAGCCACGTCTATTTGATTAGCTCAGTTGCCAAAATTTAGATATCACCTTTGCAGTCTCACAGTCTCTCTCCTTTTCTCATGTATCTTTTAGGCTTACTAAGACCATAATGTCAATTACAAATTCTAACTTAACCCCTAACACTCTCATGCAATGACATGCTAGTGCTATTGGCAAAATCCATCAGGTGTTCAGATTTTGTGTGGACTTGGAAAAAGTGAAATTCGAATGTGAAGGTAAGTTAACTTTTTTCCTCTTAGAAACTTAAATGAAAAATATAATAAAATTTGTGCCCTCTTTGGTAGCAATATCTTGATACTGTTTGATTATTTGGGATTTTATTCAACTGGTTAAAATTCATTTCTCCAAACTTCCTTAATGGATTTGAAGAAGCTGATGATAAAAGTAAATTCAAGGACCTCATCAGCTAGGGCTAAGTGAACCCCAAAACCTAGTTCTCTAGTCTCTCATTCAGTCTTTTTTTTTTTTTTTCCCTTTAAAATTATTTACTTGGCCGCTCTGGGTCTTAGTTGTAGCATGCAGGTCTTAGTTGAGGCATGTGGGATCTAGTTCCCTGACCAATGACTGAACCCGAGCCCTTGCTTTGGAAGCATAGAGTCTTAGCCATTGGACCACCAGGTAAGACCCTTTCATTCAGTCTTGCTTTTCTCTTCATGAGCTCATGTTATCTCTCCCATCTGCATAATGGGTCTGGTAATGGCTAAGGGACTGGCTTGCACCAAGTGTCCATTTCATGTTTGTGCCATACTACACAGAGTAGTGATTTCCTGAAAATTACAAATTAAATGTTTACAAATAGAATAATTTGAAATACACAAGTGAAGTTTACCAATCAGATTACCACTGTAAAATGATAATATAAAAAGTTTTTATAAAGCTAGCCATCTCCTGATTTACCTGTTTTAAGTTATATTTTAGCTTTTTAAAAGATTGAAAGTAGAGATCAAATATTTTTACCAGCTAAGTAATTTGAAAAATGGTCCTTGAATTTGTTAGGCTGGGAAAAGCATTTTAGTGATTTAATTGAAAAGAAGTTTAATGAAATATAAAGTATCTCCAAGTTAGTGGTCTCCTCTTTGAAACAATCATAATAGCAAATGTAGTGAAATTACCAAAATAATAAAAGTAGCGATAATTAGATAGCTGCAGTCTGAAAAGTTAAACGTTGTCATCTGAAGTAAAATACTGACTCATTGAGAAGCTGAACTTTGACTTTAGACTTTTTCTTAAGATCTTGGGAACCCTACGTAAAGCATTTGTTAGGCAAACACAGTAAAAATTAGATTTTTTATATTTGTTTTTTTAGTTGAGTGATGATAGCTTTACAATATTGGTTTCATTTCTGTCATACGTCAACATGAATTAACCATAGGTGTACATATGTCCCCTCCTTCTTGAATCTTTCTCCTACCTCCCTTCCTTAAAAATTAGATATTTTAAACTAAGAGATTAACTTAGAAAATCAAGAAAAAAACTGATTTTTAAAAAGAATAATTTACCTGTTGCTCCAGAATTTACCTTTTAAATAAAACTCCTAGTACAGATTTTCTTAGTTGCTTTGGATCAGTATAAAGGCAGATGCCTTAGGTAGGCAAAGTTTTTCTTTAGTATCTTCTCAGTTCAGTTCAGTTCAGTTCAGTCTCTCAGTTGTGTCTGACTCTTTGCGACCCCATGAATCGCAGCACACCAGGCTTTCCTGTTCATCACCAACTCCTGGAGTTCACTCAGACTCACGTCCATCGAGTCCATAATGCCATCCAGCCATCTCATCCTCTGTCATCCCCTTCTCCTCCTGCCCCCAATCCCTCCCAGCATCAGAGTCTTTTCCAATGAGTCAACTCCTCACATGAGGTGGCCAAAGTACTGGAGTTTCAGCCTCAGCATCATTCCTTCCAAAGAAATCCCAGGGCTGATCTCCTTCAGAATGGACTGCTTGGATCTCCTTGCAGTCCAAGGGACTCTCAAGAGTCTTCTCCAACACCACACTTCAAAAGCATCAATTCTTCGGCACTCAGCTTTCTTCATAGTCCAACTCTCACATCCATACATGACTACTGGAAAAACCATAGCCTTGACTAGACGGACTTAGTCGGCAAAGTAATGTCTTTGCTTTTCAATATGCTATCTAGGTTGGTCATAACTTTCCTTCCAAGGAGCAAGGGTCTTTTAATTTCCTGGCTGCAGTCACCATCTGCAGTGATTTTGGAGTCCCAAAAAATAAAGTCTGACACTGTTTCCACTGTTTCCCCATCTATTTCCCATGAAGTGATGGGACCAGATGCCATGATCTTCGTTTTCTGAACGTTGAGCTTTAAGCCAACTTTTTCCCTCTCCTCTTTCACTTTCATCAAGAGGCTTTTGAGTTCCTCTTCACTTTCTGCCATAAGGGTGGTGTCGTCTGCATATATGAGGTTATTGATATTTCTCCGGCAATCTTGATTCCAGCTTGTGCTTCCTCCAGCCCAGCGTTTCTCACAATGTACTCTGCATATAATTTAAATAAGCAGGGTGACAATGTACAGCCTTGACGTACTCCTTTTGCTATTTGGAACCAGTCTGTTGTTCCATGTCCAGTTCTAACTGTTGCTTCCTGACCTGCATACAGATTTCTCAAGAGGCAGGTTACGTGGTCTGGTAGTCCCATCTCTTTCAGAATTTTCCACAGTTTATTGTGATGCACACAGTCAAAGGCTTTGACATAGTCAATAAAGCAGAAATAGATGTTTTTCTGGAACTCTCTTGCTTTTTCCATGATCCAGCGGATGTTGGCAATTTGATCTCTGGTTCCTCTGCCTTTTCTAAAACCAGCTTGAACATCTGGAAGTTCACGGTTCACGTATTGCTGAAGCCTGGCTTGGAGAATTTTGCGCATTACTTTACTAGCGTGTGAGATGAGTGCAATTGTGCAGTAGTTTGAGCATTCTTTGGCATTGCCTTTCTTTGGGATTGGGATGAAAACTGACCTTTTCCAGTCCAGTATCTTCTACTTCTCTTTAATAGGTATGGTTGTATTAGTTTCTTAACAAAGCACCACAAACTGTGGACCTAAAACAACAGAAACCTATTTTCTCACAATTCTTTAGGCTAGAAATCAGAAACCACGATACTGGCAGGGTCATGCTCCCCCCAGAGCTTCTAGGGAAGGATCCTTCCTTCTCTTTTTCAGCTTTGAGCCCCAGGTGTTCTTTGGTATGTGACAGCGTCACCCAGTCAATGCCTCTGTCTTTACATCCATGTCATCCCTCTGTCTGTATCAGTGTCTCTTCTCTCCTTTTCATAAGGACACTAGTCATATTGAATTAGGGCTCATTCTAATCTAGTATGACTTCATCTTCACTTGGTTGACAAATACCCCATTCCCAAGTAAGATTGCATTCACAGGTGTAAGTGATTAAGAGTTGAACATCTCTTTTGGAAGGACACAATTCAGCCTATATATTATCTTTAATTTCCTAAGCACTTCTGTGAAAGTCCATTCAGTTTATTTTATCTTTGAATCTTGTTTCATTGATCCAGCCAACAAACAAAACTAAACCTGCTGTGTGACAGCCTGTACTTACATTCTATTAGAAGTTGACAATCAAGCCGTTAAAAATATAAAAACATTTTTTCATAATAACTTACAAAGATAAGTGGCTCAGATGGTAAAGAATCTGCCTGCAACGTAGGAGATCCAAATCCAATCCCTGGGTCAGGAAGATCCCCTGGAGAAGGAATGGCAACCTACTCCAGTATTCTTGCCTGGAAAATTCCATGGGCAGAGGAGCCTGGTGGGCTATAGTCCATGGGGTCGCAAAGAGTCGGACACAACTGACTGACTAACACTTTCACTTTATGAAGATAAATTAGGCATGAAAGAAAATCAAGAAATGTGTGGATGATAGGCATGGCGTATGCACGGCAGCTACATTTCAAGCAGGATCATCAGTGCCAGCTATCTGCTCTGCTAAATGAATACATCTGAACTTGTTGTTGGTGATCACTAGCCAATGTGCTGACTCATTCATGTAATATAGTAAAAACATCCTCCTAGAAATAATTCCTTAAGTTAGACAAGTGGTCAAATATAGATAATGCAAACTTGATTTTTGTAGGAAAAATGGCTTTGAGGAATGTCTCTTGCTGTATTCATTCAGCTAACCAGTGTTATGTGTATTCTGTGTGCCAAGAGCTCTGCCAGGTGCAAGAGATGCAAAACTGTAAGCAGAAAAAGGCAGCTTCTGCCCTCTGGAACTGTATATTATAGGGCTGCCCTTCAAATCCTGATGTAATGTGGAAATCATTCTCAGATAACAAAGAACCAGCAGCTGATTGGTATATGAGGAAGAGTCAATTTGAATCTGACTTTACTAATGCGCTTCCTGCTGATCTCGAAGCAAAAGAATGGAATGTAATTCATTAGTTGTTGAAATGATATCTCTTAAATATTTATAGCTTATTGATTAAAAGCTATGTATCAATATTTTAGGGAGGAAGAAAAGTTTTGGTATGAGTGCTGATGGCTAACCTCAGATAAACTATGTTGTTTTCCTTGGTTTAAAGTTTTGGGTTATTTTTACAGAAATATTATAGTGGAAAATATTATTATGAGCTGCATAGCCCAGCTGTGAAATACGAAAGCTGGTAGAGACCAAATTTTCTTTGACAATTTGTTTATTGACTTTAAGAATATAAAACCAAAAGAAACCATGTACTTTCATTTAAGAAAACAAATCTTCATTTCGTAGAGGACAAATCAAAGTTTGCTGAGTAGCTCACTTAAAAAAAAAATGACCCAAGTTGTTACCTTGATTTCCTGTAGACTGTGTATATCTGCCAGCTATTGTTTTACTAAGATGAATGAATCTCTGCCAGAGGATTTAAAAGCTCTTTTAGAACTATAAAATTCCTTAGTGTACAGAAATAAAATTTGCTGAGCTAAATGTTCATCAAAAGGTAATGCATCAAGCTAAAGGAAAAGTCTCCAGACACACAGGCAGATTGTACATGTAGATTTTCTTGTATATCATGTTAAAACAAAAATTATGGAATGCATCTGTTACTGGCCTGAAAACCAGATTGAACCAGAATGGAGCCCGCCAAGATCTTCCTCACTGGTGTTATGCCAGTCATGCTAAGATCCAAGGGCACCCACGGCATCCAGTGAGTGCTTAGTAAGCGTCCTGTTTGGCATCTTTGACTGAATTACATTGCCGGTTCTGGTGCTCTGAACCAGAATCTGAGCTTTACTGAAGCAGAGGGTAGATGCGTCCTTGCCTCCCTTTTGTGGTATGTTTTATCTCAAGTTGATACTTTTTTTTTCTCTCCACTTGGCCCTCCTCCAATATGTAACTTGTTTTACATATTTTTATTATATCCAAGACGAGGCTGTTGTTAGGAAATAAAACATATACATTTTAATAATTGTGAAACTACTGCTTATTGGTTTTTCTAACAAAGTCGATAATCTAGGACTTTTCTTGACCTTAGTGGTTTTATACATGAACGGAAATATTGATTTCTGGGCCACTCCTAGTTTCCTATAGACTAAGTATATATATTATTAATTATAAGTCAGGGAATCATGCTATCTATATTTCTTCTAGAATTTTTGCGTTTACTACAGTGGAATTTCATTTTAATTCTATTGTATGAAACAGTGTAATTGATATTATAAAATTTTTAATGTATTTTGTTGTTGTTGTTTTTGCTTGGGATTAGGTTGTTTAAAATGCACCGTTTATGAGGCTAAAGAAACAAATTTATTCCCTCTGAACCTGAAGTTTTATTCTCTTTCCTGATCACGCATTGTCCCTTTAATCACAGATCAGCAGTCTCACCATATGTGTGTCATTGACTACACAAAGAATTCAAGCAAAATGGTGGAACGGTTTGAGGCTAATCTGTCATCACTTTGAGACGCCAGCTTCTCGTGTGTAACAGTAGGGTTACTTTCATGCATGAAGGATATTGGGTAGAGCACACAACCCTGTCTATGTCATGTTATAGCAGAGTTCTGTTGCATTTGTTGTTTAGTTGCTAAATGGTGTCCAACTCTTTGCAACCCTATGGACTATAGCCCATGGGGCCCCTCTGTCTGTGGGATTTCTCAGGCAAGACTACTGGAGTGGGTTGCCATCTGTTGTGTTACTTGTCATAAAATAAGATGGTGAGTTCTCATGTGAGATGAAACTCATTCTTTTTAATTTATTGAGAAATAAAGGCATTTAATAAGCAAGCTTACACTTGGGACAGCTATGGTTAGGACATTGTTCTGCTTATCTATTTTTGTGGAATAAGCCACCTACAAAATAGCAGCAGTCATTTAATTTGCTCACAATTATGCAGTTAGGACTGAGTTTGTCTTTGTTTGATGTGGAATCAACGAGGTAGTTCAAATAGGGCTTCAGAACCCGTTTCAAAGATCACTCATCATATGGCTCACAAGTTGGTACTGACTGTTGGCTGGAGTTTACCTGGGGCCGTTAACCAGGCTTCTCAGGTCCTTTCCATGTGGGCCTCCCTATTGGGCTGTTTGGGCTTCCTCAACGGCATGGCAGCTGGATTCCCATAGCAGTGTTCCAAAAGACGGGAAATAGAAGATGCCAGCGTATCAAGACAAGGGTCTAGAAACTGGCTCGCTATCTCTTGTGCTAAATTCTACTGGTCACAGAACCCACTCAGATTCACAGGGAGGGAACATAGCCCTCACCCCTTGGTGGAAGGAGTGTCAAGTAATCTATCATCATATTCCTTATAGTGAGTAGGGAAGATTATCACTGTTTCTGGGAAAATATAGGCACTTGGCCACTTCTGTAATCTTAGGTTAGAATCTGTCAGTCACATCCCAAAACAATGGAATCAGGTCAACAGATATCATGATCTGACAATTAGCATTCTAGAAATCCACTCTACCTTTTTTGCATATTTTTGTCTTTCTAGGTATGTACCAACACATGAATAAAGTACACTTGAAGTCATCATCATGTCTAGGCAGAAATAATCTATCCTTTGTCAGTGGTCTCAAAATATTTTCTATTATGCATCTCTATAATTACTTGTAAAAAAGTTGCTTCTATTTTCTTCTATATATGGTTAAGAATGTTATATTTTATTATTCCTACAGAAGAGGACAGATGTTCATTGCCTCCATCTCTGTTAATGAAAAATTTTGAGTATGTACCATTTATGTATCAGAATACTAATATTTTATTTCCTTTACAAAAAAATAGAAATTAAAAAAGTTAAAAAAAAATTAAGAACTTACAGTGTATTATCCTCATGTGCCTGGGTTTGTGCACCTCGTAGGGAACTCTAGGCTACTGTTTTTTTCTTTCTTTGGCTTTCCACCTTATTCTCTATTCATTTTTGGCACACAGTCTGAAAATAGTTCCTTCTCTCTTGATATGAGTGTTTCATTCTTCATCTTAAGAAATGGGATCTAATTCCCCTCCTCTTTAATCTGGGCTGGCCTTGGTGTTCTCTTGACCAGTAAAATGTGGCAGAAGTTAGGTTGTATGAGGTCTGAAGTTCTGTGAAGCATGCAAGCTCCCCCTAGGCCTTTTACAATGTTGTCTCTTGGAATGTTCCCTTTTAGAAGTTAGCCCCCTTGTGAGAATGCCGAGCCCATGGATAGAGGAGCCTGGTGGGCCACAGTCTATGGGGTCGCGAAGAGCTGGACACGACTGAGCGATTTCACTTTCACTTTTCACTTTCATGCATTGGAGAAGGCAATGGCAACCCACTCCAGTGTTCTTGCCTGGAGAATCCCAGGGACGGCGGAGCCTGCTGGGCTGCCGTCTGTGGGGTCGCACAGAGTCGGACACGACTGAAGCGACTTAGCAGCAGCAGCAGCAGCAGAGATAGTCTGTGTGTAGGTGCTCCTGTTGCCACTCCAGCTAAAAGCCAGGGGAGTGTGCCATCTTGGATGTCCAACCCACTCATGCCTTCAGGTGACTCTAGTCCCAGCCATCATCTGTAACCATGTTAGAGAACCCCCCACTCAAGCTTCCAGAATGATGAGAGAAAAGAGCAAATTGTTCTTTTAAATCACTAAATTTCTAGGTAGTTTGTTATGCAGCAGTAGATAACCAGAACACATTCTTCCTTATTCTATTGCTTGGTCTTCCAATTATTAATGCCGTTCTATGAGTCATGACTCTGGAGAAGGAAATGGCAACCCACTCCAGTATTCTTGCTTGGGAGAATTCCACGGACAGAGAAGCCTGGTGGGGTCTGTCTCTGTCCGTGGGGTCACAAAGAGTCAGACACAACTACTGAGCGACTAACACACACACACACACACACACACACACACACACACACACGAGTCATGACTAGAGAATCTCATTAAGAACATTAAAATGTGTGTTTTTTATAGACAAGGAAACTGAGGCTCAGAGAGGTTACTTAATCTCCTTAAGGGCAAATTGTCAGGAAGAGAGGGTCTGGAATTAAAAATGCAAGTCTTTTGGATATGAGAGCCCATATTCTTTCTACTGCAGCATTCTTCATGTCAGAATGCATGTCACTGTGAAATAGTATTAATGTCATTCATCATAGTTATCTGGTTTGCTAAACAGCCCATAGCAGGGCTTCTCTGGTGGCACTAGTGGTAAAGAATCTGCCTGCTAATGCAAGAGATTCAAGAGATGTGGGTTCGATCCATGCGTTGGGAAGATCCCAACCAACTCCACTGGAGTGGAGTAGTGGCACTCCAGTCCAGTATTCTTGCCTCAAAAATTCTTTGGGCAGAGGAGCCTGGTGGGCTGCAGTCCATGAAGCTGCAAAGAATTGAACATGACTGAAGCAACTGAACACAAACAGACCGTGGCAGGTAGAATCTCTTGTTGGATCCTTGGATTCCTCAGGGCTTGGAAAGAGGTAAACAAACAAACCCCAGCCAGATAAGAAATGTAATTGGCAGTGTCAGGGACCCCCAGCAATGGAGGTGTCTCCGAAAACCCTATAGTCATCCTGCAAAAGAAAAAGCTTTAAAAATCTTCCAGGTTAATAGAGTAGGACGCCAGTTTACAGCAACTACAGTTAAATAAGAATGTTTTGTTGCCCATATCTTTTCTGTCTCCAAAATTATGATCATCCATTCCCCACCCAGTTCTGGAAGGGTCAGATTAGGGAGCTGGTGAGCACGATAGGAGGCGAGCTAGGTGAGAAGTCCATTCAGCTGCCTCCCAGGTCACAGGTAAGCTTTGTCTGTGTTAGTCATTCAGCCATGTCTGACTCTGTGTCACCTCACGGACTGTAGCTCTCAGGCTTCTCTGTCCATGGAATTCTCCAGGCAAGAATACTGGAGTAGGTTGCCATTCCCTTCTCCAGGGGATTTTTCCTGATCCAGGAATCGAACCTGGGCTTACCGCATTGCAGGCAGATTCTTTACCATCTGAGCCACCAGCGAAGCCCAGCTTTGCCTAGTGGTAGGTGAAATTGCTGGACTGGGGAGTGATAATGGCAATCTTAACGATAACATGAGACTGGCCTTATAGATGATCAGATTGAGATATTTTCCAACTTAAAGAAAATATAGGCATTTTTATTATCTAGGAGTTATCAAAAATGTCATTTGTCTGAGTTTCTAGCCATGGCAAGGGAAAAAATTGACCCACTGTGTAAATTCTGAAGACAGTGGGAGACTAAATTAGGTCATGTTGTGATTTTATCTGTTGAGTTAGGCTGTATCACCTACGTTATGCTGCAGCTAGATTGCACTGTGCAGTGTTTCATAGGGTGAGCAGAAGCATAAGAATGAAGGTGGTAGATTATGAGCTCTTTTGGAATGGAAGTGAACTTAAAATTTTTAAGCAAAGAAAGCTCTTTTTGTGGAGAGAACAGAGGCAGAGATTCTATACCTTTTTTATTAAAACTGAAAGTTTCAGTAAAAATATTATAATTATTCAATATAAAATGGAGTTTTCTAACACCAATACAGTATACTAACACATAAATATGGAATTTAGAAAGATGGCAATGATGACCCTGTATGCAAGACAGCAAAAAAGACACAGATGTGTATTGCGGACTTTTGGACTCAGAGGGAGAGGGAGAGGGTGAGATGATTTGGGAGAATGGGATTGAAACATGTATACTATCATGTAAGAATCGAATCGCCAGTCTATGTCTGATGCAGGATACAGCATGCTTGGGGCTGGTGCACGGGGATGACCCAGAGAGATGTTATGGGAAGGGAGGTGGGAGGGGGGTTCATGTTTGGGAATGCATGTACACCCGTGGTGGATTCATGTCAACGTATGGCAAAACCAATACAGAATTGTAAAGTAAAATAAAGTAAAAATAAAAATATTAAAAAAATAATAATAAAATGGAGTTTTCTGAAAACCACATTATATGACTTGCATTTTGTTTTGATGATGGTGATGCTGTTAGAGGCCTTTCAACTTTTCAGGTGATTTTTTTGAGGCTGCTCTCCTTTATCTTACTCCCTCTCTTTTCCCTTCCTGAAATTGGTTCATCACCAAACTATAACAAAATTAATATATAACAAAGCACAAATACTACATTTTGATAGTTATTCTTGAAAGCAAGTGTTTCTGTTGAAGGTTTAGTGTTAATAAACAGTAGCAACATCATATAATCTTTTTAGTGAGACATAATTATATAGAAATGCTCATAGTTTGTGTTGCAAAGATAATGATTGTTTTACTAACCAAACATTTTTGAAAGAAAGCAAAGGAAATGTATTAATGTCATTGCTGATGACCTTTTCTGTTGTATTTTTTGGAATTGTAAATGAATTATTTTCCCCAAATACATTAAAATTTATTGCTGCATGCTCATTCACTTCAGTCATGTTCGACTCTTTGCGACCCTATGGACTATAGCCCACCAGGCTCTTCTGTCTTGGGATTTCCCAGGCAACAGTACTGGAGTAGGTTGCCGTGCCCTCCTCCAGGGAATCTTCTGGATCCAGGGATAGAACCTGAGTCTCTTATATCTCTTTCATTGGCAGGCTGGTTCTTTACCACTGTCACCACCTGGGAAACTCAAAATTTTAAAATCTCATTCAAATAAATAAGAGTATTTTACTCAATAAAAGTAAAGGCAGCATTAAATGTAAAATAAAACAGAAAAGATTAACTGATAAGCTCTTTCTTTCCAGATATGAAAATCTACTGCTACATATATGGAAAGAAAGAGCTTATCAGTTACTCTTCTTTGATTTTTCCTACATTTTAATGCTGCCCTTATTTTTATTGAGTAAAATACTCTTATTGATTAGGATGAGATGTTATCTCTGAAGGAGTTCACTGGGTCATCCAGTCAAATCAGGATCTCTCATTTAATCTCCTATCAGCTGTTTGGTATAATCAAAATAAAGTCTTTACCATTCAGTATTATTATGTGCTTAACTTCACCTGCTTTTGGAAACAGAAATAGATACTAGCTTATTCCCAGTATGTGTGGAGCAAGTTACACCCATTGTTTTCTGGCCATCCTTTCTTGCATAGAACTCTCACTGAGGCTGTTTAATTTACTTGAAATGTTAAGAAGTTCGTCTTGCTTTCACCACAGATATCTGGAGAAAGAAGATTCGTTAAAAAAAAAAAATGCCATATTTAACATTTTTGATCATAAAAAATGGAAGACATACTCACTGAATATGATCAATAATATAATAAAGTAACTTTCATTCAGTTAAAATTATACACTATGTATTTTCTTAGGGAAGTGGTAAGAGCAGGAAGTAGGAAACTGTTCAGAAAAGTCTGGTTTATGTCTTTGTGCTTAAATGAGCAGCCAGAGGATGGAGAAGGAAATGGTCATGCTCAGGGCCCCTTGTGTTCCGTGTGAGATGGTGCATCACACCCACAGGTGAGTATTCAGGAACTGCGGTACGTGCGGTCTCATCATGTATTTGTGCCTGCTGCTCTCCAAAATGGAAGCAAAAATATTTGAGTTAACATTTTCCTCCCTAATATGAGTCTCTTTAGAGTCAATAAAATAAATAGTCTTTAAGAACAGTAGATTGGATAAAAAAACAACAACAACTAATTAAAATTACTGTGCTGATAACTTCTGAGAAAAAGTCTTGCTTTTAAACCACCTGAATGAGATCTAAAAATGTCAGTTTTTCGTATTGACTAATTTTTTTTTTCTTGGAAAAAAACTTTTGCCTGCAGGGATCTGCTAGGTCTGCTGGGCCGAGTGAGGCAGAGGCTGCAGCTATCTTTAGGGTGTGGAGCAGTGTCTGCTACAGAAAGAGAGGCTCTGGTAGATGTTTGTTGAATGAGTGCAGGTAGTCCACAAGAACATACTGTGCTAAGTGATTATTATTTTTGGTTTGCTGGGTTGCCCGTGTTCAGAAGCATAAACATCAGCCTAAAAGCTCCAGTCAAAGCAGTTTTTCCTAGACTGATGCATGGTACATGGAAGGTTTCGCTTCAGAGTTGTTATTCAGTGCTTATAATTTAGCTCTTCCGGTCATATGATTTTCTATTATTGCACATTAAACTCTAATTGGCTGAGGACATACGGGAAGGGTACACATGTGTGTCTCTATAATTCTCTTTTAAGCCACAAGGCACCTAGTTTATGATCCCTGGGAAAAGAGGTGATTACAATGTGTCTGCTTTCGAAAGACTAGGAAAGGCCTTTCAGCGATTGTGGAAGAAACTTTAGAATGTCTTAGCAACAGATGTCCTGATGTCATGTTGGAAAACTTAAAAAAAAAATTTATTTATTTTTGGCTTTGTCAGAGCTTAGTTGCGGCCCATTGCATCATGCAGGATCTTTCTTGTAGCACGTGGACTCTCTCGTTGTAGTGTTCAGGGTTAGTTGCCCCACAGCATGTGGGATCTTAGTTCCCTGATGAGGGATTGAACCCACATCTCTTGCATTGCAAGGTGGATTCTTAACTGCTGGACCATCAGGGAAGTCCCAGGAAAGCTATTCTTTAATGGAGTGTGCCTACTACTGTTCCTGGAAGATCTGTGTAGGTTAGATTGCTCTGCAAAACATAATTCTCCAGGTGTATTTGGATGAATTGTCAGATAAATATTCCCTTTTGTTTCTAAGCTTTTTCAACATCCTGAAGATTCTCTTCAATGAACAGTAATGAATATGGTTAGTAATCACTGTGCATGCAGGTGTGGTTAGTTGCTCAGACTCTGTGCAACCCCAAGGACTGTAGCCTGCCAGGCTCCTCTGTCCAGGGGGTTCTCCAGGCAAGAATACTGGAGTGGGTTGCCATATCCTCCTCCAGGGGATCTTCCCAACCCAGGGATCAAATCCAAATCTCCTGCTGCTCCTGCATTGGCAGGAGTGGGTTCTTTACCACTAACACCACATGGGAATCCCTAGTAATCACTGTGCTAAATTGCTTCAGTCCTGTCCGACTCTCTGCACCCCTATAGTAATCACTGCTGCTGCTGCTGCTAAGTCGCTTCAGTCGTGTCCAACTCTGTGCGACCCCATAGACGGCAGCCCACCAGGCTCTCCCGTCCCTGGGATTCTCCAGGCAAGAACACTGGAGTGGGGTGGCGTTGCCTTCTCCAGTGCATTAAAGTGAAAAGTGAAAGTGAAGTCGCTCAGTTGTGTCTGACTGTTAGCCACCCCGTGGACTGTAGCCCACCAGGCTCCTCCATCCATGGGATTTTCCAGGCAAGAGTACTGGAGTGGGTTGCCATTGCCTTCTCTAACTTGATGTAAATAAAGTTAGGAACATTTCTTACATTATGGGGCAATGTTTAGTGCTTATTTCAAAACAATAGATAGCCTGTTTTTTTGTTTTCTTCTGCATTATTCAAACAAATAAACTGCTCTTTCCTCACTAACATTTGCCTAAGGAAAAACTATGGACTAACTAGAAATGTAGTGTTCTGAGAAATTTCCATGAAAAGTGTCCTTCGGCACCTGAGCTGTACCCTACGTGTTTTGTCAGTGACGGAAGCCTCAGGGACAAGCCATCACGAGTGAGAACAGAACTGCGCTGAGGACCTCGAGTGATCCTCTCGCGATTCACTCAGCCTCCGCTACTCCCTTACCTCACTGTAACCAGGCTCCAGGAAGACTGCCAAGATGTCCGTGTTTCCCTCTCCAGCCCCCCAGAGCTAACTGATGATCTGACGCGGGAGGCCTTGACTCAGCCTATTGCATACACACGGTGCGGTCCCGAGGCAGCCGGCATCCTCACTGCCGACTTCTTTGTTTGGCAGCTTCCTAAAGTAGCGTGGGGCAGCAGAAACGCCGGCCCTTCACCAAAAAGCAAAGTCCATTGGTGAACCCTCGCCAGAGGGTAAACGGGATGTTAACTAGGGTCTCTAATGTGTTGGATTTCAGGTTAAGGGGAGTAATTTATGGGTTGTATTGGTAAGATTCCGGCTTTTTTTGTTTGCAATCATAAATTTTATTTCTAAGTTCTGCACAGAAATTAGGTATCGAAAGCAGATTTTTATACACTACTGAGGAATTTCAACGGAAAGAACCCCATTTGGTGGAGTTTGAGGCCCAGTTCAGCTGATTGCATGGGTCCTCGGGGGCCACTGATGTATTACACCAGACAGGAGACATGAGGGAGTTGTCAGGCTGCCACTGGGGCTTTCCTTTCCCCCATCCCCTCCCTGGTTCTTGCCAAGTCTGCTTTGCATTTGAAGTTGATTGAAATGGGTCTCACTGTTAACCTGTCAACTGAAACCCCTGTGATTTAGAAGGCTTTTTGTTCATTTCATTGGTGCAAGAAATTAAAGTGAGAAATCTGGATCCTTTTAGAGCAGTGGAGATGACCAAACAGAACAGCATCTGGACTTACCCCCAATTAATGGAAAAGCGTTGTCAGGCGCAGAAATGAGATTTTTTTTTAGAAAGGTGGTTCTTCAGTGCCAAAAGTTTGTTGTGGGTAATGACCTCTCTGGAGCTATTCAGAAAGTCCCTGGAAAACATTATGAAGAATTATACCATCTTGGATTTAGGTGCATTTATTTCTTCCTAAGAGTACAAAATGCTTTCATATATGGGTTATCTCATTTATCTTCATAACATCAGCATGAAATAGTCTGTGGCAGGTATAATTATCCACTCTTATGGAGAGAGAAATGGGGTGTCCAGAGAAACCAGAGAGTCACAGAATGTTTATGTTTTGTAGTGTTTTTCTTTCCAGATAGATAGAAATACTCTTTATTATGCGAGGAAGCTATTTATTATGGGCGCATTGTATACAATAGAAAGGTGTTAACCATTTTGTGCCATATGATAACTTTAGGGGATAGCCATAAGTTGCTGTCTATTAAATCACTTTGTATATTGTCTATTTTTGGTGAATTGAACAGGTTATGAATGAAAACAAAATTGTCTGGAAAATGGGTTAAAATAATCTTTTTCTTGGTCCTTAGAAACTGGAAATGTAACTTGTCCAGCAGTAACGAAACAGAACCAGATGTTATTTTCCAGAGTAGAAAGCAGCCTGACATGAACACCTTGGTCACAGAGTCTGGGGGTTGAGCCAGATTTAAAGCATTGTTACGGTATTACATCAGAGATGCTGTGAAGAAAAAAATGATGTAAAATTATGGGAAGTGAATTGGACTCTTTTGGAAAAAAAGGTGTTTGGTAAATTAAGTATGTTGTCAAGAATCCCTGAAGTATACTTGAGGAAAGTGTTAGGGAGGATTTTATTAGATAGGATAGAAGGTTTTCTAAGGCAACAGATAATCTAAAAATATATCGACAACCGGGATAGAAGTTTCCATCCTTTTTTGTAAGTCTGGGTAAGTGGCCAGGGTGGTCTGGCAGCTTGACAGTATCAGGAACCTGGGATCCTTCTGTCTTTTATATTCAATGTTTCAAATTATGGTCTGAGATGATCCTTATTTTCTTTACCATGTCAATATTCCAATCGCTGGGGGGTTGAAGGATGAGGAAGAGACAGTGTACCGATCAGAGTCCCATATATCAGTGTTTATCCACTTGGCTTCCCTGGTGGATCAAACGGTAAAGAATCTGCCCATAATGAGGGAGACCCTGGTTTGATGCCTGGGTTGGGAAAATCCCCTGGAGAAGGGAATGGCTACTCACTCTAGTATTCTTGCCAGGAGAACTCCATGGACAGAGGAGCCTGGAGGGCTACAGTCCATGGGGTCATAAGGAATTGGACACAACTGAGTGACTTTCCCAGAGAGATCCACTATCCATTGGTCAAAATTGAGTCCTATGGACACATTTAGCTTCAGAAGAGCCTGGGACATAAAGTCTTTAGCTAGGTAGCCATATGCTCAGCTAAAATGTGAAGGGCTGATACTAAGTCAAGAAGGAGAGAATGTATATTGAGGAAAACCCAGCGGTCACCAGTACAGAAATATATGGGGCAAAATTTTAATCTATTTTGAGATGTATTTTAGAAAATATTTTTACTTACTGGATTGAACTTATGAAAATATCATCTATTTCTGTTTGACATCAAAGAAGTAGCTATGCTGTGTCTATAAGCAGCCTATCTTTCTATAAACAAAAGTTCTCTTTGGTTTCAGTTTCTTTAAATTTCATAATTGTTCATATAACCTTGCTCAGTTGCTTCAGTCGTGTCTGACTCTTTGCGACCCTAAGGACTGTAGCCTGCCAGGCTCCTCTTGTCCATGGCAAGAATACTGGAGTGGATTGCCGTTTCCTTCTCCAAGGGATCTTCCCGACCCAGAGATCGAACCCTTCTCTCCTGAGTCTCCTGCGTTGCAGGCAGATTCTTTACCACTGAACCAGCAGGGAAGCCCCATATGACCTTGGTGCAATATTTATATTATTTTCTAAATACTCTATTGCTTGCAATAGTTGTTTGTTTTGTTAGTTGCTTTTACTGTTTTCAGCTTTTCTGGTCTTAATAAAAGTGTATTAGGCCATTTTCCCAAACTGTTCCTAAAGTGTGAAGGAAAAGAGCTTTCTGGTTGTGATATGTCTCTCACTCTTTGGTACAGAATCTTTCAGCTTATAATGCAAATATTAACCTTTGCTGAAGTCCAATTGGGAATGATCCATCCATTTTGGGATCCTTTGGGACTGAATACTTTTCTTTAAATTTTTAAATTGCACTAATATTGGCAGATAGTTTAAGAAATCTAAATGCTGCTGATAAAAAACTTTTCTCTGCCCCACACTCTTTCTACCCTTAATTTCTATTCCACAGAAGCAAACACTTGAAACTATTTAGCCATTGTTTCTGTTATTTATTTCTCTGTTTCTAAATAAAATGCTTGTGGGGCTATTTTAAAGTCTTTTTAAAGTAAAAAGCATGCATTTAAAAATTGAGGTCTAGCTTTTAAAGATGATTTTATTGTACTCTGCCTGCAACTACATATGCCCTCAGTATACACAGGTATCCTCCCTTTCAAGACCTGTTTTATTATTTGAGCTTCAATCACGGTTCAGTGGTTATTATACTATGATTATATAGAAATTGATCAGAGATGAGCCATGGAGTGTTTTTTTGTAATATAAATTTATTTATTTTAATTGGAGGCTAATTACTTTACAATACTGTATTGGTTTTGCCATACATTGACATGAATCCACCATGGGGGTACACATGTTCTCCATCCTGAACCCCCCTTCCTCCTCCCTCCCCGTACCATCCCTCTGGGTCATCTCAGTGCACCACCCCCAATCATCCTGTATCATGCATCGAACCTGGACTGGCAATTCGTTTCACATATGATATTATACATGTTTCAATGCCATTCTCCTAAATCATCCCACCCTCTCCCTCTCCCACAGAGTCCAAAAGACTGTTCTATATATCTGTATCTCTTTTGCTGTCTCGCATACAGGGTTATCATTACCATCTTTCTAAATTCCATATATATGTGTTAGTATACTGTATTGGTGTTTTTCTTTCTGGCTTACTTCACTCTGTATAATAGGCTCCAGTCTCATCCACCTCATTAGAACTGATTCAAATGGATTCTTTTTAATGGCTGAGTAATACTCCATTGTGTATATGTACCACAGCTTTCTTATCCATTCATCTGCTGATGGACATCTAGGTTGCTTCCATGTCCTGGCTATTATAAACAGTGCTGCAATGAACACTGGGGTACACATGTCTCTTTCAATTCTGGTTTCCTTGGTGTGTATGCCCAGCAGTGGGATTGCTGGGTCATAAGGCAATTCTATTTCGAGTTTTTTAAGGAATCTCCACACTGTTCTCCATAGTGGCTGTACTAGTTTGCATTCCCACCAACAGTGTAAGAGGGTTCCCTTTTCTCCACACCCTCTCCAGCATTTATTGCTTGTAGACTTTTGGATCGCAGCCATTCTGACTGGTGTGAAATGGAACCTCATTGTGGTCTTGATTTGCATTTCTCTGATAATGAGTGATGTTGAGCATCTTTTCATGTGTTTGCTAGCCATCCATATGTCTTCTTTGGAGAAATGTCTATTTAGTTCTTTGGCCCATTTTTTGATTGGGTTGTTTATTTTTCTGGAATTGAGCTGCAGGAGTGAGCCATGGAGTGTTTTATGATTATATTTTCTTTTGGAATTAAACATTGCTTTGTTTTTGTTTACTTCTTTATCTTTCTATGTTCATCTCACCATTCACTTCACCTTAAAACATTGCCAAAGAGATTAAATTCATCTCACCACAGCAAAAAAACAAAAACAAAAAACCCACCCCAAAACCCAAGAAGACAAAAACCTCAGACAACCTATAGGGCTCTTTTTGTTTCCTTGGTGACATTCTTAGAGGTCCCAGTCTTCCTCCCTTCTAGACTGGTGTTCTCTAGGCCTGAGAAGCATTGTCCAGCATCATCCTATGAATTTCTTTTGCTTCCTCTTCCTCCTCCCTTGAGTCCATATTCTCTTTCTTGGGTGAATCTCTGTGTTGAGTGGACTACATCAGCCATTAACTCCTGAGAAAGGGTATATGGGAAGTAAATTTTTCAGGCCTTTTATTTCTAAAGCTGTCTGTATTTTGTACTTAGCTAGTAAAGAATTCTAAGTTGGAAATCATTTTAGCTCCAAAAAAAGTGAAAGCATGGCTCCATTTGTCTTCTGCTAAGTCACTTCAGTCATGTCCCACTCTGTGCGACCCCATAGACGGCAGCCCACCAGGCTCCCCCGTCCCTGGGATTCTCCAGGCAAGAACACTGGAGTGGGTTGCCATTTCCTTCTCCAATGCATGAAAGTGAAAAGTGAAAGTGAAGTCGCTCAGTCGTGTCCGACTCTTAGCGACCCCATGGACTGCAGCCTATCAGGCTCCTCCATCCATGGGATTTTCCAGGCAAGAGTACTGGAGTGGGGTGCCATTGCCTTCTCCTAGTTACCATTATTGTATTAGAGAACTCTAGTGCCTTACTGATTCTCTATCCTTCATATGTGCCCTGTTTTTCTCTCTTTATTTTATGAAGCTCTTGTTTATCTACAATTGTCTGAAATTTTAGTGTGATACACTTTTGTGTGACTATT
Source organism: Capricornis sumatraensis (assembly GCF_032405125.1). Classification (NCBI taxonomy): domain Eukaryota; kingdom Metazoa; phylum Chordata; class Mammalia; order Artiodactyla; family Bovidae; genus Capricornis; species Capricornis sumatraensis. The sequence continues at coordinate 18,815,401 of NC_091075.1, forward strand.
TTCAGTCAGTAAGATGGATACTCATGGAAAGCACTTTTCAATCTATAGTTTCCTTTGTTCTAGGATTTTAGGAGGAGAGAGTATTATTTCTTTATTTCTATCCCTCTATTGCTACTACTCATCTCATTCATTCTCTCTCGTCTCGCTCTATCTCTCTCAGTCTCCATATACATATATATAATCTATAAAAATATAGCTATATAAGAAATATATATTTAGATATATACTTATATATCTATCTGTCTGCATGCTTATAAAGACACAGATACAGATGGATGGATAGATAGACAGGGAGATAGATGGATAGGGAGTGTGTTTTGCAAAGGTTTTCTCCCAGTCTGTGACTTTTTCTTTTCATTTTTTTAACAATGTCTTTTGAAGATCAAAAGTTTTAAATTTTAATGAAGTCCAATTTATCAGTTTTTTCTTTTGTGTATTGTGGTTTTGGTATTGTATCTGAAAGGTCATTGCCAGATCTAAAGTCACATGGTTTTCTCAACTGTTATCTTCTAGGAGTTTTGTCATTTCACTTTTTACATTTAGGTCTGCAATCCATTTTGAGTTAATTTCTGTGAAAGGTACAGGGTCTGTGTTTAGATTCTGCTTTTGTATGTGAGTGTCCAGTGGTACTAGCTCCATTTGTTGAGAAAAGTATCTTCACTCCACATTGTATTGCCTTTGCTCCTCTTTCAAGGATCAGTTGCCTGTGTTTGTGTGAATCTCGTTCTAGGATGTCTGTTCTGTTTCATTTATCTGTTTGTATATATATATATTGCCAATACCACACTATCTTGATTACTGTAGCTTTGTAATAAGTCTTGAAGTTGGTAGTGCCAGTCCTCCAACTTTGCTCTTCTTCAACATTGTGTTGGCTATTCTGAGTCTATTGCCTTTCCATTAAAATTTTTTTTTTCTTTTTTTTTTTTTATCCATTTAAATTTTAAAACCAGTCTGTTAGCATCCACAAAAGAACTTGCTGGAATCTTGATTGCTATTGCATTGAGTCTGTGGATCAAGTTAGGAAGAACTGACATTCTAACAATATTGAGTCTTCTTATCCATGATTGTGGTATATCACTTCATTAATTTTGTTCTTTGACTTCTTTCATTTGAGTTTTATAGTTTTTCTCACATGGATCTTTACATATTTTATTAGATTTATACCTATTTTATTTTTTGTTTTGGTAAATGTATTTGTTTCAAATTCCAGTTTTTGTTGTTGGTACATGGGAAAGCAATTGTGTCTGCTTATTAACTGTGTATCCTGCAGTCTTGCTATAATTGCTTATTAGTTCCAGGAGGTTTCTTTTTCTTTTTCCAGTTCTTTGGGATTTTCTACATTAACAACTTGCCATCTATGGAAAAAATAGTTTTATTTATTTCTTCTCAATCTGTATACTTTTAGTATCCTTTTCTTGTCTTGTTGCATTAGCTGGAACTTTCAGTATGACGTTTAATGGAAGTAGTAAGAGTGGGCATCCTTGTGTTGACCTTGTATTAGAGACAAAGCTTCTAGTTTCTCAGCATTAGGTCTGATGTAAGTATGTTTTTAGTAGATCTTCTTTGTCAAGTTGAGGAAGTTCTCCTTTTCTGTTAGTTTTCTGGGAAATTTTATAATGAACGGGTATTGGATTTTGCCAGGTATTTTTTTCTGCATCTGTTGATATGATCATAGGGATTTTCTTCCTTTATCCTATTGATATGGTGGATTACATTAATTAATTTTTGAATATTGAACCAGCCTTGCACAGCTGAAATAAATCTTACTTGCTTGTGGCATATAGTTATTTTTAAACATAATAGGATTCAATTTCTCTATAATGTTTATTTACTGTGTTCTTTATGATAAATTACTGAACCAAGTAATCACCAAAAAAAAATGTAGCCTTTTTTTCATTTATCTTGTGATAAATTTGTCTTAATATAGATAGGATTTAGAAACTGATTGTGTTTGGTGAGTAAGAGGACATGACTGAAGATCACTCTAAACAGTTGAGATTCGTCGAGAAGGAAAAGGCAAGAGATGGAAAAGAAAAGAGGAGAAATAGATATTCAAAAATAAAGTATTTCAAAAGATATGAAAGAATATTTATTTTTGGGGTTCTAGTATTATGGCTAGAAAGAGGTATATATCTAAGTAACTGAATAAGCAGAAAATAAGTTGAAGACAGAGAATTTTGGAAATTGTCTATGTGTTAGTGACAGTTGAAGCTGTATAAATGTATGATATTGTTAATGGGGGAATGGAAAAAAGATGAAAGGTTTGAAATGGACACTCAGGAATACTTATACATAGATAGATAGAAGAGAATCAACAAAAGAGATAGAGAAGATGCATATCAATGGAGAACCAAAATGTTATAATATCACAGAAGTAAAAGGAGGAATTGCAAGGACCAAGGATTGTAATCAACAATGAATATGGAAGAAAAATCGGAAAAATGGGAGCCAAACAAAGAGCCATGTATTTGATAAGTGTAAGTTCATTGATAAAACTTTTCCCCTTAAAGTATAAGGAGTGGACGTTAGAATGCATAAAGTAAAACGGGAAGTGGAGGCGGTGATTGTAGACTATGCTTTCAGAAATGTTGACAGTGAAAAGAAAAGAGAAGTTAATTCAAAGGCATAGAAAGATTGAAGGAGGTATCTCATCAGCAGTAAGGTTTTAGCATGTCTGATTGCTGTGTCAAAGGAGACACTGGAGAGATGGAGTGAAGATTCAAGATGGAAAGGGAATATTAGACAGAATGAAGTTGCCATTTAATATATTGCTGCCTCGAAATAAGCCAACATTTAAGTGATCGGTTACTGGATAATTTAGATGTCTTTTAGAAAGCTTTAATATATAAAGGTGTTTATCAGTTAGTTTAGGTGAGGCTGTTCTTCAGTAATCCACAATCCTCAAGTCTCAGCGGCTTAAAAGAACTAAGGTGTATTTCTTGCTGACACTCCATGTATATCATGTAACAGGTCAGCTGGGGATTTTGCTGCAGTTCCTTCTTACTCTAGGATCCAGAGTAATACAACAGCTCTTTTTCTGAGGATTGCTAGTGACTCTGGTACAGGAAAAAAGAGACATGATAAATTAAACACTGACTTCTTAAGTTTTCAGTTGTAAGCGACTTTTGGTCACTTGCCCTCACAGTTCATTCACCAAAGCAAGTCACATGGCTGTGCTGTCTCCCCAGGGATGGGAAGTACAATCTTAATTTAATACTTGCCAGGAAGGAGAGCAGAATATTTGCAATCCAGAGTATTTGCAAACAGTCCTAATGAGCACCATAAGGAATATATTTACCTGGAGTACTACATTGGGTTCCAGTTATCAAAAATCTAACATTTATGATCATTTTTATAAATAGTTGAGCAGTATGTTTTTCTTCAGGAAAATAATCCTATACTACAACTTTGCTCCTAAGGGGAAAATATGATTGGAATTAGAGCTCATTTACGGTTACAGTGTCATTTTCAGAACTGTCTCAGAAGTATACAATATGATGATAGAAACATAAAAGGAATATATTGGATTTTACCAGTTATCACTTTTAAATGTGAAATAATGAACTTTGGTAAAAAAAAAAAAATTAACATTTTTTCTTAGAACTTGTTGACTAAAGACCCTTTTCATTCTTTAACATTCTAGATAATTCCTTTAAATAATGTCAAGTTCTATAAAGGAGGAAAATGGAAGATGAAACAAAGATCTGACCCAATTCTCAGGCTAATAGTTTAGTTCCTTCTAACTGTACAGTTGCAGTTTAAAACATTCCCTATTATCCCAACAGGAAACATTTCCTTTGTACAAGTGATGGTGCACGTTTGGTTCAGCGTAGATTCAGTTCCCAGTTGCAACTTATAAATGCTGTACAGGGAAGTGTTTAGTGTTCAAACAAGGATTATACTTCATTATCCTAGTTTCGAGTTTCTGCATCATCTCATGAATCTGACAGCTTCTTCACAAATGTACTTATTTAGAAGTCTTCAGAGAAGCATCCTAGACATTTGTAGCATTAATAATGATTTAGAGTGTAAATGATTTTAAGTATGGGGATGGCAGGTGTGGTAGTTTTATGGATTTTGAAACATTTTCTCATCACAGTTGAAACAGACCTATCTGCAATACTTTGCTGTGTCTGTTAAAAAGGCTCCAGGGCCAGAATAGAACACAATCAGGGTGTTTTTACTGTTGGGTGACATCCATTTCCTTGATGTCCTGTACGGTCTTGGATGTGATTGTTGAGTGAGTTTTACCTGGCTCTCAGTGAATTTAAGAGAGTAAAAGGAGACTGTCTACAGTACTGATAAAGTTTCTTTGGAACATAAAAGGAATGAAATCAGATGCCTAGAAGCCTGCCAGAGAGAGAAAATGCACTGTGCTTTAGCCATTGTTTTTCTTCTGATTTAGTGCATAGTGTTAAAGCCACGTATAAGTTTGGTGTGTGTATTTGGGAGCATAGGTAGAATCTGATGTGGTTAAAAAAAGGTAGACGTTACTGTTTCGGGAGCTGAGAAGAGAGTGTTAGTTATTTCCAAAAAGGGCCTTTTGACCAGGGTTGTGTTGATTTAAAGAATCTACAAAAGAGATAAGTGTTGGCTAGACACCACACTCATTTTTTAAACAACTGGAGTAAGACAAAATGGAAGAGATTCAAAGTAAAAGCAAACAGTGTAAAAGTACAAAGAAAAATTAATTCTAAGACATATACAATCCAAGAAAAAAATCAAAATATTTTTGTTATCAAGGATCAGGGCTTGTTTAAAATAGATTTTTTTAAAGTACTTTTACTTATGTATGTATTTTTGGCTGTGCTGGGTCTTCATTTCTGCTCGGGCTTTTCTCTAGTGGTGGTGAGTGGTTCTACTCTCTACCTGAAGTGCCTGGGCATCTCATTGCAGTGGCTCCTCTTGCTGCAGAGCACGGGCTCTAGAAATGTGGGCTTCAGTAGCTGTGGCTGCCGGGCTCTACACAGGCTCAGTAGTTGTGGTACTCCCCTGATCAGGGAACAAGCCCATTCTCCTGCACTGGGAGGTGGATTCTTTACTGTTGAGCCCCCAGGGAAGCCCTGAAATAGATTTTTATTAATGAGAAAACATATTGCTTGGATATAACCACTGGGAACATATAGTTTCATGTGCATCGTGCATAATTTTAGCTTATACTAGAGTGATTCCACTGATTTGCTGTTGTTGTTGTTCAGTGGCTAAGTCATGTCTGACTCTTTGCAATCCAGTGAACTGCAGCACGCCAGGCTCCTCTTGTCCTCCACCTGGAATTTGTTCAAATTCATGTGCACTTCCACTGATACATGGTAATTATTTAGTTTAATGAAATATAAAATATTTTGACAGAATAAGTGACTTATTCATCTGCTGAACCAGTCACCTTAAATCTGTAATAATACTCAGCATATTGTCAGGTATAAAGTCTTAGAACTCTTTAGTTGATTTCAAGGATTTTGAATTAAGATGTTGGCCTGGAATTTTAAGTGGAATTAAGGCTTAGAAACAGCCTGAATAATATTATTTTCATGAAAATAAGAGACATGCTTTTGAATTTAGGTGTTTCCCATGAGTACTTCCCAGGTGGTGCTGTTGGTAAAGAACGTGGGTTCGATCTCTGGGTTGGGAAGATGCCCTGGAGTAGGAAATGGCACCCCACTCCAATAATCTTGCCTGGGAAATCCCACGGACAGAGGAACCTGGCAGGCTACAGTCCATGTATTGCAAAGAGTTGGACATGACTGAGCATGCATGAGTGCTTATAGATTTTAATGTGAAATTTAAAAATATTGTCACGTGACTTTAATATTTGAGCATATCGTTTGACTAAATATATGTGTTTGTGGGATTCACATAGATTAATAGATTTTAAATGGACCAGAAGTATAGCCATATTATTTATCTAAAACTTTGTGTTTTCACATTGCATGATAACTAGGTTAAAGATGAATCTCTGTAAAATAACTCTGGCACCCATCAGTATTTACACCCTGATAATCAAAATGTCTCAGTGGTTGACTGATTTTCTGTGTCGTGCAGGAGTGCCATCGGAGAAGGCGATGGCACCCCACTCCAGTACTCTTGCCTGGAAAATCCCATGGATGGAGGAGCCTGGAAGCCTGGAGCCCATGGGGTTGCGAAGAGTCAGACACAAATGAGCGACTTCCCTTTCACTTTTCACTTTCATGCATTGGAGAAGGAAATGGCACCCCACTCCAGTGTTCTTGCCTGGAGAATCCCAGGGACAGGGAGCCTGGTGGGCTGCCGTCTATGGGGTCACACAGAGTTGGACACGACTGAAGTGACTTAGCAGCAGCAGCAGCAGCAGCAGCAGGAGCACCATAGCTTTCTTGTTAAATTCACTACCACTACAGAGGTAGTGGTTTTGAGGTATAAGATTTATAAGATGAAGTACAGTTGTCTATTTTTAGTTCCTTGCACACAGAAGAATCCTTGGTAATAGCTGCATTTTATCTGTGAGCGGCACTAAATTTTTATAAATTATAGGCTCCATGTTTCTGAGGACAAATTTAAAAAAACACCTTCTTCTGAAAGATTTAAAGTGGAGAGTACTGTGTTACTCATTGTATAGAATCCTGGTAGAGATGCAAGTGAGGATGCATGATTTGTGTCTAGGATTACAACTGTATTAGAGCCAACACATTTAACATATACATAGCTATGTATATGTATCAGTTCAGTTCAGTCGCTCAGTCGTGTCCGACTCTTTGCGACCCCATGAATCGCAGCATGCCAGGCCTCCCTGTCCATCACCAACTTCCAGAGTTTACCCAAACTCATGTGCATCGAGTTGGTGATGCCTTCCAGCCATCTCATCCTCTGTCGTCCCCTTTCCTCCTGCCCTCAATCCCTCCCAGCATCAGGGTCTTTTCCAGTGAGTCAACTCTTTGCATGAGGTGGCCAAAGTACTGGAGTTTCAGCCTCAGCATCAGTCCTTCAAATGAACACTCAGGACTGGTCTCCTCTAGGATGGACTTGTTAGATCTCCTTGCAGTCCAAGGGACTCTCAAGAGTCTTCTCCAACACCACAGTTCCAAAGCATCAATTCTTTGGTGTTCAGCTTTCTTCACAGTCCAACTCTCACATCCATACATGACCACTGGAAAAACCATAGCCTTGACTAGATGGACCCTTGTTGGCAAAGTAATGTCTCTGCTTTTGAATATGCTATCTAGGTTGGTCATAATTTTCCTTCCAAGAAGTAAGCATCTTTTAAAATTTCCATGGCTGCAGTCACCATCTGCAGTGATTTTGGAGCCCCCAAAAATAAAGTCTGCCACTGTTTCCACTGTTTCCCCATCTATTTCCCATGAAGTGATGGGACCAGATGCCATGATCTTCATTTTCTGAATGTTGAGCTTTACGCCAACTTTTTATCTCCTCTTTCAAATCCATCAAGAGGCTTTTTAGTTCCTCTTCACTTTCTGCCATAAGGGTGGTGTCATCTGCATATCTGAGGTTTTTGATATTTCTCCCAGCAATCTTGATTCCAGCTTGTGCTTCTTCCAGCCCAGCGTTTCTCATGATGTACTCACATATAAGTTAAATAAGCAGGGTGACAATATACAGCCTTGACGTACTCCTTTTCCTATTTGGAACCAGTCTGGTGTTCCATGTCCAGTTCTAACTGTTGCTTCCTGACCTGCATATAGGTTTCTCAAGAGGCAGGTCAGGTGGTCTGGTATTCCCGTCTCTTTCAGAATTTTCCACAGTTTATTGTGATCCACACAGTCAAAGGCTTTGGCATAGTCAATAAAGCAGAAATAGATGTATTTCTGGAACTCTCTTGCTTTTTCCATGATCCAGTGGATGTTGGCAATTTGATCTCTGGTTCCTCTGCCTTTCCTAAAACCAGCTTGAACATCTGGAAGTTCACGGTTCACATATTGCTGAAGCCTGACTTGGAGAATTTGGAGCATTACTTTACTAGTGTGTGAGGTGAGTGCAATTGTGCAGTAGTTTGAGCATTCTTTGGCATTGTCTTTCTTTGAGATTGGAATGAAAACTGATCTTTTCCAGTCCTGTGGCCACTGCTGAGTTTTCCAAATTTGCTGGCATATTGAGTGCAGCACTTTCACAGTGTCATCTTTCAGGATTTGAAACAGCTCTACTGGAATTCCATCACCTCCACTAGCTTTGTTCGTAGTGATGCTTTCTAAGGCCCACTTGATTTCACATTCCAGGATGTCTGGCTCTAGGTGAGTGATCACACCATCATGGTTATCTTGGTTGTGAAGATCTTTTTTGTACAGTTCATATGTGTATTCTTGCCACCTCTTCTTACTATCTGCTGCTTCTGTTAGGTCCATACCATTTCTGTCCTTTATCGAGCCCATCTTTGCATGAAATGTTCCCTTGGTATCTCTAATTTTCTTGAAGAGATCTCTAGTCTTTCCCATTCTGTTGTTTTCCTCTATTTCTTTGCATTGATCGCTGAGGAAGGCTTTCTTATCTTGCCTTGCTATTCTTTGAAACTCTGCATTCAAATCAGAATATCTTTCCTTTTCTCCTTTGCTTTTTGCTTCCATTCTCTTCACAGCTATTTGTAAGTCTTCCTCAGACAGCGGTTTTGCTTTTTTGCATTGCTTTTCCATGGGGATGGTCTTGATCCCTGTCTCCTGTACAGTGTCACGAACCTCCGTCCATAGTTCATCAGGCACTCTGTCTATCAGATCTAGTCCCTTAAATCTATTTCTCACTTCCACTGTATACATATGTTATAGTATATAGTCATGTCTGACTCTTAGCAACCCCATGGACTACAGGCTTCTCCGTCCATGGGATTTCCCAGGGAAGAGTACTGGAGTGGGGTGCCATTGCCTTCTCCAATATATATTGATACATATATGTTAACACATTCCTCACTATGAGAGCGATTTCTCTCTTTTATTGTTTAGATAACTGAATTTAAATAAGTAATCAGACTGTGTTCATGTCATTAAGTATTGCTTTGGGTTTAAAGAGGGAAAAAGGCTGTCTGATTGAGTTTGCTCTCAGCACTGCAGCAGTGCTTTGCCAGAGGTCTCATCTCCCTGTAATGAAGGTCTATTATCTTCTCTCGAGTGAGTCCCAGCAACCTGTGTGCAATACACAGAGAACATCTTTGTATTAGACATGGAGCATGAGCCCAAACCAATTACCCCAGGAAAGATACCACATTTACTCTTCGGCGGATTTCTTCCTTCACTGCTGCTGCTCTTTCAGAGACAGGACAGAGGGGAAAAAAGAGCTCTCTGTAAATATGAAATTTAAAAGAATAGCTGGAAATCTCTATGTTGGGAGCCAAGTATGCTATACCACATTGACTTCCTTTTTAGAATACCAGAAAATGGAAAACATATGGGGTGACTTGTTGAGTTGATTTTTGTTCTGTACTCTATTCTTGTTATGGATTCATTTTCAGAATCAAACATTCTGAATGCTTCTTGGTGGATGCATGTGGGTTTGAAAACATCACAGCATGTGGGACCCAGTGAAACAAGAATTTCATTTGTTTTCCTTGGCTTCTGTTTGTCATGATCTGTTCGATATGACAGACTAGGAAATGGTAAATTTTAGCGAGGTCTTAGGGCTGAGTCGTGAACTTCACTTTGGTTAGGATAAGAAGTCTGGTGATGAGAAGTGAACTGATATTCTAGTTGGTTGTTTCATTTATGCAACTCATATTGTTGGAGGTTAGTTCTCACTGTTGAGACTGGAGCACCTCGTTATGTGTCCAGGCGCGCCCTACTTTACGTTTTCTCTGTTTGTTTAGTACCCATTCTATTCTATCAGAGGAACAGAGAGTTAGGATCTATGAAGATAAATATATAGAAAGTTGTGCCAGCCACTTACTGTTACAATAATGTCATGTGACAAGCAGCCACACTATCTCAATGACATAAAACAAAAAGCATTTATCAAGTTCTTACGTTTGTGGAGCTCATCAGACCCAGATTGGGCTCATCTAGGGCAGTTGGCTGCGGCTGCTCTGCTCCACATGGCTTTCTCCTCTTGGGACAGAGGGCTACGCCTGCCATGGTTTTCTTGCCGCAGCAGTAGAAGTATAAGAGGGCAAGCTCAATCAGACATGTGCAGATCAGTGTTTTAAAGGGGAGGTGTCACAATATATCCAGTAGTGTTCTGTGGGTCAAGGCTTGGTACATGGATAAATCCAAAGTCAAGGAGCAGAGAAATATTTTCATCCTCTCTACTGGAGGAATTCAAAAGTACCTGGTTATAGGGAGTGGTAAAGAACTAAAGCCATTAACACAGCTTACCATAAGGGTTATTGCTCTTTGTCATACTCTTGATTAGAATAGAACACTCAAATAGAATGAATTGAAGGAATCAAAGGAAGAAGTTTACAAAGTAATAATACTGGCCTATTAAATTGCATGATTAAATATATAATTGCCTAATTATACATTTTTCTCCTGTCTCTGTATGCTCTGTGGAATAATAATGAGAAAAAAGAGAAAAAGTCACTCAGTCGTGTCTGACTCTTTGCAACCCCATGGACTATACAGACCATGGAATGCTCCAGGCCACAATACTGGAATGAGTAGCCTTTCCTTTCTCCAGGAGTTCTTCCCAACCCAGGGATCGAACCCAGGTCTCCCACATTGCAGGTGGATTCTTTACCAGCTAAGCCACAAGGGAAGCCCAAGAATACTGGAGTGGGTAGCCTATAGCTCCGCCAGCAGATCTTCCCGACCCAGGAATCCAACCAGGGTCTCCTGCATTGCACGTGGATTCTTTACCGACTGTGAGCTATCAGGGAAGCCCAGAGTAATGACATCTTCTTTATTTGTTATATTATGCCCAGGATCTAGAATAGTTGTTGGCATGAAAGCAAAGCATGCATTATTTTAATGAATTAGTGAACTTTAAAGTTAGGCTTCTCCCAGAATCAGTTAGGAAAACAGACTCATTGATTTTTTAACTGAGATATAATTGACGTATATGACATTTTATTAGTTTTAGGCATACAACATAATTATATAGATAGATAACAAATAAATTTAGTTAACATCCATTACCACACATTGTTGCAATTTTTTTCTTGTGATGAAGGCTAATAAGATCTACTGACTTAGCAACTTTCAAATGCACAGTACAGTTTTGTTCACTATACTCACCATGCTCTACATTATATCCCCAGGAATTATTTACAATGGAGAGTTTGTACTTTTTGACAACCTTCACCCATTTCACCTGCACTCCGCTTCTGGGAACTAACAGTCTGCTCTCTGGATTTGTGTTTGTTTGTTTTTAAAGATTCGCTATATAAGTAAGATCATAGAATATTTGTCTTTCTCTGATGACTTATTTCCCTTAGCAAAAGATGCTTTCAAGAAGCATCCATGTGGTCCCAAATGGCAGAATTTCCTTCTTTTTATGGCTAAATAATACTCCATTGTATTGAATATACACCCCGCATTTTCTTTATTCGACTGGTGGATAACTAGGTTGTTTCCATGTCTTGGCTATTGTGAATAATGCTTCAGTGGATATGGGGGTGCAGATATCTTTTAAAAAGTATTTACTTACTTATCATATCTTTTTGAGCTAACAAACTTATTCTGTCTTGTGTGAATGTTTGAGATCTTGTCATTGAGGCTGATAACTAACTGGATATAGTTGAAATACTTTAACAGTTATTGCTTAAAAGAAATTTCGTGCTTGACAAAATAGGGTCTAATTTTTAAGGAAAGAGGAAGGTATTAGTTATTATTTTCATCAGTTAATATCTTGATTCCTCTCTCCCTTTTCAGTGGATTCTTCCTCTTGATATATAAAAGAATCAAGATGACTATATCCTAAAACTTTGATCTGACTTCTTAAAGCTACCGTACCATTTCTCTTCTTTCCACTGTCAAATTTCTTGAAGGCATTATGTGTACTTCATGGGCTGTTTCCAGTTCCTTAGCTTCCACCTCCTCTTTTACCTGCCATAGTCCAGACTGACCCCATTTCTGCCACTGCTTACTGAGGATCGAGTTCCTAATCCAAAGCTTTTTTCTTTTTTTAAAAAAAGAATTTATGTTTTATTTAAGGAACATATACTTTGTAGCATATTCTAAATGTTTCCAAAATGGCCCATATAAAGAGCTCGTTAACAAAATATCCAGTAATCACTTCTAGAGAATTCAGGATGGAATTTCAGTTTCACTTTGTGAACCCAGTTCAGTTCAGTTCAGTTGCTCAGTTGTGTCCGACTCTTTGCGACCCCATGAATTGCAGCACGCCAGGCCTCCCTGTCCATCACCAACTCCCGGAGTTCACTCAGAGTCACATCCATCGAGTCAGTGATGCCATGCAGCCATCTCATCCTCTGTCGTCCCCTTCTCCTCCTGCCCCCAATCCCTCCCAGCATCAGAGTCTTTTCCAATGAGTCAACTCTTCACATGAGGTGGCCAAAGTACTGGAGTTTCAGCTTTAGCATCATTCCTTCCAAAGAAATCCCAAACATTAAGCTAATAAGGGACTGTTTTACTTCAGGAGGGCTTGCAACACAGATGACACAAACTTTTTCTTAAGGTGTGTCATCCTTTGCCTCTCTGTAGTGGTAGCCACAGATTAACTATTCCTTGGGCCTTTTTTCATTTCGCATTTAAAGTATTAACCATTTCTGTTCTCAACTCTATGTAGGCTTCCTGGAAAAAACAGATGCGTAGAACACAGTGCTTGGCATACAAAGATTTGCATGAACAGCTAGTTTATTGAAGAGTCACAACTTTATAGGAGTCCCACCATGAAACTTTAAAAATGTTTCCAGTCACTGACTTTAATTTTCAGTTGAATTCTCTTTTTCCATTTCTTGAAGTGAAGTCGCTCAGTCGTGTCCGACTTTTTGCGACCCCATGGACTACATGTAGCCTACCAGGCTCCTCTGTCCATGGGATTTTCCAGGCAATAGTATTGGAGTGGATTGCCATTTCCTTCTCCAGGGGATCTTCCCGACCCAGGGATTGAACCCAGGTCTCCCGCATTGTAGACAGACGCTTAACTGTCTGAGCTACCAGGGAAGTAATGATATCTTAAACGATATAATTTTCTGGTCATTTTCATTGATTGAAAATTCAGTCCAGGTCAGAACTTTTACATCACACTTGACTTAAATCTTCTGTCCTCTCCTCTGCCTGTGGCTGACTTAACCAGCTGCTCTCAGGATTTGCAGAGGGTGGGGGCTATCCATCTGCTTTTCACCTCTGATCCCCCTTCTTCATTGCTGGGTGGTGGTGGGTCTAAAGCTCACCAGCACCACCCTTCCCTCTCCTGGGGGCCTGCACAGCTCTCATCCTCACTTTGCTGGTGTTGCTGTTCCTGTGACCAGCACTGACTGATGGCCTGAAATACGTGGTCACCCACCACATGGCCACGTCTGCCTTTCCAGGATTGGGTGCTGCGGTTCCTCAACATACCCTCTGTTCTAGTCAAGCGAAATTACTGCCGCATCCCGGGCAGATTCTGTGTTTCCCTGGGCTGCCCCTCTCTAGTTCTAATCCAACTTTAAGAATCAGCTTAAATGGTTATGTAACTTACATAGCTCTTGCTGTCACTCTTTTTGGAATTAATTTCTCTCTCAGCACTATTCCTGTTGCACTTCATTTTTTTTTTTTTCTTAGAAAAGTTGCCATTTCTCCTTTGATTGTAGTGATTTATAGGATGCTTCTCTTTGGTACAAGTGTATAAATTCCTTTAGCGCAGAGACTGAATCTTGTGTTCCCAGTGCTTCCTTAACAGTTGGTGGAATAGAAACTCACTCTTAGAAGGCTCTCAGATGCTGAGTATGCTGTCTTATTCAGAGATTCAGCAATTTGGGGCGTAATGTTTTAAAAGTCAGAATATTTCTGCATGTGTAAGTGCTTTACATAGTTCTTATTGCTATCAACACTCAATAAATGATTTAAACTGTAATATCCATTTTGGGGGGATGGTAGATATTGGATCTGTTAACCCAAAATGTAGTGGATACTCTTAAGGCAGAAGGCATTCCTTGTGGAGTGCAGGGGAGACCTCAAAGCCAAAGGTGGTTGGTCCCAGGGAGTGGCTTTCAGTAACGTGGCTAAATGCAAGCAGCCTACTAAGCCCTCGATCTGTCGAGCAGCTGCTGAGCTTTCTGTGTTTTGTGTGTCCCTTTCTTGTGGGTGACAAGTACCAAATCTCTAAGGCACGCAATGGTATGAAAATGAGAGTTTGGGGTTCATGGCCTCAGCTGTTTGAATTTGTCACCCTGCTCAAATAGCACAAATTCTCTTCTCCCTTTAGCGTGGTCTACCTCGGCTTCCTACAAGAATGTGATATTTTCCCTGACCTGATGGGCAAATGCATAAGTTGCTTCATCACTGAATTTACTCTGAACCAACTGTTTTCCTAGTGTGTGGAATCAATGTAAACAAAACCAAGAAGCGTGGTTTGTGGCTTATTTAAAATACTGCTTTCTGTATATTATTCCTGCAAACTTTCTGCTTTGGGATAACGATCTGGTGTGTATTAGTAACCTTGCGGGAAAATGCTGAAGCAATTTGCCATCCTCTCTTAACAGTAACACTGTTCTAGCCCAGAAGGGTGATATGCTTTATGCAGCAGATATAAAATAATTTCTGAACTCATAAATTAAGGCTATTCTCCAAGTCTCATTTTGGATCACCATTTTGCTTCCCTATGTGTCTCAGTGCATGAAAGATGCCTCTCAGAAGCTCTAAATGTCAGGTTTGATGTGTGTGCCTGATTTTATTAGTTAGCATTAAAATCTATGGACTAATAAAAAAAGAAAAAAGATATAGATTATGAAACAGTAATGAAATTGCAGTGTTTAGAATATATAGGCTCTATGAAATAACTAATCAATTCCTATTATATCCATCTCTTTCATATTTTCTCCAAGAAGAATTTGAATCAGCCGATCAGATAATTTCAAGATCCATTTTTAAAAAAATTTCCATTGTACACATTGTTTGTTAATATCACACATTAGTTTCCCTAAGACACTGACCAAGCTACTGTTCTACTTAGAACTCCAGTCTCTCACCTGCATCTGGCAGGGTGCGTTGTTTATGGTGCAGAATCAGGTGAGCTCCACGTTGCAACTGACTAGATTACAAGGGTGTGGCTGTATATTTGTTCTGTGAATATGTATCTTTCTTCCTCCCTTCCTTGCTCCCTTACTTCCTTCTCTATTTAAATGCTTCGTGAATATTTCCCTTATTATTATGATTAAAATATTTGTCAATATGTTTCCTAGCATGGGTTTTTTTCCCATAGATTTTGCTGGAAACATGATGAGTCCATTCATTTGAATACCTGGGATTTGTTTCAATCTAAGAAAGTTTTCCTTTGATTTGTCTTTTATTATTATTTCTGTTCCAATTGATTTAGTGAAATACCAAAATAATTGGCTGTCTCTCCATTCTTTTGTCTACAAACATGTCATCTTCGCTCTCATTTTTTTTTAAATTTGTTTTCTTTCCCATTAATAGAGAACATCTGAAGTTTTCCCTTCACATCACTGCTTGTATTTTATGAAGCATAAATTTTGCTCTTTATTGCCTTTCTGCTCAATTTATTTTATCCCTGCCTTGTTAGATTTTTTTTAAACATGAAATTTTGAAACATCATTTATTTTTAAAATACCACAAATGAAATGAAAGGCAAAGGACAAATATTTGGTGGAGGAAGAAACCCCCACCAGTATTGAGGTTTATAAGCTTAATGAAAAAAAGCTCTTTCAACTGAGAAAAGTATCCACACCTGTTTTAAAGAGCCTGCGGTCCTTGCCTCCTGTGTATCTCTTTCATTATCACACAAAACATTTCACTTCTGACCCTTCTGGTCACCAAATGTCAGGGGTTTTTCCTCACACCACCAAGTAATTCTCTGCATCACCAGCTGATTTTCCTGCAAATAATTCTGACACCATCCACCTGAGGCTGTGGACTCAGTCTCCTGAGACTGTCTTCCGCTTTAGATGCCAATCACAAGTGCAGGTTGTTGCCTGTGCTTCAGGGCTTCTGATCAGTTGTTACGTCTGAGGTTCCCATGACCCCTTCCTTAGGTTTGATTAATTTGCTGGA
Organism: Capricornis sumatraensis; assembly: GCF_032405125.1. Classification (NCBI taxonomy): domain Eukaryota; kingdom Metazoa; phylum Chordata; class Mammalia; order Artiodactyla; family Bovidae; genus Capricornis; species Capricornis sumatraensis. The sequence goes on from NC_091075.1 coordinate 18,831,480, forward strand.
GCAGTTCACAAAACTCAGAGAAACACTTACTTGTGTTTACCAGTTTATTAAAGGATATGATAAGGGATGGGCTTCCCAGGTGGCTCATTGGGTAATGAATCCGCCTGCAGTGCAGGAGGTGCAGGAGACGTGGGTTTGATCCCTGGGTCGGGAAGATCCCCTGGAGGAGGGCACAGCAACTCACGCCAGCATTCTTGCCTGGAGAATCCCATGGACAGAGGAGCCTGGTGGGCTACAGTCCATGGGGTGCTTGCAAAGAGTCGGACACGACTGAAGTGACTCAGCACACACATATGCAGGATCAAGGACACAGATGAATGGCCAGTTGAGGAGGTATATAGGGTGAGGTCTGGAGGGGTCCTGAGCACAGCTTCAGTCCTGGAGTCGGAGTGCATCACCTTTCTGGTATCTGGATTTACCAGCCTGGAATCTCTAAACCCCGTGTGATTGAGATTTTTATGGAGGTTTATTCATTTAGGCATGAGCAATCATTACATCCATTTTCAGTCCTCCTTTCTCAAGAGAACAGGGGGCGAAGCTGAAAATTCCAAACTCCTAATCATGTCTTGTTCTTTGTGGTGACAGGCTCCCATCCTGGAGCCCACCCAGAGTCGCCTCCCTGGAACAAAACACACTCCTATTAACCAGGAAGTTGAAAGTGTTTCAGGAGCCCTGTGTCAGGAACTGGGGTCAAAGTCCAAATATGAGAACAAAAGTTGCTTCTAATACTTTTATCACTTAGGATATCACAGAGACTTTAGGGGTGTGTGCTATGGCCTGGAGGCAGAGACCAATATATATTTTATATATATATATATATATATACACACACACATACACACACATATTGTTTTCTATATTTTCACAATTCTCTAAGAGAGAAGCTAGCAGAGGCGATTGCAAGCAATGGATGGAAGATGACAAATAGACAAATTCAGGACAAGTGCTAAACCTAATCAGTAAAAATTTTAACCAACATAATACTTTTTAAATATAAGCTTTCGAGATTAAACAGTAGATACACTGCTGAAGTATATTTGCTTAATGGATAATCACAAATCATGCTAACAGCAGAGCAAACTTTAATAAACTTCTTGAAACCAATTTATTGATATATGTCAAGAAACTTAAAAAGGAAAAAAGAATCCATTGATCCCGCAGTCTTACTTGTGGAAAGCTATTGTAAAGAAATTATCAAAGGTCTTATGAAAATTATAAGTACAAGGGATGCTTGTTATGCTTTAAAATTATAATTGGCCTCCCATTAAAATAAAAAAATTAAAAAAATTAGAAAATAAAAAAGTTAAATATGCAATTCAAGAGAATCATACATGATAGAATACATACATGGTGTAATATGCATCTTTTAAAAAATCTGTTTTAAAAGAGAATTTATTGATGTGGGAAAAACGTTGTAATGTTAATGGAAATAAAGGATAAAGATTGTGTATGATTCTCATTAACTAAATAACCTGTTTTCTGTCTACATACACATGCACGCACATACACACACCCTCTTCATTTATTATTATTACTATTTAGTTCATCCTTTGATCTTTTAACCACAGCCCAATCTCTTATGAATTTCTCCTTTTTCATGGAAGGCATGCCATCCTGTGTCCTATGGAAGATTTCCTACCGTAAATATGTTTAGATGTCTCCTTACTTTGTTTTGTAGTACCTTTCTCCCTAGGTTATGAATTGGATTTTTCTTAATGCAGTCTTGAGATGAGAGATCAGCCTATGATTGATGATGGCCACTGAGTTACCGTTGGCCTCATCCTTGGACCACTTGAGTGCAATCCCACTCTTAAGTTCTGCAGTGCCCTAGAAGTTTGATTCATGTATCTTGCCCAGTGTTTCCTGTCTGGTTGACTTTCGTCTAGTACAGCTCAGCTGGGCTGAAATGGTGGTTTCTCTTGTGCTTTCCCGTCACTGCACCTTTCTCTGACACTGGGAACAAATGGAATCATGAGAACTTACATGGAGGGATTGTGTTTAGAGATATGGATCACCAGTTGTTCCCAATCTTGATGCCCATTTATTTCTAGCTTGGTTTTTGTTAGCGAGGAGAGAACAGGATAGGGCAGCTGGCTTGAGAAGCAAGCAGGAAAAAGAGTAGCTGGTCAGTTTTGTTTGTGGTCACCTTTGTGTTTGTGAACCAGAGAAGAGATGGTAGGGGAGGAACACAGGCCCTCTAGGCCCGCATCAGAGTTGACGCTGCGCTCACCACCTATCGATTGTGGCTTCCTGATTTGCCTCGTTGGCTTTGTCATTAGTGGCATATGATTCAGATTCGTAGGGCTCCCATCACTCTCGTTTTTATGTGACCTTTCTCATGTTGAGAGGCTATCTTCATACTTATAAAGTTGGAAACTTTATTATGAAGCTGGGAAAGACTGCTTCAGGGGCTGCTTAATGAAATACAATTTCAAGTAGGAAGAAGGAGAAAAAAATGTTTTTAATCCTTAAACCATTCTTCCCCAGTTAGTGTACTTTACTTGCTCTCGTATGAGAGAGAAGATGGCATATCTCTGTAGCTTGGGCAAGCAGTACAGCTTATTTTAGCAAAATGATCACATTTTTCCATTGCACTTGGCTTTGCCACATTATGTCATTGTAATCAAATGAAGCTGCCAGTCACAGAGAGTAGAAAAAAACATAATTGTATGGAATTATACAGAAGCTTCATGTTGAAGCTATGCCATGATGTAAATGTATGGATTCATAATGCTAACTACTGTAGCTCTTATAATGTGCCAGGTAGTGTTTTGAACATTTTGTATTTATTAACTCATTTAATTCTCCCATTAACTCTATGAGGTAAGTATTCCTTTTAAAGTCTTACAGATGAGGAAGCTGAGGTATGGAGAAGTCAAGTAACTTGCCCTAAGTGTTATAGCTGGTAAGTGTCAGAGGTAGCATTCTAGGGAATTTCCTGGTGGTCCAGTGGTTAGGACACTGCATTTTCATTGCTGAGGTCATGGGCTTTGCAGTGTGGCTTAAAAAAAAAAAATAGAAGAGTGTTCTAAATTTTTTCTCCTAAAGTCACAAATTCAGGTGTTTTTTTTTTTAAATTTCGTTAGTAATCTAAATATAAGTAAAGAAACCTGGAGAAGTCTTTGAGAAGAAGGATGGAAGTTTGTTGATTGTTATCTATGTCTATATCTAACCTATAATACACAGAAACACAAGCACAGAACTTTATATGTATTTTTTAAATTTTTAATTATTTGTGTCTGCACTGGGTCTTCCTTGTTTTGTAAGTGCTACCTCTAGTTGCGGTGAGTGGGGTCTTCTCCTCCTTGTGGTGCACAGCCTTCCCACTGTGCATCTTCTCTTGTGGAACACAGGGTCCTCGAGGCATGGGCTTCAGGAGTTGTGGCGTGTGGGCTCTGGAGCTTGGGTTCAGTGGTGTGGCATATGGGCTTAGCTGCTCTGTGGCGTATGAAATCTTCCTGGACCAGAGTTTGAACCCATGTCCTCTGCACTGGCAGGTGGATTCCATCCACTGCACCACCTGGAGAAGAAAATGGCAACCTACTTCACTATGCTTGCCTAGGAAAATCCCATGCACAGAAGAGCCTGGTGGGCTACAGTCCATGGGGTCGCAAAGAGTCAGACATGACTGAAGCAGCTGAGCACACACGCACCACCAGAGAAGTCCATTGTATGTTAATGTTGAAAAGGGTTCTATTCCAGCACAATAACCTCTTTCTATTGTTTCTCTTTTCTTCCAAGTATTTTGAAAGTAACTTGTATAACTTTGCCTTCTTTGTAACTATATAGAGATAACACCAGTGATTTCCCAGTATCATACTCAGAAGAGTTTTCCTCTATAAGAATGAAAAAATTGCATTGGCTGATTCTTTATTTTCTCATACCCCTTTCCATAGACCATCAATAGTTTGAATTTGTGAGATGGATAAACACAGTTTTGAGCCTAGGTTTTGGCTGTAAGAGAGAGCAAATCATACAGTAATGTTAAATTCATGGCTTGGATCTTTTCAGAAACATTCTCTAATCAAATCAGCTCCTGGGAACAGATTATTTACATCTGGAAGGCACATATTATGTAAATGGTTCTCCTTCCCAAGTTTGTTTAGAGGGACTCAGAATTATCCCCAGGTGGAGAAGTCTACATTTTATTGTCTCCTGGGTGTAGCAACCATGTGTCATCTGTCACACTGTGGAATGAGCTACCCTTCTGGAGAGGACCATTTGAAAGGGCTACCCCAGAAGGGCCTTCAATGTCTTTGGTGAGGTTTTTTTGTTTTTTCATTTTCAAGAATTCCTGGATCTACTAGAACATTCTTGGGATGCTTTAAAAAATGTTTTGGGTTGTTTTGGTAGGCATCATGCAGTAATATAAAAGATGAGGTATGGCATGCATTCACAAACAAAATTAACTTTAAAACCGAAGGTCCTTTTTCCCCCTGAATATTTCTACCATTTTATAGTTCTCCCAAGTATTTCTTCAGTTTTTTTTTTTTTTTACTTTAAAAATCCAAAGATGTATGAAATATTTGAGAAAAGAGGACAGTGGAAGAAACATGCAATAAATGAATAGATATTTTTAAAAAGTTTGATTCAGACATACAAGATGATGGAGTGTTAGAAGTGAGGTCTTTCAGTTTACTAAGAAAACTGAATCACAAAGAATTGATTTCTCTAAAATGACACAGTCAGCAATTGGGCCTTGGGAAAGAGACTTCAGTGTGGTTCACTTTCATTCCACCAGGTCACAGTCACTTGAAGGTTGGGAGCATAAACAAAGTTCTGGTAAGAAAGATGCCTCATTGCTGTTCTTCTCTCAGATATTCAGTTCAGTTCAGTTGCTCAGTCATGTCCAACTCTTTGCGACCCCATGAATTGCAGCACGCCAGGCCTCCCTGTCCATCACCAACTCCCGGAGTTCACTCAGACTCACGTCCATCAAGTCCGTGATGCCATCCAGCCATCTCATCCTCTGTCGTCCCCTTCTCCTCCTGCCCCCAATCCCTCCCAGCATCAGAGTCTTTTCCAATGACTCAGCTCTTCGCATGAGGTGGCCAAAGTATTGGAGTTTCTGCTTTAGTATCAGTCCTTCCAATGAACACCCAGGACTGATCTTCTTTAGGATGGACTGGTTGGATCTCCTTGCAGTCCAAGGGACTCTCAAGAGTCTTCTCCAACACCACAGTTCCAAAGCATTAATTTTTTGGCGCTCAGCTTTCTTCACAGTCCAACTCTCACATCCATACATGACCACTGGAAAAACCATGTTGGCAAAGTAACATCTCTGCTTTTCAATACACTATCTGACAAATAGCAGAAAGATCCTACCTTAGTCTGCTTCAGCTGCCATAACAAAATACTACAGTCTGGGTGGCTTAAACAACAGAAATTGATTTTCTCACCATTATAGAGTCTAGAAGTCTCAGATCAAGGTCTGGCGGGGTTGGTTTCTGCTGAGAGCTTTCTTCCTGGCCCCAAAATGGTCACCTTCCTGCTGTATTATCACATGACAACAGAGGGAGAATGAGCTCTCTTTTTCTGATAAGGACACTGATACTATTAGATTAGGGCCCCACCCTAAAGACCTCATTTATCCTTAATTGGTTCCTTAGAGGCCCTAGCCCCAAATACAGCCACACTGGGGGTTACGGGGTTCATATGAACTCTAAGGGTTGTCGGGGGGGGGGGGGATGCAAATACTCAGTGCATAACAAAACTGTAGTGTTTCCTAATCATAGCAGGGAACACATTTAATTTTATCTGATTCATAGGCAAGAGGAAAGAAAGTTAGATCTTGTATGAGACACATCTGGATTTGATCCTGTGGCTCCTTTATTTAGTACCTGTATGACCATGGATGAATTATTTAATCTTTCTGAGTCTTGGTTTTCTCATTTGTAAAATGGGAATGATAATGCCTCCTGACTACTGTAGAAAGCACTTAGCACAGTGCTGTTCATTTGGTCAAGTGCTCAGTATATGAGAATGATTACTGTTATTAGCTCGTAGATTAAGTATAGAGCAAGGACTCAATTTGCCTTATCCAAGAAAAACTATTGTAAGCAAATATTCCGTAGTCTTTAAACTATTTTATGATATGAATAACCTTAGGAGAAGTAAAGCTATAATTATGTATGTAGTTAGGGAAGAAGCAAAGCTATACATACCTTAAAAAATGGCTTTAAAATTATTTTCTTTGGCCTTAAGATTCTTGACTGTTTATAACACTTTTTCTCTATAAATCTTTGAATTTTAAAATCATTTTATACCAGTGTAGAGTTATCATTGACTCACCTTCTTCTGGGAATCCCAGAGGGCAGAATCAGGACCAAGTGATGGGCTTTTGTGGAAGAAAGATTCAATTTCAACTAAAGAAAGAACTTGGAGAAGGCAATGGCACCCCACTCCAATACTCTTGCCTGGAAAATCCCATGGATGGAGGAGCCTGGTAGGCTACAGTCCATGGGATCGCGAAGAGTTGGACACGACTGAGTGACTTCACTTTCACTTTTCACTTTCATGCGTTGGAGAAGGAAATAGCAACCCACTCCAGTGTTCTTGCCTGGAGAATCCCAGGGACAGGGGAGCCTGGTGGGCTGCCGTCTATGGGGTCGCACAGAGTCAGACACGACTGAAGTGACTTAGCAGCAGCAGCAGCAGCAAAGAAAGAACTGCAGAACAGTCTGAGCTGTTTGAATAAGGAATAAGTTTTCTCATGAGGTGGTGAGTTCCTTATCTCTGAACAAGGACCACTGGCAGGAATATTGTAGGGCTTCAAGCAGAGGGCAGGAAGCTGCTTATAGGACTTCAGAGGCTTCTTCTACTTTAAACTTCTGTGATTACAGAATGTCATTTTCAGGAAGTCTTTCACTTTAGAAGAGGATGTACAAATGGCAGTTACCTCAGTGTCTGGCTTATGACTTAGAAAATAGAACTCTGATTGGTCTGTTCAGGCAGCCCTGGAACTTGAAGTTCTTTCAGATTGTTCCTATGTCTCAGGGCTACTGATGATGACTTTGGAGCTAAATATAGCCTAGAAAGTACCATTGTGTATCCAGTCACTCTGAGCCAGTGCAGCAGACTTCCTTCTTACCTTGGTGTCTAACACTTCATTAGGCTCTGGACATGAGCCTGTTGTTAGATGCCAGCACAAGCATTTCATTACAGATTCAGGAAATGATGAAGAGATAAATGTTAAAAAGAGTGTTTCCAAGGAAGATATTAATGGAGTGTTAATGCATCTCACTCTCTTCCCAGAGGAGAATTCTCTAGAGGGTTTTGGGTTTATGAGAGTGAGAGTTAATCCATGCCAATAGAATCTGTAGCTTCATTTAGCAACAAAGTAAATATGAATATTAATTAAAATACAGGGTTTAGTACTTCCTTGTAAGCAAAATTCCTTGAAAACTTCCATCTGGAACAAAGCCATATGCTTGCTCAGTCATGGAAACCTAGAGCCAGAAAGACTAATATATACTTTCCCTAGCTCTAAAGGCAAGACAATAACAACTTTGTATTCTCCAAACTGAAGAATTGTCGACAGCAGCATTTTCATGAAGGGAGCTTCAAAGGAAACTTGTGAAAGAACCTTTAAAGGAGTTTCTGGAGCTCAGTCATTTTTTAAAAGCTGCTGTGTGTTTTAAAGGTTTTAGTAAATAGGCTTCATGAATACTTCAAGTTTAAAAATCAATTAGTCTTTACCATTTCGGCTTGGACACTAAATCACAAAGCCATTCTGAATAGTCTAGCTGTCTTATTAAAATCCAGCAAGGGAAATGTACCTACCGGCCTATCTGTTGTGCTTGCCTTGAAATTTTGTGCTTTTAGGATCAGCATTTATTTCTAAAGACAAAAAATGCTTTAAAGTGTACAGCATTTTTTCACGTTAGAGTTTCAAATGTTTTAAGATGTTCTAGAGAATCTGAAATGCATCATACAGTTGACCAGTGTACAGATGAAAAACTGTGCTTGCTGTATCTCTGAGTTGTCTTTAAAATGACCTTTTATATTTGAAATCACTTGAGGGTAGGAGAAAGAGAAAGAAAAAAGCACAGAAAAGTGGTGTTTATAAAATGAAATGAAAGTTTTTGCATTTCTTCCCACCAGTTACCAAACAAATGTTCTTTGCTCCTGGGACTTGAGATGTGGTTGATGAATGGAACCCTATGAACTTCATTTTTGCTCACCGTTTGGTATGAGCATAAACTTCATCATCAGTTTTTCTGCCTCACTCTTGCTTTACATTCTCTTCTCTTTTTCTCCTTTCTAGATTTGTGGCAGGTGGGTATAGGAGCAAAGGGCTTGATATTGTACAATCAGGATGCTGGGGAATGGTGAACAATCTGGTTGTTTTATTTCAATTTATTTTAAGGTATCCTGAAATATGATAATAGGTATGGGAGGGGAGAGGGGCTTCTCTCAGTCACCATATCACTTAGGTTAATGGTCCTATAAGATTTAATATATGATCGTTTTTTTCTGTTTGGTTATTTAAATATAGCAGTATGTACATGTCAGTCCCAAACTCCCTAACTATGTCTGCCCATACCAGGTAACCATAAGTTTGTTCCTTAAGTCTGTGAGTCTGTTTCTGGTTTGTAAATAAGTTCATTTGTAACATTTTTTTAAGATTTCGTATGTAAGCGATGTCATACGATATTTCTTTTTCTCTGACTTACTTCACTCCGTATGACAATCTCTTGGTCTACCTGTGTTGCTGCGAATGGCATTATTTCATTCTTTTTTAACATGCTAGTTTTAATAGTTGCATAGAATGAAAGTAACTAGGCCAACCTTGTTTCAGCTATTCCTGACACTAGGTGAAAATGTTGCAGTGTAATGAACGGTGAAGTGAGGACAGAAAGGGTTCTGATAAAGTTAGCCTGGTTCTACTTTTTCTTTTTTAATGTGGTGACCTCTGTTGTTCTCAGAAAAGCAGCTTGAAGCTTGAAGGGCTAATAGGAAACCTTTTCTATATTATAGTACAAAAAGTTCTCAGGCTGCAAGTTTGCAATTTATCCTAACACCTGCTGTGGTAGGCCCCAGGCTCTGAGTCTGCCTCTAATTCCAGGGGCCTTATGGTGTGTGTGATTTCAGTTCCTTGCTCGTACAGTGAGGGGATTTAAGATTCTCTATAGCCCAAGCTTTGTTTAATAGGAACGTTTTGATGAACTGTGTGTAGAGCTATCTAAATGAATTTTGTTTTCAGCTATTACCTGGGCATCCTTAGTGCCTTAGTACACTCTGTAGAACAGTTGGGAAATGCCAGTAGCACCTATGAACCAGAAACATTGCCTGAACTTTTACCTTATCAAATGTTTTACTTTCAAATAGTTATATTGATATTTTTTTAAACTGATGTCTGTCTTATTCAAACATTATTATTATATATAGCTGTTGGGATCAATATAATCATGCCATAGCTCACCCTTTTGGATTACTTTTACTTAATATTGAATGAAACCTACCCTCTGCCCATATCCCCTGCTCTGTGCTTTATACAAATAATTTAAAATTATAGCAAACTACATTTAAGGAATATAATGTGTCTTATTTGGACAATTAGCAATTAGTCTCTACTTTCAAAAGATAGTAATATCTTTAATATAGGTAATAATATAATCTTTTCCCATAGAAATTAAATTTCTGTTACTTAATTTGATCTTCACTTGGGTAAGTTTTATGAATTATTAATATTAAATTTATTTAATTTCAAATCAAGTAGTCACCATTTGAAGTAGGCAGTTTTCTGGATGGAACTCTGGTCTGTGAAGCCCCTGAAATTGAATGTAAAATCATTCATGTATGTGAACCTTTTGGGGAGAAGGTCCATAATTTTTGTCATTCTCATAGGGATTCTGTCCCTCACTCACCCCTCAAACACATACAATATTCAAGAATCAGAGGATTAATATGAGGTAGAAGGGACTAGCAAAAACTTGGTGAGCTGGTGAAAAGATTTTAAGGGTTTATTTCCAAGACTACTTCCACGTGCTTCCTATTGTATAGAACTTTCTTCCTTTGGTACAGACCTTCCGACGACCTTCACTGCATAGATGACATTAGTGTTAGGAATTAGGATATTATATGTTCAATTCTTTTTCCTTCTGAAAACAAAAAACTCTAGAAATGTTATAAATGTGCATCAAAGTATTATTGTAGTAGTGTATTTTACAAATTCTAAAAAAAATAACCAGTTTTTTCCTTTGAAAATTTAAGTAATTTGCAATAACTGATTTTATTTTCTAGAATGTCAGCCCTTATGACATTATTTCAAAGGGCTTTTAAATTTCAAAAATGCAAATTTGAAGTGTGCTTTACAAATTTCTTAGTGGAGACTTTCTTAATATAAGAGATTTTAAAAAAATATTTCTGAATTCTGAAAGTCCTGCAGATAATCATCACCATCGCCATCTGTGCCAGGCACAGTTGTAAGTACTTTTCATGTATTAATTCATGTAATTATAATAATCCTATGCAGTAAGTACTACTATTAGCCCCATTATATGATAAGAAAACTGCAACAAAAAGAAGTTAAATAACTTGCCCAACGTACTTTCTCCCTGTAATTTAAATGTGTGAAAAAAATGTATGGTTAAATTTCACTATCTTGGTTTTTCTTTTTATCTGGTTATCAGAGCTGGGGTATTAAAAGCCTGAACACATGCATTTGACTCATTATCTGGGCTTCAAAATCAAATTTATTTCAGAATTTAGCTTTGAATTTTGAAGCCACTTTTGCAGTGTTGCCTAAGATCTTATATTATGGTCATTTGCCTATATTTACTAATTAACTTGAGATCTACAAGCAATCTGTCAACATTTTAGTCTTCCCAAATTTCACATTCTGTACATAAAATTTGAGAGCAAGATATTAAACATTTGCACTAAAGTGAAGACCTCACTCTAACCAAACATATTCCTGTCTTAATGTATTTATCCTTTTAACAACATATTCTAAGAGCAGAAAGTTCACCTTTTACCAAAACCGCATAGTGCTTATGCATTGCAGCATCTGTTTGACAAAAGCCTTGGAACACAATAATTAAAGTATGCAAATCTCTTCATAATAGCCTGATTTTACAGTCATTGCTCATAGAAAATCCCAATTGATTTCAGATGTGAAGCATTTTGTTATTAAGTTTTAATTGTTGATTAAATAATAAGAAACATACCCAGAACTTTGCAATCATCTATTTAAAAATAAAGCAGCGTTCTGATAAACTTTTCTAGTACATTGCCAAGAGTTCAAATTCTAGAGAAGACTGCATTAACAAAAGCACAACATAAAATCTTCAAATTTGGTTTTGCAGATGATCTGAAAAAGTATGTATATATAGGTTTATAACCCAGGAAGTAATCAGTGACAGGTGTTGGTTAAGTGCTTTTGTGACTGGTTATCTGAAATCAAGAAATTTGTGAAACAAATGGAGACTGCGTTCTCCACATGGACACTACCTTTCTCTTCCCTAGCCTGCCAGGTTTCTAACAGGGAGTCTGGTTTCTGAAATTCAGAGAAATTGAAGTGAGGAGCAAATGTTTAGGATCATGAATGCATATCTGGGGTCTCAGATGACCGTGGTGTCGCAGGATGGGACGGACATGCATAGCTGGATGGGCCAGGCTTTGAAATCCTCAGCCCTTGTGGGAGCTGCCCAAACAGTTGCTGTGCCAGGTGCAGGGGGCGTGGGGGGAGGTGAGGCTGGTTCGGGCAGGTTGCTTGGAAGGCTGTCGGTGACTCAGAAGAGGATATGCGGCGTGTGCCAGTTCAGAGGCATCTCAGAGATGTTGATTTAATAGAGTGGGACACAGGTGGTGACTGTCACCTTGAAGGTCTTCCTGTCATTAGCAGCAGATGATTTGCTGTGCCTTCAGATTAGGAAGTGAGGATATAATTTCCCGAAGGCTTGTCTTCGGTGACAGGCGACGCTTGGAAAAACATCTTTGGACAATTGTTTCCCCCTATTTTTAAAAATGGACGTCTGATATTGCTCCCATGAGTTTATTGCTTGATGTTGCCTGCTTGCGTGATATCCAACTGTCCTATTTCAGGCCTGTTGTTACAGAAAAACTGTAAAGTCTTCCATTCGATTTGAAGCTCAAATGTCGGCTAGGTATTATGAGATCTATTTTTCAGATGAAGAAACTGAAACTTAGATTAGCTTGTCACAGGCACACCATAGCCAACAAATACAAGGTGGTGTCAGCCTAAATTGATTGGTTTCATGTTTAGTTTAAGTGCTCTTTCTCAATACAATGCTCCATCTAAATGGAAAGTTCTAATTACTGTCTGTTGTTGTTTAGTTGCTAAGTCATGTCTGACTTTTGCCACCCCATGGACCGTAGCCAGCCAGGCTCCTCTGTTCATGGGATTTTCCAGGCAAGAATACTGGAGTAGATTGCCATTTCCTTCTCCAGGGGATCTTCCCAAGCCAGGGGATTGAACCCACGTCTTCTGCATTGGCAGGCAGATTCTTTACCACTGAGTCACCAGCAAAGCCCCATAATTATTGTTATTTTCCCCTTAATTTCATGTTTAGGCTAAACGGCCATGTTTTTAAAAAATACCTTGTGGGTCCATAGTTAATAAACTCTGACCTACCATAGATAAGAACATTTTGGAGTTTCCTTTCCTCAGGAGAAAGGCGCTTGACAATTCCCTCTTTTCAGGAATGTTTCAGATATTTGAATTGGTTATATTGTATTTGAATCACTGGCATAGGGATGTATAAAGGAGGGAACATCAACCAGAATAGTAAAAAGAAACTTATTCAAGTAGATAACTGAATTAGGGTAATAAATTAAAGTTCAGTTCAGTTCAGTTCAGTCGCTCAGTCGTGTCCGACTCTTCGTGACCCCATGAATCGCAGCATGCCAAGCCTCCCTGTCCATCACCAACTCCCAGAGTTCACTCAGACTCACGTCCATCGAGTCAGTGATGCCATCCAGCCATCTCATCCTCTGTCGTCCCCTTCTCCTCCTGCCCCCAATCCCTCCCAGCATCAGAGTCTTTTCCAATGAGTCAACTCTTCGCATGAGGTGGCCAAAGTACTGGAGTTTCAACTTCAGCATCATTCCCTCCAAAGGAATCCCAGGGTTGATCTCCTTCAGAATGGACTGGTTGGATCTCCTTGCAGTCCAAGGGACTCTCAAGAGTCTTCTCCAACACTGCAGTTCCAAAGCATCAATTCTTCGGTGCTCAGCCTTCTTCACAGTCCAACTCTCACATCCATACATGACCACAGGAAAAATCATAGCCTTGACTAGATGGACCTTTGTTGGCAAAGTAATGTCTTTGCTTTTCAATATGCTATCTAAGTTGGTCATAACTTTTCTTCCAAGGAGTAAGCGTCTTTTAATTTCATGGCTGCAATCACCATCTGCAATGATTTTGGAGCCCCCCAAAATAAAGTCTGACACTGTTTCCACTGTTTCCCCATCTATTTCCCATGAAGTGATGGGACCAGATGCCATGATCTTCGTTTTCTGAATGTTGAGCTTTAAGCCAACTTTTTCACTCTCCTCTTTCACTTTCATCAAGAGGCTTTTTAGCTCTTCACTTTCTGCCATAAGGGTGGTGTCATCTGCATATCTGAGGTTATTGATATTTCTCCTGGCAATCTTGATTCCAGCTTGTGTTTCTTCTAGTCCAGCGTTTCTCATGATGTACTCTGTATATAAGTTAAATAAGCAGGGTGACAATATACAGCCTTGACGTACTCCTTTTCCTATTTGAAACCAGTCTGTTGTTCCATGTCCAGTTCTAACTGTTGCTTCCTGACCTGCATACAGATTTCTTGGGAGGCAGGTCAGGTGGTCTGGTATTTCCATCTTTTTCAGAATTTTCCACAGTTTATTGTGATCCACACAGTCAAAGGCTTTGGCATAGTCAATAAAGCAGAAATAGATGTTTTTCTGGAACTCTCTTGCTTTTTCGATGATCCAGCGGATGTTGGCAACTTGATCTCTGGTTCCTCTGCCTTTTCTAAAACCAGCTTGAACATCAGGAAGTTCACGGTTCACGTATTGCTGAAGCCTGACTTGGAGAATTTTGAGCATTGCTTTACTAGCATGTCCCCAGAAATTGTTAGATCAGTCTATATTTAGCCTACTGTATGAGATGAAAATAGATATTTTGCTTGCGTTTAAGTTTCTGCCCCATTTTAGAGTACTACGTTCATAACATTGCTCAGTTCCTTATGAAGCAGGACTTTGTGAAGCTTAGGTCAGTGTTACCTATGGTGTCTTCCTCACAAGGTTAACATATCTCTGCTCTTTTGCATTATTTATATAGTTAATTTTGATAACAGGCAGTTTGTAGTCACTGATGATTGCTATAGAGGCACCCACAGAAGCAGATTTAACTGAGGCCATAATTATACAGTGAGTCACATTATATGGCAAATCGGGCTCTAGAGTTTTAAATTATTCAAAAATGTTTTTGTTGTGAGCTCTGGCACATCCTCATTAGCATGGATGCTAGTCAGCCAGGCTGAATCAATCATGCAGGGAGAATTTGTGTCCTGCCAGGCTTGTCACCTCCTGTTAACTCACAAGATAAACTTGGCTTGGGACTCATCTTGGCTGGGAAGAGTGTCAGCTGTATTGATAGCAGATGGTGCCCACTCCATTTGGCCTAAAAGGTTCAGTTTAAAACTGAAGGAATAGGGTCTGGAGATGGGGGCAAGTCCTAGGAAGAAACCTGTGGGAATAAAGTTTTGTATTCTCACTTTGGTCCCTGGATCCGGTGCTCTGTTTTGTTTTTGAGTTTAGATTTTTACCAGCAAGCCACCAGTGCTAGGATGGGTGGGTGGTTCTCTAGGCGGTTGTTCAAGTTTTGTTTACACTGTGCATCTTTACCTTTAAACTTTTCTTCCTGCATCTCACTCCATAGGCAATGAAACCAAAACTCGGAGAGCAATGTGTCCAAGTGACAGTGTAGCAGTGACAGATGGGGGCTCCTAATTCAGGCCAATACAGGCTTCTCTCCCTGCCACCTCTTGTTGTTATACGGGAGAAGGTTATTTCCCAATTTAGAAACTTGATTTTGTTTGTGTATTTGTTTGTGCTCTTTGTCCCCAGAGCAGGAAATCAATATACAGATACTCAACCTGTGTTAATTTCCTAGGGCTGTTGTAACAAACTGCCACCAGCTTGGTAGCTGAAAACAGAGATTTATTCTCTTCCGGTTCTGGAGGCCAGCAGTCCAAAATCGAGATGTCAGCAGCACCATTCTTCCTCTGAACTCTGGGGGGAAATCCTATCTTTTCTCTTCCAGCATTTCCAGGCGTTTCTTGGCTTATGGCAGCATAACTCAGATCTCTGCCTCTGTCTTCACGTGGCCTTCTCTGTATTTCTCCTCTGTGTCTTCTCCTCTTACCACGAGGACATTTGTCATTGAGTTTAGAGTCCACCTGGTTAATCCAGGATGATCTCAAGACCCTTCTTTAATTATAGCTGCAAAACCCCCTTTTCCAAACAAGTCTCATTCATGGACACTGGGGTTTGGACTTGGACATATCTTTTTCGGGGAGGGGGACACAGTTCAACCCACTGTGGCATTTTCATGCTGTCTTAATTCACTCAACCCTCTGTTTATAGGAACTTTCTCATTTTTAACTTTTTTTCCCTATTGCGACCTGTGTTTACTGACCTTTTTAGTCTCTGAGAGAAACATTAATTATTTCTCTGTCATTAATGGATCCTCTATTCTGATGAGTCAAGTCCCCCTCTAGATGCTCTGTCAGCTCCTTGGGGAAAGAGGCTATGTATTTTATCTTTGTAGCTACAGTGGGTGGCCCTGGTACGTGTCTGGTAAGTGTTGAATAGATGAATGGTTGTATGACAATTAGTAGAACCTTTCAAATGTTCATGATCCATTATACTATTCTCTAATGCAGTTCTGTCAAACAACATTTTTAATATAGAGATTGATGCTTATTGGAAAAGACATTTGGTAGGTCATGAAATGTAGTTTAAAAATAATTTAAAATGAGAAAATGCTGATACCATGGGCCCTCTATAAAGATGTAGTTTGAATAAGCTCTGGGAGATGGACAGGGAAGCCTGGCGTGCTGCAGTCCATGGGGTCGCAGAGGTAGACACGACTGAGCTACTGAACTGAACGGAAAAATTTACTAGATGCAAATCCTTCCCAGGTGGTGCTAGTGGTAAAGTCTCCTGACAGTGCAGGAGACCTAAGAGAGGTGTGTTCGATCCCCAAGTTGGCAAGATTCCCTGGAGGAGGGCATGGCAATCCACCCCAGAATTCTTGCCTGGAGAATCTCATGGATAGAGGAGCCACACAAGAGTCGGCCACGGCTAAAGCGGCTTAGCACACATGTACACCTGTAGGTCTTCATTAGACGGTATTTGATCTGAGTTTTTCGCTCTGGTGTGGCATTTTGTGTGGTTTTAGATCTGCCTGTTGAATGACTACAAATTCAACAGATGTTGAAGCACTTTATTCTCAGAAAGACTGATTATTTGTTTGTAAAAATTAAATATCTTGGGATAAATAAATAAGTAAAAATTTTGAATACTTGGGTAGATTGATGTTATGTTCCAGGAGGGAAGTATTTAATCTTAAAACGTATGAAGAGAAAAAAAATTTTTGAGATACAATCACAATTGTGTATTTTGTATGAGTAACCTTATTGGGATAACATATATTCACCAGTCTTGTGCCTCAATTAGACAAGATTTCCCTAACCCATCACCAATATAAACTAAAGTTAGTTAATAATGATAGTGTGTGTTAGTGGCTCAGTTGTGTCGGACTCTTTGTGACCCCATGGACTGTAGCTGCCAGGCTCCTCTGTTCTTGGGATTTTCCAGGCAAGAATACTGGAGTGGCTTGCCATTTCCTTCTCCAGGGGATCCTCCTGACCCAGGGATCAAACTCGGGTCTCTTGCATTGCAGGCCGGCTACATCTGAGCCACCAGGGAAGCCTAATAATGATTACTTTATGGAATAATGATTGAGTGGTAAAGATTCATTCTCAGGATCCCAACTTTTGAATAAAATATGTTTGCTGTGCAAAAACCAGCTTTGGAAAGGGTACAAACCATATGCTTTGTAGTGCTAGAAACCTAATGTCATTTTTCATGACCTTGACCCTGAGTAGAAGCCCATGGAAGTTTCCATATTCTTTTTTGGTAATAAAGCTTAACATGCAACTAAAATGATGATTTATATGTATAAAAAAGGGAAAGTCTGTGGTTTTGCACTAGAGCAACCAATAAAGTTGCTATTTTAATTGCCTTCTTTTCACCCTACCAGTGGAGGAATGATTCCTGCCCAAGAGTTATAGGGATGCCTGAGCTCACAGCAGCTGACGCTAGATGAGATGGACAGCAGTTTACTGGTCATACATATTCTCATAGCTGGGGGAGGAGGACACTGCATGTCCTGCAGGGTCACACAGGGTTTGCATAACCAAAGGCTGTGAGAGGCAGGCTTCAGAGTATGAAGAGAGTGGGGTGGCCCTGGTTCCCATGGGAGGATGTAATTGGCTTGCTTGAAAAATTCTATCAATTGACAAGGAACTGAAACTCATTGCTCAGAGATTAGCAAGAACTGTGCCTATGCCCCTTGATTAAAGGGTTTTTTGGCTAGAGGACCTGTGGGAGCAAGATGGGAGGGGAGCTTAGGCCATTTGAGGCCCTCCCAGTTTTACTAAATGTCAAGAGAGCACATAATATTGGGTCTTAACTTTAGTCCTTATGCCTCACTTGTTACTTGTGATTCATAGGGTTTTAATATTTTTAGGGACAGAATTATATTCATTTCTCATAGACATCAAGGACTCAGGGGTGATCAATTTTTTCTTGGAGTCTATGGACAGGACTTAGAAGGTGGCCTAAGGCTTATGTTTTACAAGTTCTAGCACCTCTCTCAACATTTAGCTTTTAAATTTGACAATATAGCATATTCAGTATGTGAGGATTATATCTGACAATGATTACATTTTGAGTTTATGAATGATTTATTTTAACCAGACTGTAATTATTGTTTCATTGCTTTTGTAACAGAGTTCTTACTCTATGGGAATTTTTATAAAGATGATCCCTGACTTAATCAGGGTTCAACTTACAATTTTTCAACTTTATGATGGTGCAAAAGCAATGGGCATTCAGTAGAGACTGGACTTTTGAATTTCGATATTTTTTTTGGTCTAGTGATATGCAGTATAATACTCTCTTGATATGTTGGGCAGTGTCAGCAGCTGAAGCTCCCCATCAGGCATGTAATCAATAGGCATGTAATCAACTTTCGATAGATGTAGAATCATTCTGTACCCACACAACCATTTTAATTTTTGCTACCAGTACAGGATTCACACTTTATTATAGAATAGGCATTGTCTTAGATGTTTTTTCCCAACTGTAAATGTTCTGAGCATGTTTAAGGTAGGTGAAGCTAAGCTATAATGTGTCTAAGCTATAATCTCTTAGGTGATTGGACTTCTGATATTTTCAATTTAACATGGTTTTATCAGGACGTAACTTCACCATCATATGTTGAGGAAGATCTATAATTGATTTTTTTTACACTAGATTTTGCCAATTCAGGCTTGCCGTTGGCTCATAAAACAGGTTCAGAGAGAAATAATCACTGTAGATTTCTTACTAAAAATACCTGTAACTTTGCATGCCCTTAAATACAGTAAAATAATATATTTCTTTAATGCAATTTATTGATACACTCAAAATAATATTTCCCGTTTTGTTTCAGACACATTAGACTCTAAATGAAGGACATTTATTTTATCAAAAATTTTCTCACATCTCACTGCATGGTTTTTACCATGTTCAATTTTAAGAACTCCAGCAACTCCTAGCAGTATCTTCTTAAGGATCAAGCTCTTCTCCATTGAAAGCTGCTACTTAGAATGTTCATTTACTCTAAGGCATCTTAAGTGCTTAAGTATGACATTTTGAGTATTTTCATGGTATCTTGTATTTATAGTTGACTAGTCAATCATGTTTACTGTTTATCTCACCATGATCTTTTCCATGATGTAGATTTGATTTATTTTCCCATTCAGCATAGGTATAGTGAATGCTTGACAGAAGGGGAGGGTGACTGATTTAAAGGCCCACAGGAGATTATAGCACTACTCTCAGCCTTAGAGATTCTAGGATGCTGTTTACTTAACTGAATTGCATTAAAAAAAAAAAAAAAGCTTTTAAATGTTGGTCTCAAAGAGGGATTCTGAATTTTAATGTTCTAGTAGTACCAAAAAGGAGTCTAGTCATTAGTTGGAGAATTGAAATGGCTTGTGGCAAAGTGGTATAATCAAGACGGATTATAATCAAGATGGATTATGGTCTTGCAGGCAGGACACTTAGACCTACAGGAGGCAAGCAGGATCCGATTGTGGTCAGGACATGGATTTGTAGGAAGGCTAAAATCAACCAAATTCATCTTCAGGTCCCAACCTGGGCATTATGACCTCAGGGATGCCTTTCTATCCCCTCCTGCCACCCCTTGGGTTTGTGTCCTTGCCAAGTGTCTTATTATTCTCCCTCTATTCTGTTCTATCGCATTTGATTGTATTTGCTTCCTGAAATATGCTTCCCCTGCTAGACTATAAACTTTATGATGGCAAAGACTCTAACTATGTTGTTTACTGTTTTTAATCTCAATCCCTTAGCATATGCCTCACAGAATGAATATTTGCTGAACAGTGAGTAGAGGGAGAAACAAAGGGAGGTTTAAGTACCAGGATATGTTCTTAGTGAGCAATAAGCAAATGGCTTAGTCCCTGCATTGTCTCAGCCTTCCAGCACTGGTGGTTCAGGTGACCCTGCAGAACGTATTAGACCTTCAAATGCCTGGAGCTATTTTGTTAGGTTCTAATCCCTTGAGGAGAAACTCTTTATTTCATTACCTCTGCATACTTGTGTGTGTGTTGAAGAGGTTTAATTTTAAGATCTATCCTCTTAGCAAATTACAAGTATACAATACAGTATTGTTTACTGTAGTCACCATGCTGTACATTAGAGTTCCAGAAATTGTTCATTTTCACAACCAAAACTTTGTACCTTTTTGCCAGCATCACCTCATACCCCCTTACCCCAGGCTATGGCAACAGCAAAAGTTCTCACTGGTTATGGGCACTGCAAGACCTAAAAAGTGTGAATTGCATAGCCTGCATTGAACTATAGTAAATTCATTTCTCCACTTGAACTAAACAAAAGAGCTTATGAGAACTGCTTATTAAGAGTATTTTTAGAAGGACCTGCTATAGATTTCCTATTTCAAGAGCAATATGTTTTTAGTATGTAAGTAGATTTTATCTCTAATTTTCATCTTTCCTATTAAGGAATTGTTTCTTCTCCCTAATGAATAAAATGGCAGAAAAAAATATAAGATACTGTTTAATTTCTTCCTTACTTGCATTTTTTTCCCTATGGAAAATAAAGTATTGATTTAGAAAATGCTAAGGAGTACACCCTCTGTTCAGATTACTTCTGTGACAGTTATTTTCCTTTGAACTAATATTCATAGCTGGAAACACCAGATCCTTTATTTTACAAATTATTTCATTGATTTGTACAATTAATATGGAGGTTAATTCATGTATTATATAATACACTTTTATATAAATGAATATATGAAATTACATTGTTTTTAAAAATAAATCATAGAATTAAAAATATTGAATTCTGGAATTCTTGGGGCTAATTAGACAATATCAGTATAACGATATACTACCAGGAGACATGCTCTGTGATACAAAAATATAAAATGCTTTAGTTTGTCTCTTTTGTTGCTTGCCATTTTGGGAGGAAAAAATATTTATTTGACTTTAGATAAGCTTTTAAATATAAATCCAAACAAATTAGTTAAAGGAAAGCTGTGTTTCATTATATTAGGATAGAAATAAGTTGTTAACATATATTAATTTGGACTATTTAGTCTTCATTAAAATCCCTAGAACTGGGTGGAATCTGATCAACCTAACCAAAATGATCCAACTCAGCCTAAATATGCATTTAGAAAATTTGTTTATTTAGCTGTCATTGAGTGCTTATATTAAGCATCAGGTAGGTGATAGATAGTTCGCTATAGATGTATATGTACACACATTAAGATAATAGAGACATGGTCTTATACAGCAAGAGAATATAGACAAATATGAGTAAGTGTCATAACAGAGGTGAACAGATTCCTGTGACGGTGTTGCTAATCATTCCTGGCTAAATTAGAGAAGGCTGAGAACAGAGGGAAAGAAAATTTAAGCAAAGTAGTATGCACAGGACAAGGTTTACCAAGGAGCCCGCACAGACAGATGTGAGGTATCGCGTGTAGCTGGACACAGTGAGTGAGTGAAGTGGAATAGTAGCTGAGGCTGGAGAGGTGCTGTGGGAATGAACTTGAATAAGGACATTCAGGCCATGTAAAGGGAACTAAAATGTATCCTGTAGAGAGTGGGGAGCATGTGGAGGATTTTAGAGACATGATTAAATTTTTAGCCAGATGATTTTAAAAATAGTGTGAGCAGGGAGAATTTGGGAAGAGTAGCCCAAGACACATGCGATAGTGCAGATGAGAGGTGCTGAGCCCCTGGACATGGGGACGAGGAAGGGCAAACTTGGAACCATTTGATGAATTCTCATCACAAGTTTCTTAAGAGATGCAAGGAAATTTAATTTAAAAATATTTGATTCTCTCTACTATGGTTAATATTTCATTTGTCTTATAAACTTGTAATACTTTCTGAGTCAAATTTTGGCGTAGTTTGAATCACAGCTTGGTTTAGTTTCGTCTGGCTCCAGATTAAATTTTTGGCACAGCCTTGCAATAGCATCCCCTGCGAGGAAACGTTAATATGATATATAACAGCTCCTGAGAGTCATATATGTCAACAGGAACTGGAACTTCATAGGTATATTTTGAGTTTTGCAAAGGACATACTATAAATAATAATGATAATAATAATATAAATTTGTGAATCTTATGCCTGAGCATTGTTTATATGCATGTTTGTGTGAGATGCATGTGGTAGAATGCATTGGAATGATATAATAATAATTATTTCTTCCTATTTGTAAGTTAAAGGAAGAACTTTAACTCACAGAGAAACTGCAAAGCAAGAGAACTACATTCCATTTGCAAAGAGATCTAGCAAAATCTTCCCCTCTCTTGCTGGTACTTGCTTTGATCTTCAGTATTTATTTGGTAGTATTTCTTGCATCTGTGATGGTGAGAGTTCTATACTAAATTCACTTAAAATCTTCGGCATTTTAAAATCAGAAAAGAAACCAAGAATGTGTAGGAAGAGCTCAGAGAGATATCGCTGAAATTTCACTTCATCTTGAAAATAGTCCTGGTCAAGGGACTGTCATGATTCATTTAATTTTTCAAGAAGGTGCAGAGACTCCTTCAGAAGAACCAGTGTGCCATTATGGGAGAGTTGGATGCTCAATTCTTAGTTCATCTTTCTTTCTCAGGATCCTCAGAAATGGCAATCTAAAGGTTCAACTAGTTGCTGTTATCCGTGTTCTCTCTGCCCAGATTTATTGGTGTAAGGATTTAATGATATATTAATATATGAATGGAGGCCAAGATGAACAATCTTTACTAAATTGTTTCTCTAGTTCTAGAAATCAGAAATCCATCAACCTTCCACCTCTATCTATCCAAAATTATTGATAAGTTGATCAGTGGTGGTCTTTTTCTACTAGACCGTAAGAGCCAATATATCCGTGTTGCCAGTGGGGTGCCTGGCCCTGAGCTAACACACATTAAGTACGTCTCAAAAGAAAGAGAGAGGGAAGTTTGGAGGGAGAGAGAAAAGAGGGGAAGCTAGTCTCAGAAAGTAGAAGACAAGACAAAAATCTCATCACTTTAATCTCTGTTACAAATGTAATTATACTGACCCTTTTCTTAAAATGCTAAAAACGTTATGATGATACATTTCAAGAGCAGTCCCTGAAACAATGAATATTTGTTTTTCTTGAATGTTCTCAAACTTGTTCTTTATCCATTGAATAAGCTGTGGGCAAAAGACTTTACTGTGTGCTACGTAGGTGGAATTAGTGATAGAAGATATAGAGGAGTTATGGGGCATAACTCAGGAAGAACTTGGCTCAACTCCTGATGTGTCCCTTGCCTCACTTTGCAGCCATATATTGCCTAGGATTTGCACACATGTTATCTTGAATGGGACTCTTGAGAGAGAAAGATGAGTTTTGTAAAATGGACTTCTGGTTCAATTTCAAGGATTATTTAAATCTACTTAAGATGTTATAGAAATTCCTATAGGGTTTTTGTTCCCTCTTACAAACTTTTGTCTAAAGGACAAAGTTTCCATTTTCCTTCCATTTCGTGAAATTGAAGAAGACCATACTTGTTAATAAATTCCTAACAAAGACTTCATTGGGCATATCCATTTTCTAGAAATTTGATTAAAATTCACTTTCCAATTTCGGTGGCCTGTTATTTACATGATTCTTTTCCACTGCCTGCAAACAAATTTCTTCTCGCGGATTTCCCAATCCTAACTAGAATGAAAACTGTCAGATATATCGAATTCACTAAAGATGTCTAATATCACTCAGCAATAAAAAAGAAAGGAATTCAGAATTCTTGAAAAAAGCCACTAGCCACAGACTATAATTTACATATTTGGTTTATATTAATGAGTGCATTATTTGGCATTAATTTCCAAAGACAAAAGCAATGGCGTAGTGCAACAATCAGAACCTTAATAAGACTTGTGTTCTCACAACTCCAGGAAATCTTTTCATTGGAAATATGCTTCACTGTAACCGACTTGATACAGATCAGCAGAGTGCAAAGCCCATTTCACAAATATTTTGATGTTTAGGCCCCAGGAAAAAATGGCACCTGTTCCAACTCTGAATGCAGAACCCAAATAAACAGCAGAGTCAGAGCACCACTAGAAGTTGGCTTCATTGTTTTTATTTGTGAGCCAAAAGTAATAGGGAAGATTGGAATTTTATACACCAGATTGGTTGGAAAGCAGATTCAGCTGAATTTCCAGCCAAAATGAAAGCAGAAAAATGACACTTATTTGATTGAGGACTTAAAGAGAAAGAAGCAAAAGTGACAGAATGATAGTTAGATTGGCAGAAAGAAGCTAATGAGTCCCAGCTGTATTTAAAAGAGAAGCTTTAAGGTTTTTAAAGCATGAATAGTCATGGAAGGAAGGAGATTGGGATAATTGATCTAACAGACACGGCAAATGAAATCCATTTGTTGTTCAGTGGGGGCTCTGGACTATGCCACTGAATACCTTTAGCTCATCTTATATGTTGTAACTAAAAATACGCATACTTTCACACACTCATAGATAACTCACATTGATCAGAACTGCACTGATTTGAAATTCAAGTACTATGTGTATCACTCTTAGTAAATAGAAAATTTGAACTAATTTTATTCATTTTCCATGGTTGTTAAAAAATAAAAATGGTAATCTAAACTTAATGTCATCTTTTTAAAGCAAGGGCTCAAGAAATCAGAATTTTTTAATGTTGAAATCCCAGGTGCTTTCAGATACTGAAGATGCTTCAGTCTCAGGAAACATTTATTTGAACACCTATTTATGTATAAGTCCTATCCTTAAAATAAACCCTATAAAAACAAAGTATTTACATTACATTCAGGTGGCACTAATGGTAAAAGAACTGTTGCCAATGCAGGAGACACAAGGGACATGGGTTCGATCCCTGGGTCAGAGATCCCCTGGAGGAGGGCGTGGAAACCCACTCCAGTATTCTTGCCTGGAGAATCTCACTGACTGCAGAGCCTCGCAGGCTCCCGTCCATAGGATCTCAGAGTCAGACATGACTGAAGTGACTTAGCACACAACGATACTGAAACAGCACATGCTTGATATGAATTGCAATTTCCTACCAGGTACACCAGCATGACTTTTTTTTTTTAAATAAAGTAGAATGTCTAAAACTGCCTTTGTGGTGTGTGTGTGCTCAGTCGTGCCCAACTCTGCAACCCCATGGACTGCAGGGGGCTCCTGCAGTCCAGGAGTCCGCCAGACTCCTTTGTCCATGGAATTTTTCAGGCAAAAATACTGGAGTGGGTTGCCATTTCTTCCTCCAGGGGAATCTTCCTGACCCAGGGGTCGAACCTATGTCTCTGGTGTCTCCTGCATTAGCAGATGGATTCTTTACCACTCTGCCACCTGGGAAGCCCAAAATTCCCTTTAAAAACCTTTAAAATGAATATGTATGTACTAATTTTAATTTATATCCATGTTTTCTTTTTTCATGTTGATGGTTGAAAATTATGAGAGATGACACTGATATCTGATTTGGGGTCTTTAGTGTTGTTAGAGTTGATAAGTTTCTTCTGACTCACCCTAATGCACAGGGACTTTGTGACAACTCTACATATTCTGCTTGAAAGTTATGAACTTTATTTCAGTATTTAAAAAATTGCCATTTTAAAATTTACTAACTATTGAAGTTAAAGCCTAAACTTGAGCTACTTTATCTACTTGAATTCTTATTTAACTTAGAGAACTAGATTCTCTAAGATTCTCTAGAGAATCTAAGAGAACTTCGATTATCTTAACTTAGAAAATCTAGTTCTAGGTGCAGATGGTGTTACTTGGTTGTCATTGTATATTGAAGATAATACCTTTGAAAGATGCCTCTTTGAGTTCAGGGATCACATTTCTCCAAGCCGTCCAACCAGACTTGGTAAGAAATGAATTATTAAAACAGCAAGAAGATAGTCATATATCAAAGTAGGCTTAATGGTGATTATTCAGAGAGAGCCTGGGCTGAAAGTTCATATTGATGATATCATAAACCAAGTGATGAAAATGCTTCAAATATTTAAGAGAACAAAAAACACCCACATGTGAGAGAATTGGGCTTCCCTGGTGACTCAAATGGTTAAGAATTCGCTTGCAATGCAGATCTGGATTTGATCCTGGGTCAGGAAGATCCCCTGGAGAAGGCAATGGCTACCCACTCCAGTATTCTTGTCTGGAGAATTCCGTGGACAGAAGAGCCTGGGGAGTGATAGTCCGTGGGGTCACAAAGAGCCAGACACAACTGGACGACTAATTGATCAGCATAATTATTCATTAACACGTGATTCCCATAGACCTGTTGAATGAATAAGAATAACCCTTGTTAAGTAAATGATTAAATAAATGCTGTAACTTAGTCTGGATTGCTAAATTAAAATTATCTTGAACTAGTCAGAGGAGACAGCACTATTTTAACTAACAGTTCTCCCTAAATCCAGTCTCTTAGCATAAAGATGTGTATCTCTTGCTCAGGTCCACTCCAGCATGTGGGGGTGGTGTGGAGGTGTGAGATGGAGGGATTGTCTCTGCTCTTGCATTCGTTCAGGCTTCCAGGATCCTTTCATTGCATCTCTGTGCTAACATCCATTCAAGGCCTTTTATTCCACAGTGGCTAAGAAAAGAGGAAAATCTTGGAAGATTTGCACAGAGGGCTCTTTGCATAAGCCAGGGCTAAAAGGACTTACCTGGTGGCTCAGACGGTAAAGGATCTTGCCTGCAAAGCAGGAGCCAGGTTCAGTCTCTGGGTGGGAATGTCCCTTGGAGAAGGGAATGGCAACCCACTCTAGTATTCTCGCTTGGAAAATTCCATGGACAGTGGAGCCTGACAGGCTGCAGTCCATGGGGTAGCAAAGAATTGGACAGGACTGAGCAACTAACGCGAGGGCTAAGAGTGGTCCATATTATTTCCGTTCACATTCCATTATGTGCCCAAGCACAAAAGGAAACAGTTTGGTGAATACACAGCATTCTCATCCACAAGCATTTCCTGAAGAAACATTTTGCAGTTCATAATTTTCACTAATTAAGACTGACCATACCACTCGTACATCCACATTACTTAGGTTTTACAACTTGGGCTAGGTAATTACTTAGCAAAAGTGTTGAAGCAATTTGCAGTTCTGTGATCATCAACGTAGACCAGTTTTACATTGGTTCTAAGCTGAAGGGGTCAGGAAATCCCCCTGAGTTACTTGTTTTACTTTTATAATTAGAAATGACTCTTTGGTGTATTGCAACAGATCAGAACCAGAAACTGGTAGGATTGGATGAGCAGAGACACAGGTGGCTTCCCGTAATGAACCCGATATGAGGAATTTGGAGCAGTTCAAGAGCTGAGCTGGCTTCCAGGTGTTCCAGTTCCCAAAGTCAGACTTGGGTTACCTGCCAAGGAAGTAAAGCCTATTCATCAAAAAACACCTTTAGCCATTTATGCTGCTTAGGCTTCCAAAGGCTGCCATGGAACACTCGCAGCAGAATTCCCTGCTATGGGGAAATGGTTGATCTTCTGCAGTTAGTCTGCTTCAGCCTCCCCACTGCTCCCCTTCGGCATGTTTCTAGCCCACCTCCCTCTCACCTTCAGTTCTTTCATACCCTATCTGGCATATCCTCTAGTCACATAAACAATGCACTCTGGAGTATTGATTGCTACATGGCTGCAGCAAAGGCCACAGTGTCTGGTGGAAACAATTTTGGGCTGATGACCTGGCAACTTAAAGTTGATGCCACCAGTTTAACCTTTTACACACCTCTAAACCTTGCCGGATTTACTCAAAGAGATTGGAAATCAGTGCAGCCAAGTGCTTGGGTTCTATTTCACTTACCAGATAGGATAACTTTTGTCTTAGCCCGGGATGCCAAGGAAACAGAGCCTAAGAAGTTTACTCGTTAGCACTTTATTGGGGAGTGCAAACTCAGGGAAGCAGAAGTGAGGAGAAAAGTAGAGCAAGGCAGGGAGGATGGAAGGTACAAGGAGAGTGTTTCCAACCGGGCCACAGCTTCACACAAGCTCCCTGAAGATTGCCACGTTTCATATGACATCGTCAGAGAGGACAGAGGAGCTACTGCCTGGCAGAGTAGTCTCTCGGGAAGTGGAAAAGAGAATCTATCCACTGGCTCCCTCCTGTTAAAATGAGTTAAAATTCCCTCCCTGAGAGAGAGGGGTACTAACTCTCAGCCCTTTCAGGTTGTGTCATTTGCGTCTCCAGGCAGTTGCCCATGATTCTGGGCCTGCTAGTCTCTGTCAGACAGGGCTTCCCAGGACCACTGCATCTGAGCCAGGGCATCTGCGGTGGCAGCCACTGTCTGCAGGACCTCAGGAATCATGACTGCCGAGGCTCTTCTGACCAGAAAGCAATGTTCGGATTGGGGGAGGGGAGTAGGAGGAAAGGACGAGGGCGTGTAAACTGAGTGCAGTAAACTGGGATTCTTGCATCTCATTCTTTTTAGCCGTGCCCATTCTGGTGTCCATAACTGTCGTATTAGTCCAATTCATATTAAGGTGATCTCCTTGACTCTAGACATTCCTCACTGCAATCTAAACTCTTGGTGTATTGAACTTACATTGTAGTTAGGGAGACTGAGACAAGTGAGGTAAAACAATCAATGTGATAATTTCATGGAGTAGCAAAGCAGGGTGATGTATAGTCATGGCAGGTGCTGAGAATCCATACAGCTTGGTGTTCACAGGCTTTTACCATTTTCCCTGCCTCTCTCCGTTGCCTTACTAACTTCAACAAATTCATCTCGGATTCCTCTCCAACATGGTCTTCCTGATCCAGAAACTTGAAACTATTTGCAGTCCTCCACATTTGACTTGCTAATTTTATTTTGGGGTTTTTACTTGTATCAGTACTTGAATAAAAAAATGCCCTCCATTCTTCCTGATTAATTTTTCTCCTGTTCATCCTTCAAAATCTGATTAAAAACTCACCTGCTACAGGAAGCCTTTCCTGATATGCTTTCCCCTTGTTATATCTTCCGTTGCCTGTATTTATGTCAACTGCCTTATATTATGTTAATTTGAACTGATGTCTATAATATCTTAAACACGTTCTTAAGTCCCTTTCAGAGTTCTTTATTCAACATTGCTTTCCTGGCCCCATGTGCAGAGCCTTGGGCAAAAGTGTTGGAATGACTGGCAGATGCCACTTAGGAGATTCAGGGCTATGTAGAGAGAGGTTTAGTACGTAGTACATTGCCTGAGGTTGGACGTCAACCACTTCTGTACTTTATACTAGTTCACATAAGATCCCTGGTTACATCACTAACTGCTTCTGTGATCTTATCTGACTTTTCACATCTAAAAATGAGTCTTATGAATGATCCGCAACATCTTTTCTAACCTCAGTAGAACTTTAAAATAGTAATGTAGTACTGGACTAATGTGTATTTTCTGAGTTGTGTAAGGAAATAGACCATAAATTTTGGAATTTAAGTGTGGAAAAGAAACACTTTATTATGTAAAATGAAGATAATTTTTGGCTTTAAAATTTAGAGTGCTGGAAAAGCAACAGGGTCTAGGTATAAATGTAAATTACCTCATCCCTTCCCTAACAACTCAGACTCAGTGTCAAGGGTTCAGGAGGCTTAAACAGTCAATCCAGGTATTCTGTTATAGGTATGATATAATATTACTGGATGTAGATAGTTTGAGATAAAGAAAAGAAGAATTGATCTATTATGTCATAAAGCAAATCAAGTCAAAAGAACTAATGTGATTTTCAATCATTGAGAACAATGTAGACTCTCTTGACGTTTTGCACCTGATAGTTCTTTGTTTGGAAGGGCTTGTCCTATGCATGATAAAACATTCAGCAGGATACTGTGGTCTTTACCCACTGGAAGCCAGTACCACCCTCCACTAATGAGAGTCAATATTTCCAGAATTTATCAAATGCCACTGGGGGCAGAATTGCCCTGGTTGAGAATCACTGAATTAGAACATGTTGAAATCCATATAAAGGAGTTGAAATATGTAAAGTATTATAAGTATTTCTTGTATTGATTGCATAAAATATCCAGAGTCTAACAATATTCAAATTTATAAAATTATTTATTATAATGAAGGGAAATAATTCAATTATTTAGTATGTAGGATGTTAAAAGGATTTGGGGGTACCTTTATTTTAAAACTGTATTTTTTTTAATTTGAAAAACAGTGAATCCTAATGAGAATTTTTAGTTCTTTCCTCACTTACAGGTCAGGCCGACAGGTCACTGACAGTCCCTTGGGGTCAGTGGTTGGGTCACATAGCTCTTCCTGCTGACCTCTGGCTCCCTGGCTGTCTGTTGGAGCAACAATAAGCCACTCTTGCAGTAATTAGAGCAAATGTGTTAAATTGTGCAGATGGACAGCCTGGTCACAAGAGAACTTTTGGGTGGTGGTTGCTTATCCGTAATCAATTGAAGCAAAGCAAACTCAGTGATGAAAACATAAAATAAGTGAAAGTCTCCTCAGCATTTCTTTTCCTTTAATTTAAATTTGGTTTGGCTTCTACATCCTTAAAAATGAGTAACAAACTCATGACAATATTTATTACTTTGGCTTAATTATGGCCAATTTCCAAGGCAGTTTTATTTTCTAACAGTTTGCTCTATTTATAAACATGATAAAAATTTTTGTTTAACTTCATATTACTAATTCGGCGTTTCTAAAAATGAACCATCTCTTCAATTTTTTACATATGCTCAGTTTTCAGGGAGCTCTTATATGAGTAATGGAATTATATTTTTACTTAGATGTTTACTTATTCATGGCTATGTCTTGACCCTAAGTTAAGAAAAAAATGTAAATTTCTGTACTAGAACATAATTTGGAAAAAGCAATGAGGATCTTGGCCCTTGTGTTTAAACTGTGGTCATCATTTTATTATTCTATTCCTACCTAAGCATGATGCCTTTTTGTTTTTTATTTACATATTCCAAGAGACATTGGTTTAGTCAGTTATAATTCTTTATTATTTTACCCTCTGACCTCTTCAAAAGTGTGTGGTATTCAGTATTTATTTTCTATTTATTCTTTGGTAATCAATTTTATTTCCTATTGTGCTACTAATCTCTTTGTTCTGATTGTCTTGTTTTTTATGTAGGTTATTCTGTTTGTTCCTAATGCCTTCCTTTCATACTTGTTTTGTTTTGTTTTAATTAATTTAATTTAAAAAATTTTTATTTATTTTTTTAATTGAAGGATAATTGCTTTACAGAATTTTGTTGTTTTCTGTCAAACCTCAACATGAATCAGCCATAGATATATATATATATCCCCTCCCTTTTGAACCTCTCTCCCATCTGCCTCCCCATCTCACCCTTCTAGGTTGATACAGAGCCCCTGTTTTAGCTCCCTGAGTCATACTGCAAATCCCCATTTGCTATCCGTTTTACATATGGTAATGTAAGTTTCCATGTTACTCTTTCCATACATCTCATCCTCTCCTCCCCTCTCCCTGTGTCCGTAAATCTGTTCAAGGTGTATGAACCTAGAGCCTATTATACAGAGTGAAGTAAGTCAGGAAAAAAAAAAAAAAAAAGTCATGTCCGACTCTTTGCAACCCCATGAGCGGTAGCCTACCAGGCTCTTCCATCCATGGGATTTTCCAGGCAAGAATACTGGAGTGGGTTGCCATTTCCTTCTCCAGGAGATCTTCCCGACCCAGGGATCGAACCCTGGTCTCCCACATTATAGGCAGACGTTTTACCATCTGAGCCACCAGGGAAGTCCACACAGAGTGAAGAAGTCAGAAAGAGAAAGATAAATATCGTATGTTGCTGCTAAGTCGCTTCAGTCATGTCCGACTCTGTGCGACCCCATAGACGGCAGCCCACCAGGCTCCACCATCCCTGGGATTCTCCAGGCAAGAACACTGGAGTGGGTTGCCACTTCCTTCTCCAATGCGTGAAAGTGAAAAGTGAAATATCATATACTAAGGCATATATAAGGAATCTAGAACGATGGTACTGAAGAATTTATTTGCAGGGCAGCAGTGGAGAAGCAGACATAAGAGAATAGCCTTTCGTACTTTCGACCCTCTCAGTTAGCCTACCAATATTTCTTCTGTCCCTATGGATTCCACTCCTCACTTTCAAAATGCTGCACTGGTTCCCAGTGTTGATAATGTACCAGATCTGCAGCCATCCCAACCCCAAACCCAGAAACCTGTCTTGTGAGTTTGGAGTACCCAAGGTTGAGGTCTTTTTTGGATCCTTTCTTCACAATGAATGCTTTCCATAGCTCATTCTTTTTTAGTCACCTGTTGTGTACTGCACACCCTGCTCCTTAAGTCCAGTTTCTTAACTGTTGTCCATTGTGATTTTGGAAGAAAGCCTGAGGGGAGCTCGTGCGGGTGTGGTGGGGGGAAGGACCCAGCAGAGGAGAATGGTGCTGATGGTGAGTGAAGCAGGAGCAGGTGGTGCTCCGTCATACTCTAGTGTTCTCATGATGTCTCCATTATGAAGAAAGGGGAGAACTCACTCAAATTATATTTTTATTTCCTTAAAAAACTGTCACCAAAAAAAAAAAAAAACAACAACTGTCACCAAAACCACTATTAGCATTAGAGAAATTTAGATTGTAGTAAGAGCCGGTTGAGTGGTATATTCTACTGGGCTTGTGACAGTATCTTTATTTTTTTCATAGCTATTTGTTCTTTATTTATTTACTTATTTTTTGCATATATATATATCTTCTCTTTTAGATTGTTACATAATATTGAGTAGTGTTTCCTGTGCTATATAGTAAGTCCTTGTTAGTTATCCATTTTTAAATAAACCAGTGTGTAGAAATTAACCTCAATCTCCCTATTTATCTCTTTTCCCATCCTTTCCCCCAAGGTCATTCTCTATAGTCTGTGAGTCTGTTTCTGTTTTGTAAATAAGTTCATTGGTATCATTTCTTCTTAGATTCCACATATAAGCAATATCATTCGATATTTGTCTTTGTCTGACTCACTTCACTCAGTATGACAATCTCTGGGTCCATCCATGTTGCTGGATGCATTATTTCATTCTTTTTAATGACCGAGTAAAGCCTTGTATGCTAGAGAATGCTTTCACAACATTCTTGCCATTTTCTTTTTTCATGTAGAATGTATCAGATTTTCTTTTAGTTCTTTTCTGTTCATTATCTCTATTTTGGAGTACTATAAGAAATTTCAGCATATGATAAATATTTTTACTTGATATTTTGTAACATTGAAAGTCTGTTTGTATGGATTGTTCCACTTACTAGAGTTGCTTTTTTCTCTTTCAGCTCTATTGAGGTATAGTCAACAAATAAAACTGTAAGATGTTTAGAAGTGTACATTGTGATGGTATGATATCCGTATATTTCATTCTGAACAGGTTTCCTCCCATTTAGTTAATGAATGCAACTACAGAATTGCTTTTAATCATACAATTAAATGTATATTACATCAATATGTAATAAAATATAATAGACGCTGCTGCAGCTGCTGCTGCTGCTAAGTCACTTCAGTCGTGTCCGACTCTGTGCGACCCCATAGATGGCAGCCCACCAGGTTCCCCGTCCCTGGGATTCTCCAGGCAAGAACACTGGAGTGGGTTGCCATTTCCTTCTCCAATGTATGAAAGTGAAAAGTGAAAGGGAAGTCGCTCAGTCGTGTCTGACTCTCAGTGACCCCATGGACTACAGCCTACCAGGCTCCTCCATCCATGGGATTTTCCAGGCAAGAGTACTGGAGTGGTGTGCCATTACCTTCTCCAATAATAGACTTATGAGAGTGTTATTATAGATTTATGAGTGTAGCCAAAGTCTTTATAAGCAGAGAAACAGAATTTGGTGTTCTAAGAAACTCTCATGTTACTATTGGTTGTTTATAGGGAGAGCAACTAGGTGTGGCAAGGAAAGTTTTTCACTGTATAGCCATTTGTTTCTTTTGAATTTTGAACCAGGTGATGATACTACCTATTAAAAAATCATGTTAAATCTTTAGAACTTAAGGTATTCTCTTTAAAATTCTGAAGCTTGCTCCTTGTAAAACCTTCCATAAATCACTGAAGCACAATACCATGTGCATACCTCTATGAATCCACTGATTATATTTAATTCCAGCAATTGTCCGTCTCTCTGTCTCCTTTGCAGATAACTTTGATGGTAGGGCCATGACTCATTCTTCTTTTTATCTGGAGCCCAGATTTGCTACTAGAACATTGAGCTTACTTAAATAGGAATTTACTGATTGAGTAAGCATCTTGTTTGATGGGTTTTATGTTTGTTTCTACCATTGTGCTGTATATTCAACATGTTTTGAATAAAGGGCTATATAGATATAGCATTTAGCGTAATGCAGCTTCTTGATAGCATTTCCTAGAAACTCTTAGTGGGGAGAGTTAGAAGTGCCACTGAAAAAAATGCCTTATCTGTTTTTTTCATTAACTTTAAAATATTGCCAACAATAGGAAGGCACGCAGATTGGTAAATAACAAGGATAATTCCCCTGCCCCTCCTCCACCTAACCCTAACAGCTTTAGAGCATTTTGATAAGCTGAAACTGAAATCTCGTTTTCTGTTTTCTTTTCTTTCTTATTTTAAATTGTCATGACTTTCCATAGGCTAGATACTGCAATACATTTAAAATAGAGTATTTGCATTGAAAAAAATCAACAAATTTTATAGGAGCATATAGGGAAAAGTGATGCACAATTTATTTTTTTCTTTAGTCCAACAGGTGGTTTGTCAACATCCATGTAATTTTATATAGGAGTATTCAGAGGCTTTAGGCTGTCGATGATGGCATGCCAGCTATGTGCATGCCTTTGATCCCGTGTGTGCTTTAGTGTCGGGCATGGCACGGCACTCCACGCCACTCTGTGGCAGTGGCTGTGGGACTGTGTGCTCAGCGCCAACAGGCTGGTTTCTCTGTGCCAACAGCAGTCAGTGGCTGCTCCTCCTGGGCAGGAACAAGCAGCTGTACTTGCAAAAGATGTATTTTTTATATACTACATGGTTGTCTTATTACCAGTAGCCTTCAAAATTCTTACAAGGCAAGATTGTGATTTTAAAATAAGTTTGAAATAAAGTTGCAGCAGTGGTTTTATTTTGCTTCAGTTGGTTATAGCTAAGAATATATATCAGAAGCAAGAGTATTAAAATGCTTTTGAATTTATTGCCATCTTTCTTTAAGGAGCTGAAACACGTTGTACATACTGTCTTCAAGGTTCCCTGGAGAAGTTATGAAATAGTACAGGTAAATGTATTGGGGAAGCCCCACAGGAAACACCAGAAGTTATTTTGTTGACTAAATTATGGAACCACTTGACTCTCTGCACTGTACTCTGGAGGTCATCTGCCAAGGAGAGTTCCCTAAGGCGAGTTAATTGAAAATGGTTATGATCTTACTGGACTATGCTCTTTGGATTTTAGTTGTCTTAACTCAGGTTTTTCAATTGAGACTTGATCTTGAAGATACGAGCTTTGTAGAATGCCAGTAATTTTTGTTGAGTCAAAATTCATTTTGTGAACTTCATCTCAGTTTCTTCAAATTTAGGAGCTATATGTAAGGCAATTGACTATCAGTTAAAAACTTGAATTTAAGTGTAGGACCTTGCACTAGATCTTACTTACTTGTCTGCTAGATGCCTTTGCTTTCGTCAAGCTTAGGCTGAAAATGAAAAAGGTCTCCAGATGTTATTCTGGGTAGCTAGAATTCACATGCAAAATCACAGAGATTTACAGCAGTGACTCCTGACTTTTATTGGATTGCAGACTCCTTTGAGAATCTAGCCATACACAGAAAAAAGTACTCATGTGAAGCTTTTTGCTTGTAATCTTAAGAGGATCAAAGACTTGCTGAAGTGAGAGTAAGAACCCTTGATCTGTTTGTGGTTCACTGGTAACAAGAACTGGAGGAAATAGAGTGAATATTTGTTTTGTTTATGCTTTTTTCTTGTTTCTGTGTGATTTACAGTTGAAATCCTAAATTATCCTTTTTTTTTCCCATAGCCCTTACCCACTTAAATCCCCAAACAGGCCCTAGATTTTGTATCTCTACATATCAGTTTGCTTTGTAGTTGAGGTAACACCAACATAATATAGATTTGAGGCAATTCCAAAAGGAATAGTCAGGAGTGGCACATTTCGATGGAAAACCAGTTTTAGAATCACTTACAGATGAATGCTCTTCAGAGCTTGCTGCTTGACCATTTAGAATTAAACATTTTTAACTAGCTAATTTTGCTCGAATATGACATACAACTTGCTTTGGTTCTCCTGCTTTGTTTTATTTAGCATACCAGTAGACATGGAAATAAAAAAGCAAGCCAGCTTTCAGTGTTTTAGTTGTCCTCATTCTCATCCAGGGAGGCCTACTGCAAAAACTGGGTCTCAAAGATCCTCAGCTTTTCTCTAGAACAGACAACGCACTTGAGAAAGTTCCTTTAGTTCGTTTGTCTCAGTTGACATTGACACACTGGGTCAGACTTGTCCCAAAGCACCACGTCTAAAAGGCTTCCTTTATGTGTTTCTAATTGGGATTCTTTCTCAGGAGGGTCAAATTAGAGCTCCTGAGACTGGAACTACAGCACTGTCAGTTGACAGCAGCAGCTCGGTTCCTCCTCTTGAGATTCGTAAGACAGCCACTTAGCGTTTGTTCCTACAGACTTTTGACAAATGGCCCTACTCTGACTGCCTACCTAATAGACATTTTTTGTTTTTCTTCTGGAGCAGTGCCAAAACCATCGTTTCTCCTTAAGCACTCTATTTCTGCTTTGTTCTCTTTGCTTTTGCCTTTTGTTTGCCGTGGTTCAGTTTGTTCAAAAGCATCTGCAAGTTTTTCTTGTTTACGTATGGTTATCTAGCGTACTGACGTAAGGGTGACTGGCTTAATCAGCCTTTTGGGTGTATTAACCTCTTAGGAAAATTCATTCTGCTTGATTGAAGGAAGCAAAACTTTGAACACCTAGACTGTTCTGTTGCTCTGTTGATGAAGATAATGCATGATAGATTAGGTGGTAATAACTTACATCAGCATTATCACAACCAAAATTAATTGTTTAGCAAAGACAGGATATAACTGAAGACTCCTGCCAAAGATTCATAGATTTTTCAACCAGGTACCAAGACTTTAGTGCATTCATTTTAACCTTCTGTAGCATTTTGGCACATAGATTTTCTAGGATTCCATTTTGGGTAATTTTGAAACAGGAAGTTTTTATAAAGATTTTAAATTGCCTTATACATCTAAGTTCAGGTACTGGAATTTAAGTACCTTACAGTGTCCTTTCAGAATCCTGTTGTTTTAAAGCCTGAGAAGTAATTTATGGCTGTGAAAGTAGAGGTGGTAAATTGAAGACCGAGGTATGTGTTGCTTTCCCCCAGCAGCCTGAGGGATAACAGTGGAGGGCAGACAACTTAAGTCTGTTTCTGTGTTTGGTTCTGTCATGTTCTTGCAGAAGGAGAGGTGTTGTTTCTGAAAAGTGGAAATAAGAGTGCCAAGTGATTCCTGTCTTTAAATACTGTGAAGTTTGGTTAGTTTTCTGCTCCCTTGACCAGAATTGCTTAAAATGGGAAAATCTGGGGCTTCCTGGTGGTCCAGTTGTTGGGAGTTCACCTTGCAATGCAGGGGAAATCGGTTAGATCCCTGGTCTGGGAAGATCCCATGTGCCTCAGAGCAGCTAAGCCCATGTGCCCCAACTAAAGCCTGCAGACCCTAGAGCCCTTGCTCTGTAACAAGAGGCCCCCACAGTGAGAAGCCCGTGTATCGTAGCCTCTGCTCACAACTAGTGAAAGCCTGTGCAGTGACGAAGCAGCCTATAAATAAATAAATTTTTTTTAAAAAGGGACAATTTAATATTATGAATATACTTAATATCATGAATGTCTTTCCTGCCTTGTTTTATTTTTATAAATAGTAATTTATAATTTTAGTATATTCTTTTTTAAATTTATTTTTTAATTGGAGGAAAATTGTTTTACAATGTGGTGTTTGTTTCTGCTTTACAACAACACGAATCAGTCAAAATTTTGTACACATATACCCTCCCTCCTCAGTCTCCCTCCTCTCTCCCATCCCACCCCTCTAGGTCATCACAGAGCGCCAGGCTGGGCTCCCTGAGTTACAGGACAACTTCCCACTAGCTATCTGTTTTACACAGGGTGGTGTATGTATGTCAGTTTTACTCTCTCATCTCACTCTCTCCTTCCCCCACTGTGTCCGCAAGTCATTCTCTGCATCTGTATCTCCTCCATTCCTTTCTGGCAGATAGGTTCATCAGCACCATTCTTCTAGATTCCATATATAGACTTTAATATACAATACTTGTTTTCTCTTTCTGACTGACTTCGCTGTGTATAACAGGCTCTGGATTCGTCCACCTTGCTATCACTGACTCAAATGCATTCCTTTTAATATCTGAGTAATAGTCCATTGTATTATGTACTGCATCTTTATCCATTCATCTGTCTGTGGACATCCAGGTTGCTCCCATGTCTTGGCTATTGTAGTGTTGCAATGAACTTTCGGGTACATGTGTCTCTTAGACGTGTGGGCTTCTCAGGGTATATGCCTAGTAGTGAAATTGCTGGGTTTTATGGTAGATTATTTATTCCTAGATTTTTAAGGAATTTCCATACTGTTCTCCATAATGACTCTATCAGTTTGCATTCACACCAGGAATGCAGAGGGTTTCCTTTTCTCCACATGCTCTCCAGCATTTATTGTTTATAGACTTTTTGATGATGGCCATTCTGATGGCTGTGAAGTGATACCTCATTGTGGTTTTGATTTATATTTCTCCAATAATGAGCAATGTCGAGCATCTTTTCATGTGTTTATTGGCCATTCCTGCCTTGCTTTAAATACTTTGACTAATATCAGAGCTTCCTTTGTGGTCTGAAAGGTCTAAGTATATGGAGAAAATATAACAGGATCATCTTTTTCCTTTTTGCTTGTTAATAATGTATTTGTCAGGCCCTTCTTCATGTCCACTAAAGAAAGACCGAGTTCTCTAAGTGTTAGAAAAGATTTCTCATGATTGAAATCTCAAGAATAGGGAAATTAAATTAAAAGAGAAACTTTCTGTATGTTTTGCTTCACTTGACACACTTTGGGATTTTAATTTCTCACTTTCTTTTGATTAAAAAGACATGCTTTCTCTTGAAATTACCCGTTTGTATAGAGAATTGGTAAACTTGAAATTGTAGTTCTTCTAAACAGATATGCTTCATCTAGGAACACCATTAGGGAATATTTGGCTAGATCTAGTCAAGCATCCCCTTTCATGGAAAGTGAAAGAGGAGAATGAAAAAGCTGGCTCAACATTCAAAAAACTAAGATCATGACATCCGGTACCATCACTTCATGGCAAATAGATGGAGAAACAATGGAAAAAATGGAGATTTTATTTTTGGGGGCTCCAAAATCACTGCAGATGGTGACTGCAGTCATGAAATTAAAAGACGCTTGCTCCTTGGAAGAAAAGCTATGACCAACCTAGACAGCATATTAAAAAGCAGAGACATTTCTTTGCTGACAAAGTATTTATTTTATTACTTTACAAATAAAGTAAAGTCCATCTAGTCAAAACTATGGTTTTTCCAGTAGTCATGAATGGATATGAGAGTTGGACTATAAAGAAAGCTGAGCACTGAAGAATTGATGCTTCTGAACTGTGTTGTTGGAGAAGACTCTTGAGAGTCCCTTGGACTGCAAGGAGATCTAACCAATCCATACTAATGGAAATCAGTCCTGAATATTCATTGGAAGGACTGATGATGAAGCTGAAACTCCAATATTTTGGCCACCTGATGAGAAGAACTGACTCACTTGAAAAGACCCTTTTACTGGGAAAGAGTAAAGGCAGGAGAAGGGGATGATAGAGGATGAGATGGTTGGATGGCATCACCAACTTGATGGACATGAGTTTGAATAAGCTTTGAGAGTTGGTGATGGACGGGGAAGCCTGGCATGCTGCAGTCCATGGGGTCGCAGGGTTGAACAGGACGGAGTCACTGAACTGAACTGAGTCAAGCATCCAATTAAGTAGAAGTTTAGCAGCTAGCCTAGAAGTTTTAGAATTTTCAGCATGGACAATTCATTGTAATGATTACCTTTTTATGTTGGCCAAGTTCACATTATATGCAGGATAATAACTTAGCCAGTGTGTTGAAAAGCAGAGACATTTCTCTGCTGACAAAGGTCCGTATAGTCAAGGCCATGGTCTTCCCAGTGGTCACGTATGGTTTTGAGAGTTGGACCATAAAGAAGGCAGAATGCCAAAGAATTGATGCCTTCAAACTGTGGTGCTGGAGAATACTCCTGAAAGTCCCTTGGCCCGCAAGGAGATCAAACCAATCAATCTTAAGGGAGATCAGCCCTGAATATTCACTGGAAGGACTGATGCTGAAGCTCCAGTATTTTGGTCATCTGATGTGAACAGACAACTCATTGGAAAAGTCCCTGATGCTGGGAAAGATTGAGGACAGAAGGAGAAGAGGGCGTCAGAGGATGAGATGACTGGACGGCATCACCAATACAATGAACATGAACTTGGGCCATCTCTGGGAGATGGTGAGAGACAGGGAGGCCTGACATGCTGCAGTCCATGGGGTCGCAAAGAGTAGGACATGACGAGGCAGCTGAACAACAACAACAACAACTATTTCTTTAGTCTTAGTTTATATTGCCTGATGTAATTAGATCAGATAAAAAGATTAGTCATATAGCCAGAGCATCTTTTGAAACATAAAAGGTTCTAAGAATCAGTGAGAGATGAACCAACTTTGGAGTAAGTGAAAGGTTAGTCAGATAATGATAGTTTGTGTATTCCAAGAGTGTGAAATTTTATTTCCAATTATTTCTGGGATTCCTAGGTATAACCTGGAGGACTTCTTGAAACCAACTGATTCTAATTAAAGAATTTTTGATGTCACTCAATTTTTTTTTTTCAGGACAATTAAGAATTTTTAAAAAGTCAGGTTGGTGGAGGGAAAAAAAAACCTATATCTATTTTACATAAATTACTACTCCACAAGCAAATTTTAATAAAACAGTAATGCTAAAACTCTAAAGGATATAAAATACTTTTCCATGATTACTCAATAGTGAGTATCAGTTATATTATTATGGGAGAGTTGATGAAGCGAATGCCAGTAAGTCAGTGTGTCCTAGAGGAGACATGAAATGGTCAATAATTCTAGAAGGTTCTTTATATTTAAGAAGACATCATTCATCAGGACATTTGTTAATTTGTAGGTAAATCTCAGTGGAATAGAAATGACCTCTATTAACATTCACATTTCTTTTACTGAGGTGAAATTTACCTAAGAAAAAATTCATCATTTTAATATGTATAATTCAGCGGTATTATGTACATTTACAATGTTGTGAAAACAATATATTATTTTTTTTACTAAGTGCTAAATAATAATATCTGTGCTATTCTTAGAAATTACTTATCAAGTTAAGAGCCTTTTTAAAAGGTTTGAAATCTGTCTCTCTGCAGATCATACCTAATTGATTTTCTACCAACCAAAAGAGAAGTCAGGAAAACAGGGTTTGATATCTTATAATTGTTTTCCCTGCATTTGCAAAGCTGATTCAATTGGAACTATTAAATTGATAAATGAATAGAGAACTTAATTTGCAATTTCAAAGCTTCAGTCAAGGAATTTAATATTAAGGGTAAACAGTTGCGTGATTTCACTTATATGTGAAATCTAAAAAACAGAACAAATTAAAAAATGTATCAAAGCAGAAATAGACTCATAGATACAGAGAACAAAGTGGTAGTTGCCAGAGTGGAGAGGGAAGGGAAATGGGTAAAGGGGATTGAGAGGTACAAACTTGGAGTTATAAAGTAAATAAGTCATGAAGTGAAGTTGTTCAGTTGTGTCCAACTCTTTGCGACCCCATGGACTGTAGCCTACCAGGCTCCTCTGTCCATGGGATTTTCCAGGCAATAGTACTGGAGTGGATTGCCATTTCCTTCTCCAGGGGATCTTCCCGACCCAGGGATCGAACCCTGGTCTCCCGCATTGTAGACAGACACTTTACCGTCTGAGCCACCAGGGAAGTCTAAATAAATCATGGGGATGTAATATACAGCATAGAAAATTTAGTCAATAATATTGGAATAACTTCATGTACTGACACATTTTAACTAGACTTATTGCGATGATCAATTGTAATGTATAAAAATATTGAATTACTATGTTGTACACCTGAAACTAGTATCCTATTGTAAGTCAATTATACTTCAGTTTTTTCAAAAAGGTAAACAGTTTCACAACAAATTCAGTGACATTTTGATGTATAGATCATCTTGAGATCTAAAACTATTCAGATAGCAGAATAAAGAAGAATATAAATGTACATATATTTCAGTATTGAAATTTGTCACTAGACATGAACATCCCAGTGTCAAGTTTAATTCTCATAGAACAGTTGTTTTTCCCATTTTCACTCTGGATGCAATTTTCCTGCCTTACATAACTGTTGATTCTATTAATGATAATTATTTTAGAAACATGCTGTTAAAATAAATTGAATAGCTGCAAGAAACTTTTCACCACATCTCTATATTTCTCCTTTTCTTTCTTACCCCCTA
Source organism: Capricornis sumatraensis (assembly GCF_032405125.1). Classification (NCBI taxonomy): domain Eukaryota; kingdom Metazoa; phylum Chordata; class Mammalia; order Artiodactyla; family Bovidae; genus Capricornis; species Capricornis sumatraensis. The sequence goes on from NC_091075.1 coordinate 18,873,851, forward strand.
GACTGAAATAGAACTGCTTGCTATGTAACATCCCTGGGGTTTATCCAAAGTATAAATTCCCATTTTCTTGACAGTTTAGAAATTATGACCACAGTTTTTACTCATCTCGTAAGTACCCTTAGGAGGTATTACTTGATTAACTAGACAGGAGAGAACGGCCAAAGACCTTAGAAACTTAAGAAGCCTAATAGTTTCTCATTTTAAGAATCGCAGTGGGGCTAGACAACTTTTAGAAAAATCACAGAAAAAATAGATCAAAATGTGATCATTCATAATATTGCAATGGCCTCTGTATGGCTTTACTTTCTTTATCTCAAAGTCATAATAACCAATTTGGGGAAGGAGATTAGGTAAATTACAGACTGTATGTATTTACATTACATGTTCATTAGGCATTCAAATGAAATTATTCTCGGAAACAATCCAGAAATATTCATTAAGTGTGAAAACCAGAAATGGCCTCTTGATCGTTTATGTATTTCCACGTTATCATCCATCTAATCCCATAGAGCAGCCGGTTATGTGCTTCACATCATTTTTCATTAATATACATGTTACATCCATTTAAAAAAATCCTAATTATTTAAGAAAGAAGCTGTAAGTAAAATATATAGTTCTGAGCCAAGTATTCCCCAATGATCTCAATTCAATGTCCGTATTGATGTCTGCCTTTCTGTAGTTTTGTAGACTCATTTATAATTAGCAACTCCCAAACTCAGTGACATATGTTATTCTTATGGCTTATAGTCAGTCAACTGTATATGTTGCCATTGTCATATTTTTAGATTCTAAATTCCCACGGGCAGAGATTATATTTTATCAATGCTATTTAAAATCACCTCAGGGCATAGCCCTGACATGTACTTCAATAGGTTCAATTAATATTAATCAATGAACATCTAAGAGTAGTGTAGCCTTCCATATATTTCATTACTCGATTGCTAAAATTTAAGAGGTATTAAACTATTCAATAATTTTCAACTTTCTTTAATGATGGCAAGTGATCCAGTAGGAAATCATTTTGAAATGACTCTTGACCATTGACAATTGACGATTTGGATTCATTGCCAAAGCGATTCTATTCCACATTTACAGGATACTTTCTTTCTGTATACCACTCTTCCTTGGTGGCTCAGATGGGCTTCCCTGTGGCTCAAATGGTAAAGAAAATGCCTGCAATGTGAGAGACCTGGGTTCGATCCCTGGACCCTGAACATCCCCTGGAGAAGGGCGTGGCAACCCACTCCAATATTCTTGCCTGGTGAATTCCATGGACAAAGGAGCCTGGTGGACTACAGTTCATGGGGTTGCAAAGAGTTGAGTCAGACATGACTGAGTGACTGATGCTTTCACTTTTTTTCCCCCTGTATACAAGCACTGTGTTGTAAGGGAAATCAGTTCAGTTCAGTTCAGTCGCTCAGTCGTGTCCGACTCTTTGCGACCCCATGAATCACAGCATGCCAAGCCTCCCTGTCCATCACCAACTCCCAGAGTTCACTCAGACTCACGTCCATCGAGTCAGTGATGCCATCCAGCCATCTCATCCTCTGTCGTCCCCTTCTCCTCCTGCCCCCAGTCCCTCCCAGCATCAGAGTCTTTTCCAATGAGTCAACTCTTTGCATGAGATGTCCAAAGTACTGGAGTTTCAGCTTCAGCATCATTCCCTCCAAAGAAATCCCAGGGCTGATCTCCTTCAGAATGGACTGGTTGGATCTCCTTGCAGTCCAAGGGGCTCTCAAGAGTCTTCTCCAACACTGCAGTTCAAAAGCATCAATTCTTCGGCACTCAGCTTTCTTCACAGTCCAACTCTCAAATCCATACATGACCACTGGAAAAACCATAGCCTTGACTAGATGGACCTTTGTTGGCAAAGTAATGTCTCTGCTTTTCAATATGCTACGTAGGTTGGTCATAACTTTTCTTCCAAGGAGTAAGTGTCTTTTAATTTCCTGGCTGCAGTCACCATCTACAGTGATTTTGGAGCCCCCCAAAATAAAGTCTGACACTGTTTCCACTGTTTCCCCATCTATTTCTCATGAAGTGATGGGACCAGATGCAATAGGGCTTCAAAAATAGGCATTTCTCAATTTTGGAGTGTATGTGGAATAGAGATTGAAATTGAATTTATTTCAAAGATGTGGATATAATAATCCAAATAAATGCACTATGATAAGAAACTGTTGTGAGGGAGTAATCAATTGATATATTGTGTGTTTCTGGAATGAGAAAAATCTCTCAGTCATGTCTGACTCTTTGTGACCGCGTGGATTGTAGCCTGCCAGGCTCCGCTATCCATGGGATTCTCCAAGCAAAAGTCCTGGGGTGGGTTGCCATTCCCTTCTCCGTGGGCTCTTCCTGACCCAGGGATTGAACCCAGGTCTCCTGCACTGCAGGCAGATTCTTTACCCTTCAAGCTGCCAGGGAAATCTGGTGATTTTGGAGAAAGACTTCAAAGAGAAGATATATGAAAGGTGAAGATATATGAAAATATGCAAGATAGAGAAAGGAGAGAATATAAGTGGATGGGAAGAAGACTCCAAAAGAGAGACATTAGTCAAGTCACAGAGGTGTGAATATTTGTGAAAGGTTGAAGGTGGTGCAGCTGTACCCTAAAATGAGTGGAGGAAGGACCGCAGAGGACACTGGTCAGAAATTAAAGCAAGAGGGTAAGAAGTCGTTGACTGCCATGCTATGGTTGGGGCAGAGGAGGGTGATGAGGTGCCACCAGAACTTGGAAAGTGAGAGAATGACAAAACAAAACTGTGGATGATAAATGATTATTGCAACAATTTGGAGGGTGCCTTGGAACTGAGCAAGACTGACACAGGGCAATGTGTGATGATTTCCTGGGAGGAGAGGGAGAGCAAGTTGCAGACTCAGGACACATCTGAGTGCTGACAGATGAACAGGCATCAATGAAAGTTTCATTTTTTCTAATTTGGGCACGTGGCAAGATGGTAGCATGGATATTTCCTTTGAATAAATTGATTTTGAAGTTCTTTTATGAAGGTAAGAATAAGCTACTCTTTTCTCATGTTAAGTGATATGTAAAATTGATTGCAAAATATGTATAAGTCAAAGCAACCTCTGTTATAATTTTAAAATATTGTTATTAAGTCTTATTTCTGTAAGTTTAGTTCTTTATCCGGAAAATTGTGTGGCTTAGGTTAAGAATTAAACGATCATTAATTAATTAATCATTAAGATTTGCTTAAGTTCTAAATTCTGTGACTACAAATTTCTGTTGATCTAGTTTTTTTGAACTGAAACTTTCCCATAGTAGTACAGTGATAGGAAGACACTGTATGAAGTTCAAGTTCTTTATATTTCCTTATACCTTATCTCTACAATATTTATTTTCACTTTAATTTACACTGCCTAGATCCTTTTAAAACTGAGTAGGAAGTGAGGAAATTTGTCCTAACAGGGAGGTGGGAGGGGGTTTCATGTTTGGGAACACATGTAAGAATTAAAGATTTTGAAATTAAAAAAATAAAAAATTAAAATTAAAAAATAAAAAAAAAAAATGACTTTAAAAAGGATTAATCTCTCCTGACCTCTGCTAAAGAAAAAATTATTCATGATACTGTGAAAGAACAGTAAGGCAAATGTTTTTCAGGGGACTTTTAGGATAGATATAAGAACCGCTGTGATGGAGTTTTGCAGCGGGGGCTGTGGGGAAGGAAATTGGAGTCAGCTCCAAATACAACAAGGAAAAGTGGGGACTTGTAGCCAAAGAGCAGGCTGGGGATCAGCAGATGAAAATTACTAAGAGGAAATCTCAGGTTTAAGACTAGTTCTGGTTACAGTGAACTAACAGGATTCTTGCTGAAGGTGGGCCTAAGTGATCACACATCACCTGGTCAATCAGATATTGAAGGTGATCATAGAGGATGGGGGTTCTGGTTAAACCAACTTAGCAAGATTCTCACTAATATTGGACAATACAGAGAAGAGCATGGAAGCCCAGAAGTTGAGGACTAGTTGATAAAGAGATCAGAGGAGCTTGACTTAAGTTTGGCCATGACGAGAATCTTTGTCGTATCTTAGCTCAGAGATCTTGACCGTCTGCTATCTACTATGATAAAAATAACTTCTCTTAACCTGGGTAATCTTTGAAGCGGTTCATTAATCTTTGAAACAGTACATTCTCATTTTAAGACTGATTTTTAGATATACAAACAGAAATACTCTACTGTGTTTTCAATTGATTATCAGTACAGATCCAAAATGGTATAAAGTTGGGGGGGGGGTAACACCCTGATTACAAATATCAATACTTTCTGCAAGTAGACATTTGACAAATAGTTTCTCCTGAACTGACTTTCCTGGCTCAGGGTTCAGAGGAGTGAGCAGTCCCTTGGGGTCATTTGCAGGCTCAGAGTGAGCGAAGTGAAACCTCTTTTTCAAATGCTAGCGAGTCTATGATGGAGAAGCCTTGAGCTCAAGTCAGGACTCAGGTGGAAAAAGAGGACCAGGTTTCATGATGTAGTGTTAATCTGAAGTATGTTTGCAATTTAGAAGTCTGCATCTAAGTTCTGTTCATCATGGGGCATTTAAAACTGAATAACAAGCTGAGATGTCGACTGGGATTAAAATTCGGAAAGTGCAGGCAAGAAATGCAAATACTGTGAAGGCATGCAAATGTTGTGAGGATTTCTAAGTTATTGTACTCCCTCTCTTGCCATGACCTACACTAATACGAGAATAATGTGATCCTGTCTTGGGCCACACAGTTTGGGATTTAACACAGTTTTCATGGTCCTCATTCTAATCCATGTCAGGCCCCTGTGAAGTTCTTTATTTCCGGTATAAACACAGGTTTGGTCTGAAGGCATTAGCAGGTTCCAGAGACGCATTGGCTCAAGCTTCTCAAGCCCAGTAGTTACACAAGTATACAATTTGGAGGTCATTAATTGAAATGAAATGATGGGAAATGAGAAAAGGAAACTCCGTATTCTGTAAGAGTGGAAACCTGCTTCTCTGTCCTGAAGGGAAGTTGCTACAGGGGAACATGGACTGCATCACGGCTGCCTCTTGACAGCTTCACCTTGGAGAGACGCAAATTAAATCCTTTCAGTTGCTGTTTTGAAGCTAAAAGTGTTTGACCGGTTCAGCCCCTGAATGGTGTTTAAGGAATAAAGAGAAAAGAGCAGGAAGTTCTAATTGGCAAATTACTCCTTGTTATTTAGTTTGGCTTCCAAGTTGGAAATTCCAATAATGAGGAGCTTTGTGGGACTTGCCCTTGAGGAGAACCAGGGGGCTTTTTGTTCAATTACTATTTAATGTGAAGATATTCAAGAAACATATTGTAGCATTTAAGCCATCACTTTCTATTAAACAAACATTGTCATATAATGATTTTTAAATCTCTCTTCATAGATGCTTTTATGATTCTGAACCATCTAAGTGAAGTATAAATTGCAAAGAAGACATAAATGGATTTTTCTTATTATGTAGTATTTATAGAGGTGATATTACTTAATGACAGTTTCTCAAAAATGTTAGAAAATATATGTTTACCTAATAGTTATCTAAACTTCTTCATCATGGTTATTCTAATCTTGATTAGAATTAAAAAAAAAAATCTCTAAAGATTTCTTCAGAGTCATTCTAAACTGACCTTACAGCAAGTTGAATGTTTCCTTTTGATGCTAATATTTCTGAATGTTAATGAATAATTTATTTGATTGTTTACTTAATAAATTACAGAAGCTTTTTTAACATTAATTTTGACTTACACACAAATGGTTTTAAAACCTGGGTTTCAATCTGCAGAATTACCTCATAGGCTAATTAGCATTACTCTAGAATGGAGGATTATTTTCTATTTGGAAGTATATCATAGTGGTTAAAAAGAATATTTTTCATTTTCTACTTTGATGGTACCTCTGAACTTCAATATTTGACCTTGTCAAAAATTATAAAAGGAATGATGAAAAAGATTAGAGTTTTGCTCAATGAATGCAATTTTAAGAATAAATGATTATGTGTAATTTTTCATTAATCTTCAGAAGATGGCCACATCATTTAGATAAATAACAACTAAGATTTTAGTTGAACACTTCTGTTTACTTTTATTGCTTGGATTTTAAATTTTAATATTGTTGGATTTTAAAGGAGAAAGAGACCTTTCCTTTCTTGATTATTGGAATTTTTTGTCTTTGTTTAATAGTTTGTTACTTGGCTAAAGGATTTTATGACATCAATGTTACTTGAAACAATCATGCAGTTGAAATGACTGTGAATTAATTACCAGTTTCCTTTTTACAATTAAATGTCTCACATAGGAACAATTCATATAATGCTTTTGGAAATGCTAATGGTTCCTCAGGTACTAATCTTGCCGTGTTTCTGAATACTTACAGAATTGTGTCTCCCTGAGTGGGTCAGGGACTGATGCTATGTTGTGAAGAGCTACACTGAGGTGTCAGGCTGGTAAATGGAATAGTTTTCTGATGAGATGTGTGTCTGAAACTTCTTCCCTAATGAGTTTGTCTTCACTGATCATACAGAATGAAATTGCTTTTTCTTCCTTTCCAGTGTTTTATAAAATTTCTCTACATTGGAGCTTATATTTGGAAGTTGTGAAAACAACTGAAAATGCCCTGTCTTTGAGATGCGCAGAGGACAAACTTCTTGATTAAGGGATTCAACTCTTTTACTTTGATGAAAAGTTATATTCTACAGATTATTTTGAGAGCCCATTGAATTTGGAATAGTGTAACAAGTTGTGATTTGGGAGCTGACGCAAAAGAGGCAGGCACCATGTCAATAATATGTATGTATGACTGGCAGAGCAGATCAAACTTCTCTCTATAAAATGATGGAATATAATGTGATTAGACTTCCCTTTTGTAATCCCTTTAGACCACCTTTTTTTGGAGTAGTAGTTTGAGAATGGGTTGGAAGGCAACAGACTCTAGGTGGGGAAATAAATAGGGCATTGCCAGTGGCCTCGGAGCTTCCCAGGTGGCTCAGTACTAAAGAATCTGCCTGGCAAGCAGGAGGTGCAGGAGGCGTGAGTTCAGTCCCTGGGTCAGGAAGATCCCCTGGAGCAGGCAATGGCAACCCACTCCAGTATTCTTGCCTGGAAAATTCCATAGACAGAAGAGCCTGGCAGGCTACAGTCCATAGACACCACTGAGTGACTGAGCAGGCACACATGCCAGTGGTCTAGACTGGAGATGATAGAGGCCTAAATTAACGCAGTGAACCAGAAGGGGGATTTTTAAGAAATTGATCCAGTTGATTGTTGACTGATTAATGTGATTAGTGAGGTGGAAGTTTTACACAGGGTATTGAACTTTAGACTAGAATTTTGTAGCAGAAATTGTTGTTTATTGGAAAATCCCCACGCCCCCCCACCCCAACCCCTCCACCTTGAGCAGATTATCAGTAGCGCCAGAGTGCTTCTGGGACAACAGAGTCAGGACTTATAAATGAAGTAAGGAATTTACATTATTCTCTTTGGTCAGCCAAAGACATACTTGACCTGTTCTTATATCAGTACATTCTCTCTCCTGCCCTCCCCCGCTCCATCTTCCATACAAAGGAGATCCTATTCTAAGAATCTGTAAACATCCCTTACAATGTATAGCAATCTAATTTTATAAGAACATAGAAAATGCACCAAAGTTTTTTTGTTTGTATAACATGCAATGCTCATTTTTGCCTCAGAAAAGTTTAATATAAGTATGACTTTGACAAAAAAAGAAATTGTTATTTGTTTAAATGTTTATTTTCCTGGATGGATCTAGGTTATTCTTTCAGGCTTATTGTGACAGTTTTATAGAATATCTAAAATTGCAAGTAAAGATATGTTTAATATTTTCTCCTTAAAATCCTTTAACATATTCTCATCCCATTAGGTTAATGCTCAACCCAATTTTTAAACATAGTATATTAGTTATCTTCTGTTGTAGTAGCAAACTACTCCAAAACCTAGTGGCTGGAAGCAACGCACATCTATTATCTCACAGTTTCTCTGGGTCAGGTGTTAAGGAGTGGGTGGTACTGATTTTGGTGGCTCAGCAGTAAGGAATCCACCCGCCAATGCTGGAGATTCAATCCCTGGGTTGGGAAGATACCTTGGAGAAGATGATGGTAACATGCTCCAGTATTCTTGCCTGGGAAGTTCCATGGACAGAGGAGCCTGGTGGGCTACAAGTCCATGGAGTCACAGAAAGTCAGACGTGGCTTAATGAATGAGCACACACACATATATAGTACTAACTTCATGGTCTCTCACAAAGCTGCAGTCAAGGTGTCAGCCAGAACTGCAGTCATCTCAAGGCACAACTTGGAAAGAATTTTGCTTCCAGGCTTACTCATGTGAACCTCAGAGGACATGTGGGCTCCAAAGGACTGCCTCATGACATGTCACTTGGCTTCTCCCAGAGTGAGAGATGAATGAGTGGTCCAGAAGAGAGGCCACACCTGCACCAGAAGCCACAGTCTTTGAATAACCTAATCATGGAAGTGACAGGCCATCGCTTTTGCTGTACAGGCATATCTCATTGTATTGTGTTTCAAGATCTTTTATTTTTCACAAATTGAAGGTGTGTGGCAACCCTGCAACAAGCAAGTCTATCAGTGTCATTTTCCCAATAGCATTTGCATTTGCTCACTTTGTGTCTCTGGGTCATGTTCTGATAATTCTCATGATATTTCAAACCTTCCACCAGCAACAAGATTACAATTCACTGAAGGCTCAGGTGATGGTTAGTGTGTTTTTTAGAAATAAAGAATTTTTAAGTGAAGATATGTACATTGTTTTTTTAGATGTAATGCTCTTGCACAGTTAATGCACTACAGTATAGTGTAAACATAACCTTTATATGTGTTGAGAAACCAAAATTTTGTGTGACTTGCTTTATTGCGTGTTTGCTTTATTGAGGTGTTCTGGAACCGAACATGCAGTATCTTTGAACTATGCCTGTAAGCTATTAATTAGGACCGAGGCAATAATTCAGCCCACACTCCAGAACTAAAGGCTACATAGGCAGGGATCCCTGTGGCTTTCTCAGAGGCCGCCTACCACACGTGGCTGACATCATCTGGACCCTAACTACCCAACTCTCCAGTTTCATGCCTTGCCAGGTTTCCACTCACACTAGACTCCAGCCAAGTCAAACTTCCTTCAGCTCCTGAAATGCTCCATGCTCTTGCTTGCTTGCAGACTTTCCCCTCTTCACTTGGCTAACTCACACGTGTCCCATAGATTACAGCTCAAGTACCCTTCCTCAGGAAGCGTTTCCTCACTGTGTTTTCCCAGTTCCCTCAATTTACTAAAAGCTCTTGTTCCTTCTTCAATTTTAGCATGTGTCAGATTTAAGATTATTTTTTTAATACTGTGCCTTTTCTAAATACTTATTAATATTTGTTGAATCAATAGTTGAAAGAATACCATAAAATATGGTCAGTGTGATCAACAAGCTTATTTTGTTGCTATTGTTGTTCAGTTGCTCAGTCATGTCTGGCTCTTTGCGATCCCATGGATTTTGGATTTCAGCACACCAGGCTATCCTGTCCTTCACTGTCTCAGGAGTTTGCTCAAATGCATGTCCATTGAGTTGATGATGCTATTCAACCGTTTTATCTTCTATTGCCCCCTTCCCCTCCTGCCCTCTATCTTTCCCAGCATCAGGATCTTTTCCAATGAAAAAGAAATGCAAAGAGGCAAAATGGTTGTCTGAGGAGGCCTTACAAATAGCTGAGAAAAGAAGAGAAGCAAAAGGCAAAGGAGATAAGGAAAGATATACCCATCTGAATACAGAGTTCCAGCAAGCTTATAGTGCCATAAATATGGATCAGAGAGCCACTACGTGTAACATCCTCTGAATACATTTTATTGACCTACGTCCCAAGTTTGTTGCTTTAAAAAAGCCCATTTCTGTTCTAGATAATGTTCTCTATTTTCTCCTCTCAGTTTTATGACTATGCTACAGATTGAGTTTGGAGTTAAGAGAGTAAGAGTAAGGGAAAAAGCTCTGTTTAAGCAAAGCTTCAATTGTTTGGCAGAAACCAGACCTTGTTTTGACTTAAACTGTCCTCACTTTTTTTTCAAAGTTGATAGCAGGCAATGCCAAGAATCAAAAAGGATTTAGTTTGAGTATATTTACTTTCAGTCTAGGTGGAGTCATAAGCGGTTTTAAAATTTTTGCATTGAAAATGTGGATGTAATAGTTTGTATTTTCTGGCTTCACAGTTGGGGCAACTTTATGTGATTATGCATATCTTTTCAGTTAAAAAAAAAGAGAACAAATCCTTTTTAGTGGGTAAACACAAAAATGAAGCAGAGCAGAGAGAAATAATCAATGTATTTTAACTTCTTCAAAGAGTAGACTCTTTGTGTCTTAGTCATTTCCACAATTCCAGCTCCTCAGTCCCATATAACCTGTCTCCTGTCTCCGTGTCTTCGTGGAATTTCTTCGGGCGAAGCTTACGAAACCGACTTCCTGCCCAAGCAGGGGCTTCCCAGCATTTATCTAGTAGAACTTTTCTACTGCATTCCACTCTTGATCACTGCCTCTGTTTTGAAACTCTTCTCACTTGGAGGTTTCAGAATAGGATTCTCCTGGTGGCAGTGGTTCTCCTTTCTTCTCTTCCTTTTTCTTCATCACCTTTTTTTTTTTTCTTCTTGCAGTTTCTTCTCAGCTGTCTTCAGGAGCTCCTCTTTTACCATTCCCTAAGGAGAAGGAAATGGCAACCCACTCCAGTGTTCTTGCCTGGAGAATCCCAGGGACGGGGGAGCCTGGTGGGCTGCTGTCTATGGGGTCACACAGAGTCAGACACGACTGAAGTGACTTAGCATAGGATAGCAAGGAGGGCTCTACAGGTTCTGTTTGGACCCTCTAATTCTTCTTGGTCTGCAAGAAATTCCTTTACTTGTATTTTATCTGTCATTTATATCTTGATAACTTCAAGTTTCCAGCTCAGACTTCTTCCCCAGCTTCAGACTTTTATTTCCCTCTGTTAACCTTTTTGGGGCTTCCCTGAGGGCTCAGATGGTAAAGCGTCTGCCTGCAAAGCAGGACACTGAGGTTTGATCCCTGGGTCAGGAAGATATCCTGAAGAAGGAAATGGCAACCCATTCCAGTACTCTTGCCTGGAAAATTCCATGGATAGAGGAGCCGGGTGGGCTACAGTCCATGGGGTTGCAAAGACTGAGCTACTTCACTTTTCTTTCACTTTTCACCTTTTTACCCAAATGTTCTGCAAGCACTTCAGACTCTGAAACTTGCTTCTTCTTTGTACCCTCTGGTGCATCTCAGTTGATGGCTCTGCCTACGTATCCAGTTCACACAATGATTTTAGATTTTATTGTCCACTCCCATGCAATGATTTAATTACTAAGTCCAGGTGATTTTATTCATACCTTCTAAATATATGGTTTTCAACCTTTTTCTCCTCTAAACACCCAAAAGCTATGACAGACTTATACATGTCATTAATAATGGGCCACAATGTCAGTGATTCTTATTGGAAATAGGGGTGCACTCCTTAGGGGAAATCCTTAGAGGGAGTGGAGGGGCCATGGTTAGTCTGAAACAAGCCTCTTCATGATTCCTATAGCCTTCAGAGATTGAGAATTGCTGTCCTAACTGCTGGGAGAATCAGATGCTCTCTAGTTAGCAGATGCTTCTGATTTAGTTGTAACCCTTATCCCAGTTCTCTACTTGATGACTGGAATATTGTTTCACCTTCAGTCTAATCTTATCTTTTACATAATTACCTGAGTAGTTATCTAATATAAAACCTATTATCTCCACTTGAGACTTTTAAAGGTTCACCATTACCCATAAGTAGAAGTTCAAAAGTAAGTTCTATAGTCTGGCCTCTGTCTTCCTTCCCAGTTCTCTGCCTTTTGTTTAGTTCACAGTTCCATGGAACTCATCCTTTCTGAGTATCCCCTTCCTCTGTCTGAGGTATTATTTTCTTTGTTTTTTATTTGACTGACAGTTGTCCATCATTTAATACTCATTTCTTCCAAGAAACGTTTCCTGACCCCCATCCCTCACCCCACAATCCCCCCAAGATCTAGGTGTTTCACATGTGCTTGTAGAATTTTGTGAAAATTGAAATAATTGTACATGCACATGTTTACTGTTATTATGTGTTTTTATTTTCTTTACATTTACTGAGAATATTTTGAGGTTGAGGACCATGTCTCATTCATCTTTGTCTCTAGTGTGTATATGGTTTTTTTTGTATGTTTATAAATGTTTGTGGAGCAAAAAGGTGAATTAATAGATTTAAGCAGTTAATCCATTCTTTCACTTAAATATTTTTATTGCATACCTACTGTGTACAGTTATCACTCTGTACACAGATTGCTGTAGTAAAAACTTTTTATAAAAGTTAAAAAATTCCTGCCCCCATAGATTATTTTGCTAATATGGGTTGATATAATAGCCATTGATAGTTACATGAACATTTTGATAAACATTCAACAAGTTAGGCTTTTTCTTCGCGAATAAATGAATCGCTGCTAAGCAGTTTTCAAATTTGTATTTTGGATATTTCTTCCTCCAACATTTCCTCCTGGGCAAATATTTATTAGGTAGAGTTATGAAAAAAAAAAACCTATAAATCACAAATAAACCATAGTGAATACTAAAATGTATTGGACAATAGTAGAAAATAATATTAAAATAAGATCTAGTGTTTCAGTTAAATTTTAATTTCTGTTACTTGGCCCACAACACCAAATGTTTCTTTAATATCATATTGTTACAAAATATGTTATTTCTCCAATATTTGGACAAATTGAAATTGTAAAATTAGTTTCACTACAGTTATTTCTTACTAAATATCATGTCCAGAAAGAGGAATTATATCTTATCTTTGAAACTAGGAGTGTAGAAAAAAGGTCTATAGCTCTAGTCTAATGGTAGTAAATGCTTTACTAATTAATATTAAAATGGGCTGTTTATTAATAGTTGTCTTTCTAAACCATAATGAATATAGTCATTTTGGGGAGGAAAAAGTCAGGTTCACAAGTCAAGTATTTCATTAGGAAAAATGTAAATTAACATGTAACATGAATATTCCTACCTTTTATGGCACTACATATCACCATGAATCAATCCTCATGACCTAAATACTACTGTGTAGTATTTTCAGTTGGAAAATGAAAATAAAATATATTTTCACAAATGTGCTGCTTATATAATTCCACAAAATAATGGTCTAGTCAAGGCCATGGTTTTCCCTGTGGTCACGTATGGATGTGAGAGTTGGACTGTGAAGAAGGCTGAGCGCCGAAGAATTGATGCTTTTGAACTGTGGTGTTGGAGGAGACTCTTGAGAGTCCCTTGGACTGCAAGGAGATCCAACCAGTCCATTCTGAAAGAGATCAGCCTTGGGATTTCTTTGGAAGGAATGATGCTAAAGCTGAAACTCCAGTACTCTGGCCACCTCATGCGAAGAGTTGACACATTGGAAAAGACTCTGATGCTGGGAGGGACTGGGGGCAGGAGGAGAAGGGGATGACAGAGGATGAGATGGCTGGATGGCATCACTGACTCAATGGACGTGAGTCTGAGTGAACTCCAGGAGATGGTGATGGACAGGGAGGCCTGACATGCTGCGATTCATGGGGTTGCAAAGAGTTGGACACGACTGAGCGACTGAACTGAACTGAACTGAATGGTAAACTCTGGAAGATTTAAAGAATTATGTTATTAGAGAACTTGAAAATGATCATTTCCACTCTTATGTCTCCTAAAAATGAAAAAAAAAAAACACCGAAAAAAACACAACCAAAAACACCTGTACCATTAATTCCTTATTTTCAGAGGATAATGCCTAACTCCCCAAGGCACACTCCAATATATCAAAACCTTTATTTTGGCTCAATAGGTTTTCTTAATAACTGATCAAAATTTCTTCTTTCACTTAAAAAATAATTGATTCTATGATTAAGTTAAAATTTTAATATAATTTATTCAAAATGTGGTTATTGAGTCCAATTACTAAACTCTTTGAAGATTTATTTAAATTAAAACTTTTAACATATTGTCAAGGATGAAAGTAAATGGCAACCCACTCCAGTATTCCTGCCTGGAGAATCCTGTGGACGGAGGACCTGGTGGGCTGCTGTTTATGGGGTCCCACAACGTCGGACACGACTGACGCGACAGCATAGCATAGCAAGGATGAAGTGGGAATTGCCTGCCAGTCCAGCGGTTAGGACTCAGCTCTTCCGCTGCCAGGTTCCATCCCTGGTTGGGTGGGGGAATGAAAGTAGGTAATTGCAAGTCTGAGATAAGACCCTTATCCTTTACCTACCAATCATAGCCTATCTAGCAGTATTAGGTTCCAAGAAATTAGTTCTCCAAAGGGTGTTAGAAGTAGCCTCATTGAAAACTTTTCTTGAGAATCTGGGAGCAGAATTTCAATAAAAAACTAAAACTAAATAGAGAGACTTTAATTAAAATCTGTTGGCTTTTCCTCCCTGATTTACTGCTGCTTGAATGAGCACCAACCATCGTTTATCTCACTCCCACTGTGTATTGATGCATTTTTGAACTAACCATTCCTCTGAAAGTGAAAGTCGTTCAGTTGTGTCCAACTCTTTGTGACCCCATGGACTATACAGTCTATGGAATTCTCCAGGTCAGAATACTGGAGTGGGTATCTATTACCTTCTCCCTTCCCTACCCAGGAATCAGACCAGGGTCTCCTGCATTGCAAGTGGATTCTTTACCAGCTGAGCTACCGGGGAAGCCCTTACCCTGTTCCTCTACCCCCATTCTTTTTTCTTTTTCAGATCTAATATTTTTAATCTTAAAACCTCACTGACACCTTTCAGCACCATGAGTCTCCAAATTTGGCTCTAATGAACTTACTTAGTGACCTTTATCTGTTTCAAAGGCTATTGCTCCTCTCTGCCTGGCTCCATGGCAGCTGGGTACTGGGGAAGAGCTGGAGGCACCCCTCTGCCCCCCGTCCTCCATTAAATGATGTCATTGGCGAGTGTGCTGACATTGTCCAGCAGTGGCACATGCTTGTCATCAGGCACTACAGCATACCTGGTCTTACACTGTCAGTATTCATGTGTACTGGCTGGGTTCCTGATGAAGATGGAGTTGAGGAGGGCTGGCTTCTGTGATGGATTTGCCCTGGTATGTGCTGTCTTGCTTTTCCATGTGCACCCCACTCTTCATCTCCCAAATGCAAGTTATATCTGGATCACGATGGATAAGATGAAGGATTTTACTGTCCTGGTTGATTGTATCTTTCAACTCCCTGTACATCTCAGATTCCCCTCATCTTTTTTTGCTTGTATATTCTCATTGAATGTTAATAAAATATGTGATATTAACAAAGCAAAATATATGGCCAAGAAATGATAATCTGATTAAATCAGATAGTGAATGCAACAGTACATTTAAAACTTTATTCAGAATTATCTTGCTTTCAATCATCTTTCACATTTCAGTCACTTCGGTATCTAGAGCAGTACAATAAAAATACAGTGCTACCCACTTGCACAATTGAAAATTTTCTCATAGCTACATTTAAAAAAGTAAAAAGAAACAGGTGAAACTAATTTTAATAATATATTTTATTTGACCCAGTATATCCAAAATATTTTTTCAACAAACAATCGACAAAAACATTACTGAGATTTCTTCATTCCTTTTTTTTTTTCCCCATTCTAAGTCTTCAAAAATGGCACAGCCATTTCATACTCTCTCCAGTTTGGGAATCCCTTGCTATCCTTTGGGAATCCCTTGCTGTACTAAACTTCTATATCTCCTCTTAAGAGCTCTTTGTCTTATAAAGTTAAACATAATTGTCTAATCAGATATTATTGGCAAAAAATCTGAAACAAACCAAAAGCTTGTTAGAAATATGAACTTTCATCTCTTCTCAGCCTTTGGCTAGGATCAAGTGAATTAAGAGCTTTCATTTACTACTGTTATGCTGCAATGCATCCCCAGTAGCTATTGTGCCTTGAGATACTAAGTAGTGATGGTATGGAACTATTGTGATGAGTAAGGTATTTAAAATTATTTTTCTTTTTTAATATTATTCTTTAAAAATCTCTATTTTTATATATGAATTATAAATTAGTGGCTGACTAATATAATTTATAAATAAGTATAAATACATTATAAATGCAGGTTCAAAAAGAAAGGGGTATATATTCAAAAATATTTGATGACCACTGGTATACAGGATAAAGTCCAAATATTTCAGTTCATTTTTAAGGTCCTTTTACTTTCAGTTCAGTTCAGTTCAGTTCAGTCGCTCAGTCATGTCTGACTCTTTGCGACCCCATGAATCGCAGCACGCCAGGCCTCCTTGTCCATCACCAACTCCCAGAGTTCACTCAGACTCATGTCCATTGAGTTGGTGATGCCATGCAGCCATCTCATCCTGTCATCCCCTTCTCCTCCTGCTCCTGATCCCTCCCAGCATCAGAGTCTTTTCCAATGAGTCAACTCTTCACATGAAGTGGCCAAAGTACTGGAGTTTCAGCTTTAGCATCAGTCCTTCCAAAGAACACCCAGGACTGATGTCCTTTAGAATGAACTGGTTGGATCTCCTTGAAGTCCAAGGGACTCTCAGGAGTCTTCTCCAACACCACAATTCAAAAACATCAATTCTTCGGTGCTCAGCTTTCTTCACAGTCCAGCTCTCACATCTATACATGACTACTGGAAAAACCATAGCCTTGACTAGATGGACCTTTGTTGGCAAAGTAATGTCTCTGCTTTTGAATATGCTGTCTAGGTGGGTCATAACTTTCCTTCCAAGGAGTAAGCATCTTTTAATTTCATGGCTGCAGTCACCATCTGCAGTGATTTTGGAGCCCCAAAAAATAAAGTCTGACACTGTTTCCACTTTCCCACATAGTAACCCCGTTGAAACTACCAGTGCTTACCCCCATGTTTCCTCTAAGTTAGGGCCACCAAAGAAAGCCTGATTCTCCTTAATTTGTGTGCTTTAACTCAACATTTTATTTCTTGTATCTGTGATTTTGCTCAAGCTTATGTTCTTGTTTGCTTCTCTTTCATCTTTTTACCTAAAAAATAATCTTTTCTTTCAGGATTCAGCACATTTTCCACTTCCTGGAAATCATACTTGAGTGGTTACTCCATCCTATGTTACTATCTTTTTGACCCGCATTCTTGTATTTTTTTTTTTTTTTGATGCTGTTTGTTTTGACATCCATCTATAGACTATCTTTTATTATTGTTTACCGTTTTTTTAGTGTATATATTCTGTTTTCTTAACTAGATTTAAGTATTTTAAAGCAGGGACATTGTGTGTCTTTTGTTGACCTTTTAGCACCTATTATAGTGCACAGAGCTTCATAACATTATATAAATCAACACTAGGCTGAAACAAAATTAAGATTTAAATACTCCTGTTTTTAACCTTAATCATCCTCATCATGATGGCCTATCTTATTCTCTATGGTCTAGAGGGATTTTATTGACAAATGTGTATGTTCTATGGAAATATGGGTTTAATAAATAATTGCTTTGTGAAGCCAAGAAATTTTCTGTTATCTCAGGACTCCATGTTATCTCAGAACTCCATGGTTTTTATCCTTAAACAACTTTGTCTTTGTAAGAGATAAGGATAATTTAGAGACTTTCCCTGAAAGGCTTAGTAAACTTGGCTAACTCTATATAATCTCCCATAACTTGTGACAATCTAGCAGGAATGGAAATATGGGGTGGTTTATTAGCAGAAATGTTGTCACATGATGTAGGCAAGAAGATAACATTTGACGTCTGTCAAGGAACAGGACAAGTTTCACAAATCAAACCCCAGCTTGGCCCAGGTTTCAGTGTCATCACATCATATAATCACCATTTAACTCATATTTCACCTATGTTAGTGGTGTATTGCCCTCTCTGAACATTTTTGTGTTATCTCTTTGGTTTTGAAGAAAATGAGAAGTTATTTTATAAGATTTGTTATATTTGAGCACAGCAATTGGGATTTGAGTGAAAATTACACAAAAATGTTAGAAAATATTTGACAAAATAAGGTACATACAACTAAATAAGGGAAAGGGAAGTTATTGTTTAATGGGTACAGAGTTTCAATTTTACAAGATGAAAAGAGTTTTGGAGATGGATGGTAGTGATGATCCAAGCTCCCTTAGCCTTGAAATCTGTTTTATACTCTCTCTAGGTTGGGATTCCCTTACTGTGTTTCTTCTCAGTTTCACACTGGTTATCACACAATGTGCTTCTTACTTTAAACTTACTTCTTTCTTTAAACTTGTTAAAGTAATAGTAATTCCAGACAGATAAACTGGAAAAGAGCCTGGGTATTAACTTTTTTGATTCTCTCCTCTCCAAATGAGTCTTTGGTGATTAGATAGCAGACAGTCCCCTGAAATCACCATTGTGAGGTTTCCTCCTATGTACCATGGGTCATTGTTTTATTCCTACTCTAGTATAAAGACAGTCCCTGCCCTGCTCTGGGATGCACTACAAGATAACAGCTTCATCATGCTCATTTCTTAGGACCAGGTTAACTCTCAAGCTGGAGTGGATGTTCCCTGGCCAAGGCTAAACTCTTAACGATAGATATTCAAGCATTTTCCGGCACAGAAAAGCCAAACACACTTCGGTATAGAGCTGACTGCAAAGCCAAATCCCTATCATGATTTATTGGCTGAAATATTCCTTGAAGACGTGGGGGCTCAGTTGCTGTAGAACAGAATACAACATCTCTTTAGATACCAGAGGAGGCATGCATGCATGCGTGCTATGTTGCTTTAGGCATGTCCGACTCTTTGCAGTCTATGAGCTACAGCCTGCCAGGTTCCTCTGTCCATGAGATTCTCCAGGCAAGAATTACTGGAGTGCATTGGCATGCCCTCCTCCAGGGGATCTTCCCCACCCACGGACTGAAGCCATATCTCCTCCATTGCAGGCAGATTCCTCATTGCTGAGCCACTGGGGAAGCCCAGAGGAGGCTTCAGGGAGTAAATTTGTCATTTCTCATTGTTTTTGACAATTTCAATTCTATTTAAGTTTCTTTTATCCAAAGTTTTGTTGTTGTTCAGTCACTCAGATATGTCCGACTCTCTGTAACGCCATGGACTACAGCATGCCAGGCTTCACTGTCCTTCACTACTAACATGTGGTATGAGTGTTGCCTTTGTTCATACAGGTGTCAAGGTATTGTGTTTCCGTTTGGGGTGTGTACAGATCAAGATGCACTGTCCCCACTCGGATGTGGATGGCCACCACTCCATCATCACGTTCAACAATCTTTCTTTACTAACTAGATCCATGTGGTATATAGGCACACAACATAAACAGTATCTCAAAAGGAACTAACATTGGCTGTTTACTAAGTGGTGTTTAGTCCTCCGAGATTGGTTTTACTGTCCTTTTATTTTTTTTTTTTCCTTTTAACCAATGAGGAATCTAAGGCTTAAAGAGTAACTTACCTGAGATCACCCAACTAATAAATGATAGAGCTGTGTTTTCCATACCTCATATGTCTGGATCCAAAATCAATGACTTTCCTACTTTAGCATACCATTTCAACTAGAGCTTATTTCTGCATCAATAACTCATCCTCTCTTTGGGTACTGGAAAGAATAATGGACTAACTGTAACTCAGTCATCTTCAGGTTCCATCATACCTTGTAAATGTTTGATTCAAGTAGCACATACTTAGGAATGAAGGACTGGTTCTAATACTCAAATGGGTCAAAGCCCTGTAGAATGTTTTATGGCTAGGATAGAATATGCTGTTCCAGTGTAATGTTCTGTCTGGTCATGAGTGATTCTTATTCACTATTTTGAAGCGTTTCCTCCCTTTCTCTTATCACACTTATCTAATTCTTTAATGAATGAAAAAATGAGTCCTGAAAGTAAGAATGTAAAGTGAGGAGAGAAGTATCCTGTGAAGCATAATCCCAGGGCTTTTATTTATTTATTTTAAAATATTTGTTTATTTGGCTGTGTCGGGTCTTAGTTGCATAGTGCAGCATTGTTGCGGTGCAGATTCTCTAGTTGTGATGTGTGTGCTCAGGAGTTGCGGCTCACAGCCTGCGTTCCCTGACCAGGGGTCAAATCCACATCCCCGGTATTGAGGCAGATTCTTTTTTTTAAGATAAGCTTTTTTTTTTTTTTAAATTGGAGGATAATTGCTTTACAATGTTGTGTTGGTACATCGTGAATCAGCTGTAAGTATACATACATCCCCTCCCTCTTGAACCTCTTTCCCACCCTCCACCCCATCCCACCCCCTAGGTTGTCACAGAGCACTGGGTTGAGCTTATGTTATACAGCAACTTCCCACTAGCTATCTATTTACATATAATAATGTATAATGCATACATTTCAATGCTGCTCTCTCCTTCCCCAACTGTTTCCTCAAGCCTGTTCTCTGTGTCTATGTCTATTCCTGTGCAAGGCAGATTCTTAACCACTGCACCTCCAGGGAAGTCCTAGAATGCCATAGCTTTTAAAGTGAAAGTTATCAGGTCACCACTTATCTCATATTTGGAATAAATGCAATAAACTTTGTGTTAGACTGTAACAAATATCTGATATAATTTAGTTTCTTTTGTCCTTGAAACAAGAAGATTTGCTATATTTTGGAATATTATTAAAATGTGTACTAGTCTGTGTTTATATTACTATCGAATTTCATTATTGTGTTTTGGTTTTTTTCTTAGTACAGGACATGGTGATATGATAATGACATATGCTTGAATTCTATTCTCAAATCAGAGCATGTCAGGTTAGGAAATATTGTTCTACCTTCCTGTTTCCAGAAATAAATTTAAGATGTGAATTTCGCCGCTTGCGAATGTTCTGATTCCTGAAAGCCTTGATTTAAAAGTGCGTACAAAATGGAGTAAATTGGCTTCTAATGAGTCAGTTTGTCTTGTTTTAGAAAAAACTTGAACATTTATCAAGAAAGTATGTTTTTCATTTGTGTACTTTACTTTTTTATCGTGAGATGTATGAAAAAATTCTAGAGTTTTAAATCTTCTTTTCATTTAAATTAGCAAAATGGTGAGACCTTCCCACATTTTCTTCCTTAAGAAGGCTACAGTACAACAAAGCGCATAGAAGTTAATTATAGAGCTTGGTGAATGAGAACAAGACTTGGTGTTGGAATAGGAATTGAAATTACTCTGTGCCTCTCTTCCCACCTTTTTGTTTTCTTCAAAAGAAGAACCAATAACAGGCAGCATTGACTGAAGGAAAAAAAAAATCACAACCTAAAATTTGAGAATTATGTTTTATTCAGGAACCTTCGGAGAAGGCAGTGGCACCCCACTCGAGTACTCTTGCCTGGAAAATCCAATGGGCGGAGGAGCCTGGTGGGCTGCAGTCCATGGGGTCACAAAGAGTCGGATACGACTGAGCGACTTCACTTTCACTTTTCACTTTCATGCACTGGGGAAGGAAATGGCGACCCACTCCAGTGTTCTTGCCTGGAGAATCCCAGGGGCGGGGGAGCCTGGTGGGCTGCCGTCTATGGGGTCGCTCAGAGTCGGACACGACTGAAGCGACTTAGCAGCAGCAGCAGGAACCTTATGAGGACTACAACCTGGGATAAAGCCTCTCAGATAGCTCTGAGGGTCTTTTCCAAAGAGGTAAGCAAAGAGCCAGAATATATAGCAGTTTACGCTGGGAAGGAAAAAAGACGTAGACAAACGTAAAAAATCACTGCTAACCACAAAAAAACAAACATCTCAAGTTAATGATTTTAGTGCCTTTCTATGTATGGGAAGATGTAAGAGTCTGGACTTTTGAAATTATTCCTTTGATACTCAACTATCTAGGGCCAGTATCCTCTTTTTCTCCGTCTTGAATTCCCCTCCAGGCAAAACCATCCAGGGGCTGCTGCAGCGGCATATGGCTTGATAGCAGGCAGTGTTTTGTTGTCTACAGTAGTGCTTCTAAAGTCACAAAATACTTCTTTCCTAATAACCTTAACCAGAAAAATGGCAAGAGTTGTTTTTATGTGATATTGAAGTCATGTTCAGTTAGCCATTCTTTCTATGTTTATATCTACTATCAGTTGCAATTTTCATCTTGTCAGCCCACCAAAGTGGGGGGATTCTCTTTCACTGGGGATAAATCTGTATATTGAATGGACTACCTAGATTATAGCAAACTGCCTTGAAGAAAAAATCCTTGTAACCATTAGTTAATGTCATATCATCATGATATTTTTCCCCAAGGGAAAGCAATCTGTTACCTGACTTTCTTCCATACATTCATGTAGGATTAAAAGTTGATGTTTAACAGCTTCTCAGATGGCCTCAAGTGGTAAAGAATCCTCTTGCCAATGCAGGAGACACAGGCAGGAGAGGCAGGTTTTGATCCCTGAGTCAGGAAGATCCCTGGGAGAAGGAAATGGCAACCCACTCCAGTATTCTTGCCTGGGAAATCCTGTGGACAGAGGAGCCTGGTAGCCTATAGTCCATAGGGTCTCAGAGTCAGACATGACTTAGCAGCTGAGTATAAAAGTTAAAGTTTAAACATCCCTTTGATACTGCTCTAAGGAAGCAGTATCCTATCTGTTGACATTGGTTCAATTGCAGAGTAGGGGCCTGTTAGGTAGAATTCCATGTCAGAATCCTCTCCTTGATTTGTTGCTGTTGTTATTCTAAAGGAAAAAAAATGAGGGTTTTCTTTGTTTTAAAAAAGTCTATAAGTATTAAGCAAACATGATAAACAAATAAGCTACTTCACACTTTTAGGACACTCAGCCAAGTATCAAACCTAGTTAAATGTATTTATTGAGAAATTCCCAGTTATAATAAAAGGGAGAATAAAATAAGTATTTTTAATCTTTTTCTGTATCCAAAGAAGAGAATGGAGAATGTTTCTCTATCCAAAATAGATAATGAATGAGTAGAACTGAACTATTTGGCTATTTAGGTCTGTGTTTTGGTTGTTTGATTTTGGGTACAATTGTTCCCCTTTAGAAATTAGAATAATTCAGTCATTGTTGAGTGTCTGCCATAGAAGGAAAACTTTATTAGTTTTCAACTATTAATACACCTTTAAAACAAGTATAACAACTATTCATTCTCCACTATCAGTAAAAGATTAAACTCTGGAAGGAAAGTAAAGAAAACATTTCCATTTTTACAGTTTCTATTTTCACATCTATCTTTGTGAGTTTATGTGATATTCCCTTAAAAATTGTTTGTAGAACAGAAAAATTAAAAATTTGTGCATCATTAAGGAAAGATTGTAGCCACAATGGAAAATTTCACAAAATCATATATTTTAGACTTTTATTTTAGTGAATGATTATAGCTAATAATAGTGAATGATTATAGCTAATAATGTCTAGCCTCCACTGAGTACTTTGCCCACATAATTACATGGTGTAATTTAACACTACATTTTAGGATGTTAATTAAAACCTTCAATTTAAGTCAGGATAAAATTCGGAGAAATACATGGGATATGGGAGTGGGAGTGGAAGCTGAATAACTGTCTTATTGTATTAAATTAAACACTGATTAAATAGGGAGCAGAGATTGCAAAAAAAACCCATCTTGCACAAAGTAAAATGCTAATTTGATATGTTTTAAAGTTCATGTTGACAGTGTGGAATAGTGTGATAAAAATGATCAGAGAATGTAGTATTTTACTTCTTGTGTGTCTAGACTTGCATTTTGTGAATTTTTTTTTCTTCATGAATCAGATATACTCTGAACTTTTAATGTGAGGTCATCAGTGCACATTCTGGGCCTCAGGAGAGTGGATTGAAACAGCACGTAGATTTTATATATCTGCCCCTCAACTTGTATAAACTTACCTTGCTATTTGTTTGCATTTGTGTGTCAGAGGGCATGAGGAACCATCAGGAGATGCAGAATTTCAAGATGAAGTTGAAATCCTAGGGAGACAGAAGTAATCCACGGTGGCTTTAGGGCCCAGGCCCAGGTCCAAGAACAACAGCTGGTCCCATCAAATGCTTAAAATAATTAAGAATATATGATGGTTCTTTACACAAATGTGGAAATGATTTCAGTTTTCAATTTCAGTATCAATAGAGTATTTTTTCTTTGTAATTGTGAGATGCCTTATTTCTTAACCATTGGCCTCCAAATAAAGATATTACTACATACACATTTTGTTAGGGAGAAGTTAATTATACTTAACTGTATTTCCATGGGCTTATTGATCTACCCAAGCCCTGTTTTTGCCGTAATTTAATCATTGTATCTTAATCATTTATTCATCCATTCAACAAATGTTATTACTATAAGCTAGGAACTTATTTATTGGTTTTATTGATCAGATTGTGAAAATAATGAAAAATGAATTTTCATTTAGAAGGGCACAATTAATGGAATGATATGATTTTGCTGTGTTAAGCAGAAATCTCTAGATTTAAATTAAACCAAAAAGTCTGTGGTTTGGGGTAGTAAATCTGGCATCATTAACATTGGTTCCTTATTTTTCTAGCTCCTGATTATTTTTTGAGAAGGGTAGACTTCCTTATTAAAGTTGTTGTTAACAGAGAAAAATTAAACTCCCCACACATCAGTCATTATAATCTGCTCTGCACGTGAAAGGTGTCAAATAAATATCTCTGGAATCTTTGAGAAGTCTTACAGCCTCTAAATAGTGGGCTTAAGTATAAGAATATTTGATTCCTCTTGCACAGCCTTAGAGGGTCTGCAATGTTCACTGCAGATAGCTTACTTCATCACTTGACTGTAATGAATATAAGTAGTGATGAGCTGCACAATGTGCTATGGTTGGATACAGTAGACATCCATAGATGTCAGTTGTTAAAAGGTGATTGATGGTGCTGTTCATTTCAACTACATCCTTACTGATCATTTCTGATAGAGTGGTGTTGAAGTTCCAGTTACCATAGTAGGCTCATCTATTTCTCCTTGTTGCCTCATGTTGTTTGCCTCCTGTGATTTGATGCTTTTTTGTGAGGTGCCTACACCCAAGGTTTGTTATGTCTTCTTGGAGTATTTGCCCCTTATGATTGTGTAATGACCCTCCTTGTCCCTGATAACTTTCCTTGCTCCGGAGTCTGCTCTGTCTGAAATTAATATAGGTATTCCAGCTTTCTTTTGATTAGCATCCACAAGGTATTGTCTAGATCCATATCTATCTCTTCATTCACTTACTTTTAATTTATGTGTCTTTTTATTAAAAGTGGGCTTCTTATAGATAACATACAGTTGAGCCTTACTTTATAATATGATCATTGGTGTGATTATATCATTGAAATTTAAATTGGGTACTGATAGAGCTGGATTCATATCTATCATATTTATTACTGTTTTTTATTTTGTTGCCCTTTTGTTCTTATTTTTGTCTTCTGCAATTTTTCCGCTCTTTAGGTTTGAATTGAGCTTTTTATATGATTCTATTTTCTGTCCTTTCTTAACATATCAGTTACACTTCTTTTTTCACTTTTCTTTGATGGTCTCCCTAGAGTTCATAATATATATTTACAACTTATCCCAGTCGTCTTTCAAAGAACACTATACCACTTCATGGATAGTGTGAATATCTTATGTTTACAAAATAATCTTAATTCCTTTCTTTCATATCTTGTCTCTTTGTTGTTGTTCAATTCAAAGCATACGTAAGTATATATAATGTACATTTATATGTACTTGTGCATAATTGAATATATTATTATTATTATTTTAAACAAGCTGTTATCTTCTAGATCAGTTAAACATAAGAAAAATGAAAGTTTTTATTTTACCTGCAGTTATTTCTTCTCTGATGCTTCTTTTTTTATGTAGATCCCAGTTTCTGAACTATTTCATTTTTCTTTTCTATGTGGAAGTTGTTTTATCATTCATTTCTTGCATGACAAGTCTACTGGCAACAAATTTCCTCAATTTCTTTTTCTAAAATAGTCTTTATTTCTTCATCACTTTTAAAGGATAATTTTGCAGAGTATAGAATTTTAGGTTAGTGGTTTCAATTTTAAAGCATAGGTTCAAAGGGTACATAATTTTCAACACTAAGTATTTAAAGTGTTTTTTGAGAAGTTGGATGTAACTCTGTATCATTGCTCCTCAATAGGTATGGTGTTTTCCTCACTCCCACCCCTTGACTTTTTCAAGATTAAAAAAAAAAATCTGTGATTTTCTCGTTTGAATATGATATGCCTAAGTGTCCTCCCCCCTGCCCCCCCAACCATTTATAGTTTGATGTTCTCTGAGCTTCCTAGACCTGTGGTTTGATGTCTGACATTCATTTGAGGAAATTCTTAGCCCTTAATGGGCTTCCCAGGTGACACAATGGTAGAGTTCACCTGCCAGTGCAGAAAATGCAAGAGACAGGAGTTCAGTCCCTGGGCAGGGAAGATCCCCTGGAGTAGGAAATGGCAACCCACTCCAGTATTCTTGCCTGGAAAATTCCATGGACAGAGGAGCCTGGTGAGCTACATTCCATGGGGTCACAAAAGAGTTGCGACTGAGCACATTATTTTAAATATTGCCTCTTTCCTTTTTCTTTTTCTTCTAGTGTTCTCATTAGGCATATGTTACACTTCTTATAACTGTCACATAGATCTTGGATATTTTGTTCTTTTTAAAAAGTCTTTTCTTGATTTATTTTTTAGTTTTGGAAATTTCTATTGTCATATTCTTAAATTCAGAGATTTTTAATCTACTAATGAGCCAGCCCATCAAAAGCATTCATCATTTCTGTTACAGTGATTTTGATCTCTAGCATTTCTTTTTGATTCTTTCTTAGAATTTTCATCTCTCTGCTGACATTATCTATTATATCTGTTCTTGCATGTTGTGTACTTTTTCCATTAATGTCTTTAACATGTTAGTCATAGTTTAAAAAAAGAAAACACAAAAAAGCCCTGGTCTGATAACGGCAACATCTCTGCCATTTCTTACTCTGGTGCTTGTTTATTGCCTTCAAACTGTATTTTTTTTTTCTTTACCTTTTAGTATGTCTTGTAATTTTTTGTTGGAAAATGAACATGATATATTAGAAAAGGCAAGTGTGGCATTTAGGCCTTGAGTAATGTGATAGCTGTTGGGAGAGAGGAAATGCCTATAGTTTTATGATTAGATCTCAGTCTTTAGTGAGCCTCTGATCATGGACTTGTCAGTTTCAGCAGTGCTTATTGTTGTTTTTTTTTTCTTTTTTCTCCTCTCAGGGGGGACAGAATGGCTCGAGGGGGTGTTTTCCTTCCTCTGTGTTAGGTTCTGCTATAACCCCACCCGGTTTTGCAGTGGTAAAATTGTTTCCACTGGTAAAAGGCCTGAGGGTGGGCCTTTTAAAGAAGAACAGAATACTCTGCCATATTTCAGAATGGTTCCAGAACTTTGAGAGAATTTGTCTTCAGTATTCCTGTGAGGACATGTTTGAACTCCTAGAGATAAAACAGAAGTATGTGGGTGTCCTTATAACTGAGACCTTGTGGAATTTTTAACTCTCAGACTTTTCCACACTGAGCCTCCAGCAATTCATCAATGATATTTTAGACTTCCCTACCCTGGCACTAGTTCTGGTGGAGATTTTTGCTTGTTGGTTTCTGCTTTCAAGTTGTGAAAGCTGCGATTCTCTTTTTCTGCCAGTCTTTCTCTCTAGTTTGGGTTTGCTGTGTGGCATGTCACCTAACTTCTCTGAATAAATGAGTTGTTCATTTTTTAGTTTGTTTAAAGCTTTTTTACTTGTTGTTAGGGAAGAATGGTAACTTTTAAGCTTCTTTATCTGTGGGACTGGAAACTTAAAGTTACTTGTGTTCCTTGAAAGCACTGATTATGTCTAAGTCATCTTTATACATCTCCTTAATGTAATTATCAGAGGAGGCAATGGCACCCCACTCCAGTACTCTTGCCTGGAAAATCCCATGGACAGAGGAGTCTGGTAGGCTGCAGTCCATGGGGTCGCTAAGAGTTGGACACAACTGAACGACTTCACTTTCACTTTTCACTTTCATGCACTGGAGAAGGAAATGGCAACCCACTGCAGTGTTCTTGCCTGGAGAATCCCAGGGACGGGGGAGCCTGGTGGGCTGCCATCTATGGGGTCGCACAGAGTTGGACACGACTGAAGTGACTTAGCAGCAGCAGCAGCAATGCAATTATCATGGTGCCTCCCATGTAGTTGGTTCTCAATCCTCTCAAATGAATGACTAGATATGTGTCTACACTGTCATAAATTTTTTTGTGATGCCTTTCTACTGTTGAAATTCTGTTTTGTTTTGCTTTTTACTCATCTGTCCTAAAGTGTGGCATCTCCACTGTTGCAAGTCTGGACAGTGAATCTACAATTGAAATATGTAACTGGAATTTGTCTCAACTTCAATCATATGGTCAAAGGTCACCTTCTGTAAGATACATGTTAAGCAGAGGGGGTTCCATGTGTACTGTTGCGACATCATCTTGGCAGCAGCTTCTCTAGATCTCACGCTCCTTTCCGATCTAAGCACTGGGCTGCTTCTCACATGGATGCATCAGGAGCTGGAATTCTACCCATTGATGCATCTATTCTACCCTAGCTTCAGGAGAGGGGTTTTGTAAGAAAAGCTACAATTCTTTTCATTGCCTAATATCTCACCCTTCTCTCCACTGGAACCCCCATCACATCTCCACACTCCTTTCTACAGTTTTCATCATTACCCAAGGAATGGAAATGAATGATGGAAAGTAGAACAGAAAAAAATAGATATAAAATCGATGTTATGATTGTCCATCTAGTTCAAATGTAAAAAACTAAAAATATTAAGCCCTGCACACTTCATTTTCTAGTTTTGCTCTGTGACTTGAAACCCACTGTTTAGTTTCTGACAGAGTTCTTCATAAACCTACCTTTTGATTTTCTGTCTGCCTCTACCCAGTCCCATCCTATAGAGTTTAGTGTCTTTAGGATTTATCTTTCTTCCTACACAAGAAAGTCTTTGAGATCATGAATCCTACAGCAGCTCCCACAGTCTGAAATACTGTTTAGCATGGGAAAAGAAATGCTATGTGAAGTGGTAAAGCTCCAGCGGAACCATCTGGGTGGGCTTTTCTACTTTAATTCTATATCCTTTTGAAGTCTCCCTGATCATTCAAACTATTGCTCGGCTCCTTCATTTTTATGATTGTTGAGTGGCCAACTGTTGGATCAAACATGCTCATGTGCCCATACACATCTACACACATAAATATAAAAGTAATTTTTGTTAAAGAACAGTAGAGATTCATACTAACTAAATATATTTTCCTAAATATAACCTAACTTGCAGATTCCTATGCCCATAACCATTCTACTACTATTTCATACTTAGAGGTCAATATTATTACCATAAGGAATAGTCCATTACCAGGCTTATGGGTTACCTGCCAATTGATGGCTGCTTCCTAGCTGTCTTGACATGGTCTTAAAAGCTATACTTTCCTGTTAGCTCATGCCAACTCAAATTCTTAGCTAACATGTCACTTAAAATAATCTTTGGACATGGAAAGGAGAAAAATAAAGAGATCCATTTTGTTTCTGTTCAAGCCAATCCCCCGGAAGTCAGGGTGCAGGTATTTCAGTTGCTGCTTAAAATCTACTGGATAATTTTAAAGAAAACTTCTGATGTATAATTTTATGATTCTAAGCACTACTAAAATGTTACACCTTATTTTGAATTTTATGTAAACATCAGCTCTTCCCTGGTGGCTCAGACGGTAAAGCATCTGCCTACAATGTGGGAGACCTGGGTTCAATCCCTGGATCGGGAAGATCTCCTGGAGAAGGAAATGGCAACCCACTCCAGTATTCTTGCCTGGAAAATCCCACGGACAGAGGAGCCTGGTAGGCTACAGCCCATGGGGTCACAAAGAGTCTGACACGACTGAGCAACTTCACTTAAATAGATCACAAGCCCCAATGTTCATTGCAGCTACAAAATGTGCATTGCATCACTACAAAAATGTTACACCTTATTTTGAATTTTATTTAAAGATGGGAATTTGATTTTTGGACTGATGCATTTTGTTTCCGTCTTAGAAGTATTTCATTGGCTAGCTATATTCACAAATTTTTAATAACTTCTTAGTGTTCTAAGAATTACTGGTCTAGCAGTCTAATTTGATTGAAGTTTGATTCTTGCCTTAACAAATGCTTTATTGAAGTTGTTCTTTACTATCTGACAGTTTTCTTGTGCCTTAAATATATAATTATTTCTTCCTTCAGAAGACCAAAAATTGGGTGGTCTTGAAGATGTAGTATTAACACAATTTAAATTCAAGAGTAATTTCAGCATTCAGATTGCCACTTACATGCTACCAGGGCTATGCATGCCTTGCATAAAGAAAAGACCTGATTACCTGTCTTTGGCAACCTCACACTCTACTACCTGCCAAAAATGAAATTGCTGTGCATCGCATTGCTATTCTTTGCAAATGTGTTTGAATCTTATGCTCCAGACTTACTGAAGTGCTTTGAACTCCCAGGATATAGACTATTTTCTTATGTTTTCATGACTTCCACACACTGTTCCCTTAGTTCAGAAGTCACATTCCACCTCTCAGCCCCATTCTCCATCATCTTCTACACCTGCATAGCTCCTTATCCTTCAAAACTCAGCTCAGATGTCATATCCTTTGGAAAGCTTTTCAATTCTGCCTTCTCCGTCAAGCCTGGGTTGAATGTCCATCGTGCAGTTATACTTATACAAAATTATCTGCTTTTACATGTTTATAGCTTTATAAATCTCTCTCCTAATTGGTGAGCCTGACGATCTTAGGAACTAATGCCACTTATGTCTGTATTGTCAGCACATAGTAGATGAACAGTTAATATTTAATGAACTGAGGGAGATATTACTTGTGGGTACTTATCAAAATATTTATTCTGGTTTTTCTATTGTACCTGGATGATGTATGTAAAGCTCACCGATCCACTAAGTCACCCACATATTCTATAGAGAAGACTTTTTATTTCTTAAAATATTTGGACCTTTTCCTGGAACTATTATCATTATTGTTCTTACTGTATGTGTGTGATAGATGGACATTGACAATTACTGATCGTCTGTGATTGCTGGATCTGCTGGATTAGTATATTTTCTCATTTAATGCTTGTGATGACCCTTTGAGATTTTTTTATTGTCTTCATTTTATAATCAAGGACCTAGACACTAAGAAATTTTTTCAATTTCATATCTGCTAAATGGCAGAGCTAGGATCTAGATTCTATCAGTCATTTAGAGCTCCTCCTTTTTGCACTATGCATGTTGTATTTATTTTGATGTATAGAAAGTGCCCATGAAAGATTCCTAGAAGAAGATGTTTATGTATGGAAATAGCATTAAAGGAGTGATTCATAGAATGGTTAGCTCAGTCATCATACCCTTATATTCCCCAACTTATCATAAGTAGCTATTCAGTTTTAAATATATTTGCCCTTAAACATGTCCATTAAACAACCACAGTGAGCATTTTCAGAAACTATACTGCTATAAAAATAAAGTCCCCTGGACACTTTGAGAATTACAGAAAATTAATAACAACACTTAAACTAAAAGTAACATTTGATATCACACACAGAAAAATCCATACATGTTAAGCCGTCAAGATAGAGCTTTGCTTTAGAAAAAAATCTCTTGTGATATTAAGGGATCACTTTGGAACTCTCTAAAAATGTGATATTACGTCTCTGCACAGTGTCCAGGATACAGGATCTGGTTTGCACATTTGGACAAATCTCTTCCCAGAGCTGCAAAACAATTTGTTTCTGTCATCAGGGGGTTAAAAAGGCAGTTTTCTTCCTGTGCTGTTGAGAGACTTTTTTTTCCCTAAGAGATCAGGGAAATACATCAGAAGAGAAGATTACTCACATTTGCCCCAGTGCTACTAAAGCGGTTGTTTCTTGTCTCTGCTGTGTAGAAGCCTTTCCTGTTCTTCACTTATCAAAGAAATTGAATAAGAGCTCCTGTGCCACCTCTGCTGTTCCAGTTCTCTGGTTTCCCCCTTATCAATCATATTTGAACTTGGTTGTATAGGGAGCTTCAGTTCAAAGCTCAGCTGAATTTGGTGGTCCTTCTTCAAGTCTTTGTGGACATTTGCCAGTTTTGTAAAATGACTACAGGGTTCAACACACTTTTGCATTCTTGGCAAGATTCCATCTCTACGAGATCTGGGATAAGAATAGGAATAACACTAGAGAGAGAATAAAAAAACCTTTGTGGGAATGTGATAGAGTAGTTTATATCATGTGCTTCCTCATTTTTCTCTGCTCGGTAATGATATGATTTTTTCAGGCTATATCAAATGTAAAATTTACTTTCTTTGGAACTACTCTAATTTTTATTTATTTTTTGATAATTAATTTTTTAATAAGGAAACATTTATATATTCACTTTACTTAAAGTTTTAATATAGACTGAGAAGAAATATTAGAGAGAGAAAAAAAATTGCCTTTTTAATAGATAGCATACCAAAATAGAAATGTTGGATTTTATCATTTATTCACCTATTTAGATAACCTTTGAAGGCATCAGGGAAGAAAAATTCTACAGAGTTTCTTAATTAAATTCATTAATAGTAACAGTGGCAAAAATAATGATCATTTTTTGAGCACTTATTTAATTTTTATACATGGGAACTTTCACCAGTGTTTTACATATATCATTTTATTTAATTGTCACAAGAATCTTATGAGGATGAATTGACTTATTTGCCTTCTCCAAAAGAGGAAAATGAAGTATAAAGAAGTTAAGAAAATTTCCTAAGGACAAACAGCATTTCTTCTGATGACAAGAAGAGAAAGTAAAACAGTAGGGACATTTACTATCTGACCTATCAGTCCAGAGTTAGAGCTACTCCAGGGTTAAGTCAGTGACATCATCAGAGACCTGTTTTCTTCTCATCTTTCTACTTTGCTCTCCTTAGCAAATTGTCTTGTCCAGCTAACCTTTAAAATGGCTGCTATATTTTCAGACATTGTAGGCAGAAAACTTTGTCATCAGATAGAAAGAAAAAGGAAGAAGCGCTTTTCTCAGCTCTCTTTTTAAGAAAGAGAAGTCCCTTCCCGGGTATTCTATAGGCAGTGTACGCTCAAGTCTAAACCAATCACCAAGGAAGGAGACAATTCCCACACAATTGGCCTATCCCAGTAAAGATTCACTCCAGTCCAGTTCAGTCACTCAGTTGTGTCTGACTCTTTGTGACCCCATGAAACGTAGCACTCCAGGCCTCCCTGTCCATCACCAACTCCCAGAGTTTACCCAAACTCATGTCCATTGAGTCGGTGATGACGTCCAACCATCCCATCCTCTGTCGTCCCCTTCTCCTCCTGCCTTCAATCTTTCCCAGCATCAAGGGCTTTTCAAATGAGTCAGCTCTTTGCATTAGGTAGCCTAAGTATTGGAGTTTCAGCTTCAACATCTGTCCTTCCAATAACCCAGGACTGATCTCCTTTAGGATGGACTGGTTGGATCTCCTTGCAGTCCAAGGGACTCTCAAGAGTCTTCTCCAACACCACAGTTCAAAAGCATCAATTCTTTGGCATTCAGCTTTCTTTGTAGTCCAACTCTCACATCCATACATGACTACTGGAAAAACCATAGCTTTGAGTAGATGGACCTTTGTTGACAAAGCAATGTCTTTGCTTTATAATATGGTGTCTAGGTTGGTCATAACTTTCCTTCCAAGGAGTAAGCGTCTTTTAATTTCATAACTACAATCACCATCTGAAGTGATTTTGAAGCCCAGAAAAATAAAGTCAGCCACTGTTTCCCCATCTATTTGCCATGAAGTAATGGGACCGGATGCCATGATCTTCGTTTTCTGAATGTTGAGCTGTAAGCCAACTTTTTCACTCTCTTCACTTACTTTCATTAAGAGGCTCTTTAATTCTTCTTTACTTTCTGCCATTAGGGTGGTGTCATCTGCATATCTGAGGTTATTGACGTTTCTCCCAGCAATCTTGATTCCAGCTTGTGCTTCCTCCAGCCCAGCGTTTCTCATGATGTACTCTGCATAGAAGTTAAATAAGCAGGGTGACAATATACAGCCTTGACGTACTCCTTTTCCTATTTGGAACCAGTCTGTTGTCCATGTCCAGTTCTAACTGTTGCTTCCTGACCTGCATACAGGTTTCTCAAAGGCAGGTCAGGTGGTCTGGTATTCCCATCTCTTTCAGAATTTTCCACAGTTTATTGTGATCCACACAGTCAAAGGCTTTGGCATAGTCAATAAAGTAGAAATAGATGTTTTTCTGGAATTCTCTTGCTTTTTCAATGATCTAGCAGATGTTGGCAATTTGATCTCTGGTTCCTCTGCCTTTTCTAAAACCAGTTGAGCATCAGGAAGTTCCAGTTCACGTATTGCTGAAGCCTGGCTTGGAGAATTTATAGCATTACTTTACTAGCATGTGAGATGAGTGCAATTGTGTGGTAGTTTGAGCACTCGTTGTCATTGCCTTTCTTGGGATTGGAATGAAAACTGACCTTTTCCAGTCCTGTGGCCACTGCTGAGTTTTCCAAATTTGCTGGCATATTGAGTGCAACACTTTCACAGCATCATCTTTCAGGATTTGAAATAGCTCAACTGGAATTCCATCACCTCCACTAGCTTTGTTCGTAGTGATACTTCCTAAAGCCCACTTGACTTCACATTCCAAGATGTCTGGCTCTAGGTGAGAGATCACACCATCATGATTATCCGGGTCGTGAAGATCTTTTTTGTATAGTTCTTCTGTGTATTCTTGCCACCACTTCTTAATATCTTCTGCTTCTGTTAAGTCCATACCATTTCTGTCCTTTATCGAGCCCATCTTTGCATGAAATGTTCCCTTGGTATCTCTAATTTTCTTGAAGAGATCTC
Organism: Capricornis sumatraensis; assembly: GCF_032405125.1. NCBI lineage: Eukaryota > Metazoa > Chordata > Mammalia > Artiodactyla > Bovidae > Capricornis > Capricornis sumatraensis. The sequence continues at coordinate 18,908,637 of NC_091075.1, forward strand.
TAGTCTTTCCCATTCTGTTGTTTTCCTCTATTTCTTTGCATTGATCACTGAGGAAGGCTTTCTTATCTTGCCTTGCTATTCTTTGGAGCTCTGCATTCAAATGGGTATATCTTTCCTTTTCTCCTTTGCTTTTAGCTTCTTTTCTTTTCACAGCTATTTGTAAGGCCTCCTCAGACAGCCATTTTTCTTTTTTGCATTTTTTTCCTTCTGGGTGGTCTTGATCCCTGTCTCCTGTACAATGTCATGAACCTCCGTCCATAGTTCATCAGGCACTCTATCAGATCTAGTCCCTTAAATCTATTTCTCACTTCTACTGTATAATCATAAGGGATTTGAATGGTCTAATGGTTTTCCCTACTTTCTTCAATTTAGTCTGAATTTGACTATAAGGAGGTCATGATCTGAGCCACAGTCAGCTCCTGGTCTTGTTTTTGTTGACTGTATAGAGCTTCTCCATATCTGGATGCAAAGAATATATAATCAACCTCATAACAGTGTTAACCATCTGGTGATGTCCATGTGTAGGGTCTTGTGTTGTTGGAAGAGGGTGTTTGCTATGACCAGTGCATTTTCTTGGCAAAATTCTATTTGTTTTTGCCCTGCTTCATTCTGTACTCCAAGGCTCAATTTGCCTGTTACTCCAGGTGTTTCTTGACTTCCTGCTTTTGCATTCTAGTCCCCTATAATGAAAAGGACATCTTTTTTGGGTGTTAGTTCTAAAGGTCTTGTAGGTCTTCACAGAACTGTTCATAGAAGTTCAGCTTCTTTAGCATTACTGGTTGGGGTATAGACTTGGAGTACTGTGATATTGAATGTTTGCCTTGGAAACAAATAGGGATCATTCTGTCGTTTTTGAGATTGCATCCAAGTACTGCATTTTGGACTCTTTTGTTGACTATGATGGCTACTCCATTTCTTCTAAGGGATTCCTGCCCGCAGTAGTAGATATAATGGTCATCTGAGTTAAATTCACTCATTCCAGTCCATCTTAGTTCGCTGATTCCTAGAATGTCAACGTTCACTCTTGTCATCTCCTGTTTGACCTCTTCCAAAGGTGAGGTCACCTTGATTTGCCTTGATTCATGGACCTAACATTCCAGGTTTTTATGCAATATTGGTCTTTATAGCATCACACCTTGCTTCTATCAACAGTGACATCCACAGCTGGGTGTTGTTTTTGCTTTGACTCCATCCCTTCATTCTTCCTGGAGTTATTTCTCCACTGATCTCCAGTAGCATATTCGGCACCTACCGACCTCAGGAGTTCATCTTTCAGTGTCCTATCTTTTTGCCTTTTTACCTTTGCCTTCTATTTTACCTCCAAATAGACCCTCAGAGAAAAGTGAACAAAATGGGGCTTTATTAGCAAGGAAGATTAGTGGGCAGGGGACTATGGCTGCTGGAGAGGTGGCCAACAACATCTCACGTATACTAACAAGTTGTGGCCTGAAGTCCAGACCCAAGCAGGCTGCTGCTTCTTAGCCTGTGCTCTTAACCACAGGCTATGAAAGTTTAATACTAGATTCTCTGGGAGTTTTCTCTAATCTTTTGTAACAACCACATATTCTAAAGAGCAAAGTTGAGCAATGTGTGATGTTGAAGAAGACTCTTGAGAGTCCCTTGCACTGCAAGGAGATCCAATCAGTTCATCCTAAAGGAAATCAGTCCTGAATATTCATTGGAAGGACTGATGCTGAAGCTGAAACTCCAATACTTTGGCCACCTGATGCGAAGAACTGACTCGTTGGAAAAGACTCTGATGCTGGGAAAGATTGAAGACAGGAGGAGAAGGGAGTGACAGAGGATGAGATGGTTGGATGGCATCACCGACTTGATAGACATGAGTATGAGTAAGCTCCGGGAGTTGGTTATGGACAGGGAAGCTTGGCATGCTGTAGTCCATGGGATTTCAAAGAGTTGGACTCGACTGAGTGACTGAATTGAAAGAGCAAAGAAGCATATTTTTCAAACAGGAAGTTTGGGTGAAGGAGATTTCTAATCCACAATTCACCATATTTACTATGGACAGATAATCTTTAACCTGTAAAGGATATATGTATCTTAAAAGGATATGTGTATAATACCCTAATGTTTCTTAAGAAGAGTAGACAGTAGTCATTATCATTAATCACATCTACTTCCCATGAGAAGAAATAAATCACTACAGAATGAGGAGGAGTCTCAGACTTCATTTAAATATCTAGAGGATCTTCTATAACATCCAACAATTATTGCCTATGTTTATTTATAAGAATATGGAAAAATGATATGATTTCATTTGTACTACTAAATTAATCCATTTATCTACCATTTCTTTATTCAGTAAATATTTATTTAGTGCAAATTAAGAAAAAGGATTACGCTAAAGGCAGTAGGGCAGAAACAAACAGAAACTAGAGAATAAACAGAAATCTGGGGAAACCATAATCTCAGTCTCAAGGACTAAATATGAGATTCTTCCAGTGTATTAAAGCATGCATTTCTTTAGTTTTAGGGTAATATTCACTGTAGAAAAATGACATTGAAAAATAAATTTTTTTCAATCGTTATGTGTTAAGCATTAAACATCTACTATATTCCTGACATTATTTGGTATTGTTGATTTAAAATAAATACTACATTCTTCCTTTAAAGAGCTGATAAACTAATGAAGGAGAAAAATAAGCACTTGGCTATAACATTACAAAAACTGTGTAATGGAACGTATTTAAAGTCCAAGAAGATCAGAGATGGAAGATCAGGGATAGCTTCACAAAGGAGTATAATGTTTGGGCCGAGGCTTAAAGAATAAAAAGAATTTGCCAGGTGATCTAGCCATTACCCAACTGACCGAGACCAAATCTAGTCTGGAAGCACTGGATTGTACCAACCAGTTTCCATCAGGGAAGTTCCAGGGGTAGGGTTCCAAAGCCAAGACAGGGGGTACTTTACTGGCTTGCTACTGAGCCAGAAAGCATAAACATAAAGCAGTTAATTCCTGCTGGATGCAGAGAAGTGGAAGGAAAGACATTCCACATAGAATGAATGTTAGTTGCAAAAATATACCACAGTACCTTGAGTAAACACGACTATGGCTGAATAAGGATTCTATGTGTGGATGTACAAGGAGAAGCTGAATAAAAATATGAAGCAGTGACCATGAAAAGATTCTGAAGGGCCTAGTGTGCCATGTAGAAGTTTTGAACTGATCCTATCCATGAGGAATTCTTGAAGGATTAATGTTATCGGCTTAAAATCTTAGAAAGATCACTCTGGAGCGGACCTGGAAATACCTTTCAGGGAAATGGGATTGTACTTGTAGTCACAGAGACCAGGTAGGATGCAGCTGCAACAGTGCAGACCAGAGCCGACGAAGGGCCAAGCTGAACCCGTGGTAGTAGGTATGGAAAGGGGGAAGGGAAAGTATATATGTTATCCAGTCTCTATAGGTTTTGAAAACCTATTAGATGCGGTGGCACCAAGAGTCCAGGGTAAATCTCCAATTTCGTGGTAGAAAGTGGTGCCATTACTCCCGATTGAAATTAAAGAATGAATAGGAACAGGATAAACTGAGGGAGTGTAAAGCATGAGTGTGAAGCTAGGTGGGGAGGAGTGAAGGAATAACCTGAAAATTTCAGTTTTGTGCAAATTGTAAACGAGGCACTTGGAGACTTTGCTCATGTGAAACTGGTAATATTTACCTAGAGATTAGGAGTGGTATGTGACTTAAAGCTACAGATTTGAGAGGCATAAATATTTAGGTTGAGCGATAGAGGTAGGTAAACTCCTACAAGAAAAAGAGCTAACAGAGAAGAGAGTAAAGGATATGAATTTTGGAAAGCATTAACATTCCAAGGACAGTGAGAAAAAGTGGAGTGAGTCTGTACATCACAAAATGGAATTATGGAAAACAAGAGTAAAGAAATTTCAAAGTGACTGCAAAAACATAAACCTGATAATCATGATAGAGAATTTATCCAGGAAGTAATAAGGCTCCCTGAATAAATACCAGCTGAATATCAACCCTAGGGGACAGACTTCAAGTCAGTGATGTGGTCCCTTTTTAGATGTACCTGGTTTCCTCCAGCCTTGTGATTCAAGGCTGTTTTAGGAAACATGGCCATTAGGTAATATCAGAAGAAATGACAATGGAAGCTCTTTTAATGTTTTCCTTGGCATCCTCTTAGTGGAGGATAGAAGACTAATGGGGAGTTATTTATAATATAGTAGAAAGGTCCAAAGTAGGATGGTACTAATAGTTTTTGGTCAATAGACAGAAAGTAACAAATAGCTATAGGTTGGCAAGGATAAAGAAGGGGGAAAATGGAGTGGATGCTCACTCGAATCTCTGAGTGCTCCTGGAACAGCGTTTGCAGCTCCCTTGTCCTACGTGGTGGGTGTCCTGAGCGTTCTCAGTAGCACTCGCTCACCCCTGAATAACAGGACCAGGAATTTCCTTACATTTGTACCTTGAAACAGCTGTCCACAACAACCTTTTTGCACAAGGGACTGGTTTCATGGAAGACAGTTCTGTGGGTGGGGGAGGGGCAGGGGGGACAGTTTGGGGATGATTCAAGAGCATTACATTTACTGTGCACTTTATTTCTATCATTGTTACGTTGTGATATATAATGAAATAATTACACAGCTCACCATAATACAGAATCGGTGGGAGCCCTGAGCTTGTTTTCCTGAGCTCAGGTGGTGATGTGAGGGGTGGGGAGCAACTGTAAATACAGAAGCTTTGCTTGCTTACCACTCACCTTCTGCTGTGCGGGACAGTTCCTAACAGGCCACAGATGGGTAGAGGTCTGTGGCCGGGGGGTTGGGGACCCCTGCCTTACGGGAGACAATGTGGTGTGGCTGGAAGGGCAAGAAATACAGAAGACATGAGTAGATGGTGATCTTGGACACTTCCCGTAATCCATGGCCGCTACTTTCTTCTACCCTGAATGATGAGGACTTAATGCTGAACTTTAAAAGAAAAGCTCTTCCCAGCAATTATTTGTTCTTTGACTCTATAGCACACACTCAGTGTCTCTGAATCTTCTCATGTTATTCAAGGTGTATCTACATCAGAAATAAAATTATTTGAATTTTTAAATACTCTACTTATATATTTGGCTTCCATAGTAGCTTAGCTGGTAAAGAATATGCCTGCCATGCAGGAGACCCTGATTCGATTCCTGGGTCGGGAAGATCCCCTGGAGAAGGGATAGGCTCCCCACTCCAGTATTCTTGGGCTTCCCTGGTGGCTCAGCTGGTAAAGAATCCACCTGCAATGTGGGAGACCTGGGTTTGATCCTGGGGTTGGGAAGATCCCTGGAGAAGGGAACAGCTACCCACTCCAGTATTCTGGCCTGGAAAATTCCATGGTCTGTATAGTCCATGGGGTTGCAAAGAGTTGGATGTGACTGAGTGACTTTCACTTTCACATGCATATATTTTAATGTTTCTATAATGTATGCATATGTATATATTTTGTGTTTCAGAGTCTGTACAGAAATAAATATAAACTAAACACAATATTTCATTTCTATGTCCAAGGAAAAAAGTAGGCATTTTTTTAACCTAAAGGGTAAAATAAAAAAAAAAACGTTTCCTACCAAATGCTCTAAACAATTATCTGTATTTTCACATAAGATATAGACTTCATGTAACTTGGACATGTACATAAATAGGTTTATAAGGTATGTTGAACATTTATGCTGATACTTTTTAGATTTGTATTTTAAAAACAAAAGGATGGGAAGAGTTGATCACATGGAATTCAAAGAAAAAATGTGCATCGATCCCTTTCTCTACTCAAAGGTGCACTGTGTACCCATGAGACATACACAATGAGAAAAAGAACAAAGAGTTTGGATCTATCTTAAAGTCTGTCTTTATTTTGAGAAGTCATTAGTAGTCATACTGTTGACTCGGTTTTGGGTAAAGCCCTTCCGTTTCTGATACTTGTTACTGTGACTTTAGATATGTCAGCATTATTCTCTGTATGAAGTGAAGTGAAGTCGCGCAGTCGTGTCTGACTCTTTGCGACCCCGTGGACTGTAGCCCACCAGGCTTCTCCGTCCATGGGATTCTCCAGGCAAGAATACTGGAGTAGGTTGCCATTTCCTTCTCCAGGGGATCTTCCCGACCCAGGGATCAAACCCGGGTCTCCTGCACTCCAGGCAGATACTTTAGCCTCTGAGCCACCAGGGAAGCCCTGGTTGAGGTCTAAACATTAAAATGTCTGGTCATCTTTGAGGATGAAATGGGGGTGAAATCTGTAAATAATAGACTTTGTGGAAAATACCTCTTGGAGATCTCATGAAGGTAAGAAACCTAGAAAAAAATGTTTCCTTAGGAATTTCATGGAGGTGGGGGAAAAGTGTTTTTAGTAACAGCCTCATTTTCTTTAGTATCACTTTTTGTCTAAATTGTTTCATTGGGACTTATGGTAAGAACTGTATCTATCATTAGGTTTTACACTAAACTAAGTTAAGAAACCTTTTATTGGAGCACTTCTTACATTCTGAAAGAATATTGAGAATTGTACATGCATAGAATTATACATGCAAAATGAAATATTGCTCCATTTGGATGAGAACTTTAATTTCTATTAATATATTCTGTCCATTGTTGATAAGACATAGGGACAAATGCTTTTATTTGTACTCTTCCTGTGTAGCAATTTTATTTATTCATTTTCTATTGCTTCTGAAATAGCTGAATGCTTCTTCAAGGTATTCGTATGTCATGAATAATACTATAAGGTAGCTGTGATGAAAACGCATGTCAGTCTTTATGGCCAGCCTCTCATAAAATATATAGTTTCAGAATTTTGTAGATCTCCCTTTTGGGGAGGGCAAATTTTAAGGTAAAGAAAACATCCTTGCACTCACAAAATAAATATAAATGTCAATGTTTTGTTTTAAGTAGGTGTAGTTTGTGCTAAAGATGAGGCATGATGAATTGAAGTAGAAAATCACTGCTCATCTTTCTCAAGATTTAAAAAATATGTCATAGGTCTCTGTAACAATAATCTATAACAGGATATTCTGGGATGGAACTGGGGAGACAGAGAAGAAAGATAATTGTGTTTAAAATTTGTTTTCTTTTAGTAAAGAGATTAAGAATGTCCCTTTCCCTGTGTTCTCATCTTGATTGTATGAGCAGTATCACTCACACTAAAATGTAGAAGACCCCAACAGTTTGTTCATTAAATGCATTTGGGGATCATGTCTGACATCCTAGAAAATAATATGTTGCTGCTGCTGCTAAGTCTCTTCAGTCGTGTCCGACTCTGTGCGACCCCACTGATGGCAGCCCACCAGGTTCCTCTGTCCCTGGGATTCTCTAGGCAAGAATACAGGAGTGGGTTGCCGTTTTCCTTCTCCAAGAAAATAATATATTCCTGAATAAAAGTTGTACTTATGATTGTTACAGAGTAAGGTCATTTTGACAGAAATTTTTTTCTAGAAGTTTCTTCTAGAATGAACCATAATCAATAAATGGAAATATAATTGATAGATTTTATGGAGGAAGCTGAAGTGTATTTAAAACAAAAAGCTGCTGCTTGGTACAGTAAAATTTGCTGAAGAAATTTTGGGGCTTTATTTAATATCTTTACCGTCTGTCTGTTTCCTTGAGAAAAGCAGCCTTAAGGACAAGTACCAGAACCCTTCCTAGGGTATTTTACACTCTTTAAAAGAAGCAAAATGGCCTATTTCCAAGTAGTTGGAGACATTTTCATAATTCTTCATTTTACCTTTTCATATCTCTCCATTTTCTTTTTGTTATGCAGTATGAGATTATCAAATATAAAATTATTTATATTTCTCCAATTTCTTTGTCATTTAGTTTGAATAAAATGACCAGAGTTTTTAAATATAATTTTTTGTCATAGATAATTACAAGCAAATACAAAACCATAGAGACTAGCTTAATGAAATTAATTTTTCCTCAACCAGCCTGAACAATATACGGCCTGTATTCCTACCTTCTTTCTTCCAATGCTAAGATTATTTTGAGAAGTTTCAAAATAAAATATTCTTTTGTATGCAGATATTTCATTATTTATCTCTAAGAGTTTAGGATTCTGTTGTATTCACAATCCTGTTATCATATATAATACTTAGCAATAATTGCTGAATATCACCAAAGATTCACAAGTATTTTCATTTCCTTGATTTTATATAAACAGTGTTTCTCTTCTTTGAATCAGAATCCAACCTTTTCAAAATTGGTTGACATGTTTCATAAATTTTTTTCATCTGTAGGTTGCCTCTCTATCTCACTCATTACTGTTGGTGACGAAGTTAGGTAACTGTCCCACAGTCTGGATTTTGTTAGTGCATTCCCAAAGGTGTCTTTTAATGTGTCCCTCAGTTCCCAGTATTTCCTTCAAATTGGTAGTTAGAGTTTGAGGCTTAATCAGGCTTAAGTTCATGTTTTGGCAAAACTGTACCACAATGGGAATTTGGGGCTTCTGCTGGAAGAAAAATAATATCTGATTTTTGCTCTCTCTAATCTGACTAGATGAACACTCATTGGAACTGTCTATGAATTAAGGATTGCAAAAAAAAAAGTGATTTTCTAATTTAGTATTCCTTTTTAACTTATTAGTTGAAATATTTTTGAAAGAGGATCTTCTTATCATCATCTATTCGAGTTACTTTGAGCTACAATTTCTTTAGAAAAGGAAGGAATCATACCTAATTCTTTCCCTTCATTTATCACTGTTCAGAATAATGAATTGGTTTCCTAGCATCTGCCCAAACTGACCAATGTCTGTCTGTGTTTTTAATATCATTAAAAACTCATGAATTTAATGTGTCAATACTTTGTAGTTATTATCTTTATTCGTACTTAAATTGCCCCATCTTTTATCCAAACTGGCTTCTGAGCCCTTTCACAAAACTCGAGTGGTCTTGCTAACTTCCTTTCTACATAGTTTGACAAAATACTGCAGGTTCCTCTTGATTATTCCCTATCCCAGACCTGAACTTAGACATTTCTCCAAGGAATTCTAGTTCCTTTCCATGGCAAGTGGTATTTTAATGTCAACATTCTGGGTTTTTTGGTTTCTGGAAGAACTGTTACTCTGAAATTTGTTTGCTACTTTAAAGAAAGTAGATACATGGCTATGGATGCAAATAAAATAATAGTGCTTTATAGGCTTGATTGCATGACTTTAGACGTGATCCTAAAACATAGGTGATAAATTAATTTTTATTTTAATAACGAAACTGTTGACTAGCACAGACTTTGAGTGCGTAATGTAAGGCAGAAAATAAAAGTATTTGGTAATGCTGCCAAAAGGAATATAGTTTGAAAGTCCTGCTGAGTTTGTCTATAGAGTTAACATTTTGACATCCAGATTTGATTGTGAAACTATCAGTTCAAAAGTATAATTGGGTGCTAAGAAATGGAAAGAACTTGCTATGAAAACAAATAATTTGATAATGGTCTCTTATCTATTTTACATAGTTGATTGAAGTTAATGAAATTAGATTTCTTTCTAGCACTCTCTGGGGACAAGAATGAAAGTTTCAGAACATTAGTTTGTGTCTGGGGCTCTTAAAGTTCTTTGTGTTAAGGAATCTTTTTTTTTTTCCTTGAGTGGTAGTGGTATTACCAAGCCACTGTGAGAGTTCAGTGTTTATGTGACCTGTATTTACTTAGCAAAAGGGTAGATTTTAAACCTAAGCATAATGATACTTACATTAAGTATAAATGGTCTAAACACTTCCCCAATTAAAAGGCAGATAGTATCATTTTGGATAAATTGCAAGGCTCAACCATATATATTTTCAGAAATTCAGTAGAAATTAAAGAAAGCTGGAGTGGCTATTTTAATATTAGACAAAACAGATTATTTTTAATGATATATGGTTGATTTACAACTTGTGTTCGTTTCTGGTGCACAGCAAAGTGATTCAGTAATATATATATTCTTTCATATTGTTTTCCATTATGGTTTATTATAGGCTATTGATTATAGTTTCCTGAGCTATACTGTGGAAACTTATTTTTTATCTATTTTATATTTAGTAGTTTGTATCTGCTAATCCCAAACTCCTATTTGTTCCTCTCCCTCTCTCTTTCCCCTTTGGCAACCATAAGTTTGTTTTCTATGTCTGTACAAAGTTGAAGGAAAAAAACAATCACAATACATGTTTATCCACCTGTGTAAGTGATTTTTATACATTTATGGTTTTATATGTTATATTTACATATAAATATATGTGCATGCATACATTTAAAGTTGGAAGGTTCATACTTCTTTGAAATAAATGGAGTTAGAATAATTAAATGTGACTGATAGATTTCTATAGGGCAAATATGATAGTCATGCTGCAACTCTGTATGATGGAAAATGCTTCTATCACAAAAATAGAAATACAGAGCATTTAATGTTGCTCTTTAAGCTTTTTTATAAAAATGATAGCCTGGATATGTGTAATGGGTTATTTATTTATAGAATGAAGTTCACTGAACTTTTGGTTGTGAGTTTTGAGTTTTCACAGGGGATGAGGAAGAACATTTCAGCAGTAGCTCAATCAGTTAGTTCAGAGTGTGTGAAAGGGAAACCTAAGAAAAGCATTGAAAGGGTCTCAGCTTTGTGAAAGAGCCAGATGTCAGCCTGAAGAGTAGCCTTGTCTGTTTTCCATGATGGGGAGAGTGTGTCATGAATGAGATGATAAACTTATAGAATAATTACTGGGAAAGGCAATTGGAGGAGAGCCTAGGTGAATTTAATAGACACCTAGACTTGTTTTTAGAGAAAACAGATTGATGAGTCTAGGAAAGCAGGAGAGTTGTATTAGCTTCTGCAAACAAAGTGACAGATGGTTACCTTGAGAAAGATTTTTTTTTTCTTTTGTTAGACTTTTTACATTTTTATGTATCTTCAATCTCTGTTTTAAAGCTTATTACCACCCCCCGCCACCCCTGAATCACACTATTCTTTTACAGACAATTTCTTTTCAACTTTATCTTTCAAGAGGTCAGTTAAACTTAGGTTTGGAGCATCAAAAACTATTTACTTTAGCTTTTTTAGCAAACTTCGCTGCTTACTGCATTTTTATTCACTTTGTGATCATTGAGAGTTTGGCTTTACCTGTGCATTCTTCCTCAGCCTCTTCTTTTCATGATTATGGCTAAGACTCATAGGGTTTGAGAAAACATGTTGAATATTTATGGTTTTTCTGACTCTGTTTGGATTCTACTTTGAAGTATTTTCAGATTGTCCAGGGGAATTTCATGATGTAAACAACATAGTCTCATCATACTTTAAAAAGGAAATTATGAATTGTCTCCCAGTCCCCTTATAGTCCACTTAGATTTTCATTTAAAGCTCCTCTGAAGTAGTCACATTCTCCTGCAATGCTGATTCTAGAATTCTGAGGCCAGAAATAGCTGTACACTATATAGCATGTGACATCCTTTTTCAGTGTCACATCTGAAACTCTGCACCATCTGAAACAAACCTTCTCAGAGTTATCTGTGTGGAAATTTATGATTAGCTGTAATTATTAGATGTTAACATTTTTCTCTGGAGAAGATAAACTTGATCGTAAAGGTATTAAGGAGATTTTTTAGTAAAAATTTTCATTCTTTAGAAATGCTAGAGGGGCAATAAGCAGGCATCCTCATCTTGCAATACTGTTTTAAAGTTTTCTTATCAACTTTAAGGTGCCTGCACATAATTTAAATCTAATTTAAACTTAAATTTTGTTGTAAATAGTCTTTACCCTCATAGATGTGCTTATATATTCTGTATTTCTGCCCCCCTCTCTAAAGATTCCTTTATAATCTTGCCTGTTTCTTTTATGTTCTCATAGTTTCTTGGATTTTTTTCTCAACATTTGTTTGCAACATTATATATAAATATTCTATTCATAATATAGCCAAAGCATCACTTTCATGGAAGTTAAACAGAACATTTGGTAAAAATAGAATGCTATATTTTTGCCATATCTTCTCTTTTCTATTAAAAAAGCTACATATAACATTAAATATGTTTTCCTCTTATCTAGAAATTCAAATACTTCAAATGGATATCAGATTAATTTTGGCTTTTCCAAGTCAGTTTAACACAATCTTTATGTTAACATAGATTTCTATTAATAGTTCCATATTTATTGTTAAACCTTTCTTTCCCCAAAAAAGCAATATTCTGACTCTGTATAAAATTCTGCAAAAGATTCAGTTTAGAAGTTTTGACTTGACTATATTTTTATTACTGTACATAAAATCTCTTAAAGGAAAGCATCTTTTAAAGATATATAGATCAATAGAAAATTGTGTGAAATAATAATAGTTAACATTCCTCTTGCATGTGTTGTGAGTCCTGTATACCCTGAATGCTTTACAAGGACCACATGCTTTGAAGTAGTTTATGTTAAAATACCCATTTTACAGATAAGCAGACTGAGTTTTCACAGGTTGAGTAACCTATCCAATATCACAAAACTAATAAGTACTAGGGCCACCAATGAATCAAGACAGTATGATTCTAAAATCATACTTTTTATCAGTAGTTAATATGATCTCTACATTATTTCATATGGTTTTCTAGTCTCTCAAATTTTGTGATTAACAGTGATTATATAACTGTCCTAGTCTTGAAGTGGTTTGGGAAGTATGGGTCCTTTTGTTTTTTATCTTCTTGATGAGTTATATTTCTTGCTTTCAGTTGAAATTACCTGGCACAAACAGTACAGATATTTAAATTAGTAAAGAAAACACATGTAAGAAGAAGAGTGATGAAGACTTTAACAATCAAAGATCAAAGTTTTGTTTTTTCTTTGAGAATAAAAGTTTTTAATCATTACTCAGAAAGTGAAAATGGTTCATAATATCAAAGATGTTTGAATTATACTTAAATTGCCTCTACCACACAGAAAAATATTTACTTACCTAAATAGGACAGTTTCCTTGATCATCTTATTAAAACATGTTATACCTGCACATGGTTTATGGGGCTTCTCACTTGAAGCAAGTGCTGGTATCACAAGCAGAAACACGCACTTGTCCAGAGATATGTTCTCTTGTCCCCAGGCTCCCTGTATTTTAGAGCATCTTTGCTCAACCATCAGGTTCTGCATCTGATTACCTGGGGCCTTCCTCTGGCTCATAGTTGCTTATCTGCAGGACAGCTTGGGTCTTAGAAACTAGGTATCACCTTAGGCAACTTAACACTTCCTTTTCTGTTTAAACAAAAATAGCACACCATAAGTCAGGAATTTTCAGGAAGTATATGATATAGATAAAGCAGCTCAAAATGCTGTCTAGAACAATGGAAAGGCCTCCATGTATGTGCATTCAGAGAGCAATGGAAATAGTTTACTGAAGCAGAGACTTCTACGAAATTGATATGCTTTCTGTGCCTGGTAAATGTTATTCTTCTATCATCCAAATGAGTGTTAGTTACATTTTAAAAAGTGAAATTTGCTGTTCATGTGAGATAATACACTTTCAGTGATCGTGGTTCACCAGTCAGCCTCTTCCACCACAATCAGACAGTGGAAAGAGCTCTTGTCTGGGAGCTGCGCTGTTGAGTGACACTCTGTGACAGGCATGCTTTTTGGTTGGTGTGTTTATATAAAATTAAAAATAGGAGTAGCTGAACTTGGTCAACTAGTTGGCAAATGGAATTATAAATATATAGAACTTAATAACCAGAGAAGGCAATGGCACGCTACTCCAGTACTCTTGCCTGGAAAATCCCATGGACGGAGGAGCCTGGTGGGCTGCAGGCCATGGGGTTGGGAAGAGTCGGACATGACTGAGCGACTTCCCTTTCACTTTTCACTTTCATGCATTAGAGAAGGAAATGGCAACCCACTCCAGAGTTCTTGCCTGGAGAATCCCAGGGATGGGCGAGCCTGGTGGGCTGCCATGTATGGGGCCACACAGAGTTGGACACGACTGAAGCAACTTAGCAGCAGCAGCAGAACTTAATAATAATAACAATAATAAAGCAGATGTCTTAGTAGTGGGCTTGAAGAACAAACTATTCTCTGTTGAGAAAATAATAGGGCAAAATTTTTTTAATACTCTATTTTGCTGTGCATGACAAAAATAAGCATTAAATGTCACATGATAATGACCATGTCTATTTTCTCTCATGTCACCAATCAACTGTTTTCTATAGCTGTCTAACTCTTCATTCCAATTCCAAACACTTTTACTCCATTTTAACTGCCTAAATCTTTGCTCAGTTAATGAATTCATCTTCAGCTTCTGGGTAAATGTAAATCTTTGGGTATAAAAAGAACTACGCTTCTCTGGTGGCTCAGCGGTAAAGCATTTGCTTGCAGTGCAGGAGCTGCACATTCAATCCCTGGGTTGGGAAGGTCCCCTGGAGAAGGAAAAGGAAACTCACTCCAGTATTCTTGCCTGGGAAATCCCACAGACAGAGGAGCCTGGTGGACTACAGTCCATGGGGTCACAAAAGAGTCAGACACGACTTAGTGGCTAAACAGTAACAGCAAGGCAAAGAGCTAATGTCTACTTTTTTCTGTTGCTGTCTTTATGTGATTAGTTCTGTGCATGTGGACATGCCCATCAGGGGTTGCCAAGAATAATGTGATAACTTGATCTCCTTTCTCATTTTCTAGATAAAAGCCTTAGGTAAGTATGAGGGTCACCTTATTAAGTCCAGCTAGGCCTTGTTTTACAAATACCCTGGCCTCCAATCCCATCTTGGTTCATTTTACCGTTGTCTTATTCAGAAACATACTTCAAAGGCTTTTCAGAAGAGCGGCTGATTTTCACAGTCTGGGGAGCTTTGGCTTAGGATCCTTCAAGCTTCCCCAAGAGAAGCATGAGCTGCTCATGCATTGTCCCTGTACGATCTCTTGGTATGAAGCCTTTGGGCCTGGACATATTGGCCGCACATGTGCTGCAGTCCAGTCATGTGCTCTTGAGAAGACAAGTCAGAGAGAATCCACAGTCTATATCTGTTTCCTGGCGTTTTGGTTTTGCATTATTATGCCCTGTTCCAACGAAGAACAATGGGATGAGTTTCTTTTGTTCCAGAAAGCACGATTCAGCCCCCAGTTTTCACACTTTCTGGGTTTTAAAAAAACCCACTAGTGTATTTTTTTTTTTAATGCATCATTCATCTGATTTGTTCTAATGGAAGCTGAGTCTTTAGTTGTTCAATCGCTAAATCACGTCTGACTCTTTGCCACCCCATGGACTGCAGCATTGAGGTTTTTTCCTCAATGAGTTAGCTCTTTGTATCAGGTGGCCAAAGCATTGGAGTTTCAGCATTAGTCTTTCCAGTGAATATTCTAGGTTGACTTCCTTTAGACTGGTTGGATCTCCTTGCTGTCCAAGGGACTCTAAAGAGTCTTCTCCAGCACCACAGTTCAAAAGCATCAGTTCTTCAGTCTCAGTCTTCATTATGGTCCAACTCTCACACCTATACTTGACTACTGGAAAAGCCATAGTTTTGACTATATGGATGTTTGTCAGCAAAGTGCTGTCTCTACTTTTTAATATGCTGTCTAGGTTTGTCATAGTTTTCCTTCCAAGGAGCAAGAGTCTTAATTTCAGGGCTGCGGTCACCATCTGCAGTGATTTTGGAACCCAGGAAAATAAAATCTGTCACTGTTTCCACTTTTTCCCCTTCTATTTTCCATGAAGTGATGGGACTGGATGTCACTATCTTAGTTTTGTTATGTGGAGTTTTAAGCCAGATTTTTCACTCTCCTCTTTTTCCCTCCTCAAGAGGCTCTTTAGTTCCTCTTTAGTTTCTGCCATTAGAGTGGTATCATCTGCATATTTGAGGTTGTTGATATTTTTTCCGGCAATCTTGATTCCAGCTTGTGATTCATTTTTGCCTGATGTGCTCCGCATATAAGTTAAATAAGCAGGGTGACAATATACAGCCTTGTTGTATCCCTTATTCATTTATTTTGTTCTAATGGATGCTGAGTCTTTAGAAAATACATAGTTGGCATTTTGATAGTCGTGAAATGGAATGAATTATCAGTGCATGTTGTTGTTTAGTCACTAAGTTGTATCTAACCCCATGGACTGTAGCCCGCCAAGCTTCTCTGTCCATGGGATTTCTCAAGCAAGAGTACTGGAGTGGTTTGCCATTTCCTTCTCTAGGAAATTTTCCCAACCCAGGGATTGAACCCAGGTCTCCTGCATTGGCAGATGGATTCTTTACCACTGAGCCACGGAGTCATTTTTGAGTTAGTGTAGTGTTGGTATATATCTATTCACTATCATTTAAAGAATTAGGATTTGCAGAATATCAGAAATTTTAATTCATCACTTTGAATGTTTGACTACCTTTGTTACAGCTACTTGAAATTTCCAGGTGTTGCAGAAGTATTCAAGCTAAAAACTGTTTTATTTGGGACTATGTTTTTCCATATGAACTTCAAGTGATGGCTGATTATATGGGCTGAGAAGAAAGCAAATGATTTTCTTTTAAAAAATCTGGACAAAATAGGCAAGAAAGGTGAGCTGGTCATTCAAAGGCAAGGCTGGCATACATTGAAGCTACGTGTTCTTGCCTAATCGTTAGAAGTCTCCGCTTTACCTTCTGTTCTTGCTGAAAAACCTGTTTTCAAATGTAGTCTTTGTTACTCATCAGATCACTTAAAAGAAGGCTTACTTTGACTTCCAGGGGAGGATTTTCAAACTAATCATCAGCAGTCCACATTTCCACTGATGAATGTCTGAAATCCTAAGGTTTTCAGACATGTGGCATGAAGTGTAGTGCCAAAATGCAGTATCTTAATGCTGTGTGATGTAAATGATTTGATTAAGTTGACAGTCAACTACCAAACATAAGAACCTTATGTCAAGTACTAGGTATGACTATGAATCAAACTAAGTCCAAAAGAAAGTCACAGTGACAAGTAAAAGAATCGAAGATTCCTCACTTAATAAATATAAAGCCACACATTATTTTTGAGGAATCATTTTTAAAACTTTTTTTTAAAAAAAAGGAAGGAAAGTTAAAAAAAAATCATGGCACAAAGTGAACTTGAATATTCAAGAGGATTATGGTGATGTATTTAATGGTTCTCTTCTGATGGAGTTCCAGTGTCT
Source organism: Capricornis sumatraensis (assembly GCF_032405125.1). Taxonomy (NCBI): domain Eukaryota; kingdom Metazoa; phylum Chordata; class Mammalia; order Artiodactyla; family Bovidae; genus Capricornis; species Capricornis sumatraensis. The sequence goes on from NC_091075.1 coordinate 18,925,686, forward strand.
GTGCCAAGCAAATGTAATGGAAATGAGGAAAATTAAATTCAAGAGTTTGCTTTATGAAACCTCAGTTCTTCTGGCAGGATCTGAATGAGGACTTGTTTGACTAGTCAACCCTAGATATTATCTCTTATCCAACATGTGCCTGTGGCTTGGATGGACTTCCTTTGTATTTTTATGCAACTGTCAATGAAGAAAGGAAGAGCTCACTGACCCCCACTAGAAGGATATTATACATAAGGAGAAAGATTTAGAAAACCCTGCAAGGCAAATTATTTCATTCATTTATCTTTTCATTTATTCAACAAACATTTATTGAAGCACTTCAAAGCAGTGGGCTGAATTTGAATAAACACATAATATTAAAGAACTGGGCTTTTAAAATTATGGCTTCTTTGATTTGTCATGGATGTTTTCCAACTAAATTCCCTAAAAAGTTGAAAACTCTTTTGCAGTGAGAAATACTGAAAGAAATCAGTTAAAATTTACAATGGACTCAGAAAAAGCTAAAGTCTTTTGATGATAATTTTGAAGTAACCAAAATATTATCATCCAGATTACATGACTAATTGATGCAAAAACATCCTATTAAAATTTTTGATCCCAATGTGCTTTGCCTCAGATATTATTTAACAAGTTGTTAGTGCTGGCAATTTTTCTTAGGACGTGACTCTTAGAAAACAACTATATATTTGTGTATGTGCATGTTTGGCTGTGTGTGCTTTTTAAGAAGAGGGATTAAATTAGTTAATATGTCCGAGGATTTTTAGTTGTAATCCACAAAAGGGCTGGAAAGTCCATTTTACCCTAGTGGAGGAAATGGGGGTGTGATTTTTAGTTTCCGTTTGTCTTATTCAAAGAGTCCAATAGTACTCTTTTAATTTAAAATCCATACTCTTCATGCACTTAGAAGATCAGCTAAGTCCAAGGTTTCTTGCTTTGTTCACACCCAGAGTAGTAAATTTGACCAGTGTTTGGTGTAACTTTCACCAGTAAAGACAAAAGAGTGACTGTGGTTTTATATTAGTTTGTAAAGTGATAGTCAGAGTTAAATTTTTTTATGTTAATGTGTTTTAATTTAACCTTCAACTTTCTGAACCTCTTGAGATCACAGTTGGTTGTTATCTCTGTTCTGTAGATAAGCAGTCTGGGGTTCATACAGATGGAGTTGCTCAAGGTCCTCCAACTTCAGTTGGGCAGAGACTCAAACTAAATCTTCTCATGCCAAGATATATGTTCTTTCCAGACGCTTTACTGTCTGAGCCACCAGGGAAGTCCCATTACAACTTAGGAACCTCCAAGAAATCTTGGGGATTAGTAGAAAAAATTCTATGCATGTAGGAGGAACTGGCATTGTTTTGTAAACATTGTTATTTACCTAAAATGAAAGAAAGTGTTAGTCACTCACTAGTGTCCAACTCTTTGCGACCTCAAGGACTGTCAGATTCTTCCATCCATGGAATTCTCCATGCAAGAATACTGGAGTGGGTTTCCTTTTCCTTCTCCTGGAGATCTGCCCTACCCAGGGATCAAACCCAGGTCTGCTGCATCATAGCCAGATTCTTTACCATCTAAGCCTCCAGGGAAGCCATTATTTACCTATGAAGTTAGAAATTCATATATATATATATATATATATATATATATATATATATTTTTTTTTTTTTTTTCTTACTTGACATTCCCTGGTGTCTCAGATGGTAAAGAGTCTGCCTGCAATGCAGGAGACCCAGGTTTGATCCCAGGGTCAAGAAGATCTCCTGGAGAATGAAACGGCAACCCACTCCAGTATTCTTGCCTGGAGAATTCCATAAAGAGAGGAGCCTGGTGGGCTATAGTTCATGGGGTCACAAAATATGGGTTAGACATAAATGAGTGAGTAACATTTTCACTTTCAAGGGAAACAAGTTTTTGAAGTTTCATTTTGCCCATGATTTAATATCGTAAAATTCAAGGTAACTTCTAAAAGAGTAAGAGGGTAAGGGAATAAATCTTGGGTGTGTGTGCTCGGTTATGTCTGACTCTATGACCCTATGAACTGTAGCCTGCTAGGGTCCTCTGTCTACGGGATTCTCCAGGCAAGAATACTGGAGTGGGTTGCCATGCCCTCCTCCAGGGGATTTCCTGACCCAGGGATTGAACCAGAGTCTCCTGCCTTGGCAGGTGGATTCTTTACCACTGAACTACCTGGGAAGCCCCTGTTCTTTGCTGAAAGCAATATTTATTCCCCTCAGCGTGTGGGGGGTATGTGTTTGCAAGCATACGTGCATTTATATGTTTTAACTTCTCTTTGGGCTGCATGCCTTGGTCTCAGATCTCACTGTGGACCAGTGATTGTGGCCTTTGTCTTATGGTCACTTTCCCTGGGTCACAAATAGCTTTCTTTATTGCTTTAGAGGGCTATAAATTTTTCGTGATCCCAAGCTGAGTTTTAACCAGTCACCTCAAGGTGAAAAGCTCAGTATCGCATTACTATTTCCTTGGGCTGTCATCCATTGCCTCTGACCAACATGTCATAAATGTTTTAAGACTCTGTAGCTCTTTCAGCGTGGTTCTAATCTGAGGTCTACAGCTCGGGCTCACATCTCAATGAATCTTGGAAAACTTGCTCCTGCACTTGTGTTTTCATGCAGAGCAGGCAGACTCTTCAAAATAAGTGGTGATGTGTCCTGGCCTATTTCAGATTAAAATGGATTCCCTGTGAGTCTAGTGTTAAGGACAACAGTATTACACAGGGCTTTTTTTCACCCAAAGAGTTATTAGTCAGACATATGAGCCATTATGCAGGAAAGGGAAGAATTGTCCTGGAAATGCTTTGGCTGACTTCTAAAAGAGCTCTCAGGAAGTGATATATGCTCTTGAGCACTCTACTGTGAACTCTGTTAAGTGTTGTGGATATGTTTTAAAGTACAGCATGGACACACACACAAAGACATTTCAAATTAAAATAACTTTTAAGCAAAAATATTGGAAACTCAGAAACGCATGAGAATTGTATAGATAGTGGCTCTAGGGTTTTGAGGGCAGAGAAATACATTGCACTGAGGAAGACTTCCGTAGTGAAATAAGTTTGAGTTGCATTTTAAAGAGTGATGGGATTTGAAGGGATAAAAAGGAGAATATTCATGAACAAAATAATAGAAAAAATGAAAGCCTTTTAGGAGAGCAGGGAAATGAGTCTAAATGTAGTTAAGAGTTTACAAGAAGGAGAATCGAAGCAAACAAAGTAGAAATTAAGACTGTGGTCCAGGTTCTTCCTTGGTGGTCCAGTGGCTAAGACTCCAAGCCCCCAGTTCAGGGGCCTGGGTTCAATCCCTAGTAGGAAAACTAGATCCCACATGCCACAGTTAAGAGCCCCCATGAAACAATTACAGATGTTGCAAGGAAGATGGACAATCCCTCGAGTGACCATCAAGACCTGGTACAGCCTAGTAAATTAATAAATACTAAAAACAAGCAGAAAGACTGTAGGCCAGATTACAGAAGCCCTTAGATGGACCCAACTTGACCCTGAAGCACTGCAGAAACAGCTTTCACCAACTTCCTATTCAACTATTTATACAATGCTATGTCTTCTAGGGGCTGTTGCCAAATTTGTATTAATATATTGCCCTTTACAGTGGGGGAAAAGAGAAGAAACTCAGCAAATTTAGAATCTATTCCTGTACATAAAAAATATAGGCTTTGCTGAAGAGAGGACTTTCTCCAGATCTTTTTCACAAAAATTACCTCTGTGTTCAATCCTGGCTGTAATTATTAGCAACCTTGACTTCAATTAGGTGATACACATTCATCTTTTAAAAATGTCGGTCCCTAAAGCTGAGTCCAAAAGACAGTTTCCTTCGTTGTTACATCATGTCATGTGACTCAGTACAGTTCTCAATGATGTTAATTCAGAAAATAAACTTTCAAGTGGAATTTAAAACTGATATGTTCTTCTTGGCGTTCTGACCAAGAGTAAGTACTGATTTATGAAACCTAAGGAGCAAAGAATGTTTTGTTTTTTAAAAAATAGCACTTACTTATATTATCTTTAATAAGCCATTTAGACATAACATAACTACATTTCAGCACTTGCAAGCAATTTGTTTAGTTCTGGTTGCTATAAATTCTAGAACTATATATTTGTAATTTACTTTCTGAAAACACATTCAGGGTTTCCTAACAGCTTCTTGAATTTTTGATAAATGTAATGAAATGACTGATGAAAGATATCTTCCTCTGTGTTTAAGATGCAAAGTCATTTGCCAAAGGAAAAAAATTATTATGTGAAGAGAGAGTGTAGAAGAAAAATAAAGAAACCTGTTAACAAGGAAACAGTAGAAGATAAAGACTCAGATTAGACTTTCATAGATAAAAAATATCAAAGGCTTGTTACAGAAGGGATTATGTAGAATAATCAGCTCCTTATACTTTTGTAACTCAAAGGTACTAACCTGAACTTAAACTCTATGTAGAGAAAAAGAAATTTGCTTAAAGAGTAACTTTATTCTGAAATAAAAGCATTTTATATTTATATATAATGAATTTTGTAAACTGAAACCATGCAGTGCTTCATACTTTTGTCAGTTCAATTGAATCTATAGAAAATATTACCTATTCAGCAATTATAATTCTAAAATATATTCAAATAAGTCACATAGTAGATGTAACTGCGCTAAACGTCTCAAGCAGATCTGACCTCATTGTTTATGATCACTCATATAAGAACGGAGGTGAAGTTTACCTTTGCATTTTTAATGAAAGAACAGAGTAATAAAATCAGTACAATTACATATGAGAAATTACTTCTAAGCACTTTTGAATTCTCCACTTTGTAGAAAGGAAGAGAATCTAAGGGTTATTAATAAGAGGTGATGCCATGCCCTTTCCCTACATTCTGCGAGGTAGGCATTCTAATGAATAAATTGATGATCAGAAATAAAACTGACCTGCTCAAAATGGGTTGCCGTTGTTTCATTGGAAGAACACTTATTTCCTGGGTTTTTATAGGCATGACTCTGTTATCTTTTATTATTGAGTTTTCTCATGAGGAAGGTGGGGGTCAGTTTGATTTTTTCTCTCTCTCTTAGTAATGGCCTGATCTTTCTGTCAGGATGATTAAATGACCCTTTGTTTGTAAATTTTATGTCTCCAATTTGATTGCCTGTGTTAGTTCTCCTGGAAGTAGTTTATATCTTCCTTTGTTTTGGATCTCTTGAACTACTTTTTCTGAGTTTCGCATTGTGCTTGTCTTCTTCAGGTGTAAGGTACAGCTCCCTTTTAAGTCCTCTCAAACTTTTTATTGATAAAGAATTGTTAAGTTTCATGAGACCAAGTTGAATGGAACAAAGTCCCTGATGTCTAGAAGTTTACAGATTTATGGGGGAGACAGACAGATTAAACCAACCAGTTTAGTACATTTATGATGCTTATGATAATAGTGGTGCCCAGTAAGTTCACTTAAAGAACAAATATCTCAAATCTATTCCTTGAATATTCTGAGAACTTAAAAAAAAAAATCCTGTTAAAAGTCACTGGCTGTATTTTAGGCTTCCCTGGTGACACTACTGGTAACGCACCCATCCGCCGATGCAAGAGTCTTGAGAGATACTGGTTCGATCCCTGGGTCAGGAAGATCCCCTAGAGGAGGGCATGGCAACCCACTCCAGTGTTCTTGCCTGGAGAATCCCATGGACACAGCAGCCTGGTGGGCTACAGTCCATAGGGTCGCAAAGAATTGAACACAACTAAAGTGACTTTACACGCATGCATGCACACTGTTTTCATAGTAGATTTAATTTTAACCTCTTTAGTGCAATTTAGATAATAGAGAACTGGATTCTAGTCCTGGATTCTATCCTAAGTTCTAGTAGGAAATTTATCTAGACGTCGTTACCCATCTATAGTATAGGTAAAAGATCAGTTCAGTTCAGTTCAGTTCAGTTGCTCAGTCGTGTCCTACTCTTTGTGACCCCATGAATCGCAGCACGCCAGGCTTCCCTGTCCATCACCAACTCCCGGAGTTCATTCAGACTCGCGTCCATCGAGTCAGGTAAAAGATACTTGGTCCTAATTTGTGGGATTATGGAAAATTAACATAAGGTACTTTATAAATTGTATAATTCTCTTAAAATGTACCTTAAGACTTTCTTATCATTGGATTCATCTTTACTTCTGTTTCTAGTGGGTAGGGAAGACTGAACTGGCATACATTGTGTAACCTTTGTAGATAATGAGCATGAAACTTAGCATAGTACCTGGAACATTACAAACAATACATATAAACTATTATAAAATTTACTAAAAATACTGTTTTCATGAAATGGCAAAATTATTTACCATTGATGACTTTCATCTTGATCCTCCCAACAGAACTTGACAATGCAGTTTTCTCATTTATGTAGTTTGAATGTTGTATTTTTTGATCAATAAAATTGGAAAAGTAAATTTGGTCTTGTTTAATAATTTCTCCATTATGAACATATTCATGGTGAAATATTTATTAGCAGGCTAGGAATTTTATTTATGGATTGAAAACAACTTAGTCCTCTTACTACTGGAAAGTTTTAAGAATTTATGGTTTCAGGTGAACTTTTTACATTTGAACTGGTTTTTGCAACTTGTGTGTGGCCAAAATCTCAGAATCACGGACCTGAACCTCAGTTCTATTTGGCTACAGTTGGCAACCTGTAAATTGTGCCTTAAATTGTGCCTTTGTGCCTGTCCCTCATTGTAAAGCCACAATTATTCCAGTTCTTAAATTCAGAATTATTTTTGTCATCTACTGATATTAGATATTAGAAATATAGACTCAGGAAGCTGAGAAAGTCTTCAGTTTACTTTTGTTTACATTTCACTATCATTTGTGACCTTCAACTTAACTTTATATGTCATGAGATTAGAGAAAAAATACTTTTAATGTTGCATACCTATTGCTTGTTTTCACAATTTAGAGAATGATGAGGTTACAGAATCTATAAAATAGAATCACAGGTATTAGCACTAAATTTGATAATTGTGGATTACATGAAATACCTCTGATATTTTACCTAAATTGTATGTTATATCTCATTGTCCCATATTCCTTTTTAATAGGTATTTCTATGATTAGTATAGTATCTAAGATTAAAAGTTTTTGTTGAATGTTTTTTCTTTGGTTTATAAATCATCTTCTCTTTGTATCTGCAGAATAGTGTTTTGGTGAACACTTGTGCAGAACACTGTGTAAGATACTTTTCAAAAATTAGACTCAACTGAGACAGGCTTTGAGCTGTTTGAACTAACATCCTCAAGTATCAGGCAAAATTGGTAAGATTAAAACTTGCAAAGCACTTATCTAATACTAAGATGCAGCATAAACCGTGCCTTTTCATGTGTGTTGATTATTTTTTTAATATTATTTCAAATTTAAATAAGTTTCTTATAAAAGTATTTTCAATTAAAAAAAAAAAAAGAAACTTAGAGTCTATTCATTACCTCCCAGAAACTTCAGAGTATTAAATAACTCCTGTACTAACTTTTTGGATGCCAGTCAAGTTGTATGTTATTTCTAAAACATAATGATATGAATAGTATATAGAGTAAGGCTTAAATAATAATCAGAGAACAGTGTATATCTGAGTACACTGCAGCTATTGACCCAATATATAACTATTATGGGAATTCTAAGTATTCAAGAAAAAATACAGGTAAGACATAGTATGAAGAAGGCAATAAATGTTTGAGGAATATAAATTCTAATGTTCATGATTGAGTATCAGTATTTAATAAGAGAGCGTTTTAGAATAAAGAAGGCAGAATAAAATAACGTATATTCCTAGAGGTGTAGCAGCCAGGTCAGTCAGTAATAGATTCAATGATCTTAAACCTGAAGTGGTTGGAAAGAGCAGGGACCCAGTGTGAAACAGGGACCTTGCATGTTGTAGAAGAGCCTATTTTGTGTGTGCAGATGAGTTAGAGTCCACTTATATCTTCAGGACAGTGTGCTGCATGGATCACTTGAGAGAAGGTTGTGAGACTTCAGGGAATAGGTTAGGTGGTTTTGTTGCCATTTTGGTGTCAGGAGGGAAGGGTAGGAGGTGAGGAGTATGTTTGACTTTATGTTATGGGTGCTGAGCCTCTTATTTGCTCTGTCCAGCTGAAAGACTTTATGAAACCTAGGGTATTTGCTGTCTACATAACTGACAACTGTTGATGTTGACCTTAGTCATCCTATATATGCTGTTTCTCTCAATGAGTTTTGGGTTTTCTTTTTTACTAAAATAAAAAATGATGCCAAAGCATGAGTACTAACAGTAGCATTACTAAAGGCTGGGATTAAGCCATGGCTCTTGGATTGCTTGAATGTTGTGTCTCCACTAGCCGCCTGGAATATCCTGCCCACCCACTGAGTGATTGCTAGGCAGGTCCGTCATCATCCCTCATCACATTTCCACACCAGCTAGGTGATGGCAGGTATCCTGTCGTTCACCACCTGCCAGACCCTTCCCTTGCCTTGCCTCCCCTCCACCTCTCCCAGCCGAACCATGTCATACAGCCCCCCTGTGACAAAGGTCCGATCAGTGAACTTAGTGTGATATTTTTTAATTAATAGGTTTTATTTTTTTTGGAACGAATATTTTTAGAATAATTTTAGATTTACAAACAATTAACGTATAGTTCAGAGAGTTTCCATACACCCCACCACTGTTTCACAGTCTTCTCTATTAGTAACATCTTACATTAGCATGGTTCATTCGTTAAAATTAATGAACAACATTTGATAACAGTAATATTAACTGAAGTCCATGTACTACTTACATTTCTTTACTTCTTACCTAATGTCATTTTCCTATTGCAGATCTCATCTATGATACCACGTTACATTTAGTCATCATACTAAATGATGATACTAGACTCCTTTTGAGTTTGACAGTTTCTTGGACTTTCCTTGTTTTTAATGACCTTGACTGTTTTGAAGATTACTTACTCCTTCAGTTGGGATATTTCAGATGTTTCTAATAATTAGATTGGGGCTATGGATTTGGGGGAGGCAGACCACAGAGATAAAGTACCCTTTTCATCACATCATATCAAAAATAGTTACTCTCTACAGGATTTATGACTGTTGTTGACCTTAATCATGTGGCTACATCACTGATTGGATTCTCCATATTTGCGGTACTTTGGTTTAGACGGGAAGCCAACATGGGAAACCTGGGTTAGGAAGATCCCCTGGAGAAGGAAAGGGCAACCCACTCCAGTATTTTTGCGTGGGGAATCCCCATGGCAGAGGAGCCTGGCAGGCTTCAGTCCATATGGTTCCAAAGAGTTGAACAGGACTGAGCAACTAAGCACAGTAATTCTTTGGGTACTTTCAAGAGACTTTCAACTAACACCTTTACGTAAGGGATTCTGATATTTTGAAAATATAGTTTTCCTAGGTTCCTATGAGTTAGAAGGGACATGTCTTAGAAGAGTGAACTCAAATAGTCAGGTGTGGGTGATGAATAATTATTAATAGTCCAGAAATAATTCCAATGGTCAAGCATAGGGCAAGATATAACAGTGCTTTCTTATTTAGAAATATTAAGAGCTCTATATTTTAAAATAAAGACAGAATCAAGATTGCTAATTAATTAGAGAAGAGCCCACACAGCTCCTCTATTTATTTTTTAATAATTTCAATGTTATATGGTTCAAATTCTATTACAAAGATTCCATCACAAAACATATCTCAAAGCATAGATAGGAGATATGTTACTTGGAAAGCAGTCATTTAAAGGCTAATTTCCCTACCCCCTCCCATTCTTCAACTTTATCATTATTAGGCAAATTGGCATCTATTCCTTCAGTTTTATGGATGTTGGGAGTCAAACATACAACATATGTTTTAATTTGCCAAGTAAAATTCTTTATTTTCCTTTTGGTACCCAAATGTTTCTGAGTTGAACATTCAGCATCCTTCGGGTTGTATGTTAATTATGCATTACTCATAGTGAAAGGTTCAGATTTGTTAGGCTGCAACTGTTCAGTTCTTGACAAATGACTCTGATAGGTCACACCCATTTTTAAATAAAGAAAGAACAGCAAGAGCAGAATTTCTTCTTAAAAAAAAAAATGTGTAGTACTGGGAGCTTCTTTGGCAAGTTACCATTTGCCCTTTTACTTTAAGTCTAGAAAACTCTTGTGCTTTCCAGCAGAGTTAATAATATTTTTAGGGGAGGGTCCTCCTGGAGCTTCCTTAGTAGCTTCCGCATCTATTACCTCTTTGGCTTACTCTACTCTCTGCATTTAACACATATTATGGTAGCTTCTCCTTTATCCTTTTGAAATATATTGAGACTGCTTTTGGGGTTGGAAACTCTTATGTGTTCTCATTTGTTTTCTTAACAATTTTTATGGAGCGTTTTTACATAGTAGGCAATGTCCCTGGTGCTAGCTGTGCAAAAAGGAACATATTCACTTGGAGCATGCGCAAAGAAGAATTACTAAGTCGGTTCTGCTGAGACGCTCAGTGCCTGGAGGGAACATAGGAAGATGAGACTGGAAAAGTGGCAGACGTTGCAGAGAATTCTGAATGCTAAAGTTTTTACATTCTATTCCTTGATGGCATTTTGTGCAGTGGAAGTATGTAGTCAGAGATGTCCTTAAGGAAGATGAAGGGCAATATGTTTATTATGTTGGAGAGGGGGAGCTAGGATATCACTTAGAATTTTATAATTATCTGGGTAGATGGAATCGAAGACCTAAATTGAGGCAAAATAAGTGGAATCAGAAGAAATAATTGGTGCAAGATAGCTTCCCTGGTGGCTCAGACGGTAAAGCGTCTCCCTGCAATGTGGGAGACCTGGGGTTTGATCCCTGGGTCGGGAAGATCCCCTGGGAAAGGAAATGGCAATCCACTCCAGCACTCTTGCCTGGAAAATCCCATGGACGGAGGAGCCTGATAGACTACAGTCCATGGGGTCACAAAGAGTCGGACATGACTGAGCGGCTTCACTTCACTTCACATATTGCAGAATGGGCAAGAAAGAAAGCAAGTAGTCAATGTTTGTAAGGTTAGAACCTGATGGAAAGTATAACACTTAAGAGAAATGAAACCCAAGGGGTACATCTGAGGGCAAGAGAAATTATGTTTTGAAAATTTCATATTTGAGAAATCTGAAAGTTATCTGTGTAGACATATAAGACTATTAGGAATGCAGGCTTGTATCTTGTGTGGGTCCTAGGGCTGGCAGTTTAAACGAGGGGACAGAGCCCAGGATACAGGAGATGAGAGATGTACAAGGAAGGCAGTAAGACAAGGAAGAACTGAAATATGGAGAACAGGCACACAGATATTAAGGGTGACTGAAAAGCAAAGGTCAGAAGTAGAATGAGAACAGAATAACTGATGCCCCAGAAGCCAGAGGAGAATTATCAAATGCTTCAAATGCTGCTGTGAAGTCTAAGGACAGGACTTAGAAAAAAGAAAAAGGTCATTCTGTTTGGAAAGTTATTGGTGAATGTTGAGAGAGCTCTTTTGGAATTGTAGGATAAAAATCAAAATGCAAGAAAGAATAGGCATATATAAAAATGTTAATTAGGATTACTGTTTGAGAAAACAGAGAAGCACTAAGCATATGTCCCAGAAAACAAAATGAAATGAAATAAAGCAATCTAGACACCAAGTGGATAGTGCTCAGATGTGAAAACCACTGATTTATACAAAGTGAGAGATTGGTATTGCATTATAAATAAGTCATATTGGGCCCACAGGACATAACGGAATATGAGCTTGAACCCTGGGGATAAAATCTGGTATGTGGTTCTTGATATGGTGTTGCTTATATAATATCATACCAGAATAAATTCTCAAGAAATTCAATTTAATCTAAAAAGTAGTTTAGGCTCCACTGTAGTGTTAGAGAGATTAAGTATGTGATGTGAAAATAAACATGTTTCAACAATCTCAATCACCAAAACTGATCATATCTTGAGAATTTTCAGTGGAAAATAGATTTTTTGCTACTTTGTATTGCTGATTTTTTAAGAGGTTATCTTAAGCAGTTTCCTTCATTACAGTTTTGGTTTTTAAATTTCAACTTTTCAAGAAAAATATTAATACTATGGCCTTAATTAGGGAAAAGCATCTGTTCAGTTCAGTTAAGTCACTCAGTCCTATATAACTCTTTGCAACCCCGTGGACTGCAGCTTGCCAGGCCTCCCTGTCCATTACCAACTCCCAGAGCTTACTCGGTGATGCCATCCAACCATCTCATCCTCTGTCATCCCCTTCTCCTCCTGCCCTCAATTTTTCCCAGAATCAGGGTCTTTTCAGATGAGTCAGTTCTTCTCATCAGGTGGCCAAAGTATTGGAGTTTCAGCTTCAGCATCAGTCCTTCCAGTGAATATTCAGGACTGATTTCCTTTAGAATGGACTGGTTGGATCTCTTTGCTGTCCACAGGACTCTCAAGAGTCTTCTCTGATACCACAGTTCAAAAGCATTAATTCTTCAGCAGTCAGCTTTCTTTATAGTCCAACTCTCACATCCATACATGACTACTGGAAAAACCATAGCTTTGACTAGATGGACCTTTGTTGGCAAAGTAATGTCCCTGCTTTTTAATATGCTGTCTAGGTTGGTCGTAATTTTCCTTTCAAGGAGCAAGCGTCTTTTAATTTTATGGCTGCAGTCACCATCTGCAGTGATTTTGGAGCCCCAAAAAATAAAGTCTGACACTGTTTCCACTGTTTCCCCATCTGTTTGCCATGAAGTGATGCGACCAGATGCCATGAACTTTGTTTTCTGAATGTTGAGCTTGAAGCCAACTTCTTCACTCTCTTCTTTCACTTTCATCCAGAGGCTCTTTAGTGGTTTGCTTTCTGCCATAAGGGTGGTGTCATCTGTGTACCTGAGGTTATTGATATTTCTCCCAGCAATCCTGATTCCAGCTTGTGCTTCATCCAGTCCAGCATTTCTCATGACGTAGTCTGCATATAAATTAAACAGGTGACAATATATAGTCTTGGCATACTCCTTTCCCTATTTGGAACCAGTCTGTTGTTCCATGTCCAGTTCTAAGTGTTGCTTCCTGACCTGCATCCAGGTTTCTCAAAGGCAAGTCAGGTGGTCTGGTATTCCCATCTCTTGAAAAATTTTCCAGTTTGTTGTGATCTACACAGTCAAAGGCTTTGGTATAGTCAATAAGTCAGAAGTAGATGTTTTTTTCTGGAATTCTCTTGCTTTTTCTATGATCCAACGGATGTTGGCAATTTGATCTCTGGTTCCTCTGCCTTTCTAAAACCAGCTTGAACATCTGGAAGTTCACAGTTCACGTATTGCTGAAGTCTGGCTTGGAGAATTTTGAGCATTACTTTACTAGTGTGTGAGATTAGTGCAATTGTGCAGTAGTTTGAGCATTCTTTGGCATTGTCTTTCTTTGGGATTGGAATGAAAACTGACCTTTTCCAGTCCTGTGGCCACTGCTGAGTTTTCCAAATTTGCTGGCATATTGAGTGTAGCACTTTCACAGCATCATCTTTTAGGATTTCAAATAGCTCAACTGAAATCCCATCACCTCCACTAGCTTTGTTCATAAGGCCCACTTGACTTTGCATTCCAGGATGTTTGGTTCTAGGTGAGTGATCACACCATCATGGTTATCTGGGTCATGAAGATCTTTTTTGTATAGTTCTTCTGTGTATTGTTGCTTCTTCTTCTTAATATCTTCTGCTTCTGTTAGGTCCAGACCATTTCTGTCCTTTATCAAGCCCATCTTTGCATGAAATCTTCCCTTGGTATCTCTAATTTCCTTGAAGAAATCTCTAGTCTTTCTCATTCTATTGTTTTCCTCTATTTTTTTGCTTTGATCACTGAAGAAGGCATTCTTATGTCTCCTTGCTATTCTTTGGAACTCTGCATTCTGTATTCCTTTTTTTCTTTCACATCTTTTATTCTTTCAACAAATATTAGTTAATTAAGTCCTTTCCAAAATCTGTACCAAGTGCCAAGGAATCAAAGATGAAGAAAATGTGTCCTTTACCCTCAAGGAACTTCTAGCCCTGTAGTGGAAACAGATGAAACAAATTAATGCAGTAATGTGTTGTAGCCTCTAAGACAATATACATGATTTCAGAGGACACAAAACAAGGGGACTCTGTTCTACTTGTGGGCAGAGTCATTAGGAACAAGCTTTGGAAAGTTTGTGACACTTAAGTCTTGAAATATGGGTAGGTGGATTGTTCTTTGCTCTTAGAAAAGAGTACACATAATCGTTCTCCCTTCAATTTAAGTTGTTTTTCTATTGCTGAATTTAAAAGAATAGATGAGAGGGTAAAGAGACAAGATGGAAGGGAAACCGACTTGAAAAACTGGGGAGATGAAAGGTTAGGTTTGGGTTTTTTTTTGTCCCCTTATTCTGTATCTTTCTGGAAGTTAATTACAGAAACCTGCCTACTCTTTGTGATAGTACTGCATAAAGCTATTTTAATTTAGCATAATTACTGGCGTTGCTATGTTTTGATTATAATGAATATGTAGTTAAGAAATAGAGCAGTCTGGAATATATGGAGTAATGTGAATTGTTATACTTCCCTTGAGAATTTCTTCTTCATTTTTTAGCTTGTCACAATCACTTTTTTTGACTTTCAGAAGCAGTAATTAATCAAATTAATGTATATCAGGAAGTCAAATAAATATATTTTTTATTTTACAGTTAACAATATCAGAAAATTTAGGCTAGATTTCTTAGGCAAATACTTGGTTTGTTTCTCAAAAAGTCCTAAAACAGATGAATGCTTCTTTGTTTTGAAGTCCTATTAAATTTTCATTACAATATCAGATTTTTTAAGCCACATGTTTCCTGTAGAAAGTCTTATTTTAGAAAATGGCTGTTTTATAAACTACCATTTTCATAAATTTCCTTCTCTCATCGTATTGTATTTCTCATCCAGTAATATTCTGGGAGAGATTCTTTTCTTAAGGAAACAATATTGTTTTGTTTAAAATATCAATCCTGAAAATATGGTACACGTAGATATTTTTGGGTTCATCACTAATGCTTATTAAAATTTTTAACAGTAAAAAATTGAAAAAAAAGGAATTAATTTTTATCTTTCAGATCTAAAGACATTTTCTCAAGATTTTCCTTTCTTTTTTCTGAAGAGATGATCCAGAGCATACTTACTTGATATGAAGCAAGAAATTCCAGTGGGTGATAGAGTACTGAAAGCTAAATTGTTACGGAATAGTAGACTGAAAGCTTTGTACAGTTTCCTAGTATGCACCAAGCAGGTCTTAATCAATTCATATGGGTGAGGCAGAGGAGTGGCCTGTAAAATAGGATGGAATCTCGGGGAAAATGTGAAACACACACAAAATGGTCTTGAATTCTCCCAGCTGTATCACTCACCAGTAGTGCAGCCTTGGGCAAGTGACTTAATCCCTGAAACTTTTCCTTACCTGTTCAATGTGGATATGACACCTCTGCTCAGAACTTTTATGAGGAACAAATGAGATTAATATATTATGCTTCTATCACAATAAATAGCATATAATAAGAACTCAGTAATTTAAGGGAGTTTATTTCAATAATTCATGTGAGAGATAAAAGCTAAAAAGAGACACTTTCATTGGGAATGAGAAGGGAGGGATATATTTAGGAAATACTCATAAAATTTGAGCGATTTAATTTAATAGTACAATTGTGAAAAAATAGTAATAAATATGAGGGAGTTTGAGTCTGAGACGTCCAAAGAACATAAGGCATGTATGAATCCCATCTGCTACTCATTGGAGCTCTGGGTCTAACATCTTTTGATAGTTAGATAAAAAATATGGCTGCTCATCACTGTCCTTCAGGTAAGCTTAATGAATAACATATTTAAAATTAATTTCCCACATTGCGTTTAATTAGGTGAGAAATATAAAGGAACTTTTTGGGAAAGAATTAATCTTTTATTTTCAGTGTGACATGTTTATGTAAGAGTATCATAGACTTATGGAGTCCTGGAGGTAATTTATTCCTTGCTTCTTGTGTATAAACATACATGTTTTTTTCTATCAGGATTAAACCTCTTAGGTCAAAACTATATTAGTGTATTTCTTTTATTATACTTATAAAAATCTCTAAGGAAACAGTTTAGTATAATGATTAAGAGCTAACACTATGCAGCCATACTGCCTGGGTTCATTTCCCAGCTCTGCTACTTACTAAGTGGTTAAGAAGATTCTTAACTTCCCTGTGCCTCCATTTTCTTATCTGTAAAATGGGGATAATAGTATCTATCATATAAAGTTAAGATGAAGATTAAGTGAATTAATGTTTGTAATAGGACAGTGCCTGGCGGAGTGGCTTGTGCTGTGTATGTGTTGGTTGTTATTAATATGGTGGTGGTGATGACAACACAATTTTGTGATGATAACACAATTTTGTGATGATTATGTGCAAATAGAACCTGGCACAGTCCAGTTTTCTTGGGTAAAGCAGACAGGCACCTTCTGTGAGTGTAAACAGCTTTATACTGGCTGGAAAGCAAGTTATTTGAGCCGCTTCCCATTTCTATCCCTTTCGTGGTCTGAGTTTGAATTCCATATCATTGATTCCTATACCACATTGCTACTGTCAACTTTAGTTATTTCAGTAGATTTGAAGTGATTTCAAAACTACTAGCTTTGACTGATTTCAACTCTTGGAAATGTAAAATAAAACCTTTTCAGGAAGACTGGAAGCATCTGACACAAAAATTGGTGTGTCAGCTCCCCAATGAGAAAAACTGCTTTGAATAAATAAAAATCTTTGTCTTCTTATTTTTTGCAGTGGAAAGACAGACTTTTCTCAGCCACCGCCACAATAAGACAGAATTAACTTCTTTTGTTGTGGAAAAATTTTAGCTTTCTGAACTTGAATTTTTATGGCTTGGGAAAGTGAAAGTCACTCAGTCATGTCTGACTCTTTGCAACCCCAAGAACTATACAGTCCATGGAATTCTTCAGGCCAGAATACTGGAGTGGGTAGCCATTCCCTTCTCCAGGGGATCTTCCCAATCCAGGAATAGAACCCAGATTCTGCATTGCAGGCGGATTCTTTACCAGCTGAGCCACCAGGGAAGATTTATGGCCTTTATCGTAATTTTATGGTATTAATTGTTTGTGTGTCTCACTTTACATACTGGTATCCTCCTGTGGATAAGAGAATGTGTTATTTTTCAGCTTTTCACCCCCTACCGGTTTAGCACAGTTTCTAGCCCAGAAATCACCAACATTTTTGCTGTTGTTGAATGAATGTATTAGTCAATTCAAAAGGATTGCTCAAATTACTCTAAAGTTGCTGTTGCTGCTGCTGCTAAGTCGCTTCAGTTGTGTTCGACTCTGTGCGACCCCATAGACGGCAGCCCAGGCAAGAACACTGGAGTGGGTTGCCATTTCCTTCTCCAATGCATGAAAGTGAAAAGCCAAAGTGAAGTCCCTCAGTCGTGCCCAACTCTTAGCAACCCCATGGACTGAAGCCCACCAGCCTCCTCCGTCCATGGGATTTTCCAGGCAAGAGTACTGGAGTGGGGTGCCATTGCCTTCTCTGACTCTAAAGTTAGTGTATGTTAAATACAATCCTATACAGTTCAAGTGGATTAATAGTGAATAATGGGGAATATTCCCCAATAGAACAATGAGAGCATTCAACTGACTAGCAGGAGAATCTGTCTAGACATCAAGAAAAAATGAAAATCTTAGGTAGAAGAAAATCCATCTAAGAGATTGTGAGGTTTTGCTTTAGTTCAGTTTGAGGCTCAAGATTATTATGAAACTATATTTCAGAGTGATCTGTCTTACTTAACACCATTCTTTCATTTGCCTCCTGGAAAAAAAAAAAAAGGCCCAGTAACCTAGATCATCAATCTGTTTCTAAGAACATCAGCAGAAATTGTAAGATCCCTCTGACCACGAGGCTCTGTAAGGTTGCCAGTGAAAACATGCATGTTTTTCTTTTTGCCTTTTGCTTTTGGTGCACCATGCAGTGGGAGAAACAAAAATCAAGTTTCACAAGTTCTGTGGGCTGAGTTTCTGCCAACACTCACCTTCAGAACCGTCCTTGGGAGCCAGTTGCAGCTGTTGGACACCCCAGGGAGGTGTCAGACTTTAAGACAAGGGCCCACAGGAAGAACACCCCCCAGGATTTCAGCATAGGGTTCCACACAAGGTGGCCTGTGATGCTGAGTTGCGGACATTCTGTAGTGTTCCCGCTCTCACACAACATAGTCCACACTACGCTCCTGCCTTGTGATTCTGCTAGTTAAGTTTTTCCCTCTATAAATTTTAGCATTTCACCTAGAAATAATTCTTCTACATGTTATAAGCCCTACTTATTTGAATGGGGTTATGATTACATGGTGCCTTTTTTTTTTTCCCAGAATCCACTTGAATCTTGATCTGTTTCAATAAATGTATATTTTTAATCTGATGCTAGAAAATGTTGAAAAGCAGCTTTATGAAAAATACTTTTTAAAAGCATTATTAGTTTTTTTTTGGTTTTTGACAAAAGCCTGCTTGGCAGTTCTGATGATGCAAATTCTTCATGTCTTTCATTTTATTCAGCTAAAGAAAAATACAGATTTGAGAGTGTCTGGCAATATATGAGAAGTAGATAATCTCAAAAATTACTTAAATTATGCTTAAATGCCTCAAAGTAGTACAATTAATTTAATTAGACTATAATAACCCTCCAAAGGAGAATCTTAAATATCAAGCTACTTTTAAATAGTACTACAACCGTTGATTCTTGTTTTAAAGTTAAAACAAAAACTTCCAGCATGTTCTAGGAAATGAATCATGTGTGGTATTATTCCAATGTTTCTTTGAGTTCTGGAGGGTTTAGAAAAATTAATTTAACCAAGAAACTCAAACATAGCAAAAAGCTTCTTAGGAAACAGACTAGTCAAGAGGCTCTCTGGACAGACCCTGGAAATGGTGATATTCCAGGATCAGCCAAGAGCAAAAGACAAGAAAACACCTCACCACCATGTGCTATAACCAAACCATGCCCATCCTCTATGGGTGATCCTCTATGGGAATTACCCTTGGTGGGTGATAGACAAAGAGTTGAATGTGTATCTACCAGACTACTCTAAATGTGAAGATTTCAGTCACCTACCACATTGTTGTGGACTTCCCTGGTGGCTCAGACGGTAAAGCATCTGCCTGCAATGCGGGAGACCTGGGTTCAATCCCTGGGTCAGGAAGATCTCCTGGAGAATGAAATGGCAACCCACTTCGATATTCTTGCCTGGAAAATCCCATGGATGGAGGAGCCTGATGGGCTACAGTTCATGGGGTCGCAAAGAGTTGGACACAACTGAGCGACTTCACTCAGTCAACTCACCATAATGTTGGGGAGACTACCCTCGTCAGAGTGACAAATAACTTCCTTACGTGGCAGACTTTGCTTTCTCCTCCAGGCGTATCCTTCCACGCTTGATCTCAGTGCACCTTTCAACACTGTCGATTATGATCTAGTTTGAAAATGCTTGAGGGAGTTTGCCTTTTTGTTGGTTTCCGTTTTGAGACGGTTTTATTCTTACCCTTCAGACAGTTGACATCATGTGTCAATAGCTGCTCATTGTTCTGGGGTTGAAGTGCTTGAGGCTGGTGTTCAGCGGGTCTAATACTAATATGGGCCCACAGGCTGCCTGTAGGCCCTGTGACTGCTAGATACAGTAGCAGTGTTAACTGAGCTGTTTAAAGGTGTTGCTGCCTTTTCCCCCTGGTGGCCGGTGGGGAAGAAGGAAGTTGGGAGGCTGGCTTTGTTTTTAATGGAATTATGAAATTACAAATCTGGAAAGAAATTACACAAACCGACAGTCTGTCCTATGTTCTCTGGAGCAGCGACTTGGCCTTGTGCTGAAATATTGTTGTATATAGCTATTCCACCATCTTTTGCTCTCTACTCCATTTCTGTTCTAAAAATTTATGGGTTTAAATTTTCTCCTTTACATGATCTTAATGCTTCCTGATATTGGTTTTCCATTTTCATTTAGCCCTTGTTCACTTATCAAACTGTTCACTTAGTATGTGGCAATTTGCTTACCTCATGATTTACTTTAAACAGAGCATTAGCATCACTGCAGGATCCTCTGACTACTTATTGTTGTTGTTTAGTCGCTCAGTTGTGTCTGACTATTTTGTGACCCCCATGGACTATAGCCCATCAAGCTCCTCTGTCTGTAGGGTTTCCAGGCAAGAATACTGGAGTAGGTTGCCATTTCCTTCTCCAGGGGATCTTCCCAACCCAGATGCCTCTCCTGCATTGGCAGGTAGATTCTTTACCATTGACCTACCAGGAAACCTCAGCTCTACTTATTAACGTAATAGATATTCTCATTAGGAATGATATGCAAATTTTTTGATCACTTTCTCAATTAGGAGTTTCTAGAACACCAGGGTTAGGCACATAATAAGCACTCAATAAATGGCCATTGATTAATAAATGAACAATTACTAAGGTCAATAAAGGTGGACAGTGAGTGGGACAAGAGAATAAGTTCTATTTAAAGAGAAAGTTCGGAGAAGGCGATGGCACCCCACTCCAGTACTCTTGCCTGGAAAATCCCATGGACGGAAGAGCCTGTTAGGCTGCAGTCCATGGGGTTGCTAAGAGTCGGACACAACTGAGCGACTTTACTTTCACCTTTCACTTTCATGCACTGGAGAAGGAAATGGCAACCCACTCCAGTGTTCTTGCCTGGAGAATCCCAGGGATGGCGGAGCCAGGTGGGCTGCCGTCTATGGGGTCGCACAGAGTCAGACAGGACTGAAATGACTTAGCAATAGCAAACAGAAAGTTATAATTTTACTGTGAAGTATAAAGCAGGCATTACTTACATGGTTTAAAACACCTGAAAAATCATGTATATGTGACTCTTCCATTTAGGAAATTCTGCTAAATGCTAAGAATATAGACATATTTATTGTGAATGTTTAAACCTTCAGGTTTTACATTGCCAGTCAGAATCCCAGGAAGCACATGATGTGTACATTTATATGAACGTTGAAGTGAACACATAAATTATACAGATTGGTGATTTGACTGAATCTAAATGGATTAGGTGGAAGGAAAATATACACAGAAAATGTAAACAGATTAAAAATGTAAACACATTAAAATTCTTAATATATTTTTATTATAGATTGTGTTAACTATTTTTCCTTTGGGCTATATATATTTTCAGTGTTAATGAAATGTATATATATATTTACTTTTCCATGTTAATGAAAAGTTTTAAGGGAAAATATAAAACTATGTATGCTGCTGCTGCTGCTGCTGCTGAGTCGCTTCAGGCGTGTCCAACTCTGTGGGACCCCATAGATGGCAGCCCACCAGGCTCTCCCGTCCCTGGGATTCTCCAGGCAAGAACACTGGAGTGGGGTGGCGTTGCCTTCTCCAATGCAGGAAAGTGAAAAGTCAAAGTGAAGTCGCTCAGTCGTATGTATACTCTCCCGTAATTTTATGGAAAAAATCTAACACATACAAAGTGAGATTTCTATCTTTTATCTTTTGTCAATTTTTTCATTCTTTTTCAGATTGCAAAATATTAGCTCTTATGACCATTTTCCCCTTCAAACACGATTCTGGTCATGTCTTGACTTTTCTCCAAAATTTATGGAATAATTTAAAATTTCTTCTTTATTTTTTAGTATGTATACCTAACTGTATGTGCATCTAGGATGTACATCTAAAATATTTCCCATTTTAATGTATATATAGATGACTAATCTACTAATTCATTATTTAATACAATAGGATAGAAAGTGTTTATAAATCACTTGAAAATTAAGTTTCAAAGAACAAAATAATAAGATTACTAATGATATTCTGTTCTGGTTGATAGGACCACCATCATAGATACTAAAATTCAGTAAATGTTAGTGTTTTCTGGGTTTTGAATTGATATTTGATGATTATTTTCCCATCATAAAACTGTGAGATGATGTTGCCATATGAGGAATGTTACCAGCCTTTAGAGGATCTATCTGTATCTGTTACTGAGAAAATCAATCACTATTTGGGTGGGAAATTACATTTTCCTTGACTTTTTGCCTTTTTTTTTTTTTTTTTTTTGCTAGGGATACATATAATAAAAGGCTTGCCTTACTTGAGTATTTTCTAAGGGGAGCAATTGTAGGTAGAATACGTAAGAGTTGGGCTCACCAGTGTTTTAGTTTTTTTGGGTAGATGCGTATTTTAGTCATGTGCATACCACTTTCAGTCTTAAGAAAGAACTTTGTATTTTACTAGGGCCTGAGTAGTGTCAATGGCACTCTAGTAATTTTATAAAAATTTATAAAAATAAAACAAACATGGTTTTCTTAAATGAAAGATCTGTGATTTTCTTGAACTATAATATTCCACTGAATGCCTAAATGAAGGCACTATTGTAGTATAAATCATTTAATCATACCCTCATAATTAATGAGAATAATACACAGAGCTCCCTTTGAATCTTATGTTAATTTCATTACTCTCGTAAGTCACATCATCAGGAATCCATCTGCCTGTAAATTAGATTTGGATGCAGTTTAACTAGCTTGAGAGAACACTTTGAGTTTTATACGCTAGCTAACCCAGTTTAATATTTTGTATCATTTGGTATATTCATGTTGTATGTTTTGCTATATGATAGCAATAGAAAATTTCAAGAGTAGTTATTTATTTCTCCTTTGAAGCAAAAAAGCCAGTAATACTGTGTGTATGAAGCAGGGATATGGGCTATGGTGGCTAGAGTTGGTCTTAGTCTCTGGAGCCCTTTTGACTCATTTTTCGACTGGTTCAAACTGCTATGTAAATACTGACTGTTGACCCTGACTGAATAATCTATTACATCTCTTTATGTGAGTCAAATGATTAGTGTTTCAGCAAAAGGGCATTGTTTTGGCTTCTCTTTTTGTATATTAACCACTGTTCTTAATTGTGGCTATTGTGTCATGAAAACAACAGTTAAAAAAAAAAATTAGTAGGATCCAAGGGTAAACAGCAAAATAAAAGGGGCTTGAAGATATGATCTATTAGAGGATATTAAAGAATTGAGTGTTTTCAGCCTCGATGGAAAAAACCAAGAAAGGTATGATAGCATCTTAAATTATATAAAGTAAATGCTATAATATATAAAAGAAAGTTGATTATCAGTAGACCACAGAAACAGGTAAAGCAGCAATAATTTGTTGTGATGCATAGCTAAACCATAAATAGCTAGCATTAACAACGAAATGCTATGTTTTGAAGCTAAAATTCCAAGGAATACTTCCTAAAGATCTGCTGCAACTGTGTTATTCTTTTAGAACAAATACATAGTAGGTGAAGGAGCCTGCCCAAAGGATGAAAATGGGTTTTGTCTTATGCAATCTTTGGTCTCATAGGTCTCAATATTCTCATGGTGCACACCATGGAGGTTATCTCTAGGATCATTTTCAAACCCTAGAGAGTTGTTAACAGAAGATGATTTACAGCAACACGGATGGACCCCGAGATTGTCATACTGAGTGAGATGAGTCAAAGACAAATACTGTATGATACCACTTATATGTGAAATCTAAAAAGAAATTATACAAAGGAACTTATTTACAAAACAGACTCGCAGAGTTAGAGAACAAACTTACGGTTAGCAAGGGGAAGGATGGTGGGGAGGAATAGATTGGGAGTTTAGGATTGGCCTGTACATACTGCTATATTTAAAATGGGTAACCAATACAGACCTGCTGTTTAACATGGGGAACTCTGCTCAATATTATGTAACAACCTACATGGGAAAAGAATTTGAAAAAGAATAGATGTATGTATTTGTATAACTGAATTACTTTGCCATACACCTGAAAATAACACAACATTGTTCATTCCAATATTTTTTTTTAAGTTAAAAACAAAGAAAATTGGCAGCAGAAATTATGTTCTGGAGTTTAAAAAGTATATAAAGAGTTTGTTTATTCCTAGGTGAGAGGTCCAGGTCTTGGTTTCTTTTTCTAAAGCACTCCCCGCTTTCTTCCATCTACCTGACACCCACCCACACGTGTGCACACACACAGACGGAATTTATCAGAAATTCTCTGAGATAGCCCAGGTTGTGATTGTGTGTATAACAGTAGAGTGATCCCATCTGGAAACACCAGGAATAGTGGTAAATCTGTCCTCAGAGAAAAGCCCCAACCTGATAAAACCAGATTACAGGTCTCAGCCTCAGCCCAGAACACAGTGGAGAAGGAGAATAAACCATTAAACCCTACACTGTGTAGTGTAGGGCAGCTCTTGTTGGGAGCTTGAGTGGGGTGGTGAGGAGGAGTGTAAACTTTTATGTGGGCCCCCTATAGAGTTATGTAACTGATTTAGCACATCTGGGCAAGGAATAGCTTGGCAACTGTAATGCTGATCGCAACACTTACTGTTGAGAAATAAGACATCTTGGTGAAGTTGGGAACCTGCAGTGGTCATGGTGCATGACATTTCAGAGTAATCAGAAGGATTTGGAAATAAGACAGAAAACTTGCAGAGGGGTTTGCAAGCTGATAATGTGGGTGAATCTATATTACAGACTTCAGGAAGGAAAGAAATGATAAAATCACTATCAACCACTAGATACGAGACCCATATTGATCTTATAATTGCAAGAAGAATAAAGTTCCAAAATCTGGGATTCTTGTAATATGAGTTATGCTTTAGACTGGAAAAAATACTTCAGTGATAATAGTGACCTCAAATACCTATTTTGAAAATAACACAAGGGATTCTCATTGTTTCATTCGCTCTCCAAATTCACCCATACAAAAGATGTAAACTGAGTTTATAAATGAGATTTACAACTAGTAAATAAAAAATGTTTACTCCAATTAGTAAAGAAAGAAATGTTAGTTAATTCGAAATAGCATCTTTCATCTATTAACTTAGAAATTTCAATATTGATGGCATTATATAGTGCTGGCACAGATGTGAAGACCTCAAGTATCATATATTTCTAGTCAGTTTCCACAAGAAGGATCTTTGACTTCTTAGCTCAGTGGTTGTATTTCTGAGACTACTTCCCAAGAAAATAATTTCTATTAAGAAAAAAAAAAAAAAACCCAGCTTGTCGTAGTCTATCCAGGTTGCTGTAACAAAACACCATAGATTGAGTAGCTTATAAACAACTGAAATTTATCTTTCATAATTATGGAGACTGGTAGTCCAAGGACACAGCATTAGCACTGGTGGGTTCTGCCAAAGGCCCTCTTTCTGACTGCAGACTGCCAGTGTCTTGCCATCCCCACAGGGGTCTCTCTGGAGCCTCTTTTATGAAGGCACTAGTCCTATTCATGAAGGCACCACCTCCCCAAATACCATCACCTTGCAGGTTAGGATTTCAACGTATGAATTTTTAGGACACAGACCTTCAAATCATCACTAACCATATGCACAAATAGGTTCATCATGATTTGTTGTCAATAATAGACAAAATGTGTGGGCAACCAAAATGTTCAGCAGGATCAAAGATCACTGTAAAAGGAAAAATTTACCTAACAAATATGATTAAAGATAATGATTATGAACACTGATAAAATATGGGAAATGCTTATTATGTGAGATTCAGTTTAAAAAGGAAAACAATTAAAGAATTAAAAGTTCTATGTATATGAAACAAGCATATCAAATATATAGTCATGAAAATATACTGTAGTAAAACAGTAGTTCTGTTATGGACTTGAGAGTTATTTAAATTATTTTTTAAAACTTTCTAAACTGGGGACTTCCTTGGAGGTTTGGTGATTAAGACTCTGTGTTTCTAGTGCAGGGGGTGTGGATTTGATCCTTACTTGGGGAGCTAAGATCCTCCATGCCTTGTGGCATGGCCAACAACAACAAAAAATTTTTTTAATTGCCTGTTATATAGTTATCTTGCTTTCATTTTTTAAAAATTGCATCTTTAAAAAAATAAGGTAAGCAACATTATGCCTATTTTATAAATGAATAAATACAATGAGTTTTCAAATTGTTAGATGCCAGAGGCTTCCATGTCTCCTAGGCAACTCCAGTTCTCTTGTTTCTCTCCCAGAAAACTGAGCCAGAGATAGATATGAGTATTTCATGTTTCATAGAACCCTTGAAGTGCACGTGTTGTGATTTGCCCTGGGTCCTCTCTTCCTTCCTCCTCCCTTCCTCCCTCCCTCCCTTTTGGTCTGTTAAAGAGGATAAATCTGTTGCATGGTCACTAGGCCCATAGGCCAAATATCCTGTTTACTCATTGCTAGTGTTTCTTCATAGAATTCATCTTTTCATTCAAGTATAATGATATAAATGCTGTGTTGAGTGTGGGGAGCCTTTAATGTGCCATTAGGAAGACCTTGATAAAAGAAAAGGGCAGGTGTCTCACCTGTGAAAAAGCAATAATAGAGGGGATTAGTTTCCCAAGCCCAGCACGGGGCTTACTGCACTGGCCAGTATCCAAGCCACTGAAGATATGTGCAGCTGGCCTTGGAGGAGCCTCTGAAAGCCGTGGCACGTGCCGCAGGAGACTTCTGGGTATTTTGTAGAGTAGGACCTGAACTTAAAAGACGGGCTTTCAGTTTTAGGTTATTGCTGGACTCTGACATTCCTTTGGTGCATCAGGCTAAAGAACACACGGTGGTGTTTGTTTGATGAAGAGTTCTCCCAGTGTCTTGATTTTATTTGTGATCAGACTCTCCTCTCAGTGTCCTAAGGCATTCTTTCATTACATAGAAGTAGACGGGGACATTTTTTTCACCTCTCTAATCCCTTGTCTTCCGTCTTCTCCTTCTATTCATTTTTGCTTCTTTCTGCCTGAAATCATTACCATAATCTTGGCCTCAAAAAATCAGCATAAGCCAAAGGCAGTCTCATGAGGGATATATTACTTTCATGTGTGGCCTAAACATAGCACATAAACTACTCCCTGGAAAAGAAAACAAAAATTGTTCGGCAGGAGCTGTAGAATATATTCTTTATAAAGAGATTTCTTTTTCCATACATGCCCTGATATTCTAAATGTTCCCCAATATGATGAAGCAAAATGTGGGTTCTCATCTGGCACCAAAGCATTAAAAACATTCTGTGACTTGTGTTTTAAAGTGTTGTGAAGATAAAAAAATTTTTTCAGTACTTTTCCCCTGAAGATCAAAGAGTTACACTGTATTTAGATGATGAAGCTACCCATTCAAGCAGGGGGAGGGGGGTGCTGAGGGCATGATGGAGTCCCTCAGGAATAAAAAAGTATGGATATCTGAAGAATGCCAGTTCTAAAAATGATTTCTGTATTGAGTCAGATAAAAGAGGTTTTTAAACTTTTTTTCATATTTTTGTATTTATTGGATATCTCTTATAAACCTTATCATACCTCCTGGAAAGTAGCAGGAATAACATAAAAAGCACAACTAACTCAAAAGGCTTCTCTCTTGGGATTTTCAGTTCATTATTGTTACCTCTCTACATAAAAGTCAAAGAAAAATTGAAGGTCATAGTGTCTAAAGGAAAACCCTTACAGTCAATCACAAATACTGTGTAAGTATAAGAATAATTATCTGTAAATGTTATACTCTCAAAGTGACACAATGAAATATGGTGGGTTTTTTTTGTAGCTTGTTTGTTCATAGATTCACCAAACTTCTATTAATACTGAATCATTCTCTTAGGCACTAAGGCTCAAAGATGAATTAGACAGATTCCTTGTCCTCAAGTACTTGAGAATGGTAGAAGCAACTTTTACAGGAATAATCACAGTACAACTTTAATAGGTGCTATAAAGGTGATGGAGGTGGGCAAGATGATATTCAAAATATCAGTCGAACAGTGTGGTTCAGGTACCATGAATCAGAATAGTTGTTGTTGTGTTATTGTTCAGTTGCTAAGTTGTGCCTGATTCTTTGAGACCCCATAGACTGTAGCACATCAGGCTCCTCTGTCCTCCACTGTCTCCCAGAGTTTGCTCAGATTCATGTCCATTGAGTCGGTGATGCTATCTAACCATCTCATCCTCTGCTGCCCCCTTCTCATTTTGCCATCTATCTTTGAATCAGAATAGATACTACCAGCATTCATTCTGGAACAGAGTTTGAGAGATATCCTGCTGGGCTAGGCCTTTTTTTTTTTTTTTTTTGGCATGGAGATCCTGGAGGCTTCCAACAAGGAATCAGCATGACCAGGGTTATTAAGAGGAGAGGTACTTGGCAGGGAGTTGATGGGTGGGAGTGCCTTCAAAACTGGCTAACCAACAACCAGTGAGGTAGGGCTTATGTATACCAGCTGCAAAACAGCTCTGTATTTGGAATGTTACAATTCATTTAAATATGAATGTCCAGATAGTGCCAGCACGATTATTCTAGATTGCTGTCTATTTTAGATTCATTGAGTACATTTCTGCAGCTGTCACTAAGCTTTGTTTCAAATGATGTATGTATCACCCTAGGGCAGGTGGGCCATGTAAATACTTTGATGGGATTCTGCTCAGCTTGAGGGTCTGGATTTAAATGACTGATTGCATGTGTGCGTTCACCAAAGATATTACTATTACAAAAGGGTAGCTATGTTACTACCTTTAATCTGACCATATTGCATTTCATCATTGGTTGCTGCAGTGAAATGAAAAACCTTGCCATACAGTGAATACTTTAATCTGTCATCATAAAGAAGGCTTTGTCAATGTTGGCTCAAGAAATCTAGGCTAATGACCAAACTGGTGCTAGTCTTTAAGTAAAAATATAGGTTATTCCATAGTTATCTTTGTATGTGTTCTTCTAAATTAATGTTCTTGGTATTCATCCAATAGAAAAAAGTAAGAAAGTTGAAAAGAAACTTATTCTTTAAACACACATACTCACATCTATAAAATACAAAAAGAGGTATTTACAAGTCTTTTGGCATTATTTGGGTTACTGCATCAATGTTTTATATCACAACAAAGTGTTTCTGTCAGGTAACTGCAGAAGATGGGTTTCTACTTTATTCTGGAATGTAGAACTCATCTGGTTAGATTGCAATTCACAAAGCTGAACAAAGACTGGCCATTGATTTATTACAACTTGTGAGCCAATTGAATGGACATGGTCTTACTTCCGAATATTTCTTTCGAGGGAGCCAGAGTGTGTAGCAAGATCAAACAACGGTGCTTCATGACTGTGTGTACTCAGGCAGAATGACTAGGGCTCCAGGGGGATTTGTGTGCCTGCATCATGCCCTGGGCACTTCCCCTCCACAATCCCTGTGGAATTTCTCAGCTGCAGCCATCAGTCCTAAGGGTTAGATGAGCCTGAAAGAAACAGACCACATTGCTCTCATTCATTACCACTGCCTTGTTCTTGCCTCAGTTCTGAAGAACCAAAGAATTGGGGGCCTGGCTGACCTCCCTTGCATTTCATTTGATACAGCCTCATTCTATCTCTACCTTCTACCTCCTCAAGGCAGAAAAAGATGGCCGCTATTATGATAGCTGCTTAATGATATGCTTGCCTATTTGACGTAGAATCAGTTGACTGACATTCTTGTCTTTACTTTGGTGGACCTAGAGTTGCTACTTTTGAGAGTGGGTATTAGGAAATAAATTATTTTGTTTCCTAGAGAAGCATATTGCTGAAAGCTATAATCTTTAGGTGTCAGAGATAAAATTCTACGATTCTGCAAAATGTCATGAGAAAAGAGCATAAGTGGTCTCTGGTTCTCAAATCGCTTCTCCTGCTATATCCTTATTTCAGGGATAATGCAAATCAGTAATTGCTGATGATGGAAATCCTGAAGTAATTCACTTTATGTGAGTACAAATATTGGAAATGGTTTCACAGATTCTAAATGAAAACAATAGAAAGATACAAATAACCCTAATAGGTTGGGCCTCAGTTTTGTCTCGGAGAAGGCAACGGAAACCCACTCCAGTACTCTTGCCTGGAAAATCCCATGGGCAGAGAAGCCTGGTGGGCTGCAGTCCGTGGGGTCGCTAAGAGTCGGACACGACTAAGCGACTTCACTTTCACTTTTCACTT
The DNA here is from genome assembly GCF_032405125.1 of Capricornis sumatraensis. NCBI lineage: Eukaryota > Metazoa > Chordata > Mammalia > Artiodactyla > Bovidae > Capricornis > Capricornis sumatraensis. Next base: position 18,955,625 of record NC_091075.1, read on the forward strand.
TCATGCATTGGAGAAGGAAATGGCAACCCACTCCAGGGTTCTTGCTTGGAGAATCCCAGGGACGGGGGAGCCTGGTGGGCTGCCATCTATGGGGTCGCACAGAGTTGGACAAGACTGACGCGACTTAGCAGCAGTTTTGTCTTGTTACAGATTATGTAATATCATCATCAAATAATTACTTATTTTGCTTGGAATTTTGTAATTATGTCTCTGAAAGTGACCTTGAATGCTATCAATGTCTAAATACAAGAGCAATGTTTTCCAGGCTTGAGGGCTTGCACCCTCAATTGTAAATGTATGTGTGTTACGTCTGGAAAGGAAAAAACACAGACTCTGCAGAGAGTCTCACTCATATTAACGTGTCAGAAATCTGATACTGTGTCTAAGGCACAAGATTGACATTTGGTTACTGTGTTAATAAAAAAGGACATTTTGTTTTATCTACCCAACATATGTAAATCGTACCATCAGGTTTTTACTCTATGAGGCTTAGATCCTAAGAGCCAGTTTTGACTTTCAATCTTTCCTACTCATGCTTGGTATCTAGTTAAGTCTCCATGTTTGATTTTTCTTATAAATTACTTTTAGTATCTTATTTTTGTCCCTATTGCTACTATATAACTTTATGCCACAGCTTTTATGAGAGATTTAAAATTGGCTTTGGTAACTCCTGCCGCGTTAGTTTCCCCGAAGTATGTACCACTGTCTTCATGTTATTATCTTGATACTCAGTCTATAATGGCTTCCTTTTATCTGTTGGAGAATTTCCTAACTTCCTCTCCGGTCATTTGAGGGTTTCCATATTCTAGACTGGACGGAGAAGGCAATGACAACCCACTCCAGTACTCTTGCTGGGAAGGTCCCATGGATGGAGGAGCCTGGTAGGCTGCAGTCCACGGGATCGCTAGGAGTCAGACACGACTTCACTTTCACTTTCATGCACTGGAGAAGGAAATGGCAACCCACTCCAGTGTTCTTGCCTGGAGAATCCCAGGGACGGGGGAGCCTGGTGGGCTGCCGTCTATGGGGTCACACAGGGTCGGACACGGCTGAAGCGACTTAGCAGCAGCAGCAGCATATTCTAGACTCACCTTACTTATCCAACCTCATTTCAAACAAAAATGCATATTCCTATGAAGGTGGTCTCATGGTTAGCTGCAGCGCACCTAGTTAGCTGTATTTATTTGTGTCTTGCTCTAATATCCTGCCTTGTCCTTTTTGTGACTACTCTTTAAATCAAGCTAAAGTTTCACCTCTTTGAAAAGCGTCTCTCGATTCTTTTCTCTGAGCTTTGGTGTTATAACCAATGCCATGTACAGTACAACACACTATTATATGCTGGCTAATATTACTCTTTCATTCTTATTGTCTTGTTTTCATTTTAGGCCTTGTATATCTAACAAGATCACAAGATCTTTTCAGGAAGAATCCATACATACATGCTGCTAATAACATGAAGCATTCTTGCCTATTCTTTGAGTTAAAGTATTTTAAAAGGCAACAAGTTTTTTAGAGATGCCCACTTTTATCTCAGCAGGAGATATTCAGAGAACAATCAAACTCAATCAAGTATTTAAGGGATTTACTTTATTTATAGGATTCCTTTTACACCTTGAATATTAACAACTAACTTCAAAGCTTTCTGGTAGAACTTACCAATTCCTTAATGATCATTGTGTAATAAGGAGGCTGAATATGGAGAATGATTAATGATGTATGACCTGATCAAGTCATACCTTTTCACAAATATGCATGTAGATGGAATATAAATGACAAAACTGATTAAAATCCTAATATCCTCATTTTTGTTCACATCTAAATATAGATATAGAGAATCACTACAAGTGAAAGTTTATCCTATTGAAGATTTTACATAAAGCTCTTTGTGTAAGAAATTCATTTTAATCATAGTTTACAGTTGTCTTACTCAGGATATCTTCTTTTGTGTTTTGAAAGAGACCTAATGAGCTCATTTACTGGCACATTAAAAATATGAGTCATTTTACTAAAGAGCATAAAATAGGTTTTATAGTACCAATTCCATTCTGAGCATCATGGTTCCTTCTATATTCACTACAGTCACTCTTTTCCTTGAAGGTTTCCCCTCTAATGTTACCTGGTATCATTATAATACATGATATATAACAACTCATATATAACAACTCATATTTTAAAATTGTTCTATTTTATGAAAAACTCTTGTGAGAGCAAGTTGCAAAATAAAAGAACTCAAATTTTGCTTTGAAATTACCCTCTTTCTTATAACCTAAAGTAACTCTTGAACTTTCATCCTTGATAGTTCCTGAGTTCCTGGTCTACTTTATCATGGCTCTTTCATAAGTCTGTTAAGGATAACTGGCATTTGAGGTTGGTCTTAAACATATTACTTCCTGGCCTCTGACACACATCCAAACCTTGATGTGCCTTGAGGCTTCCATCTTGATTAGAACAAAGGATGTCAGGTAGAAAGCCAATACAATTTTGGTATATGTTTTCTTTATTATTTAAGGCTGTATGAGTGTGTGTCTACCAAGATAAAAGACTTGCTATTTTTAAAAAAACTTTCTGTTGGTTCATGTAGAAAAGAAACTCAGCTTTCCAGAGTTAAAATCGTATGCCTTGGACTGGCCCTTCCACAGTTGCATTGGAAAATGTTTGTTTGCCATGTGATGGAAATAGCAGCAGTAAGTGCCAGAATTATTATGAAATCATATGGGGAAATGTTTTATACATAATAATCTGTTCATAATGTTTTTGTATTCTAGGGAATTTGCCTGTCAGGATGAATCTGAGATTTAACTGTAAGGAAACAACTCTGTTTATTTTGAAGGAGGCAATGAAACTCTGTGGGGTGGTTGGGAGATTTCAAGTATCTTTTTAATGGCCAAGTGGGACTTGATTTTCTGGTGAAGATCACCTATATTAGCATTTCTATGAGAGGCCAATCATTATCCTAACCTGCACTGCATTTTGTTCTCAGTTAGTTTAACAAGATAATTTGACATTCTGTAGAGTACGTTTCATATGCATGACATTCCAAATACCTCATAGCATTGAGTAAATTAATTCCTTGTATAGGCAAATGCCAGTTCCTCCTTAAACTATGGTATGAAGTATGAAATGCCATTCCTATTGTTATTTAGGAAACCAAGAATAATGATAAAAGAATTGTGTGTTTTTACTTAACAACTGTTAAAATGATTATGATAGTGATTGTAAGAAGACAGAATTTATATCGCAACAGAATAAATTCATGACTATGCCTACGGGGCCTATTCTAAAGAATCCACCTGTCAGTGCAAAAGACACAAGAGACATGAGTTCTATCCTGAAGAAGGAAATGGCAACCCACTCCAGTATTCTTGCCTGGAAAATTCCATGGACAGAGGAGCATGGAGGGCTACAGTTCATGGTATGATGAGCAACTGAGCAACATATTGGGAAAAAGATTGGAGGAGAACAATGGGCCAACAAAAATATATGACAGGCAAAAAAAGTTTAAGAAGATAACAGGAATGATGAAAAACCAGGATCTAGGCAAAAGAGACTCTTATGTAGGGTGGCGACTTGGCGTTGAGTAATAGTGGGGTTAGGTTTTCCCAGTGTTACCAAACAGAAACTTGATTCGCTCACTCACCACACAGCAAAGCTGCTCTACTGACACTGGGTTGTGGTGAAGGAAAGTATAGCATTTATTGCAGGCTGCCAAGCAAGGAGAATGGGCAATTCATGCTCAAAAGACCTAGACTCTGGACTTTTCCTCTTTTTTATGTTTGAATATAATCTCAAAGTGTTTTCTTTTCCTCCTCCTTTCTTTTTTCTATTCTTTTTCTTTTTTTGCTGTTTTAAAAATTTTATTTATTTTTAATTGGAGGATAATTGCTTTACAATATTGTGTTGGTTTCTGCCATATATCGACATGAATCGACCATAGGTATACCCTTGGGGATGGTTTTTAAAGAGCATTTTGCATGAGAGTTGCAGCTTGTGGACTTTCTTCTGGCCGGTTGGTGGTGAGGTATCAGGGTGATGCTTTGGGAATCTTTATCATCAACTTGGTTCCAGCCAGTCTGGGGTCTAATGCATGTGCTGTCACCATCTTGCACGGGGAGGGGGGTCTTAGTTTCTACAGAGCAACTCAAAGATACATGTCAGATTGTTATGTATATCCCTTGAGAAGGAACTCAAGACTATTTTATCACTGAGCTGTTTGCTTTTCCTTTTTTCCTTCATTCCTTTACTTCCCTAATTACTAACTGGGTCTGTTCTTTGGAGCTCAGGAAAGGGCTAGGAGACTAAAGTCTTTTTTCTGCAAATGAGAAGTGTGGACCAAAGAAGGGCTTTTGTACCCAGGAAGGCCCTGCAGGGTCTTACTCAGTTTCACTGGTGGGAAAACCTTATCTTTTGGGCCAGTATATTTTCCTCCATATATATGGAAGCAAATTGATCAGGAGAATTGCACAGTGAAAATGTATTAAAATAATCACCCCAGTACCTACATGCAGATGGATTTGAGAGAGATTAGTAAGAATTCAGAGCTAAAGAGTAAAAACCCAAAGCATCTGAGGTAGATATTCTCTATATTTTGAAGATAAAGAAGCAGGTTGTAAAAGGTTAATCTGTCTAAAGTCATGCAACTAGTATGTGGCAGAGTCAAGTTCAAACATATGTCTCTATGGCTTGTTAAAAAACAAAATCCAACCTAGTACATTTCAAAGAGCTTTACTGGCTTTATTCAACAATTTGTAAATTGGGGAACATCTCATCTAGTAGACAGAAAGGGGCTCTGAGGAACTGCACAAATTGGAAACGTTTATGGGCAGAAGGGAGAAGGAACAAGTGAGTTCTACTAGCCAAAATGTGGTTTGGTTTTGCAGGCTTCCTTTCCTTTAGGAAATGACAGGGGTGTATCAGGCAGATTACCGAACTGGTGCTAATCAAGCTATTCCTGACTGACTGGTTAAAGAATCCATTTCTGGGAGAGACCAAAACTGTAATCAAGTCTTGATTCAGTGATGTAAGGTCTAGCATAAGTAACTCCACTTTGGGCCTGTTGTTTTATTTATAACAGGCTTATTTTTTTAAATTGTATTGTGCTGTTTTTAACCAGAAGAAATGTTACAAAAATGCTATTGTTATTTCATCTTTTAAAAAACACAGTCATCCATTTAATTAACATTTAATTATGTCCAGGTTCTGAGAACAAAATAGTGAACAAGACAGACACTATCCCTTATTTTTAAAAGATCGATGTTTTTCTTATATATTTCATTCTAAATACTTACATGTAAAAGATTTGTTAAAACTGGTGTGCATGCTATAGTTAACAATACTGTATGATACATTTAAAATTTTGTTAAAAAGATGGGTTTCATGCTAAGTGTTCTTACCATCAATAAATTTTTTTAAAAATTGCGTGCATTGTGTAAGGGTATATTAACTGAGCATATACATAAATATGTGCTATCACACCCCAATAGGTTAACTATAAATGTTTTCAGTGTATGGAGAGAGGACAGTTCCTTTTTAGTTTTATAAAATAAAAGTTTATCAGTTTTTGTCCAGTGATTTCTCATGATTATTTTACATTTAAAATAAGAAGCCCCAAAATAAGCCTATAAACTGAAATTGTAAACACAGACGTTCAGAAATACTCATGAACCTGTTCTTTCTGAATTTATTTAAATCTCCTATTTTCCTTAATGGCATCGCTCTGTGTTTGTATCAGAAAATAGAGTGATCCATATTGTGTTTGGTAAACGAGCTTATCTTTTAGTTTTAGAATTCACAATTTGGCAATCAGACTCTGGGTATAAATTCCTAACCCACCACTTATTAGATATGTGATGTTGAGCAGTTTCCTTAGTCTCTCTGTATCCTCACCTTCCAAACTTGCATCGTGATCATACAATTAGTATAAATAAATGGAACAGTGCAAGGTCAGTGCCAGATGGGTGATGAACATTCATAGATATTAACCACCGTCATTTCCCTTTGTGTCATGTTCAGGTATTTTGTGGATTTCTTTTCCCAGGGCACCACGTGGTCATCATGTTTGCTGGCTTCCAGGGACAGCCTCCTAGTCTCTCTTTCCTGTTCTCATTGCTCTGCTGCCCTGGGGCTTGATGCTTGTTCCATCAGGTCCAGACCTCCACGTTGCCCTTCTCCTCTGGTGGGCTCCTGTTCCTGCCTTGGTGGCTCCATCTTGACTTTTTGTTTACTCATTCTCTGTCACTAATTATCAGAGTAAAGCCAGTTCTGTTATGATTACTTTTCCTATTATGACTAGTTTTGGCAAAGGCATGAATAATTAACTTAGCATCAGCTTAAAGACTTGTGGGCCATTTACATGTGTGTATTGGTGTACGTGCTGCTACTGTATTCATTATCCATCGCTATTTGGCAAAAGCTTATGACATTGTAAAGTCATCAGTGAAAACAAGTCCCAGTTTCTTTTTTCCATTTCCCATAAGGAAGATTGTTTCAATCTTTGACAAGTTAAGAATTAGTATTCTTTAATTCATTGAGTGTATGACAAACGACATTCAACCCTTGGTCTCTTAATCTTTAAAAGATCTGTTTACCACCCCACATTCCATTAGAAACATGGAATTGAGAGACATCATTTAAATTTTTTTGCAAGCTTGGGGACTGAACTTTTTTTCGTGTTAGTATGTGACATTGTATAGGTAACAATCATTCATTATGTAGCATATAATATCACAAAGAAACATATCTTTCCCATTTCCCAACCCCTATTCTCTGACATCTTGCAGCCCCTCGCCCCTGCAAGTAGAGATTTTTTAAAAAGCTGTCATGACAAATCCCCTGTAGGATCAGGGGGTAAAACATTCTAGTACCATAATAATGAAACACTTTATGTGTGGGAGAATGATAGAAATAACAACTGTGCACATCAGACCTCATTAAAGTCAATGAACTGCAACACCGGTTATTTGTAGTCTTGAACAGTTTCTATTCAATATTCTACTGTATTTATTATGTAAATATTGAAAACAGCAATAGGGATAGCTCCTCATTTGCTAGAATTCCGCTTCTGGAAACAAAGCGTCTACACAAAGCTCAGAAAACATTTCATTGCACTAGATTTAGAAATCCCTTTGTGTGCAGTACTTTTCTAGTATGTTCTTATGAGAGTTTCCATGTATCTCATAAATATGCTCATTTCTCCTTATAAAATTTATAAATATCAGTTAATTCTTGGGTAAACATGAAATGCATCATTTAAGCCTAGTTTGGCCACCTCATGCAAAGAGTTGATTCATTGGGAAAGATTCTGATGCTGGGAGGGATTGGGGGCAGGAGGAGAAGGGGACGACAGAGGCTGAGATGGCTGGATGCCATCACTGACTCGATGGGCGTGAGTCTGAGTGAACTCCGGGAGTTGGTGATGGACAGGGAGGCCTGGCATGCTGTGATTCATGGGATTGCAAAAGAGTCGGACACGACTGAGCGACTGAACTGAACTGAAGCAAGAACTGAACTTATCATGAGATAACTGGGAACAAGGAGAAGTTTCAGAAGGCCATTGGCCTACCTCCACAAGGAATAGAAACTCACCCACTTGAAAAATGATCCTAATGATCAACTAATTTCAAGAATTAGATTAACCACAATTCTGATGTAAGTTGTAATGATGTGTTTAAAGTAAATAATTAAGTTAATTTATGTTCAGTTCAGTTCAGTCGCTCAGTCGTGTCCAACTCTTTGTGACCCCATGAATCGCAGCACACCAGGCCTCCCTGTCCATCACCATCTCCCGGAGTTCATTCAGACTCACATCCATCGAGTCCGTGATGCCATCCAGCCATCTCATCCTCTGTCGTCCCCTTCTCCTCCTGCCCCCAATCTCTCCCAGCATCAAAGTCTTTTCCAATGAGTCAACTCTTCGCATGAGGTGGCCAAAGTACTGGAGCTTCAGCTTTAGCATCGTTCCTTCCAAAGAAATCCCAGGGTTGATCTCCTTCAGCATGGACTGGTTGGATCTCCTTGAAGTCCAAGGGACCCTCAAGAGTCTTCTCCAACACCACAGTTCAAAAGCATCAATTCTTCGGCTCTCAGCCTTCCTCACAGTTCAACTCTCACATCCATACATGACCACAGGAAAAACCATAGCCTTGACTAGACGGACCTCAGTCGGCAGAGTAATGTCTCTGCTTTTGAATATGCTATCTAGGTTGGTCATAACTTTTCTTCCAAGGAGTAAGCGTCTTTTAACTTCATGGCTGTAGTCACCATCTACAGTGATTTTGGAGCCCCAAAAAATAAAGTCTGACACTGTTTCCACTGTTTCCCCATCTATTTCCCATGAAGTGATGGGACCAGATGCCATGATCTTCGTTTTCTGAATGTGGAGCTTTAAGCCAACTTTTTCACTCTCCTCTTTCACTTTCATCAAGAGGCTTTTTAGTTCCTCTTCACTTTCTGCCATAAGGGTGGTGTCATCTGCATATCTGAGGTTATTGATATTTCTCCTGGCAATCTTGATTCCAGCTTGTGTTTCTTCCTGTCCAGCGTTTCTCATGATGTACTCTGCATAGAAGTTAAATAAGCAGGGTGACAATATACAGCCTTGACGTACTCCTTTTCCTATTTGGAACCAGTGTGTTGTTCCATGTCCAGTTCTAACTGTTGCTTCCTGACCTGCATACAGATTTCTCAATAGGCAGATTAGGTGGTCTGGTATTCCCATCTGTTTCAGAATTTTCCACAGTTTATTGTGACCCACACAGTCAAAGGCTTTGGCATAGTCAAGAAAGCAGAAAGAGATGTTTTTCTGGAACTCTCTTGCTTTTTCCATGATCCAGTGGATGTTGGCAATTTGATCTCTGGTTCCTCTGCTTTTTCTAAAACCAGCTTGAACATCAGGAAGTTCACGGTTCGTTCACGTATTGCTGAAGCCTCGCTTGGAGAATTTTGAGCATTACTTTACTAGCATGAGAGATGAGTGCAATTGTGCAGTAGTTTGAGCATTCTTTGGCATTGCCTTTCTTTGGAATTGGAATGAAAACTGACCTTTTCCAGTCCTGTGGCCACTGCTGAGTTTTCCAAATTTGCTGGCATATTGAGTGCAGCACTTTCACAGTGTCATCTTTCAGGATTTGAAACAGCTCAACTGGAATTCCATCACCTCCACTAGCTTTGTTCATAGTAATGCTTTCTAAGGCCCACTTGGCTTCACATTCCAGGATGTCTGGCTCTAGATTAGTGATCACATCATCATGATTATCTGGGTCGTGAAGATCTTTTTTGTACAGTTCTTCCGTGTATTCTTGCCACCTCTTCTTAATATCCTTTGCTTCTGTTAGGTCCATTCCATTTCTGTCCTTTATCGAGCCCATCTTTGCATGAAATGTTCCCTTGGTATCTCTAATTTTCATGAAAAGATCTCTAGTCTTTCCCATTCTGTTGTTTTCCTCTATTTCTTTGCATTGATCGCTGAAGAATGCTTTCTTATCTCTTCTTGCTATTCTTTGGAACTCTGCATTCAGATGCTTATATTTTTCCTTTTCTCCTTTGCTTTTCGCCTCTCTTCTTTTCACAGCTATTTGTAAGCCTCCCCAGACAGCCATTTTGCTTTTTTGCATTTCTTTTCCATGGGGATGGTCTTGATCCCTGTCTCCTGTACAATGTCACGAACCTCATTCCATAGTTCATCAGGCACTCTATCTATCAGATCTAGGCCCTTAAATCTATTTCTCACTTCCACTGTATAATCATAAGGGATTTGATTTAGGTCATACCTGAATGGTCTAGCGGTTTTCCCTACTTTCTTCAATTTAAGTCTGAATTTGGTAATAAGGAGTTCATGATCTGAGCCACAGTGAGCTTCTGGTCTTGTTTTTATTGACTGTATAGAGCTTCTCCGTCTTTGGATGCAAAGAATATAAACAATCTGATTTTGGTGTTGACAATCTGGTGATGTCCACATGTAGAGTCTTCTCTTGTGTTGTTGGAAGAGGGTGTTTGCTATGACCAGTGCATTTTCTTGGCAAAACTCTATTAGCCTTTGCCCTGCTTCATTCCACATTCCAAGGCCAAATTTGCCTGTTACTCCAGGTGTTTCTTGACTTCCTACTTGTGCATTCCAGTCCCCTATAATGAAAAGGACATCTTTTTGGGGTGTTAGTTCTAAAAGGTCTTGTAGGTCTTCATAAAACCGTTCAACTTCAGTTTCTTCAGCGTTACTGGTTGGGGCATAGACTTGGATAACTGTGATATTGAATGGTTTGCCTTGGAGACGGACAGAGAGCATTCTGTCGTTTTTGAGACTGCATCCAAGTACTGCATTTCGGACTCTTTTGTTGACCATGATGGCTACTCCATTTCTTCTGAGGGATTCCTGGTAGCAGTAGTAGATATAATGGTCATCTGAGTTAAATTCACCCCTTCCAGTCCATTTTAGTTCGCTGATTCCTAGAATGTTGATGTTCACCCTTGCCATCTCTTTTTTCACCACTTCCAATTTGCCTTGATTCATGGACCTGACATTCCAGGTTCCTATGCAATATTGCTCTTTACAGCATCGGATCTTGCTTCTATTACCGGTCACATCCACAACTGGGTATTGTTTTGCTTTGGCTCCATCCCTTTATTCTTTCTGGAGTTATTTCTCCACTGATCTCCAGTAGCATATTGGGCACCTAATGACCTGGGGAGTTCCTCTTTTGGTTAAATTTATTTTATTTGTAATTGTTAACATTTTCCTTTATTTAAAATTGGAAAAATATAGAACTAGATAAGACAGAAGTTCTGCTCTCAGTGCATTCCATGAGGAAGTAAAAACGTACTCTGCCAGAAGGGTATACCTTACTGCTTAAGGGCTCCTCTAGTGAGCAGTATATTCTGTAATAACTAGCCCATTTTCTTCTAAACGAGTGGCTATTCACAATTTTGGCTACTACCCCAAACAAGTACAGGTGTACCACAGAGATATTATAGCTTTAGTTCCAGACCACCAGAATAAAGCGAATATCACACAAAGCCAGTCACACAAATTTGTTGGCTTCTGGGTGCATATAAAAGTAGTGTTTATACCACACTGTAGTCTATTAAGTGCACAATAACATTATGCTTTAAAAAAGTTTATACTTTAATTTTAAAATATTTTATTGCTAAAAACTGATAACCATTATCTGAGCCTTCAAAAAATGAGTCACAGCAGTAACATCAAAAACCACTGACCACAGAGCACCATAGCAAATATAATAATAATGAATAAAAGGTATGAATGTTATAAGAATTGCCAAAATGTGACACAGAGATAGGAAGTGAGCAAATGTTTTTGAAAAGAAATAACACTGATAGACTTCCTGGACACAGGGTTGCCAAAAACCTTGAATCTGTAAAAACAAAACAAAAATCATAGTATGTGTGAAGAACAAAACAAAGCACGATGAAACAAGGTATGCACCTCCTGCATTTTCCATTTAAACCAGGGCACACATACATATCCACCCAGTGGTTTTTAGGCGGCCTAATGTGTACACTATAATGTACTCAAACTTACTAGCCATTTTTCTCTTTTTGTATCTTCCATGTGTCCTACAGTTTTATCCTCATTAATTGGAGACATTTTTGGCATATACTTTCTGTTTCATAACTTTTACTTGGAATTGTCAAAAAGTTCTTGGTATGAAAGCTTAATAAGCATGTTTATGAAAGGAATATTCACAAAATTACTTCAAAGATTGGTGTTTTTATTTGATTTGTTTAAATCCCCTATAGATTTTGGCAAAACAACCTTAATTATTAATCTTAAGGTGCTAGTACATTTTAGGTATTCATAGTCCATTAAAGGGCTTCCCAGGTGGCTCAGTGATAAAAAAATCTGCCTGCCAAGTAGGAGACTCCAGTTCTATCCTTGAGTCAGGAAGATATCCTGGAGAAGGAAATGGCAACCCACTCCAGTATTCTTGCCTGGGAAATCCCATGGACAGAGGAGTCTGGTGGGCTACAGTCCATGGGGATCTCAAAGAGTTGGCTATGACTTAGTGACTAAACCACCATCACAGTCTATTAAAATTGTGATTTGGCCTGGTAAGGGTATGAAATTAAAATTTTGCAACTTCATGCTTACTGTTTATAACTAAAATACTAATGAACTATTTTTGCTAAGAAACTATTCATTTTTTATTACTCTGATAACTTGAAGAATAGAATCCCTGAAACATTTGATAATATGTCTCCTGTGTTGTTTAAAAACAGAGAAAATACTTTTACAACTTTTCAATTAAATTCATTGCTTTTAAAATAAATACTGTATATCTGGAAAATACTCTGTAGTGAGAGTTATGGATCTTGACTATTGTAAACTTAAATTATTACCTATTATTTATTATGATTAACTTTCTTTTATAAGCTGACATTCCACAGAGATAAGAAACTTGAGGAAATTTGTAATAAAAACATACATAAAATATATTTAAAATGAACAAGCCTGTGTTATGTACAGTGAAGTACAGGCTGATTTAAAATACTTTGGGAAGTAAATCTCCTGAATAAGAAAAATTATTTCTTTGAAAAATTAACATGGTGTGAAATAGCATTGGCATGCATCAAGTAGCCCTTGGGCAGAATTTCTTTAAAGGTTTGTCAAAAAATAAGTGGTGTGCCAGTTGCTGTAGATGTAAGGATATAAGGGAATCCCAGCCCTCAAGAGCTCATAGTCTCGTGAGGCAGTAGCAAGTAATAACACATCTGCCTAAGTAGCCCTGTTATATGATATGAAGTAGGCTCTTGATCAAATGGGTGTCTTCTCTGGTAGCTCAAATGGTTAAGAATCTGCCTGCAATACAGAAGCTCTAGGTTCGATCTGGGTCAGACAGATCCTCTGGAGAAGGGCATGGCGATCCACTCTGGTATTCTTGTCTAGAGAATTCCATGGACAGAGGAGCCTGGTGGGCTACAGTCCATGGGATTGCAAAGTGTCTGACACGACTAAGCAACTAACACTTTCATTGGTCAAATGAAGCAGTTTGGAACGTTTGCCCTGGTTGTGTCCAGTCTCTGGGGAACTCGAATGCAGTGCGAGTTCAAAAAGGAGAGACAAAAAAAAAAAAAGGAGAGACAACACGGTGAGTCAAAGAGCACCGAGTCTGCCGTTAGGGAGCTGTGTGGGACCTTCTGCAGCTTGTTTTCACCCACCTCTCCTGGCCTTCATTTTTGTTTGCCGAATTCTGATTTATAAACCCATTGAGCCAACAAACTGGTTAAGCCAACAAATGGTTGCAGTTCAATATGCAAACTGGAGCTACTCTGGTAGTCAGTGCGAAGCACAGGGTGAAAACTTTTGGGCTGAATCACCTCCTGGGGTTGTTTTAGGACCCACATCCTATGAGTATGGAGAAAATACATTTTAGCTAATATTCGACTTCTACTAGGCATTTGCTGTTTAAGCCTTTTCGTCTAATTGTGGAATGCAGAGCTTTGGTCTATGTTGAAAGAATCTCAGGCATTAAACAAGTGAGCAGGTGAGAGGACTTTGGGGAAGTCCTGAAATTCAACTGTGGCTCCTTGTGAGGCTAATCTGGAAGATCTGAAGGTAAACCTGGTTTAGACTTCTGAAAGTAGCTGGATCATGGGGGAGGATGGACCGTTCAGAAAGGATGATCCGCTGTCTCTTCTGTGTCTGGATGGGTTCCTCCCTCCCTGGGAGCATTTGCAGCTGTTGGAGGCCAGTCCCTGGGACTGACTGAGATGGAGGGGCATCCTAGCTTTGCACTCATTTCTTCTCTAGGCCTCCTTACCCCAGCATTTATCGGCCCCTAGGGCTTCTCCATCTGCTAATTGCTTCTTACTCAATGGTTCCCTGCTTACCCACAAGCCCTGGTGCTTCCTATTTCCTTTGCCTTACATTTCTATTTTTCGGTCTTCAGAATTAGGATAAGGGTACAGTTGGTCCTTTGTATCTGTGGGTTCTGTGGATTCAACCAACTGTGGATGGAAAAGATGAGAAAAAAAATTTCTAGAAAGTTCCCCAAAACAGAACTTGAAGTTATTGCACACCAGTGACTATTTACATAGCATTTAATTGTATTTATTACGAACTGAAAGTGATCTAGAGATGATTTACATTATGCAGGAGAATATGCACAGATTATTTGCAAATGCTACACTGTTTCAGGTAGGAAATTGATCATTCGAAGATTTTAGTATCTGAGGGGCATCCTGGAAGTGATTCCCCTGTGGATATCAAGGGACAGCCATGAAGTACTTTATGGTACTTTCTCTGATGTCCTTAAAGAATCTCCGTGTTTCTAGAGATGAAACTTCTAAGAAGTTTTAGCTTTTTATTAAATAGGTAGAATTGTTTAGAAGTCTTGCTATTTTTATAGACAATGTGACAGTAACATTAGCACAGAAATAGCTTATAAGTTTTGCTGCAATAATGAAAAATAAAGAAGGCGGTTAACATAATGTAGAAAGCTGTTTAGTTTTCACCCTCAAGATAATCATATAAATGTTTACCAGATATTTTTGACACACCAAAATCAAAGAGGTTAATTGGAAGTTAGCTCAATTTACACATTACTGAAAACCTATATCTTTTAAGTCTCTGTTTCATATTCTTTTTATTATACTAAATTGCCACTTTGACAATATACCTACCATGTATGGAAGGTAATGTTAATCTGTCACAGTTTCATTCACACATATAATTGGTGTTTCTTATCAAATACTCAAATATATTATGATCGCTCTATGACTAAATATACAAAGAGAATATAAATGAAGCAAAAGCGGGGGCTAGTATTTATTGAGCCATTAGTTTGTGCATGTATTGCCCACCTTCACGGAAATTCAGTCAAGAATTAATTCCCTAGTGACTTGGGCTATTAGTGACCATTAGGTCATTTTTATAAAGAGATGACTACTATTCTCCCCATCTTCAGGTTTTGATGACAATGGGCCTAAGCACAGTCACTAAAAGCATGAGCCTTTGCCTTCTTTCTTTTTTCAAAGAAAGAACTTTTGTTAAAGTATGAGTGACATGTAAAAAGCTGTACATATAATGTGAAGAAGTTGATGAGCTTGGAATAAGCATACATCTGTGAAACCATGACCATCATAAAGGCATACACAATCCATCATCTCCCATACCCTCCACCATTATTATTATTGTTTTGTGGTAAGAATATAACATGAGATGTACCCTCTCAGCAAATTTTAGCAATGATTTATTAGCTATAGGCACTATGTTGTATGGTAGATCTCCAGAATTTATTTATCTGGCACAATTAACACTGTGTACTCCTTAACCATAATCTCTCCTTTTCTCTATCCCCTGGCAACAACCACTACTCTCTGCTTCTGTGAGTTTGACTGTTTTTGATTCTACACATAAATGAGATTGTACAGTCTTTGTTTTCCTGTTTCTGGCTTATTTCACTTAGCAGAGTATACTTCAGATCTATCCATGTTGCTGCAAATGCCAGAATTTCCTTCTTGAATTTTCCATTGCATATATATATATATATATATATGATCTATACCACACATTTTCTTTTTCCATCATTCATCTGTCAATAGACAATTGTTTCCATATCTTGGCTGTTGTGGAAAATGTTGCAGTGGGTGTGGGAGTACAGGTATCTTTTTGAGATTCTGATTTCAATTTCTTTGGGTAAATACCCACAAGTGGGACTTCTGGATCATATGGTAGTTCTAGTTTTAATTTTTTGAGAAATCTCCATGTTTTCTGTAGCAGTTGCATCAGTTTACATTCCCACCAAGAGTGTAACCGGCTCCTCTTCTCTATACCGTCTCCAACACTCATCTTCTTTTCCCCTTGACTAACAGGTGTGAGGTAATACTTCCTTGTGGTTTCGATTGCATTTATCTGATAACTAGTGATGTTGAGCACCCTTTCAAATCTATGCTGGCCATTTGTATGTCTTCTTTGGAAAAATGTCTATTCCGACCCTTTGCCCATTCTTTAAAATTGGATAATTTGGCTTTTTGCTATTGACTGGTAGGAGTCCATTACATATTTTGGATATTAACCCCTTATCATATCCATGACTTGGAAATATTTTCTTCTGTAGAAGAGATTTTTCAGTTTGGTAATCCTGGAATGGGTGAATTTAACTCAGATGACCATTATATCTACTACTGTGGGCAGGAATCCCTCAGAGGAAATGGAGTAGCCATCATGGTCAACAAAAGAGTCTGAAATGCAGTACTTGGATGCAATCTCAAAAATGACAGAATGCTCTCTGTTCGTCTCCAAGGCAAACCATTCAATATCACAGTTATCCAAGTCTATGCCCCAACCAGTAACACTGAAGAAACTGAAGTTGAACGGTTTTATGAAGACCTACAAGACCTTTTAGAACTAACACCCAAAAAAGATGTCCTTTTCATTATAGGGGACTGAAATGCACAAGTAGGAAGTCAAGAAACACCTGGAGTAACAGGCAAATTTGGCCTTGGAATGTGGAATGAAGCAGGGCAAAGGCTAATAGAGTTTTGCCAAGAAAATGCACTGGTCATAGCAAACACCCTCTTCCAACAACACAAGAGAAGACTTGACACATGGACATCACCAGATTGTCAACACCGAAATCAGATTGTTTATATTCTTTGCATCCAAAGATGGAGAAGCTCTATACAGTCAACAAAAACAAGACCGGGAGCTGACTGTGGCTCAGGTCATGCACTCCTTATTGCCAAATTCAGACTCAAATTGAAGAAAGTAGGGAAAACCGCTAGACCATTCAGGTATGACCTAAATCAAATCCCTTATGATTATACAGTGGAAGTGAAAAATAGATTTAAGGGCCTAGATCTGATAGAGCGCCTGATGAACTATGGACTGAGGTTCGTGACATTGTACAGGAGACAGGGATCAAGACCATCCCCATGGAAAAGGAATGCAAAAAAGCAAAATGGCTGTCTGGGGAGGCTTACAAATAGCTGTGAAAAGAAGAGACGCGAAAAGCAAAGGAGAAAAGGAAAAATATAAGCATCTGAATGCAGAGTTCCAAAGAATAGCAAGAAGAGATAAGAAAGCCTTCTTCAGCAATCAATGCAAAGAAATAGAGGAAAACAACAGAATGGGAAAGACTAGAGATCTCTTCATGAAAATTAGAGATACCAAGGGAACATTTCATGCAAAGATGGGCTCGATAAAGGACAGAAATAGTATGGACCTAACAGAAGCAGAGGATATTAAGAAGAGGTGGCAAGAATACACGGAAGAACTGTACAAAAAAGATCTTCACGACCCAGATAATCATGATGATGTGATCACTAATCTAGAGCCAGACATCCTGGAATGTGAAGTCAAGTGGGCCTTAGAAAGCATCACTACGAACAAAGCTAGTGGAGGTGATGGAATTCCAGTTGAGCTGTTTCAAATCCTGAAAGATGATGCTGTGAAAGTGCTGCACTCAATATGCCAGCAAATTTGGAAAACTCAGCAGTGGCCACAGGACTGGAAAAGGTCAGTTTTCATTCCAATTCCAAAAAAAGGCAATGCCAAAGAATGCTCAAACTACTGCACAATTGCACTCATCTCTCATGCTAGTAAAGTAATGCTCAAAGTTCTCCAAGCCAGACTTCAGCAATACATGAACCATGAACTCCCTGATGTTCAAGCTGGTTTTAGAAAAGGCAGAGGAACCAGAGATCAAATTGCCAACATCCACTGGATCATGGAAAAAGCAAGAGAGTTCCAGAAAAACCTATTTCTGCTTTCTTGACTATGCCAAAGCCTTTGACTGTGTGGGTCACAATAAACTGTGGAAAATTCTAAAACAGATGGGAATACCAGACCACCTGACCTGCCTCTTGAGAAATCTGTATGTAGGTCAAGAAGGAACAGTTACAACTGGACATGGAACAACACACTGGTTCCAAATAGGAAAAGGAGTACATCAAGGCTGTATATTGTCACCCTGCTTATTTAACTTCTATGCAGAGTACATCATGAGAAACGCTGGACTGGAAGAAACACAAGCTGGAATCAAGATTGCCAGGAGAAATATCAATAATCTCAGATATGCAGATGACACCACCCTTATGGCAGAAAGGGAAGAGGAACTAAAAAGCCTCTTGATGAAAGTGAAAGAGGAGAGTGAAAAAGTTGGCTTAAAGCTCCACATTCAGAAAACGAAGATCATGGCATCTGGTCCCATCACTTCATGGAAAATAGATGGGGAAACAGTATAAACAGTGTCAGACTTTATTTTTTTGGGCTCCAAAATCACTGTAGATGGTGACTGCAGCCATGAAATTAAAAGACGCTTACTCCTTGGAAGAAAAGTTATGACCAACCTAAAAAGCATATTCAAAAGCAGAGACATTACTCTGCCGACTGAGGTCCGTCTAGTCAAGGCTATGGTTTTTCCAGTAGTCATGTATGGATGTGAGAGTTGGACTGTGAAGACGGCTGAGCGCCGAAGAATTGATGTGTTTGAACTGTAGTGTTAGAGAAGACTCTTGAGGGTCCCTTGGACTACATGGAGATCGAACCTGTCCATTCTGAAGGAGATCAGCCCTGGGATTTCTTTGGAAGTAATGATGCTGAAGCTGAAGCTCCAGTACTTTGGCCACTTCATGCAAAGAGTTGACTCATTGGAAAAGACTCTGATGCTGGGAGGGATTGGGGGCAGGAGGAGAAGGGGACGACTGAGGATGAGATGGCTGGATGGCCTCACGAACTCGATGGACATGAGACTGAGTGAACCCCGGGAGATGGTGATGGACAGGGAGGCCTGGTGTGCTGAGATTCATGAGGTCGCAAAGAGTTGGACACGACTGAGCGACTGAACTGAACTGACTGAACTGAATCCTGGTTTTATTTGTTTTGTTTTGTTTGCTTTTATTGCTTGTACTTTTTGTGTCATATCCAAAAAATCAGTGCATGGCCAACGTCAAGAATCTTTTCCACTGTATTTTCTACTAGGAGTTTTACAGTTTTAGCTTTTATGTTTAAGTCTTTAATTCATTTTAGTCGATTTCTTCCCTTTGTTTCTATCCACCTTTTCTTCTCCCTGAAAAGCACACACAGCAGAAATATGTGTTGAAATAGAAAGCCAGATGTTAAAACAAAATACCCAGCCAATTATGAATCCTGAAACTTTTCTTGAATGCTTCCTGTGTATTTAATTGCAAACGTTTATTAGCAGTAAAAATATTTTTTAATACAAAGAGAATTCCAGTTAAAAACAGTCTTTCCTTAAAGTACCTGTCTTTCAGTTCAACTAGGAGTGCAAGGAGATCCAACCAGTCCATTCTAAAGGAGATCAGTCCTGGGTGTTCATTGGAAGGACTGATGCTAAAACTGAAACTCTAATACTTTTGCCACCTCATGCGAAGAGTTGACTCATTGGAAAGGACTCTGATGCTGGGAGGGATTGAGGGCAGGAGGAGAAGGGGACGACAGAGAGTGAGATGGCTGGATGGTATCGCCAACTCGATGAATGTGAGTTTGAGTGAACTCTGGGAATTGGTGATGGACAGGGA
The DNA here is from genome assembly GCF_032405125.1 of Capricornis sumatraensis. Taxonomy (NCBI): domain Eukaryota; kingdom Metazoa; phylum Chordata; class Mammalia; order Artiodactyla; family Bovidae; genus Capricornis; species Capricornis sumatraensis. The sequence goes on from NC_091075.1 coordinate 18,975,116, forward strand.
GGCCTGGCGTGCTGCGATTCATGGGGTCGGAAAGTCGGACACGACTGAGTGACTGAACTGAACTGAACTAGGAGTGGAGAAGAGAAAACAACCCAAGTCATAAGAGAATTGACAGGATTTATTAATTTATCTGCTAAACCAGAAATGGGTATCTAGATACCTTTAATAACCACCCACCCTCAAGACCATTGGAAGACCCATATACAGGCATATGTTTATTTCTAGATACATCTCTAACCTTAGAGAATAGTCTTATCACAGGTAGGTACATCATTACTGAGGAGTAGAGGGCTCCAACAATATTAGTTGTGAGCCAGAAGAACTGGGTTGGCTTAAGACACCTTGCTGTGATGTGATTTGATGACCTTGATCTGTCTGCAGTTGAAGCTGTCAACACTGGTCTGTAAAACATTGCCATTATGGCTCATTTTTACTCATTTCTGTCTCAGACTGACAGTCTTGGTACCATCTTTCAAGCAAAAACTCTTTCTGAAGCATGAACAGTATCAGTTGCCATGAATTTTCTTATTATGAAGAACAGTCTGGCTTTATCACCTCCCTCTGTTTTCTATAATTTACTCTTTATTTCATGAATTGTCTGTAGGTTTTTACTTCCTCTGTTGCTGATAGCTTCTGCTTTTCCTCTTCCCATTCATGTTCTTGAACCAGTTTCTTTTGTAGAGTCATGTTTTTCTGCTGAGAAAATTCACTCAGAATTTGTGCTGCAAGGATCTGGCCAAATTCAGTGAATAAGAATCAGGTTCCAGCTTCTATATTTGTTCTTACAGCTCATGCCTGGCTGACACTTCATCACTCAGTTTGGAATAGGAATGGTCATTATCTTTTTCAACTATTGTTAACATCGGTCTGGTCTGGGAAGCATCTATCATTTGTCTTTCCTAATTTTTTCACTCTGGTGATCTGCCTGCTGTCCATTGTCAAGTTCATTCCATGCATATCATTTTTAATTAATTTTGCTTTAAATTCAAAAGTGATATCAAGTGATCTGCACGGTAGACTTCTTAAAAACCCCTGTTTATTTTCTTTGTCTGCAAGATCTCTATGTGTCACTGTGTGCTTTGTATAATTTATTAGTTCCCAAGATCAGTCTAGTGCTCATTCCAGTCTTCTGCTTCTTACAACGGTTATAACATGCTCTTCTCAAATCTAGTATTTTCTTTGTAAATCCAATAGGGTTTAGTTTCTCATTTCTCATAACTTAGTTTAGCTTCATTTTTTCTCTCAAATATTATGAAACTCTTTGGAAAACCTTGTCATAGTCAATAGGTACCTGTCTTACCAAATATCTTCCCAGTTTCCTTAGACTTTATTTTTTTCTCAACTCTCAAAATAATAAGCAACTTTCCCACAGTATTTGGTGCATTTCTGTAAGCCTTCAAAGTAAGTATTTAAGGCAAACGTGTTCTTTTTTTTTTTTTCCTGACATGGATTGTGGTATCTTAGTTCTCCAACCAGGAGAGAACCCAGGCCCATGACTATGGAAACACTGAGTCCTAACCACTGAACTGCCAAGGAGTCCCCTTAACTTTGTTGCTTGATTTCTTCAAATATATTGCTTCTTTGATCATTCTTTTATAATCTGATATTTTAAAAATATTTTTTAAAGTTCATTTCAAATTATTATTGGACATTTATATAATTATTGTTTTTACTTGATATATTCTATTAATATTTAAAAGAAATATTTAAGAAGAAAGTGATAAAGTAATTCCAATAAACAGATATAATTATAGGCTCCAAAAACTTTTCATAAAAATCAGGTCTGGGCCCTTCTGGCACCTTTGTTATGGATAAGACAGCAATCAATTTAAGTATCTCCCATGGTGTGTTCTCTCTGGTAGTTCTTAACATTTTTTTCTTTATCCTAGGATATTTCTAAGTTTCTCCTTCTTTGTGTTTGTGTGGTTTATTTTTACTTGCCACTTGAGTATAAGTTCTATCTTAGATCTCCCGTTTTCAATTCTGGAATAGTCTCAAATATTCTCTCTTAAACAAAGGCTTCCCTATCACTTCTTCTGAGTTCTCTTATAAGTAAAATGTTTCCTTATAGCATGGATAGATGAGGCTTCCCTGCTGACTAAATGGTAAAGGACCTGCCTGCCAATGCAGGAGACGCAGGTTTGATCCCTGGATCAGGAAGATTCCCCTGGAGGAGGAAATGGCACCCCACGCCAGTATTCTTACCTGGAGAATCCCATGGACAGAGGAGCCTGGCAGGCTACAGTCCATGGGGTCATGAAAGAGTCAGGCAAGACTTAGTGACTGAACAAGAGCAGCAACAATAGATAGATGGATGGATGAATGAATGGATGGATAGATAGGTAAGTAGCTAGCGAGCTAGATAGATAGATGTCATATTCTGTTTGGGCTACTATAATAAAATACCACAGATGGGTAGCTTATAAATAACAGAAATTTATTTCTCACGTTTTGGAGGCTGGGACGTCTAAGATCAAGGTGCCAGCGTGGTCACCTTCAGATGAGGGCCCTTTTCCAGGTTCATAGCCGGGGACTTTTCACTGTATCCTCACATAGTGGAAGGGACTAGGGATCTCTTTGGGGTCTTTATATAAGTTCCATTCATGAGGGCTCCAGCTTCATGATTTAAACACCTCCAAAAGCCCTCACTCCTAATATCACCATCTTTGGGGGTTAGAATCTCAACCTGTGAATTTGCATGATACGCTTACATTCAGACCACAGTGGATAGTTAGAGACATAGATACTGGATCTGTCTTTCTGGGCTGCATTCTACATCTTCCAAATCTATTCCTTCTTCAACCATATCCAGGCTAGCATTTAACAGATTTATCTTTTTTATTTAAATTTCAGTGACCATTTTCAAGGTTTCTAAAGGATTTTCTTTCAAATCCACGTGTTCCTTTTTTTCCTTGTTTATTTTCAAAATCCCTTGCTCTTTAATGGATGTTATTTCATTTATCTCTTAAAGCACAATTAACGTACTAATCTTTGTCTGATGCTTTCTTAAAATTAATTAATTTACCTGAAACAAATCCATGATCTTGAATGCTACCTTTCTTAGCATTAGATTTCTTCACATGTTTTGGAACTTTGATTTCTATACTCTTTTTATGTTGGAGGTTTTGAGTGTATCCGTGGGTATATAGCTTTCTCTGTGTGTGTGTTTCTCTTTCTTTGCTCTGTATTCACCCTTTCTTACCTAATCATTTTATGTTTGTCTTTACCTGACCTCCCAGCTTTCTAAAGCAGATTTGTTTTCAAATGGCGTTTCCGGACTCCTGTCCCAGATTTATGTTGGGAATATCACAAAATTATGTATCAAACCAACAGAGGCTTCCTTCACTTTCCAATTGAGAGATTATATCTATATTCCAGAGATCTAGGTCTTTTTCAGCTTCTCTTCAGCATTTATAAGCCCGCAGCTTCAAAAAGTGAGTCTGGCTCTGATGAGAGAAGTTTTGAGCATTTATTCTTCAGGGATAGAACCCATGGGCACCGATTCTACCCCTAGAACTAGGGCCAAGCAGGTTCATGCTTTATCTCTGCTCTCCACTTTACATTTCTGGTCTATTTCTGGCCTGCAGACTTGCCTGACTTTTTCAAATACAAATACTTCTAAATGTTTTTTGCTTTTTATAATTGACTATGTTTAGAGTAGAAGGAACAAATCAGAGCATAAGCTCATGTGCCATCTTTACAACATACTACTAATGGATTTTTCATGCATGTTATTTTAATCTTTTCAACTTCTTTGTTTCTTCAGAGCAGATATCCATCTAATACATGAGGACCTATAGTCCTAACTATGCAGATCACAGAAAACATAAGTATCTAATAGTTGCTAAACACTTCTTGCTTTATTTTGTAATATAAAAATACTGATTCCTAATCCAAAGGACATTGTATATTATATATCAGAATTAGTCAACGTGAGTCTGAGTGAACTCCGGGAGATGGTGATGGACAGGGAGGCCTGGCATGCTGCGATTCATGGGGTCGCAAAGAGTCGGACACGACTGAGCGACTGAACTGATGAATATGTGTGTTTTTGAGTATGTATATAAATGTATATTTTTCATACCTATTAGGATTCCCTGGGTTTATTTACCTATTTTTATGTTTCTCCTCATGCTCCCCATCTGGCCAAAGATACCTTGAGTCTGATGAAAATCTCTCTTTATTCCAGAATATAGAAAGAAGTCTGAAATTTCAAATGCCAGTTCAAATTTGAACTCTTCTTCAAAACTGCTTCTCCTAATATTTTCAATTGATCTTATTGTTTGATTGGGTTTTAAACCTCTTAGAAAGCACAGATAGCCAGACTTACTCTGTCTAAGGGCTTGCTGGGAAACTGATCTGGCCCACTGATATCTTCATTTCTTGTGATGGTGTCTCCATGTGGAAGTCGGTGGCTCAGGATTTCAGTTAAGAGTCACCTGGGTGCAAGGCCTGTGCTTCTGTGCCTTGAACTTAGAGTTCAGAAGTCATTGATCCGCTTTTGCAACTTTTTCTTCAAAACCAGGCAGTTCTGTATTTTCCTTGGCTTCTTTCTCCCAGCAAATATAGTAAGATATCAATTCTCATTGTGAGCTGATTATTCTCTTCTATCTGCTGGGATCATAATTCAGTGGGAGCTGTTCCTAACCAAGGAAATGAGGGCAGAAATTATATAATTGAGAGTAATGGCTTGAAATCCATGAATATCTAGAAACATGTGCAAGTCTGACACGTACTAGCTTGGTGGTCTTCATAGGCAATTCACTGAAGAAAAAGAGTTTTTTTCTCCGCTTTTAAAACGAGATCATCATAAAGACTAAACACTTATTGAATGAGCTAGCCCTTTAGAAAAATGAGACCGATAGCTCCTCCCTAAAGGCTTTCCAATTAAAAGCATTCTGATTTTAAGTCAGTGTGTTATTAGAGAAATTCCAATCTATAAAAACTCACATTTAATAATAAATAAAATAAAATAATAATGTTTTATAAAATAGAAATATTTGTACAAATTATTTACGTTACTAGTACATACATTTAACTAACTGCCAACTAAATATTTTCAAAAGAAGTCTGATGAATGTGACTGAAGAGAAACTGTAATCACTTTTATTTAGTGCTTTGAATTATTAATATACTAAAATCTTCAGAAAAGAAATTTTCCTAAGAGACATGAACTCTCAACACCACCAGTTTCCTTATAAACCCTTTCTTACTGATGATATCTAGGTAGGATGAACAAAAATTCTGAATCTTTAGTGTTTGTAAGTAACACGTCATTGGTTAGAGGTCTAGGACAGCTTTTATAATTAAATGCAGCTAAATAGATTACGCTGGAACACCAGAGACAAAGTTAGCCTTTACAAATCTCTGGTCCTTTTCATGTTAGTCAAAACAGTGATAAAATATATAGAAATCATTTACTAGCCGTTTTGGAATAAAAAATTCCAAAAATTGTTCTTTGTCTTTCAGGTCCTCCAGGGAAACGAGGTAAGAGGGGCCGAAGAGGAGAATCTGGTAAGTCTCTCTTTCAGCTGTCCTGTGTCATTCATATCCTGGTTAGGGTCCCACATCTGTTCCTCCTAATTAGTGATTGTATTGTTTTGTTGGGTATTGTATCCATGCGTCTGTGTGTGTGTGTATGATGTTAAATCTTCTCTGCTACATCTAGAATTTTTTTTTAATCTCGTTTGCATCAAGCTGTAGGAAAAAGAAGTTTGCAAAATGTTATTAGTTACAGTTTTATAACCCCTGGCACCCTATTTTGGCTTCTTTAGGCTAAATCTGCCCTTTCAGTGTACAGTGGAGAATTTCTTAGCCACACACAGTGTAACAGCATCACCTGCTTTCCATCTACACAGGTGGTCAGTCAGGGCAGGTTCTCTGCAGAAACCTCCACCTTGGGACACCAGGGCATATGTCTTGGAAAGATTATTATTATTTTATCCAACTGGTAAAATTTTGTCGTGCTTCTACTCTCATTCTTTTCAAAACTTGAGAATTTTTATTCCTCTTGTATAGCCATAGCATTTTAGTGATGACAGGAGCCTGAGTAATCAGTCCAGAGTTTTCATTTTCTAGTTGAGGAAATGGTGGCCCAGAGCCATCAGGTGGTTTAGCAAAGCCCATGCAGTTTTTTTTCTTATGAGCAGAACTTGAAGCACAACCAATTGTCCTGATACCCATTTCAGTGTTTTTCTTTTTTCTTTTGGTTTCAGGCCAAATCCCTGTATGCAAAGTCAAATAAAAACTATTTTTTGAAACCAAGATATTCAAGTGGGTGTGTTCAGTTACAGTATTATTAATACTTTTATAAAGTCTAAGACTCCAAAAATGTAAATGTAGATGTGAAGTCTTAACGGGGTATCAGTTCTTTCTTGAAAGATAAGAGGAAGGTAATTAAAGGTCTGATTTTAGTAAGAAATGTTATTTTTCAATATTTTCTACCTACAAGTATTTATTAGCATTAAAAACAATCCACTAAGGGTTAAAACAGTAGAAATACTAACACATCAAAAAGATAAGACAGCAGATTGGGTTTTTGTCTCATCTGCTCCCTCTTGGAAAAATTATGTCAAAGTAAAAAGGTTTTATGAAAAAGTATCTGCTTAATTCCTTTAAAGAAATTCTCAGAAGTTATCTTTATAGCTCATTCACTCTAAATAATTGGAAAGTTATATAGATATCCCCTTCATGAATTATGAAGGTTTATAATAGAGGATGCTTTATAAATTTGTTTTCAAGGAAAAAAATGATAAAACATTGGTGGAGCCAAATAATCACTGAATTGATCTTTGTGTCAAAAGAAAGAAAGATGATTAAGGGGAAAAAAGTGAAAAGTTATACTTAGGCAATTTTACAGAAAATATGAAAATCAGTTCCCAACTTTCTGACTACTGAGAACTGGTGCTTTAATTGAGCATATGGTGTGTGAAATACTGAAATTTTCTTAGACTTTGCCTGTATTTTGATGAGATACACACTTTTAAAGAAACATATAAACATCAGGACTTAGTCTTTTACAGATTGAAAATACTACTGAATGGTAAAGATTCTTAAAAAAATAATGGTGCATTTTTGATTTAGCCATTTTACCAAACTCAAGAAAATTGGACATCAATTGTTTACAATCATGAAGACTAAAGACCCTCCTGATTTATATTATCTAAATTTTGGATATATAAATTAGACAGTCTTTGCTTAAAATACATGAACCTCTCAGTAATTCATAAACGGGCCTCAGGGAATCTGAATATTCCTTGAAACTTTACATAAAATTTTGTGTGCATATAGATGTAAATGTATTTTTCTGATATGGTCTTATAGGTCCATGATCAAAAAATGACTAAGAGTCACTGAATTCTTGAGTGACTTCTGTGTCTCTTGGATTATGTTGATGATTATGATGATGCTTTCATGTTTTATTTCATCTTACTATTTGGCATATTCACTAATTTACTTCTCTTTTTCTTATTTTCTCCACTCTCCTCTGATCATAGGTCCTCCTGTAAGTATATTTGCTGACTTTTGGCTCTTCTGCGTTAATCAGGACCACGTATGTTAAAACTTTGTTAAAATATCAAAGTATAATCTGCATTTCAATTAGAAAAATGTTACTGACCTTTAGTATTTAACTTTGGGAAATTATTTTTTTAAGTATACTATTGTGTGATCAGATGATGTGTTAGAGTGCAGTATGCGTCAATTAAATCTTTATTTTTAATATAATCACAAACCAATTATTCTCTTGGTAATTTTGGAATAACTTATGAATCTCCTAATATTAAATGTTTTTCCTGGAATCCTGAGGTTTCTTCGTGAGCGAACCCCCAAGCTCTTTCACACTTCTTTCATTCATTTAAGCCTGTATCTGAAATATTTACATTTGCCAGCACAACGAAATGTAGATGGCAACATGATCACGGAAGTGATACCCCCAGAGGGCTTGGTCCAGGCTCACTCCATAGGCAACACTCCCTTTGAAGTCCCTTGGAGTTTTGCCTGCATAAAGAGCTTGAGTTGGGGCCCCTGGGAGAGTTGCACTCTCTTTTTTCTTTCCTTGAGTAGGGTCATAGCTGCAGCATTCCAGTCTGCTTTGCACTCACAGGAACAGATTATCTTGTCAGCTTTGAGGTAGATGTGTTTTTGAGTAATATCCTGGATATCTGTCGTCTGACCCCAGTGCTGTACTGGGAGCTGTACGTTCACAGTAGCAGTGATCATTGGCCTTGTTTTCTCATCCCAAGAAGCCAGTGTGCTCCAGGGTTCACAGACTCTGTGTTGGCAACTTCCCGAACAGGCCAGCTTGGTCCAGGGAGAGGGGCTTGCAATATACTCGTTTACTTGATTCAGAGGAAGCATTGGCTTCCAAATATCTTTTGCAGTCTTCCTGCCATGTTCAAGGATGGAACATAAATCATCTTAGAAATGACTCTTTTTTTCTGTAACTGACTTTCAGCTCTTGCTTAATGCTAGGCAGATGGCATGCCCCAGGTCTTTGGCTTCATATTTAAACCTCTGTCTTTTAAACTAGAAACAAACCACTACCACTCAAAGGAAACCTTGGAGATTACATCCAGAATAGAGTGTTCAAGGCTTCTTTTTGTGGATGTACATATTAGGTAGGCCAGAGGTAGTTCTATTTCATTTCTGCCTTCTGATAACATTCAGGATGCTAGAATTTCCTCTTTGGTCCTTCACAAATTTAGACAGCCATGTGGCTCCTGCTTTTGGGGGGGCTTTCCATTAGTGCAGGCTCTCTACTCTAAAAGATTTCAATTGATTTTAGCTTTTTAAATTGTATATTTAAAAAGAGGATTAGTGTGTTTTAAGCCCCTGTATATGGCAGGCAATATTCTAGGCATTTCACATAACGTTTATTTTGTCTCTGATATTACCATTCCCATTATCATTAATATCCCTAAACATTACCATTTTTCAACAAGGAAACTGAGGCTCATGGAGGTTAATTATCAATTGGGCCTCTCAAGTGGTGCTGGTGGTAAGGAAACTGCCTGCCAACACACAAACCATAAGAGATGCGAGTTGGATCCCTGTTTGGGGAAGATTCCCTGCAGGAGGGCATGGCAGCCCACTCCAGTATTCTTGCTGGAGAATCCCATAGACAGAGGAGCTTGGTGGGCTACAGTCCATGGGGTTGCAAAGAGTAGGACACGACTGAGGTGACTTGGCAGGCACGCATGTACAGATAAAGAGGATTTGCAAAGTGTGAATTCAGTTAGATATGTCTGATTCTAAATACTTTCTGCTTACCATATTATCTTTCTTCCTCGAAATCATGAATATATTATAACATGGGTCATTGTTACACAGCTTTGGCAGGCTATGGGCCAAATCATAATTCTTTTTTATTGAAGTATAGTTAATTTACAATATTATTAGTTTCAGGGATACAACATAACGATTCAACACCAAGTCATATTTCTTGATATAAATAATTACATGTAATAAAAGCATGATAAAAATGTAAAATGGCTAATCAACATAACACGCATTAATACTATGGCCTCTCAGCTGCATTTTAAAGAAGTTATAATGTCTATAATGTGGTTAGCAAATTGCATCAAATCAAAGAAATAAGGTATAATTGTGAGTTCTTATGCTGACTAAAAACTAGCTCAAGTTGCTTGCATTTAAGATTAAAAAAAAAACCATTACTCATGAAAAAAAGAAAAAAAATGTTTATTGTGCTACCTTTCCTGATAGGATGGAGTCTTACTGTAGAAGCAAGTACAGTACTTGTATTGTAGTAAGTACTTGGGACCCCATACTCCTGGAGCCCTTATGGGTGAAATCCTCAAGTCTTCCAAACCCCCATACATGATTTTTAAGAAGTACTTGCTTTTCATCAAAGTTTGCTTTAGGTGGCTTTGTAAAATATTTCTGTTATATTTCTTGAATCTGAATAAAAATGGATAAACAGTGATGTTATTATGATTAAACAGAATGATCAATTTTATATTTTTTTAGATTCAGTATCCAATTATTGACAATTGGAACTTGCAGTGACCATACTTCTCCTATTTTTAGCATTTTAATTTTATGTGTATTTTTCTTTCCATTTCTTTTTGATAAAGTGAAATTTTAAAGTTTCTGTAATTTTATTTCTAGAAATTTTATTTCCCTAATTCTGTTTAACACAAAATATTTATCTCAACAAATGCAAAATGGAGAAAATATCGAGGTTTATGCAGTGATTTTAATGATAATTGCCATGCCGCTACTCTGTAAATTAAATGTAACACACAAAAGTAGTCTGAAAATTAAATAACCTTGTTTCTGATGAACAATGCATGGCATAGAATCTGTGTCAAGTATCCAATAAATCCTTCCAACTTCCATCTAACTGTGAACTTCTGTGGTCCTATAATTTCATGTGTACAGAAAGACTGAAGTGTAACTTTGCGTCCTGATGTGTTTTTTCTTATCATTCACTTTGTTATATGTGATCACTGGTGCAAAAGACAGCATTGGGGCCCTCATCAAAACAAACAAATAAATGGAAAATTGGTTTTCCCCAAGGGACAATAGCAGATAGATCTCTTTTGTCACTGAGAGTCACCTTTTTTGATCACCCTCATGCAGTAATACTCTCAAGATTGAGGAGGGAAAAACACTTAATAATAGAATTTAATTTAGAAACCTTACATTAACATATTTATTTGATATATTTGGAAAACTTGGCAACATCACAGTAGAATTATTTGTGGCTGGAGTGTTACTTCTGTCAGTTTCTATATCTTGCATAATAAGATTGTTTGTAATTTAAAACTTAAAATAAAACTTGAAATAGATCCCACATATCGACATACTCTTTCAGAAGTTGTTCAGCTTTTTACTCAGCCTTATCCATTTTGACAAAAAGATATTACTACCACAGGAATCTTTGCTATAAACAGCTGCAGTGGAACAACTTTATAACAATGTATGTAATTTATTTTATGTGAATATCAGGTGCTTTTTTCTATATTCTTTCTTATAAAAGTAATATGTGTTAAAACACTGCTCTAAAAAAATCCATGCAAATGCTTGGAGTACCTAGCTTGGATTTTACAAATGTATTTGGTAGAATGATTTGTCTGACCACTGTGTTACCTGATTCCAGATGGCATGAAATTATACCTTCTATTTTGGATATCTCAGAAACACATTTATGTTTCAATAAGAAGCAAAGAGTATGATCAAAATGTACAAAATAACTTCAGCATTTTTAAGTGTGGCAAATTGTGCACTGGTTTTGACTTTTTGGAGTCACTGGGAGATGCCCTCTCTCTGTCCTTTTGTCCCCAAAGGAGATGCCATTCTGCTTCACATATAACAGACTCAAACAAGTCCTATAACAGTGGCCAGAACAGAGTCAGGAGATCTGTTTTAACTGGCTTTTTCATTTGTATGAGTTTATCGAGTGCTATAATTGTGCCTGACTGACAAAGATATGTTATTGTTAGTAGAGTAGAACCCTCCGAGGTGTGAAATACAACACCTGTTCTGTTCTGTCCACCTTCAACAATTGTCAACAATTGATTTGAAGCCCGGAATCTTGTTGACAGATGAATGAAGCAAACTTTAGCCAAGTTAAGCTTACAGTGCTATTTCTGCCAATGTGGTAGATGAATTAGGAAAAGAAATCTCTGTAGAACTTTTAGATGAGAAACTCTGATATCTTTACTTCATATTGGAAAAAAACCAATATGACTTCTAGGTCAACAGTAAATCTTTTCCAGATACATCCATAACTGCAGCTTATAATATGTGTCCCTTTACCTACTAATTCCCATACCAGCCCGGTAAACTAGAGACATATTATACCCACCCATTTTACAGAGGAGGAAACAGAGGGTGAGGCATGTCAAATAAATCTAGCCCAAGGACTCACATCTAGTAGGAAGCAGAATCAGAATTTGAACCCAGGTTTATTTCTCTTCAAAGCCCACATCCCTCATCCCCATATTTCTACAGGTTGTTTTTTAGGCAAGTAAACCTTAAGTGTTTCTACCTTCTTTGCAAGTATCTTCTTTGTTTTATCCTATCATCTCCTACTATCTAAGGTTTATTTTAAGCTTGTCTTAGCTACCTGTAGATCTTACATCTCGTATGTGATCTTTCATACTGCTGTTGACTCAAAACACACTTATAAATCATCTAATTCTCATCTAACAGAAGTATATTGTTGAAGACATGAGCTTTGGCTCCTGAGTTGAGAAAAGTGAAGTGAAGTTGCTCAGTTGTGTCCGACTCTTTGCGACCCCATGGACTGTAGCCTATCAGGCTCCTCCGTCCATGGGATTTTCCAGGCAAGAGTGCTGGAGTGGATTGCCATTTCCTTAATATAAAATTGTAATGGAGTTTCTCAGCAAACATTCCTTTAATTGCTTTTGTTATATTCTTGATTAATTATCAAAATATTTTTTATTTCTATTTGGGCTCAAATAGTGTGCTTTTGACTGTGTGGTTGCGATTACTTTTTCTATAACAATAAGATGCCACTGTTGTTGGAGGGAAGCAAAGCACTTATTTTGTAGGAAACAATATCCCTACAAAATACTGGGATGGCTTGATAAGTTCAGATGTAGTCACCGTAACAAACCAGATAAGCGATCAAATCAAACCTGGAGAATTAATTTGTTTTTAATGGCTGTTTGAAAACAGAGTTATAGTAGAATGACCATAGGCTGTCACAGATGGGTAGTTCATTTTCGGACCTTGTCTCCTGGAACAAAAGGTAGAAAAAGAGACACGACTGTAATCCTTACATAGAATAGATTTCCCCAGTGTTTTTCATGTCTTCTGTTTTGAGTGGTTCAAGCTGCCATGTTTGAAGAGGGAACATGAGTGCAGTGGCAATTTGTTTCCCTGCTTCCTCTGATATTGTTTACATAGACTTAGTGCCAGATTAAGCAGAACTTTGAAATTCTGGAAGTAGCAGAGATAATAGATAAAGAAATCCCCAAAGTGAGATAAATAAAGGCGTTAAAGGGATAAAAGAAAGAGGAGGACAAGAAGGTAGAGGAAAAGACATACAAAAATATCGACAATATATTTTTGCAAGATTATTCTTTCTTTTGGTCTATTTCTGGATACCATCTGTTTTAGAATAACTTTAGCTGTTTTAGCAGACAAACTCGGAGATGTTAGTGGCTTACCACAATAGACATTGATTTCTTACACATGATAAAGAGCACAGCTTCTTGCAGGAATCCAGACTCACAAAGATTCTACCATCTTTCACATGTGTATTCTGATGTTACCCTGCACGTAGGCATGAAGCCATTGGATAAGAGAAATAAAGAAAGAGATTGGACAGTCAGGTGGGAGGATTTTTTTTGGCCAGCACTAGAAGTACAAGATTTTATGGTTTATATCATTTCTGACCACATTTCTTTGGCAAGTGTCAAGTCACATTTTCACACCTAACTGCAAGGGAGAGAGAGAAATATAGCTGTGGGCTCAGATGAAAAGCTAAATGAACTTGGTGAATAGCCAATCTCTGCTGCCTTGTCTGGAAATAATTCTTGGAGAAACTGAAAGAACCAGAAATGTCCAGAAAGATGTATATAGGTATATCGCTTGGGGAATAATGTCATTTCTGTCTTAGTAAAATTTTAGAAAGAAACATTTTATCAAAAGTATTATCACTAGAAACTTTGAACAGAAGAAGGAAAAGAAAAATTTTTTTGTAAAAAAAAAAAAGCGAAATAGCAGTTTATGGTGTGGTTTGTAAAAACAGGGTATGAACATCAGGTTAGGATCCCCAGCTTCCCCAAGTTACTTTATACCTTCATTGATAATGAAGACTTACCTCTAAGCACTTACAAAATCTTCAAGCACCAACTGACACTTGTTATGGTTTTCTCTTTCTTCTCCCTGTTACTGTTTAATCACTAAGTCCTGTCTCACTCTTTGCAACCACAAGGAATGCAGCATGCCAGACTCCTCTGTCCTCCACTATCTCCCGAAGTTTGTTCAAATTCATGTCCATTGAGACAATGATGCTATCCAGCCATCTCATCCTCTGCCATCCCCTTCTCCTGTTGCCTTCAGTCTTTCCTAACATCGGGATCCTTTCCAGTGATTTGACTCATCACGTCAGGTGGCCAAAGTATTGGAGCTTCAGTTTTAACATCAGTCCTTCCAATTAATATTCAGGGTTGATTTCCTTTAGGACTGACTGATTTGATCTCCTTGCAGTCCAAGGGACTGGAAAGAGTCTTCTCCAGCACCACGATTTGAAAGCATCATTAAGTTGTTGTTTAGTTGCTTAGTTGTGTCCAAGTCTTTGTGACCCCATGGACTATAGCCCATCAGGCTCGTCTGTCCAGGGGATTTCCCAGAGCCAAGATTACTGGAATGGGTTGCCATTTCCTTCGCCAGGGGATCTTCCCAACCCAAGGATTGAACCTGTGTCTTCTTCATTGGCAGGCAGATTCTTTACTGATGAGCCACCAGGAAAGCCCAACCTTTCTTCTCCTGACTGTTTCCCATCCCACTGACCAACTTCATCACCTTGCAGTGGATCCAAGGTGACTGACTCAACTAGGAACTGTTCTGTTATCTATCTTGTTTCATATTCCCAATGGTCTCACATCCAAGTTTAATTTTTACTAATGCTTCTATGAAAAAATGATATACTTTTCGAGTCACTTTTATAAGGTTTTAAGAGTGAGCAGCTGCCATTCTTGTGGTGGGAAACATGCTGCTATGCGAAGTCACTTCAGTCGTGTCTGACTCTTCGCAACCCTATGGACCATACCCGCCAGGCTCCTCTGTCCTTGGGATTCTCCAGGCAAGCATACTGGAGTGGGTTGCCATGCCCTCCTCCAGGGGATCTTCCCAACCCAGGGACTGAACCTGAGTCTCTTCCCCTGCATTGACAGGCAAGCCTTTACCACTAGCACCACCTGGGAAGCCCAAATTAAAACAAAACATGAGTGTTTAGGGATGAATCTTTTCTATTCCAAAGATTCTTGGAGGATGAGATAAGGAAGAGCTAAAAGAGTGTTTCTTTTTAGGCAAAAAAATAAAAAACAAAAAGAAGAAACAGGTAGCATAGGCCAGCAGAACTCTTAAAAGTGAACACTTCAGTTTTGAAGTCTTTGCTTTTAGTTGCTGGTTGGGCACCTGCATATTTTTTTTCTAATATCCAGTCTACAAACAAATGGGGTGGCACGTCCCTTCTTCCTATTTGACTACCTTATGCCCAAACACTTAGTCGTGTGGCTAAATTCCTAAGGCTGTCTGGGTATAGAGAGCAGTAATGATGAGTAGAACAAATCAGGGAAATGATTATATGACTTTTATGGATTTATGAGGCAATAACTAGCCAGAGTCAAGAAAGCCACTCTGAAATAAAGTGCAGTGAGAGAAGCAGCTTGGACACATTTTTGAATGAACAGTTGAAAAAATTAATCTCTATTAGAGTATAGTATAGTTGCTTCACAATGTTGTGTTATTTTCTACTGTATAGCAAAGTAAGTCAGCTATATGTATACATATATCCCCTCTTTTTTGGATTTCCTTCCCATTTAGGTCCCCACAGAGCACTGAGTAGGTTTCCCTGAGCTCTACAGTAGGTTTTCACTAGTTATCTATTTTATACATAGTATCAGTAGTGTTTGTATGACAGTCCCAATCTCCTACTTCATCCCATTCTCTCACTCCTCTTCTTGGTGTCCCTACATTTGTTCTCTATGTCTGCATCTCTATTACTGTTTTGCAAGGAAGAGCATCAATAAGATAGCATTTTTCTAGATTCCACATATATGCATTCATATATGATATTTTGAACAAGGTCAAATGAGTGACAAGGCTACATTATTGTTTTGTTATAAATGGCTAAGCATTTAGTACTCTTTGAAGACCTCAATGTCTCCATTCTTCCAAACTGGCTGCATAAAATGCTATGATTTCTTCTTACACAAAGAGTGGCTCCTGCCTACTCTCTGATCACATACTGTGATGCTGACCTACATTTGGCCCAAGTTAACTGAGTGGCTTGTTTGATGTGAATTGAGTGCTAAACTATAGCATAGAAAGAATTCCCTCCTTTAGTTATGAAGTAGACTTCGGTTCTTGCTTTGGTGGAATTAAAAGGACATCAAGCCTTGGACTCTAAAGTACTCCAGGTTACCTAAATGTTCTCATAGGGCTTTTTTTAAAGTCATTATGAATGATTCTTTTTGAGACACTTTTTATCTTCACAGCCCTCATACTTTCTTAAGATGTACTTAGTGTAGTAGTGTTATTCGCTCAGTCATGTCGGACTCTTTGCAACCCCATGGACTGTAGCCCGCCAGGCTCCTCTGTCTATGGGTTTCTCCAGGCAAGAATACTGAAGTGGATTGCCATTCTCTTCTCCAGAGGATCCTCCCAATCCAGGGATCAAACCCGGGGCTCCTCCATTGCAGGCAGATTCTTTACCATCTGAGCTACAGGGAAGATCCTAAGATTTAACCCTAAAATTTATTTAAAATTTAATGCCCACTCATTCACTGATTCATTCATCAAACTCATTTTGTGTGCCTAATATTTGCCATGCCCTCTGCTGTATATGATGGGGATACAATAGCAAGTAAACGTACTCACTGCCTTCAAAGACTTTAGAGTCTAGTGGGAACTAAATGAAACAAAAACATAGCAATATTATGTGAAAAATACGCTCAGGGTATGTCGAGGTACAATGGGAGAATCATAGAGGGGTAAATCATCCAAATCTGGGTGGGGAAGAGATCAGGACCTCTGAGTCTAAATCACAGTGTTGTCAATATGAAAAATCTTATTAATAAATATTGCAGTGTTTTCCAGAGAAGGAAATGGCAACCCATCCCAGTACTCTTGCCTAGACAATCGCATGGATGGAGGAGCCTGGTGGGTTGCCGTCTATGGGGTCGCGCAGAGTCGGACACGACTGAAGTGATTTAGCAGTAGCAGCAGCAGCAGTGTTTTCATGGAAGTTGCATGTTCAAAGCCTTTGTGATACAAGAAAGAAAGGCATCTGGGGACACTGCATCTTGAATAAGGTTGAAATGTAAAGTTCGAGAAGATGAGGAAGTAAACCAAAAGCAGAGACTGTAAAGGACCTTGCATGCCATGCTAAGTAATTGTCCTAAAAGTATAGAATCTGAAGGATTTAAGAAGTTGGGTAGCATGATCAGACAGACATTTTAGAAAGATCACTCTTGCTAGAGGATGGGAGGAAGACAAATGGGGAGAGAGAGCTAGTTAAGATATAGTTGCAGTTATTCAGATGAAAAATAAAAGGGCCTGGAGAGATGTAGAGAAGGGGGTGGATTCAGGGTGGACTGATGAGGTAGAAATGGCAAGATGTGTGACTAGGTGAAGGGATGAGGAGGAGAGAGAAGTAGGGGTGATTCTCAGGCTTTGTTCTGGAGAATAATAGTGTGGACCACAGGACAGAAACTAAAGAAAGAAGAGCAGATTGGGGAAGGAGATGACGCTGAAGTCTGATTGGAGCCCACATCCAGAATGAGCAAAAGGACAGGAATGGAGCGGCCTGAGGTGAGCAGGAGTCAGGGGGCCCCAGGGGAGCAGCCTGGGCTGCAGACCAAACCAGAGAGGCCAGGGGCTTGCTCTTCCTAGACCCTGCCCCACTGTGTTCTCCCTTCCCCCCAGCTTCAGGCTGGTGCCATTTTACAGCGTCCTGTGGAAGGAGAGTACAAATAGGAAAACGAACGTGTCTTTACAAAACGGCTGAGTCACCACATCTTCCTATCAGTAAACAAATGAGATCCATATTTGTGTAGCTAACCCACAGAAAAGGAAGAATGTTTGGCAGGCTCAGCAGAAACCCAATCTGGAAACTACAAATTTAAAAACAATTGTTTTAAATTTCATGTCACAAACTTCCTTTTGGAGGCTTCCGTTAGCTACATCTATGTTAGCATACCCTTCTGGGAGTAGAAATATAAGTGCTCCGGAGCTTTGCTGCCCAGAGTCATGGATTTTAGAGGACACATAAAAGCATGCTTTCATCCTGTACTGCAGACACCATCTTTTGTTCTGATATATCATTTCATTCCACGGTAGTAGACGCACATGCTTTGTCTCTTGATTTGCAGTTTGGAGAACAGTTTCAACTTGCTCCCTCCCAGAGCGCATTATTAACAACCAATTGGCATACAGTTTCAGACTTTTTCATAGGTGAGATTGAAAATTGAAAGAGTGGATTAGAGGGTTCTCTGCAGGCACCCTGGATAATTTATCGCGCTTCTGTTGTAATGGCTGGATGGATGTATCTTTCACCATATGTAGCCTTTCATTTAGACTTCTAATCAATGGTGAAGAATAAGAACTGGTTTTTAAAAACCAGCCCTTGGAGTGGAACTAATCAGCTTGTGGTTTCCCTTCAGGTAGTCTGACCATTATCCAATATGCCCTCTATGTCCTCACATAGGAAATGACCTAAATTCCCACTTCAGTTGTGCAGGATTATTTATCCAGATGCCCCCTGCCCGCCGCCCGCCATCTCCATCCAACCCTCTACTTTGCATATTAAAGTTAAGCCTCTAATCATTGGATCCTCACGTCTGGGAAGTTGATACGGCATCACCATTTCATACAAACTTACTTTGTGCCTTATATGGTGTGAACTGAAAAGAAACTATTTTTGAATTCTTGTATTCTTTACCAGTTTGAAAGTTGTGTGAAAGATGAGGATTTATTCCTCCACCTGACTGGATCCCCTGGGCTTTATTTGTTAAGAATGCTATTTTCCCATAGGCATTAGCTCCCATGTTTAGAGGAGAAAAAAATTCCTTATTTTAGCTTTAGTTTGGTAATGTTCATAGAGTTTAGGAGGAGAGACTTTGAAGGGCATAAACAAATGGATGGCGATTTCAGATCGTTGGAACATTTTGAACAAAATGAAAAATTACTTGACCTTGTACCCAATATCATAATTCATAAGAAACTCACTACAGAAATTATGTATTCCCTACAATATGAAATTTCCTATATGCATATATTTAATCAAAACTACAAGGCAAATGAATTTAGATTGGGAAACTCCTATTTACCATAGTGAGAAGTTTTTATTTTATCATCAAAAAGTAGCATTAAAGAGGAGGCAATTTCTTTCATTCCTATTCATTTCAGTAACTTCTGATAGTTTCTAAAAGCTCTAATATAGAGCACCTGGATCATTTTCTAAGTTTGTGTTCTGTTTAAAGTAAATTAAATAGGAAGTTTTCATTTATGTAAATTATTACTGGAAATTGACCTGAATCTTCTCTCTATAGTAGTAGGGACTCAATCTATTGCCATAAAGTACAGTGATTACAAAAATGGGCTACTTTAGTACTTTCAGTGATTTATAATATCCTTATTATATTCTCAGTAGATTACACTCCACAGACAATATAAAAATTTCTTTGGGGAAGAGTTTTGGTAGCAGTCAAGGGCATGATTTTATTAGAATGTTTCTTGTTTGGGGCTAGAAGTCAGCAACATTTCAGGTGTGAAATATTTCCTGCTTTGCTTGTTGACAATAGCTACCGCAGGTGGCTTACTATTAAAATAATTATTATAAGTCTCTTAGAAAATGACATCTTTTTTTGTTGTGTATTTGTTCCCACTTTGTCTCACTTTGTGCTGGCTAGCCTTTTAGTGAATAAATACCTTAGCATATCAAGAATGGTATCTAAATAGCATCCTAAATTGCAGATCTTCAAACTTCTTACTTTTAAACTATAACCAAAACTAGTTGCATGTTTGGCTTTATCTAACAAGAGCATCATATAGAGCCCAATAAATGAATGTGTGTGCTTATGTAAAACTAGCTCCTCATCTAACATCTAAATGTGTATGTAATGGAATACTGCTGCTGCTGCTGCTGCTAAGTTGCTTCAGTCGTGTCCGACTCTGTGCGACCCCATAGACGGCAGCCCACCAGGCTCCCCTGTCCCTGGGATTCTCCAGGCAAGAACACTGGAGTCGGTTGCCATTTCCTTCTCCAAATGGAATACTAAAACCTCCATAATGAAGTATTAAAGTTCTAATATTTGGCATTTACTGGCTTTTAATTTCTTTCTAACAAATTTAGAAATAGTTCAGCAATTGACCAAAATATTGACCCTTAACTTTTCTGTTAGGTAGAAAAAAATTTTTTAGAAAAGGGATCTTTTCCTGAGATTTTTATCTTCAAATTAGGGAAAGTTTCAGAGTGCATAAAATACTATAATTAGAATTTGAGTTGATGAGAACCTCAGAGATAGAGTCCAAGCTTTCCCTTTACTTTTTAAATTAATTAACTAAAAGTGGATCTCAAACACAAAGAAAGACATTGTCACACTGACATAGAACTATTCTGCAGTGATGAAAATGGGCTTATGAATAATGGCATACAGTATTTTCTATCTAGAATAATCTATTTCTAAGAGGATGTCTTTTAAAATCTCCTTATTTTAAAAAGTTCAGTTCCTCAAAGTCCTTATGTCACATCTGTTACAAAGATCCATCTCTTGTTGATCTACAGCCAACTAATTATCCAGAAATGACCCTTCTCACAGTTCATTGTGTTCTTATCATAATGACACAAACCAACATCAAATGTGTTTCCTGAGTGCTGTTCAAGATGAAGTAGCCATGTGCATTCTATTTCTGCACATGGAGGTTTTGGTTTCTTAAAAGAAGAAAGAACTTTTAGGTAAAGATGCCTTTCAGTTTCAATCAGCCATAAGCTTTTACCTTGACATTTTAAAAATATTTGTGTGGTTAAGAAATAGAATAGCACCATGAAGGTGCTACTTTTAAATATTTCCTACTTTTAAATAATATTAGTTTCTAATGACTTGAATTAAACCTCAAAACTTTGTTGATCTCTAATTACTTGTTTTACCTTAATTTAAGTGAAAATAGGGTTAAGAAAGCTTGAGAATCTACTTGCTATCAAAGAATTTGAATTATTGGCGTTATTTATAAACTTTATTTTTTTTGGTTTTTGGATTCAAACCTTATTTAAACAAAGTTAATTATTATGCAAATGAAATGATAAAAATTTATTACAAAATGACCTGAGACTGAATGTGGTGTATGTTTGTTGTAAAGGATATTGCTGCAAAAAATAAATTATTTTCTTTTCCTATATGGGTTAGAAGAAAATATGAGTCTACCACATTGTTAGGTTTGATATCTCATTATCCTTAACTACCATGGGCTCTTCGTGAAGGGGTGATGCTGAAAAGAATTTAGAAACCTGGGAGATGTCTATACAGAAAATAGGTGAAAACTCTATTATCTAGGGTCATAAAGGAAAGCGATTTCAAACATATTGTTTCCTTCAAAAGTTTGAAATGAATCATGGTTTGGTTGAAATGCTTGAGCTCTCTCTTCTGATGGAGACTGCCCTTCACTGTGCCTGCCTGCAGTCACAACGTGGCTGTACAAATAAGGAGGCCAGATTCCACTAGTACCGATGGTGCATGTGGGAATAGAGGCGGGGGCTAAAGGAACCTGGAACTGCACCACACCTGGCCTCTGACATCGGTGAAAAATCCTCCCTCGACTTAATGGCAGAACCAGGTCCCTCGACTTCCTTTGTGAATAAGGACAGTGCTACATAACTCTCATGTCCTAGTTCATGCTTCATACACCTATACGGTGTGTGTGCATGTGGGTGTGCGTGAACTAAAACTTCTCCCCGAACTCCCCTTTCCATGGGAAAAAGAAATGAATGGCTAAGGTTTGCAGTTTGTCAAAAGCTTTGAAGAGATGGCTTTAGCAGACGTTATTTCTGGAGGCTTGTACCGCCCCTCCACCCCTTTCGGAAGGACCTGGTGGGTTAGCCTAATTTGCTTCATGCACACCAATTATTAATACAAGCCTCTACCTGTGCCTACTTCCTTTCATTTATACAATTTCAAGGATGGCCAGTCAGCGTGCTCCAGGCAGGACATAGAACCATTCATGCATGGGAACTCGAGCTTTATTCTCTCCCCAGGAGGCTCCTGGCATGCTGTGGCCACAGCCCAGGGAAGACTATCTTTTAGCCCTCAGCGGCTATTTAGAATCATTCAGAAAGAACCTGCTAAGCTTCATCAATAGAGGTAATTTAGCCAGTGGCTCTAAAAATGCTAAGTTACAATTCCCATCTCAACTGAGAACATTTATGTTATAGAACTGAAATGTATTCAGTGTACTCTTGATGATGTTACCATCTCTAATTTAGCCCCAGCATCATTAACTGCATGACAGTATCTATTAAAATAAATTAGGGTAGTTTACTTTTCAATCATTTTTGTCACAGCAAGAAGAGAGGATTAACTAGTTTCCACAATTCAAACCTATGTCAAAAGGTCTTCCAGTTGCTTGGGAAGAAAAAAATCCAATAAAATATGGAAATCTGACAATGTACAAATTTCTCTGTGTCACTTGTAACTGCAGATCCCCCCACTGAAGGGTCTGTGCCTTCTTTTTCCTTGTTCCTCTAGCACTACCATAGTGCTTGGCATTTAGTGGATTGATTGAATAAAAATTCATACAAAGATAAACTTTTAAAGTCAAATATTATATGCCTTCCACTGTCCAGGATGGAGTTTAGAATAATAGCTAAAAAGTTCAGGTTCTAGAATCTGAAAGTATTTCAGTACTGCCACTTTCTAGCTGTGTGATCTTGGGCAAGTCATTCACTCTGTCTGTCTCAGTTTCCACAACTGTATAATGGGTCTAACGATGGTACCTATTAATGTTCACAAAACAAAAGGCACAGTGCTGTCTAACTGTCGCAGCACCATACGTGTTAGCTGTTCAAAGAGCATACCGTTTAATAGGGGAAGTAAGATACCAAGAGCCATAGTTTAAGGCAGAATATAATGACATAAAATAAGGAAATGATCTGTGGCTATTCAGAAGAAATAAAGTTCCTATCTGCTGTGAGAAAACAGGCAGGTCTTTGAAAGAAATGAAAGCTCTAAAAAGCCTGGATGGGATTTCAACAAGTGAAGTGGGCAGGAGGGCAGCCAGACTGGGTGGAGAGCAGGAACAAGAATCTCTGAGGTCAGAAGCCTGGAGCAGGAGGAGGAGGTCACAAGGACCATGGCTTCCCAGGGGGCTCAGTTGGTAAAGAATCTGCCTGCAATGCAGGAGACGCAGGAGACGTAGGTTCGATACCTGGGTCAGGAAGCTTCTCCTGGAGGAGGCAATGGCACCCACTCCAGTATTCTTGCCTGAAAAATTCCATGGACAGAGGAGCGTGGAGGGCTACAACCCATGGATCCACAAAGAATCGGACATGACTGAACACACACATGCACGCAAGGGCCGTGGATCCCTCCAGTGGCTGAGCCAAGGACTTGGACTCCCGCGTCTAACTGAGCCGTGATTTGGTCAAGATGAGATGTCATTATCTTTGGTGGAGCAAAATTGAAGTTTTGAAGTTGGGTCAGATCCTGCTGGGCCTGCTTGAGTCCTCCAGGTGCCATATTTCTTCCTCTGGCATTTCAGCAGCACTTTGTTAACATAGCCACTGTAATCCTTGAAGTTTTGTGACTTGATTGGTAAAGTTTCTTTGGCCTTCTTACAGAAAATGTAGGAAATGGTGATTCATGGAAATTCTATGGTAGCTTATCACAAACAATGTCTGGAAAGGTGAATTATAGGAAATCCATAGCCTTTTAGGCAACATACAGGCTTCCCTGCTGGCTCAAGTGGTAAAGAATCTGCCTGCAAAGTAGGAGACACAGGAAATGCAGTTTGATCCCTGGATCAGGAAGATCCCCTGGAGAAGTAAATGACAACCCACTCCGCTATTCTTGCCTGGGAAATCCCATGGACAGGGGTCTGGCAGGTTACAGTCCATGGGGTCTCAAAGAGTCATTCATGACTGAGTGTCCACTCACTAGGCAACATACTTTGCATAATTGCTCTATACTTCTAATAATTTTTGAGTCTCTATTGAATATAGATAATATTATTTTTATTATTGTTATAGTACATGTTATTGAAACTGTATTCCTGTTATTAAGCCTAAGGAGATAGAAACATAACTAAAATAAAGTTAGAAGTATGGTTTTAAAAACTGTTAAAACATCACTGGTTAAAAACTATAATGATAGATTAAGATCACAGCAGACATTCTACTAATTGAACTTATTAAAGATAGTCTACTGGGTATATCATAAATGTAATGTGGAAAGAATAAAAAATTAATCTGACAAAGAACTGGAAAACACTGTCCTGTGGCCCTCTCATATCCTCACTTTCCTCCTGAACAGATTAGATGTCTTGTTCGATCATTGCACTCCTGCTCTTGTTTGCGTACACCTCTAACTCCCTCTCTCCCTCTGTCTTGCCCTGGGGAGACCACAAACCTACTTAAATCCAAGTCACCCTCCACTCTGCACCTGCACCTGCCCAGCTGAAGGCAGATGGAGGAAAACAACCCTGCTAACTGGCCTCATTTTAAACACTCAACCACTGATCCTGAGGATGCACAGTGCTGTCCACGTCTGCAATCCAGTCACTGTCTAACTTTCTTAGCTGTTTTAGATTTTTTCCTTGCTCAATTCTCTAGCATCTCCTTCACACTTAATGTTGTTCAAAAGTATTGTTTGTTGTTTCTCTGAGAAAATAGAAGCCATCAGAATAGAATTCTGTGCACTCCCACCACCAAATCTGATCGTTTACTCAGATCTGTACCCTCCTTTCCTCCTGCTACAAGAAACAAACTGTTCCTTCCTTGTGCAGTTGAACCAATCCCCTCTGCCTTGCTCAAGGTCATTGCTCTTCAATTGTTGTTTCTCTTCTGTATCATCAATTTTTCCTCTCTATTAAATAATTCTGTTAACACAAATGAAACCATAAGATCATCCATCTTAGGGGGAAAAAACTTTCCTTGACCCCATACCTTTCTGTAGACCCTGTTGCACTTTGCGTCCACTGTCCTTCACAGCAAAACTCCTAGGAAGACGTGTCCATAACTATCTCTTGATGCTAACAAGATATTAATATCTACCACTCCGCTGAATCCTTCTTGTTAGGGTCACTGATTACCTTCACTATGACAAATTCAGGGATCAGCGTTCTGTTCAAATGTTACTAGATCATATTTAACAGAGCCTATTGCTCTCTTCTTGTTGAAACACTTTTATTGCTTATCTCTTTGGTGGGTATCTCTCTTTCAAGGTGTGCCTCCAATCTCACTGGCCCCTCCTCAGCCTGGCTAGTTCGTTTACTTCTTCTTGGTCTCTAAATGTTGTGCTCGAAGGCTCAGTCCTTGGACCTTTTTTCTTCCTTATTTGCATTCACTTGCTAGGTGATTGCATGTAATCTCATGGTTTTAATATTATCTATATGTCAAAGGTTCCCAGATTCATATCTGCAGCCTAGACTTCTCCTCTACTCTGGACTTGTATATCTAACTATCTACTCAACATCCCTACATGGCTGTTTCACAGATACCCCAAACCATATGTCCAAAACCAAATTCCCCAACCCTGCTCCACTTTAGTCTTCTCCACAACAGTAAATGACATTGCCATTCCTTTGGTTGCTCCAGTCAAATCTTGGAGTCACTCCTGACTCCTCTTTTTTCTCACACCCTGCATTCAATCTGTCTACAAATCTTATACCACTTTCTTCACAATATTCAGTTCAGCTCAGTCACTCATTCAGATCTGATTCTTGGCGACCCCATGCACTGCAGCACACCAGGCCTCTTTGTCCATTGCCAACTCCCAGAGTTTACTCCAGCTCATGTCCATTGAGTTGGTGATGCCATCCAACCATCTCATCCTCTGTTGTCCCCTTCTCCTCCTGCCTTCAATCTTTCCCAGGATCAGGGTCTTTTCAAATGAGTCAGTTCTTTGCATCAGGTGGCCAAAGTATTGGAGTTTCAGCTTCAGCATCAGTCCTTCCAATGAATATTCAGGACTGATTTCCTTTAGGATGGATTGGTTGGATCTCCTTGCAGTCCAAGGGACTCTCAAGAGTCTTCTCCAACACCACAGTTCAAAAGCATCAATTCTTCAGTGCTCAGCTTTCTTCACAGTCCAACTCTCACATCCATACATGACTTCTGTAAAAACCATAGCTTTGACTAGATGGACCTTTGTTGGCAAAGTAATGTCTCTGCTTTTTAATATACTGTCTAGGTTGGTCATAACTTTTTTTCCCAAGGAACAAACATCTTTTAATTTCATGGCTGCAGTCACCATCTGCAGTGATTTTGGAACCCCCCAAAATAAAGTCTGTCACTGTTTCCACTGTTTCCCCATCTATTTGCCGTGAAGTGATGGGACCAGATGCCATGATCTCAGTTTTCTGAATGTTGCGTTTTAAGCCAACTTTTCACTCTCCTCTTTCACTTTCATCAAGAGGCTCTTCAGTTCTTTGCTTTCTGCCTCTGTGACTGCATCCCTGCCTGTTTCCTGTCGCTCTCTTGCATCCAGACCCTGGACTGGAAGATCTTATCTCCTTAGTGGGCACTCCTCTTGCTCTTCATTTTCCCTCTTTCCCTCTTTCCTTCCATGATGACCCTATACAACAGGACCCTCCTGCTCTGTCCTCCTTATCCTCATATATTTTTCTTCTTTACCATTATCACTACTGGGTGGATTATTTATAAACATTTTTCTGCAGTCTGTCTCCCCCTACAATGGACTTTGCTTTATTTCTCATATTTACTATTCCTAGTATTTGAAAAATGCCTAACCCACAGGAGTGGCTTATGAATATTGATTGACTGGATAAATGAGCTATCAACCACAGTTTTCCCAGCTTCATCCCACACCCAGATGACTTCTACTTCAGAGTGCTTTGAGATTTAGGGCTTCGCATACCTCCCATTTTCTGCCCCTGTACACCCAAGTGTATTATTTGCATCTAGCCTCACTTCCTTTCTCCTCTTCTCAGACAGAGTGATGTTTCTTCTCCTTGCCCTGATTCTCTGACACCACCTCTTTTTGTGTTCTCTTGTATTGATATATTGTGCTCTAAAAGCCTTTTCTTTCCTCTCAGCTAAGAGTTGTCTGTCAGTTTGCAAACATTGTCAGATTCTTCCCTTCTACTGCAAAAACAAATAAAGAAAAAAAAAAAACTTATGATCTACAGCCCTTTTAGCTTCTATCCAGTTTCTTTTTTTCCCTTTATACACAACTACTCAAAAGAATTGTCGGCTGAGATTGATGAAGAGTTGGTACACATGCTTTCCACTTTTTGCCTTTTATAGACATTGCTGATTAATCCCAGTGCCATTTTCAAAGTCTATAACCCAGCCTCAAAGCCTTCTCTTAACACATTATCCCAGGTGGCCTTTCACAACTAGAGTTGCCACTTGGGATGACGCCTGCTTGCTTATCTTGCCTTAACTTTCTCACCTCACTGCTCAGACAATTACATTTCATATTCTTACTTCCTGTGGGTTAAATGCAATGGACTCTTTGCAGTCTTCATTTAATTCTTTTTGAAATTCTCTGCAATATGGGCTTTATCAAACTCACGTTTATTGTTATTGTTTTTCATTCTCTTCCTCCTCAGTTACCTTCTGGGGACTCTATTCCTTCTTTCCCCATAAAATGTTTATTTTTGTCTATGCAAGGATTCTTAACCTGGGATGAAAGATTTGCTAGAGAATCCATGGATGGACTTAAAATGTGTGTTTTGTGTGTGCAGAATATTAAGTGTTTGGTGTATGGATATGTCTAGCTAGAGCAGCTATATCTTTTATCCGATTCAAAGGAGAGTGAAGAATGACTGCTACTTGCTTCCTCTGGATTGTTGTTCAGTCGCTCAGTTGTGTCTGACATTTTTGCGATCCTGTGGACAGGCCAGGCTTTCCTGTCTTTCGCTGTCTCCTGAGGTTTGCTCAAACTCATGTCTGTTGAGTCAGTGAGGCCATCCAACCATCTTATCCTCTGTCGCCCCCTTCTCCTCTTGCCCTCAATCTTTTCCAGTATCACAGTTTTTCCAGTGAGTCAGCTCTTCATATCAGATGGCCAAAGTATTGGAACTCAGCTTCACCTTCCAGTGAATATTCAGGGTTGATTTCCTTTAGGATTGACTGGTTTGATCTCCTTGCAGTCCAAGAGATTCTCAAGAGTCTTCTCCAGCACCACAGTTCAAAAGCATCAGTTCTTCAGTGCTCAGCCTTCTTTATACTCCAACTCTGACATTCATACATGCCTATTGGAAAAACCATGGACTTCCCTGGTGGCTTAGATGGTAAAGTGTCTGCCTACAACGTGGGAGACCCGGGTTTGATCTCTGGAGAAGGAAATGGCAACCCACTCCAGTATCCTGGAGAATCCCCTGGATGGAGGAGACTGGTTGGCTACAGTCCATGGGGTCTCAAAGAGTCAGACACGACTGAGGGACTTCACTGGAAAAACGATAACTTTTGACTAGATGGACCTTTGTCAGCAAAATAGTGTCTCTGCTTTTGAATATGCTCTAGGTTTGTCATAGCTTTTCTGTTTTTGAAGTTGTGTGATTGGGAATGTTACCCAGCCTCTCTGAAACTTGGTTCATTCAACTACAAATGATGGAAATGACCCCTAATTTGTAGGCTTATTGTAATGGAAATGTCATTTGTGGTGCTCTTGGTGCCTTGTGGGAAGTAAGTTACAGTTGTTATGATACAGCCCCAAACACCTTGGTCCCTAAAGTACACAGAGCCTCTCCACCTGAATTTTGAAATAGGTTTTCATTTTTAGGGCTCTGTCTTACTGGAGCAAAAAGCATTATGTGACTCATGTAGTATCAATTAGTTGACTCTGCTTTAATTAACTTATTAATGCAAACATGTAAGGCAGCTGCAGAGAGCATGAAGTCCATTTTTTGCACAATATTTAGAAAATTGGGCATTTACATAAATTTAATCAGACTGAGAGATGTTTACAAATTGGCTTCTCATATTATCTGGCACAATCAAAATAGCACACTTTTAAAGATGTAATAAAATTGGGAGAAGCCAAATTATTCATTATATACAATTTAAGAAAAATTTGTTAGGCAGTAAAGATTGCCTCTGTATTCTTTAAAAAGCATGTATTTTTCAAAACAGTGGAAGCTGAGCAGGTGTCTCTACTCACATATATTCTATGTGTTTATTGTATTCTATTAAACGTATGTTTGTAAACTTGTCATTTATTTACACCTTCCAGATTCCATGCCAGTTGGTGAAAGAACTTGGAGATGTAGTTTGTTTTAGAAGTTTGATACACATTTATATCCAAAATTATACATCCTTTAAATGGCTTTATAAAATAATACAGCTAAATCCCCAAGCCTAAATATTTTGGTCTGCAAAATTGCAGTTTCCCAACAAACTCAACTGAGCAGGAATCTCCAGTCTACATGAACCATGGCCTTCTATAGTTGGCTCTTGACTCTAGAACTCTCCTGCCCCTGTGTCTATGACAGCCCCATTCCTAGAAATGATGTGGGGCATCCATAGAAGGTGAATTCAAAATGCTTACTTATTGAATTTTAAAGAATAGTTTGAAGAATTTTTCAAATTCTTCCAAGTAATTAAAAACACCCTGAATTGAGAAAGTTGGAAAATGGAATTCAAATCACTGACCTAGATCTTTGAGTGAATGAATCTACTATGGAAAAAATTTGGTTCTGTTTAAAAATTTCTGCAGTGAATTAGGTATAATGCTAAATATTTTTATGATCAAGACATGGGGCTAGAAAAATATTGGGAAGTAAAGAAAACTCTTAGTATAGAAATAATTGCTCATCATTCCACTACCAAGAAATAATTACCATTTTCATGTATTCTTTCTCTCTTCTTTCTTCTCTTCCTATCTTCTCCTCCCTCACCTCCTTCCTTGCTTCCTTCATTTTCTCTCTTTATTTCCTTCCTTCTTTCTTCATATAGATATATTTACAAACATATGTCTGAATAAATACATATATCTATATGCATGTAGAATTATACCCCAGAAAAATATATAATCTGTATTTTATGTAATACAACATGAATAAATAAAATATATGAATTGTATAATTGGAATAACACTGTCTTATAATTGTTGTATCATAAGGAATTAATTGTGTGCATGCTAAGTCGCTTCAGTCATGTCCGTCTCTTTGTGGATCCTATGGACTGTAGCCAACCCAACTCCTCCATCCATGGGATTCTCCAGGCAAGAATACTGGAGTGGACTGCCATGCCCTCCTCCAGGGGAGCTTCCCCACCCAGGGATGGAACCCTCATCTCATGTCTCCTGCATTGCAGGCAGGTTCTTTACTACTAGCACCTCCTGGGAAGTCCTAAGAAATAATCATATATAGTCAAATATTTGTATAGAAATAAGTAGACACTGTTTATAGTAGCAAAAATCTAAATCAACCTCAGTGGAATATTAAGCATTCAATACATTTAAATATTATAAATTAATGCATAAATAGAATCCTTATCTTTCTTATGCTCTGTATGTGAAACTTTTAATGACAAAAAATGCACCTGATAAAATTCTTTACTTTTTTATGTTCCCACTATGACCATTTAATCATAAGATAAACATAGCATGGTGTTAGAAAAATAATAATGTTTTAAAATTATTGTGGGAAGGACTTAATCTGCTTAAGTATGAATAAATCTTTAAATAAATCATGTTATTTATTTATAAAAGGTAACCATCATGGAAGAACTCTTCCAAGTTGTGAATGAATTTTTGTTTCCTTTAAATTGAACCCAACGAAACCATCTCCATGTTCACTCTCACTTTCTCTCTTTTCTCTTTCAAATAAACAGGAAAGACATATCCACCAGGCTTGAGTCTATAGCTATTTATTTTCCTCTTGCGTGGAATATGACTTTTCCTTCCCAGAATTAAAACCACAGAGGATTAAGTATTTTTCAAAAGAAAAGCTTAAATTGAAATACTCTTATCTAAGTAATATTATGTGACTGTGACTAAGGTAAGAATTATTAATATCTATCCTGCAGGGTAACACAACAGGCAGTATAAATTATGAATAATGTTTGTTTCAGCCAAGCACGTAAGAGTCCTTGGAAGTGTGAGCAGTTTACAGTCACTGAGAGATTAGGCAGTCTTTGCAAAGCCATTTCTTAATGCACATAATCTGTATTGCTTTATTTCTTCAATTGTTTTTCTCTGTAGTTCATCATTCCCATGTAAATTTGTTTTTAAAATTAATAGACACTTTATAATCTAAATTTGAATTAGTCAAATGAATTGTTGGTGTTGGTTTTATAGCCCACTTTGAATTGCCATGCTACAATGGTATAGCATTTTATAATTTGCAAAGCCATTTGATATAATATTCTCACATTAATTAGATACAGAGGCTTAATCAAACTAGGGAGTGGTTGGTCTTCAAGATATCAGTCTCATGCGTTTTGTCCTAAGGCACATAGGTAGGTGTCTAAACTTCCCCTGACACCCTTGCAGGCTTCTGCCTTAGCTCCATCTCTGGCATCTGAAGAAGATTCCAGTGAGGGAGGAGACTTCCTCTTCAACATAAATGTGTTTATTTGCATGAGCAGAAGCCAAGAGTTTAAGAAGTTATATTTTGAAAATACAACTCTGAAATGTAAGGATAGCCAACTTGCTAATGATTCTCTAAAAATACTGTAACCAATTTGAGGACCAGTCAAAATATTCTCACCTTTCAGCAATTCAGTGATTGTTTCCAAAGCACCTTGTAACTTAGGCACTGGGGTGTCAGGGATTAAATGTGAAGAGACTCGCAGGATGAGCAAAAGTCCTGCTTCCTGGTGCTGCAAATGTAGAGTACACATGCTCTGCTTACTGGCACAGACTTTAGGTCAACCTGCGACTCAGGAAAGGTTAAGGGATCCCGCTGACATGGTTCTACATGAGTGCGTGCGTGTGCATGCTGTCGCTTCAGTCGGGTCTGACTCTGTGTGACCCTAGGGACTGCAGCCTGCCAGGCTCCTCTGTCCATGGTAAACTCCAGGCAAGAATACTGGCATGGGTTGCCGGGCCCAGCTCCAGGAGGTCTTCCTGACCCAGATATTGAATTCATGTCTCTTAAGTCTGCCTGCATGGGCAGACAGGTTCTTAACTGCTAGTGCCACCTGGGAAGCCTGATGGTTCCTATGATAGGATTGCAATTGGTCCACAGAATGGCTGCCATCAGAATAATCCTGTTGCCAACTGAAACAATCTGAAGCTTTACCTGCATGCTTGCTTCATGTGCTCTTTTCTCCTGAAAAGAAAAATAAACTCGACATCTGAATATGTGGATTTGAACATTTTCAAGAGGTGATGAAGTTACGATGATCATCTTCAAATGATCTTTTTAGACTGTAAAGGTTTGAAAATACAAAAGCATAGAAATGATTATTAAAAAAAATTTTTTTTTCAGTTCAAGACAGTGAAATAAACTGAATCTGAGTACACTAACAGTGATAGTCAAGCTTAGGTTTCTTAATGCTGCTATTGCTATTGCTAAGTCACTTCAGTCGTGTCCGGCTCTGTGCAACCCCATAGGCGGCAGCCCACCAGGCTCCCCCATCCCTGGGATTCTCCAGGCAAGAACACTGGAGTGGGTTGCCATTTCCTTCTCCAATGCATGAAAGTGAAAGGTGAAAGTGAAGTCACTCAGTGATGTCCTACTTAGCGACCCCATGGACTGCAGCCTACCAGGCTCCTCCACTCATGGGATTTTCCAGGCAAGAGTACTGGAGTGGGGTGCCATTGATTCTAAGTTAAGTGCTTTCTAATTACCTTGAAGCAGAGGGAACACCTTTTAGAGGTTCATGAACAATCATCCTCAAGTTTTTGTAACTGAAAGTAATTTTATTTAAAACTTATCACTGTAAAAATGTATGTGGGTCTGATATCCTAATCAGTATTTCAAAGTAAGATGGTATGTGACAGTACAAATTCTGTGTGCCTTTCTGTGCACGTGCTAACGGAAAGATGGCATTTGTCCCATCGGAGAAAGAATGACCCGAATCACCAGCCATAAAAAAAGTACCATGTGGTGAAACTAATTGCCTCAGTCAAAAATCTAAATGACTTGGTTGATTTAGAAAAGAGTGTTAGTACTTTCTGGCAACCATAGTTGTGATAACAGCCTGGCAAAAACTGGTTAATACTGCTCCTTAATTGCCTAAAGTGACATACATACTCCAGCGATATGTCTTCTTGTTTATCACGTTCCATCTTGGTTTACTTGCCTCACGAAACTTTTAACTTGCTTTGAACACTTTTCTGTCAAGCGTCAGCTACTGGCTGATTGTTTTCCGCCATGCTGTTCTGATTACCACGTTTTCAAGTCAGCTTTGCCTGCTGTTTCTTTTTCTTCACGCTGGTGCCTTAGCTGCCTTGAGGGCATTGCACTGAGCTGTTGACGTCCGGTAAATCAGCAACTCCATTCTCCATCTTTAAATGTCTGGCCTCAACTTCAGTATTTCTGTGATTTAACTACTTCTCTTGGCATGGCTCCTGATTATGCTAGATTGTACTCTTTGGGTTTTTATTTATAGAAGCATTTTGATGATTCACTTGGGAGAAAAAGGTCCTTTTCAGCCATTTTTAAAGATTCAACTTAAAAGTTTTATTTGCTAACCTTCATCATAATTTTTAACTCCTCAGAGTGCATTTTAGAAAACCAAAAGAAATTCACTTTCACTTTTGATTGCTAATAATATTCACTACCTATGAGTTAGAATAGACTTGAAAATGATCCCCTGATATATGAAAACACTTGTACCACTCAGTGAACTGCTCAGTGGCAACAAAGAAATTCGGAGATACATCTTTGGGTGATCTGTCTGTGAAGACGTCTTCGTCACAGTGTCTTGGATCGCCAAGGATATTTCCGAGATGCCCTTCTGGGGCTCTTGCCTGCTCTCTATGCTCTGCTCTCCGTGGGGGAACTTAACACTTCCACACCCTCTGAAACCTCTCCTCCGACGCTTCACTCACTTAGCCAGATGGCTTTACTACCATGACTGCCAGATTCCAGCTGCTGGACTGCTTTCTTATAGGTGTTCACTAGGAGACACCTGGTATTCTAGGTGTCTCCAGGTGAATAGCTTGTTGCATCACACTGAGTTAAGGAGACTTGGTGTAGGCAGCCCTGGAATCTTGTGTACGATACGTAAGACTTACATTGTGTAAGGATGTAAAACGTCCCATGTTTTAGGGAGGTTGCCAAATTTGCCATTTAGTTTGCATTGTTTTTCTGGGAATCCTCTCTGTCAACCCACTTCCATCTCTCTTTTTCACATTCCCCACCCTGCACATATACACATACATATACACACACCAAACACACCTCAAATTCATATTTGACATTAGGGTAATCTGAGGTCCCTGGTGCTGTATATGTTCCAATGCCTAGATAAAAGTCAACTTTTTATCTTTACCATCATTTGCTATTTGTTCTCACTATCACTGATAAAAAGTTCATAATGCAATGTATATTTGTGCAGTTTATACAGACATTGTGCTAAAAGTCATTTGTTAAATGTAATGGCAGAAATGCTAGTTTTTAAAGATGGACAAGAAAAGCCTGTAATTTGTAAAACAACCATAGATATGAAAAAATCTCAGCAATGATGCTAAAATATATTCCTTTGAAGAAATTCTTTCTGATTTTAGAGATGTCTACATTTTAGTCTTTAACCATGTGAGAGAGGTACTTTATTCTGAGGTTCTATAAAAGGTTCATGGTCACATTTCAGAGTGTGCATTAGCTTAAAAGTTTGGAAAGATCAAAAGCGTAAAGCGTCCAGAGGAAGAGTGATAATGTGAGAGCTAGTGAGCAGGTACTGTAATTTCATCCATTATGCAGATCTGGAAGATCCATATTTATATGCAGATGAACAGCCCTGTACTTATAGGTTCTCCGT
The DNA here is from genome assembly GCF_032405125.1 of Capricornis sumatraensis. Taxonomy (NCBI): domain Eukaryota; kingdom Metazoa; phylum Chordata; class Mammalia; order Artiodactyla; family Bovidae; genus Capricornis; species Capricornis sumatraensis. The sequence continues at coordinate 19,009,944 of NC_091075.1, forward strand.
GTTTAGAGCTGATGTGAGAGCTGTTTGCTACCCTCAAGAACCTTTGCTGACCCGGTTTCTGTACAGGTATCAGTTAAGAGGCTGGGTGCCCTCTGGCCCTAGGTCTTCATCTAGAAGCAGAGATTCAAGCTGCTGCAGCCTGGGAGTACCTGGGAGGTTTAGTGTCCACTCAAGTTAAGTGTGCTCTGGGACCATGCTCAGCTCAGTTAAGTCTGCTTACAGCTCTGAGTTTAAACTTCCAGAGTGAAAGGCAAAATGGCCTGCTACAAAACGTTTGAACTTTGGAATCAGTTTGGATTTAAAGTTTGCCCTTTTTGCCTATAGGCTGTGTGATTTTTAGCTTATTTCTATGAGTCAGTGATCTCCTGGTGGTTCAGACCATAAAGCATCTACCCGCAATGCGGGAGACCTGGGTTCAATCCCTGGGTCGGGAAGATCCCCTGGAGAAGGAAATGGCAACCCCCTCCAGTACTCTTGCCTAGAAAATCCCATGGATGGAGGAGCCTGGTGGGCTACAGTCCATGGGGTCGTGAAGAGTTGGACGTGACTGAGCGATTTCACTTTTCCATGAGTCTCAGTTTCTTCATTTATAAAATGCAGGACAGTTATAATAAATGGAATAACAGATCCAAATTTGCCTGGGACTGTAAGGAATGAATGAATGGTATTTTCTTATCCCTCTGCATCACTAAAGAGTCAGGGGTGGGGTGAGTCACATCCACAGTAGCTTGGTATAACTCCCCTTCCTGGTTTGATAGATAAAATCTAGACAAAGCTCTTGGATCTGTTCTATCACCAGTCAGTTAGAGAATGTGTGCCTAGAGGAATTCCAAGTCTGAAGAGAAGCTGAAAGAGAAGGAAAGAGTCTTCTCTGGGAGTTGTATTAGCTCCTTGATTTTTGTGTGTAATACTCAGTGGCACACAGGTGATATAATGAGATTATACATTATTTACTTTTTAAGATTCCCTAATTCAGTGTGAACTTTTTCTTTCATCTCATCTATGCAAAATCCAACTGGAGATTTGAAGAAGGTGATGTATAATCAATACTTTTATTCACAGGTGGTTTTCCTTTAGTAAGAAGCACTTGCAGTTATGCTGTTTTGAAATTTTTATTAGTTTAAGCAACAAGAAAGTGACATTCAAAATAAATCTGATTGACCAGAGGTTACATAATCTTGTTTGTATGAGGAGTTATGATGTACTTTAATTGAGCCAAAGACCTCTCATATTCTTTTAAAATGCCCTTAGGTTAGATTATGCAGAATAATATAGATGTTTAGTTTTTAATAGACTTAAAATATTATTGAAACAATGAGAAATGTAAAGAGTTGGTGAATTCTAAAATTAAACAGCTGCCTCTTTTTTCTTCTCTCTGTGCCATCTCTGAATATGTAGCTCATAATAATAATGTGCTAGAAGAGCCTCCCTTTATGTAACCCATTCATTATTATCATGTGAGATGTATTTCACCCTTTGCCTTTTCTTTCTCCATTTTAATTCTAGAGCACAGTAAAATTCTTGAGTCATTTTGGAGTTACATATAACAGATATAACATCAAGATTTTAGATAGATAGCATAGAGTAAAAATATTAAGAAATAACTTTATTAAAACACGAAGTGAAATTGTCTGTAGTTAGGTATTATAATTTTCAGAAATATTTTGAAAACATGTTCGGAACTAGTTTAAGTTTTGATACTGAAAATATTCACTTAAGAAGCAATTTTGTAACTATTTTCCTTTTTTACTCCTTTTCAATTGCAGGGTCATCCTGGTCCTCAGGTAAGTGAACACTTTTTCTTCTCACAAATTAATTTCAATTTAGGATTTTTCCAGCCTAGAGGTTTTGCAATTCTTTTCAAAGCATATAAAACAGCTATGAACCAGTAATCATGACACCACTCAGTGGACCAAATATTTCCCAGGAGTAAATCTTTGGGGCCTCTTCAGGATTGCGTGAGTCATATCAGCTGTTGGGCCAGATGGCAAGTTTAACAATGCACTATCATATAAAGCAAGACTCTTTAATAGATCTGAGACAGTGCCACAGGGCTTTAATGTAAGATAAAATGACTTAGTAGTAGATGTTGGGTAGGAACTGGTTGGCGTTAGGTACTGATTCATCATTACTAATACATTGTAGTCAATCTATTTAGATTACCATCCTATCAACTAATTTTGATTTATTATAGATAGATATTTAATTTGTTCTACATTTCCTTTTTTTAAGCTTTTTTAAAAATTTATTTTTAATTGGGGGAAAATTACTTTAATGTTGTGTTGGTTTCTGCCGTACAGCAGTGCAAATCAGCCATAATTAAATGTATATCAACTCCCTCCCCTCCCTATATTTTCAGTATAAACTAACTGCTGAAGACATGATCTATCATTATGAATGCAGTTAGCAGACAATATTTTGAGCCCTAAATCACAGTGAAGAAAATGAGGAAATATTATGAAGGGGAGGAATGTGTATAAAGATGAAACACACAGAAGAAGAGAGTTGTCAGAAATGAACAGTCAATAAAAAACCCTCAGTGTTAGCAATTATTGTAGTGAGTAGGAAACCAGAGAGAAGAAAATGCCATTATTAATGTTTTACCTCTAACACCATAATACCTGTAAATAAAATAGTTGTTTATTGAGTTCCCTTTTTGTCTCTTTCCCCTCAATATGCTGAATACTATTTCTGTCCTAGATTGTTTCCTAAATAAGTGATTTTCACAAATAAGTGTAGCCAATGCCGCAAACTGTCTATTATGTGCTGATTCTCCTACTAGACCATAATATATTTATATTTTATGAGCTCTGAATATAAGGATATTCAGTCCATTCTATAAGGATAAACCAGTCCATTCTGAAGGAGATCAGCCCTGGGATTTCTTTGGAAGGAATGATGCTAAAGCTGAAACTCCAGTACTTTGGCCACCTCATGAGAAGAGTTGACTCATTGGAAAAGACTCTGATGCTGGGAGGGATTGGGGGCAGGAGGAGAAGGGGACGACTGAGGATGAGATGGCTGGATGGCATCACGGACTCGATGGACGTGAGTCTGAGTGAACTCCGGGAGTTGGTGATGGACAGGGAGGCTTGGCGTGCTGCGATTCATGGGGTTGCAAGGGGTCGGACATGACTGAGCGACTGAACTGAACTGAACTGAACAAAACAAACAACACCCCACTCCCCCGCCCCAGTAGAATATTCCTTTTCACACTACTTATGAGAAATAGCTTGAGAAGTAATTAATTTATTGTGTTAGTCACTCAGTCATGCTCGACTCTGCGATCCCATGGACTGCAGCCCACCAGGCTCCTCTGTCCATGGGGATTTTCCAGGCAAGGATACTGGAGTGGGTTGCCATTTCCTTCTCCAGGTGATCTTCCCAACCCAGGGATCAAACCTGGGTCTCCTGCATTGCAGGCAGATTCTTTCCCGAGTGAGCTACTCATTATTCACAATAATGAATACTCTCATTGTTTATAATTTTCACTTAAAAAAAATACTTATTGGAGTATAGTTATTTACAATATTGTGTTAGTTTCAGGTGTACAGCAAAGTGAATCAGTTATGCATACACACATATCCACTCTTTTTTAGATTATTTTCCCACATATACCATTACAGCGTACTGAGCAGAGTTCCCAGTGCTATATGACAGATCCTTATTAGCTATATATTTTATAGATAGTAGTATGTAGTATAGTAGTATGCCATTGATCTAAGATCAAACCAGTCAATCCTAAAGGAAATCAACCCTGAATATTCATTGAAAGGACTGAAGCTGAAGCTCCAATACTTTGGCCACCTGATGCAAAGAGCTGACTCATTGGAAAAGACCCTGATGTTGGGAAAGATTGAAGGCAGGAGAAGGGGGCAACAGAGGATGAGATGGTTGAATGGGATCATCAACTCAATGGACATGAGTCTGAGCAAACTCTGGGATATGGTGAAGAACAGGGAAGCCTGGCATACTGCAGTCCTGGGGTTGCAGACGTGGACATGACTGAGCAACATAATGTATATGTCAGTTCCAGCCTCCCAGTTTATCCCTCCTTCCTTTACCCCTTGGTAAACATGTTTGTTTTCAATGTCTGTGACTCCTATTTTGCAAATAAGTTCATTTTTACCCTTCTTTTTTGGATTGCACAAGTAAATGACATTATACGATGTTTGTCTTTCTATATCTGTCTTACTTCATTCAGTATTACAACCTCTGGGTCCATCTGTGTTGCTGCAAATGGTGTTATTATGTTCTTAATTTTCACTCTTATGTTCTAAGTAATCTCAGGCTAATTACTAGAGGGAAAAAAACCCATGAAAGAAAGTCATAGTTTCTTCCATAAATTCGAAACTGCTACGTTATAATGAGATGAAAACAAAGTAAAAGCTGCTTTGCATGCTTTATTTTATTTAATGCTTACAACAGCCCTGAAAGTAATATTATCCTAGATCTAGATCTAAGAGATATATTTTTTTGATCCCTTCTTATTCTGTATATATATTGGGCTTCCCAGGTGGTGAAGTGGTAAAGAATTTGCCTGCCAATTCAGGAGATGCTAGAGATACAGGTTCAATCCCTGAGTCGGGAAGATCCCCTGGAGTAGAAACTGGCAACCCATACCAGTAATCTTGCCTGAAAAATTCCATGGACAGAGGAGCCTAGTGGAGTACAGTCCTTGGATTGCAAAGAGTTGGACGTGACTGAGCACATACGGACATTCTGTACATATCTTTATCTATATATGTATCTGTGTCTGTGAACCTGTGAGAACTATATACACACACAACCTATGAGAACCTGTGAGAAACAGTGCAGAGCTTGCCTTAGAACTGCCCTGCTGCAGGGCAGGAAAGCTGATGTGTTTAATCACTGATTTCCCATTCTTCACTGGTGAAAGCTGTACCTGGGTGTTAACTCCCTGGCACTTCTGGCCTACTCTAGAAGGTATAACACACTCCAGCTGTTCAAGGAATGCAGGAAGCCATAGGAACATATGGGATTTGCATTCTAGCACAGTCTTGGAGAGAGGCAGCGGCGTGTGTTGGCACGTACATCTGCTACAACATTCAAGTGCTAATGTCCTATAGACGAAATAGAGAGGAAAACTCAGATAGGGCTATAAGGACTTAGAAGACTGGACAGAAAGACAGCATGAAAAGCACAACGAGACGTTAAAGAGGATAGCTATAAAAGAAGAGCATGGGGAAAAAAGAGCATGGTCATAACAAATTTTGAATGCACAGCCACAGTGAATGAGCAGATGAAGGATGATAAACCAGTACAGGAAGCCAAGAATAGTCAGCACCAGGAACATCTATGAAGGGCTCATGGTAGCTGAAATTTGAAAGTGTATCATGGCACTTTAAGAAGCCAAGAGATACCCCCACATTGTCTTTCTACACCATAGGCAAAGAGTTTTGTTGCTACGTCCCCAAGGAAAGATCTGACCTTCTTCTTATTCCTATATCATTATAGTATTTTGCAAAAGAAACTTCCAATTTAGATTTTAAATTAGAGAATTATTAATGAAGTTTCCACTTAGTACTAGATGATGATTAACTGCTTGTTACTCATATGCAAATGTTTATGTCAGTTAGCGTTTTCTTGCATAGGCTGAACATTGCCATATGATCTTATTCACATTTCTGTATGATGTAAAACTCTTAGAAAAACTCAGTACTCTTTCTTTGATATCGCACATTATTTAATAAGGACTTCCAGATTAATAGGGTTTTATTTTGCAGACCAGTGGTAAAAAGGGAAAATATCTATCATCAAGGAGTTCTGATCGTCTTCCTAAGATTGAAGACGGCTTGGATGGACTTAGATTGTTAAAAAATTGCAAAGACTAGAAAGCTAAATAGCAGTGAACTCTGTTACAGTAACAGTATGAAATTGAATACGAAAATGGGCCTTAGGGAAAAGAGGTGAATCTATGCATTTACCTAAATGGGTGAGAAAATGGTTCTTGACAAGGGAAATGAGATGGTGAAAGGATATTAGAAAGAAAACAAAAAAAGCCCGTTCTAGCAGCTGTGGTTAAGATGGGAATAGAGGCAGGGGAATGAATGGAGAGGATATTGCTTTGAATCCACTGAATCAGAGGAAATAAAATTCTTGAAGAGGAAAAGGGATGGGTTAGAGTAAATAATGTCACAGAAACTTGAAAAAAGCAATTGGGTAGAAAAAGAAAAAAAAAATAATGTGACAACAGAGAGTAAAGGAAGAAAGAAGGGGAAGAAATGATAAAACAGATGAACATTTATATTTCAAACTAGAGGTAATGGGAGTTATTCAGGGGTGGGGCAAAGTTAATCTGTTGAAATGAAAGTCACCCTGATGTTTTTTATTAATCCGTATTGACATAATTCAGTTCAATAACTCGTGTCTATTTTGCCTCTATTAGGTACAAGGCTGTGAAATTGTAGTGAACAAGACAGACTCACTCTCTGTCCTTTTGATAGTTCTTTTAATAATAATAGTCAAGTAGAGTGTGAAAGTTCTGTCAGTCCTGCCGACCCACCATTCTGAGGATGACTTTAATCATACCTGCAAGTCCTACTCTGTGTTTGCACATCTGCTTAATCCCCAGGTTCTGTGGGACTTTGACATGAGGCATTTAAGAAAGCCTTTTTCCTACCCACACAGGTGAACCAACGTCAGTGCCATCACTCTAAAAAGTGTCGTCCTCATGCCGTGCCTTAGTCCTCATAATGGGATTCTGCCCAGATCCAGGCACCCCGTTCTGATGACTTGAGTCCTTTCCCAGCTCCACGAGTCTACACTGTTTTCCATTACCACCTTCATCCAAGATCTTCCTTTTCCTTTCTTCTCTACTGCTGGGCTGCCCTGGTGGCTCAGTGGTAAAGAATCCACCTGCAATGCAGAAGATGAAGGAGATATGGGGTTTGATCCCTGGGTTGGAAATGGCAACCTACTCCAATATTCTTGTCTGGAGAATCCCATGGACAGGGAGCCTGGTGGGCTACAGTACATAGAGTTGCAAAGAGTCAGACACGACGGAAGCGACTTAGCCCCCACGCACCCTGGGTGTGCAGAATCATGGTATGTATACTCTGTGCAGCCTTGCTAGTGGCTGACTGAACAGGTCGATGCCTCTAGCTCACTGCCTGCTTGACAGGACTCTCTGTTTCTATTTCCCTTGACCCTGAATCCCTCTTGCCATTCTGTACACTGTACAGACATGCCTGTTGCCTGGCCTGTCACTGCTGCAAAGGAGCTGAGTCAAAAAAGTGGACATTTAGCTTTTCCTATCCCTGTAGTGGAGTCATCAAGTGGGAATTAAGTGGAGCATCAACCAGTATCAACGTATATATGTTTTCCAGACAAAGTTTTTTCTATCATGGTTCTTATTATGTCATTATTCTGACTCACAAACTTTGAATCTCAGTATGATTACCATTTAGACTGTGTAAAAAAGATATTGAGAAGAGGTGGCAGGAATACACAGAAGAACTGTACAAAAAAGATGTTCGTGACCGAGATAATCACGATGGTATGATCACTCACCTAGAGCCAGACATCCTGGAATGTGAAGTCAAGTGGGCCTTAGAAAGCATTACTATGAACAAAGCTAGTGGAGGTGATGGAATTCCAGTTGAGCTATTTCAAATCCTGAAAGATGATGCTGTGGATATGCTGCACTCAATATGCCAGCAAATTTGGAAAACTCAGCAGTTGCCACAGGACTGGAAAAGGTCAGTTTTCATTCCAATCCCAAAGAAAGGCAATGCCAAAGAATGCTCAAACTACTGTACAATTGCACTCATCTCACATGCTAGTAAAGTAATGCTCAAAATTCTCCAAGCCAGGCTTCACCAATACGTGAACTGTGAACTTCCAGATGTCCAAGCTGATTTTCGAAAAGGCAGAGGAACCAGAGATCAAATTGCCAACATCTGCTGGATCATGGGAAAAACAAGAGAGTTCCAGAAAAACATCTATTTCTGCTTTATTGACTATGCCAAAGCCTTTGACCATGTGGATCACAATAAACTGTGGAAAATTCTGAAAGAGATGGGAATACCAGACCACCTGACCTGCCTTTGAGAAATCTGTATGCAGGCCAGGAAGCAACAGTTAGACTGGACATGGCACAACAGACTGGTTCCAAATAGGAAAAGGAGTACGTCAAGGCTGTATATTGTCACCCTGCTTATTTAACTTCTATGCAGAGTACATCATGAGAAATGCTGGGCTGGAGGAAGCACAAGCTGGAATCAAGATTGTAGGAGAAATAGCAATAACCTTAGACATGCAGATGACACCACCCTTATGGCAGAAAGTGAAGAGGAGCTAAAAAGCCTCTTGAAAGTGAAAGAGCAGAGTGAAAAAGTTGACTTAAAGCTCCACATTCAGAAAACGAAGATCATGGCATCTGGTCCCATCACTTCATGGGAAATAGATGGGTAAACATTGGAAAGAGTGTCAGATTTTATTTTTGGGGCTCCAAAATCACTGCAGATGGTGACTGCAGCCATGAAATTAAAAGCAGAGAAGTCAATGACACCTCACTCCAGTAATCTTGCCTGGAAAATCCCATGGATGGAAGAGTCTGGTAGGCTGCAGCCCATGGGGTCACTAAGTTGGACACGACTAAGTGACTTCACTTTCACTTTTTGCTTTCATGCATTGGAGAAGGAAATGGCAAGCCACTCCAGTGTTCTTGCCTGGAGGATCCCAGGGACGGGGGAGCCTGGTGAGCTGCTGTCTATGGGGTTACACAGAGTTGGACACGACTGAAGTGACTTAGCAACAACTCCTTGGAAGAAAAGTTATGACCAACCTAGATAGCATATTGAAGGGCAGAGACATTACTTTGCCAACAAAGGTCCATCTAGTCAAGGCTATGGTTTTTCCAGTGGTCATGTATGGATGTGAAAGTTGGACTGTGAAGAAGGCTGAGCACCAAAGAATTAATGCTTTTGAACTGTGGTGTTGGAGAAGACTCTTGAGAGTCCCTTGGACTGCAAGGAGATCCAACCAGTCCATTCTGAAGGAAATCAGTCCTGGGATTTCTTTGGAAGGAATGATGCTAAAGCTGAAACTCCAGTACTTTGGCCACCTCATGCAAAGAGTTGACTCATTGGAAAGGACTCTGATGCTGGGAGGGATTGGGGGCAAGAGGAGAAGGGGACGACTGAGGATGAGATGGCTGGATGGCATCACTGACTCGATGGATGTGAGTCTGAGTGAACTCCGGGGGTTGGTGATGGACAGGGAGGCCTGGCGTGCTGCGATTCATGAGGTCGCAAAGAGTCGGACACGACTGAGAGACTGAACTGAACTGAAAATCTAGTTCCTTGCCTGACATTCAAATTCTCTGACTGGACCTGTTTTTCCAGCGCTATATCCTACTGATTTAAAAAACAGTTGTATTTATTCATTTTGGCTGTGCTGGGTTTGCGTTGCTGCCCAGGCTCTTCTCTAGTCGCACTGAGCGGGGACTCCTCTCTAGCTGCGGTGCTTGGCCTTTTCGTCGCAGCGGCTGTTGTCGTGGAGCACGGGCTTGGGGTGCCTGGGCTCAGTAGCTGTGACTCCTGGGCAGGAGAGCACAGGCTCAGTGGTTGTGGTGCACAGGCTTAGTTGCTCCATAGCATGTGGGATCTTCCTGGATTAGGGATTAAGCCTAGTCTCCTGCATTGACAGGTTGATTCTTTACCACTGAGCCACCAGGGAAGCCCCTATCCCACTGATTTTTAATCTTCTTCTTGGGCACGATGCTTCATCCAAACTGAATCAAACCATTAATTCTTTTCTCTTCAAGTCTGTTTTCCTTCATTTGTCTTTTCTTAAACCAGTATTTTCTCCAGAAATGCTCCCCTCTCAGTGCCTAGATACTCTACACACCCAAACAGGGTAACTCTTCATACTTACGTGTTACTTCTTCCATCAAGATGTTGTTACTTCCCTTAGCTGAATATAATTTCTCCCTTTTGCTGATTCCACACAGCATTTTATCCTGTACAGCTTTTTATATTACTTTACATCAAACAGAGAGAATATAGACAGTTAATCCAGACAGATTGTAAGTCAAATCCTAGCTCTACCACTTACAAGCTCTGTGATCTTGGGAGAGTTACTCAATCACTTTGAGTCTCATTTCCCCCATCTGTAAAGCAGAGATGATAAACCCTCAGTGGAGGGTGTGAGGGTTAAAGTAAGATAACATGTATAGAACTTTTTTCTTTTTTTAATGTATTTATTTTTTAATTGAAGGATAACTGCTTTACAGAATTTTTTGGTTTCTGCCAAACATCAACTTTTAACACAGTGTCTACTACATGCCAGGCACTCAGTATACGTTAATTCCCTCCCTCCCTTTTCCTCTTTCTATTTTATCATAGTCATTTATAAACATCTTTTCTTTTTTATTACTAGCTTTTATGATTCTCAAGAGTGGAATCTATGCTTTCTTCAGTGTCCTCTATAACATCTAACTCTGGAGAAGGCGATGGCACTCCACTCCAGTACTCTTGCCTGGAAAATCCCATGGACAGAGGAGCCTGGGGGGCTGCAGTCCATGGGGTCGCAGAGTCGGACACGACTGAGCGACTTCACTTTGGCTTTTCACTTTCATGCATTGGAGAAGGAAATGGCAACCCACTCCAGTGTTCTTGCCTGGAGAATCTCAGGGACGGTGGAGCCTGGTGGGCTGCCGTCAATGGGGTCACACAGAGTTGGACACGACTGAAGCGACTTAGGAGCAGCAGCAGAACATCTAACTCAGTTCCTTGTATGTAGTAGAAGTTCAACAAATCTTATTGAGTCACAAGTGGTATATACAAGAGCTTAAGGAAAAGGAAGCTGAGGAGGAGAGAAAACTGTCAGCTTTTCATAATTCTAAGTGCACCAGGCAGTAATACCATCTGTTATCAATTATATCAATTATTTATAAATAAAACTGGTCTGAGGTTTCTAAGCTCTGAGATCTTTCTGAACATTTATTATTGTTAATATCTAACATCCACATGGTTGGAAGGGTTTGGATGCCTTTGTTTCTTTTCATTATAGTCATTTATTCATGTTGACACTTAATTTTTGGTGAAAATAAACAAATAGCACTAGCCCAGGGCTATACTTATGATATATAATTATATTTTGTAGCCATTTATTTGTGGGGTTCAAAGCCTGGATTTAGTTGTTAACAATCAGGACAACTATAGAAAGCAGTTCATGGTGGTTGCAGCATGACATTGCTTAAGCAATAATATTCTCCCATTAATAATTTAATACAAATTGTAGGAACTAGTTGTTTTTTAAAAAAACAAAAACCTTCTTAGGATTCCATCTTGCACTCTTTATAAAATATATTGGCCTTCTCTTCACCCTGAATAACTCCATCAGCATAGTCAGTAGAGGATAATGAAACAGTGGAATCATTACGTTAGTGAAAGGTACCCCTTCTATGACAAGGGCATTTCTTTTGCATACACTTTGTAGAATTATAAAGCCCTCCTTGTAACTCCCCTTTGGAGCTGCATGTGAACATAAAGGAGATACAATTCCCTTAGGAATTTGTAAGACTAAAGCTGCGTGCATGGTGTAATTCTGTATTACTCACTGAGAAAAAAATGCAAGAGAAAAACCACAAGCAAATACCATTAGACAACTGCACATGAAGCGTGTGCCTTCCATTTGTACTGGTTCAGATGCACTTGAAAAGAAATGGAAGATGTCACTTTGCCTTTTCCCCCCAAACTCTTTTTTATTTCTTGTTGTTTTTTTTGCTTTGACATTGTCAGTGCCATTTCACAACATTTTACTAAAATTTACAAAAATAAAGCTGCATGTGCCTTGTGAGGAATTATTCCTCAAAAAAAAAAATACTATCTTTGGGGACAGTATTTAACTTTTTGCTCATATGTTTTTAATTATACTTTAAGCTCCTTCTAACCTAACACTTTAGCAATTCCTATATTTCATGTTTGTGTTTTAGTCCAGGCTTTGTCAGACCCATATAGTCTGACTTGGCAGGGGGAGAACGTATACATTCTCCAAGAAATCTGAAATGCATGTGTCTGCCTGCATGTGTGTGCATATGTGTGTGCATATGTGTGTACATATGTGTGTACATATGTGTGTACATGTGTACAGAGAGTCTTTTACTCACTATACAACTGTCAAATTAGTAATGTGTCCTATTCTGAATAAACTATGTTAGAACTGATAAAGTATTATTATGCCCCATTATCTACACTTTATGTGGTGATTGTGTGATAAAGAGAATGATTATAAAAGTCTTAAGATTAAGACTTTTGAGGTATTTTATTAAGTAAAAGGTTAACATGACATGAAAGACCCCATTGTACTCCAAATAGCTTATACCATTAAGAGTACACACAATACAACAGCTTATTTATTTTACTATAACCATATTTCTTTATTTTTGCATGGTCATTTATATATTGAATTGAGGTAACATTATCTCAAAGTTTAATGTTACCTTAGGATTCTTTCCTACTGAAATTAGTTGAAGAAAATTTGCTGCCAACTTTGTGTTTTGTTTTCTACTAAACATATTTCTTTTAATTCTACCTGCATGAAGGTGAATAACACATAATCTTTCATGAATAATTAATCCAACATGGATTTGCATATGTAGAAACTGTTATCATTCTCCAAACTTACTCATTTTTGCATCTCAATTTTTAATGCAATGTTGATATATAGAAAATGTACAATAAGGTTTTGTTGAATAAATGTATTTATTTAACAATTTAGATTTAAAACTAATTTTATATTCACTTGATGACATGACTGAAAGAACTGAAAATATCAGCTTTAACAGTCCATTTTAAAAGCAGCATCTGGAATACATTGAATAGGTTAGGGGGATGGGCTCCATGGGAAGACACCTGGGTTTGCATCTTGGTCTACCACTTACCAGCCACATGACTTTGGCCAAGTTATTTTTTTCCTCAAGTTTTTCAATGTAATATAAGGATGATTGGTTTGACTTACTACATGATTTAATGAAACACAGAGTAGGCACACATAAAGGTTATTATTAAACCTAAACACTTTCATGAGTGTTATTATATTTAAACACCTTCATGGGCTTCCCTGGTGGCTCAGACAGTAAAGAATCTGCCTGCACTGCCATCAAAAAGTCTACAAACAATAAATGCTGGAGAATGGGTGGAGAAAAGGGAACCCTCTTACACTACTGGTGAGAATGCAAGCTAGTACAGCCACTAGAACAGTGAGGAGATTCCTTTTAAAACTGGAAATAGAATGACTGTTCAACCCAGCAATCCGACTGCTGGGCATACACACTGAGGAAATCAGAATTGAGAGACACATGTACCCCAATGTTCATTGTAGCACTGTTTTACAATAGCTAGGACATGGAAGCAACCTAGATGTCCATGGACAGATGAATGGATAAGGAAGTTGTGGTACATATACACAATAGAATATTACTCAGCTATTAGAAAAGAATGCATTTCAGTCAGATCTAATGAGGTGGATGAAACTGGAGCCTATTATACTGAGTGAAGTTAAGTCAGAAAGAGAAACACCAATGCAGTATATTAACACATATATATGGTATTTAGAAAGATGGTAATGACGACCCTATATGCAAGACAGCAAGAGAGACACAGATGTGAAGAACAGGCTTTTGGACTATGTGGGAGAAGGTGAGGGTGGGATGATTTGAGAGAATAGCTTTGAAACCCATCTATTACCATATGTCAAACAGATAACCAGTGCAAGTTCAGTGCATGGAGCAAGGCACATAAAGCCAGTGCTCTGGGACAACCCAGAGGCTTGGGGTGCAGAGGGAGGTCGGAGGGGGTTCAGGATGGGAGGACGCATGTGCACCCGTGGCTGTGATGTCTGGCAAAAACCACCATAATATTGTAAAGTAATTAGCCTCTGATTAAAATAAATCAATTAACTTTTTAAAAGAAAAAGAGAGAGAGAAAAAAAAGAATCTTTCTGCAATGCAGGAGACCCAGGTTCAATCCCTGGGTCAGGAAGATCCCCTGGAGAAGGGAATGGCATACCACTCCAGTATTCTTGCCTAGAGAATGCCATGGACAGAGGAGCCTGGTGAGCTACAGTCTGTGGGATCTCAGAGTCGAGCTTGACTGAGTGACTAACACACACACAGACACCTTCATACAGACCTTATATAAGCATTCACACTGAGACAGAGCCATGAAGATATATTACCCGTGATACTTCTTACGATGGATATATATCCAGTAGAATAATGGCCTCCAAAGGTAGAGGTTTAGGATAGTAGTTTAATCTTAAGTCATTCATGAAAAATGATTATCACTGTTAGATATACTTATTGTATAGATTCTCTGTCTGAAATAAACATTTATGTGCACATTTGTGTATCTAATTCTTTCTAAAGATATCAAAAAGCTTTAGTTAGAAATATCGTTCTTCATAGTATTTTATAGTATTAACTTACCCCAAACAAGGGCAAGGTATATCAAATGTACAGTTATCAGTTATATCTCATATTGCTGTATAAATTTAATTCAGTCCCAGTCCAAGACCCAAGAGGACTTTTTAAGAGAATTTAACAAGCTAGTTCTACAATTCATTTCAAAGAGAAAGGGACCCCAGGGACCATGAATGTTTTGAAATGAAAAATGCGGGACAACTTTCCCTGCTAGATATTGGAGCACTGAGTCTACAGTGTAGACTTAGTTTGCAACACACTGTAAGACTTCTGCTCCTGTTCATGATGAAATGACTGGGTCCAGATTTAGCCTCCTCCCTATACAATTAAATCACTAGAAAAAATAGTTTTAAGGCACTGGACAACAGGTAGCACAGAGAAGGAAGACAAACAATGATTGCTTGAGCATACTGCCTGGAGAGAATTTCTCAGCTGCAGCACAGGAAGGAGCACCTAAACAGAGTGGTCTCTGACCTTGGAGGAGGTTAAGGCAGTTGGAATTTTTGGGTCAGGCTAGAGAGCAAAAAGCCATATGGGAAGAGCTCAGAAGATATGTAGAGAGTCCCCACTGAGAGCTCAGCTCATCAGTACATGTGTGTCCCTGCTTAGTTGCAGCAACAGAATGCTACAGACTGGGTGGCTTAAACAACAAACTTTTATTTCTCTATAGCCATTATTTTGTAGTAATTTTAAGTAGAGTAGGGCTTCCCTGGTGGCTCAGTGACAAAGAATCCTCCTGCCAATGCAGGAGACGCGGGTTCAATCCCTGGGTCAGGAAGATCCCCTGGACAAGGAAATGGCAACCCACTTCAGTACTCTTGCCTGGAAAATCCCATGGACAGAGGAGCCTGGTGGGCTATAGTCCATGGGGTTGCAAAAGAGTCAGACACAACTTAGTGCTCAACAACAACAACAATAATCTATAAACATATCAAATTGATATGTTGTATACATGAAACTAATATAATATTGTAAATTAAATTAAAACTTTAAAAAAATTTTTAAAGAAACATTGTTCTTAGTGAATTAAAACTAATTTAGCTTGAAGTATTTCAAACTTTATTTATTTTATAAATGTTCTTAGTCGTGTCCAACTCTTTGGAACCCCATGGACACCAGGCTCCACCGTCCATGGGATTTTCTAAGCAAGAGTACTGGAGTGGGTTGCCATTTCCTTCTCCAATATGCATATGTAATTTCTCATATATGTCTTTATGAATTTCTTTGATAATTTTGATATCCTATGAGAATTCTTAATAGCTAAATTTATTTTCTATGTATCTCCAGTCATATTTCAATTGATATCACATTTTTATACAAAATATAAATTGTGAATTGTGTAGAGATTAAATGGAAGAATGTTGTAAAATAGTAGGTAGAAAGATAACTCAAGAAACATCTTATCCTATCTTCTTTTTTTAGACTAGAACACATTTAAACCTAGTTTAAACAGTGACTGAAGAAGACTCCATTACCTCACTAAGCTAATGTGAACCTTTACATTTCAGATTTATTTTTTTCAAGTGATCAATTTATTCAGCATTAATTATTTAAGATCTTAGATCAGGCAGAATCTATCGCAATAATTCATATTCAGCAAATATCATTTTTATGAAAAAATACATGGAATTAAAAATAAATCAGTGGCGATACATCCTCAGTTGATAGTGTTGAATAAATATCATCAATTAGCATTTTGCTTAGAATAGTTATGGCACAGATTCTTTGCAACCTCTTACCTGGCAACCTGAGCTATGGTCCTACTCGTAAAAATAATCCTACTTGTAAAAATAAGTAAGCATAGTGAAGTTTTGAGTTCCCGAAAGAAATGTTACTCTTTGTAGTAAACACTAGGGCCACAGTTTACATTTGTCCAAGCTGTGCACCGCACAAGGCTGCTCAGCTCATGCTTCTTTTGCCAGACTGCTGCTGCTGCTGCTAAGTCACTTCAGTCATGTCCAACTCTGTGTGACCCCATAGATGGCAGCCCACCAGGCTCCCCCATCCCTGGGATTCTCCAGGCAAGAACACTGGAGTGGGTTGTCATTTTCTTCTCCAATGCATGAAAGTGAAAAGTGAAAGTGAAGTCGCTCAGTCATGTCCAACTCTTTGCGACCCCATGGACTGCAGCCTACCAAGCTCCTCCATCCATGGGATTTTCCAGGCAAGAGTACTGGAGTGGGGTGCCATCACCTTCTCCGATTTGCCAGGCTGGTGGTGGCTAAATCTGCCTGGAGGAAAGCCTCTTTATCTCATTAATGCAAATCTCAATTTGAGTCATCAGGACTCTGAATGAAGTGCATGGAGAGTACACTGAAGAAAACTATTGGAAGTCTTAGTGGTGGGCATCAAGATCTGAGATGAGAAGAGTGCATCCAGGAGGAAATGTGCGGAACTTCCCTGGTGGCTCAGTGGTAAAGAATCTGCCTACCGATGCAGGAGACACAGGTTCTATCCCTGATCTGAGAAAATCCTATGTGCCTCAGAGCAGCACAGCCGTGTGTCACAACTATTGAGCCTGTGCTAGAGCCCAGGAGTTGCAACTCCTGAACCCATGTGCGGCAACTCCTGAACCCATGTGCGGCAACTCCTGAACCCATGTGCTGCAACTGCTGAAACCCTCACGCCCTAGAGCCCGCGTGGTGAAACAAGAGAAAACCCTTGCAATGAAAAGCCTGCACACTGCAACTAGAGAGTCTCCCCTGCTTGCCACACCTGGAGAAAAAAACCCACTCAGCAATGAAGACCATGGGGTTCTCCAGGCAAGAATATTGGAGTGGGTTGCCACTTCCTCCTCCAGGGCATCTTCCCAACTCAGAGATTCAACCTGAGTCTCTTATGTCTCCTGCATTGGGAGGCCTGCTGTTTACCACTAGTGCCACCTGGGAAGTGCACAAATAAATAAAATTATTGAAAAAGAAAATAAAAAGGAAATCTGTGGTGGGCAATAGGCATCATCCTGGAGAGAAGCCACCGCTGGGTGTAGAGGGGATGGACAAGCAGTAGGTGAAACTATGGGAATGAGTGAGATGCTCAGGGAGTGTGTAGAGGGGAAGAGAAGAAGGCAGGGGTGAGGGGGAGGGTTAGTCAAGAAGTACAGAAGAGGACGAGGACAAGGAAGCCCCATCAGACGTGGAAGACCCAGAAGACTTTGCCAAGAAACTGAAGAATTCAGCCATGTGAACTTTGTTACTGGGTTTACAGTTAAGAGGTCAGTTAGTAACTTTAGTCATCTGTGGTTTTTCAAAGCAGGAATGCCATGGTTTTAGGAGTGACTCAGTATTGAAAGTGCAGGGAGAGTGAAAATAGAATATACTCTTTATAAAATTTGGAGTCACAGGCAGGAGGAAGAAAGGAGCCAAAAATATCTGCCCATGTTGAGATGTGAGAAAAAAAAAATCTTTCATTGAACAGAGTTCATTTTATCTTCAACAGACTGTGCGAAGCTGTTTGTTCCTTTTACTGTTAGTTTTAGCCCATCTGAACTGGAGTCATGAGTCTACAAATGAGAAATGGCAGTGATAGTTTCCAGCCAAATTCAAATGTATCCTCATAAGCGTTCATTGAGAGCACACTGAACATACAGATCTGTGACTTTTTGATTGTCAACACAGTATTAAGAGACTATTAATTTTGGCCCTGAAATCTTGTTAGAAATCTTTGTTGCAGGAAATCTGCTAATATATTTATTGGATACTTACTGCACATAAGGTATGAGACTACACACTTGAATTAGTAAGATAGGTGTGTGTCTGTATGCTCAGTCATGTCTGACTCTTTGCAACCCCATGGACTGTAGCCTGCCAGCCTCCTCTGTCCATGGAACTTTCCAGGGAAGAATCCTGGAGTGGGGTGCCATTTCCTTCTTGGGGGATCTTCCCGACCCATGATCGGATGTGTGTCTCTTGCCTCTCCTGCATTGGCAGGTGATTCTTTACCACTGTGCCACCTTGAATGCCCATTAAGAGAGTGGGGGAAGGGAAATACTATTCACAGAAGACCGTATGTTCTTTTAGTTACTTCCCATTACTCCCATATGAGATAACAATTGTTTGTTCCATCTTACAGATGTGGAAACTGAGACTCAGAGAGGTTAAGTGACCTGCCAAACATTATGTGCCAGGATATATTAAACCCTCCAAAGTCAGTGTTTGTCGCATTCCCCTCTCATACATACACCTCTCCTCCAGCCGTCAAGGGTCTTGGTAGTTTAGTGTGAAGCATACATCTTATACCTAGCTAGCACGAACTAAGTTTTATAAAAAAAGTTATAAGTACATTAGGAGTTCAAAAATAAGGAAAGAACATATCCAAAAGAGGGTCAAGTAAAGCTTAGGGAAGAGAGGTCACTGAGATGAGCCGTCAATGACCAACAAAAATGATAGTGGGATCACACAGGAGGCAGAGATGGGACTTTTACTGCAAGGACTAATATTTCTTTTAGAAACTCAAATTCCTACTGTGTTTTTAAAAAAACATTTGATTTGGTTGCATTGGGTCTTAGTTGCAGCACATGGGATCTTTGATCTTTGTTATAGCATGCAGGATCTTTAGTTATGGCATGCGGGATCTAGTTCTCTGACCAGGGATCAAACCCAGGCCCCATGTACTAGAAGTAGGGAGTCTTAAACATTGGACTACCAGGGAAGTCCCTCAAATTCCTACTGTGTTTTCCCCCAAGTAGCTCCATAGTTGAGGTTGCCAGGTCAGTTCAGTTCAGTTCAGTCGCTCAGTCATGTCCAACTCTTTGCAACCCCCTGAAAAGCAGCACACCAGGCCTCCCTGTCCATCACCAACTCCCAGAGTTTACTCAGACTCATGTCCATTGAGTCAGTGATGCCATCCAACCATCTCATCCTCTGTTGTCCCCTTCTCCTCCTGCCTTCAATCTTTCCCAGGATCAGGGTCTTTTCAAATGAGTCAGTTCTTCACATAAGGTGGCCAAAGTATTGGAGTTTCAGCTTCAACATCTGTCCTTCCAATGAATATTCAGGATTGATTTCCTTTAGGATGGACTGGTTGGATCTCCTTGCAGTCCAAGGGACTCTCAAGAGTCTTCTCCAACACCACAGTTCAAAAGCATCATTTCTTTGGTGCTTAGCTGTCTTTATAGTCTCACATCTATACATGACTACTGGAAGAACCATAGCTTTGACTAGATGGACCTTTGTTAGCAAAGTAATGTCTCTGCTTTTTAATATGCTGTCTAGGTTGATCATAACTTTTCTTCCAAGGAGTAAGCATCTTTTAATTTCATGGCTGCAGTCACCATCTGCACTGATTTTTGAGCCCCCCAAAATAAAGTCGTTCACTGTTTTCACTGTTTCCCCATCTATTTGCCATGAAGGTTGCCAGGTAAGAGGTTCGAATAAAGGTGTGTTGTAGTTATTCCAAACAAAATGAAAGTGGATGGTGTTTATTCAGCAGAAAGAATGACATAAGCGAAGATACAGAAAGTGAGGAGAGTGAGGGGCATTCTGACCACAGCTGGTATTCAAGGCTGACTGGTGGGGAGGATTGTTATGGGAATGGAGGCAGGGGTGGAATGGGGGATGAGGCAGAAAAGGAACGTTAGAAGCAGATAATAGAGAACTTTGGGCACAGAGTTAACACTTTACATGGTAGGCATCAGAAGGCTCATCTCAACTGAATTTTAACTATGTAACAACTTCTTTGGGGAATTTTCAAGCATATTCAAAAGGAAGAGAAAATAGTGTCATAAACTGCCCAAGGCCCATCACCCAGCTTCAAGAATTATTCAAGGTTAAACCCTAGGGAGTATCAAATAATGAGAACTCACACAAAGGAAACCACTTGCATACAAGACCTGGCAACACCCAACCACCAGTAGCACCCTGTGCAGCACACCTCATCTAAACAAAACAAAACAAGAATAGAAACCCAATCATCAGCAGACAGGATTACCACCTCACTCAGCCTTGCCCATCAGAGGAAAATCAAACAAACAAAAACTCAGGACAAAACTCACCCTATACAAAGCTTACACAAACTACTGGATCAGCCTTAGGAGGGCAGAAAGCAAAAGAAAGAAAGAATTCAGCCTTGTAGCCTGGGAAAAGGAGACCTCAAACACAATAAATTTAAAAAAATAATGAAAAGGCAGAGAAATATTACACAAATGAAGGAACAAATTGGAAACATGGAAGTCCAAATAAATGAAGAGAAAATAGTCAAACTACCTGAAAAAGAATTCAGAATAATGATAGTAAAGATGATTAAAAATCTTGAAAACAAAATGGAGAAAATGCAAGAATCAATTAACAAAGACCTAGAAGAATTAAAGAATAAACATACAGAGACAAACAACACAATTACTGAAATTAAAAATACTCTAGAAGGAATCAATAGCAGAATATCTGAAGCAAAAGAACAAATCAATAAGCTGGAAAATAAAATGGTTGAAATAACTTATGAAGAGCAGAATAAAGTAAAAATAATGAAAAGAACTGAAGATAGTCTCAGAGACCTCTGGGACAATATCAAATGCACCAACATTTGAATTATAGGGATCCCAGAAGAAGAAGAGAAAAAAAAAGGGTATGAGAAAATTTTTGAAGAGATTATAGTTGAAAATTTCCCCAACATGGAAAAGGAAATAGTCAATCAGTCCAAGAGGCAGAAATAGTCCCATACAGGATAAACCCAAAGAAAAACACACCAAGACACATACTAATCAAACTAACAAAGACTAAACACAAAGAAAAAATATTAAAAACAGTGAGAGAGAAGCAACAAGTAACATACAAGGGAAACCCAATATGCTTAACAGCTGATCTTTCAGCAGAAACTCTTCAGGCCAGAAGGGAATGGCAGTATATCCTGCCATTTAAAGTATTGAAAGGGAAAAATCTACAACCAAGATTACAGTACCTGGCAAGGATCTCATTCAAAATTGATGGAGAAATAAAAAGCTTTTCAGACAAGCAAAAGTTAAGAATTTAGTACCACCAAACCAGCTTTACAACAAATGTTAAAGGGACTTATATAGTCAAGAAATACAAGAGAAGAAAAAAGATCTACAAAATCAACCCCAAACAATTAAGAAAATGGCAATAGGAACATATATGTCAATAATTACTTTAAATGTAAATGGTTTAAATGACCAACTAAAAGACATAGACTGGCTGAATGGATACAAAAATAAGACCCATATATATGCTGTCTACAAGAAACCCACTTCAAATCTAAAGACACATATAGACCGAAAGTGAGAGGATGAGGATGAAAAAATACATTCCATGCAAATGGGAAGCAAAAGAAAGCTGGAGTAGCAATCCTTATATTAGATAAAATAAATCTTAGAATAAAGAAGATTACTAGAGATAAAGAAGGACACTCAATAATAATCAAGGGATCAATCCAAGGGGAAGACATAACAATTGTAAATATCTATGCACCCAACATAGGAGCACCTCAATGCATAAGACGAACTCTGACAGACATAAAAGGAGAACTTGGCAGTAACACAATAATAGTAGGAGACTTTAACACCCCACTCACACCAATGAACAGATCATCAAAACAGAAAGTTAATAAGGAAGCACAAGTCTTAAATCATACATTAGATGGGATGGATCTCATTGATATCTTCAGGACATTCCATCCAAATGCAGAAGAATACACCTTCTTCTCAAGTGCAGATGGACCATTCTCCAGGATAGACCACATCTTGGGTCACAAATCAAACCTCAGTAAATTTGAGAAAATTGAAATCGTATCAAGCATCTTCTCCAACCACAACGCTATGAGACTAGATATCAATTACAAGAAAAAGAAACTGCAAGAGACACAAACACATGGAGATTAAGCAACACACTCCTAAGTAACCAACAGGTGACTAAAGAAATCAAAAGGGAAATATAAAAATTTCTAGAAACAAATGACAATGAAAACACAAAACCTAGGGGATGCAACAAAAGCAGTTCCAAGAGGGAAGTTTGTAGCAATACAGTCCCACCTCGAGAAGCAAGGAAAACATCGCATAGACAGCCTATAGCAAAAGCAGTTCCAAGAGGGAAGTTTATAGCAATACAGTCCCACCTCGAGAAGCAAGGAAAACATCGAATAGACAGCCTATAGCAAAAGCAGTTCCAAGAGGGAAGTTTATAGCAGTGCAGTCCCACCTCGAGAAGCAAGGAAAACATCGCATAGACAGCCTATAGCAAAAGCAGTCCCAAGAGGGAATTTTGTAGCAATACAGTCCCACCTCGAGAAGCAAGGAAAACATCGAATAGACAGCCTAATTAACACCTAAAACAACTGGAAAAAGAAGAAGAATAACAACAACAACAACAACAAAAAGAAAAAAAACCAAAATTAGTAGAAGGAAAGAAATCATAAAGATCCAAGCAGAAATAAATGAAAAAGAAATGAAAGAAACAGTTGTAAAGATTAATAAAACTAAAAGCTGGTTCTTTGAGAAGATAAACAAAACTGACAAACTTTGAGCCAAAATCATCAAGAAAAAGAGAGAAGAATCATATGAACAAAATTAGAAATGAAAAAGGAGAGGTTATAACAGACAATGCTGAAATAGAAAGGATTATAAGAGACTGTTATGAACAACTATATGGCAATAAAATGTATGACCTGGAAGAAATGGACAGATTCTTAGAAAAGTTCAATCTTCTAAGACTGAACCAGGAAGAAATAGAAATTATGAACAACCCAATTACAAGCACTAAAATTGAAGCTGTGATCAAAAATCTTCCCCCACTAAAAAACAAAAACAAAAAAATGCCCAGGACCAGATGGCTTCATGGGAGAATTCTATCAACCATTTAGCGAAGAGCTAATGCCTATCTTTCTAAAACTCTTACAAAAAGCTGCAGAGGAAGGAACACTTTCAAACTCATTCTACAAGGCCACCTGATACCAAAACCAGACAAAGACAACACACAAAAAGAAAACTACAAGCCAATATCACTGATGAACATAGATGCAAAAATCCTCAGAAAAATTTTAGCAAACAGTATTCAGCAATACATCAAAAAGCTCATGTCTTTGATCGAGTTGGGTTTATTTCAGGAATGCAAGGATTCTTCAATATATGCAAATTAATCAAGTGATACACCATATTAACAAATTGAAAGATAAAAATCATGATAATCTCAATAGATGCAGAAAAAGTCTTTGACAAAATTCAGCACCCATTTATGATTAAAACTCTTCAAGAAATGAACATAGAAGGAACCTACTTCAATATAGTAAAGGTCATATATGTTAAGCTTACAGCAAACATTATTCTCAATGGTGAGAAACTGAAAGCATTCCCCCTAAGATCAGAAGCAAGACAAGGGTGTCCACTTTCACTACTGTTATTCAACATAGTTCTGGAAGCCCTAGCTACAGCTATCAGAAAAGAAAAAGAAATAAAAGGAATCCAGATCAGAAAAGAAGTAAAGCTCTCACTGTTTGCAGATGACATGATACTGTATACTGAAAACTCTAAAGATAGCATCAGAAAATTACTAGAGCTAATCAATGAATTTAGCAAAGTTGCAGAATACAAAATCAACATACAGAAATCACTTACATTTTTATATATTAACAAAGAAAAATCAGAAAGAGAAATTAGGAAATCAATCCCATTCACCATTGCAACACAAAGAATTAAATATCTAGGAATAAAATTACCTAAGGAGACAAAAGAACTGTACACAGAAAATTATGAGACACTAATGAAAGAAATCAAAGATGACATAAACAGATGGAGAGAGATTCTATGTTGCTGGGTAGGAAGAATCAATATTGTGAAAATGACTATATTACCAAATGCAATCTATGGATTCAGTGTGATCCCTATCAAATTACTAATGGCATTTTTCACAGAACTAGAACAAAAAAATTCACAATTCATATAAAACACAAAAGACCCCAAATAGCCAAAACAATCCTGAGAAATGGAGCTGGAGGAATGGAATGGAGCTGGAGTAATTAACCTTCCTGACTTCAGATTATACTACGAAGCTACAGTCATCAGGACAGTATGGTCCTGGCACAAAAACAGAAATATAGACCAATGGAACAAGCTAGCCAGAAATAAACCCATGCATCTATGGGTACCTTATTTTTGACAAAGGAGGCAAGAGTATACAATAGGGCAAAGAATGTCTCTTCAATAAATGGTGCTGGGAAAACTGGACAGTTACATGTAAAAGAATGAAATTAGAACACTTCCTAATACCATACACAAAGATAAACTCAAAATGGATTAAAGACCTAAATGTAAGACCAGAAACTATGAAACTCTTGCTGCTGCTGCTGCTAAGTTGCTTCAGTCGTGTCTGACTCTGTGCGACCCCATAGACGGCAGCCCACCAGGCTCCCCCATCCCTGGGATTCTCCAGGCAAGAACACTGGAGTGGGTTGCCATTTCCTTCTCCAATGCATGAAAGTGAAAGTGAAAGTGAAGTCGCTCAGTCGTGCCTGACTCTTAGCGACCCCATGGACTGCAGCCTACCAGGCTTCTCCGTCCATGGGATTTTCCAGGCAAGAGTATTGGAATGGGTTGCCATAAAACTCTTAGACAAAAACATAAGCAGAACACTCGTTGAGAGAAATCAAGCAAGATCCTCTATGACACATCTCCTAGAGTAATGGAAATAAAAACAAAAGTCAACAAGTGGGACCTGATTAAACTTAAAAGTTTTTTCACAGCAAAGGAAGCTATAAGCAAGGTGAAAAGAAAACCTTTAGAATGGGAGAAAATAATAGCAAATGAAACAACTGACAAAGGATTAATTTTCAAAATATATAAGCAGCTCATACAACTCAATGCCAGAAAAACAAACAACCCAATCAAAAAGTGGGGAAAAGATTTAAACAGATATTTCTCCAAAGAAGACATACAGATGGCTAACAAACACATGAGAAGATGGTCAACATCGCTAGTTATTAGAGAAATGCAAATCAAAACTACAATGAGATGTCACCTCACACCAGTCAGAATGGCCATCACCAAAAAGCCTACAAACAATAAATACTCTAGAAGTTGTGGAGAAAAGGGAACACTCTTGCACTGTCAGTGGGAATGTAAATTGATACAGCCACTATGAAAGATGGTATGGAGATTCCTTAAAAAAATTAAGAATAAAACCACCATATGACCCAGCAATCCCACACCTAGGCACATATCCTGGGGAAACCAAAACTGAAAAAGACACATATATCCCATTGTTCATTGCAGCACTATTTACATTAACTAGAACATGGAAGCAACCTAGATGTTCATTGACAGATGAATGGGTAAAGAAGTTGTGGTACATATACACGATGAAATGTTACTCAGCCATAAAAAGGAACACATTTGAATCAGTCCTGATGAGGTGGATGAACCTAGAACCTATTGTACAGAGTGAAGTGAATCAGAAAGAGAAACATAAATATCATATTCTAACACATACGTACAGAATCTAGAAAAATGGTAAAGAAGAACTTATATACAGGGCAGCAGTGGAGAAATAGACATAGAGAATAGACTTATGGACATGGGGAGAGGGGAGGAGGGGGTGAGATGTATGGAAAGAGTAACATGGAAACTCGCATTACCATGTATAAAAGATAGCCAATGGGAATTTGCTGTATGGCTCAGGAAACTCATGAGACTTCCCTGGTGGCTCAGATGGTAAAGCATCTGCCTATAGTGTGGGAGACCTGGGTTCGATCCCTGGGTTGGGAAGATCTCCTGGAGAAGGAAATGGCAACCCACTCCAGTATTCTTGCCTGGAAAATCCCATGGATGGAGGAGCCTGGTGGGCTACAGTCCAAGGGGTCGCAAAGAGTCGGACACGACTGAGCAACTGCAGTTTTCAGGAAACTCAAGCAGGAGTTCTGTATCAATCTAGAGGGATAGGATGGGGTGGGAGATGTGTGGGAGGTTCAAAAGGGAGGGGATATATGTGCACATATGGCTAATTAATGTTGAGGTTTGACAGAAAACAACAAAATTCTGTAAAGCAATTATCTTTCAATAAAAAAAGAAATTAAAAAAAGAGTTATCCAAGGCTAATCTTGTTTCATGAATCTCTCCCTCTCATTTATTTTTTGTTTTCTGACAGTGTATTCAAAACTAAAACCTGGATATCATATCACTACATGTATAAATGCTGAAATATTAATCTCTAATTGATAACCTTTCTGTAATATAACCATCATTTCATTATTGACTCTAATAAAAATAACAGTTATTTAAATGTCATCATACCCAGTTCATATTCAAACTACCTCAGTTGTCTCAAAAACATCCCTTTATAGATGGTTTGGATCAAGATCCAAAACCCACACTTGGAATTTAATTGCTATAGCTCTTCAATCTCTTTTATTCTACAGTCACATTCCTCCTCATTTTATTTTTTCATGTCATCAATTTTTCCAGGACATTTGTCCTGTATATAGTATGCTCCACATTCTGGATTGATCTGACTTTCTTATGGTGCTGTTTAACTTATTCTCTCACCTTCTGTATTTCTTTTAAATATCTTCTGTAAGTTCTATTTCGAGGGTTGATTAGGTTCTGGTTTGAATTTCAGGAAGAGTCTCTTATAAAGGCATAATTTACTTCTTACATCATCATGTCAAGAGGCATAAGATGTTTGGTTGATTGACAGGTCAGTGGTATTGGCCTGCTTTCCACAACCTGTCACCTAATAGCTTTTGCATCCTTGGAGGCTCATTGCCTGTAACAACTTTTTCATTGTAGATTACAAATGAGCCCTGGATGTTTTTTGAGCTGAGAAATGATATGTTCAGAAATGTGCCTTAGAAAACAGAGCTTGACAAAAGAATGTACGGTGCAGTAGAATAAAGGAAAACTAAAGATGCTCACAGACTAAATTCTTGTTTTCGTGGAACAAGGGTACTAGCAATGAAATCGAAAGCTAGACTCAAAGGATTTGGGGGAGAATGAATATAGAACTTGTCAATAGAGTGCATTTACTGAATCAGACACAACACTTGAGTTTTTAGGCTTGCAGAGTAGCAATGTGTTCAACAAAAAGAGGGAAGTCAGAAGTCATGACTGGCTTGCAGTAGAAACTGAGAAGTTTGGTTTGGGAATGTTGAGCTGATGATGGCATATCTTGGCTTAGACATCTGGTGAGCAGTTGTGAATGCAGGATTGCAGCTTGGAAAAGAATTTAGGACATAAGTCAGGTAATGCTTAAAGCCAAATAGTATATTCGATAGCTGATGAAGGAAGTAAAATAAAAAGACAAAAGGTTTAGACACAAATGTGGGCAATCTTGACATTTATAGGCTTTGTCAACCCTCCATCTCAAAGCTCTGGTTTATTTAGTTTTGGTTTAGCCCAGGGTAACTCATTTCCAGGCCTCTGATGACTGGCTCAGCAGTTTCCCTTCCCGTAGCTCAGCTTTCTTCTTTCTGATGGAAAGAAATGCCCTCAAGGCCAATATGTATTTCAACTCATGTTACTTTATTTTTCCCAAGGCCAGAATGTAAAAATATGACTTCTATTCTGCTACCTCCCTTCTCTTCCCTCAAATTCAATTTCCTTTCTTTCTGTGACCAGTCTATTATTTAGGGAAGTTTGATGGAGATGGTATGAAGTTAGGACCTTAGAATGGTGAAATAAAGGGCAAAGGCAACTTTTCTTCCCTTTGACTTTAGGAGAGGGGGGCGGGAATGTGTTTGAAGACCGAGAAGAAGAATCCAAGGGCACTATGATGGGTTTTTAAGTTTTATTTATTTAAAAAAATTTTTATTGCAGTATAGTTGACTTACAATGTTGTATTAATTTCAGCTATGCAGCAAAATGATTCAGCTATATATGTATATACACACACTCACAATTCTTTTTAAATATTCTTTTCCATTATGGTTTTTCATAGGATACTGACATAGTTCTCTGGGCTATACAGTAGGACCTTGTTGTTTATCCATTCTGTGTGTAATAGCTTACATCTCTAACCCCAACCTCCCACCTGTCCCTCAGTCGTCCCCCCTTTGGAGCCACCAGTCTGTGCTTTGTATCTGTGATTGTTTGTTTCATAGATAAGTTCACTTGGGTCATATTTTATATTCTACATATAAGTGGTATCATGTGGTATTTGTCTTTCTGACTTCACTCAATATGACAATCTCTAGTTGCATTGATTTGGCTGCAGATGGCAGTAATTTGTTCTTTTTTATAGCTAAGGAGTATTCCATTGTATATATGTAAACATCTTCTTTATCCATTCCTCTGTTGATGAGCATTTTGGTTGTTTCCAGGCCTTGGCTATTGTGAATGGTGCTGCTATGAACATAGGAGTGCATGTATCTTTTTCAGTTATGATTTTGTCCATGTATACTCTGTAGTGGGATTGCTGGATCATATGGTAATTCTGTTTTTAGTAGTCTGGGGAACCTCCATATTATTCTCCATAGTGAACGCACCAAGTTAGAAAGTTAGATTCACACCGACAGTATAGGAGGGTTCCCTTTTCTCCACATCCCCTCTGGCATTTGTTATTTGTAACAAATAACAAATTTGTTTATTTTGTTATTTTTTCAACCCTGTTTTTCAACTGGGTTTGCTTTTTTGTTGTTGAGTTGTATGAACTGTTTGTATATTGTGGAAATTAATGGTAATGGTTGAAAAGACAAGCGAGAGCAACAATGAAGAGCAGCATGAGGGTGGAGGGAATAAATATGATATTACCTTCACACCCAGGAGAGAAGAGATGAAGATACAGGAAAACATGGAGATGGAAAGCGTGGTAGTTGCAGAAGCTTCCATTAAATGCTTTTGCTCTATTTAGTCATCAGCTGAGAATGAGTGAGATTGGGCTTCTAATTTATATAGGAAGCTCAGGAATCATAGAGGAACCACATTCAGGCTCTCCCAGCCTCATCTGACAGTTCTTTTTTACATCCCATTTCTGAATCTCCGTAGACTCAAAGGGAACATGATATTCCCATCCCTGGGTTCTGTTTAGGTGCCCTTCACAAAATCAGTATTGCTCTATGAGCTGCTACAAGTGAAGCCAAGAATCAAAGTGACCTTCAAACCAGTGTTTCTTGAATAGCCTGGGCAAAATGATTTGGAGACAGTATATTAGGAACCATGCAAAAATAGATGATTGTAAATTAAACACAAGGTTTAAAGATGGATCTACTTCTGAATACATTTTAGTTATATTGAGGACACTAAGAGTATTGTAGGATAGTTTACACCATTAGCCGTAAAATCACAGGGGCTACTGTGGGCATTTAGAGAGCAAGTTGATACTTTTCTTTCGACAAAAGGAATGTTTAGGATTCCAAGTCTTTCACCATGGAGTTCATTTTATTTGACCTCTTAAAAATGAGTTTAAAAAAAAAAAGCAAAGTTAAACAAAAAAAGTTTTGATAATCTCTTACAACATTTGGATGTAAGGGATGATTCTAGAAAGAAGGGACCTCTTGGTTTTGATTGGCAGGAGCAGTAATTTGACTGTATTTAATTTGTATTGTGTTAGGAAAGAAAGCCAGAGTGAGCTTCCCAGGTTCCTGCTGTTTTATAAGCCCTTAACTCCATTGAGCTACATCAACCCTGCTTTTGAGAGTCCTTTTTTTAATGTTTGGTTTTTCTAAATTTTCTTTTAGTGCTAGACTTCACTAATTGTTTCCTTATGGCAGCTACTCCTGATTTAAAACTGATCATGGGTACATATAGTCCCTTCTTCAAGGCTCAAGCTGACATCACGAAAGAACTTACAGTTACGATCTTACTACAGAAAAGGCCCAGAAAATAGAGCTGTAAAGATTAGTTTCTCAATAGGAGGGGCTGGTTTTGATATTTTAAATTTCTGTATATACTGATCCCCTTTTTCTGCTTTGTCTCTTTTAATCTTCAATGCAAAATGAAAGGTGTAAAGTCTGCAGCTATAAATCTGTTTATAGCTATAACTCCCTTCCCTGGCTTAGCAGAGTTCGACACTATAATAAACACAGTTCTTCTGCAGCAACATTGAATCTGGTTCTTGGATAATTCTTGTGTATGTTGTTTCTTTGAACACAGAAAGTTTCAAGGCATTCTTATCTTTCTGTGTGTTCAATTCACAAGACTTGATTGAGCACCTACTGTATACTAGGATGACTAGGTAGTTCTAGGGCCTAAAGTTTGATCTTATTTAGTCATTAAAGTAATGTGGTTAAAATGACAATTAAGTGTTTTATTTTGTTTTTGGTGATAATTCCTGAACATTGAAATAAACTATATTAAACCTGCATATTCTTCAAATGTTTTCAACCTTCTACCTAATACATTTCTCACTGCATTGCTTATTGATTTTAGGAAATCAGTATGTTTACTTTCTTCATCCTTCATATCCCAAGGATATGAAAAAGAAATTTACTTTTATGTTTAGAATGGTTAAAATGTTTTAAATGTTGAACGTGTGAATCATAATTATTACCATTAGTAGATCAGACATTCTACAAGTTCCTTCATGGACAATGTTTTATTTAACCAAACAGTAAGTATTGCTTACCCCATTTTTCAGACGAAGAAACTGAGGCTCAAAGAGAATATTTAACCTGCAAGATCACACAGGTGATGACAACCAGAATCTGAGTCTGGATCTG
Organism: Capricornis sumatraensis; assembly: GCF_032405125.1. Taxonomy (NCBI): domain Eukaryota; kingdom Metazoa; phylum Chordata; class Mammalia; order Artiodactyla; family Bovidae; genus Capricornis; species Capricornis sumatraensis. The sequence continues at coordinate 19,040,980 of NC_091075.1, forward strand.
TTTGACTCTAAACCTTGAGCTTTCAGTCACCAAGATAACTTATTTTATGTATTTTATTTAAAAATAATTCCCCCAAATTATATTTTTTTTCTTTTTCTTTTTTACTGTTTTCTGAAACGTTTAAAAAGAAATTATACACAAGCACACATACAACCATACACTGATCTATACTTATACATAGGAGCTCCTACATTTTCACATCAGGTTTTCCATAAAAAGCTTTATATTTGCACATTATTAACTGAAGTTATCGGAGAAGGCAATGGCACCCCACTCCAGTACTCTTGCCTGGAAAATCCCATGGACAGAGGAGCCTGGTAGGCTACAGTCCATGGGGTTGCGAAGAGTTGGACACGACTGAGCGACTTCACTTTCACTTTCATGCATTGGAGAAGGCAATGGCAACCCACTCCAGTGTTCTTGCCTGGAGAATTCCAGGGATGGGGGAGCCTGGTGGGCTGCCGTCTATGGGATCGCACAGAGTTGGACACAACTGAAGTGACTTAGCAGCAACTGAAGTTATTTGCAAAGTTGGAATTCTGTGAAACAAACACAAAAATTGGTGATTTGAGAAAGAAATGTTCCTAAAAATATATTATGGTGTTAAAGCAGAAGATGGTGTATATATATGAGTTCAAGGTGAGGTATAGCCTTGGAAGAACACATGTTCATATTTTAGTTAGAGGTGAACCTATGCGAAGTGCACTTTATTCATAAGCAAGGCAGGTTTATCCACATGCAAACAGCTAGGGTCCTTATTTTTCAAGTAAATGGTAGATTTTTCTCATTGTTAATGCTATTTGCATTATGATTTTGTGCAGTTTCAGATGCATGCTGAGAACCACGGTCCCAAATGCAGTTTCTTCATGCCTATGTGGTTTTGAGTATCTTATTTCATTGGTATGGTGGGCCAAGTGAATGATATAGTCAGGGAGAAGATGGAAATCTTGCAATGAATAGAAATGAGGTTTCCATCCTACTTGAACAAGAGAACACCAGATACTTCATGTTTCCTTCATCCCTGAGAGACTGTGGATATTGATAAAGAAATGTTTTCAAGGGTGCCTGAGCACACAGACATCAAACATGCAGTGGCCACTGAGGTTGTGCTGTGCTTCCAAAGAATGGCCGTGCAGCAGATTCTGTCTGCTTGATCCTTAAAAGACTACAGAAATGCTTTAAAAATATCTGATTCCATGTTCAGTTTCAATTTTAAAGGGAAATATCCTTTATTTATAGGTTAACCTAGAAGAAGCATGGTTTGGGTATGGTGGCAGCACAGTATGACTACTGTATATCATCCATGTTCTTTTTACCCAGCGGTATGACAGAGAACTCTCTCTCTCGCTCAGCTATTTTTGATTAGGTCAGCCAAATCTGCCAATACTCTCTTTGGATTTGAAATACATCCCTAAAACCAGATTTTACACTTCATAAGGTTCACTTGCCTCTGGAGCTGCTGTGTTTATCAGGGTTGAACCAGCTTGAAAAGTGAAAGTTTTAGCTGCTCAGTAGTGTCCAACTCTACAGCCTGGACTGGAAGCCCACCAGGCTCCTCTGTCCTTGGAATTCTCCAGGCAAGGATACTGGAGTAGGTAGCCTTTCCTTCTCCAGGGGATCTTCCCAATCCATGGATGGAACCCGGGTCTCCCACATTGTGGGCAAATTTTTTACCATCTGAGCCACCAGGGAAGCTCTAAACGAGCTTAGGTCAGTGCTTTTCTTCAAATACACGAAATTGCAAACTTCAAGTAAGTAGGACTTCTTCAACCATGATGATCTGTCAGTGGCCCCCAAGTCCAAAGAGTTAACTGGGCTTGTTAATTCTACCTCAGAAATGTCTCCTAAATGAAGACCTTTCCATGTATTCTCATTGTCATGATTTTAATTCAGATCTTTGCCATGTCTGTCTTAGACCAATGCAACAACTTCCTAAGAAGAAAGTTCCATGAAGCACACTTGATCTTGCTACTCCCTTGCTGACCGAATCAGCCCAGGGATTGTTAGCCAGTCTTCCCAAATCTCTTTCCTGCTATTCCCTATCTCTGCTCCTCACACCACATATGTTCTTACCACTCTGAGCTCCTCATCTTTCTCTGATGGCCAGATAGCCTCTCACACATCTGCATATTCATCCCTTCTGCCTGAACAGCCCCACTCCCCCCACCCCCCCAGTCTCCCTTATCCCAGCCAACTTTCTAGAGCCAGTTCCAATATCATCTTTTAAATTCCAGCTCTCCTACCTTCATTCCTTTCTCTACTCCAACAATACAGCATCTATTTCACCAGTTATAATTATATTTACATGTCCAGACTCAGAGCACATTGCCTGGCTGATGGAAAAAGTGAAAGTGAAAGTGTTAGTCACTCAGCCATGTCTGACTCTTTATGACCCCCGGCTGTAGCCCCACTAGACTCCTCCTCCATCCATGGGATTCTCCAGGCAAGAATACTGGAGTGGGTTGCCATTTCCTTCTGCAGGGGATCTTCCCGACCCAGGGATTGAACCTAGGTCTCCCACATTGCAGGCAGACGCTTTAACCTCTGAGCCACCAGGGAAGCCCACTAGGCTTCTCTATCCATGGAATTCTCCAAGCAAGAATGCTGGAATGGGTAGTCATGTCCTCCTCCAGGGGATCTCCCTGACCCAGGGATTGAACCCAGGTCTCCTGCATTGCGGGCAGGTTCTTTACCATCTGAGCCACTATAGTTGGCCGTAAATGCTTAGAAAATGAAACTTGCTTGTCCTCACAATTCTACGTTAATGCAAAGATTCATCAGAAAAAGGATTGTTTTATATCAAAAATACAAATGATTTATACTTTTCTGTGATTCTTATTCCATCATTCTTATTTCAGCAGTTCTGGCTGCCAAGAATTTCCAGGGTTTGCTCCTTTTACATTTTTATACCTCTAGCAGAATTTATTTTTTTCATGACTGCCGTCTTGTAAAAATTATTCCCTCTTTAGCTGTTGCCAGTTCAAAGTAGACAAAATTTACAGTTCTTGTGAGTGAAATTTCTTTATTGGGCCATTCAACCCCTATGAATATATCTGTATTTTCCAGATATATTTGGATTACTTTTATGTAGATTAAAATTCATATTTTCCTGAATTTCATTTATTGTGCCTCTTATTCTTGTGCTTTTAATTTGGTTTTATCATTTAATTGAAGTAGATAATAGACTGTGGAAGAAGAGCTGAAACCTTAGTTGTTTGGATAGAAATAGAATTTAGGAGACTAAAATTATTATAGGCCCACATTAAAGTCTTGCTACAAATAAGTTTGTTGCTCTAAGTTCTGTATTTGAAGTAATTTGAATAGGAACTAATTTGAAGTTTGCCACTGGAATTTATAAATATTTTGGTAGTAAGTTAAGAACACTAACAATGCTCTAAAAGAAATGTTCCAGCTATTAGGTAACAACACTAATAATAAAGATTTTGTTAACATCTTCAAATTTATGTAATTAGATCTAATTACATAAAACTACTTATAAAGATTATTTCAAATATTCTTATTTATTTATTAAAGTAGACATTATTAAAAATCTGACTTCAACATACTAGACAAGATCAGAAGGACAGGAATCCTAAAAAAAAGCCTCATATAAAGCTGTGACTCTATTCACCTATTTGTGATGAGTAATTTTACCGTATTTCCTTCCCATTGACCTCAACCTTGTTTTAGCAACAGGCTTTTACCTTCAAGTAGTTACCAGCCAGCCATTGATACCGATACCTGGACAACATATTTGTCCACTAAATATTAGATTGTAGCTCAGTGTAGGTGGAAGCAGCAAAAAGCCATTATAAAATACTCTGATTCAAATAATTCATTTATTTGTATTGCTGCCTATCCTTTAATTTATACCAGAGGATTTTGTTTTGTTTTACTCTAAAGACAAAAAACAGAACAAAACACAAAACTTAAATCATGACCCAGCTTTCATTTTAAAAGTTAATAATCAAAGTAACCCTTCTTTCAATTCTAATGTTTTAATTTAAAAGGGTCACAGCTTCCAAATTTTTAAATACTACCCATGTTGCTAAGGTAGCTCACGTCTTTCTGCACATTTAACTCATATTTGCAGTGTAAAGGATCCAGTTTAGAAAGAAGGGTGGGATTTCACTCAGAGCAGAAGAAAACACCTGCGTTAATCCCGGGCGCACAAATGGGGTCTGGAGTGTCCAGAGCAGCCACCGCAGCTGTGGATGGAGGCTGACCCCTGCTTCGGCTCTGTCTTGAGCTGGCAGGTGCCAGGACGCCATTCTGTCTGCTCAGAAACACTCCCTTTTGAAGCAGCAGTATTTATTGCTCAATTGTGAATGCAAATTTTCATGTGTTCACGAATTAAGCATCCCCGCTCACGGCAAGTTGTCTAAAGGACTCTAGTGGACACATGTGGCTTTGGCATTAGTAATTGGACTTTGGGGAAAAGAGTCGTTTCTGTTGCCCACTGTAAAATAATTTCATAAAAGCTTTGACCTCAGACCTGCCATATCAGCTTACAAAGTGAATTTGGGGGACGGAGACAATGAGAGGCTTGGCCTCTGAAATCTTGCATGCAAAATAAAACTAAACTTTAAAGAGAATCTTTTGGTGGCCGTGGGAGGGGGAGACTGGAGACGAGTTCACAATGATTGTAAGTGACCTTACAGTAGCTGGCTGATTTAAGGGTCGTTTTTCTTAACACTGGTGTGTGAGAAGTGCTTGACTTTGGCAATAGGCCATTTAGCTTTTCCAGAAGAGTCTGTTTAGCTTTTCTAAATCAGCGTGTCCCACCATATCCTCCACCAGTGTTTAGAACATTGCCAAACTCATTATAGGCATTCACCTAATGTACATAAAAATCTAATTAGTTAAACAACATGCTACTTAATCAAATCAAGACCAGAATTTCCATTGTAATTCTAAAACTTGATGCTAGGTATCCTCTCATTCTTTTCTTTGGGCTTCCTCTGCTCCACCAAAATCAAAATCCTACTTGTAGAGCATTAGTGAGCATTTTGTGTGTGTCGAGAAGGACCAATACATTTCTTAAACTTAATTTTAAAAGATACCAGACAAACTGTCCTCATTACATGCTACCTGATTCACTGAAAATATTAAGAAAAATGTTAAGAAACATAGTTTTCTTAGGTTCCCATTTTAATGGCAAAATTAACAGGCCATAAGAAAGAAAAGGGTTTGTCTAGTTGTTTCCATTATCTTAGCCCATCTCCCTCTCCCAGCTGCTCTAAAATTCCTCTTTTCCACATTTTGAACTTGAGATCTTGAATTCACTGTCCTTGACGCTATGAAAGGCAATTGGGAGACATTCAAGAGAGCATCTAGTGAAAGCAGGCACCCATTAGGTTTTCTGAGAATCGAGTTCTAGAGCTGCATCCCAACACTTAGCACCCTAATCTGCTGCTTTTAAAGTCACACAAAACTAGCTTACAGTTCTGGCCACCTCACTTACAAGAGACCCAACCTTGATAATCTTCCAGCTTTATTTCTGGAATCTGTAACAGGAATATCATGATACTTTCCTCATTAGATTGAGAGAAGAGTAAATATAGTAACAGGTGAAAGTCCTTTGTTGATGGCAAAATGTACAAAATAGAAGACATGATGTTCTTGTTAATGTCATGCTGACCTTACAGCTGTTACCAGAAGTGCTGCAGAGTGGGAATTTGGCATAGCTCCTCTGTAACTCGTGTTTAGCAGCATATCTTTTGGTAGGTAGAGCATTCTTACATTCCCACCTGAAATGAGACAGCAGTCTCCATGGGACCTTGGGAGGGACACTTTGCTAGGATTTTGGCTTTACCCCCGACTTGTGTTTGTCTCCCAACCCTGCTAAAGAGGACGGTGAGAGACTGAAGGTAGCTGAAATGCTCCACTTCCTCTGGTAGGCTGAGTCCTGAGACATGACTTCATCTTTGTTGTTGTTCAGTTGCTCAGCCCTGTTCGATGCTTTGCGACCCCATGGACTGCAGCACACCAGGCTTCCCTGTCCTTCACTATCTCCTAGAGCTTATTAAGACTTCATGTCCATTGAGTCGGTGATGCTATCCAACCATCTAATCCTCTGTCATCCCCTTCTCCTCCTGTCCTGAGTCTTTCCCAGCATCAGGGTCTTTTCCAATGATCGGCTCTCTGCATCTTTAGCTCCTAAAAACTTTGAGAGCTAGGGAGGAAAAAAAAAAATCGATGCCTCTAGAATTCATGTTTCCTGCTAGCATTTTTGTTCAAAGGTGAAAAAATCTCAGTGCGGCTGAATAATAGACAACTGTCCAACAAAATAAAAATCCCCAAAAGACCCACCCATCATCTGATTTCTGACAAAGATAACACTGTACTTTGATGGGGAAAGGAGGCATTTTCAGTGAATGCTTTTGGGTTAATTTGATAGCCATATGGGGAAGAAAAACATCTTGACTTTGACCTCACATCATATAAATGACCTTGGAAGAGGCAAAAATTTCTTAAGCGGAACACTAAAAGGGATAACTATAAACATAAAAAATGTTAAATTGAGTTTAAGAACTTCTGTTCATCAAAAATACCTTTAAGAGAATGTAAACTCAGTATGCAGTGTGGGAGAATATATTTGTAATAAATATATTCTTTTCTGACAAAAGACTTATATGTAAAGAGCTCTTATCTGTCTATCTAATCTATTTATGCAATGTATAACATATGATAAACTCTAGCAAATGATAGGACAACTCAATAGAAAATGATATGAATAAATACTGTATGGAAGAAGATACAAAGATACAAAATGGCCAATACATTTATTAAAAAGAGTTCAACCTAATCACTGGAGAAGTACAAAAATTAAAACACTCTGTGAAACTACTACACCTCCCACCAGAATGTCTAAAATGAAAAAGATGGAAAATACCAAGTATTGGTGATGACACAGGGCAACTGAACATTCTCATACACTGCTGATGGAAGTATAATTGTTAGAACCATAGTGAAATACTATTTGACAGTATCTACTAATAATCTGAACATATGTATTCTCTGTAATGTAAAAATTCCACTCCTAGATATACACCCAATAGAAATGTATATGGTTTTTCAGCAAAAGACATACACTAGGATGTTTATAGCAGCATATTTATAATATCCAAGACCTAAAAACTTCTGGAAACAAATGGATGTCCATAGTAGGACAAATACATAAATAATGGTTGATTCACACAGAGTGATATTATAAGGTAATGAGAATGATCTACAACTACACACAAAATTTTGCATGAATTTCACACATGCTGAGCAAAGGAGGCTAAAACACCGAATGGATGATTCCACTTATAGAAGTACATTTATATAGAGTACAAAAACAGGTAAACTATCCTATCAGACGTCAGAATAGTGATTACTGTTGGTGGTGAGAAGTAACAAGGAAACATCGCAACAGGAACTTTTGGGTTTCTTTAGCTACATTCTATGTGCATTAGATATATTTAGCTTGTGAAAATTTATTCAGGATTTTATATACTTATGACATAAATGCTTTCCTGTTTATATATATGATACCATTTTTGCATTCTAATCATATTATAATTATAGTTTTAGAACCTAAAATTCCTTGAGAAACCTCACTGACAGTTACAAATCTGTGTCCTTTGCATGAATCTTGTGACTAACCCTAGCTGATCTAGTCACGCTACATTTTAAAATTTATTTAAAAACTTTTCTCTCTCTTTTTTCCTTATTTCAGGGTCCTCCTGGTCCAAAAGGTGATAAGGTAAGAAAATATATAGCAGAAACAAGTGAAGTTAGTGGAAATCCATACTGGCCTGGCTTATACCATGTTATATTTAGATCTTTTTAACGAGCATCATCTACAGACTTTATTCTAAAAACTATCTATCTTCTCATTTTCCTACTCTACAGGGAGAACAGGGTGATCAGGGACCTCGGGTAAGTTGTTCTCTTCCTTTCCTGGGCAGAAAATTAGTTTTTAGCTCCAAATTCATTGAATTAAAGTAGCCCTGGATCCATAACTATGTTGTGTTATGTAATGGCTAACAGAAATGCCATACTACTTACAACTGAAATAGCCTTAATTATAACTAATGTTTATATCTTGTTGCATTATCTTAACTTGATGCCTGTAAATAGGACACTCTACAACAATGATCCCTTCTGATTAAGGGCCAGAATCACAACTAAAAGTCAACAACAACCACCCTTCCATTGGCTATTGGGTCCTTCAGATTAGTATGCATTGTTTTGTAACATAGAGGCCATGTGGATTCCTATTGAGTTTGGCTTTTTTTGCAGTTAAACTTTATGTGCCATTGCATAAATATGTTGTATTATAGATGAAAATATTAATGCATTTTATATATTTTGTTCATAAGTTTGAATAATCTCCCTTGGAGATTATTTGAATTTCTTCTTCTTTATAGAATTTTAAACAGATAAAAGGTATAATATCATTTAGCATTCCAGGGAGGAGGGGCATTCTTTTATTCTTCTCCAATGTGGCTTTTTAACCCATCAAAACACAGTGGTGAATGCTTTGTTGTTACCTTGGTAGTGCCAAGTCCTCTGCCTCACATCTGTGCCTTATTACCCAAATGTTCAGACATACTGTTCCAATGATGTAGTGGCTCTGTGCAGACATACCTCTCAATTTTCTTGTGTCACTGTGCACAAATGCAAGTATTTGGTTGAAGAGAGTAATTTTTTACAGCAGAAAAGCACTTTTAAAACTTTCAGGTTGAAAACAGACACTGTGTAGGTTTTTTGTGAAATTCACCCTGTGAAGTTAATTATGGAATTTACTTACACTGCAGTATCATGAAAGATACAGTCAATGAAAACTTGAAAAGTTTGTACTCTTACTCCTCTTGTTTAGGAAACTAGATGAACATTATAGTATGATTTACCTTCCTTTCTATTCTGCCATTTCTTCATGTAGAAATAATGACTATGCTTCAGAGCATTCTGTGTCTCCTGGCAGTTTTTCTGCCTGATGTCCAGTTGAAAGTTCATCTTGATGGTCAAGGATTAAACATCTTGAGTGGCATGGATGTGAGGGGAATAAAATTCTCATAACCTTCAATGATTAGAATGTATGTGGCAGTTATTTTTCGTGGCATGTTCCCATGCACTGAGTATCATTTCTTTCTACATGCAATATCAAAATCACTCAACTTGCCCTTTCCAGGTAAGAGAGAAACTGTTTCTATTCTAAGAAATCTTCTTTTGGCAAAGGAAATGAAAGGGTGGTTCACAGCTTAGCTGTCATCAGTGTGCACACAGTCCTCATTTTCAAAAAGGTGTGTTGGCTTTCATCATTCCCAAAAGTGATGATTGATTATAAAGTGAGGCCAAATTTTCAGGATGAAATCTGAAACCATGTGAAATTCACCTGGTTTCATGTTGCATTACAAACTAAGACTTGGACCAGGTTCCTTGCAAGTGTGGCCAAAGTTCATGAACTACTTTGACGAACCTAGACTGCCTTTCATACAGATTTCAGCCAATTTTCACACTGACTGGGGCCAAGTTTCACACAATTCAGGGGCCACTTAGCATTTTAGCTGGAAAGTGGCAAAAATTGATCCCATTTTCATCTGGATTTTGCTTTGGGTTGAAACAATTTCGTTTGAATTCATAACGCAAGATGAATCTTTATGGATAAAAATTTAAATGTCCTGGGAAGTAGATATGAATGTGCACATGAGAACTTATGGAATTGCCTGGCTTTTCTCAGATTCTTAATTTAGAAACAAGGCAGGACACATTCGGCAGTCTTAGATTTATAATATAAGTAGTGTCAGCTACTTACTAGAAAATTCACAAATCAGTATGGCAAAATGAAGATTTTACATTTCCGGGAAAATCAAAAGTTAGTTAGAACTGGAAATGTCTTTAATTTTAATGAAAACCAACATTTCCCATATTCTTTATGAGCACACTATTCCAGCTGATGCTGACAGAGGCTCTCTTTTTAAAAATGTAGATCTTTGTATTTAAATATCCTTTCCATTTTCATCCTATCATGGAATTTTGAATTTTGAACAAATGTCATTTCAAGTAATTTATTTCTTTCCATAATTAACTATATGATCTTCCATTATTTTAATTCTTTGTTATATGACTTTCCACTGGGATGTATGCTATTTCCTTGAAAGTGAAGTCCTCTCTTTTTTTTTTTTTTGGCTCCCCAAATACCAGACAGGAATATAATAGGTCATAATATGTGAATCAAAGAAGGAAAAATTTGAAGATAAAATAAATATTAAGAAAGTAGAGCTATCTTGAAATACTTGGACATGTATTTATCAATATATATTGAGTGTCTGCTATGCTCAAGGTACCATACTTAACAGTATAGAGAATACAAATGTATCCACTTCTCTCTTTCTCTTCTAATATCAGCAGATTCAGCCTATCCTCATCTCAGCTTATTCTCAGTTCTTCATCGCTAGTGTAGTATTCCAATTGATTTTGTTTCTACTCTTACCCTGTACAATGCATTTCCTAAACAGCAACCAGAAACCATTTTATGCTTTAAATTAAATTGTGTTACTCCTTGTTTTAAACCTTAGAATGAAATGCAAATCACTATGCTTGGCCTCCATGGACCTTCAAGATCTTGCCCTTCAGTTCACTTCAGTTCAGTCGCTCAGTCATGTCCAACTCTTTGCGACCCCATGGACTGCAGCACACCAGGCCTCCTTATCCATCACCAACTCCTGGCTGTTTACTCAAACTCATGTCCATTAGGTCGGTGATGCCATCCAAGCATCTCATCTTCTGTCTTTCCCTTTTCCTCCCACCTTCAATCTTTCCCAGCATCAGAGTCTTTTCCAATGATTCAGTTCTTCGCATCAGGTGGCCAAAGTATTGGAGTTTCAGCTTCAACATCAGTCATTCGAATGAATATTCAAGACTGATCTCCTTTAGGATGGACTAGTTGGATCTCATTGAAGTCCAAGGGACCCTCATGAGTCTTCTTCAACACCACAGTTCAAATGCATCAATTCTTCAGTGCTCAGCTTTCTTTATAGTCCACCTCTCATATCCATACATGACTGCTAGAAAAACCATAGCTTGACTAGATGGACCTTTGTTGGTAAAGTATTTTCACTTTAACATGTTGTCTAGGTTGGTCATAACTTTCCTTCCAAGGAGTAAGTGTCTTTTAATTTCACGGCTGCAATCACCGTCTAGGTGATTTAGGAGACCCCAAAATAAAGCCTGTTATTGTTTCCACTGTTTCCCCATCTATGTGCCATGAAGTGATGGGACTGGATGCCATGATCTTCGTTTTCTGAATGTTGAGCTTTAGGCCAACTTTTTCACTCTCCACTTTCACTTTCATCAAGAGGCTTTTGAGTTCCTCTTCACTTTCTGCCATAGGGGTGGTGTCATCTGCATATCTGAAGTTATTGATATTTCTCTCAGCAATCTTGATTCCAGTTTGTGCTTCTTCCAGTCCAGGATTTCTCACAATATACTCTGCATATAAGTTAAATAAGCAGGATGGCAATATATAACCTTGACGTACTCCTTTCCCTATTTGGAACCAGTTCGTTGTTCCATGTCCAGTTTTAACTGTTGCTTCCTGACCTGCATATAGGTTTCTCAGGAGGCAGGTCAGATAGTCTGGTATTCCCATCTCTTTCAGAATTTTCTACAGCTTATTGTGATCCACACAGTCAAAGGCTTTGGCATAGTCAGTAAAACAGAAATAGATGTTTTTCTGGAACTCTCTTGCTTTTTCAGTGATCCAATGGATGTTGTCAATTTGATCTCTGGTTCCTCTGCCTCTAAAACCACCTTGAACATCTGGAAGTTCACAGTTCATGTACTGTTGAAGGCGGGCTTGGAGAATTTTGAGCATTATTTTACTAGCGTGTGAGATGAGTTCAATTGTATGGTGGTTTGAGCATTCTTTAACACTGCCTTTCTTTGGGATTGGAGTGAAAACTGGCCTTTTCCAGTTCTGTGGCCACTGCTGAGTTTTCCAAATTTGCTGGCATATTGAGTGCAGCACTTTCACAGCATCATCTTTTAGGATTTGAAATAGCTAAGCTGGAATTCCATCACCTCCACTAGCTCTGTTCGTAGTGATGCTTCCTAAGGCCCACTTGACTTCACATTCCAGGATGTCTGGCTCTAGGTTGGTAATCACACCATCATGATTATCTGGGTCATGACGTTCTTTTTTGTACAGTTCTTCTGTGTATTCTTGCCACCGCTTTTTAATATCTTCTGCTTCTATTAGGTCCATACCATTTCTGTCCTTTATTGTACCCATCTTTGCATGAAATGTTCCCTTGGTATCTCTAATTTTCTTGAAGAGATCTCTAGACTTTCCCATTCTGTTGTTTTCCTCTTTGTCTTTGCACTGATCACTGAGGAAGGCTTTCTTATCTCTCCTTGATATTCTTTGGAACTCTGCATTCAAATGGGTATATCTTTCTTTTTCTCTTTTGCTTTTGGTTTCTCTTCACAGCTATTTGTAAGGCCTCCTCAGACAACCATTTTGGCTTTTTTGCATTTCTTTTCCTTGGGGGTGGTCTTGATCCCTGCCTCCTGTACAATGTCATGAACCTCTGTCCATAGTTCTTTAGGCACTCTGTCTATCAGATCTAATCCCTTGAATCTGTTTGTCACTTTCACTGTATAATCATAAGGGATTTGATTCAGATCATATCTGAATGATCTAGTGATTTTCCCTACTTTGTTTAAGTCTCAATTTGTCAATAAGGAGTTCATGATTGGAGCCACAGTCAGCTCCCGGTCTTGTTTTTGCAGACTGTATAGACCTTCTCCATCTTTGGCTGCAAATAATATAATCAATCTGATTTTGGTATTGACCATCTGGTGATGTCCATGTGTAGAGTCTTGTGTTGTCTTGTTGGAAGAGGGCGTTTGCTGTGACCAATGCATTCTCTTGGCAAAACTCTATTAACCTTTGCCCTGCTTCATTCTGTGCTCCAGGCCAAATTTGCCTGTTACTCCAGGTATTTCTTGACCCCCCTGCTTTTGCATTCCAGTCCCCTATAATGAAAAGGACATCTTTTTTGGTTTTTAGTTCTAGAAGGTCTCGTAGGTCTTCATAGAACCATTAATTTCAGCTTCTTCAGCATTACTGGTCAGGGCATAGCCTTTGATTACTATGATATTGAATGGTTTCCCTCAGAAACGAACAGAGATCATTCTGTCATTTTTGAGATTGCATCCACATACTGCATTTTGGACTCTTTTGTTGATTATGATGGCTACTCCATTTCTCCTGAGATTCTTGCCCACAGTAGTAGATAGAATGGTCATCTGAGTTAAATTCACCCATTCCAGTCCATTTCAGGTCGCTGACTCCTAAAATGTCGATGTTCACTCTTGCCGTCTCCCGTTTGACTGACCACTTCCAATTTGCCTTGATTCGTGGACCTAGCATTCCAGGTTCCTATGCAGTATTGCTCTTGAAAGCATTGGATTTTACTTCCATCACCAGTCACATCCACAACTGGGTCTTATTTTTGCTTTGGCTCCTTTTTGCTCTTGCCCTTGCCTACTCTATGACCTCATCTCAGACTGGTCTTGATCTCCGCCCACTATGCTCCATCCACCTTGTCCTCCACATGTTCTTTAAACACAACACACTCTCAACTTGATGACTTTCCATTTGTTCTGGACTGGTCTTCTTGTGATTAGGTTTTTCTTATCATTGATATTTCCTCTCAAATATCTCCTTGGGGAGAACTTCTTAGCTTCAATGTAAATCTGAGATTATCCTATTTTGTTTATTTATTTACTTGCTTCTTTTTAAGGAAGAGCATCTGCAAAACATTGTTGTTCAGTCACTCAGTTCTGTCTGACTCATTGTGACCTTATGGACTGTAACACGCCAGGCTTCCCTGTCCTTCACTCCCAGAGTTTTCTCAAACTCATGTCCATTGAGTCAATGATGCCATCCTCATCTCATCCTCTGTTGTCCCCTTTTCCTCATGCCTTCAATCTTTCCCAGCATCAGGGTGTTTTCCAATGAGTCGGCTCTTTGCATCAAGTGGCAAAAGTATTGAAGCTTCAGCTTTAGCATCAGTCCTTGCCCTTCTTTAAAACAAAAACTCCATGAGAATAAGGACTTGTTCATACCTCCATCACCTAGGACAATAAGAACTAAATGAATATTTGTTGAATGTTAAAAGAAAATATTATTTCATCATTACTACCTTCAAGGAGCTGGTGATCTCATGGGTGCCTGAATAAGAAAACTGTGTGGTTGCAGATTATACGCCTTGAATAGCTATACTAAGCCATGCTAGATCAGTGAAGCGTCTTCCATTTTAAATAATCACTGGAGACTATAGAAAAGATGGTATTTGAACTAGGACTTGATAAATGGGTAATCATTAAAGGATTAAATGAAGAGCAAGACATAAACATTCCAGGAAGAAGAAATGGTTCAAATAATACTACACAAGCAGGAAATGACAGGATTCATTTAAGAAAAAAAAAATTCCATTTGCCAAGGAAATAAGTTAAATATAGAAAAATTCTACCCATATAAATTTGCAAAACCTTTATTAAAGTTACATTATAGAACATTTTTAATGTCTTGTTTGGTGGGCGATAAGGACCCATTGAAGATTTTTGAGTATAACATTTATTGTGTATTACCACTAGACTATTTAGTATAATTACAAAATGTTCCTTATGAAAATCTATATGGTAATAGTATCCAGTATGGAAAGGAATTGGAAAAGACTGAAAGGAAGGAGACTGAGTAGACTAGGAAATGATGTCAGTCTTCTGGTCAAGGTCGCAAAAGTCTGGGCTATAAGGATAATGTCCAGTCTTCAGTGGAGAATTGAGTAGAGGGCATGGACTGGCTCAGTCTGGAACATCAGGTTGGAAGTAAAGGGCCACACTGAGCAGAACTCAGTATCATAATGAGCAGTGGAGTGTGGTAAGTTGGTGAGCCAAGGCAGAAATTCCAAAAGAATGACCAGAATATTGGAGAAAGCTCTATGTGCAGTAGAATTCGAAAGGAAATATTTCGATTTCCTTTGCATCATCTCATCAATAGTGTCTGCCACAAGCACCAAGCAAAAACGTGGGCAGACAGAAAGGGAAAACCAGGATTGTTACTAGTAGAGGAGAATTTGACAAAAGTTAAGTCTTAAAGCAGAAAGTGAGAGAAAATTTTGACCCACACTGGATTTACATCCAAAATCAGTCATCATGGGTAAAGTTGTGACCATGTTAAGTTTTCTAAAAAAGAAGAAGAGAAGTAATCAGGGAGTAAAATTTAAAATATCGAGATGAAAATTTAACAGCAGTCTTGCAGCTAACTGGATGTTGGAGCTGAGGGTGATGAAGATAAAGATAGAGCCGAGGTTTCCAGCTTGATTCCTTGATAAAATTGGCCAGAAGAGAGTCAGGGGAATAAATGATAAGCTGAATCGTAGTTATGTTGAATTTGGGATCTTGATGAATTACTCCGTTGGAATAGTGTAGCCAACCGTTGGAAATATGAGACTAGAATTCTGAAGTGGTGTCCCAACTGGAAAGAACAGTTACATCGCAAAACTGTCACAGAGTAACAATTGAAACCATAGGAGGAGAAAAATGAAGGGTGACAGAACGAAGATAGAAGCATTTTAGAAATATCCACATTGAGCGAGTAGGATGGAAAGGAGACTCAGGAAACAGTGAGCATTCAAAGGAAAAACCACGACTCTGCAGTGTTTGAATAAGGCCAAATTACTTTTTAAAAAAGTGGCCATCAGACTGTAATAAAAAAAGCCACAGGGATGAGAGCTATTAAAAAAAAAAACAACCAGGGGCTCTGTAACAATCTAGAGGGGTAGGATGCGGAGGGAGGTGGGATGGAGGTTCAGAGGGAGGGGACATATGTATACCTATGGCTGATTCATGTTGATATTTAGCAGAAAACAACAAAATTCTGTAAAGCAATTACCCTTCAATTAAAAAAAAAAAAAGAACTTTTGGACTTGGTGTTCTGGAGTCCTGGGATAGTAAGGAGGCGCATTTTGTTCAGTGGTGAGAGTGAAAGTCAGATTGCAAGAAGTTAAAAGTGAATGGTAGGAAAGATGACTGTCTTTGAATGCTGTTGATGGCATATGATTTAACGCAGAAGAAATGACTAACTTTTTTGGCATGAGCTTTCTGTCAGTATACACTGAACCAATTTCAAGCCTTCAGTTTTAGGTATAATATAACAGCCATAGATATCATTTGGTTTTCTTCTACAAGAAACTGAGAGTTAGATTTCCACAGATGAATGCATCCTGACATTGGAACTGCACTTTCCTCCTCGATTCTTGGGGAGATGTCATTACAGATTTGCTGTTCATCTTTGTTTTTGCCGTCAATCGACATTGCACTTCAGCAGTTAGGCCTTTGGGCTGTATGGTCAGGAGGGTGCTTTTCTATGCTGTCAGTTACCATACTCATGCACAGTTTTCTTCATTTCATCCTCAGGGGTCTGTATTACAGACTGTTGAGGCTAAGCATTTGCTTTGTGTTCAAGTAGAAATTGGAAACCCACCATAAGGGAGTCGTAGGGGGTTTCCTAAGCCAAACGAAAGCTGGACTGAGAAATAATATCTCATGAAACAGTTATAATTGCTCATCACTTAGAGTTGTACAACTTGCAGAACATCTTTCTAGGTAAATTAAACATATCATCTCTAAGCCTCACTACAGTTTAGCAAAGTACATTATCAGTTAAGAAAAATAGGAAAAGTGAATGCAATAGAGAGAGATGATTATATCCACATGGGCTGGGGTCAGGCTGGATAGGGATCAGTTCTAATTCTGCCACTATCTGTCTTCATGGTTATGAGAAGGATTAAATAAAATAATGTATGAAGAATCTATAATAAGCCCTCAACAGGTCATAGCTGATTATTCTCCCAAAGTTTCACATGAAGAATCTAGAGTAAAGTAACGTGTCCAGTTCACACAATTTGTACGTGATAGAAGTGGGATTCAAACCCAACTGTCTCAGCCTCTGGTTTGCGCATCTCCTGGTGGATCATGCTACTTCCCTGTCAATCAAGTGGTTGGTATGGCCATCAACCTCAATATGAAAAACTTGGGGTTACCAAAATATCTAAGACTGGATTACTTATTTATTGAGTTCTTAAAATATGCCAGCCACTCTATGACAATATGTATTTCAACAATTCTGGGGGCTTCCCTGGTGACTCAGCAGCAAAGAATCACCTGCCAATACAGGAAACGTAGGTTCGATCTCTGGGTGGAAAGGTCCGCTGGAGAAGGAAATGGCAACCCACTCTAGTATTCTTGCCTGTGAGCCTGATGGGCTGCAGTCCATGGGGTCTCAAGAGTCAGACACGACTGAGCGATTAAACCTACCTATTCACAAACTGCATTTTCCATGTACTCCATCATTTATTCTCAAAGGTGAGTTAGTAGCACAGATTTTTTTGTTTTTCTTTGACGTGGGCCACCTTCAAAGTCCCCATTGAACCTGTTACAACATTGTTTCTGTTCTATGCCCTGACTTTCCAGCCTCAAAGCATGCGGGATCCCAGCTCCCCGACCAAGGATTGAACCTGCCACCCCCTACACCAGAAGGCAAAGTCTCAACCATTGGACTGCCAGAGAAGTCCCAGTAGTACTGATTTTAATATGATATATTTATTTTTCTGATGTAGATTGAGCTCACACGGGTTAAGTGACTGATTCTAGTTCTTTCACACACATCTCGCGAAAGACAATGCTGGAACTCAAACATGAAAATCAAGTTCTGCCCTCTTTCCATGTTAGGCTGCCTCCAGATCACCTCTAGGACCTTTTTCAACTTTAGGATCCATTCCTCTATGAATCAGAAAAAGTTGGGGAACACAAATGAAAATAAGTGCCTCTTTTTTCTTTGCAATCATGATAGTCACAGTCTTTACAATTCATGCACCGTCAACCCTCCGGGAAACGAAGAAATGGCTGAGTGCCACTTAGTAAACCCTGGAAGCTGTTGTCATGGAGCTTAGAGAGGCAGGGCAATGCTGACTTCCATCCAAGCACGTCAGAATATCCAATCAGCTTGTCGTGATACAGTTTCACTTCTCAGCTCGGGGGCACCAATTTGGAAATTGTGTAATAGCAAGACCCTGGTGGATTTGCTGTTAGTGATGTTTTTCTTCAGGATAGCCGAATGAATGAAGCCTGTTTTCCGTAGTTCATGATGCTGCGCTTATATGTTCTACAAGGTATTTTGTTGCAAAGCTTCTCTTTGCAAAAGAGATTGAGTTATATTTCTAGATCAGAAGCTGAACCAGAATGTCAAGTGTAAAAAGACTTGAGACTTTTCAGCATTTCCACATTGTTGCCTGCACCCACTGTTACTACCGACCTCTCTCTCCTTCATTATCAAAAAGGGCTTTTGCCCAGTTCATGCAGACTTCTGCCCTCATCATGAACCACAGCCCCGGGCTTTGATGTTAATGACTCAAATTTCATTTCTCTGTCTTAGTGACTTAAAAACAGCCTTAAAAATAAGCGAAGCTATTTTAATGTTTCATCCTGTCTTTTTAAATTAGGGTATTATGTTGTTCTGAAATTGTGGTACATTTGTTAGTCAAACTTAGGCAGTAAAATGAACAGACATGATGAAGTTATCTTTTGGCTACAAATTAATCTTCTAATCAGTTGGCTACCATCCCCTTGCCAAATAACACAAAGGCCTGATAAATAAAAGATTTAGTGGTTATTGGTCTCAATATCATCAGCCAACAGCTGGTCTTAAATGAGTCCTGAGTTCTCACAGTTTCAATAAGCCACCCAGGAGCACAGCCTAACTATTTTCATCAAATTCTCTTCTCTTCCCAGTGTATTCAAATAAATTTTCATAACAGCTGGGACTATGAAAAATTGATAGCATCTTAAAAACATCTTCAGCAAGACAGATTAAGTTCCAGAAAAGGAAAGCATTTAGAAGTTTATTTTATTATCTTAACCTTTGTTGACTTAAATGATTAAACAGATTCTTGGCTCTGCTAAAGCATTTAGGCCTGGATATTAATTTGATGTTCTTATTTACTTAACCCTTGCCTTTCTCTTTAGCCCTAATGAATACACTACTCATTTGGTACTGAATGTATTGCCTGTGAAAAGGGAATGGATATAACACAATGGAAAGAAATAAATTGTGAGAAAATTATTTTAATGATTTCCAGATTCAGGAGAAGTTGGCATGGAAACTGCAAGCTCATTAAAATTTGCAGACATTCTTGTTATAATTTATAATCAGAGTTCTTTTTTAAGTGTTCTGTCATACTTCAAACCACTAAGAGCCCAGGAGCATTTGTAAATTTGTCCTAATGTGGTTTAATTTAAGGAATAAAGTATTTTTACAAACAATTATTGATAAGTAGACAATATTTCCCTTGGAATTCAGTGTTGGAAATTACACCTCAGTTATTGACTTTATAACTGTGTCCATTAAGGAAAAGAAAAAGAGGTATTATGAGATGTTGAGGAAGAGACTCTATTTACGTCACTTTAAGTCTTGACATTTTTTGTCTAATGTGAAGTATAGTACATATAATCATCCAGTGGGATAAGCTTTTATACAAAATATTTGGAAGCAAAAGTGAACATTTCACAAAACTCTCATATTTAAACAATACACACACACATAGAGTACTTGAAAAAGCCTGAGGTTTGAGTCCTTAACTGAAAATTAAGAGCTTTAATTAATAATTAACAGTGGAATTATCAATGACCATAGATGTATTAAAATAAAACCAAATTCATTGCTAAGTATATCCTTTGACAAGGAATTCTGGAGAATAATGCCAGCTGGTTTAAATAACTGTTGGATTTCCTTTTAGTCGTTTTTAATGCAGTGACCTTCATACTAAGATAGCTACTCATTATGTTTTATGAAGTAAGGGAAAGATTTCATTTGTCTACACTTGTACTCATTGCTTATATCAAATGCAATATTCTTTTTTTTAAGTTATTTTACTTTTTTCATGATTTATATATCTTGACTTACACATTACAATCTATTCAGGCTAATATGATTTATTTCACATTTTTCTTGAGAACTAGTGGAATGAAAGATTTTAGATGTATATATATATATTTCATATTATTCCATTTATATTTCTTTTGTTGGAATTTTGCAAGTGCTGCTTTCTGTGAAATATTTTCTAAATAATTTAAAGAATTCCTTGATAGAAAATTACATGTACACCCATGGTGGATTCATGTCAATGTATGGCAAAACCAATACAGTATTATAAAGTAAAATAAAGTAAAAATAAAAAGTTAAAAAAATAAAGAAAGAAAGAATTCCTTGATAGAAAATTGATCTTTTCTGAAATGCAAAACTAGACAGCTGATTTTATTCTTTATTTTATTTTACTCTTTTGTCTTATATTTAAGCAAGATAGTTTTCACCTGAATTCACAATAATTCAAGTGATTAGTTAATTAATTAGATTTATTAAACCATATAATATGTAGCTATGATTTACATTAAGTAAACATATAGTAAAATGTGGAGGAAAGACAGATTTGGGGACTTTCAATATTATATAAGAAAGAGAAAGTAAGCCTTTAGGTAAATAAAATCTGTATTTGAAATGGACAAAAAATAAAACCTAACATACTATAGTTGGTAACATCTATAAATAATGCTAAGTTGCTTAACATCTGTAAATAATGGGCATATTGCAAATAGCAAATACAGCAATTTACACTAATAAAATCCAACACAATTACCACCTTTCTTTTTCTGTCACTCCTAAATGCAAAATTATAGTTGCAACAAAATGTTAATGAGGTGGATTAACCAAATAGAAATCATGAAAGTATGAAACAGCAGATTTTTAATGGTGCATCAGGATTTGCAGATGGGACTAGAATGCAAGACTTTATTTTTGACTCATCCCTTCAGACTGGGTGGAAAAATGGCTTATTCATTGACAGATCATGGTCAGGGAGAACGGTTCCTGTAGGTCTGAATGAGAGGGGTCTCTGGAAAGTCATTTAGTGCCAGACAGCAGCATCCTTTCATAAGCATACCTCCACTAATGTGTCCAGCAGCTCCTTGTAGGAGACACAGGCTGTAAATCACAAGTGGCAAACAAGACTGGCTTTGTAGGAAAAAGATGTCAATTGTGAGGTCCTACTTCACATACAATTCTAAAGTGACTAGAGAAAGTCAGGAAGATTTGATTGTCATTCCTTAGAAGTTAGTTAAATTTTATTTGAAAAATGTTGGTATTCAGATAAACCTTTGTTGACCACTATTATTTTTATTATCACAAGTAAACTTTTAAATGACTTACACGTAACAAATAATAATAATTAATAACATTGCAACATTATTGTTTTTATATTTCACATACCAAGAAAACTTCTGGACCTTCTTGTCATACTTGATGACCTTGTAAGTTGAGAATAAATCTGTTGATAGAGAAGTCTAAGTGATGGATAAGGTGGCATTCACATCCTCTAATGTAGCATTAAAATATCAAAGAACTAGGAGCATCAGACTGTTTTTCCAGGACAGGAAGTACAGTTAGCTCCAGTCTGAAAGGAATTCATTAGAATTAAGATAGGGAAATGCTGGTGAGTAACTAAGAGAAACCGGCATGGCAGAGAGTCACTGCTCTTCTGGCTTGAAGCCTGTGTGATGTGATGAGAAATAACAGGAACTAACTCTAACCCTAGGAAGTACAAAGGGGCAACAGGTGGTAATTCCTGCCGCATTCACCGTGTCTTCAAAAGGACATGTCAGCCTGAACATTCCAAGTTTATTGGCAGGTGAGAAAAAAAGCTACCCAGAGACACCACCGGATTTTTAATTAAGAATACATTCAGTGGTTTTAAAAAATAGTTTGATTGCTTGGGTCTTTCATCAGTTTATTTTTAGAAGCTGAGTTAATCTGTTTATCTAGATTATTAAAACTGTGGCCCAGCTCTGAAGGATCGCACCCAACTCTTGACTGCATCAAAAGAGGAGGCCATCAGCACGTGACATTTCTGGGATGGCTGAAGGGAGATTCTTCCACTGGTGAAGTAGGAAGTGTGGAATGAAGGATGTGACCGAGGATCTGCGCCCAAACGCAGAACACGCCAGAGAATCTTCTAAAACACAAGTTACCTGTGTTTGGTAGTTTGTTTATTTCAAGGTGTACAAGTGGTTTCTCATATCAAACACTTGCTTTTTTGCAACAATGGCTTAAAATATTATAATGCTTGTTATTCTGTATGTAGGTGTTAAGACCGATATCATTCTCATTAATAAGAATTATTCTACTTATAGAGATAGATATATACACATATGTGTATCTGGATATTTACTTACAATTACACTGCCTATACTGTCTTAGCAAAACGAGTTCTCCATCAGCACAGATTATTATTCATATACACAAGTTATAAACGCATAGAAATGTGAACCAACCCACTCTTGTTCATATTCTGACTCCTATTAAGAAAAGGCATGTAAATATTGAAAGCAATTTGTTAAGTTCTTCGGGAAGTAAATGATATTTCTTCCTTAACTGCTTTTTAAAACAGCATTTTTGTGCTCAGTGTGGCATTTTAGAATTATCTAAAGAGATTATAAATTAACTTTAATAGTTTCATGCTTAATTTTTCTTTGCTCATGTCTTAGCCTGCAAGGAACACTGTTCTCAATGTTCCTTTGCAAAGTAAGATGGAAATGATCACAGTAACAGTCCTTGACAATCATATCAACATGACTCTGACTCTGCAATGGTCTACTGACTGAGCTTTCTCATGATCATCTTTAGGAACAAGGAATTTCCTTGACTTGACTATCAGAGGAAACTTCGCAATCTAATTCAGAATTCAGTTGCTGTTTCTTTGTTGTAGCTGTTCAGTAGCTCAAACATATCCGACTCTTTGCAACCCCATAGACTGCAGCATGCCGGGCTTCCCTGTCCTTGACCATCGCCTGGAGTTTGCTCAAACTCATGTCCATTGAGTCAGTGACCCCATCCAACCATCTTGTCCTCTGTCGTCCCCTTCTCCTCTTGCCTTCAATCTTCCCCAGCATCAGGGTCTATTCTAATGAGTTGGCTCTTCACATCAGGTGGCTAAAGTATTGGAACTTCAGCTTCATCATTAGTCCTCCCAATGAATATTTAGGATTGATTTCCTTTAGGATTGACTGATTGAATCTCATTGCAGTTCGAGAGACTCTCAAGAGTCTTTTCCAACACCTCAATTCAAAAGCATCAATTCTTCAGCGTTCAGCGTTCTTTACGGTTCAACTCTCACATCCTTACGTGACTACTGGAAAAACCATAGCTTTGACTATACAGACCTTTGTTAGCAAAGTAATGTCTCTGCTCTTTAATATGCTGTCTAGGTTGATCATAACTTTTCTTCCAAGGAGCAAACTATGGCTGCAATCACCATCTGCAGTGATTTTGGAGCCCAAGAAAATAAAGTCTGTCACTGTTTCCATTGTTTCCCCATCTATTTGCCATGAAGGGATGGGACCAGATGCTATGATCTTCATTTTTTGAATGCTGAGTTTTAAGTCAGCTTTTTCACTCTCCTCTTGCACCTTCATCAAGAGATTCTTCAGTTCTTCTTCGCTTTCTGCCATAAGAGTGGTGTTATTTGCATATCTGAGGTTATTGGTATTTCTCCCAGCAATCTTGATTCCAGCTTGTGCTTCATTCAGCCTGGCATTTCACATGATGTACTCAGCATGTAAGTTAAATAAGCAGGGTGACAATATACAGCCTTGATGTACTCCTTTCCTAATTTGGAACCAGTCCGTTGTGTTCCATGTCCAGTTCTAACTGTTGCTTCTTGGCCTGCAGAGAGGTTTCTCAGGAGGCAGGTAAGGTGGTCTGGTATTCCCATCTCTTTAAGAATTTTCTACAGTTTGTTGTGATCCACACAAAGACTTTAGCATAGTTAATGAAGCAGAAGTAGATGTTTTTCTGGAATTCTCTTCCTTTTTATATGATCCAACAGATGTTGGCAATTTAATCTTTGGTTCCTCTGCCTTTTCTGAATCCAGCTCAAACATCTGCAAGTTTTCAACTCACGTACTGTTGAAGCCTGGCTTGGAGAATTTGGGGCATTATTTTGTTAGTGTGTGAGATGAGTGCAATTGTGTGGCGGTGTGAACATTCTTTGGCATTGCCTTTCTTTGAGATTGGAATGAAAACTGACCTTTTCCAGTCCTGTGGTCACTGCTGAGTTTTCCAAATTTGCTGGTATATTTAGTGCAGCACTTTCACAGCATCATCTTTTAGGATTTGAAATAGCTCAGCAAAAATTTCATCACCTCCACTAGCATTGTTGGTAGTGATGCTTCCCAAGGCCCACTTGACTTCATATTCCAGGATGTCTGTCTCTAGGTGAGTGATCACACCATCATGGTTATCTGGGTCATTATGATCTTTTCTGTATAGTTCTTCAGTGTATTCTTGCCACCTCTTCTTAATATCTTCTGCTTCTGTTAGGTCCATACTGTTTCTGTCCTTTGTTGTGCCCATCTTCATGTGAAATGTACCTTTGGTATCTCTAATTTTCTTGAAGAGATCACTAGTCTTTCCCATTCTATTGTTTTCCTCTATTTCTTGCATTGATCCCTTAGGAAGGCTTTCTTGTGTCTCTTTGCTATTCTTTGGAACTCTGCATTCAGATGGGTATATCTTTCCTTTTCTCCTTTGCCTTTCATTTCTCTTCTTTTTCTCAGCTATTTGTAAGGCCTCCTCAGACAACCATTTTGCCTTTTTGCATTTCTTTTTCTTGGGGCTGGTTTTGATTACCATCTTCTGTACGTTACTAACCTCTGTCCTTAGTTCTTCAGGCTGTTTCTTAGCTACCTTATTTCTTTATATTTCTTAATGGTTGAGGACATCAGAATTTTCTAGAATGGACTCTAACATGTTCCTTGCATTTAACATAAGTTATGGAAGCACCTTATAATTTTTCAGTCTTGGCTCTTCCTTACTTTTAATTTATTTTTATTCTGAAGAACTGTTCTTTGAGAAGGTAAACATTGGAAAAATTGTAAATCATTAGTATAGTTTTATCAGATGTTTTGAAAATCGGAAGCTATTTTGTCTTAATCACCATGACTGATGATGAGCATGGCATACGATACATCATGGACTTCCCTGGTGGCTCAGGTGGTAAAGAATCTGCCTGCAATGCAGGAGACCCGGGCTTGATCCCTGGGTTGGGAAGATCCCCTGGAGAAGGAAATTGCTACCCACCCCTGTATTCCTGCCAGGGAAATCCCACAGACAGAGGAGACTGGCAAGCTACAGTCCATGGGATCAGAAAGAGTTGGACACAACTTAGTGACTAAGCGCAGCATGACACAGCATATGGCAAAAAGCCCCTAGCTACAAATTAACCATTGTTATTAATTATTTACATTTCTTTGATATTATGTCTTATTTTAGAAATTTATAGTCTATATGACAATTGCAATAATTTTGATAATGAAAACAATAATAAGAAATATTTTACCTTCATATTGTTATTTTTTATCCACCAAGTAGATAACTACTATGTTTAAATTAAAACCTTCATCCCTTACATATACCGCTTTTATTTTTTTGGTATAGATGAACATAAATTACTTCTACTTTGACAAAGCAAAGTTTCTAAAGAATTTTCAGAAATTCTAGAGTACAACTTTATAAAGCCATTTTTGTTGCCTTTTTTGCTCAGTACGAAGTTACTTTCAGCCTTACAACCTTTTGTTTTGTAGTCATTCATAATTAATCAATAATATTGTAAAAGGAAGTGAACTTTGAGGAATAACAGGAAGAAGGGAATATTTGGACATTTTGGATCTGTTCAGAAAATTAATGTAGAGATTTACAACTTCATCTTTCATTTTACACTTTGAGGCAGAAAAGTCAAACAAAATTGACATAGAAAAAGCTTGCTATGTCACCAGTACAATGTTGAACATTAATGCTGTAACTCTATCCTACTCTTTTGGTATTACTTCCACTTGGGATCCCTATAGTTCTAATAAAATGTGTCAGAGAAGAATGCAGAGTTTGAGTTATGGTATCTACCTAGAATTTTATCAAGTAACTTTTATAATAACTCAAGATTTTCAGAATGTGTCAAATGAAATGGCACGTGCCAATAGGGTTGTAGTTTGAGAAGTTGTCACAGCTTATGTGAGATTTCTTTTTAGGGTGGAGAGTAACATTTTTGGTTGTAGTGGTGGAGAGAAGTGCAATCTCTTTATTTTTCCTTATTTTTGAAATGTGCTATACTGTTTTGTACCATCTTCCCTCTATGCTTTGTTTTGAACCAATAATTCTCATGAGACAGAAGCTACAAACTGTGTTCAGTTCAGTTCAGTTCCGACTCTTTGCGACCCCATGAATCACAGTACTAGATTCCAATAGTAGATACATTGTTTTTGGCTTACCCAAATTACTTGTTAATATTTTAATGTTGGGCAGTTTCACACAAAATCTTATTTTAAAACTCCTCTGGGAAAATTAGAGAATCTGATACCACTGGGTACATATTCTTTTATAATATCAGTTGGCTGAAGCTGGATGGAATCTCTCTGCTTTAGATAGGGCGTGTATCTTGCCCACTTCAGTTATTTACATACCGGAGTTTGTAATACTCAAATTAGAGATGAAGATGATTTTGCTTCTGATATTACAATGACGTGCATGTGTGCTAAGTCACTTCAGTTGTGTCCAACTCTTTGTGACCCGATGGACTGCAGCCTGCCTGGCTCCTCTGTCCATGAGGATTCGCCAGGCAGGACACAGAGTGGGTTGCCTTACCCTCCTCTAGGGGATCTTCCTGACCCAGGGATCGAACCTGCAGGAGACGTAAGAGACAGTTTCAATCCCATCAAAATAGACACAGGTAACAAAACATCCGATGACAAATCATTTCTCTTATATAAGGATACATTATTGCCTTTGATTTAATTTACATGTAATTTGTTTTTAAATTAGATAGAATTCTTCTTACAGTGGTAATTGTCAACCTATGGTATTAAAGAATTTTTTAATTAATATACCAAGTCTGTTCAAAGGTCTAAATTAGGAATAGTTCAAGGTGATAGTTTTATACCAAGATGGAAATATAATTTATGCTATCTTTCAAAATTTTGTTGAAATATAAATTGTAAATAACAGAATTTTTATTAAGCTACCCCTTTATATATAGAATAGTAATTAAATGACATGCAATAATATTGAAAGATATACTTTAGTCCTTTAATTATATATGTTTAAAATTAGAAACAGTATAGACATTGAAGGCTTACTCTTCGAAGTCATTCCTTTGATGGAAAAATGCAGCCCCTAATTACAGAATTTCCTCTAGGTTTTTCTTAGCAGTATATATATAGTGTGTTGGTTTATTACTTAAGATAATAGTATATTGTAGCTAAAGTTCACAGATATTTAAAATCATAAGTTTAGTTCCATATGTTTTTATTGGACCCAAATAATTTCCTTTATATTAGTCAGTATACTTCTAGAGACATCCATACTATCAGGCACTGTATATTTCTTCTGGGTTTTTGTTGTTCTGGTTGTTTAGTTATATTAATGGAATCATCTCCCCTTATAAACATTTCTGAATAAATTGCCTTTATGGAGCACCAATAAAAAAATAAGTTAATAAATTGTTTGGAATTGCTCTTTGTAGCTATACTGACAAATCCTAGGGAACAGAACTAATTTGAGTGATTATTATTTGACCCTCTTTTCTCTATATTCTCCTTGATGTAAAAATAAATTGAAACCTGATTTCTCTGAGTGTAACAGATACAGAATCTGAGGGTGTGGTTAAAATGATTTTAAAAAGATAGCATGAAGAGGATCCTATAATGTAGATCATATTTCCCTTTATGAAAAAGAGTTGCATGCATTTGAAACATTTTTTCTTATAGTATGTTTAACTGCTGGATAGTATAGAAACTAAAAACTGACTTTTTATTAGAATTTAAAAGTATTTTGGCAATGTCTGAAAGGATTTCCAGGTAAATCTTGATTGTCCTATTCTAAAAGGGTGGTGAGAGGGCAGATAATATGAGTAAGAGAAATTCACTTGCTGCTCTATTAACTTTTCTCTTATAACTGCAAAATAAACTCATTTCACAACCAGTCAACTGACTAAAAATTCACATAGGATATCCTAAGCTCATCATGCCTGAGTTTTGTTCAAACACCTTTAGTGGCAAGGAGCTCGCTCTCTTGAGAAGCAGACTGTTCTAATTCTAGACAGTTCTAAATATTACAATGTAACTTAGTCATTCATTCATTCAACAAATATTTATTGTTCCTTCTTTTGGATTAGCATCGGCTGTTCACTGCTTCCTATCATTTAGTTTTCGTCCTGTCTTCTAAACTAATTCCTCTTCCACATGACAACCTGTCAGGGATTTTATAGAAACACCGAGTGAAGTTCAGGGTTGCAATGACCCCTAAAGCCCGGTTGGTTCAGATGTGCTTCTCAACAAGAAGAGCACAGCATCAGCCTGACTACTCCGTGTGATGTGCCCCAGGCAGTTCTGAGCCTATTCAAAACAGCTCTCACTTCCCAGATCACCTTCTCCAACATCCCAGCTCCTGCATCCGTTCCTCATGTGACACCTTTGTATCTTTCTCTCCTGGTTGTTCTCTATATGTGCTACTGTCTGCCCTTAAAGGGTAATACTCCAAAAGTAAACACATTAATTCAGATGTAGCCTGGCCTAAGCTGGGTAGAACCTACTCGCTTATACCTCTGTTTGTATTAATATGCCTGGAATTAGGTTAGCTTTAAAACACATTGGCAATCATATCATGTATTGATGAATACATACATTTATTATCAACTTAAATTCTAAAGTCTGTATGTTTTTTTCACTGCTTGCTGCTGCTGCTGCTGCTAAGTCGCTTCATTTGTGTCCGACTCTGTGCGACCCCATAGATGGCAGCCCACCTAGCCCTTAATTCCTTCACTGTGTATCAATATGGCTTGTTTATTGGACCCAAACAATTCTTTACTTTTATCCCCACATTGTTAGTATATTCCATCCTGCTGAGATCGTCTCTTAAAGTCTGACTCTGCCATCCAGCAAATATTACATATCTCTGTGGTTCCATTTTCTGGAGATTTGAGATATTCCCTTCTCCAGGGGATGTTCCCAGCCTAGGGACTGAACCTAGGTCTCCTGCATTGCAGGCAGATTCTTTACCATCTGAGCCACCAGGGAAGACCCCAAAAATGAGAGTGTTAGTCTCTCAGTTGTGTGCAGCTCTTTGTGACCCCACAGACTGTAGCCCAACAGGCTCCTCTGTCCATGGAATTCTCCAGGCAAGAATACTGGAGCCATTCTCTTTTCCAGGGATCTTCCCGACCCAGATATAGAACCTGCATCTTTTGCGTCTCCTGTATTGCAGGCAGATTCTTTACTGTCTGAGCCACCAGGGAAGCCTATAGAAACAGATACACAGAGAGAGAAATTATTCCTAGATCTAAATTTTAAGAAGACTAACCTAATCCATGATATAACTATTGAATGGAGTTAAGACTGAAAACAAGAACTGTGGGATGTTAAGCTTTGCTACCAAGGTAAAGTGTTCAACCAGTTATAAATCCCCTTGTTGACTTGCTCTCAGTTCATATTTCTCAATTAATATATGAGAATAATATAACATAACTCCTTCTGTAATCCAGTTATACATGTACATCCATCTAATAACCTTTTCCCAAAAAGGCAAAAAAGGTCATATTTTTAAACTGAACTTCTTTTCCAGATTTTTACCAACAATCCTTATAATAATCTATTCTAGTTTTAAGTCAATGAAATTCTACCAGTCTGTCTATATTTTGCAGGATTTACCATCTTCCTTGTTTTCTCTTGTTACTTCTCTTACTTTCTATACTTCCCTGAAAAATAATCTGAATGGTTTGGTAATTTTTTTTTTTTTTTTTGCAAATGCTCAGTATTTTAAAAGTAATTTTGTCATTTAGATTCCCAAAGTTTTTATTTATAGTTTCTTCACTTCTCATAGCATTTTATACTATCGGTATTTATTATTATTAATCCAAATATCTGCATTTTTTCTGTTTGACAGAGAATTCGAAACTAAATAGGAAAGTGATGCTGTTGATTTAATTATTAGCAATTTACTCTTGGTTGACCAAAAGCCCAGAAAAAAAGCCTGTTCTTGTATTCTTCTTCTGGTTCCAGTTCTAATGGCAAATGCTCTTTTTACCCTTATTATTTTCCCCCAGATCCTGTGGGGCCTTAGTGCTCCTGACATTCACTGCCACTCTTCTCTATTAATCCTTAGTTTGACTTTCACTTCCTTTTTTTTTTCCTCCCTTCCATCTAGTAAGACAGTCATTACAAAGGAAATCCAACGAAGATTGGGAGAGTGGAAGGGAAGTGAAAAAAGTATTAGTCATTCAGTTGTGTCCGACTCTTTGTGACTCCATAGACTATAACCCACCAGGATCCTCTGTCCATGGAATTTTCCAGGCAAGAATACTGGAGTGGATAGCCATTCCCTCCTGCTAAAGATCTTCCCAACCCAGAGATGGAACCCAGGTCTTCTGCATTGCAGGCAGATTCTTCACTATCTGAGCCATCAGGGAAGCCCAGAAGGGAAATGAAGAGCCTAATAATTCACAGATTGGTTGATGATCCCTTGTACAGAAGTTGACTCTAGCAATGCCTGTTTCACACCATTTTTCCCAATATTTAATACTTTTCCCAAACATTTTACAAGTCAAGAAGCATGGACAATTGTACAAATGGGTAAATGTTTATGAAGCTTCATCTCGACTGTTGGTAATGTTATGAAGCTTCATCCCAGAGCTGGAAAATGGTAAATTATTCTTTTTTACTTTGTGACTGTAATTGTTAATATTCCACATCACTCAAGGAGAAAAGCTGACAGTGCCTTATGTATAAATAAGTAATTCAGTTTCAATAATGATATGATAGGCATATATCTGTAATTTTTTAGCCACATATGGTAATCATAAAAGTTGCAGCTGATGAGGTGGTAACACTGGTTACTTATCTGAGTATACCAGATACCATTTGGTTTTTGAAATGTAAACTTTGTTCTTTATGGGCACTGGAATTGGAAATGCATTGAGTTAAAAATAAGCCCTATTAAATATGTTTTTATTTTGGAAACTGAGCTATTAACTCTTATCTTTAAAGACAACAGAGAAATATTTGTCCTTCATTTTACTTATGTATAATTCCCTCATTTCATACACAGAATACAGTTATTCACCATTCATTCTTTTTTATTGTAATTTACCAGTAAATAAGGCAAGGAGTGAAAGTGTTAGTGGCTCAGTTGTGTCTGACCCTTTGCGAACCGTGGACTGTATAGCCCACCAAGCTCCTCTGTCCAGGGAATTCTCCAGGCAAGAATACTGGAGTGGGTTGCCATTTCTTTCTCCAGCGGATCTTCCTGACCCAGAGACCAAACCTGGGTCTCCTACATTGCAGTCAGGTTCTTTACCATCTAAGCCACCAGGGAAGCCCACAAATAAGGCAAACATTTCATTTAATGTTTACTAAATTAAAAGACAGTATTACACTTTGAATTAATTCCTGTAATCATTCAGTTCAGTTCAGTTCAGTTGCTCAGTCGTGTCCAACTCCTTGCGACCCCATGAATCACAGCACGCCAGGCCTCCCTGTCCATCACCAACTCCTGGAGTTCACTCAGACTCATGTCCACTGAGTCAGTGATGCCATCCAACCATCTCATCCTCTGTCGTTCCCTTCTTCTCCTGCCCCCAATCCCTCCCATAGGGAGAAAAAAAAAACTTGCTCCTGTTACATATGGCAAATTCCTTTGATACATGGCAGATTAAGTACTTCTAAATAAAAAGAAAATTGACCCCATTAGAAATTGCAGCTACAGCTTATTTTGAGCTCTCATTTTCAGTACCTTTCAAAGACAAGTTAATCTTTATTTGTAACATTTTTGACTGGCTTATTATCATCTAAACATTTGAAACTTGAAGGTATAAAAGGAAATTTGAGGTTAAAAAAAGACTTCGAATATTATCAGTGTACTTATTTCAAGTCAGTTACAGCTGCATATAAATATGACTTTTTAAAGTAGATATAATAAGCATCATAGTATGTTACAACTTAGTATTTAAAATGTATAGCACTTCATGGAATAACGTCATCACCAACATAGCCAGGAAATCAAAACTAGAAAGTTCATATTATGATTTCTACAGTCATATCATTATAAAGTTTAGACTTAATTTCACAGAAGTCAGGGAATTCCATTCTGAGATTCCCAAAGAAACCATAGCTATCACAGAGATTACAGTGGCCTCTTTCCTGAGGGGCTTAAATCATAAAGCTCCTTCCAGCTGGATCCGTCACGATAGCGTGCAGCACTTGGTTTCCAGAAAGGAATTATACCTTGTTTTCTTCATTCTCCAAGTCCTGGATAACAGTCATATTCTGAAGATTTTACAATTTAAGAACCAGTGATCTGGATTGCAGCATGTAGTTGATACAGTGAGCACCTGTAGCCCTTTCTTCATACAACAAAGGTTATAAAGTTCCTGCAAGAGAGTAACCAAATCACTTCCTTTCTGAAGCAAAGCCCTCACACTCTTGCCATGTTTCTAAGCCAACATTCAGAAGCATAGATCAAAGACCTTTAGCTGGTTCTGCTGCTGCTAAGTCATGAACTTCAGTCCTGTCCAACTCTGTGCGATCCCACAGACGGCAGCTCACCAGGCTCCCCCATCCCTGGGATTCTCCAGGCAAGAACACGAGTGGGTTGCCATTCCTTCTCCAATGGTGGTACAAATCACCCTTCAAATGTATTTTTGTCTGGACTATAATGTGTTTTAATTGATTAGTGTTTGAATTGATTATTGTTGTTGTTTTCCAATCACTAAGTGTGTCTGACTCTTTGTGACCCCATGGGCTGCAGCATGCCAAGCTCCTCTGCCCTCCACTATCTCCCAGAGTTCACTCCAATTCATCTCCATTGAGTCAGTGATGGCATACAACCATCTCATCCTCTGTTGCCCTCTTCTCCTCCTGCCCTCAATCTTTTTCACTGAGTTGACTCTTAGCATCAGGTGGCCAAAGTATTGGAGCTTCAGCTTCAGCATTAGTCCTTCCAAGGAACATTCAGGGTTGATTTCCTTAAGAATTGACTGGTTTGTTATCTTTCCAGTCCAAGGGACTCTCAAGAGTCTTCTCCAACACCTCAGTTCAAAAGCATTAATTCTTCAGCACTCAGCCTTCTCTATGGTCCAACTCTCACATCCATACATGACTACTGGAAAAACCATAGCTTTGACTGTACAGACCTTTGTCAGCCAAGTGGTATCTCTGCTTTTCAATATGCTGTCTAGTTTTGTCATAGCATTTTTTCCAAGGAGCAATCATCTACTAATTTTGGGGCTGCAATCACCATCTGCAGTAATTTTGGAGCCCAAGAAAATGATGTCTATCACTGTTTCCATTGTTTCTCCATCTATTTGCCATTAAGTGATGGGACCAAATGCCATGATCTTCATTTTTTGAATGTTGAGTTTTAGGCCAGCTTTTTCACTCTCCTCTTTCGCTATCATCAAGAGGCTCTTTAGTTCCTCTTTGCTTTCTGCCATTAGACTGGTATCATCTGCATATCTGACATTGTTGATATTTCTCCTAGCAACCTTGATTCCAGCTTGTGATTCATCCAGCCCAGCATTTCCCATGATGTACTCTGGATATGTTAAAATAATCAAGGTGACAATATACCACCTTGACATATTCCTTTCTCAATTTTGAACCAGTCTGCTGTCCCATGCTCAACTCTAACTGTTGCTTCTTGACCTGCACACAGATTTCTCAGGAGGCAGGTAAAGTGGTCTAGTATTCCCATGTCCTTAAGAATTTTCCACAGTTTATTGTGATCCACACAGTCAAAGGCTTTTGCATAGTCAGTGAAGCAGAAGTAGGCGTTTTTCTGGAATTTCTTTGCTTTTTCTATGATTCAATGGATGTTAGCAATTTGATCTCTGGTTCCTATGCTTTTTCTAAATCCAGCTTGTACGTCTGGAAGTTCTTGGTTCACATACTGTTGAAACCTAGTTTGAAGGATTTTGAGCATTACCTTGCTAGTGTGTGAGATGAGCACAGTTGTACGGTAGTATGAATATTCTTTGGCATGGCCTTTGAATTGGTAGCAAATGTTTAAAATATGAAGCATTCATTACACACACACACAAAAAAAGCACGCAAACAACACCTGAGATTTCTCACTTCTCCTGAAGCATGTAAAGATACAGCAGCACTGTGTAGACCTTCCCCGGAGGCAAAATCAATCGAGTCCTTCTCATTTCCTTTTAGTCCCAGCTCGACTCCTATTCAGCCAAGTCTCCCCACTTCCTCTTGCCTTAAACCTGCTCGCTTATTTGTGTTATCTGCCTGGTACCTATAGCCATTTGCATTTACCCCATGTGCAACAAATAGCATCAAATGTAAATATTGCTTCTCCCATTGTAGTCACTGGATATGAGTTAAATAACCAAGGTGACAATATACAGCCTTGACATATTCCTTTCTCAATTCCTTGATTAATGTTCTGTGTAGGGCATTCAAATGTCCTAAGTTGCATCCAGTACTTGAGGTCCATATGGAAACTTGCAAATTTAAAGGATGTTTCAAGACACAGACTATTTTAGTTTTGAGTAGTTGAACAGACTGGGAACACACTAAAATTTAGGATGTGGACTAAAGGGGGATATTAGAGAACAGGACTAGTTAAATAGTAGAGGAATGTACCTAGGGTGGTGTTGCTCCAAGTAACAGTCCTCCCTGGTGAACTCTTCAAAGTACTCCATGATCTTTTGTTGCTAAGGTCAGTTTTGAAGAGTTCCATTATCCCAGGAGGCTATCAGGTGTTGGTTGTGGGCTCAAATTTACCTATGCAGGAGGGTGAACTTCAGAGCTGGATTGGGAAATACGAGGATGACTGTCCACTCATTATAACTGAGCCCCATGGGACGCTCGCCAGCTCTTTTATAGGTGGGCTTCCAGCCATCTGCCCCGTCTGCAGAAAGAAAAAAAGACGCTGCCATCCAGGAAGCATGCCCAAGGAATTTTAGAGTCAAGCCAATATAATATCATACAAAGGAAGTTTAGCAAATACCCACTAAGCCAGACACTAAATAGAGTCTCTAGGGAATAATAGGACACTTCTTTCTGCTTTTCTCCCAGAATGAAAAATGCAAAAAAGTTGAGTTTTTCTTACAGGACAAATGCTGATTTTCCTTTCAGTGTACCATCAGCAAATGAACCCCCTATTTGCCTGGCACTGCTCTTTCCTAATCCTACTGTGCCTCCTCTCCCAAATATAGACTATTTCCTTCCAGAAAGTGGATAGGGTATATTCAATATGAGGTAAGCTCTTGACCTGGCAACCTCAAGTGAAAAGCACACTTGGTTTTATAGAAGTATAGGAAGTGAAGTCACTCAGTTGTGTCCAACTCTTTGCGACCCCATGGACTGTAGCCTACCAGGCTCCTCCGTCCATGGGACTTTCCAGGCAAGAGTACTGGAGTGGGTTGCCATTTCCTTCTCCAGAGAATCTTCCCGACCCAGGGATTGAACCTGGGTCTCCTGCATTGTAGCCAGATGCTTTACCATCCGAGCCACAAGAGAAGCCCTGTAGAAGTATCAGTCAGTTCAGTTGCTCAGTCGTGTCTGACTCCTTGCGACCCCATGAACCGCAGCACGCCAGGCCTCCCTGTCCATCATGCAACATATTATTGTATTGTACGTTATTGTGATACTGTATTATCTTTGAGGGAAGATTCCTGGATAATTAAAATATTATTAGTCTTTTATTAAATAATCCATAATTTGTATTTCAAATGCAAATTTCATGCAAATCAGATGGGTTGAATTAAAGCTTGCTTTAGCGTGATTTCCTTTCTTAAAGGCGGGAGGTTGTTAAGCAAATTATTATGTACTGCTTTGTAATCTTATTAACGCTCTAAACAAAATCTCTGGATTTTTTTTAAATTTCCTAAAATATCAAAATTTTTTTCAGGTCCGTGTTTGCATTTACTTGCAAAACATGTATGCTGACCATGTGGTTATTTATTCATTAAAGCAATTCATTAAAAGACACTAGGTAACAAATGATCAGGCTAGTCCAGATTAATATATAAAATTGCAGTCATAAAGGGAAATTTATTTCTAATTACTGTAAACTTGTATTAATTATAATATGTAATTCAGATTACCATGTACTTAAACAGGACATCTGCCGATCTAGCTTATATTAACAAGTTGTACTCTTCAAAACTAAATGCATTGCCTTAACTTCACAACTTACTACACTTCCTGCAATCTTTAATTCTGTTCAAAGCATCTTTGTCATCAACTTGGGAACAAGCTCACAGTCCCTTCTTGAAACGCTCAGAGTCACACGTGTTTCAGAATTTAGAGTTTTTAGGCACTAGACAGTTATTATTTTCCATCCACCACATGTTGTCTGACACCGCTAGCGAGGCCTGAGGCACCATGTAATCGAGCCATCAGTTTCTGCAGTGCAGCACATGCATGTTCATGCTAAGACGGATTATTAGTGACCATAAACAGCCTCACATCTGCTCAAATAAGGTTTGTCACCAAATGAGTTTGCTGCAAAGTTATAAAAATCTTTAGTTAAACTTAAGAAATGTTTTTCTTTTCAGGGACCTTGGATTTTGGGATTGTAGAGAAAGGATCATGAACTACATCTTAATTCTTAATCTTTTTTTTTTGTAATTTGGCCAGGGTTGGCTTCCTAGGTGGCGCTAGTGGTAAAGAACTCACCTGCCAATGCAGGAGACATAAGAGATATGGGTTCGATCCCCGGGTCAGGAAGATCCCCTGGAGAAGGAAATGGCAACCCACTCCAGTATTCTTGCCTGGAGAATCCCATTGACAAAGTCTGGAAGGCTTACAGTCCATGGGGTCACAGAGTCAGACATGACTGAAGTGACTTAGCATGTCCTCCTCAAATGCATGTATGGCAT
Organism: Capricornis sumatraensis; assembly: GCF_032405125.1. Lineage (NCBI taxonomy): Eukaryota > Metazoa > Chordata > Mammalia > Artiodactyla > Bovidae > Capricornis > Capricornis sumatraensis. The sequence goes on from NC_091075.1 coordinate 19,078,026, forward strand.
GGCATCTTCATTGGATAAACACCTTCATGGTTTCCCATCAGGTCCCCCTTTAATGCTTCTTTGAAGACCTCCCGCTTCTATACTGTATCAGCTTTTTAAGGTTTTTTCCTAAAAACTGTATGCTTCACCCCATCTAAACTCAACTTACCAGCAATTTCCAAGTATACCTTTTTGCTCACTATACTTCAGACTGGAATGCCTTCTTCCAGAGGCCCCAAGTCCACACTCCACCCCTCCTCGAATACCTTTTCCTTTTCATTCTTCTTTGCCCATCTCAAATCCCAACTTTACAGAAGCACCACTCCATCCCCAAGTCGGAATGTGCTTAGAAAGCATACTGCTTGCTCCTCTAATCAGTATTTTTGTTGTTGTTCAATCACTCAGTCATGTCAAGTCTGACTCTTTGCAGCCCCATGGACTGCAGCATGCCAGGCTTCCCTGTCCTTCACTATCTCCCAGAGCTCAAATTCATGTCCATTTTGTTAGTGATTGCATCTCATCTCATCTTTTGTTACCCCCTTCTCCTCCTGCCCTCAATCTTTCCCAGCATCAGGGTCTTTTCCAGTGAGTCGGCTCTTTGCATCAGGTGGTCAGAGCAATCAGCAATAATTCAGTATATTTTCTATTTGAATTGATAATTTTGTGATAACCTTTCCTCCCCACTAGATTTAAACCCCTACAGCTTCTGTCACTATATTTTGCATATTGTTTGTTAGATGAAGGAATGGATGTTTCAGTTAATCTCTTTCAGCTCATCAATCTGACTTCCCACAGCAATCCCACACACCGTGGTCATTGCTATTGCCCTTATCCTAACCTTCCCCAAGTGGAGAGCAAGGTCTAGGTCTCAAGGAAATACCTAGAACATTACCTAATCTTTGTAATCCAAGTGCAGATTCAGCATTTTTTTGGAAAAGAAAAATGTGCTTTCTTTTTGGCTCTAATATTCATCTTGATGATACTGGCTGGAAGGAAAGGGTCAGAGCCCTTGGAGAGCCACCACGGGGTACTTGGTTCTCCGGGTCTTACCTTAAACATCGCTTCCCTCGGAAGTCCTCCCTGACCATCTCACCTCAGTTTCGGTCCCCTTTCTGTGGATTCTTGTGGCTTTTGTTTTGCCAACCGTCATCATATTCACCTCGGAGGTGTTTCTCAATCCAAACTCTCAGTGAGTAAGAAATATGATTCAATTTTCTATAACAACTTGACTTTTGAATCTAAACCCCCGTTTGTCTGTGCCAACAAAACAATCAAGATCAGTCTTCTTGGGATTTCTACACTTTTGTTTCTCCTTTTGGACCAATTCACAGTTCTAGGGTCTTATAGCGGCAAAAAGCCTAGGCATGGGAACTGAGAGGCACCTGGGCTTCCACCTCGGTCCACAGTCTGCTGCTGAGAAGGCAGAATGACCCAGCTAAACTGCATGGCCTTTGGAGACCGTGTGTCACTGCTGCATCACCAGGGCATCACGGGGGACTCTGCTGCTTCTGTGCCACACTTCAGACACAGAAATCTTTTGCAGGGCTTCCGTAGGCCTGTGCATCTAGGCATGTCACATAGCCATTTCTTCTTTGCAGTATTACTGCCTTGCTGGAAGTGCTGTGGGGAAGCCAAACTTGGGCCCCTCCTACTCTTGGGGACCACACTTCTTCCTCTCTTCCAATTTGAGGAGTATCTTCCTGGATATTTTTGGTTTCTAGCAATGTTGGCAAACAGGTTTTGTTTTCCACTGTCTCCTCATACCCCTCCTGATGTGGTAGCAGATGGCCAACCAAAAGCTTTATTGAGAGATTAAAAGAAATGGAGGAATATAAGAGAAAAAGAGCATAAATATGTATGTGGAAAGAGATCCCAACCACGTTTATAATTGCCTGTTTAATGTCTACCTTTCTTCATTTTACTCTAAGCTCCATGAAGCCTGGGACAAGGCTTTCTAATCTCAATATCCAAATATTGCCTTTTTATAGTAAGCATAAATTCTTATAGTAGTATAAATTCTTCTTGAATAAATGGATGAATAGATGGGAATGAAATTCAGAGACTGTGAAGAATTTAAGGAAAATATGGTGGCTTAGAGTGTAGATTCTGGGGCAGATGGCCAGTGTGTCTTGGCTCTGCTACTTATTGCTAGTTGGGCAACACACATAGCCTCTCTGTACCTCCAATTCTTCATCATTCAGATGGTTGTTCTGAGGATTAAAAAGCTATCATTGAAATTCCCTGGTGGTCCATTGGTTAAGACTCTTTGCTTCTATTGCAGGGAGTACAAGTTAGATTGGGGAACTAAGATCCCGAGTTGATAAAGCTCTTAGAACTAATGCCTGGCACATAGTATCATATGAGTGTTGACCACTATCATTACCATCATTATCATTATTTATTGTCTCATTATTATTAAGAAACCCCAGTACAGGATGGAGCCAATGACTTTATTGTTGTTCAGTCACTAAGGCGTGTCCGACTCTTTGTATGCCAGACTCTCCTGTCCTTCAGTATCTGCTGGAGTTTGCTCAAATTCATGTTCATTGAGGTGGTGAAGCTATGATCCAAGGCATGCCCGACTCTTTGCATGCCAGACTCTCCTGTCCTTCAATATCTCCTGGAGTTTGCTCAAATTCATGTTCATTGAGGTGGTGATGCTATGATCCAAGGCGTGCCCGACTCTTTGCATGCCAGACTCTCCTGTCCTTCAGTATCTCCTGGAGTTTGCTCAAATTCATGTTCATTGAGGTGGTGATGCTATGATCCAAGGACAGCAAAATATTTATTTAAAAATTGACATAATTTTAATTTTGCACTATTTCCCATCTTGTGAGGCTGTTTTGTTTTTTTCCCTGTATCCCACATCTATGCAACTCTAATTTCCTCAGGCTCAGGCAGTGATTCCTCAGGAATCCTACCTGTTTTCATGGGGGTCTCGTCTTTTGTTGATATTTCTTAGTTATATGTCCTTAGGAAACACAACACCTCCTGAAACCTCTTCTCAGGATCATATGTACCAAGGAAATCCTGTCTCAGTATGTATAGTTCAGGTAATTTTTCTTATCCTTTACACCCTCCCGTGTTGAAATTTATCCACCATCTTTCTGCGTAGTTATAAGATCCTTTGCAGTTTGTCTTCGCCTACTTGGCATTTCAGTAGCTATAGTATTTAATGACACGACTTTGTCAATGTAGAGATTGCATTCTTCTCTTCTAACTAATTTGTAAACTCACATTTATTATTTATATATGAAAAGATAATTCCTAGAGTAACTAAGGTTAACATTTATGGTAGAACACAATAGCATAGAACTTAGAGTACCTATAAAAAACAAATATTAATATTCTGAGCCAAATATTTTATTTAACTATGGAAAGCTGGTTCTTTCCATAATTATCATAAGACAGTCTTTTTCAGCCAGCTGTAAATACTGATTTTCACAGGCTCTGATGCTCATTTTATTTGGTTGTTCAAAGAATTCTTTAGCTATTTAGCTTCATACAGCTGATTTTTCTATTCAGACAGATTATACCATCTACTACAATATAGAATGATTTACCAGCAAATTTCTTTCTTTTAATTTTCTGTTATTTAGCCTTCTAAGAGTTCCTGCTGTTAAACTAAAGTAATTATTTTACCTAAATATTTTTGCATTCTATTATAATATTTCCCCATCTGGTCTCTCTTAGCTAGAAATCGTTTTATCAACTTCTAGGAATATTTGTCTTTATTTATGCTGCACACATACCCACTATTATGGTTATGCTGCAATGCATGATATGTTTTAGGTAAACAATTATGATACTATTTACATTATGGAGATACTCAGGGTTTCTCATTTTTCAGCATAACATTTATCGTTTGTTCCTAAAAATTTGCTATGAGGCCCCCTTGACCACCTTTATAATTAACATAGTTGTTAATATTTTCCTCCAGACATCTACAACCTCACAGACACTGCCCTGTGCTTACTAGTGAGCATTTATTGTTAGTGATAATGGTCATTGTTAGCCTGCTGTTACTATGGGTCATTTATTTAATGCAGTAAACAGTGGAGTCAAGTATATGTATATGCCATTTTGAGTCATCTGCCTGTTTAGAATTTTTGTTAGAAGCGTTCCTATTCTTCCTGTTTCTACAACCATTTTTTATTAATTCTATTTGTAGTTGCCTCTTCCTCTGTTCATCCCTTAAACTGAAGTCTTTCCAAGGTTTCCTCCCTAGGTCTGGTCTCTTTATCACCTGTCTAAGCGACTTCACATAGCCCCGTGATTTGAGATTCCTGCCTCTCTCCTGACTATTTTATATGCATATCCAACTGCTGCCACTTGGCTGTCCATAAACACCGCAAATTCAGCCATCTAAGTAAATTCATCATTCAAAACCAACTACCGGCTTCCTTCTAGTATCCCCTCTACCATCCTCCTGTTGCTCAAGGTAGCGACATAGGACTCCTCTATCTTCTGCATGTACTCAGCGAAGCTACAAGGCTTGTGAATCTTACCTCCTTAAATCACATGAAACTATGAATTTGTCCTCCTCTAGTTCTAGAACATAGTCCCTCCACTGGACTACTGTACATTCTTAGTCACTCAGTCGTGTCCGACTCTTTGAAACCCTGTGGACTGTAGCCTGCCAGGCTCCTCTGTCCGTACGATTCTCCAGGGAAGAATTCTGGAGTGGGTTGCCGTTCTCTTCTCTAGAGGATCTTCCCAACCCAGAGATCAAATCCAGGTTTCCTGCATTGCAGGTGGATTCTTTACCATCTGGGCCACCAGGGAAGCCTGCAACATTTTCCTAAATGATCATCCTATGTTTCATTTTATTATGGCTCTGCCAACCCCTGACCCCTTATTCACCAGACTGGGGAGTCTTCCATGACTCTGCCAACTGAGTGTTAGGTGCACATTTTATTTCCTTTGCAGTCTCTCCGTTTCTCCATCATAATGGTTATCACTTCCTATCTTTACTGCCCACTTATTTTTCCCTATTTCCCCACTACACATTAAACCTAGTGAGCTTGGGGTCTTACTCACCATGCAATCCCCAGGGCCTAGCACAGTGAAGACTACACAGAAGGCACTCAGTAAATGCTTCTTAAATATTGCTGTATGTTAGTCAATTTTTCAGCTTTCTGATATTTAAACTATAAAACCAGTAGAGAGAAATGATAAACATGTAAATTTCATGATGACAAAGTCTGAATCAGAATTCCTAGATGAAGTTTCTGGCTCTATCATTGCCTTATTGCATACTTTTGACAAAACACAAAATTTTCTCAGTCTAATGTAATCACGTAACACTCATCATTACTGAGTACACAATAAAAATGACAATAGCATCATGTATTTAATGGCTTACAAGTAGTTAGCAGCATTTCTTAAGAATTATGTATTTGCCCTCCATCCCTCTGGGGCAGGCCAGCATCTTTCCTTCTAGAAGGCAATGAAGGGGGAGAGAGTTCCTCCTGTAATGGAATCTGAACTCTAGTCCTGGTTGGTTACCTTCTTCACAGAATGTGGGGAAGATTCCTGAAGTTGTCGAAGTCTTTATGCCCAGGAAAATGGGTTATAAAAAGTAGTCTTATACTCTTGTATATCCAATTTCTTAAGCACTCAAAATCTTTGGGGGTGAAAATGAGTACAAATTATTTCAGTATTTCAGCTGATTCCTGGGCTCTTTCTCCATGTTTTTCTGGAGACACATTTTTTTTTTTCCACACCCACTCAAACCATCTGTGTACCAGGCAAATTTTCTGAGATGTAAAACCAAGTGAAATATGTCCATTCCATTTATTTAGAAAGGACTATAAGTAATGATACTGTGGAAGAACGGTGTGTGTAATGTTAAAGGGCCCTCTCTGTGTGAACAGCTAGGGCGGCCTAGCAGTTACAGTCACACAAAGCCTGGGTGCGCACTCGGCACCAGTACTTTCATACTCGCCCTCCAAGGACCTCCTGCAGGAAGTAGGGTCAGCCCAGGGTGCATGTGTGACCTGGGGGTCTCCCCTGTGAGGTCAGGCTCTTTACCACTGTCCAGTGGTAACATTTTTTAAAGTTTTGTGCCAGGTTTACATTCTACCCCATATTATGTCAACATTTGCCTTATTTAAAAATGTTTCAAATTACTTACCACTGGGAATTCCCTGGCAGTCCAATGGTTGGGACTCCACAGTTCTGCAGGAGGCACGGGTTCAATCCCTGGTCAGGGAACTAAGATCCTGCAAGCTCCACAACACCCCCCCACAAAAAAATTACCATTCATTAAAGTTGACTCTTAAGGAAGAGGCACCACGTTTACTATTGTCTTTAAGCTCTCCACAGGACACTCTCATCGTGCTCTTGGTTAAGCATTATCTCAGTTTGAAAAGCACACAGTCCTAGGGTATTGTAGCCCAGGCCGTGAGTTTTTTGTTAGAATTCATGAGAATTGTCCACCTGTCTCCTTTCTACTTCACTGCATGTAAGCTCCTGAAGTCCTTTTGGCTAGCTTGCTAATAAAATCTTTTAAATGTTGTTCTAAGCACCTAATTGGCAGCATGTCCACAGCTAAGATGATTGAGGAATATAAACTCAGCTTCCTCAAACAGAGATTTTCTGCTTGAGAAAAAGAATCTGTCTGAGATGGGAATCACCTATCCACTTCTCTCTTTAGATCTTACTGGTAACTGGAAACCAAACTAAGTTCTAAAACTTAATGCTTTTTTGGTAAGCATTTAGAAAATATAATCAAACAGCAAGCTGGTCATGCTCAGATATGAGTAAAAAAAGTGACTTATTTATACATGCAAATTTCAAAACATTTGTAAGATCTACCATGTGTGCTGTTAAAAAGGTTTTTTAATTTTAAATTATTTTTGTTAGATAATCCCGTTTCAAGTGACACTATGATTTATCGCCACTAATCAAGATTCCGATCCCTCATAGACTTCTTATTTGTATCTGTTTTTGTTCTTTGTTACATAAATATGAGGTTTATATATAAAATTCTGACTGTGTAATATAGGGCTAATGAGTCACAGATGGAAAGATGCTGGCACGTAACCATCTAATAACATTTTAAACTCATATTCCATAGTAAAACAAAAGCAAATTGTACACATCTGTTTTCCAACTTGTAGCATTGCTGAATTTGTGGAGTCTATGTTTAAAGAACTTTTACTTGAGAAGGACAAAAAGAGGCTATGGCTCACCCTGAAACTACCCAGCCACCTAATATCCTTATCGGAAAGGGTTTGGCAAAAGCGATGTGATGTCCTCGACTTTGCCTCCTCAGGAGTCCCAGCTCTTAAAGGATGAGAACGAGAGGCATTAGGGCTGAAGAGCTGTCTCAGACTACAAACATAATTTTATTGGCTCTCTTAAGAAAAAAAGATTCCTAATAAGGGGAAATAGGGGAGAAAATATACCCAAACTAATAAAATTTAAAAACTAGAAAATTTCTGGCTTGTTCCAAAAGTATCCCTAAAATAGATTTGGGTGGGAAGTGGGGAGAGTGAGGAGTAAACGGAGGAAGGCATCTTGCAGACGCTCAAGGCCAAATATTGTCGTGGTTGTTGTTTACTTTTTGTATGGTAAACGGATTCTGCATGGGAAAAAAAATGGGAATACAAGCCATGGCATTGAAAAGGAAAGAGAACACAGGCAAAATTTCTCTCTCAGACCTACCCAATTGATAAAGCCTGTGAAGACAAATGAGTACAAGCTAGTGAAGTTCAGGCCCTTCACAGCATCCCTCCCTCATTCTCCTCTGCTACGGAATTCGAAACCACTTTTCTGCTTCAAGGGGGGTGTGTGAACTGTCAAGCTCTGTTGGAAAAGTTACGTGACAGAAGCGATTACTGCAGAGTGTGACCATAAATCCCCCTGACACGAAATCCGCATGTTATAAGAGACAGATTTCCATCCACCACCTCTGCAGGAATTCCTGAGACAGGAAAGACCTGAGTGAGAGTCATCTTAAGATCGGAGAGAGAAATTTTCATATGTGGGTGGTAAGACTATATTTTGTGAGGCATACTGCAGTTATTTGGAGGAATACGTCTGATCTGACTGCAAAATTCTGTCCACTGTTGTCCAGAAAAAGATTGAATACATGTATATCCTGAGTTGTAAACAGAATTCCAGTAGAAGGAAATTACAGTGTTGTGTTCGTAACAGAGTCTGTAGTTACCTCCATTCTGTACTAACATTTTATATGTAAGAGTCTACAAATCTTGAGTATATATGTGGAATCCCAGTGGACCTGAGTTCTCTGGTTGACCATTCCCTTGAAGGAATGCTTGGCTTGGGGACCTCATCTGTCTGATTTTGTTTAGGGTGTGTCAAACAAGGCAAGACTTAGAGCCGGGATGGGGTGGCTTTAGGTACATGCTTGTTTTGTGTGTCCACCGGTGGAATGTCTGTGTGACGTTTTGTGTCGTGTTGTTTTGGTGCTGTGCCCTGTCCATAGGGTCTGCCAGGCTTCCCCACAGTTGCTGCTCTGCACAGTAATCAGATCCTCACCGTCAAGGTTTGTGGTTGACACCCATGCCTGCTCAGTCAGAGCCCGCAATCAGCATAAGAGTGAGCAAGAACAGCTCAACTGGCTTGCCGAGTCCAGTCACTCCCTTTCATCCCGCACAGCAGGCCATCGGGCACCCAAGATCTCACCTCCATCAGTGAGATCAGATGTATATTAAAAAGGAGACTCTGGAGCCCCAAAGAGGGGAAGATATTGAAGTCGAAGAAAGGCAGGCAAGCTCTCATAGGCTGTGCCATGCCTTAGTAGTCTGATTGTCATGCGTCACCATGCTCTGTGAAAGCTTTCAGTACATCAGATAATCCTGAATACTCTGGACTTCGGGCATCAATAGCGTGACAGCCGCGTTCATGCCACATTATGCTGGTTGATGAATCTGACAGAAATTGAACTGGCACTTTGTCTCTGGACTTTCTGCTCGGAGTACAGGTGACTCGAGGTTACCTGCTTTTCTATATACAATGTTTAAAAAGACCCAACACCCGCAGGAAGCAAAAAAGGATTCGTTTCTAACTAAAAATCTGGTTTCACCACCCCATTTCAGGGTTATGGTACTTTCAAGAAGAGCCAGAGGGTCTGATGTCAGACACAAGTACCAGTTCTGTTTTTCTGGATGGTTATTATAAGTCTAATGCGTGTATCTTTATTTCTTTCTTGGGGTCTTCTGATGCCTATTCTTCAACTCTCTCACCTCTGAACTCCAACCTTTGACCTCACCTGACTGATCAGATGGTGTTTCCTAAAATCAATCATGGGTTTCTCTCTGCTGATCAGCAGCTCATTAAACGCCGCTTGATTAAGGTAGTGCTTATTCTTGCTCAGGTTGGATTTCTCCTTTACATTCAATTTTTACTCTGTATACTGTTGCTTAACTATTTATCTTTCATGGGTGGGGTGTGGGTGGTGGGTATTTATTTTAAAATATACTAAAGCGAAATTATGTTTCATGAGCTGCATTTGTTTGAAATGTATATGAAAATACCCAAAGCAGAGGGTATAGAAAGCCTATCTAATTTTTTCTTAAATGAAGAAAAAGGAAAACAGCTTAAAAATTATATCCAGTGATAGACCCAATTTCTAAGCTCTCTAGCTTTGGTGGTTTATAAATTACTTCTCAGCATGACTAGAGCCTTGTGTGTCTAATTTTATAAGTTATGAAAAAGTAGATATTTGTCCAGTTATAAATGCAGCCATTTTATTAAGCAAGGTGAATATAACCGATGCAGCATTGTCATGGATAAAGTTATGCAGAAGTTTTCTGCCAGCTCTGATATAATGATAACGTGCACACTACTTCCAAGAGCTGAGAGTGCTGGTGCCTGAGCTTTGATTTCAACAGTGTCTACTCAGCTCACCCAGCATGAATATTTATTTGCTTCCTGCTGCCAGGCAAATTGCCTACAGGCTTTACGTTTCTGGTTGTTCGGGTTCTTTTTATAGTATAAACGTGGATTAGATAATACAAATTTAAAGTGTTGAAAAGAAGACCTGGGTCTTTATCTCTCACAGTTATTGTTGGTCTGTCCCCTTCTCTGCGGCAGGGTGACCAAGGTCAGGCTGGGCCGCCAGGCCCTCCAGGCCCACCGGGCCCAAGAGGGCCACCTGGGGACACAGGGAAGGATGGCCCCCGCGGAATGCCAGGCGTGCCCGTGAGTTGCTCTTTTGGATCAGTTGTTCTCACTGGTTTTGTTTCCTTTGAAGTGCTGAGAATTGGGATGGAGTTGGAAACAAGGGGTGGAGGAGGTCAGGTGAGTGGAGTGGGTTGAGGGAACTGGGATGATAGGAAAGTCATCGATCAGAGAGGGCACTGCCAACAGGATTCTGCTCCACACTCAACCCACTGGGCACCCGTGCAAATCGCAGGAGAGGCCTGGAAACAGCGACTGCCCTGGGGTTCAGGTAAGCCTCCAGAAGCCTGCAGGTAGAGATGCCTGATCATGTGCACCCTGACTGCCACAGAGGACCTTAAGACCTTTGGTTTAAATGGAAGACTGGCCTGAAAAATTGGGTGGGAGATTGGTAACATCCCAAAGGACCAGCACAGAGACAATAAAGTCCTGTGCAATTTACAGAAAGTTAAAGAGGTAAATCATCCTAACGTTTAATCCCTTGCAGGTAATTGCTAATAAAACAGTGAAATTAATGGTTAAAACAACAGCATTTATGATTTGAGTACCCTTTGTCCTTTGTATGTGAAGCTTATGAATAGAAATGACTTAGCCATCTCAACACTTTGATCTAAGTACTAATTTACTAAGTACTTACTTAGATTGGTGAAGTGTCAATAATAGAGTAACACAAGACATCAGATAAATGATTTAGTTCTGTAGAGGCGAGTCAGTGATTTAAAGAAATACATGGAAAAGGTCAAAAGTTTGTCCACTTATGACTTTTGGACCAGAAGTTCAGGTTTATTGCTGAATTAAACTATTTATAACTTATTTTCATTAGTGTTTTCACAGTATAAAGGTAATAATAAAATATTCATCCACAAAATAGAAAAAATTGAAAATAAAGGTATCCAAAAAAGAAAAAAATATGCCATAGTCATTAATGTTTGGCATATTTAATTTTTATATTCACATATTTATGTATGTGTTAAGTGACTCTTTTTTTTTTTAAGAATATAGGATACCTTAAACCTTTTCTGAGACAACCCCCTCTCCAAAAGCTGCAGTAAATTTGTCTTATGAATGAAGTTGACTTTCAGCATAATTTTCTGGTTGTTAGGACTGCTTTCACTGGACCATCAGAGGTAGAGGTTTCATCTTAAAACTTGTCTTTTAAGATCTCACTTTTTCTCAGAATGAAACCCCAAAAGATAGAGAAAGCCATAGCTGCTTTACAATATAATCACTCCTACTAGTTTTATTTAGAAGACCTTCTTGGCATAGTTCTTAAATTTCTGCAGTAAGTAACATACAGTCATCATATTAAATCTTAAAATGTTTATAAAATCCATTTGAAGAAACAACATCAGTACTCTTTAAATTTCATTATGTTTGCATTCCTCTCTTTAGCCTGAGAAGTATGTATTTCCCCAGTGGATATTGTGAAAAAGAAAAAAAAAAAAGATTGAAATTGGTTTGTACTGTTTATGGCATTAGTAAAATTATCATTATTCTTTTTTAAGGGTGAACCAGGGAAACCAGGAGAACAAGGCTTGATGGCAAGTATCTGAATTTATCTTTTCCTATGTTGAAAAGAATGGAAAGACAAGTTACTCAAAGCTGTGGTCAATACTGTGTGTAACAAATGTATCTATTGTATAACCTATAACAAAAAAAGGGTAAGAATTAGTAAAAGCTAAAAAACTGATAGTGATAACTGAATCACTTTGCAGTACACCTGAAGCTAACACACATTTTAAGATAACTATAGTTCAATTTTTTAAAAATGGTAAATGTGCGTGTGTGTGTGTGTGTGTGTGTGTGTGTGTGTGTGTGTGTGTGCGCGCGCGCGCATGCGCGCGCTTAGTTACGTCCAACTCTTTGCAACGCCATGGACTGTAACCCACCAGGCTCCTCTGTCCATGGGATTTCTCAGGCAGGAATGCTGGAGTGGGTTGCCATTTCCTCCTCCAGGAGACCTTCCTGACCCAGGAATTGAACTTGCAGCTCCTGTGTCTCCGGCATTGCAGGTGGAATCTTTCCCCACTGAGTCCCTAAGGAGGCCCTGGACTCCTTTAAAATAAACAAGCAAAAAAAGTGATTGGCTCTGTCCATCACATGGGAAGGACAGCGTGAAATCACATCTGCAGAACCGATACAGGCGGAAAGAAAGAGGGAGATTCCAGGTGAAGTCAGTGACAAAGAACACTGAGGAAGACTTCTATAAGAGAGATGAAATTCAGGGATATGCCTATTAAACAGAAATGAGATGTCAAAAGAACCAGGTGTGACTTCCCATGAATTAGTAGGGCAAACCTTCCACGGAGATTCAAGGGGGTTTTCTTTTGTTGAAGAGAGAGAGCAGTTGTGCCTTTTTGACACCCTCCCTCCAAATTGATAATAAAACAGTAAAGTTAATGGTTAAAACATCAGCAGTTATGGTGTGAATATCATTTGTGCTTCCACCCAGAAACAATTGTGCCTTCCTGATTTCTGACATTTAAAAAGATCATGAAATGATTCATCTTGAACTTGCCCGTAGACACGTGGGTCCCAGCTCCTCAGGTTTGTTTATCCTTTGCCAGAGATAAAGAATTTGGGGCAGCTTGCTGAGCCCCAAAGAGTAGAATTCCTTCAACCTGCCTCTTCCTGTCTCTTCCTGCCTGTCTCTCTCTGGAGTCGCCTCTCTGACCTACTTTGTGGCATACGCAATATTGGGGAACACAGGGTTATGGTCTAATAACACAAATTCCAGAGGACGGTAATGTGTCACACTCGCCCTGGATACAGTGATGACAATCAACTTGATCACGTCCATTCCACGCGATGTGTGGCATGCAGCCTGCAGATGTTCAGGATATAAAATCTATTAAAAAAAAAAAAAGCTGAGTCGTAGTGAATGCGCAGAAAAACACTAGTTGGCCAGTAATTAAAACAAATGTGTGCATAGGCTAAAGGTCAAAGGCTTCCCCCTGCACAGGATGCCTTTAGCAGCCCTCCTGGGAAGACACTCAGCAAGCTGTAGTCCTAGCTGTCATGGAGTTGTCTTCAGAACGTCACTGATGAAGTGGAAGCGCATCCTGGGACCACACCTGACTCACTTTCTGGAAATTCTCTGTTCCTGACCTATGGTATCGAGATAGATATATTTGATATGGATGATCAGGCAGAGGGTGCCATTATGGATTCTTTTTTAAAAACAAGTAAAATGAAAGAAAAGCAACAGCGTATGTGAAAATTAAACAAAACATCTGTCATCTGCAGTAACTTTGCCTACAAGTGCAGCATTAACTCTCGGGATTATAGGATCACAGAAGGTGAAGGATCTTTGGAAATCTTTAAGCATTTGAATGCACCTGTAATTTTTATCATGGATAATGCTCAAAACATTTCACTCCCATACACTCTTATATCAAAGGTTACTTGGGATTCTCAGGAGTCCAGGTATGCAGAGTCAACTCAGATTTTTATCATTGCCAGTGATAAATGGTTTTCTACCCCAATGTCCAAAGCAGCACCGTAATATATAAAGTTCTAAAATAAAAGTGGCTGTTTTTAAAATTATAATCTTCTCTTCTCTAAATTCATATATGTGCTCTGTGATACACTTTGGGAAGAACAACTTAATCCCAATTCCCTACTCTTCCTAGCTTAATGTCATTAAGTATAAATGTCTCATCTAGTCCTAAATGAATTATATCATTGTCATAATTTGCTCCAATTTCCCATTTCATATAGCTACTTTTCAGATAAAGGTGATCCTTGGATATTTTTTCTCAACTTTTTTTTCTCTTTTAACTATTCAGATTTAGTTCATACTCTCATTTTTGAAAATGTGGCTAAGAAATTCAGTTGAAATCACAAATGTTCGAAGGATGTGGATAATATAGTGATCTTATAAAGTGCATTGCACAGTTCTTAACAATGTAAAATTCTTCTTTTAAAGAAAACTTGTATAATATGTATTTTTTAAAGTAGATAAATATACATCTCAATGAATCTTCACAGTGTACATAACTGTGTAACCACAAACCAGATCAAGAAATAGAATGTCTCATATCCTAGAAAACCTGCCGAGCTTCCCTCACCATCCCCCTCTTCTGCCTTCTGCCGACGTAGATTAATTTTGCCTGCATTTGAATTTTATAGTAATAGAATCCTACAATATGTAACTTTTGTGTCTGGATTCTTTCATCCGGCGTTATATTTGTGAGATCATCCACCTCTATTTTAATAGCCTTCACAGCTGGTTACAAAAAAAAAAGATTAAGAGGAAGAACCTTACTTCCTTAACTTCCCTGTTACAACTACATCACTCAAATAGCAGTAAATGAATGAATAGTCTGTCTGACCTTGGGCAAGTCACTTAACCTCTCAATTTTTCATCTGTAAAGAAAGGATAATAATACCCTGCCCACCTCCCTTATGAGGTTGCCAAAGACAAATGCAATAAATTAGGAGAAAGCACTTTAAAATATATAATGAAGAATTGTATGAGTATGTTATTATTATTATCACTCAATTGTTCCCTCTAGAGTAAATTACAGGTGAGCATGGATTTATATAACAGATGTATTCCTGTAAAGTTCTATATGAATCAGATTTTCATAAATCAACATAGCTTAAATATACTGGGAAATTTTGCTATTTAAGGCAATCCTATTCAGAGTCTTTTTGTAAAGGAACATAATCCCCTAATTCTTCTTCCCAGAAAACCAAATTTTTATATATTATTTGCTTAAAGAGAAATATTTCTATTTTTAAAGAAATCACTATTTATGTTTGTTAAATAGCACCTGGGTATTTTAACCTATCTCAAAGAAGAGATACTAAAAATATAATAGCAGCTTTCACGAGGAGAAAATTTTCCTTAGAAATTTTCTTTGTCTTTCAAAAAAAAAAAAAAGAAATTTTCTTTGTCTTTCAAATATTACATGTAGGGTATGGGGAGCAGTGAGTGTGTTTTGACTCAAAGTCTGGTAGAAAGAAAAGTACATCACGTCAGTAATTCTGACCTCAGAACAACTTAAAGAGTGTATGACTGTAGTCTGTGACCCTTTTTACTGATCTATAAAATGTAGGCAATGATTTCTATTCTACCCTTCTCACTGGGATATGGTAAGAAGCGAGTGAAATAATAAAAAATATGAAAATGCTTTATGGAACAAAAACTTGCCATAAGTGAGAAGTATTGCTGTTAAGACAAAAATGTCAGATGCCGTAACTTCTCTTGCAGAAAGCCCACTCGATGAGCCCTAAGGGCTAACAACAGTGTGATTATAGCGCTCAATTAGAGTGTGTCAAATACTGCGACTGATAATGCACCTTATGCCTTTTGTCTTACTTGTTGCGGCCATTGTTTTTGGCTTTCTCTTACGTGTCACATCTTACATCATCAGCTTTTCATAACACACCACCAGTTCAACCAAGGGAAGATAAAAAATGCCACTGCTCTCATCTTTTCCATAGTATGCTAAACCCACTACATCTGTTGGGTTCTATCATGGGAGAGTGTTTGCTTACATGAGGATCTTGAGAGGCTCTATAGAATTTTTGAAAAGTTTAAGTATCTCTGATGATGAAATGGAAAAATACTAGGAATGATCTAAAATTATCTCTTATAAAACTGTTTATGAGTGTGTCAGGTGGGGAATTAGTTTTTGTAATCCAGGCTATGTATTTTATATTGCAAAAATAATCATCTGAAGATTAACAGCATCTCTGATAAAATAAAAGAGAAGTCCTGCCTGTCAAGCAGTTCCACATTTATTTAGCCCTGCTGTGCATCTATTCCATAAATAAGGCCTTCGGGTTTTCCGAGAAGTTCTGGAGGAGATTTTAAAAGGCAGAATCTTGAGCTAAAATAAACTGGACCCTATTTAAATAAGGAGAAAAATCACTTTGGCTTGTAAAACTAGACTCAAGAATCAAACCAAGAACTGACCACAGCTGGGAATGCTAAATTTCTGAACCCCAGGACAAGTTCTCTTTATTTTTCAGTTCTTTAGAACTTTGAATAGTATTGAAATAGTATTTTTGAAGGTATCTTTCCTTGTGATATTCTTACAGTGTCTTTCTTTGACAGAAGTAGAAGTTCTCAAAAACATAAAAGATAAATGATGTATATTCAATATACCAACTTGTCCCAGTTTGGGAGTTTTAAAAAATATTTATTTACTTATTTGGCTGCACTGGGTCTTAGTTTCAGCTTGTAAACTTTTAGTTGCAACATGTGGGACCTAGTTCCCTGACCAGGAATCAAACCTGCTACGCCTGCATTGGGAGGTCAGAGTCTTAGCCGTTGGACCACCAGGGAAGTCCTTGGAAATTATTTTTTCATCCAAAGTATCTATAACCATATCTAGACCATATCCCTTTCCCTACACTGAACTCTTACTTCCTCTCCCTCTCCCTGTACAAACTCCATAATGGATCCATTCATCTCTTTATGAATTATAAGAGTACTTACAGTGTCATTCATTGGGCCCGGGTGGTGTCTGAGAGTTTAAAACTCAGAAATTTTTTTTTCTGTTATTGTTCCTTAAATTGGAATTTATATCATATCCAAAAATGTATAGATATTTTTTAGTGTATTTTGTTTTGTCTGCAAACACGTTTAATATATTTGGGTCAAGTGAAGACAATGTATTTCATAGTAGCTAATAACAGAAGCATAAATCATTGCTTCTGCTTCCTTTAAGATAAACTGGAATCAACCAATATGTGAAGATTTACTTTAAACACATTTAGTTATAATGTACTGCTATGCCACAGATTTGATAAAAACTTATTATATTACTTAACTGTACTTTGCTCTACCAGCCTTACTAATCTGCAGGATGTAGACATCAGACACAGCAGCAGGATTCCCTTCATGATTTGAATCTGGTGGAGCAAGTGAAAGTGTGAAAGTGATAGGCGCCCAGTCATGTCCAACTCTTTGCGACCCTGTGGACTGTAGCCCACCAAGCTCCTCTGTCTATGGAATTCCCCAGGCAAGAATACTAGAGTAGGTAGTCTTTCCCTTCTCCAGGGGATCTTCCCAACCCAGGGATCAAACTGGGGTCTCCCACATTGTAGGCAGATTCTTTACCATCTGAGCTACCAGGGAAGCCCCTGGTGGAGCAAACAAGCCTTCAAATCACAAATAACTAAAATGACCTAAATCATCTTAGGGTGTTTAGTTATTAGACTAGATTTAACAGTGAAATTTTTTTTTATAAAACTGCATTACTTCAGTTATGCACACTGCCTGCTGCGATGCCTTAGCAACCGTTCTAAAGCTTTATTATCTTCAGTTAATTTAACTGCCCACGAAATACATGTAAATGCCACACCAACAGAGCTCTTCTGACCTCTGGTGCTTTTTTCTAGAGCCTGTAATACTTGGTTTTCCAAATGGGCCAAGGCCTGCTCCCTTGCTCTCTCACATGTACCTAATATCCAAATCTCTACTAGACTCCAGCTCTCACATGTAGATATTTGGAATGCTCACAGGGTCAAACTCCATCCACATGCTTCAAAATTCACACCTCTCTGCCCCATTATTATAGTGCACAGCAGTGGTATGGCTCACCCTCAGAAGAACAGACCTGGGAAGAAGGCAACTCACAGTCCCTGAAGTGAGCTCCAGTTATTGGGGTGGAGGACTCCAGGGCCACAGGTACCCAGAGCACAGTCAAAGGTCAAGGAGTGGGCTACCAAAGGAGGAGGAGTGCAGCCAGGAAAGAGATCTCTAAAGCACGGGCCCCAGTGCAAGAACCCCCTTGCCCAGGGTAAGGGCAATACCAAGGCCGTGCATCTGAATGGACTCTTTTTTTTTTTTTTTTAATTTTTTTTAATTTTAAAATCTTTAATTCTTACATGCGTTCCCAAACATGAACCCCCCTCCCACCTCCCTCCCCATAACATCTCAGTGGGTCATCCCCATGCACCAACCCCAAGCATGCTGTATCCTGCGTCAGACATGGACTGGCGATTCAATTCTTACATGATAGTATACATGATAGAATGCCATTCTCCAAAATCATCCTACCCCTCCCTCTCCCTCTGAGTCCAAAAGTCCGTTATACACATCTGTGTCTTTTTTCCTGTCTTGCATACAGGGTCGTCATTGCCATCTTTCTAAATTCCATATATATGTGTTAGTATACTGTATTGGTGTTTTTCTTTCTGGCTTACTTCACTCTGTATAATCAGCTCCAGTTTCATCCATCTCATCAGAACTGATTCAAATGAATTCTTTTTAACTGCTGAGTAATACTCCATTGTGTATCTGTACCACAGCTTTCTTATCCATTCATCTGCTGATGGACATCTAGGTTGTTTCCATGTCCTGGCTATTATAAACAGTGCTGCGATGAACATTGGGGTACATGTGTCTCTTTCAATTCTGGTTTCCTCGGTGTGTATGCCCAGCAGTGGGATTGCTGGGTCATAAGGTAGTTCTATTTGCAATTTTTTAAGGAATCTCCACACTGTTCTCCATAGTGGCTGTACTAGTTTGCATTCCCACCAACAGTGTAGGAGGGTTCCCTTTTCTCCACACCCTCTCCAGCATTTATTGCTTGCAGATTTTTGGATCGCTGCCATTCTGACTGGTGTGAAGTGGTACCTCATTGTGGTTTTGATTTGCATTTCTCTGATAATGAGTGATGTTGAGCATCTTTTCATGTGTTTGTTAGCCATCTGTATGTCTTCTTTGGAGAAATGTCTATTTAGTTCTTTGGCCCATTTTTTGATTGGGTCATTTATTTTCCTGGAATTGAGCTGCATAAGTTGCTTGTATATTTTTGAGATTAGTTGTTTGTCAGTTGCTTCATTTGCTATTATTTTCTCCCTGAATGGACTCTTAAAAAAACAGACTTCTGCTTTGGTCGGTCACTTCCTTTGAGAAAACTTCACACACACTCATAGATATTCAGTTTCTCTAAGCTAAGTTAGAATCTGTCTGCTCCCCTCCTCCACATTTATCATACCACATATAATATAACTGTGTTTGGAGCTTAGTGTATTCAATAAACCGAGTGACTGAATGATATGAATTGATGAGTCAATAAATCAAGTACCAATGCAAGGAAATCCTATTTAGATTTTTCTTTTATCCAGTGTCATAGCGCACCAGGAGTAGGATTAGGCAGGATAAATACAACTACAAAACTACTTTTTCTTCTGCGTCATTGTGTATTCATTCATGTATTATAGATAATTTGAAATATGAATGTTCACGAATAGGCATGATGTAACTAAAAGACTGATTTTCATGAGGAGAGTGAAATAACTCACAATTTTTTAGCCACATTCAATGAGTATGTTTTAAGTAGAGCATAAATGATTTAGAAGAAATCTTAGGAATCATCTAGTTAATCACTTTAAAGATAAAGAAACAGCATCAGAATGAATAATAACATGATCAGGCTCACACACAAAGCAGTTCATGGCAGAAGCAGGGTCGAATCCAGTTCACTTGATTGCAGTCTTATGCATTTTACACCCTAGAGCTCGTAGATCTCTGCTTTCTAATTTAGTTGCCACTAGCCACGTGTGGCCATTTAAACTGCAATTAAAATTAAATGGGCTTCACTGGTGGCTCAGAGGTTAAAGTGTCTGCCTGCAATGTGGGAGACCGGGGTTCAATCCCTGGGTCGGGAAGATCCTCTGGAGAAGGAAATGGCAACCGACTCCAGTATTCTTGCCTGGAGAATCCCATGGAGGGAGGAGCCTGGTAGGCTACAATCCATGGGGTCGCAAAAAGTCGGACACGACTGAGTGACTTCACTTCACTTCAAATTTAAAGTTCAGTTCCTAATAACTGTACTAGCCGCATGTCAAGCACTCATTCACCACGTGTGGTTACTAGCTACCATACTAGGTTGAGCAGTAGAGACTATTTCCATTATTCCAGAAAGTTCTGTTGGACAGGACTGGTCTAGATAGAAACAGATCTGAACAGTAGATGAGTATATATTAGGGTCCTAAATTTAAGTCTTCCTTCTGCTGGTTGTGGCATATTTAAATTTTAGCAGTTAGTGTTTTTTAGCATTGTTGATTTAACATGGGAAAAGCACTTACACGTTATTCCTTAGAAATATTTTTTCCTGAGCATAGTATCGGGTGATAGGCCTTCATAAACCATAAATTTTCTGCCTTTATGGTACACTGGGGAAGTATGCTTAATCATAGAGGGCAGAGGAAGCCTGTTAATTTTTCTTTCTTTCCGGATCATTTCCATTTTGGATGTAGCACTGAGAAACAATTTATTAAATATTTAGAAAGGATAAAGTGAGCTAATTTCAGCCCTGGATATCTGGTAGGAGGTGATAGATTCTCTGTTTGGGGATCTAATCAGAGCATAGTTTCTCAAATATCTAGATCTGTCTTAGATCTGTTGGCCGTAGTTAATGTTCAATTTTTAGTCTTGGGTCCTGGTTTCGTCAAGTGGTAAGAAAAATGTATAGCTTCTTTAATTTCCTGAGCGTTAAGAGACCTCCCTTAAAGAGGCTGGAACTTCAAGATTTTGAGAAAAACCAACAAATGAATCATGTGGGTTTAATATTTTTCCCCAAAAGTCAGCACATGAGATAGAGAAGTCAAAAAGAATTTATTCTTTAAAAAAATTAATTACTGCATTTAAAACTTTTTTCATCAAATATTCATAAATTAAAATATAGTAACATGTCATCTTTACAGATGTATAGAACGGACTTTTGGACTCTGAGGGAGAGGGAGAGGGTGGGATGATTTGGGAGAATGCCACTGAAACATGTATCCTATCATGTAAGAAACGAATTGCCAGCCTATGTTCAATACAGGATACAGGATGCTTGGGGCTGGTGCACGGGGATGATCCAGAGAGATGATATGGGGTGGGAGGTGGGAGGGGGGTTCAGGATTGGGAACTCATGTACACCCGTGGCAGATTTATGTCGATGTATAGCAAAACCAATACAGTATTGTAAAGTAAAAATAAAAATTAAAAAATATATATATAGTAATATGTCATCTTATAGATAGGCTCTAAAGGAGACCTGTTTTAGAGAAACTTCTTCACACAATAGAAATTATGGAGTGATATTATTGAAGTGAAAAAACCCCAGATACTTGAACAGAAACAACTGCCTCAAAACTGAGGACTTTAAGGAGAAAAATAGAATGATGTCTAACTTCCCATAAGAAGAGCTTCAGTTCAGTTCAGTTGCTCAGTTGTGTCCAACTCTTTGTGATCCCATGGACTGCAGCACACCAGGCTTCGCTGTCCATCAGCAGCTCCCGGAGCTTGCTCAAACTCATGTCCATCGAGTCGGTGATACCATCCAACCATCTCATCCTCTGTCTGCTCCTGCCTTTAATCTTTCCCAGCATCAGGGTCTTTTCTAATGAGTCAGTTCTTCACATCAGCTGGCCAAAGTATTAGAGCTTGTCCACATATTTTCTAAATAGGTAATGATGGATGAATCACCATAGTGTTTTGATTCTAAGTACTACTGTGAGGCAACCATTTTTATTTCAAAATATTGTTTATATATACTGGGAGATTTTTGCTTTTTTAGTTTGATTAAAAGTTTTAGACAGCAATCTATTAAAAAACAACACCACCACCACCACCACCAAGCTCTTTCCAGTGATAAGAAGGAAGATAGCTAGACTTGTAAAACAATGGTGGAAATTTGGTAAATAGAACTTAGTAATTTTCATATTTACTAATTCATGGTTTCAATGCAGTCAATAATGATTTATTTGCTAGGAACTGACCTAGGTGCTGAGGATGTAAAATATATGACCTGAAGAATTTGCTTCCTAGTCAAGTAGATTTTATAAATATGTAAATATATTAAAATTCGTCCAGTTAAAATGTGCTTGAGAAACATGGAGGACAAAAACAGGCTCTGTCTGGATGAACTGGAGAAGGTTCACAGAGGAAGTGAGTGTAGGTTGCTGAGCCTCAAAGAATGATGAAGACCTTTACATGAAGGCTTCATGTATGGATGACTTGGTGTGACTGAAGAGAGCATCCATGGAGGACTCAAAACAAAAATGAGGCTCTCTCAGCTCAGCTCTGTCCCACTCTTGTTTTGTTTATTCTGTGTTCCTTCTTACCCAGTTCATCTGCATCATTGGCTTTTGTACTGAAAAAATATCAGCACACGTTATATTCTAAACATTTCCCCAAAGTTTCTAGTTTGGCATTTCCACACACTTAAGCCATGAAATCTGAATCTTGTAAAACATCACTTGAATTATACTCCAGACTCCCATATAATAGTGGCTAGAGTTTATGTTTCTTGACCCTCTCTCATCAGACATCCAAGCGGAACACGGAATGTTATAAAAGTACATCTTACATGAATCCCTCTGAAGTAAGACAAGCTTCTATTATTTACTTCAAATTTCTCCTTACTCTTTATAACCAATTTTTTGTATCTTCTGATCTTGTGACCAGGTTAATAGCTTTCACAAAGTTATAATTAAAGTCCGTTGCAGCAAACTCTTGAGAAAGTCTGATATTAACATTTTATGACTCCAATAAGTTAGATTATATGTTATCATTTTTCCCATGGAAACAGACTTTAAAAAGTATTTTCTTCATTTTGCCTAACTTTTATTAAATCATGGAATAATTCTTAACTCAAAAAAGAAATAATTTTAAGTGGCTTAATAGATTGGGGCTTTTATTCTTTCCTTCACAGATGGACCACCTCTCTTTCGTTCCCTTGGTTTTTTATTACAGAAGCTGGTTGTATATTCTTGCATCCAGGAATGACCAGCAGCTTTCAGAGCTTCAGTTTTACTGTTAGCCATCAGGGACAGAGCAGGAACTATGTCCGCCCCCTGCTCACACAGAACATCATTTCCTAATAGCAGGCAACCAGAAGTTGCCTTAAAACACCTCCCAAGAGGCATCCTAAAGCACATCATTTAGAAACTCTGCATCCTGTTTAAGTAATTAATACCTCGATCAAATTTGTGCTAGCATCAGTAGTGTCAGAAAAATTCATTAATTTTTTTCTCTTCCATGATCTTTCAAACAAAAGACTTTTTAATTAAAAAAATGATATTTTTACAAGCTGGAAAGTGAAGCCAATGCATAATAGCTATAGAAATATCCATTTCTTAACTGCCTGCTTTGAAGATTACCATGGGTTGATAATTCTACCTACTCTTTGCATGATGGCTTTCTGAAGTGCATTAGAGACCTTAGACCTACATTCACATCCATGACAGCCTCTGAACGAATGAGACCGTGTAGCCAAAATCCAGTTGTGGTTTTGCTTTGCTTTGCAGTTTTAATGTAGAAACTATGAATTGAATTACTCGACTCACTCTTGCACTTAGAGGTAATCTAGAGGCTATGGAGGCGCCTGGTGGGCTGCAGTCCATAGGATCGCGAAGAGTCAGACACGACTGAGCGATTTCGCTTTCACTTTTCACTTTCATGCATTGGAGAAGGAAATGGCAACCCATTCCAATGTTCTTGCCTGGAGAATCCCAGGGACGGGGGAGCCTGGTGGGCTGCCGTCTATGGGGTCACACAGAGTTGGACACGACTGAAGCGACTTAGCAGCAGCAGCAGCGGCAGAGGCTATGAAATTAGGCTTGTAGCATTAGAATGACTTGGGTGAACAGAAATGAAAAATCTTGTCATTGTAATTTTTTTCTGTTGTTTGTTTTTATATTCTTTTTATTTTAAACTTTTAATTTTGTATTGGGGTATAGCCAATTAACAATGTTGTGATAGTTTCAGGTGAATAGTGAGGGGACTCAGCCATATATATACAATGTATCCATTCTCCTCCAAACCCCCCTCCTATCTAGGCTGCCACATAACACTGAGCAGAGTTCCATATGCTATACAGTAAGCCTTTGTTAGTTATCATGTTAAACATAGCAGTGTGTACATGTCCATCCCAAACACTCCAACTGTCCCTTCACCCTGGCAACCGTAAATTCATTCTCTAAGTTGTGTTGTCATTCTTATCTTGAGACACTATTGTCTAAGATATAAGGGGAAACTTGGTTTACTCCATGTATTCATTATTCATTCCTGTAATTTTTATCAAACTCAGTTCACTTCAGTTGCTCAGTTATATTCGATTCTTTGCAACCCCATGGACTGTAGCACTCCAGGCTTCCCTGTCCATCACCAACTCCCAGAGCTTCCTCAAACTCATGTCCATCAAGTTGGTGATGCCATCAAACCATCTCATCCTCTGTCACCCATTTCTCCTCTTGCCTTCAGTCTTTTCCAGCATCAGGGTCTTTTCCAATGAGTCAGTTCTTTGCATCAGGTGGCCAAAGTAGTGGAGCTTCAGCTTCAGCTTCAGCATCCATCCTTCCAACGAATATTCAGGACTGATCTCCTTTAGGGTTGACTGGTTGGATCTCCTTGCAGTCCAAGGGACTCTCAAGAGTCTTCTCCAACACCACAGTTCAAAAGCATTGATTCTTTGGCACTCAGCTTTCTTTATGTTCCAACTCTCACACATACATGACTACTGAAAAAAACATAGCATTGACTAGATGGACCTTTGTTGGCAAAGTAATGTCTCTGCTTTCTAATATGCTGTCCAGGTTGGTCATAGCTTTTCTTCCAAGGAGCAAGCATCTTTTAATTTCATGGCTACAGTCAGCATTTGCAGAGATTTGGGAGCCCAAGAAAAGAAAGTCTTCACTGTTTCCATTATTTCTCCATCTATTTGCTAAGAAGTGATGAGTAAGCACCATTTTGCTGACCATCTGTAGGCCGTACACATGTGAGCTCCCTTCCCTCTCCACAGCCCTGCCTTCTACCACCCACCTATTGCCTCCTTGGTGTTCTTTGAACACTCTGAGCATGTGCCCACCTCTTGACCTTTGTACTTCCTCTTCCCTTGCCTGGAATATTCTTGCTCTTTCTACAGGCATGACTGTCTTGCTGGCCTCTTCTAGAGTTCTATCCAAGTGTCACTTTATCCCTAGGCCCTCACCAAATCCCCAATTTAAAATGCCACCACATATACGTCTCCCAGTTCCAAACCCCCTATTTGCTTTGACACTTACCACCTGACCCAACTTTATATTTTACTTGTTTATTTTATTATTATTGTTATTATTTTTGCTATCTTTCTCCATTAACTAGACTATGAAGTCCAGGAGGGCTTGCATTTTCATTTATTTTGTTCACTACTGTATCCCCAGTGCCTAGAACGTTGCCTGACACTTAATGGGTATTTTAAAAAACTTAGCAAGTGGATGAACTCATGAATGAACCCAAAAGAGCATTTACTATGCCAACTATTGTGCATAAGAGACGTTCAGAGTGAGGAAAGAAGTAACTCAACAATCACAGCTCTGTTGGTAAATTCTGGGAAGAAGTGCAGACATAAGGGTACTTTGGAAAACAAAAGAAGGGGACCTAGCCCTGAGAGGGGCGGCTCTGAGCTCTGAATTATATAATGAGTGGAGGAGGGAAGACCAGAGAGAAAAAGGTCATTAAGAGAACAGACAGCCAGAGGTGCAGAGGTGTAGAGATGAGAAAGCATGGCTTTTTCAACTGAGGAAAGGTATGAACCTGAAAGCCTTTTAAGAAAGGTCCCTCAGGCATCGCTATGCAGAAAGGGTTGAAGAAGACTGAAAACACGGTGGCTTTTAGCGGGGTGTGACATTCGCTTAGGTGAGAGAGATGATGGTTGAACGAGAACAGAGCGGTGCTGCTGAAGAGGGTGAACTGGAGATTGTCCTCGAGTGAAGTATCTGGAGGAGTAAAAGATCACCCTCAAGCCTGAGTAATCCACCATTTGGTAAAGGCAATCACTAGATGGGAACTACGGTATTCCTTTAACTTACTTGGCTGCCATTTTTATACATAATATTTTATATAATCTTTAAAAATGGAATCTAGTGGGGCAGGAACAGGAACGAGAATCAGTGCACTATACAATTTCTTGCTTGTTGATAACTTCTCACTTAACTTGTCATCACTCTCTATAGTCTTTTCTGAAAGAACATGAAAACTCAGGTGCCAACATTTATATGCAGATGAGTGATGCTATTACTCCACACTTAGAAGTTTTCAGTGGCTCATTTGATTCTTATGTTATGAATAGTTCACTATGCAAGATCCTTTAATGGAAAAAGCTCATACATTCTGACCAAGAGCTTATGTCAAAGTGAGTATATTTTAAGATATAGTTTAACACTTCTAGAATTGAACTTAAATATAATTTATCATATTGAGATTCTGAATGTTACACAATTTTCAGTCTGTAGATAAGGATAAAGAAATGATAACAGAAAATAAAAGAGACTAGATAACAGAAAATAAAAGAGTCTACAAAGTAAATACAAACAAAAAAGTACCTGCCAAGAAAATACTTATGAAAGAAACAAGTCATTGATTGATAAGAATAAACTAAAAAGATTGACTCAGTTTTGAAGACTATTTGATTCAAATTTTTAAGACATGGGATAACAATAATGGATTTATTTTAGAAACCTTAGAATATGAGAACAGTTTTTAATAGGAAATATTAGCTTGACTGGTGAATAATGAATTTATGAGTCTTCATCCAAGTCATTATTCAGGCTAAGAATATAAGTAAGTTTACGAAAGATTAGATAAGTCAGTCAGTGGTTCTATGGCGTTTAATCACTGTTTCATAAATTTGTATTTATACTAGAGGCCACAAAACTACTCAGATGTGGACATCTTAACCAACTGGTAGCAACATACCCTAACTTCAAAAACAGTTTTTGATCAGTGAAACTTTCATTGATTGGTCCTTGGAAGGAAAGTTATGACTAACCTAAATAGCATATTAAAATGCAGAGACATTACTTTGCCAACAAAGGGCCATCTAGTCAAGGCTATGGTTTTTCCTGTGGTCATGTATGGATGTGAGAGTTGGACTGCGAAGAAAGCTGAGCCCTGAAGAATTGATGCTTTAGAACTGTGGTGTTGGAGAAGACTCTTGAGAGTTCCTTGGACTGCAAGGAGATCCAACCAGTCCATCCTAAAGGAGATCAGTCCTGGGTGTTCTTTGGAAGGAATGATGCTAAAGCTGAAACTCCAATACTTTGGCCACCTCATGCGAAGAGTTGACTCATTGGAAAAGACTCTGATGCTGGGAGGGATTGGGGGCAGGAGGAGAAGGGGACGACAGAGGATGAGATGGCTGGATGGCATCACTGACTCGATGGACGTGAGTCTGAGTGAACTCCGGGAGTTGGTGATGGACAGTGAGGCCTGGCGTGCTGCGATTCATGGGATCGCAAAGAGTCAGAACACGACTGGGCGACTGAACTGAACGGAACTGAAGCTTAAATTTAATAATCACAATGCCACAGATATATAATGGGATTATTAATGAGTGCATAGTCAAAAAATATATACATAAGCAAAATACTAATCAAAATAGGTATCGCTGTGGTGTGTGTGTCTGTACTCACTTGAACGCATGTCTGCGTCTTATATTCAACACTGCTTTTTCCTAGTTCCCTTCTAATAATAAATGACACTAACTTTGGCTTGCAACCATTTTTCCTGCCAGCACGATCACAGGAGTATATGCATACTTTTGGTAGCTGAGGATATGTCCTTGGCAACATAGTCATGAAAATATAAGATATGTATTCATAATTCAAAATTAATGCTACATCTAAAAAATTGCTTTTACTTTTGGAGTTTAGCAAAAATGGCAGTAGTTTTCTAACAGTGAGAAAATATGATTTTTATAACCTCCTTTGACTTTTATTAAGTATTGTATTAAAATATGCAACTAATAAGATTTCACAGATTTCAGAGCTGTGAGCAGTTTTTCTAAATCTCTGACTTACTGTGATCATGCAACAAAGACAAAATTAGAAAATACTAGATATGTTCATCTCTAGTTAAAACATCTGATTTAAAATTTGCTCTTATTTTCATCTGAAAATTTCCCTTCCAGGGTTGTATGTCAATGTACAAAATGTCCAATTTAATGAACAGTATTCTTTCAAGTGGCAGTTAGGTTTAAAATGGGAAACAAACCTTTTTGAATAGAACATATACATTCTCAGTCTAAACATTGAATTAATGTACTTTTTGTTATATGATTTCCTTTTCAACATCAACATTTTAAAAAGTGAAATACTCTGGAGACACTTGGAAAAATGGAATCCTAGACAAGGATGAAACCCACGTCTTTTCTTCCCTCTCAGATCTCCTCTCACTGCAACTTCGAGATTCTGCCTTTACTTAGCATTAACATTCACTTCCCAAACAATTTACCCAAGTGAGGAAATGATTACACATGTTTATGTGCTAAGCGGAAGGAACCCGTGCAGAGCAGGAGGCTCTGATATGGTTAGAGAGATAATTGATTGAGAAAGATCCCTGAGGATGGAGGCAAGGATGGATCCCAGAGTCTGTGGATGCCTCTGCCCCGTGGGAGGAGGGCATCTTCCCCCTCTGATATAGGAAGGAGAGCCACGTGGGTTTGAGTTGATGAGAGACATGATGTTGGGAAATTTATCCCTAGAGACTCTGTTTTCTCTGCAAAATCTAAAACAGAATTTTAAATTGAAGGAGTACGATAAGTGAAGAGACAGTCAGACCATGCAGATATGTGAGATAACAAGTTCATTAAGAAAATGGTTGGTTGAGTAAATAAAAAAGGAATATATATGGCAAAACATTAATTGTTACATATAAGTGTAACATATAAATGATAGATACATAGGTGTAGATTATATTACTCTTCCTACCCTTTATCATGCTTTTAACTTTTTGTAATAAAAAGGAAAAAGAAAAAATTTTCACTTTCTTTCAGTTCCTAGGCTTGTAGGCCAGTATTTTTTCATATGTCTGAACATTACATCTCCTTACCTCTATTGTCACTGAGTCAATAAAGCTATATCCTACATTTTTTTAAAAAAGGAATATATAAAGGTGATATTGCACAGTGCACTTTCAAAAACCTAATGCTGATTATATGAGGAAATTGTTAGTCTTCCTGAGGATTGCAAAATAATTTATGAGGAACAGATTCTGTGAATGTTCTTAAACACTGTGTATTTTTAATTAAAAAATTATACATGACCAATTCTTCCTCTAATTACCATTCTCTTGCTTTATTTTATGTTAGAGTCCAATGTAAGATGCTGATTAACTGAAATGTCACACATTGAAAATAAGTTAACCATTAAGTGTAATGGAATAAAGAGGTTTTTATTAATACATGGAATGATGGAGGATCTATAACTTTGTTAAAATACACTGAAGTTAGAAGCATTTTTGAAAGAATTGGAAGAAAAGTGCTTGATATTTTTATTTAAAAATAGACCTCAGTAGTCAGAATTATAGCTCTCATTGTGCTCTTTTCTACCATCTCAAAGAGTGCTTTGCTCTAAATAAAGCCCACAATCCCCAACATTGACTTGGCGGTCAAAGAACTCTAAATCTCAGAACTGCCGCATTTCCATTTTAAATGTAAATATTCCCATTCATCTTCCTAAATATTATATTTCTTCTCCCCCCTTCCTCCCACCCCAGTGTCATAGTTTATGCAACAGCTGACAGCATCTTTTGTTCCCTTTTTTGGTGCACACTAGTTGCCACAATTGACTTTGGCATCCCCTAGTTTGGAAACAAGTTTTTGTGCAGGTCGATTGGCCACATTTCATAAGAGGAAGAATAGAACAAAACATGTTTCTTCATAATGCCATTCGATGATTTCCTTTGCAAATCTGCTTCCTGAAGTTTTGCAGATGCAGAAGTCATAGAACAAGTCAGTGGGCTGGGAACTGCATTGCATTTTAAGTGCTTCTAGAAGCAACATCTCCAGCCTTTTAAATGAGACTGAACTGATAGATAGGGCAAAGGTTATTTTTTTAAATTAATTTATAGTTGATTTACAATGTTGTGATTCTTTTTTTAAAAGCAAAAATCAGGATCCTACTGCATAACGTTCTTCAAAAGAGAACAAGAGAGAAGAAAAGACCCATTGTGTACTTCCAAGCGAAAATTCTCATTTTCCTTGATGTACACAACATCAGCATATTTCAGCAAAGAGAACCTTACAGAATAGGACAACTTTAATCGGTCATTTAAGTTTAAAATGGTTACAATATTATGTTAATTGAATTGTTTTTCTCTTTTAGGGTCCTCTGGGACCTCCAGGACAAAAGGTAGAGTATAAACAATACTGTGAAAGTAATTATATCCCCATCGCCTAATGACTGGCCTGAGAAGGGAACGGAATTAGCTACTGTGAGCCATACCAAAGCAGTCTGGTTTGTGCGTTCTGCTTTCTAAAAATACAATCATATAATGTGAGCCATTAGATTTCTAATTGACTCCATTATAGAAAGTCCAATAAATCCAGAGCAGACTCTTTTTAAGCTGTCTGCCAAATGTGTAGGTTATTGAGTTTTTAATTCCAATACTAGTAAAACATTGTGACAAAACTTAGAAATCTGAAGGGTCATTAGACATAGCAAATTAAATGCATGGTCTTGTACAAATATATGATTGTCAAAGGACCATTAAACAGACTAGAACAAAGAATGTATTTGTTGCTTGGTGGCTATATTCAAGTGGTCCACTAGTATCTCCCTTTGCTGAAGCAACCCCCCAAAATGGCTTCCCGATTGTTATTTCAACATTATCCAGAGCCATCAGACTTGACCCTTTACATTCTGGAGAAGAGAGTCTAACACTTCTAAAATTACATCAATTCTGCAGTAGTAAATGCATCAATAGCAAGTAGATGGCCCTTTGCGAACAAAATATCACTAAACCCCCACTCCCCATCCACCTCCCACCCTACAAGGAGGACATAAAAGGATATTTAACCTGCAGATAACCAAAATAATAATAATAATAATTAAATTACAACAGGTGGAAAAGTGATTATTCTTTATCTTTGGAATCCATCAAAGATAGAGACGTTTATCCCCCAAGCTTGGGCATGTGGCATCTGTTGAAACATGATCCCACAAACCAAGTAAAAGCCAGTGTGTAGTGAGACAACTTGTGTATAGGAACACTTTGTCCTTCACAATAATGTCTCTATTAAGTATGGTGTGAAATTGTAAAGCTACCCTAATCCACATGCTACCAGGATAAAATTACTGCCTCAGGCTTTGGGAAGTCCTTTAATGACCCACTCGATATAATCACCAAGAAAGCACTAAGGAGCTTGCCGTCTCAATTTTTTTTGCATGAAATGACTATATTTTTAATAGACTTTATGTTTTAGAGAAGTTTTGGATTTCTAATTACTATTTTAATCTTTTCTATTATTCTTTAAAAAGTTTAATATCACACACCTACTAAGAAAAATCTGTTTTATAGTGCTAAACAAAAATAAGCACATTCTATTTAAAAAATGATTTCTCCAGAGCCTCAAAGGAAGATGTGTGGAGGAAAATGACATCACTGTTTGAAAAATTTTGCTAATGTTTCTGTATCTAGTTAAATGTAAGATTTTCTCAGGTAGTAACTACTTTTCTTTTCTATTCTAATCACCCCAGTGCTCATGTGTGCACACATCCAAGTGCACGTGCATACACACGGACAACATAATATTATAATATTCAATGTATAGGACTAGTATTGTTCCGAGTCTATGCTCACCATTTGCGGCATCCTGCCTAGTCTACTTTGGAAGATATAGTCACCCTCACATGGTTTAAACATACTCCCTGAGTCTGGGGGAAATGCTTCAAATACAACAAATTTCACTTTTTACAACATGGGTCCCTTATAGTGGTTGTTGTTTTCATTACCTTTTATTTTATGGTATTTAATTTCATGAAATTCAAGAGTTACTGGTACAGCTAAGCTTTTTTGAGATGAAACTAAGCCTATTTAATTCTCAAAAGCACCCAAATTTGGAGCCATGAGGCCTTCTGATAGCTTTGGATCTCAATTTATGATGTGAAATTCTTTAAAATCACATTAGGGTTAAGTAGATATTTACAAACATGGTGAGATTTAACTTCAGGGCTTTTGGAAAAGCTTGATGATTCTGTTTACATGATTGTGTGTTAGAACACAGTAGATAAGATCTGAAAAACATAGCCTCTCAGGTATGTTTTAGTAAGATAAAGTGATAGCTGACATAATTAATATGACATAAATTTAGAATTGAACTATTTTGTGCTTATGATATCAATTTATTTTAATCATATGTCTCCGTAGGGTTCTGTTGGAGTACCTGGAATTCCAGGGATGAATGGACAAAAGGTGAGTTCCATAGAATATACTACTTTTGATCATTTGAGGAGGATTAAAATCACAAAGTTGTTCTAATCAGTAATGTTGGTAATAAGTTTATATGCTTATTAAAATATTATATACACTTTTACAATAGAGGAAAACTATGTTGCAAATGATCAAATTAGTTTAATTTTTAAATGAATACATTAAATAGCCAAAAACTCTTAGACAGTTTTTTATTTTATTTGATATATATGAGATACATTTGTATCATTCTCATAAATATATTTGGAGTAGGAGAAATATAGTATTTAACATTGATTGTGATAAAGTGCACTCCGGTTTATTCTTCTTAAGGCAGACTAATATGTATTATTTCTTGCATTAATGAAAGTTATTCCTATAGAGAGATGCTATTGGGATCGTGATTTCAGATTCAAGCTTTTTTTACAGCTAATCAAAATTAAGAATTAAATAGATTTGCTAAACTCTGATAGCATGCTTTTATTGTACATTAGTAATGAAGGGGAAAAAAAAGTGGGAAAAAAAAAGTTAAAAAAAAAACCACCCACAGCTCTACATAGACATATCTGTGTGCCTGTGTGCATTTTTTCCTGCAACATACTTGCCAGTGGGACAAAGCAATTACCAAAGTCACTGCGGGCCAGTCTGCCAGGGGCCGGGGAGCTGAGCCAGGGACTTTCCTGTCTCCCTCAGAGCTTCTGGGCTGGCCCTTTGAGATCCTGTGACCCAGCTTGTGTTCCCAGAGGACTTGAAATCCAGGCATTCTGAATTGAAATCAAAAAGGGCCCAGCCCTTATGGACAGAATAGACCTCCTCTTGACCTCTTCTCGCTCGTCCATCTTTTTTCTCCATAAGACATAGACAATGGCAATTTAAGACCTACGAAGCGACTAAGAACACGAATCTGCAGCTCAGAGAATGTAAATCTTGACAAAGTCCTTGAATTCTCTGGCCTCGATTTCTTCGTCTTTAAAAAGGAGACAAGCAATTCCTACGTCATACGGTTACTGTGAGGATTAAATGAGGAAATAGGCATAAAGCCCTTACATCCATGTTTGCTATTAAACTTTTTCTTCAGCTCATTTTAGTGAAATCCTGGATATTTGATTGACCTTTGTTGTAAGAGACTCTCTATTTCCAGAATTCCTTGATTCCTAAGTAAAATTAGTGTTCTTAACCAAATCTTATGGCAGCCCTGTGGTCCATAAATCAAACACTGGGCGCTCATCAGTAGGTCAGTGCCCCTGTCACTGCCGTTTCCCACTTAGTAAAATGCATACCTGTTTGCTTCACAGATTCTGATAAAGACAGAGGATTAATACTCCATTTAGAATATTGTAGATCATGGAGGGAAACATAAGTAAAAATTTGAGAGCATATTCATTCTATGATGAATTTGAAAATTACACAACAGGATAATATTTGGAAAGGACAAAATATAGATAAAACATAAATGTTATTTTAATATTTGTACACGTAAGGTTAATGTTTTGCTTCTACTTGTTTCTTTTTCAACTTTGAGATAATCATGAAAATTTATTGAAAACTTTACCCTGAAACAAAACAAGTCCACAAGTTTAAAACTGTCACATATGTGCTTATGAAGACTGCATATTCTTTCTTTTTCGAAAGGAACTATGCAATTTCCTTAGCAAAAGAAAGGAATGTGACATTTTCTTGTCCTAGTCACCAAGTTTAAATTATATTTCAAGGAAATAGTTAATATTTGCAGCTTTATGCCTTGTTATACGTCTTTGTGGCATTTTTAAGGGTTTTCTGTAAAATCTAGGGAAGCTAAATGATTTCAAACTTTTATGAAGGTATCAGCAAAATGTAGTTCAAGATTTGTTTTTAATTCATATAACTTAACTAAAACTTTGTTTATAGAATTTCTTTTAATGATAGCCATTATCTAACACCTGTAATATTTGCTGTATCATCTTTAGGACAATAAAGTACAAAAAAATCTAAGTAGCTAGTCACTTAAGTAGCAGGTCATTTAGGCAGTAAAAACAAAGTTGAAAATAGAGTAATATCGATAATTTACACTTAGAGCTATGAACTTTGCCTTGGTTCTCTAAAATTTATTTCTCTAGGAAGAGAGCCTAGAATCACATTAATAATTTTTTAAGCACCTTGATGTTCTTAAACTGTCTAGAGAAAATATCTTCTTTGCATGATACAATTTCATTTTTTTCCAGAGAAGACCTTTTGATGCTTAGATCATATTCAAGTACTGGTTAAAGAAGGATATTATTTCTAAGCTATCAAAAGCATGGCAAATAACCAGAAAATTTTTAGAAACTTCTCTATTATAAGAGAGAAAGAAAATGACTGTATTAAGCAAATATTTTACTTGTCTTCTACTAAAATATTTTCCATCCATTCAGATTGAGGTGACTGACTTTGGCCAATAACTTGATGGTGATTTTTTTTTTAACATTATTTTCCTTTCAGTTTTGGCCAACTTGATTGTTAATCTGAAAACTTCTTATTTTTGTAATGGTCCTCCAATTCTTCAGATCGTATTAGGAAAACAGACTTACAGAAGCAGTAACGTGGCGTTAAACGCCAATCTAGCCCCTTCTAGCAGCAGCAGAAGCAGCCTTATAATCTTTCAAGGGTTACTAAACACCCTTCTGTGAAAAGTGGGAGACAGTGTGGTATGTGGTCTCTGCAGTCTGAGAGAGGAAGCTTCAAGTCTTTGTCCTCCTTTGTGTGAGTTACTTAATGTTTCGAAGGCTCCTGTATAAAATATTAATATAGACTTTGCAATATTAATGAGATAATATGTCTAAAGTGAACATGATGTAATAGGTGCTCAATAAATATTATCAACTGTCTGTAGTATTAATAGTATAAGACTTCAAGAATTGCAACAAATGAGCCCTAGGCTTGCCCTCTAACAGGACGAGCAGCCAGGAAGAAAATGAAGATGTAAACTCACACAAGAAGGTAAAATATTTCTGTGCTACCTGCTACGTCTCCAGTCGCAATGCACCCCATTCCCAATAGTAGGAATACAAGCACCACAGAAAAGAGACAGACATTTCTCACACTACTTTGAAAGCTCACTCACTGGTGTGGGGTCTTGGAGGAGCGCTGTCTGGAGTCAGACACTCTGTGCTCTTACAGCTCATGTGCAGCCTTTGAAGCTTCTTCCTGTATGGGCTCAAGGTGGCTTCATTGTAGAGTGAGAGAAGGGGCTGTTCTAATTTATATCTAAGTCACTAAGAGATACTGGGCATCCGCAAAAAGTCACAGGTGTCTCTTTTCCCCTCCCTGTTCCCAATTCTAAAAGCAGTTGTTTCCATAATTTGAACTTGTTTCCAATAGCCAGAGCAGTTAGGGAAAATTTAATGCTGCTGCTGCTGCTAAGTCACTTCAGTCGTGTCTGACTCTGTGGGACCCCATTGACGGCAGCCCACCAGGCTCCCCTGTCCCTGAGATTGTCCAGGCAAGAACACAGGAGTGGGTTGCCATTTCCTTCTCCAATGCATGAAAGTGAAAAGTGAAAGTGAAGTCACTCAGTCGTGTCCGACTCTAGCGACCCCATGGACTGCAGCCTACCAGGCTCCTCTGTCCATGGGATTTTCCAGGCAAGAGTACTGGAGTGGGGTGCCATTGCCTTCTCCGAAATTTAATGCTAAGTCTTACCTAAAAAGAAATAAATGTTGCCTTCTTTGCCTCTGGCTAATTTATTTAGCACAGAAACTTTTGTAATTCTCACAAATAGATCTTGTTGGTTCAAAGACATTATAAACATTTTATTTATGCTATTTGATTCATTCCCCCTCTCTCTCACACACACACTCAGGCACGTAATACATACATGAAGAGATACATATCTGCACATGTACATGATCAATCATGCTCAACTCTATGTGAGCCCATAGACTATAACCCAACCAGGCTCTCTGCCCATAGAGTTTTCCAGGCAGAATACTGCAGTGGGTTGCCATTTCCTACTCCAGGGGATTTTCCAGACCCAGGGATTGAACCTGCGTCTCTTGCATCTCCAGCATTGGCAGACAGATTCTTTACCACTGATATAACTGAATGTTTGTCAATTAAACTCTGCTTCTCAGATATGCTGGAAAGTGGGCTTCAAAATAATTTTGTGGTAAAAAATTTTTTAGACTAAATAATGCTCAATGCAATAAATGGCTGGCTGTAATTTTTTGTATGTATATACATATATGTATGTATATCTCAGAACTTTAAAAATCTCAACTCTTAACATGTTATTAGAACCCTGAATTTTTCTACTGTTTCCACATTTTTGCATTAGGAATAAGTCATAATAACAAGGTATTTGAATAGCAAGCAGTGCCCAGCGCTGTGCAAATGCCATAGGAGAAGAGGGCTAGGGATAATGAGGGGACATTACAGGTCCACTCTGTGCAACCCTTAGTTCACATCCTTATCTCTGTTACCGTAAAATTAACGTTAAAGAGTTTCAGGATTCAGAACAGATTATTTTGTCTAAGCAGGCTAGAATTTTTCTGAGGACCCAGAATCATAGGGGCTGTTTCCAAAGCAAAAGATAAGTATCGGATGATCTTGTTTCATGTATTTTTCAAATGCTTGCTAGGGTTTATTATATCTAAAACTTCAAATACAATATAAATAAAATATTGATATTAATGCATCATCCATGAATCTATCCCAGATAACTATGTGATTTTTTTAAGTAACATTAAAATTTAATTAGTTTATGGCTATGGTATTTAGAGTTCCTTTTCATCTCTTATCCATGAGTCTCACAGTTTTTCACTGACATTAATCCTCACAGCATACTTCTAATGGCATTTTTATTGTAAGTATATTTAGAGAGCAGATAAATGGAAGCCCTCAGACTTTCAAAGGTCAAGCTGTTTATTCCAGTCTATACAGTGAGCTGTATACAATGAACTCAATACTTTTTTATTCCTGATTCATATTCTGCAACCACGAAATAAAACTCTTCTCTTTTGCAACCTTGACTTTATCATTAAAATGTCTGAGTTAAATTCCTGAAGGATTTGAATATATTGTAGTTCTGTTTATTTCCTGTCTAGTTAGCTTAAATTTACCCAGTGATCTATTACCCAATGTATTTATAACTTTCCAATTTTACACTTTAAGAAAAGATACATAGTGTAAATAAAGTGACTGGTTTTTTATTTCAGATTAATTAATAGCTTGGGGAAAGTGTGTTATAGCAATTTAATACTTTGCTGGTTAAATTATTTTTATTAATTTTTCTATCTTTGGAAGTTGGTGACTGTGTACATTATAGTTCTAATAATACATGATTGTGTTTTCTCTGATAACTATGAAAATAGGATGCTTTCTTTCTTCTTGAAGCAGCATCATTGCTGTCCTATTGTAGGATATTTCTCTTTTTTCTAGTTTTATTGAGATAAGGTATACAGCATAACGGAGAAGGCGATGGCACCCCACTCCAGTACTCTTGCCTGGAAAATCCCATGGACAGAGGAGCCTGGTAGGCTGCAGTCCATGGGGTCGCTAAGGGTCGGACAGGACTGAGCGACTTCACTTTCACTTTTCATTTTCATGCATTGGAGAAGGAAATGGCAACCCACTCCAGTGTTCTTGCCTGGAGAATCCCAGGGACGGGGGAGCCTGGTGGGCTGGCGTCTCTGGGGTCGCACAGAGTTGGACACAACTGAAGCGACTTAGCAGCAGCAGCAGCTGCATACAGCACAAAGGTTTGACTTCCACATATAATGAAATGATTACCACAGTAAATTTAGTTAACATCCATCATCTATGTAGATACAATAAAAAGAAATGGAAAAAAAATGTTTCTCCTTGTAATGAGAACTCAGGATTATTCTAACAACTTTAATATACACCATACAACAGTGGTAACTATACTCATCGTCTTGTGCCTTACATCTCCATTGTCTTATAAACTGGAAGTTTGTACCTTTGGTGAAGGTCACCTTTCCCAGGTGGGTCACCTTCCTTCAATTCCTCCTTCTGCAAAACCTCCAACTCCGACCTCTGAGAACTACAAATCTTATCTCTTTCTATGAGTTTGTTTTTCTTTGTTGTTTTTGTTTTTGTTTAGATTCCACATAAAGGTGGATCATAAAGTATTTTCTTCTTTCTCTGTCTGACTTATTTTACTTAGCAGAATGCCATCAAGGTGCACCCATGTTGTCACAGATGGCAGGATTTCCTCGTTGATTATGGCTAAATAGTATTGCATTGTGTACGTGCACACACCGTCACTTCTTTATCCACTCATCCTCGATGGACCCTAGGGCTGTCTCCATGTTTTGGCTATTGTAAATAATCTTGCTGTGAAAATGGGATGTAGGTGTCTTTTTAAGTTAGCATGTTCATTTCCTTTGGATATAGTCCCTGAAGTGGACTTCCTAGATCCTGTGGTAGTTCTATTTTTAAATTTCTGAGGATCCTCCATCCTGTTTTCCATAGTGGCTATACCAATTTACAATCTCCCCAGCAGAGCACAAGATTCCCTTTTCTCCACATCCTCACCAGCATTTGTTATTTTGTGTCTTTTTGATGATAGCTGTTCTGACAGGCACTATGAGATATATCTCCTTGTGGTTCTGATATGTATTTCCCTGATGATTAGTGATGCTGAGCATTTTTTCATCTGCCTGTTGGCCATTCATCTACAGAATATTTCATATAGTAAAATCACATCATCTCTGAGTTCTATGCGTATACTCAGAGACAATTTTATATATAAGCTTACTTTTAAAGAAACTTTTCACTTAATTTTACCTATTGAGTGAAACAAAAGATATTTCTATCCTTTATATAATTAAATTTAAATTCCTTTAGAAGGGAATAAAACGTTGGTTGAAGGAAGTAATGTAATGCTTCCTGACTTGAAATTTCAAAAATGATGGTAATTAAAAAAACAAAAAATACACTTTCCTTTGACCTCATTTAGGCATGTTGCTGTAAATTTTAATACTCATTACCATCCTACTAAATGAAGATACTGGGAGAGCTAAGAATAGTTAAGGAAATGGGATTGGTGGGGAAATCCGATAGGACTGGGTATGAGAGGAAAGAAAGTTGATCATAGGATGTTGCAAAAGAAAACGACAAGAAGGCAAATATCTTTGACTGAATTATGACTTCAAGTCCACTTATATTCATTTTAATTGAAAAGGCACTATATTTTATAAATAGGATCACCAAAATATTATTTACTAAATCAAATTAAACTACATATTTAACCTGATGATTTGAGGGGCAAAAAACTTACGTTAAATGTATTCATTGATTATTTGCCGGTTTCTTCAATCTTTCATTCAACAAATCTTTTTTCAGTCCTTACTAGTAAGAGCAAGGCACATCTGAGCACTGACATTAAAGCGGTCTCTGCCCTCATGGAATTTCAGCCAATAGGGAGATAAGGACATGATATAAACAGATACACTAAAAATCTGTTAAATGACAAGTTAAGTACTACAGCAGAGAAGCACAGGGCAGCCTGTCCTGGTGCAAAAAGGCAAGGAATGCTTCCCTGAATAGGCGACTTTAGGTGCAGCTTAAATAGTGAACAGCAGTTGGCAAAGGGAAAGGAAAATATCACCACACTGTAGTATTTTCAGATCAAGTGAGACAACCTTGGTCTTAGAATTTTGTTTCTAAAACACCATATTATTAACCACTATAGGACCTAGACTACTTTTCTTTTTTTTTTTGCAAATTTCTAATTGCTAAAATAGTTAGTTGATATAAATCACAAAGCCTGTTCTTTTATCATTAGATCTGATCTCTGAATGACACTCTTGATTTTGAGATTTGCATTAAAAATAAGGCTTCAATGAAATAACTTATTTAGACAATTATAGTGGCTTAATTTTTACTCAGCTCCCAGGTGGCTCAGTGGTTAAAAAAAATCTGCCTGCTAGTGCAGGAGACACTGAGATCTGAGTTTATTCCCTGGGTGGGGAAGATACCTGGAGGAGGAAGTGGCAACTCACTCCAGTATTCTTGCCTGGAGAATCCCATGGACAGAGCGTGGTGGGGTACAGTCCATAGGGTTGCAAAGAGTCGGACATGACCAAGCACAAACGAGTGCACACGTGCGCGTGCACACACATACACACACACACACACACACCACACCTGTTCCATACCAGGTGACATTGCCAAGGGGATAGAAACCATTATCCAGCTATGAAACGGCATGTGTATATGTGTGTGTTAATAGCTCAGCTGTGTCTGACTCTTGGCAACCCTGTGGAGTGTAGCCCACCAGGCTTCTCTGTCCATGGAATTCTCCAGACAAGAATACTGGAGTGGGTTGCTTATCCCTTATCCAGGCAGTCTTCCTGATCTAGAGTTTGAATCTGGGTCTCCCACATTGCAGGCAGATTCTTTGCCATCTGAGCCACAGAGGAACCATGAAACAGCATCAGTGGGGTTAAGTTAGGAGAGATCAAATTTCCTTCTAGACCTTCTGCCTAACACAGACAATAGGAGAGTGCAGTGTGTAATATTGACTAACATGTATTCAGCATTGACTGGCAAGCTCTTCCTAAGTTTACCCCACGTATTCCTCACAGCAGTGCTGTGACATGGAAAATATTATTAGCTCCAGTGCATTAATGAGGAAACCAAGGCACAGAAAGGATATTTCGCCTGTGGTCACCAAGGTGTTTGTAGTAGATTTCAACTTCAAAGTCAGTCAGTCTGCTACAACTGTCAAGAATACGGATTTTAAATTCAGGGAATCCTGGGTCTGTTGTTCAGTATTTGTATGGTCTTAGACATGTTACTTTCCTTCTCTGAATTTAGTTTCCTCATTTGTCAAATGAGGAGTGTCATGTTTACTGCAAAGCTTAATTGGACAAAATAAAGGAAGTAATGAATGTAACTGTTTAATTTAAAACACTATTAAATAAGAAAAGACTATTTTCCACTTTGAATTGGAAGCGTTAGGAACTCCACGACTCAGGAACCTCCTGAGTATTTAAGTGAATGTTTGTAAGAGCTGTTGTCTCTTTCTACTATTCTTCACTGATCATTTTGAAAATTATGTCTAATTTTCCCATTAGAAATAAGCATTTACCATTTCCATGAATAATTCAGTTCAGTTCAGTTCAGTCACTCAGTCCTGTCCGACTCTTTGCCACCCCATGAACCGCAGCACACCAGGCCTCCCTGTCCATCACCAACTCCCGGAGTTCACTCAGACTCACATCCATCGAGTCCGTGATGCCATCCAGCCATCTCATCCTCTGTCGTCCCCTTCTCCTCCTGCC
Organism: Capricornis sumatraensis; assembly: GCF_032405125.1. Taxonomy (NCBI): domain Eukaryota; kingdom Metazoa; phylum Chordata; class Mammalia; order Artiodactyla; family Bovidae; genus Capricornis; species Capricornis sumatraensis. Next base: position 19,119,606 of record NC_091075.1, read on the forward strand.
CCCAATCCCTCCCAGCATCAGAGTCTTTTCCAATGAGTCAACTCTTCACATGAGGTGGCCAAAGTACTGGAGTTTCAGCTTTAGCATCATTCCCTCCAAAGAAATCCTAGGGCTAATTTCCTTCAGAATGGACTGGTTTGATCTCCTTGCAGTCCCAGGGACTCTCAAGAGTCTTCTCCAACACTACAGTTCAAAAGCATCAATTCTTCAGTGTTCAGCTTTCTTCACAGTCCAACTCTCACATCCATACATGACCAAAGGAAAAACCATAGCCTTGACTACATGGACCTTTGTTGGCAAAATAATGTCTCTGCTTTTCAATATGCTATCTAGGTTGGTCATAACTTTTCTTCCAAGGAGTAAGCGTCTTTTAATTTCATGGCTGCAGTCACCATCTGCAGTGATTTTGGAGCCCCAAAAAATAAAGTCTGACACTGTTTCCACTGTTTCCCCATCGATTTCCCATAAAGTGAATAATTAGGCACATCTTTTCCCAAGTGAAAAGAATAATACATCAACTTACTACTAGGAATTATACTTAGGAAAGAAGAAATTAGCTGGGATTTTGAACTTTAAAGTAAAGTGAAGTGAAGTGAAGTCGCTCAGTTGTGTCCGACTCTTTGCGACCCCATGGACTGTAGCCTACCAGGCTCCTCCCTCCATGGGATTCTCCAGGCAAGAGTACTGGAGTGGGTTGCCATTTCCTTCTCCAGGAACTTTAAAAGTGGGTATATTATCAAAGGCATGTTATATTCCAAGTCATAGAATACTTAACAGAGCCAATTTTTAAAATAAAGGTATTTATTGGTCTGTAACGTGAAATTCCAGGGCTTCCCTTATAGCTCAATTGGTAATGAATCTGCCTGCAATGCAGAGGGACAGGCTACCCACTCCAGTTTTCCTGGGCTTCCCTGTGGCTCAGCTGGTATAGAATCCACCTGCAATGAGGGGAGACCTGGATTCGATCGCTGGGTTGGGAAGATCCCCTGCAGAAGGGAAAGGCTACCCACTCCAGTATTCTGGCCTGGAGAATTCTATGGACTGTGTAGTCCATGGGGTCGCAAAGAGTCGGACACGACTGAGTGATGTTCAGTTCACAACGTGGAAGTCCAGCACTAATGCAGCCTGCAGCCTTGACACCTAAGCTTCACCACTAAGAACCCATTTCTTCCATTTCATCAGCCTGCCTTTCATGTTGCTGCGATCCCCCTAATTCCCTCTCTCCTCCTGGTTCTAAGGTAGCTGCTAATCATGCCTGGGGCTTCATTCTTTCCTATCTATATCCAGAGTGAGTGCCTTTCCCCAAACATCCAACACCACCTTTGAGTTTCCTTGTTATTGGATGCACATAAGTCCCCTCCTCCTCCTCATTGCCCAGCTAGGGGAATGCCAGATGCTAATTACCTATTACCGCTGCGGTTCCTTTTCTGGCAACCCTAGTCATGTGGAAAGTTTCAGTAAATACTAGTTATCTAATTTAGGAGAGATTCGTGTCAGACACCGGAGCTGAGCAAGTGTGTTGTTTCTGACTTATCCCAGTCCTAACAGACTCCTCTGTCTCACGTACCCCCTTCATCCATTTTGATATTTTGTCTTCCTGAAACACAAGCCTTTGTTCTTAATCTGTTTTTCTCCATAAGAGTGCTCACAGAGAACAATTTCTCTGATACACAGGAAAGAGAACCCCACCCCACACTGTGACATCATGCTCCCTGGCTGGGTGTTGGCAACTTTCACACCTTTTATAAGTTATTTAAGAGGGAATACTAGACAGTGTTTTGCTTAGACCCAGCCAGTGTTCCTCTTTGCTCCTCTCTGTCCCTCTAATGGTGTGTCCCCCACCACAGGGTGGGGAATCCGCAGGGCCTAGGAGACAAGCCATCTCAGAGCTCAGCTCCCCACTTGTAGATCACGGCCCAGGTACCCAGGACCCGAGAATTCCTGCCTTCGTTGTGCTGAGTCTGCTTCCATCGTCTGTAGTGGCCTCTTCCTCAGGTCCATTTTCCCAAGGGTGCACGCATATACTTGTGAGTGGCCTGGAGCAGCTAAGGATGGGGAGTTGTGGGTAGAGCTTGCAGGCTGTGGTCTCCACACGTGACTCCCAAGGACCTTCCTGAAGAATAAGAGAACTGGAAGAGACGGGAGGGAGACATTAGCAGGCAGGACTGGGATGGGGGGGTGGCGTCATCCGTGTGTACTTCTCCCTAGACCTTTTAGGGGTGTGCTCAAGGCAGACCATTCTTCTCACTTGTGTAAATTTCACCGAAATAAACCCAATTTAACTGTTTTCTGTGACCCCTAAATTCTTAGCTATATCTTTGAATTTCTTTGTTCAAATTATATTTGTACATTTCTGTCTGCATTAGCAGTACAAAAACTCAAATAAAAAGTGTTAACCACAAACTTATTTCTGAAATAGTCCTTACTGTAGTGTTATTGACAATAAGACAACTATCAAGTTTTCTTATTTATATTTTTAGATATTTGTACTTTTTTAAAAGTCTAATGAATGTTTGGTTATTAGGTTTAGCTTAAGTATTATGTTAAGCAGTTAAACCCATTTCAGTAGATTGTCTGAAATAAGATATTTTCATTGTTTCTGACTGATAGAACCATCTACTCTTCTATTGTTATTCATGTTACCAAGGAGGACAAAGAGATTTTCATTTTAGGGAAGGAGTTTGCTGATTGGATAGATGAGACAACGCTCCCCTACAGGGATGTCAGTTCTCTGATGTATGACCAAACCCAACTGGTCAGAGTTTTCTGTTTCTCTTCCATGAGTAGCAAAGCCTCTGCCTCCAGGAAACAAACAAAAGAAGCCTTAAGCGCTGAGCATGCCAGTAGGAGCTACAAAGTACTGAATTGCTCCACATTAGAGGGCGTGAAGCTGAATTCCCAGGATGGCTGAGGAAGGTGGGAAGGAAGGAAGGAGGAAGGAGAGGTGGAAGCGGAAGAGGGGAAGGCAGCGAGACGAGCAAAGTCTGAGTGCTCTGCGATGACACACCTTTCAGGAACACCAGGTGTTCCACCCTGCGCTCACAGAAGGCCTGAGAAGAGTGAATTTCCTGAGGCAGCTGGTGAGCAAACCAGAGAAGACATTCAGATGGGAGAACTTGAGCACCCACTTGAGCAGTGGGTGAAATTGGGACTTGAAGCAAGTTTAATCAGATGTCGGAGGAACACGGAGCCACCACTGACATCTTTAGTCCAACAAAATCACAACTACCGCTAATAAAAGAACAGCTAAATCTTAATCCTTTAAACCTGAGAGAGGGTAAGCATTTAATCTGCCCCTAAACGCTGCATAGAATAAAAGCTAAACCCCATGGGAGCTCAAGCAATTTGCTCTGTGTCCCAGGACCAGAAGTGGAAAACTTAAGATTAGATTGGAGGCTTCCTAATAAGCCGCTTTCTTATTTTATGCAAAAATGAAAGACAAAAGAAACCCAATAAATACGAATGAATTCTTTAGACACAAGTTATTCAAATAGAAGGAACACAAGATAGGGAATTGGAAGACCTGGGTTCTAATCTCACATCTGCCTCTTTGCAGCATTTTGTTTCTGAAAAAGGTACTTTCCCTCTCTGAGTGTGTTTCTCCATCTATCAGGAATGGCTCGCTTGGCTGCTTTCCACTAAAACATTGCCCTTGGGACTTCCCCGGCAGTCCAGTGGTTAAGACTCTGTGCTTCCTCTGTAGGAGGCACGGGTTTGATCCATGGTCAGAGAAATAAGACCCCCCATATAAGATAATAAGAAATAAGACCCCCCCATATTATCAATGATAATATTGTTCAAGTTGACTAAGTGCTATTGATTTTATATTTAACTCGCTCTATTAATTACTGAGTGAGGGGTATTGAAATCTCCAACCATAATCGTGGATTTGTCTGTTTCTGTTTGCAGCTTTATCAGTTTTTATTTACATATTTTGAAGCTGTATTATTAGGTACATCAAAATTTAGGATTTCTATGTCCTCTTGATAAATTGACCCTGTTGTCATTATGAAGTGATCTTCCATATTCCTGGTAATGATCTTTGCTTTGAAATCTACTTTGTCTGAAATTAATAGGTGGTCTAGTGGAAAAGAACCCACCTGCCAATGCAGGACACATAAGAGATGTGGGTTCAATCCCCGGGTTGGGAAGATCCCTTGGAGGAAGACATGGCAACCCAATCCAGTATTTATGCCTGGAGAATCCTATGGACAGAGGAGCCTGGAGGGCTACAGTTCATAGGGTTGCAAAGAGTCAGACAAGAATAAAACAATTTAGCATAAAGTCAACTAGTGATAATCATCTTATAGGCAAAAGGTTTTTTGTCAGCATTTCTATGTGAGGTCCGCATTGTTATTATTTCAAAAGTAGACAAGACATTACCCGCCCCTCCGCCCAAAAATACTATGAATCTAAATCTTTCATGATCATAGATGGAAAATTTCTAAGCAAAATGTTAGCAAATCAAATCTAATAATAGTATTTGACATGCAGTTGGTTAACTCTGCCAATGTGGAACCCTCAGATACAGAGGACTGACTACATGGAACTTGAGCATCTCTGGATTTTCGTATCCCTGGGAGTCCTGGAATCAGTCCCCTGTGGATACCTAGCAACAGTTTTATGTAAAAACAGTAGCTTATCATGACCACATGGCATTTATACTAGGAATTCAGGGTTGGTTTAGTATTTGAGAATCAATCAATGCAGTTTTCCACACCAGCAGATTAAAAAAGAGAAACCATCTGATCATATCAATTTATGCATAAAACCATTTGACAGAATGTGCTTCCCTGGTGGCTCAGTTGGTAAAGAATCAGCCTGCAATGCAAGAGACCAGGTTCAATTCCTGGATCAGGAAGATCCCCTGGAGAAGGAAATGGCAACCCACTCCAGTATTCTTGCCTGGAGAATCCTGTGAACAGAGGAGCCTGGTGGGCTACAGTCCATGGGGTTGCAGAGAGTCAGACACGACTGAGCAACTAAACCACCACCATATATGTATATGTTGTCCTATTCTGTGAGTGCTTCTGCTTAGGGAAAAGCAGATGTTAGAGTGAGTCTGTAAGGGGAATGATGACACATGTAGGTTCTGAAAGGGTCTTGGAGGAACTTGAGATGACATGATAAACTACACAACTGGCACTGTCCCAGCTGGTACTCACCCTTCACTGAGGCACACAGCGTGGGGGGAGGAGCAGATGGGAGAGGGGCGATAACCGAATAGGTGGAAACGTTTATAATGACTGGGTCCCCATACTCACAGGCACAACTGTTGGAGCCTCCCGTCCCCCAGGCAACCACTCTCCCCCGACAGAGTCCTGGCTCAGTGCTTCTCCTTGGCAGCCATGGACGTTCTGCTCATTCTCAGCATCCTGCCTCTCAGGGGACTCCTCCCGCCCTTCACTGACCCCACACTGCCCCTCTATTTTTCAGTTTTATTTTAGGCTGACCTGCAGAGAAGGCAGTGGCACCCCACTCCAGTGCTCTTGCCTGGAAAATCCCATGGACGGAGGAGCCTGGTAAGCTGCAGTCCATGGGGTCGCGAAGAGTCGGATACGACTGAGTGACTTCACTTTTGACTTTTCACTTTCAAGCATTGGAGAAGGAAATGGCAACCCACTCCAATATTCTTGCCTAGAGAATCCCAGGGATTGGGGAGCCTGGTGGGCTGCCATCTATGGGGTCGCACAGAGTCGGACACGACTGAAGCGACTTAGCAGCAGCAGCAGCAGCAGAACGTGGACGTGTAACTGCTGGGTCAGTGTCTCTCCCGTCTTCTTCCTGGGTCCCCACCTCTTTTCCCACCACTGCCTTTTGCCAAAGCTGAGACAAAGAGCTGTCTCTTGCACCAGAGTTGTTGGTCTTTTCCAGTTTCCCAGCAGAGAAGACTTGCTGTCTAGCTCTCACCAGGCCTGTACAGGCTTCACATGTCCATATCGACTTAATATATATTATTTGCGTCTCCTGTGTTCGTTCATTCCTCCGGCGTAGATGTACTGAACAATTATTATGCATAAGGTACAGTTCCTGGGCAATGTGGAAAGAGGAGCAAACAAGAGAAACTAAGTTCATATTCTGGTGGTGGAGATGGGGTGGGAAATCGGGGCACCAGATAAAATATAAAATGCCTGATCAAATTTGAATTTCAGATAAAGAAACAGCCCATCATTTTTCATGTGCTATGTCTATTTGATGTTTAGGATACATTTAATTAAAAACTCTTCTCTTTGTTATTTATCCAGAATTAACATTTAACTGAGTGTCTTATATTTTTATTTCCCAAATCTGGCAATCCTAGTAGGGGAAACAGAAAAGAAAAAATTTTATCTTGGGTGGTAATTAGTGCAGTAGAAGAAGCAAAGTCAGATATAGGTGGACATCGGGAGTGGTGGCAGGGAGGGTGGAATTCTGGACAGCCTCTGTAATAAGGGGACAGTTGTGCCAAGGATAAGAAGGTGAGACTTAATCCCTGGATATCGGAGGGAAGATGGTCCACAGGAGAGAAGCCCACATGCAAAGACCCTGGGTGGCTCCTGCTTAGTATCTTGGAACAAAGAGTTCAGTGTGGCTGGAGTAGTAGAAGGAGGGTCAAAGAAACAGCAGAGCCAGACCTTGGCTGGGACCCTCACTCTGAGTGCGATGGGACAGCCTTGGTGAGAACAAAGGGAAGGAATTTATAAGCTTGCCTTGTTTTTCGGAGACTGTTGGAGGTGAGTGGGTGGCAAGGAGATGGGTTAGGAGATTACTAGAGTCAGCCTCTAGCCCCACCCTGGCTGTGGCTTCCCCAGCCCTTCGGCAGCCTCTGCTTCAGATCTGCCCTCTGCTTTCCACCTTGGCAGAGTCTTGGCAGAGTCCAGTGATCGATTTTAACACCTCAGTGGACATCTCCGTTCTGAAGTCTCACTGTACATTGACTTGCTTGAATACTGATGTGCTCATTCTCTGCTTTTAAAGGCATTTTGTTTATCATGCCTTATACTAATTACAGAATTTTATAGTTTAAACCAATGCTGTTTGATAGAAACATAAAATGAGCTCCAAAAACAAGCCATACATGTAAATATGAATTTTCTAGTAGCCACATTTTTAAAGTGTCTGAAAAGAATTTATTTAGAGCATGAATGACACTTTAAAGTTAGGGGTAGGAGTCTTATTTTTTATTTTTGTGTGGTAAAATGATACATTCTAGAAATTTCAAGGTCAAATATGTTGGTCATTTTCTGCCTCCTGTGTTCACCCAAGTTTGTGTTCATCCTTGCTTGCATTAGGGACTAGTGTGGAAGACTAAACTACACTGAATTGCTTGCCTGCTTAGTCATGCCCAACTCTTGGCAACTCCATGCCTGCCCAGCTCCCCTATCCATGGTATTTTTTCCAGGCAAGAATACTGAAGTGGGTTGCTATTTTCTCCCCCAGGGACTCTTTCCAACCCAAGGTTCAACCCACATCTCCTGCATCTCTTGCATTGGAGGTGGATTCTTTATCACTGAACCATCAGGGAAGCCTCTAGAGAAAGAGAATAAATAGGAATGGAGAATATAAACCCCATTTTCCTGACTCTTTCTTGGACAGTTCTAGCTGGAAGTCCCCGTAGGCACTTCACTGCCTTCAGAGAATCCTCCTCTACCAAGGGTTATCCACCCAATGCTGCCGAAGCTTCTCAAGCCCTGAAACCTCACAAAAGGTTGCTCCCCTGCCCACCGTGACTGCCTGCAGGACAGAAAACACCAGTGGCCACTGAGATCCTTCTGTGAACTGTCACTGTCAGGAGGAAAGACCCAATCCAGCCAGTGTTTTAAAGAGGTATCAGTGACCCATGCTGCCCATTTTTAGTCTTTATTGCACATATGCACCAACCACACCAACTCCAGAGGCAGGAGAACAGCTCTAAGACTGACACCATGTTTTGCTCAATATCACTCATTTCATTTGCTGCTGGTGCACGTTCTGTGCAGCAGCCCCGCCTCCTTATCTGCAAGGAGTATGTTTCAAGACCCATAGTGGATGCCTGAAACGGAGAACAGTACTAAGCGCTATGTATACTAGGTTTTTTTCCTACATGTGCATGCCTATGATTAAGTTTAATGTAGAAATTAGGTACAATAAGAGACCGAACTGCTCACATTTGTGGCCATTATTAAGTAGAATGGGCTTCCCTGGTGGCTTAGACGCTAAGAATCTGCCTGCAGTGTGGGAAACCGAGGATCAGTCCCTGGGTCGGGAAGATCCCCTGGAGAAGGGGATGGCTACCCACTCCAGAATTCTTGCCTAGAAAATTCTATGGACAGAGGAGCCTGGCAGGCTACAGTCCGTGGGGTTGCAAAGAGCTGGGCATGACTGAGTGAATATTAAGTAAAGTAAAGTAAGGATTACTCGAGCACAAGCACCGTGAGGCTCTGACAGTCGATCTGATAACCTAGCCTGGCTACGAAGTGACTAGCCAGCAGGATATGCTGGACAAAGGGATAATTGATGTCCTGGGTGGGATGGAGCAGGATGACATCAGATTTTAGCATGCTACTCAAAACAGCACCCAGTTTAGAGCTGTTTGTTTCTAGAATTTTCCTTTTGATATTTTCAGACCTTAGTTGACCGTGGATAACTGAAACCTTGGGTAGCTCAGTGGTAAAGAATCCGCCTGCCAATGCAGGAGACATAAGAAACGTTGGTTCAATCCCTGGGTCAGGAGAATCCCCTGAAGAAGGAAATGACGATCCACTCCAGTATTCCTGCCTGGAAAATCCCATGGGCAGAGGAGCCTGGAAGGCTACCGTCCATGGGGTCACAAAGAGTTGGACACGACTTAGTGACTAAACAATTGAAACTAAAGAAAACGAACCTAAGGATAAGGGGGGCAATTACAATTCTGTTCATCTTCTGTTTAGATGAGTTCTTTCCGAAAATGTAGTACTTAAAGGAAACAAATATATATTGACAAGGTGGATGTAAAATTATACTATGCTAAGAATTTTAAGCAATAACTCATTTTAAATTCCCATTGTGAATAAGTGACAGGGAGCAGTATAATTACTAAATGACCTGTTTCTCTTTAGCACTCAGTTTTGTAAGAAAACTACATTCCTTTCTACCTTCAAGTATTCTTTCAAATTGCTCCTGAATAGCTGTACCTGAAATAATTGTAAAAGCCTTGAGTGATGTTAGAGCGTCTGGTTTTAAAAGAAAGTAGTGTCATCCTTCTCAAAAGTCAGTTCAACTTATTTTTAGCTTAAATGCACAAATTGTCATTTGGGAGTAATGCACGGGGAATTTAAAGTATAATAAAGAAAAATCCATCAATCTACCTGTAGTTAAGATGTTAGCTGCTATTTTTGTTTATTACTATCTTTATAATGTCCTTAGTACTTGTGAATATGAGATGCATTCAGAAACAGATGAATAGATTATCCGATAAACACGAGACTATTTCTCTACATGCACACACACACATACACATAAAACCTAATTCCTCTTTTTTGGTCTATACTTTCCTGATATATTTCTCTGTATATGTACTTTTTATACTGTATTATGTACAACAATAAAGTAATATAACTGTAATTATTTGAGGAGACCTCATGAGATTAATAATATTCTGTCCTCATATGCTAGAAAATACTAATACACTATATGATGTATGCTTTATTCTTCATTAAGACTTTCCTTTGATTTCTACTTATTATTCCTCTTTATGAAGAAAATTTTGCTCAAAGAAAAAAGTTCCATCTCAGTTAGATATCCTTTTAAGTTATTTATGTAGATATCTCTTTTCTCACTCAAAAATAAGCTCTCTGGGCACAGGCACCTGCCATGTCTATTTCATTTTTATATCCCAGGAAACACTCTGCTCGGAGTAAAACATGTAGTAAATCTTCACTAAATGTTAATTGAAAGAATTAATGACTTCCAGAATCCCACTGCTTGGCCTTGGTACTCAAAGTTGTACAATGTTTCATCTGTAACATTACATTACCACAACCTGGGAAACTAAATTTGAACAATAATAGAATGTTTCGTAACCTCCTAATCTGAATTTGAGTGTATCTTTCTTCTTATAACTTTTTAGAAAGGTAAAATGCTATGAGTCACTTTTCCTTCTTTTTATCTTGCCTTGCTGCATTCAGGAAACAGCCTTATTCACTTTTTAGCTTTAAAATCTTGCTGGATACCTATTTAACCTTACAAAGGATAAATGTAGACCTGAACTTCAGGAAGTTCTTATTTGTACTCATTAAAATAGCCACAAAAGTAATTAAAATTATGATATACAGTGCTGATGAAGTTGGAAAAAAGTAACAGAGTGGGTGCCTGGAAAAGCAGATAAAGCTCAGATCCTGTTTGGAAAGCAACTTTGAAATATTTACATAGATGTTTAATTTATCTTTAACAGCAAAAATTGGAAACAATGTAAGTATTCAACAATTTGGGGCAGATTAAACAAATGATCAGACGTGACTTTGATAGATGATAAACTATTTATAAGACACAAATACAGTGTAAAACCAAACATGCAGTATAAAATAATAAAAAATCAGTATGTCAAACTATGTAATAAGTTTACAATTGCTTGAAATATGTAAGCATAAATTTGAGAGACTAGAAGGAAACAGGACAAAATGGAAACAGTTATAGAATGATGGGATTATGGATGCAATGTTTTGTTTCCTTTTACTTTAAAAGATTATTTTAACAAAACATAAAATCAAAGGGAAAAAAGGATCAAGTTTTAGTCCCTCGACGTTCATATTTTAAGAAGGATGTTATGCAGATACCTAAGCAGCATTTGTCTCCCTTGCTTCAAGATCTCAGCATGTATTTCGTCTGGTTCCAGGGGCTTAACCATTAAAAAAAAAAAAAAATTCTGGCTACCATAGTTATTCTTTGAAAGTCTAAACAAAGTTTGTATTGTTCCCTGGCAGCATTTCTTGTTTGCATTAAACCATGAGTTATGATATTAGTGCATCCTGCTGTAGGTTCTTGGAAGAAGCAGACTCCGTAGCTCTTTTTATGGTCACATGGTAAATGAGCGTCCTCTTTAGGGGTGTATTCGATTTCCTGTGGAGCTCTTACCCTTGTGTGTGCTCAGTCGCTCAGTTGTATCTGACGCTTTGCGACCCCATAGACTGTGTGATCCACCAGACTCCTCTGTCCATGGAATTTTCCAGGCAAGAATACTGAAGCAAGTTGCCACCTCCTCCTCCTGGGATCTTCTATTCTTACCCTCAGTTCAGTTCAGTTCGGTTCAGTTCAGTCACTTAGCCGTGTCTGACTCTTTGCGACCCCATGAACCGCAGCATGCCAGGCCTCCCTGTCCATCACCATCTCCCGGAGTTCACCCAAACTCATGTGCATTGAGTCGGTGATACCATCCAGCCATCTCATCCTCTGTCGTCCCCTTCTCCTCCTGCCCACAATCCCTCCCAGTATCAGAGTCTTTTCCAATGAGTCAACTCTTTGCATGAGGTGGCCAAAGTACTGGAGTTTCAGCTTTAGCACCATTCCCTCCAAAGAAATCCCCGGGCTGATCTCCTTCAGAACAGACTGGTTGGATCTCCTTGCAGTCCAAGGGACTCTCAAGAGTCTTCTCCAACACCACAGTTCAAAAGCATCAATTCTTCAGTGCTCAGCCTTCTTCACAGTCCAACTCTCACATCCATACATGACCAATGGAAAAACCATAGCCTTGACTAGACAGACCTTAGTCAGCAAAGTAATGTCTCTGCTTTTCAATATGCTATCTAGGTTGGTCATAACTTTCCTTCCAAGGAGTAAGCGTCTTTTAATTTCATGGCTGCAGTCACCATCTGCAGTGATTTTGGAGCCCCCCAAAATAAAGTCTGACACTGTTTGTACTGTTTCCCCATCTATTTCCCATGAAGTGATGGGACCAGATGCCATGATCTTCGTTTTCTGAATGTTGAGCTTTAAGCCAACTTTTTCACTCTCCTCTTTCACTTTCATCAAGAGGCTTTTTAGTTCCTCTTCACTTTCTGCCATAAGGGTGGTGTCATCTGCATATCTGAGGTTATTGGTATTCTCACCCTTGATTATGTACAAAGGGCATATCAAAATTTTCTTATAATGGCCATCGTTATTGTAATTCAACATTTTTGCCATTTTCTCAAGGAAAATGCAAATGATTGCAGTGTAACTTTATAGAGGAAGAAGTTCTTCCATGAGTTAAGACTTTAGCAATTATAGTACAATAACCCAGTATAATCGTAAAACATTTTTTGCCCTTTTAGAAAGACACTATACACATCACATTGCCTAGTTTATCTGGTAGGTGTACAAAATCATCTTTAAATAAGTTACATTTAGTCCAGGTTTGTATACATTCTGGAGGTCATTTATTAATGAGGAGTATAAACCAAATGATAATGAGGATAGAAATATTCATCACTAGCCCTCCCGATTTCTAGATGCATTCATTCACCAATGCATAATTATATTAAGAGCACAACCTCTTAAGGCAGAGTTGTGTAAATCTGGAAAAATTACTTTACCTTTCTGTGCCTTAGTTTCTTCATCTATTAAAGAGAAATAAACATAGTACTTATCTCATAGAAATTTGTGAGAATTAAGTGAGTTAATGAATGTAAAATTCCTGGCACTTAAAAAATGTTACCATTTTACTAAGGTATGTGTTTTTGAAGGTAACAGCACAGATGTGAAAATGTCATAATTTCTGCCCTTCAGGCAACTTAGAAGTGAAAGTGGAAGTCATTCTTACTACCCCATGGACTATACAGTCCATGGAATTCTGGAGGCCAGAATACTGGAGTGGGTAGCCTTTCCCTTCTCCAGGGGATCTTCCCAACGCAGGGATCGAAGCCAGGTGTCCCGCACTGCGGGCAGATTCTCTACCAGCTGAGCCACAAGGGAAGCCTAAGTATACTGGAGTGGGTAGCCTATCCCTTCTCCAGGGGATCTTCCTGACCCATGTATTGAGCCAGGGTCTCCTGCATTACAGGTGGATTCTTTACCAACTGAGCTATCAGGGAAGTCCTAAGTCAGGCAACTTAGACAACATTCTTAAAAAATCAACTAAATTTGCTATGAACCTAACACTACTCTAAAAAATAGTCAACTTAAAAAAAAAAAATCAACTAAGGAGCAGCTTTTTAACCCTCATTGGAAAGAAACTTGCCCAGTAGTTGAAGCACGTAATAAATGACTTGGGAATGTTTTTAAATGAAATTCTGGTTGCTGTAAGTTTAAGTTCATGGAAATAACAAAAGCCACACTGCTTTCTGTCTTCTCCCAGTTTTATTGAGTTACAATTGACATATGACGTTGAGTTAGTTTTAAGTGTATACCATAATGATTTGATATGTGTATATGTTGTGAAATGATTACAATAACTTTGGTTAACATCCATCATCTCACATAGTTACATTCTTTGTCCTTGTGATGAGAACTTTTAAGACCTACTCTCTTAACAGCTTTCAGATATACCATAGAGTATTATTAACTGCAGTCATCATGCAGAATATTTTTCCTTTGCTTCTGAGCACTTGAAAATATTTTTTCCTCTTCCTCTTTGGAAAACAATTGTTGGTTCAGAGTCTAGAAAGACTGATATACCTCATTATCTTTCTGAAATGTGTAATCTTTCTAGCTAATAGTCATCATCATTTTCTCAAATACCTGTCACTCAATATGACAATGAAAACCACAACCCTGAATGTTTATTTTAATCATCTTTACAGTGAAACTGGGAAGAGAAATCAAAGCCATCTTTATTTTTGTGTCAGATGTATCTAAAGGAATTAAGTAGATGTGTGTATGCTTCAGGATTTAGGTTTGGAGATGCTCTTTTTTCTTAATTCTAATAAATACAATGACTTAGTCTCTGTTTTCCTGAGCTGAGGAACTGCTTGAAAATTCTCCATCCAGTCTTAAATTTTCAGATGTCTTTTACTCATTCATCAAATATTTACTTGGTGCACCTAGCACCATGCTAGATGTTCATTTCCACTGGTAATTGGCTTTTGCTTTCTTGGTGAAGAAAAGACTGAACACAAGAAAATTAGCCCTCTTGTATCCCTGGTCCATAGCACATAGAATTTTGGCCCAACCAAGCTAACTTGTATAACTAGTTTAACATACTATGTACTTCTTGAGTATTTTTGGATGGTTGGTTATATCCTCTAACAATCAGTATAACGTGTTGATTTTGTGTGTTTAACTTAGTAGTATCTCTTTTTTTATTTTGAGGGTGAACCCGGGTTGCCTGGAGCAGTAGGACAGAATGGAATACCAGGGCTAAAGGTTGGTGCAAAGAAAACCAAGCAGAATCATTGGAGGCATGATTTTTCATGAAATTTTAAGCTGTTACAATTTTTTATATCCCACTGGTTTTACTTGGATGGAATCTTTTGTCAATAGTAAAGTATGTTATAGTATAAAACTTTGTGACTAGAGAATAAATGATGTTCATGATTCTCATTACATTAAAAACACAGAGAGAGTGTAGGATATGATTGTCTAAACTTTGACTTCTGGGATACTTAACATGAGAAAGCCCGTATTTCAAATATGACTTTTGTCATTTTACCACTTGATGAATGTATTAAAACACAGGTCACATCCACACTACCAAGGTTCACATAATTTTTACAAGACATGCTAAAGAAAATGTTTACAGTGCCACTGTGACTTTTCCTCGAGATTTGGCCACCTCTAAAACCCAACAAGTTAATCAAATGAAAAGCATAATATTAATCAATGTATTGATCAATTAAAGTGAATTAATTCATTTTAATCAAGTGAAAAGCACAATAAAAATGTAGCATGTTTGAAATTTAAAAAGGGATGTAGTCTGCATTACTAAATAGGGAAAAAATGTAATGGAGATTTGGGGGGTGATTCCAAATTTCCTTTGTTTCTGAAGAACAAATGAATCTGTTAAACATAAAAAGATTGGTGACAGTTTAGTTTGAACCAGATAGGCAGACAAATCCCGAATCCTTTGATGAGTGACCATCCCTTGAAGGACAGAACTAATGTCTAATCCCATCAGCTGTGCTGCTGTGTATCCATACCCACAGATGCCCGTCAGCTGATCTTATAGATCACATTGCTATTGACAGGCGCCTAGAACAGACCTAAAATTTATAGACCTGTCCTTTGTCCTGCAGGAGAGGAAAGAAAATATTCCTTCTGGGACTACAGCCATTTTCCTATCTTCTTCCCTCTCTAGCTCCATGCTAAAGAGTCAAATGATAGGAGTTAATGCTTAATGCGTGTTCTGAGTACTGTTCCTCTGTTGCTTAGCAACCACCAGGATGGCTGTTAAGCAGTGAAAGGTAACCAGAAATTCAAAACGCCAAAGGGTCCAGCCAAGTTTCAGGGAGTGAAAAGAGTGTTTCCTTCAAAGTGACTTTAAGAGTGCATTAGGATTTTTTTTTAATGCAATAACCTCCTTAAAAATAATTTTTAAAACAGTGTGACCTTATTGCAACACTTCCTCAAGCTTTTCTTAAGAAGGATATTATCGTAATGTGTGTGATTTGCTGTATATTTACTCTCTGATTCTGTTCCCTGTCTCTTCCTGGGTAAAATGAAAATGAGACTCTTCAGAACACAGTTTTGTGTTTTGGTCTTTATACTGTCATAATCGTCATTTTTGCATAAAGACATCTCTCCTAAACTCACTTAGATTCTGCCTCAATCTAGTATATTTTCTGAGAAAAACAATGCTTCCTAAAGTACACCTGATTTAGAACCACGGTGGTTAACAACAGACTGAAGAACATTCATGACATTGTGAAAGCGTCCAAGTTCAGGCCTTAGTCATGTCAGGGCAAGATATTCTGGTGAACTACACTGGTACTCCAGACCCCAGAAATAATCCATGCAACCAGAGAGTGCTTGGAATGAAAGATTTCATGGAGGGATGTGCTAGCTCACCTTACTGAGTCAGAGTCTGGTCGGAATAAGATGTCATAATCTCAGAATTGCCTCAGCATTGCTCTCCTTAGTGCCCTAAAAGCCAGGCTTTGCTGATCATCGTTAGTCCTCAAAAGAAAGGAATTAAGGTGACATTTGCTATTGATATCCATATTCAATTTTCCAAGAAATTCATCATTTGTGTTTAGAAAGCAAGTATATATTGGCAAAATAGAAAATATCACATATAATTTAACTAGTAGGCTCAATATTTGATTTTGTTTAATGTTGCTTAATTAGGTGTTTTATAGTTTAATGTGTCACTCACTCTGTTCTTTTGTTCAGGGAGAACCTGGAGAACAAGGAGTAAAGGTGAGATGATTCTGCCTGTTTTTAATCTCCCTCCCCCAGGAGGCACCAAACTAAACTGTGTTTATATGTGGATGGATAGATAAGTACAGGTATACAAGTATATCTTGGAGATATTGCAGGTTCCATTCCACATCACTGTGATAGAGTATATATTGCAATAAAATGAATCACATGAATTTTTGGTTTCTCGGAGCATGTAGAAGTTATGCTATACTATAATCCTCTAAGAGTTCAATAGCATTATAACTCAAAGACAGTATGTATATCTTAACTGAAAAATGACGCTGTTAGAAAAATGATGCCTTTTGTCTTGCTTGACACATGGCTGCCACAAATCTGCCATTTGTAAAAAATGCGGTGTCTGCGAGGTGCAATAAAGCAAAGCACAATAAACAAGCTATGCCTAGATATAGATGTAGATAGATATACTGGCCACTGTTTCTTTAAAACTTCTAATTAATGGAAGGAGAGAGTAGGGTAATTCTTATTATGTTCAGAAGTTTGGGTAAAAAGATTTAAAGAAAGGAGAAAGGAGCAAATTTAAACATTCTGTGTCAGGCTTTAAAATGGCTTTCAAAAACCTCTAGGCCTGCAAAATTTCTGTTCTGCCTGCTTGCCGATGCCATTTCAGCACTGTTCCAAGCGTCCATACCTCTATTGCTTCTTAGGTCACTAGGTTAAAGGGATACAGATGTTTACCTGCAGCAAACATACTGAACGTTGTCCCACAAAGAATTCCCATAAAAACCTAAAAAGAGAAACAAAAGGAGAAGCAGAGTGCGTATGTTAAATTTCTCTCAGACAGACACCCTTCGTCCCACTTTGGGGAATGTTCTCTTGCTATGTACTTTACCAGTGTTTAAACGTGTGTTGTCTGTGTAGGCAATCACCAAGATACCACATAACGCTCTTCATAAGTGATACGATCTTTCTGACAAATCAGTATCATCACCACTAATCCCAAAAGAAATACATCGACCGATCCAGCAAGCTTTGTGAATTTAACTGTATTTTTGACCATTGTAAAACAAGAATAAAAGAGATTGATTTAAACGGAAGGTGAGCAAAGCAGAAGGGTCACTGTTCTGTCAAACCCTTTGCCTCCTGACCACTCTGAACCAGTTTTCCTAATAAGAAAGTTTGTTGTATTTGTTTTGTTTTTTAACAAAGGGATTTCCAAGCAATTTTTTAAAGCATGCTAATGGACTGCCTATCAAAAGTCCCTCCTAACTGATGATCAGTATATTTATTTGGCATCCAAACAGTTTATGGTAATTAATGTGAAATTAATTAGTCATCAGATGACTCTTTTGTGTAGAAAGTAAGGAGGGGAAAGCAGCAGTGCCAGCACGGTTCCAGGGTCTCATGGGATAAAGTGACTCAGACTCCCGGGCGCTCTGGTATACACGTCTCCATAAAAGAATTCCCGAGCAGGTTAGCCTCATGCTTATTTGAAACAAGAAGAGAAACCGAAGAAAAAAAGTTAAGATCTCCCTCTCTCAACACCCCTCCTTCTCTCAGGGAAATCGTTATCAATAGCTTCTCTCTTATTTTATGGAAAATGTTAAATGATAGAAATGGGACCTCCTATGGGAGACAGAAGGGTATTCTTATGGAATATAAGAACAATAATGCATTGTTATTGCTAATGGCCACCATTAACAGCTTATGTTGTGTCAGATATGGTCCTTGTTGCTTTAGACACAGGAATTATTTCTTATAATCCTGTAAAATATTCTTGTCCTTATGTTGCACATAAGACATTTGATGCAAATAGATTTTCACTTGCTCAGTAGGTACTGGAGCTGGGCTAGGTCTCTGGCTCCAAAGTCTATGATGTTTCCACTAGAACATGCTGTATGACTTAAAGAATTCAGACTAGGATGCAAACCATGGATAATACACAAATGACTTGTTTTCTACTACATTGCTTTGTGGGTAGAAAGGAGATATCAGTGACAAAATAGGCATAGGAGCTCTCAAAACTAACAAAGGAAGCATAAACTCCTCAGATTATTTTGCTGTGATTTTTGAAGATTTTCTAATAAGGTAAAATTTTTATTTACTTTATTAAAACATTTATTTCTCAATGCAAAACCTGTATGCCTAGATCAGTCAATATTCACTGCACAGTTTTGAGGGCTGTGTCATGCACTTTGAGAGCCTAGAGATTTGAGATGGGCTCGAAGACAGAGTAGAATTTACACAGATGGAAGGGAAAGGAGAGGGCAGGAGTCCAGGAATCAGGAATGGGACAAAGAAGCAGACAGAAGGGATAAAGCAGAAAGCATATGGAGGGAATCAGGAGAAAGTCTTTCTTAGAGTGACTCTTTAAGCAGAGAAAACAGAAAGAGTTAAAGCAGCTCTAAGTGCCAGAATAAGCTATTAAAAGTCAGAGAAATTACTTTCTGTTAATATCATGGAATAGTTTAAAACTATTCAGTCATCTTCATTGTAATAAAGTTTATTTGGACGGGTTGATATCAGGCAGTTGGTCAAGTAAGGTACATTAGGTCTGTTGAACGTTTACAACAGCTATTAATACATAGTGCCTCTGAAAGGAAACTTAAAATAAGGAAAACTCAAAATAAGGATACTCATTGCTGAGCATCACCACTATGTTTTCATATATTTCTTTTCTCCCCTCTTAGGGAGATGCTGGAGAGAATGGCCCCAAAGGTGACACAGGCGAAAAGGTACAGTGTTTTTCCAAAAATAGGAGAGCATGCATATGAGCAAGAATATTATTTCATTTACATGAAATGGGAGATTTTGAGAAAGTTGAGAGATCATAGCTTAATATGACAAGGTCAGAGATAATTTTACAAGATACACAATTTTACAATAATCACTTCTACGAGTGATTATTCTATAGGTTCCTAGCTACAAATTTAAATATTTTAAAAGTAAAATGGTACTTCAAAAATTCTAGAAAATGTGTAGCTTGGTTTCTAGTAATATGACTCAAGACAAAAACACTCCACTATTTATGTGTAAATGGAGCACTCCCTTTATACACAGGGATGTAAAAATAGAGTTCCTAAAGTGATTCCATTTGTCCCAGTTTTAGGACAGAAGATTGCAGGACTGGGATGAGATGTAAGAGTTTGATGAAAGTTAGTGTCCCTTGATTAGAACCTCTAACGCAGTCTTGAAAATTTGCCTCGACTTAAAATGTACCAAACCCGAATATTTTGTCAGCTTTCATATTGTCCTTTTTTAAAAATTTTAAACCGTTACTAGCATTTACATTGCAGTGATCTGTGGTTCCTCTTCCTACCTCGTGTTTTTTTTTTCCCCAGGCTATCACAGCCTTTACTTGGTTTCTTACTTCACAGGCATCTCTGACGTAGAAAGGAAATTTTTACTTCATTTGTGGTATATGTTTAGAATTGTGGAACGTATGTACTCAGTCCTGCAGTTGTGTCTGACTCTGTGACCTCAAGAACTGTAGCTGACCAGGCTCCTCTCTCCATGGGATTTCCCAGGCAAAAATACTAGAGCGGGTTGCTATTTCCTGCTCCAGGCATCTTCTCAACCCAGGGATCAAACCCAAATCTCTTGCATCTTCTGCATTGGCAGGCGGATTCTTTACCACTAACATCACCTGGAAAGCCCAGATGAAAATGGAATAGTCAGATTTAATTTAAATCAGGCTAATTGATGAGACAAAGAACGATTCATTTAGGCTTGTAGTTGAGAATAGGAATGGTCTAATTTGAAAATTATTACTGTACAGATGGATAATTGTTAGTCATAAAACCGTACCCATTAAATAAAGAGAAATTTGTCTTTCTTATTCTTATAAATATTAATATAAATATGGTGTGGGTAGTAGGGATAGATTAATGACAGTGTCCCTGAGTAGCAATTGTGTTTGTATTTAAGGGGTAGTCTAGAAGTTTCTGGCACCAGATGCCTCAGGGGTGAAGAACCCGCCTGCCAATGCAGGAGACACAGGAGACAGGGGTTCGATCCCTGGGTTGGGAAGATCCACTTGAGTAGGAAATGGCAACCTGCTCCAGTATTCTTGCCTGGGAAATTCCACGGGCAGAAGAATCTGGTGGGCTACAGTCCATGGGGTTGCAAAGAGTCAGACACAACTGAACACACACACAGTCTAGATGTTAGGCTAGACTGTCAGTTTCTTGCAGACCAGGGTTTCTTAACCTCAGCACCACTGACATTCAGGGCTGGATAATCCTCCATGGGGAAAATGTCGGATGTCTAGCATCGTTCCTGGCCTCTCCCGCTAGATGCCGATAGCATTCCCAAGTTATGACAACCAACCTTGTCTCCAGAGCTTGCCAGTTGTCCCCGGGGAACAAAATTATCCTGCATTGAGAACCAGTGCTGTGACCCATTTTATTATCTGTCAGATTCAAGTATCACACTGCAATCCACCACAACATGAGTATGTTTTAATACTAATGAGATCAATGGTATACCTCTATGACTTTTTGAAATAAAAATTTCAAACCCCAGATATATAAACATGGATATTATATTTAACTTTCTTGTTTTGCTTAAAAGCAGAGGTCAGCAAACTTTCCCTGTAAAGGACCAGAAAACGAATCCTTTAGTTTTGGGCCATATGGTGTCTGTCACAACTACTCAACTCTGTCATCATAGCATGAGAGCAACCGTAGACAATATGTATACTGATGAGAGTGGCTCTATTCCAATAAAACTTTATTTCTGGACACTGAAATTTTAATTTCATGAGCTTTTCACATGTCACGAAATATTATTCTTTTGACTTTTTTTTAACCATTTAAAATGCAAAAACCATTCTTAGCTCTTGGGCCACACAAAAACAGGTGGCTAGCTGCATTTGGCCCTCCCAGGCCATAGTTGCCAACCTCTGCTTGAAGAAAGGAAATCTTCTAAATGGACAGCAGTTTCTTCAAGTGAAAACAATCTAAGCCAAGTCTGAGCTATGCCTATGTGGATTTATGTAGAGAGGTTTAAGCTTGAGAAGATGTATTTTTAGAGCTTCATATTTTGAATGTAGGCCAATAATTATTTCTTTAATCACACATATTTAAAATTTAACATTGTAATACTAAAGCAACTTTTTTACTTTGTAAAGGCTAAATTCATCTCAAAGGAATACTGTTTTTATTTTTTATATTAATGCAAATCATTTACCATACCAACTCACACATAGTAAACTCTCAATAAATGTTAGCTTTCTTACCACATGGAAATGGAAATCAACTAGATTGGTTATTTTTCTTTTTTATCAAAAAGTTTTATTAGTCAACTGAAATTAGGTACAAGAAATGCTTCAGTTAAAACGGAAATCATTTCTATAAACTTTCAATGAGTCTAAACAGAGGGTTGTAAATAGGAATATGTAACATATAATATGTAATCTGACCTGTAGCATTCATTCCCAAGAATGCTGTAATTGGAATATAATTTTTGATGTGTTTTTTAAACATTTCCTGCTTCTGTCATATAATTTGTTTCCAGCATGTTAGAAACACTCTTCTCATGGCCTTTGGGTTCAGTATGTGAAACTCATTCATCATTTACCAAGTTTGAGATGTAAAATCAAAAAATGCTTCTTTTCTGCCATTGATGTAGTAAATTACGTCATCGGCTGATTCACTTTAATAGAATTTTTTTCCCTTTGATCCAACTCTGCCTTTGGATGGTAAAGCAATCTAAACCATTCCAGACTGGTCATCTGGAAATGCTGTGGGACTGTTGAAAACCTTTGGACTGGGTTTTCTCTGTGGCCAGCAGCTACGATGCACTCAGGACTTAAGAATGACCTGCCGAAGACTGATTTTAATCATACGTGGAGTTACTAAGGGAAGGTTAGGTTCTGCTCTTGGAGTGTTAACCTCACCAACTAACGCAGAAATGGATTTCTTACCTTTTATTCCCACACTTGAAAGTAAATG
The DNA here is from genome assembly GCF_032405125.1 of Capricornis sumatraensis. Taxonomy (NCBI): domain Eukaryota; kingdom Metazoa; phylum Chordata; class Mammalia; order Artiodactyla; family Bovidae; genus Capricornis; species Capricornis sumatraensis. Next base: position 19,141,787 of record NC_091075.1, read on the forward strand.
TTGGTGCATTTAAGTCACTTCAGTCGTCTCTGACTCTTTGCAACCCATGGACTGTAGCCCACCAGATTCTTCTGTCCATGGGATTCTCCAGGCAAGAACACTGGAGTGGGTTGGCATGCCCTCTGCCAGGGGATCTTCCCAACAGGGATCAAACCTGCATCTCTTGGGTCTCCTGCATTGGCAGGCGGGTTCTATATGTATATACCATTGATTACTGTAGTCCATCGGTATCCCTAGGGAACTGATTCCAGGATCCTCAAACATATCAAAATCCTAGGATGTTCCTTATTTAAAGTGGGGTGGAATTTTCCTATAACCCATGAACTTTCTCCCATATTCAGCTGACCCTTTAACAATGTGGGCCTTAGGGGTACTGAGACTCTGCCACATTTGAAAATTAGGATATAATTTATAAAAGGCCCACCTTCTACATGCTTTCTTCATATCCCCATTTCCTCCATATTGTGGTTCTGCATCTGCCAAACTCAACCAACTTCAGATCACGTTCAGTTCAATTCAGTTGCTCAGTCGTGTCTGACTCTTTGCGACCCCATGAATCGCAGCACGCCAGGCCTCACTGTCCATCACCAGCTCCTGGAGTTCACTCAGACTCGCATCCATCCAGTCAGTGATGCCATCCAGCCATCTCACCCTCTGTCGTCCCCTTCTCCTCCTGCCCCCAATTCCTCCCAGCATCAGAGTCTTTTCCAATGAGTCAACTCTTCGCATGAGGTGGCCAAGTACTAGAGTTTCAGCTTCAGCATCATTCCTTCCAAAGAAATCCCAGGGCTGATCTTTAGAATGGACTGGTTGGATATCCTTGCAGTCCAAGGGACTCTCAAGAGTCTTCTCCAACACCACACTTCAAAAGCATCAATTCTTCAGCATTCAGCCCTCTTCACAGTCCAACTCTCACATCCGTACATGACCACAGGCAAAACCATAGCCTTGACTATGTGGTACTACAATATTTACTGTAGATGTTTTTTGAAAAAAAAAAAAAATCCACATACAAATGGACTTTTGCAATTTAAACTCATGCTGTTCAAAGGTCAACTGTACTTTAAAAAGCATCTCTAGATCACTTATTCGGAGAAGGCAATGGCAACCCACTCCAGTACTCTTGCCTGGAAAATCCCATGGACAGAGGAGCCTGGAAGCTTGCAGTCCATGGGGTCGCTAAGAGTCCGGCACAACTGAGCGCTTCACTTTCACTTTTCACTTTCATGCATTGGAGACGGAAATGGCAACCCACTCCAGTATTCTTGCCTTGAGAATCCCAGGGACAGGGGAGCCTGGTGGGCTGTTGTCTATGGGGTTGCACAGAGTCGGACACGACTGAAGCATCTTAGGAGCAGCAGCAGCAGATCACTTATTATACCTAATACTATGTAAATAGTTGCCAGGGACCCAGAAATTCAAGTTTTGCTTTTTGGAATTTCCTGTAATTTTTTTTTCCCCTAATATTTTTGATCTGAAGTTGGGTGAATCCACAGATACAGAACCCAGGGATATGGAGGGGCAACTGTATTGTTAAGCACAGAACAAGGACAGGGTTTGAAACTTTGTCTCCCTCTCTCCTAGTATCCCTGCATCCAGAACATGGCTGGCACAAAAACTGATGCTCAATCAATACTTATTGAATGAATTAATGAGTGATAGAAATGTCCCCACACTCACTTCATTTATCTGCATATCAGTGTTGTGTTTAAAAACAATCACAGCCCAAAACAGAAACTTTCTGTACTTGAATGATGGATTTCTTGCTGTTGTTCAGTCCCTAAGTCGTGTTTGTCTGTGACTCCATGGACACGCCAGGTTCCCCTGTCTCCCTGAGTTTGCTCAGATTCATGTCCATTGAGTCAGTGATACTGCCTAACCATCTCATCCTCTGCCACCCCCTTCTCCTTTTGCCTTCAATCTTTCCCAGCATCACATTCTTTTCCATCAGGGCCTTGAAATGATCAATAGCAAAATCAAATTAATTTACCACAAGTATCTTCTAAAGGTATTTTTCGTTTTATGATTTACCCTTTCATTTCAAACCCAACGAATTTATGAAGCTAAGAGTATACTTAGACACAGTTGGGTGTTTTTCCTACTTTAATCCCGTATTCATTTTTACTTTTAGAGGAAAGAGGATTATAAACACTCTTTTATTTTCACTACAAATGGCAACTCATTCCAGTATTCTTGCCTGGAGAATCCCAGGGATGAGGGAGCCTGGTGGGCTGCCGTCTATGGGGTCGCACAGAGTCGGACACGACTGAAGCGACTTAGCAGCAGCAGCAGCAGCATCGTCCTTTAAAATGTTTATCTTAGAAATGTCTTCCAGCAGTTGCCTTGCCACTTTCTAAAAGTTATAAAAATTCCTTGAGATTTCACAGTTCTAATTTTTGAAAAGAAAATTGAGATATCACTTATAGTTGTCCATAAAATGCAACTACTCCAATGTCCACAAATAAATCAGCCTCTCAGGAAACTGACCTTTTCTTCATATTCCCTTTCTCTGAGAATTAAATCTAGCCCTTATTCTCATTAATGCATTATCCAGTCACTTTCTGCCTTCAATGCTGGAGACCTGGGTTCGATCCCTGGGTTGGGAAGATCCCCTGGAGAAGGGAAACGCTACCCACACCAGTATTCTGGCCTGGAGAATTCTATGGACTGTTTAGTCCATGGAGTCGCAAAGAGTCGGACACGGCTGAGCGACTTTCACTTTCACTTTCTATTAAAACACTGGAATGAAAAAGTTTTTATCTACAGTTAATACAAGCAACTTCCTTTTATTTACAAGTTTACTACAACCATTATGCCTTGTTGTCAAAATGAGATACACCAGTAATTCTTCTCTTATTCTAAAAAAAAAAAAAAAGCACATGGCATTTAAGAAGTCCAAAATTCACTTAGCCTCAAATTGCTTCAATATCCTCATCTATTGAGAGTAGTAATATCTGTCCTATCTCTTAGGAGTGTTGTGAGGTAAAAATGAGAAAAAAAGGGACTTAGCAAAGTCAAACTTGCTTTTATGAATACAAAGGTCTTATTGTGCAAACTTTTGCAGCCCTGACTCACTGGTATTGATGGCTCTCAGATTGGATTTAGCCACATTTATTTCACTTCCTATTCAGAGCTCAATTCAGTGTTAATGTTGGGGAAAAGAAACCAGTATCATTTTATAATAAGACAGTGTTTGGGGTCCTCTTCTATATGTTTCATCATGTTTTAATTTTTCCTTGAGTAATAGCAGCTACAAATGTCAAAGAAACTCATATGTTTCCACAAATAAGCTAATTTATTATTTTCTTCTCCTTCCTAAGCTCTTCTTTTTCTTCCTCAAGGTTTTTGTGTTTTTCATTTTGATTCTTGGCTATTGACCTGCTGGAAAATATTCTTTCTGAGATATGTTCATTCATTCACTATATATGTATCCAGCATATTTTATTTAGACACTGCATAAAAATAGGTACTGAGCCTGCCCACATGTGGCTGATCTTCTAATGGAGGGACAAAGAAAGACTCGGCAGAAAACACACGCACATAGTCCATAGGCAGTGAGCATGCAGGACACGCAGAGATGCTGCGGCGTGAGATGTGGATATGAGGGGCGAGTGTCTAGGTTGGTCGGTGAGGAGTTGAGGTGAAGCCACTCAAGACTTGAACAGACAAGCTGCCAGCCGTGGGGAAAGAAGACAGCAACTGAGGGAGGGAGCAAGTATCCCGTGTACAGAGGCCTGGGGTTTGCCTCTTCTCTAGAAGAGACTGATGCGCAGCTGTAGAACGAGGAGGGAGGCCCTGGGACTCTGTGAGCGCTTGCGCAGAGAGAACAGCCGAGGAGACCCCAGGAGGTGTCTCTCTCCTTGTGGCTGTTTCTGTTTTCTTAACAGTCGTCGTCTACATTCGCCCCCTTTTGTTTTCCTTGTAGCGTGTTCATGAAAGAGGGGACCAGAAGGAGCTTGGAAATCTTAGAAATAAGCAACATCCCAAGCACCCCTGAATTCTCTCCCAGCAGCGTCTATCTGCCCATGGAGCGCAGATTTACCTTAGGAATGTAGTCACCCTCCATCCGGATGGAATACAATGCCTTTTAGAAAACCAGGTTCTATCGCAAGATTTCCTCTCAGATCTTCTGTGGGTCCACCCACAAGTCGTCCATCATCCTGTAACTTTCCGGTGACCGTGTCACAGCGAAATAAGTGTAGGGCTAGAGAAAAACGTGCCAGTCATAACTGTGGTGTGCTTCACGAGGAAAGCAAACTGACCGGCTCCGTGGCTTTTTCCAGCTCAACATCATTAACCCTTTGACTTCATCTACTGAACTCTGACTTTCTAAAGACCAAAAGAGTTAGGGATCTCCTAGCAAATGATAGCCAGGGACATTAATACATTCCAGAAATGGAGAAAACTAAAATTCCAGATCTGTTCATGTATTGCTTTGGAATACAACTGTAGCACTCTATCAGGGGAAGAGATTCATATTCATATATTTCTATTTATTTCAAGGAATGTAGTCCTCATGTATTTTGCATTCAAAGTAGTTTTAGAAAGTATACTGTTGATCTTGGAAATTATTGACATCTTCACAGCCATACGGATACAAATTCTTAGGGAGCATAGTTTGACCCTTTAGTCATGGCATTTCCCTTGGGCGCTCCTGTCAATAACGGCTCTCTGTGTGTTTGTGTGTTTCCTCTCCTCATAACTTGTAGAATAATCTCTCCTGGGTTTCATTTTAGGGTGACCCCGGATCATCTGCTGCAGGAATTAAGGTAACTATATGCTTGCAAGCATTTGTACCCCAAGAGTTACAGTTTTGACTTTTGTATGTCTCTTCTTTCTCTTCTCTTTTACCAATTTGGATGGTTCTAACTCTGTTTCTATTCTCCTGCAATAATTGGCTTCCAAACACAACAGGGAGTATCTGCTGGAAGTCTGATAAAGGCTTAAACAATCCCTTCCTGATTGGTTTTAATGGAAATGTGTGTTTGTACGTAAGCTTTAGACATAGTCAAAGCAGAAAAAAAAAAAAAAGGTTCCTATGTCTAGTAATATAGAGAGTAATAGAGTGAATGACTCTATTACTCTCTATATTACTAGACGAAATGCATATGTTGTCAGGGAGGCTGAAAGTGTCCAGGGGTCTAACGGTTCTGGAGAGTTCTTTTAAGACTGTCTTTTCCATCTTTGGTTTTCTTTGCCCAGGGAGAACCCGGAGAATCTGGTCGTCCAGGGCAAAAGGTAATATCCCTAATTCTAGTGTGGTTTTAGTACTATTTTATATTCACCATTTTACCATGTCTCCTATCCACTGTGTAATATGAGACCAGTTATTGAAAATGATACTGTTTTCATGCTTTGTATGCAGTGTTATTATTTTTCATATTTAAAGGGTTGATGCTGACCATAGCAAAAGTACAAACACATTCTGTATATGTGAAAGGAAGTTTTATGAACTAAAGTCTGCATGTATTGAACTGTTTAATACTAACAAGGATCATCTGGGTTGGAATGCCAACAACTTATCTTGCATGTTTAAAGATACTCTGCATGTTTCTATCTTTCACGAGAAGAAATGAATATTTACTAAACTGTGTCAGTTGGGGATGATGGACAGTTCTTTTAAGATTATATTCCTTTCCTCTCATTTCCAATACTTCCCAGCTGATAGTTTTTTATGTGAATAATATCTACCTAAGCAATGAATGTTATGTTGTACAAAGAGATTTGTTCATGAACTAAATTTTAGTTGTAGACACTAGCCAAACCAGTCTGTAGTCACACACATTAATTTTTTTTTTTATCATTTGTGCCTCACTTTAGTGATAAATTAGAGGACATGCAGTGAATATGTTTATTCTCATTTGAGTCTGAAGCTGGAAACAACTGTTAGTAGTTTATCATCTAAGCATCTGGATATCAATGCCCAGTGCAGATTTTAGATAACAGATGTAGCTAACAAGTAAATGTGAATTCCACACTAGGTTAAATCTCCTAAGATCATGACTCTGCCTTTGTCTAGCAGTAACTGATGTTATAGAGAAAAAACATGAATAGAGACATAGAATATACCTCATTAGTATAAAGAGAAAGAGAGAATAAATCCCATTGTAGTAGTTTGGAATCTTAAAACATAACATTCAAAACTATTCCCACATTCTTGAAGTTATTGAGAGGATCATTGCTTTGTTTAAACACTTAGGATTAAAGTGTTTTTTGAGAAGGTCTTTCCCATCTTTTAATATGTCCCTAATTTAAGATAGGTTTTTTTCTTGAAATTAAGAATCTGAGAGAAATGTTTCATTAAGCCTAGTTTTAGATAAAGATGAGACTTTTCTGAAGAGCCCAGCAGAACGCTGCAAATTTTTCTGTCCAATGCCTAAAATTTCCTACTGATTCTTTATGTATGAAATTTGAAATTAGTGATGTCACAGAGATCCATAATCTGTTTTGGTGTGAAAGAGCATCTGACTTTCTCTAATGAACTAATTTTAAGTTCCTTAGTCTTTAAAAATTGAAGGCTAAATTTAAACTGCTCTCCAAATCTGTGATAAGGTAAAAGAAATGTCTGCAAAACTGGAGTGTCTTTTTGAAACACAAAACAAATTTGCTATAATTTCATATAGGTTTCACTATTTTCAGGGTAGAAGATCCAAATTGATTTTCAACTGGTTAATAGAACAGTGCCTTATCATGATTACTTAAAAATACATTTTAGATTCATTTCTGAAGGTTTGTAGGTTTACTTATGGAAACATTGGCTTTTCTTTGCATTTTGTTTAAAACCTGTTTTAAATTATATTGAAAGAATTAGATTATATCTGAATGAATATGTGTGTGAATGAGTATGTGTATGAATATTATAACTCATTTGAATGAAAATGTGCCCTGAAATGAGCAATATCTTTTTCATCAATATTTAGGCCAGATTCTACACTTTGATGTAATATCAGTTTCCCACAAATATTTATGACTCCCTTTGTTTAATATCTGGATTTGGCAATACTTACTCCAACATTGATTTTAAAGTAGAGTGTTCCCGTGCTTGCTGGTTGCTTAGACTGGAAAATGACAAACAGAACTGAGTACAAAGGCCATTCAAGGACTCTTCAACATTTGTCTCACCACTGTAGAACTGTGTTGTGGGTTCTTTAATATTTAAGCTTCTGCACTGGGGATGTTCTCAGAAAGTAGAGGATACCCTGACAGAATTGAAGTGCATTGATTAATTCTCCCCTTTCTGGTATTTTGCAGTATGAAATTTGTTTTTTAGTAACATTCATAATGTAGGAATGATTTCATTTCAGTTTTTTTTTTTTTCTTCTATAAACTCAACAAGAGAGTCTGTGAGTGATATGTGAGTTAGGGTATATGTATTATAAGGTGAGTGTGTAGATTTATGAAATAGGCATTGTGTTTCATCACATGAATTTTTCCTTCCTAACTTCTCCACAACGAGTGACATTGGTGGTCAGGTGGTGAGCCTACTGCCTATCTAACTTCTCCACATCTTTTTGAAATATATATATATATATTTAGTTTTAAAAGAGTGGAAATGCTTGTTGCTCCATTGAAAGGGACCAGCACAGTGGAAGTATAACTAGAAACACCAGGCATTGTCACAGGGACATGGGGTGAAAGCAGAGAACTGACTTTAACACCAGACTAGGTCTCCAATAATGGAGAATAAAGAATGAAAGGGAGAGAAAAAAAAGAAAACCAGAAGTATAATGTATCAGTATAAAGTATAATCAACTTGGACAAGTAGTCTTTGAGTGGAATAACAAAGCAATTCTTAGTTATGACCCAGACCTGACCTTGGGCTGTACATGCCTGAGAACTCAGCTCAGAGAAGCTCTGAGTTAAGAAATAGGCAAGAATGGAGACATTAACTGAAAAACAGTCTCTTAATTAAAAGATAAGCCTTGATAGTGTAAAGATAGAGAATTTATATAAGAAGAAACATCTTCCTAAAAGTGTTGAGATGTTTCTCGAAGGGTCAAATTAAATGTTTTATAATCTTTGATTACGTGAACTTTTAAGTAAACATAAATTTGGAAAGGTCAAATTTATAAAAATCTAAGACTATGAAATAATAATTACTGAAACATTTGTTCATTAAATAGTACATTTATAACCTTTATACCTACATATATATGCATATGATATAGGGAACAGCTAAATGCTCAAACTCTGTAAGTATTCAATCTATATTATAAAGTATTCCATAATGTCTTATACATCTTTCTCATTGTGAGAAACATGGGTGTGTGTCTATGTGTGCATGTGTACGTAAATATCTTACTTTAGTCATTGATCTTTTTATTTTGGTGGGAGGGAAGAGTTTAGTGAGAAAGCTTTTGGAAAAACAGTGTTACAACCCATCTGTTTCCACATGTCTTAAATAGGATGTCTTGAGTTTGGGGGCGGGGCTTTTCTAAGACAAAACAAAACTATGAACTTGTCAGCAATATGCTTACTTTTATTATTTGCATATTATACTGCAGCTTACTGTATTTTCAAGGGTCTTATACTTTTTTCTTCGTAAAAGAGAATCTTCAGTGAAAGATGGATAAGATCATTCTACTAGATCTTGCTAAAGTTATTTATTGAAGGGGAAAAGGGAAAGAAAAAAGAAAATCAAAGGTATAATGTATCTGTGTAAAGTTTAATCTACTTGGATACGTATTCTTTGAGTGGAATATCAGATTCTTAATAATTATTCTTTCTTCTCTGGCTTAATCTCATCTTAGTCTTGTTCACAAGGCAAACTTTTATTCATGTAGTTTCAAAAAGAATAGCTTTTCTTTTGCATTCCTGAAGCACCTTTGACCTAAACCATTAGGAAAGTCGTTGTTCTTTCTATGTCTAATCCTACAGCTTCATATAAACAGCATCTGAAGTCATTTTGTGATCATACTAGAGCAAATGATAGTTCTCCATTGTTTGAAAGTAATAATATTAAAGATTACATGTCTGGTTGCTGTTAGTAGACTTTCCTTGAAATAGGATTGTTCAAGCGTTTAGAGTAGAAGGAGTTTGATGCTCTGTCTCTTTAGGTATCGTGGTCACGGCACTGGCTTGCAATCCTGAAATGGTGCGACCCTTTCACCGTCAAATCTTATTTCCACGATATTTGGTCACCTCAGCCCAACACAGGATGGGCTTTCATTTTCTCTAGCAATTTTTTTATGCTTTTTTAGAGGAATTCAGGAGATTTTCTAAGCAATAGAACTTCCTGTCAGTGTACTTTGTGCTTAAAATAATGTAGACGATCCTGTGAAAATGAGAAGATTTAGCTTGACTCCAGGGTGCTCACCTAAAATGTGCCACTTAATCTCAAACCTGTATTCAGAAACAGCTGCATGCTTAGCTCTCAGTAGCTAAGCTGGGCTGCCCCGACTCAACAATTGTCAGCTACATGGGCTGGAGTTCAGTATAATCTTAACCATGCATTTATCTTCTCATCATTCAGGAATGGAAAAGAAATACTGTTATACTTTTAAGTGAGGAAGACTTTTCATGTGTATTGTTTTGATGTGGCCATCTGTTCATACAGCCAACTCTTGATTATCTGAGGTAAGAGGCCTCTGGAGTAGGGTGCATTGTTCAAATGCAAGTAATCCTCATTTCAGCTGATAGTTTCAGCTTCCGCAGCAAATCATTTACCAGACATTAATAAAACATACGGGTTCCTTTTCCTTTTCTCTCTCTCACCTTCTGGTAGTAATGATGATGAGCAAGGAACTGACAGGGAAAGGGAAACTCCTGAAAAACCTGCATAAGGGTTGCCCCATCCCTGAATCAAGAGTTGACTGAACTGTATAATCTCACCAGATGTCTTGAAACTAGACAGTATATATATATATATATATATATATATATATGTATACCTACAGCAAGAATTCAGCTGGGAGCATTTGCCATGTTTGTCTCAGATACTGTACCTGAGTGAATACTGTTCTATAATGCTGTGTGATTTTCCTATCTGTGTAGGGTGAACCAGGGCTTCCTGGGCTTCCTGGACTTCCGGGGATAAAGGTAAATACACACTGACAGTCTTGGCTTTGTAGAAATGTCATTGCAGGAGTCACAAAAATGAAAAAAAAAAAAAAATTGAAAGCTAAAAATATACAGCTGTTCTTTAAATACTCACCAGCCATTTCAACCAGTTAAATTTTTAAATTAAAAACAAAGCACAGGTAGCAGAAATAGAATTACAGACAGAAAACACACTTATAGTTACCAAAGGGGAAAACTAGGAGGGGGATATATTAGGAGTGTGGGATTAATAGACAAACACTACTGCATGTAAAATAGATAACCAACAAATCCTACTGTATAACACAGGAAACTATACTCAATATTTTATCGTAGATATATGTTAACTGAATCACTCTGCTGTATACCTGAAACTAACACAACATTGTAAATCAACTATACTTCAGTTAAAAAAGAAAATGAAGCACAGGTATTTCTGAGTTTGTCATGGCTATTTGTATATATATTCCACTAAATAACCTACTATGCCCCTTAAATAAATGTAAAAATCATTTCACTTGAAGTCATAGGAATTCTTTCAAGTCTAGAATGTCTCCCTTCACATTTAAATTTTGCTCTTAAAATCCTATCAGATTTTGACCAGAATTAGAGTCTTAACATCCCCATAAATCTAACATCCAGGCAGCTGTTTTTGTGATTCACCCATTATAATAATCCCTCCAAAGTGTTTTGTGCTTCCACTTCCTGTCAATAATTCTCACTGCAAACTACAAATCATATTACTAAGCTTTATTGACCCACGTACTATTCCCATAAAATTTGTATGTGTCTTTTTAAATAACTGCTTAAAGCTTAGTTTGAAAACATTGTTTTACATGTTTTTAAATCATCTAAAGATGTTAAGAAATGGGTTTTTTGTTTAAAATTTTTCATGTGGCAACTGACAAGGCTTAAAAGTTCTATTGCCTTGCCTGTCATCACTCCCTTAAAATCAGCTTTTTATTTTAAGGTTCTTTTTTAATTCTAGAACTGTTTGATATGATAACAGAATGCAAGTAGATTTTTCTTTACATCATTCTTATCTTATAGGATTTTAAATTAATCTCAAGAGTGCTTTAGATGATTCTAAAATTAGCATTCCTAGTTTGAGTAAGAGTGTTGTACATACTGCTTTATGAAGATGGTATTTGAAATGTCTTACATGCATAATATGATTTTAGAATAAATATATTAAATTACTGAGTTCCCAGACATCATATGGTATAATATATAGTATTTTATGAGGATATTTGTTATAATTAACAGATATGAAAGCTATGAATTCCAGGTTAGCACTCAGAAATTTTGGTTCTGCTTTTTGTTTGATGTTTCCAGGTTAGTATTATAGATGTTTGGATAGGTCCTTTTAATATATAATCTTTTGTCTTCTCCATTGAAAAGTACACTCTATGACAACAGTTTACTAAATAATTGATATAATTTCCTTATCTTTTGATATTTAGCAAAATAACTTAAGAAATTGAATGTGATCTCATACTGTAAATATGAGATTAGTAATCCCACATTACACATCTTTAGGAGTCCAACACATTAAAAAAAAACAAAAACTTTTTGCTAATATTTGGAAAATCATAGATTTTTAAAAACAAATTTAAGAAAATTATATTCAGCACTAATTTAAAAGAACCTGATAGCATTTTCAATAAGAGGGGGAGGGGTGTATTTAAAAGGGGGAGTATTTTGGACAGACTAGGGCAGGATTTCCTGCAGTACTTGCTTGTAGGTCAGCTGGGCTCTGCCACCAGCATCCGTCACATGCCTGGAAGCTCAGTGCCGCGTGGAAATCCGGTTGTCCTTTCTCCTGAGCATGAGCTTTCTTGTCGAGAGAGAGTACATAAGGTGAAGGTATTGGGTTTCTTCCCTCGAAAACAAACAAACAAAGCGACTGTTTTTCCTCATTACCTTTGATTTCTGTCCTCCGCCACGAAAAATACACCAGTGCATTTCTCTAGTCATCAGTGGACCAGTCCAAAGGTTTCGAGCGTTTTCAAACTGGGAAAGATGGTGATTCGCCACCTCTAGCTAATGTTTTTATTCCTAGGGTCATGGGAAGTTGCCAGACAAATTTTGTTGAAATCTTATAGCTGACATTTTCCATTGTTTTTCTAAGCTGACTGGTGACTATGGTGAAAAGAAGCTATTGATTGACAAAAGCCCTTTCTATCATTCACTAGAGATACTTTCCTAGATAATTATCAAGTGCTGTTGGGTAACTTGTCAGTATTCAATTTAAATCACCGGTTCTATTTTGGATTAATAGCTCTATCTTCTCTAGTTCAGAATGTAAGCAATATGCTTGCCTTATAATGCAGTACATGCTCCATATAAATGAGTAATTCTGTAAAGGAGACAATTTAAAAACATGTCATAGTAGTAGTCATTGGATATTTTTAAATATAGAGTTAAAAGTTTATAAATTTATGATATAGCTTCATTAACTTGGGATATTCTTTATTCCTTTCATGTGTCTTGCTTCTACTAGGTAGCTAACCATAGGACAGTCAACCTTGATTTCACAGTTTGAATGAGTAATAATATTTAGAAGATGAAACCATCATGTATGGATTTAGAATGCGTGGTAGCAAGAGCATTAGTCATAACCTTCTTAGACCTGTGTTTTTGTTTACCCTTTGGAAATACTTCCTGTTGCTATTCATCTCCTTATCTGCTGGTACTCCAGAGAGCATGCAAATGCCATCCATTATTTCCAAGACATTGAGGAAACCAGCCATGACATACCAGGGAAGCTTTGATTGCCACCTGTTGCTCTCCGGGAATGGTTGGAAACTTAATGAGCATCCACATGCCCTTGCACACGGCTCTCAGGAAATGAGCAAAGTGCCTAAGTACAGACAGCAGACTCATCTATCTATTGCCTCAGAGTCCCACTCAGAGAAAAGTGCTAATACCTTTGGCATACATAAAAGTCACTAAGAACAGGCATTGCTTAATTTCAAACTACTCTCAAGCTTCCGGCATAAGTATTGGAAAGTGCGCTCACCATGTGGAAGACATTTGGAATTCCTATTTCATGCATTCATGGTTCATATAGTGTTAAGATGTTCAACTGGGAAAATTAAATTATGCACAATGTACCATGCAAACATCGGTCTTCTGGAATAAGAATTGAGCTTAGAAAATTATTTTTATAAATAGGCCTTTAAATACATTTTTCATGGGTAAAGCTTATTGTGACTAGCTTTTCCAATATCACTTAAAAGGGGAAGATTTCAAAGTTCCTATTTTTAAACACTTTTTTCCTTTCCATACATTTTGAAACATTATTTACCCTTTTCATGGTTATATTACCCTAGTCATTAAGTCACGACGGACAGTGATCAACAGCCTTGACTTTACAACCAGACTGCCAGTGTGTAGATCCTGGTTCTACCCCTCACCAGTTGTGAAGCTGTGGCATGATACTGGGCAAGTTACCTAATCTCTGTGTGCTGGGTTTCCTTATAAAATGGAAATTATTATTGTACATAACTTAAGGGGTTGTTGTGAGGATTAAATGAATTAATATATGTACAGCTCCTAAAATAGTGGCAAACATATGGTAAATGAGATATAAATTTTAGCCATTGTTAATTCTTTCTCTTGGAGCAGCTCAGAATATTGGAAACATTGATTATGCACCTGTTCTATAGAGTCTTACCTCCTGTGAGTCATTTCAACCTAGAAATCATAAGGCCATTTATACCTTGCAGGTTCATAGATGTAACTGAAAACTCTTTAGTGATGGTTGAATGTTACCTTTAAGAGCAGTAAGATAACCTGCTTTCTTACATCACACCATTCATCTTTTCCTCTAACCCAGTACATTCCAAGAACAAAGGATAAAGGAGCACAGCATTCTGGGCATAAGACATGGTGCTAAGTTCTCCTTCCCGACACTGTTCACAGGAAAAGCAAAAGCAAAACCTGACATCTAATAATGAAATACTCTAGGCCCCATTCATAGCGTTGCCTAACCCCAGACATTTTTTACAGATATGGATTTTCAATGCTGGCTTTTCTCCTTTCAACACTGACTACCAGTTTATCTCATCATATTCAGGAAGTAAATTCAAGAAAAAAATGTAGCTGGTACAATAAAATGAATGCAGTAGGGAGACATAATACAGTAAAAATTACAACAAATCAGAAAAATCATTTAGGTGGCAAAGAAATTTTTACAGGGTTTTCCCTCAAAGCTTGATATTTTTGTTCTGGCTTCCACATTAGTGAAAATTTGACGTTCAGGTCAAGAACTTGAGGATTGGGAGACAATAACTAACTCATAATATAAAATCATCCTTGACAGTAAATCATATAAGGGCTAACTTTTAGAAAGTTAGCAGAAATGTTGCTTTGTCATTCTTAGGATTTAAGCAGTGCTCACTAACCTATGGAAACTTATCTTCTAAATCCACTGGAGATGAGGTTCCTTCCTCAGAAATACCAAGTCACATTTTAAAAATAAAAGGACAAAGTTCTTGGAAGTAACATGGGATATGTAATGAATTCCTGAAAGAAAAGGAAGAAATACTGATTGAAAGGATAACATTGTGTTATTGTTACTTATAATTATTTCCTGCTTGCACAAAGTGTGTCTGAGCAGTTAAGTAGTTTAAGAATTCAATTAGGAAACGCACACAACCAGAAATCAGAGAGTTTTTTGCAGCCATAATGAAACCTCAAATAGATACAAGTGTGCTTTCATGATGCAATCCCATTAAGAAAAAAAGATCAGAAAGTTATGTTTTCAAAAAAAAAAAAGAGAAAGTTATGTTTTCTGAGTTTTAAATAAACTTGCTGTTGTATTTCATTTTCATCATAGCCACCAAAATGTTTAATTTGTACTCAAATGTGATCCTTCAGGGAAGTAAGTATTTTGGGGACAGATTCCACTTTTTCATTCTTTTTTCCCCCCTCAATAGTTTTACAAATCAATCATTACCAAAACTGACTGCCTGGAGGTTCTTATTACAACAAATGTTCTTGCTGTTATCCTCAAAAGTGGGTATCATGCTGACTTGAATTCTAATTAGCCCTTAAGCTAGAAGAATACTGTATGGTTAATGCATTCAGTGTCAAGACAAATTAATCAAAATTATTGGTGATGTCTTTAGCACCCAGGCAAATCAGCACATATTTTCCAAACCCTGTTGTACTATTTTTTGGGCAATGAAAATTGGATGTGTTCGAGGTAATAAATATCATGGAAAGCATGACTTGGTTTAAGCTGGTATATTAGACAGGTTAAAAAATAATGTCTTTTATTCCTTAATTGATAATGACATAAAAATAAAACAAATAGCAATAAATGAAAAACCAGAGAATTTTCTATGGGCAAGAACTAATCAGTTAGGACTTTCTGGCCACCATTCTATTTAACAGATGATAGGTTCTAGGAGTTTATAGGGAAACAACTGCTGAACCATTTCTGTATGAATGAAGCTGTCTCTACATTCTTACCATGACTAGTAACTCCATCTGGAGAAGGACACGGCACCCCACTCCAGTACTCTTGCCTGGAAAATCCCATGGACGGAGGAGCTTGGTGGGTTACAGTCCACGGGGTCGTTAAGAGTCAGACACAACTGTGCGACTTCGCTTTCACTTTTCACTTTCATGCATTGGAGCAGGAAATGGAAGCCCACTCCAGTATTCTTGCCTGGAGAATCCCAGGGACGGGGGAGCTGGTGGGCTGCAGTCTATGGGGTCGCACAGAGTCAGACACGACTGAAGTGACTTAGCAGCAGCAGTAATTCCATCAACGTATTTTTTGACTCTTCTCACCTATATGAAGGACACCCTTTTTGTATTTGACCAAAAAGAGATATTAAATGAACCGTCCCAATAGCCATTTGAAGGGTAAAAATACTTTCTTGTACATGTATGTATGTACACATGCTGTGCGTAGTCATCAGTCGTGTCTGACTCTTTACGACCCTTTGGACTGCAGCCCACAAGGCTCCTCTGTCCAGGGGATTTTCCAGGCAAGAATACTGTAGTAGGTTGCCATGCCCTCCTCTAGGGCATCTTCCCGACCCAGAATAAAACCCATGTCTCCTGCGTCTCCTACATTGAAGGCAGATTCTTTACCCACTGACCCTACTTTCTTGCCGTGTATTAAATGTGAGTTTGAAGAAAAATAAGTCAGGATTTTATTATGGAATTCCAGGACTTAATGACTTAATGGTAAATTGTTAGATTTCAGAAAGATCATGTTTTTAAGGGACTTCCTAGCTTTTTTTTTACCTTTTTGTAATAAAGCCAGATTTTGTTGCCTTATTAGTTGGTAACGATTTTTGTTTGCTTTGTTTGGGGGTTTTTTGTTTTATTTTTCAGGGCTTTTTGGCCAGAATACATGGAACTTAAGCTATCTCAATAGACTGTTTAAATTTTTTTAAAGTGATGGTGAATGAAAAGTGGCTTCAGTCAAAAATCTTGTCTTTGCAACATCTTTTATCTTGCAGAGTGAATAGATCCCACCTTCCCATAACTTAATTATCTTTTGGTTTACTTTATTTCTCTGTGTACATACTGCCAATTTATAGAAGAAAACAGGGAGAGGAACTCTAATATTGCCACTAATCAACAGGGGAAAGTTTTGTTTGGTACAAAGAGAAGATAATTTTTCAAATATAGCCCATATTAGCTACTATGACTTATGCTCATTGAGCTTTATATTACAAGATCAGTGCTGTGGCAGCTGAAAGGTTTAGCTACAATTAGAAAGCTCAGTGTGAGATCCTTAGGCCCTCCAAATGTGGTCATGTATAAGTACACCTTTGATTTCAGCTATAGCTATTCTTTATAGATTTGATTCTGCATCTTTAAGTACCCCCGCTGTTTAGAGTTCCCATTCAAATTAGCAACCTGTGTCAGATTTTCAGAGAGATCTGTTTGCTGCTACTGCTGCTCCCAGTTTATTTCTAGACCTACCAATTGTGCTTTATCCTAAATTAATAGCATTTATTCTGCCCAGCCCAAATCCCAGTTTACTTGCCAAAGCCACAGTCACCCCATTATTCACCTTTTCTACCAGCTCAACACAGGAAGATGTGTTACCATCTGGGTATTGAGACCTGGTTTTCAGACTCATTGGTGGTGAGCTAATTAATTGATGTTAAGGGGAAACAAAGGACAAAACTCATGAAACAACTAAAGATCAATATCTAAGATAAGACAGGAAAGTTAAACCATTTTTTTTTTCATCTGAAACTTGATGCTGCATTAATGCTATTTCCAATAGCATGTACAGAGCTGCGATTTCTGTTTCTCTGACAACCATTTGATCACTTGGGTAGCAGAATTGGTGGCCAGTCATTACTTGTGTTTTAGCAATTAAAAGGTTGAATTGTATTAAGGGTTCTGATAAATAGTGTTGTATTTTTTTTTTAATAAATTTCCAGGCTTTGGTGAAATCACAGCTCTGTATTTAAGAGTTAGCCATTACATTGTTTACATTTTTCTGTTTGCCAAGAGGGTAGATCTCACTGGACATTGCCAGGACCAATGAAGACAAAAGAATAAGAAAAACAGTGGATTATCCTGGGTTTAGTCGTTATGATCATGGTAGAGGAATAGAACATTTTAGGATGCTTGTTCCTCTCCATTCTTCCCCTCTTCTCTTCCTCCATCTTTCTCCCCACGAGTTGGTTGCCTTCACTCTTGATTCACTTCCAATGAGATCAACAACTCCAATATGAATGGAACTCTGTTTTACTTTGTAATCTTATTCTCAATAATAACAAAAGTAAAAACCTAAAATGTTATCACACTTGAGATAATGAGTGAATAGGTAGAGAGATGAAGGAAAATTTAATATATATATAAATGAGATATATATGTGTGTGTGTATATATATATATGAGTAAACTAGATTAAAGTGGCTCTGAAGTAATTATGCTCTTAACTTATTCCTATACTATTCATTGATGTCCTGGTGTTCATAGCAAACCAACGTTTGATGCCTCTGACTTTCCCTCATTTTCTTAGACATTTTTTGGTTGTCATTTTTTTTAAGAAAGCACTAACACATCATAAACTGAAAAGATTAATATTGTTTCAGAAAAGGTCATATTTTATTGTTTTCGCTTGAATGGTAGAGCTATTTTACTGGCTGTTTCCCTGTATAAATCTACATTTCTCTGATAATAACAGCCAACGTCTGCCCTTTTCAAAGGATCACTGCCTCATGTTCTCATGTTATTCCAACAGTGGCCCACTGAAATTATAATTGGGTTTTCTAGTTCAGGTAATTGCCTTGTAGAAAAGTAAAGGAAAAACACTCCGGATTTAATTGTTTCTTAATTAAAAGTATGATAGGAGCTTAATTCCATTATGGTGCCAGTTCCCTCCATTGCATCTCCCCCACACTTTGTCTATTCAGGCAGTCTGTGTGGATAGCTTCTAATTTAGCAATGTTCTATTTCCTGTTGGTTATATGAGATTAGATATGTAAAAACAGCTCTGTGACTCATCATACAGTTCAATAGAAATAGTTACTTCTCCTGCATATTGTCCTGAAAAGTTATGAAAACTCATTTTTGTGTAGTCTGATTTACTTCAAAGATGATTTTGCAAGAGCATGTTGTGTTTGAGTCATATTTTAGCTGCTTTCCCCTGCCTTCCTTTGACTCAGTCTCCTTCCTTTATCCTGGATAACTAGAATTATGGCTAGAGTAGAAGAACCAGTTGCTAATTTTTTTAATCACATCAAAGTATTTATAGAACCATAGATTGGCGTAACCTTTCTGCTAGACATTTTAGGAGATTCTGCTGTTGCTGCTAAGTCGCTTCAGTCGTGTCCGACTCTGTGCGACCCCATAGACGGCAGCCCACCAGGCTCCCCCGTCCTTGGGATTCTCCAGGCAAGAATGCTGGAGTGGGTTGCCATTTCCTTCTCCAGTGCATGAAAGTGAAAAGTGAAAGGGAAGTCGCTCAGTCGTGCCTGACTCTTCGCGACCCCATGGACGGCAGCCTACCAGGCTTTTCCGTCCGTAGGACATTCTAGGACCTTTAGACTCTATATCAATCCTTGCAAAGAGGCAAGATTTTTTTTAAGGATTACATTATTTAGGGAAATTTAACAGGTATGACCATTTTCTCCTTTTCTTTTCTTACAGGAAGAAAATTCATTCTTAGTAAACCTGTCATTTGTTTACCTTACATGGCTTTTCAATCCTAAATGTTCTGGCAGATGGATATTGACTCATAAAATGATTACATAGTCACATGAGAAAATTTAGGGTTACTTCTTGAAAGGAGTTGAAGAAGTACTGAATATAACCCCATACAGGTTGTAAAAAATCAAGAAGTCAAAAAGAAAAGAGTGAAGAAGTCACCATGTATATTACTAACTAGCTATTGAGATGTTGTAATAATACTACTAATATTAATACTACTACTACTAATAATAATAACGGTAGCTGGTGTTTTTGAGCCTGTAAGATAAGAGCAACAATAACATTTATCATTCACTTACTTTGTTCTAGGCTTGGTGCTGATTGCTTTGCTCGCATTATCTAATAAGTCTTGACTAAGCCACCCCCAAATAACCCAGAATCTTACATTATTTGGCACCTCAGGATTCCAGCTTGCAAAGTCAGGCTTTGACTCAATTCTGTACGTTTGTACCAACAGTTCTCAAAGATTTAATTTCAAAGCCCTTTTACACACCCAAAAATTAAGATTTAAAGAGTTTTTATTTGTTTATACCTATTGATATATCTGTGTTAGAAATTAAAATAGAGAAATTTAAACTGGTCATTATATGTAATTAAATAACATTTTATGAAATATAGCTGAGTTTTACAAAACAAACAAAAAATTAGGAATAGTGACATTATCTTTTTTTTTTTTTTCAAATCTCTTCAACATCTGGCTTAATCAAAGGCAGCTTGATTCTCTTACCTGCTTCGGCTTTCATTCTGTTGCAATTTGTCTTGGTTGAAGCGCATGAAGGAAAACCAGCCTCATATAGATATGTAACTGGACAAAGGAAGATTATTATAATAGCCTTTCTATAAAAGTGTGGATGTTCTTTTTTAAGACTACCCCAAACTCTACAAGTGGTAGTTTCAACTTAAAGGTTAGGTACAATGTGAAATCTGAAACCATGTCAATGAAACTTTCCTACTCTGTACAATAATAAGGGTAAGTGAATAGGCACTCTGAGACCTCTGGTATAAGTCTAGGAAAGTCAGAAGCAGCCCAACCTGCTTAAGACCATGAGTAGACATATTTATGCCTTATTTACTTCAATAATTCTTTCAAGCCTGAGAGAGGAAAGGGACCTATGATTATTTCCTCCCCATCCTGCCAAGACATAGACTAGCTGGACACAATGTCTCTAAAGTAATTGAGAGCTCTGGAGTTAAATAACCATAAAACTGTGGTCCTAATGTTAAGTATGCTGTTGTTTCCCTTGAGTAAATTGAAGGAAGAAATGAATGTATTGAGATGGTGGATGCTTTCTTAGGGTGGCATGAAAAAGTATAACTAATCATACTCAGTCTTTAATACTAGCCAGTATTAATAGTGCTAAAGTTGTTGAGAGTCCAGTCCTTTGCTAATTTCATATCTTGAAATAAAAATTTTTACCCTGAACATTCTGCTTGAAGGAAATTTCCATCCATTTTACTCAGGAGAACTTAAATAGATTCTCTTTTTAAGAAGGAAGAAAAAACACTTCAGCCACTGAGATCACAAAGCCTTATTTATTTGTGAATTATGAAATTGCATGCTTTGTCTTTTTATAAACTAAACACTTTCCTGAATAAGAAAAACATTTTTGCAGCATTTACTCTTTTTTCTTCTCTTTTATTAGTATGCTTTAATGGTGCTTCCATTTGCTTTGCTAGCAGTGAAATCTTTATTTCCACCTTAAGATATATGAATCTTGTTTACCTTTAAACTTTCCACCTGTTAACTTGCATTATATTTTCATGACAGAAAGTGGTTACTAATAATATACGTTGACTTTAATACAGCCTTTTTTTTTGAGGGTAGAAAGGCAAAATTTTTGTGCTTGTATATATCATTTTATTGAAAGAAATATCTTACATGTAAATAAATGTTTCTTAACTTTTTTTTGCTGTTGTTTCAAATAAGTTAAACTTTTTTTACAAGAAGTAGAATGGTCATCATTGATTTTTCTGAATATAGTTGATTTTCATTTTAGGCCATTACGAGATCCATCCAAGGTTATTTGTTCAGCTTTTCTTCTCCACTATGTGTAAGGGTATGGAGACAGGTAGAATAGAGCTATAGAAATTTCACAAACAATAAACCTAGAGCATTAGTTCCCCTACATTTTTTTTTCTTAAACCAGTACCATGAGCATCAGAGCTAGAAATAAATCCATTTGAGTTATTCATCAATGTGATACATTTTGCAGTGCTGATATCCTTTTGTTCCCTACCCAATACCAAGGTTTTATATGGCATATATTTTTTAAAAACTCAATATTTCAAAAATATTTGATGGCATTCTAACACTTTGTATAAAACATCCTCTCTGCATCTTTCTACTCAGTGCTAAAAAAACAAATGTTAAAATTTAGCTACTTTAAAAGAAAATCAAATTTATCAAACAACATTAGCAGAAATAATCCAATGGGGAAAAACAAATAAGCAAACAAATCCCAGGAAAGATGGGAACAGAGTCTTTATGTTTTTGTTTTGTTTTGCTTCAGATTTCAAGAAGCTAGAATTTTACATTTGAGCTCATGTTGTTAAGAAGAAAATAAAACTTTCAGTTTATATGTGAACACTGGTCTTGGGTGTTCACTGGTGCCAAATATATGATGTTTTTCCAACACTGGTTCTCCAACTCTGATTCTCTGACACCAACTCATGTTCACTTGTGACACTCACTGCTCAGAGTTAGCATCAGATTCCACAGGTTTAAGGGTTCCGTCCTACAAGACGGCCCTCACTTCAGACCCCAGTCCAAGCACCGCCCCCTCCTTACCTGCACTCCCATCTGACTTGGTTACAAATTCCAGGGTACTCACAGCCAGCCATTCCCACCCCTCTCCAAGCTCAATAATCTGCTACAATGACTTACCGAACTCAGGAAAATGCATACTTACCATTACAGTGTAGTGCAAAAGGGGAAAGTGAACAGCCACGTGAAGAGATACAGAGGGTGAAGTCAGAAGGGCCCTGAGTGCAGGCGCCTGTGTCCCTGTGGAGTTGGGGCATGCCTCCTGCTAGCACATGGAGATGTTCATCAGCTCAGAGGCTCTCCAGCCCCCATTGCCTGGGTCATCTTATGGAGGCTGTGTTATGCTGGCATGATTGATTAAAACCTTGCCCACTGCTGAGTTAACTCAGTCGCCAGCCCTCTCCCCTCTCTGGAGATGGTAAGAGGAGGGGAAAAGTTGAGAGTTCCAACCTTCTTATCACAGCCGGATCCTGAAGCTCTCTAGGGGCCCACCACAGTCACCCCATTAGCAACAGGTATTTTTAAAAGGAGCTTGTTGTGAGTAACAAAAGACGCTCCTATTTACTCTTCAGTCCAGTTCAGTCACTCAGTTGTGTCTGACTCTTTTCAACCCCATGGACTGCTGCATGCCAGGCTTCCCTGTCCATCACCATCTCCTGAAGCTTGCTCAAACTCGTGTCTATCAGGTTGGTGATGTCATCCAACCGTCTCATCCTCTGTCTGCCTTCTCCTCCTGCCCTCAGTCTTTCCCAGCATCAGGGTCTTTTCCAATGAGTCAGTTCTTCACATCAGGTGGCCAAAGTATTGGAGCTTCAGCTTCAGCATCAGTTCTTCCAATAAATATTCAGGACTGATTTCCTTTAGGATTGACTGATTTGCTCTCCCTGCAGTCCAAGGGACTATTACTCTTACTAATCAGGAAATTCCAAAGATTTTAGAAACTAGGAACAAGAGCAAATATATTTTTCTGTGATACCACAACTGGGTTTCCTCCAGGCAATAGAGAAGAGATTTTGGAGGTGTGGCAAGGAGAGATTTTTTTTTTGCTTTTTATGCTGAACGTTCTTGAATCTCTTCCCTAGCCACACCCACTGAATCAGTCATGCATTGCTGCCTACCATATAAGCATCCCAAACTGCAGTGACTTAAAACTACAGTCAACTCACATTTTGGGAGGAATGAGCATCTGAGTGTAGCTCAACTGGGTGCCTCTAGCTCACTGTCTCCCAGGAGGATGTGATCCAGCTGTCAGCCAGGGCTGTGATCTCATCTGAAGACTCTAATGGGATGGAGCACCTGCTCCCAAGTTGACACATATATGGCCATTGGCTGACCTTGGTCCTCACCTTGGGGACCCGTCCATAGGGCTACTCACAGCATGGCAGCTTGTTTTCTCCAAAGTAAATTGACTCAAGCGAGAGAGGACAAGAAAGAGCCCTCAAGATGGAAGCTACAGTCTTTTAATAACTTAGTCTCAGAAATGATATCCTATTACTTCTTTCATATTCTGCTCATTAGATATGAGTCAGTAAATCTTGTGCACACTCAAGCAGAGGGGTTTTGCAAGGGAATTGAATACCAGCAAGTGGTATCATTGAGGCCCATCTTAGAGGCTGCCTACCACATCCACCCCAACATAATGGACCTGATGAGGTAAATGATAAGAAGCATGAGATAATAGATGAGAAAGAAAATTGTAAAGACATTTATCTGGTTTCTTTGTCACTTTTACTTTTCAGAGCTTCTCCAAAGTTTCACTCAAAGTGTTGTCACTGATCAAAACCAATTCTACCAATTCTAATTAATTTTATAGTTAGTATCTGAATCTCAGCAAAAGCTGTATACAATCAAAGAAGTAAAATCCCAGTGAAGTGAAAGTCACTCAGTCTTGTCCAACTCTTTGCTAGCCCATGGACTATGCAGTGCATGAAATTTTCCAGGCCAGAATAGTGGAGTGGGTAGCCATTCCTTTCTCCAGGGGATCTTCCCAACCCAGGGATAGAAGCCAGGGATCGAACCCAGGTCTCCCACATTGCGGATGGATTCTTTATCAGCTGAGCCACTGGGGACAAACAGTAGTTCACATATTGACTGTCAAACATGTGGTGATCTCCTCTGTCCATTTTTTTTAAAGGGAGAACCAGGTTTCATTGGTCCTCAAGGAGAACCAGGCTTACCAGGGTTACCAGGAACAAAGGTAAGTAGAGTGTTTTCCCCTTCCTTTCTGAAAAATTTCTGTGACATATTTTTAGTCCATTTTGTTACTCAAGTGACCAGATCGTTTTGCCTAATAGGGAACTAAACAGCTTAGCACCCATTCCCAACACTTCTAATAGGAATAGCATATTCTTATAATGAGAGTAATAGGAAGTTAATTCCAGAAAGCCTTGGGCAGGGCAACAGGATGGTGAAACACGTTCGTTGTTCCAGTTGTCCCCCAGTTGCACCTAAATTGATGTGATGCTGTTAGTCTTCTGGCCATATGGAAAAGTGAGGCAGTTCTGAGAAGAGGTAGAACTCGTTAACTCCAGCTCCTCGTTACCCATTTTAAGACAGACTTGTAAATCAAACATGATTACTATTCCCCCATCACTCCCTAGATTTCAAAGGCAAGTACTCATGTCATATAGATTCCTAGTGCCTCATCCTGAAAGGATCCATCCTGAAAAACGTCTGCAGAAAAATCCTGTAATGAAAACCATCTCGTGATCTTCCACTTGGCAACCCGAGAGAGGGCCCTGAAAGCAAAATCTATGTGCCGCCATATAAGAAATTATGTTGCTGTGGATACAGTCAGAGCCATGGTTCTCTTTTTATCTACCCGGAAAGACATAAAAAGGTACCGTTCCGAGGATGGAACTTTATTCATGACAGACTCATGAATCAAAGA
The DNA here is from genome assembly GCF_032405125.1 of Capricornis sumatraensis. Lineage (NCBI taxonomy): Eukaryota > Metazoa > Chordata > Mammalia > Artiodactyla > Bovidae > Capricornis > Capricornis sumatraensis. The sequence goes on from NC_091075.1 coordinate 19,166,679, forward strand.
AAGAGCAAAATTAGATCACACTGCATTCTTTTATTTTTAAACCATAGCAGTCTTTGCCTCAGTGTGTATTGCACTCACCAGAAATAAGCCAGGATGATTTCCAAGAGCTCGAGAAATATGTTCCTGGTCTGTTCTGACAGAGGAGTCCTCGTTTCCGCTGGTCAAGAGAAAATAACTAATCCTAGTAAATGGAAACTATGCGTGGCCTAAGGGGGGACTGAAGCTCGGTCAAATTTACACAAAATAGCTCTTTTCTCAGCAAGTTCTTTTTCACATAATGAGCTGACAAGCTTATTAACAAAATATGAGGAATGCCTGCTTTAGCCTGAACAGGTTTACACACAAAATGCACTTTCTAGAATCAAGAGAGCTAGATCAAGAGGATAATGGGCATCGTGTGTCCACGTCAGAACTGTTGTATGGCTTGCAGCCTCAGAGTCAGGCAGAGAAAGAGGTGGCTTTGTGGATGAATGCAAAGAAGCAGGAAACCTGCTCAGTGCCAGAGAGGACCGGGCATGAATGTGATTTCTAAGTGTTTGTGGCATTTTGTTTGCGAAACAAGGGAAAAGAGAAGAAACACAGACAGACCCCTGGAGAGTAGAGTTCATCCCTAAATATCTTTCCTTTTGTTCATTTATTTTAAACTGTTCCATAGTCAAAAAATTCCAGAGGCAGAGCTATAAAATCAGCATTAATTACTGTTCATGAAGAACCTGGGCTGATTTTACAGATTCCATACTTTTAAACAAATATTACTCTGCACTCCCAATAATAGTAAAGACTGTACTATAACTGCTTTGTAGTTCCACAAGAAAGGATGTGAATAAGAAATTCATTTAAGAATATTTTGAAGTTAATTTTTGGCTAAATTGCCTGACATGAAATTGGTATCATAATGGAAAAATCATGATTATTTAAAAATCTCTTTCAGCCACATACTACTCTTTTTTCCACTTGTGTAGACAGTCTGGATTTGTACCAATAAATTCATATTTTAAAAAAACTAACACTGCGTATTTTATCCCCAACACAATGAAGAGAGAGCATAATGAAGAAGATGTATAATGTTATCTAAAAACCTGTTTTATGTGTTGCTGTATTCTCAGCATCTGTATCAGTGCCTGCAAGAAATCTACATCAGTCTAAAGAAATAGGACTTTATCATGAATAATTTAGAAAACTTTGAATAATATTGTTTATTCATTAATTCAACACATTTTTTGCCAGACATTTTTCTACTATTTAGAATGGAGATTAAATGCAACAAAAATAGTTTCTATTGAAGCTTACACTGCAAAATGTGTGAGAAAGGGATGGAAGGAAAGAAAAAAAATATAATTCCAGAGAATAATAAGCAATTAATTAGGGGCATGATGTTAATAAGTGATTCTTAGGTAAACATATATAGACTTCACACCTATGATATATATACTATAGAGAAATGATTTTCTAAGATTTTTGCTTTTCCCTAAAATAAGATTATAGTTACCATTTTAGAATTCATCTGTAAAATATTAAGCAAATAACCAAACATTTATATATGTAAATTCCATATACCAATAGAAGCACTTCAGTTTCTAATCCCTGAAAAATCTCTTCTGGAGCATCGTTTCCATCTCCTGCCTCCAGTCAAGTTCAGCCTCTCCATTCTCCTACTCCCTTGTGATTCATACTGAGAAATTTACTGAGTCTTCCATAATCCTGGCCCTAATCTATCCCACCTCCCCTGCAAAACCACAGAGTCCTCCCAAAGTGGGCATGATACAGATAAAGATCTTGGGATTCAAAGCTCTCCATCACCCATAACAAATCCAACCCTACTTTCTTTTCCTTTCCAAGATGAATCCATCCTTTATGGAGGAAAGTGCCTCCTTCATCCATAAACATGCCATCACCAGAAGTCAAAACTTGTTTGATTATTGAAATTCTACCCATCACATAGGAAGCTGAACACTCTCAATTCTGTGTTCAGGGAAAAACAGAACCATCTTCCTAGAGGGTGACTTGGCAAGATTTTAAAATGTTTTTATTTTTGACACAGACATTTCCCCACTAGGAATTTATTCTGAGAAAATGATCAGAGATGTGCAAAATATTTACATACCAAAACATCTATGCAAGAATTGAAGATTGAGTACAATCCATTCTAAATTATAGCTCTCCCACGTTAAAGGCTTTGGGAAAATTACTTAGCCTTTCTGAGCTTCAGTTTCCTCATCTGTAGACTATGGATACGGACACCTTTCTCATTTGTCTTGAGAACTCAATAGGATAATGCATGTAAAGTGTTGTGTGCAGTTATCAAAAGCACAGTCATAAGCAATAATAATTGTAAAATACACCCTACCCATCCTTCAGGACTTGACCCAGGTCTCAGCAAAAAGAAGTCAGTCCAGACGGTTGAAAACCCTGTGGAGTTTCTTCTTCTCTCACATTAGACTTTACATTATTCCTTAACTCTAAGCTATTTTGTTCATGTGGCTCTTATCTTACTAGAGCACTGGCCCCCTGAGGGCAGTGGCCACAATCATCATTCCCAGATCTATAAATATAGCAAAAACTGTAATACCTACATGTCTTATACTGTGACGAGGACTTTTTAAGTTATGAAACCAGTACTATAATTTTCTCCATTTTATAGAGGAAACTGAGGCATTTAGAACTTAACTAATTTTCCCCAAAACACAGACCTGGTAAGTAACAGGGCCAGGATTAAAGTAGAGAATGTCAAATTACAAAACCTGGTGCTTAGTCATTTGCCATGCTTCTTCCTAGTAGATCTTAAAAAGTCACTGCAGAGTAAAGACTACGTTAGTGCCTGTAGTGAGGCTTAATGATGGCCCTTATCAATTCGCTTTAAAGGTCTTTCTATTTACCAACTTAGGTGTCTGACAGGCATTTACCAAACCATTTCCTCGTCTATAAAAATGGGGATGAAAAGGCAAACACTGTATAGTTGTTTTGATTATTAAATGAGATAATCCATGTTGAGGTTAATATAATGCTGAGTATGCAGTAAATAAATAGTCATTTTCTACTTTCTTTGATTTTATTCACTTCACTCATTAATCTACAGGGACTGGTTAGGGGGAAGCGTGCTGCGTTCATGGGGTCACAAAAAGTCGGACACGACTGAGCGACTGAACTGAACTGAACTGAACTTCTACTTTCTTTGATTTTATTCACTTCCCTCATTAATCTACAGGGACCGGTTAGGGGGAAGATGGGTCACCATTCACGTATTTTGTGATTTGTGACAGGGCGAACGTGGGGAGGCAGGGCCTCCTGGACGAGGGGATCGAGGGGAGCCCGGAGCCCCGGGACAAAAGGTCAGTTATTCTCACACTGGAAAACAACATTCTCAGTTTGGAAATGTATACCACTTACTTTTAGAACATGCAACTAAAATAAAATTATTCAAGGGGTATTAAAACAGCCCCAAATCACAAATAATTCATTGAAATGCATACCAGTTTGTTATTTTCTAAAAGGGGTTTTACAATTCAACTTTTCCAGTTTACTCCATTCTATTCAGTCAACAAGTTTAATAACACACCCAAATGTCAATGGGGAGGGACTGTCACATTAACACATTACCACTCAAGGCATATTAACACCTACTGAGTCCAGTGATTAGTACTCTGCACATTCACTGCAGAGGGCACAGGTTCGACCCCTAGTCAGGGAACTAAGATCCCACAAGCTGAGCAGCATAGCCAAAAACAAAAAATCCCTGCATTTAAAAAAATATATATGAAACAAAAATAAACAAGCAAGCAAAAACCTACTGAGGAAAATGTGGATCCAGACCATTAGTTTCCATGGTAACTTGATGGTATGTAACACCTTGAAAATATGAGAACTAAGGATTTATTTGACTGTTCCCTCTATTCCTCTAACTTCCTACAAACTGATATGGTAACACTTTATTTTAATAATCCATCCTAGAGACATGGGAAATGACTTCCTCTTTGATGAAAAGGAAATTTATAAGCAAACACTTTTGAGACTACTGAGAATTATCTACAGCACTCTTCCCATCCACCAATGGGCGGTCAGTCTTTAGAATTATTATGACATGAAGGTTGGTGGAGAGACCAGGGAGTGAACTAATGATGTGGCGATAATGCTTATGTTCAGTGTTGTAACAGTTCACATTATATAGAGCCGTATATCAAAGCAGTTAAAATGAAGTGTTTCCATTTTTCTCCGTTATTCCGAGTCACTGCTAATTTCTTTTCTCTATTGTTATCTCCCTCTATTATTCTCTCTTTTCCATCTTTATATTCTTCTATAATAGGGGAAGCAAGGTGAATCAGGAACTAGAGGCCCAAAAGGGTCAAAGGTCAGTACCCGGGTAACCGTTTTAACATAACATGAGGCCATCAAGAGCTGTGCTTCTTGCCTTTCCCACAGGAAAGTCACGTTTCGGATTAGACTCTTTCACATACTGGTATTGCAGTAATTTCACCCTTATGATGATATCTTGGTTTGTTTCATCTTGTTTTTGTCTTCTTGTGCTTCAGACCATTCTTTAAGAGAAAATGTACTTCCTGTTTCATAAATATAGCTTATTTGGGAAAAATTAAGTACTTTACTTAGTTTACATTATGTGCAACATAATATTATTTTTTATTTCCTGGCTGTCTTTGTGATAAATGTTCAACTATAGTTTGCTTTTAAGTCAGTTGACTCCCTCCATTGCATTAAAGTTTCACCACCAATGGAAATTCTCTCCTTTATCATGTTCTTATAGAACCTGCAGTAATCTGTATACTATTAGCAGAATCATGTTATTTGAGATTCTATTAATGAATAGTATGGGAAATGGGGAAAACAGAAAACAGATATTAGTAATTCTCCATTCAAGCAAATTTAATTATTATGGTCCATGTTACTAGCATATTGTGGATAGGAAAAATCATAATCCTTTTTACTGCTTATCTTCACTGGTCCTTATCCAGTTTATAAGGATATGTAAAAAGATACAGAAAAATGCTTTGAATTCTGTTTAGGAAAAGGGCTCTATAAATTTTAGGCTATTTGAAAGAACTGTCAGTTCTACACAGGTTCAAATCTCTCCTCCAAATTTTCTGTTGAGATTTCCGAGACTTTCTGAAGTATTCTTAGTGATATATTTTGGAGTTTGAGGCTTAGGTGATTCCTAATGTCTGTTCAGGGAGGGGGGGGTGGTGAGGTGGCAATAACACTATAAATGGACATTTAAAGACTTTTTTTATTACCCTGGAAAAAAGAGAGAGAGCCAGGTTTGCCCAGCTCTTGACCTTCAACCTGGCCACCCTGGTCTAACAGGGTGCTGTCCTCTTCAGCACTTCCTAAGTAGAAAAGTTTTCCTTAGATCCTTATCATCAGAGGGAAACCCAGCTGGGGACCTTTCCCTCCTAAGTCTCTCAACACTGAGCTCCCCGTTGATCTCTCTTCCTTCCTTGTCCTGATTATCTACACATTTTTTTCTTAGAGAACAGACAGCCCATTAATTGGTTGGCTCTTTCCTCCCTTGCACCAAATCTCTTCATATAAAGGCAAGAACATGGCTCAATCTGAGAGATAAAAGCTTAACTTTGGGCGTCATAGAAGCCACTTGCTTTGCCTTTTAAGATCCCTAGTAAACAAGTTACTGTATGTATTGTCGTTTCGAGATACTCTGTCATCTGAAGGGGGATATTTAACTCACTTCAAGGGGCATCTTAAAGAAGCGTTTGCCATGTCAGGGGTTATTGTATTTCAAGTTGCTATTTTACATTTCAAAAGTTCATATTAAAGGTGCCACTGAATGATAGTAAATACTTGGATTTAAATCCTTGGATTAAATACTTGGATATCAGATCCTTGGATCTGAGATATTTGGGGACTGTTGGCCTCACTACTAACTAGGCTCTTTTCCTCTTTTCACCGGGGAAAGGGCGATCGTGGAGACAAGGGGGACTCTGGAGCCCTGGGACCAAGGGTGAGTGTGTCTCGTCTACAGCTTTGGCCTCCAACAAGCCTAGATTTGAAGAATGTGTCTACGTGGCTTTTCTCGAGGCACTTGGATTAATCATACCCAGTAATAGCACAGAAGGTAGACCACCGCGATTATTCCTGCTACCACTCCCTTTCTCCCTATTTTTTAGTGTAGTCACTGGGAGCACAGAGTCTGTAAATTTGGACACATTAAGCTCCACAAGAAGAAGTGAAGAACTCTGTCTGCTTTCCCTCTGCTAAATGAGCAGTCACAAACCCACAGCCGTCTAACAGTAGAACTTTCCACTTTTCAATTAACTCAGTTATAAAGAAATAGTCCAAATAGGCCAAATTTTCAGAACCTTTTTAAAACACAGAGAATTAGGACATACCTAATGGAAATTCAGTGGCAGAGCTACTGAATAGGGTAGACATCTTAAAAATAGTCCTCCCCTCCATATATATGTATATATTCAAATATATATATGCATATATATTTATCCCCTGTTTGATTCAGTCTTAATGGAGTTCTATTCCTGTTGGGAAAGCAAGCATTTCCTATAGTATAATGTTCTATCTTCTTAAAGAATGAGGAAGCAGTCTTTGTGGTGTGGATGAGAAGAAAGATGTCAGGGATTGCTTTAATAAATATAAATAAAGCCAGCAAGAATTTGTCAGTCAAATCAGATTAGCCTACATATAATAATTTTCAGGGAGCAGTTTTTGATATTGAATCTTTTTTCTTTTTTATCTGACAATATCTTTAACATACCACAGGCAGGAAGTTGGAAGCAGTTTGCCTGCTTTGAAATAAGGACAAACTCTGAACATGGTTTATTTATTTTAACATGTATTTGGGCCTCAATTGAGAATTGATGATCATAGAGAGCGTGCGTGTTGCTATTTCTGTTTCTGCCATAGTCCCTTCTCCATCCTAGCTTAATGTTCTCTTGGTTTATTTTTTCACAGGGTCCACCTGGTCAAAAGGGAGATCCAGGAGCCACCGAGATCATAGACTACAATGGCAACCTCCACGAAGCCTTGCAGGCAAGTGACTGCTCCCATCCTGACACAGACAGGGACACCGCTGAGACCTGGAATGTGTGCTAATATCACCTTCCACCCGCCTCAGCTCTCAGAGGGCTCTACCTCTCAAAGCACACCTTCTCCCTCATCTCTTGAACCCAGCTTCTTCTCCCTGGCCCAGTGTACCCTCTTTATTTCCTAGTGTTTTTCAATCCTTCCTTTTATTTTCCTTCTGCCTCCAGATATATTTAGCTTTATCTGGTTTAACGTATATTGGTTTTGCCAATCTTCGTCTACTTTCTTGAAAAGTAAACTTAGCAAAACCATTAAGAGCCCTGTGGCTCTGGAGTTGGAGCTGCCTGGGTTCAGATCTCTTGCCTACTAAGTGCATGAGCTACAGCAAGTTATTGAGTTCTCTGTGAAATGAGGACAATGATAGCATCTGCCTCAAAACATAAATAGTGTTGTTGTAAGAACTACATGGCTAAATACTTGGAAACGTGCCTGGCACACGAGTCCTCTATAGTTGCTTCTTAATATTGCTACTGTTCAGTTCTTTTTCTTTCATCCAGTAAAAACACATAGAGGGTAGTCAAGAGGACTACTCTTCTGATTTTCCTAAATTATGACTGTTTTGATGATCCCAATCTGTTCAGAACCCTCAGTGACCCCCTTGCCTACTCTATCAAGTCTAAGCATCTCCATCTGATGTTTAAGACCCTATAACCATGTCTTTTCTGTATGGAATTTTTTATTTCTCCACAACATAGTTACCATATCTATAAAAATCACTCCTTTTTTTCCTGGTTCATCTTTTTCCTTTCATTCATCTCTAAATCCTCTTCCAATAGTTCACTGCTGCCACCCGGACGAGTTCCTCCTCTGAATCCTTTTAAATATTAGCACCCAGGACCCAGTAGTTTAACATTTAATTATTCTTCCAAATCCCCTGATTTATTTTAGTCTTGCCTCTTACCAAACTGTAAATTACTTGTTGACAGAAAACTTGTTGTATGATTATTTTGACTCCCACAATGTGTCCAACCCAGGTCTGGGAATGCAAATATTAAATAAAGTTATTGGTTGAATTATTGATTACACTTAGTTCATATGCACAATCCATTTCTCTGCTCAAAAGTCAAATTAGTTGTTTTAAATATTTTTCCATTTTGAACTTGCTTGATTTTTTTTCCCGTCTATATGATTTCACTGCTGCTGCTGCTGCTAAGTCGCTCCAGTCGTGTCCGACTCTGTGCGACCCCATAGACAGCAGCCCACTAGGCTCCTCTGTCCTTGGGATTCTCCAGGCAAGAACACTGGAGTGGGTTGCCATTTCCTTCTCCAATGCAGGAAAGTGAAAAGTGAAGGTGAAGTCGCTCAGTCGTGCCTGATTTCACTAGCATTACCAAATTGTGGTAGATCTACTACGCTTCTATGGATCCTTTGTTACAACTGTCATTTTTAACTAATAAAGCATTTATTACATAGTTTTTACAGAGTCTATCTTCAGCTTAGCCTATTTTTCATCCTTTTTCTTATTCTGGTAAAGCACAAAGAAAAGCATGCTCACTGCTTGGAGAAACATCCCTTGGGCGGTGTGTTCAGTCAGCAGCTTGCATGAGTGTTCCTCAGCACAAGTGGGTTAGACGCAAGCAGTAGACTCTGGGCTCCTGTCAAATTCTAGAACATGCCTTCTAAAGGGCCCCCTGTTCCCCACAAGTTGCTGTCTGCATGTATAAAGAAAGAAAAGAACAGGAAGTTTTGGTTACCTACTATGTTGTCAGAGTTCTTACTTAGAAAATGTAGGGACACGTTTTCAACTTCCTGAACAATATTGTCAACTTCCCTTGAACTGCTTCCAGTGGTACCGTGATTCTTTTAACTGCCTTTAAGAGGTATACATTCTCTTATCTTCCAAGATATGCTCCAATATTTTTGGCCATGGCCATTTTATGGAAAAATTGTGGAAGAGTTTTAAAGCCTTTACATGAACAAAGCTTGGCATGAAGCAAACTACCCTTAGTCTAAAACCAAAATCTGCTTTGATTTCCCCTCTGTTATTAACTAGGTGTGTCCCTTCGGGGAAATCACAAGATGTCTATATTTCATTGATCTGATCTGTAAAATGAGAATGTTTCTAAATGGATGTTTTCTAAGATCCATAAAATCTAATATTATGCTTAGAGTTTTTTTTTTATGAGCCGAATATTCTTTGTTGATGAGCCTGAATACACTGTACTTAAAAAAAAAAGAATCTAACACCTACATCTTGATATGAAAGAAGAGATGTGCACTCACTTTCTTTTTTCACCTTCAGTTCTATATGACTGTAAACCAGTCACTATCCATCACAACCAACTAGTTCATGTTTATATCTCAATCTTCAGTCAGTCAGTTCAGTCTCTTAGTCATGTCTGACTCTTTGTGACCCCATGGACTGCAGCACACCAGGCTTTCCTGTCCATCACCAATTCTTGGAGCTTTCTCAAACTCATGGTCCTCAAGTTGGTGATGCCTTCCAACCCTCTCATCCTCTGTCGCCCCATTCTCCTCTTGCTTTCAATCTTTCCCAGCATCAGGATCTTTTCCAATGAGTCAGTTCTTCACATCAAGTGGCAAAGTATTGGAGCTTCAGCTTCAGCATCAGTCCTTCTAATGAATTTTCAGGACTGATTTCATTTAGTTTTAACTGGTTTGATCTCCTTGCAGTGCAAAGGACTCTCAAGAGTCTTCTCCAACACCACAGTTCAATTCTTCATCACTCAGCCTTCTTTAAGGTCCAACTTTCTCATCCATACATAACTACTAGAAAACCCATAACTTTGACTATATGGACCTTTGTTGGCAAAATAATGTCTCTGCTTTTTAATATGCTGTCTAGGTTGGTCTCAACCTTAAGATTTATTATTCTTATGGAGTTGTTTAGGCAAGTAAGCATTGTGCTTGTAAGCTTATCGTTATTTTTTCACTTCAAAAATATTTCTTTGTTTTCCCAATATAGTACTCTAGCAGATTGAGTACTTAATAAATAAACTAAATAGCCATTAGATTGAGAGGGAGTAATAGACACTTGTTCTTCTAGTTCTCTAACCAGTGATGGATAGTCACAGTTTTGCAAATTCTATGTCACTATTGCCTTCTCTAAGAGAAAGGCCAGCAAAAAAAAAAAAACAAAACTAGAGTAATTAGATAAATAAGAGCATATTATAGTTATAAAATATCACCCTATAAATATAAAATTTTACTGTTTCCTCTATTGAAAATTGTTACAGGCATACCTCCTTTCATTGTGCTTCACTTTATTGCACTGTGAAGATACTGCTTTTTTTTTTTACAAATTGAAATTTATGGCAACCCTGTGCCCAGCAAGTCTATTGGCTCAATTTTTCCAACAGCATTTACTCACTACATGTTTTTCTGCCACATTTTGGTAGTTCTCACAATATTGCAGATTTGTTGATTTTGATTATATTTGTTATGGTGATCTGTGATTTTTTTTCCTGGTCCTGCCACATGGCTTGCAGGATCTTAATTCCCTGACCAAGGATCAAACCCCAGCCCACTGGACCACCAGGGAATTCCCTGTGATCCGTGATCTTTGATGTTACAGTTGCAAAAAGATTACAGCTCTCTGAAAGTTCAGATGATAGTTAGCATGTTTTAGTGTTAAAGTATTTTTATTGAATTATAATTAATGTACAATGTTATATATGTTACAGGTGAACAATACACTGATTTGTCATTTTTAAAGGTTATGGTTATTATAAAATATTGGCTATTGTACAATATATCCTGCGCTATAAAGTGTTTTTCAATTAGGGTATGTACATTGTTCTTTAGACATAATGCTATTGCACACTTAATAGGCCACATTATAGTTTAAACATAACTTTACTTACACTGGCAAGTCAAAAATTTGTATGACTTGCTTTATTGCAATATTCACTTTATTTCAGTGGTGTGAAACCCTAACCTGCAATATCTCCAAGGTATGCCTGTATTTACATGGCCATTTGTCATAAGTCATTTTTTTTTAAGGTGATTATGTTTCCACAATTAGCAGCAAAACCTTTTCATTTAAAAGCTCTTAAAAGCTCTAACTCAAGCTTTTAAAATTTCTCAACACCATATAAACGAAACCTGTTCTCTAGGGTAAATCAGAGGTGATTTTAAGCTTGCTTCATTATAAGACATGAAGGAAAATAACCTTTAATCCTAAAGAGATTCACATTAGCATCTCGGAGAATAAATCACCTGGCATCTTGCTAGCCTTCAACCAATTTACAGCTTTTCTATCTCATGCCTTCCATTTCACATTGCAGCTCAGTAGAGAATGACATGGCTTTCTCCATCACTATCCAGAATTCTGGTTTTCAAATCTTCACTGAAGTTCAGCAGAGAACCCTGCTAAGTTTATGTCGTGTTAACTTAGAGGAACCACATACAAGAAATCCAAAGTGAGCCAACATATTTTTGATGTCCCTGAGTGTCTACACACTGGTTCTTCGGGATGGCAGTAAACATTATGTTTTTGAGAAGTTACCTTAGTTTTCTGTCATTTGTTCTCCTGTTAACTGGGTGGAAACTACCCTGTATAACTTTTAGGTCTCACAAAGATAGTTATTTAATAAAGTCATTTAAGCCCCATCTGTTCAATAATTCAGTTTCCAATAATAATATTCTTTTATTTATGCAATTCATTATAAAATATGTTGTTATCCTTAAATTAAAAAAAAAAGACAAACTAAAAAACTTTTGTGTTTAGGTAGAAAATGAAGCATGTATGGCACAGATTGGAAAACTTCTGAGAGTTCACATTTTAAACTACTCCCTTTTCTCAGTTTTTCTGGATTTGCTTTCTAGTTAAAAAAAGAATTTTTAGTTGGAAGGCTATGGCAAGGAAATTATTTCTGCTCAGTAATTTTCTAATAGCCTTTTTAAAATGACTCATCTATATACAGGAGCTGAGAAGTAGCTTTCTCATAACCATAAATTCAACTCTTGGTCTAGGTGAATCCTTTAAGTATAAAATAAGTAGTATCTTATGTTACATATATATATGATGGTATAAAAATCTGGACCTTGATTTTTTTATAACCTTGCCCCCAGTTTGTGGCCATTTTGCCTTTTACCTTAGAAGCACTGGGTTGTTTTTTCCTACCCTGTTCTCTCTGAAGCTGTAATGACTATGACTGATTTTACTGTAGAATACAAACTTGCACCATCTCTACGTGTGCATAAGTACATTGTTTCTAAGAAATGATGACACTATATCACTAAAAACTCTAGTGTCTGAACTGAGATAGATGGATAATGTTAAAATTACTTTTTAAAACACAGTAAAAACAGCATCTTGAGTTAGATAATGGAATGGAGTAGTGCTTGGTGATGGACAGGGAGGCCTGGCGTGCTGCAGTCCATGGGGTCGTAAAGAGTCAGACACGACTGAGCGACTGAACTGAACTGAACTGAACTGATGGAGTAGTGGAAGACAAAGGGATGGAGTTAAACTGATATTCACAAGTTCACATGTAGCTGGATAGTGTTTTTCTCTAGGACCAGAACTCCTAATAGAAAATGTTCTCCCCTCTAAAAGCCCATAAAGTGGCACAGACCTTCAGGGGGCAGTAAGCCCGAGCACTGTCCGTGCTCCACACCAAGAGACACCACCGCAATGAGAAGCCACAACTTGCGGGTAGCCCCCGATTGCTGCAACAAGAGAAAGCCTGTGCACCGCAATGAAGACCAAGCTCAGTCAAAAATAAATAATTTTTAAGAAAAAAAGCTTTTTTAAATCAGCAAAAAAGAAAAGTGGTGCAGAAAAAGAAAAGAAAAAAGTGCCTTACAGAAGTTTTTGTATAACACTTGGACTAGAAAATCTTAATACAAAAACGTTTCATGGATTAGGGATTGGCTGTTCTAGAGATTCACACTTTGAGAGAATATATTTTGATACAGTATTCAAGCCCTTTACTTTAAGATTAAACAAGGTGAATACCATGTCAGTTCCTATCTTAGTCATGTCACAAACACACACACACACTTAAGCTAATTATAATACAACAAACAAGATACAAACTGAAAGACAAAATCATAACTTATACAGTTAGGTATTTCATTTTCTCTAATCAAGGTGCTCTAGAAATAGAGCTCTTATGAGTAGCAGAGTTTCTTAGCTCACAGTTATGGGACAAACCACAGGTGCATACTATTTTACTTCATAATTTAAGTCAAGTGAATTCAAATTTTGACATTTTCTTTCTCCTTTATCCATAGGGTTTTAAATAAAATTCTAAAAATAATTTGTAAAGAGAATCTTTACAATCTATGGTATTCATTCAAAAATAGGATGATATGTTCTCAGTTTCTTGTCCGTTCTTACCAAAACATAATCCAGAAGTTGATTATTTCAGAAATGTATTACTGTACTTTGGCACACAATTAGGTAACTGTCATTATCAATACATTTTCTCAACAGAGGATTACCACCTTAACAGTCACGGTAACTCCTATTGCATGATTTCTGTGCTTTGTGACGTTGTGTTCAGTGTTGATGCATGCTGGTCGTAATGGTACTAATGTAGCCATTGTTTTTATCTGATAGTTAATATATTTTCTTATGTCAATAACCTTTTACAACATTTGCCCCAGTTGAATCACTTTGTCTGCTTAGTTAAAAAAAAAAGTCAAGAAGAAATTTATTGCTATTTTTCTTAAAAGTGTTTGGCCTTATCTCAATAATACAGCTTCGTTCTTTAGTGTTTGGGAAATTAAAGCGTTTGTGGCGGGTGGGAGAAGTGTTTCTAGAAACAGAGGAAATATTAGGAAGTTAATTCAGCCCTGAAAGATGAATGTGGAACAGGGCAGCAATGATTTTACATTGTCTTACAAATCAACTTGAGAGCATTATTTTAACCCAAATATGGTGGGGCTTTTTTTTTTTTTTTTTTTTTTGCATATAGGTAGATAGTTTTTATAATTATGTAACCAGTGAAATGTTTCCTCTTTGCAAATCAATACTGGAGGATATCTGATTATGATAGAAATTAGGGAAGTGTATAGTGTGCTTATTATTTAAAGCAAATATTTTAATACAGATAGTTGCTATCTTTTAAAACTTTGTCTTTTCTGGATTTAGGGTCCCCCTGGACCACCTGGACCTCAAGGACTACAAGGGCCAAAGGTTATTCTTTGTTTTATTTGTTTCCATTTATTACATATAGTGCAGAGAATCCATATTAAATACATGTGTCTTTAAAAATCAGTCTTATGAAATACTGGAAGAGCTGAGATCAGCAATATTGCTTAAGAGAGCTGAAAATAGAAATTGAGTTCTGGACTGAAGGAAGAGGAATCAGAAAAAAATAAAAATTAGGAAAGAAGTGAAAGTAATAGAAATGGCATTAGAGGGAGAACACTCAGAAAAACAGAGTATTAAGCAAAGGAGAAATAAGTTTTACAGAAATGGTAAGTGTAAAGAAACACCTAATGTGGTATATGGAAAAAAGGCAACTGTTTAAATAGAGAAGGGTTAAAGGAAGATTTACTCTGACATTAAAAAAGATCCTTATCTTCAATTCTTTTGTAATAAAAAGAACAAGAAAAGCTTCAGCATGACACATTCACAAATGATAATTTTAGAAACAATTCGCAGTCGTGTTTACAACACATACTGTATATATATTCAATTGTTCTGCCATTTAAACTTCATCTAATAAAACATACCAACTATAAACAGAAGGAACAAAATTACTTGATTATATCAAAAATTGTTGGTAGCATTAACTTTTCCTCTCCAAACTAAATAAAACTTTTTCAACCATGCTCAATCAGTTAACACATGGCCAGCAATTCTGTCTTTTCAGGACTGAACTACATATGTTGAAATATGACTTTTGTCATTAGGTTCTTTGTAGGTGATTCAAGTGGTGTCAAAATCCATCTTTTATTTATGCCTCTTAAGGCAGTTTATTTGCAAAATCTATCACACACACATGCAAATGCACACATCAGTTTTTGTACTTTTCTCTTTCAAGATACTTAAAAACAGAAAGCTAGCACATAGAAACAATTATTTTTCTTAGAAAAAGGAATATAGAGTAAAATATTACAAAGATCCTTGGCTATGTGAGATATATTTAAAACATAGCCTCTAATTTCAAATAGATTTCATGTATAACATTAATGTAAGTTTGGGGATTTTTTACTTTTTATTTCTCCACCACATTCTGGTCCCTAAGAGATATAACGCAAAAAAATGCTCCAATAATATACAGCCTATATTCCTGGTAAACAAGTTGGCCTGGATCCCTATTCTTTTTTTTTTTTTCCTAGATTTGAACATTTAATATAATTCATTAAATTTCCACAAATAAATTAAATTTTCAGATTTAATTACATAATTTATTTAAAATATTGATAGCATAGATAGTTTATAATTTTTGTAACAGAGGCTGTTTCAGTTATTTTAGAGACAAGAAACATTTCTTAAAGAAATAGAACTTAAATAGTATGTGCATCTAGAGGTTCCTTAAAGAGATGGTGATGATCATGACATACAGAGTGGTTTCTGTCATTAAATTAAAATAGTCTATCTCTTCTTTGATAAAATAAATTCATGATCTGCAGTCCCACTGCAGTATTTGATATGGTATGCAAAAGTCATTGGATCCCTGTTCTTTAATATCTTGGTGAGCTAGACTAGAAAATGAGAATCTGCAGATTCCTTTTTTCTCTGTGTAGAGTCAACCAAGGTCTGAGTACCTTTCCTTATCCCCTCACTTGACTAAGTCTCCAGAAGCAAAATTGTCCTCAGTGCTAACTGTGTGCCTTATTCTGTACAAACTTCAAAAAACTTGAGACTTGACTCTTCTTTGTAGCTCAGAGGCCTGCAGAAGCCCAAAAGGACTTGACCCAAAAGAGGCAAGAAGGACTACCTAGCCAAGAAATCTATGTTGTTAAAACCTACATCCCCTGTGCTTTATAATTCAACTGCTATTCATTTAGTAATCATATCAATCAATAATTAATTGGTGGACCTCTATTCCATGATAAGTACTATTACCTAGTAACGATAGGATATAGTAAAGGGTTTCAACAAGGAGCTTTCAGTTCAAGGATGGAGAAAGGAAAGGAAAGTCACGGTTATTAGTAAACAGAGTAAGTGCATTGGGTAGGAAACATATAGGAAGTGTGCTCTCTGCCTTGGGGTCAAGAATGACTTTGAATTGAAAGTGAAAGGCAACAGAAACTGGCCAAATGAATGTCTAGACAAGTAGGGTGGGGACGGGGTTAGTCATCCTTCTTTACCTCTTACCTGCTACCCTTCCCACCTTGCTGGCACGCTGGCCCACCTCATACACCTGACAATGATCTTATAATTGGGATCCTGGGTTAACTAATACAGTCTTTGATGCTTTCCATGAGCTCCCCTTGAGAAAGTTGGGATTATTGGAGTGAGATGTGCCTATGAACTGGAGTCAGCAAATGCAGTGTGAGTCAAATATAAAACTCATTCTGGCTCAGGACTCAGAGCCTCAGACTGAATGTGAACCAAGTCAATTAGTATTTCTCCTTTCTTTATCAAACAAGGACTTTGACTTCTTGTAGATCAAATGTGCAAGCTAAGTTGCTTTAGTCGTGTCTGACTCTGCCACTCTGTGGACTGTGGCCCGCCCAGTTCCTCTGTTCATGGGATTCTCCAGGCAAGAGTACTGGAGTTGAAGAAAAAAATACAAAAAAAAAAAAAAAAGAACAAAATAAAATAAAAAGAAGAAATAAAAAAAAGAAAAAAAAAGAATACTGGAGTGGGTTGCCATGCTCTCCTCCAGGGGATCTTCCCAACCCAGGGGTCAAACCCCCATGTGGTCTGCATTGGCAGGTGGGTTCTTTGCCACTAGCGCCGCCTAGGAAGCCCTCTACATCAAATAACTCTATACAAACTACATTTGGTGGGTGAAGGATAAATAATTCATGAATTGTATTTTTGTTTTAAACATTTGTGAGTCACAGTTTGGAAGGAAAAACATAGCAACCATTATCCAACCCAGAGTGCTGACAGATATTCAGATTGCATGAAACTAGGGCTTAACCAGTTGCATCCAACCTCAGCAGACTTGTTTGTGGCAAAATAAACATTGCCACTACCACAAAGAGCAGGAAATCTAGAATTTAAAGGAAAAAAAGTTTTTTTCTTTTTTTCATTTGTTTGTCACGACTTCCTTTAACATTTGGAAGGATCAAATTTCACACTACGACCAAACAGCTCTTAAAGTTTTTAACAGGGAAAGAAGCTCCAATCATTTCAATATTGTGGTTTATAACATCATCAAACAAGGCTTTCTAGAAAAACAGCCTCAAGTCAGCTCCCTTGGAAATCTGTCTGTAAGGCAAACCATTCACTCACTCCAAGGAACTGGTTTTACAAAATTTCCATGATGTGGAAATCAGAGATATTTATAATGGGATCTACCTAAATGACCCATTGATATAATATCTTATCTTTCAAAGAATTTGCTTGTTCAGTACATTTCTGACTGAAGGGTGACTGGACATTTGTTGTTTGAATAAATCTCCAGTATGTTGTTTAGATTTGTTTTTAATGAAACATCTTCAGTTAAGAAAAATAAATCCATATATTTGAGGTTTGTCAAGGATTCTAATAAATCATAATATGAATAGTAACTTTAGTTCATTCTTAGTACAGTATAGGAAATTGAATTGATCCCAAAATAATTTTCTGTGGATTAAGATATTATCTGATTTATTATATCCTTCAGTGAGGCTTATCTGGAAATAACACATTCACAATCATTATGAATTTGTATTCACTGTTCAAATAATGCCAGGTAAAATATTATAAATGTATGTGGCTTTGCATGTTATTTTTTCTTAAGTTAACTGCTATTATTTTGCTCTTTTCTCAAATTTGAAAATAAGAGACATCATACAGATTTTATAAGGAGAAAAAAATTAATTGAGGCATATAGGTTGTCACTATAAGATATGCTCTGCTATCAAATGGTAGCAATTTTTTTAGCCTGAATCTCATATGAGGGGATAAAATTTTTAAAAATGCTGGATCTTAGTTAGCTATGGATAAATATTATTATATATAATATTCAAAAAATGTTGTTTCACTTTGTGTAATGATGTGGTATGATATAACATATTCAAGTTAGGATGCATTTGCCGAAAAGTTAAATTGTACTGTTACCAGCTAGCATCATTTTTTGCATCATTTTTAGTGTAGTATGCTACCAATAATAAATAAGAAGCTAGCCATTAATTTTTATCTTAACAGGGAGAGCCAGGATCTCCAGGAGTCCCAGGAGTTGATGGAGAGCAGGTAATTTTCAAAGTTATACACTGTCATTTAAAGCATCATTATTAATCACCTTTTATTATAGATTTGAAGACATTGTTGATATATATTCTCTTTTTTTGCCTTCTGTTCTAGAGACTACATTTACTTTAAAAAGCAATTAGTTTTAACTGGACATTGCTTTTCTTTGTAGAAACATACAAGTTATATGATACCTTAGATTTGTCTAAATAACTCTGATCAATCTACCAATGACATATCCATGAATTTTTATTAGACTTATAAGATCATTACCAATTTAGTAAGACTTATCTAATCCTTATTAGTGAATGCCAATTAATTTAAGATTTAAATCTGTGACCATAGTTTTACAAAAGTAGATATTGCTTACACATGTTATTTTGATATTGTTTTATTTTCCCAAATAAAGATTACACCTCATTTTCTAGATCATTAGAAAAGACAGAAACAAGCAGGACACTTGTAGTTTTGTAGAATATGACAGTATCTCTGTGGGTTTCCCCCTAACACAGAGATTGGCAAATATTTTCTATGAAGGACCAGGGAGTAAATGTTTTAGTCTTTACAGACCATATACATTCTCTATCAAATTTTTAAAATTTATTTTAAACATTCAGCCTGTACAAAAACAATTCTGGAGCTGAATTTGGCCCTATGGCATGGTTTGCTCACCCCTGAAAGAAATGAATCTGACCAGGCAAATGTGGACAATATTCAATATTCAGAGAGTCTAATCACAAGAATTAGTTTCAAGATAAGATATCTGTTTTCTGGGCTTCCATAATTTACCCAAATAGCTCAGTCGTGTCTGACTCTTTGTGACCCCATGGACTGTAGCCTACCACACTCCTCCGTCCATGGGATTTTCCAGGCAAGAGTACTGGAGTGGGTTGCCATTTCCTTCTCCAGAGGATCTTCTCTACCCAGAGATCAAACCCAGGTCTCCCGCATTGTAGGCAGATGCTTTACCTTCTGAGCTACCAAGGAAGCCAAGAAATGACTAAAATCAAGAAAATCATAAGAAATCAAGGACATTATTTATACAGCTTGTGAAATAAACTCCTCAGAAGATTGTATTAAGAGAAGGGCTATTTTAATATCAGAGTTGTATATTGAAATCATATAATGTCACACTAAGTTAACATGTGGTAGCTAATAAAAGACTTTAGATGATCCAATGTATCCATCAGAGATCACATTAGCATTTAAAAACCCAGTGGTATTTCCCCAGTTAATCATTATAAATAATTTGATATATATTATGATATACTACATAGACATCCCTACACATACAATAGCTGAATATTTTTATATAGGCTTTACAAAATCTTCTATACTAGGTCCACTGGGTTGGCTATCCTGCTGTTAGTAGATTCCTAAAACCAACCGGGATCTGATTAGCTTTAAGATCCATCTCTCTATTTAGATACCCACCCGTCCTCCTAATAGATGACTCTGAAGTAGGTGCTATGAAATAGATTTTAAGTAACAAGAACCTTCCTATCCTTAAGTAGTTTTTAGTACAGAAAAGTTGGACAGGTTATTGCAACCAGGAAGCCCTATAATCATAACTAAAATAGCTATGATCATCTCTGCTGAAGAGTGGGCCATCTGGTCATAGTGCAGTAAGCCTCCTTGGATGAAAATGCTTAATGATGTACATTAATTTCAGTATTAGCATTGCAAAATTCCTGTGTTTGCCTTCAGAATCCACATATATCTATTTCCTCACTGTAAAACAAGAATAAAAATCACATACTGGATCACCTGAGAGAGATGTCATGAGAACAAAATAAGAATACAAAGTGGAAGTATTTCTAAGCATTAATTGAACATGACTGTAATGAGTGATCTCCCAGTCTGTAGATTGAACCCTTGAAAGCTGGTGACCAGAACTTCTGCCTACAATTAAGGAAGGATAAGGGATGTATAATGAATGGAGATGGGAGAAACTTATTTGTACCTTTGTTACTATAACACTAGGTCCTGGTTCAAAATGTGTACTGTTCTGTAATGCGTTAAGTCCATTAAGTTGTTTTCAGGACTGATGACATAGAAGTAGCTACCAGGTAAAAATGTGGAATCAGAAGAAATGACGTCAACAGTTATGCTTATGCTTATGCTTTTCATACTTAAATGGCCTAAATAGCAGAATTTAATCTCTTCCATTACAAGGGGAAATTATAGTGATTAATGTAGAAGGTTGCTGTAAGAGATAACTCTACCTAAAAATGAAAATCAGAATCATCTCAGCATAGGATCCATTTGTTGACAAAATTGATCTGGAATTCCATTTTCCCTACTATGTAACCATCAATGGTCAGTATGATTCTTAAGTGCAAATCATGTCATTTGTAGGGACTCAAAGGCTCAAAGGGAGACATGGGGGACCCAGGTATGCCAGGTGAAAAAGGAGGAATTGGACTTCCTGGACTACCGGTATGTTTATACTTTTAAAGATGTGTTCATATTGAGATAAATTAAATAATCAGAAAATAGTTGTATTATTAGCTGCAGTCTCATCCAATGATTTATATAATGTTTTTATTTTTAAATATTTGAGGTATTTTTGGTTAATAACTACAACTAAGGCACTGGAAAAAGTTTTAAAGCATCTAACCAAATGAATTACAAAATAAACCTTTATGTTTTCTTGAATTATTTCACTAGAAGATAGTAAAATAAATAGAGTCGGTCATTAACATAAGGTCTAACCAATCATTTTTAAATAAATCATAATTTTAAAACCAAAAAATACAGAATAATTAAAAACAAATTATAATAGAAAGTGTTGTCTTTGCGTGTGCAGTATTATGGGGCAATGTTTTTATGGTTTTCCCCATAATTTTTGCTGAGAATTTGGAGAGGTAAATGTAGAAAAATATAGGGAAAAAATGTAGAAAACCTCACTGCCCTAGATCATTTTTTAAAACAAGGAAATGCATAAATGTCAGTGAAAACTAAAAGACTGCTATTTAAATTCAGCACCACCATTAAAATATAATAGTTATAATAGGACATATTTAGCAATGTATAATTTAACCCATCAAGCATAAATTAGTTTTTATTTACCTCATAGTTTATTTCACAAATCATCCACAATCCTAGGGATTTGAGGAAGCTTGCTGTTTAGCTTGAAACTAAAATGCAAGAAGATAAATCCTTGTCATATATCATGTGCATGATATTATAAAAATTTCAAGAGGATGATGGATTTGGGGAGAAAATTCAGCTGCTCCTTATACTTTGCAAGTAACTTGACCGGCTCCACTCTTAATGGTTATTTGTAGGGTGCCAATGGAATGAAAGGAGAAAAAGGAGACTCGGGATTGCCAGGCCCACAGGGCCCTTCCGTAAGTCCATGGCGGCTCAACGTTCACGGTTCCCGAAAAACCCTGAAATGGGCCAGTTATTCACCAACTTCAACCCGTGCCAGATGGCTTATCAACAGTAGAAAGACCATGATCCTCTTGGTCTGTCAAGCTATACAAGAAATATCTGTCAGCCTTGTACAGGGAGAGACGAAAGTGTCTCAGAGGTCTGAGTCGGAAGCAATATTTCAGAGAACTATCTAATCCTGAGGAGAAAATCAATGGTTTTCCCACGATGCTTGTGGGTCGAGCTCTGTGCACGTAGAACCTACGTTTTTTCCTTGGTTTTTTCTCCAGAGCTTAGTGAAATATTTGAGAGTTTGATCGTGGTTGTAGCATTATAGCATTTCTTGGTAATCAGTTGCTTCCTTTTCTTTTAATGTGCTTTTGATTTATTCTGGCTTTTGTAGAACAACTGTATCTTTTTTTAAGTTTGTTTTTCTTTTTTTCTCACAAAGGAATTTCCAAATGTACAGAATCAAGCACATTCCTTCTTCCACTATCCTTCCTCTGCAACCATTAATGGCCTTAGCAGAACCCTAGCTTGAGACTCAAGCCTAACTGCCTTATCTAAATGAAGTGACCAAATCCATGTTTATTTTCCTGACATGCAGGTCATAGGCCCACCAGGCCCGCCAGGTCCCCACGGCCCACCAGGCCCCATGGTAAGTTTCTCTTCTCTCCAAAATGGAATCATTTGTTTAAGAGCATACCTCCAGAGAAAGCATGAATTCATTCCTCAAAGAGCCAGCTTGTATCTGCTACTTCCCAGGCGGAAAATAGGAGGTACTGTTCTGATTTTACAGTTCACTCTCCCACACATATCTGTCAGAAAGCAATAGGGTAGTTTTGTGATAGGAAATTTGAAGAAACAGGTTCGGCAAGTTTTACTGTACCCTCTGTGGTGACTGACACCATAAAGAATCTGCAATGTGGGAGACCCCCATTCGATCCCTGGATCAGGAAGATCCCTGGGAGAAGGGAATGGCAACCCACTCCAGTATTCTTGCCTAGAGAATTACATGGACAGAAGATCCTGGCAGCTATAATCTATAGGGTCGCAAAGAGCTGGACACGACAGACCAACTAACACTTCACTTTCACATAGAATGGACACTGAAAAATCGTTTTAACCAATCACTGTTCTAGGCCATTAATACCATAACAGGTTTAATAATTATAGCTATTAATGAATGTTTTTAACAAACTTTGGTGGGAGAGAGAGGTCTGAGCCCTGCATGACTTTTGAGATTTTCGTTCCCTGACCAAGGACTGAACCTGGGTCCTTGGTAGTGAGAGCTCAGAGTCTCGACCACTGGACCACCAGGGAATTCCATGTTTCTAGCCAACTTAGAGAGTTGTGACCCTTTAATGAAATATTCAATAAGAACATTTTTAAAACAATATGATAACAGAAACTCACTTCTACACGTGATATGTTAATATATTGTTGGAGCTTTTTCTTTTCCCTTTTTACGTGCTTTGGCAAATACAATGTTCACTGCAGATATCTTTCAGTGACCAGTGGGGAAATGACTATGTCCTCATAGAATTCATGTTCGGTGAAGAAGGTAGCCATTAAAGCAGCATAATTCTCCAAATATCTACCTATTGACTGTTGTATTAAGGCTGGAACTAGAAGGCAGAATGCTCCAAATGCTTTTGACTGGGACAGGTTGGGAACAAGTCAGGCAGCTTCTTAGGTCACATTCATCTCGAAGGTGTCTTGATAAACCATATGTCTTCAATCCCAGAGATCAAACAATGTGTCAGTCGCTCTTTCCTCTGGTTGTGCTCCAAGAAAGAGCATCATTGGAATGGTCTAAACCAAAGAGCATAGCACCAGATCCCAATCATCTACTGGGTTTCCATTTCATACCACAAAACAGTTATAATTAACCATATTTTTGTAAAGCTAAACAGTTCCTTAAGAATCAAGAAAATGGCATACCTTTGGCTTTTCTGTACTCCCACCACTTTGTTAGAAAATTAAATTTAAAATGCTATATCCGCTCATATTACAAAATTAATTCGTTTAAAGGAACTTAAAACCACTTCTGAAATGAAATAATACTTGATAAGATGACCACTTCCTGAAAATGTTTATCCTCAACTTATTCAAAGGGAAAATGTTATTCCAAAGTAGACATGTATAACAAATCTATCTATTGCTTGATTAAAAACAAAAACTTTTTCCTCTTGTATGATTTTGCTGACAAGTATTTAAATACTCCTGTCTCCAAATAGTTTATTTAAATGACTTGAAATTTAAAGCAATCCACAGTAACTTTTATTTAGTTAATTTAGCTTAGCTAATTAGTCTCTATATTTAGATTTTCCACAAAATACATGGGAAAAGCCCTGACTCATGGATGTGTTATGACCTCCTTCCACTGGTAAAGAGTTATTACATTTGAGCCTTGAATAATTCCTCTTTGTAAAAATAAATGCATTCTAGATAACGATGTTTAGCATTCCTCTCCTAGAATCCTTTTCTTAGCCTTACATTAAAGAAATGATCCAGCAGGGTTCCAGACTTGACTGTCAGTCTCCTCACTTTCTTCCTCCTCTAGATTTTTCAAAACCTTGGGGTTTGAGGAGTTAATAATTGAAAAGATCTCCTCTACTGGTACTTAAGAGTTCCAAATGTATTTTTAGCAAATTTCTGTCTTTTAAGGCTGACCTCTATTTCATATAAATTCATAATGTATCTCACATAGTTCACCTAGATTTTTTTTTAATAGGAATTTGAGAAATAGAAGTAGTATGAGTTCACAAACACTTTTTCTCTGTGTGTTTTTTTCCCTCCCCTGTAACCCTGGCAGATTCCCCTCTCCCTGTCAGAGATACTCAGCAGAAAGAATTGCTATTAATGAATTTCCTATTACAGAGCCGTCCACGAGCTGGAAGGAACTTTCACTGAGTGTTAATACCCACTGGCCTGCCTCTAGCTGTAGATCAAACGAGATTCTTGCTTTACATCTCTTTTGTTACTTCATATAATAGTCACTTCTGCTGAGAAACAGTGATTCAATTCTCAATTAAAAGCTGTGTTTTCCATTTTCAGGGACCCCATGGACTTCCTGGACCAAAGGTAATCCAACAAATCCCTTTGTTTGTTTGATTTCTATTTCATTGTTAATCATGGAGAAGCATGACAGACGCATGCCTGTCCTGTCTTATTTATTTGTCAAGTAATGTTGATTATCTTTAAGCCTTTAAGTATCCAGATGTTTAAATTTCACAAGGAATGACTTACCACAAATTTAAGTGATTAGCTAGTCCTCATTTTGCCTTTTTCCTTGTCACTGTGTCAGTTTCCTAAGTTACTAATCACAATATTATACACAAAATCAACATTCCAAACAGAAAAAAAAAAAAAGTGAATCTGATGAGGTTCTGAGACTAGTCCAGATGCTCTTTCTTAGTATGGTGTCTCTAGTTATATATTCAGATGTTATTGGTTGATACTTCTTGTTTGTCATATAGCAGTACTGCATCTAAATGCTTTGATTATCCAGCCTCTTAATTTTGCATTTCCCTGTAAGTCATTAGTGTAGAATGAGATAGGGCATATCACATGTGCTATACTGAGAAGAAGATTACGTCACATACATGTATTCTACATTTAAACAAGAGAACAACGGAGGATAGCCCTTCCTTGTCAGAATTCGTGCAGTTCAGATTGTGAAGATGAATGAAGATGTGTTCTTTGCCTCCGTGTAGACCAAGAAGACACCTTGGAGGATTAATATGAGACAGACTTCCTCCAGCGAGCATCTGTGATAAGGACCCATCTTCTAATCTCAGCTTTGTCACCGACAGGCCGTGTGTCACCTTGGGCAGATTATTTCCCCTCTCTAATCCTTCCTTTACTCGAGGAGTTAACTTGCCTCAGAGTGTTGTGATGGCTGGATGAGGTATGATTATAGAACACTTAGCAGAAGGTCTGTGCAGCTGTTGATAAACACCCACTAAATGTCAGCTGTTGTAGCACTCTTCTGTTTTGATGCTTTGTTCTGAACAGAAAAATTTAGCTAGTCCTCAAGGCTGCTTGGGGGCTTTGCTCGTGGCTCCAACAGTAAAGAATCTGCCTGTGATGCAGGAGACCTGAGTTCAATCCCTGGGTCGAGAAGATCCCCTGGAGAAGAGAATGGCAACCCACTCCAGTATTCTTGCCTGGAGAATCCTGCAGACAGAGGAGCCTGGCAGGCTGTAGTCCATAGGGCCACAAAGAGTTGGACATGACTGAAGTGATTTAGTATGCATGCATGCGAGGCTGCTTGAGAGAAGAGTCATGACTCTTGACAGCTCCTCAGTAGTGAGTTGATGCATTTTGTGGAGATGGGTTGGGGGGACACATAAATGCAATGTTGGCACTGAGAGTCGAAAAGCCCATAGGCAGCCCACTGTCTCTTCTGAGGACTTCCTCTGGCCCACCCAGCTTTACGGGTGGTACAGGGATTGCTCTGACTCCAGAAACCTGAGTTTCCTTTTTGAGGTAAAGCAGATGACTCAGCCAAGAAAAGGAAAAGTTCATGCCTCTTTATTCTTCTTAGAATACTTTACCTTTGGGTAAGGCCAATGAGTGACAGTGTCTCAGTGGCATGGATTATAGTTTAAGATAAGGGCACTGTTGTAGGGGTCAAAGAGAGAGCTTATCTATCAGCTTTGTGGTCTTTGTACTTATGTAACCTCCTTGGATCTCTCGTCCCACACTGGACTAAATACTATTTCCTTCTCTTGGCCTCTCTTTGGATTTTAAGGTACTGCTAAGGACCAGATCAATTATAATGACTCAGGCCAAAGCCACCAAGATCATTTTTAATTCTATGAGTGATTCAGTTACCCCATCACCATTAAATTAATAGATGCCCAAGATCCTTTTGATATCTACAATGTAGTGATTTACTTTGCTTACACTTAACTTCAATTGTTACTTAAATCATAGATTTCAGAGAATTAAAAAGTTGAAAGCCCCACATAGATTACCTGTGCTAGCCTCTTGATTTTATAAATATTAAACTATAGGCTCAGGAGATTTAGGTTGTTTTCCCTAAATTTCCCACTGCTCAGTAAATGAAAGATCTGGGACTAGAATTTAGGTTCAGAGTAGAAATTTGACATTTTTGCCCCAAAATTGGGAAAGGAGTATGACAAAGCTATATAATACTTAACTTATTTGCAGAGTATATTATGCAAAATGCCAGGCTAGATGAATCACAAGCTGGAATCAAGATTGCCAGGAGAAATATCAAGAACCTCAGATATGCAGATGGTACAATTCTAATGGCAGAAAGTGACGAGGAACTAAAGAGCCTATGATGAGGTTCAGAGGAGAGTGAAAAAGCTGACTTGAAACTCAACATTCAGAAAACTAAAATCATGGCATCTGGTCTCATCACTTCATGGCAAAAAGAAGTGGAGAAAGTGGAAGCAGTGACAGATTTTATTTTCTTGGGCTCCAAAATCACGGCAGACAGTGACTACAGCCATGACATTCAAAGACGTTTGCTCCTTAGAAGGAAAGCTATGACAAACCTAGACAGTGTATTAAAAAGGAGAGACACCACTTTGCTGACAAAGGTCCAAATAGTCAAAGCTATGATTTTTTCAGTAGTCATGTATGGATGTGAGTGTTGGACCATAAAGAAGGCTGAACACCAAAGAACTGATGCTTTCAAATTGTGGTGCTGGAGAAGACTCTTGAGTGTCCCTTGTACTGCAAGGAGATCAAACCAGTCAATCTAAAAGGAAATCATCCCTGAATATTCATTGAAAGGACTGATGCTGAAGCTGAAGCTCCAATAGTTTGGCCACCTGATGCAAAGAGTTGACTCGCTGGAAAAGACCCTGATGCTGGGAAAGATTGAGGGCAAGAAGAGAAGGGGTTGACAGAGGATGGGGTGGTTGGATGGCATCACCGACTCAACAGACATAAATCTGAGCAAACTCTGGAGGATAGTGAAGGACAGGGAAGCCTGGCATGCTGCAGTCCATGGGGTCACATAGAGTCAAACATGACTGAATAACTGAACAATAAGCTACCTTCTCAATTAATGCTCACTGCTATCAATGCATGATTCCTCGCCAAAGAAATTCATAGCTTACCAAGGCTGCCCTGTCTATTCATCATCTCAAGATCACTTGCTAAATCAAAGTCCACACACATCCAAAGCCATGAATCTCCAGTTTAAATCAGTTAACTGACGTTGATTGCTGAACCTTGGCTTTAGTTTCACATTGAGTCTAGCTCTGTGCCAGTCGCAGGATCATACTTCACTGACCATAGCATGTTTGGGTTTCCTATGGTGGCAGTATTGCCAACTTCCTACCTCAGAACTGCCTACATCCACTAGGTCATGCCAATGTGTATATTATTTTGTGACGCCTTTGAAAGTTCAAATATAGAGCACAGTTCCATGGATGAGTCTGGCTCACTATTCCCTGAAAATTCCTGGTGAGGAGAATCACCTGGGGGACACGAACAATATTGTTCCTGTGCTACTGTGGCCTAGGTGGGGCCCTCGTCTCTTTACCAAGCACTGCAGTGACTTTTATTTTCAGGCAGATAGGGGAGAAATAATGCCCAGGTTAATAATCTTGCCATGCAGGCATCATCTCTCCCCTCCCCCACCCCCACCACTCAAGATTGTATAAGGCATTTGAAAACGAAACTATCTTTCTTCCTCAAGTCTTTCAAGATCTTATGATGAAATTGGTATCTATACTTAAAAGGTGAAAAGTGAACAGGTCGCATGCTGCTGCTGATGGAAAAGAGTGTATTGCATTTTTAGATTTTTAAAAACAGAGTTGAGAATTTATCACTTCTCATGACTTTTATAATGTCACATTACATTAACTTCAAACCTCCTTTATTCTAACATTGGGCAGATGCAAGGTTAGTAAAACCCATGAAAGTTCTGTGATCTTCACATTCTCTTCCAGGGTTGGCTATTTGTTGTCTGTCCTATCGATTAATCCACGTAGGGACCTGACTTGGCAATATCCATGAATGAGGAGTCACCAAATAGCATTACTTCAAACATCGGCCGCTACTTTTATCACATTCCCCTGGACAAAATGCTTAAAGGCTTAAAATATTCGTTTGTAACACTGTCCTGCATATTCCAGTTTTCTATTCCAGCAGAGTGGCTCTTTCCTGCTGAACATCCTTGCACATCCTCTAATCTGACTGTTTTGATTTGCTTGGTCAGAGCAATGTGGCATAACGCTAATTTCCTTGAACTAAAACTGAAAATATTGGAGCTCAGCCGTATACTTTATTGGTCATAAGGAGCACGTTTTCTAAGCAGTTTTGCTTCCTAGAAAATTATTTAATTCCAGCTTGTCCATTTTTTGCATTTTTAAAATTAGTTTCGAACTGGTGCAAGACAAATCTAGCCTGACTCTGCTGTTACCTAAAACTGGAATCTGCAACCGTGTCAGAGACTGGCTCTCTTCTCTCACAGTTGAAACACCCATGATAGCAACCAAAATTGGCATTTGCTTTTGCATTTAGGGTGAACCAGGGTTAAATGGTGTTAAAGGATTGAAGGGTGAACCAGGTCAAAAGGGTGACAGAGGACCCCTTGGTCTTCCAGTAAGTAAAGAAAACTTTCCATTTCGGTGCAAATCTCAGACTATTCTTTCTACCCTAAGTAACAACTCTGGTTTACTCGGTGACTATGATACAGTTGAGATTTCTGTAATTGGAAAACATATTGTGTTCAAGCAGAGCTCAGCCCAGTTTTATTTTCTCTGATGTCTGCTCATGTGTCAGAGGAAGACCCCATAACAAACAACACCATGAGTGTTCAATTACATATGTGCCAGCCTTTCTCTTTCACAGCTGACAATTCTTCCCCCATCACCCTCCCCTTTAAAAAAAATGTTATACGGATTGTTTCATAATTTCTCCCAAATGCTTTTATAGTTTAGTGTAGTGTAAGATCCTCCCTCAATTTTTATTTTCTCTTCTTTGATACTAGAAAGCACAGCCCCTTGTCAGTGGCAGGTATGCAATTGGCCATTGTTGAAGGCTTGAGTTCAGTGCTGTGGCTCCTTACATTAATCAGTCATATCGTGGTCTAAATGTTCTGTGTTGTTTGTGTTGGAAATGCCCTCTTATGAGGTTCTTGTGGCAATTATGAATAGTATGGAAGAAGTATTTTGCAGTTATTTAGAGATTTTTATTTTGAATGAAAAGATTGCATCTTTCATGCTCTTTAATGCTAGTCTTCTTTCTGCAATAACTAAAAAGATATTGTTAAATGATCATTAAATATGAGGGTTTTTTGTTTTGGGCCACACTGTGTGGCATACAGGATCTTAGTTCCCTGACCAGGGATTGAACTGTGCCCCCTGCAGTAGACACACAGAGTCCTAATCACTGAACTTCCAGGGAATTCCTAAATGTGAGCTTTAGTTTCAAGTTGTTTTAAGTTTCAAGCTTTTTAATATTCTTTCTATTCAGTGAATGCAGATAAAAGTCAGTAGAGAACATTATAGATTATATTATTAAAATATGACAGAAAAAGGCAGTAGAAAATATTTCATATACATATTTTATGCATAAAAAATTGGTGACTATTTATTTTACTTTTTTCACAGGTACTGTATTATAAGTACTAAAGTATTCCTCTTGATAGCCAATGCCTTACATAATTTCAGGCATATAGTAGATGCTTAATATGCATTCATTTATTGAATGAATGATGTAAGTCTTACATTAGAATATAGGTTAAATCACACCAATTAAATCATGCCACAAGTGTGAAATCCAAAACCTCTATAATGACTGTGAGTCAGGAACTCACATTCCAAGTAAATATTAATATAATATTATTTGTGCAAAATTTTATCATCCCCCTATTTATTTTTAAATGCTATGATAGTAGTGGCTCTGAAGAAAGTATCAAATAAGCAATGTAAAAATTTGGATTTCTATTTTACTTAAACCCTCAATCTTATTTCTTTGAAGTTTGCCCTAATTTCAAATCTAAGTGCAATATTTAGCCGAAAGCTCTACATCTTCTAGCTCTAAACAAACAATAACACACACATTTTTTAAAATTTTAATCATTTCTAGCTAAATTAAATTTTGCGGTTATAATCCGATTCACAATAGGATTGTACAGAAGGAATTGTAAAATAAAAAAAGCTAAAAGTACCTCAAATGTATGATGTAGCATCATTGGTAGAGTTTGCAGCTGGAATAGATTGTTTTTCTTCCATTTTGTATTATTAACTACATCTGAAGCATAAAATGGGGAAATAGTTCTGCAACCTTGCCAAGAGAATTTATAGAAATAGTGCATTGTCTTTCTTAAATACTCCTTGATCAAATCAACATTTTCAAGGACTATAAATAAACATTTGAGTTTTGAGATACAAAAGCCATATTAAAAAAGTGATTGTGCTTACTCTTGAAACAAGCATTGACAATGTCATCTTTTGGTCACACGTTATACATAGGCTAGAGATGAAGAAAAGAAAAGCATGCATTGCCTGAACACAGCATTAGATTTTTAAAGCATTTCCCACTCAGACTCTAATGCTTGATTATTTGTAGTGAGCTGAGGAACGATGTTTGGGGCAGTAATTTTTTTGTCTGGACTCATGACATTTTTCTGCCTTTTTCCCATTCCTAGAAGTCCCTCTAGTGGTGACTAATGTGAATGAACACAGTAAGAACAACGCAGAAACAACTATTGTTTGTGTAAAATCCAAAGTCACCCTGACATGTTAAAATTCTCCATTTGTTTTTCATAAATGCAATTTTAACAAGTAAAACTAGAGCTCTTTTCTTCTCCTCTGAAATTCTAACTTGATTATTATAATGAGCCCTTACCTAGGAGACTGGCCATTATCTTTTTTCCAGAACCTAAAGAAATATATTGTGAATAGCAATCTTTAGAAAATTTAATTTCATATGGAAATTAGCAACCCGGACTGTTACTGGTAACTATTTCAAAGCCCCCTTTATAAACCTCATTCACTTGATTTCCAAATAAGAATTTGCTGAATGGAAATGTCATTAAAATGCCATCATCTGTGGGGTGTTTATTGTCATGTGTTTTGTTTTGTTTTTTTTAACTAACAATGTGTAGCGATGTGATTTTCATCTCAGAACCCTGTGACTGCGTACTATGTTGTTTGAAGTGTTACATTTGTTCATCAGTACCTCATACTAATCTCTGTTCTTGTCATTTGTGTCACACCCACCAACCCTGCTACACACAGGGAGCATCTGGCTTAGACGGAAAGCCAGGATCCCGGGTGAGTCAGCACCTCAACTTGCTCCAACATGTTTTGTGGCTATGAATTTTATGCTTTAGGACAAACTCCCATCACACGATGAGGAGTGCATGGGACTGGAGCGGAAGGAGAAGGTGGACAAAGAGAGTGACAAAAAAAGGGAGAAGCAGAGGGAGCATGGGTGGCAGGCCTGTTTGAGACACAGCCTACACTCCAGAACATCTTCTGAAGCCTGGGTTCAGGTCCGGATAACGTGCAACACGGGAAGAATGATCAGTCTGATTGATTTCATTGTCTCAGAATCCCAGACAGATTTTTTCATAACCAATGGACACATCCTGCAATTCCATGAGAGAGGCCCTCTGAAGGAATCAAAATCATGTGAAATCATTTTAACTTGCTTTCCTTTTCTATGTTCATGTCTATATTAGAAATGTAACTTCTTCCCTGGAACTAACTTTCAGATCTCCGTGCATCGAAATGATCCATCTGTCTTCTGTCATTTTGTCTCTTTTCCATGGTTCTTCAGAGCTCCCTCTCTTAAAGTTCAGCTTCAGGTCTTCAATATTTAGAAGTTTTCTGAAGATGACCTTGGAGTTCAGGCAGTAAGAAAGAGATCAATCGTGATGATAATCCAGCAACACTAGAATGAGTTTAAAACCCTGAATTATGTCACAAGGCTCTAATATTGTAAACAAGAAGAGTGAAAGAGAAATAGGAATACTGTTTAAAAAATTGTGCTGGAATAGTTCCTATGTTTGTAAATGTCATAACAAATTCATTACAAATCTAAGCATAGTCTTCCTGAAAATGAACAAATATATCTGAGGTCCTTGCTAGATATTTTAAAATAATTTTATTTATTTTATTTTTATTTTTGGCTGTGCTGGGTCTTTGTTGCTGCCCAGGCTTTTCTCTAGTTGCAGAGAGTGAGGGCTGCTCTCCAGTTGCAGAGCTGTCTTCTGGTTGCAGTGGCTTGTCTTGCTGCCGAGCACAGGCTCCAGGGTGCGTGGGCTTCAGTCGTTGCGGCACACGGGCTCGGTAGTTACGGCTCGTGGCCTCTGGAGCGCAGGCTCAGTAGTTCTGGTGCAAGCGCTTAGTTGCTTCGCGGCACGTGGGATCTTCCCAACCGAGGGATTGAACCCATGTCTCCTGCGTTGGCAGGCGAAATCTTTACCACTGAGCCACCAGGGAAGCCCCTTGCTACATTTTTAAGCATCAAAAGGAATTCCAAACTCCTCAATTTATTTACTTATATTTTATTTTATATTTTTGCCACACCCCATGGCTGCAGGATCACTGACGTTTCCTTACTAGGCCTCGAACCAATGCCCCCTGCAACGGAAGAGCAAAGTCCTGACCCCTGGACCACCTGGGAATTCCCAAGCTCTTCAATTCTAGAAACCTGTTTGTTTCAGGACGTTATTATTTTCACTGGACCTCAGTGTTCCTTTGTTCATTCAAATATCGCCTAGTCTGCCACAAAAATCCTAATCCTGAATCAGAAGGCCAGAGGACAGTTATACCATTATATCACCTGGCTGCCTGGTTTATGCCTTGCAAGCCCACAGACCTGAGCCACTGCAGCAGAACCCAGGAGAGGAATTCCTTCCTTCTAAGCCCCCTGCTCCTTCCAACAGAGCTGAAGAAAGGTTGAACAGTTAAAACATTGTTCTCATTTATTTAAAATTTTTTTACTTGTATAACTGTTTGAGCCTCTTCAGCAGCTGAAAACAAGACTTCAGAGCATTCGTGGCCAAGAAGAGTGGGGGGGTAACTGTGGAGCCAGAGAATGGATGTGAAGAAGAGGTGATGTGAAGCAAGAACAATTACATTTTTCTTCAAATGGTTTTAGGGGCAAAGTGAAGATGTTCCATTTAGCCAGGGAGGAAATAGATAATTAAAGTTGATGCACAGTTTTGTGTGTGTGCCTTTCACTGAAATATGCAGTTATATAAATCATTCATTTTGCATGAGTTTTTTGAAAACTACTGGCCTGAAAGAATCAAGAATAAAGCAGTTTGAAAGGAGATATGTTGCTTACTTTCTAAGGCATTATTCACCCAGGAAAAGTCCAGGATAAATTATAACTGCATTTCTTACAACCCTTGGGATATGTCTCATATCTTAATTTTATCTTTTTTTAGGGTACAGATGGCCCTATGGGACCCCATGGCCCTGCAGGTCCCAAAGGAGAAAGAGTAAGTCACTCCTGAGGTTATAGAGCTGTGGCCTAAAGAAAACACAAAGTGTGGCTTTTCCTCTTTAGCTGATCTGCCTTGTTCATTTCCCAGAAGAAATAAAAACCATCTAATAGTAAACGGAGACAGATACCATATTAAGTTCTACTCAAAGTCTTCAGACAGGGAGAATGACAGAGTATTAGAATATGACTGCTTTAATAAAAAAATATTTAAAAAAGCAAAAACAATGCATGTATTTTCATAGCTAAAATAAATAGCTCAGACCATTGCTTCTTAACCCATAAGGAAGATATTTTCATTTGGCCCTTATCCAGAAAGTTGAAGTCAATAGGGCTAAAATTTCTGGGACTATATAATCGGCTTGATAATCTTTTATATAAAGCTCTTGTATTCATTCAGAATAAGTTATAACCTTTTTTTTAAGGGAAATTACAAAACCTATGTATTCTCTGCACAGTTACACATGCTTCTTTTATTTTAAGCAAAAGAATAGCCTTTCTTTAATCATAAGGAAATAATTTTAGTGCTTTATAAAACAAAAACCTTTTACAACCTCTCTATATCTTTGGTGGGGGAAAAGACATTCAGAGTAGAAGATAAATATCTGACACAAAAAAGAAATGTACTAAAGCATCAGCAGCTGGTTATCTTTCTGGAACTTCTCTCCCTTTTTTTTTCCTGTTTTTCTCTCTCTTTTTCTTTTCCTCACCTTGGAAAACGTAGAAGGTTTTTTTGCGTCTGAGTAGAACTGTGTAATCAATTTCCCCACCATCCAGGATGGATGTAAAAAAAGTATCCTAATTGTGAGGTCTTCAAAATGTTGGGATGATTTACTGTACATGTTTGTGGTCTTTTAAAAGTAGATAAGAGTTTCATCAGTCTGGGATAATTTGCTTTAAAACAGACAGCCATGTAGAGATTTCTTTGGCATACATTCCAATCCCATAATATCATGTCCTATAAAGTGAAATCACTTAGTAAGTATTTATCACATTACAATATACAAAACACAGTGTACTCTAGTGTGAAATGGAAATGCTCTCCTCCCATTTGTGAAGTCTGTTTTGCTAATTGTTCTAGAGAATTGCATAATACTATTATAATTGTTTCATGATCCTATAACCTTTTATTAATACACTGTGTATATTTACTCAGTACAGTAAAGGAATCAGCTATATTCTATGATTTAAAAGAGTTTATAATCTAATTATAGAGGAAAAAATTATCTGCAAGCAATAACTTGATAATGATGCCAAAATGAATACAAATAGTGCAGACGGTGGATTCAGCGATGAGGAAAGCTGGTGTTACTCAAGAATGCTTCTAGAAAGAAGGGACTCCTAAAGGAAGAAATCATATGAACCCGATTATCACTGTCTTATTCCTAAGATCAAACCAACAACTTATGAATATCATCTTACTTAGAAATATTTAAAAGCCAAGAGTCTCACACTGCTGATGCATTCAAGCATTGTATCAAGAGATTCAGCATGTGGACTAAAAATGGAGCACCAAATCTCAAGTAGTCTGTTGGCAGAAGGCCCTGGGACTCAAGAGGGCTTACCGTTTGGTAAATCAGCTGTTACTTCCGAGAGCTCTGCAGTGTCACAAGAGTATCAGGTCTCAGCGCTGGGGCGGAATGCACCAGGAGAGCAAATGAAATGACTAAGAATTTGTGCAGGCATAGTTTAAGTCAAATGGTGTGCAGTGTAAAGTGTTATGCTTATATTTACTCGGCGTGTTAACTATCTTAACTGGATTAGATAGCAGTACTCTCCAAGTGTCCCTCACCCTAAGTGCTAAACTAGAGTGTGATTCTCAAAGTTAATTGGTTGAGGTGCCATCTGGACTCTGTTGGAAAAGTTTCAAATTTTAAAGAGGCAGGAATCAAGAAAGGGGGCCATTCTAGATTAATCCCTCAGTGTAGACAGGCAAATTAAAAATCCTGAATGAAACAAGACCAGCCTAAAAAAAACTAGGTGTTTGATGGACTGTATTATTTGAGAATCATCAAATACATGACTAGCAGTATTAGTATGCGTGATTAGTAGTATTAGTATGCATGACTAGCAGTATGAGTACACGTGACTAGCAGTGTTAGTACACATGACTAGCAGTCTTAGTGTACAGCTCCTCAAAGCACCTGATGGTCCTGCCTTCAGCTGATTTCTTCATCTTGGCCTTTTAACTACTTAGAAACTCTGTAGTTTTAGAGGTTCAGCAGTCTTTTGGAATGAATTAATCCAGGAAAAGAAGTGGCACATTCAAAGCCATGTGTTAATATTTCATTCCTAAGAGTTTTCAAACGAGGACCATTAGGATGATTTTGGTTCTAAGTGACTGAATCCCACCTCAAAATGGCTTTAAACAGTAAAGAAATTGATACTTTTATGTAGCAAAATATTCAAAGGAGGAAGTCTAGTCTTTGCTTCTGTGCCCTTTCCATGAGCTGGCTTTGCCTTTTGACCACAAGCAAGCTGGTTACACTGGTTCCAGACTTACCCTCTGGAGAGGAATCAGCAGAGAACAAACATAGGGACCCTCTTCTCCTTTATCTTCCTTAGCATCAAGGAAACCTCTGCCCAAGCTTCCCAGTGACTTCCCCTGACACCTCATTGACCAGAATTGGGTCATATGTCCATTTATGAAACAGTCACTGGTGAGGGGGATGCAATTGTCATTATTAGCTTAAAGTAATTATTTGGGATGGGCAGTTCTATAAACAGAGTTTTCCATAGACAAATGCTTCATGACAGCTTAATTCAAATCAGTCACAGTGTATTAATTTTAAAAACAATAAAGCTGAGGTATTTAATCAGAGGAGGAAGGAGAGACTAGGTATATCTTAATAATCTATGGATATTTCAGACTAGATCTACTCTAATCCATTGAGTTTTTTCAAGTTAGACAGGCTCCAAGTTATGTGAATTCTCCTTCTAAATCCCCACCTCCCACCTCATACACACACACACACACACACACACACATCATCACAGCACCACTACCTTGTAAAAAAATCATAAATAACACTGCCAGATGGCAGCACTTATTTTGAATAAGTACTCTTTGGGTTGCCAAGCCTTATTAAAAACAAGACCTTTAACTGTACAATAACAATGATAGTTACTATTTATGGACATATTATTTGGCAAAATATATTTCATATTTTATAATATTTAATCTTTAGAAAAATTATTGCAGAATATGTATTCTTCTGATTTTACAGCCAATGAAACAGACACAGAAAGGTTAAGAAAGCTACTTAAGGCCCACACGACCAGTAAGTGCCAGAACTGGCATTCAAATTTAAATCTGTTTCATTTCAAAGCCTGGCTACTTTACTGAATGCAACTCCTGTTCTTTCAGTAATAAACATGAAGTAATAATCAGTAAAAGTTCAATAAGATTTTATTGTATTTATTCCCAGTAATCTCCTGATACTATATGTGCCTCTAAGTGACAGTGTTAATTAGCACCAACAACTCCTAAATTTAAAGAAGATTGTTAACAGTGAGTTGAAATTTGCCCCCATGGGAATCTAGAGAGTAGAGAAACACAGAATAATCCTGGAATCTGTATGCACAGTTATCAGCTGAACTTGTCATTTCACCCTTGAAAAACATTTAGCACCTTTAAACTTCCTCAAGGGTGGTGAGAAAAGAAGGTAACATTTTCTGTTTGGCCCTCATATAAACATCGCCATTCCTCCTGAAGTTTTCATACTAGACATGGACAGTCAAACTTTGGAGATGGCAGCAGAAGAAAATACTACTTGAAATGCAGAACACTTATTTCTTTATTATCACAATTATATCATATTCCTGGG
Organism: Capricornis sumatraensis; assembly: GCF_032405125.1. Classification (NCBI taxonomy): domain Eukaryota; kingdom Metazoa; phylum Chordata; class Mammalia; order Artiodactyla; family Bovidae; genus Capricornis; species Capricornis sumatraensis. Next base: position 19,204,674 of record NC_091075.1, read on the forward strand.
ACCACCTCCAGTTTTTTATAAGTGTTCAGATTATTGTCTAAGCCAAGGCAAACTATTCTCCTTCAATAGGTACATGGAGAGAGCGATGAAGGCGGTAAATTCCTACATTATCAAGCATTGAAGAGAGGGCATAAAGGTTTTTAAACCTTCTTTTTCATAAAGGAAGCAAAACGTGCACGACTGTATTGATTTGACTTGATTCATTAATTCTACAAATATTTACTGATGTGCCAGACACTGTTTAAGCTGTAGGCATGCAGTAGGGAACAAAGCCAGGATCCAGATACCATGATGTGCATATTCTAAGGAGGGACTCAGCAGAGAATAGACAATTTATAACATGAGTATGTCTCCCGGTATATGAGCACTCTCAAGTAAAATACAACTCAACTTAAGTAGGATGGAGGGGAGGGGAGCAAAGGAGGAAAGGCTTGCTGAAGAGGAGACATTTGGTAGGAGAAAAAAAAAATTTTTATCCTTACATTTTTGAAAGAGTAGTAACTTAAAATAATTAGTAATGAATAAACATTTCAGACTGGTTTCAAATAGGAAAAGGAGTACGTCAAGGCTGTATATTGTCACCCTGCTTATTTAACTTCTATGCAGAGTACATCATGAGAAACGCTGGACTGGAAGAAACACAAGCTGGAATCAAGATTCCCAGGAGAAATATCAATAACCTCAGATATGCAGATGACACCACCCTTATGGCAGAAAGTGAAGAGGAACTCAAAAGCCTCTTGATGAAAGTGAAAGTGGAGAGTGAAAAAGTTGGCTTAAAGCTCAACATTCAGAAAATGAAGATCATGGCATCTGGTCCCATCACTTCATGGGAAATAGATGGGGAAACAGTGGAAACAGTGTCAGACTTTATTTTGGGGGGCTTCAAAATCACTGCAGATGGTGACTGCAGCCATGAAATTAAAAGACGCTTACTCCTTGGAAGGAAAGTTATGAGCAACCTAGATAGCATATTGAAAAGCAGAGACATTACTTTGCTGACTAAGGTCCATCTAGTCATGGCTATGGTTTTTCCTGTGGTCATGTATGGATGTGAGAGTTGGACTGTGAAGAAGGCTGAGCACCGAAATTGATGCTTTTGAACTGTGGTGTTGGAGAAGACTCTTGAGAATCCCTTGGACTGCAAGGAGATCCAGCCAGTCCATTCTGAAGATCAGCCCTGGGATTTCTTTGGAAGGAATGATGCTAAAGCTGAAACTCCAGTACTTTGGCCACCTCATGCAAAGAGTTGACTTACTGGAAAAGACTCTGATGCTGGGAGGGATTGGGGGCAGGAGGAGAAGGGGACAACAGAGGATGAGATGGCTGGATGGCATCACTGACTCGATGGACGTGAGTCTGAGTGAACTCTGGGAGATGGTGATGGACAGTGAGGCCTGACATGCTGCAATTCATGGGGTCGCAAAGAATCAGACATGACTGAGCGACTGAACTGAACTGAAACATTTCACATGAATGCCAAAGAAACCCAAGCACAGCACACTAGATAGGCAAGTCCTTTTGCACAGTTGGACAGTGTCAGTCTGACCTACAGCCCTTTCAAAGGTGATTCTGTAAAATGCACTAAGATTTTCGTTTGCTGTATCACTGGCAGCAACTCTGGAAGAGTCTGCCTTTTTAGAATTTTGATAGAATGATGCTTCAAATAGAGGCTTTAGACACAAAGCATTAGAGAAATTGTATGAATATAGACGTTTGTGTATGATTGGAACTCTCACCTTTTATTATAGGGTGAAAAAGGAGCTACAGGAGAGCCGGGACCCCGAGGGCCGTATGGTCTGCCCGTGAGTTCTGTGTCTCGCGATGTTTCCCGCATGCAGAAGCCATCTGTTATTGGCGCAGTTAACTCTTCCCTCATGGGCAGACTAATCCCATTAGAGGAGCAAAGAGCAACCCACTAATTCTCTTCAACACCAGTGTAACCGTGTGTTTCACAGATAGGTCATATTTGTGCCATGTTCTCACACTCAGGTACACTCATCCACGTGCTTCACAAGACTGAGAGGATCAGAGGTTGTCCATGAGATGGACAGGGCTAAGCTGAAAGCAGGATTTGGGGCCATTTGACTGGACCCATAATTGGCCCTTCCTTGGGAGGTCATTGTACCAGAAGTAGGTGTGGAAGCTTTATTTAAAACAACTCTCTTCAGACTTTATCCATTCTCATAGATAACTTACAAAAACTGTTCTTGCTAATAAAAGTTATTTCTAAATTGATATTTACAACAATTTTGCTGTTTCTGACCTTTCTAAATCACTGTGATGACAAGTGATCTTCAGAACAGAGAATGTTGATAGTGTTCTATCTTCTGAAAATTCTCAATTACCCCCACTTCAAATTGAGGGCCTGGGGTCTGCTTTAGAATATTCTTTTTAGGAAAATTGTGAATGATGCAATGGGGTGAGACAGGACTTCAGTAGAAGCACATACTTACATCTCAAGGTTTTTAACCACTGTGTAGCTTCCACATACCTTGCACATTCTAGTTTTTATAAACTGAAATAAAAGCGTCAGCCATGATTATTTGAGTGCTAAAAGAGATGACGATTTTGAAATAGATTTCAAAATCTAATTGATGGAATCAAGCATCTTCTCAGCAACTTTTGGGTGGATCTATTGTGTGACCCTGGTCATTGCCCAGAAAATCTACTCCACACGGGTGAATGGATAGGGGACCATTCATCTACAAACAGTTTTTAAATTGTGAGCTTCACACCCTCAATATTTATAGACAAGGTGCACATCTAGACAAATTAAAGCTGTATTTAACAAACAGTTTTCATATTCTTTGCTCACTTATAATTTATTAAGCTGTCAAGGTAAAGTAGTTTTGATTTGCATATTCTGTTAGTGCTTGTGTGTTTTTAAATCAACTAAACAGTATTTTTGCTTTTGACTTACTCCTAGATAAATAACTTGGATACCAAAAATTAAACTTCAGCAAAATATCACACTATTTAACCTGATACATAATAAAACATGTTCATGACCCTTAATTGCAACATTAACAATCAGTTCACTTGATTTAGCGAAAGAAATTTGCATTACTAATTAATAGAGGATTTTTTCACTTTTCTGAATTTGTTGTTTTAATACTAGTGTTGCGTGTCCGGGCAGCCTTAAATAGAACAATAACCTATTCATGAAACTTAGGAACACTAATGTAGCTACTATGGTTCTTTGGCAGGGGAAAGATGGAGAGCCTGGTCTTGATGTAAGTAAAACATACAATAAACATCTCCCCATTATAATAGATGCTGATGGTCTCCATCGTCAATCACAGCAAGAATAGTTCTAATTTTCTTCTGTGCACATAGTTACGCATAAGCATATATTGCTTTGCATGTGGACAGCAATATGAAACTTATGACTAGTGTCTGCATGAGATAGCCATGGAGGCAAAGACCATAATTATTTTGGTATAAAATTAATAACTGACAGTTGATATTCTCCAAAATACTTTCCCAAATGAGAGACACTCAACATCTGTGGCTGAACCACTTATTTTAAAATATGCATAAAATTGAAACGTCTTTTACATGCTACCCTTAGGGAAATGATATGTTTATTTTTAAAGCTGTTATACAGTATTTTTCTTTTTAGCATTCAAGTCCCTATATATCTTATAGTAACATAATTCTCTAAAAATAATGTTAAAGTCAATCCCCCTTAAAGTGTTTACTGCTCGTCCTGTATTATGTGAACAACAGCAGTAGCAAAAGTGATAGTAGTAATTGTGTATCAGGCACCTGTTGTGTACAGACATCATTCTGGTACTTTATATATGTCTTCAAGTTTAATGCTCACATTGGCAGTTGTGTAGTAAATATTAACCTCATTTTATGGTCAAAGGACTAAAATACTGAAGTGAGTGATTTGCCCACAGCCACACAAATCCAAGAACTTGCCAGGATTCGAACTAGGGTCCTAATATTCTTTCCACTGTGTATTTCTTTGGAGAAGCAGCAAGAAACCCTTTGTTTATAGATACTTCAGATGTTAGGAAACTGTTATTTCCAAGTACTACTTTACCCATCTAAGTTTTGAGATTTGGGGCCATGCCATGTTTCTTTATACTTGTGTTCAGAAACATTAAATCTTGTTTCTTTTAGTATGGTTTTGCCACAGGTACATCAATAGATCTTTTTGGTTTGCTTTTTATCCTGTAGGGTTTCCCTGGTCCACGAGGCGAGAAGGGTGACCTGGGAGAAAAGGGGGAAAAGGTGACCTCTCCAACCTAGCATGTGCCTGTTTGATTTTTCTGCTTCTGTCTGCTTTGCTGTTCAAGCTGTGTGATTCTCTCATACATCTCATCTTTCTCCATCCTGTGCTCCAAAAACACAGATGTCTGATCTAATAAACCAGGTCTTCACAGAGAAATAAAGAAGGCTACAATGAAAGAAATAAGGGCACTGTTAGTGTAGAAGAAAAGAATTATAATCCCCAGAAAACCAGGCTACAATTTTTTGGACTACCTGACACCAATTAGTTGAAAGACGGAAGTTTCCAGGAGGTGTCGAAAATGAGAGGGGCAGGCATTTATTACATTAATAATATTAAATAGCACAAATCTACAACAGTCTTCTGGCAGAGCTCACCTAAGCCTATAAAGCCAGCACCTCATTTATCTCCACAACATTCCCGGTAGAGACAGGATATGTCCTGTATCTTGATTTTTTAAATTGGAAAATGGATGACAAGCATTGTTTCTGAGACCAGTACACAGGGACCAGGACTTATTGCCTTCAAACACTGCAGACATTTTAAATGAAGATATTAGAGTATTTTATGAGATTGGTTTCTAGGTTCTATCTCAAGATAGATAAGGAGCCAATATCAGGCAAAATGGTTTTATGTCTGGAAACAAAGTTTGGATTATGGCTATTTTAAACCACTTTTTGTTCTTTGAGGAATAGTTATACATACATATATATATGACACAGATGAACAAGAGGGGAAAAAAAAAGAAACCTCTATAGAATAATGAAAATCTTAAAGTGGCTGAAATTGTACTTTCACAGTTCAAATTTAAACCAATTCTCTTTCTCAGATTGGGCTTCCCAGGTGGCTCAGTGGTAAAGAATCAGCCTTCCAGTATTGGCAGGAGATGCAGGAGACACAGGTTCGATCCCTGGGTCAGGAAGATCCCCTGGAGGAGGAAATGGCAACTCACTCCAGTATTCTTGCCTGGAAAATACCCTGGACAGGGGAGCCTGTCAGGCTACAGTCCATGGGGTCGCAAAGAGTAGGACATGACTGAATGAACACACACACACACAGTTCTCAGATTGATTTATGCTCTACTTAATACACTATTTTCAAAACCCTATAAATTCTCTTTAACAGTGAAGTTCATAGATGTTAAAAAGCAAGGCCAAATGAGAGTTGCCCCAAAAAGGATATTAAGCCTTCTGTGTATTCTTTGGGCTTTAAACAATACTGAGCTTCCCACTACTAGAAAAGCACGTGTGAGTGGTTATATAAAACATCACCATCATCATTGTCAATATCATCACATTTATTGATGTGTTTTTTTGTTTTTCCTAGAGCTTTACATATGAGAGTCTTTTAATCTTCATAAGAACCCCCTAAGGCTGGTGTTATCATTGTCCCCATTTCATAGGCAAGGAAACTGAGGCATAAAAAAGTTCTTTTATTCTGAACTGTAAATTGTAACTATAAAATATACATGTTTTGAGGTAAAAGCTTTGGGCCCAAGGTGTGTGTGTGTGTGTGCCTTCAAGATTATAGGCATTTATTTTATACTTACCTAATAGATTGTATGAGTCTAAAACTTCATCCACTCAAAATAATGTTAGCAATATGAAGATACTCATTCTAATGATCTTTTAAACAAAGAAGAAATTACCAGTATTATAACTTGTGAAAACCTACAGCTACAAATTTAATCCTCAGAATAATGTTAATCACTCAATACAAAAGTATTTCTGTACTTCAGAGTCCATTATTAGAAGTTTCATACTTAGGAAATTAGATCCAAATGTGAGCACTTTATGTATATCATTCTTTGACAGCAGAGATAAAAATTAGCAAGAGCCCCTATATATTCATACCCACAAAGACATAGTTGCAAAACTATGCTGATTAATAATAACACTGACACATTCTTCTCTACAATAGTATCTGTTTTCCATAAAGCTTGAGGGTCACTAAAATATTGTTAAAAAATGATTCCCTGAGCCTGTTAAAGTCAGCATTCATATGACAACGCTTTTTCATTGAATGATTAATCTGAGTTGATTAATCAATCAAAGAAGGGATGGAGTCCTAAATTAATAACACCCAGCACACCTGGTGTCAGTCACACCTATGTGAAGAGGAGTCCACTGCCTCCCAAATAAGTCTAAATCAATATTATGTCACAGAGCTGATGTTATTTGCTGAAGAAGAGTGTTGATTCATCTTGCATGAGTGAGCAATTTACTCCCAAAGCTCCTCCCATCGTACTTCCTATCACACCTGCTTTCATTTCATTTCACCCTGGCATCTCGAGTCTTTGTTTTTGATTGTGATCAACTAAACCACACAGAATTTCTCTTTCTCTGATATTAGAGAAACCCAACTGGTTTTGATTCTGAGCCTTCTGATGCAATCTTTTTGGCACACAGGAGATCAATGTGGAGTTTCACTCACACAGTCAGAATGAATGCATTAATTTGAATGCATATCTCATCTATATCTGTTATGTATATGTCTTTGAATGTTGATGCTGTTTTGCTTCTGAAATTATTCAGATTTACTGTATCTGTCATCCTGATTGCAGAATGAATACACTCATTTAAATATGTATTGCATAGTATTTTGTATTCTGCACTGCACCAGCTTCTTGTCTATAAATATGCAGAGATATTTATGTTAATATGAAACAGCTGAGGTACATTCCTTCCTTCGCCTCCTTTTGCCTCCTTTCCTTAATTCCTCCATCCCTGTGATCCATGCAGACTTCCACAGCCTTTACCTTGATTCCTAAATACTAATTCCCATGGCTACATTCCCACTATGTAATTATCCTGCCTACCTCATTTGTAATATTAGCTCAACTGAATCCAAACTGCTTTTCCCCTCTGGAACAAAACTTTTTTTTTTTTTTTTTTTTGCTTTTGTTATCTTGTGAGTAAGCTGGAAACCCATTTACCATTGTGAATACCTGGCATGACATCAATAAGTGTGAATTAAAAAACATCTCTTGGTTTTTAATAAGTTTTAAATAAGTCTGTTTCTCCAACTGACATTGCTAAGAAATCTTAGCACTTTTAAAATTTATTTACCTGACTCAATAAGGGAAGTATTTGTTTTTAGTTTCCTTAAAAAGAATGTTAAAAGAAAGAAGTATCTTTTTAACACACTATGTTTAAAGGAGAGCTACAAAAAATGATGTCATAAAGTTGGATACATTTCAAAAAGATACAAGCTGTTAATATTTTTTCCCTTTCCTCTGGCTCATATAGCTCTCATCTCTTGTAGGATTGAGCAGGGGGAAAGTTGGTAGGTACTGCAAATTGGCTGTGAAAGTTTCCACTATTCCTCTCAACTTCCCCTGCCACCGGCTGACTTCAATACACTTGGTATCTGCCATCTTCACCGGAGCGGTGGCGGGAACACCTCATTCACAAGGACCCTGGCATTGAGTCTAAGTCAGCACTGATCCTGCTTTCTGATGTGTCAGCTTTTGAGTTCTTCTTTCATCTTGCTGAGTCTTTTTAATGACATCTTGTATTTCACTCCCCAGAATCCACCACCACACTAAAAGTCTGGTTTTTCATAACGTCATGCCTTATCTAAACCAGAAAACAGTGGTAAATGCCCTTCCAGACTTTCACTGGCTAAACCATCTTTTGAATCACCATTACTTCCCCCCACCCCAAATAAAAACTGTCTTTTATTTAAACCCTTGTATCCACAGGGGGAAAAGGGAAAGAAAGGCAAAAAGGGGCCTAAAGGGGAGAAAGGAGAACAGGGTGCTCCTGGATTAGATGCACCGTGCCCGTTGGTATGTCTGACTTGTCAACCGTCTCCAGGTGTCCCATGTGGAGGCTGAGCTGGGAGAGGAGCAAGCTGCAGGGGCCGTACCAGTGCAGTTCTGATTGGGTCTTTTTTCAAAAAACAAAAAGCATTTTATTTTGTTATGGGAGCATAGCCGATTAACAATGCTGTGATACTTCCAGGTGGATAGCAAAGGGACCCACCCATACACATACATGTATCCACTCTCCTGATTGGGGTCTTTTAACATAGACTGTAAAGTCCCTCGGGTTTTCCTGGTGTGTGCCACCCCTTGCCTCTGGCCACCAGCTCTTCTTGGGTTTCTTAGCAATCAAGGATTGGTGTGCATCCAGGGAGTGAATGCAGGATCAGAGGAGGAACCGGGACTCTTCCCTCCCGCTCCCCAGAGCAGGTGCAGGTGCCCAGACAAGCCCTGGTTATAAGACCACATCAAGATCTGTTTTCTTTTGTCCAGCTTTGCTGGCTGTTACCTTTCCCTTCAGAGTTGCTCCTCTCCCACTCTTTGGTTACCGTGGTTATTTCTTTAGCAGGATTTGTGCTCAAGTGATTTCTTCTGTTTAGTAACGTTATGAGTTAATCTTTACAAACAGGGATTCCGTGGCGTTAAGGGGGAAAAAGGGGAGCCAGGCCAGCCTGGCCTGGATGGGCTGGATGCCCCTTGCCAATTGGTACAGTATTTCTCTTTCCTACCACCCTGCATGCCATTCCTTTGTTTATTACGTATTCATCCCTCTCAGTGTAAAGTGGTACTGCCAGAGCAAGCTTTCCATGATAAACACACCACGTGCATGTGCATGAATAGCTCCTTCAGTGACTCTGCAGAGTGAAGGGAGCAAGCATGTGTTTCAATCGGTGACTGCGAACTAACCTCCTGACATTGTTCTCACAGCTGACATGGCCGCCATGTCTGTGTTCTGGGGAATGTCAGTTTATCCCGTAACTATTTCAAGATGATGTTAAAAGTACATTTTTAAAAAAGTAAAGGTACAGCTAGGCTTTAACTTTGGGTTTTTCCCCTAAAGTTAGCTTTTTTTCTTTAAAAGAAATAAAGGCATTTTTGCCACTTCCACTAAATTTCTATCAGGCTGTAAATAAGGCCAAACCTACAAAGTTAAGCTTCTGTGGTCAAGATTTAACCAGTTTGAGGGAATGATGTTAAGAGACCATACAGACGAAAACCAAACTTCTTGAAGCTTCTAAAGGTGATAATAGTCTGTAGCCCATATCTTCTTCTTTGCCACATAACCTTTTCAATTTAATGGCCTCTCCTTTTGAAACTCACTTTCCTAAAGTAGAAAGATCTTCCCTACCTCCATTTGGCATGAACTCAAAATCCTTCCTACACTAAAATCTAAAATTCTACTGGGTGATCCTTCTCCTTGTACCAATCTGGCATTACCGATTTTTTCCCAAATATAAAGTCATTTTAAGGTGGTTTTTTTTTTTAACAATTAAAAAGTATATTCTGACTTTCTGAGGTGTAAAGGAAAATTTTACGATTGTGTTGATGGTTATATTTGGTTTGCATGTTCTTATATTATTCTTAAGTACTAAGCATGATTCTTTAAAGATAAATTTATGCTTCTCAAGACTTTTAAGAGATTGCATAATAGAAGAAATTTTTATTCAGTCAATAATTACAGTTAGAAGATTTCAGTATGATGTGCCCAGTCTTTTATTTTGTTTGCTTGATATTGACAATAAATAATATTTTACAATCATTTTGCTGGGAGAAAACACAAGCATGTTTCATAGTATGTCAGTTCTTCTCGCCTTATTTATATCATTTGTATCTGAAGAGTGCTTACACCTTAAGTGAAAATAAATTTTGCAACATTTAAGAATCTTTTGTTTATTCAGGTCTTGTTAATTGGCTTCTGAAGAATTTCAATTAAAAAATTGACAAAGACTTTGGATAACATTTTACTATAAAGATATAACTACTTATCTTTTAATCCAATCAATTCAATGTTCTATTTTTTCTGCTTTCAATCTAGAAAAGTTGAAAAATACGCCATGTGAAGAGCTATAAACTTCAGATAGAAATGGTTCATAACTGATTACTCATCATTATTATGCATTTAGCCATAAAACATAGTGATCAGGAAGAGAAGTTATTTTCATTTATTGAATAAAGATAATTATAAAATGCATTTTAATGAAATTAAGAGAAATAGTACAGATTTATTATCTAAAGATATAACTAAGTAGACCACTAGGTTTTACAAATCATTGTTCAACGTTAAGGATAAATATTTTTATATTTTATTTATTTGCAAAATGTGTACTCACTTTGGAAAACATTTGAATTTTCTTCATTTTAACTAGTGTTAGGTAGTCTATTCGGGGCGGATAAAAGATGCCTATGACTAAAGCCACCTAACAGCTATAAATCCATTTTTAAGTCTTGGAGATTATTAATTATGAAGTATGATCACTTTTGTGGAAGCTGAGGAATTTTTATTCTTCTTTTTAAAATAGGGGCCAGATGGATTACCCATGCCTGGCTGTTGGCAAAAGGTAGGCATTCTGGAGTTATTTCTAAAAGAAACACTCTCCCTTTCTCTTTACCTGGCCTAGCCCTTTCCATTTAGAACAGATTTTTTTTTTTTAATTTGACATTCCTGGACTTGTATATGGGTATTAAAAAGCAAAGATTCCATCTTTGGAATACCTTTTGATGGTGTTTACTACTGACTTATTTCTAAATGGATAAGTGAAAATAGTACCTAGCAAACACTGTAATTTAGACCTCTCCCTATTTAATCTTTTCTTCAAAATGGAAAGGGGCCGTGCATCTTGACAATGGGTTTGCTTGTGCCAAGTTCCTTTTCCTCCTATGGTTTAAAATTATTCTTAATTGTGATTCCTTTTCTATTTATACTCAATTACTTAGATAAAATATGCAAATACATGGTAGAACCCTGTCGATCAATATTAGTCACAAAGCTGAGAAAGCAGAAAATGTAAGAATGATTTTATCTTCAAAGATGCCTTGATTTATTTAGGAGAATATGGTTATATTTAAGTTGATATACTTTATGATAGCAGTTTGCTCTAGACTCTACATGTGGCTACCCATAGTCACTGTGTGTGTGTATTCAGTAGAGAATGGAACTTATTCTTCATGGAGAACCTGTGTACAAAGGCTGTGTGATAGGCCCTTTCATATAGGTGACATCATTTTATTTAATCCTCATCATAATCTTATAGGGTATCACTGGGCTTTCCATGTGACTCAGTGTCAACATTGGCAGGAGATGCAGGTTCCATCCTTGGGTCAGGAAGATCCCCTGGAGGAGAAAATGGCACCTGGCTCCAGTATTCTTGCTGGGGAAATCCCATGGAGAGAGGAGCCTGGTGGCACAACTGGGCAAGCGGCACAGAGTGTTAGTAACCTCAGTGATGCTGATGAGGGAAATGAAATTCAGAAAAGTTAAGTAACTTCCAAGGGCACAGACCTAGTATGTGACAGAACTAGAAGTAGACAGTGGAAAGCAGTGGCAGAACTTTGAGGAGGGAAGAGATCTGTGTGCTGTGCTGTTCAGAGAATCCCAAACCTTTACACTGTAACGGTGCAAACCTCAGCATAAAGCACTGTGCGTATGCTCCCTAAGGTTAAAGGAATTCCACTGATGTGAAAATGAGCTGAGGGAAGTATCAGTTCAGTTCAGCTCAGTCGCTCAGTCGTGTCTGACTCTTTGTGACCCCACGAATCGCAGCACGCCAGGCCTCCCTGTCCATCATCAACTCCCGGGGTTCACTCAGTCTCACGTCCATCGAGTCACTGATGCCATCCAGCCATCTCATCCTCTATCATCCCCTTCTCCTCCTGCCCCCAATCCCTCCCAGCATCAGAGTCTTTTCCAATGAGTCAACTCTTCACATGAGGTGGCCAAAGTATTGGAGTTTCAGCTTTAGCATCATTCCTTCCTAAGAAATCCCAGGGCTGATCTCCTTTAGAATGGACTGGTTGGATCTCCTTGCAGTCCAAGGGACTCTCAAGAGTCTTCTCCAACACCACACTTCAAAAGCGTCAATTCTTTGGCGCTCAGCCTTCTTCATATTCCAACTCTCACATCCATACATTACCACAGGAAAAACCATAGCCTTGACTAGACGGCCCTTTGTTGGCAAAGTAATGTCTCTGCTTTTGAATATGCTATCTAGGTTGCTCATAAATTTCCTTCCAAGGAGTAAGCGTCTTTTAATTTCATGGCTGCAGTCACCATCTGCAGTGATTTTGGAGCCCCCCAAAATAAAGTCTGACACTGTTTCCATTGTTTCCCCATCTATTTCCCATGAAGTGATGGGACCAGATGCCATGATCTTCTTTTTCTGAATGTTGAGCTTTAAGCCATCTTTTTCATTCTCCTCTTTCACTTTCATCAAGAGGCTTTTGAGTTCCTCTTCACTTTCTGCCATAAGGGTGGTGTCATCTGCATATTTGAGGTTATTGATATTTCTCCCAGCAGTCTTGATTCCAGCTTGTGCTTCTTCCAGTCCAGCGTTTCTCATGATGTACTCTGCATAGAAGTTAAATAAGCAGGGTGAAAATATACAGCCTTGATGTACTCCTTTTCCTGTTTGGAACCAGAGGGAAGTATACATGCACTTTTACCATTTTGAATTTTTTCCACTAACACTTGTGGCTTATTCAGTCATTTTTTTAAAAATGTATTGAAGTATAGTTAATTTAGTGTATAATATTGTGTTCATTCCTTCTGTACAGCAGTGATTCAGTTATTCACATATTCTTTTTCATATTCTTTCCCTTTGCAAAATATTGAATATAATTCCCTGTGCTATACTGTAGGACCTTGTTTTTTATCATTTTTCAGGCGTTTTTGACTGGCAGGCTTCACAGGCAAAACTGTAGGATGGCAGAGAGACATGGAGAGACAGGACTCTTATTTACCTCTCATCTCATCAACTCTATTGGTGAGGAGATCCTGTGAAACTCCCTCTCTTGCTTAACTACTTTCACACCCCCTTGGCCAGGGAAAGAAAACCCTTCTCTCCCAGTCATTTATTCAGTAGCTTCCCATACTCCACTTTCAGCCTGTCAGACCACTAGCTCCCTCACTTTGGAGGTCAAGTGGTTCTTGGGAAGATGAGCCTGTCATCATAGTCTTCACCTGAGAAAACTATCCTTTAATCGCCATAACCCCTACCCCTGTTCTCAGAATTTTTAATACCATCCTGAGCTGGAATTACCATCTGCTCTTTAACCTTGGCCCTGTAATCTGATCCTGTCATGATTTTTTAATCCAGTCATCCAAACACTTTACATGGAGGGAGATGTGAAAGGCCTACCTTATTCAGCCTCTGATACTACTCAGAACTTGGATTCATGTCATTTTCAGCCTCTTCTAAACCATGTCTGTTTTGTGAGGCATAAAAATAATGGCAACAAGCAAAGGATTCATCATCTTGTTGGTTCATAAAATGGCCAGACCATTTTATGAGCTAATGTGAGTTGCTCAGAAAATCAGAAATTTCCTTTTTAGGTACTTATTTTTCCACAGATTATATACTATATGAGGTTAACGCTCTCCTAAATCTAGCCTCTCTTTGTATAAAGAATATATACAACATTTAAATCAATTAGACTTCAATAAAGTTTTTAAATGGTAAAAAAGAGAATAACTCAGTGATAAAGCTTCAGTATTGCTTACCACATTCCCCAACACAATCAATGCAAACCATTGTAATCATCCTCTCCCAACATCTTCCTGCACCAAAAAGAGAGAAAGAAAACAATTAGATGGGGTTGGTAGAGGCAAACTATTCAATTTAGAATGGATAAACAAGGTCCTACTATATAACACAAGAACTGTATCCTCCTGGGATATAGAACAATCTCCTGGGATAAGCCATAATGGAAAAGAATATTTGTTTAAAAGTGTATGCATGGGTAAAATTGAGTCACTTTGCTGTAACAGCGGAAGTTGGCACAACATTGTAAACCAACAATACTTCAATTAAAAAAAAACAATTAGAAAAATGAAATGTTCTAAAATTTCTTCTGTGGTCAATTTAGCCATCTCAAATATGCTGTTGGCCAAATCAAATTAATTTTTAAGTGATATTATTAAAAGAAGTGATATTATTAGAAGTGATATTATTAGAAGTGATATTATTAAAAGAAGGCCAGTAGATTACTTAGTCCTGTTTTAGTGGACCACCTTTTTGAATATTAAGTTTAGTAGTCTCCTGGGTCGAGAAATGGCAGCCTGCTCCAGTGTTCTTGCCTGGAAAATCCCAGGCAGAGGAGCCTGGTGGGCTACAGTCCATGGGGTCACAAAGAGTCAGATATGACTGAGCACACACACAGTCTCTAGACACAGTGATAAATGTTTGACTGAAAATTCAGATTGTAGCTACAGTAGAAAGCACTGTGATTAACAAACAAGTTCTATTGTTTTGTTTTTTTATTCCCTCCCTGGTGGCTCAGACGGTAAAGTGTCTGTCTACAATGCGGGAGACCTGGGTTCGATCCTTGGGTCGGGAAGATCCCCTGGAGAAGGAAATGGCAATCCACTCCAGTATTCTTGCCTGGAAAATCCCATGGACAGAGGAGCCTGGTAGGCTACAGTCCATGGGGTCACAAAGAGTCGGACACGACTGAACGACTTTCCTTTCCTTTCCTTTCTTATTGTTTTTATGCTACTCTCAATAATAATTTTTTTCATGTAAAACTATTTGATCTTTATTTAAATTTCTTTTCTTTCTAGATATAGTTCAGTTATCTGTATTTGGAGAATAATGATGTATCAATTCACATTGCAATTCATACAGTGAGTAAAAGGCAGAACTCATGGTTCAGAAAATCCTTACAAGCTATTAAAGTTATCATCTGTCTATATCCAGAGATTATAAACCACTTCATAGGAAAAATATCTATAGCCTTCACATTTTTAAATGTTTCATGAAATTTTGCTTTTTCAGATAGGGCAGGCTTGCAACAGAATCTTCCTAAAGTAAGGTGACCGATTTCTTAAGTTTTAAAATCTGGTGGGGGAAAAAGGATCTTTAAAATTCTTGAGACTATTTACAAAACATTGGTTTCTCAAAAAATGTATTTGTTTGAAATTTGAGATGAGTGGGAGTGTGGAGAAAAGAATACTACTTCCTGCACACATTCTCTGGCCTTAGCATGATGTGTGTAACACTAAGTGAACTTTATTGCTAAAGATCACAGAGTACCCAGCCCCTTACACATACTTAATATAGCATCTATTTTTACTGGAGAGAAAAAAGCAAGTATTTTTAATTGGTGAAATGAAAGATGACTGAGGACGAGTCACCATCGTGATGGGGAGATGAGAAATCTTTATTATTGTCCTTCTCTGGACATTCTACTTTTCTCACTGATTTTTCTTTGAGAAAAAGTCAAGTTTGTCACCAAGATCTGCTCTATAAGTTATACCTCAAAGACTTTTGTTCTTCTATTCTCTCAGACTTAAAACTTCAGCTCCAGGGCAACCTTAGTAATTATGGCTGCCGCCCAGAACAAGGAACCTGACATTTCTAGATCTTTAGATCACAATAGACCCTGTCATACAGCTTGAAGACTTGACAACAGAGGTCGGTCCTGCACGCCCTTCACAGCAGGGCAGGGCCGGAAAAAGGAAATAAGAACAAGGGCAGTAGAGTGTTAGAGTTGAGTGTCAGGGAAATAAGCAATGCCATTGCACTTGTGTTTTAATGCTTGGAGACGATTACATAAGCCACACATAGAACATGTATTTTAATTATGGTGTGTCTGTGATAAAATTCTAATTTTCTGCTTTCCCAGAATAGTTACTGAGACAAAACACTTCCCACAGACTTCTCAGTAGCAAAATAAAAATGTGGGTTGAACCTAGGATAAAATGTTTGATGAGTTTTAGAAAAGTAATGTATAGGACGTATCAATTGGCTCATTGATTAAAACAAAACAAAGCAACTTCTATTCAGGGTTCTACCAGTTTTCTTAAAATAAAAGCCAACTGGGAATTTTTATCCTAAACTACTAATTCTCTATATTTCTCTTTTTTGTTGTTTGTTTTCCTGCAGTGAGGAATCTAACCTTCCGAGCATGACGTTGTGTATATAATGGTCCACTTTTTATATTTATAGTTGAAATTGGATTGCAGATTGTACAAGTCTGAGATATGTTTACATGTAGCTGCTTCTTCCTGTTTGCTGTAGTACACGTATCCATCTTTTCTTCCCTTACATCTAAAATCGGGCGAGATGTGAAACCAGTAAGAAGCCTGCAGAAAATATAGATCAGTATCTCTTTATCTTATGTGAAGATATGTATTTATATGGACCCAGTGATAGAAATCGATTGTTCTTGCTATTTTCTTACCTTGGGCTTGTTAATTGCATGGGCAAAAAGCACCATGAGATAGTTTACATGAAATTGTGACCAAATATGAACTCAAAGCTATGAAAATGTACTATACTGACTGATTTTAGAGTTCATCATCACAGCCCTCCTCACCTTTGCTCTTCATACCCACACCACCCATTGAAACTGACTAAAAGAGCATGATCGTGTGCCAAGCCTGCTTGCCGTGCACCTTCAGATGCTAGCATGCTGCGTGATGAGTCATTTGATCACAACGGAGCTTTTATTTCTTTTGTCATCTCAAGGGGGTTACACCATGGCTTATTGCCAAAAAGTGATAAGGTGGCGGAGAGCACACACACAGATGGTCTTGTATTTTACGGGCGCTGCGGTCCCAGCTACAGATCTTCAGCTTCCAGTATTGTGGGCTCATGTGGCCTCCTTGGTTAAAACGTCCAGGGGCTGAGCTAGTTGCTGACACCAGTTTTCCTTGGGCTGCCGTTGGCAGTGAAGACAAAGATAGAGAATTGGTTCAGCCTCCTGCACTGTCTCTCATGTGACCAAGTAGAAAAGAGGTTTACAAAAAGGCAGGCACCCAGAATAGTGGACTTTTTTTTTTTAATAAACCAAATTCCAGCAAGTGTTACAATGGGTGCATTTGGAAAATGACAGAGGCATACAGCACTTCTTTGGGGTAGGAGGTTCTTGGAATGGCAGTCCCTGTTCCTGAGGACAAAGCATGTGTCCATCTCACCAAAGTTTGGGTTGCTGAAGAAATCACAAATCCCAGGAAGAGGGTGGATGAGACAACCTTTCCTGAAGATGTAGGAGAGTTCACCCTACACTGTCTACAGAAGCTGATGTGAGAGCTTGCTCCCATCCAAGATCCAACCCGTGCTAAACATTTTCTACAAACTTCTAGAAAAAGAAAGATATTTTCCATTCTTTTTAATACTTTTTTCTTTTAGTCCCAGGAATATTCAGGAAACTTTATTTTTCAGCTTTAGTCACATTTACTTTGAACAATTTTTTTTTTTTTTTGTCTTCAAAGCCTTGCAACTTGGTACATCAATGGTCCAGATGAGCTTTTGCTAACTTCTCTCTTGTTCTGAACAATTGAGGAGAATATAAAAGAAGTTCCACTTTCAGTTCAGTCATTGTAAAGCATCAAAGTTAAGCCATTTTTCAGTACTTTTTGACTTTTTTTGTAGGATGAACATAACATATATAGTGACTATCAGTTAAGATAAAGTCAAGATTTGGTCACATTTGACAGTATTAACTCATTTCTATTTCTTGTAGTTCTATTTAGATCTAAGTTGTATCTATATTTAGATTTCTTTTATCTTTTTTATATTTCTAAATGTTTATCTTATGCACAGACCAAATCTGAGATCTCAGAAAGCTGTGAAATATAGTTGCCATTAGGAGTATTTTTTCAACTACTTGCTCAAAAGTTACCTAATTGTATTAGACTGAGCATTTCTTTGCACAGTAAAGAGTTGCTAGCGTGTTTTGAAATGACGTGTTCTAGCAGAAGGGTTACATTAGGAGGAACATCATGAATGAGCAATCACTCTTTCAACCCATTGGACAATATAATTTCTCATTTCGGGCTGTTTTGTGGGAAATTTCCTGGTTTCACGTATAGGTTTTCACCAGCAGAGGGGAAATTACCTCACCATTGGCTGCTGGTGACAAGAGTTAAGATATGCTTGTAAAACAGGGATCCTAAGATCTTTATGATCTCTTTCAGATTATATAACCAAATGCTCAGTTATACAAAATGCCTTCTTTTTGTTCCGATTACGTTTTGGAGAACTGAAAGATGTTTGAACGAATCTATCAATCAAATTGGTAACATTTCTAGTAACATTCCACACTCCGAAACCAATTTAGCATTTTTCAAACAAAAGAGGGCATTTTCTACCCATCTCTTGTATGAGCTGGCTAGGATATGGTGTTTTTTCAATGTCTGAAACAGTTTGTCTTAAATGGTTTGGAAAAATGAACTAAAGCGGGTAAAGCTACAATCTCTTTAGGAAAACAAACAGTAGTGTCGAGAAAAATCTGGTGGCTATATTTCTTCCTATCTATCTTTCTATTCCTCTAGCAGAAAGAGGAATCAAGATGGATCACTATTTAAAACTTGCACAGCTTCAAAAGAGAATACCTCAGCATCAAAAGAGAAACATTTCACGTACAAAAAATATATATATTTTTTAAACACAGCCCTTTAGAATACCGTTCTATCCTATGTGTATATTGAGGTTTTGCTCTGTAACTGATTTGACAAAATTAATTTTTATTCCATGATTAAAGGAAGCTGTAAGCTTTCAATATATTTGTTTCTTTGGGGAAAACCAAAGGACTGTGGTCCTCCTCTTTGTTCCATGGAATTACTAGGTCTTAACCATCATGCATAATTTTCAGCTTTTGTTATTAAAATATTTTAAATCATCCATTTTGTTATCAATGTAGAAAATCCTCAAGTAATTGCCTAATGAACTTATAAATGTGCCTGCTGATACATGTGTTGGCAGATACATATCTTTCTTTAAGTTTTCTTTCTTTTAATTTCTCATTGGATAGAAGATTAAGAAAAAATACATGAGAGACACATTGGAAATAAGTCAAGATCAGGTTCTATTTCTGATAAGCATCTTTTAAGAATGTCAAATTGGTATGTGTTTTAGCTTTTAAATTGTTTTCCATTTATGTTGGTGCTAATGTATTTCTCTTTCTTTATGAAAAATGCAATTCTACTATGGATAATTTCATTTCTCTGTTTAATAGCATTCCTAAACTGTTAGTGTGTGATTTTAATTTTAAAGGTTATGGATTTACTATAATTATGGTTCAATGACCAGTCTTTCTTAATGTAAAAGAAAACAAAACAGCATACCCTTAGATGATGTGTGTTTATTTGGATTGTGGATCCTCTTATTTCATGTTCATTTCGTGTATCATATGCCTTTATCAACTTTCACCTTTTAGCTTATATAATTTGATTGAGTGACAAAACCAACATTAGACAAATCTGCATACATTCATACAGTACCTGACACATAAATATGCTGAAATTTTTCTTCTAATTTTCATTTTCATTATGAAAAGCAGTCATGAAAGGTTTTTCTTTCTTATTTGATTTCATAGAAAACATGAGAATATCTTTAATTTATACCAAAAATGATCTGTTCTTAAACCTTGTGCATGATGTTCTGATGAGACAGTAAGAACTCTGATTCACCCAGTAGTTCAATCTATATATGTTTTGTCTACTATATATATATATATATATATACACCTCTCTGCTAGTTTGGAAATGATCAAATGAGCATGATCAAATTAAAGGAAAAATTAACTGGTATCATGTCTTTATCACTTAGAAAACATGCTTAATTTTCCAAAGTTTTATTTTTAATGTTTCTATTGTAGCATAAAAAGTTAACACAATATTTCATTCTTTTTTTTGACCATTATATATTATCTTGCCCAGAAATAAGCAATGCTTGTTAAGGTGGGTGATATTTTTATGTCTCCTAATAAATGATCATAGGAACATGCAGATATTGATATTTGAAATCTTGTTTTTCTCTACTTTTTGATAATGAATTTATATTAATAGTTACTATTACCAAAAATGAACTTTAAAATTTTTTACCAAAACAAAACCCTTGCTATCTCTAAAAAGTCAGAACCACAACAACTTAATCTTATATTCTTAAGAATAATGATTAAGAACAGTCACCTGTGATTCTGGCTGTTAAAACAATTCATTCCTACTGGAATTAACATACTTGACCAGTTATGATTCTGCTAAGTTATTTTAGAATGTAAAGACCTTCAGTCCCTAATCTTTCCCATTTTTGTTGAAACAGCTTCATATCAGCTGGATTTACTATATGCCATAGCAGAGATACCCTTACAACTTAAATTTTAAGTGGATTTTGTTTTTGCTAATTCAATACTGAAACATTTTAATGGCATTTCTCATTTTTTAATGTATTTAAATGTAGAAGTTACCCTATGCTGCTTATTGACAAAACTGTCCTTTGAGGAATAAGACTTTTTCAACCTGACCCATTACATTTGATTTACAGATAACAAAGTACCAACATTTCTCAAAATGCAGTGGATATTCTCATATATCTCAGAAATATTAATAAATTGGATTCACAAAAGAATGTCTTACATATTATTGACATTTATGTGAATATTCTTTATACTGTTGTAAATGTTTCATGCAATTTAATAACATTTTTAAAAGATGTATGTATCTGATTTTCCTTTAGAAAATATATTTTTATTTGTATTTTTTACATTTTAAAGTTCATCTCTATGTGCAGCTATTTTTATATTGCCAAAAAAATCACGTAAATTCAAAATGAGAGAAAATGCAAAAAAAAATATTTTGGCAAGCATTACACTGCATATTTTTCTTAATGTTTTGTGGGCCAGTCTCATGTAATTGATTATTCTAAGAATGTGTTGTGTCTTACCACTGTAAATATGGCACAAACCTGTTTTTCTTGATAGTATAAATAATTGAAAGATTGAATTCTCCCTGTTTGATTTCTTATTTCATTTCACTATCATTTCTCCAGCTGAGATTACTGAATCAAAAGACACGAATGGTTTTTAATTTGCAGCCTGGAGATAACTGCCTTGTGTTCAGTTTCTAATTTGTTTTTATTTGCTTTTTTAACTTGTTTTCAGGGTTCCTAGTTTGTGAGAAGTTGATCTTCATAATTATTTTTACACTATTTATGACTTATTTTCATAATGTAAAAAGTGTGTAATTATTACAATATTAATCCAAACATGGTCATGAATTGTTTTGTTATAAAGCTTTATTGATGTTCACGAACACCGTGGTCTGTCTTCTCTGCTTTAAACACAGTCCATGAAGAATTTTATTCTGCTTTTCTACAGTATTGTCACACTACCATTCAACTTAGTGCTTAGCTACAGTGATTTTCTGCAAAAAAAAAAAAAAAAGACATACTTTCTGTTAATTAGATAGTAAAAACTATACTGAGCTTCTCCTCCAAGTTCACTTTTCTTCCAGAACCATCCATCTTGAATTAAACTCCCTTATATTCAGTTGATTCTTACCTGTACCACATCAAATCAGGGATTAGAATGTAGTACCTAGTAATCACATCAGTGTATTGAATAATGAGTAACTGACTGCCTCTCTAAGTCATCAGTTATTTTTAGGTCCTCACTAAAAGAGCCCTCATCTTTCTTGCCCTTACCCATAGCATTCGATGCAGGTGACAGCTCTGTGTTAGTCGCTCAGTTGTGTCTGACTCTGACGCCATGGACTGCAGCCCACCAGGTTCCTCTGTCCATGGGATTCTCCAGGCAAGAACACCATTGCCACCCTTTTAAACACTCTTTCCTTTAGTTCCCATATTATGTCCCTTCACTCTTGTTTTCTCCTACATTAAAAAAAAATTTTATTCAAGTATAGTTGAATTATAATGCTGTATTAATTTCTGCTGTATAACAAAGTGATTAAATATTATGCATATATATATATATATATCCATTCTTTTCCATTATGGTTTATTACAGGATATTGAATATAATTCTTTGTGCTACCCAGTAGGACCTTGTTGTTTACCCATTCTATATGTAATAGTTTGTGTCTGCGAATCCCAAACTCCCAATCCTTCTTTTCCCCATCCCCTCCCCCTTGGAAACCACAAGCCTATTCTCTGTGTCCGTGAGTCTGTTTCATAGTTATCTTCACTTGTGTCATATTTTAAATTCCAAATATAAGCGACATCCTATGACGCTTGTCTTTCTCTGACTTACTTTGCTTAGGGTGATAATCTCTAGGTCCATGCATGTCACTGCAAGTGGCATTAGTTCATCCATTTTTATGACTGAGTGATATTCCATTACTCATGCTCTATATCTGTCATGCTCTCCATCCATCCATCTGCCAATGGACATTGAGGCTGCTTCCATGTCTTGGTTTTTGTGAATAGTGCTGCTGTGTTGCATGTATCTTTTTGAATTATAGTTTTGTGTGGGGCTTCCCTGGTGGCTCAAATGGTAAAAACATCCACCTGCAATGTGGGAGACCCCAGTTTGATCCCTGGGTTGCGAAGATCCCTTGGATGAGGGCATGGCAGTCCACTCCAGTATTCTTGCCTAGAGAATCCCCATGGAGAGAAGAGCCTGGTGGGCTACAGTCCATGGGGTCACAGAGAGTCGGACATGACTGAGCGACTAAGCAGACACATACCCACGGGTGGGATTCCTGAATCATATGGTAGCTCTATTTTTGGTTTTCTGAGGAACCTCCATACTGTTCTCCATAGAGGTTTACATTCCCACCAACAGTGTATCTCCTGCTTTTCTTTCTCATTTTCTTTTGCCAGCTCTTTCCCCTCTACCTGACCATTAAATAATAATCCTCAGGATTCTGACCCCCGTGCTTCTTTTGCTCTTCTCCACCATATTTTTTTCTCCAGGAAAGCTCATTTACTCCCACAAAGATCAAGTTATTATCGGCAATGCAGATTTTCTTCTGACTTCCAAACCAACTATTACAGACACGTCTACTTGGATGTCCACAGGCCACCCTCATCTTCACACCTGATTCTTCTCCAAGCTTCCAGATTATAGTGAATGTACTGTCCCCCACCAGCCATCTAAGCAAACATGATGGAAATGTCAGAATTCTTCTAGGCGCCACCTGCCTCTCATTACCCACCCACTTCTGCACACATGCAGCATCTAATTACCAAATCCCTTCAATTCTATCTCCCTAATATCTCTTGAGATCCAACTCCTTTCTCCTCATCCCCATTGCCATTGTGTCAGTCTAGGCTTCCCCCAGTTCTTTTGGGGGGACTTTTAGAAGAACCTTCTAAATGGCCTCCCTGCCTCTAATAACCAACTCCCCTCCACCTCATACTCCATGTCACTCTGAGGGTGATGACAGATTTAAAGAAAGCAAATATGGCCATGTCTTATTTATGAATTTATCGATTTCATTTCCTATAGAATTTGAAGTAAATTAAACGGAGCTTATAAACAAATTAAATACGTACATTTAAAAACAACCAAGAAAACCAGACTTAAACAAAGTTCAAGGTCACAAAGAAAGTTGTAATGAAAAGATATGAGTTAAAATTATATGACTCTGGGCTTCCCGGTGTCCATAACAAAAAAAGAAATACATCAATAACATGTTTACATCATCTATAAAGTGAAAATACTACTTCCTCAGAAGAATCAAAGCTGATTGACAAGAAATAACCTTATGTGAGATTTCTCTTGGAGGGTGCTATTGTTTAGGGCACAACTACAATGAGCCTAACAACAGATTTCTGTAATGTTCTTCATTATACGTCAAGTGCACGTGCCAAAACTGTCAATGAAAACAGTTGTTCTGAAGACTAATGATGCCATTCCCTTACTTAAAATCCTCTGTGGTCCCCCGTTATCATGCAGATATTTACTTGGGGATAAAGTAGCAAGCCCTTTGTGATCCCACTCTGCCTAGCATCATTTCCTGCTGGTCAGCAACCCTCACCCCATGTTAAACTGTATGAGGATCACTTTGCCTGCTTCCTGGGCCTGAAACAGTCTCCATCCCATCCTCACCATCCATCTGAAGAATTCTTGCTCTTTTAAAAAATTTTTTACAGCCAATTGAGCTGACCTTCCTCTATTCCCCATGGGGGCCCCAGTGTGCAATAGCTGCAAACAGCAGCCTCCTTGGTGGTGTATGCAGCCTATGGCCTGTATGGGCTGCCCTAAGGGACCTTGGAGACAACCCTTCTGGTGGACATTTATAATGGGCATGCTATCTCCGGTCTAGGCGCCAGATGGGTATGCATGGTGCCTTTGAAAAGCCCCAGGGCACAGTAGCCATTAACCAAAACATTATGTCCATCCACACCAAGCTGCAGAACAAGGAGCATGTGGTTGAGGCCCTCTGCAGAACCAAGTTCAAGTTCCCTGGCTACCAAAAGATCCACATCTCCAAGAAATGGGGATTTACTGGTTTAATGTGGATGAATTTGAAAACATGGTGGCAGAAAAGAAGCTCATCCCAGGTGGCTACAGGTCAGACACATCCCTAACCATGACCCCTGAACAAATGACAGTCTCTGCAGTCAGCAGAGCCTTAGGGCCGTCCCTTCCTTACTCATAGTTTTTGTTGTGTGCTCAGTTATGTCCAACTCTTTGTGACCCCATGGACTATAGCCTGCCAAGTTCCTCTGTCCATGGAATTTTCCAGGCAACAATATTGGAGTGGGTTGCCGTTTCCTACTCCAGGGGATCATCCTGACCCAGGGATTGAACCCACGACTTCTGTGTCTCCTGAATTGCCAGGTGGATTCTTTACCGCTGAGCCACCTGGGACGCCCCCTCCTTAAGCATACCCACCAGTAAATCCTACTTTTCAGTCAAAAAAAGAATTCTTGCTCTTTCAAGACCCAATCCATGTGTCAACATCCTAAATACCCCTTCCTGCCAATGTTAAATTCTCCCATCTTCTATGCTCCAATAATTACTTTTACTTGTCACTGCTAAAACACTTATCAAGTTGTTGATAAGTACATGTTTATCTCTCTCTTCTACTGGATGGTGTACTGAAGATGAACCCAATTTTTATAGATTTTCTGTAAATATTTTCAGATGAATAAATGAGAGACAAAAGTTACAAAAACAACAAACTCACTTAGACTTACCTATTTTATTAATGTACATAATGGATAAAGCACCCATCTTTCCTGGGTGATAGGAACGTTTTTGTCCAATGAGGTGACTCTGGGTGGGCTTCTGGATGGGGACTGATCATCAGAAAGACCAAATCATGATTAGACAGGTTGGAATTTTCAGTCCTAACCCCCCATTCTTATGAGAAAAGAGAAGGGCTGGAAATCGAGTTAATGTCTTTGATGAACCACCATAAAATTCTAATAGTATGGGGTGCCAAGAGCCTCTAGGTTGGTGAATGCATGGAGATTTGGGGAAACTAATGGACCCAAAAAGGGCATGGGAGCTCTGTGCCCGTCCCACATACCTTGTCCTAAGCATCTCTTCCATCTGGCTCTTCATCGATATCCTTTTATAATCAATTAGCAGACAGTAAGTAAACTTTAAAAAAAAATTCTCTGGCCTTACCCCTCATCGTTCTCTCTCCTGTACTTTTACAACATGCCCCTGTCTTTCAGTTCTTCAACCAAGCTCTTGTCTGTCACTTCCAGAGCCCCAGTCCGTCACTTTTTCATCACTTCTTCACCTAAAACCCCACCTCACCTCCCCAACTCTTATCTATCCTTTGTGTCTCAATTTAGACATTCTTACCTCTGCATTTTGGATTTAACTTCTCACAGCACTCCCATGGTACCGTTCCACAGAGCGTCTCTGTTGCTTACTCGTTAGTCCTGAATGTCCAGCACAATGCCTGGCAGGGAGTTGGCACTCAATAAATGCCTGTTGAATAAATAAGTGGAAGAAAGCAATAACCCAGAGGGATACAGAACAAGCCATCCAAGGACATTATGAGCAACTGAGTGTGAAAATATGAAACAGTGAGAATACAATTCTTGCTAAAAATTGCATGATTATTCCATTAACTCAGACATGATAACATAGTTCTATAGGCCTGTTCTTTTCTGTTCTCTTACATCAATATTGAATCAATATCAACATCAAATAGTGAAAGCAAAAAAGACTTAAGGGATCAAGTTGTGTTCCCTAGAAATATCTTATGATCTAGTAATGGGTATTCTACAAAAAAAAAAAAAATCATTAAATATAAGAATATGTACTGGAATGTCCATGAAAAGGATAAAGAATATAGTCTCCAGAGAACACTTTGGAAAATGCTGCTCTCCCATAGAATTTGATCTAAAGCAACACCTGCCACAGCTCAGACATGCAGGCAGTCCGCGTGCCTGTGTCTTATCTTGTAGCTCAGTCACCATTCCTATCACCGGGGCCGCTCCAAGAAGCGACTCTGCTCAAAGCTGTCCTCGTCCATACACCTCACCCTCTGGCATGCTTTTCCACTCCACCTTCTCATCTTCATTGCTAGCCTCAATCCTCGTTCACATCTCCACTCTAAAATGTACTCGGATTCGCTTGAATTGGAACTTGATTTGAGTGTCGACTCAAATCTATCATTCAAGGCAATGACAAGATCCAAGAGTAATAAAGTCCCATGTGGAAAACGTGTTTCAGCAGAGCATACAATAGGCAGCCAACCAGACACAAACTTTTCTAGCTAATTTATAAGTTTGTACTTACAAGTGGAAGGGCAGGTTGGAATATGAGAACAAGAAAAGCAGGTGAACCACGTTTATATTAAACCTGTATATCAAGTCACAGACTGAACAGATGGGCACACTGATGTTGTCAGACTGTGGAAGAAAGAGCTGTTGACTCCACCTGTGGCTGAAATGATGGGTAGATAAAATAACTATCTGAGCCACATGGTGTTGAATAACTGTGGAGTTTCCTATTCAGTCTCCCTTTCATAAAATATCAGTCAAAACAAACATAGATGCAAGGAATAATGGAAAAATTGGTTCGAAATGTTGGATGAGAGAATTTATCTTTAAAGGTTTTAGTGACGTATTTTGGACTATTTGCTACTTTATATTTACTGTCCACAATATACTGTCATAATTAGCTCTCACTTCTCTTTTTTAATTCATCTAAGCATTTTAGCAGTGCTCTGAGAGTTCCACAACAGTAAAGATACCTTTTCTACTTTAAGGGCCAAAGGACTCATTGATTTTAAAAGAGTGCTTTCCTCCCTGACTCATCACCCCTCCCAAAAATCTAAGATAGGGAAAATAATTTAATTATGTTATGCTCTTGATACCAAAAAAGAGG
Organism: Capricornis sumatraensis; assembly: GCF_032405125.1. NCBI lineage: Eukaryota > Metazoa > Chordata > Mammalia > Artiodactyla > Bovidae > Capricornis > Capricornis sumatraensis. Next base: position 19,231,940 of record NC_091075.1, read on the forward strand.
GAGGGAGAGGAAAGACATAACAAAAGAATGGGGAGACTGAAATATAGCATTTGATAAAATTCAATAGCTATTCCTGATAAAAATTGAAAAGAATTATTTCCTTAACATGATATAGGGATGAATATATTAGAAACCTAGAGCAAATATCTTTCTTTTTTACTCTTTGTTCTGGCCATGCCACACAGTTCATAGGATCTCAGTTTCCCAACCAGGGATGGAAACTGCATCCCTCCATTGGAAGGGCAAAATCTCAACCACTGGACTACCATGGAAATCTACATTTTTCTTTAAAAAAAACAAAACAAGAACACTTTCTTGGGAATTCCCTGGCAGCCCAATGGTTAGGCCTCTGCACCTTCACTAGAAGGGACCCAGGTTCAATCCTTGGTTGGGGAACTAAGATGCTGCAAACCATGCCTGGTGATTAAAAAAAAAAAAAAAAAAAAGAATCACCACAATCTACAAACACGTTTCTTAATAGCAAAATGTTAGAAACATTTCCTTTAAAATAAAAAATAAGAAAAGGATATTTAATATCACTACTGCTATTAAACATTGTATTGAAAGTCTCAGTCAATGCAATCAGAAAATAAAAAATGAAGCAAAAGTGTTAGAAAGAAAGAAACAAAACTGCCTCTGTTCCTTGTCTCTGACAGCTGTAATCAATTAGCAAAGTTTAGTGGCTTGAAACAGCACAAATATATTATCTTATAGTTCCATAGTTTGGAATCCAAAATGGGTCTCACTGTAATAAAGTCAAGGTGTTAGCAGGTCAGCATCCCTTGTTGGTGGCTCTAGAGGGAGAGAAAGACACATCCTTGGATTGTCCAGCTTCTAGTCGCTGTCCACTCCCCTTGGCTCATGGCCTCCTTCCTCTGTTTTTAAAGCCAACATCAGGTCAACTCTTGAGGCTGCCATCTCTCTGGTTCTTCTTTTTCTGCCTCCCTCTTCCTCTTTTAAGGACCTTTTGATTATATGTGTCTACCTCTATAATCTAGGATTCACCCTATTGTAAAGTCAGCTGGTTAGCAAATTAATTTTTCTGCATCTTAATTCTCCTTTGGTGGATAGCATAAAATATTCATATTTTCCAGAGATTTAGGACATGGACATCTTTGGAGGTTCATTATTCTGTTCACTACCTGCCATTATTCACAGATTATTTGAATTATTTGTGTATATAGATAAATTTAAAGGAACTACAAATTATCAGATTTTGTAGTATTGTCATTTGCTAAAATTTTTAAGTAGTTACAGCACCAACATTTTTTGTAAAATAAAGATGCCATCTATATCTCATACCTTTCTCATGCTATATTAGTAAGAATACTTGAAACTCTTCTCAATATGGTAATATTTAAATATTTATTGACTTCTATTCATCTTCAAAATATTAAGCTATTTGAGGATTTCCTGAAAGAGCATGTGACAGGCTGTTATTTTATATACTGTCACACTGAATCCTCATAATGCTGAGAAGCAAATATTATTCTCTCTCTTTTACAAATAAAAAAGCTGAGACTCAGAGAAGTTGGATCACTGGTTATCCAGAAATAAGTCACTGCATGAGTATCTTAATGCAAGACAAACATTACAGCTCTGCAAAGTTCTACCGCTGTACAGTTCCATCTCTCTGCCCTCTCGGAGGTACTTGGTTCCACCAACATTTCTTCCACCCTGAAATGACATGATTCCATATGTGACTAGTGATAGTAAATAATAATAACGCTTTAAATTTACACAGCATTTTGTGTACTTAAGCCGTTGTCATATCAATTACATCTGATTCTCACAACATACAAGATGAATAACAGTATATTAATATTTTGTGTGAGAAAAGGATTCAGAGAGGAATATTGGCCCAGATGACACAGTTTTTCCTAGCAGACCATAGAACCAGAGTCTCCTAACTTCTAGAACACTGTCCTACACCAAGAAATAAAGTGTGAAAACCTGCAAAACACACAATGTTCCAAAAGCTTTTTTAACATGTATTTCCATGAGATGTTTGGGGGCAGGAAATAATCTATTCTAAAGTCTCATCATTTTCTTCTGAGTTTCTTTTGAGGGGGTAATATTAGGAGTAAATTATTTCTAGAATGTTCTTAATTGATGTTTGAAGTCTTTCTTGGCATTCAAAAGGCCAATCATTTAGTGTTGCTGGAGTCAAAAGGCCTGTATTTGAATCCCTGTTTGACCCCTTACCATGGCAATTTATCTCAGCTCAGTGGGCTTCAGTGTCCTAGTATGTAAAATGGGAATAATTTCACTCCCTCGAGGCAGTGAGTTAATACAGGCTTCCCTGGTGGCTCAGATGGTAAATAATCTGCCTGCAATGTAAAAGACCTGGGTTAGATCCCTGGTTGGGAAGATCCCCTGCAGGAGGGCATGGCAACCAACTCCAATACTGGAGAATTGCCTGGAGAATTCCATGGACAGAGAAGACTGGCAGGGTCTGGGGTTGCAAAGAGTCGGACGTGACTGAGCGACTAACTCTAGACTAGACCAGTGACTTAATACGTACACAGGCTTAAGTCAGGGCCTGGCCCAGAGTCAGTACTCAGTGAGCACTAGCTATTATTCTCTACAGAGCAGAAGCCTTGCGTATCTGTTATCTTAGTGAAAGATTACAGCAATCGGAAGGTTCCAATCTATATTCGTTGTTAAAAGCTAAATGCTTTCTCTTGCATTTCAGTGATGCTTTTACCATCACAAAAGCATCTGTATAATGTAAGCACCAACTCCAATAGGAGAGCTAATGGGAAGGATAAGTAGTTTTCTTCTCCCCTCAACCCAGCTTTATTGAAATATAATTGACAAATAAAAATTGTATATATTTAAAGTATATAATATGGTGTTTTGATGTATGTATATGTTTTGAAATGACTGCCAAAATCAAGCTAATTAGCATATTCATCACCCTACATGGTTACCACTGGCGTGTGTGCATGATGAGAATACAGTATTATTAACCATAGGCATTAGACTCTTCATGAAACTGTACACTAGACCTCCAGAATTTATTCATCTTACATAACAGAAACTTTGGAATTTTTGCACCCATTTTGCCTACTCCTTAGATCCTGGAAACTACCATTCTACTCTCTACTTTAATAAGTTCAACTTTTCTGGAGTCCACATATAAGTGAGATCACACAATATTTTTCTTTCTTACATATATCACATCTTCTTTATTCATTCATCTGTTGATAGGCACTTAGGGTGTTTCCATATCCTTCCTTAAAATTTTATTTATTTATTTATTTATGGCTGCGCTGGGTCTTTGTTGCCGCACAGGCTTTTCTCTAGTTGCATCGCGCGGGGGCTACTCTCTAGCTGTGGTGTGTGGGCTTTCACTCCATTAGCTTCTGTTGTTTCAGAGTATGAGCTCTAGGGCACATGGGCTCAGTAGTTGTGGTTCCCAGGTTCCAAAGCCCAGGCTTAAGAGTTGTGGTAGAAGGGCTTAGTTGCCCCAGGCCTGTGGGATCTTCCCAGATCAGGGATCAAACCTGTGTTTCCTGCGTTGGCAGGTGTATTCTTTACCACTGAGCCACCAGGGAAGCCCCTCCGTATCTTGACAATTATAAATAACACTGCAGGTAGTTTTCCTCTATAACTTGAGTTCAAAACAAATATCACCACTAAAGATAGTTTATTATTGACAGGGGAAATATATGGGACTCAGGAATGAACAATGAGAGGAAAGACCATCAAAGGACAGCTGCATTAAGAACCATTGAAGTAGAGGCATTTTGGTACATTTTCACCTGTGTGGTTTGCACAGTGCAATCAAAGCTGGGCAAGCTAGAATTCCAGTGTCTTTGTTAAGCAGCTCCACACGCCAGAACACTCTGAACTTTTGTGTTCCAAGGCTGGCACTACACGATGTACTGTAATAGTAACAAAGACACAGAGATAAACACCAAGCTTAGGGTACTGAAACTTTCATGAAATAGTCTCTTCCTGTTAAAGTTAATAGTGCATAATTTTATTGACACTCAATAAAGGCTAACTCATAAACTCTTCTGCCATATAGCAGTTCAGTGCAGGCTTGTGTTCTCTTAAAGACGTTTGAATTTTATCTAAAAGCCAGCTAGCACTGAAGCTCAACAAGAAGTTAGTAAGTAACTCTAATGACATTTCCTCTGCAGAGGCCATGCCTCTCACTCACATGCACTTGAGCTATTTTCTGATACTAGCAATAGGTTCACAACAAACCAAGAAAACACTCTTCTTCAAGATCCTTTGAGGCGACGGCTTGAATCTAAGGGATCTGCCAACCCATCCAAACCTAACGGGGTTCTTAGTTCAATATCACATGGGCTCTGTGACCAAACTCTACTCCATCAGTTCAGCTCAACAAATAGTCACAGAAGTTGCTATCAAGGTCTGTAAAAATAAGACACAAAGAGATTCTACAAGTACAGAGGTAATAGTAATAGCTGTCATTTAATGAGTGTGCACTGCCTACCAGCATGCTAAGTCATCACAAACATTATCTCATTTATATCACCCTGGGATTTAGATATGATTTTTTAAATTTTATTTATGTTTATTTTTGGCTGCACTGGGTCTTAATTGCTTGACGTTTCATTCTGGGCTTTCTCTAGTTGTGGCAAACAGGGGCTACTCTCTAGGTGTGGTACTTACCTAGACTTGCTGCTGTGGCTTCTCCTGTTGGAGAGCATAGGCTCTAGGGTGAGAGGGCCTCAGCAGTCGCAGCACAGGGGCTTAGTTCCTGGACCAGAGATAGAACCTGTGTCCCCTGCATTGGCAAGAAGATTCTTAACACCTGGACCACCAGGGACCAACAATAGAAACTATTGGCCTCAGCTTACACGTTACAAAACTGAAAGAAATCTTGAGTGATTTCCTCCAAGCTCACACAGCTAGAAAATAGCAGCGCCAGAATCTGAAACGAAGCTGATTCTCCACACTCACCACGAGGCTAAAACTAATGGCCTTGCAGTCAATTTAAAGTTAGAGGTGTGTTCAGGGTATATAGTGTGGCACAAAGGGCCATTTTGGCCAAACTCCCTTCATTTCTCACTCTGCAGGTCAAGAACGCTGGAAAGGATTATGGCTGGATGCAAGGAAGGAAGCTACAAACCCTAAAAGACTCCAAATGCATGCACACTTCTAACAACTGGGAACCGGAAGGGTGATCATCCCCTCCTCTCTAAGACCAGAACCAGAGTTAGGAATCACACTACTTGCTAAAAAGGTTTTCTGTCCTCCCATCACAGAATTCTGAGGGCTAACGGCTTCTTAAATAATCTCACCAATAGAGGGCAGACCCAGAATGCCCAGAAAACTGTACCCTTAAATGCCCTTGGACCCAGTTTCCTTAAAAGCTCACATATAATAAAGAGTTGTAGCTGCCAGTCCTTCTGGTTATATTAGTGGCCCCAAATTTATTTCATTTATTTGAAGTAAGGTCTTATTTTTAAGAGAACAGTATCAAAAACAAACTTCATGTTTCTACAAGTTCCCAATCCCAATAATGCAAAGATTAGAACAAAACTTACATATACCATTAGCAGGCTTTCCCAGCAAACCCAAGGACAGATGTGTATTTGATAAAACTCAGAAATCTGAGGGCTAACTGGCAAAGATTAGTTAAAATAAATAAGCTATAAACAAAATATTTGCCCTAGAAAGGCCTACCTACTTGAAAACTGGCAGGAAAAAAATTGCCTTAGTGCTAGTAAATTCTTTTTTGGTTTTATTTTATTTATTATATATTTATTTCTGGCTTCACTGGTTCTCCATTGCTGCATGCAGGCTATTTTCCAGTTGCAGTGCTTGGGCTTCTCATGGGGTGACTTCTCTTGTTCTGGAGCACGGGCTCTGGAGCATGGGCTGGGTAGTTGTGACCTACACTAGCTTAGTTGCCTCATGGTATGTAGGATCTTCCCACTAATAAATCCTTGACTTTTTAAAATTAAATGAATTATATGCTTTCTAAAACAATAACCAGAGGCGGTCCTAAGATGGTGGAGGAACAGGACGGGGAGACTACTTTCTCCCTCACAAATTCATCAAAAGAACATTTCAACGCTGAGTAAATTCCACAAAACAACTTCTGAATGCTGGCAGAGGACATCAGGCACCCAGAAAAGCAGATCACTGTCTTCAAAAACAGGTAGGAAAAAATAGAAAAGACAAAAAAAAGAGACAAAAGAGGCAGGGAGGGAGCTCCGTCCTGGGAAGGGAGTCTTAAAAAGAGAGAAGTTTCCAAACACCAGGAAACACTCTTGCTACCGAGTCTGTGATGAGCCTTGGAAGCACAGAGGGCAACATAACAGGGAGAAAAAATAAATAAATAATTAAAACCCACAGATTATGAGTCCAACGGTAACTCCCTCAGCAGAGAAGCTGCGCAGACGCCTGCATCCACCACGAGCAAGTGGGGGCTGAGCAGGGAGGCGCGGGCTGCAGTGCTTCTTAAGGATCGGGCCCGAATGCCCCGAGTGGAACCAGAGTGAACTAACTTGGGCTAGCAAACCAGACTGTGGGATAGCTACCACGCGAAAAGCTCTAGCATAAGACACCACCAGGACTGCGCACAGAACAAAGGATGGAACAGAAATAGCCAGCTGCAGACCATCCCCCTCCAGTGACAGGCAGCCAGAGCTGGAAGGGCTGGAAGGGAGCAATCGCAGCCCCAGAGAGACATTAATTACCAAACAGCAAGCAGGCTTCTTCGCTAACTAAGACTTCTGGACTTTTGGGGTTCTGGACAGTCACCATCCGCCTAAGAAGGGATGCCAGTTCTACACCCAGAAAACTGACCAGCAGGGACAGGAAAGGCGATAAGTCATAGCGACCACGCTCGCCAAACACCCAAGGTACTCGGACCTGGGAAGGGCACAAAACGCATGCCCAACCGAGTCTGTGCCTCTGGGGACTACCTGAGTGCCTGAGCCTGAGTGGCTTAGACCTGGGAGGTGCATGCAGCCCAGTGCCGGCCTCAGATGGTTCCCGGTGGAGCAACCTAGAGCCTCAGCGGTGTGCCCCGTGAGTGAGGGTAGGCCCAGTGTGGCTGAGACACTGCGAGCACACGCCAGTGTTATTTGTTTGCAGCGTCCCTCCCTCCCAACAGCGCGACTGAACAAGCAAGCCTTAAAAAAGTGTCTACCACCGCCCTCTTTGTGTCAGGGTGGAAATCAGACACTGAAGAGACCAGCAAACAGAAGAAGTGAAAACAGAGGGAACCGCCTTGGAAGTAACAGGTGCAATAGATTAAAACCCTGTTGTTAGTACTGACTATATAGGAAGGAGCCTATAGATCTTGAGAAATATAAGCTGGACCAAGGAGCTATCCAAAAATGAACTGACCCCACACTGCCCACAACACCACCAGAGAAAGTCCCAGATATACCTTTACTATTTTTACAATCATTCTTTTTTTGTTTGTTTTTTCTTTTCTTCTTTTTTTTAACATTTTTAAATTTTTAAGCCCTCTATTTCTCCTTTAATTTTTATTTTTATAACCTACTATTACTTCTCAAAAAAAAAAGAACCCCTATTTTTAAGGCAAATGCCATATATATTTTTTGTGGCTGTTGTTGTTTTTTAATAATTCTTGTGACTTTGGTTTTTTTTTCTTTCTTCTTCTTTTCTTTAATATTGTATTTTTGAAGATCCAACCTCTACTCTAGATTTTTAATCTTTGCTTTTTGGTATTTGTTATCAATTTTGTACCTTTAAAAACCCAATCTTCAGTACCCATTTTTACTTGAGAGCGAGATTACTGGCTTGACCGCTCTCTCTTCCTTTGGACTCTCATTTTTTCTCCACCAGGTTGCCTCTGTCTCCTCCCTCCCCTTTCTCTTCTCTACCCAACTCTGTGAATCTCTGTGTGTTCCAGATGGTGGAGAACACTTAGGGAACTTGTTACTGGCTGGATCTGTCTCTTTCTTTTTCATTTCCCTCTTTTATCCTCCTGGCACCTCTGTCTCCTTCCTCCCTCTCCTCTTCCCTGTATAACTCCGTGAACATCTCTGAGTGGTCCAGACTGTGGAGCGCACTTAAGGAAGTGATTACTGGCTAGCTTGCTCTCTCCTCTTTTGATACCACCTCATCTCATTCCAGTCACCTCTAACTACCCCCTCCCTCTTCTCTTCTCCATGTAACTCAGTGAACCTCTCTGCGTGTCCCTCAATGTGGAGAAACTTTTCATCTTTAACCTAGATGTTTTATCATCAGTGCTGTATAGATGGAGAAGTCTTGAGGCTACTGTAAAAATAAAACTGAAAACCAGAAGCAGGAGGCTTAAGTCCAAATCCTGAGAATATCAGAGAACTCCTGACTCCAGGGAACATTAATTGATAGGAGCTCATCAAACGCCTCCATACCTACACTGAAACCAAGCACCACCCAAGGGCCAACAAGTTCCAGAACAAGACATACCATGCAAATTCTCTAGCAACACAGGAACACACCCCTGAGCTTCAATATACAGGCAGCTCAAAGTTACTCCAAAACCATTGTTATCTCATAACTCATTATTGGACACTTCATTGCACTCCAGAGAGAAGAAATCCAGCTCCAGCCACCAGAACTCTGACACAAGCTTCCCTAACCAAGAAACCTTGACAATCCATTGATACAACCCCACCCACAGCGAGGAAACTCCATAATAAAGAGAACTCCACAAACTGCCAGAATACAGAAAGGCCACCCCAAACGCAGCAATATAACCAAGATGAAAAGATGGAGGAATACCCAGCAGGTAAAAGAACAGGATAAATGCCTACCAAACCAAACAAAAGAGGAAGAGATATGGAATCTACCTGATAAAGAATTCCGAATAATGATAGTGAAAATGATCCAAAATCTTGAAATCAAAATGGAATCGCAGATAAATATCCTGGAGACAAGGATTGAGAAGATGCAAGAAAGGTTTAACAAGGATCTAGAAGAAATAAAAAAGAGTCAATATATAATGAATAATGCAATAAATGAGATCAAAAACACTCTGGAGGCAACAAATAGTAGAATAATGTAGGCAGAAGATAGGATTAGTGAAATAGAAGATAGAATGGTAGAAATAAATGAATCAGAGAGGAAAAAAGAAAAACAAATTAAAAGAAATGAGGACAAGCTCAGAGACCTCCAGGACAATATGAAATGCTCCAACATTCGAATTATAGGAATCCCAGAAGAAGACAAAAAGAAAGACCATGAGAAAATACTTGAGATAATAGTTGAAAACTTCTCTAAAATGGGGAAGGAAATAATCACCCAAGTCCAAGAAACACAGAGAGTCCCAAACAGGATAAACACAAGGTGAAACACTCCAAGACACATATTAATCTAATTAACAAAGATCAAACACAAAGAACAAATATTAAAAAGCAGCAAGGGAAAAACAACAAATAACACACAAAGGGATTCCCATAAGGATAACAGCTGATCTGTCAATAGAAACTCTTCAAGCCAGGAGGGCATGGCAAGACATACTTAAAGTGATGAAAGAAAATAACCTACAGCCCAGATTACTGTACCCAGAAAGGATCTCATTCAAATATGAAGGTGAAATCAAAAGCTTTACAGACAAGCAAAAGCTGAGAGAATTCAGCACCACCAAACCAGCTCTCCAACAAATACTAAAGGATATTCTCTAGACAGGAAACACAAAAAGGGTGTATAAACCCAAACCCAAAACAATAAAGTAAATGGCAATGGGATCATACTTATCAATAATTACCTTAAACATAAATGGGCTGAATGCCCCAACCAAAAGACAAAGACTGGCTGAATGGATACAAAAACAAGACCCCTATATATGTTGTCTACAAGAGACCCCCCTCAAAACAAGGGACACTACAGACTGAAAGTGAAGGGATGGAAAAAGATATTCCATGCAAATAGAGACCAAAAGAAAGCAGGAATAGCAATACTCATATCAGATAAAATAGACTTTAAAACAAAGGCTGTGAAAAGAGACAAAGAAGGACACTACATAATGATCAAAAGATCAATCCAAGAAGAAGATATAACAATTATAAATATATATGCACCCAACATAGGAGCACCGCAATATGTAAGACAAATGCTAACAAGTATGAAAGGGGAAATCAACAATAACACAATAATAGTGGAAGACTTTAATACCCCACTCACACCTATGGACAGATCAACTAAACAGAAAATTAACAAAGAAACACAAACTTTAAAGGATACAATAGACCAGTTAGACCTAATTGATATCCATAGGACATTTCACCCCAAAACAATGAATTTCACCTTTTTCTGAAGTGCTCACGGAACCTTCTCCAAGATAGATCACATCCTGGGCCATAAATCTAGCCTTGATAAATTCAAAAAAATTGAAATCATTCCAAGCATCTTTTCTGACCATAATGCATTAAGATTAGATCTCAATTACAGGAGAAAAACTATTAAAAATTCCAACATATGGAAGCTGAACAACACGCTTCTGAATAACCAACAAATCACAGAAGAAATAACAAAAGAAATCAAAATATGCATAGAAATGAATGAAAATGAAAACACAACAACCCCAAACCTGTGGGGGCACTATAAAAGCAGTGCTAAGGGGAAAGTTCATAGCAATACAGGCATACCTCAAGAAACAAGAAAAAAGTCAAATAAATAACCTAACTCTATACCTAAAGCAACTAGAAAAGGAAGAAGTGAAGAACCCCAGGGTTAGTAGAAGGAAAGAAATCTTAAAAATTAGGGCAGAAATAAATGCAAAAGAAACAAAAGAGACCATAGCAAAAATCAACAAAGCCAAAAGCTGGTTCTTTGAGAGGATAAATAAAATTGACAAACGATTAGCCAGACTCATCAAGAAAAAAAGGGAGAAAAATAAAATCAATAAAATTAGAAATGAAAATGGAGAGATCACAACAGACAACACAGAAATACAAAGGATCATAAGAGACTACTATCAGCAATTATATGCCAATAAAATGGACAACGTGGAAGAAATGGACAAATTCTTAGAAAAGTACAACTTTCCAAAACTGAATCAGGAAGAAATAGAAAATCTTAACAGACCCATCACAAGCACAGAAATTGAAACTGTAATCAGAAATCTTCCAGCAAACAAAAGCCCAGGTCCAGACGGCTTCACAGCTGAATTCTACCAAAAATTTCGAGAAGAGCTAACACCTATCCTACTCAAACTCGTCCAGAAAATTGCAGAGGAAGGTAAACTTCCAAACTCATTCTATGAGGCCACCATCACTCTAATACCAAAACCTGACAAAGATGCCACAAAAAAAGAAAACTACAGGCCAATATCACTGATGAACATAGATGCAAAAATCCTTAACAAAATTCTAGCAATCAGAATCCAACAACACATTAAAAAGATCATACACCATGACCAAGTGGGCTTTATCCCAGGGATGCAAAGATTCTTCAATATCCACAAATCAATCAATGTAATTCACCACATTAACAAATTGAAAAATAAAAGCCATATGATTATCTCAATAGATGCAGAGAAAGCCTTTGACAAAATTCAACATCCATTTATGATAAAAACTCTCCAGAAAGCAGGAATAGAAGGAACATACCTCAATATAATAAAAGCTATATGACAAATCCACAGCAAACATTACCCTCAATGGTGAAAAATTGAAAGCATTTCCCCTAAAGTCAGGAACAAGACAAGGGTGCCCACTTTCACCGCTACTATTCAACATAGTTCTGGAAGTTTTGGCCACAGCAATCAGAGAAGAAAAAGAAATAAAAGGAATCCAAGTTGGAAAAGAAGAAGTAAAACTCTCACTGTTTGCAGATGACATGATCCTCTACATAGAAAACCCTAAAGACTCCACCAGAAAATTACTAGAGCTATTCAATGAATATAGTAAAATTGCAGGATATAAAATAAACACACAAATCCCTTGCATTCCTATACACTAATAATGAGAAAGTAGAAAAAGAAATTAAGGAAACAATTCCATTCACCATTACAACGAAAAGAATAAAATACTTGGGAATATATCTACCTAAACAAACTAAAGACCTATATATAGAAAACTATAAAACACTGATGAAAGAAATCAAAGAGGACACTAATAGATGGAGAAATATGTCATGTTCATGGATCGGAAGAATCAATATAGTGAAAATGAGTATACTACCCAAAGCAATCTACAGATTCAATGCAATCCCTATCAAGCTACCGGCAGTATTTTTCACAGAGTTAGAACAAGCAATTTCACAATTTGTATGGAAATACAGAAAACCTCGAATAGCCAAAGCAATCTTGAGAAAGAAGAGTGGAAATGGAGGAATCAACCTGCCTGACTTCAGGCTCTACTACAAAGCCAAAGTCATCAAGGCAGTATGGTACTGGCACAAAGACAGAAATATAAATCAATGGAACAAAACAGAAAGCCCAGAGATAAATCCACACACCTATGGACACCTTATCTTTGACAAAGGAGGCAAGAATACATAATGGATTAAAGACAATCTCTTTAACAAGTGGTGCTGGGAAAACTGGTCAACCACTTGTAAAAGAATGAAACTAGAACACTTTCTAACACCATACACAAAAATAAACTCAAAATGGATTAAAGATCTAAACATAAGACCAGAAACTATAAAACTCCTAGAGGAGAACATAGGCAAAACACTCTCTGACATAAATCACAGCAGGATCCTCTATGATCCACCTCCCAGAATACTGGAAATAAAAGCAAAAATAAACAAATGGGACCTAATTAAAATTAAAACCTTCTGCACAACAAAGGAAACTATAAGCAAGGTGAAAAGACAGCCTTCAGAATGGGAGAAAATAATAGCAAATGAAGCAACTGACAAACAACTAATCTCAAAAATATACAAGCAACTTATGCAGCTCAATTCCAGAAAAATAAATGACCCAATTAAAAAATGGGCCAAAGAACTAAATAGACATTTCTCCAAAGAAGACATACGGATGGCTAACAAACACATGAAAAGATGCTCAACATCACTCATTATCAGAGAAATGCAAATCAAGACCACAATGAGGTACCATTTTCATGCCAGTCAGAATGGCTGTGATCCCAAAGTCTACAAGCAATAAAAGCTGGAGAGGGTGTGGAGAAAAGGGAGTCCTCTTACACTGTTGGTGGGAATGCAAACTAGTACAGCCACTATGGAGAACAGTGTGGAGATTCCTTTAAAAACTGGGAATAGAACTGCCTTATGATCCAGCAATCCTACTGCTAGGCATACACACCAAGAAAACCAGAATTGAAAGAGACACGTGTACCCCAATGTTCATCACAGCACTGTTTATAATAGCCAGGACATGGAAGTAACCTAGATGTCCATCAGCAGATGAATGCATAAGAAAGCTGTGGTACATATACACAATGGAGTATTACTCAGCCATTAAAAAGAATACATTTGAATCAGTTTTAATGAGGTGGATGAAACTGGAGCTGATTATACAGAGTGAAGTAAGCCAGAAAGAGAAACACTAATACAGTATACTAACACATATATATGGAATATAGAAAGATGTTAATGATAACCTTGTATGCGAGACAGCAAAAGAGACACAGATATATAGAACAGACTTTTGGACTCTGTGGGAGAGGGAGAGGGTGGGATGATTTGGGAGAATGGCATTGAAACATGTATACTATCATGTAAGAAACGAATGGCCAGTCTAGGTTCGATACAGAATATAGGATGCTTGGGGCTGGTGCACGGGGATGACCCAGAGAGATGATATAGGGAAGGTGGTGGGAGGAGGGTTCAGGATTGGGAACTCATGTACATCCGTGGTGGATTCATGTCAATAAAAAATAATAAATAAATTAAATAAATAAAATAATAACCAATAACCTTATCTTTTATAAAATTACCATGACTGATTTGATAGCCATTTCTAAAATTGTAATTAATATAAAACCATTTGATTGTTCAAAAAGTGAAAATTGTCTAGTAGCTGTCTTTCAATATTTCTCAAGCTACCTTCCCCAACCCCACACTTTATTCCAGTCAAAAACACTTGAGCACACAACACATATAAAGCTCCCAGATATGATGAGCAAAGGAAATTCCTGTCCTCAAGGTATGTGCAATCTATACAGACACTATCAACCACTGGAAAGCCCTGGGCGCATACAATAAATTGAATAATGGTAACACACACAAAAAAATGTTGTGAAGGAAATCAAGAGAAATATTAAATAGTTCTTGAACTCATGGTTATTAAACAGAAGAAAGGTTCTTTCATATTCAGTTCAGTTCAGTTCAGTCACTCAGTCGTGTCCAACTCTTTGCGACCCCGTGGACTGCAGCACACCAGGCTTCCCTATCCTTCACCATCTCCTGGAGTTTGCTCAAACTCACGTCCATTGAGTTGGTGTTGCCATCCAACCATCTCATCCTCTGTTATCCCCTTCTCCTCCTGCCTTCAATCTTTATGGTCATGATTTTCAAGCCGTCAATCAGATTTTTCTTAGCACATGAAGACATTCTGACTGGAGAGGAACAGAGGCTCTGGCCCACTTGCAAATTAGTTTGTGTCTGTGTATGGACCTTTTATATAAAAATCTTTCATATAAGGAAGTGTAGACAAACTCACATTACTGATGGACACTGTACAGGCAGAACAGAAGCCTGTCCTGGAGAAGACCAGAGTCCTGGGGCTTGTCCCTGAAACAAGGGGTGACTTTGGGCAGTGGTGACCCTCAAGGTTAGAAGAATTTGAAATGGGGTTTCCCACCAAACATGGAGACTGGTAGTCCTGCTCAGACTTACAAACATTCCAGTAAAGAGTGCAGCTAGATTGAGGAGAACGGCATGCACTTTCTCCCAAAACCTCCACTGATGACCAGCTGTGCTTCCTGAGGTGCAAATGAGAAAGCAGATTGAGGGTTCCAAAAAAGAACAGACGTTTGGAAATAAAGAAATTTTCACTCATTTCAGAGCTTGAAATCAACTATCTATAACATAATGCCTGAAAATAAACCCCTTTTACACTCTTCAAGGTTATCCAAATTTAAAACACATGGATAGTTTAATACCACATAATTATCTCCCCCCTAAATCTCTATCTTCCTGCTTCAAATCAAATACTGTGGCTAATAATCAGCAAAAATCAACTAACACGTATTTTACAAACTTTCCTGGATATAGAACCTTGCTCAGTGTGATCACCATTGCAAAAGGAAGGGAATTGGATGCCTAAGAGCACCAGCATTATGACTCCAAGGAAAAACAAGCTCCAGATAAGCCTGGGTATTTATTACTATCAGCATTATTACCAACTTATTAGAAGATAATGTATTTTTCTAACATTTCCCAATTTAAAAATCATTTCACATTGATTTTATCATCAGAATCTTATAGAACCTATAAGAACTAGTTGGGGAAAGTGCCATGGCCTGGCTGTAAGTCCCCCACAGGATAGGGGACTGAATCCTGCCCCAGGCAGGAGAAAGCACACAGGTCTGAGAAGATCTCTGGACTGCAGGTAATGAGGAGGGAGGCTCAGACCCATTTTATACAAAATGAAGACAGCGACATAGAGTAGGATGGTACCTTTTCAGGGCTGGGGAATAAGACTAACCTCCAACTCTGAGCCTTTCCTGGCATTCCAGCACTACTAGATTTCATGACTTCCTGAGCCAGGAGTGGGAAAGAGTCTGGTTTAGGGCCCAAAATAATTTACAAAAGTATCCTAGCCATTAACCACAAGACCCAACACTTGCAGAGCATTAACCACATCTCAGGACTATACAGATATCTATTTCCTCTCCCTCCCTTCCAGCATCAGCTATCTTACTTTACCTGAGAAAACTGAAGAAGAGAAAACGTAAGATCACATTTTGACCAAGATCACACACCTAAGCTCAGAGCCAGGCCCTGAACTCAGGCCCTCTGCCCACCTAGTTATGCTTAGCCCAGGTGGGACCACCACAGCCAGGGCACTAAAGAGTGCCGCTCCACAGTGATAGGGCCTAGAAAGTTGCTTGTAAAAACCCTGTATTTAGAAGGCTTTCACAGGGCTCAGTGTTAAGAGTCCACCTGCCAGTGCAGGAGCCACGGGTTCAATCCCTGGTCCAGGAAGACCCTACATACCGTGGAGCAACTAAGCCCAGGAACCCCAACGACGGAGCCCACACATCTCAGTCATGGAAGCCTGAGAGCCCTAGAGCCCGTGCTCCACGAGAGAAGCCACCGCAATGAGAAGCCCTCACACTGCACGGAAAAGTAGCCCTGCTCACCACAACCAGAGAAAAGCCCACAGAGCAACAAAGGCCCAGCACACCCAGAAATAAATAACTAAATAAAGTTTTAGAATGGCTTTCACAACCTTGGCACATGAATGTTGCAGTTTTGGTAACAACTGGGCTTCCCAGGTGGTGCAGCGGATAAGAATCTGCCTGCCAATGGAGAGGACGTGTATTCAATCCCTGGGCCAGGAAGATTCCACGTGCTGTGGAACAACCAAGCCCTTGTGCCACAACAACTGAAATCCTCATGCTCTAGAGTCTGCGACAAAGAGTAGCCCTCACTCTCTGCAACTAGACAAAGCCCTTGAGCACCAGGGAAGACCCAGCACAGCCATAAATAAATAAAATTATACTTAAAATAAAGGAATCTGATAACAATCAACCTAAAGCAATAATAGAAACCTACTTTTTAAAATATTTATTTATTTGGCTTCGTCAGATCTTTGTCGTGGCACTCGGGACCTTAGCATTAGGCAGGATCTTTCGTTGGGGTACACAGACACTCTAGGTGTGGCACGTGGGCCCCAGAACACACAGGCTCAGTAATTGCACCGTGTGGGCTTAGTTACTCTGCAACACGTGTGACCTTAGTGCCCTGATCAGGGATTGAACCATGAGTCCTGCATTGCAAGGCAGATCCATAACCACTGGATCACCAGGGAAATCCCAAAAGTAGGAATTTAAATGTAAGAAAGTCAAAGAGCATCAAAGGCAGAGCTGACCCTCCACAAGGAGAGCATGAGGCCTGGTGATTTAAATTACAAGGAGATTTGTTGAAGAGCAAAGAAAAACATAGGGTATATTTCTTAAAACTGACTGCATTGTTCTTTTCCAAATAAAAATACTTCTGTATCAACAGCCTCTTAAACCCCTTAGCAACAGATCTTTATGAAAGATAAAGTGAGGAAAGAAATGATTAAAGCTTCTACGAACTTTCATAATTGATGTGTGTGATCAGTTGATTCTCTTTTAGTTAATTCCTCCGGGAAAATTAGACGTCTGTAACATGGGAATTCTCAGGTCTTCCATTCCTACAAATTAAAGAGCAGAAGTCATTAATTAATGTCCTATCAAAACCAGACATCTTATATATATAATAACAGTAACAACAGCAGTAATGGCTAACACTTATTAAACACTAGCTGTAATGCCAAGCATAGTACTAAGTGCTTTACTGTTTTATCTCATTTGATCTTCCCAACAGCCTAATTTTTGCCTTATTTTTCATAAAAGGAAATTGAATCACTTACCCCAAAATTAGACGGCCAGCAAACAGCAGAGCCAGGATTTGTATCAAGCAATCTGACTCCAAGACCTAAACTCTTAACCCATGTATGTATGATATGTCATTTAATTTAAGCCTACTCATAATCCTGTCCTGGGAGATGCTTTTTACAGCTCACAAAATCATGGCTCAAATGGGTTAAGCAGTTGAAACAGAGCTCAAATTCAGGTCAGTCTGTCTCTAAAACTCCCATTCCTTCTACCATGGTTTCCCTAAAAGGAAAAGAGATGCCAAAGATGAAGATGAGCGACAGGTCTGGGAAAGGAACTCTCTGCAGACACAAACCAGATGTCAGCTGGGGTCTCCCCTGCCCCCTTGAAATCTAGGAAACAGTGTCTATAAACTCTTTTGTACATGTTAGGAGAAGTCCCACAAGGGGTCGAAGTGTTGTCTCCTGGCCAGCTTGGCTTTCAGTTTCCACCTGTGCTGAGTGTTGGTTCCCACTCTCCACCGTGGACCCCATGATGGAATTCAACCCCAGTCCCTTGATTTCCAAGGCAGTCCCCAGGTGTGCGTACCAGACAACCCTGCTCTTTAAAAAACTGTTTCCTTGACTTTTTTCTCCTACACCCGAACTCCAGCTTCCACTGATAACCCTCCTCTCTCTCTCCTTCCCCCTGCTCTCTTCACCTTGAACCCCAAATCTCCGGAACAAGAATCCCTCTACTTTCCCAGGCAGCGCCATTCAGTCTCATGACCCTCTGACCCAAGACCCTCCCTGACGCCTACAGTCTCAGATCCAGAAAGCTCCTCAAGGCATTTTCCTCTCCACAGTAGTTCCCCATTCCAGAGAAGGCATGACTCTGGCTCTGGCAGCAGCAGCTGCCTCCACTACAAAACCCACCACGAATCTACCCATCAAGTCAACCTGGACTGGGGAGGAGTTTCAAGGCAACCAAAGCTGAATGTCAAGAAAACCTCAGCATATATTTTTTTTTGAAGTTTATAGTTTCAAACTAGACACCAATTTACTGCCATTTTAAAAAATAAAACATATATATTTCATAACCTTGCCTGCTTCAGCCTGCATCTCCACATCCCTCAATCCCAGCAGCAAGGGGAGAAGGAAGGAATCTCGTTGACCAAGTCTTTGGAAGCCACTCGGCTCCTCAGGCCTGTCAGTTTCTAGGAAGCTGCTTGCTGGTGGTTGGCCTGGGTCCCTGGCACTCCCATCTCCCCTGTGTACTCTTTTTTTTTGGATGCCCTGGCGGAGGTGGCTGGCGCACTAAGTGCAGGTGGCAGCAGCGGCTGGCGCACTAAGTGTGACTGAGAGCTACCCCACGTCCGAAGTCAGGGGCAGCGGCCTACAGTGCCAGGCTGCAATGGCGCAGGAACGCCCGAGAGGAGCTACCCCGCCTCCAAGGTCAGGGGCGGTGGCCAAGAAGAGCTACCCCGCGTCCGAGGTCAAGGGCGACGGCCGAGAGGAGCCACCCCGCGTCCAAGGCCAGGGGCGGTGCCTGAGGCTGGGGGCGGCGGCCAGGAGAAGCAACGTTATGTCCAAGGAGTGGTGGCCGTGCAGGCATAGGAGGGCCTAGAGGAGCCCTCCCAAGTTGAAAGTCAGGAAGGGCGGTGGGAGGAGATACCCTTCATCCAAGGTAAGAAGCAGCAGCTGTGCTTTGCTGGAGCAGCTGTGAAGAGATACCCCACGCCCAAGGTAAGAGAAACACAGGTAAGATGGTAGGTGTTGCAAGAGGGCATCAGAGGGCAGACACACTGAAACCATACTCACAGAAAACTAGTCAATCTAATCACACTAGGACCACGGCCTTGTCTAACTCAATAAAACTAAGCCATGACCGTGGGGCAACCCAAGACGGGCAGGTCATGGTGGAGAGGTCTGACAGAATGTGGTCCACTGGAGAAGGGAATGGCAAACCACTTCAGTATTCTTGCCTTGAGAACCCCCTGAACAGTATGAATAGGCAAAACGCTAGGATACTGAAAGAGGTACTCCCCAGGTCAGTAGGTGCCCAATATGCTACTGGAGGTCAATGGAGAAATAACTCCAAAAGAATGAAGGGATGGAGCCAAAGCAAAAACAATACCCAGCTGTGGATGTGAGTGGTGGACATCACCAGGTGGTTAACACCGAATTAAACTGATTATATTCCCTGCAGCGAAAGATGGAGAAGCTCTATACAGTCAACGAAAACAAGAGCGGGAGCTGACTGTGGCTCAGATCATGAACTCCTTATTACCAAATTCAGACTGAAATTGAAGAAAGCAGGGAAAACCGCTAGACCATTCAGGTATGACCTAAATCAAATTCCTTATGATTATACAGTGGAAGTGAGAAATAGATTTAAGGGCCTAGATCTGATAGATAGAGTGCCTCATGAACTATGGAATGAGGTTCGTGACATTGTACAAGAGACAGGGATCAAGACCATCCCCATGGAAAAGAAATGCAAAAAAGAAAAATGGCTGTCTGGGGAGGCCTTTCAAATAGCTGTGAAAAGAAGAGAGGCGAAAAGCAAAGGAGAAAAGGAAAGATATAAGCATCTGAATGCAGAGTGCCAGAGAATAGCAAGAAGAGATAAGAAAGCCTTCTTCAGCGATCAATGCAAAGAAATAGAGGAAAAGAACAGAATGGGAAAGACTAGAGATCTCTTCAAGAAAATTAGAGATACCAAGGGAACATTTCATGCAAAGATGGGCTCGATAAAGGACAGAAATGGTATGGACCTAACAGAAGCAGAAGATATTAAGAAGAGGTGGCAAGATTACCCAGAAGAACTGTACAAAAAAAGATCTTCACGACCCAGATAATCACGATGGTGTGATCACTCACCTAGAGCCAGACGTCCTGGAATGTGAAGTCAAGTGGGCCTTAGAAAGCATCACTATGAACAAAGCTAGTGGAGGTGATGGAATTCCAGTTGAGCTATTTCAAATCCTGAAAGATGATGCTGTGAAAGTGCTGCACTCAATATGCCAGCAAATCTGGAAAACTCAGCAGTGGCCACAGGACTGGAAAAGGTCAGTTTTCATTCCAATCCCAAAGAAAGAAAATGACAAAGAATGATCAAACTACCACACAATTGCACTCATCTCACACGCTAGTAAAGTAATGCTCAAAATTCTCCAAGCCAGGCTTCAGCAATATGTGAACCGTGAACTTCCTGATGTTCAAGCTGATTTTAGAAAAGGCAGGGGAACCAGAGATCAAATTGCCAACATCTGCTGGATCAGTGAAAAAGCAAGAGAGTTCCAGAAAAACATCTCTTTCTGCTTTCTTGACTATGCCAAAGCCTTTGACTGTGTGGATCACAATAAACTGTGGAAAATTCTGAAAGAGATGGGAATACCAGACCACCTGACCTGCCTCTTGAGAAATCTGTATGCAGGCCAGGAAGCAACAGTTAGAACTGGACATGGAACAACAGACTGGTTCCAAATTGGAAAAGGAGTACATCAAGGCTGTATATTGTCACCCTGCTTATTTAACTTATATACAGAGTACATCATGAGAAACGCTGGCCTGGAAGAAACACAAGCTGGAATCAAGATTGCTGAGAGAAATATCAATAACCTCAGATATGCAGATGACACCACCTTTATGGCAGAAAGTGAAGAGGAACTCAAAAGCCTCTTGATGAAAGTGAAAGAGGAGAGTGAAAAAGCTGACTTAAAGCTCAACATTCAGAAAACGAAGATCATGGCATCCGGTCCCATCACTTCATGGGAAATAGATGGGGAAACAGTGGAAACAGTGTCAGACATTATTTTTTTGGGCTCCAAAATCACTGCAGATGGTGATTGCAGCCATGAAATTAAAAGACACTTACTCCTTGGAAGAAAAGTTATGAGCAACCTAGATAGCATATTCAAAAGCAGAGACATTACTTTGCCGACTAAGGTCCGTCTAGTCAAGGCTATGGTTTTTCCAGCAGTCATGTATGGATGTGAGAGTTGAACTGTGAAGAGGGCTGAGCGCCAGAGAATTCATGCTTTTGAACTGTGGTGTTGGAGAAGACTCTTGAGAGTCCCTTGGACTGCAAGGAGATCCAACCAGTCCATTCTGAAGGAGATCAGCCCTGGGATTTCTTTGGAGGGAATGATGCTAGAGCTGAAACTCCAGTACTTTGGCCACCTCATGCGAAGAGTTGACTCATTGGAAAAGACTCTGATGCTGGGAGCGGTTGGGGGCAGGAGAAGAAGGGGACGACAGAGGATGAGATGGCTGGATGGCATCACTGGCTCGATGGATGTGAGTCTGAGTGAACTCCGGGAGTTGGTGATGGACAGGGAGGCCTGGCGTGCCGCGATTCATGAGGTCGCAAAGAGTCGGACACAACTGAGCAACTGAACTGAACTGAACTGGGTCTTTGTTGTTGCATGTGGGCTTTCTCTAATTGTGACAAGCAGGGGTTACTCTTCACTGTGGTTCATGGGCACATGGGCATGCCAATGGGTTCCCTTCCCAGGGAAGTCCCTGAATTTACATTTACTCTTAGAATATTTCTGAGTACCTACTATATGCCAGGCTCTGGACAAAACACGAGGGATGCACTGGGGAAAGGTCAGACCCCGTCTCTGGCCCATGGACCTTTAATTCCTGAGAGGAAAAAATCGGCTTTAAACACACCTAATTTATTAATTACAATCATCACAGGTGCTACAAAGGGAAAGGATGAGATCCTATGAACATACTGGAAAATGATAGGCTGACTCGCAGCCGCGTGGGCTTCCTAAGTGGGGAGCAGCGAGGGTGATGGAGGTTGAAGACATCAGCATCGAGCACGGTTGAAGCTGGGGTCTGAGTGGAGTGTGCAGAGATGAGGGTAAGGTGCCCATCATGAGAGCAGCTCCAAGCAGGGCCAGTGCACCTGGAGGTGAGCTGAAAAGAGGGAACAAGCAAGAAGCGAGGCTGTGGGACACAGAGCTAGCAGCCCTTGCTTGGGACTGTGGAATGTGTTCTGAAGATGAATGTGAAATCATGAAGTATTTGCAGGGATGTAGAATGACGCAGCCCTCATGCTAAATGTGTCTCTTTGGCTGCTCTGAGGATGAGCCACTGGAAGGGACCCATGAAGAACCCTGGAGCAGTAATTAAGAGGCTGCTGGTATAATTCAGGCAAGAGATGATGAGATCTCAGACTAGGAATAACAGCCATGTTGAAATGGCCCTGTGGCTCTCGCCTTTCTCCTACTGAAATGTTCCTCACACCTGCCTGATAAGAATCTGTGACATTCATTAAAAATACAGGTTCCCAGAGTCCCATGCTGCAATGGGTGGAGTTTGGGAATCTGTACTTTAAACAAACTTCCTGAGGGATTCCTCTCAGTAGACAAATTGCCCCCATGCTACCCTGCAGTGTACACTGAAAAATAGACCTTCCTTTCCCCTGCAAAATAATTCAGTTTCTAGAGATGGTGCTTTTCATGACCTCGGACAGCAGAGGTTGCAGGAGAAATCTCACAGTTCCTTACTTGGCACTTCCGCTGCAATACAGGTCCAACGTTTAGGTTACCCACATTTGTTTTTAGGTGTGTTTCTTCACATATGAGCTTTTTTATTTTTGTTTTGGGTTTTTAAAATAATTTATTTGTTTTATTTTTGGTTGTGCTGGATCTTAGCTGCTGTGCGCAGGCTTTCTCTAGTTGCAGAGAGCAAGGGCTACTCTCTAGCTACGGTGCACGGGTTTCTCCTTGCAGTGGTTTCTTTAGTGGGGCAGAACAAGATCTAGGAGCTTGGGCTTCAGTTGATGTGGCACACAGGCTCAGTGGTAGCGGCTCCAGGGCTTAGTTGCTCTGTGGCATGTGGAATCTTCTGGGACCAGGGATTGAACCCATGTCCCCTGCATTGGCAGGAGGATTCCCACCCACTGTACCAGCAGGGAAGTCTTCTTCTTCTTTTTTTTTTTCTTTTTTCTTTTAGTATTAATTTATGTGCAGCTGTAAAGAGAGGCAAAAAGGAGGTACTTCTGCAAAAACTACCAGGAACAGCAGGATTGTAGAACAATAGATGGAGCTAGAGTTAAACATCCTGCTCAACTCAGCCCATCTCCCCCAACCATCAGCTGCTGACCTGGGGACATCTTACTTGCCCCCAACCTCTGCCAGCTTCTACAGAGGAAAACATCAAGACCTTACATGGATTATGTGCTTGGAAAATGCTTTCCAATGTCTTAGTTGCATATGATCCAGGTGGAGTAAGAAGGAATTTTTTTCACTTTATCTATCCAGTTATCCTCTATCTACACACAGAGCATAGCACAGCGGGTAGAAGGAAAAGTTTAGGAATGAGTCTACCAAAGTTCAAGTCCTGACTCTTTCAGTTATTATTTGGAGAAGTTACTTAATCTCTCTGCTTTTCTGTTTTCACACAGGAAAAACCAAAATAATTATGGTATATTACTTTGTTCAGGCTGTTATAACAGAGTACCACAGATTGAATTTGATAAGAGGCAGGGAGGGGACAACTTTTTGTTGTTGTGCCACCAGACATGTGGAATCTTAGTTCCCCAACCATGGATCAAACTCATGGCCCCTGCATTGGAGGGGTGGAGTCTTAACCACTGGACCACCAAGGAAGTCCCCCATTATGCATTTATTTATCTGACTAAGCACTGCATGCAGAACTTCCCCAACTACGGATTGAACCCATGCCCCCATTGGAAGCACAGTGTCTTAACCAATGGACTATGAGGCAAGTCCCAAGGGCAGAACCTTTAAAAGAATAGCCTTTGAGGATACCACAAAGCTGGTTACAAAATGTGCTCATCACAGGGAACTCTGCTCAATATTATGTAGTGATTGAATGGGAAGAGAGTGGGGGAGAATGGATACATACATGTGTATATGTATAGCTGAGCCACTTTGCTGTGCAACTGAGACTATGGCAACATTATTAATCACTCCAACATGGAGAAGGCAATGGCACTCCACTCCAGTACTCTTGCCTGGACAATTCCATGGGCAGAGGAGCCTGGTGGGCTGCAGTCCATGGGGTGGACTGAGCGACTCCACTTTCACTTTTCACTTTCATGCATTGGAGAAGGAGATGGCAACCCACTCCAGTGTTCTTGCCTGGAGAATCCCAGGGACCGGGGAGCCTGGTAGGCTGCCATCTATGGGGTCGCACAGAGTCGGACGCGACTGAAGTGACTTAGCAGTACACTCCAACATAAAAGAAAAGTGAAAAGAGGAAAAAAGAATACAAGGATGGCCAGTATTAGAAAACTATTAGTGTAATCTGCCACTATTAATAAGTCAAATAATGAAAATCATATGATTACCTCAAAAGAAAAAAAAATGCTCACTTTGGCAGCACACTTACTAAAACTGGAATGATACAGAGATTTGTATGGTCCCTGAGCAAGGATGAATGAGTATTCATGAAGCATTCCATATTTTTATTAAGGGGTGGGGGGGAACTGGTTACAACCAATTAGGCCCAAGATGGCAGAAGATTCCACTTCCAGAAGACCTTGAACTTCACTGTACTCTCATTGTAATATTAGCATATGCTAAATGACAGTTCCCAGGCTGACCATAAAAGGTCAAAAAGTGGGTGGTGGCCCCATTCTTGGAGATTCCTGCCCTTTCTTCAAAATAGTTAGCATAACAGATATTCCTCATTAAGTTAGCATATAAAATTACCCAGCCCATAAAAACTAAATGACCCCATACCCTGGGGCCACTCTCACCTTCTGAAACAGACTGTTGTTGTTGTTGTCCAGTCCCTAAGTCATGTCCAAGTCTTTGCCACCCTGTGGACTCCCGCATGCCAGGATTCCCTGTCCTTCACTTTCTCCCTGAGTTTGCTCAAACTCATGTCCATTGAGTCAGAGATGCCGTCCAACCATCTCATCCTCTGTCACCCGCTTCTCCAGTCTTTCCCAGCATCAGGGTCTTTTCCAGTGAGTCGGTTCCTCACGCCAGGTGGCCAAAGTATCAGAGCTTCATCTTCAGCATCTGACGCAGACTACATTTTGCTATCTGATGTGGATTTAGATAAGCTCACTTTCCCTTTACTGTGGCTCACTCTTGAATTCTTTCCTGCATGAAGCTGAGAACCCCTACTTGGTGGCCTGTCCCAGGGATTTGCCTGGGACAAGGACTTGACCTGGAATGTGACCATTCTTTCCTGTCCCATTCTCCTGCAATAGCATGGCATGGCTGTTGTTGCTGTTTAGTCACTCAGTTGTGTCCAACTCTTTGCAACCCCATTGACTGTAGCCCACCAGGCGCCACTATCTGTGGAATTCTCCAGGCAAGAATACTGGAGTTGGTTGCCATTTCCTCCTCCAGGGGATCTTCCCAAACCAGGGGTTGAACCCAAGACTCCTGCCTTGCAGGCAGATTCTTTACCACTGGGCCACCAGGAAAGCTCATAGAATGACTGAGACAACAGAAGTTTCAGTTCAGTTCAGTTCAGTTCATTTGCTCAGTCGTGTCCGACTCTTTGCGACCCCATGAATTGCAGCACGCCAGGCCTCCCTGTCTATCACCAACTCCCGGAGTTCACTCAGATTCACGTCCATCGAGTCAGTGATGCCATCCAGCCATCTCATCCTCTGTTGTCCCCTTCTCCTCCTGCCCCCAATCCCTCCCAGCATCAGTCTTTTCAAATGTGTCAACTCTTCACATGAGGTAGCCAAAGTACTGGAGTTTCAGCTTTAGCATCATTCCTTCCAAAGAAATCCCAGGGCTGATCTCCTTCAGAATGGACTGGCTGGATCTTCTTGCAGTCCAAGGGACTCTCAAGAGTCTTCTCCAACACCACAGTTCAAAAGCTTCAATTCTCTGGCGCTCAGCCTTCTTCATATTCCAACTCTCACATCCATACATGACCGCAGGAAAAACCATAGCCTTGACTAGATGGACCTTGCTGCTGCTGCTAAGTCGCTTCAGTCGTATCCGACTCTGTGCGACCCCATAGACGGCAGCCCACCAGGCTCCCCCATCCCTGGGATTCTCCAGGCAAGAACACTGGAGTGGGTTACCATTTCCTTCTCCAAAGCATGAAAGTGAAAAGTGAAAGTGAAGTCGCTCAGTCATATTCGACTCTTAGCGACCCCATGGACCGTGGCCCACCAGGCTCCTCCATCCATGGGATTTTCCAGGCAAGAGTACTGGAGTGGGTCGGCAAAGTAATTGTAAGGCTCGGAGAACCGCACTCTGAAAGAAACACTCAGGGACAGCCTCTAGTGGACTGACAAAGTTTATTATCCAGCTGCGCAGTTTTATGGTCTCAGGGAACAGAGGACAAAGCAGACTTGCACGTAGCTTTTCTCGATAAACATCAAACCATTCAAGCATAAAATACAGTTCCTACCGCCCAAGACCTAACATAGCTTTGGCGAAACTCTAAAGGGAGTCTATCATGAAACAACAGTCCTTGCTCCCAGAAACAGGTGGTCAGAAGGAAGCCTTCGAACGCCTCAAGGCCAGGCATATAAACCTTCATTATCCGTTCCCAGCCTCAGGCACTCGATGAACGCTCATAACCCTTTGTTATGTTCGTTCCAGCTTCCAACCTTCGTAATGAGTGGAGCAAATACATTTTCAGTATTTGCTCAAAGCCTTCCAGCTCCTCCACAGTTATGTCTCGGCTTTTGAATATGCTATCTAGGTTGGTCATAACTTTCCTTCCAAGAAGTAAGCATCTTTTAATTTCATGGCTGCAGTCACCATCTGCAGTGATTTTGGAGCCCCAAAAATAAAGTCTGACACTGTTTGCATTGTTTCCCCATTTATTTCCCATGAAGTGATGGGGCCAGTGCCATGATCTTCGTTTTCTGAATGTTGAGCTTTAAGCCAACTTTTTCACTCTCCTCTTTCACTTTCATCAAGAGGCTTTTGAGTTCCTCTTCACTTTCTGCCATAAGGGTGGTGTCATCTGCATATCTGAGGTTTTTGATATTTCTCCCGGCAATCTTGATTCCAGCTTGTGCTTCTTCCAGTCCAGTGTTTCTCATGATGTACTCCGCATAGAAGTTAAATAAGCAGGGTGACAATATACAGCCTTGATGTACTCCTTTTCCTATTTGGAACCAGTCTGTTGTTCCATGTCCAGTTCTAACTGTTGCTTCCTAACCTGCATATAGGTTTCTCAAGAGTCAGGTCATGTGGTCTGGTATTCCCATCTCTTTCAGAATTTTCCACAGTTTATTGTGATCCACACAGTCAAAGGCTTTGGCATAGTCAAGAAAGCAGAAAGAGATGTTTTTCTGGAACTCTCTTGCTTTTTCCATGATCCAGCGGATGTTGGCAATTTGATCTCTGGTTCCTCTGTCACAGTTCTGGAGGCTAGAAGTCTAAGATCAAGCTGTCAGCAGGGTTGGTTTCTTGGGAGGCCTCGCTCCTTGGCTTACAGATCGTCATCTTCTCCCTGAGTCTTACCATGGTCTTCCCTCTGTATATGCCTATGTCTGCGTCCTCATCTTGAAACCAAGCAGGACTCTGTGGGGGCCTCCCAGGTACAAATCCTTTTAGAATGCTGGCCCTCCCTCTCATTTCTTGTTTGTAGGAAATAGAGTTCATTCAGCCTCTTTGACCTTCCCTGAGTTCCAAAGAGCAGATTAAACAGGTGTTAATCAGGGGAGGAAAGGAATGCAGAAACAGGGGAGGAGCAGTCAAGCAAGGAGATCCACCTGGTCCTTCCTAAAGGAAACCAACCCTGAATATTCACTGGAAGGACCGATGCTGAAACTGAAGCTCCCACACTTTGGCCACCTGTTGAGAAGAGCCAACTCATTGGAAAAACACCCTGATGCTGGGAAAGGTCATGGTTGGATAGCATCATGACTCAATGGACAGGAGACTGAGCAAACTCCAAGAGAAAGTGAAGGACAGGGAAGCCTGGCATGTACAGTCCACAGGATCGCGGAGAGTCAGACATGACTTGGCGACTGAACAACAAGAAGCCAAGAAACCCAATGGGTTAGGGTCCTGATTCCTTCTCAGGGAATATCCATAACAATATACCTCTGAGTTCTGCAAGAACTAAGCCTCTTCCTCCCCCTGGTGGAAGATGGTAACTTCAGCCTGAGCATAAGACTCCTGTTACCTCACCACTAACCAGTCATTAGAGAGTCACATACCCTGCAGCCCTAACCCCAAATTTTGTCTATTAAAAACCCTTTCCTGAAGAGCATCAGCGACTTCAAGGTTTTTGAGGACCCAGTCTCCTTGTTTGGCTCTGCTGTTGATCTTCCTCTGTTCCAAACTCTGACATTTCAGTTTGTTTGGCCTCGCTGTGCATCGGACACACAAACTTGGGTCTGGCAACAGCTGGAGAACCTCTGTTGCTGGGCACATACACCGCACTCACCTTGGCATGTTTCTCACTGACCAAAACATTAAAACCTGCTGTTCAAACCCTTCTCAGCAAACTACTGAGTGGAATTCTTTAAGTCCCAAACTCATGTGGGCTGTGCTTTCTCATTTCAGTCATGTATGTACCAGTGTGGTTTGTATGATCCAACCTAGATGGTTGAGAAATCAGTGATGTTCAGGTCAGAACCCACTCAGCAGGGTGAGCCAATCAATAGGGTCAGGACCCAAGCTGAGTGAACGTCAAACTCTGGGGAGGAAGGCACTTCTGCACCCTCCCCTAATCAAACAGTCCTAGGATGGAGAAGCACAAGAGAAAAGATACCAAAAATACCTGTTATTTGACAAAGTATTGCATAGGGGAATCTGTTGACATTATCCATCTTTATTCTGGTGCTATTATGTGTCTGTCTTTTATTTAAAGACCTTTTGTGGTACTTAGTCAATATTATATATCCTACAGTGTGAAATAAATTGAACAATTTGGGGAAATGATGTTTTATGTTAACTTGCTTTCCCATTAAAGACAATGAGTCTAAGTATTTCTCTCCTAAAAAAAATGGTTAAGAGGTAAGCTGGTAGTCAACACCCAAGAGCTAAATGATGGTAAGAACTTTAAAATCTTCAAAACAAGATTAGTAAGTCTTTAAATGGGTTTTGCTTTCAGTATGTCATCAAACATTTATCAGTCTGCCATATACCCTCAAAGCTCAGTTGGTAAAGATTCTCCCTGCAATGCAGGAGACCCGGGTTTGATCCTTGGGTGGGGAATATCCCCTGGAGAAGGAGAAGGCAACCCACTCCAATATTCTTGCCTGGAGAATCCCAGAGACAGAGGAACCTGGCAGGCTACAGTCCATGCGGTCACAAGGATCGGACACTACTTAGCAACCAAACCACCACCACCATACGCCAAGGGTTGGGCTAGCACTGGGGTACATTGATGAATAAAACAGATAAAGACCCAACAAAGAGGGAATTAAGACAGAGGAACTGGAGAGACATTAGTTTTTTATATTCACTAAGAACTGTTTGAAACAGAAGAGTCAAGAATGACATCTCTGAGGCTGACTATGGAATATAAACTGAAACTGAAACAAATATTGTATATGAAGTGATTAAAGACAAGGGAGACAGGTATGGTGTGTGTGTCCTGGGTGGTAGGGGTGGGATGGAAGGTGTCGAAAATGAGCCTGGAGAGGAAAGCTGGAAGTCACTGATGGGTTTTAAGGAGGGAAGGGACACTGCATAGGGTCGGAAGGGGAAGCAAGGAAATGAGTTAATAGAGTGTATTTACAGAGTGTTGGCAAAATGCAGAAGGCTTACACAGGGTGGTAGTAGATCGGGTGATAGCACATAGATTTAAAGGTATATTTTAAAGTGGAGGCAGCAGGACTTAAAAATAATTCAACAGGAGGACAGAGTTGAGAAAAGATAAGATTATCCAGGGCTGCTAGTCTTCTGGCTTAGGATCATTTCCTTCAGTTTTTTTCCTTCAAAGCATTTACCACAATTAAAGCTTCTTAAGGCATTATCTTGTTGATTTGCTTACTTTCTTACCGAGTCCAGCAAAGGAGAAAAGGAAATATATTCCCATCTGAATGCACAGTTCCAAAGAATAGCAAGGAGAGATTAAAAAAAAAAAGCCTTCCTCAGCGATCAATGGTGGAGAAGGAAATGGCAACCCACTCCAGTGTTCTTGCCTGGAGAATCCCAGGGACGGCGGAGCCTGGTGTGCTGCCGTCTATGGGGTCACACAGAGTCGGACACGACTGAAGTGACTTAGCAGCAGCAGCAATCAATGGAAAGAAATAGAGGAAAACAACAGAATGGGAAGGACTAATGATCTCTTCAAGTAAATTAGAGATACCAAGGGAACATTTCATGCAAAGATGGGCTCGATAAAAGACAGAAATGGTATGGACCTAACAGAAGCAGAAGATATTAAGAAAAGGTGGCAAGAATACACAGAAGAACTGTACAAAA
Organism: Capricornis sumatraensis; assembly: GCF_032405125.1. NCBI lineage: Eukaryota > Metazoa > Chordata > Mammalia > Artiodactyla > Bovidae > Capricornis > Capricornis sumatraensis. Next base: position 19,262,726 of record NC_091075.1, read on the forward strand.
AAAGATCTTCATGACCCAGATAATCACGATGGTGTGATCACTCACCTGGAGCCAGACGTCCTGGAATGTGAAGTCAAGTGAGCCTTGGAAAGCATCACTATGAACAAAGCTAGTGGAGGTGATGGAATTCCAGTTGAGCTATTTCAAATCCTGAAAGATGATGCTATGAAAGGGCTGCACTCAATATGCCAGCAAATTTGGAAAACTCAGCAGTGGCTACAGGACTGAAAAAGGCCAGTTTTCATTCCAATCCCAGAGAAAGAAAATGCCAAAGAATGATCAAACTACCCACAATTGCACTCATCTCACATGCTAGGAAAATAATGCTCAAAATTCTCCAAGCCAGGCTTCAGCAATATGTTAACCGTGAACTTCCAGATGTTCAAGCTGGTTTTAGAAAAGGCAGAGGAACCAGAGATCAAGTTGCCAACATCCGCTGGATCATGGAAAAAGCAAGAGAGTTCCAGAAAAACATCTCTTTCTGCTTTCTTGACTATGCCAAAGCCTTTGACTGTGTGGATCACAATAAACTATGGAAAATTCTGAAAGAGATGGAAGTACCAGACCATCTGAACTGCCTCTTGAGAAACCTGTATACAGGTCAAGAAGCAACAGTTAGAACTGGACATGGAACAACAGACTGGTTCCAAATAGGAAAAGGAGTACATCAAGCTGTATATTGTCACCCTGCTTATTTAACTTATATGCAGAGTACATCATGAGAAACGCTGGGCTGGAAGAAGCACAAGCTGGAATCAAGATTGCCAGGAGAAATATCAATAACCTCAGATATAACACCACCCTTATAGCAGAAAGTGAAGAGGAACTCAAAAGCCTCTTGATGAAAGTGAAAGAGGAGAGTGAAAAAGTTGGCTTACAGCTCAACATTCAGAAAACGAAGATCATGGCATCTGGCCCCATCACTTCATGGGAAATAGATGGGCAAACAGTGGAAACAGTGTCAGACTTTATTTTTCTGGGCTCCAAAATCACTGCAGATGGTGACTGCAGCCATGAAATTAAAAGACGCTTACTCCTTGGAAGAAAAGTTATGACCAACCTGGACAGCATATTTTAAAGCAGAGATATTACTTTGCCAAAAAGGTCTATCCAGTCAAAGCTATGGCATTTCCAGTGGTCATGTATGGATGTGAGAGTTGGACTATAAAGAAAGCTGAGCACCAAAGAGTTGATGCTTTTGAACTGTGGTGTTGGAGAAGACTCTTGAGAGTCTCTTGGACTGCAAGGAGATCCAACCAATCCATCCTAAAAGACGTCAGTTCTGGGTGTTCACTGGAAGGACTGATGTTGAAGCTGAAACTCCAATACTTTGGCCACCTTATGCAAAGAGTTGACTCATTGGAAAAGACCCTGATGTTGGGAAGGATTGGAGGCAGGAGGAGAAGGGGATGGCAGAGGATGAGATGACTGGATGGCATCACCGACTCGATGGACATGGGTTTGGGTAGACTCTGGGAGTTGATGATGGACAGGGGGGCCTGGCATGCTGCGATTCATGGGGTCTCAAGGAGTCAGACACAACTGAGCAACCGAACTAAACTGAACTGAACTGAGACCAGGAAGAATAATGCTGTCCAAGTGAAAAGTAATGCATTATCCAGCAATCCCACTCCAGGGAATATACCATAAAGAGCTATATGCACTCCCATGTTTTCAGCAGCACTATTTACAATAATCAAGACAAGGAAGCACCTAAATGTCCCCTGACCAATGAATGGATAAAGAAGGTGCAGTACATATATACAATGGGATACAGCTCAGTCATAAGAAAGAATGAAATCATGTCATTTGCACAGCAGGGATGAACCTAGAGATTGTCGTACTGAGTGAAGTGAGCCAAAGAGAGAAAGACAAATATTGTATGATGTTGCTTATATGTTAAAAAGAAAAAAAAGATACAAATGAACTTGTATACATAACAGAAATAGGCAGGCCCAGAGACAGAAAAAAAAAAAACTTATGGTTATCAAAGGGAAAAGGGAGAAGAGGGATAAATTAGGAGTTTGGGATTAACATATATACATTATTGTATATATAAACTTGGAGAAGGAAATGGCAACTCACTCCAGTACTCTTGCCTGGGAAATCCCATGGACAGAGGAGACTGATGGGCTACAGTCCATGGAGTGGCAAAGAGTCGGACATGACTTGGCAACAACAACATATATTAAAACAGATAACCAGCAAGAACCAACTGGGAACAGGGAACTATAGTCAATATTTTGTAATAACCTGTAAGGAAAAAGAATCTCAAAAAGAATATGTTTATATATAAAGTATATATATATATACGTATCACTGATCTGTACAACTGAAAATAACACAGCATTGTAAGTCAATATTACTTCAATTTTTTTAAGTCAAAAAAATAAAAGTAATGCAGAGTACATCATGAGAAATGCTGGACTGGAAGAAACACAAGCTGGAATCAAGATTGCCGGGAGAAATATCAAAAACCTCAGATATGCAGATGACACCACCCTTATGGCAGAAAGTGAAGAGGAACTCAAAAGCCTCTTGAAAGTGAAAGAGGAGAGTGAAAAAGTTGGCTTAAAGCTCAACATTCAGAAAACGAAGATCATGGCATCCAGTCCCATCACTTCATGGGAAATAGATGGGGAAACAGTGGAAACAGCGTTAGACTTTATTTTGGGGGGCTCCAAAATCACTGCAGATGGTGACTGCAGCCAGGAAATTAAAAGACACTTACTCCTTGGAAGAAAAGTTATGACCAACCTAGATAGCATATTCAAAAGCAGAGACATTACTTTGCCAACAAAGGTCCATCTAGTCAAGGCTATGGTTTTTCCTGTGGTCATGTATGGATGTGAGAGTTGGACTGTGAAGAAGGCTGAGCGCCAGAGAATTGATGCTTTTGAACTGTGGTGTTGGAGAAGACTCTTGAGAGTCCCTTGGACTGCAAGGAGATCCAACCAGTCCATTTTGAAGGAGATCAGCCCTGGGATTTCTTTGGAAGGAATGATGCTAAAGCTGAAACTCCAGTACTTTGGCCACCTCATGCAAAGAGTTGACTTACTGGAAAAGACTCTGATGCTGGGAGGGATTGGGGGCAGGAGGAGAAGGGGACGACCCAGGATAAGATGGCTGGATGGCATCACTGACTCGATGGACGTGAATCTGAGTGAACTCTGGGAGATGGTGATGGACAGGGAGGCCTGGCGTGCTGCGATTCATGGGGTCGCAAAGAGTCGGACATGACTGAGCAACTGAACTGAACTGAACTGAAATCCCAGGGAATCATTTCTGGACTACCTGAGGAAAGAGTGCAGAGCAAAGAAAAAGTTAGGACCCTATCTTCAGAGATACCGACATTGAAATGTTGAAAATGTTGAGCGAGAGAAGAAATCAGGAATGTGTGGTCATGTCAAGAAATCAAAAAATGAAGAGTTTCGAGAAGAAAGGAGTAACCAGCCCTGCTGAAAGTTCTGGTTAAAAAAAATAAAATAAAATAAAGAACATAAAAAATGAAGAATACAAGAGCACTGAGACCTTAACCATTATCCCGACACATGTTTCACAATCATGATCTCTTTTTAGACCTCCTTGTAATGTTTTTAGTTAGATAATGATTGAGGTTTTTTCTTTAATATGAAATTTGAACATTTTAAAGAAATTTGGCCTCCCAAAGGTCAAGAAATCCAGCTAGTTTATGCAAGAACTAGTTCAAGAACCCAAGACCCTTGGGACTTCCCTGGCGGTGCAGTGGTTAAGACCCTAAGCTTCCACTGCAGGGTGCATGTGTTTAATCCCTGGTTGGGGAACTAAGACCCCCACATTACAGCAGGGAAGCCAAAATAAATAATAAAAAAGAACTCAAGACCAGGATTATTTATTTAAAGAACATACTTTAAAGCACTGGAAATAACTGAAGGTTTATGGAGGGAGCATGCCTGTGTGTGGCTTCACTAGCTGGTTTGAGAGTCGATGTACACTTGGCAATATCTTTCAAGTGTGGAACAAGACCAAGATTACATGACTGGGATTTCTTGCAAGTTTCCTAAGTGTCTTCTCCCCTTCATTGATAACACCTAGAATTCTTAACACGTTTTTCCTCATAGAACTCCATTTCTCAACCTATCTTAGGCAATGAAATAATCCTACTAATCCTGCAGGACATTAATATTAATTAATAACTTCATTCAAGAGAAAAGTCAGATATTACAAACATTTATCAAGCATGTTCTTACTGGTAAAATAAGCTTTCTCTGCTGTCTTTCGAAACACAAAGAATGAAATGATCTCATCTAAACTCTATGGCTAAGCAGTTGTGTGACCTTGAATGATAAGACTTTACCTTTCCTGTACCTAGGTGTTCTTATCTACAAAACACAGGGGATAAATCAGATGATCTCTACTTCTTCAAATAGTTTATGATTTAATGTTATAGTTAATTAGGTTTCCTTCTGTCCACATATTTAAATTTGATCAGTGAGAGAAGAGAATCCTAAAGGAAGTCAAGAAGCCTAGGAATGAATTCAGGTTCACCGTCAGGTAGACCTGTAATAACTGTTCCCATATGTTAAATAAGGCGGTAACTTTCAGGCTTACCTCAGTCAGGGTTGTTATGATGACTGAACCCGATAAGTGCAATTATCTCTAAAGCAGGTATTTGAAACAGGGGTATATATTATCCCTCCCGACAAATAACAGACTGAGTTCCTGTGATTTACCCTTTGGGCGTGTGACTTGTTACTCTTGTTAAGTAGATTTTGGTATTGGAACTTGCTCAAAAGGAGAATGGAGACAAAAGTCCTGTTATCTCCAGTGAGTGCCTATCTTTGAATGTGTACAAATAAAGGGAGAAAGGAAAGAAGAAGGGGCGGGGCCGGGGGGAGAAAGAGAAGAAAGGAAAAAAGAAAGGAGGTCTTCCCTGGTGGTCCAGGGGCTAAGACTCCCTGCTCTCGATGCAACCGGCGCAGATCCTGCATGCCACAACGAAGACCCGGTGCAGCCAGATAAATAAATAAATATTTTTAAGAGAGTGGGAAGGAGGGAATTCATAGGCAGAGGAGGAGGAAAGGCCACGGCGAGGCAGGCTTAGAAAAATAAAAGGGGAGTTAGGAGAAGCAACAACTGCGGGGAGGGGAAGTAGGCAGCAGGGCGGGAAGGGAGCGAGTTAGCCTGGGGCAAGAGCGGGGGCGGGGGTGGCGACTGAGTGGCTAGCCCAGGCACCGGCCCGGCCGGCCCCCGGCGGAGGAGGGGAGGAGGAGGGTGGGGCTTGGCGAAGGGCAAAGGCGGCGCAAGACTTAAAAGGGAGATGACCCCAGCTGGTTGACACCGACCTCTGCCTCCGGCGCCCAGGACCAGAGGACCCAACCTGGGAGGTCAGGGAAGGGCCGCAGCTGAGGCAGTCCGCGGGCTCCCGTCGCGGGCGCAGGGACTGGAGCGGGGAGATCCCTGGGGGCGCCGGGCACCCTGCCGCCATGTGCGAGCTGTACAGCAAGCAAGAGACCCTGGCGCTGAGGAGAAAGCACATCGGGTAAGGGCTCCCCAGCCCAGGCGAGAGGCGCAGAGAGTGGGAGTCACCAGGTCACCAGCGCAGGGAGCGGAGAGCTGAAGCCGGGCCGGGAGCTGGCTGGCTGGGGTCCCGCGGGGAGCGGGACCTGCCGCTTGCCCGCCGCACCTGCATGCACGCGCCGCCGCCCGCCGCGAGCGCCCCGCCGCGCCCGCGCCCCAGGGGCTCCCTTGCAGCCGGGGCCCGGGTGATCCCCGCGCTCTGCAGCCGGCGGAGAGGGTGAGGGCTGCGGGCCGGCTGGAGGAATTGACCATGAGGGTTGATAGCCACTGAAGAACACCGTTCCAGGGCTGGGCTCTGGAAGGGGAGAAGGGTAGTTCTCCGCCACGCCCACCTACTCGAAAGTTTTCCATAACTATGAACTCTGAAATATTTTTGATGATGGCTATGAAAACTCATTCTGACAACTTTTGTTGAAAGCGAACTCTTCCTTCTTGCACGCTTCGTTAAGAAGTAAAAGGTTAATCTAGCCAGTGGAGGGGAGGGGAAAAAAGCGTTGACACTTTTTAAAGGGTAAGATGCCCTTACTCACCTTGGTCTCCCCAGATGTGCCCGCGCTACAACGTAAAGATGCAGGGTTCTCTCGGGTCTGTTTTCGCTTTGCTCACATTAACAGTATAAACGACTTGGTGAGTGAGCGTACAGGACCCATACTTAAGTCAGACCTGGGCTCTGGTCCTAGAAGAGTGTCATGTTACCTTGTGATCTCTGTCACATTAAATTCCTCTTCTATGAAAATCCACTTCTATGAGTGGCAAGGTGGGAAGTACATTAACAAAGAGGCAAGGTCAAGTGCAGTTTTCAGCCCATATTCATAAGGAAGAATTTTTCTGGATTTTAACTTGCAGTTAATAAACAACTGAGTTTGAACTAATAAATTCTCATTATTAGTTTCATTTTAGCTGATGACACTTAAGTTTAGGCATTTAAAAAATTTTATTACTTATTCACAATAATTACAATACTTTCTAAACTATTGTGTATCAATTTAATACATAACTATTTACCCTCTAAACTACCTTCAGTGCACATGGGAACATGTTTTCTGTGCATGCAAAGCCACCAAAATAAAACTATATTTTGGGAGCTTTTCTGGTGGTTCAGTGATTAGGACTCCTTGCTTCAAGTGCAGGGAGCTTGGGTTCAATCTCTGGTTGGGGAACTAGGATCGCACATTTCCTCATGGCATGACAAAAAATAAATAAATAAATATAAATAATAATAATATATTTTGCTTAGTTTCTAAACATTCATGGAGCCAAGATCAGAAATGCTTGTACTGTTTTCATGTTGCTAAAACTTGTACAGCCATCCAAGTAACCATAAATAGGGATGACATTTTATTAGACTCAAAAGAGTGGGTTAAAAGGTTAGAATCATAATTGGATCGTATTATTTAAGAATGGAAAATCCATTTGCTGCAGAACAAGAACCAATTAAAAGACCTGAAAATAATCTGTAAAATCTCCTGCACACTATTTAACACTAAGTTATTTGTAGTAGCTTTTAGTCCTATTCATTTCTTTACAAGTAGGTTTGAGGGAGAGATTAGATGACAAGCAAGCTCTATTTTGGGCAATGGCATAAGACAGTCTTCTTTTTTTTCTTCCAATTTTATTGGTGTGTAATTGACATACAGCACTTTATTAAGTTTGAGTTTCGTATCATAACGATTTGACTTACATCATGAAATTACTATTACAGTTAAGTTTGGTGAATATCCATCATCCCATTAATAGAAAATTTAAGAAATAGAAAATCCCCTAGAATTTGCTTTCTTAACAACTTTCATATAAAACATACAGCAGTGTTATAATCAATCATGTTAAAAGGTAAGACGCCCTTATCATGTTGTACATTTAAATTATATCCATAGTACTTATTTACCTTATAACTGGGAGTTTGCTCCTTCTGACTATGTTCATCTGATTTCCCTGCCTCCCAGCTCTTCCCAAGAAGTGTAATCTCTTTTTTCTGTGAGTTTATTTTTGAAGCATAATTCATGTACAACACTATGTTAATTCCTACTATACAACACAGTGATTCAATATTTCCATATATTTCAAAATGGTCACTGTGGTAAATCTAGTTACAGTCAAGACAAAAATCTACTTCCAAATTCTGGTTTTCTCTCTTATTGGCTTGAACCAAGCTTCTTAATTTTTCTGTGCCTGTTTTCTCACCTATAAAAGTGAGAATGATAATAACTCCTCTTATGTTATTGTTGGAAGGATTAAATGAGATAATATTTGTAATAGCTATCAGTTCTTAATATACAGGAAGGCTCAAAAAAAATCGGTTTTTTTTTTCCTAGTGGAACAAAATTTTCCAAAGGAAAATAAGTTATTGGTTTGTGTAATTAGAGCTGTCAGAGTTGATCCATGTGCCTCTAAAAAGTATTGTCAGATCGTGGCAAATTTAATATAACAAGCATAAGAAACGTGAGCAATGTCACAGATGGGGGATTAAGGTAAAAGTTTCCAGGCTAATATGAAATTAAAAAGAAAAAAGTATGTCACCTAGGTTGTGTTTTCCCTTTCTTTTATGTAATTGTAATTTTCCACCCATCGTGACCTTGACTGAGAAGGGAAAACACTGAGCAGTCCTACCAGACCAAAGTGTTTCCTTTCATTATTTCTAGGCCTTCATGCAAAGTTTTCTTTGCTGCGGATCCCATCAAAATAGTGCGAGCCCAGCGGCAGTACATGTTTGACGAGAAAGGTGACCAGTACTTGGATTGCATCAACAACGTTGCCCATGGTAATGTGCTGTCTTTGTTGTGCCCTGAAGGATACGTTCATGGATTAAGGCAGCCTTGGCACCGTTAATATTTGTCCCAGGATTTGCAGTGGCTGCAGTTCCTCGGCTGAACAGAGCCCTTAGTCCTAGGCTGGGAAAAACTAGAACAAAATGTGGGAGAGGAACAGGATCAACTTTTCTTTTTTTTTTTTTTGCTTCAGAATCTGCCTCACTTCCCAGGCATTTCGAACTGTAACTCATTTTGAGGACTTTTGTCTTTTAAATTTTAGTGGGACACTGCCACCCAGAAGTGGTCAAAGCTGCCCAGAAACAGATGGAACTACTAAATACAAATTCTCGATTCCTCCACGACAACATTGTGGAGTATGCCAAGCGCCTCTCCGCAACCCTGCCGGACAGACTCTCTGTTTGCTATTTTACAAATTCAGGGTAAGTTTCAAGGTTTTTCCAGCCATCCCCATTCCCATGAATCTCCTTGTTTCCTCTCTCACATGTCTTTTCTATTTTGATTGCTGGTGGAGGAGGAATATCTAAACAGGTTTCCTGAGACTCTTACTAATGATGCTGCATGGGGGACCTGACCTCCTGGTTCTTTCACTTGGGCCCACCAGCTCCTTGTAGATAAGATACCTGACATCGTGTTCCAAGGCTCTTGATGCAGCCTGTAACTGCAGTCCCATGATTAACATGTGCGTGTCACTCAAGACTTTTCACTACCACGCTTCTTTGGTGATAGATGGGGAAGGTGCACCAGTAGGGATCCCTAAGCATTTCCCCAGCACAAACACAGAGGAGGAAGGAATCAATTCAAGTGAATAGATATGTTACAACTTTTAAATTCTGTAAATTCGAATGATTGTATCCCATTCTGTTGAATATTATGCAGACATTAAAAAGTATGTTTTAGGGGGAACTCCCTGGCAGCCCAGTGGTTAGGACTTCAAGCCTCCACTTCAGAGAGCCTGGGTTTGATTCCTGGTCAGGGAACTAAGATCCCACAAGCTGGGAAGTACAGCAAAAATTTTTAAAAATGCATGTTTTTGAAAATACATGTTTAAAGACAGGTGAAAATCTTACCTATTGGGAGGAAAGCTGTCTATACAGCACAAACTCATTTTTAAAATGATATATATGTATATATATACTAAAACTAAAAGATTCTGTGATTCCTTTTCTTTCTGGCCATGCCTGAGGCTTGTGGAATCTTAGTTCCCCACCAGGGATTGAACCCAGCCCCCTGCAGTAGAAACTCAGAGTCCTAACCACCAGACTGCCAGGGGAGTTCCACACTTCTCTTTTCAATAAAACCCAATTTATAACCAGAAAATTGTTCTTTTTTTTTCCTTTGTAAAGAATTAAGACATTTTAGGATCTACTTTGTTGTTGTAAAGCATTCTTGCCTTCATCGAATTAAATGACATAGTATTTGACTTGCCCTTCCAAAGAATCCTATGCTGTCAAAGAATGGTTAGCCTTAAAGAGCACTGTCACCAAAGACTGGAGGTGACAGAGCCTGCAATAGTATTAATACAAAGAACGTTCTTGAAGTCAACCAGGCTTCAGTCAACACTGGCTCTACCTCTTCTTAGCCGTGAGAACTTATCCTTGTCACTTAACCTCTCTGAGCCTTCACCCATAAAAAGATGACAATACTTGCCTTGAAGAGTAGTTATGAGAATCAATATATAAGTAAAACAGTATAATGCTTGGCATGTGATAAACATGCCGCAAATGATTACTTTTCCACCTGTGTCCGAGTAGTGTATCTAGACTCTCTACAGCAGATAGAAAGATTACGGTCTTCATTTTTTAAAGTCTTGTTTATCTGTCGATCTATTTGTTTTTGGCTGTGCTGGGTCTTCGCTGCTGCCTGGGCTTTTCTCTAGTTGCAGCGAGCAGGGGCTGCTCTCCAGTTGGGGCATGGGGCCTTCTCTCTGTGGTGGCTTCTCTTGTTGCATAGCATGAGCTCTAGGTACACAGGCTTCAGTAGTCGCAGCAAGTGGGCTCAGTAGTTGTGGCCCATGGGCTTAGCTGCTCCTTAGCAAATGGGATGGAGAAGGCAATGGCAACCCACTCCAGTGTTCTTGCCTGGAGAATCCCAGAGATGGGGGAGCCTGGTGGGCTGCCATCTCTGGGGTCGCACAGAGTCGGACATCACTGAAGCAACTTAGCAGCAGCAGCAGCAGCATGTGGGATCTTCCTGGGCCAGGGGTTGAACCCCTTTCTCCTGCATTGGCAGGAGGATTCTTTACCATTGAGCCACCAGGGAAGCCCTGATCTTCATTTTCCAGATAAGAAACTAATCAAGTATTAGGTCAGCACAACACAGGTCAGTGGCCTTCCGGTTAGTGGGACCTTAGACTCCAATTCCTCCCATTGAGATCACACTTAATATAGGTTTCTTGGGCTTCTCAAAGTTAGTCCCCTATGATGTGGCTGAACTGGGCCAGAGTTTGAAATGAGCAGAATATCGTTAATTTGTGCTGAGTTTCCTCATGCGTCCCACTGTTTTTTGAAGACATCTGGGGAACTTAGGAGGATGATATGAGATGGCTGGTTGGGCAAGATTGAGGGGGAAAAGAGGACCTCAACTTATTTATTTATGCAGTTCTGTGTAGTTGAAATCTTCAACTTTGAAAATAGCATTTCAGAAGATTTTTAAAGAGCTTATGTCACATTGTTCCTCTCTCTCTGCTGTCTTAATAGATCGGAAGCCAATGACTTAGCCTTACGCCTGGCTCGGCAGTTCAGAGGCCACCAAGATGTGATCACTCTTGACCAGTAAGTCTTGGACACGAAACTTCTCAGCAGGAAAGTCCTTCAGAGATGAAAACACATTGATCCTATCTAGACTAATACCAGAAGTATGTACAGAGGAGGCTGGATGGCACAAGGATTTTATTTTACTATTATGTTTAAGATTTCAAGGCCAACTCAGGCCTAGAGAACACTTAATTCTTTCCAAGCACCTGGAGGCTCTTTCGGGTCCTGTGGTCATGGTCTCATGGGCTTTGTATGAATTAGAATTTACTTTCAAACATTAACTATTTATTGAGCCACTGCAATGCAATCCACTGTAATTAATTTAAAAGACAGTAATTTAGAGCAAATTTTGAAGACTACAAGCAGCCAAGTTAAAAAAAAAGGTTTTTTTTTTTGGCTACATTGTACAGCATGCAGGATCTTAGTTCCCCCACCAGAAATCAAACCCAGACTTCCTGCTTTGGGAGCAGAAGTCTTACCCACTGGACTGCCAGAGAAGTCCCAAATTCATTACAATTTGAGCAAGAAGTTTGACAACTTCTATCTTAACTGAGATTTTTTTTTAATTGTTTCTGCCTGCCCACCCCACTAATCTCACACACAGAAGGTTGAACTGAACATGTACCTCATTTCTTACCCATCTATAGGCTTCTCTTGTTTTATGTGTTGGTTGATGTAGTCATTCTCTATTGCTACTGTAGCAAATTATCACAAACATAGTGGTTTAAGCAACATGAATTTATTCTCTTACAGTTCTGGAGATCAGATGTCCAAAATGGGCCTCAGTGGGCTAAAAGTTAGGTGGCGGCAGGGCTGCAATCCTAGAGACTCTAGGGGAAATGTGCTGCCTTGCCTCCAGCTTCTAGAGGCTGCCTGCCTTGCTTGGCTTTGGGCCCCTTCATTCACCTTCAGAGCCGGCCATGCCATTACTCCAGCCTCTACTTCCATCACACCCCAGAGTCTGACCACCATCCCCCTGCCGCCTTCTTTCCCTTATAAAGACACTTGTAATAATGTTGGACCTTCCAGGGATTATCACTCCATTTCATGATGCTTAATCACATCTGCAAGGTCCGCTTTGCCACGTAACATATTCTCAGGTTCTGAGGATTAGAACATGGGCATCTTTGGGGAGGGCAGGCATGATGCTGCCTATCACAGAATGGACACTGTGACTGCCCTCTATGCCCAGCTACCACAGGCAGCACTGCAGTAAGAACCCTCAGACATGTGCCTTTATGGACCTTTCTGAGGATCTCTTAGGAATAAGCACCCAGAAACAAGATCGCCAGGCCGTAGGGGTACTGTAAACATTATTGATTTGACTAAATGCTCCCAGGTCAGTCTCCAGAGTGGTTGAAACTCTCTACCCAGTGCATGAAATGTTCCATTTCCCCATATCCTAGGCAAAGCCTGAGAGTATTGTGCCTTTTTTTCCTTTAATAGTTTCTGGTCTAATAAGTATAAAATAATATCAATGTTGTTTTTATTTGCAATTTTCTAATTATGAGATTGAGTATCTCTTCATATACTTACTATATATTTGTGACTCCCCTTCTGAGAATTAGCTTCACTAGTGGCTCAGATGGTAAAGAATCTGCCTGTAATAAGGGAGGCCAGGTTCAATCCCTGGATTGGGAAGATCCCATAGAGAAAGAAATGGCAACCCACTCCAGTATTCTTGCCTGTAGAATCCCATGGACAGAGGAGCCTGGCGTGCTACAGTCCATGGGGTTGCAAAGAGCCAGACACAACTAAGCGACTGACCCACTTTTTTTTCTGAGAATTATCTGCTTATATTCTTTACCCAGTTTTTCTGTTGGGATTCCCATCCTTGTTTTTGTGGTTGCATGCATAGACTGGATCAGAGAATCTCAGCCTAGACTGCGTTTTAGAAATACCTGGGGAAATGTTCTTTTTATAGTGCCAGTGCCCAGGCCTCACCCCAGACCAGTTAAAGAGAGTCTCTAGAGGCAGAGTCCAGGAAACCAAGTTTCCCAAGTGATTCTTTATGCAAACAGACCATTTTGGAAGTTAGCCTCTTTTATTTGAGACATTACAAATATTTTTTCCCAATCTATCACCTGCCTTTTAACTTTGTCCATGGCATCCATCTACCAAAAAAATTTTGATTGAATCATATGGCAAAACCAATACAGTATTATAAAGTAAAATTTAAAAAAGTTTTTTGATTAAATCAGAGTTTGCATTTTCATCCTATGGTTTGGTTTTCTAAGTTTTGTTAAAATCTTTCCCCCATACATACCCATCACCATCCCTCAGATCACAAAGATGCTCTTCGTTTTCTTCTATGTGTGTATCTGCTTCTCAATTAACTCCACCTAGAGGCCTCTGTGTTGCCATTTATGCATGGCTGAGCTTGCTTCTGTCCCAGTCGTAACTTTGTTCTTATTCCAGTACCATACTAATTTCATGGCTATTGCTTTGTAGGATGTTTTAATCTATGGTAGAGGACGTACTCCCTGTTTGCTTTATCTATTCATGGGCCTTTTATAATTTCCAGAGAGAGACAGCGGAGAAGGCAGTGGCACCCCACTCCAGTACTCTTGCCTGGAAAATCCCATGGATGGAGGAGCCTGGTGGACTGCAGTCCATGGCGTCGCTAAGTGTCGGACAGGACTGAGCGACTTCACTTTCACTTTTCACTTTCACGCATTGGAGAAGGAAATGGCAACCCACTCCAGTGTTCTTGCCTGGAGAATCCCAGGGACAGAGGAGCCTCGTGGGCTGCCGTCTATGGGGTCGCACAGAGCCAGACACGACTGAAGAGACTTAGCAGAGAGAGACAGAGCCTGTTACGTGCTGGCACAGAATGAGAGATGTCAACATTTGATCTCCTGTGTGTGTGCATGTGCCCAGACACTTCGTCATGTCTGACTCTTTGCAACCCCATGGAGATGCTCCAGACAAGAATACTGGGGTGGGTTGCCATTTCCTCCTCCAGGGGATCTTCCCAACCCAGGGATCAAACCCCTGTCTCTTATGTCTCCTGCATTAACAGGCAGATTCTTTACCACTAGCATCACCTGGGAAGCCCTTATAATTTCCAGTCTCCTGATTATATACATCTTGGAAGAAAAAAACATTCAGGGGAATATCATAGCCACCTGTATTTTAAGTGAAAGAAAGGAATTTCACAACCTTAGGAAGAACTAAGGTTGATCACCTCTCAACCTTGGTTCTTTTTGAAAAAACCTCCTATTCCTTACCAACTTGCATTTGTTCAAAATGTGCTATTAGACATCCTTTAGAAACCATTCTAAACAGAAACACAGCCCATGTTATGATATAAATTTGTTTTTTAAATTTACTAGACTATAACTATAAGATACATTTAAAGAATACATACATCTGATATTTCTCATGAAACTATAGAAAACAATATTTTACACTTAATCTAATTTAGCAGAGCTAATACAATCCAAAGAAATTAAGTTTTTTTCTGGCTAAAAACTGCCTACAAGGATACATACTTGGCTTTCTATGTGTTTTATTGCCTGAATCAGGAGAGCTGGACAAATTAATGGCCGGTCCTACCATGAAAAATTGGATTCCATATAGTTAAGTCTGGCACCAATGTTGAGATTCTCCCTGGATGATACAGAATACTGTTTTTCATATCCTGAAAGAGCATCCTTCTTTGAATGATGTTGGTTACCGTTCCTTTTTGTTTCAGTGCTTACCACGGTCACCTATCATCTTTAATTGAGATCAGTCCATATAAATTTCAAAAGGGCAAAGATGTCAAGAAAGAATTTGTGCATGTGGTAAGTATCTTGGAATTCAAGAATCAGAATGTTACTACTGGAAGAGTGCCCAGTGATAATCCAGACCAATCTTTGCATTGAAATGAAACCATGAAAAAGGAAACTAAGATATAGAGCTGTTATATGATTTGCTAAAAGTCAGAGAGCTAGTTAATGACAAGATGTGGGTTAAAATCCATTGATGAGTACCATACAGGTCAGTATAGTGGTAGTAACAGCTGTTATTCACAGCTCTTATTTCACTTTTCTTGCCCCTGGATCTTCAATTACTTTTTCTATCACTGAGGCCAATTTGAAACTCAGAGTTGCATCGGTGTGTATGACTGTCTTAAAATCACTCTATGCTAAATTATTATGTAAATTTATTACGTCAAATAAATATTAAATGAAAGAAAATAAAGAAAAAAGTTGTTGAAGCAGTAAAACTCATTTCGCTTAATTAAGGATCAGTGGACTTTTTTAAGAGAATCATGAATACATTCTTTCAAAATTTTAAGATCTGAAATTACTACTAAAGCACTCTGAATTTTTGAATGATTACAGTTTGCTATATAGTTGGCAAGTGCTGGTTTATTTTCTTCCTTTTAAAAAATATTTCTTGGCCTCACTAAAAAGCACATAGGATCTTAGTTCCCCTACCAGAGATCGAACCCACACCTCCTGCTTTGGAAGCTCAGAGTCTTAACCACTGGACCACCAGGGAGGTCCCTATTTTTGACATAGAATAGTTAATACAGTTTCCATTCATTGAAGTTTTCAAATAACATAGTCACATTTGTTGTTTGAATTCGCCCCTTATGTGATCAGAGATGCAATTTTGACTTCCAAGGGCCTAGAAGTAAATCCAAGCTCCTGTTCACAATACAAAGATTTCAAGTGTCACTGAATTCAGAAATGTTAAGGAAAAAGAGCAGAAGAACATCGAGTCACATAAATCCACAGGTCACCTTTCTATTATGCTCTTGTGGGGAAATACCCTTTCTTAAAAGCTCATTTGTCCAGGAGAAAGATCATGAGAAAATGTTATCTCTTGATGTTTTCAGGCGCCAGCTCCAGATACTTACAGAGGAAAATACAGAGAAGACCATGCAGATCCGGCCAGTGCTTATGCAGATGAAGTGAAGAAAATTATTGACGAAGCTCATAACAGCGGAAGAAAGGTTTGTATTTACAGCTTTGGAAACACGTTAACATCTTTCATAAACTAGATTGACATCATCATGATACACTAGAGATGTGGAAATGGATTAGATGGCAAATCCTTTCTGTTCTTCTCTGGTTACATTTTCACTTAGTTCATATATTAAAAAATGCATTATTGTAGTCATGCCTCTAAGACTATTTTTATTTATCCTGGAAATGTAATAACTGTACCTGTTTCAGAACTGGTGGTCTAATTCTGACCTTCCCAGTGGGATGCAGACTCTGGTGCAAAGGGATAGGAGGAGAGAATTAAGAAAGGTGATAGCCCATGGACAGACCATTCCAAATGAGAGTAACATGAGGGGCTAACATAAGGTGAAAGAAGGGGAAGAGGCAGGGTCGCCCCAGGGCCCCAGGATCAACGCAGGCCCCTGGACCCTGGGAGCCTTGGCTTTCCCTAGGATTGGCTCAGCTTTCCTGAAGGTGCTGAGCCTGGGTAAGACCAGGCAGGAAAATGGTCTTCCAGTCTGTGTCTGCACTTTTGGTTTTAAATCTTCATTGAATTTATTACAGTATTTCTTCTGTTTCATGTTTTGGTGTTTTGTTTTATTTGGCTGAAAAGCATGTGGAGTCTTAGCTCACTCCCTGTATTGGAAGGTGAAGTCCCAATCACTGGACTGCCAGGGACATCCCGGGGTCTGCACTTCGAAAAACCAAAATCCTACCAAGTAGGAAGAGCTTTCATTTTCTCAGCCTTCACCCTGCTATCTTCCACCTTCAGCCTGATGTTGAATTCTCAACCCCCACAGGGGTTACTTACATGGAGCTTTAATGTGATTTGACATATGCTTTGCCTTTAAATTGATTTATGGCATATATATGGCAATTAAAAAAACGTTTTAATTGAGAGAAAAATGAAAACTTTATGTTTTCCAGTTCAAGTGTTTTTTCTTAATGACTGGAGAGTTGTTTGCCTTTCTTAGCTATTTTCTTCTTTTTCTTCCCAACCCATTCATTTTTCATATCTTAAAAGAGGTAGTCTAGAATAGAACCTTGGTTTCCTTGTTTATTTGTTTTTAATTGAAGTATAGGTGATGGCTTGACTCCTTATCTCATACTATTTCCATGCTTCCTCTGAATTTAGTGATTTTTTTCTTCTCTTTTCTTAGCCTCTAGAACATTTCCTCTGCAGTCCTATGGTGAATTGCCTATGTTGGTTAAGTTGTAAGCCTGGTTCAGGGCCAGAACCAGAAAGAGAGCACAGTAACTAAGGTCTGTGACCACAGGTCACCTTCTCACCTCCCTGGTGCAAATTCCAGACTCGGGCAGTCTTAATTCAACAAGTTGAGTAAATAGGCATTACAGTGATATGTTTGGAACCTGGGTAATTTTGTAGAGGCGCATATCAAAGACTGATCAAGATATCAGTCTTATTCAGTTGATCCTAATGCAAACACTCATTTAAATTAATTATGGAGAGATGGAAGGCACCTTTTCCACCGTTTCCAGTGGTAGATTCATAAGAAACCTAAAATTTCAGAAACTAATGCTTCAGATCACCTGTTTTTCCAGCATGAACATCTTTTCTTTTTAATCAAATGGCCAATTTGCCTCTTGCCAGGGGTCCATTCCCAACCATGTTTAAATCACCCACTCTATAAGAAGTCCTTTTTTTTTTTTTTAGGGGGTACGGGAGGGGGACCGAATGGACTTTGACCCCATCTTCTCTTGTATAGATTGCTGCCTTTATTGCTGAATCCATGCAGAGTTGTGGCGGACAAATAATTCCTCCAGCAGGCTACTTCCAGAAAGTGGCAGAGTATGTACTTGGGCATCTTTGGTCAAACTGAAGGAACTGTGACAGTTCCACAGGGTCGTCTGGTTGCTGGCGAAGTATGGAAGTACTTCCCATTGTTGTTTAGTAGTTGAGTCATGTCAAACTTTTTTGCAACCAACTGTAGCCCACCAAGCTCCTCTGTCCGTGGGATTTCCCAGGCAAGAATCCTGGAGTGGGTTGTCATTTCCTTCTCTAGGGGATCTTCCCGACCCAGGGATCGAAGTCAAGCCTCCTGCACTGGCAGGCAGATTCTTTACTGCTGAGCCACCAGGGACTAGATGGTAAATAGCCACTTGGGAGTGCCTGCCGCCCAGGACTCCTGGAACTCCTCACCTTCCAAGATCCCAGCTAATAAAGGATTTGCGCACAGTCTAGCCAGGGGGTCCTTGAGGGCTCTGCCCCACTTTACCCACCTGGCATCCTCTCTGATTTATTGGTGTCCAAGCTTTGCTGATTAGCAAAAAGTTGAAGATTAACTCTGCTAACATTACTTTTTGTTCACTTTTTTCTCTTGCCACTTAAAATACTGCAGTAGAGCTTACTTTAAGCAGCACAAACCCAAACAACATAAACTATATCTTATCTGGAAATGACGTGATTGTATTTCAAAGTCAGTGACATCACATAGATGTCATTGGGGATTTGAGCACTGAAATGTTTTTAACAAAGATTACAGACTTCAGGTTAACACCATTCTTTTTAAGTCCTCAATAATCCATATCTTGAAGGGAGGATATGGGGGCTCTCAGTGACCTGAAGGCATCATGCTGCCCTTTTGCTTTTCAGATATGTCCGTGGAGCAGGAGGTGTGTTTATAGCTGATGAAGTTCAAGTAGGCTTTGGCCGAGTTGGGAAACATTTCTGGAGTTTCCAAATGTTTGGCGAAGACTTCGTTCCAGACATAGTCACAATGGGAAAACCAATGGGCAATGGGCACCCAATGGCATGCGTGGTAACAACCAGAGAAATTGCAGAAGCCTTCAGCGCCTCTGGGATGGAGTATTTCAACACGGTAAATTTTGATCTCCCACGTTAATGCTAAGAGGGAAAAATACTGTGTGTTCTTACGTTTCTTTCCAATGTAATAAAGAATAAATCTCACCGTTGCCAGCTAATGACCCCAGGACCGAAGCCAGACTTTGATCTAACCATATTTTATTCTGTTTGGCACAATCCTCCTTATATTTTTTCTTATATCTTTCCCCTTCCTAAAATGTTCCTATTGATTGTTCCAGTGATAGAGTGATCCCCTGGTAAACTCTACAGGTTATGCTATTTCATTAACAGATGATATGATCTTTTTTTGTTTTGTATCACATTTAAATTCCCAAAACACATCTGACATGTTTAGATGATTCAGTAGTATAAATATTATATGGCTGTCATAGGAAATACTAACTAAATTTCTGTCTTTGGGAAATTTTATTTCCTTGATTTTGCCCCCGAAAGTTGTAAGATTCTCAAGTTTGGAAAGACAGTTATAGTTTGTACAATATGTGTAATAGGACTTGTTGCAGCTTAAAGTCAGAATCAAAATCTAGGAACATAAATTTATTTGGAGAAAATGTCATTTTTTGGCTTTTATTTTCACACAGATATTCAAGTGCTGCAATCCACATCCCTCTAACTAAACCACACTCTGAAATCCTTAATTCCCAACACAGTATCTGTGTTTGGTTTGGATGAACTTAACAGATTCTCCACTAGTCCTTCATTCCAGTTATGTAGCATATACATAATTTAGAATTATATTCTCAATCCTGAATGAATAGAATCATGCTATATTCTAAACTTAAAAAGCTAATATCACAAGGGAAAATTTTATAGAAATTATATCTTTACTTGCTTAAGTATGAGCCAGATTTCTCATAGATCAAGCAACAGCATGAATTCAACTAGTCTGTTTTCTCATTTATCTTTTTTCTGCAGTATGGAGGAAATCCAGTATCTTCTGCTGTTGGTTTGGCCGTCCTCGATGTAATAAAAAATGAAGACCTTCAAGGAAATGCCACAAGAGTAGGGAATTATCTTACTGAGTTACTGAATAAGCAGAAGACTAAACATACTTTGATAGGAGACATCAGGTATGTTTATCAAGGAACTGTAGTTATTCATATGTCCAAATAAATATTGGTGATCTTATAAATTTAAAATAAATTACATAAAACCAAATCTAGAAAACACTGAAAAAATGTTTTTCATTCAGAACACAGATATATCACTATTAACTTTTGGATATATATCTTTCCTGACTTACACTTTAAAAAAAAAATTAAGCCAGGATAATTTCAATAGCTAGAAGATGAAAAGAAGAAACTTAAAATAACTCTATATGATCTATGAAAAAATAATTTAAATGACATCTAAGAAACATCACTATTTTTCATATATGTATTTGTCATCATTGATGTCATATGAAACTAAATGGTATAAGGTTGTTTTTAAGCCTTTTTTTTCTTTTTGCAATTAATGTGATAAAAAAAAAAACTGGATTACAAAAACTAATTTCAGAAACTAAGGAGTCCTGTGGACACTGGGTTGGTATCATGAATTAATTAGAAATAGTAACAACTACCTTTAAAGAGACTCATATTCAGTCTCAAATCAAACTTGAGTTTGACGACTGTGTTAATTTTTTGTGACAGTGTGGTGCTTGACAGAGTTTATGTCAAGTTTCCTTTCTTTACCCCCCCCTCAGGGGCATTGGCCTTTTTATCGGGATTGACTTAGTGAAGGACCATCAGCAAAGGACCCCCGCCACAGCAGAAGCTCAGCACATCATCTACAGGTAAACCACCCCTCACCTGTTTGGTGTCTCAGCTTGAATGATGTCCACCCACTTGAATGTTTTTACTTCCTCTCTTCTCCCTGAATACGGAACGTTTAAGACTCTTGCAATTACAAACGTGACTTCTTACATACATATACTAAATTGCTGTCTGTTCACATCATTCTGAAATCATCTTAGTTATTGCTTGTATGCACTCACACGTATTTCCTGCACTAATTAGGATGAAAGAAAAGCGAGTGCTTCTCAGTGCCGATGGACCTCATAGAAACGTACTTAAAATAAAACCACCTATGTGCTTCACTGAGGAAGATGCCAAGTTTATGGTGGAACAACTTGATGGTATCCTAACAGGTCTGTCCACAGATCTTTAAATAAGATGCCCCCCCCCACCTCCATCCTGGTCATACATGACAGTGCATCTTGCTGTCCATGGTAGAAGTGAAGGAGGGTGGAAATGACTGTATAAATGTATATTATCATTTATTTTCACTTTTAAAAAATAATTGCATGTCTTCATTGTACCACAAACCACAGATGTTGCAGCATAAGAGTCTTTGAGCTTTATACCCTGAAAATACTTGAAATGTTGTTAGTAAAACTTATAGGCTATAGGTTAACAGTTATTTGCTATGCCCTGACTCATTTCACTGTGCACTTCAGTTATTGCAATTTCATTTTTGAGGATTTGTTCATCATTCAGAATTATAGCCTGTCATAGGAATTAATCTTTTATTGACCTCTGTTAAATAATGAGGTTGGGCTTCCCAGGTGGTGCTAGTGGTTAAGAATTCACCTGCCAATGTAGGAGACACAAGAGATGCAGGTTTGATCCCTGAGTTGGGAAGATCCCCTGAATTAGGAAGTGGCAATCACTTGCCTGGAGAATCCCCATGGACAGAGGAGCCTGATGGGCTACCATCCATGGGGTCACAAAGAGTTGGACACGATTGAGTGACTGAGCATACACGTTAAATAATTAGGTTAATTTATTTTTCATAAATTGAGATTAGCTAAGTAAGGGAGCAATGTAAAACCATACTGAAAAACATAAAACCCTGTCAAATGTTGGAGCTTTTAGGTATATTTTTTAAGCTTTTACTTCTCTGCTCCCTCTCAGCCTCTTGGGGTTGAGATAAGGCTGATAAGCCAGGAATCAGTGCAGTATACAAAATAGATCATTAATATTGGAAAGTTGAGAGTCAGCCCCAAGTTGTTTGTAATACGGTCACTGTCTTTGGACTACGAGACGCCCAAACCTGGCCAGCAGTGCTCACACATCTGTTTCCTCTGGTCCATTGAAGGACAGGTGGAACAGAGGCCATGTTGGGACAGATGTCACTATTACTTAAAATTCAGCTCAGAGCCTGAACATTTTTAGTGGTGGGGCTGGACAATTCTTTTAACAACGTGAATGAGATGGAGCTAATGCAGGCTGTGTCACACGTAATGGTGAAATGCTGCAAAAAAGTTGAAGAGGAGCGATTTTAAAACACCTGCTGCTGCTGCTGCTGCTAAATCACATCCGTCGTGTCAGACTCTGCGCGACCCCATAGACAGAAGCCCACCAGGTTCCTCTGTCCCTGGGATTCTCCAGGCAAGAACACTGGAGTGGGTTGCCGTTTCCTTCTCCAATGCTGAAAGTGAAAAGTGAAAGTGAAGTCGCTCAGTCGTGTCCGACTTTTAGCAACCCCATGGACTGTAGCTCTCTAGTTTTCTCTAGTAAGAGTATCCCTATAGGTACCAAAATGGGCTTTTTGTTTTTCTTAAGGATTTTTTTAATGTTTTATGTTTATGTTTTCTTTATGTTTTTTTTTTCCATCTTATCTACCGCATCTTCCTTGATGAAGGTTTAGAAGAAGCCGTTGGAGCTGAAACTGAGAGTATGATCTCTAAGAATACTCCTTGCAGAACCAAGGTAAGAGTCACTTGCTTAATATTTAAGGGAAAAGTTTAAAATTGGGGAAATTTAAGAAAAAGGAATGCAGATGTTTTAAAATTGTACAGTGACTTTTAGAATAAACCCACCTTTGCTAGAGTTGGCTTACTGTTGCAATTCTGAGTGCACAATTATATTCCAAGGCAAGTGTCATGCCACTTGACATCTATAAAAGCAAAGAACCATTTTTACAGGGTCATTCCCATGCTGAAAATAATCATAATAACCCTCAGGCTTGCAAAGAGGGCCTTCAAAATATATATAGAGAGGATAGCAAATGTCCTGAGCTCTGTCCTGGTTTTTCTGATTGATGCTTGACACTGCTTCGAAGTCCCACATCCCACTTCTTCTTAATCAACAAAAGCTTCGGCAGTGTGACTTCAAAATGCCCGAGTTCGATCCTCCATTGAATTAAAGTAGAAACTTCGACTGGCAGCAGGGCCCCGTCTGGTGCTGAGTGGCCTAGTTTCTGCATTTGATGTGCTGCCAGCAGAGGGCTTCCCCATTCTCTCCCCAAGCTCCCCAGGCTGTAAGAAAGGGCTCCCCGGGTCGAGAAACAGAAAGGCAAAACCTTGAGAGGCTCTGTTGCATAATTTGTTATTTGTTTATGACTCTGATGCATAAAGGAACCCTCGGTACCTCGAGTCCGCCTACACATCCAGTGTAGTCAGAAAAGTCCTTTCCCTGAGTGGAAAACATGAGGCCCTTTGAATGAGGGCAAATGATTGGCTAACAGGGTGCTTCTGTTTCTTGGTGCAACACAAACCAATGCTAGGGATCAGTTCCTCTCTGCTGTGTGAGGGTTGCATGGAGAGTCTGGGGCAGAAGCACGGCTGTCTGAACCTAGCAAGTATTGGAAAGTGCTCAGACCCTCAGTCGTGTCCGACTCTTTGTGACCCCGTGGACTGTAGCCCACCAGGCTCCTCTGTCCGTCTTCTGGCAAGAATATTGTAGTGGACTGCCATGCCCTCCTCCAGGGGATCTTACCAACCCAGAAATCGAACCAGTGTCTCTTTCAGGCAGGCGGATTCTTTACCGCTAGCGCCACCTGGGAAGCCTATAAGCATTGAAAAGGAGCTTATTGAAAAGGGACTCAGAAAAAGAGAGTTCCCCTACCAGAAATGCCACTGCGCAGTTAGCAAAGTTAGCAAGCCTTTCTGAGCTTGGCTTGGACTCCCAGATTTTAGGTGTCTATGGAAGGTAGTAATCAGGGTTAGGGAGGAACAACTCCCTAACACGGCATTCCTGTGTTGTGCTGTGTTGCTTCTGTGTTCTCCCACGTGCCGCGTTCCTGTGGAGTTAGCCCTGCGGAGGCTGGAGGCTGGGTGCGTTAGCAGTGGGCTGCCCTCTGGAGTTTGTATGCTTGTCTTACAGATACCCAAGGAAGCACAGTCAGAAATGCTCAGAGACAGCAGCCTGGAATCCAGAGAAAATCCCAGCCGAAAGAGAAATGGATTGTGCACAGATTCACTGCTCAGCAAGAGGCTCAGAACGTGAGAGATGAGCATTTTACAAGATAAATGTCTGGAGTTATCGAGAATGAATGCTGATCTCCCTTCTGTTAAAGCTCTGTTGTACCCTCTGAATGAAATATTTGCATTTACTCAGAGGTATAACGTCAATGAGTCATAAGATTAATCCAAATGATAATCAAACCATGTCAAGACTATTAGTTCAGCATTTAGCCTATTAATTCCTTACTTGAGATTTCTGCAAGTACTTCCTTTATTCTACTCAATTTAAGCTTCAAATGAAATATTTATTAAGTTGACAGTTTTACTTCTCATATTTTAATCTTTGACATGACAGAGTAAAGTACAGTAGGTTTCTGAACTTTGGAAACTTAGTGCCTTAAAATATTGTATTCTTTAATGATTTAATTTATAAATATTTATGGCTATAATAAAATTAAAGATGATGTGAACAAAAATAATTTTTATGACTAGAGAAGTATGTACTGTTCTTTCTCGTAGAATCATAGAGTTGGGTGGTAAAGTCAAAAGCCATTTGGGGGAAGGTCATGTAGCAAATGTGAAGAAGGGAATGAATAATCTGGACTCCTGTTGGGGAACTAGGTCAGTGGTGATCGTCTGGGGATGAGGGCACAGGTGCAGAGGCCAGACAAGGAGTAGACCCAGAATCACTCTTAAACATGGAGCTGGAGCAGTAGCCAGAGCACCACCTTCACCTCGGCTCTGGCTAATCAGACTGTCATCTTGGCAAGTCACTTAGCTACTAGATGAGAAATTAACTTGGCAAGCAATCCTCTTCTTCTCATCCAGTCTATCACCTATGCACACACCCTAACACACAGAGGTAACTTCAGGAGTCTCTTCCTTAAATGTGCAGGTGCCATGAGACTTGGAGGCTTGTGCGAGTACTAACCTGGAAGAAATTTGACATTTAGCCTTGACTTCTCATTATTTCTCAGTTGCCCTCCCAACAGTTATTACGCTTTGTGTGTTGGGATTTTTTGGGGGAAGCATTCTTTGTTTTGGGGTTGTGCCTCATGACTTGTGGGATCTTAACTGCCCAACCAGGAATTGAACTTGGGCCCTGGTAGTCCAGTACTCTTGCCTGGAGGATCCCATGGATGCAGGAGCCTGGTGGGCTGCAGTCCATGGGGTTGCGAAGAGTCGGACTTCACTTTCACTCTTCACTTTCATGCATTGGAGAAGGAAATGGCAACCCACTCCAGTGTTCTTGCCTTGAGAATCCCAGGGACGGGGGAGCCTGGTGGGCTGCTGTCTATGGGGTCACACAGAATCAGACACGACTAAAGCGACTTAGCAGCAGCAGTGTGGTAGTGAAAACACAGTGTACTAACCACTGGACCACCAGGGAATTCCCTGTGCATTGGTTTTTGTTCTATAAAGATGAGTTAAATAATTTTGCTATGGCCGTTTCATGATAGCTGGGAAAGATGTTGGGGGGAAAATTAAATGTAAAAAGCTTCCTTTATGAGTTCACCATAATAAAATGCTGTGAAAATGCAAGGTCTTGTTGTGAAAATAGTTTCGTCTCCTAAATGTATAATTGACTATGGGTCTGAGCTGGATCGCACTGAGATTGATTCCCAGGTAGAGAGGAGAGAGCATAAAGGTCTCTGCGGTTTGCTTCTACAAAACCAAGGTTAATTCCAAGACCGTTAAGACCTTTTACAGCACAGGTCAGTACTCCTGGGAACACTCCTTGTGTGCTGAGAAAGTGCTCGTCTCCTTGAAAGCAACTTTCCATCTCTGTCGCCTTGGGCACCCTGCTCATGTGCCATTATGCGTATTGTGGGGGTGGCTAATGTCCAAGTGGCTGATGTCAACCGGCCGACTCATTTTGTCCAGTTGGTTGTTCAGCCTTCCTCTGTTAGTGGATGCTTTTTGGTGGACATGAACAAGTGATACAGAAAATCCTAACCTGTGGTATTTATTCCATATATTCATTCATATGCCTCTTCCCAGCACCTCCTTTCGCCACACACTTTCTAATTCTTTCAGGCTCCTGACCAGCCATGCAGCCACTCCCCACTGCTCATGATTTCATATGGATGCTTGCTTTTCTTTTTCCACACAACATGGAATACCAGGTGCACCTTTCAAAGTTCTAGCACTGGGAAGATCTTCCCTGGCCACTGCTTTGCAAGGCCAGCACTGAGTGTGCCTATCACGGGGCCGTCATTCACTTTACTGAAGTGATCGATTCCTGATTCTTCATAGGGTTTATCTCCCACCATCTTGAGCAAACTCTCAGCTATCATGAAATGGCCACAGCAAAATTATTTAACTCATCTTTCTAGAACAAAAACCAATGCACAAGGAATTCCCTGGTGGTCCAGTAGTTAGTACACTGTGTTTTCACTACCACACTACCAGGGCCCAAGTTCAATTCCTGGTTGGGCAGTTAAGATCCCACAAGTCATGAGGCACAACCCCCAAACAAAGAACGCTTCCCCAAAAAACACCCAACACACAAAGCGTAATAACTGTTAGGAGGGCAATTGAGAAATAATGAGAAATCAAGGCTAAAAGTCAAATTTCTTCCAGGTTAGTACCCACACAGCCTCTAAGTCTCATGGCACCTGCACCTTTAAGGAAGAGATTCTTGTCTTACTGAGGCTTTCAGCAGATCAGGTGCCTCTCTTTCTACAGGATGATCCCTTCTTACTAACTGCTCATCATAGAGTCCAGTCTTTTCTTTAAGGAATCACTTTTACTATGTATTTTTTTAATTAATTAATTTTTTAAATTGAAGGATAAGTGTATTTTCTTAAAGCCACCTTATATTATCACTTGGCTTTCAGTGTTAATTTCCTTCACATCTATAGCCATTTGTTTTATTATTGTTGTTATATTTTAATTTTTTCTATATATTTTCCCCAAGTTTTTATTTTGAAAAATTTAAACTTTCAGGAAAGTTTCATATATTTCATGTAGCCTTCACTCGGATTCATCAGTTGTTCATATTTCGCTCCACCGACTTTCCTATCTGTGTACCTATGCGTGTACTTTTTGGCTTTGACTAAGCTATTTGGGCCATTGGGAATTTAATTGCTGGCATCAAGGCAATTCTCCCTGAATATTTCACTTTATCTTTCCCCAAAACAAGGGCATTCTCCTACAAATCAATTATTATATTAGGGGCATTTAATATTAGTTTATAATAATATTTAATATATAATTGATATTCACATTTTTAACTATGTCGATAATGTCCTTTGTAGCTTTTTTTTTTTTAATTCAGAATTCTTTTTGGCTGAGATGTGCAGCACATCTCAGATGTGAGATCTTAGTTCCCCAACCAGAGGTTAAATCCCCTCCGCCTGCGGTGGAAGCACAGTCTCCACCACTAGGCCATCAGAGAAGTCCCCCAAATTCAGAATTCTATCAGAGATTCTTCATAGCGTTTAGTTGTCACTTCTGTTTAGTCTCTTTTCATCTAGAATACTTCAACCAGTTAGACATTTAGAAGAATATCTCTCAGTTTGAATTTATATAATATTCCTCATGATTAAATTCAGATTAAACATTTTTGACCCCCCCCCAAAAAAAATTACATAGGTGATGCATACAGATTAATTTTCAAATGTGAAACTAAACTGAAATCAACCCAATTTGGTCATAATCCATTATTTTATATATATATATATAGATAGATAGATAGATTACATATAGGATAATCTATTCTATATATAGTGTGTGTATATATATATATATATATGCAAAAATCCTAAACAAAATTCTAGCAAAAACTAAGCCCATACTCATTAAGAACCAATAGGCAAGACTTCCGTGGTGGCTCAGTTGTAAAGAACTTGTGAGCCAATGCAGGAGACCCTGGGTTCGATCCCTTGTCAGGAAAGACCCCACAGGCGGTGGAGCAACAAAGTCCACGCACAACAACTGTTGAGCCTGTGCTCTAGACCCTGGGAACTGCAGCTATGAGCCCCTGCTCTGCAATTACTGAAGCCTGTGTGCCCTAGAGCCCTACTCGGCAACAAGAGAAGCCGCTGCAAGCAAGAGTAGCCCCTGCTCGCCACAACGAGAGAAAACTTCGAGCAGCAGTGAAGACTCAGCACAGCCAAAAATGAATACATATAGTAACATAGGTAGAAAAACCAACATGCAATATTGACTGGGATTTTTATCCTCTTCCTGATCAACGCAAAGGGCTTCCCCAGTGGCTCAGTGGTAAAGAATTCACCTGCAAAGCAGGAGACACAGGCTCCGTCTCTGGGTCAGGAAGATCCCCTGGAGGAAGAAATGGCAATTCTCTCCAGTATTCTTGCCTGGGGAATCCCATGGATAGGGGAAGCTGGCTGGCTACAGTCAGTGCAGTTGCAAAGAGTCGAATCCAACTGAAGCAACTGAGCTCACAGGCACGATCAGTGAAAAGACTTTAGAATATTTTAATTTTATTTATCTCCCTCTGATGTTACTATTTTGTATTTTAAATCTGTAATTTTAGGCATATATATATATAGTTTAATATGTATGCTTTATATTGTTCTCCATTTCTTCGTTCCATTTCGAATTATTTTCCCTATTTTCTTGAAGAATACCCTTTTAGTATTTGCTTTAGCATGGGTCCTTGGCTCGCCTCCCTAGTTTGACTGATGGATAGACTGAAGACCACGGAGGTTGAGTGGCTGGATGAGGTGCCCACGTCTTCGAAGCTGGGACTGCCACACAGTCCACTGACTCCTAGGCCAGTGACTTTTCCTCCACATGATTTTTCAATGTTGGGATCAGAGGCATAAAAGAGTAAACAATGCCATAGATGGTTAAATCTATTAACGAAATGTTCTAAAACCAGTTATTTTTATGAATTGGCTTTGAACTATTAATTTTAGCAAGCAAAAGCAAAACAGTTTATCAGCCGGTGACAGACACCAAAATGTTAATTAGGAAAACCAATTTAAGTGACGCAGTAACAAATACAATACTTCTAGTTAATGCTGACCTAAACATGATGAAACATGGGCCACCAAATGCTGACTTCGACATCCTTACTATTTTATACACCAATAGCAACATCATCTCTGAACTGAAATAGTTACAATAAAGAAAGTAAAAATCCAGGGTGCATTTTCCTCCCCTGGGAAGAAGAAAATTGCAACAATAACATGTAACTTAAAGTGGAAATGGGGCTGTAGAAGCAGAAAGTACAGCTTTAGAAAGCAAAAATGACTTGCAGAGAGCCACAGGCCCCTAACACTTATTTCTTCAGAAGACCCTGAGGACTCCCTGATTTTAACTGGCCCCTGTTGCATCACACATAGCATATGTTCTTCTTGGTGGGATACAAACTTAAAAAGGAGAAACAAAGAAGGTAGAGAACACTAATCGCTATTCCTTTCGTATATTCAATTATTTGCTTTTATTCTTCACTATTCCCAAAATATTGCTCTGTGCTATTCCTAAGATTCTTAACCTATGATGTCTATCTTGGGATTTCCAATTTGTTGTTGTTTTTGTTGTTGTTTTTTCTCCCACCATGCAGCTTGTGGAATCTCAGTTCCCAGCTGGGGACTGAACCCCAGCCCACGGCAGTGAAAGCTCTGAGTCTTAATCACTCAACTGCCACGAAAGTCCTTGAACTGCTCCTTTGTTTATACCTCTTTTCTAAAGGATTTTGATTGTACAGATTGCTTTTATAGGAACACCAGCTTTTCCGTGATGGGCAGATCCAATCACTTCAACACTCTTGTGATTGTCCAAGGAGGCAACAAACAAAGTGCCCTGGCAACTGGGATGGAGGTTACTCAGAGATTCAGCAACAGGGGCTTCCGCTCACCCAGTTCAGTCTGGCTGCAGCCACTCCTGAGTGCCCAGTCTGCCAACAGCAGAGGCCAACATCCAACCTCCAATATGGCGCCATTCCCCAGGGAGTCCGCCAGCTGCCTGGTGACATGTTGCTAAACATGGAAGGGGTAGTTCCTTATTTTACTAGGAGACAATTACTCTGGATATGGGTTTTCCTTTCCTGCCTGAAATGCTTCTACCTAAACCATCATCCACGGATTTACAGAGTCATTTTCCACTGCCATGGTACCACACACTCCTGAGGAATGCATTTCAGAGAAAACAAAATGTGGAAGAGGGCCCAGGATCACAGAGTTCACTAGTCTTCCCATGCTCTTCATCCTGAAACAAGCGCACATTAATACATTCTCCATTAGTTGAAGGCTATCTTAGGTGGGGTTCCCTAGGAGCAGAGTCTGAGACAGGGATTCTAGTGCAAGTGAATTATTGGAGATGTTCTCAGGAGTAGTAGGTTAAGGAAGTAAGGGGAAGCAAGAGGTCTTGGAAAGAAGGCAGCAAAGATATCCATAGTCGGAACCCAACCAGATCTGAATGCAGATGACCACCTACAGTTAAGCCTGCTTCAGGCAAGGGTGTATGCATGCTGTCTCTTCAGTCATATCTGACTGTTTGCAATCCCACTAAGCTCCTCTGTTCATGGGATTCTCCAGGCAAGAATACTGGAGTGGGTTGCCATTTCCTTCTCCAGAGGATCTTCCCGATCCAGGAATCAAACCCTGGTCTCCTGCATTGCAGGCAGACTTTTTACCGACTGAGCTACAAAGGAAGCCCCAAAACAACTGCACCCTCTGGAGTTCAAACTCAGAAGCTACAGATTATGAGACTGATGCGCTGCCTGCTGCGCTAAGAAGGCAGAACTGAGAAGCTCCTTGGGGCTTCCATATCAGGCAGTCATTGGCTGCAGGACAAAGAGGGGACAAAGTTTCCAGACAACTCTAGAAAGCCAGCTCCCTTTGGCAGAGGGTAGTTCTCCAGAGAAAGGGGAGCCCTGAACCATCAGCAACCATTGCCTAAGAGTAGTCGGAGGAGGGACTTCCCTGATGATCCAGTGGTTAAGAATCAGCCCTTCCACTGCAGGAGATATAGGTTCCATCCCTGATCAGGGAAACTAAGATTCCCACATACCCCAGGGCTTCTGAAGTCCATGCATTCTAGGGCCTGCGCAGCCTAAAGAAAGAAATAAGAAATAGGGTTTCCCTAGTGACTCAGAAGGTAAAAAATCCACCTGCAATGCAGGAGACCTGGGTTCGGTCCCTGGGTCTGGAAGATTCCCTGGAGAAAGAAGCAGCTACCCACTCCAGTGTTCTGACTTGGAGAATTCCATTGACAGAGGAGCCTGGCGGGCGACAGTCCAAGGGGTCGCAGAGAATTGGACACGACTGAGTGACTTTCACTTTCAGGAGTTGGGCGATGGGTACACCAAGCTGATGAGTCTGTCTGGGTGGGGTCCCATAAGCATCCATTCAAAGGGGTTCCTACTTTTAAGCATAGAAGACATTTGTTTGTTAGGCTGCTAACACATTTTCTTTTATTTGGAGACAGAGAAGCATAATCCTTCACTTAGGTATCTGAACATGTCAACAGCATTTTAAAACTGATTTCTTGTGCTGTCAGGAAAAAAAAAATCAAAAACAAAAACAAAAACACTTTTGAAAAATTCTACATATTAGGCACACATCTACTCTTAAGCAGGAAACAATGAAGCGTGCTTTGAGGTGTCAACTCAAAAATAACACATATCCCACCCAGATGCTGAGCAACTGTGAATTCCTTCCCTCCAAAGACTGAGGTTGAAAAAACTGGTGAGAAAATAGAGGAAATAGACTTCCCTGAGTGGGAATGTTTTGAATTCAGTGTCCAAAGGTAGGGTAGGGTGGTCTGGGAAGGAGGCAATCTAGCTCAGGATGGAAAGGAAGCAGGAAGGGCCATGGTGGGGCTCTGCCCTGGCGCCACATCTCCATTGCCTTGGGACACCCACAACCTGCAGATCTCCCACGTGTCCTTCAGATCTACACTGCTCCAGGTGTCCAAACATTTTCTCAGTCGTGTCTGACTCTTTGCAACCCCATGGACTGCAGCACAGCAGGCTCCCCTGTCCATCACCAACTTCCAGAGCCTACTCAAACTCATGTCCATTGCATCAGTGATGGCATCCAACCATCTCATCCTCTGTCATCCCCTTCTCCTCCCACCTTCAATCTCTCCCAGCATCAGGGTCTTTTCAAATGAGTCAGTTCTTTGCCTCAGGTGGCCAAAGAATTGAAATTTCAGATTCAGCATCAGTCCTTCCAATGAATATTCAGGACTGATTTCCTTCAGGATTGACTGGTTCAATCTCTTTGCAGTCCAAGGGACTCTCAAGAGTCTTCTCCAACACCACAGTTCAAAAGCATCAATTCTTCAGTGCTCAGCTCCTTATGGTCCAGCTCTCACATTCATTCATACTGGAAAAACTACTGGAAAAACCATAGTTTTGACTAGATGGACCTTTCTTGGTAAAGTAATGTCTCTGCTTTTATATGCTGTCTAGGTTGGTCATAACTTTTCTGCCAAGAAGCAAGAAATCTTTTAATTTCATGGCTGCAGTCACCATCTGCAGTGATTTTAGAGGCCCCAAAAATAAAGTCTCTCACTGTTTCCATTGTTTCACCATGTATTTGCCATGAAGTGATGATCTTAGTTTTCTGAATGTAGAGTTTTAAGTCAACTTTTTCATTCTCCTCTTTCACTTTCATCAAGAGGCTCTTTAGTTCTTCTTTGCTTTCTGCCATAAGGGTGGTGTTATCTGCATATCTGAGGTTATTGATATTTCTCCCGGCAATCTTGATTCCAGCTTGTGCTTCATCCAGCCTGGCATTTTGCAAGATGTACTCTGCATGTAAGTTAAATAAGCAGGGTGACAATAAACAGCCTTGATGGACTCCTTTCCTGATTTGGAACTAATCCATTGTTCCATGTCCAGTTTGAACTGTTGCTTCTTGACCTGCATACAGATTTCTCAGGAGGTAGGTCAGGTGATCTGGTATTCCCATCTCTTTCAGAATTTTCCACAGTTTACTGTGATCCACACAGTCAAAGGCTTTGACACAGTCGATAAAACAGAAGTAGATGTTTTTCTGGAACTCTCTTGCTTTTTCGCTGATCCAGCGGATGTTGGCAATTTGATCTCTGGTTCCTCTGCCTTTCCTAAAACCAGCTTGAACATCTGGAAGTTCACAGTTCACGTACTGTTGAAGCCTGCCTTGGAGAATTTATAGCATTACTTTGCTAGCAAATGAGATGAAGCAATCATGCAGTAGTATGAGCGTTCTTTGGCATTGCCTTTCTTTGGGACTGGAATGAAAACTGACCTTTCCCAGGCCTGTGGCCACTGCTGAGTTTTCCAAATTTTTTTGCTAGCATATTGAGTGCAGCACTTTCACAGCATCATCTTTTAGGATTTCAACTGGAATTCCATCACCTCCATCAGCTTTGTTCGTAGTAATGCTTCCTAAGGCCCACTTGACTTCGCATTCCAGGATGTCTGGGTCTAGGTGAGTGATCATACCACCATGGTTAACTGGGTCATGAAGATCTTTTGTGTATAGTTGTTCTGTGTATTTTTGCCACCTCTTCTTAATATCTTCTGCTTCTGTTAGGTTCATACCATTTCTGTCCTTTATTGTGCCCATCTTTGCATGAAATGTAACCCTTTATATCTTTAATTTTCTGGAAGAGATCTCTAGTCTTTTCCATTCTATTGTTTTCTTCTATTTCTTTGCATTGTTCACTGAGGAAGGCTTTCTGATTTCTCCTTGCTATTCTTTGAAACTCTGTATTGAAATGGGTATATCTTTCCTTTTCTCCTTTGCCTTTAGCTTATCCTCTTTTCTCAACTATTTGTAAGGCCTCTTCAGATGATCATTTTGCCTTTTTGCATTTCTTTCTCTTGGGGATGGTCTTGATCACTGCCTCCTATACAATGTCACAAACCTCCATCCATAGTTCTTCAGGCACTCTATCAGATCTAACCCCTTGAAAATATTTCTCACTTCCACTGTAGAAATAGAGGAAAACAACAGAATGGGAAAGACTAGAGGCCTCTTCAAGAAAATTAGAGATACCAAGGGAACATTTCATGCAAAGATGGGCTCAATAAAGGACAGAAATGGTATGGACATAACAGAAGCAGAAGATATTAAGAAGAGGTGGCAAGAATACACAGAAGAACTGTACAAAAAGATCTTCATGACCCAGATAATCACGATGGTGTGATCACTAATCCAGAGCCAGACATCCTGGAATGTGAAGTCAAGTGGGCCTTAGAAAGCATCACTATGAACAAAGCTAGTGGAGGTGATAGAATTCCAGTTGAGCTATTTCAAATCCTGAAAGATAATGCTGTGAGAGTGCTGCACTCAATATGCCAGCAAATTTGGAAAACTCAGCAGTGGCCACAGGCCTGGAAAAGGTCAGTTTTCATTCCAATCCCAATGAAAGGCAATGTCAAAGAATGCTCAAACTACCGTACAATAGCACTCATCTCACAGACTAGTAAAGTAATGCTTAAAATTCTCCAAGCCAGGCTTCAGCAATACATGAACTGTGAACTTCCAGATGTTCAAGCTGGTTTTAGAAAAGGCAGAGGAACCAGAGATCAAATTGTCAACATCCACTGGATCAGCGAAAAGGCAAGAGAATTCCAGAAAAACATCTATTTCTGCTTTATTGACTATGCCAAAGCCTTTGACTGTGTGGATCACAATAAACTGTGGAAAATTCTGACCTGCCAGATCCAACCAGTCCATCCTGCCTGATACAACCAGTCCAACCTGCCTGATCCAACCAGTCCATCCTAAAACCACCTGACCTGCCTCTTGAGAAATCTGTATGCAGGTCAGGAAGCAACAGTTCAAACTGGACATGGAACAACAGACTGGTTCTAAATAGGAAAAGGACTACGTCAAGGCTGTATATTGTCACCCTGCTTATTTAACTTCTATGCCAAGTACACCATGAGAAATGCTGGGCTGGAAGAAACACAAGCTAGAATCAAGATTGCCAGGAGAAATATCAATAACCTCAGATATGCAGATGACACCACCCTTATGGCAGAAAGTGAAGAGGAACTCAAAAGCCTCTTGATGAAATGAAAGAGGAAAGTGAAAAGTTGGCTTAAAGCTCAACATTCAGAAAACGAAGATCACGGCATCCGGTCCCATCACTTCATGGGAAATAGATGGGGAAACAGTGGAAACAGTGTCAGACTTTATTTTTTGGTGCTCCAAAATCACTGCAGATGGTGACTGCAGCCATGAAATTAAAAGACCCTTACTCCTTGGAAGGAAAGTTATGACCAACCTAGATAGCATATTCAAAAGCAGAGACATTACTTTGCCAACAAAGGTCTATCTAGTCAAGGCTATGGTTTTTCTAGTGGTCATGTATGAATGTGAGAGTTGGACTGTGAAGAAAGCTAAGCAACTAAGAATTGATGCTTTTGAACTTTGGTTTTGGAGAAGACTCTTGAGAGCCCCTTGGACTGCAAGGAGATCCAACCAGTCCATCCTAAAGGAGACCAGTCCTGGGTGCTCATTGGAAGGACTGATGCTGAGGCTGAAACCCCAATACTTTGGTCACCTGATGCAGAGTTGACTCACTGGAAAAGACCCTGATGTGGGAGGGATTGAGGGCAGAAAGAGAAGGGGAAGGCAGAGGATGAGATGACTGGATGGCATCACCGACTCTATGCACATGAGTTTGAGTGAACTCTGAGAGTTGGTGATGGACAGGGAGGCCTGGCGTGCTGCGATTCATGGGGTCACAAAGAGTCGGACACGACTGAGCAACTGAACTGAACTGAACTGTGAAATCATAAGGGATTTGATTTAAGTCATACCTGAATGGTCTAGTTCTAGTGGTTTTCCCTACTTTCTTCAATTTAAGTCGAAATTTGGCATTAAGGAGTTCATGATCTGAGCAACAGTCAGCTCTTGGTCTTGTTTTTGCTGAATGTATGGAGCTTCTCCATCTTTGGCTGCAAAGAATATAACCAATCTGATTTCAACATTGACCATCTGGTGATCTGGTGATCTGGTGATGTCCGTGTGTAGAGTCTTGTCTTGTGTTGTTGGAAGAGGGTGTTTGCTATGACCAGTGTGTTCTCTTGGCAAAACTGTTTACCTTTGACCTGCTTCGTTTTGTACTCCAAGTAGTAGTAGTACTCCTGCCTACTACTCCAGGTATCTCTTGACTTCCTACTTCTGCATTCCAGTCCCATATAATGAAAAGGACATTTTTTTTGGTTGTTAGTTCTAGAAGGTCTTGTAGATCTTCATAGAACCATTAAACTTCTGCTTCTTCAGTATTACTGGTCAGGGCATAGACTTGGATAACTGTGATATTGAATGGTTTGCCTTGGAAACGAACAGAGATAATTCTTTCACTTTTGGGATTGCATCCAAGTATTGCATTTTGGACTCTTTTGTTGCCTATGAGGGCTATTCCATTTCTTCTAAGGGATTCTTGCCCACAGTAGTACATATAATGGTCATCTGAGTTAAATTCACCCATTCCAGTCCATTTTAGTTCACTGATTCCTAAAATGTCAATGTTCACTCTTGCCATCTCCTGTTTGACCATTTCCAACTTGCCTTGATTCATGAACCTAGCATTCTAGGTTCCTATGCAATATTGCTCTTTACAGCATTGGACTTTACTTCCATCACCAGTCACATCCACAGCTGGGTGTTGTTTTTGCTTTGGCTCCATCTCTTCATCCTTTCTGGAGTTAGTTCTCCACTGATCTCCAGTAGCAAATTTGGCAGCTACCAACCTGGGGAGTTCATCTTTCAGTGTCCCATCTTTTTGCCTTTTTATACTGTTCATGGGGTTCTCAAGGCAGGAATACTGAAATGGTTGCCATTCCCTTCCCCAGTGGGCCACATTTTGTCAGAGCTCTCCACCATGACCCATCTGTCTTAGGTGGCCCTACAGGGCATGGCTCATAGTTTCATTGAGTTAGATAAGGCTGTGGTCCATGTGATCAGTTTGGTTCATTTGCTGTGATTGTGGTTTTCATTCTGTCTGCCTTCTGATGAGAAGAATAAGAGGCTTATGGAAGCTTCCTGATGGGAGAGACTGACTGAGGGGGAAACTGGGTCTTGTTCTGATGGGAGGGGCCATGCTCAGTAAATCTTTAATCCAATTTTCTGTTGGTGGGCGGGGCTGTGTTTCCTCCCTGTTGTTTGACCTGAGGCTAAACCATGGCAGAGGTAATGAAGATAATGGGGACTGCCTTCAAAAGATCCCATGCATGCAATGCCCCACTCGGTACCCTCCACCCTGCAGCAGGCCACCGCCGACCCACACCTCCACCGGAGACTCCTGGACACTCACAGAGCAAGTCTGGGTCAGTCTCTTGTGGGGTCACTGCTTCTTTCTCCGGGGTCCTGGTGGGCACAAGGTTTTGTTTGTGCCCTCCAAGAGTCTGTTTCCCCAGCCCTGTGTAAGTTCTGGCAGCTGTATGGTGGGCTTAATGGTGACCTTATGGAGAATTAGAAGAACAAATAAATTTATCTGCATAAATCACCCTTGCAAGGAGTCCTTAAAGAAAATTGGACTTCAGGGGACTAATAACCACTCTATGTGTGTCTTCTAGAATGGCAAGACAAAGCCCACTACAACTCTCCTGAAGACCACTAGACTACACATAGTTGAATCTAAGTTTTTTCCTTTTTATAAAATATAATGGTGCATAGTGACCTTTAAGGTGGGGGGGAAACTGGCATTTTATTAAACATTATTAAACAATTCACACATTTATCTTTTCTAAATGAAATAAACCCATTTATTCCAGTCTTTCTTCATTGAAACCTGTTTCCCAAGCATTGATTAATTTTTTTAAATTTGAGTTTAATTACATATGAAGTATCATTTATACAGTAAAATTCACTCTTTTAAGCTATGTAGGTTGATAGCAGTATATTCATATTTGACAAATATATATGAAATGAGTGTGAAAGCCAATAAGACCCCTTCTTTCTGATCTGTGGTCAAAGAGTGTTTTACTCCAGGAACTTTGTTTGTATGCATGAAGTGGCTCAGCGTCAAACCTAAACTGTGTTTGAAAGGTCAGGGTAGAGAATGTCCCATTTCTACAGAAACATGCAGAGACACTCTTTGTTTATAATCAAGCCTTGAGGAGGAAATGCAAAGGTCAGCTATTTCTGTGGGCAACACATGAACTGGGTGTTTTCTTACCCCCATTCAGCTTAAAAAGTGTCAGACTGAGACTCCACACTACAGTATGAGTCAAGAGCCAAAGTTCAATTATTTGAAAAATCAGAGCCTTCCTAGCTCTTGGAGTCCACAGGCAGATGCATGACAACTCAGGTTAATTTAATCATTTTTATTCTAAACATTGAGGTCATTATGCATCTGCTTTAAAAGGAGCAAGAGGATGAATTTTCTGTGATCTTCAACATTATAAAAATCAGAAGTCAAGATGGCTGTGATGCATTTGAATAAAAAATAAAATGTCTACAGTTGGTAATTTAAATGGAGTTGGCCTTTCTATGAACATGTGAGAAGTTATTGTTACAAACAACTGCTTCAGGGTCCTCAAACAAAAGAATAATTTACATATTCAATGGGAAAATTTTCCAGTAAATTATAGAAAATTGTAACTGAACCTTCAAATTGAGTCACTTTATTTCTAAATAAAGAATAAAGTATTAAATAAGAAATCTACATGGATGAGGAAATGGCAACCCACTCCAGTATTCTTGCCTGGAAAATCCCATGGACAGAGAAGCCTGGCGAGCTATAGTCCCTGGGGTCTCAAAGAGTCAGACTTGACTTAGCTACAGAGCAGGCATCCTTTAATAAAACATTTTAGGACTGAATTTCCTGAGGAAATGTACAATATGTAGCATTTTTCTTCCAGGTTGTTCCTGACCAAGTAGGTTCAAGGATTCTTAGAAAAACATAAAAAACACATAAACAAAAAATTCTATTCCAGGGCACTCTCTTGCATCAGCTTTGCCCTCAGAGTATACAAACACGTGAAAAGAAGGTATGAGGCAAAGTATAGTCAGTAAAAGTTCAAAGATTTGATAATGGCATAAGTGGCCTTTTCTTAAAAATGGTGTTATTAAGAGCCAAAGCTGAGTCAAGGAGGTAACAAGATGAGCAGGGCATGAACACTACAAACCCAAGAGAACCACAGGCGTGTACAGAAACTTGTGACAAGCAGGGGAGTGAGTCTAATGACACGGGAACAAGCGGTAGGGCACAGTGTGGCAGAACTTTGACGTATGAAATGGAAACCATCGCCACTTAGCCTCCCTTCCCCCCATCATGCTGCACTGAGAGTCAATGTTTGGGTGCTTCATGGCTTAGCCAGCAGGTTTTAGTGGTAAAAATTCAGTGAACTTCAAAACCAGATAAATTGTGGTTTAAGAGAATATGGTCACAAATCAGGGCAGATATGTTTAGGGGAGAAAAGACATTTATTCACTCTGGCTTTGTAGGGTGTGCGATGCTGCTGCCAAATCTTGTTTTAAAATTAATCAGAGAAATATTTCTTGTAAATTCAAATAAGATGCACCAGAAAAGACAGTATATTACAGTTATGTTGCTGCTAAACTGACGTGGCTTTGATGTGGTGTTTTGTGCCTTTTGAACATACAATCAAATAAGT
Organism: Capricornis sumatraensis; assembly: GCF_032405125.1. Taxonomy (NCBI): domain Eukaryota; kingdom Metazoa; phylum Chordata; class Mammalia; order Artiodactyla; family Bovidae; genus Capricornis; species Capricornis sumatraensis. The sequence continues at coordinate 19,302,299 of NC_091075.1, forward strand.
GCCCATTTATAAATGTTGTATAAATAGTTCAACTTATCACAGTTGAAAAATCCATTTAAATGAAAAGAAACAACAAAAAATCTGATGCTGAACAACCCACACACTGATTTAATGTTCAGGACAGTTCTTAGAACCTGTTAACACTGCAACTTTATCTTAGCTTTCCAGAGTGAGTATTTAGTATTAGCTATATGTATGGCCTCACATTGAAAACTGTGATAAGTTTGGGGCCTATTAAACCTTAAAGGATAAATCTAAAAAAAAAAGAAGAAAGAAATCTGTAGCCCTCGGACTTCCCTGGTGGTCCAGTGGTTAAGAATCTGCTTTCCAACACAGGGAATGGGTATTCCTTCTCTGGTTGAAGAACTAAGATCCCACATGCCGCGGGGCAACTAAGCCCTCGTGCCTCAACTAAGACACATGCAGCCAAATAAATAAACGAAAAGAAAGAAATCTAGAGCTGTGAAAATAAAACCTAAGAGTTTCTCCAAAATCCTCTAATATGGCAAAACCCAAATATAATATGAATAAAAAAGCTTTGCTCCAAAAATGCATGAAATCTTTTCATTGTGATTGTTTCCATGTGTCTTTTTGAAAGCTTCACAGGTCAAATCCAAGAGTGATAGAAAACAGTCTTTATTTTTTTAATGACATGTTTGCATTAGATAGTCCTGCATTAGTGTTATATCAGATCTGGCTTGATTCTGGTGCTATAACCTGGGAATGCAGGCAGACATGGCCCCTCAAGAGGGAACTGCTGCCAGTTGGGGAAAGAAAAACAGGTACCCTCAAAGTTGCCAGATGATTAGAATAGGCAGTGAGACTTCTAAATGAAAGGATAAGAAAATTTTCTTAGCTTCATCTCCTTGATTAAGTCATAAAGACTTGACTTTCACTAATGTGTAACCATGAAGTTTTAAACAACGCCTTATCTTGGGTTTTCTGAAAAATAGACCCTGAGACAAGAACCTGGGGGCAGATAGTTTGTTTAGGAGTAACCCCCAGAAGGAGACGTAAGGAAGTGGGGAAGGCAAGCCTGGGAAGGGTGAGGAATCATAATGAAGAAATCACCACCCTCATGTAAGTTTTTTTTTTTTTAAGTACTTTGAAATCATTAAAGGCTAAAAGGCTTCAACAGTACATGAACCGAGAATTTCCAGATGTTCAAGCTGGATTTAGAAAAGGGAGAGGAATCAGAGATCAAATTGCCAACACCCACTGGATCATCAAAAAAGCAAGAGAGTTCCAGAAAAGCATCTACTTCTGCTTCAATGACTACACTAAAGCCTTTGACTGTGTGGATCACAATAAACTGTGGAAAATTCTGAAACAGATGGGAATACCAGACCATCTGAGCTGCCTCCTGAGAAACCTATATGCAGGTCAGGAAGCAACAGTTAGAACTGGACATGGAATAACAGACTGGTTCCAAATAGGAAAAGGAGTACGTCAAGGCTGTATATTGTCACCCTGCTTATTTAACTTATATGCAGAGTACATCATGCAAAATGCCAGGCTGGATGAAGCACAAGTTGGAATCTAGACTGCTGGGAGAAATGTCAATAACCTCAGATATGCAGATGACACCACCCTTGATGGCAGAACGCAAAGAAGAACTAAAAAGCCTCTTGATGAAAGTGAAACAGGAGAGTGAAAAAGTTGGCTTAAAGCTCAACATTCAGAAAATGAAGATCATGGCATCCGGTCCCATCACTTCATGGCAAGTAGATGGAGAGACAATGGAAACAGTGAGAGACTTTATTTTTTTGGCTCCAAAATCACTGCAGATGGTGACTGCAGCCATGAAATTAAAAGATGCTTGCTCCTTGGAAGAAAAGCTGTGACCAACCTAGACAGCACATTAAAAAGCAGAGACGTTACTCAGCTAACAAAGGTCCGTCTAGTCGAAGCTATGGTTTTTCCTGTGGTCATGTATGGATGTGAGAGTTGAGTGTTGAAGAACTGATGCTTTTGAACTATAGTGTTGGAGAAGAATTTTGAGAGTCCCTTGGGCTGCAAGGAGATTGAACCAGTCAATCCTGAAGGAAATCAGTCCTGAATATTCATTGGAAGGACTGATGCTGAAACTGAAATTCCAATACTTTGGCCACCTGATGCAAAGAACTGACTCATTTGAAAAGACCCTGATGCTGGGAGAGATTGAAGGTGGGAGGAGAAGGGGATGACAGAGGATAAGATGGTTGGATGGCATCACTGACTCGATGGACATGAGTATGAGCAAACTCTGAGAGTTGGTGATGGACAGGGAAGCCTGGCATGCTGCAATCCCTGGGGTTGCAGAGTCAGACACGACTGAGCAACTGAACTGAATTGAAAGGTTGACTTTAATTCCCATGACTTGGAATTCTTATCTCTCTTATCTTCTAAAAATATTCCCATGCTAGGTCTGCTCTTTCTGTATTTGTTTCCATAGATACAAGATGTGTGCTCAAACTAATTGCATCCTTTGGCCCAGCATCCCACTCCAGCGCCTCCTAGAGCATTCCTCAGGCTTGAATGTCTATGACTGAAGAGAGGTGAAAACCTATGATGACATAGGTCTGTTTGGTACATATCAACTCAGAGGAACCATCAAAAAGCCCAACTACACTGCACTAGAGGAGGAAAAGAGAGATGGCGTGGCTCACTGGAGTCTTAGAGGCAGGCTGGGTGGCACAGTCATGATACGTGATCCCTTTGGCAAATATTTCTTGAGCTCTTCTTGTTTTCTTGCCTAGGATCAGTGCCTTTCAGAAGCATCACTTCACTTTCACTCTGGTTTTCTTGCCTAGGATCAGTGCCTTTCAGAAGCATCAGATGTAAATGGCACAATGACAACACCAGGCAGTGTGTGCTATTGTCGCAGGGGAAAATGGGATGTGAGAAGACAGTCGTGTCCCAGGGCTCAAGTGAGTCCCCTGGGACTGGCTGCCAAGTGAGGCGCAAGCCAGCCACTGTAAAGAAAAAGTAGGTTTCTTCAGAGCCAGACAGAATGCATTCTGCCTCAGAAAGGGAGAGCATGCCCTAAGGTGTGGGGGTGGTTAGTTTTTATGAGCAGGGTAATATGCTAGGCTAATGAGTGGGAGGACCGTTTTGGGGAAAGGATGGGAATTTCCAGGAACTGGGTCACCACCCACTTTTTAGCCTTTTATGGTCAGTTTCAGAACTGTCAGGGCTTCCCTGGTGGCTCAGAGGTTAAAAGCATCTACTTCCAATGCTGGTTCGATCCCTGGGTCGAGAAGATTCCCCTGGAGAAGGAAATAGCAACCCACTCCAATATTCTTGCCTGGAGAATCCCATGGATGGAGGAGCCTGGTAGACCCCAGTCCATGGGGTCGCAAAGAGTCAGACACGACTGAGCGACTTCACTTTCACTTCAGAACTCTCATGGAGCCTGTAGATGTGTTGTGTAGCATACGTTAATACATTAACGTGACATACAATGAGGCTCAAGATCTACTGAAAGTCAACTCTTCTGCCATCTTGGACCTAGGTGGTTCTAACCAGCTTATGTAATATTGTCAACTGCTATATCATTCTTTTGAAACTTCAGCCCTGCCCCTTTCTTGACTCACGGTCAGGAAGGTGTACCTATCATCAAGATGCATAGGGAGTGTGATGGAAACTTTGAAAAGAGCAATCAACTCTATCCAGGATGGTCCTGACGTCTTCATGATCCAGGAGACCCTGAAGAAACAGAGAAGGGTGGCACTGCCTTCCAGACAGAGAAACAGCATTGCAAAAGCCCAGCGTCTAGAATGAGAACCAATGAAAAGAAAGAGAAAGGGAAGACAGGAGGAGGGAGAAAAGGTAAGGGTGGTGAAGGTATATGAAGGCAATTTACAAAGGAATTTGGACTTTATCTTCTAAACTATGGAGTGGCCTGTGAAGAGCTTTAAGCAAGCATGTTTGCATTATATATTACCTAAAACGTATACTCTGAAGATCTCTCTAAGGTGGCTGCAGGGTAGAGAGCAAAGGGGTGAGTTTGAAAGCAGAGGAGAGGTTCTGTGTTAGCTTGCTTTGCTGCTGTAACAAATTATCACAAATTTAGTGGCTTAAAACACACATTTATTCTCTTTGTGTTCTGAAGGGCAGAAGTCCAAAAGGAATCCTAAGGGGTTAAAAAGCAAGGTATTGGCAGGGCTGGTTCTTTCTGCAGGCTCCAGGGGAGAATCTGTTTCCTCGTTTTCTCCAGTTTTTAGAGACCACCTGCATTGCTTGGCTCCTGATCCACTTCCTCCACCTTCAAAGTGCCTCCCTCCAACTTCTATATCTGTCATCCCATCCCCTCCGTCTTTGACCTTCTTGCCTCCTTCTTATTAGGACCCTTGTGATTACAGCAGACCCAGGTGGATCATCCAGGGTAATCGCTCCATCTCAAAAATCCTTAGTCACATCTGCAAAGTCCCTTCGGATATAAGATAATGTTCACAGTTCCAGAGATTTGGACAGGATATCTCTTAGGGGCTATTATTCAGTCTACTACAATGATAGTTTACAAGTGAGAGACAAGTCGCACGAACACCTAAAATACATGGGAATATCCTAAAATAAAGGAGATCTAGGAAGGAAGAATATGTTTCATTTTCTTTTCTCTAATGCAGAATGAGAAACTTGTTACAAACAAATGCAGTCAAACAAAAAGAATTAGAATCTTAGATGTCCTAGGTTTCTTCTCTTCTTGCCCAATGCTTTCCTTTACATTTTGTGTGTGGGTGTGTTTTCACTAGCTAACTGCTGTGATTCCAGAGTGCAATTCTGGGGGCTGATGATGGACAGGGAAGCCTGGCGTCCTGCAGTCCACGGGGTGGCAAAGAGTCGGACACGACTGAGTGACTGAACTGAGTGCCCATAAGTCAAGCAAAATGTAACATGGTTCTCTCTGTTGAGACTGATAACAGCATAAAAGTTTGGTAACAGTGTATTGAAAGCACATTGATGTGTAGTCATTCAGGAAATAAGTCTTCTCTCAACTATCTCCCTTTGAGGTCCTGGAGAGCACCAGTGCTCTGATTTGCATTTTTATCTCCAATGAGCGGAGCACAGGCTTCCCAGGTGGCGCTAGTGGTCAAAGAACCTATCTGCAAATGCAGGAGATGCAAGAGATGCTGGTTCAACCGCTGGGTGGGGAAGATCCTCTGGAGGAGGGCATGATAACCCATTCCAGTATTCTTGCCTGGAGAATCCCATGGACAGAGAAGCTTGGCGAGTTACAATCCATAGGGTCGCACAGAGTCGGACATGACTGAAGCGACTTAGCACGCACACACAAGGGATGGAGCACGAACAATTTCTACACTAAATGTTTCTCATCTGCTGCTCCAGCACACATTTCTTCTTTCCCTCCTCTTTACAGGGCTAGATTTCCAAATGGATGTCCAACACTCACACATACACCCACCTGTTAGCATAGTCAGTCAGCATTTCCCATTCCTTGGCCCGCAGTCCATGGACCACTGGCCTAAGCTGTTCCCAGCAGAGTGAATGCTACACAGAACTCTTCTGTTTTGAGGATGTGAATCGAAAACTCCTACAGACACTTAGGCAGCCTGAGGATAAAAGTAATACCTCTATGAAGAGAAACACGTCGTTGAACCACTGAAAAAAATCAGCCCTAAAGCCTGCTCTTCCTCTGGACATTCCAGTTAAATGAGCCAGTAAATCTTTTTTGCTTATTAAGCTAATTTAAATTGTTTTCCCATTTTTGCAAGCCAACATTTGCTAACAGGAACATATTTATTCGTTGGTGAATGAATGTGAATGAATAAATGAATAACAAGAAAAATACCTTCATTACAACCTTCTTCTTAATGCTACTCAGAACATTTTTAGTGCTGATATCATCAAAATATCTGTTCCCCGCTCCCCACCCCCCACCCCGGGCATTGGCATAATTAGGAAAATACAGTCACATGATTTTTAAATGATATATTTATTTATAAATTATATATACATCAAATAAAGATACCTAAAATGTGGTTTTCTAGGTGCAGGGTTTAAGGGGCAGAAATTCTAATCAGATTGCTGAGAATTAGGGTCCTGATCTTCGAGAAGCTTTTGCAAGGTTAACACTTTGCTTTCCTTTACTTATTGGAGTTTAAGATTGACTTTGGGAAACTCTTAGAATTTATGAGGATGTCAAGGCTACTTCTTGTGGCCTTTACTGGTTCAAAGGTTGCTGCCCCTCACTCCTTTTCCAAAAGTCATTTAGTATAGTTAAATATTAAATAAAGAAATGGTAAAATCAATTGTAGAAAAGGAATCCGGTCCCAAGGCTACTTATAATTATACTTGTAACGTTTATAGGCAGGTAAGGAGAATGTAAGGGGTAGAGTGTTTGACCCTCTTATGTTACCAATTCAATTTTTTCCATTTGTATGAAAACCCATTTGGGACAGAGAACTGAGCATTTTTGATCCCACCAAAATAATAGAATTGGCCTTACCCACCTACATTTTGACCTGAAAAAGCCCTTTCAAAATTGCCTCCCTCCAAGATTTGTCTTCTCCAGATTCATGTATCTTGCTACTCTTCTTAATTTGTCTTTATCTGCTCACAGAAGAAAGTACACGCAGCTTCTCAGAGGCTGCAAATTTCTGCTGACTTTTCATAAATGCTGCCAACTACAAATTGGCACTTGCCAGCAACTGAACAACAACAAAAAGTGCATTTGAACCCTGTCCTGTTCCACCTTCAACACGCACTGAGGGGCATTCAGGGTAGAGAATGAGGCACTCTGTGCTCCAGGGAAACTGGTAGAACAGGTCTTTAGATAGTTAGACATTTTCTGGAACTGATTTCATGAACCCAACCCTTGCGTCTCCTCATATCTAGAAAAGCAGTAAACCCCTTCATGGTGACATCAGCTCCTTGTGACAGGCAGAAAATGTTTTGTAAAATAAGCGCTTGACTGCATTGAACTCCCCCTTCAATAAAATCACATATTAATATATTGACCTTCCCCCATGGCTTATTTGAGCAGTCTCTCAGAGCTATCTGAGGGGCTGTCTCCAGGGCTTCGGTCCTCATTTTGCCCCAAATAAAACTGAACTCTCAACTCTTAAGTTGTGCGTCTCTTTTAGTCAACAATGCTAACCACTGTTTCAGCTGTCTTAATTATTTTAATCAAATATTGCTATTTTATTCTTGTATCCTCACTGCACTTTCTCACCAAAGCCACAATTTTGTAACTATTAATATATTTAAGCATATTGAGCAAATTTTTTTTCCTGAGTAGTTTGTGTAGTATGTATGTAAACCTATTTGTTACTTTTCTGTAGCAATAATATAAGATACAACTAACAAAGTATATGTAAAAACTCAAAACTATAGATATCACACATTTAGTCTGTTTTTTAATATGTATTTATTTGGCTATGTTGGGTCTTAGTTGCTCCATGTGCTGCCTGTGGAACCTTAGTTCCCAGACTAAGGCTCAAACCCCTGCCCCTTGCATTGCAAGACAGATTCTTAACCACTGGGCCACCAGGAAAGTCCCACTTCTAGTCTTTCAACTGCTCATAACTGGTGGCTTATTTCTTAATGGGGCTGGGAGAACTAGGCGGCCTCCAAGAGGAAAATGAAGCTAGATCCATAGTCCAGACCTGTCCCTTGGTTAAACACCCTTAGGTAACAAATTAAAGTATTTAAAAATAAACAAACTTATTTTAAAATATATATAACCATAAAGAACAGAAAACCTTTCTAAAGGTGTTACACAATTTGGAAACCAAAGAAGAAAAGACTGAGAAATGCTAGCATGGAAAAACTTATTTGTAAAAGCTCTTAACCTAGAAAAAACTTTTTCTTTGGAAAGAGCTACATGAAGAATTATCAGCAAGGTGTAGTTAGAGCAATGTAATTCACACATTAATTTTTCTGTTGTATCTGTGTGTATGGGGATGTGTGTGGAATAGTTGAGTCTGCAGAGCAACTCCCTTCCCTGTCTTTCTCTGATCACACCAAAGTCTGTATCCTCACACGTGGTTAAAAAAAAGTCTGCTTTGCTGACATACAGAACAGACTTGTGGACACAGCAGGGGAAGGAGAGGGAGGGACAGACAGAGAGAGTAGCACTGAAACATATATATTACCATATGTAAAGCGGGCAGCTAGTGGGGAGTTGCCGTGAAACACTGGGACTCACCCGGTTGTTGTTATCAGTCGCTCAGTCATGTCCGACTCTTTGTGACCCCATGAACCACAGCACGGCAGACTTCCCTGTCCATCACCAACTCCCAGAGCCTACTCAAACTCTTGTCCATTGCATCGGTGATACCATCCACCATCACATCCTCTGTCGTCTCCTTCTCCTCCTGCCTTCAGCCTTTCCCAGCATCAGGGTCTTTCCTAATGAGTCAGCTCTTTGCATCAGGTGGCTAGAGTATTGGAGCTTCAGCTTTAGCATCAGTCTTTCCAATGAATATTCAGGGTTGATTTCCTTTGGGACTGACTGGTTGGATCTCCTTGCAGTCCAAGGGACTCTCAGGAGTCTTCTCCAGCACCACAGTTCAAAGGCATCAGTTCTTTGGCACTCAGTCTTTTTTGTTGTCCAGCTCTCACAACCGTACATGGCTACTGGAGAAACCATAGCTTTGACTCTACAGATCTTTGTTGGCAAAGTAACGTCTCTGCTTTTGAATACGCTGTCTAGGTTTGTCATTGCTTTTCTTTCAAGGAGCAAGCATCTTTTAATTTCATGGCTGCAGTCAGCATCCACAGTAATTTTGGAGCCCAAGAAAATAAAGTCTGTCACTGTTTCCATTATTTCCCCATCTATTTGCCATAAAGTGGTGGGACCAGATGCTGTGGTCTTCATTTTTTGAATGCCGAATTTTAAGCCAGCTCTGTGACAATCTAGAGTGGTGGGATGGGATGGGATGGGATGGGTGGGCAGAGAGAGGCAGGAGGGAGCGGACATGACTGATTCGTGTTGTATGGCAGAAATCAACACAACATTGTAAAGCAGTTATCCTCCAATTGAGAAGAAAAACCAGGGTCTGCTTTCCTCCTGCTCCATCCTTGTTTGCACTGAGCGGGGAGATAAGAGGAGGTGGCAAAGAAGAAAGTGACTACCGGCTCCTTGTTAAGGGGCGGGGAGTTGAGCTGAAAGCTGGGGGTCTTGGGAATGGAGAGCATCCGCAGCGCTATCTGTAGCCCCAGCCCAGCTGTCGCCTCTAGCTATCTGTTAACCCTCTGGCACTGGTCTTCCCACAGGAAAGCTCTCCATTTGACACGTGCTGTTTGAGAAAATTAGAAGAGAGTGGAAAGAGGAAGTGCTCCATAGGTATGGTTATTATTATAAAGAACAGTTGCAACGACATGCGGCTTGGAAATTGGATCTATGTTCACTGTTCACTCCCGGGTAGGATCTCTGAAGGTTCCAGGCCCAGGAATTCTAGGGAAAATACAGGGACGCGGCAATGGGTGACTTTTTGATGCAGAAGGCCAGCGGTGGCTGCGCTTGCTGAAATGATTGCCCAGAGGGGACAGAAGCAGCTGTTAGAGGTGGGAGGAGCCTGGGGTAGCACCTGGAGGCTAGGTGGGTGGAGCCATGGCGAAGTGGGAGGAGCTCCAGTGCCCCGCTCTCTGTCCAAAAGGAGACAGAGAGAGCGAAACTTGCTGGAGTGTGAGCAGCTCCAAGTGTGATGAGACTTGGGCTCGACCGGCGTTGGAAAGCAATCTGACGTACCCTGGGGCATATAAGTGGATAACTGACAGGGCCAGGAGGAGCAGAGAGAGAGTGCAACTGAAGAAAGCTTATTTATTCACGTCTCCCTGCTCTTGTCATCTAGGGTCAAGTTCACAGTTAAAGTAGAAGAGCATAAGCTGTCACTTGGCAGGAAGGTGTGATATGTTGCAAGGAAGGGAGAAGCTAACCAGCAGGTGGGATCCATCCGGTTCTAACCATCCGCCTACCTCCTACACGGTGTCTGCAATCTCCCTTTCTTCCAGGGGTTCAGAGAGACAGGAGGGTTCCATCCACGCTGCTTGGACTGCCCTGCCCTTGAGTCACCCTCATAGTTTCCCTAGCCTGCTTCCAATTTCCAGAAGGAAAATAATGCAAACCAATTTGAAAGAAAAGGGATCGTCCCTAAAATGTGGCAGCTCTCCTGTGAAATGTCTCACAGTTCCCAGAAATGGTTGTCCGTCTCTAGAGAATGTCATAGCATGTGAAAAGGATGGGCTCTGACTTTATAGATGCTCAGACTGAAGCTGGGATTGACCACAAAAGTGTTTACTCCCAACTCCTCATTTTATTTGGGAAGAAATGGAGACCTGAGAAGGTTAAGGGACATGCCTGTAGTCACCTAGTCCCCCTCTCTAGATACCTTTAGGTGGATCTGTCAAATGTACTAGCTAATGGCCTCCCACCACCTCCTCTGTGAATTTTACTTAATACAGGTAGATGCCTAATAGCCATGCGGGTGCTCTGTGAACTTAGTCCACTTGCTGTACCTGAGCAGATCAGGAGTACATACATAGTTGGGTCATTCATCTCTTAATACTTGAAGCCACAAAAAAAGAAAAGAAAAAAATTTGAAACTGTTAGTGATCCAAAACTTTTTATAGGGCTGGAAATATAACTTGTAAATTCAGGAAATATAACTCACATGTATGTTAAAGAGGCATGTTCGCCTGTCACATACCTGTGCACCAAGGAACAAAGAAAGGGGTCCGCGGAGTGAAGCAATTGTGCAGAAAATGGTAGAAAAATATGAAGAGGGTGTGAATCCTGGGGCCTTGTAGTTCCACGTGCCAGTCACTCACTGAGCTTGGCTGCATTCCTGCTCTTGGACATATCCCTCCGCCCCCACCCTTTTCATCTGTGTTACAGTTCAAGTTGTTGTTGCTTGGTCGCTAAGTTGTGTCTGACTCTTTGTGACCCCAGGGACTGCAGCATGCTTGGCTTCCCTGTCCTTCAAGTTACTTGCTTCTGTTACTTGCAACCAAGGAATACTAATATCCTCTCACAGTGGGAGTAGACGTGGGTGCCAGCATGGCTCTCTCAGCTTGCACTCCTGGCGATCAAGCAGGGAGCCCACCTGAGCCTCCTTTTTCCCATTGGTTGCTGAGGAAATACCGGCAGAGGGGCCATTGGGAACTGCTTTTCTGCATCCAGAAGGATGCAGCATGGCAGGGATGCTACTAAGAGCACTCAGATGCCCATGTGACTGGGATGCATATAAAAAGGGAGGAGAACACAGCTGAGCCGTCTGACCATCTGAATTACTCCCCCCAATCCTCCTGGGACAGCCCAGCTCTGGCTTTCCCCTTTTCTCTGTCTGAGATCCCGTCATGACTACTTTCTTAGTCTCTGCGTGTTCTTAGATCAGTCCTGACAGCCATTTCTGAAAAACCTAGCTAAGTCCAGTTCACCTCCCTGGGAGCAAATATTCTCTCACTGCAGCTCAGGATTACAGACCTCCAGTCCCTGGTTCCACATTTCTCAGGTCAGTCATCTGCTTTCTTTTGCCTGGGCCCTGATCTCGCTGGGTTCCTCAGGAATAAACCCTGGGAAAGCCTTTGTGCAAGTGGATTAGCTCAAGGGGTGCTGGCAGGGAGATGGGAGGTGAGGGAGGGAGGGAATCTAGCTAATCGTGTGTATTAGGGAGAAGGTTACTACTTTGGGCAACTTGGGTGCAATCCTGCCCAGGGGGCTTGAGGGACAGTGGGAAAATGCCTCAGAGTTTACAGAAGTTTCCTAATAGTCAAGGAAGCTAAAATCTATTTATCTTCCAATTCCCAAGCAACGTAAACTGATGGCTCTTCCTGGAGAATCAACTTGCCAACACCGCCAGCTAGTCCCACACTTGGCTTGAGAGCAAGCAGAAGAGATGCAGGTCCTTGCAACAGGATGCATTCCACACATGTCCCCTGGTGAGGTCCCAGGGGACGTGGGCAGAGCACAGCAGCATCCACTACAGCCCATGTGTCCCAGCTGCACCTGGGCTTTGGTACATGATTACACAAGCTTGGCATTGTCCAACCGGAAGCGAAGACAAAGCATTCAGATATGAGGACCCTGGAGCCCTGTATCCAGCCGAGATGAGCTCCAGAACTTGAACCTCAGGCTGGTACTCATCCCCACTCAGCTTCAGCCCCTGGAAAGCAGAATTAAATCCATTCCACACAATTTTGCACAAAGGGAGATGTTACTTTGTGATGTTAATCAAATATGTATAGAGTTAATATTTTTGTGTTTAAGGAAAAGCTTTATTTCCAAGGCTATTCCAAGTTTTTATCAAGTCTCTCTTTCTCCCTTACCCTCCATGAATGTAAATGCAGGATCAAGGAATGCCATAGGACAGAGATATTAATATTTGTTCCTCTGCTAAAGCATAACACAGTCGAAAGAGCATGGACTTTGGAACGAACCAAGCTAGTTTTATTTCTGCTTTTGTGCCTTAAAAAATCCTTCTCAACCTTGAAGTCAGGAAGATCTACTTCAATGTATTTTCTAAAGGTTTTATAGCCTTTCACATTTAAATATTTAATCCAGTGAGAATTGATTTTTCTATCTGAGCTTTTTTCCGGTTTAGATTACCCAGTTGCCAAAGAAACATCTTTTGAAAAGACCACCCTTTCTCCAGAGTATCACCTTGTCATATATCTAGCGTCCATACAAATGAGAGTTTGTTTTAGACTCGACTCTGTTCCAGTGGTCTATTTACCCATCCCTGGAACAAAACCACAATGTGTTATCCAGTATGGCTTACAAGTCTTTTCATCTAGTAGGACAGATTCTCCTACTTTACTTTTCTTGTGGACTTCCTCGCCAATTCTTGCCCCTTTGTATTTCAGTATAAACTAGAGGCCAGGGGTGACGGCCGGGAGGAGCAACCCCATGCCCAGGGTCAGGGGCGGCAGCTGGCACGAGCAACACCACGTCCAAGGAGCAGTGGCTAAGCGGGCACAGGAGGGCCTAGAGGAGCCATCCCACGTTGAAGGTCAGGAAGGGCAGCGGTGAGGAGATACCCCTCATCCAAGGTAAGGAGCAGCGGCTGTGCTTTTCTGGAGCAGCCGTGAAGAGATACCCCACGCCCAAGGTAAGAGAAACACAAGTAAGATGGTAGGTGTTGCAAGACAGCATCAGAGGGCAGACACACTGAAACCATACTCACAGAAAACTAGTCAGTCTAATCACACTAGGACCACAGCCTTGTCTAACGCAATGAAACTAAGCCATGACCACGGGGCAACCCAAGATGGGCGGGTCATGGTGGAGAGGTCTGACAGAATGTGGTCCACTGGAGAAGGGAATGGCAAACCACTTCAGTGTTCTTGCCTTGAGAACCCCCTGAACAGTATGAAAAGGCAAAATGATAGGATACTGAAAGAGGAACTCCCCAGGTCATTAGGTGCCCAATATGCTACCGGAGATCAGTGGAGAAATAACTCCAGAAAGAATGAAGGGATGGAGCCAAAGCAAAAACAATACCCAGCTGTGGATGTGACTGGTGATAGAAGCAAGGTCCAATGCTGTAAAGAGCGATATTGCATAGGAACCTGGAATGTCAGGTCCATGAATCAAGGCAAATTGCAAGTGGTCAAACAAGAGATGGCAAGAGTGAATGTCGACATTCTAGGAATCAGCAAACTATAATGGACTGGAATGGGTGAATTTAACTCAGATGACCATTATGTGTACTACTGTGGGCAAGAATCCCTCAGAAAAAATGGAGTAGCCATCATGGTCAACAAAGGAGTCCAAAATGAGGTACTTGGATCCAATCTCAAAAACGACAGAATGATCTCTGTTCATCTCCAAGGCAAACCATTCAATATCACGGTAATCCAAGTCTGTAACGCTGAAGAAGCTGAAATTGAATGGTTCTATGAAGACTTACAAGACCTTTTAGAACTAACACCCAAAAAAGATGTCCTTTTCATTATAGGGGACTGGAATGCAAAAGTTGGAAGTCAAGAAACACCTGGAGTAACAGGCAAATTTGGCCTTGGAATGCAGAATGAAGCAGGGCAAAGACTAATAGAGTTTTGCCAAGAAAATGCACTGGTCATAGCAAACACCCTCTTCCAACAACACAAGAGAAGACTCTACACATGGACATCACCAGATGGTCAACACCGAAATCAGATTGATTATATTGATTATATTCTTTGCAGCCAAAGATGGAGAAGCTCTATACAGTCAACAAAAACAAGACCAGGAGCTGACTGTGGCTCAGATCATGAACTCCTTATTACCAAATTCAGACTGAAATTGAAGAAAGTAGGGAAAACCGCTAGACCATTCAGTTACGACTTAAATCAAATCCCTTATGATTATACAGTGGAAGTGAGAAATAGATTTAAGGGCCTAGATCTGATAGATAGAGTGCCTGATGAACTATGGAATGAGGTTCATGACATTGTACAGGAGACAGGGATCAAATGCAAAAAAGCAAAATGGCTGTCTGGGGAGGCCTTACAAATAGCTGTGAAAAGAAGAGAAGTGGAAAGCAAAGGAGAAAAGGAAAGATACAAGCATCTGAATGCAGAGTTCCAGAGAATAGCAAGAAGAGATAAGAAAGCCTTCTTCAGTGATCAATGCAAAAAAATAGAGGAAAACAACAGAATGGGAAAGACTAGAGATCTCTTCAAGAAAATTAGAGATACCAAGGGATCATTTCTTGCAAAGATGGGCTCGATAAAGGACAGAAATGGTATGGACCTAACAGAAGCAGAAGATATTAAGAAGAGGTGGCAAGAATACACAGAAGAACTGTACAAAAAAGATCTTCACGACCCAGATAATCACGATGGTGTGATCACTCATCTAGAGCCAGACATCCTGGAATATGAAGTCAAGTGGGCCTTAGAAAGCATCACTATGAACAAAGCTAGTGGAGGTGATAGAATTCCAGTTGAGCTGTTTCAAATCCTGAAAGATGATGCTGTGAAAGTGCTGCACTCAATATGCCAGCAAATTTGGAAAACTCAGCAGTGGCCACAGGACTGAAAAAGGCCAGTTTTCATTCCAATCCCAAAGAAAGGCAATGCCAAAGAATGCTCAAACTACCACACAGTTGCACTCATCTCACATGCTAGCAAAGTAATGCTCAAAATTCTCCAAGCCAGACTTCAGCAATACGTGAACTGTGAACTTCCTGATGTTCAAGCTGGTTTTAGAAAAGGCAGAGGAACCAGAGATCAAATTGCCAACATCCACTGGATCATCGAAAAAGCAAGAGAGTTCCAGAAAAACATCTATTTCTGCTTTATTGACTATGTCAAAGCCTTTGACTGTGTGGATCACAATAACACGTGGAAAATTCTGAAAGAGATGGGAATACCAGACCACCTGACCTGCCTCTTGAGAAACCTATATGCAGGTCAGGAAGCAACAGTTAGAACTGGACATGGAACAACAGACTGGTTCCAAATAGGAAAAGGAGTACGTCAAGGCTGTATATTTTCACCCTGCTTATTTAACTTCTATGCAGAGTACATCATGAGAAACGCTGGACTGGAAGAAACACAAGCTGGAATCAAGATTGCCGAGAGAAATATCAATAACCTCAGATATGCAGATGACACCACCCTTATGGCAGAAACTGAAGAGGAACTCAAAAGCCTCTTGATGAAAGTGAAAGAAGAGAGTGAAAAGTTGGCTTATAGCTCAACATTCAGAAAACGAAGATCATGGCATCCAGTCCCATCACTTCATGGGAAATAGATGGGGAAACAGTGGAAACAGTGTCAGACTTTATTTTTGGGGGCTCCAAAATCACTGCAGATGGTGACTGCAGCCATGAAATTAAAAGACACTTACTCCTTGGAAGAAAAGTTATGACCAACCTAGATAGCATATTCAAAAGCAGAGACATTACTTTGTCAACAAAGGTCCATCTAGTCAAGGCTATGGTTTTTCCAGTAGTCATGTATGGATGTGAGAGTTGGACTGTGAAGAGGGCTGAGCGCCAAAGAATTGATGCTTTTGAAGTGTGGTGTTGGAGAAGACTCTTGAGAGTCCCTTGGACTTCAAGGAGATCCAACCAGTCCATTCTGAAGGAGATCAGCCTTGGGATTTCTTTGGAGGGAATGATGCTAAAGCTGAAACTCCAGTACTTTGGCCACCTCATGCAAAGAGTTGACTCATTGGAGAAGACTCTGATGCTGGGAGGGATTGGGGGCAGGAGGAGAAGGGGATGACCGAGGATGAGATGGCTGGATGGCATCACTGACTCGATGGACGTGAGTCTGCGTGAACTCCGGGAGATGGTGATGGACAGGGAGGCCTGGCGTGCTGCGATTTATGGGGTCACAAAGAGTTGGACATGACTGAGCGACTGAACTGAACTGAACTGATAGAATCAGCTTATCAAAGTAATTGTTGGAATTTTGATTGGGATTGCTGAATCAATAAATCATTTGGGGGAGAATTGACATACATACAGTGCACTTCCTTCCATTTATATAAAGTTAAAAGCTCAAAAAACTACAGTGCTTAGAGATTGATAAATTTAAAATACAGCAAAGAATCAATTACCGTCATAGTCAATGGAGTGATTACATCTGAGAGGAAAGTGAGAGGCTTTGATTTCGAAGGGATACACAAGAAGCCTTTGTTTTATTTTTTTGACCTGATGGTAGTTATATGAGGGTCTGCCTTGTAATTATTTATTAAAATGTGTATCTGTGATTTGCTTAATTTTTACAGTATTGTTCATGATAAAATATATTTAAAATTCTGTCTCTTGCTAATTATTACATTAATTTTTGTTACATTAAAAAATGTAACAATGTTTCTCTCTAAGCCCTAGTTTTCCCATTTGTAAACTGGAGTTCATACCTACATCACAGATTTAGCTTTTCCTACAACATTGCAAACAACACATACTACTACGCTTAACACATGCTAGATCATCAAGAAACGCTGATTTACTTCCCACTCCAGGCAGTCTCTAGTAGAATCAACCTGAAGTGAAATGACAACATCTAGGAGGATTATGTATTCAGGAGTCCTCTGCATGCAGCTTTGGACTTGAACTCTGTCCTCTGCAAAACAAATGTTGACTGGACAGTGAGGTTCTCTCTCGCTCTTTCTGGAAATCATGACCTCTGTCAGTTTCATCACCTTAGGTGTAGGGCAAAGTGAAATCCGTTCAATAATGCTGATCGCTAAACCAGCCTTCTGCTGAGTCACCAATTGGCAATGGGCTTCCTCCCCACCCCTTTCACTCTGTCCTTGGCTTTAGAGAAATGAACCTGTAGCCTTTGACCCCCTACAGGTAGGCACTGCCAGACTGCAAGTGGTAGGGAATGATGGTAGAGGTTTTTAAATATTCATTCTGAATTGCAGTCCCTTTAAAATAATGCCTGGGCCAGGGCTGTGGGTGGGAGAAGGGGAGGGGAATGGGTATTTCGTGATACACACACACACACACACACACACACACACACACACACACACGCACACATATATATCTTCTTTGCAGCTGTTACAAGCCAGGCACCAAAGTTAGTCTTTTAATAGTAAAAATTAAAACAATAATGGCTAAGATATGAGTGATTGCTAAATGTGCCAATCATTTTGTTTTGTACTTCAGGTGTATTATTTTATTTAATCTTCTCATGATAATGTGTTCTTTTTACCCCTCATTTTGCAGTGAGGGATACTAGCTTTACTAACTTCACTTACTAGCTTTACCTCGTAAGCTGGGTCTTAGAGAAGTTATGACTTGCCCAATGTCTCATAACTAGTAGACTGTGGGGACCTTAATGGGCTGTGTATCTAAATTTGTGCAATGTCAAGTTAAGAACTGAAGTGGTGGAGATACACATACTCTATATGCACACGAACTGGCCTTTATGCTGTGTCTTCTGTTTCTGCAATGAATGACTGTCACGAAGCGGTGTGATCTCTGACCTGTGTCATCCCTCTGTGACTGGTGGATACGTGAGTGAGTGAGTGAGTATGAAAGTTGCTCAGTCGTGTCCGACTCTTTTGCAACCCCATGGACTGTAGCCCGGCAGGCTCCTCTGTCTATGGAATTTCCCAGGCAAGAAAATTGGAGTGGGTTGCCATTTCCTTCTCCAGGGGATCTTCCCAACCCAGGGGTCAAACCCGAGTATTCTGCATTGCAGATTCTTTACCATCTGAACCACCAGGAAAGCCCTGGTTGACACATAACAGTTCACTAATAAATAACCACAACGAGTTTCCTGCTCAGATTGGCTCTGTGGGTATTAATTAATCATGGTAAAAATGAGATGATGAAGGACGAAAAGGACACAGGTTTTAACCCCATGTATCACAAGTGCATTTTACAGCCAGTTATTCCACATCTGAAGGAAACAAAATTTCCAACTGTACACAAATTAGTTGCTGGTTGGGCCTTGCAGAAAGTAATTGTCTGTGGTTGAAAGAAATATCTGACCCTAGACCTTTAAGACAAAAACCAACCAACCGATATGGATATGAATGAAAATGTGTATTTTGTGATACACACACACACACACACACACACTTACATATATATCTTCTTTGCAGCTATTACAAGCCAGGCACCAAAGTTAGTCTCTTAATAATAAAAATTAAAACAATAATGGCTAAGATATGAATGGTTGCTAAATATTCCAATCATTTTGTTTTGTACTTCAGGTGTATTATTTTATTTAATCCTCTCATGATAATGTGTTCTTTTTATCCCTCATTTTTCAGTGAGGGATACTAGCTTTACTAGCTTCACTTACTAGCTCTACCTAGTAAGCTGGGTCTGAATTGCTCTAAGCTGCCAGTCCTTCCACAGAGCCTCCTAGCATCCCTCAGTGTCTGTTCCTGTTATGGCGGCTCTTCACGCTCCACCCATAGCTCTGTTTCGAGCTCTACACCCATGCAGTGTATGCTGGGAACTTTAATCACCCCTTTCTCAATTCATTCCTTACATGAACCCAAGCACTGGGCTCGTTCATCACTACTGTTCATCTGATTAAGTCAAGATTCACCCAGAAACATCCCATAAGATTTCTTTGGGTATACCTTGTTACCATGGTGGGAGTAAGCTGCCCATCAACGTGTCCTTTGAAACTTATCTTGCACCTAGCCCATGAGACTGCTGGACCTCTTCCTAATTTACAGGAATCCCTAGATTTCTTGGCCAAGATGATATCTGACAACCAATTGACCCTTGTTCATCTATTGGCAGAACAAGGAGAGGTTTGTGCAACTGCAACACTTTCTGTTGCGCATACACCAAAACCTCTTTCCAGGCAAAAATCCACACTGAGGAAATCTGACAACAAGCTACTTGGCTTCATTAGACAATTAACCACCAACACTTGATATTTAATAGGGGCAGGGAAATTGAAAACTGGTTATCTTGTTTGTTTGCTTGGATCCCACAAGGTTTAAAAGACTTTCTGGCAGGAGGGTTTCATTTTTTATAACTTTTCTTTTCCATGATTTATGCCATATTTTGCCTAGTGGTCCACCATCTTCCGTACTGTTGCAAACCTGTGACTAAGATTTTCCAGTCCAAGAAGGAGACCTAGGACCTCCAGGTCCAGACCTTCTATTCTAAAAATAGATAAACATGTTAGACTTGAACCCTGAGATTAAAAAAAATATATATCCAAGCAGAACGGCTCCTTGGCAGGGGTAACATCACCCCTCCTACCTGGTCAGCATTTAAGGAAACCCTCCTAAAGTTAACCTGGTTCCTTCCTTTCCTAGGTCCTTTAATAGGCATTGCTGTTCACCTTTTTAGCCCTTGTTTCTTTAACCTTTTGGTTACATTCGTGTCTTTTAGGATCCAGAAGTTTGAGGTAAGACTCTTGATGGCTCAAGGAATCCAGCCCATTCTGGCAGAAACAGGCTGAAGTTTGCTTAACAACAGGTCTCACCTGCTCCCTTTTGTGACCCCAATCAAGGACTTACCATATGGAGCCAATTTGTATAATAAACCCATTTTCACGAGGAACAGAATAGATACCAGAACCTGCCCCTTTTCAATAAAAACAGCCAAGGGACTTCCCTGATGGTCCAGCGGTCAAAACTCCATGCTACTGCTGCAAAGGGTGCGGGTTTGATCCTTCGTTAGTAAACTAAGATCCTGCATGCTCCATGGTACAGACAAAAAAAATTTTTTAAGTAAATAAAAATTTAAAAATAGATAAAAACAACCAAAAAAGTAGAATCCTCTCAGTTGCTAGAGGTAGCGTGACATAGCCATGAGCTGCTGTCCAGAAAAGAAGGAGAGATCTCAAGAGTCACTGGACACAAAGAAAGGACAGAGAATGAAGGAAATATAGACCGGATACACACTGGAATCCCCTGGGGAATTTAAAAAATCGTGGTACCATCCCCAAGAGATTTTAATGCAATTGGTTTGGGGCCCTGGCATCAGGATTTTAAAAATTCCCCAGCATCCCAAGGGGTTCTAATGAGCCATCAAAGCTGAGAACCACTGACATAGAGGAGAAACATAATTGATAGGAAGTTGGGCAATTTTAGGAAAAGACAAAGGTGATGAGAATTATGTTGATTAAACTTGTTAAAGTTTTTGTTTTTAGCTACACTGCATGACATATGTGATCTTAGCTCCCCCGCTAGGGATCAAACCCATGCCCCCTCCAATGGAAGCACACAGTCTTAACCACCAGACCACCAGGGAAGTCCCTTGACTAAACTTTTTATCCTTCATGGCAACTTCATGTTTTAAGTAACAACTGTCTATTCAGCACCTGCTGTGTGCAAGGAACTATACTTCACATTTGGACATTCCTCACAGTGGCCCTGGAGTTTTCTAGCCGAGGAAGTTGAAAGTCAGGTGAGGAAACTCCTCTGAGGACAAATGACTCCTAAGTTGCAGAGTCTGTCTTTCCTTTACACCAGTTACTCCAACTTTGGTATGCATCAGAGCCACCAGGACGCTTGCTAGAAAAGCCCTGTCACAGGGGTCCACAAACTTTTTGGCACCAGGTTTTATGGAAGACAATTTTCCCACAGCCAAAGGGTGAAGGGATGGTTTCAGAATGTTTCAAGCACAGGGATGGGGAACAGCTGTAAATACAGATGAAGCTTTTCTCACTTGCCGGATGCTCACCTCCTGCTGTGTGGCCACAGACCAATACCAGGGGTTAGGGCCCCCTGCTCCATCACACAGGGATGAAATTAAATAGGTTTTAACAGGCTTGAGTCTTTCTCCCCAGGTTAGTCTAATGCACGTGCTCCACAGAGCACTTTTGAGAAAGAGTTTCCCATCTACACTGTTTCCTCTGGCACAGGGCTCCCAACACAGTAGAAGTTCAAGAAAAATTTGCCAGAGGCAGGGAGGGAGAGGGGCTTCCTCAGTGGCTCAGCAGTAAAGAATCCACTTGCATCGCAGGAGACATAGATTTGATCCCTAGGTCAGGAAGATTCCCCGGAGGAGGGCATGGCAACCCACTCCAGTATTCCTGCCTGGAGAATCCCAGAGACAGAGGAGCCTGGCGGGCTACAGTCCATGGGGTCGCAAAGAGTCGGACACGACTGAAGCGACTTAGCACACACACATGCAGGCAGGAAGGGAGGAAAGAAGGAAAGAAGGCAGGAAGGATATACTTCGGACTATACTAATAGTTGAGTAATAGTTATTAATTGATTCACTGAGTAATAACTAGGATGCCTGTAAGATAGTAGTTAAAAATATTAAGGAATATATCTGTGGGGCTTGTTTGTCCATCTTTCTTCCTATTTGGTGTCCAAGAGCTACAATGAGAAACTCTGAAAATGGGGGTTTAGAGGCAGAACAGGGCCACCCCAGGGGTGGGAGGCAGGCAGGGTGGGTATATTCTTCCACAGGGCCACCAAGGTGGCCTGAGAACGCCAGAGGTGTCCAGTTCCAAAGCCTGGGCTCTTGAGCACAAAGGTGCTTTCTTGTTCACACACCTATTCTGTTTAACTTGGTTTTGACATCCATGAAGAAAAACATCCGTTAACGCACATAAAATTGCAGAGGATCAAGCTTGCAGTTCCAGCTGGCATTTCAGTTCTATTTAATGAACAGTACCATCCAGCAAGAAGGATTCCATCCTTTTAAAGAAAAGGTTATAGGCAAAGTGACAAGAACAAAATAGATCTGAGAGTTAAATGACTCTGCCTGCACAAGCAGGAGAAAATCACTCTAAGTTATTTACCATTGCCCCCAAAATCTCTATATCGAAAAAGTAATAATTACCAAGTTTCAGCAGCACATAATATTTTATCTAACCACATTTGTGGCCAATGAAGGAATTCGGACAGTCCCTCAGAGTCTGTGCACTGCCAAGGATAGAACTGTGTTGTAATATTGACAGAGAGCCAAGCCACATCTCTTCCTGCCTTGCCCTCCCCCCAAGTTCTCTGCAACCATCATTAATTGCCTGTCAAAGCCAGTGACAGGAGCTGAACAGTGACCCAGAGATAGAACTTCAGTGAATATTTCCTCTTTCAACTAAATGTATTTGTGGGTTTCTGATGGACTTTAGTATGTGTTTGTTGAATGCACAAATAAGTCGAAGAATTAATTAACCTAAAGATAGCCTGGGAATCAATGTAAACAAGTCTACATTGGACTTCCCCAGTGGTCCAATGGTCAAGACGCTGCACTTCCACTGCAGGGAACATGAGTTCAGTCCCTGGACAGGGAGGTTCTTCAAGGTGCAGCCACAAAGGAAAAAAAGGTACATAGCTGGAAAAAGAAAAGTACTTGGAATGGTTCAGAAATGCTGTAGTAGTTGCTCACTAAATGAGTGTTACACGGCAGGGAGGAAAAAGTACTCTTTGAGACACGGAACCAGGTGAAGCACATTTATTGGAAACCCCAAGGCCGTTTCCAAAATGTGCCTAATACTAAGTGTCTGGTGTTTTTATTAAAAATGCAAATTCCCCACGCTCCTGCTATACATATTCGATTTCTGCAGATCTACTGCAAGGACTGGAAATCTGTAGTTACAAAATTCCTACATACCCAAGGGCCAAGCTGTTATGGTCATGTGCTATTTTTTCTTCAGTTCAGTGGAGTTTGACCCATTCATTCATTCATCAGACTTTTATTGTCTACTGTATACTAGGCAGGAAGTTAGGTACCGGGAATTCAGCAAGACCAGGGAACACCAGGTCCTGTGCTTATGGGGTGTACCTTAAGGGAGATTAGAAACTTTCTCAACGAACTGAGATAACAACTCAAGAGCATTTTGAGACTAACACGCTTTTATTAAGTCCCTGGCCTGATAGATGAGAAAAGGGAGAGGACAGAC
This sequence comes from Capricornis sumatraensis, assembly GCF_032405125.1. Classification (NCBI taxonomy): domain Eukaryota; kingdom Metazoa; phylum Chordata; class Mammalia; order Artiodactyla; family Bovidae; genus Capricornis; species Capricornis sumatraensis. The sequence continues at coordinate 19,325,525 of NC_091075.1, forward strand.
AGAAAGAAATCTCTTATAAAAGGATTCAGACTCAAAGTTTAGGAAGATGCTAGAATGTGTGCAAATGCTTATTTTCTTATCCTCACCGGCACCCAGGGTGGGGGGCCTGAGAAGAGAAGCGTTCCTGTGGTTTCCTCGGGGTCACTGCAGTGACCAGAAGTAGCCACAGGCCCAGAGGTAAGGCCTGACATCCACAACAGGAACGTGTCCCTCCCTGGGGCCTCTGGGACTTGACATCGAACTGTTTCCAGAAAGTAAATGTTGTAATTACTGCAACAGATGAGTGAAGCTTTCTCTGGTTTCTGAAAAGCATTTGCTGTGAAGGTCTCCTCGGGGAGGCAATGGAGAGCTGGGGCCACAAGCGCTTCTCTTTATCAGTAGTAGACAGTAATGGGTTCCAGGGCTGAGGTACCAAAAAGCACCAGAATCCTGGCTTCTCCACTTATTCATTATGTGTGTCAAGGTAACTCCTTGAGCCTGTTTTCTTGTTCCTCAGGACTGTTGTGAGCATTATATGTCAAAAAACATATGAAGTGTTTGGCAGAATTGCTGGGCCATGGTAGGCAATTAACAAGTCACTGCGATTATTTTCATAGGTGTGCATAAAAAGGATAATAAAGATATATGTGTTGATGGATACCAGTTTTTCCGGCTGTCATCTTGACAAGTTTCCCACTTATGGAAACTTTAAGTTTCCACACCCATCTTCCAGATTTTCTATATAGAAGATATGCATTAAAAGCTTTTCTGCAGTTCCCTGGGGGTGCCACAGATAAGAAACCATGTGCCAATGCAGGGGACATGGGTTCTATCCCTGATCCAGGAGGATCCCATATGCAGATGGGCAACTAAGCCAGTTGTTGTTGTTATTTTAGTTGCTAGGTTGTGTCTGACTCTTTCGCGGCCCCATGGACTGTAGCCTGCCAGGCTCTCCTGTCCATGGGGTTTCCCAGGCAAGAATACTGGAGTGGGGTGTCATTTCCTTCTCCAGGGGATATTCCCGACCCAGGGATGGAATCTGTGTCTCCTGCGTTGTCAGGTGGATTCTTTACCAGTTGTGCCACCAGGGAGGCCCAGCTAAGCTTGTGCACCACCGCTAGAGCCCATGCTCTGCAACAAGAGAAGCCACTGCGATAAGTCTGTATACCGCAGCTAGAGAGTAGCCCCTGCTCACTGCTGCTAGAGAGAGCTTGAGCACAGCAATGAGCTTTTGACTGCACATCACAGTCAAAAATAAGTTAATTAGTTAGTTAAAAAGAAAAATCTTTTCTCATTCAAAGAGTGTAAGAGTAGGTCCTCGTGGATTTAACACCATTAGAGAAGGATCCCTAGCACAGACCTAGCTGAAGATGGGTTTCCAGGGTCTCCACTTTTATTCCTGACAAGTAAGAATTGTTCCTGGTATGCAAATCTTAATGACAAATGTTAAGGACTAAAGCATGACCAGTACTGAGTTTTAGCTAATCAATTTAGAGATCAGAAAGAGAGTTCAGAGCATTGGTGGATTATAGAATTTAAACAGTGGGTGAAACAAACACCTAAGGAGCTGGGGACAAAATGAAAGCAACAGAGACTTGGGGTCCCATTGGAAGGCGAGTCTCAAAGGAAGACAAGGAAGGAAAAATTATCAAAAGGAGGGCAGAGTATCTCCATTAGAACGTTGGGTACTGTGAGTAGTGCCTGGGTCTCAGCCTGGCACTGAACCCCATCAGGCCATTTATTCACTGGTCCATTCGTGTGTTCATTCAATAGGTTTTTTATTATGGACCTAATGTGCAACTGCTCATCACAGCAAGTACATAAAAAATTCCTGAACAGGATTATCAGAATTCTCCATGTAATGACTGACTTTGGGCAGGTTACTTTACCTTTGTGCCTTAACTTATTAATTGATGAAATGAGCATAATAGCAGTACTTACCTCATAGATATGTGATAAGGATTAAATTCTTATTCAAATAATTTAAAGTGTAAAGTGCTAAGAAGAGTGCCTAGAAAATGGTAACTCCTCAATAAATATTAGCTACTGCTTCTTATGAATAGAAAGTCATTTGGGTATCAAACTAGGAATGCTATTTTTAGGAGATTATCAAATCTTTCCATCCCCCGATCATCCCTACCACCCCAACATACACACACACTCCAGTTCAAGGTCGTAAGATTTACAGTCAGCTCCATCTTTCCTAGACTTGAAAATTTCAGAGGTCTTTCCTTTTCCTTCCTTTAGATACCTCACATAAGATTCTTCTGTTTCCCTTCATTCACATTCCCTCCCCTCATTTTTGCAACTCTAGAATTCCTGTTTCTGTTCGGAGCGTTCATTTTATTCTCATGCTTGCTGCTCTCTCTAATGAGTCTTTGCTTCTCCAACACCTATGACTGGAGACAGTTTAAAAGAACCAAATAGAAAGTGCTCAATAAATATTCTTTTCCTTCACTCTCATCATTTCTTCTAATGTGACTCTCTATCCTTAAGATCTATGATCCAAGTTAAAAATGACTGGTTCCTCTTAAGGTGATTAATAGACTTTAATTCATTCTCATGCCCTTAAACTGATGACTCTCACAGGACTCAGCCTAAGATTTACTTATATTTGAGCTATGTCTACAATTTTCTTCAAATCTCCCTGTCACCATTTGCCCACCATAGAGAATGGAAATCTCATCAAATTCCTGCCGACCCCACAAGGGTATTATAAAGGTTAATGAGGCAATTTCCCAGCAGTTTTTTGAGTGCTGAGAGTGTATGAATATTATTATGGCAAAAATATTGAGGACTTTCAGTGCTTATAAAATAGCAGACATTTCCCTTAGGCTGTTAGATAAGAATTTTTAATTTTAACTTTTCAGATTTCAGTAAATTCAGTTTCTTTCATCTTTAGAGTTTTGCTTTGATGCTATGGAATTCTGAGTCTTTTGTAAATTAGACTGTATATGTATAAATACAAATACTTATATGTATTTATATATGTGCATAATTTTATTTGTATTTAGTAAAATGCAAATGATTTTATTTATAATACTATATATTATATATAATTATATATAATATAATACTCCAGTGATTTTATGTGTAATACTTTAAAAATCCTTCCAGAAATAAGTTTCTGAAAGAATAAATATTAAAGACTTGAGAAAGGAATATTTACCCATCACCGCATCTTCAATCTGATGCTTTAATTCCCGCTAGGATAACAGTGGTAAATGTTATCTATGTGTAAATCTCTGCACTGACAACTTGTTTCATTCTAGAAACTTCCTAAAATGTAGAGAATTCCTCTTTTTGCTAGGGAAGGGCTATTTCGTGTCTCCTCACCCCTGAAAGTTCCAACTCTCCCTCCATCCTCATGCAGTAGGCAATCTTGATTCTTGCTTTGCTGGGGAAATGAAAGCCATCAGACGAGTACTTCCATAATCTTCCTTCACCACACATTCTGCCTTCTCTCCACCTCCTATGGATGGATGAACTGTCTGTGCTTCTGGCTAAGACCATCCTCTCTCCTCGGTTTAGGACCCTGCACCACCGTTCTCCTTTCCATCATTTGTATCATCCACTTTCCTCTTCTTATTGAATTATTCCCATCAGCATACAAGTATATTGTGAATTTGCCCATCTTCAAATAACTTTCTAAACCCCATGTGTCCCTTCAGCTAATACTCATTTCTCTCCACCCTTTTTTTATTTTTTCTTGTGTTTATTTCTTTTGTGAATTTTTATTTATTTTATTTTTCAGCTGCACTCGGTCTTCATTGCTGCTTGTGGCCTTTTCATAGTTGCAGCAAGCAGGGTCTCCTTGCTGATGATGCTTGGGCTCCTCATGGCTGTGACTTCCCTTGTGGAGCAGGGGCTCTAAGTGTGTGGGCTTCAGAAGCTGGGCGCAGGAGCTTAGCTGCTCTGCAGCATGGAGGATCTTCCTGGATCAGGGATCAAACCCACGTCCCCTGAACTGCAAGGCAGATTCTTAACCACTGGACCTCGAGGGAAACCCCTCCATCCTTTTCTGGCAAAAGTCTTTGAAAGTATTGCATGTGCCTGCTAATCCAAGACCTCTCCTCCAGTTCATCACAAATGCCCAGCCATGCCATCCACCCTGCACTTCTCCAGGTCACCAGGGCCCTCCACGTTGCTAAATCTACTGACCATTTGTCAGTCCTCATCTCCTGGGACCTAGTAGGGGCTGATGACCTAGCAGATCACTCTCTCCTCTTGAAATACTTCTCTCACTCAGCTTCAGGACACACCCCTTGCCTGCTTTTCCTCCCTCTTTTCTAGCTGCCCGTTCTCAGTCCCACCCTTTGGTTCTGCCTTCGACATACTTCACTTCCAACCCCACCCTCAGGCCCCAGCCTTGTCTGAGTTACTATCATCTCTCACTTATGTTATTGCAACTCATCTCACAACCGGTCTCCCTTCAACTCCCCTTGTGGGAGTTTCTCACTGCAGCAGCCAAACTGATCCTGTTAAAATAGGTCAAGTGGGGGACTTTCCCGACGGTCCAGTGCTTAAGACTCCGAGCTTCCACTGCAGAGGGCATGAGTTCTGTCTCTGGTCTGGGAACCATGATCTCCCCAAAACAAAGATTTTAAACAATGGAAAAGCATTGTTAAGGCTGTGATGAGGTCCCTTAGTCTCCCCAGTCCTGTGGTACAGCATCATACAGCACGCTGTGCACTTCAGTGATACACACAGATGTGGGATTTGCTGCCTAAGGCCACGTCCTGAACAACCTACCGTTCAGCTTCCTGTCGACTGTCACTTGCCACAGTAAAATCACACAGCCACATTATCTCCCTGATAGTACTCATCCTGACCCATCCCTTCAATCCAAGCGGAAGACTTGTGGTGGTCATCTCCTGATGACCTTCCCTTTCCAACATTCTTTATTCTTTTAATTCTATAATAAATAAATAAGCATACATCTTAAATAAAATAGGTCAAGTTGAGTCATCTTTCTGCTCAAAACACTGCAGGGGCCTCCTGTTCCATCTGAAGTAAAAGCGAAGTCTTTTCTGCCCGCTGTGACGGGATCCTATGCTACCCTCCTAATCTCTCCTCCCCTGCCTGAGCTCTGTCACTAAGTTGTGCCTGACTCTTTGTGACCCCATGGACTATCGCCTGCCAGCCTCCTCAGTCCATGGGATTCTCCAGGCAAGAAAACTGGAGTGGGTGGCCATTTCCTTTCCCAAGGGATTTTCCCGACCCAGGGACCAAACCTTCGCCTCCTGTATTGGCATGCAGATTCTTTCCCACTGAGCCACTTGAGAAGCCCCTTCTTTCCTGCCACTTCCCCCCTTTGTCACTCCACTCCAGCCATCTGGGCCTCCTTACGGAGCCCAGCCCTCACTAGTCCGTTCTATCTATAGGGCCTTTCTCCTTGCTCTTTCTACCCTCCCCACAAACTTCCCCCTTCTCTCCTCCCTCACTCCCTTCATGTCCTTACTCAAGAGTTGCCCTTCTCAGGAAGGCCTTCATTGACCATCTTATCAAAAATGATAAGCACCACCCTCCCCCCCCCCCAATGCATATTCCCTTTTGCAGCTTTTATTCTGCCTCAGCACTTTTCATATCTGCCTTTATCTTATTCATTTGTTTTTTATCTGTCTTGCACACTAGAATGTAAGCTCCACGGGGATGGGGAATATTTTTTTTTGTCTATTTTGTTTACTGTTTTATCCAGTGCCTAGAACAATATCTGGAAATTAATAAACATTCACTATAATATTTGCTGAATAAATTACGAATGAAAGAGATGAGTCAGTTTGTTATAAATGGCCAACTGTTGTTAGGACAGGAGAATGCAAATATTGGCATCACAGCACCTCTTTGGTGAGGATTAGACATCTGTGTATGTACCTGTACATTCTCAGGGCAATGAAGCTCCTTGGCTGGGTGACCTCACCCTAACCCCAAAACAGCCAGTGCTGACCAGTCTTCCCCACAGAGGTCAGCTCGCGCTCAGAGAGGACAGACTCTCCACCAGACGGAATTTGTCAAGCTTATCGCCATGAAGTCATCAACAGAGGCAAATAAGACTGTGTCCTTCAACGTGCTGCTAGGTTATCAGGCTTCGCTCTTCTTGGCTTTTGTCTCTCAGTTTTTTGTTCCCAACTCCAACTGGTGAAGATTTCTATTCAGATTTCATTAAACTCTTCAGGAACTGGCTGTATTACAGTTCTCTGCTCTTAAGAGTTTGACTCTCCCTGTCAGCCTGAGCATAAACATTTACATACGGTATCATTCCTCATTCATCAACCATTTATAGAGCTACAAAGTTCCAAGCACAGTGTAATGGAGGCAAGAATAAATAAGGCCCAGTCCTTGCCTTTGAGGAGATGAAGTCTACAGGGAGAGGGAGGCTTAGAGGTGAATTCAACGCAATATTACGAGAGCAGAGACCGATGAAGGGTTACGGGTATGCCGAGCAGAGGATGAAGTTTGTGGGGAGCTGTGAGTTTTGTAGGATGAGAAGGTGCTTCCTGAAAAGAGAAAGTACATCACAGCCAGAATTGCTGTGGGAGATTCCCTCAAACACAATGATCTCCACCTCACCCAACACAACACAAACGCCAACTCCTGCTTGCCTTTAGCCTGAACAGTGCTCCACCTAAAAATAACATGATCTTTTACAAAATGTTATCTGTCATTGGTCCATCCCCAGGAATTGCCCCATGTGGTGAATATCAGTCTGAGTAAATACCACAAGATAAAATCATCAGAGGGGCCCACTTGGTAGGTTTCCCACCTTGGACTCAGACTAGTAGAGCTATGGCTTGAGAGATTAACTTTGCCCGAACTGTATGCTTTCTATTCCTGAGGAAGTCAGAGCCTAGGGCCAGGACTGCCCTTCCGGGTGTACTTGGTGAGTTATGTCACGTCGTCTCTCAGCAGGATCTAATCTGAACACATGTGAAGTGAATGAATCAATCATCGCAACTTACTTCTTGCATTTCCCAAACCCGTCTTACTGCTCTCCAGACCTGAAGTGGGCACCACTGCTCTGAACTATTCCCCTTCCCACTTGTCATTGCAAAGAGCCTGCACAGCCCAGAGAACCAGTGCTAGGAGGTCTGTTGGACCACTGCCCCACATCTTTAGCCATCCTTGAGTCACTCAAAGCTTCGACTTTAAAGAAGCCCCAAGACTTCCCTAGTGGTCCAGTGGTTAAGAATTCACCTACCAATACAGGGGACATGGGTTCAATTCCTAGTCTGGGAGGATTCCATATGCTGCAGAGCAACTAAACTGACGCAGCACAACTACTCAGCCTAGATCCTGGAGCCCAACTCCGCAACCAGCCACACAATGAGACACCCATGCACCACAACCAGAGAAAGCCCAACTCCGCAACCAGCCACCGCAATGAGACGCCCAGGCACCACAACCAGAGAAAGCCCAAGCTCCGCAACCAGCCACCGCAATGAGATGCCCAGGCACCACAACCAGAGAAAGCCCAAGCTCCGCAACCAGCCACCGCAATGAGACGCCCAGGCACCACAGCCAGAGAACCGCCCCTGCTCTCACAACCAGAGAACCGTCCCTGCTCCCACAACCAGAGAAAGCCCAAGCTCCGCAACAAAGATTCAGCATGGTCATAAACAAATCAAAGGTTTTTAATAAATGAGTCTCCTAACGGGTTTCCAGGACTATGAAAGTGAAAGTCTCTCAGTCACATCAGATTCTTTTTGACCCCATGGACTATACAGGAATTCTCCAGGCCAGAATAGTGGAGTGGGTAGCCATTCCCTTCTCCAGGAAATCTTCCCAACCCAGGGATGGAACCCAGGTCTCCCTCATTGCAGGTGGATTCTTTACCAGCAGGGAAGCCCGAGAATACTGGAGTAGGTAGCCAATACTCCGGCAGAAGGAAATGGTAACACACTCCAGTATTCTTAGCTGGGAAGTCCGATGGACAGAGGAGCCTGGTGGGCTACATACAGTCCATGGGGTCACAAAGAGTCAGACACAACTGAGCGACTAAACGACAACAACGAAAGGGAGTTCTGTCCTCTGTCCTTTGTGCTTTAAGATAACTCCTATTAACTGAGCCAAATGTCACTAGATTTAAGCTGATCTACCCACGTTGTGACGGAGAAGGCGACGGCACCCCACTCCAGTACTCTTGCCTGGAAAATCTCACGGATGGAGGAGCCTGGTGGGCTGCAGTCCATGGGGTCGCGAAGAGTCAGACACGACTGAGCGACTTCACTTTCACTTTTCACTTTCCTGCATTAGAGAAGGAAATGGCAACCCACTACAGTGTTCTTGCTTGGAGAATCCCAGGGACGGGGAGCCTGGTAGGCTGCTGTCTATGGGGTCGCACAGAGTTGGACACGACTGAAGCAACTTAGCAGCAGCAGTAGCAGCACCCACGTTGTGAATATTTATTCAATGCTTTTGAACTGTGGTGTTGGAGAAGACTCTTGAGAGTCCCTTGGACTGCAAGGAGATCCAACCAGTCCATTCTGAAGGAGATCAGCCCTGGGATTTCTTTGGAAGGAATGATGCTAAAGCTGAAACTCCAGTACTTTGGCCACCTCATGAGAAGAGTTGACTCATTGGAAAAGACTCTGATGCTGGGAGGGATTGTGGGCAGGAGGAGAAGGGGAAGACAGAGGATGAGATGGCTGGATGCCATCACTAACTCAATGGATGTGAGTCTGAGTGAACTCCGGGAGTTGGTGATGGACAGGGAGGCCTGGCGTGCTCTGATTCATGGGGTCGCAAAGAGTCGGACATGACTGAGCAACTGAACTGAATTGAACTGAACTGAGGACCAGGTAGGGAAAACAAAGTCCTGAGCAAAGAACATGTCATTTTTTCTGAACCAAACTCCAAATATAGGTCTTTGTTGGGGTATTAAAACCTATTACGTCTTGGCATTAAAGTGTTTTTTTTTTTCTTCAGATTCCTCAAGTATTCCTCACTGAGCCAGATTCCCCAGAGTTAGTCCTGATTTGGGACAACACAGGGAGTGGAAAAAATGACATGTTCTTTGCTCAGGACTTTGTCCTCCCTACCTGGTCCAAGCTCTATCAAATAAATATTCACAGTCATGGGTAGGTCAGCTTAAATCTAGTGACACTGGGCTCTTTCAACTTCAGTAAATAGGTTATCTTAAAGTACAAAGGACAGAGGACAGAAATCCCTTTTACTGTTTCTGCTGTTTAGTTGCCCAGTGTCTGACCCTTTGTGACCCCATGCACTGTATGTAGCCCGCCAGGCTCTTCTGTCCATTGGATTTCCCAGCGCATTGCCATTTCCTTCTCCAGGGGATTTTCTTGACTCAGGGACTGAAACTGCATCTCCTGCTTGGCAGATAGATTCTTAACCCCTGAGCCACCTGGGAAGCCTCCAGAGCACTTTCGACAGTCAGGTAATGAGCCTTGTGCAATCAGGGTGAGCTAAGAGCCTGGCAGTCCAGCAGTCCCTGAGTCTGGGCCGTGGAGTCATGCCCACCCTGGCACCTCTAGTGCGCCCCTTCCCTCTGCCTGTCTACAGTTAGACTTTAGCTGGCTTTCCTGCTGCTGCCAACTCCCATTTTAAAACATCTGATTATGCCATTTCCCACGATCAAGTGTAGTTTATTTCTGTTAGTCTTGGTATGGGCTACTGGTTAGTCTCTACACAGCTGCCTTTAGCTCTAGAAGCATCACACATGAGTTGAGATCAGGGCAGCTGAGCTTCAGGGCTCCAGGCATGGAGGCCTGGGCATAAAGAACTGCCTGTAACCACTTATCTCATGACGGGGGTGGTGTCAGGGGCAGACCAAATGGCCTGTCCAGTACAGAGAGTTTCCAGCTCTCTGGTGTCTTTGAACCATTTCAAGAGAAACAGCACTTTTGAGACCTATCAGATGGAAGAAACTGCAAGGGCTTTGCACGTGCATAAAGTAGGCAAAGACATTTCTTCTCTTTTTCGGTTTTCTCCTCTTAATCAGTTCAGTTCAGTCACTCAGTCGTATCCAACTCTTTGTGACCCCATGAATCAGAGCACGCCAGGCCTCCCTGTCTATCACCAACTCCCAGAGTTCACTCAGATTCACGTCGATCAAGTCAGTGATGGCATCCAGCCATCTCATCCTCTGTTGTCCCCTTCTCCTCCTGCCCACAATCCCTCCCAGCATCAGAGTCTTTTCCAATGAGTCAACTCTTCTCATGAGGTGGCCAAAGTACTGGAGTTTCAGCTTTAGCATCATTCCTTCCAAAGAAATCCCAGGGCTGATCTCCTTCAGAATGGACTGGTTGGATCTCCTTGCGGTCCAACGGACTCTCAAGAGTCTTCTCCAACACCACAGTTCAAAAGCATCAATTCTTCGGCACTCAGCTTTCTTCACAGTCCAACTCTCACATCCATACAAGACCACAGGAAAAACCATAGCCTTGACTAGACAGACCTTAGTCGGCAAAGTAATGTCTCTGCTTTTGAATGTGCTATCTAGGTTGGTCATAACTTTTCTTCCAAGGAGTAAGGGTCTTTTAATTTCATGGCTGCAGTCACCATCTGCAGTGATTTTGGAGCCCCCAAAATAAAGTCTGACACTGTTTCCACTGTTTCCCCATCTATTTCCCACAAAGTGATGGGACCAGGTGCCATGATCTTCGTTTTCTGAATGTTGAGGTTTAGGCCAACTTTTTCACTCTCCTCTTTCACTTTCATCAAGAGGCTTTTGAGTTCCTCTTCACTTTCTGCCATAAGGGTGGTGTCATCTGCATATCTGAGGTTATTGATATTTCTCCCAGCAATCTTGATTCCAGCTTGTGTTTCTTCCAGTCCAGCGTTTCTCATGATGTATTCTGCATAGAAGTTAAATAAGCAGGGTGACAATATACAGCCTTGACGTACTCCTTTTCCTAATTGGAACCAGTCTGTTGTTGGGTTTAAAATATCCAACTTACAGAATTGTTTGAGGGATCTGAAAGTGCTGAACACAGGGCCAAGTACCTAGTTACAATTTGACATGAATGACCGTTCCCTTCCTTTGAGGCGTACAGTCAGTCACACACCCAGAGTCTTTAAATAGGATTGGTTCCATCTTAGTGAAGCTGGGTTGGCCGTGCCTTTGGGCTTAGATGAGGGGAAACAGTAACACCTAGTGTTGGTTGAGAGTTTTTCCTGTATTAACACCTTAATCTCCATATCCTCATTTTTCTTCATAACACTTGTCTATCTGACATTATATGTTGACTAGTTTGGATATGTCTCCCCTTCTAAGACATAATCTCCACGAGGATTTTATTCTCTTTATGTTATTTTCTTCTGTCACCAGCATCCTGAAGAATACTTGACAGTTCTTTAAATATTTGTTGAATAAATAAATTTAATCCCCTAGCAAACTATGCTATAGGTAATAGGTAATATGATTACTTCTTATTTCAGATTAAAAAAAAAAAAAACAGCTGAGGCACTGGGGAGTCACATAAGCTGCACAAGGTCACAGAGTGGGTGGTGGAGGCCAGATTAAAACCCAAACTGACACGAGTATCCCCACACTCTGCCGCTGTGCTCTCCTGCCTCTGGGAGGAAAAACTGCCTTTCAGTCCCTGTCTCTATGAATTGGACTCACATCTGTGTGTTTTGTTTTGTTTTTAATGAGATAATTGTTCCCTTCAGAACTGATGCTATTTATCAGCAGCAGTGGCACCACTTTTGCCTCCCCAGCCCCACTCTTGAAAGAGGAATAGCGTGACAATCACTGCAACGAGAAACTGTCTGGTCAAGGGCCATTGCCAGGTCCAAAGAGCCTGTGTAGCCCTGGGACCAAGGCCGAAATGAAATACCAGCATCTCAGAAAGCTAAGACAGGCGGTCCTGCACAGTGGCTGCCCAGTGGGGCTGAAATCTGAACTACTGTACAAAGAGGACCTTCTGAAAGCTGATTCATGCTTTTCCAAAAGATGAACTATCTTCATAAACTGTAAGGAAAAACATGCCCCACATTTCTAGCCTGAGTGAGACGTGTCAGGAGCACTTCAGTTGCAGCCTGTTGGAATTGTCACGGCAAGATTGTCTCAAAGGACGAATCTTCAGGTCTATTTCAATCAAAACGAAATCTTCAGAGAACACAAGTGGTTTGAGGCAAAAGTGCTACAGCTGAGCAGTGATACTTTTGTCACGAGTAAACACGTCAAGAGAAGAATAGTCATAGAATTTAAATAGGATCAGAATGAGAGAATATGAACAAGACTGAGAAAAGACTCCTCATATAAATTTATGAAATGTGACTGAAATTTATGGAATCTCAAATGAATATTTTAGGTCTGGCCTAATAACTACATTCTAATATATTTCTTTATTCAATATGATTTATTTGCTTACAGATAAATATATATCTCATTATCTGGGGTTGACTTCAAAATAGCCTGGTGTGGGAGTGGAGGGATAGGGTGAATATCTCTGAAATAAAACTGTGCCTGAGTGTTTTGTTTTTCGGTGTCTAGTTTTATTTCTTTATTTGGCTGCTCCAGGTCTTGGTTGCAGCATGTGGGATCTTCAGTCTTCATTTCAAGGTATGGGATCTTTAGCTGAGGCATGTAGGATCTAGTTCCCTGACCAGGGATTGAACCCGGGTCCCCTCCACTGGGGGTGTGGAGTCTTAGCCACTGGACTACCAGAGAAGTCCCAGCACTGAGACTGATTTGGCGAAGCTAAGAATGGGTAGGAGGAGAAGGGGATGAAAGAGGATGAGATGGTTGGATGGCATCACCCACTTGATGGACCTGAGTTTGAGCAAGCTCTGGGAGTTGGTGATGGACAGGGAAGCCAGGCATGCTGCAGTCCGTGGGGTCGCAAAGATTTGGACACGACTCTGAGCGACTGAACTGAACTGAAGCAATGGGTAAGGAGAGATTTATTATACTATTCAGTCCTCTTTCACTTCTTTAGTGTTTAAAATTTCCATAATAAAAGTGAAAAGATCAAGAAAACCTTCACACAAGAATTCTTGAACACTTCTGATTTGCATGAGCTTCCCTGGTAGCTCAGTCGCTAAAGAATCGGCCTGCCATGCAAGAGACCTGGGTTCAATCCCTGGGTTGGGAAGATCCCCTAGAGAAGGAAATAGCAACTCACTGCAGTATTCTTGCCTGGGAAACCCCACAGACAGAGGAGCCTGGCAGACTATAAAGTCTGATTTGAATAGCACCACTGTGCTTCATGCAGTGGAGTGTGTGAAATCCAGTTCTACCTTGAGGAGTCCAAAGTCCTAGTAGGGAAATGGAGTAGGCATTCAGGGATCCCAAGTCCCAGGTGGGCTTTGGTACCTCAAAAGAGGCAGAGGGAAAGCCCAAGGAGGTTCAACTTCCAGGAGCCTGGTTAGTACTGTGTTCATTGAGACAGCTTCGTTATGAAGATTTGAAATACTATTCCAACCTAACTTACAGTGCCCCTGACACTCGTCACAGAGAACAGACATCTGTTATCTTACGTGTCCTGGGATGTGGAGGGAAAGCAGAGAAGCTAATTTTCTTCCTGGACAGGACACAGCTGTGCTGGAGTATACTATTTGAAAAGAAATGCAAAGATTTGGCTAGGAAATCAAGCTGGGAGTTGGAATGAGGGACAGAAGGGGTGCGGTCAGGAGTGTGTCAGATGGAGATGGTTTTGCAGTGATAAAGTGATCCGAAAAATGTCCCCCAAATGAGAGCTCAAGCACTTGTCTCCTTTACTGAAATCATCTTGCCAAACAGGTAAGAGTCAAATCTACCGGACAAAGGCTTCTAATATCCTGGACAGTGCAGGAGAAATCTTGCTGACTGCTTTGGAGATGTTCTTTTTCACAGGCCAGGCCAACCCTGCCCCTTTTACCCTTTATCCACCTGCAGAGCGACCTTGGTACAAGTGGATGAGGGTCCAGAGCTTGCACTGAGCCCACCGACTGGAGGTGGGGCTCCCACACTTTCAGTTCTACATCTGCAGTTTCTGGACTTATAATTACCTCTATTATAGGATTTTCTACCAGTTAAATAAGAGTGCTCTCATTTCCCTTTCTTTAAAAGTTCTTAATAGGTCTCCTCATTGCTGAAGCCATGAACTCCCAACATGAACAAATGCCTTGATTCATTTTGCTCTCATACTTGAATATAAAATGAAATGAAGATGCTACATTATAAAGAGGAAATAAGGGGAATTCTCTGGCAGTCCAGTGCTTAGGACTTGGAGCTATCACTGCGGTGGACCGGGTTATAAACCCAGTCAGAAAACTAAGATCCTGCAAGCCTTGTGGCACGGCTATGAAAGAAAAAGGAAATGAGGTACATACATATAATCTGGTACATATAATTCATGTACAATTAAACTAACATGCTTTCAGATAAAAACTGCATAAAAGCATACTTTTCTAAATTCCAGCTAAATGAATGCTGTGTGAAACATCTCTCATTAGTCATCAGTGGAGTAAAAGACGTGTATTTTGTAAACTTTAAAACAGTCTCCAGAAGTTATTTCTACTGCAGCCCCCAAACATGAATTAAGTTCTTATTATATGCTGAGTACTGGGCACATTTCTCAGATGCAAATGATGAGGCTAAACTGATACAATAGAAGAGATACAGCAGGTGACTATGAATATTATATGCAGGGCTATGGCATGGAAAATTTTGTAAAAAAGTAAATAAGAAACAGGATCAGACCCTGAAGTAAAGTAATTTTCAGCCTAGTTGATTCTGTTTTATAAATATTTACAAGTTTTCTATTCCTTTGAGGTCAAATAAGGACACATTCCTGGAATGTTCCATTGTGGTGAAGAGCAGAGGCTCAGGGTCCATCGCCTACAGTGCAACCTTTAGCAAGTGACTTGACCCCTCTGAGTTTTCTCAGCTACGAAATGGGCCAAATAATACTACTCTTGTTGTGTTGTTGTGAGATTGCAGTGAGGTGACAAATGAAGAATGCTGGGGACAATGCCAGGCACACAGTACACTCTCAATAAATATTAGCAAATAGCCAATATTAAACCTACCCAGGTAGCACAGTGGTTAAGAATCTGCCTGCCAATGCAGGAGACACAGGCTTGATCCCTGGGTTGGGAAGATCCCCAGGGGTAGGAAAGATCCCCAGGGGGTAGGAAATGGCAACCCATTCCAGAATTCTTGCTTGGAAAGTTCCATGGACAGAGGAAACCGGCAGGCTACAGTCCAAGGGGCCACAAAGAGTCGGACGTGACTGAGCAACTGAGCATGCAAGAGCTTGAACAACAACTCTTTCCAAGGTAGAAGAAAGTCCTCTCAGGAAACGAGTTACGGATTTAACAGGTTAAAAGTCCTCGAGAATGGAGCACTGCATTAAGACTAGTGAATCAGCACTTTCCTGCTTACTCCCCAGCTGCTCAGAAACACTGATTAACATGCTCAGAGGAAGAGCTCCAAGACAAATTCCAATGACAAGGAAAACAACCAACTTCCCTGGTAGATGGGCAGCTCCTTTATTAAAGCTCCATTCTAGTAACAAGCTGGTTATGCGACATTTTGGGTGTCAGAGCACAAGCGGGAAGAAACAGCTTATCTTCACGTGCTAGACCCCAAAGATCCATTCAGATTTTTCTGGTACATCTGTCTTTGCTTCTCAAAGTGCTGACCAGGCATGGCCCAGGGCAAAGAACATGCAGCCATGTGGACCCACATAGGACAAATCTGTGGCAAAGACCTGCATGGATTACTCAACCTCTGCATGCCTCAGAGAAGAGGCGCTTACACCAGGTGGGGGTGTGACCTCTCACGGCCAGGCTTAGGGAGTGGAGGAACTAGTAGTGTGTCCTGGCCTACCTTTGAGAGGTTATCTAAATATTTGACAGATCTTCTATTTGATTGAAGAAGCAGAGTCTTTTTGGCTGCCCTCTGGTGGCTTATGGGATTTTAGTTCCCTGATCAGATATTGAACCCAGGACTTTGGCAGTGCAGTCTCTAACCACTGGACTGCCAGAGAATTCACTGTTGAAGAGTTTTATGTGGCATTTCCAGCTACAGTGCAGCTCCTATCTTCAGACCTCTCTTAGAAATGTTAAAGAACAATATAGTCATCACCCTATAATTGCTTCCTTGGTAGCTCAGCTGGTAAAGAATTCACCTGCAATGCAGGAGACCCGCGCTTCAATTCCTGGGTTGGGAAGATCCCCTGGAGAAGGGAACAGCTACCTACCCCAGTATTCTGGCCTAGAGAATTCCATGGACTATATAGTCCATGGGATTACAAAGAGTAGGACATGACTGAGTGACTTTCACTTTCTATAATTGACGGTGGCTCTGTATCAATTAATAATTGATATTGGAAAATCATAAGAGAGCTTGAGAAACAAAGAGAATACAAATTTTCAGCAGCATCTGGAATATTCTACTTCCCATTTTGAAGCATTATGTATTGAATAGCTGGTACCTGACCCGCCTTTTGAGAAATCTGTATGCAGGTCAGGAAGCAACAGTTAGAACTGGACATGGAACAACAGACTGGTTCCAAATAGGAAAAGGAGTATGTCAAGGCTGTATATTGTTACCCTGCTTATTTAACTTCTATGCAGAGTACATCATGAGAAACGCTGGACTGGAAGAAACACAAGCTGGAATCAAGGTTGCTGGGAGAAATATCAATAACCTCAGATATGCAGATAACACCACCCTTATGGCAGAAACTGAAGAGGAACTCAAAAGCCTCTTGATGAAAGTGAAAGAGGAGAGTGAAAAAGTTGGCTTAAAGCTCAACATTCAGAAAATGAAGATCATGGCATCTGGTCCCATCACTTCATGGGAAATAGATGGGGAAACAGTGGAAACAGTGTCAGACTTTATTTTAGGGGGCTCCAAAATCACTGCAGATGGTGACTGCAGCCATGAAATTAAAAGACACTTACTCCTTGGAAGGAAAGTTATGACCAACCTAGATAGCATATTCAAAAGCAGAGACATTACTTTGCCGACTAAGGTCCGTCTAGTCAAGGCTATGGTTTTTCCTGTGGTCATGTATGGATGTGAGAGTTGGACTGTGAAGAAGGCTGAGCGCCGAAGAATTGATGCTTTTGAATTGTGGTGTTGGAGAAGACTCTTGAGAGTCCCTTGGACTGCAAGGAGATCCAACCAGTCCATCCTAAAGGAGATCAGCCCTGGGATTTCTTTGGAAGGAATGATGCTAAAGCTGAAACTCCAGTACTTTGGCCACCTCATGAGAAGAGTTGACTCATTGGAAAAGACTCTGATGCTGGGAGGGATTGAGGGCAGGAGGAGAAGGGGACGACAGAGGATGAGATGGCTGGATGGCATCACTGACTTGATGGATGTGAGTCTGAGTGAACTCCGGGAGTTGGTGATGGACAGGGAGGCCTGGCATGCTACAATTCATGGGGTCGCAAAGAGTCAAACACAACTGAGTGACTGAACTGAACTGATGGGTGGAAAAAATGGTTTTAGTACTATTACCCTTCTATAGATGAAAGATTGTATTAAAAATAATACAATTATTATTAAAAATAAATGTATGTATAAGTGGCTTCGGTATCCTATTCATGATCACAAAAGCCTTAATAAATTGCAGTATCTAGCCCCTGAACTGCTGGGAGACGTTTGAAAGTCACAGAAGATCAGACATATCAGCTCCTTCACAAAGGAGTTCTGGACTCCTAAGGTCACTTAACTCTGGACATCAAATCATGGCACTTAGCATTGGGAGACAGCTCAGTAATCAATCAATTATTCAAGGGGAAAAGTCCCTTCTTGGTAAAATAGTAAGTGTACCTTTAAAAGTTTTTAAGCACATGTTAAAACAAGAATTTGAAATAGGCCTAAGAACATAGTTACATAAATCTGAAGCAATAGCAGGGTTGCGCCCAGGCCTGGCACAAGGAGCATGCCCAGTTGCCCAGTCCTGACTCTTTGTGACCCCCTGGACTCTAGCCCTACAGGCTTCTCTGTCCAAGGGATTCTCCAGGCAAGAATACAGGAGTGGGTGGCCATTTCCTTCTCCAGGGGATCTTCCTGACCCAGGGATCAAACTTGCGTCGCCTTCATTTCCTACATCGGCAGACAGATTCTTTAGTGATTGAGCCTCCTGGGAATATTTGAAAGTGTTAGTCGTTCAGTCATGTCTGTCTCTTTGCAACCCATGGACTGTAGCCCAGCAGGCTCCTCTGTCCATGGAATTCTCCAAATACTGGAGTGGGTAGCCATTTCCTTCTCCAGGGGATCTTCTCCATCCAGAGATCAAACCAGGGTCTCCGGAACTGAAGGCAGATTCTTTCCTGTCTGAGCCACCAGGTAGGAGCCCAATAAATGCTTCTACCTATTTGATTATCAAGAGCCCCATCTGCTGGTCAAACAGAATTCATCTGCAACCCTGCAGATACTGTTTAGAAAACCCATGTGTCAGAAAATCAGAAGAGATGAAAGGAATATTGAAGGTGAAAGAGGCTCTGGAGGTCACCTGATCCAATCCATTTATTTCACGAATAAAGAAGCGTATTATAATACTGGTGTACTCTAACTAAAAGAAATGGAGAAAGTCAAATAATTTATCAGTACTATAGTTCATATAAAATATCGACTGTGAGACAATGAATATGAACTTTTTTAAGGTGAGAGTATTCCACACATTGAAGATGTTTTCTGGTTTAAAGCTGATACCCGTTCTTCTCACAAGAAAGGTAAAAGTTTGGACTTAGAATTTAACTAAAGAGTGAATTGAGGTTTTACCCCTGATGTTTCCTGGTTTAGGTATTTACCTCTCTGGCTTAACAGACTTCATCCTAAATACTTAATAATAATAAACTAGCAATCCTTCATAATCCTCCTCTATAAGGATGTAAAATCACCTGTCTAAAGCTTAACAGCACAGAGTCGGAACCCAAAAATTGCTATTATTAATATTGTGAGCTAATAATTGCTTCCTATATAGGTCTAACACCAGGACTGTCAGGAGAATTTGGATAATGTATATAAAAACTCTTCAAAATTGAAAATTTACAGTACAACTAAAAGTTACTATTTTAATTTGGACACAGAGCAATGGTGTTTACAGCATAACATTTTTAATCATCGATTGAACAAGAAAGTCTTTAAAAAAGAAACAAATGAGGGAAAATGTCCCTGGCTGCCCAGTGTTAGGACTCCACACTCCCACTGCACGGGGTTCCGTCTCCGGTCAGAGAACTAAGATCCTGCAAGCCTTGTTGTATGATCAAAAAGGAAAAAAAAAAAAATTAGGAACATGTCTTTGATAAACTGCGTTCTTATAACACAAGCTTTCTTCTGCTATCTGGAAAGACTGGTCTGGCTTCTCTGTTTCTCTACACGCCAAAAACAACTGAATAGTTCCTTCCTTGGTTCGCCTCTCTCCTCACATTTCATCAGCTGCAACAGAAGCTACAAGAAGCCAGTAGACACTGCTAGTTTCTGCCTGGAAATCTCTCCCGTGGATCCGTGGCTTCATCAGGTGCCCTTTCTATTTTCCACGTTAACAGCAGGCAGCAGTATTAACAAAGCTGATACCTTCCCTTCAGCCTCCAAGGTCATTTTCCTCACTGTCTTCGAGCCCTCGTCAAACTTCCCTGGAGACCTGTTCGTGGGTCTTCTCGAAGCCCTTCTAGGTGGCATCCTCCACCTTCTCAAGACCCTGGCAGTGTCCATCCATTAGTCAGTCCCAAAGCCAAGGCCGTACCCCCATTCCAGTTATCTATGCTGCATACAAAGCCACCCCAAAGCGTAATACCTAAAAGCAACAGCTTATTAATACTTCTCCAGGTTTTCCAGGCTAAAGAGGGGCAGTTCTCCCTGGGGTGTTTCAAGTGGCTGCAGTCACCTGCAGCTGGGACTGGCTGTCCACAAGGGCTCACTCCCGGACCAGTAGTTGGTGGTGCATGGGGCTCTGCTGGCATCTCCAGTGCAGTGTGTTGGTGGTGTGTGGGCTCAGCTGCCGGGAGGAATGTGGGATCTTAGCTTCCCAAGCAGGGTTGAAACTCATGTCCCCTGCATTAGAAGGTGGATTCTCAACCACTGGACCCCCAGGGAAGTCTGTAGAAGTAACCAGTTTTATAGAGAGAAAAGCATGACGCAGACCCACAGGATGCATCAGAAGTAAACACTGGCGTCCTCAGAGTCCCATGTTCTTAATCCTGGTACTCTCAACACCCAGCATCCGTGTCCTGAGTATCGTCACACTCCAGCATCTGAATAATTTACCCTCTTTGCTTAAGACAGCTTGAGTGAATTTCTCTCACTTGCAATTAAAAGTCACAGAACAAAAAGAAAAACAAGAGATTAGGGGGAAATGTATTTGTACCTTGAAGTATTTAGGCAGATGAGTAGCCATTGTTCTCACAACAAATTAAAGGCTTGCCTCGCCACAAGTTTGGGTTTAGGTGCTCCTCTCTTGGGTCCCTTGGTGTATAGTCGGTGGAGAATAAATTCCACATGAACAGAGGTTGTTTTTCTTGTTAACATAACCCTGCATCTGGCATTACCTCTTTTATTAATATAAATAAGTGTGTACTCGTTACTACCTTCAGGGACTGATCTGTATCAGAAAACAGTACATAATGAAAAGAACTGGTCTGCTTTGCAGGAGACCTGGATTCTAGTTCAAGCTCTACAACAATGAATCACCATTTTCTTACCAGCGAAGTGGAGAAATAACCTTTCTCCCAGCATTACATTTCAGGAATATACCAGTTACTAAGAACCTAAGTTACTTCATACTTCCCACTTCAAAAAGACATTAACAAGCATAGTACCACCCTCCTTTTATAAGCAAGTCAATGTCTGTGTATCCCACTCTCTGCAACCCCGTGGACTGTAGCCCGCCAGGTTCCTCTGTCCATGGGATTCTCCAGGCAAGAACACTGGAGTGGGTTCCCATGCCCTCCTCCAGGCCATCTTCTGGACCCAGAGATTGAACCCAGGACTCCTGCATTGCAGGCAGATTCTTCACTGTCTGAGCCGCCAAGGAAGCCCCCTGTAAGCAAGGCATGCAGGATTTCCTCATTGTAATCCTATAAAGAGGGTATTTTCTTTCTAAATTTGTGGCAGAGATGTGCTGCTCAGACCTCCCTGATGACTAGCTGCAAGGAGGGCCAGCTGACAGTCTCCAAGCTTTGTCAGGCTTCCCTCACCTTTCCACCACACTAGTCTCAAGATAGCACCAGGCCAAAATCCAAAGAGGCAGTGAGTGGTACAAAGGCCCAGCCCTTCCCACCCAACATGTTTCTAACAGGCACTCTTCCCTCTGGAGCTCCCCCTGGGCTGACACCAGTTCCGTCAGCTGTGCATCACAGGATGGCAGCTTCTCCTGGCAACTTCTGTGTCTTCTTTAAGAGGTAACTCTCACTGGAATTGTTGTTTAGTCGCTAAGTCGTATCTGACTCTTTTGCGACGCCATGGTCTGTAGCCCGCCACGCTTCCCTGTCCATGGGATTTCCCGGGTACCAATACTAGACTGAGTTGCTACTTCCTCCTCCAGGGGAACTTCCCCACTCAGGGATCAAACCCGAGTCTCCTCCATTGGCAGGCAGGCTGTTTACCTCTGAGCCACGAGGGAATCCCTTCACCAGAGTCACTCGCCACTAAACCATTTTGCCCTTCCAACTCCACTGAAGCATACACCTTCTAGAGAATTCTGTAATAAAATCAAAGACTATTTTATTTCCGATCTAGGCCATTAATTTACTCTATCTCATTTATTTAACCTCTGCTGATGTTAATACTGCTTGGCAAGCTTTTTATCAGGCTGTTAACATTTGGGCAGTATCCCCCAAAGCAAAAGTCTAGTACAAGGCAGCACTTTTTCCTTCACATAAAACATTGCAATTTTACCAGTAGAATTAAATACATCTCATTGTGCCCCCCCCCCCACCTCCTCCCCCTTCTTCTTTCAACCTGGCTTCCTTTCCTCCCTTGAAATCTTTGATGTTAGTACTTAGATGCGAAGTTCTGTGTCTCTATAGGTTTTCTGAGAGACTGTATTCTTGTATTTAAGGGCTTCCCTGGTGGAGCCGGGGTTAAAGCATGTGCCTGCAATGTGGAAGACCTGGGTTCTATCCCCGGGTTGAGAAGATCCCCTGGAGAAGGAAATGGCAACCCACTCCAGTATTCTTGCCTAGAGAATCCCATGGACGGAGAGGATTGGTGGGCTAGTCCACGGGTCGCAGTCAGACACGACTGAGCGACTTCACTTTCACTTCACTGTGTTTAGTCAAGATACTTGACTACAAAAACAAAACCTTAAAAGCTATGACATAGAAATACACCCCAAATCTTAACAGCGCCATCTGGTGGTGCTTAACGGGAACTTCTCACTATTCAATCTCAAGACCTATGGAAATCATAAAACCTTTTGTGTCACCTTGTCCATCTAGTTTAATCAGGTTTTAAAATAGGGCCAAAAAACAGAAAATATAAGTTAAATCAAGCCTTTAAAGTTGGTGAATACATACAGGTCTTGTTTTCCTTGTTCAGAGCTGTGGAGTATAGTAACCACCTCTCCCACCTCTCATCACTAATGGACTGTTCTTGTGTTGTTTTTGTTGGTCGTTATTTATCAGTATCTGAAATTTTATAAACATTTTTAAATCTTTCAATAATTTGACTTCCTTATAAGCATATAAGCTCTGTGCTCCCTGGCATACAATAGGTTCTCAAAACTTTCTGGATAAATAAATCTTTTTAATGAACAGCTACATTTAGATCAGCCCTGGAATAAGAGAAAAAATCCACCTGAGTAGAAATTTTACTGTAAACTTAAAGATCTTAGGATAAGAACTGAGACCCCAGAGAAGTGTCCTCCTCCCGACCTCCATGACAACCACAAGTCTGTTCCCCATGGACTTCCCAGGTGGTGCAGTGGGAAAGAACCCGCTGCCAACGCAGGGAACACAAGGGATGCAGGCTGGATCCCTGGGCTGGGATGATCGCTGGAGGAGGAAATGGCACCCCACTCCAGC
The DNA here is from genome assembly GCF_032405125.1 of Capricornis sumatraensis. NCBI lineage: Eukaryota > Metazoa > Chordata > Mammalia > Artiodactyla > Bovidae > Capricornis > Capricornis sumatraensis. The sequence continues at coordinate 19,348,433 of NC_091075.1, forward strand.
ATTCTTGCCTGGAAAATCCCAAGGACAGAGAAGCCTGGTAGGCTACAGCCCATGGAGTCACAGAGTCAGACACAACTAAGCAACTGAGCATGCAGGCCCAGCCCGCTGCAGGGAACCAAAAGCCCTAGCCAGAAGACATTAGGAGAAGACCAGACTAGTCTACAGATGTTATGTGCTCAAAATTGTATTAATTACTGGAAGTGAATGCCTGAAGGGAACTTCATCTAAAACAATCACATTTAAAACAGACATGACTGCGTAGCCCATGCCTGAATATTTATAGGGATATGGAGCTCCCACCTCTAAGGCATCCTGCCACCTAGACCTGGAGACTTCAAGATACCAACAGTAGCTTGACAGTTATAGGATGGGAGTGGATTAATTACAGACTGAAGATTAATACTATCAGCCAATGGAAAAAAAAAAACAAAAAGTTAATTAGAAAAATTATTTATTTCTGCTCCTTTCATACATCTTATTGTTCCTGAAACAGTCTTCCACACATATCTGACACGATGTACTGTCACACACTCTGTTTAAAGGCAAAGCACCACTGGTAAAGCTGATCAGCTGTCCAGAGTTCTCAGCTTATGGGATCACGTGTCCTGATTTTACAGTAATTTCTGAAGGTCAGAAAAGTCACCTCCAAAAAATGCTAAGGGGTTTGTAAAAAATAATCACTTTATTCAATATTATAGCTATAGAAATGAAGTACATTCTAAGAAATGAAAAAAAAAAAAAGAAAACGTCACTTAATATCATTGGTACGTCAGTGAAGGCCAGCAGGAAAAAATACTGATAAGCTTGTCTCTGACACCAAGACATTCTAGTCCATGCTTTAATATGCTTCCTATGTTTTCACTAGATGTTTCTTTTCTGCTGCTTTTCATCCTTCTCTGCATTTCGTATCTGAGGACTGGTTACAGCCTTTAAAATTTCATTAACAGGAGCAAATTCAGTACCTGCTGATTTCTTCTCAAAAGGCACTCTAACCCATCAGATAGCCCCTGTAAAACATAAAATTTATAAACACAAAGAGTGAAAAGGAAGCAACATTTCAAAGTGTCCCAAACAAATTTTATGATGAATCAAAGGACAATCTGAAAATATAAATGTGTGATTCCTCATTATGGTTCTTATTTCATATCTTGCCCCCTCAATAAATAAATACATTACTGGGCCTTGGTTCCATTATCCTTCCCCCTCAAAGGATAAATTTACAAACCAATATGCTAAATGACACCAGATGAGAAAATAAAGAAAAGAAAATGTTATGTCAAAGTTAAAGCTAAGAGTTAGAATCAATTTCCTTTGGACTCTCACAATTCCAACAAGAGTCACAAAGCTTTTTATAGAAAGCAGCTCATTTCAACATCCTAAAAAGCCTAATATTACCAAAGTGTAAGATGGAGGGACCAGGAGCTGTCCATGCCTGGGAAGTGAGCCCTCACACCCTGCACCTGTCTCTTTAGGAAATGTCCTGACGGTGGGGAGGGGCGTCAGCTGTAGCTGTTGAGCAAGTCAAACTTCACAATGTTCAAATAGGAGATCCTTTTACTAAATGCACAAGGTAGGTCCTGAAATCCCCTTTAAATTCAAGTATTAACAGTCTGCTTTATAAAGTTTCAAACTTTTCCTTTTGCAATAAATCCTTGCAACCTATTAGGATCAAGAGGAAAACAGAAAGGCTGTGTAAAACTATCCACATTAAGAAAGGGTTGAAAACATCCTGTCCTCTTTGATGCCTTGAGAACTTCTCTGCTTTTGACCCTGTTTCTAACATGAGTAGCTAAGCTTGGGCAAACCTTAGCTTCCTCATCTGTAAAAGGGAGTTACAGCAAAGATTTAAAGGATTATATAAGAGAATCTACCAATACAGTAACTGCTATTCACAGCAGTAAGCACTTGACAAACATTAGCTATTATTAGTTCAGTCTCGAGTTTCTTCCTCTCTAAGGTGGCGGCACAAAGCCGCATCATGGGGCTGACACCTCACATCGTGCCTGACACAGCGCAGACGCTCCTCCCGGCTCCTAGACCTACCCGACTCCCTACAGGTCTTGGGTCTACGTGCAGCCTAAGTGATCTCCTTAGAACTCATTTATCCCTTTCCTACTGCTCTACCAGCCTGGCCGATTCACACTCTGAGCACAGAGATACACAACTTTAATCTCACAACCCTGAGACAACCCAGGGTTGAATAAAAAAGGAAAAGGTTCTTAACGTATATATTGATTTTGAAGACCTCCACGTAAATTTGCTAAGGTAATGCCTGATACTTCACAAAAAGCATACTTTAAGACCTAAGCTTCACAAGTACTTAATCTGAAAGAGAACCGATAGGTGTAGGTATCTAACTGAATCACTCTGTTGTACTCCTGAAATTAACACAGCACTGTAAACCAACAGTACTCCATTATATAAAAAAAAAGATTAAACCTATAATAAAATAAAATCTCTGCCAGATAATTCTTAACAACAATAACAAAAAAAAAGACCTAAGCTTCACAGGAAATAAAAGGTTCAAGAAGATTCTAAGAAAAGTGTCCACCACCAGGGTTGGCACCAAGGGAAGCTGCTCAACAGCTGGCTTACACTATGAAACAAAAGAACCGAGGACTCTCTAGGGACAGCTGTCGGTCATCTGCATGTGCTGATGTGCAAACACAGGACATTTATCTCTGGATAGAGTTACACGCTGTGTTATTCTTCCTTGTAATTAGTGTGTGACCTCTGCTTCTGCATCAAATAAAGCCATCTTTTAATGTTTAAAACTATGTCAGTAAGGAAGGACATCAGGTCTTTTAAAAAGCATAGATCAGAAAATATAAAGCAGGTTGTACCCTTTCACTGCTATTGTTTTCTCAAGGTACCTCTTGTTAATGATATCAGATTCTTGGTGAAAGTGAGTGCCACCCTGGAAGGTATCTTACAGCATAGCCACCTTTTATCTCAGATGCTAGCAACTTATCTGATGTGAAAAAACTCCTGGTTACTGGTGTTTTCTTACTGTGCTGTTGTTGCTGTCTCATTTATCACATATCTAACTGCTTCTATATGTTGGGACATCAAAGAGAATCTATGCCCAAGATGACACATCCCTTCCTTGCTGGTGGTAGTAACCATATCCATCATGAGGAATATGCAGGCCCACAGACCTGGCTCATCATCTCTCTGGGGCCTGCAAATATGCCAAAAATGCAATACTGTTTGCATCTTCTAAAACTGTCCATTGTTTCTCCCCACACTACACTCAAGGTGCCAGGCATTAGGAGCTGTGGATAAGGAACCACATCAGAGAGAGGACCATAAAGTCCTTCCTCTTCAGAATTTAAACCTCAGATTTGGCTGCTTGGTAAGTTATAGAAATCAGCAATTTTTTGTTTAGACTATTGTTCTGTTTTGACTACATCTATCTATACCTGAAACCCAGAGAGTATACTCCTATTTCTCATTTCCTATTGTTAGATCTTAGTCAACTATCTTGGAAACTGGCCTATCGAATGCAGAAGACAAATGTTTACATAAATAATTACAAAAGTTAAGATGAAAACAATCCAGAGAATTAAACAATTTTCAAATTTTTTTCTAAGCAGGAGATAGCTCAGCTCTGTTATCCTATCCTTCAAATGCCGTTTTCTTTCTTTTCTGCGGGGGGCAGCGCCACGCCACACAGCTTGCAGTATCTTAGTTTCCCAAGCAGGGGTCAAACACAGGCCCTGGCAGTGAAAGCACCAAGTCCTAACCACTGGGCCACCAAGGAATTCCCAAACCAATTTATTCTGTTCCAAAGATAACGTAAGCTTTCTGCATGAATCTAAATAATGTAATATATATATGAAAGTCTCTTTTCTGTCAAAGGGTTAATCGATTTTCCTATCAATATTCAGAAAGCAGCAGCAATTAATGGCTTGAAAATACTCTCTATTATTATTAGTACTACTATGGGAATTCCTCAATAGGCTACAGATTAACCAAAAAGCACTTTTAGAGAAAAGTCTCCATCAGTGGTCACAGATGCTACAGCGAAATAACCGTCTTTTCTCATGAACATACATGGAAACAACAGGAAGATCTATTTGTTTCCATTTTGCTACTAACTAACCTTAAGCAAGTCACACATTTCTTTGGTTCTCAAAATGTTCATCTATTTAAATGAGGGTTAAATTAAATTTCCTATGATTTCACGTGATCCAGATAATTATTTTATTAGTTTGCAAGTTAAGATACTGATTATACAAAGCACTGAATAACTTACGGTAGCTTCATTCTCATGAATACTCTAGCCATGAAAAAACTCAATAGGACACACACGAATCCAATGAATAACAGAAGAAACCTATTGAGTTTGGGAATGTTTGGTGCATTGGATCGGTCCAGGATTATGAAACCTAAACCTCCCATTGTAAACAGGAAGCTGGATGCAAGTCCTTCCATAATATACTGTCCATTTACTCTGAAAAAGAAAGAAAACAGCAAAATAGTCAATGAAAATTTCCAGAAAAATAAAGTTTTTTCCTCAGATTGAAATTCCTATTTCCTCTAAAACATTTTTGTATTTATTTTTTATTCTTATAAGTGTTTTACCATATTTCTGGCTATTCATTCCAATAAATATTTATTGAGAGCCTATTATGCATCAAGTACTGTTCTAGGTTCTGGAAATATAACAATGAACAAAACAAGAGAAAAATCTTTCATCTTCATGGAGCTTATGCTCAAAAAAAAAAAACTTTAAAACTCAACTAACACAACTGTATGTAAAATCAATATGCACATTTTAATTATTAGCTTAAAAAGTCAACTACTATAGGTACATGAACCTTTTACCCAGAATTTTAGTTTTGCTTTTAAAAGTTATATTATTTAAATGTCTACTATCAATTTCAAATTGTGAACTGGTTAGAAACGTTTCCTGAGTTTTATAGTAATTAACAAACCTCTTATTTCAAAGGGAAAGTTGTAAAAGCAAGTTTTCTTAATTAAGGCTTCATGAACTCCACAAAGATTTCCAGTAACCTATAAACTTTTAAGTTCTTGTATATACGGGTGTATGATTTTTCTAGTGTGTGTGTGTGCTCAACTGTGTCCAACTCTCTGCGACCCCATGGACTGTAGCCTGCCAAGCGCCTCTGTCCACAGAACTTTCCAGGCAAGAGTACTGGAGTGCATTGCCATGTCCTGACCAGGGGATCTTCCTGACCCAGGGATCGAACCTGAGTCTCCTGCATCTCCTGCACTGGCAGGCAGAGTCTTTACAACTGCACCACCTGGGACACCTCTTTCTAGGGATGAAGAGCTTTCAAATTCTCAAGAGTTCATGGACCCCAAAAGGCAAATTTCTCTGTTAAAGATATGATTTATACAAAGACACATGTAAAGAAAGTATATGCATGCATGTGTGTATGTATGTGTATATATACATATGTTTGCTAAACTAACTGCTTTAACTGAAAACAACACATGCAGCAGTTTCAAAATTCAAAGTCAAATGTCAACCCTGTGAGAAGTCTCCCTACCAGCAGGATCTCCAGCCACCTGGATTCCCCTTCCCCGCAGAGAATCACAGTAATCTTTCCAGGAATATTCTCTGCATGGAATACCATTCATGTAACTGTACATATAAATATGGGGCTTCCCTAGTGGCTCAATGGTTAAGAATCTGCCTGCCAATGCGGGAGATGCCAGTTCAATCCCTGGGTGGGGAAGATCCCCTGGAGGAGGAAATGGCAACCTGCTCCAGTATTCTTGCCTGGAGAATCCCCTGGACAGAGGAGCCTGGCGGGCTACAGTCCATGGGGTTGCAAAGAGTTGGACACCACTGAGAGTCAGCACAAACACACACACAAATACAAATAAAGAGCTATCTTTAGGTAGACAGTTACTAAGTAGATTTTATAAGGCAATACAACAAACACTGTTCAAGGGAAATAAACAACAGGAACTCTCAAGTCTCAAATTTTTTTTTCTTATTCAACAGTATAGGGTCTTCCCTAGTAGCTCAGCTGGTAAAGAATCTGCCTGCAATGCAGGAGACTCCAGTTCGATTCCTGGGTTGGGAAGTCCCACTGTAGAAGGCACAGGCTACCCACTCCAGTTTTCTGGCCTGGAGAATTCCATGGACCATACAGTCACAAAGAGTCGGACACGACTGAGCAACTTTCACTTTACTTCACAACAAACACTGCTCAGGAAAAATAAACAGCAGGACCTCCCAAGTCTCAAATACTATTCTTCTTATTTAACACTATAATCCAGTGGTCCAGTTTTTTCTTTTTTGGTTGTGCTGGGTCTTCACCGCTGTTTGAGGGCTTTTCTGCCCTAGCTGGCATGACTGGGGGCTACTCTCTTGCTGCGGAGCCTGGGCCCTAGGTGCAGGAGCTCCACCAGAGGCAAGGGCTCGGGAGTGCAGGCTAGGCAGTTGAGGTGCATACGTTTAGCTGCTCCGCAGCATGTGAGATCTTCCCTGACCAGGGATCGAACTGCAGTGAAAGGCAGATTCTTAACCACAGGACCACCAGCAAAGCCCCACACATTTTTCCTTAAATGGCCAAACACTATGTATCTTAGGCTTGTCAGCCATGTAATGTGTGTCACACTTACCACAGTAGCTTGAAAGCAGCCATGGATAGTACAGAAGTAACTGGCTGTACCTAACTCCAATAAAGCTTTATTTACAAATAAATACGTACCCCAGAACTGACCCCAGAAGAGACTATAAATAAATGTATTTTAAACTGACCCCAGAACAGCCTATAAATAAATATATTTTAAACTGATATCCTCCTTTAAATCAGTGATTATGTCCATCATTGTGAAATATTTCCTAATAAATGGATAATATACTTTTATTCTTGTTCTTGTCCACTTCCTACAGTCTCTAAATTTAGCATTTTAAAACCCCTATTGTCAAAATACAAATCGACCCAACAGGTTGTGCCATAATTTTAAATACGCAGGCATGCCCCAGCAATCTTCTTTCCCACCATCGAATCATTCAAAATGGTTATCTTTTACCTGTAGGCCAAGAAAGCAACTGGTCTCTGATGCCCGTGTTCATCAGTCACCGAGCCGACACTGGGAGGTTCAACAATAACATCATAAATGATTCCTAAATGAAAGGTAACAACATAGATTAGACTGGATTTCTATCTGATTTAGTTTTTATCTGTCTCTAAAGTGAAAGTGCTAGTTGCTCAGTTGCATCCGATTCTTTGTGACCCTATGGACTGTAGCTTGCCAGGGTCCTCTGTCCATGGAATTCTCCAGGTAAGAATACTGGAGTGGTTAGCCATTTCCTTCTCCAGGAGATCGTCCTGACCCAGGGTCAAACTGGGTCTCCTGCATTTCAAGAGGAATCTTTACCGTCTGAGTCAACAGGAAGCCCGTCTGTCTCCAGAGGTTCATTTGTATTTAAATAATATTTCCTTCTGGGGCTTGCCAGGTGGTGCCAGTGGTAAAGAATCTGCCTGCCAAAGCAGGAGACGCAGGTTCAATCCCTGGGTGAGGAAGATCCCCTGGAAAAGGAAATGGCAACCCACTCCAGTATTCTTGCCTGGAGAATCCCATGGACAGAGGAGCTTGGCGGGCTACAGTCGATGGGGGTCACAAAGAGTTGGACACCACTGAGCGACTGAGCAGAGAAATCTTAGAGCCTGAGTGCTGGAGAAGATTGGGAGCCCATTCACAGAAAGATACTGAAGTTAAAGGAAGTATCTGTCTTTAAAGATCAATTTATATTTAAACAGAACTGCTCTACTGTATTATTACAGGGAAATGAGGCCCAGCTTATCTCCTACACTTCAGATAAACCATTCAGAAATTCAACTCAGTGTTTTTAGAATGACTTGTAAATCAGAATTATCTGCAAAAAGAGGTATTTTATGACAGAATTCATTCAGTAACTGTTTCCAAACTCAAGAATGACTGCACAATAAAGGAGATTTAACATTAAAGGCTATTTCTAATTCAAGAAAAATGTTACACATATGCTTGGATATGTTTCTATAATTAAGAGGTAACTAGAGAATTTTTCTTGCTTAAAAGTAAAATGAGACATTTTAAAATCACATCGTTAAGCAGACTGGCAATACTGGAGGCACAAGACCATTAATGTTAATACCTTTCACTATGTCTTAATGACCACTTATGTTACTGCCCGTCGACACTGTTTTCCAAATCTCCCACTGTCAACGTCTCCTCTTTTATCTTCTCCACTGTTTTCCACCATCCTCATTTTTAGCTTTTTTTTTAAGCCTAACAAGACTGTCTCCCTCACCTCTGATAACAAAACCACCATTTAGGAATTCTCTAATGCTACCTTACCATCAAATCCACAAACTGGAGCCAGCTTCCATCTTCACCTCCTTCCCTCCAGATACACCAGAGAAAGAGTCCCTCCTCCTATCACCATGGGATCCCCTTTGCAATCATCAGGACTCCACACCCTTACCATTTCAAAGACTGTTCCTTTGGCTAACTCCTCTCTTTCCTATATTATCTATCAACCTCCCGCTCCCTACATCAACCTTTCCTTGACACCAGATCCTCCTGGTTAACATTCTATTTCTATGCTTCCTTTTGGAAAGGGAGCCAGGCTTCTTTCTGGAAAAGAAAAAAAGAAATTGGTAAACTTGCTGCCTCCACTTTCTCATTTACCCTTCATTCTTTAACTCACTCCAATCTGACTTCTGCCACCACTGATGTTACTCTTGCTAAGGTGGCCAATGACCTTGCTCTGGTCAAAGGACACTTTCAGTTCTCATCTCAGGAGCTTTCCTAGCAGCACTCCATCCAGTTTACTAAATCCATTTTCTTGGGGGGTGAGAGGGATGGCTTCTTATGGCTTTTGTGACACTCCTGTCCATGTTTTTCTTGCTCTCTCTCCAGCTGAGCCTCCTCTTCTATAAAACCACTAAATACTCAGAGTTCCCTAGGGCTTGATCCACTATTTTCTTCTCTTTCTACATTCTCTTCCCAACTGAACTAATCCCTTCACATGGCTTTTCTATGCTAATGATCCTCAACATGCCAACACCTATCAAATGTTAGCACCGTTAAAATTAGATGTAAGCAAGGAGATCCAACCAAAAGGAAATCAGTCTTGAATATTCATTGGAAGGACTGATGCTAAAGCTGAAACTCCAAAACTTTAGCCACCTGATGTGAAGAACTGACTCATTTGAAAAGACCCTGATGCTGGGGATGACTGAAGGCAGGAGGAGAAGGGGATGACAGAGGATGGACTCAATGGACTTGAGTCTGAGTAAGCTCCAGGACTTGGTGATAGACAGGGAAGCCTGGTGTACTGCAGTCCATGGGTCGCAAAGAGTCAGACACAGACTGAACTGAACTGAAGCTCCTTAGGGACAGAAATTCTGTCTCTGTTCTTCAATATTTGGCTTATAGGAGGAGTTCTCAAAACATCTGTTAGTGACTAACTTCAATACAAACCTCTTTTCTCACTTCCTATCTGCATACTTGACATCTTCAACTAATTATAGTTGGTCTGTCCAACTATTACATATCTGGATTCACCATTCCCCATCAAAAAACCACTTTATTTCTTTAGTCTTCTCAGAAAATGACACTTTCGCCTACTCAGTGCTCAAACTAGACACCAGTAAAATAGTAAAATTCCTTCAAGCCATTCTCCCCCTACATCCAATCATCACCAAGATTCTGCTTCCACGATATCTTTCATTATATCTTCCTCCATCTTAGCTGCCATCATCCTAAGTCAACTGTAAAACCCACCTAATTGGTCTCTTAATCCCATATTTGTTCAGACTTTTCCCTCTGCCCAGATACTCTTCCCTCAATCTTTCAGACTTTGGCTAACACGTCATTTCCTCAGGGACTCCAACGTAAATGATGTTCCTAACTCTGATTATTTTTCAAAACCTCTTTTTCTTTTCCTTCAAGGCACTTGTGGCAATCTGCAATGGAAAAAATATTATGGAGAAAAATTCACGTGCCATTTCATGTGTCTCAACCAATGGCATTATAAGCATCAGGAAGGGAGGGCCCTTATCTGTTATAGTCATTGTTCTCTCCAGTACTTAATGCCTAGAACTTAATGGGGACTCAGCACATTATCTGCTGACTATTTCTCAGCAATAAGTATTATTTATTTATAAAGGTACACTCAGTATTCAGGTAATTCTCCTGTATGAGATAGCTCATGGCCTTGGCCACTAAAAGGGGTCCTCTCACTTCCTCCAGAAGTTAGGGCAAAGAATCTCCCCATTACAAAAATTGACAGGGAAAAAGGAGCCAGAATGAAAACTGGGAGGTTTCCAGTAAAGGCCCTGGCTCCAAGGGAGGTAAGGGTTACAGGAAAGATATCTAACAGATCAAGATTTTTTTTAAAAAGCAACATGCATTTTAAATTTTGTTTATTCAGTCCAGCCCCTATTAATGTGCTGAGCAAATGTTAACACTAATTTATGCTAGGTCAGTATCTTAGCAACATAAAAAGTATTTTAAATGTAACTTATTTTGAACATAAATTGTCATTATCCTAGATTTGGGAGGAGGGTAAACCTAAAGGTTCATGCTAGAACTAATTCCGCATTTCAAATACTTCCCTCTTCAGTGCCAATTATTCTCACAAAACATCTATGAAAATGATGTCTCTGACTATTCCCTTAAAAATAGGCATCTGCTCTTGCTGTCCCTAATCTGTACAGCTTTAATTTTACCATCTCCAAATTAAGCTCTCCACTTCCCAAAATCCAACAAGCGCAGTAGCACAGTGCTGAGTAAATCATGGAAATGTTGAAGGGGTGGTGGCTATGAAAAGACTGCAGCCGGATTGCCAACTCACCACTATATAAAGCGACGCCCCTTTTGCAAAGAACAGGATAAGATGATAATGCAAAAGTGTTCAAAAGTAATGCTATTCCCCTTATTCTTTAAAATTCTCCACTTCTGCTCTCTCAGATACGACAGCTTCTGAAGATTTATCTCCAACCTCAAATATTTATCAAAACCGTGGGTTTCGGAAGATTCCATTCATATGTATTGCTGATTGAGGAGAAAGCGACACGAAGCCTTAGGTTTGAGCTAACAAATCCGAAGACTGTTAAGTGTCTACCAAAGTTCCAGGGACCACAGACAAAGAAGGTACAAGTCCCACACCCTCCTGAACAGCAGTGGAAATAGAATGGGCCAGAACAGATTTTCCCAGGGCCTTTATTAAGTAACTCATGGCATGCAATAACAACAGCAACAATCTGGGCTTGAAAAATACGCTATTCAACTCGGATCGTTTGGCTAAGAGGCCAGGAAAGTGAAGGCAACGGGATAGAGAACACAACTCCTCTCAAGATACAAGACAGGGCGTGAGGGTAAAGAAACCTTTGGGCGGTGACCCCCAGAATTTTCCTCCACCCTCCGAAAAGATTGAGAGCAGAACGATGCTTCCCCTGGCTGAAGGTTAGGGAACCGACGCGCCCCCGGGGCGGGCGGGCTCTCCGCGCCTCTCGGGCCCCAGGCAGGCCGAGTTACCTCCGGTGATGAGGAAGTAAGACACCACCACCAGAGCGTACACCGTCATGGCCGACGGCATGTGCACCCAGGGCGGCTTCTTCAGCTTCAGGTTCGGGCATTCGAGCACTAAGAACGGGACTCGGTACAAACTCTCCATGTTGGCGGTAGCAAGGGACGCTCTCGGCCTCCAGTCCCACGCGCCACCCGGAAGCAGGCCCGCCCTCCCTTTCCCCGGCGCGTGCGCAGGGAAGCGACCGGCAGGTCCGCAACGCTCGGAGGCAGTGTGTACACCCCCAGAAGAAAAGAAAGAACTATAAAAAACGGATAAGTGATGTGACCCAAAGCTATGTATTATAGAATCTTGTGAAGCATAAATTTGAATAAGAAGTTCAGTTATTGCCAATGAATAAGCAGGCGAATTATGCACCTTCAAGGACCTGCGGGCCTTCAGACGTGGCCAAGCCGGAGAAGCAGAGGAAAAGGAATCTATCTGAGCCCCTCCCACTCACAGACGCCGCGGATTTTGGAAGCTGATTGGACGCGGAGCGCCCTAGGTTCCCAGAGCCAGAGGATGAATGGGGAAGTTTGGGAAATGTCTTTCTTATTAGCGGGTTTTTCAAGAGTTTGAGAAAGTCCTAGGTTGTTGAGCTTTTACTTCCTGATGTAGCAGTGGTGATAATAATAATAACTGCTGATAATAATTGCTAAGTTAATATTTTATAACATTTGAAAATATATATCTCATTTAGAGCTATCACAAATGTCAAGAAGACATCGCCACAAGATACCTAAAGCGAAGACCTTGAAGTGACTAAAATACTATTTTAAATAACCCATGTCCTCTGCTCTTTTCGTAAATGCTAAAATCTTTCAGGCCGAAAATCTTGAAATCCTCCTGGTTTCTCTCTTTATGAAACCTCCATGTCCAAAGTATCAACAAATCTTTTTGGTTGTACTACTACCAAAAAAAAAAAAAATCTAATTCATACACTTCTCTCCATTCCATATTTACCACCCTAGTGGAAGGCACCATCCTATATAGCCTGGGCTAGATATTTACAATCCAAGCGGATGAAAATAAATGATGGAGAATTTGTCTCTGGGGATGGACTAGATGGCCTAAAAAGTTTTTTTGTTTTCTGTTTAGTTTTTCTTTTTCATATACTCTCTTAAGATTCTGCAAATATCTGTTTCCTTTTGGGATAAGAGTTCAGAGTGACTGATTATAAATCCAGCACAGACTGACACATTTATAACTGAGCCCATGTTTCTATGTTTTTATTTGTTGCTGAGCTCATGATTTTTTACAGGATGGCAATCGTTGGTTCTGCACTTTCAGTGACTCAATTAATGAGAAATTGTTTCAATAACATAATAATAAAAATACTTACAAAATGCAGTAGCATCTAACTCTAAATATAAACGAAGCTTGCTGCCCTTACTGTTTACCAGAGACAGTCTGCAATGGCACCCTACTCCAGTACTCTTGCCTGGAAAACCTGGTGGGCTGCAGTCCATTAGGTTGCTAAGAGTCCAGCAGGACTGAGTGACTTCACTTTCACTTTTCACTTTCATGCATTGGAGAAGGAAATGGCAACCCACTCCAGTATTCTTGCCTGGAGAATCTCAGGGCTGGGGGAGCCTGGTGGGCTGCCATCTATGGGGTCGCACAGAGTCAGACACAACAGAAGTGACTTAGCAGCATTAAGGAAGGTATGTGAATCGTAGATTATGAGAGAGCCACTGCTGCTGCTGCTGCTAAGTCGCTTCAGTCGTGTCCGACTCTGTGTGACCCCATGGACTGCAGCCTACCAGGCTCCTCCGTCCATGGGATTTTCCAGGCAAGAGTACTGGAGTGGGTTGCCACTGCCTTCTCTGGAGAGAGCCACTAATAACACCGATAATAAAAGCTGTTTACACCAGAGCCAGCATTTATACATGGGACGTTTTTTGGGGGGACTATACAGCAGAATATTTCTGAAATTCCCATGCTGCCGCTGCTAAGTCGCTTCAGTTGTATCTGACTCTGTGCTACCCCATAGACGGCGGCCCACCAGGTTCCTCTGTCCCTGGAATTCTCCAAGCAAGAATACTGGAGTGGGTTGCCACTTCCTTCTCCAATGCATGCATGCATGCTAAGTCGCTTCAGTTGTGTCCAACTCTGTGCGACCCTATGGACAGCAGCCCACCAGGGTTCTCTGTCCACAGGATTCTCTAGGCAAGAATACTGGAGTGGGTTGCCATTTTCTTCTCCAAAAATTCCCATAGATTTATAAATAAGGAAAACTTTGAAACAATTGAAAATACGTTGCCTTGAAAAAAATAAGAAAAAACATATAAATTAAAATTTTTAAGCTTCCTTCATATCTTCTGAAGGGAAGCTAATGTTAACTAACCACCTCTTGGCAGATATTATATTGTCATTTACATTAGTTCTTACTTACTCTTCATGACAACTCTATTAGGTAATTACTAATGTCACCACTTTACATATGACAAGACTGAAGCTTGGGAAGTAAAACAAATTCAAAAGGCATATTATGTGTTTGGATATGAACTAAAGGCATTTGCCCTAACATAAGGCAGATTTAAGATATTTGAAATGAAACAAGTTTATATACTTATCCTTCCTTTTATATATCTTGGGGCCAAATAAGTCATATACACTGTGGATAAGACACAAGTTTTAAAAAGTATCAACTTTCTAATAAAAAATAAAACTGAAGTCAGAACACATCAGTTCAGTTCAGTCGCTCAGTCGTGTCCGATTCTTTGCAACCCCATGAACCGCAGCACACCAGGCCTCCCTGTCCATCACCAACTCCCAGAGTCTACCCAAACCCATGTCCATTGAGTCCGTGATGCCATCCAGTCATCTCATCCTCTGTCGTCCCCTTCTCCTCCTGTCCTTAATCTTTCCCAGCATCAGAGTCTTTTCAAATGAGTCAGCTCTTCACCTAAGCTGGCCAAAGTATTGGAGTTTCAGCTTCAACATCAGTCCTTCCAATGAACACCCAGGACTGATCGCCTTTAGGATGGACTGGGTGGATCTCCTTGCAGTCCAAGAGACTCTCAAGAGTCTTCTCCAACACCACAGTTCAAAAGCAATCAATTCTTCAGTGCTCAGCTTTCTTTATAGTCCAACTCTCACATCCATACATGACTACCGAAAAAGCCGTAACCTTGAGTAGATGGACCTTTGTTGATAAAGTAATGTCTCTGCTTTTGAATCTGCTATCTAGGTTGGTCATAACTCTTCTTCCAAGGAGTAAGCGTCTTTTAATTTCATGGCTGCAGTCACCATCTGCAGTGATTTTGGAGCCCCAAAACTAAAGTCTCTCACTGTTTCCACTGTTTCCCCATCTATTTCCCATGAAGTGATGGGACCAGATGCCATGATCTTCATTTTCTGAATGTTGAGTTTTAAGCCAACTTTTTCACTCTCCTCTTTCACTTTCATCAAGAGGCTCTTTAGTTCTTCTTCACTGTCTGCCATAAGGGTGGTGTCATCTGCATATCTGAGATTATTGATATTTCTCCCAGCAATCTTGATTCCAGTTTGTGCTTCCTCCAGCCCAGAGTTTCTCATGATGTACTCTGCATATAAGTTAAATAAGCAGGGTGACAATATACAGCCTTGACGTACTCCTTTTCCTATTTGGAACCAGTCTGTTGTTCCATGTCCGGTTCTAACTCTTGCTTCCTGACCTGCATACAAATTTCTCAAGAAGCAGGTCAGGTGGTCTGATATTGCCGTCTCCTTCAGAATTTTCCACAGTTGATTGTGATCCACATTCACCTATATTTCAATTATTGTCATGTCTTTATGCTAAAAGTTTGTTCCAAGAATAATTCATTATTATTTATAATACCTTAAACTTTCAAATATTTTCCAACTTGAGTTTGTAATGTTCTACAAGCCAGGTAAAAAAAGAAATCTTTCACAAGTCAAATATGCACATCTATTATCAGCTGTGTCCTAACCAATAATCTTCCTATAGAAAATGTTTTTTTTTTTTAAATACAACATAAACTTTGAGACTGAAAACCAAACAAATAATGAATGTAAGCATGGGCATTAGGGCATGCCCTTAAGTAAACAGAATCTAATTCAGTGGGTGATTATTGTATGTAGATGAAGGAGGACAACAGTTGAAAGAAACAAATGCTTGAAACATCATGTATTAATCTGAGCCAGGAGCCGGGCAGGAGCAATGTCCCTCTGCCTGCCCAGCCACCAGTGCTGCTGTTTTTCAATAAAATCAGAGTTGATGGATTAAAAAAACACATTTTGTATAGCAGAGCCTATCATTTTAAGCTACATATAAAAGCAAAAATGACTAATTCTTGCTGCACACAATCAAATCCATCCTTAAAGGAGGAAAGGAGCATAAAGCGTATCTACCAAGATTTTCATACTTAACATAAAAACTTTTAATAAAAAAGCCTTAAAGTCAGGAATGGCTCAGCCAGTCAAAAGAGAAGGTAAACCCTACAAATAAGTTTTATCTTTTGGTGGAGCTTTTTTGGCTGCACAGTGTGCAGAAGCTTAGTATTCCAGCCAGGGATCTAACTCACGCCCCAGCAGTGGAAGCAGAGTCTTAACCTCTGGACCACCAGAGGAAGAGTCCACAAATAAGTTTTTAACTAAATTCTAAACAAACCAGATAATATCAAGGCTATTAATACTGCTAACTTCAGTTTATTTAAATATACACTAGAGAGGAAATTAGTAACTTTTTAAAAATCAGAGAATAATATACAATTTTATCCTTGATTTATTTCCAAAGATATTTTACAGTTTAGATGACAGTCTCTTGAACTATGCTCTTCCCTTCTGGGTTTTGTATAAGCATGAGATTGTTTGTTTCCCCAGCTCAGTGTTTATTGAGTGATAACTCTATGCCAGGCACTGTGTGAATCACTATTATGTATCATGATCTATACAAACTCTTTCCAACGCAATACGAAATTGCAGATTTTTCACTATTCCTGTCATTTCTTTTAAACTTGGAAAATTAGTAAGTAAAACATAGGTAACGTGTTACATACATGTCTATGTAACAACAGAAACACATATGGAAATATTTTCCTTCATCCTGCTCCTGCTAAGTTGCTTCAGTCGTGTCTGACTCTTCGCGACCCCATGGACTACAGCCTGCCAGACTCCTCTGTCCATGGGATATTTTCTGGCAAGAACACTGGAGTGGGTTGCCATTTCCTTCTCCAGGGGATCTTCCTGACCTGTTTCTCCGGCATTGCATTTACTGCTGGGCCACCAGGGAAGCCCCCTCTCTTCATCAGCGCTCTTCTTTTAGTTCTCCTTCCAGAGGTAGTGAGGATCCTGGGATTCGTTTCGGAATGCACAGTTGAAATAAACATACTCAGGGTCAAAGAATAAGGATCCCCATCCTTGTTTCCTTTTTTTTTTTTTTTTTTTTTTGGCCACCCTAAGCTGCTGGTGGGCTTCCCCAGTGGTTCAGCGGTAAAGAATCCATCAGCAGTTCAGGAGACACAGGAAACCTGGGTTCAGTCTCTGCATCAGGAAGATATTCTGGACAAGGAAATAGCAACCCACTCCAGTATTCTTGCCTGGAAAATACCATGAACAGAGGAGCAAAGAGTTGGACATAACTGAGCACGTATGCACGCAGTACTTTGTAACGTGAGATATTCCTTCCAAGGTAAAGGATAGTTACTGCATCTGACTTCTCCTTCCATCAAGTTGCATATGCTTAGGGAACCACTTAGGATTTAGGAGGAAACATATACCTCATTTAGTCATGCTATTCCAGTCTATTTAGTGAGTAGTCCAATAAGCTGCTTGTTTTAAGTAAGACCCAGAACAAGCAGAGACTATGCAACAGGTCCAGCCTGCCAGTTTGCTAAACTGCTCTGTTACTTGAGCCTTATGACTCAGCAGATCCAATATCATTTATGATATTGGATTTATGATGCCTGTGGCAGGTAGAGATGCTCTATGAATTTTTTGACAAGCCCCTTGAGGTGAATCACAGCATGAAGACCTAGAGTTTTAGAGCAAATCTCTGTCATCCTTAGCAGGTAAATAATTTCCTTTGAGAAATAGCTCTGGCTCACCACTGGGTCTTAGTGGAGGCTGAACTATTAATCAAGGGCAACAAGTCCCCATGAAACCTGAACCAGCCACCCCCTATTTGGCATTGTCTGACGCACAGAGTTGGACACGACTGAAGCGATTTAGCAGCAGCAACAGCAGCAGCAGACCTTAGTTCAGTTCAGTCACTCAGTCGTGTCTGACTCTTTGTGACCCTATGGACTGCAGCACGCCAGGCTTCCCTGTCCATCACCAACTCCTGGAGCTTGCTCAAACTCATATCCAGGGAGTTTGTGATGCCATCCAACCATCACATCCTCTGTCGTCCCCTTCTCTTCCTGCCTTCAATCTTTCCCAGCATCAGGGTCTATTCTAAAGAGTCAATTCTTCTCATCAGGTGGCCAAAGTGTTGGAGCTTCAGCTTTAGCATCAGTTCTTCCAATGAATATTCAGGACTGGTCTCCTTTAGGATGGATTGGTTGGATCTCCTTGCAGTCCAAGGGACTCTCAAGAGTCTTCTCCAACACCACAGTTCAAAAGCATCAACTCTTTGATGCTCAACTTTCTTTATGGTCCATCTCTCACATCCATATATGACTACTGGAAAAACCATAGCTGTGACTAGATGGACATTTGTCAGCCAAGTAATGTCTCTGCTTTTTAATATGCTGTCTAGGTTGGTCATAACTTTTCTTCCAAGGAGCAAGCATCTTTTAATTTCATGGCTGAAGTCACCATCTGCAGTGATTTTGGAGCCCACAAAATAAAGTCTGACACTGTTTCCACTGTTTCCCCATCTGTTTCCCATGAAGTGATGGGACCAGATGCCATGATCTTCGTATTCTGAGTGTTGAGCTTTAAGTCAACTTTTTCACTCTCCTCTTTCACTTTCATCAAGAGTCTGTTTAGTTCTTCACTCTCTGCCATAAAAGTGGTATCATCTGCATATCTGAGGTTATTGATATTTCTCCCAGCTATCTTGATTCCAGCTTGTGCTTCTTCCAGTCCAACATTTCGCATGATGTACTCTGCATATAAGTTAAATAAGCAAGGTGACAATATACAGTCTTGATGGACTCCTTTCCCGATTTGGAACCAATCTGTTGTTCCATGACCAGTTCTAACTGTTGCTTCTTGACCTGCATACAGATTTCTCAGGAGGCAGGTCAGGTGATCTGGTATTCCCACCTCTTTAAGAATTTTCCACAGTTTATTGTGATCCACACAGTGAAAGGCTTTGACATAGTCAATAAAGCAAAGAGGTTGTTTTTCTGGAACTCTCTTGCCTTTTCAATGATCCAACAGATACTGGCAATTTGATCTCTGATTCCTCTGCCTTTTCTAAATTCAGCTTGAACATCTGGAAGTTCACGGTTCACATACTGTTGAAGCCTGGCTTGGGGAATTTTGACTCACTGGTAGTGGCTAATCATTTGGTAAATGTATGTCTTAAGGGAACTAAAATGAATACAACTGGAAAGGTGTTGAGGAGGTATTGAAGAGAGGCATATGGATAAACCTCTCTGTATCAGCATGAAGTATGAAAATATTTGTACCCCATGTGAATTTCCACAAAATAGCCATCTATGTAGAGAAAGAATTTTAGGTGGATGAGATGACCCTTCCTGTGGACTTTAGTCATCTTCTTTCCCTAGTCACTCCTGTCCTTGTCCTGCAGGTCCACAAACAAAGGGCCACGGTAGCAGAGATGGAAGTTATGCATGGACTTCACTCATCAAGGCTGATCCGGCTAGAGCCACTGCTGAGCGCCCCAACTGCCAACAGCAGAAATCAGCAGTGGGCGCACAGTCTGGCATGGTTCTCCAGGAGGATGAGCCACCCACTTGGTAGCAGGTTAATTACACAGGAACACTTCCAGTAGCACTTAGTTCTTACTGAAATAGATGTTTACACTGGATACAACTTTTCGATCCTTGCCCACAGTGCCTCTACCAAAATCACTACTGTGTGGACTTGAGGAATGCCTTAATCAGTATCATGATAGCCCACACAGCACTGCTTCTAGCCAAGAAACCTGTTTGACAGCAAATGAATTGCGGTGATTGGTTCATGTTACAGAATTCACTAGTCTCATTGAGTGCACCGTCGCCTTGAAGCAGCTCTGTGAAATGGTGGAACTGGCCTTTTGAAAACTCAGTTATGCTTCCAGATTAATGTCAACACCTTCTAGGGCTAGGACAGTGTCTTCTGAGATGCAGCATGTGCTGTAAATCAGTGCTCAGTGTATGATGCCTCTTCTCTTAGAGCCGAGATTCACCAGCCCAGGAATCAAGTGTCAAAGGTGGGAATGACTCCACTCACTGTTACTTCTAGTCATGTACTAGTAAAATTTTTGGTTCCTATTTCCTACAACTTTAGGCTTTGCTGGTCTACAAAGTTTCGTGCCAAGGGAGGAATATTTCCACCAAGGGACAATTCAATGGTTCCATTAAACAGGGTCAATGTGTTTTTCAGCACTGAATTCCTTGGATCTCTCACAGTGTTGGCACATAGTGTGTGTGTGTGTGTGTGTGTGTGTGTGTGTGTGTGTGTGTGTATGCGTTAGTCATTCAGTCATGTTCGACTCTGCAACCCCACAGACTGTAGCCAGCCAGACTGCTCTGTCCTTGGAATTCTCCAGGCAAGAATACTGGAATGGGTTGCATTCCCTTCTGCAGGGCATCTTTCCAACCCAAGGATTGAACCCAGTTCTCCCACATCACAGGCAGATTACCATCTGAGCCACCAGGGAAGCCCATAGTAGGACTCATTGAATATTAGTTGAATGAATCAACAAACAAGCAAAGCCTTGGCTCCTCTATCTCTTTTGATCCTTCAGTGCGTCATCTTAACAATGGTGCTTGATTAATGTTTCTTTAGCTTGTCCTCTCCTCTCCAGCTTCCCCACCATTTAATAGTCCAGGCCCACGTTGCCTCCTGCTCCATTTCTCTCAACTTTGCAGGCAGGGTGCTCTTTCTAAGAAACTGAACACATTTCAAAAGCACCCATTAAGACTCCAGCCTTACTGCTAACTAGAGAAGTAAGTTGGATCAGAAGCAAAATTTGGTTTGTTTTTATTCTTTACTATCACCTTTCTTTTCTATCTCATAGCTTCTTTCCATAGTTTAATACCTATGTTGTGGAAATTGTGAGTATACTCTTAAAGCATCTGCCTACTCCTTAGGAGAGGTGGGAACCAATGAGGGCAAGCAATAGTGCTGGTCATAATAAAGTTCACATTATTCATTCTTCAGGCATTCGTGGAGCATGTAGCAGAGACAGCACTATTCTGTGCAATGAGGGGTGCCTGATTCCTACCCCCAAGAAACTGGCATTATAATCAAGGGAGAAACACATACCCAATTAACGGCAGTGGTGTCTGAGAAGGGCATGCTTACTGGAGGTTTGCTTTGAGAATCCTGGAGGGAGTCATTATCTCAGGGAGGAAAATGCAGGCTTACCAAGGAGTTCACATTTGAGCCGAGCATCGAAGTAGGAGTTGGATTCTTTTAAGGATCAGGAAAAAGCTTTTCAGGAACAAGGACCAGCCTGAGACATGAAAGAAAGGTGAGAGAGTACACAGGAAGATGAGTGGTTGTATACGACAGAAAGTAAAGGAAGAATGGTTGGGGATACTGCTCAAAAGGGAAGGATAAAGCTGGATTGTAGAGGGGTTCTCAGGATGCATTTAAATTTTATTACATAGGCAGTTACAAAACCACTGAAGCTATGGCTTCATGTTGATGTTTGATAGAAACCAACACAATACTGTAAAGCAATCATCCTTCAGTTAAAAATGAATGAATTAAATTAATTTAAAAAAGAAAAAAAATTGAAGGATAATTTTTTAAATTGAAATAGTCCATTGTGTGTTTGAAAGATAGATGAAACAGCAGAAAGATGTGAAGCACAGAGACCTTTCAGGACCTTCATGGGGAGTCTAGGCTGGGAGATGATGAGTGTGTGATAGACTGGGGAGTGGAGAGAGCAGGTAGATTGGTGGTGATGGAAAGATTAAAAAGCATCTTTCACAGATAAAATCAGCCAAATTTGGTCAACAAATAAATACGAGGCTTGGTAAAAATGAACTGTGTAATAATGGCCCAGGCAACTCTGCAGCTTTGTCCAAGAGCTGGACCAAACAGGAAGGTTTTCCTGGAGCAGGAGGAGGAGCCTGGCGGAATGGCAGGTGTCATGCAGCGCTTACATGGATACACGTCGGAGCGCTTCCCCCAGGGACTTTGATTATAGGTGCATTCTCTGCCCATCACCCCCAGCCCACACAGAGGCCCCTCAGAGAGAGATGCAGGGAGCAGGAGGCGGAGGGCCTGCCATCCACTGGTGAGAACTGCTGTTCTAGGAGGACCCTGCAGGGTTGGACCTCAGTAGGGTTGGGAAAGAGGCTAGGTTTAGAGGTCCAGGAGTCTGCAGCGACTGGGTGATATGGGAGCCACACCAGTGCAATGGAGCGGGCAAGGCTTTTGTTTGGAGGGATCACAAATTTCCTTGCTGATATTAGCTATGCGCTCTCTTCCCAAAAAAGTGCCTCCACACATCCACCGAATGTGGCTATAATTATAGGAGGTTCACAGAGTAAAGTTAAAAGAGTGAGAGGGAAGAGAGCCAAAGACGATGCCTAGGGAATCATCCGCATGATTAAGAGGTTATTACAAAGTGGATACAGCAAGATCAAAGGGTCCAGGGAGAGAAGGAGCAGAGAAAACTCAGGAGGGCCAGTCTCCAGCAAATCACATAGAGTGAAACTGAGCAGAAGCCACTGGGTTTGACCATTGGGCATTGGTAACTTTTGACCAGTGAGTATTTTGTTGAGTGTACAATATTATGGTGGCTTGAGTAGGGATCTGACGCCATGACTAGGCACAGTCCTAGAATATGGTATCATGATCAAGGTTTGGTGAATTAATTTGTTAATTTCAGTACTATGGTGGCAGGAGAAGCCAGACTGCAGAGGAAAGAAGTGAATGGGAATTAAAAAAAAAAAAAGTAGTGAATCAATATAGAGTCTATCCCTCCCAGTACAGCTGGGTCTGAAGGGAGGAGGAAGTGGTAGCAGAGAGGGGTTTTCAAGGATGGTGAGAACTTGGGCACATTTGTATAAGATGGGGGAAAGAAAATTGTGGACAGGGAGGGACTGAAGGAGAGGGGGTTAAGTAACAGAACAATATTAGGGCCTTGGTAAGAGTGTGTGGAGGGAGCCCACCAGGGGTGAAGCTTACCTTGGGAAAGATTTGAACCATCTAAAGAAAGAGAGCGGCAAGAAGGTTAGTGGTATAAGGAAGTCAGTCAACACTTAGTGTCCTGTTGAGCTGTCATATGTAAACAATCCAATAGGTATTATTGATTCCACTTTTCCAGGTGAGGAAACTGAGGTTTATAGAGATTGAAAACATACTAAACCTGACATAGTTAGAAAGTAGCCCTGGCTACCTGACTACAAAGCCCACGCGTTTATGTACATTAAAGTTTAAAGGTGCCAAAGAGGGCAAGGGAGCTCCAGAAGTTCACACCTAGAGGTTTGCATACTTTCAGATATTATTAGACAACCTGGAGTGAGTGTTGGGTTGAGGAGAGAGGTAAAGACTTTGAGATAGCCAGTGTGAAGAGTGGATTACTGTGTAACATAGGGATCAGATTTTTAAGAACTAAATAATTAATATATAGAATTAATTAGATATATATGGGCTTCCCTGGCGGTTCAGACAGTAAAGAATCTGCCTGCAATGCGGGAGACCCTAGTTCCATCCCTGATTTAGGAAGATCCCCTGGAGAAGGGAATGGCTGTAGCCACTCCAGTATTCTTGCCTGGAGAATTCCATGGATAGAGGAGCCTGATGGGCTACAGTCCATGGGGTGGCAAAGAGTCAGACTTGACTGAGTGACTTTCACTCACTTGCTCAGTGATGGTAGTCAGTTCAGTCAATTCAGTCACTCAGTTGTGTCCGATTCTTTGCGACCCCATGAATTGCAGCATGCCAGGCCTCCCTGTCCATCACCAACTCCCGGAGTTCACTCAGACTCACATCCATCGAGTCCATGATGCCATCCAGCCATCTCATTCTCTGTCATCCCCTTCTCCTCCTGCCCCCAATCCCTCCCAGCATCAGAGTCTTTTCCAGTGAATCAACTCTTCACATGAGGTGGCCAAAGCATTCGAATTTCAGCTTTAGCATCATTCCTTCCAAAGAAATCCCAGGGCTGATCTCCTTCAGAATGGACTGGTTGGATCTCCTTGCAGTCCAAGGGACTCTCAAGAGTCTTCTCCAGCACCACAGTTCAAAAGCATCAATTCTTCGGTGCTTAGCCTTCTTCACAGTCCAACTCTCACATCCATACATGACCACTGGAAAAACCATAGCCTTGACTAGACGGAGTAGTACTCTTCAATTATTTGTAATATAAGTTATATATATGTGTGTGTGTGTACATATATATATATATATATATATATATATATATATAGGAGAAGGCGATGGCACCCCACTCCAGTACTCTTGCCTGGAAAATCCCATGGACAGAGGAGCCTGGTGGGCTGCAGTCCATGGGGTTGCTAGGAGTCGGACACAACTGAGCAACTTCACTTTCACTTTTCACTTTCATGCATTGGAGAAGGAAATGGCAACCCACTCCAGTGTTCTTGCCTGGAGAATCCCAGGGAAAGGGGAGCCTGGTGGGCTGCCGTCTATGGGGTCGCACAGAGTCGGACACGACTGAAGCGACTCAGAATATATATATATACACACGCATTCATTTTACTCTAAATTTATTGAAGGAAAATGATTGTAAATCTGTACATTTTTTTAGCTTTCCTGCAAAGCTGTTGCAATTCAACTCAAGAACCATTTTTCTGACAGCTGCCCAGTGTAATTCCTTTCTGTGGCCACAGCAGGGCAGAAGTTCTCTTTTATAAAAATCACAGTCCTTTATGGTTTTAACTTCACCCAAATGTATTTTCGATACTTTGAGATTTATAAAACAATATTCACTGGCATAATGAAAAGGCAAGCTTATTTAAAAGAAATTGCCTCAATGCTGCAATCAAATAAGTGCAATGAGATATTACACAAGTGGAAGAGGCTGCTTCTCACACAGTCAAGCCTATCTTTAAAATGAAAATGGTTTACTCTTTCAATGATGAAAGAAAAATCTTGTGAAAGCAGTATTTTCAGATGAGTTAAATAGCAAACCCAGGATATTTACTTTTATATTTGGTTGCTTTGCAAATCATACAGACTTATAAAAGCGAGAACAGAAATGTGTATTTGTCTGGCAAGTTTTAGTTATTAAATCCTAAAAAAGGGGAAATTTCTAGTTAAGCTTTGAAAAGTAAACTTAATAGAATTCATTTTCAATATAGAAATTTTTAAAGAATAAATAGCAACAGTGGCCTCCAGCACCTTCGTCCAGATGATTCCTGCTTGTTTTTTTTTTTTCCAAAGAAGATCACCTGTTCAGAGTTATAAAATTCAGAGTACAAAGGATTAAAAACATGAAAATCAAATGCCATCTCCCACTTATCCTCTCCTTCCTGTCCCCATCCTTTTTTCCCTGAGAGTAATCACTATTAGTAAATTCTTGTGATGAAGAATATTTTCCAAGGAATGTTTGACCCCACGATTAGGAACGGCATTTAAAGCAAGAGACTTTAATCTTTTCAAAAGAATGCGAACCAGAATGCAGATCACTATTTAGTTGCACATGTGAAATGTGCCAGTGGCCTGAGAGCCAAAGGCCGCCACCCCCGCCCACACATTTCAGAGTGGAGGAGAAATCAAAGCGCCTTCTCACCTCCAGAAACGATCTTTCCAGAGGTGAGCTATTTGGGGGACATTTGAACAGCAGCTGCTCCTGCTGTCTGCCAGAAGCCCGGAGAAAAGAGGGTTGTCAGTTCGGTCCTTTTAGGCACTGAAACCAATTTAACAAAACGAAACAATTCTAGCTTGGAAATGACAAGGGACTCTGGAAGACATTGATTTATCCATGTTTGCACACAGTGAAGAGCAAAGTATGCTTTATATATACCAAATAAAATATCAAACTTTTTAAGAATGTTGTAAAATATTTCCATATGTACATTATATCAAAGTACTTACCCCCCTCCCCAAGTTTGGTTGAAAGGAAATACCCAGAGCATTAGGCCCATCAGAATAGATGTCTCCAGTTGTGGTTTTCAGATGCCCTAACGTGCTTCTGCCCAGAACTAATCAAATACAGCTTGGCACTTTCAGGCGGGGTATGGGTATAATTTCTTAAAAAGAGAGAGAGGAAAAAAAAAAATCTTTCTGGGTAAAACATGATAGAAGAGGATATCACTTGCCTTTTCGGTCTATTTCCAAAGTTATCACTTGTCTTTAATCATTCCAAATGAGAAGACTCCATAGTGACCATCTTCATGCACTGTGTTTGTGCCTCCGTAAATATATGAGAAGGCAGCTTTGGGACCAGAAGCAGGAAAACATCATGTGTTCTGTGGTGTGGATAACACAGGATATTTCACTGAACCTCTGAAGTTATAGTATCTTCATTTTATCAGTGAGGGGACTAAGACTTAAGAGAGAGGAAGACACTTGTTCAAAGTCACCTAACTGGTGAAAGATCGATTTAAGATTTAAAGCCACATCCATCTAACACCAAATTGTACACAGTTGACCCTTGAACAACACAGGGGGTTGTAAAACATCTGAGCGTGACTTAGAGTCAGTTGTCAGTATCTGCGGTTTTATATCTGTAGATCCTGTAGTACTGTAGTTTCTATATTTTAAAAAATCCATAAATAAGTGGACCTGCGCAGTTTAAACCTGTGTTGTTCAGCGTCAGCTGTCCTTTCTACCATAACTTGGGAAAGGCTGGTCCAAGATCCATCTCTGTGAGGATCAACTAGGCGATCTTGGTACAATGCAGGTTCTTGGCCCGATCTTTGGAGATTCTGATTGAGGAAGTCTTAGATGGGGCTCAGGAAACTGCATTTAAGACATCTCCCCAGGGACTTCTCTGGAGATCCAGTGGTTAAGACTCTGCACTTGCACCACAAGGGGCGAGGGTTCAGTCCCTGAGATGGAACTAAGATATCGCATCCTGCATGCTGAGCAGTATGGCCAAAATAAATAACTAAATAACAAAAAAAAATCTCCCCCAGCAGATTCTTGGAGGCACTATGTGAAGACAGCCACGGGCTGACAGAAGTAGATAGTAGATTTATATGGCCACAAGCCGAGAAATGTCAAGGACTGCCAGCAACAACCAGGAGCTAGGAAGAGTTCTATGCAGAGTCTCAGAGGGAGCAGAACCCAGCCAAGACTTTGATTTCAGTTTGCTAGCTTCAAAATTACGAGACAGTAAATTCTGGTTCTTTTTTTTTTAAACAAAACTAACACACAGAAACTCCCCAGCAGATTCTTAAGTGAATCTAGACTGTCTACACGGCAATGCACAGAAAGGGAAGTTTCCTATGACAATCCTCCTTCAGGCCCCTGACGTCTCTTTGTAAAGAGCTAGTGATCTCAGCTTGCTTTGACCATGACCATATTAGCTTTGTATTTATATTTAATAGTTTGTGTGATCCTTGACTCCTAGCAGGTTGAACTACTAGCTTCACTTGCTTGAAATTCCTTGAGCGGAAGTCAGTCTTTCAACCCACTGACAGAAATTTTGAAGCTAAAATGTAAATAGTTCTAGAGGGAACATACTAACTCATGTTCACACATGAACATTAGCAGATGTGTTCTGAGATCAGTTTTTTTTTTAATTGTTGTATAGTTGGTTTACAACGTTGTGCTAGTTTCTGCCGTACAACAAAGTGAATGAGCTATATACGTTAGTCACTCAGTCATGTCTGCCTCTTTCAGACCCCATGGACTGTAGCTTGCCAGTCTCCTCTGTCTATGAAATTCTCCAGGCAAGAAAACTGGAATGGGTAGCCATTCCCTTCTCCAATGGGATCTTCCCAATCCAGGGATCAAACCCAAGTCTCCTGCATTGCAGGCAGATTCTTTACCATCTGAGCCACCAGGGAAGCCAGTATCAGCTATAGGTGTATATATATATCCCTTCCTTTTGGGACCTTCCTCCCAGTCCCTAGATGAATGACCCCCACCTATCTAGGTCATCACAGAGCACCAAGCTGAGCGTCCTGCACTATACATGAAAAGATTCTCAACATCACTAATTACTACAGAAATGAGGTTAGGTTTTGAAGAGAGGTGGAAAGGGACCCAGAACTAATGTTTGTTAATTCCCTGCTAGATACCAAGTTCTTTATAACTTTTGGAAGTGGAGTATTTTTATACTCATTGGTGACTCACACAGTAAAGAATCTGTCTGCATTGCAGGAGACCCGGGTTCGATCCCTGATTTAGGAAGATCCCGCTGGAGAAGGGTATGGCTACCCATTCCAGTTTTCTTGCCTGGGAAATTCTATTGACAAGAGCATCCTGGAGGGCTACAGTCCTCAGGGTCGCAAAGAATCGGACACAACTGAGCGACTAACACTTGAAGACTCATAAAGCAGAGACTCAGAGAATTTAAGCAGCTTCTCAAGTTCACATAACAACACTAGTGGAAACTATGAAATTTTGTCAAATAGTCCAAGCCACACACCTGCATGCGTGGAAAGAGGGGTAAGGGAAACAAATGAGAGACTCCAGAAACTCTTCCCAGGGTAAACACTGGCTTAGTGCCTGCACACAACCAGTGCAGAGTTAATATTTGTTGAATGAATTGATGTCAGTTCTTCATGCCATCAAAGAGAACTCTCTAAACACCAGTGTACTGAAAACACTTTGGAGTCTCTTAATTGCCAGAGTAATTCTCTAACTTGCTCAGAAAGCAAAGCGCTTAGAAATCATGGTGCTCTTTTCAGAACATGATCAGTTTATACATTAAGCCACAAATTAACTTATTGTTAATCAGATTTTGTGAAAACAATATCCAGAATAGAAGATTTAAGAAAAAATATAAACCAATACATTCACCCATACGTTTACAGTTTTGTCTAAAAATTGTGAAGCTTCCCTTGCAAAAGTTTAAAACTTTATTCATTGCTATTTCTTTTTTCCAAAATGTTAAATTTCTCCAGATAATGTTTGGAAGAGAAATATAATCTCCCTGGTTTGACATAGTGCATTCCCAGAAATTTTAGAATTTATTAAAACGATGCAAAAAAATTTTGTTTATATTCAAATGGTGTTTACCAAGCTTGAGATAATAGTAAGCAGGTTTCTCACCTACACAAAAATCTGATTGGGTACTGGAGAGTCACGTAGGACTCAGGATGGTTTGTTGAGCAGGACTGTCCTGTACATTACAGAATATGTCAATCCTCCGACAAAATGCCTCATAGGTGTCATTCCACTTTGAACCACTGATTTAAACTTATTACCCAAGAATCATAAGTGGCTGAACCAAAAAGCTAAACTACAAGCTCCTGGAAGGCACCATGTTATCATATTCACCCTCGAGCCCCATCCAGTGGCTGAAGCACAGAGGTCATAGGGCTTTGTATCTTTCCCTGACTTACCCACAAGGGAGATGTTTGATATTGGAGC
Source organism: Capricornis sumatraensis (assembly GCF_032405125.1). Taxonomy (NCBI): domain Eukaryota; kingdom Metazoa; phylum Chordata; class Mammalia; order Artiodactyla; family Bovidae; genus Capricornis; species Capricornis sumatraensis. The sequence goes on from NC_091075.1 coordinate 19,377,564, forward strand.
AGGATATCCTGGCCCACATTGGGATGACCTGAATTCAGATATTGGGTTGGCCACAAAGTTTCTTTGTATTTTTTCATGAGGTGTTACAGAAAAACCTGAATGAAATTTTTGGCCAACCCAATAGAACAGGGTTGGGGGGGGGGGGTGACGGCCATTTTAACATCCTCACCGCTTTTATCTCCCCAAATTGTCAAATGAATCATGCTTGAGAGAGAGTCCCTTGAAAGCAAAGTAAAGAGAACAGGGGTTGAAAAAGCAGTGATGCTTTGCTTTATCCGGAGGACAAATGGGTGTTAAGACTCCACACTTCTCTCGTTTGCTTTTTCTTCCTTAGAGACAGAATTGTGGAATTACCAATCAGGAAAAGACTTCCAACATGAAAACATGGTTTAAAATTCCAGAGAGGAAATGTAATGGTAATACAAATCAAGCAGAAGGAAGACTATAAACCTTCCAATTGTTAAAAGAGCTTATTCCTTAAAAAAAAAAAAAAAGGCTGCTGTGTATTCTTACCTTTACTATGTTGGAAATGATATCCTTTGCAATGATTTTAAATTTATAATGAAAATTTTTGGATAATAATCTAAAAACGTGCGAGGGTCTGTATAGCTTTTCAAAATTCTTTACGGAATATACAAGCAAAAAAAAATATTTAAAGGCCATTGAACTGTTTCAGTGGTATAGTGTTGTATAACCAACCACCTTAACATTTAGTGTGATAGAACAATTGTTTTATTTTTTCTCACTGTCCTTTGGGTTGATTAGATTCAACCAGGCAGTCTTCTGCTGGCCTTGCTTGAGGGTTCTCATGTAGTTGGTCAGCTGGCAGCTGTAGCTGGAAGCAGGAGTCATGTAGAGCAGGGAAGGTCCACAATGTACAACTTGCAGGCCACCTGTGACCCAACATCAGTTTTGTAAATAAAACTCTACTGGAACACAGCCATGACCATTCATTTCAGTACTGACCATGGCTGCTTCCACACTCTATTGGTAAAGCTGAGCAGCTGCAACAGAGACGATATGGTTTACAAAGTCTTTACAGAACTTACTGTAAAATGTAGTAAACATTTGGATTTTCTTTAAGACCATTTGTTCGATAGGCATGTTAAGCTGTAAACTTATTTCCAACCAAAGACAGAAAGAGGGAGAGAGAGAAAGAGGGCATAGCCCTGAGGCTATTTGCACAGGCCAAGGAATATAAAAGCTGAGTGAATATCAGGGGAATTGAGTCAATAATTTTGATGCTTTTTCTCCTTAATAGTAGGTTGATACCTAAATTATCTAGGGGATAGCATAATTTAAATATGCTCTGATGCACAGGAGTGTCTTTGCTCCTAACTGAAATAAACAGTTTCGGAAAGCTTTTCCTTCACTGGTCTCACTTAGGAAGGAAAAGGTGTCATAGATCTTTTGACTGTGGGGACAGGTGGACTTAAAGCTATGTGCTAACATGGATGCTCCTTCCCGGTGATTAACAATTTGCTCACACACATTAGATTTACTGAGCTCTAAATATTGAGAATGAATTGCGTTGCATGTGTTATTTTTGTTTTTTTTTTATACAAATTATTTCCTGACTTAGGGCATTTGGACATGTTGGTTCTTACATCTGGAATGTTCTCCCTTCTAGTCACTCAGCTAACATTTTGCTCTGAGCTTAAATGGGACTTCCTCTGAAAAGCCTGGCTTCACTCCCAGTGAGGTTCCTTTCTTACATGGTTTCACAGTGCTGTGTACTTCTTTTTGGTTTTTAGTCTAATGTGTGCAATTAAAAACATATTTTTATCCTCATTTAACCAAGTCCCCCATGTAACCATGAGAACAGGGGAAGAGTTTGCTTGTTGACAATTGTATTAATGTTTACCCAGCAACATTGTTCCTGGAACGTAATTTAGTTTTTCATCAATATTTGTTGAATGAATGAATGAAATCTGAAACAAGTTATAAAGTAATATAAATATATGGAAAAATATTTACATAATCCTTCAAATTAACCAGAAACATTTAAGATTTACTCAAAATTATTGACTAGCTAATATCTTGGAAACCAGAAAGTATCTTTTGATCCAGAATTATTGTGGATATCATCCTTAAAAAAGGAAACTCACAGAGTCCTAACTTTTCTACTCTTGGTTTCAAATAAAGTGTTTTTCATTGTTAAAAGAGATGAAACTTTCAATGTTTCAAGATTTTAAATTCTGTTTTTCTCCATATTCACAGAACTGGATTCAATAAAAGACTCACTGTTATTTATAAAATCAAATTTCAGAATATTTGTAATTTAATTTATTACAAAAAAATTTAAGGGCAAATAATAGTCAAAACATGTACCATATATATAGAGAGCTCCTGGTACCAACAAAATCATACCTAACTTGTGATAATAGACTCTAATTTGAATAATATCCAGTGACTTGCTGGTGATATAAACATCAAGCTCCTTGGAAGGGGAGAAAGAATTTTGTAGCACCTGCTGATTTCCCAGGCGTAAATACTCCTTCCATACCAATCTCAAGGCACCAAACTGACATCACTGAACACAGAGCTGGAAAGAGATGCACACAACTGACTCACACAGCTGGAGTAAGCTGGATCCACACTCCAGTGGTTCTATTGGTAATATTGAATAACTATAGGACTCTTACTGGCAGTAAGTAATCTAACTCCCAGAAAAAATCATAATGTTCAGCTCTGCTTCACAGTCTTACTCCACAGGAACTGTATATGATTTTAATTGATGTGATAAGATAGTTAACAGTTAAAGCTAGACATAGCCCTGACTATTAAAATCCTGGGATCCCAAGTTACAAATCACTAGTGTAAAAACTGTAGGTATGCCATTGGCACTGCTGAAGATAAACTTGATTTATTTATTTAAACATATGGAGACTTTCTGCTTTTAAGGGTGAAAGAACTCCCAACCCCCATCCCAATCCTTCTAATAGAATTTACAAGCAATTCAATGGAAGGAGAAATACTAGACTCTAAAAAGAAACCACTGACTATATTCACATGTCTTTTTAGGAGCCTGTCAAGAGTACTTTAAGTCACACACACAGAACTGGATTTAATAAAAGCTTCATTTTCTTTACAAAATCAAAACCCAGAACAGTGCAGAGTCCATTTTGGTCATTTGCATGGAGTCGATACTATGTTCACACCAGTCTTGGCTCTTCTGTGTCTCCACATCACGAGATGAACTCTGAGTGCTGGTGTGGGAGACTGGGACAGGTGAAAATATGGTCACCAGTCAGGCACAGTTCACGTCCGTCTTGGGGACTGAGTGTTTGTGCTTCCCCCAGGTTCATAAGGACCTCCCAAGTGGCTCAGTGCCGAAGAATCCACGTGCCGATGCAGGAGACGCAGGAGACACAGGTTCAATCCCTGGGTCGGGAAGATCCCCTGGAAAAGGAAACAGCAACCCACTCCAGTATTCTTGGCTGGAGAATCCCACAGGCAGAGGAGCCTGGTGGGCTACCGTCGAGTGTCCCAAACAGCTGAGCACGCACGCAAGCAAAGGCAGAAGGGAGCTTTCTTCCCTCTCCCCTGCCCATCATGTGAAGACGCAAGAAAACAGCCATTGGCCTACTGCGAACAGCGGGGGTCCTCACCAAGAACAATCTGCCAGCACCTTCAATTTGGACTTCCCAGTCTCCAGAAATATGAGAAATCAATGTCTGACGTTTAAGTCACCCAGTGTATGGTAATTTGTTATGGCAGCCTGAGCTAGGAACCTTAGGAAACATCACTGTAACCCTAATAAAGTTGACTAGTGAAGTACTGTACTCCAGTCCAAGTTTATGAATTAAAAAAAAAAGATGGGCATAAATGAAATAGAAATCTGTATAAAAATGCACACGAGTGTTAAAACAGAGAAAACCTGGCAATAGCCCAAATGCTCAAATGAAAGAACTATTGAAATTATGCTACATAGATTTGATGGCATATGTAATCACTTAAATAATTACTTTGAAAGAAATATGCTCACAGAGGTTAAGTGGCGGGAAAGGGTTGAATATTTACACATATAATATGCTTATAATTTTTTCTGGTGGCATTGGGTCTTCATTGCCCTTGAGCCGGCTATCTTTCGCAAGCACCTGGGCTGTCTTTAGTTGCAGAGGGCTCTCTACTTGCCCCTCAGCACGTGGGATCTTGGTTCCCAGACCAGAGATTGAACTGCATCCCCTGCACTGGAAGGTGGATTCTTAATCACTGGACCACCAGGAAGTTCCACAACTTTTAAGATATGAAACTTGGGGATTCCCTGGCAGTCCAGTGGTTAGTTGGCACTGTCACCACCAGGTCTCCAGTTGGATCCCCGATTGGGGAACTAAAATCCCATAAGCTGCACAGCACTGCTAAAAAAAACCAACCAAACAAACAAAAACCTAAATTTAAAAAATAAATAGAAAACAAAATGGGAAGAAAGATACCACACTGTTAAAATGATCATCTGTATACTGAAACTGACCCTGGGAAAAGCCCCTGATGCTGGGAAAGACTGAAGGCAAGAGGAGAGGACAGGATGAGATGGTTGGATGGCATCACCAACTCGACAGACAGGAGTCTGAGCAAGCTCCAGCAATTGGTGAGACAGGGAAGCCTGGTGTGCTGAGGTGCATGGGGTTGCAAAATGTCAGACACGATGGAGTGACTGAATTCAACTGATACTGAAACTGAAGGTGATTTCATTCTGTTTTTCCATACTTTCCAAATTACCTATGTTTTTTTAAGCCTAGTGGACATTTCAAACTTAGAAAAGATTGAACTATCTGAACACCCTTAAAGCGAAGTGGAATTTAAAGACGACTGCTCTTTGGAAGAAAAGCTGACAAATCTAGACACGGTATTAAAAAGCAGGTATTACTTCGCCTACAAAGGTCATATACTCAAAGCTATGGTTTTTCCAGTAGTCATGTATGGATGTGAGAGCTGGGCAATAAAAAAGGCAGTGTGCTGAAGAACTGACGCCTTCAAACTGTGGTGCTGGAGTAGACCCTTGGACAGCAAGATCAGAGCAGTCAATCTTAAAGGAAATCAACCCTGAATATTCACTGGAAGGTCTGATGCTGAAGCTCCAATACTTTGGCACCTGATGCAAAGAGGCAACATTATTTATCAACAGGAACAACATAGCCTCTAGGAGAAAATACATTACAGTCCATATTTTAATGTCATCTAGAGGTACCATCAAAAAATTCCAGCAATCACTGACCTCCAATTATTTTCAGAAAAAGTGATCAACTAAAAATCAGTGTATGTGTGGGGAATCTCCAGTAACCACAGAAACCAAACCTGTACACGAACCAACCACAACAGAAGTTAACAGAATGAGGCGTTTTATTACTCAAAAATGGTTCATTTTTTATTTAGCTTTCTGACTCTGTGCTTGTGCTTTCAATACTTTCACAACGATCTTCTGCTCTTCAATAAGGAAAGCGCGCTTGATCCTAGAAAAGAAAATATTAGTTAAAAAAAAAGTTTCATAAAAAACTGCATAGTATGGGGGTTGAAGAGGGAGGGGATGTATGTATACTTATGGCTGATTCACATGGTTGTATGGCAGAAACCAACACAATATTGTAAAGCAATTATCCCTCGATTAAAAAAATTTTTATACAACCTCATTTCATCACTAGGATTCAAGACTAATGATACTACTACACTCGTCAACATGTCTTAGAACTTCCATTTAGAGAGGAAACTCATGGGAATCTCCTGGTGGTCCAGTGGTTAGGACTCTGGGCTTTCACTGCCAAGGGTCTCGGTTGAGAGAGGAAAGCATTTTATTTATCACTATTATTGCTGCTAAGTTGCTTCAGTCATTTCCGACTCTGTGCGACCCCATAGACGGAAGCCCACCAGGCTCCCCCATCCCTGGGATTCTCAAGGCAAGAACACTGGAGTGGGTTGCCATTTCCTTCTCCAATGCGTGAAAGTGAAAAGTGAAAGTGAAGTCGCTCAGTCGTGTACGACTCTTCGCGACTCCATGGACTGCAGCCTACCAGGCTCCGCTGTCCATGGGATTTTCCAGGCGAGAGTACTGGAGTGGGGTGCCAAAATAGCCAAGTCCTTATTACCATTTGTTAAAGCCACTTCCAGAGATAAAGCACTCATTTAACTCCCACAGAAACCCAGGCCCCACGCGCCCCATTGGTACCCCTGGCTCCCCTCAAAACCCTGGGGTTTCTGACTCCTTCAGATGTCCCAGATGAAATCACACTACAGAAATAGTTGATATCCTTCTGACTCAGAGCAAAACAGACTCCCTCAGTGTCACAGCGAATGCTATGCTTTAAGCTATGCTACAGATCTATACCCAAACCCCCAGAAGCTAGGGCTTCATTTTTAATAAATATGCTCATGGGGTTACACTCAGCAGAGCCCGAGAACCAAAGACCGCTAATAAGCTCCTCTACCTTGAAATTCACGACCCATTCATCCAATGTACCTTTCCAATTTCATTTCTCATTCCCTCTGGAATCTCAATGTGTCAGACTGAACCATGCTCAATCCCTGTCGCCAATACTCTCTTCACCTCTTGTGAAAACTTAACCCAGCATTCAGGTTCCACCTCAAATACTACCCCCAGATTCTCAGGTACTTTAATGTCATTTCCTCTCCAAACTTCAACCATAGTTAAATTTTCCTGTGTAAGTTATATATATTTTGCTTGTATTTGTATCAATGTAACACACCTAACCTCCCCTTACAAATTAACTCTTGAAAAGCAAAGTGAGGTCAGATTTGGTACAGGGACTGAGCCAGATCATTTCACAGAATGAGCTGAATAAACTGAAAGCAAACCATGTCTCTGAACCAATTTATCTTATAAAGACCAACACCTCTCAAATCTTTCCACTTAGGTCTTTGTGTGTGTGTGAAGTTGCTCAGTCGTGTCCAACTCTTTGCAACCCCGTGGCTTAGCTCGCTAAGCTCCTCTGTCCATGGGATTCTCCAGGCAAGAATACCGGAGTGGGTTGCCATTTCCTAGCCAGTGGGGTTAATTAAGAGCAAAAGCCTCAATAAAACCTGGAGTGAATCCTCTTACCAGCTGTGAAACTTTAAGCAACAAGCCTTGGGTTTTCCACAAAAAGTAAGTAAATAAATTGATACCTCCCCTATGGACTTTTGACGGCTTTTCTTTTTAAAACAGGAAAGGCTGCACAGCTCGGCATGCAGGATCTCAGCTCCAAAACCAGGGATGGAATCTGGGCCCCCTGCATTGGGAGCTCTGAGTCTTCTTCCCCAATGGACCAAGTCCCTGACAGTGTTTATCATAAAAACCGCTGAGTAAGTATTATCCTTATACACCCTACTCCTACCTATGCCACTACCTGGAGAAAGGAACGGCAACCCACTCCAGTATTCTTGTCTGGAAAATTCCATGCAAAGAGGAGCCTGATGGGCTACAATCCACAGGGTCGCAAATAGACACAACTGAGCACACACACACGCCACTACCAATCCTCATCCATATCCACAAGACCCAACAATCTCCCAATAACCCCCTTTACCCTCATGAAGCCTTCAGGTTCATGCAGGTACCATTTCCTTAGCCTTAACAACGTAGAGAAACTGTTCCCAGCATGCATCCTTTGTTGAATGCCTTTCCTATCCACACTGGGGCACATTCAGTCTCTGGGACCCCAAAGGTTTCCCTGCCCTGTTCAAACCTCATCAATCCCCATATTTGTAAGAATCAAGCCAAAAACCTGTCCTATAGGGCCCTTCCTGACCTGTGACATTTCTACCTTTCCTAACATCTCCCACAATGCTCTGCTCCAACCACGTTAGAATCATACCCAGCTGTTTTGTTTCTACAATCTTTAGACTTTCCACTCCCCATCATCTACCTAACCTTCTTACCAGATCGGGACTCAACTTTTTAATTTCTACATAGCACAGAGATGTCCAAACACCATACCTAAATTAACTGGAACTAGTATAATTAATATGACTTTTAAATTTGTACAGCACCAATTATCTCCAATCAAGGGAGGACTCTAGAATATGCAACTTTCCTCACTAGTCTAATGATTGGCATGCAGTATCACACAAACACACACACTTGTTTAAGACAGCCCCTCTGGTTTCAGTTACTTACCTGTCGCGGACACATTTAGCACACATGGAACCACCATATGCTCGGCTGACATGTTTCTTTGTTTTAGACAACCTCATGAGAACTTTTGGTCTCACAGCGCGAACCTGCATAAAGAAAATGCTGAGATTATTTTGTGAAGCTTTAACAGAAATTTTCCTTGGTATTTCATGAGCGTGAAGCGTAAACATTAATGATCTACCCGAACAGCATTTCACTCTATTTGTCTTACAGGCTTTAAAAGAAAGCCTAGGTTCTTCAGATTTGGATCATAAGTGGTGGTGAAGTTGCTCAGTCATGTCTGACTCTTTGCGACCCCATGGACTGTAGCCCACCAGGTCTCCTCCGACCATGGAATTTTCCAGGCAAGAATACTGGAGTGGGTTGCCATTTCCTTCTCCAGGGGATCTTCCCAACCCAGGGATCAAACCCAGGTCTCCCACACTGCGGGCAGATGCTTTGCCATCTGAGCCACCAGGGAGCTTGGTGGATCATAAACCCTTAGTAATTCCCCACCCTCCTACTGGCGACCTCTCCTTCACTCACTCCCTTATGGAGGAATTAACGTTCAGAAGTTCAATCCTTGTTACTCATCGCAAAAGGTTCACTTACCCCTCTAAGTCGGCCTGGGCACACACCACATGCAGATTTTGGTGCTTTCCCAACCTTCTTGGTATAAAGGTAAACAATTCGATTACCAGGGGTTCGGGACCTAGGAAGTAAGAGAATAGACAACAGCTCAGCATTCCCCAGAATAAATGACAATACCTGTATTAAATTCTGGAAATACTTACAGCCTGGTTTTGTTAGAGGCTGTATTGTAGGATAGCCTACGACGGTATGTCAGACGCTGCACCATCCTGAATGCCTAAATGGTTAAGAAAAACAAACAAACAAACTCAAACCTTAAAATGGAATCAGAGTTTACACATTATCCATGTATGTTTTTATACAGGATATCCCTGCACTAAGGTATCTTATGAGGATCCCATGTTTTAAAACTGACTGGCCCTCTGTACGGGCAAATTCTGTACCCGCAGATTCAATAAACTGCAGAGCAAAAATATTCAAGGAAAAAAAAAATTTCAGCAAGTTCCAAAGAGCAAACGTTGAATCCGCTGTGTGCTTATAACTATTTACATAGCTGTCCACACTGTATTATGTTTTATAAGCAATCTAGAGATGATTTAAAGTATACGGGAGGATTTTATATTTAGGACTCGAGTACCAGGGATTTTGGAATCCTCCGGGTTCCTGGAATAATCCCTCGAGACACCAATGGACAGCTGTACTTCTCATTTTCCAGTTAATTACCCCAAATAACATATTAACAAAACACACATTACACTGGAACTGTCAGCCGACACGGAACCGGCCGTTTGCCTCTCCAAAACCAAGACAGAAAACTCCAAATTAAAACACTTTTAATTTTCTCTGCTAATAGACTTAGCATTTTGAAATGACCCTGACATGACGCTCGTCGGCCCTCCCAAAGCACAGCTACCGGCGCGGCGTTAAAACGTAGCCCTAACATATGAAAACGTTCCGCGATTTCGCAGTTTCAAGCATCCGAAACACAGCTTATTTGTTTCCGAACGCTGGACTGCGAAGGCGGCAAAGCCAAGGGTGCTGAGCTCCGGCCACTCACTGATCCAAAGCGAAGGTCGGGATCGAAGGATGTCTAAAGCTAAAATCCGAGTAACAGCTCACCACCAACCTTCCTCCGAAGCCCTTACACCTATGCTAAGTAAACAAACTGTGCCTGAGAGATCCTGGCCCCTGCAACTCCCCGGATGGCGGCCGATTGTAAATGCAGTAGCGATAAAGAGAAGAAACAGGCAACCATACCTCTAGGTGCCGTCCCCGGAAGAGGAAGAAGGAAGTCCTTGAGGGGTGAAGGGTCAAATATGACCGCGCATGACAGGAAATAAATCGTTGGAAGAGGCGTGGTGACAAGGACGCCGCCATGTTGTACGGAAGTCTTGTAGCGCCCCTCGGTGGGGGGATTCATAACACCGCCGCGTTTTGCGTCAAGCGACGCGCCTCCCCTCCGTGGGCCGGGTTGTGTTTCAGCCTACCGCTTACCGCAACAGCGACACACAGAGGTCATTTGGGGATCGGTGTAGAAACAAATGATAAAGGAGCTAGCTGCAAAAGGCAGAGGTGGGACAGTTCTGTTCAGTTCAGTCGCTCAGTCGTGTCCGACTCCTTGCGACCCCATGAACCGCAGCACACAAGGCCTCCCTGTCCATCACCAACTCCCGGAGTCCACCTAAACCCATGTCCATTGAGTCGGTGATGCCATCCAACCATCTCATTCTCAATCGTCCCTGTGACCTCCTGCCTTCAATCTTTCCCAGTATCAGGGTCTTTTCAAATGAGTTCAATTCTTCACCTCAGGTGGCCAAAATACTGGAGTTTCAGCTTCAACATAAGTCCTTCCAATGAACACCCAGGACTGATCTCCTTTAGGATGGACTGGGTGGATCTCCTTGCAGTCCAAGGGACTCACAAGAGTCTTCTCCAGCACCACAGTTCAAAAGCAGCAATTCTTCGGTGCTCATCTTTATAGTCCCACTCTCACATCCATACATGACCACTGGAAAAACTATAGCCTTGACTAGATGGACCTTTGTTGGTAAAGTAATGTCTCTTCTTTTTAATATGCTGTCTAGGTTGGTCATAGCTTTTCTTCCAAGGAGTAAGCAACTTTTAATTTCATGGCTGCAGTCACCATCTGCAGTGATTTTGGAGTCCAGAAAAATAAAGTCTTTCACTGTTTCCACTGTTTCTCCATCTATTTGCCATGAAGTGATGGGACTGGATGCCATGATCTTAGTTTTCTGAATGTTGAGGTTTAAGCCAACTTTTTCACTCTCCTCTTTCACTTTCATCAAGAGGCTCTTTAGTTCTTCTTCACTTTCTACCATAAGGGTGGTGTCATCTGCATATCTGAGATTATTGATATTTCTCCCAGCAATCTTGATTCCAGCTTGTGCTTCCTCCAGCCCAGAGTTTCTCATGGTGTACTCTACATATAAGTTAAATAAGCAGGGTGACAATATACAGCCTTGACGTATTCCTTTTCCTATTTGGATCCAGTCTGTTGTTCTGTGTCCAGTTCTAACTGTTGCTTCCTGACCTGCATACAGGTTTCTCAAGAGGCAGGTCAGGTGGTCTGGTATTCCCATCTCTTTCAGAATTTTCCACAGCTTATTGTGATCCACACAGTCAAAGGCTTTGGCATAGTCAATAAAGCAGAAATAGATGTTTTTCTGGAACTCTCTTGCTTTTTCCATGATCCAGCAGATGTGGGCAATTTGATCTCTGGCTCCTCTGCCTTTTCTAAAACCAGCTTGAGCTTCTGGAAGTTCATGGTTCACGTATTGCTGGAGCCTGGCTTGGAGAATTTTAAGCATTACTTTACTAGAGGTGGGACAAAATCTACCTTTTTCCATTCTCACGGGTGCTAGGACACATTGGACTTACAGAGCATCAATTTTGGGGTTAGGCCTCAGTTTAAATCCCAGTTCTGACACTTGGCACTAGGTCACCTTTGATATCTTAACTGTTCCTTTTTTTCTTGTCATTCATTCAAAGCACAAATTTTGCAAATTAGGATTTTAATCCAATATGTGCTGATTATTAGTTGTGTTATGTTGGGTGAGTCCTTTAATCTCCAAAAGGAAGATAGTAACTACCCTGAAGAATTATGTTCATGATCAGAGTCATTATGAAGTTAAACCACTCAGTACAGTTTCTTGTAGAGAGTACTCAATAGATGGTGGCTCACTTTAGGATTATGTGCACAAAGTTTCTTGAGGCTTCATATGGGTGTAAAGTTTGAGCTGGGCCTTAAAGATGAGGAGGGAGGGAAAAAAATGTTTACATTAAATGCCTCTGTTTATTTTTCCAAGAAGAGATTCCTTTGCTTTCAATATATTGTCAAAGGGGCTCAGGACGTCCAAAAAAGTGAAGAGCACCTTGGGCTCTAGGGAAAACGGCTGAAAAGGATCTTTACGTACTGAGAGAGAGTTGTATGCTAGTGTATTGGGGAATGCTTTTAAAAAATATCTTTAAGGAAATAAGAAAGGTAAAATCAGGGCACCCACAACATGGTTATTACTGAGTGTAGGGTAAGGGAGTTAGAGAAGGCGAGGTTTGGAAAAAGAACAAGACCGGCACTTTACAGGAACAGATCACCTTTAATGAGGCGAGAAGGGGCAGCAGTTAGATTAGTGAGCTGCTGCGCTAACCCAAGAAAAGAGTAAAGTATATATAGGCATGTATGTGAAAAGATACTGTCTTAAGGGGGCCTGTTCTTCTCCAAGGTTGTTTGGAGTAGTTATCTCTTAAATGGTTGGGGCAAGAAATTCTAGAGATCGGCCAGAGGCTGGACCAGCTGAGAGCTGGGTGTAATCAACCTTAATGTCCATTTTTTTCCTCGGGTGGGTGAGTTCTTTGTTTTGCATAGAATGATGGGGAGGACCTGGAGGGGAGTTTTAACTCAAGGCTATTTTGAGCCATGTAACTTTCCTTCACGGAGGCCTTATCTGTTCCAACAGGAAGCTCTGGAATTGGTGTGGCTCTTCCTTAGTTCAGTTCAGTCCCTCAGTCGTGTCCAACTCTTTGCGACCCCATGGACTGCAGTACACCAGGTTTCCCAGTCAATCACCAACTCCCAGAGCTTCCTCAAACTCACATCCATTGAGTCAGTGATGCCATGCAACCATCTCATCCTCTGTCATCCCCTTCTCCTCCTGCCTCAATCTTTCCCAGCATCAGGGTCTTTCCCAATGAGTTAGTTCTTCACGTCAGGTGGCCAAAGTATTGGAGCTTCAGCATCAGCCCTTTCAATGAATGGTGGTGGTGGTGGTTTAGTCGTAAAGTCGAGTCTGACTATTGCGATCCCATGGACTGGGAACCTACCAGGCTCCTCTGTCCATGGGATTCTCCAGGCAAGAATGCTAGAGTTGATTGCCGTTTCTTTCTCCAGGAAAAGAATGAATAATCAGTACTGATTTACTTTAGGATTGACAGGCTTGCAGTCCAAGGGACTCTCAAGAGTCTTCTCTAACACCACAGTTCAAAAGCATCAATTCTTCAGCGTTCAGCTTTCTTTATGGTCCAACTCTCACATCCATACCTGACTATTGGAAAAACCATAGCTTTGACTAGATGGACTTTTGTTGGCTGAGTAATGTCTCTGCTTTTTAATATGCTGTCTAGGTTGGTAATAGTTTTCCTTCCAAGGAGCCAGCATCTTTTAATTTCATGGCTGCAATCATTATCAGCAGTGATTTGGGAGCCCAAGAAAATAAAAGTCTGTCACTATTTCTGTTGTTTCCCCATCTATTTTCCATGAAGTGATAAGACCAGATGCCATGATCTTAGTTTTTTGAATGTTGAGTTTTAAACCAGCTTTTTCACTCTCTCACCTTCATCAAGAGGCTCTTTAGTTCCTCTTTGCTTTCTGCCATCAGGGTGGTGCCATCTGTATATCCGAGATTATTGATACTTCTCCAGGCAATCTTGATTCCAGCTTGTGCTTCATCCAGCCTGCCATTTCACATGATGCACATAAGTTAAATAAGCAGGGTGACAATATACAGCCTTGACATACTCCTTTCCCAATTTGAAACCAGTCCATTGTTCCATGTCTGGTTCTAACTGTTGCTTCTTGATCTGCATTCAGGTTTCTCAGGAGCAGAGTAAGGTGGTCTGATATTCCCATCTCTTCAAGAATTTTCCACAGCTTTTTGACTCACACAGTCCAAGGCTTGTCAATGAAGCAGAAGCAGATGTTTTTCTGGAATTTTCTTGCCAACGGATGTTGGCAATTTGATCTCTGGTTCCTCTGCCTTTTCTGAATCCAGCTTGAACATCTAGAATTTCTCTGTTCACGTACTGTTGAAGCCTCACTTGGAGAATTTTGAGCATTACTTTGTTAGTGTGTGGGATGAGTGCAACTGTGTGGTAGTTTGAGCATTCTTTGGCATTGCCTTTCTTTGGAATTGGAATGAAAACTGATCTTTTCTAGTCCTGTGGCTACTGCTGAGTTTTTCAAATTTGCTGGCATATTGAGTGCAACACTTTCACAGCATCATCTTTTAGGATTTGAAATAGCTAAGCTGGAACTCCATCACCTCCACTAGCTTTGTTCATACTGATGCTTCTGAAGGCCCATTTGACTTCACACTCCAGGATGTCTGGCTCTAGGTGAGTGATCACACCTTTGTAGTTATCTGGGTCACAAAGATCTCTTTTGTATAGCTCTTCTGTGTGTTTTTGCCACCTAGTATTTTCTGTTTCTGTTAGGTTCATACCATTTCTGTCCTTTATTGTGCCCATCTTTGCATGAAATGTTACCTTGGTATCTCTAATTTTCTTGAAGGGATCCCTAATCTTTCTCATCCTATTGTTTTCCTCTATTTCTTTGCATTGACCACTAGGAAGATTTTCTTATCTCTCCTTGCTATTCTTTGGAACTCTGCATTCATATGGATATAGCTTTCCCTTTCTCCTTTGCTTTCTGCTTCTCTTCTTTTCTCAGCTATTTGCAAAGCCTCCTCAGACAACTATTATGCATTTTTGCATTACTTTTTCTTGGGGATGGTCTTGATCACTGCCTCCTGTACAGTGTTACAAACCTTCATCTATAGTACTCCAGGCATTCTATAGAATCTAATCCCTTGAATCTATTTCTCACTTCCACTGTTTAATTGTTAGGGATTTGATTTAGGTCATACCTGAATGGTCTAGTGGTTTTCTCTACTTTCTTCCATTTAAGTCTGAATTTTGCAATAGGGAATTCAGCTCTGGGCCTTGTTTTTGCTGACTGTATACAGCTTCTCTGTCTTTGGCTGCAAAGAATGTAATCAGTCTGATTTCGGTGTTGACCATCTGGTGATGTCCATGTATAGAGTCATCTCTGTGTTGTTGGAAGAGGGTATTTGCTCTAACCAGTGCATTCTCTTGACAAAACTCTGTTAACCTTTGCCCTGCTTCATTCTGTACTCTAAGGCCAAACTTGCCTGTTACTCCAGGTATTGCTTGACTTCCTACTTTTAAATCCCAGTCCCCTATGATGGAAAGGACATCTTTTTTCTGGTGTAAGTTTTAGAAGGTCTTCATAGAACCATTCATCTTCAGCTTCTTTGGCACTAGTGGTTGGGACATAGATTTGGATTATTGTGATATTGAATGGTTTGCCCTGGAAATGAACAGAGATCATTCTGTAGTTTTTGAGGTTGCATACAAATACTGCATTTCAGACTATTTTGTGGCTCTTCATGCCTGCCCTAAACTGGCAGGAAGCTGGGCTTCTGCACACCCACATCAGCCAGTCTTTGGTCTGGCGGCTCCCTGACCATGAGCGAGGCAGTTTCTTGAAGTTGAGAGCAATGTCCAGTGACCCAGCTGATATCCTTAGCCCAGAAGAGAGGATTTGAATAGAGCATCTCAGTGTCCACTCAAGTTCCCTTCCAGTCCAGTTGTCGAGGTGAGAAAGCAGGTGAGTGACCGAGGGCAGATTCCCTGTCCATGCAGACCTATGTCAGACTGTGAGACCTGTAATTCCATCCTTGTTCACATTTGTCACCACGCCAAATGAGAGGCTCTGGTTTGAGCCCTCCCTATGCTGACTCTCTATGCTGTGAAAGTGCTGCACTCAATATGCCAGCAAATTTGGAAAACTCAGCAGTGGCCACAGGACTGGAAAAGGTCAGTTTTCATTCCAATCCCAAAGAAAGGCAATGCCAACGAATGCTCAAACTACCGCACAATTGCACTCATCTCACACGCTAATAAAGTAATGCTCAAAATTCTCCAGGCTTCAGGCTTCAGCAATACGTGAACCGTGAACTTCCAGATGTTCAAGCTGGTTTTAGAAAAGGCAGAGGAACCAGAGATCAAATTGCCAACATCCGCTGGATCATGGAAAAACAAGAGAGTTCCAGAAAAACATCTATTTCTGCTTTATTGACTATGTCAAAGCCTTTGACTGTGTGGATCACAATAAACCGTGGAAAATTCTGAAAGAGATTGGAATACCAGACCACCTGACCTGCCTCTTCAGAAACCTATATGGAGGTCAGGAAGCAACAGTTAGAACTGGGCATGGAACAACAGGCTGGTTCCAAATAGGAAAAGAGTACGTCAAGGCTGTATATTGTCACCCTGCTTATCTAACTTATATGCAGAGTACATCATGAGAAACACTGGCCTGGAAGAAGCACAAGCTGGAATCAAGATTGCTGGGAGAAATATCAATAATCTCAGATATGCAGATGACACCACCCTTATGGTAGAAAGTGAAGAGGAACTCAAAAGCCTCTTGATGAAAGTGAAAGTGGGGAGTGAAAATATTGGCTTAAAGCTCAACATTCAGAAAATGAAGATCATGGCATCTGGTTCCATCACTGCTTGGGAAATAGATGGGGAAGCAGTGGAAACAGTGTCTATTTTTTTGGGCTCCAAAATCACTGCAGATGGTGACTGCAGCCATGAAATTAAAAGACGCTTACTCCTTGGAAGGAACGTTACCAACCTAGTGACCAACCTAGATAGCATATTGAAAAGCAGAGACATTACTTTGCCAACAAAGGTCCATCTACTCAAGGCTATGGTTTTTCCAGTGTTCATGTATGGATGTGAGAGCTGGACTGTGAAGAAAGTTGAGCACCAAAGAATTGATGCTTTTGAACTGTGGTGTTAGAGAAGACTCTTGAGAGTCCCTTGGACTGCAAGGAGATCCAACCAGTCCATTCTGAAGGAGATCAGCCCTGGGATTTTTTTGGAAGGAATGATCCTGAAGCTGAAACTCCAGTACTTTGGCCACCTCATGAGAAGAGTTGACTCACTGGAAAAGACTCTGATGCTGGGAGGGATTGGGGGCAGGAGGAGAAAGGGACGACCGAGGATGAGATGGCTGGATGGCATCACTGATTCAATGGACGTGAGTCTGAGTGAACTCCGGGAGTTGGTGATGGACAGGGAGGCCTGGCGTGCTGCGATTCATGGGTTCGCTAAGAGTTGGACACGACTGAGTGACTGAACTGAACTGATGCTCACTCTCACATAGCTGCTTCTCCCCTGACCTTGTCATAGTTCCTTCTCTCCTTCCCAGTCCTTCCCCTTTTATCCGTTGGAAAGCCTTTCATCTCTGTACCAGTCCTTGAGATGGAATCTGGGACAGAAAGTCAAATGTGGTCTTTGAACGAATGAACAACTGAATGCATTTACTTGGAATATATTCCATTTCTGGAAAGACTTTCCCAGCAGTTGAGTGTAACAGAAGGTGGGAGCTGTTAGTGCACTGCAGTGAACTTAGTGGATGTCACCTATCTTCCCATGCCCACCTCCACCCTGGTAGATAAGAACAGTGGTCTCACTATCACAGTTTTCCCTTATTATACTTAACCTAGTTCTATAACATGACTTTTCTTCTCTTTCAGTCTGTATTTGCGTTTTTTTCTCTATCAGACTTGCCAGAGATGTGGCACTGTTGTTAAACACTTCAAAGAACCTCATTTGCTTTTATTAATCTTTCTCTCTTTTAGTTTTCTGTTCATTAATTTCTGTGTACACTTACTAAATATCTCCAGTTACACACTGTACTCTTTTTAAAAACATAGTAGTTTTATTTATTTTTGGCTGTGCTGAGTCTTCGTTGTTGCATGGGCTTTTGTCTAGTTGCAGCAAGTGGGGGCCCCTCTCTAGCTGCGGTGTGCAGGCTTGTCACTTCAGTGGCCTCGCCTGTTTCAGATCGTGGGCTCCAGGGCTCACAGGCTTCAGTAGTTGTGGCTCCTGGGCTCTAGAGCACAGGTTCAGTAGTTGTGGCCCACAGGCTTTTTTGCTCTGAGGCATGTGGGATCTTCCAGGACCCATGCACTGACACATGGTTTCTCACCACTGAGCCACCGGGGAAGTGCTGTACTTTTTTTTTTTTTTTAAACATCTATTTATTTATTTGGCTGTATCCAGTCTTAGTGGCAGCACTGGAGACTGTCAGTCTTCACTGGGGTATGTGGGATCTGTTTTGGTTGTGGCCTGTGGGATCTAGTTCCCTGACCAAGGATTGAACCTGGGCCCCCTGCACTGGGTGCTCAGTCTTAGCCTCTGGACCACCAGGGACGTCCCCACAGTGTATTCTTATCACTGTATCTCTAGGCCCTTCTGGTTATTGTTTGCTGTATAACAAGTCATCTCAAACTTAGTGGCATAAAATAACACCATTGTATTACGCTTACAGAGTCCATGGGTCAAGCATTTCTGCATGGCATAGTGGGAATGGTTTGTCTTTGCTACAGGATGACAGGGGTGCTTCAGCTGGGGGTGACTTGAACAGTTGCAGACTAGGGTCATCTGAAGACTTTTTAAGTTAATTCCTGGGTCGGGATACCTCAAAAACCCAGCTCAGCCTGAGACCATCAATCAGAGCACCTCTACATGATATCTCTGGGGCTTAGATTCTCACACACTTGGCAGCTGAGAGGGAGCGTCTTGAGAGGGAGCATATAGAAAGCAAGCAGTCTAAGAGAACCAGTAGAAGCTGCATGGCCTTTTATGATCTAGCCTACAGAGTAACCTAGCATCATTTCCACCATATTCTATTGATCAAAGCTGTTATGAGCCCCCAGATACAAAGGGGGTGGACATATAGTCTTACCTCTTGATGGATAGAAAAAGTGAAAGTGTTAGTCACTCAGCTGTGTTCAACTCTTGGCAACCTACGGACTGTAGCCCTCCAGGCTCCTCTGTCCGTGAGATTCTCCAGGCAAGAATACTGGAGTAGATTGCCATGCCCTCCTCCAGGGGATCTTCCTGACCCAGGGGTTGAACCCACGACCCATGTCTCCTGCATTGGCAGGTGGGTTCTTTACCACCTGGGAAGCCCTGATGGATAGCAATTTGGGGATTCTATTTTAAAGCTACCACAGTTTCCTACACTCTTTAATATTTACTATCCTTTTGTTTCTCCATGCTTTGTTCTGTTTTCTTTTTTTTTGACCTGTCTTCCAGTTCATTGATTCTCTTTTCAGTATAATCCAATGGGCTTTTAATTTGAGTTCTAAGCTTTCCTTTTCTCTTTTTATACTTCCTATTCTGTGCAGACATTTTTCTTTGATGTCTCTTTCCTTGAATATTTGAGTATATTTAGCAGGATTAGTTTTAATGTTTTGTGACTGATAGCTCCATTATCTGGACCTCCCAACCTTCTATTGTCTGATATTTCTCTTGGTTTTGCTGTCTTGTTACCTCATGTGACTGGTTGCTTTTTGTTGAGTTCAGGATATTCTGTATGAAAAATTGAAATAATTTTAGGCCTTGAGTATCTACTCATATACAGATTTTAGAATCAACTTGTTTAGGTCCAGATAAAAACTTGTTGACATTTTTATTACGTTAGATTATAACGTGTTAACTTGGGGAACATTGACCTCTTTGTGATGTTGAGTCATCCTATCCAAGAACATGGAATGTCTTTCCATTTATTCATCTTTATTTTTAAAGCTTTACTGGTATAGATTTTCTGCATTTTTTATTGTTCATTTTACCCCTTGTTTTGGAGGGGTGTCCAGGTGTATTATCAAGGTATATTACTTCTTCTTTTCTAATTCTTATGTCTTTTGTCCAATTCCATTAGCTGATGCTTCCAACACAATATTAAATAACAGTGTAGTAATGGTTTTTTTTGTTTGTTTTTGTTTTTGTTTTTTTGTTTTGGCATATTCCTGACTTTAGCAGAAAAGCCTCCAGTGTTTCTCTGCTAAGTGTGCTAAAGAGATAGCCACTGATCATTGTTTCTTTTTTTCCTATTGTTTCTTCATGAATTATATTTTTTGCTATGTCAGGAGTGACTGTTGAATTTGTTGATTTTCTTCCCTGTATCTGTTAGGATGATAATTGAAACTTTCTCCTCAGGCCAGTTCTTGTAGTCAGTAATAAGGGGTGTGGGGGAAGCAGCACCTTTTCTAATTTGCACAAAGTCACCATGGTGTTCCTGTTTCACTCGCCACTCCTCTCTTGGAACGTTCTTCCCCCAGATGTCTTACTGGGGGCTGGGGACATGACTTCCTCTTTTCCTTTACTTCTTTATGTCACTTTTCAGTGAGGCCTATCCTAACTATTCCACATAAATCATACATCTCTATCCTTCATTGGTGCTTATAGATGCCCTCAACCCTGTTCTGTTTTTTCCCACACTTATCATTTTCTAGATACTATATATCTATTTATTATGTTTATTATATGTTTTCTTTCTCCATTAGAAGCATGCTCCAAGAGGTAGGGAGTTTCGTCCTTCTAAAAATAATTTTTTTGACTGATGTAGTTTCTTTCTTTTTTTTTTTTGTTTGTTTATACATTATTTATTTTCTTTTTTATTTTTTCTTTTGAATGATGTATTTTTAATGCCCAGAGTGGTGCCTGGCACATAGCA
The DNA here is from genome assembly GCF_032405125.1 of Capricornis sumatraensis. NCBI lineage: Eukaryota > Metazoa > Chordata > Mammalia > Artiodactyla > Bovidae > Capricornis > Capricornis sumatraensis. Next base: position 19,398,113 of record NC_091075.1, read on the forward strand.
AGCACTCCAAATAATTTTTGAGTGAATGTATGAGATTGAAGCTTATCAAGGAATGCTGAGAGGGAGCATTTGAACTTGAGCTTCCTGTTACAGAGAGCTTGAAGTTGAAATTTTAATTTTTTTCTATAAATGAGGTTATATGTATATTTGCAGCCATTGAGATACAGAAAAGGGATTGAAAGACTTTCATGGTAGATCTTGTGTACTTTGTCCTATTACTGGATGTCACAGCTTCTAGTGTTTTACGAATAATTCATTTTATTAGCATTGTGATTATTTGTGAATAGCTCAAATATATTACACCGAATTTTGTGTATTAAAAACATTAGTTGGTCCAATGTAAACACTTAAATGTGTCATGGTTTTGGTTATCTTGTTTTGGCATGTCTTCATTTTTAAACTGATACTTGGGAACCTCAGGCAAAGTGGCTTCAAGCTTTTCTTCACCTCTGAGAGGCCCTGATGGAGGCAACTGCTCATCTTACACTGAGCTCCAAGTCTTCCAAGCTACTATTGAGTCCTTTGGTTAATTGTGCCACCTGCATCTTTAACTGCTTTGCCAGTTTGAGCTGTGGTTTAGACATAATTTTTGCTACAAACAGTTAAAATATGAGAGCATTTTAACCACTCTAAAATTTAGAAATAGGAACTTGAGACAAATTAGATTTTTCTAATAGAAATGTTCTGAGCCTAAAGCCCTAAAGGAGAGTAAGGAAACCAATTAACTTTAATTTAAATAATCATGTCTTAAGTAGTAAATGAACCAAGTTCTATTGTTAAAGAACAACTGTATTAAATCCCTGAAAGGTTAGCTTCAAAATGGCATTAATGCAGTGGTTTCATGTCTAACTAATGAAATAAGTTTCTATTGGACATTGTAACCTCTGTTTGTTTTACTAGGCATTGTTATTGAGCATGTGGAGGGGAAAGACTGAGAGATCAAGGACAAAATAATTCCCACTAATGTTCCTATTGTTAGTAACTTTTTTAAAGCCACAAACAAAAAACTAATCATTTCATTCCTGGGGAAAATAGTACAATAAAATGTGAGAGCAGCTTATTTTTTTATTCTGAAACTTGCATATATATATGATTTTCTGTTTGTCCTTGCTGTTTTAAAATGATTTATGATGATTCAGATCACTATAACGACTGAACTTCAAAGAATGTCTAGAAACATTAAGGCAACCATCATCAGTATATTAATAAGGCAAAATGCTAGAATCCAACACTAGGTTAATGTCTGGAGATGTATTTTGGATGAGTTTATGTAATAGAATAAAAAGAATAAGAGTTTGGCAGACAGATAATTTGAAGTCAGATCATGGAGGGTTTTAAATACTACACTCACAGACTTAAACGCTACCTTTGTGACTTTAGAAAGGCCAGGTTAACCTCATTGTGTGTCTGTGTGCATGCGTGCTTAGTCATGTCCAACTCTTTGCAATTGCATGGACTGTAGCATGCCAGGCTTTTCTCTCTATGGGATTTCCCAGGCAAGAATACTGGAGTGGTTGCCATTTCTTACTCCAAGGAATCTTTCCGACCCGGGATTGAACCTGGATCTCTTGCATCTCCTGCATTGGCAGGTGGATTCTTTACCAGTGCGCCACCTGGGAAGCCCTGTATATGGGAATAGTAGTCCTATATTACGGGCATGCTGGGAGAATTACCGGATATAACACATATCCTTGAGGCTGGCACACACTGGAAACTAAATAAGTATTGGTCTTACTTTGTTTTCTAGAAATGAAATGCTGCTTTCTGCCATCCCTTATCAACCACTTCTGCACATCAATGTTATATCTTGTGCTTGGCTACTGTTTGCTGTATTCTTGGGAGAACCTTTTCATTTCCTTGTGGTATATTGAGGAAGAAGTCTAAAGAAACCAGTACAGAATTTATCAGAATGGAAATTAGCACAGATTGACAGGCGAGGGCAAAAAGAGTTAAAAGGGTTGGAATATCAAAGCCTTGACTTTCTGAAGATACTTTTTTCTTCAAAACATAGCCACTGCCTTTGCTGACAATGTGACCTGTATCTTGTTCCAATTATTTATGCAAATCAAAGTAATTTTTTTTCTCTGTGAAGGACTCGATGAAACGATTCTATTGAAAAATCCAATGTGTTTCCATTATTGCGTGCTCAACAGCTATGCTTACTCTGTATTAACAGTGAGAGGAAAACAGTTTTGCAGACTGCTTCTCTGCCCCCTCATTGAGAGTACATAATATCATGTTTGTGTTGAAACTTTTTCTCCTGAAATGTCATAACCCCATATGGAAGAGAATTAAAATCCTATTATTTTAATTTACATCTCGCCACAAGATAAGTAAAGTTATCATTGAAATTCTAATTAAATGGGATGATTGACTAAGGTAGCACATCAAAGAAGAGAAGTGAATATGATAAGTCAAAGACTTATTAATTAGTCTGCGTGGAAGAAATTCCAGGGATGTCAAGCTGAGCCTGCTGCAAGGAGAAAAAAAAGCAGACAAGAAAACGTTCATTTCTTTGAAGTTAGGAACTGAGATAGTGATGGAGGTAATTGTGTCTGACTGGATCCAGTAATGAAGAGCTGTAAATCAGACCTCAGCATCGAAGGAAAGATTCAAGTAACGAATGTGGCTGGCCCGCTCCTGCTGCGAAGAAACAGAATGCAGAGAGCACTAATTGACCCAGCCTATTTCCCAGTAGTTCTCTGTTATTATTTATTAATTTTTAATTTCTGAATTATTTACATCCTGGGAAATTATTCTTGACAGCCTGTTAGGCGTCCCAGAGTTAATGGAGGATGAAAGGACTGGTACCAGAATTAGCAGAGATGTGTTCACAGGCTACTGGATTTAATGATTTTGGAAAGAAAAATTGATTTCACACAGCGTGTCACTTTATACTACTTTAGGGATACACCAGCTATTTGATTAATTGAGGAATAACCAATTCAAAGTATATTTGAAGTGTAAATGAGACACACTGCTCAGCTGTTTATTTTTCCCTCTCTCAGAGAGATCCGAATTTTCTTGAAGCTGATGATTAAAAGCTGATGAAGACACACTTGAACGCTTTGAATGCACACCTGTTTGATTCGTATTAAACACAGAAGGGAAGAAAACCCTGAAATACAAAAGGAGATATTTTCACTCTTCTCATTTCTTCCAATCTCTTTATATGATTTTTTTTCTTTCTTTCTTTTTCTTTTTACTCCAGCACGCTGCACAGCAGTAGTTGCAATCTGTATCTTTTAAAGACTAAGCTCTGGAAAATTTTTCATTTATAGCCTATGAGACAATTAGACGCAGTGCTTGCTAATGAATAGAAAGAGCAAATAGAAGAAAAATGTATTCAAAGGAAACAATGATGTTAATGAATAAGGTAAGAGGATTAATCTATTAGGAAAGTGAGTGAGGCAGAAATAAGCCATCACCTACCAGCCTAAAAGCTCGTGGCATCATGGCGTCTCCTTTTTGGCCAACCTTATTAGCTTCGGTTCGTCTTCTGATCTCATCTTTGTCCATCTCTCTCTGGCCTAATCCTCCAACTGGTCTCAAGTCAGATTTTCCTCTTCCACTGTATTTCTCAGAGTTTAATGTGCAAGTAGATCACGTGGGGGGCTCTTGCTACTCTGCAGGTTTAGATTCGGTGGGTCAGGAAAGGGGGACTGAGAGTCTGCTGAGGTTCCCAGGTAAAACTCATGCTGCTGATCCTTGACCAGTCTCTGAGCCGCAAGGTCCTACAAAACTCATTTTTTAAATTATTTATTTATTTATTTTTAATTTTAAAATCTTTAATTCTTACATGCGTTCCCAAACATGAACCTCCCTCCCACCTCCCTCCCCATAACATCTCTGTGGGTCATCCCCATGCACCAGCCCCAAGCATGCTGTATCCTGCGTCAGACATAGACTGGCAATTCAATTCTTACATGATAGTATACATGTTAGAAACTCATTTTTTTAAAAAAAAACATTGCTTTTAACCATCTAACGCTCTCATTCAGACCAATAAGATGATTTCCAAATACTGACAGTTAAATTTGGATTCCTTAGTGTGGCATTCAAGATCTTCCTAATATGATCACAACCTGCCCTCCTGGTCATACCCTACATTCCCCAGCTCTGTGCTTTTGTTTATGCTATTTCTTATTCCTGAAATGCCTCTATCTTTGAGAATTCTACCAGTGCCTCAAGGTGTATTTCAAATATCACATCCCCACTGTTGGCTATTCTAACCTTCTCACTCAACAAGCCATGAGTTCACCATCAAGCATGTCTCTCATATTTTAGCTTTATCTCTTGCTTGCCATGTGATATTTCCAATCTTGCATTATTGCCATTAATATACTTATTTTTCCCTAAGGTACTTAACCCTTATACCTTTTCAAATGTAGAGGAAAAAACATTTTTTAAAAGCCTTCTAATTTCACATCTACCATAAAGATTCAGACAAAAATGAACCATAAGAAATTGTGTCATGCATGTATGATGGGGAAATGTCCAGGAGTCTAACTAAAAATTTTAAAAAAAGACAAAATTATACGTGGTCCTTTGTAAGCTAACTCTGGCTAATAAGCAAAAAGAGAAGGACTCAAGGATTGGCCAGAGAATAGAAGATAGATTTCATTAGAATTGAGTTTAGGTGAGGAAGAATACCACCCAATAAGACACCGATCTCTTAGTGCCCATGTTAGGAGGACTTACTTGGGTCTAGATCTTACTCTTTCTCCTAGGGATTGACTCATAAGTACAGTCGCCCAAAAAAGGAAAAGGAGTGGACCAGGCCATTCCCCTTGGGAAGACTGCTTATTAATCCTATATCCCAGAACTGTGTTCATTCTCGCTCTAGAGTTCTGGCTGTTCAGCTTTTACTTCAACTGATTTTTAACACTGGCAGCTAGAGAACTCTAAGTGATATGAAAGACAGTCACAGTAGTAGGTGTTCAATAGAGATTTGCTCATCATCCACATGGTGATTCAGGGACAAGTCTCTAGTCTCTTAGTACACAGGTATATTACCTTTGTACCTTTCCACAAACTTTTCCATCCACCCAGAATGTCATGCTCCTTGCTCCCTTCTCTACTTGTTCAATGCCTACTCTTTCTTTCTTAATTTTTTTTTTTTTAACATTTATGTCACCCAAAGGAGAGAATCAGCCTTCCCTGGTAGCTCAGTGATAAAGAATCCACCTGCCAGTGCAGGAGACACAGGTTCAGTCCCTGGGTTGGGAAGATTCCATGGAGAAGGAAATGGCTACCCACTCCAGTATTCCTGCCTGAAAAATCCCATGGACAGAGAAGCCTGGCGGGCTACAATCCAAAGGGTCGCAAAGACTAAACATACAAAGGAGTCGTTATTCTAAGTTTTATTATGAAAAAAAATTCCACATACATCAAAGTTAAAAGAACCATAAGATGAAACTCACATATCCCCTCCCTGGTGTCAATAATTGTTAACATTTTGCTGTGTTTCTATTATATTTTTTCATAGTAAATTTGACATTATGACTTTCCCTGCTTAAGATTCACCGTGCAACTCCTAAGAATAAGGGTATACTCCTACATAACACAATTCCTTCCTTACGCCTCAGAAAATTAGTAGGAATTCCATATTAATCCAGTTGTTTCAGGAATCTCTTTTATATTTTTTTGAAAAAAACAAGATCAAATCAAGTTGTTCACTCTATTTGATTGTTAGGTTTCTTTAGTCACTTTTCATATAGAACAGGGCACTATCTTTTTTATCTTGGTGTTGACTCTTTGAGAGTCATGTCGCTCCTCTATCTTCTGTACTTTTGGTAAACTGAAAGTTAGGTCTAGAGGTTTGATTAGATTCATGCTAAATATTTTTAGCAGGACTATCTCTCAGGTAAGGATGTGTATTTCTCAACATATCAGAAGGCCTATTATATCTGCTTCTCCTACTATCAGTGATGCTGTGTTTGATCACTTGACTGAGATATGGCCCCAAGATCATTCCATATTAAAGCTAAAATTTTCACTGTTTTAAAATCTTCAGCTCAAATGTGATGCTGTAATCTTTTCCCCTTATGTAGTAATTAGCCCTTACTTTGTTCACAATATATCTATATCGTAATACTTCTACTCTGTATTACGGTAATAGGTTTTTAAAGTAATTTTTATTTATTTATTTCTATTTGTTTTTGGCTGTGCTGGGTCTTCGTTGCTGCAAGAGTCTCTCTTGAGTTGTGGCGAGCAGGGGCTACTCTCTAGTTGTGGAGTGTGAGCTTCTCATTGCGACGGCTTCCCTTGTGGAGCTCAGGCGCTAGGGTGCTCGGGCTTCAGCAGCTGTGGCTCCAAGCTCAGTAACTGTGGCAAGAGGATTTAGTTGCTTCATGGCATGTGGGATCCTCCCAGATCAGGGAGCAAACCTATATCTCCTGCATAGGCAGGCAGACTCTTTACCTCTGAGCTCCTGGGGAAGCCCTATGGTAATAATTTTGACATATGTTTTCCTTGCTAGATGGTAAAATCCTTAAGGGGGAAGATTGATATTTTATTAATTTTATTTTCTTCACATTCTTTCGGGGGAAAGAAGCAAAGAATAAATGTTAAACTAAAACGCATTTCATTTGTATTTGAAACTCCCATGTCCAGCATGTGAAAGATTCTTTATAAGGAATTGTGAGCCCTAGCTGCTCCAACCCTCAGAATGGTCTATCAGTGAAAGAAATAATTTTGTAGTCATTTTTTTGTAGACTGTTTCTACTGAACTTTGGAACCACAGTTTCAAATAGCTGGCAGCTGCACCACATGGAATAGTGAAGTCTGGAGGATACTCCTAAGGATTCATGGCCATTCATTACTGATTGAGCCCCCATACAAGTCTTATATTGAGAGGGCTATTTTACTGAGTTCTGGGTTATGTGGTTTATGTATTATTCAGTCTATTCAGCTCATGAGACCAGATAACTCTGTCTAAAATGAATAGGCAGATTTTTACTCATGCAGTTCTAAAAACACTCACTAAAAACAACCTCCTTAAAGAAAAGGTAGTCGAAGGGAGTTCTAATGGCACTGTAAGTTAATAATATTTGAAAGGTCAGAACCCTTGACAAGACAAAACAAAGGGGAAATATAGGAACTCATTGTTGGGATATTTATAACTGACATCAGCATAGGCATGAGGAGCAATTCAAATTATTAGTTGTTAGGAAATATTACAGTGTGGTTATGGGGTCGGAGCAAACCAGTGAACAGAATGGAGAGTTCAGAAATCTGTGTTTATGGGGATTTGATATATGATAAATATACCATACAAAATGGAAAAGGATGCCTTGTTTGATATATGATATTAAGAAAACTGGCTCCTCACTGGGAGAAAAAGCAGAATTTATGACTTAACACCTTATAAAGATGAACTCTAGATGGACTACAAACCTAAGTGAGAAAAGTAAAAAGGCAGAGAAAGAAAACTAGAAGAGAAAGAATATGAAGTTTATTAAACTGAAAAATTACAAATCATAAAAGAAAAATGGATGACTTAACTGCATCAGTATTAAGGTGTTTCTGTTCAATGAAGGATACCAAAAACAAAGTTAGCAGAGAGAAAATAATTTCAGCATTGAAAACTAACAAAGGATTAATATCTAGATCAATGCTGTCCATTGAGAATATAATATGAGCCATATGTGTATCTTATGTGCTAGTAATTACATTTAAAAATTAAAAAGTAAAATTAGTTTGAATAGTATATTTTATCCAACATACTCTGAATATTAGCATTTTAACATGTATTCCAAAAAGAAAATTATTAATGAAATGTTTAAAAAAATTTTATACTAAGTACTTGAAATCTGGTATATATCTTATAGCACATCTCAATTTAGACAATAAATTTTCATTGGAAATATTATATTTCATAAGATATAGACCCAGTTGTTCCAACATACTTAAAAATTTTCCAATAAATATAGTAAACCCTCCAAAATATTTTCTGTTAATATTTATCCATGTTGACAAAACTGGTTCATCTTTTTTAGGACAATTGATCTGACCTTAAAGCAAAAACATATCAGTTTTAAAACTACATTAATTCAAGGTAAGTAAATTAATTAACTTTTGTATTACTTAGTGTTAAATGTTGAATTCAAAAGGGTATTGTATAATTCAAAAAGCAACTCTAAACTTACCAATGTTAACAAGACATTCTTCAAATTTTCCTTGTGTTTTTTTCTTTTTACAATCAAATTCTCTGATGGCTGTCAAAGAGTAAAAATTATCTGCACCACAGATTTAATTTTCAAGCCATGAGAAACAAGTGATAGAATGGGTGCTGTGGTTACCTTGCTGCTAAGTCACTTCAGTCGTGTCCGACTCTGTGCAACCCCATAGACGGCAGCCCATCAGGCTCCCCCATCCCTGGGATTCTCCAAGCAAGAACACTGGAGTGGGTTGCCATTGCCTTCTCCAGTGCAGGAAAGTGAAAAGTGCAAGTGAAGTTGCTCAGTTGTGTCCGACTCTTAGCAACCCCATGGACTGCAGTCCACCAGGCTCCTCCATCCATGGGATTTTCCAGGCAAGAGTACTAGGGTGGAGTGCCATTGTTACCTTGCAGGTGTCTAATCCCATCAGGACCCTAAGCTTTCTTTGCCTTTCTTCTCCCAGTTTCGTGCTGGTGACTTTTTGGTGAACACAACCTTAGGGCATAAAGGTCAGCCTCGATGACGGATTAGGGTGCAGAAACAAACTCTGCCATACAATAGGTCTTCAGTGCAATAGGAATTAAGTTTTTGAGACCCTGTATACCTGAAATGGAGAAGGAAATGGCAACCCACTCCAGTACTCTTGCCTGGAAAATCCCATGGACGGAGGAGCCTGGTAGGCTACAGTCCATGGGGTCACAAAACAGTCGGACACGAATGAGCGACTTCACTTCACTCATTTCATACTTTATTACTGGAGAAGGAAATGGCAACCCACTCCAGTATTCTTGCCTGGAGAATCCCAGGGACAGAGGAGCCTGGCGGGCCATGGTCCATGGGGTCTCAGAGAGTCGGACATGACTGAAGTGACTAAGCACATATCTGAAAACATCTTTGTTTCCCCATATGTATTTGATAGTTTAGCTGAATCTAGAATTACACTAGGAATACTTTAACTCGGGAAGTTTGAAGGTCTTTCTTCCTTGTCTTACTGCAACCGAGAAGTCTGAAGTCATAGTGATTCCTGATTCTTTGAATATAACCCGTTCTTCTCTCTGAAAGCTTATAGAATCTTCTCTTGGTTCCCATGCTCTGAAATTTCACTGATGTTCCTTGATATAGATCTACTCCAGTGTACTTTTTTTTTCTTTGGTGGGGGCACTCAGTGCACATTTTACACCTGGTAACTCATGTATTTAGTTCTGAGAAATTTTTGCTGATTTATTTTATTGATGATTTTTCCATTTTTGTTTCTTCTATGCTCTTTTCTAGTAAAAACAATATCCATTATTGATACATTGAACCCTCAGGTTGGCTCCTTTCAATTTTTTGGCTTTTCTCCTATTTTCCTTTCTCTTTTGTCTTTTTGCTCTACTTTCTCAGATCTTCAAATTTATCATCCATTTCTTCTATTGATTTTTTTTTTCATTTCAGCTATTTTGTAATTTTCAAGAGCTCTTTTAACATTCTGAATTTTCCTTATATATAGTAATAGCACCTTTTAAAAAGGTTTTCACAGGGGTAGTCTTTTTCTTCTGATTTCTCAGAAGATACTAATAGTTGTAATTGTTCTTCTTTCTACAGTCTCTATTTTCTCCAAGTTACTTGCTTTCGATCTTTGGTTTTGGCCTCTGTCTGCTGTGGTAGAGGTCTTTCTCAAATATCTGGTCATCCTCTCTTATATGCTCATGATTAAGAATGAGGGGCTGAAATATAGTTGATCGCTCTGATTACTTTCAAAAGCCTTGTTTTCTTTGAATGACATTGTCAGGCTATATGGGTGGTCTTGTTTGTCGGTTAACTCTTGATGTCAATATTTTCAAAACTTTCCCCTTAGGTTGGTTATGTTTATCGGAAAAGAACCTTCCAATCTCTTGCCTAGAGGGAAATAGTCAGGCTGCCGGCATCCTAGCAGCCAGCTTAAGGAAGAGAGAGAAGTTGTCGGCACTCTGCATTCAGTCATGACATCTCTCTGTGTTTGGTATGATAATATCCCTTCAATTATGTCTAACGTCTCACAGTCCAGGGGCCTTCTGCATTTACTTCTGAGAATAGACTATTATTCTAAGTAGTTTATGTGTGCCTAATTTAATGTAAATGCCATATTCAGGCTCTTCAGTCCATGGGATTCTCCAGGCAAGAGTACTGGAGTGGGTTGCCATTCTCTTCTCCAGGAAATCTTCCCGACCCAGGGATCAAACCCAGGTCTTCCTCACTGCAGAAGAAGAATCTCTTCTTCCAGATTCTTTACAGTCTGAGCCACCGGGAAGACCATATTAAAATATAGCCTTATGCAATGTGAGCAGATATAGAGAGCTAGCCTGGGGGGAAGAGCTTTCACCCAGTTCTTCTCATTTTAGCCCCCTAGCTGTTTCAGCCTCCCCTTTACAGCTTCTGCACAAAGCAGAGGTGTAAGTGCTGCCTGTTGTCAATCTGCTTTCTAACTTCCAAAATTTTACTGTTCTTGTGTTCTCTTATGTTCACTTTCATGTGGGTTCATGCCTTTTAAAGAAAATTTTTATTCAAGTTTTAGTGGAATTTTGCAGAAAAATGAGATGTGCAGTTTATTCTACCATCTGAACCCAGAAAACCATTTAGGTCGCCTTTGCTTCTTTTAAAATAATCAGTGAAGCAGAAGTTGCAGGGTATTGAGATAAAGACCAATCTAGGGGTTTTTCTGTTTCCCTTTCCATGACAACATGAAGCAATATTTGGATAGAACAAGTATTTACACTCTCTGCTATTAGGAAACTAGTTTTGAAAATTTGAACAGTCTGAACGACCACATTTTGGCCCTTGAAGCTGACTCAGAGGGATTTTCCACCACCCGTGACTAATCTTGATGCACATGGTAGCTGGTTACTTAAAGAACAGAAGCATTCACCATGTTACCTCTCCAGACTGGTAACGATTGATTCCTCTGAGAGCAAATTCAAACTACTTTATCTCATTTGAGGGAAATACAGTGTCCAGTTTTTCTCCAACAAATATGTCAAACAGCGTGCAAGTTTAATTTCTGAACAAGAAAATTTCTTGTGTTACTTACTACACAGTTACATGTGTTAATTATTGAAATATGGATAAATTGTCTTCTGGGAAGGTATACTTGGGGCTTAATATGAAATACAATAGTAAAAAAAAAGTTGGAAAATATTAATTCCATTCATGTACCATAGAAATGAGGAAAAAAGTCATTCATTGTATTATAACTGCTGTTGACACTTTAGGACTATAAATCGGAAACTTTGCCTAGGATCTCTTCAGCTGGCCTTAAGTAACATTTAGCCTTCTTCCTGTTTTCTTTTCTCCTCAACTTCCTTCCTTCCCTCAAACATGTTTCTTGACTCTCAATGTGTGCAGGGCTCTGAACTAGTTTCTGGAGCTCCAACTGTGAACAGGACAGATACTGTCCCTGCCTTCTCAAAACTCTCCTCTGGCAGAAGGGACAAAACACAGCCCAATGTACTGCCATAAGAAGAGAAAAGAGGAGGACAGTGTTCTTGCCTGGAGAATCCCAGGGACGGGGGAGCCTGGTGGGCTGCCACCTGTGGGGTCACAGAGTTGGACATGACTGAAGAGACTTAGCAGCAGCAGCAGGTATAATGTTTGAGCTGAGATCTGAGAGGAGTAAAAGACGTGGCCTTAGGCAAAGAGGGGATCAAGCGGGGAGTGGGGTGGGGTGGGGTGGGGTGGGAGGGTTGGAAGCAGCACCAGACCTAAGTAACAGTACATGTAAATAAATGCCTAGAATTAAAGATCTAAATGTAAGACCAGAAACTATAAAACTCCTAGAGGAGAACATAGGCAAAACACTCTCCGACATAAATCACAGCAGGATCCTCTATGATCCACCTCCCAGAACACTGGAAATAAAAGCAAAAATAAACAAATGGGATCTAATTAAAATTAAAAGCTTCTGCACAACAAAGGAAACTATAAGCAAGGTGAAAAGACAGCCTTCGGAATGGGAGAAAATAATAGCAAATGAAGCAACTGACAAACAACTAATCTCAAAAATATACAAGCAACTTATGCAGCTCAATTCCAGAAAAATAAACGACCCAATCAAAAAATGGGCCAAAGAACTAAATAGACATTTCTCCAAAGAAGACATACGGATGGCTAGCAAACACATGAAAAGATGCTCAACATCACTCATTATCAGAGAAATGCAAATCAAGACCACAATGAGGTACCATTTCACACCAGTCAGAATGGCTGCGATCCAAAAGTGTACAAGCAATAAATGCTGGAGAGGGTGTGGAGAAAAGGGAACCCTCTTACACTGTTGGTGGGAATGCAAACTAGTACAGCCACTATGGAGAACAGTGTGGAGATTCCTTAAAAAACTGGAAATAGAATTGCCTTATGACCCAGCAATCCCACTGCTGGGCATACACACCAAGGAAACCAGAATTGAAAGAGACATGTGTACCCCAGTGTTCATCGCAGCACTCTTTATAATAGCCAGGACATGGAAGCAACCTAGATGTCCATCAGCAGATGAATGGATAAGAAAGCTGTGGTACATATACACAATGGAGTTATTACTCAGCCATTAAAAAGAATACATTTGAATCAGTTCTAATGAGGTGGATGAAACTGGAGCCGATTATACAGAGTGAAGTAAGCCAGAAAGAAAAACACCAATACAGTATACTAACACATATATATGGAATTTAGAATGATGGTAATGATAACCCTATATGCGAGACAGCAAAAGAGACACAGATGTACAGAACAGACTTTGGGAGTCTGCGGGAGAAGGAGAGGGTGGGATGATTTGGGAGAATGGCATTGAAACCTGTATACTATCATGTAAGAAACAAATCGCCAGTCTAGGTTTGATACAGGATACAGGATGCTTGGGGCTGGTGTGCTGGGATGACCCAGAGAGATGATATGGGGAGGGAGGTGGGAGGGGGGTTTAGGACTGGGAACTCATGTACACCCATGGCAGATTCATGTTGATGTATGACAAAACCAATACAGTATTATAAAGTAAAATGAATAAAAAAATAAAAGATAGTAATAACTGCCTAGAGGCACTCCTGGATGGCCAGAACCCGGAGAAAGAGAGAGATTAGAGATGAGGTTGGGCAGGACTTCCCTGGTGATCCAGTGGTTGGAACTCTGTACTTCCAAAGAAGGGAATGTGGATTTGATCCCTGGTTGGGGAACTAAGATCCCACATGCTGTGTGGCCAGAAAACCCTCAAAAAACAAGCAAAAAAAAAAAAAAAACTGGGCAGAAAGCCAAGGCTACATCATGTTCAGCTGTAATATTCCCTCAGGAAAAAAGAACCCTTTGGAGCAGAAACATAGTGCAGGGAGGTTTCCTTGCTCAGTATTTTAAATGGCCATTCAGAATACATTTCAATGAAAGTATTTTACTGAGGACATTTCAGAAAGTACATATGTATTAATATATATATATATATATATGTTAGACTACAAAATGGGTTTTCTAACAGGTGAATAAGAACAGTGTCTATTAAGTCTGCCCAACACCATCTATTATGTTATCGGCTAATGTGTCTACCCCCCAGTGTTTTTGTTCTGTTTTCTTGTAATCACAATTCAGTGTTTAAAAGATAAAGCTTTTTTTTTTTTTAATAAACATTCACTATAGCTCAGTAGCTGGATGCATGTGCTGTCCTAGATCAAGAGGTTAGTGGTGCTTATTTCAATATTAAATAAAAGGATTCATTTTCATTGAAGCAAGCAGGGAATTAAGCTTACAACTTCAATTACCAATAATTAATTCCCTACACTGCAAGCCATGCAGTTTGCATTTAAACTCCCAATGCCCAACGGATAACAAAAATCTATTTTGATCACTTTTTATTTTCATCATTTAAGGAGTACATCTTACTTCAATTAGGCACATGCATTTCTAGATTATAAGAGAGAACAAATATCCTTTCTAAAAAGCCAGGCGATTGGAGCCTGGGAGACTTTTAAGCGTAACAAAGAAATCCTAGGATCTTTTCATTTCTCTTGCTTTTATTGAAGGAGTGCCTGACATTGTGTAGAATTAGCTACCTCGTGTACGAGAACCTATTATTTACAAGCAGATTATTTCCCTAAATTAGTTTTTTTAATTGAAGTATAGTTGATTTATAATGTTGTGTTAATTACTGCTATAATTAAAGTGAGTCAGTTATATATATATTTTTAAAATATTCTTTTCTATTATGGTTTATCTTTAATATAGTTCTCTGCGCTGTACAGTAGGACCTTGTTCATCCATCCTCTACCTGAAAGCTTATGCCTGCTAACCCCAGCATCCCACTCCACCTCTCCTGTAACCCCCTCCCCACTACATTTCTGTTTCCTTATGCATTAGGCTGTTCTTTGGAGGCTTTTCGCTGTATGAGAAAAAGAAAGAAGTTGAGCACATGATTGAAAATGAGGCAAAATTACATCCTGCTCCAAAGCCAAGCCCACCACCTTGGGCAGCAGGCCTAAAGGATCAGAAGAACTCTTCAGAGAGGGAGACCTGACCGAGAGATGGATGAGAGAGACTGAGCTCATCAGGAGTTTCCGCATTTTGGGGGGACAAGTTCTGAGCCAGAAGCGAGAAGCTGCCAGGGTGTCACCAAAGCAAAGGCAGTCAGAGCCAGAGTTCTTAGAGATGTAAAGAGGCTCTTGAAACTAGGTTTCGCAGGAAACTGGCAGACCTGTGTGGCATGCAGAAAATGAGTTCTAAGAAGCCTTTTCTTTCAAGTTTTGAAGACGTTAGTTTTCTTCCTGCTTGCAAGTGTTAACTTTGCTCATTATTTGTAGTAATTGACCATATTATAACAATATCTCATTTAAGTGAACCTCAGTGAAGTGAAACCATAAATTAACTGGAATCGGCATCTTCATTTGACTTTCAGGAAAAACGTTGCAGTGTCAGTCATTTAATAAAAAGTAACAGCTACAGTGGCAAGTTCTAAGGTTCGTACATATCCATGCCAATCTTCAGTCCACGCTGTGCAATGTCCAAACAGGTTTTAGAATCTGATTCCCATACCCTACAATATCCTTAATATAGCCATAACACACTAAAAAGATTCCCGTTTTAAGGAAACAAACCAAGATCAACCAATATACTTTAAAAATGATTCTCTTAACAAGGGTTGAAGCAAAAAGTATTTTCTGGACAAGTGAACCTTAATAATTAAAAATGGAAATAGTTATTCAGCCTAATATTCAGGTAGTCTGATTAATCAATCAACATTTTCCATCATTAAGTAAAGATATATACCACATTGAAAGCCCCAGACATCACGTCAAATTCAGTCAACAGTTTCTAAATGCAAGGAGAAACAAGAAGGATTTTCCGGTTATTAATATACAAACCAAACAAAAGCAGATTTCATGCTTCTGGAGGCCAAAATTCACATCTACTAAAAGCATTTAAACACAGAGACCCACCACTGGCCCAAGTATGTATTTGCTTGACACATTGTTAGCACAGCCAAATATGTCCATCCTAGGAAATCAAAGCTAAATAATACAGCAAATGATTTCACATGACAGAGAACACATCTTTTTTTTTTAATTGCAGACTTTTTGTTAATAAACCATTCTGATAAAGGAAAAGTGGAGGAACAGACTTAACTTCCTTGGGAATAAAGATCAACTATGTGATTCATTTCTTGGTTTCTGTCTTGATGACATTTTTAAGGTCAGACCTTCAACAGTAAAGGTGAGTGACTCATCTTAGACCCTTTGTTGCCTTCCTGCTCCACACCATCTGTTAGACAGTCTTTCTCTCTGCTGATGCTTTTAACACAGACAAGTAAATTCAACCCAGGAATTTTATTGTGGTGCATACAAATGTAAGTTTTCAAGCACAATGGGTATTGTTAGCCCCATATATCCCTAGTGGACCACACAGCTCTGAGACCCAGCCCTTAGTCATTGATAGCCACAAGGAACAAAGAGGCGAGAGATGGCTCAAATTTGCTTGGAAAGATAGGTCAACCATGGAGGTCCACCCAAAGCCTGATGGATTTGCTATTACGCAGCGTTCTTGCCTGGGAAAAAGAGCAGGGAACACTTGAATTGTTTTCCAAGATTCTGTAAATGATGAATTTCTGAAGCATACCCCTGGCTAAAACCATCTGGGTAAGTATATGAGAACTCAAAAACGACTGGATCAGAAAGCCAGCAAGATCTTTGTTGTTTCCCAGTTGGAACTGGAGGTGGTCTCAAGGTCAGCAGTCATCCAAAGCTTGCAGATGTGCTACTTTTCACAAGTAAAAGAGAAAGTTTATGGCCATCGTCTGTCACTCAAGCATCTTCGAGCTGCTTTCCCACTAGAGAAACCCTGCTCTGTGTTCCTTGTTAGCAAATTACAGCGTAAAGTGAATAGCTAGGTAGGGGTACAGGCTTTGGCAGTGCAACACCACTCTTACTGCACATGCCCAAAGAGTTCAAGTGGCTTAAAATCAATGGAGGTCATAAAACTAGTTAATCATCAAAAGCAGGCTTGAACTCAGGTCTTTTATCATCTCCCTTGACCATGCTAACGATATAAGTCATCCCAGTGTTTAAGATAGATTGCTATTCCTCACTGTGACAGGTGGAGCAATGCTCCGCCCCCCTCCTAATGTCTACATCCTAAACCTTGGAAGCTACCAATGTGTTTTGTTACATGGCAAAGGTTCAATCCCTAGGTTGGGAAGATCCCCTGGAAGAGGGCATGGCAACCCACTCCAGTATTCTTGCCTGGTGAATCCCATGGACAGAGGAGCCTGCTGGGCTATGGTTCATTGGATTGCAAAGAGTTGGATACAGCTGAAGCAGCATAGTATGCACATGAAGAGAATTAGAGTTGCAGATGGAATTAAGGTTGCTAATCAACTGAGTTTAAAATAGGAGATTATTACCCTGGATTATCAAGGTGAGCCCAATGTAATGGCAAAGGTCTTGACATGTGGAAGAAAGAGGTAGAAGAGTCAGCGTTAGGGTGATATAACTTGAGAAAGTCTTGACTGGACATTGCCAGCTTTGACAGTAGAAAGGGTCACCAGCCAAGGAATGTGGGCAGCCTCTAGAAATTGAAAAGTCAGGAAAACAGATTTTCCCTTAAAACCCCCAGAAAGGTGGTATCCAGCCAACTTCCTGATTTCATCCCAGTGAGACTCATTTTGGACTTCTGACCTCCAGCTCTCTAAAATACATTTGTGCCACTTAAATTTGTGGAAATTGGTTATAGCAACAAGAGAAAACTAATACAGTCTGTGTTGTTGTTCAGTGACCAAGTCTGTACGATTCTTCGAGACCCCATGGACAGCAGCACACCAGGTTTTTCTGTCCCTCAGCATCTCCCAGAGTTTGCTCAAGTTCATGACAAGTGAATCAGTGATGCCATCCAACCAATGCATCTTCTGTTGCTCATTTCTTCTTCTGCCTTCAATCTTTCTCAGCATCAGGGTCTTTTCCAATATACTCTCTAAAGTCTCTAAAAATAAACACATGATAACAAAACTCAACAGTACACCTTGCTATTTCTTAAAAAGTAACTATTATTTCTTTGAGGTTTGATGTTTAAGAAGTTGTAACAATAAAGAAAGCCTTCCCTGGTGGCTCATTGGTAAAGAATCCACCTGCAATGCAGAAGACGCAGGTACGCTCCCTGTATCAGATAGATCCCCTGGATAAGGAAAAGGCAACCCACTCCAGTATTCTTGCCTGGGAAATCCCATAGACAGAGAAGCTATAGTCCATGTGGTTGCAAAAGAGTCGGACACAACTTAGAGACTAAACAACAACAATTAAGAACAGCAGCAAGTACTCAGTATAGTACCTATTATTCATGTCAAGTTCTGTTCTAGGGCTTCTCTGGTGGCACAGTGGTAAAGAATCTGCTGGCCAATGTGGGGTACATGGTCTAAGAGGATCCCGTATGCCCATGGAGCAGCCAAGCCCCTGTGCTGCAATTACTGAGCCCATGTGTGGCAACTACTGAAGCCTATGAACCCTAGATCCCATGCTCTCAACAAGAGAAGCCACTGCAATGAGAAGCCCCCACACCACGACTATTAGAGAGTAGCCCCCTCTCTCCACCACTAGAGAAAACCCCATGGAGCAACAAAGACCCAGCACAGCCGGAAAAAAAGTGTTCTAGATGGTAGATATGTTAACTCATTTAAACATGTTCAGAACACTGTGAGGTGGTTCTATTATCACCCCTAGAGAAGAGAACGGAGCACAGCGAAGTCATGTACCTAACCTGTCTGTGGTTACACAGCTGGAAAGCTGCAGAACTGGAACCAAACCCAGACTTGGGCCGGTCCACTGCTGGGCCATTCTGCTCCTCTCAGTGGTAGTGGCTCGACAGCTGGCATCCTCACCCAGAGTCAACACATCTTGTCTTTTACACAGGAACTTAACAAAATTGCTTATGCTAATACGTTGCTTTCTAGTTCATAGATTTTTTTTTTCGTCAAAATATTTTTAGCCTTTTCCTATAGGCTTTCCATACTGTTACTCAGCCTTTCTTCTCTTCTTAGCACTGAGACTGTTTTTATGTTGATTACCAAAAATGTCACAGCCTTGCAGATATGGGTTATTCAAGAACTGATCAATAAGTCTGGTTTCCTAGCTCAATTGTCTCTTTTCCTTTTCGCCTCTAGCCCTCTTCAGATTCCTTACCCCACGGACTAGTCTACTTGCAGTGAAGGGCAGAGGAGGTGCAAATAAAATCTGCAGACTTAGATACTTGTTAACAGCTCTTGACAAAGCAGGAGGTTCACCCATGGTTGTCTACCATGGATTTTCTCTGTTTTCTGCGTTTTTGTAAAAGGAAACTTAAGGTTCTGGTGTTCCTAAGATGTCTTATATTTAGACATTCTTTGCTTTTAAACCTTCGTTTCTAATGTAGGTTTCTGAGAGTTGCTAATTTGATTTGTTCATGCTATGCCATATTCTCCGTTATCACAGACGATTAGGAATTAGCTTTAATCATGTTTTGCTTTGGTCTCTAGACATAGGAAGCCAAAATGAGCCTTGTTCTTCAAGGCTCCCTTCCCGTTTTAAATATGCCGCACTCAGATTGTCCATGAATGGAAAGGGATTAGCAGTGGCTGATAAATCAGCAGAGACTGTCAGAAGTATTTTTGAAAAGGAGTTTATGGAATAGTCTGGACTCTTTTAGAAGAGTTCAGTGATCTAGGTGTTCATTAGTAGACATCTACTAATATGCATATGTTGGAGGTGAGCTGAGTCTTACAACTGCCACATATTTGGCCATGCCTGCTGGCCCGAGTCCAGAACTGTTTCACCAAAAATTCCTACTGAGCTTCTGTGTGGATGAACTTGGGTCTAGGTGGCACCATCTGTTGCAACTTTCCCATCTTCCTGAATCCCCAGTTTTCAAAAAACTTGAAACTACCTTAAACCTCATATTGTGTAATTCTCTAAAATATAGCCTAAAATGAATGGAGATAATATTAAATTAAATACAGAGTGTTTTAGGCTTCAAATAATATTTTACCAACTTGAAGGATCATTAGATAATGCAGAAAGTCATTGACAGCTGGTATACACTTACTTCTGGAGAAGGAAATGGCACCCCACTCCAGTACTCTTGCCTGGAAAACTCAATGGATAGAGGATCCTGGTAGGCTACAGTCCATGGGGTCGCAAAGAGTCAGACATGACTGAGTGACTTCACTTTCATACACTTTCTTTTTATAACAATAGCTATCATTTCTTGAGTGTTTTTTTTTTTTTTTAATCAGTGAGGTCCTTTGCTCAGTGAGTTTATATATTTAACTTATTTTATCCTCATCCAAACCTACATGTTGGTATTTCTGACTCCCATTTTGCAGAAGAGAAAACTCAGGCCAATGAGGTTAAGTAACTTTCATTCATTCCCAGAGGAATCTCCCCAGAAGGCTTTGGTGGAGGATTGCCTCCCAGAGAAAAAAACCAAATAATCAGAGGGATACCTTTCCAATGCACCTCAGCCCACAGATGAAATTAAACCCACTTCTTGCTCTCCCTATTTGAAAAAGTGAGAGTTACCAGAGTAGAAATATTGAGCTATATGTTTGAAGCCATTGAGGGATTAGACAGGCCCAGACCTCAGTGATGCCTGCCTCTCAGGACTGTGTTAAGATGGAGCAACCAGTCCCTCTCAATGCCTTTTATCTCCCTTTCTAGGTCAGTCCCTGCAGGGCTTCAATCCTGTCAGTTACTCTTCTCTGCATCGCGTATCAATTATTTGCTGTCTTGCTCTGGGGTTGTGATATCTAAAAGAAGATGCATATCAAGCTGTGAGGTTTTGCCTGAATTTCCTGGGTTCTTGCCTCAATTTTCTGTTTAATTTTTGCTTTAGAAACAAGTTATACAATGAGGGCAGAAAGTTTGGAAATCTTGGTAATTAACAAGGACTCATGAAATCCAATCTCTGGCAGGAACTTAAACTGAATAAAATATCAGTTGAGAGACTATTTGGATGTTCTATTGAGGCCTTGTCTAGGTTCAGGCTTTCAAAAATAGATAGCTTAAAAACACCCACCCACACTTCAAACTGGTTCACGAGGTGTGCTGATCTGGGTCACACAGGCCAGGAAAAAATATTTGGGTGATATTTTGATTCACTCCAGTTTTGAGGGTTAAAGTTAAGTGAAAGTTACCATGTCTACTTTTTTTTTTTTTAACAGACAGGTGAGTAGAAAAGTACTTTCAGAACTTTCAGAAAAGTATTTTCAGAAAATTGCATGGAAAACTGAATTCAGGTACCCGAGAGAGTGATGATTAAACATCATGTTGTAAAAATGGCTACTGGTTACTTAATGCCTTTAATTAGAATAGTACTATAAGTGTACTACCTAGACTTTTGTGGTGCTTGAGAAGACTCTTGAGAGTCCCTTGGACAGCAAGGAGATCAAATCAGTCATTCCTAAAGGAAATAAACCCTGAATATTCATTGGAAGGACTGATGCTGAAGCTCCAATACTTTGGCCTCCTGATGAGAAGAGCCAACTCACTGGAAAAGGACCTGAGGTTGGGAAAGATTGAAGGCAGGAGGACAGGGGGATGACAGAAGACGAGATGGTTGGATGGAATCACCGACTCAATGGACATGAGTGTGAGCAAACTCTGGGAGAGGTGAAAGACAGGAAAGCCTGATATGCTGCTTCCATGAGTCCATGGGGGTCACAAAGAGTAGGACTCAACTGAGCGACTGAACAACAACAACAACAGCAACTGCCGGGAGCCAGCATGGGCCATCCCACCCATGACAAGGTCATGCGGAAGAGATCTGGAGTAAGGCTTCAAGATGCTGAAGCAAGGCTTCAGGACTCGAGGGACCCGCCTGGACCAGGTCGAGCATCTACCCCCAAACCAGAATCTGTCTGTCTTACTATTTTATGTCTTTCACCAACTCTTCTGACATTAACAGGGGTCTATCCCCGACCACCTTTCTCTGGAAAAATCAACTCAGGGATCTAGCTAATAAGTCTCCTGGGCATGAGAGGAATATTTCAAATCAAATCCCCTCTGTTAGCATTCTAGCTTGCTTGGCAGGTTTATCCAGACTCTTGCAGCTACATATATGATTGTTCACAGCCTCCCAACTGTGAGAGGCACGGGAAGCCTCAAACATAGAGCCTTTCAAAGAGTTAAAAGTTATTAGAATAGTGCTGGTGTAAGATTTCATTGTTGAGCCAATGGTTGCTGCCAAGTTCCCATATCTCTTATCCACTGTGCACCTGGGAGTGCATTAGTTAACATAGTTGGAATGTAAGAAAAACAAGTGTAGCCTTGAAATTAACCACATCAGACCTTTGAGCTAATTGGTTCTTTCTTGTAACTCACTGCACCTTTGCTCCTTGATAAATGTAACCTTGTTTAATACTTTCTGAGGCTGACATAGATTAGAAATATAAAGAAAAAACACTTCAAGGGAAAATAAGTTTTCTGGTTGAGCAGCCTTTATCAAAAGAGGGTCATAAAATGTCCACAGGCCTCCAAGGCCAGAAGATAATGTACACAATATCATTTGTGAGAAAGGTATGCAGAAAAAAAATCCTGGCTTCGATAAGGGCAAAACTGCTGGAGTGTTTGGGCTGATTCTGCCTGACCTTGCATCTTTCATTTCCCTCTATGTACAAGTCAAGGTATAAAAGTCCCCTTTGAAAATAAATTAATGGGCCTCACTCACCAAAGAAGCTTGGTCTCCCCGTGTCTTTCTTTCTTTCTTTCTCTCTTCTATTTTCTTATCTGCAACTTTCTTTCTTTATCTCTCTCTAAATCATTTTCTTCCAGGATGCTGTTTCTCCTGAGGGTCCCCCTGGATCCTGCGGGGGCTGATCCCCAGCAAGCAACAACTTAGAGTTTATATCTACTACTCAGTTTACAGTGAGCGGTGATGATCTCTTGTTTTAAGAGCAATGATGAGATTACATTCCCATTAGCAAGTTCTTGCTGAAGTTATACAGACTGTGCTGTTTGCTATATGTTCACCAAAATCCACTTCTTACCTACTTTGCAGACAGACAGCCTACATCTGCCAGCCTCCCCTGTACTTAGCTGTGACCATATAACTGGGTTCTGACCAGTGAAATGTGGGTGGAAGTGAGGTACACTACTTTTAGAGCTACTCTCTCCTCCCCTCAAACTGCTGTAATACTCTTCAGAGTCTCTCTGACTTCTACCCTCTGACTATGTAATCCAAGAGAGGGCTCTGAGACCATTCTTTTGAAGCCACATTGATGAAATGATGAAATGATTTGACATTGAACATTGTGTGTGAAAGAGAAACTTTTTTTGTGGTAAGATCCTGGAGCCTGTTGTAGCAGCTAGTACTACTTATCCTAACTAATAAAGAAAGAGTTCATGCAAACTAGATAAAAATAGTGTTTATTAGCAGCCCTGAGTAAGTAAAATTGCATTGCTTTTGCCGAAGAATTGATGCGTCTGAACTGTGGTGTTGGAGAAGACTCTTGAGAGTCCCTTGGACTGCAAAGAGATCCAACCAGTCCATTCTAAAGGAGATTAACCCAGGGATTTCTTTGGAAGGAATGATGCTAAAGCTGAAGATCCAGTACTTTGGCCACCTCATGCGAAGAGTTGACTCATTGGAAAAGACTTTGATGCTGGGAGGGATCGGGGGCAGGAGAAGGGGATGACCGAGAATAAGATGGCTGGATGGCATCACTGACTTGATGGACGTGACTCTGAGTGAATTCCGGGAGTTGGTGATGGACAGGGAGGCCTGGCATGCTGTGATTCATGGGGTCGCAAAGAGTCGAACACGACTGAACAACTGAAATGAACTGAACTTTGCAAATTAAATTGGATTTGAATTGAGATCTCAAAATCTATGCTTTTCCTATTGCTCTAGTATACAGTACCAAAATAACTAATTGAAAATTGAGTATATTGATCATTGTGTTATTTGTTATCATGTCCAGCAACTGGTTTGTCTGATATTTAAATTAAAATTAACAGGTATTTAAACTCAGTTTGTTGTTTACATGACATAAACAGTTTACAAGTGAGCTCCTTGCTTATGTGAAGAAAATGAAGATTTTATATTTATCATCTGTTTTCAACAGTAAAATTAGCAGTCTTAAAATCCTTTAAAATGCTCAGTTTACCTAAAGGCATTTGAATAGTCAACTTAAAGTAACAACATTTAATTTATCTTGAGTATCTCAATGATAGGCTAACCAATTTAGTTTATTTTTGTACTTAATCTTTAGTTTCCTAGAGAACTGTCCAAGTGAGTTTGAAATCTTTGGGGGGAAATGGTAGTGAATATGACTTAAAACCATCAGTTGCTTATTATAACATTCATTATTAGACTAACCTGTGAAAGGCAAAGTAGCAACAGGACTAGTACTTTATGAACAAATGTGCTTTCAAATATTCTTAAGCTCTGATAGGAGAAAGAAATGGAATTTTAAAAATAAATCTCAGTAGGAGAACTCAGAAGCATTTTGGAACACAAATTGGAAGCTACTTATTAAACAAGGGTAATTTGTTCTGGGTCTACACCACAAGATGACTTCAAATGCCTTTAAAGTAGGTCATTTGACTGCTCTAAAATGTTTGGCATATGGCAGCCTTCTTTAGCATATCTGTATGATAGTTAGACTGCATCCTAGTAGCATCCTTGGGATTTCTGACCATATCAAAGCATCATCAAGGAGCTCTAATGAGACAGTTTGTTTAATTGAAATACTTTAAACTACCATGTAGTACAGCATGAAAAAAATATTATTTTTCATTAGTTGAACTATTTCTGCTAGCCCCAAACTAGAAGTCTTAATGTTGGAGCATGATATAATGCATTGTAAAACCTGTTAAACAGCAGGTCAACAAAGAGGAATTTAAATGAAAGAATTCATCTAAAATATCAAGATTTTGTACATCCCTCATGGAGTGGTGGATAAGAATCTGCCTGCCAGTGCAGTGGATGTGGGTTCGATCCATGGTCCAGGAAGATTCCACATGTCCTGGAGCAACTAAGTCCATGCACCACAGCCACAGAACACGTGCTCTAGAGCCTGGGGGCTGCAGCAACTGACCCCACACACCCTCAAGACTGTGCTCCACAGCAAGAGAAGCCACCACAAGGAAACGCCTGCACACTGCAACTAGAGAGTAGCCCCAGCTCAGACTAACTAGCAAATGGCCGAGAGTAGCAACCAAAACCCAGCATCACCAATAAATAAATAAATTCAAGTAAAATTTTTTTTAAAAATCAAGATTTTGCCTTAAACATTACCCTTGGGCATCAATATCTTCTGCCAGTTCTGCCAAGCCTGAGGACCTATCAACCAGAAATAGACCTCATGTATTTTGTTGTTGTTCAGTCACTCAATCTGACTGCAACCCCATGGACTACAGCACGCCAGGCTTCCCTGTCCTTCACCATCTCTTGGAGTGTGCTCAAATTTATGTCCATTGAGTTGGTGATGCCATCCAACCATCTCATCCTCTGTCATTCCCTTCTCCTCCTGCCTTCAATCTTTCCCAGCATCAGGGTCTTTCCCAGTGAGTCGGCTCTTCTCATTAGGTGGCCAAAATATTGGAGCTTCACCTACAACATCAGTCCTTCCAATGAATATTCAGGGTTGATTTCCTTTAGAATCGACTGGCTTGATCTCCTTGCAGTTCAAGGGATTCTCAAGAGTCTTCTCTAACACCACAGTTGGAAAGCATCAGTTCTTCAGCCCTCAGCCGAAGACCATCAGTCCTTTATGGTCCAGCTCTGACATTCGTACATGACTACTGGAAAAATCATAGCTTTGACTAGATGGGCCTTTGTGGCATCACCGTTTAGTCACTCTCTTTGTCTTCATAGGCAATGCAGCTCTCATGTCAAAACATGGCCATAGTGGGTTGCTTCTGACACAGACCATTTATGAGTTTTTCTTTGAGTGTTTTTATTGCTGAAGATACACTTATTTTGACTTAAGGAGAGCCTGTCTATAGTCTTATGAGAGAATTCACATAGCACTTGTCGTGATTGTCTTTCCATTGAAAGAACTGGCTGTCCAACAGCAGAATGTCAAAATGAAACCTCCCATTGGTTAAAATAGGATCTATCTCAACGTGAAGCAGTTTTGTTTTTAAGAAACACCAAAAAATATCCTGAGACTTGTGCCCCTCACTCAACTGATCTGTTTCATGAGCTAGATCAAGAGGGTCCCAAGGAAATGGATGGAGTGTGAAAGAAGCTGTATAACAGAGGGGACAGGTTAGCCTACAAAGGCTAACCTAACATCACCTAAGGATACACTTTGCTTTAACATGTTATAGCAAAGTAGAAAGAACTTTAGAAGAAAGCTTAAGAAGAAAAAGAACAAGACTCAGATCTGCTGACCGAGAAGGGGATACGATTGATTTTTAAAATCTGATTCAGTGTTAACAATAGAAAAAGACTTTGTTTGCTTTTTTTTTTTTTTTGAATGATAGCAGAGGTTGGAATTACCTGTTTGTGTGTGTGTGTGTGTGTGTGCAAAGGAATAGTTATAATAAGAACATTTTATTTCTTGTGAGTTAGTTATATGGAGCTGATTTGAAAAATTTTTTTCATTTATTTTTCTGTAATTTTTGTGGGACATTAATTTTTCTGGTCTGTTTTGCTTTATGGTTAAATGTTTTAGGTGCTGGGCTTCCCAGATGGTGCTAGTGGTAAAGAACCGCCTGCCAATGCAGGAGACATAAGAGACATGGGTTCTATTTCTGGGTTGGGAGGATCCCTGGAGAAGTTTATGGCCACTCATGCCAGTATTCTTGCCTGGAGAATCCCATGGACAGAGGAGACTGGCGGGCTACAGTCCATAGGGATTGCAGAGTCAGACAGTACTGAAGCAACTTAGCAGGCATGTAGGCATGCCTTTCAGGTGTTATTCCACTAATCATTATCCCAATAATCAAGTTCAGAAATTTCTTTAGGTTCATACAGTAAGCATCTATGGACAAGGAGAACTGGACCCAGAAATCTTTGTTTCATGAGTGCTCTTAAATTTCCGACATTTTGTGTATAATACTTTTGTGATTTTGAGGGTCCTTTTTTAGACACCCTGGAGAAACTCCTCTCACAGAAAAAATATTAATGTATTAATAGATTATGTCAGTTATTTTTTCCCACATTTTATAAACTAGAAAGTTGAATTTTCCAGCTTGTAAAAAAAAAAAAAGAAAAATCTCGAATGTTTTGATCGTAAGTCCCTTGAGTCCTATGCTTGGTTGGAGTTTTATTTTGTCATCCCTGATCCAATCTGAAGTTCTTTGTCTGCAATTCAATCTCTACGGCTTTAATCATTTTGGATTGTACCGATGGCTTCTCAGTAATAAAATAAACGGGGAGTCAGTCTTGGCATGGGACAAGTCTCTCCAGCTGGAGTAAGACGCTACATATGTGTTGTCTACCCACAAAAGGACTCACTGTCAGATTAAATTAATGAGCTGCATGTTTTAATCATTAAGGTAGTAGCCACGCAGGGATTCATTGCCTCTGTTTTAATCATTTCTATATTTCAAATGCTTTCTTTTGAGGTCTCCCCATTTCATTGCAGAGAATGGCTTCTATGT
The DNA here is from genome assembly GCF_032405125.1 of Capricornis sumatraensis. Classification (NCBI taxonomy): domain Eukaryota; kingdom Metazoa; phylum Chordata; class Mammalia; order Artiodactyla; family Bovidae; genus Capricornis; species Capricornis sumatraensis. The sequence continues at coordinate 19,425,333 of NC_091075.1, forward strand.
GGGGCAGAAATAAATGCCTTAGAGTCCCAAGGAATGCTAAATAACGTTGTCCATCAGGGTTCAGGGCAATTTATAGCCATGTCTTTGTCCTTCAGTGCAGGAATTTGGAAGGACAAGGCGGTAGCCACTATTAGCAAATGGAACCCGTGAGGGTCCCAGTTTGCAAAAAGTCAAAGTAGCAAAAGTGAATTGTAGGTTTCAGTAGCTGAGGTCAAAATGGATTATGTTATGGCCCATGGGCAGAATTTAGACCAGGTAAGCTGAAGGAGATACTGCCAGCTAAGCCAGTATTGGGGGGCTCTGAATGTTCTGCCTTAACCTGAAATTGCTCTATGCAGACTTTCAACTTGCGGGTCCGTGTAAACTTGCGGGTCGGTGTCTGCTTGGCAAAGTTGGCAAAGCTGGTGTCTGCTTGGCAAGAGACTTGCTGTTCACAGGAGAGTCCACAGTGAGCAGATCAGGACACATCCCCTCGACTAGATAGATGTTATCAAGCATATTTCAGGTACTACATACACCATTTGTATTCTCCTCAGATATTTAGGTTACGGCCAAGTCATATCTAGAACATAGGTTCAAAAAAGAGAAGAAAATCCAATGTATTAATTATTTTGTTTGGATGATGCCTACACATGGCTTGACAGATTTTTCACTTAGTTTTTTAAGTTAAAACAATCATCATGTTGAAGTTTGACAGAAAACAACAAAATTTTGTAAAGCAATTATCTTTCAATTAAAAAATAAATTAAAAAAACCAATCAATTTCTGGGCTCTGTGGGATTATTGCACTGTCCAATGTGTTACCACAGCAAATGTTTATAGCTTGAATATAGCTTGTTCTAGGTGTGTTATAGCGGATTACACTATTCAAGTGTGAGTTTCTAGAGGGCAGGGCTAGTACCATATCTGTCAGTGTCTTTAGGTCTTTGTACATAGATTGTAGAACAGATTTGTAGAACAGAATTGAATTTTCTGTTGTTATTTAGTCACTAAGTTATGTCCGACTCTTTTGCAACCCCGTGGACTGTAGCCCACCAGGTTGCTCTGTCTATGGGATTTCCCAGCCAAGAATAGTGGAGTGGGTTGCCCATCTCCTTCTGCACGGGATCTCCCTGAGCCAGGGATAGATCCTGCATCTCCTACACTGGTAGGCATATTCTTTACCCCTGAGCCACCAGGGAAGTGCCAGAATTGAGTAATGTAGAACCAGAGTTTCTTCTTTCCTTTCTGGAAACTGGGTGAGTCCAAGGGGCGTGGGGAGAGGATTTAGAAATATAAAATCATAGGTTAGACAGGGCCTCAAAGATTATGTAGTTCAACACAGTTATTTTACAGATAAAGCAAGTGAGGTCCAGAGAGGTCAGTGATCTGACCAAGTTCACTTAGTTGGTGGCAGAGCCGGAACAGAGATGAGTTCGCATTCGCCAGAACCTGCGGTGAGAATGTGCTAGATGTGCGTGGTCCGGTATTGTAATGTGTTAGCCAAGGTCCTCCAGAGAAACAGAATCTATACTGTCAATTCATTCATTAATTATGAAATTATGAGGCATTGGCTCACACCATAATGGAGATTAAGAAGTGCTACTATCTGCCGTCTGCAAGCTGGAGACCCAGGAAAGCTGGTGGTGTCATTCTGTCCAAGTACAAAGGCCTGAGAAATGGGAGAAACAATTGTATAAATCCCATTCCTAAGGCAAGAAAAGATATTAGCTATCCCAGCTCGGCAGGAAGGCAGGAGGACAGAGGTGGATTTCTTCTTCTTCTGCCTTTTTGTTCTATCCAGGCCCTCAACAGATGAGAGGATATCCAGCCACATTGGAGAGAGCAATCTGCTTTCGGGTGTGTGCTGATTCAGATGCTAATCTCATCCAGAATCACTCCCATAGACACACCAGGAAATGATAGTATTTAATCTGGGTAACCCCTTCTGAGAGAATGGGAATACCAGACCACCTGACCTGCCTCTTGAGAAATCTGTATGCAGGTCAGGAAGCAACAGTTAGAACTGGACATGGAATAACAGACTGGTTCCAAATCGGGAAAGGAGTCCATCAAGGCTGTATATTGTCACCCTGCTTATTTAACTTCTATGCAGAATACATCATGAGAAACGCTGGACTGGAAGAAACACAAGCTGGAATCAAGATTGCTGGGAGAAATATCAAGAACCTCAGCTATGCAGATGACACCACTCTTATGGCAGAAAGTGAAGAGGAACTCAAAAGCCTCTTGATGAAAGTGAAAGAGGAGAGCGAAAAAGTTGGCTTAAAGCTCAACATTCAGAAAATGAAGATCATGGCATCTGGTCCCATCACTTCATGACAAATAGATGGGGAAACAGTGGAAACAGTGTCAGACTTTATTTTTGGGGGCTCCAAAATCACTGCAGATGGTGACTGCAGCCATGAAATTAAAAGACACTTACTCCTTGGAAGAAAAGTTATGAGCAACCTAGATAGCATGTTCAAAAGCAGAGACATTACTTTGCCGACTAAGGTCCATCTAGTCAAGGCTATGGTTTTTCCTGTGGTCATGTATGGATGTGAGAGTTGGACTGTGAAGAAGGCTGAGCGCTGAAGAATTGATGCTTTTGAACTGTGGTGTTGGAGAAGACTCTTGAGAGTCCCTTGCACTGCAAGGAGATCCAACCAGTCCGTTCTGAAGGAGATCAGCCCTGGGATTTCTTTGGAGGGAATGATGCTGAAGCTGAAACTCCAGTACTTTGGCCACCTCATGCGAAGAGTTGACTCACTGGAAAAGACTCTGATGCTGGGAGGGATTGGGGGCAGGAGGAGAAGGGGACGACCGAGGATGAGACGGCTGGATGGCATCACTGACTTGATGGACGTGAGTCTGAGTGAACTCCGGGAGTTGGTGATGGACAGGGAGGCCTGGCGTGCTGCGATTCATGGGGTCGCGCAGAGTCGGACACGACTGCGCGACTGAGCTGAGCTGAAGCCACTGGCTGGTCGAGCTGACAGAAAGTCATCCACCACCACGAGCTGCTAGCGTCGCCTGGACAGGGAGAGCTGGAAATGTGGCAAGAGAGGTGGAGGCACTGAACCTCAGACTTCACATAACTTTTTTACCCTTTAATTTAAACACAAACTGTGTAAAATGTTCTTCCATTAGAGACAACTTTATTGCTTTGGTAGAACCACATTTCACAACCATCATTGAAAATATAGTATCCGGAATTGAGACATGCTGTTGGTATAAGATAAACGCTGGATTTTGAAGACCTCATAGGGAAAAACAGAGTGTAAAATTGTTTATAATTTTTTATGTTGATTGCATGTTTAATGGCAATATTTCAACTAGGTTGTATTGGGTTAAATAAAATATAACATTAAAATGACCCTCATTCATTTCTTTTTACTGTCTTTAGCATGGCTACTGGAAAATTTTAAATGGTACATGTGGCTTGCATTATATTTCTATTGAATAGCTTTTGCTAGTGTCTGCCTGCAACGCTGGAGACCTGGGTTCGATCCCTGGGTCGGGAAGATCCCCTGGAGAAGGAAATGGCAACCTGCTCCAGAATTCTTGCCTGGAAAATCCCATGGAGGGAGGAGCCTGGTGGGCTACAGTCCACGGAATCACAAAGAGTTGGACACAACTAAGCGACTTCACTTTCACTTTCAACATACATTATTTTATTTAATCCTTATGACAACTATCTCCATGCTACTCTTAACTCCAGTAGGCAGACGAGGAAACTGAGAGTGAGAGGAGTTAAAGAATTTGCAGAAAGTCAAGCCACAAGGAAATGGCAGACTCCAGATGATGCCTGGTGTGGCTGACGTATGCTCTTTCTAGGGGTTGTTCCGGACCCAGCTTCCGAAACTGCTTCAGCAGTACTTCAGATATTCAAAACCAAACTGTAGATCCTAACATAGAGATTCATCATTCTGCTATTTGTTTTCACTAACCACTTCATAGGAAAAAAATAGGAGAGCTCTCTTGGCTGACCACTAAAAATTTTCAGTGACTGACCTTCAGGTTCTCGGGTTCTGCTCCACAGCAGAACCTTCTAAAACTGTGAAAACTAAACACACATAATTAATTCCTTTCAGGGAGTTTTCTTATAGTTTTACTTGCTTTTGTTTTAATACTTAAAAAATAAGTTCCTAACTCAACAGTTGTGCTTCTGATTAAAATCATATATGAAAATCGACATATCTTTTCTTACTGATTCATCCATTTTTCAATGAGAAGTGGGGAATACATCTGGAAAAGAAGTAATCCTATTTTGGAACTAAGATTCCCTGGAAAAAATTAAGATTAATTAAAATTAAATAGCTTTATTTAATTTAAAAATTAAATTTAAAATTAAATTTAAAAATAAATGCAATATTTTTATATTTGTCATTGTTTCCAATATAAGTCTGATTTTTGCCCAAGCAGAAAAAACAAAAGGAGAATCCACCAGCTCTGTGTAGAGCATACTTTTTCCATAGGTAAAGATGATTCTTTTCTTACTGTTATTTGAGACTTGGAAATTCTATCACAGTTTTGCTCAGAGTTGGCCAAAGATGCCCAAAGATGTGTCCAAAAAGCTCAGATTCATGACACCACTTTTGATGAAAGAGTAGTCTGATTTTCCCAAAAACTGTAAATTCACCCAGAATTTGTTACCGTTTAGTCGCTAAATCGTGTCCAACTCTTTTGCGACCCCATGGGGGTGTCCAGGCTTCTCTGTCCATGGGATTTCCCAGACAAGAATTCTGGAGCAGGTTGCCATTTCCTTTTCCAGGAGTCTTCCCAACCCAGGGATCGAAACCGTGTCTCCTGCACTGCAGGTGGATTCTCTACCACTGAGCCACCAGGGAAGTCCTGAATTTGTGGAAAGACGTGCAGATACACTCCTCACAGTTCTCCCGCCTAGGAAAGAACTTGGTATAATTTCCCTGCAGTTGAGTTTACCGTCAATAGAGGGCGCCAAAGGATGGAAAAGTAATTATTGATGAATTTGGTTTATATCTCCAAGTCAATTAGTTATTAAAAATTAATTAGTTAATTTTAAAAACCTTTGAAAAATCATCTTTTCATCTTTAAAAAGGAGGAATCAGAGTGCTTTTGATATGTGCAATCTCATGTTTCCCATCCAGCCATGGCCAAGCTGACCAGCGCACCCTGACACCCGGTTTTGGTATATCTGGCTAGTGTCCAAAGTGGAGAGAGAACTCCTACTTTCTGGCTCTTTCACCAGAGGACATGGTCAACGTTTCCCCAGCTGGACCCTGTCCAGTAGCTTTGCTTGCACTAGTCCTTTGCTGCTGCTGCTAAGTCTCTTCAGTCGTGTCCGACTCTGTGCGACCCCATAGACGGCAGCCCACCAGGCTCCCCTGTCCCTGGGATTCTCCAGGCAAGAACACTGGAGTGGGTTGTCATTTCCTTCTCCAGTGCATGAAAGTGAAAAGTGAAAGTGAAGTCGCTCAGTCGTGTCCGACTAGTCCTTTAATTATTAGCAAATTAAGATCCTTCATAGGGAAGTAAATTGATTCGCCAAGTATTTCAGTTCCTGCCACATAGCAGGCACTTAGTTTCTGCAGAAACCAGGCACTAAAACAGACCTGCCTGCATACAGCCTGCAGTCCAGTGGGCAACAGAGACTTTAACCAAACAGTCCACAGACTTACAGTAAGAACTTATCTTGACAAAGCAGTGTTCTTGTGGGGATCTGAAGACTGAGTAAGAGTTAATTAGGTGAAGTAGGGAGGGTTGAGGCAGAAGATTCCAGGCAGAGAGAACAACTGGGTCCATGTATCTGAGCCAGGAAGGAACACAGACACTCCAGGAATTGAAAGTCAGAGTGGCTGGAGCCCAGGAGACACGAGAAGAGTGGCTGAGGCTGGACAGGGAGGCAGAGATCATTGATACTAAGACTGGTGGCAACACTGTGCAAGGATTTTGTTGTTATGTGCAATGCAAAGCCCTTGATAAGTGGATGTTAGGATTAGGCTTATGTATTTAAAAAGATTACCCAAGCTGTTTTGTGGAAAACGGATTAGAAGAGGGCAAGATAACAAGGAAGCTATGGCAGCAGTTCAGATGGGAGATTTTGATGACTTGGACCAAGGTTGTTGTTGTTACTATGAATAAGTTGTGTCCGACTCTTTTGCAACCCCATGGACTGTAGCCCATCAGGCTCCTCTGTCCGTGGGATTCTCCAGGCAAGAATACTGGTTGATTGCCCTCCTCCAGGGGATCTTCCTGACCCAGGGATCGAACCCATGTCTCTTAATGTCTCCTGTATTGGCAGACAAGTCTTTACCACTAGCATCACCTGGGAAGTCATCATGGGCCAAGGTACTGATGTTGAAAATGGAGAGATGTGAGCAAGGAAGATCAAACTGGCTGGACGTAGCTGTGGATGGAGCACGGTGGCGAGGGAGAGGATATTGTTCAGGATAACTTCTAGGTTTCAGGCTTGAAAAGTTGTTAAGGGTAACTTCTAGGTTTCACAGGTTAGGTTTTACAAACTCAGAAAGCACAGCTGGCAGAGTTTAGGAAGTATTATCATTACTGATGTGAGGTGGAAATCAAAACTTCCGATACTGGGCAAACTCAGTCCAGACTGTTGGTCTTCCCATCACATGTCAAAGCCTCTCTGCTATGAAATGAACATTTCAAGAAGAGCTGGGCATGACCAACAATGTTGTACTGTTATATCATGATACATAACCGATAGCAATATGTGCATATATGCATGCATAGAAAATGTTCTGGAAGAATAGAAGCATGTTGCTACTGTAGTTAATTTTGGAGGTGTGAGATGAGAGGGAGCATCATTTTCAAGTCTAGATGTGACTGTGTTGTCTGAAAAATTTTAAAGTAAGCCTTAATTGGTCTGCTTCTAATTAGTAGAATCCATGAAATTCACCATCATTACCAATAAAAAGCTTTTTTCGGCTGGGAAATTGAAAGCCTTTTGTGGAGCCCCAATAATCTCCCACCTCCGTTAGATCTCTCTCCTAGAATCTAGAGAGCCTTTCCATCTGGGGACCTTCTAACCCCAGACAGCATAGATTCCTCTCGCTGCAGCTCATTAGAGGTGCTCAGAAAATCAACGTGAGGACTAGCTGTAGAAGCCCTCTCAGCACCGTTTGATCTTTTCAGTAGCAAACGTGTCATTTGTAGCACAATTGGTCCAGTTCTTATGTGAGGCTAACATAGAGCCCCTCCAAGGTGCTTTTGAGACTCCCTGAACTACAGCTACCTACCAGTCGTTCCCCCAGTTGGTGTATCCATTCTGCCATATCCCTGAGGACATCATTTCCATTTGCTTGGTAAATGATTAGCCTGCTGCTGTTGGCTATAGAAAGGATTATAAATATTTTAGCACTGCAAGTGATTGAAACCCATCTCAATTTGACTTCATCTATGCCTGCAATGCTTTGGGTAAAAACTTACCAATTAACATGAGACACCCTTGGCCAGATAACTGTTCTAGGTGTGACAAAAGTAAGGCATTGTCTAGACTGCTTTAGTCAGTGGGCACTCAGAATCAGGCTCTAGTAAGCCAATGGGTTTGAACTTTTCCAATTTTGGCTCACACCAGTTGATTTTTCTCACAATGAGAGAAATAAATAACCCCATTTCCTAAGAACATTTCTATGCTAATAGGATTTTTAAAAAATTAACTTTAGAAGGGTTAATGCCTAATATATATAAAGTACTCATGTAACTCAACAGCAAAAAAAATTTATTTATTAAAAAATAAGTAGAGTATCTGGACTTCCCTGGAGTACAGTGGGTAAGAATCTGCCTGCCAATGCAGGGGACGTGGGTTCGATCCCTGGTCCTGGGTGCTCTTTCCAGTGCCCTGCAGAGTATCTCTTCTCAGCAGGTCCAGTGTGACTTCTGATGAAAATGGCAACACGTGCCTATTGATCACGAAGTGAAACAGTACAATGGTGTGCAAATGCTGCCATGCTCTCCTCCTCCAGAGACGACTACTGTTTTCCTTACACACTGTAAATGGGCTCATACTGCACTTTGTATCTGAACAACATGCTGACTTTATTAAAGAGCGCATCATGGGGAGCTTTCCATGCCCGTTCATAAAGATCTCATCTTTTTAAAGATAGGCAAAAATCTATTCCACCAATTCTCTACTGATGGCTACCCGGATTATTTACAAATATTTTCTGTGAAACACTGGCAAATGAAGACTCATATGTCTCTTTGCACATCTGTTTGATTATTTCCTTAGGATAGATTCCTGGAAGTTGAATTGCTGGGTCCAAAGGTAAACATGTTTAAAATTGTGATACATATTGCCCAATTATACACTCACCAAAAGTAAAACGAGAATACACATTCTTGCATCCAGATCAACAGAAAGAATATCAGTCTTTTATCTTTGCCAATTTTTTGGTTAAAAAAGTTTTAATTTCATTTCTTTATTAAAATATTAATGAAATTGAATTTTTATTTCAGTGCTGGTTACCTGGATGTATTTAGTTTATGAAAATTCAATGAGCAGTGTATTTGTGTATTATATCTTGGCTTTTTTTGCAGGGTGGATTTCTTGTGTCTCTATTAGGCTTCAAGCAGCAGAAAAGTAAATACGTATTTAATTAAATACATTACATTAAATTAAATATGTGTATATTCTCTTATACAACAAGAATTCTATAGCCAGCATGGTGCTGTTATTAGCTGTTAAGTTGACTTGTAATTCCATGGACTGTAGACTGCCAGGCTCCTCTGTACATGGCATTTCCCAGGAGAGAATACTGGAGTGGCTTGCCGTTTCCTTCTCCACACTAGCGTGGTACAGGTTGACTAGTTCAATACAGCAGTGCATCTCAGTCACCCCCAGAGCTTTGGGTTGGTTCCCCTCATGAATGTAAGACGGCTGCAGCAACTCCAGGCCTCACATGCAGATGCCACAATATCCCGTGGGAGCAGAGAGACTGTTTCATCCTATCTGTCTTTACTGTAGGGTAAGGGAGTTAGAGAAGGCGAGGTTTGGAAAAAGAACCAGACCGGCACCTTACAGGAACACATCGCCTTTAATGAGGCGGGAAGAGGCAGCAGTCAGATTAGTGAGCTGCTGCACTAACCCAAGAAAAGAGTAAGTATATATAGACATGTATGTGCAAATCTACTGTCTTAAGGGGGCCTGTTCTTCTCCAAGGTTGTTCAGAGTAGTTATCTCTTAGATGGCTGGGGCAAGGAATTCTGGAGATCGGCCAGAGGCTGGACCAGCTGGAAGCTGGGTGTCATCAACCTTAATGTCCATTTTCTTTTCCTTCTGGCGAGAGAGTTCTTTGTTTTACATAGAGTGGTGGGGAGGACCCGGAGGGGAGTTTCAACTCCAGGCTATTTTGAGCCCTGTAACTTTCCTTCATTTATCACTGAAGAAAATCTTTCTTACATACTTCCCTCCTCCGCAAAGGCTTGCTCCCACTTCTGATTGGTACGTCCCCACCCTAGTCAATGGCAAGAGGAACCAGTACACCTTCTAAAGGAACAGAGGCTGCTGGGGATGAGGCCCAGCTCCCTGCAGTTTGCTGGAGGTTGGGTGTGCTTAGAACAGTGGGAGACCAGGTGGAACAAGACTGGAACAGAGCTGGATTGCCAGTTAGGAAAGAGTTGAGTTACTTCACATTAACCTCAGGAATTAGGTACTATTATCCCTATTTTGGAGAAGGCAGTGGCACCCCACTCCAGTACTCTTGCCTGGAAAATCCCATGGATGGAGGAGCCTGGTGGGCTGCAGTCCATGGGGTTGCTAAGAGCCGGATACGACTGAGCGACTTCACTTTCATTTTTCACTTGCATGCATTGGAGAAGGAAATGGCAACCCACTCCAGTGTTCTTGCCTGGAGAATCCCGGGGACGGGGGAGCCTGGTGGGCTGCCATCCATGGGGTCGCACAGAGTCGGACACGACTGAAGTGACTTAGCAGCAGCAGCATCCTTATTCTAGGGCTTCCCTGGTGGCTCAAGCTGGTAAAGAATCCGCCTGCAATGTGGGAGACCTGGGTTCGATCCCTGGGTTGGGAAGATCCCCTGGAGAAGGGAATGACTACCTTCTCCAGTATTCTGGCCTGGAAAATTCCATGGACTGTATAGTCCATGGGGTCGTAAAGAGTCGGACACGACTGAGCGACTTTCACATCACATTCCTATTTTAAAGGTGAGGAACCTTTAAAATAGGGAAATAGTACCAAGAGAGAAATACCTTGCCCTGAGTCAAAGGGCCAGTGAGTAGAGGAGACTTCGGAGCCCGTGGTCTTAACCATTCAGCCTGCTGCTCAAAAAACCCACAGGTCAGGAGTTAGAAGATAATGCTGTAAACATGGGCTGGAGCGGAAGCAGCTGGAATAGAGGGGGAATAGCTAAGATGGTATTCGTATCTGACATTGCCGAGTGCTTCTTGTCTAATAGGAACTCTGTTCTCTGCTAGTTATACATGATCTCACTGAGTTCTCACAACTCTGGAAGACGGGCATTCTGTTCCACAAGTAAGGAGACTGGGAATTCAAGATGGTGAATCACTTGCCAAATTTCAATTGCATTTGAATCTGGGTCGTTAAGACTCCAAAGCCTGTGGAATTAGTTAATTTCACTATATTACTATTATTTTCCAAACAAAAAAAACAGGGAATTCAATGGGAAAAAAGGCACTATAGGACATAAAGGTGTACATATCCTTTTTTAAAAAAATTTTTTTTTAATTGAAGGATAATTGCTTTACAGAATTTTCTTGTTTTCTGTCATACATCAACAAGAATCAGCCATAGGGACACCCATGTCCCTCCCCCCATCCCACCCTTCAGTCTGTACATATACTTTTTAAAATTAAAAAAAAAAAAACCTTAAAGAAAATCCAATTTTAAGGGTGCTTTTGCACTTTGGCTGGTCTGAATCAGTCTTCACATAGTCTGATTGGTCATGGTCTGATACTTTTGAATACCTCGATTTATTTTTTTTCCTCAAAGAAACCTAAATTCAGAATACAGACACTTTTTCCAAACTTTTTTTCCATGAAAAATGTCATATATATTAACATTTTGTTATATATTTACAGACCTTCAGTGATACTTTGTGTATATAATAGGCACCTTGTAGTTACCTTTTTTTTTTAGATGCAATGCAAATTAGTTTTAATTTGTATAACCAACCAGCCAAACCGCTGCTGGCTGTCCTCACAAGTCAGGAGTTCTACCCTCAGTCCACTCTACCCCCTCTCAAGGACTCTGCCTTGCAGAGTTTGGGAGCAACTGTGACCCAGAGGATTTTTTTCCTTTTCTTAGTTTCCAGGGAGAGTCTCTCAAGCCCTTGTCCGGATGTTAATGTGGCACATTCGGTGCAGAGCCTTGACTTAAATCTTCCTTTCTTTAGTAGAATGTCTGGGTGGAGCAAAGGAAATTGTTAAGAAGTATTATGGTTTCTTTCTCTTCTGAGTCGAGTCGGATCCAGCCAACATCCTCCGTGACCTAAGTCACTGCCATCTGTCAGCTGTGGGTGGCCCACGCCCAGTGGTCTCCTTGGCTCCCAACAGACAGGTAACTCACATCTGAAAAACCAACACATCACATCTGGAACTGATCGGCCGAATCGAAAGAGAATCCAAAAATGGAATCAGTCACAGAGATAGAACACCCTGCTTTTTCTTGGAGCTGGTATCTGCTGGGTTCTGGCTTGTGGCATATGGGTAGAGCAACTCAGGAAAGTTTTCCAATGATATAGGCCAACTGAACATACTTTCCTGAAGCACAACCTCTAACCAAAAATGGAAAGGAATTAAATAAAAAAAAAAGCCCCAAACCAAACACACCCAAACCAACTCCCATCTCTGGTGTGCCACATAAAATTGCCTGTTGTGAAGATATTTGAACTTAAATTGTTGCCAGTTCTAAGGAAAGGGTAGGGGTAACTGCTTGAGAGATAACCAGAATTGTAACAAAGTCGTCAGGACTAACACTAAAATTAGTATACACAGGTGGTACAACTTCTTGCTTCCTCTTCCTTAGATATATAGAGATTACCGAGGGAATAAGAATGACAGGATGGGGGAAAAAAATAGAAACCATTTAAGGAAATCACTGTATAAATAGAATATAGTATAGGTTTGCATCAGAATGTTAAAAATAAAAGCATATCTCTTTAAATATTATTTTACTTTGCAATATTGCATAAGTATCTCGTCTAATTCATAACTGTGTTAGGATTTACAGAGTATTGTCCCTCTTAAGGGTTTCAGCTAGCAACATACAGTGCATTTCAAATATAAACCATGGCTGCTTCCATAAGAATATTATAGAAATAAAGAAACTGGATGAGTGAAGGAAATGGGGAAACTGTATTTGAAAAATACTATGATGTATCCTTGGAGGGGCTGAACAGGCAGCCACTGTTAAAGGAGTATTTGTCATGCAGTCAGCTGGGGGCGTGGGCTTTCCAAGTGGTGCTAATGGTAAAGAGCCTGTCTGTCAATGCAGGAGACACAGGAGACGTAGGTTCAGTCCCTGGGTCAGGAAGATCCCCCGGAGAAGGAAATGGCACCACTCCAGCATTCTTGCCTGGGGAATCCCATGAACAGAGGAGCCTGGCGGGCTATGGTGACTGAAGCGACTTAGCACACACACACGCAGCCAGGGCCTTACAAGTATGACTTATCTCCGAAGCTTGGAGCATAGAGTGGAGGGAGCCTGGGATTGGGGGTGAATTCATGAGCTCTGGCATTAGCAGCCCTCCAATCCAGGGCCCTGCTACTTACCGTGTAACTTTAGTTGAGTTACTTAAACTCACTGAGTTTTAGTTTCCTCTTCTATGAAATGAGAGCTGTTAACCCCCCTTGGCAAGCAATTGTGAGGTATGATAAGATAATGATATTAAAGCACATGGGGCCTGGCAGATGCTCTGCCAATGTTTTCCATCTTCCCTCCTTTCCCTGTTGGTGTAGGGGTCAGTGTTATTCATGGGTTTCTCAGACAACCGTGGCTTTGATGAATGAAATCTCCTCTCTTTTGCCTTGTACTCCTTTCCCTCTCTTTTCTTGCTCTCTCTTTTTTCCTTCTGATGATAGTATGATTACTGCATAGTCCTCATGGAAGAGCTGATTCATTTTCAATGTTCCTTTTTCCTAGCCTAATAGTAATGCCTCAAGTATACACACCTTTGATAAAAGAAAACATTTTCATAATCGTTAGAAGACATTCATAAGCCACAGGGCTTGATTTTTCCCTCTCCATTTGAGTATGAAAGAGAAGAGAACAGTAAGGAAGCTTGCCTTGAGCTTATTTAAAGTGCTTTAGGAATTGTGCTTCTCTGTCTCTAAGCCTGGGCTTCCCAACTGATGCTAGTGATAAAGAACCCGCCTGCAAATGCAGAAGACATGAGACAAGGGTTCGATCCCTGGGTTGGGAAGATCCCCGGGAGGAGGGCATGGCAACACACTCCAGTATCCTTGCCTGGAGAATCCCATGGACAGAGGAGCCTGGTGGGCTACAGTCTACTGGGTCACAAAGAGTCATACACCACAGAAGGGACTTAGCAAGGACTCACATCTCTAAGCCTAGGTCCTGGTCTATCTCCAAATGATTGCAAGTCATTCTAACTCTGCCTCCAAACTACCAGTTGTGTATATCCGCATTGGGACAACGCCATTCCTTCCACGTTGCTTTAACATTGTGCCATCATAGACTCCTGAGTGTGTACAAGTCCTTCTTGACCTGGGCATGCAGGAAGTAGTTGATAAGTTCTGAATGGGCCAGTGAGTGAATATTTTTGAAACCTATGCTGTCAACGGACTGTTTTCTGCATATCCCACCAGGTAAAACTTTGTTGAGCATCACGTTTCCTAACCACCCTGCCCCCTGACTGTTAATAATACATTAAAAAAATGTATTCTAGAACATGCTCTCTCCTGCCCAAGGTTTTGGTATTTTACCCCGGGTCCCCAAGGACATCTGCATCATTTTGTACCAGAGGCTCCAGAAAGGCAGGGATATGCTTATCCAGATATCTGCCATGCATAAAGTATGCTAGTTCCTACAGAAGTGCTTTTTGTTTTTTTCTTTTTTAATCAAGCCTGAGTTTTTTGTTTTTGTTTTAAACTTTTTATTTTAAATTGGAGTATAGCTGATCAACAATGTTGTGATAGTTTCAATTGGCCAGCCAAGGGGACTCAGTCATACATATATATGTATCCATTCTCCCTAAACTCCCCTCCCATCCAGTCTGCCACATAACATTGAGTGGAGCTCCCTATACTATAGAGTAGGTCCCTGTTGGTTACCCATTTTACGTATAGCAATGTGTACGTGTTGATCCCAAACTCCCTAACTATCCCTTTCCCCCATTTCTCCCCTGGACAACCATAAGTTCATTCTCGAAGTCCATGAGGTTGTTTCTGTTTTGTAAATAAGTTCAGTGTGCATGCTAAGTTGCTTGCTAAGTCATGTCCAACTCTTTGTGACCCTATGGACTGTAGCTTGCCAGGCTCTTCTGTCCATGGGCTTCTCCAGGCAAGAATACTGAAGTGGGTTGCCATGCCCTCCTCCAGGGGCTCTTCCCAACCTGGGAATCGAACCCGAGTCTCCTATGTCTCCTGCATTGGCAGGCAGGTTCTTTACCACTGAGCCATGTGGGAAGCCCCAAATAAATTCGGTAAATAGGTGCTTTTCATAATGATACAAATGACAGCTTTCAAGAAGCTGTAGTGCTCTACCATCACCAATAATATGTAGCAGTTCACAACTGGATTTAAATGCAGAACTCCCAAGAAGTCTAGTCTGAGATGGAATGCATGGTATTCTTCAACCTCTCTTCCTTAAAATCTACCCAGCTTATGCCCTTTAACATCCTTTTGAAGTAGAAAAAAAATCATATCCTTCACTAAAACTTTCCCTGACTTGGGCATTTAATATTGCTAATTAAGACTGAAAGGCTGGAGTTTTAAATTATTTTTTTTTTAATCCTTTCATCCTGAACTATAGGATTCTAGGAACTGAATGTCTGGCCTGTAGTTGCTAGAGGCCTGCCTATACTTCTTGTGTGCTTGATTATAATATGAAAAACTAAGAAAGTGTAATTTTATAGCAACCAAACACATGGTTTTCTCTTTTCCTTTGGGATGAAAATTCCTTCCTGTCGAAACTAAGGTTATGCCCCTACTTGTGAAGCCCAAGGAGAGACACTTTGATGTGAAAGAGGATCCGGGTAGAGTAACGGATACAGAAACCAGTGTGGGAATAGGAGGAGCCTCCAGAAACAGGAAAAGGCATTGTCCCGAGGAGGGGTCATTTCACCCCCTCCGTCGTCACTCAGGCTGTCTGGTTTATTTCCTCCCCCAGGTTGGTGTGGGTTGGAAGGCCAGCCCTTTGTTAATGAGGTCAAGAACAAGACTGCCCATTTTGTGAGGTGGTCAGGCAGGGCTGAACTTTCGGATTTGCAATTTTATGAAAAGTGACCAAGAATGAAATTAATTTGGGCTTCATCTAAGCAATGCCAGAGCAACTGGTTGGGAAGTGAAAATGCCATCAACTGGTGTGGCTCAACAACATCAAACAAACATCGGTTGCATTGGTTTTCCAAGGAAATGCTTCCATTGGCCCACAGTTTAGGCATTATGTAGGTGGAAGACTGAAAGCCTGAAGTCAAAAATTTGCTAAAATAAAAAGAACTTTATTTTAAGAGTTCCATATCACATGAATAGCTGCTGCTCAGAAGCACTGATGAACACAAAGCAGTGCTTATAGCTGGGAACTCTCATGAACTCATTTTCTAGGAAGGCATGGGCGCTGTCTCTGTGGATGGGTTCTGTCTTTCTCAGGGGCTTTCTCACCTCTCACACACACCAGGCTGGACCCTGCAGCTCCCTCTGGGAGCACTGCTGTGTGAGCCCTGGCAGAATGTGCCCCCAGACCTTCGTCATCCGGGAACAGTATGGGAAAGAGTGGCCAAGGCCAGGTCCATCGGGCACAGGCCGAGCTCTCTGGCCACACTGCTTTCACTACGCTTAGCACCGAACATTTGAGTGCTTTGGAACGCTTTGTATTAGTTTTCATACCAGTCCATTGTACAGGGCAACTTTATTAATAGAGTTTTAGAGACCAATGAGCTGATGATCAAGAGGCTTAAGGGACCTGCACATCATTACCCAGAAATGAGCGTTACAGGCAGGATCAAACCTCACTGCCTGACACTGTAATGACTGCATTGTCTATAGAGAGCACTGGCCTCTGTGCTCAGAACCAAAGAGAATCAATTTTCACCTCCAGGACCCTGAAGGAAGCTCTCTCCCTCCCAGGGCCCAGGGAAACCGCGGCAAACCATACCTCAGGATGTGAACTTGGTATGAACTGCTAGAGGTAGTTTTCTAAGCTGAGTGAACTCTTTGTTCTAGGTCACACACAAAGTCCCATGAGGGTTTGAGATGAGTAGGATTTTTTTTTTTTTCCTAATCTGAACTATTAGTACATAAAAACAAAACCAAAGTACCTTAGGGAACATACAACTGAACAATAATCAAAGGCTGATCGTATGAGGTCATTCAATTTGATATGGCAAAATTATGAAACAGCCTCCGTGAGCAAGACCCGGGATGGATAAAATTAGTCCTGACTCTCCAGGAGTTCAGGTTTCTGCAGTAGACAAACAGATACACAGGCATCTGACCTCAGAGAAATTGCAGGTTCAGTTATAGACCACTGCAATAAAGTGAATATCTCTAGAAAGTGAGTCACACAAATGTATATAAAATTTATGTTTACACTCTACAGATTACTGTATTAATATTATATTAATTAATTATTAAATATTAATTATTATATTAATATTAAGTATGCAATAGTGTATGCCTAAGAAAGCAATGTACATGTCTTAATTCAAAAATACTTTACTGCTAAAATATGCCAACCATTATCTGAGCCTTCAGTGAGTCCTTATATGTTTGATGGTGGAGGGTCTTGCCTCAATGTTGATGGCTGCTGCCTGATCAAGGTCGTGGTGGCTGAAGGTTGGGCTGTGGCAATTTCTTAAAGTGGGACAACAATGAAGTTTGCCGCATTGATTGATTCTTCCTTCCATGAATGATTTCTCTGTAGCATGTAATGCCATCTGATAGCATTTTACCCATAGCAGAACTTCTTCAAAAAATTGGAGTCAGTCCTCTCGAATCCTGTCACTGCTTTACCTACTAAGTTTATGTAATATTCTAAATCCTTTGTTGTGATTTCAACAATCCTCACAGCATCTTCACCAAGAGTAGATCCCACGTTAAGAAACGACTTCCTTTGTTCATCTATAAGAAGCAACTCTTCATTCATCCACGTTTTATCATGAGATGGCAGGAGTTCAGTCACATCTTTAGGCTCCGCTTATAAACCTAGTTCTCTTCCTATTTCCACCATATCTGTAGTTCATTCTTTCACTGAAATCTTGTACCCCTCCAAGTTATCCATGAGGACCGGAATCAGCTTCTTCCAAACAGTTAATATTGATATTTTGACTTTTCCCCCATGAATCACTAATGTTCTTAAGGGCACTTAGACTGGTGAATCCTTTTTAGAAGGTTTTCAATTTACTTCACCCATGTCCATCAGAGGAATCACTGTCTTTGGCAGCTATAGCCTTATAAAATGTATTTTTAAAATAAGACTCGAAATTCAAAATTACTCCTTGATCTATGGGATACAGAATGGATGTTGTGTTAGCAGACATGAAAACAACATTAATCTACAACTCCATCAGAGCCCTTGGGTGACCAGGTACGTTGTCACTGAAATATTTTGAAAGAAATATAAATTTTTTTCTGCATAGTGGATCTCTACAGTGGGTTTAAAATATTCAGCAAAGCATGATATAAACAAATGTACTGTCATCCAAGCTTCATTGTTCCATTCATAGAGCATAGGCAGAGCAGATTTAAAGGCCCTCTGATTTTTGGAATGGTACATGAGCAGTGGCTTCAACTTAAATTCACCAGTTGCACTAACCTCTAACCAGAGGGTGAGTCTGCCTTTAGAAGCTTTGAAGCCAGGCACTGATTTCTCCTCTCTAGCTAAGAAAGTCCTAGATGACATCTTCTTTCAGCAGAAAGTTGTTTTGTCTATGTTGAAAAATCTGCTCTGTGTAGCCACCTTCATGAATGACTGTAGCTAGATATCCTGGATAACTTGCTGCACCTTGTACAGCAGCGCTTGCTGCTTCACCTTGCAATTTTATGTTCTGGAGATAGTTTCTTTCCTTCAACCTCATGAGTCAACCCCTGCTAGCTTCAAACTTCTCTTCTGCAGTTTTCTCACCTCTTTCCATCCTTATAGGATTGAAGAGAGTTAAGGGCTTGCTCTGGGTTAGGCTTTGGCTTAATGTAATGTTTGGTCTTCTATTCAGACCTCTAAATCTTTCTCTGTATCAGCAATAAGGCTGTTTTGCTTACTTGTCCTTATTAAATTTGTAGCTTTTGATTTAAAGTGAGAGATGGGTCCTTTCATTTGAACATTTAGAGACCATTGTAGGGATATTAATTGATCTAATTTGAAATTGTTGTGTCTCAGGGAATAGGGAGGCCTGAGAAGAGGGAGAGAGAGAGGGGAACAGCTGGTTGGTATAGCAGTCAGAATACACACATTTATTTGTTCACTATCTTGTATGGGCCTGGTTCATGGTGGAGAAGGAAATGGCAACCCACTCCTGTGTTCTTGCCTGGCGAATCCCAGGGACAGGGGAGCCTGATGGGCTGCCGTCTATGGGGTCGCACAGAGTCGGACACGACTGATGCGACTTAGCAGCAGCAGCAGCATCCTGTATGGGCCTGGTTCATGGTGACCCCGAACAAGTACAATAGTAACATCAAAGATCATTGACCACAGATCACCATGACAAATATAATTATAATTAATAAGTCTGAAATACTTTGAGAATCACCACATGTGACCTAGAAACCTACCTTAAGTAAGTACTGTTGGAAAAATGGAGCCGATAGACTTGCTTGATGTAGGGTTGCCACAAGCCTTCACTTTGTGAAATATGCAGCATCTTCAACGTGTAATGAATTGAAGTGTAATAATGTGGTGTGCCTGGACCCCCATCTATATCACAAGGCTGTGTCATCCTACAAAAGAAGAAACAAAATGTTAGGAGGTCCAGAGGAGGAAGGAAAGTGACATTGATTTTGACGAGGGAAGTATGGAAAGATTCTCAGAGGAGATGATAATCGAACTGGACCCTCACAAGTCAGACTCTCAGAAGGAGGCATGATGAGCTCCAGAGCAGTATGATTTGTCCAAGATCAGAATCAGTTCTACAGCCATCAATCTTAATTGCGTCAAAGCCACCATCCGGTTACCACAGGGAGACATGGTGTACTGTGAAGTTGAGATGATTTTGTTCTCAATTCTATTTTGTTTAAAAACCTCGGAATGAGGCAGTGGCAGAAATGACCCATTTTTCTCATTTTGCATAATTTTGTATTCAAATTCTCACTATTGGGGACTTTAATGAGATTTATCCAGAGCCTTGAATCAGTCTTAAAGAAGGACTTTCATTTAGAGGAAAATTTTCAAATAGATCAACCATGCATTGAAATCCATTTATGTTTCCTACATTTCTAAATGATGTTTCCTGAAATATTTGCTTTTTATTAAATTATTTTAGCATAGGGTGAATCCCCTGATTTTTCTACTTATTTAAGTCAGGATCAAATGAATAGATAAGGCCATGTCTATTATCTCCATGGAAATAGATTAAGAGGTTATAAACATAGGATTAGCGTTAACTATGGTATTAAGCAAGAGAAGCTGGCCATAATGTATGACAATGAGTTAGGGTTTTTTTCATATGCAAAAATAAGGTACTTGTCAAAACGCCTGGGTATTACACTGAGAGTGGCTTCGTAAATACTTTCTAATAATATCTCCCCTTCAAAGGTGATTTTCCAAGAAATGTATAATGCAAAAAATTAGACAGTTCTGGTTGGACAGATATTAAGTGCACTTTGTTTTCAGGAATCTGCTTGTGTAGAAGGTTCTACTTAAAACCAGTACTTACAGCTCAAATTTCCGGATAAGACGTTGGGTACATGTGAATTTTACAGTGAGAATATATGCTGATTTTGTCCAAAAAGCTTATTATGTCAATTATACATAGTATTGTGTACAATAGTTTTTTTTGGCTGAGAGCCATACAACCCTGTTCTAAGGTTAATTCATTCACTTGACTGATCATTATTAAGCACATATGATGAGCCAAGAATTGGCCTACATGCTGGATAAGCAAGTCAGATGTAATCCTTGCTCCGAAAAAGCTTGCGGTCTTATAGGGTAGACTAGCAATAAATATATAAGTAAATCAACACTCAGGGAGTGTGAAGAATACTGTATTTTATTGAACAGAGATACTTCTGGTTATAAGATACACCATTATTTTCTAAATTTGCTTAGAAAGAAAAGACCATGATTCATGATTTATCCCAATTCCAGAGGTGTTAAAAGGTGGGTGGGGAAGGGGGAGAATGGAGGGGGTGTATATCTTAGAACCAGTGCAATGCAGTACTCTCAGGGAAAAAGATAGAGGATTATGATAGACTATCACTAGGGATCTTTATTTTATTTGATATATTTATTTTTAATTGAAGGATAATTGCTTTTCAGTATTGCATTGGTTTCTACCAAACATCAACATGAATCAGCCATAGGTTTACCCATGACATCTCCCACTTGAAATCCCTCCCACCTCCTCCATTCCACCCCTCTAAGTTGTTATCAAGCCCGGGTTTGAGTTCCCTGAGTCATGCAGCAAATTCCCATTGGTGATCTATGCACACGGCAGTGTATGTTTCCATGTTACTCTCTCCATACCTCCTACCCTTTCCTTCTTCCCCTCCCTCCACCACCAGCTGTGACCATAAGTCTGTTCTCAATGTCTGTGTCTCCATTGCTGCTTTGCAAATAGGTTCATCAGTACCATCTATCTAGATTCCATATATCTATGCGTTAGTATACAATAATTGTTTTCTCTTTCTGAGTTACTTCACTCTGTATTCTAGGCTCTAGGTTCATCCACTTCATTGGGACTGACTCAAATGTGGTCCTTTTTACGAATGAGTAACCTTCCATTGCTAAAGCTCACTGGCTTAAAGTTCAACATTCAGAAAATGAAGACCATGGCATCTGGTCCCATCACTTCATGACAAATAGATGGGGAAACAGTGGAAACAATGTCAGATTTTATTTTGGGGGGCTCCAAAATCACTGCAGATGGTGACTTCAGCCATGAAATTAAAAGACGCTTACTCCTTGGAAGAAAAGTTACGACTAACCTAGATAGCATATTGAAAAGCAGAGACATTACTTTGCCAACAAAGGTCTGTCTAGTCAAGGCTATGGTTTTTCCAGTGGTCATGTATGGATGTGAGAGTTGGACTGTGAAGAAGGCTGAGAGCCAAAGAATTGATGCTTTTGAAGTGTGGTGTTGGAGAAGACTCTTGAGAGTCCCTTGCACTGCAAGGAGATCCAACCAGTCCGTTCTGAAGGAGATCAGCCCTGGGATTTCTTTGGAAGGAATGATGCTAAAGCTGAGATTCCAGTACTTTGGCCACCTCATGCGAAGAGTTGACACATTGGAAAAGACTCTGATGCTGGGAGGGATTGGAGGCAGGAGGAGAAGGGGGCGACAGCGGATGAGATGGCTGGATGGCATCACTGACTCGATGGACGTGAGTCTGAGTGACCTCCGGGAGTTGGTGATGGACAGGGAGGCCTGGCGTGCTGAGATTCATGGGGTCGTAAAGATTTGGTCATGCCTGAGCGACTGGACTGAACTGAACTGAACCTTCCATTGTATATATGTACCACAGCTTCTTCATCCATTCATCTGTCGATGGACATCTCAGTTGCTTCCATGTCCTATTGTAAATAGAGCTGAAATGAACATTGGGCTAATGAGCCTTTTTCAATTTTGGTTTCCACAGAGTATATGCCAGTAGTGGGAGGCTGGGTCATAGGGTGGTTTTATTCCTAGTTTTTTAAGGAGTATCCATACTACTCTCCATAGTGGCTGTATCAATTTGCATTCCCACCAATAGGGCAAGAGTGTTCCACTGGAGATCTTTAAAGAGGGATTGACTTACTGATGAGTTAGATTCTAGATCAGACCTGGAGAATAGGTAAAGTTGATCTTACTACTATAGCCCAAAAAAGAATACTCCAGAAAGCAGGACATGGAGGCAGGAAAGCACAACGCATGTTTGAGGGGCCCAGAGTACAGCAATAATTATACCAATAATTGACAAATAATTGCACTGGGTTTCCCCCAAGCCTTCACTGAATTGCATTATAGAATTCTAAACCGTCTAGGCACCTCCCTCTCCACATGGCCCTCACTGGTGGTTGTGTCCTGCCCCTCTGTGGCTGCTCACCATGCTATCTCCTCCCACCACTGCTGTCTGCTTGGGGGTCACCTCTCTGCTCTCTGCCACCACCATCCTAGTCTGTGGCCTGTTCCCAGCTGGAGGGAGCCATCCTCTCAATCAAAGTGAATACCACTCTTTGGAAATCTTGGGTGGTCTAACCTGATATTTTAGTTGAGTGGCCACAGATATTTTAGTCCCCCAAGAGGTAGTCTTACTCTTTCAGTTTTACTGGTCCCACCATTTAAGGAACTTGGAGCGACTTCCCCAGGGACTGGTCTGGAGGTACCGTTGAATAACACCACACTGTTTTTCTTCCTTCCCACAAAAGACCAGCTGGTGCCTCAAGACCAAGCCTGAGCCTTTGGCGATCGCTAACTCAGTGAAAAACTGCTTTCCTTCAGCATGCCTACCCTTCCAGGTCAGGCAAAACCTTTTCTTCCTTTGTTGTTTAGGAACTTTGAATCTTTTTCTTAAATTTATTTTTATTGGAGTATAGTTGCCTTACATTGTTGTGTTTCTAGTGTACAGCAAAATGAATCAGCTATTTATGTCCTTATATTCCCCCTTTCTTTGGATTTCCTTCCCATTTAGGTCACCACTGAGCACAATTAGCAGTTGTCTGGGCTTGGATGGGAATGTTCATGGGTAGAAGGGCTATTTACAGAGTGATAGAAATGTTCTAATACTGGATTGTGGTGATGGTTACATAACTGTATATTTGCTAAAATGTCATTGAATCGTACATTTAAAATGGGTGAGTTTTATGGTTTGTAAGTTATACCTCAAAAAAGATGTTTGAGAAAGAAAAAAGCACGCTATATGACATGACATCCACTGACATCAGCTAGCCACGACTCTAACTCCATTAGCACTCATGGACTGCACACGATAAGCCCTTCACCAGTCTAACTAGATTCTGCCGCTGCTGCTAAGTCGCTTCAGTCGTGTCCGACTCTGTGCGACCCCATAGACGGCAGCCCACCAGGCTCCCCCGTCCCTGGGATTCTCCAGGCAAGAACACTGGAGTGGGTTGCCATTTCCTTCTCCAATGCAGGAAAGTGAAAAGTGAAAGTGACCAACATCTAGTGGGCCCTGAGTATGTGCCACTAATCACGTTCAGATAGATCCCTTTACATAATTATTGCAAAAATGCATTTCACTTGAAACGGAGTAGGAACAGGGACTCATTTTATTTGCTTATTTATTTGTGTTGACTGTGCTGGGTCTTCATCGCTGTGCAGGCTTTTTCTCTAGTTTCAGAGAGCAGGGAATACTCTCTAGTTGTGGAGTGGACCTCTCATTTCGGGGGCTTCTCTTGTTGCAGAGCGTGGGCTCTGGGGTGCCTGGACTTCAGCAGTTGTGGCTCCTGGGCTCTAGAGCACAGTCTCAATGGCTGTGGCACACGAGCTTAGTTGCTCTGAGCCGTGTGGGATCTTCATGGATCAGGCATTGACACTGTGTCTCCGGAAATGGCAGATTCTTTACACTGAGCCACCAGGCGAGTCCCCAGAGTCTCACTTTAGATAATACGATCTGTCTTAGAGTTTAATGTAGATCAGGGAAAAAGAAGAGAAAGAGATGTAAAGGGAATAGAGAAAAGTGAACCAAGCCATGGTAAACCAAGTGTAACTGCCACGATTTCTTGCCCTATTTATGTCCAAATGGTGAATCAGTGCTAACAAAGTCTGGAACGCCAGCATATATCCCTTCACTGCCCCAGCCTCTGCTTCCTTGTCCATCAGGTTTTCCTGAGTTCATGTGAGTAACTTGAGGAGTGAGTCTGGTTGTTCTGTGTGCTGACAGCAGTGGAAGGCTGCTGGCCTTGGAGATTGTCCCCGAAGAGCAAAAGTTGGGATATGTTTCTTCTCTCCAAAGTGGCTCAGTGATAAGACTTTTTGAGAACAGGTTGATTTACTCCCTGTTGCCAAGTTCAATGAAGTTTCCTAGCTCAACTGTCCAGGGCTCTCCTGGGTTAAAACTCTTAACCTGGCTACTTAGAAATCTCAAGTTGAAGCTAATGGGTTTGATTTTGTTAATTACCACTGGGCTGGTGGTAGCAGAGATCTGGCTGGTATGGAATTGCTAAATCTCCATGGTTAGTTCTTTCTGGAAGTTAAGTCATGACCAGGACACGCAGGACTAAGTCCTGACTATGACTTGGACTAAGAGGGTAGAGACAAGCCTTTCTCATTCACAGACATTTCCCAAGGGAAAGTGATATTTTTCTTGGATTATGTCCCATCACAGACAATTTCGGCCAGACTCTGGCCAAGCCCTTATTGTTACAGTTCTTAGGAACTAGATCTTTTTGATTCATGCCCACTCTATTGATAAGGGTACAAAGTAAATTCAGGTTGCGTAGATAAAGACTTATTCAGTGCCCCTATTCATGCCCAGAAGTACCATCACTCTTATCTCTGTCCCAGGCCAGGACCAGCCGCAGTTCCTATCTCACTCCCAACTACAGTAACTTTTGGATCAAGTCACCTTGATGTATTTTCCTAGTCTGTATCTCTCTGAGGAAGAGTGAGAGTTATTAGATCCTATTTTCCTAAGGGACCTTGGTTCCTTGTTCTATCTCTATCTGCTGACTTCTTTAAATCATATTTTTTCTAATTTTCACATCCTATTCCTCCTTAATCCTACTATAGCATCCACTTTCACCAGGATTTGTAATGAGAGGCTGTGTAGAAAGAGACAGAAATGCCTGGCTAGCTCCCATCTGGCCCAGTCCTCCCCTCTGAGATCACACACACTGAGGAACAGAGGAAATGTTCCCTCTCTGGTCTGTTCAAATTCTTGGAAACACAAGACAGAGGTGTTTTAGAGAATTGAGATAGTTATGTAGTGATATGCTGCTGCTGCTGCTGCTGCTAAGTCGCTTCAGTCATGTCTGACTCTGGACGGCAGCCCACCAGGCTCCCTCGACCCTGGGATTCTCCAGGCAAGAACACTGGAGTGGGTTGCCATTTCCTTCTCCAATGCATGAAAGTGAAAAGTGAAAGTGAAGTCGCTCAGTCGTGCCATGTAGTGATATAAAGCTGGAAAATATGAGAGGTAATTTGAGTCCTCGAATAGCTTGAACATCTCACTTCTATTTATTGTTTATTTAATAATTCAGTTGGGTATAGAGTGTTTGGTTGGAAGAATTTTCCCTCAGAACTTTGAAGGTATTGCTCTGCTGTCTTCCAGCTTTGAGAGCTGCTATTGAGAAGTCTGATGCCATTCAGATTCACACAACTTTGCATGTGAAGCTTTCCTTTTCCTCTAGGAGGCTTTGCTCTCTGAGCCCAGTGTTTTTTGCTTTGTTTTGTTTTAAGAAGTTCATAATCTCTTTTGAAAATTTTACTCATTTTTCACTGTGCTGGGTCTTTGTTTCTGTGTGGGCTTTTTCTCTGGCTTCAGGGCGAAGGGGCTGTTCTCTAACTGTGGGGTGCAGGCTTCACATTGCAGTGGTGTCTCATGTTGTGGAG
The DNA here is from genome assembly GCF_032405125.1 of Capricornis sumatraensis. NCBI lineage: Eukaryota > Metazoa > Chordata > Mammalia > Artiodactyla > Bovidae > Capricornis > Capricornis sumatraensis. Next base: position 19,451,180 of record NC_091075.1, read on the forward strand.
TGTGGGCACCAGGGTGCTCTGGCTTCAGGAGCTGTGGCATGAGGACTCAGCTGCTCTGAGGCATGTGGCATCTTTCCCGAGCAGGGATCAAACCCCTGTCTCCTGCACTGACAGGTGGATTCTTTACCACTGAGCTACCAGGGAAATGCAGTGTTTTTAAGCATCAGAAGGGTATGTTTTGTTGTGGGTCTTAAGTTTCCACTTTCTCTAAGTTCACTAAGTTCATCTCATCCAACCAACTCATTGTTTTCACAAGTTTTATTGTTCTCCTCTACCATTTTCTTGCAGGTTTATGTCTTTCTTTATTAGAAAGGAATATTTATTTACTTATTTATTTTTCTACATCGGGGCTTAGTTGCAGCATATGGGGTCCTTCATTACACAGGCTCTCTACCTGTGGCATGTGGGATCTTAGTTCGCTGACCAGGGATCAAACTTGTGTCCCCTGCATTGCAAGGTAGATTCTTACCCTCTGGACCACCAGGCAAGTCCTGGTTGATGTCTTTCTAAACCACTCACTGTAATAGTAACAGGAGTTGGAGAAGCACCAGCTGTAATTGTGTGTACAGCCTCCTTGAACTTCTATTTTGCACTACATATTATTTTATTTAGGGCTTCCCAGGTGGTGCTAGTGGTGAAGAATCTGCCTCCCAATGCAGAAGATGTATTAGATGCAGGTTCAATCCCTGCAGAAGGGCATGGCAACCCACTCCAGTATTCTTGCAGTATTTATGATTTTTTTCACACTCTCCCCCTACAAAATTGTGAATGCTGTGACAGTCAGGACCGGTCCTTCTTGTTCACTGCTTATCTTCTTGTTCACTGATTATTACCATCCTCATGCAGTGCCTGACACATAGCTGTCATTTAATGAACAGTGTGAATGGATGAACAAAGATATGGCTGAGGGCAGGGGACAGGAAAAGTGGCACGAGTAGACCCATCACAAGCAAACATCAGAATCTCCCCCAGCATTTTGTCCAGACCCCTGATATTTAACGGAGGGAGGAGAGTCCATCTCCCAGGGGACGCCGGGCAGGCCCTGCAGGGGTAACAGTTTGCTCCCGGCATCTGGTGCGTAGGGGCCAGGGATGCTGCTAAACATCCTGCAATGCACAGCGCAGCCCCTACAACCCAGAATCGCCCGGTCCCAAATGCCAGGTGTGCCAAGTCAAGACCCTGGTACAGGTCAGGCTCAAATAGAGGTACTATATACAGAAGTCTCTCTTGAATACGGAGCCCATTTTCAAAATTCCACACACATGGGTCAAAACTCCCAACTGTGTGCCCTCTTCAGTGAGTGGGCTCAGTGGAGAAGTACTAAGCTTGAATGTTCCATGGCTCACCCCTACACGGTCATCTTTTACGTAATATATACACATTTTTTTTTGAAAGCTGGGATTAGTGTAAAAAAATGGAGTAGGAAAGAAATCGACAGAATCCCTACTTAATTCATTATTTTTCTTTCCAACATGCAAAGATAAGTAGATTTAATGGTTTCTTATATATTTTTTTTTTTCTCAGCTGCTCTTCCACCTTCTCAGAGGAGAGTGCCTAACAGGCTCTTCACAGTAACAAAATAATGTAATCACAGCCCTCTAGAGGGCTAGAAGGCACCTTGTTTTAAGATGGAGTAATTGTGCCTCATCTAGCTAGTTCAGTACAGAACCAGAATAAGAATACAGGTCTTTCCTAAGAGGTATTCTGTTGTAGCGTGTTCTTTGAATTAAAAATAACAACACCTTTCCACTTCCAAATAAAAAGCCTTTGACTACACAGATTCACTTTCAACAATACAGTTAAAAAAAAATGCTCCACCTTCATCTACTTTGATCAAAACTGAACTTACTTGGAGCAACCATCCTATGTCATCTGACCATACCCAATGCTACACCACAGACACAGTTGATTATGACCTGCAGACAAAGCATGGATTTAGTTATATGTTGTGACATGCAGCCTATTTGGGAGCCTTCTTTAGGCTACACTCTGATGACAGTTTTGTTTGCAGAGTGAATGCACCAGGCTAAACTCAGCGATTAGTCATGGTTGGTTATTTAATGCTTTACCACTCCCAAGCTCCACCTCTGTCTTCCAGTTTCACCATTTAAGCCCAAACTACAGTTGGTACAAAATGGACTCTGCTTTCTTCTCTGCAGCCCTTATTCCACTGAAGATACATGTGATGTGATATTTTAAGAAGTTAGCCATTCTTGTTTTGGTTACTTTCTCTATAGGAGGCCAGATAATGACCCTCTATTTCCTTTCCAAATTTCTGAATGGCAGTACCATCCTATAGGTTCTTTGACATCTCCAGATAAATGAGAAGCTTGGACGGAGTCCTGGTGCCCAGTTGCTTCCTCTCTCACAGCTGTTTGGGATGGGAGTGCAGCCAGACCTTTGTCCCACCTGGCCTGCAGGTGGCCTCTTCCTCCAGGCCCGCAGGACTTCTCTAAGTCGGAATGCTCAACCCCACCCCGGGGCTGGGTTTTCACAGAAGTCACCCAGTCTTCTCAATGGGGCACAGACCAAAGCGGGTAACCCGCCATCATCTGAGACCAAGGTGTAGATTTAAAGCTCCTTTCGGCACCAAGGGGCATCTGGGAAGTGGAAGTCTTAGTCGCTCAGTTGTGTTCCACGCTTTGTGACCCCATGGACTGTAGCCCGCCAGACTCCTCTGTCCACGGGGATTCTCCAGGCATACATACTGGAGTGGGTTGCCATGCCTTCCTCCAGGGGATCTGCCCCACTCAGGGATCAAACCAGTGTCTCCTGCATTGCAGGCAGGTTCTTTACCGTCTGAGCCACCAGGGAAGCCCCCAAGGGGCGTCTAGCTGCTTCTCCATCAACCCCCACTTAGCACTTCCCTCATTTAAGTTCATTTCCTTGTATATTTACGTGCCTGACTTTTCTCCACTAAATGGTAGTTCCTTAAGAATAGGGCCCTATCTTTTTTATATTTGTATTATTATATTTTATAATGTACTGCCTCATCCTCGACAGTAGCCAGCTCTTCGGTTTGACCCTGATGAGCTTAATTAGTATTTGCAGTGGGTGACAGGGGAAGCTATAACCAATGTACTCTGTGCCAGCAGTCCCCAACCTTTTTGGCTTCAGGGACTGGTTTCGTGGAAGACAATTTATCCACGGATGGGGAAGAGAGGGGTGGAGGAGGATGGTTTGGGGGTGATTCGCACGTGTTACATTTATTGTGCATTTTATTTTTTATTATTATTGCATCAGCTCCACTTCAGATCATCAGGCATTAAATAAGGGGTTGGGAACCCCTTCTCTAGGCCACGGTCCTTATTGTACCTTAATCACCTGGTGACCTCCTCTTTGGGAGCTAGACCAGCAGGCATCCATTTCTTCAAGGAGTTGTCAGTGATGGAATTAGAAGGGGGAAAATGCAAATTCTTGGTAGGAAACATTGTAAAGGACAAGCTGATGGTCAGAATCAGTTTTCCCCCTCTGCCCCAGCCTCCTCACCATACAAAGACCCAAGGAACAAAGACTAGGGGAAGAGTACGGGAAGAATAAGAGAGCTGCAGGTGTGGGTGCTTTTCTGGGCCTTGCCTCCTGCCCCAGCCCCCAGAGAGCTTCAGGGGCTCCCTGCTCTGAGCTCCCCTGGGCTTGGCTGATTTCCTCTGAATCTGTCTCAGTCCTGGAGGACAACAGAGGTGGAGCTGAGGGGTGGGGGAGCAGGGCGAGTGCCCGGGAGAGTACAAGGTGCTTAGGGGGCCCGAGGCCTGGAGACTAGCCTTTCCTGTGCACTAGCCTTCCTTAAGAACATTTCTAGAGTTAGAGGGAGACAGTAGAGGGAAAATGGAGGGGAGAGAGGAAGGGAGAGAGAATAGAGGGGCTCGGGGAACAGAGAGAGGACAGGGAAGAGACAGGAGGGATGGAAAGGAAGGGCTGCCTTCTCTAGCCTCTCTGCCTGCCGAGCTTGAGTTGAGATTTTCTACACGCTAGCAAGGTCCCCTGAGAGATAGGTATTAGGTCAAATCTGTTTTTTTTTTTTTTAATTTTATGATGGCAAGAACACTGAACATGAGACGGGCCCTCTGAACAGGTGGTTAAGCGTACAACTATTGCTCTCTACAGGCAGAACGCACAGCAGATCTCCAGCACTTATTCACCTTGCATAACTGAATCTTGTACCCATTGGCCAGCCACTCTCCATCTTGTGGGTGTAAATGTAGGTGTTAGCAACAACTTCATATCATTTAACCTATTGCGACAGGCAGGACCACATTACAACTTTTGTGGGCATCAGGCACTTCTTCCTTTAAAGAAACTAAAAATTGCATTTTATGATTATGTTGGGATAAAGACAAATACATGAATATTATATATGAAAATGTCTTCAATCTAAAAGTTCATTTTTGGGATGTCCCTGGTGGCTCACTGGCTAAGATTCCAGTGCTCCCAATGCAGGGGGCCTAGGTTCGATCCCTGGTTGGGGAACTGGATCCCACATGCCACAGCTGAGACCTGGTACAGCCAAATAAATTAATACAATATATTAAACAAAATAAAATAAAAGTTCATTTCCTCTTCTGCTTTATAAAGAAACACAAACATTTCACAGGCTCCTAAAAGCATCGTGTGACCTTGGCACTGTGCCTACTCTATCTGCTGGGATGTCCACTCCAAGGACAGGGTCCTGTTAACACAGGCCTGCGGGGCCTGCAGCAGTGCCCTGGGGGCCCCTCCCAACCCCTGCTCAGCCTGGACTCCACTCTCCCTTTTCTCTCCCTGCTTATGTCGATCCCTCACTTCTCCAGAGGCATGGGCTCCTCCCATCTTGGCCTTTCCACAGGTGAATAAATCCCTCTAATCTCCAAGGCCGGTTGGAAAGTCCTGCTCATATAATTAGTAGGGCTGTTTCCATTTCAACTGGGAACTAATTGCAAAGGCAGGGCTTTGTGCAGCTATGTAAATTAGCCTGGCTCTCAGCTTGAGCGCTACTCACTATAATATTAAAAACAAACAAACAAAGAAACCTCAAAACATTACCCCCACCATATGGGCTATGACCACCATCCACGTTATCCCTGGTGACCAGGGAAGGGAGCTCACAACTGATCTTTGTAGCAGGAACAGTTAGGCGTTGGCAAGGGTTCAGACCTCCCCATCCCCTTCCCCCTCCACTAATTGCCCTTCTGAGATGGTGGCAGAAAACACACTGGCTCCTGCTTTGAAAACCACAGGGGCTTGTATGGGTGAACGACATTTTATTACTCTGCCCTTTAGAAATTAGCCTCTCTACTGTCAGGCCCACCATGGAACTTTTCTCCACTTCTCCCTCAGATGTCAACCACCCAAATTTCAAATAATACTGGAGAATGGTGTGGCTGGGATGACTTGACTGTGTAGCTGCGTCTGGGTAGCTTCGGAGGGCCAAGACTTTGCGGTTAGAAGGAAATGGATTAATAGATAACTCGGGACAACACCTCCGCTCAGTGATTCATCATCAGATGAGCTTTGAATAACTGATCCATTAACTGGTTATTTTTGTTGAAACACACACCCACACACATACACAGAACCCTGGTTTTATGAGACTTGCTCTCAAACTGATGTGGGTGGAGGTTTTATCCAATCGAATAATTCATAGCCTTTGGAGTACAATACTCAGGCTGCTAATTCCTACCCCATATAGCATTTCTGTATTTTTAAATTAAAGAGATTTGATTTTTTTCCTCAGTGATTTTTTTTTTCTGTGACAATTTCAAGATATCCTTTGAAACTATTTGCAGCATTCCAGACTTTTTCAAAACCAAGGCTTTACTTTTCTAGCTATTTGTTCCATCTTTGAGTTAACCACATTAGTTTTTGTATTACAATTTAACAGTTGATTTTTAAAACCATATGGGAACTTCAAGTTAATTAAATATTTTAATTAAAAAGAATATGCATGACATAGATCACTAGTCCTCAGGAATTATTATAGAGTATCTTTGAAAATTAAACTATACTGAACTCAAGATTTCATTAATGATTATGAAGATCTTTTCTGATCGCAAAACTCTGAAAATCAGTTTTCACTGTGATATTGATGTGAGTAATTTCCAGGTTAATGAAGAGTTCTGGAGACAGAATGATAAAATATTTCACTCTGGGAACTGACTATAACACCTGGAAATTATGTATATACTATTAAATTAAAGGACATAATGTATACAAATGTACCAAGCACCAGGGTTGACACATAGTATATTTTCAGTGAATAAGAGTAGAATTTGAATATGAATCTCACTTATTCAACAATTTTTATTTAATATCTACTATTACACTGCATCAATTTTAAGCCAGATATTTATTCACTTTTTTTTTTTTTTGTGGTGGTTGTGTTGCACAGCATATGGGATCTTAGTTCTCCCACCAGAGATCAAACCTATGCCTCCTGCAGTGAAAATTGCAGTCCTAACCACTGAACCACCAGGGAAGTCCCTATTCATATTTTATTAACTCTAAAATTGTGATGTTTCAACATTAATGGTGGATTGCGTTACCATCAGTCAGAGCAATCGTAGTATACTACTTGGCTACAATTTTTTTTTTGTGCCATGATGAGGCTTGTGGGATATTAGTTCCTTGACCAGGGATTGAACTGGAATCCTTGGCAGTGAAAGCTCGGAGTCCAGGGAATTCCCACTTAGCTACCATTCTTGGTAGTAGAGTTGGATAACTGAGTCCCTTCCTAAGTCTGCCAGTTGCTGTTTCAGGGGCCGTTCACGGAAGGCACGTGAATTGTGGTCTTTTGAAATCTAACACATGCTGAGGTCAATGAGGCACTGGCCCCTAAACTTGCAGAATGTTGAGCGTCAATGGCTTGAAAGAAAACCCCAGAGAAAACAGTGGAGCGCTTTTTAAAGGAATGCTGCTGTGCCAAGACTTGGGATGGCACAGATGGTACTGTGGAAAAAGTCATGGACACTGACCACTGAATTTTAAAGGTAATTCGGCAGAGTTAGACTCTGGAGATGAAGAAGTTTAGAAAACTGAACCAATCTATTTTGCTTATATTTTGCTTTTCACACATGTAAGAGAGATATGATAAATATCTATGACTAAATAATTCTCTTGTATTAAAGAGAAAAATGTCTAAGTATTAGGAAAGTATAGTGTCATCATTTCAATAAACATTATGTTATCATTTTTCAGAGGCTTTTTTCCCATTTCCTAATGATGCTTCTCACCATCAAGGGTGCCTTCAGTTCAGTTCAGTCGCTCAGTTGTGTCTGACTCTTTGCAACCCCATGGACCGCAGCACACCAGGCCTCCCTGTCCATCACCAACTCCTGAAGTTCACCCATACTCATGCCCATCGAGTCGGTGATGCCATCTTAGATTCAATGAATTCTGGGTACCTATCAGGCTCAGTGCTAGGCTTTGAAGACACAATTAATTAAGCAAATATTGATCAAATGCCTCCTATGTGTCCCAAACCTGCTACATGCTATGAATGAGCCGGATAAGATCTCACAGATGTTTCCCTGATTTTGAAAACAGACATCATACAACATATGTACTCTGGTGGGGCAGAAATGTGTAAGTATTATGAAATATATTGTGATAGAGCTAAACACTGGTGTTTAAGACACCATCCTTATTTTCAAAGAATTTACAATCCAATGTCAAAGACAGAAGGAAATTTCAAAATTGTGTGTTAAACACCATAGAGTCCGAAAGAGTCTGGAGGAAGTGACAAAGGGTCCTGAAGGGAAAATAAGGATTAACCAGGTCAAGAGTAGAGGGAGAATATTCCAAGCAGAAGGACTGTCATGTTTAAGGGCCGAGAAGTAAGAGGGAGGCTGATGACTTCCTTCCGCTGTAGAGTTCAGGTGGCAGAGCTTTCACCGTGAGGGGCAACAGATGAGCCTAGAAAGGTAGGCAGAGCTGGGAAGATGGGGTGGGCTAGGATGAGTCTTTTGTTTTTTATACCAAGAGTGAGTTTTATGCAGGATATAGGTGTGATATAGATGCGATAGGATTTGTATTTTAGAAATATCTTTAGAAAGATTTGTATTTTATTTTTTTATTTTTTGTAATACATTCAGTAAAGACTTTATTTTACTTTATTTTTTTAATTTTTATTTTTACTTTATTTTACTTTACCATACTGTATTGGTTTTGCCATATATTGACATGAATCTGCCATGCGTGTACGTGAGTTCTCAATCCTGAACCCCCCTCCCACCCCATATCATCTCTCTGGATCATCCCCGTGCACCAGCCTCAAGCATCCTGTATCCTGTATCGAACATAGACTGGTGATTCATTTCTTACATGATAGTATAAATGTTTCAATGTCATTCTCTCAAATCATTTTAGAAAGATCTCTTGCTGGAGTGTGAAGAGTGGATTAATTTACTCCCTCCTTCTTCCCCCAAGCAAAGAAACCAATTGGTGCAGGAAGTAGATGTTAAGGTTCCCAATTTCCCCAACTTGATTGGATCTTTGTCCTGCTTGTGTGGGGGCTTTGTAGTAAAATGCTGACTTTAGTAACTTATGGTCACTGCCCAGGGGAAGCCTAGTTGCAGACAGTAAAATTGTTTTTAAATGAAGTCCTATTAAGTTATTTGACTAGAAATGCAGGTTGATAAACCCACTGATCCACTGAGCAACTGATCAATATAAATGCCACCTCAATTACATGATAAAGTCAAGAATCAAAGTGTACGGTTGCCCTTCTGAGCTTCTGTGGGACTGAAGAATTTCCATCTGAGATTTATCAAAGGGTCTTGAAAGTCAAAGAATGGTTTAGATGAAACTCAATTGATTTTGTGTTTCTGCCAGAACTCAGAGCTTTCTACAGGTCACCGCCTGTCAGGTATAAAAAGTCATAATTTTGCCAGAGCTTCCTTTCATGGTTCAGCAGTCTCAGCAAGTCCTGAACTGATAAGCCCTGGTCCTATGTCTGTTTGAGCAGATGTAAATGAAAATGCCAAAAGGCTCGAGTTCAAAGGGAAAAGTGTCACTTTATGGAACTCCCACTCTTTTGGAAAAGCATTTTGGCAAAAAGGTTTCTTTGAGTAAGGCCAGGAGACATGCATTCACATCACTCCCAGCCAGCACGTTGCCCTTGCTTCTTGGAGCCCATGAAGGGCTGGACGCCCCGAGAGACGGGCCATCCGGGAAGGCTCCAGAGCCAGGAAGACCTCTGGCATCTGTTTCTCAGTTAATAATTCCTTTTTGAATGTAGTTGCGTTTTCTAAGCAACCTTTTGCAAGGAAATAAGGACGGGGCCAAACAAGCCACCCCTAGACGTTTTATCCTCACAAGTGCTTTTGTATTTCTGGGTGTACATGGGTTTACCCCTGCAGGAAACCATTTAAAGAATGTAGATAATACCTATCAGTGTTGTGAGTCACCCTGTCAAGAGAATAATGTACAATGGAGCATCCTTGTAAGTTATTTATCATACCCTGAGGCTTGATGGAATACAGTTTCCTTGATGAAGAGATAAAGGGAGCAACGAAAAGCAAGGTAAAAGAAGAACACTTCATTAAAACTGAATCTACCTTCTGGTCGTAATTTTTTTTTTTTTTTAAAGAATTAGTATTATTACTGAAATTTATCATCCCCCAGATTTCCTATGTAGAACATCTTTTCAGAAAATAAAGAGAACAGTGAGAGAGGGAATGAGATTGGAAGAGGACAGAAATACAGAGAGGTAGAGAAAAAGACGGAGAGACAATGAGAGCAGAGAAGCTGAAGCAACTGACTTGTGTAGAACTGGAATGCTGAAAATACAGTTCAAGAGACCAATCGTCCGGAGAATGGAAATAAACAGCTCTGAAAAAGCAATAGCTTTTTCTCTGTTGAAATTGGTAGGAGGGGTTTGCAGAGAAGACCACCCTCTGCCCCCACCTCACTCCCAAGGGAGGGCGAAAAGTGAGCTCACAGAGAACAGGATTAATCATTGAGAGTAGTGGATTCTAACTTGAGCAAACCAGTCTCCTCACCTTAGAATAAGGGGGTCACAGCAAACGGCTCTGTTTCTCTCAGGGTAGATGGGTGGTCACTGAGAAGTAGTGGGCTCAGGTCCAAGAAAGGGTGGAGAAGAGAGATAATTGGTGTGTTATTCCGTGTTGAGATTTAGTTCAAATTCTGCGTTGTTTATCCGCCCTCTTTCATTGCTTTGCGAGAAGAGAACCTCAGGAGTAAATAAGCCTCAGGAAGATGACTAGCTGGTTTCCAGGGCAATGTTAATGGTTAGCTAAATAGAGTATCCCAAGAAATAAATGTTTTAACCTCATAATACTGTGATTGTTTAAAAGGACTTAAATTTGAACTGTATAAATAATAGATACGGTTTCTTTGTAAGAAAAAAATGAAAATATTATATAGAAGGCTACACCCCCCTTTCCTAACCTTTCTTAGTCGCAATTCTGCCCCAGTCTCTCCCAAGGGGGTCTTTCATCAGTTTACCCATTTTCCTTTACAGACCTTCTTCTACATAGAAACTCTGAAGTATTGTTTTATGTGTGTTTTTTACTATAAGTAGAATGTGTTGTTTTAATGAATGTCTTTATTATTGAATAAATTTAACATGTAACATTGTATAAGCATGTTACTTTGATATATTTATTTGTTGAATACGATTGCCATGTAGGGCTATTTATCACATTACATAATTGTAGCTGTTATGTTATTGACTGTATTCATTTTACTCTGCATTAGATCTCTATGATTTGTCTACTACTTGTTACAAGTTGTACCCTTAAACTCCGTCACTCCAATCCTCTGGCCATCATCCCCTAGAATCTATCATTTTACTGTGTTTTATTTTTTTTAAAGTTTAACTCTTCTAGATTCCGTATATAAGTGACATCATACACTACTTGTCTTTCTCTTCTTCAGCTTAGCATAATGTGCTCAGATCCATCGATGCTGTCACAGATGGAAGGATATCCTGCTTTCTCATGGCTGAATGCTATTCCATTGTGCCAATGTGTGTATATCCCATATCTTTTCTATCCATTCATCTGATGATGGGCATTTAGGTTGTTTCTGTATCTTGGCTATTATGAACAGTGCTGCGATAAACATGGGCGTGCACACATCTTGTCAAAATCCTGTTTTCATTTTTTTGAGGGGTATACTCAGAAGTGGAATCGCTGAATTAAATGGTAGATCTACTTTTAATTTTTTGAGGAAACTCCATACTGTTTTCCACAGTGGTTGGACCAATTTATAGTCTGACCAACAGTGTATGAGTATTCTGTATGGTTTTTGTTTTTACTGTTATGTCTTAGAGATGGGTCCTTCTTAGTACATGAGTTCCACCTCATTCTTTTTAACTGCTTTGTAGTGTTCTGTGTAGGTATCTGTGTGATAAATCATAGTTTATTTGGTCACTCCTCTATGGTTTGCAGTTATGTGGCTTTGAAATTGTTTTTAGCTTCTGTAAATAAATGCTGCAAAGACTGTCCTATACAAGCTTCCTTGCTCACCAATCTGATTGTTCATTTTTCTAAGGTAGAAATAATTTGGTTTCTAGCCTCTGGGTCTCCAGGTCTTATAAGGGCAGCTTGAGTTCAGTTACATGCATCAGAGGGTTTTAAAAATTGCCTCAAAATTGGAGGGAAGGGAAGACTTACTCTTTAATCTTAGCAAAACATTAGTCCACTTCCCAGCTACATAAAATGACTATTAGTTTTCCAGTCTCAATGATTGATTAACTATTGGTTAAGACTGCTGCACCTGGCACCATCCCTCCAAAATATCAATTAAATATTCTTTCTCCCTTTTGTAGCCTGCACATTAAATATGTATTTCAGAAAGAAAATGTTTTGAATTTATATGAAAGCATGCATAAACCAAGACTTTCATCATAATGCTGTGTAAGAATATTGTCTTTTATTAAATGAACATTTAATGAATACATGAGATGAGAAAGAAAGAAAAGGGAATGATGTCAAGGGAACAAAGCATAGTTATTTCTGCCCTGTGCTATCTATATTGGCAGCATCAGGATCAATCCAGTCACAAATCCGATGAGCAGCTGTTTGCACATCATCAGACTAATGAAGCCCTTTGAATGCCCTGTTTTCAATGCAATAGAGCGGGAGAGGGAATAAAGAAAGAAAGAGTGGACCACGGAGAGACATCCTGAAGTCAGTCTCTCTTTCCCCAGCCACTTGTGGAAATCTATCTCAGGGCAATGGGATTGATTGTGAGTTCTGGCCTTGGGCAAAATTCCTGCTTTCAGTCAATAAATTAATGGGTGACACTTTGAAATGGGTTGACTTTAGCCTAATCAATGTCTGATATGGCAATCTTCCCTCAGGCCAAACTCCCACTAAAGTTCCTAGGTTGGAGCTGACTATAGAAATGGAAGAATCCTTGAACTTTCTTTCTTCTTCATCTTTCTTTTTTTTAAATCTACTGACAAAGCAGAGTACTGAATTCTGGCACTAACATTCTTATTTCCTGTCCTTGCCTGTCGTCTGTTTGACTGGCGTGAGATAGCTCTGATGTCCATAGATTTCGTTTGCATCCAGCTCTCCAACTACAGAGTTCTTATCTGGCTGATTCTCGTGTAATCTCTTCCCTCTCAGAAAGCTGTCCGTAGGGCCAAGAGGGAGCTGTTCCTTCACAGTAGCGCCTTTTGCAAGCTCTAGGCACCAGGAAAGAGAGAACCCTGCTCTGTTGGTTCAGCTGGCTTTTACAGCTGAAGATAACACGGACCGCAAATCTGTCGGGGTTCGTGTTTTCTTGGAGGGGGAGGAGAATTGGGGGAGCAAAATAAAGAGAAGTTTAAGTTTAATATTTCATAACCGTGTGCTCTTTCCCAGGTTTTATTCCTGTAATATTCTCTGTGTGTGGCCAGACCCTTCATAACACAGCTCTATTGAAGGAGCGTAAAGGAAAGGGGAGGAAAGGCGGAGGGAGGGATGAAAACTAGCCTTTGGGGGAAATGGAAAAAGACCACTGCTTTTAAGTACCAACCGTGACCTTAACGGGGTGTAGTCAAGGCCTCACAGAATGGAGTTGGTCATTCAATTCTGAAAATAGGATCGGGGGCAAGCGTGGGTAGCATTTGTAGCAAGGCCAGAAGAGGGAAGTGACCCATTTAGACTCTTCTTTGGAAAAAGTAGGTTCCTGAGGCATCAAAAAGTTGATGGACTGAAAGCTTTCCTTCCCTTGAGGGTGTGTTGGGTAATGTCTGCTGGGAAAAACAAAAAAAAACAACAATAAATCTGAGGAACAAAGATGGTTGAAACATAGACGCAAAATCTTTTTCTGTAGTTTGGAATCTTTTTGTGAAATTAAAAAATAGGAGAAAGACTTCTTTATTTCTTTAATCTCTGGAAAAAGAACAAGCATTGGCGCGTCCACATTATGTATGCAACGCTATTCCTGCCACCAGGCTGGGCGTCTAACAAGCTTAGCCGCTTAGGAGAAGCATATTTTATTTTCAGGTTGGCCAAGCTATTTCCTGCCTTTGGAGCAAAAACCAGTGCAGCTACTGTACTCTGACGATATTTTTTTCCTCTCAGAATATCATAACCTTTTGAATAACAAGCACGCTGCTCTCTCAAAGGCTCCAAAAACACGGATGGAGAAATACAACAGCCCCATTTTATCCCTTCCCTCAAGAAGAACACCCCTTTCTCTACATCTGTCCACCCTCTCTGTGATTTCTGCATGTAAACGTAGAAGATGACAAGTGTTTTGATCACGCTAGTGTGAGAAAACATAACCCAAACACACGGTAGTGATTAAGTCACATAGCCTTGAGAAGAGGCCATGGAAATAGGGCCAGTTGCAGTTTCTGGGCTGGGTGGGGTCTGTCGAACCAGGGCAAGGTGACTGGGCAGCGGCGAGGAAAAGTGGAGGGGCAGCTGGCGCCATGATGGAAAGGCTTGTGAATGGTGTTTGGCAGTCCACATCCATTGATGAATATTTCTTCAGTGTACAACCATAAGCTCAAAAGACTTTTGATTTCATAGAAACCAATGCCTTCATTTTACCAAATAATTTGCTAGGGCAAGAATCACAGTGAAGCCAAAATTCCAGGGCTCTTGTCTCCCAGGTTGGTATTTTCCATTGCTTTGAGTTGGGCATTTTACTACTCAGGTTAAAACACAGTCTCTGTCTTCTAGTAGCTTACACTTTAAAACGTCTATTTCCCAGAAAAAGGAGTAGTTTGGGGAATGAATTAGCCCTGAGACGACCAAAGAAGGTACTTGGTTCTAAGCCTCTCTGTCTCTGGCCGACCATAAGAAAACATCTGAGCTTATCTGTGCTTCCAAGGGAACCCAAAGGAGAGGCGGTATTGGGGGAGCTCCTTCAGCATTTTTAAGAGTTGGTGGTTCTATATTAAACCAGTGTAGACTCTTTATGGTGCCATGAGGGCTGTGGGAGTGGTCAGATGTGAGGTTCAGTTGCTCATTTGAAAGTGTGATATTGGAGTAATAGCCCTACCTGTTTCTATAGCAGAGGTCAGTGTGGGTTCTCACAGGGACAGAAAATGGCCTGGCTCTGTACTTCTTCCCTTGCAAACAGGCCCCACATGTCAGCTTCCTGACTGACTTCTGGTAAATCATCCTAGAACGGTTCCTGGCATTCACCTCACAGAGGGTTAAAACTTCCTCTCACAAACCAAGGGCTGCACACTGAGGAGCAGACTACAAAGGAGGGTGTTGTTGCTTATTTTATACCATTTGGGAGAAGGGAGGGCTGAAAAGAGAAAAATGCTGTGGTAGAATTTTTTAAATCCAGATTAATAAGAAAAAAAATTTTACAGAGGTTTTTCTTTTTTTTTTTTAAACTCCATTTTCCCCCTCTCTCCTCTCCATCCAACCTAAACCATTTCTTAAAAGCTATCTTATTAGGGTAAGAAGGCTTCCTATGCTATCGCAGTCTGTTGAGACCCAAGAACTAAGGCTTTGCCCAGAGGTGGCTCACATAGGGGTTGGTGATGTTGGCCTACTGGACTCCCAGCCTTGGCTCCTAAAAGGGCGTGGGGGAAAAGTTTCTTGTGGAACTGCTTTCAACCTTCCCATTAGCAAGACTAGAAGAATATGCTGGAGGCAAAAGAGAGCTCTATCTTCCTTCCTCTGCCCCATTTACTTTCTGAGAACCAAGATGAACAGGACAATCACATCTATTATTGATTCTGAGAATTCCTGGAAAATGGCAGCAACCTGTATTGTCGGGGACTAGGAAGAAACCAGGGACACAGGCTCAGATTCAGCTATTATCTGTCTGAAAACTGAAGTGTTTTCTTTAACAAAGACGTGGGTCTTCACCCCTCAAGAATACTGTGCTCATCAATATTGCTTGTCAATGTTTATGGGTGTAATTTTTCAGAGGGGAAATACATAGAATGAAGAATTAATGTCTAGTAAAAAATACCGAATGAACAGCTGGAAACTCTCATGCTAATACATTTGAAAACACAGACAAGCTGATATAGTGCATGTTTAAATAGCGCAGAATTAGACAATATTAAAAATATTTATTTGGGGACCTAAAGTAGGTGTTGACATTTATATGAAGGCCACGCAGACCTGCCCAACTGTCTTTCTATGCATTACCATACTGTTTAAAGGGCCAACCGCGTCTTTTTTTTTTAAAATTAATTTCATCCATTTATTTATTTATTTTGGCTGTGCTGGGTCTTCATTACTATGCAGGCGTTCTCTAGTTGTGGCGAGCAGTGGCTACGCTGCGTTGTGGTGTGTGGACTTCTCAGTGTGGTGGCTTTTCTTGGTGCAGACCTCAGGCTCTAGAGCATGTGGGCTTCAGTAGAGGCAGCACCTGGGCTTGGTGGTTGCAGCTCAGTTGGACTCAGGCTTGGCAGTTGTGGTGCACAAGCTTAGTTGCTCCATGGCACATGGCATCTTCCCAGACCAGGAATCAAACCTGTGCCCCCAGCACTGGTAGGCAGATACTTACCCACTGTGCCGCCAGAAGGGGCCAGTCACCTCTTGAGATGACTTTTATTTACTAAAAATAAGAAAAAAGAAAAAGAAAAAAAAATTGGTACCAGTTTTCTTTCTGGGGTAAAAATTAATTTGTTAGCTGTCAAGACAGCCAAGCAGAGGAAAAAGCTTTTCCCCTCCTTTATAATCTGCTTGGATGACATGGTAACCAAATAACCAAGCTATACTTGGTTATTTATTATACAAGCTATGTTTATGCTATATACCAAGCATCTATACTCAAAATACACTGAATCAGTCTCCAGGGTGGGGCCAGATCCTCAGCATTTTTCTAAAGTGCCTCAGAAGATTCTATTGTGCAGTTAAGTTGAGAAACTGCTTGTGTGAAGTTTCATCACTTTGAACTGGTATTAGTTAGGAAGAAACTTGGTCAGAACAGGATACGGGTAAAGGGGCTACAAAATAGTACTGTTACTTTATCAACTGCTGCATCGAATTAAGGGCATGAAAAGAACTTCGAGGGTTTGATTGTCTCGTTCACGTGCATCCGGATAGGAGCATACTCCGGGAATGGATATCCTGTTTTCTACAGCTTTCAGTGCTAGGTATCCAAGTATCTTTTTTTTATTTTTTATTTTTGTAAGAGTGTAATTGATTTGGGGGCTTCCCTAGTGGCTCAGACAGTAAAGAATCCACCTGCAAACACAGGAAACTCCGGTTAGATCCTGGGTCCGGAGGATCCCCTGGAGAAGGAAGTAGTGACCCACTCCAGTATTCTTGTCTGCAGTTCTTGGGGTGGCAAAAGAGTCGGACAGGACAGCAACTAAACAAAAACAAAGATAGATGATTTACAATGTTGTGTCTGTTTCTGCTATACAGCAAAGTGAAGAAGTGATATATATACACATGTGTCCATTTTTAAAAGATTCTTTTCCCATATAGATTTCAAATACTTTGTAATCCATTTCAAAACATTGCAATGGATGGAAAAGCAAGTAAGTAGACCAATGGCACCCCACTCCAGTACTCTCGCCTGGAAAATGCCATGGATGGAGGAGCCTGGTGGGCTGCAGTCCACGGGGTTGCTAAGAGTCGGACACGACTGAACGACTTCACTTTCACGTTTCACTTTCCTGCATTGGAGAAGGAAATGGCAACCCACTCCAGCGTCTTGCCTGGAGAATCCCATGGATGGGGGAGCCTGGTGGGCTGCTATGGGGTCACACAGAGTTGGACACAACTGAAGCGACTTAGCAGCAGCAGCAGCAGCAGACCTGTAGTAAAATGCATTCTAGAAAGTGCTTATTTTTATAGAAAATAAAAAGGGAATTAAAGGTGAAGTTAGGATCACTTTGAAACTGTGCACCATGGGTAAATTTTCATGTGTGCATATTACAAATAAAACTGACTTTCACAAAACCAATTTATGAATGCTCTTAGAACTCTCTACCAAAATTTTTCTTCTTAGTTAATGCCAGAGAAGGTGTTTTAGCCATTTCTCTGATCGCTGTAAAAGTATTGGTCTGGCTAGATTTATAGGTAATTTCCAGTTGCAGTAGCAATAACCTATAACTTATTCATATTTAAAAGCTATAATTATTAGAGGAAAAAATTAAAGGTAAAACTTCCATCTTCATTGAGATACAAAAAATGAAAAACCTTTATGAAAGAAAAGACAAAAAGCAGTCATTTAAATGTTGAGGTCAAATATATAAGGTCTGTTTTCTTAATTAAAGAAATTTGGACACATATAATAGTAAGAAATACTTTCTTTTAATAGCTCAATAGGTAATCAATAGGCTGAGCTTTAAGTCTGATGATCTCCACTCTTCGGTTCCTTTAGGGTCATTTCCTTTTTTTTTTCATTGCACCCAGAGGGTGAGTGGAGGTCCTGAAGGAAGGTGTACGGGGCCCTGTCTCAGGACCTAAAGGTAGGAATCCAGTTAGTTGATAACAGGTCTTCGTTGTTTGTGTGGGGTTCTAAACTCATTTGGGAAAGTGCTTAGCACAAGGAAGGAAAACAATCATTGAACAATGACACATAGAATCTGATGGGAGATGCAAAACCAAAAAGGAGGGAAAATTCCTTAGCTTTCCCATTGTATGAAATAGTAAGGCTTTTCCTAGCTCAGCCTGAATCAGCCTAGACTTCCCCCCAGGTCGCATTAGGGCTGTCCTGGTTTCTAGGCACTTTAGCCTTTGTGGGTTCCTTCTTTCATAAAACGAAACAAACCACCTAAAAAGTATAGTCTATGACTCTGTTGGTATAAAGAGAAATATATTAATATTATACATAAAATACTGTCTTTAACCTAAGTATTTTTCTTCTGTTTTAAAAGAAATGAACAGTTTTTGCCCTAAATGCATTGTGGGCCTTCAGCACTATGCCTACTGCCTAGCGGAAAAGTTAACCCTGACCGGAAGGTGGTGTGTGAGGAGGGGACTAGCAGAACAAGGACAGTAGCAAGGGATAGGTTGGGAGTTTGGGACTGACATGCACACACTGATACATTTTAAAATAGATAACTATCATGTACCTACTGTAAAAAAAATAATATTTTTTTTAAAAAGGAATAGTAGCAAGAGATGAGTCACAGAAAGCTTTCTAGACCATGGTACCATGGTAAGGAAGCTGGACTTTATTTTCATGAATGAGATGGGATGTTTCAAGGGTTATGAACAGAGAGGCAGCATAATCTGATTCACATTTTAAGGAGATGGTTTCTTTTGTGGAGAAAATACTATAGAAGGTAAGGAAGAAAATCAGAGCGTGTCAACAGCTATTCTGATAATCTAGGAAAGAGATGACGTGGCTTGCACTTAAGGCAGTGGTGAAGGTGGTAAGAAGTGATCAGATTGTGAGTAGATATTAAAGATAGATGCATAGGATTTGATGATAGACTGAATGTTGGATTGTGATAGAGAAGACTCAAGACAACTCAAAGTTTTGCTTAAGCAACTGGCATTGTGAGTTTGTCGCTTATTAAGACGGCTAAAGCTGAAACTCCAGTGCTTCAGCTTCCACTGCACGGGCCACGGGTTCGATCCCTGGTTGGGAAACTAAGATCCTATATGCCAGGAGTGGTGCAGCCAAAAAAAAGTCTGGGAGCATTTACTCTCAGGTGGTGTTTAAAGCCAGGGGAGGATGAAATCAGAGAGGGAATGTTGCGCAGATACGTAGAGAAGAGACCCAAGACTGAACTCTCCGATGCTTAGAGATTGGGCCCATGAAGAGGAACCAACAAATGAGACTTTCTAGGAGTGGCCAGTAGAGGAGGAAGAGCTCTGAGAGAATGGTGCCCCGGAGACCAAGTGAAGAGGCACCTAGGTCTGTGCAAGCAGCTGCTTTCAAACTCTGACAGCCTCTGTCTGCCCAGCACCGCATGAAATGATGGTAGTTCCACAAGCTTCCTTCCTTAATACAGGAGGAAACCAAGTTGCCCCTGCCAAAAATGTGATGGAAAATCAACCTAACAGCAATTCACCCACTCCCTGTATGACTTGCCACAAATAAAGTGATTTAAATAATCTCTTTCTGGTTCAGTTAAGATGTAACTTCTCCCGAGAGGGTAGAATAACTCTTGTAGGTCAGGGTCTTTTCTCCTGGTGTGAGTCCTTTTGAGTGACAGATGACCTCTTTTGGTCACTTTTGAAGAGGCATTTTGGAGGAAATGATGAGAAATGTGTACAAATGGCAGTGGTAAGGAATCCGACAATGAATCCTATCATAGATGTTGACTTGGTTAACACATAGACGTGATGGAGGAGGAGCTCAGAAAAAGGGAAATATATGGCCTGGAACTAGAAGAGAAGAAAACAAAATGCAATCAGGAAAAAATAAGAGGAAAAAAGCATTTTCTTTGCTCCAAATAAAGCCTTACACAACCAATTAAAAGCTACATTTAAATACAGTTGTCTCAGATTTAGTCAAACATTGACCATAAGTCAGCACTCAGCACCAGCACCCAAGGCTGTTATAGGCTTTCAGAATATTTCCTTTCCACTTCATTTTTTTAATTGAAGGATATTTGCTTTACAGAATTTTGTGGGTTTTTTTGTCATACATAACAAGAATAAGCAATAAGTACATTTTTAAAGTCTTGGTTCACATTCTATATTGGGATATTGCTTTAACTTTTTTTTTAAGTGCAGAAGAAGGAAACAAATTGTCATTAGTGGGGGGTGGTGAGAGGCAATGTATGAAGTCTTTGAGTAATTTAGAAATAAAATCTTTTAAAAACTGCCTCCTTCTGAGAATACATTCTGACACTAGATTATACAACTGTATTCTCTTCAATAGGATTAGATCATAAAGAGACAAAGAGAGACTGAGATTATGGTAAATTTATATCAATCTTTTAATTTCTTTGTCTCTATGAATCTGTATGCAGGTCAAGAGGCAACAGTTAGAACTGTATATGGAACAACAGACTGGTTCCAAATTGGGACAGGAGTACATCAAGGCTGTATATTATCACCCTGCTTATTTAACTTATATGCAGAGTACATCATGTGAAATGCCAGGCTGGATGAAGCACAAGCTGGAATCTAGATTGCTGGGAGAAATGTCAATAACCTCAGATATGCAGGTGACACCACCCTTATGGCAGAAAGTGAAGAGGAACTAAAGAGCCTCTTGATGAAAGTAAAAGAGGAGAGTGAAAAAGTTAAGACTCAACATTCAGAAAACTAAGATCATGGCATCTGGCCCCATCACTTCATGGCAAATAGATGGGGAAACAATGGAAACAGTGAGAGACTTTATTTTTTGTGGCTCCAAAATCACTGCAGATGGTGACTGCAGTTATGAACTTAAAAGATGGTTGCCCTTGGAAGAAAAGCTATGACCAACTTAGACAGCATATTAAAAAGCAGAGACATTAGTTTGCCAACAAAGGTCCATACAGTCAAAGCTATGGTTTGTTTTTCCAGTAGTCATACATGGATGTGAGAGTTGGACTGTAAAGAAAGCTGAGCACCGAAGAATTGATGCTTTTGAACTATGGTGTTGAAGACTCTTGAGACTCCCTTGGACTGCAAGGAGATCCAACCAGTCAGGTCTAAGGAAATCAGTCCTGAATATTCATTGGATGGACTGATGTTGAAGCTGAAACTCCAATACTTTGGCCACCTGAAGCGAAGAACCAACTTATTGGAAAAGACCCTGATGCTGGGAAAAGATTGAAGGCAGGAGGGAAAGGGGGTGACAGAGGATAAGATGGTTGCATGGCATTACCGACTTGATAGGTATGCATTTGAGTAAGTTCAGGGAGTCGGTGATGGACAAGGAAGCCTGGTGTGCTGCAGTCCTTGGGGTCATGAAGAGTTGGACACAACTGAGCTACTGAACTGATGATGATATAATATGTATCAATATAAAATAATATGTACCAATGTAAAATAATATGTCAGTATACTAATACTATATTTATCAGTATAAAGTAATATAATCATGCTACAAAACTTTGAAACAAACAAATGAAAAATAATCACCCTATATCAAACCACCCAACACACCACCATTTTGGACTACTTCTTTCCAATCTTTTTTCCTAAGAAAATTTCAAAATTTATGCAGTTATAATTATAAAATATAAAAACATTCACATCTTACTTTCTCCATAGAGTATTAAGACAGGATTTTTTAAATGTGGGTTTCGATCATGGTATCTGGTACCATCACTTCATGGGAAATAGATGGGGAAACAGTGGAAACAGTGTCAGACTTTATTTTTTGGGGCTCCAAAATCACTGCAGATGGTGATTGCAGCCATGAAATTAAAAGACGCTTACTCCTTGGAAACAAAGTTATGCCCAACCTAGATAGTATATTGAAAAGCAGAGACATTACTTTGCCAACTAAGGTCCGTCTAGTCAAGGCTATGGTTTTTCCAGTGGTCGTGTACGGATGTGAGAGTTGGACTGTGAAGAAAGCTGAGTGCCGAAGAATTGATGCTTTTGAACTGTGATGTTGAAGAAGACTCTTGAGAGTCCCTTGGACTGCAAGGAGATCCAACCAGTCCATTCTGAAGGAGATCAGTCCCAGGTGTTCATTGGAGGGACTGATGCTGAAGCTGAAACTCCAATACTTTGACCACCTCATTCGAAGAGTTGACTCATTGGAAAAGACCCTGACGCTGGGAGGGATTGGGGGCAGGAGGAGAAGGGGACGACAGAGGATGAGATGGCTGGATGGCCTCACTGACTCAATGGATACGAGTCTGAGTGAACTTCGGGAGTTGGTGATGGACAGGGAGGCCTGGCCTACAGTGATTCATGGGGTCACAAAGAGTTGGACACGACTGAGCAACTAAACTGAACTGAACTGCCTTTCTAAACTGGAATTTCTTTACAGCAGGATCTTATCTACCCCTCTGGGCTATGAATCTTTTTTTTCTTTTTTTTTTGCTGCACTGGGTCTTTGGTGTGGGCTCAAGAGTTGTGGCATGCAGTCTTTTGAGTTATGGCGTGTGGGCTTAGTTGCCCCTTGGAGTATGAGATCTTAGTTCCCCGATGGGTGATAGAACCCATGTCCCCTTGCTTTGCTGAAAGTTTTGTTTTTGTTTTAGTTTCAAAGGATTCATTAACAAAAGAACCCACTCATTACTCACAAATAAACAGTTTCATTTTTTATAGGTTATTTGACTTAATTTCAACATACAGTCATTAAAAGAAAAGCAGTAGAAACAATAGGAGTAATAGCATATACATCACCAAATTAGGACAACCTAAGCTGAGACTTGAACGGTGCTGGAAAGACCCTTGTTAACAGCAACGTGGAGTCCCAGCTGGGAGAGGGTCCTGGCTGGTTTGTCCACCTGACGGGTGAGACCTCAAATTGCAGTTTGGGGGGCTCTCTCTTGTAACTCCAAAACTATTATCATCATCAGTTTGCATGCAAAAATACCGCTTTTTTTTATTTACCTTTTAAACTTTTTGCAATGACAATGTTATTTGTTTCGCCTTGTGAGTCACAAGGCTTCTTAAACCCTGGGGGGTTGGCCAGAGCGCCAGGGGCTCAAGAACTCCAAGACCCTCTCCCTTTCTTCTCTGAAGTGCCACCTGACTTGATGTGCCTGCAGGCAGGCACAGAATCTGGGCAGGCTTCCAGGCAAGGCAGTAGGTCAGAGTCCTGCTCTCCTTCTTCTGAAGCCCGAACAAGACTTTCTCCATTTTAAGTTCCCTAACACCCCTGCATTGGAAGGTGGATTCTTAAACACTGGACTGCCCGGGAAGTTCCCTGGGCTGCAACTCTTTTGTTGCTCCAGCAATTATTCTCCATCAGCAAATGACAAACGGGTCTATAAGATGACCCTGTTAATCATCTGCCCTACAGTAAATTTTCTTTTTTTCTTTGCAATCCAAACCCAACTACTGTTCAGATGGCCACATATTCTTTACTGGCATCAATTCCTAACTAAAAAGTGACTGGGTTTAGCTAGTCCTGGTGGTTCCTTCCTCTGGGTATGATCATTCTACTCAGTGAGATGTGAGGCGAAACGTGGGAACAGTTTTTCATTTTATTCCAAGAGTCATGAAGGAGAGATGGTCCTCTTCCTCCAGACACTGTCACACCTACACAACAGAAAACTCTGGAATCATCTTGCAACAGCTAGCTGAAGACAAAGCCAGGATGTTGGGGTGGGCAGAAAGGTGGCACCTGCAGTAATACTGAGCCACTGCCCCCAGCTGTCCTCTCTCCACTAGGAATTGGCCCATTACTTGGGTTTCACAGAGAAAAGGGCCCAGTAAGTGGTGGCCAATTGACCCTGATTTTGCCCAAGACCTTGGTCCACTGCAATTACTGCTTGTTTTTCTCTGATCTATGTCTCTCCTTGTTCCCTTAATTTCAGGAAATAAGTTTAAAGCATCTCGGGGATCTGGTATTAAATGTTGGAAATCTTAACATTTGGTATTAATTCATTCAGTATATGTGAAGACAGTGAAGGGCAGGGAAGCCTGGCATGCTGCAGTTCATGGGATTGTGGAGAGTCAGAGATAACTTAGTGACTGGACAACAAAAAAGTGTGTTTGAGCACCTCTTTTGGTCTTGATTTGGTGTTGAAAGTACAAATGAGAATGAAGCATAATATCAGTTCTCAGGTTGTTCAATAAATATATACCGATTGCCAGTCATGTGTTAGATACTGGGGTTATCGGAGAGACCATAGTCTGACAGGAAGAGAGACTCCCATCCCCTAATAACTCATTTTCCACATAATGTACTGTGTTGTAACACATAATGTGTGCTGTAACAGTGGCATAAATACAATATTCTAAGAGTCAAAAATTGAGAAGTGGCTCATTGTCAAAAAGGAAAGATTTCATAAAGGGACTAATATTTATGAGGTGCTTTAGCGTGGAAACAATATTGGATGAGCTTCCCTGGTGGCTCAGTGGTAAAGAATCCTCCTGCCAATGCAGGAGACGTGGGTTCAATCCCTGGTTTGGGAAGGTCCCTGGGGGAGGAAACAGCAACCCATTCTACTATTCTTGTCTGGAAAAATCCCATTGACAAGAGGACCTGATGGGCTACAGTTCATGGGGCCGCAAAAGAGTCAGACACAACTTAGTGACTAAACAACAACAAATTTAAGTGGATATGATTTTCAAGTGGATATGAGGGGAATTTTTAAAACACACACACAGCTTCAGTTGCACAGGGAAATTTTGTATAACAATGATTTGGTGGAAAGCCAAATGAGGAACCAAATCATGTACAAGGTGATGCTTCTCTGACAATATATTGAAACCAACCTTCAAGCCTGAAGCAACTTGACTTAAAAATCCACTTTCTGTGCATTGAAACAGCAACTGAATACTGGAAGTAACAAATAAGATTAAACATTAAGTAATGGTCTCTAGGTGG
The DNA here is from genome assembly GCF_032405125.1 of Capricornis sumatraensis. Classification (NCBI taxonomy): domain Eukaryota; kingdom Metazoa; phylum Chordata; class Mammalia; order Artiodactyla; family Bovidae; genus Capricornis; species Capricornis sumatraensis. Next base: position 19,475,954 of record NC_091075.1, read on the forward strand.
TAAAACTGTTCTGAGGTAGACTGAAGATGATCAAGGGATTGAAGGAAATACTCCCGCATTCACTACTGCTATAGCAAGCTCCCACTGCTGTCAAGGTCATTGCACCTACTTCGTTATTGCTGCCCCCACTGATTCCACCTGATTCTGGGTTATCTGTTGCAATCATTTGGCACACTATATGGAAACCTATTGACCCCGTGGAAGGTTATCAAGTCTTCAGTGCAGACATTTCAAGTTCGAAATGTATTTTCATCCCCGACAGGGCTAAGATATATTTCATGTTCCTATTATAAGACCAAACCCCAAAGCTCAGAAAACTTCTATCTTTCTCATAGTGGGTGTTCCAAATACAGGGTGTCGTGTGGCCAAAGGTAACCAATCGACAAAGAGGCAGACCTTGTTTTTAGGGTTCTGTGGAACAGCTGGATGAAATTTCCTTCAATAAATGCTCCAAAATCAGACATAGATCTATAGAGCATTAAATGGTAAGTGTTTTTGGATAGTAACTTTGCTGGCTGTGCAGCAGATGGGATAAGCAGGGGAATGCTGCTGGAATAGCCCACATAAGACTTGATGAGAGCAAAGGTCATGTCAGGGGTGTGTGTGTGTGTGTGTGTGTGTGTGTGCGTGTGTGCTTAGTCATGTCTGACTCTACAACTCCATGGACTGTAGCCTGCCAGGCTCCTCTGTCCATGGGATTCTCCAGGCAACCATACTGGCGTGGATTGCCATTTCCTACTCCAGGGGATCTTCCCAACCCAGGGATTGAACGAAAGTCTTGCATCTCCTCCACTGGCAGGCAGATTCGTTACCACTGCGTCACCTGGGAAGCCCCAAGAGCAAAGGTCATGGGTGTGAATACATGAGGTTTATGGAAGAGTGCCTTAACTCTGACCAAGTGCCTACTATGAAGTAGGCGCTGTGTTGAGTGATATATATATTATATATATATATATGTATGTATATCATGATTCACATGGAAGTACAGTTTGAAAGCTATATTGAATGCATGAAATCAGAACACACACACATACACACCAGCCCATGCATTCTACTTTTTGCTCAGCACTCTGAGTACTTAGATCTCTATCAGTACCTCAGAGTGTTGAGTTATAAGTGAGAAAGCCCCCAGAGATAATACAAAAATGCAATATAGTTCTTGGGGAAATAAAAACTACCATAAACTGAAAAAACAATATGGAAAATAAAATCTTCACACTCCCGACTGAATAAGAATAATAAATAATGATAACGACGGCTAACTTTTACTCAGTGCCAGAATGCGTCAGAACCATGCTAAAAGCATGCAGTTCACTCTCATGCAAGGCCTAGAGCAAAGATATATAGTAGAGCCAATTAATATTTTTATTTTATAGAAAAGTAAACCACTTTGGAAGTGCTTAATCATTTCCCCAAAGTCACATGGAGAGTGAATGGCAAAACTCTGACCCAGACGTGGGTCTGTCTGACACCCAAGCCTGTCCTACAGACAGACAGAACTCTGGGGGCTGGATCACATTCAAAACCCTTTAAAAGCACATTTTACAGTGAAAAGCTTTAGCCTCAGGGCACTAGAAATTTGGCAATTTCCAGATACATTTGCCTTGTTTTCAATATGGTTGATCTAAATCATGTTTTCAAACTTTTTTTTTCTTTTAATATTTGGAAGCATGACTGAACAAGTCTTTAAATCTATCATTTTTGTGGCAGTAAAGTCTGGTTTAAAATGAATACATTTCTTCTTCACGGTATAAAGGACTATTTTACTTTCCCTCCCATCTCATCTCCAATCTCATTTCCTGTGAAAGTAACTAAATTCTTGGTGCACATGCCGTCTGTCAGTTTCCAGACTTGACTGCAAGTCCGCATCTCTTGGGTTTTTCGTTTGCTTTGTTTTTTGTACTGCTAATGTTCAAGGCAAAACAATTCAGAAGCAAAGCTAAACCACATCAAAACCAGCCCTGTGTTAAATTTGTTATATTTACTTTCTCCTTTAATCCTCCCAACAACTTCATGAGTTAGATGTTAGTGAACTGAAGTGCAGAGAGATTGTTGTCAATGTCACACACTTGTAAGTGGCCAAGCCCTTTAACACTGGCCTATGTGACTTCTGCTTACTGAAGGGACCAAATCCATTTTCAAAATAACTCCAATCGGATCCTCCCACAGTGAATTATATTCTCCTTGGTTTACTCACTTCAAATGGTAAAGCTCATCCATCAGAAGAGACTTCACATTCTCATTCATAGGGAGCATCCTTATCTCCATTGTTTCTAAATTTCTGCCATGCCAGAAGGTCCTGTGCTAGCAGGTAAGACTGAAGTATACGTCATTGTTTTTATAAAAAACTGTACAACAAAACTGCTGTTTATTCTTTTTCTTTTTGGGAATGCCCAGTGGTTTGTGGGATCATAGTTCCCAGACCAGGGATTGAACCTGGGCCTCATCAGTGAAAGGGCCAAGTCCAAACATTGGACCATCAGGGAATTCCCACAGAATTGTCATTTAATGAGGCAGTCAAAGAGCATGCAGTTAAGAGAACAGAAAAAACACTGTGGAAATGTCAGGTAGTTAACTGATAAAAACATTCTGTCCTTTTAGGTGTGTGATGTTTATAGACTTTATCACCTCTTTGAAAGTATTCTTAAATAAATACTTTTTTACCTAATTGCAACTTGTGCTCTGTTTCTTAAAGAGAACTCTCCAAGTGATGCAGACACTGGGTCTCACAGAATGGGACCTGACCCAGGGTGGGAAAGCAGGGGAGGGGAGTCACATTCAGAATCTCGGCCTCTTATCCTGTTTTAACCAATGTTCTAACCTATAAGTAGAGGCAACATACAACTATTCTCACTTTCTAGGGGGCCATTTGCTGTCTTAGAACTGGATTAGAATGTCATGCAAAATGAGTAACTGTCTTCTCAGCTTATATCAGCTGCTACACCACCGTATCGAAAGGAATCTGAGACTAAGTAGAAAGTAAAGGATGTCCAGTCCACTCTCACTGAAACAGTGGGTTTCAAAAATGAAACAGTCCAAAAATTAGTCATTAAATGAGTAACACTTCATTGACATGACCTTTTATTTTTTCAGCAGGACAGAACTATTGGGAGCATCTAAGAAACTATTTCCTTAGGTTGTGGTACCAGATCTCTTCTATATTTTATATGTGAATATATATTTTGGTAACTGTCCCTGAACCAGCAGTATATCAAAGTCTGTTGCTCTTAACTTATTTGAATGTGATTTATTCAGCTATCTCAGTTTTCTGAAAGACATCTGACAGCTCTGGATAATGTGCAAAAAGATAGTCAAAAGTGTCATTAAAAAAAAAAGTGTCATCAAAGTTTCCATTAATTAGGACAGGTGCATTTTACCCAAAGATGAGCCATAGAGGATCTCACTCTTAATTTAGATACACTTTTTACTAAATATAGCTGTATGGTCATTTTCCTTTAAGCTTAAAAGTAGTAAGCAATCAAGGACTGTGGAGCAGCAGGGTAAAGAATCCACCTGCCAATGCAGGAGACTCCAGTTCACTCCCTGGGTTGGGAGGATCCCATGGAGAAGGGCATGGCAACCCACTTCAGGATTATTCCCTGGAAAATTCCATGGACAGAGGAACCTGGTGGGCTACAGCGCATGGGGTCGCAAAGAGTCGGACAATACTAAAACTTTCATTCTCTCACTTTCAGGGTGCTACAATACAGGAAGAATTGCTGTGGATGTAAGCAAGAAAGAAGAAAAGCTATGGAAAGAGGACACGGATCTTAATAGGAATAGAGGCCGTTTCGTGTGGGTCAAACAGTCCCACATAATACAATTGTTCCTGAGGACTTTGTATAGTAAACGATCTTCGTAATAAACAACTCTGGGCCATGAAAAAAACATTTAATTTTCTACAATATTCCTTTGAAAATAATATTATTAAGCATCATGATGTTTAAAATGTCAATTATGTAGGAAATTTACAAGTTTATTTTGCAATAATGTTTTAAAGATAATAAAACTATGAAGAGTCACATTCAGTTTCAGTTCAGTTCAGTTCAGTTGCTCAGTCATGTCTGACCCTTTGCGACCCCATGAATCTCAGCACGCCAGGCCTCCCAGTCCATCATCAATTCCCGGAGTTCACTCAGACTCACATCCATTGAGTCCGTGATGCCATCCAGCCATCTCATCTTCTGTCGCCCCCTTCTCCTCCTGCCCCCAGTCCCTCCCAGCATCAAAGTCTTTTCCAAAGAGTCAACTCTTCGCATGAGGTGGCCAAAGTATTGGAGTTTCAGCATCAGTCCTTCCAATGAACACCCAGGGTTGATCTCCTTCAGAATGGACTGGTTGGATCTCCTTGCAGTCCAAGGGACTCTCAAGAGTCACAGTTCAAACGCATCAATTCTTCGGCGCTCAGCCTTCTTCACAGTCCAACTCTCACATCCATACATGACCATTGGGAAAACCATAGCCTTGACTAGACGGACCTTAGTTGGCAAAGTAATGTCTCTGCTTTTGAATACGCTGTCTAGGTTGGTCATAACTTTTCTTCCAAGGAGTAAGCGTCTTTTAATTTCATGGCTGCAATCACCATCTGCAGTGATTTTGGAGCCCCCCAAAATAAAGTCTGACACTGTTAGAACATTTATTTTACCCAACTTTGGAATGCTCTCTGGAATGTTTTTTTCCCAGACAGTGCTTGCTTTGCGAGGGTGCTTCAGTTGTGTCTGACTCTTTGCAAGCCTATGGACTGGGTCCTCAGTCCACGGGATTCTCCAGGCAAGAATACTGGAGTGGGCTGCCGTGCCCGCCTCCAAGTGATCTTTCTGTCCCAGGGATGGAACTCGTGTCTCCTGCAGCCCCTGCACTAGGCAGGCGGGCACTCTACCACTAGTGCCACCTGGGAAGCCCAATGCTTGCTATAATCTTAGCATTATTTGCATTCCCGCCCACACTCAAGTGAAAGTGAAGGAGTCCAAATCTCAGGTTAGAGACAATGTAAGATTAGATAGTACACTTAAATACTTGTGCAGCTTTGCAGGTGGTGCTGGTGGTAAAGAACCTGTCTGCCAATGCAGGAGACACGAGACACGGGTTCGATCCTTGGGTCAGGAAGCGCCAGAAGAGCATGGCAACCCACTCCAGTTTTCTTGCCTGGAGAATCCCAAAGACAGAGGAGCCTGATGGGCTACAGTCTATGGGGTCACAAAGAATTGGACATGACTGAAGCAACTTAGCATGCTCGCATGCACACCACACAAGATGAACAGTGACTTCATGTTATCTGTGAAGATGGGTACAAGGTCTTCTTCCTAGTATTTAGGACCACACTGGGCTTTCTCTATGATCAACCTAGACAGTACATTAAAAAGCAGAGACATTACTTTACCAGCAAAGGTCCATCTAGTCAAGGCTATGGTTTTTCCAGTGGTCATGCATGGATGTGAGAGTTGGACTATAAAGAAAGCTGAGGGCTGAAGAATTGATGCTTTTGAACTGTGGTGTTGGAGAAGACTCTTGAGAGTACCTTGGACTGCAAGGAGATCCAACTAGTCCATCCTAAAGGGGATCAGTCCTGGGTGTTCATTGGAAGGACTGATATTGAAGCTGAAACTCCAATACTTTGGCCACCTGATGCAAAGAACTGTTTCATTGGAAAAGACCCTGACGCTGGGAAAATGGAAGGCGGGAGGACAAGGGGACGACAGGGGATGAGATGGATGGATGGCATCACCGACTGGATGGACATGAGTTTGAGGAAGCTCCAGGAGTTGGTGAAGGACAGCGAAGCCTGGCGCGCTGCAGTCCCTGGGGTCGCAAAGAGTCAGACACGCCTGAGCTACTGAACCGAACTGAACGGGGCTTTCTCATCTCTTAAGTCGCTTTAAAAGCGCCCACTAGATGGCGCTGAACTAGCAGGGAGGACTGGACCAGGAAGCCTCGCTTTCTGGTCCCCCTCCTCCGTATGGACCCTCACCTCTCGTTCAGTGTGCTTGATGTTCCGGGAGAGCGATTGTTCAGGAATGTCTAATGATAACAGGACCCTTTTCAAACATTAGACAAACACAAGCCGAGGTGGGTAAACATCATTAAGCAGACTTCTTTGTCTGTTATTATAAGGAACGAGGCCTAGTAGCACCTCATGCAAGCTGGTGGGCTTGCAGTTACCCTGTCTATAACAAAGCACCTTTTGAAATACACTGATAATCTGTTTGGGGTGGAAGACAGGAGGAGGGAGGCACCAGGTAGAAGAACACTTGAAAACTGTGTGTTTGCAGGGACAGAAATGTGAATTTCTCTCTGACAGCAAAGTGGAAGACTCAGACACGAGGAGCCTGAAGTCAGATGCCCTTGTGTTGGAACCTGCATATTCATGCAAAGCTGAAATATCCTACACTTTCATGGACAGTAACAATAAGTGATGCCTATGTCAATATGGGAAATGCATTTTTCTTTCTGATTAAGACCTTTAACTTTTGCAGGAGGAATCCTCATTGCTGCCTTAAATACATCCTGGTAAAATAGAAGTCTGTACTTAATTGCTCCTTTATAGAATATGAGTCTGATTTCAAGCCAGGCAAAAATATGGAGAAAATAAGTTTAAGAATAAAGTAATCTTTGTCTCACTTTTGCACTGCAAAAAAAGCAGGAGGCGTTTGATTAATGTTGATACTTAGGTGTTCATTTTAGAGCAACTTGGGGGATCTAGTGAGTTGAAACTAACTTCTTACCTTATAAATCTTAAAGAACTTCAAGTTGAAAGAATTTTAATATAAAATAATCATGTCGAAAAAGGAAGTTAAGCATTATTACTTTACTGTTGTTATTATTGCCAAACCAACTAGAGCAGAATTTCTTGACCAAGACCACGAATCTACAATAGTTCTTTCTACAGTTGACCAAGACTCTCTTTATTGCTTCCTCCAGGGAGAAAGGCCTGTGTAGACGTGTGTAGTTATTATTTCTTGTTGAGGACTGTCTTTGTGCCAGGAAATGTAGGGGATGTGGATGGCGGGATTATTGGGGGCGGTAAAGGGGGAGTGGAGAAAGGGGAGAGGTCCTTATTGTGGTCAAGTGTGACCGTGGGTCTGAAAACCCAGGTGGGAGTGAGAAGGAGCTGGAGGAGAGGAGACTGTGGTCAGGAGTAGACATGGGCACCGTGTGTTTGTTTCTAAACAGCCCTGCTCTCAAAGGTACATTTTGTTTTGGGATGGAGACTGAAGAAGTGAAAACAGGTTCCGGAGGAGGGTAGAGACATACCAAATTTCACGCCTGTAGCAAACATCCAAGGACCCAGAAAATTGTCGGGGTACACTTTCACCAAGCGCCTTGCTGTGTAACCGCCAGCAAGCCATCAAAGCTGCGGTGTGATCACTGATGCCAGCGCTGAGGTGCCTTTCTGGGTGCTCGAGCAAGGGTGTCTGCGGTCACTGGGCTCTCACCTTGGAAGGGAGTGCCCTGCCGCATTCCCACAGATAGGCTCTGAGCTGCCGGGGCCGCTCACCACTGGCAGATGGCCCTGGGGAGGCAGTGGTGAGGAGCAGAGAGGCCCAGTGCCCCAACATGTTAGGTATTTGCTGCTAAGTCGCTTCAGTCGTGTCCGACTCTGTGCAACTCCATAGACAGCAGCCCACCAGGCTCCCCCGTCCCTGGGATTCTCCAGGCATGAACACTGGAGTGGGTTGCCATTTCCTTCTCCAATGCATGGAAGTGAAAAGTGAAAGTGAAGTCGCTCAGTCGTGTCCAACTCCCAGCGACACCATGGACTGCAGCCCACCAGGCCAGGGAAGAGTACTGGAGTGGGGTGCCATTGCCTTATCTCTGCGCTAAAATCATTCTAAAACTTAGTCGCTTAAAACAAGAGATACTATCGCATCCAGCCTTTGTGGGTCAAAAACTGGGGAGTGACTTAGCTGGGTAGTTCTGGCTCAGAGCGTCTCATGAGGCTACAGTCCAGATGTCAGCCATGGCTGCGGTCATCTGAAGGTGGCTCACGCGTGTACCTGGCAAGTTTCTACTGGCTGTTGGCAGAAGGCCTTTGTTCTTCACCCTGCGGAATTCTCCATGGGACTGCTTGAGTGCCCTCACAGCATGGCGGCAGGCTTCTCCCGGGATAAGTGATGAGAGAGGAAGCCAGAGAGGGAAAGAGGGAGGGGGAAGCCATAACACATTTTATGACCTGGTTGCAAGTCACATGTGGTCACTTTGGCCACATTCTACTTGTCATTAAGTTCTATTCACAGAGAAGAGGGAAATTGGGTTCCACCTCTTGAAGAGAGGGGTATCAATTTACGGACATATTTTAAAACCATCACAGGCAAGGAAGATGGGCATCAGAGGGTGGCGAGATGGTTATCTCCGAGATGGCTGCGGCAAAGCCCCAGTAGGCTCTCTGTCCCTTATAGCCCCTAGAACAACTGCACATTGTCTCAGATGGGAGCTTTTAAAAGAGATGCTAGCTCAGGAGCCCCAGCCCAGACAGAATAAGAATCTCTGCTGCTGCTGCTGCTAAGTCACTTCAGTCATGTCCGACTCTGTGCAACCCCATAGACAGCAGCCCACCAGGCTCCCCCGTCCCTGGGATTCTCCAGGGATGAACACTGGAGTGAGTTGCCATTTCCTTCTCCAATGCATGAAAGTGAAAAGTGAAAGTGAAGTCGCTCAGTCGTGTCCGACTCCCAGTGACCCCATGGACTGCAGCCCACCAGGCTCCTCCGTCCATGGGATCTTCCAGGCAAGAGCACTGGAGTGGGGTGCCGTTGCCTTCTCCAATAAGAATCTCTAGGGGGTGGAATCTGGGAATCTGTATTTTTAAAGCTTCTCATAAAAGTATGAGCACAGAGAATTTTGAGAACCCTTGGTCTAGGTAAGTGTTGTCCAACAGAAATATAACATAAGTTGAATGGGTAATTAACATTTTTCTAGTTGTCACATACAAAAGTAAAGAGAAATAGATGAAGTGAACTTTAATATATTGATGTTTTCTTTCCCCTAGTATATCCAAGCTATTATCATTTCAACATGTAATCTATATAAAAAGTTGACTGTATAACTTTTTTTATACCAGTTGTTTAAAATACCTGTTGTATAAAATGTTATTATGCCTTTTACACTTATAGGACATTTCAGTTTGGACTGGCCATGTATTAAGTGATCAGTAGCCATAAACGCCTAGTAACAACCATATTTATTAATCAGCATAGGCCTAAACGATAAGTCCCTTGAGGGCAGGGACCTTGTCTGTTTTGTTCACTTCTTTGCACAGAGCCTGGCATGTGGTGTGTATTCAAAACATATTTGTCAAATAGGCTAATAATGTGCTGATATGAAATTTAAAGTATATTGTACAATATACGGTTATTTCATATATAGTTTTTCTAAAAAGATTTCAATGCTGAAACTATAGGAAAACTTCTTGGAGCTTTCTTTCTTGCTGGTCTGGTATTTAATGTGAAGAAATGCTCAATCACTCAATCGCGTCCAACTCTTTGTGACCCTATGGACTGTAGCCTGTCAGGTTCCTCCATCCATGGGATTTTCCAGGCAAGAATATTGGAGTGGGTTGCCATTTCCTATTCCAGGGGATCTTCTCAACCCAGGGATTGAACCCACATCTCTTGAGTCTCCTGCATTGGCAGGTGGATTCTTTACCACTGTGCCACTTGAGAAGCACATTTTAACATTCAAAACATAGCCTAGACCTATCCTTTCCCAGCCCTACCCATACCCCACAGCCCCTGGTCATTCCAGGTCCATCTCTTCCAAGGCTTAGGTGATATGTAGCAGGAGAGTTGTTTGGATCTCCCAGTCAGTTATGTGGCCAGAGGCCAAATCCCTTGCTTAGCTTCTAGAACATTCATCTGTTTCAGGAACAATTTCAGCACATTGAAAGAAGCTTTTGGCTTATTCTTTGTTTTGTTTTGTTTTTTTTTTACTTGTTAGAATTGAAAGAGTTTCTTGGAATTGCAAAACATCTAAAAACACTGATGATACCTATGACAACACAGTGAAACAAACAAAATAGAGCAGAAGTCATGTATGACAAATCATACATTTCAAAGATAATATCCTGAAGTGGGAGGGCCAGTAGTTCTAAATTATGAATTTAGAGGCCTGTTCTTGTTCCAAATTATAAATGCAATGCTTAAAAGAAAACAATATGAACACTATACTTCAGAAAAACCTGCCCCTGGTGGCTCAACGATAAAGAATCTGTCTGCAGCGCATGAGCCGCAGGAGCCAGCACATCGCATATCTGGGTCTGAAGGTCTCCTCGAGAAGGGAATGGCAACCCACTCCAGTATTCTTGCTGGGAAATCCCATGGACAGAGGAGCCTCTCGGGCTACAGTCTGTGGGGTCGCAGAGAGTCAGACGCAACTGAGCACATGCACGCATGTAGGTTTATGCAGAGAAGCACACACAAGTCAGTCTTCCAAATACTTCCTCTGATGCTCCCCATAGTCACATATGTATAGAAACACATTTTGAAAAATGGAACTTACTGCTCTATATGAACTTTTTTCCCCTTAACTACATATTGTGATTGTATTCTCCTGATTTCACACAATAATTTACTTTATAAAATTTCATGTAAATGTGCAGCCTTATCGATGTCCATTTATCACTGTAAATGTCACATGAAACATGCTTGGACAATAATAAGGGGGTGTGGATAGCCTGGTCTCAGTGGTTACTAGCCCTGAGTACGTAAAGAGAATTTGAGCCAAAGTTCACGAATTTTAACGTTCCACAGACAAGAGTCTCTAATACAACAGCGTGACGCTATCCATTGTGGAACCTGCACTTTCTAGACATTCTAAACTATTTCTAGGAGCCAGCCAGGAATCCCACAGGTGGGCAGTTAGAATACTCTGCCAAAAGCTGGATTAGCAAAGGCACTCAAAGTTCTCGGTCAAAATCATCAGCCAAGTTTTATACTGACTGATTCCGAACAGAGTTGCAGTCAAGTGTGAGCACGGCTTCGGTACTGGATATCTGGGCCCAGAGTTCAGATGGGACAATTTGGGGGTACTGATGACATCTATAAGTGATGCAGTCGTGGATGGGGGAGGTGAGTCAACACAGCTCCTACTTGCCTCAGGAAAAAAAAAAGCAAACTCCAGGTGTTAGTAGTAAAGAAACAATAATTCTATGCACGCAGCCTTTTAGGAAGTACTCCATACTCCCAAATTTGTAGATCTTATGTTAACAAAGATCTCAAGGCAAATATCTTTCAGTGACACGTCACTGGGCAAATCACTTAGTTCCCGCATTTGAAAAATGAGGATCGTAGCATTTGGTTATTCAAGCTTTAGTGAGACTAAAATAAGATAATCCACGTAAAGACCTTAGGACAGGATCTGACGCATAGAAAACACTAAATACCTAGTAACCGCTGCTATTCTTTGAAAGGGAGCTAAAAAGGAAGAACTGGTCACATGGAAATAGTGTTTCGTATAAGACAAATATATTCACTGATTTATCAAAGTCAAAGAATGTACCTGTAGGAGGAAAAATTGGCCCATGATTTAGTGGGAACGTATTACCACCAGATCCACACTAAAACAATGTTCGACTTGGAAAACATGATACAAAAATAAAGCCGATATCAGATCCAGTGCTGAAAGCTCTCAGAGACAATAGTTTACCTCCCACATGGACTCCGTTCAGCTTGTTAAGTGCTAAAAGTCAATTCGCTGTCAGGGACTGTACCTTATTTTCTATCCCCGAGGGGGACGGTAACCAACCAGGGCATCTGGCCACGAGTCAATGATCCGTGTTGTAACAGCAGCCCTGGCAGTACACATCCATGGCATCCCTCCAGGGATGAACCAAGCTTTTTCATTTCCTGTTTAGTATCACACGGGTGCTGATTATTTATGGAGTGGAAGGAGGTCAATTTTTTTTTTTTTTTTAGGTTGAGCAGCCAATTGTGGGTTTTGAAGTCCAGTCCCTAAATAACAATAAAACAGTTTGGTTAATCCAAGTTATTCCGTCTACATCTGCTGTGTGGCCACTGAGAGCAATGTCATTGCACTTGGCAACGGGAGGATGTCACAAACACAGCACCCCACCCCCCCTGCCCCCCCGTGCTGTCCTGGGACTGTCCATAGGGTTCTGTCTGATGTCCCCAGCTCCACTGCTTGCAGCCATGCCCCACAGTGTCTCTAGCCCTTTGCCTCAAGTGATTGCTGGCTGGTTTCTGGTTTGTCATCACTCCCCAGGTTCCATCATCCTGCTGAGTTTTCCTAGTTCTGTTTGTACTACAACTCCTGCTGCTGCTGCTGCTGCTGCTAAGTCGCTTCAGTCGTGTCCGACTCTGTGCAACCCCATAGACAGCAGCCTACCAGGCTCCCCCGTCCTGGGATTCTCCAGGCAAGAACACTGGAGTGGGTTGCCATTTCCTTCTCCAATGCATGAAAATGAAAAGTCGAAGGGAAGTCGCTCAGTCGTGTCCGGCTCTTAGCGACCCCATGGACTGCAGCCCACCAGGCTCCTCTGCCCATGGGATTTTCCAGGCAAGAGTACTGGAGTGGGGTGCCATCGCCTTCTCCAACAACCCCTGAGGATCAGCCCCTGAGGATCAGCCTTTTCTCAGCGAGGCCAAGGCAGCTAACTTAAGGCTATACAAAACAGAATTCTCAGTTGTTCCTGGTCTGGGGTGGTTCATGTGGGTGTTAGTTGCTCAGTCGTGTCCAACTCTTTGTGACTCCATGGACTGTAGCCCCAGGCTCCTCCGTCCAGAATTCTCCAGGCAAGAATACTGGAGTGGGTAGCCATTTCCTTCTCCAGGGAATATTGTCAACCCGGGGATCAAACCCAGCTCTCCCGCATTGCAGGCAGATTCTTTACCATCTGAGTGATGATGTGGTTCATGGGCCAGGTCCAATTCCTGTTTTTCTAAAAAAGTTTTCAGGACTCCAGTAGAATCTCCTATGTGTTGGGTTGGCCAAAACGTTCTTTTGGGTTTTTCCAAAAAATGTTTTTGGCAATCCAGTAGTTTCTAGAGTCAACTCCCAGTTGAGTGTTCCCAGCCAGAGAGGAGTCTTCCTTCTTTAGCTGAAGATGGGAAGAGGTGATATCTTAAAAGTGGCATTTCTTTTTTTTTTGGAGAGGGGAGAGGGATTTAATTTATTTTTAAATTGAGCTGTAATTGACATATAATGCTAGATTAGTCTCAGGTATACAGCATACCGCACTCCAGTACTCTTGCCTGGACAATCCCATGGGCGGAGGAGCCTGGGTAGGCTGCAGTCCATGGGGTCACTAAGAGCCGGACACGACTGAGCGACTTCCCTTTCACATTTCACTTTCATGCATTGGAGAAGGAAATGGCAACCCACTCCAGTGTTCTTGCCTGGAGAATCCCAGGGACGGGGGAGCCTGGTGGGCTGCCGTCTCTGGGGTCGCACAGTGTTGGACACGACTTAAACAACTTAGCAGCAGCAGCAGCATACAACGTAGTGATTTGATATTTGTACACATTGTGAAATGGCCACCATAATAAGTCTAGTTAATGTCTGTTGCCTTACACGGTTACAAACTTCATTTCCTTGTGATAAGACATTTTCTTGATCAAGGTATAGTTGATTTACAATGTCTCAGTATACAGCAAAGTGATTCAGTTACACACACACACATATATATATATATGTTATCTATACATTTATCTATTGTTTTGCAATTAATTACTTTATTTCTTGGCTTCCCTGGGTCTTCACTGTTGCGTGGTGGGCTTTCTCTAGCTGTGGCAGGCGGGCTCTCCTCTTGGCAGTGCACAGGCTTCTCCCATCAGTGGCTTCTCCTGTTGCCAAGCACAGGTTCCAGGGCGTGCGTGCTTTGGTAGCCGTGGCACGCAGTTTCAGTAGCCGTGGCACATGGGCTTAGTTGCCCCGTGGCACGTGGGATCTTTTCAGATCAGGGATTGAACCCGCGTCCCTTGCAGTGGCAGACAGATTCTTAATCAATAGACCACCAGAGAAGTCCCTGTATTTATCTGTTCATTTTCAGATTCTGTTCCATTATAGGTCATTGCAAGATATTGAATATAGTTCCCTGTGTTATACAGAAGGTCTTTGTTGTTTTGTGGTGAGAATTTTAGGGTCTACTCTCCTAGCAATTTTCAAATATGCAGTACAGTATTATTTACTGTAGCCACTATGCTGTTCATTACATTTCTAGGACATATTTATTTTACAAAGAGAAGTTTTGCCTTTTGACCCTCCTTCACTTGTTTTTCCCACCCCACTCTGCCTAGCAACCCCCAATCTGTTCTCTGTATTGGTGAGCTTGGTTATTTATTTATTTATTTATTTTTAGATTCCGTATGTAAGTGAGATTTTACAGTGTTTGTCTTTCTCTGACTTATTTCACTGAGCATGATGCTTTTGAGGTTCACTTATGTGGTCATAAATGGCAGGATTTCACTTTTTTATGGCCAAATAATATTCTGTTATGTAGAGATATATCTAGACATATCTATATCCCTATCCCAGAATGTGTGTCTGTGTGTATAAATCCACAAAGCGCACATATACCTTTATCCATGCATCTATTAATAGACACTTATGCTGTTTCCATATATTGGCTATAGTAAATAATGCTGCAATGAATCTGGGGGTACACACATCTTTTCAAATTAGTGTTTTTGTTTTCTTTGAATAAATACCGAGAAATGAAATTGATGGATGGTATGGTAGTTCTATTTTTAATTTGTTGAGGAAGCTCCATACTGTTTTCCAGAGTGGCTGCATCAATTTATATGTCCATCAATAAAGCACAGGAATTCCCTTTTTTTCCACATCCTGGCCAACACTTGTTATTTTTTTGTGTTTTGGGGCTTCTTTTGGATCAGACCCATTCTATCAGGCAGGAGGTAATAATCGCATTGTGGTTTTGATTTGCATTTCCCTGATGACGGTCCCTTGCTTTTTTACATCCCCATAGGGTAGGCTTCAGGGAACCAGGTCACATAGAGCTAGCTGCATATATACCTTAGATTCTGGACAGGAAGAGACACCGTGTGCATACATTCTTATATATGTATTTATTAAATACTTATTACCCATCTCAGACTATATTTATATTGAATTCAAAAATGAATAAGAAGAATGAAAAGAGCAACATGAATAAATGGTTTGGAAAATTTTCTTAACTTATTTGAAAGCAGGAACTATGCCAGTTTCATTCATCTTTAAATCTTTAATTTGGATGTAGTGAATACTACGTCCTTGGCATTTATTCCCAAGTTCTTTCTTCTCAGTATGGTCTATTTACCATTTACAGGTCATGTGGTACAAACTGGTTTGAGGGGAGACACATGTGACCTGGGCCAAGCCAGCCACTGTGCTCCTTCCTCTGGTTATAGTATTGGCTCACAAGTGAGCATGTGACCCAGGTCGGCTCAGTCACAATGATTCTTTCAAATTTTTGCTGGGCGTTATGAGGCAATGAAATTTTCTCTGCACAGCCATCACTGGACCAATAGTGGTTGATGAAGAAATGACAGAAAATAGAGTAGAAAAATAGGTGACAAGAGAATAGGGTCCTTGTTTGACATTGCTGTTTTGAGTCATGTTTATTTTTCTATGCAACTGAAAGTATCATCATCAATACGTTGCAATGATGTCTACCACACAGCAGGTATTCAGTAAGTTTGTAAAATGAGTGAGCGATTGATCGGTTATACCACATTGAAATTTTCATACAGACTGAAAATATCTTTATCTATATTTCACAAGAATTAAAAATAGAAATATTAGAAAAATCAAAACTAGAGAAAGCTATCAATTTATAATGAAGTGTTTTGGTAGTAGAATTTGTGAAACCCAGTGAAATATGTATACAGAAGTTCTTCTGGATACAAACCCTGGTATCCTTTTCACCCTGAAGGATGTTACATAATAAAGATAAGTACCCTAACCATGGGGCCTCCCCAGTGGTAAAGAATCTTCCTGCAGTGCAGAAGACTTGGGAAGATCCCCTGGAGGAGGGCACAGCAACCCACTCTAGTATTCTTGCCTGGAGAATCCCATGGACAGAGGAGCCTGGCTATAGTTCACAGGGTTGCAAAGAGTAGGATGCAACGGAAGTGACTGAGCATGCACACACACTCTAACTATCCTATCTAATGTTACAACATCCCTTGCAATATTCTCTAACAATGTCGCTTCTTAACTCTCATCCACAGCAGTCACCAACATATTTCATTTTACTTATTTTATCCAGGGATATATATGCAGTGTTGTAAACTCTATGGGCTTATGGATTTTAACCTCTTTTAATCATTGTTGTATTCCCAACACCTAGAACAGTTCCTAATAAGTAGTAAACACTTGGTAAATATTTGACAAACAAATAAAGTATAACCTTGCTTAGCAAATAGCAATAAAGGCAGATTGTGTATAAATTATTTAGAATAGCACAGGGTCTTCTGCTTCAGGTCAGCTAAGGGAGCTTACTTAGGACCCAGAGACATCCTAGATCTAAGCTTCGGGGAAGTCTAATTCCTCTGAAGATTGGATGGGCACTATCGATTTCATTTGTTCAGAAGCCATAGAGAAAGATAGTAGGTCAAGTTATCTCTGCATTCTCTCATCTGTATTCTTGTCACTCACCTCTGATAGGCCCTGAGTTGGGACTCTTTAGAGATAATCTCAGTGACTCTTTAAAAAAATGTTTGGAGGCTAATAAAACAAACACAGGTGAGGCTAGAATACCTGCAATTGCGTTTTGCTCTAGGAATAAACAATCCTTTAATTCAGCTGCCATTTTTCAAAATAATCAAGCAATGCAGCAAAATTTAAGAAAAAGTTTTAGGTCTCAGGAAATATTTCATCAACCTATAAAATAGGTTAGGGATAGACCCAAAGGTGAGTGTGTATTCTGTCAAATAAAGTTTTTACACCAGAGATGTAGTAACAATGACCATCTAGAAATCCTTTGATCAACCAAACCAAACCAAACCAAACCAGGAGCTGCATTTTGAAACATGGCAGGAATTTACTGTATATTACATTTGTCTGGACACACCTAAGCTTTTCCCATATTAGTGACATTCTTGTTTCTATAGAAACTAATGCACTTTAAAGGGAAAACTTAATGGCCAAAAGAGAATAAAAAAGAAGCCCTGTGACAAAAGTTAACTATATGAGGGAAGAACTTGTCAAGGGTTTTCCCTTGACTTAAATAATTAAAAATTTTTTTTAGTGTTTATTTATTATTTTGGCCATTCTGGTTCTTTGCTGCTGTATGCCTGCTTTCTCTAGTCGCAGCAAGCAGGGGTTACTCTTCCTTGCAGTGTGAGGGCTTCTCACTGCAGTAGCTTTTCTTGTTGCAGAGCACGGCCCTAGGGCACCTGGGCTCAGTAGTTGTGGCACGTGGGCTTATTTGCTCCATGGCACGTGGAATCTTCCCCGACCAGGGATCAAGCCTGTGTCCCCACCATTGATAGGTAGATTCTTAGCCATTGCACCACCAGGGAAGTTCCCTTGATTTAAATAATTTTTGATTGGATGAAAATAAGAAGTAGCTCATGAAGAGTGGGTCATGCATTTACAGGCATGAATTACTTTCACCTTGAGGGGTTTTTTTTCTTATTAATTTTATTGGCATGTAGTTGATTTACAACGTTGAGTTAGTTTCAGGTGTACAGCAAAGTGAATCCGTTATACATATACATCCATCCACTTAAAAAAAATTCTTTTCTCATATAAGCCATTACCGAGTAGAGTTCCCTGCGCTGTACAGTAGGTCCTTATTATTAATAGTTATCTATTTTATATAGGATAGTGTGTATATGTCAATCCCAGCCTCCCAATTTATGTCTCTCTCCCCTCCACTTGAATTTTAAGCACCAGATCATGCTGGAAACTGGGCAAGAACAAGTGAAGTGGAAAAGATGACTCATTTATTAAGCAATGATACATATTTCATTGTATGATATGATTTATTATGACTACTCAAAGGCAAATAAAGCATTTATTTAATATAAACTCAGAGGGTAAGTCCTGATGTTATAAGATAGGTATTATCTGGTAAAATTCTGTACATTGCAGCAAATTATTTAGCAAAGTAAATGAGGTGATTTAACCTATCCTTTCATGACAAAGAAACTTACTGTAAAAAGTATTTACATATATTCATACATACCTACAGGCTTCCCAGGTGGCACCAGTAGTAAAGAGCCCACCTGCCAAGCAGAGATATAAGAGATGTGGGTTTGATCCCTGGGTCAGGAAGATCCCCTGGAGGTGGACATGGCAACCCACCCCAGTATTCTTATTTGGAGAATCCCATGGACAGAGGAGCCTGGCAGACTGCTGTCCATGGGGTCGCAAAGAGGTAGATATGACTGAAGTGACTTAGCATGCATGCGTACATACCTATATGCACACATACATTTGAAAAATGTGGATAAAGAAAGTATCAGTAGGGAAACCATGCAGCATTGGAATCACTTCCAACAGAGATTCTTAAGGGCATTTCGGTTAGCTCCAGGGAATTTCGGTGTGAGCCTGGTGCGTGGACCAGGATGGGTAGGAGCAGGCAGGGAACAGGTGTGAGGCCTAACTCGTGTCACCTGCTGTCTCTGAGCTGTTGTACTTGGGCATTCCTCCTGAGGCTGAACTGCATTCTGTTGTCTTCCCAGGAGACTTCTCGCTTGGGTGGGGCTGAGGAGTGATAGTCCACGGCATACAAGGACCCTGGGTTCACACAGGGAGAGCAAACTGACCTAAAATATCTTTGTTCAGTTTTACCTGGAGCAGCACTTCAGGGTAGGGTGCATGTATTCGCACAAGTGAATTAAAATCCACATGTTGGTTGACTGACTGACTGACTTGGGAGACTCAAACCCATTTACAGAGAAAAGGAGCAAAAGAAATGCAGTCAGAAGGAAAGAGTGGAAGCAGAATTTTACATCTGGTCAAGACACTAAGCCGTACAAAGTGTTTACAGAAATATGCTTCATATTCAGAAGGCAGTGGAGATAGACTCATTCATGTTGTTCGGGTTAGGCTAGACCATGCTGTGTTGATGAATGGCTCCCTAAGCCACAGGGCTCTGTGGAGTGAAAACTTGTTTCTCACTTACACCAAGTCCAAAGTCCGTTGGAGGGGAATCACCTCTTCCCAGAAATTCAGGAACACAGGCTCTCATCGCCTCATGGTATGTTCTGCGTACACATGGCTCCCAAGGCTGCCTGGTAAGAGAGAGAAGGGAAAGGCACCCTGGCTTTTAAGTGACTCACCCCGGACGGGACATGTTATTTCTGCTCACAGTCGTGTTGCTCCAGTCCAATTCAGAGAATCTGGGGAGTAAAGTAGAGCACATGAATACTCAGCAAATATTAACTGACTTAGCCAAACACATGAAAGGAAATGACAGAAAATGGGTGATAAAGGAGAGGATAAATAAAGGAGTTAGACTACTGAGGAACGTGAAGACATGATAGAGCAGGATACTAAAACCCAGCCTCTCCCCATGACATTAATGGCTGATTAAGGGTTGACTTTAATCTCAATTTGTAAACGATGCCTTTTTTCTTAACTACAGAGTAATACATGTGGACATTTAGGAAAATTTTTGAAAGATTGTATGTATAATTTCACCCCTCCCTTTCCCATCATTCAGTTGCAACATGCTTTTTTTTTTTTTTTTCCTTTTTAAAAATGTGTCCTCAAATATTCCCTTTAGACAGGATTCCTTATTCTCCGCACTGGGAACATGCTGCTCCTCCCTCTAAAGGATCACTTACCACATGGTTGAACCCAAAGCCCATCTGTGTGCCTTGCTGGACTTGAATTCCTGGGCCCCTTTGCTTCCTCAGGGCCTGGCATGGATCTGTCATAGAACCAAATGAATGAATGATTCTTGCAGGGGTAAGCAAAGGAGTGAATAAATAAATGGATGGGTTGTTGGCTTGTTCTTTAAGTTTTGTGTTGGAGTTACATATTTTCATGTCTCTCTCCTCTGAATTCTGTAGTAAACTCTTAATTCTTACTTCTTCAGAAGTCTTAGGGGACCCAGATTGATGGGAAGCCAAGATGTGCAGAGGCCTCAGTCTGCGAGGCTGCGAGACACACAGCCTTGTTAGGACATGCCAGGGCAGGATATGGCCACTGGATGCAGTCAGGAGCTCATGCCTGTGGAAAGAGAGGGCTATCTGCTAATGCAGGGGATAAGGCTGGAAACTGGGGGCTTTTCATAGGACCACAGGCTAAGAGAAATAGTAAACAGAGTGGGCTGGGAAGATCCAGGATAATCAAGACTGAGACAGAACTCAGTAGAGATAAAGAGACTGTTCTGAATCCTGAAATGGAGGTAGTCATCAGCTGGGTCCCTTAAACTGTAACTTGTTTAATAAATAATATCCTGTAACCAGCCTTCACTGACTAAGCTCTCTTTAATTGTTCTGGCCAGTTGCATACCCTCCAAGCTTCACGTAGCTTAGACAATATGTCACAAGACTCCTTTAACCACCCTGAATAGAAAATACCTCTGACGTATGGGTCAATTTAGTAACCATTGCTTAAGTTGTTTTTCAGGAACTTGGAGTCAGCTCTGGTCCAAGTCAGGTTCCAGCCAGTTAAGACTGGTTAGGACCACTGACCCTCCAGCTGGGTCTGTGAAAATGTCCAGTGGATGACCTTTTGATGTCAGAGGGCTAAACCTCCACCCTCAGATCATAGCAGCGCTGTCACTTTTGAAATATGAGTCCCATGAAGAAACGTGTAACTCAGATATGCCTCCACAGAGCACTAATGACTTCACCTTTTCCTTATCTCCAATCCCCTTTTTCCAAACCTCAAACCACCCTGCTTCTCTATCTGTAACTATCCCAAGCCCCTCTCCTTTGAGGAGGCAGATCTGAGACTTGCTTGACTGCCTCATGAATGCATCCCTGCTCTTCGTTTTAGCATTTGACTTGATGCGCGTCGGGCAAATGAACCTGGTTCCATAACCAGGTTTGTTCCAACACATTAGAGGCCTATGAGCAATTTCAGAAGGTAGGGTCAGGGTCCATGAGATCTTTCAGAAGAAGAAAAGGGTTTGCTCTGAAGCTCAGTGGACTGATGCGTTGACCAGACAGAATGTACCCTTGTTTCCCGGGAAACAAAACATAACTTTGGATGAAAGGCTAAAAACCTCAGCAAGAATAAAGACAGGACAGTGAATACAAAGAACTAGGGTTTGAAATGGGGGGGAGGCACCCCTGGGAGAGAGAAACAGCGAGGGGCTGTTAATATTTGTTGAGTGGTACCCCAGGCTTTAAACTGGTGCCAAGCTAATTGAGTAATGTGCGGCTTTGTGCCTGGAAGTCACCTAATCTCTATGTTAACTGGACTTTGAGATTCTCTGGACTTATAGTATAAACTGTCCACCTGAACTGATGATATGTTCTACTTCAATGGTTACAGGGTGGAAGGGACATGTCTGCAAGGGGCGGGGGCGGGAGGCGGGCGGTTGCTGCAAAGAGAGTTCAGAACACCAGGGAGTATTCTGTGTAAAGAAAACAGCCCGGTTTCTCCCGGTGATATGAAGAGAAGCGCTCAGAGAGACGACAGAGGGAACCAGAAGGCCGTGCTTCTTGTCTGGGAGTTTCAGAGGCGCTTACCTCATCTGCTCTGCTTGTCGGGGCATACTCTGTTCTGAGGAAATGGCCTGACCTTGCTTTGGCTACACAGACTTAGCTTCTTAGAGCCACTGGGCTGAGTCACCAGCAGCGCCTATGTTATTTCAAAGCAGCAGCAAGAAAGGTTGAGTGAGTCCTGCTACCACCATGAAGCTTTGGATGGTCTCCAAACACTTAGAACTTCCCTAACGCTATCAAGAGAAGGCAGCCAACTGGAATGTCCTTCCAGAGGAATTCCCGCCTTCATCAGGAATCTGGGTGAGATGAGAGATTAAGTAAATGCATTGTCAGTTCCGATTTAGGAAGGCAGGTTGATTACCCCATGGAAATGGGGAACGGGAGTGGGTGGAGGAACTTCTGCCTGAGGGAACAGACAAGTTACTGAAAGCAGAAAGTTCACCATCAGAAACCCCAATACTTAGAAATCAGATACTGTAAAGCCATTGTAACACTATAGAGAAGCATTCCTTATAAACCTGAGACAATAATACTATCAATAGGGAGCTGGCATTGAACTTGTGTGAGTGCATGCTTAAGTCACTTCAGTCATGTCCAACTCTTTGTGACCCCATGGACTATAGCCCACCAGGCTCCTCTGTCCATGGGATTCTCCAGGAAAGAATACTGGAGTGGGTTGCCATGCCGTCCTCCAAGGGATCTTCCCAACCCAGGGCTTGAGCCCATGTCTCTTATATATCCTACATTGGCAGGCAGATTCTTTACTACTAACTCCACCTGGGAAGCCCTGGCATTGAACTTACAGCATATCTAACCCAATAACTGAGCAAATTGAGGGCTAAGAAAGTGGCGATGGACTCAAGGTCACACCATTTTTATCAAAGTGGCTCAACACGTGAAGATATGCAAATGACTCATCAGTATGCTGCTCTGGGACCTTCAGAAAGTTGGAGCTGCCTTTCAATCCAAAGACAGCCCTGTACTGGAAACAAATAATCCCTCTTTCAAACTAACAAACAAAAATAGAACCTATCAGGGAATTCCCTGGCACTTTAGTGGTTAGGATTCTGACACTTAAATTGCTGAGCCCTGTGAGGCAAAAAAACAAACAAACAAAAAACCCTATATATATATATATATATAACCCTATATATATATATAAAACCCTATATATATATATATATCCCATTAAAACAAAAAAAATAGCAACCACCAAAAGTATAACATCACAAAAACAATTCCTCTAGCCCCAAATTTAACTTTATTAAAAGGAGTATTGTTACATAGACATTGGCCAAAACTTATGAGAGGGAGAGAATTTGCCTGTCCAGACTGAACCCATCTGAATCTTAGAACTTGACCCCTGCCACATTTTAACATTGAGTTGCTGTCTAGTGTCCACTCAGCGAGAGGCAGTCTTCCCTGTCCTGCCACCCGGGTGGTACCGCTCAGGGATGGGGTCCATGCCCACAAGGCAAGGAAGCCCACCAGGAGAGCTGACCAGTCCTGGTGGGATGAGAGCTGGAGCTACTGAACGGAAGCCAACAGCTCTGAACCGACTGTGCCACGAGGCCAGATGCTGTTTTCAAATAAACACAGTCATTTCTCTTGGGGAGATCTACCACCATGCTGGGGGATCCACAGTGAGGGATACCCTCCCTGGCTCTTTTCAGGAGAAAGAAACCACTACAATATAGAGAATGATTCTTCCAGGTGGGCCTTAAGTTTTCACCCACAGGGGTGACTGAAGACTTCACAACTGAGTGGAATCTCGAGTGCATCTCAGACGATGTGGTTGTGAGCAGAGCCAAGACTTGGAGAGTTACATGGTGAAAAGAATGTGATCCAGGTTCGGGTCTCAGCTCGAGCGTTCACTCGCTAAGTGAACTCAGTTACTCAGTTACCTCATGGCTCTGAGCCTCAGTAACTTCATCTGTAAAGTGGATGAGGTACTTTTCAAGGCTGCTAGGAAGATTAAGTAAGAGGGGGGCAGCATAAAGTGTGGCTACAACAAGGGGAGGGACCACTCCTTACTATTTTTGCCTCCACTTCATGTTCCACCTGGCTTCCCTGATGGCCCAGGTGGTAAAGAATCTACCTCAGGGGCTTGAGTCACTTGCCTGTTCTAATCGCCTCCTGGTCACTATGTTGGTGACAGAGGGATCCTCTGGCCTAAACAGTACAAGATGTCTGGACACACGGCACTGACAGCAGCTCCTTAGTCACTTATTCTCCAGGTCTGGGGCAGGAGGACATCGGATGCTAACCAGGGCCGCCTGGGAGTTGCACTTGGGATCAGAGTGAACTAGAAGGGGCCTTGGAAGGTGTGCGCGTGTGCTCAGCTGCTCACGCGTGTCTGACTCTTATGCAACCCCAGGGACTGTAGCCTGCCAGGCCCCTCAGTCCAGGGGATTTTCCAGGCAAGAATACTGGAGCAGATTGCCATTTCCTCCTCCAGGGGATCTTCCAGACCCAGGGATCGAACCCACGTCTCCTGCGTCTCCACCATTGGCGGCGGATTCTTTGCCATTGAGCCACGGGGGAAGCCTGCGGTATGCAGCAGGCTTTGAAACAACAAGAGGGTGTGATGTTCCCTGATTCCCGCAGGAGGATGTGATTGGCTTGTTGGACTAATTTAGTAAGCTGATAGGATGGTAAATACCACTGGGTTGAAGACCAGGTCAGGTGTAAGCTGGTGCAGCTAATAAAAAGCTAATCAGGTGGGGAGCCTTTTCTACTAGGTCTGGGTAAGCATATCTGGTGAGAACAGGGGGATATCCTACTTAGGCCTTTGGAACCCTGAAAAACTGAAAGATATTAAGGCTGCTGCTGCTGCTAAGTTGCTTCAGTCGTGTCCGACTCTGTGCAACCCCATAGACGGCAGCCCACGAGGCTCCTCTGTCCCTGGGATCCTCCAGGCAAGAATAGTGGAGTGGGTTGCCATTTCCTTCTCCAATGCATGAAAGTGAAAAGTGAAAGTGAAGTCGCTCAGTCGTGTCCGACTCTTAGCGACCCCATGGACTACAGCCCACCAGGCTCCTCTGTCCATGGGATTTTCCAGGCAAGAGTACTGGAGTGGGCTGCTTTCTCCGGATATTAAAGCAAGCTCTTGAAATCATAGGGCTTTATGATGCATTGCCCAAGATCTCAAGTCTGGGCTCCACTGTGTTTTTATATTCTGGTTGTATGGCCTTCAACTAGCTAGCTTCAAGCTAGTTCTCCCTGAAAAATACTGTTTAGTACTTACCCCATAGGGCTGCTATGAGAGTGAGTATACTGTGCTTAGCACAGTGCCTGGTACATAAGAACTGAGTAGTTGTGAGTGATTGTCACCATTATCCTTGGAGATATTGATTATAACAGTCATGGATGGTTTCCTCCAATTTTGTTCATCTTTGAAGAGGTATTTGAGCAAGGGCTTATTTTTAGGTTTGGGGTCACTTGGTGACCTCATCGGTCACAGACAAAATGCAAGCTTTACTGTGCTCACAGCACTGACTTGACCTGACTTCCCAGCATCATGAAGGAGCTGTGGAGGGGGGTTAGCAGGAGTCATGAAAGAATGAGGGGGGGAAACAACTCTAGCTAAGACCTTTCTATTAAGCTGAAGATTTAGACTATTTATAAGTTCTTTCCTTTTACTGTCTAAAAAAAGTTATTTTGATCAGAAATGGAAACAAAGGGATTAAAGGAATCAGAAGAGTGATTTGTAATTGGCCTCCGGACTGCACTCCTGTCTCCATCTGTGAGGAACAAGCTGGTGAATAAAACTGTGTGGAAGGACTTTATTAGCAGTGGCTTTCCTCCTGCAGCCCGGGATTAGAGGAATACTTTAACCTTGACACATTCATTTTATGATCACAAAGCCTTTCGCCTATCAGTCTATTTTCCCCTTTTCATATTGCCCTGATCCTGGCAGAAGCTCTTAAAATGATCAGAGAATGGTTCTATACGTCTCTCTCCATCTGCTCCTCCTTCACGTCTTTCCCTCAATGTACTCACCAATTTTAGTAAGACAAAGAAAAACAAACCTTCAAGGATGTGCAAGAGTATCTTCTACCCATATTCTAGAAGTCTGCTACAGACAAAAAATACATGTTGCTTTCAACGAAAAGTCAATGCATATAGGCCTGATTTTCAGAAACAAATTTGTTGAAATTAAAAGATTTCCAAGGAAAGCACAAAAGTATACATAAGAAAAATATCAAATGTATTTAGCCATCAATCCATCTGTAAGAAACAAAGGAAACCAGAAAAATATGCATAAGATATTTAATCCCAATGTTGATAATTGAAAAGGATATATAACTCATGTAAGAATCCATTTGAAATGGGTATGGGGTGGGCAGCATTGATATGCATAAATCTCTGAGGTTCAAGTGTAAAATTGACTTGTGTATTTATTAAAGTGTGAGATCTATATCAGAGTTAAATGTTAATTGTAAAACACTTGACTAGTCTCCCAAAGACACAATATTCTTTGTTGTTTGATAGGTGGAGAAATCTATCCACCGTACGCCAATTTATTATAATTATGGAGTTTTGCTTTACTTTTTTCTTTATCCAGCAACATTTTTGACTTGTTTTAGATTAAAGTGTATGTCTCGTTAATTACAGCATTTAGTTCTCAGCTTGTAATTGCTATCTGGTGTTTCGAACTCGCTAGAGCTCCTAGTGTCGCTGTTTCAAGGGGGGGCCTATTGAATTTGCCTGAGGCAAACTAAAATGGAAAGTACCGACTCTCTTAAATAATTTCAGTTATTTCTTGTAGCTTCCGCAGCTTATGATTGTCCCAGTGGAGCGGGTGGGAGTGGTGAAAGGTAGGTAGTACTTCTGATTATCTTCCAATCAGAGGGACCAAGATAGGGGCTTTATAGTACTGGCAGGGCTGTGTGCCAAGATGTAATCAAATAGAAACTGGGTGCCAATGGTAATTTTTTGAAATGTGCTTTTATGACATCCTTCTCCAAGATGAAAGCAGTGTTCCCTAAAACAAACAAACAGCGCCGGACTGGGGCTAAAGCACTGATATGAAATTTATTTATGTTTCACCAAACCCAACTTGAAAGTAATTGTATATGATTTGAAACTTTTAATTGTTCTTGTTGTTTCTCTCTGCAAATAAGGAAATCCTGGCTTTCTGTAAAAAAAAAAAAAAAAACTCTAGATCCTGACTATTGGTTTCTTTTCAAGGTTTTGCCACACTAATTGCTTTCTGTTTGATTCTGTGCCCTTCTGAAATTGAAGGTTGCCTCGAGGCAGGAGAAAAGCTGTGGTGGTGACTTGTGGGTTTGGGGACTGGGGGAACCCACAGTGGTGGCTGCAAGCCAGCCTCATTATCCCCCGGCTTGTTGAGGGGGGGGGGGGCAAACCAGGGGGCCCGTTTTCCTGCTTCAGATCTGGGCCTGTGACTGGAAGGGTTAGAATCTCAAAGCTTTCTCTTTGCATTATTTATCATTTCTGCCTGATAACAGCACCACTTTCTTCTAGGAACCAAACACTGGTCATTATGGTTTTGTTTTAATGTGGTATCATGTATTGTATTTCACTGTTCTTCAACCGCAGATTTACAAACTGAGGATACATTAAAGGATCTGTGTTTCACAGGAAATAGACATTTCACTTCTTTTCAGCAATGACATGATATTATTGCTCCTACACCAACAGACTCCTACGATTACTATATGATTGCTTCCTTAAATCTGACTAAACTGCAGTGGTGAAAGTTGGAGTGGCTTTATTGGTGTCTGAGAACATGTATGCATTCAACGAAGTCAGAAACAATTTCATCCATGTGTGCCCTGATGGCTTTGTAAATAGGGTTTCAAAATCATAAATTCAAAGTATTTATAAAGGAATTGCTTACTTATCCAGAAAGGTTTACTCTATAAGGCACATAGGCATTCTTGCTGAATGGAAACTTGACCCAAAGTGGTAGTTAACAGGGAAGGCGTGGGTCAGACTGCTTGGATTCAAATCCCAGTTCTGTCACTCACCCACCAGGAAACTTGGTTTCTCCTGTGCCACCTGAGGGGTTTAATGGTGTCTGGGACTTGGGGGTTTTTAACACATATCAGTGCTTAGAAAAGTGCCAGGCACCTGGTGGTGACTTAATAAATGCCAACTACGATGATTAATATTTCCCGAAAATGTTAGTGCTTTTGAAATTGTACCCATTAAATATTACTTGGCATTTTCCTTCAGACTCTGGGTCATCACTGGGGACTTCAGTGATGGCAAAGTGATGCGCTCTGAGCCCCAAGCGAGCTAAGCACCTGCCCTCCAGGGGGCGCTGCTGTTGCCTCGAGCCTTTAGCAGACATCTTCCTTCTGCCCCGCATCGCGCCATCGCCTGCCCATTACTTTGTGGGCCTGTTGGAGAAGGTGGAGTGTTCTTTGTCTTCTCCCACACAGCTTGCTCTGTTTTCTGCTCTCACTGCTCCCCTCCCACGCAACCCAAGCCAGTTAAACCACTAATCTCCCACCATGCTTCCCTTTGATCATAGTCATCCTGCTTATAATGACCCAAGTCAGTCTTTTTCCCCCACTAGCTGGTAAGCTCCTGAGACCAGGGCCCCCACGCCTGTCTTCTCTCATGCTCTTCCCTGGAGATTGGTGAACAGTGTTCCTAGAGATGGCCACAGCTGCCTATTCCACTTACAAGCATGTGCTCCAGGGGCCAACTTCCAAGCGTTCAAATTCTAGTTCTGCAGGTCTGTATGATGGTGGACGGAGAAGGCAATGGCACCCCACTCTAGTACTCTTGCCTGAAAAATCCCATGGATGGAGGAGCCTGGTGGGCTGCAGTCCATGGGGTCGCTAGAGTTGGACACGACTGAGCGACTTCACTTTCACGTTTCACTTTCATGCATTGGAGAAGGAAATGGCAACCCACTCCAGTGTTCTTGCCTGGAGAATCCTAGGGATGGGGGAGCCTGGTGGGCTGCCGTCTATGGGGTTGCACAGAGTCGGACACGACTGAAGCGACTTAGCAGCAGCAGCAGCAGCAGCATGATGGTGAGAAGGTTACTCAAACTCTCCAGTTTAAAACCTTAGTGACCTCATTAAAAGAAAAGAAAGAAAGAAACTTGCTGCCTTCCCAGGATTGTGAAGATTAGATGAAGTTAGCTAAGCAGAAGGACTAGGACATACTAAGTGCTCAATTAAAAATTGGTAGTTGTTATCACTGTGGCTGAGCTGAGAAAGTTATCACTGTGGCTGAGCTGAGAAAGTTGTCCATAATCTTCACCTGGGAACCTCCGCCAGCCCCTGTGGTAGAGGTGGTGGGAAAGGTTGCATGACACTCTAACATGATCCACAGAAAGGAGTTGAAAGGAATAGGAGTCTTCAGCGTCACGTTGTAACATTACAAATAGGACAACGCAGAGTTGAAATACCCACTCCGTTTTCTCAAATTGAGACTAGATGTAATTCTTTAGCTCTTCATGCAACATTGTCTAAAGGGCATCTGCTATCTCATTTTATCCTCACGTTAAACTTCTTCAGTGAGTTCTGTGAGCTATTTGTACAGCTCAAATTCATTAGGAATTGCAAGCCTGGTCCCAATGGTTCCAACCACCACTCTGACTGTGAATTTAGGTAAAACTATTCCTTGTGTTCCCTCTGCATTGTGGTATGATCTGAGAGGACAGCTTTTATCTCCAGGCCACACTGGTCATGGTCCTTCCACCACGGTGGTGGGTCATAGACTCACAGGCCCCCAGATTTGGAAGGAGCCTCAGGGACCACCTAGTTCAGCCTCATCATTTTGCCAGGTGAGGATGAGGAGGCCTAAGGAAGTTAGGCCACTTGTCTGAGACCACAGAGAGCTGATTACTGGTCATGGGGCTCCCAGCGCCTGTTGGTTTCTGAGTTAAGATTTGGGAGAGCTCAGTCCTCTGACTTGTCTGTAAGCACATTTCCCACTAAACTTTCTACTTTGATTACAGGCCTTTATTTTTTAAAATGTGTTTATGGAATGAGCACCAGGTGAGGGATCCGGAAGCCTAGGTTTTCTGATTCTATCCCTTACAGGCTTGGGAATAATACTTATTCCCCCATCTTTGTCTGTAAAAGGGAGATCAGGGTGTCCCCCCTGCTGTCTCAGCAGGGTTGCTACAGAATCAGAGGAGCCAATAAAGAAGAAACTACTTTGAAAGAAAGACCAAAAAGACCTTTGTAAGAGCTGGGGATCAAAACATACTTGTCACCAACACCAGCTCTGCCATATGGTGACCTTTGGTCAATGCAGTTCATAAGTGGAAATAAAGCCTATTATCTTATTAAATCTGCTCAAAGA
Source organism: Capricornis sumatraensis (assembly GCF_032405125.1). Lineage (NCBI taxonomy): Eukaryota > Metazoa > Chordata > Mammalia > Artiodactyla > Bovidae > Capricornis > Capricornis sumatraensis. The sequence goes on from NC_091075.1 coordinate 19,505,836, forward strand.
TGTAAGGAAACGGTATATAAAGTACTAGATCCAAGGTGAATGCTCAAGAAATGGTTATTGTTGATTTTCAGTCATTAGGTTATGTCCAACTCTTTGCAATCCCATGGACTGCAGCACGCCAGACCTCCCTGTCCCTCACTATGTCCCGGAGTTTGCTCAAGTTCATGTCCGTTGAATCAGTGATCCCATCCAGCCATCTATCCTCTGCTGCCCTGTACTCCTTTTGCCTTTAACAAGAAATGGTAGCTACTATCCGATCTTTAAGATACTTTACAAAAACAGTGGATGGTAACCTGCTTTGTATTAGTAGGGATGTGGGCCTTGTGTCCCATCACTCCCCCAGCTTCGTGAATTTCAGTGTCTGTGATCTTTGTGTGTCTTCAACTCCAGAAACTGGTCACAGTCAATAACTAGAGGTGCGTGATGCTATTCATGGTGAGCTCAACTGAGTGAACCCAAATGTGTTTATGCTTATCAAATGGCTTGTTAAAGAAACCTTAACTGCAGAATTTATGAAGGGAAAAAAAATGGCTGTTTTGAAAATCAGTTCTGAACGTATTCAGGTTGGTTTCAAAACAATGAACTCTTCCACTTATCCAAATTAAAAATTTAATAAACACTATGTATGGGAAGATAAAGTCCAAATTACAGATCAGGGTGGGGGGTGGTTTTGTCTCTATACGGCCTCAAGCCAGGTTTTCTCCTTCATATACAACGTGTATGTGTGTATGAGTGAGTGAGTGTGTGTGTGTGTAAACGCCTCTAAGAGCCATGTGGAGGTGACTGAAAATCCCTCCCCACACCCGTGCACAGGGGTGAGGCTTGTTGGGAGAAAGGAAGCTCCATGTGCAGGCATCTCCCCATTTGGGAAGCAGGAAGGGCTTTTCAGGCTCTGTGTCATATCCCAGTTCCACTTTCCACTCACAGGGAAGAAGAAGGATTGAAAAATGAGGCAGATGCATAGTAGCACGCATACATTCATAAAGTCCTCATTAGAAAGTAAAACCGCAGGGTGGGAGCCATCAAAATAAATTGTATTGTCATAAAGCAATTAAGAGAAAATCAGGCAATCATAAGGTGATAAAAGCCTATTAGTTAAAGGGCCTGAAAAACACAGCGGGTTGTAAAAAATTAAATTCTCACACACAGGAAAAAATGCAAATACATGCAATTGTCTCTCTATGGCAAAGAGTCAGACTACTGATATGGGTGAAGAGTTAAAATCAAAGCCTTGAAAAATGTGAGGTGCGATTTTCTTTCTTATCTGTGCTCTGATTCGAGGATTTCTGTCTGCTAAATTCTTTTCTTTCCTTCACAGTAATCTTACAAAACAGTTTTGTTCTTTGACAATAAGAAGATACATTTTTTTTTAATGACAAGTAAGAGCATGCAACAAATTTCACAAAGATTTCCATTTTTAACTCATTGTGACCATTTTATAGTCTTCAGATCTCAAAAGAATCTTATCCTTTTTTTTTTTTTTTGGCTGCATGGCATGTGGGATCTAGTTCCCTAACCAGGGACTGAACCCAAACACCCTGTATTGAGGGTGCAGAGTCTTAATCACTGGACAATCAGGGAAGTCCCCAAATAACCTTATTCTAATGCCATCATTAAGAAATGAAGAAACCGAGTCCTGAGAAGGTGAAGTGAGGTTTTCACTTGGCTACTGGCCTAGTTAATGAAAGCAGATCTGATTCTAGAGACCAGATCACTTCTCTTCTTCCCAGCTCAGAACCCTTTCCATTGAGCTTCTTGCTTTTTTGCTGTGAGGTTAGTTCTTGGAAGATTTGGTCTATATCAGAGATCAGCACACTTTTCTTGTAGAGGGACACATAGTAAACATTTTTGGCTTTTCAGGCCATAAGGTCTTTCTTGCAGCTACTCAGTGTCCATGGTTGTAGTTCCAAAGCAGCTGTTCAGTTCAGCTCAGTTCAGTCGCTCAGTTGTTTCCGACTCTTTGCGACCCCATGAATCGCAGCACGCCAGGCCTCCCTGTCCATCACCATCTCCCGGAGTTCACTCAGACTCACGTCCATCGAGTCAGTGATGCCATCCAGCCATCTCATCCTCTGTCGTCCCCTTCTCCTCCTGCCCCCAATCCCTCCCAGCATCAGAGTCTTTTCCAATGAGTCAACTCTTCACATGAGGTGACCAAAGTACTGGAGTTTCAGCTTTAACATCCCTCCTTCTAAAGAACACCCAGGACTGATCTCCTTTAGAATGGACTGGTTGGATCTCCTTGCAGTCTAAAGGACTCATAGAGGATACTTATACAAGGGAGCATGCCTGCCTTCAATGAACTTGTTTACAAATTGAAGGGCCAGATTTGACTGCCTGTGATAATTTGCTGACCGTGGTCTCTCTAATTTTTTTTCCATAATTATTAAGGAATCTTTAACCTAAACCAACATTTCTAGATGTCATAAGGATGTTTCTAAGGGAAAATTGCCTAGTTCCCTAGGTCAGGTGTGTATTTTTTCTGAGCACTCCTCTAAATTTTCTGAGGCCCTCCACATTGAGTCTAGTCCTTGCACGACAGTTGTCAGAAGCCCCGGTCTTGGGTTAGCCTCACCCCTTTCTCCCTGTTTCAGTAGCAGGTGTCTCTGCAATGTAAGCTGGTGCCAGCGCAGTGATCTTACAAGTGTGCTAGACAGGCCTCTGTTTGTCTGCAATGGCTGATCTGAGCTTAAGGCATGGATCTTACTACTTCTTCTGCAACTGGATAAATAATTATCCTAACACTGTAGGTAAACAGTCTTTTTGGCACTGGTCAAAAGTGTGACATTTATCGTACATGAACTTTCCATATGCCCATGAGTTAGTCTGTAGATTTTCACTTCTGTTTCATGAACCTATTTGTCTGTTTCTCCATGAATCTTTGCAACACTGTATCTTCTCCAGTAGGAAAGTCTTTGTCCAGATTTTCTTTTATATCTTTTAATAAAAATGTATAGTTTTCTGCCTAGGTCTTGTACATTTTCATAATGGTTTTTAAAAACAAGCTACATGTCACTGATTTCTAACATAGCAAACAGGAATATCAGTGGCTGTAGCCTGTGTAGTGAAAGCATGAAGGACTAAGCTGTAAGCAATTGCAGACAAGCATCTGAGAGTGTTCAATCATTTCCCCATCCTCCTTGGTATGTGGAATGATTGACAGGTGTGTAGCCAAACAAGAAGACAGGGTGGGCAGGGCTGGGAAGAAGAGAACAGAGAGCCAGGCAATTTTATCAAGCACCTGGGCTCAGGCCAGGAGCAAGATGGTCTGAGCTGCCCTTGGTGTTGTCAGCAGCCCCTGGAGAGGGATCAGAAGGTGCCCCTGGGGCAGGGACTGCAGCACCCTCCTGTTGGGTTACATAAGTTTTGGGGTTCAATTTGGATAAAACTGATCTTTTATCGTTTACTTTCCCCTTATTCCTGCCTCCTTTCAAATCTCGGCTCCCCCTTTCTGGCTAACTTGTACCTATTGATTCAGCCCAGCATGACTTATTTTTGTTACTTGCTTCTCACTCTTGCATTCGCTTTGGCGCCTGTGTTTATTTGAACTGGTTTATTTGGATTATGTGAATGTACTACCTGATTCTAATCTCGGATTTTATATTAGAATGATCTCAATTGGGGCCATTTTGCCTTCTGGTTTTCCATTCCTGGGATGTCTCCTAGCTGCTCTGACAATCATTTATTCCCCAGGAACATCTCTTTGCTGGCTTCTTGGGCAAGACTACAAGCTAACCCAGTGCTTTTGTCTTCCCCACAACTCATTACTGTTCTAGTTCCTATTGGCAGCTAATTGTAATTATTCCCGAGTATGCGTGTTTCCACATTAACTATGTGCTAAGAGATATCAAATGCATACCACGGGGTAGGATCACTTCTTACTAACCCTCCTGTTTATTTTATAAAGTCCTATGTTAAATGAAGTACTGCAGGTATTATTGAGGAGGCTTTTCTGAACCAAGTGGGTCCAGTCAACATATGGCTTCAGTCTCCTAGCAAGTATACTGGGCAGCTCAGGTGAGCAGTGCTCCTTAGGCTGTGGTGGATGCTGCAGAATGGGTTATTGTTGTTGGCTCTGCCACATGTGAGTGTGCATGCTAAGTTGTTTCAGTCATGTCCAACTCTTTGCAACCCCATGGACAGTAGCCTGCTAGGCTCCTCAGTCCATGAGATTCTCCAGGCAAACCTACTGGAGTGGGTGGCCATTTCCTTCTCCAGGGGATCTTCCCAATGCAGGGATTGAACTAGCATCTCTTGTGTCTCCTGCATTGACAGGCAGGTTCTTTACCACTAGCGCCACCTTGGAAACCTGAGGCTTTGTCACTCCCAGTGGCAATTAACATATCATTGGCTGTATATTCTCATGTATAAACATTTCTATTGTATAAACTGAGACATATATATCAGGTCATGGCGAGTAGTCATGGTAATGATCACCAAAGAATACCAGCTTATATATATGGCCTGAATTTGCATTAATGTAGAGGTCTGAACCATGGTCTTAGAATTAGTTTGACAAGCTTTTAAAAGATACAGATGCCCAGGCCCCACTCCAGACCAACTGGAACATAATCCCTAAGGGTGGGTCCCAAGCACTGGGATTTAAAAAATTTTTCCAGATGATTCTAATGTGCAGCTGAGGTTGAAAGCCACAGTTTTAGCAGAACCTCTGGAGGCACCAGCCGTCCTGCTCCACACTCTTGTCATCACCAGACTTCTCTCTCTCTTACACTTGTGGAAAACTTATGGGAATCCAGTCTGTGATTTAGGTCACACTAATTTAGTGTTCAAAACTTGAACTTTTGGGTGGGATCTTTTCTCTGTTGTGTTAATTCTTCAAATCCAGAAAGCAATATATCAGAGAGAATTATTTATAGTTCTTAAAAGGACCATTTCAATGCCCAGATCTCATGGGTTTGTCTCCACAGGGAGATGGCTGTGGTATTTTTGAAGAGTCTGGTAGGAGTTTCAACAGAAGGAAAAGTTCATTGAATATTAGTGGAATCGAAGCAAGTCCACAGTGGAATACTGTTGTTGAAACAACACTGTATCAGTCAATCTATCCAGATGTAAAGAGGACACACTAAAGCTGGTCTAAGCAGAAAAATAAATTATGAAGGAATAGGTTGCAGGAAGGCATTGTGCCCAAACCCTGTGAAGCCTTCCCTGGTGGCTCAGATGGTAAAGAATCTGAATGCAAGAGACCCGAGTTCCATCCCTGGGTCGGGGAAGATCCACTGGAGAAGGGGATGGCTACCCACTCCAGTATTCTTGCCTGGAGAATCCCATGGGCAGAGGAGCCTGGCAGGCTACAGTCCATGGGGTCGCAAAGAGTTGGACATGACTGAGCGACTCACACTTTCACTTTCCTGCCCTGTGATCTTTTCTATGAAGCCCCTGCTATTGCCGCTGGAGGGCCAGACAGGACAGCTCACACTGAGGATCTGGGGCTGGAGCCCTTGAATTTCTGTGAGAACCTAAGCCCACCCCCAGTGGATGCCTTCACCAACAAGTCTGCTAAATGATGTCCGTTCTCGAGGTGCTCTTTTCTGAGTGGAGATCTTGACATTGTGTAAGATTATGCACAGCTGCAAGCCTGGCTGGGAAACAGTGATTTTTTTTTTTTTTTAACACCGAAAAAGCAAGACAGATGTTATGAGAAATTTCTAGGACATAGGAAAGATGTTTAAAAGATATAGAATGGCCTCTAAGAATGACAAACACTCTGTTGTGCTCTTTCCTTTTGCTTCCCAGAGGTACCCTTGTATACCTTTGTTTTTATTGAGTGAGTACTCAGTAAAAACTAACTGGACAAGTTGTGTTGTCCATCATCTGTATGTCTACGGGAATTCAAAATCCTGATATTATCACTCCCTGGAACATGCACACTCTGTCTGATCTCTAATAATAATCATGGGATGGAAGAAAGGCTTTCTTCCCTCCCAAAGACTTTCCTGTTCTCAGTGGGTTTGGCGGGGAGAGGTTGTAAATGGGTGTGTAAAGAGGTGGAGAAGAACTTCCTTCTAAATTCTAAAAAAAAAAAAAAATCCACCTGGAAGGTTTCATGCCCTGACACCCATGTACATTCCCAAGGTGCCCCGAGGTCCAGAGCTGCACATTTAAAAAGTACTGGAACGTCCTTGCAAATCCAGTGGTTTAGAGTCTGCCCTTCTACAGGAGGAGGCCCAGGTTCAATCCCCTGGGTGGGGAATTAAGATCCCACATGTCATGGTATGGCCAAAATTTTTTAAAAATAATAAATTGAAAGTTTACCAAGTACTTGAAACAAATTTTGAAAGATCTATGTTAAAACACAAATAGAGAAATTAGAGCTTTGTAGAAATGCTGGTAGAAGAACGCTATGAACAAATGGAAAAAAATTTCAAAAATACCGTAGATTTTGTGGAGGAGATAGTACTCTTTCTACCAAGGAAAGGAACAAAAAAATGGATTTTTAAAAAAAAAAATTATAGAATAAGAGCAGGGGTTTCATTTAGACCAAAGAAACAGCGCCCCCACAGTGCTGTCTACAGGACACTCAGCAAGGCCCCTGGCCCTCGGTAGAGGCAGTTCTCATGTGACACAGATGGCTTCCAGGAGGACTTGCCTAGAGGCGATATAATGACCCAAATAATCTGTTTGAGTCTCTTCCAGGTTTTGAGGCTGTGAAAAAGCCTTTCTAGTCCTCCAGTGAAACCAAATTAGTGTCTTCAAGCAAACTGATGAAGCTTATACAGTCAAACAAAGGCTCCAGGTAGTTAGTGGGATGATCAGTAGATACACTTCTGAGAACCTGCCCGCCCCAGGCTTCCGCCTTGCCCTCTCCCCAGTGTGAGCAGTCGGCATGCATTTGTGGTTCCTTGTCCTTGTACCCAGGGCGGCATTGGGCCCCTTGAAAGAAGCAAAAAGTTTAAAACACAGACTTCAAAGACAAAGGGGATTCTATTTTAGCATTTTAATTTCATTAAACTTGGATGAATCATGAAAGGTCAGCAAACAAGATAAGCATTGGTCTGGATGTCTTCCAGGAAGGCTGAGCAAGGAGTGGCCCCAGAGCAAAGGACAGTGTAGTGAAGTGTGTGCTGACTGCTGAGGGCACCCTTTCAGGTCCGTCTGCACCCAGCAGGGTGTTCAGTCACTTAGCTGGGTCTGACTTTTCACCACCCCATGGACTGTAGCCTACTAGGCTCCTCTGTCCTTGGAATTTTCCAGGCAAAATTACTGGAGTGGAGCACTTTTCTATTGCAGGCATTTGATTGGTCTCTCTGAAGAAGAGAAGTTGCATGTGGGAACACTTAGTATGTTTTCAAGCTATATAAAAGATGTTATCATTTCTTGAACTTCCAAGTTCCATTCTGTCCTTTGCTGTTGAAAGCCTATTGTAGATGCCAAAGAAAGGTCAAAGTGTAAAAAACAGGGGACCCAAGCCAACATTTCAAAGGATGTGTTGGTTTCCGCTCAAATTGTTGAACAATGAATGAAAGGGAAGAAAAATATGTTGATGTTAGCTTGACAATTTTGTTTACCAACTGGGCCCTGTAAACACATTATTTTACTTTTATCTTCATAAAATGCTTATGCAGTACCTATCATTGAGGAAAATGAGCTTCAGAGATGTCAGGGAATTTGTTCATGGTTGAAAACTGAATTTACCCATAATCTTTCCATTTTGATACACTGTAAACTTGGGCAGACTTTGCTGCAGTTAGCAGCTGTTGGGTATGACAATAAACACTCTTGGTCCCCCACATCTTTTTGGCTTTACCACTTACATGCATGCTGCCCAGCTTCTAAGTTGGCAGTTCTTTGCCCGAAGACTTTCTCTGGTTGAACTGGAAGCTCATTCTACTGCAGCAGGTCCAAAGGGTCCATGCAAAAGTGCTCCACTCCCCCCCCCTCCCAACCAAGCAGTTGTCAACCAAGGATTGAGAGGAGCCGGTCTATAAATACCCCAGCTCCTGCATCCATCAGGTGGGACCACTCTAAGTCACATCTTCTATACTGGCACTGAGGTCCTCAGCTAAAATAAGCTTCAGTTGTCCATAGCAGGAACTTGACAACTAAAGAAGATTCTTTCCTTCCCTCTCTCCTTTCCCCACTTCTCTACCAGCATTTCCCAGCACTATCCAAATAACTTGCACTTGGACCATTGTTTCAGGATCAGCTTCCGGAGGAACTCGAAGTAAGGCAGTTGTATGCATGCCTTGTTACTCACAAACAGAGGTGTGGGCTGAGGTAACACTGATGGTTTGATGACAAACACGGCCCCATTTCTGCAGCCCTCTCTGTTTCCACAGCCTTTTTAATGTGAATGTTTAGCTCTTCCTATCACGAGATGGAGTGTATTTCTCTATCTCCTGAATCTCTGTTGACCTTGATATGTGCTTTGGCCGGTAGAGTGAGGTGGAAGTGAGTGTGCTGGGTTGAGTCTAGGCTCCAAGAGGCTTTGTGGGCTTCTGCTCTCTCTCTCTCTCTCTCTCTCTCTCTCACACACACACACACACACACACACACACACACACACACACACACACACTTGGATGCTCTCTCTCAGATGTCTGCTATCCCATTTTAAACAAGTCTAGGCTAGTGTGCTGTGGGGCATGGAGTAGAGCTCCCTAGTGGCTGAAGCTACCAGAGAGCAGCCCGCACCTGGCTGGTGCCCCTGCCAGCCACTGATAATACAAGCGAGTCCAGCCACTCTCAGCCAAGCCTGGCCCAGATTAGCATAACCACTCAGCAGACCCAGAGACATGGGACAAAAATAAATATTGCTGTTGAATGCCACTGTTCTCGGCTCTGCGGCACTTTTATGGCAATAGGTCACTGATGCAGTAATGCAAGCCCTTCTGATTTCTCTTCTTTCCACTTCCTTCCTTTCACCACACGGTTTTTGTACATATTCATTTTTCCTATCCCTCTCTGCTAGTGTTTATACATATATTATGATTTTCTTCTGATCATCGGTCAAGCTGGAATTGCTCAGCAATGTGTAGGTGACCTTGCTGTCAATTTTACTGTAACCTAGAATTCCAGGAAATCTTTTTAGACCTTTCCTTCCGTTACTCTGCTTATTACAGGTTGAGTAGCTAGGATATTTTTGTTTAACACAGTAGTATAAGGAATCACCTAAAGAGAGAGTGGAGGGCTGGGGAACGGAGAGGTTTTCAGAGGACAATGGGAAAGGAAGATTCGCTCCAAGAAGATTTTTAAATCAGAAAAGAGAAGCAGGGAAACAAGATGATGCTTTTGTTTTTTTTTCATTCTGTAAATGAGCCCTCACTATGCGCCAGGCACTGTTAGGAGCTGGGGGTGTGAGGGTGTATGAAAACATGGTTTCTGCCCTTGAAGAGCTAAAGTTCTAGTCGAGGGTAAACTAGAAAAAAAAAAAAAAAAACAACCAAAGTTAAGTAATTCCCCATTTTCTGGAGGCTTGAAAGAGGATTTGGTACATGTGAATTTCTCAGGTAGGGACGATGTTCAGAGGAGCATGGCGTTCCTCTGAGGCAGTGGCTTCCTAGCAGGGAGCTTGAAGGATGTCAAAGTCCAGAGGACCGGCAGGGTGGGGCCCATCCTAGGGGAGGGTGACAGACACCCAGTTAAGAAGAAGAATTTCTTTTGTTCTCTTTTAGATTCTACATATAAGCGATATCATATATATATATACATATTTCCAAAACTTGCAGACATGGTAACTTGTGGTTAACAAAGGGGAAAGAGGGGGTGAGGTAAATTAGGAGTTTGAGATTAACATATACATACTACTATGTTCAAAACAGACGACTAATAAGCACCCACTGTATAGCACAGGGAACTCTACTCAATATTATGTAATAACCTATAAAAGAAAATTGGGCTCCAGAATCACTGCAGATGGTGACTGCAGCCATGAAATTAAAAGACACTTACTCCTTAGAAGGAAAGTTATGACCAACCTAGATAGCATATTCAAAAGCAGAGACATTACTTTGCCAACAAAGGTCCGTCTAGTCAAGGCTATGGTTTTTCCAGTAGTCATGTATGGATGTGAGAGTTGGACTATAAAGAAAGCTGAGCACCGAAGAATTGATGCTTTTGAACTGTGGTGATGGAGAAAACTCTAAGAGTCCCTTGGACTGCAAGATCTAACCAGTCCATCCTAGGGGAGATCGGTCCTGAGTGTTCATTGGAAGGACTGATGTTGAAGCTGAAACTCCGATACTTTGGCCGCCTGATGCAAAGAACTGACTCATTTGAAAAGACCCTGATGCTGGGAAAGATTGAAGGCAGGAGGAGAAGGACCGAGAGAGGATGAGATGGTTAGATGGCATCACAGACTCAATGGACATGAGTTTGGGTAAACTCCGGGAGTTGGTGATGGACAGGGAGGCCTGGCGTGCTACATGCCATGGGGTCACAAAGAGTCGGACACGACTGAGTGACTGAACTGAACTGATAAAGGAAAATAATCTGAAATATATATATATATATATAATATTATATATCTCCTAGAGAAGGAAATCAGAGAAGGAAATGGCAACCCATTCCAGTATTCTTGCCAGGAAAATCCCACAGACAGAGGAGCCTGGTGGGCTGCAGTTCATAGAGCAGCAAAGAGTTGGACACGACTTAGCAACTCGGCAACATATACCTATGTATATGCTGTATTGTGAATATATATATTCACAGCACAACAATGTGAACTGCAATGCTGTCCATCTGAAACTACGTGATACTGTAAATCAACTATACTTCAATATTTTAAAATTTAAGTGAAAAAGAAGAATTCCCTACTATAGCAGGCTTCATTGCACATCGAGGTTCTGAGAATCTGTGAGGCTGAGGATGGCGTCGAGCATCCCCAGGGCCCTCCTGCCTGCTCAGGAAGGGAAATAAAGCTCTGTGGTTGTTGAGGGAAATGGGTTTGACAGTCACTTGGTAGTTCATAGATTTACGTGTCGTCTACCCTCTTAATAGCAATCAATATGTCATTTGTCATTTGTGTTAATTAAAGTTTTTAATAAAACTTTGGGTTAAGAGTGCTTATCTCCTATTTCAGACATTCCCAGGAGTGCTTAGAACGAGGCTCGGAGTAGAAAAATATGCCATTTGGCAATATTCCATGCAACTAATTACCATAGAGAAGTCGTGAAAATTTGCACAGAAGGGCTTGCTACAAATATTTGAATCAATTCAGAAGACAATGGACCTTAGTTTTGCCAGATTGTCAGTACAATCCGGTCCCTCAACTCCCATAGGAAGTTTGTGAGAGCATCAATCAATTTGCTTTCCCAAGATTCCAAAAACGTAAGCTTGTCCCTTAAAATCTGACTTCCTTTTGGGACCCCACGGAAGCCCGGCTGCTAACACCATGAACTAGGAAAATGTTCTTTTCTTTGCTCTTTAGAACACAGTCACCAACCTCAACTGCTCCACTGAAGCTAGATATTCAGGACAAGCTTTCTGTGTCATCTTCTGAGACGTAGAAAATAATAGCACCCTGTCAGCTGCGTGAATGTAAGCCCCTTAAGGGCAAGGATTTTACCAGTTTAGGTTAGCTTGACTGTATTTCCAGCGCCCACAGTATTTATTCAATAAAAGAATAAAAGGATTATATACCATTTCATACTCAAGAATAGCTAAGACAATTTAAAACTGAAACAAATAATGAAAAAAAAAGAGCTCTTCTCTAGTAAAAGGAAAAAACAATGCATTTCTCAATATATGAATTACAGCTATCTGTACAAAAAGTATGGCTTCCCAGGTGGCTAAGTGGTAAAGAATCCACCTGCCAGTGCAGGAGATGCAGATTTGATCCCTGGGTCGGGAAGATCCCCTGGAGGAGGAAATGGCAACCCACTCCAGTATTCTTGCCTGGGAAATCCCATGGACAGAGGAGCCTGGAAGGCTGTAGTCCATGGGGCTGCAAGAGTCAGACACTACTGAGCGAATGAGAACACACATAAACACACACAGATAGTATATCTATGTGGCCCAGGGTGTAAAGAGGCCTTAGAACAGAGCAGGACAAATGTCCCAAGTCTCATAATTTGAAAGTCTCTAGGCAGCTACCCATACCTCTTTTCTGAATCACATTCTGCCTCTGCCCATATTCAGAACATATATGACCCATGATGGTGATGAGAGGGGTAACCTCTTCTTTCCACCAGGCCAGGGCTTCGGGGATTTTGAATATCAGACGACCAGAGGGTGTGCACTGAGACAGCAAGCACTGGTCACGGTTCATGAAGAACTTCAGGCCACAGCTTTCCCTTGCATGCGCTCTTCTGTCTTGGTTCTTTGATTCCACAAACACCTGGTCTTAAAATAATGTTATTTTTGTTGTTGTTCTACAGATTTAATCCAGTTTGAGGTGTCTGAGAAGGGTTTGGGACTTGTAAGTGGGGCTTCCCTGGTGGCTCAGCGATAAAAATCCACCTGCAATCCAGGAGCCCCGGAAGACACAGAGCTGAATATGGTCTCTACTCAGGAGTTAGTATTAATATCTCATTTAGCCAAAGTGGAAAAAATAGATGATTGAGGCAGATTAGTGTACGTGAAATAACAAATAGATCAAGTACCTGGTTTGTGACTCCATTCACAGTCTCAGTTGTCAGAAACAGGTCTACATGTCATGGACACGTAAAGGAAAATCATTTGGGTCAATGGTTTCTGTTACTAAAAGCCTCTGAGTTTTGTCTATGGAAGACAAAGATGTGCCTCTGGCGTTTGTTAAGTATCAAAAACATTTGACTTGATTTTAATTTTGTTCTCATGGGCTTCCTTGGAAACCTATGAGAAACTCTTGAACTGAAGAATCACGAGGACGGATAGAGGTGCTTGTGCTACTTGGTACTGTGGGAGTGAGGAGCAGAATCAGTGGTCATCGGCACAATTGACCCCAAGCCTGGATTTATTGTCCTGGACGAGAATCTCAGAGTTAGAATGGACCCTAACAGTTGTAGCATCTAACCACTCATTTACGGTGCTGCTGCCTTACTCAGACAAGCTGCCATCTCTCCTCACCTCCCCCAAGGTGTCCATTCCATACAACAGTGATTACACACGGGCAGCCCACTGAGCGCTTTGTCCAGCTAGCTTGGTGTTTAGATGTTTTTAAAATTTACCTTGTAACATTTAAAAATGTTCCTTGGAGGTCCAGGGGTTAAGACTTTATGCTTGCAATGTAAGAAGTGAGGGTTTGATTCCTGGTTGGGGAACTGAGATCCTGCCTGCTGCAGCCAATAAAATATTAAAAAAAAAAAAACAACTGGGAGAGTCCTCATAATTTTTTAAACTCCAACTTCTCCTGAAGATCAGTTCACTACGTTGGATCAGTGTTCCTGCAGACATCAATACCTGGAGTGTGGCAGCTCTGCCCCATTTAGACCAAGCCTTTGCTTTCCGGCTCATCAGTTTCCATCCAGATTGCTCTTCATTCATTAAATTGCCTCTGTGTGCCATGAAGTCTCACTTCTGTCTTAGGACCCCTGCTCACTGGCTTGACATCATGAGGTCACCTTCACTTCTTTGCAGTCTTTCTGCTATTGTTCCAGTTTCCTCCGATCTTCTAATTTGTGTCCCCACAGTCTGTTGATAGTCTAGTTCCTTGGAGTTAGATGTCATTGAGATCTCACAGGACCTACATTTCCCCATAGATCCTACGTAGTTGGGGCAAACAGAGCTGAATATGGTCTCTACTCAAGAGTTAGTATCAATATCTCATTTAGACAAAGTGGAAAAATAGATGATTGAGGCAGATTAGTGTACATAAGATAACAAATAGATCAGGATAAGCTCTCTTGCCCAGCTGTGGAACTCTGCCTACTTGCAGAGAGGTGTGTCTTTTTTGCCATTGGCAAGCTGGTTCTGCCTATGCTGAGAGGACAACCGAGGGTCTTTCTAACATCCTGTGTGGATAGACTTGACTTGAGGGAAGAGGAATATATAATTGTTCATATGGGAAGTGAGTCTGATATATTTGGTTGTTGATAGTATTGAAGCAAAATTCTTAAAGCTCCTATGATTTTTCTGGACTCACTTGTTTATGTGCTTAGCTGGAATCATAGGAAACCTAACATTAACTTTACATTCATATTCAAAATATATTAGCATTATGGTTGCTTTTGGGTGGTCTGAATGTCTCCTCAGACTTGGACAGGGCCCACTCAGGTCTTAGGAGAGAGATTACTTTTAAATAATCAAATTTCCACTTGCAGATTAATAATAAGACTTCCTTCCACAGTTCAGTTCAGTTCAGTTCAGTCGCTCAGTCGTGTCTGACTCTTTGTGACCCCATGAATCTCAGCAAGCCAGGCCTCCCTGTTCATCACCATCTCCTGGAGTTCACTCAGACTCACGTCCATTGAGTCCTTGATGCCATCCAGCCATCTCATCCTCTGTTGTCCCCTTCTGCTCCTGCCCCTAATCCCTCCCAGCATCAGGGTCTTTTCCAATGAGTCAACTCTTTGCATGAGGTGTCCGAAGTACTGGAGTTTCAGCTTTAGCATCATTCCTTCTAAAGAAATCCCAGGGCTGATCTCCTTCAGAATGGACTGGTTGGATCTCCTTGCAATCCAAGGGACCCTCAAGAGTCTTCTCCAACACCAAAGTTCAAACGCATCAATTCTCTGGCGCTCAGCCTTCTTCACAGTCCAACTCTCACATCCATACATGACCACAGGAAAAACCATAGCCTTGACTAGACGGACCTTAGTCGGCAAAGTAATGTCTCCGCTTCTGAATATGCTGTCTAGGTTGGTCATAACTTTTCTTCCAAGGAGTAAGCGTCTTTTAATTTCATGGCTGCAGTCACCATCTGCAGTGATTTTGGAGCCCCCCAAAATAAAGTCTGACACTGTTTCTACTGTTTCCCCATCTATTTCCCATGAAGTGATGGGACTGGATGCCATGATCTTCGTTTTCTGAATGTTGAGCTTTAAGCCAACTTTTTCACTCTCCTCTTTCACTTTCATCAAGAGGCTTTTTAGCTCCTCTTCACTTTCTGCCATAAGGGTGGTGTCATCTGCATATCTGAGATTCTTGATATTTCTCCCGGCAATCTTGATTCCAGCTTGTGCTTCTTCCAGTCCAGCGTTTCTCATGATGTACTCTACATATAAGTTAAATAAGCAGGGTGACAATATACAGCCTTGACGTACTCCTTTTCCTATTTGGAACCAGTCTGTTGTTCCATGTCCAGTTCTAACTATTGCTTCCTGACCTGCATACGGATTTCTCAAAAGGCAGGTTAAGTGGTCTGGTATTCCCATCTCTTTCAGAATTTTCCACAGTTTATTGTGATCCACACAGTCAAAGGCTTTGGCATAGTCAATAAAGCAGAAATAGAGTAACTCTCAGTAAATTTAAATGTTGTTAAATACACGTATACACACATACACACAGAGAGAGAGAGAGAGAAACAAATGAGGAAACTGTAAATGTAGAAAAAATTATGATAAAGCCATTTTTGTCCCTTATCACAAGTAGATGGTAGCAAGTATATACTTGACCATCTTACTGAGCATTTCCAAAAATTAGAAGAAGCTGATTGTTTCCACTGGGCTTCACTGGCTCCTTGGCTGTTTCTATCAACAGACAGTGGCATGAAACACCTACATTTACTGGGCAAATCCATTTCAGCTGGGGGAAGGGGAATAATTAATAAAGGTAAAATAAAAGACAACGCAAATACTTAACACAATTCAAACACTATTCCGATTTTTAAAAATTTAATCTATTTAGTTAACATTTTTTTATTGCAACTTTTTCAAACTGTAACCTTATTAAAGGGTGACTTAGGAATTGTATCAGAGCCATCATATCACACAGAAGATTTTCCCTGATGCCGTTTCTAGCTTGGTTAGAAACCTTAAACTTTAGAAATCCACCAAGACTATCGAATTTTGCTAGGTTTTTCTCCCCCGCCCCCTCCTTTGGAGGTTTGCGGGTTTGAAAAATGTGAGAGAAATCTGTGCTATTGTCTCAATACATATATTTTCATGTAAAAAATGTTATGAGAAAGAGAGAATAGGGATCCAAATATATTAAGGGGGGAAAAGGTGATTCCAGTTTTTCACAAGTTCAGACAGTCTTAGTTCTTGTCTAAAGTAACACTGCAGTTGAAAGTGAAACAACTCAGGTTGCCTTAGACATGCTAGGTGGTAAGTGTTTAACCTATGTAATCAAGCGATGGATAATGATCTCTACTCTGACTGCGGTCATTCAGAGATGTCTAAAGAATGGCAAGATTCAGGAGAGCACCACAGGCCAGCGGATCCATGGCAAGAGGCTTGGGATCCTACCCAGAAGTCACTGAACCATTCCATGAATGGGTCTAGGCTTCCACAGGGAGTAGAGAGTAGTGAAACCAAAGTACTAAATAGACCTAGAGATGGAGCTCAATACTAGGATTCAGACAGAGCCTTCCCTGGTAAAATTAAAATCATTTATAGTGAGTATTCTGGGCTTCCCTGATGGCTCAGACAGTAAAGAATCCACCTGCAATGCAGGAGACCCAAGTTAAACCCCCAGATCAGGAAGATCCCCTGGAGAAGGGAATGGCAACACATTCAGTATTCTTACCTGGTGAATTCCATGGACAGAGAAGCCTGGTGGGCTATAGTCCATGAGTTTGCAAAGAGTTGGATATGACTGAGCAACTAACACACACATAGTGAGTATTCTGGAGGCGGGCATAGCAATCCACTCCAGTGTTCTTGCCTGGAGAATCCTATGGACAGAGGAGCCTGGTGGGCTACAGTCCATAGGTTTGCAAAGAGTTGGGCACAACTGAAGTGAATGAGCATGCACGTATGCATAGTGAGTATTGGTGCCCTTCACTTCACAAAACAAATTTATTTCTAAGAACTTGCACATACCTAAATGGAAAGGAACTAGAGGAAAGGGGTTCTTATCAGGGAAACAACAGAAAGCATCCTTATGGTTATTTTGTAGAGACTCCTTGCTATAGCAAATAATCACTGGCTAATTTGGTTATTTTGGAAGTCTGAATTTTCTTATAAGATTTCTTAAAGACAGCACAACTGTTGTTTATGTATCCAAGTGAGCCACTTGAAAGGCAAAGCTTATATCTTGGTTAATTTATTACTGTTTATCTTTTCTGTGAAGATATTCTTTCTACTCTATTTACAAAACCCAGTTAAGAGCTGCTAGCTGTTCATTTGGCATCACAGCTATTGCATAAATAAGTTTATTTTTGATTTTTAAGAATTTCCTTTGTGGAGTATCGCCTCAAAATAAGAGGACAAACACTTAAATCAGCCTTCCCTCCAAACACCATCATAAAGAGAAGTGTGTTGGGGGAATGTTCTCCGGCCTCAATAGAAAACACTGGGGAGAAGGGAGAACCTGGCCAAGCATGGGCCTGATTAACAAACACACGTCAAGAACTTGTGACAGACAGAGCCTGCTTTGGGGAAGGCTCATGAGACCCAGTCCTCTGAGCATTTCCTTCGGAACCACACCACAGGGCTACCTACTTATTTGCTCTCGGCCACAGCTGTTGACTCAAGGAGATGTGCCAACTGTTGTCTTTCCTGTCGCAAAGCTCGTCTGGCTCCTGAGCCATCGTTCAGGACTGGGCACTTGGAGATGGATGTGGAAAAGCGGAAACAGGAGAGCGCAGACAGGCGGGCATTTGAGAAGTCAGCCTCCCCAGGGCCAGGTGCTTGAAGATGAAAGGACCGTTCTCCCCACGACTGTGCCACAGCCCAGGCCGGGCACAGCTGCCCCCTCACCCATCCCCAGTAAGCACCAGGGGTGTTTTCAGGTGAGTGGCTAAAACCACTCACTCGTTTAGTTCAACGAACCCTCCATCATCTGACAGAATGAGAAGGAGGGAAAAATAGGAGGGGTGGGGGCAGGGTGAGAGAAGGGGAAGGAGACCCTCTACTTACAAGTATTTCTCTTTCTCGATCAGCTTTCTCATTTGTCAAGTGACAACAATGCTATTACTCACAAATGATATCGGAAGGATAAACATATACAAAAAAAATAAACCCACCAAGACCCTGGCTCCCAAAAGACACAATCAGCTGCCCAGAGTCTAAACCTCACTCCGGGTGCCAGGGCTGACCTCAGACTACTGGGGGAAGGGTGGCTCCAGAACACGGTGGGGAGCCCGTCATCACTCACAAAAGCAGTTCCAACAACCCCGTGGAGGATTTTGCATCCAAATTGGCCATCCCGACTGAATCGAGAGTGCTAGTCACTCAGCTATTGTCTCTCAGATTCAAAGCCCTCCTCAGCTCCTCTCTGGGACTCTGGAAACTATGTATTTCCTTTGTCAGCTGGTTCTCTGTGAGATGAGAAGAGGAGAGCAGGGCAGTGCAATTGTCTCCCAACTCCAGCTTGGCCGCACCCCCAGCATCGGTCTCAGTGTCTGCCCCTCCCGCCTCACAGGGACAGCAGCCCCAGCCAGGGGGTGCCCCTTCTCAGATGCCTGCATCCCAGCTCCAGGAATATCTCTTCACAGGTTCTGATAACCCTGTGTCTTCTCCACATTTTCTGAACATTAGAAATGATGGGCACATTTTGCAGTGAAGTTTGCTGCATTATCTTGTTGCTTCCTTTTTGACTCTATAGTTCTTGAACCCATAGACTCCTGTACATGCCCTGATGCATGTTGTGTTTTCATGTTACAATATATAATACCTTCTGGTGGGCTGCCGTCTATGGGGTCGCACAGAGTCGGACACGACTGAAGTGACTTAGCAGCAGCAGCAGACACTTGTGCGTAGAGATATTCCCCATGTGGTATCTTAGTTGCATTGTATTTCTTTAGGTTGATGTGTCATTATTTAACTAGTCCCTTCTTGGTAGACTTTTGGGTTATTTCAATATTTTGCCAATTCAAACACTGCTTCACATTCCATAACCCATACATCATTTTGCATTTGTGTTGGTATATCTGTGGGACACATTTCCTGATCTAAGGATATACTCATTTAGATGGTGCCAAATTGCCCTCCATAGGGACTATGCCAGTTTACACTCATGCTAACAACATATGAGAATGCCTGCTTCTCCTACAGAGTGTTATAAACCACTTATGGAGTTGACAAAGTGAGTCTTTCATTGAACCTCTGAGGTCATGGCTGTGAAATTTAAAAGACTCTCTTTTATTGACCTAAAAACTACAGACTACTTGCTGATGTGTAAGTGAATTCTTTCTCCAAGCAGACAGCTTAGGGCTCCACAGGGAGCACTGTACTTTTCCTTAGGCCCATCTTTGCTATCTCAGCACAAATGTGAAGCTTAGAGTGAGGCAGCATGGGGATCAGAAGTCAAAGACCTGAGGGTGTCTCTGATGTCAGTTTGGCCTCCACCAAGTCCTCAGCTCCAGGTTCCATCTGTGTTATCCTCAAAATGCCAGCAAATCTGGAAAACTCAGCAGTGGCTACAGGACTGGAAAAGGTCTGCTTTCATTCCAATCCCAAAAAAGGGCAATGCCAAAGAGTGTTCCAACTACTGCACAATTGCACATGTCTCACACTCTAGCAAATAATGCTCAAAATTCTCCAAGCCAGGCTTCAACAGTACATGAACCATGAACTTCCAGATGTTCAAGCTGGATTGAGAAAAAGCAGAGGAACCAGAAATCAAATTGCCAACATTTGTTGAATCATCGAAAAAGCAAGGGAGTTTGAGAAAAACAACTACTTCTGGTTTATTGACTATGCCAAAGCCTTTGACTGTGTGGATCACAACAAACTGGGAAATTTTTGAAGAGATGGGAATACCAGACCACCTGACCTGCCTCTTGAGAAATCTGTATGCAGGTCAGGAAGCAATAGTTAGAACTGGATATGGAACAACAGACTGGTTCCAAATAGGAAAAGGAGTACGTCAAGGCTGTATATTGTCACCCTGCTTATTTAACTTAACATGCAGAGTACATCATGAGAAATGCTGGACTGGAAGAAGCACAAGCTGGAATCAAGATTGCTGGGAGAAATATCAAGAATCTCAGATATGCAGATGACACCACCGTTATGGCAGAAAGCAAAGAAGAACTGAAGAGCCTCTTGATGAAAGTGAAAGAGAAGAGTGAAAAATTTGGCTTAAAACTCAACATTCAGAAAACTAAGATCATGGCATCTGGTCCCATCACTTCATGGCAAACAGATGGGGAAACAGTGGAAATAGTGACAGACTTTATATTTTTGGGCTCTAAAATCACTGCAGATGGTGACTGCAGCCATGAAATTAAAAGACACTTTCTCCTTGGAAAAAAAGTTATGACCAACCTAGACAGCATATTCAAAAGCAGAGACATTACTTTGCCAGCAAAGGTGTGTCTAGTCAAAGCTTTGGTTTTTCCAGTAGTCATGTATGGATGTGAGAGTTGGACTATATAAAGAAATGTGAGCACTGAAGAAGTGATGTTTTTGAACTGAGGTGTTGGAGAAGACTCTTGGGAGTCTCTTGGACTGCAAGGAAATTCAACCAGTACATCCTAAAGGAAATCAGTCCTGAATATTCATTGGAAAGACTGACGCTGAAGCTGAAACTACAATACTTTAGCCACCTGATGTGAAGAACTGACTCATTTGAAAAGACCTTGAGGCTGGGAAAGATTGAAGGCAGGAGAAGGGGATGGCAGAGGATGAGATGGTTAGATGGCATCATCGACTCAATGGACATGAAATTGAGTAAAGTCTGGGAATTGGTGATGGACAGGGAGGCCTGGCATGCTGCTGTCCATGGGGTTGCAGAGTTGGACACGACTGAGCAACTGAACTGACTGACTGACTGACTTTAATATATGTACTTCAGAGAATTTGATCTTATTTTGCAGGCAGTGGGGACCTGTCGAAAGCTTTCATCAGGGGAGTGATTGCGGAGAACTCTGGGGAGGACTCCTGGGGGAGGGGCTTGCACCCAGGTGGTGGGGAATCCATGAGTTTCACAGTGGAGGACTGCTGAGGGCAGCAGCAGTGAGCTGGAGAGACTCCAGGATGGAGGGAGGCAGATGTAAGGAAGAAGGGAGAAGTTACAGATGAGGCCAGGATGTTTAGCTTGAGGTACTTAGTGAATAGCGAGTAGAAAAGAAGTAGATGGGAGAGTGAAGACAAGGTTTAAATTACACTTGTGTTTTTTGACTTTTTTCCTAGATTCTTAAATGAAAAATTTAAAACATGCAAGAATGTTGACAAGGTAAATTGAATACTCCTACACTTATTATCTAAATTTAAAAGCTATTAATACCTTGCCATATCTGACTTATTATTTGTATTGATCACACACACGTGTGGTTTTGCAGAAACATTTGTAAGTTGCAAGCATCATGAAAATTTATCCCTAAATTCAACATGCATCTCCCAAGAATAAGAACATTCTCCTTCATAAACACAATACCATTACCACATTTAAGACAATTTACACTATTTCTTTAATATTATCTAATTTTAAAAAAAGTTCAAATTTTCCACATTGTACCCAAAATATCTTTTACAGCTGTTCGTTTAAAGCAAGATCAATCGAGTTTCATGTATTGCATTTGGTTATCTCTCTTTAGTTATTTTATTCTTGAACATCCTCCACTTTCTAAGTGACACTGACCATTATTATTTATTGTCATTTTGAAGAGACCAAGCAGTTTTCTTAGGTCTCACAATTTGGATTTGCCTGATTGTTACTTTCTGGTATCATTTAACTTTATCTTCTATCCCCAGGGCTTTATATAACAGTAAGTTGAGTGTAAAGGCTTACTTACATTCAGGTTAATTTTTTTATTTTTGGCAAGAATGATTTACAGGTAAAGCTTTATAGTTTGTATTTTATCCCATCAGCAAGTGTATGATGTGGGATACTAATGGTGGAACAATAGGGCTTGCCCGATGGCTCAGCAGAAAAGAATCTGCCTGCTAATGCAGGAGACGCAGGTTTGATTCCTGAGTCAGGGAGATCCCTGGAGAAGGAAATGGCAATCCTCTCCAGTATTCTTGCCTGGGAAATCCCATGGACAGAGGAGCCTGGCAGACTACAGTCCATGGGGTTGCAAAACACCTGGGTACAACTTAGCGACTTAACAACAACAAATAGTAGAACAATATTACATTTGGTCACTTGATTAGTTAAGGTTGTGGCCATCATAACTCTCCATTGTAAAGATATATTTCCCCCTTTGCAAAAAGCAAGTGGTTTGTGGAAGTGCTATTTTGGCACCTAGTTATATATTTTAGCACCCATCTATCCTTCATTGTGGAGAAGGCAATGGCACCCCACTCCAGTACTCTTGGCTGGAAAATCCCATGGACGGAGGAGCCTGGTAGGCTGCAGTCCATGGAGTCGCCAAGAGTCAGACACGACTGAGCGACTTCACTTTCACTTTTCACTTTCACGCATTGGAGAAGGAAATGGCAGCCCACTCCGGTGTTCTTGCTTGGAGAATCCCAGGGACGGGGAGCCTGGTGGGCTGCCGTCTATGGGGTCGCACAGAGTCAGACATGACTGAAGTGACTTAGCAGTTTAGCATCCTTCATTGTAAGCTGTATTTTGGAAAGCTGACCCACGGGACACGGGGTAGATTGTCCAGTGGGAAACTGGCAGAGCTTAGGAAGCTGAGGTTCAGAGATAGGACAGAGGGGCCACTGGTGTTTGAAGGATGCTGAAGCTGGTGAAGAAGGTGAGCTCATCCAGAAAGGGGTGTACAGAGAAGAGGGCAAGGCATGGGCACTGGAAGCAGAGCCAGCAAGAGATTGGAGAGGAGGTGGGGATGCAGAACGAGAATATGAACACACAAGCCAGGGAGATAAAGTTTCAGGGGGCAGGTAGGGAGGGGGAAACTACATCCAACCCTGCAGGGGGTCTGAAGGAGGTCATGGTGTGTAGAAAGCCACCATAACATTCTCAGTAGGTAGTTGAGGACAGAATCTGCTTGACGATGATAGCAAGGTCCAAATCGGGCAAAGGCCACCACTTTTCAAGAAGCCAGATGTGGGGCAGAGAGCGCCAAAGTGCATCTTCAGAAACAAGGGATGTAGTCATGGAGAAGATTTCATTTTACTCACTTGTTCATTTGGAGGATGCAGTTTATCTGATCCCATGTGAGGACCAAAAAAAAAAAAAAAAAAGGAATGGGGAGGGGAGAGGACAGAAGAGGCCAGGGGATAATTTAGAGGTCACGGAGCCAGAGGAGACAGGAGGGCACGTGATCAAAGATTCAGTGTCTCACCTTTGGAGAGAATGTCCTGTTCAAGATAAAAGTAGTATGTGAAGATGCAGAAAAGCGTGGAGGTACTAGAAAGGGAAGGTGGAGGAGGTCTGTCCGATGACTTCAGTGAGGTTGTAGAGTATCTCATCTTCCAAGACAGCAGGTGTGGGGGTTCAGGGCCTTGCAGAGAGCAGAGAGTTTTGAACAGCTGCTGTCGAGAATGGGAAAGGGAACCGACACGTGTCCGCACGACAGCAGGGAAGAAGACTGTTAGAGGCCCACCAGAAACATGAATGAAAGGGTCATTCCATATGCATCTGAAGTTCATTAAGAAGACTGTAGCTTCCCAAAAGGTTCTCATGCGATTCACATCTGCCTCTGCTATAGGTTTAAAAAGTCAGTCAGTGGTGCCTGGAAGTCAGCCTCCCCACCCTGTCTGACAAACACTCAGATGAACGGCCCTCCAGCCCTCCTCCAGGGCCAGTGAGACGCCGGAGCGGTCACACGCACAGAGACCCATTGTGGCATGTCAGAACCCACCGAAAATGTTCCTCCTGTGCATTATTTATGATTTTCCTGCATTTATATAATATCCAGCTTCCTGAAAGTAATTTGTTTTGGATTGTGTAGTGCTGGGCAGCACATCAAAGGTATGCTAAGCAGGGGTAATAAAACATTGAGGTTTATGGTCACTGAGGTATTAAATATCGCTCATAAATTACAGGGTGAGTATTTTAAATGAGCTATGGCTCAGAGAACAGTAGGCGCCCCCTCATAGCACATATTAATTGTTGGTGCCTAGCTTATTAATTATCAATAGTTTCCATGGCTTTGTTGCTGTTGTGTTCATGAAGAGCCAATCTCTGCCCTTTCTACAGCTTTGTGAGTGTGTGTGAATGGATGTGTTATGTGCATGGGCTGGCATTAAGCGGAATAAAAAATGTGAGTGTACTTGAGGATACTGTGGAGTCTGATAGCCCTTCATTTAAGAATCGAGTATCCCTCCATTTGAACCACTGGCACTGTGGTTGCAGTCTTCTAACCAGGCATGCTGCTTACAGCTGCCGACTCCAAGTGGCAGTCAGAACCCTACACCTCTATTTCACTTCAGGTTCTGATCAGTTTGAACTTTTGATTCTAAGGCTCTGTCCCAGTGATTCCCACCCTTTCCTGCCAAATTGCATCCTGCTGACAGCTAAGTAAATTTCACAGACTCCATTTCAGTCGGAATCCTCTAATGTCCTTTTTGCTCCGCCCACTTTTCTCATTGCTTTACCATCCTCTCGCGATGTTTTAACCATCACGGCCTCTGAGTTCCCGTCTTCTCTCCTGTGTGAGCCTCAGTGTACTTCCTCTCAGATGAATTTCTGTAGATTCTTGTGTTTGATTATCCAATCTAGAAACTACCAAGGAGTCCCAGAGGATAACCGAGCACCAAAATTGGAAGGGGGCTGGTGTTTCAGTAAAACTGAATGACTCGCACTTTGGGAACTTAACCATTTAAAACAGACACCCCAGAAACAGATGGAACCTCAGGGAATTCTCCCCAGCTTTGCCTAGTGGGAGACCAGAGCAAGGTCGCAGGGGCAAGGTAGCGGGGAGCTGAGCATGTACATCAGGTTAGACTTCTCTCATTGAATGCCCTTGAAATCTTGCGGGTCAACAGATACCTTTCACTGCAGGTGGCTCTATGTGGCTATCTTTGTCCAGCAAGGCCACTGTATACTTTTTTAGTTTGACTTCAATTATATGAAAAGAGGACTCCCACAGAGGAAAGGTAAGTGGGCATAATGTAGGTTAGATCTGCTGTGTTCAGTACATTAATAGCAACTGAGTCACATGTGACTGGCGAGCTCTTGAAATGCAGTGAGACTAAGGAACTGAATTTATTGTTTCATTTAATTCTAATTATTTAAAACTAATATTTGGAAACCATCACTTGATGCAGTTATTAAAAAACTTCCATGTATGCTTGAGATAAATTGGGTTATTTTAAACCTATCTTTACCACTTTAAATTTTATGAAATCTAAGTACAAATATTTCCAATGAAAATTTATCAACCAAACAGAGATACACTCTAGCTGTAAAATGCACACCATATTTTAAAGACTTAGTGTAAAAAATATTTAAAATATCTTATTTACCTATAGGATATTTTGAATATGTTTAGTAAAAAATCTATTATCAAAATTAATTTCATTCATTTATGTTTAATTTTATGTTTATGTTTAACGTTATAAAACATGACTACTAGAGAATTTTAAATTACATACGTGGTTCACATTCTGTTTCTGTTGGATAGCTCTGGGTTAGAACAAATATTTTTTGGAGGGACATGGGGAATCCCTGAATTTTACAAAAATCTCGGTTGTAGCCATTAGTGCAGACTTGGCACTAGCAGGGGCAAAATTTGAAGAACGTGCTGAAATGCTTAACAGAAACTGCCAAGACTGGGAATTCAGACTCTACATGCAGATTGAGGATGAATTCTCTAGAATAATACCAGTGATCGTCTTGTGAATATTTTAAAACTTTATGAAATGATATTTTCCCTCTATGTATCTATGTCTTTTTTTCCCTCTTTTGTCCTGAACATTGCTTTTGGAGAGTTCTCCATAGAGATGGGAGAGACACCTGGAGCCCCTGTTAATTCCTGTTGCCCAGTGTCCACTGTACTATTGCAGGAATACATCCCCGTTTCTCTACTGAGGGACATTTGCATTGGTCCCACAATTGAGGTAGATTCGTAACCGTTACAAACACATGATGCTATGACTTCTTGTTTATAGGTCCTCGGACACACGTACAAGAGTTCCTCTAGAGTGTAAGTCTGAAAGAGGAAGGCTGAGAGTTCGTACAGTCACACTTCAGCTTTGCTAGAGAGTGTCCAGTCATTCTCCGGGGGTTGTCAGTTGTGTGCTCCCAACAGCAGGCTTGCTTCACTCTCTTCTCCATATGCAGCATTCTTTAAACAAAAATGTTTTGCAACCTAAAGTGTGAAAGTGTGTCTTTATTGTTTCATTTGCATTTCTCCAGGCATCTTTTCATATTTATTGATCAGTCAGGCTCTTTTGTTGACACGTATGTTACCTGGCTTTCTCTTGGGTGATTTGCCTTTTCCTACAAAGGACTCATCTACCAGTCCTCCTGAAGCAGCTATACAGGTGACAGCTCAGCTGTTCGGTGTCTCATTGTTGTTCCTTTCTCTATATTTGTTTTTCCTTCTCTTTAAATGTTTATCTTTGAAGTTTGTCATCTGAGATCAAAGAAAGGCCTCCCCCTTCCCTACTCGCTACCAACGTCTGCTGTTTCTCTTGGATAACTCCAAGGAGTGGAGTGAGGAGACTAGAGCAGGATGGGGCAGCCTTGAGATATGAGCACCAGGAGACAGGATGAAGTGAGGCCATTTTTATTTCTCCACCATGGTCAACAGCCATTCTTATGTGTTCTTCCTACATTAAGGACAAAAGCTGCTGCTCTGTCCACAAGAGAAAAAAAAAAAAAAAGATTAAAAATTGTCACATTTAGCATATGTAAGCATTGAGAAGGTTCCACTGAGACTATAGTTAGATAACAAAAATGAAATAATTTGAAGATTACAAAATTACTGCTAGTTTAAAAGTACTCATGAAAACCTGTTTGAGATACTGCACAAATGCTCTTTAAAGCCTCCGTTAAATCTACTGCTAAATATCAGGTTGAATCCATGGAACTGCAATTTTTAATCTCACAATAAGACGCAAAGCTCTCCCAATAATTCTAGTTTATGTTTTCATAGACACTGTGAACAGTCTTTGAAAGCTTTTCTGTGGCCTGTAACAGCTTTTGTTTCTTAGGACACTCGGTATCATAAGTATAGATATGGTCATTAAATGTTAATAATGATACCTAGTATTTATATAACACCTTTCATCCAAGGACCTCAAAGAACTGAGCAAACATTAACTCACTAATTCCCGTAAGAGCCATGAAGCAAGAGTTATTATATCCGTTTTACTGAGGAAGGAACTGAGGCACAGAGAGCTAAAGTAAATTAACTTACTTAAGGTCATATGAGATGTTAGAACTGTAGCTGAGAATGGGCCCGGCGCTCATGCTGTCTGTTCATGGTGGTCTGAAACATTATCTACTTCTGAGATTTCTCTGCCCTTCCCATTTTCTCCTCTGAGTTGTGTTTAGTAAACAATTATGAAAAAGGAAAATTTTCAGTGCTTAAATGCAAATTTCCAGCAGCACAATGTCATATAATTTTGGAGACATGTTTACTGAGCAAAAGAATAGAGGTGTGTGGCAGAAGATGACAAAGAGTTTATATAAGATGTATTACCATTTTCCCAGTAAAAGAACCCTCAAGTCATTCTGTAAAAGAAGTTGCTCCTTGGGACTTCCCTAGAGGTCCACTGGTTAAGAATCCACCTTCCAAAACATGGGTATAGGGTTTGAAATCCCTGGTTGGGGAACTAAGATCCCAGGACTAATCCTGTGTGTGCCCCAACTAGAGAGGAGCCTGCATTGCAGTGAAAGATCCCACACACTGCAAGAGAAGCCTGCACGCCTCAACCAAGACCTGACACAGTCAGAAATAAAATAAAGTAGATAAATAAATATTTCTTAAAAAAAAAATAGTTGTCACCCATTCCTTTAAAATTGACTAGGAAAGTTCTACCCTCTCAACTGGCATTTCTACCAGGCCCACCCTTATAAGAGTATTCTGACGTTCTTGCAGCTTGTCAAGTCCCAGGGACCTCCGTTAGTTCACTTGCGCCTGCCCCCATTTTTATTAGGTTCTGAATTTCTTTTTGTATTGAACTGACACCTGACCTTGAGGCCTTAGTACTGCCCTCCCTGGCATCATACAGAATAAGCCCAATCCCTTGCCAACATGACAGACTGTCAGAGCTCCGAACCCAGATCTTTTGTCTCCCTCAACATTTTTCCTTGCAACAACCAGAGTTCCAACAACTGTAACTCATATGTGGTCGTTTCTAGGTACATGCCATCATGTGTGTCCCCATCTGACACACTCCCGTTGATCAAGGTCTCTCTTCAGATGTGGTCCCCAGAACAGAAAGTCATATTCCAGATGTGGTTTGAGATTGGAGAACAGCTGCTTCCACTAACCATACCATAGTTCTTCCTTTATTTCAAAACTGTGGTTTAATCTTCCTACAGTCTTTTCTTCTCCAGGCAAAAAACAAAACAAGAAAAAGCAAAAATAGTCCAATTTATATTGTCATTTCTTAAAGATTTATTTGTCATTACTTGAATAATTTATATGCCTATTTCCTCTCTTTTCCTAATGTATTTCTAAATCTCATAGAAGTGAACATTATGATCAAATAACACTTTTAAGCTGATTAAAAATGGTGAGCCTCAACTTAAGTAAATCTCAAGTTGTTTCCTAACCAGCTGTCAGACCATAACCTTAGTAGATGTGCCTGAAATTTGGGTGTACATTTACTATCTTTCATGCAAATTATAAGTAAACGCAGCAGTGAGGTTTATTGTTTGTTTTTAGTATACAAATTGCGTGTGTGTGTTTCTGATTACAAAAACAATGAAGTTTAAAACAGCAGTTGATAATCCAAGTCCTAGAATCAGATACACATGGGTTTGAATTCTGACCCTACCACTTATGAGACCTTGGATAAATTTATTTAAACTCTTTAAACTTTCATTTCTTCATGTGTGAAGTGAGGATTATAATAGGACCTCTCTTATGAGGTTATTGTGAAGATACTATGTAATGATGATCATAAAAGACCTAGCACAGAACCTGATGTAGAGAAAGCGCTCAGCAAATATAAACACTCTTACTGTGGAAACATTTGGAACATACAGAAAAAAGGACAAAAGAAAAGTCACTTGTAATCTCCAGCTTATTTTGGCGATAACTACTACTGCTATTTAGAATATATTCTTCAACATTTCTCTGTACTTTACTCTTGAAAAAGGGGAGTTCTTGCAGAACAAACAAGACTATGAAAACGAGCAGGGACATTTCTAATGCCTCAAGATAAGCAATAAACCAATAATAATATCATATTATGATAGACTTAAAACTTTAAGAAATACACAAATACATATATTTAGTCATTATTATTAGAAGTTGCCTAAAAATAATACATAATGGATAAGATATTCTGTCTTTTAGAAAAGTCATCAGAAGTGGACATTATTGATACAATGGGCATGGTTACGGAAAGCCTCCCAGAACATCACACATAAACGCTGGTTCCCTGGCCAGGTGTATGTATATGTCAAGACCAGATTTCGCCAAGTAACTTGTGGTTCTCAGAACCCGTGATTTTATACAACAAATGAGAGATTTATCAAATTTTGGTGATAATACAAAAGTAGAAGTTTGAAACTAGTAATATCCATCAGATTTAAATTCCCATAATAGTTGATTCACATTTAGTTTCCAAATTTACTTACAAGATTTGTTGCTGTGTTACTGTTTAGTCGCTAAATCGTGTCCAACTCTGGCAACTGCATGGATTGTAGCCCATCAGGCCCCTCTGTCCATGGGATTTCCCAGGCAAGAATACTGGAGTGGGTTGTCATTTCCTCCTCCAGGGGATCTTTCCAACCCAGGGACTGAACCTGCATCTCCTGCATTGGCAGGCAGATTGTTTACCACTAAGCACTAAAGATTTAGCTTATTGATAAATATATTTAAACTTGCCCTAAATTGGTTTATTTCTTTTCCCCTAATTCCTTTCCATAATGTGGCCTTTACACTGGGAAAGAGGATCTATGGTTTTCAAAGAAAGTTTACTTCTGGCTTCTCTGCTGCACCTGATGTATGAGAGCATTATTAGACAGGGGACCACACTTGTTCACCAGAATGGAGCCTCCAGTGTCTTTTCACATCCCCTTTAGACAGCCTTCTGCAGCTGCTAATAACATCGGGCCATTCCCCTGCAAGACTGGATTCCAGCCAAAGTGGAGAGACTCCCAGCACCAAGACCCTGAGGCATCCCTTACCATCCCTTTGTCAGCCCCCTGAGCCATACCATTCCCACATAATAAAACTTCTAAGCAGGGCACGGAAACCAAGGGGGTGGCATTGACTCAGACCAGGCCCTTGCCCTCTTCGGCTCCTGGGCCACAGGTTGAGCCAACATCTCAAAGGCGGAACACCCGTCAGACAGTCCTGGGAGCCGTGAAGGCCTCCCGAGGCTTGACTGGGTGCCAGGCCAGAAGAAAGTGGGGATGGTGGGGCATAGGGTGGGGGATGTAGCTTGAGACACCGCCGTGTTTTTATGGCTCAACCATATCAGCGCTGAGGCAGATGGCTGTGGAGGCTGCTTGAAGAGCGGCCTGTGACAGACCAAGAGGGTGCGGGCTCTGAGTCATGCCGACAGGTGTGTTATTACCAAAGTGATGTAGGGGATCTGGAATGTGGCTTAAAAGGCAGTAATGAAACATTATCCATAAACATGTTAACTGCTTCAAGTAATACGGCACTAAAAAGTGAGAGCAATCCCATTCTTACGAAATCTCTGCTCACTGGCCATGAATGAGCAAATACAAGTGACACACAGACAGAAGTAAGTGAAAGGGGCAGGGTGCCACGTCTCTCTGAAGGAAGGCAAACAATCCTTACCCTCCACATCTCTCTCCTGCTCCATGTAATTTCACCCATGGAATTCCCATGACTATTATAAACAGCCTTTCCACATTTGATGTCCTCTTAGTTCTTAATATAACCTTACCCTTTCTTGTCATCCCGACTTGGGATGTAAAGCCTTCCTCTTACTTGAAGTATCATTGGACTTTATACTACAGGGCAGAGAAGGGCATGGCAACCCACTCCAGTATTCCTGTCTGGAGAATCCCATGGACAGAGGAGCCTGGCGGGCAACAGTCCGAGGGGTTGCAAAGAGTCGGACACGACTGAAGCTGCTGTGCACACATACTATATATAGGGCAAGCGGTCTGTCACTATCCCCTCTTTGTTCCTGCCTTTCAGGATCATAAAGCATGTGTTTACAATCCACTTTTCAGGTGGAGAAAGCTTCTCCAGCCTGGGGCCCTGGACAGTAACCAGTAGCAGTTATTTCCAGCTTTACGATTGCCGAGTGTCCTCCCATGGGAGGGGCAGTGACCTGGCTTCGAGCCTAGCTTCCACTAGCAACTGAGGTGGATGGTGTCCTGAACCAGGCTTTTCTGAACTCTACAAGCCTTTTTCCAGCTTCTAACTCAGAAATTTCACCAAAGAGCCCCTCAGACACTCCAGGGAATAGTTTATCAGCACCAGAATCACCTCAGCAAAGACCTCAGGGAGGTTCCCCTGACCAACCAGACCTGTAAATAGGATGGTTACCTATTTAAGTTTTTCACATCGTATGTGTTTCCACCTTCTGTTTCTCTGCACATGGGATTAGGATAGTTCACATCTTGAAACGTGCTTCATCTTGTTTCTCCTTTTAATGGTATTATCATCTTCAATAATAATATAAAAACAGTAAGCAGCAGCAGCAGTACCTATTTGCCCATACTTGTTACTTTTTTAGCTTTCGTAGCTGTTGCATGTTATCTCATTATTATTACTAATTGTTTCATGACAACTTTATATACAATTGATTTATTTTGAGCAAATTCAGTATATTATTAAAAAGTATCAATGTAGGTATTAAGATTGTGCTTTATTCTCCTCATACAAAAGATTATTAGATGCTCTCTTTATACATTGGTTCCAATTTTGGCTAATGTCTGATTAAGAGAATAGTTGCCCTTAAATATAACTCATTGCTTAGCTAAAGGCTTTTTTCCTGACTAGGACATTTATTGAGGCCTAATATGTAACACAGAGAAGGCAATGGCACCCCACTCCAGTACTCTTGCCTGGAAAATCCCATGGACAGAGGAGCCTGGTAGGCTGCAGTCCATGGGGTTGCGAAGAGTCAGACACAACTGAGTGACTTCACTTCACTTTTCACTTTCATGCATTAGAGAAGGAAATGGCAACCCACTCCAGGGTTCTTGCCTGGAGAATCCCAGGGACCGGGGAGCCTGGTGGGCTGCCATCTATGGGGTCGCACAGAGTCAGACACGACTGAAGTGACTTAGCAGTAGCAGCAATATATAATAGGCAGGGCTTCCCTGGTAGCTCAGTGATAAAGAATCCACCTGCCAGGGCAGGACATGTGAGTATAACTTTGAAATAAATGTAAGTTACTGAGGTAATGTCAGTGTTAATCAAGGGTTTAATTATTATATAATTTAAATATTTCAGCTTACCTTTTCTAAAGGATTCACCTATATTTCTGTTTTGTGTTTTAATTCAAGATTCTGAGATTTTATTAGCTAAATCATTCCCGCTGCCAGAGACTAGTCACGTCTCTACAGGTGAGAAAACGGAAGTCCAGTGAATGTTAACTATCATATTGCCTGCTTTATACTTCTGTGACTTCTTGAGTTTGGAGCAGAAACTCAAATTTATTAAGTATGGATTTTAGATGAAACATTTAGCTGGAAATTAAGCTCAAGCTGTAGAGGAACCCTGCAAACAGTCCTTGCCCCTATAGCGTGGGTATCTGTTGTTCGTAGCCTTACGCAGATCAGTAGACCTTTCTGCACCTCAGCTTCTACACTTGGAGGACGGAACCATCCATTTCAAACGTCCATGATTCTGTGGTTCCCAGCAAGGTCGTAGGCTAAGTTCCGCACTTGCTTTTGTGTTTAACAGTTGCTTCGGGCTTTCTAGAACCCTTTCCTTCCTCTCTCAGTGATCGGAACTGCCCCCACTCTTGCTTAGGTGACTGCTCCTCTCTCCTCACCACTCCGGCAGTCACCTGTCCTGTAATGCTGGTGTGGCAGCCACTCAGAGCTCTTCACCCACCTGACCGCAGGGATGTGCCGGCAGTGAACACGTGACCCAGCCAGGGCCAACTCCAGGCTGTCTCAGATTTTCCAGATGGTAGCTGGCAGGGATATTTCTCTTTCCCCTTTGGAACTCTAGTCAGGATGGAGCTCTGGAGCTACCTGCCTTCAAGTCCCCTAGCAAGCCAAGGGGCTGGTGGGCAAGAGGCCAGGCCTGAGGTGGAAGCCAGGATGAGAGAAGTGCAGGAGGAGACAGATTCCTGATGGCGCTTCTGGCACCTGACCCAGATCACACTGAGGCCAGCTCCTGGTCCCCTTCCTGTGATCTGGTTACCGCAGTTCATCTTTGCTTAAGCTGTAGAAGAATGGGGTCTCTGTCGCTAACAATCAGAAGGGCTCTAAGCAGAACAATTCTCCATCTTTCTCCAACTGCCCATATTCTCTATTCCAATTCAAATAAATTGGGTAAAAGTAGTTTTTATGGTTCTACCTGCTTAACAATTCACCATGTCCTCAGAGCTTTTACTTTCAAGGTGGTGCAGTCAAGTGACAGACTAACCTCCGTGCTGTAAAACACTGGGATTTCAGCTTTAAAGCACTGAGTTTTAAAAAAAGGATACCTTTAATCACAAACCAGAGAAATCTCTTTCCCTACGAAAAAATCTGAGACCTTCTTCAGTATCTGGATTTTCCAAAAGAGAAAATCGAGCAAGAAGAAGACATCAAATACTAAATCACTGGATAAAACTTCTCTGAAATTCAGGGCTGGGGGCTGTCCTTGGTCATGCAGGATTTGACACTGGAACAAGTGGTAATGATGTGGCTTTTCCTGGCGGCTATGCTGGGAATCAGGAAGACAGGGGACAGCAGCAGCCCTGGCAGTGTGTGTGTGAGCTCAGTCACTCACTTGGGTCCAGGTCTTTGTGACTTCCTGGACTATAGCCCACCAGGCTCCTCTGTCCATGGGATTCTCCAGGCAAGAATACTGGAGTGGGTTGCCATTACCTTCTCCAGGGTATCTTCTTGACCCAGGGATTGAACCTAAGTCTCCTGTATTGCAGGCAGATTCTTTACTGCTTGAGTCATTGAGGAAGCCCCCAGCCCTGGCAGACACCTCTGCAAACTCAAACTTGGTGTCATGGAGACTTTCTGATCAACCCTAGAGAGACTGCTGAGCAGGGCATTCCATCTGAAGGCGTAGAGTCGGTCCAGAGCAGCCGTGGCTCCCTACTGCAGGGAAACTGGGATGCACGTGTGAAGGGTGCCATTCAACACCTCCAGCAAGTATAGAGAATATAGAGGGGCATTTAGTCTAACGGCAGGGGAAGAAAACCACATACAAAAAAACCGCAATCTACGGCCAAAAGTGTAGCTGGGAAGAGAGGTCTTTCTGCCTCACTAGTAAGAATAACTCTAGAAAACCCAAAGGAAACCGCCAAGCCTGTGTTTGGTGCATGGCAGAACTTGTGAAAGACACAAAAGCCAGTGAGTGGCTGAGGGTTCAGACCAACTCTGCAGGCCAGGGGGAGACAGTTCCTGAGAGAGCAAACCGACTAGAGCTACTCTCCACCACAGATATTCAAAGATCAACAAGCTTGTTTTCCATTTTAAGTACAACTTATTTGCTTTAAATACAAGTAAGCCTGATTCCACACTGCAAGATGTCATGTATAAATCCCAAGATTTCAGTTCCCCTCTTCCTTCTTATTCCATTTCTACAGTCAGTGCAGCAGGCAGTCTCGTGGTTGGGATTAGGATCACACACATACACTTAACACTGCAACATGTGCCAAGTCACTTCACTTAGTGACGTCACTTCACTTCAGTCATGTGTGACTCTTTTCAACCCTATGGACTACAGCACACCAGGCTCCTCTGTCCATGGGATTCTCCAGGCAAGAACACTGGCATGGGTTGCCAAGACCTCCTCCAGGGGATCTTCCGGACCCAAGGATTGAACTCGCATCTCATATCTTCTGCATTGGCAGGTGGGTTCTTAACCACTAGCACCACCTGGGAAGCCCATGCAGAACACTGCAACATATTAATAATATTTTAGGCACCAAAGTTTAACAGTGCCACAAAGGATTGTATAAACTTACTCTAAGCTTCCATGTATATTATTGTATATTATTTGTGCCTCATCCTCTTCTCCATTCCTTTCAGTTCAGTTCAGTCACTCACTCAGTCGTGTCCGACTCTTTGCGACCCCATGAATCGCAGCACGCCAGGCCTCCCTGTCCATCACCAACTCCCGGAGTTCACTCAGACTCACGTCCATCGAGTCGGTGATGCCATCCAGCCATCTCATCCCCTTCTCCTCCTGCCCCCAATCCCTCTCAGTATCAGAGTCTTTTCCAATGAGTCTTTTTCAAAAAGAGTGAGTCAGCTCTTCTCATCAGGTGGCCAAAGTATTGGAGTTTCAGCTTCAGCATCATTCCTTCCAAAGAACACCCAGGACTGATCTCCTTTAGAATGGACTGGGTGGATCTCCTTGCGGTCCAAGGGACTCTCAAGAGTCTTCTCCAACACCACAGTTCAAAAACATCAATTCTTTTGTGCTCAGCTTTCTTCACAGTCCAACTCTCACATCCATACATGACCACTGGAAAAACCACAGCCTTGACTAGATGGACCTTTGTTGGCAAAGTAAAGTCTCTGCTTTTGAATATGCTATCTAGCTTGGTAGTTTCAAAAGTTACACTTTGACTCCAAGAGATACCATTGAAGTCATCTGGCCTTATTTCCATGTCATTTGAAGACCAGGACACCAGAGCTCAAAGAGATGATGTGACTTGCTCAGAGACACACACGTTATTAATGGCAGAGAGAACTAGAAGGTCTGTCCACAGGTCCCTGGAACACCAGGTCCTGCCCCAAGCCACGGCTCCAGGGGCTCCTCTACAGAAGTTGGGACTCATGACAGGAGAGTTCACAAGAGGGGGTGAAGTGGACCAGCATACCAACTCACACTGACCAGAGTGGAAAGCTGGAGTGAGCAGTCAGAATTGTAACGAGATGAAAACAAATAATGGGGCTTCACTGGTGGCTCAGTGGTAAAGAATCCACCAGCTAATGCAGGAGACACAGTTTCCATCCCTGATCCGGGAAGATCCCACATGCTACGGAGTAACTAAGTCCGTGAGCCACAACTACTGAGCCTGTACTCTAGCACCTGGGAACCACAACTACTGAGGCCTCACATCGCAGCTACTGAAGCCTGAGCACCCTTAGAGCCTGTATCCACAGGAAGAGGAGCCACTGCAATGAGAAGCCTGGCCACTGCAACTAGAGAGCAGCCCCCACTCACTGCAACTAGACCAAAGCCTGAACAGCAGCAAAGACTCGGCTCAGCCAAAAATAAATAAAATTATAAAAAGAAAACAAACAACAGCAAAACCAAATAACGTTTACTCAAGAGAGAATGACAAAAACTCATCCATCTCAAACTAGATGTTGGAAAGTTCAATAACTATAATTGCCTCTTAGGCTTTGATAGTAGCTGTGTGCTGTGCTAAGTCATTCAGTTGTGTCCAACTCTTTGCAACACTGTAGACTGTAGCCTGCCAGGTTCCTCTGACCATGGGATTCTCCAGGCAACAATACTGGAGTGGGTTTCCATGTCCTCTTCCAGGGGATCTTCCCAACCCAGGGATCGAACCTGAGGCTCCTGCATTGCAGGCAGATTCTTTACCGCTGAGCCACTAGGGAAGCCTGACAGTTTCATAATACTTTATCTGTAAGTTCTCAAAACATTGTAAAGCTAGTATGATTTTTACATTACTAGTATGACTTCCACTTTACAGGTGGGAAAACTGAGGCACTAGGTGGAATAAGAAACTTGCCCAAAGTTATACAAAGAAGCAAGAGTGGAACATAGCCTATGACCTACATATGAACTATGGAATCATGGAGGTTTGAAGTGTAAGAGTCTGAATTAAAAGTTCTAATGATCTACCCAAGGTCACAAAGCTAGTTAGTAAGAGAGCTGCAATAAACCCGAGGCCCTGTGAATCCCTGTGGATCCCCTGCGGATCCCCCGTGGATCCCATGTGATCCTTGTTCACATGCCTGAGTACAATCCTGCTTAGGCAGATGGGAAGTGAGCCCCAGAATGGACTTCCCAGTGGAGCATTCTAGCTGCGGGGTCATGCTTCTTTCCTCGTTCCTCTCAAGGGATGATCAGTTCTAGGAGACAGCCTGTCCTGCCTGGTGGTGAAGGCTCTGTGTGAGACCAGCGTGAGAACAACCCACTGAACAGCCCTCATTTCAACTGGTGAGTGGCACCCCCCAGACACTGCAGGCTATATCCCTTGCCAGAGCTGTCAGTCATCAACCTGGAAGTTAAGTAGTGGCCAAAATGGCCTGGCAGCATTTGGTGGCCGCTGATCGGACTTGTCAGTTGCTTTAGATTCTTAATAGTTTCTTCTTCAACTTGAAAATATTTAGAATTCTTCCCCTTATAGGACACCCTTAAGCAAAAAAGCACCCTCTTACTTTTCCTTTAAATATTCTTTTGACAGCCCCAAGAGATGGCAACTCTGCTACAGTTCAAAAATCTGCTCCACATCAAAGCCACCCTTTCTTTTCACCAGACTCACAGAGCTTTTCATTCCCAGCCCTCCTGAATATTTCGAACGCCACCACTGTTTACATTTTTGTCCAGCCTACACGTCTTTTCCTGCTTAAGAACCATATACCCTATCACGTTAGTCATGTGGCTAACACGCCCTGCTTCCTTCCTTTTCCTCCGGCTCTTCTGGCCTCTGACTCCGTTACACCCATCCTGGCTGGTGGTACAGTAGGGAATGTTTAAAACATATCGGCTCTTGCCAATGCCCTCTGACACGGTTCGCCTGTTCAGGACTGAAAATACTCTAGGCATTCAATAGCCAGCCTGAGAACCGCCAGTGTTCCCTTCATACCTAATATTTCAATAACTGTTCTCTGATGGTGACCATTCTGGAATCTGTTTCATCTGAAGCCTCCTTTCACTGCTCTTGTTCCTAGAGGACAAGAGTCAGAAAGTAAGGTAGTGATAACTAGGTTTGGAAAGAAGGTAAAAACCTAGGAGTTTATAATCCATGTTTTGCCTCAAAGTGAAAATGGAAACCCTGGTCTACCCAATGACTCTGGGTGGAAAAAAAAAAGCAACAGCCATATTTGGGTTAGAAAAACCATTAACCATCTCCTTCAGCGTATTAAAAAGCAGAGACATTACTTTGCCAACAAAGGTCCGTCTAGACAAGGCTATGGTTTTCCAGTGGTCATGTATGGATGTGAGAGTTGGACTATAAAGAAAGCGGAGCACTGAAGAATTGATGCTTTTGAACTGTGGTGTTGGAGAAGACTCTTTAGAGTCCCTTGGATTGCAAGGAGATCCAACTAGTCCATCCTAAAGGAAATCAGTCCTGGGTGTTCGTTGGAAGGACTGATGTTGAAGCTGAAACTCCAATACTTTGGCCACCTGATGCAAAGGACTGACTCATTGGAAAAGACCCTGATGCTGGGAAAGATTGAAGGCAGTAGGAGAAGGGGACGACAGAAGATGAGATGGCTGGATGGCATCACCGACTGGATGGACATGGGTTTGGGTGGACTCTGGGGTTGGTGATGGACAGGGAGGCCTGGCATACTGTGGTTCGTGGGGTCACAAAGAGTCGGACATGACTGAGCAACTGAACTGAACTGAACTGAAATCTCCTTCTCTGATTCTACTAAAATGTAGGGGAGTACATTTTCAAGAGAATTCTGCATTCTTCCATAGGAAAAACCT
The DNA here is from genome assembly GCF_032405125.1 of Capricornis sumatraensis. NCBI lineage: Eukaryota > Metazoa > Chordata > Mammalia > Artiodactyla > Bovidae > Capricornis > Capricornis sumatraensis. Next base: position 19,544,603 of record NC_091075.1, read on the forward strand.
TTAAAAGATCAAGTCATGCCGTCTTCTTAGGTTGTGGCTGGACTCATTGGCTCTGTCATTCAGCAAAATATTGTTTTTGACTATCTATCATGGCTGAGGGACCATGCTAAGTTCTCAAGATAAAGTAGTAAGTAAAGCACATGTGGTACCTGTCCATGGAGCTTATAATCTAGTAGGAGATTATGCGCTGGATGCCCACCTCCACTGGGTCTAGTCACTCAGTTGACACTTTTGCAAATTAAATATCCGTGGATTACTGTGTATTATAAAGGATACAGGCTGCTCCGTTGAGACATTTATTAACAAACTCTGCTAAATCTCAAGCTGCCAAACTTCCTATCTTTGGGGTCAACTGCCTCACCAGCAGGGGGCACCATTGTGCACTTCAACAGAAGTAGCCACAGTCACGTGGGTGCTCTCTAGGAGTGGATGGACCATAGGAGGCTTAAGAGCTATGGAGCACTCCAAGGGGGCCCAGCACTCTGTGCTCTGTACATAATCTCATTTAAAACGTGCAATGACCTATTTTGTTTATGCTTCCTGGAGAAACTGGAATTCATTGAGGGAAAATTATTTGTTCAAGGTCAAGACCTACTGACAGGCCTCAGCTCAGATCCACTGACTTCAAAGTTCTTTTCTCCCCCATGACACACTATCTCTCAAACCACAGAAATTAAGATCTACAATTCAATAACGTAAAACTAAAAATCTGCCAGACTCATCATTTGTGCAATAGAGGAGATGTATTTTTATTAAAAAGCTATTTGATTTTTAGATCCCTAAAGCTAGGGTTTCTTCATTTCTCCTATTGTTATCTAAAGGTCTTTAACTACAGACACTTTGGGAAAAAAATATGTATATATATGTGTCTACATCAGTTTCAAAAGTTTCATTTCACATCTGGATCTACTATTGCATTTTTGCCCCAGTCTACCCAGACCACAACAAAAACACCGACACCAAAACATAAGTAAAAGGGAAATGCTGTAGGAGCATTCACATGGGAATTGTTATTTAAAAATCATGTCCCTGAGCTCCACTTGTCCTGCCTCTCTGATCCAATTTATTCCCAATTCTCAAGACAATGTAATAGTTTGTCATACCCCGAAGGGGAACCAAAAACCCAAAAACTGTACTTCAAAGCACAGAAACTCCTTACAAACTTAAAAGAAATGATCAAGCAATTTAATATGAAAATGAGTCAAACTTATTTAAAAAACAAACATAATTGGAGGCCTGTTGAATGAAGCAAAAGAAATAATTAAGTCTAAAAAAAAAAAAACAAAAAACAAAACCAGAGTTGTTTTGGGAGGAAATCTGGCTTTTCTAAGAAACCCTATGCCTGTTGAATGTGGTCAGGTGGTTGCAACATGCGCTTGAACATGTAGAATTCATGACTCCCTTCTCCAAACTGTGAATGCAGGATGGACTGTAAACCTGTAGAAAACCTGTTTATTAACTGTGGTGTTGTTTGGCTATCTGTAACATCAGTATGATTATTACAATTTGATTTTAAGCTATTGGTTTTCTCTCTTTTTTAATTAATTTTTTATTGGAGGATAATCGCTTTACAGAATTTTGTTATTTTCTGCCAAACTTCAACATGAATCAGCCGTAGGTATACATATATCCCTTCCCTCTTGAAACGCCCTCCCATCTCCCTCCCCATCTCACCCCTCTAGATTGATACAGAGGCCCTGTTTGAGTTTCCTGAGCCATACAGAAAAGTCCTGTTGGCTATCTATTTTACATTTGGTAATTTAAGTTTCCATGTTACCCTTTCCATACATCTCACCCTCTCCTCTCCTCTCCTCTCCCCATGTGTCCATAAGTCTATTCTCTATGTCTGGTTCTCCATTGCTGCCCTGTAAATAAATTCTTCAGTACCATTTTTCTAGATTCTGTATACATGGATTTGAATACAATATTTCTCTTTCTCTTTCTGACTTACTTCACTCTGTATGATAGGTTCTAAGTTCATCCACCTCATCAGAACTGACTCAAATGTGTTCCTTTTTATAGCTGAGTAATATTCCATTGTGTATATGTACCAGAACTTCTTTATCCATTCATCTGTCCATAGACATCTAGGTGGCTTCCATGTTCTAGCTATTGTAAATAGTGCTGCAATGAACAATGGTATACATGCGTCTTTTCCAATTTTGGTTTCCTTGGGGTATATGCCTAGGAGTGGGATTTCTGGGTCATCAGTTCAATTCAGTCACTCAGTCAGGTCCGACTCTTTGCAACCTCATGAACTGCAGCACACCAGGCCTCCCTGTCCATCACCAACTCCCAGAGTCCACCCAAACCCATGTCCATTGAGTCGGTGATGCCATCCAACCATCTCATCCTCTGTCGTCCCCTTCTCCTCCTGCCCCCAATCCCTCCCAGCATCAGGGTCTTTTCCAGTGAGTCAGCTCTTCTCATCAGGTGGCCAAAGTATTGGAGTTTCAGCTTCAACATCAGTCCTTCCAATGGACACCCAGGACTGATTTCCTTCAGGATTGACTCGTTGGATGTCCCTGCAATCCAAGGGACTCTCAAGAGTCTTCTCCAACACCACAGTTCAAAAGCATCAATTCTTCAGTGCTCCGCTTTCTTTATAGTCCAACTCTCACATCCATACATGACTACTGGAGAAACCATAGCCTTGACTAGACGGACCTTTGTTGACAAAGTAATGTCTCTGCTTTTGAATATGCTGTCTAGGTTGGTCATAACTTTCCTTCCAAGGAGTAAGCGCCTTTTAATTTCATGGCTGCAATCACCATCTGCAGTGATTTTGGAGCCCAGAAAAATAAAATCAGCCACTGTTTCCACTGTTTTACCATCTATTTGCCATGAAGGGATGGGACCAGATGCCATGATCTTCGTTTTCTGCATGTTGAGTTTTAAGCCAACTTTTTCACTCTTCTGTTTCATTTTCATCAAAAGGCTCTTTAGTTCTTCTTCACTTTTGCCATAAGGGTGGTGTCATCTGCATATCTGAGGTGATTGATATTTCTCTCAGCAATCTTGATTCCAGGAAGCTGTGCTTCCTCCAGCCCAGCGTTTCTCATGATGTACTCTGCATATAAGTTAAGTAAGTAGGGTGACAATATTACAGCCTTGACATACTCCTTTTCCTATTTGGAACCAGTCTGTTGTTCCATGTCCAGTTCTAACTGTTGCTTCCTGACCTGCATACAGATTTCTCAAGAGGCAGGTTAGGTGGTCTGGTATTCCCATCTCTTTCAGAATTTTCCACAGTTTATTGTGATCAAAGTCAAAGGCTTTGGCATAGTCAATAAAGCAAAAATAGATGTTTTTCTGGAACTCTCTTGCTTTTTCGATGATCCAGCAGATGTTGGCAATTTGATCTCTGGTTCCTCTGCCTTTCTAAAACCAGTTTGAACATCTGGAAGTTCACGGTTCATGTATTGCTGAAGCCTGGCTTGGAGAATTTTAAGCATTACTTTACTAGTGTGTGAGATGAGTGCAATTGTGTGGTAGTTTGAGCATTCTTTGGCATTGCCTTTCATTGGGATTGGAATGAAAACTGACCTTTTCCAGTCCTGTGGCCACTGCTGAGTTTTCCAAATTTGCTGGCATATTGAGTGCAGCACTTTCAAAGCATCATCTTTCAGGATTTGAAACAGCTCAACTGGAATTCCATCACCTCCACTAGCTTTGTTCTTAGTGATGCTTCCTAAGGCCCACTTGACTTCACATTCTAGGATGTCTGGCTCTAGGTGAGTGATCACACCATCGTGATTATCTGGGTCATGAAGATCTTTTTTTGTACAGTTCTTCCGTGTATTCTTGCCACCTCTTCTTAATATTTGCTGGGTCGTATGCTGGTTTTATTCTTATTTTTTTAAGGAAAATCCATACCATCTTCCATAGTGGCTGTATCAATTTACATTCCCACCAACAGTGCAAAAGTATTCCCTTTTCTCCACATCCTCTCCAGCATTTACTGTTTGTAAAATTTTGATGATGGCCATTCTGATTGGTGTGAGGTGATATCTCATTGTGGTTTTGATTTGCATTTTCTCTCATAATGAGTGATGCTGAGCATCTTTTCATGTGTTTCTTAGCCATCTGTATGTCTTCTTAAGAGAAATGTCTCTTTAGGTCTTTTTCCCACTTTTTGATTGGGTTGTTTGTTTTTCTGGCATTGAATTATATGCGGTGCTTGTATATTTTGGAAATTAATCCTTTGTCAGTTGTTTCATTTGGTATTACTTTCTCCCATTCTGAGGGTTGTCTTTTCACCTTGCTTGTAGTTTCCTTTGCTGTGCAAAAGCTTTTAAGTTTAATCAGGTCCCACTTGTTTACTTTTGTTTTTATTTCTGTTACTCTAGGAAGTGTGTCATAGAGGATCTTGTTTTGATTTATGTCATTGAATGTTCTGCCTATGTTTTCCTCTAAGAGTTTTAGGGTTTCTGGTCTTACATTTAGGTCTTTAATCCATTTTGAGTTTATCTTTGTGTATGGTGTTAGGAAGCATTCTAATTTCATTCTTTTACATGTAGCTGTCCAGTTTTCCCAGCACCATTTATTGAAGAGGCTGTCTTTGCCCCATTGTGTATTCTTGCCTCCTTTGTCAAAAATAAGGTACCCAATAGGTGCATGGGTTTATTTCTGGGCTTTCTATCTTGTTCCTTTGGTCTATATTTCTGTTTTTGTGACAGTCCAATACTGTCTTGATGACTGTAGCTTAGTAGTATAATCTGAAGTCAGGAGGGTTGATTCCTCCAGCTCCATTCTTCTTTCTCAAGACTGTGTTGACTATTCAGGGTCTTTTGTGTTTCCATATGAATTATGAAAATTTTTTGTTCTAGTTCTGTGAAAAACACCATTGGTAATTTGATAGGGATTGCATTGAATCTGTAGATTGCATTTGGTGTACAGTCATTTTTCCCATATTGATTCTTCCTACCCAGGAACATGGAGTATCTCTCCATCTGTTTATGTCATCTTTGATTTCTTTCCTTAGTGTCTTATAATTTTCTGTGTACACTTCTTTTGTCTCCTTAGGCAAGTTTATTCCTACATATTTAATTCTTTTTGTTGCAGTGGTGAATGGGATTGATTCCTTAATTTCTCTTTCTGATTTTTCTTTGTTAATACGTAGAAATGCAAGTGATTTCTGTGTATTGATTTTGTATCCTTCAACTTTGCTAAATTCACTGTAATTTTCTAGTAATTTTCTGATACTATCTTTTGGGTTTTCTATGTACAGTATCATGTTATCTGCAAACAGTGAGAGCTTTCCCTCTTCTTTTCCAATCTTGATTCCGTTTATTTTTCTTTCTTCTCTGATAACTGTAGCTAAGATGTCCAGAACTATGTTGAATAATAGTGGTGAAAGTGGACACCCTTGTCTTGTTTCTGATCTTAGGGGGAATACTTTCAGTTTTTTATCACTGAGAATAATGTCTGCTATAGGCTTAATATATATGGCCTTTACTATGTTGAGGTAGGTTATGCCCATTTTTTGAAGTTTTAATCATAAATGGGTACTGAATTTTTTCAAAGGCTTTTTCTGCCTCTGTTGAGATTATCATATGCTTTTATCTTTGAATTTATTGATATGGTATATCACATTGATTGATTTCCATGTATTAAAGAATCTTTGCATTCCTGGAAGAAACCCAAGTTGATATGGTGTATGAGCCTTTTGATATGTTGCTGAATTTTTTTTGCTAAAATTTTGTTGAGGACTTTTGCATCTATGTTCATCAGTGATATTGGCCTGTAGTTTTCTTTTTGTGTGTGTTGTCTTTCTCTAGTTTTGGTACAAGGGTGATTGTGGCCTTGTAGAATGAGTTTGGAAGTGTTCCTTCCTCTGTAGTTTTTTTTGAAAGGGTTTTAGAAGGGTAGGCATTAGCTCTTCTCTAAATGTTTGATAGAATTCTCCTGTGAAGCCATCTGGTCCTGGGCTTTTGTGTTTTGGGAGATTCTTGATCACAGCTTCAATTTCAGTGCTTGTAATTGGGTTGTTCATACTTTTTATTTCTTCCTGGTTCAGTCTTAGAAGATTGAACTTTTCCAAGAATCTGTCCATTTCTTCCAGGTTATCTCCATTTTGTTGCCATATAGATTCTCATAATAGTCTCTTGCAATCCTTTGTATTTCTGCATTGTCTCTTGTAACCACTCCTTTTTAATTTCTAATTTTGCTGATTTGATTCTTCTCTTTTATTCTTGATGAGTCTGGCTAAAGGTTTGTCAATTGTTTATCTTCTCAAAGAATCAGCTTTTAGTTTTATTAATCTTCACTATTGCTTCTTTCATTTCTTTTTCATTTATTTCTGCTCAGATCTTTATGATTTCTTTCCTTCTTCTGATTGTGGGAGTTTTTTGTTCGTCTTTTTCCAGTTGTTTTAGGTGTAAAGTTAGGCTGTCTATTCGATGTTTTCCTTGCTTCTCGAGGTGGGACTGTGTTGCTGTAAATTTCCCTCTTAGAACTGCTTTTGCTGCATCCCATAGGTTTTGAGTTGTCGTGTTTTCATTGCCGTTTGTTTCTAGAAATTTTTTTATTTCCCTTTGATTTCTTCAGTAACCTGTTGGTTATTTAGAAACGTGTTGTTTCCATGTGTTTGTGTTTCTTACAGTTTTCTTCTTGTAACTGATATCTAGTCTCATAATGTTGTGGTTGGAGAAGATGCTTGATACGATTTCAATTTTCTTAAATTTACTGAGGTTTTATTTGTGACCCAAGATATGGTCTACCCTGGAGAATGTTCCATGTGCACTTGAGAAGAAGGTGTATTCTTCTGTGTTTGGATGGAATGTCCTGAAGATATCAATGAGATCCATCTCATCTAATGTATCATTTCAGACTTGTGCTTCCTTATTAACTTTCTGTTTTGATGATCTGTCCATTGGTGTGGGTGGGGTGTTAAACTCTCCTACTATTATCGCATTACTGTCAAGTTCTCCTTTTATGTCTGTCAGACTTCATCTTATGTATTGAGGTGCTCCTATGTTGGGTGCATAGATATTTACAATTGTTATGTCTTCCTCTTGGATTGATCACTTGATCATTATCTAGTGTCCTTCCTTATCTCTTGTATTCTTTATTTTAACATCTATTATGTCTGATATGAGGATTGCTACTGCAGACTACACCTTTCTTTGCTTCCCATTTGCATGGGATATATTTTTCCATCCTCTCGCTTTCAGTCTATATGTGTCTTTAGGTCTGAAGTGGGTTTCTTGTAGACAGCATATATATGGGTCTTGTTTTGTATCCAGCCAGTCTGTGTCTTTTGGTTGGAGCATTTAATCCATTTACATTTAAAGTAATTATTGATGTGTATGTTCCTATTGTGTTTCTTAATTGTTTGGGGCTGATTTTGTAGATCTTTTTTCTTCTCTTGTATGTCTTGACTATGTAAGTCCATTTAACATTTGTTGTAAAGCTGGTTTGGTGGTATTGAATTTTCAAATTTTGCTTGTCTGAAAAGCTTTTTATCTCTCCATCAATTTTGAATAAGATCCTTGCCAGGTACAGTATTCTTGGTTGTAGATTTTTCCCTTTCAGTACTTTAAATATATCCTGCTATTCCCTTCTGCTGAAAGATCAGCTGTTAAGCATATGGGATTTCCCTTGTATGTTACTTGTTGCTTCTCCCTTTCTGCTTTTAATATTCTTTCTTTGTGTTTAGCCTTTGTTAGTTTGATTAGTATGTGTCTTGGCGTGTTTCTCCTTGGGTTTATCCTGTATGGGACTCTTTGTCCCTCTTGGACTTGATTGACTATTTCCTTTTCCATGTTGGGGAAATTTTCAACTATAATCACTTCAAAATTTTTATCATACCCTTTCTTTTTCTCTTCTTCTTCTGAGACCCCTATAATTCTAATGTTGATGCATTTGATATTGTCCCAGAGGTCTCTGAGTATCTTCAGTTCTTTTCATTCTTTTTACTTTATTCTGCTCTTCAGAAGTTATTTCCATTTTATCTTTCAGCTCATTGATTCGTTCTTCTGCTTCAGATATTCTGCTATTGATTCCTTCTACAGTATTTTTAACTTCAGTATTATGTTGTTTGTCTCTGCATATTTATTCTTTAATTCTTCTAGGTCTTTGTTAATTGATTCTTGCATTTTCTCCATTTTGTTTTCAAGGTTTTTGATCATCTTTACTATCATTATTGTGAATTATTTTCCAGGTAGTTTGCCTATTTTCTCTTCATTTATTTGGACTTCTGTGTTTCTAGTTTGTTCCTTCATTTGTGTAGCATTTCTCTGCCTTTCCATTATTATTTTTTTAACTTATTGTGTTTGGGGTCTCCTTTTCCCAGGCTTCAAGGTTGAATTCTTTCTTCCTTTTGGTTTCTGCCCTCCTAAGTTTGGTCCAGTGGTTTGTGTAAGCTTCATATAGGCTGAGATTTGTGCTGAATTTTTGTTTGTTTGATTTTCCTCTGATGGGAAAGGCTGAGTGAGGTGGTAATCCTGTTTGCTGATGATTGGGTTTGTGCTTTTCATTTTGTTTGTTGTTTAGATAAGGTGTCCTGCACAGGGTGCTGTTGGTGGTTGGGTGATCCTGGGTCTTGTATTCTAGTAGTTTCCTTTGTGTGAGATTTCACTATTTGATACCCCCTAGAAGGCAACGGCAACCCACTCCAGTACACTTGCCTGGAAAATCCTATGGACAGAGGAGCCTGGTAGGCTGCAGTCCATGGGATCACAAAGAGTCAGACATGACTGAGTGACTTCACTTTCACTTTTCACTTTCATGCATTGGAGAAGGAAATGGCAACCCACTCCAGTGTTCTTGCCTGGAGAATCCCAGGGATGGGGGAGCCTGGTGGGCTGCCATCTATGGGGTCGCACAGAGTCAGACACAACTGAAACGACTTAGCAGCAGGGTTAGTTCTGGAGAAGGCAATGGCACCCCACTCCTGTACTCTTGCCTGGAAAACCTCATGGGTGGAGGAGCTTGGTAGGCTGCAGTCCATGGGGTCGCTAAGAGTCAGACACAACTGAGCAACTTCACTTTCCCTTTTCACTTTCATGCATTGGAGAAGGAAATGGCAACCCACTCCAGTGTTCTTGCCTGGAGAATCCCAGGGACGGGGGAGCCTGGTGGGCTGCTGTCTATGGGGTCGTACAGAGTCGGACATGACTGAAGCGACTTAGCAGCAGCAGCAGCAGCAGGGTTGGTTCTCTGGTAGTCTAGGGTCTTGGAGTCAGTGCTCCCACTCCAAAGGCTCAGGGCTTGATCTGGAGTTTTGCATGGCTCTATATAGTCTTTTCCACTGGTCAGGTAATCCTGTCTGCTCTCAGCTGGTGTTCTGCATGCACTTCTGTGTCTGAAGGTGTATTCCTGATGTATCCATGGAGACAGATGTACTCTGTGTCCACCTACTCCTCTGTCATCTTGTTATCAATAGATTTCATTTTTAAGGCTATGATTCTTATGTAAAAGAGATGCTTCATCAATTTGACCATATGAAAAAATTTTTTGAAAATCTACCTGGTGAATAGATTGCATCAAGAAGGTGAAGGAGTAAGATGTGGAGCTTACCTTCTCCCACAAAATACATCAAAAATACATTGACATGTGGATTGGTTCTCACAGAACATCTACTAAACCCTAGCAGAAGACCTCAGACTTCCAGAGGCATGATAAAATCTCTATATAACTATGGGGTTGGCTGAGGTCCTTGTTGGGATGCAGTGCAGCTCATTTCCCACAGGTGCTGATCCACAGAGTACTCCCTTGGGGAAACAACTTGCACCTTATAACTGGACAGGAAAGTCTTTTGGTGAGTGAGAAGGTTAAAGAAACGAAGGCCAGTGGCATGACTGTGGCAGAGGCCTGCAGTTACTCTTGAGGAGACCGTCTCAGCCCCAAACCACCGTGACCACCTAACAAGACTGCCTTTCCTGCAGAGTCTCTATTGGTTTTCTTATGATGACAGAATTTATAGCACAAATGGAATTCTCCTGCCATGATATGGTCTGGCACTGTGTGGTAACAACTGTGACCAGGAGACACCAATGAAAAGGACGTGTGTGTTTACATCAGTGTCTATATAGCTCATATAAAGTGGGTCACTAATGAGCACGTAACCCAAACAAGCCTAGTGACACAAGGTTGATTTTTGGAAGGAGCTAAAGAGAAGTGTGGGAAAGAATTGTGTATTATATACAGCCTGAGCTGTGAGCTGAACTGCTGGAGAAATGCAAAGCCTGTGTTGGAAAGATGAGCCGGCTAGAAAAAGGGAGCAATAAGGACAGGGTAGAGACCAAGACTGAGAGTAGGAGCGGTTAATGCGAAGTGCGGGAAAAAATTCTTTCCACCATACTAATAGCTTTGCATTATTATTGATTTATAAATATCCATTAGATTTACTAGAGTCAGTACTGAGCATGAGTATGACATATTCCTTTGTAAGCTAAGGGCCCCCCACCGATGGCTTGTTAATCTAACATCAGTAAGAGAGTCTCCAGCACAAGTCATAACCCAGAGCACTTCCCTGCACGGGAAGGAACAGGAGAACAGCCGGCATCGGGCATATTTCATGGAAATACTGAGAACCTCGGGAAGTGTATACAGACCCGCCTGGAGCTGGGGAAAGACACCCCAGCTAGAGTAGGAATAAAAGAGTGCCAATTAAGCAGAGTTACTATCCCAATTAAGCAACTGTCATGGCCATTAAGAAACTCAAATGAATTTTCTCTGTGATGTTCAAGCTTGTCTGGTGATGGCCTGATTAAGTGCATTCACTGATCAGGGCACCGTAGTGATTATTAATATTTCTCAGCTCTTCCATGCCTCTCTGAGTGCTCTGGGAATGACCATTGGCATGGATCCTTGAATGAATGAAGATCATTCTGGAAATGAAAAGAACATCACAGTCAAAGGGAAACATTCAAATAGCCAGAACAGGTCTCGTTGAAACTGCTGATGCAGCTAGCTGCCTAAGTTTTTCTCGGGATTCTGGGCTATTCCCTCTCTCTGGCTGTCTCGTGTCTTATGATCTAAACAGCTCCCAGGGGTTCTTTGGTCAAACAGGCTGGCCCTGCTTCCTTCTTTTGCTTGGCTGGCAACTCTCACATAGACTTCAATGGCAAAAAGCTGTCATCAGTTCATAAAAGGATCAAACACCTTAAGATGTTGTATACAAGTCCCAGTGATGTTTTCAAATGCACTTCCTTTCCTAGTTCCTCAGAGATAACCTTTTGGCATGCAGTGAAGTAATTTGGAAGGCAGATAGCCAGTCCTGGTTTGAGGGAAGTTTTTCCACCCACTAGTTGTCATCATACATAGCTTGGTTGGAGAGACACCTCATCAATGGAACCTTGTAATATTCCTGTTAGCCACCTTCCTTTTCCTAGGGAACAGAGGTCAAGGGAAGGTCTTTCAAAAGAGGCCAATTGTCAAGGCTGGGGATTACTTTCAAGTCTGCCATCACAGTTCTTATTCTTAACTATTTCTCCCCAAATAAAAGCAAAAGAAAACACAGCTTTTGATGATGGTTATTCTTTTCATGCCAGCCGAGTTCCTAGCAGAAGAGTTTTCCAACTCTGAGGCTAAATATTGGTTGAGTGTTTAAAGAGGACTTAGAAGGTATAGAATGAGGAGAATAGGTGCTTTCTTGCTCTCTGGGACAGGAGGTAGAGGATGGATGAGCTGGCTTGGGAAAGAGGAGACTGCCCCACTATTCGGAGAATCACAGTCTCTGATCAGACTGTGGAAAACTTCTAAGGCTTCTTTTGAGACCCTGAAGCTTTTCTCCTTGGGGTTCCTCCTGTGAACCATGAGACAGAACATGACTTGAGCGACTATATTCTCAGTTCTCCCAAGAATGGCAGAGAGCTTTTGTTATTCTGGAAGGTGCCAGAGAAGTTAGTTCAGCATGGGTAAGTGGTATCTCTTCCAGCAATTAGGGCTTAATTCCCTCTCGGAACTGGCTGATGAAGGTTGTAAGAGAAACACCACACCTAAAGGCCTGGAGTCAGAGGAGCTAGATAAAATGGCTTTTTCAAGAAGCACAGATGATTAATGTACTTTAAAAATAAATGCATGTGCTTAAAATTTATCTTTCACACAGTTGCAAAGTTTAGGGAAATTTTTTTCAGATGAATCCAAGAAAAACTCCAAAAGTCTCTCAAAGCTCTAGATGGGAGGGTCACAACAAAAGGAAACAAAAATTGCTCCACTTTGGATTCAAATAACCAAAAATGAGCTCATTTCCCAAAGAATAACTCTGCATCAAATGTGTTAATTTCTCCTTTCTCACAACAAACATTTTGTAGGTCACTATCTGGATGATGGTGTTAGGGATCTAATAAATGTCTTAGCTGGAAGTTAGACACTGTGTCAAGGCATCCACAGTCAACACAGGGAGGACAGGCATACAAGATGGCCCTGGGAATGTGAGACAGAGGGATATGAGAGCTATTCAGAAAATAGAATCCTTATGAGTTGATAATCAGCTGGATTGGGAGATTGGAGAAAGGTGCTAATTTGTGGGAGTAGTTTTTCTAGGCCTTAAATGGGAAATAAATGAGGTGGAATTGAGTTGTGGTTGTGACTGTTGTGGTTGTTACTGTTATGTGGATGGGGGTGAGATGGTGATGACGAGCTTAGCGTTGGAAGAATTTGAGGTCCGGGTAAGGGATCCAAGTGAAGGCACAGTGAACAGCTGGACACAGGGCTGGGTCTTAGAAAGGAATATCATCAGAAGATGCAGATCTGAGAGTTCCTAGAAGTTGTGGAATATGTCTAGCTCATTCATGGGGGATGTGTTCACTGAGGAAAGGTCTTCATTTTCATGAACTTGAGAAGCAAAGCTACATTTGTGGTAGCAGCATTTGTCCTGCACATTCAAAAGGTGGCATAAATGCAGCCATCAGAGGGATTCTTGGCCTTGACTCTGACCCAAGGAAACCTTTGCACGCTTGCTGCTTTAGTTACCAAATCCAACAGCTTTGGCACTTTGCTTGGGCACAACTTCTTTTTCTCCCTTCAAATACTATAATTCTCTAGTTTTCCCCAAGCTCTTGACTTCCCTGAGAGAGACCAAAAAGCCATCTGTATTCCAATATGTTCTCTTTGCAAATCCACTTGATTTTGTGGCCCATTGCAGGAGGAGATTAAGTAGGAAGACCAGTTGATAGATTTTTAATATAAATTAGCATCCATATAGCCAAAAATTTGTGAGTCCTCAAAGTTAAAAATATCTGCATCAATTCTTTTGAAAAAAGAGACAAGTATGATGGTAGGAAAATTTAAACCATTACACAGAAAAGTATGCACAACAAATACTGAAATACTGCATTTATTGAAAATAATCAAGAAAATAATGTAATGTGAAAAGCAAAATCTAGCACAGAGAAAAAGAAGAGGTTATAATATAGTTACTTTCACCTAAGCAAATGAGTGAGAAAATTATTCATAATAATATTCAAAATTATATGTAATAATTTGTTCAGAAAAATCAATGAGCCATGTAGACTAAAATAGCAGTTATTTATAAATGAGGCAAAATACTTAACTCCAATATCTTCATAAATGTATTGCACCTCAGAAAGGGTTCCTAACTACTGAAGGACCCAAATGTTGCACTGCCCTGGGTGAAAGGGATGAAGTTTTGTGAAGTTGTACATAGTTTGGCGAAGTTGTACATAGTTTGGCAGTTAAGACGTTGGGCCATAGAGTCAGACTGGCTGGATTCAGATCCCTGCCCCACAGCCTGATTGTGGGCAAATTACATTTCCAAGTCTCCATTTTATCATCTATAAAATAGGTATAACAGAACTTTGGGTTAGTGCCAGTATAAGAAATAAATGAGATAACATGGAGTCTGGGATGTAGTTCAATAAATATTATGAGGCCATGATGATGATGTTGACTGAGAAGGATTTTGTTGCTTGTTTTTTTAAAAAATTAATTTTTACTGAAGGATAATTGATTTACAGTGTTGCATTAGTTCTGCTGTACAGCAAAGTGAATCAGTTATGTTGTTGTTCAGTTGCTCAGTCATGTCCGACTCTATGCCACCCCGTGGACTGCAGCATGCCAGGCTTCCCTGTCCACCACCATCTCCCAGAACTTTCTCAAACTCATGTCCATTGAGTCAGTGATGCCATCCAACCAACTTTCCCTCTGTTGTCCCCCTCTCTTCCTGCCTTCAATCTTTCCCAGCATCAGGGTCTTTTCTAATGAGTAAGCTCTTCAAATCAGGTGACCACGGAATATCCACTCTTTTAGATTCCTTTCCAATTTGGTCCTTACAGAATATTGAGCAGAGTTCCCTGTGCTATAAAGTAGGTTCTTATTACTTACCTATTTTATACATAGTAGTGTGTATGTTCAGAGAAGGCAATGGCACCCCACTCCAGTACTCTTGCCTGGAAAATCCCATGAATGGAGGAGCCTGGTAGGCTGCAGTCCATGGGGTTGCTAAGAGTCGGACACAACTGAGCGACTTCACTTTCACTTTTCACTTTCATGCATTGGAGAAGGAAATGGCAACCCATGCCAGTGTTCTTACCTGGAGAATCCCAGGGACGGGGGAGCCTGGTGGGCTGCCATCTCTGGGGTTGCACAGAGATGGACATGACTGAAGCAACTCAGCAGCAGCAGCAGCAGTGTGTATGTTTGGAGAAGGAAATGGCAACCCAACTCCAGTATTCTTGCCTGGAGAATCCTGTGGACAGAGGAGCCTGGTGGGCTGCTGTCCATAGGGTCGCACAGAGTCAGACATGACTGAAGCGACTTAGCATGCATGCATGCATTAGAGAAGGAAATGGCAACCCACTGCAGTATTCTTGCCTGGAGAATCCCAGGGATGAAGGAGCCTGATGGGCTGCAGGCTGTGGGGTTGCACAGAGTCAGACACGACTGAAGTGATTTAGCAGCAGCAGCAGTGTGTATATGTTAATCTCAACCTCCCAATTAATCCCTCCCACTTTTTTCCTTTGGTAACCCTAAGTTTGTTTTCTACATCTGTGACTCTGTTTTGTAAATAAGTTCATTGCATCCTTTTTTAGATTCCACATATAAGTGATATCATTTGATATTTGTTTTTCTCCATCTGACTTACTTCACTCAGCATGATAGTCTCTAGGTCCATCCGTGCCTGCAGATGGCATTAGTTTGTTCTTTTTTATGGCTGAGTAATATTCCACTGTACAGATATACCATATGTTCTTTACCCATTCATCTGTTGATGGACATTTACGTTGTTTCCATGTCCTGGCTATTGTAAACAACGCTGCAGTGAACACTGAGGTGCCTGTATCTTTTCAAGTTATGGTTTTCTCTGGATATATGCCCAGGAGTGGGATTGCCTGGTCATATGGTAGTTCTATTTTCAGTTTGTTAAGGAACCTCCACACTGCTGTCCATTGTGGCTATACCAATTTACATTCCCACCAACAGTGTGAGAGGATTCCCTTTGACTGAGAAGGATTCTGAATGGAGATGTGACTCAAAACCACATATTATTAAAACAGGACATTGAGGAACATTACTTAAATACACTAGTTTTACAATGTGATACAGATGGAGAGTCAGAGCTGCTGCATATGGCTGCACAATTCCTGGGGCTCTGTTCGTGAGAGGGTAACACACAGAGCCTTGATTTACGCTGTCTCTACTCAGAAAGTAACCCACAGGGACAAGAACGTCCCTTTCTTCCCTCCTTAAATTAAAAAAAGTTGCCTTTTACCATTGTATCTCAGAACTCCTAAGCCTGTATGTAACTCTCATTTCTGCCACTTTACTAAGCCACGGATCCCAAATAAATGCCTCCAGGGCCCAGGCAGTTAAAGAAACACCAGGTGAACTGAGCTGGTGAGCATCAAAGCAGAGAAGACATACTTACTGAAAGGTATTCACAGTCGAATGATTTTGAAACACTGCCTAGCCCAAATAAAACATCTGGAGGGCTCCGCATGCTAACTAGCTATGTGGCCTTGCTTGAGTCACTTCATCCAAGTTTTCTTAATTTAGCAAAATGAAAGATGGGACCAGTCTTTCACTGAGACTCAGAAGTGATGATCATGGAGACTCAGGGGTTCAGCTCTTGTTCAGGCTTCTCAGTCTGTCCCCAGAAATCATCAGCTCCTGAGTCAGAGGAAGGATGCTGGCCTGGGAAAGAACAGACTGTCCTCCAGGAGCGGCCCATCTGCCTTTCCCCACCGCTCTGTTACATGGTCTCCTATTTATTCGAGCATAGATTTTAAAATGGTTGAAGTAATATCTGTTTGTTGTAAAATACAGCATTTGAGAAATACACAGAAGCATAAAGGAGAAAAAAACATGCCTCTAAGTGTCCACACATACATACTTGGTTTTCCTCTGGTACACACTCAAATACAAGTTACAAGAAATTGGGACCGATCTGTAAATGTTTGCTTATACTATATCTTATGCGGTTAATATTTTCAATACATTTTAAAATTTAAATAAATATTTCACTGTCGAATCATTTACAGAAAAGTGGCACAGACAGTACAGAGAATTTCCACATAATCTTCACCCATTTCCTCTGTTGCTAACATCTTACATTACTATGGTAGCTTTGTCACAACTAATGAAACAACACTGATAGATTACTAGTTACTAACTTCATACTCTATTCACATGTCACTAATTTTCCCCTGGTTTGGGACTCCCTTCAGAATATCACATTGCATTTAGTTTTCATGTCTCTTGTTTTCTTTTTGACTATGACAGATTCTCAGACTGGTCTTTCCCGCCCCCAGCCCCATGGCCTTGACATCTAAGGAATAGTGGTCAGGTATTTTGTAGGATGTCCTGGAACTTTGATTTTTCTGATTTTCTTTTTTTTCCATGAGGAGGTTAGGATAATGCATTTGGAGGAGGAAGATCATGGAGGTGAAATCCCATTTTCATCACATGATGTCAGAAGTACATGCTTCAACAGGACTTATCACTGGCAGTGATGACTTTGATCACCTGGTTGAAGAAGTGTTTGCCAGATTTCTTCATGGTAAAATTATCTTCCCCCTCTTTTCTTACTCTTGTTTTTGTAAGGAGGTCACTAAGCACCGCTCACTCAAGAGGTGAGTCAAGCTTCACCATCTTGAAGTAGGAGAATCTACACAAATTATTGGGAATTTTTCTATACAGGAGATTTGTCTCTTCTTCATTTATTTCCTTGTTTAGTCATTTATTTGCATCAGAATGGACTTTGAATTATAATCCAACATGACATTATTTATTTAATTGCTCACATTGTTGCAGGTTTTGCTCCTGAGTGCTTTTTCAGATTGGTTCCTAGGTCTCTCTGATGTGCTTACATCCTTTGAGCTTTCCAAGCACTGCAAAAATCTTCCCAGCTCATTTTGTGTACTTCATGTCCCAGCCCTAGAATCAGCCAATTCTTCTGGGAGCCCTAGTTCTTTTTCTTTCTTTCTTTCTTTTTTTTTTTTTTTTTTTTTGGATAATCATATTAGAAACCAAGATTATCTAGGTGAGCTCAGTGTAATCACAGGGGTCTTTCTATGAGAGACACAGGAAGACTCAGTGTCACTGGAGGAGGCAATGTGATGATGTAAGTAGAGACTGGAGTGATATACTTTTGGTGGAGGAAGCTGTCAAGGAGCACAGGCAGCCACCAGGAGCTGAAAAACGCAAAGAAATGGCATCTTCTCTCAGAGCCTCAGAAACCAGCCATGTGAAACCTTGACGGTAGCCCAGTGAGACTGACTCCAGGCTTCCGATCTCTAGAACTGTAAAAGGATAAGTTTGTGCTGTTTAAGTCACTTTTTTAAAAGAGGAAGAACCACTGTGGCTGAAAAGGCAAAACCAAGGAGTTTCAGGGAGATTATTCATGTTACCATATTTACTGCTGCTCAACCTGAGGCCAGAGATTAGTCTGAAGGTACCTGTGCCTGTTTGATAGCTCCCTGGCAAAGAGTGGATCACTCAAACTGCTGTTGAAAGTAAGTCTGCAGCTACCACTGCCCAGAGTAGCAGAAATAAATTTCTGAGATGGAAAATAAATTTCAGTTTAGAA
The DNA here is from genome assembly GCF_032405125.1 of Capricornis sumatraensis. Lineage (NCBI taxonomy): Eukaryota > Metazoa > Chordata > Mammalia > Artiodactyla > Bovidae > Capricornis > Capricornis sumatraensis. Next base: position 19,562,598 of record NC_091075.1, read on the forward strand.
GTGCATTAGTTCTCACTTCTAGAATGAAATGCCATAGACTTCATTACTTAAACAATATTCTCACATTTTTGGAGGTTGGAAAGTTACTGAAGTCATTAATAAGCTCTAGTAATTTAATTAGGAGAAGGCAATGGCACCCCACTCCAGTACTCTTGCCTGGAAAATCCTATGGACGGAGGAGCCTGGTAGGCTGCAGTCCATGGGGTCAAAAAGAGTCAGACACGACTGAGTGACTTCACTTTCACTTTTCACTTTCATGCATTGGAGAAGGAAATGGCAACCCACTCCAGTGTTCTTGCCTGGAGAATCCCAGGGATGGGGGAGCCTGGTGGGCTGCCGTCTATGGGGTCACACAGAGTCGAACACGACTGAAGTGACTTAGCAGCAGCAGCAGTAATTTAATTTAATTAATAAGCTCTAGTAATCAAGATGCCAGCCAATTTGGTTACAGGTGAGAACCCTCTTCCTGGCTTGTAGATAGTCACCTTCTTTTTGTATCTTGATTCACATGATAGGGAGAGGGAAGTCTCAGTTCAGTTCACTCAGTCATGTCTGACTCTTTGCGACCCCATGGACTGCAGCATGCCAGGCCTCCCTGTCCATCACCAACTCCTGGAGTTTACTCAAATTCATGTCCATTGAGTCGGTGATGCCATCCAACCATCTCATCCTCTGTCATCCCGTTTTCGTTCTGCCTTCAATCTTTCCCAGCATCAGGGTCTTTTCCAATGAGTCAGTTCTTCGCATCAGGTGGTGAAAACATTGGAGTTTCAGTTTCCTCTTTAAGGACACTAATCTAATCACAGAGGTCCCACCTTCATGACCATATCTAAACCTATTACCTCTCCAAGGCCCTGCCTCTAAATACCATCAAATTAGAAGCTGGGGTGTTTTTTTTCCTTAACTTTTTATTTCATATTGGAGTGCAACTGATTAACAATGTTGTGATAGTTTCAGGTGGGCAGCAAAGGGACTCAGCCATATATATACATGTATCCATTCTCTGGGAATTGGGATTCTAACATATGAATTTTGGAGGAACATGTTCCGTCCATAACACGTCTATAATAATAACAAATGTAATAGTAAAATTTAAGGACTAAGTTTAAGAGATTTAGAGTAGATTCTACTCCATGAAAATAGTAAAATGAAGAGAATAAAATTACATTTAATGTTTATTGAACATTTACTCTGTGCCAAATGCTTTTAGTTGTACTTTCCAATTAATTCTCACAAAAAAGTTCTATAAAGTAGACATGCCCCTATTTATTTATTTTACTTTCCCCATTTTAGAGATGAAGAAATGGAGATGTAGAAAGGCTAAACAACTTGCCTGGTTGTTTAGGTTAAACTCTTGCCCTTGCAAAGAGTCGGACACAGCTGAGTGACTGAACTGAACTGAGAGCTCAGTTGCTAAACAACTTATAATCCCTTATAATGTCAAATAAAAGTTGCAGGACTAGGAGATGGTCTGAACCTCCATAAAACCATCATGAAGAAGGCCATTGGAAGCCTACTGTTTTCAGGGTGAAAGGGACCTTAAAAACCATCCATGTCCTTACTGTAAGAATAAGGAAATGAAAACCCAGTGCCTGACATCACTCAGTTACTCAACAATTTATTTCAGGACCAGGACCAAAACTCAGGCTTGTCTACCTCAAGTCCAGCACAGTTTCTACAGTTCTACAGATGCTATTGGAGAGAGTGAGATTCACTTTCTGATGAAATTCAGAGATTCACTTTCCTATCCATGGTATACTTGCCTATACCCTAAAGGCAGACCTACAGCAAACAGCATATACATGTGTTCAAGCCAGTCCCCTTCCTGAGATGAATCCCAGAAGACTTCCTGGGAGCCCATTTCAATCTCATCCTACCTTCCATGTATCTTCCTTCCCTGAAATCTTCTTCAGTGTACTTGTCTCTACTCTCTACCGGTCCTCTGAGCAGGTGGTTCAAGGAAAACGGTTGGGGGGTAGGTGGGGCGCAGAGAGGAAGGTGAAGTAGGTAAATAAGACGGAGACTAGCCCAACAAGGGAGAATGTCTATGACCATCCCAAAGACGGAGGAAGTTAAAAAACATGTTCTGAGCACAGATGACAACGTACAAGTTAATTTGAAGCTTCTTACAAGGCCTACTGAAAGGATTGTGTTTATTTGGGTGTTTATAGTCTGGCATCTTACTTTTAAAAAAATGATCCTTATTATTTTATAGTCACACATCATAATCCCTTATAATGTCAAATAAAAGGAAAATAATAATACCTTGTGTTTATATATTGTTTTACAGCTTACTAAGCACTTTTACAGCCATGATCTTTTTTAATCCTTACAGTAATGTCATGAAGTAGCCAAAGAAGGTTATTATTAATCCCCATTTTACAGATGAGGAAACTGAGGTTCAGAGAGAGTAAATGAACATGCTCCATATCGCCCAGCTAGGAAGGAGGGGCCAACACTGGACTCTACAGCTGGCAACAGAGGAGTACTCTGAATGAAAAGGATCACTGAAGCGCTAAGTGTGGGCAGGAGTAGAAATTTTTTTCTGCTTTGCCAACTCAGGAGTCAAATCAAGTTTCCAGTTTGACTACTGAAAGAGACTTAGAAGGCACACTGACATGATGCAAACAACATACGGAGGGATTAGGAGGGGACAGTTCTCTACAAATGGGGCCTGGCGTATACAGCCTCAAGACAGACACAATGGTATAACATCACTGCTGTAAAAACGGGAGGTGTGAGTGCTAATGGAACGAAAGCCTTAGGAAGGTCGCAGAGAGCCAAATAACTTGAACTCTGCTTTTGCCTACTCAGAAAACAATTTTAAAGGGAAGAAAGGAAGGGAAAATGGAAATGATGAAAAATAGCAAGACAGAAAGACATTCCTGGAACTCTTTCTGCCAAACATAACCAACTATTTCTAATCTCCTTACAAGATGCACACAAATAATTTCAGAAGAACTAAGCATACACATACTTTCAGGCTCAGCTGTTGGCGAATATTTATATAATTTTGGAGTATAGGAAGTTATAAAGCATAAAATCAAGACAAAAATCATTAGGAAAAGATTTATAGATATGATTATACAAAATTCAAACACTTCTCTCTTAAATCAAAATAAAAGGAAATGCTATAAACAAAATCGTAAGTGAAAAAAGGACAAACTGGAAAATATGTTGATGTTTTCATTTTAAAAACTCTAATGAATTAATGACAATAATAATCATCATCATCATAATAAAATGAATTCCACATTTGAGAAATATGGGCTTGGAACCTGTCAGAAAAAAATTATATAGAGAGAGCCAGGAAGCATATGATAATATGTTTTACCCTTATTTGTTAGTTATACCAATTCATACCAAAACATTTTACTGATGTGGAACATGTTATAATGAGTGTATAAAAGAGGTTGCTAAATCTTATTTCAGTATCATTCTTTTTTAAAAAATAAACATCCATGTTCTGGAAGAACAATGGTACTCAGACATTAGCAGTGGTTACCTCTAGACAGAAAAATATGGATACTTTAAATGTACAGTATCTTTTCTTTTTCCTTATTTAATTTTTAAAGTAATGAACATGAATTACTTTTGTAATAAAGAAACCAAATTGGCCATTACACCTGTAAGCAGGGACATAATTTCTCATTATACCATTGTTTCTATTTAAAAATCACATTTAACTTACAGCATTTAGATTTTTCAACCCCCATTTCAAGAACACAATCTGCCATGAAATGGGAAGACTTTGTACCCTCTATTTGGATAAATAATTTGAGTTGGCTTGTTCCCCACCTGCCCTTCAGGGTAATTTGCATAGTTACCTCCTGGCCTCTTCCATATAATTACAAGGAAAAGAAGTACCTTGATTATTATATAAACAAACAGCATAATCACATATGGTATCTTCTGAAATTTGGGATGTTGCCTATTTTTATTTTGGAGAAAAATTAGATTGACATCTATTCTGTATATGCTACATTAGAAACAGAACTTCTGAATAAATCACTGACAGGGTCAGATGCAGACTCTAATGCAATAGATTTTTTCCCCCCTGTTTAGACCCTTCTTTAGTAATCTTGGACTTCCCTCATGGCTCAGTTGGTTAAGCATCTGTCTACAATGCAGGCGACCCAGGTTCGATCCCTGGGTTGGAAAGATCCCCTGGAGAAGGAAATGGCAATCTACTCCAGTACTATTGCCTGGAAAATCCCATGGACAGAGGAGCCTGGTAGGCTACAGCCCATGAGGTCGCAAAGAGTCGGACACAACTGAGCGACTTCACTTTAGTAATCTTGCCCCAGGTGTCCTCTCATGCTTAGCCCCATTACCAAGTATAACTGGCTATCCATACCGTTGTTTAGCCAGATACAGATCAAGAAAACGAGAAAACACTCTCACCATCAGCCAAGGGACACTTCAGTCGTGTCTGACTCCGTGTGACCCCATGGACCATAGCCCGCCAGACTCCTCTATCCATGAGACTCTCCAGGTAAGAATACTGGAGTGAGTTGTCATTCCCTTCTACAAGGGATCTTCCCAACCCCAGGATCGAACCTGCGTCTCAGTGTCTCCGGCATTGGCAAGCAGGTTCTTTACCACTTGCACCAAAAGGACACTGCTGGAACCCAAATCAAAGGCAGTGTCACAGAACTTTATTTTCTGTCTCATATATTTCAGAAAGTGAGATCATACTTTCTGGAGAAGAGGGATAATCCTTAGGAGACTGAAATTCTAAGACTTATTTTCTGTGGCCCCTCATGGAAGGCATTGGGTAGTTTCACTTCATCTTAGAGAACGTCACGGTAGCATAGATTTTATATGCCCAACCTGTTATGTTTCTGGTACCACAAGAGTAAAGAAAAAATTCTTGGTAGCGAAGGCTTTGTTATGTTGTCTACACAGGAAGAGCGCATGGTGGAAATAGAGATGGCTCTGCTACTGCTGACTCATGTGCGTGGTAGGTGAATGTGTCCTGGGGCCACTGGGCACTGCCCCTCCTCCTGGCCAGATCCCCTGAACACTCCCATAAATGGGAAATACCTTTCCTGGGTGACAGTGCTTTCTCTGCCTCCAGATACCCAGCTGTGTACACACACGGCCTGTTCACGTGGGCCCCTATGAGGGTCTCATTTAGAACCCAGGTTGAAATGCTCTCTGGAGGCAGGAAGAACCTGGCCAGGGAGCAGTGGAAGATATTTCACAATAACGATGATGCCACCTCGCACTTTTCATCTTCAAAGCACTTTACAAACAGTAATTAATTCCCATAAAACTCATGAGGCAAGTAAGTAAACACCATTATCCCCATTTTATGGATGGAGAAACTGAGGGGGAAATAACCAAGCAAATGGCCCCGGGCCCAGAAGAGACAGTGTCGGGGCAGGGATGAGAGGGCGGGAGCTCTTGGTATCTGCCCGTCCCCTCAGGCTCACACTACCAGACCTGCATCAGGGAAAAGTGGCCGTGGAGCCTCCCCCAGCAGGCCGGGTTCTGGCCTGGCTGCCCGGGGAGATGAATGCAGCTATTCATTGCGTGGGCAGTTTGTGGGTATTCACTTCAAGATCCTTGCAAAATAACAACAACAAAAACCCTATTGAGGCTCCTTTCTCCTCGGACCACGTATTTCCTGAGTTTTTCCTTGAAATCAGGGGATGTGTGGTCCACACACGCCCTCAGGAAGCAGGATTATTCAGCCCACCCTACAATTCCTAGGCAGCGGCATTCAGAAATGTGACCACAGATGAGGCTGTGCTGCAGGAACCTTCCACGGGGCTTCTGGCCGGGCTTCTTCACGAGACATTTAAGAGCCATCTGGCTGGCTTCACCCTGGAACACTTGTCTGGCTGCCTCCTCTCCGTGCGCCTCCTGACTCCCTGTGTTCAAGATGGACACATCTCAAGTAGCTGGCAATTAGACCAAAACCTTATTTCAATGCTGACGGAGATGGGCCTGGAGAAAAGCCAACTTGAAATGAAAATGGCTTATCTGGGACGGACCTAGTCTCAGGGGGAATGAAAAGGTGCTGACCAAACTACTGCACCACCCCTGACTCGAATTTTACCCAGACCACCCTGCTAGCCGGTAGTGGGGTCATCCCTGAGGACTCCAGGATGGATCCCACAGGGCTCTCCGATTCTTTCACCCGCCAAAATAACACTGCCACCGATTCCCTCCTCTGCACATCCACTCCCACCACGTCAGAGTTCCTTCAACAGCCTAAAGGTTGCCATGACCACCCACCTCACGTTTGTGGCACCTACAGAAGCTGCTGCTTTAAGCGTTATCTAGATGGTGGTGGTATCCTGCCCTGGCCCCTAATGAAAGCTAACTGCCTTTGAAGTGCTGAACCAAAGGTAACAGTTACCCCAGTCAGCCCCATCCTCCCACCTTGGCTCAGCCTTTTGCCTCCCACCTCGTGCACCCTGCAGAGCTGTAGAGGAAGGGACACTTTCCCTCTGCTGCCCTCCCTGGTTCTTTGGGGAGACCAGACCCAGGGAAGTTGGGAGAGTCTCTTGGAAAAGTTTTGGCCTGGAGAACATAGTAAGGGCGCCCAGGAAAATAGAGGGCGGGTGCGCAGTGGTGGCCGTCTCAGCCCTCAGGGCCCTCGGAAAGAGGCCTTTGGTCCCCCGTGGCGTTTCATTGGCTGACCAGGGATGGCAGTGTGTTGGTCCCAACCACCTCACCCGTTTCATCTGCTAGAACAGGTGGATTTAGTAGCGCATTGGTTTATGCAGTTCATACACGGCCTTTCAGCGAGAATGTAGTACCTCCAGGCAGCAGACCTATTGAACGAGACCGGTGTCCTGAACGTGTAGATGACATGAATCCGACAAGATGACACTGAGGTCAGGAGTGCCAATCCACTTCCATATGATTGCAAAATCAAACAATCCTAAACATCACTCCCAAAGCCTGAATAGTATGGTTACAATAATGCTTTGGTTCTTTGGTTTCCGGGGCAGACAAAATCCCCCCCTTTGACCAAACAGTACATGCAGCCCACAGGACGGATTCTTTATCTGCCTTGGAACGGCCACCACTTCCCCTGGCGCTCCGCGCCCCCTGCAGCCGCACGGCTGGGCGTGTTCCTGACTCGGGCATCACCCACGCCCGCTCCCTCCACGCTGACACGCTCCAGGTGAGCGCTGAGAGAAGCGCTGAGCCGCTCACCACATGAAAGCGGGAGCCCAGCTCGCTGCCAGAGCGCTGGCTGCGCAGCAACGAGGCACGTCACACCTCGGATTTTGAAGTTCAAAAATAGATCAACAATGTTGATACTTCGGGGGACGGTGGGTGGGAGCTGAATTTCTGTTTCTCCAACTCTGTAATTAATTTATCCAGCGAGGAGGCTCTAATGATGCCAGGAAGAGAAAAGAACCCCTGGAGGGGCTGTCTGTGGCTTTTCCTCAGAATGATTGGGTACTGTTGGGTTGGGGCTGCAGTAGAGATGTGAATGAACTCAAAACTCTGTGTGTGTGTGTGTGTGTGTGTACACAGAATATACGGGGTGAGTGTGATGTATGTGCTATGTGTTTCTATGTGTGTGACGTGACTGTAGTGTTGTGTCTGTGTGCTGTTGTGATGGGTATATCTAGCAGTGGTGTGTGTGTGAAAGTGGTATGGTATGGGTATATGTGGTGTGAGAATGTACAGTTTGGCATGTGTGTGCTATAGTGCGTGTGTGTTTACATGTGGTGTGTGTGTTTACATGTGGTACATGTGCAGTGTGGGTGTGTGATGCTTATAGTGTACGGTGTGTGAGACTCTGAGGTAGTGTGTATGCAGATGTATGGTGCAAGTGTCCTATATATATGTGTGTGAAGCTAAGTGTGTGGTGTGTAAACATGCATGATGTAAGGGGTAAAGTGTGATATGAGTGTGCTATAATGTGTGTGCTGCCTTTATGTATGTGAGGTGTGGTGGGTGGCTCATACACGTGTGGGGGGTATACATATGAGATGAAGGGTGTGAGGTTTGGTATGTGCGTTCTGTAGGGTGTGTGGGCTATATGTGGTATGTATATCTGGTGTGTGGTGTATTTATGTGTGTGGTGTGCACATGTGATACGAAGGTGTGAGGTGTGGTATATGTGCTACCTGGGGTACAGAGGTGTGTGTTATTAATACAAGCTGTATGTATGTGTGTGGTTTGTCTGAGTGTGTGTGTGTATTATGTGTAGTTTGTCTCAGGGTGTGTATTTTATGTGTGGGGCGTCCTTGAGTGTGTGTGTGTGAGAGAGAGCATGTGTGTGAGAGACGTGTGCGCCGGTCGGCCGGCAAGCACTTGTGCAGGCAGGCCCGGCCTTCGTCTTTGATGTGAGCGCGGAGGTATCCTGGCAGCTGGCTCTGTGTCCCGACGCTCTTGCTGGAGAGCTAGAGCCCAGCGAGGGAAAAAAGAAAGCGCTGCTAACGCACCACGCCCTAAGCCCCTCGGGGAAGGTTTGAATCGCTTAGCTAGGATCCTACCAAGCTTCGGCCTGCCCCGGCTGTGCCTCTCCTGAACTTGATCTTGTCTGTGGGAGGCCAGGGCGCTGGAGGAGCGGCGGGCAGGAGGCCATCCTGCCGAGGCTCTGCCCCCTCAGGAGGCCGGAGCCCTGGCCTCTGCTGTGATGTCTGTGAAGCTTCCATAACAAGGCGCTCCTCTGGTGCGAGAGCCTCACACCGAACGCTGCACGGCCGCCGTTTCCCACCCTCGTCGTCAGCGAGGGCGTGAGTCTCCTCCTCACTTGGGAGGACTCTTTGGCTTTCCTTGGCTTTGGAGATTTCCTAAAAACACCCATCTCACCTAAAACCACCCATCTCTAAAGCTCAGAAGGAAGTGGCAAACAACAGACTTGATGACTTCTCTTTTCCTGTTTCTAGCACCAGTGGACAGGGCCTGAGGACAGGCATTCAGCTTCCTCGTCTCTGTCAGCAGGAAAGGGAGGGAGCAGAAATTCCCTGAGGCTTCCATTCAAACCAGACCCCGGGGCCAATGCTTTGCCCTGCGGTAGCCCGGAAGGGAATGGTTAAGGGCATGGACTTTGACTTCTGCCTATCACTGCTGTGTGACCTTGGACAAATTCCTTCTCTGTGCCTCAGTGTTTTCAAATCTGTAAATTAGAGCTAATAGTAGTATCCCATTCATAGGATTATTTGAGGATTAAGTGATATAATGAATAATAAACTCTAGCATGGTGCCTAGCACACAGTAAGCCATAAATATGCTTTATAAGATAATTCCTCCATTCCCCTGCGTAGGTATTATACCCATAAAGAAAGAGGCTCAGCCAGGTCACACAGCTAATAAGTGGTGGGTTTGCCATTCACGCACAACCATACTGCTAGCACCCCGTGTGGCCACGCTTGTTGCCTTCTACTGCGACTGCATCAAGAGGCCTGCCTTTGAGACCTCTCCCCGGGGGACTGCTGAGTGTCACAGACACTGTCATACAGTTGTCCTTTAGTCTTGAAAATATTTTAGGAAGAAGCCTGGGAAGAAAGAAGAAAGCACCATAGACTGACAACATGAGGCTACTTCCTTCAGTAGGAGCTGAAAAGTGTTTCTGTAGATTGGTAGAATCCTACATGATATTGTGGGGGTAAAGAATTTGTTACTAAGGAAAAACACACGTGAGAGCTAGACTCCATGATCACATTCACTCGGAACAGAGTCCACTAGAGTCTCTCAGGCCTCCATGCCTTCCCACAGGCTGTTCCCTCTGAAGAAGGCCCTTCCTCCTTCCTCTACCACCACCTCCACTGCCCCACTCCCTGCTCCCTCACACTTTGAATATACCTCTCTTGCAGTAGTTAGCACCTGGATCTAACTAGTTGTTTATGTCTGTTTCCTGCCCTTGAATTGTGCCTGCCTAGGGACAGGTGCCCTGTCCCACTCACCCATATTCCAGTCACCTGGCAAGGGCCCCTGATGAGAAAGCACACCAGCGCTCGCAGGGCACCATCATTGGCTGAAACAAGACACATGCAGTGTCTGTGGCGCTGACATCATCCAGGTGCCATGCTGACCCTTCAGGTACAGAGTGGAATGAGGCACAGGCTCAGGGCTGTGGGCGCTGCATCACCAGGGTGTCCATAGAAGAGCAACCACTTCAAGTGTGTACAGCAAAGGGAACATAATGCAGACAAGTGGTTTTCACAGGTGTTGGAGGCTCTAAGAAGCCAAACAGAAGAAAAGAGAAACCAGAAATTAGCAACAGGTGGGAGCCGCTGATGGTACCAGGAGACAAAGACAGGAGGTGACAGTTCCCAGAGCCCAGAAGCAGAGGCAACCTGCAAGAGAGGCTGTCCTGGGAGTGGGTGCCACCCAGGGGACACAGACAGCAGGGCCTTCTGCCCTCCAGTCTCCGGCCAGCTCCCCCACTGGCCTCTCCCAGCTCCACGGCAGCTGGTCTGGGAGCCTGGCAAGTGCCTCCTGCCAGGTCAGCCTCTCTGGTGCAGAGCAGAGTTTGGGGAGAGGGAGAAGGATGAGACCATACAGGTATACTGCACCCATGGGAGGAAGGCCACTCTGGAGGGAATGCAGGGCCAGGCCAAGGATGGGCTGAAGGAGGGAAAGCCAGAGTCAGGTAAGCTTGCTGCTTTCAGGGCAAGAAGGTAGGTTAGTTGCTTTTTTTTTGCCACAAATTTAGTGGCATAAAACAATATACATTTATTTTCTCTAGTTACTTTGGGTCAGGAGCCCAAGCATGACTTAGCTGGATTCTTGTTCAGGGTCTCAAGTAGCTGCAATCAAGGTGTTGACCAAGCTATGCTTACATCTAGAGACTCGACTGGAGGAACATCCACCTGAAAGTTCACGCAGGCTGTTGGCAGAATCAATTCCTTATGGCTGTATGACTGAGGGCCCGGCTTTTTGCTAGTTGTGATGTGCTAAGTCACTCCAGTCATGTCTGACTCTTTGTAACCCCGAGGACTGTAGCCTGCCAAGCTCCTCTATCCATGGGATTCTCCAGGCAAGAATACTGGAGTGGGAGTGTCAGGTGAGTGTAAAATTTCCTCGGCTCTGTCTTGTCTCAACAAAAATTTGAAGCGACAGACATCAAATCCCTTGGCGCGTCACAGCTCTCAGACAGACCGTGTTATAGCTCTCAGCTCTCGGACAGACCGTGTTATACCTCTCGGCTCTCAGACAGACCGTGTCATAGCTCTCGGACAGATCAGTGTTACAGTTCCGTGTTACAGCTCAGCTTTATTTAGAGAATAAAAGAAAAATACATCCTCGAGGCATGAGGGCATGCCAACCCAAAAGACACAAAGAGAAGAGAGAGAGAGAGAGAGACAAAGAGCGTGTGGGGGAAAGAGACCCCTGGCCCTTTGACTCTTCTTTTTATGTTTTGTTTTGTTTTTTTTTCTCCCCCTGGGCCTGCTCTGTGTAAATTGGGCTAGCCGGGAGGGCTGTTTGTTTTACCTGAGGTCCACACTCCAGTCCTCGATCTTCCTTTGTTCTATTTTCGCAGGCTTTTCCCTTCCTTGTCTTTTAGCCACTGCCATTCTCGACTCCTTTTTCTTATTCTAACTACCTACCAGGTTGCCATGCCCTCCTCCAGGGGATCTTCTAGACCCAGGGACTGGACCCACGTCTCTTACATCTCCTGCATTGGCAGGCAGGTTCTTTACCACGAGCACCTTCTGGGAAGCCCCATGCTAGTTGTCAACTGGGACCATCCTTAGGTCTGAGAGCTAACATTGCTGTTGGCAGCTACACAGGCTCCCTCAGTGGGGCCATTTATTTGATGAAGCCCACAAGGAGCTTCTCTTACTCCAGTTTGCTGAGAGGACGTCTCTTATAGCATAACATAGGCACATATATGACATCCCCTCACTTTGCTATACAGGTTGGGAGCCTGCACTCAATGAGAGGGGGTTACACAAAGACATGATCTCTGGAGATGTGATCATTGGGGTCACCAAGGGTCTGTACATCGTACACTGGCTCTCTGCGTACCTTGGTTGTGGATTTCTTCTTCTGCAGGTCTAAATTTTTAAGAGTACTCGCTAAAGAGTGAAACAGTAGAACAGTCATATGGATCTTCTGTCATCTGACTTAGAAAATTAGCAATAAAATCCACAGATATTGCAATTAGTGAAAGCTCAGAGATACTACAAAAATTTGCTAAAACAAATCCTATGTCAAATTAACTTTACCTTTTTCTTACTATCTAAATGCATCTTAAAACTTTAGTATTTTGCAAGCCTTTTAACCAATAAAATCCAGTTCTAGGAATTTATTCAAAGAAAATTATCACAGACGTGTGCAAAGATTTAGCTATAGGGATGATCACCTCAGCATTGATAATAATTGCAAAACACAAAACCAAAAAACCCCAAACTACAAACAAACTATCATTTAACAATAGGATATTAACTAGTTAGGCTATGATGCATTCGTATAACAGAATATGATGACTCTTTTGAATATGATGTGGAAGAATATTGAAATGCATGAAAAAATGTTAACTACATAATAGTGATTTAACTACATGGATGTGAGAGTTGGACTGTGAAGAAAGCTGAGCGCTGAAGAATTGATGCTTTTGAACTGTGGTGTCGGAGAAGACTCTTGAGAGTACCTTGGACTGCAAGGAGATCCAACCAGTCCATCCTAAAGGAGATCAGTCCTGGGTGTTCATTGGAAGGACTGATGCTGAAGCTGAAACTCCAAGACTTTGGCCACCTCATGCAAAGTGTTGACTCATTGGAAAAGACCCTGATGCTGGGAGGGATTGGGGGCAGGAGGAGAAGGGGACGACAGAGGATGAGATGGATGGATGGCATCACCGACTCAACGGACATGAGTTTGGGTAACCTCCGAGAGTTGGTGATGGACAGGGAGGCCTGGCGTGCTGTGATTCATGGGGTCGCAAAGAGTCGGACACGACTGAGTGACTGAACTGAACTGAACTGACTACTAAAAAGAGGGAAAGGTCTTAACACATACCCCATGGCTCCATTTTGTCTTTGTTTTGTTTTAGCATATATAGGCATGGATAAACGACTGGAAAGAGTTACACAAAATTGTGACAATATCTTTGGATAATGAGTGTAACTTTATATTAGATAACAGATGTTAACTTTTCTTTTGCCTTATTTTATTCTCTAGATTTTCTACCATAAACATTTATCACTTTTATAGTAACAAAAACATTAACTTAAAAATATCTAAGTTTCCACAATCAGATATTAGGAACAAAGGGTGTATTGGAAGCAATCTAAAAAACTGGAGAAGGAGGTAACTTTGGGTCATGGTTCTCCTATTTGGTGACACTGTTACCTCAAGCAAATCACTATCTCACTAACTTTCGTTGACTCGTGTGTCATGAAAACACCATTTTCTCTAGCTAAAAGCAGTGTCTACTGTAATGATTAAGTTGATGAGTAGGAAAGTACTTGCTAAATAGTAAAGCATGGGTAACAGAGCATTTTTCCCTTTGACATTCAAATGAAATAAGATCCACCACACAAAGAGAGGTATGAGGAAGGATTTGGTGGTTAAAGTTGTTACTGAATGTTACTCCACAGCAGAGTTTTCTCCAAAACCCTACATTCAATTACAGTCTCCCTTGGTGTCTGGGTGTGTGTCTGCGTGTGTGTCTTGCTTACCGTTAGCTGCCAGCATGGTCTTGAGGTTGTCAGTTTCCTTTCTGACTTTAGCTCCTACCGTAAGCTTGTAAGGGAAACATTATGTTATGCTTATAGATTTCTTACCAGGCTCTCTAGGGCTTTTACAAGCTCTAACATTCTACGATCTGGGGAATCACTGACTCAATGGACATGAATTTTCACAAACTCTGGGAGATAGTGAAGGACAGGGAGGCCTGGCATGCTGAAGTTCATGGGGTCACAAAGAGTTGGCCATGACTTAGCAACTGAACACACACAAACACATATGTTCCTAAGTGGAGCACAGCCAAAGGAAATGGGGAATAACAGCAGTCAGGTTTCTTCTTCAAGGAGATTGCTGTCCAGGCTGGTTACATTCCTAGGAGAGGAACGACTGAAGGATTTTTGATGACACATTACATCAGTGATATAACAGCATGCCTCCTGAAGTCCTGTCGTGCTGGCATGAATGGTGGCTTTGGAGAACACAATGAAGAACGTGAGCTCTAGCATCAGACTGGCCTGGGTTCAAATCCCAACTTGGGCTCACCATCTTGTGATCTTGGCAAGTTAAGTCTTGGTTTCCTCTATTATCTTGAAGTCTTATATGGCCTTTACCTTACCTTTGGGGAGAATTAAGAACTAGTAGTACAGTGTCTGGCACATAGTGGATGTTCAGTAACCAGTAAATTTAATTACTATTTGGAGTTCATTGGAATAAAGCAGTAGGACAATATTCTTGGTGTAATCTAGCTCTTTATTTCTCCTGGGTCACCAGAGGACACCACCATCTAAAATGTGTGCTTGCTGTGGTTTAAGTGTCCTTTGGTGATGCCCAAGTGTTTCAGGGTCAGCTTTTTAGTCACTGACTACACTCAGGGGTTCAACTGTCAAATTCTGAATCTGTGGGGAAGGAACGTGTTAAGATACCATCTGGTTGTAAGTAGTTCCAGCGGGTGAGAGTTTGTCTCTATCCATTTAAAGATGTTTTCTTGAGCTTCCTAATGATATTCTCGTGTGAGCTTTTCTACAGATATTCAGAAGATGTGTGATTCAGATGGTAAAGAATCTACCCTCAACACAGGAGAGCCAGGTTTGATCCCTGGGTCAGGAAAATCCCCTGGAGAAGGGAACGGCTACCTACTCCAGTATTCTTGCCTGGAGAATCTGATGAACAGAGGAGCCTGGTAGGCTACAGTCCGTGGGGGTCACAAAGAGTCAGACACAACTGAGTGACTAAGCACCATAGATCCAACCACCTTTGACACTTTTTGTTAGAGACTGTGTTGAGATATCTGAGAAACTCTTTGTGGAATAGAATTATATTTCATAATCTTGGGAGCTAAAGGTTTTAGGGTGAATTTCTCTTTAGAACAGCTAAATTGAAGATTTCCCTCTCTAAAAAACTGAACTCAATATATTTCCTAAATACCAGGGTTGCTTGTGCCAAGAAACTTTTTTTTAAATGTGGGGAAGTGCAGAAAAGATTCTCTTTAAGTAATCATAAGTGAATGTGGTTTAATTTTTTTAAATTTTATTAACTTATTTCCTTCCATTAGAAAAGTAATACATGTTCATGTTCAGAAATTTATTTTCAAACAATTCATAAGGAAATAAAATGGAAAGAGTTCTGTCTTCACCACCCCATGACCGTCAGAGGAACACATCCATCTCCCCAGAAGTACTCTCTGTTAAACTGGGCACACAGCCTGCTAGAATTTGAGGAGCTTATACACATGATACAATACTTTAACTAAATTTTTTATTTGAGATGATTGCAGATTTATGTGCAGTTACAGGAAATAATATTGAGAGACGCTATGTACCCTTTGGCAGTTGGCAGATGCTATGTACCCTTTCCCAGTTGGCACTAGTAATAAAGAACCCACTTGCCAATGCAGGAGACTTAAAAGATGTGGGCTTGACCCCTGGGTTGGGAAGATTCCCCTGAAGGAGGGCATGGCAACCCACTCCAATATTCTTGCCAGGAGAATCCCACGGACAGAGGAGCCTGATGGGCTATAGTCTATAGGGTCGCAAAGAGTCGGACACAACTGAAGTGACTTAACACACAGCACATACACAGGTACCCTTTACCAAGTTTCCCCCAATGGTAACATCTTGAAAAACTGTAATGCAATATCACAGCCAGGAGGCTGGATACAGTCTGTCAAGAGACAGAACATTCCATACCCCCAAGAACCCCTCCTATGGCCCTTCTATAGCCAAATCCACTCCTATGACTACCCCTTCATTGTGTGTTAGTCACTCAGTCGTGTCCAATTCTCTGCAACCCCATGGACGGTAGCCACCAGGCTTCTCTGTCCATGGGATTCTCCAGCCAAGAATACTGGAGTGGGTTGCTATTCCCTTCTCCAGGAGATCTTCCCAACCCAGGGATCGAACTTGGGTCTCCTGCATTGCAGGCAGATTCTTTACCATCTAAGCTACAGGGAAGCTCTTACCCTTTCATTAACCCCTGGCAATTGCTGTGTTCTCCACTTGCATATTTTCATCATTTCAAAATGTCACATAGGGACTTCCCTGGTGGTCCAGGGAAGACTTCGTCCTCCAGTGCAGGGGGGATGAGGGTTCAATCCCTGGTCAGGGAGCTAAGATCCTACATGCCTCAGGGCCAAAAAACCAAAGCATGAAAGGGAAGCAATATGGTAATAAATTGAATAAAGACTTTAACAATGGTCCACATCAAAAGAAAAAAAAATACTTCATGTAATGGAATTACACAGTACATGACATTTGGGGGCTGGCTTTTGCACTCAGCATAATTTCCTGGAGATTCATCCAGGTTGTTGTGTGAATGACTAGTTTGTACCTTTATTATTGCTGAGTGGTAGTCCATGGTATGGTTATACCACAGTTGGTTATTTATCTGTCAGAGGACATCTGAGTTGCTTCCAGATTGGGGCTTTTACAAATGAAGCTGTTATAAACATTTATGTACAGGTTGTTATGTGAACACAAGTTATCATTTCTCTGGGATAAATGCCCAGAAGTGTAATTGCTGGGTCATATGGTAGAGCCGACAATGAAGAAACACTTTGTAGAATAAAATTATATTTCATAATGGGTGGATCTTGTGAGCTAAAGGTTTTGATTTCCATCAGGAAAAAAATGGAAATTGGAATTGTTTTTCCACTCACTGTAGGTTAGGTTTTGTTCCTCTTGAGTTGTTTTCAAGGTTTTTCCTTTGCTTCAGAAGTTTGATGATGATGTGTCTTGATATAGATTTCTTTGGAGATTCTATTTGAGCTTCATTCAGTTTCTTGAATCTACAGACTTATGTCTTTTACCAAATTTGGGAAGTTTTCATCTTTTTTTCCTCCTCTCCTGGAACACTGCTAACAGAAATATTAGATTTTTACATATAGTGCTACATTAGGTCCTTATGGCTCTGTTCTTCTTCCTTTTTTGCCCAGTCTATTTTTCCTCTGTTGTTCAGAATAGATATTTACTTACTGATTAATCTTTAGGTTCATTGATTCTTCCCCCGTCCCCTCCATTCTGCTGTTGAACTTATCCATAGAGTTTGGCTGTTGTTGGCTATTGTATTTTTCATTTCTAAATTTCTATTTGGTTCATTTTTACATTTTCTATTTCATTGCAGAAAGTTTCTGTTTTTTGTTTTAAGCATTTTCATAATTGCTCACTGACGCATTTTTATGATGGCTCCTTTAAAAATCATGCCAAATAAGTCTAACAGCTATGTCATTTCAGTGCTGGTATCTGTTGATTGTTTTTTATGATTCGATTTGAAATCTTACTGGATCTTGATTTTCACTGGAAGTGATTTTCTATTAAAGATAAAGGAAAAAGATAGTGATTTTTAAAATCAAAACCTAGGCATTAGATGAGACTCGGGATCTTATTTAAGTATCCAGTTTAGCTGCCTGTGACTCTTCTCTGGCATGGGTGGAGGGAGCATTGCTTTTTTACTACCCAGGGGAGCAGACATCCAGGCTTCCCTCTTGGCCTCTATCAACAGTCCTCGTTACTGTTGGGCAGAGGTGGGAGCTGTGCCCTCTACTAAGCCTCCACGGACCCCTGCCTGGGCGAGGTGGGAGCACCTCCTACTGCACTCCACGTTGACACCACTGGGGGTAGTGGCCTCGCCGCCTCTGGGCAGTGAGGAGAGTCCACCCCCTACTGGGCCTTCTCTGGCATCATTTTGGCACAGGAGCCAGGCATCTCATCACAGGCTGGTGAGAGTGGATGTCTAGGCTCTCCACTCTGTCGGGACTATTGTGGGAGGGGTGAGGACCACAGCTTTTCCCCCACGGTTTCTGGCTGGAGCAGAGAAGTTATTGACTGAAGATTTTCTGTTTTGCTACACTTCCCCATTTCTGGACCAATGGTTAGAGACAGTCAGCTTTTATGCTTTTTTTTTTTTTTTTTGGTCTGTGCCCATTGGTATCTCTAACTGCTGCAGCACCTAGTCCAGGATATATGAGGCAAGAAGAAAACCCAGGGAACTCACCACTGCATCGTATCTAGGGTCCCAGACTCCTTAGCTGGTTGGCCCTCATGTCTCCACCTTTCAGAGTCTTCTTAGGTTTGCTGTATATGCAATGCTGGGGTATTAACTGTACCCAGTGGGAGGAATAGAGAGAAGCATGTCTATTCTGTCTTCCTGGAAGCGGAAGCCCATGGTTTACTTTTAACTGGGACTCAAATAGTACAAGTTTTCCCTTGAGCTATAAAGCATGCAGTTTTAGCAACTACAAAGAAATAACAGAAGACTACAATTAAGGAAATCTTTAATCTTGAAATTAACTAAATAAAATCATAGTGTCTGTACATTCTAATGTATAACAGGGAAAACTGAACAATGACTGTGTGTTAAAGGCCCAGAATTATGGAGTCAGAAGAGCTTAATTAATATTTTAAACCAAGAGTGTAAATCGAACTGTCTTATGAAGTAACGCCAACCATCAAAGTGAAACTAAGGAGCCAGAGCGCTCACAATCTATATTTTACTGTGTAGAACCCATTTTCTCTCTCTCCTTCTTTCTTTCTTTCCTTCCTCCCTTTTTCCCTCCCTCTGACCTTGCCTTCCTTCCTCTGTTCTTTCACTTTTTAAAAATTTTAAACCTTTGATTTTTTTTTGCCCCCTCCCCCTTTTTGACCCCTACATTGCAGCTTCTTGACTTCATTTCTGGGCCAGCCATTAGATTCAACTGATTGAAACTATCGTTTAGTGAAATCTATGGATTATTCTGAACTAATCATGAGAAAACTTTAGGTAAGGAAAATTCTACAGACTTCCTTTGTGGTTGCTTGAAATAGCACTCCATAGCATTTTACTTTCTGACTTTTCTACATACTCTGCTTAGACCAGTATTTTGCAAACCACATTTACTTTCCATCTTCAGGAACTGGGCCAGATTTTCATTTAACTCATTCTAATTTTTACTTAATTTTTCTTAAATCAATTATTAAAAAAAAAAAACTAGTTTCAAAAGAAAATTGTAAAAAAGAAAGAAAAGGAAAGAAAGAAAATAGTACTAGTAAAGTATCTAAAAAAAAAAGTAGAAAGATACCACAATCTCCCATAGTAAACAAGTTCATATATTGTAAATTTCGGAGTGAGAAAGTTCTCTATGGTGTCCAATCTGCCTCCCTATGTCTGACTGCACTTTATGTTAATTTCTGTAGATTTTATGAAAATAAATCTCACCAATGCAATAAGTACTTGTCCCATGGAAGAAAACCAAAACTTATTCTTATCTCTCCTTTAAAACTTCTGTCTCCTCAAATCTTGTCTCCTTTAAAACTTATTCCTCTGCCACTTGGGGCTCCCAGGTGGCTTAGTCAGGTTAAGAATCTGCCTGCAATACAGGAGACTTGGGTTCGATCCCTGGGTAAGGAAGATCCCCTGGAGCAGGAAATGGCAACCCACTCCAGTCCTCTTGCCTGGAGAATCCCATGGACAGAGGAGCCTGGAGGGCTACAGCCCATGGGGTCACAAAGAGTCAGACATGACTAAAATGACTGAGCACGATACACACACTGCCACTTGACAAAAACTCAGGCCCCAAGAATTTTCTACTCATTCTGGAATAACAAGCCATCCTAAATGATTAAGAGAGCTGTGGTCCCCATTCATTCCAAATCAGTAAAGAGAAGGTATCCAGGCCATGGTGAAAATCAGTTCTTGGATTTTGACTTGAAGACCAGACTGCTCCTCGCCTTTCTGCTTCTTGAGGCCTGTGGTTTGAGGCTGGCAGCCCCAAGGGAAGGGAGTCGGGGCGGCTTCTGCTCACCTCCTTTCTTACTCCTGGTCACTCACACCAACCCCAACCAGCTGACAGAGGGGCAGGATAGGCCAGGAAAGCAGGGGGACAGTTCTTCTTTGGTCACTGGCTTTGTGCATTCTGACAATAGCAGATGCCTGCCGCTCACCCTTTCCAAAGTTCCCATCCCTGAGATCCGCCGTCTTGCAACCCCCACTGGCAGCCTTTCCCCATGAGCCTGCAGCTGGAATCCCCACTCTCCTGGTTGGTCCTCTTGTGTAACATTTGACAAGGCTACAGTGCACCCCTCCATTCAGATGTGGCCCACAGCTAATCCCTGCTAAGCGCTCATGTATCCTTTACCCTGAGAAATCAGACGCACAGCCCATTCCCACTCAGCATCACACTCCCGAAGCTGCCATCAAAACCATTCACCAGCTTTCTCCTTCCTCCTAGATCTCCCCAGGCACCAGACCCAAGCCCACCCTGTCCTCTGACCCATTCTGGCAGCTTCTCCTAAAATCCAGGGAGGAGATACACCTCTGAGTTAGAGTGAGTGGGGATCACAGCTCTCTTGAATGGAGAGTTTCTTACAACATTCCCTGTTCCTCTCCTACACTCGCTAACCCAATTTGGGCCTCTGTTTGAGGGAATCCAAAACTGTAAGGCCAATTCATAATTTTTTTTTTCCTTTAGATAATCTGTAAGTGATGATCTGGTATCTCACTTGGGGATTTCTATATTTTCCTCATTCAAAACTTTAATGTTAACAGCCAATGCAAGAGAACAGCAACTTTTTGTGCCCTCAACTTACTTATGAATATTTCAGGACTTGTTATTAAAGGTTATAAATCTTCCTCAGGCCTCTTCTTGCAGGAGCTAAATGAGCCCAATTCTTAGAGAGCCATTTTTCCAAGGTCCTTTAATAATTTTGATTTTTCTCCTCTAATTTCTCTAGTTTTATCACATTTCAAATAATTTGTGCATCAGAGAAATGAACATGCAAGATGTGTGCATGACTTTGATAGTTTTATTTTTATTTCACTTCCAATTTTTCATTGGTAAAAGTTTCATATATTTTAAAACCCGGAAGTTACAGAAGGGTGTACAGTGACGGTTTCCTTACCATCCTTGTCCCAAGCCACCCAGCACCATCCCCCACTCCCAGGAATGAGTGTAAGTAGTTCCCTGAGAATCCTTCCAGCGTTACTCTGTGTATATACAAGCAATCGTGTATTTATAATCTGTCTCCCATTCACCCTCACACTTTCCCTTTGCTTTTGCCCCTTATAAGAGTATCTTCAAGATCCTCTAGATCAGAAAAGAATTTCCTCATTCTCTTCGGTAGCTACATTATAGTCCTTTGGCTGGATGTCCCAGAGTTTAACTAGTTCCCTACTCTTTTTTATTAATTTTTAAAAAAAAATTTAGTTTTTAATTGAAGGATGATTGCATTACAGTATTGTGTTGGTATCTACCAAACATCAGCATGAATCAGCCATAGGTCTACCCATGACTAGTTTCTCACTCTTGAACATTCCAAACTCTATCACAAATAATGCTGCAATGAATAATCGAAATACATCATTTAGCTCATATTTGAATATACCTACAGGATAAATTCCTAGAAGTAAAATTGCTGGTCAAAGGAGGCATGCAGTTATAGTTCTAGAGATGCTGCCAAATTGTTTTACATCAGAATGGCACCAGTTATATCCTTCCCAGCAATACAGGAGAGTGCCCATCTATACAGACTCGCCTCCATGCCACGCTGCCAAACTCTAATCACTGACAATCCAAATGGTGACATATTGAATCTCAGTTGAGTGAGGCAGAGCAAATAACTTCCCTGCACTTCAGTCACTTGTGTTTTCTTATTTTGTGAACTGTCTTGCACATGATATTTGAATGCTTACCTGGACAGGTCTGGAAATGGTGGAAGGGTTACTTCATTGGGCACACAGGTGAATAGTAGGAGATGCTGTTACAGAAGAAGGTACAGGGCTTAATTAAGACAGTGAAGCTTCAGAAGCCCATGGAGCAAGAAGCATGGACTATCTGCCACATACAGTGCAAACGTGGACAGTGGTAACTTCAGCCTGGTGCAGACACAGTTCTAGGTCATGTCTCCCATGCAAATTCCTAGGTGGGTAATGATTTCAAAGAGAAAATTATTAGCAGATAATACGCTCCAGGAGAATCTAGCAAACAGGAAGTTATAAAACAAGCAAAAAAAATATTGAAAATATTTGATACTCCCAATATAAGAATTTATAATCTATGAGAACTAAAGAAATCTGGTCTTCCAGTTGCTGAATCTAGGAGGGAAATACATGTAGATAAATGATGATAGGTAGATAACAGATGAATATACACAGGTTGACTTAGAATGTACAAGATAGAAGCTGCTTCCCCGATGGATCAATGGTTAAGAATCCAACTTGTAATGCAGTGGGCACCGATTGGATTCCTGGTCAGCAGTGAAGATCCCACATGCTGCAAGGACACTAAACCCATGTGCCACAGCTACTAAAGCCAAACGCCCTGGAGCCCGTGCTCCACAACAAGAAAAGCCACCACAGCGAGAGGCCTGCCTGCCACACCTAGAGAGTAGCCCAGGCTTGCTGCAACTGTAGAAAGCCCACGCACAGCAACGAAGACCCAGCACAGTCGTAAACAAATAATTTTTTAAAAAAGAAGCCTAGTTAAAAAAAGCAAAATAAAACATGAAGAAGCAGCTGTGAGTTGTGTTTATTCAGTGTCTTGCTGAGGACTGTAGCCTGGGAGACAGCATGTCAGAGAGCGCTGAGAAGTTGCCCCATGTGATTTTGGTGAAGGAAGTACGTGTGTGCAACCAAGCACATAACTCAGCAGAAGGTTGCGGCTCATCACCAGGAACACATAGTTTAGCTAATGGTTTTAGTGCTTTTCTTTCTAAGTATAGGAAAATGCAAAATGTTGGAAAAATCTTAAAGGTTTCTCCTGAAAATATCTATCTGAAGGTCTGTTCTGTCAGTTTTCCCAGAACACAGAGTGCCTCATTCCTGATCTCTGCCCTGAACTCCTTTCAGAGGGTGTTGAAGGTCAGTGACTGCAGTGGCAAACAATCCTTGTAGAGCTGGATGGTGAGTAACATTCTTTAGGTGGCACAGATATATACAGTATATACTATATTTGGTATATAATAACACATACACTGGGTTTCTCTGGTGTCTCAGATGGTAAAGAATCTGCCTGCAATGCAGGAGACCTGGGTTCAATCCCTAGGTCCAGAAGATCCCCAGAGAAGTGAATGGCTACTGCCTCCAGTATTCTTGCCTGGAGAATTCCATGGACAGAGGAGCCTGGCTGGCTAAAATAATTGGGGTTGCAAAGAGTCAGACACAACTGAGCAACTAACACTTTCACCTTTTTTCAGCATATACATTGGACTGCAAAGAAATTGAAACAGTCAATCCTAAAGGAAATCAATCCTGAATATTCCTTGGAAGGACTAATGCTGAAGCTGATGCTCCTGGCCACCTGATGCGAAGAGTGGACTCATTAGAAAAGGCTCTGATGCTGGGAAAGATTGAAGGCAGGAGGAGAAGGGGGCAGCATATGATGAGATGATTAGATAGCACCACCAACTCAATGGACATGAGTTTGAGCAAACTCTGGTCGATGGCAGAGGACAGAGGAGCCTGGCATCCTATGGTTCATGGAGTTGCAAAGAGTCAGAGGCGACTTAGCAACTGAAGGACAACAACAAAAACATACACATAATATAAAAGTATTCAAGTATTTTAAAGCTTTAAAACAGTAAATGTAATTTGTCCTAAGAGTTAGTTCAAACATTGGTCATTTGATGGTAGAACTGTTATCAGCTATTTAAGAATGATATACAACACCTACAGAAGCAAAAACAAGCAAAAAAATATTTCTGCCAATTAGTGTGTATATGTGTTTGGGGGTGTGGGGGTGCTCTTTCACTATAACAGCCATTTGCTTTCAAATGTAAAAGATTCATTGTGACTTAAAAAAATTTTTCATTTTATATTGGAGTATAATAGCTTTGTGTTAGTTGCTCAGCTGTGTCCAACTCTTCATGACAACATGGACTATAGCCCACCAGGCTCCTCTGTCCATGGAATTCTCCAGGCAAGAATACTGGAGTGGGTAGTAAGGATTCCTTCTCCAGGGAATCCTCCTGACCCAGGGAACAAATTCGAGTCTCTTGTATTGCAGGCAGATTCTTTACCATCTGAGTCATCAGTGGGTTGATTTAAAATGTTGTGTTAGATTCAGGTGTACAACAAAGTGACTCAGTTGTATATAATATATACATACACATATATTCTTTTTCAGACTCTTTTCCCATATAGGTTATTATAGAATATTGAGTTCCACTGTGACTTTGAGCAAATTTGTTTAAACTTTCAAAAATATGTATCTAAAAGGTAGACAATTCTTCAGCTACTCACAGTGTATGTGATGCTTGTAAGGCTTTAAAATCAGACAAGCAGGAAGATTTCTTTGCAAGTCATTCTAGCTCCTTTCACCA
Organism: Capricornis sumatraensis; assembly: GCF_032405125.1. Taxonomy (NCBI): domain Eukaryota; kingdom Metazoa; phylum Chordata; class Mammalia; order Artiodactyla; family Bovidae; genus Capricornis; species Capricornis sumatraensis. The sequence continues at coordinate 19,586,999 of NC_091075.1, forward strand.
ATCTCTGGGCAAGTCAACCCCAGAATAACCTGAGGTCCCTGCAGTTGAGGATATCTGCTCACCTGTCCCAGGTGGGCACTGATAACCTGGGAAGCTGTGACTGATCACAGATGCGGCACCTTTGAGGCTGGAAGGCCCCTGGGCCAATGGAAGCTGGAGGGGGCTTTGATAAACTCTCTGCTATATGGCATGAGATGACGAGAGGGCAGCACCTGAGAATGTCCCAGCTTTGATTCCAGAAGGGAGAGGGGGCCTGGAAGCCATGTGCATCCCGTTAAGAATGGGAATAAGCACGAAACAATATTAACTTTAGAAATGAGATGAAAGCCCATGTGTGCTAGCTTTCACACAGAAGGGGAGACCCGACGAGCCTCCCAGCCCCCTTCAGCACTGCTTTTAGATGGAAATGATTTTGTTGAACACTGACACAAAAGGAAGATACAGATGTAGTGAAGAGCCTTAGCGAAGAACAATTATATGCAAGTAGGTTACATGAAAATATAGTCTCAAGTGTATGATATCTTGTGAATATTAATTAAGGAAATTATTCTCAGAGCAGCTAGTGTTTAAAACAAGATCTAATCTCTACTGAGTGGGCCTGCCGTCCTCTCTCTCAGTGTTTAACTTCAAAGGGCTTTGGAGTTGGGGCAAATGAGATTATTATTACTTCAATCTAGAGAGGAAACCTATTCTAACCAACACGAGAGTGAATTCTAGAATTACATATAGCAGTTAATACAAAGAAGAAAAAATACTCCACACTTAAAATGCCTACATGGCAAAATGTGTCTTAACCTTTTTCATCTGATCGACTTCATCCTCCTGTAAAAATTGCACATTTCAGGTACAGAGCTGGAGAAGCGTGTGGCCCAGCTGAAGACACACTCTTATTCACCTATTCTTTTCTTTGACTCAGGGCCATTAGAAATAATAATGTTACCATTAATGTTAATAATATTATTACTACTATTAGCTAAGACTTAAATGCATCTGTGGGTCAGGTACTCTTTTCCTTATACTAGCTCATTTAATGTTTTTAAAAGCTCTGTGAGGTTTTGAAGGTTAACAGACCTAGAAAGGTAAATATATTAGTTTACCGTAAGAAAATACCACAGACTGGGTGGCTGAAACAACAGAAATGCATTGTCTCACCATTCTGGAGGCTGGAAGATCAAGCTGAAGGATGAGATCATGGCATGAACAGGGCTAGTGTCTCCTGAAACCACTCTCCTAGCCTCACAGGTGGCCACCTCCCCTCTTCATCCTTATTTCTCTCTCCTCTGTACACACAAATCCCTGGCCCCTTGTGTGTCAAATTCCCTCCTCTTATAAGGACAGCCAAAGATGGAGAAGCTCTATACCGTCAGCAAAAACAAGACCAGGAGCTGACCGTGGCTCAGATCATGAATTCCTTATTGCCAAATTCAGACTTAACTTGAAGAAAGTAGGGGAAACCACTAGACCAGTAAACCAAATCCACTAAATCAAATCCCTTACGATTATACAATGGAAGTGACAAATAGATTTAAGGGACTAGATCTGATAGACAGACTGCCTGATCAACTATGGAGGGACGTTTGTGACACTGTACAGGAGACAGGGATCAAGAATATCCCCAAGAAAAAGAAATGCAAAAAATAAAAATGGCTGTCTCAGGAGGCCTTACAAATAGCTGTGAAAAGAAGAGAAGCTAAAGGCAAAGGAGAAAAGGAAAGACATACCCATTTGAATGCAGAGCTCCAAAGAATAACAAGGAGAGATAAGAAAGCCTTTCTTAGTGATCAGTGCAAAGAAATAGAGGAGAACAATAGAATGGGAAAGACTAGAGATCTCTTCAAGAAAATTAGAGATACCAAGGGAACATTTCATGCAAAGATGGGCTCAATAAACGACAGAAATGGTCTGGACCTAACAGAAGCAGAAGATATTAAGAAGAGGTGGCAAGAATACACAGAAGAACTATACAAAAAAAGATCTTCACAACCTCACGATGGTGTAATCACTCACCTAGAGCCAGACATTCTGGAATGTGAAGTCAAGTGGGCCTTAGGAAGCATCACTACAAACAAAGCTAGTGTAGGTGATGGGACTCCAGTTTAGCTATTTCAAATCCTGAAAGATGATGCTGTGAAAGTGCTGCACTCAATATGCCAGCAAATTTGGAAAACTCAGCAGTGGCCACAGGACTGGAAAATGTGTTTTCATTCCAATCCCAAAAAAAGGCAATGCCAAAGAATGCTCAAACTACCGCACAATTGACCTCATCTCACATGCTAGTAATGCTCAAAATTCTCCATGCCAGGCTTCAACAGTACGTGAACTGTGAACTCCCTGATGTTCAAGCTGGTTTTAGAAAAGGCAGAGGAACCAGAGATCAACTTGCCAACATCTGTTAGATCATCAAAAAAGCAAGAGAGTTCCAGAAAAACATCTACTTCTGCTTTATTGACTATGCCAAATCCTTTGACTGTGTGGATCACAATAAACTGTGGAAAATTCTTAAAAAGATGGAAAAACCAGACAACCTACCTGCCTCTTGAGAAATCTGTATGCAGGTCAAGAAGCAACAGTTAGAACTGGACATGGAACAACAGATTGGTTTCAAATAGGAAAAGGAGTACATCAAGGCTGTATATTGTCACCCTGCTTATTTAACTTATATGCAGAGTACATACCCCACTCCAGTACTCTTGCCTGGAAAATCCTATGGATGGAGGAGCCTGGTAGGCTGCAGTCCATGAGGTTGCTAAGAGTCGGACACAACTGAGCGGCTTCACTTTCACCTTTCATTTTCATGCACTGGAGAAGGAAATGGCAACCCACTCCAGTGTTCTTGCCTGGAGAATCCCAGGGACAGGGAAGCCTGGTGGGCTGCCGTCTATGGGGTCGCACAGAGTCGGACACAACTGAAGTGACTTAGCAGTAGCAGCAGCAGAGTACATCATAAGAAACCCTGGGCTGGATGAAGCACAAGCTGGAATCAACATTGCTGGGAGAAATATCAATAACCTCAGATATGCAGATGACACCACCCTTATGGCAAAAAGTGAAGAAGAACTAAAGAGCCTCTTGATGAAAGTGAAAGAGGAGAGTGAAAAAGCTGGCTTAAAACTCAACATTCAGAAGACTAAGATCATGGGATCAGGTCCCATCACTTCATGGCAGATAGATGGGGAAACAGTGGAAACAGTGGCTGACTTTATTTCGGGGGGCTCCAAAATCACTGCAGATAGTGACTGCAGCCATGAAATTTAAAGACGCTTACTCTTGGAAGAAAAGTTATGACCAACCTAGACAGCATATTAAAAAGCAGAGACATTACTTTGCCAACAAAGGTCCATCTAGTCAATGTTATAGTTTCTCCAGTAGTCATGTATGGATGTGAGAGCTGAACTATAAATAAAGCTTAGTGCTGAAGAATTGATCCTTTTGAACTGGTGGTGTTGGAGAAGACTCTTGAGAGTCCCTTGGACTGCAAGGAGATCCAACCAGTCCGACCTAAAGGAAATCAGCCCTGAATATTCATTGGAAGGACTGATGCTAAAGCTGAAACTCCAGTACTTTGCACCTGATGCGAAGAACTGACTCACTGGAAAAGACTCTGATGCTGGGAAAGATTGAAGGCAGGAGGAGAAGTGGATGACAGAGGATGAGATGGTGGGACGGCATCACTGACTCAATGTACATGAGCTTGAGTAAGCTCCAGGAGTTGGTGATGGACAGGGAGGCCTGGCGCACTGCAGTCCATGGGGTCACAAAGAGTCGGACACAACTAAGTGACTGAACTGAACTGACTGAATTGATAAGGACACAAGTCAGACTGGGTTAGGGGCCACCCTACCAGCCTCATTTTAACTTAATCACCTCTTTCTCATCCCTGTCTCCAAATACAGTCATGTTCCTAGGTTCTGAGAATTAGAGCTCCAAAACACAGATTTTTTGTTGGGGGCAGGGGATCACCATTCAAACCATAAGAGTGAAGTTGTCACCCCAGGCTCTCACAGCAGGTCAGATGTGGAGCTGGGATTTCAACCCGTGGACTAGAGTCAGATCTTCAGCCGTCATGCAACACTGCCCTATAGGTACCAGCCTGTGAGAGGAAAGGCAATATATATCTATTTCAATCAGGATAATGGTCTCATGACCTGTAACAGCTCTGGGTGGGAGGATAAAAGGTAAGACACTGAAAGAAACATCTTTTCAGACAGGACCAGTAAAATGGAATCATACAGATTATTAAGGCTTTGGGGCTTCCATGGTAGCTCAGCTGGTAAAGAATCTGCCTGCAATGCAGGAGACCTGAGTTCGATCCCTGGGTTGGTAAGATCCCCTGGAGAAGGGAAAGGCTACCTACTCCAGTATTTTAGTCTGGAGAACTCCAGGGACTGTATAGTTCATGGGATCGCAAAGAGTTGGACACAACTGAATGACTTTTCACTACCATATGAATTTAGCAGATTTTTTTTAAAGTTTATGGGACATTAACCAATTACCTAACATTAGAATTTTAGTTTTAGCTGTTGGTGAAAGCAGTGCTGCTGCCAGGCCACACTCCTGCACGACTGGAAACAGATGCTGGGTATGGATGGGTACTGGAGACCCCAGATGCTGAATGGATATGGTTACCACGGACAAGAAATGCAGATGGCGAAGAGAGATGGAACAGCTACGGATGTGGCTGGATGTGGATAAAGGCAAACATCCATGTGGGCTCCCCATCGGTCACTGAGGCAGCCGAGGTGCCCCAGGGAGAGATGGAGTTAAGTGGAAGTGTGTTCCGACATTTCTGGATCAACCTGAGACCCAGGAAATTCAGGCTGCACCCTGCAGCGCCAGCCTCATTACGGGTTATTTGGTCTGCACTCAGCTCAGCAAGCTCACTCCTGGTTTTCCAAATGTGCTGTGCATGCCCCACACTTACCCATGCCTCTGTGTCCCCTCTGCTGTGAATGCTCTTAATCACCACCACTTTCCCCGTCTCTCCAGCAGGTAAAACCTCTTCTGATGACCTCCTGCCTTGGAAACTAAGATGGGTGCCTTTCTTTACTGTCTCATTGATCTTTATCATTTCATCTCATTTCAGCACTTTCTATGTATTCATCTGTTTCTGTGTCTCCTTTACTTAAGAAAATACTTGGAAACATGAACCATGTCTTTTGCATTTTTGTATCTGCCGCTTCTAATACAGTGCCAGGCACATCATAGGTACCCAGCAGATAACTGCAGAATAAATGTCTACCTCAGAGAAACCTAAAGTCCCAGAGGTATGTTTTACTTGGTCAGTATGTCACTTGAAAATAATAATTAATATGTTGCTAATGTTTACAACTTCAGAGATTTCACAGACAAAACGGATTATCTGCTTTAACAATCCAAAGGGCTGGCTATACCAGGCTTGAATTCCCACACACAATGAGTTAAAACTGAGGCGTGGGCATCCCTTTTGGGGAAGATGTTACTCTGCTGTTTATCCCAATTTCTACCCTATTGTTAAGTATTCCTGCCTCACACCTGCCCTCTTCATGCATGTGGGAAACCCATCTCACCCCAGTAGGCATTCTGTACCCCCGATCCCGTTAGACCAATCCATCAGATCCTCCTCGGCTTCTGACTGCCCATGGCAGCACATATGGGCTACAGTGGTTTTCCATCATCCGGCTCTGGCCATACCCACGTCTTGCTCCCTCAGTGTATCCTGAAAGGGCAGAAGAGGCGGGAGGAGGACGCTTCTTTGGGTTCGTGGAAAGGGAGCTAAAGGGAAGATCTGTCTTCTTCTGGCATATCAGGTGTTGGCACCGGAGAGAAGCAGGATACTGGCCGGGATGGGCAAACAAGCCAGCTGGGAATGGCAGCCCCTGTGTTCCAGCCAGCAAACACCTTTTCAAAGCCTACTTTGCATAAGACAGTTCCGCTGACCACATCGGAGTCACAGGGGAACAGTTACCCCTGGAACTTCCTTTCTGCAACAGTAGCACCCTGTGTAAGGGAACCAAAGATGGAACATGATCGTCTCATATATATGCTGCCATGAGGTTTCAGACCACCACACTGGCATGAGCTTTCAACGTTGAAAAAATAAATGAAAACTCTCTGGAAATAATAGGAGCACTGTGTCCTGGAACCCGAAGAATAATAATCCCAGGCCATCAGTCATCCAAGCTGAAAACAGTTTCTTCCTCTCTCTTTGCTGGGCCTAGGATGACAGGACACAGACCCTTAGCCCGGGAGTGATTTGCATCCCAGCTGGGAACACAGAAGAGGCTGCATTCACCACGGCTGAAAATGCCAGGAAGACGGGGGTCTTTTCCTTTTCAAAGTGTTAGAGTTGCTTACTATGTATTAGTGTGAAGGGCAGTTTGGGATTGTGCTTCATGGGTCCCAAATATCTGGACTCACAGGGACTTTTGTGTCCAGATCTGGAGGATTTGCAAGAATATGAACCATGTATGGAGAATTCACATATTCAGAAGGCCAGTAATCCTTTCCCATGCATGGCCTCCCAACAGTGTGAAGTGGTAGGCACTATCCTTACACCCATTTTACAGAAGGTAATGCGGCGGTTAAGCAGGCTAATCGATGCCACCCAGCCCATGAGTACAAGGTTACAATTTGAACCTAGGTCTGTCTGTCTGAACCCACAGGGCGACTCCCAGCTCTCACTCTCTGTTACTTCCTCATTCATTCTCTTATGCCACAAATATTGACCACCTCCTATGAGTCAGACACTGTTCTAGGTGCTTAGGATACAGCAGTGAATAAATCAGATAAGAACGCGTGCATGCTAAGTCACTTCAGTTGTGTCTGATTAATTGCGACCCAATGGACCAAGTAGCCTGCCAGGCTCCTCTGTCCATGGGATTCTCCAGCCAAGATTACTGGAGTGGGTTGCCATGCCCTCCTCCAGGGGATCTTCCGGGCCCAGGGAATGAACCTGCGTCTCTTACGTCTCCTGCATTGGCAGGAGGGTTCTTTACCACAAGAGACACCTGGGAAGCCCCTGGATAAGAATATTTGCTCTCAAGGAAGTTATGTTCAACCCAGCATAGACTGCAGTGCTGTGGAGCCTACATCCCACAGTTGTGAAAACCATTACCTGGTAGATCTCACTTCCAAAGTGCTCAGGAAAAAATATGTAAATTTGGGGAAAGGCATGATCTTAGTTGCTGTAGGTGCATTTTTTAAGTAAGTTCAAGGGGCTAAAAGTTCCTGCTCAACTTGAAAATGAGACTGGGGTGTGTTCTATCAGTTTTTCCTGAAGGGGAAAAAAAATCCCCCAATTTTAATTTTCTTCTGAACTTAGCCACATGTTGAGATAAGGAAGGTGGGGTTAGAAATCAATTCAGCTCTCTTGGGAGAAAAATTATAGTAATAAGCTTTTAAAAAACGATGATAATAATAAGCTATATGATTTCAAAGTGACTCACCACCACTCCCCGCTTCTTTTTTTTTTTGACAACTGAAATTGATTTTGAAAGGAAAGGCTGTGGAGATTTTCGTTGAATACAATCCAGACGTTCTAAATCTAAACCCTCTCACCAAAGAGACTGCAGATCGGAGAGCCTGGGCTCTGTTGATAATGCCCTACTCTCTGCCCGACATACTATACCCACCACCACATGTCACTCAACATGCCTGAGAGCTCGTAGATGAAGGAAATAAAGATGGAACGATATTAAGACTGAAATCAATACAGCTTTCTTTTACATTTCCCAATAGTCTCAATAACTTCAAAGGGGCAGATATGAATATAATTAATGAGCAGAACAAACACCAAGTGCAAAATAAATCTGGACCTTGTTTTATGAGCAGTGTTGGAATGATGGATTTAGAACTGTAGACATGTTTGTTGGCAAATCTGAAGACTCACTCATTTCCAAATGGTATAGCCTTTTAGAGTAACTGCAGTTGCATCAGCCTGGGTGCCCCTTAGGAAAAATACTTGCTGGAACCACTTGCTGGTACCCGACTAAACAGAGCCCTTGTACTCAGATGCATTCAGCCGCTGTAAAAATTTATGTCTGAATCAGTATTAGGAGGAATCCTCCGACCAGCTCTCCATTTGGCTGTTTCTGCAAGCTAATCCCATTTTAAAATATGTATATTCTTAGGAATCTGACCAAACTGAATAACAACAATGCTCAGAGGAAATTCACACTTGTATTTCGAAAAGAAATAAGAGCTCTCACTGGAGAACGGGCGCAAAAGCTACGAAAACAAAAAGATGGCCTGGGCTTCTAATTGTGTGCCTTCTTCTGGGAAATCCCTCAACAGTTCTGATCCTCCGTCTCCTCATCAATGGTAGCAATACAAATACATGTATTGGGTGTTTACTCTGTATTAGGCTAATGAACCTAGTAAAAGGTTCATGCACCCTTTTAGACTAGTCCTATGAGGTTCAATCATTCTATTACAACCCCTTTTTTTATAAATGAGGAAACTGAGGCTCAGACAGCTGCAGTGACTAGCCTGTACTTTTAAGAATGTGAAAACTAGCATTTTACGTGAATGTCCTGACTGCACAGCTTCCATTCTCAACCACTATTTTCTTAGGGCTGGCAGTCAGGAGCTGCAGATAGGAGTTCATTTATACAATCCTCACGACTTTAAGTCCATGTACGCGTTCTTCCAGTTGCCTGGTCTCTAAAATAATACTAATACTCGTCCACCTTACATCTTGAACTTCGCACACGAAAGTCAGAAGATGAGGAAGAAATGCATGACACATTGTGACTGTGTCTTTATATTTGGTGGAAAGAGAAGCAGCTGGGGGACAAAAAAGGTCCTTCTAATTTCTTCTCACCTTTTACCACCAGCATCATGAGTTACAAAGACCTGGGTTCTCTAGTCCTTTGCTTAACAGCCCTCTTAGCCTACTGTGGCCAATTTTACCCTTATTCAGGTGTCCTGTAACAGGCCTACATAGCAAAAACAGGAGCATTCTGGTAATTCTTCATGAACATAAACTGTGTGGGCTCCAACCAAAGCATTCCGGCCTTGGAATGACAGTTTAAAAGCTAGATTATTAACAATGACTTCCTGTTTAGGGTCAAATCCACTAATTTGTGCTCTATAGTATTGGTCTAACATTTGGGCCCAGGGACAGTCCTATTTCTAACACATCTGTCCTCCAAGGACTATAGACACATGAATTTAGCAGATAATGTCCCAGGGATCAAAGGAGTCTCATTACAATCCTTACACACAGACAAAGAGAAATAACAGTTTGTTCTACTGATTGTCATGAAACACACCCAAATGTCTTGATATTCCGTCTTTTAAGTCAGCTGTAAAAAGAGAAATTGTTTACACCTTTAATAGCATGATGAAGATGTATAAATCTTGACCCAACTGGCTGTTGGAAGTGAGAATCGCTCCAGGGAGGATGGCTCTGTGGGGAGGGGCTGAGGTGGGGGGTTGGGGGTTGGGGGTTGGGGGGGTGTAGAGGGATGGGGAGGTGGGTGAGGTTAGAAGGATAGGGGTGTAATCACCTTGTTCCCGGCCCAGTGCAGGAAGGGCACCTGGGATGCTTCCCTCTGCTCCAGCAGCAGCGCTTGGTTAGGCAGGGCAGCAAAATTAAAAACACCCGGCAGAGCCAAGCGGGGACGCGGTTGGGGGGTGGGAAAGACAAAACCAGAAACCACCACTCACAGGAGCGAACCCTGAGTCTTTTTTTTAATGTGGTAAGGAAATCTAAGATCTAATCAGTAGCCTTAATTGAAAGGCTCAGTGAGGGGGATCTCTAAGCTCTTCCTGCCATTAATTTTAATTTTAGCCTTTCACGGGGTATGGACAGGAGTGAAGGTGATGCGTAGGGCCCAGCCCTCTAGAACTGCGAGGGCCCCTGGAGAGACGCTGAGGCGCTTCCCCTTCTGAAATCTGCTGAGACAGGACAGGCCTTGGGCGGGGCTGCCGGGGTCCACAGAGGCTCTGGCCCCTCAGGTCCGCGTGGAGGGCGTTCCTCCACTGCGCCCAAGTGCTGCCGCACCGCCGTGGAGGGAGCCGGCCCGCGGTTCCCCCTTGCCTCCTTTCCTAAAGGCCACGCACGTTGAGGAGCTCCGGGGAGAGGATGGGGAGCCGCGCGGAAGGGCAGAGAAGACGAGGAGGTGGGGAGCAAACGAACCACCAGAGCGGCAGCAGGGAGTGCCGCTGAAGAGCTTCCAAGGACCTTCAAACGAATGCCATCCACTCTTTCCTCGCTGTTTCTGCCTCTCCTACTAAGTGCTCAATTAAAATGGGTAGTAAAGAATGCTGGAAACTCAAGGAGACTCGGGTTTGATTCCTGGGCCGGGAAGCTTCCCTGGGGAAGGAAATGGCAGCCCACTCCAGTATTCATGGGCTTCCCTGGGTGCTCAGATGGTAAAAAATCTGCCCGCAATGCAGGAGCCCTGGGTGTGATCCCTGGAATGAAAAGATCTCCTGGAGGAGGGCAAGGCAACCCACTCCAGTATTCTTGCCTGAAGAATCCGCATGGACAGAGGAATCTGGTGGCCAGTCCGTGGGGTCGCAAAGAGGCACACACGACTGAGCATGCGTGCAGCCGGTGCATTGAAGCCGCATTTCGGCGCACCCTACTCACCGGGTATACAGGATAAACTTTCTTCTGTGGGCAAAAGATTTCACTAGTTTAAAGCCAGAGCAAAACATAATTATAGCAAAGGCTGTTAATGGATTAGGTGATAGGTTTGCCACCTTACTCTGTACCCCTCTTTCCCTCCACCGGGCTGTGTGCTAGCTCTCATCATCTTCTAATTATCTGTTCCTTTTTTCGCTTCACAGCTTTAGAAGTTACAAGGGTATTAGCTGAATCCAAATTAAATTTTTTTTTTCCTTTTAAAGGAAACGGGGGAAAAAAAAAAAAGAGTAGGTTCTTTTTAGGAGTGGCACATCACTCCAGACAATCTAACAGGAAAGATATGTAAAAGGGTCTCTGGCTGAAAAATCTATGAAGCCAAATAAACCTCAGATCAACTGTAGCCTGCATCGGGTATAGTGAGTATATTTCAGTCTCTTTTCCACCTCAGGATTTCCACCTGAAAAAAAATGGAATAATCACACTTACTAATCTCACAGTGGCAACTGGTGGATTTAACAGCGCCCTGAAAACGAGACTCCTCTGTTTAATGAAGCAGCTCATTCAGAGGTTCATTCGGCTAATAAAACCCCCGTTTTTCACTTGTGTTTGAAGCTAGTCCATTATTCTTTTGCGTGTGGTTTGAACCAGTTTTCCGTGAGCTGTGGTTGCTCCTGAGGATGGATATGAATGGCACTTATTAGGAAGGGAAGAGCTCATGAATTCAGATCATCCTTAATGCTGAAATGAGCTGTAATGAAGGCCTGAGATCAAAGTGCTTGAGAAGCAACGGCAGATGAATGGGCCCCAGAGCCTGGGTCGCTGCAGAAAAGGATTAGGAAACTTCACTTAAGTAGCCAGAAAGGTTTCCACAGGCTAGCCTGCTCTGCATTTAATTGTTTATGGGATTCGTGGTCGAAAGATATACAAATGGCCTCCCTCAGAGAAAACGGTGTTATCAGATATTTTCCACAAGGGAGAGGAAGGGCTTTAAATTAGTAGCAAGAAGAACAGAAGCGAGGCCATTCTTAACTCCCAGGGAGGGGGCCAGGGTTGAGGAGAGGAGCTAAAGGAAGAGACATCCAGAAAGAGGGGAAGAGAGGGAAAGGAGGAGGAAGGAGCAACTGCCTAGCCTTCAGGATAAGCACAGACCCTCCGTCCAGGGAGAAGCACACCCTCTTTTCCTAAATACTGAACATGAAGCAAAGCAGAACGCCTGCACTGCAGCGCGGGTGCCTCCCCGCCACGCATCGACGCAGCGAGATGCAGGGCGAATGGAAAGCAGATGCACTGGTGGAGTGCTCCAACTTTTCACTCTCCTCCTGGAAAAGATGTCAAGGATTTTTTGTGTCACCTCCCTGGAAAACGCCGAGACATCCTCTTAAGGGATGAATGAAAGATGAGTACAAAGAGTTAATTTGAAACCAATCAAGCCCTGTGTTCGTCAACTGCTTCGGAAATCCTTCTGTTTTAATGATAAATTTATTTTCAAAGCAGCGCCGATCCTTTTGAGGGGAATTCCACCTCTCACAGCTGCGCAACGTGCCCTGCAGTGTTGAGCTTTTTCGCCCACCTGCTCTTTGTAAAACAGTGTGGACTTCCCAGAGCTGAGAGTGTGCCAAGCTGGCTGAGCCTGCCTAAGAGCCATCCTCAGCCTGCAGCCACCGAGGTGTCAGTGAATACACCACAAACCCCTGCAAAACAGGCAGGGCAACTTGGTGGAGCCACACAACCACATGGCAAAGCCACAGACTCCCTCTCACCCAGCAAAGGACCCTCTTGAATTTTCTATGGTTGATCTGTTAACCTAACTTGGCTTCCCTTTGCTGCCCTGTTCAAAAGCAATTGCCTTGAAAATATTATTCGCAAAAATTTTTAAAAACATCACACCTGAAAAACCCTACACAAAATTCCCATTTCGTTGTCCAAGCACAACTCTTGAAGAGACTGGAGGATTTTATCTGCTTTAACTGGGATGGAACTGACATGTTTGTGTTGAAATAGCACCTGGCCATGACTTTAAAAAGCTCCACTTAATAGCTTTGGGTTCCCTGTTTTTCTTCTTTATTCAAATACATCTAATTGTAAGGTTCTGAAATTTAAATGTGGTTGCTGTGCATCTGGTTATCAACAAAGAACTTCTGGATTAATGCAGAAGCACATTTAATAGGCAGAATGCTATCCCTTTGTGCCTTTGAGGGCATCCACAGTTCTCTTAACTAGGAGGATTATGAGATCGAACCCTTAGCAGTGAAATACGCCCTGCTCCCCTCTGTACAAAGATTTGTCCTCCTGGACCATTGAGTCATCTGAGGTCTGCTATTATTCATTCACTCCCAGTGTTGTAGCAAACAGTTAAGAGGGAAACATTGTGCCAAAGTACCTACTTTATAATTATGATTCATTGGGAAAATGCAGAGTTTGTTCTAAACTAACTTTCATGAAATGTACATGTCATAACCGTTAGTCTTTTTTTCAACTCCAATACCCACTTTTTCATATCTTTACAGTTCTCTCAAACTTGAGAATCTCAAAATAAGGTGATGAACAGTCCATGTGTGTGTCACGGTAGTGATAGTAATAGTAACAAGTGATAGTAATAGTAATAGACTAAAGGCAGGGGATTGAATTTTAAGGAACTTAATTGAGTAAGATTTGACATTATCATCCTAGAGCATCAAACTTCATATGCTTTCTTTCTAGAAGTCTTGGCTAAGACTGTGAATAAGACAAAGATCATTGTTTCTGCTATAGCATCATATAATTTAGAAATCTATAGAATGCAGCTCAGGAGTGTTACTCAGATAGCAATTTAAGGATTTTCAGGAATACAGCATACTTCAGTGAAATATGTTCCTATTGAATAGATAGAACTTGCATACCCTCGGGTATTTATGAGCAACAGAACTATCCGGGTGCCTCTGCATTCTTATCAGTTCCAGCCTCAACGTCCTGGTGACCCACTAGTGACCGGAGTGTCAGACATGCAGGCTGCCTGCAGGCTACCTGCAGACAACTTTTCGCACAGAAAATGACCAGATAACTGGAAAAATGGACAGATGGCAGTGCCTTCTCCCCTTTGCCAAACACCAGCTTGCTTAAGACTTGGGTTTAACACACAATGCAATAAACTAGATCGATAGTTTAGTTTGAAGTATCTGAATATTTAAAGGTATTATTCCCACTAGGAAAGCTTATTGCTTCCAACTGAAAGCACTCCAGTACTCTTGCCTGGACAATCCCATGGGCGGAAGAGCCTGGTGGGCTGCAGTCCATGCGGTCGCACAGAGTTGGACATGACTGAGCGATTTCACTTTCACTTTTCACTTCCATGCATTGGAGAAGGAAATGGCAACCCACTCCAGTGTTCTTGCCTGGAGAATCCCAGGGATGGGGGAGCCTGGTGGGCTGCCGTCTATGGGGTCGTACAGAGTCGGACACGACTGAAGCGACTTAGCAGCAGCAGCAGCAGAAAGCATCTCAAAGTTGTGCTATGAACGTTTTAAAAATCTGCTTATGGGTATTTGGCTAGACGGAATTGTTCACAGTGATACTAGCACAGTGTATGGCATGTGGTAGCTTAAAACAGAGCTGAACTGCTATCCAGCACCCAGTTCTCCTCTATGGGGTAGCCGTTGTGCAGTTTTTATGGGACAGTCTACCTCTCCTCCAGCAACAGGGGTGGGCCCTAAATAGCCTAGACCGATCAGTGTAATCCCAATTTCCTGTCCACAGTGATTGGTCTAGAGAAGGCATATGACCCAAGATGGTCCAATAAGAGTGAAGCCCAGACCTTTCTTGGCTGATTTGGAAAGAAATTCTGTCTCAGCCTAGGGTGGTGTGCAGATAAGTACACAGGCTAAAGTAAACAGCCATTTTTTCTACTTAGAGAAAAACCAGTCCAAGAATAAAGGAGAGACAGGGCTGAGAGAAGTTTAAAAAACCGAGCACTGATCAGACCATTCTGAAGTTTGAAATAACCCTGAACTTTTTCAGTTATGTAATCTAACAAATTATGTTTATTGCTTAAGCCACCTTGAACTTCAATGATTTGCAATTGAAAGCTTCCAAATGAACACAAAGTGATTCAATAAATATTTGTTGAATGACTGAATAGTTATACATATTATAATTTAGTCCACATAAAAATGTAACATTATTATTGATCATATTTCCATTATTAAACTTTCAATCATCAGCAAGCTGTAGGATTGACTTGAAAATTGTAAAGTATTGTATTTTCCATCAACAGTAATAGACCATTGCCTAGAGTTAATGGACAGAAAAAGATGCTATCAATTCCTGAAAGGTTACTATATGCTTCCATAGAAATAAAACTTGTTACATGTACTCACTACACAAAGATGAAGCGAGGCACAGAGTTTTAAATTGTTAAGGTAAAATCTTTTTAACAAATCCCCTAATGGTTCACCATAAGGAAGACAGAGACATCTCAAAAACAGTCACGGATTTGTTCTAGGTCACCCGTCCTCTCGCTTGGTCTTCTGATGACAAATGGCCTCAGCCGCAAGGCAGCTGGTCAGGGTACAGACCAGCTCAAAGCCCTCTCAAAACTTTCTACAAAGAGGCAAGTGGTCCTCCCACTGGCCCTGGACTGTGACCTCTAAGAGGGCAGGAACTTGACTTATTCTCCACAGTGTCCCCACACCTACTATGCGACACATGGGCTATCTATGCATGTGATCAGTTCATGACATACGGTAGGCTGTCAGTCATTATTTGTTGAGTGAATGAATGACAATTTATGACTTGGGTCTCATTTGCTCTTGTCTTATTCTGTTTCATATAAGAAGGAGGAGGAAGTGAAAGATATAATTGAGTTAATTTGGGTTTTCCCCTAAGCTGCTCTTTGATCACTTTGACACTTAATTGAGTTCCTGCATCCATCTAAATTCTCTTCAAGATAACCTCACACACCCTCGAGGCATTTTTTTCTCAACAGAAAATACAGAGCTTGACTATCAGGAGAGAAACCAGTCAGTCTTTGACTTAAAGAACAGGGTGTAAGTGACCTTTTTTGGGGTGCTGATTATGAGATCGTAGGAAAGTCATTCTACCTCTCTGGGTTTCAATTTTTTCATCCCTAAAAGAGGAGTTGAGCTGCATGAGTTGCTTTTTCAACTGTACTTTATACAGCCCAAGGTGTTTTGTAGAGCAAGAGGTTGTTGTCATTTAGTCACTAAATCATGTCTGACTCTTTTGCAACCCCACAGACTATAGCCCGCCAGGCTCCTCTGTCCGTAGGATTTCATAGGCAAGAATACTGG
This sequence comes from Capricornis sumatraensis, assembly GCF_032405125.1. Taxonomy (NCBI): domain Eukaryota; kingdom Metazoa; phylum Chordata; class Mammalia; order Artiodactyla; family Bovidae; genus Capricornis; species Capricornis sumatraensis. The sequence goes on from NC_091075.1 coordinate 19,602,857, forward strand.
AGTGGGTTGCCATTTTCTTCTCCAGGGGATCTTCCTGACCCAGGGATCGAACCCACGTCTCCTACAGTGGCAGGCAGGTTCTTTACCACTGAGCCATCTGGGAAGTCGAGAGCAAGAAGAGAGAGGGATAAGGCCAGGGCCCAGAGCCTTCCACTCCCACATAAGCATCAGAGGGTCCAGAGGCTGACTGACTGGCTTCCAGTCACAGTCCTACTGTTTACTAGCCGCATGATCTCAGACAAGTAATCTTTCATGCATCTCAGCTTCCTTCTCTGTAAACAGAGATGACAATAATGTTTCTTTACAGGGTGTTATGAGGATTTAATAAATTAATATCTAAAGCTTGGTACATGAAAAATGTATAAATTTCAGATATTACTATCTGTTTTATATATTGGAGTTCTGATCATGTTTAGGCTTAAACGGTTTAAAGGTCTTCTGCTGCCAACAAAACAAAAATATTTAATTAAAAGAAAGTGTTTAGGGTTTTTAATTAGGATGTAATAGGGGATAGTAGATTGCAAAGGGTCTGGTAGACAGATATTAACCTCTGCAGCCACCATTGTCATTAACACCACACCTCGCCAACCAGACTCTGCAGTGTGTTTAACTCAGCACAATGGGCTGCCGCCACTCGAGAGAGCTGGCTTTTTCTCCTGAAGATTATTCTGCGGTCCCATTCAAATGGCCTCTGTGTCGCTGGGCGGCTGATGCCTGGTGCTAGACAGAGAAGGGCTCCGTGGCTAATCGCTCGCATTCCTGTGAAGACTGAAGGAAAAGATAAATTTCCTTAACAGTCAACATTTCAAGGGAAGGCATTTTCTTAACAGAAAATGGTGAATATCTGAAAAGATTGAAACCTCAGGCAGTTTAAAATTTGCAAGGAAGGAGTGCCTGGCAGTTCAACTGCTTTAAAATTCCTTTTCCGAAGATATCATATGAATTTAAATAAAACTTGAATGATTATGGTAATTATCCACACTAATAACCTTGCTCAGAAACTCCTTTATCTGTCGTTTCACTTCCAGAATGCTGTAGACTGCCAGGCATTCCTTCTCTCCTTTACCTGGAGAAGAGGGTTTCGAATTCTCGACATTGTGTTCTGGAACAACAGTTATGGGTCAGTCTATTTTTGGACTCACCCAGGCTCTTCACCCCTCACCTGGTACTGATACTGCCCTCACAAGCCCCGTTCTCCTAGTTTGCTCCCCAAACACTGAGCTCAGATTTCCTTTGACATTTGGCTTACATTTCAAAATTTTTGCCTACCCCTTCTCCTTCCCTTTTTGTTTCTTCCTCCCTATTCTCCTTCTCTCCTTGAGACTAATTGGTATAAAGGTGGGGCGGGTGGGTTAGAAATTGCTTCTCCCTATTCCTCAGGACTAAGGTTGGACAGGCGCGTCTCTGTCCCAGAAATATGTGAAGATTAATCCAGTTTGCAAGGGCATGCAGGAGCTGTAAATATTTATGGGCAACAGAGAAGGAACTGACCCAAGCACACAGAGTAAAGGAACCAGGCAGAGGGCTGGCCAAACGCCAGTGACCCTAGATGCTGCTCCCTGGGCGCCAGGTGCAATTAGCCACCCGGGGGGCCTGCCTTCTGGGCGGGAGGTGACAGGAGTGTGGGAAGTCGATCCTGGCATCAGGAGCAGCAGAATTCTTCTCTCTCCCTTTCCTCTACCCCCAGCCCATTTCTAACTTCCAACCTCTTGGAGGTTTTAGGGACCAGTTTAGTAGCCAGAAGCTTCCCACACCTCCAACCTGTCTGTAGCTGGCATGGATGACTGGCTTGTACTTCTGGGGAGAGAAAACATATGCTCACCCTCCGCTCCCCACCTCCACCATCCTCTCATCTGTTAGAAAACATCAGGGGATGCATAACTTTTCCCATCTTTGTACCGAAGCACATGCAAGCTGTTTCAAGGTCTAAGATTTAAGAGTTTCTTGAATATTTTCCTTCTTTGTTACAATGCAGAGAGAGTAAGTTAGAAAGAAATACATTGGTTTACAACAAGATGATTTATTTTTTCTGGCCTTGCCACCCAGCTTTTGGGATTTTAGTTCCCCGGCTGGGGATTGAATCCTGAGCTCACAGCAGTGAAAGTCCCGTTGAGTCCTAACCACTGGACTTCCAGGGAATTCACTAGAACTAGATGAGTTATTATTAGAAATTCATTGTCACAGAGAAAACTTTTCACCAAGGGTCACCAGCATTTTCTTGCATTCTTCCAGGAATGGGGAACTCATTACTGCCAAAGGCAGTTCAGTCACATTGGCCCAGTTTTGTTCATTAGAATCATATTTTGAACAAATGAATACCTGCTTCACAATTGCATGTATCTATCAACCTTTTTCCTACCCCTTAGGGTATTACACAAGTAATCACAGATAGCTGCTTTGTACCCGATTTTGCTTTTTCATGTGTTTATGTGTGCCCCAGTGTGTCTGCAGGTTCCCTGATAGCTCAGTTGGTAAAGAATCCACCTACAATGCAGGAGACTCTGGGTTGGTTCCTGGTTGGGAAGATCCGCTGGAGAAGGGATAGGCTACCCACTCTAGTATTCTTGGGCTTCCCTTGTGGCTCAGTTGGTAAAGAATCCATCTACAATATGGGAGACCTGGATTCGATCCCTGGGTTGGGAAGATCCCCACTCCAGTATTCTGGCCTGGAGAATTCCATGGACTGTATAGTCAATGGGGTCATAAAGAGTCAGACACGACTGAGTGACTTTGACTTCAGTTCACTTCAGTGTGCACGTGTGCTCAGTTGTATCCGACTGTCTGCTACCCCGTGGACTCTAGCCTGCCAGGCTTCTCTAATCATGGGCCAACTCATCTTCTTCTGTAGCTATTCTTCATTTTGGAAGTCTTAGAGGAAGGCAGAGACCTAGTTCCCATCACAGAAGCCAAAGAGGACTGGGGATTCCCTCGACTCACCTGCAGACAGCCAGCACAAGGTCACATAGCCAATTGGAAGTACCGAGTAGGGTTTTTAATGTGAAGGGGGAGGGGCAGGCTTAGTCCAAGACCATCGGTGGAAAACAGAAGGATCCAGCAGTGACGGCCACAGTGGGCGGTGGAGGAGGGGCTAGCACAGCGTCCTAGCTAGATCTGCAGGCAGCCTCACTTGGCTCTTGAGTATTTTCCCCACCAGACTCTCCAGTCTCCTGGTGATGGTCCAAGTCACCCAATAGTATTCCAACAAATTCCTCTTTTGCCTACGTTAGCCAGAGTCAGTTTCTGTCATTAGCAACTGTGAGCCCTGGCTGATACATTCTCTTCCTCCCACATTCCCCCAGATGACTTGCTCTCCATCATTGCTCCCCTATGAAGGTGCCCAGCTCTCTCCGTGCACCCTACCGAAGCAGGGCTAGTGGAGCCATCCTCTTTCTACACCTGGATGGGACACGTCTAGTGATGCTGGTGCTCCTGGTGGTGTATAACCACATCGCCCTACTGACTTGTACTCAGTCAGTACCCAACTTTTGCTCCGCATGTTACAGTTACGCCATTATCGCCCTCATTCCATAGTGCATGTTGAGTGTTTTAATCTGGACCTCCTAGTTCATTTAGAGTAAGAATTTCTCTGTCTTGGGGGAATCCCAGACTCCCCATTAATTAGGTTCCTCCCCATTTTCTCCTATGAATGAATCCTACCTCAGTCCCTATACCCATGAGTGAGTTTCCTGCCCCTCTTCCCTATTCTTATGCCCGCCCCCGCCCCCACCACCGCAAGGGCTGGAAGGCCTGCTGTGAATCTCATGTTCCAGCTGAGTCTCCAAATGACACAGCTGACTATCCATCCCTCATGAACACCACCTGATGGTGCAGCCACCATCGAGTCCCTTGCTCAGTCTCTGCTTAAATGCATGTGCTGGATGTCAGGCTGTGGAGATTGTTGTTCAGTCGCTGAGTTGTGGCTGACTCTTTGAGACCCTGTGGACCGCAGCATGCCAGGCTTCCCTGTCCCTCACTATCTCCTGGAGTTTGCTCAAACTCGTGTCCATTGAGTCAGTGACGCTATCTAATCATCTCATCCTCTGCTGCCCCCTTCTCCTCCTGCCTTCAGTCTTTCCCAGCATCAGGGTTTTTTTCTGATGAGTCGGTTCTTTGCCTCAGGTGGCCAAAGTACTGGTGCTTCAGCTTCAGTATCAGTCCTTCCAATGAATATTCATGGTTAATTTCCTTTAGGATTGACTGGTTTTATTTCCTTGCTTTCCAAGGGCCTCTCAAAAGTCTTCTCCAGCACCACAGTTCAAAAGCATCAATTCGTACTAGTGGCTTTGGACACAATGCCCATTCTTGTCCTCGCAAACTAACCTTCTAGTTCCTCTTCAGCTTCAGGTTGGAGTCAGGCAACTCAACCCCATATTTCAGTGCCTTTTCTTAGTTGATCATGGACATGGAGAAATGGGGGCGGGGGAGAGGAGATTACACGTGTTGGGTGCTTATTATAGACCCACCTTATTAAAGGTCCTTACATACTTTATGCAGATTATCTTATCAGCTCTGTACCATAGACATGATTGCCTCAGTTTTCCAGATCAGGCAGCCGCATCTCACAGAGGACCCAAAGTGCTAAACTAGACGCGGGTCTAACCCTCTTCTTAGCCTCACAGTGGCTTAAGCTGAAAGGAGCGGGGAGCCCGGGCCCTGCTCAGCCAAGCCTTCAATTCCCTCTCCGACTTCTGCCCAAGAGAGCAGAGCCATTTACAGGCACACATGGTCTGCAAACTGAATTCTGGTCGGCAGCTTGAATGACTTCAGCAACCAAGCTCTTTCTATAAGTGCTTGCAAATAGAAAAATTGTCCCATCTGAGTTTTGTTTTATTGATTCTGCCAAATAGGAAGGCAAGAATAAAGGTCTGGGAAATACACAAACTCGAAAATCAGTGTCTGATGAGAGCTGATGGTATCTTCTTGGAGGCAGAGCAATACCAGCAGCAGTGGTCTAGTTTTGTTTTGAAACCTCCCTTCCTGGAACCACAATTGCTACCGCTTTGGTGGCAGAAGGAAGATGTTTACCCTTCACAAAGACGGCGAGAGTTCCAGCCCTTTATGTAATCTCCTGGGCCACCAAGGGACCAGCCACATGGTGTCTGCAGATGGGGAGAGAGGCCGACAATTCTCATACCAGGCATTCCTCTACTGTCCTTCCAGCCTGCATAACAGGTCGCTCCCCTTCTTTCCAGAGAACCTGAGGCTCCACCACTGACTGCCAACTCCCCACTCAGGCCTGAGAGCAATTTGTAACTCAGCTTACACAGGCTCTCCTACTGTCTGCATTTTTGTTTGTTAAATGAGCAATTTGCTGTTGGTCGCTTGGCTCCTCTGTGAAGTCGGCCGCGAGGGCGGCTTACCCGGGGGACAGCTGGGCAGTGAAAGCAGAGGGCGATCCCCTAGCGCTTGGCCTGCGCCTTTCCACTCCTGGATCTTGCAAGTACTTTTGTCGCATGGAGCCACTCTCGGTTCTCCATGTGTGGTATTTGCAGCAACAGAGAAATCAACCCAGAAGGAAGGGTTTTGATGAGACATTTGGGAGGTCTGGGCAAATGCAGTGCCCTTCTGGACAGCTGCTTTCTGTGGAAAGACTTGTCTTCTCTTTTGTGAGATGAGGCTCTGGGTATGGGGAAAAGAGGTGGCAAAAATTTGTCCTAGCTCACACTCCAGGGGTGAAACACACCGGCTCATTCATCAAGTGATAATAGACGTGGTGAGGAACTCAGAAACCACAGCTGACGCTTATTGCCTCAACGGCCGCGACATTATCTCACCACTCATTTAGAACATATGTTCAACAGCAGCATTGGGGTGTGGGGTCTCAACTGTGCTCTCAACACAGAGGGGAAGAGGTGAGAAGCACTGCATGGAGGAGGCTTCTGTGACAAGTCCTCCAGAAATTCGGAGACCCGCCTTCCCCTCCCTTCTTCCTCTTGATGCCATCACCACCATCTCCACCACGTGCAAACTATTTTGTCATCAGGAACAGTGATAAACACACATGGCGGTTCCAGCTACCTGTGTTCCACGTTGGCCGAGAGGGAGGTAATGCTACCTTCCTCTCCTCCCTGTCCCCTCCCCCCAAGTGCTCCATCCAGGGGGAAATGTGCAGACGCACACTCTTATCAAGCATTCAAACTATTTCATGAGAGGACCACACTTTGTTCTATTCTGGCTTCCCTCATGGGGGTGGTGGTGGGACAGCACATCTTCAAACGCCTGCTGGCTTAAATGGTGACAGCTGCATGCAACGGGCTTGCTTACAGCCCGCCGGGTGCAATGGGAGATAACTGCAGGGTAGAACTTCAAAGACAGACCCACTGCAGTCATTCCAACAGCCTGGGGCTGCCGCCTTTAGCTGGTGACTCCCTGCCTCCCTGCATGCAGCAAGTGAGTCGAGGGCAACTCAAAAATCGGACTTTGCCTATGTGCATGGGGAGTTCCGATGCAAGGAGGCAAGAATGAGTCAGGAGACGTATTTAGGGCTAAGCCCTAAATACATTTGTCCTAGACAAACGTTTTTTTCTTGGATAGTGAGGAGAACCAACTCATCCTAGCATGTGAGTTTGACCAAACTTTTATGTTTGTAACAGATGATACATTTTAAAGGCTGAAAGTGAGTTGAAGTCTTTATTTTGTAAACGTGTGCCTTGCTCCAATGTCATCTGAATTACCCATCTTTGCAGAAATCACTTATTAAAAGTTGGCTCTATGTTAAAATGGATGGTGGCCTTTGATCTTCAACTAAGGAGCCGTTATGGGAGAAACTGTCACACAGAAGATTCAAGAGATGACTTGAAATCCTCGGTTTCTTGCAATGGGTAGCACAGATGGCTGTTTAAGGAACCACATTAAAGAGCCACCATGAAAGGTAGTTATTTCCTGTCTTCTCCATCTGGCAGGTCCTAACGAAATGCACTCCAAGCAGCAGACTCACTGTGATACTGTGTCGACATATGTGGCTACTGATGCTTTGGGTGAGGCTATTCATTTCTATAAATCGCCTCCTGCTGCCCTACCATCCAGCTTGGTCCCTGGTTCTCCTTTCTGTCAAAGTCCTAATTGGAACACAGGCAAGTTCGTATAACCTCTCTAAGCCTTGGCCTTCTCATCTGTGAAATGCGAATGAAAACATCTTATAATAAAAGTAATAAGTTTGTTTTGCTTCAGTTACATTGAGTTGGTTCTGCAATTTAAAAGAAGCTATTTGCAAAAAATGAAGATCCCTTAGTACGTGTTCGTATGATGCGATATATAGAATTCAAATGATGGAAAATAACAGAGCCAATCATGTCTTAAGACATGGGGAAAATATCACACTGTGATCGTTCTTTGAAAGGAGCAAAGGCTTTGAGGAACAAATACGACAAGCTGTGTAAGGTGATTAGTATAGTGTGTCACGTGGTCTGTACTTAAGACACTGAAGTCATTATCCTGACTTCGTCTTTGTGCCCACACCAAATACCACCTCTGTTCTGAAGCCCTGTCCAGTTGTTCCAGCTAGAGATCCTTTCTCCTTAAGCTCCATGGAGTCACCCTGCCCTTGGCACTGATCGCTGTATACCTAGGATTGCACTAATGTACGTCACGTTTCATATCACACTATAATAAATACTTCCCCTTGTCTTGCGTCACTTAGGTTGAGTTGGCCCTACAACTTGAAGGGGAGCCTAACTAATAAATTATCATGTATTCATATGATGGAACATAATATAACCTGAACGAAATGTCTTAAGACACGGGAAAAGTATTTTGTAACTAAGTGAAAAAAGTAGCATGGAAAACTGTAATACAGTATGTTGGCAAGTAATAGAACCCCCCCCAACTGTGTGTATATACACACATATATGTTCAAAAAATCACCAAATAATAACAAATATTTACAATTAACAAATAATAACAAATATTATTTGGTATTTATTATACCAAACAATAACTGCATATTATTTTGGCATTTGTTTGTAGCTGATATTTTATTGCTTCTCTTCATATTTTTTTTTGAATTTTCCTATTTCTACTTAACAGAAAACCAAAAAGGGCAAATTGTGAAGTATAAATGTGGGGTAAAAAAACACACACACAAGGAGTTAGGGAGAATTTAATAAGTTTCTAACTTCATCAGGTTCTTTCGACAAACACTTTTAGGACAAACTGTTATAAGTATGAGGCTCTCATAAATACAACAGGAGAGAACAGACTGAAGACAGGTCCTGGCCCTACGAGGCTTATTTAGCTGAGATGAGCCATACAAATGGCAGTGATGACACAGGGGAGCAGTAGAGAGAGAGGCCAGGTGAGTGGTTCGGGGAGCAGGGGCGGGACTCTGATGTGTCCACCATGCTAGAGAAAGGCTCAGTGCAGAGGTGGCCTTCAGGACTCCTCAAAGGCAGACAGACTCCATGGCCATGTGGATTGTTACACTCAGTGGTTAAAGAAGTCAGGGATGGGATGATGAAAATAAACTCATATAATCTACCATTTTAATTTAAATCATTCATTTCAAATGTTTTCTGCACCTACTTTTTTCCAGAGTTGCTAGCAAGTAGGAACCTCCCTTGAGTGTGAATTCCATAAACTTCTGGTGACTTACAGTGAAAAGCACGCAGCGGGAGGAGAGAAAAAGCAGACCTGAATGTCCTCAACCGACGTTCCTCCTCACAGCCCATCAAGGGGAAGAAAATCGGATTTTTTAAAATGCAAAAATATTTTCAATTAAGGTTAAATTTTATGGAAATTAAACTTTTCTGTACTGTTTCTGAATGGAACGTTTACCTGATTTTCTCAAAGCTAACAGAAGTATTTGGGGCTTCCGTGGCAGCTCAGCAGTAACGAATCCACCTGGCAATGCAGAAGACGCAGGTTTGATCCCTGGGTCGGGAAGATCCCCTGGCATGCCACTCCAGTATTCTTGCCTAGGAAATCCCATGGACAGCAGAGCCTGGTGGGCTGCAGTCCACAGGGTCACAAAGAGTCACATAAGACTGCGTGCCTAAACAACAACAGTAAGGGTAATTTAATCCTCTACTTTGTTCTAGCCAAAATTTCCTGTCATTTTTGCAAAGCATCTTGAAATTTCGTGTCAAGATATCCAAATTTAACTCATAAATAAAGGTGAAGAAAGCTCACAACTTTACTTTGAGGGAAATTGTATCCATGTCCAAAGTTCCTAGATTCTCTATTCTACTAACTGATGGCAAAGTTGGGAATCTCAAACCATGACAAATCCAAACAGTTATTTGTTTCTAAGACATGTAGGCAGGGTGATAAGGAAGAGAAGTGATATCCTAATGATCCCTTACAAACAGGAAATCAGAAGTGGCCGAACAGAAGCAGAATAGATAGGCAGGTTGGTTACCTTACCTGACACAATCTGCTCTATCAACTTAACCAGAGGTTAAATTTAGGCCACAAATTCACTTTCAAGAAAGTCAGAGGCTTCTCTGGGCAGGGCTAGGCCTTTTTGGTACTTCTCACTAACTCTCAAGACAGATATTTTGGCTTTCAGAAGGCTCTCCACATCGAAAAGTTTACTAAGGAAATACATATTTCTGGGTTCTGGAGAAAACCCAGTGGCAATGTTTAAATGAAGACGATGTTTGAAGGCGGCAACTCGATGAATTCTCATTTTGGGGCACAATCAGGCAATCAAGGGTCAGCGATGACATCCCAGTACTGAATTCATCCCAGCCCACAGTGCCAAACGACCTTCACATAGAGTCAGCCAGCAGAGGCCAATGCCAGTAGCAGCTGAATCTTGGCTGCTGTCCAGGCCTCACCCAGCCCTTCTCCCTTCTAGGGTCCCCTCCAACTTCTGTTTCAAAGACAAGGCCAGAGGTTGCCCAGCACTCAACCAGAAGCTTGAGCAGATGTTGGAGGAGCTCAGCCCAAGGAAGCAGAGATTCACACGGCTTAATCTTATCACCCCTTGAGTTGCAAAACTGAAACTAGCGCCTCCAAGGCAGTTTTCTGAAAACATATTTTTTCAAGTCATTAGAAATATGCATAATATTATCAGTTACCATTTATAGCTTCTGTATTTCTAGTAACTGGCATTGTTGTTACTTCAGGCAAGCCAGAAAATAAGCATGCCAGGAACTGACAGGGTGTGTTATGTCACCAAAACAAAAGAGCTCATGCTGATAAATGTCAGGTTGGCTTCTTTGTGGGTTTCCCCCTTCCTTCGGCAAAGTTGCAGCTTTTGCCTTCTTTTCCACTCTCGGTATGAGCTGAAGTGTTGAGCAACGCAAGAAGCTGGACTCTTTCCAAGATATCTGCCTTCTAAAGCTATCAGGCACATCAGATGGCCACGACTTTACCAGATACAAGGGCTCTGGCCATTTCCTTTGTCTTCGAGCCAGTAACCTAGTAATGTTTTTAAATAATGGATATTCCTGGGGGTCCTGCTCATCTGGCATATTCATCGTGTAGAGAGGAAAAGACAGGATCTTTTTTTTGCCACTGAAGACCTGGGTGGTCAGGACTGCCTGAAGGAGGGGAGGCCAGAGACTTTCTCAAGTAGCAATGAACAAACAGGAATAGAAGTCAGGAGGAAACGTGAAGGAGGAGGGCGGCTGGTGATAAAAGTCTGAAAGAGAAGGCCTCAGAAAGCCTCTCCCTTTAGTCCCCCCACCTACTAATCTCTCCCTCTTGACCACTGTTTCTTTTACCTTTTGATTTAATGCCACTGCAGACAAAATAGGAAAAGGCATTCTCTGCCAGGGCCATTTACATTGGCTTTCGTCTTCCCGAAACCTAATATACGTTACTGCTTTTGTAAAAGAGGGACTAATATTATTCCTGGGTTTGCATAGATGTGTGTGTGTGTGTGTGTGTGTGTGTGTGTGTGTGTGTGTGTGTGATTTGTTTATACTGATTTCTGCACCAGGTAGATATCCACATGCTGCCTGAATACAGACGAGGATGTGCATATATAAGACACATACAACTACCTACGCTGGTAAAGACTGCTAGGCATTGACTCTAGGTCTCCCTCCCTCTCTTCCTGGACACTTTGGAGGAAAGCCACTGTCTGGCCAGGGTCATTCACCTTGGACTCTTACTTGAGCAAGAGATTAACTCCTGTTGTGTTTAAACCATAACACAGTTTTGGTTTTACTTATGTAGCAGTTTAACGTAACTTGCAAATACCCCACAGTCATATATATAAACACACATGACTTAGACCTACCACATAGTACATGACTCTAAGTCTAACCGTCAATACACCACAATGGTAGATTGCATGGCTCCAAAAGTATGAGAATAATTTGAAAGGAGGCCTATGATGGTGCAAAAGCAATGTTTCCTTTGATAGAATTTAAGCATGATTAACAAGCCAAACACATTTTTAGAAGTTACATATGAATCAACTAGGCTTTCCTAATTTTGAAAGCTGGCTGGAACACAGATGATTCCCGTTTGGGCCAGAATTGCATTAATCTGCTTAGACTAAGCCAGTTTTGACAATGGGAATGATATTAAGCAGTACTAAATATTTTTGAAATGCAGTTCTGTGAGTGAGCATGAACGTAAATACGCATACAAGCACATCTAGCCACGAGTTAACAAGAGAAAAAAAATACTGTGTTCTCTCCATTAAAAAAAACAACAACTCTCATTCTTTTCATCTGTTTATCCCTGTTAAAGGAGCCAAGTGAAGATTATTGAAATTAAGGCTTCACATGACCCCACAACACAACCTGCACAAGTTAGGAGCAATGACGTTAACCGAGTGTCCACCTGATTATAAGAAAGCATTTGGGGGAAACACTCATTGCATTTCCACGAGCCAGGCTAGCAGTCTGGCTTAAATCTTGTAGGCGTAAATCCTGGTAGCAATATTATCAGAAATAACTCTCACCTCTTTCAATCAGAGATCTGAGACTTTGAAGTAATATTCAGCTTTATGAAGGCAGAGGAAAATGGAGGCAGGGTCTTTGTCTGCCGGAACTACATGCGAAATTCTAAAAAACCCACCGTTCTTCATTCCCAGGAACAAAACTGGGAAGGGTGAAGAGAACTTTTGCCAATGTTAGTTTTCTAGAACATGCCTTGGGCATAGTAGTGAGAAAAAAGAGAGGGAAAAATCAGCTGGTGAGCACTACTGGCTGCAAGACAACATTCAAATAAGCTGTTTAGCCTTTGGTTTCAGCATTCCCAAACATCATAAAGATTTCAGCTCTTGTAAAAGGGGAGCCAATTGTTTACAATAGACTGTTCTGGAGGGAGTGGGTGTGTCTCAAGAGGCAAATATTTGCCCATAGGAGGTAATAAAATTGTATTAAGCTCTTACCCCACTGCTGTACGTGGTCATCAATGTGATTAGCTCACTCAACTCTATTTTAAGATCCTGACAGGCACAAACATTAACAAGAACCTGGCATTTCTCCTTAAGAATATATAATCGACCTTTCAAGTCTGTAATCTTGTTTATCAAAGCGGATGGCAGGGATTTATGCAGAATAGTTTGCACACCTCTTTGATTTCGGCCCCCTGAGAACCCAAACAGGCAACCCACCCAATCCTGTTTTATTTTCGCCATATCCTGTGTTGTTGAATGGGCCTCTTGTAAAAATGCAATGTAAGGCCCTCCCCTTGCAGTTTTTTTCTGAAGTTCTGAACAAGTCTTACATCAGTTTTGTAAAATGTGCAGTTCTCTTACATTCCTCAGGCAGACTTTAAAGGTCACGGTCCTAAAGAGTTAGGGAAGTCTGTTTGCATAGACAGGGACCCACATGGATGAAAGGAAGAAAGCAATTTAATCGACAGTTAAGCTGTGTGGGCAAACACAGCATTCCAGCAAATGGTGGATAGAAGTGGGTGGGAGTATGCGGCCCTGGATTCTCTTAATCAATCACTTTCAACTTGTGTTACAATTTTTAAACTAAACCTTCCGGCAAAAAAAAAAAAAAAAAAAAATGCACTGACCGGCAGTACTTTCTTCATTACAGCAATAGTGAAAAAGAGCCGGAGAACTTGTGAACTACTCAAGATGAACCTAAAGGACAGTGGAAGAGCTGGAAAATGAAACAGGATCAGGACCTGACTGCCCTCATCAGAGCTAAATCCAGTCATTAAAACTCCCCTTACCATTTCTGATTCTGTGCTTCAATTGTTGAGTTCAGCCCCTTCTCATCTCACAGTATCTCCAAGCACCATCAAGGGAAATAATTTTTTTAATCAACAATCATAAAACAATGTTTCACATAAATATCCGTGCTTTCAATTATCTTTCTAGTTAGTTCAGGTGCTAACGAGAATCCGAACCACTCTTTCTATGGGGCTGAACAGTGTGCCTAATCCAAAGAAAGACACCAAAGAAGAGCTCGGCTCTGTTGCTATAAAACTAATAAATAGTGCAATAAACACAGAACGCGTTCCAGAGAAAGCCTGTGCTCGGAGGTTACACGCATGACTCAAACAGCAGGCTCCCAACACAAGAGGAGTCGGAAGATTCGGGTGTGAGGCTAGGAAAGGGATTACATGTCATAAGAAAAAGGAAATTATGTTGATAATGATTCCTGGAGTCAGTGCCAGCAACTTCAGCCAACTTGCCTGCAGCTTCATCAAAATGTGCCAAATGTAGGTCCAATGCTGCCAGGATTAAGAACATGTCCCACGAAGATCAAAGGAAGACCCTTGCTATATATATATATATATATAATCAGTACAAATATGTCCCCCAACTATGAGATCTCCAGACTGGTAGACTGGTAGACTTAACAGTTAATAGAACCATTTCCCAGGTTACTGTTTTAATATGAAACCTGGGCTAATCCTTAATACTACCTGAGCCCCACACGTTCATTCATTCATTGACTGTTACTTGTTGGGCACGCACAGTGTGCAAGGTATTTTGCTCTTTCTGTTCAGGATCCAGAGCTGGGAGATGGGATAACAGGACTGCATTGAAAGATACAGGCTCAGGTAGAATTCAAGTGGTTGGCCAGTCAGTTGCTAGATGTGTTACTAACCTCTCTAAGCCACACCCATTTCACAGGATCGTTGTAAAGATTAAACAAGGATTTGTGTAAAACACTTGGCAGAGCCCCTGGCACACAGAAGTGCCCAGTCCATGGCCAGCCATTATTTCAGGCCAAAATTTCTAGAGTATGGGCAAAGTTTCTGAAGAAGAAGAAAATACGCTAGAGTATTCCCAGGTACTTAACACTCAATCATAGTTCCTCTTTACATGCACACAATACTCACAGAACTCTCAGGCTTCCTTCAAATAAATATTTGCAATGAAGTGTGTTTACACATGTGTGATCAGAAATTTTTTTTTTTTTTTCTTTAACAGTCTGGGAAAGGAGAGAGCCGGATTGTGTGGGGCCAACTCTGGACTGGCATTTGAGCCCCAACAAATACCATATTGTCTGTGCTGCAAAGAGGCTGCCGCTGGCATCTCCGGGAGAGTGTTTACTCGCTTCTAAATTACACCATTGTCCACGCAAGGAGAAAGTCCGAGGGGAAAACAGTTCTTTTTGACAGGAAGAGGAGGGTTCTTCCGCGCTCCTGGTGTCCTGAGGCAACATTCAGTGATGAATTTTCTCGGCAAAGCCTGTGCTCCCTGAGCTGGTCCTCACTGGAACTACCTGTGAAGCCTTTTCCTGAAGTGACGGACGTGGCTTTTGCAACCAGTTAGCACCTGCACTCGGAACTCGATTCCCCTCCCTAATTGGTTTCAAGTGGAGCCAGGGGATCAGGACTTAATTAGCAGCGATACAGCTCATACTGATCGGTTCCCCCCTGCTTCCCCGGGGCCCCAGGTTTGTCTCCACTTGGAATCCCTGTGCCTGCTGGACGCATGTGTCTGCAGTGTTCAGGCAGAAGTGTTCAGGGCAGCACCGGGCAGGGCAGGGACCCCCCTGGTGGCAGCTGGTCTCAGGCCACCCTCTGCCCGTGCCCCTGACCGCCTACCTGAGCCAGCCCTGTGCCTCCTCCTTGCCCCACTTCGGAGTCGCCCGCTAGGCCAGGGCCTGTCACCCCGGCCACCCTAAGAGTCTGACTGGAGTGGGGTCACCCTCACAGACTGCTGGATGGGCCACAGAGGCCTCAGCCCCTTGTCTTTGCTGGCCCCTGGGCTGCTGAAGAAGGTTCTTGTTGTTTTTTTTTTTTCTTCTTCTTCTCCAAGAGGGGAAAACGCCTCCTGCTCTGTACCAGCTTGAAGCCAAAATAACATGTTTTGGCAACCATGATTTGGCAATTAGGGCCTCAGCGCACTGAAAGCATTCTTCCATGCAAAATATGCCTTGGAAAGAAAACACTAAACCACATCTGAGTGAAAATATAGGAAGTGAACAAAGGGGTGACAAAGCAGTGAGAGTCAGGAAGGGGGAGCGTTGTGGGGGTGGGGGGCTCCGGCACGTCTGGGGAGGCCAGACCACGGCTGGACGCCTGGATGTTTCCACAGACGCAACTCTGGAGCAGTCCAGGGAAGGCCGGAGGCTGAGCCCGGCAGGATCCTGCATCTCTGTGGTGAGCGCACCCTTCACTGGCCCTCAGACGAAGCCCTGAGCAGGACTTGAGCAAAAGCGAGACAGAGCAGTGGAGCTGAGCCTGAGCTCACACAGTCCCAGTGGGTGCAGCGCCCCTCCTCACCCAGCCTCCTGAAGGCTGCGCACAGGCAGGGACTGGCTCCGACTGCCCAGAACGGAAGCCTCCTCCAGCGATGCTAGGTCTCTCCTCCCTCTCAGTCTGCCATCACCCCATCTGAGGGGAAGATTTTCTTGCCTGGAGAATCCCAAGGACAGAGGAGCTTGGCAGGCTGCAGTCCGTGGGGTCGCAAAGAGCCGGACACGACTGAGCGACTACCTCTAACTAACTATGGCAAGGAAAGAGACTCCTCTTCCTGTCATTCCAGGGCACCCACATTCTCTGATAAAGAGAGCAGAACAGACTCCTGAATGATATAATTTCACCGAAACAAAGGGCGGTTATGGCACAAGGCACATTGTCTTAGGCCAGTGTGTGTTTGTTTGCTGTGTTAACTGATGTCACAAACGTACATGTTGCCACTTGCTGGTGTCTTCTGTATGGAGCATCTTCTTTCTTCCCTTCCGCTGCCCAACTCCCTGACTTTAGGGGAGGGCAAGAATTTAAAGGCAGGACATCATGCCCAGCTAAACCTCCCACACAAAAACACAACTCTGCAGTGGGCTAACAAAATCCTATCCTCAGATGCAGTGGCAGCAGAGGGTGACAGGATAAGGACCAAGATGCTGGCTTCATCTTCCTTATGACTCTAAACTACCATCTGAAATTGCACCAGAAAGTGTAAATGGATTTTATTGGTGAGTCTGATATTACCAAGGAGGTTATTTATTACCCTATCAATGTGCAAATATCCCTTGAACACTGGTTTCATTTTACAATTGTGGATTACTTTCCCCTTACTATTAATTAACTTTTGGATAATTTTTCTAATAACACGGACTGTTAGCATAGAAATTTTTAAATCCTGGTTTGCTTATGCATGGCCATTGGATGAACCATTTTAGTTTAATCACAGAGATATGTCCATTTCTACATGACTTATTTCTGTATAATCATTCACCTGATAACTATAATGCAGTCATCGCAAAGACATTTCTGAATTTAGATTTTATAATGGAAATAAAGTGTTGGGATTTTAAAAGCAAAGTATTATTTATTTTGGTTAGCATATCAAATTTAAAGTTTCTTGTGGTCACAGACTTTAAGATTTTTAAACTATGAATAATATTTGGTGTACTACCTTATAAATCTTTTGTGAGCTATATGAGATAGGAATATTATCAACTTTTTTCCCCTTTGTGTATTATCGTTTTAGCTCACTTAAATATAGGGTGGCAAGGTGAATCAGACCATGCAGACTTGGAAGAAAAGTCTCGTCAGCTTGGCGCTGGTCTTGCCAGCTCTCTGTCTGTCCCTCTTTTTCTGGGCCCCCTTTGTTCTGTTTCAATGCCCACAATCTGGAAAAGTTATAGAAGCTTGGTGGTATGCCGGCACATTATGGCTCGCCTTTCTGGTGAAACTTTTAGAGAGAGTTCTGCCTGCAACTGAGTTTGGACCCTGAAAAAAAGCAAAGTGCATACCATTTTCCATCTGGGCACTTATCAGGAAAAATATTTATCTCCGGTATTGAGGTCTCAAGGTTCTAAAAGGGATAGTGTCTTTCAAAGGGGGCAATGAAGGCCCCCTCCCTTATTCATTCAGCGACCTGCACTCACATGGATGTATTCTCCTCGCACAGGGGAGGCTGGTTCTTGGAGGGTGATGAGTATCTATTGTCAGGAGTAATAGGAGGAACATAGGACAGGACTAGGGAGTCCCCCCATGTATGTTTTAATATAAATTTCTTTCCTTTTAAAGATGGCAGCTAGAATATTATGACAGAATGCTGCTCAACCTTTGGAGTATTCCTAGGAATACCCTGGGATGGTATTCCTACGCCAGCAGAAACAGATGTGAGCTAATGTTTCCTGATATTTGAAAGGATCATGGGAGCAGGATATAGCGTATATTCCTCTCAGAATAACTTTTAAAATCAGTTACTCTATGTCGTGTCAAAAGCCATGTAAATCCATGTTGCATGCTATAGGAGTGAAATAAATCATTGTTGAATGAATAGATGACAGAAATTGCTTTTAACCCAGGCTTTTGAGGCACTAAATTTTTACAGGAACATGAATCCCACTGTATCGTTGGATGACATTCTGGTGTATTCATTATTAAGTAATCCAATACATGGCGATAAAGAAAAATGTGCCTAAACTGATTCTTCTTAATTGGTTTAAATGCAGTCAGGAAATGGGTTCCCCAAGTGTAATATATCTCTTCTTTAACCTGCCTGTGGGTGGGTTACCTGTTGGAATCCTCCCTCTTTGTCCACATCTCACAAGTAAGACCCTTGCTGTCATGGTGCATAGCATGGATGTGCTGCGTCTTTAGCGTTCGCCTTGCCTTCTACGTCTCCCTTGCCTGGCGTCGCGATGCATCAGGATACTGCACCCAAACATCTTGCTAAGGAGGTATTAGAGTTTACATTAGGTTGGTGAAAGGCTGCAGCAGTTTTAAAAGTTAAGCTGAAGAAAGAAATGAAGGATGAACACCAGGCATATCCAGTGAGGCGTGGTGGGTGGTTCTGGAAGGAGGCAGTCTTCACCATTTTGTAAAACTGTCTGAGATGCAGTCAAGCATCAGCAAAAGAATCTGACTGGGAAAAGTGCTTATTAGAACAGCGATGGCATTGACCTCCCAAGTTTGGGAACCGAATTCTTCACAGGAAGGGCTCCCAAAACAACATAAGCACTGGTGTGGATCTCTTGAGAAACTGTAACAATGCTGCTTTGCCAGGGGAGAAGCTGTTTTTGCCGACCCTTGGGTAAATCATTTAACCTCTGTGGTTTGGTGTTTGAATCTATAAGGAATACTCATTCTGTTTCCATTCCAGGAGACATGAGAACGATGAGTGAGCTGTTGTTTAAGGGCCTGCAGTGCCTCGGATACAGCTTTCACGTAAGGTTATTTGGCTGACTAGGGGGTGGGATTATGATTTGTTTGGTTAGAAGTCGTAAGCATGAGAGACTCAAACTACACACCAGTGTTGTTCTTATTTCCAAGACGGTGCAAACAGTACCCTGGAGTAGGATTTTATACTCTTTCTTCACTGAAAATAAACTTCTTATGTAGTGACCCCATAGTGTCCTTGTGCACTATCTGAGCTGGTCAGAAGCTAGGCGGTCTCCGGCTCCTAAAAGCAAGGGCTTGTCTCTGTCTGAATGTGGGAACAGTAACATTTTAATTCTCTGCACAGAGTTTGAGAGTTGTCTCCTTTATTTCCTGTTGACTCAGCTATCTTCTTCCCACATTTTGGGGTTTGTGGTAAATGAAGAATTTGTATTTGGCCACTGGAAACAAGGCCTTTGAATAAGCTGAGAATCATATGGACCCTGTGATCTGCAATTCCCTTTTGCTCATAGAGTCACCAATATTAATAAGAATTACATATGCATTTGGTGATGTGGGCCTTTAGTGATAGGAGAAAGCTTAACTAAATACTGTCTATATAAAAACACCGTTTTAAGATTCCTTACTTCCTTAAAATTCTTTCCAAAACAAATCAGTCCTTGTGAAGGACACACAAAGCGTCGTTTTGTTTCTACAACTTTTCTCTCTTGATGGATACTAGAACTCTACCAAGGGAAGAAATAAAGTGGGAAAGATAAAAATAGAAATTGTCTATGCAAATCCAAGTGCACACTGCAAAAGGATTTCATATACATTTGACCCAATTCATTTAATAACTTTGAAGGATGTTACAGATACTTTTCTAGTTCTCTTTCCCTATTCCTTCGCAGTTACCAAAAAAAAAATTCTTTAAAATTATGTAAATATTTACAATTTTCATTTTATATGTCCTGAATTGAAACAATTAACTCATTTTAATCATTCTTAAACCGTTTTAACCCACTTTTGTATAGTTTAGTTGTGTGCTAAAATTATCACCATCTAGCTCCAGAATGCCATTTTCTTTCAAACATCAGATTTTAAAGCTAAAATCTATAGGAATTGTTTTCCCTCCCAGTATAAGACTGGGGATTATTGGATCTCGGTACAAAATTAGGAGACTTGCTGGGGGCCGGGTCTAGTTTGGTGTGATTAGAGTTCGGGTCCTGCTGGTAGAAGCCTGTTTTGAGCAGAAGGAAGAGGCAAGCATGTGGACAGACACAGCCAAGTCTCTATCTCGCAGATGAACAGGATGAGTTAAGTCTGAGAGACAAGCAGACCAAGAGGAGAGGCTAAATGGTGAAACCAGTGGCAAAACTCCCTAGGAAGAGAGAGAACAAGGTGCAGGCGCAGTAGGATGTGGAAGTTGTGATATCTTTGCTACACTTTGATATCCCAAACATGGACATTTAAATAGCTTTGCCATGGGATTGCTGTTCACCTCATGGGCAGTGGCAGAAGCACCACTTTCAAAGTGGCTTTATGCCTAACACACATGGACGCTCTAGAGTCAAAGGCAGAGACAAGCGGAGTGGGTATCATGTGGTGACAATACCTACCAGCCCGATCTGTGGGCACAAATAAGGCATCCCTTAGGGATTTCCGTGAGGAACTTCTGGAGACTTTTTGGAAGGAGAAGGCAATGGCACCCCACTCCAGTACTCTTGCCTGGAAAATCCCATGGACAGAGGAGGCTGGTAGGCTGCAGTCTATGGGGTCGTGAAGAGTCGGACATGACTGAACGACTTCACTTTGACTTTTCACTTTCATGCATTGGAGAAAGAAATGGCAACCCACTCCAGTATTCTTGCCTAGAGAATCCCAGGGATGGGGGAGCCTGGTGGGCTGCTGTCTATGGGGTCACACAGAGTCGGACACGACTGAAGCAGCTTAGCAGCGGCAGAAACCTATTATCACAAAGATGAAGCTTTGGGTTAACGAACATTTAGGTTACATTATATTACTCCAAAAATGTTATATTATTATTTCTAAATTTCTTCCGCCAAATGACAAATACACTAGTTATTGTCTCAAATTGAAACACTATAATGAGACAATTATATTTCAACAAATATCTGTAGAGGTTTATTTGCAAGCCAAAGATATGAAACACTGTATTGTTTGAAAGTGGCAGAGATGCTGCGAAATTTCAATTCAGTGAGGACCCACAAAAGGTCACTCATTCAACTGAGAAACATAAACATACTCTGAGATTCAATCATAAGTCGGGCTCTGTGGGTAAAGTTATGAAGCAGAATCTGTCCACTCAGAGTCACAAATTTGAGAATGATCTGTATAAGACAGGAGCTGAGTGTAGGGCCTGAGGAGAGGAAGCCTGGCGAAAACCTCGGCATTGAAGGGCTGTGCCGAGGTGGCATCCTTCACCCTCTGGTGCCAGGTCCCCTCTACCCTCTGCCTTCCCAGCTAGATAACCTCCACGCACATGGAGGGGATGGGAGGACCCAGCCATTACCAGGACGTCCCTCTACTTAAACATGGCGTTTTCCCTTGACTGTGGCCGCTCCATGCTGCCAGGATCACTGTACTTCTGCTATCAGGAGCAGTCTTCTTTCAGAGTCCCAGTCCAGAAGGATTATGCAAATTCTTTCTGCTCCAGGGCTCCCAGATCTCACCAGCAGATCTCCATTCTTCCTCTGTCCCGCTCCACCCCTGCCCTGCTCAGCCTTCCTTCCATGCTTTCTCTCCGATGGCCCTCCACCCCTCTTATCAGGCCCTCTGGGCATCTGTGTGTTTCCTCAGCTTTGTCTTGTTGCCTTCCGGGGTGACAGGAAACCCTCAGACGTGGGAGTGTACCAGTCAATCTCCCTGCTCTGTGCTGATCTCTATCAACTATGTTCTAGCTCTTGATTTTGTTTCCTTGGAACCCACACAGCCTCTCTTCTCTCAACAAAGCCTGGCTCTTACAAATGAAAATCTTGGCTTGCAAATCTATTTTTCCCTGCAATGAGCTTCAAGAGCCTATTTTGGAGAAGCTCAACACTGACGGCTTTGTTCTTGGCTGGTTACTACTGCCTTCTCCCTGCAGCGAGGGACGCCCTGGGCTTCCATGGGGACAGCGGGAACTACCAGCAAGGGAAAATACATCCAATAATATTTAAAAATATGGTCCTGTTAGAGAAGAATGGCAGGCAGCAGCTGAGGTTGGAAACTGAATTCAGAGCAGCGCTGCTCTCACATTCACACAGTTATCTCTAGCAAGGCTCGGAAGGCTGAGCTTGAGTGGATTGTCACACAGAGGTGGCAGTGTGGAGAGGCATGTTCTTTAAAAAGATAGGGGACAGATGAGTTGAGACGGTTGACAAGACAGTGATTGCTGGATAGTGGAAAAAGTAAAGTCAGAAAGGGCCTGGAGGAAATGTCAGGGTCAAGGGGCTAGACATTTTGGCAAATGTGAAGATAAGTTGATTGGAAAGTAACTGAGTGGGAGTAAGTGACATTTTTTTATTTTAGAGATTTAGAAATGAAACAGTTAATGGAAGTTCAACTCAGATGGGGTCATGTCCAAGTGTGCAGAAAAACATCTTGCCAGTCTCCAAGTTAGGTTACAAGTACTAGATGTCACTTCAAACCTAGCGCATTATTCCTCTTGCATTCTCATTAGAGTGCCTCTGTAAACTATAAAACTTCCCTTGGGTGGTTGCTGCCAGTAGGAAAAGGCCTACCACAGGCTTCCCAGTCCCTGTCTGGTCTATGTTCAATCCCCAGGTGGGGAACTAAGATCTCGCGAGCCAAGTGGCGCAGCCAAAAAACACCAAAACACAAAACCAAACAAAAGGAGCAACAATAACCTCCTCCCCTCCCCCCCAGAAAAACCTTGGGAGGGTCTTACACGCCACATCTTCACTGCTTTCCTTACAGAAGGTAATTCAAAGATATAATTCATAATCAATATTTACAAAGCATCTTATAATTTGCAAATTGCTTTATTTATCTATTTTATTAGCCCTCAGTTCAGTTCAGTTCAGTCGCTCAGTCGTGTCCAACTCTTTGCGACCCCATGAATCGCAGCATGCCAGGCCTCCCTGTCCATCACCAACTCCCGGAGTTCACTATTAGCCCTAGGTTGTTATTATACCCGTTTCATGGATGAAGGAAATGGAGGCATCATGAGGTTAAGTCCAAGGTCACAAAGTTAGTTCATCTGCTTCATCCCCCAGACCTGCCCAGGTATATCTCCTCCGACGTGGCTCTTCGTTCTCTCAGCCGCAGCCCACAGTTCTCCTGTCTCTGGGCTTCCTCTTGCCCTATACACACTCTGTACACAGCTCTTTCTATTTGCCCGACAGCACTCCATCGTGATGTGAGAACTCACCTGTATGTGCAGTGTGTTAGGCCAGCACAGCAGGCCCAGCACCTCATACAGAGTCCCTGACAAACCCTCATGGGTGGTTTTCCAGTGAAGCCATGGACAACCCTAGGAAGAACAGAGGAGCTAAAAAAAGCATCTGTGAATCACCAGTGCTCCCCTGGGCCATCTCTGACAAGCCTCAAGTTGCTGGGTTTTCCAGTTTTCTTGGGTTTCCATGGATTTGTGAATAGGGAAGCCCTGACGGCTTGGACGGGTGGCCCAGGTACACTCCAGGTGATGCTCCTGGGAGTCAGGCATGTAGGAAATGGAAGTTTCATAGGCAGATAATCTCTCCTGGACCTTTGAGTTTGAGGAAGAAAAAGGCAGGAAGGAGAACAGAATTTTTACAGCCTTGTATATAAAGATTTTCTTGTAAAAGCCAACTTCAAAGGGAGAGAGAATAGTGCTCCTTTCCAAGGAGTCTCATTAATTATCACAGCATCTTTTCAAGGGAAGCACATTGGAAGGAATATTTCTCAAATGAGGAAACTGAGTGTGAAATGGCTTGATTATTGGCAAACCAGAAAAGTACAACCCAGGGCATTTCCAGACTCCTCGTCTAAAGAGCTAGCAACCTCCACCAGGCCATTTAGCCACTTATTAAAGAAACATTTATGGAGACCCTGCTTTGTCCCGGGCACCAGGCCAGGAGCCAGGAAATATGGTCCCTGACCTAGAGGATTTCATACACCACCTGATCACCAGTGAAGTTTGCAAATAATCCAAACAGGCAAATAAATTTCTGTGACACTATGTGGTAAGTACAATAATAGAATGATGAACAAAGAGCAAAGAGATCACAGGGAGGAGAGTGATTATTTTTGCCTGGGAAGATTAAATAAGACTTTAACTGAAATCTTTAGTCCATCACGAGATTTGAGAGCTGGCATTAGCAAAGTTCTGGATTAATATTTTGAATAATTTGTTAAGGGCTCCCTCCACAGAACTTTGTTTTCATAATCTTACAAATTAGTGATCCACAGCACCCCCCACCAGCATTGGCAATGCATTTTGTAGAGGGTTGCCATAATCCCTAATATTTATTCAGGAATCACCATTTAATATGCAAATGTTGTTATCTGAGTTATTTAATTCTCACAACAAAAAATATTCGTTTGTATGCCCATTTTACAGATGAAGCAGTTTAGAGAGATTAAGCAATTTCCCATGAGTTCACACTGTGTTTTAAGAAGAACAGCCCCTGCTTGAATTAAGGAGGGTCATTAATTGTTTGGGGCACATGTATATTGAGTTACACAAGTTAGCATTCATTCTTGTGGCTCAAAATCAACAGCATTCGTTTAACTAAATTACAATAACACTGATCTTTCACACAAATTTTTTCCTTCTTCTCTCTCTGCTGCTGCTGCTAAGTCACTTCAGTCGTGTCCAACTCTGTGCCACCCCATAGACGGAAGCCCACCAGGCTCTGCTGTCCCTGGGATGGATTCTCCAGGCAGGAACACTGGAGTGGGTTGCCTTTCCTTCTCCCTCAGGGACACCTAAACTGCTCGCCACTCCCCTAACCCTCTGACTAGAAATGTGAGTAAAATAACTATTTTCTTGTCATTTTATGGGTGACATAGTTGAGCTGATGGACCATGGTCCCACAAGTTCAGAAGACCTTTCATCTAAGCATTAATGATGAGTTATGCTTAAAGAGGCAGCATTTTTTAAGCTTCAGCTCAAAATATCCTTGACTGGGTGTGTTAAACCAAAGTACCTAATTAGAGATGACTTAAAGTAATACCTTCCTTTGTCACTTAATATCCTCTAACCACGAAAATCCAGAGGTATTTTACCTATACCACAGAAACCTCACTTCCAAGGACATGCTAATCACTCTGCAGACGTTTAGCCTCCTGAACTCCGACAATGGAAACTGCGGGACTCATCTCCACTATTTCCACAATGGAAAATTCCTGATTACCTCATTCTTCCTGCAGAGCCAAGTAGGTATCTGTTTAAAGGAAAAGTAACTTGCCAATGAATTCATTATTCAATACAGCTGTCAATATAGAATCAGTATAAATGGTCCTTAAATGCTGACCCTTTAGCCTCAGATTGCCTGGTCTGAATCTCATTGCCTCTGCTTAGTAACTGTATAACATTTGGGCAAGTTATTAAATTTGCTAAACCAAACTTGCCTCAGTAGTAAAATACAGGTGATAGCTGGCAGAGACTGCAAGTTGCCCAGAGATTTGATGGGTTAATAAGTTTAGTTAAGATTTCAAAGTGTGACTATCCATAGATAAGATAGCAGTGCCAGCGTTCCTTTCTCTCCTTTTTCAACAGTAGAATAATAGTTGAATACATGACTGCTGAACTGGACCATATTTCCTTGTGTTTCTCATGCCCAGGTGTGGCCATGACTGAATGATCTTTGCGGAATATGAGTCAAAATTAGATGTGTCATTTCTAGGTCAGGATGCAGGGATGGTGGAAGAGCACCCTCCTGCTCTCTTTCCTCTTCCTGCTGTTAGAAGCGGTAACAACAGTAACATCAGCAGCAATCATGAGGAACCACCCCACCATCCTAGGTCCCTGGTTGACTCTATGGAACAGAGGCATGTATTTGCTGGATTCATGAGAAAAATATATTTCTACCCTGTTTGAGTCACTACATTTTGAGGGGTAGCTATATAGTAACTAAGATTATGGTCCCATCACTTCATGGCAAGTAGAAGAGGAAAAAGTGGAAGCAGTAACAGATTTTATTTTCTTGGGCTCCAAAATCACTGCAAATATTGACTGCAGCCATGACATTAAAAAACATTTGCTCTTTGGAAGGAAAGCAACGACAAACCTAGAGAAAGCAAATTAAAAAGCAGAGACATCGCGTTGCTGACAAAGCTCTGTAGTCAAAGCTATGTGGTTTTTGCAGTAGTCATGTATGGATGTGCGAGTTGGATCATCAAGAAGGCTGAGTGCCAAAGAATTGATGCTTTCGAACTGTGGTGCTGGAGAAGACTCTTGAGGATGCCCTGGACTGCAAGGAGATCAAATCAGTCAATCTTAAAGGAAATCAACCCTGAATATTCATTGGAAGGACTGAAGTTGAAGCTCCAATACTTTGGCCACCTGAAGTGAAGAGTCAACTCATTGGAAAAAGACCCCAGTGATGGGAAAGATTGAAGGCAATAGGAGAAGGGGGCAGCAGAGGATGGGATGGTTAGATAGCATCACTGACTCAATGGACATGAATTTGAGCAAACTCTGGGAGACAGTGAAGGACAAAGGAGCCTGGTGTGCTGCAGTCGATGGAGTTGCCAAGAGCCAGACATGCCTGAGCGACTGGACAACTACACAATAGTGAAGTGAAAGTAGCTCAGTTGAATCTGACTCTTTGCAAACCCATGGACTATACAGTCCGTGGAATTCTCCAGGCCAAAATACTAGAGTGGGTAGATGTTCCCTTCTCCAGGAGATCTTCCCAACCCAGAGATCAAACCCAGGTCTCCTGCATTGCAGGCAGATTCTTTACCAGCTGAGCCACCAGGGAAGCCCAAGAATACTGGAGTGGGTAGCCTATCCCTTCTCCAGCGGATCTTCCCGACCCAGGAATAGAACCGGGGTCTCCTGCATTGCAGGCGGATTCTTTACCAACGAAGCTATCAGGGACGCCCAATAATACAATAAACAGTATCTAAATCATAAAATAAGTATTGAAAAAGTCAATGCATGAGCTCTTAGCTCAGTGCTCAGCACATATCATTATGAAGCATCAGTTTTTCAAGTGAGAAGATGGTATAGCAGTTAAAACCGGGAGCTTAGTACCCCATGTGTATTGAAATTTTGACTATTTTCCAAGACCTGTGTAAGCTGAGAGATGTTTTGTAATAGGGAGAAAGAGAAGTGAAGTCTCCTTCCTATTCAGGGTCTGAGAAAACTTGAGGGCAAAGCTGGGAGTTCTCAGCATTATGACCATGAGGCAAGCTCCCTGATGTAGAGAAAGCAAGCTAGTGTGGAGTTCTCAGTCCAGCAACTCAGAAGCCTTCATTTGACCCAGAAACCCTCCAGCCAGATTATAGGAGGCACAAGGTCAAAGAGATAAAAATCTAAAGGCCAAACAGAAGTCTCTAATTAATGCCAACAGTCTGCCCTTTATGGCTTCAGTTTGGTCGCTAGTTGACAGTCAAATTAACTATAGTTCATTTCCTAGTACAGTCAACTTACAATTAGGTAGAAGAATGAAGGGAAGTAATGGCACTCATGATTTAAAATA
This sequence comes from Capricornis sumatraensis, assembly GCF_032405125.1. Classification (NCBI taxonomy): domain Eukaryota; kingdom Metazoa; phylum Chordata; class Mammalia; order Artiodactyla; family Bovidae; genus Capricornis; species Capricornis sumatraensis. Next base: position 19,629,940 of record NC_091075.1, read on the forward strand.
ATAAGTAAGCACTACAAAAATAATTTTATTTGGCTTTGGAATTGTGTGCATGTAACATTTACCATTCTATCATCTAGAAGGACTTGCTCTCTCCCAAAAGAACTGGGAAAAATCGGTCCACATCTCTTTTTAGTTGTTAATTTTCTATTCCTGTGACTCACTTCACACAGAACTAAAATAAAATCATTTTCTTCCTTACCAGTGTAATTATGTAAAATTATTTCTGGACTGTACTTTATTTAAAGACATTCAAGCATCTTTTCAATCCTAAAGAACGCATGGGGTCTCTGGGAAATGTGAAACGTATCCATTATAGCACAGTAATAAGCGCTGCGGTGACGATGGCTAAAAAAAGTGTCCAGGACGCAACATTGTCTACCCACCTCTCTCTACCCTTCCCCTTCTGTATGTGTGCCCTGTTATCAAAGGAGCATCCATCTCAAGACGTGAAGTTCTTTAATGAACCATTCTCAGCTTGGTTGCTTTATTTTTAGGAGCTTCATTTTAGTGGGGGGTGCCTCAGGAAGAAGAGTATTTAAGGACCGCAGGCGACTATTTGTTTCCTAACCTCTTGACCCAAGTTGAGTGTCTGGTTTTCTCCAGGCACATTCTATTATCAACATTGGGCTGCACCAGGACCACAGTCCAAAGGGATTAATTAACACAGGGAGGAAAAAAAATAACCTGTACTCCATAGCTGCTTATAAGAGCAGCCATTATCACCTCCTAAATCGTTTCTAGAAACTCAAAGAAAGTTGTGTGAGTAAACTTATTTAATATATTCCCCTCCATATAAATATCTCCCTAAACCCTCATACTCTGCTAGTGGTAAAAACAATTTGACAATATTTAATAAAGATGAAAATGTACGCTCTGAAGGAGCTAGCAGTTCGATTTCTAGATACACACCATAGACAGGCACTCACATTCAAGAACACACACAGATGTACCTTCGTTCTGGAATTGTTTCAGAAAGGAAAACTGGAAAGAGCCTAAATGCCTACCAATAAGAGAATGAATGAAAGTCTATACCATAGTAAAAATTTGTCCATTTGGATTTATTAAAATGTACAAGTATGAATAAATATAAAAACACAATATTAAATGAAAAAAGTCAGTGATGGACTTTTCAATACACCATTTACATTGGTATAAAACAAGACTAAATGTTGCTTCTGGGCATATATAGCTATTGCTTCAGCTATATCAAATTTAAAAACGTATCTGGTAATAATTAAGTGGCACTAGCAGTAAAGAACCTGCCAACCAATGCAGGAGATGAGGATTTGATCCCTGGGTCAGGAAGATTCCCTGGAGGAGGGCATGGCAACCCACTCCAGTATTCTTGCCTGGAGAATCCCATGGACAGAGGAACCTGACGGGTTACAGTCCATAGGGTCACAAAGAGTCAGACACGACTGAAGTGACTTAGCATGCAGGCAATGGTAATAATTAAAGCTCAAATTCAGGACAGTGGTTATCTCAGAGCAGAGATGAGAAAGTAGGAAGAAGAATGGGCTCAAGGAAGGTAGCAAGCAACTCAACCAAATGTCTAACGTTTCATTTAAAAGATCTGAGTAAGTATGGCAAAATATTAAAATTTGTCAAAATTCTGGTATATCCATGAGTGTTCATTATTCTGGTTTCTAGATTTTGCTTATGCCTGAAATATAGGACTTTCCCAAGTGGTCTCCTGATAGCTGAATATAACTGGATGTCACTGTATCACTGATGTTTACAACAAAAAATTTTATCACTGCTTTTCCAAACAGCAATAGCTAAGAATGAGCCAGCATGTGGTGGAAGGAAGGTCCCAAACCATTCTCAACTGCCACGGAACTACAAGCAATAGCTAATAATATTACGTGTGTGTGTGCTCTCAGTCATGTCTGACTCTTTGTGACCCCATGGACTGTAGCCCACCAGGCTCCTCTGTTCATGGGATTTGCCAGGCAAGAATATTGTAGTGGCTTGCCATTTTCTCCTCCAGGGGGTCTTCCCCATCCAGGGACTGAATCTGGGCCTCCTGCCTTGGCAAGTGGATTCTTTACCACTGTGCCGCCTGGGAAGCCAAACAGTAGTATAGATCAAGCATTTATACCCAGGCTAGATTGAATGTTTAACATGCACTATCCCTTGTATTCCTTGCAACAATTTCAGAGAAAAGACACTATCACCATCTCCTTACTATAGATGAGGAAACTAAATTTGTAGAGAGTAATCTGGTTAAGATCCCACGTTGAGCAGAGAAGCCAAGAGTCAAACCAAGCCCTGCTGGACTCTCTCCACCACTCTTCACTGCCTCCTCATGATTGGTGTCCACTGTCTTTACAGTTATTTTCCAGAATTGGGGGTTCAAAAGTTCATTGGGGTTCCCAATATAGGAGGTGTGGGAATCTCTGTTTAGTGACCCTCTGCACTGTGTGAAGCTGGGCACAGAACGATCCCCTGCTACACACCTGCCAAGCCCAGCTGTCACTGTTCTCTCTGGACCACACCTCGGTGAACTTGAAAGCTGTCCTGTCACTAAGACCTTGACTCAGGAGGCAGGCCGGCCAAGGCCTCTCCTCGTGACCACTCTGGAGGCAGAAATGTTCATTCACAGTTTAGATCTATTCAGCATCTAGCCTGAAACAGAGACGTTGTAAATCCCATCAAAATCTCCTCCATTATGTGACACACTTTGTTAGAACAGAATAAGGGGTTCGGCTCTGTTGGACCAGATCAAGTTAGTCTATGTCGAGTATCACATTTTAGATTCAAATCCCTGTTAAACCCTCTGCTTAGGCTTGTGGTTAACAATATTTTTATATCTGTCTGCAGAGATGACAGGCAGCCCTGCTCTCGAGTGGGCCCAGCGGCCTCCACGCAGCTGATTTTAGAGGCAGGCTCCATAGATGAAAGGCAGAAATCCCACCACCCCAGTGTCTCCTGATTAGCCTGGAGAAAAGCTGAATGACAAACATGTTTCCAATCTGCCTGGCCCATGCAGGGAAATGGGGCAATCTGGCCTGAAAAGGGATTTAGACTTTTGTTGTGTGCAAGGGAGGAGGGAGAGAGAAAAAAGCTGATTTAAATCCATCCACAATGCTTTCCCACTTGGTGATCTCTCAGATAAGAAGCAGGCTGGCTGTGGTTCAGACCTGTATCACGCCCAAGCATCTTCCCCCTGCCTGCCTCACTCACTGTTAGGTAGCTGTGGACCTCTCAGATAGAGTCGTGTATGGCAGAGATTATTGTAACTGGTCGTTTCAGGCCACTTGCTCTTTTGGCCAGAATCTTATGATGTGTTTGTGGATTAATAAAATTGGCCTACAGTAAAATTCTCTATAGGACTTCTGGATTAAAACAAGCATCAGTAACAGTGTATGCATTACCCAGTTAGCTGTTCACTTATACTCATCATATTACACTATGTTAATTGCAAAGTCATATAAAATGTGACGTCCAATGTTTGCAAGGCTCATGTGGAAAAGTCTAAGGGTTAAATATGTGATTGATTTATTGGAGACACTGCATTAGACAGAATATTTTCATTTCTCTCTTCCCAATAGAGAGAAGAACCCCCAGATATTGAAAATATACACAGTTGATGCAGAGCTTCTTTTAACTATGTAAGTCAACACACATCATTGTCACCTTTTATTACATAATGTTTATTACACACGGTATGTTCAGGTGGGCAGGGTTTGGGTGCTAAATATTTTTGAAAAATCCACAAGCAGGTAAGATAGAAATACATCCTCTAACAGCAGAAGGTCTGGTTTCAGGCATATCATTTTTTTCCCTTTTCAATGCATGGTTAGTATTATGCTGATGGGATGAAGGGTCAGGCTTGGGGAATCTTCCCCCTCAAGAGTCCCTTTCCTGGGTGTGGACAGGAGAGGAGCACCTATGAGATAGCTGCTGCTGTACCTCGTGGCCGCCAGGCTGAGTCCAGGTCGTCTCGCTCTGTGGGCATCAGTACAGTGCCTCTTCAAACACAATTATCAGAGACTCTTCAGTGACCTCTTATTGCTGCCGTATTTGGGAACCCGCATTCAAATGCAGATTGACCTAAATCCTATCAACCCGTTCAACCATGTGTGCGAGTGTGCATGTGTGCACGCGCACGTTTGTGAACAAACATCACACACGTATCTGTACTTATATAAATTCTCCCTAGGACATTTAAACCCCCCACCCCCACTCCCCAAATTTTCAAATGAGGAGAAATGCTTATTTTCCCAGGCAACTTTGTCAATTGCTCTTGCGCTCTTCTTATAAATATTTCATAGCAGATATTTAACATGATTCTTTCCCCAATCGGATCAGCTTTGAAATGCTCCTCAAAGTGAATTCTCCGCTAACAATAGATTGATGCAAGAGCTTTTTTTTTCTCTATCTCTCTCTCTCTCTTTAGCACGGGTCTGCTGCCATAGCAGCAGGAATAGTTCTTCTTTAATGGAAAGAAAAGATACTTTAAATCAGTAGTCGGTGAAGGTGGGGGCGGCGGCCGGCATAGCACATGCGTACCTTGCGCTTCCAATATGGAGGCCCAGCCTACCTTGACCTCCCCTCCCCCGACAGCAGGCCTGCGATTACTGCCCAGCCTACATTAGAACTGTAATGGGAAGTGACAGGTTTATGTAAATGATCCACATACGGATTTTGCTCTTGTAAAACAGAGCAGTTACTTTGGGCTTTCTAATTATTTCATGCCTTGTGGTTCTCTGATGCGGTTGAGATGACTATACTTGAAAAGTACCCTGTGATTGACAGACTTCTGTCCCCCTGGAGCTCATTAGGGCGCCGGCTTTGGAAGATGGGAAATAACCCTACCAGGCGCCAAAAGAGAGAAAAAGAATGCACCCCAGCACTAGTGATTCAGTAGATTCATTTGTTCAGATTTATGTTTTGTTGGGGAAACAGTGTTATCGGGAAAGTGTACTCTTCTCTCCTGATCTGAACAGACTCTCTGCTTTGGTGCTTTTGATTGTTAAAACCAGCATTTAGAGTCACACAGGCTGTATGATGTAGAACTTGAAGGGTATGAAATGCCAATAGGATTTTTCACAAGAAAGTGGGAAGGAGAGGCAGGTGAGAGGAGCAGGAGGAGCAGAAAGTGAGAGGAGCAGGAGGCCACAAGAACACTTACAGACTTGAACCACCTCTAACCGCTGTGGTCCCTCGGCAGTCAGCAGGACCTCTGCCTAAGTCAGCTCAGCAGAGAAATCAATGAAAGGGCCAGATAAAGTGGAAAAAGTGATTTGGAAAGTCTGACCTTCCCTTCAGTTTACATACACTCTGGTGAGAGGGAGAAGAAGGTGCTAAGATGCAGGAAAGGTGGTGAAAAGGAAAAAAAAAAAAAATCCATACAGCTGGAAAGACTTTAAGCTTCATTTACCTTAATCTTCCCATTTTATGGATCAGAAAATTAAGAGGCAGAGCAGTCACACAGCCAGCTAGCAGGACAGCCAGAACTCGTCCACAGTTTTCTATCCAATACCCATCTCCTCTCCGGCAAAGCCAGGAAGGGATAGGATGAGGGGAGACCGGGTGACATGAAGTCTGTTGGTGGATGAGATTCCAAGATAAGGAAGCCAAGATCTGTTGGTCCCTACGTCAGGTTTTTATCCAGTATAATGAGATGTGTAAAAATTGGACCATTCTTTATGTTTCTATAACTGATCTTGTTTTCAAGCCACATACCACTGGGTAGTAAGGAAAATAAACACTTAAATCTCCTAATTAAAGTAAGTTCAATGTCTCTCCGTTTTAAAAAGGAATTCATTCTAGTTTATTTTCTTTTGGATAAATATTTAGTCAAGTTCAATGTCCAAACTTCCTACCAGGGCCATTTGTCTTCTTCTAAAAGTTCCCCAACGCCCAACGTACTTCCCTAAGAAAGCACCTGGGTATGTTGTGTGTCTTTGCAGTGACTAGCCTGGTGTCAGCTCAGGTGTGTCTGCTGTTCTCTGGTTTCTTTAGCTATGTCCACTACTGAGTAAATGCCATGCAGATAAGCCACCTGCCTCCTTTCCCCTCATCACCATGAAGGCAAGTCAGTTTCCCTTGGATCCAAGAAGCCATCTTGGAAACTAAAAGGGAGAGGGAGAATATTTCTTCAAAGTGAGGTTATTATATTAAACAGGAAAATATAAAGATACTCTTTGACATTCGGCAAATTTTAGCTCACCACATGGCTTCATATCACTTCCCCTTGCCTGCATCATTGACAACGAAGGGTTCATGAGGAAGCCTGAGTCATCTATGCAGAATAAAGCAGTTACCATTAATTACCATCAGCTTCCCTGGTGGCTCAGATGGTAAAGCGTCTGCCTGCAATGCGGGAGACCTGGGTTCGATCCCTGGGTTGGGAAGATCTCCTGGAGTAGGAAAAGGCAACCCACTCCAGTACTCTTGCCTGGAGAATCCCACAGACGGAGAAGCCTGGTAGGCAAAGAGTCGCAAAGAGTCGGACATGACTGAGCGACTTCACTTTCACTTTTAATTACACATCTGACCCAAACAGTATCAATTTAGACCCCTGCTGTATACAAGCATATTTTGTTTTATTGTACTTCGATTTATTGCACTTTGCAAAGATCTCAGGGTTTTTATTTTTTATAATGAATTGCAGGTTTGTGGCAACCTTGTGTTGTCAGATGATAGTTTGCACTTTTAAGAATAAAGCATTTTTAAATTAAGGCATGTACATTTTTTTAGACAATGCTATTGTACACTTAATAGACAATAGTATAGTGAAAATATAACTTTTTTAGGCACCTGGAAACCAAAGAAAAATTGATGTGACTCACTTTATTGCAATATTTGCTTTATTTCAGTGGTCTGGAACCCAACCTGCAGCATCTTTGAGCTGTGCCTGTATAAGCAACACAGAGCCAGGAAAGAAGGTGCAAACCATGAACTGAAAGTGAGGCAGTGAGTCAGGGGCCAAAGGAGCAAGCAGACCAGTCAATGTAGATAAACGGGTGCATGGAAAGGAAAAGGCCAGCCTCCAACAGAGGCATGCTACAAGACTTCCAAGGTGAAGAACAGAGAAAGGAGGAAAGCTGCCCAACTCATTTTAGGAACTAATGAAACCTTGAGTCTGAAACCAGTATGGATAGCACAGGAAAAATGTACAGACCTATTTAACCTATGAACACATAGGGGAAAATCTTATATAAATTACTTTCTAAGTGAATCTAATCATGTGTTAAAAAAACAATGCTACTGCAGTTTATCCCAGGAATGCAAGAATGGTTTAATATCAGAAAACCTATCTTAAAAGAGAAAACAAAAGAAAAGGGAAGAAAAGAAAATCTGTGAATGCAAAAGGTATTTCATGAAGTTTAGCATTTAGTTATGCTCAAATAATAATAGTTTTAGTAGCCAGGAAGAGAAAGGAACTCTTTTAATCTGATAGACTTTATACCAAAAAACTAAGGTCAACAGGGTAGTGGATGAAGAAACCTCATAAGCTATCAGTTCCTTTAAGGTCTTGAACAAAAGAAAGTTATCATGATCTCTGATTCTATTTAACCTGTTATTGGATGGCCTCAACAATAAAGATTTCTAAATAGAAGACAAAAAGAGAAAAGATTGTTAAGATGTGGTGGTTTAAATATGTCCGTAAATTCTAACAGTATCTTCTAAAAGTGGAACCTAATTTCTCTCCCCTTGATCTTGGGCTGGACTTAGTGAATTGCTTCTAACAAATAGAATAAAATGAAGTAATGCTGTGTGATTTCTGATGCCAGATCAGATTCCTCAATTACTGACCTCAGAGATTGTATGATACTAAATATCTGTTGTCTTTAACTACTATGTTGGGACAATTTGTTTGCGGCAATTGATAACTGATACAAACAAGCATTGGAATAAAATATATTAAATCATCCTTCATTGCTGACAACAGAATCATCTATGTAGAAAATCCAACAGCACCAACAAAGTGTTAAAATTAGTGAGAGTTTAGCAAACTTGCCTTAACACAAAATCATATGGATTAACACAAAAATCCGTAACATTCTCTTCCAGCAACACCCAAATAAAGTATCATTCACAATAGTGGCAAAACTAGTGCATCTGGGGGTCAACTTTACAGTGAATGTACAAGACATTGTTATAGAAAAATATTAACATTCTATTAAAAGATATAAGATTGAATAAATGGAAATATATACTACATTTGTGGCTGCTGACTTAATAGTAAAAATATTTCAAATCTTCCTCAATTAATGTGTAATTTCAATGCAAAGACAATAAAAATTCCAGGCAGATTAGCCACCTGCCTGGATGGCTCACCATAACCCATCAGTATCCTCTGAACATGCTCTGCCCTGTCACTAGAATTCCTCAGGCTGGGTCTATATCCAGGGCCTATCTGACCACAGTGGCCACGTTGCTTCCCTCAGCCCATCTCAGAGCCATGTGCTCTGGATCTGCCTGTTGTTCACTGAGCTCCAAGTTTCTGTTGGGCTATGATAAGAGAGGGCAAGAGAAGCAGGAGGAGAAGAGTGAGGAGGAGGAAGGAGGCCATGGCAACAGTAACGTTTGGCTCCTGTGAAGGTAGGACCCCTCTGAACACAGTTGCATTAAGAAACTTAGGAAACTTTCACTATGAGACCAGAAGATGGGAGCCTGATTATCAATTTGTCTGAATAAGCCCATGGGGCATATGTATTTGCAATTAATGAAAACTACTAGAAGGGAGAACTTTTACACAAAATTTACAAAATATATCAGAAGAAAAATGCCCAAACTGTGTGATAATTCTAGTTAGCAGACCAGTGAAAACAACATTTTTATTGTCTTCATGAATGAAATAGTAGGTTACAAATTTATATGCTCATTTAGATTTGCTTTGAAGAAAGGGAGAGATAAATATGAAATAGGGCCCTATCAATAAAGAACATAGGATCACCAAACCAGAAGTTCTTTTCATTCATTGGCCAAGAAAGGCTATAGTCGATGAGGAATGCAGTTAAAGAAAAGACATCCTGTAGCTAGCTATGTGCTAAGAATCATCTGATTGCACTGAGTAGTCAAGTGACTCAGCAGTGCAGGATTTGACTCGATGCAAAGGCAAATATTGACCCCTTACCTAGCATCTGCACTCCTTCTAATGTATTTACACCCCAGTTCTCCTGACTTATTCCTATTCATGCTTCAAAACAACTATGATGTCAACAACTGTGATGTCAACTCCTTTATACCTCTTCCTTCCACCTCAATTTCCACTAATTGCCCCCTCAGTTCACCCTGCGTTGCGTCTTCATAGACCTATCACTCTTAATAGGATTAGTTTATTCACCTCTTTCTCCACTAGATTTTGAGCTCTTTAAAGGCAGGGACTGTGTCTTTAATTTCTGTCTCCCAAAGACCCAACCTAGCACCTTAAAGTTAGTAGGCTCTCAATAATATTCACTCAATGAATGAACGAGTGAATGAATGCGTGAATGAATGCCACTGGAATTCATGGGAATTAGATAGGATCTCTACAAAGATAAAGGGAAAGTGCAGGCATGAGAGAACAGTGTCACCAAGGCAGATGTGAAAGACAAGTAAGAAGAGAAGACACAGCCCAAGTGCCCGAAGGCATGGAGGGAAGTCATCAGCGACTGAAAGGGAGGAGGAGGTGGTGGGCGGGAATTTTAAACAATAAAGACAACAGAGATATAGTTCAGGCTGTGATAGAAGGAAAGGCAAAGGAAAATGCTTCTGAACCCTGAAGATAAACGGGAGAAGGTGTAGCAAAAAGATAGGAGGAAGAACGTAACTTGTTGAGAAGTAAAGACAGGGTGGGCAAACTTCAGAAGACGTAACCGTATTTGAAGTTCCTCCGGAGGAAGGTGAAGGAGGACAAAATTAGGGAAACTAAGAAATGGAAAGGACAAAGAGAAGTGAGACAAGGAATGCCCTTCCAAGAAGCCATTTAAAGAGCAGACGTGTCAAACGGAAGGGTGACGTAAGAACTGATACCATCTCCTCAGGCCACTGTGCTAATTTGTGTCTTACTTTGTGTTTTCTTCATAGCAGCTGGCGGGATTTTACAGATGAGGAAACGATGACCCAGAAAAGCTTTATGTTTAAATTCACACAATAAGCAATGGAAATGGGACACTGAGCCAACTCTTTTGGCCTCTGAAGCTTAGAACCTGAGACAAAAAGGAACCGTGGGAGGAGGGGAGGAACAGCGGACTTCTGGAGGAAGTCCAGGGGACCAACACATTCATCAAGTAGGTAACGCACAGCTGACTCCAAGGGCAATTGCACAATACAAACAGAATGTTAGGATTTGGCCGTCCATGTTCTGAGGGAGTAACCTAAGGATAAAAAAAACAAGGAGTGTTTTCTTTTATGCATTAGAGTCTGAGAATTTCTCTCTAGGAAGAGACACAAACTTGCAACTTAGAGAAGGCAGTATAAGCTAAAAATAGACTCCTGCATCTCTATAGGAGGCCCCAGTAGGCAGTTCTCTGCTTGTAAAGTGAGGGAGGAATTTAACTTTGGGAGGTGGGGGGAGAAAATGCATGAAGGACGAAGGGAAATGAGTAGGCAAGGAGGTGGCTCTAGGAGAAGGCTGGGGCAAAAGAAGGTCCCCCAGCCAAGAGAGCAGCCTGAGATGAAATGGAGAGCTGAAACGTCTACTTGGGATTTATGAAGTGTAGCTGTAGGGCTGAGTTAGAATTAGGGTTAGAGACCCCTATGCAGTTTTCAGCCAAGGCAATGAAAAAGAAATTTTAGCATTCTGAATATGGTTGGACTTCTTCTATAAAATGTTGAAGGGAGCCAGGTCAGAATATGGTTTTATGTGGAGTCAAGACAGCCTGTTGGACAAGAGTGCTAAAGCTGAATTGCATGCATAAGTAATACTTTTCAAACAAATCCATGAGGTATCGCATATCAAAAGCCTGGAAAACTAAAAGTCATACCTACGTGCCAGCAAACTGTACTGTTTGGACTTCATCATATGGAAATAATAGATGATGTGCATAACGATTTTGCCTGCCATTATTTCATTAGAGAAAGAATATGAGGAAAATGAACGGCCTAGCAATCAGTGATTGGTTAAATAAATGATTGGCCACCTGATGCAAAGAGCTGACTCATTTGAAAAGACCCTGATGCTGGGAAAGATTGAGGGCAGGAGGAGAAGGGGATGACAGAGGATGAGATGATTGGATGGCATCACAGATTCAATGGACATGGGTTTGGGGGGACTCTGGGAGTTGGTGATGGACAGGGAGGCCTGGCGTGCTGCAGTTCATGGGGTCGCAAAGAGTCAGACACAACTGAGCGACTGAACTGAACTGAAATAAATGATGATGAATACTTAGAGTTGAGTACTACCCACTCACCAAAAAATTACATTGCAGAGTCATTCATTCATTTGGCAAATATTTATTGAACGCCTTCAATGTGGTCAGCACTGTTCTAGACACTGATGACTCAACTGAGAACAAATAAACATCTCTGCCCTCCTGGAATTTACATTATGGTGGAGAGAGAAAGCGAATATCCAAGTAAACAAATAAGCAATATAATTCAGATGGTGATAAGTGCCAGGCAGAGTAAAGAAGGAAGAGATTGACTCAAGGGTAGACGTTATGGCTGTTTTGTGAGCGTGTCTGGGAGGGTCTCATTGCGCACAGAATTGGCTACCCTACAGGACAATGTGTCCTCTGGCCAGAAGGCTTCCTCTTTGGGGAACCAGGATCTCTATACCTGAAGAGCTCAGAGCTGAGAGGACAAAAAACACAAAGTCCCCAGGATGTAACCAGAAGTGATGGTAGCAGGACCACCCCTACTCCCAGCCATTCTGCCAGGGGAGACAGTCATCATCTAAGGCTGTTGATTTAAAGTCGAGCACTGCATTCTCAAGGATGGCCCCCATCCTTGCAAGCACCTCCAAGCTGACGCTTTAGCTATGAGTTCAACTCGTCCCATCATTCTGCCAGGCTGGCAACTTCTGGTTGGTGCAATAGGTACTAGGACTGTGGATCCCATGGACCTGGAAAGTGGGTTGCTGGGTCTAATGTGATGATATCTGAGATCCCGTGGCGGCAGATCAAACACATTATAAGCTTTCAGGATGCGCTCGTGGCTGAGGTCCGGAGGGCAAATCCATATTCCAAAAACATGTCTTTTCCCATCAAGACAACACTGCCCTTTCCAAGGCAGAAGGGTTTAACTTGCCTGAGGTAGACTGCGCTGTCTCTGGGATTCAGAACTTGTCTGTGCTACAGACAACTTGGCTCTATGCTCATTGGTTGGTGAGATTGTGTAGGGATCCCTAACCCAGGGCCACAGAGAAACACTTCATAAGCTTCAGTTCAGTTCAATAGACACTGCAGTTCTCTCTAAAGGTTTCTCTAAAGGTTGACTGCTAAGTCACTTCAGTCGTGTCCGACTCTGTGTGACCCCATAGACGGCAGCCTACCATGTCCCCCTCCCCACCTCATCCCTGGGATTCTCCAGGCAAGAACACTGGAGTGGGTTGCCATTTCCTTCTCCAAAGGTTGACTAGGGAACTTTTCTCTCCCAGCCCTTTCTTCACAGAGCCTTATTCTTGCTTGCCTACTCCCCTTCTACTCTCATCCTCTGCCCTTGCCTATATGGCTACCGTGTTCATGCATTCATTGTACCAGCGCCGCAGATTGTACCAGATGTACCAGATGTCATTGTACCAGATGACAGATGGAGGCTGGTGTTAGCTGCTCCAGTTCTGCCTGCTTGGTTGCTGGGTTCCTCTTCCATGGTTGGTGTTTCTGGTGGGCATTCATTAACATGCAGTATGAAGGGCATCTTATTGGGTAGCAGCTCATTCCCATGTCCACCTACCTGCCTTTACGCCTCGTCTCCTATCTTTTTTCCTGCTAGGTTCTTAACTGGCTGGTTAAGTTATTTGCCACTGTCTCTGAGTCTGTATTGGGCTTCCCAGGTGGCACAGTGATAGAACTCACCTATCAAGGCATGAGATGCAGGAGACACGGGTTCCACCTCTAGGCTGGGACAATCCCCCTGGAAGAGGAAATGGCAACCTATTCCACTTTTCAAAATCCCATGGGATTGCAAAGAGGCAGACATGACTGAGCACACAGCACTGAGTCTATATATTCTAACCCAGGGCCACTCTGTTTCCACACAAAGTGGGTGCTTTGGGGATGATTTTCTGCCATCCCTGGAGAGGGTGGGAGTACAGCAATCCCCACCAAAGAGGGCTTTTCCCTCGTTGGTCAGGGGGTCATACAGGGTTCCCAGAGGGCCACACATGCAAGCTGAGGGCGGAGCACAGCGGTGGGGTGACCTGAACCCAGCCCCTGTGTGCAGTGCACTCCTGCTCCCAGCCTCACTCAGGCCTGATCCTGGATGTGCTGTGGGCACCATGAGCCGATGCCTGCTGGGCCCGTTGGACCATGTGACTGGGTGTCTGACTGGACCAGCACTAGAGGAGCTGTTCTGGTGGCCTGGTCAGTTGGCATCCTGTAGTCAAGCAGTCCATCTCTACCAGGACACGAGGCCAGGAGCCATTTTCAGAAGATACACAGTTCTCCCCTGCAGAAGACATTCTCCGCTCCTGATCCAGCAACCCAGGGGCCCGGGGTCATGACTCTTCCACTGGGGCCAGCTGTTAACTCCCCAGGATGCCCTATCCACCGTGACTTCTCTGCAACCACTGGGGCTGCTGGAGGGTAGGGCCTGAGTGGGCAGCGCCGCTCACACCTCAGCCTGCACCCACTACAGAACTCTTTCTAAATTTCCACTCAGAGAATGTAGCTTTTTGTGTCATCTAATCAGACCAGTGTTCGGAGGTATGGAATATGCTCTCTCCAGAATCCAAAGAGGCTTCTGGAGTGTTATGCTTTCTTCTTTGTGGTGGGAGACATAAGATACAATAATTTTTCCTTTATTTTGGAGGGGACTGAGGTAGCTCAGCTGGTAAAGAATCCGCCTTTACCAGCGGATTCCGTTTTACCAGACCTGTTGCATACCCTGAACCTTGGGGCACGCTACCACAGTCTCTCGGGTGACCACACCCACACCTGCACCTGAGGTCACATGTCCACAGTCTCCACGGTGACATCCCTCGCATACGCTGCAGCTGAGGTTACACGTCCGAAGTCTCCAGGGTGACCTCACGTCTCCGAATATTGTACCTCCGGTCACATGTCCTCAGTATCCTGGGTGATCACATATCGCAGTGATGTAGGAGACCCCGGTTTGATTCCTGGGTTGGAAAGATCCTCTGGTGAAGGAATAGGCTACCCACTCCAGTATTCTTGGGCTTCCCAGGTGGCTCAGATGGTGAAGAATCCACCTGCAATCCGGAAGACCTGGGTCGGATCCCTGGGTTGGGAAGGTTCCCAGGAGGGAATGGCTACCTACTCCAGTATTCCTGCTTGGAGAATCCCCATGGACAGAGGAGCCTGGCAGGCTACAGACCTCAGGGATGCATAAGAGTCGGACACGACTGAGCAACTAAGCATGCTCACAAGGTAGAGAAGAGGAGAGTTAATAGAGCCCTAGGTCAAGATTGTAAACTGTTATCCGTTCCACATGGATTTGAACTGGTTTTGATCATCTTTCCTTATAGAAATGGGAAAAGAATGTGTGCCAGATCAATGGCCACGTACCATGTAGTCGCGGCCTTGTTAACTTGCTGTGGCAAAGACAGCACAGCTGGCACGGCAACCGCAGCTGTAGCCCCTGCACAGTTAACGTCTGCAATAGGCCCCTGCCATCCTCCAACACCCGCCTGGTTTTCTCAGGGGCCAGACTGATGAACTGAAAAGAGATGATGGGGCCCACCAACTCTGCATCCTTTGGTCTTAAATTACTAAAGACCAGCTGGGATGGGATTTTGGTTTTCATATATTATGTTGGCTGGGAGTAGGGGGGTGGGCTGCATGATTCAGAGCTTCCACTTGGCCTTCCCACCATGAGAAGTCTTATTCCAAAGGCAAAGAAACCCATATAGTGATCGTGCCAAATACAAAGTATATCTTCTCCTGATAGACATTTGGGGCAGGAGATGACCAACTGGGTGTGTCCATTATGCCCAGTGGACCCATAATGAGTCAAAGCTAGGCCAGGATTCTGTTAATTACATGATGATGATGCTTCAGGTCTCTGGGTGTTGTTAACTTCAATCCTGCAGGAGAAAGGCCTCTGAAGTATCATCAGTCAAGGAGTCAGTGCTCTTCTTCAAGAGCAAAGGGGATGGGACTTCCCTGGTGGTCTAGTGGTTAAGAATCTGCTTTGCAATGCACAGGACCCAAGTTCAATCCCTGGTCAGAGAACAAAGATCCCACATGCCTTGGAGCTACTAAGTCCATATGCCTCAACTCCTAAGCCCATGTGCCACAACTCGAGAGTCCATGCACCACAACAAAAGATTCCACGTGATACAACGAAGACCTGATGCAACCAAATAAATAACTATTTTTTTAAAACAATAAGAGTGAAGGGGACACTATTTCTGCTAGTTTGAAGAGTTCAGAGAAACCTATGACCCAAGATTTTTGGTTTGACAACCCAGAGGTCTCCATTCCTGCCAAGGACCCATACTTTCCTGGCCTATCTGCCTCTGTTGAGAATTAAACTTTCTTTAGAGCTCTGTGAATTTTATCATTAACTCCTGGTTTTGGTCCTTAGCTTTCTGTAGCCTTTGGCTTTAGAAGACTAGAGTACTTTATCAGCAGCAACCAAGGAAGCCCTCTGACTTTCACTCTTACCAATTTAACTGTCAAATAATCATTCTCAGCCTTTTGCTGTCTTTTTCCAAAGCGTCAGTTGAGCTCGACAAGAGCTACCCAGTTCCACCGGCCTTGTGTTAATCCTTTCATATTTATTAATGCCTGATACCTCTCACTAGCTGCTGCATTTTCTCCCACCAGTTTCCCAACCCAGAGTCCCAGCAGGGAAAGCCTTAACAATGCTCTGCTTCCTTGGACCAGGGCTTGTCCACGCTTCATCCACCACTTCTCACAGGGTCTTCACTGCCAGCTAGGGGGCAAGTGATCCAGCTCCAAACTTCTGCCTTAGTGTCTGCTTCCTCAGACCACTTCCAATACCAACAGTTATAGACCAGGTTCCCCAGAAAGAAAACCCTGGGACAAAAATTAGCATGTGAGGTTGATGAGGGAGTACTCTTGGGATTGGGTCTCTGGAAAGGAAGGGATGGGTTGAGCAGGGCTGAAGAGAGAAGTGGGGCTGTGATGCAGTCCCAGCTGAAGGCCTCGACCCACCCCACAGGGAGATCTGATGCTGAAATAGCTATTCAAAAGTGATCAGAGTCAGGGCATGGGAGCCTGGCCTTTACACCCTTGCCTCTTGCAGTCCCTGAAAGCCAGCGGCTGATGGGGCATGCCCTTGGGCAAGGGGAATCCCTTCATCCAAGACTTCTAAAGAGAACTGAGGGCTCAGGGCTGTCTGCCAGCAGCCAACAGCTGGGTAAATAAGTCTTTAGTCCTGAAGGGGATCTGGGTGGTACATCACAGCATTGGTGCCAATTACTTTGGATGCACCAGAAAGATGTTCAAAATAGATTTAAAAATGAAAAAAAAAAAGGGGGGGTTATAAAAGAACATTGTCTACGTGATCATTAATACATGAGGTATTAATGATGGTTCTGTCTTTGTGGTGATGGATTCTGATTTGTGTTTCCTCTTGATTATCTGTATTTTCTAACATTCCTTTAGTTGACTACTTGTAAAATGGGGTGTTACTTTTAACTTTAAAACTTTCTGGAGATAAAATCAAACATGATATAATAAATTAGAAATAAACTATTTGAAATTCTTCTTGTTATTTTAAGCTATCTCATCAAAAAGATTTAGGTTGTGACTTTTTAATTTAAGTAAGTAAATGCATAAAAGTGAGCTGAGGAACACATGTTGTCTTTTACAATTAGTAAAAATAGTCACACTGTCCAGTCATTGCTAAACTGGAAGTTATACTGCTGCCATATTGTGGCTTTCATCTGGACACTCAAAAACTCTTAATGAGAAATTATTCTAAGTCTTATTTAGCTGATGGACAAAATGAAAAATAGAGAAGTAAAGATATCCAGCCAAAGCTGCACAGATTACTGGCAGAAAAGACCCTCAGCTTCTTATTTAGAACCCCGTTTTCTAATTATTCAGCAATCCTTTCTCCAAGTAAAGTTTAGGTTAAGGGCACTCAATATCCAACTCACTTGCTTTAAAGTGGCCTTCTTAATTACTAGTGCTCATTAACTTTATGTGTCATTATTGGAGCGGGCAGTGGGGAGGGAGGTGGGGAATGTAAAGGAAATAGGAAGTAATAAATTAATTTCTAACCAAGGTCAGCTGTTCCCCAGAGCACAAAGCAATGGATGGTAGATTGCTCTAGGGGCTTATATTGGCACAAAAACTTATTTTGACAAAGTTCTTAGGAAGTGGGCAGAAAATTCTGTCCAAGATAGAAAATATTCGTCAGCTAAAAACTACGGTGAAAAAATATTTGAGTTTAAATATTTCTCTACAAGTTCTTTCTTCTATGTCTATTCTTTACAGAACAAGTTGAACCTAAAGCAGCCTCTAGGTAAATGGAATGAGAAGGTTTAATAAAAAGGAATCAGAAAGAGAGAGACAGAAACAGATCTCCAATCATTCTTTCAGTTTGCCAGGCAGCTGGGACAGCATTTCAATTTTTATAGTCTCCTTCAAGTAGCCTTCAATCTGTTGGGGAGTCACATATTACTAGTCATCAGTAAATCAGTAATGCATCATGCATCAGTTGAAAAGTAAATAAAACAAACCCATACGACAAAGCTAACAGTAGTTTGGTATATGAGATACATAGATACTCAAGACATAAGATTTTCTATGTAATCAGATGCTACAAACTTCACAGATTTTTGTGGACAAGGACAAAAAAACACTTTCAAAAACTAAAGTTGATAAGAATAAACACAAAATACCTTAAACAAGTGATCAAGACTAATACCAAACCACCATTAAGACCTTCCTCATGTGTCGCCAAGGAAGACATCCTCACCTATGTAATAGTCTTCCCAAAGTTTCACCTGGACTGTTCGCACGCCAAGTCCAGAATGTTGGATTAGACTCTCACAATGTCACTGCTATAAAAGAAAAAATAAATTCAAACGTGGGGATGGGGGACTATTGCAGATCAAAGTGAACTAAAATGGCATGACCACTAAATGTAGTGAGGGGTATTTGAGGGGATCCTAGATTTTTTTAAAGGGTTATCAGGTATATTTTTAATTGAGTAAATTTGAATATGGACTATATATTAGAAATATTACTATCGCAATATTTTATTACTTGTCTGTGATAATGGTGTTTTGGTTACAGAATGCCTTTGTTCTTGGAAGAAGTGTGCTGATGTATTTAGAGGTGAAATGTCATATATCTGCAACTTACTTTAAAATGGTCAGGAAAGGAATGTCCACATATAAAAAAGAAATGTTTATACTTGTATATATATATGTTTATATTCACATACATAAAATATATACATATATAAAAATGTTTGTGTATGTGTATATATATACATGGAGAATATGACAAATATGAATAACTGCTGAGTTTAGGAAAAGTACTATTCTTTCACGTTCTCTATAGGTTTGACCTCTTTTTTCTTCCAACAAGAAATTAAAAAAAAACTCAAAATGGAGGTGATTATTCATCAGTGGAAGTGATTATCCACCAAGGAAAGTGTAAGTGACTTTTATACACGGAGCATTTTGCACCACATTTTCCCCACTATGTCCTTGAATCACAAGCAGAAAGTTAAAAAAAAAATAAATTCCTCAGGTTGGAGCCCTTTTCAAAGAATTAATGTTGAAAGTGATGTCAGTCTTTTAATTTTCACTCTTTGGTCAAAGGTAATATATTTCAAACAATTTTTACATCTATATGAAATTCTGTCTATCAGATGTACTCTGTTATGATTTCTTTTTATTTTTAAGGAATTAACAAACTTTGAGCTTCAGCTGCTTCCTCTAGAGACTATGGAAGGAGATTTTTAGCAATACATGGTTTATAATCAAATGCAACTTATAATCTGGCTATAGAAGTCTAATGGCAACCCATTCCAGTATTCTTGCCTGAAAATATCCCATGGACAGAGGAGTCTGGTGGGCTGCAGTCCCTGGGGTCGCAAATAGTCAGACATGACTGAGCGACTGAGCATGCATGCATAGAAGTCTAAATCTTACTTATTTTTTCCATTAAAAAAATTTATTTTAATTGGAGGTTGATTACTTTACAATATTGTAGTGCTTTGTGCCATACATTGACATGAATCCACCACGGGTGTACATGTATCCCCCATCCTGAACCCCCCTCCCACCTCCCTCCCCATCCCATCCCTCTAGGTCATCCCAGTGCACCAGCCCTGAGCACCCTGTCTCATGCATCGAACCTGACTGGTGATCTATTTCACATATGATAATATACATGTTTCAGTGCTATCCTCTCAAATCATCCCACCCTTGCCTTTTCCCATAGAGTCCAAAAGTCTGTTCTTTATATCTGTGTCCCTTTTGCTGTCTCGCATACAAGGTTATTGTTACCTTCTTTCTAAATTCAATATATATGCATTAGTTATACTGTATTGGTGTTTTTCTTTCTGGCTTACTTCACTCTGTATAATAGGCTCCAGTTTCATCCACCTCATTAGAACTGATTCAAATGCATCCTTTTAATAGCTGAGTAATATTCCATTGTGTATATGTACCACAGCTTTCTTATCCATTCATCTGCCGATGGACATCTAGGTTGCTTCCATGTCCTGGCTATTGTAAACAGTGCTGCGATGAACATTGGGGTACACGTGTCTCTTTTAATTCTGCTTTCCTTGGTGTATATGCCGAGCAGTGGGACTGCTGGATCGTATGGCAGTTCTATTTCCAGTTTTTAAGGAATCTCCACACTGTTCTCCATAGTGGCTGTTCAGTTCAGTTCAGTCGCTCAGTCATGTCTGACTCTTTGCGACCTCATGAATTGCAGCACGCCAGGCCTCCCTGTCCATCACCAACTCCCAGAGTTCACTCAAACTCATGTCCATCGAGTCAGTGATGCCATCCAGCAATCTCATCCTCTGTCGTTCCCTTCTCCTCCTGCTCCCAATCCCTCCCAGCATCAGGGTCTTTTCCAATGAGTCAACTCTTCCCATGAGGTGGCCAAAGTACTGGAGTTTCAGCTTTAGCATCATTCCTCCCAATGAAAACCCAGGACTGATCTCCTTTAGGATGGACTGGTTGGATCTCCTTGCAGTCCAAGGGACTCACAAGAGTCTTCTCCAACACCACAATTCAAAAGCATCAATTCTTCGGTGCTCAGCTTTCTTCATAGTTCAACTGTCACATCCACTGGAAAAACCATAGCCTTGACTAGACGGACCTTTGTTGGCAAAGTAATATCTCTGCTTTTGAATATGCCATCTAGGTTGCTCATAACTTTCCTTCCAAGGAGTAAGCGTCTTTTAATTTCATGGCTGCAGTCACCATCTGCAGTGATTTTGGAGCCCAGAAAAATAAAGTCACCCACTGCTTCCACTGTTTCCCCATCTATCTGCCATGAAGTGATGGGACCAGAGGCCATGATCTTCGTTTTCTGAATGCTGAGCTTTAAGCCAACTTTTTCACTCTCCTCTTTCACGTTCATCAACAGGCTTTTGAGTTCCTCTTCACTTTCTGCCATAAGGGTGGTGTCATCTGCATATCTGAGGTTCTTGATATTTCTCCTGGCAATGTTGATTCCAGCTTGTGCTTCTTCCAGCCCAGCGTTTCTCATGATGTACTCTGCATAAAAATTAAATGAACAGGGTGATGATATACAGCCTTGATGTACTCCTTTTCCTTTTTGGAACCAGTCTGTTCCATGTCCAGTTCTAACTGTTGCTTCCTGACCTACATACAGGTTTCTCAAGAGGCAGGTTAGGTGGTCTGGTATTCCCATCTCTTTCAGAATTTTCCACAGTTTATTGTGATCCACACAGTCAAAGGCTTTGGCATAGTCAAGAGAGCAGAAAGAGATGTTTTTCTGGAACTCCCTTGCTTTTTCCCTGATCTAGCGGATGTTGGCAATTTGATCTCTAGTTCCTCTGCCTTTTCTAAAACCAGCTTGAACATCTGGAAGTTCACGGTTCACATATTGCTGAAGCCTGGCTTGGAGAATTTTGAGCATTTCTTTACTAGCGTGTGAGATGAGTGCAATTGTGCGGTAGTTTGAACGTTCTTTGGCATTGCCTTTCTTTGGGACTGGAATGAAAACTGACCTTTTCCAGTCCTGTGGCCACTGCTGAGTTTTCCAAATTTGCTGGCATAATGAGTGCAGCACTTTCACAGCATCATCTTTAAGGATTTGAAATAGCTCAACTGGAATTCCATCACCTCCCCTAGCTTCGTTCATAGTGATGCTTCTAAGGCCCACTTGACTTCACATTCCAGGATGACTGGCTCTAGGTTAGTGATCACACCATCATGATGATCTGGCTTGTGAAGCTTAGTGGCTGTATTAGTTTACATTCCCACAAACAGTGTAAGAGGGTTCCTTTTTCTCTGTACCCTCTCCAGCATTTATTGTTTGTAGACTTTTTTATAGCAGCCCTTCTGACTGGCATGAGATGGTACCTCATTTTGGTTTTGATATGCATTTCTCTGATAATGAGTGATATTGAGCATCTTTTCATGCATTTGTTAGCCATCTGTATGTAGAAGTCTACATTTTAAACCATGGAATAAATATCCAAGACTAGTACTATATTTAAATACATTTTCTAATTTATGGTGCCACAGAAAAATAATTAGATTTGGTTGAACATATGAACTTGACATTTTATAGAAAAACAGTTAAGTAGAGGTAATTTTGTATGGTTCAACTACACATTTTCTATTTACCATACAGACCCAATTATAATATGAGGTGCTTTTATTTGTTCAAAAAATTATTTTTCTAAAAAGAAAGCACTTATTGAAGTCATTGAAAGTTCTCTCAACTTATAGAGAGCTCTTTAACTACTCTATTTTGAGCAATAAAATATTTTGTGAGAAAAACACATTCACCTGAACGGACCTTGACCATTGCCTACTTTGGGTGTTTTTGTGGTTACCTGGAGAAGGCAATGGCACCCCACTCCAGTACTCTTGCCTGGAAAATCCCATGGACAGAGGATCTGGTGGGCTACAGTCCATGGGGTCGCTAAGAGTCGGACACGACTGAGCGACTTCACTTTCACTTTTCACTTTCATACATTGGAGAAGGAAATGGCAGCCCACTCCAGTGTTCTTGCTTGGAGAATCTCAGGGACGGGGGAGCCTGGTGGGCTGCCGTCTATGGGGTTGCACAGAGTTGGACACGACTAAAGTGACTTAGCAGCAGTAGCGGTTACCTGGCAGGATCAGGTTTTTTTTCTTTTATTTTAAATTAAAAAGATAGGATGTAGGAGGGGGCTTCAGGATAGGGGACACAGGTACATCCATGGATGATTCATGTGAATGTATGGCAAAATACCACTACAATATTGTAAAGTAATTAGCCTCCAATTAAAATTAGTTAATTAATTTACAAAAGAAAATGTTAAAACAGATCTAGTAGCTGTTCAAAAGAGGTTAATCCCACAATTGTAAATATTCATTTTATTTTGCTTCATTTTATTTTTATTTATTTCAGTTCAGTTCAGTCGCTCAGTCGTGTCCGACTCTTTGCGACCCCATGAATCGCAGCACGCCAGGCCTCCCTGTCCATCACCAACTCCCGGAGTTCACTCAGACTCATGTCCATCGAGTCAGTGATGCCATCCAGCCATCTCATCCTCTGTCATCCCCTTCTCCTCCTGCCCCCAATCCTTCCCAGCATCAGTTTATTTATTTAGCTGTGGTGAAATACACATAACGTGAAGTTTACCATCTTAATCATTTTAAGTGTACAGTACAGTAGCATTAAGCATATTTATACTGCTGTGCAACCACCCATCTCTAGAACAACTTTTGTCTCATAAAACTGAAACCCTGGTATCTTTTAAATCATAACTTCTTTTTCCCCTTTCTCCAGTCTCTGGCAACGACGTTCTCTCTGTCTATTCTATGTACCTTATGTATTTGGAATCACACAGTATTTTGACTGGTCTACAAGCTTCACTCATTATAGCATGTGTTAGAATGTCCTTCCTTTTTAAGACATAACAATGTTCCATTGTGTGTGTATATATATATACACCACATTTGTTTATCCATTTATCCATCAATGGATATTTGGGTTCCCTGTACCTTTTGGCTATTTTGAATAATGCTGCTATGAACATGGGTGTACAAATTTCTCTTTGTGATCCTGCTTTCAATGTTTTTGTGCATATACCCAGGAGTGGAATTGCTGGATCATATGGTAATTTTATCTTTAACTTTTTGAGGAACTACCATGCTATTTCCCTAATCATCTGTACCATTTTGTATTCCTACCAAGACTTATAATTAGAAATTGGAACCACATCTTCCCTAACATTTGTTATTTTATGGCTTCTTTTGTTTTTTTTTTTTTGATAGCAGCCATCCTAATGAGTGTAAGGTGATTGATTTTATTTTGAACAAGATTTTTAAAACATCATTTAAGTGATTGTATTATAAGATCATAGCTATATATCTTTGAAAAGATTGTGGGGGAAAACTATTATTAACTGAACAGGCTTACAAGAACATTTATAATGGCAACATCAGTTCTGAATTTCAAAATTGACAGAATATGCTCTGAAAACTGTACTGGAGGAATAAAAAGATGGCTCTATGAAGAATGCTACACTAACGCCAAAGTTGCCCGTGAAGAATGTGAATAAAATTGCTTCATGAAATGTGTAAGTAAAAAAAAGCGATATTTCTAAATTAATATTTTATACATATATTAAATATGTATGTGTATCTAGATTAATAAACCATAAATAGGCAAATAGCCTGTTTTAATTATACCCCCAAATTTATATATTCAAGTTGGCCAAAAAAATGACTTAAAAGTTTATGTATTCAAAACAGCCCAAAATATGAGCTTAACTGATATTGGGCGCCACCTTCCACCCATCTGCGCACAGTATACGATGTTTAATGGTTCCTGAAGTACTTGTGACTGTCCTCTTTGCGGAAAGAAACTGGCAACCTAGGCCCCTCCTCTGAGCAGAGATCAGATCGATGTTTGATAAAGGTGAATTTGAAAACGACCAACTAAATTTTTAATGGAAGATAATATGAAGAGGTCCTGGTTAGGGCCCAGGAATGAGGCTATGAGAGTATTACAAAATCATTCTTTTTAGGGGCACAGAGCATTCTGACGACACAGTCTGTAGAGCGGTGGTCCTGGAAAGGAACAAGGGCAAGTTTGTGGTAGACCACATCACAAGCCCAGGGCACAACTGGGCTGGACTGGTCACAAGGAGAGATTACTTAAACAGATGTGGTTCTTTCTTCTCCGAGAGCTTATTAACCTCTGAAACGGGTGCAGACAAGGGTCTCAGAGTTTGCTGCTCTCTAAAACAAAACAAAACAAAACCCACACACACAACAATGAAAGAACTAAGGATGTATATGCTTAGTTCAATAAACAAGTACTGAGTACATAGTATATATATACACTAGGACTTAAGTTCAATTTAAGGAATATAAAGCTAAGCGGGACACGATCATTGAGAGATGATGATGACAGCAATTTCGCCGAGCACCAGCTATGGGCCAGGCACCTCCCTGAGAAATTTATGTGCGTCCGTCCCAGGAATCCTCGAAGCGTCCTGACCAGGACCTCGGAGGCCCTGCGTGATCTGGCCTGAGGCGCCCTCCGACTCACTTCCTAGCACTCTCCCCATTGGCCTTTGCTCCAGCCACACTGCTCTTGGATTCCCAGACCACATCAAAGACATTCCATCCTCGGGGTCTTTGCACTTCCGGATCCCTCCGCTTGGTGCGCCCTTTCCCAAGACATCTGCAAGGCTCCATCCTCACCTTCTTCAGGTCTCTCCTCAAAGGTCACCATATCAGAGAAAGCAAAAAGAAGCATTCCACCACCTTGCTGAGTGGCGAAATATTCTGGATTCCAAGTAAGACCCATTAATGGGTCTTAATGCTGCTGCTGCTGCTGCTGCTGCTGCTAAGTCGCTTCAGTTGTGTCTGACTCTGTGTGACCCCATAGACGGCAGCCCACCAGGCTCTTCCTTCCCTGGGAGTCTCCAGGCGAGAATATCGGAGTGGGTTGCCATTTCCTTCTCCAATGCATGCTAAGTTGCTTCAGTCGTGTCCGACTCTGCGACGCTATGGACAGCAACCCACCAGGCTCCTCTGTCCACGGCATTCTCTAGGCAAGAATACCGGAGTGGGTTGCTATTTCCTTCTCCACATTAATGCCTAGCCCATCCTTTTTATTCAGACCCAAAGTCATCCAAAATTAGGTGTTTCCACTAAATTTCCACTTTTTTCCTAAACCATCATTTAGTTAATATCTCGATCAAAATAGATTTAAATCAAATTTGTGATGCCATCCCCTGTGTTCCTGGCTGTTGCAAGTTGACGGGGGCTCCGTGGCATAAGGAGGTCCCTTGTCATTGTCACTGGAATGGCTGATGGATTGCAAAGCTGTGAAAAATGTATTCTTAGAGAAGCTTCTACGTTGTTGTCGTTTCTTACTGTATGATTTCGTTAACTCGGAAATGTCCAGAATGTGCAAATCTATAGAAATTGAAAGTGGCTTCATGCTGGCTGGGGTATGGGTGAGTTGGGTGATGAGAGCTGGGGGTGCTGAGTTTCTTCTTGGGCTAATGAAAATGTCCTAAGACTGATTGTGGTGACGGTTGCACAACTCTGTGACTATATATATAAAACACTATTGAATTTTATTCTTTAAATGGGTGAATTTAACAGTATGTGATTTAGAGCTCCACAAAGCTGCTTTTAAGACTTGGGAGTGTCTGCCTGGAGCTCCCAGCTGAGGATGAGGTGGTGAGCTGGGCTCAGTGGGTAGAGTCCTGGGGTTGCTATCCTGCCACAGGCATGGGGCTAGGGCAAGGATTCGTCATCTCAGGCTTACGGGGACATTTTTATTATAACACTCCATCTTTAGGCAACTGCAGAGTTGCTCAACAAAGTTACCATTTCTCTTTTTTCTCTTGTTAGAAGAAAATAGGAATAATAATAATAAAAGAAAGAACAAAGTCTCCATCATATAGCAAAGTAGTAGAAAGTCACACTATATTTTGGAAGCGAAACAAGGAGTATGGAGGACCTGAGTGGATATGATGCTGGGGGCAAGGATGGGGATGAGGGGTTGAAAGAAAGTTGGATGTCTGACAACCAAGAGAGAGTCTTGACTTTATTTTTCCTAACAAAGAAACAAATGGCAGTTACTTTGACCTTGTGGGGATATTTCAAAGATCACAAGTAAAAAATTTACAGTACAGAAATGTGGACCCATAGAAAAAAATCAAAGAAGAGCGCATGACTTTCAGTGGCTTGCAAGAAAAAAGATAAAGGAAGCAAGGAGACAAAATGAGCTACACCAGAGAGTTGGGGAAAATATATATATATAATGCTTTTACAAGTCTATCAAAGGGAATAAAACCACCAAAGGGAAGTGTACCACTAAATAGAAGAGGAAGAAATGAGATGAAAATCCAAACTATTAAAATACTTAACAGACCACACCGCAAACCGAAAGCTCTTGTGCTCATTAGAATTGTCTAACAGTATCTTTTTCTCTAATTATTGAGATCTCAAGGTTGACCATTAGGGAATTGAATTCAATGTGATTACAATTTATTCATTCACCATTTCCCTTCACTACAGTCTAGTCTGGAGCTGAGTTAGCTTCAGATCGAGGTACTCACTCTGTGAGTCTGGGAGGCACAGGCCAAAGGCACCCAGTCCTGCTTCTGTTCTTTCCAGAGGCTATCTTTCCCCCGGCCCACCTCCCCACTTCTCTACCTTCTCCCCACTTCTCCCCACACACATCTGCAGACAGGACTTCACAGCTATCAATCACTGAGTGCCTGCTAAGTGCAGGGCACTGGGCTAGGTCTGGAAAACCCCAAGAGTGAACAAAACAAACAACTTCCCTGCCTAACACAGAACTACATGGAAGCAGAGACATTAATCAGATGGTATTATATACATATATATAATACACAGGTTGTATTATGAATCGTGATAAAGAAGTACTGTGAGAATGCACCCGGTGAGGCTCAATCTAGCCTGGCAGGTCAGGGGAAGCTTCCCTAAGGAATTAAAATCTATGCTTACAACTAAAGGACAAGTAATAGGGGTTTGATTCAGGGTGGGGGTGGAGCTTGGAAAGAGTATTCCAGGCAGTGGAAACAGCTGGTGCAAAGGCCCTGAGACCAGGTGGAATGTGGTACAGTCGAGGACTACAAGAAGGCTAGAGTGCAGATAGCAGGAAGGAGAGTACCACAACATAAGATCACAGAGGTGAACTAAGGTCCAACAAACCAGGAGTTTGTAGGCTATTTTAAGGAATTGTGCCTATTCCAGGAATGGTCAGGAAGGGTTTTTAAGGGCCAGGGGTGCTTAACCAACCAGATATTATCTATTCTTTAAGGGGAGCCAGGACCAGGTGGGACTCAGTGCAAAATAAAAATGCAGGGCCCCTTGTTAAAAACTATTAAAGGACATCAAGGCGGTGACAGCAGAGCATTAAACCAAGTCTGCGGCCCTCCTAAAGCAGCCCGAGGGGCAGTGGTCCCTAAGTCCCTGGGATCGTGGCTCAAGTCAAGATGGCTCCCTGATGTTAGTCAAGCCATCTCTGAGCAACATCATAAAAGGTGGTCCCCTCACTATGTGCTTTAAAACACCAAGCACGGTTTCTGGTCTCCAGGGTTTTCTAACTAAGCTGGAAAAGGAAGAGAAGTTTTTGCTGAGGAAAAAAGAAATGAGACGAGCGATCAAGCTGAATGAGAGACTTGGCTGTGAGATTTTTTTAAACTAACACAAAGCATCAATCTCTCTGCAGCGCATGCGTGCTCAGTCATGTCCGACTCTTTGTGACCCCATGGACTGTAGCCCACCTGGTTCTTCTATCCATGGGATTTCTCAGGCAAGAATACTGGAGTGGGTTGTCATTTCCTTTCCTGGGGATCTTCCAGACCAAGGGATCGAACACATATCTCCTGCTTGACAGGCAGGTTCTTACCACTGAGTCACCTGGGAAGTCCCTAGCTGCAGAGATTAGACCTTCTATCTTCAGGCCACAGTCAGCATCTAGGAGGAGGCAAAGGAGGATCCCAGGTGCAAAATTTAAGGAGGCACTTATTCTCAGGGGCATGCATGTATATAGTGGGCCCCTGAGACTGGTGCCTGCTTAAGGCTTGCACCCTCAGTGTCTGGCTGGACCGTTCAGCAGCATGTGCAATGCTGAAGATGAGTAGGCAGCAAGTGACCCTAGGCCAGGGCTGGACAGAGGCCTGAAGATGAAGAGAACAGGCCAACCTGGTTGGGGAACACTTTCTGGAATTCAGCCTTTGGGGGTGTCCTGCTGCCAATTCTGGACAAGTGAGCCTGAGCCAGGTAAAGAGCCGGGGATCCCACAAGTAGCTCTGGTGTGCTACACTCTGCACACGGCAGTGACCTGTGTAGGCACTGGGCAATCAGAGACAGTTCAGCTGACTTCCTTGTCTAGGAATTCAGACAGTCGATTGCTGATATAAAAACAGCTCCACCTGTGTTAGCTGAGCTTTGTTTCATCAACACTGGATTCATTTCAATCACATCTCAACAACACACAGGCTCCCACTATTTTATGTGAAGAGAAACGACATGGTAATTCTGTTGATCCAATCTCTCTTTCTTTTTCCATTTCCCTGTCATCTCAGCACTCCTATTCTCCTCTGTCCCTCTTAGTTCCCCTCCCCATCCCCTAACACAGCTTCTACGTGCCCCAGTGACCACGACAAAGCGTGGAGGATGATTTCATTTGTGGCCGAATTTAAAAGCCCTCTGCAGGTCCCACCAGAGCCCTGGCTGCACACAAAGATGACAGATTCCCAAAGTGCAGACTATCTTCATTCAGAAGTTTGACCCTGGAACCCTGTTCCATTTCATCTTTCTTCTGTCTATTGCTTTGTCTGGACTTTTGTTCCCTTTTGCCTTGAAAAGTGCAATTATTCCACAGCGACTGATTTCCCTGGTAGAGGATAGAAAGGCCGTTATTAATTTGTCCTTGCATTAATATACTTCATTTCCTTTCATCTTTATTACCCATCTATATCTTCCTCAGAGGTCTTGTTTACATAAAACAGGACTCTTGGATGCAGAAAGTGCTTAATGAGTCTTAGCATAACCACTACAGAGCAAACACGGTACACTCACCCTTTATAATTATGAATCATTTGACTGTATTAAAAAAAAAACGTCTTCAGCGAATGGTGCCAGGCAGCTTCTTTCGAGACTTTTTTTTTTTATCACTATAAAGATCAGCCGTAAACTAAATTATGAGCTTGGTCTATGACATTCTGGCATCAAAGCTCTAAGAGTGAGGGCATATATATTGAACTGTGCTCAGATTACAGGCTTGAATAATTTGATTCTTCTTACTCTCACAAGTCCCTCTTTTCCTCCCTTCCTCTCTCCTTCCCTCCTTCACTCCCTTCCTTCTTGTTTTAGCCATTTGCACACAGAGCGCTACACACAGAGAAATAAGGCTTCAGGGGCATCAGCCCCCTCAAGCCTACATAGATCCTGTTTACTCACCAAAGGATCTCTGCTTCAGCAAGTTTGGTATGAAAGCCTGAATTGCTGCCCAGTGGATTTCCCTCTGAGACTGTACCATGAACAAGAGCTGGGAACAAGTGGTTCGGTTTTAATAACTAATTATTGACCTCCTACTATGCACCTTGAATAGTGTAGGCATTATTCAAGCCTGTAATCTGAGCACAGTTCAGTATATATGCCCTCACTCTTTGAGCTTTAATGCCAGAATGTCTTAAGTGCTGATGAAAACCAGATGTGGGAGTAATTAATCCTGTCCTGATGTGGTGAGAAAGCCTATGGAGTTTCAGAGATATTTGACCTGGGCTTTGAGGGATGACTAGGAGTTTGCTAGAGAGATAAGGAGGAAGGTCACAATAGACAGAAGGTCCAGGATGATAAAGACAAGGAAATGTGAGAGCACACCAGGGTCTGCGATGGTTGATGCATAGGGATTCTAAAAAGGCATGACTGTATTGGAAGGTGAGATGGAATGAGTGACAGATGGCTTGTGAAAGGACATATAGTCCATTGGGAATTCAAAGGCAATAATGGGGACAATTCATTCTTTCACAGACTTTTTTCTGAATGCCTTTTACATAAATGGCATGGAACTAGATGCTAGAGTGAAATAGAAAACGTGGCCCTTGCTCTTCAAGAGTTCACAATCTCCCTGAGAATACAGAGGTACATAAGTAACCATAGCTCAAGGCAAAATGAGAACAAGGGAGCTACAGGAGATACATAAAGAAAGCTAATGAGTGGGAGCAATGAATGCCGTCTGGGAAAGCTTCAAGAAGGGTTGACTGGCGAGAAATATGTTTGGGGTACAAAGAATGATGTAAAACAAGGGCAAGAACATTCCAGGCAAAAGGAATGACCTGAACAAAATAAACAGTATGTGAGAGATCAGTCTGTATTTAGGAGAAGGTAGTGTATAGTGGCTGGCTTTGAGCAAGAACACAGTGATAGAAAGATAGGTTGGGATGAGTTTAAGGGAGGCCTTGAATGCCTTAACAAGAAGTCTAGGTTTTATCTAGTAGAAGATAGAGATCAATAGAAGGTTACTTAATAGTGATATCATATCAAAAGCATAGTCCAAGCAAATATATTTCATCTTGAGAAAATACTCTTTTAATTTAGCAGTGGCTGCCAAAGACATTGTCTTGGGAAGGAGTCTGGGCTCAGTGAGGAAGAAATGGATTCATTTATCCATTCAGTTATATAACCAGCCTAAAGAGTATGCCTTCTTGAATTGTAGAGAACCTCTGGGAAAACAATGGTTTAATTGTCTTTGGGCATTATCTCCCTTTTATTCACCTCAACAAGATCTCAGGAGCAACATTCATCAGAGACTTTTATAAGAAAGAAATCCTACCCTAATCAACTCAACAGCAGAACTGAGACATCATTAGTTAATAAGACTGGCCTTGTCCTTTGAAGTTCAAAAGTACCATAAACATGCTACAAATTGTTATTAGGAACCAGGGGAGAGACACCTTCCCAGAACCCAACATAAAAGACCAACTAGTAGGTGTGAAGGTTCTCTAGGCAGCACTCCCTCCACCTCGCTCACTGCAAGTTCTCACGGCTTTGCTTTGCTGAAGCCAGCGCGGCTCTGCTTCTCCTGACTCTGAAACATGGGGAATAAGCTGGGTCCGCTGGCTTCAGCAAACACTGGCATTACTTGACAGAGACAAAGAGAAAAACAATCCAGATCAGTTGGGCAACCTTGGGGCTCAGACTGTAAAGAATCTGCCTGCAATGTAGGAGACCCAGGTTTGATCCCTGGGTCAGGAAGATCTCCTGTAGAAGGGAATGGCAACCTACTCCAGTATTCTTGCCTGGAGAATTCCATGGACAGAAGAGCCTGGTGGGCTACAGACCATAGCATGACAAAGAATCAGATATGACTGAGCGATTAGACAGCAACAACAATAGTAGAACCTAAAACCAGGACTTTGGTGATGGTGTGTCAATGTTGGTTCATCAATTGTGACAAAAATTCTGAGACGGGGTCGGTCATTGGGTTCATTGGGCTCCCAAAGAGTCTAAGGCAGAAATACGTTAAAGAACTTCTCCCTGCTCTCACATCCTCAGGGATGGCGTCTCCTCTCTCTCCTCCAGCAGGCAGGCTTTCTTCCTCCACGTTCCCCTTTGTAAACACCTCTCATGCCTCCTTTTTCACATAAAGCGATCTGACTATCTGACTTTGTCCCAGTCTATCTAAACTTGCATGCTTAATACTTTACACTGAGGTTGAGGAATTTGTTAGCAAATAAAAGATTCTCTAGTTATCAACATCCATCCTCCTTAAAAGCAGTGGGGATTATACATAACATTTTTTCCCCTGTCATATGTTCAAATGAAAAACTAGAGATTTATTATATGTCCAGAACAAAAACCAGACGATTTTACATTTTGCCAAATTCCAAAAAGAGTAATGTGGGACAACTGCAGTTGCATGACAACATCTTTCCAATATTTTTTTCCAGGGATATTTGTGTGCCCTTTGTAGAAAGGAACCTGGAAGCTGGTGGCTTGCCCGGCCCTTCATTCACTTCTGCCTCCATCTGGAGCACCCCTTTCCCATCCTACTGGCCTCGTCCATCTGTCTGTTAAGTAATACCTCTTCTAGGAGATGTTTTCCAGCTAACCCTTCAGGTACCATCTCCTCTGTACGGACCCAACATTTATGTCTGTGTGTGCTCACTCGCTATGTCGTGGCTGACTCGTGACTCCAGCGATGGACTGCAGCCGACCAGGCTCCTCTGTCCATGGGACTTCCCAGGCAAGAATACTGGAGTGGGCTGCCATTTCCTACTCTAGGGGATCTTCCCAACCCAGGAATTGAACCCATGTCTCCTACCTTGCAGGCAGATTCTTTAGCCACGGAGGAAGCCCCTACATATGTATCATACCATATTATAATTGTTTGTTTGGTAATTATAGTTAACACTTATCAAGTATCTACATGGTAGATATGTATATATGCCAAGCACTTTTTTTCCCCAGCATCTCAACAGTGGTTCATTAAATATTTAACATGTGCCACGTTATAATAGGACTTTATAAACACGATACTCACAAAACCCTAATGATATTGCAGTCATCCCTAGTTCACAGATGAGGAATTTGTGACCCACAAAGATTACATAATATTTCAAAGGTTACACAAATTTGCTCAGCTTAACTTTAAATTCCATCAACATCTGAAGTTTGAACATTGAGTATTTTATGACATTTAGGAATTATTATTAACTGTTCTTTTAGGTGTGATAATGATATTATGATTAAATTATTTTTTACAGTTCTTATCTTTTAGCGATATGTTCAGAAATATTTACTGGTTAAAAAAAAATCAAAAAGCCAAGTCAGTAAGTCATATCAGTCCCAAAGGACTACCCCAGGGTCACCGCAGCTTAGAAAGAACCAAACCAGTGGCCAGAGCAGGGACTTTCTCTAACAAGCTTTGTGACCTTGGATGAGCCAATCCACTCCTTCCTTTCATAGATGAAGGAGTGGGGCACGATGATGTCCAGGGCCCTGTTCAGCAGGCCGATTCTCAGACAAGGTGATGATTATTTACCTCTGGCTTCAGAACAGTTCCATAGTTAATGGTGGTTCTTTAATGAAGATAGACTGTAGTCAGATATGATCCAATCTGTCCGGGTTTAGACATAAACTTAAGAAAATATTCTCTTATGAACCCTTTCTTAAAATTAAATATTTCATAGGTGTCTAATTTATAAAACCTTTAAAGAGAGTTGCTCTGGTTTAAATGATAGCTGAGTATCCCCCTCCCCCCCCCCCACCCCACCAAATGGCAGCCTATGAAAGCTCACTTGTCGGTACTGTCCAGAAAGTGTTTTAATGATTTTTATTTATTTACTAACTCATTTAATTCTCATATCTGTATAAGATGGATACCATTGGAAGATGAGAACTCTGAGGCGCAGATAGGTTAAGGAACTTGTCCAGTGTCATAAACATAGGAAATGCCTGAGGTGGGATTCAAACCGGGGCAGCCTGGTCCTAAGTCTGCACTCACAGCGGCTACACTATATATGCCCCTCTCCACATGGCTACACGCTTCTCTTCCACTACACTGTGGGCTCCTTGGAAAGGACAGGGGTATGGGACTTTGTATTCCTGCTGCCCATCCTAGTGTTTGCTCAAGCACAGGTGTTCAGTGAATGTGTGTAGAATGAATGAAATTTATTGGATAATTTTCAGAGGCCAAATCAAAGCTCATTAAATTTTATGGATATGAATGTATGGGAGAGATCCAGCTAGGTTCTTTAATTTGAAGATAAAAAGTTAAGTGATTTGCCTGGGACCAGCTGGTGGGTAGCCGAACCAGAAGTGAGACCTAGGTCTCTTGACTAGCAAATCATTAAAAGAATCAAAATCATACAGGGGTTGGA
The DNA here is from genome assembly GCF_032405125.1 of Capricornis sumatraensis. Lineage (NCBI taxonomy): Eukaryota > Metazoa > Chordata > Mammalia > Artiodactyla > Bovidae > Capricornis > Capricornis sumatraensis. The sequence continues at coordinate 19,664,074 of NC_091075.1, forward strand.
TTAACAATTGCTGCCATCTCTTTCCTTTTTAAAGCTGTCCTTTTTCTAGTCACGGGATGGTGACGATCAAGGGAGTGAGAAAACTGTCCTGTCCATGGCAGAGAGGGTGAGGACCCTAGGGTTGGCTTTAGGGTTCTTTTGCACCCTAAATATCCTTATACGGCAACATCTGGCAACTACAAAGTGTCTACTTGCCAACATGATCGCTTCCAATATTGCCTGATTCCCTCAAGTTATCTCTTTCTCTCATAGCACTTGAGGTGCTGCTGCTGCTGCTAAGTTGCTTCAGTCGTGTCCGACTTGCACACTAGAGCCTCAGCCCCATTTAAGACTCCAAAACAAACAGGATATAATTAAAGAGTCCTAATTCCATATTCAGATGGGTTCACTCAATATGTATGTCTAGTCCTTTTCTAACCTGGTTCTTTCTTTTGAGACCAAACCCTCACATATAACCCAATTCTGATTGGACTCTTGTTCTTTCCTTATTGGGCCTAAGATACAGACTGGATAATCAGCTTCTGCAAAACGCAGGACAAGAAACCTGTGGCTCACATTCTCCCACTGCCCACCCCTCCACATCAGCAGACGTCACTATCACATAGCTCTTCTTCCCAAGCCTGGAGGCAGCTTCAGGATCCTCCTCTAGGAAGCCCCTGCCCTCAAGAGGAAACCTACTCGCCACAAGCTTTATTCCTTTAAGGGTCTGTCATTTGCTCCATTCTGGTTTCTCTCCCCTGAAGGAACAGGGGTTCTATCAGTTCCACGCGTCTTGCTGCCTGTCAGATGACATTCCTGATGTGGAGCACCACCTGCATTCCTGAGATCCATCTCTGCAGAAGACACAGACTCTGCCCTTCCCTGAAGCAGTGGTTTAGCAGAAATCATTTGGGGTCAAAGCCAGAGGAGAACGTATACCTCACTCAGAATTCAATGAAAGTTAGAGATGTGTATGCACTACAGGAAGGATAAAAAGAAAAATGCATTAATAAGGCCAGAGAAAGAAACTGGGGAAACCCCAGAGCAGAAATTGGAAGTAGCATAGATCCCATAGTCTTGTCTCCTCTGCTTTCCAATTCCCTTTGTCTGTATAGTGGGAAAAAGTGTTAGTCAGTCCTGTCCAACTCACTGAGACCCCATGGACTATAGCCCACCAGACTCCTCTGTCCATGGGATTTCCCAGGCAAGAATACTGGAGTGGGTTGCCATTCCCTTCTCCAGGGGATCTTCCTGATCCTGGGATTGAACCTGTGTCTCCTGCATCAGCAGGAGGATTCTTTACCACTGAGCCACCTGGGAAGCCCCCAGCAACTCCCTACTGGTATTAAGTATGTGTTGAGCTCTAAATTGGATGCTGGGAAGGACATAACTTTGAAAATGTGACCCATGTCCTTTAGAAGATTATCTTCTTAGGGATACTGACTGTACAGAAATATAACAGTTTAATTTTTAAAAAATCTGACTCATAATGGGTATGTGGTGTGGGTGAGAGGTAAACCTCTGTTGTCTTAAATCATTGATATGTAGTTGTTTCCTGTCACACAGCAACCCTAACCCAGTGATTCTCAGAGTAGGGGTGGGGCGGTCCAGACCTGCAGCATCTGCATCATCTAAGCATCTGTTAGAAATGTTAGTTCTCAGGCCCCACTCCATACACACTGAATCAGAAATTCTGGAGGCAGGGCCCAGGGATCTGTGTTGTAACAAGAACTCCAGGTGATTCTCATGTGTTAAAGTTTGAGAAACTCCAGCTACAATAATCTTTGCCGTGGATATGCCACTTTTCCCCTTCTTCATCCTCCCACAGTGTAAGACCTGGTCGTGCAACCTTATATACCCCCGCGGAATGGAATTAGTCATGAAGCCACCTTGCCCAAGTTCTAAACTAATAGTTCCCTTTACAAAAGTTTAGACTCAAATATTTAAGCCAGTTCAGTTCAGTTCAGTTCAGTCGCTCAGTCATGTCCGACTCTTTGCGACCTCATGAATCGCAGCACACCAGACCTCCCTGTCCATCACCAACTCCTGGAGTTCACTCAAACTCACGTCCATCGAGTCAGTGATGCCATCCAGCCATCTCATCCTCTGTCGTCCCGTTCTCCTGCCCCCAATCCCTCCCAGCATCAGAGTCTTTTCCAGTGAGTCAACTCTTCGCATGAGGTGGCCAAAGTACTGGAGTTTCAGCTTTAGCATCATTCCTTCCAAAGCACACCCAGGACTGATCTCCTTCAGAGTGGACTGGTTGGATCTCCTTGCAGTCCAAGGGACTCTCAAGCCAGAGGCCTTGTTTAAAAATGGCATCTGCTCAAGTGAAGCTGGCCTATGGATCCTGAAAGAGGTGAATTCCAAGAACACAGGTGACCACAGTTACTGATAATTTCCTATGTTTTTAGTTGATCCACCATCTCCCAACCCCTCCACCTTTGCAAAAAAAAAAAAAAAAAAACCCATTAAGAAGACAAAATTATCATTCCCAAATTATAGGGGAAAACACAGAAGCTAAGAGCAGAGAAGCAACTTTCCTAAGACCCCACAGTTTGTGAAGAGTAGAGTCAAATTTGAACCCAAATTTGTCTGATCCCAGAGCCTGTGCACTTTCTCACTCACCTTTGTTAAAGGAATGAGCTGTTTTCTGGGAGTGCTTGAGAACATAACATCCAATAGTAAGTCTACCCCACTATCACATTACCAACCCTGCCACCAATTTGCTGGGCATCATTTCATCATTATGCCTTTAACAGTTTTTTTTTGAAAAATGAGAGATTTTACTACTTACTTACCACCCACTTGCCTGTAAACTGGAATAAATTGAGGTATGTAAAAGTGTTAGAGAACTAAGGATGAAAAGTGTTATAAATAGTATGATTACACGAAGCAATAAACTAGCTAAAGAATGTAAGGTGCAAGTTGGAACATAAACTGAAATTATGCCTCATAAATATAAAAGAACCCATGGCATTTGGTTCTTTGAATTCTAATAGTAAAATGCTTAACTTAAATTTTACATGAACAGGGCACCCAAATAGCCACTTCAGAAAGACATAATTTGAGAAGGATAATCATCAGGAATATTTTTTAAATAGTGGCTAATCTGATATGTAACTTGAACGTTTTTTAGAAAAAATTCTAGTAATGAAATTTAACAGTTGACTAAGTACCAGAGACAGTTTCTGTGGTCTTTACATGACTTATTTTACTCTTCATGACAGTCTTATGAAGTAAGTCATACTGACATCCTCTATTTTAGAAAAAAGGAACCCTCCTACACTGTTAGTTAGAGTATAAATTGTTGCAGCCACTAGGGAGAGCAGTATGGAAGTTCCTTTAAAAAATTAAAAACAGAGCTACCACATGATCCTGTAACCCCACTCCTGGGCATATATCTGGAGAAAATCATAATTCGAAGAGACACATGCACCCCAACATTCACTGCAGCACTGTTCACAATGGCCAAGACATGGAAGCAACCTAAATGTCCATCGGCAGAGGAATAGATAAAGGCGTAGTATATTTATATAATGGAATATTATTCAGCCATAAAAAAGAATGAAATAATGCCATTTGCAGAAACATGATGGACCCAGAGATGATCACACTGAGTGAAGCAAGTCAGACAAAGTATCTTATGATATCAGTTATATGTGGAGTCCCCCCAAAATTATACAAATGAACTTATACACAAAATAGAAATAAACCCCCAGACACAGAAAACAAACTTATGACTACCCAAGGGGAAAGATGGGGGTGCGATAAATCAGGAGTTTAGGATTAAAAGATACACACTACTGTATATAAAATAGATAACCAACAGGGACCTACTGTATAACACAGGGAAATTTACTCAATATTCTATAATAACCTATATGGAAAAAGAATCTGAAAAAAAATAGATATATACACACACACACACACACATATATATATAACTGAATCACTCTGTTGAACACCTGAAACTGACACAACATTGTAAATTAATTCTACTCCAATAAAAGTAAATAAATATATAAAATGAGACAAATTTTAAAAAATGAATTTAGGCAATCTGACTCCACAATGAATGTGTTAAATGCAATGTTATTTACTAGTAGTTCTATGTTAATAAGTCACTATTTTTAAAATCTCTTCCTCTTTTCCCATTACCTTGTTCTTTCTTCCTTTTTTTTTAACCATCATTATCTCTGGCTGGGGGGCTTCTCTGATGGCTCAAGTGGTAAAGAATCCTGCAATGCAGGAGACACAGATTTGATCCCTGAGTACAAAGATCCCCAGGGAGAGGAAATGGCAACCCACTCCAGCATTCTTGCCTGGGGAATCCCACAGACAGTGGAGCCTGGTGGGCTACCATCCGTAGGGTAGAAAAGAGTCAGACACGACTGAGCGTGCACACACACGTCTCTGGCTGGGCTCATTACTCAGAACTCCAGCAGCAAGACAATGACAACTGCAATAAACTACAACAGAACAAAACACCACCACAATGACCACATGACCACAGCCTTTGTAGTCTTCTAAATGAAGCCATCTAGACAAGGATGTTCTTTAAGCAGGTTCTTGTCAAGGAGCCTCCAAACAAGCAGGGAGCATGTTGCCCTGACACATAGTCTAACAAAAGGAACACCGGGTACATATATGGATAGCAATTCTTGGTACTCAGCGATAACCCTTGCTCTTCTCAACCTCATGTGCTTCCTTCCTCTGGCAAGTTTCACTCAGTTTCTCTTATCTAAAAACTCTGCCCCAAATTGATGCCTGCCAGACAACTTTCTCAATGGAATCCCATTTCATTTTAGCCTTGGTCAAATTCTTAAAAATCAACCAAGTTAATTCCATGAAGCCCTGAGAACAAGAAATGTAACTTGTTCTCAGTGGGCTAGTGCACAGCACGGCTCTGAACCCTAGACCTGCCCCTGGGGTCTGGCTCCGGGAAAATGCCCCTGAATCAGAACAGGACTTGAGAACATGGGCTCTGCTCTCCAAATACCGCCAGTCCCAGTTTTACCACTTACTAGATCTGTGACCTTGAGAATCATTTAATCAGATATTACTATCATAAAGAGATTCAAATGTAGTTACTTGCAAAGGGTATAAGACTATACTTTAGAAAAGCCCAATACATCCAGTAAAAAGCTATTTACATTCAAAAATAATCTTTTATTTCTCTTATGCATGATAAACATGCAAAAATGGACATTTCTGTATACCAATAATAACCAATTACAACATTTAACTTCTTTTTCAAATATTTACCAAAAATACAAAATACAGATTTAGCAAGTGATATACTTTTCTGGTGGCTCAGTGGTTAAAGAATCCACCTGGAATGCAGGAGATGAAGGAGACACAGGTTCAATCCCTGGATGGGGAAGATGCCCTGGAGGAGGGCATGGCAACCCACTCCAGCATCCTTTCTGGGAGAATCCCACGGACAGAGGAGCCTAGCAGGCTACAGTCCATGGGGCTGCAAAGAGCTGGACACGGCTGAAATGGCTGAGCACAACTGAACATCCATTACCAATATTTTAAGAAATAATTTAATTGGTTTAGTAGAAGGAGAAATATTTCTACTTCTAAAACAAAGTGTATATATATATATGTGTGTGTGTGTGTTTGTGTATCTTTAATGTAATCCCAATCAAAAACCCTATAAGATTTTTACTAGAATTCTGCAAAATTAAAATAAAACTCATCTGTAAAAACAAATGAGTCAAACTATAAAATTTTGAAAGAGATGAGCAAGGATACAAGACTATTTTATCAAATAGTAAAATGTAGTATAAAGCAAAAATACAAAGAGTGTATTAGTTCTAATACAAAACTAGACATAACACCAATGGGTCTATATAGGAAATTTGTTATGTATACAAATGTAACATGTGATATGGAAATTTAAAATGCTTTTATAAATGGTATTGTACTATCTCATTAGAAACTGAGGGAGATAAATAAACTTAAGTCTATACCTCACACAAAATCCAAGTAAGTTCCAAATGCTGTTAAGAATTAAAGAAAACATAAAACAAAAACTAGTACAAAGATCTAAAAATCAAATATTAAGAGGAAGAATAACTTCATACATTTGAAAATAGATAAAATTTCCCCACACAAAGACAGCTTTCCTTTAAAAAAATTTAAATTATAAACATTAAAATAAAAAAGCATATGGATTAAGAAAAAGAATTTCAATAAAAATGGCAAATGATGATTTTTATATCATCTTGATGATATAAAAAGCCTGCTCAAATCAATTTTTGAATGATGTCAAAATAAACTAAAATAAATTATGTAAAGAGTTCCCACACATAGACAAGAAAATAAGATGCTAATAAATAATTAGGCAAGGGATAAAACAGATAATTCATACAAAGAAGAAATACAATTAATAAACAAGCCTCTGGAAGAAATATTAACCGCTATTAATCAAAGAAATGCAAATTAAGGCAACATTGGGGCACCCTTTTCTAACTGTAAGATTAACAAACATTGACTTTCAATAAAAATACTCAGTGTCAGTGAGATCATAATGAAATCAATCACACTCATATTTTTGGTATCAAGGGAGAGGTACACAAGCATTTGAGTTACAAAATAGCAAATCACCGATGTTAAAAAAAGGAGAAAAAAATTTTTAAAACAGGAAAACTGTAAGCACAAAGGTGTTTACAGCAGTGCTATATTTTTAAAATTCCGACAATTATCTAAATGTCTTGGCATGCACTTGCTCTAGGAAGCTTTGCCATCCTGTCTGCCCGGCTGCTTCCCAGTCTTCAGGCTTCAGTCTCTCCCGAGCATCCTTATCACGGATATGGCCCCAGCCTTTGGCATGAGACCTGGCACATAGTAGGGGTTTAGTAATTACTGATTGAATGAATGAATAAATGAACAAATCCATGTTAAACAGTAGCAGATTGTATTAGTATGGCTCTTGATGAAATATGAAGCTATTAATTCACTAATTATGAAGATTATGTTGCAACTCAGAAAATGCTTCGGGATAGTAGTGCCAAGTGGGGGAAAGAAACAGAATACATAATTGCACATTTATTATGATTGTAACTAGATAGTAGTTGTAGGCACATGGACAAACCCTGGTGGATATGTAAATCCAATAATGTTTTTCTGTTGTTGTTGTTGGAACCATAGTATTATGGATATTTGTCTTTTTCTTTTTTTAAAAAAAGCATATTACTTTTTCTCTTTCTACAACTATTAAAAGGCGGGAGGTGGGGGTGGAATTCACAAGCCATGAGTTAGGATATTTGGCTGCCAGTCCTGACTCTGCTATTTAATAGCTTCCTGACCTTGGACAACCTGCTGGAACTCTTTGAGCCTCAGTTTCCTCATCTATTAAATGAGGAAAATAGCTACCTCTCAGAGCTGTTGTGAGGTGTAAATGGCCTAATGCATGTGAAAGGATTTTATAAACTATGAAAAGCTATATAAATGAGATGCCATTATTATTAAAGCAGCCTTTGTCTCCTAAGAGAAATGGTCCTTTTTTCTTCCAAATTGTTTACATTTAGTCATTTACATATGACGCACAAAAAATTCCTAAGTTACTGAAATACACAACATCACAAACTAATATTAGACAAACCCTAAAGGCGCATCAGGCAGTAGTGGATTTCCCACTGGGGAAGTAGAAGGACCCATGAGGTGCTGGAGGTGAATGGGAAATGAACGCAAAGGGAAATGGATTCTCCATGTAATCAAATAAGGAAAGTCACAGAAAAATCTAAAACCAACTTTTCAACATTAATTATTTAATTTTCAAAAACCCATTCCTGTCCCTAGTTAGCCAGCCCTCTTCCTTGTAGATGGTGACTATTGTTTTATTATGCCTTCTTCTAGGACACTTTATGCACATGTAAGTGAACACGAATGTGTTACTTTTTTCCTTTCAGAAAAATTTAACTATACATCTTGGTGCTTTTTACATATTGGTACATAGAGAATTTCCTTATTTCTTTTGCAGCTGTGCTCTACATCATTCATTGAATGGATGTACCTTTATTCATTTATTTTATCAATCTCTTTTGAAAGAATATCTGGGTTGTTTCCAATCATTTTCTCTGCCCTCTGAGGAAGGAAGGCTTCATTCTGCCTTAATGCCTTAAGCAGTGACAATGAGGCAGTTAGAGATCAGGTCCAGAGCGAGCCCAGCCCAGAGACAACCTTGCTCGCTCCTCATCTGAACAAGCAGACAGACCTTTGGAATCTTCGCAGTTATTTTTCTTGCCATCAGTCAAAATCACGTACTTGCGAGGACCTATTTCAGTTAGCCCTTTTCTTAAAAGTCAGTATAATGCTATAGTGAAGAGTCTAAAACCAGACTACCTGGGTTCAAGAACTGGCTCTTCCCACTTACTATTCAAATTCTGTCTCAAAATGGGGATAATAATAGTAAACACCTCACAGGGTTTTATAAGGCTTAAGTGAGCTATGTAGGTATCAGTGGCTCTTATAATGTCCACATCTTTCAAGGGGTATTTAGGAAGGAGCAACCAAAACAATAAAAGGTGTCTTTATCTCAAGGAATAAATCCTAAATCAGTGGTTCTCAAAATGTGGTCTGTGGACCAACCATGCCACCTGGAAACTTTCGAGAAATGCAAACCTGCTAAATCAGAATCCCTGAGGGTGGGAGGGACAACCCAGCAATCTGGTTTTTAACAAGCCCTCTAGGTAATTCTGATAAACACTATGGTTTAAGAACTATTGTACTAAAATGTAGGGTTTGGCAGGGGAGGGTGGTTTTAAAACATACTCAGATCATGGAATGCCTGAAAATCATGTTCTTTATGGGACATCATGAGTTGGTGACACAGAATTTCATGCATTTTACTACTGGAAAAATATGCCTATATTGTTTGTATGAAGTTTTCTGTATCTCAAAAAATATAGGAAATATATTGTTTTCTTTTAGATGACATTTCCAACGTCTTCTCTCTGCATCTGTTGGCTACTAACAGTTCAGTAGCATCAACAGATCAAATAGTAGCAGGTGTCTGTTAATTAAAAATATGGAGGTGAAAAATTCAAAATGGAAAAATTCTAACTCTTAAACTTAACTCTATAATTACAAAATGGGACTGAACCACTATGATTTAACTTTAGCCTTGTTTTCATTTGTTTATTCACTCAGTGTTTTCTGAGCACTGACTACATTGTCAAAGCTTTCCTGAGCTCTTGGGATTTTAGTGAATAAGACAGGCACGAGAAAGATACTATCTATCCATTGATCTATCTACAGGCAATCACAGCCTGACTTGTACTATACCCATGCTTCCAGACCATCGCGCAGAGTTTTCAGAGAGAAACAAGCCATTATGGTCCCCGTCCTCCCTGGAACCAGCATGGTGCTTTCTCCAATGAAGAAATTCTATTAACCTGTACTATAAGCAAAGGATATCAAGTAAGTCTGAAGTTAATTTCAGCCAGTTGGGGGGGCCTCTCTGGAGCATTATTTTGAGAAAGATCTGAAACAATATTCTGACTGGGCAGGAAGGAGTGCTGGACACAAGAAAGAAGAACATACCAACATAAGGGTTTTTATTTGCAAACCGCTAAGAGTATAGCCTTTCTATCCTTTTAGGAAATAGCTTCCCATTTTCCAAAGGAAAAGCAAAGCTATTTCCCAGCATTTCTTGGATGATAAAATCATACCTTTTGCCTTGTATCCCTCTGAGGCTCCTGGTATCATTGGCATCCTTTTCTCTTGTGCTTTCCTTCTCTCTTTTGGGAATGGCCTGGTCAAGTTCAGAGTCAGTGAACAGTGCTTCCCTGATGTCAAATGTATTAGCATAAGACATAGAGAACAGACTTATGGACATGGTGGGGTTGAGGGTAAGAAGGAGAGGATGGGACGAGTGGAGACAGTAGCATGGAAATACACACATTAACATCAGTAAAATAGATAGCCAGTGGGGATTTGCTGTATGATGCAGGGATCTCAAACCTAGGCTCTGTGACCACCTAGAGAGGTGGCATAGGGTGGGAGGTGACAGGAAGGCTCAAAAAAAGGGAGGGGACATATGTATACCTATGGCTGATCCATGTTGATGTATGGCAGAAACCAACACAATATTGTAATTATCCTTCGATTAAAAATAAATAAAATTTTAAAATATATTAGCATGGAATGATTTTCTCTGTAGTGTCTGGGCTGAGGCCCCAGTGCCCATCCCTGCTGTTTCCTTCCCTTGGCTTCAGGACACCTGGCTTGCTCCTAAGTGTGAAACAGCAGGGTTTGTTCCTCTGAATGAGAGAGCACACCCTTTCCCCTTTGGTACTTGGTTGGTATTACATGGATGTGAACAAATGGTCTTTCCTTTCCACCTCCATGTCAACCAACCCCTTGGAATAAACATAAAGGAGATTCCCACTCAAACTTCATGGAAGAGAACACAAGGAGACAAAATGGGCATTAGGGTCAAGAATCACCTGGTTGGGCTGGGTCTCCATTTGCTCTACAATTAAAAAAGGTGTGTGTGGCATTTCTACCTTACTCTTTATTTGCTTACATGCCTCTGACAAGGAAATCATGAATCCCTATTTAGGGTTCATTAGGCTCAGAGCTCTGGGGAAGTCTGAACCGGACCAATCTGGCTCATGTGGTCAGCTAGAGCTATAATGTGGAATGTGCTGCAGAAAATCCATTCTATGCTTTAAATGACAAAAACCCTGGCACTCAAAAGATTTTTATTTTCCAGCCCATCTCCTTCAAGAAAAACCAATATGGAAACTTTCCCAGAATATCTTTCAATTAGTTCTACTGAGAACAAATAGAGCTTCTATTTATCCTGATTTGCTGAAGATATTAGAAATCATGTTTCTCTCCCTCCCCCCAAAATGTTATTTTTTTTTCTCTTCTTTCCGTATATCTTGTCTTTTTATTCACATCCAAAGAAGTTCACCATATTTGCTCATCACCTGACTATTTTCTGGTATTATTTGGATTTCCTTTTCTTGGTCTTCCTTTCTAAATATTTCTATTTTCTTAGCAAGTTTTTTTTAACTGTCTCAAACATAGTGTTTTTGACATCTTGTTTTATTATTATTTTTTTGTACTCATCAAAAAGTGCATATATGTTCTGGAACTATTTAATTCTAAACCCCACCACAAAATGATGCTTTATGATGTGTTTAAAGTTGTAAACTGGGAATCACATCAATGTGTTCCATAGAAAACTAATTGTAAAAACTTATTAGATCTTCACCCAGTTGATTCTAATTTTATACTACTGTGTCATCTGATTAAAATGTGGCTAACTCTCAGTGAACCCTAATAATGGACAAGAAGAGCACTGTTAAATTAAATCACAGATTACTGTTTCTATGTTTCTATAATAATATCAGTCTCCCCCTCATCAGAATGCAGAAGTGACACTAAAGGGGAATACTGACAGGTTTATTTTTTGTTGTTTTTCTTCCTATCTTCTTTTGGAAAACAATGGGCAAAGACAAGAGGAAAAAGAGTATGGGATGAACACCATGAAGGTGCCATGAACCATCCCTAGAGAGTTTAAAAAAAAAAAAGGCTTTTGTTGGGACTTTCAAGATTGTGGATATAATACGCCATGTCCATTCACTGGCTTTAGGCACAGTTTTTACGGCCAGTCATAAACTGGAAAGTAAAGATTCATTGTGAAACAGTTGGCACATATTTAACAAAGGTAAGACAAGCTGGCACCACTATAATTTATCCCCATTAGCATGGAGCTCGCTGGTGATCCTATGGTAGAGGGCACAGCTAATAAAGAACTTCAAAAGAAGAGAGAACAAATTACGAAATACAGATTTGTATAAGCAGTTTACATTTGCAACAATGGTGAAACTAAATTTAACTTGCAATGGCTAGCAAATTTCACTATTAGTTCATATAAATAACCCAGCGAATCTATACATGAATAAAGATTTCACACGAGTTTTGCCATAAAAAAGACCCAGTTATAATATCTAAGATCTATACCATTTTACTTTCAAAGGAATTGAAATGATAGCTCTTGAAAGCACTTAAGAAAGGTTATCTGTCAAATCTACACATGTAAAGATTTTCTTTGTGAAGACAGTGACCAACTGGATCCCTTTGCCTTGTAATAATAACTCCCCCCCCCAGTAGTTCTAAAAATGGGAACTAATTGACTCCTTGACCCTTACTTGTACAGGTAAAACAATTCCATCTCCATTAGCCCATTTTCCGTATCCTTGGTTATCTGGTTATTTTTCTCTGGATCTTTCCCCCATTCCCACTTTTCTCTCAAAGTAAGACAGTCAGTTAGGTCTCAGTGAAGTTTCCTTCAAGCCCCACAAGAAGCATTTCCACTTCTTCTAACTCTTGTGTGCTTTTCTTTAGTTTGGGCAATTCCATCAAAAACATAACCAGGCACTTCTGAATTCCTAAGAGAAAAGATCTGAACACAAAGATGACAACTAAACCTTTGAAACCGTAAGAGCACTAATCTCCTTATTAAGAGTACGGAGGGCCTGCAAAACCACACAAGCTCCTCTGGAGAACATGTTCTTTACCTGAGAACTAACAGCTCTGCTGCAAGACAGGCTCTCTGCTCATCTTAGGTCTTGCCACAGGAGCTTATACTGTGAGGCACAACAGAGGAGAGGAATGAGCAGAATGCCATGATGGAGATACTTAGATCAGCTGCTTTTTCGTGCAATAAGGCACGAAAGTTGGTAAGTCCAGTTCTTTCTGAGACCCCAGAGATCAAAAAGAATTCAGTGAAGGGCAATGATCTGAAGAGCAATTACTATGGTATTCTTTACCAGAAATTTTGTGAAATGTAAGCTTGGCACACTTATTTCTGTCATTCTTTTTCACATTTCAAATGCTAAGGTAATCCATTGAAAAATATCAATTTGATAATTAAAACCTGAATGGCCTGGCGTGTGGCATCAGACTGCACCATGGAGCAAACTGAAGGTCCATCTCAACGGTATTTACTCGTATCACAAGGGTCACACCCATTACACCCCTCACAAGTTATGGAACAAATAAACACAACTGTGAATGCCTGGCAGTCAAACTGAAACAGACACTCCTCTATTTAACTAGAGGGGCTGAAAGGAGTGCTATCAATCCAAGATTCGTAAGCCCCTATCTACTTCTTTAGCACGTCCTTGGGTGCTTTACTGCTCAAATGTGGCCCCGGGACCTGCATCACGGGCAGCACTGGCGAACTGTGAGAAATGCAGAACCCCTGGTCCCACCTCAGGTTGATTAAATCCACACTTTGGCAACATTGCCAAGTGATCTGTATGTATGTATATTAAAGTCTGGGAATACCACTTTCATATGTGTCTGTGTGTGTATGTATATATATATATATATATATGCACCAACTACTAGCTGTAAAATGATCTTGTCCTCTTAAGCTCCCTCACCAAGAAGTTAAAAACACTAGTTTAACAAAAATATAGCAATCACAAGTCTCCTGTAAAGCCACTGGCAAAGCCTTTTGTTGTTAGATTCATAGGAAGGCCAGGGGAAAAACAGTTAAAAGACAGCTCTTGGCAAAACATCAAAAACTCCCTTCCATGTCTTACCTTGTCTAGTGAGGAATCTCCCTAGAACTGACTTCTTTATTTCACACACTTTTCTACCATTCAGAATCTAGAAAAACTTCAAAGGAGGACCAGGTGCTCTAAAATTAACAGCTATTTATTATTTTAATTAATTTTCTGCAAGACTAGTTTCCTAGCAGTCCTGAGATGATTCTGAACATGACTGGAAGAGCAAGCAGGCTATGAGCATATTCACCCAAGGGTCAACACGACTCTACAACTCACAGCAAGGGGACTTGGAAAACGTAGGGAGAGGGGGAAAGGTTTTGTCACACAAAGTACTTGGAACCTTCTTTCACCTGTTCAAATGAACACAACAATAGATCTAACTTGAGGTGAATTATAAGACCTTTCTTTGAAATGCTACATGGCTTCCAAACCAGGCTGCGGTTTAGTTTTCCATGATGTCAGAACTTCATGGATAGAACATTTTAGAAACAGAAGCATGAGTTCTGATGGAAAAGGGACAAATATCTATAGACGAGATTTCAAAGGGTATGGAGAACAATTTCTCACACTTTTAGCTTATTTTCTTTGGAGACAAAACAGCAGCTGGTAGAAATTCTTGCTCATTCCCCAAACTATCCCTTTCAAGAAAGTACTTACTTACATATTTTCAGGTACCTTAAAGAATCATTTGTACATGGGCTCTTAAATTTCCCCTTCCTTGTTTTCTCTGCCTAGCATATATTGTGTCTCAGTATCTGCACAGAACAGTCTGAAGACAAGTACTGTACAGGATTCCTTAGAGTGGTGCTTCCTAAAAAGTGGACCTGCATCACAGTCAACTGGAGTTGTTACAATGCAACTCATGCGCCTCCGAATCTAGTAAGTTAGGATCCACAGAAATTAGGTCTTAGAACCTACATTTTAAAACAAGCTCCTAAGTGATGTTACCTACATACCACGGCTTACAGTTGAAAATCAGCTGAGTTTGGATTATGAGAGCATCCCAGCCTTTACAGTATTCCATAACTATCTCCAGCATGTAGGGAGGGGTACGAAAGAGCCTGAAGTGTCTTACCATCTTGGGAATTACAAGCAGCCTGGGTGCTAGGGGAAAAACAAGGTGTATCAGTGGATATATGTGCTGGTGATTTAAATGAAGGAATGACATCCAGCCCAGGTCCTGTCCATCCTGTGAAAAGACATTTCCACAACCAACCATAGCACCCAGCAAGTTCTCTTGAACTTTGGGAACAATCGCTATCAGGAAGAAGTGGGATGTCAGCTAGATGGTTTGTATTGTAGAAATCCCTAAAGTAACACACAGCACTTCAATTATGTACCTGTTGGTCCTTGCCTGAATTCACTTTGCAACTGATTTTCATATCTTGGGTTGTTTAAGAATTTGCAGGGCCCCCAGAATTAAGCTCCCATTTGTTAGCTTCTATGCAAGAAATGATTAGGTTTAAATTTTCCTTCTGGGTCAGTAATAGACAATTCTCTAAACTGTCTATTCACAAAGCTCTAAATTCACGGTGCTCTTGTCATGTGATTGGTGTTTTTTTTGGTCTTTTCCAGGTAGAAAGGAAATATTTATTTGAATAGTAGAATAAGAAGGTGATCCAGAAAGAGAGGGCTTCCCTGATAGCTCAGTTGGTAAAGAATCTGCCTGCAATGCAGAAGACCCCGGTTTGATTCCTGGGTCGGGGAAGATCCCCTGGAGAAGGGCTAGGCTACCCACTCCAGTATTCTTGGACTTCCCTTGTGGTTCAGTTGGTAAAGAATCCTCCTGCAATGTGGGAGACCTGGGTTTGATCCTTGGGTTGGGAAGATCCCCTGGAGAAGGGAAAGGCTACCCATTCCAGTATTCCGGCCTGAAGAATTCCATGGACTGTATAGTTCATGAGGTCACAAAGTGTTGGACACAAGTGAGCGACTTTCACTTCACTTCACTTCCAGAAGGAGAACCATTACAACATTCAATGTTTGTAGGATAATATTAATGCACATTTTAAATTAAACTCCAAAGATGACAAACTAATTAACTGGCACATATTTTAAACCACTCTTATAGTAAAAAAGTCTCTTTGAATTTTGTTTCTTATCAAGATAAGTTCATTCTTCCATTGAAATCAGCAATGATGTAATAGATTTCTGATACGGTTTTTCCACCAACCCATACACTCAGCCCAGATTCATAAACTGTCATCTGGACACCTACAAATTATGATCAATTGTTAACCATTTCATGTTTCACTTAATGTGAAATTTCCTCTTTGAGGTCTTATATTTAAAAAAAAATTACACAAGGAATTAAGTTTTACCACAAAGGAGTACTAGAGGAAGGTTATGTCTGACCCATGAACCAAATGATTTCCATCCTTATGTAAAGCAGACAGCCCGAGGTGTATCACCAGGCTCCTAACAGATAACCACCAATTCTTTTTCCCTAAAACGACTGACTGCTGCCCCTGTATAATACTCCGAACTACCTATACTCAGAATGAAGTAAGGTTGGCATTTGCATGACAGGAAGTGAACATATGATCTTTGAGTGACATATGTAGCCACCTTCACTTACATTTTAACTCTATGTTCCTTGGGTTCTCAACATTACTGATATGCAAACAGAGACTTATGCTGGATGCCTATTCTCCATGCCCCCCAATCTGCATCATTCCATAGAACTCCCTGTTCAGTGTCTGGTGTTTCTGGATCTGAAGTGGCCAGATAATTGGGCCGATCCATATAGAGTGCTTTAACACAATTTGGTGTGTTCAAGTGACAAAAGGGTAAACAGTGTGAGAGAGCAAGTCAAAAGGTGAGGAAGATGTCTTCTTTAAGGTAAGCTTTGTGAAGCATACAAGCGCCAGCAGGTAGGAGTGAAGATGTGCTCCTGAGCTTTCATAAAGCTACATGGAGACAAAGCAACTGTTTATTCACAGTTCATATTGCTCCCAGCAAAGGTGTACAGCTCTCACTGGTCATCAGTTTATGAAGTTCCAACCTAGACAGCATATTGAAAAGCAGAGACATTACTTTGCCAACTAAGGTCCGTCTAGTCAAGGCTATGGTTTTTCCAGTGGTCATGTATGGATGTGAGAGTTGGACTGTGAAGAAGGCTGAGCACCGAAGAATTGATGCTTTTGAACTGTGGTGTTGGAGAAGACTCTTGAGAGTCCCTTGGACTGCAAGGAGATCCAACCAGTCCATTCTGAAGGAGATCAGCCCTGGGATTTCTTTGGAAGGAATGATGCTAAAGCTGAAACTCCAGTACTTTGGCCACCTCATGCGAAGAGTTGACTCACTGGAAAAGACTCTGATGCTGGGAGGGATTGGGGGCAGGAGGAGAAGGGGACGACCGAGGATGAGATGGCTGGATGGCATCACGGACTCGATGGACATGAGTCTGAGTGAACTCCAGGAGCTGGTGATGGACAGGGAGGCCTGGCGTGCTGCGATTCATGGGGTCGCAAAGAGTCAGACACGACTAAGCGACTGAACTGAGCTGAACTGAAGGGCTTGTTTGCCCTTAATTTCCTAGAGGACTGGTAGGAAAGGAAATCAAAGACTATCACAATTTACTTAATAGAGAACTTTTCAAATAAGTTGAATGATTTTCCTCAAGTGTTGTAATAATTCCACTCCGAGCCTAGATTAAAATTCAGAAGATAGACAAGCCTGGAAAGACAGCATCGGGTGTGTCCTCTGGACCCAGACCTCATCAAACAGGATCTCCCACCATCCTTACAAGAATCCTATAGAGTTTTCTTACATCCATTTCACAGATGAGGGAATAGGTCGTTTGGCTAACTTCACATGGTTGGAAAACATCAGAGGCAGGAATTGAACACACACCTTCTTTCTTCAAAACCCATGCGTGTAAGCTCTAAGTCTAGTGTTGTACAAAGTATGGCATGCACACACTCCTTTAGGTGGTACCTGGGAGAAAGCTTCACTTGTGCATTAGTTCTCAAACTTGACTCTGAGTGAGAATCATCGTGAAGCTCGTTAAAATGCAGAACCCCACAGCCTCCCCGAGGGTTGACTTTCGAGTCAGCACCATACAGGTGATTCTGCAGCGTGTGTTCTGACAGCCTCACTCTGAGAAACTCACTAGAGATAGAAATATTAACACTACAAAACCATTTCACAAACTTTTTAAAGTCTCGCTTTTAAAATAAACTGAAGTACAAAGTTGCGGGGGCGGGGGGGTATGGTATTTTAAATCCACATGTTATGTTTTTGAATTTCACTTTATTTAAAGAAATAAAACATTAAAGAAATTACTGTAGAGGGGGATGGCAGATCTCTCAAAGATGATATTATGGAGCCTGGTACTGTAAAGACTGATATCTGGAAAAAAGCCAGAGATTAAGATTGAAAAGAAAGGGACGTGCTTCTGTTAGGCCAGATGCAGGCATAAACTGAAAAGCAGAGACTGTCTGGGAGCTCGGGGACCGTCTGCTGCTTCCGTTGCCCAGTCCTACCATGGGCAGCATGAGGATAAGGACACAAGGAAGACCACCGGGATCCAGAGGGGACCCTCTCTCCAGTTTACTGAAGGCACGCGCAGGAGGCACCCTCCCCCACTGCCGTGCTCCAGTAGCTGGAGGGACACGACAGCTTCCTCAGCTTCGGATAAGTGTTCTCGACTGTTAGAGGCCGGAGACCATCAATAAAAGCTTTGCATCCTTTTCCCAGAAAAATGTTCACATACACACGTACAGAAGTATGTCGCCCTTTTTCATGGGTTTCTCAGTTCATCCACAGACTCCAATTTAAGTACTCCTTTATGTCAAAATGAAGAGTTCATTTCAGCTCATGGCAATTCTGTTTGAATTCCACTTATCCTTCCTCTGAGTAAAACATTCGAAACAGGAGTTCTCAAGGCTCCCAGTGGGGTGGAGCTGGGGAGGGGGTGTCAAGAGTTACAAGGAGACTCCTTGACTCCACAATGAGGATTCAGATGTTCGCACATTTTGGCACAATGCCAAAGGAGCTCAACACTCAGAAATAGCTTTTTTTAAAGAATGCGCAGAGTCAGACACGACTGGGTGACTGAACAACCACCACAAAAACGCCTTTTAAAAAATACACTTCTAAATGTAAATAAAACACACGGAACAGAAAACTCCTACAAAACAGAAGTATGGCATAGTGAATTATCACCAGGTAACAGCCTATGACCGATACTCAGGTCAAAAAATAGGACTGCCAGCTGCCCAGCAGTCCCTTCATGTACCTCAGCCCAGCTGCCCATTACAGCTCCTTCCTCTCTTCAGGAGTAACCACTATCCTGAGATTAAGAGCAACAATTTCCTGTAGCTCCTTCTGATTTTACCATCCAAGTGTCCGTCCTGAGACACTGTCATTTAATCTTGTCCATTCTTTAAAATCTGATATATATTTTCAACCTCTTTTAATCTACCATTTATCCTCCATGCTGTTTCTTAATTCCTTATATTAGAATTTACCTCTTGAAAAAAATCTTAGGCTCTTTAACAGTAGTGTCTCCCATGGGCTGGATTTTACTGATCTACCCTTGGTTTAGTTCATTTTGCTCTTCTGTCCTTGGTATCTCCTGTAAACTAGCAGCTGAATACAGAGAGTAGATCAGATTCAGTTTGGCAAAGTTCAATTTGTGCTGTGTTCTTCCATAAAAAGGCACCCAGTGTCTGGTTTTCATTCCTTTTTGATGTAAGCAGCCACTGACTCAATGCCTGGATCTATTCATTTATTAGGAGTTACAAGATTGTGACATGCTAATTTTATTACTTTGTTTTCATTTGTTAGCTGTAATAATTTTATTAGGAGATAACCTAGTGGTATGGTTCACAAAGTAGAAGCAGATTTTTTCCCTTTTATCTATCCAGTTTTTAAATAACTGAATTGGTACCTGCTATCTTCAAAAGGTAGCCAACTACTGCCTTCCATATATATAAAATTATGAATGCACAGATTTCAAGGTATTTGGTGGATTTCAAGCCTTTACAATTCTTATCCATTCTGAAGTTCAGATTGGTCAGTGGGAACCTTGTCTTCAAGTTAGTTCTCAAGTCCATTGCACATGACCCTATCTGTCTCAGAGAGCTTCTTTGCTATCCCGTATCACAAGGCATCCCAGGCTCTTCTTGTATCTCCTTCCCCAGACTTGGGATCAGCTTTCCCAACAAATCCCAATTTCTTTTAGAGGGAATGGTATGTCAAGACCACATCTGAGCCCTAGAGATATTCATTTTTTTCTGAGTTGGTTATTTTCAGTGAACAGAGCTAGGAAATGCACATACTAGATATGAATATATGTTTTCAAAATACAATACCTCATTAGCTCATACTGGTACTTCCAATTCAAACTTGGGTCCAAAAGATTTTTACAGGGTTCAGGGAACAATGCTTCCTAAGTTCTTCCATGTTGATTATACTTTTTGATGCCCTATCTACCTGAAACTCAGTTTTACTAAATATAAAACCTTAGTGAATATTTTCTTTCCTTCAGTCCTTAAATATCTTACACCATTTTCTTCTGGCATAAAGCACTGCTGTTGAAAAGTCTGATGATAACCTAACTGGATTTTCCTTATATGTTATATGCTTTCTTTGTTTATACATACAAAGGATTCAGTTCAGTTCAGTCCAGTCACTCAGTCGTGTCCGACTCTTTGCGACCCCATGAACGGCAGCACGCCAGGCCCCCCTGTCCATCACCAACTCCCGAAGTTCACTCAGACTCATGTCCATCAAGTCAATGATGCCATCCAGCCATCTCATCCTCTGTCATCCCAGTCTCCTGCCCCCAATCCCTCCCAGCATCAGAGTCTTTTCCAATGAGACAACTCTTCTCATGGATTAGAACTTCTTTTAAGTTCAGTAATTTTACAAGTTTTTTTTCTTGATGTTGGTCATTCTGGGTCAATATTCTAAGGTTCACAGAGTGCTTTTTTTTAAAATGTAATTTCAATTTGTCTTTCAGAAGTATTTTCGGTAATTTTAGCATTTGCTTGATTCCTGTCCATCGGTTTCTTCATTAGGGACTCCTGTGATCTGCAAGCTTAATTTTTTTGCCTGTCTTCAAATATCTGTCTTATTGTCTTGAGTCTTTTCTTATTTCTTCATTTTCCTTAATTAAGAAATTTTTCTCCTTTTTACCTTCTACTTTCCTTAAGGAATTATCTCTTATTTATTCACTCTTGCACTTCTTTTAACTTAATCTTCACTTTTTCTTTTAAGCAATTTTTTGATACCTTTCCTCTGATCTTTGAATTTTTCAAACTGTGGTTTCTGTTGTTCCTTTATGTTTTTAACAATTTACTTAAAATATTTAGCCTTTTTTAAAATAGTACATTATTATTTTTATCTTTTTTTGCATATGTCTTCCTGGTATGTTTTATTGCCTGTTGATTCATTATTCTGCTCTCAATTCCCTTTTTACTTATAGTAACTCTGTATAAAATGTGATCTCAATAATTTCCTACTGTTATTTTTATGTAAAATTATTTTCCTGAACTTTTGGGAAGAGATTTGGCTCGTATAATTTTCTTAACAGAGACCTCTCCTCTGTTGTTTTGTAAATTGTTCTAATAATTATATACAGGCTCAGACAGTAAAGAATCTGCTGGCAATGCAGGAGACTGTGGTTTTGGGGTTTGATCCCTGGGTTGGGAAGATCCCCTGAAGAAGGGAATACCCATTCCAGTATTCTTGCCTGGAGAATTCCATGGACAGAGGAGCCTGGCGTGCTACAGTCCATGGGGTTGCAAAGAGTTGGATACAACTAACACTTTCACTTCACATTCATGTATATATATGACAGCTATAAACACCTGACCAGTCCTCCTTAAAACTGTCAAGATCATCAAATACAGGGAAAGTCTGAGACACTGTTATAGCCAGGAAGAGCCTGCTGCTGATGCTGCTAAGTCGGTTTGGTCGTGTCCGACTCTGTGCGACCCCATAGATGGCAGCCCACCAAGCTCCTCTGTCCCTGGGATTCTCCAGGCAAGAACACTGGAGAGGGTTGCCATTTCCTTCTCCAAGGCATGCATGCATGCTAAGTTGCTTCAGTTGTGTCTGACTCTGTGCAGCCCTATGGACAGCAGCCCACCAGGCTCCTCTGTCCACAGGATTCTCTAGGCAAGGATACTGGAATGGGTTGCCATTTCCTTCTCCAGGAAAAACCTAAGGAGACATAATAGTGAAATGTAATGGTGTACCATGAATGAAACCCTAAGATAGGAAAAGGGTATTAGGTAAAATTTTAGGAGATGTGAATAAAATATAACTTAGGCAATAATCATATATTAATACAGGTTTATAAATTATAAAAATTCTACAATACTAACATAAGATGCTACAGATGTTATTCATAGCGGAAACTGGGCAGGGAGTATATGAGAATTCTCTGTACTATCTTCTCAATTTTTGTGTCAATCTAAAACTGTTCTAAAAAATAAAATCTGTGATACACACACAGACACACCAGTTTGCTAAGAATTCCTGGCTCTGTTTTCATCCACTTTCACCTGAACCTTCTCTCTCCTTCATCTCTTCAGTGTGAGGCCCTGGGGAAGGAAGAGAGGTCTGGTGAGTCCGTTGCAAGAGCTTACAGAGGCCGTACTGCTCCTGTCACTTAGAGCCTTAGCATGAGCCTCGAAACACCAGCACGTGGGCTGGGCAAACACGTGACAAGATCAGCTGTTGTTGTCAAGCTGACCTGCTTTAGCTCGAAATTTCATCTATCTTGAGGTCCCTCAATTCTCATATTCATCAAATCCAGCCCACTGCTTCCCTCTGTTTCCTCTTATACAGGTATCAGAAGGCACAGGTCTTGTAGCTCATATTTTAGGATTCACTGGTTCATCTTATTTCCTGCCTTTTTATACATACCTGTTGTCCAAGGATTTTTAGTTTTATGATTCAGTTGCTCTATTTTTTCCCTTATAGTTTAGAATATATATATGAAGAGGTTTGTTGAGATATAACTCTTACTGTCCTTTTTGTGGGGAATTTAGGAAGATGCCCCCAAATCACGCTGCCACCATTTCCCCAACATTTTAAAACCAAACTTGAAGGCCATTATCAACAACACAGATTACTGAAAATAAAGAGGATTTTATTATGATAGAAGATCCGATAGCTCATTTAACTATAGACAGGCTAAAATGTGCTGTGGGTGGTAGAGATGTGATACTATATTTTCCCTTGAGTTTAGAAGTAGAAACTCTAGGGCTTCTTGTCACATGTGGCATACGGCCAGTTTACAATTCTTGACAGTGTTATGGCACTGACAATATATGGCAGTTTTGGCAAGAATATTTAAAATCCATCAATCATTCCAATAATCTCAGTAATTTTGCCTGAATTTCTCCTAGTTGATTGGTCTTTGAGGAGTTAAAGGAAAAATACAAAATGTACACAAGTATAATTTCGCCATCTTACACCAGGGCATGCATACCTCTGTGGGATTTTCCTCCTCTTACCCAAGACACACGGTTCTGCACTGGAGGAGGGAGGATTCAGTAATACAAAATCCAGGTGATGCTGGAACAATCAACCCACTGGGAAACAATAATACCTCATTTAAAAAAAAAAATTTTTTTTTTTTAAACCCAAACTCTCAAGGTCTCCTTTCTGCCTTCCATGATTTGAGCAGCACACCAAGACCGTATTATCGGCTCAGGCCCCAAGAGCCTGATTCTACTACTAATGCTGAAAGATGCTTTTCAAAGGACCTGCTCATACAATAGTCTGTAAACTGCTAACTAAGTAAAATTAAACTTGTTAGAAAGAATCCATTTGGCCTTCAAGGACTTTTTCCCCAAGGTGTTAATAAGTCTCTCTGTGAACACACATTTCATTTATTCTGTCTGCCTTGACCATTCTTTAGGCAGAATGCTAAAAGGCAGCCAATGATTAAGTACTAGGACCCGCCCCTCGCCCCCCCACCACATACACAATCCATAGACTGGATAATCAACTCCTAAATAAAAGACAATAGGCCTTATAATATTTTATTTTAAAGTTGCAGCTAGACCTCTTTAGAATTAGACAGAGGCTCTTTCTTCCCAGAACACTATAAGGATGAGAGGCCACCCTCAAAGTGCCACCCTAACACAGACTGATGCCCATACATACCACCAGTCATAGTTTGTTTTCTTAAATAGCAAAAGTTTATTTTATTTTACTGCTCCATCAAAATTATTTATCTCATTTATCATACAGTTCCTGCCTAGTGTGTTTTGCCAGAACTAACATGCATGAAAATTATGTTAATGGGCCTTGGCCTGGTTTTAACGTACTTCATATAATCAAGAAACTAAACAGAAAGGGCTCTGAAAGGTACCCATTCTACTTGGAAGAACCGCCTGCTCTTGTAAGACACGTTTTTGAGGAGAGTCGCTGCCAAGGATCAAACCACCAGCAGGGCCCTTAGAAAAGACCTATTTATCCCAAGAAGAAAACACTGAGGGACTTATCAGTGTGCCCTGCTCCATCAAGTGCCTGAGGTCTCCATTAACCGGCGGTGGTTTCATGGAGAGAGACTGGGAAGTGATTTGGAAAGGATTCTTCACACGAAAACTGACCCAGACAGAAACTTAGTTTCAATTTTTGAGGAGAAGCCAGCTTGGTGAAAACCATCCATTGCTTGAGGAAATCAGTGTGTGTATACACAGGGATGTCAGATAGTGCTGGCCTGGTGGTCCACTTACAGAACACAGTGACGCAGGGAAAGGCCATATTATAAAGAGGTCTTTCTGCTGCTTCTGAGAAGTGAATATCCTAGGACTTAGTATAAGATAGACCCACAGTATCATAAATTTTCCTCCATAAATAGGTCATATAGAAAAACTCCATTCAACTTGCCAAAGAACTGAAATTCTGAAGAGCAGTTTTAAATAGCTTTGTGATATTGCTTTGAATATTTATATTTGTATGCTATTTTTTTAAAGAAACAATAGCAAAACATTTCTTAAAGGCCAGGAATTGGCGTAACTCTGGGATACAACAACAAAAAATTCTATTAGTGATATAAAAAGAATGATAAAATCTGTATGCAGGTCAGGAAGCAACAGTTAGAACTGGACATGGAACAACAGACTGGTTCCAAATTGGTAAAGGAGTCCGTCAAGGCTGTATATTGTCACCCTGCTGATTTAACTTATATGCAGAGTACATCATGGAAAATGCTGGGCTGGATGAAGCACAAGCTGGAATCAAGACTGCTGGGAGAAATACCAATAATCTCAGATATGCAGATGGCACCACTCTTACGGCAGAAAGTGAAAAGGAACTAAAGAGCCTCTTGATGAAAGTGAAAGAGGAGAGTGAAAAAGTTGGCTTAAAACTCAACATTCAGAAAACTAAGATCATGGCATCTGGTCCCATCACTTCATGGCAAACAGTGGAAATAGTGACAGACTTTATATTTTGGGGTTCCAAAATCACTGCAGATGGTGACTGCAGCCATGAAATTAAAAGATGCTTGCTCCCTGGAAGAAAAGTTATGACCAACCTAGACACCATATTAAAAAGCAGACACGTTACTTTGCCAACAAAAGTCTGTCTAATCAAAGCTATGGTTTTTCCAGTAGTCATGTATGGATGTGAGAGTTGGACTATAGAGAAAGCTGAGCGCAGAAGAATTGATGCTTTTGAACTGTAGTGTTGGAGAAGACTCTTGAGAGTCCCTCGGACTGCAAGAAGATCCAACCAGTCCATCCTAAAGGAAATCAGTCCCAAATATTCATTGAAAGGACTGATGCTGAAGCTGAAACTCCAAAACTTTGGCCACTTGATGTGAAGAACTGACTCATTTGAAGAGACCCTGATGCTGGGAAAGATTGAAGGCAGGAGGAGAAGGGGACAACAGAGGAGGAGATGGTTGGATGGCATCACCAACTCAATGGACCTGAGTTTGAGTAAGCTCTGGGAGTTGGTAATGGACAGTGTGCTGCAGTCCATGGGGTCACAAAGAATCGGATATGACTGAGCGACTGAACTGAACTGAAATGAAAAAGGAAGGAAAGAGGCTAATCTGCTCTTTTTAATCTTGAATGATAGTATCAGATGGACTGATTGACCCATTAAACATACGGAGTTGAATTTAGTTGTTAAAATGGCCAAAATGATCTCAAAAGGACTGCAGTATGTGAAATGTGTAACTTTCACCCCTTTCCCAGATACTGTCGAGGACATTGGTGTCACCTCTATTCCAGGGACAGGAGGATTTTTGTGCATTTCACAGGAAAAATGGTGCTGGCTTCCAAGTTTTTGTTTCGTCTTTGTCTAATATATCTTCCATCGAGAACAAGAATTTTGTTTCATTAAGAATAAGCAGACAAAGATAATGAGCAAGGACCCACTATATAGCACAGAGAACTCTGCTCAATATTCTATGTACATCTAAATGGAAAAAGAATTTGAAAAAAGAATAGACACATTTATATGTATCACTGAATTGCGTTGCTGTACACCTGAAACGAACACAACACCGTTAATCACCTATGCTCTAATATAAAATAAAAATCAGAACAACAGCAACAAAAAGGCGAAAACACAGCTGGACATCGAAGAGCAGGCTGCACCTGTGAGAGGAGGCAGTGGGACAGGTCGTGGAGACTGCTGGCTAGCCAAGGCTCTGCAAGCAAAGTAGGACCTGAACAATGACATGATCTTAATACAGCACCCCATAGAAGGGCACCTCCCCAGTGGCTCAACCCCAGATAAAGCTCCACAACTGCAACTTTCGTCTGTTTATTCAAAGTAAACAAGGCTTTGCCTATGGAAATAAAAATGTATACACTTGAAGAGAGGTGGCACGTGAAACTTATTATCTTGTACTTCACCCCAATACATGAGTCAAATTCTTTGCTGTTTGTTGTAACAGGAGCAGCTGGTGTCTGAAGGAGAGCAGGGGCAGAGGCAGCAGTGGAGAGGCAGAGATGGGGACAACTGGAGAGAGGACCCCTGGGGCGGAAAGAGAAGATAAACCCTGACGGGGTGAAATAACAGAAATGGAAGGATAAATAAAAACAGAAATGGTAGAAGAAATAAAAACAGAAATGGTAGTCAAGTCTCAACCATGCATTTTATCTTTAGCATTTCACTAACAGCCAGTCTTACAGGTAGAACAAGAGAATAATCCTTCTCTATTCTGCTTAACCTTCTGATAGTAAGGTCTAGGAGTAAGCCATATTTTAAAAAAGATGTTGACCAACGGTTGTATGTCCAGAAGAATATGACTAGGAGGATGAACATCATGAAGGGTCTTTGAGGAGACTAAGTATGTTTAGCTAGAGAAGTTTCAGCAGAAGCATGGTAATTATTTCAGAGTCTGTAAAGGAGGCAGGAAGACAAATATGTACACTTACAAGTGTTGAAATTGATAACACATAGAGGACCAACGAAAGGAGATAAATTTGGGATCAATGTAGACTGTGTGTTAGTCGCTCAGTCGTGTCCGACTCTTCACAACCCCATGAACTGTAGCCTGCCGAGCTTTTCTATCCAAGGAATTCTCCAGGCAGGAATACTGGAGTGGATTGCCATTCCCTTCTCCAGAGGAACTTCCCAACCCAGGGATCGAACCCTGGTCTCCTGCCTCGCAGGCAGATTCATTACCATTTGAGCTACAGGGAAGTCTCATATTCTAATATTCTAATCATTCTAATATTCATAATGACCAAAAGGGAAATGAACTGTTTCACAAAATAGTGAGGGCTCTATCTCTAGATGTATTCAACAGTCAGCTGCTGAGTACTCAGAGCTAGTATAGAAAGAGATTATGCACTATTATCAGTGAGAGTTCTCAACTGCAAGTGACAAAACAAAATTATATGGCTTCAACAAAAAGGAAATGAATTGGTTCGATGAAACTCTAGACTCAGCACAGAGGATCTAGATGCTCAAGTAGTATCATTAAGAATCTCTCTTTAAAATTTTTTTTTTTCTTTTGATGTGGACAATTTTTAGTCTTTATTGAATTTGTTACAATACCACTTCTGTTTTATATTTTGGTTTTTTGACTACCAGGCATATGGAATCTTAGCTCCCCAACCAGGGATCCAACCCACACTGGATCCAACCCCAGAGATCCAACCCACTGCACTGGAAGGCAAAGTCTTAACCACTGGACCACCAGGAAAGTCCCAGGAATCTCTGTCACTCAGTTCCACCTGCCTTCCTGTTGGCTTCATACTAAGATGATGACCAAGATGGCAGCCACAGCTTCAGTCTCACGCTCCACCAACTAAGCAGTGGCAGTGGACTTTCCCCTTTTTTGATAGCACCAGCAATTTCTGGAATTCACTCTAGATTAGGTCAAGTGCCTCCCCTGAACCTATTGCTATGAACATGGGGAAGCAGCAATCCCATTAGCCAGAACTAAGTCACGTGCTCGCCCTTGCACAAATCCAGGCAGTGGTGTGCAGCACTCTCTTTGGCCAAGTTGCAGTCATGCGCACACCCTTAGAGCAGGGGAGGAGGCTGGGTATGGAGTCAATGATCTCTCCCTCCCAAACCATGTGGACCTAGAGCCGCAAAGGGAAAATCAAAATGCTATTAATCAGTAAAAGAGGAAGGGTTTCAGGGCAGACAAAAATAATGGCTATCTTGTATGAGGTTAGGAGACAGGCATACAAAACTTTTATGAAATTTTTCAGTTAAAAATTTTACTTGTTGACTTATTTTATAAGTCACACTTGCTAAGTCAAGAACTAGCAAGCAAATTACTTATTCTCTAGAATTTAAAGCTGAACTTTGTCTTTTTAGTCACTTAACCCCTTAGATATTCAGTAATATTGACATAGAAAATGAATATTCAAGTGGTAGTTATTCATCTCCTTTTGTAAGATGTACACAGAGAGAAACCACTGGTGTGCTGGCAAATGGCTTTCTGTAAAATAAAGCCCTGGTATAGTATCTGCCAATTTCCATGGTGTAAGTACTCCCACAACAGTCAATTTCAAGCTCTCAACCTGAGGTCACTAAACGGAGTTGGGAAGAGATGTGTATTTTCCTGTTCTTGAGTGGTGCCATTCAGCTGTAGCACATCACTTCACAAGACTTAATAAATGTTCCAAACCTGTGAAAAATAATCTCAGTTGATGAAGTCCAAGGCTTTGTTTTGTTTTTTCCATTTCTTTTGATGATACCGTAAGAGACTATGGATTTAAAATATAGCATGGTGGGGTGGTGGTTAGTCAATTAGTCGTGTCCAACTCTTTGCGACCCCACAAACTTAGCCCGTCAGGCTCCTCTATCGGTGGGATTCTCCAGGCAAGAACACTGGAGTGGATTGCCAGTCCCTTTTCCAGAGTATCTTCCTGACCCAGGGATCGAACTCAGGTCTCCTGCATTGCAGGCAGATTCTTTACCATCTGAGCTACAGGGAAGATCTAAAATATATAGCTATATAAAATATAGCATAAAATATTTCAATTAAGTACATCAATTTCCCCATAATAGATACTGTTCACTATGACAGTGGATTTTTTTCAACATGGTATGGAATTTCCTATTGAATTCTTCATAAAACAGCTGTCATTTCTTATGGTTTGATATGAATGATATTAAAGGATAACAGAGGCACTGATGGCTGGTGGCTTATTATGATACTTCCAGACTAGTTTGAAAAGCCTAACACTCCTCTGAACTGCTATGAAAGCAAACCACTGAAAGTATTAGTCACTTGGTCGTATCTGATGCTTTGTGATCCTATTAACTATAGCCCACCAGGCTCCTCTGTTCATGGAATTCTCCAGGCAAAAATACTGGCACCAGTAGCCATTGCCTTCTTCAGGGGATCTTCCCAACCTAGGGATCAAACCTGCATTTCTTGCATTGCAGGCAGATTCTTTACCATCTGAGCCACAAGGAAAGCCCCTGCTACTGTTGCTGCTAAGTCGCTTCAGTCGTGTCCGACTCTGTGCGACCCCATAGATAAAGCCCACCAGGTTCCCCCGCCCCTGGGATTCTCCAAGCAAGAACACTGGAGTGGGTTGCCATTTCCTTCTCCAGTGCATAAAAGTGAAAAGTGAAAGTGAACTCTCTCAGTCGTGTCCAACTCTTCACGACCCCATGGACTGCAGCCTACCAGACTCCTCCGTCCATGGGATTTTCCAGGCAAGAGCACTAGAGTGGGTTGCCATTGCCTTCTCTGGAAAGCCCCTAAACTGCTATAATTTTTGTAAAGTCAAATCTAATGGGAAATAGAACATATATCTATAATAGTTTATCAATGATGTGACTTGTTTGTGATAAATACAAAAAAAACCCCACAAAAACAAATGCAACTGTGCATGAATGTCACATGGCAGGCATTTGGCAAGAAGGGAACTGACTCTGAGGAACTGGCACAGAAAATCAATAAGAGAGGGAATTCCCCTCACAGTTCAGTGGTGAGGGCTCTGTTTCCACTGCACGGGCATGGTTTCAATCTCTGCTCGCTGATGTAAGACTCTGCAAGCTGCACTACCAAAAAAAGTCAACAGAGTCATTCCTCAGAGTGTGAGAACACGTAAACGTACCTCTAGCAGGGTTTCTCACTATATCTCTTCCCAAAAGGCTTCAGTTCAAACTTCAAGCATCCTATATATCCCAGATAGACAATGGCATTATTTACAAGAAATTGCTCAGAATTCAACCTTCTCAAATATTATAAAATAGAGTATAGCTATATATATATATACACACATATATATATACAACATAAATATATATATATAATTTTTTTTATTGCATCCTGTTAGAATTTTAGAAATTGATTCTGTCCTCACAATCAGCAGCCTCAACTATTTATCCATTTTGAACTGTGAAAAGGGAAATTTCAACACAACACTTGGAAATAGTAACACTACAGAACTCTTACTTTGTCCCAGCCACTGCTCAATGTAACATGAGTCCTTTGAAACATTCAGTCAACAAACAGTATGACACCAGATTGAGGTCTACAGGCCCGATAAGAGGGTTCCAAAAGGCATCCAAACAGCAAAGGCCTGAGGTGGTCTTTCATGGTGGCTCAGTGGTAAAGACTCTGCCTGCCAGCATAGGAGACATGGGTTCAATCCCTGGTCTGAGAAGATCCCACATGCCGCAGAGCAACCAAGCCCAGGGGCCAAGACTACTGAGCCTCTGCTCTCAAGCCCATGAGCCACAACTGCCGAAGCCCAAGCACCCTAAAGCCTGTGCTGTCAACAAGAGAAGCCCCCACAATGAGAAGCTCGTGCACCACAAGTAGACAGTAGCCCCTGCTTGCTGTAACTAGAGAAAGCCCTAGAAGCAATGAAGATCCACACAGCCAAAAATTAATTTAATTAAAATTTTAAAAAAGGAAGGCCTGAGTCAGAACTCAGGAGCTGAAGCTGAAGCACACAGAATGAACGAGTGAGGGAAGTGCAAGGCCACCCAGGGAGGCCAGAAGAGGATCACCCTGCTCCCTGGAGCTGTGTGGGCTGTTTGATCCACTTAGCACGTCAGAGAAAGAACAAATATAGAACATCCTTCTGAAAATCAGAAGTCTGAATTTTAAAATGTATGGACTTTTTACAAAATCTGTAGGGAAGTTATTTTTAAGAAAATCATAAAACCCAGAAACCATAAATGAAAAAGATTGATCCACTAAATTTGTCTCAAAATTTTTAGATTCTATAGGAAAAAATAATACCAATAAAGTAAAAAGACAAACTTGAAAAAAACTTTTGTAATCATACTGCTTGGTACAAAAAGACCTTTTATAAGTCAGGAAAAAGAAAAGAAAAAAACCGAAGGAAGGAAAGAAGGGAGGGAAGGAAGGGAAAAAGAAAAGCAAAGGACAAACATGATAAGCTTCTCGCAATTTTATATACATCACTCATAATTTAAAAATATAAACACCACTCATAAATTTTAAAATGCAAATTTACACAACAATGATGTATCCTTTTTAAAGGATATATCTAAAATTAAAGCAAGCATGTCAGCCGGTGTGTGGTGGCAGATGAATTATGCAACTTTTCTCCAGGACAATTTGGCAAAACATCAAAATTTAAAATGCATATGTCCTATGACTTCACAATCTGATTTAAATCCAGAATTCAGAAAAATAAATGAAATTAGATTTTGACTAATGAAGAAGCAAGCCACCCAAAACTGAATGTTATTGTGATGATATAATTTATGAGAGAATGTGAGGTTTCTTGAACTGGCCTGATGGATAGCAGGTCAACTTAGAAGAATATTTATGAGCAGAGCTAATAAATTCAGAGCCTATTTTGATCTGTGACTTGCTTGAATTGGTTCTGCCTTCACCTTCCCCCAGACCGATCGTCCTGTAGAAACCAAGACTACTCAGCACCCAGCGTATCACACAGGTGACCAAGCTCCGTACCAGAGCAGGGAGAGGAGACTAAAGTATGAAGCAGAGTAACAGGAAAAGCAGATGCTGTGTGGCTGCCTGGGTGGGAATGGCTTCAGAGAAGATTGTTACCCGAAACTGGCCTTGAACAATAGGAGAAATTGGAGTGGCAGAGGACTGAAGGATGTGTGCTCATCTTCTCCTGTGAGAACTCCAAAACTACAACTCACTGCTGAACAACCGTCAACTGGAGAATGTTGGATCCCACCAAAAAAGGATACCTCACGTGCAGGGGCAAAGGAGAAGCCCCAGCAAGATGGTAGGAGGGGTGAAATCACATTTAGAATCAAACCCCTTAACCGCCAGAGATGCTCAGAGGGCTCACACAAACCTTGTGTGCACCAGGACCCAGAGGCCCCACAGAGACTGAGCCAGAACTGTGTTTGAGTGTCTCCTGTGAAGGTATGGGTCAGCAGTGGCCTGCCACAGGGGTAGGGGCTCTGGGTGCAGCAGACCTGGGTATGGCATAAGCCCTCTTGGAGGAGTTGCCATTAACCCCACCATAGAGCCACCAGAACTTACACAGCACTGGGGAAACAGACTCTTGGAGGGCACAAACAGAAACTTGTGTGCACCAGAACCCAGGAGACAGGAGCAGCGACCCCACAAGAGACTGCCCCAGACTTCCCTGTGAGTGTCCAGGAGTCTCCAGTGGAGGTGCGGGTTGACGGTGGCTGGCTGGGGGTACCGAGTGGGGCAGTGCATGCATGGCACCTTTTGAAGGCAGTCTCGAGATTATCTTCATTACCTCCACCATAGTTTGGCCTCAGGTCAAACAACAGGGAGGGAACACAGCCCTGCCCATCAACAGAAAATTGGATTAAACATTTACTGAGCATGGCCCCGCCCACCAGAACAAGACCCAGTTTCCCCCTCAGTCAGTCTCCTCCATCAGGAAGCTTCCATAAGCCTCTTATCTTTATCCATCAGAGGGCAGACAGAATGACAACCACAATCACAGGAAACTAACCAAACTGATCACATGGACCACAGCCTTGTCTAACTCAATGAAACTATGAGCTATGCCCTGTAGGGCCACCCAAGACAGACAGGTCATGGTGGAGAGTTCCGACAAAATGTCCACTGGAGAAGGGAATGGCAAACTACTTCAGTATTCATGCCTTGAGAACCCCACGAACAGGATGAAAAGGCAAAAAGATAGGACACTGAAAGATGAACTCCCCAGGTCGGTAGGTACCCAATATGCCACTGGAGTCAGTGGAGAAATAAGTCCAGAAAAATGAAGAGACGGAGCCAAAGCAAAAACAACACCCAATTGTGGATGTGACTGGTGATGGAAGTAAAGTCCAATGCTGTAAAGAGCAATATTGCATAGGAACCTGGAATGTTAGGTCCATGAATCAAGGCAAATTAGAAGTGCTCAAACAGGAGATGGCAAGAGTGAATATTGACATTTTAGGAATCAGAGAGCTAAAATGGACTGGAATGGGTGAATTTAACTCAGATGACCATTATATCTACTACTGTGGGCAAGAATCTCTTAGAAGAAATGGAGTAGCCATCATAGTCAACAAAAGAGTCTGAAATGCAGTACTTGGATGCAATCTCAAAAACAACAGAATGATCTCTGTTTGTTTCCAAGGCAAACCATTCAGTCTCACAGTAATCCAAGTCTATGCCCCGACCAGTAACACTGAAGAAGCTGAAGTTGAACAGTTCTATAAAGACCTACAAGACCTTCTAACTAACACCCAAAAAAGATGTCCTTTTCATTATAGGGGACTGGAATGCAAAAGTAGGAAGTCAAGAAACACCTGGAGTAACAGGCAAATTTGGCCTTGGAGTACAAAATGAAGCAGGGCAAAGGCTAATAGAGTTTTGCCAAGAGAACACACTGGTTATAGCAAAGACCCTCTTCCAACAACACAAGAGAAGATTCTACACATGGACATCACTAGATGGTCAATACTGAAATCAAATTGATTATATTCTTTGTAGCCAAAGATGGAGAAGCTCTAACAGTCAGTAAAAACAAGACCAGGAGCTGACTGTGGCTCAGATCATGAACTCCTAATTGCCAAATTCAGACTTAAATTGAAGAAAGTAGGGAAAACCAGTAGACCATTCAGGTATGACCTAAATCAAATCCCTTACAATTATACAATGGAAGTGACAAATAGATTCAAGGGATTAGAACTGACAGACAGAGTGCCTGAAGAACTATGGACAGAGGTTCATGACATTGTACAAAAGGCAGTGATCAAGACCATCTCCAAGAGAAAGAAATGCAAAAGGCAAAATGGTTGTCTGTGGAGGCCTTACAAATAGCTGAGAAAAGAAGAGAAGCTAAAGACAAAGGAGAAAAGGAAAGATAAACCCATTTGAATGCAGAGTTCCAAAGAATAGCTAGGAGAGATAAGAAAGCCTTCCTCAGTGATCAGTGCAAAGTAATAGAGGCAAATAATAGAATAGGAAAGACTAGAGATCTCTTCAAGAAAATTAGAGATATCAAGGGAACATTTCATGCACAATAAAGGACAGAAATGGTATGAACCTAACAGAAGCAGAAAATATCAAGAAGAGGTGGCACGAATACACTGAAGAACTATGCAAAAAAGATCTTCATGACCCAGATAATCACAATGGTATGATCACTCATCTAGAGCCAGTCATCCTGGAATGTGAAGTCAAGTGAGCCTTAGGAAGCATCACTACGAACAAAGCTAGTAGAGGTGATGGCATTCCAGTTGACCTATTTCAAATCCTAAAAGATGATGCTGTGAAAATGCAGCATTCAATATGCCAGCAAAATTGGAAAACTCAGCAGTGGCCACAGAACTGGAAAAACTCAGTTTTCATTCCAATCCCAAAGAAAGGCAATGCCAAAGAATGTTCAAACTACCACACAATTGCACTCATCTCACACGCCAGTAAAGTAATGCTCAAAATTCTCCAAGCCAGGCTTCAGCAATAGGTGAACCGTGAACTTCCAGATGTTCAAGCTGGATTTAGAAAAGGCAGAGGAACCAGAGATCAAATTGCCAACATTTGCTGGATCACCAAAAAAGCAAGAGAGTTCCAGAAAAACATTTACTTCTGCTTTCTTGACTATGCCAAAGCCTTTGACTGTGTGGATCACAATGAACTATGGAAAATTCTGAAAGAGATAGGAATACCAGACCACCTAACCTGCCTCTTGAGAAATCTGTATGCAGGTCAGGAAGCAACAGTTAGAACTGGACATGGAACAACAGACTGGTTCCAAATAGGGAAAGGAGTCTGTCAAGGCTGTATATTGTCACTCTGCTTATTTAACTTACACGCAGAGTACATCATGCGAAATGCCGGGCTGGATGAAGCACAAGCGGGAATCAAGATTGCTGGGAGAAATATCAATAACCTCAGATATGCAGAAGATACCACCCTTATGGCAGAAAGTGAAGAACTAAAGAGCCTCTTGATGAAAGTGAAAGGGGAAAGTGAAAAAGTTGGCTTAAAACTCAACATTCAGAAAACTAAGATCATGGCATCCAGTTCCATCACTTCATGGCAAATAGATGGGGAAACAATGGAAACAGTGACAGACTTCATATTTTGGGGCTCCAAAATCACTGCAGATGGTGACTGCAGCCATGAAATTAAAAGACACTTACTCCTTGGAAGAAAAGTTGTGACTGAAAAGTTATGTTTAAAAGCTAAACAGCATATTAAAAAGAAGAGACATTACTTTGCCAACAAAGGTCCATCTAGTCAAGGTTATGGTTTTTCCAGTAGTCATGTATGGATGTGAGAGTTGGACTGTGAAGAAAGCTGAGGGCCAAAGAACTGATGCTTTTGAATTGTGGTGTTGGAGAAGACTCTTGAGAATCCCTTGGACTGCAAGGAGATCCAACCAGTCCATCCTAAAGGAAATCAGTCCTGAATATTCATTGAAAGGACTGATGCTAAAGCTGAAACTCCAATACTTTGGCCACCTGATGTGAAGAACTGACTCTTGGAAAAGACCCTGATGCTGGGAAAGATTTAAGGTGGGAGGAGACGGGGATGGCAGAGGATGAGATGGTTGGATGGCATCACCAGCTCGATGGACATAAGTTTGAGTAAGCTCTGGAAGTTGGTGATGGACAGGGATGCCTGGCATGCTGCAGTCCATGGGGTCACAAAGAGTCGGACATGACTGAGAAACTGAACTGAACTGAACTGAGAGGATTGGAAGGGACTTCCAAGGTGGTAGTAGTGGTAAAGAACCCACCTGCCAATGCAGGAGAAGCAAGACACTTGGTTTTGATCCCTGGGTTGGGAAGATACCCTGGAGAATGAAGTGGCAACCCACTCCAGTATTCTGGCCTGGAGAATCCCATGGACAGAGGAACCTGGTGGGCTAGAGTCCATAGGGTCGCAACGAGTCGGATATGACTGAAGCAACTTAGCAAGCATGCAAAGGATTCCAAGAAAAGGAAAGAGCCAGATCAGGAACCAGGAACGGGCAAGAAAATTTGAGACAAATCTGGAACACATCAGAACATGAGCAATAAGATTTCTGGCACTTATCTACTGATACATCCATCAATAGACCAAGGGAAGCAAAACCCCTGGGTCTCAAGATATTCTATATTGGTGTGTCCCAAGCTGTATACGTTTATGGCTCTCCCTCAAAGTTTTCACTGCATTGGCTGATAGACATATTTACTCTAAATTTTTCCTTTTAAATCTATTCCTCTTCTTTTCAGCCTTATCTGAAGGAATAACATCTATGAAATAACAGGCTTGGTTTGTTAGTAGTAGTTCTTTTAATACATCTTAAGTGAACATAGAGCAAATGAAATGTTTTTAAAAGTTCCCTGTATACCACTTCATATCATACTGTGGACCAACAAAGAAATACATGACCTACCTTGAGAACTGTGGGTCTTCAGAGATAGTCCCTTCAAACTTAGCCATGTGAAAGCTGTCATTTGTGCTTGTATACATCACAAATGACAACCTAGACCAAACATGAACTGTGAAATTGACTGTACCAGATGGCATTCTTAAACCGTGCTGAAGCATACCTTAACACACTACAGTAGGATGAGAAATGAGTATCTGGGCGTAACTACTGTGTGTAGTCTATGTACTTGTTATCTAAAAAATCCTGTGAATTCTTGTAATAACCTATAATAGAAAAGAATCTGAAAAAGAATTCAAATCACCTTGTTATACACCTGAAGCTAACACAATTGTAAATCAACTATATTCAATTTTTTAAAATCCTGTGAATAGACAAAGAATTTTCACAGAATCAAATACTGTAACCAAGCAAGCAGCCTCCTAATGCAAACATCTTTATATTCCAAAACCCTGACAACCTGATATTAAATAGCATTTCAAAGGAGTCTGGGCTCAGTTTTGACTTCCAACCTTTGAGAAAGGTTGTTGGATCCCACTTAAAAGCATGACTATCCCCTAAGGAGAAAGACCACAATACCACAAGAAACAAGAAAAAAAAATTACAACCATCAATTATCTTCCAACATTTACTAAAGGAGGAGAGGTTTCAAAATAGCGTGCCAGCTGGCTGGAGTGGTGGGGTGCCTTCCCTACCTGTTCATTTGCTTAAGGTCTCACCAGCATAACTTTCTGGATGACCAGGGAAGATTTTTAACTAGATTAAAATTATGTCAGTGTAAACCTCTCTTCATGGAAAATGAAACAACTTATCTTCCATTGGTCACTGGAAAGAATCAGGGGATCATGGTTGCCTTGCCCTTCTGGTTAAATGGTTATGGTTTTGGTGATCCAGGCTGATTCTGTTTCTATTTCGCCGTTTATCCCTAAACCATACAAAACCCCACTTCTTCTTCATGCAGCCAGTGAGGCTGAAGTGGGAGGTGAGTCTGGGGGTACCCGGTGAAGCATGCTCTGGGGCACTTAAAGAAAATGAAAAAAATGATGAACTGTTTGGGAAACAGTCCTCACAATGAGAGAAGTCAAAGAATTTAGGTATGTTGTGCTGCAGGAGTGCACAATTGCACTCATCTCACACGCTAGTAAAGTAATGCTCAAAATTCTCCAAGCCAGGCTTCAGCAATACGTGAACCGTGAACTTCCTGATGTTCAAGCTGGTTTTAGAAAAGGCAGAGGAACCAGAGATCAAATTGCCAACATCCGGCTGGATCATGGAAAAAGCAAGAGAGTTCCAGAAAAACATCTATTTCTGCTTTATTGACTATGCCAAAGCCTTTGACTGTGTGGATCACAATAAACTATGGAAAATTCTGAAAGAGATGGGAATACCAGACCACCTAACCTGCCTCTTGAGAAATCTGTATGCAGGTCAGGAAGCAACAGTTAGAACTGGACATGGAACAACAGACTGGTTCCAAATAGGAAAAGGAGTACCTCAAGCCTGTATATTGTCACCCTGCTTATTTAACTTTTATGCAGAGTACATCATGAGAAACGCTGGACTGGAAGAAACACAAGCTGGAATCAAGATTGCTGGGAGAAATATCAATAACCTCAGATATGCAGATGACACCACCCTTATGGTAGAAAGTGAAGAGGAACTAAAAAGCCTCTTGATGAAAGTAAAGAGGAGAGTGAAAAAGTTGGCTTAAAAGCTCAATGTTCAGAAAACGAAAATCATGGCATCCGGTCCCATCACTTCATGGCAAATAGATGGGGAAACAGTGGAAACAGTGTCAGACTTTATTTTTTGGGCTCCAAAATCACTGCAGATGGTGACTGCAGCCATGAAATTAAAAGACGCTTACTCCTTGGAAGAAAAGTTATGACCAACCTAGATAGTATATTCAAAAGCAGAAACATTACTTTGCCAACTAAGGTCCATCTAGTCAAGGCTATGGTTTTTCCAGTGGTCATGTATGGATGCGAGAGTTGGACTGTGAAGAAGGCTGAGTGCTGAAGAATTGATGCTTTTGAACTGTGGTATTGGAGAAGACTCTTCAGAGTCCCTTGGACTGCAAGGAGATCCAACCAGTCCATTCTGAAGGAGATCAACTCTGGGATTTCTTTGGAAGGAATGATGCTAAAGCTGAAGCTCCAGTACTTTGGCCACCTCATGCGAAGAACTGACTCAGTGGAAAAGACTCTGATGCTGGGAGGGATTGGGGGCAGGAGGAGAAGGGGACGACCGAGGATGAGATGGCTAGATGGCATCACCAACTCGATGAACGTGAGTCTGAGTGAACTCCGGGAGATGGTGATGGACAGGGAGGCCTGGCGTGCCGCGATTCATGGGGTTGCAAAGAGTTGGACACGACTGAGCGACTGAACTGAACTGAACTGCGCTGCAAGAGAAGACTGAGAGCACTAAGGGGAAGCGATGGCTATTGACGGGCACGTGACAAGGGTCTGTTGGACCGTATGCTCCGTAAGAGTGGAACCACACCAAACTTGACAGGAGATGTTTCTTGTGAGCTACAGTTCCCTGCCTGCCTTCTAGAACATTGCCAGTGGAGGAGGCAGGGCAGCAAGCGGTGCAGACACAGACTCTGAGCCTCAGTTTCCTTGCCTGTAAAATAACAGTAATGGTGCCTACCTCATCATTTTCATGAGGGTCATCTTTGTTATTATATGTAAAATGCTTGAGCCCAGTGTCAGCACATAGCAAGTGCTATGTGTTTGCTATGGTTGTTGTCTTGTTAGTTTTATGTTAACTATAAGCACCTGCTCTATCTCCATCAGGACAAAGAAGTTCAGGGATTAAATTAAAGTGCATGAAATTGAGGTGAGATGCTGAGTATAACATTAATTATCAGGCAGGAATGGGAATCTTGTCCTTTGGGACTGGCCTGATTTTGCTGTTGTTTGAGAGAGTGAGTTGGTGTGAACATAGTCCTTTCTAGAGGGTAAGGTGCATACAGGATGACCGTGGAGTTCTTCAGGTTGGCTGATTTGATATCAACAAGGTGACCACACCAGCCCTGGATACAGAAACTTCTCATAAATGTATCTCACAAGAAACATCTCCTGTCAAGATCCATGTTGTTTTACTTGCATGCATATGGCAGACAGATCTTCGCCATCTACCAGTCGATAAACATGTGTGATGGCGTCTCTCTTTATGGCACGGGGGTTGTGGCGGTGGCGGTAAGACATGTCTCTGAATCCAAACTTTACAAAGGATGTGAGCAGGCTCTGTGTGTCTCTGCTGTCCATGTCAGTCAATAAAATTAGATCCTTACATCTCCCATTTCTTGAAGGCATTTAATGAGTTACATATTCATTGCTTTAAGAAGCACACTTGAATATATTTGTGGGCAGAAAAAAGAACTACTTGGGCTGGGTTTTCATGCCATAAAAATTTGGTGATAGGAAGTAACCTCAAACACTGGTGAAATCTTCTGAACGAAGTGAGTGGGAGTCTGTCTGCTGAAAGACTACAGGATCCCTTCCTATGGGGAGCTGCTTATTGGGAGACAGATGTGGCTCAGTGGGCGTTTAAATCCTGGAGATCCTTGACATTTGCAGATTCAACTGTTTGTAGTAGACTGCAGGGAAGCAACCTCAGTGGTCTAAGTCATGTAATCGTTTGTAGTTCTGCTGCAAGGCTGGAGCTCCTGAGAGACCGTGTAGCTAATGATGGGACACGGTGGACTTCTGTAGGGCAGTCCAACATATTGTCAAAATTAGGACCAACAAATTTCTGGACATATTGGGACCACTTTTTAGAGTAAAACGGGTGCTATTAATAATTACAACAGGACCACAGGCATGAACAGAGTCTGTCCTGGGCAAGGAGAAACATGGTCTCCCCGCTTAACGTCCAGCATTGGAATCTTCTATTTGTGCAAGTCGCATCTCTGATTCTTGTTGTTGTTCAGTTGCAAACTCATGTCCAACTCTTTGCGACCCCATGGACTGCAGCACACCAGGCCTTTCTGTCCCTCACCATCTCCCGAAGTTCGCCCAAGTTCATGTCCGTTGCATTGGTGATGCCATCCGGCCATCTCGTCCACTGGTGCCCTCTTTTCCTACTGCCCTCAATCTTTCACTGCATCAAGGACTTTTCCAATGAGTTATCTGTTCACAACAGCTGATTGATTACTCCTAAAAACAGTCTCTATTTAAAACAGCAATAAAATGAGATTTGATTCAGTTTGGTTAACTTGTACGAAGCTTTGCAGACAAAGCAGATAACTAGCAAAACAGGAGCCTATCTAAACATGTCCATTTTGGAGATTCATCAAAATCTTGCCCTAGAACCTTTGTGAATCTCCCAAGAATTTGCTGAATTTTTAAACAGAGCACAGATCTGAATACTGTATGTCCAAACTCTGTTTCTATCAAATTAGGTCACGACACACGTACGAAGATGACCGCCTGAGTGCAACTCCAAACATCATCACTGGGTTTGTTATTCAGCTCACTAAAGTAAATGATGGAGTGGGTCACTGGTGATATTGATATCTTGTAAGAAATTAATCATTTAACCTGGAAAATTTTGGAATCTGAAGCATCATATAAAAATACCCCTACATCACATAAAAACAGCTTCTGGGTCAGAGGAAAAAGGCCAATAATTACCATGTGCTACACATTCACTGTGCAAGGCTGTTTGCTAGACTCTTCATGGATGTGCTCTGATTTAATCTCCACACCTCTATAAAAGAGATATTATCCTCACTTAGCTGCTTGAGAAATTAGTAAGTTGGCGTAACTTGCTCAGGGAAAATCATTTATAGTTTCAGTAAGCGTTTTTACACAATCATGGTCAGGAGGCATGCTTAAAGTTGGCAGCAGAAAATGAACTTTAATCTTCTGCTCACCTAGGAAGGGGAAGAAAAATTATTTGCTGCCTCCAAGAAACTACTACTATTCAATCTATGATGTACCGACAAAATTCTAGAGACTAATTAGATTAAGATCAGTTCTTTCCTACAAACTAACCTGTCTATTTGTTGGCTGTGATGTTGTTCCTCATACAATTTTCAGGAAGTCTGGAGGAATTCTGGGACGTCCTAAGTGACATGAACAGGGTACTGGTTTGCAAATATTTTACTATCAGTATTAAGAAAGTCCCTGGGAGCTTCCCTGGTGGCTCAGTGGCAAAGTATCAGTCTGCCAGTGCAGGAGACACGGGTTTGATCCCTGATCTGGGAAGATCCCACATGCCTCAGAGAAACTAAGCCCTTGATCCACAACTTTGGAGCCTGTGCTCCAGAGCCCGGGAACTGCACCTGCCGAAGCCCGCATTCCTAGAGTTCAGGCTCCCCGAGAGAAGCCACCTCCATGAGAATCCCGTATACTGCAACTAGGGGAAAGCCCGCGCAGCACAAAGGCCCAGCACAGGCAAAAATAAAAAACAGACGAATAATCTTCAAAAAGAAAGAAAGCCCTGTTTGGGGGTAATCTCTGTCCTAGTCTTCAGCATCTGTATTGAGTCATTAAAATGAAGAGGAAGAAAATGGTATGAAGAGGTGTAGTGGGAATAAACAGTGACTCTAAACTACAGCCAAGAAGTGACTGAAAAGCACTTTGTTACCAACGCAATGGCAAACAAGTATGGAAAGCACCAATCTATTTCAAACTAGACACCAATATGCAGTCAGTGACTCCCAGATGAACTCGATTTAGGTTAGAAGGTGAACAGCCTGAGGTTTCCACTGTAGTAATTACCTGTAATTAAAATTTGGATTTTTTTTTTTACATAAAAGGAAATAGGTTAAAGTGATGCTGCAATAATACACTGTTTTCATGAGTTCTGTCTCTGACAGGAGACACGAGGATGTGAAGAGGATATGCTCCAATCAAAGCTTTAAATGAAAATATGTTTTGTGTCCCCACACATCAGATAAATACAGTGATCTGGGACTTTTAATGCGTATGCAAAATACTCAAAAGTCTGGCACTGGCAGATTTCAAAAGCAAAAGAGCAACAACTTGACAAACCTAGCAAAGATGGGATCTGTGAGTCCAGTTGGGTGGTGTGTTCAATGATGAAAAAGTGTGTTTGGCTGACCTTCTCCAGGACACACCTTCACTCTGGAAACTCCTTTGGTAGGAACAGCCTTCCCAAGGCCTCTGGCAAACTCCTGCTCATCCTTCAAGATGTATTCCCAGTGTCACCTCCGCTATGAAGCATTCTGCAGCCTCAAGGCAAAGGTTTGTGATCTCTTAGTGGGTTCCTTTGGTCCCATGTAAGGAGACCTCTCCCACACTCTAGCACACTGTGTTAGTATCAAGAGTGGTCTGCTTCCAGCACGTCATTCCACTGCCCTCGGGGCTGATTCTAGTGAGCTGAAGGACTAGACACACAACCTGTTCCTCAGTCAACATCCACGAAAATGACGCGCACACTTAGTACAGCGCAAAGAAGCAGCTTGCAAATAAATGCCTGTTCGTGTGTGTACTGTCCACTAGGCTGTGACTTCCTTGAGCCCAAGTTTTAGGACTCATTCAATTTTATTATAATCACATGTGCCTCATACATAAATGCATGTTCATGTAATAAACAGCAATGAAAATAATATAATCAGTCTCCTTTCCTAAAATTGCCATTGCTCAAGTCTCTATTTTCCAGAATCTACTCAGATTTGTTAAGTGTGTTTGTATCTACTGTGATTGAGGTAGCTTCCAATTCTTTGAGGAATCTGAATTTATATGTCCAGCCCTGAGCTCCAGGCACACATAAGCAACTTCCAAGTTGACTCTCCACCTGTATTTCTAACAGGCATCTCAGACTGTCATGGCCAAAACAGAACTGTGGATTTCACCCTCACCCCGCCCCGGAGTGATCCTCCTCACTCTTCCCATCTCAGTACCTTCAGCAGGTATCTTGCATCACCTTTGTCCAGGCCATCATCGTCTTAGCCCAACAACTTCCACCTAGTCTTCCTGTTCCCATCCTCGTCTCCCTAATACACAGCAACAGTTACAGTGCCCTTAAAGCAGCACTCACATCGTGTTACTCACAGTCCAACGCCTCAATGGTTTCTTGAGATGCTTAGAACAAAATCCAAGCTCCTTGTCAGGGGTTCCAATTTTCTACATGATCTGTGGCCTGCCTGCCTCTCTGGTCTCATTTCCGACCCCTCCACCATATCCATGGGGCCCAAGCCCCTTTCTGCCCCAGGAACCTGCCGGGCTGTTCTCCTCTGAGAACTCTGAATTCCCCCTCATTGTCCCTGGGCACTGCCACGTCTTCTCCTGGTGGCTCTGTCTAATCACCCGAGTCTCAGCTGAGGCACTGGTCTTCCCTGGCCAACCCTCTAAAGCAGATCTATCTCCAAGTGCTCTCTAGAATATGCCCTGTATTGTCTGCTTGGAAAATTATTTTGTTTATTGCCTATTTCCCTTGCCCACATCCAGAACACAATCTCCATGAGAACAGGGACTTGTCTATCTCATTCTCTGCTATATTGCCAGCTTCTAGAATGGAACACGTGCTTACTTGTGGAAAAAAGAGGTAAATTCTGGGGGGAAGAAAAACCCACAAGGCCAATGAAAAATCTGAATTTTAGTATAGTCATCGGGAAGCGGCTCTTCTGCAGACACATGATGCTTTCTTTGTTGTCAGCCAGAGGAGCGAGGAGTACACACAAAGAACAATCCAGGGACAAATGTGCAACAGTTTGCTCTGACGACACGCCCAACACGGAAGTGTGCCAGTGTGCTGGCAGAACAGATGTTCTCCAAACTGCCTGAGGGGCCAGCACAGCTGTGGGGGACACGCGGCTGCTCAAAAGAGAGTGGGCAGGACTCTCACCTCACAGGATAGACTCCCACTGCCTGAAAGCCCTGTAGCAGACACAAAACACGCTGTGCCAAAGAGACAGCCCGACCATTCTGTACAATGGACAGAGGCT
Source organism: Capricornis sumatraensis (assembly GCF_032405125.1). Lineage (NCBI taxonomy): Eukaryota > Metazoa > Chordata > Mammalia > Artiodactyla > Bovidae > Capricornis > Capricornis sumatraensis. Next base: position 19,708,758 of record NC_091075.1, read on the forward strand.
GAAGAACTGATCTATTTTAGGAATTAGGAAATGTGATTCTATCCCACCCCAAATCTGGGTCACTGTGACTAATTAGCTCCCACTTTGGATACATATGTTTACCTCTGGTTTCCCTAATTATGACCTCCTGGTACTGATATCATACCCTCAGCCTCTTTGAGATGCAGTTAAAATGGTGTTTACGTATGAAATAAACTTCAAAGGCCATCCTGCAATGAATTTCATTGCTTTGGGACATTTTAATGTCCAATACAAAATGTAACATAATCAGCATAATGAAAATGTGATAACTGCTCATCACTGTAGAATTATTGGAGCCCCTAGCATGGTACTAACCACAGCTCATGTGGCCATAACTTCTTACAGAATGATCCAGCCTCTTCTTCAGAAGCACATGCTGCTGCTAAGTCACTTCAGTCGTGTCCAACTCTGTGTGACCCCATAGATAGCAGCCCACCAGGCTCCTCCGTCCCTGGGATTCTCCAGGCAAGAATACTGGAGTGGGTTGCCATTTCCTTCTCCGACGCATGCATGCATGCTAAGTCGCTTCAGTTGTGCCCAACTCTATGCAACCCTATGGACAGCAGCCCACCAGGCTCCTCTGGCCACAGTATTCTCTAGGCAAGATTACTGGCTGCTGCTGCTGCTGCTGCTGCTAAGTCACTTCAGTCGTGTTTGACTCTGTGCGACCCCATAGATGGCAGCCCACCAGGCTCCGCCGTCCCTGGGATTCTCTAGGCAAGAATACTGGAGTGGGTTGCCATTTCTTTCTCCACAGAAGCACATGATGTACTCTTAATTGAGAATTTAGAAGACCCACTACTCTCTCCCTCTGTCATCATCTATTCATTAAAGATATCTAATTTTTTGCTTTCAGGTCATTTCTAAGGGAATCAGAAGAGCTTATCTGGCTTCTGGTTGAATCCTTAATTTGCTGTGGTGTGGAGGAAGCATGGGGGCTTTGAAATCATGCACGCGGGGTGACCTAGACCCGTTAGAACACTTCTGCCACCTATGATTTCCTCTGCTGTGTGATGTTCCTGTTTTGGGCCCTTCCATGGTCAGCAAGTCAGTTTGGCCATCACCTCTCACAAGCAGGAAACGCTTCTCTGTGGTTTCTTGTATCACACATCACACCTACTAGTTACAGGGGCTGTGACGGAAGAGATCCACCCCAAAGTTCTGTGATGAGGTTACTAGAGCAGGGGACTGTGACCAAGAGTGGAATGAAGGGCAACAGCCCACTGAGCTATGTTTTGGGATGAGATAGTTAGGAATAGTCTGGAATAAAAAAAATGTGCCACTTTCTGGCTATGTGGTATCAGATGACTAACAACTTCTATAGTCCCCATTTCTGAAAATGACAAAATAATATAGCACTTGCCTCATAGGCTGTTGAAATGATTAAATTAGGTCCTGTGAAGGGTTTAGCATAGTCCCTGGCATTTGGTAAGTGTGTCAATAAATCTTAGCTTTCACCTTAGCAGTATGGAGAATTTGAATTTCCAGATGCCATTTACTAATAAATGGTGATTAAATGCATCATTAGTTGTAGTTTGATGACTTGGTTAGAAGGATTTGGTCAAGAAAGTCCAAGGCTCCTCTTGTGCAGCACTTCCAGTATTCCTGGAAGGGAAAGGAGTACGTCAAGGCTGTATTTTCACCCTGCTTATTTAACTTATATGCAGTGTATATCATGTGAAATGCCAGGCTGGATGAAACACAAGCTGGAATCAAGATTTCCAGGAGAAATATCAATAACCTCAGATATGCAGATGACACCACCCTTATGGCAGAAAGCAAATAAAAACTACAGAGCCTCTTGATGAAAGTGAAAGGGGAGAGTGAAAAAGGTGGCTTAGAACTCAACATTCAGAAAACTAAGATCATGCCATCTGGTCCCATTGCTTCATGGCAAATAGATGGGGAAACAATGGAAATAGTGACAGACTTTGTTTTGGGGGGCTCCCAAATCACTGCAGATGGTGACTGCAGCCATAAAATTAAAAGACTCTTGCTTCTTAAAAGAAAAGCTATGACCAACCTAGACAGCATATTAAAAAGCAGAGATATTACTTTGTCAACAAAGGCCCATCTAGTCAAGGCTACGGTTTTTCCAGTAGTCATGTATGGATGTGAGAGTTGGACTGTGAAGAAAATAGAGCACTGAAGAATTGATGCTTTTGAACTGTGGTGTTGGAGAAAACTCTTGAGAGTCCCTTGGAGACCAAGGAGATCCAACTAGTCCATCCTAAAGGAAATCAGTCCTGAATATTCACTGGAAGGACTGATGCTGAAGCTGAAGCTCCAATACTTTGGTCACCTGATGAGAAGAACTGACTCATTTGAAAAGACCCTGATGGTGGGAAGGATGGAAGGCAGGAGAAGGGGACAACAGAGGATGAGATGGCTGGATGGCATCACTGACTCGATGGACATGAGCTTGAGCAAGTTTCGGGAGTTGGTGATGGACAGACAAGCCTGGAATCCATGGGGTTGCAAAGAGTTGGACATGACTGAGTGACTGAACTGAACTGAACTGGAAGGGCTAGGGGAGGGAGGCAGAGTGCCAGCAGAGACATTATTTCACAAAACCAGTTACCTGGGAGTCCAAGGCCTAGGTGCCCTGGCATGGTTACTATATGAAAAAGTAATGACAGAAATACCCAGTTCATATGATAGCCGTGAGTATTAACCGAGATCAATTATTTGAAACTACCTACAGTCTAGGAAGTCATATTCTTTTCCTCTTTACATGATTTGGAAAATGCTTAAAATCTTTATCTGGTAACTTACAGAATTTTTTTTTACAATCAAAAATCTAAAGAGATTGTTTCTTTCCATGATAAATCCTTGGCCTGCTATGTGTTTACTAAACATTTTTTTCTAATAATCTTCCCTTCCTTTCTCATCCCTTGATATTTTCTTTCCCTGGTAGTCCCTCCACTTCTCACGTTCCTTTAATTTACATTTTGTTGCAAAATCCTGGTGCAAGAGCTTTATTGTAGCATCAATAAAAGGATAACTTTTTAAAATGGTCAGTCTCTACAGAAAAGAGTTGAATACTAGCAAGATGCATTCTGCCACACTCTGATAGTCTTTTCTGAATAAAAAAAAAAAAATTCTTTTCGTATTCTATGCAAATGAACTTGACTCTAAGTTGGAAACACATTTAGCTGCCTCCTCAAGCAAACATGTCTTTTCAATGTCAGAATTCTTGAAAGTCCTTGAATAAAAATTTACTTCCCTCTAGAGTTGTATTGATGTATTTTTAATATTGCCATTTTTCTTTTATTGTTGCATAAAGATGCATTCTAATTTTGTTTGTAGCTTATAATAAAAAGGAACCAAGGGAAAAACTAGTAAGGGTCTATTGAAAGAGTTAAATCATTTCCCTACAGCTTTCCTAAGCGGAACTGATAGTCTTAGTCTGACTTAGAGAGCTGAAATAGAAAGGCTGCCAACATCTGTTTTGGTCAGAGACAGATAAAAGAGACTAATTCATAGCGGGAATAACCCATGTATGGCATTCTGTATTCCATTACCCTTTTCACAAAAAAAATACACATGATATAGATAGATATATTTCTACCTAAACTTTGCCACAGTGAAATGGAAGAAAGGTGAAAGGCTCAAAGAGTTATTATTGATTTATTTACCTGGAATGAAGCCAGGAGGCACAGAGCATCAATAGCACCACCACCACATTGCAAGGTTGGCTGTCAGACATTTAACAAAACATTTTAAAATCTAAAAATGCATAGGTGAAAATAACTTTTCAAATACCTGTAGAAACATAGGTTAGGGCTGATCTAAACAAATGAAATGTAGGAATAATGTAAAGTCTTCAATTTATCCATTTGTTTTAACCTTCTCTCCATTAAAACTAGTTCAAGAATTGTTAACATATAGCCAAGTAAACTAGCTGGAGACCCTCTTTTCTCATTATTGACAAAGGTGCTAACAGGTAGGCCAGAGAAGTAGTAAGCTATGTGGATAACTGATGAAATCAGTAAGCCACACAGGAATAATCAGGACTTGCCTTACCAAGAGATCAAGGCCAGAAGGAAAAAATAGTTTGCATTTGACGGGAATGCAACTGTGGAGGTGAGGGAGACAGATATTGTTTCTTTGGTTGGTTAATTGGTTGGCTGGCTAGGAATGAAGACCGTTAGTTCCATTTCTCACTTAAAGTGACAGTGAAGTCGCTCAGTCATGTCCGACTCTGCGACCCCATGGACTGTAGCCTACCAGGCTCCTCGGTCCATGGGGTTTTCCTGGCAAGACTACTGGAGTGGGTTGCCATTTCCTTCTCCAATTTCTTACTTAAGAATTCACAAAAAGCCCTCAATACCCAGGGTCATCAAGAAACTTTAACTGTGAGTTATTTCAGGCAAGTAGTTCTGGTTTAAAATCTATTTCACTTTCGACATGAATCTTTGCATCATTGAAACAGTGTTGTGATAAGTAGAATGTTCATGATATACTCTTGACAATGAATGGGAAAATCTTGAGTCAAAACAGCCCAGCGGATGAACTACATACCACAGTTTTCACATCCAGAGCCTGCGATTCCTCTTTTATGTGAGAGGAAGAGCTCCACCTTGGATACTCCACCTTGGATGGGCACTCTTGATCTTCTTGGGGCTTGAATCCTCTCCTCCTGTTAAAAACTAAGCACAAGCTCTTCATGTCTAATCCTACTCTTTCACTCTTCTACATCTTTCCCTGTTTCTTCTCTTCTTGGTCCTCTTTATTCACCTTTCCTTTCTCTTCCGTCACCTCAGAAACTGTCTAGGTGGGAAATATGTCTTATACCTAAACACTGGAATTCAAGCTCAGTGCAGGGTGACATTGTACAAAGCGAACACAGAGAAGACACTCAAATAGGCACATTAAAAATGCAACCAGGACCACCGCTAGGGTCTCATACCGGGGAAATCGTTATGTCAGAAGGGAAGCAGCCCCTGGACAGGGAGATTCAGACTGATATGGTATATTGTTTCTTACATCTCAGGATCTGAAAACATTTGCTTATAAGCAACTGCCTTGTTAAACAACAACTGTAGTCTTTGATACTCAGCACATCTTACAAATGTTTTATGTTTCTGAATTCTTTAAATATCTAGAGCCTTGATTAATCAGAAAGTTTTATAACTTTCTGGTCATCCCACTTTATAAGAAAATCATACACTTTAAGTGACTCAGAGAGACCACAGATATGATTGATAAATATGTCCCCATGTACACTGAAGGCAGTGTGCATTCAGGCCAATCTCTTAAACCTTCTACAGGCAGAGCACACAACGCTGAACACATTCATATTCAGAATCCTAATCCTGAAGCAGAACAGAGCCGTGATAATGGAAGAAATATTGCTATGTTCTGTCTTCTTACTAAAGCCAGAAAAACTGCTACTGCCCTTCAGAAAGATTTTCAACAAGAGAGAATATTCTTTTTTCTTTGCATTCCAGATAATTGAATTTCTTTTTTCATTTGCCAAAGAATGTCAGCGCTCTGATCCTTCTAAGAAATCTGGGAGTAGTAGCCTGGAATTATTTATGATTTATGCCTACTGCCATAAAGGATTTGAGGCCTGGAAATCAAAGAACTGATATGACCAATATGCTAGACTCTACTCTTGACTTTTTGACCAAAGATGTGTGCTTCATTTACTCTAACAATAGAACAGGAGACAGAAGGTCATAGGATGACAGAGTTCAAAGGGACCTTTACTACTGGAAACTGTAGATCATTTTAGAGAAAACTAAGTCCCAGGGAAGTGAAATAACCTATGGCCAAAGGACTCATCAGTAGCAGAGCTGGGTAACCAGGTACCCTGACTCCAAACTCTCCGTACTGCCCTGTACAACCTCATCTCTGCTTAGGAACTGTTATAAGGGCGAGACCATTTTGTAGTCTGTGAATGCTGGAACATACCCTGGAAATACAAAATAGTGTCCACTTTTCCTCTAAACACCAAGTTCTACCTTGATACTTAGACCACAAATGGGTCAGAAACCAACCTCTCAGCTACCATGTGGCCACCACCGCATTCTTCCTTTCCCTGACATTGTCGCTGAGGCTCCTGTCCCTGGAGAAGGCATTGATCAAATGGGGTCCAAAGAGCCCCTGCCTCTGAAAGTGTCACGCCCACCTTTAGGCTTCCACATTGCCTTCCCTGGGTGGTGGAGGTGGGAGTGGTGGGGAGAGTCTGGCTCCCGTGCTGTGGGCCAGAGCTGGTAGATTGTTAACCTAGGGGTAGGGGTGCCTAAAAAGAAGGAGGGATAATAGGCTATTGAACTGAAGAGGGCCTGAAGCAAGTGCTAGGAGATGGAATATAGCTCCAGAGTACCAGAGTAGAAGAATGCCATAGGAAGGCAGTCCAAATAACTAGATCTTTATGCTTTTCACATGTAGTCTTATGATGAATAAGATCTACCCTTAGGACCTGCAGAGGAATGGCTAGAAAGACTGTCTCTTTCTTCTCTCTGTGAGGTCCCAAGAGCCAGCTCAAGCAGGCCAGGTACCCTTGTCCCTCACTTGTCCCATAGGCCCTCCTCCAGTGTCTAACACAGAGAAAACTTCGGCTCTGGGGAAATTCCAAGCAGGAGTAGGAAACAACTTCATCTATAGGCAGCGGTGTGCTCGAAAAAGTTTAGCCATCAGTTCTCTAGAAAAAAACTATGTATTAATATAAGCTGAGTATAAGTTTTACTGATATAAAGAATGTGTGGCTACAATTTATAAATATAATAAAATGTATAAACCTGCAAAATAGAAGGGGAATTTGGAAGCGGTGACAAATTTTATTTTCTTGGGCTCCAAAATCACTGTGGACAGTAACTGCAGTCATGAAATTAAAAGACATCTGCTCCTTGGAAAGAAAGCTATGACAAAACTAGACAGTGTATTAAAAAGCAGAGACATCGCTTTGCTGACAAAGGTCCATACAGTCAAAGTTATGGTTTTTTCAATAGTCATGTACAGATGTGAGACTTATACAGAAGGCTGAGAGCCAAGGAATTGATGCTTTCAAAATGTGGTGCTGGAGAAGACTCTTGAGAGTCCCTTGGACTGCAAGATCAAACCAGTCAATCCTAAAGAAAATCAACCCTGAATATTCATTGGAAGGGTTGATGCTGAAGCTGAAGCTCCAGTACTTTGGCTACCTGATATGAAGAGCCAACTCATTGGAAAAGACCCTGATTCTGGGAAAGACTGAGGGCAGGAGGAGAAGGGGGAAGCAGAGGACAAAACGGTTAGATAGCATCACTGACTCAATGGACATGAATCTGAGCAAACTCTGAGAGACAGTGGAGGACAGAGGTGTCTGGCATGCTACAATCCATGGGGTCACAAAGAGTCAGACATGACTTAGCGACTGAACAATAATAACCAATAAATCTATATTATAAATTCTATGTAGTCAATTGATTTCTCACAGAATGTTTTCCTTGATTTTTATCTAATTCTTGTATTCTTAGCCAACCTGCAGTTGCAATTATCAAACAAGTACAATTCCCATAGGAATGCTGGTTAATATTTTCATGTGTCTTAAGGAGTAATAAACAACAAAGACATATATCAAAACCACACTTGTTCGTTGATGACACAAGCAACTTCTTTGCTGAATTAGACAATAGTGTTTGAACACTGGAAGAATATTGCCTCAATCTGGGGGGCTATTCACAGTGTAATGAGTACAGCTATGACACTTGATTAAAATTAACATGCATTAACATTTTCTCCATCACTTCCATCACTAGTCCAGATAATCAACAAAACAACAAATCAAGCCGTCATTTGCAGTCAGTTTCTGTGATGTAAATACTACCATCATGCTGACTTATGTGATGTCACGGAAGGCAGGGTTGTAAAGAGACACACAGCCGCACACCGTCATATGACCTGTCCACCATACAGGTATGACAAATATAAGTGACCTCAAGAGCAGAGTATATTGAAAAGTGGTCAAATAATCAGAAAGGGGTAAGTGTAGGGTATTTGCTACATTTGTTTGTAATTTTTTAAATTATATATATATATATATTTTTTTTTTTTTTGGCTGCCCTGGGTCTTTGTTGCTGTGTGTAGGCTTCCTCTAGTTGCAGTGGTGGGTCTGCTCTTCATTGTGGTGCACGGACGTCTCACTGCAGTGGCTTCTCTTGTTGCAGGGTACAGGCTCTAGGCACATGGGTTTCAGTAGTTGCCACACTCAGGCTCAGTAGCTGTGGCGGACAGGCTTAGGTGCTCCACAGAATGTGGAATCTTCCTGCACCAGGGACTGAACCCATGTACCCTGCATTGGAAGGCAGATTCTTATCCACCAAGCCACCAGGGAAGACCTATATAATTTAATTTTTAATAGTGACCGTTTGACAGCTGGCTCACAAAATTCCTAAACCTTAACAACCAACTCTTATATGCCAGTACTAGCTGGCTCCAGCACTCCACTAAGGGGAAAAGATATTCTTTGGGAAACAAAGCCTCAGTAAAAAAGCTCACTATTTCATAAGATATGTGTTCATATTAAGCTATAAAGCCATTTATTAAGAAACTGAATCTTCTCAACCCTCTTCCAGTCAGTAGATTCGGCATGTCCGTCCAAGCGTGTGTGGGGTTCGAGTCTCCCACTTCCCCCTCAGCCTCTAACCACCCTCACCAACTTACCCACAGCCTCCCACTGCACAGAAGGGATTCATTTAACACACCTCATGAGAGCTTCACCTTGTCCCATCCAAAATAACTTTTTCCAGGGCCAATTTTTTAGTGTAATTTATTCCAAACCTTTGATGGGGAAATTTGTACTCTTGAAGCCGTTCAGATGTGCAGCCAGCGGGAAGGCTCCTGGGCTACATTGGCTGCTACGGCTACAGATGCCGCAGCCGGCCTGACACCCAGGGACACTACGTGGGTCTGAAACATTCCTCGAGGGACAGACGATCCATAGCCTACAAATGAATGCATTATGCTTATCCACGTATATGTCTTTCATCTGTAACAGGTATTTTATGGATTGGAGGCTTCGTTTAAATGTTATATAATCCTCCTTTAATAAGCAATGCAAATATTCAGTATAATTGAAACAAGAAAGACAGCCTTTGTGTCGGCATAACTGGCTCAGAAATAAAGGAACTCACCACAGACTAGAGCTTCATCATCAGTTATGTTAGAAGGTACGGCCACATGTCTGTCATAGTTTAATCATCATGAAAGAAGGATAAATGATATAGGGATTTTGGCCTTTTTATATGGTCATCCTGAACTTCTCCGACATAATAACCTAGAGAAATATATTGTTTGGTCAACTTACTACCTAGGTTTAACTAAATACAAGGCCAGGATGAATCAATGAAAAATACTAAGTTACAAAATGCTTTTTACCAAATACATTTTTTTAAATTAAGTTGTATTACCAATTAACAAGTAGAACTCTTATTTCAACAGCTTTAATGTGGGGGAGATTAATGCCAAGTAGAGAATTGAACTTAATCTTAAAGACTTTGACTTGAAGCATTTAGGACAATGTCTGGCTAAACACTCAAAAGGAATTCCAAGAATGAATGAATGAATGTCTTAATAACTAAAGGCAATTTATTAACATTATTTTTAAAATTTCTTTTGTCCTGTAGATTATAAATACATTTCTAATTTTACTTAAGATGCTAATTTTAAAATATAATTCTATTAATATTATTAAAATTTAGGAACTCACTAAATTAACATATTTTCCATTATAGGAGTAGATAACTCTTCTGTTTTGTCATATCCAGAATCCATTTCCCTTTCTGCCATTTCCCTGATTTTCTCTTGGGAAACTGTCTCTCGCCTTCACACAGTCCATCAAGCTATGCCTAGGTTGACTTCAACCTCAGTCCACAGATGGGCATATGATCCAGACCTGGCCAGTTAGATCCTGCTGTCCACAGTAACTGATTTGGGGATGGGCACGTGACCTGCTCGAGACCAATAAAATACATTCCAAAGACTTTTGCTGGAACTGTTATGAGAGAAATGCTCTCCTTCTGTTCGTGTATTCACCTGGTAGGGTAGAAGCCTGGTGGAAGCCTGGTGTTGATGGCAGCCACATTCAGCTTAAGCTTAACCAGACTGGGAATACGCCCGTGCAGGAGAATGCAAAGCTAAGAGATAAATACGAACTCCTGATGGGTGACATTACCTGTATCCGTGCATGACTAAACAGTCCTCTACTCTTGGACTTTCCAGTTTCATATACCTGTAATTGACATGGGTTTCTGTCACTAACAACCAGATGAGTTTACTCTACGAGTTTCAAGTGTGCTTATTTTCAAAGCATGTTCTCTTTGTTATATTTTAAAACCCAGTGAAAGTACACAGGTTTCTTCAGTTGACAATAGGCATAATTTAAACTCTTGCTAACCATTCTGAACATTTTAATTAAGAGCTTCAGCAATTCAGAAAGCCAAGAACTGAGTTTTAATAGTACTTACAAAGTAAAGGTTTCTCTGTTTACCTTGATGGCCTCAAGAAGCTAAGACAATAAATAACTCAAATCTTGGAAGACTGTTATTCAAAAAGTCCTTTCTTCATACAGGGCTTTGTGGTTAAATAATACCCATCACCACCAAAGACAGGGATCTAGAAATACAGCATTAGAATGACCAGAAGTACACAGATTCACAAAATGAAAACCCTAGAAGATGGCTATTCTTCTAGGATTCATGGAATGCCTCACAAAACTCTTCAAAGGGAAATTTTAAGATGACTATTCCAAAACAATTTGCTATTCCCAAACAATTTGCTATCCCAAATATTGTAGTGTAGAATCAAAGGGAACATGAAGGTATGGAAACAGGAGTCCTAAACTGGACACGGTGGTTCCCACTTCTGGGACTTGCTGTCTGTGTGATCCAGTATGTTAGCTTTAGTCTCTCCATCTAGAAAACAAGGATGCTCTTCCTCATTTCTTCCTCATGAGAATCAGTGCAGCTGGTGGACTTTAAGTACTCCAATAGCTCCACAAATGAGCTATCAACTATCTTTTTCAACATATTAATAATATTTTTGTATTTATTGACAGAGTTCACATACTTCAAAATCTGGTGTCCAAAATCTGGTGTGGTAAGCAGTTAGTATACAGGGAATTTATCCACAAACTCCCTACCTGTGTACCTGAGACAGACTTACACAAGGGCCTAAGCACTTTGCAACAAGAGGATTAACGGCACTCCTCTGCTCTGTGATCTGTCCTTTGCTGTGCAAGCGGCATGCTAAGCACTATAAGAGTTATAAAGATGTGTGAGACAGTCTCTGCTTTCTAAGAATATAGAGGCCAGCTGTAGAGCCAAACATATCTTGCAGCATGAGTGCTAGAACAGATGGGCAAGCAAATGGCTATCTCAGTGGCAAGCAAGAAGTGATAAAATCTAGTTACCCTTCATTAAAAAATGGGCATTTCCAGACAATTTCAAAAATGGCTTGTGTTTTAACAGGTGCTATGGAAGAAGACTCACAAGTAAAAGGAAGGCTCTATGGAAAGACAGTGAGTAATCAAAATGCATCAGGGATCCATGAAAGTTTGGAGTTGGGGAGCAAACCCTGAAGGCTTTGTCAGACTGGGGAGAGCTTTGAACACTAGCAAAGAAGTTGGGCTTTATTCTGCAGACAATAATGAGCCATGGCAGTTTTTAAATGAATGAGCTACAAAACCAAGCTAAAATTTAAAAAGAAAAGGCAAGCATCAGAGTGAGGATTCCTTGAATAAAGAACGCTGGCAGGCAGGAAAAGTTAGAGAGTATTGTAATTTATCCAGGTAATAGAATATTAGAATCTGAATTTATGCAAGTGACACTGGGCGTGAAAATGAAGGAAGATAATTTAGAGAATTCTGCACATAAACTAAAAATATTATTTGATTAAAAAGTTGGATATGGGAAATAAAGGGAGGCGCCAGTACTTCTTGGCAGAGTGGCTGGGAAATTGACAGTAATACTGGTCCAAGTAGGAAAGTCAATGGAACAACACAATTAGAAATAAAGACAGGTCTTGTACCTTCAGGATTTGAAGTGATGGTGACATAGCATAAGAGACATTGAAAGGCAACTGAAAATTGAGATGTTTGGTCAGGAGGAAGGTTAGAGCTAGAGAGAGAGCTAGCAGCCATGAGCTCTTGCAAGGAGAGACTTGTAGAATAGTATAGAGGGTGATATGGGAAAGAAGAGCCAGAAGCGACTTACCGCTCCAGAAGGGAAGGAACTTTTCACTTCAGAAGGGAAAAAGTTTTAAGAAGGGCGTGTTCCCTGCTTAATAGACTGCAGAAAGAAAGAAGATGGAGAGAATTTGCACATTAAAAGCTCATTTTTACTTTAACGGAAAGCTTAAATTTAAAAAAAAAATTCATTTTATATATACAAATACTCGAGAAATTTTTCATCCTTAGGACCAGGGCCAATTAACATAGGAGTTGTAAAACTTGGTACTATAGAATATTGGCTTAAATAAGAATAATCATTTACATTTCTTAAATCCTAAGCACTGTCTCAAATGTTATTTTCCCAGGTTTTCTTCCCGCAAATTACTCTTTTTTTCCAAAACATACCCCAAAAAAAGTAACATTAGGGATTTGAGTGATTATTTTTTAGTTTTACACATTTAAGTATTTTTTTTAATTTTTAAAAATATATTAATCAACTTTATTTTCAAAACACTAACCTAGGAATTATAATTCAACAAAGTTTCCATTTGAAAAAATACTGAGTTGGTGAAAAAGTTCACTCGAGTTTTTTCTCTAATATCTCATGGAAAAATCCAAATGAACTTTTTGACCAAGCATAATTTCTTAGATAATAAAGCATGTGTGCATGTTCAGTTGCTCAGTCATGTCTGATTCTTTGCAACCCATGGACTGTAGCCCACCAGGTTCCTTTGTTCATGGAATTCTCCAGGCAAAAATACTGGAATGGGTTGCCATTGCCTCCTCAAAGGGATCTTCCCGAAATAGGAATCAAACCCATATCTCTTGTGGCTCCTGCATTGGCAGGTGGATTCTTTACCACCAAGATGATAGTAGATACTATAAATTTACTTTAGAAAAGAGATAAAAGAGCCTTAGGCTTCCTGCTGTGTTCTGGTAGCTCAGCAATAGGAGGGAGTCCAGCTTACGGAGAGGGAAACAAGGAGATCTCCTCAGTGGGCAGATCTTTATTTTGACAGAAGGATGTTGCAGGCTAGCAAAATTGCTTAGCAGAAAAGACCCTCATGCTTGTCCTTACAAGCTTTCTGGGAAGGCAACAGGATAAAGTCCCAGTGTCATGAATGTCCCCTTGAATCCACCAGCACTGAAGAAACTTACTAGGAGTTAGAGATGGAGGAGCAAAACCTAGCCACCAAGGTGGGAACTGGAGAGGAGGAAAAGGAAAAAGTCCTCTCTCTGATGAGGGATGACCCTTTGAGGAGGACCATGCTGGGTGTTCTAATGGGGAAGTCATGATAATTTTACGGACTTGATTTTTGTCCTAGTGACTTTACACTTCAGAAATCAGTCTTCAGTGTATCCAGATACAACTGCTTAGATTTCTTTGCTTAGCTCTTCTACTATAAAATATATTTCATTCTGAAGTGCAAGAATTACTTAAACGGAAAAGTTAAATGGAATTAACTTTCATCAGTCACCTCTTTCCTGTTTCTGGTCACTTATGATTAAGGCTGACTTCTTTTAAGGGTCACTTGAGGTCATTAATGTCCATCTATGTTTAAGCATTTTAAAAATTGGATACTTACTTTAGAAAGTTGCACAGCAAAATGTTTCTCTATGTGTTAGTTTTTAACTGAGTGAAAATTTTGCTCCAAAAGAGAGAATTATATAAAATTCAAGGGTGGGTGCCTGCCCATTCCATCATTTCCCAAAAAAATATGCAGTAATGACCGCTAGACTCAAGTTTTTGGCTGCCAATCTTACAGAGTTTCTCTGGAAGAAGCCCAAGGCACAAACCCGAGGCAGTCACAGCCTCATTATGGCTCTGATGCCCAACACAGAGCTGTCGTCAGTTTCCAGTGTCCCAAGAACCACAACGCACTAAGCAGAACCACTCCGCAGAATTCAGGCTGGATCCAAACCTGCCCCTGGTAAATGGGAAAGCCCATCAGCTGAGCAGGTCAATGGCAAAAGAAAGGCACATCGAAAACGGAGAGAGCTTTGACATGAGTATATCCCCACACAACTGTCACTGCAATTGAGAAAACAGACATTTCCATCACCCCCCAAAACTTTCTCTGTGGCCCTTGGTAATCCATCCTTCCCCCCATCTCCATCCCCAGTCACTGATCTGCTTTCTGTCACCATAGACCTGTTTGTATTTTCTAGAAAGAAATCATGCTCTATGTATTCCGTTTGTGCCTAGCTTAAAGCATAAGGAGTTTAAGATTTATTCATGTCATTCTGTATATCAGTGCTTTGTTCTTTTTGTAGTAGGGTTCTACTAGCTGAATACACAACAATTTAACTATCTATTGATAAGTTCATGGGTTATTTCCAGTTTTAGAAGTAAAGTTGCCACAACATTTGTATACAAGTATTTATGCAGAAATATTCTTTCCTCTTATTTTAGTTAAATACCTGGGAGTAAAATGACAAGGTCATGTGGGAGGTATATGCTTAACTTTTAAAGAGATTTCTAAGCTGTTTGTGTAGAATTTGTACTGTTTTTACCTTAAATGTCTGATAGAATTTACAAATAAGGCATTCACAAATAAGGCCATCTGGGCCTGAGGTTTTCTTTGTGGGAAAAATTTTTACTATCAACACTAATTCAATATGTTTAGATTAATTTAGATTTATTAATTTATTATTAATTTATTAGATTAATTAGATTAATTAATTTAGATTAATCACTATGTTTAGATTAACTTAAATGTTGTCCTAAGTTTCACTGATGCTCTGTTTTGATCTTCTTATCTCTCTCTTTTCTTTCTGTCTTTCATTTTGGATATATTCTATTGCCACGCCTTCAAATTTACTAATCTTCTCTTCCGTATTGCTTAATCTGCTACTAATTCCATCTGGTGTACTTATTCTCAAACCCTGGTTTTTCATCCCTTTAAGTTTGATTTAGATCTTTTTGATCTTTTCCGTATTTCTCCTCGTCATGTTCATGCTCTCCCTTATTTTCTTAAACATATGAAGCATATTTCTAACAGCTCTTTTAATGTCCTTATCTATTAATCTTACAATCCACGTCATTTCTGGGTCTGTGTCTATTGACTGACTTATCTCCTTATTATATTGTGAATCTTCCCCCTTGTTTGCAGGCATCCTCATTTTTTACTGGTGCCAGCCATTGTGAACTCTGACTGTGAAGTGACAGATTCTTGTGGCTGAATATTCTTTAAATATTCTTGAACATTGTTCTGGGAAAGTTAAGTTACTTAGAAACAGGTTGACCCTTTCAAGGCTTGCTTTTAATATTTGCTAGGTGAGTCCACAATAACATTTCATGTAGAGGCAATACCTTTCTGAGTGCTTACTGAACATTCTGTATTAAGAGGTCTTTCCACTTCGAATAGGGGAAAATGAACTATTCCTTGCTCTAGGGAGCTCTTCCATGAGCTCTGGGGATTATTCTAACTACTTCTTCCCACTGATTCTTTCCCTGGCCTCAGGATTTTTCTCACGTACATGCACTGACTAGTGCTTAGCTAAAGACTTCAGGGTGGGCTTCCCTGGCGGCTCAGATGGTAAAGAATCTGCCTGGAATTCAGGAGACACAGGTTTGATCCTTGAGAGAATGGCAAGCCACTCCAGTATTCTTGCCTGGAGAATTCCAAGGACAGAGGAGCCTGCTATGCTACAGTCCATAGTGTCGCAAAGGGTCAAACACGACTGAGAGACTAACACACACACACACACACACACACACACACACACACACACACACACACACACACACATAAGGGTACTCGGAATATCTCCAGAGCATTCTCTCTCTCTCTGCAGCTCTCTACTCTCTGGCACTCTCCCCCATGAATTCTAGTCACCTTGGCATCCTCGAGTTACAAACTCTTGCCTCTCATCTCAGGAGGTTGCACTGCAGTCTCGAAACATTCACCAGACAATGAGCTGAGCCAGTCACAGGATTCACTTCATCTGTTTCCCTTTTCTCAGAAATTATTGTCCTATACTGTCTATTTTAAAATAACTAAACACAATTGTTTCATATATTTTCACCCCCCACACACACATACACACTTTTTAGTTGTTTAAGGCAGAAGGATAAACCCCACCCTACCCCACAATCCATCACAGCACAGTGTGAAACTCTGATTAAGGGGACCCCACTCCAGCACTCTTGCCTGGAAAATCCCATGGACGGAGGAGCCTGGTAGGCCGCAGTCCATGGGATCGCGAAGAGTCGGACACGACTGAGCGACTTCACTTTCACTTTTCACTTTCATGCATTGGAGAAGGAAATGGCAACCCATTCCAGTGTTCTTGCCTGGAGAATCCCAGGGACGGGGGAGCCTGGTGGGCTGCCGTCTATGGGGTCACACAGAGTCGGACACAACTGAAGTGACTTAGCAATATCAGGTTCAGAGATTTGAACTATAAATTCCAAAGGTTAATGCTGAACAGTTCCCACAAACTTCTCCATCTGACCCAGAGCCTCCTAGCACATGTGTGGACCAAGTGGATGCAGTGTCCCTGATAGGAATCTTATTTTCATTCCATAAGTTAAGATTCAAAGTATAAGTTTGTATTGCTCCACATTTTCAAATCCTACCCCAATGAATTGGAGACATTTTCTCTCTAACTCTGCATGCGTGCGTGTATGTGTATGTGTGTGGCAGGGGTGGGCATGGGAGGGGAGAAAGTGTTTCTGTAAAGACACATGCGTATATATTTTGCATCCAGCTGCGTGACTGGATTTAGGCTTAAAATATAATTTCTGAGTAAACTCTGTTTAATGCACATAAACAGGAAATAGACACTTGTGAATTCATTAATTAAAATCCTGTTTAGAGAAGTATTGTGAAGGCTAATCCTTTGCTCATATGAATGAGATCCGGCTGTCAGTATGAAAAATATAGAATGAGGTCCTGCTAAGGAACCACCTTGGAACTTCACCCTACTGTTAGCCGGTTTCACTCAAGAGCCCTCTGCATTTCCCCTGTCCTAAGACTGGGTCTTCCTCTCAAGGAAGCAAGCTCTTGATGGGGCTAGAGCTTTGCATGGAAATTAATCACAACTCACTGGCCCCCACCCCGTCCTTTCCTCCGACTCTGTTCCTAGAGCTGCCTTGGCTGTCTGCCCAGACCCTTGACTTGTCAAACTTGGGCCCACCTTGTTTCTCATGCCCGGCTGAACCCAAGGCCGTCCACCTTTCCTTGACCTTTTGGATAAATTTTCTGGGCTCCTGTCTGCCTGTCCACCTGGCTGTCCCTTGGCCCAACGCCCAGTATATGTTAAAAGCAAAAGGCAGGATAAAGAAATCTACTTGTTTCCTCTGAACGATGGAAAGGCAGCCAGCGGTCAGGAGAGATGGATATGGTGCATACTTATGAAGTTAAATGAACCACGGACGCAGCTACAATACTAACGCAGTTCAACAGAACACCTCTTAACCCAGGCACTGTGCAAAGGTCTGGAACACAAGCTGAATAAGATGCTGGCTGCTCACCTTCCAGTTTGGGAGACAGGCAAGAAAAGAGATTATAATTCAGCACATAAGAAAATAACAGCTTCTCCTTGTCTGTCTAGTTTTGAAGTCTCTACTTTAATTTACATGTATGTTCAAACAACAGACTATATATATTACTGCTAGATGACAACTGGGTTTCTCTGGTGGTTCAGCTGGTAAAGAATCTGCCTGCAATGCAGGAGACCTGGGTTTGATCCCTGGGTGAGGAAGATCCCTTGGAGAAGGAAACAGCTACCCACTCCAGTAATCTGGCCTGGACACTTCCATGGACTGTATAGTCCATGGGGTCACAGAGTCAGACACCATGTTCAGACTGATTTCCACAAACAGTTTATATGTCTATCTTTCTGACTAAATTATAAATTCCCTGTCACTCCTAGTGACTAGCATAAATTTTCCTTGAATTTAAATATATGCAGCTCCCATACATAAGGGCCAACTCTGTTGTTGTTGTTCGATCACTGAGTCATGTCTGACTCTCTGCCACCCCTTGATTGCAACATGCCAGGCTCCTCTGTCCTCTACTATCTTCCAGAATTTGCTCAAATTCACATCTATTAAGTCAGTCTTGCTGTCTGACCTTCATCTTCTGCTGCTCCCTTCTCCTGCCTTCAATCCTTCCCAGCATGAGCGTCTTTTCCAATGAGTCAGCTCTTAGCATCAGGTCTACTATCAAGTAATAAATCAATTATACAAGCAACACATAATAAACGAAAGCATACATCTTGGTAAATAGCAGTAACTCTAAATAGTTGAGAAAAGTTACAATTCACAATGCTAACAGGCTAATTAACTAAACGATTTAAAGGTTAATGAATATTCATTGTTTGCTCGAGCTTTATCTTTGGGGTGTGTGTGTGTGGCGAGGCCATAGCGCCATATGAGCAGCCATGGCACCGCTGGTACCATTCATTCGGGTGACTGACAAGACGACAGCTAGAACTCATACTGTCAAACAAGAAGTCTAGATCCTGCTCTTGTTGCTAATCTTTCTTCTTTTGGCCACTACTTTCACCTACCACAGTTTCACTCTGTGTAAAGTCGCCTGAAAGAAAGAAGATAAGCCCGGATAGCTTTGTGCTTAATAGAGGCAGGAAGGATTTAGCAGCAGCCAAGGAGGGGTAGCAGGTGGAAGGGGAAATCCAGCTGATGCTATTGGTTAGGATTCTTCCAAGTAGGGGGCGGGGGGCAAGTAATATTAATTGGAGTGTGACAGGCACTGTACTGTGCACTCTGCCTGTGGAACCTCACTGGGAGCTCACAATAATATTGTGAGGCAGGCTTGCTTATTCCCATTTTATAGATGAGTAAGGGAGATTCAGCTACCTACCAAAGTCACATTTACCTGCTAAATGCAGAGTCTAGGTCTAGATTTTTATATGGACTACCCAGCACTGTATCAAATCATTGTGAAATGAAGATCTTCAAGGTGTGCAACATGGATGCACTGCAGCAGATTAGACTGGAACGAATACCTTGATTGGCACTGGGATACACTGAAGCTCAGGGAAAGCCAGTATGCAGGGTTAAAAAAAAACCCACTGCTGCTGCTGCTGCTGCGTCGCTTCAGTCGTGTCCGACTCTGTGCGACTCCATAGACGGCAGCCCACCAGGCTCCTCCGTCCCTGGGATTCTCCAGGCAAGAACACTGGAATGGGTTGCCATTTCCTTCTCCAATGCATGAAAGTGAAAAGTGAAAGTGAAGTCGCTCAGTCGCGTCTGATTCTTCGAGACCCCATGGACTGCAGCCTACCAGGCGCCTCCGTCCATGGGATTTTCCAGGCAAGAGTATTGGAGGGGGTTGCCATTGCCTTCTCCTACAAACCCCACAGCATGTCCTAAAGACAGAAACTACAAATGTCTCATATAGTTCGTTATGAATCATTTTTTGAAGCAAACGACCCCCAGCAGCCTCAAGTATCAGAGGGTGAACATCACTTTGCACACACCCAGAAGTGAGGACCACTGTGTGGCTGAAATAGTGCTGGTGCGAGGAAACCATGCCTGAGCTCACGTTCAAGTGTTCTGCTTCCTGACAGTATTCTCCCAATTCTAATGTCCTCTTCATTCCAAATGATAACCTTTTGAGCTCCCAAGGAAGCTCTTGGTGCTCAGTTGAAGTCCATGTTGCCACCTGCCCTGTTCACCGCTGACTCACTCTACCCCCACATATAGGATGAGTCTGCCTGCCTCTGCTGCATGCCAGATGCTAACCCAGAGGCCCCTCTGTCTTTGATGAGCCCACCTACCAGGCAAACACGTGACACCATTCACAATTTAAGAGTATATGTGTTGTTGCCATAGGGAAACATTTAGTTCGGCAACATACCTCCACACACGACTGTTAACTCTCCCACTCTTCAACACACGCATGCACACACATGTATGCATGCATGCACCCCAGACAACAATCTCTTCATGGAAGTTAGTCAGTGCCCTTGTCTTTTCTAGCCTGTTATTACACAAGGCATTTTTTCCTTCCATTAGAGGTATTTTCCATAATTATCTAGGCTTCCTTAGCAAAGGAAAAAAAGAAACCAAATCAATAATCTATACATGTTGCAACTGTCTCAGTCTTTGAGGTGCTTTTCAGGGCAGTGATTCACTGTGGAGCTTTGAAGATCACCCACCCCAGGCTAAACAAAAATGAATGTCCTTCTGATTACCACCTCGAACAACACAGGGCCTGACATCTCCTTAGAACTTTCTCCCTTGGATGACATGTGGCAAGGGCCTGTGAAAAAGCAACATTATGTGTTGGAACTTGGGGGTTTATTTTGGAGACTGGATGTGTAACAGTTCGGAGGACAGGCTCTGAGAAGTGAATCCTAGGCCTGCTAAAGTATGGCCTTGAGGAAGCTACTTTGCCTTCTAGAAAACAGAAATGGTATTTTTTTTTTCATCTCACATGACTTAATGAGATAATTCATAAAATTATAGTAGACTATAATACTTTAGTATAATACCTAGCACATAATAAAGCTTCAATAAATGTTAGCTATTATTATTCCAACAAACTCTGTCAGTATCACCATGGCATCTTCAGCCTGCTTCCCAGTCTCCTTCCTATCACTGGAATATTGCCCTAACTGGAAATTTCCATCCTCTTCCTCTGGCATCACTTCCCACACCCTCCTTCTGATTTGGCTCAGCTCCTTCCATCCCCACATCATGAATTCCTGCACCTCCCACCTCCACTATGTCCTGGGGAACCTCTGTCTTAATATAAACAAACATCCTCTTTGTCCTTTCTCCTCCGTACTGGCTTGTCCCTGTAGATACCATTTCCCTTACAACCCATTCTAATAGAGACCACTCATTTTTAACCCATCACCTTAGAGATGAGCATACTCTGATCACAAACCTACTTCTTCAGTTGTCTCCCAATATCTACTTACCTCTGAAATCACATATATCACCCTTCTCCATTTTGTTGCATCTCTGTTTCTTACCTTTTTCATAAATTACACCTAGTTCAAAATTTGTTCTTACTCCTATACTTAATAATTACACTCCATTAATAGGTGCATGAAACCTGGCATCAGGCACTGGGAATACAAAGGTATATAAGACCTTATCCTAGCTGTACAAATTAGTTTAGTGGGAAGGCAGACATGTAGTGAGAAGGGAACAGTGCTGACACAGAGCTCAGTACTGGTGCAGTGAAAGCTCAAACCCTGTAGGCACCTCAATGTCCATGGTGTCAGCCCTCCCAAGCCCCTTATCTTACATGTTCTTAATCACCTCCACCTCCTACTTCCCCTTCTCTGAAACAGACCCCCACTTTAGATCTGGTTGTTCATAACTTAAAGCTGCTCACCTCCAAGATCTTAAACTCTGAAACTCCCCTCTTTGATGATAACCTCCAATCCCTGCTAAAACTGCTCTTTGCCCTCATTTTCCTTCGATTCTTAAAACATTCCCTATTCTCATTACTCACTGATCCCTTTTAAGTCTTACAGTCTCTAACTATACCACTAATTCTATCAGCCCATGTTCTCTAGTCTTAATTTACTGTAAGAATCCCTAACCTGGGTCTTCAAAATATCCCTATTCACATTTTATCCTTCCAAGGTACTAGCTGTCCCTTGATTAATGGAGGCATTTAAAATAATTTTAAAATGGAATAATCCCACTATAATCTATATATCCAATCTCACCTAGCCCCTTAACTTACTCTAATAGTACTTTTATTCAGTGAAACCCAATCATATTCCCTACAAACCAATTCCACATCATTCCCTTTCTTCAAATCCTCCTACCACTTTGCATCAGCTGAGGCCACGTGGATGCATGCTTAGTCGCTCAGTCGTGTCCAACTCTTCATGACCCTATGGACTGTAGCCCAACAGGCTCCTCTGTCCATGGGATTCTCCAGACAAGAATACTGGAGGGGACTGCCATGCCCTCCTCCAGGGAAATCTTCCCGGCCCAGGGATCAAACGTCTCTTGCACCAACCGACGGCTTCTTTACTACTAACACCACCTGGGAAGCCCTGTCAACTTCCCCGTGCATGCGTGCATGCCAGGTTCTTTCAGTCGTGTCTGACTCTGCGAACTGTCCCCCTCCCCGCCCTGCATTCCTCCTCAAAATAGTTTTACATTTCCACCCATTTTCTCCTCCTTTCCTTCCCAGTACAGAGAAGGGCTCTCTGCTCTCCAAGGCTAACTGCTATACCTGTGACCTTGATTCTATCCACTTCATCCTGCTCAAGTACCCAAGATAATTGTCAGATGATTTTATTCTTCCCTTTCACCCTCTCCACTGTCCTTCCCCCTCAGCCTATAAGCAAGCCGAAATCTCTCTTCCTATCCCCAAAGAGCATTCCCCTGACATAATATCCCCCAAGCTCCTGTCCTTTCTCTTTTCTTCTCGTCACTGCCAACTTCTTGAAAGAAACAGACTCACTGATTCCCACTTCCTGACCACCCACTCATATCTTATGCCTTTGCAATCCGGCTTCCAGCCAAGCGGCTCTAATAACAGTGCTTTAACACAGATCACCGAGGAAAGTACAGGATGCTAGAGGAATCCCTTGAAACCAAGGTTAAAATAGAATAGAGTTAGGCCTATTCAGTGAGATTCTCACAGGAATTAAACACCACCCAATTCTCATGGTTGTGTATTGTTGATTTAAAAGGAAAAAAATGTTCTTAATTGTTTTTCTGAAAGAGGAAGAAACTTCAGGATGTAAATTATAAATCATGTGGGCTTTTTCCTCTTCCCTAAAATACTCTAATTTTCAGAATGTAATGACAATATTTGGTGTTTTATAGATCCATCTTGATTTTATAATCGGTAACTTTTCTGCTTAGTATGAAATGAACCATATTGGGTCTCACGGTTCATACAGTGCTCTTTATTTATAAAGGAGTTCCTAGGAATAGCAATGAATCAATTTAACTAATTTTTCCACTATTCTGAAGAGAAGAATAAAAAACTTGGGGAAAACATGTTTTTAATGAAGTTGTGTTTATAATCCCCAGTCCTTGCAGTCAAGGACAATGACATGCCCTTTTAACTAAGGCAGAGCAAACTTCAATATTAACATCATGTTTCCCTGCATTTTAGGTGGGGGGTTGCCGGAGAAGGCAATGGCACCCCACTCCAGTACTCTTGCCTGGAAAATTCCATGGACAGAGGAGGCTGGTGGGCTGTAGTCCATGGGGTTGTGAAAAGTCAGACACGACTGAGCGACTTCACTTTCACTTTTCACTTTCATGCATTGGAGAAGGAAATGGCAACGCACTCTAGTGTTCTTGCCTAGAGAATCCCAGGGACGGGGAAGCCTGGTGGGCTGCCATCTATGGGGTCGCACAGAGTCGGACACGACTGAAGCGACTCAGCAGCAGCAGCGGGGGCGGTGGGGGACGTTGTTGGTTCTGTCCACACCTTTACTGTGACTCACTTTCACTGGAATTCTGCTGACAATCTGTTCTAAAGCACTCTTGCCTTGCAAAGAGTTGCGTTATTTCTCCCTTGACATATCTCTATTAGTGTCATCAATTAACCCCATGCTTGGTAGTTTCACAAAATAAATGCCTTATAATTAGGATAATGACATTCAATCATAGTATAAGAATCAACTGAGCCTTCAGAAAACCGAGGGTGTGGCCTCTCTGCCTGATCTCCCCACTTTCAGATAACTAAGGACATTTCTACTTCTGCCTTTTGCTTTACACTTCTTGCTATTCAGGGTGATATCTGAGAGTATCAGCAGAGTAATAGTGCTTCTGTTGTTTTCAAAAAACAAAAAAAGTGTTAGATTTTAATTATTTTAGAAGCAAGATTGGAGGAAAGTATGATTTTGAGAATGATAAAAATTCTTGATTCCTAGATTTTATTTCTTAGAGTGCTCCTTTTGTGAGCATATTCTGAAGTAAAAGGAGCTCATCACAATGACTATTCACCATCGCACAGTTGAGCAAAAAAGAGTGGAATGCTGTTTGCGAGTACCTAGAAAATGCCAGAGCCAAGTAGCCAAGATGCATAGAAGTTATCCTTTTTACTGCAAAATCACAAAGGTGGCAAAATGCAGCGAGCCAGGGCTGTCTTTTCGTTCTAATAATCTAAGTATCCGGATTAAGAAACTGCCTTTCTCTTATATTTCACCAGGAGTATATCCAGCTAAGAACTTTAAATCTGTTAGCTGTGGAACAACAATGCACCTTTCCACGGCTCTTTCCTGACAAATGAAGTAAGAAGCCTAGGGTAAAACTCCTCTACACTGTAATTAAGACTGGAATACATCTTGTCCTTTGTCCAACACTGCTTACTTATACAATGTTATTCACCAAAGGGAATTCTAGTTACCATGAAAAACAAGCCACAGGGACACTATAGAAATTTCCCACAATTACTTGTTCCAAAGTAAATACGTTTCCTTTGATTTTGACAAAACCATAAAACACAGAAGTGTATTGTGAGGCTCTGTCTAGCGGTGTGTTTACCAATACCCTGGAGGCTTCACTCTTTGAAACGCAACAAGATTACATCATGCGGCTTCATCTCTCATCATTTGACACGCATATATATTATACCTAACAATCAGACATCAGCGGAAGAAGACAGTACACTAGTTCTTGAATCAGGGTTCTGCTTTATACTCCATTTGAAAAGGGTAATCACAGAGAAGGCAATGGCACCCCACTCCAGGACTCTTGCCTGGAAAATCCCATGGACGGAGGAGCCTGGTGGGCTGCAGTCCATGGGGTCGCTGAGGGTCGGACACGACTGAGCGACTTCACTTTCACTTTTCACTTTCATGCACTGGAGAAGGAAATGGCAACCCACTCTAGTGTTCTTGCCTGGAGAATCCCAGGGACAGGGGAGCCTGGCAGGCTGCCGTCTATGGGGTCGCACAGAGTCGGACACGACTGGAGCGACTTAGCAGCAGCAGCAAAGGCCACCAAACCAAACCAAAGAGGAGACAGGGAGCCTACCTGAAAAAGAATTTATTTAAATAAATAAATAATTAATTTTAAAAAAAAAAAAAAGGGTAATCATGACTTAGCTTAAATGAGGCTCTATGCCTCAGTTCAGTCCAGTCGCTCAGTCATGTCCGACTCTTTGCAACCCCATGGACTGCATCACATCAGGCCTCCCTGTCCATCACCAACTCCCAGAGTTTACTCAAACTCATGTCCATTGAGTCAGTGATGCCATCCAACCATCTCATCCTCTGTCGTCCCCTCTCCTCCTGCCTTCAATCTTTCCCAGCCTCAGGGTCTTTTCAAATGAGTTAGCTCTTCGCATCAGGTGGCCAAAGCATTGGAGTTTCAGCTTCAACATCAACCCTTCCAATTAATATTCAGGACTGATTTCCTTTAGGATTGATTGGGTGGATCTCCTTGCAGTCCAAGGGACTCTCAAGAGTCTAGATTACAAGTTTCAAAGAGTGAAAGTGTTGACCGAGCCTGGGTCCCTGATACAATATGGGAAACACAGAATGTTCATCCGACATTTTCTGAAGGCCTTCATGAGTGTTAGTTCATGTAGAGCGCAGGAATAAACGACAAATTATACAGAGATTTCTAAATTTTACCACCATTCCTCTCCACCACAGTAACAATAACGTCGTTTTCACTGAACTTTCTTTTCTCTTGCAATCAAACAGGCCTGTCTTCCAAATATTTAAGCCTCTATGATTCTACTCTCCACAACCAGAGAGTCACTTCAAGGGAGCACTTTGTTTTCAATTTAGATGACAAATTCCCTCTTCTCTCTTCATCTATTTTACTAGATTAAGGGTATACTGGGATTATAAAAGAATCACACATGCTCACACACCACACAAGGAAAAAACTTCAGTACTTTATAGTTTCTCTTTGTGTTTATCCTTTTATTTATTCATTGACTCTGTGGATGTTGGACATCTAAAATACGGTAGACATTAACTTTCCGAGGAATAATACAGAAGTATCTCGTACTTCTATGACCTCCTTCATTCTGGTTTGTTCACGACCATTCACATCCATTCCCATGGCTACACCTTAGCTTTATCTCCACATGGAACTGGGTCGCCCTGAACCCATAAACACAAACTGCATCTTCTGATCTATGTCCGTCTGCTATTCCTTTACTTTTTAAAAATCTGTTCTTTGATATTACTGACACCTTCAGTTCCCCACCACTTAGAGGTCTGAAATCACATCTGGACTCAGATACTAGCTTACCTGGGGCCCACAGTTAGAGCACAGAGGCCAGTACCCTTGCTTCTAGTCTCCTTTGCCCTTTCGTGATCTTTACCATGACCATCCCCAGCTCAGTTCAACCTAACCGAACCCACAGAAGGATCAGTGGAATGATGCGGCCCCAGACAAGGTTCTGGGCTTTGGAGTCAGCCTGCAGTTTGCATTTGCTTCTGCCAATTGCCAGCTGTGTGGCTTTATTAAGCATTTAACCTCTACAATCCCCGGTTTCTCTATCCATATGATGTAAATAATGATTCCTACATCACAGGCCTTATTATAAGGACTAGAGAACAGGCATCTTAACAACGTAGCATAGCCTTCTTCTGGCACATAGAAGGCATGAATAAATAGAAATGTCTGTCTGTTTCTAGTTCAGTTCTGCTAAATCTTTCTGGAGAAAATTGCATATTCATGTTGCTGGGCTCCATTATAAATTTATGAGCTCCATCCTTCGCTTGCCCCTCAAGGGTTTCTCATCTACTCCATTTCCGTTCTCCATAACAGCTGTTCCAATCCTTTATGCCTTTCCTCAAGGGTCCTGCCAGATTCCTGCCTCCCTTGCTCTCAGCAGGTGGCTTAACTTCCTCTTCTGCTGAGAAAGCAGGTGCCTGTGAGCACGTACCACTTCCGCTTCTGTCCTGATCTCTCCGATCAGCTCTATCATCATTGCCTCCTCTCCCACTTCACTCCAATCTCAGGAAAAGAAGTATCCCTGCTCACTCGAAAATTAATGAAATGACCCAGAAAGTATTTGTTGAATGTTGATTGATGGACCGACCATATGTCAGAGCCTGGGCTGGCTGCCAACCTGGTCTCAAACAGCTCTAGCCTCATAGAGAAGTCAGATCAGAGCACAAACAAGAAACAAACAACAGGATTCATGCTATGATAAATGCAAAGACAGGTACTAGCCAAGGCTTGCAAGGTCAGGTAGGCCAGCTTCCCATGGCCAGCTGCATCTGAACCGAAGACTGAAAAAGAAATAGTAGTAGCCAGGTTAGAGGGAAGGGGAGAGTGCTTACAGACAAAGAAAGCAGGCTGTGCAAATCATGGAAACATGGAAGACCTGGGTGCTGGGCCCAGATTTCATTACAGACATAGGGAACCTGGACCACATAGCTGTTGGAAACAACCGCTGGGCCAGACACTCAGTTTGTGTCACGAAGTGGACGGGAATGAAGAAGCCAGACAGACCCTCCTGACTTGCTCCAAATCCAGGTATCTAGTATTAGAGAGGATGATTAGGAAAACTTCCAGTTTGTTCACATCACTTCTGTCCTGGAAATGGAACATCTCCTATGACTGAGATGAGACACATAGATTATAACCACAGGCCTTAAGAAATATGGCTAAGGTGCCTGAACCATTTTCTGTCTGCATTGAAGGAAACTGTAGTTAGAAACACTTTTGTTTAAAAATTCTATTTGCTTCCTTTTTCAGTATGTGCGCTGTGCTGTGTGCTGTGCTTGGTCACTCAGTCAAGTCCGACTCTGTGAGACTGCCAGGCTCCTCTGCCCATGGGGATTCTTCAAGCAAGAATGCTGGAGTGGGTTGCCATGTCCTCCTCCAGGGGATCTTCCCAACTCAGGGATCGAACCCAGCTCTCCCGCATTGCAGGCAGATTCTTTACCATGTGAGCCACCAGGGAAGCCCTTCAATACATGTACCTCCATAAACAGATAAATAGGGACTTCCCTCATAGTTCAGCTGGTCAAGAATCTGCCTGCAATGCAGGAGACTCAGGTTCAATTCCTGAGTTGGGAAGATCCCCTGAAGAAGGAAATGGCAACCCATTCCAGTATTCTTGCCTGGAGAATCCCATGGGCAGAGGAGGCTGGCAGGTTACAGTCCACAGGGTCGCAAGAGTTGGACACGACTTAGCGACTAAACCACCAAACCACCATAAACAGACTACAGAGAAACTTCTCTTTTTGTACCCCAAATGAGGCAAAGAGAAGTTAGTAATAAGTAGCTTTCAAAATATGGGCTTACATTTTTCTTTCTGAAAAGTATTTTTAAAAGATTGAAAATGCCTAGAAGAAAACATAAGCAATAAGTTCCTTGCCATTAGTCTGGGCAATGAATTTTTTAGATTTGACACCAAAAACAAAGGCAACAGAAGCAATAATAAACAACTGGGACTACATCAAACTAGTGCACAACGAAGGAAACTATTAACAAAATGAAAAGGCAACCTACCGAATGGGAGAAAATATTTGCATATCATATATCAGATAAAGGGGTAATATTCAAAATATATTAAGAGCTCATACAACTCAAAATCAAAAACATGAACAATACAGCTTAAAAAAATAAGCAGATAATCTGAATAGACATTTTTCCAAAGAAGATACACAGATGGTCAACAAGCACATGAAAAGATGATCAAAATCACTAATAATCAGAGAAATGGAAATCATCTCTCTGATTGGCCTCGAGGTTACAGTCCATGGGGTCACAAAGAGTCAGACACGAGTTGAATGACTAATACTCTTGCTGTATGTGGGATTCTGGGGCCATGGTCCTTTTTCCTTTAGAATACACTGTTTGCTTATGAATTGAAAATTTTCAAGGTAAGAAGTATGGAGTAAGAACTTTTTCCAAAAGAAAGCATTAATGTCTGTCCTAAGGATTTCATGATTTCATAAAACTGATCTAAGAATAATTTATATTCTACTAGAAAAATGATGGCTAATTTTTATAAAGGTATAATCATTAGTTTTTTTTTTTTTAACTGAGAAGGAAAACAGCAAATGTGATTAACCTCCATGATTAAGAAAATTAGTTTATGCAGAATAAATTATTTTCGAATGACAGTGGTTTTGGGGAAAGTGTATAAAATTAAGTACTGCATAATAAGTTCCTCAAGAGTCCTGGAGAGTCCCTGGAGTTGGGAAGGAATTCTGGGTTCAATCATATAACATACAGCAACGGAAGAGGATGTGCCAGGCACTTAACCTACACTATTTTCTTCAGAACAGGTTCTCAGAGAATTAAACACTTACTTGAGATCCCAACACTAGTAAATAATTGGCAGAGCTCAAATTTGAACCCAACTGTATGCCTCTAGCACACATCCCCTTTGCAGTCCACCATGTCACCGGGAGTGTCTATGTGTTCATGGCACTAGGCTAGGTGCTTCAACAGATGGAAGGGTGAACATCCCTACCTGCATGTTGTTAGCTGACAGACCCTATTTAATGCACTTAGCTGAAAAAAAGAATGAAAGAAAACCAGCATTTCTCTTCCTGTCAGTAAAAATTAAACCATGAATCTATGATTCAGGAGAAAAATGTCCTTATCCAGGTGTATTTTTATACATTAGCATTTAGGGCAAATTGCCCAGAAATCCAATACCAATTTACCCTTAGGATCTCAGCCCACAGTTACTGTTGGAATTTTTGGCAAGTAGATTTCCCTGAGGGTAATAGTCAAATTAAGAAGCTTTTTTAAAGAAAAGGTGTGAGAGTCTTAGGCAACAGTTCAAAGCTTGGTGTTCAAAGGTGGGGAGGGGTACTTAGCCAGGGGGTGCTCCAGTGGGTAAACTAGGTGAGAGAGTGCCTGTTTCCTTACCCCGAACCTCTGCTTAATGGAGCGGTGATAGACTTGGTACACAGTGGTGATAATCTTCACTGTGCACTCAAAATAACAGTGAACCATAATTTAAATTCTAATTTCAAAGTTATTACAGCAGATTTGGGAGGTGAACATTTCCAGGGTCAAACTTGAACTCTTTGCAACTATAAAATGCCAGTGTGAGTTTAGTAGCCCAGAAAAGCACTTCCCACACCTGTAATACGGTTAACCAAGAAAATAACAATAATAACAATAGTTACCTTTTTGATCACTTACTATGTGAAATGTATGCTTCTTAAGATTTTACCATTCAGTGAATCCTCATAATAACTCTATGTTTACATACCTATTTTATAGATGAGAAAACTGAGATCCAGTGAGATTAAGTGATTTGCCAAAGATTATAAAGCTGGTAACTAGCAGATCCAAGATTTGAACCTACACAGACTGGACCCTGACCAAGCATTACTGACCACTGCCATTTACAAGTTTCCATGTGGTCACGTATGACCTTGAATGAAAATTTTCGTATTACTTGGATTAATATTGCTTGGGCTGAGTGTGAGTTTAGCTGAGGAAATTGACTTGCTTTTAGACGAACTCCTACAAAGTTAAGCAGTATCTTCTGTAGACCCCAAAGGAATCTATAAGAAGAAATGTCAAGGGAATTTAAACATCAAGATGGAATGAGGTGGAAATCAGTAGGACAATATTAAGGGAAAGCTACTACTGAAGCCTGGCATGCTGCAGTCCGTGGTGTCGCAGAGTCGGACATGACTGAGCGACGGAACAACCACCACCACTGAATGGGCAGGTCCCTGCTCATCCCCAAAACAGTTTGCAGTAATAGGATTAAGTCATGCCCCACTACCTCGTAAGCCGAAGGTATTAAACCTGCTCACTGCTCTGATCAGAACTGATTTAAGAGTTGGGTATGGCTGGGCTGGGTTTCCCAGGTGGCTCAGCGGTAAAGAATTTGCCTGCCAGAGCAGGAGGCGCAGGAGATATGGGTTCCATCCCTGGGTTGGGAAGATCCCCTGGAGGAGGAAATGGCAACCCACTCCAATATTTCTGCCTGGGAAATTTCATGGACAGAAGAGTCTGGAGGGCTACTGTCAATGGGGCAGAAAGAGTCAGTCACGACTTGGGAACTAAGCAGGCACACGTTCATGGCTGGGCCTCTGAATGCAAAGGCATTGTGGGTAAGAGGCTGAAAACACAGAGACTGGAAATTGGAATAAACATAACAATTTCCAGGTCCATGCCCAATTCCAAACTCGGGAAAATATCTACTTCCCAATTTGAATTACATTTCTACTGTCAAGATACCTGACCCACCTTAGTGATGTGGGAAACCCCCTTCCTTTACACATTACATACAATGTAATGTGATGTATGATGTTCAATACAAGTGTGTTGACTGATGTCAAGTGGAAGATAAAGGATCACCCTTCATCTTCTGACTGTCCCCCAGTGATCCTCTTGGACAATCACTTCCTCCATTTCGCCAGTGAGCACGTCCCCAGAACAGGACACCTACTCTAGACAGCCTGCAGCTGGATTGGTTAGGAGCTGGCTATATGTGCTCCAGCTGGCCCCACCAGCTTGACCAGTGAGACGCAGGGTGAGGCAAACCAAGGAATCAACAATCCTGTGCAAGACAGCCAAGCTGGCTTCTTTATTAGGCCCACGAAAGACTAAAACTTCTCTTCAGCAAAGTGGAACCAACCAGAGATAAGAACCTCAGGGATGGGTTTTCCCGGTTGTCTTTTTAACTTTATAGGGCAGAGTGTTTTAGTTGTTTGCATCTTCCCACATTCAAAGTCTTCCATCAGGATGTCTTTGGCTATCAGGGAAGACATTAGCAGCAGGAAGGGGAGATTGGCCACCTTTTATTTCTATCAACTTCAGAGGCATTGCTTTTTTGCCAAACTG
The DNA here is from genome assembly GCF_032405125.1 of Capricornis sumatraensis. Lineage (NCBI taxonomy): Eukaryota > Metazoa > Chordata > Mammalia > Artiodactyla > Bovidae > Capricornis > Capricornis sumatraensis. Next base: position 19,740,641 of record NC_091075.1, read on the forward strand.
CCTACCCCACATGAAAGGATTCTCTTTCTTCTGGTTTTGATGTGGTTATCTGGCAAGATAGATGTGACTTTTCTTAGCATTTCCCTTTCTCCAGCCAAAGCACAGACTGTTTGGACACATGGTCTCATTTCTATAATTCTTTAACCTATAGGAGACTTGTGCACTAGGGTTGATGTCAGGTCTGATGGGGTCCTTCCTGGAACAGCTGAAGAATCAGGGATCATTTCCTCATAGGCCACGTGTCCAGACAAAGACATAAGCTCCATGAGATGAAGGTCTGCACATTGGTCTTACAAGCCCTATGTTCCCAGCACTGGTCATAATGCCTGGTACATAACGGGTATTCTGAGTATCTAATACTGTAGATTATAACATCTTTCCCCAAACTTTCTCATGGGACACTAGACCCAAAGGATGCTCAGCAAAAAAAAAAAAGTCTATTTTTTGATAAAGTGAGCTTCATAAGGGGCTTCCCTGGTGGCTCAGCAGTAAAGAAACTGCCTGCCAATGTGGGAGATGTGGGTTTGGATCCCGGAGTCAGGAAGATTACCTGGAGAAGGAAATGGCAGCCCACTCCAGTATTCTTGCCTGGGAAATCCCACGGAGAGAGGAATCTGGTGGGCTACAGTCCATGGGCCCACAAAGGGTTGGACACGACTTAGTGACCAAACAACAACAACACAATCTTGATAAAGTCTGCATATCTGAGCCCCTTTCAAAAATCCCCATTCAAGTTAACCTACTTAGGAGGCTTTTCAGGTTTTTTGTAAAGAAATACAGATTCACCCTCTACTGTTTCCAACAGTCCTTCAAATGACTATTCTAGACTTTCCCCTGAAATCATTAATATACAAGCCTAATTTTCAAATCATCCTGAGTGTAAATAGGGATAACAAGCTCCCTTCTGCCTTCCTATGGTGTATTTCCATGCCAAGGCACAACCAGGTGGATTTATTTCTGGAGAATGATTGCCTTCAATTTAATCAATTTTTCATAGCTTAATAGTATCTCAGGGCATTTACTTTGCATTTAAGATGAAGACCACAGATTTGTATATATTATGGAAATAGACTATAGTTCCCATTTTGATAAGGAATGTGAAAGCCCAGCCTAGTCACCAGCACTGCCATGACGGAGAGATGGAATGTGTCCATACATTGACATGGATGGTCTTTACCTAAGTACAAGGAGGACTTTCATTTTCGTGCATGCATGCTAAATCACTTCAGTCATGTCAAACTCTTCGTGCCCCATGAATTGTAACCCACCAATCTCTACTTCCCATGGGATTCTCCAGGCCAGAATACTGGAGTAGGTTGCCATTTACTCTCCAGGGCCTCTTTCTGACCCAGGGATTGAACCCACGTTTCTTACATCTCCTGAACTGGCAGGCGGGTTCTTAACCACTAGTGCCACCTGATAGATGTTTAAAATCCCAAAATGTTTTAAACATCTCAGTGATTCCAAACCCAAGAATTTATCCTGAGGATATGTGTAAAGTTATAAGATTTCTTATCAACTGTGAAAAATTAGAAGCCATTTAAATGTCCAACAGTAAGATCTTAATAAACTACAGTACATGATATACGACAGAATAAAGCTAAAAGCCATCATTTATTGAATGGTCTGCCGGACACTGTTTTGTGAGGGTTTCATATGTGTTAACTCAATCCTCACAACAAACCTATAAGGCAATTCTATCTCCCTCTTTTTACAGATGAGCACAGCAAGGCACAGAGTAGCAGAGTAAACTGCACGGGCTGCGTGGGGTGGAACAGGGATTCCAGCCTGGGGAGCCTGGCTCCAGGGCCCATGCCCTGCATCTGCACTGGACCTCACTTTCGAGAAGGATGCATTCAGTTCAGTTCAGTTCAGTTGCTCAGCTGTGTCTGGCTCTTTGCAACCCCATGGACTGCAGCACGCCAGGCCTCCCTGTCCATCGCCAATTCCCGGAATTTATGCAAACTCAGGTCCATTGAGTCGGTGATGCCATCCAGCCATCTCATCCTCTGTCATCCCCTTCTCCTCCTGCCTTCAATTTTTCCCAGCATCCAGGTCTTTCCAATTGAGTCAGTTCCTTGCATCAGGTGGCCAAGTATTGGAGTTTCAGTTTCAGCATCAGTCCTTCCAATGAATATTCAGGACTGATTTCCTTTAGGATGGACTGGTTGGATCTCCTTGCAGTCCAAGGGACTCTCAAGAGCCTTCTCCAACACCACAGTTCAAATGCGTGGGTGCGTGCTAAATCGCTTCAGTCACGCCCAACTCTTCGCAAACCCATGAACCATAGCCTGCCAGGCTCTTCTATCCATGAGATTCTCTAGGCAAGAATACTGGAGTGGGTTGCCATTTCATTCTCCAGGGGATCTTCTGACCCAGGGATACAACCCAGGTCTCTTACATCTCCTGCATGGCAGGTGGTTTTTGTTTTTGTTTTTTACCACTGAGCCACCTGGGAAGCCCTCAAGAGGGCTGATGTTACTTCAAATATCCATAACTTCATAAACATATATATAAAGCACAGTAAGAGCAAAAATGGAAAGTTCTCCACTTTAAAATCAGTAATCTTCCTTTTTGTTTTATTGCTCATCTATATTTACTAAATTTCCCACAAGTATCTGATATTTTAGTTGAAAAATAAAAACAATAAAAATTAATGCTATTATTTTGACTGAAAACCAAACTCCTAGAGTCAGCTCAACATAAAATGCAAGCCAATACATTCCAGAAGAATGGGAGCCAGGCAGCATGGGGAGGGCTCCTCCAGGGCCCAGGGTCCAGGCCTCTAGTGGTACACAGCACCCACGAGCCAGTAAACCAACAAGCTCTCTGCAAGGAACAGAGCTAAACAGAGACCATCTCTTGGACCTTCCTTCAGCTAGCTTCCAAACCTCAATTTTCTCAACCCAGCCAAGTTTTAGGATTACCAACAGTGACAGTGAGTTTCAAGTCCATAGTCTTTTGAAAACTTAGGAAATAAGGTAAATAATAAATGGGAGGAGTTGGGACTTCACAGAGTCTGTGTGGACGTGGTCTCCTGCAAAGAGTGCACTCAACATGTAAAGGTTAGAACTGCACAGAATCTTAGAGATAAAATTCAAATATCTTCATTTAGCGAAGACTGCAAGGCTCAGAGAGGTTAAGTAACTTGTACTCGGTTACCCGGACTGCCAGGGGCCAAACCAGAATTAAAAACCAACTTTTTAGTGCTTAGTCCATACTCCCTCCATTCAGCCATAACTACCTCAGGGACTTGGGCTCAGCTGAAAGAAGGGGAAAAGTATTGATTAAAAAAAAAAAAAACCAAACAGATATTTTATGAAAGCCGTTTTCTATTCACTCTTATACTACCAGCATTTACAAAAGAGAAGTGCACAGAGTAAAACATGAGGGCCTCCCTCCACACACCATAACTCCCCCCACCAAGAAGTGATTACCACAGTCAATAATTTTGGGTGTCACCTTCCAAACCTCTTTCCATCAATGTCACACATGTATTTAGCAGTGTGCTAGAACCAGTCTGAACCGGTCGTTGAGAGTCAAATTTTCAGGACAAGTTGTGAGCTGGATGATAAAAGCAGTCATTATTAAAAATTAATTTATATAAACTTACAATTTAATTATTTATTTTAAAAGATAAGTACTCAAAACTTAAAAAGAAAAAAACACTCCATCACTTCCCTTTTCATTTTTTTTAAACTATGTTTTACTATTACCTATGTTCTTGGGGTTATTTCCATTTATCACATCTGTGTGGTGGATAAATGAACAGTGCATTACTGCTCATCTCTTTCCAGCTTCACGTCCCGAGACAACACACTGTAGAATCCACCGGAGCGGAAGTGTTTACAGCAAGAAACTAACAACCACGACAAACCAGGGCCCGCCCTCGCCTCCTCCAAAAGGCCAGTTTCCAAGCACTTATTGGCATACCATGATAGATATGTTTTCTCAAGTATTTTTCCTCATCATAAATAGACTATAGAAAAAAATTTAAATCTGTTGCATGTATTTCTTTTCCCTGTAAAAAATAGAGCAGAAGCAGGTGAAATATGTTGCCATGAACCTTTTTTCTAAACTATTCTTCCCTTTCTTTTCTCTCAATTACCCCCTCCCTTGTTGCTGTAGCCAGTTTTAACTAAATCCCAGTTCCTTTTAACTTCCCTCTTCAAGTATATCCTGCCTGCCCTCTTCTATTCATCCCATACCTCTCAAGTCTTAAAGAGAGAAAAAGCATTTTTAAAGGTAAAGGTGAAACTCTCCTTAATCACTTAAGAGACAACGAAACAAGAATGGCTGGGCTGACTTTGCCCTGATCAGCACTAGGTTCTGCTTACGACAGCTCTGACCCTCCTCGGCTCCTGGGTGTCAGAGGGAAAGCAACATACTTAGTCCCCTTTGTTTACACACCAAAAGATTGGGTTTCCTCAAATTCCTAAGGAACTTCAGAAGATGAGCTTTTAGATAGGAAACTTCACAGGCTGAGTAAGCTGAGAAAAGAAAAAAGAAAAAAACCATGTCACCCTCAAGCAGTTCCATCAAGGGATGAAATTTTAAATCACATCATGTCTCACACCCATTTCTTAGTGCAAAATAAATCACTTGAACAGAGTGCAAGCCAATTTTTACTTTAAAAATGTTGTGTCCTAAGGCTGTCTTCTTGAACTTCAAAAGCACACTTTGTAATTACTCTACCTATCAAAGGAAACTCAACACTTCACCTCCAATCTTCTTCAGCTTGTGTTATCACTTTTAATTGTTAATAAACCACATTAATTTTAAACTGATTATTCTGTTTGGGAATTCAATGTTTTCAAACAGAATACACTGGATTATATATAAATGAGCTTATTTACGTACAAGCTAAAGTTAAATGGGGCTTTTTCTCACTACCTGTCATTGGTTTTATTTTTAGAAATTTCTGGCATTCTGGAGACACAGCAATTCTTGTCCCTCACTTTTTAAAGGAATAGTTTTCTGGGAATGAGAAAGATTTTAAAATGCCAGGGATTTTATCAGGGTTTGTGTCCAAACTGGTATCATTTGATCCTGGCTGGTGAATCAGCTTGCAATTATTTTTAAGGAAAGTGAAGGACTGAAAAATAATTTGCCAAATTCAGGCCACGGTATCAACCTGTATAAATCATTCAGATTTATCTGAATGTAATCAATCATTACATGCTTTCTTTGCTTGACGAGTTTTTCCCCACCTGGTATTAACAAGCTAAGTGCTTGTTATCAACCTGCCCACCACTGTGGGCACTGCTCATGTCTATCTGACAAAAGCATCTGTTCACAAACCTTATTTTTCCAGCCTGGCCAATTTCCTCCCCTGGTTACTAACACAATGCTCTTGAGATGGAAGCACCTCGTGTTTGTGTTCACTCTGGCACCAAGCTCACAGTTCAGGAGCTCTCAGAACATACTTCTCTCTGCTCTAACTGCACCCACAGTGCCAAGCCTCCGACTGAAGGGCGCTCTCTCCCCTCTGCCAAGCAAGCCGAGTTCCGCAGCACCCTTCCCACTCTCCCGGGTGACACTGGCAAGCCTGCCTCCCAGCCCCATGGTGCAAGGCTAGCACCCCCACCAACATCCCCACCAGCTCTCTCAAGAGCTTTCTGTGGTGCCAGACGCTATTCTGCATGTTTTACACGCATTAAGTAATCCTCACCACGACCTTATTAGTAAGTGCATTCTTACTCTCACTTTGTAGATAAGAGCCAGGGGGCTTGAGAGACTGGTGCACGAGGTCACCAGGCTGGGAGAAGACAGGGCAGCCAGCTCCAGGGTCAGCACCCTGAAGCACCCTCCCACACCTCCCTGCTCCATCAAGCACCCGAGTTACCCACACAACGGCTTCTCCACTGGCCATACACCTCCAGAGCACAGGGGCCACCTCCTATCTATTCCTGCAGTACCCAGAGTGCCTGCCACAGTGCGTGGGGAGTGGTAGGGGAGCATGAACTATTTATGGAAGGAATGGACTTTTCCTACCATTTCTAGGTTTGTGAATTGGGAGATGTCTCCACAAGAAGATAGCCTGTGGTGGCATCGGGGAAAGAGCTCACCAAGCTGCTGGCCCTTGATGTACATGGCCTGAAGCCCAAATCTCTCCATTCCTGGGCTATGTCAGGGGAGTAACGTGACTGACTGTGTCAAGCGGGTACACATTGATCAAGTATCACTTCCCCTGGAAAGTTGTAGCAAGTAAGGGGCCACAGATGGTACGTGACATAAGTCAGTGATGGAAGCTGGAACAAACTAGCAGAGCTGACCCTGGAGGTTGGAGTTAGCCTATCTTTCAGATTCTCTTATCACTCTACTAGCAAAATTATAATTTAAATGTATTCAATTACTTACACACACCCTACCTTGTACCCAAAATAGTTTATATATTCTGCAGATCTATAAATTGGAAATGAAAAGAAATAAGAAAACAAAACCAGGGACAATAAATGGAACTCAGAATGAATCTAATACCAAAAAAAAAAAAAGTACATAACTGAGCTGCTGCATATTTGCTATGACTGTGGCAAAAGAATGAAATGTATGTAGCCCTTTATGATGGACATTCACCAAGATCCTCATACTGGATCTCCAAAGAGGACATTCCCTAGAGCTAATGTTATTATGAGCAGGCTCCAGGTGAGGAACTGGGAGCTGAGAGAGAAGGAGCTTAACTGAGTTCACATAGTGAGTGTGAGTGGGACCAAGGCTAGCCGTGAGGTCAGGAACTGATTTCGAAGTCTGTTCTGAAGGTCTCATAATCAGCCAGCCCGGAACCATCTTCCCCACATGAAGGGAAATAATTAACTATAGTTGAAGTACCGTAGTTACTTGTCCCCTTTACCTACAGTTAGTACAGCATAGTCGGAGAAGGCAATGGCACCCCACTCCAGTACTCTTGCCTGGAAAATCCCATGGATGGAGGAGCCTGGTGCACTGCAGTCCATGGGGTCGCGAAGAGTCGGACACGACTGAGCGACCTCACTTTCACTTTTCACTTTCCTGCATTGGAGAAGGCAATGGCACCCCACTCCAGTGTTCTTGCCTGGAGAATCCCAGGGATGGGGGAGCCTGGCGGGCTGCCGTCTCTGGGGTCGCACAGAGTCGGACACGACTGAAGCGACTCAGCAGCAGCAGTACAGCATAGTAACAATAACTGAGGCCATGCGACATCTGAGTCTGGTTCTAGAACCAGTGTTTTGTGAGTCTGATCTTCACCCACTCCTACTGACCCAAGTTGCAAGCCCTCCCTGTCACAGCTCAGGTCTAGGCAGCACTGTTTTCCTGAACCTTCTTCCTGGGTTAAGACCAGAAACCTCACCTCCACCTCTTTACTCTAAGTTCCATGGTTAGAGAAATCTTTTGAGGAGGACTCCTGGGGGAGGGCAGTGGTCCCCAGACAGGGCAGGTCTTCACTCCGCGCCGGGCACAGGGAAACCCATGGACCAGACTCCTGGTGTCTTGTCTGACTCCTGATACCCCTCTTCCCTCTAGTTAGATAGGAACCAAAATGTGAATCAGAGGGTCTCTGACATAGGGATTTGGAAAAAAATAATGTAGAAGAGATGCTGATTAACAGAGAAAAAGAACGACTCACAGGCAGGTAATTTCTGGGAAGGCTGCTTCCAGAGACAGACCTGCATCTTATGAGCCTCGGTGGACTCTCCTGCCTTCTGCCCCGTCAGCCCTGGCTCTCGCTCCATCACTCCCGCTCCCCCACATGCTAACCTGCTTTCCCAGGACAGCCCCCCACCCGAGCAACCCTAAGGAAGGTGCTTCAGAGGCTGCCTTTCCAGAAGTGTTTCTGAGCATTAGCTGCTGCCGCCAGCATCTACAGGTTTCACTGCGGGGTACACAAGTAGACAGAGTGAAGAAGCATAATACGACCCACTTAGACATGGGATTAGTGGCAGCCAGACACCTGGAGAGATAAAAATCCCTCGGCCTCCCGCAGACTGCTGCGTGGAGCGGTCCAGCTGACGTGCTAGCTATCTTCCTCGAACAATAAGACGACCAAACGCTTTCTATTCAGGGGCAGGGTCACTAGTAACGCTCTGGCCAACGGCACAAACAGTCTGGCTGCCCCCACTTCCCTGACTCTCCTTACGTGGCCCTTTTCTGGCTGCGATAATGGACCAACATATGCACTCTAGATCCTTCTCTTCAGAAAACTGGGAGGTTGAGGGGGGAGCCCCAACATCATCTTCAGGCTATCTGGAGTCCAGCCACTTTGTCTCTTTATAAAACTACCTACAACCAATAAACTGTGCATTTTTAAAAAATGCTTGTGAGGGAACAAGAAATAAAATCCAAAGACATCTCAAAAAACAAAAAGAGAGAGAGAGAGACTTTGGGAAATAGTTTACTCATCTTCTTACTGAAATACTCTGATAAGATGACCGCAAGATAGCAGACGACTCATTTACTGGAACAAACTTTGGAGATAATGTAGGACACCTTCATTTTACAGATGAAGAAGCAGACGTCCAAAGAAGGTACATGACTATCTCAGGTCACAGTACATAGCGTTAGGACCAGAATCTAAGCGGCCAACACAGGTGGCAGGGATAGAAAAGCAGCGACAGACAGCAGTTTGAGAAGCTAGGACTGCTGGGATCACCAGGCTCCTGCAGAAAGGCTGTTTGCCCTGTTGTCCCCTACTGGTCCCATACATTCCCTCCATCCCCGTGGCCTTTCCTACTGCTTCCACCCCTCCCAACCCACCCAGCCTGGGGTGGGTGCCACTTCACATCTACATCGGGGGATGCTGTCACAGGTGATAAGATGCAGATTGGAGGACACAAGTCATTTGAGCCCCGTTCTACACAGTGGGTCCTTTCCACTCCAGGAATGGCGCAGGCGTGACTACAGTAAAGGGGGCCTAGTTGCTTTATTTATCCTTATTTATACATGTCCCCCTGCCTATCAAAACAATAAACCGGTCACAAAAAGATCTTAAGCCAGGTTATTTTTTTAAGGCTTAAGCAACAAAAGTATATGAACTTGAAGTGTTTAAAAAAAAAAAAAAGTGCCAGAATGAAGAATGAGATCAGGATGTCATCATTCCACGGCGAACAGCAATAACACCCTCTCCACCTTGCTTACAAAAACACGTTGTGGAGGAACTGGAAAGAAGACTACAACAAATGTTACTGAGTTTTAGGGGTTTGTTTTTTGTTTCTTAATCAGTGTTGTCACTTAAGAACCAGCTTCCTTCTGAGCACTTGTAGCTTGAAGTAACAGTTGGCCCTTGATGACAATGCTCTAAGAAAGCCTCATCTGCTTCTAACGATCCCCTTGGAAGTCCCACGGGATTCCTAAAGACTGGATTTCGTTTTACTCACTATTGACTTAATTTACAGACTTTCTTTTCTAAACTCTTTGGTGATGTTTAATAATACATAGTTAAGTTTTACCATAGAAATAAGACTGATTACCAATGAGATGTATCAAAGGTGGGTAACCTTTGAATCTTCCCAAAGAGGGGGAATGTTCAGAGCCTGGGTATGCAGACCAGCATCTAAAATCGATGTTGAGTAACTGAACACATCTGGGAAAACAGATTCACTGCCACTTAAAATACCTACCCTAGTCTCCAGCACATCTGTGGAGCAATTAAAGAACCAAGGGCACAGTTAGAATTCAGGTCAGCACACAGCAACAATGGGGCTCTTTGATGTGAGGTCAGCTTTGGTCATTCTCATATACTCATTAAACAGGTTAATCAACTTAGTGCAGGACACAGGACAGGAGTAACCAAAAATTTATTTAATTACCATTACCCTGAAAGCATCAGCAGAAAGATCTGCTTTACTGGTTGGACGTAGTGATCGCTGTTTCATTGTCAGTGCATTCTAGAGCCAAAGGTGCCATTTCTGGAATTGTGTGCTTTTTTCCTAGCTAATGAAATGTAGATATTACACTAATATCTGCTAGTATTGATTACTTTTAATTAATATATTACAAAAATAGGTGGTCTGGTGGGTACCTTCCTTTTTCCATCCTTGCAGATTTCTCTTTCTTGGTTCACAGAATAAAGCATGGGTTGAATTTGGGGATGCATGAACATGGAGCAAGTTCTTTACATTTGTTTCCTTCCCTTGAGTTAAGAAGGTGTTTTGTTGCTGCCGCTGTTTTATTTTTATTTTTTAGCTGTGCTGAGTCTTTCCTGCTGCGCACAGGGCTTCTCTCCTGGGGCTACTCTCCCGTTGTGGAGCGCAGGCTTCTCATGATGGTGGCTCCTCTAGTCCTGGCTCTCAGGCTCTGGAGCACTGGCTTCCAGAGCTGTGGCATGGGGGTGTAGTTGGCCCGAGGCAGGTGGGATCTTATTTCCCAGACCAGGAACCTGGCATTAGTAGGTGAATTCTTAACCATGGGGCCACCAGGGAAGTCCCAAGAAGGTGTTAATGCAACACATTCAGCTGAGTAAACCTCATTCATATTCTCCTAAGATGCCTAATGAATTACCCATAAGGGAGGCAGTTAATACAAATGACTAGTGCTACTGTGAATGCTTTAGTTGAAAGACCTGGACTTTAGGTCAACCAGGCTTGGATTCTAATGCAGCTCCCTGATCTGCAAATGCTCTTTTGTGGACTGAAGATAATGATAATAATCCTGCTCTGCAGGATTGTTGTGAAGATATAAGAAAACAATGCACATAAAATGCTTAGCGCAGTGTTTGGAACACAGTAAAACGTAATGTTAAACTGTTAGACCTAAGTGGGAGCCTAATAGTCACCTAATTGAACGCCATCTTTTTCAGAGGAGAAAAGTGAAGCTCACTGATGTTAAGTGCAGAGTTAATTAATAATATACATGTGAATTGATCAGTTAGAAAAATTATAATGTCATAATCAGTTCAGTTCAGTCGCTCAGCTGTGTCCGACTCTTTGAGACCCCATGAATCGCAGCATGCCAGGCCTCCCTGTCCATCACCAACTCCCGGAGTTCACTCAAACTCACGTCCATCGAGTCAGTGATGCCATCCAGCCATCTCATCCTCTGTCGTCCCCTTCTCCTCCTGCCCCCAATCCCTCCCAGCATCAGAGTCTTTTCCAATGAGTCAGCTCTTCGCATGAGGTGGCCAAAGTACTGGAGTTTCAGCTTTAGCATCAGTCCTTCCAATGAACACCCAGGGCTGATCTCCTTTAGAATGGACTGGTTGGATCTCCTTGCAGTCCAAGGGACTCTCAAGAGTCTTCTCCAACACCACAGTTCAAAAGCATCAATGTCATAATAATAGATGTTGAAAGTAATTTCATGAAACCCACTACTAATTTAAAAGAAGAGAAATAAAGATGGGCATTTGCCTATTAAAATTAAAATATGGTATAAAAGCACACAATTTTTTAAAATGTGGCACCGAAGAGGGAATAAACAGACCAGTGAAATGAAATACATGGGCCACCAAATAATTGTGTTTTTGTATAGTCAATCGTCTGTGGTAATACTTGAAATTATTCTTCAAAATAGGATATAAAGAGCTAAATATTTTTATAAACTAGAAAATACAGATAAAATATAAATTGATATTTATCAGATCTGTTTAAGGAGGGTATTTTAATTTTTCAATAGTGATAAAGATTATGAAAGAAAATATCTACAGTGCAAATTTTTAATCATCCATTTAAGAAAAATGACTAAAAGTTAAAGTAAACAAATGAGATATACATTTTAGCAGACTCTGACGGTTGCCTATCCCATATCCATTCTCTCCTTTTTACTTACTAACAGAACTCTAATTTTGTTGAAGTAACAATGCATCCAGCTAAAAATCCTGCTTTAGACATCTTTGGAGTGAGGGTTGGGAAGGTGATAAGTCTGGACAGAAGGAATGCATTGGAGATTGCCAACCGAGGGCGTCCAGAGAAGGATCACAGAAGAGACAAATCCCAGCTAGTTGCTTGGTGCTCGGCCCAGAGCTCTCAGAAACTCTTTATCTGTTCCGGGCACCCTGGCCTCGTGTCTGTGCATCCCAGTTCTAACAGCTGGCACCTGTTACTTTCTTCAAACAACTCTGTTTGGGCGACTAGAGCCGCTGTGGCGACAGCCCGGTGTTCACATCCCCATGCCTCCCCCGGTGGCTGGGGCAGGGGTCTGCTACTTGCTTGGAGATGGAAGTGAGACAGACTTGTGTAGCTCGTGCTGTGTTCCCCTTGAACTCAGGTTGAAGCACTCCCTTGCTTGGCTGTATAGTCTTCTCTGGGCTGCTTCTCTCATTCCATCCACTTACAGACTTCTCCTAGAACCACTTGCTCAGTAAATCACTAACACGTGCATAGACCAGGGTCTGCTTCTGGGGAATCTGACCTAACACATTCGCTTCTACCTTTTGCTCTTTTACCCTTTATAATGGCACGTTTTTCCTTCCTGGAGCAGAGAAGAAATGCCCAGAGGTTCAGCAGCCATCTGGCAACCGTGAGGCAGTAAGTCCATTGTCGAAAGTCCATACACTAAGGACGACGAAGCAGAAAGATGAGAAGAAACTGAATACCAAATGGCATGATTAGTTGTCATACCAGTCCTGGACTGATACCCTTAGATTTATTTTTTCATAAGACAGGCAACAGCTAACTCGTTTATATGCCTGAGTGGCATGTAACACTAGCCCCCAAAAGATGTTCATATTCTAATCCTTTGGAACGGTGGTTATGTTATGTTACATGACAAAGAGGAATTGAGGGTATGGATGGAATGAAGGTTGCAATTCTGCTAACCTTAAACCAGGGAGAGTAGTCTGGATTACACAGGTGGGCCCAATGTGAACACAAGAGTCTTTGAAAGCAGACAAGATATGAGAGCCAGAGCAGGAGACGTGATGATGGAGGCAGAAATGGGAGTTATACTACCTGAGAATGGCTGAACCTGCCATCACTGGCTTTGAAGATAGAGGAAAAGGTCTCAGCCAAGGAAAATGGGCAGGCTCTAGAAGCTAGACCAGACAGGAAAAAATCCTCTCCCCTAGGGCCTCCTGGTGGTTCAGCAGTAAAGAATCAGCACGCAGTGTAGGAGACGCTGGGGATGTGGGTTCACTCCCTGGGTCAGGACGATCCCCTGGAAGAGGGGTGGCAACCCACTCCAGTATTCTTGCTTGGACAATCCCATTGGCAGAGGAGGCTGGTGTGCTGCTGTCATTGGGGTTGCAAAGAGTTAGGCATGACTGAGCATGCATGCTATGCTAGGGCCTCGAGAAGGGAACAAGCCCTGCTAGCACCTTGACTGTAGCCCAGTGAGGCCCATTTTGGACCTGCGACCTCTATAACTATAAGAGAAAACACTTACATTGTTCAAGCAACTAAGTTTGTAATAATTTATTGCAGCAATAATGGAAAACTAAAACATTTATATATACTTGAAATTTTCTAAGAAAGTAGGTCTTCAGTGTCCTCATCAAAAAGAGTCATGATGTGAGACGATGGAAGTGTTATTTAACTTAGCTGTGGTAATGATTTCACAGTGTATCATATATCAAACCATCATATGGCACACTCTAAATGTATGCTATTCTATTTATCAATTATACCTTAATAAGGCTGAGGAACCAAAAAAATACACCTGCTTTTCTGTTCCTTTCAGCCTAATTCAGTCTTAAATGATACTTTAAAATTGAAAATGGTTTATATTTTTTATATAGAAAAATCTTATATAAATCAATGAAAAACAGTAAATCTAATAATACATCTATGGAAAGACAACACATGTTAGATAAAAGCTACCTAGATAGCATATTCAAAAGCAGAGACATTACTTTTCCGACTAAGGTCCGTCTAGTCAAGGTTATGGTTTTTCCAGTGGTCATGTATGGATGTGAGAGTTGGACTGTGAAGAAAGCTGAGCGCCAAAGATTTGATGCTTTTGAACTGTGGTGTTGGAGAAGACTCTTGAGAGTCCCTTGGACTGCAAGGAGATCCAACCAGTCCATTCTAAAGGAGATCAGCCCTGGGTGTTCATTGGAAGGACTGATGCTAAAGCTGAAACTCCAATACTTTGGCCACCTCATGCGAAGAGTTGACTCATTGGAAAAGACTCTGACGCTGGGAGGGATTGGGGGCAGGAGGAGAAGGGGACGACAGAGGATGAGATGGCTGGATGGCATCACCGACTCAATGGACGTGAGTCTGAGTGAACTCCGGGAGTTGGTGATGGACAGGGAGGCCTGGCGTGCTGCGATTCATGGGGTCGCAAAGAGTCGGACACGACTGAGCAACTGAACTGAACTGAACAGGTCAGGAAGTTAAGATGCTAAGAAATAGCATGGAAATAGGGTTTTCCATAAAAATAAATGAAACACTTTTAAATATCGAGAGTCGTTATGTTATAATATTACATGAAGAAGCAAGACACAGAATTTATATTGTATCAATATGTTTCCAACTATATTTTTAAAATAAGCCTTGAAAAAAAGATTAAAAGGAAAGATTCTTCAATGGTGAGATCTAGGGTGTTTCTTTTCCTTTTTTCTATTACTTTTCTGTATAAGTCATATTCAAATGGCTAGTTGTTTCACTTTATTCAGGTCTCCTTGTTAGGAAAAAGAAAATAAACTTTGCTTAAAAAATAATTACAATGCAGTATGCTATTTGTAATAATACGTGAAAGGAAGTGTAAAGCCAAGGGCTGGCAGAAAAGAATGGAGAACACTGGAAGAGCATCACAGAGGAGCGGGTAACTGAGGGGAATCTTATCCAGGACCACCCGGGGACAAGGGTGCTCTAGAGAGAGGAAGGGCCGTGTGAGCCCAGGGTGTTGCATAAGAAACAGCTGCGCTGCCTGAGGAGCGAGCAGTACAAGATCCGGTACAAGAAGCCACACCTGAGAGGGGTTTACGACACGGACAGCAGGGTTTGACCTTGAGTCTGTGGGGAAGTACATTTTGGTAGGAAAGAGCCATGACCGTGTTTGTACTTCGTAAAAGTTTTTCTGCCACAGTGTAAGAACGGACAGGGGACCCAGAGGCATGGGGATAAGCTCGTGCTATTGCAATTGTCCAGGCAAGAGGTCTGAGCTGAAGAGCAAGCAAGGGAGGTAGAAAGGAAAAATTCAACAGATACTAAAAGAAGAGTCACAGGGGACTGAATCAGAGGGAGTAGTGAGGCTGGCTCTCAGAGTTTATTGAGCACTTTGCTATCAGTTTTTTCCGAGTTTTAGAAATCAGAGCCAACATGCACACAGAAAGCCACACGGACAAATGCACGCCGTGCAGCTCCTTGAGTGATCAAAAAGGGAACACGCCCATGGGATCCGCATGCCACCAACCACTTCTTGGACTACTGGGGGCCTCGAAGGACGTGATATCCACTTGCTCAGGCCAAAAACCTAGGAGCCATCTTTCACTCCTTTCTACCCTTCATATCATGCATCTCAGCCATCAGCAAGTCCTGTCAGCGCTACCCTCAAAATATACTCAGAACTCAGCCTTTCTCACCATCTCTACTGGGACCAGCCGACTCCAAGCCACTGTCACTTCCAGCCTGGACTCTGGCACAGGCTCCTGCCCATTCGCTCTCACTCCACTCTTGCTCCCCAGATCTATGCTCCCCGCAACCACTGGCATAGTCCTTTTCACCTGAGGACTGCATCCTGTCACTCTCTACAGTAGATCATCTCCACGACCCCAGTCCTTTACTCCTCTCTGTGCTGGTGTCTTTTGCTATGTAACTTTGCAGTGAACTGCTCACTCCTTTGATTCTGGGCTCAGCTGTGTGTTTTGCAGAGTAGATATGATCAAAAGGAGACTGGAAATGGCTTTCAGCATTTAGCAGGTTTTGTTTTTGCAAAATGGTCCCTGAATGGAGAACACTCCAATTCGTGCTATCGCCGCATCCTCCTGATCTAATGTGCCTTTCCAGATTGCCTTGCACAGTCCTGCCCTATACCCGCCGTGGTCTCTGCCTCCCTAGCCCTACTCTCCGGCTCTCAGGGTCCGGGCCAGGGTCCCACCTTTCCCCTGGGCCCTTCCCTACCCACACTGGCCCATGTTGGTCTCGCCCACTCTGCTAGATGCCTTTTAGCAATCTCCTCCCCAACTCCACATCGGCATCAGATAAAAGAGAATCCTCAGGCTCTCTCACTATGTACCTGCCTCCCTCTCCACTTCACTCTAGACTTTATTCAGCTACCCTTTCCATCTCTGCCTTGTCCTGGAAACTGACCACTCAGCCTCATCTTTGGGGCTCACGTTGAGTCCCTTACAGCTATGCTGCTGCTGCTAGGTCACTTCAGTCGTGTCCGACTCTGTGCGACCCCATAGACAGCAGCCCACCAGGCTCCCCATCCCTGGGATTCTCCAGGCAAGAACTCTGGAGTGGGTTGCCATTTCCTTCTCCAATGCATGAAGGTGAAAAGTGAAAGTGAAGTCGTTCAGTCGTGTCCAACTTTTCGCAACCCCATGGACTGCAGCCCACCAGGCTCCTCCGTCCATGGGATTTTCCAGGCAAAAGTACTGGAGTGGGGTGCCATCGCCTTCTCCGAGAGGCCCACACATGTTTATGTGAAAAGGGACTTCCCTGGTGGTCCAGTAGTTAAGACTCCATGTATCCCAGGCAAGTGGCATAGGTTTGATGCCTGGTTGGGGAAATAAGATTTCACATGCCAAGCAGTGCAACCAAAAAAAAAAGAAAAATAATAATAATTAAGATATAATAATGAATCCAGCCTGGATTATATTCCTCTTTGTTCCCTATGTTTGCAGGATATATATATTTTAATATTTCTTTAATGGAGAAAGAGGCCCACAAAGGGAAAAACTTCTAAGACAACCAAAAGTTATAATACTATCCTGGTAGGTTTTAGTATATTATCATCTTCTGTGGGCATGTAAGTGTTTCAACTTAACTATAAATGCCTTAAAAATGAGTATTGCCTAGACTTCCCTGGCTGTCCCAATGGTCAAGACTCTGTACTTCCACTGCAGAGGGCACAGGTTCAGCTCCTGGTTGGGGAAATAAGATCTCACATGCCTCATGGCATGGCCAAAAAGGAAAAAAAAAAAAGTTAAAAAAAAAATATCGCTGTTGTTCAGTCGCTAAGACACGTCTGACTCTGTGACCCGATGAATTGCAGCATGCCAGACTTCCCTGTTGGAGAAGGCAATGGCACCCCACTCCAGTACTCTTGCCTGGAAAATCCCATGGACGGAGGAGCCTGGTGGGCTGCAGTCCATGCGGTTGCTAGGACTCGGACACAACTGAGCGACTTCACTTTCACTTTTCACCTTCATGCATTGGAGAAGGAAATGGCAACCCACTCCAGAGTTCTTGCCTGGAGAATCCCAGGGACGGGGAGCCTGGTGGGCTGCCGTCTATGGGGTTGCACAGAGTCAGACATGACTGAAGCGACTTAGCAGCAGCAGCAGCAGACTTCCCTGTCCTTCATTGTCTCCTGGTGCTTGCTTAAACTCATGTCCACTGAATCAGTGATGCCATCTAACCATCTCATCCTCTGCCACCCCCTTCTCCTCTTACCCTCAATCTTTCCCAGCATCAGGGTCTTCTCCCATGAGTCTGGCCTTTTTTTGCATATTCATTTTCCCTACAGAAACTTTCTTATCAGATACTTGTTTTAATAGCTGAGCACGTGCAACATGTTGCCCATGACACAGAAAGGTCATGGCTGCCTTTTCTTTCCTCTATTCTAGCATCAAAGCCACAGGTGATAGACTGTGTGAGCCCCACACAGTAGCTTAATCCACATAAAGACAGTGGCGATCTCCCACTGTTGGTGGGAAGTTCACAGTCAGGTAGCATGCTCACACATCATTAGAGGCAAGTGAGAGGAGGTGGTGATTCTGCTCATTCATTCATTTACGGGAATCCTGGCTCCTCTCCTGTCACTACTTGTATGGCCTAGGTAAGTAATTTAAGCTCTTCGCCTAGATTCCTGAACTGGAAACTGGGGAATAAATAAAGCACTCACTTCAGAGGGCTGTGATGAATAATAAATGAGACGATCCACTTCAAGGCCTCGAATGGTGCCTGGTGAAACACACTTGAAATGGTAGCTGTCAATTAATTGGACATAAAACTGAGTGCCAACGTGTTTATTGATTGAATGAACCAACAATGACCAGACATCCAGAGTTCATGTCTCTGGGCTCTCTGTCTCTGCAGCGCTCCTCCACTAAGCACACCAGCTGTGGGAACCCTGCATCAGTCTGACCCAGCCACATCAACCAAGCACACTGGTATTCCCTGGCCTTTGGCGGAATGCAGGGGCTTTGAAGGTTTCTCACCCTGCCGAGTGTCTGCTGGCTGAAGAGAGGACTTGTCATCGTCCCAAGGGTGGGAGATAACTGCAGCAGCCATCTAACTGGCCTCCCGTGCCCCAGCGGTGCCCCCACTTCAGGGCACTCTCCACACAGCCGTGGGCAGATCTTTGTGAAGGTGTGCGTTAGGTCACATCACTTCCATGATTATCTTTTGAAAGGCCTCTCCCTGAGTTTAAATGACAAATCGTCAATTGCTGACCAAGCTCTCAGCCTTCTACCCCAGCCTGCTCTCCACTGTCTCCCTCCCCACACCCCACCCCGGGCCATACTCCAGACTTGACCTTTGTTTGTGAGTTCTCCAAGCAGCACTTTCTCTTTATCCATAGACCTCCTGCCTGCCTCGACCTTGGAGTTCCCTCTGCCTGGACTGTTTCCTCTTTTCTCTTCCCTTGGCTAGCTCTCACTCCACCTGGGGAACACTCTGATGCCCAGACCAGATTACATTCTCCCACTCCGCTCTCCTACAGCATCCAGCTCTTCCCCACCATCACTGCCGTCTGTCGTAATTATCTGTTTAAAGTCTGTCTTTCCCAACGGAGCATAAGCTTGGTGGGGTCACCAGTATGCCTGTCTTGGTCTTGGCGGAATCCTAAAGCCTCCCGTAGTGCCTGGCTCATAGTGTTTCTCAACACACTGACTAAAAGAATGAGTTAATAAATTAAAGAATAAAGTCTCAAAGGGGGAAAAAACACACACACACACACACAAATGAGTCTCCATTCTAAGCATAAATCGATTCACTAAAACAGAGGGGGAGCAGAGAATAAGAGGGACACACAGGTAGTCCCCCCCCGGGCCTCAGTTTCCCCATCTGTAACTGAGGACGCTGAAAAGCTTCTTACAAGGCTCTTGTGAGGATTAAACGAATCAACAGGAATAAAGCACTTAGAACAGGATGTGACATATGCTGGCACTGTACATGATTATTATTTTCATTATTCCCATGGGGCATTTTTCCTGGATGGTGTAACTCATTCCACACAGCAAATGCGGGAGCAGCTTACTGAAGCATGCATGTGCAGGAAGGGGAATCTGAGGACTGGCGGGCGGGGTGCAATGCCCCATTCTAGAGGGGCACTGAGCCGGAATGGCTGGGGCTGCTCCTCCCGGAAGTGTCCTGTTATCTCCAGCATGGTCCTGATGGGGAAGTTACGACCCCGCTCTCAGGAAATGCACATAACTCAGTGCTGCATTTTCAGCCCATCTGGAGAGCTGGGCCCAGTGAGTATTCTGCCTTTATCCTTCCCAGTCCCCAAGAATAACACATCAAAGAGCATGTTTGCATCCCTACAACAGATAACAGCACTGCCATAAGCTTCAGGGGCCACGCACGCTACAGACAGAATGAATTAATAATTTCACGTATTTATAAAATATAAATTAACCCAAGAAATGTATAACTCCGAGTGAAATTCCAGCTTGTTAAAACTGAACAGAGAAAGACACTTTGATAAATAAAAGGTTAGTAAATGTTCATGATGTGGCATCACCAAATTCGCATTTATCACATGGAATGAATCGTTCCTCTCTGAGAGATAAATGTAGATACACAGAAGCATCAGTCTCTGGGGATGAGGAGGGTACAGAATCCAGACAATTGATTTTTTAAATTACATTTGATTATTTGATGCCCTTTTTAACAATAAAAAAGCAAATAGTATGATCAGCAAGGATTCTGAAGGCTCTTCTGCATTTATATAAGCGCAGCAAATTACTTGTAAAAACCATGGGCATTTACCTCTGTCTTCGTGTATAATATACCATGTCTGTGTGGGATCCAGTTTGCTTTGATGGTAAACAGCTCTTTTCTCTGAAGCCTTACTTTCTCTTGCTCTGCTCTGGGTTGAGAGGTTCCCTTAATAGCCAAACTAGTTCTCCTGGAAAAAGAAAAAGAAAGTAGTGAGAGAAATGTATGTATCAGACTTCTTTGTTTCCCATAATACTGTAATGATAATTTACATTCATATTCAAAGATATAAAGATCCATACACTAGCTTTGTAGAGAAGTAGTCAAAACAGAAAGCAGTCCTCAACTAAATATACCATATATATTTAGTGCTATACTAAATATACCATAGCAAAGACAAAAAAAAAAAATGTATGAGTATATTACCCAAAGACATATTATACTAAAAATTATCCTTTTGCTTCCTGGGTCCCCTGACTCCAAAACAGAACAGTAAGCATATGGACAAGAATCCTGCAGATATTTATTTGCATGGATTATTTATTACTGAGATTGGGGATTATTTTGTTGCTAAATAGGCTTGAAGGGCTTCCCTGGTGGCTCAGTGGTAAAGAATCTGCCTGCCAGTGCAGGAGACCTGGGTTCAATCCCTGGGTCAGGAAGATCCCCTGGAGGAGGGCATGGCAACCCACTCCAGTATTCTTGCCTGGAGAATCCCATGGACAGAAGACCCAGGCAGGCTATAGTCCATGGGGTCACAAAGAATGGGACATGACTTAGTGACTAAACAACAACAAACAGGTTTGAGGAAGACTGTGTTTATTTATGAGCTATTTCCATACATTATTAAAGATATATCATTAGAAAAAAGAGCAACTAAATAACTTGTTTCTATTTTCCTCATTAATATTCTTCCATTGAAAACCTGAAATAACATTAATAATAACAGTTTATATATAGAGCAGGATTTTATAACTACAGTAGAAAAAAATGAAATTTAAAAAAGAAGAAGGAATCATTAGCATCACCTCCAGGTTCAAAAAAAAAAAAAAAAAGTGAGCTGAGATGGAAGGCCTTACTATGTAAAATCAATACTTTTTTCCATACTGAAAAATGGATCAAGTTTTGCTGCGGTAACACCATTGACTGAAAAAGGTTAATTACAATAAATCTCCAGAAACACCCTGAGCTAGAATTTCCCCCTGTAGCTCAGGAGGATCTGTGGAGCAGATCAAGGAGCCTGCCCCTGCCCTCTTCTCCTGTTCTCTGGCTCTTTCTGAATGTTCCCAGGTGAACTAGAAAATTCCCCTTTGGCAGCAGAGCCTGGAAGTGGCACCCAGAAGGGCCAACCGTTGCCTTTGTGGGAGCTCCTTAAGGGCTCCCCAGACAGAGCAGCGAGCCAGAGGCTCGCCCAGAGCCAGGCCAGTGAGCTCGGCCCCGGCCTCTTGGCAGTGCCCATCCGGGCAGACACTCCCACGCTGCAGCCGCACACGGAGCCGCCTGAGAGAAGGGAGGAGACCCTCCCTGCCCCACACTCCTCCACCCGCCTGGCGCACCTGAGCCAAGTCCGCCCTTCCCACTGCCACACCCGGGAAAACCGAGCTGCGCACAGAATCGAATAGCAATGCACGGAAAGGCGAGGCGGTGGAACAGTATGTGGTGCCGGTACCGCACAGAACTCCGATCACTGAGGCTTCTCCCCAGACCTTTCCCTTCACAGCGCACCACGTAAGTGCTAATACCAAGCTGCGGCCTCAAGCGATGTGCTGGGTATAATGCTTATGTGAGACCAGGGAGAACAGGAGCTGGCCAGGGATACAAGCTACCTTTTATTAGAAATTTTATTGTATTGAGAGCTATGCATACATTATCTCTGGACGTTTCTGTGATCACTCTATTCTATATAATGGACGCTCAGAGACATTAAGTAACTTGCTCAAGATCACACAGTTGCTAAGTCTCTGAGCTAGGTTTGAACCCGGATTTGTAAGACCCCGTGCCTTTAACCACCCGGGGGAAAAAGCCCATCCTGCTTATCTTTGTAGGTTACGCAAATGTGGACAGTAAGAAAAAGAACCCATTTATTGATTTAACAAGCAATAGTTTCATCAAAATACGTACAACAGCGTTATCAACAGCATGTGAAGGCGAGACATTAACAAAGGCCCAAAGAAATGTTGGTTTGCCTTCATATTAAAAACACACACGTACATACACACACAGTTAGGTGAGACTAATGGAACAGTGCAAATACAGCAAGGCACAGGTAGGACAGAAAGAGCATGAGTCATGTGATCACATGATCTGATTCTGTGGTCATAAGGGTTTCCCTCCAGCCATACAAAAGCCTGCATGGTTAACCCCAGAGACTGTTAAGAGCAAGGTTGCTGCCTCCCTCTGTGGGTTAACCAAAGAGCAATACTACTAAGCATGACGTGGTTTCCTGATGGGATCCCAGAACAGAAAAATGACATGAATGGAAACACTAGTGAGAGTTGAGTGAAGTCTGCTGCTGCTGCTGCTGCTGCTGCTAAGTCGCTTCAGTCGTGTCCGACTCTGTGTGACCCTATGGACAGCAGCCCACCAGGCTCCTCTGTCTGCAGGATTCTCCAGGCAAGAATACTGGAGTGGGTTGCCATCTCCTTCTCCAATGCATGCATGCATCCATGCTAAGTCGCTTCAGTCGAGTCCGACTCTGCGACCCTGTGGACAGCAGTCCTCCAGGCTCCTCTGTCCACAGGATTCTCCACTGGAGTGGGTTCCCATTTCCTTCTCCCAAGAGTAAAGTCTAGAGTTTAGTTACAAGTAACGTACCAATGTTAGTTTCTATTTTGACAAATGCTCCATAGTTGTTTACAATGATTGATATTAAGGCAAACTGGGTAAAGGGAATACAAGAACACTGTACTACTTTTGAAGCTTTTCTGCAAAATAAACAAGTGTTTCAAAATGTAAGATTTCTTTTTTAAAAGTTAAGTAAAATTTAAATATAAAAATGAGAGAGAAAGAGAGAATATAATTCTAGAGACTAGAAAATTATCTTGCTGTCCTCTTACTATATCCAAAGGGGACCACTATGCAGGGTGATTTTGCAAATGTTTTTCATTTTTTATGTTACTAATAGTATCATACAGATGCAAAATCCCTGGCTGTGTATATTTAAATAAAGAAGAAGATGATTCTCAAAGATCAGAAATATTTATATATGTTAAGTAAGTCAAAATCGTGCTTTGTCTGAATAACTCTCTGGGGAGCTTATCCTCTTGCTAGTAAATCATTAGCAGGAATTCTCTTTACAGGAGTGAGTATTAAAAGAATCTGCCACTAGACATAAAAGAAGACTTGGAAAAAAACAGCAAAAAAATACCATGTCCTGAGATAAAGACTTAATATGCTAAAATTCAGTTCTCCCTATATCAACCTGTAAACGTAATGTGCTTCCAACAAAAGGCTAACTATTTTTATGGGGGAACTAGACAAGCTGATTTCAACAGCCATAAGCAAGCAGTAATAGCCATGAAAATCTGGAGAAAAAATAGTAACAGGAGAGAGCCAACTCTACAAGACTTAAAAGTACATAAAGAAACTACAGTTTTAAAAGCAAAGTGGTACTGACTTTGACTAGAAAACTGATCAATGACATAAAACAAAATATCCAGAAACAGAACTAAATTCCTGAAGTAATTTAATACATATAATAGTAACTTGTCAAAACATTAATGGAAAGATATATTATTTAATAAGTGATGCTGGGGCAAACAGATGGCAATATGAATAATTCTAGTTAGGCTGGTTTTCTACCTTATACCTTCCACCAAAATAAATTCCAGATACACCAAATATTAATTCATAAACAAATAGATAAAAACATGGAAGGATTTTTTTAAAAATAAACTACACTATTTTGGGAAAAGTCTCCTTAAGTATAATATAAAACCTTTATGTCATAAAAAATGAAGAGCTGGATACCTGACTACATGAAAACAAAAATTTTCTGCATAGTGAAGGGAGAGAGATAAACAATGTAAAATAACACAGCACACTGGTAAATATGTTTGTGATTCATATTCCAGGAAAGAAGATGAACATTAATAAATAAAGAGCTGTAACAAATCAATAAGGAAAAGAACAAAATTCAATAGAAAAATGGGCAAAAGGATATAAATGAACAGTTCACAGAACCGGAAATAGAAAGAACCCTTTAAACTGAGGCAAATATGTTCATCTTTAAGGGGAGTAAACATTAAACTGCATGGAGGCTCCATTTCCACCTTCTAGACGGGAAGAGATCTGGAAGTTTAATATCAGACGATGTTACAAAGGATGTGAGGAAACAAGCACTCTTATCCATGACTGGAGGGGGTATACATGATATTCATGTAAGCAAGGCAATACAATTTCAAACAAAAGCACATTCTGACTTGCTAAGTCCAATTCCAGTTGCTTCAGAGAAGGCAATGGCACCCCACTCCAGTACTCTTGCCTGGAAAATCCCATGGACGGAGGAGCCTGGAAGGCTGTAGTCCATGCGGTCGCTGAGGGTCGGACACGACTGAGCGACTTCACTTCCACTTTTCACTTTCATGCATCGGAGAGGGAAATGGCAACCCACTCCAGTGTT
Source organism: Capricornis sumatraensis (assembly GCF_032405125.1). NCBI lineage: Eukaryota > Metazoa > Chordata > Mammalia > Artiodactyla > Bovidae > Capricornis > Capricornis sumatraensis. The sequence goes on from NC_091075.1 coordinate 19,765,223, forward strand.
CTTGCCTGGAGAATCCCAGGGACGGGGGAGCCTGGTGGGCTGCCGTCCGTGGAGTTGCACAGAGTCGGAATCGACTGAAGCGACTTAGCAGCTTAGCAGCATTCTAGTTATTTATCCTCTAGGCACACTCTCACAATCGCAAAATTCCACAGCTACAAGAATATTAATTGTCACATTGTTGGTGATAGCGAAAGACTAGAAGCTACCTAAATATCTATGATAGAGGACAGATTAAATAAACTAGGGTACATATAATGGAATGCTATGCTGCAGATAAAAAGAATGAAGCAATTCTATGAGAACTGAGAGGGAAAAAACCTCCAAAATACATTAAGTGAAAAAAGCAAACAACTGAACAACATGCTGTTGTTTGGGGTTGGGGGGAGAGGTATATTTATAAATGGATATAAAATCTGTGTAGGAGAACAGCTGGCTAGGGAGACAAATGTAGAAAGAGATTTGGTGACAGTACTCTGTAAGGTTACTCTTTTGGCCCCTTGAATTATTTTATAATGAACAATAAGTCCATTTTAAATAAGGAAGATAAACAAAGTTAATTTTATGTGAAACTCCATCAAATGCTCCGTAACTACATAAATGCATTTCTGAGAAGAAAGTGAAAACAAACAAAGCCACCTGGGTCTTCAGGCCCCTGTCCCTGATCCTAAGCAGTCCCCACCCTCTCCCTAGGAAAACAATGCCCTGTTAAACCCTCAAAGCCTCTTAGCTCAGTTGTTACGGTAATTGTGTTTACTCTTTTCCAAACAAAGTCATTAGAATCAGAAAAGTAAACGTGCTCAGTCCTCATGTTCTTTGATGTCATCTTCCTCCTTGCTCCCAGTGTGGGACTCTGCAGCCCAAGGCATCATGGCCCAGAGCCTGATACACAAATTCTATAAGCACACAAAGCCTGATGCACAAATTCTGTAAGCATTGCCATAGCTACACCATACTGCTTGTGATCGTGATGCAAAACAAACAAAACATAAGGAAAAACGAATCCGAAAAAAACCTGAGCCTTGAAAAACATAAGCTATGGGGATTTTTCTGCCCTTTGAACACTTGCAGAGATTATGAAACTGTGGAGTGTTTTAAAATTTCAGAACAATTTTTCAGCGTGACCAAGTCCCAGATACAAGACCATTCTCTTTCCTGAAAATAACATCTGATCAAGGCAAATGGTATGTTGAAACAGGAAGAGCCAGTATCTGTGCCACCTGAGCCTATCAGGTGCTTTCCCTCTAGGTGACCCTTGTTAAACATCACCTCAGCTCTAAAAATGATTTCAGGATTTCAGGTTCCTAAGACTCCAAAGCTGGTGGCTGTGCAGTCATGCTGACTGGATCTACGCAGGGGAAAGATAGAGCCATCTCTGGCCTATTAGATGAACTGCTCGACTCACCCAGATATGGGACAGCTATGGGCTCCTCCACTCCAAACCTCCCAGGGATCAGTCAGTTCTCACTTTGTGGGGTCCTGAGTTACTCTCCTGGAGCCTCAGGTGCTTTTGTTTTTGTTGTTTCTCCCTTTTTAACACTCCCTTTCACCTCAATTCCTTATAGCAAAAAGCCTGAAGTTGGAAGGGATTTAAGAAGGAAAAAAAAAGAAAACAATTCAAAAGAAATTTGCTAGAATATCTTTTGCTCATTTAACACCCCGAGGTTAAGCTTCTCTAACGGCATTTAAATCCTTGGGCTTTTTTTCATTACTTTATGTACTTGCAATAAAAACATTCCTTTAGATGTTAGAAATTCTAACTAAAACAAGAACAAAGAGTGTTCCTTCTTTTCAGCTCTCCACCCAAAGTTATCATTGTAAATCAAGGTAAGAAAGTAAATTAACTACTGGCATTTAAATGTTTGCTGTCCCAAATATTTATTCTTTCCCACTCCCCCAAATTTGTTTCATACAAAACAATGCTCATAAAAACAATAAATATTCATTCTTTATCTACCAAAATTTTTAGATCAAAGTCCTGTGTGGCCCAAATCCTGAATAGCAAAAAGTAATGCTATTTGTTCAGCAGGAAGCCTTCAACTTCCCAATAGCAACCTGACCGAGGTTGATTTCCACTTAAGTACTGGTGTGCTAGGTATAAATGATTAGCACTTCACATTTGCATAGAACACTGTGAATATAGTTTCTTGTTTAGTTGCTAAGTCCTGTCCGACTCTTTTTTGACCCTATGGACTGTAGCCCATCAGGCTCCTCTGTCCGTGGGACTTCTCAGGCAAAAATACTGGAGTGGGTTGCCATTTCCTTCTCCAGGGCATCTTCCCGATCCAGGGATCCAACCTGGGTCTCCTGATTAGGCACGCAGATTCTTTACCATTGAGCCACCAGGGAAGCTAAATGTCGTTTCACTTAGCTCTCAATGTACGGTGTGCCAGTGTGCAGCAAAGCCCACGGCACCCTCCGCCGTGGTGTCTGTCCGTGTTTGCCTCCCATTACTAGAATGTAAACTCCAGGGAGGGACTAGGTCTACTCTACCCGAGCAAACTCAGAGCAGGAACCACATGCATTTTTTAAACTGACAAGAGTGCTGGCGTTTTATTCTTTTCTTGGGCTTATAAAACTGCTATGGGCCCCCACTCATGCTCCCTAGCAAAAGGGAACTAGGGTCTCCATCTTCCCTGCCACATTCCTACTTCTCTGCCAGCTCCATTTAGGCTGAACATTTGTGGAGAGCTGCTGAGAACCTCCGAGAAGAGGTTCCCCTACCCCCGGTCCTGAGAGGCACAAACCATCCCCACCCTTGCCAGCTCTAACTTGCCAGAGCCTCACTGTCCTCCCTGACTTGTGGTGCCCCTGGAGAGTGCCCCCCTCCAACCTGTGCACACACACCCATATGCACACAATTGCCACACTCAGATGACCAGACAGCCCCTGGCTTTCCATCCAGATCTCCAGGATTCCCATGGTGTGTACACCTTTCTGCTGGTCCCCTAAGAGCTCTGTGTTTCCCTGAGAAGTACCTGTTCCCAGAGATTTTGTCTGTCTCTTTGCTTTGTTCAGGGACAAAGCTGCTGTCTCTGGGGACATGGTCTTGTGTGATGAACTTGGCAAACAACTTTAAAATGATTGTGGAGGATCCAGTCAGGGCAGATTAGTCAAGGGTAGATACATGTGCCCACCCCTGCAAACTGCTTTGTCTTTCAAGAGCCCTGGGGCATCTCTTTCAGGGAGTACAGAAGAGAGGATGGAGATTAAGTCACAGACCTGGCGGCCTCCCAGGTGGTGCAAGTGGTAAAGAACCTGCCTGCCAACGTAGGAGACCTAAGAGACATGGGTTTGATCTCTGTGTTGGGAAAATCCTCTGGAGGAGGGCATGGCAACCCACTCCAGTATTCTTGCCTGGAGAATCCCCATTGACAGAGGAGCCTGGGGGGCCACAATCTATAGAGTCACAAAGAGTGGGACAAGACTGAAGCAACTTATCACACACGCACACACAGAGACTTGGTAAACTGCTTTTAGTGAGATGGATTACCATCCCACCAAATTATTTAGGAACACATATATATTGCTGAACTACTGAGACATCACATGTTACTTGCTTCCAGTGAGTCAAATGTAAGACACGGCCCCCGCCTTCAATGTCCCTCATTAGAAGCAGTAGAGGGCACAGGCCCCAGGTCCCAGATCTGCCATAAACCCATCTGGATGACCTGTAGCCTAGCTTTGAGCTTCAGTTTTCATTCTGTGAGATGCTTTGCAGATTACTTCCAGGACTGGACATGACGTGTGACACACAGGGCGGATGGCAGGGAGGGAGAGATTCAGTAAATAACAGGCCTACTTACGTTGTTTTTTAAGGGCTTGCTGAGATGCATGGTCCATGCTCTCAGGAGACTTATGGACATAAATGGAGGGGGCAAACGCGTAAATATTACATAGGCCCCAGAATGGACCTCTCCATAGGGTGAAGCCCCAGGATGGGGAGCAAAGGAAGCACGGTCCTGCCTTTTGGGGTGGGGAAGTCCTTCACAGAAGAGGTGACAAAGGGACTTCCCGGGAGTCCAGTGATTCAGATTCCACACTCCCACCGCAGGGGGTGTGGGTTCGAACCCTGCTCAGGAAATTAGGGTGCCATATGCTGCACACGTTGGCCAGATTGGAAAAAAAGAGAGATCACACAACCTGAGCCATGAAGGATGTTTAAGGAAGGACAAAGACTGGAATGGCATTGCAGATGGAAGGAATGGCATGAGCAAAGGCCTGGAGGTTCAGAACACTTGGAGCCTATAGGATAAGCCTGAGTCATGTGGCATAAGCCTGTAGGGTGGGAGACAGGAAGCCTGAAGAGAAGCAGAGGCAGCGTGGAGTGAATTTTTAAGCCCTTATTTACACGCAACGGGGGGTGTTCACTGAATTGTGTTTCCTCTTAAAAACGTTTCTCTTTATTAATTTTAATTGGAAAAATAACATGCTCATTGTTTAAGAAAAAAATCCAGTCATATAAAAGCAATAAAATAAACCATCCTGCCCCATTCCCTAGAGGCTAACAGTTTAGTATTTATCCTGGACTATTCACTGAAGAGTGTTTTAGGGACACTTTTCAGTATTTTTTTTTTTTCTGTTATGCTTTATTTCATTTTATGTGGACAATTTTTTTTTTAATTTTTATTTATTTATTTATTTTTTAAATTTTAAAATCTTTAATTCTTACATGCGTTCCCAAACATGAACCCCCCCTCCCACCTCCCTCCCCATAACATCTCTGTGGGTCATCCCCATGCACCAGCCCCAAGCATGCTTTAATTAATATACATAAAAAAACATCCGATTTTTTATTTAAAATAAAAATCATTCTTGGTATAAGGCGGTGGGGAGAATCCCATGGGCGGAGGAGCCTGGTGGGCTGCAGTCCATGGGGTCGCTATGAGTCGGACACGACTGAGTGACTTCACTTTCACTTTTCACTTTCATGCATTGGAGAAGGAAATGGCAACCCACTCCAGTGTTCTTGCCTGGAGAATCCCAGGGACGGGGGAGCCTGGTGGGCTGCCATCTATGGGGTCGCACAGAGTCGGACACGACTGAAGCGACGTAGCAGCAGCAGGGTGACTGAAGGTGGGGAAACTCCCCCAGTGCCAGGGGCTCAAACACCACAGGCCCTGTGTGGAGACAGTGCTCTGGGGTGAGAGGAGGGAGCTTGGGTCCTCATCAGCTGCAGGAGTGACAGAGAGCAGGAAGTCAAGCAGGACATTTTGATTTCTGCTTAAATTAATGAGAATGGATTAGAGAAGAAACACAGGTGTGTGGGGTGAAATTATGAGCATAACTCTGGACATGAGAAGTGTGGTGTGGCCTGGGACATCCAGGAAAAGAAGTCATATATCTGGGGTTAAGGACAGGAATCTGACTTAAAGAAGTAGGCGTGCAGGAGATTTCGTGTGATGGTGAGATTGCTCAGGTAGAAGCAGAGGAAGCCCCACATTTAAGAACTGAGCAGAGATGGGAGTCTTTAGAAGGATGAGAAGGAGCTGACCCAGGAGGGGAGACAGGAGAGCATGTCACAGTCAGTGAGGCTTCTTCCAGAAGGATCTGCAGTATCTAACGCCGTGAGTAATTTGACCCGGAGCTTTACTGGAATGGGTTCAGCATATCATTTGCGTATATTATTAGAAAAGAGCAGGAAGGAAATATAACATAATGTCAACAGTACTTATTTCTGGCTGTTGAGGTCATGGGTGATAGCTATTTCCTTCTGTTCCTAGAAAAAAGATGAGGGATAACGGAGGAAGAAGAAGGTGCAATATTCCAAAAGGAAACATTTAAAAATTATATCATTAAAACAAATTTATTCAGCATGTCCAAGCATTTAAAATTGTAAGGGAAGACAATAACTTTATGGGGAAAACAGCATAAAATAATATTGCCACTATGTTACTGCTTGCTGTTTTGCAAAGCATGAAGCATGAAGCACGGCAGGAAACTCCCTACACGAAGTATGGTGGGAAGCTCTCTGCTTCCTCCAAAAGATCCCACAAAGTCAACTCAGGAACCTACAGCAGGGTGTTCCCCAAATTTCAGGCATTTAGTCTATGAATTTTGTTGATTTCCTTTACCACTAGTCCTGCTATTTAATAAACACTGCATTTAAACCAACTCATTTTTTAAACTTAAATGGATTCATTTCTATCACAATAGTAAATATAAAATGATTAGCATAATACATAGAAGGTAACTGAAAAATTAGTATACTGAAAACAAAACAATTGTTGGTAATTCTAGCAAGATCCTCTCAATAACCCAAGATGTCCAGCTTGAGTCCTGAGCTAGCTCTCTGGTAATAAGGAAGATCAACACGTATTGCTGTTGTTCAGTCGCTAAGTCATGTCCAACTCTTTGCAAACCCAGAGACTGCAGCACGCCAGGCTCCTCTGTCCTCTACTATTTCTTGGAGTTTGCTCAAATTCGTGTGCATTGAGTCGGTGATGCTATCTAGCCATCTCATTCTCTGCCACCCCCTTCTCCTTTTGCCTTCAGTCTTTCCCAGTGTCAGGGTAAGAATGAGTGGGCTCTTTGCATCAGGTGACCAAAGTATTAGAGCTTCAGTTTTCCTGGTGGGTCACTGGTAAAGAATCCGCCAGCCAATGCAGGAGACACAGATTCCATCCTTGGGTGGGTAAGATCTCCTAGAGAAGGAAATGGCAACCCACTCCAGTATTTTTGCCTGGGAAAACCCAGGGACAGAGGAACCTGGGTGCTACAGTCCATGGGGTTGCAGAGTTGGACATGACTTAGTGACTAAGTGACTAATAACAATCAACAGTACTAGAAGTGGTTAAAGCCTTACTGGTAGTGTAGTTTGGGTTTAAGGATTCCATTGCAAATCATTTACTTGAAAGGAGAAGGAAACACCGAAACACAAATAAGAGTTGGGAAGCGAGAGAGAAAAAGGAAGGAAGCCAATAAATGATGTATTATCAAGCCAGTGATCACTCTGGCAACTGGGGCTTAATCCCCCTGGGCAAACTCTGGGAACCAGTGCAGAATACACCTCAGAATCAGCCCACACAGTGGGTGAAAGAGCTGGGGTATCTGAACACCAACCACTGTTAAAGGTTGATCGTGGGGATATTAATTTCCTAGCATTACCAGGCTGTCTTGAGGGCAGCAAAGCAGGACCCAGAGGCAAGAGACAAACTCAGGCAAAGAACACAAGTGCTGCAGCTGGAAGGCACTTGATAAAGGTGGCAACATGGACAGGGCTCCAACAGAGGCTGCTACATACCAAACTGAAGCTGCAAGAGAACACAAAAGGAAAGTGTGTACAGCTGTCAATCCCAGTCTCTCAGCTCATCCCACACCCACCCTCCCCCTTGAGACTGACATGGAGATGATTTACAACTACCATACATAAAATAGACAACTAATGAGAACCCACTGTATGGCACAGGGAGCTCGACGTGATGACCTACATGGGAAGGAGATCTAAAAAAGCAGCGATATACGTATACTTAGACTGATTGACTTTGCTGTATAGCAGAAAAAACAGCACTGTAAAGCAACTGCTGCTGCTGCTGCTGAGTCGCTTCAGTCGTGTCCGACTCTTCACGACCCCATAGATGGCAGCTCACCAGGCTCCCCCATCCCTGGGATTCTCCAGGCAAGGACACTGGAGTGGGTTGCCATTTCCTTCTCCAATGGATGAAAGTGAAAAGTGAACGTGAAGTAGCTCAGTTGTGTCCAACCCAGCGACCCCATGGACTGCAGCCTACCAGGCTCCTCCATCCATGGGATTTTCCAGGCAAGAGTACTGGAGCGGGTTGCCATTGCCTTCTCTGTAAAGCAACTCAGTTCAGTTCAGTTCAGTCGCTCAGTCGTGTCCGACTCTTTGTGACCCCATGAATCGCAGCATGCCAGGCCTCCCTGTCCATCACCAACTCCCGGAGTTCACTCAGATTCACGTCCATCGAGTTAGTGATGCCATCCAGCCATCTCTTCCTCTGTCGTCCCCTTCTCCTCCTGCCCCCAATCCCTCCCAGCATCAGAGTCTTTTCCAATGAGTCAACTCTTTGCATGAGGTGGCCAAAGTACTGGAGTTTCAGCTTTAGCATCATTCCTTCCAAAGAAATCCCAGGGCTGATCTCCTTCAGAAAGCAACTATACTCCAATTAAAAAAAAATTTTTTTAATAAATGAAAGGACGTTCTCTCATTGAGTCAAAGGAATTTATGGAGAAACTGTTAATTACTCAAAATCATCTCCCACACCACCAAGCTAACATTCTCCTAGCCCAAGAAATCAGATAACCTGGTAAGCCTGAAGTAATTCAGAAGGTGCTGAGCCTAACCCAACAACTGTCCTGAGGAGCCTGGTCAAACCTCATCCATACCAGCTTACTGAAAAAACAGACCTTTCCCAATATTTTAAAATTTAGGTTTATTTTCCTCCCTATCCGTTAGAAATAGCCTCATCATATCTGCCTGCCCAACAGAGTGGTCAAAAAGTGTCTTCTCTATGGGAACAAGTCATTAGGACGAAAATCTATGCTGACAACATAGACAAATGAGAGTATGCTCACTCATTCCAAAAAGGACTTTTTAACCCTTAAAAGAAAAGACAGTAAATTGCTTCGAGTGATAGCTCCCTGGATTCATTTAAAATATGATTTACTTATAAATATCAAACTCCACAACAGCCACAGCTCACAACTATAACAAAGGATAAAGTATACAAGCTCCAGGTGCTACCAGTGTTTGTAATTTTTATAGATATTCTTTCATTCAGCAAATGTTTGTGGGACTGTTTCTGTATACCAGGAACTGTTCTAGGTGTCTGGAGATACAGCGATGAAGGAAACACAAAAATCCCTTTCCTCCAGGAAACTACACCCTAGTGAGGAAGACAGTCAATAAATAAATGAAAAATAGGTACAGGATGTCAGCTGGTAATAAGTGTTACAAACAAAGGAGATAAAGAGTACAGGGAGGACCCTTGGCTGGGGACACATTCTAATTTTAAATAGGGTGATCGGAGAAGACCTTACTGACAAGAAATATTCAGGAAGACCCAAAGGAGGTGAGGGAGTAAGCCATGTGAAGATCTGGGAAAGTTAACTACAAAGAGAGCAAATAGTCTATGTGGGGATCATGGGGCAAGAACTCGCCTGAGATTTGAGAAACAGCAAGGAAACTGGTAATGCTGGTTCAGAGTCAGAAAAGGGATGAGCAGGAGGAGACAGAGAAGAGAGGAAAAAGGGGTGAGTGGGGGGTCACGTAGAGGCGTGTAGACCATTGTGAAATCGTAAACTAAGGGAGAGTTCTGGGCAAGGGAAAGACCTGGCCTGACTCAGGTTTAAGAAGATCCCCCTGGCAGCTCTGCAGATGATAGACAGAGACAGGGAGGCTAGTTGGGAGGCTGTTGTCAAAATCCAGAGAGGTGATGGCAACTTGAACCAGGTTGGTGAGAAGTAATTGGTTCTGGTCACATTTTATAGGTCACAAAGTATAGGCTTTGGAGAGAGATTAGATACGGGAAACGAGAAACGTTAGGGTGAAGGACAGTGCTAAGGCTTTTGGCATGAGCGGTAGAGAAACAGATCTATTCTTTCCTGAGACAGAGAAGACTAAAGAGGAGCAGGTTTGTGGAAAGATCAGAAGTTGCATTTCGAACATGTGAAGTTTCAGAGACCTATCAGACATCCCAATGGAGACCTATCAGACATCCCATCCATCTATAGGCAGTTGGAACAAGTCTATGGATCAGGGATTAGGTCTAGGTCAAAGAAAAGACTGGGAGTTGCTAGCATCTACAGTCTATTTAAAGGCATGAGACTGGATGAGGTCAGCAAGGGAAGCAATCTGATAGAAGGGGCTGAGAGGCTGAGCCACAGGGGCAGTCCACCAACCGGAGGTCAGGGAGAACATGGGGGATGGGCAGAGGAGACTGGCGGGGGGAGCGCCCAGAAGACCAGGGAAGAACCAGAAGTTGAGGGTATCCTGGAAACAAGACAGCTCTGAAGAAAGAATAGTCAACAGCGTCGAATGTTGGTGGTGGTCAAATAAGGAGACTGAGAGCTGACCATCAGATTTAGCAGCTTCAGTGAAGAGCTGGGACCAAATACGTATCCACAGTGTGTCCGGGAGAGAAGCGGGGAAGAGGAATGTATCATATTTACCACCCTCTTTGTGTTGGTGATTTTGGAACCAAAAGAAATGTCTGATTTTCCCCCCAACAAAATTAAGTATAATTATTATCTCTGCTTAATTTATCAACTCAGGTTAAAAAAAACAACTAGCTTTTTTTTCCACAGTAGGGTGTTTGCCTAAGATTTTTATAATTGGCTTAATTTTCTGCTTTACTTTTTACATGAACAAAAATATTGGCTACACACTATATGTGTGGTATATCCGGTAAATATTTTTTTTAATTTTTATTTTTACTTTACTTTGCTTTACAATACTGTACTGGTTTTGCCATACATTGACATGAATCAGCCACGGGTGTACATGAGTTCCCAATCCTGAACCCCCCTCGCACCTCCCACCCCACTGGTAAATATTCTTCATGTGTAGTCTCTGTTGTAAGTGACCTGAAGTATGTCATTTATATAAGTCAGTAAATATGTGTCTCTTTCTCTTTCCATCTGGTGGGGCATCCATAACCTAGAAGAGGGGTTTCCCTGATGGCTCAGTGGTAAAGAATCCACCCGCCAATGCAGGAGACACAGGCTCTGTCCCTGATCAGTGAAGATCCCACATGCTGAGGAGCAACTAAGCCCTTGATCCACAACTGATTAAGCCTGTGCTGCAGAGCCCGGGAGCCCGACTACTAAAGCCTGTGTGCCCTAGAGCCGGCGCTCCACAACAAGAGAAGCCACCACAACGAGAAGCCCTGGCGCTGCAAGTAGAGAAAAGCCCCGGAGAAAGGCCCGTGCAGCGGCCAAGACCCAGCAGAGCCAGAAATATAAACAGATAAATAATCCAGAAGACAGGAAAAAGGAGATGAGAGAAAGAAAGAGAAGCAGGCAACATTCTGAACTTTCTCCAGCCTGATGATGGAGTCAGCTCCATTTAAATTCAGCATCGACACATGGGATGAACACACAAAGTCACAGTCATCAGTGTCCACAGTATCAGAGGCTGGGAGTATAGTTACCTGACTCATGTACATTGTGAATTAAGCTACCAAAATAAAAAGAGAAATTTCTCTTTCCTTTTCAATTAAATCTGTGCCCTGTTGATCTGAATACAGTGCTGAGTTTCTTTAAACTATTTAAATTAGTTGTAATGGCTGCAGTATCATTTTTATTTGATTTTGAATTCTTCTTTCATCTTAGAAGAAACCACGAGGAAATAGGATTTCACTCACTCCCTGGTTAACTAGAAGTGAGAACAGTTTTACTCAAAGGATCATAGTCCTAGGCTATAAATTATTGTTTCATTTCCTTTTCCTTCTTTTTTTCCCCCTTCAAAAAAAAAAAAAAAAAAAAAGAACAGAAAGAGACAGTATAGCTGAAATAGAGTTATTTCCATAAAATGTTTCTCCCACAGTGCTGGGAAATCCTAAGATAAGAGTCCTGTATTCAAATGTGAGAGGTAGAAAATGTAATTTACTTCAAGCATTATGTGAAACAGAATAGGCTCTTTAAAAAATAAACCATAGTAAGTGAGATACTCACAGTAACTAATGTAGTATAATGTCCACTTGATTTTCAACTCTTTTTCATGTTTAGTAAGTAATCAAAAAATAAATAGATATGATGATGATGATTTTCATTTAAAGATCATTTTTGCTGTTGCTGTTGTTGAAATAATGAATATAATTATAGAACATTAACTCTTACATAGAAAACAAACCAAAAATACCCACTTTGGTTTTTAAGTGAACAGGAGAGACAAAAAGTATTTAATAAGTAAACTTCTTTTTCACAGATTATGACAATTTTTACTGTCTCTCTCTCTACCCAACCGGCCTTTTCACAGACATGGATCTTTTTCATTATCTTAATTTTCAGCTCATTTATAATTTATTCCCGACACAGCCACTATACAAAGGTGTTTTCTTACCTAAGTGACTCTTTGTGGTGACCAACTGACCACCTTAGGCATCAAATCATCCTTCTTGTCAGCTTTTAATTCCCTTCATTTTCAGGGATCAAACTATGAAATTCTCATAGCTCACCGGTGCAAACAGTTTATCAAGCGATTTCACACCCACATGCTGCAGGGCTTACGGCAAAAGGGGGACAGATGACGGCAGTGAGAAGCGCGATGGCAACTGGGGGTGTTCTGTAGCACATACCTGGGCTAAATCCTGAATGTTGTATTCGCATTTTTGTTTTTATTTCTCTCACAGCATGCCACGTCTCTCTGGACTGCCAGGATAGTAATCCAAGACGTTTTGACAGTTAGGAAATCATTTGACCTGAAACTTACCGCAGTTCATGGCACAGCCCTCCTTTGGACAGTTTTGACCTGTTTACTGGTTGGATTGTTCTGGCATGGGCATCTGAACCCATATTTTAGTTGATAAAATTTTCCCTTTCCTGGAAGTCCAGGTTTATCTTCATATTAGAGGAAGAAAGAGACAGAAACAGAGAAGACGACACAAACGTCAACTATTTCACAATAAGGGGAAAAAACATCAGACTACATCCTGTCTGTATATTTTAACACTTCCTATAAGAGAAATCCAGGAAATACGCTTTTTTTTTTTTCCCCAGTGAGTACAATTTTGTGCCACAGTCAAGAGACCCTCCTGTTTGCTGGGCTCAACTGCATGTATCCAGTAGACTAGATCAGACAGAGGCTGGAGGAATGTTAAACTCAGTAGGCATGCGCTAGGGGGATGCACAAATCTGCTCTCTTGCTCTGCCGTGTTTCTACACCCACCAAGGATCCCCATGTTCCCAAGTCTCTGGGATCCAGCTGCCTCTGGAAATCACCCCATCACTTCCTTCTCAACTTACCCCATAGCCTCCTCCGCCAAACGTCCATATCTAAAGCACCCCAGACCTGTTCTGACTGCTGTGTCTGTTGGGACCACAAATATCATTTCATCCATTACACTGAAAAACAATTTGCAACACAAATATTTCAACAAATTCACTTGGTCCGTGTTTCAATTCAGCATTTCAATTGTATTTCAACCAAATACTGTGAGTTTCATTTCTTCCCTTCCTATAAGGTGCATTATCAACACATTTTCTGGAAAGGCATATTTCAATCTGACAAGTTTTTCAAATGGAGAAATTAAATCATAGAGTTTAAGGGAAATGTGCAAAGCAGTCAGTTAAGAAGTCTAACTGCACATGACATGTCATCAAAAATGTAGCTTAAAAAGTTGCTTCAAAATAAGTTCATCCCAACCTAGAGTCTGTCATACAGACTGAAGTAAGTCAGAAAGAGAAAAACAAATACTGTCTATTGATGCATATATGCGGAATCTAGCAAAATAGTGCTGATGAACCTATTTTTAGAGCAGGAATGGAGACACAGATGTAGAGAATGGACTTGGGAACAAATCAGGGGAAGGGGGGGGAATGGAGAGAGCAGTACCGCCATATACATGCTGTATATGGCATACACATATACACATACATATACATATATGTACATATACATATACATGTATGTAAACCAGATGCCCGTGAGAAGTTGCTGTACACACAGGAGCCTAGCCTGGTCCCTGAGGGGCGGGATGGGAGTGCAGGTGGGAGGGAGGCTCAAGGAGGGGATACACGTACACTTAGGACCGATTCACCTTGCTGTACAGTAGAAACCAACACAACACAGGAAAGCAATTACCCTCCAAGGAAAAATACATGAAAAAAAAGTTCATCCCATAGCTCTGGGAATTTCTGATGACTGAAATGTTCTGTATCTTGATTGGAATGATGATGTCACAAGTGTGTGTGTATATACATATAAATATATACACATATATATTTATAAAAACTCATTGAATTGCACACTTAGTTCAGTTCAGTCGCTCAGTTGTGTCTGACTCTTTGTGACCCCATGAATCGCAGCACGTCAGGCTTCCCTGTCCATCACCAACTCCCAGAGTTCACTCAGACTCACGTCCACCGACTCAGTGTTTTTCTGGAACTCTCTTGCTTTTTCCATGATCCAACGGATGTTGGCAATTTGATCTCTGGTTCCTCTGCCTTTTCTAAAACCAGCTTGAACATCTGGAAGTTCACGGTTCACGTATTGCTGAAGCCTGGCTTGGAGAATTTTGAGCATTACTTTACTAGCGTGTGAGATGAATGCAACTGTGCGGTAGTTTGAGCATTCTTTTGCATTGCCTTTCTTTGGGATTGGAATGAAAACTGACCTCTTCCAGTCCTGTGGCCACTGCTGAGTTTTCCAAACTTGCTGGCATATTGAGTGCAGCACTTTCACAGCATCATCTTTCAGGATTTTGTACACTTAAGATCTGTGCATTTCACTGTTTAACTTCTAGCTTAGAGATGAACAAGCCCACCTTTCTCACTGCTGTAAATGATCAGAGCCCCTTTGCACTAGTTTCCACATACCTACTAGCTGGCCTTGAAATTAGCGCCTCATCCTCTTCTTTTCCTTGCTGATTAATTACTTTATGTTCTTTCTTTTTTATTATTATTGTCAAAATTCCCTAGGATCAGTTCATTTTTTAAATATTTATATCATATTACATTTAACATTTTTTTATCTTCTTCTTTTACTGTATATAAATACTGATTCACTGTATATAAATGTTTCTAAAAGTACAAAGAAGAGAAAAACCATCCATGTCTCTACTATCCAGAGAAAACTACTCTCAGTATTTTAGTTTCTACACTTCTGAGTATATTCAATAGATACTGACTGAGTGCCCACTTTGTGGCAGGACTTGTCCTAGGCACCAAGTACTGTGCTAAGCAAACAGTACCCTGCCATCATAGAACTTAACATGCTAATAAATGATACATACAGAGGAATTTTTAAAAAATGAGGCAGGATTGTGCTTATTCCTTTATAATCTGATTTTTCCACTTAGCAATACACCACTCATATTTTTTCGAGTGAACAAAAATTGTATGACGTCATTTTCATAGTTGCACAGTGCTCTATGGTATGGCTATATTAAAATTCATTTAATAAACCCCCTAATTCAAACAACTAGACGTTTCAAAGTTATAACTTACATTTCTCTAAACATCTCATTCCAATTTTAAAAAATATATATATTTCATGATCTTGCTGGTAAAATAATTTTAGGAATCATGGCTAACATAACTGTTTTCCTTTAAATACCCTTCACTTCAGTGGTGGCACAAGCTTAAGCCTTAATTTTCTGTACTTTTGAGGAAAAACTCTATAGGTTATTTTCAAAGTCACAGTAAAGGATGACCTGTTCACGTACTTACACACTCAAGAATACTTTCTACTATAAAGGTACACCAAGGCCTTGGAGGTAGACACTGTACCAAAAGGTTCTTTACCCATTTCCTCCAGGAAGTTACCCTGCTCTCTTTATTGCATCAGGGTTTAAATATCTGAAATGGGTGAAATGATTTTTGCAACTATAAAGCATCTGCCTAAGCCTGGGGCTAGTGCCTTATGAAGGTGTTTTGGGTGAAAACTCCAGGCACAGGATCGAGGGAGATTTACTATCTGGCCCACATGTGGTCAAGAAGCCACTGAGGAAGTAAAGCTGAAAATGCAGTCTGGGTGGGAATGGGAGCTCTCTACATTTCCGGACAAACCTTTGATCCTACAGAACTTTGAGCTTAGCAATTTTGCAGGGGAGGAGAAAGTCATTCTCAAAAATATAATACAGGAAATCTTCAACTTACATATTTCCCAGGGTTTAATAGTAAATCTATTATATACAATGTAAAAAAAAAAAAAACACTCAGAGAAACAATTCAGCAACACACTTGGAACAACAGCTATTCATTGAGCTCCTATTACGTGCAAAGCATTGTTATAGTACACTTAAGATAACAATCTCAAGCTGGTTCACAAAGACTTATTTCACTCTCCAATAAAGTTGAAAGCCTATATTTGCGAAGAAAACAGTATATAACAATATATTGTTATAATATTCTTTGATACATCTTTTTGTCATCTACTGTTTTGAGGGAATTGTACAAGGTATTGGGGAGGGGATGTTTTACAAAGATGATCCAGACAAAACTTGTCATTAAAGGTTGACAGACTACAGTTGTGTTACTACAGATGTTCTTCTGAGCCCTCCAAATGACCTGAGAGGCACACTCTCAAGTGTTGTGGACAACACAGCAAATTTGAAAAACTTAATATAAAATAAAGAATATAAGATCTCTCATTATACATTGAAATGGTTAATATTTTGGATATATTGCTTAAATAAAATGTACTATTAAAATTAATAGTGTTTCTTCTAGTTTTTTAATTTAAAATTAAATTGCGTGATACTTGTGTCAGCAGTGCTGATCTACACAATTATAGTTACTACCTACTCAGTGCTTATATCATAGGTCAGTTAACTTTATACCAAATATATGTGACCTTCCACAAAGGAGGTATTACAGATGAGGACACTGAGGGTTCAAAGGCTATAATAATTCATTTTATTCATTTTTTAAAAGATTTTTTATATGGACCATTATTAGTCTTTATTGAATTTGTTACAATATTGTCTCTGTTTTATGTGGCATCTTAGCTCCCTGGCCACGGATCAAACTCATACCCCTGCATTGGAAGGCGAAGTCCCAGCCACTGGACTGCCAGGGAAGTTCCTATATTATTTCATTATTCAATACATACCTGGTATATTTTCTGTGCACCAAGGGCTGTTGGAGGCAGTGGAGATATAGCAAAACAAAGTCCCTACTCTCATAGAATTTACATTCTAGTGGGAGAGAAAGGTAATAAATAAGAATAAAAATTATATCAGGCAGTGAGAGTGAGGAAAGATGAAACCTGTAAAAGATGGAGTGCCCAGACTTGGCGTGAGATGGGATTGGATTATTTTTCAGATGACAAGGTCTAAGAAGTTGTCATCTGAGCAGAAACACGAAGTGGAAAAGGGAGTCCTGCGAACATCAACCTGGCCAGGAGCTTCTGGGCTGAGGCAACAACAGGTAAATGACCAAGGGGTGGGTGGGCGTGTGTGTGTGTGTGTGTGTGTGTGTGTGTGTGTGTGTGTGTGTGTGTGTGTGTGTGTGTGTGTGTGTGTGTGTGTGTGTGTGTGTGTGTGTGTGTGTGTGTGTGTGTGTGTGTGTGTGCGCGCGCGCGCGCGCATGAGAGAGTGCACTTGACACACTGGAGTGGGTTGGAAGCCACAACTAGGAAATGGCTCGGCCTGTACTGTGATGCTGTTGTGGTTGTTGTGGGGCATGTTAGGAGGTTACTGCAGGAGGGCAAGAGAGGTCTTACGAAGTTTGTCTGACTCAGCCACTAGAGATTTGCTGTTCCTGCATTACAAAGTAAAATAATCTAAAAATTATCCAGAGAATTTAAACAGCAAAGGTCAAATATCTGGACAATTTAAGCCTCAAAGCATATTTAAGAGTCTGTAAAGTTATCTTTTGGCAGTCAAAAATCACTATCAAGCTTCATAGAATAGTAATTTATCTCTGTCCTTTGCTTTCTGCCAATTTAACCTAAGGGAAGTGGACTTGAGATCTGTAATTGGCAGAGTGAGATTGCAGGACCTTTAAGTCAGATTCAGATCAAGCAAATTAGGTTCATTTTTGCCAAAGAAAAGTGTTTTGTTGAGCCAGATGACAATTTTGAAGCCTAAACTATTTGTACTGGCTCTGTCTACCTTCTGAACTACTCTCATAATTGCTAACTCTGAGTTTACGAATAACAGCACACACAAGGCAGAGTTAAGGAAAGAACTAGAAGCTGTATCTTGGATAAATGTATAAATGAGTCTGAATAACTCCACTCACTAAGTTTGTTTTTATGGACAGAAGTAGTTCAAATAAAAGAAAGCATCCTCACGGTTAAATGTTAAGTAGGCCAAGTCCTTCCTCTTCTGGGAGGTAGATGAAGGTTTAAAATAGGTACCCAGTTTCAAATGAAAACAATTAAAAAATCAATCACAAGGAACCCCAAAAGTCATGTCATGATAAAAAGGAGGCTCAATCCTGACCCTCCAGGTTGGTTTATTTACTTTGATGGAACTCATTGGAAAATTGTCCAGCTCCACGCTTCACTATGCCTGTGTAGATGCGTTTTCTGGGTACTGGATGTAGTTCCTGTCAGTCAGGCACCTTCCTGGAGCACTAAAATGTACAGATTACACACATCAAAGGCAGGCTGCAGCCACTGTAGTTGAAATTTACACAAATCTGTGCTAGGAGTAACTGGATAAACAATGAGACTAATGACCTTGTTCTGCATTAATCTCCATATGGCTCTGTTGGTACTGCTCTTGCCTTTAGGCAAGAAGGTTGTGGCTTTGGCTTCTAGCCTCAAACCAGGGATTAGGCGCTGGCCCAATGCTGACACAGCCCAGAGCCCTGCTCCTACAGCCCAGGGAGCCTGAGCAGACTACAGAGGCTGTCCATCTTAAGAGGTACGTTTACCACTATTCAAGAAACACCCTTATTACCATATTTGCTGAGGAAACAGGTTTATAAAAATAGGAAAAATCCTTTAGTCATGCCCCCACTGCCACCTTCAGAGAAATTACTTTCTTCCAGAGGGCCCCAGGATTTCCCTGAGTATTTTCAGGGCCTCTCTACTGATCCCCCCAAAATAAGACAGAACCCTCAGTGCCTTGGCCCCATGTTCCTTTTTCAGCAAAGAATAAATTTTAAAAATGGCTGCATCCATAAAGAAGAGTGAAAGGATGGACTGAATTGCACTTGCTCAGTATTTCTGTCTCATCTGGGACTTTGGGGAAAGGATACATCAAAATTTGAAGGTTTCCCCTCCTAAGTGCTCCCCCATCCCCACGCTTCGGTAGAGTCCCTTCAATACTGTTTGTGAAATTTGCATGTTGCTGCTAGAAGAGACCGTCAAAAGACTTGGACCATCTCAAAAGGGTGCTATACCTGAGCAGCCTTGGGCCAAAGTGAAAGGAGACCAGAACACTGGAAACCACCCCTTACTCCTGCTTCCAGCACTTTGTGCACAGGCCACAGTGAAAAATTCATACTGGAAGGTGGAGCTCAGGAAATGACTCCATCGGTGGGGTTACTCTGGGTTGGGATCACGCATGAACCACTCTCAGCTAAATGCCCGAAGTGCTATGCATGTGGCACTCCTGTCACTTCACACCCAGCCCCAGCCATAAGTTTTATTGCCTTGTAAACTTGAGATGCCTCAATCTAAGACACGTAATCACATTCAATTCTGAAACAATTTCTGGTGTCCCAAGAACACCTCTTATATACCCTTCTAGTCACTCTCCTTGTGTCCTTACTTCTGTTGTTTTGAGTATGTTATCCATATACATGTTGCTCCTTTCACAAGTGAGTGAAGTCGCTCAGTCGTGTCCGACTCTGTAGCCTGCCAGGCTCCTCTGTCCATGGGATTCTCCAGGCAAGAGTACTGGAGTGGGTTGCCATTTCCTTCTCCAGGAGATCTTCCCGATCCAGGGGTTGAACCCGGGTCTCCTGCACTGCAGGCAGACTCTTGACTGTCTGAGCCACCAGGGAAGAGCCTTTCAAAGGCCATCACATTACCAAAGCTGTTTACAAAGTCATTGTCAGCTGTGTCAAATGCCTCACAAAAAAATCATCTAGGGAATTCCCTGGTGGTCCAGAGGTTAGGACCCCTCACTTCCATTGGAGAGGGCACAGATCACTGGCTAGGGAAACTTGCATGCCGTAGGCGCAGCCAAAAAAGTCTATACCAGTGCCATTTTTCTTCATCCATTTATCAGTTCATTAACAGTCCGTCATAAACATGAGGAAGAGTTAAAGCACATTCCCTCTCTTCCCGGAATGTTCATTCTCCCGCCATACTCACTCCTGGGATGAGTGATTCTAAAGATGATTCTGATGCCTTTACAACACAACTGTTGAAGACGTGGCGAGGGTCACAGCAAGAGAAGTCTAAGTGTGAAACCACCCCCATTTGGTCCTGTGGTAAAGATTGCTAGTACTTTAAAAGTTTTTTGTTTGACACTTAGAGGACTGCTTAAAAGTCATCTTTGCTTCAAACCTGACATTTGCATATACTTTCACATGCATTACCTCACTGAATCATTACAACAATCTTGTCACATAGGATATTATTATACGTATTTTGCAGAAAGGAAACTGAACCTGGACGAGGTTAAATGGTTTGCCTGAGGTCACCACAGCATGAGGGGAAGTGACTGTACCCACCTCCAACCCAGGATTTCCGACGCTTCGCAGTACACTATTGCAAAGCTGTCTCTTCATGTTGGTTTGTTCTGAAAAACAGAATATTGCTCAAGAAGTCCATTCAATAAGAGACCTTAAGAGGGTTTTTCTTTGTTGTTGTTGTTTTTTTTTTTTGCTATAAAGACAGAAACTTTCTGGCTAGTCAACGTGTCAGAAAAGACTTCCAAAGTCAATCAATGAGAGGACATCAAATCATAGATACCAGTTTTGATAGTGAGTGCTTTGGTAAAATAAGTCTTAACATTGG
This sequence comes from Capricornis sumatraensis, assembly GCF_032405125.1. Lineage (NCBI taxonomy): Eukaryota > Metazoa > Chordata > Mammalia > Artiodactyla > Bovidae > Capricornis > Capricornis sumatraensis. Next base: position 19,785,762 of record NC_091075.1, read on the forward strand.
TTTTCCAGACTACATGGCACACTGTACGGTATGTAGAAAAAGAAGCACTGTGCACAAGGAACATGTGCACACGTGTGTGTCAACATTCTCTCCCCAAATGTGGCCACAGAAGAAAGTGCTAAGCAGACTGAAATAAGATAATATTTATGGCTGAAGAAATTCGACTTCACATAACGGCAATTATGAACAAGATATTTTCCCTAACAAAATTACTGCAAAACAAAATCTGGAGAAACTAAGTGTTTCCCTATGTCTTCTTTATTTTACTCCATGTGCTCAAAAATGGTTGCGACAAAGAAAGAGTATAGCAAGCAGAGGCAGAAGAGTCCTAGCCAGACGGCCTCTGCTGAGGGTTGCTTTTGCTTTAGAAACTGGAATGTGTCCAGGCTTGATTTTTATTTTCAATTCACATTTCAGATCCAGCTCCCCAAACTCTTTGATCTTTCTCCCTGTCTCCTTACCCGGAAGAGAACCCTTGGCCTTCTCAGCTGGGAGCTGGGAGCACACGTGGAAAGACTGGCTCGGATCCATATTCTTTCCAAATTTAGTCACACAAAGGGGCCTGCAAGGGAAAAAAGAAAGGATGAAAGCGGCAGCCGCCGGGACTTCAAAGGCCGCGCCGCCGCGCCGGGCCCCGCGCAGGCGCCGCCCTCCGCGGATATAAGGCGCGGCTCGCGCGCGCGGGCGGCCTTTCTGCGCGGAGGCTCCGCGCGCGTCCCCGGCTCGAGGGCGCGTGGAAGGGGGCCCCGGCGGCTGAGGGAGGGGCCGGAGGGCGGGCGGAGACAGGTCCTCACACCAAGTGAAAGACGCCTGAGAAAAGTTTTCAGAAAGGAGGGAAAAGACTTTCACGTCCAGCCCAGGAGGCGAGCCGTCCCGGCGGCCCAATTGTATTCCAGCTCCCACACCCGTGCCATCCCTTCCTGGGGATCTCCTTCCAGACTCTCACGCCGACTCCTTTGCGCCGGAGGCCGGGTCCCCGCGGGGGGTTGTCGGGGGTTCGGGACGCGAAGCCGAGCCGCGAGGGCGCGTGGCAGGCCTCTCCCCGACCTCCGCCGCTTCTCTGAGCCTATCGCGGGCTCCCCTTGTCCTAGTCCGCGAACACCCCGTCTTGCCTCTGCTCGCTGCGCGTGGGCAGAGGGTTGGCCGGCCGAGCCCACAGGTCGTGGGGTGGGATGCGGCCCTCCCTCGCGGGCAGTGGGAGGACCGGGCCCGCACGGTCGCAGGAGACGCCGCCGGCGGACTCCTGCAGCCGACCCCGCGGGGCCGCGTTAGGCTGCGGGCGCCAAAGAGCGTCGGCCCCGAGGGAGCCGGGCGTCCGCAGGCGGCCGGATTGGGGAAGGACGTTTTCACGGTCCCCCGAGTCCTCGGTTACCCCGGAGGGCGGGGGGAGGCTGGGGGGCTGAGTTTTGTTTGTATTCGGAGGAGGCGAGAAGAGGCGGAAGAACCCCTGGGACACAAACTGCCATTTCCCGCCCCCCGCTTTCCGAAAAGTCCGTTAAACTGAAGATGCCCACAGCTTTAGTCCCCTGGTGACGCCGGGGTGGGAAATGGAGGGGAGTTGGTGTTCCGTCCCTGGAATCACATTATTCGTTTTTCTAGCCCTTCACCCTCGTGTCTCTCTCTTCCAGCATCCTCTTCCGTACCCCCTCCTCCGGCCACCTCCTTCCTCTGGGATCCCACCAAAGTTGTCTCTGGGAGAGAGTCCAGGCCACACAAAGGGGGAGACCCGGAGCCCAGGCGGGGGCTTAGGGCTGAGGAGGCGGAGAGGGCTCTGAAGGGCACCGCGCTTTTCTCTCTTCCCTGTAATTAAGTACTCATTGCGTGTCTGCAGCTGACTTGACTTGGCAGCGACCCCTTCCCCCCACAGGTAGGAGGGGTCTCTGGTGTGGGTGGGGGTCAGTCTAGTCCCCCTGTCCGCATCCGCGGGGGGCTGGGCTGTATGCACCCTGCCGACTTCGAGAACCGTCTTTGCAGCCCCCCTCTCTCCCTGTTCCGGCGCAGGGTGGGCGCCTCGCCCCCCACGCGCAGCGCGGGCGTCGGCGCCCGGCGCAGAAGGAAGTGTTGCTATAAAACAAGTCACAGTTCGCTCCCAATGTAAACCCCAACCAACCAAAGCCACCAAAAGGGGAAAAACCAACAGCAATCCAGTCCTTAGCAATTGTTTCACGGTCGGAATTAAATCACATCAAAACGCCCCCTGAAACCCACATCCTGAAGGAGTGAACCTGCAACAGCTAACCTTCAGTCGTTCGCTCGAGTTCACACGAATAACCTGCCTCTACATCCGAGAGAAGGGGGCGGCGGCGTCTCTCGCTCGCAACACCCACCAGGTCCCGGACCTTGCGCCCCAAAAGGCAGCTGTGTATGTTCATAGCAGCCCCCACACGAATTAGAAGAGACCTCTCCGCGACACAAATACCTTTGCCAGGAACTTCACTGAACCTGTAAAGGAGGGAAGGAACGTCTTCCCCGCGGTTGCCTCGCCGTCCAGTGTCTCCCAGCTTTTCTCCCTGAAGAGACAGGCTTCGCGTGGAAATGTCAATCTTCCTCCCAGACAAAGCTTAAAAAAAAAAAACTTGAATGAATGCTTTCTAAAAAAGCCCCTTTTAAATGCACCTCATCAGAAGACTTGCAACAATGCTAAGGACATCAGCGAACGAAACACCCCGCACGCCACGGGGAGGGAAAACAGTCACGCAAATAGAGTAAGACGTTGGGTAATTTCGTTAGAAACAGTGTTTCCAAAGGTGAGGTTTGCCGCAAAATGCAAAACGCAGCCACCTACCCTCGGCCCTTATAGTAAACAGTTCCACTAGTTATTGTTCCAAAAATTCCCATCTTCTCGAGCTCTTAATCTCCAGGACACCTGGAGCTGAGCTCCAAATGACTCAGGGAGTCCAGAAAATTAACATGAAGGAGTAAATGGGATTCGAATTAGTTGCGACACTTTAACGGGGAGGGGGGCAGATGTAGGAGTCGTCATTTAATCTCTTTGGCTTTCAGAAAATCCCCCCTCCCCCACCCCTTGACAGTCTGATGAAAAGGAATCTCTACTCTGGCTGTTTTGGTCAAACTGCCTTTTCCAGTTCTTTTCCTGTCCGTCGAATTGGCGCATTTATGGGACGACTTTTACCTTGTTTTCCCATATTTGTTTTAGAACAGAGGGTATGTGTGCTCAGTCGCTAAGTCGTGTCTGACTCTGAGACCCCATTGACTGTAGCCCTCCAGGCTCCTCTGTCCATGGGATTTCCCAGGCAAGAATACTGGAGTGGGTTGCCATTTCCTTCTCCAAAACAGAGGGAATAAATGTCTGACATAGCTACATGTTCACGTCTCTGAGACATTACACTCACTGGTGCCTAGTGAAGTTGCATAATGCTACCAACCAAAAAGTAAAATTGGGTTTCCCCCCATCTTTTAAGTGTTGCCTTACACATTGTAGAAAATTATTTCTCTAAGGCATAGCATTCTCACCTATGGAGGATTTAATGCTTTACTCTCTCTGGCTTCCATCACCAGCCCTTTAATGTAACCCTAACCTGAGACACAAGGACTGGGACACGACTGAGCGACTGAACTGAATTGAACTGAGCCTGAGACAGAAATTTTCCGTGTGACTACTGGCCATGCTCTATGAGACCAACTGAATGCTTTTAATGATAGTTTTAAAAATTGCTTCCTAGTGAGTTCCCATCTCAAGTAATTACCAATAAGCGATATTTTGAGTGCTCACTTAGAGCATTGTTAGTGTCTTTACTCATACGCTGTCTAGCAGCATGCAATTTCTTCCTTACACAAAAGAAGAGGGATCTTTACATGGCTATTCCTATATAACAGAGCTAAAGTCTGATTCTGTAATGTTTTCCCCATTTTCAATTTAAGGGAGATGGAGACACATCTCTTCCTGTCTCTTGTTTACTGTTCTGAAGTTTTACAGATGGCTACTGTATTGGGTATAATAATTTTGCCTGGATTTTTAACTGAGGGAGTTTGAGAGCCAAGGAACAAAATGTGATGTGTTTTCAAACTTCAGCTTCGTTTATACTGTAACTTTCACAAAGCATCTCCTTAAAAGTCCTGTCCTTGTACAAAATGCATCAAAGAGACGGTGGAGGCTGGGAAATTTTTGAGGTTGAATTTGGATTTGCATCTTCAAGGGTCTCTTTGAGCCCGAAGTCTGAGGTGCCAGAGACTGCCCTGTCCTCCCTGCTTCTACCAGCTTCACTCTCCTGGGTCCTTTTGCCTCCCCCCGCCCCACACTTGGGTGGTTTTTTTGGTTCTTTATGAGGTTCCCACACATTGTGGCATGTATCGTCGAAAATACACGAGCGACCTAGTGTAACTGTGTGTGAGCATCCTATGGTGAGGATGTAATGAAAAAGATCTTGCTTAAAAAGCGATAATTAAGATTCAGTCTTCGGTTTTTTCTTCCTCCTCTTTTTCTCGTTAAGTCTGGAGGTTTTATTTTTGTTAGCATGCGTTCCCTTGTCCTTTTACATGTATTTAGGAAAGCCACAACTCTCTTTCTTGTTCTTCTTGCTTCCGTTCTCTCTTATTAGTTGAGCAATGTGTTATGTTTCCCCTTTTCCTTCTCTGTGTCCCCGATTCCCGCCTCATCCCCTCTGTCAGAGCATCCATCAACGTGGTGTCGATCACAGCTGCGGCGGCTTCTCTTTCATCTTCTTCCCACCGCCAGAGCGAGGGAGGGAGAGGGAGAGGCGGAAAAGAGGTGGGGGAGGAGACTGGCGGAGGAAGGAGGGGGGTGGGTGGGAAGGGAACAGGAGAAGAGACACTTAGATGATGGAGTTAAACCGCTGGGGCAGAGTTTCTTGTCAATTTCACGCGGGCAAAGCGTGCCTCTCGTGGGTTACAAGAAACGCCGGGTCCTTCCATCCCTAGCCAAGTTGCCTGAATCTTCTCCCTAGGCGCGCGCGCACGCACGCACGGACACACACACACACACACACACACATATACACAAACACACCCCCCCCAAACCTAGGACTCGTCCTACAGGCTCTGGGAAAAGAAAAAAAAAAAAAGTCCTCAATCACCACCTCCTTCTCGCCGGCCCCCTCCCCCCCACCTCAGCGGGCAGCCAAGGAGAGCTGGAGGCGGGGGAGGGGAAGGGGAGGAGAAGCGACGCAAGTGGGCAGCTTTTCAGCGCCGGCGAGGCGCGGGAGGAGGAGAGGCGGCGGGGAGGCGCAGCCGCTCACCTGCGGGGCAGGGCGCGGAGGAGGGACCAGGCTGCGCGCTCTGCCGCGAAGAAGCTGGGACGCATCCGCGGCCCCGCACGCGGCTAAGCTCCGGGCGTCTCCCACCCCCCGGCCGGGGGAACCGGAGGGGTACAGCTCTTTGACAAGCGGCCCGGCGGAGGCGTGGAGAGCAGCGAGCAAAAGAGCGAGCGAGCCAGACTGAAGAAACTCGAGCCGGGAACAAAGAGGAGTCGGGTTGTGTGTGTGTGTGAGTGTGTGTGTGCCGGCTCCAGCTCCCGGCAGAATCTTTTGGGTCCGAGGTCCCTGCTGTGACGCCCGGAGACCCAGTAGTGCCCTCCACTGCCGACTCCCTGCGCTCGCCGGCACAAACTTTATTCTTGGCAAACTTCTTCTCTTTCTCTTCCCCTCCTCCTCCGCCCCCCACCTTCTCCTCCGGCAGATTGAATGCGCCTGGAGAAGGAAAACCGAAGCGAAAGGGAAGGAAATCAGAAGCTTTGAAACGGACATCTCCAACCCGGGTGGCTTTTTTTTTTTTTTTTAAATCTTCCAGGAAGTGGACATTTCATTATCTTCTGATTCTGCTTACACCGTCTCTACTGGGGTAAACGGGGCCGTTTTGCCCAGCTCGCTCCTTTTCTCGGGAAACAAACTCCTGGATCGTCATCCAGGGAAGCTAAGGTGGAGAGATCTGCGAAGAGTCGCACCGACAGACCCTCCCGTGCACTTTGGAGAGTCGAATCTCCTCCAGAACCGGCGTCCTCCGCGCGCAGACCCCGGAGACACCGGGGGCGTGGGGCGGCCGCCCTGGCAGCCTAGCCTAGCGCGCGGCACAGACGCCCCCAGAGGCGCCGGCCGCCGCGGTCCTCGCCGCCCTGTGTTGTTCGGCCTCGGGGACGGGCGCCGGCATCGGTCTCCGCCGAGTGGGAAGGCGCGGGCGGCCACCAGGGCTCGGGTGCCGCTGCAGCAGCTCCGGCTGCCGGCTGCCAGCCCGGCGCTCTCCAGCCCGGCTTCCGCCCGCTCTACTCCCTGACGCATCCTTCCAATTCTCCTTTTCCTCTCCCCCTTTTCGTTGATCCCTTCTCTTTTCTGCTGTTGCCTGGGGTGCTCCCCCCGCGGAGCGGAGATTATACAGTGGTCGGGATGCCCCAACTCTCCGGGGCAGGCGGCGGCGGTGGGGGGGACCCGGAACTCTGCGCCACGGACGAGATGATCCCCTTCAAGGACGAGGGCGATCCTCAGAAGGAGAAGATCTTCGCCGAGATCAGTCACCCTGAAGAGGAAGGTGACTTAGCCGACATCAAGTCTTCCTTGGTTAACGAATCCGAAATCATCCCGGCGAGCAACGGACACGAGGTGAGCTGGCCGCTGCCCTATCCCTGAGAGGCGTGCCGGATCCCGGGAAAGAGCCGAGGGAGGAAGGGAGGGAAGGCGCCGGGCATCCCGAGTCCCGGGTAGGTCTGCTGGGAGCGGGATGGGGGGTGGCTGGGCTTCTGGTCAGCGTTCTTCCTGTGTGTGGGGTGGAGGGGTGTGCAGGGAAGCGTCCAAGTGTATCAGTTTTGGCGTTCGGTGACTAAACCGTTGGTTTGCGGCCAGGAGAACCTGCGCTTAACCCATTGACGTTTCGCCTTCGGCCTTTTTGGTGGGGTTCAGGGGGTGCGGTGCATTAAGGCGAGGATGTCTGAACAGCGCTCCTGAGAAGTTCTTCCGTAGGACGGAAAACAAAGTGCACCCGCTATCTCTCGGTAGATGTCTGCAAAAGTGCGTACACCACCAAAGGCTTAGGTACAGACGAGCAGAGCCGCAGGGAGAGAGGAAGGGGTGGCGGGCCCAACTGCCGCCGAGTGGGGCTAGCGCGGGGCCCGCCCGCGGAGGGGGCGCGCGCCCGGGCGGCGGGGGCGGTGCGGAGCTGGGTCCTCGCGGCCGCCGGGCCAGCTGCCGGAGCCGTGGGCGCGCCGAGCTGAGCCACCCCAGGAGGGCTCTCTCACTACCGGCTGGTTTTCCCCATCCATCGCCACTTAAAGGGGAAAAAAAGCAAGCTTAAGTTTGGGCCCGAATCAGGCCTTAAATCTATGCAGAAGAAGGGCGAGTCAGAGAGAGGCAGCGGAAGCCAGGGCACCCACTCAGGGGAGGGTGGAAAGCGCTTATCAGATCTCTTGGCCCGCTGCGGGCGATAGCGTTGGTAACCCGAGTAGAGTAAATAGAGACACGTGGGTGCTGGCGAGAGCAAGCCGCGAGCGGGACCTCGCGGAAGGGCTATTTCAGGCCTCGCGGAGAGCTTCAGAGGTGGGGGAGGCGGATGGACCCTGATACCGGACACTCCACTGGCCACCGTTGTTCAACAACTGGGAGACGCTTTGGAGGAAATCCGGTAGAAAAGTCCTGACACTCAAATGGTTTCACCAACGCTTTTTCCCTCCAAAGAAATTTGGAGGGTATATTCTTTTTCCTTAAATGGCATCCTTCTGCCCCCAAAAAGAAAGCCTGTGGTTTTGGGGGCGGAGACATTTTGTGTTTTAAACAGCAAGCTTAAGAGCACCTCAGAATTACCTTCTTTATCCAATGGCAGGGGTGAGTAACGCGTTTTGGAAGGCCCAGGGCCTGGTTCCTGAGGAAAACATTGGGATGTTCTCTCTACCCTGAATCTTTCATCTCAACATGCCAACTTAGGGGGGAAACTGGGGTTGCCCAGAGCATACCTAACTACACTTAAAAGATTTGTGACTGTGTATTGGGCGGGGAGAGGAGGTCACTGGGAGGACACATGTCCAAGGAACCAAATAGCCTCTGAAACACTTGAGGCCAAACTCAAATTTGTAGAACAGCCTTTTCAAATTTCTGCCCGTTTTCCTTGCCCTTCCTTTTTCTATAAATAAATCTGCCACCCACTTCACATTTTCTACGAGTTTTTGCCTTGGGGAGAAGGGCGCTGCGTTTGAAGCCCCAGAACTCAGGTATTAGGGCTCTGTTAATCTTTGCTGGTGATAAGTGGGCATGGGGCAAACCCAAGGAAGATGGTGAAGGGGTAATACCACCGATTTGCACGTGGTTGAGTCTGGGTGGATGGTGGTTACCAGAGCTGATATTAGCTGGGCTACCTTTTAGTTGTCTGTAGCTCGACTCTCAAGTTTTCCTCCTTTAACCACAGAATAGTTCACTTTTCTCTTGTAAGCTCGCACTGACAGCCATGGGGTAGCTTAGGAGCAGTGGAGCTCCTGCTGTGATTGGTTTGGGACAATTGCCTAAGACCCCCGGCTTGTGAGTCATGGGCTTGTTTTTATTTAAAATGTCATTTTCAGTTGCAAGATGATATTTCAGCCTCCTTTTAATCAGCTCTGACTGAAGTAAATAGTGGTTGAAGAAGCTATCGAAGTGAACAAGCCCCGCAACTCAAATTCCTATCATGTTAGGTGTCCAAGCATTCTTGATGTGTTTTAGTAAACAGTGGTCAGAACAGCGAGTGGATTGTTGACAAGTTTGTTTCAGTTATTATTGTTGTTTGTAGTTTCTAGTACTGTAGAGGTAGTTTTCAGGAACACACTGAAAAGGTTTCCCAGGACTCAGTCCGAGCCTGCCCTCTTAGATCAATAAAGCAGGTAGACTGAGTTGCATCTAATCCCCCTCTTTTGAGTTACCAGTGGATATGCGGTTATATCATCATTGTCACAAACTCTAAAGCAATTTTCTTTCTTTTGGGGGTGGGGATTTGTGCTGGTAGGTGGCCAGACAAGCACAAACCTCTCAGGAGTCATACCATGACAAGGCCAGAGAACATCCTGATGATGGTAAGATACTAATTCTACTTTTCCCAACTTTATTATTTAACATGTACAATTTGTGAATATTGGTACATTTTGCTATTTTTATTTGCATCCAAGAAACTCGAAGCAGATTTAATAAGATTGTGCCCATTGTTTGAGCAAAATGGTAAAGAAAACCCAGAAAACTTATTGCTTACCTCTAATACATATTTCCATAATTATAAAACTGAATGAGTTAAGGGCCTTTGAATTTCCTTTGGCTTCCAGATTCTTTATGGAAGAGAAATGTCTGTAATGAGTATTTTTCTTTTCCTCATTTTCCCTAATATTCTAATTGTCATAGATCTTTAGTATTTTTTTTTTTCATGCATTTTTACAAAGAGTGACAGTCTATACCGATTTATTTTCCAACAGGAATAGTTTCAAGTGGGCCTTCATTTGTTTGCTGTTTCTTGTTTTAGTGAGAAGGCAGGCACTATATGCGCAGACTAAATATAACTCAATAAAGAATAATCTAATATGTGAAAATATAACACTTTAATCTTGAAGTTAAGAACTATGCATATGAAACATGATGGATTTTCTCCCTATTTCTGATGCTTGCTCAAAACTGTAAAAATCCTGTATATATTTTTTGAGACTTAAGGAGAACTCCTTGTGACTTTTAAAAGAATCTGTGATCTATAGGGTTCCCTTGTCGAACAGCCTGCATTTCTGTTCTCCTTTAATTACTTACAATTGGCCTGACCAGAATGAAGGGTTCGCACATACATGTCAGCCAGGGGAAGAAAGGAAGAGAACTATAATATCAAGCTTCCTTCTGAGCTACAAAGTAGATACACAGATAAAAGGGAAGAAATGTATACACTGAACACACACACGCAAACACACTTTTCTTTGGCAGTGTAACATAAATGTAGCACATAAAATGAAGTCTCCTGGAGTTAACCCTTCATAAATTTGGGTAGTTGCCCATATGCTAGACACAACTTGCTCCATCAGTAAAATCTAGAAATTTTCCAGAAATCCAGAAGTACAGGTAGAATTTTTGAGTTTGCCTATAAAGTGGAGCGTAACTTTAAGTGTATAAATATATATCTGTGTGTATAGCTGAATAGTCTAGTGTATTTATATTATAGGTTTGTATGCCTTTTTTCATGTGTCTGTATTTCTTAGTCCAGTTAGTTAGTATTAGAGCAAATTAACTTAGATGGATAACACTTATTTTGTAAAAACACCAGTCAGTAGTGGAAGTAAATTGAACCACATGTTTTTAAAACATCTGGTTCACTGCTAAGCCATTTAAGAGAGTAAATACTGTCAATATAAAATAGAGCATAATAACCCAGTTATAATATTTTGTAAACAAATCTTTTATGTAAAGTCTGTAGTACAACTATTAACTTTTCAATGAAAAATACAGTGCTATAAAAGGAAGTCAAAGCATTATTGATTGTTCTTTGCCTTCTCTTAGGAAAGCATCCAGATGGAGGTCTCTACAGTAAGGGACCCTCTTATTCGAGTTATTCTGGATACATAATGATGCCAAATATGAATAATGACCCATACATGTCAAATGGATCTCTTTCGCCACCCATCCCAAGAACAGTGAGTAACATGCTGATGTTGCAAATTATTTTCAGAAGTGCTAATTAATTTGTATTTTTGACAAAATGTTTGTTTTTTTAAACTTACCGGAAATGCTCTCATTATATATGACCAGTTGTTGCTAAATAAGACATGCTATAAGGAATGACTGCCTTAAAATGGTGCTACTTTTTGATATTTTGACTTTCGGATATTAGCTTTTGGTTTATTGGTTAAGATGAATAAAAAAACATCATGAACTATCATGATGTCAAGTGAATTTAAATCTACAAACTCATGATTTTATGAATATTATGCTTTCTACTCTGATGAGAGAGAGAAATTGATTTAATCTTACAATTAACTAAGTGGTCTATGGCTTTCACTGCCGGTAAGCTATGTAGAATCAGAATTCCTTTGGCTCACTTGGAACTGAACATTGGGAATGTTACTTCAGCTTTTAAAACAGTGTCTCATTTTATTGTGTTAGCTAATGTTTCTTTAAAATCAGTTTAGGTGTAGGGGAGCAATGAGCTATTTTTACTTTATTGTCAGTTGCTAAGAAGTATAGCTTGAAAATAACTCTTAATGAAAAAAAATTTTTTAAGTGGTGGCTCAGTTAACTTTTAAGTTCTAAAAATGTAGAGGCATTATAACGGCCTTATACATTATGGTTAACATGGAAACCTCAATGTATATAGTCAGAAGACATCCAAGGGGTAACTTGTTTAGTACGTGAATGTGAAATAGAGTTTTCCCTGAGGTTCATCTGTTTGGAGGTAGTGGTGGATTTTTGCTGATCCATCAATATATTTACCTACTTTCTGGGCCTCACTCCCCCTGTGCCACCCAAACCCCAGTGCAAAACATATTTGTTTGGGTCTTGGGGATGATGTTTCAGTCTAACTGGCCCTCCTGCGAGTCAAATCTAGGATCATAAAATGGAACCTGTATCTTTGCCCTATTAGCCCAGTGCTTTCACCAAGTGAAAAGAAAAGAAATCAGTGGAAGGCATCTGGGGCAAGTACTGTCACTGATATCTCAGTGGACAGAATCTGGGAACCATGCAATACTCCAAAGTAGAAAAGAGAAATATTTCCTAATCAGTCATGAACAAATAAAGAGTATTTGCGGTTATCTTGATTATCTGTGGCCCTCAGCTGTTGAAGAGATCGATCTAGGAAATATGACCACTTTTGGGGGGGCACTGTGATTTAAAAGTTATTTTTTCCCATGAATTTCAAAAAGATATTTGACCTCTTTAAGTAGGGAATAAGAGTTTTCCAATTTTCACATAGAAGCTAAAATGGAGATCTAGGAAATCTTATGATGGTTGTTATAGGAAATAGTGATTTCACATTTTATTTTAAAAGGCTTTTCAAATATTTAATGATAGAAATGTGTGTGTGGTACATATGAATCTCTTACCTAAAAAGTGAATGAACTAATAAAAGCAAATACAGTTTTTAACATTTAGAGACCACCCAGATAAATGCTTTTGAGTTTTAAAATTTGTAGGAGACTTTGTTTCTATTGAATTAGATATGCATGCATATCAGATAATTTAAAGTTGGGCTATTTTTTTCTTGTTGATGTTTTGAAGGGGTCGGGGAAGGAGACTATATTTTAGATAAGAAATAACTGAAGATTTTTGCTGAAGGCTTCTTAGAATATAACAAATAATCTTTCCAACAAATCAAGCTATAGTCTCTGACTTGGTAACAATAGAAAATAGCCACTAAAATAATCTTACACTTTTAGGCTGTGAACACAGTTAATGCTTCATAAGTATTTGTGGAATTTGTTCTTCAGTTCAGCCAGTTCTTCTTTCAAGGCAATAATTTTTTTAAAGTCAATAGAATAAAAATCTATTGTTATTTATATTGTTATTCCCAAGGATATTGAAAATTAAGCTGCTCTTCCTCTTTAAACCAGCCTTTTCCCCTAGCCCCTCAGTATACTAATCATTTTACATTGATAGAATGGAAAGTATTTATTGTTAGTGTATATATTAAAATTTTGAGGTCAGTGAATTGAACAGTCATTCATTGTTTAGGAAAGATTTGTGGCCAGAATAAATGTTGGTGGGGGTAGTGTAGAGGAAAGGGGTGTGGTTAGGAAACAGTTACCTTCCCCTCCTATCTGCTGCTTTGCTTTTATTCTGTTCCATTTTAGAACACTTTTATTTTAGGCACCTTTTCTTGCCAGTATTCTGCAGTTTGCCCAATTCCAGAAGCTTTGCAGTTTTAACCACAAGACTATGTTCAATTTTTCTCTTTTAGGGTCCAGCCGAAGTGGGTCGCAGTCTTTGGTTTTTAATATGTAACAGCTGTTTTTAATGCTAAGCCCCAAAGCACTTTAACCGGAAGGCAACCCCTCCTCTTCACCCCAACCACACTTGTGCCTCTTGCTCTTTAACTCTGTTCTTAGCAGGACTGAGTGTTTGTGCAGCGGACATCCACAGTGATAGGTTTGCATCCAGGGTGTCAGGAGCAGGGTGACCATTTGTGTTTGGACTTAGGGTGGGAGCAGTCCCCTGTCAGCCCTGTGGCTTGGATTTGCATCACAAACAACCCCTTGTTTACTGTATCTGCTGCCCTCAGGTGTTAGGATTAGAATAACATCTGGGGGATGGTGATGAGGGAAAACCCAACTGCCCCTTGCCCACACAGAATCTTCTGTTTGCTTGTAACCTTAGATAATGCAGAGAATACCAGCCATGGCCAACTGGCACGCACAGAAGTGTTTCTGCTGGTAGCTCGTTTTAACAATCCCGTATGCATTTGCTCTTTTTAAGACAAACACTGACATACATTTGCTCACACAGCCCTTACTCATGACCTAAATATAGAGTTACCTGCACAGGAGAACCACTTTTGCCATTCAAGCTGTTTTTTTCCCCCATCTGAAGGAAAATTTTAATTGGCTAATTACATCCTTCCAGAACTGGAATTCTTAGAGGTGTGTCTATACTAGAAATCTTGTGAATGGGTGTCTCATAGAATTTGAAATAAGAATTCTTGTTCAGATAAATGAGGCAGGCCTAGCAAGAAAGCACCTATAATAATAACATGTTTGGTGTCAGTGTGAATTCTTAAAGCACAGTAAACCTTGGCTTGGGATGGTCATTTTCACTGAGTGTGAGAAGATGCGGTAGCCTCTTAAATATTTCAGAGCAAGGGCCCTGGAGAGTTTATTAAAAGCATACTCCCAAGACCTTCTTTCTCTGAGTCTCATTTATGAAAATCCTTGGAGGCCAATGGCGATGTCTTAAAACGGACTACATAGTTGGTTGTCTCCTGTGCTGGGTCCTGGCCCTTGTGTGCCTGAAAGCCGTGAGACAGTGAGCTTGGCTGCCTTTACATAGTGAAAGTTCCCATTGGCCTCACGCACTGTGGTTATTCGTCTTAGGTGTCAAACTTCCATTTGTCCCTCAAGCAACCCAAATGTTTAACACCTCTGAAGAGAAACGTCTTGGTTCTCTTCGGCTGCTCAGGGAAGGAACAGCAGCAGACTCAGTGCAGGAAGCGACAGCAGACGTTGCTGCTCGGCTCACACCAACCGCAGCGACACCTGGGCAGGAGTGTTGCTGACTGCGTCGTTGGCTTCTTTGTGATCTTTCTCAGGATGGATTTTCAGGTGGGAAAGGAAGATGTCTGTGTTTGAATTTCATCATCTTTTCTTATTTTTAGTAGATTTATTTTTCTTGTTTTTGCTCTCAAAATGCTTCAGGGTTCTTTTATAATTGTTTTGAGCAACTCACTTCTGTGGTATGGTTTTTACCTGGAGGGGGGTCAACATTTTGACGTCTAATGAGCAGAATTATCCCTCTTAGAACTTTGTCTTAACCTGCCCCCACCAGCTTCTACCCACGTTTGTGTTTGCTTACAGTTAAAATTAGATTTTTGTCATCGTTCACATCTGGAATTAAGGAACTAAGTGAACATATCTGATCAGTAAGGCAACACTTACCCATCTGTCTCTCACACTACTGCATAGCTTTGAAAACAGTCACAGAAATAGTCATCGATGGGAAGACAATGACTTACTAACTCTGTGCAGAGAGACTCTGGCTCATATTTTCAGCAGAATTTTTAAGTGTCTTTTCACTTTCCTTGAGGAGCTATCTCATGTGACTTACTGATTAATGATTTAAAATTTCCTACTATAAGTTGTCTACTTTTTGAAGCTAAGTACATGAAATTTTCCTGTTTACCTTAAGTTCAGGAGAAGTTAAATTTTAGAAAGTGTATTCTATCTCAGATTTGAATGCAATCTCAAGAGGATATGTGGGAAAGCTCCTCAGAGCCCCAGACTCTTCTGTTTGATTCGTCTTAATTGTATGGCTACAAAGTAGGGAAAGGACCACAGTCAGAATAATTGGAAGTGAGTGCCATTCCCCCTTCAGATAATTTAGGTATCTTATGACTGACTGGCATGCTAATTCAAGTGTCCCAGGTGCCATGCTGACATGACCTTTCAGGAGTTGATATTGCCTTGCATGACTGGTACGGCAGAAAGTGTGATCCTTAGTCAGATAGGTTTTTTTGAAGTGACCCTTGAAATTTCTTGTTCATTCATAAAGGCATGAGAACAACCCAGGTTCACTAAAACAAGACTGTTAAGCCAACTTGCAGAAAATCTTGCTCTTTGAAGTTCCCCTCCCCCTGCCCGCATGCAGGTCCTCAGCTTGGTCTCATCAATCCCATTATTTTGATCCATTTCTCTCTTGCAGACAGACTTGTGTAATTCTAACAGGAAACCTCAGGACCTCATAAATGGCTCTGTCTGGACGTCAACTTGTGACCTCACATGTATTCTTCATAATATCAACTGAGGAATTTTTTACAACTCTTGAGTCTTGTTTTTAACTGATCCTGTTAGTTCTTTAGGCAGAACTGTTTTTGATGTATGTGACTGACATTTTTTTAAGCAATGGGATCATTCCATTCCTCTCTGACTCCCCTTGCTCCTCATTTGCATATTATAGATAGAATTTTATAAAACTGATTTCCCTTTGATTTCAAGATTAACTTGAAATTTAAAGAGAAAATATGCCAGCACTGTCCTTGTGCAAGCAGAAAGGCACATATATTTGATTCCAAGGCAAAAGTAGAACTCAGCATTATGTAGGTGCTGCTGTTGTGGAACTGAATGTTTTTTTAAAGAAGATACTCATTTCAAACTTGTATCTTAAATTTATCACTTAAGTGACCATGCCAGACTGATCCAGTCTGTAGAAAGCTAATATTGTAGCAGTTGAGAGGCTTGGTAATGCTTTGTACTGTCCCAGCAGGTTCTTACTCAATTATTTTTTTTTAACTCTCAGCTTTATAACCAGACACACCCTCAGACACTTCGTTTAGGCCTCAATTCTTACGAGATTTTAGCTATATGTATTGTACCAGCCATTGGACTTTATTTAAATAATTTTAAAAATATATTTTAGATTGATGATCACTTTTTAAACATTAATTGTGACCTTATGAAGTTTCTGTGGGAACTGTCGACTCTGCTATATGAGGGGTGGATAAAGGGAAGGTGCTATAATTTAAAAAGAGGAGTGGCTCTAGCGAAGTTTTAATTTTCTGTTATTATTGTCAGCTTCTGTATGAAATAGTTACCAAAACTGTTAAAAGCTGACATACAAAGGTATTTTTATAAGTCTTTTTTTAAAAAAAAATCCTGAACATTTTTGCAATAAAGCCTATCCAGCTGCAAATGATAATTGATCAGTTAATCAGAGATTACTGATGAACTTTGAGTTAGTTATGTGTTAGGAAAGCACAGAATAGACACTTCAGTAGATTTGCTGAATAAATAACATACTAGAAAATTTTCATGTATGGTTTTCACATATGTCCAAAGGATCTGTCTTTATTCAGCCAAATCCTATATGAAAATCTGAAGGTGTCTACTAAATAATCCTTAGTGTTTTATTATTGTACTTTTTTTGATTTGTTGCATCAGTGAAAAAAAAAACAAACCATTTAAACCATGTCTTTAATGAAGAAGTCAGAGTCATTGCTTGCAGAATGTCAAGTTTCTGAGTAATAGCTGAAAACAGTCAGCTGGAGAGCTCCCTGCTAGAGTGAAAAAGAATGGGACTGGGTCCTCATTTGAGGACTGATCCTGAGACGTACTTATCTTTACTTAGGTCCTGGAAACCTAATTGAACAAGAAGAGATGATGTAAATGCTTTTTTTCAGAAGGGTACTTGAGACGGAAATGAAGTCATAATAAAAAGAAAACTATCTTCAATTATGTTGCAGTATCATATGGTTAATGCTTCTCAATTCATTTTTATTCTTTCCCAGATAGAAAGGATATTTCTTTTCTCAGTAACAGGTGACGTATTTTGAGACACTAAAAAATTCTGCATGTGTTTTCTAAATACGTGTAGTAGCAGCGGTGCTGACTTTTCTAGACCAGTATGTGTTGTAAATTGATTATATCCTTTGGGAATACGGAGACCAAAATTTTTGAGTCTTTATTAGGTGGAGGTAGGCAGTCCCTTGTGAAGGCTGAGCTTGTGGAGGAGGGAAGTCCTGGGCAAGATGTCAATAGATTCGGGGCCTAGTCCCATGTCCATCACTCGCCATCACTCTCCGAGAGCCTTGGACCTCTGTCAGCCTCTGTTTCCTTGTTTATCGTGAGGCATATTAATGTCTGGCTTGCTTACCTTATATGGTTGGTGTGCAATTCAGATGGCACAGACCCTGCGAAAGCACTCCATTTTCTAGCCAAGGAAGCAAAGCACAAGTCTCATCCCAGTCTGGTAGGAATCCTGCCATAAAAGGTGCTTGACTGTATTTAGGAAGCTCCTGAGAAAGGGGAGAAATTTTTGTTTCTTACAGTGTCACCATGCTGACTTAGAATCTGGATGACTGGGTAAAGGCCTTGCAATAACCTTAAGAAAATATCTGTGTAAATAAAAGTTTTGGGGAGACAGCTTTCTTCTCCTGGGCTCTTTTTTCTCTCCTAGTTGTTAGGAGAGCATCATTTCTTCTACTAAGGGAATGAGATGCATGAGCGAACAGATTTCTAAATTAAAGATTTGTTAAAATTCTTACATCCTTCTGTTATTTGGTATGAAATTGCCAGGTGACTCTTAAGTCCTTGGATTGGGGTAATAATTGATTTTTATTTAGGAGACTTTTTTTCCTTAATCCTTTGAGAGCTGGGATTCTTCTTCCCACTGCGAACAATCTATAGAGAAGAGATTTAAGAACGTCTTGTGAATGTAGAGGACGACAGGCGAGCTATTTTTCTTTCCCCTTGGAAATTTCTTCTGACTTAAGTCTTTCTTGCTTTCCTGGCACCTAAAAAAATCAGGTCCAAGGGGATAGGCTGGCCGGGCAGCAAGGAGAAATCAGTGCTTTTCTAGTCTCATTGGAAAATTCCAGCTTCCATCCTTTCAAGACTTTTCTTTTTCTCTCAGTAAAATTCAATGAATGTTAAATATATATATCAATGTAGAGTTAGCTTTCTCCAGTTTTAAACATTATATATTATGCCTTGTAATAATTATGAACACATAGCTTCCTGGCACTGTAGTTCATATGACTTGGACCAAGGCAAAAACGTATTGTGATCTTACCTCAAGTGTGTCAAACTTTGTCTTAGACTCCAAAACTTAGATTTTTTTTTTTTTAAGTCTGAAACAAACCCAGCAGTACCAAAGTAAAAATTTTTACCAGAGTAAAAAATGTTTACTGTTTACTATAACTGGGCTAAGCAGCTAAATAGCTGACAGGGTTAGGAAAAGAATCGAGTCTCCAAGACGTTGCTTGAATTGGTTTTTACTCAGTTTTTTGGTGTAAGTAAAAAGTTTAAAATTAAAACTCAAATTCTTTTGAAAGGGAGAACAATTAACTTTTTTTTTTTTAAGTATTCCCATGTGCCAGGTACTGAGCTAGGCAGTTTGCACAAATGAAAACTGTGGCTGGGTGTAGTAATCTCCATGCTAGAGATAACAGCCCATCCTCAGGGGCAGTAGTAACCTACTTCAGTTTAGTGAGCAACCGAGTCATGGCTGTTCCCTTTCTAAGATCTGAAGACTTGTTAATTGTCATTTAAAATACCCAACCATTACTGCCTTTTGGAACATAAAACACTGATTAAATGAATCATATGTTGATTAAAATATAAAACCCAAAATTATTACTTTGAAGATTTTGTTGGCAGTTTCTTTTCAGTAATACTTAGCTATTTTTTATGAAAATAAAAAGAAAATACTTTCATTTAAAAAAGCAGTACACTAGAAAACTCAGATGACCAAAAGGAATAACAATTATTAAATTCCTAGGATCCTGCTGTCAGAGATGGTTGTTAAAGCTCACCATGCAGCCTTTTAGACCACTTCCTGTGCACATTTAGAAATACATGTAAACATACATAAATATATATGTTATATACTCATGGCCATGGAAGCATAATATGCCATTTTTTCCTGCTTGTTTTCCCACCAGTATGCAGTGGATATCTTTTTTACTCTTCTGTAATAACATTTTTAATGATGCCTAATGTATTGCCTCGGAGAAGGCAATGGCACCCTACTCCAGTACTCTTGCCTGGAAAATCCCATGGACGGAGGAGCCTGGTAGGCTGCAGTCCATGGGGTCTCAAAGAGTTGGACACGACCGAGCAACTACACTTTCACTTTTTACTTTCATGCATTGAAGCAGGAAATGGCAACCCACTCCAGTGTTCTTGCCTGGAGAATCCCAGGGACAGGGGAGCCTCGTGGGCTTCCATTTATGGGGTCACACAGAGTCAGACATGACTGAAGCGACTTAGCAGCAGCAGCAGCAATGTATTGCCTAATTTATTTATAATCAGTCTTTTGTTGGTAAGACATTTAGATAGTATCACTTTTTTTACCTCTATCTTAAGCAACATTTGATGGAGTGCGTATTTTCTAAGTACGTCTTTGCACACATTCTGTTTCTTTGAAATGAATTACTAGAAGTGGAATTGTATAGTCAAAGGCAGTGCACCTTTTGAAGTGAGGGACGGGGGTAACCCAACAATGTGATTTAACCCTAAAAAAGTTTTAAAGTCAGTATTTAGAAGTATAATTAGATTACGTTCACATTTGGTTATGGTTGATGTTTTGAGGCCTTCTTCCAGTCAAGAATCAGTCCAGCAGGAGACAAGGAGCTGGACAGATGGGGAGCAGAATATGAGCTTCATTATTAATCAGGCTGGATGGAGAAAGTGGCCTGAACCACGACACAAGTTTGGACTTCCTTTGACTTCCGCATGTTGAACACCACTAAGTCACAGGCCTCCCCAACAGGAGCAGGGAATTTACCTCCAGTGGAACTGGAGACAAGAACAAACTCATGTTGGGGGCAAGCTGGCCCCAAAAGAGAACAAAGGGTCAGTCTGTCCTTGCTCGGTTCTTCCTCCAAATCGCCAGATATGAGTCGCCCTCCCTTGTGGAAAGTGAATGAGGGTGTGGGAGAGACAAAGGCTACAGCTACTGCCGAGAAGCTTAAGGAGGAGGGGACAATGAGAGCGTGGTTATCCCCTGAGTCACGATCACTGACAGACCAATGCCCATGGCCAGTAGTGGTGAGGTGCGTGCGTACACGATGGGAGCTGCCGCAGAGCACTGCTGTTGGAGTCAGAAAGGTCTAGAGCTCGGTGTCTGCTGCTGACCTGTGACCAGAAGGTCTAGAGCTCGGTGTCTGCTGCTTACTCTCTGAACCTTGGTTTCTTAACCTGTAGCATAGACTGCCACTTCTTCTACTGATACTGACAAAGGTACAGTATAGGGTACTCTGCATTAGTAACAGTGTTTATGGAAGGCAGGCCAACTGCATCCGAGTTTACTGGTGTTCTTATTAAAAAGGCACATATGTAGGCCCCCCTGCAAATGTCCTGAACCGCAGGCTGCAGGTCGGCCATGCGTGGGCACTTTAACCCAGGCACTTCAGTGATTCTTACCTAAAATAAGGTTTAGAAAAATAATGACCAGGTAGACTTTCAGTAAATTAACTGAGGTTCCGATATCATGAGTGACTCGTGGCAGCAGTCAGGCGCTATGGCCCCAAAGCTCACTCTCCGCCACTCAGCCCTATCCCTCAGGGAGACCCCTGGGACTCTGTTCGTGGAGACCTCCAGGGTTTTGTACCCTTCCTCCACTGACTGCAGAATGAAAGCCACGTTCTTTTCAAAGCTTTCTGCAATCTGGGCTCATCTACCTTTCCAGCCTTGCCTCCTTACCCTGCAGCTTACAGTTAAGCTACATTTCCACACCTGACTCCTATCACTTTCCCAAATTCTGGTCTTCGGGTTGTTATGGCTTGCTCTCCCTGGAATGCCCTGTTTTTTCTTCCTGCTGGCTTAGTCTTGTTCGTCCCTGAAGATCTGGGCTACATGGTATCTCCTCCAGGACGCTCCTCCTGATTTTACCACCAGCTAAGACTCTGCTGTCTCCTGGCGGGCTCCCACAGAACCTTCTTCATAACTGTTATCACTGCTTACAGTCGTCGTCGTCTGTGTCTGTCTGTCTCACTCACTGTTAGTTCTTTTAGACAGGGAGCTTCTCTTACTCATCTCTGTGCTCACAACCAGTTATACTACTTGGCAAAGAGCAAATTAGTCCACAGATATTTGTGGAATATATAGAGCAAAGCTTTTTAAAATGTATTAATGTAGAGCAGTAACAGCAGATATCAACCTATATTTAAATGGAGAGTCTTTAACAAAATACAGACTAATACAGAATCACATACCTGAAATTGAGCTCAGAAATGATCTGAACATGAAGTATATAGTCCATGGACTAGACATTAGCTGTTAGTTTTGAGTATTTAGTAAATGTCAGGACCTGTTCTGAGCACTTAATGTATATTAGATGATTTAATCTTCACAGTAACCCTGTGATATCCCGAATAGCCCTATTCTACAGATGAGGACACTGAGGCATAGGGATCGTACAAGTGGTTAAAGGACCACTGTAAAACTAGACCAAGAAATGCTCGGTCAGATAAAGAAGGTAATTTGGCAGGATCACACAGCTAGTAAGTAGTGGTACCATGCTTGGACCAGACTTTGACCCTCACTGCAGATGCGTTGGAGAAGGAAATGGCAACCCACTCCAGTGTTCTTGGCTGGAGAATCCCAGGGACGGAGGAGCCTGGTGGACTTCGTCTGTGAGGTCGCACAGAGTTGGACACGACTGAAGCAACTTAGCAGCAGCAGCAGGATGCTTTCTGCAACTTCAGCTATCACTGCCGTCACTGGCACTCAGAAGATGCTAGATGATTGTTGAATCAATGTATTTTTCATCAGGAAGATGTAAAAGATTTTTAACTTATTTGTTGTTCAGTAGCTCAGTTGTGTCCGACTCTATGTGACCCTGTGGACTGCAGCATGCCAGGCTTTCCTATCCTTCACCATCTCCCAGAGCTTGTTCAAACTCATGTCCATTGGGTCAGTGATGCCATCCAACCATCTCATCCTCTGTCGCCCCCTTCTCCTCCTGCCTTCTAGCTTTCCCAGCATCAGGACTTTTCCCATGTGTTGACTCTTCAATCATGTGGCCAAAGTATTGGAGCTTCAGCATCAGTCCTTCCAATGAATATTCAGGGTTGATTTCCTTTAGGATTGACTGGTTTGATCTCCTTGCTGTCCAAGGGATTCTTCAACAGTCTTCTCCAGCACCACAGTTCGAAGGCATCAATTCTTTGGCACTCAGCCCTTTTTATTGTCCAGCTCTCACATTCTACATGACTACTGGAAAAACTATAGCTTTCACTATACCGACCTTTGTAGGCAGAATAATGTCTCTTCTTTTTAATGTGCTGTCTAGGTTTGTCATTGCTTTTTTTTTCAAGGATCTTTTAATTCCATGGCGGCAGTCACCATCTGCAGTGATTTTGGAGCCCAGGAAAACAAAGTCTCTCACTGTTTCCATTGTTTCCCTATCTATTGGCCATGAAGTGATGGGGCTGGATGCCATGATCTTAGTTTTCTGAATGTTGAGTTTTAAGCCAGCTTTTTCATCTCCTCTTTCACCTTCATCAAGAGACTCTTTAATTCCTCTTTGCTTTCTACCATAAGGCTGGTGTCATCTGCATATATGAGGTTATTGATATTTCTCCTGGTAATCTTGATTCCTGCTTGTGCTTCATCCAGCCCGGCATTTTGCATGATGTACTCTGCATAAAAGTTAAATAAGCGGGGTGGCAATATTCAGCCTTGACTACTCCTTTCCCAATTTTGATGTCCATTGTTCCATGTCAGATTCTAACTGTTGTTTCTTGGTTTGCATACAGGTTTCTCAGAAGGCAGGTAAGGTAGTCTGGTATTCCCGTATCTTTAAGAATTTACAGTTCGTTGTGATCTACACAGTCAAAGGCTTTACAGTAGTCAATGAAGCAGAAGTAGATGTTTTTCTGGAATTTTGTAGCTTTTTCTGTTATCAAGTGGATGTTGGCAGTTTGATCTCTGGTTCCTCTGCATATTCTAAATCCAACTTCAACATCTGGAAGTTCTTGATTCATGTACTGTTGAAGCCTAGCTTGGAGAATTTTGAGCATTACCTTGCTAGCATGTGAAATGAGTCAGTTGTGCAGTAGTTTGAGCATTCTTTGGCATTTCCCTTCTTTGGGATTGGAATGAAAACTGACCTTTTCCAGTCCTGTGGCCACTGATGAGTTTTCCAGATTTGCTGCATATTGAATGCAGCACTTTAACCTATAGAGGGTTTGTGAACAGAAAAAATGTATGAAATTATAAATGTCTTTAACATTATTTTTGGTAGTAATAACTATGGTGCTAGTCAAAAGTGCTCATGTTTAAGGCAACAAGTTAGATGCAGTGAAGAGAGGGGAAACTGGAGGAGATACAAAACAGATGGAGAAAGTTCTGGCCTGATAATAGAGGGGCAGTGTTAGTGGAAACAATAAATTTAGAAAGAGGAGCAAGTTTTAGGACAGACATTCATGAGTTTGACTTAAGGACTATTCTATGTTTTCTTTTCTATGTTAAGAAAACAAAAAATTAACCCATATCTGCAACCCAGCATTTTACATTATGGACATCGTTTTGGTCTATAATTTATCTAAGTCAGCCATGCCTCACAAGTATCACTTCACTTCCTCTAATGCTGCCTGAACCTTGTTTAGAAGCCTCTGTGTGATTATAAAAAATAGAAGTGCATACTGACCACAGGTGAGGGAGGAATAGTATTAATATACTACTGTATAATATCTAATGAATTCACTTTACCTGCATTTTTCTTATTAAATACTCACTATATCACTATGAAAGGAACACTACCAGGTTTCCCATCTTTTCATTCAAGATAGTGACACACACACAGCTTACATTGTTTACTGTAGTCTCAGAGTTTAGTAAGTGGTAGAACTTGGATTCAAAGCCACAGACCCATTTTATAAACTCATTCCTCCCTCTAAAGAATAACCCTTAGTGTCAATAAATTACATTGAAGATTAAAAACATCTGTTATATTTGTGTTTTGTTAAACACTGTAAGTGGTTCGGCTTAAATAAGTTCTCAGGATACTTGAAAATTGTCTTCAGGTTTAGTCAACACATAATCATGTAATTGTTCAATGTGTTCTTGAAAATTCCCAGGAAATATTTGTTTGTTGGGTGTATCAGCCACATTTTGATAAATGCTTAATTTTTATGGGAATTCCTATAACTTAATTCTAGGGCCCCAGTGTCCACAAATCTTAAGGACTCAATAGAGTAATCAAATAGCAGTGTGGCCAGAAGTTTTTGTCATTTTTGGAATCTCCTTGGCGAATGATGTTGCCACCTTATTCCATAAGAACTGAGTAGTATTGGCAAAAATCTGCTGCCAAAGAGTGTTCTTTGCACAATAAGCAATTAAACTGTGGTAGGTGCTTTGTTTCTAGGAGCTGTTTGTAGTGATTTTTGTGGTATCATGATATTAGGTTACGTAAGAGAAATTAGCTTAGAATTAACTGGAATTGTGATCATTCCTGAGAAGTTACAACAGTGGGTTTCCTTAAAAAAAAAATCGTTTTTGGCAAGAAGATAATTATTAGAAACAATCTTCTTTCTCTCAAAAGGAAATGCCTTTGTTGTTGTTTTAAGGTAATATATATATTTTTAAAGTTAGGGGAAAATTCATTAAAGAACAGAAAAAAAATGCAAGTGCCTTCTGTCACTCATATAATGGTTTCATTTATGTTTTTCTTAAAATTTTCTTTCTCCAACTCTACATATAATACAAATTTTTTTTTTAATAAGAGGGCTCATAAGGTTACTGTTAAAATTTTTCATCAAAAATATGTTGTTGCTCATCTTCCCATATGAATGAGTAAAGATCTATATCATCATCTGTTGCCATGACTGGATACTACCGAGTTATAAGTTTATTGATTTTATCCTCAATTATGGGTGCTCTTTGTTTTTCTTATTTTGAACAATGCTAAAATAAAACCTTGTTAAAAATACATATTTATAATCTATTTTTATAAGTTATACAGAATTAAATAGATTATAGAAATAAGCCTATTTAAATAGACTTCAGGTAAATGTGTTTTTGCGTATTTATGTTTATCTGAATCACTGGATCATATCTTTCTTGATTTATGTGAGCTTTTTATGTATAAATATATATATGGCTCAGCAGATAAAGAATCTGCCTGCAGTGCAGGAGACAGAGGAGACATGGGTTCAGCTCCCTGGGTCAAGAAGATCCCCTGGAGAAGGAAATGGTGACCGCTCCATTATTCTTGTCTGAAAAATCCCATGGACAGAGAAGTTTGGTGGGCTATAGGCCAGGGGGTCACAAAAAAGTCAGACGTAACTAAGCAAATAACACATGTTTATAGATAAAGCATATTAACCATTTTGATAACAAGAAAATGCCTTCCAGCATTAGCTTGGCTCATTTCATGTACTTTATTTCAGAAGAAAGACCCTCTTTTGACTCTTGTAGGATGGTACAGGAACCAGAGAAAACATTTTATTTCCTTTCACTATCAGAAGTTACCTGTCATAGCAGTCTCTGAATTAGCCTTCAAGTCTAGGGTTAAGCGAGTTTCCTGGTAGGATGAAGACAAACACCAAAGAATGTTTATTTGAGGAATGATTTCTCATTCATCTCATAAATATTCACTGAAGGTACTTATTTTGAAAGTCATTGTGCTGAGCCCATTGTTAGTATATGACAGCAGTTCCTGAAGACAGTATTTGTATGTGCCAGCCTTTCTCGATCTGCTTTCAGTTCAGTATGGACCATCAGAAATATGATAGAGAGTATTTGATTTACTTGTTTTAAAATGGTTATGGAGATAGTTCTATTTGGGTTGGGCCAGGAGAGTTGCTTTAATAAATACTTTTTTAAATTAAAAGGTTATGCATAGTAAGTAATCTAAGACTTACTTAAGAAAGCAATAATTTATAGAGCATTTTGTTTTATTTATTTTTAATGTAAAATAAGTTAGGACATTCATCATAAAGCATTTTAAATTGGCAAGTTTATCAACATGGCTGCCAAGTTAACTGATGGTTGGTAAGAACCAAGGCTAGGAGTCAGACCTCCTCTGTGCAGTTGTTGGTACTGTGTCTCTGTTTCATTAGCACCATCACCAGGAACCTTTACATTTACTCTGTGTACTCTCTAACCACATTTTAAAGAGTTATTTTCAGACTTGACCACAATTAGAATTAGGGAAACAGGATCTCAGGAAGGTAGACAAATTTACCTTTGGTTATATCACGTAGGGCTCAGAACACATGCCCTGGGTCTCGAATGCCTGAACCCAACCCAGGATCAGCTCCTTGCCGGCTGTCCAGTGGGCAGATTACCTTTACCTCTCTGTCTCTCTCTTTACTCACAGTTTGAAGATTTTCCTAATAGTTGGAAACACAGCAGGAAACTATTGCTTTGGAAATGGTGTTACTTAGTTATCACATATATTAAATATTTGGTCAAGGTCCATGGCAGGGAATCTACCTGCTAGGAATAGGTATCAGGATAGACCTGTGAATTAAAGGCCTGGGGATGTTTGTTT
Organism: Capricornis sumatraensis; assembly: GCF_032405125.1. Lineage (NCBI taxonomy): Eukaryota > Metazoa > Chordata > Mammalia > Artiodactyla > Bovidae > Capricornis > Capricornis sumatraensis. The sequence goes on from NC_091075.1 coordinate 19,812,353, forward strand.
TCATGTCTTCCATACTATTTATTAAATAATTCTAAACTAAAATAATTCTGAACTAAAACCACATTTAAATAATGTAAAATCTTATTAACTAGATTTTTGAGGCAGTCTCATGTATCTGATTGGGGAAATTAGTAAATTTTTCAAAAGGAAATGTTTCTTCCCAAGATGGAAAGAACAAGAAAAATGTGAGATTTAGCCTACAACTGAGAAACTGGTTCATAATTCAGGGACATGTGAGGTGTGTATGTAATGTTTATTGGTTGTCTGAATAGTTTCTGAATAAATTCTGTAATGTGTATGCAATGAGAAATTTGAAAATAGTTGGCTACTTGAGGAAAAATAAATTTTAAAAGGCTTTTAATTTTTTCTTTAAGTTCTGTTGCTAATTTCATGGGAACTGGGCGGGGGTAGTATTGACAAGAAGTTAGGCAAGGCATTTATTGGCTATTGGTCTTTGAAGGAGCTCCTAACATTTTCGAGTCTTGGTTTTCTTGTCTAGAAGTGGTAACAAGTGAGGATGGCATGGACTGAGCGAGGCACTGTCACATCCATGTGCTTACTTTGTCTGAAAGCCCCTGGGCTTCTGGGTGCTAGACCCCTGAGCTGCATCATATTCGCATCTCTCTCTCGCACTGCTTTATCAATATTGACAGCATCAGAACCAACACCAGTGCTTTGGCAAAGGAGTTTTCCTGTTCTAGGAGTACAGGAAGGTCTGATGGTATGAGAACTGGAGAAAACTGACCCAGTACTGCTTTTGCCTGGCTCTGGGAAGGCATCCTGTTGTCCATTAGTAAGTTCTGGGAGCACCCCCAGTGCAGACTAACCATACAAATGAGATCTGGGCATCTAATTTGGATAGTTCCATGCAGTTGAGTTGCTGATTGTTAAAGGTCTGTCTTCAGAGAACCAACTCATACCTCTTTCTGCTTTTCCTTTTCTCACAGCCCAATATATTCCTAGAATTCCTTGCCCACAGTTATCACCCAGACACTGCACTTCATAAGTAAGCATTTTGTCATTTTAAAGTCACAGCGTAGCCCTGTGGACAAGGATTAAGCCACACAGCACTTTGACGCAGGGAGAACATGTCTGGGAGGGTTTTAGCCTCTACCTTTTTTATTTTTTTTTTTAATTGGAGAGGAGGAATTTACTCATGTATTTAGTATTTATTCAATGATTATTTATCCCAAATAGCTTTACTGAGATGTAATTCCTGTGCAGTACAATTCAGCCATTTGAAGGGTACAGTTAATGGTTTTTAACATATTCACAGATGTGTGTGATCACCACCACAGTCAGTTTTAGAGCATTCTCATCACCACGGAAAGTAATCCCACACTCTTCAGCTGTCACAACCCATCTCTCTCTTCCCTTACCCCACCACCCCAGGTCTGAGCAACCAGTTAATCTTGTTTTTCCGTCTCAATAGATTTCTCTGTTTGGGACATTTTATAAGAATGGAATCATATTAGGCAGCCCTTTGTCACTTGCTCCTTTGACTTAGCAGAGTATTTTTGAGGTTCATTCATGTTGTAGCCTGTTATCACTACTTCATTCCTTTTACTCTCTGGCTTTTCATGGCTGAATCTCCCCTTACAGAGGTTGGATACTCTCCCTGACAGAGGTATGAGCATCGGTACAGAGAGAAGATGGGTTAGGTTAGTCTATCTGGGGAAGGGGGAAAGGTAAAATCAGTTGACATGACAGATATATATATAAATGTAATATATATAAATATAAATCAGATACTTATATGTAAATCAGTGATGAGAGAATATTTTTGATTGCAGTTCCCAATCAGTTAAAACATTTGACCACTGTAATTATTTATGAATTACATACATAAATTACACATTTATCTAATAACTCAGAGTATACACTTAGGGTACTGTTTATAGTCATTGATGGAAGCTGCAGATTCTTCTTTCAAATAAAATAATCTCTCGTTATTTTGGTTAGCTTCTTGTTAGATCTCATCATAGATTTTAGCACTAAGGCAGGCTCTTAAAGAGTTGTTATTAGAAGTAAGGTGACTGTCAGCTTTGCCATTTTCTTGAGTTTCCTTGTGCTTTCATTATTAGCATCTTCAGTGCCCTTGGTACTCTTACCCACCTGACATACAGAGTGAAGGCAGGCCTTTTCTGAGACAGTCTGTATATTAAAGGTATTTTGTAAAGCTTAAATGTTTTGATACAAATGTGAGTGTTGACATTGTGACGTTTTCTTCCTGCACCGATGCTGTGTGCTCTCGTGCTACATTGTAGCCCGCTGTTCTAGACTGGTGGGAAAAGTAAAGGGAAGCTGTGTTCCTATTTGAGCCAATGAGATATTTCTGACAAGCTGGCTGCTGTGTTTCCTGTGAAGGTTTTTTTATGAGACAGGCACATTCTGCACACATGTGAGAAAAAAAAAAAAAGTCTTCCTCTTTTTGGCCTGTTAGGGAGGTTCTTTTCTGTGCAGGTCACTTGCAGATGGTTCAGAATCCCCTGGGCTTGCTGCACCCTGGGTTGGGGGCTGAGGCTGTGTGTAACTCTGCCGTAGCCCCACTGAGTTACCTTGTGCCAACGGTGCAGAATCTCCTGCTTGTCCCTGTGGCCCTGCCCTCTAGCAGCTCTGTGGGAATCCTGCTGCCTTCCCAGAGATTAGATGTCTGTGCTGGGCTGTTTGCTATTTTAAACCAAAAATGTACAGTGTGTGCAAGTGATGAAACTGCTTGGAAAGAAAGCCCTCTGCTATCTGAGGCAGCCCTCAGTCATTCCTGAGCACACTGGAAATTGGGAACCATCCAAACCTTGACATATTGATGTGGCTCTCAATGGTAGATCTCTATGCTAGTCCCCAGAGGACATGCCCGATAAGAAGCTGGTCGTTTGACTAGGACAAGGCAGGGAGGCCGCTTGAAATCATCTCTGGGTATAAGACTGTTTCTTCAAAACAAGTTTGTGACCAGCTTTGTTCTTCACTGAAGAAATATCCAAAGAAAATGGGCTTAAACTGTTGAAAGAATTTAGGTTGGAAGAATTACTTCAGAGGGAGGGATTAATAAACACTGAAATGGTTTATCAAAGGAGGAGCATGGAATCTGATTATTGAAAGGTTTTAAGAATAAATGTTTGTATGAAGCGATTTAAATGCCTCACCTGGAGGGATCCAGACAGTGGGCTGGGCCTCTTCCTGGGCCTCACGCACCTTGCCTCCCCTACTCTTCACCTCTGAGGCAGTGGTATTTTCTTTTCTGTCAGCAGCATGCAAACCCTCTAGGTCCTCCAAGAGATTATAGTCCTTCCTGAAGGGAAAAATAAATAGGCCAGCATATAGATTATGCTATATAACGAGTCTCCTGTGTATTATTATAGTGTTGCCACCCCAACTCTCAATTATGGCAATTTTTGCTGAGGGGCAGTCTTAGGAGTGTGTGAGCCCCCGGCTCCTGAGATTTCCTTGCTCTCAGTGTGTCTCTGCTTAGCCACGGAGGTGTCGCTCTGAAGGCTGCTGGCTGAGCAAATCGCGCTAGATCATCTCACATCCTGTTCAGGTGACTGAAATTCTGAAATTGAAGATTTCTCTGAAGAGAGCCTTGAAGAATATTGGACTCACTAGAAAGGGCCTAGGAAACGTAGGCTGCTTGGTCGTGAGCAAGGGTCTGGGTTCAGTTAGCCTGCAGTGACTGTCCCTCAGGTATGAATGAGAAGCGGGGAATGCTTCCAGTGGCTATTCGGCTTGATCGTTTGCTGGAGAAGGCCAGTGATAGAATCATAAAAGAAATGCTTTTTTCTGGTAATCGGAAATTAGACTGAGGCCTTGAGGTCTAGAAAATGTGATAAGCTTATTAGGAATGCAACGTAGAAAAAATAACTGGAACTTACGTCTGGCAATTTCTGAAAATGGTAAAATTCAGGAAAGATAGCATTTTTCCAAGAGAAAAAGGTCTGTATTTTGAAATGTCATTATTCATGTTTTCTTGCTGAACTTTGTTGTTGCAATTCTAAGTTCATTTAGTTTGTACCCCTTTCCCAAGCACAAAACCAAGCAAAAAATAAACTCCAAATAAAACAAGCATCAAAACTGTAACCCAGTAAACTGAGGTAGAATCTTCCAGTTCAACAAAGTTTGATACAAATTTTTCAGAGAAGATTTACAGTTGGGGACCTTACAGCCATGCCTGTTGATTCAAAATCCTGTCAAACACACAGAGGCAGCTTTTGTTCATCAATTACTTGGTGTTTCAGAACTAAGAGATTTTGTACAGAATGAAAGGACGCAGCTATTTGATGATCATTTCTTCAATGTCAGTATGTTTTAGAACTTCACAGACTTGAAAAAGCAAAAGACTCATGGTTCATGAGTAATAGCTACATAAACTATATTAAATCTTTTTGAAAAGGGGGTTTTAATAAAGGAGATGCATTCATTTTTGTAAGTTTTGTAAAAGTTCTGCTTTTCCACTTTCTCTATCCTGAAGTCTCATCCTGTATTACGTTTGGAGCTTCTTTATAGATATAAATTGGGGCAGATATTTTCAAAAGCAGAAATTTAAGTATTGGAAGACAAGGGGGTTTTTTGGTAGCCGATGAGTAGAGATTACTGGACATGCATAACACTGTGTGTAACTCTGGAGATACAGTATAATGATTTATGGTTGAGTTGCTTGTTTTCTGTGTTGATTTTAAATGTGGTAATGGATATTCCCACAGCATGCTTGATAAAAGTTTCCAAGATGTCTTAATTTTTAAAAAAAATCAGAAACACCTTCACTGTTATTTGCCACCATAAGAAAGCTTAGAATATTAGTGTTGATACGTTTTGGTTGCTGTATCCTTAAGAATTTTTCTGCCGTTTGGTGGCTTCGGGTTTTGATTGAAATGTCAAGGTGTAATCATGGCAGACTGATGTGTGTCTGTGTATCTGGAGCCAGAACTGAAAAACTTCCGCTGACTTTTCTGTTTTTCTTCTCTTAGTAGTAAAGAATTACGCATTTACAGTTTCCCAAATGAACGTGTAATTTGTCACTGACGCAAATTTAAGCTCCCTTAAATATAAACTGGAGTGGAGAGGAGGCAGTTCTTAAGCTGCAGGGTTCGCCTTGCATCAGGTGTCTGCAAAGTCTTTAGATGCAATGCACGTTAGGGTCCCTTTCCCAATTGGAATCACTTACCCCACCGTTTTCATTTTACTCTTTAGGCTTGAAGAAGTGTGTATTTAGCCATCAGTTCATTTTGTGTGGTCTGAGTTATAAAAATGCCCCTGCTGGTTTTTCCATATGAAAAACATGTTTCTCATTTGTGGAAACTTATATAAATTTTTTTGGGGGGGGGGGCTGGGCTTTCTTTTGTGCTGCTTTAAATTAAAAGCAAATGTACTTCCCTCCCCTTCATTCTTGATTCCCCACCCCCATCTTTGCATGTTCCAATTACAGAGTTGTGAAAATAAGTCATCTTTCGGCTTTTGTTACTTTAAAACAGCTCTCGGTGATGTCAGAGTCAATACTAAAAGCATTAAGAATGCTGGCAGACTGCAGTGCAGCTGCAATCCAACATGGTGCTGGAAATGGGGTTGAGAGCATAAAGGCTTTCCATATTCCCAGGGCGCACAACTGCTTGCGGCCTTGGCTTTGATCTCTTCAAAGGCTGCTGCCTCCTCCTAGATGGAGAGACTTGGCTGCCACTCGCTTGCATTGAAAAAAGGCAGAGGTCTCTATTCAGGCAGAAATCAATCACTGTGCAGAAACAATTATGTGTAATTCAACCATCATGAAAACAGGACGAGATTACGGGTTTGTTACCTGAGTGACTGTGTGGAGACAGGGAGCAGAGAACGCTGGAGTCCTGCTGACATGCCACATCTCTATGACAATTCTAGACATATGAATGGTGTGGCAGGCGGGGGAGGCACGGCGACAAATGCTGGTCACGCTGTCCAGCAGAGCAGAAAATGAGGTTACAATTGGGAGATAATGTTTGCATATGTAACCATATTTCAGCAAGCCGAACAACTTCAGGGAACAGCCCCTCCGAAACTCCTGTGGGTATTTATATGTACGTACACTGGCATGTGAATGTGATATTAGCTGAATTAAGACAGAAGTCATCCTAATAATTTGAGAATTAGGCTGGAAAAGAGAAAGTAAACTTTGGGTTATTACATTTGCTAATTTGGAATTTATACTGCTGACACCAAACTCTGAAAACACAACTAAGTTCCTGACCTAATATATGTGAGCCTGACTTTAAACATGTTGTAGTTTGAGGAACATTTTTGTTTTGAATTTGGTAATCTGCCTCAAAAAAAGCCTTTTGTTTTTTTCATCTTAGTTTAAACCCTTTGGGAAAATGATTTTGTCAGTTGTTCTGTCTTCCCTTGTTTTCACATGTTATTTTTCTAAAGCAGGCTTCTGAAATGTGTTGGAAGTTTCCTTTCATTGTGAATAAAAACAGGGCCTTTTTTCTAGGTAGGAAATAGCTTTCTGCTTTAAGTAGCAGTATATTTAATCTCAGAGCCCTGACATGCAAAGCTGTCGAGGCATTTATTTTTATTTTAACTTGCTCTTGTCACCTAACAAAGGCTTAGGAGTAACTTCACACTTTGCCAGCTAGCCCAGCTAAAGGGCGGGAAAAGGCGAAAATAAGACGAAAACCTAGATGGCTGATTATAAAATGGTATTGCTGCTGCTCAGCTTGCTACCCAGGCCTGGGTTTACCTTTCATGCCGCTCCAGCTTAGACATCAGAGGCGTGAGAGCTGCTTTGAGTTACAGATCTTCAAACAATAAGTCAAAACAAAAAAATCAATCCCCTCCGGTCCCTGGGTGCAGTTATCAAAAGATAAAAGAGAAAAATAAAGTTATGCTAAAGCAGATAGAGGAAAGGAGTAGATATGCCAAGGAAACTCGGAGGACAAGTGCAGAGTTGAAGTGGGCCTCGTGTGAGCCAACATCAATGAATTTTTATCTTATCAGAAAGTTTTAGGGCTGCCAGTTCTTTTCAAACTGGATCCAGTCTGCTTGCTCCAGGGCTGCCTGGAGCATTGGCTTTTATAAGGTTGCTTCCCACCCTCTCCCCCTTTAAATATAACCACATAGGAATTAGACTGCTTTTCACTCAAGGTATAAAACTTGCCACAGACTTCAACAGCAAATTAGGGGTTTCAATAATCCCTTGATATTTTGAATATAAATTGAGAATTTTTTTTTTTAATGTTTATTGAAAGCTGTAGATTTACATGAAAAGTAAGGCAGATCTCTACAGTGTGTATTCTTTCTTCAAGCCAAATTACTAAGGAGAGCTGGAAAGCCCCCATGAATTCTTTTTGAGGTAAGAAATCTGTGTTTTTCCTCTGTTTTTTTGTGGGTAATGTCAGATATTTTTGGAGATTAACTTTAACTATCTTTCTGAAGCCGTTTGGCCAGCATTTTGATATATGAGCCAACACGTATTTTTATGAACCCAAGTTAGAGTTTAAAAGGCTTATATTTTTAGGTATTATAGAAAACTGAACCTGTTTGCGCACTAATTTATCGCTGTAAACATTTCTGAAATCAGTTCCTTCATTAACTTCCCTAAAGGCCTTTAATAGATGACAGTGCAGATTCTCTTTCTACCTTCCCCTTGGCTTCCCTTTACTTCCTCAGTGATAGTGGCCCTGAGCTTCTGCCCCCGGAGCCACCACACTCGTCGCCTTAACCACCGTAGAGCCTGACCTGCCTCTGTATCTCAAGGGAGAAAAAGATAGTTTGGCTTTATAGAACTGGATGCCCTGCTATTTAAAGAAACATGTTCTATATATAAACTGTAGTTATTCACTTGAGTACAGTCATCATAGCTTTCATTTGCATAGTTCAGATGACTCACTGTTTTGAAAATTAAGTAAACTCAAATGGAAAACAACCACACACTGCAGGTTGCAACTTTTATTTCCTAGTATAGAGTTAATGAGCAGAAAAATGGCAGAGCCATTTCCACACATCTAAGGCTTCCAATTTTCTTGAACTATTTAATGAATGTACTTTATTATAAACATTGAAGCTAGCAAGTATGTGCTGTAGGCCCTGAGAGAAAAAGTGAAGTTTCTTTTTAGTTTCTTATAATTAAGCTATCGTCGAGAATTGCAGTCTATATTTTTAGGCCTTTGTCCTCTGACTCTCCTTCAGGCTAGATTTGGCTTCCATTTCTACTCTAGTCTCTCTCTTCCATTTCCTACCCTTAATCCCATCTTGTCATCCTTCCAGGCTACTTAGCAGATGTTGTTGTGTCTTCACGTTTACATGCGAGGAAAGAAAGAAGACTGGGGGAAACGGGTCAGGGTGTACGCACATGCAGCGTGTGGGTTCCATGCTCTAGCAAAGTCTGGTCTGTCCCAGCTGGCAGAACCTCTGAATTCCTGACATCCCAGCCCTGAATACTGAGCTCAGAGCTTTTACTCTCACACCGGCAGTAGCGGCTCCAAGGGATTGGAGGGGGGGCAAGGGTGTAGCGGTGGACTATACCCACTAATCTCCAGCAATATCCTCAGCCTCCCCAGATAAACACCTATGCTAAGTAAAAGCATTCTTCAAACTAGAACCTCTAATCCCTTCTTCCAACTAGATTGCTGTCCCTAAGCTCCTTTTATGTAGAAAAGTACACACTAGGTAAATTGTCAGGCATCTTCCCCTGTGTGTGTGTATACACACACACATACAAATACATGTACATGTAATGCAGTGTTCCAAGCTGATGAGTTCGATTGCCTGCACTTGAATCCCAGCTCCACCGCATCATGGTTGAGACCTTAAGCAAGCTACTTTAAATGTTTTAGCCCTTCCTTTCCTTACTGTATAATGGGAGTAATAGTAGTAACTGCTGTGGGGACTCTAAAGGTAATGCAGATACAAAGCATTGGTGGCATTTAGGTACTGTGTTAGTGGCTCTTGACTTCCTCACTCAGTCAAGACATTACTTGCAGTTTGCTGCTCATTGTTGAGATGTTTTATCTATTTATGCATTTTTGATATTTGAATTTCTTTATGACCCACTCCCAGAGTAGACCCCAGGCTGTGGAGGGAAGTGTGGAGTCCAGCATGTTTCATCTAAGCTTGAATGTCTGTTGAAGATGCAATAGTGAGGGGTTTTGTTATAATGATCCTAGGAACTGCATAATCATGGGAGAAAATATATGGTTAATATTTTGTTTAACTCTTAGGTTTCATAATTTGAAGTTGAGGAAAACAATCATAATTCACATTTTCCTAGCCTTTTTGAAATAGCTTATTTCTTTCAAAGGAAAAAAATTTTAACCACATGAATGTTATATTTTCCATCCTATATTTGTTAGTTGGATATATTCCATAGGATGGTGTTAAGTTCTTCTACAGAGTCTATGCATATAGCATCACTTGCATTTAGAGTAGTGAAAAGGAGAGCCATATTCAAATATTTTGAGATACAAGTGAAAATGGGTTAAAGATGTAAAATTTATAATATCTAGGGATTTGGTGGATGAAACAAATAGGATTCCGGTGACTGGATGACTAAATCCTCCCGGCTACAAGCAGAGTCTGGGCAGCCCAGTAACGACTATCTGTCCTTCCTCCGTTCAGCCTGCTCCTTGCCTGCCAGCGCACGCGGCCTCCCACCATCAAGCCAGCCATCGTCACTCGGCTTCAGCTTCCTCCTTTCAGGTCTTTGAGGGCAGCTTTATCACACACAGACTCCAGAATTTTAAATCTCAGTTGCAGTGTGAAGATACCCATATGATATTTAAAATATTACCTGGACCCTGTTTTAATAGGAAATCTCCAATTTCGGTGATTTGTGTTGTTTTTGTAAAAACCATTGAAGTTAACTTATGTAACAATTTGACTCCTTTTAGCTTCAAAATTCTGTATTGTTAGAAGAATAATGATTCAGGAGAAGGGCACCAAAGTGTTTTTTAATTAATGTTAATTAACATAAGCTTAAAAATATTTGAAGTAAAACCTCTGAATTTTTGACAAGTCAAATAAACAGTGTGAGTAAATAGCTTTATCCTTAGCAGAAAGGAACAGACAATCTCTCAATTTTTTTTCCAATTTGTTTGAGGTATAATTGACAAATTAAAATTGTATATACTAAAGGTGTACAAAAAATGTTTTAGTCAACTCAGAATTTTAAAGGAACACTTAAAACTCTTAATTGCAGTCATTTAATTTTCAGTGATTATGTACTTATGTAGCGACTTCACAGAAGTTATTGGCCAGTATCTCCCGTTTTATTCTTGGCTATTCGGAGTTAGAACATTCTTTCAAAATCTTACAAGCATAGCAGGGTAAACAATCACAAACATTTATGCTTTTGAAAGAAAACTACAAATCTTACTGGAGGGCACATGACCCTAAATGATTTTATGTGACTCTTCAGGCCTGCTAAGAGTTAAAAAGGGAGTTTTGTGAAACATGTAAATCTTGCCTCTAGCTTTGCTGTTATAAGACTCCTAAAAGGCAAACTTTTGGCATTTGACCCTTTGTGTTGCTTTCCAGATTTGAGTGGGTTTTCCAGAGTTGGAATGTTACTATGCAACATAGGCATCTAGAGTTTAAAAAAAAAATTAAAAAGGAAGTTAAGGAGATGTGCGTTATTTCATTAGAAGTATTGAACTGCCAATTTAGCATACGTATCTCTATTGAGATTAATGCTTTGATTTTGGAATATTTGGTTGAATAACCAGTACAACTGAAGTATTGAAAGTTTGGGGGGATATATATATAGTAGAAGGACAAAGCAGACAGAAAGATAATTTATAAATTGTAGAAAATGCTCAGTCAACATGACGTTGAAATTTAAAAGGTAAGGGTTCTTCAAAGAACTTGAGCACGTAGTGTTTTCCTGTGTGTCTTAGAAAAGATAAACTATGCCTTATAATTTTAGAGTTTTTGATGTTGTCTTCAGGAAATCATTTTGCATTTAAATTAGAGGTGTTTCTTTTTTTCTTGTCTGCCGTGTTTTGTTTTGTTTTCCTACCTGAATTTTAACCTTTGAAAGATTTGCTTTTCACTCCACATCATCATCTTCCTGTGAGTGGCTACTGCTTTCAGGTAAAATGAGCCTGGTTTTTGTTCAGTTGGCCTATTTGTCTAATAACTTAGTAATTGATTTTCTTTATGAATGGTAAGGAAGAAGTCAACCTAAGAAATTTTTAAAAGGATGTACTTAATCACACGTACCATTTGATGTTCATTTGGGTAGAGGGGTGGAGGGCAGTGATGAAGCCAAAAAGAAGAGATATTTTGGAGCCAGCCTGTGGTGTGAGTGGGAGGCTCCCAGTGAGGTTAGCCCCTGAAGGATTCAGAGTGGATAATTATCTACACTATAGGGCTTGAGGAGGCCTACAAGTCTCTGCTTGCCTAAAAATCTCTCCCCTGCTGGCAGCCCATTGAAGTGTCACTCAGCCGACCTACTTGCTCCCGATTCCACTATTAGAGGTTCTTTACAGATAGAGCAGGGGTGCTGCTGCCTCCGGCCCCTAATCTCTGCCCTTAACCCAGACGCCAGGGATGGGGCGCACCTGAGAGGTAGGATGGTCTAACATTCTGGCTGGTAGACAAGCTTTACGCCTCTCCCCTGGTGGGGCCCAGCCCTCTGCAAGAGTAACTCCATCATCTCTCATGGTCCCGCCATCTCTCACCCCCACAGGGAGAGGCACCTACCTTTTAGGGCCATCCCTGAGGATAAATGGAATCACTCTTGCATGTGTATTTGAGACCACTGTCATTTGCCTTCCTCTCACTCTTTTCCCCATTTTCAGGCTGAACATTCTTAGTTCCTCTAAGCCTCTGCTTTTAGAATTATTGCTGTTCTGGCCCCCCTCCTTGTTACATGCTTTGTTCTGGTTCAATAAAGGCTTGCAGTTTTAATGCCTCAGTGCTTCAGATTGGGTCTGACCACTGCAGTATATAGCTGGTATGTGGGGTTCTTCATTCTAGGCATTAGAGTTCTATTAATGCAGCCATTAATTTGGAAAACTCAGCAGTAGCCACAGGATTAGAAAAGTTTTCATTACAATCCCAAAGAAAGGCAATGCCAAAGACTGTCCAAACTACTGTACAATTGCACTCATTTCACATGCTAGCAAAGTAATGCTCAAAATCCTTCAAGCTAGGCTTCAGCAGTACATGAACCAAGAACTTCCAGATGTACCAACTGAATTTAGAAAAGGCAGAAGGACCAGGGATCAAATTGCCAACATCTGTTGGATCATAGAAAAAGCAAGAGAATTCCAGGAAAATATCTACTTCTGCTTCATTGACTATGCTAAAGCCTTTAACTGTGTGGATCACAACAAACTGTAAAAAATTCTTAAAGAGGTAGAAATACTAGACCACCTCAACTGCCTCCTGAGAAACCTGAATGCTGATCAAGAAGCAACAGAACTGGCATGGAACAACGGACTGGTTCAGAACTGGGAAAGGAATGCAGCAAGGCTGTATGTTGTCACCCTGCTTATTTAACTTATATTCATAGTACATTATGCAGAATTCTGGGCCAGATGAATCAAAAGCTGGAATCAAGTTGGTAGAAATATCAGCAACCTCAAATATGCAAATGATACCACTCTAATGACCAAAAGCGAAGAGGAACTAACGAGCTTCTTGATGAGGGTGAAAGAGGAGAGTGAAAAAGTTGGCTTGAAATTCAGCATTCAAAAAACTAAGTTCATGACATCTAGTCCCATCACTTCATGGCAAATAGATGGGGAAAAAGTGGAAACAATGACAGATTTTATTTTGGGGGGCTCCAAAATCACTGCAGATGGTGACCCTACCCTTGGAATTAAAAGACACTTGCTCCTTGGAAGAGAAACTGTGACAAACCTTTACAGCATATTAAAAAGCAGAGACATCACTTTACCAACAAGGTTCCGTATAGTGAAAACTATGGTTTTTCCAGTAGCCATGTATGTATATGAAAGTTGGACCATAAAGAAGGCTGAGCATAGAAGAATTGATGATTTTGAACTGTGATGCTGGGGAAGACTGTTGAAGAGTCCCTTGGGCAGCAGGGAGATCAAACCAGTCAATCCTAAAGGAAATCAACCCTGAAATATTTGCTGGAAGGACTAATACTGAAGCTCGAATAGTTTGGCCACCTGTTGCGAAGAGCCAGCTCATTGGAAAAACTCTGATGCTGGAAAAGATTGAAGGCAGGAGGAGAAGAGGGCGACAGAGGATGAGATGGTTGGATGACATCACCCATTCAATAGAAAGGAGTTTGAACAAACTCCAGGAGATAGTGAAGGACAGGGAAGCCTGGTGTGCTGCAGTCCCTGGACATGACTTAGCAACTGAACAATGAACAGCAATGCAACCATAGGTTTTAGTCATTTCTTGACATCTGGACTCAAAGTTAATTTGAGGCAACTAAAATTCCTCTCTTCTTCCAACATATTAGTATATGGACCCATCATATTAATCCATATTAAAGCCTCTCTTCTCAGTGTTACTTAGTCATTTCTAGCCATTTGGGATCATTTTGGATTCAGTGATAGTGTTTTTTACATTTGCTATTTTCTTGTCCTATTGGAATTTGAAAGGCAAGCATCTTCATTTTCTTTAAGTCACTGATTTAAATTGTGTGTGGAGACAGGGCTAAGAACAGATGTACCGAGCAATTCATCAGTACTCTTTGGGTATTTTGGAAGGATCTTGCTTGGACTTTGGAAGCAGGTAAGAATCCTAGTTTTAGTTTTGGCTTGCAGTGTGACCTTGAGCAGTTAACTTCTCAAGATGTTAATTTCCTTATATGTAAAGTGATGATACCACTTGATTAGAACAGTTGTAAAGATTGGAGATCATGTATGTCAATTATCAAACACAGTACTTGGCACATAGTAGTGGTCAGCAAAGATTAGTTCTCCTTTTTTCCTGTGCTTTGGAATCATAAAGTTTTTCTTTTTAATTAATTTAATTTAATTGGAGGCTAATTAGTTTAAAATATTGTGGTGGTTTTTGCCATACATTGACATGAATCAGCCACAGGTGTACATGTGTACCCCCGCCCTGAACCCCCCCCCCCACCTCCCTCCCCACCCCATCCCTCTGGATTGTCCCAGTGCACCAGCTTTGAGTGCCCTGCTTCATGCATCGAACTTGGGCTGGTCATCTGTTTCACATATGGTAACATACATGTTTCAGTGCTGTTCTCTCGGATCATCCCACAGTCACCTTATCCCACAGAATCCAAAAGTCTGTTCTTTACATCTGTGTCTCTTTTGCTGTCTTGCATATAGGGTTGTTGTTACTATCTTTCTAAATTCCATATATATGCATTAATGTATTGATATTTTTCTTTCTGACTTACTTCACTCTGTATAATAGGCTCCAGGTTCATCTGCCTCAAATGTGTTCTTTTTTTTACAGCTGAGTAATGTTTCATTGTGTATATGTATCACAACTTTCTTATCCATTTGTCTGCTCATGGACATCTAGGTTGCTTCCATGTCCTGGCTATTATAAACAGTGCTGTGATGAACATTGGGGTACATATGTCTCTCAATTCTGATTTCCTTGGTGTGTATGCCCAGCAGTGGGATTGCTGGGTTGTATGGCAGTTCTATTTCCAGTTTTTAAAGGAGTCTCCACACTGTTCTCCATAGTGGCTGTACTAGTTTGCATTCCCACCAACACTGTTAGAGGGTTCCCTTTTCTCCACACCCTCTCCAGCATATATTTGTAGACTTTTTGATGGCAGCCATTCTGACTGGCATGAGATGGTACCTCATTGTGGTTTTGATTTGCATTTCTCTGAGAATGAGTGATGTTGAGCATCTTTTCATGTGTTTGTTAGCCATCTGTATATCTTCTTTGGAGAAATGTCTGTTTAGTTCTTCAGCTCATATTTTGATTGGGTCTTTTTTTTTTTTTCTGGTATTGAGCTGCATGAACTGCTTGTTTATATTTTGGAGATAATTCTGTCAGTTGTTTCATTTACTATCGTTTTCTCCCATTCTGAAGGCTGTCTTTTCACCTTGCTTATAGTTTCCTTCATTGTGCAAAAGCTTTTAAGTTTACTTAGGTCCCATTTGTTTATTTTTGCTTTTATTTCCATTCCTCTGGGAGGTGGGTCATAGAGGGTCTTGCTGTGATTTGTGTCAGAGTGTTCTGCCTATATTTTCCTCTAGGAGTTTTATAGTTTCTGGTCTTACATTTAGATCTTTAATCCATTTTGAGTTTTTTTGTGTGTATGGTGTTAGAAAGTGTTCTAGTTTCATTCTTTTACAGGTGGTTGATCAGTTTTCCCAGCATCACTTGTTAAAGAGATTGTCTTTTCTCTGTATATTCTTTTATTATGTCTTTTCTCTTGTATATTTTTGCCTCCTTTGTCAAAGGTAAGATGTCCATAGGTGTGTGGATTTATCTCTGGGCTTTCTATTTTCTTCCACTGATCTGTATTTCTGTCTTTGTGCCAGTACCATACTGCCTTGAAGACTGTAGCTTTGTAGTATAGTCTGAAGTCAGGCAGGTTGATTCCTCCAGTTCCATTCTTCTTTCTCAAGAATCATAAAGTTTAATCCTCCATCCTTATGTCTTGGATTAACTGATTCATTGTCTCCCCCATCAGTTTCACAAGTCTTCTCTTTTCTAGGATTGAGGGCTGCTTTTGACTGTTCCTCTGGTGCTCTGTATTACTGCACATTTGAACCTTAAATAAAGAACTTTGGATAAGTGGTTGACCTGCTGCCTAGGCCTCTTTCATTACACTGGATTAATTTATCAGTTGATACTTTGGAAGAAAGGTGGCCTAGGAGGAGACACAGTAGGAAGGAAGGAGCGCTGTGATAGCAGTGTTCAGATAGTTGAGGAGTGTGGGACAGGAAGCAGACTCACTTCGTGTGGTCATAAAGGACAAACTTATACAGGTCCACAGTCCTTTATTCATAAATTTGGAATTGAAAGATACCTACAAATTGAGTGTTTTGGTAAATTTGGTAAATCTGACTGTTAATTGATATGAAGTTATTTATAATCTTTATTCTACTGAGTGTGAATACTCATGTGCCTCACTGCACAGATAAAAACATGTTTGATTATAGAGCATTGCCCTGGGCCCCACTGAGGACGTACATGATATGTTGTGTGTGTCCCATTTTACCTTTCTAACATCTGAAAAATTGAGTTATAAAACATATGATCCCAAGGGCTTTAGATAGATTGTGGACCTGTACCAAAGGGTACATAGAAATTTTAGAAGAATACCAGTCTAGCTTAGGGAAGACTTTCTCATATACTTGGCAGTAAACTGGGATTATTTTCCAACATGATGACATCTCTAGCACTGAGGTCATTTGTGGCAGTGGTGGGGAGGGGCTGTGCAACCATGTCTTAAAAATGTTGTCAAGGGAGTTTTATGATTAGGAAGCTGGACCTATAAAGTCTTCCAGTCCTGCATGCCAGAGTGCCAGCACCTAATGACAGAGAAGCTCATAACTGCTTTACATTTATTACTTATGTCTCGTGATTACTTAAAATGCGATAGTCGTTGTAAAGTTTAAATTTGAAATAAAAGTTATATGATAAACTCCTGTTTCGTGAGGTTGATCTGACCCAGACGTTCTCAAAGTGGGGTCTGGGGATCAGCAGCATCACCATCCCCTGGGAGTTTCTTAGAAAAAAGCCAATCTCTGTTCCCATCTCAGGTCTGCTGAGAACTCTGAGCGATGAGGTCCCAAACCCCGTGTTTTATTAAGCCCTCCAGGTGGTTCTGGTGCATTCTGTAAGATGAGGTCCCGAACCCCGTGTTTTATTAAGCCCTCCAGGTGGTTCTGGTGCACGCTGACTCAGTAAGCAGTACTGAATTGTCATGACAAAACCCCTGGGGGGGCCCTGGTGCCTGCAGTCTAGGCCCAGGTTACTCTGTGTGGAGTAGCTATTTCAAAGGGGCTAAAAATGAAACTCACATACAGAAGGGAGAGTGTGGGGGGAGTAAAGGAACTGTAACTGGGACACCGAGAAAAGGCTCACTGGAAAGAGTGTGCTTTTAGAACAGGTAGGACTTTGGGGTACAGATGGGCTAGTATTCCTGGCTCAGAGGAAGGAACAGTTCTCTCTCCGCTGGGAAAGCAGTTGTGTCTGGATTGTCAGTGGGGATATAGCACTGACAAGAGAGGACCAAGGCAAGATACGAGCCAGAATACTAGATTACATGTTTCACTACTTTTGGATGTAAAATCAATGTTGGACCCAAGTGCCTTAACTTATTTATCCTCGTTAAATTTCATCTTGCTCAAATAGACATGTCAGTTGAGTCCTGTAATATTTTGGATTCCTGACTTTCTCAACCCCATTGCCTAATTAGATCCTCATCCAGGTAATCAATAGAAACTTTGAACTTGTAATTGCAATCTCCCTCCAAGTTGACCTAAATCCTAACATCATGTTAGGTGCACTTGCTGAACACAAAGAAATAGTCTTGATTTCTTGTGTGGTTTGCAAAAAAAAAAAAAGAAGTCCTTTTGTTTAATCATCATACCCATTTTACTGAGAACTTTTTACATTTTAAGGTTTTTATTATAAAATATGCTTTACACTATATGGTCAGCTGCCCAGGGGCAGCATTTTGTCTGATTTTCAGCCTGTCAGAAACTCTGAATTTTTATTTTATGTTCTCAAAGAGCCCATGCCTCACAAAAGCCATACTGGTGATTAATAGCATGAATTGCCTTGTCCCAGAAAGCTACCGAGAATAGGGGCTCACGGGTAGGTTTTCCATAACCTCCTCTTAGATCATTCAGGCAGTTTGTGGAGACTGACTTTGATATTGTTGCTCAAGAGTTGACAGTGCTTGCAGATGCCTTTCTTTTGGCCGAAATTATGTCTAGTGATATACGGAAGTGTGTTTTTGTGATGCCTCTTGCATAATCATGTAGGCATTGCCTATGTACTTTTGAGTGGTTTAAGTTAGAAGAAACTGTTTCTATACAGCACCTCCCACCACCATGTAATAGTTTCATCCTGTTTAGCACAAAAAAATATGTGTACCTTATTCATTTTTTTCTTTGTTGGTTAAGGACGAGCCTAAGCTCCAGGAAGCTACTTGGGAAGTCAGGGAAGAGAACATGTTATTTTCACTTCATAGCAAATTAACTAGAAAGCCTTTTGATGAACTGTAAACAGTTAATAGTGTAATCATAGGCTAATAACACTGCATCATAGGACCGTCAACATAGAGAGCCTTCTTGTGCCTTTAAGGATCTCATCAACATTATCCAGGTAGATAGTTATCTGTCAAGCTCTTAATGGCTTCTTTTAAAGAGAATCATATAAGCATTCTTAATCATTGGTTCTGGTCACCTGTGTTACAGGCTGTCAGTCCTCTTTTTTTCAACTAAATTCCAGCTGCCGATCTAAAAGTTCTTCTATGAAGGGAGGGATTTAAAGGGCTATTTCAACTCATCCTGGAATGCAAAGGGAAGTGAAGGAAGTATTTTAAAGTGATCTTGGTAGTGATGATGTTATGGAAAAAAGAAATGAAAAATAGAATCGCTATTGACTACCTCAGTGACTATTCACTTTGAACAGCACTGCTACCCATTACATGGCTTAAGAGGACAGTGTTTCTTTCCTAAGTTGTTACCATTTATTATTGGTACTTCAGTCAGGCTAAGAAAATTGTTCAAAGAATACACAATGTGATTCCTAGGATTACACCCTAGTAATATTGATATCGGGGCTTCCCAGGCGGCTCAGATGATAAAGAGTCTTCCTGCAATGCAGATCCCTGGGTTCAGTCCCTGGGTCAGGAAGATCCCCTGGAGAAGGAACTGGCAACCCACTCCAGTATTGTTGTCTGGAGAATCCCATGGACAGTGGAGCCTGGTGGGCTAGAGTCCCCGGGGTCGCAAAGAGTCAGACACGAATGAACAACAACAATATTGATATAACATTTTTTATCTAGGATATTTGCAACTAGCTTTTAATAATATAAGATAAAATAGTGTATTTCTAACTTCATTTTAAAAATTCAGATACCAAGATATGATCCTGAATTAACTGGAAACATTTTGTTGTCGGATAGCCTTATGAAGAGTGAGAAGAACCACCAAAGATAGCTTTGTCATTTGTTTTTTTTAAATGAAATACCCAGGGCAGGGTTTTTGTTCTATATCTGAAATTTTCTCGGAATTTGAGAAGAGTTATTTCACTTGGGTTGTTCTCTCTTCTTCTGCCTCTCCTTTATTCTTGAATGACCATGTTTTTGAGAACAAAGCATTCAACATTCATGCAGTCTATACATGGGTTGAGCTTCTAACCTACTCCTTACCAAAAAGAAAAAAAATTATGACTCTGACGCTTAGAGAAACTATGATTCAGAGATACTCTTTCCTCCAAAATTATAATTTTCTTTGGAATTCTAGTGCTGTTATAATGCTGGAGGCAAAGGGAATGTTCTGACTGACCACTGGTTCTTGGGAATGGAAAGATTTAGTGTTCTTCTGTCTCATTCTGGTGAGCTGGTTGGAACTGACCAGAGTTCTATATAGGTCAGAGAGACTGGTCAGTGGCCCAGATCCTGCAGGGTGTTCAGGGAAACTGGATTTTCTGTATTTCTTTCTTCTGCCCTTGAGAGCAGCAGGTTTGATGATGTCAGGAACTGGAGAAAGGACAGAAACAGAAGGTGGACAGAGAGAGTGGTGAAGATGGTTGCCCGGTGGATGCTCTTTGGGGTTTTCCCTGGCCTTCTTTTCTGAAGTAAAAGTGATGCCTATGATTTTGTAGTGTGGGAAGGTTTCGTTTATTTTATCTGTGGTATTTATTTGATTGCTACAAACAACCATTTATGATAGATGTTTTTATGAGTTCTTTTCCTCTTTTATTTTTTAATATATCTTAAAGCAACAGCAAAGGAAATCAAATGAACTGATTCATACATAGCCTTACTATCCTAATAAATAGCTCTTTCATTATTTATGATCTTTTCTATTTTCTAGTCCTTGCCCATGTACACAAAAGTATTTTTTTGACATTTTTGTGATTGTATCTGCTTAGATATTTATCCCTTATGGCTCAGACAGTAAAGAATCTGCCTGCAATGCGAAGGCCTGGGTTCAGTCCCTCGGTTAGGAAGATTCCCTGGAGAGGGGAAGACTACCCGCTCGAGTATTCTTGCCTGGAGAATCCCATGGACAGAGGAGCCTGGCTGGCTGCAGTCATAGGGTTGCAAAGAGTCGGACACTCCTGAGTGACTAATGCACACACACAGCCTTTCAATAAGAATGGGTGTTGTATATTTAAAACTATATATTTATTTTCTAGTTAAATATATTTCGCAATTTAAAAAAGGACAGTTTAAAGTCAACTTTAAAATAAGTTATTTTAGAAAATTTATGGTTACTAAAGAGGATGAATTAGGAATACAGAATTAAACTACTATACATAAAATAGGTAAGCTATAAGGATTTGTTGTATAACAGAGAATTATGCCCAATATCTTTTAATAACCCATGATGGAAAAAAAATCTGCAAAAAAACAGAATCTTTATGCACCTAAAGCTGACACTATATTGTAAATCATCTATACTTCTGAAGTAAGCCAGAAAGAAAAACACCAATACAGTATACTAACACATATATATGGAATTTAGAAAGATGGTAATGATAACCCTGTATGCGAGACAGCAAAGAGACACAGATGTTTAGAACGGACTTTTGGACTCTGTGGGAGAGGGAGAGGGTGGGGTGATTTGGGAGAATGGCATTGAAACATGTATCCTATCATGTAAGAAACGAATCGCCAGTCTATGTTCGATACAGGATACAGGATGCTTGGGGCTGGTGCACGGGGATGATCCAGAGAGATGATATGGGGTGGGAGGTGGGAGGGGGTTCAGGATTGGGAACTCACGTACACCCGTGGCTGATTCATGTCAATGTATGGCAAAACCAGTACAGTATTGTAAAGCAAAATAAAGTAAAAATAAAAATTAAAAAATAAGATAAGTAATGTCTTTCCAAAGGGCAGAAAAAGTTCCAACTCCTTCTTACTTTTAGTCACGTCAATTTATCCTTAAAGAAAAATACATCCTCTTTTTTTTTTTCCTTGATATTTGAATCCCACCTTGCTTTTCTACGAGTGACAGATTTCTTGTCAAGCTTTTATGGTTACAGTTTTTTTTCAATGTCAATAAAATAATTTTGCTTATATTGTTAACATTGACATTTAGGAGCTCTTGTTCCAGTTTTATCTTCTTTGTCGTTTTTATTGAACCTCTAACTTGTCTTTGAAGGGCAAAACTGAAGATCTTTGTGAAAGTCCTGACTGCTGGACCCTCCATTAGTAAGAGGTCCTTTTTTGGGAACTCCACAACTGTTGAATATTGTCACTTTTATATTGGGGTTTGCATGTATATTTCTTTTTGAGACTACTACCCCTCTTGAGAACTGTATGTAATTCACTTGCTGTTTTTCCCCCAACAGCCGTACTTTATGAAAACATACTCTGCATGTGTTACATTAGCAGACCTTCAGTATCTGGAGAGAGAAAGAAATGGGACTTGTGGGACTGAAATGTCTAGCACTGGACCCTGCAGAGAAGATTCGGGGCCGTGGTCTAAAGTGCTGGAAAAGGGGATGCAAGGACAGGCACCCAGTCCTTGGCCTCATTCTCTTTGCCTGGCCTCAAACATTTGAGACTTTAAATTTCTATTTCCCACTGTTCATCCTTTACTATCTTGACAAGTTATACTCCATACATCCATAAGCTCTCTGTGACTTCCTTTTTCCCTCTGTATTTATATTCCTAAAATCTCTGATTCCTCACAGTGGCAGAAATACTACAGTACATTTTCTGCTTAAATAAGTGAGATGTGGCTACAATACATGCTCTGTTCTTGTACGTGAAATATACCATAAGACCAGTTCAGGAGACTGCCCGCTGTCCCTGAAGTAGATTGGTGGGTGGTTTTCAGCTGCATGGAGAAGAGACCGTAAAATGTATGCCAGTACAATGGCAGTTGTAAATAGTGAACCTCTGTGCTGGCTTCTCTCTGCCCTGACTTCTCCACCCCTCTTCGGCCTCTCTCTCTGGAGGTTCCCAAGATTTGACCTCAGCAATTTATATAGCCGTCTTGCGGTGGTCAGCATTTCCTTGGGTATACAACTTTATAAATGAAGTAAGTAGTTTTTAGATGTCTTTCATTCCCTTACTAGTCTCCCAAGTTTAGAGGACTCTGAAACAACCTCAGGAGCCCTGCTGAAATGTAATCCAGAGAATCAACCTGTCAAATGGGAAGTGTCCAAAGTGCAGTGGCGGGTCTCTTCCAGGTTTCCATTTGTTATTCTTTCTGCTAAAGTGCCCCCTCCCACACAGGGAAAACTCCTACCAGCTCACACATCATCTCTCCGGAGGGGCCCTTCTTGGGCCCTAGGTGGCCTTAATCACTCCTGTAGAATTATGTTGTTGTTGTTGTTTTTTTAATTCATGCCTCACAGCATTTTACACATTGTATTGAAAGTTCTTCGTTTACATCTCCTTCCTTCCTCTTATTAGATAGACTGTGCACAGATTCTTCAGGACAGGGGTCACCTTTATATGATTAGCCTCTAAAATAGAGCCACATATACACAATGGATGGCACTGTCCATCTCATTTTTTCCCCTAAGTATAAAAATTAAGGACATGAATATGTTAAGAAACTGTTAAATTACAGTTTTGATCACTTCTGATGTCATTTATCCTAACTTCTGCACATGACAAAAGCAAAGACAAATTCTGTCTGGAAGCGCTACCTCTAAAATAGGTCTCAGAGAATTTCCGTAAATAAACAACAGAGAGAGGCACTAACAGTAAAGAAGGAAAAGCACAACGCACAAGGAAACATGGCCCCATAGTTAGTAGATTCAGTTGAGTCAGACACCACGGTCTTTAAATCAGCATTATTGTATGTATTATCCAGTATGGTGGTAGTCCTTATATGTATGTGACTCTTGAGCACTTAACTAAGAAACTGAATTTTTAATTTAATTTAGGTGGCCATATAGCTAGTGACTTCTTTAATATATGGAACAATACAGCTTTAGAAAATAGAATTATTATACACTTAGTTTAATATGTTTAAGAAATAAAAAGGAATTGAAAAACATGAGCAAAGATCAAGAGACTAGAGAAATATGACAGCTCTGAAAAATAAACAGTTTTTAGAAAGGAAAAAGTTAAGTGTTTAAAGCTGAAAATTAAAATGGATGAGTTTAAGAGCAGATTGGACTTAGCTGAAGGGAGAATTAATGAAATGGGAGAGAAATCTAAAGAGATTTTCCAAAATACATAGAGACCGAAAAAAAAAGGAAAATTATGAAAATTAATGTAGAAGTTATTACATGTAAAGACCACCCCGAATAAGCTGATAGAATATGATAATATCAGACAAAGGATGATAAATTCTAAACTATCATGCTTTTAATAATATAACTTCAAAATCTATAAAGAAAAAAATTGATAGAAACACAAGGAAATATGGACAAATCTACCTTTCAATAAAGGATTTCAACATATCTCAATAATTGATAAAATCACCAGATGTTCCTCCTGCTCAAAATAATTAAACTATAAAATATTTGAACAACACAATTAACAAACTTGATTGAATTATGTGGATTGTTGTATCCAGCTGCTTTGTGATATAGAATAATTGGCTAGGAATCAAGTGTTACCAAACTTAAAATGGTTAGTTATCATACTGCTGAGTTGCTTCAGTTGCATCCGACTCTGTGCAACCCCATAGATGGCAGCCCACCAGGCTCCACCGTCCCTGGGATTCTCCAGGCCAGAACGCTGGAGTGGGTTACCATTTCCTTCTCTGAGTTATCATACAGCTGTATTCTTTCATCAAAAAGTTATTGGGTTGGCCAAAATGCTCATTTGCATTTCTCCATAACAGTGTGACAGGAAAACCTGAATGAACTTTTTGGCCAATCCAATATTAATTTAGAAGAAAACTACAAATACTTTCTAGTCTTTTTTCGATAAGGAGAACTCTTCCAAATGCCTCAAAGGTCAAAGAAGATATTTAGTACTGAATGGTAATTAAAAGTTGACATATGAAAACCAGTAATATGCAGCCAAAGAGATTCTTAGAGAGAAGTTTATAGCCTTGAATGGTCCTAATAGCAATACAAGAAAGAGTAAATAAAGGTGCGATAAATATGTGATGAATCAAAGAGAGTGACTGAGACGTGAGAAGTGATTGCAGCACGGTGCAGGTGAGGGTCTAACCTCCATTTGCCGCTAGCAGTCATTCATGACTCTCTTAGTCTTTCAAAATCTTGACCAGAAGATGTTGTCCAGGTTACTGGGAACAGCTGGTCTAGAGGGTGAGAAAAGGAAAGTGTTTTCTCTGTAATACTCAAAATACTAGGACATGCTTCCTTTGTGCTTTGGTATCTCTATTTGTTTACTCAGAGCAAAAATGAAACCAACTTAGTTGAGTGGATTAGTATTAGCAGGTTTGGTTTGGCAGATAGGTTCTCAGAGTGCAGTCTCTGAACCCCTGGGTCCCTGAGACACATTTGAGGGAGTCTATGAGAATGAGATCAGAATAGTTTTCATGATTATATTGTCCTTTCTTTTTTTTTTTTTTTTTTGCTGCTTCACTTAACTCTTAATATTTGCACACCAGTGTTATGAAAGTAACAATGAATGAAACTGGTGGCCGCACAGGTCAAGGCGGTAGCACACCAACTCTATTGATAGTGATTGTATTCTTTACTGTAATGAATTCAATTAAGAAATGTTGGTGTCCCCTGATAAATTAGTAAAAGTTATTAATTTTATTATTAATAAAATAATATTTGTTTTCTTTTCTCAAGAGAATGCCTGTGTGATTTTTTTCTTTACAGAATGATTAATGATCAAATATGGCTATTTAGACTTGACTTTTGGTACTTTTTATCAGAACTAAGTGAAGTGAACCTGTCACTTTCTAAGGAAAATATACATTTATTACCAATAATAAAATTCAGACTTTCAAGAAAAAAATTAGAATTTTGGACGTCTTGTATTCCTCTCCATAAGCTTAAAGCCTGAATCCTTAGAGACTTTTCTAGTAAGATCATTAGTGATACTGAAAAATGTGATTTTGATATTGTATAATGAAATATGTCAATATGTGGAAGATCTGCCATAACAAAGTAAACCAACGTTCTCAAAGTGATCAGTGCTTATTATAAAATCATACATAGATGAAAAATCTATTCAGTGTGCAAAATAGACTAATGGATTTTCATTTGACAGAGTAGGGAAAGTTCACTTGTATGGTTTCGAATTTCATTTTGCAGCTAACCCTTAAGTGAAACCATTGTTTGTCCAATGTAGTATAATACCTACATTATCTTACAAGTATAAGAAGAATATTCAAAATTATCTAAAAAAGCTATTAAAATAATTTTGTTTTCACTACATATCTGTGTGAGGCCAGGTTTTCTACATCTATTTTAATCAAAACAAGATACCATCATGCATTTTATGCTGAAGCAGATATGAAAACGCAGCTGTTTTCTATTAAGCCAGATGTTAAAGGGATTTTCAAAAAGGTAAAACACTAGCACTTATTTTCCATACTAATATTATTTAAAGTCACATGTGATGAATTTATTGCTATTGCTTTTATAAACAAGTAAATACTTTGAAATGTGCTGTTTTAATTTCTATAGGGTAATTATTAATAGATATAATCTATATAAACAAAAGCCCTTTGAGGTCCTCAATAATTTTTAAGAGTAAAAGTCTCTTGAAATAAGAAAATTTGAGAACTACTAGTTTAGTAAGTCAGACTTTTAAGCCCTTTCATGGGAAAGACTGTATGCTGCCAAAAGCATAGATACATACCTAGGGTTTTTTTTTTTTTTTTTTTAATGCTATTAAGATACCTTACTTAATGATATTAAGTTATGCACCACACTGTTCAGAATAATCCCAAATAGGCCATACTGGCAAGACGTAAGACATTTTATTGAATGCTTTGAGCTTTTCTTTTTTCTTTTTTTTTTTTTGCGTGTTTAAGTGTTGGTAATTTTTCCTATCATTTTGTACATGACTGTAGTATTATTAAATAACATTTTGAACCCTGTAAATCTGAACCCTATCATATATTTGAAGTAGAATTGAAAATTTCTTAAGTGAAAATTTATGATGAGAATCCATCATGTCCTTTTCAAATTAAAATAAAATTTCAATGTGTTGATTCAAATATCAAAAATAGAATGATCTTTTCTAAATGAAAGTAGAAAAGAAAATTTTCTCATTTCATAAAAACAAAGGATTCAGAACCCAAAGACTTGCTCTTTTCCTCAGTATGTGATTTTTGGTAACCTGATGTTTGCACTTTCATCCTGAATGTGGGTGTTGGCCTTCACCTCTACAGATGGGGCTCCGATCATTACCTTTTCTCTTGGCTTTTAGACCTTGGAATTCCACAAGCACAATCAGGAGATGGGAGTGAGAAAGAGGAAACAGTCATTTTACCGTGTTACTCATATATTCTAGAAAGTGAAAAAATTAATTAAGACTAGGAAGCCCAGCTTCCTGCAGAATTTGCATCTATAATCTACATAGTTGATCTGGTGAGAAGGCAGAAGAAATTGAGTAAAGTCCTCCTTTTTAAATTTTATTTTTATGTTTCTTTCCTTGGTGTAAGTTTCTTGAATGTATTTGGTCACAAAGCATGTGCGGCGAAGGACAGCTCCCTCAGAAGGGTGCAGAGCTGTCATCTACCCACACCAAAATACATGTTTGGAAAACAATAGTTATAAAGTTTTTGCCTCAACCAACAAGGAGCTTAAGAACAGATTTGACCATAACCACCAATGTATGTGAAACAAAACCCAGAGAACAGGTTGGGTGAATGTTGTGTTACACTGTCTCATTAAAGTAAATGAGTCAAGATTGATCTAATTACCTGACACAGATTCAGCATATTTACCCACTAAAGCAGGCGGCAGTGGCCATCTCCTGCCACAGCTGTTTGTTTAAATTACTCACATGAGTCATTCTGAGAAGAGACTCTGCCTTTAAAAAAATAAAATAAGTAAACAGACTACTTGAAATCTCTGTCTTGTACCTGATAGTCATCTAAAAGAACAGGGTAATTTTGTACTTGGGAGAGTCCCTGGCCTGAGGCCTTTCCAACCCTGAAGTGGCCTCGGAGGAAATTAGAAGAAACGTCTTTGTATTTGTCGCTCATGGGAGACACGGTGCTTTATCGAGTCTGTCACCTTCCCTGCTAGTTCCTCCATAGCACTGCAGTTGGTGTCGCATTTAGCCTAAACTCAGAGCCAGTATATGAAAAATATGGAGGTCGACTGCCAACAGATCTGTTGAGTATTTATGTCAATGTTTAACCAATGAAGGAATCTGGATTTGTAAAAAGATGATGAGAGAGATGAATAAGCTCATCTTTGGAAAAAACAATGCAGCAGAAATAATCATCGCTCCTCCGATATGCTTGGAGGGAACCTGTCCAGTGGTGTCAGATATAAATCTGACTCCTACCTCTATCGTGCACCAGCTCTGGGATCTTAGGGAACTCATTTCGTCTTTCTAAGACTCACCATTCCCCTCTCCTAAAATGGGGATAATTACAGCAATCTTAAAGGGCTGTCATTGGGATTAAACATTTGTTTAGCACAGTACTTGGTGCAGAGTTAATGCTCCAAATGGTAGTAATAGTAATTGTCACTGTTATCTTTGCTAATTTTAAGTTGTATTTCCCAAGTACTAATTAAGTCCTGTTATCTTCTAGAGCCTTGGTTCTCTTACCTCTACAATGTGGGGTTGGTGGGTGAGCTCCAAGTAACTCTTCCTGCTGGACATTCTGAGCCTGGTTTAGGAGGTTGGCAAGCTGCCCAGTGGAGGGGCCATGACATTCCCAGCTTCCCTGCCTCCTCTTCCTCCCCCTCCCCCTCCCCGAAGCAGCCCCGGCCAGTCAGCTCCCAGCAGGAGGCTGCTAGATCAAAGCCCTGGGAAAGGTCAGGCATTCCTGGCACCAGACACTCAGCTGGCTAATAGCTGCCCTTCCCTGGTCTAGTCCTGCCTGGGCACCAACTCCTACAAACAGAGGCTTTTCTGGAAGCTGCTTTTGGGGCACTGGGGCCCACCTGAGCTGGGGGGGGGAACTTAAGGGAGAATTCTTGTGTGGAGGTCACCATCAAAAAGCCTTAACTTATGCTTTTGCTTTCTTCTGAGATACATAAAAGGTGAGAATAGGATGGTGGAGGTCAAGTCTTGTCAAAGATGTTAATGAGTGGTAAATGGTGGCACAAGAGGTACCACCATTAAAAATGGTGTCCTAAAACATACTAAGGGATCTGTTTACAATATATTGAGTAAAAGACTAGATTGCAAAACATCATCACGGTCATGGTTTTTACATGCATGTGTGTGAAACCAGTAGAGAAAAAGGAGGGAAGGAACTCTGTCAAAGTGCTTTTCTGGGTGGCAGTCAGGTAGTTTTTGGCTTTTACTTGGATTTTCTAAATGTTTTACACATGCAGAGAATTCTAGTAAGGAGAAACAAAAGCTGTTTTTGTTTTGTTTTTTAAAGAAAGAAACCAAATTGTCTTTCAGAGAAAAGTTTTAACCTTTCAAAGAAAAGAGGATGTGTGCGTGTGAATTGTGTGCAGCAACGCCTGGAAGCGACCTGTTGCCACTCTGGGAGGCTTGTGGGCTTGAAGCTCTGAAAGGAGCAGGCTCCTTCACGTGTGCACACTGCGTGCCCAGCACTGTTCTCAGTGCTCTGGGTCTGTTACCTGCATGGAAGTTCTGTGTGTGTGTGTGTGTGTGTGTGTGTGTGTGTGTGTGTGTGGTGTGTGTATAAGAGAGAGTGCCATGGTGAGGTGAATTGGGGTCCTGTAGCCAAACACAGTTAATAAGATGTAAAGGGCTCTCTGGATCCTTTTCTCTGACCTGTTGATTCTCTGTCTTGTTAGCTGAGTCCAGCCCATGTCCTCCCACTCTCATGACTGGATCCCAGCCTTGGTTTTCAGGGTCTACTGTTCACTTAACTTGAAGCTCAAAATCTTACCTGGGTGTGAGCACATCAATGAGTCTGTGGCTTCACTCAGAATTAAAACCACCATTTCTTTCCTTTTTGTTGTAATGGCTTCAATTCTGTCTACAAAAATAACTCTTCCATAACTGCTTCTCATGGAAGGACAGAAAGCAAGGTAACAAGGAACGGGTACCCTTGGCCTGAAGGCTTCAACCCATAGACATATCTAAGCCATCTCTCTGTGTTACAGGCAGATCTCTTAACTCTCTGGGCCTCAGTTTCCTCATTGGAAAAATTCAAAGACAGAATTGAATGAATTTCAAGGTCTCTCATTGCTCTGATTCTTTGAAGAAGTTTCAGTGCAGTCTTTCAACATTTTCTGTTACATGTTTTTTTGTTTATTTTCTAGTATATTCCAGAAGCAGGAGGTTGAAATCTTACTGTATATTTCTACAACAGCCACGAAAGTCTTCCTTTCTTTAACCTCTTCGGGTCTGTTAAGTGCCTCAGCTGTGTCCTGTAGTTTTAATGGCAGTTTTCTTCCAGTAGTATTAGTTACTAATTTATTTTTGATGGAGCACTCAGAGTTATCAATATTGGGATTAATAGCAAAGCTTTCTGCAAAGATCTTTATCTCCTCAAAGTGAAACACTTTAAAATAACATTTAAAGAATATAGAAATTTTTAGAAATTTAAAGAACATAGAAATTTTCTCAAGGTTATAAAGCAGAGGAATGACTTGGGCTCGCCATAACCACCGAGAAAGGAGGTGGCTTCCCAGTCTTAAATCATATCCAACTTCCCTTCCTCAGGTCTTTGTACTGTTTTCACTTACTCCTGTTCTCATAATGAGGTTGACACATGTGTTAAGCTGGGCATGTTGGTCTGATCTATTTGGACAGCTCATTTTCCAATATATAAAGTTGTGTGTTTGCATGGCCAACAGAGATTTTCTGTCTTCAATAGAGGAGTGTATCAGTTATACCAATGTCTCTGTGTGTGTGTGTGTGTGTGTGTGTGTGTGTGTGTGTGTATACATATATATATATATATGGGAAGGGGACCTTTACTTGAAAGCTTATAATCTAAAATGGGTAATAAATACACTGCTCTAAAGGCAGCCTCTTGGACTTAGGTTATGCATAGCAGGCCAGAGGGAGCACAGTGCCAGTGGCTTTCTCCCCAGGCAGGCAACCCCGCCCTCAGCGTGCCCAGGCCTGCTGCTTGAGGTGGTGCAGTCCTGGGGGGTTCAGGGGCCATGTTTACTGAGGGGCCGGATAGTTCCATTGATGAGGACAATTGATGTGTCACGCAGGACGTGTGCCACTGACCGTGGTCCTAACTGCCCTCTGTAAACCCTTTTCCAGGGCGCAAGGTTTTTTCCTTGCCCTCTTGGCTGCTGCTCATTGCTATTCAGTGTCTTTCCCGAAACTTTAAATCCCGTGTCATCAGTTCATGGAGTCCGTCTGCTCGTATGCACCAGAACAGTCTTCAGTTTCCTAGAGAACACTTGTTTCCATATTACTTTGGGCTGTTTCCCCCAATTGTGTACCTTTTCACCTCTGTGCTTTTGCTGCTTTCCTCATTTTCACCTTTCCCCTTTAACACAGGACCCTTGGAGTGGTTGGTGTCCAGTCACTCAGTCGTGTCCGATTCTTTGCCACCGCATCGACTGCAGCATGCCAGGCTTCCCTGTCCTTCACTATCTCCTGAAAGTCACTCAGACTCATGTCCGTTGAGTCAGTGATGCCATCCAACCATCTCATCCTCTGTCACCTCCTTCTCCTCTTGCCCTCTGTCTTTCCCAGCATCAGGGTCTTTTCCAATGAGTTGGCTCTTCATATCAGGTGGCCAAAGTATTGGAGCCTCAGCTTCAGCATCAGTCCTTCCAGTGAATATTCAGAGTTGATTTCCTTTAGGATTCCTTTAGGATCCTTTAGGTTTAATATCCTTGATGTCCAAAGGATTCTCAAGAGTCTTCTCCAGCCTCACAGTTTGAAAGCATCAATTCTTCGGCTTCAGTTAATTCTTAGAATGGTAGGGGTGATGAAAACTTGCTTTCTGAAAAAGTGTTTTCTGGAACAGCTCAGTTTATATTTCTTATTTTCTTCTTATATCGACAACAGTGATGATGATAGTGATACCACTGTTTGTATGGCTTTTTTTTTTTTTTGCAAAGTCTTTCATGTAGGCAAGCTTGGTCCTCCTCCCTGCTTGTACTTATACATGGGCTATAGTCCATAGGGTCGTAAAGAGTCAGACATGACTGAAGCGACTTAGCACACAGCGTCCAGAGCTGAATCTTTTACAGCTACGAGTAGAACAAGCCAACTTTCAACTCAGATCTGCCTTTTCTTTTATCCTAAGCGGTGGTGACAGCAGTGGCCAAAGGGTAGAAGTAGCCACATATGGCTTCGTCCTCCCTTTCCTCTGTCAACACACAGCCCTGCCTTGTGTTCATGACCCCAGCCTCCCCACACGGTGATGGCTGTTTTGCATCTGCCCTTCCTTCCTTTATAAAGAGTGCCAGGGACATCTTGTTGAATTCTTCGAAGAGCAGATTTGTACATGTCTTATGTTTTGATATTTTGACAGCGCAAGGTGCAGACTTGGGTTAAGGTACTTGTGATCTGCGGCAAAAACAGGATGTTTTAGGTGAGCCTGACTGTACAAGTGGTAGGCTTGTGGCAGGGTGGGTGCTCCCTGACTTCAGTCTCCATTTCCCCCTCCACGCCCACAACAGTTCTCTTTGTGTGCAGGTTAGTCATAGGACTTGTCAGGGGACAAGTCACTCAGGAGGTGCTCCCCAGGGCCCCTGTTACACTTGGGGGCTGGATGGACCCGTCCCACCTGCCTCCTTTCTGCCATCATCAGAAAGCTTCTGTCCGTGTGCTCTCTCCCCAATTTCCAAATTGAAAGTTCCGGGTTGGTGGACTTACTGGCTTAATGTACTTCTTCCTCTTTGGTCAGGTGTGACATTAAACAAAAAGAATGGTTTCCACCAGTATCGTTAATTAAACACATCGCATATTTTTCAGTTCAGTAACGTCTTGCCGCAGTGCGTGGGCTCGTGGCGATACCAGGCTTCCATTCCTGGGCTCCTCCCTTTTCCAGTGTTGCTTCTACTGCACCAGCGCAGTTTCTGACAGTGATGTTTTTGACTTTGCCTAACCCTGTACTTTGGGGATCTCTGGAGGATGTCTTAGGGATAGATAACCCTTTATTGTGTGGAGTTAGACCCTGGCTTGAGTCTACCGTTTCTGAGAGGGCTGTTTCTATAAAAGGGCTCAGGTGTAAAAGGACGTGTACGTACTTAATCACATTCCTGTTAAACCATTTGCACTAGTTACGTTTGGTTACTGTGCAGCAAATGTTGACATATTTTTACGTTTTACCTATTTAACTAACATATGAATGTATGTCAGTATTACGAGCCAGGAAGTGATCCAGAAATGTAACTGATAGTAGCTTACTTAATCCTTAACAGCCTGTGAACTAGGTATTGATGTCATGGGTAAGAAGATGTAGTGCCAATAGTCCGGCTTAAGCGTAGACCCTAGATCCATCTGCCACTCTTTCATATGCCGCACCGTTCTTGTTCAGTCCTCCTCTCGCTCATCCTTTCCCAGCTCTCCCTCTTGTGAAGTGGCGGAGGTAAGTGTCAGAATCAGGACTGGGAATCCACATAGTAGCTGTAGAAGGGAATCTCTTTTTGTACCCATCTCTTGTTTTGCCCTCCTGTCTTCCCCTCAAGCAGGAGTTGGTAGGGACTCTCTAGGGTGGCCTGGTTGCTGAAAGGTGACTTAGCCAACTATGCAGTTCATTAACTGGATCCGCAGGTACACTCAGCAGGTGGTGCTTTCAAAAAATAGCTACAGGCCAGTATGCTGGGAATCAAGATAAAAACACAGCTCTTGTGAAGTCATCAAAGCGTCAGCTACATGCAGGAAAAAAACAATGGAAATGGGAAGAAAGTCGAGAGCTGAGTCCATGGGGACGGGCATCCTTCGTTTACCGTCGTGGGCGTCTGCTCAGGTCATCATCGGCGTGATGATCTTCTCTTCTTCCTTTGGTGACTCATGTTCTTCGGTGTATCCTATGGAACTACTGGGTGAGGGAATGGTAATGTGCTGATTAGCCCCATATTGTGTTTAGAAAGGACTTCCCTGTTGATCCGGTGGCTAAGACTCCGTACTCCCAATGCAGGAGACCTGGGTTAGATCCCTGTTCAGGGAACTAGATCCCACATGCCACAACTAAGACCCGATGCAGCCAAGTAAATACATAAAACTTTTTTTTTTCCTTAAACTTAGAGGAAATTTTCCCAGATTTCACGAAATTCAGCATAGAAAGAAGATTCATCTTTCTTCCAATTAATAAATGCTCAGTATGGACAGGTTTCAGAGGGCTTATGGTTGTAGGACCCATCCAAGTTTTCAAATAATATTAAAGATTGCCTTGTCCTGTTGAACAGCTACTAAGGGCTTTGAATTTTCTATACATTTTTCTTAATTCTTTTCATAACACTAACATTTAATGTTAACATTAACACTAATGTTGGATGTTAACATTTCCATTTTTCAGTGGAGGAAACAGAGAGGTTTATGTATTTAGACAAAGATTAGGAACAGGGCAGAGTCAACATTTGAACCCAGATCTGCGAGCCTTGCACTACACCACGAGGCCTGTGCGGAGTGCCCATGCAAAGTGAGGGGCCTACATTAGCTCAGATGATTTTATGAGAGAAGTAGAGAGGGGAGCATTCGCAGGAGGGTGAACAAATCAAGAACACTGATGTGTGTCTCCTTGAAAAATAACATCCTTTGTTTTTTTTCTTTTTTTATGTAAATGCCAGTAGCACAAGTGTCAGTCTCAAAGACAGCTATAATCATCCTATTAGCAACTGTCTAGGCAGTAGACACATGGCTGCATCACCAATGGCAGATTGAAACTATTACATTGCACCAATAGTAAATACCCATACTGTATGATGCTTGTGAGAAATTCTGACCTCAGAGAAACAAGTATAAAGTACTGAAACGTGTTAATTTTAGAAAGTGAAAACATGCCCCCATAAGGAAATGATTATAATACTTAGTGACCCCTATTGCTGTACTCAAAATAGCAGACAGAAAAATTTAACAATTATGTACTGTTTGGAGGATGTTAATTTTCTACCCAGAAAACTATTCAGCCAACATTGCCACCTGCCTTTCTTCCCCATCTCCCGTCCCTACTGGAGGCTGCTCACCCTTGCTGAATATAAACAGTTGAAGGGAAAAGCAGCTCTGATACAAATCCTCATTATTCTCTCTTTCACACCCTTCCCCCCAGTAGACTTTAAAAGTGATAATTGCTTGAAATACTGGGAAAAAGTAATTTGTATTGGTAAAGCTCCAGTGAACTTCAAACAAATCTGTGTTCTGTAACGGTGACTTGTTTTTAATTACGGGTCTGGGTATTTCCATGGACCTGCTGCTCCTGCCCCACACCCTCATCCTGAGAGCTTGGGACTTGATGGAAAATGACTTGTCTGGATTTTTAAGAATCGATGTATATACAGTGGGAGACCATAGTTTAGAACCTCTGTGAATGTCTTAGTGTTCAGGAGGCTGAATGTTTTGGCTTCTGTTGCATCTAATGCTCATTGGCCACTATTCCAAGTGCTTCACATACATCTATTTCTGTTCCACATTGACATAGTTACTTACCATGAGCCAGGAACTGTTCTAAGGGGCTTGCAGATATTAACACATGTACTCTTCATGCAGTCCTGCACCTGGGCTTAGGTGGCGCTAGTGGTAAAGAACCCACCTGCCAGTGCAGGAGACATAAGAAACAGTAGTTCAGTCCCTGGGTCAGGAAGATCCCCTGGAGGAGAACATGGCAATCCACTGCAGTGTTCTTGCCTGGGAAACCCCATGGACAGAGAGGCCCGGCGGGCTACAGTACATGGTGTCACAGAGTTGGATATGACTGAGTGACTTAGCACACACCCACTCTTCATGCTACCTTTTAGGGGTGCTCCTGTTCTGGTTCCCACTTTTCACGTGAAGAAACTGGGCTCATGAAGATGGAGTGACTTGCCAAAGATCATCCAGCTGTTAAGCGACAGATGTGACATTCAAACCCAGGCAGTCTGGTCCAAAGTCCACACTTCAGCCCCTTTGTATACTAGAAGACAACTTGTTTCTCTTCTTAGAGGCCTTTCTAGATGACAGCTTCCAGCAGGGGACCAGCATTTAGCTTTCATCTGCTAAATATTGAAACAAATTGACCAATGAGGACGTGCTCAGGCTATAAAACACTAAAGGGGAATAATTGACGGCCATGCAAGGAGTGCATTTCTCTTCTTTCTTCCAATTTAATTTTTCCACTCAGATATGCCCAAAGATCGCATGCCCACAGCGGATAAGTAGCTTCTAGCAGATGTAACAAATTATCTTTTGTATGCCAACCTCCTTTATTATCCAAACTACATCCTTCAGTTCAGTTCAGTCGCTCAGTCGTGTCCGACTCTTTGCGACCCCATGAATCGCAGCACACCAGGCCTCCCTGTCCATCACCAACTCCTAGAGTTCATTCAGACTCACGTCTATCGAGTCAGTGATGCCATCCAGCCATCTCATCCTCTGTCGTCCCCTTCTCCTGCCCCCAATCCCTCCCAACATCAAAGTCTTTTCCAGTGAGTCAACTCTTCGCATGAGGTGGCCAAAGTACTGGAGTTTCAGCTTTAGCATCATTCCTTCCAAAGAAATCCCAGAGTTGATCTCCTTCAGAATGGACTGGTTGGATCTCCTTACAGTCCAAGGGACTCTCAAGAGTCTTCTCCAATACCACAGTTGAAAAGCATCAATTCTTCGGCGCTCAGCCTTCTTCACAGTCCAACTCTCACATCCATACATGACCACTGGAAAAACCATACCCTTGACTAGACGGACCTTAGTCGGCAAAGTAATGTCTCTGCTTTTGAATACGCTATCTAGGTTGATCATAACTTTTCTTTCAAGGAGTAAGTGTCTTTTAATTTCATGGCTGCAGTCACCATCTGCAGTGATTTTGGAGCCCCCCAAAATAAAATCTTGACAGTGTTTCCACTGTTTCCCCATCTATTTCCCAAGAAGTGATGGGACTGGATGCCATGATCTTCATTTTCTGAATGTTGAGCTTTAAGCCAACTTTTTCACTCTCCTCTTTCACTTTCATCAACAGGCTTTTTAGTTCCTCTTTACTTGCTGCCATAAGGGTTTTATCATCTGCATATGTAAGGTTATTGATATTTCTCCCAGCAAACTTGATTCCAGCTTGTGTTTCTTCCAGCTCAGCATTTCTCATGATGTACTCTGCATAAAAGTTAAATAAGCAGGGTGACAATATACAGCCTTGACATACTCCTTTTCCTATTTAGAACCAGTCTGTTGTTCCATGTCCAGTTCTAACTGTTGCTTCCTGACCTGCATACAGATTTCTCAAGAGGCAGGTCAGGTGGTCTGGTATTCCCCTCTCTCTCAGAATTTTCCACAGTTTATTGTGATCCACATCCTTAGGTAGAAATGGAAGTTTTTACACATCAAAGTTTGTATGCTAAGTTGGGGACAGGAGGGACCTATTGCATTTCATACTTGGTCTGGATCTGATCCTGTATTCCTGGTTCACAACGAGTGAAAAACACACAGAAGTCACCCTTAATTATTAGCAAGATCTTTACTGCAGATCCTTTTAATGTAATTAAGAGGTTTAATAGAGATAGGAGTGTGAGGGGAGAGAGAGAGGAACTTGCAGCTCAACAGGAAGGACTTGTTTGCTTGTTTTCTGTTTGTTTTCAAACCTAATATTTAACAGTTAATTCTAACCTCGTGCAAGTATACCTCATAAATAAATTAAGAAGGTAGTGATTTGTACAAGTATTGCGGGTGATCCTGTTTACTTCATGGGGAAGAAAGAACTGGTGGGATGAGGTGGGAGGTCTTTCCAGTCACTTGTTTCTCCTGACCATGAGACTGTTTGTATTCTGATGGAACTGTTCCCAGTGCCAAGGCCATGAGACATCTCCTATGTTGTAATACACATTCAGTTACTATACACATTCAGTTACTGTACACATTGAGAAGGCAACTACCAACTGTTACACATGCTGTTGCTTTAACTTGGATAGGAAAAATGGAGCCCAGTAGAACATTACTGCAGCACCTCTTAACCAGATCAGGTTACAAGGAGAAAAGGGTGTACTCTGAGTGAGTCAATCTGGAAGAAGTCGAAAGTAAGAAAGAGGTGCTATGACAAACTGATCGCAGATAAGATGATTAACTGAGACCTTTTCATTACCAGCATGATGTTATGGCTTGTTATACAACTCATCTCTTGCAAAGCACCTGAAGGTTGATGTGGAAAATCTGAGCTATTCCGAGAGGAAACCTCAAAGTTGAAGCACACTGTTACAAAGCCACAGAGCAAGGTTGAGGTCCCTTGCAGCTGTACACTTTCCAGAGTGATTGAATAGGTGATTGGGTCTCAGTCAGTACTTCATCTCTCTCTAGAATTCAGTGCCATTGAGTTCCACTTTATGGCTCTCTCTGTCTCCTCTACCCCTTCCCAGGGAGCTGGCCCTTTGTAGCCAGCTTAGCTGTGGATGTCTGGCTCTGAGACATCAGAGTTGTGCTTTCTGAGGATATCCTGGTTCCAAGTATAAGACCTTCATGTGGTAGCTGTCCTCATGGGTTCTGTGCCTGTATTAGGTTTTCTGAATCTTCTTTTTCTTATCAATATAACAGTGGAGGTGGCAGTGGGAGGCAGCGAGGATGGGGGGAAGGAATGAAAGTGGACTATTGAATTCCGCAGTCAGTTCAGTTCGGTCGCTCAGTTGTGTCTGACTCTTTGCAACCCCATGGAGTGCAGCACACCAGGCTTCCCTGTCCATCACCAACTCCCAGAGCTTGCTCAAACTCATGTCTGTCGAGTCGGTGATGCCATTAACCATCTCATCCTCTGTTGTCCCCTTCTCCTCCTGCCTCCAATCTTTCTCAGCATCAGGGTCTTTTCCAGTGAGTCAGTTCTTTGCTTCGGGTGGCCAATGTATTGGGAGTTTCAGCTTTATCATCAGTCCTTCTAGTGAATATTCAGGACTGATTTCCTTTGGAATTGACTGGTTTGATCTCCTTGCAGTCCAAGGGACTCTCGAGTCTTCTCTAACACCACAGTTCAAAAGCATCAACTTTTTGGTGCTCAGCTTTCTTTATGGTCCAACTCTCACATCCATACACGACTACTGCAAAACCATAGCTTTGACTAGACGGACCTTTGTCGGCAAAGTAATGTCTCTGCTTTTTATTATGCTGTGTAGGTTGGTCATATCTTTTCTTCCAAGGAGCATGTGTATTTTAATTTCATGGCTGAAGTCACAATCTGCAGTGATTTTGGAGCCTCCCAAAATAAAGTCTGTCTCTGTTTCCTTTGTTTCCCCATCTATTTACCATGAAGAATTCCATGATAGGCAAAGGATATAACACCCCAGTTTTTTCTTTTCGTGTTTTCAGTGTGTTTGTGTGAAGATAATCATTTTCTTGACAGAAATATAGGGGAAAGTTTTGTGAAAAATCTAAACATTTACACCTGAAGCTGAGTTCAGTGGCTCTCCAAAATAAAATTCATAATATACTATTTCTTTTTTTATTTTTTAGCATTTATTTGACTGCACCGGGCTCTAGTTGCAGCCTGTGAGATATTCATTGCCATTTGTGGGATCTTCAGTTGGCATGTCTACTCTAAGTTGCAGCAGGTGGGATCTAGTTAACTAATCAGAGGTTGAACCCAGGCCCCTGATTTGGGAGTGCAGAGTTTAGCTACTGGACCACACGGGAAGTCCCTGAAATTTCTTTTATACAGGAAAGCTCAAGTAACACTAAAATTTCACTTTGTTATAAAACTGTGTTTCTTTGACTATAATCCTAATACATAACATTCTTAGTGGAAATTTTAGAGCAAACAGAAAAATACCAGAGACAAGATCACCTCTTGTGTCACAAGTTAGCCTTGAGGTTAACGTGTCATTGTATGTGTTTCCAGTCTTTTTTCTCTCTATAGATACTATGGGAAATTTCACTTTTCCCAGAACAAAGACTGCAAATCTGTGGGACATTTCCTAGAACCCCTTTCCCTGTCAGTGCCCATAAGCTCCATCAGGTCTGCCTACAGAGGTCACTGACCTCAGCCCCTCTTCCAGGCGTGTGTTTGTATTCATGTGGAAATAAAAATGACACGGGGCATAAAGCAGACAGAGTGGACAGGTTGAAGGCCAGTCGGCCTTTTCACCAAGACCAGTGGCCTTTTTACCACAAGAGGCATGTGAAGTGTGGGTTTTTTTTTTAATAGTTTCTAATCAGACTCAAGTTGGACTCTGGCTGACACACTGTCAGTGTCTGGCCTGCTGTCTGATTTCTACTCGTCCCCCTGTTATTCCTCATTTTTCAGCCTTCTCAGTCAGGTGGGTTTCCTCTCTGATCACTCAACAAAAGTTGAAAGCAAATATAAATATGTAAACTGCCATTCATTATCAAGTGTTTTTTGATGACCGTGTGATGTCGCTTTTTCTTATCTATTTTTCTACCATTTTCCAAGTGGGCTTGGGAAAATGATTACTATTTCTGCAACCGATCTTTCAAGCTCATCCACCGTAGAGGTAGCATTATGGAGGTAGAGGATGGCCGGGGCCAGAACCCAGATCCTGGGCCACACTTGGGGGGCCAGAGCCCAGATCCTGGGCCACGCTTGAGGGGCCAGAACCCAGATCCTGGGCCACGCCTGGGGTCTGGGGTCGGCTCTGCCACTTTCTCGCCCAGTGACCTCATGAAAATCGCTTCGTTAATTTTGTTTCATTAAAGGACAACAAAGTGCATACCCTAACTGGTACATGAGCCTGTGGTCTTGTGTAACAGGGGAAATGGCGCCGAGAGGCTGCGGGGTGGAGGGGAGGGGAGGCGAGGGGTGAACCTGGTCAGTTGAACTTCATGGCAGTCAAAGGCCATGACACCCCATTTTGTTTCCCTCAGTGGACCTAAAATGTTCTTAGAAAGTGTGTGTGCTGACAGAGCCCAGTGTCATTCTTCATCCACCTGCCTCCCTCATCCTTGCCAACAAAGGCATCCTCTCCATTCTCTGAGGCTTCTGTGTAGAAAGCCAGAAGGCGGTTCTCCTGGCCGCTCCCCTCACGCTGCGCAGCCTGCCATCAGGCACAGCTCCCCGTCCTCTGCGTCCTCTGAGGCACTCTCGTTGGCGATCCTCCTCCTGTGCCTGCCACTCCTCCATCCCGTCACCTCCTGCCAGACTCACTCGTCTCCGCACTGACCTAGCCTTGCTTTGAACGCTGCATGTGATAGTTACTCACGTATGGGTCTCGCCTCCGAGGTCCGTGAGGACAGAGATGAGGTTTTCTTTTGTTTGGCCCCTTTGCCATCCTCCCTTGTCTGGCCCTGCACCTTAATGTGGTAGGTGCTCAGTTTAAAGTTTATCGAGTTGAGCAGAAGTGAACTGATTGAACTGTTTATTCCCTGAGCCAGATTTGGCTCACTCTCGAGCCTTTCTAGTGGATCTGGTGGCTTCGTGCTCTCGTAGGAGAAGCGAAGGATCTGGATCCCGGCTATAGACAACCACGTCCCCAGCTTTCCTCGACTCGCTCTTCAAACAGACCGACTGAGGGTAGTCAAACTTGGAGCCCTTAGGCTTCTTCCAGCTCTCAAATCCCACTTTAATAAACTGCTTTCCTCTTGATCACTTTGAAGTGGCAATTTTCCCCTCTCATATGAGATAAAATGAATATTTCATCTCAAGCCCAGGAGTCACTCTGCACATATCCGGTGATGGGAGGCTAATGAGAGCCCTGACAGAGACTCCACATTCGAAGAGTGGGATCGTTTCCATTGTTTTCTCGTAAACATTTGGCCAGATCCTCCATTGAGAAATGAGAAGACTTAAAGTTTTCATACATAATGGTTAAAAACCATGATTTGAACATTATTGAAGTTAATTTTGAAACCACTTGGGATTGGGAAGATGGACATATTTGAAGTGAAAACAATTTTTTAAACTTAGACTGTAGCCTTGAAACTTTTTATTATAACCCCAGTAGTCCTCTTAAGGAGTGGATAATACATGGCAGTGGATTATTTACACACTTGTAACTTTAAAACTCGCTGCCTTTTTAAGTATAATATAAAATATCTGCCATAGTACTTAGAACTCCAGGTTGCACACACAGGCTTCCCAGGTTCCTGCTGCCTGTAAACCTGGCCTGCTGGTTGGGCCTGCAGATAGTCCCTGGAGGCTTTCCTTCCATGTCTGCCCTGATCTGAGTCTAAAAGGTAGGCTCCCTTCAGCGCCCATAAAACATGCCTGCCTGCCTGCCTGGCAGCTGAATGCAACCTGAGAAGTCCGTGCCAATTCCCTGGAGGCTTGCACACACCGTAATCATCCCCTGGCAGGTTGGAGAATGCCTGGAAAATTCTCCAGTTCCCTAGTGTCCATTTGCAGTGGTGCCCACAAAAAGTCAGACAGATGCCTTCTATGGACCGACCCCAGAGAGAGGCCCTGGAAGGGCAGGGGCACAGCAGGACCCGTAATAGCCCTCCTGATG
The DNA here is from genome assembly GCF_032405125.1 of Capricornis sumatraensis. Taxonomy (NCBI): domain Eukaryota; kingdom Metazoa; phylum Chordata; class Mammalia; order Artiodactyla; family Bovidae; genus Capricornis; species Capricornis sumatraensis. The sequence continues at coordinate 19,853,966 of NC_091075.1, forward strand.
GCTTGTGAGAAAGGCCCAGGAGTGTGTCTGTAAGAGAAAGGGGGGCTCACTCCTTGCTGTGTCCTCAATATGATTATCTAGGTGGCATCTGTGTCCCTAAACACACAGTGTGTCATGGTGTAGGCTGGGCTTTGGTTCTGCATAATTCCAAGTTTAGCCTTTTGAGATTGCCCTTTCATCATTGCATGTAAAATTACAAGGTTCAGAGATAGAATACACACACACAGTAAATATCACTTGTATTTGCCTTACATATGTAGTCAAATTAGCCTTCATTCAGTCCATATCAGTTATTGCACCTTTATTTTATTTTTTGAATTGAGGTATAATTCACATACCATAAAATTGACTATTTAAATTGTACAGTTTAGTGGGTTTTAGTATATTCTCTTAAGTTGTGGAACTCTTACTACTGTTTAATTCCAGAACATTCCTATCACTTAAAAGGATCCTTACCTACCAGCAGTCATTCCTAATTTTTAACTCCCCTCAGCCCTGACAACCACTTTTCTTTCTGTCTCTGTGGATTTACCTGTTCTCGACATTTCATAGAAATGTGCTAGTTTATTTCACTTCATATGTAGTTCTTAAGGTTTAGCTATATTCTAGCATATATCAGAGAAGGCAATGGCACCCCACTCCAGTCCTCTTGGCTGGAAAATCCCATGGACGGAGGAGCCTGGTAGGCTGCAGTCCATGGGGTCGCAAAGAGTCGGACACAACTGAGCGACTTCACTTTCACTTTTCACTTTCATGCTTTGGAGAAGGAAATGGCAACCCACTCCAGTGTTCTTGCCTGGAGAATCCCAGGGACGGGGGAGCCTGGTGGGCTGCCGTCTATGGGGTTGCACAGAGTCAAACATGACTGAGGTGACTTAGCAGCAGCAGTAGCAGCAGCATATATCAGAACTTCATTCTTTTTTCTAACTGCATAACATTCCATTGTATGGATGTTCCACAATTTGTTGATCCATTCATCAGTTGATGGACATTTGGATTGTTCTGCCTTTTGGCCATTATGAATAATGCTGCTATGAATATTTGTGTACCATATTTATATGAACATATGCATTCCATTCTCTTAGGTACAATGGAATTGCTAGGTCACATGGTAATTCTATGTTTAACTTTTTGAGAAGTTGAAAAACTATTTTCTTACCTATTTCTTTGAAATATTTTTAAAGGCCTAAATATCACCCAGTTAAAACATTTTTAAGGGAAGTAGGAGTTAAACAAGTTAATATATATTGTTAGAGGAAATGTAACTGAACTAGGAATAAGCTGAGTAGGAAAATTTTAGGTTGTGTTAAATACAAGAAAGCATATTATTTACAATGATTTATGTTATCTCTACATTAAACTGGCTTAAATAGGGTTGATGGAGAAAATGAATTTTCATGGATTTTTTAATAGACATATTCAAACTCTGGTGAAATAAAGCTTAATTATTTTCAAGAATTAGCAGTAATAATCAAGGTTGAGAAGGTATCTTGAGCATTGCTAATTAACTAGAACACTTGAGAGCCTGAGGAAATGACCCTTGTTAACATAAACTGACAGTTAAAGGGAAGGTGAAAAACAGAGGCACGTAGGTTCCCTAAAATGTTGCTTTTTGTTTTATAGGCAGGGGTTTTCTAAATAGAATGATCGCTTATATTCTTCCTTGACATTCTATTCATCAGCTTGGCTTGGGAAATTGCAAGGTTCATGGATAATGTATTGATTGATTATGCTGTTCATTAATGTGTTGCATAACCATTCCTAAAACATAAACACAGATGATGATGGGGAGGGGAAAGGTGGGAGGGTGGCAGGTTCTGTGGTGCTTTCTTGTTTGGCTATTTGCTTGGCATTTCTCACGCCTGCGTCTGAGGCCCTGTGGCCTGTTCCAGGCCAACTTTTCCAACCTAAGGAGAGAAGTTACTAACCACTGGATAATCAGAAAATGGGCTGCATCGTGGTTAGATGTAAGAAAATAGGGTTTAGTCCTGCCTTTCTTATTTCCTTTGTGATGTTGGACTTCCCTGAGCCTTCTTATCCTTGTCTAGAAAATGGGGATACTAATAATACTTCTTCTTGCAGGGTGATACCAAGATCCAAAAGAGACAAGGAACATGAAGACATCTTGTAAACTAACGTCAGTTGGTTTTGTCATAGTTCAGTTTGGGCTTTCCCCCGCAGGATATCAGCCTTTCCTTAGAGTGCTCATTCATAGCTAGACCAAACTGCCAATGCTGTGTCCTCTTTGCAGTAAAGTACTTAAAGGATACCTGGAATCTAGATTCCAGGGTTCTTCAGCGTTTGTTGTTTTATAGACCATCACTCTGTAGCCATATGACTAACAGCGCTTACTGGTGCTGAATATCGGCTCAGACTGCCAGTGTAGACTCTGGGCTGGCCTTCTGCTGCATGTGTTTCTAAGTCGGGAGGCCACCATCTCCCTGCTCGGTGACAGGGGATTGCCACTCCTTAAGTCAACTAGGTTTGTCTTTGAAGGTTAATGTAGTGGTGGAGAGTCCAGGTAGACTTGGGGTGCAGGAGTACACAGTGGTACCTGTGTTTTCTGCAGAAAGGGAGAGCCCTCAGTGGAATTTTGGCAGGATGACTCATCTCATCTGGAAGTTCTGTTTCTTAATCATAATTAGCACAATCTTACAGGTCCTTGGCCTGGGAAAAATTGGTTTAAAGACAATTAAAATGCTCCTTCCCTTTAATGTGCATGTGTTTTATAAGCTTTATGAATGTTCCTTCAGATTATCAGTACACACTGCCAGCAAGCCCATGCCCAATCAGAAGGGTGACACTGAGCCATCTTCAAACTGATTTTTTAAATGTTCAGGTAAATAAGTCATCTCTGATCATATACAGTTCTTTCTTTGCTTCTTGACATTCTTCTTCCTTTCTCCTGTTTACTCCTAGAAGAAACAGAACTTCAAGATATAAAAATATTGAAATTCAAAGCTTTAGAACCCTTGGGATCACAGAATCAGTGGTGCTAAAGAGAGCATTGAAGATACTCAGGCCCACACTTCTATCATTTGTTGATGGCAAGAATCCAAACCTCAGACTCAAAAACATGAAGCTGTTGCCCCTGATTCCTGTCTGCCCACCCCTCACATGTGTTCACCTTTCTTGCTACCTCCTGTGTTGAGAATCATCTTTCATCTTTGGTCTGTCTTGGCCCCCCAGTATATATATTTGCACTTTTTGTGTTATCAGGTAAATCACTAACTTCAAACATCATTAAAATATTGGTATTCAGATGGATTAGGTGACACGTGCTGAATTGAAATATTTATAAATTGAAATATTCTTCATGCGTTCAGATGGACCATATTGTAACATACTTGCCTCAGAGAAAAAGCATTCTTAAACACAGAAGTTATCTTTTTTCATGAATCGCCTTATGTGTTTATTCTTGGCTGTGCCAGGTCTTTGCTGCTGTGTGGGCTTTCCTCTGGTTGTGGCGAGTGGGGGCCGCTCTGTTGCTGTGCACAGTCCTTTCATTTAGGTGGCTTCTGTTGTTGCAGAGCGTGGGCTCTGGGGTGAATGGGCTTCAGTAGTTGCAGTACATGGGCTCAGTAGTTGTGGCTAGTGGGCTCTGGAGCGCAAGTACAAAAGTTGTGGCGCACAGCCTTAGTTGCTATGCAGTATGCGGGATCTTTCTGGATCAGGGATTGAACCCACGTCTCCTGCACTGGCAGGTGAATTCTTTACCATCGAGCCACAAGGGAGCCCCAAAGACGTTATCTTAATGGAGAGTAGAGATTTCTTTGAGGCTGCAAATCAGTAATGAAACACAGTGATTGAGAGGATTTTTTGAGGCCGTTATTAATTGTTTCAGCAAATTTCTAAGTTAGCTTCATCTGGTATTCACCAAACTCATGCGTGTGGACTCAGGTAATAACTTTCTCCGTGTAGGAAATGAGATTAATGACTTCTTTTTTTTGCAAAGTGGAATTAATACTGTATTTACATAGTGTTGTACGTTTGCAAAGTGTTTTTCCATGCATGATCTCATATGATCCTTACACAAACTTAGCTGGGGAAAATATTAGCCTCATTTAATGAGCAATCTGAAATACAAAAAAGTATGTCATTTGCCTAAGTTCACACAGCAATTATCAGGTAGGACCCGGAATAGTATCCAGGTCTTTTGATTTCAAATCCTGTATGCTATTATGATCTGCGTGAGAATGAAACCCAGGCCAAAGCTTTGTTAAAGCAAAGAGTAGAGTGTCTTAAGAATATTCCTTAATTAACCCTTAAATTGTTTTTGCTCCTTTATACTTCTCCCTAAAACTCATAATTGCTTTCCAGTATCCCTAAGTTGATTCTCAATTCTCTACAGAGAATTTATGTCCTACTTCTTGAATGAATGTGCTATAAAGACAGCAGCCTCTCATCTCCCTCTTCATTAGTATTTAGCCCAATACCAGGTTCTGTGCAGTTTACCTGGATAGTTGCACTTTGAGATACTGCCCTCATGCTGGAAGCTGTATTTGTTAATGCACATATGACATAGTTTCAATTATTTGCTTTTCTGTGTAAAATTCATTTGTTATGGATAACTTTCAAAAATAATTACATGAAGCATTTTATACATTTTTGGGCTACGTGAACTATTTCCATGAGAAGAGGGAAGACAAAGCCTACAAATCTTCTACAAATCTCTTCTCACTCCTGTCTCCTGACTCACCCAGTGCTGTTGAGGCCCAAGGGTGGGGAACCAGGCAGAGTAACTGATGACCAGTAGCCACATGTCTTCCAAGTATTCACAGGGCCTAGGGACATGGATCAGGTCACCTTCGATCAAATAAAATGATAATCTTTGGAATTTCTTATTCTGAAATGGTTTCAGACAAAGATAAGGATATGTTCCTGTTACTTGCAAAGAGAAATAGGAAAGAAAAGTTTGTTTCACCTGGCAGTTTAGGAAGGGATTCAGTGTTTGCCAGTGGTGTGCTGTTTCATGTTTAACAACCAGCTTGCGGGGAAGTGGCACTGACTTTTCACATTTGCCAATTTTCATGGTATAAGTAATCCCACCATGGCCAATTTCAAACTACCAACATAGTATTAACAGGTTCTCAAAATTCCTGAAAATGTAGCAGTCAGCTCTAGAGAGCTAGGAGAAGCCAGCTCCAACACACTGCTATAAATTAACAGTAACCTAGGTTGCTCTTGGGAGAGGTTGTAGGTCAGGCATTCAGTATCTGCCTTCAGTTCATCAGCAAGTTTTCCAAAAAAAGATGCAAACTAATTTCATAAAGGACATTTATTATTCAAGTAGATGCTACGAAATGTAGTTTATCTTTGATTTTATATTCACAGGAGTATCCTTTTTCACCAACGGAGAATAGTTATTCTCATCTCTGCTACTCTACTTTTCCACTGGCTATAGGATATTTTTCTTCAAAATGCACAAGTAGAACTGAGTTTTTAAAGAGTCTGTACATTTTGCTTCCTCTTTTTTATGCCATTGAGACAAATATTTTCAAGGAAAGTTTGCTATTCTAGTTTGACTTATTTGGGGGCTTTTTAGATGAATCAAAATGTGGTGAATTATGTAATAAAATCCTCTTAATGTAATCTGCTTCATTTGTCACTCAGGTTTTATGCCTCAGTTTCAACTCATTTCAAGATTTTGTCTTCAAATCCAAAACAAAAGGTTCTTTTCCCTTGACTCATATAAGTATATCCTATAAATAGTGATATCTATAGCATCATTTTCACTCAAGATAAATTCTAGTGTTTTGTTTTTTTTTCAGACAATATACTCTGATGTGAGATGAGAAAGATGATTACCGATCAAAGGCTGAGTTAATCATTAACTTGCAATGAATCTGAAAATGTGTATTAGGTGTTTTTTAAAACAATCTGTGCTGACAAGTTGAAGAAGTTATATATAACTGCTATGCAAATCACCTTTCATTCAGAAGGCTCCCTGACCCATAAAACATAGATATTCTTTAGTAACTCCTTTTGTGCTATATAATGTGAAATGCTATAGTTTTATATTATGTCATCTAAATATTTGGTTTTAAACTTACTGACTTGGCTTTCAGTATGAGATATTGGAACCTAAGGTTTGATTGCCAGCTCTGCCGTGAAACTTTTCTGATTTTCAGTTTCCATAAGTTTCCTTTTCCATAAAAGGAACTTTTGTTAACAAACATGCCCTTTTTTGTTTATTTGTCTTAAGTCACATTGAGTACAGTAGGGAAAGGTACATTCTTACCTACAGATTTTGAAACTATGAAGCAGAGCTGCCTGTTAGAAATATAATGCAAATTCACAACTGTAAGTCATACATGTAATTTTAAATTTTCTAGTAGCCCCATCAAAAAAGTAGAGAACCTGTATAATTAATTTTAGTAATAACTTTAACATAGTATAACCAAAATGTTATTTCAATATATAATCAATATGAAAAATTACTGAGATATTCTACATTCTTTTTTCCACAGTAAATGTGTGAAATCCAGTGTTTTATAATGATAGTACATCTACGTTTGGACTAGCTACATTTCAAGCCCTCAGAAGCTGGTGACCATATTGGACATCATGGCTCCACAGAATAACTTTAATGCTTATGTTAGAGCATAAATGTGACATTCATACATTCATAGAAAATGAGTTGCTTTTCCTAATAAGCTTTAGCTTTCAATTCAAGTTATATAGTTAGTAGCCAAACCCAAAATGATTTGTAGTCTTTCCTTTGATTTCTGAAAGACTCTTCAGCAAATTCTATAGAAAAATGAGGATTCCCACAGACTTAAATGTTCATCTTTTTTTAAGCTGAGACTATTTTACACATATGGTACTTACTGAAAACAGACCACTTGATGGGACAAAATTGGCTCAAAAGCCGTCTTATTACTGTGTATAAATGCTTCAAACCTGACCTTAAAACAGAAGTCAACTTTATTTAAACTAAAATGAAGCAAATGCTTTTCATAGTTACTTTACATGTCAAGGATCCCTTTTCAGTATGAAAATACTAGGTTTAAGCCTGTTGGGCCTTGCTCCTATGGAATTTTGTATCATCCATTTGCAACCTGGGCACAGATCAGCTCATCCACCCTCCTGGGTAGCTGTGGGACTTCCCTGCCCTCAACCCCACACAGTGTCCCTGCTTCCTCCTCCCCCGAGGAGATCTCGAGTCACCCAGGGTCACGGTCTGGACCTTCTGAGTGCTGTGGGCAAGTCTTCCAGCCCCCTGAAACTGGATAATAGATTCTTCTGTGGTGACAGTGGGGACTTAGCTTCCCTTTACATATGCTTTACATATGCTAGGGCCGTGGGTAGAGAGTCTTTTTAACCAGCCTGTGCTCAGACCAGCCCCAGAAAACCTGCTGGAGTCTGTGGAGAATGGATGGCTGGCGAGGTTAGAGGAGAACCTCCAGGGGTCCACTTGCCCCAAAGCAGTGTCCACCCTCTCTGGTTTCAGAGTTCCTGGAGTTGCCTCTGCATCGTCCCCCGTTGCCCGTTGTCCTCACGCAGCCTTATCACGGCTACGGAGGAGACACTGCCTGCCGCTCCTGCTCCGCGCGCTCCGTGGTAGACACAAGGCCCTTGCCCTGCTTCTCACCTGCCCTCACTGACGTGGTTGCATTCCATTACTCCCCAGTGACCTACACAAACACCACTTTCAACAAGCTGAGTAAACTCCAGCTTAGTAATAAGAATAAATTTTTATGCAATGATTGCTGAAACGCTTCTCTCTTAGAACAGGGTGGCAGTGTTTAATCTCGGGTCCATGGACTGCACCGTTCCCTCTCCTCCCCTGCACACACTGAAACCTCCCGCCCTAGTCCATGGCTGTTTCTGTATAAAAGCTTCTCTCAGATCATGACGTCTGTGATCCAGAAAATGTTACATACGTTGGAATCTCGCTCTACCCACGACCTTCCTTTGTAAAATGGTACGTACACACATGCAACCCATAGCATCCATGCTCCTCCAGCCAGTCGCCCAGGCGGGCTCCTCCTCCTCATTCTGCCTCCTCGGAGTCAGTGACCCTTCCTCTCACCTGTGCCTCATTGCTTTATTCATCTTCTGAATTAGCCACTGTCAGGCCTTGCTCATAATATTTTACCACTAAAACAGTAAGTCTCAAACCTGTTTGTTTTGGTTTTTGGTTTATCTTGAACGACTCTAGTTCTTCCTCTTACTTTTCAAAGAGCAGTCTTTAACATGAAAAGCAAAGGCAGTGTTCAGAGGATTAGGGGTGTGGTGAAGGTGTTGTGAAATCAAATAATAGGATGTTGCAACTTTACATAATTATAAGTCATTTTCCCTTTTACTCTGATCTTTTCTCAGCTTCACCCCAGTCCCTCTATTTATAGACTCTAGTTACTGGAAAGTAGGTCCCCTTTAGGCTTCCAGAATGAGTTATTGCCCTTTGTTGCCATTCTTTTCAGCACTTCACAGTGATCAGTTCATCTATTTGGGGTAGAACAGATCTGTATTTAATCCAGGTTCAACCATTTACAGGCTAACCTGTGTGACCTTGGGCAAAACTTAAACTTAGTGAGTCTCAGTTTGTTTCCTTATTTGAATATGGAGATCCCAAGTGTAAAAGTATCACTCATAGGCCGCAGAATACAGTGGACACTCAGTGAACATCCCTTCTCTTGTCTTTCTCACCCAAGCATCCAAGTTTTAACCTATGGCTGTGATGTATTTCCCTTCTACCATGTTTATTTTCTATAGAATTTAGTGCATTACTGCTGCTGCTGCTAAGTCGCTTCAGTCGTGTCCGACTCTGTGCGACCCCATAGACGGCAGCTCACCAGGCTCCCCCGTCCCTGGGATTCTTCAGGCAAGAACACTGGAGTGGGTTGCCATTTCCTTCTCCAATGCATGAAGGTGAAAAGTGAAAGTGAAGTCACTCAGTCATGTCTGACTCTTCACGTTACTAGTGATTAATAAATGGTATGGGAGTTATCTGACTCTATATTCACCCTATAGGGTCAGATAATTAAGCCAAAAACTTCAGGTTAGACAGAACCTTGTAATAAAAGAGTTGCACTTAAATATAAAATAATGATTTCTCTAAAAAATTTACTTAAAAGGCAAGTAATTTGGCCAGAATCTAATATGTTGGCTGTTATCATTTTCTTCAAAATAAATCTGTTCAGAGCCCCAGCTCTGTTTAGTTCTTGCTCGTTTCTGATCCTTAAGCCATGACCCTGTTGTTAATGTGGAACTTCCCTTGCACATAGCTCTCTCTCCCTGATTCCCCTGACGCTGAGAGCAGGTGAGGGGGAGATGCGTGAATCCTCTCTCAACCCTTCGCCTCTGAGCCACCACCGCTGTCCGCTCTCGTGTGTGAGTAACACACTGTTGACGACATAGTCCCCCGGTTAAAAAAAGAAAAAGGAGAGGAGGAAGACACAAAACGAAATCTCAGAACTTTCCAGTGTAACCAGAATAACTTTAACACCAGATAATAACATTTGTAATGGTACTTCATTTTTATCTGCTGAAAATCAGTCGGTGATAACATTTTGCAAACGGAGAAAGAAATGAGAAAGTGAAGTGGGTTATCTGATGACATCAGGTCTTGCAGCATCCTGAGCTGATCAGAGCCATCCTCTGTCCACTCTCTCACTCCCACTGTTGGCTTTAGGAGAGAGTGGCTATGGGGTAGCCCTGACATAGTCACAGGAGCCCTTGGAAAGTGGGTTTTTCTAGTGGTTGTAGAAGAGGAAGTCAGTGTATGGGCTGCTTGACAGGGAATATGAGTCGTCCCATCTGACAAGCAGAAGGGACCGGGGACTACCACAAGGCACAGAATTCTCCTACCAGCAGGAGGGAGCTTGCAGAGCCTCCTGACAGAAACTCGGTCGACACCTGTGACACCCTGAGCCGAGTGCCTGGTGACACCACCGGGATTGGTCCCCGTGGAATCTGTGATTTAAACCCCCGCAGTACATTGTGATGTGTTAAGCTGCTGAGAAATTTGCAGTAACTTTAGGCAGCAATAGAAAACATGAGGATCAATCCCTGTTTTTAATTTAAGGGTGTGAATTCTTTCTTAAACAGACTTCTTAGTGTTGAAAGCCTCATTCGGAGTTTAAGTCACAAGAAGTAGGTATTGAATGTCTCCACTTCAGCAGGACCTGTGCTGATGCTAGGGATGAGTTACCAAGACCCACCCTCTATCTAGTGAGAGGAGACAAGAGGTAGCAACACAGTGTGGCGAGTGCCTGGCATCCTGTCCTGGGGCTGTAAGCACAGAGCCGGTGATAACTGGGTGTACCCCAGGAAGGTGACGAGGGCTTCTTACACCAAAGGGGACAAGTCTATTCCCAGCCAGTATGTGTCAAGGATTCCTTTGAAGAAAATAATTCAAGTTGAATGAACGAACATAAGTTTAGGGTTTTATATTGAGTTTAAAGAGTTGAAGGAGTGGGAAAAGTTTTAATGTCATTTTAAAAGATGTGGTGTATATTATGTTTGATTGTTGGCCTTTCAGATTTCTCTTGTGGATTTGTAACACCAGCAAATAGAAAGGGAAAAATGATAACTTAGTGTATCATGAAAGCACTTTACCTTTGTACCTCATTGATCAATTTCTTTCTGAGGTTAACTTACCAGATATGGTACTTTTCACCTTGTTAGCTCAGATCATCCTCAATCAACAACTATCTCTGTACTATTACTTTACTGCAGGCCGTGGTTCTCAACGCGTGGCCTGTGGCCCCCAGGACTCCTGGAGACAGGAGGTCCCAAGGGCAGAACTGCTCTCACGGTAACAGCAACACTTTGGTCTTTTCTCCTGTGTTGGCACTTGCATCAACGGCCCAGGAGCAACAGTGGGTAAAACGATTGGTGCTTTGGCACCAAATGATACTAATAGTCATTAAATTCTACGTCACAACACGCTCCTAGAGGAAAAAATGCCAGAGTCATTTAGTAATATCCTTGATGAAGCAGTAAAAAAAACCATCTTGACCCTTTGACTGCATAACTGACAGGCAAACTGGGGTTCTTTGGACTTTGGCACCTGGCAGATACTTTCTCACAAATGAGCAAGGTAAGTCTCTCTCCTCAGTGAAACAGTTGATAGCATTTGTTGCCAGTGATAAAATTTGAGCTTTCAAGCAAAAATTAAAATATGAGAAAACATGTAGCTACTCCGTGTGGTGGTGGTGGTGATTTAGTCACTAAGTCGTGTCCGACTCTTGCAACCCCGTGGACTGTAGCCCGCCAGGCTCCTCTGTCCATGGGATTCTCCAGGCAAGAATATTGGAGTGGGTTGCTGTTTCCTTTTCCAGGGGATCTTCCCGACCCAGGGATTGAACCCCAGTCTTCTGCATTGCAGGCAGATTCTTTGCCAACTGAGCTACGAGGGCAGCCCATAGGCTTGATAACTTCTCAAATCCTTCAAGCTTTTCTGATGAGTGATGATATTAATTAATGTGATTTTTATATTGTATAACAAAATATGTCAACTCAGTGAACACTATTTTCCATATACCCAATGCAAAATGATACATGGATATATTCAAAGTGCTCGACAGAACAACCAATTTTAATATAAGAATAGGAAAAGTGTATTGATAAGGTTTTTGATTCTACATTGCAACTGGCTTTTGAGAAACTACCACTTGTTGAGTTTTGGTTTAGTATCAAAGAAGAATATTCACAGTTATCTGAAGAAATTATTAAAATAATCCTTCCCTTTCAACAATGTATCTGTGAGGTCAGATTTTCTTCTTCTACTTCAGTCAAGATAACATATCAAAATGGAGATCTGAAGGTAAAAGCAGATATAAGAATCCAGTTGTCAAGGAAAAAAAAAAAAAGAATCCAGTTGTCTTCTATTAAACCAGTTGCAGAAGGGAGAGTTTGAGGGGTAATTCACCTGAAAGAAAGCACAGTTCTAAATTCTAAAATGTACTGTCTTAGAGATGCGTGGTTTGAATTTTGAGGAGCAGAGTATTCATTTATTGGCCCTCTTTCCCCTTTCCTCTTTCCTTTATCCATTCCGCGAATACTTATTGAACACATATTCCAGGACTTGATAGGCGTTTTATTTGCGTTGTTCAGTAATCCTCACCTTCATCTTGTGAGGTATGATTCCACCCATTTTACATGTGGGAATACTGAGATTCTGAAAAACTACATGACGTACCTAAGTAGGCATAGCAACTGAGTGGTGTTTGAATGTTTGGGATTTGAACTCTCTGCCTCCAGTTCCCGTGTACTTGAATATTAAACTGTATCATTACTCATTGAACCCACTTGGCAACAAGAAGATGCCAGCACTGTCTGCTGTTAGTTCCTTGGGACACATGCTGTAGACTTCAGGGTCACCAACTTGGATTTAAATCCTATCTCTGCTGCTTAACATCCTGTGATCTTGGATGAACTACTTACCCTCTCAGAACCTTGGTTTTCTTCTCTGTAAAACATAAATCACAACACCTGACTTAGGGGTAACTTCTGGATTAAGTGAGGAAACATATGGAAATCATCACTGTATGGGGAAGTGGGAACATGAAGGGCCCTCCACACTGTTTCATTTTAGCAGTGGTTCCGGCGCTCTGCTTGGAGTCCTGCTGGTGACATCAGCCTTCTCCAAGTGGCCCATGGTTCTTTCCAGACGCTTCATCACCGTAGGGCCCAGGGCAGGCCACACTCAGCTGGCAGGGTGGTTTGGAGCAGCAGTGGAGAGAGGGGCTGAGTGGTGAGTAGTTGGGGCGGGACGAGCAGGACGTGGGTGCCTGACCGTGCCAGCACAAGTTCTCTCCCCTCTGATTATGACGTAGCTGTGTCCAGAAGGCCTCTGCCTTCTCATCTATAAATGTAGAGATGACGCCACCCACCTCTGTGGATGAGTGGCACAGATGCAAAGGCACGGCTGTAAGGCACTTCCTGGGTGTCCAGGACACATTAATTCCTTTCCCTACAACATGTTCCTTCATTTCTTCAGGAGAATTTAACAGATGTCCAGTAGAGACCATTCCTTTGCCTCTGAAGTCGGGCTCATGGAATATTTGTCCTTTGTTAACCTTAAGAGTTTTTCCAGTTCCTGCTCAGGAAATCTGCAAAGTCCTGGAGCTCAGCATTATCTGGGAAAAAAAGCTGCTGCGTCACAACCAGTCATGGTCCTAGATGTGACAGTCACATCAGATCTGAGTCAGGTGTTTATTGTGGTGGAGCTTAGGAAAGTTTTCCAGGTTACTTTAGAGTTCTCATTAACACAAGAATTATTGTATCCTTTTGGGGTATATTAAATCTGTTCTTCTTTGGGGGAAGGCTTGAGAAGCTCAGATTCTCAGAAGAGGAAGGGAAAGCACGATACGAAATAATTTGGCTTCTATTTCACCAACACCAGACTTCTTTAGAGTTTAATACGAAGTAAAGTACCACCATAACAGTTCAGGCCAGGTGAAATTCCTCATCACAGTAAGTTGGTGGAGTGTTAAAATTCCCCTGGCTTCAGTTGATCAAATGTACAGCCAATTGAAATGGAACTCAAGACCCTCACACACAGCCTGTTCCTGCATGGTGAGTTTAGTGGAAATCTGGTTACATGAAAAATGGGGACTGGCTCCCTGGACAGCAGGTTTCTCCGCGAATCACTCCACTTACCAGCAGGCCCACGACCTGAGCCAGGAGGAAGCTGAGCCACTTTTTAGTCCTTCCCAGAACCGCATCCTCAGAGGCTGACAGCATGTGCGACAACCTGAGTTACTGCCAGCGGCAAGTAGGTCATTTCTGGGAATGCTGCTTTGGGGGTGGCTCTCAGGGACCCTAAGTGGCACCCACTTGGTGTCCACAGGAGGTGTGGGTTTTATTGGCTATGATGTCAGAGCAGTCTTTACCTGCAGGGACCAGCCTGGGTGGCAACCAAGCTGGCTTTCTTGGAGTGTTTTCCAACCCCGGACAGAAAAGTGGCCATTGAGCGGGTGCAGCTCTGACCGCTTCGGCTGAGGTGCCTCTTTGTCTGACGTGATTCCTGTGCCAGGGACGGAGACCACACGCTCATTTCACAGATGTCATGTACTGTCAGCTGTGGTCCACTCACTCAGCATCCAAGATTTTATGAACTGGGCTCTTCAGGGAGGCCACATGGTGTATTGGTAATGAACGTGGTCTCTAGAGCCAGGCGTCTTACATCTGAACCTGGCTTTGCCACTGACCGGCTCTGGGCCTCTGGGAAAGTTACTTACCTTCTCTGTACTTCATTTTCCTCCTCCGGAAAAGGCAGATAATGGCCTCTATAAAGTGTTGAGTACATAAGAAGTACTTGGCTAAGTGTGAGTTGCTGTAGTTATTGTGTGCTACATGGGTAGGGTGGTCTGATGGTAGCCTTTCCAGTTTGGGAAAGTACTGTGGGCTTCCTCCTGTGTGGGTGCTGAGTGTAGACAGGAGAGCTGTCTTCTCGAATCCATCCTTGATATTTAGTACCCACGCCCCGCTTCCAGTACCTGCTTTTTCCATCTTTCACCTTTGCTCCCTGCTGGGGATGTATAGCTGGGATCAGTAGATGAAGGTCTGTGGCCTGACTTGACCACGTGCTTCTATGTGAGCTTAGACAAGGTACTGAACCCCTCTCTGAGCAGGCATGGAGGATTTGGGACGACTTGAGGCTGCCAGGTATCTTGGAAAGGTGGAGTAATTGCACATTCTATTTTCCCAAGATGATCGAGGAAGAAACACTTGTTGGGACTATCTGGTGGTTCTAAGACTTACCTGATTGTCCCTGTGAATGAAAAAGAATCCCCCCCGCTCCCCCATACAGGGAGATGTGTGCTGAGAAAAGCACAGGGCAGGGTAGGGGAGGATCCAGAAGACTGGGGGCCATACTGGCTGCGCAGGACCCAGCGGAGTACCAGCCAAAAGAGATGGAGTTTCCCTCCTGCTCGGTCTCGTGGTACTGAGTGCAGCAGGGGCTTCTGTCCCCGTTGTCTTCGCAGTGACCCTGTATTCCTGGAGTTGTGCAGCGAGCGGAGCTGTCTTACTTTAAGCGCTGACAGTAGTCACAACGTGAGTACCCACCCATGCTGACCTCTGATTCTCAGCTTCCTGTCTTGGCAAATAAAAATCTTGGACCAAATGAACTTCTGATTTCTTTCAGGATTAATATGATACAAAGCGATACAGATATGCACTGTCTATTCTATCACCTGGTTCTTCCTCTTCGTAGTACTTGATGCAGTCTTTTTAGATTTTGCTTTGGGTTTTTCTGTTCTGTTTTTTACGTACTTCTTTTGTGTCTCCAACACCTGCATCCCCATTTTCAGGCACCTAGAAAGGAAGCTGCCGTGTACAGGACAGCAGCACCAGATCGTGTTCGGCACATTTTAGGTGGTAATGAATATATGCATATGCCCACATAGACACCTGTAACCAGGCATTATAATATAGTGTCATAAATTTGTCTGTAGAAACTAAGTGATCAATTATTCTTTCTTTCCTCACATACTCCCCTCCCCAGTATGCAGCACATTGTTATTTGGAGATTAGCAGACTAGAATTAAGAATGGTCATATAGGGAGTTTGGGATTGGCATGTGTACACTGCTGTATTTAAAATGTGTAATCAACAAGGACCTACTGTATAGCACAGGGAACTCTGCTCAGTAATATGTAATGACCTAAATGGGAAAAGAATTTGGAAAAGAATAGAGATACATGTATATGTGTAACTGAATCACTTTGCTGTACACCTGAAACTGAGACGTTATTCATCAACTGTGCTCCAATATAAAATTAAAAAATAAAAGAAAAAAAAACCCAAGGGCAGATGGGGAAACAATGGTCATATTTTCTGTCTTTTTAAAACTTGCACAAAGTAGCGGTGCCCTTGTGTGCGCAGGTAGTATCAAGGGACAGTAACTCCTGACGTCAGAGGAAGCCCACAGTTCAGGGCTGAGGACACTTGATTGGGGAGGTGCTATGCCAAGCGTCTGTGGTGTCGGTTGGATCCTTTTATATACACAGTGGAGGTGGTCAGCAGGAGGCAAACTCTAAACCTTAGAATTGTGCTCGCTCATATTATTGAGATTTCATATTGCTTTTATTATTTGGCCACAAAAATGGACATAATCCTTGTTGGCTTTAACACACCTACTAGTACTGCTTTTGCTACCCATCTTGCAAAATATAAGACAAGGCCAGAGCTTAAATTAAAATCCTCAGCTTCTTATCTCCTTCCCACAGGAAAGCAAATCTGTGTTGAAAACCGTAAAATTAAGAGGAGAGCAAGGATAGCATAATTTAGCAAAAATTCATGGCACCAGATTCTGAGCTATATGACTGGAGGGATAGGTCAGACATTAAGAAGATGCTGCCTGCTAATGCAAGTTCCTTAAGGTGGTGCTCTGAAAATAAGAAAGGCACGTAAAATGTGTGTGTGTTATTTATATATATATAAATATATATATATTTGCAGAAGATTTCTGCATTGCTTTACTCTTTTTAACTACCCTAGGAAAATATCTTTGTAGATTGTTTGGCAATTATGCTTCTTATGAGACTTCTGAAAGGGAACTCGAAACAGTTATTCTCAAGTATAGTTGAATTTCATTTGTTTTAGCATTTGAGTGTTGAGATTTTCGCTTCCATATTTAAAGGGGTTTATAATAATAACATCCTCACACCCACCCACCCCCCACTTCCTCTAGCACTCTGAATTCCTTATATTTGAGAAGCTCATTCTGTGTATTTGGCATACTGTATCATTAACACTTGAAAACCATGGAAAAAAATTTTTTTAACCTTTTACACATTTATATGCATAGATGTCTGTGCAGAGGTGCGTAGAGAAAAGGCGTGTGGCTTTGATAATGGTGCTCTACTTAATAAACGCCAAGGGCTATAGGAGCATGCGAGTTCTACTGTTAGAGGGGAGCTGGTAATTATAAAATAAGGGGAAATCTAGCGAGGAGAGCATATCATTGTCTAAAAAAGTGTGATTTTTCCCCCCCTCGCTTTTTTTTGGTTCATAAGTTTCTTTGGGTGGAGATTGTAATGATAGGGTGTAAAGAATTACTAACTATAAAGAGAATTAAGAGTTACTAGAAAGATTACTCCTAATTTTCCTGAGGATGGTTCTTTCTGTTGGAACCACATACTTTTTACATCTTATTTGTAAAACAACAACAACAACAAAAAGGGACATAATCAGTGTATGTAGTAGGTACAGCCGTCATACACAGTTGTGTCATGGTTCTCAGCCATTCAGATTTGTCCCTACACTTTAAGCAGTTTACACTGTGCATTTTTCAGGGACTTACACAAAAAAATTTTAATAATATGTTCTTTTCTGGAGAAAGTGATTTCACATGTATTTTAGTCTGTAGAATAGTAACAGTCTATTTAAACTAGCATGATGAAGGCATGTTTGAACGAGTGAATTAGAGAATATTTAGAATTCATTAGAGTTTATTCCTTTTAAATTCATGAGTTACTTATTATTATATTTCTAAATAGATATTTTTCTGAGACAGCCTAAATTAGGAGATGAGTTTAAAATCAGAAACATATTGTGCATATAATTGTGTTGAATTGTGTGTGTGGGGTAGTTTCTTTTAAAACAATCCTCTAATCAGGTTAAACTGCCTGAGTCTTGTTTGTATTACTGATGTGCTTAGTAAGCACTTTATTGAGGGGGCAGTATGCATGGGAGATTCAACTTTAACACCAAACAACAGAATTCCAGATTTCAAATTGAAGTCCAAATAAATAACCTGAGCCTTTAATGAGTGTTACTATTATATAGTCTTAGAATTCCAAATTAAATAGTAAAATTTATTTTTAAACAAGTAAGAGACATAAAATATGTTAAATATAAATGTCAAAAATTTGAAGTGTTCTTATAAGCTATATTTTTCATTATGCAGTTAAACCCAAGATTAGAAATTCCATTTTATCTGTTAATACTTTTGGAAACTAGAGGAACTAAAGATGAGCTAAGCAGCTCTAAAGCATGATAAATGATGGTCATGTTTGATTGGCGAAACCATAGAACATGAAAAAAATGGTATAATTTGGCTCTTAAGGATGTACAATTCTGTTTGTGTGCACATGAGCACACGCATGTATGTGCGTACGCTCAGTTGTGTCCAACACTTTGCAACCCTGTGGACCCACCAGACTCCCCTGTCTGTGGGATTCTTCAGGCAAGAATACTGGGGCTGGTTAACATTTCCTCCTCTAGGGGATCTTCCTGACCCAGGGATCGAACCCACATGTCTTGTATCTCCTGCATTGGTAGGCGGGTTCTTCGCTAGCTGGGCCAGATTTACTGCTCCACAACTCTAGGATTATGAATTTTATAAACTAAGATGATGTCATTACAGCAAATTTATATATACGAGGTTGTTTAAAAAGTTGCCTTTTAAGTTGGAACATTTATTCATTTATCTATTCAACGTTTATTGAATGCCCATTTTATGCCAAACATATGTAATGAATAGAGTTACTAAAACATTCATAACTTTTGCTCCAGAAACTGTTTATTGACTTAAAGCTAAGGAGATAATCCAAAAGGGGTGTAAATATGTATATATAGAGAATTGATGTCATGGAGTAATGGTGACCAACCTAAATCTCCAAAGGGGCCTAGGTTAAATAACTGATCGTTTTCTTGGTGGGATATTCATGTACTTAAGGCATATTTAACATGAGAAAATCCTGAAAATCTTAAGTGGGTAGAGCAGATACTTCAGGTGTTTAGGTCTGGAGATAATTCTTGGTTGACTTTTGAGGAGAGAGGAGACAGGAGCTGGGAGTCCATATTAACTGTTGTCCTTGTGGTTACTTTGCAGTCAAATAAAGTGCCCGTGGTGCAGCCATCCCATGCGGTCCATCCTCTCACCCCCCTCATCACGTACAGCGACGAGCACTTTTCTCCAGGATCACACCCGTCACATATCCCATCAGATGTCAACTCCAAACAAGGTGAGAGCCTTGCTGCCCAGGCCTCTTTGGATAAGGAAGAGCCTCGTCTCACCAGTCTGAGTGACCTCACCGGTGCCTCTGCTCATGTCATAACACATTTGTAGGAGATAAGAGTAATTTATTTGATAGCAATTTTTTAGTAAGCATACAAGAATTTGTTGTTGGCCTTTTCTTTTTCGGGATAAAGAAAAACAAAAAAAATAGTGAAGGGTCATTTTCATCGTGACAGCTCTGAAGATCTATGATCACAATATAAACCAATATGTTGTGAAAATATATTACAAATTCAGTCCTTGGCGCCCCCTGCCATATTCATTTATTTCAGCATGTACTACGTGTTGATGATAGTACTGAAAAAGAAGTTAGAAAAAGGACAAAGTTTTTCTTCAAATGTTATATTTTTGAGACTTGTGATTTCCTTTGGTTTCAGTAATATCCCTGTTGTGTTTTCTTTTCTTTTGGTTGTTTCTCAACAAAAATTATATTTAAAGTACAAAGGGTTTCCCAGGTGGCGCTGGCGGTAAAGAATCCACACGCCAATGCAGGAGACCTAAGAGACACAGGTTTGATCCCTGGGTCAAGAAGATCCCCTGGAGGAGGGCATGGCAACCCACTCCAGTATTCTTGCCTGGAGAATCCCATGGACAGAGGAGCCTGGCAGCTACAGTCCATAGAGTCACAAAGAGTCAGACACGGCTAAAACGACTTAACACACACACACATAAAGTACAAAACCATCTCTGTCTAAAGTCAAAACAGACTAAGTGTTGGTGGCTCAACTGTGTCCAACTCCTCATTACACCATGGACTATAGCCCACCAGACTCCTCTGTCCATAGGATTTTCCAGGCAAGAATACTAGAGTGGGTCTGCATTCAAAGCAACATGAATATTCTTTGGCTTCTCTACACTTTTACCAAGTTCTGCTTCTGTGTCATTTACAGAGAAACATACATCATAAGAAGTCTCAAAAACCAAAACGCCTGTTTCTAACGTGAGGCATGAGGGTTGGTGTGGTTGTCGGACGGACACAGAGCACAGGCCCTCGAAGCCTTCTGGTCCCAGCACCCTAAAGCAGGCCTTGAGAGAGGGGCAGTTTGCTCACAGGGGAGCCCTTGCTCTCTTCATGGGCATGTACACTCGGGACTCAGCAGGATCTTGAGATGTTCACAATGAAAGATCCTGTAAAACCATGTGAAGGCAGAGAATGTAAAGGGTAAAGGGGCCAAACATGCCTTCTCCAGCACTTCTCCCTTTTGTCCAGCCCTATCTTTGATGGATCATGAACAACAGTATTTAGTAAGTGTATAAAACAACAGTGAAGTTCAGAGGTTGGGTGTTTTTCCTACCTCTGTGAACACTTTTAGGTTAAATATATATCATCTTCATTTCCCACCTTAATTAAAAAGACGACTCTTTGACAATTTAGTAGGACTTTGCTTGCTTGGAGCCCCAGTACGCCTTCTTAGAGAAGGCAAGAATCACTGTGGTGGATGTTTCTGGGTTTGTCTCTATTTTATTCTCATTTCCAGCCCTTTCTCTCCTCTACTTCCTTTTGTAAAGGATCTCCAAATAATCAGAAACAACAGAGGCAGCTGTGAATATGTAGTGAGAAAGGAAACGTAAGACAAGCGTCTTCGGCAGAAAGCTGAGTTTGAGAGGGAAGCTCGAGAATATGACCTTGGCTGTGGCAAGTTTGAGGTCCCTTTGGGATATCTGAAGGGAAGTGTGCAGGTCACCATCCCAGAGCAGGGCCTAAGCTAGAGATGCACGTCTGGGAACCATAAAGATGCAGATGACAGTTAAAGATAGATGTAAAAGCCCCAGACAAACTATTATCAAAAAGAATCCAAGAGTATGTTTTATTTAGTTTTAAACTATTTATTTACATAACAATTACATAGTATTTACCTAATCCCAGTCCCCGTTCAGAGCACGTTGAAATGAACTTATTTAAAAGAATAACATTATAAAAAATTTTAAAAGAGTAACACATGATGGTTCAATAGTTTTTCTCTCACAAATTCTAGGAGAGTTTAGATTTTAAAACAGAAATTTTTCTAACTGGCTACCAATTGCAATTGCATTTTCTCTTCTGTTTCCATATCTTACTGCTACCCTACCTTGTTTTACCTTAATAATTGTAATTTATCATTACTCCTCAAACCTTTTCTGTTAAACAAACTTTTCAGGACTAGAGAAGGGACTAGTGGGCATGACCAGAAATTGTCTGCTTGCAATTTCTTTGAAATATTTTGTGCTAAAAATTTGTGATTTTTGCATTCTACTCTATAATACTGTTTGCTTTTGTTGTAATATAAAAATCCTGTTTTAATTACTTTTTTGTCATAGACTTACTGTATCCCATCACCATGTAGGTAGGGGGATATAAAACCTTGGTTAAAGAATTAATTTACATGATCTTGAGTTTATATCATTCCACTTGGGTGCAATCATCACCAAAAAATAAGTATGATGGAGAAAAGTCTAATGCTTCTTGGATCTCTTGCCTTTATTCTTCTCTCCCCTGCCTGCCTTTTGGTTCTATCATGTACAGCTGGTTACAGCATGATGGTACTAAGCTGCTGATTTCAAAGTTCCTGGGTGGCTGGTTAGCTTTATCCCCCAAAATAATAATAATAATAAAAAAAGAAACTCATGTTCATACTCTAACTCTAGTTGGGCTTATTCAGTAAATAGAAACAGTTTGTCAGCAGAACCCATTCTTATTTTTAAGAAAATAACTTTAGGTTAATTTCCTGTTAGGAATCACACTAGTTTTTATGCATGTGTGTTGGGGTAAGGTGGTAGGTGCAAGTATAGTTGTAAGCAGAAGAAAGGAAGCTAATATCCATCATTTAATATTTGTTAAATATTAAATGATATAATAAGCTAATATCCATCAAAGTTCCACTCATTGTGTCTGATAAAAATGTTAAGAGGAAGAGCTTTTAGGAAATACTGGGTTTATGTACCTGTTTATATATTTGTGTCCTTGTAAATAACAGCAAACACTCAACACAGCACTTACCAGGCACTTTTCTTTATTATATATGAATGCATTTACTTTTCAGAACAACCTCGATATTTCATTTTTATTCTGATTCTGCAGAATAATAATTAAATAACTTCCTCAAGAACATATAGTGAGTGGCAGAACTACTATATCCATGCAGTCTGACCCCAGAATCATTTTAGCTGTATTTATAAAAATTTAAGGCTATATTGCATATAGCCTCCAGCATATGCACTCTGCTTAGTCACTCAGTGGTTTCCAACTCTTTGTGACCCCATGGACTGTAGCTCTCCAGACTCCTCTGTCCATGGGGATTCTCCAGGTAAGAATACTGAAGTGGGTTGCCATGCCCTCCTCCAGGGGATTTTCCCAACCCAGGTCTCGCCCATTGCAGGCAGAATCTTTACCATCTGAGGCACCAGGGGATCCTGTATAACAAGTGCTCAATAAATACTCGTTAAATAAATGATGTGTAGCACAGGAGTTGGTAGAGAGACACACACTTTTAGGAATCTTTGGAAACAGGATCTTAAGACAACAATGAGCTATTTAGAAAACACAGACCCACTTTCTTCTGCTCGTGTAATGACCTAAGCCATACCGTGTGTGTACATGCAAATGGCTTATCGTATTGACCCAGCATGGGTAATGTGTTCATTTGTTTAATCGCTCAGAATTCTATTCAGAGCCTTCTCTGCGAGACAGCCATGGTTTGATACACAGATAAGGGAAAAAATGGTCTTTTTTTTTTTTCCTAGCAGTGATAAGCTCACACAGGAAATGATTTGCACAAACTCACTATAAAACATAATGAAGAACATCTTAAGTACCATGTTAAAAGTACAAATAAAATGTTGTAGATTCTAAGAAGAAAGATCTCTCACAGCAGTAAGAGTTAGAGAATATTTCATGAGAGAAAGCTATCTGAAATAGGAGTAGAATTTTAATAGAAACAGTCAAATACCCATCACAGGAACCAGCGTGTAGCAGGTGCTAAGGAAACGGTAGTTCCCTTGTTTGTTTTTAAGCAGTAAAATCAAATCCAAATACGAAAGACAATTGTATTTTTTGTTCTGTCAGGTTATTCCTACACCAGATCACAAATGCACTGTTCTCAGTGTACTTAAAAACACAGACTCGTGTGGAGAGCAAGGTTTCCAACTCCTCTGCTTAGAGGCATGTGACTGAAAGCAGTTCACTTCTCTACAGCCCAGAGATAAGATCCCAGGACAAATCATATTTTTTAGGTACCTAAACAGTCACTTCATCTCCCTAACAAAGGGGTTAAGGTTGACCATTCGCATAGTTCAGCCTCTAATTATGATTTTCAAGTTCAAGTTTCCAATATTCTTCTGTGTTGGTCAGGTTTTTCAAGACTGAGCAACCCCTCTGCAGAACAAGAGCTTTGGAGAATCTGGGGATGAGGGAGGCAGCAAGTTGGAGAAACTGCCCTATGATTCTGCCATGTCAAGAATCACTACTACAGGCCCCCTGCTGCCGCTGCCTCCCCAGGCCCAAGTGAAAACAAATCCCAAGGGCTCCTCTGTGATCAAAAGAAGCAGTATTGACAGCTTTTTTATAAAGGGAGATTTTTATGGTAACTCTGCTAAAGTGAACTTCCAGCTTCCATAAAAACAGTTGCCAGGGGCTCTGCTTCAGAGAGAGAGTGGATCCACAGAACTCCCTTAGGTCCTATTGTATCCAGTGCTTTTGGTGACTTGATGATATAAAGGAATTTAAAAAAATACTCATTAAATTTGAAAGTGATAAGAGATCAAAAAAGAAGATTTTAGACTCCTTTTAAAAACAGCAAAACCTGAGATGATCTCATGTAAACTCCGTCAAAAGAGATTAAAGACCTTTCTCCTTCCTAGCTACTTCTTCTAAGAGTTAAAGAATAGTTTGTCCTAACTTCAAAGTCAAATTAACATCAACTTTGAAGACAACACTTCTTAAGCCATTCCCATATGCTCAAGGCCTTCAGTATCTTTTAATATCCAAATGAAATTCACAGACATTTTGAATAGTAACAAAGCAGAATACGTAAAGAACATCTTCTGTATACTCACCTGATTTTGCCTATGAGGCAATATAATTATAGCCACTGAATGTATATTCGGGTTGTTAAACCTGGGGATATATGTTTATACAGGATAATGCTCTTTTAAAGCCAGATTAACTGTGTAAAGAAACTCCTGTGGCTTTCTTCTGTTCAGAATCCCTTTCCCCCAGATATGAATGTAACGTTTTGTTTTGCGTTTTTAACGTATACATCGCACCCCTTCTTTTCAGTGCCCAAGGTAAGATGTAAACAGGGATGTCAAGTGGGACTAGGATTAGGCATCATCTCTGGGTAGTTTCACAGCTCTAGGGTAGTGTGCTCCAGGGAGTGTGAGCTCGTGAAACAGCGTGGCACGCTCGTTCTCTAAGGAGTACAGCTGATCCAGGCCGGCTTGACCTCGGAGCCCAGGGGACTCGACCCGGTGAAGAACTCGGTTGGAGCTGCAGTGCCAGAGACCAGATGAATCCTATCACGTGCGGCCATTATGGGGCTGAAGATTATTTCCAATTAATCTTTGATCCTCTGAGGTATCACATTTCCCAAATCTACGTGCCCATAAGGGAGCCAGTGAAGGTCTGAAACGAACGATTGACCTAATCCTTGAACACCGTGGCAGGCCTTCTGCTTATGAAGCGCTGTCATTCTACACAGAAACAGTTGTCTACGCTTTTCCTAGCCGAAGTGAAATAATGAGGCAAACTTAAGTACCTTTACAGTCTCATTTTGATGCTTGTTTTACTCGCAGTATATTTACTGTTTTAGGAGCCCCTCAAGATGTACCACCTTCGGACGTGTTTTCTCAGATGCTGAAATCTTGAGTAAAGATAAACGGACTTCTGTTAAATCAGAAAATTAAATACTGTCTCATTCTACACCTTAAGTGCTAATGATAAAATGCATTTTCTTGCTTTCTATTTCTCTCAGAAATTGAATGTCCTGTGAATCTGCCTCTCCATTGTTCTTTTTTAATAGGCATGTCCAGACATCCTCCAGCTCCCGAGATCCCTACGTTTTATCCCCTGTCTCCAGGTGGTGTTGGACAGATAACCCCACCTCTTGGCTGGTAAGATCCTTCTTGCAACCTGCAGCCAGACGTCTGATATCTCCTACTCCCCATTTATGGAAATTAGCTTTATGAATAATAACACTTGTGGAGTTAAAGAAACTTCAACACACAAGGTGCTAACTTTATTTCATTTCAATTTAAAAGATTAAAAAACATACAGACTTTGAAATGGACTGAGTCCGTTTGCTAATATGTGTAGAAAATGACTGTGTAGCATTTGCTTTGAAGCTTATAGTTTTATGGATTCAATTTGTGGCTCTGGGCATTTACTATGCCTGTACAAAGTGTTCACTGTGGTTTTTCTTTTCTAGTTCTTTATGAACAACTTATATTTTTGAAGCATAACCTTAGATATATTGAATATCGATCTTTGCTTATAAATGGGCAAGTGATGTAAATGACAAATAACTGTAACAAATGCAAAAGCATCTTTTGAATTTTAATAAAGTAAGTACCAGTTTGAGTTCAGAGGAGTGAAAAACTGATGAATGGGCTTTATCCTTTCAGAATCCAAATGTTCTCTATTTTTGTTGTTTCTGAAAGATCCATACCACTGTTTTCAGGTTTTGTTTTTTTTTTAAATTATAAAGGTAAAGGAAAAGAAATGTATTTAGAGAAGAATCACTTCATACAGTGGAGCCTGTTTCTATCATTTTATTGTTAGTTAGCACATAGCTTTCCCTGCCCTCACTCCCACCCCTCGCCCCACTGCTCACTCCACAGACAAAGGGCTGCACCTTCAGCAAACGTTTTCTCTCCTTTCTTCCCTGACTGTGTGTCCTTGCAGACCCCTGGCAAAAGCCCCAGTTTCCCTTCCTCACATCCTTACATTATCTCCTCTTCATAAGGAGGGCTTATCCTGCCATGGATATTCCAGCTTTCTCTCTTCTCTTTAGCATTAACTTTCTCAGTCAATAACTCTGTTTGGACTTAATTGATTATGCGAACACTTCCAAACCTACATCAGTTATTCTGTCTGAACTTACCTACTTAAGGGCAATAATCCTGGGCTGAGTTCCATCAGTGGCATCTGGAAATAAAGACTTTGTAAATGAAAAATGTGACATGTAGGAAAAACAGAGGGAGAGATGGAATTCTCAGAGCAGAGAGAAAATAACTCCATGAATTGATCTTTTATTTCTTGCCTGCAGCATGGGTGTAAGGGTGGGAGGTGGGGTGCAGGGTTTTCAAAAATGTGTTCATTTTTATATAAACTTTTATTTCCTCCTTTCTTCCCTTCCCTGAAGTTCTCAAAGATTCTGATAAAGAATCCGTTATCCTAAAAAGAATAGTTCACAATTCTCAGGTTCTGTTATATTCACTAAGAGCTGTTCACATGCCTACTTTGTGCAAAGCATCAGTGGGGCTGGAGAGGGGCAGGGGTAGAAAACGAGCCACCCATGGACTGCAGCGGGAGGGTTCCTTCAAGGCACTAGTGATGCTTGGGGTGGGCGGAGGGTGAGGAAGGGAAGCAGCTGGGTGAGTGAGCAGTACCCCCTCGTAACACGCCCCAGATTCTGGTTGAGGACCTCCCCTCATCAAACTCTTGTTGCTGGTTGGTAACTCATGTTTTGTCATTGATGGGTTCCTCTCTTCTGTGACCTCAGGCAAGGTCAGCCTGTATATCCCATCACGGGAGGCTTCAGGCAGCCCTACCCATCCTCACTGTCAGTCGACACTTCCATGTCCAGGTAGGTGGAGGTGGAACCGGGCGCGCCAGGACAGGCTGCTCTTGCGCGCTTGCGTCTTGTGCGCCTCTGCTTGCCTCTCGGCCCGGCGGGCGCACAGCTCAGCCCGCGTCTGTCTGCGCAGGGTGCCTGGCTCCCACACTAGGCGTCCTGGGGAGTCCCGGGAAGGAGCCAGACTCCACGCCCCACAGCACCAGCCACACCCGTCAGGCAGACGGACTCAGCCACCCTGGAGACCGTACCTCCAAAAGACTTCGCCGCCCCCCGACGGCGGGAGGAGAAACGCCCCCAGAGGGGACATCATAGGAAGAGCTTGTTCAATTCAAAACATGCTGAGGGTGGGTCAGCGGGAGAATACAGACTGGCTTTTTTTTCTTTTTTTCTTCTGTGAGGAAGGTTGTCTCAGTTTCATGTGACGGTGTCTGAAAAGGCCCAGGTAGTCTAGAGCCTTCCTGGACCGAGGCTGTGGGAAGAGAAGGAACGGGGCTTCCGGGCTGTCAGGCCGAACGGGCTGTGTGTCCTAGTGTGTGAATCAGGCCCTGTGTGGACGTAGTGGTGTGAAGCTCTGCGAGGTCTGCTGTGCCACACCGCTCTGTGTAACGCTTTTGCCTCTGGAAAGGACGGCTTTTGTGCCCTGTGCTTGATGTACACACACATTTGTGGTGTATCATCTGTGTGTTCAATGTGGCTTTTTCAAGGGAGCTAGCATTAACATGCTGGAAGTCAAACTGTTGGGTTAGTAACTGGTTGTGAATCTTAACTTTTTAATATATGTATGAAATTTGCAGTTTTCTGTGGTGAATTTCAGCTTTTTCAAAAATCATTTTATTCAATAAATTGTACACCTAACTGGTTGAGAGGGAATGAAATTAATATCCTTCCTCCTAAATATATTTTATACATATATTTTTACAGTGTATAAGAATTGTGTGATGATAGGATTTTCTCATAGGCAAATAACCAGCATCACATATTTTTGCAAATAGTCCATTTAGCAAGCATCATAATTTGATCAAGTGTTTGTATTTTTCCCATGCCTCCTTAATTTTTAAAGATTTGTTTCTGAAATATTACATATCCAAGCAGAGTCCCTTCTTTCCTTCCCAGAAGAAGGAATTAACTGTACAGACGGTGATGAAAGACCTGAGAATGTTTTTTGTTGAACTACATGTTTACTTTAAAACAGTTTGAAAGCAGAAATTTCTAAAGCATATCCAGATTTATCAAAGAGCTTGTTGAAAGTACTGTCTTTGTTTTATTTTTCTTGCATGGCAGTTTCCCTCCTTTGTGTTGGATGGTGGTGGATATTTTGAGATTTTTTTTAATGCTCTATAAGCATACTCTGGGAAAAAGCCTTTATTTGAGCTTGTGTAGTTTTTACCTTGAAGCAGAGCTGTATCCTTCCCTTTAATTAAATTATTCCCCTTAATTTTGTTATCAATTTTCCATGAGGCTAGATCTCTCAGACACTACCTTCTTTATGTGCAGAAAATTATTTGGTATGATGCTGATGGCAGCCTTATTAAATCAGAGACTGAACAAATCTTCCTGCCCCTTGTCTGCTCAGTTGCTCTCTCCCGATATTAGGGGAAAAGCCAACAGGAGAAGACTTAATCTGAAGGTCCACTTAGGGATGTAGGCAGAGATTTAAAAAGATGATGTCTGTAGATTTTAACATCATTTTAAACAGCTAAGTCTTCATAAAATATTCTATTTCCAGTAATTATTCTTACTGAAATTCTTCTCTGAAAACTGCTTTGCAAGAAAAGTGACTCACCTTTTTTTAAAAATCCTATTGCCTAGAGCCCTCCCAGGAAAAATGCCAGATTCCACCATTAGCTTGAAAAAAAAATCTGTTAGGTGGTGTGTAATTATAAATATTTTCCACCTGAATACAGAGAGAAAAGAAATTAATCATCAGCCTGCTCTTATAGTTAATATGTCTGTGTGTGAAGACGTGTTTTTACTCTCAGCCAATAGCAGTTAGTGAGTTGTTTCAAAATTCCATCCAGCTCTTGCTACAGCAGTACATTTTGTTTTCTCGACTTTCCTTCTTTCAGGTTTTCTCATCATATGATTCCTGGTCCTCCTGGTCCCCACACAACTGGCATCCCTCATCCAGCCATCGTAACGCCTCAGGTCAAACAGGAACACCCCCACACTGACAGTGACCTAATGCACGTGTAAGTGCGCCTCTCTCTCCACCTGTGAACGCCTTATGGTACCAAGGACTTAAACCCCACCGTTTCTCCTTTGCTATTGTCGAATCTTACCCCTATCTGTTATCCTGAAAGTCAGTGTAGCTCCACCTTGAAAGCTCTGCCCCTGAGGACACGGAGCAGCTTGATTCTCAGTGCTCTGATTTGGTTCTGAGATGGAAAAGGAGCACGAATCTCAAAAGATGAAGGGAAACCCACTAAAGAGAAGAGATCTTCAGAGCGGAGAGGCTGAAGAAACGGAGCTGTTCAGCCATTTAGTGCAAGGCTTGAACTGGGTTCCCACTCTTGGGGACCATGAGCGTGAAGTAGATTGGGGGGTTCAGTGCATTTCCTCCTAGAAATAGTCACCCTGCCTCTGCATCAAGGCTTTGGAAGCACTGAATTGAAAGGAAGGGGGCAAAGCAAAACCCAGGATTTCCTGTCGGACCAGGGTTGTTGCAGGCTGTTACAGCACAGCTGAATTCTCCCAAAAGATTAGTAATTAATTGAATTTCTTAATCTAGAGTTTGTACTGGAACAGAAGGAATGCGGTGGCAGGGAGCATGTGAACACTGTCCATAAGACCCCTGCAAGTACAGGCAAAGCCAGTGTGCATTTGTCTGGGGGAGAGAGCCTAAGGTTTCATTAGCTTCTCAGAGGAGCCCTGACCCACAGACGTTAAGAACGTCAGTTCTAGAGGAGGACTGACTACCTGCACTGTATGTTCAGCTTTTCCTAAGGTGACCAGGGAGCATCTAAAATCTAGATGCAGCGTCTTCACAAGCCCATTTCTGTGTTGGGTTCAACCCTTCTATAGCTATAGGTAAGCTTTCGCAAACCAAAGGATCCTTATTTATCAACAGTAGATGGGTCACTCTTTTTAAGTAGACAGTGTCCTGGGGGCTGTTAGAGAGCCCAGAGGGTGGTCCCAGCCTGAGGTGGACTCATGATAGAAGCGGATGCTCTGCTCCTCCTCCCATCTCTTCCTGATTCGTCTAACCCCTTCCCCACTCCCAACTTTTAGGAAGCCTCAGCATGAACAGAGAAAGGAGCAGGAGCCAAAAAGACCTCACATTAAAAAGCCTCTGAATGCTTTTATGTTATACATGAAAGAAATGAGAGCGAATGTCGTAGCTGAGTGTACTCTAAAGGAAAGTGCAGCTATCAACCAGATTCTAGGCAGAAGGGTAAGTAGTGGGATGGTATGTAAATGTTTATGGTAACCGTGGAACTGGTTCGTTAACAGCTGCCCAAATGCACTTACACATCAGGTAGTCATAGAACCATCTGTATAGTCACCAGTCACTTGGGGAGTAACAGAGAGCGCATGACAACCTTTAACAGAAATGATATAATGCATTGTATCAACAACTGAGATTGTATCTGGCACTTGGAACATTTCCTGTAAATGATAACTATTTTCCTATTATTATACTTTAAATGAGTATATCTGGAGTGTCTTTTATGTGCCAGGCAGTGTAGTAAGCATTACATAATTATTGCGGAGTAAAATAGATGTAGTCTTCACCTTCACAGATCTTGAAGTTTTGTGACAGGATACTGATATGAAATAATTCCTTATTATATATACAATTAAAATTGTGATAAATACTGTCAATATGAAGAGCAAGAATCAGAGAATAATGGAGGTGGGGCGGGGCTAGGGAATGGCCTCCTGAGAAAGTAGTTGAGAGATGAGTGGGGTTAACCCCTGATGAAGGGGGTGAGGTGGACTCTTCCCCACATGAAGCAGTGTGTGTGTGTGTGTGTGTGTGTGTGTGTGTGTGTGTGCAGACTCTAAAGCAAGAAAGCAGGGAGCTACAGCAAGCCCTCTGGGGCCAGCCATGTTTCTGGATAAACCCTGGCAGTCAGCAGTGGCTGCTCCTTCCAAGATGTAAGCAGATCATTCTTCCTTAAAGCTTTACATAGAAGAATTGGTGTGGGCCGGAGAAGTCTTAATTCTGGAAGCATTGTTCTCTGATTCTCCAGGTGTACATGGGCCAGGTTTCTCGATTGCCCTCCCTTTCTGTTGATGTTGTTGCTTCTTTCACCCATGCGGAGATATTTTTCTGAGTACCTGTCATGTCCCAGGCACTAGACTTGTAACTAGGACAGACACTCTTAGATTTCTTTGTCCAGCCACCAGCCCAGAAACGAGTCAGTCCGTCCCAGTACTTTTCTCAGGGTTGAAATGGGTTTAGTTGGGTATCTGAAGGGTGGTGGAGAAAATTGGAATTTTTCTCATTGAATTGCATTTTACTATAATTCCATTGAAGTTTTAGAAATGCTTCAGCTTAACTTGTATGATGCTCCTCATATATGTGTGGTGACTTCTTAAAATATGATCTTGTGTATTTGTTTTTGCAAACTCTCAAGAAATTCATGGTTTGCAAATGAACATTCAGAAGAAGGAAGGTTTTGACAACCTTTGTGGGACTTAAAGGTCATGTTTTAGCTGCTGCTGCTGATCATTTTCATCGTGTTTGTTAAAAACCTCATACATTTCAGCATCCATGACAGAAAACATTAGGAGATTTCCAGTCCATGTGAGGAAAGCAGATGGCGGAGAGCAGGCATTGTTGAATTATAGATTCCTGTTGGATGGCATAAAAACACAGCTATTTCCAATCTTCAAGACCCCAGGTTTCGGGGGTAGGATGTGGTGGTAGATTATAGCTCTTTTGGTGCCCTGTGTACAATACTCTATCTCCCTGTGGATTCTTAAACACTTAATAACAATAATTACAATGATTTTCAAAGCCAGATCATAGCAGATGAGTGATTCCCATCATTTTTTTTCCCCTTGACCCTTCAAAAGAAGAAATTAGAGGAAAAGAAGGGTTCTTTTTTCAGCTTGTGTAAAACACTTACTTTTTTTTTCTTTCCCCCAAGTTAAAGGTCCATGGTCCTCCAGTGGGAATTATTTTCCTGCTCAAGAGAGTTAAGGATATGATATGGACGTATGCTTCCTATTTTTAATGCACATTTCCAACAGTTGCTACTTTCTCAGCTCCCTTAACAATCCCCAGATCAGAGCATGTGTCCTAAAGGATGGTTCTCATTTAGGGTCTCTCTCTGTCTTTGATTTGGACACCTGTTTCTATTTATAGGTCTCTGAGATCTTTGATTAAGATCAGGTTTTCTATCCTTTCATAACTCCCCTCTGGCAGGATAGTTCTTGCTAGTTCTTTAAAGTTCCTAGCTTTAAAATCATGAAGTTTTACACTAGGATAATTAGAATTCTTAATAATGGATTTGAAATTCATCCTGGAACATTTTATCTTTTGATTTTTACTCACCTTTATCTCTAACATAGAAATGTTCATTCATATGAATGACTCCAGTTTTCTTCTTCATACTATAAATAATAATAAAATAAATATTATTTTAAGGTTTTTCTTTTTCAGACCTTCTAGACTATTAAAAGAAGTCCATTTATTGCATATTTATTGTCAGAATTTCTAAATCTTGGAACTGTGTTAAGTTTCTTCAAATGGGTATTTTCCCAACAACTTGATGAATCTTTCAGTAAGCAAAAGAGATGGAAAAACGCTTTTAGTCAATATGTGTTTCAGAAATGCCTGTTAAGATCATCTTTTTACCTTTGAATCAGACTTTGCTTTTGTTTTTAACATAAAACTTTAATATATCATAATTTTACTTAACTGTTTTACTCTAGTAAATGATGCTTCATTTGTGAGTTGAGTTTGTGAATTATAAATCTCTAGGAGCTAAAAGCAGTTGAAAAGGCAGGTAAACAGTTTAGTTTGTGGTCTGTTTTTTAACTTTGAATTTTGCTCAGTTTTGTTAGCTGGGGTCTTGTCAACCTAAATTTCCTGCTGTAACTGAAAAATTCCTGCTTGTTTAACCGGTTGTTTGGGTAGAAGACCCAACCTCCATACGTATTTTGGGAGATAAGTTTTATTTACTAGTCCAGATAAAATGTATCTCTATACTGACATATTTGGAGAAGGCAATGGCACCCCACTCCAGTACTCTTGCCTGGAAAATCCCATGGACAGAGGAGCCTGGTAGGCTGCAAGTCCATGGGGTCGCTAAGGGTCAGACATGACTGAGCGCCTTCACTTTCACTTTTCACTCTCATGCATTGGAGAAGGAAATGGCAACCCACTCCAGTGTTCTTGCCTGGAGAATCCCAGGGACGGGGGAGCCTGGTGGGCTGCCATCTATGGGGTCGCACAGAGTCGGACACGACTGAAGTGACTTAGCAGTAGCAGTAGCACTGACATATTGCAGTAGTATGAGAGATTATTGATCAAATGAATGAACAGATTTACAAAGTAAGACTTCTTATCTTTTTTCTTCTTAGTCTTCTTTTTGTTCCTTTTTGATAATGCTTTGCCTCTTGCCAATCATGTTAGCACCAGAACTATCTAAATACTAATGATGAGTCTTTTTTTTTTCCCTCCCCCAAGGTAGGCTGATCTCTTCCACTGTGCCTGGTGTGGCTTTTTCTCCCCGTGAAGGGCTCTAGGTCAGAACCTCATGTTTAGAAAAGTGGCTTCCCTGGTGGCTCAGCTGGTAAAGACTCTGCCTGCAATGCAGGAGACCTGGGTTGGGAAGATCTCCTGGAGAAGGGAATGCCTGGCTACCCACTCCAGTATCCTGGCTTGGAGAATTCCATGGACTGTATAGTCCATGCGGTCACAGAGAGTTGGACACAACTGAGTGACTTTCACTTTCACTTTCAGTGGACAGAGGCAGTGAGACTTTTCCTGCCTCAGCTTCCACTGCTCCCCAGACATGCCTTCTTAGGCTCAACTTGACTAATTGTGATTACTCTGCTGGTACAAAGAATTATGTCTCAGGTAACTTGTTTCAGGTTTTGTATTTTTTCTATCACCTCCCTATCTGCCCTCCCTCTCCCAACGTTTTTTTTTTTTTAAAGAAAACTATATTATTTGATTTGCCTGTAGGCTCAGGCCAAGTTCCTCTGAGTGTCATGGTTCCTAACTTTACACTTTGCACTTCTCAAGCAATTAAATCATTGTGTCATCAACTTAGAGGCTCTGGCCTTCAAGGGGCGGTTTGAAGGGAGTGGAATCCATTGCCCTGCCTGTGGGTCCCACCACCTCTGGCCCGGAGGCTGGAGGGGAGACTGGGATGAGGCCACAGGCACTTTAGTGCTCTCTTTGAGGTGAGGTCCCCTCCTTTCCAGGGGCAAGGGCAGCAGGTGTTTGTGTCCTTGAGGAGGCACATCCCCTTTGTGCTATAGGGACTGTGTCCTGACCACTGGACCACGGTCATCGAGCACAGCCTCTTCTTGCTCACCGCTCACTTCTTGCTCTCTCTCTCACCTCTCCTTCCTTTCTCCAGTCCAGTCATACCATTCTTTCCATCATTAAAAAAAAAGGCAAGAAGAAAGTAATTAAAATTAATACGCACAGTAGACATGAATGAGAAAGAACCACCCAGCCTTTAACAGGAAGTGAAATAGAAGCAGTACACCCTAGAATTGGGAGCGCTGGAGTGGAAGCGGAACTCATCCAGAGTGTGTGCAGGCACACATGTGTGCAGGCACACATGTGTGCAGGTGCGAGTGGTGTGGGCTCTGGCCCATGCCTCCTACAGCCACTGCCCCTGTGCCGTCACCCCCGGCCAGTGGGTCCCCCAGAGTGCAGCCAGTTCTCTGGGAGTTGCTGACAACAGACCCTGGCATTTGGAAAGTAGGAGGACGCACTGGGAAACTGCTACTGAGGGCCTGGGGTAAGTTTTATGTAAACACACAAAGTGCCAGTGTTGTTGTTCAGTCATGCAGTTGTGTCCGACTCTTTGTGACCCCATGGACTGCAGCGCACCAGGCCTCCCTGTCCCTCATCATCTCCCAAAATTTGTGATGCCATCCAGCCATCTCGTCCTCTGACATCCTCTTCTCCTTCTGCCCTCAGTCTTTCTCAGCATCAGGGACTTTCTCAGTGACTCAGCTCTTCACATCAGATAACCAAAATAGTGGAGCTTCAGCTTCAGCATCTGTCCTTCCAGTGAATATTCTGGGTTGATTTCCCTTAAGATTGACTGCTTTGATCTCCTTTCTGTCCAAGGGACTCTCAGGAGTCTTCTCCAGCACCACAGTTCAAAGGCATCAATTCTTTGACATTCTGCCACCTTTTTTCTTCTTAGAAGAAATGGAGTAGGCCTCATAATCAACAAAAGAGTCTGAAATGCAATTCTTGGGTGCAGTCTCAAAAACGACAGAATGATCTCTGTTCGTTTCCAAGGCAAACCATTCAATATCACAGTAATCCAAGTCTATGCCCCAACCAGTAATGCTGAAGAAGCTGAATTTGAATGGTTCTATGAAGACCTATAAGACCTTCTAGAAATAACACACAAAAAAGATGTATTTTTCATTATAGGGGACTGGAATGCAAAAGTAGGAGATCAAGAGATACCTGGAATAATAGGCAAAATTGCCCTTAGAGTACAGAATGAAGCAGAGCGAAGGCTAACAGCGTTTTGCCAAGAGAACACACTGGTCATAGCAAACACCTTCTTCCAACAACACCAGAGAAGACTCTACACATGGACATCAGCAGATGGTCAATACCAAAATCAGATTGATTATGTTCTTTGCAGCCAAAGAGGGAGAAGCTCTCTACAATCAGCAACAACAAGACTGGGAGCTGACTGTGGCTTAGATCATGAACTCCTTATTGCCAAATTCAGACTTAAATTAAAGACAGTAGGGAAAACCACTGGACCATTCAGGTATGACCTAAATCAAATCCCTTATGATTATACAGTGGAAGTGACAAATAGATTAAAGGGATTAGATCTGATAGAGTGCCTGAAGAACTATGGACAGAGATTCATGACATTGTATAGGAGGCAGTGATCAAGATCATCCCC
Source organism: Capricornis sumatraensis (assembly GCF_032405125.1). Classification (NCBI taxonomy): domain Eukaryota; kingdom Metazoa; phylum Chordata; class Mammalia; order Artiodactyla; family Bovidae; genus Capricornis; species Capricornis sumatraensis. The sequence continues at coordinate 19,889,791 of NC_091075.1, forward strand.
AAGAGAAAGAAATGCAAAAAGGCAAAATGGTTGTCTGAGGAGGGCTTACAAATAGCTGAGAAAAGAAGAGAAGCTAAAGGCAAAGGAGAAAAGGAAAGATACACCCATTTGAATGCAGAGTTCCAAAGAATAGCTAGGAGAGATAAGAAAGCCTTCCTCAGCGATCCGTGCAAAGTGATAGAGGAAAACAATAGAATGAAAAGACTAAAGATCTCTTCAAGAAAATTAGAGATAACAAGGAAACACTTCATGCAAAGATGGGCACAATAAAGGACAGAAATGGTATGGACCTAACGGAAGCAGAAGATATTAAGAGGTGGCAAGAATACACAAAAGAACTATACAAAAAAGATCTTCATGACCCAAATAACCACAATGGTGTAATCACTCACCTAGAGCCAGTCATCCTGGAATGCGAAGTCAAGTGGGCCTTTAGGAAGCATCACTACGAACAAAGCTAGTGGAAGTGATGGAATTCCAATTGAGCTATATCAAATCCTGAAAGATGATGCTGTGAAAGTGCTGCAGTCAATATGCCAGCAAATCTGGAAAACTCAGCAGTGGCCACAGGACTGGAACAGGCCAGTTTTCATTCCAATCCCAAAGAAAGGCAATGCCAAAGAATGCTCAAACTACCACACAGTTGCACTCATCTCACATGCTAGTAAAGTAATGCTCAAAATTCTACAAGCCAGGCTTCAACAGTGCATGAGCCATGAACTTCCATGATGTTCAAGCTGGTTTTAGAAAAGGCAGAGGAACCAGAGATAAAATTGCCAACATCCGTTGGATCATCGAAAAAGCAAGGAGTTCCAGAAAAACATCTGCTTTATTGACTATGCCAAAGCCTTTGACTGTGCAGATCACAACAAACTGTGGAAAATTCTTCAAGAGATAGGAATACCAGACCACCTGACCTGCCTCCTGAGAAATCTGTATGCAGGTCAGGAAGCAACAGTTAGAACTGGACATGGAACAACATACTGGTTCCCAATAGGGAAAGCAGTCCGTCAAGGCTGTATATCATCACCTGGCTTATTTAACTTATATGCAGAGTACCTCTTGTGAAATCCCAGGCTGGGTGAAGCACAAGCTGGAATCAAGATTCCTGGAAGAAATATCAATAACCTCAGATAGGCAGATGACACCACCCTTATGGCAGAAAGTGAAGAAAAACTAAACAGCCTCTTGATGAAAGTTTGAAAGAGGAGAGTGAAAAAGTTGACTTAAAGCTCAACATTCAGAAAACTAAGATCATGGCATCTGGTCCTATCAATTCATGGCAAATGGATGGGGAAAACAGTGGAAACAGTGAGAGACTTTGATTTTGGGGGCTCCAAAATCACTGCAGATGGTGACTGCAGCCATGAAATTAAAAGACGCTTGCTCCTTGGAAGAAAAGCTATGACCAACCTAGACTGCTGCTGCTGCTAAGTCACTTCAGTTATGTCCGACTCTGTGCGACCCCATAGATGGCAGCCCACCAGGCTCTCCCATCCCTGGGATTCTCCAGGCAAAAAGGCTGGAGTGGGTTGCCATTTCCTTCTCCAAAACCTAGACTAGACAGCATATTAAAAAGCAGAGACATTACTTTGCCAACAAAGATCTGTCTAATCAAAGCTATGGTTTATCCAGTAGTCATGTATGGTTGTGAGAGTTGAACTATACAGAAAGCTGAGCATTGAAGAATTGATGCTTTTGAACTGTGGCACTGGAGAAGACTCTTGAGAATCCCTTGGACTGCAAGAAGATCCAACCAGTCCATCCTAAAGGAAATCAGCCCTGAATATTCATTGGAAGGACTGATGTTGAAGTTGAAACTCCAATACTTTGGCCTTCTGATGAGAAGAACTGACTCATTGGAAAAGACCCTGATGCTGGGAAAGACTGAAGGCAGGAGAAGGGGATGACAGAGGATGAGATGGTTGGATGGCATCACCTACTTGATGGACATGAATTTGAGCAAGCTCCAAGAGTTGGTGATGCACAGGGAAGCCTGGCATGCTGCAATCCATGGGGTCACAAAGAGTCGGACACAACTGAGCAACTGAACTGCCTTCTTTGTGGTCCAGCTTTCACAACCATTTTTGACCATTGCAAAGACTACAGCCTTGACTATACGGACTTGGTTGGCAGAGTTACGTCTCTGCTTTTCAACACCCTGTCTAGGTTTGTCATCGCTTTCCTGCCAAGAAAGCCATCATCTTCTGACTTCATGACTGTAGTCACTGTCCACAGTGATTTTTGACAGACCTAGATCAGGAAATCTGTCACTTTTTCCACCTTTTCCCCTTCTATTTGCCACACAGTAATGGGGCTGGATGCTATGATCTTGGGTTTTTTTTTCTTTAATATTTAGTTTTAAGCTAGCTCTTTGACACTACTCCTTCACCCCCATCAAGAGGCTCTTGGTTCCTCCTCGCTTTCTGCCATTAGAATGATATCATCCGGATATCTGAGGTTGTTGATGCTTCTCCTGCCTATCTTGATTCCAGCTTGTAACTCATCCAGCCCAGCATTTCTCATGATGTGCTCGGTGTATGGTTTAAGCAAACACGGTGACAGCAGACAGCCCTGCTGTACTCCTTTTTTGATCTTGAACCAGTCAGTTATACCATACAGGGTTCAGGCTGCTTAAAATCCCGAACAGTGCCTTGCTGTTTTGCTCTGTATGATCTATAAATATCTGTTACCTAAAGGGAAATGAAAAATTTGCAAGGTGTCAAGTGCTACATTCTCCAAATTAGATCCTTCAGTCTGAAAGTGTAGATGTCAAAATAAATTTAGGCCATGCTCCTTGTTTTCCATCAGAAGAAGACCAAACACAAAGTGTGCGTGGCAATTATACCGTGCTATCTGTGCTCTCCCTGCGGACAGTCAGTGTTTCTATAAATGTGAGGGGAGGGTGAAGAGATGGAGACAGACTGATTTTTGATGTCTTGCTTTATAGACAGGGTCATATAATGAAGGTTTCAAATTCCTTATATGACAGAGTGGGAGAGTGTGCATGTGAGGTGAGGAGATATCTGTGTGGAAAAGACCTGTGGAAAGTTTGCATTAATAAATAGCACTTGGACTCAATGGCAGAATATGCCACAAACTATGAAAAAGGGGTAAGTTGGGTGTTGAAGCTTACTGGTGAACACTCTCTTTAACTGGCCCTGGAGGAGAGAAAGGCTGGGCAAGAGGCCATTTCATTTTGGATACTTGGACAGGTCTCATGTAATGTGAGAGCAGGACAGGAAAACAAAAGTTGGAATCTCATTGCAGCCACCAAACTCCAGATGGATTTCTGCAACACGTGGTCAAGTCTGCCATTTAAAAGTCAAAGATTACATTCTTAACATTTTCATTCTCCACTGTCTGAAATATGAAATATATAATACTATCGCTATTTTGCTTTTACTTGATTTCCCCCCCCCCCCGCCTTCTCCTTTGTTTTTCAGTGGCATGCCCTCTCTCGTGAAGAGCAGGCTAAATATTATGAATTAGCGCGGAAGGAAAGACAGCTACATATGCAGCTCTATCCAGGCTGGTCTGCAAGAGACAATTATGTAAGCGCCTTCTGCACACCGACGGCTCTCTCTTCTCACTCATTCTCTCCCTGTGTTACTCTCGTAAGGGAAATGTGCTGTAGAGTGTAACTAATGCTGGCATTGTTTTCTATTTTTGAAAGTTAATGAACTTTATAATAAAGACTTCATGGTTATATTTCATTTTGAAAATTGCACTGTCATAATTTTTTGGCTATATGCTAATGATATTTTTAAGTAAGATTTTTTAATCAAAAAAATCCTTATCATTGAAATGTTGGTGAAAAGATTGTTTTTAAAGCCCGCAGTCTCATCATGTAAATAATGATGAGATGATTATTATTAATAACTAGTTAACTCTCTTCCAGTATATTTTCTGTGCATATTTTTCCCTTTTTACTTGGATGTGTGTTTGAGGGTGGGTGGTTGGGTGTGTATATACATACACTTTTGTACCATGCTCCTTGCTCTTATATACAATACGTGTTTTTCTGTTACGGCATAGTGTTTCTGTGTATCAGTTTTAATAGGTACGCGATATTCATTGAGTGAATGTCACAGTTAACCATTTTTTCCCTGCTTTTTAGTCATTTGCTATTTTTTTTAATAAGTGGAAATAATCCTGCAATGAACTGTGCATAATAACGGTTTTTTTTTTTCCTGTATTTAGGACTTATTTTTATAGGATAGATTCAAAGTAGTAAAATTGTTGAGTACAGATTATAAAGGCTTTTGATATATATTGTCAGATTTCTTTTCAAAAAGGATTACGTTATTTTACACTTATTACAATGTATTCATGTGACTGTTTTGCCACAGACTAATTAGAACTAAGTAAAAATCCACTTTTTTGTTTCATATTAACATACCCTGATGTCCATTATATGTTTTATTTAGATGGAGTAGGTATTATCATAATTTTCAGTTCAGTTCAGTTGCTCAGTCATGTCTGACTCTTTGTGACCCCATGAATCACAGCACACCAGGCCTCCCTGTCCATTACCAACTCCCAGAGTTCACCCAAACTCATGTCCACCGAGTCGGTGATGCCATCCAGCCATCTCATCCTCTGTCGTCCCCTTCTCCTCCTGCCCCCAATCCCTCCCAGCGTCAGAGTCTTTTCCAATGAGTCAACTCTGTTCATGAGGTGGCCAAAGTATTGGAGTTTCAGCTTTAGCATCATTCCTTCCAAAGAAATCCCAGGGCTGATCTCCTTCAGAATGGACTGGTTGGATCTCCTTGGAGTAAGCACCTCGTTTTTATTTCCAGTTCTTTTATTACTTTTAGTTTGAACATCTTGTTCTTGTCTTGATACAGCAAAAACTACTTCTGAGAAAGAATACTGTAAGTGATATCAGTTGTATCATATTTTATAGAGGGAATGTTTTTGATCACTTAAGTTCTTAATTTAAAAATTTGAAGATCATTTTCATGTTTCTTGTGAGGCTAGCATTCAAGTGCCAGCTAGGACTGTCTTCCTATTAGACACAGTCGTCCTTTTTAAGAATGGCGAAGCCGTGAATCAGCATGTAAATTAACGTGTGGCCACTGCTGTGGATGATCCTGTGGGGCCACAAGTGTGAGGTCATACATCCCATATCATGAGGCACAGAGATGTTGGGGACACACTGTCTCCTGTAACATGGAAGAAAAAGTCCCCACTGGTCAGGATCTGGAGCTTCCTCATTGGATACAAGTATGACATAGGAGGTAACAGTCCTGCTGTTTGTGACTTGGGAGCAGCAGCTTCATCGACTCTCCTGGATTGTGTCTTGGTTGCTTTAGTAACTGCCGCATGCCAGTTGTCAAGAACTGTCTTAAATGCTTTGTGTGTTGTTTTCTAGTCCTTAGGATAATCCTGTGACATAAACAGTATTGTTGCATTTTACAGATGAGGGAAATTGAAGAGTCAAGAGGTTAGGTAACTTGTCTGGGGCTGTGTAGTGGCTAAGCTGCAAGGAACACCCAAGTCCCCCAGACTGCACAGTCTGTGCCATTTCCTTCCTCCAGACAGACCAGCTCAGTCTGCCAGGGCCTCCTTAGGAAGACAGCTTTAGCTGAAGAGTTGCCTCTCAGAACTGGGCTTCTGTTCTCTGGACTGTAATTAGTATTTTCTGGATAGAGCCTTTGTGATGCCCTTTAAGTGGGAAGATCAATCCCCCAGCTAAAGGGTTTCAGTCCTAAAGTATACTCCTTTAACCCTGTCCTGGGTCTCATCCGGATGTGGTTGGCCTGTAGGGAAGAATGGTCTTCCTTCTTTGACCCCCTGGGAGAGCTTTGCTGTGCTGAGAATTTACATAGATTAAGTGTTGCATGTTGAATGTCTTTTTTTTTTCTTTTTATGTTATTGAAGTATAGTTGACTTACAGTGTTAATTTCTGTTGTACAGCAAAGTGATTCAGTTGTATGTATGTGTGTGTGTGTGTGTGTGTACTTTTTTATATTCTTTTCCATTATGGTTTATCACAGGATACTGAATATAGTTCCCTGTTCTGTACAATAGGAACTGGTTGTTTATCCATCCTCTATATAATAGTTTGCATCTGTCCCTAATACCCAATCCTTTCCTTCCCCACCCCACCCACCTTAGTAACCAAAGTTACGTATGCCTGTGAGTTTACTTCTGTTTCATAGATATGTTCATTTGTGTTGTATTTTAGATTCTACATACAAGTGATATCATGTCTTTGAACGAAGTTTCTGTTTCTGATCCTTGAAGAGTGAGTTGCCACTTGTAAAAAGAGATAAAAGAAACATATGTTCTTTTTCTCTCTCTACCCTTCTCTCCATGTGGAGAGATGGGAAGTAGTTTTTAAGGAAGACTAGTGTAATGTGAATTTACCTTTAAAGATTTTCCTTGGCACAACTTTTAAAGGAAATTGTTTGCACAGTTTGATTTTTAGGATCTCTTTGAATGAAGGGGAATCCCAGCTTTGTAACTTAAAATTTTTATAATAATCAAAATAAGCCTGGTAATTACTAAAGCAAACAGAAGTCAATCAAGTGGTATCAATTTTAGCTAAAGATATTACAGAGTATTCTTAGGAGTACAAGAATACAGTCTAAATAAGATATATGCTCTGTATCTTAGCTTTTCTTTGTCAGAATACTATCCTAATGCTCACTGAGATCATATTAAATATATATCTCAATATTTAATATTAAAATGCCCTAAGGCATCACACATTATATAGCTTCAATTTGTTTTTATAACTTTCATTTTGTAACTGGCTTTCATAAATCAACAGTGAACATATATTCTTAGGTGTATTGTTATATTTGTATTATTGAAGCTTCTAAATGTAGTGCTTAAAACCCCAGTACTATTTATGGTTTTCATGAAAAGTTTATTTACTACCATGAAATTTTGTTTGTTTTTGTGTAAACTAACACAAATATATCCAAACTCCATAAGTCTTTTTGTCTACCATAAATGTAAGTTCTCTTGAAGCACAGGTGTATTCCTAGAATATAGTACAGGTGATTTCACAAAAGCAACATTAGTCTGACATGTCAGGCCACAGTTGCATGTTCTAAGCACGTGCTAGGCATGTGCTGGGTGGCAGAGATGAGCTGAGATTCAGGCAGTGCTGACAGCCCTGTGGTAAGGGGCCCAGGGACACAGCTCATCATGGCCCCTGTGAGGAGTCAGATTATGGTGGGAACCTCTCAGAGAAGAGTCCTACATGACACTTGAGATGAATCTTAAAAGGGTGAATGGGAGCTTGGAGGAGGAGGAGGTGAGGAAGAAAGCGCCATGTACATGAAACTACCTTATTGCACCTTCTGAAAACCATAAGTCATTGCATGGGAGGGAATGACTTATGTGAAAGGGGGACAGTAAATGCCTATGAGAAGCATGTTCTTCCTCTGTCTGCTCCCCTCTTCCTGGAGTACCTTAATCATCTTAATATGACTCCACTATTTTTGGTATGCCATTTCCCAAGGTTACTAATATCTGTTGTTTGCCTTAGTGTTTATGAGGACAGTTTCAGTCAACTTTCCCAAGATCAGGTCATGTGACATGAAAAAAAAATATCTTGAGGTGCATGAAAATACATACTTTTATATATTTGTACAATATACTCAATATAATCTTATGGTTTTATTTTTTGTGAATGTGATTATTACAGCAGACAGAGAAGCTGGATGTGATGTGTGTTCTGTTATACTTATTTGAAAAGACCATCCTAATCTAGGTTGGTCATTTACTATTCATATAAGTGGACTACATACTGTGTCTATGCCTTGTTACAATTATTTTTGAGGGGAAAGTAATTATGAAGGAAAACAGAAAATTAAAGCAGTATAAATAGACCTAAAATGGAAATATGTGATTAAGGTGATTTTGAACTGCATTTTAAATTGCAGGAATATTCATGTTGTTATGTCTTTTAGGAAGCAAGGTCTTTAGCTGCCGTAAATGAGTCTTTACGATTACCTTTTGAGTTTTCTCAAGTTCTGTCTTACCCCGCTACTGCTGTCTCAGTTATGTCATATCTGTGCCACAGGGGCTGAAGATCCTGTTAACATTGTGGATTTTTAATTAGATGGTCGAATTCATAGTAAGGAAGATTTATCATCACCTCTACCAGAAGTGGATTCTAAGTGTGATGGTTAGCAATAATAGGAGTACCGGAGTACCTCCTTATGTGGGCTTTCCTTGAATGGGAGGTGGTGTCTGTGGCCACAGCCCTTGTTGTTGCTGTTTAGCTGCTAAGTCCTGTCCAACTCTCTGCTGCCCCGTGGACTGTAGCTTCCAGGTTCCTCTTGTCCATGGGATTTCCCAGGCAAGAATACTGGAGTGGGTTGTCATTTCCTTCTCCAGGGGGTCTTCCCGACCCAGGGACTGAACCTGCGTCTTCTGCACTGGCAGGTGGATTCTTTACCCCTGAACCACCAGGGAAGCCCACCACAGCCCTAGGACATCATTATCCTGTGTGCGTGTGGCCACTGCCAACTCAGTACTTATGACATTAAATGTGAAGCTAAAAAGACAAAGGTCACAGATGAGAACTGTTCTCTTGCTCTCGGTTTCTAGGTACGGATGGTAAAGAAAGAGATAATGAGGCATCTCTCTCTCGGTTGACTGCCTGCCTGTCCTTTTGTATCACAGTCATCCATGTGCTCACAGTACAGTCTATGACAGTGTGCCTGTCTTCTTCCAGGGTAAGAAAAAGAAGAGGAAGAGAGAGAAGCTACAGGAGTCCACATCAGGTAGGCCCCATGTGCCTTCGCAGCCCATTCTGCTTCTGAGGAGCACCTTTAAAGCAGTCTGCATCTTTCCATACACTGCTTTATTCTTCAGCTCTACTGTGATTCCTAAACTCGGCTTTTCTTCCTGAAATTCCTTTAAAATGTTTCAAAGACCTTTCTTTTACATGTGACTGTGTGAAGGTACATCTAAAAAGCTCCCCCAAGCCCTGTTCCTGGGAATCCTCGTTGTTAACTGTGATTGTTTTCCTTTTTCCTTGGTTTTGTTTTTGCTTTTGTTGTTTATGTCTTCTCTTTGCTTTGACACTTCTGTTCTTCTAGTTGCATAATTGCTCACGTTACAGTTTTTTATGATGACCCTGTGATATGCCACCTTGTATCCCCTGGAGAATCTTTTCTATGGTTTGGGGTTATTTAAAAATATAAAACATGATGCTAGGGTTTATCTTTCCTGTACAGTAATTCAAGGCATCAATCAGTGAGGTCCTATTTATTTCCCCTTTTCTTTCATTAAAGATAAGGCCTCTACTTGTACTGCACAAATAAAAATGGCTGGTATAAGAACCATAAAAAAATAAAGCAAAGAGGTCCACATTATATTGTAGCTACTACGTATTTGGAATGTACAAAAACCTCTTCAATAAAAATTTGTTAAAGACACAATTTTCTGCAGGTACAGGTCCAAGAATGACAGCTGCCTACATCTGAAACATGGTAAGAACGACTCTCTGGTCCTACTGCTGACATTATTTATAAACAGAGGCACTTGCTTGTGAATCTTCTTGCTTATACTGATGCCATTCAGCATTGCTCCTTTAAAGAGGAAAGCCCACCAGAATCAAAGCAGTGCTTTAAAACATCTGATGGTTTTTATACCGGCTATAGACTTGCAATATAGTCTGTGTCTCTCTTCTTCCCCTTTTTGCCCCTTTAATCTTTCCCCATTCCCTTTCCCCTAACTCTCGTCAACCATTCCTTACTAACCAGTGGCAATCTGCCTGCTTAAAAGACAAGTAACAGAAACCAGCAAAATGTCATCTTACTCTGCAAACCTGGGGCTGTGCTGGAGGAACTCAGGCCCACACTGGCTCAGGACTTGGAAGGTTTTGCTCTGTAGAGACTTTTTCTCAGTTGGGATGATATTTAGAGGCTTACAAGTAGCATATTTATTTCTAGGGAGAAAGAGGCTTCATTTTTTTCTGTTTAAATATATGGCTCATGGACTTATTAACTATGTTGTACTATCAAGTTCTTTATTGGTAACCATTGCTAGATCTCGCTCTCATCTTTATAGCTAAATTTATTTCATTCCTGCTTATGGTAGTTATTTGATTTTTGACCGTATGACCAGCAGCCCTGGTGGAAATCTGGCTTTGTAAACTACCTCATTCTTTGCTAGGCTTCAAATTCTTAGTGTGTCTGTGAATTCTCGGTTCTCCTCCGAGGCGCTCCCTTTGATTCTCTTCTCTCTAGGAACCTGCATTCAGTCCCGTCAACTCCCATCTTTGGCGTCTGTCTCGAGTCTTTCCTCCCACACTCAGCAGTCCAGAGCCTCAGCTCAGGTGCTCTAACTTTCCCTCTGGGTCACTGTACTAGCCTTTGGATAACTGTCCTGCTGCCAGACTTCATTTCTGCCAGTTCTTTGTGTTGCTCTCAGAGGGATTTGCCGAAACACAAACGGATGGTGCCACTTCCCTGCTTAAAAAGGGCCAGGGCTTCCCCCCCACCGTCTGAAGGACACAGTGCAGACCACGTTAGCGCGGACCTGCGTCTACCGCCTGCTCAAGGTTCCGTGTTCTGCCTCTCCTCACCGCCAACCATGTGTCCTGTGCTCTGTCCAAACAAAATCATTTGCGTCCCCCAGACAGATGGAGGCTGCTGCACGTGCTGTCCCTGTGCTCAGAAAGCCCATTTCCTCTGCCTGAGCATGGTGTTTCTCAGGAGGAGAGCATTAGCTTGTGGGTCATTTCGTTCTTGACTAGAACCAGATGACCACTTAAACTTTTAAAACTTAATCTTGGTGCTAAAATTTCAATGGACTTTCCTAGGAAAGCCTGCAGAGATTTTGGTACCAAATAGATACGAATTTTACATCCACTGTTTGCCCAGCTTGAGGTTCTTAATCTTCATTTCCCCCCACTCTAAAATGGGAACAGTAAGTGCCACCCCTTAGGGTTCTTTGTTTATCATCAGTGGCCTCCCTTCATCCCTCCACCCCACACCAAGACCCAGTTCAGCTGTCCTCTCCTCTGTGAGACTTTCTTCATCTTTATTCAGAGTCCCAGAGCTCTTCACAATTTCATCATTGTTGTTTTATGATTTCAAAAGTCCTATAAACTAGTCGTTAGTGGCAGGCTTTTCTCCGAGTATAAAGATCAGCTCTTCGTACAAGTGACCAAACGGGTATCAGAAAAATAATGTCACTGATGTTCACATTCAATTCAACTTAATAGCTATTATTGAGGACCTCTTCTGAGCAGGCCTTGTAGCTGGGTTACCAGGAGCACAGGCCCAGCCCCCGGGTACTCACAGCATCATAGTTTAGAAATAGTTCTAGTAGTAAACACATGTGCTTTTGTACCTTTTTTGTCGCATTTTATTTTTTGAAGACTGTTGTCCTTTTAATTACTGAACACCTGGGTATGGACAGCAGCCCCTTTAATGCTTGGCTCTAAATGGAAAACCCTCATAAGCACAACATGCTAAGGACTGATAATGCTCTGATCTACTCTGTCCTCTGTTTGCACCACCATCTTTAATGCTGTTTCTATTCAAAAATCATGCAGAAATGTGTTTCTATACTTCAGACTTTGATATTTGGTTTTGTGTCCTTTATGATTAAATAGTATTTCAGATTCGAAGATTAGCTAAATGCCTTTTTGTTCTAGAATGTACCCCAAGTATCTCCTTTTTAAAAAATCACGTTACAGTGATCATTATGCTTCCTTGTCACTTTCATCTTTGCTCTTTTTTTTAAGGTCAGGGTGTCCCCTCTGCCCTGCTCCAGAAAAACACAACAAAGCTTACTTTCCCCCCGCCCCAAGAAAAAATTCTTAGCTCTTGTCAGCTGGGCTGCACTTAATCAGAGTCTTCAGTGTTCCTCTCCCGTCTCGGTGCTGGATCAGTCATGCAGCCTTTGAAGTCCTGTCCTCCACACTACCCTATTTTAGAGAACGGCACGGCCAGTCATTTGATAAGAGTTACTAATCAGAGAGGTCAGATTTGCATTCATAAAGATTTCAGCAAATTAGGAATGATACCACCCCTACTGTTTCCCCACCCCTTTCTTTGTTTTAAGAATTCAGAAACTTCTATGGGTAGTAGTTGACTTGTTTAGTTATTATGCAGCATTTATTGGGCACTTTATAAATGCCAGTTAGCTCTGGAAATACAGCATTGAATGAGGCTCCAGAGGTCCCTGCTCTGTTCTGCTTACATTGCTGGCAGGGCAACTGATTAAAAACAAACAGAAACGTGTAAGTGCTGTAATACAAATAAAGCAGAGTGACCGGAGGGTCGGCTTCGGGCTGACGATGATAAAAGGCCTTCTGAGGGGGTGGCGCTCAGTAATAACCGATTATTTCCCATGGAGGGTATTCTGTGTATTGTTCTAGATGGAAGACCAGGGCAACAGAGCATCCTGCTGTTAGAAAGCGCTTAGACTAGGACTGAGGCCACCCAGGCTCTCACAGTCGCCCTCTCTGTGCCATGTGATGACCTGGGGCAGTAGGTTTAAGTCAGGAGCCTCTGGTCCTGCAGCAGAAGGCAGAAGTGAAAGAGGACTGTTTGCTGGCCTCTAAGCTCCCAGCTGCCTCCAGTCCCAACTTTTCCTGGTTTGCTTTGTGCTTCCACGGGCTGCCCTGCCTCCTGAGTGTTAGAAAAGGGACTTGAAGTCTCTTTTCTGTTTACTAATCTGTCCTCATTCTAGGTCCGAGTGGAGTGGCACTGTAGAATAAGGCGCCTGTATGATCTTGAAAACGACGTGCTTGCCCGTAATCCTGTGTAGGTCGCCTCCCCTCGCCCCCGGAATGAGATTCAGAAGCACTGCCTCCAGCTCGAGGCTTCGCTTCGCTGCTGATGGCGCCATGTGGCCTCTTGTCTGTCAGACTTCAGTCCCACTTGTGCTGGCTCCACCTTAGAGAGGAGCTCGAGACAGATGGAGGGTTTGCTTAGGCTCGATCCTGCCCACAGTGTGCGTGAGGACTCTTAGGGCTTGCTCTCAGCTCAGAAGGGAAATCCTGAAGTCAGGCTATCCCTGCAGGAAGGCAAAGCTGATGGAACGCAGTGCCCAGACGGGGAAGAGGCTGTGGCTCCAACGTGAAGAGATTTTTGAGAGGGTTTCCCTCTGTACAATGAAACTTACCGTTATCCTGCTCTCCTTAAAAGAAATTCCCGTTAAATTAGATCACTGAGCTTAGACGTCTGTGATGTAGCTCAAATGGTAGGGAGCGCTCATTACTCTGAACTAGCATGGGATATGGTGGATTATAGGGAAAAGACTCCTCTGTGAACAAAAAGCCATCTGAGAACTCGTCTCCTTAAAAGACACAAGTTTCATTTAATGCTTTCACTTTGTTGGTGGGAAATGCCATTGGAGTTGCTTCATACACCCAGCCGTGTCCCCATCTGCCTGTGTGTTTCAACTTTTGTGCATTCTATAAGGATAGTCATTCTGGTGAAATCAAGTTGAAACAAAGAAATTAGCATTAACCCAGACTCAACATCTTGTAGCCAACTTTAGGAATAATTAGAATTAGGATCTATAAAAGGCATTCCTCCAAATCAGAGGTGATTTCCAAGCTGTGGGATCTTTCAAGAAATCCAAATTCATCCTTAGCTTTTTTTTTAACTAACTCTTCATTTGTGGGAATGCTGGGAGCCCAGGGCCCTGGGCAGTGAGACTGCACACATTCTCCCGTGAAGGCCAATGTCATAAACACCAATTGTTTGTTCACTTTGTGAACATCCAGTGAGGTCTACTTGTACAAATCAAGAACTGCTTTAGGCAGTGGGGTGACTTGCTAAATGAACCCTGCCCATTCCCAGAGGAACTCTCAGTTTAAGAGGATACAGGCATACAAATGAACAATTACAAAATAATATGTTTTATGGTAGAGAGCAAGCACCTACAGCCACTGTGTTAACGAGAACAAGAAGTATTAATACACAAAACGAGCTCAAGGAAGGCTTCCTGGAGTAGTAAGTCACACTTGAGCTGTGCAGTCATGGAAGAATTCTTGGGTTTGAAAGAACAAGGATCAAGTTGTGAGTTTCCAGTATTCTGGTACATGTTAGATTTGATTTATGTAACATCTTAAGGTTGTCAGAAGTCAAAGATTATCATCAAATACTTCCCTTCCTGACTTAAGATTCATGAGGAATTGAAGCAGCAAAGAATTAAGAATTTTTGAAAAGGTGGAGATTATTATTCTGTGTTTACTAACTTAAAAAATATTACTGATTAGTTTACTAATATTTACTTTAGCAAAACATATAAAAAGTCCACTATTTTAAAATTATATAAATTATGATATTTCAGTGTATTTCCTTTGATCATATAACACCGAAAGTCTAGTTTAAAAACAAGCTACCTTTTTAATGGCTGAGTGATACTCCATTGTGTATTGAGTATTACTCAGCATTGTGCATTGAGTGTTACTCAGCCATTAAAAAGAATACATTTGAATCAGTTCTATTGAGGTGGATGAAACTGGAGCCGATTATACAGAGTGAAGTAAGCCAGAAAGAAAAACACCAATACAGTATACTAATGCTAATACTAATATGGAATTTAGAAAGACAGTAATGATAACGCTGTATGCTAGAACAAAAGAGACACAGATGTATAGAACAGTCTTTTGGACTCTGTCCCAAAGGGAGGGTGGGATGATTTGGGAGAATGGCATTGAAACATGTATAATATCATATAAGAAACAAATCACCAGTCTAGGTTTGATGCATGATACAGGATGCTCGGGGCTGGTGCCCTGGGATGACCCAGAGGGATGGTACGGGGAGGGAGGTGGGAGAGGGGTTCAGGATGGGGAACACGTGTATACCCGTGGTGGATTCATGTTGATGTATGGCAAAACCAATACAATATTGTAAAGTAATTAGCCTCCAATTAAAATAAATAAATTTAAAAAATAAAAACAAGCTACCTTTAAAAAAAAAAAAACCTCAAGTTTAGCACACCAAGAGATACAGACAGGCACCCATATACAGACACACTACACTATGATTTTGGCCTTGGAATAATCTTTACCTTGTACACTTGCTAAACTGAGAATTTAAAATATTTTTTCCTAAATGAAAACTTTAGCCTTTATTTTCCTGGGCCAACAGGTGTGTGGGAGAAGTAGTTTCTAGTATAGTAGACAGCACAATAGTTGATTGTGCAGTGCTTGGATTTACATCTTTTAAAAAGTTTTTCTAGCTTTCCATTTGATTGGACTGGAATCCTCCTCAGAACTGACTGAAGGTCTTCCAGGAGACTTGCCTGAAGCCTGAGACTTGGCTGTGTGCTCCTAAGAGTCAGGGAGAGGTCTAAAGATTTTCAGGAGTCTCCTTGAGAAAAAACATTTACTTCATACAGTTTTTAAAGCTCACCCTAGTGAGTTTGACACTTGTGCCTAATCTTTGCCCTGAACTCTGTTCCCCGAGGACAGATGTAGTCACCCACATTAACTATCAGTGAGCCTCTGGTTCCCAGGTAGGCTGGTCAAGTTAGAAAGCAAAGCCAACTGTTTACAGACTAGTAAAACTGGAAATACCTAGGAAACACGAAGGCTTGTCCAAAGTCTCAAAGTAGAAATGAAGGCTTATAAGGAGAAAGTGAAAAAACCAGGGGTGTGTTGGCACTGGAATCATCAAGAGGGAGGCAGGCAGATGCCGGCTTCGGTGCGCTACACGCTGGTGGCTGGGCTGTCAGTCTAGCGCGCGTGGTGGTTTTATCTCGGCAGCTGTGCACTGGTGAGGGCACGGGGAGAGGACCGTGCTTCTGGAGAGAGCTTTGAAAACCTCTGCAGTGCTGCAGGGTCCTTCCCATCAGTTCTGTGCCGCTCTTGAATGGTCAGAAGAGCTAAAACCAGGTTTAAGTTGCCTGGGAAACAAAGGGAAACAAATAGGAAACTGACCCCTAGCAGGAGTGATCATGTGTCATTAAAAAACGATAGTAGACAGAGAGAAGAATAAGGCTCTTATAACCCTCGAGACACGTGGTCTTCAGTATTGTCCATGGAAACCTGTGAAATTAAGATCCAAGCCCTTAAGAATAGTTGATAGAATAAAATGTTTTGGACAAATTTGGTATAATAGAATGTTTTCTCACTGAGTTGTCTGAAACTGAGAGAATTTTCCTTCTGGATAATGGAGTTTGCCAGAGAACTTTAGGTTTACCTGTTTAAGTATCAAAACATGTACTTTTTAACTCTCGTGAGTACCGCTCTTTGTTCAGCAGAGTACATGTAATTTAAATATTTTTTAATACCTCATGCCATTATTCTGTAGTGTAATGTACTGTATGGTATATGGCAACAAGGAATTGATGGTGTCTGACACTTGTAAATGACCCCAAATAACAGGGGATTTCTAAAGATCCGCTCTTTCTAATTTACTGTCTTCTCATTCTGACCAGGGACTGTATCTCTCCCTGACACTAGTAAATATGTTCCTTCAGATCCATTTTGTGGATCTGGGAACCAGAAAACAAAGCTTATTTGAATAATATATACATTAAAAGCAAATAGAGTCTGAGTTGGCATATGGAGGGTGCTCTTATTAGGAAGGGTAAATGTGCCCTTTTTTTTTTTTGCATGAATCTTTTGTTACTGCAGTGAGAGCTTAAGGCCCTTCCACTTCCTCAGCTGTGTTCTGTGGGTCTGAAGCTGCCAGGTCTTAGATCCGAGGAGTGAGTCTAATAATCTGAGGTGATCCTGCCTTAGCAAAGTCACTCTTTTTTTTTTTTTTTTTAACAGAATGAGGGGGAAGAAAGGAAAGCATTTCAGTCAAACAGTAGTGCCCACTTTTTTGTTTACGTCCTAAGTCAAATGACTTGAAGTTTTCTAAATTTTTAGATATAGTCTCTGTAAATATAACAAAATTTTTGCTGCCCTTTGATATTACTTTTCCCAGGTATCACTGTATTTCTGTAGACACTGTAGAAGAAATTTTATAATACATTTGATAAGATAGACTTTGCAGAATTCTCTATTCTTAATTTTCCACCAGAAATTCTGTAAATAATACAACAATTGCTTTTACCCCCAAACGTGCCACATGAGGTTGGAACAACAAAACCAACACTGCTGGGCCACGTATCCTGTGTGGATGCACTAACAGGAGCCTCTACGCCCTGCTTTGTGGCAGCCTTGTATGGGGAGGGATCTTTGCGCTGTTTGAGGGGTGAGAAGATGTCAGGAACTTGTCTAGGCCCGTGCGGTCGGTGTGCAGCAGCGTCAGGCTCAGACCAAGCTCTGTTTCTCTTTAGCGCACGTCTCCACTCTCTGCAGTAACCAACACTCCCTGCACCGTTCAGCTGCTAGGCACGCAGTCTGTCACGGGTGATTATCTCCTTTCATCCCCCTCAGCGACATTATGAGGTGTAATGATGTACTATTGATATTTCTATTTTATAGATGAGACTGAGGTTTTTACATTCAGGTAGCTTGCTGAGGATAACTCAGGTGATGTGATAAAGGCTGGGGCTCACCCAGCCCAGGACTGATATTCTCAGAGCTCATGCTCAGAACCCACAACGCATCGTCACCTCCCTAGGCCCCACACACTTAAGACTCCCAGACTCCTACACATGCAGAAATGACGGTGGAAAGAGAAAGGAGCGTGCGCTAGTTCTACTGCCTCTCTTTCTGAAGGGGAAGTTAGCATCCTTAGTGAGGAGAACTTGTGGAGAGAAAAGGTGAATTGGATAAAGAATTCAGAGATGGGTAGATGAGTCTCCATAGATATTGTCCTCCTGAAGCACTCTGATATACAGAAGTAAAATGGATTTTGAGGCTCTCTTATTCGAAACTTTCCTCGAGAATATTTCTGCAGTGTTTCCCGTGGAGGTAAGGGTCTAGGGTGGGATCTGTGAGGCCCAGCCAACCAGTGTGATGTTGGCTCCCTCTTCCTCACAAGGGAGAGGCAAAGGGCTGATGAGAAGAGAAGCCAATAGCTGCAGATGGGAATAAGAAAGCCCCTAGAGCAGTTTACTCATAGTTACAGGCCTGCTTCAGAGTCGTCTGAACTTTGCCAAAGTCTGGTTGCCCGGATAGTGATTTACTCTGAATACCCACAAGGGAAGAAACCACACAGATGCAGTGACCTTGCCGTGGTTTAAATGACCTGGGTCCAAGCCCAAGGCCAGTGACCCCTCATGGCCCTGACCTCTCCCTCCTTCCTCCACAGTTTGGGAATCATCTTGCATCAGAGCTTACAGCTGGGGACTGGGGGCCAGCTAGCTTGATGCTGGGACTTAAGGACTAACTCCACTGGAGAAAGAATAGACACCACCAGCCTTCCCAGCCACACATTATCGGTCGTTCTTTTTCTCAAATGCTGGGTAATCCTTTCAAAGACCTGAATCTGCCTTTTGTAGGTTACACTTTAAATCTATAGATTTAAATTTCCCAGTTAACTCTCATGCTCGTTGTCCTCTCGTCCTGCTCTGAGAGCAGGCCATCTTGGGGTGGGCAGCAGTCTAGATGTAGACCCCCCCCCCCCCACTGTCCTAACAGTGCTGTTGACTGGCTCACGGGTGTGGCAGGCGGGCAGGCGAGAAGCAAAGGAGTGGTAACTCAGCTCTGCAGTGCGGTGGAAAGAAATTGGGTTTAAGGCTCAGAAGCTATTTCTGCCCCCTATGGTGACCTTAGCCAAGGCCTTTCGCCTCACATAGCCCGGTCCTTCGGTTGCATGACACTGTGTCTGCCCCAGTGCCTGGTGCCGCAGGGCTCAGCCCACGCTGTCCCTTCCTCCTCGCCAGCTCCTGTGACCTACAGGGAACCAGGAGCCCCAGCGAATCTCTAGAGGTCCCTCAGACCAGTCCCTGACAAGCAAACGCCTCTGTCCCCTCTAGAAGGACAGGGCAAACCAGCTCTGTCATGCTCGCTCTCTGCTCTAGAAGTCCGCTCTCTGCATACACACATGCAGAGGGGCGCCCGCCCCGAAAGAGCAGGCTTGTGTTGGTTTGCCCGGAGGTGAGGCAGGAAAACTTGGCCGTGCGCAGGAGGTGTGTGGTGTGCTGCGGAGAGGTGGACGCTCTTTACAAAGTCTCTGCTTCTGTTCACCTTTCACAGACTCATCTCTGATGCTCTCTTCTCAAACTGCACATCATAACTAAAAACGTTTTAAAGTTCCTGCTCCTTGCTAGGAACATTTGGGAGGGGAAGGATCTCTTACTCCAGCCACCTTTGTGTGTTCCTCGCCTTTTCTGTACAAGGAGGTGCTGTTACATGACGGCAAGGCATCTTTCGGCGTGCTGTGCCCGCGTGGCTGCACGTGACCAAGTGGGTCCTCGTCACGTGTCAGCCCTCCTCTTCTCCACCTTGGCCTTGCTGATGGGCTTGGTTCCTTGCCCCTTCTGCTGGAGGACAGACTGGGGGGTGGGGTGGGGCCACAGAACCCCAAGGATAAGGGCTGGCAAAGCACTTGGCTTCCAATAAAGGCTGATGTTTGCACTTAAGAAGACATCTCCCCTTTCCCTTTCTTCACATGTTTTGAGCCAAGGTCATCTCCCAGACGCAGGTCCGTCTTGAAATTGAGATTTCCCTTTAGCACTTGGGCTCTTAATAAGCAAATCTGTCTGTCTGGGCTTCTGGTTCCATTTGGTTAGCAGGATATTCTGTCAAGATTGGAGTTCAGTCCAGGAGAGAGTGCTGGATTTCAGCTGGATGTTGGGGGAGGGCAGGGTGTTTTCTTGTGCCTGCTTCAGAGTCACTCAACAAATGGCCCACGTGGTGACTCCTCGCGGAGGGAGCCCCAAGCCTGACATGTAAGATGGGACTCCAAGCTCCCTTTGAAGCGGGCACAGTAATTGCAGCTTTGATTGCACTGACTCCGCTGCTGGGTTGGGCTGCACAGGGGTTTGCCTGGCTAGCCCAGCCTCAGCCACAGCCCCCCAGTGAAGCCTTAGATGTGGACGTCTCCAGTCTCCCAAGCCTCATGCCTGTGGTTTCTTGAAAAGAATCTTGATTTGACCTGTTTTATATCTGTAAAGCAACACTTTAAGGCCCCCATTTTTCCCATTTGGGGTAAAATTGGTCTCCCCTGACAACCTTATATTTTAAAGGACCAACCAGGTTCAAATAAGGTGCCCATTTGATAGACAGTTTCTTTACCACTTTATTTAAACACTAATAAAACTATTAGAGCATCCAAGGTGGGAAAGAGTCACTTTTTGATTGGCAGTTGTACAGAGCACCACTAAAACCAGCTTCCCAGGAGGATCCTGGAAGAGGAAACTGTGGTGATAAAACAATGGTGGGAACGTGTGACACTACAGAAAGAACTGGCTTTATTAGGAAATGTCGAAATTCTTTCCAGGGCAGCGACCTTGTGATAAGTGGTCATTCTGGCCAGCCAGGACTGGTAGTGGAGGGGGCAGAACGCACCTAGGGTGCTGTGAGGTGGGAAGAGGCCGACTCAGTGAGCGGGCAGTGCAGGAGGGCCAGGGCACCACGGGGCCATGCAGGCTGCCACCCCGTGACTTGAGGGTCAGCCTGGGGCTGGGCTGGGGACAGGTTCCAGCAGCGGGCTGGTGCTCGTGGCTGCTGAGGCCAG
This sequence comes from Capricornis sumatraensis, assembly GCF_032405125.1. NCBI lineage: Eukaryota > Metazoa > Chordata > Mammalia > Artiodactyla > Bovidae > Capricornis > Capricornis sumatraensis. The sequence goes on from NC_091075.1 coordinate 19,910,316, forward strand.
TCCTTTCTGAACAGAGCTGGCCTCCCGCTGCTGTGCACTCCTGGCCCAGGGCTGCTCAGCCACTCCTCACCAGCAAGAGCAACCTGGCCCTGGCCCTGGGAGTCAGGGGTGCCCAAGCACCTGATACTAGGAATCTGTGGGCAGTGCCTCCACCCCTCGCCCAGGCTCTGCCCCTGTCTCCTTGGAAAGCCAGGCCCTTTGCTGCGCTTCCCTCCTCCTGTGTGAAGCATCTGTACTCTGCTCAAACTTTTAAAAACCACAGAGCCGTAGCGTGGTTTTCCTGTCAACTGGGCGAAGGGTCATCTTGCAGAAGAGGAGCTGAAGTCGCCCCTGGAGGCCCCGCCGTGTTGCAGGCGGCGTTCCGCCCATTGTGCTTTCACTTGTCTGTTCACTAGCCACCCAGATGAACAGTTTCTTCACAGCTGTGATGATGCGTCTCCTTGAGGGACAGCACTGGCGGTGGTGGCCGTAGTAATAATGCTAACACGTAGCTGGTAAAAGCCCTAAGCGCAGGGACTCACTGTGCACTCTGCGCTCTGCAAGTCCCTCCAGGGTACTGGCTGCGCCCATGCTCACCTCAGCCCACGGCACCGCTCCTCCCGGCTCCTGGGCTACGGACTGCTCTTCTCTGAACAGCACCGGGTGGACTGGAACTCACCATCCTGCGTTTAGTTTCTCATTATTAAACTATTTCAAAGTTCCCTTTTACTTCTCCTCGAAGGTTTCTTTCTACTCAAATAAAAAGCATAAAGGAACGCACTCCCACTATTGAGAATTAATTTTTCTTCAAGGAAATGTTTGCTTATAAAAGGGCATTGCCGCCTAGACAGTTGAGATTCGTCTGAGCTGCCAGGGGACCAGATGGGGGATATGACTTCCCTGCAGCTGGACGAGGCCGTCTCCCCAGCTGCAAAGGAGGGGCATCGGATGCTCTCCACGGAGGAGCTGAACTTGGGGGTGCTTTTGCTTTCCTTTTCTCTCTGATTCTGTTGCAGTGTTTTATTTGTAATCACTCTTTGGGTCTAAGATTATTAAAACTTCTGGGATTTAGGGATTATCCTTTCTGAATGCTCTTGTCATTAGCAACATCTTTAAATACTTGTTGAGTGTACAACCCAAGATAATATTAGAGATCCCAGTTGTTATAAAGGGAAAAAAAAATACTGAGGATTGAAGCCTGAATATTGGAGAAGCTTATGCTCCTCAGACTGAATATGAGCGGACAGAAGACATCCTGGCCACATGGCTGCTTGTGGGAATGTGGGGCACTAACTCACTTGAGTGTGCTTTCAGTCTCCTGACAGGGTCACAAGGAGTGTGACGCAACCGAGGCGACTCAGCACGCACGCACGCATGCAAAGCCCTACAGTGGCTCCCCACAGTGGACTAGAAAGACCAAACACTCTAGAAGGACAGCTCCTTCCCTGAGCTGGCCATTGCCCGCCATTACAGTGCATGTTTGGCCATTCTCTTCTGATGTTTTTCAGATTTATTTTTAAAAACCATGATCCAAAGTATTATGTGTATTTCACATAACTCTGTACATATATATATACACATATACATGGAACCAAGGTAAACACTTCAGTAAAGTACACTTATTCTCTAACGTAATCTCAGGATTTAGGGCTACCTTAGGGCAATCTGTCTTAGCTATCACCAGATCAACAAAGAGGATTAATTAAATGCAGAGCTCTTAAGACGTGCTGTATGCAGCTGAGGTTCAAAATCTGTAAAGGTCTGTGGCAAATGCGCATTAATAGCATTTTATTTGTTCCTTCTCGAGGTGGAAAACGAAGCTCATTCCCAACATGCAAAGCCAAGGCAGCGACCCCGGGACCTCTCCTGGAGATGGAAGCTTGTTGAAAACCCAGACTGTCTCCACGGCTTGCCCAGTCGACCCCAAAGGAGAAATGACACCAACTTCACCCTGAGGTCACTGCTAAAGATGCTGATCCATAAAGACAATCACTGCCAACCCCCTTTCATCTACTGCAAGAGCCAAGTTCCACAGTAAAGCATATAAGGTTTTTTTAAAAGAAAAATTAAAAAGCACCTGAGAATGCTAGCAGGCCCTGGGTCAGCTGAGCAGCTTTCCTCCCCCGTCTCCGCTGTGCACTTCCCAGAGCATCCTGCATCCGTATCTGTAACCTTCTGGCAAGGACAGTAACCTGGCTGCTTTCGCCTGCCCCAAGCACCTGAGCACTGGGAGCGGCTGCAGCAGAGCCGCCAGCGTCCCCGCAGGAATGTGGGGAAGAGTTCCCTGTTTCTGGCTTCGTGTTTCTTCTTCTTCTTCTCAAGCTTTTATTTAACAGTGCAAAAAGATCTGTCTTGTTTGCTTTTTTTAAACTTGAACTTTTTTTTAAATTTACACTTCTTTTATTTTTCTTGTATATTTTGCTAGCTATGAGCTTTTTAAGTAAAATTCAAAGATCTGGAACTGTTTGAAATAAAAACGAAATGAAAAGAAGCCTCCTTCTTTTGAGAGAGATCTCGTCTGCTAAGTGGCTTCTCCGTGAATGACCTGTAACAATAGTGGCCTCTCTGTCTTTGTAAGGTGTCTGATAGAGCTAAATAAACATAACAGCCAGTCCACTCTGTGGGTAGCAGTTGGCAGTCCTCTTTATTTTTCTTATGATCTCTTTTTTTTTTTTTTTATGGTAAACCTTAACAGATACTTTCAGCAGACCAGTTTGCAGTGAATTTTCATTTCTTTCCTTCTTACCCCCTTGTTGTAAAAAGCCCAGCACTTGAATTGTTATTACTTTAAATGTTCTGTATTTGTATCTGTTTTTATTAGCCAGTTAGTGGGATTTTATGCCAGTTGTTAAAATGAGCATTGACATGTACCCATTTTTTTTAAATAACAAGGCACAGCCTTTGCCCCAAACTGTCAATCTAACGTTTGTCATTCCAGTTTGAGTTAACGTGCTGAGCATTTTTTAAAAGAAGCTTTGTAATAAAACATTTTAAAAGTTTTTTTTTTAAAGAGTGAAATTCCTGATGCTCTTCAGTTGGTAATGGTGACCTGAATCCACAGGCCAGGCCAGAGCTGGCTGGAACTCGTGACCGAAGGCCTCCCAGCGCAGCCTCTGTGAGGACAGGCCCACGGCCGCCCCGTCCGCAGGCCGTGAGTCCTCAGAGGCCCTTGTGTGTGCGGCCTGGACCGCTGCCGCCGCCTCTCACAGGACTCGGTGTGAAAGTCAGGGCTGCGGGATTCAGGTGGGAGCGATTCCTTCCTTCCTGAGCCCGCAGGCACCCTGACGGGCAGTGCTCAGCACCTCTGCAGGTGCCACCCACAGTCAGACCCCTGCTTCTCAAACTGGTCTCCCCCAGTCAAGGATCCCTGTGTCTAACTCCCACTCATCTCCCCAAATCGACAGTTTCCCAACTTGGAGTCCATAATTCTCCCTCCCTTAAGCTTCTGTTATACTGTTATATAGCCTGGTATCAGGTTTAGCAAATCCTACATATTTTAAGTTTGAAGCATCAATATTTCATGATCTTCACAAAGGTTCCACAATCCATTGAGCTAGTTTGAGAACTACTGACACCACTGGTCTAACTTCAATCTCCTGCTGAAATTCTAGCTCTGTTTCCTTTTTTCAACCTTCAATACAGCTGGATAACAGCTGGCTACCATACTTGTAATAACCCTCCACATACTGTACTTGAAGATTGCCATTAAATCACCCCTCAAATTTCTCTTCTCCAGGCTAAGTAATCCCAATTCCTTAAACCTTTCATCATTGGTCCTTTAATCATTTTCATTACTATCCTCTGGAACCTCTCCAATTCCTCCTCATTTAGTCCTAAACTTGAACCAGGGGAAAATATCTATCATGTTCAGGGGACCTACTTGTTAAAGGTTTCATTTTCATTTGAAATTCTCTCCATTTTCTTAACATACATGAACCAAGTGGTTGTAACTGTTTAAAGCTGCCACTGTTCTCTCCAGTTAACTAGAAAATGCTGTAGGAAGTGACACTACTTTGGAGGGAAAAAAAGGAGCAACATATTGTCCCTTCTAAGTTTTAGAAAGAAGCTGATTAGTAGTAAAAGTCTGTCCACCAAGCAAATAGAGCAAGGATACAAGTGAGACTCAAGCCTCAGCCAAAGCCCACTCAAGTCGCCTCTCCTGGGTTCCTCCTCTGCATTTTTATGACACAAAAAATGAATAAATGATATTGAAAGAAATGGCTTGTCTGAATCTCCTGAGCCAGTTGTTTCTTCCACAACTTGGTCCCTCCTAGTTCCTGGATTTCCTTCAGAATAACTTTTCCCAGGTAACTTGGGTGTTCTGGCAGTACCCACCCTGGCCCATTCTACGCAAATCCTGCTTCTGCAGGCAGGAGAGTCCAGAGTGCCCTGAGAGGCACACACAGACCGGGGCTGCTGTCCTGGGGCATCCGGGCAGAGGGACTCCCTGCCGGGCCCTGCTTCTCTTCAGTCTTGCAGTGATTCTCCCTCCCCGCAGTGAGCTCGGAGCTGGCCTGGGCCAAGAAGGACAGGCCAGCCTTCCTGTGGGGCTCAGCCTTTCTCCTGGGGTTGTGGCTGGGCCTCACGGAGGGTGCTTTCCTCCTGGCTTTAGTTTGTTTGCTTGTAGGGTTTCTAGCAACTGCCTGTTTAGCTGGAAGAAATCTTGAACAGTTTCACTGTCCGAAATGTCACTTTTTTTCCTCTGCACTTTGGGCTAAAGTTCCAATAATACGGAAACCTCTGAATAGAGGCCCATGAGCAATAACAAGATGTGTGCATAGGTTTCCTTTTAAAGGAGAGAAGTCACGAGGGAGAGAAGAGAAATTCCACGTGACATAGTAGTTGTACAAATTACTATATCTGCCACAGGATGTCATTGTTCATACATAGAAATTTTAAGAGCTGCCCTGTGAAAGCTAGGGATACATACAGATACATGCACACAAGACTTGAACTACTTTTTTATAGAAATTGAATAGACTAACAGAGGTCCATCTAGTCAAAGCTATGGTTTTTCCAGTGGTCATGTATGGATGTGAGAGTTGGACTATAAAGAAAGCTTGAGCGCCAAATTGATGCTTTTGAACTGTGGTGTTGGAAAGACTCTTGAGAGTCCCTTGGATAGCAAGGAGATCCAATCAGTCCATCCTAAAGGAGAGCAGTCCTGAATATTCATTGGAAGGACTGATGCTGAAGCTGAACCTCCAGTAGTTTAGCCACCTGATGCAAAGAACCAACTCATTGGAAAAGACCCTGACACTGGGAAAGACTGAAGGCAGGAGGAGAAGGGGACAACAGAGGAGGATGAGATGGTGGGATGGCATGACTGACGCAACGGATATGAGTTTGAGTGAACTCCGGGAGTTGGTGATGGACAGGGAGGCCTGGCGTGCTGCAGTCCATAGGGTCACAAAGAGTCAGACACGAGAGCAACTGAACTGACTAAGTTAAGCATCTTAATTCTAATAGAAGAATGTGGTCCTCAGCGGTGTCATAGGTATAGTAAACCGGAGTTAAACACAAATGGTCGATGCACTCATTCAATACCTATTTACTGGGCACTTGCCCCCTAGGAAAATGTCTTTTGCTGTTAGTAAGCTTGTTCACCACCTGCATTTGTTATAACACAGGCATCCTTCTCTTCCAATAGTAAACTTTAAATATCAAGTTCTTATAATGGAAAGAGGTTCACAGTGGGGAAAGCCCAGGTTTGGAGAGCTGGACAGTGTCCTCCAACCTTCAGTTCACACCTCCTCTTGGGCTGGAGAAGACCTCACTGACCTCTAAAGACAGCGAGTGGAAAATGAGAGATGTTCCACACATATAAAATTACTAGCAAATTAATTTTCTTTGAATTGCTTCATAATCTATTATTAAACTGGTTTTTTTCCCCCCAATGTAAAAACATACTTTGTTTTCATCATGCCTATAGCCACAGAACATGGGAACATATTTCTTCTATCCATGGAAGCAGTTAGTAACCAGACCTAACTATTCTGTTTTGGACCAAAGACCGAGGAAATACCTACACAAAGTGGGCAGAGTCTGGATTTTATTGGGTCATTTACATTGGTATATTTATTATTTTTCTTTACCTATAATATCTTGAGATTATTATTAACCACCTAAATTAATTTTTCAGAGAAGGCAATGGCAACCCAGTCCAGTACTCTTGCCTGGAAAATCCCATGGATGGAGGAGCCTGGTGGGCTGCAGTCCATGGGGTTGCAAAGAGTCGGACACGACTGACAGACTTCAATTTCACTTTCACTTTCATGCATTAGAGAAGGAAATGGCAGCCCACTCCAGTGTTCTTGCCTGGAGAATCCCAGGGACGGGGAAGCCTGGTGGGCTGCCGTCTATGGGGTCACACAGAGTCGGACATGACTGAAGCGACTTAGCAGCAGCAGCAAGTTAATTTTTGATCTCCATTAAATACACGGAAAATCTGGTAGGAAATTATTATTTGCTGAATGGAATGAGAAAACTGCCTACAAACAGACAATCACACAAAAGTTTCTCTTTGTAGTCACAGAGGGATTAGTAGATTAGTCTCTTCTGTTTGTAACTTAATTGTCTCTACACTGCAATCATATTTTCTCCCATCAGGAAAAAGGTATAAAGCAAAGTAAAACAGAGCCTTACACAAAATGGCCTGTAGTTCTGACAGGTCCTGTCAACCTTGCTCAATTGGAGAAAGGCAACCCACGGTTTTAAAATCTAGCTCACTCTAATGCCTGGTTCTAGCCATCATGCTGTACATAAAGCAAAGCCTGTGCAGTGCTCACGGGGACTTTAAAAAGCCCAGAGGTACCTGCTGAACAACTTCATCTGTTCCCCACATGCCAACATCTAGCACAGACTGTGCCTGCTCCAATTCCAATGGTCCAGTTAGCTGGCATTCTTCCTTCCTCAGTGCCTGATCTCAGAGAGCTCTAACCCATCCAGGCACCGCTTACAAAAATGGCCCATCTTCCAGAAGACCTAAACAGACACTTCTTCAAAGAAATACAGATGGCCAATAGGCAGGCACATGGAAAGATGCTCAACACTGCTAATTAACAAAGAAATACAAATCAAAGCTACAGTGACATACCACCTCACATCACTCAAAATGGCCATCATCAGAAAGTCTACAAATAACTGCCGGAGAGGGTGTGGAGAAAAGGAAACCCTCCTACACGTGCCTTTAGAAAACGAAAAACAGAATTACCATATGATCCAGCAATCCCACTCCTGGGCATAGATCCAGAAAAAAACTGGATAATTAAAAAATGGACATTATTCACAATAGCCAAGCCATGGAAACAAATGTCCAATGACAGATGAATGGAGAAAGAAGACGCGATACATATATACGGTGGAATACTACTCAGCCAGAAACAGAACAAAACGCCATTTGCAGCAACATGGATGGACTTCGAGATTATACATAATGGAATTCAGAAAGAGAAAAATACCATATGATATCACTTGCATGTGGAATCTAAAATATAACACAAAGGAACCTATCTAAGAAACAAACCCGCTCAGGGGCAAACAGAATAGACTAGTGGTTGTCAAGGGGAAGGGATGTGGGAGAGGGATGGAGTGGGAGGTTAGGGTTAGGGGATGTAAGATTTTATACAGAGGATGGATAAACAACAAGGTCCCACTGTATAGCACAGAGAACTATATTCAATATTCTATAATAAACCATAATGAAAAAGAATATAAAAAAAGAATGTATATATATAACTGAATCACTTTGCTGTACAGAAATTGTTCAGTCGCCAAGTCGTGTTCAACTCCTTGCAACCCCATAGACCCTGGCCTGCCAGGCTCCTCTGTCCATGGGATTCTCTAGACAAGAATACTGGAGTGGTTTGCCATGCCCCACTCCAGGGGATCTCCCCAACACAGGGATCCAATCTGAGTCTTCCTACGGCTCTTGGACTGGCAGGGAGGTCCTTCATCACTGGGCCACCTGGGAGCCGACCCCCACCCACCCAAAGGGCAGCAGATTCTCTCTAAACATCCCCACACGCGTTGGTTCTCAGCCTAGGATGTGCGGGCATCCGCTGAAGCTCTGCCAGGTGTGCAGGCCCCCCCTCAGGATGACGGCTTCCCTCCTTCACGCATCACCTTTTCCCTGATGCCAGTTAAGCAGGAGTGTCACCTGGGCGCACTCAGGGCGGACAGCCTCTCCCCTGGACGCGGCTGGAGGATGAAAGGCCACAGGACCAAACGGAGCGCACTTGCTCTGCCCCCCTGACCTGCCCCGAATCCATGTGGTAAGGCAGGCTGCCGCTGTACCCGCACGCTTCCCTGGAACTTCAACACAAGCGGAAAAGCCCTGGAAATCCACCTCCCACGAGCAGGTGGTGAAACCTCCACAGGGCTCCAGAGTTCAGCCCTTCAAACACCGTGACCAGACAGCTTGGCTCAAACACGCCTTACTCCCCAGGTCTGTTGGGGACGCTTCTGTTTCCTGTCTTCTAAACCTCATCAGGTTTTCCCTTCCGGCATGTGCTCGCTCGCCTGAGAACAGGCTATGTGTTTCAGGCAGGCCCGAGACCTGGCCACCCAGCCCCACCGCAGCCCTGTCCGTGTAAGGCCTGCTCTTCGCTCTGCCTTGCTGACCAGTGGCCTTCGCGTTGCTCCTGTTTGCATACCACCCCTGCCCTGATTTCCATCTCTGTTAGGAGCCTTTTTTCCAGGGTCTTAAATCATCCGCAGTCTATCAAACACAAAACATCTAATACCTCGGAGACAGCCGCCTCAGCTGCTCGCTAGATGCTTCCTGCGAGTTTCTTTCCAGGTCAGTCGGAAAAGGTCCGCACGCCACCCACCGCTTTGGGAAGCACTTCCGGAGCAGCTGCGGAAGTGCCACCACGGCTTCACTTCTATGACTCTCTTTTACTAGACCCGTGGGACTGTTCCCAATCGTCAGCCCACTTCCCCAGTGGTAAAAGTTCAGGCTCTCTGTAAGCCTGTAGGTTTGAGGTGAACTGTGGCTTCCTTTCAAATAGGGCGCAGAGGAGGGAGGTGGTGGCAATCCGTCTTTTAAGCCTGGCAGAGAGCTCAACACCTAACATCCATCATCTAATTTCATCTCAGCCACCTCGTGGGACAGGACCCATCATTCTGCCCATTCTGCCAGCTCTCTCCAGAAGACAAGTAACCTCCCCCAAGGTCAGGCTGCATAGGTAAAAGAGTGGAGCTTAGCACTAGATCCCAAGTCTGTTTAATTCCAAAGTCCTTGGTGTTAATCATTTATACCAATTAATTCTGCAACAGCCATAGTTGGTCATTTTAAATAAAACATTAAATAGAATTAGATTTTTCTGTCTTTCAGGAGTTAAAATTTGTTCTGCCATAGAAATAAAAACTGTGATTATGAAATATTGAGTTATTTTAAGAACAATTTACACAACCAAATGGGTTGAAAATGCAGCAATGCTTCCATTGTCCAAAGCATTTTTGATTAATATTTATGTACCATCAATGCCTGTTTACAGGAAAATTGGTTCCACAAAATTACAGCCACACCTTGTATTTTGGTAAGACTTAATTGGTTACTTAGATTGAAATGTTAAAGGGATTAAAATCAAAGTGGGTCAAGACAAAAGCTTGTTTCAAAGTGTGAAAAGTGTAATTTGCAAACTATGGAAGTGTAACTAGTGTATGTTGTTTAGGTGGTGACTATATAGTATCTGGTCCTGATTTGAGAGCAGAGGACCTGACTGACCACAAAGACCCTTCTCCCCTCGCAGCCCTTGGCAGGCAGTAAGCTGTGCTCACCTGAGAAAGCAGACACTGGAGCACGGGGCTGAGAAAGCCACTCTCCACTCGGGTGTATAAGAAGATGTTCAAAATTCTTTCCCAGACCCAGACATGACACATGCAAGAGGATTTTCGTAATAACAAAATATTCAGAGGCTAAGAGCACATGGAGAAACCTCAGCCAGGAAAAGGTGGCTGCAACCCTCCACCCTCACCCCGGGCAGGCTGACGGCCACATCACTGAGTTTGCTCTTTCCTGGAATCCAGTGGTCAAGAGTGAGCCCTGCCATTTCCAGGATGAGGGCCCACATCCTGTGGGCAGTCCAGTCAGAGAATGAGAAGGAAAGGAAGCCCCTCCTAAGCCTGGGGCTCCTGTCAAAGGTCAGGAGCCAGCCTGAGTGTGCAGGGGGCTGTCAGACCACAGGGTAACCTTAAGTAATGGAAATGGTGATGGTGTCACAGGTGCTTCCTTTTTTTCGTTAGGAAATATAAGAATAACCTACAAGTTTCCTAAACCAGGTTCTATGTGTGGTAGAAATGTATGCATATGGTTATTTTTCCATTATGCTCTAGTTAGATTTAAGTAAAAAAATTTAATAAGCTCCCCTTTATCCATCATGAAATGGGTGGAGGACAATCTTAACCATGAGCACCGTGACCAAGAATTCCAAACAAGGATGCCCATTTTAGGGACAGTACTGTAAGGAAGTCTGGATTTGAAATTTTCAAATTTTCTATGTTATATTTTATCGAAACCTAGTTCTAATCCTGACTCTGTCACAAAACTTCTGGTCACCTTGAGCACATCTCATCAGCTCTCTGTTAAAGAGGCCACTGGACCTCAGGGTTTCTGATGTCTTTCCAGCCTCAAAATTCTATCTTGGAAGACACTTTCTCAAGCCAATGATTAAAAGAAGCTTATGTTACACTGTTTCTTTTTGTTGGCAAAGAAGAAACAGATGTTCCTTGAAAACTGGTTTTTGTGCCTTTATTACTGCTTTCCTGGTAAGAAATCTGGAGTGACAGCTACAGGCAGGCTGCACATAAACACCTTCTCCGGCCACTCCTCCCTCACCATTACCACTCAAAAAAGTGACTACAGGCCAAAGACAGCACAGCTTCCGCCTAAATTACCAGCCTTTACTTTTATAACCATTTAAACAAATTATGATTTTAAATTATACATTGTTTATTTCAATTCAAATTTTCACAGATTAAAAAAACTGCATTTTATTAGAGTCAATTTGCAGCAATGATTTCTCATGGGAAAAAAAAAAGACAGACAATAATCATTCAGATTTCAGATGTGAACAAAACATCTTCCTGCACTTGGAGATCTTCCCACTAATCCAGCAGCAACATCTCAATGATGAGTTGAATCAAGACATGATACCTGACATCATGCCCAAAGGAGGGTAAGGCTTGAGGCTGCAGGCAGTAGATAACCCAGTAAACGCAAGAGGCAGGTGCTGCCTCGCAGCCCTCCACAGACACAACACAGTGTGTCAGTGGCTGGAGACTTTCCCGTGTGGTAACAATGGACACAGGATGCTCTCGTTACAAGTAAACGAATTCAGGTTCTGGTAACTGTTCATGAAAACAACAGGTTCAAAAGAAATGTCTGCTCCAAGGCACCAGGGTGTAAAGCTTTTTAGAAGATACACAGAAATGAACAGACTGAAAAAGGGAAAGGGAATTAGTTTCTCAATGGAGAAATCTGCTATTACTCTAACTCTTGTAAATGATTACTTCAGATAGATTACAATCAAAACGTACATCGAACAGATCGTGCTGTGGCAGGAACATCTGACCAAAGACCATTCCCGCGGGCACTTGGGGAGCTGCTGGTATGTGCTTATGGGGCCTCGTCCTCGAGCCAGAGAAGCTGCTCACTTGTATTTGTAAAATCCTTCTCCAGACTTCTTGCCAAACTTTTTCTCTGCTACCAGCTTATCCAGGGATGGGCAGGGCTGAAACAGGGGGTTCTTTGAGTCCATTTCATGCCAACCTATTGAGAGAAGGAAAAAGAGCTTAGGATGAAGTGCTGGGTTTATCTTACATCTTGGCATTCCCAGGGTGAGCATGTTGGCCGGAGTTGCATGAGTGAGGCCCATGGGCCTCTCCCACGTCAGAGTAGGAACCCTTCTCCCCACGCTCTGCCTCCAGACTCGCAGAGGCAGAGGGAAGGCTGAACATGAGCCTCAAAGCAGGGCTGCACCACTGGGCCATGTCTCGCTTGAGGCCCAGCTCTCCCATGGCCCTTCTGTTCATCCAGTCCCTTCATGGAAATAGCTGATGCCAAAGGTGACCTGGTTAATCTGGTGCCTGGACACCAGTGACACAGTGAAACGACTTCAGGCATGTTAAAAATCTGAAGTTGCTGCTACTGGTATTTTCTATCCTCATAAAGTTCTTGCTTCACTAGAACCTCCCCTTGCTCCTTCCCATAGGTATTCTTTGTACAGCTTGGTACTATGAGCTACGTTCAACTTTAGTAGCCACTACAGTAAAATGAATACACATTTTAAAATGGTTCTGCATCTTGAATGCAGTGGTTACACAGATCAGCATACCTGACAGAATGACTGTGTACCAACGCCAATTTCCTGGCTCTGCTAATGTACTGTGGCTGCTGTATGACATGCAACCCTGAGGGGAGACTAGGTAAAGGGGTACACAGGCCCTGTCTGTGCTGTATTTCACTGAATGCGGGACTTCCTACGAATTTATAATTCTTTCAAAACAAAAGATGTTTTAAAAAGTTGCCTTATGAGACTAAGCAGCCACATTTTCCCTTCAGTCATGTTACTTGAATCTTTCAGCTGGCGGGAAAGGACTTTGGAAGGTCTACCAAGGCTTCTTATCTATTTAAATAGGCATTTAATTTAATTCACTGCTGAAAGAGACTACCTCAACTCAACTCAAGACAGACAACAGAGAATTCCAATTCTTACCATCCAGGATGAACTTCGTAGTATCCAGCCCAACATAATCGAGAAGCTCAAATGGACCCATGGGGTACCCGGCGCCCAGCTTCATAGCCATGTCGATGTCCTCCTTGGATGCTTCACCTAAGCAGCAGAGGGCAGCACTGAGCCACCACCACCCTTCCCATGGCCACCCTGTCAGTGCTTAGTCCCTGAATTACTAGTGTTCTACGTATCACGCACATTCAAGAAAGTTCTGGAGTCAGGATTTCTGGCTTGGGTAAGATTTTTCTAAGAGGTCACAAGATTTTCAAAGCTACTACATGAAGCTACTCTGTGAGGTAAATTCTCAAGCACTACCATTCTGTTCGTGGAGAGAGAAGGCCCCAGAGGCCGGGAAACATTAGTTTCTTTCTAATGGATTGGGATTCTCCTTCTCTGGAATAACTTACTAAAAATCCTTTGAAGCTACAGCATGTTTGTGATTGATAAAGGGACTTATTTTTAAAAAAGGAAACAATGAAGCTATATGTTTTTCTATGTATTGTATGTATGATTTTCTTTTTTACCTTTCTTGGTTTTGTAAATAATGAGTCATTCCTTTGAAATCCCATGCATATAAACTCTTCAGTAAAGATTATGTTTAAAGAAAAGTCCAAACCTGATTTAGAACTGCCACTCAAGTTTGAAAGTGTGTTGAGGAAACTAAGACAAGAACCAAAGTGCTTTTTCCATGGAATATTATCCTTCACATAATGTCTGTGGACCAGAGGTCTTTATAGAGAGCAACCTGTCCCCTTTCTCCAAAATCAGGAACACAACTAGCCTGTAACAAGTGTCTATGTGGAATTTTATTCCAAAGCATAAAGAAATGGTCAGTTAAAACAAAGCTAAATTTAAAAAGTGATTAAAAAACTTAAGAGAGGACGTCACAACCTAAATATTTCAGATATTTTAGGCATGAGGAACAAGAACTACTTAAACATGCATAAAGGTTCTATTTTTAAAAGCATATGAAGTACTAAAATAATGCCAAAGGATTTCAAGGTGGTTCAAGATGATTAAAATACCAACCAATTATTTTTCCTGGGTGACTTTATCGGTACTCCTCTGATTAGTCAACCAGAGGTTCCTGAGAATGATTTGAGTTTCAGGTCAGAAGAGAGCAGAAATGATCACACAGACATTAGCCTTATCAGGCAGCCTCACTCTTTCATTCAACTTCTGTTTAATATCTGTTATGTATCAGGCACCAGAGACCTGGAGTAAAATAAGACAAGCACTGCAGTGTTCATAATCTAATGGGAGGATTCAGATGTGCAAACCAAAACTTTCATCTAACAAGTGCTGAAGATTCAGGAAGATTCACATGGCTATGTGGGCAAAGATGGAGAGGTTTACTCACAATGCTATGACTTCACCAAAACCACCACCCAGGCAGGGTCCTGATGGTCCTGAAGAGAATCCCCAGGGAAGAGCGGGCAGGGAAGGGCATTCCAGGCAGCAAGAACAGCATGTGCAAAGCAGGAATGAGAAAGCACATGGCAGCTGATAAAAGAGTCTGCTGAGAGGATTTCATTAGGCTCCCAGGCTTCTGCGGTGCAGAGGCCAAGTGCTGAAGCAAGCCTAGCATGCTCCTGAGGCTCGCTCCTGCTGCTCCTTGCACTGGGATCCTGTCAACATCTGCAGACCTCTGCTCAGGTGTCAGAGCATCAGACTCCCCTCCTCTCTGCACATAACCTAAGAACTATCAGGACTCCAGGCCAGGACTCCTGCCACCCCCTAGACTGCATATTTACCTTTCTCAAGGATTACTGGTCATAACCTAACATGCTATCTATTGGTTCACTCGCTACAGGCTGTCTCCCCTTATTAGAATATCAGCTTCCTGTGGGTAGAAATCTCACAGCATAATGGTTCCAACTTACCTTAAAGCCATTTAATCAAATCAATATTCAGGAGAGACAATAAACCCTAGAGTCAAGACTGTTATCCTAGATTCAGAGACTCACTTGACTATTTCTAAAAAATAATATGAAGACATAGCACATCATGGGAAAAAAGTCTGAACAGTTTTACAAAGTCAGCACAATTCTAAAAACTCTGTTCTGAGTAAGAGAGTAAAAGGCGGGGGGCGGGGGAAGAGAGAGAAATATATAATAGAGACTAGAATGCCAAGTGGGAGTTAAACATGGTATCATGCTATAGATCATTAATTCCTAATCTTTGGTCAAGCACTTAAAATCTGATACCTTCTCCAAAGAAAATGTGCATACACACAAAATTCTGCATCACCCTTAGAGGGTTGAAAGCGGCCCGCCCCCCCCACCCCCGCCCCCATCCCCTAAATCTGGACAACAAAGAAGAGCATCCTCAGTGAACTCCAGCTCTTCTACAGGCCTGGGAACTGCGGACCTGCCAGGAATAAGCTTCTTCTGCTGACTCATCAGCACCACCTACCAACCATTCTTGGCAAAACAACAAACCATGGTCACGGGCAACAGGATCAGAATCAGCGCAGCCACCATTCCTTTATCCATCAACAGCTACCTAAAGCCTGGCTTACACACACACTTTGGAAGTATGAAGATGAGGACCCAAACACTGAAAACGGAGCACAGCACGAGAAGAAAGATGTGTGCCACACAGCAGGCACGTGCCCTGAAGCAGAAGCAAAGCATACAGTTAGGACAACGACAAAGATTACATCCAGCTCGGAGCGAGCACTGGGGACGGCCCAGTGGGGCCTTGAGAGAAGGTGGGAGTAAGGTGTGAGGCGAGACAAGAAGGCAGAGGGTGAGGAGAAAGGTGGCTCCCTGGCGAGGACACTTATCCGGTAGGCTCCGACGGAACCACTGAACGTGTCCCGAGCACGGCAGGGACACTGTGAGCAGGATGTCACACGGTGACTGGGGAACAGGCTCGTGACACTCCCAGGCGTCACCCAAGAAAAGCTAACCATGCAGCGCAGCACGCTGCCAGAGCTGACTCTGACCTGTCAGTGGCGTCCGATAGCAGGTGCTATCTGCTGCAGCCACCAGCCTGCTCAGGTCTACAGAGAGGGCCCTGGCCCCAGGGACGAGATTATGGTGGGAATGCCGACAGCACCAGGCGTGAAGACAGAGGCTGCAAGGCACTGGGGAGGAAGGCCTGACCCGGAAGCAAGGAGGCTCACAGCCAGTGAGCATGGGGAGGGGCAGCGGCGTGCCCGAGACCCCACGGATGGTTGGCAGAGGCACTGCTAAGGGCCTGTGGACTGTGAAAGCTGTTCAGCTGTCCAGGAGGCCTGAGTGGACAGTGATGGAGCAGATTCTCTGCTCTAACACCCCACACATCCTTCCGATGACCCCCTACCGCTCAAAGCAGCACTCCACCCCCCTGTCTCAGAGGGATACTCACCTCAGGTATATCAAGTATTTGTTATGTGCCCCAAAGTCACAATGAAACCCTACTGCCTAAATACAGTGGTGTAAGGAGGTGGGACCTTGTAGGGATTGGAAGAGTCACAGGGCTGGAGCTCGCAGAGCTCTTCCCAGAGTCACAGGAGAGCTGGCTTCCTCGCTCCGCTCTCTGCCATGTGAGGACACGAGAAGTCAGCGGTCTGCAGCCAGAGGAGGGCTCTCACCAGACACTCGATCGTGCTGGCATCCTAGACGTGGACTACTGTCTCCAGAAACGTGAGAAATAAACTGTGGTCATTTATATGCCAGCCAGTCTATACCGCTATTTTTTTTAAGAGCACATAAGCTGACCAAAATAATGTCATACAGAGAAGTTCTCCACCATGAGTTTGGAAAGGGGTGGGCTAAGCTGCCTTCATGGTCCAACTCTGCTGCCGTGCAGAAACGGAATGCACTGTCCCCTCACCCTTCTGGACAACACAATATTGAGGAGAGCAGTTTAGAAAAGACACAAGGTAAGTGTGAATCCCTTGTTGCCTGAGGAGCCGCACTAAAGGCAGGCTGACTGGCAGAGGGAGACGAGATGACAGGTGGGGAGTCAAGTGACAAATGAACAGACATGGCAGGTGAAGGAGGATAATCCAAAACACTTTCAGATTTCAAAGCAGAACGGAGGTAGCTCAGTCGGTCACTCCAAGCAGGGGAATGCAGATGGGATGGCAGGCGGGCATGTGAGCACGCTTGCCGCTGGCAGAACCCTGAGGTGGCAGAAGGGACACAGTAAGAAGCCTGAGGCTGAGGAGTCCAGACCCCAGCGTGGCTTTCCAGGAAATAGCACCCACCCACTCATAATACGCAGCACCTTCAGGACACTGAAGCAGCACCAAGGGCAAAGTAAGAGCACTTCCCCTGTGGGGTCAGTTCCCCTGCCCAATTTCATCTCCCAGGTGGCTAGTGATGCTGAAGGTCAAAGGCACTCCATCTGTACAGAAAAGGACCACTGCTGATGGGAGGAAAGTGGAAGACAAGAAAGTGACTTTCAACTTACAGCCAGACACGCAGTTCAGGTGAAAATGTATCAAAACTGACAGTATGTGTCAGTGAGAAGAACACCATTAAGAGGTGGATCACCCATATGCTATATTCTAAAACATTACATTACCAAGAAAACCCCTGTCTTTCAAAGTAGGGCAAAACGCTTCATGCTGTCTTTGAGGTGTAATTAGATGTATTTGCTGATAGAGAAACACAGAAGTGTTGGTTTGATCTAGAAGCAAGAGTGAGGCAAATGCCTCCATAGAACACAGAGAAAAGTTTTAATATTTAAAGCAGATTTTGAGGAAGCAAATATGCTTTCATCTCTCTGGAAGAGCTGGTATAAATGTTTTGTTTCAAAAATGACATTCTCAGGAGCAAGCATTTGTGAATGAAGTAACTGAAAACAATTACAGTTGCTTTTCATTCAGTCCTATTAAGGCCTATTTGCCTTTGAAGCAGAGATGAAACAATTACCTTTCCATAAATGCCTTAGGGAAGGTAGGCAGGAAGATACATGACATTTTCTAACCTTGGATCATGTCCCAAGTCTATTTCTACAACAGGGAAAATCATTCTTTGTCAGTCTACCAGTATTGACGAAAAACCATTTTAGACCATTCTTAAGGTTAAAAAAAAAAAAAATGCATCATAACATCATTCAGTAAGGACGGACACCACTGTCAGAAACATTCCTTGTCACATTACAATCTTGTTACTAATTTCCCATCTCCTGTCACAATTTTACAACCTTAGGGAATTTTAAAGGTTCCCTAGCCCAGTGATTTTTATATCGCTGTCATTGTTTTAAGCAATGAACCTCTTAGCCAGAGACCCAGGATATAAACCCACGTTGGCCTATGACTGCTCTGGCTGAGACTGTAGCTGGAGGTGGCCAAGTGGGAAGTCCCCAGAGTCACCCCGGAAGTCTCCAAGGGAATCAAGGGGGTCCTGGGAACACAGTGACAAAGGCACCGGGCTCAGGGTGAGGCTGATTCACAGGAGTCCGCGAACAGAAGCTCCTCCCCTGCTCCACAGGGCCCGGCCCTTCCCACAGGAGCCCTACAGGCCTGCTGCTCCCGGCCCGGGCGGGGACAGCTACCTCGCTCACACAGCCTGACTGCTTCCATGAGGTACGGCACCAGAAGACGGTTCACGATAAACCCAGGCGTGTCCTGTCAGAGCAGAGAGAAAAACAGACAACAAGTGAATTTCTGTGAACTTGATCTTTACGTAAAGTCACCAGCTCACTCCTCACCCTGGATTATCACACACATTTATCAAGCTATACATTTTCAGTGTTTCAAAGTGCCAAGACAGCCTCGCTTCTATGCCACATGACAATTTAACCAACTATTACAGTAACCAGAAGCCCCTACTGCACGGGTCCTGAGAGGAGGAAAGGCAGAGCCAGGGGTTCACTAGAAAGAGCACAGCTGTGGGAGTGGGCGGATCTGGGCTCAGGTTCGAACACTCTTTGACCTTGCATCATTCTGAAACTCAGTTTCATCATCTGGGAAATGGGAGCAGTAATTTCTACCTCACTAGTTGTGAAGATAAATGAAAGCACATACAATGCTGCGCATAGAGCATTATTATGCTCCCCTCAAACAGCAGACCCTTTATTCCTCTCCTCTCCTGCATTTCTTAACGAGTCTAGAAAAATCACACTCCCTCCTGAACGCACCTCAGGAACACAACTTCCCAGCTGTTGAGGATTTCCTCAGGCTCTTTCCTATGTGCACTCCGGCGCGGGGCACAGGACTCTGGAGCTGGGGACAGGGCCCGGGACAAACTAGCGGGTCCCAACAGACCGAGGGCCTCTCCCAGCTCACCGACCAAGACTCCTCCCCAGAAGACCCCTTTCTTCGTTTCCCTCCTCACTCCAACACTTAGCCGTCTCTCCTGGAGGGATGGCGGGAATGCGGATTCTGTCTGCTGAGCTCTCCTGGGAGCCTGTGGGGCAGGCTCGCTTGGCAACTTTTCGGTGGTTTTTAATGGGAAGTTGATTTCCACTAGGTAAACAGAGTGCCCCTCTTTTAACAGAAGGCTGTGACCCTCCCTCAGGAAAAAACCCTCACCCTGGCCCAGGCTGTGAGTCCCGTTTCAAGCACACACTGGGCACTCCATAAACATCTGAACAGAGGTGCCCAGGCTCCTGTATCACTCTACTCACCTGCCTGCATACTGCACCCACAGGGCCGTTCCTCCTTTCACGCTGGACCACCTGAGACCACCCCTAACCTACCTCCCAGGACACAGAGATGCACAAAAGAGCTTTATCTGCCTAACCAACACTATATTCATATATTATGCTGATTTATTAATAATAACCAGGGCAAACCTGTTTTTTAACTTCAAAAAGTTTACTGCAGAAATTCAGGACAAGGTAAGGTACCTGACTACAGGAGGCCACACCATACACAAGGTTAGAAATCAGAAAGTAGCCTGGGAAAAATATTTTCTCCAATATTATGGAGTGTTCATATACTGTTACAAGGCTGCTCTGGTGGCTCAGTGATAGAGAATCTGCCTGCCAATGCAGGAGACATGGGTTCAGTCCCTGGGTTGGGAAGATCCCCTGGAGAAGGAAACAGCAGCCCACTCCAGTATTCCTGCCTAGGAAACCCCATGGACAGAGAAACCTTGTAGGCTACAGTCCACAGGGTTGCAAAATAGTCAGACACAGCTTAGTGCCTAAACAACAAAAAATCGAAGAAACATTCAGTAAAACAAAATAGCACGTTACCAGTACGGTTACTGGCAAGGGGCTTTTTCCCCATTATGATATTCAATGCTGTTGAAGATACACAGAGATACTCTCATAACACTGGAATGTAAAGAGACGCGGCCCTTTGATAAAGCAGTTTAACTTGACGTACTCATACACCTTACATTTTTCATATACCTTTACTTACTTATTAAACACACTTTATTTACTGTACTTATTGTAGAGCAGGAATTGTTTGTCCTAAGAACTTTACAAATAGTCATTCACTTATTCCTCACAGTAACCCTGTGAGGTAAGTTCTATTGTTGCCTCTGTGTGAGGCAGAGGATACCGAGGCACGGGGAGGTGACGAGACATGCCCAAGGCTACACATCCAGTAAGTGCCAAAGCCAGGATGTGAGCCCAGGCAGGCTGCTTTGCCTGTGAAGTCTTCCTATGAAGAAAGATACAGTTTAGGCACACTGATGGCATTCTTCTCTGTTGAGTGTTACTAAGCTACAATCCTGGAGGCCAAATCCACGTCTACGTGTGAATCAAGTTTCACATCGCTCCTTGCAGGTATGGCCCATGCTGCTTCCCTGTTACACAGCCCAGCCGTCGCAGCAGAGTTTGCACACCCTAGAACACTACTATCTGGCCCCTGACAGGAAAGTCTGCTGACGCTTGTTCTATGTGATTTCCTCTACTATCTGGATGCCACACCCAAGGGCCTGAATAACTGACCCTGAGAGTGAGTCAGGGTCTAAAAGTCTCCCTGAATGCCTAAGGTAGCACCTAAAAGGAGAGTCCTGCAATGACGTAGCAAGACCAATTTCATGAGACCACAGTTCCCAGGCCTGCCCCTGCCATGGCTATCCCGACGGAAACATGGATCATCGCTCTCATGAATTAATGACTTTGCTGCTAAAGACCACCCCTGGCTCGTTCCTGCGCTCTCATTTCACATCTAGCTTTTCATCTGCTGCACACTCATGTCTTTTCTCACACAATGGCTACTTTTTGCCATGAACAAAGCAAAAACTGGTAACAAAGTACAACCATACCCTCTGGTTATTAATGTGATATATATTTTTTTAATCCAGAAGATTTAAAACCATAAAACTAAGCCAACAAAAAATGAGTGTTAAAAAATGAGATTCCCTAATATAACCCTGCTAAGTCACATCAGTCGTGTCCGACTCTGTGTGACCCCATAGACAGCAGCCCACCAGGCTCCCGTCCCTGGGATTCTCCAGGCGAGAACACTGGAGTGGGTTGCCATTTCTTTCTCCAATGCATGAAAGTGAAAAGTGAAAGTGAAGTCGCTCAGTCATGTCTGACTCTTCATGACCCCATGGACTGCAGCCCACCAGGCTCCTCCACCCATGGGATTTTCCAGGCAAGAGTACTGGAGTGGGTTGCCATTGCCTTCTCCTAATATAACACTACAGTCCTGGAATTCAGGGGACTGGCCTATTTAAGTCTGCTCTCTTTGGCTATTGGGGTCCATGTTGACAGATGACTTATTCAGATGATTCATAAACAACTGGAGTTTTCATGGATTAATTCAATACTGTGAGTTCAAACTTGAGACTATTTTGGAAAGTAAAAGTATGCTATGAGAAGAACCACAATGATATTTAAAAGATTACAGTCAACTAAGCTATTCCACACCTGGGTATATATCTGAAAAAAACAAAAACACTAATTCAAAAAGATATGTGCGTCCCACTGTTCATTGCCAAGAAATGAAAACAACCCAAGTGCCCATCAACAGACAACTGGCTTAAGGAGACATGGCATATATACAATGGAATACTACTCAGCCATATAAAAAAGAATGAAATCCTGCCATCTGCAGCAACAGGGATGGACCTGGAGACTACTGTGCTAAGTAAAATAAGTCAGACAGAGAAGGACAACTCCTGTACATCACTTACATGTGGAATCTAAAAAATACAACAAACTAACGAACAGAACAAAAGAACAGGCTCACAGACATAGAGACCAAATTAGCGGGACTGCAAGGAGATCCAACCAGCCCATCCTAAAGGAGACCAGCTCTGGGTGTTCACTGGAAGGACTGATGCTGAAGCTGAAACTCCAGTACTCTGGCCACCTCACGCGAAGAGCTGAGTCATTGGAAAAGACTCTGATGCTGGGAGGGACTGGGGGCAGGAGGAGAAGGGGACGACCGAGGATGAGATGGCTGGATGGCATCACTGACTCAATGGACATGAGTTTGAGTGAACTCTGGGAGTTGGTGATGGACAGGGAGGCCTGGCGTGCTGCGATTCATGGGGTTGCAAAGAGTCGGACACGACTGAGCGACTGAACTGAGCTGAACTGATGGGGTGCGGGTGGGGTATGGACAATATAGGGGTGAGAGTGGGAGATACAAACTAATAGATGTAAGACAGGTCAAGGAGGCATTATTTCACAACATGGGGAATACAGCCAATAGTTTGTAATAACTGTAGATGCAAAGTAACCTTTAAACTTTTAAAGTGTAAAAAAAATTAAATTATGGTCAAAAAGATAAATGACGTATTTACAAATAACTAGGCTTTCCGGTGGCTCAGTCAGTAAAGAATCCGCCTGCAATGCAGGAGACCACCTGAAACGTAGGAGACACAACCCCCTCCAGTATTCTTGCCTGGGAAGTCCCATGGATGGAGGAGCCTGGCAGACCACAGCTCATGGAGTCACAAGGGTCGGACACGACAGTGACTAAACCACCAACCAGCATAGAAATTTGTAAGGGCACCTTGGGACACAGTCGTCCTTACAGAAACACTACCAAGTCATGCAGAAGTGCCGCTCCTAAACTTGGGGGAAACTAAACAAGAACCACAGCAAATGCAGAGACTGAAGGTAATCGGAGCAAAGCAGGTGAGAGCACCAGGGATAATCTTACATACAGTCACCAGGACTCCTTGCTAGATGCAGCTTGCCCTTTACAGCCTGCAGGCCGACCTGCCGAAGAGCTCTCCTCTCCCACATCAGCCTACAGCAGGAGAATCCCTCCTGGCGTAAGTCAGAGTCCCAGAAAAATCACCCCCTCCCCAGGCCACCCATACGCTACCTTGCAAGCAACAGGATGCTTCCCCAGGGCTCTGCTGAAGTCTAGCAGAGATTCAAACGTCTTCTGGCTGGTCATTGGAGTTTTAATGACCTGGAAAGGCAAAGCAGAGAAGAATTATAACCATAAAGTCAGCAAACAATTTCAATAGAACAGTTCAAGGAAACATTGAGAAAAAACGGCCACACAGGTGGCAAAAATTTTAGTTTCATAAAAGAAGGATCTCAAGCCAGAAACAGAATATCCACTTCAAGACACTGGACTATCACAGAACACACAAAATCAAGGCTAAAAAAACTGATATAAATGTGTGCACATGTGTGTAGGAAGTTTTATAGACTTTGTCACTGAGACTTGGGTTCAAACCCCAATCACACCACTTACCAGCTCTGTGACTCTGGGAATGTTTCTAGAAATTGAAATAACATTGAAATCACTCTACCTATCCTCAAGGAGCTGAGGTGAGAATGGAATTAGATTAGGAAGTAAAGCATTAAGGGCAGCTCCAAGGAAATGCTCAGTAAATGCTGACTCTTTTTAGGGTTTTACTCGCCGCTGCTAATGAGTTCAGGGAAGTAACTGGAAGTCTACTAGAGTACAATGCTTGCCTTTAACACACTCTGCATGACGACGCACCTTCTCTTAGTCCAAAGATGAACAGAAGGAGCCCCAGGAAAACTGAGTGATGCGCCCAGACCACCAAGGTCCTGTGGTCTCTGAGGGGGCCCTGTAACCCCCTATTACTCCACCCTCTCCCACACAGATGCCCCAAAGGCCAACAGCTTCCTCTGCCTCAGAACAGGCTCATCCCAGAGGGGGGCCTTCATACCCAGCAAATGCAGGCCTAAGGCTGGGGTGTGCCACCTGCCCAAACCCCGGGAAGGCCCAAGCCACACCCCGACCCTCTCTGTGAGGTGCACGGCAAGAGCACGCCTGCTGCCCCGCTCAGAGTGGGCTGTAGGGCTCGACAGGGGTCAGCACCGGGCACACCGGGCAGTCAGCTCACAGGAAAGAGCTCGCCTGTCAGGAATTAGATTTCAGCAAATGGAGAGACCAGATGAATTTATATAAGTTAAATATATAATTTAAATGCCAGTTAAAGGATTTCAATGAGAGTCAAAGCCAACAGGCTTGGCTTCTACAGCAGACCCTTTATGTAAGCTCAGGTGAGTCAAATCAACCCCTGGTGCCTCACCTTTCACATAGGAAATAGGGATGACGATATCTGACACATCCTCTCTCTCAGTTCTAAGAGGTCTGTGTGGGGTAATGAGATAGTGTCTGTGCAGGATGGAAAGCGCTATATAAATGAAGGGACTCATCAGCATTATCATTCATGCTTTAATGTGGTCACAGCTTGGGATGTGCTGGTATGCTATGGCACGAAGGGAAGCTAATGAGGGAAAACAGACAAAAGGCGCCATTAAGAGGGGGTTGAGGATGGCATGATACTGCTCTGCAAGCACCACAAATCAAACAGCAACCCGAGGATTATTCAAGAGGAAGCGGAAACATCACCTCCATCAGGACCAAATAGACTGGGCTGTGACAAGGGCTGCGAGTCAGGGAGTTTTAAAAATAATTTGGTGACTTAAAGGAGTCAACAGTAAAGAGTTTTGTTTTGTTTTTAACAGGACGAATGCATATTTATTCACTCATCCAACAAACAACGTGCTGCAGATATTCTGTTCCAACACAGGGTCTGAAAAATTACACACATACACATATGAATGTGCCCAGTCCCAAGTAAAGGAAAGGAGACACTCAACTTACAGTCCATTTTGGTGTTTACCACCAGGGACATACACTCAAATGCTCAAGTTAAAGAATGAAAGGTGCGTAAAGAAGAGCACTTTTAGAAAACATTTTCTAGAAAATGTTAACATTTGTCAAACATTAACTGTTAATAATCAGTGTACCCTATTTCCAAAGACACATATGGACATTATCAGGTAAATGCAGTTGAAAACAGTGTTAGAGTTGGAATATGTCCGTATCTTCGAAACATGTACGTACATGATATAGTGACGGAAAACGTGGAAAATTGCATTTCACTCCCTCGCTCTTTCCTGCACTAGGAAAAACGCTTTCTTCTATTCCCTGTGACCCTTCAGTCCCTCAGCTTCTTCAAACACAGCCTTAGAGACTGGCGGTAAATTAGAAGAAGCCAAGAAGCAGTGATAGCGGAAGAGAGAACTCCTATCCTAGGATGGTTCAGAGTAGCCCCTGAAAGAAAACTGTCAGGAAATTTAGTCATCCTTAAACTAGATGCCAATGCTTACAGAGGGGAGGGGCTGAGCATCAGGAGGTGGCAGAAACAAGGGGACACCGGAGGGAAGGGGGCCTGGAGAAGGCAGCAGTGGAAGACCACATCTCCACTCTCTCCCAGGGAGCCCCGGCTAGTCTCTGGAGGTCTGCCTGGATCCACAACCCCCACACTTCGCACGGCAATAACTCCTCAACCTCAGTACAAATGCTATTTAATAGAAGCTGCTCCTCAGACCCTGTAATTAGCCCCCCTATAAAAGGCAAGTTGCCGCATTTCAGTGCAAATTATCTACTGTGACTCCACCTCCCTTGTACCTGAGTCTCGAGTAAGCAAGCGGTGGCAGCAGCCCAAGAGCCCTCCCTGGCCACCTCCCTCCACCTCCCGGGGCTGAGGTCAGGAGGTTCATAGCTCTGGTCACAACACAGAGGAGCTGTGCCTCCTGTGGGGACAGTACAAAGGCCCTGTCACCGGAGCTGACACCAGTGTGACCCACCAACAGTGGACAGTGTAATACAGCAGCTCCGGGAGGACACCAGGCTTCTAATAAAACTCCCCATCCAGCCTGGACAAGACATCATGAACGTGTGTGGTTCTCCCCTCCGTGGCCTCATCAAGCCAGTGGTCTGCAGTACCACCTTCCCAATCTGATGTTTCTCTCTGCACTGCTCATCAGCTTACAAACAGTAAGTGATATCCCACACAGGTAACAGCCCTCCTGTACACCACTGGTCAAAAGAGAGGTCTGCAGAGAAATAAAGCCCAGGGGCCTTCCTAGATATTAGGTACTGTTTCTTCCTTTGGCTCTGAAAGGAGACTGGCTAGAGAAACCCAAGCACAAGCACAACCAACCTCCCACTAAAATCCGTGGAGTGCAACCCCCGGGGGCAGGGCAGGTGCCACTCAGAAGCAGGGCCGAGAGCAGGCAGAGCAAGCCCGCGTGCACAAGCAGACCCCACTGACCTCCACAAGCTTCATCAAAGGCACTGGGTTGAAGAAATGGAGCCCAGCGAATCGGTCTTGTCTGGTGGTGGAATTGGCTAGGCTTGTGATCTGCAAAGAGGAAGTGTTGCTGGCAAAGATTGTGTGTCTGTGGAGAGAAAGACATTGGAGTGTTGGAATGAGTCCCATCTTTGGAAACAGTCAGGGAAAAGACAACTTCATTAACATTAGGCTGAAATCAAGTGACCTGCTTCATTTAAATTCTGAAATTTTTAAATTAAAAAGTTACTTGCTCCAAAAGTCTGCTTAGTCTTTGCTAATCCTCAATTTTAGGCAACAAAATTTCTCCTGGCTACTTGCATTATTTAGTTTACATGGTACGTGAAGAACATAAGGAGGCAATAACGTCAGTCACAAGATGAAACTGCACGTGAGCAAACACTGAGGAAAGACAGGATGCATCACAGACACTCAAAATGAACAAAAAACTGTGAAGAAACACCTGACTCCTCCGTGAGAAACATCTGACATGAACGAAAATCATCTCCCCTCAAATGAAAAGCTTTACTTTCCCACTGATTCGGAATTAAAATGAAAACAGAAGGAAACCAACATGGTCCAAAAGAAGTTTTAAGGTCACACTGGTAGGTTTGGGGAAGGAAGGATACATGTGGACACATGATAAACACAGTTCAATGCATTCTTATTGTAGTGAAAGTGTCAGTCACTTGGTCGTGTCCAACTCTTTGCAACCCCGTAGAATCCAGCCCACCAGGCTCCTCTGTCCATGGGATTCTCCAGGCAAGAATACTGGAGTGGGTTTCCACTCCAACCATTTCCTTCTCCAGGGGATCTTCCCGACCCAGGGATCAAACCCAGGTCACCTGAATTACAGGAAGAGTTTTTACCATCTGAGCCACCAGGGAAGCCCTATTCTTATTATAAAATCTCCTTAAAAAGCAGTACCATCTTCTTTTGTGTATATAAAATATTATTAATTTTAAAAACTCCATACTAATTTCAACAAAACTTAATTTTTAAAGACCTCAGTAAAGTGGGGTGCCAAGGGCATGACAGGCAAATCTTTAGAGATGGGCACGACTTATCAGCTTTCCTACAGCACCACCTTGTGGGTAAATATACACGAAACGGCCCAACTCTACTAATAACAACCACAAGGGCTTGGCCACAGCACAGGAAGGGCAGTGGTCCCTTGCGAAGATTAGGGTGTTCCTGCTTGCCCAAAAGGCAGTACTGTAATCTGTCTGAAATCAGGAGCAAGTGGGAGGGGAGAAGAAGGGAAGGGAGAAGAAACCAGTAATCTGGGAAGAGCAGAGAAGAGTGAGGTGAAAGCAGCTGGTGTGCTGGTGGTGTACACTGGTACAGCCATGCGATGGAATACTACTCAGCCACTAAAAAAGGAGAAAATCATGCCATCTGCAGCTACATGGATGGACCTAGAGATTATCACACTGAGTGAAGTCAGTCAAAGACAACCATCACGTGGCATCACTTCCATGTGGAACCTAAGCTAGACGCAAATGAACCAATCTATGAAACTAACAGAATCATGGACAAAGAGCGCAGACCAGTGGTTGTCAAGGGGCAGGGGTTTGGGAGAGGGACAGAATGGGAGCTTGGGGTTAGAGATGTGAGATTCTATACAGAGGATGGATAAACAGCACGGTGCCACGGTACAGCACAGAGCACTATACTCAGTACCCTAGGATAAACCATACTGGAAGAGAACGCATGTGTAACTGAGTCACTGAGCTGTACAGCAGAAATCAAACACTGTAAATGAACTATGCTGCTGCTTCTCAGTTGCTTCAGTCATGCCAACTGTGCAACCCTATGGACTGCCAGGCTCCTATGCCCATGGGGATGCTCCTGGCAAGAATACTAGAGTGTGTTGCCATGCCCTCTTCCAGGGGATCTTCCCAACCCAGGGATCAAACCCGGGTCTTCTGCAATGCAGGCAGATTCTTTACCACTGAGCTGGTACACTTCAATTTAAAAACACTGGCCAATTTCATGAGTAGGATTCCACTGTATGTATGTATCACATCTTCCTTATCCTTTCCTCTGTCAGTGGGTATTCAGGTTGCTTCCATGTCTTGGCTATTGTAAATAGTGCTGCAATAAACACTGAGGTGCATGTATCTTTTGAATTATGGTTTGCTCCGGATATATGCCCAGGAGTGGAATTGCTGGATCATATGGTAGCTCTATTTTTAGTTATTTAAGGAACCTCCAAACTGTTCTAGAATCCTCCTGCCAATGTAGGAGAAACAGGAGATGGGGGTTCGAATCCTGGGTTGGGATGATCCCCTGGAGGAGGAAATGGCAACACACTCCAGCATGCTTGCTGGGAGAATCCCATGGACAGAGGAGCCTGGTGGGCTACAGCCCATGGGGCTGCAAAAAGTCAGACACGACTGAAGGGACAGAGCATGCGTACTGTTCTCCATAATGGCTGTACCTGTTTACATTCCTAGAATAGTGCAAGAGGGTTCCCTCTTCTCCACATTCTCTCCAGCACTGACTGTGCAGATTTTTTGACGATGGCCATTCTGACTAGTGATACCTCACTGTAGTTTTAATTTGCATTTCTCTAATAATTAGTGATGCTGAGCAGCTTTTCATGTGCCTTTTGGCCATGTGTATCTTTTTCTGAGAAACGTCTGTTTAGATCTTTTGCCTATTTTCTCATTGGGTTGAATGGTTTTTTGATATTGGGCTTCATGAGTTGTCGTCCCTCGTAGCTCAGTTGGTAAAGAATCTTCCTGCAGTATAGGAGACCCGGGTTCGATCCCTGGGTCGGGAAGATCCCCTGGAGAAGGAAATGGCAACCCACTTCAGTATCCTTGCCTGGAAAATCTCCTGGACAGAACAGGAGCCTGGTGGGCTGCAGTCCACGGGGTCGCAAAGAGTCGGGCATGACTGAGCGACTAACACTTACTTACTTCATGAGCTGTCTGTATACTTTGGATGGCTAACATTTCACAGGGCTTCCCTGGTGGCTCAGACGGTAAAGAACCTGCCTGCAATGCAGGAGATCTGAGTTTGATCCCGGGATCAGGAAAATCCCCTGGAGAAGGAAATGGCAACCCACTCCAGTATCCTTGCCTGGAAAATCTCCTGGACACAGCAGGAGCCTGGTGGGCTGCAGTCCATGGGGTCACAAAGGGTTGGACACGATAACATCTTATGGAGGTACTTTTTCCTCATTCGGAGGGTTGTCTTTTCATTTTGTTTATGCTTTCCTTTGCAATGCAAAACGTTTTACATTTACTTAGGTCCCGTTTGTTTATTTTTGTTTTTATTTTCATTACTCTAGGAGGTGGATCAAAAAAGATCTTGCTGTGATTTATAGATCAACAGAATAGGACAGAAAGCCCAGAGAAAAACCTATGCACCAACGGTCACTTAATTTATGACAGAGGAGGCAAAAATATACAGTGGAGAAAAGACAGTCTCTTCAATAAGTGGTGCTGGGGAAACTGGATAGCTACATGTAAAAGAATAAAATTAGAATGCTGTATGCAAAAATAAACTAAAAATGGATTAAAGACCTAAATGTAAGGCCAGATACAATAAAACTCTTAGAGGAAAACAGGGGCATAACACTCTCCTACATAAACAGCACTTCACTTTTTAAAGCACAGAACAGTGGCCTTTCTCAACAACTTCCAAGTTGGCCAATTTAAAGGTCAGGCAAAGGGGCTTCTCCTTAAAAAAAAAAAAAAAACCTTTTTAGCCAACATTCCTAACCAAGACAGTCTGGCTTCTGTCACATGGTGTGACAGCCCCTAAGAGAAGTGAAGTTGCTCAGTCATGTGTGACTCTTTGTGATCCCATGGACTGTAGTCCTACCAGGCTCCTCCATCTGAGGAATTTTCCAGGCAAGGGACTGGAGTGGGTTGCCGTTTCCTTCTCCAGGGGATCTTCCCAACCCAGGGATCGAACCCAGGTCTCCTGCATTACAGGTGGACGCTTTACCCCCTAAGCCACCAGGGAAGCCTGTAAAGTACGTGAGCATGCTGATCAGCTGAATGACGCACAGGGGACAGAAAGACAGGCCTCTCCTCTTTGTCAGGGTCACCAGACCACACTGCCCTAAGGGCTGTCAGGCCAGCAGGCCAGTATGCAAGTGTCTCTCTTTAGCCACTGCTCGCTGGTGGCTGCCTAAGAATTCCTGTTGTCACATAATCTTAATCTTTGAGTCCCAATCAAGACGGGTGACGCCTTTCCAAGCAAACCACAAGATGAGCATGAATGAACACGTCAGGGGTCAACATCGCCAGGAGCCACAGGCAGAACTAGCGCTGCACATGTGCGTGGGTCACTGATGCCACACAGACAGTCCTGAGCCAGGGACCCTGCGTCTGGCCTGCACGAGGCTAGCTCTCCTCGCCCACCCTTTGCCAGGAAGCTGGGTAACAACTCTGTGCTCCTTAAAGGACCCCAATTGTTTTGACTTAACTCACAGAAGGCTCAAAGCAGGACGACCCTGGAAAACCATGGGAACAGAAGGCATTCCCTTCAATTACATTATCTGTTGGTTTCATCCAAAAGAGGGGACACACCAAATTGCTCTGAGGTTGCTTAGCAGACGTCTAGGGACGTGACCGAGTGCCTCCACCCTCTCGCCTGGGAGGGGCCATGACGCAGACGCTGCAAGAGACCAAGACCTGCCCCTGGATGGACCCTCCAATTCACGTAGGAAAAACTCTACTCTCCTCTGGGGACAAGGACCAGATTCAGGGCAGCCCACACCTCAGGAAGCAAACTGGGGGTGGAGGATGGAGAACAAAGGAAACAGTGCTGGCTCTTCTGGAAACAGCTATAGAGTAATAAAAAGAAGTCTTAGTGTCAGGAGACTCCTTCCCAGGAGGAAAGCCCAAGCGCCAGGAAGGGAGCCCCCAGCACCAACGAGGTCTCCCAGAGGTCACGTACTCGGCGGCAAACTTGTCCAGCCTCTTGAACAGCTCGTTCTTCACCTGCAGATTCTCTACGATGGCCTCCACCACCAAGTCTGTGCTGTGCACCACGGACGCTGCATCCGTGCTGGTCGATATGCTGCTCAGGGTCTTCGCCACAAACTCATCAGCACCCTAATGCCACGGGGGAAGGAGAAGAGAATGGTCACCGGGCTCGCTGCAAAATGCTTGATGCGCTGCAGAGCGGGGAGCAGGAGGGCGAGGACAGGACAGGACACCCCAAGCAACCTGAACGTGCTCTGGAATCCTGAGAAATAAACTCTCTACGTCTCTTCTTAGGGTAGATGGCATCTCAATGTGCTTCTGGACCCTAGGGCAAGAATCAGCCTGTAAACAATCCCAAGTGCTGGTCAGCACACTGTCGTGTGTCAGGCATAACCCTTAGCCGGCTCTGCTCAGGTTACTGCTTGTTCACAGCATTGGTATTGGCCTGTTCTATCTGCTCCATGTCAACAAACAGCTGTGTACTGTTCCACGACAGCACAGGCTTGAAGCCTGTGATCTGTCTTCCAGAAAAGGGTAAAAGTGGCTCTCAGCCCCACCCACGAGTCTGAGAGGTGGTGCTGACTATTCCCCTCCAGCAGGAGGCAGGGAAGAGCTGCCACACTCAGCAGTTGTTTATCAACTAATAATCACCCATCATGTGCAGGCAACTGGTGGTTCAAGAGCACATGCCAGACACAGCCTCTGCCCTAGAAGAGCGTACAGTCCTGTCTTTTCCTCATTTGTACCTGCAGGTTTCCACAAACAGATCTCAATCAGGGCAAAGACAGGTGGTCCCCTTATTAGCTGCCATTTTACTTCAAGATATAATTTGCCCATGAGGATTCAAAGCAGTCCAGCAAAGGCATCCAAAATCATCAAGGAATAAACAATTCTCAGAGCTGTTCAAATGGTATGTGGCAGCCTGGGTGGCAGGGGAGTTTAGGGGAAAGTAGATACATGTATATGTGTGGCGGAGTCCCTTTGCTGGCCACCACAAACTATCACAACATTGTTAATCGGCTATATTCCAATATAAGATAAAAAGTTTAAAAAAACTATCAGAGCTGATCAATAGAAACATCATGCAAGATGATAGCTGATTTTAAATTTCTTTTGGCTGCATTTTAACACGTGAAAACAGGTAAAACTTAGTTTTATTTAAGCCTAAGATATCTAAGCTACTATCATTCCAACATGTAGTCAATATAGAGATGTCTTGTGTTCTTTCTCTACTCAGTCTTTGAAATCTGATGTCTGTTTTACAATGCACCTCGGTTTGGACTAGCCACAGTTAAAGTGCTCAGCAGCCACCTGTAGCCAGTGGCGACTGTCCTTATCAGCGGAGAGCTAGATGAATACAGTTTATGTCAACTCAGCAAGCAGAAGCTGACCCTTCAAGCATGTCCCTGGCAGAGGTGGGAAATGCCAGGAGACCAGACTCCTGAGGAGTGACCAGTCAGGAGCGAAGCATCTTGAGAACAGATGCCACCTTTTTACCCTCAAGGTGGGGCCCAGAGCCTCAGCCCAAAGAGGGACAACTGGCAGAAGTGTGCACAGTAAACAAGTGAGAATGCAGGTTATTTGGATCCAATCACTCTGTCCTTGCTTCCCCTCGGCCTTCTTCAATCCCACCTGACCAGACCCTTGTCATAACATGCTCCTCTCTATCGCGACCAGTGAGGAGAGTTTAACCTGCTGTGATACATACTGCTCAGATTTCTTTAGGGAGAACATAGAATGATCTCCTCTCCTGCTCCTCTGATTTTTAAAAGGTGACTAGATTTTAAGAAGATGCAAACCCAAATCACAATGAGATACCACTTCATACCTCCTATGATGGCTGTTACAAAAATAACACTAATAATTGTAGGCCAGGATGTGGAGAAATTGGAACCTCTGTACATTACTTGTAGGCATGTAAAATGGTCCAGCCATTGAGGAAGACAGTTGGGTGGCTCCCCGGCAAAGCTAAACCTAGGATTGCTATATGCCCCAGTGATTGCACTGCTAGGTATATACGTGAAAGAAGTGAAAAGAGGGACTTGAACAGACAGCACACTCACGGTCACTACAGCACCATTCACAACAGTGAAAAGGCGAAAAGAACCAATAGTACGGCTATTTACTTCTCCTGCTCTGTTATCAGTCCCCGTGGAATATTCAGTGATTATGTTATTATACTGGCCTAAAGTTAGGCCTGTTTTATTGGCCTCAAGTTTCAATTCAAACATTTAAAAAGCAAGCAAAGGCCAGAACCCCCTCACAAATGTGAAGTGGTCAGAGAACTGGTCTTGAAGATAGTGATAACAAGAAATCACCTTGGGGTTTTCTGCAAACTTCTTCTTGGCCACTTTCCGCAGACTTTCCTCAATTCCCTTTCTAGATTTTGCCAGGATGTCCTCTGTTTGGTCCACCAACACTACTGTGTGGCCAGTTGCTGCAGCAACCTAGAAAAAAACAAATTAAAAAAAAAGGCAAGAAAACATAAAATTTAAAAAAAATTAGTAGATAGGAATTCTCTGTGGTCCAGTGATTAGGACTCGGCACTCTCACAGCTAGGGCCTGGGTTCAATTCCTAGTTGGGGAACTAAGATCCTGCAAGCTGCTCAGCACAGCCAAAACGAACAAATAAAACCCAAGAGAGTTTCATATTCTACATGAACTCTAGCACTATTCTACTCAAAGTACCACATAAACATGATAATAAGCCAACAGTAATTAAACACACACTTCTTCTCAGGCACTGCTTTAAATCCTTAACATAGATGACAACAATTCTCAAAACAACCTTACAAAAGATCAAGAGATGGGCCCACAGTCACACAACAGGTGTCTGGAAACGGGTATGTGGAGAGGGCTCGTGCTCCACGCACCTAAACTGTTTGCACAATGTGGCGCACACTCACACCTGCTTTCCTTCCCAGTGTCTGAAATTTTGGCACTGGCCAGGCAGAGGGTACCTGTGTGACCAGCCCCAATAAAAATTCTTGGCTCTGCATCTCTAATGAGCACCCCTGGTAGACATTTCACAGGACCTGTCGTAACTTGCTGCTGGAGGAATTAAGTGTGTCCTGTGCGGCATCAGCAGGAGAGGACTCAAGAAACTGGCCCCTGGTTTCCTCCAGACTGTGGCCCATGTGACTTTCCCCTTTGCTGATTCTGTTCCGTGCCCTTTTGCTATAATAAATTATAGCCATGATGATGACTATATGCTGGTCCTGGGCTTCCCTGGTGGCTCAGATGTTAAGGAATCTGTCTGCAATGTGGGAGACCCTGTGTTAGGAAGATTCCCTGGAGAAGAAAATGGCAACCCACTCTAGTATTCTGGAGAATTCCATGGACAGAGGAGCCTGGGAGGCTACAGTCCATGGGGTCACAAACAGGCAGACAGGACTGAGCAACTAACACTGAGAGAGGTGAGATGAGAAAGTCACGAAATCTGGAGAAGGGGGGCGAATCTGGTGGGGAACCCTAACATACAAAATAAGAAAACAGATCTCAGATTTCAGATGCATCTAATGATGAAACTGAACTGCTCAGAGAGAGGCACCCCTGAGGAGCAACAGCTGAAGGGAGGTATGATGACTACCGGTGGGGTACTTTGTCCAAAAGGGGGCAAGCAGAGGTGCTGGCTCGGGGACCTTCCATTTTTGTCTCAGCTCCTCTGTGTGGCAGTCCCTCTGGAATAACACAACTGATTTTCACCTTCCTCTTAACCTCTGACCTAGCTCATCCTTTGAACAGGACAAACGGGATTCCTCAGATTCCTCCCTGCCCAGTCCCAGTAGCTCTCCCTCACTTCCACTTCTAGCATCACTCAGCCTTTTTTTGCCCTCGGGGCTTGGGGAGGAAAATTCAAGCACCTTTGGAATCAGAGAAAAAGCTGAAGGCAACAGAAACAAAGAAAGACAGCAGAGGTACTTCGCCGGTGGTTCAGCGGCTAGGACTCTGTGCTTCCACTGCAGGAGGCATATGTTCGTACCCAGGTTCAGGAACTAAGATCTCAGAAGCTGCAGCGAGTGGCCAAAGAAATAAGAAGAGAAAGTTAAAGCAGTGTCCTTTTGTTTTGAAACTTTAAAATCCCACTGAGAAAACACGGGAGGAAAAAAAACACTCAACAATACAAAGCTCCGTATGTCAGATGTCAAAGAAAATAAAAGCCGCACGGTGAAGAACTCCGTCAGGAATCAGGTCTCAGAAGGCTGGGTACACCTTCTGTACCCAGAAGGAGGAGTACACCTGGAAGATGCCGTTCTCCCAAAGAGTAAGGCATTAGCCTTAAAGAGGTGGAGGGGAGCCAGTGAGGGAGGGGGGATCGCGCCATCTCCCTAGAAAGCCACGTGCAGAGTTACTGTAATCGTGTGTGACTATGACAGTCACAGGGCATCTTTGGTTATGTTGCAGATAAGCTATAACGCCATCCCCTTAAGATTACCTTTTTAAAAAACTGCAAACAGAACTAATCCAAGAGATGAAGCAACCCTCAAAACTTCAAGTGAACCAAGACAGACTTACAAGAACACTAAAATTCAACTGGGAAAATACGTGGCCAAGAAGTATTTTCAGCCTAAATGAGGACTTATCCAAAGTCCTCTGATAAACAAGCCCAGCTCCCCCACCCCCACTCCCGCCCATAAGGAGACACTGGGCAATTCAGTCATTGCTTTTCTTCATCCTGCGTCTGCATGGGCACCCTGCAGATGGTACAGTATGCAGACACCAACCAAAATCAGCTATTAAATCAAAGCCCTCTAGGCAATGTTCTAGAAGAACAAACAAACTGCACATGTCAAATGATCCATGTCAAAGCTACTGTGTGTGCAAAGTGTCTGTTTACTTTCCCATATCAACCAGAATATACAGGAGTGCAAGGAGGGGCCAAGTCTCACAAAGGTAGCAGACAGACCTTCCCAGTGTGTCACTGATCACATCCTTACTCTGCAAAACGTCCCTCAGCCCCACAGCGCCTCATTGGTCTTTACAGAGGCTGCTCTTGTAGGAACTTAGCTTAACTGTTTTCCCTAACTCAATTGCCTCAAACATTTTCTACAATTTTGGGATCTTCAAAATGCCTAGACTAGTATTTCTGGTCTAGTGAGAAAGCAATAATTGTATACTCTAAATGGTTATCCCTTTAAATACTTTCTACTTCAGCTTTCCTTATCTTGGTTTACTCATAAAGCTTCAATAAAATACAAAGGAAACTTTATGGGATTGCTATTCCACAGTCAGAAAAAGATATTCTAGTTTAAACTCAAAGTAGACATGGCTAGTGGGGAATTTCCTGGCAGTCCAGCAGTTAGGATTTTGGGCAGATTTCACGGCCATGGCCTTTGTTCAAACCCTAGTCAGGGAACAGAGATCTCACAAGCTGCATGACATGGCCAAACAAACTACAACAACAACAACACCACCACCCCACCCAAAGGGGACACAATGAAGACTGAATGGAGAAAATATAGGTGAAAAGATACATTTAAATTCTTGAAATATTATCCATTTTATGATGAAGTTCTTGGTTGCATAGCAATAACCTACCATTTCAGCACAACTTCAAGTAATTTCAATGAAAGCAGTATTTTCATTCTACCCACCTGTAGACAGCAACTCAATCCAACCTAAAGAACTTCCCTTAGAATCATTTGTTTGCAGACATACCCGAGAGGCACAAGGTTGGCAGCATCTTGAGGGTAACTTCCTGTCCTATTCATCTTCACAAACCCAGTGCCTGGTCCATGGTGGTGAGAGGGTAACAGGTAGGAAGACCAGGGGTCTCCAAACAGAAGAAATAGGCTGCAAGTGTCAGACATTTTTTTTCCTCTCTTAAGCGGTAGGAGGAAACAAACAAGTGTTAGATTTTTTTCCCCTTCTCTACACAAATTTAAAAAGAGGTTTCTTTTAAAATTCTGTGTTGTCATGACAACACATGGTTCCACCTGCACTTAACTTTTCTCAAGCCTTGAGCTAACCAAAGCGTTTTTCCTATGGAAATATTTGTCTTAAGCTACGTTAATGAACTATGTATCTACATTGCCTAATGGCCCCAGACAACTCACCTTGTGCCAGTGTTATGCCAAAATGCATGTTGTGGGTGAGGGGCTTGGTGCCAGTCTCTGAGTTGTGAGACGTTTCCTTTCTCCAATTAGCAGACTGCTGCTGCTGCTGCTGCTGCTGCTGCTGCTAAGTCGCTTTAGTCTCAGTTGTGTCCGACTCCTAGCAACCCCATGGACTGCAGCCTACCAGGCTCCCCCGTCCGTGGGATTCTCCAGGCAAGAGTACTGGAGTGGGTTGCCATTGCCTTCTCCAGCAGACTGCTAGTAGCTATATAACATCCGGCTAAAGACTGGCAGGGGGGCACTTTTTCTGCCCCCTTCTGGTGTCTATGTCAGAAGCTTTCTCTATCTCTTTTATACTTTAATAAAACTTTATTACACAGAAGCTCTGAGCAATCAAGCCTCGTCACTGGCCCCAGATAGAATTCTTCTCCTTCAGAGGCCAAGAATCCCAGCGTCTTTCATGGCTCAACAACAACCTTTCAGTGGGCACTCAATGCATATTTGCTGAAAAGTAAATGAACAAACCAACCACAGGTAGCCCACTGCCTGGTATGTATCAGATACCTGACAACATTTCCACGGGATGAGTCCAATGTTCTGATTTTATTCATCTCCTCCAAGTGGGGTTGGTGTTCCTCCCTACTGTTCTGGGCTATCATCAAGACAGAGTGAGGATGCAGGCAGCCTGTCGCCTGTCCCCATGCAATCCATGTCAGACCTGAAAGGTGCATGACTGCCTCCCAGACTGGCTCAATAAGCAGATGCAACCTTAAGCACAGCCAGTAGTTAGATCTTCGCTCATAGCTTCGGCTACATGCTGGTATGAAGGCTAAAGCCAGAAAAAACATAACAAGAAGTGCTGTGTTTTTCTTGGAAGCCAAGTAATTGTACTGGGATACACAAACAATCTGGACAGGGGAAAGTCTTCAAATAGTTTGGGTGAAAAAAATGCAGATGATTACAGAACGCTTTACACCAAATGACCAAGGGCCACACAAAAACTTTGGCTTCTCTGAGGTGAGCACTCTTGCCCCACCACCCCAACACCTGAGCTCCCCTGGGGTAGAGAGGAACCGCCTTACCGCAGCATGCTGGGCACAGCTCTGCATTCATTCCCGTCACTACTGCTGCCTCCTCCCGACTCAACCACCACGCAGGGCCTGTTCCAGGCCCCGGGATAAGGTGATGAACAAAACAAATCCCCTGCTCTCAGAGAGCTTTCACTCCTCATAAATTATCCTACTTGGTCTTTATAATAGCCTTTGGGGGAGGCACTGTAACAGTAAGCGAACAAAGCTTGGACGCGAGGGGCCTTGAAGCTAGGCCTGCCTGTATCCCGAGCTCACATGCTGGCTGTTGACCCTGCACGGCATGGCTGGGTCCGAGGGGAGCAGTCTGAAACAGCTCTGAACTGGGCTAGAGTCAGACTCTGGAGCCTACCAACTGTGAGACAGAAAAATTCCTTAACTCTCAAAGGCTGTCTCCTCATGTAAAATTGGAGCAGAAGAGTTGTTGAGAGGATCAAAAGAGTTAATACATGTTGAGAGGATTAAAACAGTTAACACAGTAGAACTGTTGAGAGGATTAAGAGTTAAAGAACATGTGATATGCTAGGCACCCAGAACAGTGCCCAGGATATCACAACAGCTTAATGATTTTATTCTAGGCAGGCCCATTCTTCCTTCTGTAAGGGTCCAAGGCTTAATAATAGATCCAAGTACTGCCTCTAAAGGAAAATATTTTACTTTGCCTTTGAAATTATATCTTCAGATCTCACGACTTGCCCCCTTTCTGGTTTTCATTTTCAGGTTTTCCTTTCTGTGTCCCTAACAGGTTAGGAACCCTCTTCATTTAAAAAGAACGTTTAAAAAGCAGGGGGAACGCCCACAAACTTCCTTAGCCACCTGAAGCTGACCTTTGCTTCACTACAGAAGTCCTTTAATCGCAGGGGGACACAGCTGTCTGCGGAGCACCAGCTCTGCTGAATGCAGGAACACATCGAATGTCTTGCAAGCGTTAAAGCCAATGCCTGTTCTTTGGCCTCATCTACTTTTCCACAGCCCTACACACTGCCAGCTAAGCCTTCCTTTTTGAAGTTCTCCGATTTCTTATCTCTATCTGTTCCTTTTAGCCATATTAATTCTCTCAATCTTCTCAAAGTTATCTTTCAAGGTTCTGCCTTCAGTATTCTTCTCCTGTGTCTTTACATCTTTTCTTTCTGGAACCTTAACCATTCTCATAACTCCAGCTAGGCATGACACCAGCACATTCTGTCCTAAGCTAGTCTATGCCACGTGCGTTATGCTAGGTCGCTTCAGTCATGTCCGACTCTGTGACCCCATGGACCGCAGCCCGCAAGGCTCCACTATCCATGGGATTCTCCAGGGAAGCATACTGAAGTGGGCTACCAGGCCCTCCTCCAGGGGATCTTCCCGACCCAGGGATAGAACCTGTGTCTCTTATGTCTCCTACATTGGCAGGAGGGTTCGTCACCACTGAGCCACCTGGGAAGCCTGCAGTCAATACCTTGTGACCCTAAAACCAGTTCTCCTGACCTCCATTAATGTTACCACTATCCTGAGGGTCACAAGAGTTGCTGGACAACACTTTTTTCTTAACCTCCGCCCTAATTACATCCAAAGAAGTTCTATTCATCATTCAAGGCCCATTTCAAAAGCTACCCTCCCCAAATGAATGTCCTTTTTTGCCGGGGTCCAGCCCCGGTGGATCCAGGGAATTCGAAGGGTGGACGGCGTTGGCGTGGAAAGACTTGTTTACTTATTAATATAAGATTAGATTAAGAAACTGTAGTGCAGTAGGAAGATTAAGTGGAGAAAGAGGGCTGAATAGCTTGGTTTACGCGGAAGACCAATAAAATTCCAGACAAGGAATTTGCACCATCTACGTTGGGCCACCGGTGCCCGCTTGAATATCTAAGGGTGCCTCGCCTTAAGCTCCCTTTCGCGCGGATCTTAATAACCAGGGCAAATAAGTAGACCTGGAGAGCCTCCGCGCCCCAGATGGAAATTCAGCCTGAAATTAAAGTAAAGAGCAGAGGGAAGAAAAGGGAGAGAAAAAGAGAGAGAGAGAGAGACACGGGGGGAGCCAGATTCTCAAGAAACCAGGCCGAGACCAGTCCGAGAAACTGGTCTGAGAATCTGGTCCGAGAATCTGGTCCCGTCCTTTATTGTTCAGAAGGCCTTTTATACTTTTGATAAAACATGGAGATCAATGGGTAACACAAAGTTATGCAGCGTTAGCAGTCCAGACTCTTATCAAAACCAGGCTTTTTTCTCTGCATACCTAATTGTATACACAAGTCTTAGGTAATTTACATCATCTTCTAGCCAAAAGGGCCAGTTAACATTTTACAGCCTTTTTTCTGATAAGGGTTTGTCAACCACAAGACTTATTTGTGTTGATCTTCCCAAGGTCTGGTGCCACTCTCAGAAAGCACTAAATAAAGTTACATTCTTACACAGCAAGGATACAGCAACTTATAACAAGTAGAGGGAGTACAGTGATTTACAGCAGAAGAGAAGCAATTAACTCAAAAGTCTAGTGTTGCTAACATCAAAACTACTATGTATCTTTTTCTACATCCTGCTTACATTAACATCCTTCCAGGTGCCTAAAAGATAAAGAATAAGGAGGTCTGGCAGCAATCCTTGAGTCAACAGTGAAAACCCTCTACCAATATAATTTTTAACTCTTTAGAAAAGGCTCTGTATCTTTAAGATGCTTTTAAGCTTTGTGCCTCCCACGGTTGGGGGGCTGTAAGCAATTCACAAGCTGTAAGAGGTCTGGGGAACCTGTTAGGCAGGCTAGAGAGCTATCAGAGGGGTTTAACTGAAACATCCCTTTCAAATGCAGAAGACTAAAACCCTGAATTGACTTTTTCCCAGAGAATATCAGAAAAGCAGAAAAGCAGAGCACAAAAGCCGGCAGATTTTTGTTGGGGTACATGCTTAGGAATTTCCAGAGGGGTCCCTGAAGTCTGAGCACGCCTTGCGTATGTCAGCTTCCTTCCTCATGACCTTGTCACGGGCGGGATTCCTCACACTGGCTCCCGGCACTTTTTCTTGTTTTAAACCTTAGAGGTAGACTTTCACTGCTGTTACTAGGCTGCTTGACACCAGTCAATGGTGCCATGCGGTCTCTGCTCTTGGATCTGACTCCCTTAGTGGTGACACTGATCTGGCCCTTAAGTCCCCTGCCACTCATCACCTGTACGTGGTCTTGTCCGGTAACTCACTGCTCAATACCAGGTGCCGAGAGCAGGGTGGCCAAAGCCTGGGCCTTCCCCCAGCCCCGTCACACTACTCCTTGGGCTGCTTCCCGGCTCCACAACCCCGCCCTGAGGTTCCCTCCCTCAGAAGCACCTCCGCCTCACTGAGGCCAGCCCATAATCGAACAGAGAGGCCCTCTCTCCCTCCATGAACGCTCTCTCAACCTCTAGCGCAGGTAGTCGCTCCTTTGTGCTCTACTGATGTACAGATACAGCAGGTCCTTCCTGCAGGACCCTAAATATAGGAAAAAAAACCAGTGTGGAGCTGGTGAGAGTCACAGCTACCAATGATCACTCAGTTGTTAACGGCAGCCCAAACCCCAGGACATGAATATAAGAGAGAAATAAGAAACAAGTGGTTGTAAGCGATTTCAAGTTGTAAAAATCTCACAAATTTTAGAACAAAGGTCATAAACCAAGGACGATGTAGGAGAAATTCCAGATGTGAAAGATAAATCAGACATGGAAAAGTTAACTAACACCAGCTTTGGATGATGAACTCAAAATATTGAAGGACAGCTAGAGACCTTTGCAAAAGACCTGCCACATCGTCCACTTCTTCAGAATCCGAAGTAGCTGTTACCACAAAGCCCAACACAGGGTATTTCTGTCATACTCCGAACTTCAGTCCAACCAAAATTTCCAGTAAACGCAAATTTCATATACATATATGTAGTGCAGTTACATACATACGCCTTTTTTTAAATGCATACTTTTTAATGTCCCTTTTTCCTTACCTAAGAAGATATCCTATGTATCTGTAACATCATATTTTAAGTGTCTAAAGGCCATATCTTAAGGTAAAGTATTTAACCCACTGAAACTTTCATCTGTCTCAGGTGACATCCCAGATACGGCAAGCAGGCCATCTGTGCCTTCATGACAGTTAGCTGCTCACATTTGCACCTCCTGTGGACGGTGAGCAA
This sequence comes from Capricornis sumatraensis, assembly GCF_032405125.1. Lineage (NCBI taxonomy): Eukaryota > Metazoa > Chordata > Mammalia > Artiodactyla > Bovidae > Capricornis > Capricornis sumatraensis. Next base: position 19,952,681 of record NC_091075.1, read on the forward strand.
TCCTAGAGCAACAACCACACCTTACCTCTCACCCACCTCAATGTCTAGCACAAAGGTACACTTAATCTTCATGAAAAGAATGTGTGAACAATAGATCTAGTTTTTAAAAGCTTCAATTTGTGAACTATCTTAGGAATAAGTTCTCAAGAAGTCATGACTGATTTTGCTACAGAAACTCATTATAATATCTCTATTATTTTGGTGGGCAGATCAACCATTTTCTGGCAGTGGTGGTGGAGATGCCAGGCAAAAGGGTAACTAGAGGGCAACTGCCGTGTAATATGACCACCTCTGTACTTTCAAAACTGGATTTATGCTTAATTTCCTCCAGCATGTCAATGTGTCCTGTACCATTTATCAAATGGGCTGTGCACAAAGAGACACGCAGACCCTGTGTGTGTCCATCTGTGAGGGACATGTGTGAGCCAGGGCAGGGATGGTGGCAGACACACAACACGTTTCCCTCCAATGTAGCTTCCTTCTCTGTCACAGCAGGGAGAGGGTGAGAGGCACCTTAGTTTCTCAACTACTGCAAGGTCAGAGAGAGGGAAAATTACTTACTGTTCAGCTTTATTAGCTACAGATAATTGAGACCATCAATTTACTAGAGCAGGAAAATCAGTGCAACTGCTTTCAGGCTTTTTAGCCCTGAAATTATTCCTCCTAAGAAAGTATACAGAAGAGTAATACATAAAATACAGGTCAGGGGAGAGGGGTTTGGGAACCACCAAGGAACCGCTCTGAGCTCCTAACCCTAAAGTCCATCAGAGTGTAGTGTTAAAAACCTCTGATCTGTAAAGTAATTAGCCTCCAACTAAAATTAAAAAAAAAAAAAAGCACCTCTGATCTATTCAGAGATGGCTATTATTTTAAAAAAAGAAACAAAAACAAAAAAACATAAAATAAGTGTTAGTGAAGATATGGAGAAACTGGAACTCCTGCACACTGCTGATGCAGTCCCTGTGGAATATGCTATTAGAGTTCCTCAAAACACTAAAAATAACTACCATATTATCCAGGAATTCCACTTCTGGATATATATCCAAAAGAACTCCAACACAGACCTAGAAGCAACACTCTAACACAGCTGCAGACCATGTTCATGGCAGCATCCCCAACAGCCAACAGGTGGGAGCAGCCCAAGTGTCCACTGATGGATGAAGGGGCAGACAAAACGTGCCACAGACATGCCATGGAATACGACTCCACGAGAAATATCCTGATGTAACATTATTCCTCAGAGAGGAAAGAAGTTCTGACACAAGCTACAACACAGTGCACCTTTAAGGTTTTTAGATGAAATAAAGCAGTCACAAAGGGACAAACACTGAGTGATTTCTCTCATACGAAGAATCTAGAACAGTCTGATTCATAGAGACTGAAAGTAGAAGGATAGCTGCCAGGGGCTGGGGGAGGGAGAGATGGGAAATTATCATGTAACGGGCATGTACTTAAATGCCACTGAACTGTACATTTTTTATGTGCATATTTTCAGTATTATTAGATAAATGCCAAAGCATTTCCCAAATAGTTACACTAATCTATTGACACATTCCCACCAACAGGAAATATGAACTTCCTGTTGCTCCATATCCTTACCAACACTTTATCAGATTTTTCAAATTTTTCCAAGCTGATGTGTGTGTATAGTATTTGTAGTTTTATTTTAATTGTAGGCTAATTACAATATTGTAGTGTTTTTTGCCATACACTGACATGACTCAGGCATGGGTGTACATGTGTCCCCCATCCTGAAACCCTCTCCCACCTCCCTCCCCAACCCATACCTCTGGGTCATCCCAGTGCACCAGCCCTCAGCACCCTGTCTCATGCCTTGAACCTGGACTGACGATCCATTTCACATATGATACTATACATGCTTAAATGGTATTGTCTCAGATCATCCCATCCTCGCCCTCTCCCACAGAGTCCAACAGACTGTTCTATGCATCTGTGTCTCTTTTGCTGTCTCGCATACAGGGTTATCGTTACCATCTTTCTAAATTCCATATATATATATATATATGTGTGTGTGTGTGTGTGTGTGTGTTAGTATACTGTATTGGTGTTTTTCTTTCTGGCTTACTTCACTCTGTATAATCGGCTCCAGTTTCATCCACCTCACTGGAACTGATTCAAATGTATTCTTTTTAATGGCTGAGTAATACTCCATTGTGTATATGTACCATAGCTTTCTTATCCATTCATCTGCTGATGGGCACCTAGGTTGCTTCCATGTCCTGGCTATTATAGACAGTGCTGTGATGAACATTGGGATACACGTGTCTCTTTCAATTCTGGTTTCCTCAGTGTGTATGCCCAGCAGTGGGATTGTGGGTTATATGGCAGTTCGATTTCCAGTTTTTTAAGGAATCTCCACACTGTTCTCCATAGTGGCTGTACCAGTTTGCATTCCCACCAACAGTGTATCCACAGCCTTTCCAGCATTGATTGCCTGTAGATTTTTGGATACCAGCCATTCTGACTGGCGTGAGATGGTACCTCATTGTGGTTTTGATTTGCATTTCTCTGATAATGAGTGATGTTGAGCATCTTTTCACATGTTTGTTAGCCATCTGTATGTCTTCTTTGGAGAAAGGTCTGTTTAGTGAAGTGTACATTTTTAAAGTAAGTTTTACTTTATGTATTTTTTTGTTTTTACCACATACAACATACAAAAACCTTTAATCCAACACACCTTCATTTTACTGAGAAAAGCAGCAGCAACTAAAACAAAAATATTATTCACCTAAGATCACATATGTATCCAAAACATAATTCTGTAAAAGGTACTTTTGTCTAGAATACTAACTAAGCTTTTCAATGGCTCCTGGTGGTCACAAAATAAAAGCTCCTACACACAGCACACAAGACCCTCCAGGAAAGGGACCCATCTCCTCTCCAGACACACTGCTCACTGTTGCCAGAGACCGCCGCAAGGCGTGTAGGTGCCTACAGCTGCTATCACCGCTCATCTCCAGGCCTCTGTACTGCCCAAGCCTTCTCCTCAACTTCCCTCATTAACTAAGCCCAAGTATCACTTCCAGATACTAAGCACTGCCACCCCCAAGATCCTCTGAGTCCCAAGCAAGGAGTCCCCCACGTTCCGGTAACACCCCTGCATTCCCCTACCACTGCACCCACCACAGTGTCACAATCGGCCATTTAACTGCCGTCTCCCCTACTCCTGTGCTTAGTGCTTAGTCCCTCAGCCGAGTTTGACCTTTGTGACCCCATGGACTGCAGCCTGCCAGGCACCTGTATCCATGGGGATTCTCTAGGCAGGAATACTGGAGTCGGCTGTCATTTCCTCCTCCAGGGGATCTTCCCAACCCAGGAATCGAACCCAGGTCTCCCACATTGAGGGCAGATTCTTTACTGTCTGAGTCACCAGGGAAGCCCAAGAATCCTGGAGTGGATAGCCTATCCCTTCTCCAGGGAATCTTCCCGACACAGGAATTAAACCAAGGTCTCCTACATTGCAGGTGGATTCCTTTCCAGCTGAGCTACCAGGCAAGCTCCTCCTCCTAGATTCTGACTAAATGAGACCCACACCGACACTCTAGAACTAAAATGTCAGAAGTTAAAGACAAAGATTAACATTGTAAAATATTAAAAGCATCAGGAGAAAACCAACTTGCTACACATAAGGGAATCCCCAATAAGACCATCAGCAGAAACACTGTAGGCAAGAAGGGAGGGGCACAATGTATTCAAAGTACTGGAAACAAAAACAAAAATAGAAACTTTCAACCAAGAACATTCTCCCTGGCAAAGCTGAGTGAAGGAGTTCATCACTGCTGCTGCTGCTAAGTCACTTCAGTCGTGTCCAGCTCTGTGTGACCCCAGAGATGGCAGCCCACCAGGCTCCCCCGTCCCTGGGATTCTCCAGGCAAGAACACTGGAGTGGGTTGCCATTTCCTTCTCCAATGCATGAAAGTGAAAAGTGAAAGGGAAGTCGCTCAGTCATGTCTGACTCTTAGCGACCCCATGGACTACAGCCTACCAGGCTCCCCCGTCCATGGGATTTTCCAGGCAAGAGTACTGGAGTGGGGTGCCATTGCCTTCTCCGAGTTCATCACTACTAAATCTGTATTATAAGAAACGTGAATGGGACTTTAAGCTGAAAAGAAAGGGCACTAATTAGTAACAAGAACACATATGAAAGAATAAATCTCACTATGAAGGTAGACATATATAACAAAGGTAGTAGATTAATCACTTATAAAGCTAGTATGAATGTTAAAAGACAAAAAAGCAGTTAAAAAAAAAACATGATTACTATAATTAGTTAAGGGGTTGTTGTTGTTGTTCAGTCACCCAATCGTATCCAACTCTGTGCGACCCCATGGACTGCAGCACGCCAGGCCTCTCTGTCCCTCGCCATCTCCCAGAGTTTGCCCGAGTTCATGTCCATTGCATCAGTGATGCCATCCAGTCATCTCATCCTCTGATGCCCTCTGCTCCTTCTGCCCTCAATTTTTCCCAGCACCAGGGACTTTTCCAATAAGTCAGCTGTTCACATCAGATGACCAAAATACTGGAGCTTCAGCTTCAGCATTAGTCCTTCCAACAAGTATTCAGGGTTGACTTCCCTTAAGGTTGACTGGCTTGATCTCCTTGCAGTCCAAGGGACTCTTAGGAGTTTTCTCCAGCACCACAGTTCAAAGGTATCAGTTCTTTAGTATTCTGCCTTCTTTACGGCCCAGCTCTCACAACCCTACGTGACCACTGGGAAGACCATAGCCTTGACTCTACGGACCTTTGTCGGCAGAGTAATGTGTCTGCTTTTCAACACACTGTCCAGGTTTGTCATCACTTTGCTGCCAAGAAGCGGTTGTTTTCTGATTTCATGGCTGCGGTCACCATCCGCAGTGATTTTAGAGCACAAGAAGAGGAAATTTGTCACTACCTCCACCTTTTCCCCTTCTATTTGCCATGAGGCAATAAGGTTGGATGTCATGATCTTAGCTTTTTTAATATTTAGCTTTAAGCTGGCTCTTTCACTCTCCTCCTTCACCCTCATCAACAGGCTCTTGAGTTCCTCTTCGCTTTCAGCCATTACAGTGGGATTATCTGCATATCTGAGGCTGTTGATGTTTCTCAAGTCTATCATGATTCCAGTTTGTAACTCATCCAGTTCAGCATTTCTCATGATGTGCTCAGCATATAGGTTAAACAAACAGGTTGACAGCAGACAGCCCTGTCGTACTCCTTTCTCAATCTTGAACCAATACAGCCTTCTAACTGTTGCTTCTTGACCTGTGTACAGATTTCTCAGGAGACAGATAAGATGGGCTGGTATTCGCATCTCTTTAAGAGCTTTCTACAGTTTATCATGATCCGCACAGTCAAAGGCTTCAGCACAGTTGATGAAACAGAGGTAGATGTTTTTCTGGAATTCCCTAGCTTTCTCTATGATCTCACAAATGTTGGCAATTTGACCTCTGGTTCCTCTTCCTTTCCTAAACCCAGCATGGACATGTGGAAGTTCTTGGTTCACATAATACTGAAGCCTAGCATGCAAGATTTTAAGCATGACCTTACTAGCATGAGAAATGAGCGCAACTGTCCAATGGTTAGCACATTCTTCAGTACTACCCTTCTTGGGAATTGGGATAAGAAAAGGTCCAGTCTTGTGGCCACTGCTAAGTTTTACAGATTTGCTGACATATTGAATGCAACACCTTGATGGCATCATTCTTTAGGGTTTTGAACAGTTCTACTGGAATAGAATAGTTAAGGGATACACAAGATTAAAAAAGTGTGAAATGTGACATCAAACACATAAACCAAGGAGGGTTATTAATGCTGAGCATCAGAATAGGGTCAAACTTAAGTTGTTATTAAATCAAATACAGACTGTTACACATACAAGTTACTATATGTTAGCCTTATGGTAACCACAAAGAAAATTAAAATCAATGCAGGAAATTGAAGGTATCTGAAATACATATAAGAATTCATAAACATTTCCTACAGATCAATTAGGGGAAAATGTACAATACAATAGTAAAATAGGAATGAAATCTAATAAGACATTATATAAGAATACATATGGCCAATAAACATATGAAAAGGGGTTCACCTCATTAGTAAACAGGAAATTCTAATAAAAACACAATGAAATATCACTAAACCCACTAGAATGACTCAAGGAACAAGAACATAATCCTATAGAGCAAGGAGGACCTTCAAACCCTGACGGCAGAACTCTAAACTGATATAACCACTTTGGAAAACTGTTCAGCATTATCTGTGGAAGTTGAATATATTCATATTTTGTAATCCAGCAATTTCACCCAAGAGAAACAAGCACATATGTGTGTCAAAAGTCAGGACCATGACTGTGGATAGCAACAGTGCTGTGAGGGTTGATTCCAGCAGGTCTAGAATTAGCCTGAATAGTTCTGCTAAAGTTCTAGCATCACAATGATCCCTGGTCAAGGCATGAAACCTACTGCTTTACGGTGCTGCTTTGTAACATTAAGAAGTCTGGAGGTGGTTTGTATCAGCTTATCAATACTGTTGATAAGAGTGATATTGATGATTCACACCTGGTTTTTAAAATTACATTACTGAAGGTTCTTACTTAGAAAAGAATTTCACATGTCTTGGATGCAAGGAAACCAATCACACTCATTTTTCTCAAATTAATCAATGAATTATTCCCAACTTTCCGAGGAGATGGCAGTGGAAGAGTAGATCACAAAAAGAAGCAATCTTTTTTCATTTCCCATAGATATATTTTCAATAAATAAGGAGGACTTTCCCTGGCACTTTAACTTGAGTGCCAATAATCTGAATCAACCCACTGAAGACCCACTGAGGACTCTAGTTTTATATGATAGTGACTACAAGACCTTGAGGACAAGAAGTCTGCAAGGGGGAAAAAAAATGTATTTGAAGGCTATGTCCTCAACTCCATGACTTCTCTAGCTTTGGTGGAAAGCAGGCTTAGCCAGAGAGAAATATTTTTGGACAAGGATGCTTCAGAGCTATAAAAATAGGCCCAGTAAATAGCACACTTGTCAAAAGGCCGAAGTACTCCAGTCACAGGGCCAAGGAAACATGCCAAGCAAAAGTGTGCTGGATTTCTATATTTTTGCAAACATACCACTAGATTTGAAGCCCCTTCTCTGAATTATTACTTGAGTTATCAATTTGTGAGAACTGCAGCAACTGGTCCAGTGAGGGGTTCCATGTGCCTTTACACTACAGGAGGGCTACATTTCAACATTACATTCTCTCTGAAAACCGTCGAGTTTTATGTACCCTTTGCCACAACCAAATTCTGACTTCTCGATATCCAGAGGAAGTGTCCACCCAGAATAAGTACACTGAGTCACTGCTCCCCTGAGGCTGCTGCACCTCTGCATAAAGACCTGCCCTTGGGTTCTCAGGACATGATCCAGGGAGAAAAAAGTCATAAATCAGTTGCCTCTCCCAGAGCTGGCAAGTCTGGGTTCATGATTATCTCTGGTTATGCAATGCCTTAAACTCTGCCATCAATACCAGTTGTATTCACTTACTTCAACAATCAGAAAAAGGCATTCTGTTGAAGCGTTCCACCCCCACCACAGCTGGTTTATACTTAAAACTGTTAAGTTCATTGGTTGGCCTCTTTAACTTATATTTTTATACTTAAAAAACTATTTCTAAAAAGCCAAAGGAATGTGCCTCCGTTTTTAAGTGAGTCTGTTAAATACACAAGTTTTTAAAAATGCAATAAGCATCTGGGTTTGGTGATGGAGAGAAAGAATAACTTCTCTTCCTGGACTCTCCACTCCCATCTCCCACAAATTCTGGAAAGGAGATGGGATAGATGGACACATCCATGGCATCAACTAGCTCTCAATCATATTAAGAATCTCTGAAGGACATTGACAGAATGCATACTTTCTGAGTAGAGAAGAGAGTGCAAATCCTAACTATTCTCTAGGAAGATTAATATGGCAATGGTTATTAGGAGGGTTTTTTTCCTCTATTAGATTCTGCGGAAATTAACCAATTAAGATCTTTCCTCAACAATTCAGGTATCAATCCTTGTTCTAGGAATTAGAAAGGAAAGAACAGGGGCAGGAGCACTCCTCAGAGCCTTCTGCAGAACGGTGGACATTCTGACAGCAACCCCGTCTTCAGAGGCGGCCATAAGGTCAATAGTGGCAATCACAGAGGGAGGAAGCTCTCTGGGAAAGCTGGAGAGAACAAAGAAGTCATGCCAGGGGAGTCTGAGTCTACTATGGGCAGAAAGATGGTAGCAGAGGATGGAGGTGATCAGCTAAATCTGGAGCTGAAGAAAGGACAAGATGCTAACTGTTGACTCCAGACACACACAGATCCCCTTGCCCATGGAGGCCACACTTCTCCCCAAAGACAGCAGAGGCCAAAAGGTACATGTAGAACTGTGGTCATCTCAGCCACAGGAATCTCCAGCCAGCAGAACCGTCAGCGAAAGACCTGAGTTCCGGCCTCAGCTCTGCCGCTGACCCTTGAGCCCAGGTGACAGCTCTGCTGGGATGATTATTATAATGGTCACAAGAAATGACAGCGACATTAAAGTACTTAGAACAGAAAAAAAGTGCACAAAACACACACACACACACACACACACAGATCTGTAGTGTTTTTTAAGTGCCAAGCTCAGATTTAAATGCTCTGTGAGTATGAACTTACTGTAATAACCAAATACGAGTAGAGAAAGCACTAAGGTTATCTCTCAACAACCCACACAATTAGCTTAAAATCTTTAGAATTGTTTGAACTTTCCCAAACTGACTATCAGATCTTTAAGCATTGCTAAAAGAATCTAAAATAAGAGAATCCTCACCAGATTAGAGCTGATGGATCTACACCAAATAAAAGCAGCTAACAATTATTAAACAGCTTCCACTGAACACACTAGTACAGTTCTAAGCACTTAGCTCATTTCCTCCCTCAGAACACTAAGACAAGTAACACTATTTGTTGATAAGGGAAGAAGCGGAGAGAGGTTAAGAGACTCGCTCGAGATTCCCACGGCCAGGAGGAGAAGGGCTGGAACCCAACTCCAGCAGGCACCTTTCAGCCTGCTCACTTTCAATCACACTCAGCAGAAGTCATCCCACATTCAGCATAACCTGGAGGAAGATTCAGCACAGCGACCAGCAGCATTACCTGCCTGTGGTTCCAGGAGAGCTAGGCAGTGAGGTGTGTGCCTAAGGCAGAACTCGGGAGAGGAAATGAAGTTAGAAACTCAAGAAAGGGGCAGATAATTGTGAGGTGCATCCAGGACACGGCAGAGAAAACCCAAAACCTGACTGAGGTACCATTTCTGCTCCACATGTCCAAATATATTCCAGGGCATTCATTTTTCTGCCTGTCAGCCCTACCTCTGCTAGAGTATCCCCAGCCACACCCCAAGTCCAAAGACTAACATGCCGACAGAAGCTGATTTTACTGTCCCCAGTACATCATGGAGATCAGCCAAATTAAGCCCAATTAAGAACCCTGCGACAACACAGGAAGTGAGGGAAGAACTTCACGACAAACACAGCCCATGCGCCTGAGAACAAAGTCAACACCTGGGAATAAAACTACTCCCTCCATAAAGAAGTCTGAGTCCCAAAGGAGAGCTTACCACTTAATGATGGTGTCAAGCTCCTGAGATCTTAAAACTTCTTCTAGGCCCCTGCACTGCTTTCAAGCAAATTTCAACAGAGGCAAACTCACTGAGGCAACAGGGGAAAAGTAAAGCTAAATAACACAAAGCAATTCTGATCCTTCTTCTCTTCAGCATCAGAAAATTCAGAGTTGGGGGGTGCAGGAGAAAGAGATGGGTGAACCAATGCAGAGCCGACAGAGGAGACTTCCAACCCACTTGAGTCCTCAGTAACACAACGTCAGGGAAACATCTATCTGTAGTTTAGGATACGGCTCCCACAACCCTATCCTGTTTTAACAGCCTAAGGAGTTCTCCCCAGAAAAAATATGCACTTTTGCTCTTTAAGAGGGAGCAGAAGAAAAGTCTTTGGGTGCGAACCCAGCTCCAACCCCCTTCAAGATGCCAATTCTCACTTCCTCAAAGTATGGCATACTAAAAGGAAGGTAAATCAGAAAGCCAAGAAGTCCACTCCTGAAATGTCATTCCCAGAAATCCCACTGGCTGCCCACCAGTAACTAAATGAAAGCCATAAACTCTCTGAGCTCCTTATAAGAAAAAAAGGCAATTCAGGAAGCAAAGCTTAAACTCATTCTACAAACTGAAGAAATGCACAGCTAATAACTTTCTTCCTTTTTTCCCTTCTTTACAAAGCAAAAAACAACCCATCCCCTACTCAAGGGTCAATACTGGTGGAAGTTTCTCTGCTGGCCTAAATATCCAGCTGAAGATAAATTGGCAATCAGACCCAAGTAAGAATAATGTGTGAACACACAAAACAAGTTAACTTTACTTAAATATTAACCATGAGTCCGTTGTGTGTGCTTTTTTTAAATTTAAAACAAGCAAAAAAAAAAAAAGACAGGCAAAGAACTCTTGGACAAAACAAATATACATATGGTCTGTGCTCTGATCAACTACATATTATTAAACACAGAACTCACTTGTCTTAAATTGCTTAATTGCTTGAGAAATGTGTCAGGCTCCCACAAAAATCCAGGGTTTTTTTTTTTCATCCTACTCAACATGAACTGGAACACATGCCAAAAATGACAAAATTTTAAAGTATTAAAAATGTAAATAGAACTACACCTTGATTAAAATTTAAACTACTTCAGAAAGAGTTCTGGAGAATGAAGCTAAATGCAAATTAACGGCGTAATTTAGGTGTTACTTTGTGCTTATGCTTTTAAAGCTTTCCTGAAGAGGATAAAAAATGCCTTCCCTCTTTTCAGAGGTCCCTGAACACACTGCATTGCCAACTGGCATTCACCTTGAAGATCAAGCAAGAAGGGACAGAATCACAACCAACACTCTCCATCTTAACGTCACAGTCCTACCACAGCAGCAAGATCAGAGATGGGAATGGTGTGAGAGGACAATGACAAAAGAACAAGGGCAACACCATAAAGGTAATAACCCCCAAGACAGCTAACATTCGAGTTCCTACTAAATGCCACCATGCTAAGTGCTTGATGTGTGCTAATCCACTTGATCCCTCCACTCTCCTAGGAGGCTGGTCCTACCTCAGAGGTTAGTAAAATAAGGCACAGAAGCACGTTTCCCATATCAGTACAGCCAGCGTGAGGCAGGCCAGCACAGGCCATCCCAGCTCCCCACAGTGAACTGAATACAATCTACAGTCGAGATGTAGCAACTAATAAGTCTACGGCACTAAATAAGCAAAAGAGATTTACCCAGTACCAAAAGCTGTAGGTCAAGGAGCATAAGGAATGAGGCAACACTGCCTCAAACAGCATGATCTAGGGTCAAGTGCAAAAACAGATCAAAGCCAACCAACTGGCAGAAAGTGGCACAGAGATATTCTTCAGGAAAGGATGATTCCCCTCTACAGGACTAAAACTGCCACCCACAGTGGCTGAGGCTCTTTTAAACCTTGTTATGTAAGGACAGAATTACTTAAATCTTTGGTCTTTATCAACTTCTTGAATGACAGTTCCATTATATTTCCATTCTGAGGGGTAAACAGCTTTTTTTTAAACACCTTAGGTTTCAAAAGGCACACCTCAGGTTTCAAAAGGCACACCTCAGTCCAACTATGCAAGGATGTGATCCACAAGTCTGAACTGCATCAGTGTCAAGCTCCTTTCTCAGATGAAAGCTCCAACATCATACTTATAATCTTAGGTTCTACCTGTGTGCATTTTTGTACAACATAACACTCTTTTTTGGCCAATAATGGATACAATATTCCAAGAACTGAGCAACTTGAATGTGTACAAAAGCTGAAATGTGCACAAAAACTTTCAACTTAGCTTCTAATCCTCTTCCACTGATGTCTTGAAGGGACCATCAACTATAGTTTCTAACCCATTTCCTGTATTGTTACTGGGAGCTTAAGGCTCTAATCGGAGAAAGTGTTGGCACCCCACTCCAGTACTCTTGCCTGGAAAATCCCATGGATGGAAGAGCCTAGTAGGCTGCAGTCCATGGGGTCTTGAAGAGTCAGACACGACTGAGTGACTTCCCTTTCACTTTTCACTTTCATGCATTGGAGAAGGAAATGGCAACCCACCCCAGTGTTCTTGCCTGGAGAATCCCAGGGACGGCGGAGAGTGGCGGGCTGCTGTCTATGGGGTCACACAGAGTCGGACACGACTGACGCGACTTAGCAGCAGCAGCAAGGCTCTAATATTTTGCCACTAAGATGCTGTTTACAGGTTTTTAAGCAAACAGTATTTTATACCTGCCCACGATAAATCTCTCTTTCACGGAACAGGGAGATTTGGGTGGAGCAGGGATATACAAATGCACTCAACCTAAACTTTCTTTTGAGTATCATGTAGTATATAAAATGTGGAACTTTCAAGGTTAAAGAGACTTACTCCTCCCACCTCACATTTAATAAAGATTCCAGAACCCAGCACCAGGCATGTACACAATAAATGCCTGAAGGTGATCTGAGAAGAAATAGGAGTGTCTCAGGGTAAAACATTAATGAAATACAGATTTCAGGAGAAACTGCTATCAAATTAATATGTTGCAAAAAACCTGCAGTGTAGGAAAGTTTAAGGTATATAGTAATAATAATAAAAAAAAATTTTTCTGAAAAGGAAGCACAGAAAACAGATGCTGTGGCTAGAAAGAGACACTAAAAAAAAATTAAACTCTATTATGATCACAGCCACTTGAGTACTCCTTCAAGAAAAATTAGCTAAATGCCTCCCCGCCCACAATACAAGTAGGAAAGGGCTGAAATGCTGAGAATATTATCAGCTAAGCTATGAAAATCACGGCTACCTGATCCGATCTGGAAAATAACCGTTAAATATCAATAAGTAAAAATACAAGTATCACAGCTTGTGCGCGCGCGCGCCTGCTCAGTCGTGTCAGACTCTTTGTGACCCCATGGACTGCAGCCCGCCAGGGTCCTCCGTCCATGGGATTCTCCAGGCAAGAATCCTGGAGTGGGCTGCAATTTCCTCCTCCAGGGGATCTTCCCAACCCAGGACCTAGGTAATAACTGCACACCTGACCCTGAATCACAGCTCAGCTGGAACCGGGCAGAGTCCTGCAGATGCAGTGAGATTAGAGGCTTCTTCAGAGCCCTCACTCGCCCCCTCCCCCAGTCTCCCCAGCGCCAGAGGGCACTGGGTCAAAGACATCTCGTGCAGCTGTTAGTGAAGTCTCAGGGCCTCACAAGCTCCGATTAGGTAACTCTACAAAATGCTACAAAAGTGCTGACTACTATTCTTTTCAGCAAGCAAAGGACACACTCGGCGGGGAGAAAGAAGACCATTTAGGAGCAGAAAACTGCCCTGACTAACGACTGCAGAATAACTGATAAAACTAAAACTGATCGCAGTCCGGGTCTCGGGAAGCAAACCCCGAAACTGAGGCTCGGCCCAAACACACTAGACCTTTGGAGGAGTGAAGACCCACAGGCCCAGAAATTTCAAACTACACGGGGGAGGGTCGGGATGAAGACTCTCCGAGTCTCCCGTGGGCGCTGGCCTCGGGCCGGACCCTCCACTCCGTGTCACGGCGTGCAAGCGCCTTCCTGTCAGGACGGGCCGAGAAACGAGCGGGCAGAGGTGCCCGCGGACGGCCCACCTGGGCAATGCCGGCGCCCATCAGCCCACCGCCGATGACCGTCACGTGCTTGACGAGGATTTTCTTCGCCGAGGCCGCGGCGGTGGAGGAGGAGGACATGGAGCGCACGAACTGCCTGGTTACGAAAGCCATGGTGCAGACGGCGAACGCAGCGACAGGCACAAGACCTGGCGGAGAAGCAACCTGCACGGAGCCCAAGAAACAGCAGCGACCTGACGTCAGGGGGCGGTGGCCCAGGCGCCCAGGAGCCCGCGCGCCCTGGTCGTCGCCGTGACGTCATCGACGGCGGGGCGTAGCCTCGTGGCCCGCTTTCCCCATTGGCCGAGGCCCCAGGGGCGGCGTTCGAACGTCCAAGCGCGGCGTCCAAGCCCCATTGGGCTGGTTCGGGTAGCCGCCGGTCTCTGGAGAACCCGAGGACTTGAACTCAGTCACCGCCGCCAGGCCAAGCGCGGAGGGGCGGTTAGCGCTCGGGGTACCGGCCCAGGGCAAGTGTTTACTCAGAGAAGCTACGGGCCCCTTGTAAGGGGAAGTCGTGGTGTTCCCTTGTTGACTCCTCGCTGTTAGTCCTCGTGTATAACTTGGCGCCGAATAAATACGTGCTATTTGGCAGTGGTGATGGCGGAACCAAAAGTGAGCACCTTCCTTTCACGTCATTAAATAACCAAGTCTAGGGAATATTCTAACCCAGTGCGTATTGTTCCTGCTAAAAACGGAAGGAAATAAAGTGCTCACACCCAAAGCAGTGTCTACTGACAAATGAGTTTTAATGTAAAAATCAGGCCTACTAAGCAAAAGAGAGATCTAACCTTTAATTGCCCGTTTCAACTTTACATCTTTATCAGTGCAGGGAACGAACGTGTGGACAGTTTAGTCAAAGAGCAACCTTTGTAGTGTAACATAACAATAGGCCAATTTTCTCGTGTAATTTTTAGTTATTGTGCCTTAGTAATACAGAATTTTTAAAATTTATTTTTAAATATTTTATAACGAGTCGCCAACCCACCATCCAAAGTCAGCCTCTTCCTATTGGAAGTAACTTACATAGTGAATCCCTTGTTCACCATTCCTTTGCTTTCATCTCATTTCTAATTCTGTAAAAATATGGGAGAAGTGCTTGTGTTGAGCATTCCATTAGGCTTGGGACATTTCTAAGGAGATCATTATTGGCTGAAGACACTGTCACATCCAAATAAAGTCTATTAAATGCTATAGTGTGTGTGTGTGTGTGTGTGTGTGTGTGTGTGTGCATATGTTAGTTGCTCAGTCGTGTGGGAATCTTTGCGACCCTACTGACTAGCCTGCCAGACTCCTCTTGCAAAAACCAACAAGACTAGAATTGAAATGAGTAGATTACACAGAAAACCTAGTAACTTGAACAGATGAGTTAATTTATGAAGAAAGAAAGCATTCCAGGCACAGCCAGGAGCACATGTACGGGTAGAAATGTAAAAAAATATTGCCCACGAGAAAAGGATGAAGAATTAGATACGTTTAGGGGTGAAGCTAGGATGGTAGAATAGGAGGATGCACAGATGATTCTTTCAGTGGATTTTCGTTCTTATTTCAAAGTTGTGTCTAATGCTAAGCCAAACATATTATATTGTCATCACCACGTATATTTTTTTAATGAGTTTGAATGCCAAGTCACTTCAGTTGTGTCCAACTCTTTGTGATCCTATGGACTGTAGCCCACCAGTCTCCTCTGTGGAATTCTCCAGGCAAGAATACTGGAGTGGGTTGCCATGCCCTCCTCCAGGGGATCTTCCCGACATGGATGGAATTCATGGATCTCACTAGTAGGCAGTTTGTTTACCACTAGCGCCACCTGGGAAGTGCTTATTGTGTGTAATGTAAAACATAATGCCTGAGTAATTGATACGTTTTCAGATCTCTGAAATGGCAACCCACTCCAGTGTTGTTGCCTGGAGAATCCTAGGGACAGAGGAGCCAGGTGGGCTGCCTTCTATGGGGTCACACAGAGTCGGACACGACTGAAGCAACTTAGCAGCAGATTTCTGATTTCCTTTCCTCAGAAAAGAAAGAACAACCACTACAGTATTTTTTAGCAAATCTGAGGCCGTCTGTATTATGTGAAGAAAGGAGCACTGGAGTGAGCATCAGGAGTCCTGCTCAGTCCCTGGTGTGGAGTATGACCATCTGCAGACAACCTGGGCTTCAGGCACCTTTCCAGCTGTATCACACTCAGAGTCTGACTCTCATTTATGCTCTTCTGAACCAGGAAGGCCACACTGACCTCTATTCCTGCCCAGTCCTGATCAGATGACAGTTACAATAGAATCATTCTTCTTTTTGCCAGAACTGCAATTCTTTTCCTAAGTGCAGCCTTGGGCTTCTGGGCACCTGGTAACAATTTCTCTGGTCCTTGACTTGTACGTTCACCCTGTTCTTGGGGTGGTGCTTCATTTCTCTCTGCAGGAAGAGTGGAATACTGGGAAGCATGGCCCTGGTCACCGATTAATTCAGAAATAGCAAAGGAATGGTATCCCTTTTTACAGGTAAGGAAACTGAGGCCCAGAGAGGTTCAGAAAGTTAACTGAAGTCACACAGCTTAATGAATGGCACAGTAGAATTCAACCCCAAGACAGTCTGTTTTAAGGGCTCATGTTCTTGACCACTGTGTTTTTTGCCTTCCTTCATAGCAACCCTAAGGTTACCACTGCTATCCAACTCCAAAGGTGAAGAAACTGAGGTTCTGAGTGATTAAGGCATTTGTTAAATGTCACTCAGCTTAATCACTGGCTAGGCTCGGATTTGAATCCATTCTAACGTCACTCCTTTCATAATTTCATACTCCTTAGAAAGAGCTGCTGCTGCTAGAGGGGAAAAAAATGGGGAAGTGGGCTCCAGTAACACATATGTATGTCTAGATTTGGAGCTTTAACTGTTATATTAATGTAGTCATTAATGTTAAGCAGATTAATATTTTTAGACCTTCCTGCTAATTAGCTCTGGTACTGTGAATTTTGCACAGTGATTCCAGTATGTACACCTGAACACTCTATACAGCCATGTGTTTTTTGCCATCCTGATTTCTAGCATGTGGACTCGCGCTTCTCAAATGGAAACATCCATTAATAATTGTCTACTGATCACCTCTGCTTGGAAACCCCTCAGCTACTTCACTGTAACATACCAAATTTGCACCTATTATTTTTCTCCTCCCATGATGCTTTTTGCCTCCTCTTGCATTCGTCATCTCAGTTCATGATGACCCTAGTCATCGACGAAGAGCGTTTCCCTTCCCCCTTACCACCATGTTGGTTGGTCAAATGTCATCAATTCTACCTCATTGATTCCATCCAGGATTCCTCCCTTTTGCCCCCCTCTGCGTTTATTCAAACTGTCTCCAAAGTATAGGCTGAGCCCATTCCTAACATACCTTGATGAAACTAATGTCTCTTCCTCCCAGTTAATGTTTCACATTCTTCTCAGACTGATTTCTCAAGTTATAAACTGGATCACTGTACTCCCATCCTTTTAAAGACTTGACCCACAGGATAATGACCTAACTTCTCAAGTCCTGGCCCCAGTACTCTAAACTCACTCATTTCCTTCTCCAGTTCAGTTCAGTTCAGTCGCTCAGTCGTGTCCGACTCTTTGCGACCCCATGAATCACAGCACGCCAGGCTTCCCTGTCCATCGCCAACTCCCGGAGTTCACTCAGAGTCACATCCATCGAGTCAATGATGCCATCCAGCCATCTCATCCTTGGTCGTCCCCTTCTCTTCCTGCCCTCAATCCCTCCCAGCATCAAAGTCTTCTCCAACAAGTCAACTCTTCGCATGAGGTGGCCAAAGTACTGGAGTTTCAGCTTTAGCATCATTCTTTCCAAAGAAATCCCAGGGCTGATCTCCTTCAGAATGGACTGGTTGGATCTCCTTGCAGTCTGAGGGACTCTCAAGAGTCTTCTCCAACACCACAGTGCAAAAGCATCAATTCTTCGGCGCTGAGCCTTCTTCACAGTCCAACTCTCACATCCATACATGACTACTGGAAAAACCATAGCCTTGACTAGATGGACCTTAGTCGGCAAAGTAATGTCTCTGCTTTTGAATATGCTATCTAGGTTGCTCATAACTTTCCTTCCAAGGAGTAAGCGTCTTTTAATTTCATGGCTGCAGTCACCATCTGCAGTGATTTTGGAGCCCCAAAAAATAAAGTCTGACACTGTTTCCACTGTTTCTCCATCTATTTCCCATGAAGTGATGGGACCAGATGCCATGATCTTCATTTTCTGAATGTTGAGCTTTAAGCCAACTTTTTCACTCTCCTCTTTTACTTTCATCAAGAGGCTTTTTAGTTCCTCTTCACATTCTGCCATAAGGGTAGTGTCATCTGCCTATCTGAGGTTATTAATATTTCTCCCAGCAATCTTGATTACAGCTTGTGTTTCTTCCAGTCCAGCGTTTCTGATGATGTACTCTGCATATAAGTTAAATAAGTAAGCAGGGTGACAATATACAGCCTTGATGTACTCCTTTTCCTATTTGGAACCAGTCTGTTGTTCCATGTCCAGTTCTAACTGTTGCTTCCTGGCCTGCATACAGATTTCTCAAGAGGCAGGTTAGGTAGCCTGGTATTCCCATCTCTTTCAGGATTTTCCACAGTTTCTTGTGATCCACACAGTCAAAGGCTTTGGCATAGTCAATAAAGCAGAAATAGATGTTTTTCTGGAACTCCCTTGCTTTTTCCATGATCCAGCGGATGTTGGCAATTTGATCTCTGGTTCCTCTCCCTTTTCTAAAACCAGCTTGAACAACAGGAAGTTCACGGTTCACGTATTGCTGAAGCCTGGCTTGGAGAAGTTTGAGCATTACTTTACTAGCATGTGAGATGAGTGCAATTGTGCAGTAGTTTGAGCATTCTTTGGCATTGCCTTTCTTTGGGATTGGAATGAAAACTGACCTTTTCCAGTCCTGTGGCCACTGCTGAGTTTTCCAAATTTGTTGGCATATTGAGTGCAGTACTTTCACAGTATCATCTTTCAGGATTTGAAATAGCTCTACTGGAATTCCATCACCTCCACTAGCTTTGTTCGTAGTGATGCTTTCTAAGGCCCACCTGACTTCACATTCCAGGATGTCTGGCTCTAGATGAGTGATCACACCATCATGATTATCTGGGTCGTGAAGATCCTTTTTGTACAGTTCTTCTGTGTATTCTTCCCATCTCTTCTTAATATCTTCTGCTTCTGTTAGGTCCACACCATTTCTGTCCTTTATCAAGCTCATCTTTGCATGAAATGTTCCCTTGGTATCTCTAATTTTCTTGAAGAGATCTCTAGTCTTTCCCATTCTGTTGTTTTCCTCTATTTCTTTGCATTGATCGCTGAAGAAGACTTTCTTATCTCTTCCTGCTATTCTTTGAAACTCTGCATTCAGATGCTTATATCTTTCCTTTTCTCCTTGGCTTTTCGCTTCTCTTCTTTTCACAGCTGTTTGTAAGGCTTCTCCAGACAGCCATTTTGCTTTTTTGTATTTCTTTTCCATGAGGATGGTCTTGATCCCTGTCTCCTGTACAATGTCACGAACCTCATTCCATAGTTCATCAGGCACTCTATCTATCAGATCTAGGCCCTGAAATCTATTTCTCACTTCCACTGTATAATCATAAGGGATTTGATTGAGGTCATACCTGAATGGTCTAGCGGTTTTCCCTGTTTTCTTCAATTTAAGTCTGAATTTGGTAATAAGGAGTTCATGATCTGAGCCACAGTCAGCTCCTGGTCTTGTTTTTGTTGACTGTATAGAGCTTCTCCATCTTTTGCTGCAAAGAATATAATTAATCTGATTTTGGTGTTGACCATCTGGTGATGTCCATGTGTAGAGTCTTCTCTTGTGTTGTTGGAAGAGGGTGTTTGCTATGACCAGTGCATTTT
This sequence comes from Capricornis sumatraensis, assembly GCF_032405125.1. Classification (NCBI taxonomy): domain Eukaryota; kingdom Metazoa; phylum Chordata; class Mammalia; order Artiodactyla; family Bovidae; genus Capricornis; species Capricornis sumatraensis. Next base: position 19,972,294 of record NC_091075.1, read on the forward strand.
CTTGGCAAAACTCTATTAGTCTTTGCCTGCTTCATTCCGCATTCCAAGTCCAAATTTGCCTGTTACTCCAGGTGTTTCTTGACTTCCTACTTTTGCATTCCAGTCCCTTATAATGAAGAGGACATCTTTTTTGAGTTTTTAAATCCTAGCCACAAAGAACCAAGTTGATTTTTTAGCTTATAAATTGGAAACTATCTTATATAAATATGCTAATATTTATAAATGAGTTGAAGGGTAAAATATATTTTGACTAACTATACTTCTGAGAGTTTCAGAGCCAGGTATTTATTTATTTATTATTTCATTGAAGGGGAGGAAGCAAGGGTAAAACAAGCATTTAACGAGTGCTTAATTTGCCAGGCTCTGTGTCAAGCATGTGATATGTATCTTCTCATCCACTCCCATTAGCCTAATGTTACTGTTTCATAATGTATATGTTTATTTATATTCATTCATTATATTCATATAATTATATATAATAATACATAATTATACTCATAATGTATATGTATATTTCATAATGTATATGTTTCACATATGGGATGACTGAAGCCTAGAGCAGAAAATAACTTGCCTGATGTGTGATAGGGAGAGAGCATAGAGCCAGGTGTTGAGCCCCAGGCTACCCGAGTGCAAAGTTGTTGCTCATAACCAGTGTCCTAACCTACTTCATCATGATGGATATGTTACAGCAGAGTACTGAGGATGATTAGAAGGTTTTCAAGCAGAGAACGTGTTATAAAGACATTTCAGACAGAAAAATGGATATATAGCCTGTAAAGGAACAAAGAATAGAGAGTGGTCTGGAAATACAATTAACGCAGGATGGATAACAAAAGCCCAGGGAACTTTTGGGTGAATGAAGATGAGATTGGAAAGGTAGGCAGCGGCCAGATCAGAGTGGATGTTTTTATGAGAATCATAATCACACTCATGTTCTTTTGTTTTTTAGTTTAGAAATAATTGAACTTATAGAAAAGTTGCAAGAACAGTGCAAAGAAACCCATGTACCTCTTACTCATATTTACCTATTGCTAGTATTTTATCAAATTGCTTTATCAATTGTCTATATATTTATCTATAATAGATATTTTATATATATAGGATGAATAATTTCTGAACCGTTTAAATGTAAGTTACATACATCATGGTCCTTTATGATATTTCAATGCATGTTTCCTAGGGATAGGGGGATTCTCTTACATAATGATAGTAATCAACTTTAGTAAATTTAATATTGATACAACATTTCTATCTATTTGGGCACCTGTAATCCAATTTAGTTAATTGATCCAGTAATGTCCTTTATAGTTTTTTTTTTCTTCTAGTACTTAATCCAGTCTAGAGTCATGTATGGCATGACTCTAGACTGTTTCTGTCTCTCTCTCTCCCTCTTTACAATAACAGCTTTATTGAAGTTTTAGTTAATTTGTTTTTATTTTTATGTTGAAGCACCAGCTTTCCCATAAACATGAGTTTGTATACAAGGAAAGGACCAAATATCCTTGGAAGATATCTTTCAAAAACTATAATAATCAACAACTCTCTACAACTCTTTGCATTTCAAGTAGGGAGAGGATTGCTAAACAAACTCAGATTGGAAAAAAGCACAATGAGAACAAATGCTGCCAAGTGGGGTACAATGGGAGAAGAGAGTTTTCAGTGGTGGAACTTCCATCTTTAGTGTCATGTATTAGAAATGCCAAATTGGTATATTTGTCGTGGAAAATTTTCTTTTAAATGAGGCACAACCTAAAGAAAGAAAACTGAGTAGTAAATCTGAATAAGAAGGAACTATAAGATATAGGTCATTTAGTAGTATTCTTTTCACTGTTGCATTAGTAATTTAACTTAAAACATGTTTGAGAAAAATAACTTAACCACAGTCTTCTGGTCTGTTTGACATTCTAAAATATTTTCTTGGGCTATTTGTCAGTATATTTGTGCTGTGCTGTGCTCAGTCATGTCTGACTCTTTGCAACCCCATGGACTGTAGCCTGCTAGGCTCCTTTATCTGTGGAATTTCCCAGGCAAGGATACTGGAATAAGTTGCTATTTCCTTCTCCAGGGGATCTTCCTGACCCAGGGACTGGACCTGTGTCTCCTGCATTGGCAAGTGGATTCTTTACCGCTGCGGCACCTATACCCCTTGTCAATATTTCTTTGAAATAAAACTACAACTCGGGATGAGCCATCTTTGCAAGACATATTTTACATGATGAATATGCTCGTGTGATGCATCTGAGACTTGCTTCATAATAAATCACTACAGAATGAGGCTGGTCGGAAGTGGGATAGTGTAGATGAAGCAAGATTTGACCTTAACATCTGTATGAGTTTCAAAATGTCCGTAACTTCTTTATGCTTGGAAAAGTCACTTCCCATTCCCATATCAGATATTTCAGGAACACATACAAATATATTATTTTTACTTGTTAGGCCTCTTGGGATGAATCTGGGTGTTTGGAAAAGAGGGAAGAGTTGTTTAATTTTCTAAGTAATTAACCAATTGCCCTTCCCAGGTTGCGCCAGTGGTAATGAATCCACCTGACAATGCAGGAAACGCAGAGATGCATGTTTGACCCCCCTGGAAAAGGAAACAGCAACCCAGCCCAGTATTCTTGCCTGGAAAATTCCATGGACAGAGGAGCCTGGCAAGCTACAGTCCACGGGGTCACAAAGAGTGGATATGACTGAGCAGGCACACAGCAACAACCAATTGCCCAGCACTGTTTTTTAAAATATTTTGTTCTTTCATACTGTGACGCCAGAGGAGACTCTTGAAGAGTCCCTTGGATAGCAAAGAGATCAAACCAGTGAATCCTAAAGAAAATCAACCCTGATATTCATTGAAAGGACTGACGCTGAACCTCCAATACTTTGGCCACCTGATGCAAAGAGCTGGCTCATTGGGAAAGACCCTGATACTAGGAAGGATTGAGGGCAGGAAGAGAAGGGGGCAACAAAGGATGAGATGGTTGGATGGCATCATCGATGCAATGGGCATGAATCTGAGCAAACTCCAGGCGACAGTGAAGGACAGGCAAGGCTGGTATGCTGCAGTCCATGAAGTTGCAAAGAGTTGGACACGACTGAGTGACTGAACAACCGCATGCTGCTACTTTTACACACAAGAGGATATGCTATTTTGTTTCATTGATTCGTCTGAATATTCTGGCTTTAGTACAAAACTGTTTAGTGACTCATTACTTTAAAAGTAGTATCCAGGGACTTCCCGGTGGTCCAGTGGCTAAGCCCCCACACTTCCAATGCAGTAGTTGCAGATTTCTTCCCTGGTCAGGAAATTAGGATCCCGCATGCTGCGCTATGCAGCCAAAATAAAAAGACAATGAAAAAAATAAAAAGACAATGAAAAAATAAAAAGAAAAAAAGGTAGTATCCACCAAGAAATAAATCCTTGTGTATAAGGTCAAACAATTTTGGACAAAAGTATCAAGATCATTACTTGGGGAAGACAGCGTTTTCAACAAATAGTGTTGGGAAAATTGTTATCCACATGCACGAAAGTTAGACGCTTACCTTATACCAAATACAAAAATCAATTCAAAATGGATCAAAGACCTACACATAAAAGCTAAAACTATAAAACTCTTAGAAGAAAACAGGGGAAAAGCCTCATGACGTTGGATTTGGCAATGATTTCTTGGATATGACACTGAAGACACAGGCAACTAAAGAAAAAATAGACTGACTGGACTTCATCAAAATTGAAAACTTTTGCATCAATGGTCCTCTGGCCAGAGGTGGAAGAGATGATGGAAACTGAGGATTTTAATAAACAGGGTAACTGTAAATAACGAGGAGGTCTCTGGTGGAAATAAACTGGGTGATAAATCAGGAAGTATTTTATCCATTTATGGTATTATAACAAAAACACCATAGACTTGAGATTCTTACAAATTTTATTTCGTATGGTTCTGGAGGCTGTTGGTTAGTCGCTAAGTCGTATCTGACTCTTTGGTGACACTGTGGCCCACCAGGGTCCTTGGTCCATGGGATTTCCCAGGCAAGAATGCTGGAGTGGGTTGCCATTTCCGTCTCTAGGGGATCTTCTGACCCAGGGATCAAGCCTGCATCTCCTACGTTGATAGGCAGATTCCTTACCACTGAGCCACGAGGGAAGCCCTTCTGGAGGCCAGAAGTCCAAACTCAAGGCCTCTGCAGATTTGCTGTCTGGTAAGAGCCTGCTTCCTGGTTCATAGACGGCTGTCTCTGCATTGCATTCTCATGTGACAGAAGGGACCAGGCAGTTCTCGGGCTCTTATAAGGACCCTAATCATTCATGAGAGCTCCACTCTCGTGACATAATCACCTCCCAAAGATTCTACTTCCAAATACCATCACACTGGGGGTCAGATTTCAACTAAAGAATTCTTGGCAAGGGACACAAACATTCAGTCTATAGCAAAGATTTCTCGGGAAAGGCCACTTTAGATTAGACTTTAGTGGAAGCTGTGCCTGAGGAGGTGACCTCTGAGCTGTAACCTGTAGGAGAAAGACTGGGCCATGGAAAAAGGCTGGCAGTGGGCTCATCTAGAGGAAAAATCCATAGGGTGGGGTATTTTAAAAACTCGTCTTCCTGAGCTAAGAAGTGGAACTGAGACAAGCCCTTGATACTTTGCCACCATGGGCTTGTACAGATTCATCCATCCTTCAACTCATGCTGGATTTTGAAGTGGGAAATAATAAACGTGGGCTTTAAGACAGCCCTGAGAGTAACTGTGTAAAAGATAGCATATTTTAAAAGAATTATCCTCCTGCCTGGAGATCATGCTTATATGTGGCCATCTCTCTCTTTCTGGAGGTCTGTTCCCTCTTCCACTTCCTAACTTGACATCTGGTAAAAGAGAATTTTGCTTAGCAACTCAAAAACCCCCAAAACCCAGAAGTGACACTTAGTTAAAATTAAAAGTTTAATAAAAACATCAAAATTTATGTTCATGATGAGGACTAAAAGCAGGTATCAGGCAGACTTATAAAACAAAGTACTATTTTTTTTACACTTCAAGTAAATCATTAAGTACAAAATCATAAAACATCAACACATGGGAGGAAAGCACTAACAGTCTTTGCAGTGATTTGCCATTAACAGATGTTTTTAAAGTGCTACAGTTTAAGGCATTATGTTTTAAAGTTTAATAAACATCTTATTTCAACATACTCTCACAGAATAGTTTTTTTTCTCAAATTAGCTGCAAACTGTTTAGGGAATACTGAAAATGTATTTATAAATCGAGGAGTAATAAATTTGCTAATGCAAAGTTAATAGTGCAATTCCAAAGCATATGCAATTCCAAACGAGGAACAAACTGCCCTGCTCACTACGCAGGGTAATCCACACCATCCATCCAAGATCTGCACGACAAACTCTCCACTCACTCACAGTGCCTAGGCATTTCATTCATTAGGTTTTCTATTTTAATTAACAAAAAATGCTCAAGGCACCTAAAGATTGGCCTGTATTCCATTTACCCATGTTGAAAATGCAGAGGCTGCTATGGGACCTAGTGGAGAAAGTACCAAGAAGTGGCACAGGAAGAACTCTCCTGTTATAAACTGGTAGGTGTGAAACAAACAGCGGTACTTCTTATTAATAACTACAGGAAGTCCTTAGCTTTTCTAAGCTTGAGCTTCATCAGCTACAAAATATCATCCTGTGACTGGACAGTCTGTAAGAATTACATAAGTATCCAACCAAAGCATAAAGTATGGTGCCAGGATGAGTAAGGCTCAAAAAGGACAGCTGCTCATGTTATATCACGATTCCTTCTATATACGGAGAATACTGGGAGAATAGAGGAAAGGCCTGGCCACTTCTGGAGCACGTTCTCTGTGGACAGGTCTGCTCTCCATTGTCTAGGACTGCTCAGACATTGATCATCCTGGCTTTGTGGCAGCAAACCCCCATGATTGTGATAAATGAAAACACCCCCCCATATTTCCAAACACCTCCTGAAAGAGGGTGTTGCCTTTTTCGAGAACTGCTTTTTCAGAAGGAGCTTATTTATTAAGAAACAATTTAGTTATCTTAATAAGCAAAAGAATGCCTTCCTGTCTTTGTGAGTCTTCAAGGATGAGATATGTTAGGCCTACTGGCAGGAAGGAAGAACAGGAAAGGGACGTTCAGTACAGCTCGAATCCTTCCCTTATAAATCCCAGTATCGAAATTCCTGAGCTCACTCTTCAGGGCTCAAGTTACAAGCCAGAGCTACATCCTTGTGGGTAAAGACAGCAGAAAGGAATCCTGCCATGAAGCCACTTCTTCATCCAGGCTTACTGTTCATGTAGTTGAAATAGAAGGCAGACATATACACTCAGACCATAGCCATTGCTCAACATACTGAACAAGGGTTCTCTTCATCCTCTGTCTACAAAGAGCAAAAACTAAAATCGTAAAAGGGTAATGATACCAAGTCCCCTAAAACGGACATAAGCTCTGTTCCAAGGTAAGTTCTAGTTCATTGTCTCTCAAGCCCACATCCTTCTCTGATGAAGTATTAAACTCTGAACACCACTTTTAGGTTGCCATGGGTCTTAACCAGGTAGGTCTTCCTTCTCCCGGATTCGTTCTCCAGAACTTAACAGCATCTTAGTGATGTCAGAAAAGATACAAGGCATTTGACCACCGTTCAAGCCGAGATGAGTGTCTGCAGTAGCTCAGTGGTAAAGAATCTGCCTGCAACGCAGGAGCCGCAGGAGACCCAGGTTTGATCCGTGGGTCTGGAAGATCCCCTGGAGAAGGGAATGGCGACCCATTCCAGTATTCTCGTCTGGGGAATCGCATGGACACAGGAGCCTGGGGGGCAGTCCATAGGATCACAGAGTCGGAGACAACTGAAGTGGCTTAGCACGCACACACGCATGCCAAGATATAAGGCAGGTTTTGTGACCACTACCTTCCATGTGGAAAGACTGAGGCACTGAGAGATGAGATGAAATGCCCACTGGTGGAGCCCACTGGGCATAAAAATCCGTATCGCCTTCTTCCCCATCCACTACTTTGGTCGCAATCCCCCAAGTCACATGCATTATAGAAATGGCTGAAGTTTCCTGCAGAGGAACCACCCCCCTCAAAAGGAAAAGTCCCACATGTTTAACCCTCTTTCCAATCTCTCTCTGATCTGAGCCCAGCCTAGATTTTCAGAGTTGCCAGATCCACTGTCAATTACAGAAGGAAGAATCTGTTTAGAAGAATGTGTATTTATATTTTCTGCACCATCTTTTCATGGAGATGTTCTTTATCTCTTTGAAATGATTATATTAAATGGATGTGGGGCTAAAGTTAGACCATATTTCCCAGTCAGGATTGGTTTTGAGTCCTTAGGCAAAACAAACGTGAAACTCTGCATCAGGCTCACGAACATCAGGAACAGCTCCATCTTTGCCAGCTGCTCTCCCATACACACTCGCTTCCCTAAAAATAAGACCAGAAAAAAGGGATTACAAGACCACCCCTTTTCCTACCTCAAAAGGGACACATTTATACAAAAACTCTAAATTGAGTGTTTTAAAGGCAGACACAGAGAGGTTTGAAATAAAATTGCCACATATACCCCAGGGTTTCCCACAGTCTATCAGAATTTTTACCAAGTTCACATTTTAGCTAACTCCTACTCCCAAAAATCTATGCTCATCCTAGATAGAAACTGGAGACGGACCCAACAAGGAGGGCCACCTCGTCTCCTCCATACCTACTTTTCTCTTTCCCTGCTCTTACTGGAAGATTGAAGAGCAGAGACATCACTTGAGAATCTCTGGAGCATTCCTTTTCTATAGAAAGAAGCCTCCCTGCCCTCATCTAGGAACTTGAAAGAGTAACTGCTGAGATCAGAGATCCCACCCTCTCACCCATCGTTCAGGCAGGTTGAAAGCTGCTCTTAACTCTAATAGGTCTCTGGGACTTAAGCAATCACCTGGACAACTCAAAAAGGAAGATTTCTAGTCACATTTAATGATTTAAAATCAACTGCTTTCATTTTTTTAAATATGAAATGAATACAGTGGAAATGCATTGTCTAAATTATTTCTCTCATATATTGGCTTGTCAAGAAAGACACATTTTTAAAACAATATCATGAAATAATAAAAGATTCTTCTGGTTCTACTTCTTTCTTAATTATACCATTAAGAAAATAAAAGTTTAACTGACCTATCCCGAAAGGAATAAACGTTTCCTTTTTAATAAGTTGTCCTTGATCATCCAGAAATCGATCAGGGTAGAAATCATTTGGTTTCTCCCAGATGGCTGGGTCTCTGTGTACTGACCATAGGTTGGGTAATATTATTGTGCCTTTAGGAATGGTATACCCTTGGAGCACTAAAACAGAACAAAACCACAGAATCATTCAACATGCTTTTACTAATAGCTCTCAGTAAACATCACTGTTTGAAAAAAAAAAAAGAGCTAGTTATGTATCTAGGTTCTTAACCTGCTGAGAGTAAACTTTCAGGTCCTTTGAGGGCACGGAAAAGACCTTATTAACTGTTATCATCTCCACATGATCCCTGCTGCTGCTGCTGCTACTAAGTCGCTTCAGTCGTGTCCGACTCTGCGACCCCATAGACGAGAGCCCACCAGGCTCCCCATTCCCTGGGATTCTTCAGGCAAGAACACTGGAGTGGGCTGCCATTTCCTTCTCCAATGCATGAAAGTGAAAAGTGAAAGTGAAGTCGCTCAGTCATGTCTGACTCTTTGCGGACCCCATGGACTGCAGCCTACCAGGCTCCTCCGTCCATGAGATTTTCCAGTCAAGAGTACTGGAGTGGGGTGCCATTGCCCTCTCCGCCACATGATCCCTAGACCCAGCCTAAGACAGAGCACAGGAGCTGCTCTGATGCATATTGAGTTAATAAATTCAATCAAACCATTAAAAATTATAATTAACAGAAACATTAAAATAGAAATCATGTGGCATGTCAAGTAAACTGTCCCCAAAAATTATAAATTCCTCCCTGGTGGCTCAGTGGTAAAGAAGCCACCTGCCAATGCACAAGACACAGGTTCGATCCCTGGGTCGGGAAAATCCCCTGAAAGAGGGCATGGCAACCCACTCCTGTATTCTTGACTGGAGAATCCCATGGACAGAGGAGCCTGGCAGCCACGCTCTATGGGGTCACAGAGAGTCAGACATAACAACTAAACTCAGATGGTAAAGAATCTGCCTGCAATGCAGGACACCTGTGTTTGATCCCTGGGTCGGGAATATCCCCTGAAGAAGGGAACAGTTAGTTACCCACTCCATTCTTGTCTGAAGAATTCCATGGACAGAGGAGTCTGGCAGGCTACAGTCCACGGGGTCGCAAAGAGTCGGACAGGACTGAGCAACTTTCACTTCACTTCAGACAACAGTAATTCTTATATATAATTTACAGCTCACAGAGTCTTTTATGTCCACACAATGCAATGAAGAAGGTAAACCAAAGGGATATAACAGGACGTCAGCACTGGCTCTTACCAGCTCACAAGATCATATGTACTTTAAACAATGCCCCAAAGATGCCGCACATACTTCGTATCTAATTTCCACCAAACTGTTGAGTGATCCAACATCATTTATAAGTGATTGCCTCCTACAATTGTCTTATAAGTAGATAAGCCCATTTCATCACAGGCTGTCTCCAGAGGACAACTCCTGGCTATGAAGGATATTTACAGTCTGAGTGCCTGTATGTCACTGTAGGTGAGAGGCTGAAACATGTGCCCTCAGAATCAGATGGGCTCTTCTAATTCTTCGCCATTTGTGCTTCAGTTGCAGAATTGTTAAAAACGATGCAGGGTAATTCCCAGTTGAACTCCTTAATTCCAAATTTAGCCTAGCTCTTCAGACCTCCAAGAACAGGAGGACAGAGAGGGACCTTTGTTATTTATTGTATCTGCCAGTACAGCTACCTTAAAGGGCAGCAGAATTTGCCTGACCAGTGTACATGAGCATGCTTTGAAGGCTAGAGAGCCATTTACCAGACAGGCAGTGCTGGAACACCAGCCAGCACAGCAAACAGGGACAGTGAGGCTGAAGCATCCCCTGGACATTTGACTATCCATGACCATGCCGACCCCCCGCTGCACCCTCACCTCAGGTCCTCCGGGTGAAGGGGCTGGGTTCCCCTCAAGGGCATTCCAAGGAGGAAGGCTCTGGACTTGCCTGTTTTCTCTGAGGTCATGTGAGGGATGGAGAGCGGAACCACGGTGCTCAGCCTCTGCACCTCCATGATGGTGGCTTCTGTGTAGGGCATCCGCGCCTTGTCAGTGAGGGAGGGGGCGCGGTCAGCACCAACGACCCTTGCAATTTCTTCATGAACCTTTTCTATACCAAAAAAAAAAAAAGGAAAGCAGAATCCAAAGGATAAGCCAGGAGAGACCGCCCTCCCATGCTCACTTCCCATCACCACACCCGCACAGTTGGGAAGTCAGCAGTAGAAGCTGACTTAGCCTCCGTGAAGTGAAGCACCGGTCAGATATCCCAGTAGAGGCAGCTGGTCCCAGGGACTCTGTACTAGCCTGGGACTCTTAACGGAGCATGGCAGAGCAGACAGAGGGGCCAAGGGGAAGGTGCACTGGATTCAGGACCAGTCTGAATCACTCTCTCGTATCAACTTTGAACTGGTTCTCTAAGCTTTTACCTGTGACGACGTGTGACAGCTCAACATGACCCCCAGTGACCTCACCTCTTGGTGGTCACATCTTTGTGCCGTCCCCTCCCACTTTATACCAAACTGGTCTCTGGGACCAACAGAATAGGCAGAAGTGACGATATGACCATTCTGAGCTTGGCTAGTTGACCACCACAGCGTCTGTCTGGACCACCCACTCTCGGGTCATTCACTCTGGGAGAAGCTGGCAGCCAAGTCAAGGTCTGAAGGGCAAGGCCCGCCAGCAGTCATGTGGGTGAACCATCTTGCTAGAGGGTCCTAGTCAAGTCTACAGGTATTTGTTGCCCCGGCCAACATCTTGATTATAATTTCGTAAGAAATCCTATGCAGAACATCCAGATTAAGCTGCTCCAAATTCCTGATCCTCAGAAATTATATGACATAATGAACGGTTGTTCTTTTAAGATGCTAAATTTTGGGATAATTTGCTACTCATCAATAGTTAATGAATGCAGGTAGGCAAAATCCCATCTATAGTAGGCAGACAATGGTCCCCCAAGGTGTCCATAATCCCTTAGAACCTGTGAATATGCTATCTTATATGGTAAAGGGACTTTGATTAAATGAAGGACCTTGAGCTGGGGAGATTATGCTGGATTTTCTCGGTGTGCCCAGACTAATTACATGGGTTTTAAAATTGGAGAACTTTTCCCAGTTGAGTTTAGAGTCAGAGGGAGATGTGACTATGAAAAAATGGCCGGAGAGATACAAGATTGCTGACTTCAAAATGGGAGCAAGGGGGCCACCAGCCAAGGAAGCTGGAAATGGCAAGGAGATGGATTCTCCTCCAGAGCATCCAGCAAGGCACGCAGCCCTGCCAATGTCTTGATTTTGGCTCACTGAGACAGTGTCAGACGTCTAATGTACAGAACTCTAAGATGACAAATTTGTGTTAAGTCGCTCAGTGTGTGGTTATTTGTTGTAGGAGGAATGGAAAATGAATACACTTCTTCCCCCTGTCCTTCCACTGACATTCACTACCTACTGGTATTGATGTGGTGGAACTAGCTCTGTGACCTTGTGAAAATCACAGAACTCTGGGCCTCTGGTCTCATTTTCAAGAAAGATGGATGGGTTCAGATGATTATGATACTCTTCAACTCTAAGAGAGTCCTCTCTAAAGTTCTTCCTTCACCCTAGATTTCACACAGAATCAGACCTGTAGAGATTTAACGCAGATGCATGCAAGCTGTGACCTTAGTGCCACTGTCTAGAATCTTGGAGTTTCACTGTTAACACCTTACCAATTCCCTATGAGATGCAAGCATTTCCATTTTGTTTTCCAGCCCGAAGACGTTGCTTATTGATAGGAGCCACAGGATCACCAAGGTTGTTGATCCTGATTTAAATATCCTGGTTTTGCCATGAATAAAGGAAACATCTGTTTATTACCTTGAATGTTGGGGTGCAGTGACATATACAGGAGGCACCAAAGCAAAGAGTTCGTTGTGGTATCAGTGCCAGCAATGAAGAGATCGCCAATGATATAAAATAAGTAATCTTCATCAAAACCACTACTGCTATTATTTTTCTTCTCCTCTTCCACATGGAGAAGATACATGTCGATGAAGTCCTGAGGGTTCTCTACATCCAAAGACTCTCGATGGTCTTTGATGATTTTTTTAAGGAAAATGGTTAAATCCTTTTCAATCTGTCTTAATTCCTTAAACGGTCCAAAAGGAAGGTAATAGAGCCAGGAGCATATGTTGACCAGGAGGAGCTGGGTGTTCAGACAAATTTCTAATGCTCGTGACATAAAATTAAGCATTTTCTTAAATTCACTATTGGTGTAATCGAAGCGCCGACCAAAGCACAAAGAGCAAATGATGTTAGAGACGGCGTTGTTGACGACGGGGAAAGGGTCGAAAGGGGCTTCTCCGTGCCTTTGCATTTCCTCTTTCACATATTTGAATTCCTCAATAATCTTGGGCTCCAAGCTAAGCTTTCCCAAGCCAAAATGACGAAGAGTTGAATGAGAGAACTTCCTCTGCTGTTTCCAGACTGGACCGTAACGTGCAAATACAATCCCTGCAAAAGGAAACCAAGGAAAGACGGTGAGAGACAGCAAAGCTTGATTTAATACTGAAGAGGACCAACCATGAAGTGGACTTGTATTTCTCAAGTCACTTGTGCAAAGCTCATATATGTATAGATAAGGACCACCAGCCAAGAAGAACAACTGGCAAATTTTAGTTATCCAGATAGTGTATGTTTCTAATAACAAAAATCATATCTAATTTCATTAGAAAACTTTGCTAAAAAGCTTATTATAACAACTCCGGGTGAAATAAGAGAAAACAAGACTCGATTTCTAGAGTTACATAAATTTCAAAATCTTATTTTCTTAAAGTGAACCCAGACTTAGAAAATATCTCAAGCTAGGTACATCCATATTCTAAACATTATGAACAGAAGAAGAAGCACAGTAACAGAGTGCACAGGAGGGCAGGGACAATATCTGAGTTTGCTGTTGCTGCTAAGTCACTTCAGTCGTGTCCAACTCTGCGCGACCCCATAGACGGCAGCCTACCAGGCTACCCCATCCCCGGGATTCTCCAGGCAAGAACACCGGAGTGGGTTGCCATTTCCTTCTCCAATGCATCAAAGTGAAAAGTGAAAGTGAAGTCGCTCAGTCGTGTCCAACCCTCAACGACCCCATGGACTGCAGCCCACCAGGCTCCTCCATCCATGGGATTTTCCAGGCAAGAGTACTGGAGTGGGCTGCCATTGTCTTCTCCGAGTTTGCTCGTCATTAAAATCCAAACTTCTGACACAGTGGTACATACAGAGGAGGAGCTTGTTAAATATTAGCTGAATAAATCAGTGACCCAACTGAATTAGAACAGTGCTCATCAAAGCTTGGATCAAAGAACTGGCAAGTAATCTAAAATGTCTGTTGTTGCAAACAGCCCTAATTTAAAAGCATCTGAACTCTAGGACATTCACAATCACATCTTATTTGATTCTCACTTATGTCATACATCTTTCACCATTCTCTCAGAGGTTGTATCAAATTGTTCTCAAATATTCCTTGCTTCCTGTCACTTATTTCATCCTCCTCTTTTCCATGGTGTGCTTTATTGTTTCAGCCAGTTCTCCTTCCTTCCCATTTTTCATCTATTTCATTCCTGCTACCTTCAAGGACATGCTTCATTCACTTAACAAATATTTCTGAATGCCTACTATGTACCAGACACTGGGATGCTGTGAATACAGCTGAGAATGAAATAAAGACCTCTCGCAGTGGTTAAGCCTGTCTATGTAAAATGATTCTCAATAAAAAAGAAGCCATAGGGTCAAATGTTCTGAACGATTTATCAGGTTCATTTTCCTGCCTGGAATCTTCCACACATCTGCTCAAATATGATATTCTTTCTAGGCCTTTTGTTTAGGTGTTTTATGACTTCCATTTGTCATCATCTACAAAATTTGGGGCGGGGGGGGGGGCTTCCCAGGTGATGCTAGTGGTAAAGAACCTGCCTGCCAGTGCAGGAGACATAATGAGACATGGGTTTGATCCCTAGGTGGGGCAGATCCCCTGCAGAAGGGCATGGCAACCCACTCCAATATTCTTGGCTGGAGAATCTCATGGACAGAGGGGCCTGCTGGGCTACAGTCCATGGGGTCAGAAAGAACTGAACACAAATGAAGTGTTGTAGTGCAGAGTAGAAATTTTTTGGACCCTCCTGTATTGAACCCATTTCCCTGGAATCTATGTCTTTTTCTTCTTCACTACTGTATTTTGTTGGAGCCTATCCTCTAGTAGTTTCCTGGGAAAGACACATTTCTAAAGATTTTCAGCAAATGTATTAATTGTACCTTTCCCCCTCCATCAGAATTTTGAAGATTGCTAAGAGTACATTGATGTGTTATAAAATTACACACCTTCAGTGTGACTAGGTATGGCCAAACTCCTCTCCAAAGTGGAGAAGACCCCAAAAGTGTGCCTACCAGAAGTATATTAACAATCTCATCAAATAGTTGCCATCTCTTGGCAGTTATCAACATTTTATTTTTGCCAATCATAGGGCTGAAATGTATCTCATCTGATTTTTATTTGCATGTCCCTGATTGTTACAGTGAGTTGGAACAGCTTCTCATATGGCTATTGCCCAAGTTTCCTATTCTGTGATTTGTACTTATAAACTGTGCAATTTTCTTCTTATATATTCTACATGCAAAGCAGATATTGTCTTCCATCACGTGAACTGCTTTTTTCATGTTTTCATGCTACCACTTGATAAACAAGTTTTAAATATGACGGTAGTTGCATTTACCAATCTTTTCTTGGTGGTTTATTCTGTGTATCTTATTTTAAAAATCTTTTCCTACCACAGGTTCATAAATACAACTATTTTCGTGTAAAATTAAAACATTTTGCTTTTTGACATTTAAGTCTCTATAGCCTACCTGGAGTTTATACTTATGTGAGGTATTCCTACTTGTTGTGAAGAAGGAATCCACTTTACCCCCTATTTTGATAATCTGTTATTCAAGCAGCATTAATGGAACAGCTTCTCCTTTCCCCTGCTGATCTACATCACTGCCTCTGTCACACATCTGCTGTATACAGGCAGCTCCATTTACAGGTTTTCTAGTCTGTTTTATTGTATATTGTTGCTGTTGTTTAGTTGCTAAGTTGTGTCCAACTCTTTGGGGCCCCATGGACTGTAGCCCACTAGGCTTCTCTGTCCATGGGATTCCCCAGGCAAGAATACTGGAGTGGATTGCCATTTCCTTCTCTAGGGGATCTTCCCAACCCAGTGATCAAACCCACATTTCCTGCATGCAGGATTCTTTTAACACTGAGCCACCAGGGAAGCCCACTAATTTTCAGACCTTTATCCTAATAAAGGATAGTGAAGGCTCTAAAAGGGTTTCCCAGGTGGCTCAGTGTAAAGAATCTGCATGCCAATGCAGGAGACACCCCTGGGTTGGGAAGATCCCCTGGAGAGGGGAATGGCTACCCACTCCAGTATTCTTGCCTGGAGAATCCCATGGACAGAGGAGCCTTGGGCTACAGTCCATGGTGTTGCAAGGAGTCCGACACTATTGAGAGACTAACACTTTCGCTTTTCAAGGCTCTACAGTTGCCTTTGAGATCCACCTTAGCTGCAGTCCACAAGTATTGTTTGCATGTCTCTTCAATGCATTTGAAGTATAAAGTTCTTCTTCTGTTATGATTCTCTTTTGCCACCTAGGTTAACTGGCTTATGCTGATTTTTTACATCGATGAGGCTAGCTTTTTAGTCTAGAATGTGATCAATTTTAATTAACCTCCAAATAAAGTAGGGAAGAATTTTTATATAAGCAATTATTGGGTATAAGGTCCTCTTTTTTTGAAATTAAAGAAAAAACTTTTAATTTTATATTGGAGTATAGCCAATTAACAATGTTGTGATAATTTTAGGTGAACAGCCAAAGGGACTCAGCCATACATATCCATGTATCCAATACAACTGAAATTTAGCATTGTAAAATTGTCATTTTGAAACTAAAGAAGAAACGGAAAAGACAGTGATTTTTGCATATTGTTACATGACCTTATTAAATCTTTTTTTCACATGAAGGACCAGAGCACTAAAAAATCATCCACTGCGGGTGATAAATACACTAAGCCTGCCACTGTAAAGTCCTTTCCAGCAAAGAAAGCCAGATAACTGTTAGACTCAAATCTTCTTTATCCTTACCAAATTTTTATCCGCCTGATCTCTCAACTATTCAAATACTTATGTTAAAATATTTTGCTCTAACGGTCCTTGTTAATTTCTTTTTGCAATTATGTTTTTGTTATGTGTATATATGTATATATATATAATATTTTAATAATTAAAATATATAATTAAAATACACAAAAATTTTATATATCTCTGTATCTATGTTGTATATGCCAGACAACATTGTCAGCTACATTCAAATTTAGAAATATTTTATCTTCCTGGTTAAAGGGTTCCTTTTATCACCATGTAATGCCTTCCTTATTCTTTGTTTCTTTAGTTTGGGGGCTATGCTGGGTCTTCGTTGCTGCGCTCCGGCTGTCTCTAGTTGTGGCAAGTGGGGGCTACTCTGCAGTTGCAGTGCACAGGCTTCTCATTGTGGCAGATTTTCATCTTGCATGGCACAAGGTCATATTCCTCTGCCCTCACTCCCCTCCCTACTTCAAATCACTGGCTGACCAAGAGGTCACTAAAATCAAAGGTCTTCAAGAGCATCTATTTTCTATTTTCTGCCGGGAGGGTGATAAGGAACTGGTCTAACTGTAGTTTATGCGCACTTCTAGCAAGTGCTGTTTCCAGCTCTCTGGCGCGTCCCTATCTCCTGTGATCACTGGTACTTCGGATTCCTTAGGAAGAACTGTACCACACTCCATTAGTACCTCCCCCTGTGGAAACTTAAGGGCGGTCACCCACCACTCTTTGAAGTCATCTGCCAATCCTGTCTCCATTCTTTGTCTTCAGGTGTTATAGGTACATTTCATCATGGATGGGGTAGGTGCTTCTGTGCAAAGTCCCTCTGGTGTAGTGTGTGATTTTCAAGACAAAGAAAGAATAAAAATTTATGAACTACTTCTGAAACTAGACTCTCTTGTTTACTAAAGCCCCATAAACTATTTTCTAGGGAACCACAGCTTAGTCACACTTCCTGTCTTTAACCATGCCTAAACCTTTCGCTGCCGTCAGCATTCAGAGGCTGCGCTACTGGGCTCCCTTCTCTTTCCTTGGAAAGATATGGCCTCTCACTCTAACTTCAGGATTTTATCCTAATGTTAACTACCATCTAATTTAAGATGTCACGTATGACATCTCTGGTCTGTCCTATTTCTCAAGGAATTTTATTCTTTTGTTAGGTCCTCAGTCTGTGTCACCTACTTATCATCTTTCAAACTCTCACCTTTCAACTCATCTTTAAATCCATACATTTGGATTTTAGAAACATTTTATCTAGCAAAATGCCCTCTATTAGTTTTTCCAATATTTATTTAAAGTCCCCTATGTGTCAGCTACAAAGGACATATGGATTTAAAAGACAGTCACTGTTCTCAAGATGCTTTGTTTTTTTGAAGAACTGGATAAATCAACAACTCTAATACACTGTTTTATGCTGGACTCTACTGAGGTTGCATAGCATATTGAATGTTGTACGGTGGGTTGCACTAAAGTTGCATAATTGGTATGTATGGTATTGAATGTTGCATTGTTGGACTGTACAGGATTGAATGCTGTATGTTGGACTATACTGAATGTTCCATTGTTGGGATACATTGTATTAAATGTTGTATGTTGGAGGTTATTGAGGTTTCAATGTAGACAGAGGAAAGAGCATCCTGTCAGCTGAGTGAAAGCAGTGACATCTGAGTGATACTTCATTTGTAAATAAGGATGTATATGAAGGCACATTTTAGAAAAATGAAGAACTTGGGGGAAGTTAAAAAGGGGCTGGATTATCTTCAGGGAAAAATTCAGGTTTAGCTAAGGCGGGGAAAAGGAGGGAACTCTCTCAAGAGACGCTGGTACTTGGGCGTTGGGTATTGACAACAACTTGACAGGTATGAGGACTTGCCCAGTAGCTCGAATGGTAAAGAATCTGCCTCAAATGCAGGAGAACTGGGTTTGATCCCTGGGTCAGGAAGATCCCCTGCAGCAGGAAATGGCAATCCACTCCAGTATTCTTACCTGGAGAATTCCAGGGATAGAGGAGCCTGGCAGGCTACAGTCCGTGGGGTTGCAAAAGTTGGACATGACTGAGTGACTAACACTTTCACTTTGACACATATGAAGTGCAAGATCTAAGAGGTGTCCAAGGAGACAGTGTCTGAGAATGCCAGGGATGAGTGGCATGGACAGAATTAATGGCATCAGGGTTTCAAACCTTGTAAATACCATGGTTGGGAAGTCTTAGAGTCTTAGAGTGTTTGGAAGAGGTTCAGGCACATCTTCCAATTGTTGACACCTCCATTCTTTTTTTTTTTTTACATCGGTGGCTCAGAGGTTAAAGCATCTGCCTGCAATGAGGGAGACCTGGGTTTGATCCCTGCTGCTGCTGCTAAGTCGCTTCAGTCGTGTCCGACTCTGTGCGACCCCACAGACGGCAGCCCACCAGGTTCCCCCATCCCTGGGATTCTCCAGGCAGGAACACTGGAGTGGGCTGCCATTTCCTTCTCCAGTGCATGAAAGTGAAAAGTGAAAGGGAAGTCGCTCAGTTGTGCCCGACTCTTCACGACCCCATGAACTGCAGCCCACCAGGCTCCTCCACCCCTGGAGAAGGAAATGGCAACCCACTCCAGTATTCTTGCCTGGGAAATCCCATGGACAGAGGAGCCTGGTGGCCTACAGTCCACAGGATCGCAAAGAGTCGGACACGACTGAGTGACTTCACACTATTCTTATGTATACAATGGTTGTCTACAAAGACTTCATCTCAAGGGGGATAGAAAAACACTGAAAAATAAAAACGACCGCACAGCAAAATCAGGACTCTGGTTTGGAAATGATAAAACATACCCTCAATCTAGTTTGGCAAAAAGGCCAAGTAGGCTGTGGATGGAATCAAAAAGCAGAAAGAGCTGGGTGTCACCACATCAGAGAGGACTCAATGCCACATAACTCCTTCTCTCCGCACCCACTTTCACTTCTTTCTGCCTGCCTTTCTTCTTTCTGTGAACCAGCTTCTCCAAGAATCAGGAGCTACCCTGAGATGCCCATTCTCCCATTTTCACCACTAGAGAGAAAAGCCCTTCCAAAACCCTCTATTCTCTAGTTATAACCTGAAAAATGCTGGAGAAGGTCTCACGTGTTCATTAGTTTTGTCTTGAGGTTTTCAAACTATGCCATTCTGGTAAGTATAGTACTTCTTGGGTAGACTTGGCTCTGACTTAAAAAAGTTTTTTTATTTGAAGTAGAGTTGATTTATAATATTATATTAATTTCAGGTATACAAAATTAGTTTCAGGTATACAAGATGATTCTGTATTTTTAAATTATACTCCATTTAACATTATTATAAATATTGGCTATATCCCTGTGATGTACAATATACCCTTGTAGCTTATTTATTTCATACCTAGTAGTTTGTACCTCTTAACCTGACTTTGTAGCTTTATTAACTATTCCTGCTCAGGAACAGAATCAGATGGATCAATAGGTTTGATGGGCATAGCTAATGTAGAGCATCTTTATGGCCTACCTAGCTGACTATAGCTTTTATGCTTAAAAACAACATCAACTTGTCTAAGCACAATCATTTGAAAAACTCAAATAAATAACTTTCCTACATGCTAGAACTCGTTGACAATGTGTTAAGTGAACAATTTTCAGCACATGACTGTTCAAGAAACACTCCTTCTCTGCTAGTCTCACCAATTTCAGTAGCAAAATTCTTTAAAGACAATTTCTTGTAAGAAACATTTAATAACACTATTGGTCTCCAGTTCCTAATATCACCTTCTCTTATAGCCTACACATCCTCCTTCTGGACAATGTCACATTTTATAATGTTGCCGTTGGCAACGACACTGAAGGGAGTGAGCAGGGAGTGAGGAATGTCTGGGCACTCCTCAAATCTTGCTGAGTCTCTCAGCCTTTCACTCCTGTGGCCGATCTCCTTCAAGCTGACCATGCCATCCACTTCCAGATCTATGAAGTCAACCCAGAACTCATCTGCTCCTTTGTCCCCTGATGTGCATCTTGAGATAAATTTACCTTCTCCCGTTTTATTCTTCACCTTTGAAACAATTCCATTAAAAGATTCCTTGACTATCTACATTTTCCTGGGCAGATGGCCTATTGTTTATTCCAAGTAAAATCCATAAGCATTTCCCTTGTTACATATGGTTCTTGCTTTACCTTCCCCTGTCAATCACCTTCACTAGCAACAGAAATTTCTTCCAGCACATTTGCCCAACATACATCCACCAGAACACCAGAGCAGCATCGCTTCAGAAGTCCGAGCTGTGTCTTGGGGGAATTAATACTTTTAGGTCAGACACTGAAGCAGCAAATTATCCTGGGCACCCAAGACTTTCCCCATAAGGAGGGATCTAATAACAAGCTGTGATCCAACTAATACTTAAAAACCGCCTTGTTATATATAACAACTACCTTATATATGTAATAATAACCATCTTATTATATATAACTACCTTATGTATAATAATAAATGCTTTACAATATATTTATGTATAATAACTGCCTTATTATATTACATATAATAACTGCCTTATTATATCTAATAAAGCAGTTTTTAAGTATTAGTTGGATCACAGCTTGTTATTAGATCCCTCCTTATTTAGGAAAGTCTTAAGAGCCCGGGATACTTTGGTGCTTCACTTAAAGTATTAATTCCTCCAGGAGGCAGAGCCTATTGTACGGAGGAAGTCAGAAGGAGAAAGACAAACATTGTATATTAATGCATGTGTATGGCATCTGGAAAGACAGTGCTGACGAGCCTGCCTGCAGAACAGCAGCAGAGTCACAGACACAGAGGACCGGCTTGTGGACACAGTGGGGGAGGGGGAGAGGGGACTCATGGAGAGAGCACGCGGAAACACACACGTCACCATCTGCCAAACAGAGCTGGTGGGGATTTGCTGCTGACACACGGAGCTCAGCCCAGGGCTCTGTGACAGTCTAGAGGGGTGGGACAAGGGGGCAGATGGGAGGGAGCTCTAAGGGGGAGAGGACATATGTATACCTGCAACTCATTCACGCTGATGTACGGCAGAAACCAGCATAGTATTCTAAAGCAATTATCTTCCAATTAAAAAAGAACTGCCTTATTACGGATTATTGACCAAACTATACAGCCACCAAGAAGGACCTCAAAGAAGAAAATCCAATTCTTACCTTTAAAAAATCAGGAGGAAAAGACAGGCACGCAACAAAAGTGACAATACAATGTGGTAAGTACAACAATAGGTGCTTGGGTGCATGCATTCATTCATTTCTTGACTACCTATTCTGTGCCAATTAGTGGGGGTACAGTGGTTGAGATGACCTAAGTCTTTACCCTCACAGAGGTCACATTCTGGAGGAAGACGGGGTTGGTAATAGGCTAAATGCTTTCAAAATGTTTAATGAATGAGTTTAGTGAAATATGAATGAGATTAAGTTATGATATTGGACAGTGTCTAAACTAGAAGTGAAAGGTGACATTTGACCTAAGAGATGATAAAGAGTCAGCCAAGTAAAAAGTTATTCCAGGCCCAAGGATAACAAAACCCAGTAGCCAGAGGCAGTCACCAACTTGCCAGGAATCAGCTTAGTGTGTCCAGAGCAGACACTGTACTTGTAATGTACAAGCAAAGAGAGAATAGAAAAAGATAAACTCCAAAAGGCAAACAGACGCCAGATCCTTTAGGGCATATAGGTCAAGAACAGGGTCAGAAGCAATTGGTTTTAGTGGCAGAGTGACATGATTGGTTCTGATTCGTGTTTTTTTTTTTAAGAGATCCCTTTGATTGCCGTATATATGAATGATCAGAGCTGAAGCAAGCAGGCTAGTTAAGAGGTTTCTGCAGTAAGAGATGAGAACTGATTGTAGCTTGGATAAGCTGGAGATGGGGAGAAGTGAATGGATACAGCACGTGGATGTATCTGCAGTAGGAACTGACAAGACTTACTGACTGACTGGAAGGGAATGGGATGAGAGTTTAAATGAAAACAGTGGTATCACAGAGAAAAGAGTAGCGCACCTCTGCCTGGGAGGGTAGAGAAATATGTCATAGAACATATCCTCAGAGAGGAGACATTGAAGCAGGTGTGAGAAAACAGTGCACAAGTATTGGCGAGGATGTGGAGAACCTGGAGTGTGGGTCACTGCCGGTAGGAATGTAGGTCATTGCCGGTAGGAATAGAAAGTGGTGCAGCTGCTATGGAAAATGGTATGGCAGTTACTCAAAAATTAAACACAGAGTTACCTATGATCAAGCACTTCTGGATTTACACCCAAAAGAACTGATAGCAGCACTCTGAGTGGTTATTTGTAGATACACAGCAGCATTTTTCGCAACAGTCTAAAGGAAGAAGTACCCAATAGTCCACCAAGGGGGAATGGATAAACAAAGTGCACTGCAAGCGTTAAATTGAACAGCAGTCACTCTTAAAAAGGAAGAAAATTCTTACACATGCCACTAGATGGATGAACCTTAAAACATGTATGAGGTGAAATATATCAGTCACAAAAGGATAAATACTGCATGATTCCACTTAAATAAATTACCTAGGATGAAAAATAGAATGGTGGTTGCCAGAGGTTAGAGACGTTAATGTTCAGTGGGTGTTTAGTGTTTGTTTAATGGGTATAAAGTTCCAGTTTTGAAAGATGAAGAGAGTTCTGGAGATAGCGGTGATGGTTTCACAATGTTATTGACTTAATGCCGCTGAACTGTATGCTTAAAAATGATTAAGATGGTAAATTTTATGCTATCTGTACTTCACCACACTAAAAAAAAAAAAAAGAGAGAGAGAAGAAAAGCAGGCAGAAGTTCTCCAGGTGACCATGAGATGAGAAGAGAATTCCAGGGAGAAGCAGCAGCCTGTGTGAAGGTGTGGAGAAGGTGAGGTATGGACTATGATGTGTGTAATTTTCAGTAATACCAAAATTAATATTATAAACATTAAAATATTAAGATCATCTTTACTATTCATTTAAAATCCTGATGCAAAAAATCTGGCTTAATCCGGGTGTAAAAAGCCTGAATCTCTTTATGCCACATTCCAAGAAGGGTAAGCAGTAGTTCATTTACGTACCAGTTACTGACTCCTACTTCCTGGTGGCACAATGGTGAAGTATCTGCCTGCCAATGCAGGAGATGCAACAGACAAGGTGTTCAACCCCTGGGTCAGGAGATTCTCTGGAGAAGGGAATGGCAACCCACTCCAGTATTCTTATCTGAAAAATTGCATGGACAGAGGAGCCTGGTGGACTACAGTCCATGGGGTCGCAGAGTCAGACACAACTGAGCGCACACACACTACACTACCACGCCACTGCGTGCTAGGAAGGACAAGGAATTACTCTGTCCTCCTAGATGTCAGTCTAGTGGTGAAGACACAACTTTTGAGCCCAAGGTTATAAAATTCTGGGTACTGATTACTGCAGCGAAGGAAAAGTACTTTTGCAATTAAACAGGTTCCAACAAGGGAGCCTAACTTACCCGGAGCAGAAGTGAGGGAAAAAACAAAACTGCCTGCAGGAAAGACATTGAAATTAACACCTGAGTTAAGGACAGGATTGGCACAGATGGAAAAATAGTCTGGGACCCGTGCCGGCCAATACAACAGAGGGAACACTGATAAACAAAGGGCAACTGTGATATCCGACTGCAGCAAAGATGTTTACTAACCCTTAAAACTGCCCAACTTAGACTTCCATAAGCAGGAATCACAGAGGCTCTGAACCTGATGTATTAGGCTTGTCAATTGGCTCCTATCTTATCGGAAAATAATCACATTAAATTCTTGCACTCAGAAGGCCAACGGTGTAAATATCCCTCTCTGTTTTTAACCAGGCCAAAGTTTCTCGTCAGGAACACAGCCTGAAGAGTGAGGCCCTGTTCTGGGAAGGAGTGAATACTCCTGGGGCAGATGGAGCCTATCCCAGCTGGACCGACGGGATCCAGGAGTGGGAGGCGCGCCTCCCTCCACCTCCGGCTGCAGGTGCGAGGCGGGCCGGGTGCGCGGCCGCAGGGGCACAGAACCCACAGCCTCTGCGCACCTGCAGCCCCAGCCGCACGTTCACACGGCCCGTGACCCCCGAGGCGCGGCCCAGCTCACCCTTTCCCTTGGTCATGATGGAGGTGAGCGGCACCCGCGGGCGGTCGCTGAAGACCTCGGCCTGCTGCACCAGCGCCTCCCGCACGCTGTGGAAGTCGTTGAGGACCACCACCAGGTAGTGGCCGATGAAGAAGCTAAAGATGTTGCCGTACACACGGCCCAGGTCGCTCAGGAGCAACTGCACGCCCTGGCCCGAGGCATTCATTCCTCCGTTTCTCGCCCGGCGATACGGCCAGCTCTTCCTTCGGAGAAAAGGCGGCAGCAGCACGAAGCCGAAGTTGCCCACCACGGGCCAGGGCGCGGGCCCGGGGGGGATGCCCCTCTCCGGGAGCCGCGACAGCCAGCTCCAGCCCAGCAGCGCGGCGAGGACGAGCAGCAGCAGCGCGCCGCCCGTGGGGTCCAGCCGCAGCAGCCCCGGGGGCGCGTGCAGGAGGCGCAGAGGCCAGGGCGCGTCCTCGGTGGGGGGCGGGGGAAGCCCGGGGGAGGCCATGGCCTGTGTGCCGGTGCCCGCAGTCCCGGGCTCTTGCCGCAGACCCCACGAGACTCTCCCAGACACTGGTGCCGGGCCCCAGGGCCAACTCCCCTTGACGCCTAGGGGCGGGGAGAAGACGCGGATGCCACTCCGGATTGGCTGCGCCCACCGTCTCCGCCTGTCCCTCCAATCAGCGTCGCCCGAGCGGAAACGGGGACGCGCTCGCAACCGCGCCGTTGAGGTCTGCGGACCCGGCTGGGCTCGCTTTCTGAAAGTTGGCTGCTTAAGCCGGGTCGCGCCCCTCCGCTGGGTCGGACTTGGCAGTGACCTACCCCTGAGAAAAAGATGCTCGCGCGTATTTACGCTCTGGTTGGTTATCAGACTTCCTGTGTCCATTGTCAGTTGCGTGCTTAAACGGTGCCAGGTCAATAGGCCGTTCATATGACTCAGCCTAAACATTAGCACTTTTACCCTGAGTTGGGAGAGAGGTCCTCGCCCCGTCTCCTGGAGCAAAAGGACAGGATTGCTGCTTTATCTAAGTCGGGATTCGGAGGAAGAAATGACCCTTTCCTCCACCCAGAAACAGCAGGGTGATGGAAATGCAATGTGTAGAATTTGTAGATGTAGGTGACCAACGCTTTGGAAAGGAGGGGTGGGTAATAGTCGTGAGAGGCTGGGGGAGGGAGGGGGCGGATGATGGAGTAAAGCGCGTAGAACTTGCGGTTCAGTTCAGTTCAGTTCAGTCGCTCAGTCGTGTCCGGCTCTGCGACCCCATGAACCGCAGCACGCCAGGCCTCGCTGTCCATCACCAACTCCCGGAGTTCACTAGACGGTGGGAATATCTCTTTTGTGCGGAAAGTGAAAGCTCAGCGTGCGTTTCAGCGCGAGACCTAATCCAGAAATTTGCTTGGCGGGTTTAATTAGCTAACAATATAAAAAGCAAATTGGGCGAGGAGGGGTGACAGTATCGTTCTAGGTATGATAACAAACCAGAAATGCTGAGGTTGGCATATTAAGAATTAAGTAATGCTTTCCAAGTCTGTCTTTAATTTTCCATAATTATGGCTCCTCCTTTTTCTCTGACATTACACAAGATATAATTGCCTTGTTTTCCCAAGTAAGTCTCTTACTTCTGTGATGCAGATAGGAAGTATTATGGGCTGAATTGTGTTCACCTGAAATTCATGTATTGAAGTCCTAAGCCCGAGTACCTCAGAATGTGACTGTATTTGGAGACAGGGCCTTTAAAGAGGTAGAGTAAAATGAGGTCATATAAGTGGGCCCTAACCCAGTATGACTGCTGTCTGTTTAAGAAGAAGAGATTAGGACAGCAACAGACTCAGAGAGAAGACCATGTGAAAACACAGGAGGAAGATGGCCGTCTACAAGACAGGGAGGAAGGACTCAGAAGAGATCAACCCTACCAACACCTTGATTCTTAGATTTCTAGCCTCCAGAAACTGAGGAAGTAAGTCTGTAGTACTGTGTTATGGCAGCCCTTGCAAACAAATTCAGAAAGGGAGACCTTGTTCATAATACAGACTATGGATAAATTATTTAAACATGAAACATATAGCTCATCCAGTGCTTCTTAAGGATGAATTTTCCCAAATGATATCCAGGCCTTTCTTGTCAGAAAAAGGAATACTTTCTGCTTCATCCATCCTACTTTAAATAGAGGAATAATATAATAATCAGCAGCAGTAAAAGAAAGCAATACCAAAAGATCTTTGGGGTGGGGAGAGAGGGAAAGGAAGAGGAGAGGAGTATTAAGGGAAACATTTTTAAATGGAATCCCCAAAGATCATTTAAACCACTCACCTTCCCACTGGAATCCTTCTTGCTGGATTTCAGCCAGAATTGTTGGTAACAGTATATCCAAAATATCTAAGTACTATTATTTTGTTATCAAGAGTGGTGTTGAATCTTTAAAAGAGAGGTGTTAAATTACTCTATTTGTAAAACTACAATTGTCCAGCTGGCTTGTAATTCCCTGGGAGGTAAATGCTACACAGGATACTCATCCAGAGTCAGTGAGCATGAACAGAGAGAGCTTACGGCTTAAGAAGAGTTTGCAAAATGCTAATGAAAGGAAAAGTTGAAATACTAATTGTATTATTTAGTTGCACAACTCTACTAGCCATTTAAAAATTAATTCCTTCATTTCCTTTAAGTTCCTATGATTTGCTTCATATATACTCCTTCATACATACTTCCACATATAGTATATAGGTATTTCTGTGCATGTTCTCTGAGCGTCCATTTGCCCTACAGGAAACTGGGTTAACCAATGTACCTACATCAAGTGTAAGGATTACATGAAGTAATGAGCACAATGTCTAGCATTTAGTTTAGGCTCAATGAGTACAAGCTGTAATGGTAATAATTATCTCTGGGTCCTGACTCTACAGGTTGGTGGTATTGCCTTCCCTTTTCACCTCTTGCAACTTTACCTGCCTTTTCCAAAATTAGATTGTGAGACTGGCCAGTATACTTTGTTTTCTATATTCAGCCTTTCAGACTTGTATGATGAATAAATAAACTGGCCCATCTTCAGTATTACCCATATCATTCTTCTCTAGTTGAATGTATTATGATTTTCCTGGAGAGGAGATGAGGGGAGGGAGGACCCTGAAAAGTATTGGTAGAAGGCAGAATCTCAATAGTAACAAAATCCAATTCTCAAAACTTTTTAAAGTAGGATCAGAACATATATTTTTGTTTAATGCCCAAACTGGTCCAGATGTCCTTCAACAGAAGAGGATAGGGATTAAGTTGCTCAGTTGTGTCTG